>NC_132789.1:13487500-18287500 GCF_048418805.1 Vulpes vulpes | reverse complement strand
ATTCTGAACACCTGTGAACTCAACCAGAGGTCTAAGAAAAGACTAGCTGCAACTCTATAAATAGAAAAGTGACCACTTTCTGAAAGAATGACAAGATGGAAAAACTCACCTTAAAAAAAGAGAATAGGAGGCAGTACTGACTGCCAGGGACCTAATCAGTATGGACATATGTAAGATGTTGGAACTAGAGTTCAGAATAATTATTATAAAGATGCTAGCTGGGCTTGAAAGAAAGCATAGAAGACATTAGAGAATCCCTTTTTGGAGATATAGAAGAACAAAAATCTAATCAAGTTGAAATTAAAAAGGCTATTAATGAGATGCAGTAAAAAGTGGAGGCTCTAACTGCTAGGATAAATGAGGCAGAAGAGAGAATTAGCGATATAAAAGACAAAATGATGGAGAATAAAGAAGCTGAGAAAGAGAAATAAATAACTACTGTTTTAGGAGGGGAGAATTTGAGAGATAAGTGATACAATAAAGCAAAAAAAAATATTAGAATAATTGGGATCCCAGAAGAAGAGAAAAAGGGGGGAGGGCAGAAGATATATTGGGGCAAATTTTAGCAGGGAACTTCCCTAATCTGGGGAAGGAAACAGGCATCAAGTCCAGGAGGCAGAGAGAACCCTCCTCAAAATCAATAAAATAGGTCAACACCCCAACATATAAAAGTGAAACTGGCAAATCTCAGAGACAAAGAGAAAATTCTGAAAGCAGCTTGAGACAAGAGGTCCATAACCTACAAGGGTAGAAACATTAGCCTGGTAGCAGGCCTACCCACAGAGACCTGGCAGGCCAGAAAAGATGGCATGATATATTCAGGATGCTAAATGAAAAAGCAAAGAATACTTTATCCAGATGGGATGTCTTTCAAAATAGAAAGAAAGATAAAAAGCTTCCAAGACAAACTACAAGAATAAGTGATCACCAAACCAGCCCTTTAAGAAATATTAAAAGGGATCCTTTAAGCTAAGAGAGAACCCAAAAATAACATAGACCAGAAAGGAACAGGGACAATATACAGAAACAGTGACTTTACAGGTAATACAACGGCGCCAAATTAAGATCTTTCAATGGTTACTCTGAATGTAAATGGACTAAAAGAGCTTAATGAGGCCTTTTTGATTTGAAACCTAAATGCCCCAATCAAAAGACACAGAGTATCAGATTGGGTAAAAAAGCAAGATCCATCAATATGCAGTCCTCAAGAGACTTGTTTTAGACCCAAAGACATATCCATATTGAAAATGAGGGGGGTAGAAAACCATTTATCATACTAATGGACATCAAAAGAAAGTGGAGGTGGAAATTCTTGTATTAGACAAATTAGATTTTAAATCAAAGACTGTAATAAGACATGAGAAGGACATTATATCATAATTAAAGGGTCTATCCAGCAAGATCTAACAATTGTAAAAGTTTATGCCCCTAACATGGGAGCAGCCAATTATATAAGCCAATTAATAACAAAATTAAAGAAACACATCCATAATAATACAATAATAGTAGGGGACTTTACCCCACTCACTGCAATGGACAGATCACTCAAGCAGAAGATCAACAAGGAAACAAAGGCTTGAAGTGACACACTGGACCAAATGGACTTCACAGATATATTCAGAACATTCCATTCTAAAGCAACAAAACACACATTCTTTTCAAGTGCACATGGAACATTCTCCAGAATAGATCACAAACTGGGCCACAAATCAAGTCTTAACTGGTATCAAAAGACTGGGATCATTCCCTGCACATTTTTGGACCACAATGTTTTGAAATTGGAACTCAATCACAGGAGGATTTTGGAAAGAACTAAAATACATGGAGGCTAAAGAGCATCCTACTAAAGGAAGAATGAGTCAACCAGAAAATTAAAGAAGAATTTAAAAAATTTATGGAAACAAATGAAAATGAAAATGAAAACACAACTGTTCAAAACCTTTGGGTTCCAGCTAAGGCAGCCCTAAGAGGGAAGTACATAGCAATACAAGCCTTTCTTAAGAAACAAGAAAGGTCTCAAATACATAACCTTACCTCACACCTAAAGGAGCTGGAGAAAGAAGAGCAAATAAAGCCTAAACCCAGCAGGAGGAGAGAAATAATAAAGATTAGAGCAGAAATCAATGAACTAGAAACCAAAAGAATAGTATAACAGATCAACAAAATTAAGAGCTGGATCTTTGAAAGAGTTAATAAGATTGATAAAGCCCTGGCTAGACTTATCAAAAAGAAAAGAGAAAGGACCCAAATAAATGAAATTATGAATGAAAGAGGAGAGACCACAATGAACACCAAAGAAATGCAAACTATTTTAAGAATGTATTATGAGCAACTATATGCCAACAAACTAAACAATCTGGAAGAAATGGTTGCATTCCTAGAGATGTTTAAACTACCAAAACTGAAACAGGAAGAAAAAGAAAACCTGAACAGACCCATAACTAGCAAGGAAATTGAAGCAGTAATAAAAAAAAAATCTCCCAAAAACAAGAATCCAGGGCTAGATGGCATCCCAGGGGAATTCTACCAAACATTTAAAGAAGAATTAATACCTATTTTTCTGAAGCTGGTTCAAAGAATAGGAATGGAAGGAAAACTTCCAAACTCATTCTATGAGGTCAGGATTACCTTGATCCCCAAACCAAAGACCCCACCGAAAAGGAGAATTACAGACCAATATCCCTGATGAACACAGATGCAAAAATTTTCACCAAAATACTAGCCAATAGGATCCAAAAGTACATTAAAGAGATTATTCGACATCACCAAGTGGGATTTATTCCTGGGCTGCAAGGATGGTTTCCACATCCACAAATCAATCAATGTGATACACCACATTAATTAATAAAAGGACAAGAACCATATGATCCTCTCAGTAGATGCAGAAAAAGCATTTGACAAAGTATAGCATCCTTCCTTGATTAAAACTCTCCACGGTGTAGGGATAGAGGGAACATACTTCAATATCATAAAAGCCATCTACAAAAAGTCCACAATGAATATCATTCTTTATTTTTATTTTTTTATGATAGTCACAGAAAGAGAGAGAGAGAGGCAGAGACACAGGCAGAGGGAGAAGCAGGCTCCATGCACCGGGAGCCTGATGTGGGATTTGATCCCGGGTCTCCAGGATCGCGCCCTGGGCCAAAGGCAGGCGCTAAACCACTGCGCCACCCAGGGATCCCTGAATATCATTCTTAACAGGGAAGAACTAAGAGCTTTTCCCCTAAGGTCAGGAATACAGCAGGTATATCTACTCTCATACTGCTGTTCAACATAGTAGAAGTCCTAGACTCTGCAATCAGACAACAAAAAGAAATAAGAGGCATCCTAATTGGCAAAAAAGAAGTCAAACTCTCACTCTGCAGATTACATTATACTTTATGTGGAAAACCCAAAAGACTCCACCCCAAAATTGCTAGACGTCATACAGCAATTCAGCAAAGTGGCAGGATATAAAATCAATGCACAGAAATCAGTTGCATTTCTATACACAAATAATGAGGCAGAAGAAAGAGAAATTAAGTAGTCAATCCCATTTATAATTGCACTCAAAACCATAAGATATCTAGGAATAAACCTAAGCAAAGAGGTAAAGGATCTGTATTCAGAAAACAATAGAACACTCATGAAAGAAATTGAGGAAGACACAAAGAAATGGAAAAATGTTCCATGCTTTTGTATTGGGAGGAAAAAAAATTGTTAAAATGTCTATGCTACCTGGAGCAATCTATACATTCAATGTAATCACTATCAAAATGCCATCAACTTATTTCCCAGAGTTGGAACAAATAATCCTATAATTTGTATAGAGCCAGAGAAGACCTCCATAGCCAAAGCAATGTTGGAAAAGAAAGCCAAAACTGATGGTATCACAATTCTGCACTTCAAGCTCTATTACAAAGCTGTAATAATCAAGACAGTACTATTGTAATGGCACAAAAATAGACATTTAGATCAATGGAACAGAATAGAGAACCCGGAAATGGACCCTCAACTCCACAGTCAACTAATCTTCAACAAAGCAGAAAAGAATATTCAATAGAAAAAACACACTCACTTCAACAAATGGTATTGGGAAAATTGGACAGCCACATGCAGAATGAGATTGGACCACTTCCTCACACCATACACAAAAATAGACTCAAAACGGATGAAAGACCTAAATGTGAGACAGGAATCCATCAAAATCCTAGAGAACACAAGCAACATCCTCTAACCTTGGCTGCAGCAACTTCTTACTAGACACATCTTCAAAGACAAGGCAAACAAAGGCAAAAAAAAATGAACTATTGGGACTTCATCAAGCTAAAAAGCTTCTGCACAGCAAAGGAAATAGTTGACAAAACCAAAAGACAACTGACAGAATGGGAGAAGATATTTGCAAATGCCTTATCAGATTAAGGACTAGTACCCAAAATCTATAAAGAGCTTATCAAACTGAACAGCAAAGACAAATAATCCAATCATGAAATGGGCAGAAGACATGAACAGACATTTCTCTTGAGAAGACATACACATGGCCAACAGACGCATGAAAAAATGCTTAATATCACTTGGCATCAGGGAAACACAAATCAAAAGCACAATGAAATACAATGTCACACCAGTCAGAATGGCTAAACTTAACAAGTCAGGAAATGACAGATGTTGGTGAGGATGTGGAGAAAGGGGAACCCTCATACACTGTTGGTGGGAATGCAGCCACTCTGGAAAACAGTGTGGAGGTTCCTTAAAAAGTTGAAAATAGAGCTACCCTATGACCTAGCAATTGCACTACTGGGGATTTACCCCAAAGATACAAATATAATGATCTGAAGGGGCACCTGCACCCCAATGTTTATAGCAGCAATGCCCACAATAGCCAAACTATGGAAAGAGCCCAGGTGTTCATTGACAGATGAATGGATAAAGAAGATGTGATAAGTAGATATATATACACAATGGAATGCTACTCAGCCATCAAAAATGAAATCTTGCCATTTGCAACAACATGGATGGAATTACGCTAAGTGAAATAAGTCAGAGAAAGATAATTATATGATCTCACTGATATGTGGAATTTAAGAAATGAAACAGGATCATAGGGGAAGGGAGGGAAATATAAAACAAGATGAAATCAGAGAGGGAGACAAACCATAAGAGACTCTTAATCATAGGAAACAATCTGAGGGTGGCTGGGGGTGGGGTATGGAGAAACTGGGTGATGGGCATTAGGAAGGCACATCATGTAATTAGCATTGGGTGTTATATAAAACTGATGAGTCGTTGACCTCTATCTCTGAAAACAATAATACATTATATGTTAATTAATTGAATTTAAATTAAAACATTTAAAAAACCCAACAAGCTCTCCAGTGGGACTGAGCCCATTTGCCCATGGAAGTGGCCAGCTCATTCACACACCCTTCCTTAGCTTATATCCCTTCCCCATCTCACTTCCCCACTCCCTCCCTGACTTGTTTTCCGGCACCACTTCCCAAATAAACTGCATGCACCCCAGTCTTTGTTTCAGGATCCGCTTTGAGGGTACTGCAAACTAAGACAAGAGGCATGTCAGAGATTAGCAAGAGCGGGAAGCTGCTACCTCCCCCAGGGCTGGAGAAACACAGGGAAGGGGTGGTGCCATTGGCACCCAGGGCCTGGGGCCACCTGGTGTAAGTTGGAATTACAGGGGAAACTGATGCCACCAAGGAGTCCAGCACTGTCAGACTCACACCCATATCAGAGAAGGATGGGGGAGAAATGACCTGGGTCCTCCTTTTCCCATGTCCTCAAATCTGCCCAAGCTCTCACTGGTGGAATCTAGACAGAATCCAGTGGACCCAGGAGCCTGGGAAACAGCCCCTGAGACACAGAGCTGAGCCAGGGAAGGAAGAGGCACTGTTAGGAGGGAAGACAGGTGCAGGGGAAGCAAGACAGCAGGCGGTTCTTCCTGGACACCAAGGGATGACCCACTCTCCTTCCCCATTGGGCAAACAGATCGGATCTAGGAGCTGCCCTCTCTGCTTCTGCTCTCCCCACCCCAGAGGCTCTGTGTGGGATGCTCTGTCTCTCAGTCACTGGATCCTGAGCATGACAGCTGCCCCTTTGTGCCTAGGCACAGAGTACAGCCCTCAGCCCCTTCTTCCTGGGCCACTTTGAGGTTTTGCTTTCCCCCAGGGTGGTGGGATGCTTAGATATCTGTTGTCTGTGAGATTAAAACCCACCCAGGTGGAAAATGGCAAGTGGAATGCCAAGCAAAAGGATTTCTTCCCACTGCAGTGGGAAGGCAGCCCTTTGAGTTGGTGCCAGGGATGCCAGATGCCTCTTGCTGGCAAGCCCCCTCCTGGCAGATGGAATTTACAGACCTCCGTGCCCTGCAAGGGAACAGTTAGACACAGGATGAAGACACCCAGACTGGGGCCTGCATGCTCATTCCAGCCCATCCACTAACAGGTCAAGTGACCCTGGACAAATTGTCTCCAACTTCCCCAGCCTCTGCTTTACCATCTGTAAAATGGGATCATGGTACTGTTTTTACTTCTTTTTTTTTTTTTTAATTGGGGTGTTGAGTGGATTCATATACAAAGAAAGAACATGTTAGCAGGACAAAGGTAGAGAACTTAAAGATTTGCCCCTTAAATGTTCTCCTACTTGGAAAAGTTGACACTGAGGAGGTATACCAGAAAGTCCAGTTTGTCTTCAGGACGGGCCC
Organism: Vulpes vulpes; assembly: GCF_048418805.1. Lineage (NCBI taxonomy): Eukaryota > Metazoa > Chordata > Mammalia > Carnivora > Canidae > Vulpes > Vulpes vulpes. The sequence continues at coordinate 18,280,803 of NC_132789.1, read as the reverse complement.
ATGGGGGGCAAACTCTAAGGTGGCCTCCAATGATTATTGACTAATTAAGTAGGTGCTTAATAAATGTTAAATGCATGATTACAGCAATACCACCGCCTTGCCACTTATTAAATCAGATCTAAATTAATATTTGGTAATTGAAACTCTTATGTCCTCTCCCAGCCATGCTTACCTAACCACCTTTCCCACTGCTCCCCAAGATGCAACTCACTGTCTACAGATGATATCTGTCTTCTCATTGTCCTGCTGGGGGTGGCTTGGACTGTTTCATAGTCTGCTCTGAGTTCTGTGACCCATTCCCCCACGTCCCCACTTCTTCAGGTCTTGCCCAGGCCAACTCACGCTTCTGATCCACTTTATCCCGTCCTTGGTCCCTGATCATTGGGTGGGATTTAGTGAAGTGGAAGGATTGAAGGAAGTGGTATTCTGAAAAGGAGGCATAAGCATGAGCAAGGGCCCAGAGGTGGGAAATTTAGGGTAGGCTGGGGTATGTTCCTGAGCACCTGTTCCGTGCCAGGCAACACGCCAAGCTCATTGCCCACGCTCCATTTAAGCTGCTCATGTGATTATGATGGCTCTCAAGCTATAGCGGCTAAGATCCTAGGCTCTGGAGTCAAACGGCCTGGGCTCAGATCACAGCTCCTTTGCATCCTGGGAGAGTGACCTCTTGAGAATTTAATCTCGTTGTGCCTCAGTATCTCGAGAGGGAAAAAAGGTGATACAGTACTCACTCGTGGGGTTCCTACTCAAACTAGGAATTTACATGGGATGTGCTTAGGATAGGGTCTGCCACATAGTCATTGCTCCATGGATGTTAGTCATAAGAGTCTCTAGACTTGTGCTCTCAAATATGGCAGCCAGCTCTCCACGTGCAGCTACTTAAATGAGCTAACATCCAGTAGTACCCAGAATTTAGTACCTCATCCCATTAACCACATTTCTAGGGTTTTAGAGAGCACAGTTGTGGAAAGTCTCCATCATTGGAATTTCTGTTTGACCTGCTGGAGAAGGATGTGTAAGAAACTGGTAATAGCGATTATGTCTGGGGAGGAGAACGTGGAAGATGGCCAGGACAGGGCTTTGAGAAAGACTTTCCTCTCCTGTATGTTTGGAACTTTTTTTTTTTTTCATGAACATCTATGACTTAGCAGAACACGCAAACAAGCACACCTCACTTGACATTTTTATACAGGAGAAACTGAGCCTCAGAGAAGATCCAAGGCCACAGGGCTGTAAAGTGGGGGCCTGAGGCTGGGACCTCCTGCCTGACCTGGAGCTTGAGGTCTCCACCACTGGGCAGCTGAGACAGGACTCGAACAGGAATGGGGGGCCCTAAAGGCAGGGGATGTTTTAAAGGGTTCAGGCCCTGGAGACTCCCAAGACCTATTTCCCTCATTTAGTCCCGACCAGGGACCACCTTGTACCCTAGGGAAGGGTCAGTCAGGTTCATGGAGCATATTATGTGGATTCTGGTGAAGAGTTCAGGCTGTGGTGTCAGACAGTGCTGGCCCAAGTCTGGGCTCCTCCACTAAATTGCTATGTGATCTTGTGCCTCAGGCTTTCTCGTCTGCAAAATGGGAATAATAACCATTCCATGCTCACAGTGCTGATGCCAAGACAAAGTGAGATGATATGAAGGGCTTGGCTCAAAGGGAGCCATAACCCCATATGGGAGCTCATAACCCAATATGAGCAAGTTAATGTATTATTATTATTAAATCTTGAGAGCTGATCTCTGAAGAAATTGACCTGTGGCCCCACCTGAAGCATCTTCTCTTCCCACATCCCTGGGAAGGACAAATGGAGAGGAAAGGAGGGAGGAGGCCTAAAATTCCTCTCACCTATGCATTCGTGGCCTGTCCCCCTTGGCCTTGCAAAGCACGGGCAAGAAAACACTGCATTATGATAACAAAAAGTGTAGCAAAAGGCAGTATTGACATCGAGGAATATGTATAGGGCTGTCACACAGGTGTCTCCAGATTTCCCTGACTGTCCCAAGGTGAAGAAGCAATTTTGTATCTGCCATTAATCTAGCAAATAAATGCACAAAATGGCCACAGCTAGGAGATCTTATTGGGCCTCAGAAGTGAGTTCAGAGCTCATTTGGCAGGGTTGGGAACCATGGACCCACTGTGCTCATTTTGTGGTGGTGGCGATCAGGTGGTGCATGCAGTCCCGGCTTGTTGGGTGATAATTGGGGCTCCCCACTGGCACCTGGATTGGCATCCAGAACCCCAAGGGGGGCAAGAAGGAGTTTTAGGGTTGGAGAAGGGCAGGCTATGGAGGACCCATTATGGCTCCAACACCTGAATGATCTTGGGGCCATACTTGTACTTGGGGGACAGGGTTCAAGTCTGGGCCCCTCGCCCTCCACCTGTTGAAACTTGGGTCACTGCCCCTCCCTGAGTCTCAGGTTCCTCATCTTTGAAATGGAGATTATAGTGATGCTTAGTACCGTAGTTTACTGTGAAGGTTACATGACCTATGCCATTATCTTTATATCAAAGCTGCTCATGGAATGTAACCACCAGGTCCTAGAAGAATCTTTCCTTCCAACCCCAATGCCATCTGCTGTAGGATGGCTGAAATACTCCCATGAATGAGCCTTCTCAAAAAAAAAAAAATTATATATATATATATATATATACATATATATATATATATATGTATATATACATATATATATATTCAAAGACACTGAGCTGTTTTCCATCACCAACACCCCAGGGTAGTAAAGGACCAAAGAGCAGGTTTGCTTGGCGGAAAGGGTGGAAGGAAGCAGGGGGCACTGGGAACCCTGGGAGGCACAAGTGGGCTCAGCTACTTGCCTCCCAGGTCAAGAAGTGGACAAACCCGCCCTGGCAACAGCAACTTTGCTACTTTTACTGAGGTCTGTGAGTGGATCTCACTCTTCCCTCTTCAGGCCATCTGCTTCGTGCCCCTTCCAACAGATGTGCACCTCACATCTCAGAGCCTTTACAAAGCACTACTGTATGCAACTACTCACTCATTTGTTCAACCAAACAATTAAGAAACAATGAACCATGTAATCGACTAGGTAGCCAGTGAGTGAACCCACCATCCAACTAGTCAACTAACCACTCAGTCAAGTAACTGAACACCAACTAGCCATGAACCAACAGACCAACCAACTAATCGTCCAAATAGCCAGCTAATCTACTACCCAATCAATCAGCCAACTAACTACTCAACCATTCAGTGAGCAACTAATAAATCACCCAACCAAAACACAGACCAACTAACCAATCAAATAACCACTAATCAACAAAGCAGCTGAAATATATATGAGTTTGGGGCAAATTCACACAAGCAGATTTTGACTTAGCTAAGGGAAAGGGTTTGTCTGCTTCCTATTTGGGCTTTCAGCAGCCCTCCTGGAAGGGCCTCACCCTTGCACTATGTCCTTATATAACCCTGGCCACACATTTTCCCTTCTGGGCCCATTTCCCCATTAGATTAAGCCCTGGTTTTCAAACTGGGTTCCTTAGGACCCAGGGTTCTGGGGAAGGGCCTCGGGGCTGGCTTGGAAGGCAGGAGGCAGAAGGATGGGTGGGGACTGAGAGAGTCATCAATGGTGTTCTCCTTTTATCTGTTCTGCATAATTGGGATTTTGAGTAATACTTTGAAGAAAGGCTCTGATGTCTTAAAACCCATTTTTGAATATTGAAAACCCATTGCACTGGGTCATCTTTTCAGCTCTAAGGACCAATGATTTTGCCTTTGTGGGGAGACATGAAGGAAACCCTGGGCTCTGGGTAGAGTGTTGTGAAAAGTCCTGAGATGGCCATCTGTGTATCCTAGGACATGGGACCCTTGAGTTCTGAGGCAGAGCAGTTGGGAGCCTAATATGCTTAGAAGCTGTCAGAGACCCCATGTGAGTGAGAGGTCCAATATAAGTAGCCCCTAACTGCAATTCCTCACCTATTTCCAAGCAGAGCCTGCTTCCCATGACCCAGGGTCAGCTAGAATTTCCAAACAGCTCCTGGCAGGGCATGGGATATCCTAGGATACCGTACCGACTAGAAACTGATTTCAACTGCACCTGGGGTTGCCCATCTGCCTGTTTATTGGAGTCTCCAAAGGGGATGGAATGCAGAGCCTGGAGGTGTGTAGGAAGACATTGTCCCACTGCCCCTGGCCCTCAGAGGGGCAGCTGGGCTCTCCTTGTGGGTTTCAGCTCCCCTGAATGGAAAGGCAGCCAGATAGGACCCAGAGTTCCCACTGCAGGAAAGAAGGCACAGTGTTGGGGGGTAAGGCCTTGGGTTGAACCGCTATTCTCTACAAGACCTTGGGCAAGTCACTTCACCATTCTGAGCCTGTTTCCTTTTCTGTGTAAGAAAAGGCCAGTCCATGATTACCACAAAAAGTGCAAGGTTAAGAGTAGGACATGTTGGGATGCCTGGTTGGTTCAGTCGGATAAGTATCTGACTCTTTACCTCAGCTCTGGTCTTGATCTCAGGGTCATGAGTTCAAGCCCTGCACTGGGCTCCACGCTGGGCATGGAGCCTACTAAAAAAAAAAAAAAAAAGCAAAAATGGAGTAGGAAATGTCTCCATTTACTGGGATCCCCATTTTATACATGGGAAAACTGGCCAAGCAGGGGATTTTCAAAACAGTAGGGATTCTAATTGAGGTTTCTGAGGTGACATCTCTTTCTTTCACTCTGGGACATCTTTTCTTCCCTCTCTCTGGGGGATGTTTTCCTTTCATGCAAAATAGAGCCAGCCCTGACTGGGAAGGCTAAAGTCTGGTTCTGCCCAAACACCCAGGAGTTACTCCAGTGGCTTCTTGACCTCCCCACACTCCCTGTCTCCCCACCCGAGCAGGATGCGGGTTTAAATCTCTCCTGAGACACCGTAAACATCCCCAGCCCACCTTCCTACCTATTTAAGGGACTACCATTTATTCAGAAGTATCACTGAGAGCTTCTGATTTATTGGTGATGGGTCAGCTATGTTCTCTAGGCGGCTTATGGTCATGCCATTAAATTTGCAGAGATTAAGAGCAAGATGGGGAAGGTAAATGGAGTGACTCTGGGAATCCTGGGAGAGCAGCTCCTGGGAAGTGCCCCCTACCCTTCCATTCTCACCTGACAAGAAGCAAGTTCCTTTCTGCTGCATGATGGAAAGCATCCCAGAAAGGAGATTTGCATCCAGAATGGGAGGATGTTCGTTCCTGGAGTCACAGGCTATCCTTATCCTGGAATCATAGAATGTGTCACACAGTTAGGCGGGTTTTTGAAATCCTGCTGAGCAGCCATCTCAATCTCCCAACCAAGAAATCAGTCCCAGAGAAATGACCAATTCAGGGGCACTCAGCCAGAAGGGTGCATCCTGACTCTATCCAGTGTTCCTTTTGTGGCACCAGCATTTTTTCTCAGCTAGAGGTGGGGATTAGGACTTTGCAGGGGATCTTGCATCTTCATAAGCACCCCCACTTTACAGAAAAAGAGGCTGAGATTCAGAGAGGACACCTGACCTCCTGATGATCTCACAGGGACCACCTCAGTTTTGTGCTGCTTCTCTGGCATCTGTGTCAGTGTTTAGAATATAACAGGGGCAATACATACAATACATATTTGTCGAATGAATGAATGGACAAATGAATGATTGTTTATCAGCAGATCTGGAATGAGAACCATGTGATTTAAAGCCTGCTTTTGGGCTCAGCCACCAGTTTCTGCTGTTACCAAAACAGGCCACAGAGTCTGTCCCATTTCGTGTACTTCCCCCACAGTAACGAGCTGCAGGTGGGAACTGGAATTCCCACAAGTGAAAGCTCTGTCTCCCAGACAGTGGGAAATTTCTTCTAGAGGCTTTAAAAGTCCCAAGGCAGGGAAGGGTTAAACAGCCCCCTGCAGTGCTTAGCTTTGGGGAGCTAACCCTGCCCTCCCCTTTCAGGAAGGCATGAAGATGTTCCCCCCGAGGGTTGCAACACTAAGGCAGATTCTGGGGAGACATCGGAAATAGGTCCCAGGAGGGAGGCATGAGCCCGAGAGCTGGACAAGGACAGAAGGCAACCAGACAGACAGAAGCCGGAGGTTGCAGAGTCCTGGAAGGAAAGGCCCAGGCACTGGGGGCTCCTTGTCTTTGCTGACAGTGTCTGGGTGATTTAGTGCTGAACATGATGATGAGGACATTACCTGGGTGAGGACCCAGCCCCAACAGAAACCGTGAGCCAGTTCTTGACATAGCACACAAAATTGGTTGAAACAATAGTGCCAAATTCTAGTGGATCTAATTTATGGAGACATTCTTTCAACAGAGCAGATATTTCCTGAGCACCTACCCTGTGCTGAGCTCCGTGAAAGGCATTGTGGGAGTTAAGAGGGACAGGGCTGCATGCCATTAGGAGAATGCATTCTGGAGCCAGACTGCCCAGGTCGGTTTCCTCATCTGTAAAGTGGGGTAATAGGGTTGTTGCGAGGATTAAGTGAGTTAATACACATAAAGCACTTAGCACGGTACCGGCATATAGTATGTGTTCAATAAGTATTGTTGCTTTTACCATGTAACTGGAGTGAATGCTTCTGGCATTATACACACGGGGCTGCAGGGACACTCTTGCCCTAATTACAATGGCTGTCAGCCCCTACTTGCAGGCCCTACTTCCCCTTAAATATCTCCCCCCTGGGATTTCTGGAGGTCTTCGGGACACCTCCCTTGTGTTCAGAAAGTTGTCTACCCACATTTCCCTCCTCTGAGCTCCCCGAGGAAGTTGCTGCCCACAGGCCATCTAATTTTCTAGATAATTCCTACAGACCAGTCTCTACTCCAGACCTCACATATGGGCAGCCTGCACTGCGTATGTGGTTCTCAGACATATTTTGATGGACGGCATGGTGTTTCAAAAAAAATTTCAGCTGACTTCTATAAGCCAGGAGATTTCATATTTAAAGAAATATTTTCAAGATTCATGTATTTATTTTGAGAAAGAGAGCGCACAAACAGGGGGTGGGGGCAGAGGGCGAGGGAGAGAGAATCTCAAGCAGACTCCCCGCTGTGCACAGAGCCCAACAAGGGCCTTGATCTCAAAACCCTGAGATCACGACCTGAGCCAAAACCAAGAGTTGGATGCCCAACGAGCTGTGCCACTCAGGTGCCCCCTTTCCTGGCATTTTCAAAAACAAAAAGGAAGATCTGGCCAATCTTCCAGAAATGCAGAAACAGGCCTGCATCTCTGCTGGACAGTAAGGGACGAGGACTGAGAGGGTGCCATTGGGTCAGGGCACGTGGTCTCCGCTTGGCCCCAGTTCCCAGGGCTTCCTCTACTAACCCCCAGCCCATGCATCAGTTCCTGTGACTGGCCTGGCCTCTGCAAGCATTCATGCCTCCTCATCTGTTCATTCCTGGCCCTGCTGAACGGGTCAGGGCTAACCTCAGTGTCCCCTCCCCAACAACTCACTGCCCTGAGTATCAGTTCCAAAGACTTCCTTGCTGCCAGCTTCCATCCTATCCCTTACCCTTGGAGCACAGATTTTAAAACAGGCACAATTGATTTGCCAAGGACGAGTGATTAATTAGAAGCGAAGACTCACTGCAAGAAAAGCCTCAGAGGCCGTTTTGATCTCCGATGCCTCTTGAATTTTGCTATCTTTGTTCTGGCCCCAGATGGGGGACTCCTTAGGCAGCGGGGGCGTGCAGATGGTTTGCTATTTATGACAACCACCTACCCAGCACCCCGTCTTCCATCCCAGCCCCTGCTCTTTCTTCCTGTGATCTGCTCCATGCTCTATGGGTGTGTGTAGGGTAGGAATGGGGTGCTGTCCTGGGGCTATGGAGCCCCGAGAAGATGCAGGTGCACACCTGGCTGGCTGCCAGTGTGCATTTTGTTCTTTCCTTACACTTTGTTATCACCTCCAGGAGATGCTCAGGACTGTCAGGGGGTGGAGAAATGGTGAGAAGCAGCAGCCCTAGTCTGAAAGATTTCCTGGAGAACCTTGCCATCCACATGCAATTCTTGGCTGCTCATTGACACTTGGGGAACTCGTTAGACATGCAGGCTCTTTGCACAGCAACCCATACCTGCTGAGATTTCCCCAGGCGATTTGTGGGACTAAGACACTTTTCATCTTTACCTGGGCTCCAGTACATTTATTGGTAGTGGGTGCAGCCTTCTGTAAATGACCATGGGATCTTATGCTCACCACCCCTGCCCCCAGCCTGCTGCCTGGTGCAGAGCAGGTGCTCAGTGTTTTGTTTTGTTTTGTTTTGTTAAGATTTTATTTATTTATTCATGAAAGACACAGAGAGAGAGAGGCAGAGACACAGACAAAGGGAGAAGCAGGCTCCCCACAGGGAGCTCAATGTGGGACTCAATCCCAGGACTTCGGGATCACGCCCTGAGCCAGATGCTCAACCGCTGAGCCACCCAGGCGTCCCTCAGTAAGTTTTTGTAGACTTGAATCTTCCACCAGGGTTAGAGACCCTGTGTAGTTGTCAGCCCCGGCTATACACTGCACTCCTCTGGGGAGCTTTAGACATTCCTAGTGACCGGCCCCACCTCCAGAGAGCCTAACTCAGTGGTTGGTTGTGGTCTTGGTGAAGCCTGGACATTGAGGCTTGGAAGCTCCCCAGAGTCCGAAGCGTGGTCCCTGGCCGAGGACCTCTATGTTGGTGCCTACGACAGAAGCTCATGGTCAAAATCAGTCTTTGAAATCCCAGGGGAGGCCGATGTTGGAGACCTACCCACCATCTCCATCTTCCCTCAGTGTTGGGATCAGATAACTGAAGAACTGACACCGGTGCTGGCTTGCATCGAGGGACCAAGACATATGAATGAGTGCAGTTTTGAATGCAAAGGTCACACTTGGGTGATGGCACAAGGGTGAGACGCTCCTTTAGGAGAGGTGCACAGGACAGGAGAGCCCATCCACTTAGGTGGATGCACCTGCCTTTCTACCTCCTTCTCCTGTCTCACGTCCTCTGGTTATTACCGTCACTTCTTTAGCTCTCAAACATAACGGCCACTTCCTCCAGGAAGCCTTCTCTGACCACACCCAGGGTAGGCAGGTTGCTTTGTTAGGAGTTTGCAAAGAATGGGGCTCTTTTCAGAGCCTTGCGGTGAGGTTGGGCATGATGTCTGGCGCCCCTTTCTGGACCAGAGGCTCGATGGAGTTCATTGTATTTCCAGTGCACATGATAAAATAAACATCATGGTCAATGACTGAATGGGTGAAAGGATGAATGTATGCAATCCTGCATTCACACGTGGTCGGAGGTGCGACAGTTGGGGAAAGGTTCTTCCTTTCCACACATCTTCTGTGTAGACGTGGTTTATCCAATTACTGCGAGGTGTTCTTTCAACCCTGTAGTGTGCAGTGAGGCATAGCTCTATTTCTTAGGTCTATAATTTTCCAATAATTAGACCTTCAGGCACGTATGTCTTGCAGTGCAAATATGATTCAGTTATATCTCTGTTGCTAAAGTAACCGCATACGTAAACCCTCAAAAATGTGCTTTAACAGTGATGGGCTACTGTGAATGTGCGCTATTTAGGTAACTTGCAATATACTTCCAGGACAATATAATTACATGGCTGGGTTATTTTTAATTTCATCGGGCAGCATTTCTCAAGGCTGGGTCATTCCAGCACCACTTTTTTTTTTTTTTTTTATCTGTGCCCTGCTTCTCTGCCACCTCTATGTTGTTATGAATTTAATATTTTTTCTTTAAAATTTACTCGTTAAAAATTCCAGTGAATGTATTCCTTAAATATCAGTAAATATAGCTCAAAAGGGAAATTCACATGACCACCGTAAATGGAAAATCAGTTTTCACTTTCTTCAGATAGAATATACCCACTAAACATCATGCCCAATAAACAATGAAAATAAATGTTATTAAATATTAGCCAGATACTGTTAGCTAGATACCAAGGCTCTGAGCCTGATGCTTGCTCTTTCTTTGTTATAAAGGAAGATGTGCAAGTATTGGAGAAGGTGGTAAAAGATTTGTTAGCACCAAATCAAGACCTTTTTCTGGGTGTAATCAGAAGGATGGGGGGGGATTAAAAGAGAATGATTTTCTCACATTGTGACTTCTACCTATTTAGTGTATTGTCCATATTAAAGGGATATGTTTTATCATATACATTCGTTTGTATGAGCTCATAGTTTGCTCTTAAAAAGTCAACGCAAGTTTGATGTCTCAGTATCAAGTTTACAACAACTAATAATGTTTTTCTCTAGTTCTTTCCTACAGCCAAATCAAAAAGGGTAGAAATTGGGTGGGTCTTGAGGTCTTTTGTTCTGCCTCGACTGGAAAGTTAAGAACCACAGACAAATCATAGGTGACTTGGAGGAGTCACTGATGGTTGGATCCTGATTGGAATCCAGGTTGGAATCCTGATTTTACCACTTGTTTGCTCTGTGACCTTGGGCACTTCTCTTAGTCTACAATTTCTTGGCTGTAAAACGTGAATAGTGCCATTAACCTCAAAGTACTCATGTGTGGCTTATAAACAAGTAGTGTAGGTGTGCCTGGGTGGCTCCGTCAATTGAGCAGTCTGCCTTTAGCTTGGGTCGTGATCCCCGGGGTCCTGGGATCAAGCCCTGCATTGGGGTCCTTGCTAAATGGGAAGTCTGCTCCCCCTGTTTATATTCTCTCACTCTCTCTCTCAAATAAATAAAATCTTAAAATTAAAAAGTAATGTATGTGAATTCCACTGTCAAACTGTAAGTTTCAAAAAAGCAGGACAGTGTCTTACTTGTGCCACAGCATGAGTGGCTGGTCCCTGGTCAATGTTTAGTAAATATCCTCATGCTTGACCAGGTTCAGGGGTGCAGAGGGTGGGGAATGCTGTTTGCTCACTCTGCCTTCTTCAGAAAGTCTTCTCTGATTAGGTGGGTTGAAAAGTGTCACATGTCAATTATTCAGAGATTACTTTTGGGGGCAGAATGGCTCTTGAGATTCCTGGGGTCAGGGCTGTGCCAGGCAGTCACTATGATGAGCTACAAACTGTTATGGGGATGGTGGAAACAAAGGCAGTAGATGTGAGATCACAGAATCATAAACCATCAGAAGTAGAAGAACTGAGTGTCCCCATATCAGAGGGGAATCTAAGGCCTGAGAAAGGAGGTGGTTTGACTAAGGTCATCCTGCTGGCTGGAAGCAAAGCCCAGGCTTGAACGCATGTCTCCTGATGCTCACCCAGTCCAGAGCCCTATCCCCCACATCATATCCAGTCCTTATTTGCTGTTGTCATATAGTGATGATCTGCTTGTCTTTCTTCCTGGAACTTTGCAAAACCTCTGGCCTCATCTCCCCTCTGGGAATAAATCTACATTCCCCACCCGCACCCACAGAAAGCAGGGGATGCTGGGAGCCTCCATGTGTGCACATGTCATTCCATGTAGGGCCCAGCTGTGATCCCAAGGGCATGAGCACACTCACACCACAGGCAGGGCCACGCTAAATCATCTCCAGAAAAACATCGCCTGATGTCTTCCCTCCTGGGTCTTCTCTGTTGGACTAAAAAATGTTTATTCCTTAATATTATGCAACATGCTTTTAAAATATGGAAAAGGAAAAAAAGTATCAAGAAGTTAAAAAAAAAATCACAATCCCACAACCTAAAGATAACTCCTGATAATCTCTTGACATATAAACTTTTAGTCTTTTTGCCCTGCGTATATATGTAATTTCATTTCCTTTCCTCCACCCCATAGAAGACTCATCCTACAAACAGCTTATGCCTGCTTCTCATTATGTTATGTCCACATACTATCATGTTATGGCCATTTCCCCAAGTTGGTAAATATTTTTCTTTTCTCCTAGAGCATCAATTTAATTCCTGGATTTGGAGAAAATTAATTTTTTATATTATAATTAACACGATCGTACTTTAAAACGGAAGGCAAAATGTGCCTGAATTTTGTAACTGCGTGAAGATTCAAAGAAAAGTGTCACTCATGACTTAGGCTCTACCCCAGACCCTTGGAGTTAGGCATTCATTCATTCTTTGCCATTTGGTGGGTAACTATGAGAAGTATTAGTCTTTTCTGAGGGATTTTTAAAATATAATACTCATTGAGCATCATTTACTATATATATAACATATATGACAACGTATATACACAATATATATAACATGTTACACACATATATACTTAATATATACACATATAATGTATTTACATATATCTTAATATATAACATTTATTCTATAATAATATATGTAAGATAGCTTTATTGACATATAATTTACACCATACAATTTACCCATTTCAAGTGTACATTTCCCTGGCTTTTATTTTATTTATTTATTTATTTGTTTGTTTTAAAAGAGTTTATTTATTTGTTTGTTTTAAAAGAGTTTATTTATTTGTTTGAGAGAGAGAGAGAGAGCACAAGCAGGGGGAGGTGCAGAGGGAGATGTTCACAAAAGTGTGCAACTATTACCACAACCAATTGTACAGCATCTTCATTGCCGCAAAAATAAAATCTTGGGCAGCCCGGATGGCTCAGCAGTTTAGCGCTGCCCTTCAGCCCAGGGTCTGACCCTGGAGACCCGGGATCGAGTCCCATGTCGGGCTCCCTGCATGGAGCCTGCTTCTCCCTTTCATTCTCTCTCTCTCTGTGTCATGAATAAGTGAATAAAATCTTAAAAAAATAAAAAATAAAAAATAAATCCTTTATGCATTAGCAGCCATTCTTCATTTCCCTCCAACCCCCGACAACCACTAATCTAGTTTCTGTCTGTAGATTTGCTGCTTCTTGATATTTCATACAAGTGGAAGTATGCTATATGGTCTTTCGTGTCTGGCTTCTTCCACATAGCATCATATTTTCAAAGTTCATCCTTGTCGTAGTGTGTGTCAGTACGTCTTTTCTGTTCTATAGCCGAATAATTTGTTACACGACTACCAAGTTTCGTTTATTCTACTTCTTGGCCATTATGAGTAACAGCGCTATGAACATTTGTGTATACATTTTTGCGTGGATGTATATTTTCATTTCTCTTGGGTGTGTGCTGAGAGTGGAATGCTGGGTCATATGGTAACTCTGTTTTCTTCTTTTGAGGAACTGCCAGACTGGCTTTCCAGAGTGGCTGCGTCATTTTGCATTCCCACCGGCAGCCTAAGAAGGCTCCCATTGCTCCACATCCTCTCTAGCACTTGTTATTACAGCCATCCTAGTGGGTGTGAAGTGGTATTTCACTGTGGTTTTGATTTGCATTTCCCTAATGACTAATGATGTTAAGCATCTTTTCATGTGCTTATTGGCCATTTGTATATCTTTTTTGGAGAAATGTCTGCTTAGATCAGTTGCGTGCTTTTTAAAAATTTTTTAAAAAATATCTATTTATCTGAGAGAGAGAGAGCACAAGCTGAGGGAGGGGCAGACGGAGAGGGAGAGAATCCTCAAGCTCCATTGAGCACAGAGCTCAACATGGGGCTTGATCCCAGGACCCTAAGATCATGACGTAAGCTGAAATCAAGAGTCAGATGCAACTGAGCCACCCAGGCACCCTTCATTTGCCCACTTTTAAATGAGTTATTGAATTTTTTTTTTATTGAGTTACCAAAGTTCTTTTATATACTAGATACAAGCCCCTTATCAGATATGCAACTTGCAAATCTTTTCTCCCATTCTGTGGATGGTCTTTTCACTTTCTTGATGATACCCTCTGAAGCACAGAATTTTTAAATGTTTATGAAGTTTCAAGAAGATTTTCAAGAAATCGTTTTATGATACGATTTAAGTTTCATACGCGTGTGCCATGATTTCCTTACCAGGTTCAACCTGTCGTTGAACCCTCAAATTGTTTTCAGCTTCTTTGTTATTATCCATCATGTTAAGTTATATATCTGTAGGAATAAATCTTTGTGCACAATTCTTACGGTCTCCTTAGGACAGACTTTTAGAAGTGTAACTACCCTGTACAAGGGTGTGAATTCTTTTACGACTCTTGGCCAGTTGCCTTTCCAAAAAGCTCCTGTCCCCATGTGCCCTCCTCTGCCCACCACCCTCCCCTACCATGCATTTAAGTGCCTGTTCACTGTGTCCTCTGGTCCTATTATTTATGAAGGAGACTCCTTTACTGCATTCACTGAATTTCACTGAATTATAAGATGTATGTGTTTTCTAGCCGGTCTGGGCTCAGCTGCACTTGTTTGGGGAGAGAATTTTAAGGTCCACAAGAGGTAAGTAAGTCCAGGGAGAAGGGATGGCTAATTCAATCTCAGAATATCTTCCAGGAGAAGCAGTTTCAGTATTTGTGTGCAGACAACAGCTGTCTGGGAGAAGAAAACATCTATCTCCTTTGTGCAGTTCCTCAGGGAAGCTGCTTCAGTGCATACGGTGGGAAAGGCAATTCTGAGAACACGGCTGGCTAGCAGTGGACACCCTTGAGTGTCAGTGGCCACTCTTTCTGGCCTGTACCATTCATTTACTTCTCCCTTCCTGTTAACAAAAAAAGACACCGTTCAAGTTATCTGCAAACTCCAGCTTAGTGGGGGTCTGACCATCCAGGAAATCTGATCATCAGGCAGTCTGGCAGTCTGTAGCTTCGAAGAGTCATTCGGTGATCGATTAATCCAGAAACCTCGAGAACCTATCGTGCCCCTGCCATTGTACTAGGCATTAGGGACATAGATATGGATCAGATTTGCGGTCTCATATTTATAACCATTTGAGGTTCTGGAGGTCTTTGGAAAGTGAAAATGTTGGACACCCTCCTAAGAAAACCTTGTACACTCACACATATAATCTTGTGTGTATAGCCCACCTCACAGATCATCCGTGGATTCCTTGGGTGTGTGGGGGGTGCTCAGAACCATTATTTATCTTCTAATAAATGAAGGAAAGATGCCATTCTCATGTTTGTGTCATTACAATTATGTAATACCTTGAAGCTCGCCTCCCAAGAGGATTTCCTTCCTCTTGCTGCAGGATTGATTTGTAGACTTTGACGTTGGTTTCTATGTGTGGGCTATTTGAAGATTTGCAGCTTCAGCAGAAAGTCCCACAGGCCTGGTCCCAGTCCTCATGGACCTTGCAATCTAAGGAGGAACTCCTGTCCTTACTTGATCTGGCCTACCATGGGGACATTTGCCCAATCTCAGCACGACATTCGTCCTCTGGCTCTCCCTGACAGCGTGTCGGGAAGAAATAAGAGTGGACAGGCTGAAGAGACAGGCAGGTGGCGGTGGCATCAGGGTGCCTGGATGTCGCCAGTCTTGGTGACCCCCAGTCTTGACAGGGACTGTGGGGGGCTGAGTCCAGCCCATTCATTAGATGACGTCAAGGCCCAATTAGGGTTTTGGGAACAAGTACTCCTGGTATAGTGGTGGAAGCCAGGGCAGACATCTGTAGGCATGGAATGAAGAAACCAAGGGGTGTGGCCACCAAGATCCTCAGGATTTGGGAGGTCTGTAAATCCCTTTTTGCACTGTTTTCCATACCACCCAACCAAAACCCCACCAGGCCAAGGAGGAAGGAAGGAGAGGACCAGACCAGAAGACATCTTTCTTTCTGGGGTGAATAATTCACAGGTGTCCTTTGCTGAATTCCAGATCAGCTCTTGCCCCCCGCCCCCCATGTCCTTTCTATTGCCCCAACACCGCACAAAGGGAATATGAAGCATGCTGAACCAGGAGGCAGCCACCTGCTATGGGGCAGATGCTAAAGAGGCACAGAGAGAAATCTCATCAAGGAACCCCCAATGTCTCAGTGCCCTGGAGTGGGGCTGTCCAAGAACAGGCAAGCCTGGGAAAACAGAGGAGGGCTTTGATTTGGATGCAGGCCAGCTCCTGCAATGTTTCTGCTCCTATGACTGTGGACGTCTCATGAGTCCTGGGTACCTCTGGGAAGCCAAGGGAAGCTACGGACCCTCTCTCTGTACACTACTATTGCAAATCACTTGAAGAAGCTTTGGAACCATTAGAGTTCAACTGTGGGTTGCAAGGGGTTCCTGGAAAGCGCATCTTAACTTGGGTGGTCCACCGAGAGAGATGAAAAGTCTCTGTACTGTAATCATTGCCATTAAAGGCCATAATGATAAAAATCAGGCAAATTGTTTCTTAAAGGGCCAGATAGTCAATATTTTAGGCTTCATGAGCCTTACAGTGACTCATCATCATCAAAACTACTCAGCTCTGCCAATTGTCGCAAGATGTAAATGAATTGGCGTGGCTGTGTTCCAATAAGACTTTATTTACAAAAACAAGCAGTGGGCCAAATTTGTCTCGTGGGCTATAGTTTTCTGAGCCCTGATAATAATAATAATAGCCAGTGCTTAGGAATACTTAACCACGAGCCAGGAGCTGAGCTATGTGTTTGTATTATTACCCCCATTTTACAGATGAGAAATCAATGTTAGGGACATTTCGTAACTGCTCAACGTCACTCAGCTGGTAACTGATGGAGCCTGGATTCCGATTTCATTGCTTTGATTGTGTAAGACGGTCACAAAAAGTGTTATGAAGGATTGGGGACAGGAGATGATGATAGACCTTTATTGAGATTCTGCTCTATGCCAGGTGCTATGCTAAGTGCCTCATATGGGTTAACACCAGTTATGCCCACCACAACTCACTGTGACTAATATTACCTATGAGAGGGAACTGAGGCACAGAGAGGTTGAGCCACTTGCCTTAGGTCACACAGCTGGTAATTGGCGGCAGGGGGATGGGGTGGGGCAGGATTCAAACCCATGCTGTGCTCTCAAAACCACCCTCACCACAGTCACCTCTGGTTGCTATGTTGAAGCTCTCAGGCTGCAATAATATTCCCTCCAGCATCTGGTAGGACATCCCCAATGAGAAAACAGTCCTGGGTCAGACTTCTGGGCCCCCTACTTGTCAGTTGTTACCTCATTAGCCCCAGTTGATGGTGGCAGCATGGTCTTAGGAGACTCTTGTTTAGCTAGGGTTTACCAGCTGCTCAGATATTTGCAGAGCTGTTACCGTCAAGGCCCAATTAGGGTTGTGGGTCCCCAGCTGTGGCCCTACAAGGTGGGGCTGCTCTGAAGAGGCACGTTGGGTGGGAGTAGGTGGATGAGCACAGACTGGGTAGCCCGTGGGGGAAACGCCAGGGGCCCCAGGGTGCCTGGAAGACCTGTCAGTTGAGGGGGATCTGAAGCCTGGGACCGCTGGGTATCACCCACCCGTGCCGGGGCTACAGCCCCCACGCCTCCTGTCTCTCCTCAGAGGCGGCTGGCTGAGTTCTGGGCTTGCCTCTGAGTCAGAGGCCCAGGCAGGAAAATAAACTTTCTGTACTAAGGAGAGGAGGGAGCAGCTCACTTTTCAAAAATAGGAGAGGCAGCTCTGTTGCTATGACGAATTTCTTGTGTTGCTCCATGTTTTTGAAATTTTTACATTTTTTTTATGACCCACATAAAAAGGTACATACAGGCTCCTTATAAAAATACATGGGAAAATCTCCATCTTATGCCTGATCTGAGTGAGATTCAGGGAGCTTTGGGGCCAGGAGACCTTGTTGTAAAGGCTTTGAAGGCTTCTGGAGCTCTGACATTTGGGGGAAGCCCACCCCACATCATGGCAAACCTCAAAATGTCCCTACAGATCCCATTACACATATGCATTTCTTATAAAAAATGCTTGAAAAGGCTTTAAAAGAATTCATACAATCAGGATTTTCCTCTTTTTTTAAAGAATAAATTATTCAGTGTGTTCTTGTGATTTGGGCTTTTCTATTTCTAAAGACACAGGCGCTGTGGACTAGCAGCACTTACTAGCGTACGGTAGATAGCTCAGCAGACATCTATTAATTTGGAATTTTCAGCTGCCTTTCAGGACTCTGGAATCAGTGCGTTTGCAGTTTCAGGTTCCAAATATCTAGGGAGGCCCTCGAGGAGCTCATGGACTTCTAGTTCTGGGCCTTATGCGAAATGGGAGCAGTTCAGGAGGAGACGTGCAGAAAGGGGTTGGGGAGGGAGAGGATGATAGAGCAAATGGGACAAAACAGCAGTAATCAGTGACTTTGGGTGATGGTATAAGAGAGTTCCTTGTACTACTTACTGTTGCTTCCTTTCTGTGATTTTAAAATGATATCAAAATTAAAAATGAAAACGTCTGGGGGCACCTGGCTGGCTCAGATGGTCAAGTGTCTGCCTTCAGCTCAGGTCATCATCCTGGGGTCCTGGGATTGAGCCCTGAGTCAGGCTCCCTGCTCAATGGAGAGCCTGCTTCTCCCTCTCCCTCTACCCCTCCCCCTGCTTGTGCTCTGTCTCTCTCTCTCAAATAAATAAATAAATAAATCTTAAAAAAAAAGGAAAAGTGTCCCCCCACCCCCACCCAGCCCTGCTTAGGTGGTGGCAGTGGGTGAGGGATCAACAGATTAAGGCAAAGCTTTCCAACTGGCTCAGATAGAGTCCAGGAGGGGCAGCAGGGGCTTGAGGGGTGTGGCTCCATGTTCCTCATCCTCTCCAGCTGAGCAGGTGCTTTTTCATATGTCTTTATATTTTAGGGGATCCCTATCAAGCCTTCTGGAAAAAAGGGGTCTTCTGTAAAGGAAACTGAGGGACGCATGGGTGGCTCAGTGGTTGAGCGTCTGCCTTTGCCTAGGGTCGTGATCCCGGGGTCAGGTCATGATCCTGGGGTCCTGGGATCAAGTCCCACATCGGGCTCCCTGCAGGGAGCCTGCTTCTCCCTCTACCTATGTCTCTGCCTCTCTCTGTGTCTCTCATGAATAAATAAATAAAATCATTAAAAATAAAAAATAAAAAGGAAGCTGAAGACCTGTGGCCGTGGAAGTACTGGAGGACAAAGGCAGGTCTAAGGACTTAAAGAATCTGAGTCCATTGATGCTGGAGGCCTTGGGTTTTTCCTTCCTTCTTTTCTATTTCTTTCTTTCTTTCTTTCTTTCTTTCTTTCTTTCTTTCTTTCTTTCTTTCTTCTTTCTTTCTTTCTTTCTTTCTTTCTTTCTTTCTTTCTTTCTTTTGATTTCATTCATTGATTTGAGAGAGAAAGAAAAAGCATGCGTAGAGTAAGGGGCAGAGGGAGAGGGAGAAACAGACTCCTTAATGAGCCGGGAGCATGATGACAATGACTCTGACTCGGGGCTCCATATCCGGACCCCAGAATCATGACCCAAACTGAAGGCAGACTCTTAACCCACTGAGCCATCCTCTGCCTTGGGCTTTTCTAACAGTGAAGGCAAAAGAGGCCAGGTCCCTGGTTGTAAATTGGTGGGTGAGGAGGAAAGGGGAGGTGGGCGGTGGGAGGGAAGTGGGGGGCGGGGGAGAAGAAGTGGCCCAGATGGCAAATTAAACTCTTACTACTGCTACCTCACAAGCCAACACTCAGCACTTGCCAGCTGCTGCTCTAGGAGCTTTACAAGCACTAACACTAATCCCACAATACCCTGCCAGCAGGTACTGTTACTGTCTGCATGTTACAGAGGAAGAAACCAAGACTCAGAGAGGTGAAGTCACTCTCTCAAGGTCACGCAG
This sequence comes from Vulpes vulpes, assembly GCF_048418805.1. NCBI lineage: Eukaryota > Metazoa > Chordata > Mammalia > Carnivora > Canidae > Vulpes > Vulpes vulpes. The sequence goes on along the minus strand of NC_132789.1, from coordinate 18,261,366 downwards.
CCAGGGAGTGGAAGAGCTAGGATGCACACCTGGACACCTGGTTAGTGTGGCTTTACTTCCTCCGTGTTAACAACACAGCCGGAACAGGGACTTTGGTGAATGGTGCAGGGCCAGAGCCAGGAGCGAGGGCGGAAGGAGATGGGCTTTTAGAAATGACCCACGGAGTTATGGCAACACCATATATTAAGCACTTACTCTGAGCCTTCGCCCATACACACTACATGCATCATCTCAGAGGATCCTCCAATGCAGCTCTGCAAGGGTGGAATTACCATTTTCCATTTTGAAGAAAGAGTAAGTGAAGCCCAGAGAGGGCCAGTATCTTACTCAAGTTCACATAGCAAGTGGCAGAGCTGGGATTCAAATCCAGTTTTTTCTGACCTGAAAAGTCAGTATTCTCTCTCTCTTTCTCTCTCTAAAGATTTTATTTATTTGTTAGAGAGAGAGAGAGTATGAGCTGGGGAAAATGGGCAAAGGGAGAGCAGGGAGCCTGATGCAGGGCTTGATCCCAGGACGCTAAGATCATGACCTGAGCCAAAGGCAGACACAGTCTCATTGTGAGTGTATAGAAATGCCACTGATTTCTGGGCATTGATTTTGTATCCTGCTAGAACTCCTGTATGAGTTCTAGCAATCTTGGGGTGGAGTCTTTTGGGTTTTCTTTTTTCTTTTTTTTAATTTTTATTTATTTATTCATAGAGACACAGAGAGTGAGAAGAGAGACACAGGCAGAGGGAGAAGCGGGCTCCATGCAGGGAACCTGACATGGGACTCGATCCCAGGTCCCCAGGACCACACCCCGGGCTGCAGGCGGCACTAAACCGCTGCGCCACCGGGGCTGCCTTCTTTTGGGTTTTCTATTTACACTATCATGTCATCTGCGAAGAGGGAGAGTTTGACTTCTTTTTTGCCAATTTGAATGCCTTTTTTTTTTTTTTTTTTTTGCTTGATTGCTGAGGCTAGGACTTCTAGTACTACTATGTTGAATAGCAGTGGTGAGAGTGGACATCTCTGTCATGTTCCTAATCTTAGGCAATTCCATTTACAATTGCACCCAAAGGCATAAGGTACCTAGGAATAAACCGAACCAAAGAGGTGAAGGATCTATACCATAAAAACTACAGAACACTTCAAACTAATTTGAAACACTTCAAACTACAGAACACTTCAAAGAAATTGAGGAAGACACAAAGAGATGGAAAGATACTCCATGCTCATGGATTGGAAGAATTAATATTACGAAAATGTTTATGCTACCCAGGGCAATTTACACATTTCATGCAATCCCTATCAAAATACCATGGAATTTCTTCAGAAAGTTGGAACAAATAATCTTAAGATTTGTGTGGAATCAGAAAAGACCCTGAATAGCCAGGAGAATATTGAAAAAGAAAACCAGAGCTGGGAGCATCACAATGCCGGATTTCAAGTTGTACTACAAAGCTGTGGCCATCAAGACAGTGTGGTACTGGCACAAAGACAGACCCATAGATCAACGGAACAGAATAGAGAATCCAGAAATGGGCCCTCAACTCTATGGTCAACTAATATTTGACAAAGCAGGAAAGACTATCCACTGGAAAAAGGACAGTCTCTTCAATAAATGGTGCTGCGAAAATTGGACATCCACATGCAGAAGAAGGAAACGAGACCATTCTCTGACACCACACACAACGATAAACTCAAAATGGATGAAAGATCTAAATGTGAGACAAGAATCCATCCAAATCCTAGAGGCGAACAGAGGCAACACCCTTTTTCAACTTGGCCACAGCAACTTCTTGCAAGATACATCCACAAAGGCAAGAGAAACAAAAGCAAAAATGAACTATTGGGACTTCAGCCAGATCAAAAGCTTCTGCACAGCAAAAGAAACAGTCAACAAAACTAAAAGACAACCTACAGAATGGGAGAAGATACTTGCAAATGACATATCAGTAGTATCACGGTCTATAAATAACTTATTCAACTCAACAGCAAGGAAACAAACAATCCAATCATGAAATGGGCAAAAGACATGAACAGAAATCTCACAGAGGAAGACGCAGACATGGCCAACAAGCACATGAGAACATGCCCCGCATCACTGGCCATCAGGGAACTACAGATCCAAACCACCATGAGATACCACCTCACACTAGTGAGAATGGGGAAAATTAACAAGACAGGAAACCACAAATGTTGGAGAGGATTTGGAGAAAGGGGACCCCTCTTGCACTGTAGGTGGGAATGTGAACTGGTGCAGCCACTCTGGAAAACTGTGTGGAGGTTCCTCAAAGAGTTAAAAATAGAGCTACCCTATGACCCAACAATTGCACTGCTGGGGATTTACCCCAAAGATACAGATGTAGTGAAAAGCTGAGAGATACCTGCACCCCAATGTTTCTAGCAGCAATGTCCACAATAGCCAAACTGTGGAAGGAGCCTCGGGGCCCATCGAAAGATGACTGGATAAAGATGATGTGGTCTATGTATACAATGGAATACTTCTCAGCCATTAGACACGACGAATACCCACCATTTGCTTAGACGTGGATGGAACTGGAGGGAATTATGTTGAGTGAAGTAAGTCAATCGAAGAAGGACAAACATATGGTTTCATTCATATGGGGAATATAAAAAATAGAGAAAGGGATCATAGGGGAAAGGAGAGAAAATGAGTGGGGAAAATCAGAGAGAGTGACAAAACATGAGAAACTCCTAACTCTGGGAAATGAACAAGGGGTAGTGGAAGGGGAAGTGGGCGGGGGGACAAGGTGACTGGGTGATGGGGACTGAGGGGGGTACTTGATGGGATGAGCACTGGGTGTTATACTATATGTTGGCAAATCGAACTCCAATAAAAAATATGCATATTAAAAAAATAAAAAGAAAACAACAACAAAAACCAAAACAAACAAACAAAAAACAAAGGCAGATGCAAAAGTCTGTGCTCCTGACCACCAGGCTGAACCACGAAAATGCAATGGCTTTGGTGCTTCCGATCTGTTTCCAGTAGTTCACAGAAAGCTGGCCCTGGGGAGGGAGGTGCAGGCATGGAGGCTGGCTTAGTTCATCAAACATTTCCAGTGCCGGGTCAGGTCCAGTGCTGGTAATTGGGACGACCGGGGGTGGAGACAGATGTGTACATGACAAAATGAAAAGGCAGTGTGATTTGAGAAAGGATGAATGTTAGCCAAGTACAAACTCCCCTGGCAGAAGGGGTGATCAATCTTCTCATGTAGGTGGGAAGGAGAGAGGCAACCCTGGAAGGCTGACTGGGGGAGAGGACATCAGCAGCCGGCTTTGAAAGATGACCAGGTTACTGGGCAGCCGGATACAGGATGGTGAGATAGGGTGTTTCTGGCAGAAGGGGCAGCTTGAGCACAGGTGCAGAGATTTGGAGCTGCATGGTGGGGTCAGAGTAGAAGGAGGGGAAGGGGTGGCCATGAAGCTGGAGAGATGGGCAGGGCAAGGCTACGGAATACGTGTGTGTGGGGGGGTAGCAGAAGTGGAGAAGTTCTCTGGGAACTGGGAGGATTGGTTGCTCGGGACTTGCTGTGTAGCTTTGAGCAGCTGCTAACCCTCTCTGGGCCTCTGTTCTAGCCCCTGGAAAATGGAAGCTTTCCCAGACCTGGGGAACTGGCCAGCTTGGGTTTGAGAAGGGGTCTCAAGCCAGCTCTAAGCTCCTCCCATCCCCATCCTGGAGCAACCTATTGGTGCCCCCACTGCTCCCAAGCATCCAGGGTGGTCTCCCCCCACCCCTGCAAATCTCTGTTCCAGTAGGACGACCTGGGCTGGGTGGGCAGGGTCCTGCACACAGGGGAGCAATGGGCCTTATCCACTGCCCCCCCACCCACCCCCAGTTAGGACATCCTTCCCCCTGGTCTCACACCCGCCCTCCAACTCCCTCTCAATGATGTTAACCCTTCCCAGCCTGGACAGAAGCCCAGGGGCCTGGATTCTTGCCAAGCAGGCAAAATCAACTGGGCTGCCAGCATCCTCCTACCCCTTCCTCCTTCTCAGTTCCTAAAAGTCAACTTCCCACTTCTGTGCTCCTTCCCTCCACCTCAGACAACCTCCAGGCTGTGGGAGGAACCCTCCTTCCCCTTCCCTCCCTGAGTCTGGTCTGCAGGACAGGAGTGTTAAGTCTCATCATTACCTGAACACATACTGCACAGACACACATCCTGTTTCCAATAACATTTTTGGCTGAGGGCTTTACAAATGTCTGATGGCGCTTGGCACAGTGTTCAATTCTCCCATCTTGGTAACCCTGCAGGCCTCTCAGTGGTACGGAGCCAGAACTTGGCCGTCAAGAGGAAGTCTTTGGGAACATGGCCCAGATGGTCCAAGGAGGTTGGTCATCCATCTGTTCATTCATTTAACAAATGTTTATTGACTGGGTACTAGGTGCCTAGCACCAGTCCTGGCCCCTGTGGAGCTTTATGTGTGGATACGGAGATGGATGGTATATTCACAATATGAATGATCGTTGCATCACAATTGAGGTTGCTGCTATAGTGCAGGAAAGGTGCTACAGGGATGAATGACAGGGGCACTGACCTATCTTGGGAGTCCAGAGAAAGTGACATTTCAATCAACATTTGAAGGTTTGGGCCTTCAAGCCATCTTTCAGCTTTGCCATCCCTTTAATTTTCTCCTTCCTGGGAGATGAGGTTATGTACTGGGGAGCCATGGAATGTTACTGAGCAGGGGTGTGATCTTGAACAAAATGGAACGGCAGGAAGGTGGCTCTGGTATGGCCTCAGTGATGATTAGAGGGCCTGCATTTGGGAATGTCAGCCTTTCCTAGGACAGGAAAATGCTCCAACATTCACTGAGCGCTGCATGCCAGACTCTGTTCTGAACACACGTGTGTCAGTTCTTTTCATCTTTCCAGCAATGGTCTGAGGTAGGTCTTTTATTACTCCCATGTGCAGATGAGAAAGAAAGTCTTCCTCTCTGATGCAGAGAGGATAGGAGATTGTGCAAGGTCACACAGCTAGCAGGTGGAGCAGGGGCTCAAACCTTCATCTGTCTGCCACCAAGGTCAGTGCTCTGAGTCTCTTGCAATCATTTCCTTTATTGCTGCTCCACAAATTACCACAAATCTTGTGGTTTAAAACAATATATATTTATACTCCTACAGTTCTGGAGGTTAGAATTTCAGAATGAGTCTGAAGGGGCTACAATCAAGATGTGATATCGGCAAGGCTGATTCCTGCTGGAGGCGTCAGGGAGAATCCACTCCTTGCACCTTCCAGGGTGGAGGCTGCTTGTATTCCTTGGCTTGTGGCCACATCACTGAGACGACCGCTTCCTGCCTCATCCTACTGCCTTCTCCCTCCTCTGACTACCTGCCTTCCCCCCTCAATTACCCTGGGCTCACCTGGACAACCGAGGATAATCTCCCCATCTCAAAGGGCACAATTTCCTCACATCCACGACTTAATCACATGAGCATCGAATGACTTGCCCAAGGCCACAGAGCCAGTCATCGGTTGAAATGGAGCTCATTCCAGTGTGGTCTGTCCACATTTTAAGTACAGGCCAAAGTAGGCACACTTTGGATTTACAGGGAATCTTTCATGTCACAGAAAGTATCCTCCCAGGCTTTCTGTGGTTTGAGAGCCTCTCTGGTGAACCTTGTTTCACAACTGATAATCAAGGAGAACGAGGAAACCATTTGCTTTAAGCTAGAGTGTTGGGAATCTGTGAACACTAAAAACCAGAGACAGATACCAAGGGGTGTGGGAGCTAAGACAAGTTTATCTACACTAGGGTTGGCCAATACGTGGGACAGGATGAAGCAGAGCTGACAGGCTGACATGGGCCCCCTAGTCTCCTAGGCCAATGGGATGGGCTTTTATTGGAGAACAGAGTGGGATGAAACAGGCAAAGCCCCTCCTTTGGGTACAAGGCAGGCCTTGCTAATGGGTCACGGTGCTCTTTCCAGCCAGATCTGGATGTGGCCTCACATTCCCTTTAGCACAGAGCTCCAGGATTCAGAACCAACCAACTAGATTTGAGTATAAGCTAAAGCTTGATCTGCCATCTTGGAGCTACACGGAGTTTCCAAGGAAATAAACACAGGCTTCTTGGCCACCACCTCCCTCAGAGAGGTCCCAGTGTCCCAGTGCTAGGCCTCAGATTTCAGAATCCTATTTGAAAAAAATAGCAACTCCCCCGACCCCACCTGCAACCCTTTCTATACCAAGGAAGAAAAAGCCAAACTTCTCAGCTATGTTCAGAACAGTGGCCAAAGAAAGACCTGTCACCGACTTCTGACTGGCCGGAGCAGCTGGCCTCTTCTGTTCCTCACCAGGGACCGGGTAGGGCTGGGTGCTCTGCCCTCTACCTTGGGCACCCAGGGGCCCCTCCGCTGCCCTGGAGCCCCGAGGCCTTACACTGTCAGATCTATGTCAGAGGATAAAACAGAAACCTCATTACAGCCTTGGGTGGGCTTTGGATGCTGCGCAGGGGAGGGGGCGGGCTGTGGGAGACCTACTCCAAGAGGGAGGAAGGGGAGATTCCCAGAAATCCATCTAGACCTGGGTTCACCCCTCTAGGCTCCCCTGCCAGGATATCCTGAGTGTGTGAGATCTTCCTCAGAGGTTACCTCCCTGTCTCCTCTGCCTCCTCCTCCCCTCCTCCTTCTCTTCCCCTCACCCTCCATCTCTTCCTCCCCCTCCCTTCCTTTTTCTCTCCTCTCCCCCCTCCCACTCCTCCTCTCCCCTCTTCCTTTTTCTTTTTCCTCCTCCTCCATCCCTTCCTCCTCTTCCCATCTCTTCTCCCTCTTCCCCTTTCCCCCCTCCTCCCCTCCTCTTCCCTTTCCTCCATCTTCCTCCTTTTTCTCTTCCCCCTCCTCCATCCCTTCCTCCTCCCCTTGTCCTCTTCCCATCTCTTCTCCCTCCTCACTTTTCCCCCCTCCTCCCCTCCTCCATCTCCTCCTCTCCTCCTCCTCTTTCTCATCCCCTCCCCCTTCATTCCCTCCTCCTCCCCTCCTCTCCTCTCCCTCCTACACTTCCTCCTCCCCTCCCCCTCCTCCCTCACTCCTCCCCCCCTTCTCTTCCCCCTCCCCACCCAATCCTCCTCAATCTCCAGCAGATAAGGAAACTGGCTCAGAGAGGCCAGAGGACTTGCCCCAGCCGCCCAGCTCACAGTAGTGGAAACAGGCATTGGGTCCACTCTGCGCTGGTTTCCGAGCCCCTGCCCCTGATGGCTACTCCATGGACTGACAGGGTTACGTGTTCTGGATCCAGGATTTATTCCTAATGGATATGTCTGTATCAGTGGTTTCTAAACTTGAGCAAGCATCAGAATCCCCTGGCAACTTTTGAACACACAGCTCACTGGGCCTGCCTGCAGAGGTCTGGTTCCCAAGGTCTGTGGACAGACCTGGCTTGAGAGCTTGAATTTTTAACCCCCTCCCCAGCAAGGGGCAGCAGCGGGCCCAGAACCCATGCTTTGAGAGCCACTGGGCTCTATTAATGACACACCTTTAGATGGTGGTGTACACGGTGCACAGGGCCTCTATCGCATTGTGGAAATATCCTCATCTTAGGACCAGGACACTCTGGGGCTGCTGCCCTGCTGCTAACTGCTGGGTGACCTGGGATGTGTCCCTTGCCTTCTCTGGGTCCAGTGTTCCCATCTGTACAGGAAGGGTGGGATGAGATTCTCTTGGTCCCCTGGGCAAGCCTGGCAGAGCAGGGATGGGAGGGGTCTAGAGTCAGGCTGGGTCTGACTTCGGTCTCTAGGGAGCTGTGTGACCTTGGACAATGACTTAACCTCTCTGTGCTTCTACTTAGTATCCAGAAAATGAAAGAGATGATAGTTTCTGAGTGTCAATGACACTGAACTAACAGCTGAGGATGGTGGGGAGAGGAAGGAGAGGTTCTAAGACTGGTCAGGGTGGTGAAGGACATATTCCCACACCTGCCCAAGCCTAGAGGTCTAAAGAGCAATCCCCCCATCCTCTCTCCATCTTCCCTTCTCCCTTCCTTCCCCCCCTCTTTCTCTTTCCCAGTCCTTCTCTCCCCCTCCCTCCCTCCCTCCCTCCCTCCCCTCTCTCTCTCTCTCACCTTCTCCCCTCCTTTCCCTCCTCCCCTTCTTCTTTTCCATCCTACACAAGTTATTTTTGGCAGCCTTAGCTTTCGAATGAGACAGACCTGGGTTCAGCCAGGCTCTGTCTCTGTAGCCCCATCTGGGTGCCCTTGGCAAAACAGCTTCTCCCCCACGGCCCCAGCATTCTCATCAGTAAAACAGGTGAACCACATCTCCTCAGTGTCGTTGGGGGCTCACTTGACTTATTCCGTGGAAAGCCCCTGGCACAGGGCCATGCACACAGTGGGTACTTGCTGTTACTTCTTTCGTCTGGAGGCCGAGGGCTGGGCTCTGGAGCAAGACAGTCTGGGTGGAATCACAGCTCTCCCACCTAACAGCTGTGTGGCTTAGGGCACCTGACATAACCTTTCTGTGTCCCAACTTCGTCATTGGTAAAATGAGGGCAGAAATGGTACCAACTTTGCAGGGTCGCCCTGAGAATTAAGGAGCAAGGAGCCAGCACACTGTCTGGGTGTCAGCTCTTGTGTTTATTCTGCTGCTGATGCAATCATGCGGACAGCGAGCCAGGCACCAGGCTTCGTGCTGGGGCCAGAGCAGGGGACAGTTCCCTTCCCAACAGAGTTTCCAGTGCAAGGGAGAGAGATGCTCTAACAGGAGGGGACACTCCTGTGGCTGTGATAGAGCCCCAGGGGCCGAGAGCAGAACCCCCAGCGGTGGGGAAGGCTTCTGGGGAGGTGGTCCCCAAGCTGAGATTTGAAAAGGTAGCAGGAGACTCTCTGAATAATAAATATATATTCATAGGAATTTTGCATAAGAAAATAATTGGACAAGTGTGCCATGGGGTGTATCTTACAGTTAAAAAGATGAAATGAAACTAACCAATCACCAGGAAAGTGCGAATTCAATAATCCAGAGCTTGCTGCCTATGTAAGTGATAAACTGTCTGTATCCATTTGGGAAACAAAAATTAAATAAACAAACAAACCAGTGCATCGATTCATTGAAATCATGAGCAGCTGTTAAAACAGGGTAAGGTGTGTCCGCGTGCGCGCACACACACACACACACACACACACCTATCACTGAATGAAAAAGCAGGTTACACTATGGTACACGAAGTATGACTGTGCTATTTTCCATTTATATATAGAATGTGTGTGTGTGTTCATACCAAAGTGTTAATGATATTTCCCTCCGGGGAGCAGAGTTTGGGAAGAAAGCAGGATTTATATTTAAACAACACAGGGTCTGAATGTAGTTAAAGGTTTTGATGTATTTTGTCAGACAGCTCTCCAGAAACGGTCTATCAATGTATATTCCAATTATGCATAAGATTTTTGCTTCCCGGTGACATTTACTAAAACCAAACGTTATGAGACGTTTTAATCTTTGTTCATTTGATACTTCAAGAAAAATAAATCTCATTGCTGTTTTAATTTGCAAAGAAAGGAAGAAGGGAGCAGGAGGTCACGGAGCCGCACCTAGGCGGCCAGGAAGGGCATCCCAGCGGGCGGCGGGGAGAGAGGTGGTGGCCCAGGGTGCTGGGACATCCGGCTGCTCCGGAGGCCCTGGCGGGGAGCGGCCGCTTCCCACAGCTGCCTGGGGCTCGCATGTGCTCCTGGTTTGCGCCCGGATGGTGGGCAAGGCTCCCAGCTGGGCTCTGCCGCCAGAGGGGCGGGTCGTCCTCAGCAGGCCCTGCCACCAGGCACCAGGCACCAGCCACCAGCCACCACCCACACACCCGGCCGGGCTGGCAGGCAGGGGCAGCCTCCCCCGCGGCCCCCACTCCACGCAGCTGGCCGCCCCCAGCCTCGGCCAACCCAGTTTCCTGCCCCGCCCTCCCTCTCTCTCCTCCCTCCAGCTGTTTCTCTGGCAGAGTCCTGTCCCATTCAGGACAGCAGCCTTGCTCGCTCGAGGAGCTCAGGACAGCACGAGGTCTCCCGCAGAGCCCCCCCTGAGTGAGGGTTGAGGGGGTTCTAGGGGAGGCTGCAATCTGGTGGGGAGCGGGGGTTCCAGGGCATCTTGAATGAATGGACACATTGCCTTCTGGACAGACAGCCGCAGCCGAAGAACGGTGTGACCGTGACCTCGAGAAAGAAGTCGGGCAACAGGGGGCCCCCTGCACAGCCTCCAGCGGCCCGAAGTCCAGGGGAACCCCTGGGAAGACCTAAGCGGAGACCAGCCACAAGGTATCACGCTCGGCTTTGACATCGCCCGGAGGGGCCAGGAACGGGGGATACCAGTAGAGAGAGGAGGCCCGGGGTTCTGCTTAACATTTAATGTTTGTCAGGATGAACACATCATTTGCAGGTTTCCGAAGTCGTGCATGCTAATAAGGGCCACCCTACTGTTAAAAGCTCAGTGTTTTCCTTCTCCGAGGCAGGTGCTTCCATCTTACAGGTGTCCTCATTTTACAGGTGAGCGAAGCGGGCTCAGAGGGGGGGAGGCACTGGCCCAGAGCTGCAGAGACCACAAACCGGGTCGGCGGGGGAGGTGGCAAGACTGGCATGAAGCCAGCGGCAGCGCAGCCCGCCGCCCTCGCCCCTGGGCTGCAGCTCAGTACAGAGAGGTCCTCTCCCCGAGGTGGCCCTTCGGGGGGCCCTCTCCATCGCTCACACGCTCGCTTGCTCACTGATTTATCTCTGATGTTTGTTGAGTGCCTCCTAGATGTGGCAGGCGTGTAGAAGTATGTAGGTGTGGACTCACGCACAGGTTTCTAACGTCTTGTTGGCACCCCCACCTCGTCCTTCCCCGCAGACTGGGAACTTCTATCTATATTCCTCCAGGACACATTTTAACGGCTGCACAGAAAGGCTCTCCTGGGGTTTATTTAACCCTTCCTCACTGTGGTGGTTTCCTTCTTACTTTTTTCCTTTTTTCCCCATGACTGCAAACAGTGCTGTGATGACCGCTCTTGTACCTCATCTTTGCACGTCTGGCCTATGGATACCTTTCCAAAGGCTAAATCACTGAGTCGGAACACTGAGTGCTGTTCTTAAGGTTTGTGAGGCTTCTGGCTGTTTCTCTCGCCATTTCGTTATTACTGCTGATTATCCCTTGTAGTCTTACTGTTCATTTTTCTTTTATGATTATGCCGGTCAAGTCCGCTCCCACTTTTTTCTGTCGGCATGTTTATCTTTTGTTGATTTTTAAGAGTTCTTTGTATATGAAGGATGGGAACCCTTTGGCAGTGCTGGCTGCCAAATCATCATAATCATAACTGCTGCTCCATATAAGTCTGATCACTCCGACCATCTTGTGGTTCAGATAGGCCAGCGAGGAAGTGGCCAGGTTTGAGGGTCTGTCTTATTTTTTTCCATTAAGAGGCCTGATCCTCAGCTTCCCTTTTGGCAGCCCTTACTTCCTTTTGAAGACTGATCATACCTGTGGTTCTTGCTATCTTTTCTCCTTCCTCCGAACTCGCTCAGAGGAGAGACACTTTCATATGCCTGGGTTGCCGAGATGAATGTGATTGGCCTCCGGTGGTGGGAGGAGGGCAGCTTGGCATTTCCTCAAGAAAGAAGGCTTAACTTAAACCAGGGATGCTCAGGTGGTGGGGTGTCAGGCCCCGAGAAGCCGAAGGAAGAGTTCTCTCTGGTACCCAGGGACCTTCTCTGGACTCTACCAAAACTTCAGGGAATAGGTAAACCTTATCTTGGGCGAGGCACTCCCTTCTCTGGTTTGAGCCCTTTGGAGAGGTCTTTCTCTGGGTACCCAGTCTTGACTGTCTCTTCTGCTAGGCTGGGGGCTCCTTGAGGCCAGATTTGGGGGATTTACTATTCTCTCTGTATCCTCAGTAGGTAGGTGCTTGGTAAATATTTAATGAATAAATAAAGGAACCAGACCTTGGTTCTACTATCTGTAAGATGGGATGGGAGAGTTGGAAAAAAAATCTCACCCCTTAGGTGTTTCTTTAATTAACTCCTCTCAGTTTGCAGACCACTTTACTGCCATGATTTTCTTGAATCTATGGTTGTGTGATAAAGGTATTCTTAATATGCCCATTTTACAGATTTGGAAACTGAGCCCCAGGGAGGGGTCCCAACATTAGACCTCCACAAGAGGCACTGGTACATCATGGCCAGAGTTAGTTCGTTTGGGTAGATTTGAACCCAGTCTGCTCCCTGCCACCGAATGACATAAAATAAGTTATCTGTATGTTCCAATTTCCTCATCTGTAAAATGGGAATGTCATAAAGATTAAATGAGATCACACACGTGGAGCACTTAACAGAGGGCTTGTCGTGTCATAAGGAGCTCTATAAACACGAGCTATGATTCTATTATCATTTCTATACCACCTGCTGTCTGTACCTTCGACACCCATCTGAGCCAAATAGAAAGTATTATTAATTTCTTTAACAGTGTGTTATTAGTGCTCGGGTTCCCATCAGAGTCCAGAAAAACCTAAAAGCCTATTTCACTTGCTTTGAGCTACACTGCACGAATGTGGTTATTACTGCCAGTAATTACTGCCAGCTTCAAGGCTACAAGGTAGACCTGGGGCTTCTCAAAGCGCAGTCATGGGATTGCTGACATCAGAATAAGCATGAATAATATTATTCATGCCGAATAATCATGAGTATTTCCTAAAGCTTCAGTTTTTTGAACCAGAATCTCTGAGATGAGGTGTGGGAGTCTGCATGTTGCACCAGCTCCCCAGTTGATTCTGATGTGCCCCAAAACTTGAGGGCCATGCAGCTAGCGCATATGAACATCTTTTCTTTTTGCCTTTTGTCCAGGTTTCTGGGTTGTTTATTGCACACTGAGGTTTATTTTTTTTCCTTTCTAAGCAAGTATCTATGTACTTCTGTGAGTCTACATGTCCTGTGTCAGCAGTTGAGGCCAGGAGGCATGGTGCAGAAGTGAAACTTTATCTTGAAAGTCAGAGTGTGGTAGCCATTACCCAGTGTGTGGGCTTTGGAATTATTTTAAGAAACAGAGCTCTTTCCTCCAATGAAAATATATGGAGGGCTGCAATTGGAAAACAGATAAAAGGTATGTTATTCTAATGGAAATGGAAGTAGAGGACCCTGGGCCACAGTTCACAGAACCTCACTCTTACAGCTCAGTGGGGCAGGTTGAAAATGACAAATATACTCCAGATTGGTAAGAGACCAAAATTCTTGAGCTTTGTGGAATTTGCTATGGGAGCTTAGGCAGGGTGTTCTCACTCTCTGGTCATAATCATCATCTTTGTGGACAAAGAGGTCGGATGTTATATTACTCAGGGTAGTAGCTGCAGTAACAAATACACCCAAACATGTACAACGGCTCAAACGAAACAGACGTTTATTATAAGGCAGGTATTTCTGCATGGGGGAGGTCCTCTTCCATGCCTGTCCCTACTGTCCTCTTGGACATCACCACTGATGAAAGACAGCATGGGGGTGGCACATCTGCTTCTTCACTGCCTTCTGCCACAGGGGAGAGCTAGTCATGTGGCCAGTCTAGTTCCAAAGGAGACTGGGAAATGGAGTTCTGGACAGGGTGGCTCCTTCTCAGTTGTATGCTGTGGAAGGGAAGAATGGATTTTTGTGGACAGCTAGTTGTCTCTGCCACAGATATGGTATCCTCTTGGGTCTCTCCCATTCTCTTGATTTTAAGTCTAAACTTTCATTAACATAGAGTTAACAAGGTGATGTTGAATCTGCAAATACTTTCCTATCCTCAGGAAAATCCCTATCAGATATACTGAGTAAATGCCCATGTTCCAGACCTGTCAACATGGGTTTCCCTGGAACTTAGGAAACTGCTATTCTCTTTCCCTCCTGGAGAAAGGAAACAAGCATAACAATTTTATTGAGCACAGCAAACTTCCTGGGCCCAAGGCTTTCCTAGCCAGTATCTCCCTATATACCTGGAAAGACTTCGTGATTATCATCCCCATTTTATAGGTGAAGAGAATGAGGATCAGAGAGGCAAAGGGACTTGCCCAAGGTCACATACCTTATAGACAAAAGAGCTGGGATTTGAACTCAGAAAGTCCTTGTCCTGTCCTAGGGTGGCATCGCACATTGGATGTGTGTGTGCAAGCATATATGTGTGCATGTGCGTGCGTGCATGTGCATGTTTGTGCTTAGGGTAGGGATTTTCCTCAGGCTGTGTTCCCCCAGGGCTGGGCTTGAGGAAGTGGAAGTGCAGGAATCATCGTCCATATCCCTAGAATGGGCTACACTTGTCAGTCATAAGGCAGCTGGGTGGTTGTCCTGGCCTGGAGGTGCTCAGTGTGTCTAAGTATTACAGCCACTCATCAGACAAAAGGGAAGGGGATGGTGTGTGAGGACACAGACCCAGGGTGTCTGGATGACACTGATGCTAGGCTGCGTCAGGCACATCATGGGTGGTTGGGAACATTTTCCTGCATGAATAAGCTGATAGAGAAATGGAAGTTGCACCAATGTGAGGACTTAAAATGAATTGGACCTAATCTCTGTTCTCAAGGCCCTCGGGGAGGGGAGGCAAATTAGTAGCATGTACTTTCATTTATTCACCCAACAAACATTAACTAGCAGCTGCTATGTGTCTGACACTCCGCGAGGCAGAATGATGAAAAAGACAGGACTCTTCCTGCCCTCATGGAACTTTGGAGGGGCCTATGGGGGTCCTTGCTTTTGCCCCCATTGTAGACAGGGGGAAGGTGAGGCCCTGATTGGTTCAAGGTCACTTGATGGGAGTAGGACCTGGGCTCCTGGTTCTCAGTCCAGATCATCCTTGTTTCCCTGGCTGAGGGAGAGGGAAGCAGGGAAGGTGCCTTCTGGTTGGCAGTCACTTTGTACTGCCTGTGGGCATCAGGACATGCTGGTTCCAGGCAAAATTAGGAAACAGGTTAATTTACTTCTCTTTTGGAACTTCTATAGTTTTGCAGTGATGGACGCAACAGGATAGACAAAGTAGAATTTCCTTCCCCTGCTGGGTGGAACGAAGAGGTAGTAATTCTACATAGAAAGAAAAAAATAATACATGATTGGCATCAGTTGATGGTGTAATATAGTCACAACTCTACAGCCACTTGCTGTAGAGTTTAGAGCCCATCTCTGCCCCCTAATCTCCTGTCACCTCAGTGTCCTCCTTTGCAAGGTGGGTGTACTTTTAATGCCTCCTTCACAGCATCCTTGCAGGGTAACACAAGTTAGTATACATAAAGCACAACACAGCACATTGTCAGCTCAATGAAGACATTTCTATTTTTATTCTTAGGAAAGCAGGCATTGAAATTTGCCTTCGCACGTCTGGGTTGATGTGGAAGTCTGGCACCTTGTGATCTTGGATCCCCAGGCTGGAAAAGGTCATTTTGCCACATCTCCTGGCTTTATGCTTCACCCCGTGGAAAAGTTCTGGGCTGGGGTGGTGGGGTGGCTCAGGCCTTGTTCCACTCCGGCTGCTCTGCAAGCTTGGAAGTGCCAGCAGCTGACTCAGCAGGGGGTCAGCTGCTACGCAGACAGCGTGTCAGAATCGGTTCTGCTTTCTTGAGGTTCATGACTCGGGTCCTCTAATCCCAGCCCTGAGGACAACTCTTATGCAAGGAGATGGTTGGGTAAAGCAATTGGTGTAAGAGACAATGGCTAGCTTGTTCAGGTTTTCCTTCTGGGACTCAGGGACCAGAAGACAAAAGAATTGGGTTTGGCGCCAGCCACCTGGGTGAGCTCAGGTAAACCCATACCTCTTGAGCCTCAGTTTCTTCATGTCTCAGAGTCGTGGAAAGCACATCTGCACTCAGGAAATGGTCAGGGGTGGCAATTAAGGGCAGCGGAACATTCGAAATATACCCATCCCTTGTTATCTGCATTTGTTTGAACAGTTGTCAGAATCTATGAATTCTTGAGGATGAGAGGAAGAGCTCAGACAGCCAGTGTAGGAGTTTCCCGTTGCTGGTGTAACAATCGCCGCATGCTCAGTGGCTTAAAACCACACACATGTCTTATCTTACAGTTCTGGAGGTCAGAAGTCCCAAAACAAGTTGCACTGGGCTCGACACAAGGTATTGGCAGGACTGTGCTCCTTTCAGAGGCTTCAGGGGAGACTCTACCCCCTTGCCTTTCCCAGCTTTGAGAGGCTGTTCACACTGCTGGGTCCATGGTCCCTTTCTCCATCTCCAAAGCCAGCAGAAGTGGTTGAGTCCTTCTACATGGGATTGCTCTGACTTTCCTGGCTCCCTTTTTCATTTACAAAGACCTGTGTGATGACACTGGGCCCACCTGGATAATCTAGGATAATCTCTCCCATCTCAAGACCCTTGACTCAATCCCATCTGCAAAGTCCTTTTTGTCAGGTAACTCATTCTCAGGTTCTGGGGGTTAGGACATGGGCATCTTTGGAGGGAGGAGGCATTATTCTGCTCACCACAGTGAGGGACATCTTGAACACTGATCCGCATCTCTTTGTTTCCTGAATTTGGAAATTGAGAGTTCAGATGGCCACTGTCTTACAGTTACAGCTGGCTCAGGAGGGCACTGACCAGTCAGAACAGATGTGGGTGTGAGCAGCCCATGGGGCTGTACCGAGGTGTATGGGTGATCATCAAGCCTGCCTGAGGCCCCAGGCTTTGTCATCATTCATGCTGGATTCAAATTTCTACAAACCCTGTGGCTGTGAGCAAATGAGTCTTCTCATTTGTAAAAGGGGATGGCAATGTGCCCTTGATAAGGGTGATGGTTAGGAAGAAATGAAGGTGCCCATGTGTGGAGCATAGTGTCTAGAACCTGGTAAAGGACTCAACATGAACCTCAAGGTGGCTGGGCTTCTATGTCAGGCACTGGTGATTTCTAGAAAGGAGAACCCTTCTGTTTCTGCCCCATGCTGGGGAAAAGTGCTAGCGTGGGTCATGGGCTATGTGTATCTTGAGGAAAGGGGGTTCATTGTTGGGAATGTGCGTGCCAACGTGGGGGTGGTACCAGGTGCCCAGCCAGGCTTGTGTTCAACTAGAAGGTTCTCAGGTTCTGAAGTGGCTCAAGGGAGGGGCTATCTCATCCCCTGCAGCTCCCTGTTCTGCTCTTCTACCCATATGGCTCAGTTTCCTCCAATTCTGTCTCTGAGTTTCTCTTTCTGTTCCTAGTTCTGCTCCTGATTGCTCCACCCTCTCTGAGTTGTCTGTTTAAACATCCCAAGAGGGACCACTGGATTCATTTAATCCTAGTGGGGTTCAGGTTTCTCTCTGATGGGTTAATCCCCTCTCGGTTTGGAACGTTCATATCCAGTAGGCCCAAGAAATTTCTCGAACTGACACTGAGTTGAATTGACATTGTCTAGTCCAGGGATGGAGTTCCATAATCCTCACTTACAAGCCACGGCAGACATGAAATCCAGTCATGCCTCTCCCTCTATTTGAACCCAAAGGTTTCAGTTATTTATCTCTGTGGTTCAAACCACTCTAAAATATGGTGGCTTGAAATGACTTATTTGTTCACAGTTCTGTAGCTGGGCAGAGTTCTGCAGGGATGGCCCATGTTTGTTCTATGTGGTATCAGTTGGGTCACTCATGAGCTGCATTCAACTGGGAGCTTGACTACGGCAGGGCCACTTAAGATGGCCTCACATCCTGCTGGGACTTGGGCTGCCTCTCCTCACATGGCAGCACTGCCTGGACTTCTCTATATGGAGCCTCGGGGCTCTGGAAGTGTGAAAGGCAAAGCTGCCAGGCCTCTTGAGATCTAGGCCTAGGGTTGGCACAGCATCACCTCTGCCACTTTCCATTGGTCACAGCATGTCACCAACCCAACCCAGACTCTAAGGGAAACAGAACAGAGTCCGCCTCTTGATGGGGGGGAGTGACATGCATGTATGGGGGGGTGGTGGTGATGTTAGGGCTCATCTGTGATGACAGCCTATCAACCAAATTTGACCTTAAAATTCAATGGATGACAGTGGTCATCTGAGATAACCATGTGTCATTTCTGGGTGTCTTAGTCTCACAAAATGCCAAAGACTGACTCTAAGCAGCAGAAACTCATGGTTTATAGTTCTGAAGGCTGGAAGTTCAGGATCAGGGTGCCAGCATGGTCAGGTTCTAGTGCGGGACCACTTCTGGGCTGCAAATGGCCGACTTCACGCTGTGTCTCCACACAGTAGAGGGAGGCAGGGCAGCTTCCTAGAGTTTCTTATAAGAGCAGTAATCCCACTCAGGAGGGCTCTACCCTCATGACCTCCTCACCTCTCCAAGACCCCACCTCTCAATGCTATGCCATTGGGTGTTAGCACATCAACATATGAATTGGGTTGTTGCGGGTGGTGGTGGCCCAAACATTCAGACCACAGCCTGGAGTGAGTTAATCTACCCTTTCACTTCTCAGATGGAGAAACAAGCTTGAGAAAGGGAGAGGGACATGTCTAAAGGAGCCCATGAAGGTAGCGAGAGAGCCAGGATAGAGCCTCCATGCATCCCACCAGTATTGACTGAGCACTTACTGTGTGCCAGGAGCATGGGATCCAGGATGAGACAAACCAGGCCTTGGGGGAGGGGGCTCCCAGTCAAGGGGGAAGACAGGTATGTAAACAGAGTGGAGTCCTTCTAGCCAGAAGGTTGGCTTTAATGGGAAGGTGCAAGGGGCCAACTGCTCCTGGGTCACAATCACCGGTTACATTTTCACCCACCATCAGTGGGTGAACCCTGGCCATTTGACTAAAAGCATATTGTTGAGCTTTCTTTCCTTTCTTTCTTTCTTCTTCTTCTTCTTCTTTTTTTTAAACAGATTTTATTTGTTTGTTTGTTTGAGAGAGAGAGAGAGAGCTAGTGGGGAGGGGCAGAGGGAAAGGGACAAGCAGACTTAGTGCCTAGCCTGACTTGGGGGTCTATCCCACAACCCTGAGATCATGACCTGAGCCAATACCAAGGCTCAGGTCATGTTCTTATAAGAAACTCTAGGGAGCTCCCCTGCCTCCCTCTACCGTGTGGAGACACAGCGTGAAGTCGGCCATTTGCAGCCCGGAAGAGGTCCCGCCCTAGAACCTGACCAAGAGTCAGGTGCCCTGAGGAAGCGGATCACATTAAATACACTCGCATTAGTGCCTGACTGCTGCACTCAGTGTGCAAAGTGCTGCAAGGACAGGGAGCTTTGCTTTGCCGGGCAATATCTGGAAATAGCGCCTCGAGAAGGAGGTGTGGATTTGAGCTGGCTCCAAGGATGAGCTGGCTTTGGATGAGGAGGCCTCTAGTTGGCTGGAGCAGAAGTTGGCCAGAAATAAAAGATACTTAAGGTAGGGAGGGCAGCATGAACAGAGATTTGGAGGCTTCATGAGCCAGGGGTATCTGGTGTGGTGGGTGGAAGCAGGGAGTGGCTGGAGGGAGTTTGGATGCCCTGCAGGATCTTGGAAGATCACACCCAATTTTCTGGGTGGTCCATGCTGCCCCACTTCACCAGAGCAGCATCCTGTTGTCCTTGAGGCATACTCTCTCCAAACTCCATGCTCAAGCTTGAACGCTTGAACAATCGAAGATTCCAGACAACCCCAAGCTAATTGAGTTTGAAATTCCAACTTGGCAGAGGGCATGTGGGTTTGTGGCTCTATGTCCCAGGTCGTCTGGTCCAGAAACCAGCTTGGAGGAGAGAATATTTCTTTGCTTTGGTGGCTTTCGTGACTGAATGATGGGTCCCCTCTCCTCCTGTACCCAGGACTTGCTGACAGATGTAGACCTGGAGCTTAGGGAAGACGAGGTGTTTCCTCAAGGGCTAAAGGAAGTTGTCTTAGGCTGGCCTCCGTGGTCGGCCTGTCACTCATTTACTGCGGGGACACTTTGCCACTGCCCTGTTGGAGCCAGACTGAGCCAGGCTGGGCGCTGGAGGGTCCACTGGCCTCCCAGCGGCAGGGAGGTCGAGCCGAGTGGCGTCAAAAGACAGTCTTTGGGGACTGTGGGCAATTTGCTGTCTCTTTTATGGTAGACTTGACACACAGGGGGCCTCTGCAGCTGTCAGGGATTTGGCTCATGTAGAAAAAGGGTATCCCTGGAGTAAGAATGGGACGGCCACCTGGTGGGTAGAATAGGAGTTTTGCCAGCATCCAGACCTGTTTTGAAACCCTTTTCTGCCTGGCTGTGAAACCCAGGGAAGATCGCGTAACTGCTCTGTGCCTCAGTTTCCTCCATTGTAAATTGGGGGCCGCTGGGGGTTTATGCAGCTTCCATGAGATCATGTATGGCTGGGGGGGGGGGGTTGCTGAAAATGGCTGTGGCCTCTGGTGAGGGCGCCTGGCTCCAAGAGTACAGAAAGGGGGCGGGCCCGGAAGTCCTGAGCCAGGAGAGGCCGAGAAATGCCAAGTGTGGACTGTGCCAAGGTCATGCTTCGCCGCATGCTCACCCTCCATTTCCTCCCTTGGCCCGAAAAGACAGGACTGGGTGGGGACCTTGAATCGCCAGCCTCTCCTCTTCTGGGGAGCGCAGGGCCTGTCTGGCCTCAATGGGCCTTTCTGGCCTCAATGGGCCTTTCTTTGTCTGGTTTTTCCCTCCCCTCCTGTGAAAACCCTCAGCCATGAAGGAAATCCGAAACAGGGCTTGGGGAAGGGCAGGGCGGCTTCCCGGAGCCTAGCTGGGCGATGCTCTCACCTTGCGCTCACCCATTCCTGGCAGGCCTGGTGGTGGGGCCCTCGGCCGGCTGGGGCCTGGGCCTGCCCCCTGTCCAGCCCAGCTGGCCCCGGCCTCCCTTTTCTGTTTGTTCCACATTCTCGGCCCTCTCCCAGCTCTGGCATCTCGAGTTTCCCGGGATGCCAACATCACCCAAAGTTCCCCCTCCTAAGAGTTTTCTGTGTCCCCCGGGGGACAGGCAGCTTCCACTGGCTGAGTCCCTGCTGCACTTCTGGCCTGTCCCACTTCCCACCTTGCAGATCGTTTTCTGGGGCCGGTAATCACAGACTCCTCGGAAATATGGAGGTGGGGCACGGGGGTCCCATTTTACAGCCATGAAAACTGAGGCCCAGAGAGAGGATGTGTGCCCAGCGGCCCCTTCCACCTCTACTTCACCCGATATTTGTTGCCGGCTTCCCTGCCTGCCTTTGAAACGTGCATGGGGACGATTCAAAGAGATGATCCACGTAAAGGGCTTGGCACTGGGCCCTGCACTTAGTAGGTCCCTGTAAAGGGAGTTAAAACCAAATGAGTGCCTGGAGGTCCTCAGTAAATACTTTTGAAATGAGACTGAATTTTTAAGTGCGTCGTTTTGCTCGAGCCCCTCACCTGTTTGCAGCCATACGTTCCTGTCCAGGGCGAGGCTCAGAGAGGTTGGTCGGCTGCCTCAGGACACACAGCAGCTGACCAAGGGGGACTGGCTGCTGACACCTCCTCCTCCACCTGCCTGTACACTTGACTGTACACCCCAAGGGCTCTTCCTGTTTTCCTGGCCCCTTTGTCCAGAATCTTCATAGCCTCCTCCTTTGTGATTTCTAGGCCTTTCTGTCTTAACTGTCTCAGATCCTCCCTATTCCAAATTAGGGCTATGTCATATCTCTTCTTTCATTTTTTTTTTTTAATCAAATGCCCCATTCCTTCAGAAGCCTGTTCTCATCCAGATGTCTAGTTGAAAACCAAAGCAGTCAACTCCTTCCCACTGAGGTATTTGCAGCGGATGACAGCTTGCGGGAGTGGGGGTTTGTGAGCACGACGACTTATGTCAGCGGAGAATGTCTGGGCTGGTGGGCATTCAGGTGCTGTGGTCTCAGGGTGAGGGGAGCTTTTAGGCCAGGGATTTTCTCCAGAGGCAAGCAAGCAGCAGCCCTGCCCTGCTACAGAGACCTGAGGCCAGGCAGTTACAGAGTCAAGTCCACAGAAGTGCGCATTTCCAACTTCCTCACACCTCCAGGGAGGACGTGTCCTGTAGGCAGAGTGACCAGAATTGGGCTGACTTTCTTTTTTTTTTTTCTTTTTTAAACGTCACAAAACTGCACTTTAGCAGAGCTCAGAGAAACAGAGCCAGCGTGGGAGGCCATGGGGACAAGTGTTGCAATCTTGGCACACCCCCATGTCTACACTGCTGCCCGCCTGCCAACTTTCTTTCTCACAGAGCCTGCGGCCAGAGGTGGTTGCCACGGCCGTGTCCTGGGTCCTGGATAAGGAGCCTGGTGTCCTTGTCACCCTCACTGAACTGGTAAAACTGTCTTCCCCTGTAAGGGCACTGGGCGGGGTGGGGGCAGGGCAGGGGGGCAGCAGGGAGAGTCCAGGTGGCATTGGCTGGGCTGGTGTGGGGAGAAGCCCGTCTGGTTCAGATGTGTCTGGAGGGTCAGGGTGGTGTGGCTGGGGGCACTTCTGGAATCCCAGTACGTACTTTCACATTCCTTGTTTTCCTAGCTATGAGGCCTTGGTTTCCTTATCTGTAAAACAGGGGCAAGGATGACACTGCCTCATAGGGTTTTTGGGGTAGGGGAGGACATGTTTTATTCTTTCTGTTTTTTTTTTTTTAAGATTTTATTTATTTATTCATGAGAGACCCAGAGAGAGAGGCCGAGACACAGGCAGAGGGAGAAGCAGGCTCCTGGAGGGAGCCTGATGTAGGACTTGATCCCAGGATCCCAGGATCACTACCTGAGTCAAAGACAGATGCTCAACACTGAGCCACCCAGGTGGCCCTTATTCATTCTTTTCCTTCCTTCCTTCCTTCCTTCCTTCCTTCCTTCCTTCCTTTGCCACAATCAGCTATTTAAAGGCAAGAATCTGGAATCAGACATCCACACAATGGGTGTGCACAAGCTCAGGGGCCCGTGCTCAATTAGTGTGCAGCATTTGCAATTTTGCCACCAATGGTCTAGTCTAGTCTGTGTCCCTCACGATGGAGTGGACTTGGTAGAAAGCTCTGCCCCTTTCTTCGCGGTGGGGCTTTGAGCAAGTTGCTTTACCTCGCTGAGATCCATGTTCTCAAAAACTCAGGGTACCCTGCAAGGGTGGTTGAGAAGGTGCAGGGGTGAAGTCAGAAGAGCTCCAGGGCTTCTGGAACCATCTGAAAGGCTTCTCTGGGCATCATCTGGCTCCTTCAGGGGTGATGGGGGCTGGCTGGTCTCTCCTCTCGATGTCCTATGGAAATGCTGCAGGGGTCTCGGGACACTCAAATTCCTGAGGGGCTCTAGAACTCGTGGGTTTCTGGGCTCTGTCCCCAGACGTGGGGTGTAGAGCAAGACCACTGTGAGGAGCCAGGTTAAAGGCGGGCTGGCCCCTGTCTTCTCAGTGTACCTTGCTGCTCTGTGACTGCTTCACCCCTTTCCTCCTCCTCTTCCTCCTCCTCCTCCTCCTCTTCCTCCTCTTCCTCCTCTTCCCATCTCTCCTCCCTCCTCTCTTCTTTCTTCTGTAGCCAGTGCTCTAAGTCTTCCAGAGGTTGAGTGGAACATCTCTGGGCAAAAGCCAGCACTTAGCTCAAGGTAAGGAGGATCCTCAAGGCTCCAGGTACTGGCTGGGTTCTTGGCGGCTGCTTTTCTCTTGGAGAGGGCTGAGTTAAGGTGCCATGAAAAGAAGCAGGCCTCAGTTGTCCAGGAAACATGCCCTGGGCACCCAACACCCCTGTACCCCATGCATGGTGGGCACTCAACAGGAGTTAGGGGATGAACAAATGAACCCCCACAGCAGAGGGGCACACTCGCACACCCTGGGTACCAGGATCGGGAGCATTGCCTGAAGACCCCTCCTTCCCTTAGGGAAAACCAAACCCTCACTAAAGTTATTTTGGGGTTGTGTGCTTATTTTTAAAACATAAAAGTATTTTGAGTGCATATGCTTTGTTTAAAAAAAAAAAAAAGCATGGGAATTTTGCATTCAGTGCCATAATATTCCCCTGCGTTCAAAGTCAAAAACTGTGGCCCCCAGAAATCTTTGGGCCAGCTCCATAGAGGGGACCTTCATCTGTGTTCTGGTTTCCTGTCTCTGTGGCTCATTCAGAGACATCTGGGGTAGAAAATGCATAGATTGTCAGGTTTGAGGGGAATGCTGAGAGACAATTGAGTCTTCTTCCCCACCCCTACCTGTGTATTGAGGAAATAGGCACAGAGAGGTTAAGTGACTTGCTCTAAGTCGCATCGACAGCTTTAACTACACTTGCAAAGATGCCACTTTGTTGAGCCCCGTTTCCCTCGACCCTGCTGTATCTGTGGCGGGGCAGCTGGGGCAATTTCCTAGACACTTAAAACGCACTTCCTTCCATAGCATCGCCCCTAATCACAGTCAGCAACCAGAGAGAAGAATCACCAAGAACCCAGCTGGCTCCCAGGGCCACAAGGGCCCTCCCACCGGACAGGGAAGGTTTGGCACAAGGATGCAAGTATTAGGATTCCCCAGTTGGAGTTCTGCACCTCTGGCCTGGGCGGGGTCCCCCTGGAGGAAATAGCCTGTGTGCCTTTCGTTTGAGGCACTAGGCCAGCCTCTTTCTCCAGGTGGTTTGGCTTTTGCCAAGTGTCCAGCCCTTGGCTCCTATGCTGCTGTGAGCCAACTGTCAGTTGGTGAGGGAACTCGTTTCCAGAAGAGGAAACTGAGGCCCAAACATGATGTCAGAGAAAGAAGCTTGATGTCCAGTCCCGTTTCTCCAGCCAAGCTGGCTCATTTGCTCAGGCAGGGCCTGTGCCCCGAGCCTTCCCTGCTGGACCAGAGAGTGCCTTCCAGCTCAGGGTCATCTGGAAAAATCCACATGCTCATGGCTCAGAGAGGGAAAGAAATTTGTGTAGGTTCTTGGAAAATTAGGAGCAGAGCGGGACTGGAAGCCGTGTCTCTTGCATCCTCCAGCACCTCGTTCATTCCTGTTTCCCCCAGGGGAAAGTCCAATGCCCAGGGTCTGGATGGGAAAGACAGAGCCACTCTTTGGGCCTCAGTTTCCCCTGATGTCAAACAGGGAGACTGACAACCCCAGCCCACCAGAACCTGTATATGGTCAAGTTTTTACCAGTCTGCCGAGAAACAGAGAGAGAGAAAGAGGATATAGACAATAGAATGAGTCTTTTCATAAAGTAAGATGTTTTCAGCTGAGAAAGATGTCTTGGTCTACCAATTTTTGGTGGTATTAATACCCTGTTTCTTTTCTGAAATGGTGGGAGTGGTAAAGGACAATTTTATTTTTGCAACACCCTTACTTGGCAAACATAGATAGGTGGAAGCTCTAGGACAGTCTCAAGACTGGGAAGTGTAACTGGTTCATGAAACACCAAAGTTTGGTGTTCATGGAGCTAACACAGTCTCTCGGGCTCCTTTGAGCTTAGGGATACCCAGGTAGGCAAAGTTATGGCTGAGGTCATGTGATTGGAAAGTACTGAGAGTCCAGGCCCTGGGCATGGAGGGGAAGGTTCCAGCAGCTAGAACTAGGGCCAGACTGCAGAGCAGAGAATATACCTGGCACATAATAGTTGCCCAACTCAGGCAGCAGGATGAAATGGTTACCATGTGAGTGCTCAGCACATAACTCAGAGCCAGGGCAGTGGGTGGGGAGAGAAAGGACTGGGTTCTGAGTTGAATGTCTGTCTTAGGCAGGGTTTCCCCAAAGCAGAGCCTGAGGCAAGGATTTGGGTATATATGAGGTATTGAGGATGTGCTTACAGGTAGGGATGGGATTAGGGGGAGGCAAGTGAGACAGGGTTATGCAAGTTTAGAGTTGGATTCCATTGTTATTTAAAATTTTGATCTTTCACTCATGCATTTTACATATTAGTTTTGATTTTTTTTTTAATATGGAAGTAGGCATGCCTGGGTGGCTCTGTCTGTTAAGCGTCTGACCTTTGGTTTTGCCTCAGGTCATGATCTTGAGGTTGCAAGTTGGACCCCTGTATTGGGCTCCTAGCTGAACTGGGCATGGAGCCTGCTTAGGATTTTCTCTCTCCTCTCCCTCTGCCCATTGCCCTCCGCTCTCAGGCACTCTCTCTCTATCCCTCTTAAATAAATAAATAAGTAAATAAATGAATAAATAAATTTTTACAAATATGGAACTAAAATATTATTTATTTTTGTTAGTGAATTTTGGGGCACAATCTTAAATTTGCATTCAAAGAGGAACTCAGCAAGGATGTGGTCTCAGGTAGAGACTAGCCTCAGCCTGGTCCCATGCGGAGCTCTGGAGGCTGAACTGTACTCCATGTTAGTTGGGGAGAGGCAGCCCCTGCTTAGCTCAGGGCAATTGGCAGGAGAAGGGGGCAGCTATGAGCTGTGAGTGTCTAGTATTCTCTGCTGCTGTGGGCTGGGTGCCCTCAGCCAGGAAAGGGGATCTGAGCTGGGCACCAACATCCACCACAATACTCTGTTTTTCTTTGAGAGATGGCAGGAAAAAAAAATCATTTATAAGTGCTTTTAGCTGTTGGACTATGTTTCTTTGGCTATGACTGTGCTAAAGCTTCCAGGCCCCAGCTTCTGTTGCTATTAAAGGATGGGTGAATATATGAATGCTTTGGAGCAGGGAAGGTGTCCTGGGTTGGGGAAAGGAAGGTGGATGGCGCTGGCATGGCTATGGGCATGGCCTCAGTGTTGAGCTTGTTTCAGCTGCTGGCTCCTTTCCTGGGAGGGTGGGATCAGGGGAGAGGATAGCCCACGTGCATTAAGTGTGATTCTGGCCCAGGAAGCAAAAGCAGAAGGAGGAGGAAGGAAGGAGAAGACTTTGTCCCTGGGAAAGCAGGCATGCAGTGAGGGTCCTGGGAGGTGGCCTGGCTCTTCCTAAGCTCGGAAGCTGAAGGAGCGGTATGAGGCCTGAGATATTTCGTCCTGAGTCTCAGATTCCTGGAGACAACTGGGCTTCTTGGTGGAACTCAGGAGAAAGCACCACAAACTAGGTGTGACATGTGTCTGTCCCAGGGCTTAGGGAGAGAGGCGCAGGTTTGCTCCCTAACCAAACCTTCCCTTTGGGATTCTAGGGGGACACCAGGGTCCATATGTTCTTGCTAAAATTCTGCCTCTGCCGCATATAGTGCCTACATTTACACCATCAAAACTTTGAACCTGAACTCACCCCATAACCTCCTACTCCCGCCATGTTACTTTGATGTGCAAAGTTCTTGTCTCTCTGAGCCTTGACATGCGCTGTGCCTTGGCCAGCTCTCACTTGTCCTTCCAGACTCACTTCTCCTAGGCAGCCTTCCCGACTTAGTAGCTGGAGTTGGTACCACGGCCGCGTGTGCTCCCAGCAGACAGGGCCTGCTGCATTGTGCTTCACTCACTGTGCGCCTCCCCCACCGGGCTTGGGGTTCCTAGGAGTGAGAACTGTGTTTGTATTCCCAGCTCTTTGCCTGGTACCTGGAAGATCATGGGTGCTCAGTAATACTTATTGAATGTATGAACGAGAAATGTGTATTGTGCCATTAGATATTCATACATTAGTGTGAAAGAAGCTCTGAGAAGACTTGTGGGGGGTTTTTTGGTATGTTTGTTTGTTTTATAATCATACTCCCTTATCACTGTACTATATATCTGGGGCAATATAATCATATGTCATGGAATCATAAGATCATAATACTATTCAATAACCTACTCCTTCTCTTATTTAATCCTAATGCCAACTCTCTGAGGTATGTACTATTCCTGCTCCATTTTGCAGATAGGGAAAGTGAGGCACAGAGCATTTAAGCTCAGAAGCTGAAGGAGCAGTATGAGGCCTGGGATATCTAGTCCTGAGTCTCAGATTCCTGGAGACAGTTGGGCTTCTTGGTGGAACTCAGGAGAAAGCACCACAAACTAAGTAGTGAGTGGCAGAGCTGGAATTTGAACACAGATGTTCTGGCTCCAGAGCCTGTCTTCTTCACCATGACATGTTGAACATGGGTTTGGGTTCAAGTCCTAGTTCCTCCATCTTGTATCTGTGTGACCTCGGGCAAGTTGCTTGGCCCCTCTGAGTTTCTGTTCCCTCAACTGGGAGATGGGGGTGGTAATCAGGGCCATTGGAAGGCTGGAGCAAAGTAAAGGATGGGAAGGATCCTGAGGGCTGACAGTGATGGTTCCCACGGCTTGCTCGTGGCTACACACTGCGGGGGCCCTTGGAAACCTGCACTGGTGGAGACATTGCCAGGGTTCTTGGCAGAAGAGTGAGGAAGCATGGAGGAGGGAGACAAAGGCCCTTCTGTCAGCCACTTGGGGCCCTCCCTCTGGGAGGTGAGTTGGGAAGAAGCGAGAGCTCCATAGAGGGAGAGGAGGACTCCTGCCTGGAAGTGGGACAGGCATCATCTTGCCTGCCAGGATTTGTTCTTCATGAGCAATGGGTGGAAAATAACCTTGGATTCTTTCCTGAGGGGACAGGAAGACTAGGGCCAGTCCATGGAGGGGGGAGAGGTTTCTCTACACCCCAGGAATGTGATCACTGATTTATTTTAAAACAGAATAAAAGCAGAAAACAACTTTCAGTTGATCGTGGTTTGTGGCTGCTAACAGCTGCCCAGCCAGGCTCAGAACACTCCTCAGGAGCTCAGGCTCCAGCCTCTGAGATGGGGACAGCGCTGGAAAAAGGCCAACTGGCCTGTCGCTCCCCTGTTCTCTATGGAGCCTGCCTCCTCCAGCCTGACTGGCTTTTTTTCTGGGAACCTACAGGACCCAGATATACCCTTTGGAGTTAGCAAGGGGGCCCTGGGTACAAATCTGTCTCACTCATACTGCAGATAGCTTCATGCGTCTGCAGAAGCCATTCCCGATCCCTGATCCCCACAGTGGCCCCGTGAATGACTGCTCTCTCCCTCTGATAAATCTGGAAACTGAGGACCAGAAGTTGGAACAGCTGGGACAGTTGGGATAAAAACCAAGATTTCCTGACTTCCTGTGACAGCTCACACCACAGACATGGCTTGGGCTGACAGTCCATGTGGATCTGAAGCATTTTCTTGCCAGATTAAAACACAGCATAGCCAGTGCAAAGTGAGGGCTGCAGACTTGTTAGCTCATCATAAAAGACCAGGGTTTGGGGCAGCCCAAGTGGCTCAGTGGTTTAGCGCCGCCTTCGGCCCAGGGCGTGATCCTGGAGACCCAGGATTGAGTCCCACGTTGGGCTCCCTGCATGGAGCCTGCTTCTCCCTCTGCCTGTGTCTCTGCCTCTCTCTCTCTGTGTCTCTCATGAATGAATAAATAAAATCTTAAAAAAAAAAGGCCAGGGTTTGAGATCCCCAGACAGTATTAAGAATAAGTAGGAAATGATATATACACAACATGATTGATCATAATATTGTAACACATATACAGTAATGAATTGTAGTAGTAAGAGACTGGAAACAAGTCAAGTACTCAACCCCAGGAGGCTGGCTCAGTAAGTGATGGTAAATCCCCAAACAGAATACCATGCAATCATCAAAAAGGATAGGTTTTGTTGTTTTTTGTTTTTTTGTTTTTCTGTTTTTTTTTTTTTTTTTTACACATACTGATGTGAAATGATCTCCAGGGTGTATTGTTAGGTAAGAAAGGCAAAGTAGAGTGTGTAGTATACTGCCTTTCATGTAAAACAAGAGAGAAATTGGAATATATCTTTGTATTTGCATAAAGAAACCCTGAAAGGGGACATGAGAAACAAAAGCTGATAGGTACAGGGGGGAGTGGGTGGGAACAAGGATTTGTATTCTAACTTTTTAATTATTTTAGATGGTTTCGAACATTACCAATTAGGTGGTTATTGTGTTGCCTAATCAAAAATTTAAGTTTCTCACAAAAGCCAAGTGAGAATCTTAAACTAATAATAAGAGTTATTATGAAGTATTATTTAAACTGCAATGACTGTGACTTTTACCACCGTTATCCTCTTGACCATCATATGAACATTTGGGGGTTTTTAAGGCTAGCTTTGCCTGATTCCAGCTTCCTCAATATCCCAAGCAGAGGGTTCCTTCTGGCTTACTTTGAACCTAGCCTGGATGGGTCCTATTTGGGTTTTTTGCAGGGCTCACTCTTCCCTCTAACACCCACGTCACCTGGTAGCCCCCTGAGGCCATGGGTGGTCGAGTCATTAGACTTGCTTGTCTCATTCCATGGGAACCTTTGAAGTCTTAAACCCTTGGTGAAATGCTTGTAGGAAAAAAAAAAAAAAAAAACATGTCCTGTAGACTCTCCCCGATGCTGATAACCAATGGACAGACTCTCTAGAAAAGATAATGACTAGAAACCCATATACTCAATTGAGAAAACACAATAGGGCTTTTAGCTGGTCTTTTCTCTGCCAGGACCTCCGCAAACACTGCATCCACCCCACCACCAATCAGCTGGCATGTTAAATGATACTTGCTATTTCCTATTAAAATTAGCCAAAGACACTGACAAACTCCCACTGCACATTCTGATCAGCATGTGGTACCCGGTTGCCTTGTGGCTCCAGCTTTCCGCCCCAAAGCAGAGGCCCCTCACATTTCTACAGGGCTCATGCCTTGCTCCTCCTAGCTCTCAGGTCTTGGGGAATTTTGGGAAGAGCCCAAGGCTGCCCTTATTATGCTCTTAAGCATGTGCCTAAGTATACCAGAAAACACCTGCATGCTCTCTACTCTCCAAGCTGCTTTGGACCACCCCCTGGAAGGATGGCCGCTCATGGGGCCCCTTCTCGGCCCACTCTGAGGTGGGTACAAAAGGCTTTCCTGGATCTTCTTAGGATTCAGGCAGAAAGGTTGCTTTCAGCCTTTGCCCTTCTGTCTTGACTCTGAATGTCTGTATTTGGTCTGCCTTGGTCTTTTTTCCCTGTTTTCACCTTTTAGCTGCTTCTGTTCCCTCTCCATCAATTCTCTGTCTCCCCACTCCTGCCTCTCCCTGTCAGACACTTCCTCCCCTCCTCCCTGCTTCTCTGTGTCCTGTTCCCTCTGGATCTACTCAGCTGCCCTACCTCCTCCCATCTCCTTCAGTGTCCATGGCAGTGTCATCCCCTGCTCCTCCCCACCCCCCCATTGACATCGTCTACCCCACAAACTGCTACCCTGCTAGATCTGTGGTGGGGAGAACTCTGCTCACCAAATCCCCCCCAGGGCGGAAGGTCAGGGCCAGCTTCATGGGTGTGCCACCACGGTGGCCACAGGGACTCAGAAGAGCCTGAGCCTGGTTTAACACACCAAAGTGGCTGTCTTGAAAACCTGAGTACTCTCTGCATAAGGGGCCTGTGTGGTCCCTTTGCACAGGACTCCCCAAGGTATACAGCCTGTTCTGCTGAGGGATGTGGACTTCCTGGGAGGGTCCAGTTTCCGGTCATGCTGCTGCTCCTTACCTGCCCCCCTAGTAACTACATCTGGATATGCGTCCAGCCTCCAAGGCACTCCCACCATGCAGTTGTCCTGCAACAACAGGAGGTACTTGCTGGATTCACTCCCATTTTACAGATGAGACAAGCCAGGGCTCAGAGAGGCCAGATCACTTGCCCCAGGGCCCACAGCTTGAGAGCCCGGATTGGGGAGACCTGCCTCTCACATTCAGACATCCGTCTGAGCCTGCAAGACCCCTTCAGAAGATCCCCTTCTGTCTGTGAGCGGAGCCTCGGTCATTCCATCTGTGAAATGGAAGTGATGACAGTAGCCGTCCCTGTGCAGAGCCAACAGGTACCTAAATCTCAGAATATTCCTCATACAGGTGCCTGGCATGTGTCTTTTTCCATGGTAGCCCCAGCCTCTCAAAACCCCTGTTTTCCCCTCTGCCAAATGGGGATCACAGGAAGGTTAATGATGCAGCACAGGGCC
Organism: Vulpes vulpes; assembly: GCF_048418805.1. Lineage (NCBI taxonomy): Eukaryota > Metazoa > Chordata > Mammalia > Carnivora > Canidae > Vulpes > Vulpes vulpes. The sequence continues at coordinate 18,229,770 of NC_132789.1, read as the reverse complement.
CAGCTGAGGTGGGCAGACAAGGTCAGCACTCAGAAACTTCTGGCCCCCCTGCCCTCTGAGGCAGAGGAGGGGCTGATTTTTCAATAGGAAAACCAGATTGTCCAAACTGGGGCACGTCGAGAGCAAAAGAAGCACTCTTAGTAAGTATATTGAGATAAGAGGCACAAGCTGGGATGTGGGGCCACTACACAGGCATTGTGAGTGTCTTGGTCAGCATCCCGAGCATAATCACACCCCAGGCCTGCCCCTAGCTGGTAGAGAGCACGGCTGGGTTCTAGCATTTGCCACAGAGAACAGTGTCCCGGCGTTGGGAGTGTTGGCTCTAGCCAACAATATCAAGACATCAGTTCAGGGAGAAGCAGAGTCAGGGAGAAGGCCTTGAAGGCCACACAGTTCAGTCCCTCTCCCAAATATTCTAGAAATGTCTTCAGATTAAGCCAGCGATGCGTAAACCTGGATGTCTAGACACTCCTTCCCGGCCAGGCTGGGAAAGGGGGCTCTTCCCAAACTGTACTTTGGAGCAGGACCACCAGCTTAGAGGGAGGGCACTGTCTCCAGGCCACAAGCATTTGGATGTCGGTCCTAAAAGGTGCAGAGCCTTGAGGCTGTGCCCGCAGTCAGGGCGCCGGTGAGGACAGTGATCACCACATCACACCTTGCCCTCTCTGCAGGGACCTCCGCACAAAGCCCTTCTGCTCCCTGGCCCCAGGAAGGCCTGCCGTTCCCCAGAGTGGGTTTGTTTTTAGCCAGGGGCACGTGACAGCTGGGACCGGGTTTTCCTGTCCTAACTAAGAGTCTGGGAGTCCGCTGTGTGGCCCACCCAAGCTAAGCATGTAGGACATTACTTATCGTCTGCATTTTTTCCCCTCAGCCCTGGCTCTGTTCTCTGTCTCCACCCACGGTCCCTTCCTCCTTACACTCTCACTTTTAATTTATGTTCCTCTGTATACGTGAGTCTCTTTTGAGATTTTTTTCCCCCTCCCTTCTGGACCAAGCCAAAATCTAAGCAAACAAACAGACAAACCTGCAAGCAAAAACATCCTGTAGCATTCCTCCTTCTGCCTGGGAGAGAGAGAACGGTCCCAGCTGGTGGGGGCCAGAAGGCAAGGGGTTAAGAATGATGCAGAGGAAGTGCGGGCCCACATTAAAAGCAAGGAAGTGGCCCTTGTCAGGGGGGAAGGAGGTAGGCCAGCTTATCCTGTGTGACTCTGGACACGGGGGGCTGCTGAACCAGGCTTGAGGTGAATACGGCAGATTGCTCCGACTTCAGCTTAGTCCAAAAAAGGAAGCGCTTTCTAATGACTTGATGGGTTTGTCTAGAAGTCCTGCCAGTGGAGGTGGGGAGGGGAAAGAAGAATGACATGAGTCCTCGCGCTCTTTGCTCTCTGCGGCATCTCCACACCTAGCCCTGCGCCTGGCACACCGCAGACATTTGTCACATTAATCGAATGAGGAAAACAGCTTCTGGTGGCAGAGCTGGAATTCCAGCTCGGTATCGGCTGCCTCCCGAAATCTCTGTCTGTAAACATAACAGCCAAGGGGCACGTGTGTTAGAGTCAAGGATCTTTACCTACGTAGACTGACCGACCCATCCTGATTTGTCGGGAACGTTCTGGAAGTCCTGCCTCATAGAGCATCCCCCCAAACTGGAAGACTGGTCTCCTGTATGCCCTGCATTTGGGACCCCATGTAGCTGTTACTTTGACCCACCTTGCAGACGAGGAGATGGCTCCGTGGCCCAAGGCTGCGCGGCAGGTACGGGGCCAGGCTCCTGCGGGCACCTGGCCTTGCTGCTGCCTGGTGAGGCTTAAGCTCTAACCTGAGGGTGACAGACCCCTCCATCCTAAAGCCTCTCCTGCAACAGCTTTGGAGATTCTGGAATTTCCTCTGGGCTTCAACCAGCTGTTTTTTCCGTTGAGGGTGGAGGGGCAGCTTTCCCAGCAAGACCCTTCCTTAGGGCAAGGCCTGAGCTTCGCCTTGGGAAAGGTGACGGCACAGTGACGGGGTCGAGGGGGAGGGCAGCCTGGCCCTCCACCCCCCCACGCCTGGGAACAGGGTGGGATCTCATACTCCACCGTCCTGATTGCTGGCAGCAGCGCCAGGCCCTTTTGTCAGCCGCCTGGGCTGGAGCCAGAGAATTTCAAGGGGCCAGAACCTGCCTAGATGCCCCAGGGCCCCTGTGCCCAGGGCTGACAGCCCAGGGCAGGGTGCAGCTGGACAGCCCGAGGCTCCAGGATCTCTCAGGGCTCCCCCAGGCTGGACGGGCCTCTACAGCCCCTGCTGGGCCAGGGGCAACTGTGCTGTCTGGAGGTGGGTGAGTCCGGTCATCAGGGGCTCTTGGAGGTAGGGTTGTGGACGTGTGAGACGCTGTGACCCTGTCAGGCCTGGCCATGGGTGGGGTTGACAGGCATAAGCCAAGGCTCTGTGCCCAGAGGGGTCTCTAGCAGGCAGGTCATGGACCATCAGGGACAGTCACAGGGACTGAATACAAGGCAGCCCAATTCAAATCCTATCTCTGCCCCTTCCTCGCTGTGGGATCTTGGGCAGGTAGGTGGTCTTGCTTCTTTTTGCCTTAGTTTCCACATCTGCAAGATGGGAACAAAAAAGCCCACCTTGAGGGGTTGTTCTGAGTCCAGGTACTGGGCACACAGTTGGCACCTGAGAAGTAGGAGTTAATATCATCATGGCAGCCTCTTGGATTCTGTTACTCTCGGCCCAGGGCTGTGCCCCGAGACCCCGTGACAGGAGAGGGCCTCTGGTCCCCAGGGGGATGCTGGCTAGTGAGACGTGAGGGAAGTCTGATGGACAGGAAAGGCTCGTCACAGTCCTGCCGTGGAAGGGCTGTCTACACCTGGGGATGCTTGGATGCGCTGTGACGGGACAGAGGGACATGTTAACCAGCCACATGGATGCCACTGGGGTCCACTAGCACAGACCCAAGTTCCAGGCATGGCTGGTGATGGTGATCCGGTTCCTTTCAAAGTCCTAGTTTCAACACCTGCTAAGGGAGGATAGTAAGCCCCCTCCTCTGGGGGCCTTGTCTGGAGACTGGGAGATAAGGAAACCCAAGCCCAGCCAGACGCCCAGCTGTCCCAGCAAAAGTATTCTTTCTTCTCATTATCATTGCCGAGTGCTCTGCCCAGATTCCTCCAGAATGCCCAGTGGGGCTGGGAGGAGCAGAGGGAAAGAGACAGGGGCACCCCAGGCAGAGGGAGCCTCCTGGGGAAGGGCCCAGAGGCCGGGAACACCATGCTAGGGGGCACTGGGCTCCTGGTGCACAAGGGAGCAGGCAGGTTTGGAAGGACTTGGGCTCTGAGCTCCCCCTGACCCCCGACCCTGCAGTAGCCCCCTCTGACCCTGGGCCCTGCAACCCTGTCCTGAGTCAGTGACCCTCGGGTGCTGATATTATCCAGGCTGGTCAAGGTGAACAGATACCGGTGCTCACAGTCAAGGGCCTTCCTCTCTTTGTGGCTTGTCTCCACTTGGCCCCCTGTTCTGTGCTGCCTCCCTCAACGTCCCCAGCATCCCCCCCACCTCGGAACCTCATGAACACATAGCACTCCCTGCAGACGGACCTGCTGGCTCTCACTGTGTCCCCCCTCCCTGACTTCCCTCCAGGATGTTCCCCTGGGCTGCAACTGCTCCCTTCCACTTCCCTGCTCCTGCCGCATCCCATACAGATACTGCCCCGTATTGTCCAAACAGCCCCATTCAAATCGCACTTCTGCCGCTTGCTTCCGGGCTGGGCAGCCTCTGGGAGGTGACTTAACCTCACTGAGCTTCTCCTGCTTCATCTGTAAATGGGGCTAATAGTAGTTCTAACCTCCCAAGACTGACTGTGGAGTCTGAGCTAGTGACATGTAAATGCTACACAATCTGAAGCTCTCAAATTTATTTAATGAATCTTATGGAGCACCCACCATGGGTCACACACAATTTAAGGGGTTGGGGATGCATCAGTGACCAAAACAGACCACAGCCTCTGCCCTCAGTAAATGTCAGCTCTGACTGATGCATCTATTTGCACGACTGCTCCGCCTGCCTCCCCACAAGGGTGGGGATGGTGTCTAGTTCGTGTGCACATCAGACACCCAGCTCAGGGCCTGGTCTTGCTTGCCAAGTGAAGAAGCGGTCTCTGATGTGGGGGTTCCCTGGGCCTTCCTGACTTCCCTGGAGAGTTTGCTGCACCTAAGGATGCCCCCTTCCTGCAGCAGTGGACACTGTAGGGTCAGGCAGGTGAGTCTGCGAGGCCCTCAGTCTCGCTCTCAAGCTGCTGCCTGCCATTTTGAAGGGCCAGGGCACTGTTGCAGGTGAGGTCCCCCCTCAACTTTGGGATATCAGAGCTGGGACAGCTGCGTGTGAGGCAGGGTTCGCTTGGTTGCCGGGGACAGAATCCCAACTCAGACTGGCTAAAGCAGTAAAGGAAATTCATTGGTTGGGGGAACTCCTCTGTCCAGCAAGGGTTTCAGGCATGCTGGGTCTCTCTCGATTTTTGAGGCCTATTTTCTTTTGTGTTGGTGTCCTTCCCTGTCAGAATCTGCTCCTATGGTGGCAAGAGTCCCAGGGAAAGCTCTCATTGGCCCACATTAGGCCCTGTGCCCAATTCCTGAAGCAATCATTGGTGGCTAGGGGAATGGAGTGTTCTCACTGGCCAGGCTTAGAGCAGGGGGTGGGGTCATCTTCTTCCCAGCTCCTCAGCCTGATGAGGGGCAGGTTGGGGTGGCTTTCCACAAAGAAGAGATGTTCAGGCCACTCCCAGAGGGACACATGAACGGGCCCTGCCTGGAAGCAAGTGGAACTCCAGAAAGTGTCCTTGGATTCCAGAGGCTGCTCATCAAAAGCTTGGGGTTTGCTGAAGGCTACCAGGAAGAGCACTTCTGGAGAGAAGGCCAACATTTCTGCTGTTAGGGGAGTGAGTGCACAATTTTGATTTATATTTGGATTCCTTTCTGGGATCATACACCAGGAAGGAGGAAGGGAACAGACACTGCCGGTCCCCTACTGTGGGCCACAAGCAAGCATGGGTTTTGGAAGGAGGAATAGACTGGATGCCCACATCCCAAATCCTCATTCTGCCCCTTCCTAACTCTGTGGCCTCAGGCAGGTTGCTTGACCTCTCTGTGCCTCAGCTTCTTCATCTTAAGATGAGAGCAGTAATACCCTGCTGTTACTGTCTAGATTACATGAGCTAGTGAGTTGAAGTATTAGAACAATGTCTGGTGCATTGTAAACTTCCGGTGAATGTTAGTCATTGTTGTAGCCTATCTTGGTGGCCATAACAAAAATATAAACTGGGTGGCTTATAAACAACAGAAATCGATTTCTCACAGTTCTGGAGGCTGGGAAGTCCAAGATCAGTGTGTTGGCAGATGTGGTGGGTGGTGAGGGCCTGCCACCTGGTTCATAGATGCTGTCTTCTTGCCAGGTCTTCAGACAGTGGAGCTGGGGATCTCTCTGTGGGATTTCTTATGAAAGCACTCATCCCATTCATGGGGCTCCACCCTCAAGACCTAATCACTTTCCCGAAGCCCCACTTTCTCATGACCTCACATTAGGGATGAGGTTCCAATATATGAACTGGGGGAGAGAGGGGGTACATTCTGTTCATGCCACTCATTATCATCATTACTACTTTTACCACAATTAATTGGCGGAAGGCGATAGAAGGTAGGACACTTATGATAGAATTCAAGGCATCACAGCAGGGTTTACCAGACTTTTGGGAGTTGGAAGATGCCTTTCTGGAATCCAAAAACAGACCCAGAGACAGCTCCTTCCTCTGCATCTGTGCTCATCTCCTGGGGGGTCTTCAGATCCACCTGGCTCACACCTGTCCTAAGATGTGCATATTTCATAAGTCGCTGGTTCTGGCTGCCCGTTGGCATTACCTCTCTCTCTCTCCCCCAGCTCTCATGTTAAAAGGCCTCAGGTCAATGAGATCCAGGGATGAGGAATCAGCATTGTCATGGTGACCAGATTTTGTCTATGTCTTCAGGGACCCTGGGACTGGCCAGTGTGGGCCTTCTCTGTGACCTGGCATCTCTCATGAAGCCTCAGCTGGGTATCTCTGGTCCCCCCATGTCTGTTTATCTAAGACCTTTCTTAGAGCATTGGCAGTTGCCATGGAAACAGCTTTTGAGGCAAAATTGTCCATGTGGGCTGAGGACAATATCCTCGAGAAAATGGAGAGATTGCCAGATTCCCCAGCTCTCTGAGGGGCCCCAATTCCTAGAGCCTCCAAAGACTGCTACTTCTCAGTGGACCTGGAACCAGCAGGAGGATCCTCACCCAGTTTCCAGGGCCCCTTGCTGGTTTCCTGTCTCCAGTCTCCCCTCCTCCAGCACAGCCCCCATATCAGCCATATGAGTTTGAACTGGGGTTATTTCAGAAAGATGGACACATCTCTGATCTGAAACCATCCATAGCTCCCTATTGCCCCCAGGGTAAAGTTGGCACCCTGCAGGGGTCTTCTTCTTATGGCCTTGTTTCTTGCCATCCCACTCCACACACTCTCACCACACTTGATCAAGCCTCTGTGCCTTTGCACACAGCTCTCTCTGCAGGGATGCCTCCTCCCTCCACAGCTCCACTTAGTATAGGCTCTGTACTTTCGAAGGCTCAGCCCAAATGTCACCTCCACCAAGAAGCTTCCCCTGATTTCCCTGACCAACCTCCCTTTGCTATGTACGGAGTCAGGGTCACAAATTTGGCCACCAACAGGGCCAGGAAGGGGACATGATGAGTAACAATGGGACTATGTTGTCACTTCTGCAGAGGGATCGGCACTCCCCCCCTATAGCTGAAAGTGAGAATGACTTGGGCCATCTTTCACACCAGATCGCTCTTATTTCTACACCAGCAGGACCCAGGGCAAGCTCTGTGGTGAACTGCAGCTGACTCATTGCCACAAAGTCAAGGGCGTAATAGGGAGGGGTAGAGACTGTAGAGAACCCTATCCTGTCCATAATGCAGGCCAATTTGGCCAGTTCACTGGAAGTCTGGACTTTAGGTGCTCTGAGGAACATCAACAATCCCCCTGTGCCCACCTTCCCTACATGATGGCGGAGACTGGGCCATCTCATACCCAGAGTTTCTAGCAGGGAGTATGGCACTTAGAAAGTGTTCACTGGCAGCCTTTTGAATAGATGTTTGAATGCGCAGGTCTGTGCTGTTTCCTGAACCTGTGGAATGTGCTCCTGCCACAGGGCCTTTGCATTTGCTGTTTGTACTGCCTTCATGACTGAAGTCACATGTCTCCTTCTTCCTATTCTCAGGTTTCTGTTCAAAGGTCCCCTTCTCAGAGAGGCCTTCTCTGAGCACGCAACCTAAAATAATACCTTTTCTCCCATCTCTATGCCTGTTCTTCTTTCCCTTTTATCTGTAGCCCATATCACCACCTGCTATTGTGATCACTTTTTCCCCTGGCATTTACATAATGCTTCCAATGAACCAAGCCTGCTTCTAAAACATTACCAGTGTAAACCTTTTTGATCCTTAGAACAACCCTGTGAGGGAGGAGCTACTATCACTGCTATTTTTCAGATGGGGAAGCTGAAGCACAGAGAGGTGCTTGCCCAAGGTCACATAGCTGAGTGGCAGAGCAGGGACCCAAACCCAGGCGGTCTGGCTCCAGGGGTGTTTGCCTACTTCATCACCATTTATTTATGTTTCCATTACCCACCCCTCCTCGAGAATGCCAGCATCTCGAGGGAAGTGCTATCTCCCCAGTACCCAGATCCAGGCCTGGAGCCTAATAGATGTTTAATAAATATTTCTTGGAAGGATAGAGCAAGGGAGACAGGAGGATCAGAGAACTGGAGGGAAGAATCCTTGGCCTTCAGAGCTTTCCATTAGCCCAATGTCAAGGCCATCTTGCCGGAAGCTTCTCAGCCTCCCGGAGGGTTTGAGTCAGCCTGTCTGGGAGAGGCCCCAGCCCCCCTCCCTCACCCTCCAACAAGGCCTCTGTTTTCTGACCTCTCCCAGGCAAAGGTGCCAAACCGCACTCCTGGAACTCCAGGCTCACGCTGAGCACACTTCCTCCTGTGACAAGGCCACGGAGGAGAAGGTTCCAGGCCGGAGGCAGAGGAAGTCTCGGAAACAAGGTGGCCTGGAGTGAGCGGGGCTGTTGGGCGGCCAGGGAGAGGCCAGGGCAGGGCTGTCCTTGGCCAGATGTGCCGGGAGCCTCAGTACTGCTCAGGGGACAAGCACACAGGACGAGAGAAGGCTGGAATGGGGCCCAGGGTTCCGACACTGCAGCCAACGCTCCCTGACGTCGGACCCTGTTCTGAGATGGCCCATGCCCTGCCAACTTCTCTCTGGACCCTCAAACAGTAGCTCTGTGAGGGGGCAGTGAGAATTATTTTCCCAGCCATACCGTGTCTATAAATTTCCTAAGTCCTTATGATTGTGACGGGCACTCTGCCCAGGGCTTCGCCAGACTTATTTCACTGAATGCTCACAGCTCCTGGGGCCAGATGCTAGGGATGAGGAGCCTGAGGCTCGGAGGGGTGAGGTAGCCTACGCCAGGGCACGCGGCCTGCAAGGGCCAAGGCTGGGATTCAGTCCTAGCTCTAAGTGCTGCGGAATCAGGCTCCAGGAGAAAACCAGGAGAGAAGCCAGGTTCTACCCATTGCTTGTGGGGATAGCCTGGCGGGGGGCGGGGGGGGATCACAAAACTTGTTTGAATTTCGGTTTTCCCATCTGTCAAGTGGGAATTGGGGGGAATCGGCATCGTGTGAGACCCTGCGAGGGGCTGGCCGTTGTGCGAGGTGCATCCCATCGGTTGTTCTCCTACATCTTCACAGCCCGTTGGACAACCTCCACGTCCTAGAAACAGAAGCGGAAGGTCAGAGCCGTGGAGAACGGGGCTGAGCTCTCCCAGCCGGGGCCGTCTCCTGGTTATGCCGTGCGGCTCTGTGTAGATGGAGCAGGACAACATTTGGGTTCAGCTGAGGGATTTCTCCAAGTAGAAGAATGCGTTGCCGAAGCTCTTGCAGAGGATGTGGGCACGCGGGGAGGGAGATGGGGCCGAGCCCAGGGCAGGCACGGCAGTGGCCACACGTCGTCGTCCGGCCCGGGCAGTGTCTGGTCTGGGAGGAGGAGGCTCGGAGGAACCGCTGGCTGCGGCCTGGCTCCCATCCTTCCTCTGCCTCCAGACACATTCCAGGCTCGTCTTTGAGTTCCTTTGGTTTCTGGAAGCGCAGCTCTTTGCTTTGGTTCAGAATCTGTTAGCTGGATTCAGCCCAGCTCTCTCCTCACCGGGAGTGGGGGTGTGGTGGGGGGGGCAGGGATGCTGCTGGTTCTCCCAGAGAAGTCACCATCTGATTTTTCTCTACAAATGTTTGCTGAGCACCTGCTGTTGCAGGGGCCACTGTCCACCCACATCATTGCTTCATGACATGCTCATGAGAACTCTAGGAGGTGAGGTCATATCACCCCCATTTTACAAACAGGAACACTGAGCCTTGGAAAGGAGAATCTGTTCTTGGTTGCTTGACTAGGAAGGGCCTTTGAAGCTGGTGGCCTAGCCGATGGGTAGCCTGGAGTGGGGAAATAAGCCGAGACAACCTTGTCACAGTCGACAAGGACCCCAGACTTGCTCAAGGGGTGAAGAAGCGGAGGTTTCTAAATCAAACTTTAACCCCTGATCCAGAAATCTTAGAACTGTAAGGGGTCCCAAGAGATCACTTTATCCAGACTCCCTGATTTTCTGGAAGGAAGGCATTATTATTTTTTTAAAGGTTTATTTATTTATTTATTTTGGCGGTGGGGGGAGGGGAGAGAAGTGGGGAGGGACAGAGAGGGAGAGAGAGTCTTGAGCGGTCTCCGTGCCGAGCACAGAGCTCAACCATGGCTCCTCAGAGACGTAAAGTAATTTGCTCAGGGTCTCACAGCATGGAGCTGAGCCGTACTTCTTTTTTATTGGCATGAGGCTGGCAATAGACAGACACATGACTCATTCAACTATGGCATTTTTTTAAAGCTGGAAGGGAGCCTTTGATACCGTCAACTCCAACCTCCTTCTTCTACAGATGGGGAAGCTAAGGGCCCCAAAGGGTCAGGGATTTATCTAAGGACATCTGCCACATAGAGCCTGTGAAAGTGTGAAGACCTCTGCCTCCCAGTAGCCCCGTGACCTTGAGTAAGACGCACTCTTGCTGGGCCTCTGCTTCTTCAACTCTAAGATGGCCATAATAGTGACCACCATCCCATGGGGTTTGTGTGACGGGATGTACATAAAGTGCTTCTTGGCATCCTGGCACGCATAGTAGGACTCGGTAAGACATAGTTATTAAGGTGATTATTATTAACCCTATTTAATCCTGACCTCCTGGGCTCCAGAGCTCCTTTCCAGGATGGTCCATTGGGTCTCAGATACCCACCCTGGGGCTCTGCTCTGAGTTTCTAGGGTCTGGTAAGGTTTGGTTCTCATTCATCAGTGCAGCAGCAGAGGAAAGGAGGGAGCAGAGCCAAGGGGTTGGAAACAATGGCTCCAGAAACAGGAGCCTGGTGCTTGGCTTGCTTGCTTTTCTCTCCCACAGCAGGAGGGGGGGCCCTGCTGATGGAGAAAGTTCCTTCGGCTGCCAGCGCCCAGGTGTCTCCAGGTGGCAGGGGTGAAGCCATGCTTGGGGGCAGTATCAGGTGCAGCCTGGTCCTTGGGGCTGACAGTGGGCTGTGCTGGCCTGGACTTGGGGCAGGGCTGGGGGGCTGGGACGATGACTTCCTGGGGAGCACCCAGCAGCCCCTCGGGGTCTAGGCTCCAAGCCCATGCTGTGAGCAGGACCCCAAGCACATGTCACGGGCTGGTGCCTGGCCTGTGAAGAGGGCGACAACCATTGACAGACCTCTCAGACCACATCCTGAGCAGCTCATGTCAACACCCCAGTGCCTGCTGCCTTCCAGATGAGCTGTGTACACAGCTCAGGGATTGCTTACGTGAGTGGACTTGAGGCAGACTTCAGGGGATTAGGCAGGTCGGGTGTTGGGGCCCGGAGTCTAGGGGGATATAAGCAGGGCGGGACTTTGTTTACAGGCCCCCTCCAGGATCTGGGGCAGTGTTTATGGAAAGAGGCACAAGCTATCTGCCTGGTGGCTTTGGACACAAGCTGAATAATTGGAGGACCCACACTATTTGTACATTGGACACACCAATGGGGCCAGAGTGGCTTCTCAGCAGGGAAGGAGAGACGTCCACCCAAACCCTCTTGCTGGGGGCATGACCGCTGGGTCTACAAGAAAATAGTGGGGCTGGGTTTGCAAGGAAGTGTCTGTGCTCTCACTAGGTCCCAGAACCTGATGCCAAGTCAGGTTCTTATCTGGGGTGGGGGGCCAGCCGAGGCTCAGTCCCCAGGGAGGCGGGGGCCTTAGGGACTGCTTTTAAGAAGAGCTCTTAAGCAGAGACTGTTGCCCTGTGGTTTGAGTTTTGAAGAGATCTCTCTGGCTACCAAGTGGAACATGAAATCACAATGGAAACAAGAGGCTGGTTAGGCAGTGGCCACACTTCACGGTCCGGTAAGGACAGCGTCTGGTGGGCAGAAGTCATGGGCAGATTTGGGAGCTGTCTAGGGGCAAAATGGGTAGGATCTGACAGATGTGGGGTGGCAGGGAGCCTGGTTAGGGTCATAGCAGGAAACAGATAGCTCCCAGCTCAGACAGGAGACATGACAGCCTAGGCACGGAGGGCTCAGGATGGGGGGAGATGGGTGCAGTCTAAGAGACATGCAGAGGCCAAGGTCCAGCCCTGCCAGGGGACCTTGCTGCCCCAGGCTGGGGGCCAGAGGAGAGATCTGTACTTCCATCCAGGTCATATAGCTGCAGCTGACCCAGGAGACCCTGCGGGGGTGGGGTGGGGGTAGCCTGACCTCCATCTCTTCCTGCCCTCTTCTCCCAGCTGGACTCTCCTTGATCAAGCCCAACTAGAAGTCAGAGGGCAAAGAGCTTTGTGATGTCACGGGGGATCTGTAGGACACAGAGCAGCAGGGGATGGACCTGGGCAACAGACAGAGCACGCTGGGGAGGAAGGAGCTGTGATGTAATGGGGGGGGCAGATACCAGGCAGGAGAAGGGATACTCTGGGGGGTCCCCTGCTTCTGTGCCTCCGCTGTTGGAGATTTCTGGTCTCTGAGCAAAGGGAGTTGTCCAGGTCCAGGGCTGGATGCTCCTTGCTTTGGCCTGCTCCTACAGAATCCTAAGCTCAACCAGGGCCCCATCCAAAACCAAAAGAAAATGGGACAGGCTGTTAGGCAGCCAAGCACTTTCCAGCTTCACTGCAGTGACTCAGCGTGAGCTTCTTCGTGTGGGCGTGGGACCAGGGAGGAAACTCTCTCCCGACACAGAGCTAATTCTGTCCCAGGGCTGGCGGCCAGCCTGCGGCTGGAAGATCTGCGGTGCAGTGTGGTTTTGAGGTTCCTGAGTCCCTCAGAGCTGGGGATCCAGGGATTGTAACCCCTAAGGTGTCTCTTGGAGCGATCTGTGGGGGGAGCAATCTGTTGGGGCCCAGAGGCCCTGCTCTCTGCCCTGAAGGGCGGGGAATGGTAGGTGAGAGCAGGCAGGGAATTCTGTAGCAGACGCCAGACCCTCCAAAGGCTGTCTGTGGGGGGAGGCGGGGATGCTGCTGAGGAGGGCTGTTTGAGAAGGAAGAAAGGTATCCAGAAGGTTTGCATTACATTTCAGCTGCGGGTCGAGGCTGTGATCCTGGGCAAGTAGAAATAGCCAAGATTTTGGGGTCAGAGAGTCCTTGGTTCACACCCTAGGCCGAGGCTTAAAGGCCATGTGAGCCTGGCTTGGCCACTTCATCCCTCTGAGTGAGCCTCCATTTGCAGATCTCCACAGTGAGGCCACAGAGGGGTGAGGCATGAGGCACGTGACGGCCAGGCAGGGTTCTAGGCTCTGGGGACGCACTACCTGCAGGAGAGCCCCCTCTCCTCTGTGGCGGAGGCAGGGTCACTGCCTCGGTCTGGACCTCAGTCTGTGCAGCCATGCACCGGGCTGCCCTTGGGGGGAGAGGCAGCCCCTTTCTGAGGTTGGAGGGGGTGGGAGGAGAGGCCTCCCACCTGGGCTGCCCATCTGGACTGTCAGGGTGGGCCGTGGGGGAGGCCGCTGCGGCCAAACACCAAGGGAAGCACTTCCAGCTTCTCTGATGGGCTCCCACACCCACAGGCCCTGATAAGGCCCCTGTGCTGGGCCTGTGGCCAGAGGGTGAGGGGCAGGCCTGCCGAGACCCGAGAGGCGCCGGGCTGGGAGGGGAAGGGGCTGCTGGCGGCCATGGGCAGGTGGGCACAGAGGTGAGTGAGGGCAGGTGAGGGGCCCCTGAGCCTCTTCGAGGGGAGGAAGAGACGGGGATGGGGAGGGGGGGCGGGCAGGGAGACAGAAGACTAGGAGGGCTGGAGAGTGAGACACAGAAACACAGGCACAGACAAGGAGCAGAGAGAGACCTCAAAAGAGAAAGGGAGCTGTGACCTTTGCAGACTTAGGGCGCCAAGGGGAGGCAGGGGGCACACAGCTGCGGCCCAGATGCCTCTCAGCCCTGCTGTCCCCAGAGCCCGTGGGGCTGCAAGCCAGTGGGCAGCAGCTGGAGAAGGTGGGGCTTGGACTCGGACGCCCAGATTCAAATCTCTGCCCTGCCACTAACCAGATGTGTGACCTCCGGCAAGTGACCCCACCCGCACCCCTTCTGGCCTCAGCCATCCCCTTGAGAAAGCAGGGTTGGTGACAGCCACCCTTGTGGTGGTCAGGGCAGGCCCAGGTGGGCACAGGGCCACGTGGTGCCTCCAAGCCAAGGCCCGGGAGCAGCAGGTTCCACACAGGCTTGTGGGCTGGATGCGTGAATGAGTCTCCGTCTCCAAAAGGCGTTTCCCCGCAGCGCCTGGGATCAGGATACATTCCCTTTTGGGCCATTACCTAGAGGCGGGCCTGGGGGTGGCCTGGGGAGGGGGGCTGGCAAAAAAATCACTGGGGACCTGGAACCTCGTCTTGCCCCGTCTATAAAATCCACACCATGAACCCTGCCAGACTGATCTCATGGGGGTTTTGGGAGGTTCCACTGGAGCAAAGACCAGAGAATTCCAGAATATTCTGGGGAGGCAAACTGGTGAAAAAGGAGAGAGTGGGTTTGGCAGTGTGGCAGGCTGAGTTTGAAGCCCAACATGACACCTACCTGCCTGAGCTTCCTCCTCCATCCACAATGACTCATTTGACCTTCCTTGCTTACCTGAGCTAGCTATGTGACCTTGGGCACATTACTTACCCTCTCTGGGCCTCGGCTTCCTCTTCGTGCCAGTGCCTAGAACAGTGGCTAGAATGTAATGAGGGCCAGATACATGTTTGTCTAATAAAAACGAAGCCAATAACATCTGCCTGAGGTTTTTGTGCTTTGTGGCAGGAGGAACCAGATGTAAACTGGGGCCCCCATCCGTCCTGGGCAGGGGCTGGGCTGGGCTCACTAAGGAGGTACAAGGTATTGGGTGCCACAGAACCAGCTTCAGCTGGGCCAGGGCTTCCACTGGCTCATCCAAGTCCATTCTCAGTCTGAGGAGGCTGCTGGGCGGAGCACTGAAGGGCCCGGGGCAGGGCCCAGGCTGCCTGCTTGGCCCTCGGCCGGCCGAGCAGGGCTCCATCGGGGATTCAGGGACACAGGCGTGGGCTGGGCACTGCCCAAGCATGAACCCTAGCCAGGGATCTGGGGTGTCTGTTTGTTTTCTCTGGGTTTTTCCAGACCTCAGGAGACGAAAGAGGACTGACACAATGGCATCCCTGCATCCATCCTCATTCGCATCCCCAGCCTCCTCCGGAAGCCCCCACACTTGACCTCTCTTTCTTCTTGGTGCTCATTTCCTCTTAGCCTCGTTTTCTATCCTTCTCCCTCCCACCACTGCTCCCATGGGGCCATGATAATCCATCCAGTGTGTATCTTGTTATTTGGTGGTGTTCTTGCAAAATGTTTGTTACTGCTTTGTGTGCATTGCTGCTTTTTTACGTGCATGTTTTCAGGGCACTTAAGTGCTATTATGGTTAGGTGGTTTTAAGATGCTCCGGATGCTGCTGCTGTGTGTACACTGGATGATCTGTTGCTCCTACCGGCTGTATAGCATTCACTGGTCCCCTCTCCTGCAGTGGACATTGAGGGGTCCCCAGCTTTCTGCCATCAGTAGACACATCTGTGTGCTGTCCCCCACCCCCTGATCTTCTGGAACCTTGACTCTTTGAGTACACACAATCTCCCAGGGGTCTCTTGCCCCTGACAGCCAACACCTTCAGCTCTTTGTTGGAGGACCAACCTCAGGGGCTGGGAGTGCCTGGGAATGCATGGGCAGGGCAAAGGAATACAAATACTCAGCCTCCTGGACCGTGACCTCCATTGTTCACTGAGCACAAGCAAGGCCAAGGGCGCCTTCTTCACCCTTGCCTGGCCTCCTCCCTTCCCGATCCCATTTCTCCACTCCCTTACCGATTTTTCCTGGAACATTTCCTCGATAAATCACTTTTGTAGGGATCCTCATTTGAGGTTTGCTTCTGGAGAGCCAAAGCTAAGACATGCCCCTACAAACACTGCACATGAGCGTTCTGGTGCTCGGTGCCTTCCAGGGTTGGAAGGTACACAGGGGTTCACGGCTACCCGCGGTGTGGCATGAGAGCTTGTGCCCCCACCCTGCCAGCCCGAGGGGCAGCCACACCAGCTTTGTATTCTTACCACAGTCTAGTAGGCGCCAAGCGTTATCTGGCTGTGGTTCTCCTCTGCATGTCTTTGAGCATAAATCTGTCATATCCCAATGACGTTTGGAGGTTTCCCTCTTATAAATTACCTGCTCGTATCATTTCCCCATGTTCTGTTGGGATTGCTGTCTTTTCGGCTTTGAAGGAAGGGGTTTCTTGTACGTTGTAGATGGCAATCCCTTGATGGGTTTGGAGATTATTAGTATGTTGGAGGCAGGCAGCCCTGGAGGCAGGGCTTCTGTGCATGTGTGTGTCTATGTCTGCATTTGTGTGTATAACCCATTGTAAGGAGGGGACTTGGGCCCCAGCATGGGTGAGGCCATGGGGCAGAGAGCTGGGGATAAGACCCCCCAAGTTCAGAGTAAGCCATCTGAGGGAACCACAAATAGCAATGCTAGGTTTCTAACAATAATGACAACACATAGGTGTTATAGATTGAATTATATCGCCCCCCCTCCCACCAATTCATATGTTGACTGTAAACTCCAGTACCTCATAATGTGACTGTATTTGGAGACAGGGTCTCAAAAGAGGTGGTTAGGGTAAAATGAGGGTGGGCCCTAATCCCTCATGACTGTGCTCCTTATAAGAAGAGATCAGGGTGCAGACACACACAGAGAGAAGACCACGTAGGACACAGGGAGGAGGTGGCTGTGTATGGGCCAGGGAGGGGGACCCTCCAAGAAGCCAGTCCTGCCAACACCTTGATCCTGGACTTAGAGCCCCCAGAACTGTAAGGAAATCAACATCTTTTGTGTGAACTGTCCAGCCCGTGGTCCTTCAGCAGAGCAGGCCGAGCTGACCGCTACAGTAGGCATGCCGCTCCCTGTTAACAAAGCTTCGGGGGAGAAGGACACCCCCACCCCTGCAGGACTCTTCCTATGACATTTCTTTTTTCTTTCTTTTTTGTAAAGATTTCATTCATTTATTCACGAGAGACACACAGAGAGAGGCAGAGACACAGGCAGAGGGGGAGCCTGTTGCAGGACTCAATCCCAGGACCCTGGGATCACGACCTGAGTTGAAGGCAGACAGACTCTCAACCGCTGAGCCATCCAGGCATCCCACCTGTGATATTTCTAATGGCTTGGCACCTGCCACACAGAAGTGTCTAGTAAATTACGATGCCAGCAATTAATGCCACATATGCTTCTTAAGTGCTCACTGTGTGCCAGGCACTGAGCTAGGAGTTGGTGAAGAATGAGCGTCTGTTGTCCTGTGGACCTTTTGGGGGTATTAGGTGGCATCGGGTAGGACATGGTCAGCATCACAGGGAGATGCCTTGTTGCTGGCCAGAGTGGAGATGAAGGGAGCAGTGGTGTCAGAAGCAGGTATGGACAGAAAACTCTAGTGGATGCTGATTCTGGCTGCCCCCACACACAACAGCAACAGTGACAAAGACAACAGTGGCTTTAGGCTCTACAGAGGTGTACAGTGCTTCACAGACTTTATTTTGCCTCCCTGTGCCTCAGTGTCCCCATCTGTAAATGGGTGTAATCATGTCTCAGCCCCCGCAGGACTGTCGTAGGGGGTAGGTGAGGTGTGTGTGAAGTGTGCGGCCCACTGTCCAACACATGGGAGGTGCTCTGTTAGTTACTAGTGGGGAGCTTCTGCGCCCCAGGTAGTGCCCAAGCACTGGAACATACTCCACCTACTCAAGCCTCACAGCAGCCCCAGCATTGGTCCTCAGGCCTGCCCCACTACACTGGGATCGCAGTGGAGCCCTAGAGAGGGCCCGGGCCCGGTCCAGGCTGCTACTGTAGCAGAATGCCAGAGGCTACCAGGCTGAACAACAGTCATTCTCACTGGTCTGGAGGCCGGAAGGTCCAAGATCACACCTGAACATGTTGCTTCTCCTCTCTGGGCCTCTGTTTCATAACCTGCAAAATGGGGATGATGATAACACTTGCCCTGCCTGTTTCTCAGGGCTGCTGGGGGGAGGTGAGCTAAGGCCAAAAAAAACCAAAACAAAACAAAAACTATCCTTTCCTTCGTACATGTCCCGTACATGTCTCGGGACAGTGGCCTCAAGAGTCTGTCCCAGGGGCCTCAGAGCAGCCCAGTTCAAAGTCCAGTTCCAAATGCATGTATGTTCAGGCTCACAGGCTGAATGTGGGAGCGAGCCAGAGCAGCTCGTTTGCTCCCTGGTCACTCTGGGGAGCTGAGGGTGGAAAGGGGGAGCTGGCCACAGGCTCACCTGCCTGCCTAGGCTATGATGAACGATGTGCCCTGGACCTCCACCAGATGTCCTGAGACTGAGGAATGTGGATTCCTTGGGGGGCTAGGGAAAGGGGAGCAATGAGGAGGTGCCCCAGAAGATGGAGCTGGATGCCCTAAAGCACAAGGAGGGGTGGGAAAAGATGTGGAAAGAGGTGCTCTCTCTTCTGGAAAGCAAAGTGGTTAGGAGCAGGGCTCAAAGTCTGATCATCCTGGTGTGAATTGGCCACTTTCCAACTGGGTGACAATAGCCTCACTTCCTCGCCTTTACGTTGGGAGTGACAGCAGAACGACTCCCGGGGCTTCCTGGGGATGTATGAGCTAATGCAATGAAAGCATTTATACAGTGTTCAGGCTATTGTGTGCACCCAATCAATGATTATTTATCACCAGGATCTAAAAGCAATAGAAAGAATAGCTGGATATAGACATAAGAAGAAACCAAAACCAATTCGGAAGGTTGAGGACCAGCAGGGTTAATGTGGCTGCTGCTTTTGACCTGCAAATATGATTCTGAGCTTCCCTGTGGCCACATCGAAAAGGGAAATGTGATCAGTTGTAGAATATGGATTATTAGGAATGAGGAAACAGCCCAGTTCCTCAGGGGAAGCAATGTTCTTTACCCTAAATTCTCCTGGGCATTTCTCACTGAGCAGGGGGCTTCAGAAAGGGCACCCGAGAGAGGCGGTGGGCAGTGGGTGGGTAGTGGGTCACAGACCAAGATACACATGGCATCGCAAGTGTGATTCTCAAGTGGAGCCCCTTCCAGACACCTTGAAGGAAAAGTGAAGGGAAACCTGGCAAGGTAGCTCCGGGGAAGGCAGCTCCAGAGGAGAATAAAACATGTGATGGGGATCTGAGCCCTCTGGATTCAAAGCTAAGGCTTAGAGAGCTCCGAGGGGTGAGTGGCAGGACTGGGGACTGCTAATCCCTCAGGGAAGCAGGGGGAGCCCCAGACACTGCTCACTGGGGGTCCCTGGAGATCTGACTTCCCAGCTGTGTGGCCTTGGGCGGGTTGCTCACCTCTCTGAACCTCCATTTTTGCACCTGCAAATTAGAGTCACCCCCTCAGGGCTGTTGGGAGCATTGCATGGAGCCTGGCAGAGCAGCGTTTGGCATGTACTGAGGGCTCAAGTGACGTTGGCGTGTTGGTATACGCCTACGATGGATCGGGAGCTATGGTTGCATGCACTGTCTTCAGATGCCTCCTGAGTATTTGTTTAAGAAATACAAATAACTAGAATTTTATAGCTCTTTATAGTTTACAATTGGCCAAGGGTTCACGGTCGCCTCGCCTGACCCAACAACATGAGGGAGGCTTTCTTACCTTTATTTGAGAGACCAAGAGATTGGAGCTTAGAGAAGCAAAATCCTGGCCTGTGTTGCCCTTGATCTGCCCTTGAGCCCAGAAATGGGGAGACAGGTGGGCAGGACCACAGTGGTCCTGCAGCCTTCCCGGCCCCTCCTACCGTCCCAGGTAAAGGCCATTTTAGGAGACACTTAAGGGTGGAATCCTGGGACACAGCAGCAACTGTCACAGCATAGTGACTTCCCTGTTCTAAGAACTTTACATGGGACATTCAAGCCTCACAGCCATTCCATGAATTAGAAACTGTGACCATCACACCCATTTTAGAGATAGGACAACTGAGGTGCAGTGAAGCTAACAGACTTGCACGAGGTCACAGGAGGTTCATGCAGACCCAGGCTTTGGGAGCTGGCAGCCTGGCAGGGCTTCTGAGTCTATGTCCTTGACCCCTTCCCTGTAGTGCCCAGGCTGCGCAGAAACGGGCTCAGGGCAGGGGGATGTGTGTTGGGACAGGCGGAGGGCAGGCCTGTGTTGAAACACTCTCCTGGGAGGGCCGAGGGGTTCGGGGCGAGGGCACACACCAACTGGGGACACTGACTCACCCAATTCCTAGCAGGCTGAGGGGGTGGATGGATGGACATGCCCAGAGGATGTCAGCACCACCCTGTACCGCCTCAGCCTGCCAAGCCCCATCCCTGCTCCAAGACGAGGAGACATGGCCTGTGACCCCAAGCTGCTCCCAGCCCCGCCGGAGAGCCAGACATGACGTTATCTGTGTCCAGGGCATCTCTGTAGATGCTGTGCAAAGCGCTGGATCCCCACTCCTCTTCACCCTCCTCTTGGGGCTCCCCCGCCCCCCACTGCCAACGAGGGCAGGGAGCGGCCTGGCATGTCCCCTCAGCCTCTGAGCTCAGGGCTGTCCTTTAAAACTCAGCTCAGACTCCGCTTGCCCCAAGCAGCATAGGACCAATGCCCAGGCTGGGGAACGCCCCCCTCCAGGGGTCTTCAGGCTTCCTGGCCTAGCACCAGCCCCAGAGCGCCTCTGTCTTGTGCCTTGTGACTGGCCGTGAGCCCCTGTGGGATGGGACCCCAGGAAAGCCATTTTCTCGCCCCTGGGGCCTGCACAGCGCGGCACAGGGAGTGTGGACACAGTCATTTCATCCTCAAGGACACACTTGGTGGCAGTCATCAGACCGTGATTTGGGGGGCAGCATAAGGCGATGGTGAGAGCCCTGGTTCTGCAGACCTGGTTCACATTCTGACTGCCTTCCCCCTGCCCAGAGTCTTCATCACCTTCAGCCTCATTGGCCCCCCTCAGGGCAAGGCCGGCTATGGTAAACGCTGGGCACAGTCCCTGGCAGACGTTGTCACGAACACCAGTCACATTGCCCCCAGTCACGGGCGAGGGCGGGAGACACACACGGTTCCCACCTTCCCTCTGCATTCCAGGACCACAGGAATCCCTGGGGGACCCCTCACTGGGCACCTCTAGAATATCCCACCAACCTGCAGAGGAGGAGGACACCCAAGTGGGGTGATACTTGAATTCTGAGTCCCTTGAACCCGCGATTCTCAAGGGGATTGTCCAAGTGGCTTTTATTTAATAAAAGCGGAAGATGACTTCTCTGAAATAAAATACAACCTTGAGCCCATTAAAGGACCAGCAATCCATGCACACGGTGGAAGGTTGGAGTTATCTATAACGGAGCATCGATTGGCAGTCTGGCCAGCTTGGAGCCCATGTGTCAGGATGGGCTGGTGGAAGGTGCATGGGCTGGAACCCAGAGCCCTGGGTTCAAATCCCGGCTTGGAATTCAGTGGTTTACCCCCGGAGCCCTAATGGAATCATTAATATTCTTTGAGCGTTTACTGTGTGCCAACACCGAACCGATTTCCCAGTGCTTGGGTTTGAACCGTGCCTATGAGCCCGCCTCCAAGACGTCCCAAGCTTGATGACTCCCCTGAATCTCAGCTTGTTCTTCCTTAGATTGGGAAAATCCCCAACAGAGTTGTTATGGGAATTGGCCAAAGTGCCACTTAAGTTGTCTGGCACATGGTAGGTGGTTAGCGAATGTGTTCATGTCTGTCTCCTCCCCAGACTGTTGTGACAGCGGGTCTGTGTGTGATCCAGGGGGCTCGGGGAACACCCAGTGAGAAGGACGCTTCTCTCTCTCTGGGTCTCCGTTCCCCAGATCCGAAGCAAGAGGCACCACACCTGCCTCAAAGAGACCTGGGAAGACAAAATGAAGGAATTATATAGTTCTTGGCACATAGTGGGTATTCAGGGCTGTTCCTCTTCTGTCTTCCAGGCAACTGGAATGGTGTTTTCTGGGTCTGCCCTGGCAGCACACTTGCATCGAGCCATCTGCACACTCTGCCCTGTGCCTTCCCCGGCACCCGCCCGTGACTCAGGCCCCCATCTGTGGGTGTGCTGGGGTGGGGCTGGGGACGAAGGGCCTGGCAGTTCATCTGGGTTCGAGGTGCTCCACCACTTCCCAGCCTCCACCCTTGGGCATCACTTAGCCTTTCTGAACCTCTGCTTCCTCAACTCTGTAAATCGGGGGTGACGACCACAGATCTTCTCTTTCGCTCTGAGTCCCCCCGCCCGTTGACTCAGACCTGGATCCAACCGCTGCCTCTTCATCCTTTCCTGCAGGTGTTTCTAGCTGTGCCCAGGCACTGACTGGCCAAGGACCCCCATCGGAGAGCCTCGGACATCCTAACAGTGAACGGTGAGGGGCTTTTGCGGGCTGAACAAATGCCTCCAAAGGGCACCAATGTGGGACCCATGATGAGGTGGGGCATCAGAGAATGCCAGCATGGCCACTTCCTGGGTTTGGGAAACATGCTCGGAACCAAGTTCCCAGCACTATGTACCCCTCTTTCATGACACCGAGCATCATTGTGATGTTACCATGATTTGAGGAATCTGACAAATGCTTGTCTCCCTCGCTAGAGTGGGGGCGTTAGCAGACAGGGGGGGTTAGTAGGGGGGCCCCAGACAGGCAGCAAACAGGGTTGTCAGGAGGAGAGACTCTGAAGCAGGGGTGTGGCTCCTGGCTCCACGTCTTGCCCACTGCATAACCTTGGGCAAGTAACTGGCTCCAGACCTCAGCTTCCCCATCTGTAAAATGGGGTTTGTAGTTAAGTAAGTAGTTAAGCTGTCAGGATACCGAACCGGCCTTGCTCAGAGTCAGGCAGAGCAGATGTCAACCCGGCTGGTATTGGCCAAGCTCTTGGAGCCAGTTCCAGTCACGGTCCCCCTACTGACCCCTGTCTCCCCTTGCAGAGAATGGGGGACGAGGATTACAACACCTCCCTCACCTACGACGATGAGTACTCGGATGATTTTGACCCCATCATGGTTTTGGATGAGTCTTCTCCCCTGGAAGGCAAGGTGGCCAGGATCTTCCTGGTGGTGGTCTACAGCATCGTCTGCTTCCTCGGGATCCTGGGCAACGGGCTGGTGATCGTCATCGCTACCTTCAAGATGAAGAAGACGGTGAACGCCGTCTGGTTCCTCAACCTGGCCGTGGCGGACTTCCTGTTCAACATCTTCCTCCCAATCCACATCGCCTACGCCGCCATGGACTACCACTGGGTTTTTGGGACGGCCATGTGCAAGATCAGCAACTTCCTGCTCATCCACAACATGTACACCAGCGTCTTCCTGCTGACCGCCATCAGCTTCGACCGCTGCATCTCCGTGCTCCTCCCCGTCTGGTCCCAGAACCACCGCAGCGTGCGGCTGGCCTCCGTGGCCTGCGCGCTTATCTGGGTCCTGGCTTTCTTCCTGAGCTCCCCGTCCCTCATCTTCCGGGACACAGCCCTCGTGCACGAGAAAATATCCTGCTTTAACAACTTCAGCCTGTCTGCGTCCGGCTCCGCGCCGTGGCCTGCCCACTCCCGCCTGGACCCCGTGGGCTTCAGCCGGCACATGGTGGTGACCGTCACCCGCTTCCTCTGTGGCTTCCTGGTCCCCGTGCTCATCATCACAGCCTGCTACTTCACCATCGTCTGCAAGCTGCGGCGCAACCGCCTGGCCAAGACCAGGAAGCCCTTCAAGGTCATCGTGACCATCATCACCACCTTCTTCCTCTGCTGGTGCCCCTACCACATGCTCTACCTGCTGGAGCTACACCACGCCGCCATGCCCGGCTCTGTCTTCAGCCTGGGCTTGCCCCTGGCCACGGCCATTGCCATTGCCAACAGCTGCATGAACCCCATTCTGTATGTCTTCATGGGCCAGGACTTCAAGAAGTTCAAGGTGGCCCTCTTCTCCCGCTTGGTCAATGCTCTGAGCGAGGACACAGTCCACTCCTCCTACCCCAGCCACAGGAGCTTTACCAAGATGTCATCAATGAATGACAGGGAGACCAGCATGCTTTGAAGCTCTGCTGGGAACCCCTGATGGACAGACATTCCAGCCTTGAAGGCCCAAAGCTCTGGCTTCTCAAGACCAGGGCAGAAACATCTTCAATATCCACCCATGCCCGCTGTAGTCTGCAGGGGGCTGACCAGTGTTTTGAGCTGGGAGTCCAGAGCTTCGAACTCCTTTCTTCAAGAGGCAAGGTGGGCAGGGCATGCCATGACGCTCTCCAACTTACACCAGCATCCCATACTTCTCGGGAGACCAGCCTTGGCCAACACAAAGCAAAAACAGGAGAATTCTCAAAGTCACTGCCATGAACTGGGATGAGAATAAGACAGAGGGATAAAGCTACCTACTGTGTGCTCCCCTGGAATGTCAAACACTCTGCAAGGTGTCTTCTCCTGGTAGGAGCAAGGGGAGGTCGGAGCAGACTCTGTGTGATGCCAATCACACCTCAGCCCATTTGCCTCTATCACCAACCAGCCAGAAATCCCACCACCCACACCATTGCTCTGGGCCGGGAAAGTGAAGATGCACAGGTTACCAGGGAGGGAGGGGAAAGGGACATATGAGCTTGTGCATGGCCAGAACCATGGATTTGGCTTTCGGATCAGCTGGGAACACAGAGAACAGGTCCTGAGAGGCCATGCGGGCTCTCCATGAAGGCAAGACACGTGGGGTCACCATAAGGACTTGGGGCCTGGGGAAGCAGAGGAGGGAGAGGGCTAAGGCCCTCAAAGAAGGCAGCCTGCAGGTGCTCACCTTAGAACTTCCCAGGGTCATGGTGCTTTGGGACACAGCTATTTCAGGGATCCGGGTGGTGCCAGCCCCTCCCCGCCAGCCCTGCTCTCACCTGGCATTTGTCACCTCAGGGCTGGGTCACAGTGGTCAGCAACACCTGTAGCTTCCACCCCATCATGGGGACTGTCCCTTCCCTGGTCCACTGACTCTGGCTACAAGGGCTCAGAATAAAACTCTCCAGGGCGGAGGCCCAGAGGAGGGCCTCTCTTGCTCCTCAGCTTCCTCAAAGCCTTGCTCAAACCAGCTTCGGGAATCAACCTGGGAGTGCCACGCAGGTTGAAGAGCGTGTCCCAGTGCTCAGTCTCTGAACTCAGCAGGGCCTGGAGACTAACGCCTTGTGCTGTGCTCCCGAGATGCAGGCCGTGGGGTGCTGCAGCCGTGTGGAGCCTCTCCTGGTGCAGCCCTGTTGCCTTTTATCAACTAGGACCAATACCTTCCTATGCCAGGGTGTCACTGTCCCATATACAAATGACAAAGCTGAGGCTCAGTTCGGGGCGGGGGGAGGATAGGAAGTAAGTAACTCACTCAGAGACTCGCAGTAGAAGAGTTAACATGTGAACCCAGCTCTGGCTCCAGAACCTTTTTTGTTGTTGGTTTTTTTTTAATGGCAAATGTATCTATTGAGAATATTCTAGAATGTCATGATAGCTTACATTTATTTAGCACCCCCTATGCTAAACACTTTGATGCGTTATCTCATTTATTCCTCCCGGCAGCCCTGAGTTAGGTACAGTTATTACTTCCCTTTTACATATGAGGTATAGCTGAAGCTCAGAGAGGTTGAGTTACTTCCCTGAGGGCGTCCAGCTGATCTCTGCCAGAACCTGGATTTGAAACGAGGTCTGTCTGGCTCGAATAAGGCTACAGAATCAGGGTCTGAAGAGAAGCTTGGGGGTTTGACTATAAATATTGATTCCTCAGCAGATTCTTATAAATATCTTCATGACTTATAAGCCAGCTTTGCAAATGGTTTTCCAAAATGACCCAACATGGCAAAGAAAGCACACTTGGCCTCTAGTTCCCCGACATCCCTCCACACGTGCCCACCAGGGTTTCCATCTCCTGAACCCCCTGAGAGCTCCAGGGAGGGCAGTGGGGGCAAAGCAGCCAGGCCGGAGGCAGTCACTGGTGGGCCCGAGGCCGTGTAGCCTCCAAGTGTCCACATCCTCTTCCCTTCCAAGTGCTGCTGTTGTGAAGCTGATTCCCTGACAAGATGCAATGAACAGATGTAATGTCTACACAGCTCTGGACAACTTCCCAAGGCCGTGAGCTGTTTGGTAATCACACCTCATTAAGAGACAGACTGTTCCTTCCCTCCTTGGGTCATTGTGCTTATGATGAGGCAGCTCTGAATTAACCCCAAGAAGGGCGACCAACGGCTTTAAGAAATCTGAGCTTGGACCATCTGAGAGCAAAAAGGGAGCTTGAAATATTGCCCGGGGCCCCTTGTCACCCCCTCCCCAACTTCACAGGTAAAGCAAGTAAGGCACAAGACAGTGTAGGACAGGTTCCAGGCCCCAGAGATGGTCATCAGCCACTCAGGCTCTGATCCCCCGGGTGCTACTTGCTCTGGCTGGGTCCCCCACTCCTCCTGGGCTGCGTGCAGGCCAGGCCAGATCCCGGAGCCAGGAAATCATTTTGTCGTTGGAGAAGTTGATGAACAGGAGTGAAATCCAAACCAGCTGTTTCCTCCTTGGGGTCAGGCCTCTTTCTGGCTGCCCCACCAGGAGTTTCCCATTAAATACTTAAATGCAACCATGATATCCTCCTGAATCTTTTCCCTGCAGCTTCTTCCGAGGATCTCACAGGTCATTCATACAAAAGTCCTGTGGTTCACTCCACAGGCAGCCAACGTGCTTTGTGCCTGAGAGGCCCCCTTTGGTGTCAGTGCTGCTTCGGGGGGGGGGCACTGAGGGCTCACGGGGGAAGCAGGCATAAAGACAAGAAGTGAAGGTGGTGTTTGGGAGGCCGGAGAGCGGGAAGCACAGAGGAAATGCAGAATAGAGAGAAAGCAAGAGTCTGGCATTTATTAAGCATCTACTGTGTGTCAGGTGCTCACAATCTCATCAGACCCCAAAATGAGAAGAGGACCAGCAGAGCCACATGGGTGATGCAGAAAGGAAGGCTGGGATTGCAGACCCCACCTGTTCAGGGTCATACAGCTAGTAAACAGCAGAGCCAGGCTTTGAACCCGTCTGTGCAGCTGCCTGAGCTCCCTGCTTCTTCAGCCTGTGGGAGGAAGGAGAGAGAGAGGGACGGGATGGGGGGAGAGGGAGCAAAAGGATGGAGGAGGAGCTCAGGAGGGGACAGTGACCTGGATGTGGTGTTGGCTGAAGTCAGAGGAAAGAGTCTGGCTTAAGCCTACCCCTGAAGTCAGCTCTGGAGGGCTCAGGGGCCAGGCTGGGTGGAGAGGAGGGAATCCAACAGTGAGAGCCATGAGGGCATTTCCCTTCCACAGATGAGGGAACCGAGAGCTGCCCTTTGCTGCAAACAGAGTTGGTATTGGCTTGGATGGAGGTGGCCCCTGATTCCCCAGCCCTTCCCTCTCCTGTTCCTCCCTGGCATGCTGGGCTCTGGCTGGAGCCAGGGTGCCCTGGTCCTGTGGCTGCCAAACCCTGGATTTGGAAAATTGCTGCTGCAGGTGGTACCCAGGACCAGGGGGAACCACGAAGCTACTTATCCCACCATGAAATAACTCAGGAGGGGGCTTGCTTTCTCCCTTTGAGGACAAAGTTGCTTTTGAATAAAGAGACTGAGGCAAGAGTGGGGCTCCATGCCAGATGTTCCTGCCCCCCCAAAACACTCTTGCCTTCCTCATTCACCTCACAGAGCAGCAGGTGAGGCTCAGAGACGTGTAGTGCGCTATCCAAAGTCACACAGCAGTCTTGTGAGACAGCAGGAGGAAGCCCCAAATTCCCTACCATTCCCCAAATTTAGGACATCAAAGAATCTGCATTTTAAAAAGCATTCCCTTCACTTATTTCAATTTCTTAGCAACCGAAGGCAGTAGATTGTTAGTAACTGGCTCAAGATAGCATCCACCCATTCACACCAACATCCATCCACTCACCCACCCACCCACCCAACAACCATCCACCCACCCATCCGATTTACATAATGATTCTATATCCACCCGTTCACCTATTCCATAAAAATCTATTTAATAACTTCTGTTTGCCAGGCCCCTGGGAATGCAAGGATGATCAGGGCATGCACAGTCTCTGTCCTTAAGAGCTCATTCATTGCTTAGTGGGAGAGACAGCCAATAATTTTTTTAAAACCGCACCCTCGATGGGAAACCACCACACTAAGCAGCACATATTATAGAGAGATCTGACCCTGTCCATAGACCAGGGAAACCTCTTCGGGCAAGCAACGCTTGAGTTGAGATGTGTAGGACAGGTAGGTGCTGATTCAATGGTGGGCAGTGGGGAGGGGTGCCGGATAGGGTGTTCCAGGGGGTGGGAACAGCATGGAAGGGGACAGTGATGGCGAGGGACTGAAGGGGGTTGGGGCCGCAGCAGAGGGTGTAAGAAGAGCACAGAGCAGACAGGATGGGGAGGAGGGCAGCAGAGGCCACATGCAGGGCAGTGACCTACTCAGATCCGCATGTTGCAATGATGCCCAATGCGGGCAGCTGGTGGGGGGCTGCTCTGGGCAGGACAGGCTGGGGCAGGGGAGAAGGGGAAGCTGGGAGGCTGGGGCAGCTCCAGGTGAGTGCAGTGGGAGCAGAGGTAGAGCTCAAGAGAAGTGGACTATCCTAGAGATGCTTACAAGCTACCCAAGCTTTCTCAGGGGAGCGGTTAGCGGGAAGCCAACCCAGGGCCGTTTCAGCTGCACAAAGGCCTCGGTGCATTGCTTTATTGATGGAAATTAATTGTAAATATTATTCAAATTTACCTCCCAATGCACAATTACATTTCTCAGGGGAGTCCTCTGAGCACATAATAAAGCCCTATAAATAATACATATATTAACCTAAGAAGATCGGAGGCACATTAATGCTGCACTTTGCGGGTGGTGGCTGTGGGGAATTTATGCAGACAAGACTCTGAGTGCTTGGACTAGGGTTTGACTTTGGAGGTCACCCGAGCTCTGTCCTGGGGATCTTCCAGAAGTCTCTTCCTACCCCACCCGCCCCCGCCACTGCCCCCTGGAAGGCTGCCAGCTATTGCTCTAGAGTCCTGGTTAACCGGCAGGAGGGGGCAAAGAGAAAAGGTGGTAAAGGATGGAAGAAGCACAGGTGTATAGGATGCTTACTTTGTGCCCAAAGCTTCAAGAAAGCAATACTCACAATAATAATAGGTCATATTAATGGAGCATGCCCAGGGGTTGGGTATCTTCCAAGTGTTTGGTTATATTAACTCGATGAATCCTTACGACCACCTTTGTGGTAGGAGCCATTCCTCTCCCCACTTCCAAATGAGGAAATGAAGGTTCAGAGAGGTGTGACGTCTTGCCTGGCGTCACACAGCTAGTAAGTGACAGACCCAAGTGTGTTTGACTCGAAAGCAACTTGCAAACACAAACTATCCTCTAATGAGATCCCTCCCTGGAGAGAGGAAGGCAAGTATATGCTCCCCATCCAGTGTTGGATCTTAAGGAGATGGGAGTGGGGGGATTTGACGGATTGCTTTTTCCTCTCGGAGGAAGGAAATGGTGTCTGGATGGGCTTGTCATTTCCTCACAGCCCTGGGAATCTTAAAAACCACATCCCTTCTCATCCCCCCACCGCCCCGCCATTTACAGATGGTGAAACTGAGGCTCTTTGCAGATCGGAGCAGGACCTCCCAGCTCACTCACTGCTGGGACGCGAGATCCCATACCACCCACTATTCTAGAGACCTGGGCATTCACTGAGCTACTCTTTTCATAGTTTGGTGCTAATCTACCCTGAAACCACCCCTGCCCAGGATCTGAGGGGCACTGGGGGTATTTCCAGCAGGATCCTGTAAAGGGAAGGCAGGAGGCCTTGGAAAACCCTGGTACAAGGCAGAAACATGCCATGTTTGGGGCATAAATGTTATCCCTCACAGTCGTCCTACAGATGGGTGACGATGCTATCTGGATCTAGGTGGTAGTGGTTGTGATGTGGCTATCTTTATACATCAAACCTCATTTGTCTATACATATATGATTATTGCACTTTACTGCAGTAAGTTATGCCTTAATAAAAGTATTTTGAAAAGTAAATTCTTAAATAAAATTTAAAATTCATGAATTAGCTAGCTCACAGTGTCTGCAGGAGTGGCTCCCCACCTCCTTTGGTGCTCTGGACAGAATCAAGTCTGGGGGCTTCAATCTGATTCAAGAGAACAACTCAGAGGGAAGTAGAAAGGCAGCATCTCAGGAAGGACTCCCAGGGGTCACCCCAGCCCTGTCGCCTGACTCAACAGGCTTTTGATGGCTATGACACAGGGTCACGTGGGCTCAGGCGTCAGAATGCTCGGGCTTGGATCCCAGCTCCACCACTTACATCAGCTAGGGTTAATGCCTTATGACTTGGACAAGAAGCTCAACATCTCCAAAGCTTCCATTTTCTCATCTGTAAGATGGGTATAAGAAGAATCTGGAGCTCACAAGGCTGTTGTGAGGATTCAGTGAGATGTGGCACATAAGCACTTAGCAAGTGTAGGGCTCGCATACATCACCCACTTTCATATGGAAGTACATCAGCCTCCCCACTGGTCTCCACGCTTCTAGCCTCACGCCCCATGACCCACGCTCCATGAAGCAGCCAGAGTGAGCTTCCGTCACAGAGCACACCAAGCCAAACCCCTTAATAGGGGCTTACAAAACCCTAGAGGCTCGGCACTGCCTCCTCCATCCTCAGCATCTACTGCTCCCCACTGAGGCACCCCGCCCTGCCTTTGCGTTGGCTGTTCCCAGACTGCTGATGGCATGGCCGGATCCCCCTCCTCCTTCAGGTCCCAGCCTTCCTGAGTGAGCCCTTTCCTGAGCCCTCCCTGCAGGTAAAGCAGCCCCATCCCTATTCACTACCAGACCCCCTTTTCCATCCATTACACTACTTCCTGCCATCTGGACCTTTATGTATTTGTGTTAGCTGCCTTAAGTCTGTCCCTTTATGGGGCCGGGAGCTCCATCAGGGTGGAGGAGTCCTTGTGTGTCTGGTGCCCCTCTGTATCCTCGGCACCCAGAGCGGTGCTCAGCCCAGGAACCGTGCTCATGATCCTTTGTTGGGCACATGGAGAAATTACCATAAGCTAACATTGGTTTTCTCAAATCATCATCATCATCATCGAGTTTAAAGACAATCACTATTTGCAGTACACGGTTTCCAAAGTGTTCTCACACTTTTTTTCCTATCCTGATGAAATGTGTGGGAGAAGACAATCCCCATTTAACAGATGTGGATACTGAGGCCCCCAGCTCACTTGGAAAAGCCCCTATGTAGCTCTTGCCCTGGCACCATCAGAAGCACTCCCAAACCAAGGAGGTTTCCATTCAGTGCTTTTATCTCCCCTGGCCTTTTCCCCCTTTCCTCTTTGTCTGATTAATTGCAGCCTGAAAATAAAGGAACCAGATGCCTCCCCTCCCACCCACCACACGCCCCTGCATTGTTTTGTAGTTCTTTTCCGGACCAGGACTCTGTTAAGGATTTGGCTGGTAGGACCGTGACCACAAACTTCCTGTGTTTATCCTTCCACTTAGAAATCCTGGAGGGAGCAAGGAACTGGGCGCCAGGTCTGTGGTGGGCACTGGGCGATGCTAAGGGCAGAAAGTCCAGTGACACCTGATGCCCGAATACCCCCACAACCCAGATGCCTAGTTCTGGGAGAGGTGGATCCCAGGATTATCTTTTCCATGGTTCCCACTGTGCAGATGTTTGGCGCCCATACAGCAAATATCTGGATAACTGAATGAGTTTCTGGTTGGCTCCCAGATGTTGGAGCTGTGGACCAAGGTCACATACACATGGGGAGCTGGGAAAGGGTGGAGTTTCAGCCGTGGCTGGTGGGTGGTAACAGCTGGTGAGTTTCTAGTCGATGGCAGGCAGTTTGCTATGCACCGGTGATGGCCCAGACCCTGGTGCTTGATTGGGAAGGAATGATGTGTGATGGCCTTTCAGGCACAGTGACAAGCAGCCAGAAGCGATGTCACATCCATCATCTTGTTTCATCCTCCATAAAAACCTGCTGGGTAAAACCATCTTCACTTTAGAGACGAAGATGCTGAAGTTCAAAGGGGTTGAAGACATTTCCCAAAAACACACTGATAGCCTCACATTGATTTTTATTGAGCATCTGCTATGTGCCAGGGACTGTGCTGGGTTCTGGGGATACATCAGTAGCCACTGCCCTAATGTTCACAAATCTTATGACATATTAGTACGTATAAGAGCTAGGATTGGAACCCACGTCTGGGTTGCCTTGTGGCTTCTTATGCTCCTCCACTAGGTATGCTGCTTTTTGAGTTACAGAACCTAGGTGCAGAGCAATCAGTACAGAATGGAGAGAAGGGCTTTCTGTTGTAACGCCTCAAACCTCTCGGGAATTAGAGAGAGAAAACTCACATCTTGGCTGGGAATTGAGATCGATTCTGGGAACCAGGATGCAGCTGTCAGCAACTGCTCTCCCCTCCCTGACTCCTCAAAATAGGACAGTGATTGATCCCCACAGCTCTTTGCCTCCTTTGAAAGACCAGCAGGGAGACAGCAATGCTTAACCCAAGACAATGGCATGCTCAAGGTGGAATTGCAGGAACCGGGCAGATTGGCAGAACAAGAAATTTGGGATGGAGGGGGTTCCATGGTCGCCTTCCAGACTCACTATAGGATCAATAGGTTTTTAATCTGAAATGTCACCTTTTCTAGATCCTGGATTGTAACCATCGTCTTGATCCCCTGGCCATGGCATCTTTAAGGATGCAGATAGATCGATGGAAACGGCTTATTTAATCTTAATATGGCAGATGATCATGCCCTTGCAGTCAGTTGAGCCAAACCTCTGCCCAGGGGAGGGAAGTTAGTCCCACATCCATTGGAGGTGAGCCAGGGCAAGAACCCAGTAGTCCCCATGCCCAGTGATTTTGTTCCTTGCTCTCACACGTGACCATATGCGCCCTTTAACAGCTTGGTCTTTTGTCACATTTTGGTTCAGACACATCAATTCCTGTAAACTTGAGAAGGAGAGAAACAAAATCAGTGTATCTGGTTTTCTGTATATACAAATAACACAAATAAAAGTCCTAATAATCCATGCTGGTTGGCATTCATTTTCAGACTCCCTGTGTGAAATAAACCAAGTGAAGGTTGAAAGAAATAAAATTATATCAGTCAGGTTGCATTTGGCTGCAAGTAACAGAAACCTCAACTCAAAACGTCTGGCGTGTTCTTCATGCGATGGGAACACCTATAGGTTGGGAATTCAGCTGCTAAGTGATAACGTCAAGGGCACAATGTGTTTCCTACTCTCTGCTCTGCTATCTTCAGAGGTTAGGGTTTGTCCCCAGGATGGTATCTCTCTTGGTCATAAGATAGTTTCCATGCACATGACATCACCCAGAAGGGAGAGAAGGTTTCAGAATGTTCCAAGAGCCGCCAGCAAGCAAACTTCACATCTCTTTGGCCAGAATTGGTTCACACGCTGCTGCTGGACCAATCAGTGGCAGGCAAAGGAGATGGCTCAGACCAATCAGGATCCACCCAGGAACCACATAGGAGAGAAGAGGACATTCAAATGCAATCATGTTCTACCCCCAAGAAGGGGAAGGGATTAGGGGCAGGCATCCAGTGGCGTCTCCCACAGAGAAGACAGGAGATGTAAATTGATCAGCCTGCAGATTTGACTTCCTGTCTTGAGGAACCAGAAATTTTCAGATCTGAGTGTTTTAAAACTACAGAGGGGGTTAGGGAGGGAGGGCAGCTCTTAGAAATTAAATATTTTCTCAGAAAATCAGAATGCTTTATTCCTTGCAAGTAATGAGCTCCTCCTGTTCTTTATATTAAGTAATGCATGATCGTTGGCAAAAAGTATTAAAATATATGAATGAGCAAAAGGAAAAGAAAAATGAAAGGAAAATCATTTATGATCCCCGAGATCACCCACGTATAATCACTACTAGCCTTTCGGTTGATGGTCTACAGTCTAGTCTATTTTTATCTTGACAATATCAATCTAGCAAAAAGATTTGTGTGTATATATTCTGTTCTATAACATTTTTGTCTGTTTTTTTTTTTTTTTTAAATCAGGTCATCCAATGTTTCCCTACATAATATTGATTGATTGCCAGGCAGACCCAGCCGAAGTGCCACAGTTAATTTAGTCAATCCCCTATTGATGGAAATGTAGGTTACTTCCTTTTCAGAAATATTTTTGTTGTTTTTGTGATCCCCTGATGGTTTCTCCCAGGAAAAGCTTCTTTAGAGCTCAAGCCTTGGGTAGCCCACAGATCTAACCTGAGCTCGCTGCCCACTATCTCAGCCTCTGGGTCCCTCCCTGTATGCCCTTCTCCCCTCAAAGCAAAGGGAAGTGTTCTTGAGGCTTTAAGAAGACATCACCCAGCTCAGGAAAGAGCGGCTGGTGGAGTGGGCAGTGATCGCACATGCAGGCTCTGGAATCGGGCCAGTTGGATCAGGCAAAAATAACTGTTGTTCTCTGAACCCCAGTTTACCCATTTGAAAGATCGGGAGTCTAATAGAAAAAGCCTTGTCGGGTTGCAGGAGGATTCAGTAAAATAATCCATGCAAAGAGCTTACCACGGCACTCAGAAAATATTATGTGCTTAAAAAGTTGTTAGAGCTCGCTGTTGCAATGTTCGATTCCAGTTTTCCCCCTTACTGGGACTACAAGACAGCATTTGCTTTGTTATCTCTGGGGGCCATGCTTAATCCAGGCCAGTGATTCGGTAGGCTGCACAAATCTGCCTAAATTATATGTTGGGGTTGCACACTGAATGCTTGCTACAGTCTGGCTATGTGGCTATGTGAAGAAAGTGTAATTTCTTTGTAGCTCACATAGTCTGACTTGCGAGATCTCTCCCAACCCCTCCCACCCCTCACCCCACCTTGGCAGAAAACAAAACAAAACAAAAAAAATTAAGCTTCACCTATGTTATGCATTGCATTGCCCCCCTCATTCATGTGTTGACATCCTAACCCCCAGCACCTCAGAATGTGACCTGCTTTGGAGACAGACCCTTTATAAATGTAGATGTAAATCTACATTTATAGATGTAATTGAGTTAAAATCAGGTCATTAGGGTGGGTCCTAACCCAGTATGACTGATGTCCTTAGAGAAAGGGGATATTTGAGTGCAGACACGTACAAGGAGATATGAAGAGACACCGACAGAGGAAAGCCATGGACAAGCCAAGGAGAGGGGCCTCAGAAAGGGGCCAACCTTTCTGCCAGCGCAGGACCTTGGACTCCCAGCCTCTAGAATTGTGAGACGGGACATTCCTGTTGCTTAAGCCCACCCTCCACCCTACCCATCTGTGATGCTTTGTTACAGCAGCCCCTGCAAACTAATATAACCAGTTTTAACATTTTAGTTCAAATGTCGGTTTTACAGGTTCCTAAGCTAAGACACTCCTAGATAAACATACTCATTCTCTCCCAGGTGCTGCCCTCCCCTGCTTTTCTCCTGGGGTAGCTGGGGCACATGGGCAGGGTTTGGTATGATCTCTCTGGAGCCTGGCATAGAATTCACTGGGGCCCTCTGCCTCCTAGTGCAGAGAGATATTCTGCATAGGCAAGTGGAAACCCGTGGAACGGGGGTCTGGCTCTGAGCATGGCTGACTAGTTTCCCCTTGGGCGCCCCTCTCATGCAAACTCCACCGCCCCCGCCCATGCCCCGGCTCTGCCTTCCTCCCAGCTGGGATGAGGATGAGGCATCCTGCATGTACCAGGAGAACAGCTGCTAGAGGGAACGCCAAGCAAAGGCCTCTCTCCAGAATCCTTCTCCCCTTTCTACAAATCCTGGTTCTGGAGAAGCAGCAGCTTTTCTTCTCCTCTGTCTGCATTGTGCTTTCCCATTGTCCTGTGGTAAGCCTCAGAGTTGTTCTGGGAAGGGGGTCTGCTGCTCACTCAGGCAGGATCCAGGAGCTGGCCTTCCAGGCACTGCTTTTGTGTGTTAAAGGAGAATAAAAGGAATTGGAAAAATCTGCCCTGGAGACAGTGGTCTGACTTGAGTACCTCGCCCCCCCCCCCCCCCCCCCCCCCCCCCGCCCCATCCTTGTAGTTCCTCTTCTGTAGCAGAGCCTGCCCTCCTCCCCAGCTCTCGGGGCCAGCTGGCCAGATCAGAACACTAATAAGAACAGCTTCCTCATAATATCCAGAAAAGCCACCCATTACCATTCTTTCTCTACTCTTGTGCTGCTCCCAACAGGCTTTGGGGCTTAAACATTGAAATGAAAAAGTCAGAATGATACTATTAAGATGATTATTAACCATCCTTTAATGATTACTGATGAGGATTCCACACTTTCCAGATGGGGACGTGGAGCCTCAAAGAGGTGAGTCACCTGCCCAAGGTACGCCAGCTGGGAGCTGCGGTGGCCATGGGCGTGGGAGCCACTTTTGTCTTGATGTCAAACTGCTTATCTTCTCACCTCAAGGCTGCATCATGGCATCCCGGTGGGGTGTTGGCACGGCTGTGAGTAGCTCCTGTGCACAGTTGCACATCATGTTTCTGCTCACTTGTATCAAATTGCTTAGACTTCTAAGAAGCTGGGGATGGGCCAGCAACAGGATTGGAAAAGCTCCATGGGGAGGGTGGTGCTTCGTTGGATCCCCTAAGGTTCATAATGCATCTGTAATAGGATTAGCATTGCCTGGAATGCTGGGCATCTGCCCTCCCTTCCTGAGCAGTCTGTGTCTCCTGGGTCTGAGGGTTGCCAGGAATGAGGAACCCACGCTGGCCCTTTGCAGGCTACGGGAAAGGGAACAGATGCTCCAGCCATTCCTCAAACGTGCTGTGCTGTCTCCAGGTAGTTGTTCTGGCTTACATGGGGCTCTCACATCACCTGCTGACCTCACACCACCCCAGATGTCCATTGGGATGGCGTAATGAGGCCCACTTTTAAAGAGGAGGGGCCAGGTGCTCAACGAGGTCAAGGTATGTGCCCAAGCAGTGCCACAGAATGGTGGTGCCAAGACCCGAGTCCAGGACATGGTGGTTGTGGAGCTGCTGTGCTCAGCCCCCAACTGGGTGACTTTGGCCACTGCGTGGCCGCTACCCTATGTGCCTCAGTTTTTTCATCTGCAAAATGGAGAGGCAGCTCAGGTTCTGAAATGAGAAGCCAACAGGGGACAGGAGACTTGTGTTTGAGTTCCAGCTCTGTTACAGGGTCTCTGGTGTAACCTTGAGGTCCTGTTCCCTTTCTGGGTCTCAGCCTTCCCTTCTGAAAAGCAGGAGATGGGCTTTGACAAGAGTGCAGAGATCAGAAGTTAGCATATACCAAGTACCTACTATGTGCCAGGCATTTAAGACACACAACATTTCACAGACCCCTCTCCAAGCCCTGGTTGGTGGGCCAGCATGGTTATACACATTTTCTGGGTGCGGAGACTCAGGTCTGTGGGTTTGCAAAGACCTGCTCTTGGCAGGACTGCCTCTAAGGACCCTATAAGCTCTGGTTTTCCAAGATTTCAGGCAGAGGGTTTAGACCGATCAGGGTTTCAATCCTGCCTCTGCCGCTTCCCAGCTGTGTGACGTTCTGGACAACGCCTCCCTAAACCTCAGTTCCTTCATCTGCAAAATGGGTTCATCGGGGCCACTCTACAGAGTTACTGGGATAATTCAATAATCCGCTACAAGTCCACACTCAGGCTCAAAGTGGTGGCACCTTCTGCCCTTGTCCTTGCCCGCATTCAGGGGATGCTTTAGAGGAGCCACACTAAAGCCAGGAAGCCAGAGGAGTCCGTCTCTCCCAGTGAAATCCCGCCCTCCCCTCCCTCATTTCTGTTCTGCTCTGCCACACTCAAGTTCCAGCAGTTGCATTTAATTGGATTTAACTTAATAGTTTTATTGATGCCTTTTGGTTCAGGGGACAAAGAGGCTTCTGGGTAATTTGCACGTTTCTAACAAACCAAATAAAGAGCCGATAAGCATAAACAAGTCCGTTTTAATTGGATTAAGGGAAGCCTTGGCTTGGGGACTGCAAACCATGGAGGAACTGGAGAAAAAGGGTCTCAGATTTCAGATTTTCTGCTTCCCTGGACCCCCATAGCACTCTGAGCAAGGCACTGATTTCCTTCCCAGGAACTGTGTGCCAGTGTGTTTGTGTCCCTGCCTTGTCCCACACATTGTACAGGAGTCTCTCCTCCACCTCCTTCCTCACCTGCTGTGCTGTGTGCTGTGTGACAGGTGGTGCAAACCTCTGGCTTGGCCTCAGACCCACTGAAGCTCAAGTCCTGCCCTGCCTGTTTCCATGCTCATCCTGAGCAATTAATTTAATCTGGTGAGGCCGATTTCCTCAGCTTTATATAAAAGGGGATCATAGTGGTTTCTATCCTGTAGGGTTAGTGCGAGAATTACGTGCTGGTTAATTACCTGCTACATAAAACGTTCACCAAAATGGCAGCCGCTGATAACCAGAGTCAGGATGAGGGAGGGATCACAGTCCAAGGAAAGGAGCAGCTGCCAGCGGGTATGACACTTGCTAAGTAGCGGCTCACCTAACGCAGCTTAGGAGACCCAGAGGACAGCTTTGTCGATGGAGAAAAGAGGCAGAGCTGAAACAAAAAGGGTTTTATTTGGGGTCTCAGAATTGCAATTTGGGGAGCACAGATTTAGGAAGCTTCCCAAATAGTGTTTCTTCCCACCCACCTCCAGAACAAAAATCAAGGCTTTTTAAAGATAAAAGGGAATGCTGGTTTTGGGGTATGTTGTTTATAAGGAATTCTGATTGGTGTTGGTGGCAGAAAGCTAATCGTGGCTGACTATAATCAGTTTCAAAGCCAAGTCTCTTATGGTAGCAAGATGCAGGTATATGGTTTGACCTGGTTCAAAAGTTCATGGCACCAATGGGGGAGGACATGCCATAAGGCCCACATCCTTATGGCCTCCCTGGCTCTGTTTTAAAGACCTTTGACATAAGTGACCCTGCTTTATTTTGCTTTTCACAGCTTCCAGGTGGGTCTTGAGGAATGAATAGGAGCTGCCTGCAACCATGCTTCCCAGACTTGATGGCAGGTGCAAATCCCTGGGGTCTTCTTGTTAGAATGTAGATTCCGATTCCATGGGTTGGAGGTATAGAACCTGAGATTGATTTCACATTTCTGATTGGCTCCCAGGTGATGCTTTGAGGCTGTTCTGAGGACCACATCTTGAATAGCTAGAGGCCAGAGGGTTGATGGGGGCCAGCTTTGGGGTCAGTCTGACCTCAAAACCTGCCTTCTCTTGAGCCCAGCAGGAGGACGGAGAACAGGTATGTGGGGGCATCTGGCAGGGGAGGTGGGCCAGGGATGCTGTAGTCTAGGAGCCTTCACTGGCATTTCTTTATTTTCTCTTTATTTTCTTTATTTTATCTTCTATGGCTGTTTTACATTTGACTCTGTGCTGCGATCGAGCCTCTTCTGGTATAAAAAGAACCATGCCCGATGTTTTTGCTGCAAGCATTTTTTTTTCCATGTAACTAATTGGCCATAGCACAATTTTGCCGTAAAAGATAAAATCACGAGAAATAAAAGAGGGCATTCATTAAAAAAGACATCATGAAACATAAAAAATGAATAACAAAATTAAAACTGCTCTATTGTGGAATAACAAAATATGTGAGTGCATTTCAAGTGTGTGTAGATTCGTGGCAATGCTATGGAAACGACGAATTTTATTTAAAGGGCTGTACCTAAGCACTTGACTTCAAAGTCTTTCATTAATAGTATTATACTTTTTTCCCCTGGGTTTGTCATGTTCCACATCATGCTTTTTCTTTTCTCACTAAAATTTCTTCCTTCGTTAAGAGAGGTATCACCTTCCAAATATCAGGATACGTATTTGTAACTGAGCTTTGTTTGCGTTGTGAAAGCCATCTACACCATTGTTTGTTTCTTGGTACATTGTCACATGTTCCTTGATAGATCTTTTAAAGTTCTGTGGGAAATGTGGGTTCCAAACTCAGTGCCAGTGTGTAGACCATTAGGAGAGCTGAGATTTACAGAATATACAAATGGGAGCACTGTGTCGGTGGAGAAACCAAGAAACTGTCCACCAACTATTTTTTTTTTTAAATCTTTTACAGCAAAATTGCCTTACAGCTAATGAATTATGCAGCGAGAACATTTGTGGCAAAGATGCTGTTGGCAAAAGTACCTAGAACCAAAAATCACAGTCCCCTCCATGAAGATTCTTATATTTTAGTAAAATCGATGCTCCAGGAAGCAGCAACTCCACCATACAGTTCCTCTGATGAGTGATGGTCATGTGTGATTGCTGGGTAGGCACTTCTTTACTGGCTCTTCCTGGGCCTGTATGGTCTTCCCTGGGCCCCATCTCAGCCTGACTATATTAACTCCTAGAG
Source organism: Vulpes vulpes (assembly GCF_048418805.1). Lineage (NCBI taxonomy): Eukaryota > Metazoa > Chordata > Mammalia > Carnivora > Canidae > Vulpes > Vulpes vulpes. Next base: position 18,189,876 of record NC_132789.1, on the reverse strand, counting down.
GCATGTATCCTGAGACACATGTGGTAGGCTTTGTTAATTCAGGAATCTAGCATTGGGAGGATGTTCTATAGGAAAATCCCAGCACCATGCCTCTGATGGAAAATTTGTGTCTTTGTTTTTTTAGAGAGGGGAGGAGAGAGTGATGAGACATGGAAGGTGTGGAGAGAGGGAGGGAGAGAGGGAGACACTTAAGCAGACTCCTCGCTGGGAGAGGAGGTTGTGGGAGGAGTCTCACAACCCTGAGATCATGACCTGAGCCAAAATCAAGAGTAGGACATTTAACTCACTGAGCCACCCAGGTGCCCCACTGTGCCTTTGACCTTGTCAGTCAATTGGAGCTCTGTTATGAGGCCTAAGTGAAAAAGGGGGATGCAAGAATGAACATACACCTGCTCATTTTAAGTGTTCATTGAACATATTATCACAGTTTGAACATAACTTTGTCAAAAGCCTCAGTGATAATATAAATAGTGATTCACACATTTGTATGTTATACGTATGATACTCTGTATCCTCACAATAAAGTAAGCTAGAGAAAAGAAAATGTTATTAGGGAAATCACAAGAGAAACTACATTTACTCTACTGTGCTATAAAAAATCTACACATAAGTGGACCCTTATAGTTCAAATCCGTGTTGTTCAAGCATCAACTGTACAGTTTTATTGGCTGACAACCATACCCATTCCTTTATGTGCTGTCTGGTTGCTTCCATGCTACAAAGACTGAGGTGAGCAGTCTCAACAGAGACCTTATGGCCATAAGGCCTCATATATTTGCTATCTGACCCTTCACATAAAATGTTTACTGATCTACTCCAGTGCAGTGAAAACTCTAATTAGCTGATATAGGGGACATGTTCTGTTACACCTTGGGTTTTCAGAAAAGCAGGCTCTGAGATGGAGCTGAATGTGCAGGACATTCTTTAAAGCATGCTTTTGGATCACCACTTGGGGAAGGTGGGGAAGGAAGCAGAAAGAGGTCAATCTGCATGCCAGGTTCAGTGACAGCCAGCTGACCCCATAGAAAGATCAGATAGCCTTTGGGGGTTGTCCCAAGTTGGGCTAAGGTGTTCAAACCTTTAAACCCAACATTAGTCAGTTTTGTTGGATGTGGGCTACCCCAGGAAGGGGATGTGTGGCCTTAGGCAAGGTGGCTCTCTGCAGCTGAATCAGTCCTTAAAGGGGCTAATAGCTGAGGTCATGGCCTTTACTGAAAGAGTGTATTGAAGGGAGGCAGCAGATTCCAGAGTCCTCCCTACCCCACAGCTGTTCTTGACCTCTTCCTTGTCTATAGACTCTTGATTTTGTTTGGGGCAGCAACACGTCCAGCCCCTGGGATGCTTCTTGACCTGTTAAGCCTCTCATCCCTCTCCCTTTTTCCTGTACTACATATTTACTCTTTTCAGCCTCCTTTACAGCCAGCAGGGTTTACCTGAGTCTAGATCTGGCCAATAGAGGATAAGAGGAAGCCTGCAAGGACAGAGCAATGTGATCCTAGGAAAGATAGCTTGTTTTCTGATTAAAAGGAACAGATATGAGAGAAAGAAGAGTTGGCTGGCAGCCCCTTTCCACCTTCTTCCTGCCCTAAATGCAGGCATTGATGCTTTGGGCTGTGGTAGCCATCTTGAGGCCATGAGGCAACATACATGAGTTTATTAAAAGATGAACACACTACGAATGGCAGAAGGAAGAAAGGAAAGAAAGAAAACAAAGAAATTCGAATCCTTGGTCTCATTGAAACATTGAATTGGACCTGAAACTCTCTACCTCCGGCCCTCTTGTTAAATGGGATAATAGTTATTGTATAAAGTATTGCAAGCCTAGGCTTTGGGGGTCAGAGCAAGGTTGAATTCCATGTACCTCCAAGCTGTGTGACTTTGGGCAAGTCACCCTCCTCCACCTGGGTATTAGGTTTTCGTTCCCAGTCTGTAAAATGGGATAAGAATAAAACTTCCCTTGTAGAGCTGCTGTGAATCATCAAATATCTTGGCATATTTGACGTGAACTATATGGGAAATAGTAAAGCTCAGAAGGATTCTATGGTAACTGAGCTAAAGAGAGAAATGAAAAATATAATAAAAGCCATCATTACCAATGAGAATCACCAAATTCCTAGAAATAAGTTAGTTGGCACCTCAAGGCAGTTAGCTCTATGAGATTTTTTTTGCCTTTTAAATATATAATATATAATACAGATATACATATAAAGATATGTGTTACTATATATATATATACAAACACACATATGCTATGAGTTAGATATTCTAGTACTTACTGTCCAAAGCATTCCAAACGGATAAGGCAGGTAATTGTTTTGTCATATGAAACCCTGCACAAAACTTCAACACGTAAAAAGAAAACTAGCCCTATTCCAGTTAAATCCTCCTGATTTTAAGCACATGACCTTGAAAGCTCCATTAAACTCTACCTTAAAAAGACAGCTTTTTCTATTTCACTGGCTGGGCCACATGGTTTTGGGGGTTATTTCTTAGGGCTTGTGCTGCAAAAATTATGAGCTCTCAGATGCTCAGGCCAGCTAGTTGTTGATCAGTTCCCCTATTTGTATGACTATAAATATGACCTATTCACCATCTGTATCTCTAAGCAGAAGACTAGAAGCATTGCTCTAGGGAGATCAAAGAGCTTGTGACCTCTGTTCAAATTACCTCGAGTGGAGGGAGGTGACTTGTAGTTCAGACACATGGAAGGACTATCGAACATTCATGAAACCAGCCATATAAAATAGTGAAACTTAAGGCACAGTTCGACTTGTTCTGTGATGCATAATTTCATCAAGATGAAAAGGAAAACTCCAAGCATGCTTGTATAACTAACAGAGGCTGGCACAGCAATTATGCGCTCTTGGTGTGGGGCTTGGTTTACTTTCCTGCCCCCAGGGACTTCTTTGTGTGGCACCCACACAGCTTTGTGCCCCTGGGTGCATGTGTTCTTACTCTGCTTCATATACTTGATTTTCTAGACCTGCTCCCATGTGGTTTCTTGCCTGGGAGCTGCTGCCACTTGAAAGATTTGTCCAAACAAAAATCTATCTTCCCTTCATTGGTCTTTTAAGGGAACTGTCTGCCTCTGTGCATTTATGGATCTTATTTTTATTCATGTCTCTCATTCTCTCTTTTACCTGGATTAAAATTCCCAGGAGGGTTGGCTTGAAGTTATGGGAGTCTTGAGAGGAACAGTTGTTCCTTAGGCATAAATGATGTTTCAGAACCACGGACAGAGCACCGCCCACTCTAGATATGGTATGCCTACAATGCAGCCCGTAGAGAGCAAACCTGTTGTTTAATTTTCCTCTGTGTAGGGTACCATCTCATCCAAAGATTGTTCGGTGGTTAACAGCTTGAATCTGGGGTTAGAATATCTGAGTGTAATTCTGTCAGCATTCCCCTCTCTTCCTGTGTGACTCGGCAGTTGTTTCTCATCTGTAAAATAGAAATCATTAATGGTGTCAACTCCTCGAGTTGTCAGGATTAAATGGAATGGTACATTGAATTATTGGCCCCAATCCTTCATCCCTACTGAGTTGCAGGCTATGTAACTTGGCAGCTAATTCTGCAAGAGTCAAGAGTCAAAGCCTGCCACTTGACCTTGGCTGTATGGCTTGCTCAGCCTGTAGGATGTTTGCAGATGTGTTGTAAACAGTGACCACAAATATGCTTGGAAATACTCTCTTGCGCTTCTGTCATTACCATGGGCAAAGCTTCCCCCAGGGAGTTGCTGCCTCCTCAGCTTAGGCCCTGGAATACACATATGGGAACACATTTGAACTCAACCCTCAGTCTGGAGGATAGAGCCTGGAGTCCAGTCTATCCCTACCAAGTTTCAGCCCACACCTAAACTCAATGAGAATACATGATTGATAGACTGAATCACTGAGTTTTAGGGGTATCTTCTATGTGGTATTATTGAGGCAGTAGCTGACCAATAGAAGTAGAACAAATCATGTAAGACATTTAAAACTGCCTGTGTGAAGTATGGGTACCATTCCTTTTGGATCTCGAGGTCGTCATTGTCAGGAGGAGATGTGAAGATCAGTGGTATATTACTTAGATCTGGCTGTCTGAGCCTGGGCAGGTCATTTAACCACACTGGTCCTCACTCTGCTCATGTACAAAGTGAAGCTAGGAATCCCCCTTCTGAGTATGTCTGAAATCATCAAAAGAGGCATGAACCTAAAACAGTATTGGAAACTCTCCATTGGTCAACAATGAAGGCAATGTGATCAGGTGCTTCTAACACATCCTGTGTGTTAGAAACAACCCTCAGTTTGTGATATCCAGTCTGAAGACACAGTAGTAACAATGGAAGCAACAGCCATGAAATCAAGAAGGTACTAGTTTTAAATTGTCAACACTACACTTTCTACTGATCTGACACTAATTCCCAAGTACAGTGTCAGGCCTCATCAGAAGGCCTGATGAGTAACCCACATTGTGTAACTTAGCATCAGGAGATGATCCAAGTAGCTCCCACCAGTGTCTTGTGATGGCTGGGCAAAAATGCTTCCATGAGCACCATTCTCTTGAAGTAAGGCACTTCCTTTTGCAGATCCCCTTGAAAAAGTGTTTAAGTTACTAGGAACAAAGACACAATGAGAGTTACACGTCCAGCAACAGATTAGCAAACTGTCTGCCAACTGGGAGAGGGAATGAGATGAGTGTAGATGTCTTTTGATGGTGGGCTGGAGGGACAAAACACAAAGCATGAAGTCAGGTCAAGGAGGAGGAACTGGAGGGAGAACGATGGAAGAAACAGTGGTGTTCGTGGAAGGTGGTAGGAATTAGGCCTCAATATGCCTGAGTTTGTATGTGAAATTTACACAAAGATTTCTTCAATAGGATACAAGAAGTACAAACTGAAACAGAAGAACTGATAAGTTGGGCTTTGTTAAAATGAACAATTCTTCCTCTTCAAAGATAATGTTGGGAAAATGAAAAGGAAAGTCACAGACTTGCAGTAAAACCCTTATTCCTAGAATATATAAAGAATGCTCTAATTCATAAGAAGATAACACAATTTTTTAAGGGGTAGAATATTTTTATTTTAAATTCTAGTATAACACATAGTGTTACATTAGTTACAGGTGTACAATATAGTGATTCAACAAGTTCATACAGTACTCAATGCTCGTCATGATAAATCTACTCACAATCCCCTTTGTTTGTATCAACCATCTCCCCTCCTCCCCCCTGACAAACACCAGTTTATTCTCTATAGTTAAGGGTCTGCTTTTTATGTTTTGTATCTTAAATTCCACATGAGTGATATCATATGGTATTTGTATTTCTCTGACTTATTTCACTTAGCATTATATCCTCTAGATCCATTCATGTTGGTGCAAATGACAAGATTTTATTCTTTTTTATGGGTAATATTCGTGTGTGTGTGTGTGTGTGTGTGTGTGTGTACGTACCATAACTTCTTTATCCATTGATCTATGAATGGCCATTTGAGTTGCTTTCATACCTTGGCTATTGTAAACAATGCTGCAATAAGCACAGGGGTGTATATATCTTTTTGAATTAGTATTTTCACTTTATTTGCTTAAATACCCAGTAGTGGAATTACTAGATCATACAGTGATACTTTTTTTTTTGAGGAACCCCCATACTGTTTTCCTCAGTGGCTGCACCAGTTTGCGTTCCCACCAACAGTTAACAAGGATTCCTTTTTCTTCACATCCCCATCAAAACTTGTTGTTTCTTATGTTTTATATTTTAGCCATTCTGACACATGTGAGAATGTTTCATTGTGGTTTTGATTTGCATTTCTCTGATGATTAGTGATGTTGAACATCTTTTCATGTATCTGTTGGCCATCTGTAGGTCTTCTTTGGAGAAGTATATGTTCATGTCTTCTGTCCATTTTTAATTGATTTTTGGTGCTGAGTTGTATAAGTTCTTTATATATTTTGCATAATAACCCCTTCTCAGATACATCATTTGCAAATATCTTCTTCTATTCAGTAGGTTGTCATTTTATTTTGTTGATAGGTTTCCCTTGCTATGCAGAAGCTTTTGATTTTGATGTAGTCCCAATAGTTTATCTTTTGTTTCTCTTGCCTTAGGAGACCTATCTAGAAAAAAGTTTCTATGGCCAATTTCAGAGAAATTATTGCCTGTGCTCTCTTTTAGGATTTTTATGGTTTCAGTTTACACATTTAGGTCTTTAATCTGTTTTGATTTTATTTTTGTGTATGGTATAAGAAAATGGTCCAGTTTCATTCTTTTGCATGTAGCTGACCAGTTTTCCCAACGCCATTTGTTGAAGAGACTTTAACCATTGCATATTCTTGCTACTTCTGTCGAAGATTAATTGACCATATAATTGTGGGTTCATTTCTGGACTCACTATTCTGTTTCATTGATCTATGTGTCTATTTTTGTGCCAGTTCCATACTGTTTTGATTACTACAGCTTTGAAGTATATCTTAAAATCCAGTATTATGATGCCTCCAATTTTTGTTCTTTTTCAAGACTGCTTTGACTATTGGACATCTTTATAGTTCCATACAAATTTTAGGATAATTCTAATTCTGTGAAAAATTTTGTTAGAATTTTGATAGGGATTACATTAAATCTGTAGATTGTTTTGGGTAGTATAGACGTTTTAACAATATTTGTTCTCCCAATCCACGAGCATGATATATCTTTCCATTTGTTTGTGTGATCTTCATTTTTTAAAAAAGATTTTATTTACTTATTCCTGAGACACACACACACACACACACACACACACACACACACACAGAGAGAGAGAGAGGCAGAGATGCAGGCAGAGGGAGAAGCAGGATTACTGCAGGGAGCCCATTGTGGGACTTGATCCCAGGATCATGACCCGAGCCAACGGCAGATGCTCAACCACTGACCCACCCAGGTGTCCCATGTTTGTATCATCTTCAATTTCTTTTATCAGTGTTTTATAGTTTCCAGAGTATAGGTCTTTCACCTTGGTTAAGTTCATTCCATGGTATCTTATTTTTGGTGCAATTGTAGATGGGATTGTTAATTTCTTTTTCTGCTACTTCGTTATTAGCATATAGAAATACAACCAATTTCTGTGTATTCACTTTGTATCCTGCAACTTTACTGAATTCAGTTCTAGTACTTTTTTGGTGAAGTCTTGTATATATAGTATCATGTCCTCTGAAAATGGAGTTTTACTTCTTCCTTGACAATTTGGATGCCTTTTATTTCTTGTCTGATTGCTGTGGCTAAAAGCTCCAGTACCATGTTAAAGAAAAGTGGTAAGAGTGGACATCCTTTTCTTGTTCCTCATCTTAGGGAAAAGCTCTGTTTTTCACCATTGAATATCTGGATTTTTCATATATGACCTTTATTATGTTGAGATAGGTTTTCTCTAAACCTGTTTTGTTGAAGGTTTTTATCATGAATGTATATTATACTTCATCAAATTCTTTCTCTGCATCTATTAAAATAATCCTATGGTTTTTATCCTTGATGTGATGTTTTTATCCTTCAAGGATGTTTTTATCCTTGATTGATTTGTGGATATTGAGCCACACTTGCAGCCCAAGAATAAATCCCACTTGATTGTGATGAATGATTTTTTTAAATGTATTGTTGGATTTGGTTTGGTAATATTTTATGAGGATTTTTGTATCTATGTTCATCAGAGATATTGGCCTGTAGAGTGTGTATGTGTGTGTGTGTGTAATGTAGTGTAGTGTAGTGTATCTGATTTTTGGTATCAGGGTAATGCTGGCTTTGTTAGAATGAATTTGGAAGCTTTCATTCCTCTTCTATTTTTGGGACTAGTTTGAGAAGAATAGGTATAAAGTCTTTAATGTTTGGTGGAATTCACCGTGAAGTCGTCTGATCCTGAACTTTTGTTCGTTGGGAGTTTTTATTATTATTATTACCCATTCAATATCATTGCTGGTAATCATCTGTTTAAATGGTCTGTTAATGATTCAGTTTGGGGACATATGTTTCTAGGAGTTTATTTCTTCTATTTTGCCCAATTTGTTGGTATATAATTTTTCATGATATTCTCTTATGACCCTTTATATTTCTTTGGTGTTGGTTGTTATTTCTCTGCTTTAATTTCTGATTTTGAGTTTTTTCTTTTGACTCTGGCTAGAGATTTATTAATTTTGTTTTCAAAGAATCAGCTCCTGGTTTCATTGTTCTATTATTCTTTTAGTTTCTATTTCATTTGTTTCTACTCATATCTTTATTATTTTCTTCCTTCTACTGGCTTTGGGTTTTGTTTTTCTTTTCCTACCTCCTTTAGGTATAAGGTTAGGTTTACTTGAGCTGTTTCTTTTCTTTTCTTTTTTCTTTTGAGCTGTTTCTTCTTAAAGTAGGCCTGTATTACTCTCATCTCCCATCTTAGAACAAATTTTGCTGTATCCCAAAGATTTTAGACTCTTGTGTTTTCATTTTCTTTTGTATCCATGTACTTTTTATTTTCTCCTTGATTTCTTTCCTCCTCCTTTATTTTGTCCTTGATTTCTTAATCCATTAATTGTTTAATAGCATGTTATTTAGCCTCCATGTATTTGTGTTTTTTTCCGGATTTTTTTCTTGTGGTTGATTTCTAGTTTCATAGAAAGTAGTTTCTAGTCTCATAGTGTTGTGGTCAGAAGAGATACATGATATAATTTTAACCTTTTTTGAATTTGTTGAAATTTGTTTTGTGGCCTAATGTGATGTTTTCTGGAGAATGCTCCATGTGTACTTGAAAAGAATATATATTCCATTGTTTGGGGATGGAATGTTCTGAATATATCTGTTAGATCCATCTGGTCCAATTTGTCATTAAAAGCCACTGTTTGTTGATTTTTCTGTTTGGATTATCTATCTATTGGTGTAAGTGGGATGTCAAAGTCCCCTACTATTATAATATCCCTATGAGTTTCTTCCTTTATGTTTGTTAATAGCTGCGTTACGTTTTGGGTGCTCCCATGTCGAGTGCATAAATATTTACAATTGTTATATCTTTTCATTGGATTTTTCCCTTTATGAGTATGTAATGTCCTTCTTTGCTACAGTCTTTGTTTTAAAGTCTGTTTTGTCTGGGGCCCCTGGGTGGTGCAGTCAGTTGAGCATCCACTCTTGGTTTCGGCTCATGTTGTGATCTAAGAGTGGTGAGATCAAGCCCTGCATTGGGTTTCCTGCTTAGTGTGGAGTCTGCTTAGGGCTCTCTCTCCCTCACCCTCTGCCCCTACCCCCCAAAATAAACAAATAAATCTTTAAAAAAAAATAAAGTCCATTTTGTCTGATAAAAGTGTTGCTACCCCAGCTTTCTTTTCACTTCCATTTGCATGATCAATGTTTTTCCATTCTCTCACTTTCAATCTGCATGTATCTTTAGTCTGATATGAGTCTTTTGTGGGTAGCGTAGAGATTGGGCTTCTTTTTTTTATCCATTCCACCACCCTACCTCTTTTGATTGGAGTGTTTAGTCCATTAACATTCAAAGTATTTTTTTTAAAATTTTTATTTATTTATGATAGTCACACAGAGAGAGAGAGGCAGAGACACAGGCAGAGGGAGAAGCAGGCTCCATGCACCGGGAGCCTGATGTGGGATTCGATCCCGGGTCTCCAGGATCGCGCCCTGAGCCAAAGGCAAGCGCTAAGCCGCTGCGCCACCCAGGGATCCCCCCAAAGTAATTATTGATGGGTATGTACTTGTTACCATCTTGTTATTTGTTTTATGGTTGTTTTTATAGTTCTTCTGTTTCTTCTCTTGCTTTTTTGTGCTTTGATGGTTCTCTTTAGTAATATGCTTAGATTCTTTTTATTTTTTTTTATATCTATCACGGGTTTTTAATTTGGTTACCATTAGGTTTATATATAATATCCTATGTATATAGGAATCTACATTAAATTGATGGTCACTTAGGTTTGAACCCATTCTCAAATCACTAAGTTTTAACTCTTCTCCCTCCTGTCCTCACAGTACACGTTTTATGTATATGGTACCATATTTTACATCCTTTTTTGGTGAATCTCTTGACAGATTTTTATAGCTATATTTAATTTTCCTGATTTTGTGCTTCCTACTTTTCTTATTCCTGCTTTTGGTCTTCCCACTCAGAGAGTTCCCCTTAACATTTATTGTAAGGCTGGTTTAGTGGTGATGAATTCCTTTCATTTTTGTTTGGGGAAACTCTTTCTCCTATTCTGTATGATAGTGTAGCTAGATAGAGTATTCTTGGTTGTGGGGTTGTTTTTCCTCTTAGCACTTTTAATATATCATGCCAGGCCCTTCTGGCCTGCAAAGTTTCTGCTGAGAAAGTGGCTGATAGCCTTATGGGGTCTCTTTTTATATGTAACTATTTACTTTTCTCTGGCTGTCTTTAAAATTCTCCATCACTGAGAAGGACAAACATTATATGGTCTCATTCATTTGGGGAATATAAAAAATAGTGGAAGGGAATAAAGGGGAAAGGAGAAAAAAATGAGTGGGAAATATCAGAAAGGGAGACAGAATATGAGTGACTCCCAACTCTGGGAAACTAACAAGGAGTGGTGGAAAGGGAGATGGGCGGGGGGTGGGGGTGACTGGGTGACGGGCACTGAGGGGGGCACTTGACGGGATGAGCACTGGGTGTTATGCTATATGTTGGCAAATTGAACTCCAATTAAAAAAAGGAAAAAAAATTCTCCATCACTACTTTTTTTGCTATTTTAATTATGTCTTGGACTGGACTTCCTTGGATTGATTTTTGTTGGGAGTTCTTTGTGCCTCCTTGATCTGGATGTCTGCTTCCTGCCTCAGATTTGGGAATTTTTCAGTCACTTTTTATTTGAATAAATTTTCTGCCCCCTTTTCTCTCTCTTCTCCCTCTGGGATATAATACAAATGATAATTACACTTAATGGTGTCACTGAATTCTCTTAACCTATTTTTTTATTTTTTACCCCCCCCCTTTTTTTTCTTTTCAGCTTGGTTGCTTTCCATTACTGTCTTGTGGCTCACTGCTCTGTTCTTCTGCTTTCTCTTCTCTACTCTTTAGTCCCTCTAGTGTATTTTTAATTTCAATTACTTAAGTTTTAATCTCTGATTCTTTGTTATATATCTTATCTTTTTGTTGAGGGTTGCCCTAGGATCCTCCACTCTCAAGTCCAGTGGGTATCTTTAGGATCATTACTTTATATTCTCTATCAGGCATATTGCTTATCTCTGTTTGATTTAGCTCTACTGCTGTGACTTTTGTCCCATTCTTTCATTTGGGACTTATACCTGTCTCTTCATTTTGTCCAACTGTCTGTGTCTGTTTTTATGTGCTAGGAAAGTCAGCTATGTGTCCTTCTCTTGAAAGTAGTAGTTTTATGAGAAAGATGTCCTGAAGAAAAAAGAGCAGAGTATTTAATAGACCCTTCAAAGAAACTATAGAACTAATAAGTACATGAAAAGATGTGCAACACCATTCACCATTAGAGAGATGCAAATTCAAACCACAGTGAGACACCACTCACAGGTACTAGAATATCTAAAAGCAAAAAGGCAATACCAAGAGTTGGTGAGGATGTGAGCAATTGAACTCTCATACACTGCTAGTGGAAATACAAAATGAGGCAGCCCTTTTGGAAAATGGCTTGGCAGGTTTGTTTATTTTTTTTAAATAAAGTTAAACATCCATTTGTGATCCAACAGCAATTCCACTCTTAGGTATTTATTCAAGAAAATGAAAACTAATGTCTGTACAAAAACTCATATGCCATTTATACCAACTTTTCTGATAATAACTCCATACTGGAAAGAAGCCAAATTGCTCTCAGTTGGTGAATGGGTTAAAAAAAATGATGTAGTATGTCCATAAATGGCATACTACTCAGCAATGAAAAATAATGAACTACTGATACAGATCATGCAACATTTTGGATAAATCACAAAAGTACTAGTTAGGTGAAAGAAGAGAGACTTGTATGATTCCATTTATATGAAATTCTGGAAAATTATCATGATAGAAAGCAAACCAGTGGTTGCCAGGGGCCAAGGGGAGAGAATGCAGTGGAAGGAGAAAATTAACTGCAAATGGCTTGAAAGAACTTTTTTGAGGAAATGGTTATGTTCTATAGCATCATAGTGATGGTAGTCATATTATTATATCATGAGTATTAAAATTCATCAACTCATTATACCTGAAATTGGCAACTTTTGTCATATGTAAAATATATTTCAATAAAGCCGACCCAAAAGCAAAAGAAAACACTGAGCTAATGGTAAAAGAAATATTAATATTGATAATCAAATCCCTTTAGCGGATCAAATGATCCACATACATTTGTCTCCTTTTCTAGACTAGGAAGCAGATGCTCAAAGACATGGAGCAACATTCCTAATGACACACATCAGGGGAGTAAATGTCAAGGCTGAGACTTTAACCTGCAAGGATAAAGGCAAAGCCTATACGCTTTCCACAGGAGCCCTCATTTGAGCTTTCAGACGAACCAGCTTGCCGTCCTGTGGCTTGGAAAGTGGGTGAATTTCTGGGGAAAGAAGCAACCCTAACACTTGAGGGGCTCCTGGTTTCTTCTTGGGAATTAGCTAACAATTACCAAATCCATGCATTTAATGAGGTGGAAAGTGGCCTATGATAACAATAATTAGCACTTAAACATTGCTGCTTAACATTAGCTTGCTTTAAAGGTGTGTTTATTAATTAAACACTTTACACAGCCCTAGGAGGCAAGAGAAGGATAGCATGGCTGGCTGTCCAGGAGAGCCAACTGAGGCAAGGAAGTGGGTATGGTATCTTCCAGGTCATCTTTCCATCAGGAAATAGTGGCATTAGTTCATTCAGCCCATCAATGTGCAGAGAAAGGGCACATGGTGGGTGATAGCTCTCTGATTCATAGCTTTGACATCAGGGAAAGTAGGTATGAAATATGGTGTACCCTTGGAAAAGGCCCTTTCCTTCTCTGGGTCTTGTTCCCCCAGTGGGTCAGTGTGTGTGATGCCAAGTCCTGCATATGCCCCTAGTCTTCTCACTACCAGGATGACTAAATCCTTAGGGGATTGCCCACTTCAGCACACTGGTTTTGCAGAGGGGGAGACTGAGACCTGGAGAAGGGAGAGCCTTGTTTAGGTGGTCTTTCTGAAGCAAACTTTAGTTCCATGATGAGGGAGAGTGGAATGAATTGATTTAGAATGAAGGAGGAGTCACTGAAAAAGCCACTCTGTGGTTCAGTCCTTGTGGGATAGCCTGGATCTGAGGGAGGGTTGAACTTGTTTGTGGGGTATGTTGGATAAATAGAATTCACTGGTGAGTGAGGATGTGGTGATGAGTAGTTTGTAAGCCAATGAATTTACAAGGAGTGGGTAAACAAGCAAATAAAGGAATGGATGGGTGATGGACCATACTTTCCTGTTTCTTTACATGCCTTGTAATTCTTTACGGGCAGCATTTTGAGTATTATAATGTAGTAACTCTGGAAATCAGATTCTTCCCCCCCCTCTAAGGTTTAAACTTATTGATGGTTGGGGGCTGCAACTGTCTGTTTAGTGATTTTTTTCATACCACCCCGCTTTGCCCCACCCCGTAAAGATGGTATTCCTTGTCATGTGTGGTCACTGAAGTGTCTCCTTTGTTATCCCCATAGGCAGAAACCCAAGTCCTGTCATTTCCTTAAAATGCAGAAATTCAGTCCTTAAATTGTTTTCTTCATTAAGCATTGCCCTGGTTGCCAGAAGTCTTGGATTAGGTTTCAAAGCTTTGATTTTGTCCAGAGTTTATTTTCTCAGTCTTTGCAAGTTAATGATGGTTTCAGTGAAGGGTGATTCTTTGAGTGGCTTACTCCATGATTTTCTGTGACACCAGTGGGATATAGAATTCCCATCCCCTCCCTATTGCTTCCCCAACACCAATGCTGAGTTGGCTGCCATGTAATAATGCGCTGGTGTATTTTTCTTATAGTAGAGAATGCTTTCTCTGGACATGTCTCTAGTAAAAGTGTGAAAATTAAGTAAGGGAATGAGAGCCCTATGTTTCAAGAAAATAAAAGAATATAATTCTTTATGGAAAAAGAATATTCTTTTGTATTCAGTATGTGTAGTTACTGCACACTTAACTCATTTATGGCTTTCAGCTGGCTCCCCTAGGCATCTGAATTTGAGACCTTCTACTGAAGCTGGTCTCATGGTTTTTCTATTTGGAAGACTGGGAAAAGGAAGATTTTCATCCATTCTAGCTGAGCCAACATCAGCTGGAACCTGTTCCAGAAGTGAGCCACAGAAAAGGATTGGGGATGTGTCAAATGAGCTCCTCAGTGAAGACCATTATGGTGGCATTAATCCCCAAAGAGCCTCCTTGTGACTCACTCCCAACCCCTCCCTGCCAACCTGTCTTCCATTTCACCCTTTGTCTCAGAGTCCCTCAGAATCTCCCAATTTTGCTTCCTAGGAATTCATTCTGTGGCATAAATCATGTCAGACAGGTTCACAAAAGTGAGGCAGATTGCACAGCCAAGAAAAACTGCTTTCAGGTTGGGGCTGCTGCACAGGCAGAAAGGTGACTGTTCCTGTTTCCTGAGCACCTACTGTATGCTTTAAAAAAACATAAACTCAGGGGCACCTGGGTGGCTCAGTAGGTTAAGCATCTGCCTTTGGCTCAGGTCATGATTCTGGGGTCCTGGGATCGAGTCCTATGTCACGCTCCCTCTGCCCATCCCCACCCCCTTGCTCATGCTCTCTCTCTCTCTCTCTCTCCTCTCTCTCAAGTAAATGGATAAAATCTTAACAAAACAAAACAAAAACAAAAACATAAGCTCTACCCACTCCCCCAGCAGCTCTATGAGATATAGGTACTATTATTCGTACCTTACAGAAGAGAACCCTGACACTCAAGAGTTTCATCATTGGCAGAGGTGAGACTTGAGCCCAGAAAGGGGATCTTATGTCCATGGTGCCATACCCTTGTTAGCTCACTTCAGATTTCAGTTGTGGCTGGTGTGGACAGTTCTGTGTAGGGGACCCCCATTCACATCCTCTTCCTACCTTGCCTCAAGTGTGCACCACACACCTTACTTGTGGTCCTGGGCCTCTCCAGTGCCATGAACTCCTGCTGCATCTCATGTGGGCCCATACAAGAGAGTTCAAAGCCCCACTGACAACCCCTGACCAGAGAAGGTGGAGAGCAGATGGGCAGATGCTCCTCTCAGTGCATGGTCTGGGAGGCATTCTGTATACTCTTCAGGAGTGGTGGAGTCGCCCCTTTCCTTCCCCACCATGGCTTACCGCTGAGACCTTCATAAGAGAACTAACATTGGCCTTTTCTTATCTCCTTTTTCCTGCTCCCATGTGTTCCCTCTTGATTAAATGGCCTGCACACAAATCCTTGTCCCAGGCTCTGCTTTTAGGAGACTTCGAAGCAAAAGCAGGCAATACAGATTTCTTAAATTAAAATCATCCCAAGGATGGATGTTGGGATTCTAATTGGTGAATGTAGGAAGTAGAGGTAGGCAATTATAAGGTGGAGCTTTCTATAAACTGCCAGACCAGACATGCCCACAAGGGGATGTTTGTCTTAAGGCAGTCCTTGTGACAAGTGTCACATTTGACATTGATGAGAGACGTTTATATATTTCGGGGCTAGTTTATAAACTACACAGGGGAATACAGTTCCATGGTCACACTGTTGTGCTAGGTTTTCAGTTCAACAAGACCCCTCTTGGCTTAAACATGTCTGTGGATGCTGCTATAACAGTACATCACAGGGGCTTAAGAAGACATTTATTTCTCATGGTTCTGGAGGCTGGCAAGGATCCTCTTCCTGCCTTCTTGCTGGGCCCTCACACATAGTAGAGGGAGGGGAGAGTAGTGGAGTGATCTTGATCTTGTGTCTTTTCCTCTTTTTATAAGGGCATTAATGCCATCGTGACTTAATCTAATCCTGATTACCTCCAAAGGCCCCACACCCTGATACCATCACACTGGGGATTACAATGATACACTGTGGGAGGACACATTGAGTCCCTAGCAGTCCCTGGTCCCTCACATTAGCCAGGGAGAGATGCTTCTCTGAGTTATTACAGATTGGATCCCTCACTTGTGAAATCTTCCACAACACCATTAATAATATGACAATAAAGAGTACAACACCCTTGTTCTTTGCTTCCCGGGTGCATATGGTCCTGTGCTCAGTATAGCAAGCCTCATGGTTATATTTCATGATAACCTTCATTTTAGAGATGAAGAAACTAAAGCTCAGAGATGTTTAACAGTTGGCCCCAGGTCACAGCTGAGTCCAAATGGGAGTCAGGTGTGTCTGATGCCAGAGGAGCTCCATACCCCCACTCCTCATCTACTTCACTGAATGAATGAATGAATGAATGAATGAATGAATGAATAGCTCCCCTTTTTCGATATTACACCAAAGTTTATCAACCTTGGCACTACTAACCTTTTTGGTCAAATCCTTTCGTATTATGGTGGGAGCTGTTCTGTGCTGTGTAGGATGTTGAGCAGCATCCCCTGTCTCTACCCAGTAGGTGCCAGTAGAACCTCTCCCTCCCCCCAGTTGTGACAACCAAAAATATCTCCAGACATTGCTAAACGCCCCCTGGGGTGCAAGATTGCCCCTGATGGGAACCCACTATTAGAGGCATCACATTTGGCCTTGATTAAAGATAGGTTTCCGTTGCCCTAATTTGGAAGCGACTAGATTAGATTATTTTTTAAATTTTCTACTTTAGGTCCCAAGGGATTTACACACTCCCTGAAACTACACAAAACTCTGTATGTGTGAGTATATGTGCATGGTCACATTTTTCAAGGGAGGTCATTCATGGTTTTCGTGAGATTTTTATGGTGGTCTGAAAACCCCCTTCTGCAATCGTTTTCCAATCTGATGATTGGACCTTTGGGGTCTTAAGCCCCTCTTTCTCTTTTCTTATGCCTCCCCCATCGCTCCACTCCAATGTCCCTTCTCCTGGGCCCATCCTTTCTTCTCCAGCACAGTTTCTCCTGGGGAAGAAGCTGTCACCTTGCCTCCGTGGGCTAGGGGGAGTGGCAGTGAAGGGAGGAGGAAAGAATTTCTAGAGAAGCACTGAGCTGTGGAGTAAGAGATTATTGCTTAGCAGTTGCCATGGGGATCTATAAATCAGCCTTGCTGCTTAGAACCCAGAGACGCCTGGCACACCACCTCCCTGCTTGCTTTCCGAGTGTACATCTCAAATTGGCAGGGACTGTGTCTTACACTTTTGTATTTATGCTTAGTACAGTGTACCCGGTACGGTGCTAGGCCTCATTAAACAATTATTGATTGGTTGGACAATAAAGAACTTGCTTTGGAAGGAGAAAAAAAAAAAAAAAAAAAAAAAACATGACCACTGGTCATGCTTTCCGAGGGGGCAGCCTCACTTCCCCGCCCTACCCCGCAGGTCCTCGGCCCCAGGAAGGCCAACCCTTCACATAGTTTATTTCCCTCCGCCGTCTCCTGTGCTACAGCCTGTCTTCTCCCTTATGCCTTGCCAGACCTGCCCCTTCCTTCTTGGCTTGGGGCTCATCTGTCCTCCTAGGATGCAGTGTAGCTGCTAAATATACAGACTCTGAAGCTAGACTGCCTGAGTTCAAAGTCCAGTTCCATCATTTCCTAGCTGTGGGACCTTGGGCAAATTACTGACTTTCCCTGAGCCTCCATTACCTGATTGTAAAATGGGAAGACTGAGTCCTCTGCCTGCCAGGGTCCTGGTGATTCAGGCTCCTGGCTCCATATAATTTTATATATAATAAAAGCACCCCAGCACATAATTTCTCCTCAGTAAATATTAGCTACTCTCATCTCATGAGTAGTTTCCTATTTCCCTTATTGGCCATTGTTTGGGCAGGTGGATCCTGCTATTCATTCACTGCAAAGTTTGTAGCCCTGAGGTTGGTGGATGGTGTTAAATGTGATTAATTCTTTCATTGGCTGAGTATTTGCTTATTACCTAGTCTGTGCTGGGGGCCATGGAAATACAGAGGTGAAGATGTGGTTTCTGCCCTAAATAGAGCTCATGTCCTGGTGAGAGAGAGATTCCAAATTACTCAAGCGATAACAAAAAAAAAAAAAAAAAAAAAAAAAAAAAAAGCCACATCCAAAGCTATGATCAAGGTTAGAAGAGTTACTGAATGTGGTCTTCATAATCCAGGGAGGCGCCTGGAAGAGGAAGAGCCTGAGCCAAGTCCTAGGGAGGGGAAGACATTAACCAGATAAAAGCCTTTCCAGGAGGAGGGTGTGGTATGAATACAAGACAAGCACTAGCACAGCCTGTGCCTGTGTGCTTTGGGCAGCAGCGTGCTGGTAAATGCTTGACTGGCTATCCCCCATCCCCCATGAAAGACAAATCTGCCTGATTTGCCAATTTCCATGGTGTAAATATTCTCACCACAGCCTATCAGGCGATCGGCACAGCATCACTGAATGTGAATTCGAGAAGAGATGCACATAACTGCTTCTCAAGAGCCAGTATGAGTGGGCTGTGCTGCATTATTGGCTTTGGGGATGCAAGAAAAGGGAGGGGGGCAGTCAGTAATTAATTCAGTATTACTGCAGATAAAATTCAGGGCAACAAGGGGAATAGTAACTTGGGTCTGTGTTGGCTGATGACTTGTGGCTTTTCTAAATATCCTTTAGTATTCCTGAATCCACATATTCAGAAAAATCCACATACATTTGCTTAGCACCTGCTATGTGCCAGGTCCTGAGCCAGTTCTAGGGGTCACCGAGATCATAATGCGCAAAGAGCTGGGATGCGTGGGTGATACCAGCAATCTTTTGCACGCTTCTGCTGTAGTGATGCCCAGACCTGGGCCAGTGGTCATCAGTAAGACAACCATAAACACACCTTTGCCTCCCGGCAAGCACAGAGGATCCCAGTTTGGTCCCCATTGAAATGGACCCTCTCACTTGTGGTTGACTGTTCCCTGTAATTGTTTGGCAAATGACTCCAGAAGACACAAAAATCATCCCATTCCGTGAGGACTGTTCATTTCAATTAGCCGGCAGAGGCCCAGAGCAGAGATGTGCAGGCCCCTTCCAATCAGTCCCCACCTTTGTTTGAAATTGGATTTAAGGTGCCAGGGCGTGGGGGTGGAGTCGGGGGATAAATAGTTTATCATTTCTTCCTCCTCAATGTTCTGCTAGTTCTCATTTCCATGTTTCTCCTCCTGCACGCCGGCAGATTGCAGACTGTAAATTTGAGGGGAAATAGTAAACGTGCAAACATGATAAATAAACATGTTGCTTTTGCGAGGACGGATATTATCATCCAGATTTATAGCTCTCCTCGCCTGCACGTTTTATTGCATTTGGGGAAAAGCTGAGCGAGGTTTCCATGTTACATTGATCAACTTTCTGCCCTTTGCCCCTGTCACTCCCCTCCTCCCCCTCCCCCCAAGTCACTGAAATATCAACCTGGACCAGGGACACAATTTCTCTCCCAGGAAGGGAATGCATCTTGACAGGTGTTTTCTTTGGGGACAGTTATTTATAGCTACAACCACGATCCTTCTGCTGGGCACTGTTGTCTACTCCCTCCCCGTCCTCAATTCTCAAAAATGGAACATATTTTTGTTTTCCTGGTAGGGGAAAAAGTGGCAAATCAGTGATTTAAATCTCTCTCTGTTCTTCTGTTGCTGTCTCTCTGTCTCTTTCTCTGCCTTTCTTTCCATATTCTAGCCTCTCCGTCTTCCACTTTCCGGACAGGCTCTGGATCGTGCCCAGGTTCGAATCTACGTGTTGCCACCCAATTTTTGTGTCACCCGAGCAGTTTACTGACCTTCTCTGTTCCTTGTTGCCAATGTACAGGGACAATTGCATGAGATATTTCTGTGTCTGTCTTCACCTTCCCTCCCCCAGTCTCACCCCAACTAGACGGGGAAGGCTTGGGGACAGGGAGCTGTGTCAGCTTGCCATCTTCTCTCCGCCCTCACCTGCTCCTCAGCTCCAGTTCTCCATCTGTCACCCTCCCCACCCCCCCAGCTACACAGGCAGAGCCTTGGTGGCCTCCCTCCCCCCCACATCCAGTCCGTCACCCAGTCCTGCGGATTCCTCTACATGCTTCTCTCTGTCCCCACCCCTCCTATTTTTGAGTGTCCCCAAAATGGCAGGCACTGAGCCAGTCTCTGGCCACAGTCCCCTCTCAGGGTCACTACAGCAGTGTCTTTACAGACTCCTGTCTCCAGGCTTGGCGCCCCCTTCCCCCTCTGAGGACTTACTGGAACAGCTAAGGGACAGGGCAGTGGAGCACGTGCCTGCAGTTCGGTTGCTAAGGAAACCACTTCCTTGGTTACCGGCCTGGGTAGCATTTGTCTCCCTGAGTCTGCATCCCGCAGAGTCGCCCCCACTCTCCGGGAAGAGGAGGAGGAGGCAAGAGAGGACAAACAGGGGTGGGGAGGAGAGGTGGTAGGGAGCGAGCAAGAGACAGGCAGAGAGACAGAGATGAAGAGATGGAGAGATGCTGGCACAGACAGCAGAAATCAAGAAAGAGAGAAAGATGAATAGGGGGGATGAGGGGGGTGAGGACAAGAGAGAAGAGGTTTAATGAGCAGCTGGAGGAAATAAAAGCAGAAAGAGGGAGATGCAACCTGGGAGGCATATGAAGAAAAATGGGGAAGAACCAAAGCAAGAGAAAAGGGGTCTTGGCTCCTAGGAGATGGGTCCCCTTGGGACGTGCCCCCTGGCAACTCCTCTGCCTTCCTATCCTTCTCCCCCTCCCACACTGTCCACCAGGGACATGTCTGTGGCAGTCTCCCCCGATTACCAGAACAATCCCAGCCTTCAGCAAATGCCCAGCACGGCCTGTTCCCCTCTAGGGACGACAGCAGGATGAGCCAGGTGTCCCAGCTGCCCGCCAGGTACCATGCCCTGCACCGGGCGACCACTGTTCCCCAGCTTTCCCTCCTCTGCAGATGCACAGGTGCTGTCCCTCTGCATGCAGAGAGACTTTCTGGAGAAGTCCCTGACTGGCCCGGTTCTGCCGTGACCTCGGTGGGGCTCGGGCCAGTTCCGGCTAATCTTGGGCATCGGTGGGCCACGCTCCTGTCTGTTGGGGTTGCTGACAACCTCCCGGGGTCGGCCAGGACCCACCGTGGGCCCCTGCCCTCTCATCCTCAGAAGCTTTCTGACCACTTACGGGTATATACTCAGCACTTGGTAAAGCATCAACTGTGCAGAAACAGGGATTTTTGTCTGTTGTGTTCCTCTTTAAGTCTCTAGAAGCTAGAATAGTGCCGAGTACATAGTAGACGCCCAGTATTTGCTGAAGGAATGAGGGGATGCTACCTTGGTTCCTTCTGGGCCTGCAACACAGGTGTGATTTGAGACGGTTGAAGTGCGGTAAAGATGGGCAGAGAAGAGGTTGCTAAACTGTCCATCTTGCCATACCCCACCCCTACCCTCAGCCTAAAGGGCTTATCTCTCCCTTCCTCCCCACCATCATCTGTGACGGGGAGAAGGACGCGGCACAGGATCCGTGAGATCTGAGCAGCAGTGTCTAGGGAGTGTGGGGCTGGATGTGCCCTGGCTTCCCTCGCTCTGGTCAGGGAGGAAGAGATCATGGAAAAGGTAAAAGAAATTGGCATAGGGCTTTAGGGCTCAACTTGAGACCAGAGACAAGGCTCAATCTAAGGTCAGATGAGGGCCCAGAGGTCAAGGAAAAGACTCCTCCAGGGCCAGGACTGGGGCTCAGTTTCCAACCAGAATCAGAGCTGTGGCAGATTCAGGCACAGTCCACACACAGGATCAACATTTGTTTGGGGGCAGGTCTGAGTTTAGCCTACGACCCAGGCTGGAGTGCCATCAGTGACTTGGGTCAAGACTTGGTACGGGTGGGGCCGAGGTTAGATGTGGGGATGGAATCGATGTGGGAATCTGTAGGAGACCAGGATCATGGATCAGCAGGTGTTTAGAATTAGGGCTCCACTGTCACCCAGGATCAAGACTCCAGGGTTGAGGCTCCATCTGTGACCAGGTCAGACTTGGCTTGAGACTTTGGCCAGGGACTGGTGAGACCTCCTAGATTCCTAAAGCCAACACAAAATCCCAGAAGAGAAAGACCCTGCCCTTGGTCCTGGAGCAGCCTCCTGCTCTTCCCGCTTTCTGAGCTCTTCTTTCGCCCTTCCTACTTCAGAGAACCCGACTGGGGTGCGGGGGGTGGGGAGGTGTCCTCACCCACCCATCCTGAGCAATCCCCCATGATGGGGAGAAGTCTCTCCCTCCCCTTCCTCTGCCTGTCTGCACTTGGCTTCTCCCCTTCCTCCCCCTTTCTGTCCATAAGGCAGTATGGAAACGCTGGTCCCTCCCGGGAGACAAAGAAGCCTTCTCTTCTGCTCCCTCGTGCGCTTACTGGCTTCCCTTCTGCACATACAAATGCACAGCGCCCCACACCTAGGGATGTCCCTTGCACACGCACACAGAAGGGAACCCCCTCCATACACGCACACACCCACACAGGGGGCGTTTACACCACACCCCCGCACAGACGCACACTTGCCAAGGACAAGGCATAGGCAGGAGACATCCCTCCACAACAGGCACCTTCCCTGGCACGGGGCTCAAGCCCTTTCCTCCTCTACAAGTGCACAATTCCACACACAGGAGCCCACACAACCCCTTAGAACTGGGGCAGTCATCACATCCACACGGGGGACACCGTCTCGAGACATAGGAGGGCGGGTGAGCATAGTTTCACACACACAGGCACGTTGTACTTCCCAGACACAAACACAACCACCTCCCCCCAGAGCAATTCTCTTACACTCACACAACGCTCTACCATGTGCTAGAATAAACAAAGTCTCTTTTTAATGATGGTGTTGACCTGAGGAATCTTCAGACAGAGGCCTGTGGCCTGAGGTGACCACCAACAGAACTGGCCCAGGTGGTGGACCTGGAGTCTCGGGGGGGACGGACCTCGAAGTGGGAGGGGAGGCCACGCCCTGTACTGCTTCTCAAAAGACTAGAAATTAGCCTGGGGGGAAAGAAACATGGTACAAAATACATTCAGCAGCCCCTGGCTGGGCCCTGGGGGTGGCCTAAATCCCACAGCTGAGGGGATCAGGGAAGAGAGCCACAGGCCCAGGCCCTAAGCCCTTCCCTCTGCGTGGCCAGGCGCCAAAGGGCAGAATGTACTAGTTATATTCCTCTTAAAAAAATATATCTCTTTACACTCGCCTTCTCCGTAGTCTCTTGGGTATTTGGAAATGAGCGTTTACCTGCACCCCAAGCCTACTGGGGGGCTGCTCCAGACAGAATAGCAAAGATCTGTGACCTATGGCTTTTGCATCTACATGGTGGCAAAGGTGCAGGTGTGGGCCGGATGCGAAGCCACTGGTATCCAAGGTGGGGGTGGGGTGGGCAAAGATGTGATCCCCAATAAGTGCTTTCTAAGACAGAGGATTAGCGACCAAGGTCCTTGAGAATCCTTTGGTTTGAGGTCTTACCACCAAGGGAGCAGGGTTTGTGTAGAAATGGAAGAACCATTCTCTTCCTTAAAGAACCATCCCAAGGGAAGCTGGCCCCACTGGACTATGACCAAGGGAATGGTCCAGGAAGGTAGTGGGGGTCTCTTTTGGTCATGGTCCAACCTGATGTGGAGCACCCCTTCTCTCTCACCCGGATAGCAAAGGACCCATTGGTAGGGGTCAGAGGGCAGTGTAAGATCAATGCATCGGGCCCCACCATGGAGAGAGGTCACTGGGGCTGTCAATCTTAGGATTTGGCATGTGGCTGGCCATCCTGGAGTTAACCGTTGGGGCTTGAGGAACCCCTGGAAGTGGGATCGAAGATGCCAAGGTCCCCTCATGGCTGCAACGGGGGAAGAAGAGCACAGAATTCTGGCCCTCGAGGTGGTCAGGCAACCAGATGGTTTCTCAGGAGCGGTGTGACCCATGGTGGTGCCAGTTAGCATACTGGGAGCACCAGTGCCTCCGCACCCCACCCAGAACGTCAGAAGCCTTTCTTCAGACAGAAGTGTCCTGAGTCCACGTTGGTGCCAGTGCCTCCCCAGGGCAGAGGAGAGAAGGGCAGGCTGTGGACGCTCAGCCCAGGAGGGGACACAGGGTCCATTTCCTTCTGCAACAGTCCCCCTAGCTCTCGAATCAAGATCCTCGACCCCAGCAGTGGGGCTGCCTGGTCTTGGGGATGCCATGAGCCCTCCCTCCCACAGGGCGGGGGTGGGTAGGGACACGGGAGAGAGAAGGGTCCATGTGGTTGCAACACCCCAAAGCAGCGGCCCCCTCCATCTCCAAGGGGGGCCGTGAGTGGGGTGGGGAGAGCCCAGGCAGGCAGTCTCTTCCCTGGAGCTTCCTCTGTCATGCAGGAAACTCACTGAAGGCCCACAGCAGCTGGGGGACTGTCCTCAAAGTGGAGAGGACAGAGGGGTGGGGGTCCCCGGCCCCTCCCCACCGCCCCCCCCCCGCCGACGCATCATCTGGGGTAGTAGTCATCAGGGACGCCCGTCAGGTTCCTCCCCTTGAGGGCCGCGTCCACCACCTTGATGTAGGCAGAGATGACCTTCTGCATGTCGGCCGTGTAGGGGTCGTACTCGAGCTTGCGGAGGCCCGAGCGCTTGAAGTTGCCGTCCTTCTGGCTCTCCACGCACAGCAGCCGGTCCTCCCTGACGGCCACGCCCAGCAGGCTGACCATGCGGCCCAGCTGCACGAACAGGTCCTGCTTCAGGTCCTCAAAGTGAACCACCAGCACCTTCTTACCGAACCTGAGCCAGTCCAGCGTGTGCGTGGCCCACCACGGGGCATAGTTCCTCACAAACTCAGGCCACTCTGCAGAGAAGAGGCAGGGCCCAGTCAGAGAGGGGAGGCACTCAAGGGGCCAGGGTCAGATGGTGGTGGGCACACAGGAAGTCAGTGACTGGCAACAACCTTCACTCCTTCGAGGCCCTGGCCTGGCCCGATTCCTCCCCACCTCCTGGCTGCTGCTTCTATCCGGAACATTCTGAGCCTTTCCTTCTCTTCAGGGAGAACAGTTAACACTTGTCGGGTGCTTACTGCATGCATGGCCCAGACTTCTCCAAAAATGCATATTACTGTATTTTTATATACATTTATATTAACCAAGTAATAGTAATACTAACCTAGTAATTCACTTCTCATGACCTGTATCATCATTTTCTTCACTTAACAGAAAAAGTGAGGCACAGAGAGGTCAAGTAATTTGCTCCAGGTCACACAGCTACTCAGGGACAGAGCCAGGATTAGAAACTGAGCAGTCTGGGTTCAGACTATCAAGCTACTCTGTGCAGTAATAGTTATTCTGCTTGGTAATGGGATCTATGCACAGGATGGTAATAGGACATTTGTATAGAGAAGTGGATAAAAGCACAGGAGGTTTGGGTGGGGGGACGGGGTAACTGAGCGATGGGCATTAAATGCACGTACCTGATATAAGTCATATGCAACTGATGGCTCATTAAATTCTACCCTGAAACGAATAATATACTGTGCTAACTTGAATTTAAATTGAAAAAATAGTGACTTGCCCAGGAACAAACAAAATCCTATAAGGGTTTTAGCATGGCACCCTGTAGGGGTTTGCTGAGTAGGGGCTCAGCAAACGTTGCCAATTGTTATTCCTGCCATTACTCTGTTCTGAGACAGGACATCGTTTTCCCAGACTCAGGCAGGAGGCCAATCTTTGGGCTTCAGCGTTCCCCCTCTAAGCCCCCTCATGTCTGTTGAAGGTCTCTCCAGTATACTGGGCTGGGGGTACAGTTTAGGTCGGATTATCTAGATCGTCATCTTTGCCTTACTGTTCTACTTTTTATCGCGTGGATTTATATTTTTGCAGTTTATTACCTTACCATGGTAAACTGGCAGGGGAATCATCACCAACATTGAGAAGGTGTGTTGGGATGCTCTGACTTGAAAGGCAGGCTACAAAAGAATGTGGGTGATTCCTTAGGGAACCCGAGAGAGAACCTCAAAGAGACACCAGCCAGCCCTGGAGCTGCTGAAATGGACAGAACAGGGAGCTGGGGAGCTGCAGTGGATGGGGAGGTGGGGTGATCACTGATGACGACGGGAAGGGAGAAAGGGATTCTGAGCCCCCGCTGGACAGTCACAGGGCAGGTGTTCTGAAATCCTGAAGCCAGACCCACTGCTTCTCACAGAAGCAACCCCACCCTGCACGGTCTAGAGGGATGTGCTTATTGAAGGAGGCTCTGTGAGTCTCCCAAGCTGGGTGACTCCTCCTTTGCTGGGTGATGGGTGCCCAAGATCTCTAATTGGGGGTCCCCTCCTTTGCTGGGTGATGGGTACCCAAGATCTCTAATTCTAAAGACTACCCTGAAAGGAAAGGGCTGCTGTTGACCCTATATTACCAGTGAGGAAATGGGAGGCTCAGAGAGGTGAGGTGACTGGCCCAAGGTCACACAGCCAGGCAGCAGCATCCAGATCAGACCTGATTCCAGGTCCTGATCTTTTCCTGGCAGCAGCAGCCTCACCCCCCTACATCCCACTGTTTTACCCCCAGCAGGGGCTCAATAAATGGTGGTTGAACTAAATTGGAATTCCCCACCGCCAAACTGTGACATGATAAAGGGCTCCTCTTTCTTTGCAGAACACATCAGACCCTGTGGCGAGGCTCCTGCTTCCCTGTGCGCCCCCAGAACACCACTGCTCCTTGCGAAACATTGATGTGGGTGACAAGGAGATCCTTCATGCTTACGGTAGATGATTTACAATGGTATCTGGCTAATTGGGCCCACACTGTTGTAATGGGTTAAGACCAGATGTATCTGAGTGATTAGAAGAACATATAGCATGTATATGTTCTGTTGTAATTTTTTTTTCAGAATCTGTGTCACCTCACCGCATTCCTGATGGCTCAGGACACCTGTTGCCTTTCTAGCAGAAGCCCAGGCGGATGAAGGCGGTACTGAGTCGCCTGGTAGCACACGGATTGGATTTTTAAGCTTGGCCATTTCTGACCAACCTCAGGTATTTGCTGGAGGGGTGAGGGTTGCAGCTTGGAGGTCATAAGGGAAAAGGAAGGGCCCGTCTGCATGGCAGTCAGGGTCCTACAGAGGGTAGCCCTAGCCTTGGGTGCAGATGGCTGCAGAGGGCACAGCCCCCTTGCTGACTGCACACCACCCTGGGATGGGAGTGTACGGTGCCTGAGTCACTTCACATTTTCTGCTCCCAAGCAGGAACTGTGCTCCCAAGAAGCTTGGAGAGTGGGGATTACCAGCAGTTTTACACACTGGGCGGTGGGGGGTGGGGGGTGGGGAGCGGGGTATGGATAAAGGAGGCTGGGAGACCTGAAGCCAGTTGTTCCAGGCCACACTGTGCTTACCCAAGACAGGATTCCAACCCAGTTTATCCAGACTGAGCCTGGCTCCTGCCTCCTGGCAAGCCCTTCCAAAGCTCCTGTTCCGATCAGCTCCAGCTCCTAGTCGAGCACTGCTCGCTTTGGGTGTTAGTCTATGACTCAGGATCTGTTCATGGCTGACTTTGGGTCCTATAGAGGGTAGGTATAGACTAGCCGCATTCACAACCCCCTTCCTGTCTCCGTTAGCTGTGGCAGCTTGGGAACTCCAGTCCGTCTCGAGACTCAGTTTATCCATTGGCAAAATGTGCTAAGACCTGCATCCTGGCCATGCAGATAGAACGGAAGCAGAGGGGCAAGGACTGCGGCAGGGGGCCCCTGGGACCCAGGTGGTGCTCACTAAATGCCAGCTGCTGTCACTAGGATTCCTGATGGTGGCACCCTGGTGTCACAAAGATGCCCATCCCCACCAAACCCAACCCTACCCCATTATCACTGGGATCAGAGCTCCCCAGGCTGCTTTGGCAGCAGCTGTTCACCTACCCCACCAATCCCTCCCTGGAAGCTCCTGAACTTCGTGGAAAAGAAGGAAAAAAAAAAAAGAAACCCTCAGAAGTCCTGATTAGCACAGGATTCCTGGTCATTGATCGCTGCCTTCAAACTGGGTCATAAAGAAGCCAAGCCACAGACCACGGAGCACGGGCACTGGTTCCACCGGAAGGGTCACACAGGTGCGCCCAGCAGGGCACCCCCCAGTCTTCATGCTCCCTCTTCTTGTCCAGAGGAACCAGGGCCTGATTAATAGCTTAACTGCGCTTAATTCCCCACGGAATCATTAAACACCGTCTGTTTCATTAAACAGATCCAGGACAATTCACCTTGTGTAATCAGATCACATAAAACTTTGCTTTGGCCCCACTCCAGGGAGATTGTAAAATTAACGTTATAGAACCAAAAATGGGGGGAGGGGAAGGTTACAAGAGCCGTGCCCCAGCTCTAAATGGAAAGAGGGCACAGGTGGGGGTGGGGGTGGAGGCACTCAACTGCTAGGGGAACTCTGCTTTTTAGGGGGTGACCTTCACACACTAAGGCAAAGCGCACATGAGGCTTCGCTTCTCTGGGAATCTTGTTCAAATGCAGATTCCTGTTCAGAGAGCCCGAGGGCAGAGATGTGCTTTTCTAAAAAATCTTCCAGCTGATGTGGAAGCCACTGCTACACAGGCCCCGCTCTGTGAGCCGTGCAAGCAGCAGGGGTTGAAAGCAGTGGTTCTTAAACTGGAGCATGCATCAGAAACATCTGGAGGGATTGGTAAAACGCAGATGGCCCGGCCGCCCTCCCAGAGTTTCTGCAGGGTCTGGGGTACGGCCAGAGGATTTGCATTTCTAACCAGTTCCCAAGTGATACTGCTGTGGCCGTGGCTGGTGCGGGCAATCTAAAGCAAGGGGCTCAAACTCCAGTGTCTACAGGGCAAACAGAGAAATGGATTTTTGGGGGAAGGCTCCCAGGGGGCCCTTCAGACCTGGGTCAGTCCTGGGAGGGGATGCAGGGAGAAGGCTCCCCATCCCATACTACTGTGGGGCCCCCGGGGCCCCTGCTAGGAGATGCAGGTGCTGGAACCTCCTCTCTCCCGTCCCCTGCAGCCTCATGGTACAGCCTGTCCCAACACCTTCCTGATCTTTGATTTTAAAGCTCCCAGCTGCCTTGAGTAAGGAAAAAGAGGCAAGGTGGCTCCTGGTGATTAGAACCACCTGAACCTGAGACCAGATGCTAAGCCAGGAGAGAAGCTGTGAATTCATCACAAAGTCAGGGACATCCCCAAGCTAAGAGACAGCCTGGTAGCTAATGTCTGGGTTCAATCCCAGTTGGGTGAAGCCTGGCCGAGGGTGGGGGCAGGGGGGCAGCTTAGCCACATAATTGCTCCCTTCCTGGGATGGTTTTCTCACCTGTGCAATGGAATGCCACCAGGACTGGCACCCTTTCTCACCTCCCCAGGGACTTAGAAGGTTTAAATGTCCTCATGAATGCACAGTGCTAGGAGCTTCCCAAGTGATTTCCCTTCCCTTTTCTCTGGGGGCAGCAGGAGGTCTGGGAGGCAGAGAGCCAGATTCTACTCCTGCCACCATGTGCCCAAATGACCTGGGAAGGTTCCCTGCCTCTCTCTGGGCCTGACTTTCCCTATTAATCCATAGAGGATTAATCAGTGGTTCTTGGTCCTACCTGCACCCTAGAAGCAGTGAGGAGCTTTAGAAAAATACCGATGCCCAGGTTCCACTGCACCAATGGTCCTGGTGCGGTAGGATTTCCCCACACCCCTCTGGGGATGCTGATACGTAGTTGGGACTGAGGACCACTGCAGTTGGTCACCCCCAGGTCCTTTCCAACTAGGCCAGAGAAGTCTCTGCTCTGGGCAGGCCTCTGCCACATGCACCTGTAGACTTCTCAGCCTGGCCCTGAGCAGTGGTCATTTTCAACTACAAATCTTCTGGGAATAAATGTCACCACCTAAGCTTCCACCCTCTGAGAGGGGGAGTAAAGCAAGGGGAGGAACAGAGGACCCCCTTGACTGAACTAGGAGCCCAGGGCACAGCTGGCCAAAGAGGCCCAAGGGTTGTGATGAATGAGGTCATTAAGTACTGGACTGCTGCATAACACCATGCTGCCAAGCTCCAGACCTCTCTGGGGTGGGGCCGGGGCTTCAAAGCAGCTTTAGGAGGGGTAAAGTGGAAAGCACCCCTCAAGGCTGAGCCTGTAGCAGCCTGGCTCCCGGAGGCTAAGGTGAAGAGAGCTCACATGTACAGAGCACTTATGGGACTGGGTGATCTTACTGATCCATCAACATTTTGTCCGATCCATTATCATAGGGCTGTGGTTAAGGGCAGGAGCAAGACTGTCTGGGGACAAACCCCAGGTCCACCACCTCCTTTTGGAAAAGCCTCTTCACCTCCCTGAATCTAGCTTGTCCCATCTATAAAACAAGGTTCATTATGGGGTTTAAAAACTCTCATTACAGTGGTGGAGATGTGGATGATAATAGATATGGGGTTCTGAGAGCCAGAGGGGTAAAAGATACTCAAGCTGATAGAAGTTGGGTCTGACTCCAGAGCTCTCACCATTATCATGGGCCACCACTCTGGAGTGAGACATTCATCCCCAAGGCTGTCATCTACTAAGTGTTGGAAATGAGTCTCAAACCCCAATTGTATAAGATTCGCTGCTTAAAAAAAAAAAAAATGCAGCTTGTTAGCCAACACTGTCACTTCCCAGGTGTGGAACCTAGCACAAGTCACTGAACCTCACATCCCAGAGTTGTTAGGGATGGGTTCATGGAAATGATGCTCTGCGAGTTCTTAGGAGCTCCTGAGTGACCTGGCCATCAGCCCCTGACCGTGGGCTGGATTCAGGTCTCCTGATTCTCAGGAGAGGGCTCTAGAAACTGTTTCCATTCATCCCATATCAATTATGTGAGGGTCTCCATCTCCATAAGGAGTCACATTTACTGGATTTGTTTGTAAAGGGTTAAAAATTCTCACAATTATGGCTCCCGTTTTATAGATGGGACAAGCTTAAGTTCAGGAAGGTAGTGGTGGAGCTGGAGTTTGAACCCAGAGAGTCTTG
This sequence comes from Vulpes vulpes, assembly GCF_048418805.1. Taxonomy (NCBI): domain Eukaryota; kingdom Metazoa; phylum Chordata; class Mammalia; order Carnivora; family Canidae; genus Vulpes; species Vulpes vulpes. The sequence continues at coordinate 18,159,001 of NC_132789.1, read as the reverse complement.
CCCTTGAGCCCATGCCCTGGATGGCTGCGCTATGGCATCCCAGCAGGTGCAGCTTGTGGGGTGGCGCACCACGGCAGGGGGCCCTTCTGGATCCCTGGCAGCAGACAGCACTGGCTGCTCTCCCACCTCCCCCACACCCGGGCCCACCCCTCCCCCTACCTTTGCCCTTCCAGTGGGCATGAGCCGCAAAGCCCACGTGGCCGCCGTACTTGCGGTTGAACTCTGCCATGAGTGCCTTGTAGGGGTTACGGATGAGCAGGATGGCCGCATCGAAGGCCTCAATCTCCTTCTGGCCGCTCTCGTGCGTCTTGATGCAGATGGTCCTGCCGCTGCGCCAGTGGTCCCGCTCGCCTTTGAAGCCTTCCCAAAGTGGGGGGGAGGGGTACGGGACTGTCAGTGCAAGGAGGTCAGGAGTCCAGGGCACTCCCCTGGGCCACCCAGGAATCCTCCCACGTTTATGCATTTCCCCCCAGATGTGCGGAGCACCTACTGTGCGCCAGGCACTGTGCTGAGAGGTGGGGATAAAAATCTGCAAGAATATCCACGGCTCTTGCTGTCTTTGGGAGCCAGATTATGCAGATCATGACATAAATGAACATAACAAACCCCTAGTGCTGCAGAAGAGGCATAGATTTCTTGCTCAGGTGCCCCAAGAGGCGCCTGACAGTGATGCACTGGAGGAGTCCTCTTTGCACGGAATCTACACCCCTGGGCATGGCTGCATGACTCACTTTGGCCAGTGGAATGAGGACAGAAGCGGGTCTCTATTAAAGACCCAAGGTGCATCATGTTTGTTCTTGTGTGCGCCTGCCATCACTGTGAGAAGGACATGCGCTAGAAGGCTGTTGGTCCCAGATGGTGACTCGTGGAACAGACATGGGTGCCACAGGCAGGTGCTGAGCAGCCCAGCCAGCCTAGCCAAGATCACTGATCTGCTCAGAGTCATCCAGAAAGGTTTCCTGGAGGAAGAGGTGCTTAAGCTAACTTGTGAAGGATGAGGAATTTGCTAGCCCCAGAGACGAAGGAAAGGGTGCTGGGAACAACAGATGCAAAGGTCCTGGGGTGGGCCAGAAGAAATATGTCATGTGTGTGACTGCTGAGAGCAGAAAGAAGGGAGTGTAAAGCTGGATCAGATTTCAGCAGTTGTGATGGAGTGTTCAGTACTAAGACCACAAAGATTAGGCAGCCCTGAAAAGGATTTAAGCAAAAGAAAGCGGGACATGATCGGATTTTCATTTCATCAGCTGAGGAACTGACAGAAATTGTGGGTGGCCGCAGAATGTTTCTCTGGTGCCAGTTGTGTGCTGGACACTGGCCTGAGCCTTTTATGTAATTAGGCAACTCCACGCTTTCAGTGATCCTCAGAGATTTTATGGGTAAGGAAACTGAGGCACAGATCAAAGATTTTGCCCAAGTTACAGAGTGAGTGAGAGAGCCAAGATTCAAACCAAGCTACCCAGGCTCCTGAGACTGAGTTCTTGAGCTTCTCGCTCTCACAGGAGCTAAGGCACTTGGATGGCATCTTGAAAGCCAAGTAGAAATGTTCTGGGACTGGGCCTTCAAGATGCTGGCTGTGTTTCAACTCACTGTTATTTCTTTGGGCCTCAGTTTCCTCCTCTATAAAATGGGACCATGCTGCTTTTACTTCACAGGGCTGTTTGAAAAGTCAGTGAGGCACCTAGGAGGACTTAGATCAATGGCTGCTTAACCAGAACAAGTCTTGGGGTGACACTGTGGACCAAGAAGCCACCGTGCTCACTTTTTCTCGCCTTACCCCTGTACAAAGGTTTCTGAGGCTCTACACTTTGGCTTTTAAGGTGGATTAAAATGAGGCCAATATGGTACCTACTCCTGTCCCTGGAGATCAGGTTTCAGACGGGTATAGCACCCCCCACACCCACCCCACCAGGGTCACAAGGTAGAAGAGCCAGGAATGGACTGTCATTTCCAGACCCAGATTCCATCCTGGCACTTACCAAGTGAAGCTGCAGGAACCAGTCTAGCCCTGGCTCATGCCCACAAGGAAATATTAACCCACTGCCTTTGAGGCCCATGGACCATGCCGTGTCATGCGACAATGAGGGATGGGGTCTGGAAGCTTGAGAACAAGCCTGGGACACAGATGTTTACCCACAAGGTGGCACGGGATACAATTTCATGGCATGCAATCATGCATTCCATCGGCAAAGCTCCTCATGACGCAGACAAGGAACTTCCCATCTAGGATTGTGTTTTATCTTTGTCAAAATGCATTTTGCCATGAGCATAGCAACAGAAAAACACATGCGGGGGTTACAAAGAATGCATACAGGTTCTCAGAGAAGAAAAACAGAAACCTGGCAGAGTGGTCAAACTAGTCTAAGTCAAGCTCTCAGATCACATTTCTCTCTGTTATGTGATGGAGTCAGCCTAGCATGGTGTTTATCAAGATACAAAAACAATGCACATAAGAAAAGACCTGCTCTAGATTCCAGATTTGGGTCACCTAAGAAGTTAGTTTGTAGGGTCTGCTGGAGAAGTAGGGAGGTGGAGAAGATTTAGAACAATGCCTCCCAGAGAGAGGAGTTCTATGTCTAGGAAGAAGCCTTTAAGCCACATGGGATCCACCTGCCTGTGGAACTGGGGATGGTGGCTGGAGGATCCTCCAGGGAGGGCCATCTAGGTGATTACACAGTGACCAGGGATGCAAGCACAGGGCCAGAGCGGAATTGCTGGCCTCCACTGCCAGGGGGCCCCCCTCCCCTCCTCCTGAAACAGGACCCAGCTCCTCCATTGCATCAAGGGGGATAATTTAAATCCCATTACTTTGAGGGATCATCAAACTAGCAGTTTATCTGGGGCACCCACGTGAGCCTCAGAAACTCTCAGGAGCTGGACAACAGTCCCAGGCTTTGGAGAAACAAACTTGTGGATTCAGGGCCACAAGGAGAATAAGATATACATTCTCCTTCCCCCTCATCCTCCATATGACAGTTGTCAGTGCACTTTGCAGCTAAGGAAGCCAGCATGGAAAAGGGCAGGGGCAAAACCCCCACATTTCTGCATGCCCTGGTGTCTACTGGGCAGGAACGGCCTGCTCCTCGTTCTGCACATGGACACTCTGCAGGCTGGTGGTCCTCCAGGGGTAATGGGGTTGATTTGGGGGCCGTCCTCAGAAATCCTTTCCTGTGTCAGCAGGCCCGAGAGGCTGCCTCATCAATGTCCTGGGGCATCCAGGGCCCCCAGGAGCCTAGCAGGGCCTTGGTCAACTCCAGGCAGTCAACCCAGCCCCTCCTGCCACAGAGCTGGAGCCTGCACTCGGGGCAGCAGGGTCCCTGAGATGGGGAGGGGGACAGGGCAGGAGAAGAAGGGGATCCCGAGAGAAGTAGACACAGAAACAAAATAAGGAGAAAAAGATCAGAGGCACAAGGAAGGAAAAAGCAGGAGACGAGCCAGCAAGACCAAGAAAGAGACAGACACAGATAGATGGACAAAGACCCAAGTCACGTTTTACAAAGGGCCATCGTCTCTGAGTAAGCGGCAGGCAGAGCTCAAGTGGTACAGACGCTTGGCCTCCGGGAAGGGAGAAGCCACCCATCCAGACATGCCCTCTCCTTCCCCCCTCCCTCCCTCCCTTAGCAGTCCCTTGGAGGGGCAGCCTGCTCAGGTGCGAGGAGAGAAGGTTGCAGAGGAAGTGCCAGGCAGTCCATCAGACCTAGGAGGGCCCTGGGGGTCACCCACCCAACACCAGCTTGTTACAGAGGAGGAAATCGTTTCAAGCTGGGGGTGGGGTGGAGGAGGACACCCCCCCCCCCCCACTTATCCAGCTAGTTAGTGGCAGGGATGAGGGAAGAAACCCTAAAATACTCCAAACGGCAGGAGTCCCTGGAGCATGGGCTCATCCTACAGAAACCACCACCTCTGGGCCATCATTGAGGCCCCTCACCTCCAGTCAGTGGGCTCTTGATGTCATTGTCACCCCCCCCTCCCCGTCCCCTACTTCCCACCCCATCCCTGCAGCTGAACATCCATCTGAAGCTCTGCGGCCAGAGGGGTATTTCCCTGCCTGGCCCATGGCCCCAGGATAATGGGGTTCAGGGTCTTTGCCTACCCAGCTCAGGCTGCTCCTTCCTGCATCACTGCCACAGCCCTCACCCCTCCCACGGTCCAACACGCTGCCGCCAAACCCTGTTGTTGACCAACTGCTCTGTTTCCTCCTCTGCTGCTCGTCACATCTCCACCTCTGCCTGGGGCTCCCTCCACGCCCTTCGGGTGAGTCCTGTCCACTTTGCACACCCCTGCCCCAGACCAAATCACAGAATATATAAAGCACCCACCCCGTTGCCTCCCTGGACTCATGATCCCATTGCAGACATTCAATAAAACACCCACGATGCTTAGCATGGCTAACTGTGACACGATATATTTATAACAAGGGCCATGACGCAGGAATGCCCTGGGTACAAGGAAGACAAAGCAGGAGGACACGTGAGTCTGCCAGCGACGCAGCGGAGGGGGTGTGGCCCGCGGCCTGGGGAGCAGGTTTCCAGGCAGATGGGATGGGGTAGGGGAGGATCCTGACCTCCCAGGGAGATGAAACCCATGGGCACAGGGCTAGCCTGTTCTCGAACCCAGGACCCAGCAGGGATTAAGTCCTGCATTGGGCTCCCCAGAGGGAGTGGGCTTCTCCCTCTGCCTATGTCTATGCCTCTCTCTATGGGTCTTTCATGAGCAAACAAAATCTTAAAGAAAAAAAGCTCCGCAGATAATTCTACTGTGTAGTCAAAGACCAACCCCCCGCCTTTGACTTTGCCTAATAGCTGATTGTCCCCCTTTCAGGTCATTAAAAAATAATGTATATTTTAACACTATAGCCTCATACACATGGTCTTATTACATATTTTCAAAGCTGCCATTGAGTTCAGTATTGACATCTCTGTACTATAAATGAGGAAACTGAAACTCAGAGGAGTAAATCTTGTCCAAGGTCCCATACCTGATAAGCAAACAGGTCAGTCTAAAGATTCAACCTCCTGACTTCACCTTTTGTTTTTTTCTTTTTAAAGATTTTATTTATTTATTCATGAGAGACACACGGAGACAGGCAGGGACACAGGCAGAGGGAGAAACAGGCTCCCTTCAGGGAACCTGATGTGGGACTGGATCCCCTGACCCCAGGGATCATGCCCTGAGCCAAAGGCAGACAGACACTCAACCGCTGAGCCGCCCAGGTGTCCTCCCGACTCCATCTTAAGATTCATTTTCCCTCTGTTTGAAGTTAGGAGGTTGAGTTAGAGCAGAGGTGGTAAATATCTGGCACATAGCTCACCCTTCCCCCTTTATACCCTCAACCAGGCATCACTACTAGATTAAGGCACTTTGTTTCTGAAAGACAAGAGAACCTCAGGATCCTCCTCTGGACCTCATCCTAAAACAGGGATTCACTGGAACAGACACATGAGATGAAACCACTTTGCATCCCTGGACTAACAATCCTGAGGATCCCTGTATTTGTAAATTCTAGAATTCCCTAAATAGGGTTGCTGCCCCAGCCCCAGGAAGGTTAGGATGTGGGCCAGCCATGGAATGCTTCCTGAGTCTGCTTTTCCCTGCCACTCTCCAGGACAAGCCAGAGAGATTCCAGACCGTGCCTGGGCTTCTCCAGAAACTCCCATAAAGGCTGCACAACACAGTGGTTAAGCGCGCAGATACCACTGACAGCCAGACCTGGGTTCAAATCCTGGTAGAAAAGCATGCAAAACCCCCAGCTGGGAGCCTTTTGCATATTTTGCACTTGATAAATGATCGCTTAAACCAAAACTAAAAATTAAACAATATATAGAAGTTGGGATTCTTGCTAACTCCGTCCTCCAACCTGTCTCTCTTCATCCTTTTTGACCTTCCTCCCTCCCACTTACTTCTTACCCTCAGATAGACACTCCCTGGCTCTCCCTGAGCTGGGATTCAGGGATGGCTCTCTGTCAACACCACGCTGTGCCTGGCCAGTGCCTGGCCCCCGGACCATAGTATTCACAGCCTACATTTATTGCACACTTATTCTATGCTAAGCGTATTACACATCACAACTCAACTTTCACAATGACCCCACAAAGTACATACTGTGATCTCTGATTTGTGCATGATGACACAGGATCAGAGAGCAGCAGACACTTGTTCAACGTCATGCAGCCAGGAAGGGGTCTTCATCTGGTTGGCAGACACGAAGACCCACAGCCACGGGCTGCCCACATATGGACAAAACCTCTCCCAAACAGAGCTGCTTCCCTGATAACCCCTACCATGCCTGGGAGGGGGCTTCACACCCAATGGGGATTTCACCCATGATTTTCAGCTCCCCAGTAAGAGCCCCCTGGACTTTCTTGCCTGGGTGATGGAAGTCATAACGCAGGCTTTGAAACTGGAACACACTAGGGTGTAAACCCTCAACAGCCCTTTGAAAACAATCTGTGTGACCTGGAGTAAGTTACTTCTCTCCAAGCCTCAGTGTTTGCATCTGGGAAACGGTACCACATCCTATCTCCCAGGTCTATTGTGCAGGGCTAAATAAAAATGTAGCACCTAGCAGGCAGCCAAGAAAGTTTGTCCGTGGCCATCTGAACCTACATGAAGTGCCTGGCACACAGTCAGCACTGCATAAATGCCTGCTGGGAAACCAAGCTTGGAAGTACATCCAGAGCATAGCAGTGCTCAGTAAACATCTATGAATAAGATGAAAATAAAGCACCCACACCACAGATATCATTGTCTTCAGGGCAGCTAAGACACCTGATGCATAGAAGGTGCTCAATAAATGTCCCCCAAATGAACCTAGTTTTGTCCCTCTGTATATGGCATAGAGTTGCTGGAGAGGGCCTTGCACATAGTAGGTATGCAAAGAAGGTTTATGGTGCCCTAATCAGAGATGCACATAGTAGGCGCTAGATAAGTGTCCATTACTGAACAGATGCCACTCAGGCAAGGTTTGTGGGGTATAAGCGAAGGCGGGGTGTATCAAGCACACAGTAGGTCTTCACAAACGTGCCCTGGTGAGCTGAGAGGCACATACTAGGTACTCGGGAAGGGTATTCCCATGCCCTCCCCCAGGGGATCCTCTCCACTCCCCTCCGCCTCCTCACCTTTGTTGTAGAGAGAACCGTCAAAGTAGTAGCTGCCAGTATAGAAGCCCGTGGCCAGCTCGATGAGATGGCGAGCCCACGTGTTGCCTGCGCCTGGGAAGCTGGCCAGCGCGATGAGCTGCTTGGACTTGGCTGGGAGGAACCGTCTGTCCATGCAGCGGTTGTCTGCAAAAGGCAGGACGCAGTCAGGGGCGGGGGTGGACGGAGACCCACCCCCACCACTTCCCAACCATGCGGCCCAGGGCCTGTGATGGAAGTCCTTCTGGGCCCACATCCCCGTCACAGGGTTGACACAAAGGTTATATGAGATCACAGATGAGAAGGGATGGTCACACAGTAGGGATTCTGTGAACGTCAGCTAGGAGGAAGAGTCTTCTCTCCTGCCTCAGTTTCTTCCTGGCATGGAGAATCACTCTCTCATATTACCACCCCACACCCACCTTCCTTGCCTCTATCCATTTTCCTATCTTTACTCCTTTAACTCCTTAAATTTTAACACTAACACAACAGATCTGGCAACGTACAATTACATCTTTTGAATGTGAACTTCTCATGGCAGGGCTTTTTCTCTTTTGTGCACTCATCGTCAATGTGCATTTCCCATCATGAAGAGTACCTGGACATGGGAGACTAGATGGCATCCACCTGCACGGCATCTAGTCCAGGGTTCTGACTCTGGCCTCCGAGCCCATGTGTGGCCTGGCTCTTGCCATCTCCCAGGCCCATCCCTCCCATGCACCTGTCAGCCTCTGGGGTCCCTTCATTTCCTATCCATGCTCTGCTCCTTCCAGCAGCACCTTGGGTAGCAAGAGCCTTCACCGCCTCCCGCATGCCTTTGCCAGGCAGAAGGCTTCTCTCCATGCACCCTGCTGAATCAGCACTGCTCACCTTCCCTACTCTCTGGGTTATGGTTCGAGAACATGCTCCATCCCCTCCTAGTTGCTCAACTCAGTTGGTACTTAAAGGATTATTTGCTTATAATGCTATTTTGAAGATTCCCCGGCACTTTCCATATCATCTGGCACATAGTAGGGATAATCCAAACATCCCGAATGGATGACTGGACAGATTATGTGGATGGCTGGGTGGGTGGAAGGACAGACACAGTGGTGGGTAGATGGGACGGATGAGGAACAATGGTATTACGTGGCAGGGCTCTCATAAGGATTGTCATTATACACGTAATATGTTAATATGCTTCAGTGCTCAAAGGGGAGATTTTTTTTTAGCCTTTGACTTTCTCATGTGTAAATGGGTGGAGACAGGTGGGTACCATTCAGATTCTCTAGATTCTCTGGCTTTACAGAGTCCTCAGGATGCCACTGTTGTCAGAGCCCCAACACCTCCCAACAGCAGCCCACCCCCCCTCCAGAGCTAAGAAGGCACCCCCCTGATTTCTTTTGATCCCTAGAGATGCAAGAGAAGCTGAGAGAAGGCCTGGCATGGGAGTCTCTGCAGCGGAAGAGAAAGAGGGGAGGATCCTAGGTTTGGGGGTTCTGGCCTTACTTCCTCACTCTGGACCAAGGACCTCCATCCTTAGTTACAACAAAGGGACAGCAGACAACCCTGTCTTCACCCGGCCACGGTTCCCCTGCCCCTGAGCTCACCAGACTGCTCTGCATCCCACGCTCCCCATCCCTCCTTCTCCTGGGGTGGAGAAGGGCTGCCTGTGCTCCCGTTCCTGGGTCTCATCTCCTCCATCCTCCCCCATCCTCCCCCCCTCCACTCACCGAGCTGGCTCCATCACATCAGCATTCACACAAAAACAAATTACTCCATCATTACAAAAATCTTTTTCAAGGAACCATGCTCTGTCCTCACCCCATTCCCATCCCACTTCTGGCAGAGCTTGGCCACACTCCCCATCCCACCTTCTCCTCCTGCTTGCTCCCAGCCAGGCCCCTCTGGGTTCCACCCGGCTCCTGCATAAAACCAGTCCCGCTGGAGGCACAGGTGGCCACCTAGCACTCCACGCAGTGTCTGGCACCACCCACCATACCACCCCCTGCACAGAATTCCTTTCAGGGTTTCACGTGGTCTTTCCTATCCTGCAGGACCAGTCAGTACCAAGATCTTACTATGAGCCACAGTGAGGTCTCCTAACAGCCCATCAAGGGAAAGCGCTGAAGTCCTCAACTGAGATTCCAATCTGCCACCTATTTGCTGGGTGCCCTGGGAAAAATGATGGATCTGAGTCTCAGTTTCCTCACCTCTAAAATGGGACTACTGACAACATGGTGCTCTCACAAGGGTGACATGGGGGAGCGTGTGTTAACAAAGGGCTCACGCACTAGGAGTACCAAGCAAATGCCCCTCAACGTGTTGGGGCTTCCGGCCAGGGAGCCAGCTCTCTTCTCCCACCCTGCCAGGTTCAATCTGTTCAGAACAGACTTTAGAAAAAATAAATCTGGTCTTTCTCTTTGCTGAAGCCAAGTAGGTGTCTAGGAACGGTTTTCCTGGAAATACACCGCAAAAAAAAAAAAAAAAAAAAGCTTAGGTGTGTACCTTTCTTGTTCAGGTCTCCTATTTTGATAGGAGTATGGATTATCCAGTTATCTTTGAATAGCACCCTTAAAATCTGTGCATTTCACACTATGTAAAAGGTCACTTAAAAAATCATTGGTAAATACTGAATTATAATTAATGAAGTGTAACAATGTTTGCAACTTACAGTTGACCCTCAAACAACATGGATTTGAACTGTGCAGTTCTACTCCATGCAGGTTTTTATAAATACAGTACACTGCCTTAATAAATGGTTTTCCTTAAAGTTTTCTTAATAGTATTTTCTTTTCCTCAGCTTATTGTGATACGGTGCATTATATATGTAGCACACAAAGTATAGGTTAACTGTTGACGTTGCCTGCATGGTTTCCAATCAACAGCAGCCTGTTAGGAGTTAACTTTGAACTCCACAGAAACTTAAATGTAGGGGCACCCAGCTGGCTCAGTCAGAAGAGCATGCAACTCAGTCTCCAGCTTGTGAGTTCAAGCCTCATGCTGGGCATAGAGATTACTTAAAAATAAACTTGTAAAAAAAGTTAAATATGGGGGCACCTGAGTGGCTTGGTGGTTGAGCTTCACACATACTTCACACGTATTCTCCATTTAATCCTGTAAGGTTATTAGCCCCAGGTTATGGGAGGAAACAGGCTGGGAGGGGGGAGAGTGGTGGGCAAGAATCTTGCTCACACAGCTAGGCCATGACAGCCCTGGCATTAAGACCCAGCTCTGTCTGGTTCTAAAGCTCTGCACGCAGTATTGCCTCCAGCACCTGATTTGATTTACAGAGCTTAGACACCAAATAAACTTTCTTTTTAGGGCTGAGAACAACAGCTTTTACCTCGGGAGTGGGTCTTGGCCTCTCAGGCAGCGTTTGAATGGAGAATGCGGTTTTCTGGAGAAACTGAAGGGCCAGGTTCCCCCCCACCCTAACATTTCATGATGGGGGGTGAACAATGTCAGGCCTCCAGAAAAAAATGGAATCACACCGTGAACATTCATAATTCATGGAAGATTTTACATTTGTCAACATTGTTATATTGACTTGATCCTCTTATACCTCTTCATTTTACCCCCCTCGATCCTATTTTTTTTTTCCATGCATTTCAAAGTACAGTTGACCCTTGAATAGCACAGGGTTTAGGGGTTGTGATAATCCCCTGGCACGGTTGAAAATCCACACTTAACTTTTTTTTTTTTTTTTTAAAGATTTTATTTGTTCATGGGAGACACAAAGAGAGGCAGAGACATAGGCAGAGGGAGAAACAGGCTTCCTGTGGGGAGCCTGATGCGGGACTTGATCCCAGTACCCTGGGATCATGACCTCAGCTAAAGGCAGATGCTCAACCAATGAGCCACCCAGGCGCCCCGTGAAGCATTTTCAGCATATCCTGAGAATGCTGTGGCTCAGAGTGCAGCCCAGGATCCAGACCGCCTGGGTGTGAACCCCAGATCTGCCCTGTCCTAGCTGTGTGACTCTGGCCAAGCTACCCAACCTCCCTGTGCCAAGCTGCCTTGTTTGTACAGTAGTAGTAATAGCAGCCTTGTCATTGTGAGGACTGAAGGAGTTAATTCGGCCTAAAGGGCTTACGCAGTACCTGGCACATAGATGTTAAATAGTTTTGTTCATGGTAGGAATGTTAGGGTTTAGCAAACGGCAAATGCACAATAAATGGGAGCCATGATGCACCAGGCTCTCGGCCACCTAATAAGTCACAGGCCTCTCAAACCTCGCCAGTGTGAGGGACTGGAAGCCTGATGTGGAAAAAACTGAAGAACAATAATGGCCTGGGGACGCAGCCCAGGGAATGAGCAAAGTCATCAATTAGGGGCTCTTTATCTGCTATTGAAAAGGCTCCAATGTGTTCTGTCCACATCAAAGCCAGTCACAGTCATGGAATCTGTGCATGACTCTCCCTTAGGCTAGGACAACATGGCCCTGCACACACTAACCACCACTTCCTAAAAGCTAACAAATGTTCGTCCCTCCTCACTGGACTGTAAACAAAGCCAACAGCCACAATTTACTAGATTCCCACTCACCGGGCTCTTAGCAGGATTTCAGAGCCATGGAAGGAGCCACAGGTGGCTACCATCAGTACCTTCATCAGGCCAAAGAGGGGACAAGCTCTTCATGGGGCTGCCACTAGCTCTTTCAGCACCTTGGTGCCCATCAGAAAAAGGCACCCTCTCCTCCCTCTGGGCAGAGGCACTGGTATCCAGAATGCAGAGCAAGGGCTGGCTTTTAGGCACCACTTTTCCTACAGGTCATGACTGTACAGTGCCCAACCTGCCCAACCATACATGGATGCCTGGTTCCTGGGAGATGAAGAGGAGGTCTAGCCCAATAGTGTTTTATAGGGTCTCCAGGCTTCAGAGGGTATGGAGAATGTTCTCTGCCCTGTGAACAGAGTTTTCTAGCAAGGGCTTTGGAGTCTGAGACCTGAAAACAAGTCACTCTCATAGACGTGCAACCGTGGCCAGTTCCCAACCCCAGAGTCTGCTTCTCCCACCTGGAAAACAGGGATGATGTTGCCCGATCAGAGGCTGTGGGTTTTACATCATTCAATGAGCTGAGGCTTGGCATGTGACCAATGCATAGTAGGTGGTCAGTATATTCTGCAATTGGGGTAATCCTTGAAGGGTTTCCTTCGGACTGAGCACGGCACCCTTGTAAGCACCGCCCACCCTTCATGATGCCTGGGTCAGGGGAAATGGCTCTCAGCTAGAAATTTTACAAGTGGTGTGACCTCAGGCAAGGCCCTGAACTGTTCGGAGCATCAGTTTCCCTCTCTGTAAAGTGGCCATAACTATTCCCACCTCCTGGGAGCAGAGGGGATTCAGTGAGAAAGTTTAAGGAAGAACTCCACATGGACTCTGGCACCAAGACCGTCCTCGAGAGACCCTCAGCACTGCCACCACCACAGACTGGTGGCCCCAAGAACGGAACAGGAGCCAAGCAGAAAGCACTGGGAGGGGAACAGAAGCGAAAAGTGTGAGATGGAGAAAAAGAAGGTTTTATAAATAAATGGACAGAACTCTAGAATTGAAAGGGCTCTTGGAGGGATGCCTAAGTGGCTCAGTGGCTAAGCATCTGCCTTGGGCTGAGGGTGTGATCCCGGGGACCTGGGATCGAGTCCCACATCGGGCTCCCTGCATGGAGCCTGCTTCTCCCTCTAAGTCTTTGCCTCTCTGTCTCTCATGAATAAAATCTTTAAAAAAGGGAGGGGGCTCTTGGAGGTCAGCACTCTACAGCTTCATATTGCAGATGGAGAAACCGAGGCCCAGAAGAGAAAGGGGCTTGCCCAGGATCCTGCTGCAGCTCCGTGCTGGTTCCCTCAGTGTCCCCCACTCCCAGCCCAGGTGACTTCATATTCAATCTCACTGCCTCCATTACAGGAGAACCACCACCAAGGTGGGGCCCCCTAGGAGGAACAGAGAGGAGGGTCTCCAGAGCCCCACACCCCTTGCCTGGTGGCCCTGGCTCTGTGGCCCCTTGGGATCGCCCAGCCTGGCCAAGTTCCCCAGCCCTGCCCTTGTGTCCCGTGTACAGTATGGAAGCAGCTGGCCAGGGGCACCTCTGGGAGGGAAGCCACCGGGGGTCTGCTGGGGGAGCCCCGGCCTACCTTGGACCTGGGTCTGGTACACGATGAAGTAACGGGGAGTCCCGCAGCTCTCAAACTCCTCTGCGCTGCACTTCTGGGCACAGAGCTGCTCATCCTCCCGCTCGTGGAGGGGGAACCGCGTGGTGGGGAAGCCGCAGTGGCAGGCGGTGCCCGCCAGGGCCGCCAGCGGGTACTCCTGGAGGGGGGCAGAGAGAAACAGCCGCTGACCCCCCGTCCCCCGGGGCTGCCCAGACTCCCCGGGGAGAGCAGGGCTGGACTTCCTAAGGTCCTGCTCCACCACCCTCCCCGACCTGACACTCCTCAAACTTCACTTTTCCCAGTTTGGCCCCACGTGCGGACCTCGGACCTCGGACCCTCTCATTTCTTTCCAGCTTAATTAAGGTGTAATTGACAAATAAAACTGGCCCTTCGTACATTTCGGGCCGCAGAGGCAAGTAGCACAGAAAGAAAACACTGTAATTACTTTCTAAGGAGGCGCTGCGCCTGCCAAGACTCAGCCCCAGTGGGCTCTAGCTTTTCCTGCAGAGGGGAGATTAGTGGAGGGTTGAGAGGTGTCACAGACACCTGAGCACGGAGAAGTGGAGAAGGAGCTTTCCCCTGGAGGACTGGAAAGAAAACGGAGAAGAAAATGCTTTTCTCACTGTCCCGCGCCCTGGCACTGGAAACCCCCAGGCCTCAGAGCGACACGAAGCCCGCACTTTGGGAAAAGCTGTCTGAGCCCGTTCCTTTAAGCCAAGGAGGCTGCGGGTCCCCAGATGTAGCTACGATCTTTGATCTTTGATCTTCGTGGGGACAGCTGCCCCCGGTTGCTTTAAATTATTTATTTATTTATTTATTTATGATAGGCACACAGTGAGAGAGAGAGAGGCAGAGACACAGGCAGAGGGAGAAGCAGGCTCCATGCACCGGGAGCCCGATGTGGGATTCGATCCCGGGTCTCCAGGATCGCGCCCTGGGCCAAAGGCAGGCGCCAAACCGCTGCGCCACCCAGGGATCCCTGCCCCCGGTTGCTTTAACTGTTCTGCGGAGCAGCTAAGGCGGAGCTAGGGGGGACTGGGGTTCAGGGGTGCAGGGGGCTGTCCTTTGTCCCATTCACCTCTGCTCCGGAATCCTCCCTGAGAGGAATACTCTAGTAATAAAGCAAAATCACGCGTCTGTGGCCAATCCAGCGAACTTTCCACAGTAGGTTTGGTTTCTTCCTAACATGTATTAAATAGGAACTTCACCTCTTAGCCGAAGAGCAGAGACAGAAAGGGAGGGAGGGAGGAGAGATGCCGGTACGCAGGTGGGTCTGCGTGGGCCCTGACTGATGGCATTTCTAACAGGTGATACATATCGAGCCTCCGCTGAGCTCCTGAGTCTCTTACACCCTCCACCCCGTGGCACAGGCAGCGCTACACCCCGCCCACATATTCCCTTCAATTTTTCTCCTGTGACCCCCTAAGGAGAGGAGAGAAAACTGGAAGGAGGCTTGCAGAGGGGCCTTCCTGTCCACCCACACATCCTTGTTTTTCTCCGGTCCTGCATACAGTCTGCCCCTTTGTTATACTGCTTTGCCCGTGACCTGATCATCTCACATGTTTGTGTGCCACCTGCAGCTGATCTGCAGCCTCCGGCGCCCTCAGGGACTGAGGAGTGTCCACCTAGAGGAGACACCATGGGGGAGGGCACTCCTGCCCAAGAGAGAAAGCTGCTCAAACCTCCTCATCTTACAAATGTCACCCTTGACCTTCCAGGATGCCCCTTCAGAGCAGAGCAAGCACTCAGGAGATGCTCGGTGACTTGAGGTTGCCTGGCTGCCCTTGAATGGCTCTGGAATCTTCTCTGGGGCGGCTCAGAAATTCAGAGCACAGATGTGGAGTCAGGCCCAGGTGTCAGCCCTATCCTCTTGTGCCCTGAGCTTGGGCAAATGACTTCACCTGTCTGGGTCTTGGTTTTGTCATCTGGGAGATGAGGGTGAAAATCCTCAACCCCAAGCCTCCGTGTGAGAGGTAAACTGAGGCCCGTGGTGCAGAGGGCTGCATGGAGGACCTGCGAGGTGCTCCATAGATCAGAAGGCTCGCTGAGGGTTGAGTCAAGCAGGACAATTCAGAGCAGGCGGGGCATTCGGGAGCTGGGGTGCAGGCTTGAGCACCCAGCAGGAGCCACAAGCAGGCCCCCAGCAAATGCCAGCATCTTTGGGGAGAGACACCACTTCTGTGGATTCTGCATTCCCAGCACTGAGCAGAGGCCTGGAACAAAGAAGCTTCTCGGCAGCTATCAGCCAAGCAAATGAATAAAATGGGCAACCACCTTTGTGTGGTGGGGAAGCGGTGGTTCTTTGGCCCCTCATGTAAAGAGTTCATCTTAAAAGAAGGATGGAGGGGTGCCTGGGTGGCTCAGTGGTGAGCGTCTGCCTTCGGCTCAGGGTGTGATCCTGGGGTCCAGGGATCGAGTCCCACATCAGGTTGCCTGCAGGGAGCCTGCTTCTCCCTCTGCCTGTGTCTCTGCCTCTCTCGGTGTGTCTCTCATAAATAAACAAATACAATCTTAAAAAAAAAAAAAAGGATGGAGCTCCTCCAACATCACTGAGTGCCAATGATATACCTAGTCCTGCTCCGGGTATTGAGAAGGTACCAATGTTCAAGGCACAGCCCCTATTATTGTGGTGTTCACTGCCTGGTTAGGGACGAAGGATCTCAGGATCTCAGGCTGAGAAAGAACCCACAGGTCATCTAGTCCAACTTCAATCCAACGCCCAAAGTTCTGGATGCCATGCCTACCCTGACTCTACTTGCATGTCTCCAGTGATGGGGAGCTCACTCTGTCACAAAGTGGGGCTGCCCTTGCCTTTCCCTGACAATCTGCAACTCATGCTTGTGGGCCCATTTAAGAACATCACTCTCATTCCTGAACATTCCTGATGATTAGAACAAACCCACCTCCTCAAGAAATCGACCCCATGTCACTTCTACCCCTTAGATGCACATGAAACCATCATGTCCCTCTCCCGTGTCACAGATCACAAAAGTGACACCCTCCTTATCCAGGCTGGGCCGCTGCCTCTCCAGCCAAGACCCCTTCCTGCAGCTGCTCCACACTGCCCCTCCTCAGAGTCCTGTGAACAGGACCCTGCGCTCACCTTCTCGGTGCAGAGGTCCACGCACTTGTCCACGGACATGTTCGGCATGGCAGCTGTCACGGGCAGGGCCAAGGAGAGGTTGTCGGGCCTGCGGAAGCAGCCTCGGAACACCGCACTTCCATCTGCAGGGACAGAGGGAGAAGCAGTGGTCAGATCTCGGCCAGAAAGCCACCTTCTGGAGAAAGCACTTTCAAATTAAAGCCCAGAGAAGGCAAGAGTCTTGCCCAAGATCACAGAGTGAACCAAAGTGGAAACTAATCAGCTAAATAATTCAGAGTGTCCTCCTGAACCCTGGGATCACTGTCAACAGCCCAGGTCACAGAGACGTTCTTTTGGGGCCACATCATTCTTTGTCAGGAGCCTGCTCCTTTCAGGCCAGGGGGCATTTTCACAAAAGGGGACAGGTGAGAACCACAGCTGCCAATGTCACAGCAGGTAAAGGGGGTTAGGGTGGGAGCCTGTGGCACCCACCATGGGTGTACACAAAGATTTAGGAATAAGGATGTTCGCCGTAACATTTATTTAAAGTAACACATGAAAGTCCGGAAACAGCCTAGGAGTCCAACGATAAAGCACTAGACAAAGTACACAACAAGACAACGGGCTTCTGTGCCCCCATCAATCGTAAGTGGTATTCAGGGTTACTTTAGACAGATGAACATGTGTTCAAGAGGTTAAATATAAACTGAGACGACGAAACTCCACATATGATAAAATAGCAGTTTTATATAAAAATTCTCACTATTCATCTGTAGAAGGACCTGTACTAACACGTCGATACCCACCGTCATCTCTGAAGAGGAAGCATAATGGCCATCATACGTCAACGTGCCTAGGCGACAGCGCCCCGCTGTTTGGTCAAACATATGTCTAGGTGTGGCTGTGAAGGTATTTTGTAGATGTGACTACGATTTATTAGTGGACTTTAGGGAGACTTACGGGAGATGACCCTCGACGTGGGTGGGCCTGATCCAATCAGTTGAAGGCCTCCAGAGCAACCCGTGAGGTTTCCCAGAGAAGGCGGCATTCTGCCTCAAGGCTGCAGCATTAACTGCTATCTGAGTTCCCAGCCTCCTGGTCTGCCCTACAAATTTCAGGCCTGCCAGCTTCCACAACTCCATGAGCCAATTCCTTAAATAAATCCCCTAACATATATATATATATCTCCTACAAATTCTGTTTCTCTGGAGAACGCTGACTAATGGAGCAGCATTATAGGCAATTTTTCTTTCCATCTTTTTAAAACCTTTCCTAGCTTTCTCTACAGTGAATATATATTTTTAATACAGTTAAGACAAATGTAAAAAAAATTTTAGGGGCACCTGGGTGGCTCAGTCAGTTGAGTGTTGGACTCTTGATTTCCATGCAGGTCGTGATCTCAGGGTCGTGAGAGCAAACCTGGCACGGGGCTCCGCATGCAACACGGAGTCTGCTTGGGCTTCTCTCTGTCCCTCCCCCTCTAACCCTCCCCCTCCGCACACATGCTTGCTCTCTCTTGCTCTCTCTCTCTCTGAAATAAATAAATCTTTAAAAAAATTTTTTTAAATGCCCCTGTCAAACTTATCAAAAGGCTCATGATGCCCATTTAAAAATGAGGTCAGCTGTTCTCAAATTTGAGTTGCATGAACCTTTCCAGAACGCAGCTGTCACGGAAAACCAAGGACACGGTTCATATGGTGCAGATCAAAACCCGGAGCACAGAAATAGGTGTCATTTACTGAGTGCCCACCACGTGTGATCTACTCTGCTGGGAACTTTACTAACATCATCTCATTGCACCTTCTGGAAAGCTCTCCAAGGTCTGGAGTAAACTCTCGCTCTGCAGCTGAGAGTAGCGCGACTTAGGTTAAGTGCCCATCACTGGCAAAATGTTACTGTGGATCATCTCTGAAACAGAATGTCAGCCCTTGGCAAAAAGGGAAGCAAGTTGCAAAAACCATATACCTCCATCTAGGTCTGTCTCCATGTCTGTCTGGGGTGTCAAACCACCCTGGTGGCATAGCCACATATGTTGATGCTTATGTGCAGGGGAGAAGACACGGAACTGCTCCCTGAGTGGGAGGGTGGTGGAGGAGGGGAAGGGAGGGAGGGAAGGAGGGAGTTGGGGAGCGATCGCTCTAAATGTCAGCTGTCACCCTAGTGATTATTTCTACCACCTGGCACCCAGTAGCCCCGAGTCGTTC
Organism: Vulpes vulpes; assembly: GCF_048418805.1. Lineage (NCBI taxonomy): Eukaryota > Metazoa > Chordata > Mammalia > Carnivora > Canidae > Vulpes > Vulpes vulpes. The sequence goes on along the minus strand of NC_132789.1, from coordinate 18,140,454 downwards.
CTGGCGGAGGCAATCCAGCAAACTGAGAAGACATCTGGAATCTGGGTAAACAGCTCATTTCCAGAGCACGCCGCAGGCTTACACCATCCCATCCTGTCTTCCCTGCTTTCCTCGGCCACTGCTCCAGGCTGGTGAGGGAGATGGTGGTGGCTGTGGTAGCTGGGGGTGCTCAGGGTGCCGCAGACCCACTCTGTGGTCCTACAGGCCACAGACCACACAAATTCTCTCCCGTAAAGGATGGCACTCCACCCCCCAAGTGAGGAACTGTCACATCCCAAATGCCACTCGAGTCCCAACCCATGACCCAGAATGCTCAGAGGGAAGCCCCACGAACTGATCAGTCACCCGAGGAAGATGCGATGATGCTCAGAGGATGTGCCATCCACAGTGAGGCCAGGGAGGGGAGTCAGGCATTTGAGCTAAAGACTCTCAGCAATGAGGTGGGAGGCCCAAAGCAGGTGTGCAAACCCTCATTTAACCAGAAAACTGTTAGCTGGCAGCCCGCTCAGGTCTGCCTTGCTTCCAGAAAGAAGGGAGCTCGCCTTCCCTCTTCAACTCTTGCTACCGCTGATTGAGCCCCTGCCAATGCCAGGCTCCATGCTGGGTGCCTGGCATCCCCTTCCTCTTCACAGCAGCCACCAGCCATCACAGTAGATGGCTCCTCCCATTCTACAGACAGAGAGTCAAAGACTTAAGGGGTCTCTCTGCCTTCCAGTGCCACGAAGCAGTCCAATGACAGTGAAATGATGCCACATTGCTCTGTCTCCCAAGTCCATGCTTTATCCAGGTCCATTAGAATGATGCTGTTATGAATTAGGTGCTTAGAGGGGTATCGGGGTATGGCTGGTATCACTGTGGCTCCCGCGTCCTGGTCACGTGCTATCTGCCAGGAACGAGGCTGAGCCGCTCCCACACGTGGCCTTGTGGAACAGGCACATCACCTTGGTGGTAGGAGCTGCCGCGTTTTTACGGATACAGACACAAGGCTCAGAGGGCTGAACCCACCTGACCAAGTCAGCCAGCGCAGAGACGCAGAGCTGAGTCTGCAATCTAAGTGAGACACCTCCTCCCCTCTGGGTGGTATGATTGGCTGCTCTCTGGATGCCGGCCACCGTGTAAACACCTGACATACCTTACCCCCTGTTCCCTACCAGGAAGGCCTCACTCTTCCCATTATATAGATGGGGACACTGAGGCTCAGAGGGGGAGCGTGACTCGCCCAAGGCCACCCAGCTGACAAGTAGCAGCTTCTGGATTCAGATCCAGGAATGTCTGAGCTCAGAGGTCTCACGCTTTCTGGGCCGTGCCTCTTTAAGAAGCCATCGTGGGGCCTCATATTAACATTTTCAAAAAATGCTGTGACACTCATTTTGCCTCTCGTGCCCTTCGCATTCACTCTACTTTGACCTCTCGTCATTCACAAAGTCAAGGCTATCACTCTAGGATATCTCGACGCTAGAGTCAGATTTTCTTTAAGTACCAAAGAACACCCAGATCTTGACCCTGAGTTTCCAAAACCATATTCAAATTGTTAACCTTCCTCTTTCCAAGCAGGATCCTAGTCAAAAGATCATCCTATAATCCCCCTGGGTCATGGCTGAGGCTGGGAGGGTTGCTATGGGAAATGACCTGGGGGCTGAGGTCCCTTTGGGACTGGGGCAGGCCTGGGGATACTGGAGAGATCTGAAGCCCACCACCTCTTCCCCTCCATGTGCTTCCTTCCTGAATGCCTCTGCCCCTACCTTGAGACCATGAACAGGAAGACAGAGTTGTTAGATGAGGTCAAGGGTGTCAGGGCACCTGTGGGGTGAGTGGCACCTGTCTGAACATCAGTGGGGCAAGAGGTCAGAAGGTTAGCCATGGGCCTAGTTGCAGTGAAGGTGTGTCTGAGAGGTGGGACAGGTGTGTATAATGCGTGTGACAAGGCGGCAGTGTGTGTGTATGTGTGACTGTGGCAATGTGAGTGCAGATCTTCCTGTTCGGGCATTTGGATGCTCAGTGCCGAGGCTGCGAACATGGGCACCGCGGGCACGTGGGTCTGTGTTTGTGGGAAGGTAGGGCCGTGTGTGTGCAGGCTGTCTCTTGACAGTGGGCACCTGTATGTGGCCATGTGGCTGTGCGTGGGACCTCTACCATGGGGCGGAGAAATAACCCTATGTGATCTCTCTGGGTTGCCTGGCAACCACATAGCTGAGAGGAAGGCTCCCTCTCTCCTAGCAGAGGGCCTGGCTGAGCCTCAGCCAACCTCCCACCAGACAGGCTCAGTGCCACCAGGGGTTGGGCATTTCTCAAAAATCCCCAGAACAGTCAGCACCTAGGTTCCAGCAGAGATGTTTGTGCCCCCAGTGGAAGGCTACTGCTTGCACCATGCAAGAGAGAGGAATAGGAGGGGGCCGGTCTCTCTACTGGAGCCAAGCCCAGACTAAGTCTCTCTCTAGGATGCTGAGAGCAGAGGGACCTGCAAGCCTGGAGCTCACAGAGAGGGGGGCACTGCTGGTTATCTGTCTGGGGTTCTGTGTATCACTGGACCTGACATGCCAGTCTTTGGACAGCAGTGTGTTTGCCCGTGGACATGTGAGAGCTGGAGTCCAGCCAAGGTGGTCTTTGGGGTCACCACTGCTAGGGGGTCACCCCTGCATCCTCTTGCAAACATGACCTTGAGTAACTGAGGTTGCCAGGGCATCACTCAGGGTCCTTGAGCCTGCACATGCATCTGGACCTAGCTGGCCGAATGCCCTGCCCTCCACCACCCCTGGCCTGGTGCCTGTGTCTGGGGCTCCAACTGCTAATGAGTCCACATCACCAGCATGCATCTACAGGTGGCCTTGAGGGGCTTGGCCCTGACCCAAGGGCTCCAGAATAGGTTGTCCAGGCTAGCACCACAGTCGAAAGCCACAGTACTTCCCTGGGAGTGAAATGTTCAGGATGATCTGCCTGGCCAAGGAGCGGAAACCTAGCAGTCAGCTCGGTGCCCAGACATGAGCACTAGTGCCCATTTTGCTTCTCTTCCCTGGACCTTAGAGTCTTCACCTATCATACAGGCAGCTCTGCCCTTCCTTGATGTTTGCCCTTGGGTAAGTTTTCCCTCCTTCTGGAGCCTCGATGTTTTCATCTCTAAAGTGGAGGCACAGATACAGGGTGGATTTTGCATAGAGACAGAGATGCAGAAGTCTGGGGAGCTGGAAGTAGGGCAGGAGGGGCAGCAAAACTCTGTGGACCTGTCTCTTTGTCGTCTGCCCTTAGATTTAAATGGAAAGGCAGGGGGAGTAGTTGAATCTCTTCCCTGCCACCTCTCCGTGTGACTTCCTCCCACTGGCCTGGATGCTGAGATGCCAGGTCATCTTCAAGCAGCCAGACTCTGAGGGTGGGAAGGGTAAGGAAGACTGTCAGCCTAGCTCCACTGAGGTTGTCTCCCTTTGACATTTAAGCATCTGCTAATGAGTCCCTGACCCTCCCAGCTGAGAGAGGAGGGCTGAGTTGAATGCCCTGAATAGCAAATAAGGTGAGGTTTTCAGAGGAGGCAGGGAGCCAGCATGAGATCAGGAGGCACTGCTGTGAGTCTCTCTTTGGGCAAAGTGTGTGCTAGGGGTGGGGTGAGGAGGGGACTAGGGGTGGGAAGGCGCTTCCAGGAGCAGTTGATCTGTTGGATGAGGGGTCTTCCAACAGTCCTGCCCATTCTGCTTTCTGGGAAAACCACATGGTCACTGAGGGCTTCATGATGTCCAGCAGAAAGGTGGGGCTCCCAGGGATCTGGGAAATGCTCTGGAGGCCACTTCTCTCTGCAGGTTGCTCTCCATTGTGGCTTAGTGATCAGAACATGGAGAATATGCATGGTGGCCAAGACATTTAACTCTCCTGCTACTCTCATTTCCTCCATCTATAAAGTAGTGGTACTTATATGTCTGCAAATGAAGGAGAAGCCGCCAGCCTGGGTCCCTTGACCTTCTTTTTTTTTTTCCCCCCCTTGACCTTTTAACACTCTGCTGTGATGGAAAGAATTTTTCACTTCCACAGCAGTGGGTAGACGTCTTCCTGTTTGCAAAAAGCTCTGGTGCAGGGCGCCTGGGTGGCTCAGTCAGTTAAGTGTCTGTCTTCAGCTCAGGTCATGATCCCGGTCCTGGGATGGAGCCTGCATTGGGCTCCCTGCCTAGCACAGAGTCTGCTTCTCCGCCTGCCTCTGCACCCTCCACCTGCTCATGCTGTCTCACTCGGTTGCATTTAAATAAATAATCTTAAAACAAAAAAGCTCTGGTCTCCAGCAGAAAGGGAACCAGTTTTAAGTTCAGATAGACCTGGGTTACATACTAAGCTGTGTGTCTTTGGGCAGGGGTCTTCACCTCAGTTTTTCCCTATCTGTAAGCAGGGATAGTATCTGCACTGCACCACGAGAGTGGAAGTCCATGCAATGGTATTTACAGTGCCTGAGATCCAACCAGGACTCAGCGTCCTTCCCTGCTCCTTTCTCCTTCGCCTGACCATGATATGTGAAGGGTGGCTAGACCCCATGTAGTAGACACTGTCAGTGCCCCATTAACGAGCCTTTGGTACTCCCCATCCCGGTACAGACAGACGACGACTTACAATAAACACTCAGGATTCTGTCTTAGGGCCTAGAAGGAAGGGGCTGGACCTGCCATCTCCCCATGGAGCCACCCTCAACCTGTGGGGAAGCGTGGGGGGGCGGTCAATACAGCGGCTTCCTGCTCTTCTGCTGGGATACCTCTGAAACGCATTTGCCACCATCTCCCAGAGCTCCCCCTGGGATTAAGCTTTAGCTGTCCTCAGTGGTGTCTTGCTTTGTAAAGGACTTTGTAAGGGCTTCCTCCGTTTCTCATCTCACTTCTTCATTCCTCTCCCGGCACATCCTGGGCTGGCTTCCCAAACAAACCAAGGTTCACATCCTTGCCTCTCGGGAAACCCAACTTAAAATATCTTTGGATCTTGGAGCATTTTTAATCCACAAGGGAAATCCCATATGGAGTTGAGGGCTGTTGCTCTTCCCAGCTTACAGTCTGTGAGAATGGGGCTCTAAGTGTTGTGAATATCCAGCCCCTTGACAATGGCAGTGACCCCAGGTAGGGTCTTCCTCATGACCAACATGATGATGGTAAGGACATCAGCTGTTTGCTCTATGTCACTAGTGTTATGTGTTACACATGTTGCCTCCCAATTAATCCTCACAGCCACCTGTGAGGTGGACCATACTCTTACCCTGTTTTGTAGATGGGGACCCTGAGATCCAGTTGCTTTTCCAGGGCACACAGCTAGTGAGGAGCAGAGCTGGGATGTGACCCCAATCCTGCTTGACCTCTCATCTTGGTTTCCCACCCCTCTGCCATTCTGGAGGCCTGCCCAATTCTCACATGGCTGGGGGCTCCAGGGATCCCACGCCAGCCCCCTGAATTTCCCAGAAACCCTCTCATGCCCCATAGTAGGGGTCCAGGCATCACAAAAGCCCATGCCCCACATTCTGATAATGTCAGCTCTTCATTGCCAGGCCAGCTGGGATGGTGCATGACCTCGGCAGCTTGAAGCTTTTACTAGCAAGAGGTGAGCAGAGCAACTGTTCAGCAACTCTCTTTGCTGGGGGCAGATGAAGAACAGCCCGGAACCGCTGCAAGTATCTCTGAAGTCCTATCATCTCTTTGTTCTGGGGCTTCACAAAAATGAGGTAAATGTCACCAGGCGTCAGCTTAAAGGCAGGCGTGGAAGAGTTCCCCTTGGTTTGAAAGAGGCCACCACCCCCTGGGTAATTAGGCCAGGCTCTACTGCATTAAAGATGCCAGCAAGGAGGAAAGGCAGTGAGCTGGGAGCTGTTAACGGCTACCTATAATCAGAGAGAGATTGAATTACACAAAGAGCCTAACTGTCCGAGAATTCAAACCAGCTATTTTTAGGCATCACCAAAGGCTCCTGCGGGCTGTTGCAAATTCAGATAGGATGAATTGGGTGCTGCTTGGAGTGCATTGAGGAGTTTTCATTTCAGGAAGAAAAGGGCATCACAACTGCCCAACAACACTGTGCTAGGTGCTTTCTCTATTTTCTCTCACTTGGTGGTCACAGCCATCTTTAAAGGTTGGAATTGTCCCCATTTTACTGATGGGGCACTTGAGGCTCAGAGAGCCAGTAGCCTGGCCAACGTCAACATGGCAAGTAAGTGACAAAGCTGGGATAGAAACAGTGTCTGCCTGATTTCAAAACCCACATTGTGGGCAGCCCCGGTGGCACAGTGGTTTAGCGCTGCCTGCAGCCCAGGGCGTGATCCTGGAGACCCTGGATCAAGTCCCACGTCAGGCTCTCTGCTTCTCCCTCTGCCTGTGTCTCTGCCTCTCTCTCTCTCTGCATCTCTATGAATAAATAAATAAAATCTTAAAAAAAAAACCCACATTGTCCCCATGGCCTCTGTGGACTTTGCTGAGGGGGTGAGAGCAAACCAATTCTCCTCCATCACGATGCGAAAGAAAATTTTTCTAGCTATCATCTCCTTGACTCTACACAGCAGAACTATGAAGACCAATATAAATTGTAAAATTCAGGAGTCCAAGACACAAACAAGGGGGAAGGAGAGACCTCTAGAACTGGCAAAGGAGGAGCGAGGGATGTTCTGCCCATCCGTGGGACTTTCCACTATCATCTGTGGCTGCCCTTGAGAGAAGTGGCTGGAATGGAGTGATCAAAGAGCATGACAGGAGCCCTACACAAAACTCCCCTTCTAACTTTCAAAGGCAGCAAATTGCCAAAATTCACAGTACACAAAATATGCCACGTGAATTGTGAACTGTAAGTCAAGGATCTATTTTTTTCCATGATCACACATACACCCACCATAATAATACTTTGTAATACTTCATAATACTTCTACCAAGATAGGGATCCCTGGGTGGCGCAGCGGTTTGGCGCCTGCCTTTGGCCCAGGGCGCGATCCTGGAGACCCGGGATCGAATCCCACATCGGGCTCCCGGTGCATGGAGCCTGCTTCTCCCTCTGCCTCTCTCTCTCTCTCTCTCTCTCTCTCTCTGTGACTATCATAAATAAATAAAAAAAATTAAAAAAAAAATACTTCTACCAAGATAGAAAACAAAACACAGGAGGAAAAGCTGCTCTGTCTGCAGTCCTGGAGGTTTTAGGAAGCAATAAAGGATGGTCAGCACCACGGACAGCCACCCAACAGGGGTTCAATGTAGTTCTAAGAAAACCTTTAACACAAAATCTTGCAAGAATCTTCCAGGCAAATGAAATCTCCTGCAACATCCTGCAAAGCCTTAATATCCTCAAATCACTGGCAGGCCTCTGCCCCTGGGAGGAGAGCTATACTTGCTGACAGATTTAGCAAACTTCTGTGAAAAATGTAATCCAACCAAGAAGGAAGTCCATTTCTCGGTTCTTTTGTAATAAGAGCAAAGAGTCCATGTGCCTGAGAGTCTGTGTCAAGGAAGAATAGCAGGGTGCCTGCAGACATTTGCTCTGCCAACCTTTTAATGCTCTCACTACTGTAGGAGCATACCATCACTGCGGGAACACGTGGGCTGCCTCCCTACGCAAGGCATACGCCCAACCAGAGTGGTGCTTGGAGATAATAAGCCTCCTTTAGATCTTTCCAATTGTTAAGAATTCTGTGCCACTGCTCAGGGAAACACAATTAGGACACAGTGTTAATACCAACTAATAACTCTACAAATTAAGTCTGGTTTCCACCATACCTGTTTCCTGGTGTGTTTGCCCATTTCCCTGCCTAGTGTTGTGTGCCAGTGACTTGGAAGGCCTCCCTTTCTGATTTATTTGTGTATAAATCAGATCCAGAAATTGGAAGCCAAAGGTGCCACAGGGTCAGAGCAAAGATGCTGGCGATTCTGTTTTGCTTGGATTCAGCATACAGAGCAGGAGGAGAGGTCAGAGGTCAGGGAAAGGAGGAGGTAAGCTAGATACAAAGAATTCTCCCAAAAGAGAGGAGATGAGGTCCAGAATCCAATATGAGAGGTCAAGGTGTCCACGGCACCCAAACTAGGAGTCAGGGGCTGGGTTCCAGCCCATGCCCAGTCCCTAAGAAGCATTGTGGCCTCGGAAAAATCATGCTTGCTGATCATTTCCCAAACTCACATTTAGGCTTTGGCATACTCATTCCCTCTGCCTAGATTTCTCTCCCACCCCTTGGCAACTTGAGTCTGGATATCCTCTTCTACTCCTGGCAAAATCCTATGCATCTTTCAAGGCCCTAATCAAACAGCTCTCATCTGTGAAGCCTCCCCCACAGCTGTTCAACTCAGGCCTTTGTGTTCTCTGGGCTTCAGTCTGTAAAGCTGTAAGATGGGACATCAGGAAGGAAGGTGCTTCCAACAGGGTACTCAACATATGATCTTTGCTGACCCTGTACTTTTTGTTCATAGGGCTCTCCCTTTTACCTGGGTATCTCCTTAGAATGAGATTCAGCTCAAATGGTGCTCCACTGGTTCCTGCTGACAGACCAACACATACCTGCAACCCCCTAACACATACCCCCAGGCTAGAACAGATCCCACTGGTGTTGGATCTGTTTCTCTACTGGATGGTGACATCCAGAGGACACGACTATGTTTCATTCTCCACTCAGCCTCGCCATGCCTAATTCATATGGGTGCTTGTCCAGTTTCTAGTTCAACAATGGTCCCCATGCTCTCTTCAGATACCATGTTGCCAACTGGGAGCCCACTGGAAGTGTCAATCTGACACATCATCAACCATCCATCTCCTTATCCAAGCCACTTCCATTTTTGACTCAGTCTTGAGATTAATAAGGCTTCAATTTTCTTCTGGAGGCTCCAGCTGACGGTGCCCAAGCTTCAAACCTGGTAGAAGGACAACGTGTGGCCTTAGAGAATCCGCGACTCCACCTTCAGTAGACAGGACTATGTTCCCCTCCTGGACAGCAATACAAAGGACTCCTTTCTCACATGGAGCAAAACACCATCCAGGTAATTTTGCTACTGCAGAAGTGGATAAGCTAAGGGGTGCAGCAGCATCTGTGCTAGCCTCAGGGGCTGTCTCTCACAATCCACCCAACCCTACTATGGCTACAGGGGCAAGACACATCCTATTTTACAGAATCTAAGGTCTTTGTGTGCTGAGGCTTGTATATTTCAGCTGATTGAAAAATCTTGGGGATCCCTGGGTGGCTCAGTGGTTTGGTGCCTGCCTTTGGCCCCAGGCGTGATCCTGGAGTCCCAGGATCTAGTCCCGCGTCGGGCTCCCAGTATGGAGACTGCTTCTCCCTTGCCTATGTCTCTGCCTCTCTCTCTCTCTCTCTCTCTGTGTGTGTGTGTGTCTGTCTGTCTCTTTCTCTCTCGATGTCTATCATGAATAAATAAGTAAATTGTTTAAAAAAGAAAAATCTTTGATGGCCTGCGACAGTGTCATTCATAACAGGTGAGCACAATAGTGTGTCTGTATGTGAGAGAGGGAGAGAGACCATGAGCGCCAGTGTTGGGGGGAGGAATATGTCCAGATTATCCAGCCAATCTGAACATTAACCAAAAGGAGGTCTGGCTAATATCTGGCTAATGACCTACATGGCCTAATTCTTGTTATCCAGCTCATCCTCATCCATGAGGATGTTGTAGTGGCAACAGCTTTCTCACTAAATACCCATGACTCTAAGGCCATCTCTTCAGATAGTCAAAGTCACCATCAAATAACATAAATATTGGCATAAAGGGATCTGTGTGAGCATGGTAAATCTGCCATCAAATTAAAACCTCATTACACTAACGGCTAAACCAGAGACTCACTGTGTGGACATTCTCCAGCCTGGATTTCACACACCACCTGTGCCTACTGCCAGCCAGGACTTTGGCCCCGGGTGAACTGAGATGACTCTGTGGCGGTAGACGGTGCAGCCACTTGCAGCAAATCAGCACTTTTGCAAATTGGCAGCACGCTCAACCCCACTGCAGAGCAAAACTTGAACGGGGCTTCTGAAGCACAGGATTTGGAAACCAGAACACATTACCAAGCAAACCAATAATGAATTTTTATAAACAATGGCACTCCCATGGCAGACAGGCAAATCCCGCCTGTGTGGGTGGGCGAACATTCTGGGGCAGGCCATGTCAGCTCCACTGAGGTCTGAGGCCTTATTATTCAAAGCGTGGTCCCTGGCCCCAGCCACCTAGCATCACCTGGGAGCTCCTCAGAAATGCAAAATCTCACCCTGACCCCCGGAAACAGAATCTGCATAGTAACAACATCTCCACTGGGTTCATGGGCACATTCAAATTTGGGAAGCACTAGCCCAAGGGTCAGAGATGTGGCTGTGGGTTCCTGTCCCTGCCCTGGCGCTGCATGAGAAGGGTAACCGGGAGAAACCCTGCCCTCCATCTTTTGTCAAGGCCATTAGCAATTTTCATAGGTTTGTGGTCACCTTTCAATAGACTAGGTGACCTTGCGCAGGTTTACTTAAACTTGGTAAGCCTCAGCTTCCCTACTGCAAAATTAACACTGATAACCACCTATAGAGGCTGTAGAGAAGGGATATGGAATCGAGCCCTAGCAGGCTTGGCACAGTGCCTGGCACATGGCAGATTCTTGCTCAACAGACATTAACTGTTACTAAGCACCCGGAGGGGGGACAGTGTGACAATGTCTGCAGAAGATGGGCCAGCGCTCATGCTCTCCTGCTCATCTCCCTCCCTCCATGTGAAAACTGGAGAGTTTTTACAACAAAACCAAAGCACTGACAAGCAAGAAAGAAATTCCATCCCTGGGAGCATTAAAGACGTAGGCTCAGGAGTTGGTTTAAATCCTCTGTGGCTAATATGACACAGACCTTCAGTTTCTCAGTCTATAAAATGGGAGTGAGAGAATAACAGTGCCTACTTCTAGGGTCACTGTGAGGATGCACTACTCCGCATAAGGCACTTAGAAAAAGGACCAAGTGGGGATGTCTAGGTGGCTCAGTGGCCGAGTGTCTACCTTTGCCTCAGGTCCTGATCCCATGGTCCTGGGATGGAGTCCCGCATGGCCTCCCATGGGGAGCCTGCTTCCCCCTCTGCTTTTGTCTCTTAGAAAAAGGACCAAGTGGGGATGTCTAGGTGGCTCAGTGGTCGAGTGTCTACCTTTGGCTCAGTTCCTGATCCCATGGTCCTGGGATGGAGTCCCGCATAGCCTCCCATGGGGAGCCTGCTTCCCCCTCTGCTTTTGTCTCTGCCTCTCTCTCTGTCTCTCATGAATAAATAAATAAAATCTTAAAAAAAAAAAAGAACAAGTGCCTGCTCTAGCCATCAGTATGGTCATCATCCTTGTCTGCATCACCGTTACAGCAATATGCTTTCAGAACATCACGAAGGCCCTTGGGCTCAGGCTCTAGCTCACTGTGTCAGGGAGGAAGACGGGAGGGAGGAGGAGGGACGTAGCTGGCACAGGAGGCAGCTCGGAGTGGGAGGGAGAGGACAGGGCCAGGGGTGGGGGAAACACTCAAAGTAGCTGGAGCAGAGGCCTCTGCAAGGGTTGTGGTGGAAGTTGGGGTGGGGCTGGGCTGCGGGGGTGCTGGGGAGCCACGGAAGGTGCAGGGCAGGGAGCAGCACACCAGAGAGGGCGCGGAGGGGGCGCGGCGGAGCGCGAGGGGGGTGGCAGGGGCAGGGGCGGGGGCAGGGGCAGACTCACGTACACCTGCGCGCAGACTCCTGGGCCAGTTGCAGCCGGTAGACGGAGAGGCGGTTGGCGCCGCCGCACACGCTGCCGCGCTCGCCTTTGCACCCCATGTCACACTCGGCCTCGCTCACATTTGTTGCCTGGATCTTGTGGCCGCAGTAGCACTCAGCACCGAACTCCAGCCCGGCGTACAGGTAACCCCTGGGGAAGGCTGCGGTCAGGCAGGGGCAGCTGCCACCATGCAGACCCCGGGACTGGGAGATTCAAAGGAGGTGGGAGGACTCTGGGGTTCAGGACCCCCCAGGGACCACCCCCGGCCTTCATCCCCGTACACCTACCCACGTGGCCACACTGTGTCCTACAGACACCCACCTTATACACTTCAACACATGGCACACTTGACAACACACACACCTCGGAGCCTGGGGTCCCTCTGTTCTAACCTATTCTCTTGCTCCATCAGTGTAGATCTGCACTAACTCTGTCTGTAGAGTCCAGCTCCTTTATTCCAGGAAACATCCCCTAGGGATGATGCCTCCATGCCCCTTGAGAAGAGCTGGAACAAAGGGAGGAGGCAGGAACTCTCAGATCCCCTTGGAAGATGGCAAAACCAAGGTCACATATCCAGCTAAGGAAAAAATTCCTTCCCCTAAAACAAAACAAACAAACAAAAATCCAGGCACTGCAAGGTTTTCAACATTTTTTTTTTCCATAGCCATGGGACTGTTTCCTAAAGAGGATTCTCAGTGGACACCTATTCTATAAACAAATGAGACATCGCCTGCTCTGGCTAGAGGGGCTGGGGACAGAAGGAGGGGGTTAGGACAAGCCGGGCTCAGCCCTCTTGCCTCTGAGGCATTCTCCAGAACCAGGAAGGCTCGTGGGACAGCAGCCTGCAGAACCCTGGCCATGCAGGGCAGGCCCAAGGGGGAGCAGTCAGCTCAAGTCTTCACTCTGGACACCCAAGGGACACGGGAGAGATGGACCAACAGACTGGCGCAGACTCATGCCTCCACATACTTCCGCAGCCCAGGTGCCACTTGCCATCCTCTGCTCAAGCTCAACCAGGCAGATGCAGCATGACCAGCTTAAACCAAATGGGCATCTTGGGTGCCTGAACCCCACTGAAACCCTGGAGCTGGGCCAGCCTGTCCTCCGCCTGTCTTGTCTCAGTTTTCCTGTCTCTCTGAATTCTGGGTTCTGGGGTGCCCTGGGCCCCTCTCATGATACAAGGAACATTTCCCAAGGAGAAAAGAAAAAATAAACCCTTCCAGTGGGTGTTCTGGTTCCAGAGCAAGTGGTAGCCTCCTCTTTGCTCCCTCCCTTGGATGGTGCACAGCGGGGAGGGCAGAGAACAGCTGCCATGGGAGGACACACAAGCAGGCCCTGTGGACACATCCATGCAGTGAGGATACGTCCATGCGGTGAGGACACATCCGTGGGGTAAGGACTCGTCCATTCAGTGAGGACCCACGGGTGCCAGCTGGGAGTGCCTGTCTCAGAAGGGGATCCTCCAGACATGTCCATACCCTCAGATGGCTACAGTCCCTGCCGTATTTTGGCCATGAGCTCCTGGGGACACTGAGGCAGAATCATCTGGCTAATCTTACTCTGGATCACAGTTTCTGGCACTCAAACACTCTGTGAGATGATAAATGTCTGCTGGTATAAGACGCTATATTTGGGGATAATTTATTGCCCAGCGATGGATGACTAACAGAATAGGAAGTGGAGTCAGCCTTGCTGTCGTTAGGGTCTCCAGTGGTCTCTGGGAGGGCTTCAGGCTGTTAATCCTGATGTCCCTGCTGTGGCCTTTGCCAGAAGAATCTTTCCAGAATTAAAACAGATCATACCTCTCCACTCTCTAAACCACCCCTGCCCCCAGGGGCTTCCACTGCACACAGAGAAGCTTCCAGATGGCTTGGTTCAACCTACAAACCCTCCTATCAGTGGTTCTTGAACATGGACAGCTATGAGGATCACCTGGGGAACATTTTTTAAATGCCACACCTGGTTCCCACTTCCAGAGAGTCTAATTCAATCGGCCCTGTGATTCTAATGTGTAGCTGCATGTGAAAATCAGGGCAGCAGCACTCCAACCATGCACCCAGAACCCACAGAGTCCGTATGGTCTCTGTTTCGGAACTCACGAAAAATGCAAATTCTCACGGCCCCAGCCTGCTCAATCAGAAAGTGGGAATGGGAAAAAAAAAAGTGGGAATGGAATCCAGCAATCTATATAAGATTCCAGGTAACGCAGATATTCACCCTAGGCTGAAGACCTCTGGCCTAGATTATCTGGTCCCCCCCAACCTACCTCATCCTTTCAACACCTGGCAAAAAGTGTTTAATGAATATTTGTTGAATGAATGTCCACCAATCCCCTGATTAACACCCTCCAGCAGTTCCCCCTTGTCCGTGGCCAGTCCAGATGCTTTAGATGGCATTCGAGACTCTGTGTCCGCGGGCATGAGCCAGCCCCGCAGCTTCCCCTCCCTCCCGACAACTCCCATTGGACTTTCTGTGCATCCCTACCCTGCCCACCTGAGATGCTGGGCGTTGAGGATGTTTCAGGAGTTCTGGTCTTCATACACACTGTTCTTTCTGTCCTTTGACTACCCAGAAAACTCCTATTCACCCTTCAAAACTCAACTCAAGATCTCACCTTTATAACTCTTCTGGAGCCCTCCATTCCATCAACCTTCACAAGCCCCCTGTACTCTAGACAGCACACTCTGCCCAGCACCTGTCATCCTTGAGGTCTCTACACTCTGGTTTCCTCATCTGTGGAATGTGGATCATAACGTTTCTGCCCCTTGGGGGTATTGTGGGGGCTAAGAGTTTATATTTGCAAAGTGCTGAGAACAGTGCCTGGCAGGGAGCAAACGGCCACCATGTGTAAGCTCCTGCTCTTCTACTGCTCAAGCCTGTTGCTGCCTCAGTCTTCCCAGCTGGCGGGGGAGCCCCCTGAAGGCAGGGCTGCGGGTGACTCATCTCTGCATCGCCAGCACCCAGACACCCTGTGGGCAGCAATAAATATTTGCTGAAGTGGATTACGTGAGTCCGTCTGACTCATCCTCTGAAGCTCACCTTGGCTATCCCCTCTTCTGAGTCTTTCCTGACACCCCAGGCAGGTCGGGGGCCTCTTCTGCATTTCCACAGTCTGTGATTCATTACATCTGGACTCTCATCCCACTACAAGGCCCTCTTCTGCTTACAGGTCTGTCTCCTCGTCAATGCTGTGACTCCACGGGGCCATGAACTCTGTGGACCTCACCTACGTCTCTCCACAGTTTGGTACATTAATGAATAGATATCATCAAGGACTCAGAGTCTTTCCCAAGTTGGAGAGGGCCCTGGGCTCGGGGAGAGAATTATAAAGAGGACGGTGTTTCTCCTAATTAAGGACACAGGGAGGAGTCCCTCGGGCACACACGTGGTCATTTCCATTACAGCCATGCAGCTGAGGTCTTCAGAGTTTGTGACCTCGGAGCCAGGCAGCTAGAGTCCTGAAGGTGGGCATGTTGGCAGGCCACCTTCACAAGCCACCCCAGGTCAAGGTGGCAATGCTGGGGCCCAAGCCTGAACTGAGGGTCCCGTCCCCACTTGCCAGTCCTCTGGGGCCTCGCCCACCCTTGGAAAGTCAGCTCCCTCCCCCAGTGTGTGTTCTAATCAAGAACATCACTGTCTCCTTCAACTGGAAAACACTGTAGATTCAGGTGACAGTTTCTCCCTGGGAGACGTCCCATGGATGTCATACAAGCCTCCCTCACACAGAGTCACACCTAAAGGTCTTTCCCACACATGAGCCCAAGTATGGACCCTTGCACACAGATTCAGAGTCTCCTGTACACACAATCACTATTACTTAAAGATTACGATGTATGAACATTAAGCTTACAGACGTGACCTGCCGACGCTGCACAGGGTACAAACACACTCACACCTAGGCCCAGGGGTCACATGAGGACACGATCACAAACTCCAGCAGGCCAACTCGAGAACCATCCTGCACTCGCATGTGCACATGCACACACAGCTACCTCACCCTCTCCTTGTGGCCACGTGCTCATTCTCCACTATGCCCTTCCGTGGAAAAGGGAAGAACACCACAGAAGGAAGGAGGCTGAAATGAATGGAGCGTGGGACGTCAGGGCCCTACCGTTCCGCACAGTTGTCCTGGCAACGGAAGATGGTCATCTTTTTGTAGTCGAAAAAGGACACGCCTCGCAGGGCTCGGCTCTGGGTGTCATCCAGGTAGCAGCCGATGTACTTGGCTTTGGGGAGAGGAGAAAAGTCAGATCTGGCTGAGGACAAAGCAGAAAAGGGTTTGCAAACCAGTGGCAACCAGTGTCCCTCTGGCTGTGTGGCCTTCTTGACCTTTTGGTACCATCTCCAACAGCAAAGCAGAAACGAGAGACTGAAGGTCATGTGGGCTAGCAGACCCCAGACCCGTAAGGGCAGCGGAGGCCAACAGGGGAGGAAGGGACCCTTCTGTGGCCAAGGCTAAGGCCAAGCCCCTGGGCTCTATGGGGACAATGGAGCACTCAGGAAGCACCATGCAGATGCGACCCATATGAAGAGGGCTCTGAAGAGCTTACATAGCTAATAGCGTGTTATTTCTACAAGCTGCCTTAAGATACTTACCTTTCCTTGGACATGTGGTCTTGGATACCTCAAAGGCTAGATTCTCTTCCTACTTTGGTTACTTCTAGGCACTGGCCTAGTGAGTTTGGGCTGGTGTTATCTCTCCAGGGTTTAGTTTCCTTCACAGTGGGCATGAAAACACTAACCCAGTGAGATCAGAATGGAATGATGGGTGTAAATGTTTCTACCATAGCGTCTTGCACATGATTGGCACAAAGGTAAAATGAGTGCAACCTGAATCCGGCCATTCACAGCACCTGCAGGTGCTTTACAGTTTGCCTATATATATGGGCCAGGGTGAGTGCTTTCATCCAAAAATTTTTGAATTATTTATAAAAACCAATTGTAGGGATGCCTGGGCGGCTGAGTGGTTGAGCGTCTGCCTTTGGCTCAGGGCATGATCCCAGAGTCCCAGGATCGAGTCCCACATCGGGCTTCCTGCATGGAGCTTGCTTCTCCCTCTGCCTGTGTCTCTGCCTCTCTATGTCTCTCATGAATAAATAAATAAAATCTTTAAAAAAAAAACAATTGTAAACCATACACAAAGTTTTCTTAAAGTAGCAAACATGTTCCTGTACTTCATGGTAAAATAGTACTTCTCACATGTGATGACCATGCTTTACGGTTTATGCAAGTGTTTTTTCCCTCTGTAGGTTCTTATAATTGGGACATGTGCTTTGCTAAGCAGTTTGCACATACTGTCTCACTGAATCCTTACAATGACCTTACAAGTACTAATATTCTCACTCTATAGAGAAGAGGAAGCTGAGGCCCAGAGGCGTCAAGTCACTTGCCCAAGGAAACACAGCTGGTCCACGGGCAGCCAGGGTGGACCCCAGGTGATGTGGCTGCAGAGCCAATGTTCTGAATCACCACTTACTTCTTCTGAATTCCAGAGATCCTTGCAAGGACCAAGTGAAGTGGGGAGCATCGGCAAGTTCATGCTCTCGGATAACCAAACAGGCCCACAGAGGTCAAGTGGCTGGCCTAAAACCAGGGGCTCACTGGGGGCAGAGAAAGATTTAAACCCAGGTCTAGGGGATCCCCCAAACTAGCGCCCTTTCCATTTCTCCCCTTGGAAGTATCTGGATGGTGTAGCCAGCCGTTGCAGAGAATAATTGAGGAAGATACTACAGGCCACTTGGTCACGTTCCCTGGCGGACCTGCCGTCTGTTTCAGCCGTGGGCTTGGGCCCCCCTCGCTTGCGGTGAACAGGGTCTAAAAGTGAGCGTAGGCTCCTTCCCAAGCATTGTGCCCCCCCAATGCCAGACCACTAAGTGCAGAATCTGTCAGCCCCTATCAGGAGATAGGCCTTGTCCTGATCACTCTGAGTTTCTTTTATAAGACTAAGAGCTGTCCTTTAAAAGAAAGATTGCTTCCCTGGAGCAGGCGCATCACATGGTGACCGCTCTGGAGAAGCCCACATCCTGTCGCTGCTTGTTCTACAACGCGGGTCCTTCCTGTCACAGAGGGAGTCCTGGCCTCATGACCAGGGCGTCGGTGCCGTTCGCACCCGAGCCGGGAGAGGCAGACTCTCTGGCAAGGGCATCACACCAACTCGGCCTCGATAGTTCCCTGAGGGACAGTGTCCTGGGATGTATTGTACGGGGAGCAAGGCAGGAGGGGAAAAAAGGGGGGTGGGAGGAGGGAGAGAGGAAGGGGGAAAAGGTTATTTTGGCAGCAGGAAGTCTTTGTTGTCAGATCAAAAGATTGCGTAGGGGGGCATGTACTGAGCACCTACTATATGCTATCTACGATGGGCCTTTTCTTTAAGTTTTTTAAACTTTTTAAAACTTTTAAGTCCAGAGGCACCTGGGTGGCTCAGTGGTTGAGCGTCTGCCTTCCGCTCAGGTTGTGATCCTGGAGTCCCGGGATCGAGTCCCACATCGGGCTCCCTGCAGGGAGCCTGCTTCTCCCTCTGCCTATGTCTCTGCCTCTCTGTGTGTCTCTCATGAATAAACAAACTTAAAAAAATTTTTTTTCCAGTATAGTTAATGTACAGTGTTATATTAGTTTCTGGTATACAATACAGTGATTCAGCAATTCTGTACATTACTCAGTGCTCATCAAGAGTGTACTCTTAATCCTCATCACCAATTTCCCCCATCTACCCTCCCCCCCCATCCCCTCTGGTCACCATCAGTTTGTTCTCTATAGCTAAGGGTTGGTTTTTGGCTTTTCTCACCTTTTTTCATTTGTTTTGTTTCTGAAATTCTACGTAGGAGTGAAATCATACGTATAGGTCTTTCTCTGGCTAATTTTGCTTAGCATTTTTTTTAATTCACACCCTCAGATGCTTCTCATTAACCCATTTTATAGGTGAGGAAACTGATCCTAATGACAATTACACCTGCCTGCCCTAGAAGGGAGTGCATTTTGGCATCTGGTATATGTTCTGACTGGTCACCACTTCTGTTTTTCATCTTTTCTAAGTAGAATTAGAAGCTTTGAAATCTGCCCAAGTTCCTACATCCTGTAAGTTTCTCTCGTAAATTTTAAACCCAGGTCTGTCCTCACTTGTTTTATTTGTGGAGAGGGACCTCTTCCTCTTGGCCCAGGATCATTAAGAGCCACATTGAGACGTGATGGGGAGAAACGCTAATGCTCCGATATGCTGGGCTTGAAGTTTCATGTGCTGTGGCTCTGGATGGTCTCACCTAAGGGTGAGGGCAGGGGCATTTGGCTATATCTGAGATAGTGGATCGTGCTAGATGAAATTAAACAATGGTGAGAGTGTACATGTATATGTACGTACACGTGCCCTCTTTGGAGTGAAGTGATGGGCTGTCATGATACTGTTTGCACCTTCAAAGCACCACATTTTTTAAAAATTATTATTATTAACCGACCTTACTCACCCTAACCTCGGCAGGGCCAATTACATCATCCCTCCCACCAGCCAGTGATGTCTTGACCACTCCAGGGAAGGGCACATGGCCCACTCCTACAGATCAAAGCTAGGACAAAGAAATCTATTTTCCTTAGGTGATGGCGCTGGCAGTCTGTAAGCCCAGAGCCACCAAGAGCCAGGATCCCTGGCACCAAAGTCAGCCGGTTTGGGAGAATGAAGCCAACACAGAGGCAACCAGAGAGGACAGTCACAGAGAAACAGAGGACACAAATCACTCCTCTGAAATGCCAGTCCCTTCCGCAGTTGGGTGACAAGACACAATGCATTTTCTCTTTGGCTTAAGCTGGCTTGAGATGAGCTTTTGTCTCCTGCCACCAGAGTAGCACTGAGTCACATGTCAGTCCTCCAGCTAAGCTGATGAATCCACCCAGCTGTGAGGGTCTAGACCAAATCCATACCCAGGCCTGTCTGTTCCCAAAGCTGTCCCTTCCTGTGTACCACAGTGAGTCTTGGCTTGGGAGGACATCTCTGTCCCTGCTAGTGAGACCACCCAGGGAAGGGCAGGGGAAAGAGGGTCCCCTAGAAGAGAGCTGGGAATTGACTTTAGGTCCATCTGCCCCAAAGCCTGGGCTTTTAAATGCTGTGCCACCTCCTCTCTGTCCCTCCCACCAGGCCAGACATCAGGCTGCGATGTCTCCTACAGCACGTGCTCAGAGGTTTGTTAGAGGAACAGAAGTTGCTCAGTTTCCTCATCAGCAGGACGGAGAGAAGATAAATGGTCCCTCATTAACACCCTGGAGAGGGGATCCCTGGGTGGCTCAGTGGTTTAGTGCCTGCCTTTGGCCCAGGGCGCAATCCTGGAGTCCCCAGATCAAGTCCTGCGTCGGGCTCCTGGCATGGAGCCTGTTTCTCCAACCCCCCTTCCCCTGTCTATCATGAATGAATAAATAAATCTTTTTTTAAAAAATGCCCTGGAGAAACATGGGCGTGCTACACTGACCCGATGGACGGGCTAAGCTCTGTGGGTCAGGAAACAAATACTGAATCAGTTACCTCCCTATCCCGGGCAAGTGCTGGTGTGTCCCTCCCCACTGAAGCTTCCGTGCAGGCTGTAGCCAGCACGACCATCATCCCCCCCCCAGCCTCCCACCCAGCGCCTGCCACCTGCTGACCTTGTCAGTGTGGTTCCTGCCAACCCGCTTCAGTGTTTTCCCCAGCGCCCTGCCTTCATATCCTGCTGTGATATGAATGAGGGGGACGTGGGGTATGTAAAACGGACAAAATCACGGGCCAAGGGTGCCTGGGTGGCTCAGTGGTTGAGGTCTGCCTTTGGTCCAGGGCGTGATTCCCGGGTCCTAGGATCGAGTCCCGCATCAGGCTCCCTGCAGGGAGCCTGCTTCTCCTCTCCCTCTGCCTCTGCCTGTCTCTCATGAATAAATAAATAAAATCTTTAAAAAAAATCATGGGCCACTTGAGGGGGGATAAATGGCCGAGTTCACACAATCTATCAGCTCATCTCGGTGGCTATCCAAATATTGCTGAAATGGCAGAGTTGCCCCAGATGTACTATTCATCTCCAGCACAGGACCCAGTGAGGGGTAAGCCCGGGAGAGCGGAGGCATCTGGAAAAAGAGTCCTCCTGACTGTGGTTTGGCATTTCCCCCCCTCTTTCCTTTTTTCTTTGGCTTCAATTAATCTTCAAGAAATTTTGCTCTCTTCAATAAAGGTAATTTGTTAAAAGGATAACTAAATATGAACTGATCTGTATTCCTCTGATTTACTGTCCATGAGTCGATTCACAAACAGGAGGCCTTACGATGTGCTAGAAGAAGCCCAGGTCTGGAGTCAACCAAATCTGGGGTCTGGACCTGACCTCGCAGTAGCCTTGCAATGGGACTTAAGCTGTTGGAGGTATTGTTCTCCTGCGTGGAAATTGGGAAGGAAGAAGTGAGATGGACTGAACTGTGTCCCATCCCCAACCAAAAGGAAGGCTGAGCCCCTGAGCTCAGAACCTAAGGACGTGATCTTATTTGGAAACAGGGTCATTGTGGATGTGATTCTCGAAGGTATGAGGGCATTATCAGAGTGGGGGCAGGGCAACCAATAGGACCGGTGTCCTTATTAAAAGATGGCCATCTGAAGACAGCTACAAGGAGAAGGCATGTGAAGAGAGGCAGAGGCTGGAGTTGTGCAGACGCAAGCCAAGGAATGTTAAGGGTTGCTGGTGATGACAGAAGCTAAGAGAAAGGCAGGTTCCCCTGCTGGTGTCTTTAAGAGTGCACGCCCCTGCTGACATCTTGATTTTGTTCTGGCCTCCCGAACTGCAAGAGAATACATTTCTGTTGCTTTAAGCCACCCAGTTCCTGCTCCTTTGTTACAGTAGATCCAGAGCAGTAATACAACGGGTACTGTTCAAACCGATTGTCAGGGATCCCTGGGTGGCGCAGTGGTTTGGCGCTTGCCTTTGGCCCAGGGCGCGATCCTGGAGACCCGGGATCGAATCCCACATCAGGCTCCCGGTGCATGGAGCCTGCTTCTCCCTCTGCCTGTGTCTCTGCCTCTCTCTCTCTCTCTCTGTGACTATCATAAATAAATAAAAAAATTAAAAAAAAAAAAAAAAAAAAAGTTTGTTTCAAACCGATTGTCAGTAGGATTAACCTGTACACTGAGCCTTGGCACAGAACAGAGACTCAAGAGTCATTTTCTCTGCCACCCTGGGTTCTCCATCCTTCAAGATGACCACTCCGGCACTGTCTGGGGTTCCCAGTGCAGAGAATGAAATTTTCTGCTCACACCCAGGCTTCCATGGGGTAGAAGGGAGGCATCCTTCACTCCCGTCAAAGCCTACAAGTCCTATAGACTCAGCTCAACAATTTCTTCCTCCAAGAAGGCAGCCATGATACACCCCATGGCTGAACAGGATCCTTCCCTTAGGATGCCACATCCCCTGGCCCACCCCACCGTAACACTTCTCTAAGCAATTCTCCAGGTACTGTCCACTACTTTTTCAAATTAGAAGTAATTGAGGTGCAACGTAGAAGGACTTTTAACACCAGGAAAAGGTGCTAGCACGGGGAAAAGCAAGATACAATGCTATATAAATACAACATGTGCCTGGGAAATTCACACGTGAAGGAAAGAGACAGTAGGATACAACACCAAGTGTTGGCTGTGGCTGCAGGTAGATGAAGCTCTGGGCCATTTTTATTTTCATCTCTCTGTGCATTTTGATTTTTCTACAATAACCACGTGTGATTTTGAGAGTCAGGGCAAAGCTATTTTTTAAACATACAAATGTATCATTTTACTTGAGTAGGTATGTGATAAATACGGGATGGAGGGATGGATAGGTGGAGGGGTAGATGGGTGGAGGGAGGGAGGAAGGGAGGGAGATTGGAATGTATAGCTCAGCGGTTAAGAGTAAGAGCTATAGACAGACTTGGATTGGGAGTCACCTCTGCCTCTTAGCAGCTGTGTGACACTGAGTAAGTCACTTAACCTTTCTGAGCTTCTGTTTTTTTATCTGTGATGGGGCTTCAATTGCTGCCTGGTATAAAGCTGAGGGTTCTGATGCAGTTTCTGATGTAGACTAGACCCTCGACAGGCTGCAGAGATTGTATCTTCAGCTGAAGACGACGAGGAATGGGTGCTCTGCTGTTCCTCCCAGAAGTGCAGACCAATTCTCCCCATGCCCGGGCTTCAAAATCAAATTGGATTTGGTTTCTGTATGGGCTCTGCACATGGCTAGCTGTGTCACCTGAGGCAAGTCACATCTGCTTCTCTGTTTTCTTCTGCAGAATTACAGTATTGATAGTAATAACTGGCATGTATTAAGTGCTTACTGAATGCCAGCCTCTGTGCTGAGCACTTCCCGTACACCGAGAAGCGAGCTGCTATGATGGTTAAGGTTCAGGTGTTAAGACTCAGACCAGCAAGGTTCAAATTGCTAGTTTACTCCCTTTTCCTACTGGACAACCTTGGGCAAATTACTCAACCTCTCTGCACCTTAGTTTCCTCCCCCCTAAGATGAAGTTAGTAACAGTGTCCACCTCACTGGGTTGCTGTGAAGATTATGTGATGTAATAGGTACAAAGTGCTTGGAAGAGTGCCCAGCACTTAGCACACAATCAATTTATCTTTTAGAATCATCTGATAGCCGTCTACTGTTATGCACTTCTCATCCCCAAAAGAAAAACAGAGGCTCAGAGAGGTGAAGTGACCTGCCCAAAGCTGCAGTCAGCAAGCTGCAGAACTGGAAGCTGGGCCCTAATTTGGCTGCTCAGGCTCTCCCGGGTGGCAGTTACGTAAAGGACCCAGCAAGGTGCATGGCATACTGTAGGCCCCAGCTCCACTCGCGAAGTCAGACTTCTCCTTCTCACCCAGCCCCAGGCCAGCCAGGGAGCAGGGCCTCCCTCCCCTCCCACCCCGTGAAGGGTTCTGAATCCTTTACAGCTGAAGTCCCGCATCACTGCATCAAGCAGAGCCCTTGCCAGCTTCAGAGAAAAACCAAATGTGTTCAGCGTCAGGTCAGAGAAGCGTCTTGTTTTTATTAGCGTTAATCTAATACGTTGTCTTTCCTCGCTGAACTCCGAATAAGTTAATCAAGGACAGGCCGGATTTGTGTTTTCTTAATAACGCTGCCTGATTCCAAAGGCTGCCTGCTGTGAGCTCTAGGCTCCAGGCTTCTTTCTTATTTTCTCTTCCTTCTCTCTTTACATTTTGTAAAATATATACGATTTCCAGGGGGCACAGGGGTTAGTGTGGTATAGGAAAAGGCTCGCCAGCTTTGGAATTCAATGAACCTTGTTTCAAATCTTAGTTTCTCACTTCCCCGTGTAACCTGGGTTTCTGAGTTTAAAATTTTCCCCATTTGTGAAGCAGAATAACAGTGGTCTCTAACATTCTGAATTGCTGAAATTAAATTGGTGAAATTAAATAAGGCAATTTACAACATGGTCTAGCCCACAATGATCACTCAATAGACATTAGCTATTATTACTACTACTGAGAGGAACAACAACTATTAAGTGACCTATTATCATGAACCAGGAGATGTGATTAGCATTTTACGTATATCATTTCACTCAAATAATATGTGAAAAACAGGGCACCTGGGTGGCTCGGTTGGTTAAGCATCTGTCTTTGGCTCAGGTCATGATCTCAGGGTCCTGGGAGTGAGCCCTGTGTCAGGCTCCCTGCTCCACAGGGAGTCTGCTTCTCCCTCTCTCGCTCCCCCTCTCCCCCTGCTCATCTCTCTCTCTCTCTCTCAAATAAAAAAATTTAAAATCTTTAATACGTCAAAAACAAACAGGACAGGGGCTGGTGTGATGCTGGTATTTAAGAAATGGTAGTAATTGCTAGTAGTGGTGGCAGTGAGAGCTCATTCTCACAACAACTGGGAGGTGTTGTGAGTGTTGTTTGAATCAACTACACCAGAAGGAATTCATATTCTATTCAGAACCTTGACAAGCACAGGTAATTAGATTCACCTAAGGACCCTGACAAGGACCAGAGAGGAAGGAGGATCATTTGATCAAGCCTGGTGGGAGATCAGGAACAATTTCCTGGAAGTGAGCAAAGATGAGAGCTGGAGAAAGAGTGGAGTTGACCTTTGGAGGCACTCCAGACTGAGGGATGCTCATTCATTCATGGGTCCATCCAATCTTCCATTCATTCAAGAAGTATGAGCACCATGTCAGTGTCGGGCGCTGTCCCAGGTGCTGAACAAACAGCCTGGGGTGGGGGTGGGGAATAGGGCTCTGCCCCCATGGAGCTGGTAGTGGACTAAAGTAGGGGAAGCAGACTACAAACAAGGAAGCAAACATATCAACAGGATGCTCTGGATGCTGGTAAGTGCTGTCACAAAAATAAAACCAGGGGATATGGTTGTGACCAGATACAAAGTGGGGCCATTTTACTTAGGAAGGCCTCTATGGAAAAGCAAGGTTAGACTGGGGATGCAAAGGAAGGGAAGAAGGGCTCCATAGAAAGATACAGAGGAAGAGCATCCCACACAAAAAGAACTGGCCAAAGACCCTGCATTAGGAATGGGCTTGGTGCATTCAGTGAAGAAGAGGAAGGACAGTAGGGCAGGGTGGGGTGGTGAGGGGCAGTGGAGAGTGTTCCAAGATAAGGTTGAAGAGGTGACCACGATAGGAGACTCTGGAATCTATCCTAAGTGGGATTACAGTATATCCTAAGATGTGGGCTTCTATAAACTTTGGAGCTTGCAAATTACTGAAAGGAGTTGAGAGTGGTGGGGGAAAGTCAGGTGTGTGGAGAAGGAAAGAGAAGCCACTTCATGACTTCTCCGTCAATGCAGCACCTCACACCTCATCCATGCCTACAAAGTGGGGTCCCTTCTGCAGGTAGATCCACAGGAATTTCCTGATCACCTTTAAGAACCTAGTATGTGCCAAGTGCTTTTATAACCACTGTCTCAGTGAGCTTTCAAGAAAAGCCCTGGACAGGAGGGGCTGCTGTCCCTAGTTTACAAATGACAAAACTACAGGCACCTGGGTGACTCAGTGGTTGAGCATCTACCTTCAGCTCAGGTCGTGATCCTGGGGGTCCTGGGATTATGTTCTGCATCAGGCTCTTCACAGGGAGCCTGCTTCTCCCCCTGCCTGTGTCTCTGCCCCCCCCCCCCCCGCCACACAAATAAATACATAAAATCTAAAAAAAAAAAAAAAAAACATGACAAAAGCATGGGAAGGTAAAGCCATTTGCCTAGCCACACAGCTGGCAGGGATGGAACTGGACTATGAATCCAAGTTCCCCAGTCTCTTCTGGCACCACCCCCACCTTCTCCTCCACCTCCCTGTGAATGCTGGGGTCTTAAAGAGGCAGATTCTAGGAAATCCCCGAGGGTGGAAAGGTGGGATCTCCTGGATGGCCTCGGAGCCAGGTATAGGGTGGGACTGAAGCAGGGGAATGTGCTCCCCTGGAGTGAGTCCCTACCACCAATCCTGCTTCCCTCCAAGGCAAGGGAAGGGGTTTTCTAGGAGTTGAATCACCACGGAAGTGTGACATGTGGCAGGGAACACAGAGGCTGGGGAGGTTTTCCTCTTGTCCTGATTCGTGGTGGATCTTCCCAAACCATCTGGCCCGGATTCCCAAAACATGCATTTGTGTTCATCTCAAGAACTGCAGGGTTGTGGGCTCCTCCCCCACATGCTGGTAGACGATGGGCAGACCTCAGCAGACTCTGGGAGACCATCAGGGGGCAAGGGTCTCCCTTCACCAAGCCTCAGTCTCCAGAGGTGTGACCTGGGCATAGGATCACACTCCTTGCTCAAGTCCATGGGGGGCACAGTGGAAATCAGAGAAGGTACCACACTCTCAAAGAGCTTTGTGACTGAAAGGGTAAGAAAATGCACGGAAATGTGACCACGGCAGTGACACCCTCCAAGTGCCATCCCCTAAGCCATCCAGCAAGCCAGACCGACAGGCGGCATAGTAGAACACAAGCTCTGCCCCTTACTAGTTATGCAGCCTTGGGATCCTGGTACCTCGGTTTCCTCATCCCTAAAATGGGTACCACAGCACCTTCCACACGGAATTGTGGTAACAATTCAATGCACGCAGAGTGCTTAAAAAAGTGCCTGGCACATAGTAAGTGCTCAGAAGGTGCTGCTTTCATCCTCATGTGTATTTATCTAACGAGACTAAAAAGGCTGCGAGGATGTGTCAGGCTTTGAACTCTTGACAGAGGTAGGGTTCAAATCCATGCTTGGCTGTTTACAAGCTGCATGACCTTGGTTGGGTAAGTTACTTAATCTGAGCTTCGAATTTCTCCTCTGCAATGGGGGTGACAGTGAACCCCCTGGCATGCTGGTAACTCTAGCTGTATAGCAGCTGGTTCCTATTAAACACTGAGACCTGGGAGCTGTTACTGTATTTTTCTCAGCCCCCCCACTCTCCTTGGCCACTGTCCCTTCTACCGCTCTTACCTCGCTCCTCCTCCTTCTCCCGGACGATCCTCCCCTTGAGGGCTCGGCTCCAGGCTCCACCGTAGTCACCCAGCTTGGCCCTCTCACTCCCGTCCTTGCCCTTAAACCAGGGTCCGTACCTGCGGGCGATGCTTGAGGTGTCGCCCGCGTCCCGGAAGCCTCTGCCCAGATGCAGGTCACCCAAGAAGGGCAGCTCGGCGCCCTCGGCCGGCACCCCCACGGCGGGGCTGGCCTGGCCCTGGGAGACGGCAGGCTGGCCCACAAAGCCCGAGTGCAGGAAGACCAGGCTCCCGGCCGTCAGGTAGAGCACCAGGAAGGTAAAGAATCGCACGGGCTTTCTGCGGAAGTACCGCTGGAATCTGAGCCAGAGCTTGGCCATAGCAGGATCATTCCGGACTGGCTCACTGGGGCTCGGCTGGCGGGGTTGGGGTGGAGTGGGAGGGGAGTGTTCCACAAGGGGAGCGAGGGGGCTGCGTTTCCCAAGCTTCCCTTAGAGATGGAACCCCTGGGGGTCTGTAGTCTTCTTCCCTCTGTGAAGGTGATGTCCTAAAACCAGAACAGGAGGCCAAGTCTAGCACTTGGTTGAGGCCAAGTGAATGAAGCCCTCCTCGGGTCAAGGTGAGATTCCCTGGGCCACAAAAGGGGCCCAACGCCCAGGAGTTGGTCTTATTTTCCTACATCTTGTTCTTTGTATCACAGAGTTCCTGAAGAATTCTGACCACAGCAATCATAGGAGAACTCGGTCGGCCACCAGGACTGCAGCTCACTTCTCGCCTTTTTTCTCAGCTCCTCGGGACCGTGAGGGCTGGATGAGTTCACCCAAAGCAGTTTTCTGGCTCCTTCTGAAGCTGGGGGCCAAGCTCAGTGTCCACCTCATGAAAACAGAAGCTGGCCACCTTCCATCAGCTCAAGCTCTAAGCCTCACAGCTGCCACCTGCAAAACAGCACAGACACAGGCTTAAGAAGCCCCCTCACAGAGGCCAGAGCTCAAAGGGTTTCTGAACTTCCCAAGGGGGAAGCAGAGGCCCAAGAGAAGGGAGGCAACCAAAGTCCTGAAGCATCCAGCAATGCCAGGTCTTCCAGCATACCACCTTTTTCTTTAAACCAAACTGGGAATTTGGGGCCTTGACTCCAACTGGGCCCATGTTTGGAGACAAGCTTTATCTTGGACAAACGCAAGTTCTTATGCCCCGCACTTCCTACATATGTGTCAAATATACACTAATTCGCGAATTATTTTAAGTCCAAAAAGTACTTCCTAGAGTTGCCTGCTGGACCTTGCTGATTCTAAACCAGATCAAATTCATTTTCTCCCCCACAGCAAATACATAGCAAGTACCTACTATGTAGCAGGTGCTGTGCTAAGTTCTGGAGATAAAGCCGTGAACCAGAGACATCAAGTTCTCTCCCCGCACAGGGCTCACATTCTAAAGGGGGGAGATCAAATTTGTAGCCTCTCTCTTCTATCCAAGGAAGAAAAGGAAAAGAAATCAGGATTATTTAGCAACATGGTCATTCCCTCTGCATTTACTCAGCATCTACAGTATGTCCAGCTTTGTGCCAAGCCCTCTACATGTGTCACCCATTCATTCTTCCGAGTGTTCCCATGGGAGGTAGCAATTTCCCCACTTCATAGATTAGGAAATTGAGGCCACATAGCCAGTGAGTGGTGGGGTTGGGATTTCAACCCAGGACAGTCCAAATCCAAAAACCACAGTTCTCAACCACTGCCTTTGTGACTCGGCTTTTGTCCCACATGGACTGGGTATCACCTGGGGATTCAGAGAGAGGCCCTGAAGCAGCAGCCCATCTCCACTGTCTCCCAGTCACCCAGTGGCTCACTCTTTAACAGGGGGCCCCTCAGAGTGTGGTCCAAGGAGCATCTGATTCAAAATCACCTGAGGAAAAAAAAAATCACTTGAGAGCCTGGTAACATATGGAGATCTGAACCTCTCAAACCAGACGTTCTGGTAGAAGGGAAAACCTACAGGTGTAACAAGGTGCCCTCAGGTAATGGTGATGGGCTCAGAGGCCCAAGGGCACTGCTTTATGAGTAAACATTAAGGATCATTAGCCAGGAGGAAAACAATGTAAATTAGGAAACAGAATACACCTTCAGGCCAATGTGATCTCATATGGTCACCAGCAGGGGGCCTTGTGACAATCTTGGCACAGGATTAACTGGCAGCCTTTGGAGGTCCTGAATGGTAACAGCCCCTCCCAACCAGAGCAGCATGGGAGTTTTAACTGTGGTTCAAGGTAGAATTCATCAGTCCTCCATATGCCACTCTGTTCATTCTGGGACGAAGTACTAAGCTCCTACTATGCACCAGTTATTGTTCTAGGCACTTGAAACAGATCCAATAGCCCCATATCCATGCTTTTGTGGAATCAAACCACCTGTTCATCCATCAAGCCATCTATCTATCCATCATCCTTTAATCCATCCATCAGTCCTCTTACTCATCCATCAAGTCACAATCTATCCATCCATCATCCTTTAATCCATCCATCAATCCACCTACTCATCTATCCATTAAGCCACAATCTATCCATCTATTGTCCATTCCTTTCCTTCATCCATCCATCAGTCCTCCTACTCATCCATCCATTAAGTCACAATCTATCCATCCATCCATCGTCCATCCCTTAATCCATCTATCCATCAATCCACCTACCCATCCATCCAACCACCCACCATTCATCTGTTCATTAACCCATCCATTCACCTCTCCATCCATCTGAACTATACCCACCCATTCATCCATACAGCTCTCCCTCTTCTTCCATGTATTCAAAACTGTGTGATGCTTGCCTACTGTGTGTGCTTGGGATGCAGGAATAAAGAATCCAGGGTCCTACTTCCAGAGAATTCAGTCTACTGAGGGAGGCAGCAATTTAATCAACCACCATACTGAATCACTATACTAGATAGTGATAAATCCTGTAGTAGACATAGAGCAGCAATTAATATTAATAGCTAATGTTTCCTGAGCACTTATTATGTGCCAGACACTTCTCTGAACACATAACGTACTCTGACTTAATCCTTAAAACAATTATATGAGGGAGATCTATAGCCACTTTACAGAAGACAGAAATGAGGCTCAGAGAGATTAGGTAATCTATCCAGGGCCACACAGCTGTGGGGGGCCTTGAACACCAAGCTCAGGAGTCTGGACTATGTTCTTACTGTATGCGTGTGGATCCACTTAAGTTTCATGGTCACATCGACACTTTAGAAAGCTCAATTTCTTATCAGCTTTGAAAACTGCTAGGCAGTGGGTAGTGACCCATCGTATTCCATGCAGATTACACACCTGCCAGATGTTTCTGCAGCTGGGCCAGGCTGAGAAAGAGCCAGCAGCCATCATGGGGATGGAGACAGGGGAACACTAGCCCTTTCAGAAGCAGACAGCCGAGAGCATGGGCTCCGGAGGTGGACAGATCTGGGTTCAGATCCTACCTCTTCCACCCACCAGGTATGTGACTGGGTCAACACCTGTTCTTGCCCACCGAAGTGCCTCGCCTGGAGAGTGGGCATAAGAATCTTGACACCTCCCAAAAGATACGACTTCTGGGAGGACTGTATTTTAAAAGGTAGGAAGGCACTGCCTGGCACACAGTAGGTGCTCCAGGAAAGCACACACACCCCTCCCCCGCCCCACTCCTCTCAAGGGCACATGTGAGCAGCCTTCAAAGGCATTTGCCTCAGCAGCACATTTGCTGCCGTGGAGACGGCAGAGATTCTGGCTGTTACGTTCCCTGTGGCTTTTTGTCTCTCTGAGGATATTTCTGGGTCTAGTCCTTTTTTGTTGTTCCCTTCTCGTTCTTTTCTATTTCAACACATCTTTTCTCTAAGTGGGTGCCAAATGGGTTTTAAGAGGATAATGAGCTCATTAGAAGCTGGCAGGGAACAGGAAGAGACGAAGGCATGGGTGATGTGGGGAGTGAAGGGGCCCCACCCGGGAAGGGGCTGCGATGAGGAGGGGCTCCTCCAGGGAACCGGGGGCAGGGCTGACTTGAGCCATGCATGGCCCCCTGCCAGGGCCGGGAGGGAGGGGCCCAGAGGGAGAGCCCCCCGGAACCTGGGATCCACAGAGGTGGGGGGGCCCTGTCTGTTCTCTCCTCATGTGAGCCCCAGCATCTGAAGTACAGTAGGTCCCCAAGAGGTACCGGAAATTCTTGAAAAAGAGTCAGGGCTCTGACCTCCCCTGGGAGCTTAAACCGAAACCCTGACATCAGGACACGGGTGACAGCCTCAGAGGACAATGTTCAGGGCTCTGTGGAGATGGTGGCTTCCATTTCTCAGCCCTGGGTGGTCCTGGGGTTCAGGGTTCCCCACTCAGCTGCAGCCCCACCTCCCCAAGGGAACCCTCAAAGACTACTCTGTCTCTTTCCCTCTGTCTCTCTCTCCAGACAGAAATTCTAACCTCAAAGGGAATGGGGCAACAAAACCAAGTGCCATTTGTTGAACACCTACTACATGCTGGACACTGCATTCAAAGACTTTGCGAACATTCTCACAAACCCCTCCCTCCCAGCAACCCCCGAAGCAGGTGATGGTTCTCCCCAGCCCACAGACAGCGCATCTACATCCCTGAGCTGGGGGCACCTGCTGGCCTTCACCTCTCCGTCTCCATGTGCCCATTACATGTTGGAAACCACAATCCCGGCAACATTCTCACCTGTCACTAACCGGTGTGAGACCCCGGCAGGTGCCCTCCCCTCCGTGAGTTGCAGATTTCTATGAAATGGGCCAACCAGAGAGTCTTCTTCTTGGGATCTTGGGAGGGTCGGAAGTGGCAGCCCACGGGGCTGGAGTTGGTGCTCACGATGAGCTCTCAGGCTCCATCCCTCTCCATTCTGCATAAGAATCCTCTGAGCTCAGTTTCCCCACTGAATGTTGTGGATGAACTGATCCCTAGCCTGCCTCCCTCCCAGGGCTGGCGTGAGTCTCCACAAGGGTGAGGGCTAGAGGCCCCCTTTGCAAGAATGGTAGCATTTGGTTACTTACTGCAGTTCGTGTTTCCAGCTGGAGCCTCAGAGTGTCTAAACACAGCCTATTTTTAGCACCGAATGAACCGCTGGTGCTGAGCTGCCAAGAAAATGACTGGCGGGGCAGAGCTGCCCTGCAGGGAGGGAAAATAGGAGGTACAGCCTGCCCCATGGCTCTCTCCCCTGGGGGGGCCATGGAGCTGTCCTTCCAGATTGTGGGGGCAGGTAGGTCTGGCTGGAAGCCCGTGAGTCTGGGCAGGGGTGCCCCCCCCTCTGGCCCTTAGAAATTGACTTGAGGGCACCAGCCCCAGGAACCAGCTGACCCCTCTGACATCCGAGCTTGGATGGGAGCCATGAGAGAGCTCCCAATAAATCAGGTTTGTGAAGTTTTGATATCTTTGCACTCTGGGTAGGAGACACACTCGGGGCTCTCCAGAAAACCGGGAGCCCAGACCAGAGATGAAATTTTAGTATTGGCCTAATGATAAGAATATCATCAGACAGAAATCACCAGTATTTGTTGAGCATTTACTATGTGCCAGGCACGGTGCCGAGCATCATATCCCCATTGGGCCATTTAATCCCTTTGAGAACCTTTGAGGTGATTATTAACCTCTTTGTACCTCAGTTTCTCCATCTGTAGAATGGGAGAAATCATAGTACTTTTCTCACAGGATTTGTGTGAGGACCAAATGAGTTCATGTGGGCAAGTGTCACCTACCCACTACTGCTTATCAGAATAATTTGTAGGTAATGCATGTGGTTTTGCCTGCCCAGCGCCTTTTTTTTTCCTCTGGTAGAAGGACCCTATTTTCCTGCAGAGAGTTTCTCTGTCAATTCTTAACTTGTATGGCTGGGGTAGAATAAATTCCCCTCACCAGCTGCTGCAAACACTGGAACCTGTGGTCTCCTAATACCCGACTACAAGAATGAAGGACGTACGTATACCCAGGAGTGGAATTCCTAGAGCCTACTGTGTGAGCATCTCAAGAAAACCCAAAGAAATGCTGATTCGTTTTCCAAAAGGCTATACCGACAATTCCCCACCCCCCCAGTTGGTGTATGGGTCTTCCTGTTGCTCCAAACTGGCATCAACAGTTAACGTTGTCAGCCTTTTGCAGTTTTGCCAATCTCAGAGATCTTTTCTTCTTTAAGATCTGACTTATTTATTCATGAGAGAGACAGACATAGGCAGACACAGGCAGAGGGAGAAGCAGGTTCCCTGTGAGGAGACTGATGCAGGACTCGATCCCAGGACTGAGGTATCACGACCTGAGATGAAGGCAGACGCTCAACCACTCAGTGGGGAAGGAAAGACAGGGGGTCCCACCAATCTGAGAGATCTTTAACAGATTTTGTATGTGCCCGACCCAGAGAGTTAACTCCCAAATGCCATTTGGAAGCAATGATGGGAGCTGCGGTGTAAATGCCCCAGTTCCCTCATCCCTGTGATAGGGTAACTGTCAGGCTGAGTTAAAGAGACTCCCTCACTCTCCCTGGAGGGACTCTGCCTCAGTTTCCCTCCGTAATAGCTGACTTGACAGCACACCCTGTTGGTTTCTTCCCTTCCCTGTCTTTCCTTCCCCACTCAGGGAAGGAAAAGAGTCAGGATGCTGTAGACATAGTTATGATTATACCCATTTTATAGATGGGGAAGCCAAGGCTCACAGAGATGAAGTGATTGGCCCAAGCACACAGCTCGCAAGACACGGAGCATGAATTCAAGTGCATAACTGTCTAAACCTCTGTGTCGTGATACACTGGCACACACCAAGTAGAGCACCAGAACAATTAACTCCCCCCTTACCCATTCCCTCTCAGTGGAATCTCAGCCTCATGGAAGGATCCTTCCTGAGCTTGGAGACATGGGAAACCATCCCTCAAACAATTCTCTGGTAGTCTAATCAAAGTTCTTTTGGCAAGTGTAAAAAGTAATGAAATAGCTCCAAATATACCATTATAAATTACTTGCCAGTCTCATGATTTCCACTCATGGTCTTTAGGAATATAGAATTCTCTTAACCCAACTAACCCTGGGGAAGAACTTCACACCCCTATATGGTCCATGGACTCCCCCCCCCACCCCCGGGATATATCCTTCCTTCATGGGTGTCCACAGTGTAATGATGACACTGTGTCCACAGTGGACCTGCTGGGTTGGCTCCCCCCAGTTTTTGGCCACTCTGTGCAAAGGGCAATGAGTGCTTTGGTACATACAGACTTGCTTTGGGGGCCCTAGAAGTGGAATTACAGTGTCCAAGATTCTGCACGTTTGTGTCTGTGCCCACAGGCAAAACCTTGCTCCAGGCTCACACAGGCACCAAGAAGAGTCTCAGAGCCCCCACACTTCCTTCCTTCCGTTCCTAGGACAAGACTCACCCACCACCACCCAGCATCCACAGCTCACCATCCGCGTCCATTATCATTCATCTTTCCCAAAACTCAGGAAAATAAATGAGAAGGCAAAGTGCCATTAGCTTAATGGCCTTTAACACCCAGCCATCTGCCATGATGTAATTAAATAAAAAAATCAAAAGGAGCATATGGTGCCCATTAAAAATAAATATTAAAATTTAGTTTCCCTGGGTAATGACTCCAGTGCCTCTTGCTCTGCGGGCAAACTTTATGGCCATCTTCACTTGTTGTGGAGAACTTGCTGGGCCACAGTGAATAGAAACGAGCAGGGGAGAACCGATGGAGAGGCAGACATTTCTGGTTTGAACCTGCTTCAGCCATACGGTGGTTGTGTGATCTTCAGCAAGCAGTCTGCCTCTTTGAGACTCAGTTTCCTCACCTACCAAAATATGGCCAATCTCCACTGCCTCACTGGAAGGGTATAAAAGTACGAGCTAATGTGTGTAAAATACATAGCACCGTATAATAGGATGTACTTACATTCACTGAGCACCTAGTGTGTCGGGCACTTTTAACCATCCTAAAAGAAAGGTCTAATTAATCAGCCCCATTTTACAGATGAGAAAACTAAGGTTTTAGAGAGGCTAAGGCATCTGTGTAACATTACACGGCTAGGAAGTGGTGGAGCAGAGTTCACACTCCAGCAGCCTGGCTCCAAATCCTGCATTCCACTGAGCGTTACGTAACAATTTCTCAGTACGTGGTCATACTCTGCCCCAACTTTGGCCAACTCAACAAAGCATCTCCCCACTTCTCATGATCAACACCATTTGCCCAGACTTCACAGAAAAAGATGAAGATTCAGTGAGTTATTTTGATCAATCTTGACCACCCAAGGTAGGTGTGGAGGACACATTTTGGGGGGTGAGTCTGTCTAGTTAGTGATTTCCAACCCCCTGTTCATGGGGGCAGGCTCCAGCGGCCATGATTATACCATAAAACATGCCCACTGGCATTGCAGGTGACCATAAGTGGACTCAGATATAAAACTGGCCCATCAATTCTTGCCCTCTCTCCCGCAGAATGTGGAGCTGGGATTTGAGACGGGAACAATCTCTGCCTGTCACTTGGACTAGAAGCTGTCATCACATGGCCAAAGAAAGAGCTAAAGTTAGTCTGCAGAGAGAGGAAGAAGAAAACAGACTGAGACAGAGGAGCCAAGAAAGCTTTGGGTCCCTGACTCACGGAGGGCTAAGTGCCAGCCTCCCAGGCCTGGAGACAGCGCCGGATGAGAAAATGTGGGTACTTTTCTTACTATGGAGCTAGGTATATAGCAGGGACTCGATAAGAGTTAGCTGGAGGTAGTGTTCAAAGGGCAGCCATACAAAACTAAACATATCTTACCATCGTAAGAAATTGTGCTCCTTCGCATCCATCCAAAGGAGTTGAACCCTGAGGTCCACACAAAAACCTACATACAGATGCTTACAGCAGCTTTGTTCATCACTGTAATAACGTGGAGTCAGCCGAGATGTCCTTCAGTGGGTGAACAGGTAAATAAGCTGCCGTCCATCTGGACAATGGAATATTACTCGGTGCTAAAAAGAAATGAGCTCTCAACCCATTAAAAGACACGGAGGAACCTTACTTAAATGCATCTTAGTAAGTGGAAGAAGCCAACCTGAAGAGGCTATGTTCTGTATGATTCCAACTACAGGACATTCTAGAAAAGGCAAAACCAGAGAGACAGTAAAAAGACCAGTGGTTGCCAAGGGTTGGGGGAAAGGAAGAATGGAGGGGAGCACAGAGGATTCTGAGGGCAGGGAAGTATTCTGTGTAATACCGCTTGGTGGATGCAGGTCATTATGGGTTTGTCCAAACTCACAGAAGGTACACCAACCACCATGAGTGAACCCCGATGTAAACTATGGGCTCCAAGTGACAGGGCCATGCTGGTGTAGGTCCACCAATCGTAACACATGTTCTACCGTGGGTGTGGGATGTCGATGGTGAGGGAGGCCGTGCAGATGTAGGGCAGGAGGCATCCTGTACTTTCTGCTCAATTTTGCTGTAAACCTAAAATTGCCTTACAAAGTAAAAATCTGGGGTGCCTGGGTGGCTCAGCTGGTGAAGCAAACATCTGCCTTCAGCTCAGGTCATGATCTCAGAGTCCAGGGATTGAGCCCTACATTGGGCTCCCTGCTCAGTGGAGGGTCTGTTTCTCTCCCTCCCTCTGCCTGCCACTCCCCTTGCTTGTGTGCACTCTCTCTGTCAAATAAATAAATAAAATCTCTAAAAAAAGTCTATTCCCTCTTTTAAGAGGGAATGCAATCTTACACCTGAAAAGGTGAGACCCACTAGAGTAGCAGCAAGAAGGGATAGAGCAGGGAGGAGGGTTAAGAGGTGAAGGGACTGCTCCCCTCGTCCAATGGTTCAATGAAAGGGACCCAAAGGTGCAGCTCACTCCATCCCCTGGCCTCCCCTGTCAGACTGGCAGCTGGCAGCCCTTCTCAGAGCCCAGATCACTTTCCTCCCCAAGTGGGACTTCTAAAGAAAGGCCCTAAATTCCTATCATTAAGCCATCTGGAGTCATCCTTCTCCAGGAGCTGCTCTGTCGTGGGTCAATTAGTGTGCATTTGCATAGAGTTCCTTAATAGGTTGCTAATTGTCTGGGGGAGATAATGGATGGCTCTGGTGGTTCTGGGCAGAATGTTTACCCACAGGGGCAGACCTACAGGGGGTATCAGAGAACAGAGAGGAAGGAGGGAGGAAGGGAGGGAGGGGAGAGGATGGGAGAGGAGGGAACAGTGAACTGTTACTGCCTCATGTGCAGCAAAGGAGATGTATTATTTTGTGAACCTTTTGCTGTGTGTGTGTGTGTGTGTGTGTGTGCGCGCGTGCATGCGTATACATTCTGGATCCTAACCTACAGTGCTGTTCTCGCTGTACGTCCATTAAAATGATCTGAAAGCCCTAGTGATGGAGAATAGCAGGGGAGAGCCACTCCAGGTAGAACAGTTGCAGGAGAACCCACTGAGAAGGCATTTGAGTGGAAACCCGATCAATGAGAAAGGTGAGACCCTGGGAAGATCTGGGGCGAGAATGTCACAGGCAGAGAGGACACAGTGTGGAGTGGGAAGTGGGAAAGAGCCGTAGCACATCCCAAAAGCAGGTAGGCAGGGTCAGAGTGCAGAGGACCGCTTGGGGAGAGCGTGCACCCCATTCCACCAGGTCAGAACTGCACACCTGTTTCCTACCGTGTACAGTGAGGAGGTGCGGAGGAGGCCTCCAAGGAACCCCTCCTGTCCCAGGAGACAATGGCCAGGACTTTGGCTCTCAAAGGCTGAGCTGGGGTCAAGAAATATTGGTTGACTGGCAGGGCTGAGGGCAGGCTGAGGTCCTGGCCCTTTATTGGATCGGTGGTGGCTCTAGAATTTCTTTCTAGGTGGGGCTCAGGGGAAAACTCTGGCCAGAAGGGCAGGCTCTGGTCTTGACCTGACCATACGGGATGTCAAGCACTTAGATGAAGTGAGAACATTTGTCGCTATTAGGGGTCAGCAAACTGTGACCTCAGCCAAACTGTCTCTTGGCTTTTGTCAGCCCTAGAGCTAAGAATGGCACATAAATATATATTTTTAAAAGATTTTATTTATTTATTCATGAGATTCAGAGAGAGAGAAAGAGGCAGAGACATAGGCAGAGGGAGAAGCAGGCTCCCTGCAGGGAGCCCAATGTGGGACTGGATCCCAGGACCCCAGGATCACGACCAGAGCCAAAAGCAGATGCTCAACCACTAAGCCACCCAGGCATCCCTGGCTTTTGTTTTTAAAGGGTTGCAAAGATGAGATGAGCCCTGGGTGTTATACTGTATGTTGGCAAATCAAACTTAAATAAAAACAAATTAAAAGAAGAAGAAGAAAGAAGAAGAAGAAGAAGAAGAAGAAGAAGAAGAAGAAGAAGAGGAGGAGGAGGAGGAGGAAGGAGGAGGAGGAGGAGGAGGAGGAGGGGGAGGAGGAAGGAAGGAAGAAGGAAGAAGGAAGAAGAAGGAAGAAGGAAGAAGGAAGAAGAAAGAAGAAAGAAAGAAGAAAGAAGAAGGAGGATAAGCAGCAGCAGACAGCACGTGACCCCCAAAGCCTAAATTATTTCCTATCTGGCCCTTTATCAGCAATGGAGGCTGGGGGTGGAGATCACAGGGGGAAAGGCATAGATAGGGCTGTCAGTCCTCAGAGCTCAAAGACCCCCCTCTGGTCTTTAAGCAAGTTCCTTAGCGCAGGTGACAAACAGCTGGAAGAAGTCTGGAGATCATTGGCCTCGGGGAAACAGTCTCCTTTTACAGAAGGGGAAACTGATGCTCAGGGACAGTCAGATGAAATCTACCCCATCCGTGGGCAACGCCTCCCGTGGACCTGGACCCCAGTAAGGGTTCAGTAAGTTTCCGCTATTCCCATCATTATTACTATTGTTATTATGCTACCATAGAATTGTAGAAGAAAAAAGCTCCTTTGAAGCCTGTTAGAGCAAGTCTGAGGGTTGACAGATGAGGAACCTGAGGCTCAGAGAGGTTAAAGGGCTGTCCGGGGTTCCACAGCCAGGCCAGTGGGGCGCCAGTTCCCAAACCAAGCCCGCTGCCCTACAACTTTCCTCCTCCTGTTCGTGCCTCTCTTCCTGCCAGCCCCCTCACCTCCGCGCCACCTCCCCCCACCCGTCCTCACCACAAGTCAATCCCACCCTTTCGACACTTGCTGGACCCCCGCTGGCCAAGGCGGATTAAAATCTAATTTAGGACCAGTGACAGCTCCTATTAGCAGCTGGACCACAGAAGGGTTTTCACCAGCGGTTTCCCTAGCAAGAACCCTCGCTCCCACCCTCAAACGTCCAGCCCAGTCCTTCTGCCCAAGCTAGTGTGTATGTGT
The DNA here is from genome assembly GCF_048418805.1 of Vulpes vulpes. NCBI lineage: Eukaryota > Metazoa > Chordata > Mammalia > Carnivora > Canidae > Vulpes > Vulpes vulpes. The sequence goes on along the minus strand of NC_132789.1, from coordinate 18,101,116 downwards.
GTGAGAATATGTGTGTGCTTGTGTCTATGTAGGCGTGCATGTGTGTCTGTGTATGTCTGGGTGTATGTACATGGTTGTGTGTACCTATATAGATGTCTGACTGTACCTCTGTATCTATGTGTACGTGTGTAAGTCTGTGTAGGTGCGTGTATGTTTGTATGTCTGTATCTGTGTGGGGACATGGGTGTGTATGTATGTAGGTGTATGCATGTTTGTATGTATGTATCTGTGTGTAGGTGTGGAGGTCTAGTATGCATGTGCAAATGTATATGGAGGTGTGCGTCTGTGTCTGTTGTAGGAAAGGGTCTCTGAGCCCCCAGCCCAGATGTGCGTGCTAAGCTCTCTCCCCTTCCAGAGCACCCCACCCACCCCAGTCTTAGAGCAGAACTAAGAAGTGGGCTCTCAGCCCAACAGAACTGGGGGGAAGACCCTTCACAATCCCCAGGCCACTTTCCCCATTGACCCAAAGGGGAAGGTGGAGTCAGCCGGTGACTCTTACCCAGGTCTCCTGGACCCCAGGGGAAAGCCTTGACACCCTCCCTAGGGAAAAAGGACAATGTATAAGCTGCTGACTGCACACCTACTAGGTGCTGGGGCCTTCTGCTTACACCGTGTCACTGATTCTCCGCAGCGGCTCTATCGGCAGGTTGGCTTTAACCTCACTTTACAGATGAAGCAATGAAGGTTGGGGAGGCCAGTCAACTGGCCAGAAGGCAGAGCTGGTGAGTGGCGGAGCTAGACTCGACCCTGGGCCTGTCTGACTCCAGAACCTCAATCACAACGTCCCCGTGACATTGCCTCTGGCTACAGCAGTGTGCTTCAACCTCTGCAGGGTGAGTGGGCTGATTCTGAAGGCCCAGAAGGCCTTTCTCCGGAGGGTCTGCTCATCAGGCTGGTGCCACCCCTGAGGCTCCTCAGCTGGGAATGAGGGCTTACAGAAGGTACGGGGGTCCTCAGACCCCTGTGGTATCTTCACCATGGCCTTTAGTGGCCCAAGGAGATCTGCTGGCACCCAACACAGAGACATCCCCTCCATGAGGGTAACCACTGCTGGAAACTGCCCCGTACCTCAGCTGCCTGGTTCGCCATCTGGACACCATCCAGAAGGTAGCATGTGAGCATACATACCACCAGAGACGCACGCATGCATGAAGTCATACATCCCCATGCCTGTCGCCTCCCCTCACAGCACATGTACATATGCACCCACCTCTGTTTCTCCATCCCCCGTTCAGAGCACATGGCAGGAAACCTCCATCCTGACTCACAAATGACAAAGAGCAGACATCATGTAATGATTAGTCCAGACATGTTTAGGGTCGCACCTAAAGCCAGAAACCAGAGCTTCTCATTCGGACCAAGCATGGCTTCTTACCCCCTGGAATTGCCAAAAGAACAGAGATATGGACCCGAAGACCACCCTTGAACCCTCTGATTCCAGATTTACAGAGTTTAGTCTCTGTTTCTAGAGCTTACTTCTAGGATTTTACCCCAAAATTGTCTGTCATGAGATTTTAGTATATGTGCTGCCGAAGCGAGCACATGTCGTGAGATTGATTATAAGGTTCCACGCCAGGATCCCTGACACCCAGCATTCTGTGCTGGGGTACTGGGGTCAGCTTCAATGTTGGCAGGTTCTCAGATTACGAAATTCTGTTCTGAGCCCCTAAGATCCCATCTCCTCCCGTGTCAAGGTTGAAATTCTCCCTGGGAGACAGCCATGCCTCACTGCCTTCCAGTGACCAGGATGAAAGATGTGCACATAAATTATATATTTCCAGGCATCTCTAAATTGCTCAGCAATTACAGAACACCAAAGGTCAGCTGCCTGGAGCAAGACTGTCCCCTTCGGCAGAGAAAAACAGCTGGACGGAAACTCACCAATGTACATAAAGACATTACCTCTTGCAGGGTAGGTGTAGAGGTGATTTTTTTTTTTTTTTTGGTCATTTTTGCCTGTCTTTCCTTTTTTCCCTCTGACTGGCTGTGGTCTAAAGAAAGAGATGGAGGGGATGCCTGGGTGGCTCAGCAGTTGAGTGTCTGCCTTTGGCTCAGGGTGTGATCCCGGGATCTGGGATCGAGTCCCTCATCGAGGCTCCTCGCAGGGAGCCTGCTTCTCCCTCTGCCTGTGTCTCTGCCTCTCTCTCTGTGTCTCTCATGAATAAATAAATACAAATCTTTAAAAAAAAATTTTTAAAAGAAAGAGATGGAGGGGCACCCTCTGAGTGACTCAATGGTTGAGCGTCTGCCTTTGGTTCAGGGCATGATCCTGAGGTCCTGGGATTGAGTCCCACATCAGGTTCCCCGCAGGGAGCCCACTTCTCCCTCTGTCTGTGTCTCTGCCTCTCTGGGTGTCTCTCATGAATAAATAAATAAAATCTTTAAAAAAAAAAAAAGGAAAGAAAGAAAGATGGAGAACCCATGACTTTTGGGGTTAGTGAGACATGACCTGGGATCTTGGCTTCATCACTAGCACTGAAAAGATAAGCAAGCCTCTTATCTCTCCAAGCTGTAGGCTCCTCATCCATAAAACAGGATGAATGGTGGTCCCTGCTGCATGGGTTGTTTTAAAGATTTTTTTTTTTTTTTTGAGAGAAAGAGAGAGAGAGTGTGTGTGAGCAGGAGGGAGAGGGAGAGAGAATCTGAAGTAGACTCCATGCTAAGTGTAGAGGTGGATGTAGGACTCCATCTCACAACCCTGAGATCATGACCAGAGCCGAAACCAAGAGTCGGATGCCTGACTGAACCACCCAGGCACCCTTGCATGGGTTGTTTTAAAGGTTTTGCTCAAGGGGCACCTGGGTGGCTCAATCCAAGCATCCGACTCTTGATCTCAGCTCAGGTCTTGGTCTCAGGGTTGTGAGTTCGGTTCCTCCACCCAGCGTGGAGCCTACTGTATAAAGCAAATAAATAAAAGAAATACAGGGTTTGCTCAAGTAACACACATAAAATGCTTATTAGCACAGGGCTGGGCACATTGCTGGGTCTCAACACAATCAAAACTATTGCTAACTTTGTTTGAACCAACACAGGCAGCCAAGGCTTGGCTGAGGGTACTGGAGTTCTGGAATGTAAGGGACTCCCTGAAACCCTACGTCAGCTGTCAATTCGTAACTCAAGACCTATAAAATGGGCACAAACAGGCCACTTTTTCGGGTGTATGATAAGGTGATTCAACACTTACATACATCAACAAGGGCTCACCATAACCAGTGATCTCCCCATCACCCCCCCCACGCCCCTATTATTACCCCCTGCTGCCAGGGGGCCCGGCAGGCACAGAGCTGGAGCTGGGAGGGGCGGGCCTGGGGCAGAAGTTAGAACCGGGGCGGCACCTGCTCTGTCAGCTTGTTCGTGATTCTTCTAAAGGAGAGACTCCCCAGTCTCAACATTAATAGGCTGTTGCTGTCATGATGTCTTTAAATTTAGACAAACATCCCCCACACAAACACGCATCCGCCCACACACCCCCAGGAATAAATCTGCCCCGGGAAGGAAGGAGGGAGGTCTGTCTCCTTACATCCTGAGAGGGAAAGGGAGGCAGGGGGCGGGCTGGGTGCTCAACCTGCAGCAATAGGGCCCCTGGGGGCAGGGAAGCTCCTCTCCTCCCTGCCCAGAGTCCTGGGAAGCAAGTAGGGCACTCAGATGCTCAGTCTCAGCAGGGGGTGGGGGGCAGGCTCAGGGGCAGGTTAGCACAATGAAGGACTGGACTAGATGACCACTAAGGTCCATGGGTTCAAATCCGGACACCGGAGGACAAGTGGGGTGTCCTGGGTGAAATCTGCAGCCTGTCTGAGCTGGGGTTTCCTTGTCTGCAAACCAAGTGGTTGCAGGGCGCTTTCCCTGGGTGTGCGGTCCCCTGGGACCTTGTACTTGGTTTATTGCTCTGCTGCTGCCGTCTTGAAATTCTTAACAATTATCCAACAGGGAAGCATCTGCATTTTGCACGAGGCCCTGCCAATTGTGTACTGGTCCTGGGTGGCTGTGAAAATGGAAGGAGGCTCAGCACTGAAGCTCCTAGCCCAGTGCAGGCACCAGGTGAAGATTCAGATTTAAGTCTGGTCTCTCACTCCCCATCCTCCTCCTTCTCCCCAACTTTTCAAGCCCCTTCTATGCTTATGTGTTCCAGGCAAGTGGATTATCCTCTCTGGGCCTTCAATTTCTCCTTTGGAAGACACAAAAACCACCTAAAATGTCTTCTGGCTCCTACTTCCGGCCCTCCTCCCATTCAAACTACAATTCACTCATTGACTTATCCAACACTCACTGAGCCACAGCCACCTGCCAAACCAAGGTTTGCCCCACAGGCCTGACCCAAACCAGGGGATCTATCTATGGTGAGACCTTCTCCTGCAGGAACTTCACAAGTGCATCATCTCTGGGGAAAGGTTCTTCTTCCTCACCTCAAAACACCTCTGCTCTGATCCACGGGAGCCTAATATTCTCCCCTAAACCTCCCTAAATTCTCCCCTAAAAATCACAACATGATTTTATTTCTTCATTCAACAAGCATTTATTACACACCTGTAACATGCCAAGCGCTGTGGTGCCCTCCACCCCACAAAGAAGATGGGGCCTCTGCCAATAGGGAGAGGGCAACTTGATTTTCCAGCTTTTAAAATCTTGGGGTCCAGGGTAGGGGGAAGGCATGAAATAGGTGATGAGGATTGAAGAGCACACTTGCCACCAGTGAGCGCAGAGTAATGTATAGAATTATCAAATCGCCGTATTGTACACCTGAAACTAACGCTGTACGTTAACTCTACTGGAATTAAAATTTTAAAAAATAAAATAAAATCTTGGGATCTGGGTTGGTTTCAAGCACTAATAATGACACTTGGTTAGCTTCCAGACCTTGTAATGTGTAAATTCAAATGCTCATAACTTTGTAAGGTAGGTACTATTCTCTCCATTATACAGATGAGAAACTGAGGCTCGAATAGGTCAAGGGACTCACTCAGGGTCACCCAGCTCACAAGAAGCAAAGCCAGGATTTCAGCCCAGGGCTCTGTGGCTCCCAAGGGCTTTTGATGATACTGCTGCCTCTTGGATTGAAGTTTATCTCACCAAAGGGAACATGCACTCCTCAGGGCTGGGGACTCTGACTTAGAGTCTTTTCATCTCCATGGCTAATTTGTAGTTTGAGGCATGGAATCTTCCAGCAAGTTCTGGTTGAGTGTCTGGAGCACACCACTTCTGAAGGAATCCCAAACACTAAAGCCAGCCCCATCAGCCAAAGCTTTTCTGCTACTGCTCAAACAGCACGCTGGTTCCTGAAGTTTTCCGAATCAGAGAGAGGATGACATTCAAGGCCAGAGAGCCACAGGCTGTAAGCCACCTGGGGCTGAAGCTTTAGGTTCTGTCTGGGATCTGATGTGGCCTTTTGATCTGATTCACTTAGGCAACTCAGTGCTTCCAGGTGATCCTCAGGGTACAAAGCAGGGGTTCTCAAACTGGAACGAGCACAGGAATCCTCTGGAGGGCACTGGGCTCTGCTCCCAGAGTTCCTGATTCAGCAGGTCCTGGGCAGAGAGCCTGACAACATGCGTTTCCTTCCTTCCTTCTTTCTTTTTCTTTTCTTTTCTTTTCTTTTTTTAAAGATTTTGTTTTTATTATTTACTTATCTAAGAGAAAGGGAGAGAACGAGCAAATGGGGGCGGGGCGAGAGGGAGAGGGACAAGTAGACTCTGCACTGAGCAGGGGGCCCAACTTGGGGACTCGATCCTAGGACCCTGAGATCATGACCCAAGCCGAAATCAAGAGTCAGACGCTCAACAATTGGGCCACCCAGGTGCCCGACATGTGCATTCCTAACAAGCTCCCAGGGAGGCAGCGGCTGCTGCTGCTGATCCAGAGACCAGACTTTACAAACTTCCTGTCTAAGTACTTTGTAATTACAAGAGGCTGGGACAAATCAGGATTTGATCCTCTGGCAGGGAGCACAGACTCTGGGGACAAGCAGACCTGGATTCACATCGCAGCCCCCACATGGGGACCCAGGAGTCACAGGGTATATCAAGAGGCTGTTCTGAGCCTCAGTTTCTTCATGTCTGAGTGGACATCTGTTAACAGTCCTCAGAGAGTGCTTTCTACGTACAGTGATGGGTTGAACTGCGCCCACCACCACCAGCCCTGCCCCAAATGTGGATGTTGAAGTCCTAACCCCCACACCTCAGAATGTGATCTTATCTGCAAACAGGGTCTTTACAGAGGTAAACAAGTTAAAATGAAGTCAGTAGGCTAGGCCCTAACCCAGGATGACCCGTGTTCCTAAAAGCAGACATTGCACACAGACAGGTACGGAGGGAAGCCGGTGCGAAGCCACCGGCAGAAAGAGGCTTCGCAGGAGCCAAGGAGACAGGTCTGGGACAGAACCTCCCCTCTCACCGCCCTCACAAGGAACCAACCCTTCTGACACCTTGACTGTGGATTTCCAGCCTCCAGAACTAGGAGACAATACGTTTCTGTAGTTTGAGCCACTACAACACCTCAGACTTTTTCTTAAATGAGAATCTGCGAACAGTACAGTAGAAACCATGCATCTTAATTGCACAGGAATCTACAGAATCATTTGTCCACATATGTCCGCACTCACGTGACCCTACCCATATCAAGACCTAGAACATTCCCCACACTGCATAGAGGATCCTGGTGCCATCTCTCTAGCAGCAGTCACCTGCTCTGTCACTAGACATCAGTTTGGCATGTTCTTGAGCCTCATAAAAGCTGAACAATGTTGAACGGAGGAAACCAGCCCTTCACATTTAAACCCACTTGACCCTCATACAAATCCACCCCCGCCCCCGCAAAAGGTGGTATGATGATCTCCATGGTACAGAGAAAGAATCAGAGGCCCAGAGAGGTCCTGTAACTTGCTCAAGATCACACAGCAGCAGAGCCAGGATGGGAACCCAGGTAGTCTGGCTCCACTTCCTGTATTTACTGCTGTTATAATACACAGTGAGTGCCCAGCAAATATAACCCCAATGACTTCCATCAAGCCAGGTACGCTATATTATAGAATACACGTACATACACACATATACACTATATAACACAGCCAGGAGTAAGTAAATATTAGCACTGTCCCCTTTTACAGAGGGAAAACAGAGACTCAGAGCAGCTGAGAACACATGTCCAAGGTCACAGGGCTGGTCAGTGGCACAGCAAGGATGGAGTACACCTGTTTGCAAACTTTGTACTCCTCACCATGGACTTCACAGGCAGGGGTGCAAGCTTCCCCTAAGTGGTAGTGCCAGGACTACGGCACCCAACAAACTGCACTTCCATTAAAACCGCAATGAGCTACCACAGCACATCCACTAGAAGGGCTCAAGCATGCAACCCAACAATCCAAGTGCTGGAAAGGCTACAGAGCAACCGGAAGGCTCATGCATCTACAGGGCAATGCAAAAGGGAATGTGGACCCTCTGGCAGGCAGTCTGATGGGTTTCTTATAAAATTAAATGTCCATTTACCATATGACCCAGCAATCCCACCCCTGGGTACTGACCCAAGAGAAAGGAGAACCCAGCCTCACACAGAAACCTGTATGCCAGTGTCAATAGCAGCTTGTCACTGCTGAAAATAAAAACCACCCAAATGTCCTCCAAGGATAAAGGGACAAACTCTGTGGCTTTTACACAAACAGGAGTACTATTTGGCCATTAAAAGGGATAAACTACTGATACACACAATGGCATTGATGAATCTCAAGGCATTATGCTGAGCGGAAGAACCCAGGCTCAAAAAGCTGTACGATTCCATTTATAGGACATTCTAGAATAGGCCAAAGGCAAAGAGATTGGTAGTTGCCAGGGGCTAGGATGGGGGGGGGGATGGATTGACTACAAAGGGGCACAGAGGAATTTTGAGGGTGACGAACACCTTTATTCTGGAGGTGGTTATGGGGCCAATTGCATTTGTGAAAACTTGCAGAACTATAAACTACCATGGGTGGGTTTTACTGTAGGTAAATTATACTCAAAAACTGTGCTTTTTCCTGTGCTGGCTGAGCTCCGAAGGAAGGGAGGCTTCCAAGAGAATCAACACCTGCTCTCTTCCCATCCCAGGCCCCTGGGATGCTCACCTGGAGCGAAGGGATGGCTCAGCAGGGGCAGGGACAGCTCCCATGAGCACCTGGCTGCCCACGTGACCCTAGTCTCATGCCTGCTCTGCTCCAAGAGCAGGAACAGGCAGGGTTATTTTTGCTCTGAGAAGTACCAGCCATAGGGTACTTTCTCCACAGGCAGCAGCCACCCCCTGCTGTGTTTACATAAAAACACATTTGCCCAGGGTTTTGTTTTTACATTTGCCTTAGCGGCCTGGATTCTACGCAATGTGGGGAGGCCTGATTATCAGGCTGCAGGCAGCTGACGGGAGAGGGCACAGGCTGAAGGCAGGTGGTTCAGGCTCGAGCTTCCTCCCAGTCCCACAGCACCTTGGGGCCTCTGCGCAGAGGTGACAAAGTGCTTGCCACGCTCCCTCCGGCACACACCAGCATTTCTCAACCTTGGTGTTCTTACCGAGATCTGGGGCTGGATGCTTTGCTGTTGGGGGGCGGGGGGGCCGTCCCAGGCATCGCAGGATGTTTACAGCATCCTGGCTTCTGCCTACCAGCGCCCCTCTGCTAATTGTGACAATCAAAAAGGTCTCTAGATGTTGCCAAATGTATCTTGGGAGGGGGAGCAGCAAAATCGCCCCCAGTTAAGAGTCACTCGTGCACACACAAAGACTCACACACAAGCTCAGTTCAGCATCCCTCTACTTTCCAAGGCCCACCTAAAGAGAGAACTGTCTCTTTCTTTTTCACGTCTGTATCCCCAACTCCTTCCACAGCGTGTGACACGTTCGTATTTTAGAGGCTTGAAGCCATCTGTGGGACGGGCTAACCATCACAGCAGGAGTGACATCCTTGGTCACTACCAGCTGTGCCTTGGTTTGGAGGACGTCATCACCCAGTGGTCAGATTCTGGCTGCCGGGTGTGGATCAGAACCATGTGCCAGGTGGTTCCCACATGACCGCACCTGGCCCCAGGACTGAGGTCCATGACTGTCCCCGTGTGACAAGTCAGGAACCCGAGGCACGCGGCTAATGGGCGACAGAGCTGGGGTTTGGGCCTAGAATCATGTGACACCAGAGCCCAATCTCTTCAGATCATCAAACTCCACTCAAGGCAACTGAAGCCTTCAATATTTAAGGGCAAGATGGGGAATAAATAGTGACTGTCTGCTTAGCGACGTTCCACTCAGCCTTCCTTGAACTTGTCTTCAAGTAGGCATCTCTGCACTGTCCAATTTTAGCAAGAATCCTGTCATGTCAGCTTAGCAGAAGCCCCACCCTCCATATCTGATCACCTTCAATGCCTCCCCAGGGCTCCTTCTCTCCCGCCAGCCCTCAGGTAATGTCTGATCACCCAGCCCACGTGCAGCACAAATCTTGTTGGGTTGGTTTACCCAGAAGCCTGAAGTTTCCTATCTTCCACCTGCTGACCGCCCCCCACCCTGGTTTTAGCTCTAAGTTCCCATTTACCTCTGTGGGATTCAGAGTTAAGCTGGTTCTATCCATGCGTCTCTTTCCCCTTTCTTGCTACAGTCCTGAATAAAATCTGTGTTTATCCGTTCAACTACCGTCCAGCTCTGGGAAGAGAATGTGGTCAAAAGGCAGAGATCCTCCCAGGATTACTGCAGTCAGGAAGTGTGGACTTTGGTGCAAGACAGACCAGCACCCAAACTCCACTCGGCCATTTACCAGCTCTATAAACTTGGGCCAGGGACCGAGCCTTGATTTTGTCATCTGTAAAATGGGGGCAGTGACAATAATACAGCTCAGGTTTCTGCAATGATTAAATGAGATGATGCTACAAAGGGCTCTCCTAGGGTCCAGAAAACAGCCTGTACACGAGAATACTGGTTGGATGGATGTGCAGATAGGCGTAGAAGAGAATGGCCCTAGCTGAGGTGGAAACCAGAGGTACCAGAGGTAGAAGTGAGTGTATCACATCAATCAGCAGGGTGAGGGTGTTCAAATCCCAGAGTCCCCTACACACACACACACACACACACACACACACACACAGAGGGAGCCAGAAGCCAGCCACTCCTCAATGGCCTCCTGCTCATTTGATTGGACCAAATGAAGGTCCACTGTGTGTGCTGACCAAGGACAGGCTGCCAAGCTGGGTCAGAGGCCTACACCAGCCCCTTTGCATGGGCATCAGAAAGGTGATGACCCTTTGAAAACTATGGAGCCTAATTCGGCACCCTTTGACTCCTCCTAAACAGACATACCAAACATCGGAGACATGGACCTGCTCTCAGCTCTTCTGGGGAGCACAGAGAGGTGCCATGGTCCCTCCCAGGCCTGACCACAGGACAGGACAAAGGCGTACAGGGGTGGGGGCGGGTGCTCCAGGCCATCGGTCATGGAAGGTTCTGCTTCTCCTCGTTAATTCAAGAGCTTCCACAGCTCCCGCTGAGCAGCTGAAGAGCTCTCTGGAACCTCTTTTCAACTGAAAACAGTAATTTGCAAGAGCTCACAATGCAAGCAGCAGACGAGATGCACAGTTGAACGGTAGCCGCAGCCAGCCTTTCTCCCAGCCCGGGGTCTGTGGAGCCACTCAGAGGCTGGGCAGCTGCCCCAGGCTGGTGGGAGGGTCCTGGGATGCAGGACGAGAGCCCATGTCAACGGCTCCCTAGAACAAGCTGGGGTGTTTACCGTGAGGCCCAGCAAGCCCACCCTCCCCCCAAGTATTGGTTTCCTAGAGCTGCCGTAATAAACGACTAAACTGGAGGGCTTAAGACAACAGAAATGCATCCTCTCCCAGATCTGGAGGTCAAAGTCCAAAATCAAGGTGTCGACCAGGGCTGGTTCCTTCTGGAGGTTCTGAGGGAACATCCATTCTGTGCCTGCCTCCTAACCTCTCGGGGCTTCTGGCAATCTCTGGCATTTGCTGGCTTGTAGATGCATCAATCCAACCTCTGTCTCCATCTTCATGTGTGTTCCCTCTAGGTGTCTGTCTCTGTTTCCTCTTCTTATAAGAACACCAGTCATTGGGTTGGGGCCCACTCAATTCCAGTAGGGCTTCATCTTAACTCATTATACCTATTTCCACATAAGGTCCAATTCTGAGGTTCCTGATGGACATGAATTTTGGGGAGACACTGTTTAACCCAGTATATGCTGTACTGAATTCCACTTCGGCTACTTGCTGCTGTGGTGATGGTAGGCAAGTGACTCAACCTCTCTGATCCTGTTTCCTCATCTTTAAATAGGAAGGATTTTAAGACTGCCATGATGATTAGGTGCCATGACACAGTACAGTAAGTGGTCACGAGCAAAGACCGTGAAGCCGGATGACGTGCCACCAACTTGCTGTGTGACCTTGGATAGGTTGCCTAACCTCTCTGGTCATCTGCCCCCCTGTCTTTAAATTGAGGAGATTAAAAGACATCATGGTCCTCCCCCTCCCATAGTCTCAAATTCTTAAAGATCCCTAAAGGTACCACAGAGGTCCATGGGGCCTCTTAGGATTTCCAAGACCCTAGAAACTACACATTAACCATCAACAATAATACAACTCTGTTTGGGAGCTGGAATCGGATTGACTTAGCACTACACTCCATCTTTTCTCAAAACAAGCAGAATTCCTCACCAAGAGTTATCAGTGTAGGGGCGCCTCGGTGGCACAGTTGGTCAAACGTCCGACTCTTGGTCTCAGCTCAGGTCGTGATCTCAGGGTCATGAGATCAAACCCCAAGACGGGCTCCACGCTCAGTTATAGAGTCTGCTTATAACTCTTCTTTCCCCTCTCCCTCTGACCCTCCCCTGCTCTCTTTCTCTCTCTCTGTAAGATAAATAAATCTTAAAAAAAAATTAGCAGTATCTCTGATAGGTTTTAATTTACTGAAAAAAAAATTCTTACTTAAAATCATGCAATTTGTTTAAGAAACAAAAATATTTCTGGTCACAGAAGAGACAGATAATAAGAACATTCTTAGGGCTGGAGAGGTAGGGGCTCAATAGGATTAGCGCATATCAGCTCATAATAAATGACAACATCAGCTCCCAGTTATGGATCGCTCACTGGATGCCAGATGTTATTTTCACTACCACCCACTTTGTCTCTCATTTACCCACAAGACAACCCTGTGAGGTAGGTATTCTTACCTTTATTTTACAGTTGAAGAAACTAAGGCTGAGAGGGACAGTGAATCACCCAAGGTCACACAGCTGGTTAGGATAGGAGCTAGGTGGAAATCTGAATTCAGGTCTGAAACTCTCTTAAGTAAGCTGTTCAGCTGTGAAACTGTTAACTGTCTCAGCTAACTGTAAGCTCTAGAGCAGAGAAACACAACGTCAGCGGTATGCATAACCTAAAATGTTCAAGCAGCCACATGAAAAAGGAAAAACAGAAGAAATTAGCTTTAATCGTATACTTTAATGTAACCCCCAAATCTAGAATATTGCCGTTCCAGGTTGAAATAAATTCAAATATTATTATTAACAACATATTTTACATTCTTTTCTTCACATGAAGACCTCAAAATCTGGTGTGTATTTTACACTTATGGCACACCTAGGATCAGACTGGCCCCATCTCAATTGCTCAACAGGCACGAGGGGCCACCGGCTGGTGTAGCTCAGCAGATCTGGAAATCTGTCTGCAGATTTGCAGAGCTGGGAAAATTATGTGCATCTAGACTGACTCCAAATCAAGACACATCCCTGCTGCCAGTCCATGGCCTCCTTAGGCGGGAAGCAAGGGAACTGGGAAACTATGTCTCTGGCATCCAGACTATCCAGGTACCAGGTGACTCACTCCGCGTGCCCCAGAGCTCCAGCCTCTCCTGCGTTACCCGCTCTGATCCTGTGGGCAGCCCCAAGCCTCTCAGCTGAGGGCCCGCGGGGTGCTGAGTCCAGTGTGCCCTGGGGCTGATCTGGGCTCACGTGCACCTAGAGTGGGCACCCCGTGGATCCGAAAGCACCCTGCAAGGACAACCGAAACTGCTTCCATAGGCCAACGGGACTGGCAGTCCATGCCTGGCTTCAGACCCCAGCTCAGTCACTCCTGCCTAGGAGAGTTGCACCATTCTGTAAAATTGGGGTCATATGACACCTCTTCCTTCACAGGGTTGATAGGAGGGCCCAATGAAGAACTCTAAGAATTGCCTGTATCTGGGGCGCCTGAGTGGCTCAGCCAGTTAAGCATCTGGGTCTTGATTTCTGCTCAGGTCATGATCTCAGGGTCATGAGATTGAGCCCCGCATGGGGCTCCACCTTCAGCCTCTGAATCTGCTTGAGAGTCTCTCTCCCTCTCTCTCTGCCCCTCCCCTTCTCCAGCTTGCTCGGTCTCAAATAGACAAACCTAAAAAAAAAAAAAAAAGAATCATTTTATCTCTTCAACACTTAAGTCAAATACTGAGCATGTTCCAAAGACATGCCATTTTATGGATAGGGAAACTGAGGCTCTGAGAGATGAAATCACTTGCCCAGCATTACACAGCTAGCAGATGATGGATTGCTCATATTGTGGCTGTGAGGGTTAAATCTATTAGTACGCTAAATGAAAGCACTTCAAAGAGAACTTGGCACCTAGTGAGCTCAATAAGGTTTTGCTCCTGCCATCATCACTGTCACCATCACCACCATCATCATCATTGACATCATATCACCATTTACATCATTGTCCTCACCATCACCATCACAGTCATCATTGTCATTGTCATCATCATTATCACCATCACTGTCATCATGTCATCATGTCAACATCATCACTATTGTCAGCCATCACCATCACTGTCATCACTATCAGTCATCGTCACCGCCATCATCAGTCATCACCATCATCATCATCACCATCGTCATGTCATCACTGTCAGCATCGTCATCATCACCATTGTCAGCATCACCATCATTGTCATTATCATTGTCCCCAGAACCATCATCATCTGACGTTCACATCATCACCGTCACTCTAATCATCACCACTGATGTTATTACTGAAATCCTCATCCTCTGCCTCCCCATATATGCTGTGAGCACAAAGCAGCACTGGGCACACAGGTGCAGGGCCCACATTGAGCAAGCTTCTTAACCTAAGTAATAAATAGACCTGAATCCAATCAATAACACAAGATAAAGATAAAGGTGAAAGATGATTCCTGTTTAGGATGGACGGACGGACGGACACACACACACACACACACACACACAGGACATTTTCTTTGGCCAAAGAACACTGCCAGCACACAGCTCTGTGCTTGCCTTGGGGGAGAGAAAAAGAAGCCAGCCACCACAGGTCCTGTGCAGTTTTTTTCCTTCCCAGTACAAGAAGTCTCAAGGAGCACAGCCTCCATCTTCAGCTTCTTGGCCAACCAGGGGGTAAGCTGCCAAGTGAAATAACCTCCCTCGGGCCCTTAATGGTCTGTGCAACAGAAGGGGCCTTGTTTGGGGCACTCTATTTATTTACCATCAGCACTGCTGCCAGCCCACTTTATATAGAGTCACTGCAGGTCAAGCTCTGGGCAGAACCAGAGATGCCCTCTCTGGCTGACCTTCCCCTTGGCCAGGGAGGTAGCCTCTCGGTGACTCCCTCATATTCCTCCATCCCTGACCCTGCAAAATTTACCAGCTGAGTGTCCTACCTCCACCACACACTGCTCTTCTCATTAACTCTTTCAAGTCCGTGACACCCTGGTGACTGTGGATTTATGTCCAGGTGTTTGGGTGTTAGCAGAGCCTTCCTAAAAGTCAAGGCTTTGGGTGGGTGGGGCCTGGAAAGAACAGAGGCTGGAATGTAAGAGAAGGGAAACAATTTTAGCACCACTCTGACCGTTCTAGGGAAGCCTCCTGCTCTCAGTTTATACCAGCCTTTCGAGCTTGACATTTCTGGTAAGACCTGTGGACAAACCCAACTGCATGATTTTGGGCTCTCAGCAAAAGCTAGGGGAATTCCCTAGAATATGGAACCTGGGGCATTTATAGTCCACAAGTTTTATTGAGCACATACTATATGCCAGAAAGGATGCTAGGTAATAAGGGAGAAGAGAGAATGATATAAAACCCCAGTTTCATGTATCTTACATGATAGGAGACTAGAAGCTTGATTTCCTTACTTAATATTTCCCCTGGATGTCAAAATCATCTCTATTTTTTAATTATTTTTTAAAGATTTTATTTATTTGAGAGAGAGAATGTGTGAGTGTGAGCAAGGGGAGGGGCAGAGGGAGAGTTAGAGGGAGAATCTTAAGCAGACTCCCCACTGAACAGGGAGCCCAACATGGGGTTCAATCTCACGACCCTGAGATCATGACCTGAGCTGAAATCAAGAGTCGGATGCTTAACCAACTGAGCTACCCAAGTGCCCTAGAATCATTACTATTTTAAACTAGTGTTTACCGAGACCAGCTCCTAAATGTTTACATAAATTACACAAGTTCATTACGGCACCAGCCCCAAGATGGGTACCACTCCCATTATCCCCACTCGACAGATGAGAAAACTGAGGCACTATGCGGTTGACAGACTTACCCCAACTCATTCATTGAGAAACTGGGAGAAATGGGACTTCCACCCGAAAGCCTAAGGCTCTGGAAGCACACAGAGGGGCAACCAACCCAGTCCTGGGATAAATCTGGCAGTGACCCAAGATGTGAAGGAGGTGGGGTCAGAAGGAAAGGAGAGCTGGAAGAGATGGGGAGATGCTAGCCCAGGGAGGGTAGATCACTGACCTGAAGGCTCCGAGTCAAAAGTACCAGAGTATGATTAGGCCCCAAGACTTCTGCTTCAGTCCCATGTTTTTGCTCCCTTTTTATACCCTTGACCTCATGAGCCCTGCTCTAACCAGCTAAGCTAAACCAGGGCTCAGCAGGGACCCAAAATAGCTACAGCTTCGAGGCAAAATTAGTGCCGAGTCAATCTTGCCCCATTCATCACTCTGGCTCCAACCTTGTTATTTTCAGGCCACACAGCACTGGGAATGAGAGAAAGAGAGAGAGAGAGAGAGAGAGAGAGATGTTCCTTTAATCCTACTGCATTGCTAGATCCCTAACAGAAAATCTCTCATTGCTTTGTTTCAGATAAGTGTCAAGACACTGGCTGATTGCAACCCATCCCAGCATCCTTTTCTACCCCACACTCTCTTCTTCCAGCATCAACTTCCTACAGAATCCATATGTCTTCCAACCGGTGTCGTTTGAGTAGGGCTAACTCTAGATTCAGCTCCAAAAATGGGTCCTGTACTGGCTGAAGCCAATCACCATGGCCCATCTCCCACTTTTTTTTTTTTTTTTTTTTTTTTTTACCACTGGCTGGTTCAGAAACAGGCAAGTAATCTAATTAGAACCAACAAGACTGGGTGGCAGAGGTCCTGGTTCCCAGTGGATTCAGGCATCTAGGAGAAGTGATCTTGGGCTCCCAAGGACATCTTGTTACTATCAGAAAGCCAAAGACTAGGGAAAGGTAGAGAAACAAAGAAACTAAGATCTGATGGTCTTTGTTTGAGCCTAGATCAAGCCACACCTGAAGCATAGAAACGTATTTGTGGATTTTGGTGTCTATGAGCCAAAATAAGTTACTCTTTTCTTAGTAAGTCATCTGAGTTGTGTTTTTGCCACTCCTACATTGATCCCAAAAGCCAGATATTTAAGAGACAAACTGCTATTATAATTATTCTTTCTCAAGGAAACCATGGGTTGCATTTAAATTCTCTGCAGAGCCTCTTCTGCCTCTTGGACTCCTGATCATCCCAAATCTTTGTTTTAGAAAGCTCTCCCTTTCTATTGTAATTCTATCCTAGATTTCTGCTTCCCACAGCCTAGACCACAGATTTTCACAAACCTGGGTGGAAATTCTGCAAACAGCTCTGACTCAGGTAAGACTTTTTAATGTCGAATCCCACGTCAGGCTCCCAGTGCATGGAGCCTGCTTCTCCCTCTGCCTATGTCTCTGCCTCTCTCTCTCTCTCTCTGTGTGTGTGACTATCATAAATAAATAAAAATTTAAAAAAAATTTTTAAAAATATCTGGCTGTTATATTTTGTACATTATCTTATCTGGTCATTCTTTTTTTTTTTAATTTATTTATTCATGAGAGACAGAGGCAGAGACATAGGCAGAGAGAGAAGCAGGCTCCTTGCGGGGAGCCTGATGCAGGACTCTATCCCAGGGCCCTGGGATTATGAGCCAAAGGCAGGCACTCAACCCCGGAGCCACCCAGGTACCCCTAATCTGGTAATTCTTATCTCCTGATGAGGTAGGGGTGAATATTTCCATTTGCAAAAGAGCAAACTGAGACCCAGAGAGAAGTGGCTACCTAAGGGAGAGAGTGAGTAGACAGTGGAACTGGGCTTGGAACCCTAGATGGGTCTGATAGGGACACCTCCTCCCAACATCACAACCTCCCTGATAGCAGGTGCATGCGGAGGTCCTGTTTACCCTCCAGTGGATGGGATTTAATGCCTGTGCCTGTGAACAAATGACAAATGTGAATTTCACCAGGACCGTATTCTCCACTTAACCTTGGCAGGATCCCAAGGGCAGTAAACACTCCCCCAGAATGGCAGAGGACTTTGCTGAAGCGAACAGGTGACTTTGCTTCAGCACAAGGGCCCTAAGAGAATTGTAATGCTGGGCTGTCCTGGGTGCTCATTCCCGCTGCCAGCCACAAGATTCATGAGATGTCCAACATCGTGATAACACCAAGACCAGGGTCACTCAATGGGAACCCACAGGCCTCCGAGTCAGAAGTCGTGATGTTCCCGTTGCACAAATGAGGCAGCTGAGAGGTGAAGCCACTGATTCAATATTACAGAGCTGGTGTAGGATCCAAATAGAGACCACGTTCCGGGACTCCAGTGTTTCTCCAGTGTTCACCAGGCCCAGTGTGGACCCTGGCCTGGGCGTGAGAGAAGATTCCAGCACTATGTAACATTCAATCACAAAGTGAGAAAGTTATTCCTTTTTTTCTTTCAATGCATCTGATTACATCAAAAACAGAGCCTCACTTCCGTGCTAATAATTCTTTAATGCTTCGCCTCCCTGATATTCACCAATCTGCAGTGAAGACACAGGGAAGCCTCAGGGGTGTGGCCCCAGGCTGGCAACAGTATCTGCCCAGAATTGATCAACTTTGTTTTGCTTTTATAGCATTTGTAGTGGTTAACCTCTGCTTAGGGAAAGTTCTATTGATTTCATATTTGCAGGTAAGTTAACTCCTTCAATAAGTAGTTTTTTAAAAAAAAAAAAAAAGAAAGAAAGAAAGAAAAAGAAAGATAAATCAATCCAAAGAAAAGCATGCAGATGTGGCAAAAATCTCAAAGGTGGTGTGCTGGTAACTTTAGGAGGAATCACCACACATTCAGCTGACCCCAAACTTCCGCCTTACCAACTCACCAAACGGGGTAGAGAGGTCTCCAACATAGAAAGAATCACCCTGAGTGAAAAGGAGAGTGGTCCCCACCCCCTTTCTCTCCACTTGCACCCATGTCCTACCTACCCTAAACCACCAGGTCAGATGATGCTTTTCTGGCCAGGAAGAGAGGGACCCTTGTACCTCCTTGTCTCATAATTCTAGTTCCTGGTCTCATAATCCCCATTACCAGCATAATACCAGTTTCCAGAGATAGAAAATGGATATTCTCAAAACAAAGCTGATGCGAGCAGAGAAGGCATTCCTGAGGCTCCCTCCAGGACAGAGAAATTTTTTTTTAAGATTTTATTTCTTTATTCATAAGAGACACAGAGAGACAGAGGCACAGGCAGAGGGAGAAGCAGGCTCCCTGTGGGGAGCCTGATGTAGGACTCAATCCCAGGACTCCAGGATCATGATCTGAGCCAAAGGCAGATGCTCAACCACTGAGCCATCCAGGTGCCCCTGAGAACCAGGGTATCTACTGAAGCTAAACACCCACCTGCCCTATGATCCACAGTGCCACTGCCAGGCACACACCTAAGAGAAATAAGTGCTTCTATCGACCACAAGACTTGTGCAAGAACATTCCTAATGGGGGATCCCTGGGTGGCGCAGCGGTTTGGCGCCTGCCTTTGGCCCAGGGCACGATCCTGGAGAACTGGGGTCGAGTCCCACGTCGGGCTCCCGGTGCATGGAGCCTGCTTCTCCCTCCGCCTGTGTCTCTGCCTCTCTCTCTTTCTCTGTGACTATCATAAATAAATAAAAAATTTAAAAAAAAATTATAAAAAAAAAAAGAACATTCCTAATGGACCTGTTCATTATGGCCCCAAGCTGGAGAAACACCCCAACTGTCCTTCAACAGGAAAGCAGACGAACTTGAACTGCTGATAACATGGAACAACGTGGGTAAATCTCACAGACATAATGTGGAGCTAAGGGAGCGTGTGCAAGAGAACAGACACCACGTGATGCTATTTATATGAAGTTCAAGGACAGGCAAAGTAATCTCTGGTGACAGAAATCAGAGAGATGGGTCACCCCTGAAGGGTATCAGTTAGGAAGGGGTGCCAAAGAACTTCCTGGGCGATGAGAATATTCTTCATCCTGACCTTGGTGATGGTGATACAGTTCCATAAGATTTGTAACATGTATCAACATTTTACTTTTACTGTATGCAGGTTGTACCTCCATACAAAGTTCCCAATCTGGGATCCCTGGGTGGCGCAGTGGTTTGGCGCTTGCCTTTGGCCCAGGGCGCGATCCTGGAGACCCGGGATCGAATCCCACATCGGGCTCCCGGTGCATGGAGCCTGCTTCTCCCTCTGCCTATGTCTCTGCCTCTCTCTCTCTCTCTCTCTGTGACTATCATAAATAAATAAAAATTAAAAAAAAAAAAAAAAGTTCCCAATCTTCCCCCCCTCCATCCCCCACCGAAAGTCAAGGGTTAAACACTAAAAGAATGAAAGAGGGGCGCCTGGGTGACTCAGTGGTTGAGCATCTGTCTTCAGGTCAGGTCTTGATCCCAGGGTCCTGGGATCGAGTCCTGCCTCAGGCTCCCCTTGAGGAGCCTGGTTCTCCCTCTGCCTCTCTCTGTGTCTCTTGTGAATAAATAAATCAAAAAAAAAAAAATGAAAGACTTAGATCACAATGGGAATGCCAACTGCTCCCTCACTGGGCCCAGGGGGCTGGGAGAAGACCGTGAGCCCACTGGGGTGTCCCACAGGCCAGCATTAATGTCACCATGTATTATTCAATCATCTAATAAGCTGGGAAACCACGCGCCTACATTCACGAGCTCTCAAGACATCCTTTATGCTGTAGTTAGTACCTTTTATTTTTTTCTCTCTCTCTGCTTAGTGAATTCATTTCCTATGACCGCAGTAACAAACAGCAGCTTCAAACAACACACATTTATTCTATTAGCATCTGGTGATCAGAAATCTAAAATCAAGGCATCGGTTGGCCGGGCTGGTTCCTCTGGAGGCTCTAGGGGAGAATTTGCTTCCTTGCTTCCCAGCCCCCAGAGGGGCACCTGCAGTCTTTGGCTTGTGGTCCCTTCCTGCCATCTGTCTGGCCTCTGGCAAATGTCATTGCATCTCCTTCCCTGACTTTGACCGCCCCCCAATCCAGCCCCCTCTTCTAAGGACCCTTAAGAGGACATTGGGCCCTTCCAGATAATCCGGGATAATGTCCCCATCTCGAGATATTTAACCTAATCACCTCTGCAAAGTCCCTTTTACATGTCATGTAGCATATTCATGGGCTCAAGAGACCAGAACATGGATTGGTTGGCAGGTGGGGGTGGGGGTGGGGGTATGCCTTATTCAGTTGACTTCACTTAGAACAGCACAGACTTTTTAAGAGCACAGATTTTGGAATAGGGTCAGACCCATCTGGGTTCAGTTGCCTGTCCTACCACTTATTATCTTCATGTTCTTTGGGGCATCTGCCTGCCTATACAATTGGATGTGACTACACTTCCCTTAGGTTGCCGGGAGGACAGGTGATGAGGGAAGCAGTTGGCATGGAGTCCGGTTCACTGGAAGCGCCTGGTAAGTAGCCTGTGCATCTTCAGTGATGTTCAATGAATGAATTTTTTTTTCTCAATACTCAACCACGGTAAATGTAGTCACCATCTGTCACCATACAACAGTATTATGGTTTCACTGGCTGTATTTCCTGTGCTGTAACTCTTCATCTCTGTGACTCCGTTTATAATTCAAGTTTGTGTGCCTTAGTACCCTTTACCTATTTCCCTCAACCCCCCGCCTACCCCCCCTCTGGCAACTGCCAGTCTCATCTCCGTATTTATGAGTGTGTCTCTGTTTTTCATTTTGTTTTGTTGTTTAAATTCCGCATGTAGGGATGCCCAGGTGGCTCAGTGGTTGAGCATCTGCCTTCGACTCAGGGCATGATCCCAGGGTCCTGAGATCGAGTTCCACATCAGGCTCTCCACAGGGAGCCTGCTTCTCTATATTTCTGCCTCTCTCTCTGTATCTGTCATGAATAAATAAAATCTTTTTTTAAAAGAGTTTAAATTTCACATGGAAGTGAATCACATAGTATTTGTCTTTCTCCCACTGACTTCACTTAGCCTAATACCCTGTAGGTCCATCCGTGTTGCATATGGGAAGATCTCAGTCTTTTTTAATGGCTGAAAAATATTCCACTGTGGTGTGTGCACGCGTGTATGTGTGTACATGTGTTTGTGCACGCACGCATGCCACACTTTCTTTTTTTTTTTAATTTTTATTTATTTATGATAGTCACAGAGAGAGAGAGAGAGAGGCAGAGACACAGGCAGAGGGAGAAGCAGGCTCCATGCACCGGGAGCCCGATGTGGGACTCGATTCCGGGTCCCCAGGATCGCGCCCTGGGCCAAAGGCAGGCGCCAAACCGCTGCGCCACCCAGGGATCCCCGTGCCACATTTTCTTTATCTGTTCACCTATTGATGGACATTTACGTTGCTTCCATATCTTAGCAATTTTAAATATACTGCAATAAACACAGGGGTGCATATATTTTTTCAAATGGGTGTTTCTGTTTTCTTTGGGTAGATGCCCAGTAGTGGAATTCCTGGATTCTATGGTATCTCCAGCTGCAATTTATTTAAGGAACCTCCATACTGTTTTCCACAGTGGCTACACCAATTTACATTCCCACCAACGTGCACAAGGGTCTCTCTTTCTCTGCATCCTCGCCAACACTGGGTATGTCTTGTTTTCTTGATATGAGCCATTCTGATGTAAGGTGATCTCATTGTGGTTTTGATTTGCATTTCCCTGATGATGAGTGATGTTGAGCATCTTTTTATGTGTCTGTTGGCTGCCTGGTTGTCTTCTTTGTAAGAATGTCTTTTTAGTTCCTCTACCCATTTTTAAATCCGATTATTTGGGTTTTTTTTGGTGTTGAGTTGGTTGCGTTCTTCATATATCTTAGGTATTAACCCTTTATTAGAGAGGTCATTTGCAAATATATTCTCCCATTCAGTAGGTTGCCTTTTCATTTTGTTGATGGTTTTTGCTGTGTAATGAATGAATGGTATTGATGAAAAAAAAAAGCCACCTACTAAGGTCTAGGCACTTCTCTCTCCAGCCTGTCTGACTCTAGAATTCTTCAGAAATGTTACTGAAGTCCCTGAGTCTGGGCAGAGCTTATCTGGGTATAGGAAAGGGAAGGACTAGCTCCCAGCCCTTCCAGAAAATGGATGGAATGTGTTCTTCAGAATGCTGGGGGGAGGGTCTGAGCCGAATTCCTCCCCTAGCAGGGAATACACATCTTAGCTTTTCTGGCGGGTGCCTATTGTTTATCAGAAGTGGAATTTCCTTGGTACTTTGGGGGACACAGATGCCCAGGCACAGAACAAAATAGCTTTTCTTTTTCTTTCCCCAAAAAAGCGGAACTTGGTTCATACACGTGCAGGGCACGTTCATAAAGTTGGAATGAGAAAGCTTCGTGAGCCTGGGGACCAAAGATGTGGCTCTTATCTGTGTGCGAAGCGGGTTAGAAGGGCTAAAGTTCCCCCCATTCCCTTTGCAAGGTGAATCCAGGTGATTATTTCATGTGTGAATCTGAAGAGGGATCTGTGACTCTCCCTGCACCCTACCCACCACCTTATCTTCCCCAGTGAATGGACAGGACTCCAAGAGCTTGGGGAGTAATGGGGGCTGCGAGGGAGACACGGGATAAGCCCAAAGGAGGAAATGACAGAAACAGGGCCAATCCCATCCTCACCCCTGGAGGGAATTGGAGATCATCCTCTCTCTTTACTGCCCTCACCAGAGCTCCATGGCCAAAGGACATAGCATGGACAGTCTGTGTCTGACCCCACTTGGCCTCAGCATGACCTTGGGCAGGTAACTTCTTCCCTCTGTAAGCATCAGTGTCCTCATCTATCAAATGTGGAAGGCAGCAATGATAGGGGTCACTGGAGAGTCTGGGAAGACAGGGCCCAGGGAGAGCCGGAGTGCACTCTGCATGCAAGCAGTCCCATTATTCTAATCACGTAGAGCATCCACTTTACACGTTAGGGAACTGAGAGGCCCAGAGAGGGAAAGTGACTTACCTAAGTCACACAGCCTCACTGGTAAGGGGCCATCTCCTAGCTCTGACCAGTCCTTGATCTGCAGTGAGCTGCACAGGAACTGCACTGCAGAACATACTAGTAATAGAAGCAACGGCAGACACCGTTATTGCAGTGGGCTCTCACTCTGAGCCAGGCTCTGTGCTAAGGGCCCTGGATTCATTTGCTAGGGCTGCTGACAAATTACCACGGACTGGGTGGCTTCCACAACATGGACTTATTCTCTCACAGTTCTGAGGCTAGAAATCCAAGATCAGGGCCGGTTCCTTCTGAGGCTCTGAGGGAAAATCTTTTCCATGCCTCTCGCCGGTTCCAAGCCCAGCTTCTGGTGGGCTGCTGGCAATCTTTAGCATTCCTTGGAGTATAGAAGCACCACCCCAACCTCTGCCTTCACGTCCACATGGCGTCCTGCCTGTATGTGTGTCTGTGTCCAAATGTCCTCTTTTTATGAACACTACTCATAGTGGATTAGGACCCACCCTACCCCAGTATGACCTCGTCCTCATTTAATGGATTATATCTACAATGAATCTTTTCCGAATAAAGTCACATTCTGAGGTTACTGAGGGGTTAGGATTTCAATTTATGAATTCGGGGGGTGGGGCACAACACAACACAGCCTGTCACAGCCCCAAAATGCATTCTGACATTTTCCTACAACGGCTCTACCAAGGTAGATTGGAAATAATATTTCCACTTTACAGATGGGGAGACTGAGGCTCAGAGAGGCAATGGGACAAAGCTGAGGATCGCACAGCTCATCAAGGGGCAGACCTGGGATTTGAAACCGGACATCCACCTCCCAAGTTTGTGTGATCACTTTACCATTCTGTTTTTGAAAAATCCTGGGTTTATTACATGGCATAGTACACACAGTATAGTACAGTATAGCATAGTATAGAATAGATAATACAGTACTGTATAGATAGTTTAATATATAGTATAGTATGGATAGTTTAGTATCAATAGTGTGGCACAGATGGCATAGAACAGGACAGGTCGGCTCAGCGGTTTAGCGCCTGCCTTTGGCCCAGGGCACGATCCTGGAGTCCCGGGATCGAGTCCCGCATCGGGCTCCGGCATGGAGCCTGCTTCTCCCTCCTGCTGTGTCTCTGCCTCTCTCTCTCTCTATGTCTATCATAAATAAATAAATAAATAAATAAATAAATAAATAAATAAATATTTTTTTAAAAAAAGAACAGTACAGGTCGTATAGAACAGTATAGGCGGTACACTATAGAATAGAGAGCACAGCACAGAGAGTACAGTAAAGGTAGCATACTGCATAGTACAGATGGTTCAGTATATGGTATGGATAGGATAGTACAGTACAGGTAGTATAGTATATAGTATAATATAAATAGTTTAGTACACTATAATATAATGAGATAGTGTAACGTGGTATAGCACAGATAGGATAGCACTGATGGGATAGCATACAGCATACTAAAGTTTAGCATAAATAGTGCAGTGTAGTGTAGACAGTATAGCACAGATAGCATAGTATTAATAATAAAGTGGAAAATATTGTATTACACATCATATCACATCATCTCTAGCTACAGCATAACCAGGAAAGGATTTAAAGCAATTGTGTGCACGCCAGACCTCAGGCTCTGAAGAGCGTCCTTCCAACATCCCTCCCCCCCCTGCCTGCCCTACCAGCCATCCTCCTGCAGAACTCGCAGTGGTTCATCTTCACTCGGGGTCCTGAAAACAGCCTAACGCTCAGCAGCCTCCAAAGACCCAGTAACCCTCACGCCTGGTCCAGCAAGCTCCTAAATTAACGATGAGGTTTGTAATGAGCTGCGGCTCTTACGCTGCCATGCCCGTGTCTGATACCCCCATTAGGCCCCAGCAGAGCCACCGCCAAGCAAACTCCCTGTGTCTCAGTGCAAAGGGGAAACCTTAGGAGTCCCTGTAGGCAGAGATCTCCCCAACGATATCATATCTCTGGACTCCACTGCCTGCCAGACGCAGTCTATATTGCAAAATAGTCTGAGGAAAACAAATGATGGCAAGGACCTTCCTCCCACACCCACATTCCCTGGCGAGAGATGCTTCAGTGGCCGCCAGGGCCTCTCTGGAGCAAGGAGACGGGATTCCTCCCCTTGGCTGAACCAACTCACAGTCCAAGTGGAATTATAAGAACCCCTTAGAGCAGGCAGTCCCAAGCAATTCAAGTAGGGCTTTGACCATGATGAGCTCATTTGTTTATCAATACAGTCATTCATCCTATAAGGAGAGTTTATTGAGCACCTACTGTGTGCCGGGTCCTGTGTGCTGCAGATGCAAAGACAAGCAAGACAGAGTCTCTGCTCCAAGGGACTCGTAATGGAGTGGCCAGAGGTGACTGGGATATTGTGGGAGCCCAGCAAAGACATTTTCCTCTCTGTACCTTGCTTCTCTCATCTGTAAAATGGACACAGAGTCTGATACACAGAAAGCACAGTGTGTGTGTTGGCTATTATTCTCATCAGGGCTGTGATGGGTAAACAGAGAGGGCTAAGGAGGGCTGGCTGGACAATAAGGTGCCAAGAGCAACACCCGAAAAGAAGACAATATCATATTAAGAACAGGAAACCAAGTGGAGGGAGACAGCAAGGACAAACATTCAGAGGTGTGGGGGGGAATCCATCAGTTTCAGGGACAGAAAGGAGACTAAGAAGACTGTAAGTTTCCATTTTATTCTAGGGGCAGCAGGGAGCCCTGGATTCATCATATCTGCAATTCAGGAAAAACTCTGGCTGCAGTGCGGAGAATGTTCCAGGAATCCAGGCAAGAAACAGGGGTGGCCCGGGTCAGGGTACTTCGAAGTGAGGATAAAGACACTGAGAAGGTCACTGATGAGACACTGGTTCTCCAAGGCCAGGGACAGGATCTATCTTGTTCACCACTGTGTCCTGGAGCCTAGGACAGTGCCTGGCATACAGTACGTGCTCAGTAAATATCTGTGGATTGAATGAACATGGAGGGAGAGGAGCAGAATGTCAGTGCTGTGGGGAGGGATGCAGGCCTGCGGCAGGAGACGGAAGACCCCCTGAGATATGACAACCCCATTTACGCTCCCCTGACACAGTATTGCCACCTTCTTTTTTTCCATCCAGAGACAGTTATGAAGACTCAAAGAGACAAAGCAATTTAGCTAAGATGACAGAGCACAAAGGGAGCAGACACTGGACTCTACATCAAGTGCTCTTTTGACCACTCCTCAACCTGTCCTGGAGGCTCAGAGCATAAGGATCACAGAGGGCCTTGCTGTGGGGAGAGAAGGGAACACACTCCCATCACGCCAACCCACGTTTCACTGCTCAGAAATGCAGGTTTTCCTCCAAAGTGAAACTGGGTTAAAAGGCTGTCTTCATCTCTGTGTCTCAGAGACGCTCTGGCCTTGATGCTTCCAGAGTCTCCCCAGGCACCCACCACCTCCACTCTCCCACCTGCCACTCCCCGGGGCAATTTTATCTCTGGGTGTCCAGTTCCCCAACACACTCCAGGAAAGCAGGTCAGTAGGTTGAATTGCAGCATTAGCATAAATAATTGACCCAGTGTGGTGGCCACCACTAAAGGACTTTGTGCAAAGCCCACACCAGAGTCCACAGCCCCAGACAACCAGCCGTTTCAGGTTGTACAGAGAACACAGAAAAAAAAAAAAACCAATACACCAATCTGCTGACTGTAGGATGTTGGCCAATTTGGTTCTGGCCTCAGCTGGGTATTTGCATGGCTTCAGATGAGCCTCCCACAGGTTACAAGATAATTTCCAGGGGAATAAATTTGTGTTTTACTTCCCTATGTTCTTCTCTTCCCAATTTCAAGCAGGTATCCAGGCTGTTGCGAGACCTGGCCTCAAGGATGCATTTGCAGGGCAGGAGAACAGAAGCCATCCACAAACCAGAGGCTGTTCTGGTCTTCCATAGGGGGCCAGGGCAGGGTGGCAAACTCAAATGCCAAGATGGGCCACCAAAAGGAGAGGGGACCACACGTACAAGGACACGGAGGAAAGAACGGGAGGGCCACTCAATCCCTTCTGAAAGGGCAGCTACTTGTATTCAGCTCCAGCCTGAAGTTACTGAGGATACCCCAATTCTTCACGAGCTATTGGACATCTGGGTTTTTATGTAAAGTATTCCGCTTTTTTTTTTTTTCATCTTGGAAGCTAAACTAATTAATTTAAACAACACAGAAACGGCAAGCCTATGGAGATAGTAAAAAGATCAGTGGTTGCTAGGGGATGGGGGGAGGGAGGGAACACAGCGGATTTTTAGGGCATGAAGCTACTGTGTATGAGACAGTAATGGTGGATACAGGTCATTACACACTTGTCAAAACCCACGGGATGTACAACACACAGTGAACTCTAACATAAACTATGGACTTTAGATAATAGCAACGTACCAGTATTGGCTCATCAGCTGTAACAAATAAGCACACTAATATAAGATATTTATCAGAGGAAGCCCAGGGCAGGGGTGTGGGGGGGGGGCGCAGGGTTGAAAGGGTATATGGGAACTCTGTACTGCCTGGTCAATTTTTCTATAAGCCTAAAAATCCCTACTCCTACATAAAGTCTATTAATTATGCAAATAAGCACACAAACCGAGCAAGCAAAAGTGAAATACCTCGGGGATGGGGGCTCTCATCCAATCTTAACAACTGCCCATCTGCAAAGTCACAGCAGTGCCAGAGGAAAGTGGGGAGACCCCTGATACCAGAAATACCAATCTGGGCACAGGTCCCCTCCCGTCTCCAGGGCTGGCTCAGAAATTGGCCAAGTTTCCAGATTTGGAGAAAACCTGCAAGATGAGTGCATGCTTTGGTGGTGACAGGTGGACAGGGTAAGTCCCTGGGGGTTATCTACCCACCTTCGGTGAAGGAGCCCCAGCAAGGATGAAAATTAGGTTCCTCGCAAGTCAGTAGAGACTCCACATCTAACTTGAATTCGCTTAACAGAGATTTAAGAAAGTTGGCGTTTCTGGTAAACCTGGATTCGTTGGCTTCAACCGATTCCTTGATACCCGCCACCCACACCTGTCCGCCTCACTGGAACGCAGCGCTTTGTCAAACCTGACTCTTAAATGTGCTGGTTCTTGAAATATACAGATGGGGTGGATTTCAACCCATTCTTGGAAAGGCATTGCTCAAAT
Source organism: Vulpes vulpes (assembly GCF_048418805.1). Lineage (NCBI taxonomy): Eukaryota > Metazoa > Chordata > Mammalia > Carnivora > Canidae > Vulpes > Vulpes vulpes. Next base: position 18,072,473 of record NC_132789.1, on the reverse strand, counting down.
CCAACTAAAATTCATCCACTGATCCCTCTGCTACTGGGTCCGGTTTACAGGGAAACTAACCAATAGTCAGCCAGTTGTTGAAAAACCAATTGACTGATGGAACAAAAGGCATGACAGTCCCAAGAGGTCAACGCTTCCAGAAAAGCCCTTCGTGGGATCAGAAGCCCCTAGAAAACTCGGCGGTGAGCATATGGGTTCTGTGAATCAGACAGACCTGGGTTCAAATCCCAGAGCCACCACTTAGGAGCTCCCTACTGTGTGCCAACCGCTTCACCAGTATTGTTTAAACACTCTAACAGCTACTGTTGGTTGCGTTTACTAGGTACCAAGCTACCTCAACTAGGCAACGTGGGAGTGACCCATTGCAAAGAGGGGAAAACAGTTCAGAGACACTAAGTGGCTGTCCTGAGTCACCGCGTCATAAGCAGCAGAGTGAGGTATGTACCCAGCACACGGCCTTCCTCCTCTTTGTGACGATCTGAATCTACTGCCTCCGTTTCCTCTCCATCCCCAATCTATTCGTGCAACATAGAGCCAATTAACAATGATATTTTTTGTTCATGGGGGATTTTTAGTTTTGGCAGGCATTTAAGAACCGTCTTAAATACAGTTTCAGAATATTACATCCGAACACTATTTGAGCTGCAGCGAGAAGCTGTTGGTGCAGAATGATGGGGGGGGTTCGGCACACATTTCGGAGACCCCAACACGCCTCCTTACATACAGAGTCTCCACAGAAGTTCCCCCACTTACCCCGTGTGGCCCAGGAGAGGCGTGGGCTCTCATCGGATCATCAACGTCTTCCCCAGACAACGTGGGTGGCAAGGGTAATAATAGCAGTTTTAGTTGTTATTTCTACAGCACGAACTATGTGCCAGGTGCTGGGCTGGGTGCTCTGTGTAGATTATCTCATATAAATCTCAGCACATGGGGACGCCTGGGTGGCTCAGTTAGTTAAGCAGCTGCCTTCAGCTCAGGTCAGGATACTGGGGTCCTGGGATTGAGCCCCTGCATCACAGGAAGCCTGCTTCTCCCTCTCTCCACTCCTCCCCCTGGCTTGTACTCTCTTGCTGTCAAATAAATCAATAAAATAGATTTTTAAAAAATTTCAGCACACACTTAGGAACTCGCTTCTATTGGCATCCTTACTGTACATCAGAACACCGAGGCTCAGGTGAAGTAACTTGCCCAAGGCCAGGCAGCTCCTCGGTGGTAGCTCTGGGATGTGAACCCAGGTCCGTCGGATTCACAGAGGCTACATGCTCACCACTGAGTTTTCTGGGGGCTTCCAGTCAGTGTTGACCTCTTGGAACTGTCGTGCCAGTCAACTGGTCTTTCAACAAGTTGTAAATATGTTGCCTGCCTATTCCAGGGCTGGTGTGATGGCCACAAGGCTGCATAAGCTGAGTCTCCCTGCTACGAGCCATGATGGATGTGTGCCTATGGTGCGAGCTGAGGGCCAGGAACAACACGCTGGCCCTGGAATGGGGTGGCTCCCTACGGTGCCTCTGAATAACCTCTACACTAGCTGTCCAGGTCAAAGCTGGCCTGCCCCACACTCTGCTCTCCCATAATTAAGATACCAAGCAGCTAACAGCAGAAGCTTTACATGTCTGAACTAGAGAGCACCTAAGGAATGATCCCCATCACACAGATGAGGAAACGGACACTCCCTGGAATGGAATGAGACTTGCCCAATGATTCAGAGTAGACCCAGAACCCAAACCCAGGTCCCTTCATTCCCCACTCTGAGTTCTTTTCACAACGTCCCTGTGATGGCTAATTTTACGGGTCAACTTGACCCGGCCATAGGGTGCCCAGACATTTGGTCAAACGTTACCCTGGGGGTGTTTATGGGGGTGAGATAAACACTTGAATTGGTAGATGGAGGAAAACAGATTGCCCTCCCCAGGGTGGGTGGGTCTCAGCCCATCCTTTGAAGGCAACAGTAGAACACAAAGGTGGAGGACAGGTACATTCACTCGGCCCCTGGTTCCTTCTGCCTTCAGACTCGGACTCACACTGGAACTTACACCGTGGGCTCTCCTGGGTCTCCAGCTTGCCCATCGCAAATTGGGGGACTTCTCGGCTTCCATAATGGCATGAGCCAATTTCTTACAATAAATTTCTCAGTGTTTCTGCCTCTGTCATATATATATATATGTGGATACACACACACACACACACACACACACACACACACACACACATTCTGTCTCTCTAAGAAGAACCTTGCCTAATGCAATCACAGTGCAGCCAGCAGGCTGGGATTCAGGGTATATTTGCCATTCGGGCAACACATTTGCTTTTAATATGGTCATCCAGAGTTCCCCACTGTGCGGTATACATATACTCATAGTACTCCACAAGGCACTTTTAGGTGGCTCACATATCAACTGTCCTTAAAGTGCTGAGAATCATGTAATTGTTTTAATGGGAATTGTTAGAAAAATTAGAATTGAGCATCAGACTTCGACTTTACATGTACTGTCACTTAAGGATGACACGGAGCAAAATAGTGAGTGGATATAAGATCCATTTAAAGACAAATGTGCAGCTCTGGGAAAATTCTTGAGGGCAGATTAAGAAGTATTGGAGTTTGAGGACATCATTAGTCCAAAAAAGAGACACTAATGGAGGAGATTTGGGATTTCTGAGCATGGCAGTGGGAATATATTTTCCATCTGAGAAGCTTCTAGAACCCTTTAGTCGTGGGCAGAACAGTGGCCCTCAAAGATTTCCTAATCCCCAGAACCTGTGACCCTGTCACCTCAAGGGCTAAAGGCACATTGCAAATGGATTAAATTAAGGGTCTTTAGGTTAGGGAGGTTATCTTAGATCATCCAGCAGGCAGATGTCATCATAAAGGTCCTCAGAAGAGGGAAGCATGAAAGTCAGAGTCAGGGCGCAGATACAACAACAGAAGCAGACACAGAGCATCATGATCAATTACTGGTTTTCAAGATGGAAAGGGATCATGCACTAAGGAACATGGGCAGCTTCTAGAAGCAGGAAGGGGTGAGGAAATGACCTCCTCCGAGAGCCCCCCAAAGGCACCTGCCCTGCCAACATCTTGATTTTAACCCAGTGAGACCCATTTTGGCCTTCTGACCTTCAGAACTGTAAGGGAATAAACGTATGCTGCTCTAAGGCATCGAGCTGGTGGTAATTTGTTATGGCCACAATAGGAAATACACCTTCCAAGACCGGGGGTGGGGGGCCATCTGCTCCCCCCTGAAGTGCACCAGCCTTCCCTCCTTCATTACAACAGGAGTACCTTCAAGCTCTTGCTACCACCATGTGCTGGGCATCGCACTTCCCCTAGACCAAGGAAAGCCTTCCAGAGCTGAGGCTGCCAGGGACATCACCTGTCTTCTCCCTTCTCTGCCAGAATCTCTGCCTGGGGAGTGGTCTGCATGGACCACATCCACAGACCCTCCAGGTTCTTTGGCTTCCCCTTGACAATGATTAGTAGGAGAGCAGGAGGGGAGACGGCGGGTTGCGAATGACCAGGGCACTCCTTCCTCCAGCATCTCTCTCTCTCTCTGTCTGTGGGGCCACGAGGACGGGCTGAGCCCCTCTACTGAAGACTCCAGCTCCCGTAGGTGATGCTTTCTACACAGCTGACTTCCCATCACTACTCAGAATAGCTCCCTCTGCTACTAACTCTGGAGTGCTGCCCCACCCCTTGTGATTTCCCCACATCGCGCCCCCCTCCCATTAAACTCTCACCCACTGCCCAACGTGAGTGAGTGATCACTTCTGCTAAGCTCGCGACTGATGCCCCAGACAATGGGAACATGGCAGAGACAAATTAAGTCACTTGTCCAGGCTCCAGAACCAGGCAAGGGAAGAGCCAGTGCTGGAGCCTAGGTCTGTCCAAAACCCCTGGCCACAGTTCGCCAGGGTGGCCTGCAGGCCGTCAGCTGCAGACAGCCAGAGGACAAACTGTATCTAGCTTTCTTTTTCTTTCTTTTCTTTTTTCTTTTCTTTTCTTTTCTTTTCTTTTCTTTTCTTTTCTTTTCTTTTCTTTCTTTTTTCTACCTATTTTTCTATTTGAATTCATTACTAACAGTTAATGATCTGAAGCTCTTGAATACAAACCCGAGCCCCTGTTTGTTTTTTAAGATTTTATTTCTTTATTTAAGAGAGAGAGAGAGAGAGCACAAGCAGAAGGAGCAGCAGAGGGAGAAGGAAAAGCAGGCTTCCCATTGAGCAGGGAGCCCAATGTGGGGCTCAATCCCAGGACCCGGGAATCATGACCTGAGCCAAAGGAAATACACCTTTCTTAACTTAACTGACTGAACCACCCAGGGACCCTGTCCCCACTTATCTTAAAATTTGAGAAAATTAACCAGCACTGTGCTAAGTGCTTTTGTGTGTTAAATGGTTTAACCCTCCCAAGTGCTGGCACTGACCCAAAGTTCAAGGTAGGGAAACTGAGGCACAAGATTAAACTGCTTGCCTGAGGCTGCCTGGCCAGCAGGTGGAAGAGCTGGCATCTGAACCTAGCTCTCTGATCGGCCATAGGAAACGGAGCCATCGGACGTGGCACAGGATCCCCGCACTGCCAGGTCTGCCACAAACCGGCCTTCACCTCACCTGCCTGGCGCCTAAGGGCATTAGAGTTGCCACCCCTTCCCTGGGCTTTTCGTTGTCTCCAGGGGAAGAAGGCCCAAGCCCCCTCCTCCCCCTCCAGGTTCCTGAGATGGAATCATTTTTACCCCAGGGCAGGCCTGGCCATCCAGAACTCTTCATCCCAAACGCAGCTCACCGAGGAAACTCGCGCGCACCTAGATCACACAGCCCTGGTGCCGCCCAAGCCCGTGCTCCTCCAGCCACACCACGGATTTCTAATTGCGTCCAGTGCGGGCTGGAGCCGGGAAGCATGTGCTCCCCAGCCCTGTGCCCAGAAACACAGAGCCCTTGTTCCCCGGCCCCCATGCCGCCCTGCACGGGCTGGACCCTTGCCTCGGCTGGTCTGAATGGGGCTTCTGACTCTGCTCCTCCTTGGGCACCGTGCCCTATCAGCCCAGCAGTGGAGAAAACAAGCCATGCAGAGGCACTTCCTTAAAAAAAAAAAAAAATCTCTGAAATCTGACCTGGCAAGGCCTCCTTCTCCCAGCGCATGGCCTTTGGAATGGGCAGTTTTGCCGGGTTCTGTTTCCTCTCTTTCTCCTCCCGGCTATTCCTCTGGTTTCTGCCTCTGAGCATCCCAGGATGGGCGAGTCCAGCTCAATGCCCTCATTGTTGGGGGAAACCAAAGCTCCCAGACGCCTTGAGATGGGTCCAGGAGGCCAGCGCCACCCGGGAAAGGGGATCTGCGGCCCTCTTATCACTAAGCAGCTCTCCCAGTCGGGCTCCAGTGTGGGCAGAGGGAGGGCGGCAACAGAGGGATGGGAACTATCAGAAAGTGCTGGTCAGACCTCAGGGGAGACGGACAAAATTTCTAAAAAAAAAAAAAAAAAAAAGAAAAAGAGAAGTGTTATCTGGCCAAAGAGAGCAGTTAACTGGCCATTAGTCTATGGAGTAGGTTTTCCTCTCCAAAACTCTCGGAAATTAAGAAGGGAACTGGATGAGTCCTGGGGAGTCCCCAGAGGCCACACAGTCACTCGGGATACACATGGTGCCCAGGGGTGCAAGGCATTGTGGGAGGTGTCTGGGAGAGACACCCAGGAGGGCCCGCCAGGCACAGGGAGGCCTGGATGTGACCCCGGAATTTGGTTCTAACTGGCTGCATACCTGGGCAAGTCCCTCCCAACAGAGATGATCTTGGTTCATCCACCTCTGAGCAAGAACCTCTCACAAAAGAGTTCTGGAGCTGGATGGCAGTGATGGTACATTACGAATGTACAGCTGATCCCTGAACAACACAGTTTCATAAATCCACAGAATTTTTTTTCAATACAATATACAATACAGTATATATACGTACTTTCTTTTCCCAATGATTTCATTAATAACAATTTTTTCCTCTAGCTCACTTTATTGGAAGATTACCGTATATGATATACATAACACACAAAGTATGTGCTAACCAGCTGTTGACTTTTAATCGTTAAGAATTCCAGTTAAAAGGGGCACCTGGGTGGCTCAGTCGGCTGAGCATCCAACTCTTAATTTTGGCTCAAGTCATGGTCTTGGTGGTTTGGGATGGAGCCCCACATCAGGCTCTGAACTCGGTGTGGAGTCTGCTTGTCTCTCTCCCTCTGTTCCTCCCCCCACACTTTCTCTCTAAAATAAATAAAGTTTTAAAGGAATTTATTGCAGGGACATCTGGGTGGTTCAGCGGTTGAGGGTCTGCCTTTGGCTCAGGGCGTGATCCCAGGATCCAGGGATTGAGTCCCACGTCAGGCTCCCTGCAAGTAGCCTGCTTCTCCCTCTGCCTATGTCTCTGCTTCTCTCTGTGTGTCTCTCATGAATAAACAAAATCTTTAAAAAAATTGAATTTAAATTAAAAAAATAAAAAAATTATTGCAAGGGGGTCAGTACCCCTAACCTCAGAACTGTTCAAGGTCATCTGTTTTAATACCACTGAACTATATGCTTAAAAATGGCTCAGATGGCAAATGTTAGGTTATGTGTACAGCTATCCCTTGAACACAGGTCAAAGGAGGGCTTGAAAGGCGGGGACGGAGGGCCACGCTGCAAACTTCTAGCGGTTACACTGGAAGGCCGGTTTGTGGCTCCGACAAAGGGGCTTTTCTTTCAGAGCTCAGGGAGGTCTGCTCAGAGTATATGCCTGGCCTGGCCACACTCAGGACAGGTCACCATCCACGTAAAGTACTGAGGACAGTCCCTGGCACACAGTAGGTGACTAATAAGTACTTGTTCGCTGAATTTCCACATAAGGAGTGTACAGCCTAATGGGGAGGATACATAAATGGAAACACCGTCTAGCTGGGGCTATACAAAGAGACATGCAACATACTTGGGCACCCATCTGTCTCTCAGGAAGGCTGGACCTCAGCTTCCTCATCTGTAAAATGGGCTGTGAACATGGCTTGGGGGCTAGCTGGCAAAAGCTCAAGCAATGTGGGTGCCTCTTACATGCTTCCACTCCAGGACCCTGGGAAAGCTTCCACAGAGAGGAAGAGAAAAGGAGATTAAAATCTGGGGGAATTGAAAAACAAAACAAAACCTGCAAAGCCACTGTTATCATCTTCTTCCATCCCAGTACTGAATTAAGCCAATATTGGGTCCTACTGTCTTTGGCCAAAAAAAGAAATAAAAGACCCTCTATTTGCTCAGGGGTTTGCTGACTTGACCTCGCCTGCAGGTCTGCTGTAACCCCCTAGCCCCATTCAGCCCAGTCCCCACCCCTACCACTGGGCTTATTGAGATCAAGGCTAAGGAGGGAGAGGTTTCTCACGGCTGGGGGGCCTGGTGAATTTTACAGGGTCTCCAGCAGGACGCTTGGAACTGCAGTCTTGATAATTAATGTGTCAGTGGGAGCCCTTTGATCATTTGTCCTCAGCAGACAAAAGGCAAAGGAAAGACTCTCAGGGGTGAGGCTATTATCTGAAGTGGGGTGGGGAGGGCTTGTGCCTCCTTGTCCCCTGCTTAGAAGTCAGCCTCAGACTCCAGAATCACATGGGTCCACTCCACCCTGGCTGTGTGACTCCAGGCAACTCACTCCACCTCTCTGATCCTCAGAGTCCCCACTGGCAAGAGCAGGATGATGACAGTAATCCATGATGTTGTCAGAGGCACTAATAAGGTGATCCATCCAAAACATAGTGGCTGGCCCGTAGCAAATGCTCAATAATGGCAGTTAATGCCCTATGAGGGTATCTGATGCTTGAAAAAACTCTGAATATGGTTTCTAAGACCCAAGTTTAAGCCTGGTTCCATCACCATTACCATGAGATTTTTACTCACATCACTTAACCTCTCTGACCCTCCTCTGTTATATGATGGAAGGAGTACAAGCCCTGGAGAGGATTATGAAGAGGACCAGGATCGTCACTGTAACAAACACAACGGCAGCTCTATTTATCGATCAAGTCTACTACTTAACTGTTTCCCAATCCTTGCTTTCCCTACTCGCTCAGGCCACCACCTCCCACGCATTCATTCATCCAACGGCTGTTCAGTGATCCACAGCACACCTGATTTACCTCTTCAACACACACCAGGCTCTCACCTATCCCGCCTGTCAATGCCAGGCTCGGCATTCCAGCCCCCTCAGAGACAACAGTGAAGGACCCCAACGTGGAACTGGCATTCCAGTGCCTCAGTTCTCCATGGGGCAGTTTTGCCCCCTTCCCCTCCTGGGGACATCTGCCTGTATCTGGAGATGTGTCTTCAACTGTCAGCACCTGGGGAGGGGCACTACTGGCATCCAACAACGTACAGGACGGCTCCCTTCAATGAAGAAGTACCTGGTCCGAAAGGTCAATAGCCTCAAGGTTGAGAAACGCTGTTCTCAAAGGAAGCAGTAGAGAGTAAGCAAAATAAAGAAGTCAACCACAGGGCAGACCAGAGGGTGGAAAGGGCTATGGAGGAAGAGCTCAACTGGGCCGGGGAGACCAGGATGGGGATGGAGGAGGTGAGAGCAGCTGGATTTACTGAAGATCTTTTGCTGGTGAGGAGAGGAAGTGAGGAGTCAGAGATGAGGCTTTGAGTCTGAGTGTCTGGAAGTATTAATAAGCAGTCCTACCTGGTGGTCTCTTAATACCTATTTTTAACTCTTCTCTCCAACCAAACCAATCTCCTCCCTTCTCAGCACAGCAGCCAGGACAATCTTTCTAAGAGGGAGAGCAAAAGAGCCAGGTGGAGAGAGGAAGAGCAGAGGGAGAGGGGGAGAGAGAATCCCAAGCAGGCTCCACACTCAGCATAGAGGCCCATGTGGGGCTGGGTCTCACGACCCTGAAATCAGGACCTGAGCCAAAATCAAGAGTCGGATGCTTAACTGATTGAGCCAGCCAGGCACCCCCAGGACAATCTTTAAATAGAAACTTGGTGCACTCAGTTCTCTTCTCTATTCTCCCCCCACCAGACTTCCCAGATGCCCAGTGGATGCCAACCTTGACCCCAAAGGTATACCATGTCACGAGCTCTCTAGATCCCCTTGCCTCACCCCTAATCCTACTCACCTCCACCCTCCAGCCACAGCGCACCTGATTTACCTCTTCAACACACCAGGCTCTCACCTCTCTCGCCTGTCAAGAATCCCATCTTTCACTCCCCCACCCACCCACCTTTCACTCCTGCCTGACCCTGTTCCTCTTGAAGGCTTCGGTTTAGATGTTACCTCCTCCAGGAAGCCTTCCTAGACACCCTCTGCTGGGTAAGGGGCCTCCTCTGGGCTTTCACACCACCCTCTACTTCCTCCACTGAAACACTGATCTCCTGGTTTGTAACTCCCTGCCTCCTCTACCAGGCCATGAACTCTGTGAGAGTGGGCATGAGAAGCATCTCTCTTACCATGGGCCAACCATCTAGGTTTGCCTGGGACTGAGGGGTCCCCAGGATGCTTAGACTGGAAAATCCAGACAAACCAAACCCAGCTGATCGCTCAAACTATATTCTTGAGGCTTTACAGAGTCTAGTCCAAGGTAAGCCCAATTCTCATTTGTTGATAGAATGGGGAGTAAGAGATTTATATATGTTTCCTAAATGGATGGATGAAGTTCATCATCAAAGAGTTAATAATCCAAAACCATCAGCCAGACTTCTGGAAGACCCTGGAAGACCTCAACCCCATTGCATTCTGCTCCAAGCTCCTATAAAATTCATAGTGTTAAAAAAAAAAAATTCATAGTGTTTCTGCTCTCTAGCAAGGGCCCAGATTCAAGATCAGGATCCAGGCCCACCCTCCTGTCTGTAAAGAAAGGGAGGTCAAGGCCATGGGCAAACAGCCAGGATGGCAAGTCCAAAGACCTAATTCTTCTGGACTGAAAGGCCAGCCCACCCTGGGCAGCACTCAGCTGCCCCACCTCAGGGCCCCAGCTCCTTATTCTTACACTGCCCCAGCCCTGTTATCTGACCCTCCATCCAGGACAGCTTATCTCCCTGTCTTTGGGTAGCCTGCAAAACTAGAAACTTGAAAATGCTTCTCAGGTGTTATTTTTCTCTTTCTTTCGTATTTTCTTTCTTTCTTTTTTTTTTTTTTTTTTTTAACTTTTTCTGGGGCAATCAACCCTCCATCCTTATCACATTCTGAAAAAAGGGGCTAATCGTGTCCTCTAGCCAGGTGGCCTCTGTGCCAAGACAAAAGCTGTTTGGGCTGTTCCTGCACCTGTAAATTTGGAGCTCTAAGAGGCTTCTGGGACACACAGGGGGCACACTCCACACCAGAAGTAATCTGTTGCACTGGAAGGGGAGGTTTAAAAGAAGATAGCAGAGGGGGTCCTCTGTAGATTAAGGGCAAAGGGGTATATTTCAGGTGGGGACCCCCCAGATATAATTATCAGGGAGAGCACAGGGGATCTTCTCGTGGGACCCATGAAAACAAAACAAAGATGAACAGTTTGGTGAACTGTTACACAATGAACACACGCTCACCTTCAGGGCAGGATATAGAACAAGCCCCTTCCAGGCCCCTTCCCACCCCCCCCCCCAAAGTAACTGCCCCCTGACTACTGCAACCATTTTTCCCTTGCTTCACTTTACATGTTGACCTAAAGCAAGTAGGCATTCCTAAACACTCACGTTTAGCTTCTATTTCAAGCTTTTTCTAATGAGAATTAGATACTGTATGATTTTGTATGTCTGCTTTGTTTGCTTGGCATTATTTTGTGCACGATCCATCCTTCTCCGGCATGTAGCTACAGCTTGTTCCTTTTTACTGCTGTCTGCTACTCCACGGTGTGTTGGAACTTCCTTTTACTTGTCTATTCTATCATAAAGGACATCCAGGTAGTTTTTGGTTTTCTCACTAGTATGTTATTATAGAAGTAGACACATATTACGTACATACAGTCATATAGTAGTCCTACCAGTCGAAGAAAGAGAGAATACCTACGCAGATCCTGGTTATTGTTGAGTCTGTATCTCAGAGTAGAAGAGCAGATTAGAGGTGGTCTTAAGCCACTTCAGTAAATACCACCAGATGGTTTTCCAAAGCAGTTGTGCTAATTCATGCTCCCGCTGGCAGTGCATGAGGGTCCTCAGACCTCCTTTTGCATTTCAGTTATTAATCACAACCTTTTGCTGCACCATGTGGCAGGTTTGGAGTGTGAGCACGGGAAGGGAGCTCAATAGCTCCCTGACCCCACCCCGCCCCACCCCCACCCCGAGCAGGCAGCCTGGTAGGGGCAATACAGGGTAGTTAAAATCATGAACTCTGAAGAAATGATCTGGAGTTTGGAGCGCTCATGGCATGAGAGATGTGACCTGGTCTAAGGGAGCTCCAGAGGAATTCTCAGAAGCGGTACTTCAGCCAAAATACAAAGGAGGAGTTGCAAATAATCCGGTGAAGGAAGGGTAGAGATGGAGAGGGAAATACATGCTGGCCAAGTGGCACAGCATGTGCAAAGGCCCAGAGGTAGAGGCAATAAGGTGAGTTCAAGGAGCTAGGGAGAGGTGCCTGGATGGCTCTGTCAGTTAAGCATCTGACTTTTGATTTTTGGCTCAGGTCATGATCTCAGGGTCGTGAGATCAAGCCCCGCATAGGGCCCCATGTGTGTGGAGTCTGCTTATGGTTCTCCCTCTCTGTGGCATTTGAGTGGCTCAGTTGGTTAAGCATCCAGCTCTTGTGGTTTCAGCTCAGGTTATAATCCCAGGGTCATGACAGCAAGTCCTGCATCAGGCTCTGTGCTCAGCACAGAGTCAGCTTGAGGTCCTCTTCCTTTCCCTCTATCCCTCTCCCCACTCACACATTCTAAACTAAATAAAACCTTTAAAAATATACAAAAAAAAATTTTTTTAAAGATTCTCTGTCTTGAAAGAAAGAAAAAAAAGAAAAAGAAAGAGAGAGCTAGGGAAAAAAGGCCAAGAGAGCTAGATCTAGACTCCATGTTGCTAAGGGGCCCTGGCAGAGTGGGTACTCAGTACGTATAAGGAACATGACCATCTCCCCAGGTTGCTAGGGCTATAGTTTTGCAGGAGAAGCTAAGCTTGGCTGAGTACCTACTATGTGCCCGACACCTCCTTAGGAGGCAGGAGCTACGAGGACACCCATGTTGCCAGTGAGAACACGGAGACTCAGAGAGGTACAGTGACCTGCCCTTAGTCACACAGCAGAGGGTGGGAGCCAGGATTGAATTCTCCCTCACCCCGAGGGATGGCCACTGAATTTATCTTCTTAGCCTCTGCATATAAATTTTTATACCAGGAAATCAATAGTGTGAAGCAGGAAATGAGAGAGAACATTAATAATCTCAGGCAGCAAAATGAACTCCTTCTAAGTGGTCACTCTCACCAAATTCCGTCCAATCCACAGAGCCTGTTACAAATGGTGCAGCTCAGAGTGAAAAGGTCCCTCCGTGGCCAACCACAGTGATGCCAAAAGCACACTGCCCATAACCCAGGTTTCTAGAATAATGGGCCGGTATGTCTTCTGAGGTTATCCACAACATGAGCTCTGTTCGGTGAGGCCAGAACCAGCTCCACATCCCCCTCCCTGGCGACACCTGATGTTACAACATTGGCCTGAACGAACCCACAGGTAAGCCTGCTTGGTCTGTCCTGTGTTTTAAGATCATCTGAATTAGGGGATCCCTGGGTGGCTCAGCGGTTTGGTGCCTGCCTTTGGCTCAGGGCGCGATCCTGAAGACCCGGGATCGAGTGCCGCGTCGGGCTCCCGGCATGGAGCCTACTTCTCCCTCCTCCTGTGTCTCTGCCCCTCTCTCTCTCTCTATCATAAATAAATAAATAAATAAATAAATAAATAAATAAATAAATAAATATTAATTAATTAATTAAATCTTAAAAAAAAAAGATCACCTGAATTGGTGGCCAACATTTATAAGGGGGTGAATTTTGCATAAAACCCTGGAATCCTATTGGAAACAATAATCGAAAAAGATGCGGGTACCCAGGACTCAGCACTCCCTGGTGACAGGGGCCAGGAATTAGAAGCAAGAGCCCTTGTAGTCAAGGCACCTGGTCTCTGGTTCACTGAGGTCCCTCTGCTCAGTTTCCCTCCCATGGAAGGGTCCAGATATACAACCTCTCCCTGCCTCCTTTGAGGCATTACAGCTTTTAAAGCTGGTGTGGTGACACATGAGGTGGGGCTTGTTTGGGGACAGTGGCTTTCAGCAACCAAAGCTGGAAGGGAAGTGACAGGTCCAAGGCTCACAGCAGGCAACAGGATGTCCAGGCTAAGCATTCTGGTCAGAGGTGTCTCCCGTCGCCCCAATTACTTGTGGAGCCCCAGCCTGGCTTCTATTAGCTGGTAACAATCACCAGTCACCAGTGTGGCAGTGCTGAGGAGTCAGCACATCCTGAGCACCTGGCACACCTGGTCTCATTTCAGCCCCGCAGCACTGGTGCCAACTGGACAGCCTGCCAAGAGGTCATTTTAGTCTGACCACATTTGTCCCCTTCTTCAGTTAACTGGGTCCTGATTTTCCTTTGAGGACCAATCCCTCTCCCACTGTGGGTCTTGTGGCTCAGGAAGCTGCAGAGAGTATTCACCTGTCACAAGGCCCCAGGGATCATGTGACTTAGATTGGGTCCATAATGAGTGGTTCCAAGAGGCCTGAAGGCTCAATTCCAGCACTTGCTGGAACTGGGCTTGCAGTTGGCATGATGGAGACATGGAGCTACTGATGGGCATCTGTGCCCAGAAAGAAAACAGCCAGAGCCAGTCTGAGTAGGAAGCCCACACAGAGAAAAGGAGAGTCAAAAAGCTATGAGGAAAGAAGAGAGAGCTTGAACACTGTCGAGCTCCTGGATCCAGCTACTCCTGAAGCCAGACTGCTAGTTACATGAGGCAATACATTGAGAATGAGAGTGTAATGATATTTAAGGTGGATTTTGTGTGTCTTACAATCCAAAGAATCCTGTTGAATATAAATACTGTCATTAATTTCCATTTTACATACGTAACTGGAGGCTAAGGGGACTGACATAAATTACCCAAAGTCACACAGCTGTGAATCGGTAGCACATGAATTAAGATTCACCCTAAACCTAAAGCAGTTCAGTCAGAAATCTTATAGGTCTCTTAACGGGCTGTCCCTGTGCCTGTAGGAGCTAAAAGTTGGGGGTTTTCGGAACAGCACATGTTCAGAGCTGCTGGTAGTATGTTGGGGAGGCCAGAAAGGAGGAAAGGAGGCTGCACTGAGATGAAATATATAATTATTATTTAAATCAGTTCAGATGCCATAAGGAGAAAAATCAAAGCTTTCCGTGGCATTTCCCCAGTGCCATTTTTAATTCTATCTTATCAAAACACGGCTGGGATTTGTTTTTCAAAAAGAAAAAAACTCCTTTAATTTAAAAAAAATTCTCTAATAAAAGTTAAAATAGCCCACAGGCCATCAGGTGACAATGGAAGGAAGACGGGGGAAGACGGGGCACTTCAGCAACTTAAAGCAGATTAAAAAACTAATTTGTTGACTCTTTTTTCCAAAGCTCACCTCTCCCTTGGAAGGCCATGTGTTTTGCATAATGAGCCTGAATTCCTGAAATCACTGCTGTCTGCTCAGCTCCCTCTTTGTTGGGATTTCAATGGGCTCCCACCTCACGTGGGGGTGCGGGGTATTTTTCTTGTTGCTCCAACCAGGGTTTATTTTTTATTTTATTTTTTTTTTTTATGATAGTCACAGAGAGAGAGAGAGAGAGGCAGAGACACAGGCAGAGGGAGAAGCAGGCTCCATGCACCGGGAGCCTGATGTGGGATTCGATCCCGGGTCTCCAGGATCGAGCCCTGGGCCAAAGGCAGGCGCCAAACCGCTGCGCCACCCAGGGATCCCTCCAACCAGGGTTTAATGGAATCATTTCACTCTCTTGCTTAAAATCTTTACAAGGTTTTCCACTGCCAGAAGGATAAAGGCCAGAACACATATGAGGCCCACGAGGCCCTGGGAATCGTCCATCTTCATTGTGTACCAGTTTCCTCCCACCCACCCAAAAGCCCTAGTGTCCCTGTCCTTGGTTCATGCCATTCTCCTTCCCACCCCAGGGCCTTTGCACATGCTGCTTCTGCTGTCTTCCCATTCTTCACCTGGGTAATCCTGCTCATCCTTCAAATACCAGCTGAATTTTTCTCTGTCTCAAGGCAGCCTTCCTTTCAAATGCCCTAACTTGTACCCTCCCAGTGTCAGACACTTCCCTTCCTGACAGTTACCCTGAGTTGCAATTATATGCAGGAGAGCGTCTTCGTTTTTTTTTCCATTGTCTTCACAGGGCTTGCATGCAGTAAGTGCTCGGTAAGAATTTTTTAAGCAAACAAATGGGTGAAACTTGATGGATGTGAGGGCCTAATATCAGCATGCCATGGCTTCTCTCAACACCTGGACTTCCTTTACTACACCCTAAGCCCCAACCCATTCTCTCCCAGCTTGTGTAAAAATCTGCTTGCACATTCACCTTTGGGTGTGCATGACACCCTAGGCATTAGACCATGCTGTGCAGAGAACGGAGTATGGGCTCTAGGGTGGGACCCATGTTCAAATCCCTGCTCTGCTACTTTAGACTGTGCCTCTCTAGATGTGCTTGCTTGCTTGCTTGCTTTTTCTTTTTCTTTTTTTTTTTTTGCTTGCTTTTTCTTTATTTTCTTTCTTTCTTTTTCTTTTCTTTCTTTCCTTTCCTTTCTTTCTTTCTTTTCTTTCTTTTTCTTTCCTTCCTTCCTTCCTTCCTTTCTTTTCTTTCTCGTTCTTTCTTCTGGTTAGATGGCTCGTCAGTTGGGAGTCTCCTTCCAGGGCCAAGCACAGAACCTGGAAGCTCTGGTAGGAGGTAGGCACCCAATAAAGGAGTGCTGGCATAAATGAATGGATACCCAAGAATACTTCTGAATGGAAGAGAAAGCTCAAGTTCAAAGAGAAAACTGCCCAGAGATGCCCTGGCTGGTTTGAGGACGATGAAGAAATTGGCAAATTCATCCCTGTCCCGACCAGAGGCCTATGGATACTTTGATGATGCTGGAAGGAATCTAAGTTATGCCCATTCGAGAAAACGTCTTCTGGCTTGGATGATCATCACTGTGTACTTAATATACGCAGGGCATTTCCTCACTGAGTCCCTATAATCCGCCACGGCAAGCATCATTGTTCCTGTTTTATAGGTGGGGAAATGGAGGCACAGTGAGCTCAAACAACTTCCTGAGGCTCACTCAGCTTGTGAGTGAGAGAGCTGCGGTGCGAACACAAGCCTATTCAACTGTGCAAGCCAAGGTCCCCACTCCTGAGTCAGACTGGAGTCAGGCAGGCCACTGGGCACGTATGAAGATGTCGCTGTACTTCTTGGAGGCTGTGGCACCTCCGAAGCTGGCTCGCCACTCAAGTCCATCCCAGTGCCCGGTGCTGGCGGGCCTTCCTGTGCACTAGCCACCCGATAGCCAGACCCCGCGTCCTAGTGCTCGTGCCAGCCTGGTTTCTGCAGGTGGCTGGTTCCCAGATGAGATCAACAAGATGGGAAGCAAACATCCCAGACACCAAGCGCGGACAGAGTGCTCTGGTGTTCGGCGGCCGCTTAGGTCCTCCGTGGGTGTCCCCATTTTACAGATGAGAACACTGAGGCAAGAGAGGGGACCACTCGCTGTTGGTAAGTGGCTGGCATCTGAACCCAGATTTGCCTGCCTGCAAAGAATGTTTATTTCTTGAGTGCCTACCATGCGCCAGATACTTTTCTAGGTAGAGCAGGGTATCATTTACCCGACACCATAAGAAACAGAGTTCTACGTAAGTGAATTTTCAGACACCTGAGGCATCAGACACAGAAACGCTGACCAGCTTAACCACGGGTCTGGAAATATTTTATACAATGAATTATTCTTGACCCTTCGCCCTGCCTACTGAATGGGGTTCACCGGTTCTTAGCGCCATCACAGAGCCCACATTGTTGCCGTCCTCTAATACTGCACCCTGCATCACACTGTTCTAGAACTGGTTGCACGGTTCTGTCATATTGAGAGGAGCAGAAGCTACTGGGATGAGGGGGGCACTTGATCCCTGTGTTAAATACCCCCTGGGCAGTGATTCTTTTGTTTTCATGCTTATTTTCAAGATTTTTCCTTTTTTTTTATTTTTTTTATTTTTATTTTTTTTTTAATTTTTATTTATTTATGATAGTCACAGAGAGAGAGAGAGAGGCAGAGACACAGGCAGAGGGAGAAGCAGGCTCCATGCACCGGGAGCCCGATGTGGGATTCGATCCCGGGTCTCCAGGATCACGCCCTGGGCCAAAGGCAGGCGACAAACCGCTGCGCCACCCAGGGATCCCTCCTTTTTTTTTTAAAGTAAACTCTACCCCCAATGTGGGGCTTGAACCTATGACCCCAAGATCAAGAGTTGCCACGTTCTACCAAGTGAGCCAGCCGGGTGCCCCTCGTGCTTATTTTGATAACCTCTTCATCTGTACCCTTGTTCTCAGGCTGTCAGCTGTCGCTCCTGGCTGTAGTCACCATGCTTTCTCTACCATCCCATGTAGGTCTGATTTGCTCGTTCTGCAGGCTATAAAAGCCCAGGCTGTAAGTCAGGTTCCTGAGCTTATCAGAATAGTGTGCAAACTAAGAGTAAATAGGCTCTGAGGGAGAAATATTGGCTCTTTCCTGATATGGACACTGTGGCAATTACATGGGATGACTTTTTTGTTCCATTTTATGTATAGGACAAAGGGCCTGCAATCATGATGGTGATATGCTTAAAGCTTTACAGAAATGAAAGCAAGTCAGATTGATCCAGAAATTCTGGATTTTCTCCCTTTCCAAGAGGTAGGCATTCAAACTACAAAGAATCCAGGCCAGCGGCTTGTTGACTGACACCTTGTCAGGGAGACACTGGGGCCATCTTGAGGACAGTCTAAGGGAAGGAGAAACACGAGTGGTCTGCCATCCACAGAAACTTCTCCATGGGTCATCATGGCAAATGTTGTGTGGCTCCAGCTTCCTGGAGGTTCCGGGACTGAATCCACAAAGCCAGAGCCCAGTGCACACTGCCCTTGTGCCCCAGACCCATGTGAGCTGGCTGCTGTTCACAGGCCTAGAAGGAGATTCTCTGGCCATCCGCAGTCATTCATGCCCACCCAGACTGCGGGCTCGCCCACAGACCCACACTGGCCATCCTGAGTGGGGAAGGAAAGGTACTTGCTCATGGCCACAAAGTCAATGGGTAGCAGAGTGGAGACCCAGATGCCTCACTTCCCATCCAGAGGCTCTTCTCTTCTCTTCCCTTCTCTGGGTCTCCATCTCCCCATCTCAGAATTCTCCTGGTTCACCAAGTTAGAGAGTCTCTGGAGGTGCTACCCTCTTCCTAACCCCCTGGATCCAAGCCTCACGCACCACCTGACCCACAGTGATTCAGCCAAGCGCACCAACTTTTCGCTTCATCACTCTTGGCCAATGCCCAGGACCCTGGCTGGGCTTTCTAAGCTCAGAGGTCAGCAATTTTTTTTTTCTGTAAAGGATATGATAGTAAATATTGTAGGTTGTGCAGGCCGTATGGACTCTGTCATAACTACTCAACTCTGCAGTTGTAACTGGAAAGCAGTCATAGACAATACATGAATGAATGGCTATCCCCATGTCCCAATAAAACTTTATTTATAAGAGCAGACAGCAGACTAGACTTGGCCTGTGGGCCATAGTTTACCAAGCCCTGTTCTAAATCATTCCCAGCGGGGTCCAGCACCTCCTCTAGGACAAAGGTAACTAACTTTTCCTGGTTTGCATGGGACTCTCCTGGTTTTAGCACTAAATCCTACAACCTGGGGCGCCTGGGTGGCTCAGTGGTTGAGCACCTGCCTTTGGCTCAGGTCGTGATCCTGGGGTCCTGGAATTGAGTCCCACATCGGGCTCCCCGCAGGGAACCTGCTTCTCTGTCTGCCTATGTCTCTGCCTCTCTCTGTGTGTCTCCCATGAATAAATAAAAATATTTTTTAAAAAATTCCTGCATCTTGAAAAACCTCACAGTTTCAGACAAAACAAAATGGCTATCACCCTATCTGGGATCCCGTGACCCCTAGTTTCTCCCGTCTCAGTGTTAGTCTAGCTATGACATTCAACTGTCTCCTCCATAAGGAAAAGGAGAAAGAAAAAGAATAGGAGGCAAAAGGGCTCCTATGTGACTTCCCATGTCCCAGGCACCGTGTGAAGGGCTTGGTCAACAGGACCCCCTTTGATGCTCCAACAGTCCAGGATGGTAGGGGTGAAGCCGCTCTCAGGAAGGGGTCAAGATTGGACTGGATCCCAGTCTAATCTGCCTCCTTCTTTCTCTCCAAACTGTAAGCTCCTGAGGACAGAATTGGGATCTCTCACCTGAATAGCCTTAGTGCCCAGCACACGGTGTGATAATTAGAAGGTTCTGAGCAAATACTGATCATCAGCGATCACTCATGTTGAATGAATGAGCATGCCCATGAATGAATGAGTGAATGAATGAATCATCCCTCAGTCTGGACAAACACTTCCCATTTCTATGACATGATTATCTCCTGCCTATTCAAACTCCAGGCAAGGTAAGCAGAAAATGTCAAATATAGGTTATGCTGTCATTTCTGTCAAAATACACCTGCTGGCACTGGGGAGGCAGCATGACAACATATTTAAAATGTGGTCTCTGAAGTCGGGTGATCCGGGTGCAAACCCCAGGTATGCCTCTTCTGGGCCGTGTGATGAGACCGGCCAACTCACCTATCTGAGCCTCACAGCTTACAACAGAAGACGGTGCCCACCTCTGAGGGCATGGGGCACGGAGTCAGCTAAGGCCTCCGAAAACATGTATACATTATCACCATCACCACTGCTGATGTTGGGATGAGCAGAAACAAGGTAGCGACAGGGGATATCCGGACTGAGAAGTTTAAGTGTTCATTATGCAGCTCTGAACAAGCACCTGGGCCAAGCAGGAGATACATACGCATGCTGGTAACTGCACAAGCTAGCTAGAACCACAGCAATGGTGCGTAACAAATGCCCATTAAACCCCAGGAACGTACAAGAAGGAACATTTCTCTCACTAAGCTGTTTGTGGCCAGCAGGAGCCTGACTGAGCTAGGCTGTTTATTGAGGTTTGGGCTCAGGGTGGTTGGACACATGTTCATTCTGGGGCCATGCTGAGTGGGTGGCAGCTGCCGTGGGGAAGCCCCTCCCCAACTCATGGCAGAAACAGGGCGCCCTCGAGACCTAAGCTGGGAACGAACCCACCGTCACTTCCACCTCACACTAAAGACCAAAGCCAGTCAACATGGCCAAACCCAACATGAAGGAGCAGGGGCATAAACCCGGCCACCCCTTGAGTGAGGGAAATGGCAAAGTCTCCCAGCTAAGCGCAGAGGGGCATGCAGGAGGGAGGAACTGGGTTCAGTGGCGTCTCCACCACAATCACCAAACACCAGCCAACCCTTGGAAAGGGGGCCCCACTGGACCTACCCCCCTCACCAGGTTCCTCTTCGGCCCCTCTGCCTCATCGGCGTGTGGTTCAAATCTACAAAAGACCCTGAGTGCTAGCAATGGCACTCCTTGGGGACCCCATCCCCATCTTCCCAACATCTGGACCTGCTCCGGGGAGCCATTAATCTCGGGCAATTTCTTTCCTCACTTGATTTGTTTATTTAAGGAAAACAAGTTGCTCCTAATTAGAAGCACTGCTGTCGAGATGTTCGGTGCGTCCTGGGCTGTCTATTTTCAGACCTTCTGCCTAAAATTATACCTGTGCTCTTAACATCTGTGAGCTTGCTCAGCAACTGTCCTGCGTGCAGGCTTTCGATGAGAGAGGCTAGAGGTGCTGTGGGAGCCCAGGGAGCCGGGCCATGGGGGACACGGGCTTCAGAGCAAAGGCACTTGGAAAAATGCACACACAACATCCCCACCACCTATCCGGAGCTGGCACAGATCACCGAGTCAACACTTGGCGTGTGCACAGCACAAACACAGTCCTGACCCGAGCAGCGGGGCGAAGAGTGGCTTCAAAGGTTCCGAGAGGTTTTCTGTTGGGAAGCTCTCAGCTTACATCCACCCCACACGCTCTTACACCTCTGCTAAGGATACACAGACACTCCTGTGGAAATGCACACACACACACACACACGAGACACGCACAGAAGTTGCACTGCCCCACAGACAGGCAAACATGCTGCAGGCACATACACACTCAGAAACACACTCATGCGCAGGAGACATGCACAGAAGTTATACTGCAACTCCCACAGACGTTCAGAGACACACGTACAATGGAGACACCCTCCAATGCGCACAGCAACCAACACACCAGATACCCATACTCAGAAACATGCACAATGAGACACAAGCAAGCATGCAGTGCTACACACAGGAATGCACACTCAGGGACACAGGCATGTATACAGAGATGCACAGGAAGTTTACCCTGCCATACACACAGGGATACACCCACAGAAGCACACATATATGTGGAGGTACTCACAGGGGTTACAAACATGTACACACACGTACACAGAGATAAGGAGGTGTGCAATGCTATACATATGTGGGCACAAAGGTACACTGAAAAACCTGGAGGCTGTAAGCACATACCACAGGTTCACGCTCACAGCATTGCACACGCATGCAGGCACTCACACACACCCAGACACGTGCACACGGCACACACGGCTGCTCATGCAGGCACCCAGACAGGGTTGCCCAGCCTCTCAAACGGGTTTTGCCACCCAGACCGCCTCCCCCACCAGACACATGTGTGCCATAGTGCAGCCACGCACCTACCTGGTCACAGACACACATCCAACTCATATTCACCCGACTGTTCAACACTCGCAAGCGTGTATGCGTACCCACACTTGCTGTGACTCACACAGGCACACATTCCCTTGCAGACATGCACACGCACACACTCAGAAATCCACAGAGAAGCAATGCCACAAGTACACACCCAGATCGACACTCTTCACATGTGTACACACACACACACGCATAAGGTTTCTATGTTCTGTCAGACATATGAACACGTGGGCACAGACCTGCGTGAGAATGCACTCATTTACACACAGGCACCTACACACGTCCACATCGTACGCCACCAAGAAAGCAAACCGTTCATGTTCTCAGAGTCCTAAAAGTCAAGCCCACAGGCCGAGCCAGCACCTGGCCGACTGCTTCTGCCCCAGTCCCTACCGCAAGCCCAGGAACTCACTCCGTGGCAGCCAAGATGAGGTCTGCCCTCCCCACCGGTGGGTTCCGCATGGACCCAGGGGACCCCTAGTTTGGGGAAGGACACAGAGGTCCCAAGCCTCAGAACCACTCAGAAATAAACAAGACCGACCAAAACTGCTGCCTTTCCCCATAATCTCAGCAACCATACTCCCTTACCCCAAACACGCACGCTCATGCATGCACACATATACCCAGGCACACATGCACGCACAGGCGCGCGTGTGTGCACGCACGGCACTTTCCCTAGCGCAGCTGTTCCTCTAGGGAACAACAGCTTCGCCCGTTCCAACAGCCTCAGCAGCCTGGGCGCCTGACGCCCAGACATACTGAACTTCTGGGCCCTGGGTCCCTGCACAGCTGCAAAGTTGAAGCCATGGAGACAGCTTACCTCCACCTTCTGTTGTCATGGCGACGCAGCAGCTGGGCGCATCAGGCCCTCCCTGACTGCCCTGAGCTCCTCTCTAGGAGCTGCTGGCCCAGCAGAGCTTTTATGAGGAAGCAGCAAGGGGGTGGGGACTGCAGGTGTCAGCTGATTGGAGAGAACAAGGGCCCCCGCGGCTCCCCCCAAGGATCACCTGGTGCTCAGGTGGGACCCGGAGAGCTTCCCTGGGGAAACAGCACCGCCTGCTCACACACAACACCCAAAAACACAGCCCTGCTGCTGCATGCCTGAGCCGGCGGAGATCCAATCTTCACCAGACTCTACGGTAAGCACTTCCCATGCACCATCCCAGTCGGTACCCCCCGCCCCAACACTCTTCCTCCCAGGAACTGTGAGTTCCCCATCTTATGGAGGCCCACCGAGGTCTGGAGGGTGAAGTGACTGGTCAACCTCAGATGCATCCGAGTCCCAAGCCTCTCAAGCACTATACCACTTTACAGGATTTTGAAGATCTCGTCGGTGATGATCGCTCTGTGTCTGAGAAGTGCCTGAACTGGGACCTCTGAAGACACGTGAAATCTCTTCATTTTGCAGAAGCAGCCACCAGAGCCCAGAGAGGTCTAGTGATTCACACAGCACATTGTCAGCAGTCTCAAAGCTCAGTCTTCTGCCCCAGAGATGAGGTTTCCCCAGGACCTCACCAGCCTCTGACCTCAGGTCTCGGCAGCCTAGGGAAGCAGCTCCTAGCATGGCCCTACCCTCATACCCCAAAAACTGGCCCAGGACCACACAGCAATGCTAGTCCCCAGGGGCAGATGCTCAGCCCCAGCAGGACCAGCACACTATTTTCAAACTTCAAGTCACAGTCAGAAGCACTTTCACCGCCTGCCTTACTGACCAAGCAATCCATCCAGATGACCCCAACCCTAGGCTGTAACCCCCCCGAGGCAGCACGATGCTATCTAGGAGGCTGTGGCCACAGGGGTGACTCCAAAATGATCCTCAGAGACCAGGTGGCTCTTTGGAGCCTGCTTTTCATTAGGAAGAAGAATTCAGCCAAACTCATGAGCTATGTGCTGGGCTCTGCAGAGCCTCTAGGGACCTGGACTGGGTGAGGACTATCCACGCCCTGAGCCACAGACCAAGACGCCCAGAGCCTCTATCCAACTGTCCACTCCAGCCCCTCTTTCCGCACAAAGTTTGTGCCTCCCCAGTGAATGATCTCCTCCTCGAGTGGCCCCGGTAACTTCCCCCAAATCTTTTGCTCATCTCAGGAGCTGCAGGTGATGGGAGGTGATCCCCACCTCTGCTGCCGTCTCTGCCCAAGAAGTGAGTCGGCTCCTGTGATGACACCTGGGGCTGTGGGAAGGGCTTGGCCAGAGGCAGTCTGAGTGGGGGCCCGGCTCCGGTCGTCTCTCCTGGTCCTGACACACGCAGAGACACACGCGGAATGGGCTGAAGCAAGCCTGCAAAGCGGTCCCCACAAAGCCCATCCCCTGGGCAGCCCTGGGAGCCGCCTCCAGACGCAGGACAACGCATGCACCCGAGGATCACCGCAACAAGCACCTCCTAAGGCCAACTCGAAAATAGGACCGGCCCCTTCTCCTCCGGAACTCTGCCCTGGCGGAACAGGGGGGAGTCGAGAATCACAGGGGCCCGGCGCCTCGCCCCCGGCCCAGCTCAGCCTCGGGCGCCCAGTGGGATGCCCGCAGGAAGGACGCTTGGATGAGCCGCCGCATCCCCTCCTGCGCCCGAGGAGAGAAAGTTTGTCATTCACGGCGCTGGGCTGTCCCTGCTGCGGGCTCCGTCCTCCCCGGGCTCTGCGCGCCGAGCCCCAGCCTGCGGGGAGGCGGCGGGACCCGGGAGCCCGGATCGGGCAGCGATCTCCGGGCAGCGCCTCCGCGCCCGCTCCCCCGGCGGCCCTCGCCCGGCCCGCGCCTCCGCCCTCACCTGGGTCGCGGCCGCTTGCCAACTCCGCACGCCGAGCCCGGGGGCGCCTGCCCGGCCGCCGGGGCTGCAGCGGCATCCAGCGCCGCGGAGCCCGGGCTTCCCTTCCCGCCGCCCAGCGCCTCCGCCGGGCCGGGGCGCGCTCTCCGGGTGGTGCAGGGGGCGCCCCGCGCGCCGCCGGCGGCAAAGTGCAAGAGTGTGCGCCCCGGGCTGCAGCGGGCGGCGGCGGCCGGGCCGAGGAGGCGGTGGCGACGCCAGCCGGCGAGCCGGGGAGCGGGCGGCGGCGCCAAGGGGAAGCCCGGCTCCCGCGAGCCCGGCGCCCGGGCGGGCGGCACTGCGGGGGCCCCGCCGCCAAGCCGAGGCCCCGCGGCCAGCCGGCCCGGGAGGTCGAGGCCCGGGGGCGCGGGCGCCGGGCTCCGCGCCTCGCCTCCCGCTCGCCTCCCGCGCCGCCTCGCTCCGCGCCGACCTCCCTCTCCGGCCGAGCTCCCCGCGCCGCCGCCGCCGCCGCCGCCGCCGCCGCCGCCGCCGCCGCCGCCAGCAGCGCGCCTCGACCGGGCGCGCTCCTCGCGCGGAGCCACAGCGCGGCCGCCGCTTAACTCCTTGCGTGCCACCCGGCCCTCCCGCGGCCGCCCGCGCAGCCAGCCGCCCGGCGTCAGGCCCCGGGCCTCGCCTTGCCCGTCTCTACAATGGGCTCGCAGACCCGCGTGCGGGGGAGGGGGCGGCCTGCACGATTGCCGGAGCCAACCGATTAGGCAAAGTGCCACGCCGCAGGCGCTGAGGGAGCGCCCAGTAAACGGCAGAGCATTTGCCGCCGCCGCCGCTGCTGCTGCTGCCGCCGAGTTCAAGACACTGAGCACACGTTACCTTGCAAAGAGCAAACCCCCTTCGAGGGCAGTTTGGTTGGTTGGTGTTGAGTTTGTCGTTTAAACAGGAAGTAGGTTTAAGCTGTGTAGCCTCGGGCTAGTCACTTACCCTCTCTCGCAGCCTGTTGCAGAAGATTCCTCCTGAGCTCGGTGACCTTGGATCTCATCATCCCCTTGAACTTCTGCATCCTCATCTGTAAAGTGGGGACGATAGATATTGCCCACCTTGAGAGGATCTCCAGCAAACGTCGGGGAAGGGAGCTGCTCTCATGAGAGCCCCCATTGAGAGAGGGTGTCTCCCAAATGCCAGGCACCCATCCAGTGTAGTTTCAAATACATCATCTCGTTAAGTCATGGAAACAACTCTAGAAGGCAGCTAGTTCCAATTCCATTTTTCAGATGAGAGATTTAGGGCCCCAGGAGGTGAAGTTCACCCGAGTTAGCACAGCTAAAAAGTATGGGAGCTAGACCCTGGGCCATCTGACTCCAAAACCTGTATCTGTTAAGCTTGGGGCTGAAGAAGAGACCCTAATGTGGCCTGATCTTTTTTTAGGATGAACAACATGAATTCACATCTGCATTTCTTTACTTAGAGCACGTTATTTTCCCAATTATAAAAGACTTACCGAGGGGCACCTGAGTGGCTCAGTGGTTGAGAGTCTGCCTTTGGTTCACCCCTGATTCCAGGGTCCTGGGATCGAGTCCCACCTTGGGCTCCCCACAGGGAGCCTGCCTCTCCCTTTGCCTATGTCTCTGCCTCTTTCTCTGTGTCTCCTGAATAAACAAAATCTTAAAAAAAAAAAAAAAAAAAAAAAAAAAAAAAAACTCTTGTCGGACGTAGGTATTTCAGAAAATACTGAAACATATGAAGGAAAGCAAATCAACTCTATTTCCATCACCCAGAAGTAATGATGATTAATTGATGTAATTTCCCCAATCTTTTTTCTATACCTACATGTAAAGGCAGTTGGCACAAACGGAATCATCCCTGGACACCATTCTGTATCAGGAGATGGGGAGGGTCTGGCACCCTTGCTAAGGCTGGACCCCCAGCTCCCCAGACCCCCAACAACCCCAGATCAGTCACCACACTGGTCCAATAGAGAGCCAACCAGGCTGCACATCTGTGCATCTCACCCAGTTATCATTGGACAAACCCTGCTCTGATGCTTTCCCTTCTCCCACTGTTTTTGTGTCTCCCTCTTAGAAAACCAAATCATTCCTTTGCTTGGGATACAGAGACCACTGATATCACACACATACCTTCCAGCCTGCCCAAACCCATCAGGAACAAGGCATTCCCAACGTGCCAGCCCCAGAGGGACAAAGGCAGTACCAGATCTTAAAGGTGCAGGCAATCTAGGTTCAAGTCTGGGCTCTGTCCCAAGCAGCTGTCACCTCTCTGAGCCTCTGTTTCACGTCTATAACATGCGGCATAAAGAACACCAACCCTCTGCAGTCGTTGTGAGGATTACATGAGATAAAGACAAGTA
The DNA here is from genome assembly GCF_048418805.1 of Vulpes vulpes. Taxonomy (NCBI): domain Eukaryota; kingdom Metazoa; phylum Chordata; class Mammalia; order Carnivora; family Canidae; genus Vulpes; species Vulpes vulpes. The sequence goes on along the minus strand of NC_132789.1, from coordinate 18,045,551 downwards.
AATGCTGAATTAATGGCAGCTGTTGCTTTTTATCAGTGAGGAGAAGTGATCTGAATGACCCTAATACTGGTTGCCAATAATCGAGTTGAGTTCTTGCTAAGTGCCAGGCATGGTGTGCATGAATTCTTAACAATAACTTTGGGTGGTAGGTATTAGGAATTTAGAGACAAGGAAACTGAGGCCCAGAGAGATGAAATCCTCTGTCCAAGGGTACATGGCAAGTTCATGGCAGAGTGAGCTTGGAGTAGATCTCAGCTCGTCTTGCCCCTGCCCACTCAGTTGCCAGCACAATTGCAAATGGTAGACTTGGCACCTTTCCTAAGTCCTCCTCATCCCTCCCCAGCTCAGAACCCTCTTGCTCTGTCTGGGGGACAAATGTCCTCCTGGGGGAGATGTAGGGGCTGATACCTAACTTGGCCAAGGAGCCCACTGCAAGGTGGTGGGGGTTTGAGGACAGTACCAGTGGTCTCCATCTATCCCCACCCCCTCCACTGCAGCCTACTTCTCCCCGCCTGTCCCTAAACCCGGTTAGGAATAGGCAGTGAGCTTGTGGACAAGTGGGAAGAGCCCCAGGCTTGGAATCAGGCAACTAAAATTCAAGCACTTGTCAAGTGCTGTGGGTGGGTCACTCACCCTTCAGAGTCAACCTCATCATCCATGAAAGGACTAATAACATCCTCCCTGATTACTCCTAGGGTTGTTGGGGGAAAATATGGATTGGAAAAACACCTTGAGAGTGGCACAATCTGTAAACACACAACCGTAACATCAGAATCGTTGCAGGCATCATCATACAAGCACGTGAGAACACAGCATTGTGGCGTTTTGTAGCAGTGAAAACTGGGGCCTCTGGAGACAGGTTTGTTCTCCCCCATATGATGTCTTGTTGACCCAAACCATTTCTTGAAAGAAGCACCTTTCCCCTCACTGTTCTCTGGGGCCACCATGTGGGTAGAGGGGAGCTGGTTCTGCTTTTTCCTCTGCCTAATTCCTGGGGTTGTCAGGGCTCGTTCCCAACATTGTTTTAGCCTCATTGCTGGCCTTTGAAACCAAGGGATTATGATTAGCTATAAAAGGTAAGTAGTAAAAATGTAGGATTTTTGTCTAATACACACACACAGAGTCAATTTTGGCAGGAAGGGACAAGTCCCCTTCCTCTAGACCCAACCATTGGACAAACTCTAATTTCTGCTGAGGACTTTCTCTGCTCACCCTTTAGCCTGGCCATCATTTGTGTATCGGGTTTCTGAAAAAAGCCTCTTCTTTTCTCTGCACCTTCTATTTCAGCTAGAATCTAACCATTTTGGGCCCAAGTCTGTGGCAGGACTCATGGAGGACAGCGAAGAGACAAAGTAATCTTTGAAATAAATTACAAAGACCAAAACAGTGATGTAAGAGAATTTCAGTGCACAACATCAGGTAACACCTCCAAGCCGCGTTCATAGAACAAGTCACTAACCAATACATCACTGTCCCTTGAACCACAGTGTCTAAAAATAGGATTTGCTCTAATTTCCTGAGTAGCAGGTGTAGATGGAGAGTGTTAGAGTAGTGAGCGGGCTGTGTCAGGTGGTAAGTAACTTCCCCTTCATGGTATTTTTCTAATGTAGAAAGGAAGGGACTTGCCTCCAGAAATGTCAGGCAATTCCTAACAGAGCTCAGAGGGTTAAATGAAAGACGCTGGAGTCGGTCAGAGCTGGGATGAAACCCCAGCCCTGCTACCACCCTCCTTGGTGGCCTTGGTTTAATTAAGTAACCTCTCTGGGCCTCCATCTTCTAAAAGCTGGAGAACAGTAGTTCCAACCTAAGGAGGATCTGCATATATTAAATGATAGGCATATAAAGACCGTGTACCACAGTGCCACCTGCACAAGTATTACTCCCATGAGCCATGACCTATTATTATAAGGGTTCTAGATGGAGAGGACAAATCCACAGCAAAGTATGGATGCCACTCATTCAGGGCTCCAGACAGAATTTCAGAATTCAAGCCTGTGTGGGTTTCCCAGAATCTGATTTTTTTTTTTTTTTAGCCACTGAATAACTGACTCACACATTGCTGTTAATGTGTGGAAGAAAGAGTAAGATTGAGAAAAGGGGACCACAAAGGTCACTGTGACTTTGTACGAGGTGCTAATACACAGTGGGGGAGGTCCTTTCATTGCAAGGAGTTTGGGCATGCTGCCCAGGATGGGCTGGTCACTCCCTCCACCACCCTGCATTTGTGTTTTCTGCGTGGAATCTCTCTCTGCTCCCTGGCCCCTCCATTCAGAGCCCTTTTGTGAGTTCCCCTCATTCCTCCATCCTGTCTGATAGTGGCTGGCCTGCCATACAGACTCGCAGAGTCCAAGAGCTGTGTCTTTCAGCCATTCCTCTGTCCCTGGCACTCAACACAGTGCTGGGCACCTTGTAGGCTTAGTCCACTTGGCCTTCCATAACAAAAATACCAAAGACTGGGGGCACCTGGGTAGCTCAGTGGTTGAGCATCTGCCTTTCGCTCAGGGTGTGATCCTGGAGTCCTGGGATCGAGTTCCACATTGGGCTCCCCGTGGGGAGCCTGCCTCTCCCTCTGCCTGTGTCTCTGTGTCTTGTGAATAAATAAATAAAATCTTTAAAAACAACAACAACAAAAATACCAAAGACTGGGGGCACCTGGGTGGCTCAGTGGTTGAGCATCTGCTTTGGCTCAGGTCTGAGTCCTGCATCACACTCCCAACAGAGAGCCTGCTTCTCCCCCTGCCTGTGTCTCTGCCACTCTCTGTGTCTCTCATGAATAAATAAGTAAAATCTTACCAAAGACTGGGTGTCTTATGAGCAACAGAAGTTTATTTCTCACAGTTCTGGGGGCTGGGAAATCCAAGATGAAGGCACCAGCAGAGACTCAGGGTTTGGGGAGAGCCCACTTCTTGGTTCGCAGACAGCCAGTTTCTTGCTGTGTCCTCTTCAGGCACAAGGGGCTGAGGGATTCCTCTGCGGGTCTCTTTTGTAAGGACAAGCATCTCATTCATAAGGGCTCCACCGGATAACCTACTCACCCCCCCACAGGCCTTACCTGCTCATAGTAGCACATTAGAGATTAGGTTTCAGTGTATGAATTTTGGAGGGACACGTTCGGCCTACAGCATAGGTGCTCTGAAAAAAAATGATGAATTAATAAAACTGTCCAGTACTACCGCAGATATGTCCGGATTAAAAGAAAACCTGGTATGACCAGGAGAATTCACCCATTAAAAATGTAGTGAAAGAGGCAAAGGTCCATAAAAGTAGAAGAATGTATACTGCAGTCATTTTTAATGGCAGGACGCTGGAAAGAATCTGAATGCCCAACAACAGGAGAACGGAGAGATCAATTCTAGTGTATTCTTAAAGGCAAGGTACCACACAGCAGTGAAAATTAATGAACTAGAACTCTATGAATTAGCTTAGATAAATCTCAAAAATTGTAGCATTGAGTAAAAACATAAAATTTTTTTAAAAAGCTAGCTGTGAAATAAATATGCTAGTTGCAAAAGGACATATACATGATAATACCAATTAATAAAGTTTAAAACCATACGAAAAACAGTTCAGCATGTTTTCGTGAGCACATACATGTAGAGTAAAAGCATAGAAATGGTGAACACCAAGTTCAGGAGAGAGGTTATTGCTGGGGGGCGGGGGGGGGGGGTGGTTTCGAAGATTCCTGAGAGCTTTATTTTTTTTTTTTTTTAATTTATGATAGTCACAGAGAGAGAGAGAGAGAGGCAGAGACACAGGCAGAGGGAGAAGCAGGCTCCATGCACCGGGAGCCTGATGTGGGATTCGATCCCGGGTCTCCAGGATCGCGCCCTGGGCCAAAGGCAAGCGCCAAACCACTGCGCCACCCAGGGATCCCTTCCTGAGAGCTTTAATTGTGTTTTTAATAATCTATTTCTGATGCAGTTTGGTAGATACATAGAAGTTTTATGGTTTTCTGAACTTTTTTTTGTACGCCTGAAATATTTTATTAAAGAAAAAAAAACTGAGGTAGCAGCTGAGAGAGAAGGCCTAATTCCTACCCCTGTTTGGGTATTTGCTCTGTGTCTCAAGTAAGGGATTTAATCTCTCTGAGCTTCAGTTTCCCCAACATTACAATAGGGATAATAAATCTTGGAAGATTAAATGACATCATGGGTATAAGTTGTTTAAAGCAATGGAAGCACTCAACAAATGATAACTATTCATATCATAATTATCAATAGCAGTTAATTTCAAATAACTTGAGAATTGGAGACATCCAAGAAGATCAGCCTTTTCTTTTTTTTTTAAGATTTTATTTTTAAGTCATCTCTACACCCAACGTGGGACTCAAACTTACAAGCTGTAACCCTGAGATCAAGAGTCACATGCTCCACCGACTGAGCCTACCAGGGACCCCCAAGATCAGCCATTTCTAACCTGTCTTCACAGATGAAACCCCCAAGGCCAGAGAGGTTGGGTACGTCGTCTGAAGCTGTGGGGTGTGTGGAAGGTAGCACCAAGGATGGGAGGTGTATGGAGGGCCCACTCTGGGTAAGGCCCTGTGTGGGGCTTCCGCTCCAAAGTACTTCCCACAAAACCTGCAGAAACCCTCATTTCCTTCCAGGGAGACAGCGATAGTCATATGGGTCACCTGCTAAACCAGGGACACAGAACCCAGAGGCAGCGAGATGGAACCTAATGTGGCTTTACCCTTTTCCTTCCTGATCCCAAGACCTATTTTTGTCACCATGAAAGAGATCAAAAAGAATAATGTTCTAAGGGCATCACTTTCTATTTTACATTTTTTAGATAGTAAAAAAATCTGATGCCTGACACACATAGGCATAGATCTTCACAAAAACACACAAACCTGAATGCACTATTTGTAATAGCCCCAATCTGGAGACAACTCAAATGTCCATCAGTGGAAGAATGGAGAGCGTGGCGTTCATTCAGCAAGATAGTATCCAGCAAAGAGAGTGAACATGCTATTGTCACCACGACCACACAGATGAATGTCGCAAACAGTGTGAGCCAGACCCAAAGTTGCTGTCTGCTGCTATTTACATAAAGTTCAACAATCACAAAACTAACCAGGATGCTAGATGTCAGAATAGTGGTTATGCTTCAGTGAAGGTTGGAAGCGGGCTGAGGGGGGCTTCCGGGGACTGGTGGTGTCCCTTCTGTTGATCTGGGTCTTGGTTTCAAGGGTGTGTTCTTTGTGAAAATGTATAAGCTATACATGTATTGTTTACACACTTATATATTACATTTCAAGTAAAATGTTGTTTAATGTAAAAAAATTTGCCAAATGCAGTATTTTAACCTTTATTAGTTACCGATACTTATGCTCATCACGGACGGAGTCATATAATATAGAGGGCGACTGTGGGCCTCTAAATTATCAACCTCTCCTAAGCCTTGACCTTGAACGTACCAGCTGAAACCAGCTTTCATTTCAGGCTCACTGAAAGGGGGATTGTCCACCGAGGACCCAGCCAGGTGGAGACAAGGGCCATTACTCACGACATCTGATCCAGAGAGACAGGCAAATTATCTGATTTGGCAGTTTCCTGGGATCAGATGACCCAGATAATGGTCAAACCGCCACGGAGACCCACACATCCCAGCCCAAATGCCTACGAGGTGGGCCCTTCTCCTGGAGCCATATGGGTGGGTAGAGTGGAGAGAGGCCTGTGCCAGCCCAGGGTCTCATTTCTGCAAGAGGAATGGTAAGAGCCCTCTGAGAGTCTGCAGAGGCCCCAGCAAGGTAAAGCTGATCTGGCCCCTGCGGGGCTCCAGGCAGGTCCCCTTCTGGTCCTGTGCTTAGGCTCTCTCACGGACTCAGCTCTGAGCCATCGGATGAAGCTTAACCTCATTTAATCTAGCAGCCCTAGGAAGGAATATCATGACTCCTATTTTCCGCCAAGGAAACAGGCAGAGGGGGTTTAATGAGCCTCCCAGGTCTGAACACCAGGGGTGCTATTTCCCATTTCTTACCCCAGTGACTCACCTGTGGGCATCACTGTGAGCCACAGCACCATGGGATGTTGGATGAGTTCAGGTCCTCTGCCAGGGAGGCACGCATATGGCATTAGGCACCAATGCAGAGGCGGAAGAGAGGAAGCAAGATTGGACAGGAAGAGCCTTAGGGCTAGATGCAGGTCTGCTACCTGGGAAAGGCCAGAGGAAGGAAGGAGGTCTGTGCAGGGAGATCCTCAGGCCATGGCTTAGCTCCGAGACACGAATATCATCTTGAGTGGACCTTTACGTCCACGGAAAAAAAAATCATATTCAACATTCATAGACACATATCTCACAGAGAAGGGTAGCACGAGGCAAAACCTATCTTATAACATCATTGTCTGTGTATTGGGTTATCTGTGCTCCAAGCCTACCTCCATGGGGCCAGGATCCGTATCTTATTTGTAAGTTGCTAGCCCTGGGCCAGGAGCTGACACATCATAAGGACTCAATAAATGCACATGTCTGATCCCAAACTGGAGGCAAATCCGTGTGACCATGTGCCACATGCACTAGTAGATTTAACCCCCACAACGGCCATGTGGGCAGTACTGTTCCCACCCTCCAAATGGAGAAACTGAGGCCCACCACGGTGAGGCAACTTTCCTGAACTTGCAGAACCTGGAGGTTTCAGGCCTCGGTTGTCCTGGCTCTACACTGGGATTTTTCCACTGGGACGTGTCTGTCAGGCCCGGCAAAACAAATGAGTCCAAGATGCAGTCTAAAATGTAGCCCAATGCCCTCATTCTCCCCAGAGACTCCTGCTTGGCCTCCAGGGAAATGCTCTTGAAAACCAATCTCTTCTGGGATGTTCCAACTTAGACACATGAGTGTCCTGGGAGGAGAGAGAGCCAGGGGCTTGTGGGCTGAAGGATTTTGACCTTGGAGTTCAGGAGAAGTCAGCCTGCCCTGGTTACAGAGGTGCCCCATGAAGCTTCAGTGTTTTGAATGTCCTTTCTTTCCCATGTCTTCCATGTTCAAGCTTTTTCCATGCAAATAAACTCAGGAGTCACACCCATGAATAACAATAGCAACATTTGCTGATCTCCCATGATGTGTGGGTCTGGGGTCTGCTGGTCTGAGGCCTATCCCATCCATTTTAGCTTGCCAGACTCCCGGCCACTGTGCACTGAGGGTATGCCTCCCCCCGTTTTCCAGATGAGCAAACAGGCTCAAGGAAATAAGGTAACCTGCCCAGTGCTGGAAGGTGGCACAGCGGAGACCCGGATCCAGCCAGGTCAAGGTCTGAGCAAAAGAGGGGGAGAAAGGACACCAGCAGCCTGAACTGGAAACTTGGTGTGCCGCCATCCACCCTGGAGGCAGCAGTTCCTTAAAGACATATTGGGACAGCCTCATCCTTGGCACCCTGCCTCCTAACACCAGCTTGTCCACCCTCCAAATTCAGCCACAGCAATCTCTTAGAACATACACAGCTCTGACTACACCACCCCCTGCTTAAGACCTCCAAATGGCTTCATGGCTCCCACAGCTGAAAGCCCAGACTCCTTCACTTGGCACCCAAGGCCTTCTGCCACCAGGCCTCCAATCCACTTCCTGCTTCCCTTCTCGCAGTTCCAGTCTACCCTCTGTAGCAGACTCTTCATTCCTCCCCCACATGGCATGTTCCTTCACCACCTTGCCTTTGAATATGCTATTTCTCCTCCCTGGAATGTTCTTTCCCTCCTTCCACTTCTCTATCCAACCAAGTCCTGCTCATCTTTCAATTTCAAATGGTGCCTTTGCTTGAGATGCCTTGCTTTCTAGAATGCCATGGCTCCACTAACATAACAGAGACAGAAGAGTAAAGTGAAACCAGTTGGACCAATGGAATCTTGTTTTCCTTATGCCTTTTGACATATCAGAGAAGGCAATACCATATCTTCGATCTAGCTCAAAGAAATGTCTCTCAACAACCATTTGCAGAAGCTGTGAACCCTCCCTCCACCTTTCTCCCCACACTGTTCTATTTGCCCAGAAAAGCACACCCCAACTTTGTGATAATTGCTTCTTCCCACTCCAATCTTGTGTGTCTGGGGATCCCTGACTGAGAAAGGGACACCTTTGAGTCTTGCTTGGCTAATCTTAGGATCCTGAGGCCCCAACCCCAGTGATTGGTCCAGGGATTGGTACAGGACCCAAGCTCAGCCAGTTAGAAAACTTCCCTGGGAGTTTTCTGACTAGTTGGTGGGAAACAATCCTATTTCATGTGGTCAGCAGGTTCTATGTTTAGCTGTCCAGAGCTACTGGTTATATTGGTTTGAGTCCAGTGACAATGACCAGCTTGAACGGAATGAACCAGCACACCGACAAAAGACTAGAGAGAAAACATGTTGCTGACTTAGCTCCTGGCTGGAACCCTCCCCAAGATTGGCTACACCCCTGATCTTTCTGCAGTTGGGTCATAAGAGCCCATGAAGTCTTTGGAAGTTCAAGATGGGTTTTGGTCTTAAACCATGGGCTAGATTTTGGTCACTTAACAATGGAAGTGTTCTAACAAACAAGGTTTAAAACTCGTTCTTCAGATGAGATCGGGCATGTTCAGGGTGGTAAAGAAACAGTCAACAAAACTGAAAGACAACCTACAGAACGGGAGAAGATATTTGCAAATGACCTCTCAGATAAAGGGCTAGTGTCCAAGATCTATAAAGAACGTATTCAACTCAAGAGCAAAGAAATAAACAATCCGATCATGAAACGGGCAAAAGACATGAACAGAAATTTCACCAAAGAAGACACACACAGCCAAAAAGCACCTGAGAACATGCTCCGCATCACTTGCCATCAGGGAAATTCAAATCAAAACCACAATGAGATACCACCTCACACCAGTGAGAATGGGGAAAATTAACAAGACAGGAAACCACAAATGGAGAGGATGTGGAGAAAGGGGAACCCTCTTGCACTGTCGGTGGGAATGTGAAATGGTGCAGCCACTCTGGAAAACTGTGTGGAGGGTCCTCAAAGAGGTAAAAATAGATCTGCCCTAGGACCCAGCAATTGCCCTGCTGGGGATTTACCCCAAAGATGCAGATGCAGTGAAACGCCGGGACACCTGCACCCCGATGTTTATGGCAGCAATGTCCACAATAGCCAAACTGTGGAAGGAGCCTCGGTGTCCATCAAGAGATGAGTGGATAAAAAAGATGTGGTCTATGTATATATACGATGGAATACTACTCAGCCATCAGAAAGGACAGATACCCACCATTTGCTTTGACTTGGATGGAACTGGAGGGTATTATGCTGAGTGAAATAAGTCAATCGGAGAAGGACAATCATCATATGGTTTCACTCATACAGGAAATATAAGAAATATATTTCTTATATATATGATAAGGGAAAGGAGGGGAACTAAATGGGAAAAATTAGAGAGGAGGACAAACCATGAAAGACTCCTAACTCTGGAAAACAAAGGGTTCTGGAAGGGGAAGTTGGTGGGGGGATAGAGTAACTGGGTGACAGGCACTGAGGGGAGCAGTTGATGGGATGAGCACTGGGTGTTATATGTTGGCAAATAGAACTTAAATAATAACAACAAATGTAAAAAACAACAACAAAACCCCTTGTACTTCAGGGCACCTGGGTGGCTCAGTGGTTGAGCATTTGCGTTTGGCTCAGGTCATGATCCCGGGGTCCTGGGAAAGAGTCCGGCATCAGGCTCACCACAGGGAGCCTGCTTCTCCCTCTGCCTATGTCTCCGCCTCTCTGTGTGTCTCTCATAAATAAATAAATAAAATATTTTCTAAAAAATTATAAAACTCATTCTTCAACATTATATAATAATATAGTCAATAAATATTTATTAAAGACCCAGTGTAGACCAGGCACTCTGCTAACGGGGACCCAAGAGGAGAGAAAAGCAGGGTCGATGCCCATACAGAGCTCACTTGTGCTTTCGATGCGGTAGCCACTAGCCTCTCTTAAGCTATTGAAATCTAAAATCATTAAAATTAAATAAAATTTAGAGTTATTTGGCTTCTTGCTCGAAATGGAGAATCTCAAATTCCATCATAGATTTACTGAGTCAGAATCTGCATTTCAAGGAGATTGTTGAGACTTTGCTAAATTAATATTTGTTGGGGGGGAGAGGGCGGGGGGGGGGTGTTAAGCCACAGTTAAACAAGAAAGACAACAAGGTTTGTAACAGAGTTCATTCAGTACCCACCTGTCAGGGAGGAGGTAGTCAGCCACCTTGAGGGCCCAAGAGGGCAGGTCCATGCAGAGTACAAGGATCAGATGCTTTTATTAGAGTCAACAGGGAGAGTGCTTTGGGGTTCCCAGTCTAGGGCTAGCTTGGTCAGTTCAAAACAAAAAGTGTGGCATTTTTGTAAGCTTCATGGACCTGGGAGGCAAGAGACAACGCTCATCACAAGGGCCTTCGGAGGGTTCATATGGGGAACTTACATTTACTTATGATGGCAGATTGTTAATTTAGGGCATGTGGCCATAGAAGAGGCTCCTATCAATCCAAGGCCTCTGCAGGCCACTAGGCCACACAGAGTAGAGGCCGAGGCAGAGAAACTGAAGTAGTGTAGCGAAGTGCTCATCAAAGACGCCCAGGGGATTCACGGGCATATTATTTGAAGAAACCCTGTCCTGACGGCCACTCTGAGTCTAGCTCCTCTGCCTAACCCTGTCACAAACACCCTCCCATGAGCAGCAGAGAGGGTTCTAATCATGAGAAGGACATGCAGGTTCACCTGCCCGTCAGCTCGCTGACCTCTCCCCAAACCACAAAATAACAACCTCCCTGGGCTTCTGTCCACGAAGCAAAGGCTTGACCACCACCCACCTTCAGCTGAACAAACTGTGCCCCTTGCACTCACCAAGGTGGTAAGTCAGTTTCAGATTAATAATGACCCCTGGACTAGGTTGGCCCCTGGGGCAGTGCCACCCCAGGGATGATTTATTAGTGACTCATTTCTTCAGCATAAAACCACTGCAGAGTGGGAGAATGATCAAGGGCTTATGCTATGTTTGTTGGGTTTTTTTCCAGAAAGAGGAAGAAGGCCTTTGCTGTGTGGCATGAGTTCTGCTTGTTCTCATGCTATAAAGGATGTGCCCACCCCTGTGTGGGCTTAGAGGCTGTCAACCAACCCAGCCTGATTGAGAAGCGCTCTTTGAAAAACCTCTAACACACACACACACACTTCAACTAATTGGTGGCACCCAACCATAACCAAGAAAAAAAGGCAACAAACTATCCATTTAAATTGCAGATTGTGACCTTTATGCTTGAAATCTTTTCAAACATCCTGTTTATAGCTTTGGGGTTCTGGCACTCAATAATTCTCCAAATTATTTTCCTCGGTTGTTTTTTTTTTCCAGTGGTTATTATTATGCATTACATTCCCCCAATTTCTGGGCCTCTCCCCCCTGACCCCCCCCTTCCACGCACCCCACTGGTTGGTTTCTCCTGAGAGTCTAGGTAATTTGAAAAGGCCTGCAGCAGGACTTTTCTTGAATGTTGCCACTTTATTCCGCTCAGCCGAACCAGCTGCAGGAGCTGCTTTGCAAGGCTTGGCCCTGCCCACGCAGACGCAGAGGCAGGGGGGTTTCCAAAAGGCTGGGGGTGGAAACAAGAGCTTTTTCTCCAAGCTGTGAAACTCCTCTGCGGCCCAAAGATCTCGAATGCATTGGCCTGTGCTGGCATTAGTAAGTTAGTAAGTTATAGGGACATAGGTTAGTAGCGTTACAAGGGAGCTATGGGTTAAATTAAAAGAGCGCCTTCCTTAATGGGGGATTTCTCAGGACCTTCAAACACTAACTCCCTTTTGGTGTCAAATGAGGAGACCGGTTTCCCAGGCGTATTTAATCAGAGTGCACCTGTTTTCCTGGATGGTCCAATAGAAAGTGGTCCGGGGCCTGCTTGGGGAGAAGCTGCTTGTTGGATAGCACAGCTGCAAGGTTGCCAGGGACCCAGCCCACAGGATGGGAAACAGGCTCCGCCCTCCATAGAACATGCAACTGCTTCCACGGACTACCCTGCAGCCCCTGTCTGCCCAGACAGCACAGTTAGCGACTCAGAGTCGGAAAAGGGGGATAGGAGCCCTGCTTCCTGGCATCGCGAATATGTCCATTTTAAGTACCAGCTCATCCTCACAAGGTACCCGATCATCTAGGAGCCAGCGCGGGCACTTAACTTCTGGCTTCCTGTTCTCTTTCCCCTTCTGGAAACAAGCCCCTTTGCGGAGGGGACCCGTGGATCCTGAGAGTTTGCCTGTTGAGGATCATAGCACATTGGATTCTTCTCCTCCCAGAGCTAACACCTGCAACAGAAGGGTTCAATGACTGAATGCGGACTGTTGGATAATTCTAGCAAAAATAACGAATAATAACAAAAAGGATTGGTGCGCTGTGTGCCACACGGTGTGCTAAGCAGTTTCAATTCAGTTACTCACTTCATCCTCCTCATAACTCTGTGCGGTGGCTCCTGCGATTATTCCTATCTTACAGGTGAGGAACCGGAACCACCTGCCACATGGCTAATAAGGAGCAAATCAAGAGATTCCAGGCCAGAATTGTCCTCCTTCACATTTGTAGTTCTTTTTTTTTTTTAATTTTTATTTATTTATGATAGTCACACACACACAGAGAGAGAGAGAGAGAGGCAGAGGGAAAGGGAGAAGCAGGCTCCATGCACCGGGAGCCTGACTTGGGACTTGATCCCGGGTCTTCAGGATCGCGCCCTGGGCCAAAGGCAGGCGCCAAACCGCTGCGCCACCCAGGGATCCCCACATCTGTAGTTCTTAAACGCTCCACAACAGACTGGATGGATGGAAGGAAAAGCGGCCAGTCCCCGTGATGGTTACTATTTATGGAATACTTTCCATATGCCAGGCTCACCCGTTACTATTTATCAAGTACTTTCTGTAAACCAGGCTCTGCTCTTAAGATCCCTGTGTTCACTTAACCCATATTGCGAGCCCCCCCCATAATGTAGGGATCATTCTTTAAGGAAACTGAGGCACACTAACATCTGTCAGCCTGAAAAATAGAACTGTTCTTTCACCAGCAATACAGGTTTATTCGGGAATAACAGAGAATTGCAACGCAGCAAAACCACAGGTAAGTACAACAAAGGGGAGAATTGGGGATCCCTGGATGGCTCAGCGGTTTAGCGCCTGCCTTTGGCCCAGGGCGCGATCCTTAGAGTCCCGGGATCGAGTCCCACGTTGGGCTCCCGGCATGGAGCCTGCTTCTCCCTCTGCCTCTCTCTCTATCATAAAACAAACAAACAAACAACAACAACAACAAAAAAAAAACACAAAGGGGAGAATCATTTTATGGAGAAAGAGGAAGTTGAGGTTGTTTTGAATGAAAGTCCCTTAAACAAAGCAAGAGTTCGGGGTGCTGTTTCCCACTTGCTGGATTGCTAGGATCGTTGATTTCTGGTGGGGGATGCACCATACTTCTTTTCCCTGTTGGAGCTTGTAATTGATGATTATTTCCTGAATCTTCTGTTGGGAGTCTGTAATTGATAATTCATCCTATAATTGATACTTGAGTGATACTCTGGCCCCAGCTAGACTCTCGTTTAGGGAGATTTCCTTTGATCAATTTTTATGTTAAATGACCTGTCCACTGCTGCACAGTGACGGACACGGGATGGGAACCCAGAACTCTGCAGAGTCTAGAGTCTGTGCTTTCACCCATCCTGCTGCCCCACAAAAGGGCCTCTGTCCCCCTCCAGGAGGGCAACAATGGTTTGGACCCAAAAGCCAGATCCCAGTAGCTTTCAGCTCTTCCTGAACGTTTGAAAGCTGGAGCATCAGCAAGGCTGCGGCAATGTCCTTCCTCCTGCCTTGGTTCTGAGGACATGTACCTTTTCAGTTCCCCTCGCCCTCCTTGGGGCAGCCCCTGCGTGAATCAAAGCTTTCAGACAGAGGAAGGAAAACTGCAGACGGCCAAGAGCCCGGCCTCAGGGGTCCTGCTTGCCAAGCCTGGCTGTTTGAACGGCCCCTCTTCATGTCTGACCACTGCTCTGACACCAGAGCGGAGAAATTTTATTTAAGGGGCTCTGAAGGCCCTGGCAGGCCCACCCTGAATTCCCCACATTCCCCACTGCCTGGGGTGGAAAGAATTTCCAACCAAACTTGGCAAGCCAGGAAGGATTGTGGTCTGACTGCTCCTTTTGAAAGGTGCTATGCAGCCCTGGCAGCCCAAAGCATCTTTTTCCTCTCCTAACTCATTGCTAAGAATAACCAGGCCACCTCCACACCCTCCAGTCAGGCTCAGCCTTTTTCTGAGATCTCCGTTTGCTGGGTTTTGAGCATCTTTGGCAGCAGAGAAAGTGGACAGTGAGCCCCTGAGAGCTGGGATTTGAACCCAGGAACAACCTAGGGGCAGGGCTTTTCTGGAGATCAGAGCGGTTTTTCACTCAGATTGCATTCATGGCACAGGGAGCAGACCCTCGGCCCCTGCTGTGGCTGCGGCTGTCCTGCCCATATTCCCCTGCGCTCATCATCCTTTTGTAGGGCAGTAGTTTCCTGGGCAAGCCTGGATCTCTCAGCTGGAGTGCTAGGGAATTAGCAAATGAGAGTAAGTGGGTGAATGTCCTAGGTGCTTGTTCCTGGGGTGGGACAACTCTGTGCACATTAATACCCTGTCTGCCCCCAGGTCCCGCAGTGGGGCTGCCCACAGCACTCACTTGCTCATTAACACATGCTGTGCTGGTTTTCTTCCCTTCCTGGCATCTCTCTCCCCTCACCTCCTGCTGTTCCCAAGGATCTGCTACATCTCTAAGTGTCTCTTCTGGGGACACCCAACCTAGAAGCCCTCTGAGATTCCAGAAGGAGTAGGCTAAGGAGTCTCTTTTTATTTTTATTTATTAATTTATCAATTTATTTATTTAATTAATTTATTTAATTTATTTTTTATTTTTTAGGAGTCTATTTCTTTATGGGGCTAGGTGTTTGAATTGTCCAGACTCACAAAGGTGGTAGGATGGGGCAGGCAAGCAGACCTGTGACTGGCTCCTACATCTTTAGTCCATGGCTTTGCAATCAATCCATCACTTGGGTTTCTTTTGGCTGCAACTGCTTTGCCTTCTGGGAGCCTGTGCTGAGCAGAAGTTTGTTTGCCCTGAAATCTATACTGAGTGTTGACCATGTGCTAGGCACCATGCTGGGCTCTGGCAATTCAAAGGGTGAGGCTGCAGGGAGCTGTTAGCAGAGGGGAGCACATAGCAGAGGAAGTCAGCCCACTACAAGTCCAGTGGGGAGCCTTCCCAGAGAAAATGCAAGCACCTAGACCCCATCCCCAGATCCTGATGGGATAGATCCAGGTGTGGCCTGGGTATTGGCATGTTTAAAAGCTGCGCAGGTAGTTCTAGTGGTTGCTTTAAGGGTTGGGTGGTGAGCTGGTGGGAGGTGAGAATGTGGGCAGGGACTTCTAGGGGGCAGTGTCCCTAGTTCTCTGTTGTCTTACCCACCCTGGGCCATGGGGGTAGAGGAAAGTGTGGAGTCAGGTTTCCTGGTAGTCCTCAAGTATGTTAACCTTAAAAATAAAAGTCCGTCATTTTACCAACAAAAATGGGTTTATTCAGGAACAGCAGAGAATTACAGTTTGGGACATGCTATAGCAAAACCATAGGCAAGTTCAACTACCAAAGAAGAGGAACATTATTTTACGGAGAGGATTTTGAACAAAGTTCCCTGAGAAAATCAAGAGTTCAGAGCAATGACGGTTCTCATGGGCTGAGTTGCAGGAATCGTTGATCTCTCCTTTGAGATACAAGCACATCTCTCCCCTGTTGGGGCCTCTAATTGATGGTACCTCTTGACCATTCTTCTGTTGGGTCTGTAATTGACACTTCTGCTGAGTCTGTAATTGACGATTCTTCCTGTAATTAACATGGAGTGGTACATCTCCCCCTTCCAGGCTCCCACTCTACTTTAGTGAGGTTTTTCCCTTTATTAATTTTCAGGAGTGTGAACCCCAGATAACCAGTCAGCCCACACCAACCATGCTCTGAAGTAGAGCCCAGCTCTGAGCCAGAATTTGTATTTGTACACGTGTACACGTACAGCATGAGCCCCTGCATGTGATTACATAGTCTCAGAGTCAGAAAGACATGGGTCCCAGCACCAGCTGCATCATTTACTAGCTGTGTGACTTTGTGCAGGAGACCTCACCACTCTGTGGAATAATAATACCACCTCACAGAGAAGTTATTCAAGGGGTAACTGGGGCCAATTGGGATATTTGACAATGTCTAGAGACATTTTTGTTGTCGGAAGTGTGTGTGTGGGGGGTGATACTGGCATCGTGTAGGTGCTGCTTAACATCCTATAATGCACCGGGACCTCTTCCCTCTGTACATCCTCACCCCCCCAGCAGCAGAGGATTCTTTGGAACAGAATGTCAATAGAGCCACTGTTGGCAAAGCCATGAGTTAGACACAGAGTAAATGCCCCCAGAACATCAGCTCTTTTCCGTTTTATTTGATTGCCAAAATGTCGACCTGGTATGGTGATCCTAGGTGGCACCTGGGGAGAAAAAAAACTAATACGGAGTAATGAGACAGAAGTGCTAGGCCAGCACTCTCCAACAGAAATATGGTAACATCCACAAATGTAAGTCATACATGTGACGTGAAATATTGTAATTTTTAAAAATATTCTATTTATTTATTTATTTGAGAGAGAGAGAATGAGCAGGGAGGAGGGGCAGAGGGAGAGAGAGAAAAGCAGACTCCCCTGCAGAGCAGGGGGTATGATGCTCGGCTTGATCCCAGGACCCTGAGATCATGACCTGAGTTGAAGGCAGACACTTACCCGACTGAGCCACCCAGGTGCCCCAAAATATTGTACTTTTTAAAATATTTTACTTAACCACCCTATCAAAGATATTATTAGCATTTTTACAGGAAATCATATAAAATAATAATATACTTTATACTTTTTTTTCTGCACTAAGTCTTCAAAATCCAGCACACATGTTACCCTTACACATCATGGACTGTAACCTGGAATGTGTAATGTGGACTTGTCACGTTTCAAGTGCCACATAGATACATACGGCTCTTGGCTCCGGGACAGCATAGCATTCTACTAAAGCCTTCCCACTCACAGATGCTTGGTGATGATCAGGTCAGGCCTCTTTTCAGAGGTGAGGAGAAAAAGGAAGATGGGAAGGGAATCTTGGAAAATGTACAAGCAGGAAGCAGGACTCACATCTCCAAAAAAGGTCTGGAGCCCTGTTCTCTGCCTCTGCCCACTGGCAGAGAGGTAACGGCATCTGGACCCTGTCTCCTCTCTCCAGGTTAACTTTGGTCCCATGAACCAGCAGCAGAGGAGGCTGGGTGGATGCTGACCTACCAGCCGCTCACAGCAGGGACCCAGGGCCATGGGGAGAGCCACAAGATCAACCCCCCACCAACAAATTAAACAGATTGTTTATGTAAGCCTCATCTAAGGCTGGCTCTTGCAATGCTTTTTGGGTTTTGGGTTTTATTATTCATGAGAGACACAGAGAGAGGCAGAGACATAGGCAGAGGGAGAAGCAGGCGCCTCTCGAGCCCGATATGGGGCTCAAACTTGGGATTCCCTCAGGGATCATGCCCTGAGCCAAAGGCAGACACTCAACCACTGAACCACCCAGGTGTCCCTCTTGCAATGTTTTTAAATCACCTTTGGCTTAGGGAGGTTGAGTGCCTGCTCAGTGTCATCAAGTGATGACTCCTGGACCAGACAAAGCCCATTTCCATGGCTAATAGGACAGAGCATTCAGAGAGTGCTGAATCCATTAGGGACCAAAGTGGTTTCCCCGCTGTCATCGGCTGAAATTCAGATGAAGATACAGCTAGGGCACAGGGTGGAGGCCCTGGGATCCTGCAGAGATTTCCCCAACCCACAGCTAAGTCAGAGCAATCCTAGTCTGA
Source organism: Vulpes vulpes (assembly GCF_048418805.1). NCBI lineage: Eukaryota > Metazoa > Chordata > Mammalia > Carnivora > Canidae > Vulpes > Vulpes vulpes. The sequence continues at coordinate 18,027,664 of NC_132789.1, read as the reverse complement.
GAGCCCTTTAGACCCTCTACAAAATAGTTAAGGGCACAGGCACTGGGGTCAGGTTACCTGGGGTCAGAAAACTGGCCCAAGTCCCAGCTCTGTCACTTGCCATCTAACAATGGGCAAGCAATTTAATCCTTCCAAGCCCATTTTGTCATCCATAAAATGGAGTAATAATTGTTATTCCCACTGGGTGGTCTTCCCTCAGACATTGATGACTCACACAGTCACCTTTTCTGAGCCTTTGTTCAGATGCCACCTTCACCAAGAGACCCTCCCTCCCCACCCTGTTGGAAACCACAACTCCACTCTTGCCACTCTTCATCTCCTTCCCTGCTTTTTCCCTTCCTTCCCTGCTTCTGATTTTGGTTATATATATATATATATATATATATATATATATATATATACACACACACACACATATATATTTGGTTTTATATATATATACATATATATATGATTTACATATCTTGTTTGTTGTCTATCTCACCCGAGTAGAATTTCAGCTCTAAGAGGGCAGAGGTTTTGTCTATTTTATTTCCTACTAGCACCTAGAACAATGCCCAGGATGAAGTAGATACGTGATATGTATTTGTTGAGATAATTTCTTTCTAAGCTTATTTATTTATTTTTAGTAATTTCTACACCCAACATGGGGCTTGAACCCACAACCCAAGATCAAGAGTTGTATACTCCTCTGACTGAGCCAGCCAGGCATCCCAATTGAAATAATTTCTTAATTAAATAAAAAGCAACAATGTCTGGCACATAGTAATTCATTATGATTACTCAGATGTTGGTCACAAAGCAGGGAAGTGCCAGATGATTCCAACTTTCACCTTATTAACTCACCTAAGAATGTATATTGTGGCTGTATCAATGTGCCAGGCAGTGTCCTAGGCTCTGCTGATGTAGGGGCTGGGCAAAGGGGCTCCTAGATCAGCAGGGATTTAATAGTACCTCCCTGAGAGGTTGTCGTAAGCCTCCTTCCTAGGCTACTGCTTGGAAAATGCTTTGCATAATCCAGGAATCCAGGAACGGAATGTTTGTATTAGTCAGCTTTTGCTATGATAAAACTGTATGACAAACACTGCCCAAAAATCTCAGTGGGCTCTAACAAAGTTATTTCTTACTTCTATGTCTGAAGGGTAGGTGGGTCTGAACTGGGTCTGCTCCGAGTGTCTTCTCATGTTGGGCCCCAGGGTAAAGGATCAGCTTCTCTCTGGAAATGCTGTTCTCTTAGGTGAAGAGCAAGAACTGGCAGAAACTTGCCATGCCTGAAACCACTGCCTAGAAATGGGATATCATTGCTTCTGTGCACATTCTGTTGGCCAAGTCAATCCACATGGCCAAGCCCCACATCCAGGGGGTGAGGAAATGTACTCTCTTCAATGACCAGAGAGGGGAGAGTGAATACTTGCTGTATAATAGTACAGAATACCCTATGTTTAATAAGAGGTCTTTAAGGGACACCTGGGTGGCTCAGTGGTTGAGCGTTTGGCTCAGGGCATGATCCTGGTGTTGGGGATCGAGTCCCACATTGGGCTCCTTGCAGGGAACCTGCTTCTCCCTCTGCCTGTGTCTCTGCCTCTCTCTCTATCTCTCATAAATAAATAAATAAAATCTAAATAAATAAATAGTCTTTAATATTATAAGTAAGAAGAGAAAACGTTTCTTCCACAAAATCCAGGATGGGCAGTGCCAACAGTGACATATGACCCCAGGATAGCTACCTAGATAATGACAGAGTTTGAAGTTGGAGGGGTGTGGCTCAATAGTTGAGCATCTGTCTTTGGCTCAGGGCATGATCCTGAGTCCTGGGATCAAGTCCCACATTGGGTTCCCCAGAAGGCCTGCTTCTCCCTCTGCCTATTTCTCTGCCTCTCTCTGTTCCTCTCACGAATAGTAAATAAAATCTTAAAAAAAAAAAAAAAAAGAAGTTGGACCCTGGTGTTTTTTATGAATCAAAGAAAGCATCAGTTTGAAATCCACACAGGCTCAGTATGCAAATCTCAGCCCTATCAATGGACAACCAAGTTGTGTGTCCTTTTACCCCTCCAGGAGTCATCTACAAAATGAGCTTCCCACGTGACCCTGGGACTAATGCGTGGGCAGACCCTTTGTGGACCATGAACACCCAGAGTTGTTGGCCATTATTCAGAGCCATTAATATGGTGGTGCTGAGCAGCTGGTGAAGCTTACTGGGCATCCAGCTGAGCCTGGATGGAAATCTGCATAAAGGCACCCTTGCAGGCAACGTTGCAATATTTCTCTTGCAGTTCCTTCTCCTGCATTGATCCAGAGTTCCAGTCTTAGCAGATCAAACACAGGCAAAATGAATATTTACTGGGAACTTCAGTGGGCCAGGTACTCTGTGAGGAGCTGGGAATATAGCAGTATGTGAGGTGGTTGTACCTGCTATCATGAAGTTTAAGTTCTGTGGAGGAAGCCAGGTAAGTCATTCTAAATATGGGGTGTATTGGGGTGCTTCAGGGGACAGTGGATGAGGATGACAGAGCAAGGTGGGAGGGGAAGCCTTACCAATGAAGCAGCCACTATAAAACCTGGCGATCAGAGCTGTGCTGGAAGGAGGCCATGTCACAGTGGCCATGCTGTGTTATAATGTGCAAGGTTGACAAGCTCGGAGAACCTGCTCCAGCCTTAAAAGTCAGAGGCAGCTTCCTAGGGGACATGGATCATGGCCATAGTGGTTGACCCACCCATACCCACTCCATCAGAGATGATTGGATGTGTCAAAGCCAATGATAGTGATATAGTCCTCTTCCTGCCAGGGACTGGCTCGGAGAAGGAGACGTGACTCAGTCCTGGACAAGGAGACTTAGGGATATCTGCCTGAAGGCTGCAGAGAAGGGTTTCCTTGACTCTCAAAATGAGACACAAGTTTAAAAAAAAAAAACCCTCTGATTTCTTTGAATGTGGCAGGGTCCGGATGCAATGCCAGGTCTACACCTACAGCTACCTTGCAACCTGCCATGAGTGAAGCTTACAGAGCAAAGAAATGGAAGGGATGGGGGTTCTTGAGGATATCCCTATACTGTGGCCTCAACCAAACCGGGCCTCTCCTTCCTCCCTCATTTCTGGAGTTCCATTCATGTAGGGTATTAAATTTTCTTACCTCTTTGATAAAGAGACTTTTTATCACTTGCTGCTAAGAGCCAATAAGAGCTGCTAAGGGGTGATACAGAGGTGGGTCTTGAAGGTTGCATAAGAGCTTTCTAGGTGAAAAAGACGGAAAGGTCACCCTGGGGAGAGGGAATGGCTTGAGCAAAGGCATGGATGTTTTTGGAGAAGGATCAAAAAGGGAAATCAGAGGCTAGGTCATGGAGGGCCTGCCATGCCAGCCGGGGAACTGGCCTTACTCTGAGAGCAACTTCTCTATAGATTGGTCAGTGTTCTTCGGAGACAGTACAAAGCAAACTCTGGAGTCAGAGCTGAGTTCCAATCCTAACTTCTCCAATGAAAGCAAATGATGCTAGACAATTAAAATACACCTTACCAAGCCTCAGCTTCCTCCCCTATAAAATGAGAAGGGCCATTGTGACAATTAAATACAGATACAGAGACAGACAGATATAATCACTTACAGTCCTTGAAAAGTGCTGCATGATAGCTTTTACTACAGTCTCATTGTTCTTTTTTTTTCTTTTTCTTTTTTTTTTTCAAATTTTTATTTATTTATGATAGTCACAGAGAGAGAGAGAGAGAGAGAGAGAGAGAGAGAGAGAGAGAGGCAGAGACACAGGCAGAGGGAGAAGCAGGCTCCATGCACCGGGAGCCCGACGTGGGACTCGATCCCGGGTCTCCAGGATCGCGCCCTGGGCCAAAGGCAGGCGCCAAACCGCTGTGCCACCCAGGGATCCCCTCATTGTTCTTATATAATTATCATCACACATGCACTGTATCAGTTAGCTATTGCCACCTAACAAACCACCCCAAAGCTCCTAGCCTAAAACAATAAGCAATTATTTTGCTCATGGTCTACAGGTCAGCCGGAGCTTCTTCTGGCCTTGGCTGGGTTCACTGATGGCTCTGAGTACAGCTGGAGTCAAGTAGGTGGCTCTGCTGTCTAGGCTGGGTTGAGCCTTCTCACATATTTGGGGGCCCCCCTTTGGTGGGGGGGGGGTGTCTCTCCTCCTGTAGCAGACTAGCTTGAACTAGTGCTCAGGATGGCTGGGCAAGATTCCAAAACAGAGAGCCCAAGTATTCTAGTCCTCTTGATCCCCATGCTGGAGACCACTGCAGTCATTTCCAGAATATTCTGTAGGCCAAAAGAAGTGAGAGGGCCAGCTCAGGTTCAGGGTCTTTCAGGGAAACAGAGTCCACTCCTTCATGGCAGCAGCTGCAAAGTCGCACTGGAAAATGAGAGGATACAGGGAAGGGTAGAGAATTAAGGTCATGAGTTATGAAGGCCCCTATCAGGTTTGTACCTGGGTAAGAGTACCCAGCCAGCAAACATCCAGAAAAGGCCTTGGCCCTCTCTGGAGATGTCCCCAGCTTCTTTCTCAGCTGTATTTGCATATTTTGATTGGTTCCCCTACTTATCATCTGTCCCAGCAGGAAGAGCCTTTCTTGTCTCCAGCCCCTGGAGAATGAGTAAAATCCTGCACTATCGTCCAACCTTAACATGAGATTCCTGGAGGCGGAAACCTGACTTGCCCTAATTTCCCATAATTAACTCATCTGGACACCTGGTGTGCCTGCTGCTCCCCTCAGGGACTCTCTGGCTTTCCCCCAAGCCGTCCAGTGGAGCCCCGCTCTGCTCTCATGGGGTGGAGGTAGGGGTGGAGAGGGAGGCTCTTTTTCTGGAAGACCTACTGTGATCCCAACCCTGGAGTGGGTGTATGTATGTGAAGTCACTTCTTCCCTCAACAGCCCTGCCACTTGGACACTCTGATTCCCATGTTATAGATGAGCTGACTAAGGCTCAGGGAGGTGGTCCCTTGGCCAAGGACACACAGCTGAGAAGTATCGGAACTCCGGCAATGGTTATTGGTTACTCAGGGAGCCATACCTGGGCAGATGCCAAAGAAATTGTGCTTAAAGCCAGTGTAGGATCCTCTCTCTGGGAAAGGCAGGCCTCCTGAGCCGGCAGGGTGTAGGGGTGATGTGTGTGCATTGACTACCACGTTGTCTTCCCTACTCTTTGTCACAATGCCTGGGACACCTCCATTAATCCTACCTTTCATGGAGTATTTCCCCACCCCTGCTCCCCCCTCGCCCAAAATTAGCACCAGCCAAGGAGACCCTATTAAAATACAAATACAGCTGACCTTGAACCACAGGTTGGGATTACAGTAGGTCTTCCAGAAACAGAGCCTCCCTCTCCACCCCCATCCCCACCCCTTGAGAGTAGAGCCAGGCTCCACTGGATGGCTTGGGGGAAAGCCAGAGAATCCGAGGGGAGCAACAGGCACACCAGGTGTCTTGAACCATGTGGGTCCACTTATACAATGATTTTTTTCAATAAATACAGTACATAAATGTATTTTCCTTATGATTTACTTAATACCATTTTCTTTCTTCTAACTTATGTTATAAGAATACAATACATAATATGTACATAACACACAAAATATGTGTCGATTGACTGTGTTATCAGAAAGGCTTCCAGTCAACAGTTAGGCTATTAATAGTATTTCTATCTGGGCAGAGTCCAAACTGAATATGTGGATTTTTGACTGTGTGGGGTACCCCAACTCTTGCATTGCTGAAGGGTCCCCTGTACTGTGGATGGATCTACCATTAGTTACAAACATAGATTCCTGGACTTCCCTTCAAAGCCTCGGAATGAGGTGTGGGAGTCTGCATTTGATAATTCTTTCCAGAGGATTCTGAAGCCCTAGCCGCTGACTACATTCTTTACAGAAGAGCACTCATGTTGTTGTTAAGTGCAAAGGTACAGTGTGTAAAGTGTGAGCCTACATTTGACAAAAAAAATCTCAGATGGGCTCAGAATTCTGGAAGAATATGTTAACAGTGGAAAGTCTCCCCTTGGAGTGGAATTATAGAGCTGGATCCTGCTTATTTGTCTTGCTTGATCATTGTGCACTGAGCATGTGTTCCCTTGTAATCAGAAAAGGCAACAAGGATCTTTTAATGCAATATCCTTGAAAGACAGAGAGGGTATTAGCAGCTGGAAGGCAACATTGAAAAAAAGATTTCTGGCCGTGGTAGCTAGCTGAGAACAAAGGCTTGTGGGAAAACAGCTTTGGTATAGGCACCTAAGGGGGGGGCCCCGGGGGCGGTATGAAAGCCCCCACAGTGAGAGGCGCCAAAATCCAGGTCTTTCTGTCTGCACAACCTGTAATCTTGACCTCTGTGCCAGACCATTGTGGCAGATTCCAAGGGTGGCCCCAATTCTTTATCCTTCCCTGTGCCCACGTCCTCAACCATGTGACTGTAGTGCTTCCCCTCTGTCACTCGCCTCAAGATGTGACTTGCTCTCACCAGTGGGCTTTTAGCACACACACATTCTGATAACTCCAGAATTCTGTGCCCACACCAAAGCTTATAAATAACAGAAAAAATTTTTTGAAGTACATATCAGGAATTCTGCTCATGCTTTAACCCTCACAAGACAGTGCAGTGGGATCATTATTATAGGATAAAATAAAGAACAAAAGATAATTCTAGAAAAAAGCTGTAATGCGGGTAAGAGGTAAAGTCCGTACCATATTAGGGTAATGTCCATTCTATAGTAAAGAGCTCTCACAAATTAACAAGTGACAAATGATCTGATAGAAAAATGAACAAAGGGTAAGAATTCACAGAAGAAATCTGAGTGGCCAACCAATAAATATAGGAGAAGATGCTTAAATTCTCTGGAGGTTAGGGGCACCTGAGTGGCTCAGTTAGTTAAGTGTGTGACTCGTGATTTTGGATCAGGTCATGATCTCATGGGTTGTGGGATCCCCACATCTAGCCAAGTGCTGAGGTGGGCTTGAGCTCCACACTCAGTGGAGTCAGATTGAGATTCTCTCCTTCTGCCCCTCCCCTGACTCTCGCACATATTCTCTCACTAAAATAAATAAATCTTTGAAAAAAATTATCTAGAGCATAGGGAAATGCAAATTTAAGTAACAAAGAAATAAATACCACTTTGTAGCCATTGAACTGGCAAAAATTTTAAAGAGCTATAACACCTCCTGCTGGCAGAGATGAGGGGAAAAGAAACTCTCATGAAGCGCTGGTAGAGGATTAGAAACTGGCTCAGGAAATAATCTGCTTCCCCAAGTTGACGAAGGTAGTTAATGTCAGAGTCATCATTCAAATCTGGTGGGTTGCACTTCAAAGCTCATGCTGTCAACCACTGAATAAATGGAAGAAACTTAGTGATCTAATCTAGAGTTTGGGGAGGGTTTTTGTTTTGTTTTGTTTTGTTTTTAATTATAGCAGCAGAAGCCTCTCTTCAAAGAGCATCTTACAGAAAACCCAGTCCCATGAAAGAAATAACAAGAGAACTGCTGTGCTTGAAGCCGTGCTGGGGTGGGGAGGTTCCCATTCCTGCTCCCGGGCCCCTTCCTCATTACAGAGCCAGTGAATCTCTCGAACTCCATGGAGCAGAGTTTGAAAACAATCGGTGAGGTTAAACCCCAACATTGTACAGATGGGAGCAACTAAACAGACCAGAGAGGGCAGGAATGGCTCAAGGTCACACAGCTCATCATAGCGGAGCTGGCACTAGGACTTGGGTCTTCTTGCCATCAGAACAGCACTCTTTCTGCTAGGTGACTTCATAGTTCTTAACAATCCTGCCATAATCGTCCTCATAGCTCTCATTCACTGAGCATCTTCTAAGTGTCCGGCAACGTGCATCCATCTGTCCATCCCTCAGAACAAGCACAAGGTAACAGACTCAGAGGTGATAGGACACACCCAATGTCACATAGCTAAGGAAGTAGCAGAGATAGGAGTCGAACCCAGGTCTAATCTGAATTTAAAATGGGAGTGCTGATACAAAATCAATGCCCAGAAATCAATGGCATTTCTATACACTATCAATGAGACTGAAGAAAGAGAAATTAAGGAGTCAATCCCATTTACAATTGCACCCAAAAGCATAAGATACCTAGGAATAAACCTAACCAAAGAGGTAAAAGACCTATACCCTAAAAACTATAGAACACTTCTGAAAGAAATTGAGGAAGACACAAAGAGATGGAAAAATATTCCATGCTCATGGATTGGCAGAATTAATATTGTAAAAATGTCAAAGTTACCCAGGGCAATTTACACGTTTAATGCGATCCCTATCAAAATACCATGGACTTTCTTCAGAGAGCTAGAACAAATTATTTTAAGATTTGTGTGGAATCAGAAAAGACCCCGAATAGCCAGGGGAATTTTAAAAAAGAAAACCATATCTGGGGGCATCACAATGCCAGATTTCAGGTTGTACTACAAAGCTGTGGTCATCAAGACAGTGTGGTAGTGGCACAAAAACAGACACATAGATCAATGGAACAGAATAGAGAACCCAGAAGTGGACCCTGAAATGTATGGTCAACTAATATTTGATAAAGGAGGAAAGACTATCCATTGGAAGAAAGACAGTCTCTTCAATAAATGGTGCTGGGAAAATTGGACATCCACATGCAGAAGAATGAAACTGGACCACTCTCTTTCAACATACACAAAGATAAACTCAAAATGGATGAGAGATCTAAATGTGAGACAAGAGTCCATCAAAATCATAGAAGAGAACACAGGCAACACCCTTTTTGAGCTCGGCCACAGTAACTTCTTGCAAGATACATCCACAAAGGCAAAAGAAACAAAAGCAAAAATGAACTATTGGGACTTCATCAAGATAAGAAGCTTTTGCACAGCAAAGGATACAGTCAACAAAACTAAAAGACAACCTACAGAATGGGAGAAGATATTTGCAAATGACATATCAGATAAAGGGCTAGTTTCCAAAATCTATAAAGAACTTATTAAACTCAACACCAAAGAAGCAAACAATCCAATCATGAAATGGGCAAAAGACATGAAGAGAAATCTCACAGAGGAAGACATAGACATGGCCAACATGCACATGAGAAAATGCTCTGCATCACTTGCCATCAGGGAAATACAAATCAAAACCACAATGAGATACCACCTCACACCAGTGAGAATGGGGAAAATTAACAAGGCAGGAAACCACAAATGTTGGAGAGGATGTGGAGAAAAGGGAACCCTCTTACACTGTTGGTGGGAATGTGAACTGGTGCAGCCACTCTGGAAAACTGTGTGGAGGTTCCTCAAAGAGTTAAAAATAGACCTGCCCTACGACCCAGCAATTGCACTGTTGGGGATTTACCCCAAAGATTCAGATGCAATGAAACGTCGGGACACCTGCACCCCGATGTTTCTATCAGCAATGGCCGCAATAGCCAAACTGTGGAAGGAGCCTCGGTGTCCATCGAAAGATGAATGGATAAAGAAGATGTGGTTTATGTATACAATGGAATATTACTCAGCGATTAGAAACGACAAATACGCACCATTTGCTTCAACGTGGATGGAACTGGAGGGTATTATGCTGAGTGAAATAAGTCAATCGGAGAAGGACAAGCAGTGTATGTTCTCATTCATTTGGGGAATATAAATAATAGTGAAAGGGAATATAAAGGAAGGGAAAAGAAATGTTGGGAAATATCAGGAAGGGAGACAGAACATAAAGACTCCTAACTCGGGGAAACGAACTAAGGGTGGTGGAAGGGGAGGAGGGCGGGTGTTGGAGGGGAATGGGTGACGGGCACTGAGGGGGGCACTTGACAGGATGAGCACTGGGTGTTTTTCTGTATGTTGGTAAATTGAACACCAATAAAAATTAATTAAAAAAAAATAAAAATAAAATAAAATGGGAGTGCTGGGATCCCTGGGTGGCGCAGCGGTTTGGCACCTGCCTTTGGCCCAGGGTGCGATCCTGGAGACCCGGGATCGAATCCCACGTCAGGCTCCCGGTGCATGGAGCCTGCTTCTCCCTCTACCTGTGTCTCTGCCTCTCTCTCTCTCTCTGTGACTATCATAAATAAAAAAAAATATATATATATATAAAAAATAAAATGGGAGTGCTTTCCACTGTACCCATGGCTCCAGGAAAAGCAGCTGCTGGCTGTGGAGGGTGAGGGGTTTGGGAGGGGGGCTGCAGCCCAGCACCAGAAAAGTGGCTTCACCGCCACCCATCTTGTTGTGCTCTTCTTACAGGATCGTCACCATTTTCTCTTTCTTTGGGTATAAGCTCCCTACCTGCTTAGCATCCAGCACTGCCCACAGTGGATGTCAAACGTCTATCGTTTACCAACTGCTTATTCTCAGAGGCCAGCTAGAGGTCACCTATGTGGACAGGCGGCTGGCGGCAGAGGCTCCTGGGTTCACGATCTAATTCAGATGTCTCCCAGCTGACAAGTTAACCGGCTTCTCTGGGCCTGCTCTTTTATAGATAATAAATCAGAGTTCTACAAAAATACTGCTGCATGGAGTAGGATGCTTTGGGATGCAAATAACAGAAACCCCCACCCATCCTGGCTAAAGCACTAAGGAAATCTATTATCCTACAGAGCAGGAAGCCCAAGGGGGCCTTTGCAGTTAAAAACTTAGCTCAAAAAAAAAAAAAAAAAAAAAACTTAGCTCAATGATATCAGTGAGGATATAGTTCTTCTCATCTTTCTACTCTGCCACTGTCAGAATTTGATTCATCTCTTACCTTCTGGCACGTGGCAAGATGGCTGTCAAAACTGCAGCTGTTGGGGCACCGGGGTGACTCAGTTGGTTAAGTGTGGGACTGTTGATTTTGGTTCAGGTTAGGATTTCAGGGTTGTGAGATTGAGCCCTGAATCAGCTCCAGGCTGGGTATGGAGTCTTCTTGAGCTTCTCTTCCTCTCCCTCTGTGCACCCCCCCCACCTCTCTCTCTCAAAAAATAAAAATAAAAAACCCTGCAGGTGTCACATCTACACATACTATAAGCGATGGAGAAGAGCCCCATCCCTTCCTCTAGCTCCTTCTTAGTCCTGGGAGAAAGTTTCTCAAAGGCCACTAACAGACTTACTCTCACTTCTCATTGGGCAGAACTAGGTCACATGCTAACCCCTAGACTAAGTACCAGCAAGAGAATCCTATCGCTGTGATTGATTAGGTTAAGCCAATCATCTGCAGTGCAGTGGTGGATGGGAAGCCAAATACCTACGCTGAAAAGATCCATTGAATGAGGATCTGCCCTGCTAAATGGCCGGCATGTGGAACTTCTCCTTCTTTCAGCCCTGAATCCCCAGCCCAGGACCCTGCAGACACTCCGTCAACTAGTGAGTGAAGGAGGGAATAAAGGAAGAATTTCTTTCCTCCCCCTACTTTCTGCCCAAGTCAATCATCTCCTGATGCCCTCAATGCCCAGATGAAGCCACAAAAGATGGCGTATCTGGAGCAAATTAGGAAATAGTTTGAACTCTCTGGGAAGCGCTACTGAAGAAATGCATGGATCTGGGCCAGGCCCACTGTTGTCTATGTCCAAAAATACTCATCAACTCAGCCCCAGCCTCCCCTGGACGAGGGTGGATACCACACGACGACCAACTTGTCCATTTTGTCATCAGTGTTGTTGCTGCTGTTGTTTTAAATGAACTGTCCCTGGTATTGAGAGGATTTTGGAAGCCTTGTTTATCAATGTGGCTAACAACAGCCATTGGCATCCAGAATAAACAGCCCCCCCCCACCCCCCCGGTTTCAGTGGCCAGAGGAAATTGAATGGGCAGTGTTGGGCGCTGAGTATTGGAATGTCGGTGGTCATTAGCCAACATGGGGGCTGTCTTGTTATTTTTCCTCATGCTTGACTCAGGGGCAGGGGCCAGAGGGCTGCCCTCATATCCCATCAGTAAATTAGGCTTTGCCTGGAAATTCAGCCTAGAACTACCTATCAGAAACCCACTGAAATACAACGTACAGTGTCCCTATGGACACTTCCCAATGCCTAAGAATCTTCTGTGGTTGAAGACAACCATGGGAAGGAGCCTGTTAATCCTTGAGAAACATAGAGGGGAGTGTTGGGGAGGTCATGGAATCATATTGCCCACAGCTATGCTATGAGTTTTGGCAGTTGTGGTCTTGACACAATTCTTCTTCCCCTCTCCCCCCTTACTGTAGTTCATTGTGGGCAGAGTGTGCTCCATTGCTATTGGCCTGGACCAAGTGACTGGCTTCGGTTGATGGGATATTTTAAAGCGACTGCAGGTCAGTTCTGGGTTCAAGCCTTAGGTGGCACCTGAGTTTTCACTCAGGCCTCTTGAAATTTCTGTTCCTGCCTTTAGAAGACCACGTCTTACGTGGGTTCTGGTCCCCAAAATGAAACCCAACCTGCAGAGCTGTCCCCAGCTGATCCATGAAACTGTGAGACGAAAAAGAGATAAACGCTCTTCTATTTTTTTTTTCCAGCCTATAATGTTTATTGGCAACTTTTTGGTTTTCTGTTCATGAGTTTGTTATGTAGTAGTTTTCTTATTTATTTATTTATTTTTATTTTTTATTGGTGTTCAATTTGCCAACATATAGAATACAACCCAGTGCTCATCTCATCAAGTGCCCCCCTCAGTGCCCGTCACCTAGTCACCCCCACCCCCCACCCACCTCCCATTCTACCACCCCTTGTTCGGATAAACGCTCTTCTAAATCCCAGGTTGTTATTGCATGATTGCAGCAAAGACTAATTCAGAAATCTGATCATTAATCGTAATAAAAATAATAGCCAATAATAAATACTGGGCATTTACTACACCGCAGGCTCTACTTGCTATCATAGCAACCACAGGACACAGGAATTATCTCCATTTTATAGATAAGAAACTGAAGTTCTGAGAAATTAGGGAACTGGCCCCAGGTCACATAACTAGAAACCTGCAGAGCTGGAGTCTGATGGCCTCAAAGGCTAGGTAGGCTCTCCCTATCCTCTCCGCCTACCCAAGCACATGATCAACGATGAAAATGTAGGTCCCCCAGGGCACAAGACCATTGTTCTGTCATCAGAGCTTAAGTGGGAAAGTAGGAACGTTTTCTTTTCTTGAAGGCCACTCTCCAGAGACAATGGAGTCAACCCCAAACTTGAGACTCTGGAAGCCTGGTAGTCCCAGGAACACAAGTCATTGTCACCTGGGCAGGTGCTGCTGCCTGCCTTTATGTGAGTATCCGGCTAGAACAGATGACAGCAGGCTTGCTCCCTACTGCTAGGGTAACATCTGATTCTTGGAAGCATTTATTGAGCACCCACTACCTAGCATATGGAAATAGGGTGCTAAAACCTGAGGCTCTTTCTAGAGAAGGGAAGGAAATACATTTTCAAAGTCCAAGGCATCTCATCCCAACCTCTCCTCCTCTGGTTTTGAACAAGCCCTGCTGTCATTTGTGACCACCCTCTGCTTCCTTCTGCCCCTCGCTCACCCTAGACTCGGGCACCTAGTGGTTGTTTCAAACCAAGCCTTTGCTTCACCTGTTCCTGGGATCCTCTACACTCTCACCCATTTCAGTGATCACATTTCTGTTCATTATAAAAGATGTAAATCAAAGGTCACCTTCTTGGATGCTTCTTCCTCCTGGGAGCTCTGTGTCTTTCATAACTGCTCATCTCGCCAGCTGATCTAGGTGGAGGTCTGTCTTTCCCAAAAGCTCACAGGTTTTCCAAGGATGAAGTCTGTCCCTTGCTTGTTATCTATCACTTGCCATCCCAAGATGCAGCATGATGCTGGGCACTGGGTAGGCAGTCTATTTGGAAACAACGCCTCTATTACCATAGAGCACTTTTTCGTTTGCAAACTGCCAGTCAGCTCCAGGGTCGGGTCTCAGACTCCTTGCCTGTGAGGATGGGCAGTTGCTCACCTCTCTGAGCACCTGCCTGATGGTATTGCTGGAGGATTCCAGGAGATCATCCACCGAAGACTAGCAGAATGCCTGACTCCTAGTTAGCCCTCCGAAAATGCAATCTAATCACAGGACTGATGTGATCACCTATTACCCTAGATTTGGGGGTAACAGATGTTGATTTTTGCACCTTCTAGGAATCAGAAAACTTTTTCTCTAAGGGCCCCAAAGTAAATATCGTAGGTTTTGTGGACCATATGATGTCTGTCCCACTACTCATCTGTGCTTTGGTAGCATGAAAGCAGCCATAGACCATAAGTAAATGAATGTACATGGGTGTGTGCCAGTAAAACTTTATTTACACAAACTGGCAGTGGGCCAGATTTGGACCAAGGGCTGACCTTGGCCACAGGAAATTAGAGGAAGTCAGAGATGGAATGTCCCCTGTACGTACTTAAGGCTGTAGTTCTTTAACTCCTATCCCAGGCTGTTAGCATCAATTGCAGAGTCACGGCCTAGGAAGACTCTGCAGAGGGGCAGGGGAGGGGGCATTCTTGACTTGCCAAGTGGAGAAAGAAATCACAGTGCATCAAAGCACAGGCTTTGGATTCAGACAGACACTTGTCCAGAACCCAGCCCCATCATCTGCTGTGTGTGACTTCAGGCAAGGGACCCCTCTTGGTTCAAGCCTCAATTTCTTTATTTTTTAAAAATATTTTATTTATTTATTTGTGAGACACACACACACACACAGAGGCAGAGACATAGAGAGCTCTTAGAAGAGGCTCCCCCCAGGGAGCCCAATGCAGGACTCGATCCCAGGACCCCAGGATCACGACCTGACCCAAAGGCAGACGCTCAACTACTGAGCCACGCAGGCACCCAATTTCCTTATTTTCAAAATGGAAATAGTAACAACCTTCATTTCACAGGCTTTGGGGAGGATAAATCCCATCAAGCACTTAGCTACCTTGCCAGAATTTGTAGGAACATCTTCAAAATGCCGAAGGGAGCATTACCTAGACCCTGGGCAGCAGAAAGAAAAAAAAAAATCGAAATAGAAAAATGCTGACCTTCTATTAGCTTCTAGTACATGGAATTTCTCAGCAAGACCTTGTAAACCGCTTAACTTTCGGCAAGGCTGACATTTGGGGGATGATAAACTTAGGTGTTACTCATAGCCAAGAAGCTTTTATCAAGAGGACAGCAAAGGTCTCAGTGTGGCAATCCCACACCTGTAATCTCACCCCAGCAGGTGCAGGCGGAGGATGGGGTCCTGCATCTCTGGGGCTCCAGGGCCCAACTTCACCGGGTGCCGGGCACCCTGACCCCTCCAGGGTGGTGGGAGAAGTAGGTGGAAGCTCCATGGGCAGGTATTGTCCTCCTGAGGATCCAAAGTGGAGGGAAATTTCAGGGGGGAAAAACATGGATTAACACCAGCAAGCAGGAGGATTAAAACAGACTTCAGAGGGCAAAGAGAAACTCCGAACGCCAGTCTATCGGGTACTTGTGTCCTCAGAACGCCAGGTTTTCTCTTGATTCCAATAAGGTCTTTAAAAAATTCATGAGGTTTTTGTTTCTCTGCTTATTTATTCGAGTCCCCAGGATAAACTCATGAAAAGCAGCTTCTTGTCGTGGGCATCCGGGGGGAAGGTATAATTTATATAGTTCAGGCTAATAAATTACACAGTGTCAACATGTTCAGTCACTAATGTCCCACGGCAATCCCAGGCCCTATTAATGAAGGGTGGCCAGAGTAAGGAAGCTTTCTCTCACTTCCTCCTCCTTTCTTTGTTTCTTTCCCTGCCATTTCTGAGTGGCTTCCTGGTGCCAGGCACTGGGGACATAGGGATAGAAAAGCTATGGAAGGTCACAGTCAGGCAGGATCAGGACGCTTTAATGGAGAGTCCTTTGAGGCAGTGTGCCAGGGATGGCAATAGAGAGAGGCAGGGAGGCATCCTTAAACAGCATGCATGAAGCACCTGCTGTATACTCGCAGCTGCCCTGGGGATGAGGGCAGGGCAAGAAGCAACCCCCAGACAAACTACTATACCATGCAAACCATCTGCTTCATGCCTCCCATGCCCCCACTTAAATTGGACCCACGAACCCCAGACAGGGCAGACTGGGCAAAGCTAAAACTCTCACCTATAAGGATGCAAAACCAAGAAACTACCTAATGTTCAACCATAGGGAGCTGGTTATGGAAATGAGTACTTAGGGGCACATTAATGCAGCCATAAGAGTAGTAAGGAAGAAGGTTGAGTAAGCAACATGGAAGAAATGCTTTGAAAATAACCCCAGGAGGGGCACCTGGGTGGCACAGTCAGCTAAGCATCCGATTCTTGGTTTTGGTTCAGGGCCTGATGTGTATGCATATATATCTCTGCCTCTATATATTGATATCACTATATCCATCTATATATTTGCGACTGGGTCCTAACCCCACTGCCTGGTGGAGGCGATGTGAGAAATGTAAGGCAGAGGAAAAGATGACTATGCCACTCCTCCTGCATGCTGGGCAGTGCGTAGTGTCTTGCATACAGTGGCCAAAAGATCAATATTGGAAGATGGAGGGATGGCTGGATGAGCAGGAAGAGAAGACAGGAAGGGAGAGGAAAGAAAGGAAGAAAAGGAGAGCAAGCAAGAGGAAGAAGGAAAGACACAGAAAAGGGTAGAAAGGAAAGGGAAGAGAAGGATGACGCTGCCTCTGACTCCCATCTATTAGAGAAGACACCTGGGCCAGGACCCAGCTAGGATGCAACACCTGCACAGCTAACTCACTCCCTCAAAAGGCTGTTGTTCTTTTTTTTAAATATTTATTTACAATAGACATAGAGAGAGAGAGGCAGAGACACAGGAGGAGGGAGAAGAAGGCTCCATGCCAGGAGCCCAACGTGGGACTAGATCCTGGGACTCCAGGATCACGCCCTGGGCCAAAGGCAGGCGCTAAACTGCTGAGCCACCCAGGGATTCCCAAGGCTATTGTTCTTGATGGAGCCAGAGCTGGAGTTCCTGGAAGCTGCAGCCTGTGGACTCCCTGGGATGTCTTGGGCCTGAAGCGGGCTCATGCCAAGGAGCTCAGCATGGGGCCGTCTCCTTGGTCCCTCTATGGCCAGTCTCAGGCTGTCAAAATCCAAAGACCACCTGAATCTACCTCTGAAGGAATTGACAAAACTTAGGGATTTTATTGCAGGTTTAGCCAGGGGCAGAGGATGGAGATTACAGAGTTCATTTGTGAGCAAAGCTTCCTAAAACTCCCCTTCCAGTGTCTGTCTTCACCAGATTTGTGGTACTTTTGGCAGCTGCTACAACTCAGCCTTGCCCTCTCTGCCAGCTTTGTCCACTCAGGCTGGTTTCTCTCTGAAGCTCACTTCTCTAAACCTGCTGTGTGCACGCCCAGTGATGAGGACCAAGCCAGCCAGCTGGTAGCCATGCCCACCCTGTCCAGCTTCTCCAGCCTGCCCACAATTTTTCCCCCAAGGGTCCCAAGTCCCTCAAGCATTTTTTTCCCTCTAGCATCACATGGGACTATGGTGCGTGACATACTTTGGTGAACAAGATGGGGTCTAAATTCTGACTTCCGCTTTGCAGGCTGGGTGACCTCAGACAAGCAACACCTCTGTTTTTTGCCTCTGGACCCATTCTTCCATCTAAAAATTGAGGATAGTATAAGCACATGCCCATTAAGATTGCTGTGAGTATTCAGTGAGTTGATGCAAGCAAAATTCTAGTGTGTGGAGAGTGTGCAGTAACTGTTAGCCGTCAGTACTATGATTTATCCGCTGGAAAATTCTGTGAGGTCAGTAGGGCAAGGGCTGTGGTTCTACTTTTCTGATGAACAAGCCAAGGACCAGAGTGGTGAGTTGACTTGCCTATGGCTGCACCAGACAATCAGCCAAGCGAGAAGTCAAACTTGGCCCCTTGAGCCCAGAGCCTTCAGATTTCAGCCCAGCTCCTTGAAGTCAAGCTCTGAAAAGGCAGGTCTAGGGAATGGGGTCCCCATGGCTTAGATGCTGGTTAAGCATTCTGAGGAGAGGAGGTCCTCCTTCCAGTCTTCAGTTTTCAGAACCCCAACACAAAATTATGATAATGTGGGACATGAGATTGTACTGCCTGCTAGCGTCTGACAATTATATTTCTTCCAGGCATACCTCCAGAGAGCCCATTTGGCTGTTCTCATCAGAGTCTAGAGTGACATACTCTAGTCTCTCTGCTTGGGAGAGGAAGTTTAGTGCCCTTATGAGCCATTTCCCATGGCAGCCTTTCAAGAATTTCCTTTTAAAAAAATTTATTTTTAAGTAATCTTTATACCTAACATGGGGCTCAAACCCACAACCCAAAATCAAGAGTCCCATGCTCCATCGACTGAGCCAGCCAGGTGCTCCAAGGATTTCCTATGTCATTTCTAGTTTGGCTGCATGGTGCCCCTCTTTGGAGTACTGTCATCCCTATAGTAAAGCACAGAATTCAAAGATCATCACTGGACACCTAGCTAGTTGTCAGGATTCCCTCTCCTCCCCCTGCCATCATCACACTTGGTACTTCACAGTATAGGGCAGTGGTTAGTAAATTCTGGAGTCAGACAGATATGGGTTCAAAGCTTACCTGTGACACTTACTGAGTCTGAATTTGGGTAATTATGTAGCCTCTCTGAGTCTCCATTTCTTCATCTGTAAATGGATATTTGGATAATGGAAAGCTGACAAATAATACTTCATAGGGCTGTAGTAATTCAGTGAGATTGTATTAGTTAGCTATGACTACAATAATGCGGCATAACAAATACCCCTAAAACCCTGGTGGCTGTAACAATCAGCAATCCACAGAAGAAGAAATAGAAGTAGCCAACACATACTTTAAAAGGCTTTGGTGCAATAGTAAACAAAGAAGCTTAAACTAAAGAAAACCCAAGGGGTGCCTGGGTGGCTCAGTCAGTTGAGCACCTGACTCTTGATTTCTCCTCAGGTCATGATCTCAGGTTCATGCGATTGAGCACGTTGGGCTCTGTTCTCAGCATGGAATCTGCTTGGGTTTCTCTCTCTCCCTCTCCCTTTGCCTCTCTCTCCCATATGTGCTCTCTCTCTCTCTCTCCCTCCCTCTCCCTCTCTTTCTCTCACTGTCAAATAAATAAATAAATAAATAAATAAATAAATAAATAAATAAAATCTGAAAAAAAAAAAAAAGAAAATCCAAGATACCATTCTTTATCTATGCCTAATTGGTAATTTTTTAAAAGATAGACTTAACTTTTTAGATCAGTTTTTATTTTTTTTAAAGATTTTATTTATTCATGACAGACACAGAAAGAGAGAGGCAGAGACACACACAGGCAGAGAGAGAAGCAGGCTCCCTGCAGGGAAAGCCTGATGTGGGACTTGACCCCAGAACTCTGGGACCACGACCAGAGCCAAAGGCAGATGCTCAACCACTGAGCCACCTAGGTGTCCCATAGAACAGTTTTAGATTGACAGAAAATTTGAGAAGAGAGTATGGAGAGTTCCCATATATCCCCAGTCAGTTTTGCCTATTAGTATCATCTTACCTTAATATGGTACATTTGAGCCACTGCTGATACATAATTATTAACTAGAGTTCATATTTTATTCAAATTTCCTTACTTTTCACCTAACTTTCCTTTTTTTTAAAAAAAAGATTTTATTTATTTATTCATGAGAGACACACACACACAGAGGCAGAGACACAGGCAGAGGGAGAAGCAGGCTCCAAGAATTTCTTTTTTAAAAAATTTATTTATTTGAGAAAGAGAACACAAGTGGTAGAGAGTGAGAAGCAGGCTCCCTGCTCTGCCTGCTTCATCCCAGGACCCTGGGATCATGACCTGAGCCAAAGCAGATGCTTAACTGACTGAGCCACCCAGAAGCCCCTATTTTAATATTTTTACTACCAAAGCAATCTGGTCTTGAAAACTAGAAATGGACCAAGCACTTACTTATTAGCAAATCTCAAAATGCTAGAATTTGAAGTATAAAAGATAAAAAAGTCCACTTCAATAAAAAGGAATTACTACTTTATAAGACAAATGACAAACTCAAAAACCTTGCATTATATCAAGCATTTATGAAATGAAGAAACTGAAATAATACTTGATAAGACTTGATCCCGGGTCTCCAGGATCACGCCCTGGACTGAAGGCGGCACTAAACCGCTGAGCCACCGGGGCTGCCCAACTTTCCTTTTTGAATTCAGAATCCCACCCAAGATAGCACATTATGTATAGTTGTCATGTGTCCTTAGGTTTCACAGACTTTCCTCATTTTCGATGACCTTGACAGCTTTGAGGAGTACTGGTTATGTATTTTGTAGAGTGTCTCTATTAGTATCAAAAAAATTTTAAAGTGTTGATTGATTGATTGATTGATTGATGTAATCTCTACTCTCAACATGGGGCTTGTACTCACAATCCCACGGTCCAGAGTTGCATGCTTTTCTGACTGAACCATCCAGGTCCCCCTGATTTTTTTTTTTTTTAATGAATTGACAGGAGTTGTAGGTTTCTGGGATGAAGACTGCAGAGGTAATACGCAATTTTCATCACATGATATCAAGCGTACATAATATTAACATGCTATCTGACCCTGATGTGGGCCTTGATAATCTATCTGGCTGGGGTAATGTCTGTCAGGTTTCTCCACTGTCAGGGTACTCTTTTGCCCCTTTCCAGAATGTCCACTTTATTTGTTTGTTTGTTTATAAATAGGTACATTCATTTTTTTAAAGATTTATTTATTTATTTATTCATCCATCAGAAACACAGGTAGAGAGAGAGAGAAAGAGAGAGAGAGAGGCAGAGACACAGGCAGAGAGAGAAGCAGGCTCCAGGCAGGGAGCCCGATGCGGGACTCGATCCCAGGATCCCAGGATCATGCCCTGGGCCAAAGGCAGGTGCTAAACTGCTGAGCCACCCAGGGATCCCCAGAATGTACACTTTAAAGGCAAGTTGCATGCATAGGAGCAGAGTTCCTTGAGGACAGAGTATCTACATAAATTATTTGTAATTCTTCTGCAGGGGATATTTGTCTTTTCTTCCCTTTATTAAGTTATTCAATCATTTAGTTATATCAGTATGGACTCATGGCTATTTGTTTTATACTTTGAGTTATAATCCAATAATTCTTTATTTATCTTGTTCAAATTGTTCCAGCTTGGGCCATTGGGAGCTTTTCAGTTGGTTCCTGTGTTCCTTTGACATACTCCAATCAACTTCTGAGTTTCTTTCTTTCTTTTTTCTTTTTTTAGTTTGGAGCACATTCTTACAATTTGGCAGAAGATATTCCAGGCTCACCTTGTGTGTTTACAGTTCTGGTCATTGAGTCAACTATTTTTCCAATGATCCCTGGTTCCTTGTATAGGAGAATGGTGTTATAAACCAAATCTGGGCATTAGATGTTCTTGTTTCCACTGGGGTGTCATTGCTTCTACGCCTTCTCAGTGGACAAAGCAAGGAAATGTATGCTAGTATACTAACCTATGTATATACACATGGATATAAATATTTCTACATGTAATCATATGTACATATATTAAGCTATATATGAGGTCATATTGATCTCTCCAGGTCTAATCCATTACCATACAAATCATCCAGCCTCCTACCCTTGCTCATCTTGTACTCAAACAATGAGAAGATTGGCTCCCACCATGTACCATCCATTTACATAATTCTTAAATTCCATGATACACGTAGAGTGATCTAAGAATTGTTAGCCTGCACCCCCATGGAGATGAACTTTATCAACTAGAGTACAGTGCTTATGTGCTGTTCCTTTTGCCTTTGGTCTTATAGACTGCACATTTCCAAAGTTACTTGGATCAGCACCTTTTCCCTTTAGTGTGGTTGTTTCATATATTTGGTTTTTTTTTTAAGATTGTATTTATTCATAAGAGACACACAGAGAGAGAGAGGGAGAATGGCAGAGACATAGGCAGAGGGAGAAGCAGGCTCCATGCAGGGAGCCCAATATGGGACTCAATCCAGGGACCCCAGGATCATGCCCCAAGCCGAAGGAAGATGCTCAACTGCTGAGCCACCCAGGTGTCCCTGTTTCATAAATTTATAATACAGTTAGATTCTTCCCCACAGTCAGCACAGCAAACAGGAGCTGGTGCTGACCATGATGACACAGAGCTAGTACAAGGCAACACCATCCAGAATGTCAAGTGAGATTAATGCATTTGGTATAGAAATGGACTGCAGTGCCTCACATAAACTCCACACTCATGTTAGAGAATTTACTAGGCATCACTTATTTATTTGTATTGTTATTTTATTTTTTGAGAGAGAGAGCAGGGAAGGGGGAGAGGGAGAGAGAGAATCTCAAGCAGGGCCTCAATCTCACAACCTTAAGATCATGACCTGAGCCGAAATCAAGAACAGACACTTAACCGAGCCACCCAGGAGCCCCTAGGCATCATTTATTCCTTCCCCACAATCACCCATGCCCTGGGGATCAAAGGTGTATCACATATGGGTCTAGCCAAGTTCAGGAAGGCATGTAAGGCATGGGCATAGCTCACCTTAATACCAGGCAGACAATGAAACACAACATGGGAGAGCAGTTCAGAAAACTAAGCCTTCAGTTCCAAAAGGGATTGGAAGCCCCAGGAAGATCTGGAAACATTGTGCAAGGGGATGTCCAAGAAACTGAATGGGAAGAACCTCCTCTGAGGGTAAAAACATGGGTATGGAGAAAAGTGAGCAGTCCTGTGAATGGAGGTTAGATTTGATTTGATTTCATTTCATCATTTTGTTCCAAATATTCCAACCTTTCAAAATAGAAATAGCTTTATCATTTCTATGCCTAGAAAAGGATGTTAGGACATCAGGCACATAGAAAAATGAACAAACAAATAAAAACTAGCTGTATACATTTCACTGTGGGGCAAAAGTATAATTTAATCAATCTCACTGGCCAGACACTGGTTTATTTTCAAGCTTTCACTGTTATAACTGACCCTATAATAAAGATATATATGTGTACTTCTCCAATTTTTGCCTTGGGATAAATCTCTAGTAGTGAAGTAGTTGAATCAAAGACTATGTACATTCTAAGTTTTCAATATATACTGCAAAATTTCCTTACATGGACCAGTTTATACAGTCAGGCATGAGAGTGACCATGTGTCCACAATTGTATTATTGACAATAATTTTGTATTATCATTCTTTTTAATCTGCTGGCTCTGTGGGACGATGCCACAGGATCATGGGCCACATGATATCAAGTTGCCTGTCATCATTCACCTTTGACTTCCTCCCCTACACTGAGCTCTGGGGCTCAGAGGAAAACTTCTAAAATCCCCAACATGTCATACCTGGAAATGTCTCCAGACTCTCTGTCTTTCCTGGTGAAAACTTAGCATCTCAGCCTGAAAGCAGTATATTCATTGTCTCTTTCAGGTTGGGTACTGAAAACCTGGACCAGAGGCAAGGAGGACTGTGCTGTGATGGAGGGAAGACTTGGCCTTTAAGGAGAATATTTCATCCACGAGCCTAAGGTGTACCAGCGTTTCTGAAGCTATGCTTCTATGTTCCCTTCTGGCAGATCACTCTGCAATGAGCAGCCCTGTCACTCTGGACACACACATCACGTCCCAGCCCCTTGGAACCAAAGTGTCCATACCTGGGGGGCAAGATGTTGGGAAGCCCTGGGATCTTGAGAACCGGCTTGGAGTAGGGTTTAACAAAGACCAAGTGCATCATTTCTAGTTCCAAATCTCCTTTTGCATGGAGTAAAGCAGGTTTATTTATTTTTTTTAAGATTTTTTTTATTTATTAAGGAGCGCACGAGAGAGAGAGAGAGAGAGAGAGAGAGAGAGAGGCAGAGACACAGGCAGAGGGATAAGCAGGCTCCATGCAGGGAGCCCAATGTGGGACTCGATCCCGGGACTCCAGGACCACATCCCAGGCCGAAGGCAGGCACTAAACCGCTGAGCCACCCAGGGATCCCCAAAGCAGGTTTATTAAGGAGGAAAAGTGAAGGGTTGTCTGGGTGGCTCAGCAGTGGAGCATCTGCCTTTGGCTCAGAACGTCATCCTAGGGTCTGGGATCAAGTCGCACATTGGGCTCCTTGCAGGGAGCCTGCTTCTCCCTCTGCCTATGCCCCTGCCTCTCTCTCTCTCTCTGTGTCTCTCATGAATAAATATTTTTTTTAGAAAAAAGGAGGAAAAGTGAAGCCCAGAGAGGGGGAGACATCTGCCTGCGGCCACCCAGCAAATCACTCTGCCTAAAGCCTTCTGAGACTGAGTCCTCATCAGACCTGGCTCCTTCCCCTACAGCAAACGCTTGGCTCTAAATCTCAGCATGCAGTGAGACTCATACAGTGGCTTCTTTATGATGTTGCATTACCAAGCTTTTAAAAGTCCAGATGGTTCCAGTTGTGGGGATCTACAGGCCATAAAACTGTCATGCTCACAACGCAGCATCTCTTGATGTAATGATGTAATCTGTTTGCAGAAAAAGGCCCCTGTCCAGGCTGTCACGAGAGCTGTCACCACATGGAGCTACAGCCAGGGTAGGGAGAGCTCATGATGGGTCTGTGTAGAGTAACTTTGCTAGGTCTGGTCTGCGTTCTCCAGCTAACAAAGCCCTGATGTGCCTAGGGAGAGTGGGAATCAGATACATGTACCTCGTTCTTGTCCTACATCTCATCCCTGAGTAGAACTGCAGGCAATGCCCTTGTCCTTCTCTCAGCGCTCCTGCACATCGTATATGCTGCCAGCAATGCCCTCCCTTACTTTTGCCTTCAAAACCAGCTTAAGGGGCACCTGGCTGGCTCAGTGGTTAAGCCTCTGACTCTTGATTTCAGCTCAGGTTATAATCTCATGGGTCCTGGGATAGAGCCTTTTGACAGGCTCTATGCTCAGCAGGGAGTCTACTTCTCTCTCTCTCTCTCTCCCTCCCTCCCTGTCTGTCCCCCCACTTGTGCATTCTCTCCCTCTCTCCATCTGTCCCCCCACTTGTGCATTCTCTCTCTCTCTAAAATAAATAAATACTTAATTTCAAAGATTTTATTTATTTATTTATTTGAGAGAAGGTGGGAGAGAGAGTGAGAGAAAGAGAGCACAAGTGGGGTGATGAGCAGAGGGAGAAGCAGACTCCCCACTAATCAGGGAGCCAGTTGATCGGCCAAGATCCAAGCATGTGGTACATCCAAAGTCTTCCTCTTAAATGCCCTATCCATGTCTTCATCCACAATGGACCCTTCTTGGGTGGTTCGTGGATCCCAGGGCTGGAATCCACAGTGAGGGGATTCCACACCAGAGAGTGGCTTGCCTGGTGTCACAGAGGGACCGCCCTGACCCCAGAGATGAAGCTGAGCTTCCCAAATTGCAGCACTCAGTCTCAGCCTTTTTAGTTCTATTCTACTTGCCAAGAACCTGGAGTAAGTTCTGTAAGGTCAAGAACCATGTTTGTCTTATATCACTGTGTGGCCAGTGTCCTGAACAAGGTCTTGGCACCCAATATCCATTATGTGTTGAAGGGATGAATGAATGGGTGATTGGGTAGGTGGATGGATGGATGGATGGATGGATGGGTAGGTGGGTGGCTGGAAAAATGGATGGATGGATGGACAGATGAATATATAAGTGGAAATATGGATGAATGATTGGATGAGTATATGAATTAATGAATGGACACATGGGTGGAAGGATGGCGAGGATGGCAGGAAAGAGAAGGAAGGAGGAAGCTAAGAGGAAAAGAAAGGTAAATGGATGGGACAGACAACTCAAGGTGTGAAATATCAGCCCAAGTCATGCTTAATAAAATTTTGTAAGTGAACACCTTTGGTAATTTAGCATTTTAGAATAGCTAGGTATATATCTTTTAAAAAAAATAGAAAAAGTAAATCAACATCTTTAAAATCATAGTCTAGGAACTTGCTGACTCTGCATGAATTTGCTATCTTCTCACTGCCTTATGTAATGATCACAATCACACATGTAAATACATTTATAAAGCACAGTCTCTAAGTACATGGATGTGATATCTGTCGATGCCTCTGGGAAAGAGGTCAAAAGACACCAGAAAGGGAATGAAAGCAAACATTTACTCAATGTCCACTATGGGTCAAGTTCTTTTATTAAAATGCTACCCTGCCAGATTCTCTCAATTCTGCACCGAGAGTAATTTTATGCCAGTTTTTCAGGTGAGGGAACCCAGATGTCATGAGGTTTCACGTCCTGTGGGAGGCCACATGGCTGGTAAATGGCTTAGCTGGCTTTGAATTCAGCTTTGCTCAGTCCCACATGGCCTACCTGGGAAGAGAGATTTCTGGAATGGCAGGAATTGGGGTGACCATTGTTTCCGGACTGTGCTTACCTGTGCTGGCTCATTAATCTCACAGCAATCCTGTAAGGAAGGGACTGTCAGTCTCCCCATCTGGCAGGTGAGGAAACTGAGTTTCAGAGCTGAACCTCACCTCTGAGGTCATTGATTTAATCCTTAGGAAAGCTTTTCAAGGTCAACCGGATTTCATGGCAATATGGCCCCAGCGAAGGCAGACAATGGGCTCGGGGGTCTCATGGGCTCGTTCAGTGCCCTAAATTCCTTCATTACACTCTCCTCAGAGTCACGGTGTGTTGATTCTGGTTAAAATGCAAATCGTACCTGGAGGGATAACACAGAAAGCCATTATTGGCCTGGAATAAAGCCAGGCCACATTTGTGTCCAAATTCCATTTTCAATACCTTTGGGTTTCTTTCTAATAACTTGAATTTTTTTTTCAACTAATTCATGTCCAGTGTAGAAATTTAGGAAAAGTAGAGAGGCAAAAGAAAAGAAAAGAAAAGAAGAGAAAAGAAAAAAGAAAAGAAAAGATCAAAATCTCACTGAGGCAGCCATTTTCTTCCCATTTTATCTAATATCAGTGCTCAAATTTAAAACTATACATACCTCACTCTCCATGCAGGTAGTTAGGGGCTGACGCCATCCCCAGGCTGGTGGGAGGGAGGAGCATATGACCCAGAAATGACCAATCAGAGCATCCCAGCTCTGGCCACAGTGATTGGCTCATGAAAGGGAGCCTAACCAAACCCAACTAGGAGCCAATTAAAGTTCTGCCCAGAAATTTCCCTGCGATCAGTGAGAGGGTGGCTTTTTTTTTTTTTAACTTGTCTTAAGCTGCAAAGGGACTGGAAGCCAAGAGTGGCCAGCCTTGCCTTAGTCTGTGGAGAGCTTACCTGAGAATAAAGCCATCTCCACAGAAGAAGGGAAAGCTAAGTCATACAGCAAGGGAGATTTCTGACATTGAGCGCCTGGATTCAACTACACCTGAAGCCAATATTTTTTTTTTTTTTTATGATAGTCACAGAGAGAGAGAGAGAGAGAGGCAGAGACACAGGCAGAGGGAGAAGCAGGCTCCATGCACCGGGAGCCTGATGTGGGATTCGATCCCGGGTCTCCAGGATCGCGCCCTGGGCCAAAGGCAGGCGCCAAACCACTGTGCCACCCAGGGATCCCTGAAGCCAATATTTTAATAGAGTTTTCAGTTACCAAACTGAACCACATGTAATTCCAATATTTGGCAATTTTTGACTTCCAAAGACAATTTCAAATCGCTCAACTTAATACATGAGACAACAAATCCCCTTTCCTACTTAAATGAGTTTAAAGATTTCTTTTTTATTTTGAGAGAGATAGATAATGAGCAGGGGGAGGCCAGAAGGAGAGGGAGAGAGAATCCCAAGCAGACTCCATACTGAGTGCATTGCCTGATGTGGGGATCGATCCCAGGACCCTAACTGAAATCAAGAGTCAGATGTCCAACCAACTGAAACCCCCCAGGAGCCCCTAGTTTCTGATTCATTCGGCTGAAAGGATCCTGTCCAACACACCCATCATCCAAGAAAACCAACATTCACATTTTGCTCTATCTCTTCCCGTACTTACTTCTCTATATGTCTATGTTTATATATGTTTGCATAATAGAGCATAGCATAGTGTAATTTAATATAATAAATTTGTGACATTTTAATTTGGCTTATTATCTGAACAATTTGTTGTTTGATATCTGCCTTCTCCTATGGATTAAAGGTTCAATATCTGCCTTCCCTTGTGGAGAATACAGTGGCAGGACCATACTAGGTGCTCAACAAACATCTGTTGACTGTATCAATACAAGTGTATACTAAAAAGTGGAATCCAGTGAGAGAATGATCTAGAGAAAGCCAGTCTGCAGCCAGGTATATACATCTACTCCGTAAAAGTGAGATATACTGTCCTGGTAGAGTAGGATCCACATGAACAGCAATGAAAACTGAGCATCTACATTAAAATTTAAATGGCAGGCCAGCTAAACCTAGCAGGTTAAATAAAAGACTGGCACTGGAGGAAAACATGTTGTTCAACTTATCAGCCTTTTTTTAAAAAAAATATTTATTTATTTATTTATTTATTTATTTATTTATTTATTTATTTATTGCTAGAGAAAGGAAGGTGGGGGAAGAGCAGAGAGAGAGGGAGAGAGATAATCCCAAGCAGACTCCCTGCTGGGCACAGAGCCCAAGGCAGGCTCAGTCTCACAACCCTGGGATCATGACCTGAGCTGAAATCAAGAGTTGCACACCTAACCATGCAGTTAAGCCATGCAGGTGTCCCTAACTCATTAGCCTTTTTAAAATGTTGACAGGGCCAGGGGTGAGGGTGAACACAGGAAAGAAATCCAATACAGGATTCGTGGTGTGAAACCCATAAAAAGAGGTTCAGCAGAGGATTTTTTTAAAAATGAAACTTCTGAATGTTTCTTCCTCAGGCCACAGGCTTGTGACTCACTACTGCCTTCTCCAGGTGGCACAGTGAAATGCAGGGGAAGAAATGAAATGTAGTCAGTCAAGCCATTAGTCGTGCTACTGCAATTATCACAGACTCAGTGATGATCAGAACATGAAGTTGTGCTCTTCTGTTGTTGCTGCTGTAGTTATTGTAACCACCATCAATATTCACATCAATAGCACTAAGAGTGGCTGGTGGGGATAGCCGATCAAGGTGCTGTGGTGGCAGCATGCTGAGTCCCTCCAAGTATCTGCCTCTAAATAAATGGATGAGTAAACTATGATGGACACACACCAGGGAGTACCATGTGGCAGTCCTAGATGTAGGCATGACAGCATGGGCAGATCTTAAAATCACAGTGTCACAAAGAAAACAATAAACAGGATGCAACCCATAGCGCCGTACCATTTAGGTAAATAAAAAACACATGCACACAAAATATATTTCCTAGAAAAATACAAATAAAAGGACTTCAAACGGATCAGATTGGCTGCCTTTGGGGAGTGTATGGGAGGAGTGGATGAAAACAGGGCATGAGGATCAATGGAAATGAATGAATGAATGAATGACACATGGGAAATGCTTGCAGACAATAATGTGAATGTGTCATAAGCCAAGAAATATGAATGCCTCCACCTCGCACATAAGATTCAAAAAAATAAAAATAAAAATATCATCATCCTATTAGGCTCGTGAGCAAAATACAGTTACAGCAGAAGGAGTCCAACATTTTTGAAACACTATGTACCAGGTGCTATGCTATGGGTGTGTTATCTCATTCGCTCTTCAACAGAATATGCAAGGGAAGTACTGTTTGTTTTATAGATAGAGAAGGTGGAAGAGAGAGGGGAAGCAACTTGTGTATTCACTGGAGTTGGACTCATAATCACCTAGAGTGAAAACTTCATTTTCACCTGGGTTGTCCGAACCCAAAGCCATTTGCTTCCAGATGGCCCTGGGCAATCCACACTCTGCATGATCTACTTTCCAGGAAGTGAGTGGAAAAGACATTGTTAGATGATATTAAGAGAAAAATTGTGACAAGTCTATAGGATGGCCCTATTCTTTTAAAAAAATATGTGTCATGTGACTTTGCATAGAAAGCTAGCTGGAAGGATCTGTGTCCAGGTGCTAGCAGCGAGTTCCTGGGAGCAGGCGTGAAGTCTCTGCTGGTCACCCCTGTCTTTAGCACACCCACCCAGGAGGGCTTAATACACATTCACGTACATGGTTCTTTAGATGGGAAGTACATGCTTTTCTCTACACCTTAATGTTTCATCTGCATGTCTTAAAAGAGCATACATAGTTGTAATAAAAGAAAGAATGATAAAGCATTTTCTGTTTGGAAGGAAAATGTTTGCTTAGTGTGAAAGAACAGAGGGATTCTGTGGCCAGCCCTGTCTGAGATTCTTGTCTCCCAGGGCAATGATTGCCTGTCTCTTTACAGGTAGTCTGACCATCTTTAGTACCCACTGGGAACACAGTTCCAGGCAGAGGGATCCAGAGGGAAAAGGCAAATTTAGGAAGGAGGGGTCATGGTTAGCCCAAGCCTTGGAGCCTAACTCCAGACTAGCGTGTGATGCTGGACATATTCTTTGACCACTAAACCTCTGTTCTACACCTGCAAAATGGGCACGATGCCAGGTATGACATCAAGGTTAAATGAGAAGGTGTGTGGAAGGGGTTTAGCACAAAGCAGTGTTCAACACATAACAACCTTTTTTAAAAAGATCTTAAAGTAATCTCTACACCCAATGTGGGATGAACTAATGACCCCAAGATCAAGAGTTGCACGCTCTTCTGACTGAGCAAGCCAGGCACTTCCTGGATGTGTAAGAACCTTGTTATTGTGGCTGGGGGCCAAGCAAACACCTCAGCTGGCAGGAACAGGGGAGACAAAGGTACTTAGTATGTCTGTGCCCGGTACTGTAGGGCTTTTGCTTTCAGATTTTTACTTTAAAGGCATCAGAGGGATCCCTGGGTGGCGCAGCGGTTTAGCGCCTGCCTTTGGCCCAGGGCGCGATCCTGGAGACCCGGGATCGAATCCCACATCGGGCTCCCGGTGCATGGAGCCTGCTTCTCCCTCTGCCTGTGTCTCTGCCTCTCTCTCTCTCTCTGTGACTATCATAAATAATAAAAAAATAAATAAAAAAAAATAAAGGCATAAGAGCTGGGGTGGCTGGTTTCTTGTCCTTCCCCAGCCTCCTCTGGAGCTATGCCAGGAGCCTTAATTCCTGGATAAAAAAGGCAGTGAAGGATCATTTGGGCCAATTTCATCAGTGGAGCATTCTGTGCTTTGAGGAAAACCTAAGGAATTATAGCACAGCCCACAGCTACCAGGCTGGGGCCCTGGACCAGGTGATTAGAAATGAAGAGACCAGAGTCTAGAAGCAGACAGAGTAGGAGTTGCCTGAGGATGTGAGTCAGCTCTACCCAGACCAAAGCAGACCCCACACACATCTATGAGGTTCTCGCGATAGTCCCTGAGGACACACACACACACACACACACCAGCTCAGGGAACTCTTTAGAATTTCTTTTTTTGGGAAGCCCTGGTGGCGCAGTGGTTTAGTGCCGCCTGCAGCCTGGGGTGTGATCCTGGAAACCCAGGATTTAGTCCCACGTTGGGCTCCCTGCCTGGAGCCTGCTTCTCTCTCTGCCTGTGTCTCTGCCTCTCTCTCTCTCTCTCTCTCTCTCATGAATAAATAAATAAAATCTTTTAAAAATTTTTCTTTTTTCCACCTCAGTCAAATCAGAAGTGATACCCCAGATTGTCCAACCACAATTCACCAATCCCTTTTGTTCTTGCCTTTATTTTTTTAAAGATTTTTAAATTTTATATATTCATGATAGACGGAAGGGGGGGCAGAGGGAGGAGCAGGCTCCATGCAGGGAGACGTGGGACTCGATCCCGGGTCTCCAGGATCACGCCCCGGGCTGAAGGCAGGCGCTAAACCACTGAGCCACCCAGGGATCCCTCGTTCCTGCCTTTAAAAGAATGAAAATATTCTACCATACAGAGTGATTATTTCTATGAGCCAGGCACTGTGCTGACATCTTCAAAGAAATGAGCTCATTTAGTCCTCTCAACATCAGGTAGCAATTAGGATTCTGATGGGTTGCAAGGACAAGAAATAAAGTAACCATGGCTTAAGGGAGAAAGCTTATTTTCCTGCATGTTAAATGAGTTCAGAAACAGTGGGTCCAGAACGGACACTAATGACTAGGGTTCCTTCTTTCCTGAGGCTCTGTCTTCCTCAGCATGTGGCTTTATCCTCCTGGTCCACAATGGCTGCATGATCTTGCATCACAACCACATTCCAGTCAGCAGGCAGGAGACAGGAACAAAGAAAGGCTCACTCCTCTCTCTTAGGGTCCTTCCAGGCAGTTGAGTGTGACGTTTGTTTTTATATCTTCCCAGCTGGAATTACTCTAGTGACACAATGGGGAGTGATGGAAAATGAAGTTTTCACTCCAGGTGACCAGGAGTCCAACTCCAAGCCAGGGAAGGAAATGGGAGAATGGCTACCTGGTGGGGGCAGGACATTTGAGATCTTGGCCACAGAGCTAATAGTACTTCTGCTTTCCAGGAACTGAAATTCAGCGCAAGTGGAGGCTCAGAGAGAGGCACTGGCTTGCCAGAGGTCACCAAGATCGTCTGTGACAGAGCCAGGACTGAACCAATGCCCATTTGATTGAGCCAGTGGACCCTCTGAAACCTATATAAAAAGATGTAGATGGGAAGTTCTGCAAACAGCAGAAACCCACAGAGACACACCTTCAAAATCACAGGCTTCAGGGCTTGGGTTTTATATGCAGAGTTTCAAACCAGAGCCACTTTGACAACTAAATCCAAATCCCCAAGAAATGGTTGTTTCTGGCTGAGACTGTGACAGAGCCGGGATTATAGCAGCCCAAAGAATGCCACCTCCCCAGGGCCCAGGAAACAAGCTGCGAATTCTGTCAAGAATGAGCCTCCAGAAGGAATACAGCCTCTGATTTTTGCCTTTTAAGATCCATTTTGGGGGATGCCTGGGGGCTCAGCAGTTGAGTGTCTGCCTTCAGCTCAGGTCGTGATTGAGTCCTGCATTGGGCTCCCTGCGGGGAGCCTGCTTCTCCCTCTGCCTGTGTCTCTGCCTCTCTCTGTGTGTCTTTCATGAATAAATAAATAAAATCTTAAATATATATATATGTATATATATATGTATATATAATCCATTTTGGAGGAGAGGGGGATGGAGGGATGGGTAATTGAGTGATGGGCATTAAGGAGGGCATGTGATGTAATGAGCCCTGGGAGTTATATACAACTGATGAATCACTAAATTCTACCCTGAAATTAATAATACACTATATGTTAACTAACGTGAATTTGAATAGAACAATGACGAAAAATGAAAACAAAAAGGCACAAACTTCCAATGGTAAGATAAATAAGCTCTGGGGATGTAATGTACAGCATCATGACTATAGTTAAGAATACCATATTGAATACTTGAAAGTTATTAAGAGTATATCTTAAAAGTTCTAATCATAGAGAAAAAAATCGTAACTATGTGAGATGATGGATGTTAATTCATCTTACCATGGTAATCATTTTGCAATACATCAAATGTGTTGTACACCTAAAATTTATACTATGTGATATGTCAGTTAATAAAAATAAGGAGAAAAAGAAAGAAAAAAAAAGATCCATTTTGGACTTCTGACGTCCAGAATTATAAAATAATAAATTTCTGTTGTTGCAAGCCACCAAAAAAAAAAAAAAGAATGTCCCTTCCTGGCTGAGTTAAACCAGGAAGGAAGGAGGTTGACGCCAGCCACGAGATCACACTCGGAGGTCGCTCTCCAAGGCGGTGGCGGGTTGTTCTGCGAGGGCCATTTGTCTCCTGTCCTCTTGGTTCAGAGGATGTGCAAAGAATCACTGTTATCTGGAGGGCCTCGGGGCAGGGAGATAATGAAACCCTGCTGAGGAGGCGCTGAGGAAGAGCGCCTGCGAGGTGAGCCGTCTCCTGTTTCATGCCCACGTTCAAGGCCTGCAGCCTCCTGACCGCCGGACTTGCCAACCTTGGGTGCAAATCACCCCGCAGGGGAGCAAATGGGAGTAACGATGATGACCGGAGCTAAGCCACTTGGCCTGCAAGTTCCTGACTTCCTCCTTAGAAAGCCTTCATGACTGAGGGGTACAGCAGAAAGGAAGGAATCTGTTTTTTAAAATTGTTTTATTTAAATGCAATTCAGTTAACATATAGTGTATTAGTTTCAGAGGTAGAGTTTGGTGATTCATCAGTTGCATGTAGCACCCAGTGCTCACTGCGTCATGTGCCCTCCTTAATGCCCATCACCCAGTTACCCCAGCTCCCCACCCACCTCCCCTCCAGCAATCCTTGGCTTGTTTCCTAGAGTTAGAGTCTCTATCGTTTGTCTCTCTCTCTGATTTCATCTTATTTTATTTTTCCTTCCCTTCCCCTGTGTTCATCTATTTTGAGTGAGATCATATGGTATTTGCCTTTCTCTGATTGACTTATTTCACTTAGCATAATACCCTCTAGTTCCATCCACATCACTGCAAATGGAAAAAAATGGAGTCGTGAAGATGAAGGAGTACAACCACTTTGGAAATCTGTTCGTGAGTTTCCAATATAAGGTAATGCAGAGTCTTCTCATTCTTTTATTTTTTTTAAAGATTTTATTTACTTATTCATGAGAGACAGAGAGAGAGAGAGACAAAGACACAGGCAGAGGGAGAAGCAGGCTCCATGCAGGGAGCCCGATGTGGGACTCGATCCTGGGACTCCAGGATCACTCCCTGGGCTGAAGGCAGAGGCTCAACTGCTAAGCCACCCAGGCATCCCTCATTCTTTTTTTTTTTTTTTAAAGATTTTATTTATTCATTTGAGAAAGATAGACAGAGATAGCAAGAGAGCACAAGCAGGGAGGAGAGGGAAAAGTGGGCTCCCCACTGAGCAAGGAGCCTGATGCTGGGCTCGATCCCAGAACTCCAGGATCACAACCCAAGCCAAAGGCAGACGCCCAAGTGCCAAGTGCCACCTAGGTGCCCCTAGTTTTCTCATTCTTATCATAGGACCAATTCTACTCCAAGGTATTTACCCAAGAGAATTGAAAACAAAAAGACTTGCACAGGAAACAACCCTAATGTTCCCAAATAGGAGAATGGGGAAAGGGGTGATTATGGGTCTATACAGCAGAATACTACTCAGCAATAAAAAGGAATGAACCACAGACATTCAACAGCGTGGATAAATCACACAGAAATCGTGGAGTATGTATGTAGAAGTTGGTGCACCTGAAGTTCCAGGGCAGACAGAGTTTCCCGATGGTGATAGGAATCAGAGGAGTGCTCTCCTCTGCGGGAAGGATATGGAGTAGAAGGGGCATAGAGAAGCTTCTGGAAGGATTTTTGTATAAATTGATCAAGGTGATACAAGAGTGTTGCATTTGGCAAAATTAAGCGAGCCGTGGACTTAAGATTTGTGTATTTTACTGTATGTAAATCATGCCTTGATAGAGTCCAGGGAAAAGAATAAAGAGGTAAAGTGGTTTGTCCAGTTACACAGGGAGAAAAGGGACCACGTCGTGCCATAAACCAAGAGCCAGGCAGAACCAAATACTGAAAGGTTGGCCACTGCCTTTTTTCCAGGGACTGGGAAGATGTTTGTTCAGGGCGGAGGTGCTCTGAGCCTTTTCCCTGAGCCAGGCCGGTGCTGGGGATTTTTGTGTAAATTGATCAAGGTTATACAAGAGTGTTGCATGTGGCAAAAGAGAGCAACGTGACAGCCACAGTTCCTGTCCTGTTGAAGCCTTTGCCCTGGGAAGAGGCGCAGCCATTCCGGGGCGGGGGGATGCCCCAGGAGGGGACTGAGTCCCAATTTTCTAGACAAAAGGGGAACAAGCTAGAAGGGAATAAGGGAAAGGAGTGACACAATGCAGATGTAAGGAACAGGCTGGGCAATGAACCCACGGTGTGGAAAGAGAGAATGTGGTCCATCTGGGGCTAGAACTCCTTAGTAACAATCCTCCTTAGGGAGGGGACAGGTGATAATGAAAAATGCTATCAATAAAAAAATCATAAAAGTGCCTATACTTATATGCTACTTACTCTGTGGCAAGCACTCTTCATATATTAACTCATTAAATCTTCACAAGGACCTTATGCAGTCCATTGCCCCCACTTCAGAGATCATGAAAACGAGGCTCAGCGTGGGGAAGTAACCTGCCTAGTGTCACACAGATAGTAAGTGGTAGAAACAGAATTTGAGCCCAGATCAGCTGGGTCCAGCCTCCATTCTCACTTTTACTCTACTGCCCAGCCATGGAGGTGGAGAGGGACAGATCACAAAGTCCCCCATCAGCCGATTTAAGGATTCATCGTGCAGTCAACAGAAGCTAGCCCTTCTCTGAGCTTCAGTTTCTGCATCTGTAATATATAGATATTAATGATTTCTGCCTCAAAGCATTGTGATGGGCTTACAGTGAATGCAGAGTGTAGAGAATGCAGAGCGTAGAGAATGAGCAAAGGGCCTTGCTTGGTTAACACCATCCCGTATGGTGGCTGTCATTAGTTTCTGGGAAGAACCATTGACTAGCTAACACGCCAGGACCTACTATGTGCAGGGACTCTGCTAAAAGGTTTTCATGAATTACTACATTTAATGCTCACAGAAACCTCCGAGTTACAGGTCATTATCATCACACATCCCACAGACAAAGGAGGTGAGGAAGAGAGGTTTGTAACTTAGGCAATGCCCTAAACAAACACCAGGGCAGGGTTGAGCCCAGAGCATCAGGCCCCAAAGTACGGCAGCCACATATGACTGGTGAGCACAGAAACAGTCAAGTCTGAGTGGAGGTGTGCTAGGCCTGTCTAACACCCACGGCATACTGAAGACTCTTTTTGAAATAGTTCATAAATAATGTTTTGTATCGATTCCATGATACTCTTTAGATGTACTGAGTAAAATACAAGAGATTATTAAAATTAATTTCAACTGTTTCTTTTTACCTTTTTTTAAATGGGGCTACTAGAAAATTTTAAATTACCTGTGAAGTGTGTGTTGTTTTCTCAGGGCAGTGCTGCCTCAACTACTGTGCTACATGGTTCCTGGAGCCTGGGGTAAACCATGAGGGTTGCCTCCCCGCCACATCAGCCTCTCCACAAGGTCCTTCTGATGTTGCTGCACTTGGACTTCAGCCTGTGAGCCAATGAGCGGACTCTTTTGTCCCTTACACCTTAGCAAGTCTGTGTGTGTGTGTGTGTGTGTGTGTATACACATGTGCGCTCAAATGCATGGAAGCGTGTGTGTCCTTTTCAAAGTCACTTCCTGCTGAGTTCCTTCTCACCACTGTTAGCATCACAGCAGCTCACCGAGGCTGGAGGGGGCAGAGCACCCCCCTCCCATGGAAACACAGACTCTGCACCCTCCGCTCCCACTCCTGCTGGCCGCTCCATCTGATGGCCCACCAGCCCAGCAGTTCCAGATTCTGGCCCCTGGCAAGGTTATTGAAGCTGAGATCCACTGTCCTCTCTCTCCCAGGGAAAATAAAAATATTCTAATTAAAGCTGGGAAGGCCCTGGGAACAATTGTGCTGGCGCCAGGCTGATGGATGTAATTCAATTTGCAGCGTGAAGAGCAGGACTCTAGGCTCTCGCCATTACCATGCCGATTGCAGGGCAAACATGATCCAAAAGCCGATTTGGCAAATGCAGGCCAGGCCACACGGGGGTGGAGGTGGGGGCTTGCATCCTGTTCTACCTGCAGCCAGGGAACAGATAAGGTAGTGGGGAGGGGAGGCCCAGATACACCCGGCCCCTCCGAATCTCAGTTTCCACATCTGGGAAGAGGGTACCTCACCTCCTAGGTCCTCATAAAGACTGAGAAAGGCAACGCGGGCAAAGTGCCTGGCTCAGGGCCTGGCACAAAGTAAGCCTTAAAAGAAATGAAGCCATTCTCTCTCTCTCTCTCTTTCTCTCTCTCTCTCTCTCTCTCTCTCTCTCTCATTCTTTTATGAGAGGGGGAAGGGGCAGAGGGAAAGAATCCCAAGCAGGCTCCTAGCTCAGCCCAGAGCCTGACATGGGGCTCCATCTCACAATCCTGAGATCATGACCTGAGCTGAAATAAGAGTCTGACACTTAACTGATTGAGTCACCTGGGCACCCCAGATCCATTCTCTCTCTCTCTCTCTCTCTCTCTCTGCTCCTTCCCCCCACCCCATGTTGACATCTAATGTCCATCACCTATTCTCATGCTCTCAGCAGGCACCTGGCACTACAGACAGATCCCTGTTTCCAGGCGTGATGCCCTGGGAAGGCAGTGAGCAGAGGAGGGGGACACACTAAGATAAAGGCTCCTGTGCTGGCCTGTGGTCATAGCTAAAAATAATCATCGCAATTAAATGGGAAAATATTATTATACTAACAGCTGGCTACTGAAGTCATCGGGTCGGGAACAGAAGGTAAGATTCAAAGGCCTGGGTCGGATCTCCAAAAGCTTTTGGAGAAAAGTCTGAAGTGACTCTGTACTAGGCAACAAAACTAACTGATGCTTTTTTTTTTTTCCAGGGCAGGGGGGAGGAAAGTGAGATTAGGAAAGCCTGAAGAGATGAGAGGCAGAGAAGACCCAGGCAGATGGTGAGAGGCTGGAGCTGAGCAAGGGAAAGGGGGCTTGAATCACACTGATCATCACTGCCAACCCTAAAAAGTGTTGATCCAGGGACGTTAGAAAAATCTTGGTACCTAATGTTCCATTTGGAAGCTGTTCTCCTTAAAGCAGTGTTGACCTTTCCTGTCTTCCACCCCGTGCCTGAAATCTGTGGAAAATTCTACTATCCTCACAAATAATTTGTGCAGTTGGATTTCTCTTTCTTCTTTCTTTCTTTCTTCTTTTTCTTTCTTTTTCTTTCTTTCTTTCTTTCTTTCTTTCTTTCTTTCTTTCTTTCTTTTCTTTCTTTCTTTCTTTCTTTCTTTTTGTAATGGAACTCAAGCAGGAGGCTGAGTTTCATGTCAGGAGGGATGTGGGACCACAAAATGTGGAAGCAAGAATAGCGGAAATCTTAATCCTTCTGTAAATTGGCAAAAATCTTGAGGGGGGGGGCTCTGAATTTTTCAGGCTGCTGCTGAGCTAGCATTATGTTGGGACCCTCCCCTGGCAAAATGCCATCCTCCCCAATCCTCCTGGCAAAGCAGATCGTCCAGAGAGTTGGGGTCCTTCCTCTCTGTTGGTGGCCAGCTCTAAAACAAAAGAGCATACAGAGTCCAGCTTAAAAGCAAGGGGAGGGTAAACTGGGAAGTCAATGGAAGCTCACAGAACTGAAATATGAGATAAACAACAGGCCACAGAAAGGCCGGTCACCAGGGCAGTCTCAGCAATCTTAGCAGCTGGAATGGTGGGCTGCCTCAAAGGACAAATAAATTCATTCTTTTTGTTTCTGGAGTATATGCTCAAGATTTAAATCCCCAAGAAAGAGACTAATTGGCCTAGCCCAAGTTACCCAGTTACCCCGGCATCCGAGGGATAGGGCTCAATGGCAGGATATGGGGAGGGAGGGACAGACATTTCCCTAAAGAAAGGGGATGGTGCTGTTTACAAAATAAGGAGAGAGGGGTACGGGGCTCAAGTATGTGCACACGCACTCACACACGGAGATGCCTACTACATTCCACCCCTTGGCTGCCCAGAGTCCATCATCCTCCCCATACATACAAATCTTAAAAGTCACTTTCCTCACCTAATGCGATTATTCCAAATAGAACTGCAAACACATGCACCTCCTACTCAACGACAAGAGGGCAAATAAAGCAGCTTATTTATTTGAAAAGGTCACTTTCAGGAATAAGAGTAACAATTTCAGGAAGCTGTGAAAATGTTCAGGTAGGAGGTAAGTGGGAGAAGACTTGGGGCTGGCTCTTAGATTAGAAGTACCCAGGCTCTCCTCAGCCAATAAGGAGACTGCAGCTCTAGGGAAGGTGGGGGTCCTCAGGCCACTTAGGTGGGCCACTTGCTCTTCAGTATTTGGCTCTAAGAGTGCTTACATCTTGAGAGGGGACA
Organism: Vulpes vulpes; assembly: GCF_048418805.1. Lineage (NCBI taxonomy): Eukaryota > Metazoa > Chordata > Mammalia > Carnivora > Canidae > Vulpes > Vulpes vulpes. Next base: position 17,987,962 of record NC_132789.1, on the reverse strand, counting down.
CAATACCACCTATGGGACTTTGTCCAGCTCTTAGAAGACACTATACAGGGCACTTAGAGCTGGCTGAGCAAGGAATTTTGCTTGGGTTTGCAAATTCCTCCTGGCCCCTCTGTCCTGACATACTTCTGGCCCTAAATTAAGCAAGTGAGTAAGAATAAGTACGGTGTAGTAGTAAAGAATACGGGTGTTGGAGTAAGATAGAACTAGGTTCAAGTCCTGGCTCTTCTTGCCAGTTACACTACTTCAGTGAGGGCTGGAACCTCAATTTCCTCAACTGTGAAATGGGTTGATGCCTATGTCCTAGCGTCATTCTGATGAGTAACTGAGCTAATGCATGTAACATCCTCAGAATAGTTCCTGGTAAAGGATCAGTAAATGTTAACTCTGACTTTTCTCTCTTTCTGCCTGGTAAAGAAACGGAGACTCAGAGAGTGATGTAATTTGTCCAGGGGAGCACGGAGCTCATCAGTTTTCATGAAACAAAAACATAAGAGAAAAAAAGCACTAGATCAGTGTCATTCAACAGATATATAATGAGAGTCATGCATATAACTCTAGATTTTCTTATAGACTACATTTAAAAAAATAAAAAGAAACAGGTGAAATTCATTTAAATAATATATTTTATTTAAGGCAGCATATTGCAGATAATATCATTTCAACATGGGACCCATATAAAAAGTTATTGAGATATTTTCCCCTTGTTCTTTTTTGGTAGCCACATTAAAAAAAAAAACTAAAAAGAAGCATTTGCCATTAGTTTTAATGGTATATTTCATTTAGCTCAATATATCTAAAATGTTATTATTTTAACATGCATGCAACGGATATGAAAAAGCATTAAAGAGGTATTGTTCATTCCTATTATCATAGCAAAGTCCTCAAAATCTGCTGTTTATATATATATAAATATTTATGTATAATATATTTATATATATAAATTATACTATATATAATATATAAATAATATACAAATATATAATTTATATATAAATTATATTATATATAATATAATAATATATAAATATTTATATATATATAATTTATTTACTCTTGAGAGAGATAGAGAGAGAGGCAGAGACATAAGCAGAGGAGAAACAGACTCCATGGAGGAAGCCCAGTGTGGGACTCGATCCCAGAACCCCAGGATCATGCCCTGAGCCAAAGACAGATGATCAAACAATGAGCCACCCAGGCGCCCCGAAATCTGGCATGTTCTTTTACATTTGCGGTGTGTCTCAATTTGGACCTGCTGCATGCCAAGGTCTCAGCCGGCCACAGGTGGCTGTCACAGTAGACAGGGCAGTGGTAGACTGTCTGCACTTCATTCACTGAAGCTTCCCAGGAGCCCAGTGGGGTATTACTAGAACCATCTTGTAGATGAGGAAATGGTGCATGAGGTTAAGTGACTTGCCCAAGCTCACACAGTCAGAAAGAGCAGCGCTGGGTTTGGGGCTATCTGACCTGTTCAGATACAACCCCTTTGGGACCTGGGTCTTTCCACCTTCTCTGGAGCCCCCATGCCTGCCTCACGATTGTCTACCCCCAAGCTATTGATTACCACGATGATTTATGACCCTCCTGCCAGGCAGTCCTGGAGACATAAGTAATTTGTTTCTGACAGTGGAGGCCTGCCTGGACACCCTCACCTCCCCGTACCGCCTCTGCTTCCAGCCCAGACAATCGATCGATTCCCCCCTAGTCAATGGTGCCGAGGAGTAACCTACGGCAGCAGTTAGATTCGCTTAATCAGGCACTTGCTCAGAGCAGCCCATCTGACAATTTTATTGGGCCGGGAGCATCATATTTCAGTGTCTGTTTCCGCCTGGGATTCTTGTTCCTAGATCATCCAGGGTGGATGTTGGGTCTGCTGCTTTATGTATTACATACCTGTGCTCCTTCCCAGGAAGAGGAAACCCACTGACTGGAGTATCATCGATTGTCTGACCTGGAAGGGGCACCTGTCATCCCACCAGCATTTACTGAGCAGAATCTGTGAGCTCAGCTCTCAGTGGGACAGTATTACTGACAATAATGCCAGTCGCCAGAACGACAGTAATAGTTAACACTTACTTAGCCCTTACTATGTTCCAGGTACTGTTCTAGCATGTTGCACAAAGACACACAATATTGCAGGGCAGGTGCTTTCATTATTCCCTTGTTACTGGAAACGAAACGGAGACTCAGGAAGGTGAAGGGACTTACCCAAGATCACATAGCTGGAGAGGGATACATTTGAAATCTAATCCCAAGCGGTCTGGCTGCCCTCAAGAGCTCACTGCCTTGATGCAAGATACATACTCAAAAAAACGTGATGAGTAACAGAAAGGAGAAAGCAACAGGGACTACTGTGTCTGGGCCAACAATAATAGTATCACAGCAAATACTTATCGGAAAGCTTATGATGCTCCAGCCTCTGTCATGAGAGCTTCACATACCATATCTCACTAAAACTCTATGAAACCTAGAAATAGGAACTATTACCATTTTATTTTACAGAGGGGGAAATTGAGGCTTGAAGAGGTCAGATGGTTTGGCCAAGGTCATGACAATGTAACCCCAGTGAATGGATGGAGGATCCTGCTGTGATGTTTACCTGTATATTTGGCTTGTTTCTGATCCCTGTGCTATCCACCCCAAGACTGTGAGGTAAGGCTGACACCCTAAGAGAGACATCTGAATGGGAAGAAACTGACATTGAACTGGGCCCTCCCAACTGACACAGGTTTGGGAGTTACAACATTTTAGGATCCATGAGGATCCATGAGTTTTATTGGATTCTCAAAAAATCTGCTTTAGAGGGTTGTTTGGAGGAAGAAGAGGGGCTCACCTGCCAATGGAAAGCACGGAATAAAGCAGTGAAGAGGTTGCAGGATCCGGAGCCAGACCTGGGTTCAAATCCTATACTGACACCAAATAGCCACATGAACTTGGACAAGTTAGTTACCATTCCTAAGCCAAGCCTCCTCATCTCTCAGATGGGGGTCAGAATGGCACCTCGTTCATAGGGTTGTTGTTGTAGGGATGTGCTATAAAATGATGTGTGAAAGACTGGATGTGTCCCCCCACCTCCAGACTCATATGTTGAAATCCTAATCCTCAATAAGATGGTATTTGGAGATGGGGGCCTTTGGAAGGTAAGTAGGTCATGAGAGTAGCGTCTTCATGAGGTATTAGTGCCCCTATAAGAACAGAGAGGAGAAAGCTTGTTTCCCGTTTCTCTCTCCATCATGTGAGGACACAGCAAGAAGGCAGTTGTCCCTAAAATAGGGAGCAGGTCCTCAACAGACATTAAATTTGCTGCCACCTTGATCTTGGACTTCCCAGCCTCCAGAACTGTGAGACATAAATGCTTACTGCTTAAACTGCCCAGTCTGTGGTCTTTGTTATAACAGCCTGAGCTGACTGAGACAGGATGAAACAAGATGATGTGTGTAAAGTTCTTGGAAGCTTAGCACAGAGTTGGCCCTCAATGAATGGTAGCTGCTATAAAGTGGGTCTCCACACCTCCGCCCCCTTCTCCTGACTTCAAATGGGGACTTCTCTAAAATGTAAAATTAAAAACCACTTAAGCCCACCCTCACCATTTGCCTATACCGGACTTTGCAAATGTCATTTCCAACCAATCCAAGTATGAACCAATGGGACCCCACAAGATACTTCTTGTCTAATATCTAAAGTGGACATTCTCTAGAATAGCTTAGAACCCTCCCTTTCACTGTCCCTCTGTCCCTCTGTCCTTGACTAGCATTCTCCAATGCCCAAGACTTCTCAAACCCAATCCATCTGCATCCCCCAAGTGGGAATGAAGGATATCCAAATGGAGAACTTCTAGGACAAACCTCAGGCATCGAGAAACACCTGCTATAATGGATATTGCAACAGCCACACATCTCCTGTGCTAAGCACTTTCCCTACATGTGATCATTTAAGTCCTCACAGCCCCTCTCTGTGGTGGTTGATATTATTACCCTCATTTTCCAGTTGAAGAAGCTAAGACTCAGAGACATGAACTTGCCTGAAATCACACAGCTAAAAAGTGGCAGAGACAGGATATCAGCCCCAGAATCCACATTCTTGACCACTATGCTCTGCTGCCTCCTTTCCTTGGAGCAAATGATCTATTTTATATATGAGGACAGGTTTTTGGAAGAACCCACGGCCAAATGGATTTTTAACGCCATATCTATTATAAAGAACAGCAGGAAGGAATTGGCAAAGAAGCCACCACAGGAGGGAAAGAAAAGACCACCCCAAATTACAAAAATCACAATGGGACGTCTGTACAAGGACAACGTGGAAGATTAAACAGTTTATAATAATTTTTTAAATTTTTATTTATTTATGATAGGCACACAGTGAGAGAGAGAGAGGCAGAGACATAGGCAGAGGGAGAAGCAGGCTCCATGCACCGGGAGCCCAACGTAGGATTCGATCCCAGGTCTCCAGGATCACGCCCTGGGCCAAAGGCAGGCGCTAAACCGCTGCGCCACCCAGGGATCCCTATAATAAATTTTTAAAAGTCTTTCATGATTTGGGATAAAGTCTTATGAAGTAGCATCATGCCCTGGAGTATTCACTGGAGTTTTTTTCCAGACTGCATTTCTTAACAGCACCTCCTGCCCCACATTCAGGCTGCACGTGGCTGGCAAGGTGTCTCTGCCTGAGAAAGAGTTGACACAGAAGAACAGACATAATAAAGCAGTCAGGCTCCTGGCTTGAGAGCTTTGAAGCCTTTCCCCTGACTCAGAATCTCTGGAGTTGTGACCTGCACAAAGCAGCAGTTTTTATTAAGTTTCCCAGGTGATTATAATGCATGCTAAAGTTTGAGAAGTACTCTTAGGCTGCCGATGAACCATTTGGAAGAATGTTTAGTAAGGACAAGATGTCCTACTTTTTGAGAAGCTCCACGGAGGTCAAGAAAGAAGAGAGTAAAGGGGGGATCCCTGGGTGGCGCAGCGGTTTGGCACCTGCCTTTGGCCCAGGATGCGATCCTGGAGACCCGGGATCGAATCCCACGTCGGGCTCCCGGTGCATGGAGCCTGCTTCTCCCTCTGCCTGTGTCTTTGCCTCTCTCTCTCTCTCTGTGACTATCATAAATAAATAAAAATTAAAAAAAAAAAAAAGAAGAGAGTAAAGGAGAACCAAGGAGCTCAGATAGTGTTAGGACCCTGAGAAGGAGCTTCTACTCCTCATCCCCCTCTCCAACCCCAAGCCAAGGAAGGATCCCCATGTAGGTTGGGGTACCTGAGAGCAGCAGACATCTTCATCAGCCCCTCCTTTGGGTGTCACCTGCAGACAGGAGGGGTAAGACTGAACTCTTGGTGCACAGCATGGAATAGATCTGACATGTGAACCTGACACCTCCTTCCCCCTCCTGAGGTTCCTGTGCTAAAGCATAGCGCCAACAAAGAAGAACCCAGATGCTAAAGCAGGTCCTGGAGACAGTTCCCTAAATCCCAGAGTGATGTGAAGGCAGCAGAAGAGCTCCTATGGGCTAAGCTGGGGTCAGAAACACAGACTCAGCAATTCAGCAATGACTCGGATGGGCGGATACCCCAAGAGTACACAGGTCAGAATGTTGCAGCTGTTGCCAGAGGGAACAGACTAGAACAGAAGGATATGATCCCTATCTCATTGCCACACTTTGGTACATTGTATGCCTCCCCCCCCCCCCCACAAGGTAACTCCAGTGAGACCTAGTCTAGATTTCTGTCTGAGGCAGCATGGGGTCTATAGCACATGCTATGCATGCCCCTATTACATCCCTCAGATCTGTTACCATTTTGATGCACACACACTCCCCAGGTGTTTGATTCTCTATGGCCAGCACCTACATCTCTTTGGGGCAGGCTTCCAGAACCCCCTAGGCCCTGCCCACCCAGATAACCCAAAGGGCCTGTGCATTCAAATCCCCCAGGAAAGCCTTTAACTAATACTTGACAGAGGCAGAGAAAAGGAGATAAAAATATTCAGTTTGAGCACATGGGTGGTTCAATTAGTTAAGCGTCCCACTCTTGATTTCAACTCAGGTCATGATCTCAGGGTCATGAGATCGAGTCCTGCATTGGGATCTGTGCTCAGCAAGGAGTCTGCTTGATTCTTTCTCCCTCTGTCCCCAACCCCTCTACTCCTCCCCCACTCACATGTGCTCTCTCTCTCTCTCTCAAATATATAAATAAAATCTTTTTTAAAAAATCTTCAGCTTATGTGCCTCCAGTCTGGAACATTCTAAGGTGTGATCATCACTGTCCCCAGCACCTTGCAGGTCTGAGCAGGGCTTGTCCTCCAAGGGGCTTGGCTTGACCTCCCCTGTCTTGGGAGTATCACTTGCCTATACCTTCATCATATTTTCCTGAGACCACTTCCACCAAAAGTGACTTCACTTTTACCTGAATCCTCTCCTTAAGGTATGTTTTTGAGGAATCTAATGTAAAACAAGAGCCCAAATTAAAACCAAGTTTGGTTACAGAGGAAAAACATTAAGTCTGTTTTTGTGCCTGCCAGAGTTTATAAATTGAGATTTATAAGACTATACTTGTTCATGAATATCATCATAAAGGTTATTTCTTTTTAGCACTCACACATTTCCATGAACCATTTCACTAAATCTGAGAGTTGGAAACCACTGTTGTGCCCATTTTGCAGATTTCAAGAGGCACCGAAACTCTTGGTTCAAGGGCTACAAGCAAAGTTGGAGCCCTGCCCCAACCATAGACTCCATACCTGGGTCTGGCTCCAGTCTCATGCTCTGAGCAGAAGCACTGAGGAAATTCAGACATAGTCACTAAGCCAGGGGCCCTGAGCTCCTGCTACAACGGGCAGTTCTAGGCCAGGAGAAGTGATAGGAGCAGACCTCATAGACAGACTTTGTAGTGGAATGGGCAGAGCACAGGCTCAGAGCATACCAGCCCTGAGTGGATTTAAATCCCGGCATTAGCACCTACTTGCTAAGGTCACAAGGCCTTGAGCAGGTCCCGTGACCCATTTCTGAATTCCTATTTTCTCGGTTTTTTTTTTCTTTTTTTCTTTTTTAAGATAGTCACATACACACAGAGAGAGAGAGAGAGAGAGAGGCAGAGACACAGGCAGAGGGAGAAGCAAGCTCCATGCACTGGGAGCCCGACGTGGGATTCAATCCCAGGTCTCCAGGATCACGCCCTGGGCCAAAGGCAGGCGCTAAACCACTGCACCACCCAGGGATCCTTTATTTTCTCATTTGTAAAGTGGAGTTAATACTTATGAAAAACGCAGATGCCCCAGCTAGTGATTCAGGGAACAGGATATGGGTTCCTGACATCTGTGGTCTTAATAAGCCTCTGCCAAAGTGTGCTGATGGTTGCAGTGGATCAGAAAAATGAAGACTGGGTTGATTGAAAGATAAGTGATAAAGTAAGAAAAATAAAATATTAAGTGGTAGCATCTTTATGGTGGATAAAATTCTTCTCAACTCTACCATACGTTTGAAACTTTTCATAATAAAATATTGGGAAGAAGATTTCCCAAGGAGTGATTCTTTTCTGATGCAAAAGGTCCCTGTGTCCTTCTTTTATAAGTCACTGTGTTGCCCAAAGCAAGAGAGAGAGGTAAGGCAAAGGTCTGGAGTATTTGCTTACTTTTGCAGGGTCCCCTCCTTGGGCATTTAATTCAGTCTTTGCATTTTCTTTTTGTTTGGGAGTTTTTGAAAGAACATGTCCCCAACAGGTGCTTAGCTGCAAAAGAATGCTGGGTTTGTTAGCAAGATAGTGGGACCGGGGCTACAGTTACCTGAGAGAAGAGATGGATGTCGCAGGGCACAAGATGTATCTCGCAGTCACCAGATGTAACTTCACTGTGGGGCCCATGATATTTCCCAGCGCTTTGGAAACCGCTCCTATTCGTCACCCTTTATGCCTCTGATTCATCTTGCAGGCAAGACAAGTCGTTTTACGGTGAAGCAAGAAGGATTCCTTCCATATAGCCTTCTGAATCAGTGGGCTATTTATTCTCTTTCTCCAAAGGCTACTGTCAGTTCATGCTGGATCTATCCAGGTTTATTCTAGTGCCTCCCTCCAGCAGACAAAGCCACAAGTGGTGACAAACTTCACTGGTAATGCACCCAGACCCAGAGAGATGACCACACCATGGTCAAAACAACGGGGGTCAGCATTAACAAGCTATCTTTTCATCAGAGGTACCCAGGAAATGACAAGAGGAAGCTGGGCATCAGTCAAGAGCCAAGCGGTAGAGAACCAGCTTTTATTCTGAAGTTTATTTTTTTTCCCTTTTTATGGTATAAAAATTAACTTGTCACCAAGAATGGTGGCAGTTCAGTGCCCAACACAGCAAACCCAGCTGCTATCTTTAGCATACAGCCTGAATCATAGTGTATACTCAATAAATTTCTGAATGAACCAATGAGTGGACAATATAGAAAAATCCATTTGCCTCTATGGATTAATAATATACTATTAGGCATCATTTACTGAATGAATTGTGTGCCAAATTAGGGTAGATTGTTTGTGAAAATGGTGCTCATTATTCCCCTCCCTGTATCTATACCTCTTGGCAATGGGACTCTGCGTCTGTTCCCATCAAGAAGGTGGAGTCTCTTCTCCTGTTCCAGAATCTTGATTGGCCTTGTGACATGTTTTGGTCAACAGGATGTCAGAAGTGATTGGGGGGCAGTCCTGATCCTAAGCCCCAAAAGGCCTTTGCATGTTCCCTCACTATCTTGGAACCCTGTCATTAACCAGCTGGAGGATAAGAAATTAAGTAGAGCAGACACAAGATGGTCCATCTGGGACCATCCTAGACCAGCCAGCTCCCCTGCCAGCACAACCCAAACCAGCAACCTACTGGAATGGCATGAGTAAGCCAAGATCATCTGAGATTAGATCCACTCAAGTGAAGCCAGCCCAAACTGTGAGCTAACTTGGTTCTTTTCTAGGATCTAAGTGTTGTTTTCTAAGACCCTAAGTGTTAAAGTTTTTTTCCCCCCACAGCAAAAGCTGAATGATACACAAGTACTGTGTTATGCACAGAATATTATCTAACCCTTACAATAACCCTCCAAAGTAGGTGCAATGGATATAGCTATCTGTCTTCCAAAATGTGTTCTTTCCTTATCCCAAAGCAAGAGTTTTAGCTAGAACGGAGCTGGCCAGCTGGAGACTAACTCTTCAGCTCCTGTAGCAGGTATGAGTTGTAATGTGAGTGAGTCTTGCCAAGGATTGGAAGAGTAGAAATGATGGTGTAACTGCTACCTCAATTGCTTAAGATAAAATCCCTAGCCTGGAGTCCTGCTCTTTTTCCCTTCCTGCTGGCTGGACTGGGGATAACTGTGATCCTGTGTTGGAGGAAGCAAAGCCCATAATCTTGAATTCCTGAATATCCCTTGGCAGAGACATGGCCCTGGATTGTTACACAGGCAAGAAATAAACTTCTAACTTGGAGCCACTATGCCACAGAACCTGTTTGTTACAGCAGATGGTGTTGACCTGACGGCAGAGAAATTATTTCCATTTGACAGTGAAAGAAGTAGAGGCTCAGAGGGGTGACATGACTGGACCTCTAAAATTGCACTGTCTAGGACAGTAGCCACTAGCCACGTGTTGCTATTAGATTTAAGTTAATTAAAGTTAAAATAAATTAAAAATCCAATTCCTCAGTGGCGCTAAGCACACTTTAAGTCTTCAATAGCCATGGGTGGCTGGCGGCTACACTGGACAGCACAGATGTAGAACATTGCATTGACACAGAATGTTCTCTTGGATAGTCCTGGTCTAGAAAGTCCGGAGCTGTGATTCTAACTGGGGTAAATGACTCCAATGCTTTGCTTGTCTGTCTGCCTCCTGCCATGCAGAGTGCTTTTCAAGAGTTGCTCCCCTGGTGCACGTTCATGTTTATTTACAGATCATTATGATCTATCTGTCAGAGAGGCTAGGAGGGAAGAGGGGACACAATTAAAGGGTGATGACAGCTGGCAAGAAGATCAATAAAAAAAAAATCACCTCTGAAGTTTTCACACAGAGTCATTACAAAAATATCACTTGATTTGCCAACATTGGATATGAAACAATATAGATGTCTGTGCCTCTACCCAAACCTTTAAAGCATGGTGACCCACCCTGGACAGAATTTACTGTTGCTTTCTTTGCAACCACTGTGAAAAGGACCCATATTGATCTGTCTAGGATGGTTATGGTCAGAAAGAGCCTGGTGAGTCACAGCAATGGGGTTGGCAGGCATTGCTGGATATATTTGCCACACTGGTCTAGTTGATGAGATTAAGCAGAATCATGGCACAGTCAGATTTCATTCTACAAAGATCACTTTTGAATGCATCCATATGATGGATTTCAGGGGCAAGACAGGGGGCTGGATGACAAGTTGAGAGGCTGGGCAGTGGTCCATATCAGAGATGCTGGTGGCTTGGACTAAGGCGGAAGTGAAGGGAAGGAAGTGAAGAGGTCAGATTAGAGAGAATATTGGAGACAGGCCATTGAAGATGGATGGACATGAAGACTCAAGGGAGAGAGAAGAATTCTTAGTTTGGTCCCCAGGATGACAAGGAGACCCTGAGACAAGGATTCAAGAGTGAGAATCTCATTTAGGAAGTGAAGGTAGCAGAGTCAGGAGGTGAGAGGGGAAGAGAAAGTAGCCAGTAAAAGGATCTAGTCAGCTATCACTGAAGACAAAAGCCACCCAATCCTGCTGGGGAGCTCTAGTGATAGTATAGACCATGACTGCAGAGGAATCCTACTCAGGCTGCAAGGGAGCTGGGGTATTTATATACCAGCTCCTGCCAGTATCAGCTGAGAGTTGCTTCTGGAGGGTAGGCTCATTCCTCATCACATCTGAGCCCCAATTTACATGGCAGAGTAGCCTTCGGGCCACAAATTGCAGGCGCCAACAGATTATAAAATCTGTTTGGTGTACCCTGAACGGTCAGGATGAGAGAGATGGTTGGGGCACAGTGTCTGTCCCAGGAACCCAGATGACTTTGGTATCTGGCTTGGGTATCCAGATCCAGTACCCTACGCACTGAATTGAGAAATGGAAGAGGAGGAGGAGAAGGGGGAGATTATTTTAGATGCATTGCTACCTATAGTGGCCCCTAGTAGACAGCTGGGATGTGACTCTGGAGATCATGGACCATCCAGGCTATGAAACCAATGGAGGATCAACAGTATGTGGCCAGCACTGATGGAGAGGACGCTGATGGGCCAGAGGGAATGCACAGCATGAAGAGGTCTGGGACCCCAGGATGGAGCCCCAAAGGACACCCACAACATCTGACAGCACATCCCCAAACTCCAGGGACTGGTCCTGTGCAGCTCAGGCTGCCAAGAACATCCATTAAACGAGCAGCAGATAGAATCTCATGGCGGCACAGAGGAAAGTGATTACTAAGAAGAAGTATCTGAATTAGGGAAATAATTCTCTAGCATTTTTTAATTAAAACCTTCAACCCAAGAAGCTTGTTAATTTTAGCTTCGGCAAGTGGTTCTGCTGCCACTCGGCATCCTGCTGCCTGCGCTCTGTCTGAAGTGGTTGCCTCTAATTTCCCTAATTTGTGAGGTGCTCGCACTTTGGGTGGCAGGCGGGTGATTACAGCCAGATGGGAAGCCAGCCCCTCTAGAAGCAGGTTCCTGTTGGATTCTTGCAGCCAGCAGGAAGCTGGAGGGAATCCTGGGGAGTTTCTTATTCCCCCTCCCCTCTCCCCTCAGACTAGATACATTTGAAGAGCAAAAGTGAAAAATCCGACTTGCACAGTGGTTGACAAAGAGATTATCAAGTTGGCTGGTTGAGCACTCCCCACTGTGCGAAGGAAGAAGTAATGTTCTGTCCTGATTAGCTCCGTGGACAGATGGATCTATCCGGAATTCTTCCCATGTCTCAAGCATTGTGCTCTTTGCCTGTCCTATCTCACTCGATCCTTAGAATTAGTCTGTAAATTGGGTAGTATTATTAGCCCCATCTTACAGATGATATAACTGAGGCTCAGAGAGTTGTGAGGATTTGTTTAAGGTCACACGGCTAACTAGTGGTTAAACCCAGCCATTGAGGTTCCAAATGGTGGGTTCCAAGAACAAGCACAAACATGGAGCCTGGAAACAGACCAACTAGCTTGGTGGCATAACATGCTCTGTGACTGTTAGCTATTACTCTCATCAGGATGATCCTCATACTCTAAAAGGGTTTCAGAAGACTACCACCTCAAACATGCAGAGGTGGGCCAAGATTCACGTTCAAGGTTGCTTCTCCCAGCATCATTTACTCCCAGGTGTGACAAGTTGGAACCAATCTAGTTGTACAAAGATAAGGGGTTGCGGTAATCAATCATGGGAGGATCTATACACTGTTATAGCATGTGTTAAAACTCATATGTAGATAAGTGGTTAATGATGGGAAGATATTCAGAATATATTGTTAGGTGTGGGAGTTCTTATAAAACACGTTACTAACAGCATAGTCCCTTTTGTATAAAAATTATTTGAAAAATAGTATATGTGTGGATTTGTATATATTCACGTCTATACATATAAGTTTAAACTGAGAAGAAAGACACTAAAATAAGAGTTTTCTCTCCATGCTCTGATAGGAATGACCTGGATTCTTTGTTGTTCTGTATTTTCCCCCATGTTTTCCACTATTTGCAGAGATTCTTTTGTAATGAGGGGAAAAAACCCCATGTGACTATTATCATTATTTTTCATGTCGGCATACTCTAATTGATCACAGAATCCCTCACTCTTGTTTGAGGAATACAATATCCTATCCTGCCCTTCTAAATTGATCAATCACATTTGGTTTGCCATCTTCTATTGGCTCTGTTATCTCTGCTTACTTGGATAGAATTTTTCTCTTTCAGGAGTGGTTTCTTTTTTTTTTTCCCAAATACTTAGAGATTCTTGGCTCCTGATCATGTTTGCATCTGGGATGCAGTTTGCTTGCCTGTGAGTGATATTTCTATTTCCTGCTGCCTGCCTTTGAGGAGGATGGGGGTGACACGTGCTGCAGGGAGGGGAGTGTCAGCAACTTGTCCTCTGGTGTCCCTCTTGGGGTCGGTAGCTCCTTGGGGACCAGCATGCACTAGAGTATCCACACTTCCACTGCCCCCAAAGTAAAGGGGGTGAAGGACTCAATCAGGCTCACTGGGCAGAGCATGGCCCACAAATAATCCCCCATCACTCCACAGTCTCCCTTACTCCTTCTGTGTGTTCATTCTGAACTTGGAGCTGGGTTAGATATTATGGCTTTCTCCAGACTTCCTTCTCCATAGATCAGATTTATGACCTAACTTTAATCAGTCTAATTTAAATATGTCTGAAGTTACTTTAAATTTCTGGTCCATGAACAATACCTGTTTTTCCCCCACAAAGTCGTAGACTGATTGTAGGTTTTTTCTTTTTTTCATTGAATTTTGGTCAAGAGGGAAGGAGATACACGTGTTAAGTCCTTCATCTTGATCCACTGTCTATAAGTGTTGGAAAAATATTTTTTTTTGTTTTTTTTTTAATATTTTGTTTTGATGGAACCTTAATGACATGAAAATAATTTTTTAACTATTGCCTCTCCTCTTTTGAGGATTAACTGAGACAAAAAGTTAGCAACATTTGTTTTAAACTTTAAACTATAGATTGGTGTTATTGCAATTCCACATGTATGTTTCGATGCAAAATGGAATCAAGCAGATGCTGGCAGGTGAGATGTGAAAAGAACCCCAGAGGCTGGCCTATCCAGGAGTTTCTTTTTTTTTTTAATTCTTTTTTATTTTATTTATTTATGATAGGCACACAGTGAGAGAGAAAGAGGCAGAGACGTAGGCAGAGGGAGAAGCAGGCTCCATACACCGGGAGCCCGACGTGGGATTCGATCCCGGGTCTCCAGGATCACGCCCTGGGCCAAAGGCAGGCGCCAAACCGCTGTGCCACCCAGGGATCCCCTATCCAGGAGTTTCTACTGTAAGTTGGCAGCAGAGCCTTTGCTTGTGTGGGAGCTGAATGGCCAGGATTGTCTAGGCCTAGATGGCCTTGGTGGCACAATCCAACCTCATCCAACTCCCTTCATCTTACATATCTCAAAAGGGAGGCTTTGGGATATGATGTGGCTCCTCTTACCCCACAGCCACGATTTATGACTCAAACATGAGCCTCCAGATACTGAAGCGATGGGTTTATAGAAACCCCCTATGTTTTGTGCCCTATTCATTTACCTTGTAAGAATGCTGCCCTAAAAACATTCCCTAATCATCACAAGGCCCCTGGAAACTCCAGAAATGTTTTAGTACCCTGGGGGTAGATCCCAAACCTGCCATTTGGGACTCAACTGAGCACTTCGGGCCACCTCAAAGTGGGACATGACATGCCAAAGATGAAGAACTAAGTCAGAGGAATGCCTACATGAAGAGGAGTGCTGGGAAGACACTTAAGAGCTTGGGTTCTCAGATCACCCAAACCTGAGTTCGAATCCCAGTTCTACCACTCACCAGCTGAGAGCTTGGAGGAGTAGGCCAATCTCTCACAAATGAAGACTTACTTTATCATGAAAATGGAAGTAATAATACCACCTATCTTTTACTGCATGCAGTATTGAGGACAATGAGATAATTCATGTTGAGTGTTCTTCACAATGCCTGGTAAGTACTCAAAAATATCAGCTATAAGCTTAGTCACACATTACATAAACAAATATTTACTGACCATTAGGTGTCTACCAATTACTGACCATCTACTACGTGTCTACTCTTTACTGACTGTCTACCAGGCAGGGCTCCAGATACACATGACGTAGTTGAGAACATAAAAGAAAAGTCCTTGCTCTCCTGGGGTTCCCATTTTGGAGGAGAGACAGGCACTAATCAACAAGAACTAGCCCCTGGACAGAAGCGGCCTGAGCACAATTGATAGAAGATAATGTTACAGAAGCTGAGGAGTGGCAACTGTCAGTGTGATCAGAGGGGGCTGCTCTGGAAATTCTGGAAGAATGACTTGAATAAAAAAAAGAAGCTGACAAAGAGGAGATGGGGGGAGGACATTACAGGCAAGGGGAGTGGCTGGGGACCGGTTGGCCATTGTTACCTGCAGCAGAATGGGTACAGGGCAGTGGTCAAGAGGTCCAAGAAGTAGGTGGGACCTCATATATCAGGTTTCCTAGGCCAAGGTCAGGGCATCGGATTTTATTCAAAAGCCTCCAAAGCCTATGTAGGATTTCCAGCAAGGGTGATGTGACGTGACCTCCCTTAGGTTTCATCACATTTATCAGGTGTTCCAGTTATCAATCAACTTGCTGTAGCCTCCCCGGTGTCCTGTAGACTCTGAGGGCAGAAGTCAAGCTCCATCCATCTTTACAACCACTCCTTTCAGGTCCCACAAAACTGCCCTGGGTCCCTGCAAATATTTGTAGAATGAAGAAAGAAACAAAGACGGATGGGGCCTGTTTTCTTTGCATTTGTCTTAAACCTCCTCTTGGTTCTTTTGTCTTGTCTCCTAGGGGAGAGAGTGTCAACTTGGCTCTCGTTCTCTCATCTTTGTGAGAGAAGCCCCTGGGCTGGTGCAGGGAGATTTTCCCTCTGTCAGCCAGCGATGGATGGGCTGGCTCCGCAACACTCCTGGGTGAGACTCTCTGTGACCATGACTGGGGCCAGAGCGAGAATGATGATGGGGAAGCAGAGCGTTTGGTGAAATGACTGGTCATTTGTTACCCACCGGCAACTTGGCACAAGAGAAATTGGGCCCTTGGAATGCTAAATGAACCTGCCTCCCTGGATCAAATAGCCAGGGTTCCACCCTAGCCCAGATGTGTGGCCCGCAGGCATTCCAGAGAGATGGCTGGTTCCCAAGGTCCAGTCAATGCAAGATTCAGGAGACCGGATGCAGGTTGGGTCACCCTGACTCTGAGACTAAAGGTACACCCAGATCTGACATTCGCCTTCCACCAGATGATGTGAATGATCTAAGGCAGGGATGGCATCTATGTTTCATGTCTTGCCAATTCAGATCAATGGGTAGTGGCTGCCTGTGTTGAGAAGACTTCTAAGGTTCCACCCAGGCTCAGATGGAGAGAAGCTGTGATTGATTGGTGATGTCTGCCAAGATATATGATGGGAGAAAAAGAAATTTGTACCACAAATTTTCCATCCATGTTGTAAAGTATCTTGTCACACAGAAAGAAAAAGGGGAACATTTTCTTCTCCAGTGCATGAAATTTTGGTTTTAATTTTGCCTCAATGGAATAATAATTTCTGCCATAATTACTTAAAGTGTGCCAGACACAAGGCTCTGTGCTTTACATATATTATCTTATTTTCTCAGCATTATTACCCTACGATTCTGTCATTACTGTCTGACACATAAAGAAATTCAAGCTTAGAAAGTTAACCTACTTGTCCAAAGACTCTCAGCCAGTAAGTGGCAGAACCAAGATTTGAACCCAGTTCTGCGGAATAAAGACTCTACAGCTTTTCTCAGCATCCAGCGTCTGCATTTTAGTCCCACCCTGACTCACATACACTCACGTACGTGCACGCACACACATATGGACATGCACACACTTAAACGCGCATATATATACACATGTACACATACACACATGCATACCCATACACACACAAGCACACAGAATATACATATGCACATACACATATATACACACGTGCATATACATGCACACATATACACCCACACACGAAGCTCTCTCCTATTTTTAACCTCCATTCCTCTTGCTGCAATAAAAGCACAATCCATCTTAGAATCCCACAATCTGGGCACCTGGGTGGCTTAGTGGTTGAGAATCTGCCTTTAGCTGAGATGATCCCGGGGTCCTGGGATCGAGTCCTGCTTCTCCCTCTGCCTATGCCTCTGCCTCTCTCTCTGTCTTTCATGAATAAATAAATAAATAAATAAATTTTTTATAATTAATATTTTTTAATTGATTTATGATAGTCACACACACACACAGAGAGAGAGAGAGAGGCAGAGACATAGGCAGAGGGAGAAGCAGGCTCCATGCACTGGGATCCTAACGTGGGATTTGATCCCGGGTCTCCAGGATCGCGCCCTGGGCCAAAGGCAGGCGCCAAACCGCTGCGCCACCCAGGGATCCCATAAATAAAAAATTTTTAAAAAGGATCCCACAATCTAAATTCAAGATCTGAGCAACCCTGATGTTTGCTGCCCAATTCAGAGGTCACTGGCCACAAGTGGCTAATGACACTTGACATGTGGCCAATCCAAATTGAGATGTGCTGTAAATGTAAAATGCATGCCTGATTTTGAAGACTCAGTAGAAAAAGAGGAATGTAAAAAAATCACACTATTCACATTTTATATTGGTTATATATTAAAATTATAATATTTTCTATATATTGAGTTATGTAAACTATAATATCAGAATTGATTGCACTTGCTTTTTCCTCTCTCTCTTTAAAGATTTTATGTTGAAGTAATCTCTATACCCAACACGGAATTTGAACCCACAACCCTGAGATCAAGGGTCGCAGGCTCCACTGACTGAGCCAGCCAGGCACTCCTCTCCCTCTTTTTAAATGGGACTATGAAAAAATTGAAAATTACACATGTGGCTTGCATGTGGGGCTCATGAAATAGCTCTCCTGGACAGCACTGCTTTTGAGATCAGAAGAGGCCAGAGAGGCAAAGACACTGGCCTAAGCCATGTCACTTTGGGCGGGGGATAAAGACCTCATGTTAGTTCGCTCCTCCCCAGCTCCTATGCCCTTTGTTCCTTAGAGGAAGGACAGCTGGCTGGAAACCTTTTGTCTTCCTTTCAGACGCACTTGCACAGGGAGGTGGGGGAAGGGAGAAATGAATTTAGACCTAACAGGAAAAGAGCCGTTCTTCCCCCCAATCCAATGCCTGATGGAACCCAAGAAAGCTGGACCCATGAAGCCTTGACTGCCTTCTCCTGGAGGCTCCCAGAGACCCCGGGGGCTGCCTACATACCTGCTGTGTGGAAGGGGGTTTCGTTTGCCTCCAGCAGGTGTGGCCCCGGAGACAGCAGCCTTCTCTTTAGGCTCGGGGTGTCTGAGGCAGACGGGGAACTTGACTGCATCCCAAAGACTTTTTGCAGTTAGCTGTGGCTCCAGCGGGCACGGAGAGGCTCAAGCCACAGCAAACCCTTGTCCTGCCTGCCTGCCAAATCCTTGCCTTCCGGCTCGTGACTCACACTCTCTCTATGACAGTACCACACACAGCAAGACCCAGGCAGGATTCCCACACGGAATCTCAGGGGTTGGACACTGAGATTCGAGCTGGCCTCTAGTGTAATTGTCTTGAAAGGCGCACCTGACTCTGCCATCCACCCTCCTAAAACATCCTCACTGTCCCCCACTGACTGCCACCAGGAGGAACTTTATGTACTTCCAGCTGAACCAAGGTCAGAAGAGGGACTCTACTGATGCCTTCAGGTTGCCCCTGTCACAGGCCCGGGCAGTCCTGCACTGACCAGTGTCCCCCATGCCCTTCCAAGCCAGCGTGCTGCAGACAGCTGGAGAGCCCAGGGGCCTTCCTGATTCCAGAAGGCTGCTCTGCCTGCTGCAGGAAGTGCTGGGGAATTAACACCTTGGAGGAGCAGCCCTGGACTAACTGAGCCAAGTAGATATATAGAAGATACTCCAGCTCTCTGGTCTTTTTGTGGAATCGTTCTTTGGTGGGTGTTTTACTCCATTTCCCAGCACCTTTCCCTGGGATTAAGCTCCAGCTGCCTTCTGTATGAATAAGGAAACCCAGGTCCCCAGGAAAGGCTCCAACAGACCTCTTTTGAACTCAAGGGAAAGGCAGTGTTCAGATTAAGCCAACACATGGAAATCAGAGAAAGGAGAAACCTGGGGATCAGATTGCTGGCGACAAGGTAGAGCTACTAGATTCAGCTTTACCTGGTCCACAGTCTGCCTTCTGACTTTTTGGTTATATTAACCCATGTATTTCTTTGATTTTTCTTTTTTAAAGATTTTTATTCATTTATTCGTTCATGAGAGACACAAAGAGAGAGGCAGAGACATAAGCAGAGGGAGAAGCAAGCTCCTTGTGGGGAGCCCGATGTGGTACTCGATCCCAGGACCCTGGGATCACACTATGAGCTGAAGGCAGACGCTCAGCCGCTGAGTCACCCAGGTGTCTCTTCTTTGGTTTTTCTGAAGTACATTTTCATATGCAACAGGGGTGACAGCCATTGTTCACACTTTGAGATGGCCTGAGTGCTCAGTTGAGTCCCAGATGGCTGGTTTGGGATCTCCTCCAAGTGTACCCACACATTTCTGGAGTTTCTAGAGGTCTTCTGAGGCATAGTGAGTATCTTTAGGGCAGATAAACAGGGCACAAAGCATAGGAAGAGCCTTGATGCCACTTACCTGTTGGCAGGACTGTCAGCAGGAAAGTTCTGGAGGTCCAGGCAGGCTGGTTCCCTGGCCATGATGGAAATCCAGGCTGGGTGAGCCATCCCTGGGCCAAAAGGCTTGTCCCCCTAGGGCTCAAATGCTGTCCCTCCCAGGCACTAACCCACCTTCAGACCATTAGAGTGACAATCTTGGGAGTGGAATACAATCTTGCAAGTCTCCAGCCTCCAACTCCTCCCCCTGCCCTGGCCCTGGATCCTGCCTCATTCGTCTTTCAGCTCATCCTCAAAAATCTTTTATGTGGCAAACTTTCATGGCATACCATAAAGAAAGTATTGAAAAGGAACCCATGCCTTTAGCAAGCTGTGACATCCCATGAAAGGCCCCATGATTAGAACACAAAAATAAGTCCCTTCCTGAAAATGAGAAATGATATTTTCATTCCTCCTGGAAAGTCACCCTCCACCCAAGGATTAGCCAGAAGGCTGATTCTAATACCTTTTGACAGGGGTGGACACATTACAACAACACTCTAACCTCGAATTATAAGGTAGCCCAGGCTGTTGGAACCACGCAAGGCTGCCATTTTGGTTACATACATGTATCTCAGCTTCTAGAAGCCTGTGTGCTCCTGGAGGACAGGGATGATATATTCAGCTCTGTTTACCCAACACTGAGTTTCAATTATGGCCCATTTTCACCAGCATCACTTGCATTGGGCCAGGCCTAGGATCAAGCCAGGATAAAACACCCTTTCCTACCTCTCCACTGCTCCACATCCAACCCTCTCCCCCATGTAAGCCAGCCATCTTGCAATACAAAGTTACAGTATATCACCTCTCCACCCTTAGAAGAGTGAGTCAATCAAATCCAGAAATTCAGGCAGGCCCAGAAGAAGTGGGAATGTATCACTACCAATTATAGAGGCCTTACAAAGGCCAGGCAGTGGGCTAGAGGTCTCCCATGGCTTATCTCATCTATTCCTCAAAATATGTCTACAATGTAGTTATGATTATAATCCCCACCTCACAGCTGGGGGAAATGGAGGATCATAAAGGTTAAGTCACATGGTCCAGGGTCACACAGCCAGCTAATGTCAGAGCCAGGATTCAATCCCAAGCAGTCTGACTCCAAAACCTGCCCGGTCAACTTGTACTCCACACGGGGCAGGGCCCAGCGTCTGTCCTTTTGGAGAGTATGGCCTGTGGACCACTGTAAGCTACACTCAAGAAGGCAAGAGCTTCTTCCTCTTGGAAAACTGCATTACACAGTATGTTTCTTGGCTGAGCCTCCGAGAAAGAATTCTGTGGGAACTAAAAATGATTCTGGTTTCCTTCCGGGGGAAGCCAGTATTTTTTATCTCATCAGAAAAGATAGTCTGTGTGGTTCTCTGTTCCATTTTGGAACTCCCTCTATTCTGGTCATATCCTTACTAAAAGTGAAGGCTCTGGGCTCCCTCCTTGGCTCTTTACTCTAGAAGCTGTGCTCCGCTCAGCCATAGTGACCATTCTGCATCACCGACCATTTGCAAATGATAATCAAGGACTTCCCTGTGTGTCAGGTGCTGGTGACGCAGCAGCCAACATCACAGCTACAGGTCTCCTCTCCAGGGTGGACAATCTAGATGGTGGCCGCAGTATTTTCAACTCCCTTTACAAAGCACCGTGTTTTTGTGTTTTGCTTTTTAAATTGGAGGCTGTGCTGGGGGAGGAGAGAACGGGGGTGGCCTGGAGCACCCTCAATGTAATATTTAGAGCCGGGCTGGGTTAAATGCTGTTGTCCTGCCTTGTGTCTCCGCTGCCTGGGCGGCACCCCAGTCTGCTCGGGTTCTGAGAGGTGGGCATCAGCCACCAGGAACGGGGCTTGTCTCCCCACCAGGCGGTTCTCCCAGCAATCCCAGCACAACCCAACGCTTTTCCTTTGGGCTCTGCGGAAACCCTCGCTGGCAGACAGCTGTGGCCTGGCTGCCTGCAGTTCCACCTTTCAGGAATTTGGGGGGGAGGAGTTCCTTTTCCGGAGGCCACTGGAGCTGACCTTGAATTCTGGGGCAGAGATGCAGCTCTTGATGGAAGCGTCTGTGAATGGCGCCAGATGCAGCCGCGTCTTCCTTCCCAGGGCTTCAAGTCAAGCTTCCCTTGGACCTTTGGGGGTTATCCTGTTTTGTTAGGCTTCAAAGGACAGAGAAACATGACTACTAATGGCCCTCCCCGTGGACTTGCTGTGAGGACGAAGTATAATCGTGTGTGTAGAGCATTTGGCTTGAAACCTGACTTCCAGAAGTGTCCTGGGCCAGGTTATCACTTCAAACAGCCCACTGGCTCCCTGAAGTCTGGTACCCAGCAGCTCTGGTGCATTGTCCTGTGGTCACGCCCTCTACCCCAGCCACAGCTGATTGGACAGTGATGGGCACATGACCTGGGAGCAACCAATCCCAAGGCTGCTGGTGGACACTGAGTAGTGGCTTCAAACAGGTGAGCTAGTCCAGGGCTTTCCAAGGAGTAGGGTGTTCACCCTGGAGACGCAGAGAACAATGTTAGTTGGTACACAGAAGATTTTTAAAATTTTAAATTTGTTATGCTTTTATTTTAGTCTATATCAGGATCATGCTGTCTCCCACTTATGGTACTGATTAAAAATTCCCTTTATGATAAATAATATTAAATTCACAAGGAACTGATTT
The DNA here is from genome assembly GCF_048418805.1 of Vulpes vulpes. Classification (NCBI taxonomy): domain Eukaryota; kingdom Metazoa; phylum Chordata; class Mammalia; order Carnivora; family Canidae; genus Vulpes; species Vulpes vulpes. Next base: position 17,965,946 of record NC_132789.1, on the reverse strand, counting down.
TTTTTTAATGTATGAAGTAAATTTTACCCCAGCTGGTAGAAGTCTATGGCAAATAATTCAGGAGCAGAAGGCAGATGATTGACACATGGTGAAGTCCCAAGGCCACATGCCTCCCTCAGGAATTGGAAATGAGAGGTGGAGTGGTAGCCGGTGATGAGTTTCCTTGGGGTTGAATCAGGACTGCGGCAAAGCAAAGCCAGGTGCAGGCTGTAGCTGTGAGGGAGAGGAAAACCAACCGGTTGAGTGGGAAACTAGTAGGAAACTAGAATAAATGTGTATAAAGGAGTTGAGAGACAGAGACAGAGAAACAGTGGAGGTAGATATGGAGAGACAGAGGCAAAAAGACAGTTGCATAGAGAGGGAAACAGAGACAGGCAGAAATGCCCTGTTACCTACCTCCAAGGACTCTGTGGCTTACCTCCACTCAACACATATCCTTCCAGTGAATCCTTGCTTATTTCCTGAGATACCTTGAGTGGGTATGCATTCATATCAGAAAGCCTAACATAAATGGATGGGAAAGGATTGCATTTTGAAGATTCTTGGGCACGAGCCAGCACATTTAAATCTATAATGGCAGGCAATGGGGAGCCATTGATGGTTCTTGAGACAGAAATAGGGAGGTACTAGGGTGAGCCAGGTAAGGTATTTAGAGAGAAATTTAAGGGGATCCTCACTTGGTGGGCTCAGATCAAATTCCAGTAGATGACTGATTTCCACAGCTCTTCTAGAAACTTCATGGAATTCACTCACTGATCAAAAAGCATTGGCAAGTATGTTAGGTCCTACTCCATCCAAACCCCAGGTAACCATCTCTAGAACTTTGCTACACTGGAAGCAAATGGAGAGAACCAACTGGTATATAATTTAAATTCTGCTAATGTGTATTTACTATCTGCACCCAATTATCACCAATCAATATAACAGTTATTACTTAATGGGTAAAAACTGTAATTCTAGTGCCCCAGATCGGCATAGGGCGTTGAGCTAATTGGGACAGAACTTATTCAGGAGTGTAATGAAAATGTAAATTCCCACACATTAATCAAACAATTATTTCTATAACCACTAGACAGCTGATCCTAAACCTAATTAGGAAATAAACAAAGTTAATCAGTGAGCAGACAACATTTACTAATCATATATGTGTCACAAGAAAAGAAATATTAGGCAGTAATTCATTAAAACATCCCAAACCAAGACCATTCTGTAATCCTTAATAATATAGCCTCTCAGCCTCAAGGAGGCAATATACAAACTTTTATTAAAGCATTTTTTCTGCTTTAGGGTCTAGAGGACACCAGAGAACAAAGATACATATTACCATGTACAATAAATAATGGCACCACTTTAAATAACAGAACCAAGAACTGGAAATGTACTTATGTGACATGGTGGACACTGTTGGCTCACTTTGCGCTTAATTATCAGAGAGCAGTTCTCTTTAAGTGAGAGGGAGAAAAGGAAGCTCATTCCAATGCAGACATAAAAACTGTAAGACAACATAAACCAAAGCCAATTGCATTCCTCTCTCCACTGCACATTCTTAGCTTCTTGTCAAAACTGCCGCCTGGTACAATTCTTGGCCCAAAATGTGGATTCTTCTTCTCAACTTGCCTGGACTGCTGATTGGTTCCTGGGGCTTTTATTATCCTTGATGGCTCTGTGAGGCTCTGCCCAACCATCATGCGGATCTGATGATGGTGCAAACCCATCCGGAAGTTTCCTAGAGGATGTTTACGCTCTCCTCCTGAAACGAGCAAATGCACAGAATAGAGATATTTGGGAGGCTGCTGGGAGAGGAATACCTAGTATGAAAATTTCCCTTGGGTCCCCACCTCTGTACGTTTCCCCAGTAAAGTCTTTTAAAAGAAAAAAGGAAAGAAAAAAAGAAAATTTCCCTTGGAAAACCATGACCTTGGTCAAGATCAAACTGCATAGCTGAGTGTAATGCCAACTAACACAGATGGATCATTGTCAGCGAGGTCTCTTAGTGCTCTACATACTGCTATGGTCTGACTGTGTCTTCCCAAGTTCAAATGTTGAAACCTTAACCCTCAAGGTGATGGTGTTTGAAGATGGGGCCTTTCGGGCCATGATTAGGTGATGAGGCTGGAAACTTCGTGAATGGGATTAGTGCTCTTATAAAAAAGACTCCAGAGAGCTCACTTGCTCCTTCCACCATGTGAGAACAAAGCCAGAAGCCTGTGATCCAGAAGAGGACCCTCACCTGACCATGCTGGCCCCTTGATCTTGGACTTTTACTCTCCAGAACAGTGAACAATACATCTCTGTTGTTTATAAGCCACTCAGTCTGTGGTATTTTGTTATAGAAGCCTGAATGAACTAAGAGATTTACCTTAATGTGTAATACCCCTCACAACAACCCTACGAAATAGATACTATGGTTATAAACCCCATTTATACAGATGAGGGAACTAAGGTACAGAGAGTTCAAGTAACTTGGCCTGTCATGCAACTTGTAAGTGGTAGGCAGAGTCAGAATTTGAATGTATGTAGCTAGTTTCCAGAGCTCATGGTTTACTGTGCTCACCGGCCAAGTTTGGGTTTTCCAACATGCCCCATTTGTGCTCCCAGAACACTTTGTGTTGCTCCAATCATATCATTTATCAATTGGTGTCACTGGGAAATTATTTTTCAATTGGTAATATTTCCTATAGTACACATTTCAAAAGATACCAAAGGTTCTATGATGAAAAGCCCTCTTGTCACCCCTGCCCTCAACTATCCAATTCTCCTCCCCAGAAGCTGCCACTGATTCTACTTTCAATCTATTCCAAGCAATTATAATGTCTTAGTTTGAGTTTCCTCCAAAATAGACCTCAAGGTAAATATTGGGTGCAAGAAGTTTATTTGGGAGATCATTCCAGGCAGTGTAGTGAAAAAATGGGGAAATGAAATGGGGAAGGGAGGAAATCCAAGTGTGTGTAAATGAGCAGGTCATGACTGGGTAACTGAGCCTCAATCCACATCTCTCAGTTGTCTCCACTGACGGGTGAAGGAGCTGAGGTATGTATCCACCAGTGCCCATCCTTTATTCATTGAGGGTCACCTCAAGGTGTTTAACCCTCTAGAAAAAGCCTCTGTGTGCATTGGTTCTGTTTGCAAACAAATGTTATATACATATTACATGTGTTACTGTTTGGGTATAGGTGGTGAAATAACACACTGTCCTGTATCCTTCTTTAATCTTAAATCTTAGTCACCTTCCCATATCAGTACATAAGAGGTGCAGGATATTCTTGTGTATCTGCTGTCATTTGTTTCATAAGTCCCCTCACCTTGGTCATTGGGGTGATTTCCAAACTTTTGCTATTATCAATAATGCCAAAGTGAATAACTCAGCTCACAAGTCATTTTCTACATGGATGGTTAGTTACATCTGCAGGTTAACTTTCTAAAAGTGGAATTGTGGGCTCAAAGGGAATTTGCAGTTATAATGCTGCCAAGCTGCTCTACCTAGGAGTTATACCTACTTAAACTCCACAGCAATTAATGAGAGTATCCTGTTCTGTGAAATTAGCAACTTTTCTTTCTTTCCCTCTATACTTGGGGGTCCTTGGGGAAGCATTCACTTTGGAGAATACCTGGCACATTGCAAGTGCTCCATAAATGTTTGGATGGATAGAGAAGTGACTGGCTGGGTGCATGGCTGGATTGGTGGGTGGGTGGATGAGTGGAAGAAAGAAAGGTAGGAAGGAAGGATGGATGGGTAGATGAATAGATGGGTGGATGGACAGATGGGTGAATAGATGGATGGGTGGAAGGTTAGATGGGCGGATGAGTGGATGAATGGATGGATGGATGGATGAATAGATTACCCCAAAAGTTTCATTCTTATAGGGGCCAAGACCCAATGCAAATAAATAAATAAGAACTCAAAATTAATTATATCAGATGTCCTTTATTATATACTCTCATAGCACATTTTGTGCTCTCTGGGAGTGGCAGGAAGAAATTCAGCCATGCTTGCCTGGAAGCAGGGCATTCACAATGGCCATGTTAGTATAAGCCAGGGCAGCTCAGGCTCCTGAGACTTACCAGGCTGACCACTGTCAGCTGCTCTGCTGTTTGTTCATGAAAACAGAGCTGCCTCTCACTCTAAAGTCTGCAGTGACAGCTTCAGAATTTCAGTAGCAGGGCTTCACTGTTCCTACTTTAGTTTTAAATTATAGATCAGGGGCACCTGGGTGGCGCAGTCAGTGGAGCATCCAACTTTTGGTTTCAACTCAGATGGTGATCTCAGGGTCCTAAGATTGAGCCCTGCATTGGATTCGGTGCTCAGCACAGACTCGGCTTGAGTTACTCTCTCCCTCTGCCCTTTCTCCCTCTCTGTCTCAAAAATGAATGAATGAATGAATGAATGAAATAGTAAATATTATAGAGCCATTAAAATAGCCAAATTGTGTATAAATGCTTTTATCCACACCCTACATAAGATGGAGAAAATATATAGCAAAGAAGAATGCCATAATTTGGGGTGTGGCTTTGAGATGATGGGAAGGTAAAGCCCACCCCTACTCTTGGCCTGTGAGCCCCCAAACCCTCGGTGCTTCTCTGATCAACTTTCTCTCACCAGAGCTCCAAATCCTTCCTTTCTGAAAACGTTGCTTCTTTATTCTTCCAAGGACACGGCTGGCTGAGGGATTGGATGAAGAATTTGGCTCCCCTCCCTGCTTGTTCCTGAACAGATCTCCTTAAGCTGCATCTTGGGTTTATTTCCTAGAATTTTTTGCCAGTCAGGCAGACCCCAGGGAGGCACATGGGAGCATTGGGAGGAGAATGGAGTCCCACACTCAGAGCCAAAGCAGCTCCATTGGTAAAATAGGATGCAAAATAACATTCACTTTTTCCAGTGTAAATCTAGAATTCATATTTTTTTATGGCAACTTCAGAAAATGCCAATAAAACAGAAGGAAATAAAAGTTACCCAGGCCCCCATACAGAGGTTACAACTCTTAACATTTTGGTCAAACTAATTTAATAGTCCTTTTTCTATCCCTGTAACTGGTTTTCATCATGAAAATGGCATCATATTGTGCCAACTTTTTGGACCACTTTTCTCTATTTGATGTTTAGTGAGAGTCATCTTCTCTCTTTCTAATAGACTGCCATTATTTTTAACCACCAGGTAATAATCTACTGGATGACTGATTTAACCACCTCCTCCTGTTGGCTATTGACACTGTCTTCCTTTTATTTTTTAAAGATGTATTTATTTATTTTAGAGAGAGAGCAGGGGGAGGGGCAGAGGAAGAGGGAGAGAGAAAATCCCCAAGCCGACTTCCCGCTGAGTGTGGAGCCTGACACAGGGCTCCATCCTAGGGCCCTGAGATCATGACCTGAGCTGAAATCAAGAATCACTCAACTAGACCTGTAGCCACCCAGTGTAGGTGCCCCTACACTGCCCCCTTTTATTATAAAAGATACTGCTGGCAAGAATTACAATCTCTTCAAGAGCTTTCTTTCCCTCCTCTCCCGAACATCTCTGAGGTTTCTCAAGGGTGACCCCACCATAGTTGGTACCGACCAAGGAAGAGGGAACTTGCCATTGCAAAAGGCTATGGGTACTCCTCCTTTAATCCTGCTGAGGGTAGAGCCCGGGGTGCCAGAGGATGTGATCCAGGGCTTTGCTGCTGCCCTGATGTCTCCTGGTGTTCTGGTCTTTTGCAGTTCCCACTGTGATCTCTACTTTGTCCTTTCTTGATTTGTCTCCATCTGGGAACAAAGCCTTACTTTAAGTTACATGACACAACCAAGACTAGACCATCAAGTTTCCCAAGAAGTTGTTGAACATCCAGGAGGGATTTACAATCAAGGATGCAATGTAGTTCTGCTGCTAGAGATGACTTCTCTCAGATCCCTCTGGCTCCAAGGCCATCCTGTACCAGCTGCCCTTGCCTGGCTGCAGTCCTGCCTCCAAGCCCCAGAGGCAGCAGATCCCACCACCGAGGGGTGCCTGAGACCATGCCTATACTCTTGGGTTGAGCTCCCCTTATCTGAAATGCCACCTTTCCTGACCCTCTTTCCTGTCTGTGATCAGACATGGAGAATTGTGGCAAAAAATTAAGACCACCCAAATAAGAATAAGCAAAAGCGATTTATTCAGAGTTGGCCATAAAGCAAAGGGTGAGCCACAATCACTTGCATTTGGCAGAAACTCAAGGACAGGCAGAGACGTGGGAAAGCTTTATGTCAGAGAAAAGGGACAACCTCACGTGTGCCCTGAGTAGAGGCTGTTGGCCCAGGAAGCTGGAAGTGGACTACCTGGAAGAGGGTACTCCATGTGATTGGTTAGGGGGTTTATTTTCCTGTCCATGGTTGGTCATCATTTGCAAGTAGGGGCAAAATTAGAGAACCTGGCCATTCTCTCTCTCTCTCTCTCTCTCTCTCTCTTTTAAAGCTAGTGGTTCTTGATCAAGTCCTTACCATGCATGGCATGGGGCTGGTGAGTTTGTGAATCAGAATTCTGCTTTTGTATATGCTCTGGCCATTGTCCATTTGTAAAATTGGTCTCAGAATTGTCCCTCTATGGGAAGCCCCGCTGGGGGCCTGGCTCTTTGGCCCCAATGTAAGGCAGTGGAATCAGAATAAAATCACCCAGCATCAGTACCTTTCCCAAAGTCTAAGTAACTGAGTCTTCAACAGCATTGTAAGAAAGAAAAATTTCCACTGACATCAGCACTTACCTTAACTGATATTACATAGCCACTGTCTGTCCTGTCTCATCACAAATGGTTGCAATCAGCTAAAGTTGATAAAAGACCACAAACTCATAGTGACCCTGAGCACCAGATCTCTCCAGAAGCAAGTGAAGACTCTTTCCTGCCCACCAGATCTGTGCACAGACAGAGGGACCCATTCGCCCTGTCCACAAGGCTAACTTCCAATCCATAATTAGCACAGCACCATGAAAATCCCTTTCTAGCACTTAACACTCCTGACTTCACTCCCTCTGTGCATAATCTGCTCAGAAAATTCCATTCTTTTGCATGACAGGTTAATAGACTCGATTCTGTAATTTTTTTGTAAACTCTGGCATTTGTGTTTTTTATTTTATTCTTTATTTTTTTAAGTAGTCTTGGGATGCCTGGATGGCTCAGTGGTTGAGCCTTTGGCTGCCTTTGGCTTAAGGTGTGATCCTAAGGTTCCGGAATTGAGTCCCACATTGGGACTATATGGAGCCTGGTTCTCTCTCTGCCTGTCTCTGTCTCTGTCTCTGTCTCTCTCTGTCTCTCATGAATAAATAAATAAAATCTTAAAAAAAAAAGTAGTCTCTACACCCAATGTGGAGCCCGACACAGGGCTTGAATGCATGACCCAGAGACCAAGACCTGAGCTGAGATCAAGAGTCAAGAACTTAACTGACTGAGCCACCCAGGTGCCCCAACTTTGTATGTTTTTGACCACACCATTTGTATCACCTCCAGTACATAGTTGGGGTTGGACTCGCTCAAGCTGGACCAGGTTCTCTTGGAAGCTGGACCTTCTCATCCTTCCAACAGCCACCAGGACTTCTGTGCCAGCTCTCCATCAGCAACGCTCATCACCAGTACACAGCAGTCCCCAAAGACCTGCGGTAGGACCTAGGCCTCCTGCACAGTGCTACCTAAACAGCATACAGAAAAAAAGAGAAAAAAAATCCTCCTACCCGCCCAAAATGAAACAGTCTCCAGGGAGTTAAGAGGAGCTTGGCCTAACCATCTGTGTTCAGGATAACAGCTAGTTCACAGATTTCCCTGAAACAATTGGCATCCACTTGCTTTGCTCTTGTGTAGCTGAAGGGCCTATTCAGGTGGTTTTTCCAGAACAGAGAAATAGCTCGCCTCAAAGGGCATTTAAATCCCCACCATTTGCCAAGCAGAAGACTTTTTCCAGCTATGAAATGAGAGTTTTTCCAGCCTCTGCTAGTCCCAGTAGGGTTTTTTTTATGGCTTTGTGGGTATTAGGCAGGACAGTCTGTTATATCCATGAAGGTAGAAGGATATAATCCACCACTTTTTGATCAACAGATGTTCCTGGTACATTTAAAATGGGCTTTAATTGGCGTACAAAAAGCAAAAGTTTCACATCATATGATATTATAAATATTATGAGATCAGGAGATGGTTTTGTTCATCACTCATTTGCACAGGGTAATTTCCCCAGAGCCTTGATAATGGTGGATACCCAATAAATACATTTTGACTGAGTGAACAAAGTCGATTTCCTAGGAGCGTTATAGATTAAGAGAAAGATTTGGGGAACAGGTAGTCAAGCAGGCCTGAGATGTGCATACATTTGTGAAATGAGAGGGAGGTAGGGAGGGAAGGATGGGGGAGGGCCAGCAGGTGAGGAAGAGAGGGAGAAGGAGAGGAAAGTAGAGGACGGACGGATAGACCGGAGACAGACAGGCAGGTCTTCAAAGGAAACCCTGATCTAATTTATCAACAAACTGAACGTTCAGAGATCAAAGACAGATGAATCCAGGCATGAGAACAAAGGGCAAGGCCTGGGGACCTTCTCCATTGCTGTGTGGCCTGAGGCAAGTGACTTCACCTTTCTGACCTTGGTATACTCAGCTGCAAAATGAGGATCACTTCAGAATCTTACTCCTGAGCTCATCCATGTAAAGCACTAATCAGAGGATTTAACACAGAGTAAATCCATATAAATATAAGCTGCTGGAAGAAAAAAAAGGCTATGTTTCACCAAATCTACAATGTTGTAAGACACATGTTATTTCATGAACCGCTAGCAATGAGACAACAATGCCAATTATCCTATGACAACATTTTCGTGTCAGTGGATAGTAAGAAACATCCTGATTTCAGAGATGTTAAGATGTGGGAGAAAATGTGCATCTTAGAACCAATGAACCATAATATAAAGATAAAATTCATCTCTTTCTCAGTTATGCTCTCTGGGACAATTTTGTGACTCTGGCAATGCTTTTTTTTTTTTTTTTAATTTATTTGACAGAGAGAGAGAGAGAGCAAGCATGAGCAGCAAGGAGGAGCAGAGGGAGAGAGAGAAGCAGACTCTTTGCTGAGCAGGGACATGATCCCAGGACACTGAGATTATGACCTGAGCCGAAGGCAGATGCTTAACCAACTGAGCCACCCAGGTGCCAATCCTTTTTTTTTTTTTTAAGATTTATTGATTTTTAGGGGGTGCCTGATGACAGAGAGAGAGATAGAGTGCAACCACAGAGAGGCGGAGGGGCAAAGGGAGAGAGAAACAGAACCTCAAGCTGTCTCCCCAATGAGTGTGGAGTCCAACACGGGACTCGATCTCATGACCTCGAGATCATGACCTGAGCTGAAATCAAGAGTCGGACACTTAACTGACTGAGCCCCCCAGGTTGCCCCTCTAGCAGTCTTTCTCCAACACTCCTTCACCCACAGAGTGTAGACCCCGATAGAACCTCCAGCACCTTCTCACTTTAGAGAGAGCCAAGGCCCCCTGGGCTCCCTCACAGAGGCCAAAGCAGAAGTGGAGTGGCTGTACCTTCTCCTCTGGCGCAGACTGAGCTTGTCATCTTCCAGCCACACAGCCTGTGTTTACAAACCTGGCTGGCTCACTGAGCTTTTGGTATTCACCCTACAGGATTCAGACTTGTCACATTAAGGAAAGAATCCAGCTTTACAAGACACTCAGAACCTGACCCCACTCTCTGTGATCTTTGGCAACTGCCCAGGGTCTGGATTTTTAACCTCCCTGGAAAGACATGATTCATGCCCTTCTTCTCAACACTTGACATCAACCTCCCAGAATCAGCTGAGGCCTCTCCAGAGGGAAACCAAAGAGTGTGTGCATTTCAGAACCATCCCCTTCCGCCAGAAACAGAGGGTGAGGGTGTAGGCCAGGCTCACCAGCAAGGAGATGTGAGTAGAGGCGATCTAGCTCCCAAGTCTGACTGGGCCATGAGGTAAAATCCAAAAATAATAGTTCTGAAGCAATGATGTCCAATCATAGTAAAGGATAATGATCGACCACTACTTGTTGAAAATTTATTGATTATGTGCCAGATAATGTTCAACATATTTTATAGCATTACCTTATTTAAAACTCATACCCCTTGGGGCACTTGGGTAGATCAATTGAACTTCCTACTCTTGGTTTCAGCTCAGGTCATCATTTTAGGGTCCTAGGATTGAACCCTGTGTTGGGCTCCACACTCAATGGGGACTCTGCTTAGGATTCCCTCTCTCCCTCTCCCTCTGCCCCTCCTCCCCCACACACTGACACAAACATGTGCTCTCCTTCTGTCTGTCTCAAAAATAAATAAATAAGGTGGCTCAGTTGGCTAAGCATCTGCTTTGGGGCCAGGTCATGATCTCAGGGTCCTGGGGTCAAACCTCACATCAGGCTCTCTGCTCAGTGGTGAGTCTGCTTCTCCCTCTCCTTCTCCCTCTGTGTTCTTTTTTTTTTTTTTTAAGATTTTATTTATTTATTCATAGAGACAGAGAGAGAGAGAGAGAGAGAGAGAGAGAGAGAGGCAGAGACACAGGCAGAGGGAGAAGCAGGCTCCATGCAGGGAGCCCGACGTGGACTCGATCCCGGGTCTCCAGGATTACACCCCAGGCTGCAGGCGGCACTAAACTGCTGCGTCACCGGGGCTGCCCCTCCCTCTGTGTTCTCTCTCGCTCTTGATCTCTCTTAAACAAATCTTTTTTAAAAACCCTAACTCCTACCCCTTTAAGTAGCTAATAATAATTTCTATTTTATAGATAAGGAAACAGAGCTAGAAAGAATTGGAATGAGGATGTGAAGCCAGGTAGCAATGACTCTTACCTATGATCCCTGGGGAGAGGGTTGGGATGAGTGGTGTCTACTAGAGTCTGGTGACACTCTTCATGCTTAGCAACAGGGAAGGGGCTTGAAAGGGTTCCACATATTGGTTTTTTGTTTGTTTGTTTTGTTTTGTTTTTCATTTTTATTTATTTATGATAGTCACACAGAGAGAGAGAGAGAGGCAGAGACACAGGCAGAGGGAGAAGCAGGCTCCATGTACCGGGAGCCCGACGTGGGATTCGATCCCGGGTCTCCAGGATTGCGCCCTGGGCCAAAGGCAGGCGCCAAACCACTGCGCCACCCAGGGATCCCCGGGTTCCACATATTGGGAAGATGATAAGGTTCTCAGTTCACCATCTAAGCATTTATTTTTCACTCACATATCTGAGAGTTATTTGGGGTTTGGCTGACCCAGGCTGGGCTCAGCAGGGTTTGGCTCAGGTCAGATTGGATCCCCATCTGCTCCATGTGTGCCTCATCCTCCCTGGCCTACAGTCTGACTCAAGAGTCATGTTCTACTCATGCTAAAGCGGGAGCATAAGCGGACAAACCGCACAAATGAGTTTCAAGTCTGCATCATGCCCTCTAACGTCCTGTTGGCCAAACGATATGGCCAGACCCAAGGCAAGGGGTGGGATACAGAGCACTCCTTACAGATGCACGAGGGAACAGATACTTGCTGAATGATGGTCTAACATGCTACATCTTCCTTGTGGGATTTCCTCCTTCTGAGTACCTTATGATCATCTGGCCATTTGTAGGGTGGAAACCATTTCCCTGGCACAGACTAGGTCAGGGCACCCAATTATTGGTGCAAGCTTTCCCATTTCAGTTGTAAACTTTGGTCTGCTGTCTCCAGCTATAAGGAGGAACTCTCCTCCTCTGAATTACAGTTCTCTAAATGGGAAGCCCCTTCCTTACTGAGGAGTCCTTATTCTTGGGAGACAATGCTCTCTAGGCTGCTCAGCAGGTGTAACCCCCTGAGGGCCCGGTGACTGTGCCCACCCCTGACTTTCACTGAAGGGCCTCTCACACCTGGAACCTGTCCACCAGTGACCCCTCTAAGCTGATCTCTTTCTCTCTAGCTTGCGGTCTGGGACAACTCCATGGGAACATGGATTACTCACTCAGCCTTAACTTGCTGGCTTAAAAAAAATCCTTAATTGGCTACTCCCTGCAGGTAAGCTCCTCTTCTTGGCTTTTCTCGGGTCCTTTGATGTGCTTCTCTCAGGCTATCCCTGTGGCCCCATGACAATGAGAGATCCACTCTGTTTCCTGATCTGCAAACATGTATGCTTTCTTCAAAAAGCTTCTTCATTTTTCTTTTTTCTTCTTCCTTGAGTTCAAATATCCAGGTCATTGGGATTTCACACTGCCCCTCTCAGCAATCCAGAGTAACTGTGTTGGATATTCGCGGGCCCCGAAGTTTCCCTCCGGGCGTGGCAATCCCCCTAGATTGTTCCACGGGATCTAGCAGGGATCAGGCTCTATTTCCCCATCTTTCCCAGTCACCATCATCTCTCCCACTGGCCCACCAGGAGCCTATTCTAATGAGCTTAATTTCCCTAGCTGATGTTATCCATTAATCCGGGATGAAGAGCAGGGCATGAATGCCTTCTCCCCTTTCCAGTACACCCTATCAGAGGGATCTCAGTGCTACTGCTTGGCTCTCAAGCTTCAAGAAGCTGCTCCCTTGCTTCACCCTATGACACATGTATCCAGGCGGCTGGCCTGGGTTGGGGATGCATTTGAGCAACGCTCAAAATATCATAATCTTTCTACTCAGAATCCCTTTGTCCCTATGACAACTCGAGCTCTGCAGTTGGAATAATGTCATCATGCCAGACCGTCTCTTCCCTTAGGGCGAGTTCTCTCCCAGAGTGACGGCAGGGGTCACACTCTAAGTTCAAGCCCAACCCCTCCTAGTCAATCAAATTCAAATCCTTGTTTACAGGAAATCATTTTGTTTATAGGAAAATAAGTTATGAATCAATCCCAGGCATGACCAAGAGGAGGGGATGTCAGGGAATTTGAGCTGGAAACAGACCCGCTTCTGCCTCAACCAGACCCCTAGCACATCCCCAATGGCCCTGAAAAGTCAATCTTTCCATGATTCATGATTAGATTTCCATTCGGAGTTAACATCTTTCCGACTGCTGAGATCTAAAAAGGCCTCTGGCCCAAGCAGCAGGAAGATGGGAACCATTAGCATCATTATGAATGCCCTGTATGTAATTTCAAGAGAAAATGGTCAGAAATTGGTGGTGAGGAAGGAGGGGGCCACACAAACTAAAATGCCCCTGTCCTTTGCCCATGGCTGTAGTTGGTGATGTCCTTGGGTTGAAAGCGTCCCGAGCATGCCACCTCTCTAGGGCCACCATCTATCTTCCTGCCTGCAGGAGCCAGGGGGTACATTCACAGGAAACCGAGGTGATTAGCACAAAACTGAAAAATATCCCTTCTGAGGTAAGAGCAAAACCTGCAATTGCACTGTACTTGACTGGCTCCGGCCTGGGAACCCACTGACTTTGCACTCACCACTATGTTCTGCTACAGAACATTCCAGCTCCATCTGGCCACTGAGCCATAAATACTATTCTCTACCACCTGACCAGAAGTCCCCAGGAGGTCATGGAATTCCAGATGGAAGGCTCAGATGATGGACAGACTGTGTCCTTCTCAGGGTCCCAGCAATCAGGGACAAATGAGGGAGCCATGATCAGAGGGGAGCCATGTCCCATGAATGGACAGAATTTTCAGGAAACCATGGGTCACCTGAGCAGGCATTTCTCAGCATGTAGTGCTTGCAGCCAGGTGACTTCAAGGCGAGGTGCGTGGAGGGGGGTGGGGCGCATTCCCCTTTGGGTTTCAAACAATAGTAGCAAATCATTCCCTTTACAATTAATTGCCTTTCATCTTTCATTGGTCTCTAAACTCTAACACCTGCTAATCTGTCCTGATTTAACTAAGAGCCGCCAAGCCCCCGGGAAAGACCCTCAGGCTGGCACTGGTTTCCAGCCAAAGTTCGGCAACTCTTTTGTTTAAGACTTACACCTGGAAGTGGCATAGCATTGCCTCTGCCACAGGCTATTGGTCAGAGGAGCCCCAGGGCCAGCCAGATGGCACGGGAGAGAACACCGCAAAGGTGAGAATATTGGGAGCCCGGTTCCCTGGCGGCTGCTAATATGTACACATCCACTGTGTCCTGAGTGAGTCTGAACTGAAGTGAGTCTGAACTGCTCACTTCATGATAGGGTCATTTTTAAAAACTATATTTTGTTTCTTTCAGATATTCCTTTAAGCAACACACATCAGCTCAGGTCCACTTTGTGTGGGGTCCGGAAATCGCTGAGGCACAGTCTCAGAGAAGGTTGCCAAGGCCGAGCCCCTGGGCTTGCTTTGTGTCTGGTCCCCACCGGCCCCAACCTGGCCCCAGACACCAAGCAGTGTCTCTGGGCTCAGTTGGTGCTCAGCGGCAGAGGGAAGAAAGTCAGAGGAAGGAAGCAAAAGGTGCCAAGGCCCCCACATGTGGGCTGGCTGCCTTCTGAGTCTATCAATAGCCACAGTGGTGAGGTGGGGCGGTGACAATGACAATAAGTAGCTACGGTTCTAGAGTTCTTCTGACATGGCCAGCCTCCATCCTTGTATCGTATGCCTTTATTCATTTAGTCCTGGGAGATAGGTGTTCTTCAGAGGAGGAAACCAGCTCATGGGGGTGAGGTGGCTTTCCTGAGGACACAGGGCGATTAAATCAAGTAGATAGGATCCCAGCTCAAGTTTGTCTGGATCCAATGACCAAATCTCTAAATACCCTCATACACCAGGGGGATTTCTCTGACTTTCAGACCACCCCTGCCCTCCGGATCCGCCACCTCTCCTCTGGGTTCCAGTTGGCCTGATTAGGTCCTCATTGGGTGTGAAAGGCAGAAACACTAATTTAGAAGTCCCTTCTCTGGGGTCTCAGAGCTCCCTCCCTTCTCCATCCCTTGGTGTGGTTATTGCCTATTTACCTGCCCAAGATCCTGCCAGGACACGGGCTCCCAAGGAGACGACTGCGTCTACTGGACCCCCAGCTCCCAGCATAGCCACAAAAGGCAATCCAGTCACACACCTGCTGAATGGGTGAGTGAGTGAGCGTGCTCAGCTCTCCACCGAGCACACTGAGGAGTGAACACTTAGTATAAGTTCCCTTGCCTGCCTTCAAGGAAGTTCAGTTTTAGCACAAAGTTCCAGAGTAGTCAGGAATACTAGCAACCGGGTCAGGAGACTGAGTGGTGAGTCCCACCACCCCCTTCCATCCCTGTGCCCACAGGTCAGTTAACAGGCTGCAAGCTCCACATCCCCATCTGTAAAATGGGGAATGGTGTTTCCTGGTCAGGGTCTTGTGGGTTCCAGCATGACAGCAAATGGAAGCATTTACTGCAAGCGGCCGACAGAATGAATGCATTAGTGAAAGGGGGTGAGTGAACAAAGGAACATACCCCACATTGCTCAGGGGCCAAGCACTGGGCAGAGGGCAAGGGGTAACAGAGTCGAGGGGCTAAGAGTTTGAACCCTAGTGTCAGACTATATAGGTCTGAGTCACTCTGCAGCTCTCTTGCTGCGTGACCTCTCCAGCTCTGTTACTTCCTCTGGAAAATGAAAGTAAGAGAGCACCACCTTCCCAGCCTGCAGTAAGCGTCAGCTGTCATTAGAGATCAGGGCAGTGGGGAGCCAGCCCTGAGCCCCTGTTTTCCTGCCCCCAGGGCGCTGGCCTTGAGAGGCTGTGAATGCCCCTGTCTTGGCAGCTACTAGTTCTGGAAGGTCTCCAAGCATAACTCAGACCCCGCAGAGAGAATCTGCAAATGAGGCCTCCCGTAAATCACAGTTGACCACTCCAATCAGGCGCCTTGTGCCGCTTTCAGTTCCAATAAAGCCAGGCCCTGTTGCCCGACCCACGACTCCATCCCCTCTCCATGATCAGTGACCCTGGAAGGGAGATGGCTCTGGGGCTGATGTCCTGAGACCCTGTCCTCGCAGTCTGCACAAGTGAGTTGTGAAGACCTCATGAGTCTCCACGCCACTGCCACCGTGAGCCCCCGTCCTCTGCCTCCCCATCCACTTAGACTGGTTGATTCATCTCCTCAATTTAATAAAAATAGCGTCCTCCCGGGCTCCCTCCAAGGCCCGAGACAGGCAGGAGCCCTCCAAAGTTTAAACCAGGCCAGCCCTTAATTAGTCGGCAACATCAATATCACTTTTCCCCCGTGATTTGCATTTCAAAGGAAATTCCACATCTTGGGCTGTCAGCGTCCAGGAGCCTGGCAGAAGGTTGTTATGTGCAGCAGAAAAAAAAATCCTGCCACGGAGCGCCTGGGATTTCAGAAACTCAGCGACTTTGCTGAGGCCTCTTCCCTCAGCGGCTGATTTCGTGCCAAGGCCACTGATTGGCTCCATTTTCCCCTATTCTGTCCCTGGGGCTGATTTGCACCCTCCGAGGCCTGGGTGGACTACAGGTCATACACACCACTTAGAGTGGTAAATGGAGGGCTGACTCCCCCAGTGGATGTGTTTGTGTTGTCTAGACAAAAGAAAAAAAAAAGGTACACAAAAACCTCCATTTCTGGCTTCTGAAAAATGCAAGATGTGGCCACGCCTAGCTCACCTTTGCTCCTGTGGCAGCATCAATGGGAGCTGAGCAGCACCTGCTGCTTTGAGATGGGCGTGGACACACCAGTTCGTCCCAGTCTTCACCAGTCCCTACTGTCTGATGCCTGGCCCTCCCATCTGCTATGGACTTGGCCCCTGTGAAAACTCAAGTGTTTGTCCCTTCTTAAAGAGGCTGGATTGGAGGAGGCAGGACTGGTTAGAAAGGTGTCAGAGGGAGAGGCAGGAAATTATCTATGGCCCATAGACCATTCAGGGGTGAGATCAAAGGGGTTGTCCCTTGAGAAGAGGAGGGGAATGGAGGCAGGGTGAGGAAAGCCTCCTGGGGTGTGAAGGAAAAGCCCGGCAGACAAATGGCATAGGACACATTTAAGCTGTCCCTTCACCCTGCAACCCCAGCCTCTCCCTCCTCCCAGCTCAGACCTGGAGCTGCGAGAATCTCCAAGAGTGGAGGTGGAGTAGAATGCACACCTGGATGAGTGATAGGATAAATGGGTCCCTGCCCAGAGCTGTCACAAACCTGATTGGTCACCATGGACAAGTTTCTCTGGACTTTGGTTTCCACTTCTGGAAAATTAAGTACCCCACCATTGGGGTACTGACCTCTGAGCTTCCTCCTTCCCCACCTCCTTGTCACTGTCCTAAGGAGGAGGCTGAGTGCCCAGAGGGTCTCTGAGCTCTGAAGAGAGACAGAGTGGCCCTCCCCAGTAGACTTAAACACCTCTCCCTCCCACAATCTCCATCATCTGCCTCCACTTCTGAATTTTAGGTAAAGGGCTTTGCCCATCATGTAGCCTTGCCCCCAGCACATGGTTCCTGGTGAATGGCACCGCTAAGCCCTTCCCAGAGAGAAATTCTGGCATTAACGCTGAGCCTGCTGGGGTCTTGGATCTCTGCTCTTCATCCTGCCTGTCTACCAACAATTCACTTTTCATTCAACACATTTGTATTAAGTTTGTTTTAAGTAGCTTTTATGTGCCAGACACTATGTAGGACCCCAGGGCTTTGATGTCTAAGGAAACTGTAGAGAGAATTCTGTTGCTGACACCACTCCCTCTGGCACCCCCACCCACCCAGTGTTCCCCACAGGCAGAGGAGAGAATGGAGGTAATGATCATTTATTGAGTACCTGGGGTGTACCAGGTGCTTGACTCATTCAATCTCCCATTGACTTTCCACAACAGATCTACATAGATGCTATTACCATCCCCATTTTGCAGGTGAGGAAAGTAAGGCTCAGAGACGTGAGCCCTCTTAACTACACTTCACCTCACTACCAAACAATAGCAAATGAGTCTGTCCTGTAAGGTCCTTACTCTTGGGTACTAAACTGTGCTGGATCCCATTATGGTAAATAAATAAATAAATAAATAAATAAATAAATAAATAAATAAAATCAGAATGGTAAGAGTCAGTGTTTCTCTCTGGTTCCACTGTGCTTGAAACATAAGAATATTTAGCACATTTAAAAAAATAATCTCTGCACCTAACATGGGGCTTGAACTCATAACCCCAAGATCCAGAATTACATGTTCTACTGACTAAGCTAGCCAGGTGCCCCCCACAGTGACTGTTTATAAGTCACTTTCAAATCCTTAAGAGTAAAAATGGGTGCTTATTCATGTATGAAACCCTAGAACCCAGTAAAATGTCCAGGACATAGTAAGTGCTTAAAACAAGTTGGATGAAGCGTACCTGGTTGGCTCAGTCAGCGGAGCATGCAACTCTTGGTCTTGGGGTTGTGAGTTTGAGCCACACATTGGGTGTAGAGATTACTTAAAAAAATAAAGTCTTTTTAAATTTTTATTTATTTATGATAGTCACAGAGAGAGAGAGAGAGAGAGAGAGAGAGAGAGAGAGGCAGAGACATAGGCAGAGGGAGAAGCAGGCTCCGTGCACCAGGAGCCCGACGTGGGATTTGATCCTGGGACTCCAGGATCGCGCCCTGGGCCAAAGGCAGGCATCAAACCGCTGCACCACCCAGGGATCCCCAAAGTCTTTTTTTTTTATTTCTCTTCCTCTTTATTTATTTTTTTAATAATAAATTTATTTTTTATTGGTATTCAATTTGCCAACATACATAACAACACCCAGTGCTCATCCCGTCAAGTGCCCCCCTCAGTGCCCGTCACCCATTCACCCCCACCCCCCACCCACCTCCCCTTCCACCACCCCCAGTTCGATTCCCAGAGTTAGGAGTCCTTATGTTCTGTCTCCCTTTCTGATATCCCCTACCCATTTCTTCTCCCTTCCCCTCTATTCCCCTTCACTATTATTTATATTCCCCAAATGAATGAGAACATATAATGTTTGTCCTTCTCTGATTGACTCATTTCACTCAGCATAATACCCTCCAGTTCCATCCATGTTGAAGCAAATGGTGGGTATTTGTCATTTCTAATGGCTGAGTAATATTCCATTGTATACATAAACCACATGAATGGATAAAGAAAAATAAAGTCTTTAAAACAACAACAATCAAAGTTGGATGAATTGAGTTGTATTGAATCTAACTGAATAGTCAATGGAATAAAATGGGGTTGAATGGAATGCAATTGAATTGAATTGAATTGAACCGAATCAAATTCTTGCCAAGTAGGTGGAGACTGAAGAGTATAGAGCAGAGAGGCCACAGAAAATACTATAACTACTCTTGCGTTTTGCACCTATAATCAGCCAGGATTCTTTTGACTTGTAAGTGATAGCCAACCCAAAATAACATCAACAAAAATTAGAATATAATGACTCATAAAATTGGAATTCCAGATTGACCTTTGAGATTCAGACATAGCTGGATCCAAGAGTTCAAATTGGACTCTGTCAGGAAACTCTGAGTCTTCATCTTTCTTCTCTATTTGGCTCTCATGATGTGATGAAAGAACCATTGGCAATGCTGGATTCATACTGTTCTGTTAAGCTGCCTCAATGGGAAACCCATCTTTCCCAAGAGCTCTGTTAAAAAATCCTAGGAAGGGCTCTGGTTGGACAGCCTGGCTCATGAACTCCCCCTCACACTGATCACTGTGACTAGAAGGAGGAGATACTTGATAAGAACACATAGCTAGAGGCCCATAGCTGTGGCTGGCCAAAGTTGGGGATAGCCCCACCAAGCCACATGAAGTCCACCCCCACCACCCCAGATAGAAGAGTTTGGACTCCAGAAGAAAGTTTGGAAGCTACCAGCAGGAGCACATCACAAAATTTCACTTTTCAGACCTTCTCCACAGATGTCGGTGACCTCACTGAACACCACTTTCCAGCGGCTACTTGAAATACAAACTCCACCTTTCCTGGGGCTTGCTGAGGCCATCTGTCTTTGGTCACTTTCTTCTATCTAGGCATGTCAGTACTGTGTTAAACTGACACTGAATAGAGACAAGATTGTGAAGCCTCTTCCCTCCCAAAGCAGATGCCAAAGGAAAATGATTTATTTTCATTCATCTAGAGGCCCAAACCAGGACATTGCTTCAGTTCCAATTCTTCACAGGAGGGAACAGAGGAGGGGCATGCTTCCTTCTGCCTCTCTGGAAGCCAGTGGCCATGGTTGAGAAAATGCCTTTGGATTTTTCCAGAATTTTTCCCCTAGTTTGCAAATACCCATCCATATCCTTCACAATCAGTGAGGATTCCTGACAGCTCCCTACACAGCTGTGGGCCTGCCCATGGGCACATGCTTTCCGCAAGGTGCTCTGTCCAAAAATAACAAAGCTTTAAAAATTTAAGTGTGATGGAGGAAAAATGTCTTCTTTTTAAAGATTTATTTGTGTGTGGGTGTGTGAGAGAGAGGGATGGAGAGTGAGTGCATGAGCAGGGGAAGGGGAAGAAGCAGATTCTCCACTGAGCTCGATCCCAGGATGCTGAGATCTTGACCTGAGCCAAAGGCAGATGCTTAAGCAACTGAGCTACCCAGGCACTCCAGAAAAATAATTTAATATTTGATTGCTTACATCTTTTAACCCTCCTCCACCTACTAAAGATAATTCTGTGGTTGCCTATTTAGCTCTCCCTCTTCTTCCCCCACACCAGTAGAAAGAATTCTGTGTTAACCATCTGGGTTCCTGAGCTTTCACAGTGCAGAATTGGGTATAAAAAGAACTGGATGAATAAGGAGGGATTCTTACTCTTGCAAGAGAAAAAGAATAAAAGTGGAAGGAAACAAGGAGGAGGAGGAGAGGCAGGATCCTCAGGTGGTTGAGTGTCAGTGGAAAGGGAGTGGTTCAGAGGTAAATATCAGGAAAATCATAAGGATGCAAGAAAATAAAAATGGAGAAAGAGGACTTTCTGAAGAGTTACTAAGGATTACAAAATGGAATCCTCTTTGATCTTCTCTAAGAATTCTGATAAATATTTGTACTGCTTTCAGGGTATATATATAGATAGATAGGTAGAGAGAGGGAGAGAGAGATCAGGATTATACATAGTATAATAGTAGTCCCCCGTACCTCTGTTGATCTAACCAATTTTCCCTATTGCTGGAAATTTGGGTTCTTTTTATTTATCGATTTTATAAATAACACTGTGATGAATATCCTTGTAACTAAATATCTGTGTGCATCCAAGATGATTTCCTTAGGATTATTCATTGGGTCCACATTTGGTCTAAGGAAGCCATATAAAAAGCCAAGGCCTGAGGGACTCAGCCCCAGTATTTCCTAAGAATGTGACTTTATGAAATCTATTTAACCTGAGCCTCAGTTTTCTTATCTGGGAAATGGGGCTGTTCATTCCTTCTTCATGGGGTCATTTTGAGGAGCAAATAAGGTAACATGTAAAATTGCTTTGGTGGTCTAAAGCAAGTTCTACAGGTGCAAGCATCTCTTCTCCCCACTTCCCTACATTATTTGGATGCTCAGACTAAGTTCATGAATTGTTTTGATGAAAACAGAAATTAAATATCTATTTTTTAAAGATTTTATTTATTCATGAGAGACACACACACACGGAGAGAGAGAGAGAGAGAGAGAGAGAGAGAGAGGCAGAGACACAGGCAGAGGGAGAAGTAGGCTCCACACAGGGAGCCCAATGTGTCAATCTGGGGTCTCCAGGATCACTCCCTGGGCCGAAAGCAGGCACCAAACCCCTGAGCCACCCAGGGATCTCCTAAATGTCTGTTTAAAAGTCTGCATTGTGTATTTGCATTCTCTACTAAAAAATTAATCTGAAAAATCAGGCAACTTCTCAATTTCCACCAAATTCTCCTGTTTTATCCTCTTTAAAGCCCTTATCACCACCTTAGTTTTTTTTTTTTTTAATTATTATTTACCTGATTTTTTTTTTTTATTTACCTGATTTTTAATCTTCACTCTAGAGTTTTATCAGGTCTCTTGAGAGCAGGCACCTCTTTAGTCATATTCTCTGCCATATCCCCAGGCCTAGCACACACTTGGCACATGTTCCAAGTGCCACACACACTCTGCACATGGTGATATATGTGCAGAGAGAGAGGGATTAAGAGAGGGATGGATGGATGGATGGGTGGGTGGATGGATGGATGGATGGATGGAGAGAGGGAGGAACTCCACAGATCAAGTTCTTTTTTTTTTTTTTTAATTAACTTTTATTGGTGTTCAATTTACCAACATACAGAAAAACTCAAGTTCTTAATCACCTCCTTGACCTTCGTATTTCCTTTTTCTTGCTCTCTCATTGTCTTTCTTATCCTATCTTCTTCTCCCACCCTTTCCATGCCCTGCAAGTTGATTGAGCAGAAGAGTTCAGACCAGAGACCTGTATTGCTGCCCTTGCCCTCACTGCTCTTCAGCTCCACTTTCTGAGATCACGGACCACTCCGCCCTGACCTTCTGGCTCCATGTGTCCACTCAGGGCTGCCAGGGGCCCCTGCTGGTCCAGCCCCTGCCCTATGGAACAGAGCTCCCAAGTGTCAGGCCAGCGCCTCTCCCATTAAGAAGCCCACTCACCCTTCACCATGGGGACCTCTACATTCCGAGATGGGTGGGAGGGAGAGCGGAAGGATAGTGAAATTGAGGTTGCTTTGGGGACCTCAGCAATGGCTGGGCTGCTACTGGAGAAGGCATTCTCTTTCCTCCTTCCAGGCTCCAAGCACTGTTCTGGGCATATTGGCTTTGGCATCTGCAGGAAGCTGGCAGCAAGCAAGGAGCTCAAAAGGCTGCTGGGGGATAGGGCCAACAGGTAGCTACTTTCCAAGTGAGCCCAGCTCCTGCTTGCCAGCCCAGAGTCACCTGAGGGAGGGGCTTCTCTTGCTCTTGAAAGGCAGCAGACTATACCACCCCCCAAAATGCAGTCTGTTTTAGGCTGTGTCAAAAAGAAAACCACAGGCCCCAAATGGCATCACTTCCCTTAAGGCCTTATATCAGCAAACGAAGACTTAAACACCTAACTGCGGTTTCGATTTTACAGGAATGTGACCTTTAACCAGTCAACCTGGAATTTCCTGATCAGCACTGGGAAATTTACTGGTCCTTAGGAGGCCAACCTTACCTAAAACAATGCATTCTTTGCTACTATTTTACTATCCCTCCCTGCCCTGCCTCTCTACCTTTACAAACCTTTCCTTTTCTACAGCTCAGGGGAGCTCCTTTCTATTTGCTGGATGGGACTGCCTGATTCAGGAATCATTTAATAAAGCCAATTAGATCTTCGAAGTTACTCAGTTGCATTTTTGTTATTTAACAGTTGATTATTTTTCAGAAACAGCAGACATAGGAAAAACTGAAAACCGAGTAAAGTAGAGGTTACTCTTCATAGGAGACATGGACACAAAGGAAATCTCCATTTGTAAGAGTATCTCCCTCTCAGTAACAGGAGGAGAAAGGAGACTCGAAATTTCTAGAAACCCCTATCAATGGAAAAAGCAGATTTAAATCTGCACAACCACCTCATCCTTGTTTACTGTGCTTTTTCTGGTCACCTCCCGTAACTGGCTTCCCTCCCATCGCCATTTGTGTGTAGCTGGAGATGTTATTTAAGGTGGTGGTATGGGCCACTTGGGGGAGTTACTTAGTTTCCCTGGGTCTCTCCCTTGAATATAGGAAGTATGCATGTTATTAAAGTTCTGTGTTTTTCAATATTTTTATTTAAATTCAATTTAGTTAACATCTAATATATTATTAGTTTTAGGGGTAGAATTTAGTGATTCATCAGTTGCGCATAACACCCAGTGCTCATTACATCACATGCCCCCCTTAATGCCCATCACCCGGTTACCCCAGCCCCGCCACCTCTCCCCCCTCCAATGACCTTCAGTTTGTTTCCTAGAGTTAAGAGACTCTTATGGTTTATCTCCCTCTCTGTTTTTATCTTATTTTATTTTTCCTTCCCTTCCCCAATGTTCATCTGTTTTGTTTCTTAAATTTCCCATATAAGGGAAATCATATGGTATTTGTCTTTCTCTGGCTCATTTATTTCGCTTAGCATAATACCTCTAGTTCCATCCATGTTGTTACAAATGGCAAGATCTCATTCTTTCGGATGGCTGAGTAATAGTCCATTGTGTATATATACCACATCTTTATCTATTCATCTGTTGGTGGACATCTGGGCTCTTTCCATACTTTGGCTATTGTGGACATTGGTACTGTAAACACTGGGGTTTGTTTTTCTCCTGGTAACCTGTCTTGCATTCAGGGGGCATCTCAGTCAAAAATCTAGAAGGGTAGAGGAAAAATTATGCTTCCTCTCCCACATTCTCCCCAAGTATCTCTACACTCTGGTCAGCATCTCTCCTTCTCCTCTTCTGTCTCTTATTATCTCTGATCTCTCTCCCTCTCCTCTTCCCACGTCTTCCCCATCTCACATTCTCTTCCACAAGGTGTTATAATGTGGCCCAACAATCTGAGAAACCTCCAGGTCAGGGGATACCCTCCCCAGCATCTTGGGGAGGCCACCTGGTTAAAGTCTCAGTTCACTATGTTCCTTAGACAAACACAAACAGATTTGGGGGATCTGTGAATACCATCCCCCTATATGATACATACATTTTTCCAGGGAAAGGCCTGTTATATTTCTCAATTTACCAAAGGAGACAGTCTTTGATGAATTAATGAATAACTTGGGATAAGTGCCCTTATCCCCAACCAAGCCTCAGTTTCCTCTTCCATAAATTAGTGGTAATGGCTTTCAAAGTCTACTTTTTAGAGCCCCACACTCCTGGGTATCTGTTCAGATGAGAAGATGGTTCTGGGTCCAGGAGACCAGATCCCCACTTATACTTCTACTCAGGGCTCTGTGTCCATCTGAAGTACACACAGGGGACTGCCAAGACAGGTTTCAGTGGCACAAATGATTCTAAAGCTTTACAAAAATGCTCAAGAATTTAGTACTGATGTCTGCAATTTACTTTGAAATGCATCATAAATGGGAGACATGATAATGTAAGCACAGTAAGGTGCTAATGGTAGATTCTAGGTGGTGGGTTTACTCCTGGTGGTTCATTGATTTCTCTTCTCTCCTGGGACTCCTGACTCAGAGAGAAATAACAAAAAGGACATGCCTGGCTCCGGCACATTGAGGGATCAAGTGTGGGCTGGAATGCAAACCAACATGGTAACTGAAGTGGTCACCAGAAAAACCCAGGCTTTCCATCACCAAGACCTTTTAGGGTCAAGAGACAATGTCCAATGAGATACCCAGCCCATATCTGAACCAGGATAGACAGCTCTGTGGGTCTGTAGGATACCTTCATTGATCTTATTCTGTCTCCTGTACTCCACTTGGACAAGAATGCTGCTTTTCATGTGTGATTCCACAATCCCTGGCTACCATGCCTCCTCCACTGGTGACAACCACGTAATCATGAATAATGAGCAGTACCCCTACTGGGTAAAAGCGATGCTAAACTCTCTAAAGACCTTCAACTATTTCATTTGCTGAATAGTCAATCAGCCAGATATTATTGTTCTATCAAATTCACACCATTTACTCACTGTGTGATATAGGCAATTTAGGTAGTCCCTCTGAACCTCAGTTTCCCCACCTGTAAAATGGGAATAATAAAAGATATCTGCCTCCTGGGTTGTTG
The DNA here is from genome assembly GCF_048418805.1 of Vulpes vulpes. Taxonomy (NCBI): domain Eukaryota; kingdom Metazoa; phylum Chordata; class Mammalia; order Carnivora; family Canidae; genus Vulpes; species Vulpes vulpes. Next base: position 17,940,505 of record NC_132789.1, on the reverse strand, counting down.
AGGGATTTTTCCATGCATGCAAAGGGCTTGGCCCAAAGCATGGCTCATGGAGGTGGAGGCTGACTTTTCAGAGAGGTAAGGTGGTTTGTTCAGGGACACACAGCCAGCATTAGGGCCCAGGTTTTCCTGCTCCTAAAACAAGTGCTCTCAATTAGTATGCAATGCTTAAAAGTCAGAGCTCTCTGCAGCTGAAAGCACCAGGGGAAAATCTTTGCCTTCCCTTAATTAGATTAAAAGATCCATCATGAGCATGTAAACCAGCGAGCCATAATCCACGGACGCTGTTGCATTTTAAGCAGAAAGTCAGAGCAAGCGGTTCAGATGGGACTGAGCAGCTGGTGGCTGCTGACAGCACACACCGTGTTGTTAACCAGCAAATCATTCCTCCCTTTGGGGAGAGTGAGGGCCGACGGCTGTTGGCAGCAGGGTGGTCAGGAGTGGGCTGGAGGCTTAGTAAGGTCACCTCCAAGCTGGTGAGCCACCTTGTGCGGTAGGTGCAAACCACATCTCTTAACGTTCACTCTGATTTTGAAAGCAGGGGGAAAACAGGTGAATCTCTCAGCTCCATGCTTCCTAAATCTGGCTGAGTATCACGGCACTTGGAGACTTGACAAAAGTGGACATTGTTTGGCCCCACCATCAGATGTGGTGATTCAGATGCTTCAGCACGGGACTTGAAGATCTGTATTTCAAGAGCATCATCCTGAAACATTTCTGAGGCAGCTGAAAACCACCACGTAGTGTCCTTGAATTCTCATAATGATTCTAAGGATTTGGAATTTTAAAATCTATTTTGTTGATGAGATACTGAGACTGGGAGAGATTGAGGACATTTGCTCCAGGCCATACAACTAGTATATCAGGATTCATTCTACCCTGAGAAGGAGAAAATTCAAAATTTAAAGATGGCTTAAACATGATGAGAGTGTCTTTCTCATTCACAGCATCAAAAACTGCAGTGAAGGAGTTCAGGTGCCCGGATTCCTTCCGGCATGTTACTCAGTCACCTCAACACCAGGCTTCCTCCTCATGGTTCAAAATGGTTGCTCCAGCTCCGGTTATCAAGCCCACCTTCTAGCTTCCAGGAAGAAGGAAAAAGAAGGTTCTTTCTACTCTAGACACCGTGGAGCTTCAGTTGCTTATGACATATGGATGGGGGAGAAAGGATACAGGATGAGGTTGAGGAATAGACAGAAAAACAGAGTTTGGCTTGTTTTGTTCTATAAGCCTTCTGTAAATAGTCATTTTTTCAGACAAATATTTATTTTGGGATTTAGTCATTTACTTTATAAAATAGCATTGTAGATTTTTATGCCTTTTTGAAAAGAAATGTGTGTTCATTATAGAAAAACTTTAAAATATCATCGGGCACTAAGAATGAAAGAAAACCCCACTCATCATCCATATACCATAATAGCCACCCTGTTTTGATCTTTATCCTTTTCATTATTTCTATATTATACATTAAAACATTTTTTGATTGCAAAAATGAAACCATAGAGTGTCTACTGTTTTTAACTTTTTAGTTTTTAAAACATTTTATTTCTTTATTTGAGAGAGAGAGAGACAGAGAGCACAAGCAGGGAGCAGAGGGAAAAGCAAGTTCCCTGCTCAGCAGGGAGCCCAACATGATGCAGGCCCGATCCCAGAACTCTAGGATCACAGTCCAAACTGAAGGCAGCTACTTAACCAACTAAGCCACCCAGGCACCCTGTGTCCACAGTTTTATAGCCTGATTTTAAAAATTAAATGTGACTTGAATTTAAATAAGAAAATTAAATGTGGATATGATTTAAAAAAAGAAAAAAAAAAGGTGTTTCTTAGAAGTTCAAGGCACCAGAGGCTCTTACCATACCATACTCGCATGGCCATGTCCAGCTACAAGGGAGATTGGGAAAATATGGTCCTTACTCCCCATTGCAAAATCGAGAGTAGGAATTTCAAGTACCAACTGGCTTGTGTTCTGTATTTCTCATCGTAATCTTACTAACACTCAACGAGACAGGTGCTATCATCTCTGCTCTGGCGATGAAGACACTGACACTCAGAAGAGTTAGTAGCTTGCTCCAAGCAGATGGCTCCCCCATGGCAGAGAGTTAGGTTTAAACTGGATGGGCTTACTCTGAAATCTCGGACTTCCCCTTCTGGTCATGACCCTGCAACACCAGCAGAAGGCAGCAGAGGGAACCCCCTGTTAAACAAGACTTCCCCACGGGAAAGATGCCTTCTTCCAACTGAGCATCTGGGGGAGGACATCACAGCTTCCCTATCACCCGGGCTCAGGAAGTCACGGAGGCAGGCTGGTCTGTAATGTGAGCCAACCGCTGGCAATAACCAGGGGAACGCCAAGACGCCACGTGTGTCCCCCAGCCCGCTGGGACACATAGGCTTGGCTGCTATGGATGAGACACCCTCTGGCTTCCCCCTCAGCCCCTGGGAGGGCTATTGCTCATCGGGTATGGTCTCCACAACCTGAAAATAAGGAGCCACGTTGAGAGGCAAAGGAGCATTTATTTTAATTCAGGGAGCACAGATTCAGGTAGATCCCCGGATAGTGCTCCCACCTGGAGGATGGAGGCAAGAAGTTTTTATGAGGAAAAGAAAGAGGGTGGGTGATTAGGTGAGTTAAGGGGGAAACAATTGTCAGCCGGTACTAACAGGCTGAGCCGCTTTGGGTCACACATTGATGGACTCCTCTGGCTTAACTGGTGTTAAACAAGCAAAAAAGGATTCCTGGTGTGTGTTAGCTAACTGTTTTGTCTTCAGAAAGTCCACAACCAACAGTGTTATGATCAGGATATTCACGATCCTGAAGACTTTTTAAAAAAATTTTTATTCATTTATTTGAGACAGAGAGGACTTGAGCAGGGGGAGGGGCAGAGGGACAAGCAGACTCCCCTGTGACTGCAGACCACCCCCCTAGGTGGGGCTGATCCCAGGACCCTGAGGCCATGACCTGAGCCAAAATCAAGAGACAGATGCTTAACCCACACTGAGCCACCCAGGCGCAGTTGACTTTGTCCTGTCCCCCTTTTTTTTTTTTTTAAAAAAGATGTTATTCATTCATTCATGAGAGACACAGAGAAAGAGAGGCAGAGACACAGGCAGAGGGAGAAGCAGGCTCCATGCAGGGAGCCCGACGTGGGACCCGATCCCAGGAACCCCAAGGATCACACCCCAGGCCGAAGGCAGGCACTTAACCGCTGAGCCACTCAGGGATCCCCAACCTTGTCCTGTCCTGTTGACTTTTACAAACGATTGTCACTTTGCCCAGTCCAGAGGTTCTGGCACAGTTCAGACAAAGCAGGTAAGGCAGTTTCTCTACGGTGGCTTCCCTGACTCCATTTCAGAATGGCTCCAGTCACATCAATTTTTCATGATCTGAAGCGGCCGTCCCTGTATTGTCTGTAACAATGCTTCTCTATGGATGTCAAGACCTTCTGCTCCCTTGAAAGGGACATTCCTTCCCACAGACAGCCCTGTGTGCTCGCTTATGAGACATTTTCAGCTTTTCTCCTTCACCTCTCCCCCTCCTCCTTTTTCTCTCCATACAGTGGCCTGGATGACGCATATTCCCAGGGCATTTGACTCGTCACCTGCTTCCACAAAAGGCAAAGGGCAAGACAGAGAAGGCAGACATCATTGTCTAGCACGGGGTTGTGCAAACTTTATCTGTAAAGGATCAGACCGAAAATACTGAGGCTCTCTAGGCCACAAGGTTTCTGTTAGGATTACTTGACTCTGCCATTGTGACATGAAACAGCCATAGACAATATATCAATGAATGGCTGTGTTCTGATAAAACTTTATTTACAAAATCAGGTGAGGGGCTGATTTAACCCATGGGCCATAGTTTGCTGACCTCTGACCTAGTAGGTACAGGCACAGATTGACATCCATCAACACTTCCTGAAAATCCTGTCTTCTGGGGTGGATGGGAATTATTTGACTAGTCTACTTGGGCCTCAATTCTCTCATCTCTCAAATGGGAATAAATAGACCTGCCTCCTGAAATCATGGTAATAAATTTTCTGTTCCCTAAACAGGCCAAGCTTGCTCTGGCCTCAGGGCCTTTGCACTTGCCTTGTTAGCTTTTCTACCCCTAAGTGCCCTTCCTTCTAGCAATTGCATGCTGGTTCCATTTCATCATTCAGTCTCTTAACTCACCTCACAGAGTCTTCCCTGGCACCCCTGTACAAAGCAGTGAATCTCCCAGCCTGGCAGGTAGCAGATGCAGAAGCTGAGTTGTTTAAAATATGTTGATTCTTATTTGGATGAGAAAAGGAGTTGGATTTTTGCAGCCCAGGAATTTCTGTGCACTGGGAATGCTGCATTTTCCCCTTTTCCAGAATCTTCAGAGAAGGTCACATGTGAGATCAAAAACTCAAGGCAAGTGCAGCCCGTGTGGCTCAGTGGTTTAGCACTGCCTTGAGCCCAGGGTGTGATCTTGGAGACCTGGGATCAAGTCCCACGTCAGGCTCCCTGCATGGAGCCTGCTTCTCCCTCTGCCTGTGTCTCTGCCTCTTTCTCTCATGTCTCTCATGAATAAATAAGTAAAATCTTTAAAAAAAAAAACCACTCAAGACAAGAAGAATCAACACCCAATTTTCCAGCCTGTACTTTTCAACCCTGGGCACTCCCTCCTTCAATTGGAATCACTGTCTGGACTAGCAGATTAAAGAAAATGAAGAAGTGACCTTTGAGGTCCTTCATCCAAAGCAGGAGTATAGAGTTTGACTACCTGGTGACCCATCTCCACCCTGCTGATGGGCCTTCATGAGTCACTCAGAATTTTCCACCTAGATTTATGAAATTCATTTTCCCTGAGACAGACTAAGCAGTTTATAGAGAACCAATATCATTAAGTTAATGATTCCCCATAAATTATTACCCACACAGCCCAGTTAATCCCACAGATGGGGCATTAATGGTGGAGGGTCAGTGGCTGGCTTTTCAGAGTTCCCTGGCATGACCTTGGCTCAGGCAGATGGCACACCGTAAGAAAGGCTTGTGTCCTCCAAATCCTGGGTTGAATCCCCACTCTGTAATAATCTTCCATCAGCCGCTTCAGGGCTCCCACTGCAGCCTGGGTGCGATGCCCCAAATGAGCATCATAGAATAGGAATGATTTTCTGTCTCGTTTCATCCTTGGCCATGACTTTTCATTTCCCACTGATGTCTGATTTATTTATCTGTTTATGAAGCGACCCGTTTGGCTTGAAGCGACAGCAATAGGCATTTGATCAAATAGAGCTGCAAATCTCATCTTCCACCATCCTGAATTTTTATTCCATCATTACTTAACAAAATAGAATTAAGTTGGGGAGAAAGTGAGCTCCTGCATTATGCATTGGCCTCATTTCATTGGTCTTTATGCTCTCTCTTGGGGTTGCAGTCTTTTCATGTTACCCAGCAATCCCAGAGGGAAGCGATTCCATCTCCAATGACCGAAGACTATCGTTCTTCACTCCAATTTGCCTGGGTTCAGAAAGTTGGCAGAGCTGTCTAAGGAACATGGATTTCACAAGCATCTGATTGTCTTTAGCCAAGGTGGTTCCCATGGGGCAGCATTCTAGAACGGTTTTCTGTAGACTAACAGAGCTCCCCAAATTCTAAACTTTCTTAGAATCAAGCCTGTGTTTTCAATTCATCCCATATACCCAGCTACTCCTCACCCAAGCAAGTGTGGAATCACATAGAACAGACAATATTAGTATCATCATCATTATTAAAATTATCAGAAACTGATTACTGAGGTCCTGGCCAGGTGCCAGACATGGTTTTTATGTTCTATAGATGAGGAAACTGAACAAGAGACAGACCTAGGATTCACTTCTCATCTACCTCCCACCAGAACCAGGTTCTTAATAACCATAGGATCTGACTTCATGAAGAGCAACTTCCTTTCTTGCCAAGGAGGAAGGGAAACTAATTAGTATCTACTGGGCACCCCCCCGGACTAGGCACCTTTCTGCATTATCTCACTTAATTCTTAAAGTCCCCCCATGACATATGCATTAATCCATCTCACAGGCAGGAAAACTGGAGCTTAAAAATCTGAAGATAATCTGATTCTAAATCCAGGATAGCAATGGTATCCAGCCAAATCAGGGGTCTTTGAAGGAAAGGTATCATGCTGTAATTTCTACTGCAGAGGACTAAGTCCTGAGATGACCTTCAGGGCTCTCACAAATCTTACCATGTGCATGTGTGCACGAGAGTATTTTGGAAGGAAAGTTCCATAGCTCTGATCAGACACTTGACAGAGTTCAAACCCAAAATAGGTTAAGAGGTAACTGGGCTAGAAGATGGGAAGCTACACAGAATACAACTTTATTTTTATTTATTTAAAGATTTTATTTATTTATTTATTTATTTATTTATTTATTTATTTATTTGAGAGAGCATGAGCAGGAGGGGCAGAGGGAGAAGGAGAAGCAGACCCCCTCCACCCCGCCATGCTGAGCAGGGAGCCCGATGCAGGGCTGGATCCCAAGGCCCCAGGATCATGACTTGAGCTGAAGGCAGATGCTTGACTGACTGAGCCCCCAGGTGCCCTTATTTCTTTTTATTTTTAAGTAATTAATCTCCACACCCAACTTGGGGCTGGAACTCACAACTCCAAGATCAAGAGTTGCATGCTCCACCAGCAGAGCCATCCAGTCGCCCCCCAAATATGACTTTAAATCCTTGTTGACTTCAGGCAATCAGCCATCAGCACACATATTTTCAGTACTTACTCTTCACAGATGCCAAAAAATACAAAGATTGAGATCCATCTACATCTCCAGGGAAACAAATAACAGGTGGAGCAAGATCAGGTTTGGTCATTTTTCTGCTTAAACCCCTTCACTGGTTCTCCATCCTTTGAGATGAGAATCCAGACTTTCGGTCACTGTGACCCACAAATTAGACTCATAGAATACTTCTTCTTATCCCCCTGGACTTGGAATGAAGGTCACTTCACAAAGACCCTCCTTAAATTCATGTGATTCTAGCATATGCTGGGATCCCTCTTAGTTTCTACCACAGTCTGTGATCATTTTGTCTGTGTGTTTACTTATTCATTGTCTCCCCAGCAAGAAGAAAGCTCACAGGGGCTGGGGCTTGTCTATCCTGTTCACCATCTGCTGGACTTGCCACCATGCCTGGAAGAGTCAGTGACCAACAATATTGAATGAATGAATGAATGAATGAATGGGCATATCACTTACCCTCTATGAGTCCCAGTTTCGCTACACATAAGATGAAGTCTTAGACTATGAGTCCCCAGGTCTCATATGCCTCCCCAAAGTGCCTCAAGACCCTGTAGGGGAAAAAAAAAGACCCTATAGGAAAAAAGGGGTATTCATGGTGGTGTTCCTAGTCTCCTAACCACACCCATCTATGTATTTTAAATATTACCACTTGGAATAGGATTTCATTGGAATGAAAAAGAATTTTTAGCTCAAATGTAAAGTTTTAAACTGTTGGATGCTAAGCATCTTTCCAACTCAACCACTATGACTGTCACAGAGAAAGAACCTTAGCATGTGGGAGAGGAAAAAGGTGCCACCTGGCTGGGCCATCAGGAAACCATCAAAGAAGGACTTGAATTAGACCTCGAAGGACAAGTTGGGAAAACTGGAACAGGCAAGCATGGCGTTCCAGACCATGGCAGTGAACAGCAACTAGAGGGGCAAGAATAGTTCTAAGACCATGGGCTCAAAGGATGGTCCATGGATCAGCAGCATCAATGTCTCCTGGAATTTGTTAGAGATGCAAATTCTCAGGCTCCACCCTTCACCTACTAAACCAGAAACTCTGGGTGGTGGGACCCAGAAATCTGTATTTTAGTAAGTCCTCTGGATGATTTTATGCATCCTCAAGTCCTAAGGTCATAAGGTAAGGCAAGAAGGGTGAGAGGTCTGCCCAAATCCAACTACAGAGCAATCATGACACAATCCTCAGAGATAACTTTCTTCATCTTAATTTTATCAGCCCTGGCTACACATTACAATCACCTAGAAAGATTTTCAAACCCCTGATGCCTGGGCCCCATGAAGAACACTTAAACTAGAATCGCTAGGGTTGGAACCAAGGCTTCTATATCTTTTTAAACCTCCTCCATGCAATTCCACTATACAGACGTGGTTGAGGAGAATGGCATCTATACGTTTTTGTAGAATGGGTGTCTAGGGTAGCCAGGACGCAGTATACCTGGAAATTCTGCCAATAATTAGCTTGCTGGGGTTCACCGAGCTGCAAAGAGGTTGATGGTGGTACTGCTCAGGAGGGGGAATTAATGTATTTCAAAGCGAAGAATGTATTGAGTTAATTAAAGTGGTAAATGTACCTCATAAGTAGTTCTGTGTGAGACAGAGAGAAAGAGGGGGTAGGAGGAGAGGAGAGGTATAATTGTGTGGTTGTGTAAGTTATCTCTTGTTGCTAGAAATAGAATATATTGGATCAGTAGAATTAGATGAAAAGTCTTAATGATAAAGAATAGATGAACACCAAGCACATCCTAAGAAAATGGGTTTCAGGTGGAATTTGGGAGGATGTTATGCAGAAGATAAGGAAAGATCAAACCTGTATCATAGAGGTCAGGACTCTGAGATCTGGGGTTCAAAAGCCATCTCACCCATTTCACAGCTATATGACTCCAGGCATATCACTTTACCTCTCTATTCCAGTGTGTTTGTAAAATAGGGGTAACAATAATTTCTATCTCATGGGTTAATGGGTTAATCTATGCAACGTGTTTACAGCAGAGCCCGGTACTCAGCAATGGTTGCTGTATTAATTGTTGTTTTTGTTTAGAGGGTTCTGAATAAAAAGGGATGCACTGAACCAGGAGCTGGAGGATTTGTGGTTTGGGATATGCTCCTTTTCTTCCCCCAATAACATGGCTGTGACTCTTGCAAATAAGCCATGTGTACATGAATCCATGCCGTCTCAAGTGTTCTATCTATGTTGATTTCTTAACAGGTGCAATGATCATTGCTTCAACTACTGTCCAGCTTCTGGCCATCATCAAAGAGTGTCAGATCAGCCCCAAGGGTGTAGGAACAGCTCAGAGACTGCCAGCCAACATAGAAGCTGAGTTGACATCAGAACCCTCTCAACACTCCAAGCACATAGGAATGCAGGATAAAATATAACATCAAAAACTTCAAATACATAGCTTGGATCAAAAAATAAACATAAAGGAAAAGAGAATCCCAGGTGCCAGAAAGGATGAGCAAAACTAAATGAGCCATACGGTCCATGTGGTATCAAAACTACATATACCTAGAAAGTCATAATATCAATGCCTGGAGAGCAGAGTTGCATCCATAAGATAGGAGCTAGTAATGCCCAAAGCAGGAAATCATAAAGGACTTTCCATCCATGAAAGGGGCAATAAAAACCTCTACCCACTGGCTTGAGCACATGGCTTCTAGGCAAGTTGGCAATCCCAGACCACAGGTGGTAAAAGATTCTCGGGGATAAATTTAAATATCAAGCCTGTGCCATGAGCTTCCCCAATCTTGGCCCCTGGTAACCTCAAAGAAAAATTTCCCACCAAAGATGAGTTCACAGTTAGAAATCATAAAGCACATAGGTAACCAAGCCCCATGAGAGTCCGAAGATACAACTAATTAAGGAATTCAAACCATAGAAATTACATGCACGAGACTGTTCAAACGCCTCTTTGAGGGTATTCGAGGATACAATCAATAAAATAAAAGGAAGAAATAGAGTTGCAGTGGCTACAGATCATTAATCATAAGACACAAAGTCTGTATGAAGGAGATTTATATGGTGAGCCTTGGATGGTCTTCTGTTCCATCTTTGCCTGCTGGCTTCAAGGAGATGAGGCAGGGGAGTGAGAAAAAGACACTCATACCCATGTAGGCTGATACGGTCTTTCCACATAAGGCAAGTTACCAATATGGATCAGAAGCCTTACATTTTTTGCATTTACTTTGGAGAGATTCACTTTTAGGGATTTGTTCTAAAAAAAAAATAAAGATTGATATGAGCAAAGATTAGCTATAAGGATCTTTTCTTCAGTGGTGAAAAAAATGGAAACGTTCTATATGTCCAGCAGCAAAAGATTTGTCAAATAAATGAGGATATATCCAGATGTTGGGATTCTAGGCAGGCATTATAATGGATACTGTAGAAGAATGTTTAATGGCATGGAAAGACGTTCATAACATTGTAAGCAAAAAGGCAGGCTTTGTTGTGACTGCGTGGGCAATGCAAATTCCATTTTTATAAATACAAGATAAATACTGTGGTTTAATATTTAATTGTGGAAACTCAAATTATGAAAAATAGATGTAATACTGGAAACAAAAGTCACAAACAGGATTATCTTTGAGTGGTAATACATTATGTTGAGTTGTAATACATTATGTTGTTGATAGACACCACTGGCCCAGCTGAAAAACAAAAATTGCCTTTAGTAGGAAAAGACACAGAAACTTTGGAGATGTTACACGAAGCAGAAAATAACAGAGCCACTCACAGACAGACAGAGATTTCCAGTTTTCCTGAGGTTCTCCCTGAGGATGACAGCTGTCAATAATGTGTATGAAGCCTCTCCCTGTGCGCTGCTCCAATTTATCCTCTCATCTGCCTATTCTGGAGACTCTGGTTTCCTGCCTGTGTAAACTTGGTGATAATCACTGATTCAAAAGGGCCCAGCACATTCCTGATAGTTCATTGAAGGGTTCGATTAAGAGATGGAATCTTCAAGAACATTCCATAGAGTACCATGGCCACCTGAAGTCTGGTAGGACTATAGATTTTTTCTTTCTTTCTTTATATTTGCCAAATATATTACTCTGTGAATTAGTTATGACAAGCTCTAGGAGAACAAAATAACCCTTAAATCAGTAGCTTGGTTCAATAACGTTTCTTTTTCTAAACTAAAACCCGATGCCATCTTGTAACTATGCCATTTAGGATACACAGCTCTGAAGGGTGAGGCAGCAGGAAAGAGAGGGCATAGAGGTGCCACACCTGTCCCTAAATACTTTAGGACAGAAGACACAGGTGTCATTTCAGCTTACCCTTTATTGGCTGAATTAATCACGTGGCAAGGCACTAGGAAGTATGTTCTTCACTTGTATTGGGTAGTCTACTAAACCACATATAGAGGACTTTGGTAATCCTGATCATCCTCTCTAATGAATAGCATTTTTAACACACTCACCAGGGTGGGGGAAATGGTCCCGCTAGAATTAATCTATGAAGAAAATTATGTGCTATCTGTACAGGGAACCATTAACAAAGGTCATTGGCTTTTGTAAAATAAGTGGGTAATGTTACAGGTCTTGGGAAGCTCTCAGCAATCTCTTTGCCAGCCTCCTCCCACAGATACCTAAACTTTCCCATTCTGGAAGAAAGCGAATTGAGGGCACAAATCCCTGTATTATGCAATGGGGACAGGCTAGTTAGCCCCGAAGCACAATAGGGTCACCTTGATCCCAGGTGCTTCTGTCCTTTTACACTGCCACTGTCCTTGTGTGGCCTCAGGATGGCTGCTCCTGCCTGCGATGTTGGCCTTCCAGAATTTCATCCAAAGGCAGAATGAGACTTTTCTCTAGTGCAACAACTTTTATCAAGAAAGGACACCTTTTCCCACGATCTTCACACCAAGCACACTTGCCTTACATTAGCCAAGACCACATACATGAATACACTTAAACCAATCACTGGCCCAAGTTGTGGAATTACCACTGGTTATATTTAAATAACTAACATCCATTCCCCTGGAACTGGGAAAGGGCCATGTATCTAGATCAAATTGGGGTTCCATTAGCAAGAAAGAAGGGATAAGGGGTTGTTGAGCGGAAAATCAACAGTCTTCTATGGATAGAATAGGCAATGCCTGTTGTAGGTCAGGTTTCATCTATATATTCACTCCACAAACGTTTCTACTTGGTCTCAAGTGTCATGATGAGCACTCTGGAATTAGAGAGGAACTAGACACAGCCCCTACCTTCAGTGGATTTTCAGTCCAGGAGAATTGGTCAGACATGTAATTAAATAATCAAAACAGATTGTGATAAATACAAAGATTAATGCCTAAGATATATGTAGAAATTTGAAAGAGAGCATGGAGGAGAAACTTGAAGACAGTCAGGGAAGGCTTCTCAGAGGAGGTGACATTTGAGTTGGACTTTAAAGGCTGACGATATGCAAAAAGCAGTCCAGGGAAAGGTGGAAATGAATGAACAAATGAATGGATTACATTAATTAAAAAGACAACAGGAGAAGATTTTTCAAAGAGAGGATAGTGTCAGCTTTGGAAAGGCCTTTGAGAATGTCAAGAGGAGTCTGTGGGTTTTAGTATCCATGATTATATGCACTACTGACTGTATAACTTCAGAGTAATTGCAGGGAAAGAAAATGCAGTACATTCAAATATAGGAAGACACATTCAGCAGAAGTAATAAATCTGAAAACCCTTCCAAACACAAACCTTTATGAGTATGAAGTATCTTAGGAACAGCTAAAATCAGGTACAATGGAGCTATGCATCCTAATGCAGTGGAACTTGGGAACCACTTCTCTCTCATTTTGGATCTTTCCAAAGAGTTCAGTCTTGGTGACCAGTCCTCTTTCAGGCTAGGGGAGAGACTGGAGAGGTTTAATCAAACCAAATGGGAAGAACTGGATGACAAAGATGGCCAGTCCCCATGGAGAGTATGTCCTTATTTACATGTCACCCTGGGACTCCAGAAATGTGTGGCCACAATGTATTGCCACACTGAGGGATCCTCTGGCCTATGATATTTACTTGCTTTTTTTAAGAGTAGGAAGGGGCACAGGGAGAAGGAAAATCCATGCCCAGCATGGAACCCAACGCAGGGCTCAATCTCACAACCCTGAGATCATAACTTGAGCTGAAATCAAGAGTCAGACACTCAACCAACTGATATACCCAGGTGCCTTTCCCTCTCTTTTTCTTCCTTTTTTTCTGAAAATGATAATTAGCTGTCTTCAATGATTAATATACAGGCTCACCAGGAGGGAGGAGGATAGACAATTTGACCTCTTAAGCCCTTCATTCAGCCTTTTATTGCAGGAGACAGCATGGTAGAGGGAATGTGCTATAATAAAGGATATATATGCTTTGGTCTATGTTCCTGGCTCTCCTTCAAAAACTCTTGGAATTTCCTGAATGATAGGAATATATTTTGTTATTCATGATGAGCCCTCTTGGGGGTCTGGGAAGTACAATAAGGGGAGAGCTAGATAACTTCAGGAGACAGAGGGCTGGTTGCCAGAAGAAACTTCCAAGTGATTAGAGGGTTGAACCTTTCAGCCCCACACTCCATCTCTGGAGAGGGGACAGGGGCTGGAGATTGAGTTCAACCACGTGGTTTAAATTAAATCAATAATTTAATTAATTCTGCCTAAAGCTCTTGGGTGCCAAAGCTTAGGGGAGCTTCCAGGTTGGAGAATGCATCAATGTATTTGGAGGGTAACAAACCCTGATTCCATGGGAAGATATCATGGAAGCTCTGTGCTCCCTCACACCATCCACCTCACCTTAGACATATATTCCATTTGTCTGTTAATGAGTTGTATCCTTTATAATAAAACTGTAATTGCAAGTATAATGCATTCAGTGAGTTCCATAAGTTGTTTTCATGAAGTACTGAACCTGAAAGGGAGTTGTCAGAGCCTCCAAATTTGTAGCAGATGCATGGGTGGCTAAGAGATACCTGAGGGTTGTGGTTGGTGTCTGAAGTAGAGACAGTCTTGTGGGGTGAGCCCTTTAACTTATGGGGTATGCAATAACTCAGGGTAGTGTCAGAATTAAATTGAGCTCTAGGACATCTAGCTAGTGCTAGAGAATTGTTGGAACCTAGAGAATGATGATAATGGCTGACATTTGTTGACCACTTATTAAGTGTCATGTGTATACAAATACTTTCATGTGCACTTTCTCAGACAAGAACCCAGGTCACACCCTGATCCCAGCATTGATGGTTGTAGGTATGCTTCTCTTTACCTTGTGGGTAGATTCCTCCACATGTATAGCTTTAAGTCAGGTCACACATTCCTTAGAATGCCCTTCAATGGACCAGGAATTCTGCAATTTTTGTTTTAGGTTTCCCTTCTCATCTGCAGCCCTTCCAGCAAGCAAGTTACAGATCTGTAAACACTTCAAGGGCGCTATTTTAAGACAGCCCTTTATAAATCAGAGTGCTTCTGAAACACAAATGGATGTAATCACCCCCTAATTTGCCTGGTTTGTGGGTTTGGATTTGCTTGCTTGCTTTATTTAGACTGTTTCGAATCCTGTTGTGGGCTGAGAATCAACAATCTCAGCCATAAGCGAGCTAGCTCTGTTATGTTTTGTTTTGTGCAACACCAGGTGTGATGCCAAATGAATGATGGTTATTTTTTCCCAATGCTATAAAGTTATACATTCAAGTGAGCATTGTTTTTCAAAGTTCTCACCTTGAGAAGGTAAATGCTTCTCCCACCACTCTGCCTTGAGTACCTGAAGCACCCCTGCAACATCCCTCCTCTCACCCCCTTCCCTGAGAGCCTGAGGGTTCCTCCAGTACCAAAGTGTGCAGTTTGGTTTTATATTCTCACAGGTAGCATATGACTGGGTCCTTCTCACCCTTACCCTCTCCTCCATGGGACTCTCCATTTCAGTTGATGAGCAAGAACATAAGTAAAGAAAAAAGCATTGCGAGGGTTCAAGTGCAAGAGGATCAAGAGGTGACAGTGGGGATCAGGAGAGATAAACTACTTTTGGAGTCCACCACTCATTGGATATATATAATGTGACATTGAAGAAAAACCATGTCACTTCTTATAATCTCTTGCCAAAACTCTTAGTGACCCTTAGAGCCTATGTCATACTTTGGAATCAGAGGTATTTGTGATTTTTTTCATTGTCTGTCTCCTAGTCTGTGAGCTCCAGAAGGGCAATGGGTAGTGGAGGGCTTAGCATACAGGAGGGCCAAATAACTATTTGTGGAATGAATAAATGAAGGAATATCCTTCCCCTGTAGAAGCCTACACACAAACATAAACTTGCTGCATCCAGTGATCGGGCCGCCAATTTGACTCTTGGAAGGTGAAATCACTCATAGACCTCCTAAGCCCCCATCATGAGCAGTCCAGGTACAGAAAAACAACTCTCTAGACTCACAGAAGACATTGGAATCATGGCCTGATTTAAGATTGAACTGAGATTTAGCAATTGATCAGTCCAAGAGTTTTCCAGCTTCAGAGGGCATGAACACTTGAAAATCTGATGAAAGCCGTAGAGCCTCTCCCCCTCCGCAAACGCACATACAAACATAACCAGCACAATATTTCAGAGATTACACTGACCACACATGAATCACCCAAAATACTTGGTTAAGGATTTCTGATCTCTAATCTGAGGCTCTAGTTTTACAAGTGTTCCTAGAGAGAATTGACTTGCCCATCAACACACAACTAGATAGAAAGAAGAGGGAAAAACCCCTCCTTTGAGCTGTGAGCAGTCAGGACTTCCTCATCATTTAAGATCCCCTACTTCCTTTGGTCAGAGACAACCAGCACATTTTTCCAGAGCTGGACTTTTCCATTTAAAATTCCTCGTTTAGAAATGCATCTTCAGAAATTTCTTTTTACCAAAATCCCCTGAGACTGGGTTTAAGGTTTGGAGGAGAGAAGAGCTGCACAGTAATGTGTGTGTTGAAAGAGTCTGGGGAGGGTGGTTTCCGTTGTTAGTTGAGGGGGAAGTATTTTTCTTTTTTATTTTCTTTTTACTGTTTCCCAAGTATTTTCTAACTCACAGGTGAATCAGAGCTCAGTTCTGCTCCAAAGGATTAGTTAACAATCTTTGACAGTGTGGCATTCTCCCTGGAAGTCAGAACCCCTGCAAAACACTGAATTATTCACACCAAATAGGTCACATTTGCTGATGGAGCAAGTAGAATTTTGTGTGTCAAAGAAAGACTCATTAAACTGAGTGCTTCAGTAAAGCAAGCACCACTGGGGTATAATTTATTGGTGTTGCTTGACTGCTTCACAAAAATGATGGAGGCTGCCTCTGTCCACGTAGAGTAAGCCCATTCCTGGCTGTGACCAGGACCCATGTCTCATGAAGGCAAGCTCCAAGCTCTGTCCTTCATCCATGCTACTGGTATTTGGATATTGGAGTCTTCCATGCCCAAAGCTCTATGGGCAGCAGAAAGATAAGACTTGTCATTTATTGGGTGAGGGTTCCTAATCCAACGATGCTGTCTTTATCAGGAATCATTTGGTTTCAAGGAATGGAAACCTCCTTAGACTGACTCAGGTAAAAGGAGGTTGATTGAATGGATAAAGGGGAATCTTTTGGATCCCAGTGGTGGCGAAAACCACTGGACCTTGTAAGATTCAGGAGTTATCAGGTAACTATGTTTTCTATCCTTTGCTCTCTTTCTCTCTAGGGCTATATGACAGAATAAATGAATGAATGGAGTGAATGAATATATAGGAACCCAGTGCATCAATTATGCCAGATGGCCCCACAATTTCTGTTTAAATATGATTCCTGACAATCTAGAGCCATTAATGAATGTAGCCTGATGATGTAGTCTAATCCCAGCAGCCAAAGGAGGTGCAAATGCATGTTGCTGTCCGTGGTCCTAACCAACCATTGCGCACATGTATTTTTTCCCCTAGCATTGGGATCCTGGTGACCTCATCCAAACTGGCCCAGGACATCTTAATCAGATTTTGAAAGAGGGTAGAAAAGCTAAAAAAGGAAGGGTGAAAGAAAAAGGCTATGACAGGCAGACGTGCAGGGCTACACTCTGCTACCAGTGACAGGAACCGAGTAGGACCCTTGGAGAGTCTATTCCAATGCACTCATGTTTGTTTGTTTTGTGTTATGGCTGTTTAATCCTCTATACTAATGAACAGATTTGGAATTTTTCACAGTTGTAGAACAACTAGATTTAGGAATCCTGTTGTGAAAAAAAAAAAAAAAGGAATCCTGTTGTGTTCTGATGTCATGCTTAGAAGTATCAGGGAGCTCATCACTTTGTAGTATAGCCTAATCACAACGGTATTGGAAGCTCCATTTTTGAAAACATTTCCAACACCAGGCTCAGTCTGCCCATTTGTGAACATCACCCTCTGTCCACAAGACAGACCTTCAGACAATTGAAATCTGTTCTTGCCTCCCCACCCCCCCCAGGTCAGCCCTTCTCCAACAGCTCACTCAGTCACTCCCTGGCTGACCCTGGGACTCCTGCTATGCTGCATAAGCACATCCTGCCCGAGTAGCAAGTAGCCCATAGATACTGAGGCAAAATGGCGAGGTGGGAGTCTGGGCTAATGCCAGCATCTGGATGCTTAGTTCCAAGCCATCTCAAGTCCTGCACAGTTCCAGGCTACAAGAAGGTGTCCTGAATAGGCTCCAGAAATCAAATAACCCAGTTATCCTGTTTTCCATTCTGGTGTAATTTGCCAGTTTTTATGAATGTGCATGTATGCATGCAGCACCTGGACATTCAGAGGGTGGCTGGCTGTTCATGTCAGCTTGTCTGCAGGTAGAATGCTTCCACTTTCTCTAAGCCTGCCTCCCAATTCATGAGGAATAAGCTGAAAAGATTTGAAATCCAGCATGTGGGTCTCACTCCATAAAGTCTCACTGCCGTTGCCAGGATCCTGTGGCCCTGTCAGCCCCTCAGATGGGTCTATAAAAGGTGGTGTTCAGTTGCACCTTTGCTGTTCTAGAGTATAGGCTTTGGAGGTTGGAGTATCCAGGGTGAAATATCAGGGAGCTTTTCCTCACAAGCTGTAGTAAATAAACACTTGAAAGCCACTTGCCTCACCTGTCTTCCTGCTGCTCTGAGAACTGTAGCCAGACTTTTGCCATCATCCTGCTTCCCTCACTCCTCCTCCTGTCCCTGCTTATTGGACCTAGTACACGTTGGCAATGGTGTGAGTTGGGAAGCTGTGGCTGCAGTGGAAAGAAGGGGTGTCTTCTTCTGGGAAGCCAGTCTGCAGACCTACTGAGAAGGAGAACAATGAAATAGAGACCAGAGCTGGGCCTAGGAAGTATGTGGCTGAGATAGGGACAGGGTAACAAAGACTTTCTTTAGGCCCAGAGTAGCAGAGTCCCACCATTCAGGAGAACTTGGACTTTGGAATGCATTCTTGCTTTCCTAGAAATGTTCTAAATCCCTTCTCTAGAGCTTGGAGTGTGCTGGGGCTGGAAGGACCATCCAGGCAGGGCACTTTAAACTCAGATAAGCACCCATAGAAGTTCCAGTCTCTGCTCCTCCACTGCAGGGGTCGTTTGCCACATGTATTGGGTTGGTCAGATGCCCCAAAGATTGTGTGGTCCATGGCCCTGGAGTTTCACAAGCTAATGGTTCCCACTAGCTAGTATGATCTTTCTTTTAGTGGCACTACAAGCAATTGGTCCACAAAAATATGCCAACACACTGGTATGTATGTATGTATGTATGTATGTATGTATTATTTGCCAACATGCTCTTTTGGATTGACTCACATTGTTTGTATAGATAGGAGATCTTCAGAAAACATATGCCCTGGGACCTGCATACCCTAGTGACAGCCTTGATCTGCAGGTCCTAATACCTTCCATTTTATTCTTCCAGTCCTTCTGGAGGCCTTGGCCTCTATAAGGGGTGCAGTACCTCTCTGTAAATCCCTCTGTTTGTTTCAGCCATCTGAAACGAACTGTTTTCTAGAGTCCCAGAAGCCCAGGAGTGGAGCTTCAACAAACCTCTCCCTGCTCAGGGCTTCCACTGTCTGATCTAAGAAATGGGATAATAATCCCAAATATCTCCTTTGCAGAGCTGTTTGAGAGTCCACATACTTATTCATTTATCAAATACTGAGTGCCTACTGCATTCCAGGAGATACGTCAGGCACTAAAGATACAATAGTGGACAGACACAGCCCAAGCTGCTTTCTCACAAACCTGACACCTAGCAAGAGGAGACAGACAAGAACACATTTAAAAATATATGTCTGTGATGGTAAGTGTTACAGAGAAAAATCAGGCAGGATGTGAGGACAGGAAATTCCTGAAGTTGTGGTGTTGCTATTTTACTTAGGGTGACCAGGGAAGGCTTTTTCTGATAAGATGACATTTGATCAATTACCTGAAATGAGGAAATGGACCATGTGGACATCTAGGGAAGGTTTATCCTTGCAGAGGGAATAGTAAGTGCAAAGGCCCTGAGGCAGGAACATGTTTGGCATAATGCAAGGAGAACATAAAGGGCATGTGGTTAGAACACAGTGAAAGAGGAAAGGAAAGGTCAGAGACAAGTCAGGAGGTGAGAAGAAGGTCAGTCCTACAGAGCCTTTAGAGCCATCATAAAGACTGCTTTTTCCTTTGAGTGAGACGGAAAGCATAAGAAAGTTTTGACAGAGGAGGAATGTGATCTGAATTACATTTTCATAAGATCATCCTGACTTCTGGATCTAAATTAGATTGGAAAGCAGAGAAGTGGGTATTGGAGCATGGACAGAAGCAGGGAATCATTTATGGGATAGTATAGTCCTCTAGGCAAGAAGTGGTGGAGCAGAGCAATATCTGCAGATGTGATAAAAGTGGCAGGATTCTGGAAGTATTTTGAAGGTGGAGCTCATAAGTTTTTCTAATGTGCATTGTAAGAATTATACCTATAAAGCACATACCTACCACTGTACCTGGCTAACGTATGGAGATGTGGTGTGTCTAGGTCAAGAATCCATACACTGTATTCAGAGAGCAATACTTCCTCTGCATCTGGATGTGGGCCATGGCACCAAGACATGAGCCCTGGCCTGCACTGTCTCTGTAAGGTTAGACAAGGCAGGGGATGCTTTAAGGTTAGACAAGGCAGGTTAGACAAGGTAGAGAGGAGAATAAAGTGATACCCTTCCTCTCAGTCTTCACTGGGTCTCATAATCTATCCCATCATCCCAATGAGTTAGAAAATACAACTATCTTGATGGTGTCCACTAATCCGTGTCCCCAAACATCACACATAGTCTCTTATCCAGACAGTGGACATTTGTTGAACTGCTTTTATGGGCCAGGCACAGATGATAGAAAGGGCCCCAACGTCCAGACCCTACTCCAAAAAAGCCCTGACCTGGTAAAGGAAACAGAAACATAAAAAACAAATGAGTACAATAAAATAGTCCTTTGAAATAAGGACCAAACTGGACATATAAACAAGGAGCTTAGAGGCATTGTATAGAGAGGATAGATCCTGCTCAGTAGATCAGAAGAAAACTTTGCAGAAGAGAAAACATTTGGTCTGAGTCTTGCAAGGTACATCAGAGTTTTCCAGATGCCTAAGGATGAAAATAAGATTCCAGATGGTATTTGCCAAGGCATACAGGTGTAAGAATCCTTGGAATGTCTGGGGAGGGACTGATGGCCCCATGGGGCAAGAATGTTGGATTCACACCACTAAGTCGACCAACAAAAAGGAATGAACCCCGCAAAGAGCCAGGTCTAAGGATATAGTGGTGAATGTGCTGGGCCTGACTCATAACTTCCCAGAGCCCCTACTGCTTGAGGGAAAAACTTCAAGGAATGATATTCCTTAGATCCTCCCATGGAGATGCTTCCACAACACCCTGCATGTTCTAGGTAGCACAGCTGTCATCTGGTGATTTGTCATGGTCTCCAATTAAGCCGTGAGTTCCTCAGGAGCAGAATGCTGTTTACCCCTTCCGCATCCCTTATGCCCAACACAGTTTCTGGCGTATTGTGGCCACTCAAGACACATGTGAGGAAAGAATAATTAATGAAACGGTGGTAGGGTTAGTTTGTAACTGGCCTGTCTTGGCTCCCAGGCCTCTTGAGGGAACTTATTACTATTACTTGTATTCAATGCAACAGGGCAGGAAGTTTCCTTAAGCCGCGATAATTGCATTACCCTAACCCAGTATTGAATTAAACCCAGCCTTTAACATGAGTGATTAAAAATGCTTCACATCTCCCACTGGCACTTAGAAGTCAGCTCTCCTCCTGAGCCATTCTCTTCCTTCATTGACTTCTCCTTATCAGGGACGTCAAGATCATTGGCATTTAGAAAGCACATTATGTTGGCTCTTTTCTTTCCCAATACTGCAAAAAGAAGCAATTTGACCTTTCATAAGGAAAATGGAACCGTGAGCTTCCCCTACATGGCAGCAGTGTCTGGGATTTCTTATCTTCATGTCAGGAGACCTCCTCTCCAGCCAGGCAGGAATAAGGCTAGCGAGATAGATGAAGACTATCTGATACTGTTTCCTCAAGAGAAAATGCTGAGGAGAAGGTTTATTAATAGAGTAGACCAGCCCTGCCAAAGGCAACCATGAGGAGAAGATGGACAGTGAGGAGGGGAGCACCCACCCTCAGGGTCACAGTGAACTCTACTGACATTTCATCTCGGTGACATCTGTGCAGAGGATCCCAGGCTGTTGTCCTGGGGGATAAAAAGAACAGAATGGCCTCAATCAGAAAATTAAAATGGAAAGAAACGGATCGACCCAGCCACCAGTAGGGACAGAGTAATTCCCCTCTTGGAAAGAAGCAGGTCTCCCTGAGTTTCCTGTTTGGGTGGGAGAGATAAGAAATGTGACTGTTGCCATCATCTGCTGATTAGAGCTCTCTTTTGTGGTTACTTTTACCCTTTGGAAGAATTAGAAGTGCTTGAGTCCTTGGAGTAGATTGTCAAATTTCCTCAAATCTTCCTCTCCCTGTGCCCATGCCCTTTGCAGCCAGATTCTTCTGCTGCTCCTATTTAGAGGCAGAGACTATTTCTCCACTTCCAGAACCTTCTTGGACCTTGTGACTTGCTTTGGCCAGTAGAACACCCACAGGAGTGCCAATTCCAAGCCTGAGCTTCAAGAAACTGTGCGCATTTCCATTCTCTCTGGAGAACCTTTGGGCTGTCCCATGAACAGTCTGGGATAGACTGTGGGAGGATGAAGGCCACAGGAACCAGACTCAATCCAGAGCAGTAATCCATGCTGAGCCCTCAAATATGCAAGAGCCCAGCCAGCGTCAGTAAAACTGTTTACCCAATCTGTGTCTGAACACAGATATAAGAATGTATTCAGCTGAGATGAGAAGGACGCCCCAGCTGAGCCCAGCCTAAGTTGCCAATGGCAGAATTTCAAGCTAAATAAATGGTTACAATTTTAAACCAAAAAAAAAAAAAAAAACAATTTTAAACCACTGGGTTTTGAGGGCATTTTTGTTATACAGCAATAGCTAACTGATACACTCTAGTCTTGTTCAAGCACTCCTAGAGGACAGGAGGATTTAGCACTTTAGAAGATACTAGAACTCTAGGATGAGATGTAAGTGCTGTGAGGGCAGAAACCAAACAGGCCCCACAAGTGACTCAGGGCAGGCGACAAATAAATTTGGTAGGATTGAGTTTGAAGACCATGTAAAAATTAAGAGGATGCTCTTGGGGCACCAAGGTGGCTCAGTCAGTAAATTGTCTGCCTTCAGCTCAGGTCATGATCTCAGGGTTCTGGGATCACGTCCTGCATTGAGCTCCCTGTTCATGGGGAGCTTGCTTCTCCCTCTCCCTCTGACTGCCACTCCCCCTGCTTGTGCATGCTCTCTCTCTCTCTGTCAAATAAATAGAAGAAAAAATTTTTTAAAAAGAGGATACTCTCATAAGAATATATGCAATTTGCCTCTCTGGAATAATTATCATCCTGATTCAAGCTTCAGTAAGAATGGCTGGCAAAATCAATTGAGCTTCT
Organism: Vulpes vulpes; assembly: GCF_048418805.1. Lineage (NCBI taxonomy): Eukaryota > Metazoa > Chordata > Mammalia > Carnivora > Canidae > Vulpes > Vulpes vulpes. Next base: position 17,917,777 of record NC_132789.1, on the reverse strand, counting down.
AGAACTTAATCTAAAGAGGCATGTGGCCTGGTTAAGAAGAGTCATCTAATATTAAACGTTTCTACCCCATAGAAGCCCTGCCCCACAAAGAGGCTCCATCATCTGCCTGTTTCCTAAACCTGGATTCAGTCCTGACATCTCACCTCCTCCTCTCCACTGGGCCTCCATGTCCTGTTGCTTATGTCTTTTAAATATATCTCGATCTATTCCCTTCTTGCCGCCACCTCGTTTAGATTTGAATGACCATATCAGCCTCTTAAACTAATCTCTTAACTAATCTCGTAATGTCCAATTCATTCTCTGCAGAGCATCAAGTGTGATCTTTCCAAAACACCATTCCAATCACCCTCCTCTTCGAGCCTTCAATGGCTCCTCATCATCGCAACCAGGTTTCTTAGTCTGTGTGTGTCCCTGCTGATTTTCCTCCCTCCCTTCTCCCTGTTTTGTCACCAAAAACACACACCTTTCCTGCAGTGCCAAACTATTTGCAGTTCTCCAGGCCTGGGATATTCTTGAGCTGAGACAGTCTTCTCATTCCCTATTCCGTTTCCCAGCTGTTTCCTCTCTTCTTTTTAGAACTTGCTTCAGATGTCAGTTTCCTTTCCTGATCTCCAGGCTGGGCAGGGTAGAAGCATCTCCTTTGAGGTCCTTTGGCTTCCTGTGTGCTTCTGGAATCTCACCGTGGTGTCAATGCCTGTTTCTTTCTCCCCTTGTGCCCACCACTAGACCATGAGCTCCGTGTGGCTGGAGCTGGTTCTTTCATCTCTGTGTCTAGTACAGGCCTGATTTAGACTGAGCGGTTTATTGAATGGATGAAGCAAGCTAAAACAAGAGAGTTGGAGCAGCCCCTCTGAGAATGAATCAGATTTGAGGGCAAGCTTATAGAGAGAACTCCAAAAACCAGTTCACCAGTTTCAAGTGACACAATCTTTCGGGTAGTGCATCACAAGTAAAGATGAGCAGTGAAGTCAGAATCAGGCACAAACATGGAGCAAATACATGAATTGATGGTTCTCATTAGACTTCAGTCATCAAGGGTGAGATTTGCTAAGTGTTGGTGTGCTTTAAGGTCCCGTACCTGGCACTGTGCTGAGGGTTTTACAAGTCTTATCTCACTTAACTCCTCTCAGCCTTGGGATGTAGGGTCTATCATCATCTTCCCTTTTCAAATGAAAATGCAAAAGCACAGAGAAGTTAATTAACTTGTAGAAGGTCAGTCAGTGGACTAGGTTAAGTGAAATCATTTTGCTTGAGTGTAAGCTATATAGTCTTTACCTGATCCCCTGCTATGAAAGGTAGGATTTAGAAAATTCAAAACAATGGCACCCTTGTAACATATTTTGCTTACTTGCAGATACAGATCAAGATACAGCAGCACACTTAAATGATTAGTCTAGCCAGTACAAGAGTAAACAGGATCCCAGTCAATAAACATAGTTTTTTCTTTCTGAGATTATAATCATCAGTGCACATTTCTTACCAAGATATAAGCATTTCCTTCCACCAGACTCCTAAGAGTGAAGTGAAAATTATATATGCACTTAATGTAGCCAATTAGCACATTCTCTATTTGTTTCTAGTAATATTAATGTTGTTTTCCCTCATATTAACTAGGCTTTACTATAAAACTAGTCATTTCTCCTGCATCCTACAAACTGTCAGCTCCTGGGCCTTCACCTATGTGGCTTCCCTTTTATCAAAACCACCTTCATCTGTTATTCAAGGTCAAGTCCATGACCTACCTCCTACTATCTTGCCATATCTTCCCATCCTAAGAAACATTACACGGGGCTCAGCGCCCTCTCAGCTCTGTCTTGTGCTGATCAAGAAAACATTTGCTCACACGCATGTTTTTGTTTGGCCTGCATGACTTGGCTTCACTGAATTTTTTTTAAAGATTTTATTTATTTATTCATGAGAGACACAGAGACAGAGAGAGAGGCAGAGACACAGGCAGAAGGATAATCAGGCTCCATGCAGGGAGCCCGACATGGGTCTCAGTCCTGGGTCTCCAGGATCATGCCCTGGGCTGAAGACAGGCACTAAACCGCTGAGCCACTCAGACTGCCCTGAATTTGTTGTTTTTTTAAAATATTTATTTATTTATTTATTTATTATAGACACAGAGAGAGAGAGAGAGAGAGAGAGAGGCAGAGACACAGGCAGAGGGAGAAGCAGGTCCACACAGGGAGCCAGACGCGGGACTCGATCCTGGGACTCTAGGAACGTGCCCTGGGCCAAAGGCAGGCAGCAAACCGCTGAGCCACCCAGGGATCCCCTGAATCTGAGTACTTTTAATCTGTTTTTTAATCTGAGTACTTGCCAGCTTTAAAAAATCATGAAATTCTATATAAAGATCCAGCCTTCTGATTTTTCTTGGGAGGACACAAGAATTGGTAACTCCATAGTCATATTCTTTCATGGCTACAATTATCTAGAATTGAGAAGCTGCTTTCTGAGGCAGGAGAGTAGATGCTGGGGTGCCCCCTGCACTCCCATAATCCATCGCCACTTACCACTTCTGTGCACCCAGCTGGCCAGCTGATTTCCAACCACTTGCTGATCAGATTCTTTGTGTCAAGTGTCCCTCTGCCCATGGAACCTGCTCTGTCTTATTGCAGGACAGGAAATACCAGGGAATAAATACCTCCTCACTTCCCTCCAAGGGCAGCTCTCAACCAAAGACTGCAATAAACTCCCTCATTATCAAAAAATTTCAGAATACTACCATCCTGGTGGTCTGCTTGTGATCTAGTGACATGGAATAATCACCCCAAACGTACTGGCTTAAAACATTGTATCATCTCTCACTATTCTATAGGTTACCTGGGGAGTTACTTTGCCTTACCTGGTGTCAAGTGGTCACTGGGGGCTGCATGCATGTGCAGGCTCATATAAACTGGACCGTTCAAGATAGCTGGAGAAGGTGATGGCAGTTGGCTGGGAACACAGCTGTATTGGTCTAAGAGTAAGCATTCCAAGAGACCCAGACAGAAACCACAGGCTTCTCATGACCTGGCCTCAGAAACTGCACAACGTCCCTTCCCCCATAATCTATTAGTCTAGCAAGTCACGGGACCAGTCCAGACTCAAGGGGAGGAGGATTAGAGCCCACCTGTCCAGGGAGATATGATGGGGAGTTTGTAGACATCTTTAATCTAGCACCTGGTCTACTTGAACAAATGAACACTGGCTGCCACCTTGTTACTTAAATCACTCATTCATTCTTTAATTCAACAATTAGTGAACACTGGAGAAACAACATGAATCAGGGCAGCCCGGGTGGCTCAGTGGTTTAGTGCCACCTTCAGCCCAGGGTGTGATCCTGGAGACACAGGATTGAGTCCCACGTCAGGCTCCCTGCATGGAGCCTGCTTCTCTCTCTGCCTCTCTGTGTGTGTGTGTTTCTCATGAATAAATAAATCTTTTTAAAAATACTTATTAAAAAAAAAGAAACAACATGAATTAGATATGGTATCTTCCCTGGAGAAGCTCATTTGGTAAATTGGTTTGTGACCATAACAGATTGAAGTTCACCTCCACATTCATCAAGGATCACATGGTTGCACTTAGAATCATCTGGACTTTGTTTAAAAAAAAAAAAATGACACTTCACCAGAGGAGCATCTCTCAGTATCCCAGGAACCCTTAGAATATTGCCCTGCCTGCATAGGAGTGGTCTTCAATGGCACTATGCATGGAAACAGCCTTGGGTGCTTGCTAGAAGTCAGATTCTTGGGCTCCTTCTCTCTCAAATACTTGAATTCATAGATATAGGGTGGAGATAGAGAGTCTACATTTTTATGAAGGATTTTAGGGGATTCTGGTGTGAATTGTCCATGGACCTCATTTTGTTGTGTTTTCCAAACTCCTCATTTTAAAGGAAGCGTGTGTGCATGTAATCTGTATGAACACCTGTGATCAGTTGAGTTTAATTGCACCACAGCTGGTGTTGATTGCATATTTTTTAATGTGGCTTTTCAATACTCACTCCCCCTAGCACAGCCTTTATGACTGAAAATCAGCATTGAGCCCAACCCTGGCTGTCGATTTTAAGGTTTATTTAAAGGCACATGACAGCGGAAGCTGCTCATTCTTTGGCAAATGATGCTACATTATGGACTTAGGAGTTTAGGGGCAGCATGTTGAAAGTGGAATCTCCGCCATGACTGAGCAGCTGTCCCAGTTGGTTTTAAAAACTGTGAGGGGGCACCTAGATGGCTCAGGTGGTTGAGCATCCAACTCTTGATTTCAGCTCAGGTCATGATCTCAGGGTTGTGGGATTGAGCCCCAGGTCCTGCTCTGCACTCAGCATAGAGCCTGCTTGGGATTCTCTCTCTCCTGCTCTTCTCCTTGCTTGCGAGCTCTGTCATTTTAAAAATATATAAATAATGGGGACACCTGAGTGGCTCAGTGGTTGAGCATCTGCCCTCAGCTCAGGGTGTGATCCTGGGGTCCTGGGATTGAGTCCCACATCAGTGGGACTCCCTCTGCCTAGGTCTCTCTCTCTCTCTCTCTCTCTCTGCCTCTCATGAATAAATAAATAAAATCTTAAAAATAAATAAATAGAATCTTAAAAACAAACAAATAAACTCTGAGTTGCTTGCTGCTGCTAAAGTCAGTTTGGGCAGATTATGTCACAACCTCAGTCCAGCAGAAGGTTCTATCCTGAAAATAGTCATCAAGGCTACTGCAAACCTACACAGGTCTCTGAATGTGAATTGAAAAAAAAAAGTGCTTCTTTCCTCAGGCAGAAACAGCCTGCCCTGGATTTAATGAGTGGGATGAAGGCTAAAGAGTGAAGGGAAGGGGCTCCTAAAACAAGGCAAAACAAAACAAAACCGGGCTGTTGTTACTAAAAGGGGAAGGGATATTGAATGTGTTCACTGCTATTGGAAAAGAGAGCTCAGTATGTTGACTTTGTATATGATCCACTCACCCTTGTAGCCAGATATCCCTTATGCAGTACACAACCCATACAACTGCACATGATAGCCATGTAGGAGTTAATACAAGTCTTGTTCAGAATTGAGGAATTGGAAGAGCTCCAAACATCAAACTGGAGGCTGTGAATGTTGGTGGAAAAATAAAAACACAGTGGCAATATTCTTCTAAATAAGCCAGATGGTGAAGGCCTCTTTTTTGAAGGGTGACCACACAGAGAAACCTCAGGTGACATTTACCCCTGAGTGGCCACATGAGTTTCTCCCAAAGGCCACAGCGGATCACTGGGATCCATCTGAAAAATGAGTTCTCCATCAGAGAACAGCCTTGTGGAGGCCTGTGTCCAGCAGGAACGGACACACTAAGATCCCTTCCCCATTTCAGGTACCAGTATGTCAGTTGTCCTTTGAAGAATTGCCTCCTTCTATTCCAGTTTTAATGATTTGGATACTAATGACCCATAGCAGCTCCAGAGGTAAACAAATGACCCAGATTCAGCTATCAGGATAAATCTTCCAGGAAAAGCTTTGCTTTGGATTTCATTGACTGTAGATGGGACAGCTGATGGGACAGCACAATATTAAGTGTGGCCTCTGAAGTAAGATCCCAACTCCACAAGCAACTAGTTGAGTGCCCTTGAGCATCTTAACCCTTCAGGGGAAGATAGGCTTTGAGGTGGCCCCCATGAACCCCACATCCTGATAGTCATGCTTCATGTGACCCCTTCCCCTTGAGTGTGGGCAGGACCCGTGTCTGGTTTCTAGCCAATCACTGCCACGAAGATAGCAGAATGGTGTCACTTCTGTACTAATGATACCCAAGACTGTACCATCTGTCTGGTTTAAAGCCTCTCTCTCTCTCTCTCTCTCTCTGACTTGGAAGAAGTAAGTGACTGTGTTTGGAAGGCCTATGTGTCAAGGAAGTGAAGGTGGTCTCCAGCCCAAAGGCAACCAGAAACTGAGGTCCTGGGTTCTACAGCCCACGAGTATATGGCTGCTGGTAACAACCAAATGAGCTAGAAGCAGATCCTTCCCTGGTCAAGCCCCAGATGAGACCACATTCTGGCCAACACTGTAATTGCAACCTTGTTAGACCCCAAGCAAAGGATTCAGTTAACCTGTGTCCAGACTCTTGACCCACAGAAATGGTGAGGTAGTAAATGTCAGTTGCTGTAAGCTGCTAAGTGTATGGTAACTTATTATGCAGAATACATAATGGATGCAGATACACTCTCTCAGGAAGCGAATGGAGAAACAGTCTCATAGTGGAGAGTGAGGGTCATCCATATGACATCAAGTACCCTGACAACTGTCATGAGGCTTAAAATAGGATATCTTAGAGGTGTGCTTGGTACACAGTAGGTACTCAACAAGTTGCCCCTCCTTCCTCTTCTTAGCTAGACCAGTGTCATAAGTTGACAACTTTAGAATGCCAGACATATTGGAAATGTTCAAACTGGACCCAGTGCCAGGGTCACCCCAGAAAATGCTAGAGAAAGTTTAAAAGCCAAGTTTCCTTTGTGGAGGGTAAAATCATTTTACATCCTATGAGAGGCTGTGCACAGCAAAAACTGTTTCATAATCCTGCCATGTAAACCAGCTGGGATTTTCCTTCGCATAAATTGGATTTTGATTTATATGTCAATACATGCCCCCAGAAACCTCATCATTGCGAAGTTCATCAATCTCAGTGGGAACTGCAGATACGGCCCTCGAGGTACCTCCCAAGGAAATATGGCCCTTGAGTACCAGCCCCACATGCTGACAGGGCATGTACAAGGGGATGGGAGGCAGGAGAAATGGAGTCACCTACTGGGGCTTTGTGGTGTCAGGCTGAGGACTCCATTCCCCAGAAGAGTCTGAGAGAGCCTGGCACTTTGCATGAAGGTGTGCATAGCTGGGGCGAGCAAGGACTAACAGCCTAAGAATGGGTTGCAGGGGAGAGGCCAGGTTGTGACAAGCACTGAATGCTGGGGTGTAGGTTTTGGGTTTGGAAGTAAGAGTATGGCATATCAGATTTGAATCTTCAGAAGAGCATTCTGGCTGCAGCGTGGAGAACAGGATGGAGAGGCAAGACTGAGGGCAGGGACACCAGGGTACAGGTCATTGCAGACCTTGTGTGAACACAGTGGGGCTCTGGGACAGCAGGGATGTGAGAACTCTTGGGGAATTTGTGATGGCAATCTTGGTGACCCATAGGAAGGGACCAGGAAGGCTGCTAGGGTGACTCTGGTTTCTGACTCAAGTGGGAGAACCATGATGGCGTGTACAACTGGAATCATGGTCAAGAAATAACATAGTCCTTGACCAAGAAGAAGTCTCAAAATAGTCCCAGTGGAGGTTTTTACGGAAGAGAAAGAGAGACCTGAAGTCAGGAGAGCACAGCCTCTAGCTAGGAGAAAAGTGCCCTGAGTCAGCTACGTCATGCATTACGCTCTGTGAAGCCCCTGCCACAGGCATACCTTAGAATGATCTCTTGGGGGACATTACCACCCAGCTACAAATGAGTCACTTCATCTCCTCTAAATCTGATAAGGCTCTTCCCATACAAGCCATGACTACTTTGGCTGTTGGGGCATAAGGGATCAGATTGATTTGGCTGAACATTTTTCTGAACTAAGGAGGTGTTTGGCTGTCCAGTAAAATTGACAAATATGTGCTCCATGCTGGAGGCTTGTCAATTCCATTTTCATTGTGCTCCCCGAATTGACCTGCATCAAGTCTCAATATACTGCGATCGTTCCGTCCTTCAATCTGTCTGGCACGCAGATTCTAAACTCAGAGGGTCATGGTGAGGATTTAGCAATTTTTTGATACAAAGGAAGAGCTCAAATTTCCTGTTACCACACTTCCCTGGCTCTCTGCTGCACAAAAGAGCATCCACACTCATCCTGGTCATCACCACATGACATCATCATACCTGTCTAGGTTTTGTATCTTCAGTTGTCTAGCACATGTCCTACATTTAACCATAAATCACATAGGTATTTATGACATTTTGCCAAACAATAAGGAAGGGAATTAGACATGAATTAGACATTCTCTGGCCTCATGACATGCTCTATTTGCAGATTAAGATACCCTAGTGAGAGTCTAGAGAGAGCTAAATACGGGGTAAGGGACTTAGACATGAATTAGACGTTCTCTGGCCTTATGACATGCTCTATTTGAGGATTAAGATGCCCTAGTGAGAGTCTAGAGAAAGCTAAATATGGGGCAAGGACCAACTTTATAAGTACCTGGGGATTTAGTTCCTGACCCAGGAATAGGCTCCAGTGGGGATATTCCCTGATGGGCAGGAGAGAAGTCTGTGGAAAATCCCCTTGCCTATACCCAGTATAGGGCATTCATTATACTGGGCATTTTAATCCTCATTCATTTTGGGGCCAGGCACTATTCTAGGCACTTGGCATATATTATCTCATTTAATGAGTCACAATTCTATGAAGTGTATGATTCTGTCCCCATTCTGTAGAAGAGGAACCTGAGGCTCAGTGAGTTTCAGTAACTTGCCCAGAGTTACCCAGTGAATAAATGGCAATGCCAAACCAAGTCCAGATATTTTTAACCACTGGAATGGCTTTCAGATTCAGCTTGTCACTGAAATTCACAAGACGTATGGTAGGATCACCAGGCATGAGTTTACTTTGCCTTGAGAAAGGATACAAAATATGGAGCAGAGCAACATGTTAGGCTAATGTCCCAATGTCCAACATCCCAATCATCATTTTAGTCTCAAGAATGAATGCAAGTATATGACTATGGATCAGAGCCAATGTCCAATGTCCCAATCATCATTTTGGTCTCAAAAATGAACGATAGTGTGACTGTGGGTCACATCAGCATAAGGAAGCTTCAGAGCCTTGGACCCCCTCAGTTTGAATACCTTGATTCATGACATGGTGCCTAGACGAGTGCATGCTACACTGTCATCCCTCAGCAGCTGCACTCCACAAACTACAGGCCATGTCATAAACAAGCCTGACAACCAAGTACAATGTACTCCAGGACATCATTGGGTCAGTGATCACTGTATAGCCAACCTAGCAAGATGATCATTTACCTCTAATGGGTACATCCCTTCTGTTGACATCACAAAGAGTCCAGCTTCCCTCAGGCATTCCTGAGACTGACAGATTTACGGTTCACCTGTTAACACCTCCTCTTCCTTCTGATGATGGTAATGTTGATGACAATGCTGGTAAGCAATGCCTATTAAGAACTCACTATGTGCCAGTCCTGTGGTAACCTTTTCCCTGCATTATATCAACTAATCTGCATAAGCCAATGCAATAAGTCCAAGTGTTACTGTTCCCCTTCTACAAAGGAGAAAACCAAAACTTCAATAGAGAGGGTCAGTAACTCCTAAAGTCATACCTCTAGAAAGTGAGGGTAGCAGGATATCACTCTGGTGCATTTGACTCCCCAGCTGGTGTTCTTCATCAGTCTATAAAACGGGGTCATGGATTCAAAACTCAATTCATCCCTTAGAGTTAAGTTGGTTGTATACATGAGTCTTAAATCAAATAATAAGCCAATTCAAGGGGGGAAAAAAACATTTATCAAACTAGTAAGTTGTCTAATTTGGCCAATTGTTAACAAAATCGCAAGTCATTTCACTTAAAGTAATTGAGCTTTCAATTGTATATAGGTGATACATGGCTTAGTTACAGTGATTAATAGCTTTGTTCAGTTTTATCACTTGCAAGTTGTATTTCTGAGAGCATTCTCTAATGCACCTGAGTTCTGCAGGTGTTGCCCTATGGTCAGATGCTGGGAAAGGAGTGGAAGTTGAAGGAGTTGGAGTTGGTGGCTTTACCTCAAGAACCACGCATCCTTGAACCATGCATCCTTACACCGTGAACCTCCATGGTGGTCAGAAGTGCAAGGATTTTCCAAATCCTGTACCCTTGGGCCCTTCTTTGGGTGGGAACATAGAGTTCCATCACACACAGGGAAATCCTGCTACATCTTTCTCCGCCCTGTGTTCCTTTGGTTTCTCTCCTCCCAGAACTGAGGCACCTCTTTTGCCCCCATCAGTCAGACTCACATCAGTTCCCTGCTTCCCAGAGCCCCATCTGCAGCACAGTAGACATCAAGAATAGTACAGTTCCCTGGGGAACAGGACATGGGCTTTCCTTGCTTATGTAGGCCCAGCCTAGCCCATGTTGAGTACATTGGCTCAAAGAAATGATTTACAAAGATTACTAGAACAAAAGAAATGTCAGCATGTACACGTGTGTGCACGCACACACATGTAACATGCTATTGAGTTTCATCCATCAAGATGCCTTTGAACAGATCTCATAAACATAAAAAAATAAAATGTTTACTATGGTGAACAATGCACTTTAACACCTCCAAAAAAAAAAACCTCCTAAATAATTTGTGTTGTCAGGAGCACCCACTGCAATATTTTTTCATTTTTGTCCTCCCTGGCTGCAGCTGACCACTCCAAAAGAGATGAGCTTCCAACTATATTAATAGCTTTTTCATCTTTCTGCCACTGCTCCTTTTAAATGGCTTGCTGTTATCTATTCATGAAATAAATAACCACTACCTTTCATGCCTCCCAAATTCTCCTTGTGCCTGGCGAGATTAGAGAAATTGAATCTCTCCAAGGGCTCTCCAAATCCCCATGTTGCTGGAGAACTTTGGAAGGCTGGCTCTGTATGAAGCCAGTGGGAGTTAGAGAAGTCTGAATATCTTTTTGTCACAGAGAAGTTTCTACATGGCCTGACTGTAATGTGTGTTTGTTTGCAGGTGTTCACCAGCTGGGTGAAGACTTCACTGGGTTCATAATCCTCTTTACAAGTTCCCTGTACATTTTATAGCCACTTCTCTCTGGCAGGTAGACACTACATCCCCAGAATCTAACAGACATGGGTTCAAATCTCAGCTCTACCGGTTAATAGCTCTGTGACCTTGGACAAGTTGCTTTGCCTCTCTGATGCTCAATCTCCTCAAAAAAAAAAGCTATAACCTTTTGTTGTTGTTGTTATTTAGTGGTAATTTTATCATCCTCACATCACATTTGAGCATATGGGCCCAGATAAGTTCAGTAGTGTGTTTGTGTCCACAAGTGAGTGTGAGTGACAAAGGCAGGAGTTGAATCCAGTTTTGTCTGATGCCAATATTTGTGTTCATTCCAGCTAGATGGTTGGAACCAGATTATCAGGCTGTTCCTGGTAACCAGAGGAGAGCCAGGCCCATAGGAGAGGCCCAGATATAACTCTTAACCAGCTCTTGTGATGCGGCAGGCACCATTTTAAGGACTTCCTACATATATGCTCATTTAATCCTCACTACCATCATATAAAGTTGGTGCTGGTATTATCCCCATGTTATAGATGAGGAAATGGATGGATGGATGGATGGATGGATGGAGACCATTATCTATTTCCCAAATTAGCCAGATCATAGAAATCACCTAGGGTCTTATTAAAAATCAGTTTCCTGGGCTCCCACAACTCCCTCTAACCCCTGGAATTCTATTTCAGTATGTTTCAGTGGGCTCCAACCCCGGAATGTATACACAGTAGAGTCCTCTCATAAGATCTGTTGAGGTGTTTTGTTTTGTTTTGTTTTGTTTTTGTTTTTGTTTTTGTTTTGTTTTGTTTTTGAGCTAAAGCAAAGGTCTGTTTCTCAAACAAAAATTTTGGTCCAAGGATGACCGCCATTAGTGGCTGGATAAAGAAGCTAGTTCCCATAATTTAAGGAAGGGCTCTAGCAGATTCAGGTCCACTTATAAGTACTGTACTCATGAACTATAAGGTTGGCAGCCAACAAGAATGGCAATGTAAGAACAACTTACTGTCAAAATTCTGAAGCCACCTGGGAGATGACATGGGTGGATTGGGCTGAGAAGTGGCCAGTGTTTGATGTCAGAAATACTTGGGTTTAATTATGTGGTTTGTCTCTTGTTACAGTTGTGCCTCTCTGAGCCTCAACATTCCTATTTACAAAACAAGGGTGACAATGCTTACCTTAGAGGGATATTTTGAAGATAAAATAAGGTAGTGGGTAGAAAACCCTTAGCTCAACACTCCTCCTCCTCATCATCAGTAGTGGCAGGTAAATAATATAGCACACTTAGAAGAGGACCCAGCTCATCCTCCTGCTGACCAAGAGCCACAGTGATCTTAGTTGCTGTCTGGTAGGGGGAAGCCAAAGAAAATATTTCTCAGCAAGTAAATCGGGATTGGCCTTATGAAGGTGCCCAAGTTCCTGAACCAGAGATCACCAAAGTGGGGAGCCTCCCAGGATGCAAGACAATATATTCACTGCAACATGTTGTAGAAAGAGATTAAAGTGGTTCTCAATAAATAAAAAGACATCTTATGTTGATTTAAGATTTTTAAGATGGCAATGTTCTTCAAAGTGATTGACAAATTCAACACAACACTTATCAAAATCTCAGCAGGCTTTTTTTTTTTTTTCTTACAGAAATTGACAAGCTGATACTAAATTTCATATGGAGGGATGCCTGAGTGGCTCAGCAGTTGAGTGTCTGCCTTCGCCTCAGGGCATGATCCCAGGATCCAGAATCTGGGATCAAGTCCCACATCGGGTTCCCTGTGGGGAGCCTGCTTGTCCCTCTGCCTATGTCTCTGCGCGCGTGTGTGTGTGTGTGTGTGTGTGTGTGTCTCATGAATAAATAAATAAATCTTTTAAAAAATAAAAAATAAATAAACTTCATATGGTAATGCAAGGAACCTAGCATAGCCAAAACAATCTTTAAAAATAACAAAGTTGGTAGACTCTCACTTTCTGGTTTCAAAACTTACTACAGTGTTATAGTAGTCAGGACAGTGTGATAGTAGCATAGACTAGATATATAAACCAATGGAACAAAATTGAATCCAGAAATAAGCCCTTACATCTTTGGTCAACTGATTTTTGACACGGGTGCCAATCTTCTCAACAAATAGTGGTGACATAACTGGATTTTCACAAACAAAAGAATGAAGTTGGATCCTGTCCTTATGCCACACACACAAATTAACTCAAAAGGTATAGTAGACTAGATCTAAGGGCTAAAGTTATGATATTTTTGAAGAAACCACAGGAGTAAATCTTTATGACCTTAGATTAGGCAAAGCCTTCTTAGATCTTACAACAAAAGCAGAAGTGACAAAAGAAAAAGGTGAATAAATTAGACTTTATCAAAATTAAAGCCTTTTCTTCAAAGGATGCCACCAACAAGTTGAGAATACAGCCCACAGATTAGGAAAAAAATATTTTAAATCATATATGTGTTAAGGGACTTGTATCCAGAATACATGAAGAACTCTTATGATTCAATAATGGATAGACATATAAGCCAATTATAAATGGGCAAAGGATCTGAATAGACATTCTTCCAAAGAAGATAGGCAAATGGTCAACAAGCACACAGAAAGATGCTCAACAGCATTAGTCATCAGGGAAATGCAAACCAAAACCATGGGGAATGCCACTTCGCATTGGAAGGGCTAGAATTAAAAAACACAAGACAGGGATCCCTGGGTGGCGCAGCGGTTTGGCGCCTGCCTTTGGCCCAGGGCGCAATCCTGGAGATCCGGGATCGAATCCCACATCGGGCTCCCGGTGCATGGAGCCTGCTTCTCCCTCTGCCTGTGTCTCTGCCTCTCTCTCTCTCTGTGACTATCATAAATAAAAATTAAAAAAAAAATTAAAAAAAAAATAAATAAAAATAAAAAACACAAGACAATAACAAGTGTTAGAGAGGGTGGGAATATGTCGGAACCCTCGTACATTATTGGTGGAAATGTAAAATATAGTAGCCACTTTGAAAAATAGTTGCCCAGGGATGCCTGGGTGGCTCAGTCAGTTAAGCATCTGCCTTCGGCTCCAGTCATGATCCCAGGGTCCTGGAAACAAGTCCCATGTCGGGCTCCTGCTCAGCAGGGAGTCTGCTTCTCCCTTTGCCCCCTCCCCCCTGACCAAGCTCTCTCTCTTTTTTTAACTGGAGTTCAATTTGCCAACATACAGCATTACACCCTGTGCTCATCCATTCAAGTGCCCCTCTCAGTGCCCGTCACCCAGTCACCCCCACCCTCCACCCGCCTCCCTTTCCACCACCCCTTGTTCATTTCCCAGAGTAGCAAGCTCTCTCTCTCATTCTCTAACTCACACTCCCTCAGATAAATAGATAAAATTTTAAAAAGAAAAATAGTTGCCCAGTTCCTCAAAAGGCCAAACACAGACTTATCAAATGACTCAGCACTTCCATTTTTAGTTACTTAGCCAAAAGGCATTTTAAAAATACCCTCACACAAACATTTGGGCACAATTGTTCACAGCAGCACTATTTGTAATAACCTCAAGTGGAAATGACTCAAATGCCCACCAGCTGATTAACTCCTAACTCTGGGAAACGAACAAAGGGTAGTGGAAGGGAAGGTGGGTGGGGGGATAGGGTGACTGGGTGATGGGCACTGAGGGGGGCATTGACGGGATGAGCACCGGGTGTTATACTATATGTTGGCAAATCAAACTCCAATTTAAAAAATATATACCAAAAAACCCGAGATAAATAAATGTGGTCTCTTCATACAATGGTATATTATTCAGCAATAAGAAGAATCGTACATGCTCTGGGGACGAAGCTTGAAAACATGATCTTAAGTGGAAGAAGCCAGTCACAAAAGATCACATATACAATCCCATTTATATAAAATATCCAGAAGGGGCGAATCGAGGGGGTTGAGGGAAAATCAGGAGTCACTGCTAATATTACAGGGTTTCCTTTGGGGACAGCGGAAATGTTCTAAAGTTGACTGTGGCAAAAGCTGTACCACCCTGTGAATGTACTAAAAACCATTGAATTGTCAATTATAAATGGCTGAATTGATGCAATGAAACGCCGGGACACCTGCACCCCGATGTTTCTAGCAGCAATGTCCACAATAGCCAAACTGTGGAAGGAGCCTCGGTGTCCATCGAAAGATGAATGGATAAAGATGTGGTTTATGTATACAATGGAATATTACTCAGCCATTAGAAACGACAAATACCCACCATTTGCTTCAACGTGGATGGAACTGGAGGGTATTATGCTGAATGAAGTAAGTCAATCGGAGAAGGACAAACAGTGTATGTTCTCATTCATTTGGGGAATATAAATAATAGTGAAAGGGAATATAAGGGAAGGGAGAAGAAATGTGTGGGAAATATCAGAAAGGGAGACAGAACATAAAGACTCCTAACTCTGGGAAACGAACTAGGGGTGGTGGAAGGGGAGGAGGGTGGGGGGTGGGGGTGAAAGGTGATGGGCACTGAGGGGGGCACTTGATGGGATGAGCACTGGGTGTTATTCTGTATATTGGTAAATTGAACACAAATAAAAAATTAATTTATTAAAATAAATAAATAAATAAAAGCATAAAAAATAAATGGCTGAATTGGATTATGTATGAATTATGTCTCAATAAAGCTTTTTTTAAGATTTTACTTGTTTATTTAGAGAGAAAGAGAAATACGCATGCACAAGAGGGGCAGAGGGAGAGAGAGAAAATTTCAAGCAGACTCTGCACTGAACACAGAGCCTCACGGAGGCTCGATCCCCCACCTGAGACCATGACCCAAGCTGAAATCAAGAGTCAACTGCTCAACTGACTAAGCCCCCCGGGTGCCCCTAAAGTGGTTTTTAAATAAACAATCCATTAGAGTGTAGGAAGAAAATGTTAGAATATTTCTATTTATCTTATACCTTTAATATTTCATTTTTATATATGTTTCATATATATATGTTTCATAATATTCATATTATGGGTTAAATTGTGCCTTCCCGCAAAATTCCTATGTTGAAATCCTAGTCCTTAAAATCTCAGAACATGACCTTATTTGGCAATAGGACCATTGCAGACGTAAATAGTTGATGTGAAGTCATACTGGAGTAAGGCTGGCCCCTCATCCAATTTAACTGATGTCTTTACAAAAAGGGGGAAATTTGAAAACAAACACCCACAGAGAGAAGATGGTATGAAGAGACATAGGGGGAAGACTGACATCTACGAGCCAAAGAGAGAGGCCCAGAACAGATTTTCCTTAGAAGGAACCACCTTTCTGCTACCTTGGTCCCAGATTCCTAGCCTCTAGAAATCTACAACACTAAATTTCTGTTGTTTCAGCCACCCATTTGTGACGCTCTGTGGTGGCATCCCTGGAAAACGAATACAGTCCATATTCCATTAGTAGAGTGGTACATCCATACACTTTATACATACTTAAATACATTGACATGTGTAGAGGTACATTCCTTTTCTCTATGAATGAAGCACGCCTCCTGCAGTGAGTGCATTGGCTGGGGAAGAACAGGTCTTGGTATCCAGCTGACCTAGATCCTACTCCCCATCTGCCCCTGATGGGCACCAAATCCAAGTAAACTTGCTATCAGCCTCCTCAATTGCAAAGCCTGGATAATCATCCCTTCCATGAGAAGTTACAGTAAAAATTAGCAATAATATATTTATGATGCCTTTGAGATGCCTAGAATATGGGGGGCATTCCACAAATTATAGTTCTGATTATACATTGTTTAGGATTAGCAGTGTAATATGTAAAGGAAGCTATGGAACTAGGCATTTATTCTGCAAATATTTACTGAGCACTTACTGTGTGTCAGGGGCTGTGCTCAGACCAGTGAATACAGCAGCTAACAAAATAAATACAATTTCCTGCCCTGGGAGCTTAAAGTCAAGTAGGAGTGAAGCAGACAATACAATATATGCATGATAAATAAGTAAAATTATACATCAAGATAGTGTATCGAAGGTAAAAAGTGCTTTGGAGACAAGAAGGAAACAGGGTGAGGGGGAACAGACATGCGGGCAGAGGCCAGGATTTGAAAAGGATGGTCACAATACATGGAGTAGAGAGAGGGATGCCTGGTGAGACTAGGGAAGCAAGGTCTGCTCTATGCCATCTCTGGCATTTCTGTTTCCTTTCTGCATGCTGTTGGGAAAGCCATCTTATTTCTCCAAGTCTCTGTTTCATGATCTGTAAAATGGGAATAGTGGTGCCCACTTCACAGAGTAACTTATCTGATTTCATAATTATGTGTATTAAGTTATTCTGGGCAGAAGGTATATTTTTAAAGATTTTATTCATTTTATTTTAAAGAGAGAGAGAGCAAGTGGGGAGAGGGGCAGAAGGGGAGGAAGAGGGACAAGTAGACTCCATGCCGAGCATGGAACCCAAGGCAGGATTCAATCTCACCACCCTGAGATCATGACCTGAGCCAAAACCAAGAGATGGACACTTCACTGACTGAGCTTCCCAGGTGCCCTGGGCATAAGATATTTTTAAGAAACTTGGACAAATAGTGGCTAACATTTACTGGATACTTCCTCTACTTCCCAGGGCCCCTCCTCGGTAAGCACTTTATATGCATTAGCTCATTTTAATCCTCACCATAGCTCAATGATGTAGGTAGCATCTGTTCCCACTTTACAGATGAGGAAACTTGAAGGCTCAGGGGTTTGATATCACCTATGAGGAAGTGATACAGGCAGGACACGAACCTAGGTCTAGCTGACTCTGGAATCTACTAACCCTCTTCCCCACTCACTGGCTATGTGATCTTTGACAAATCTCACGTCTAAATCTTCATTTCTCATTATTTAAGAATTAGAGCATCATTTCGTTTTCTATTGGATGCCTTGGTTAGCGTCTGAACTTAGTCCACTTTGGCCTGGATCCGAGGCAACCTGATTGGAAAACATGGATGCCTAACTAACCTCACAAAAGACATAAAAGAGGGAGGTGGGCAGGGGGTGGGGGTGACTGGGTGACGGGCACTGAGGGGAGGCACTTGATGGGATGAGCACTGGGTATTATGCTATACGTTAGCAAATTGAACTCCAATAAAAAATTTAAATAAATAAATAAATAAATAAATAAAGTATCCAGCCAGGCTTAGCACACGATTTCACCTCTAATTCAATTCTGACTAGTGGCGGGAGGCTGCCTAGCACCCTCTCCTGGTTGTAAGAGCACAACCCATCTGAGCAGGTCAGAGTGCCAGTGCCATGATCTATTAGTGATGTCTGCAATGGATGAAGATGTGGACAGAATAGGTCTGCATGATGCAAAAGAAACTTCTGCAAAATCCAAGTGTCTCAAAAAATTAAAGCCTACCCACTTATTTTCTTTGTTCAAGGTAGAAAGCAACTTGACTTACCCGAAGCCAGTTACTGACTTTGACAGTGTGAACATGAACTTCCAAGAATGTGAACATGATTCAACCTCTCCATTCTCTGGGCATTATCTGGTTCTTGATCCTTCATTGATTCGAGCATCTTTGACAATACGTTAAAGAAACCAAAAACTTTCCCAGTGCTTTTGAATTGAACATAAAAGGGAACCAAAGGCATTTTGTTGGCTGAAAAGGAATCTGGTTCTTTCATGGATCACTTAATGAATGGCAGCCCAAGAAAGGCAGAGAAGAGAGCATTCCCCAAGCTGCTGACTCAGGGACCCGTCCATCTCAGTAAGGGTTTCCTGATTTACAACACAGCGCACCAAGGAGATCATAAAAAAATATATATCAACCAGGGAATGCACCAAGGAATGCAGACTCCTTTCTACCTTCAGGGAAGGATTTAGACAGGAACTCGCTAAAAATAACTCTCAGGTGTGACAGGCTGCATTGCACCAACCACCTCTCAATTACCATGGATGGAGGCATCCTAGAACACTGGCAAAGCAAAAAAAGAGGAAAACCCAGCATTTCTGTCTATTTAGCCTCAGGGTTCAGTGCAAAGGCTTGGGAATACCTGACACACTTAGGTCCAAATCTTGTTTGCATTGCTTCCTGTTGCGTGACCTTGGGCAAGTCATTTCACCTCTCAGAGCTTTGGATTCCATATCTTGAGAGTGGCGCTAGTTATCTACCTTCCCTGTGGTATGTATGGTGATGATTCAATGAACTGAAGAATATGTAGCACTAGTAGAGTGCTGACAACACGGTAACCCCCGTCCCTGTCCCTGTGAGTGCACTTATTGCTTTCCAAATGAGGAAGGAGAGTATATTTATATTTCTTAATGAGTGTTATTCAGATTAATATTAAAGTGAGTCAGAATCCCCGTATTAAATTTGAGAGATGAGGTAGGGAAAGCTGCAACTAAGAGACCTAGTCCTCACTCTGTATTCACTTGCTATTTAGCCTTGGGGGTTTTACCACACTCCTCTGAGCCCGAGTAACCCCTTGGTCACATAGAAGATGCTAGCACAGGGTTTAAGGCATGAACCCAGGGGTTCAAGTCCCACCTCAGCATTTTCTGTCTGACTGAGCCTCAGTTTCCTGATCTGTAAAATAGGGGTGATGATAACAGCACCAGCTTCCTAGTGAAGATGAACCTCCCAAAAAACCAATAAAACATAACAGCAATATAAATTCTTAGCTTCTTTAATTATATTAGTATAATTATATATTATTGTTATATATCATTAAATGATAGATCTCAGTTTCCACCTTGCTTCAAGAGGCCAGAAGCAGCAGCAGGATGGAAGCAAACCAAATTGCAGTAAACAATTTGCCACACATAGGGAGCTGAGAATGACTCACTGACCACCAACACCCCAAGACTCTCCCTCCCTCACAGGCTCCATCCTCCTCCTCCTCCCTCCAAAAGCAGCCAAGACTATTCAGAAAGTTGTAACAACGGAAACGTCTCCTTCCAGTGCTCTGTAGTTCAAATTCTAAGAGAAAGCCAGGCTCCTATATCAGCATTAATTAAACTGCCAGCTAGTAAGAGTCCCATTTGTCAACCAATAAATCTAATTCCTATCTGTTCTGCAGGAATCCTTAAGCCACATAAACCCAGGCCAGAGTTTTATGTAACCTTAAAGAACTCTTGATAGCTTCTGGAGTCTTTCCTCTCCCCACCCATCTTGCAGTATGGAGAAGGTCTACTCTGCACGTTAATGGGAGAAATAGCTTCCCTCGGCACTTTCCCCATCTGTCTTAATTTTTTAAATTATACTTTTATTAAACCCTTAAGGAAAATGGACTTGCAGAGTTCTCATTAAACAGGGAGCTATGCAGTGCATAAAACAGAGAGATGAATTTTTTTCTGAAAGCTACCCTCACAATTTGCCTTAATGAATTCTCCCTCCGCTGCTATATTACAGAGAGTGTGCAAATAAATAGAGCACTTTGTGAGTGGTGGATGGGCAAATGGATATTTAAGCAGTCGATAATAGTTCTTGCAGCCTCCAATTGGGATCTTTCTTCCTAGGAACTCAAAGCATTTGGTGCATTACGACGCAGCCCTCTCTCCCTGGAGACTGACTGTAGGCCAGGGTGGGAAGTTAACTCATCCCTGGAACCCATCATGGATGGAGAATAGCTCCCATGCAACAGCCTCAGAGGATGCTGTGGGAGTGATCTTTCTAGAGGAATACACAATGTTTATTGAGCACCTACTCTAAATAGGCACATGGCTAGGTGCTTTTCCTAGTATTCATGGTTCTCATCTCTGGGAAACTGGATTATGGTTTCCACCTCCACATGCCTCCTTGACAGAATTATACAACCATGATCTTTACCCATGTGACTTGTAGGTGCAGTCTCCTTGCATGCCCCATGGTCATTTGGCCATGTGACTTGCCTTGGCCAATGAAATGCAGGAGGTAGTGATAGTGTTACCATTAGAGGTAGTGATGGTGTTATGGTTCTAACCTGGGCTTCAAGAAGCATCATAATGTCCTGCACTCCTGACATCACTATTAGAATGAGGGTACGCTCCCAGAAAGCTGCTGATCCCAAAATGAGACTCACAGAGCAGATGCACAGCCTAGAGTGACACCAAGTGAAAGTGACCAAATATTAGCCCATCCACAGACATAGAATTGAGAAAAATACATGTTTGTTATTGTAACTCATTGAGATGTGAAATTATTTGTTTCACAGCATTATTGCAGCAGTAGCTGACCAATAATACATCAAACGTGACCCAGAAGCACAATTTTGATGCCTAGGCCCCATCCTAGAGATCCTGACCCAGATGGTCTGAGGTGACCCAGGACCAACTGAGGCAATTAAGTGTTAGATTTCTGATTGTTAGAGAGTTAGCATCCGAGGTGGAATCCCACAGTGACTGGGGACCAGAGTGGATTGGCTGAGAGCTTTAGGAGATGTAAATTTCAGAACCCCTCACCTGAACAGATCTGCTAAATAAATATGTACACTCATACTTCAGTTTTATTAATAACTTTTTTGAGGGTATTATGCTGAGTGAAGTAAGTCAATCGGAGAACAATCATTATATGCTTTCACTCATACGGGGAATACAAAAAATAGTGAAAGGGATTATAGGGGAAAGGAGAGAAAATGAGTGGGAAAAATCAGAGAGGGTGACAGAACATGAGAGACTCCTAACTCTGGGAAACGAACAAGAAGTAGTGGAAGGGGAGGTGGGCGGTGGGTTAGGGTGACTGGGTGACGGACATTGAGGGGGGCACTTGACAGGATGAGCACTGGGTGTTATACTATATGTTGGCAAATCGAACTCCAATAAAAAATATACAAAAAACTAAATTAAAAAATAAGTTAAAAAAAATAAAAATAAAAAGTTATCCAAACTGTAAAAGCTTCAGTACCCAAGTCCTGATCTGATCCTATAGGGACTTAGGCCAAAGTTCACCAAGACCTTAGGTCCAGCGGATGAACTTGCACATGTCCTGCAAACTCTGCAGGCAGTAATGTTTTACCCACCATCTACCTACCTTCTTATGGAGGAAGTGTTTTTTTTTTTTTTTAAGATTTTATTTATTTAATCGAGAGAGAGAGAGAGAGAGCGAGAGAGAGGGGCAGAAGCACAGGCAGAGGGAGAAGCAGGCTCCATGCAGTGAGCCTGACGAGGAACTCTATCCGGGGTCTCCAGGATCACGCCCTGGGCTGAAGGTGGCGCTAAACCGCTGAGCCCCCCAGGCTGCCCTTATGGAGGAAGTATTATGTGTGTAGCCAGAAACCTGAAGTGGAGCCTCAGCAATGTTCTCTACATGCCCATCTTGGATGCAGCTGTATTTCTGAAAGCCTTGATTTCTCCATCTGTACAATGGACAGCATGCATGCTTACAAGTATAGGGAGACTCTGAGCCAATGGCTCTGTGTAGAGCTGGACGTTTAACAGAGGCAGTATGTAGTCTCTTAGCACTTGGTTTCTGGAGACAGAACATCCATGTTCAAATCCTGCCTCAGCCACTTACCAGCTGTATGCAGGGTTCCCCACATTTCCAAGCCTCAGTATTCTCAACTGTGAAATGGGGCTAATATAACTCCATCCTGAGGTCATTCTGAAGATTAATAAAATGATGCATGAAAAGGATTAGCTGACTCCCTCGTGCAAACTGAGTCTTCATAAATAGCAATTGTTACTGCTTTGCAAACACAGGTAGGTAGGTGATGTCTCTGTTCTGAAGTATGCAGAGAAGATATCAAAAGGCCACAGTCAGGATTAGGCTGAAGGATCCCATGACCCTTGAGCTGAGTTACACCGACAGGCCACCCAGGGCTCAAACCCATAACCTCACAGTGTGGTGCAGACATAGCCTACCCCCCACAAAGGCAGCCTGCCATAGGCCACCAAGCCTGTTTCCCTCAGCAGAGACCTGGCAGCCACGTGCACTAGTTCTCAATTCATTCCCGTATCATTTCCCCTAATATCTCCCTGGGGGCTGATTGATGGCGACAGGCCACAATCTATAGCTGTGTGACAGAATGTTTACTACCAGCCCTCTAGGAAATGATTACTTCGAGGTAATTTTGAACCTCCAGACTATGATGCAGTGTCTCATATATTAAACTGCAGCAAGCAGTGTATAAAAGTATTACAAGGAGACCTTGTATTTCACAGCTTACTGGGGAAGGAGCACATGGGGGCAAATTGGTTTCAGGGGAAGGCAAGCACAGAGGATTCAAATTCTTTGCATCCAGCTTTATGGAAGGAACAGAGAATTAAGCTTCAAGTCTACATGGCCAAGGGCAATGCCCATCTTATACCCATGGATTGCTCCAGGGGAGATCCTATAGCTAATGGCACTGAAGCCAAAGCCAAAATTACACACAGTAATTCATACTACCACGGCTCTAGGACCTTGCTGCAGCTGCTTCCAGAAACTGGTTGGATTTCTTCCTGCCTCTCCCTTGACCACTACCAGTAATGGATTCTTTGGGTTATCTCTTTCTTCACAGATCTCTCTTCCATATGAAAGTGTCTTAAATGTTAGATATATAAACCTATGAAGCAAAATAGAGTCCAGAAATGGACTCACACATATATAATCATCGGATTAATAACAAAGGCTCACTGGAAGCAGAGGGGAAAGGATGTTTTCAAATACTGGTAATGGTTCAATTGGATGTGGATAGCCATATGGAAAAGAAAATTTCATCTTGAACCCTACCTCACACCATACATGAAAATAATTCCAGGTGGGGATGGCTGGGTGGCTCAGCGGTTGAGCATCTGCCTTTGGCTTAGGGCATGATCCTATAGTCCTGGGATGGAGTCCCACATTGGGCTCCCTGCATGGAGCCTGCTTCTCCCTCTCTCTATGTCTCTGCTTCTCTCTGTGTCTCTCAGGAATAAATAAATAAAATCTTCAAAAAAATTAATTCCAGGTGGATCATACAGCTAAGTGTGAAAGGTAAAACAATGACACATTTAGGGGAAAATAGGAGAATGTCTTCATAACCTTGGGATAGGCAAAGATTTCTTTCTTAAACAGTTCACATAAGAGCTAACCAAGGGAAATTCCAATAAATTGGACTACATCTTTTGATAGTAATTAAAACATGCCATAAAGTGAATGAAAAGACAACCAGTAGAATGGGCATGGATATTTGTGAATTCAAAATAAACTTTTATCCAAAGTGTGAAAAAAAAAAAAACAGTTGCCCCTTAAACAACACAGATTTGAACTGCAAGGATCCACTTGTACACAGATTTTTTTTCAATAAATATAGTACAGTACTGTAGGGATCCCTGGGTGGCGCAGTGGTTTGGCGCCTGCCTTTGGCCCAGGGCGCGATCCTGGAGACCCAGGATCGAATCCCACGTCAGGCTCCCGGTGCATGGAGCCTGCTTCTCCCTCTGCCTGTGTCTCTGCCTCTCTCTCTATCTCTCTGTGACTATCATAAATAAATAAAAATTAAAAAAAAATTAAAAAAAAATAAATATAGTACAGTACTGTAAATGTATTTCCTCTTTCTTATGATTTTTAAAATAATATTTTATTTTTTCTTTTCTCTAGCTTACTTTATTGTAAGAATACAGTATATAATGCATATAACATACACAGTATGTGTTAGGTGACTGTTTATGTCATCAGTAAGGCTGCCACTCAATCATAGGTTGTTAGTACTTAATTTTTGAGGAAGCCAAAAGTTATACACAGATTTCAATTCTGCAGGGAGTCAGTGTCCATAACCTCTGCATTATTAGAAGGTCAACTGTAACTCCTATGACTTAGAGAAAAGACCGATGACCTCAAAGAAAAATGGGCAAAAGACATGAACAGGAAGTTCACAAAAGACGATACCCAACTGTCCAAAAGATACATGAAAAAGTTCTTAAACATCAGGGAAATACAAATAAAAACTACAATGTAGTATCTCTCACTCTTACCATATTGGGTTAAAATTAAAAAGATAGACAACACCAAGCATCCAAGCAATTGAAAACTCTCATAAATTATTGGTGGCAGTATAAATTGGTATAAACACTTCATAAAATGATTTTACAGTATCTGGTAAAGCCAAGCTTGCATAAAACCTATGACTCAGCATTTCTACCCAGAAGAAACACACACATCTATTCACCAACCAACATGTGCAAGCATATTCATAGAAGCCCTACTTGCATTAGCTGAAAACTGGAAACAACCCAAATGTCAAAAAACAGTTGAATGAATAAATAAACCATGGTATAATCACACCATGGAATACTACACTAAAATAAGAGTGAATGGCCTACAACTAAATCAACAATGCAGGTGAAACTCACAAACAAAATGTGGAATGAAAGAAGATAGACACAAAAGAATACATAGCTTATGTATTCTTTATATAATTTTGCTAAATTATATTTATATTGCATTCCATTTATATTTCCATTAATAGAAATCCATTTATTTTTCTGTGTATATAACTTTGCATAATCCCATTTATCTGAGGTTCAAAAATTAGCAAAACTACCCCATGCTTTAGAGGTCTAGACAGTAGATATTTTTGGTAAATAGTGATGGGATGTGGGCTCAGGAGGGTCTTCAGGCGGGGGTGGGAGGCTGATAACATTCTATTTTGTGTTTTAGGCATGGATATAGGGATATATTCAGTTCATAAATATTTAATAAGTGGAAGCTTTGTGTGATTTTCTATACGTACGTTATTTTTTAATAAAAAATTTGCAAGAAACAGAGGCGCCTGGGTACCTCAGTTGACTAAGCATCTGCCTTTGGCTCAGATCATGATCCTGGGATCCTGAGATCAAGTCCCGCATCAGGCTCCATGCTCAGCGGGAAGTCTGCTTCTCCCTCTCCCTCTGTCCTTTGCCCTGCTAGTGTGCTCTCTCTCTCTCTCTATCTCTATCTCTCTAATAAACAAAACCTTTAAATTTTTATTTTAGAGAGAGAGAACAAGAACATACATACCCATACTATGTAGAAGCAGCTGTTCTTCCACAGCCCCGTGTTTCAGTAAACTCCCAACAGAAATGTAGGGACCACAGCTGGTCAGAAAAGGCTGGGCTTTTCACCAGGCACACACGCACTGCCCTCCTGCTCAGCATCATCTGTGCCTTTAATTGGCATGACCTGCTCCACAAGAGGAAAATGTTTACAGTGTTAACAAGGCAAACTGTTAATTAAGACAGCAGTACCTTCAGGGGATTTTAATTTAGGGTAGGCACCAACCGGGATAAAAAAGACATTCAAACCATCCGATTTGTGCGGTTTCTACACCCAACTGGTTACCACGTGGAATTTAATAAAGATGACGGTTGCTTTCTAATTATGACTTCCAATGCCTGCAAACAAGGCCTTTACCATCTCAGAAGGGTTCAGAGGCTGCTGGTAGGTGCTAATAACTTAAGAAAGGGAGGATCTGGGCAGCCCGGGTGGCTCAGCGGTTTAGCGCCGCCTTCAGCCCGGGGCCTGATTCTGGAGTCCCAGGATCGAGTCCCACCTCAGGCTTCCTGCATGGAGCCTGCTTCTGTCTCCGCCTCTCTCTCTCATGAATGAATAAAATATTTTAAAAAGAAAGGGAGGATCTATGAGACAATAAAGAGGAAGGGGAAGAGGTGAGCTGCCCCCGCTTAAATCCCAGCTCCACCATGTACTAGCTATCATGTTATTCACCCTCTCTGAGCTTCGGGTCCCTCATCTATAAAATAAAGACAATGTGCCTAGCTAACAGTGTTTTAGAGATTATTAAATTAGAATATATCTGTGTGTACACACACCCACATTTTATATATGTACATATACATACACACACACACATCTTATTTAGCACATATAGCAAATGCTAAGCATTTAGCAAATGCTCAGTTATTCCACTCACAGCTCACGGTCCTGGGTTTGGCTTTGGGAAACTGACCTCAATGTTTTAAAGACCTTGACTTCAGACAAATTATGTAAACTGCCCAGGGGCACAGAGCTCATAAGGCTTGGCAGTTGGCCAAGGTGAGGTTAGGTCCCAACTGTACGTGACTTCCGAGAGTCCCTCCTTCTTTACTGCACTCTATTCCAGATGTGAGCTGAATTTAGACCCTCTGGTGCCAGCCCAGAAGCCTTGAATCAGAGTAATTTGCATGCAGGGCCCAGCTGGGCACAGAATGGGAACCTCTGTTGTTTCAAGGCAGATTGCCTTTACACTGTTGGTTCTCATGGGACTTTCCACTCTGGCCGCAGCTCTCCACCAAGGATGAGATGGGCTTTGGATTTCACAGCATCCAGAGGACCCATTAAGGGTTGAGGCACAAAAAAGGTAAAAAAAAAAAAAAAAGGCAGAATTATTAGAGCCTCTAAGAACAACTGCAAGAGCTCCCCTCAATGCAATCATTCCCTTCCCATGTTCCCAGTGAGTGATGGGGTGACCAGAAAAGACTGAGCCAAAGCAGTCAAATGCTAGATTCCAACATAAACAAGCCTGGTCCCCTCTAATGCCCAGATTCCCTCTGCTTGAGGTGCATCGCTGCCCATCCTAGCCCTGGCCTCTCTGGAGGACTTGATTCCACCCATTGTGGCTCAGGACTCAGATGTAAGTTCAAGTTCATCTGTAACCCCTAGGTAGTCAAAAAGATGAGCTTTTATCCTAACCATTGATCAATTTGTTGTTAAATTGCATACATAGTCTTGTACTAATATGTATAGTATGGTGAGGTGTCTATTATAAAACATGGATAAAACACATAAAATGTAAAAGGAAGAGATTGAAAGCCTAATACCTTCTTACTACACCCTTGAACATATAGTCAACACTAAAAGGGATGCCTTTTCCCCTCTCTTTCCCATGCAACATGCCCATTCACAGAAGAGCTCCAAAGAATTGCCCACTTCTCCAAAGAATTATCCTTGGCCAAAGGGAATAGCCTCACTTGGAAGTGAACATTCCTCATCACTGTAGGGTCAAGTGGCTGCCCAGGGGTACAGAGCTTATAAAGTTTGATAGTTGGCCAGGGTGAGTCCAACTCACCCTGGATAGTTTGGTCCTCACAGGTCAACACCTTGTGGTGCAATTCACCTTCCAAGCTCCCACTTGGACCAAGATGAAGCTATACTCCAGCTGAAACCACACATTTGCTTAGCTTTTTCATTCTACTCCGTCCTGCTTCCCTTACTCTCTCATAGGTGCCTCCTAAGTGCAGTGCCTAAATAAGTCACATGCATCCAAATCCTTGCCTCAGGCTCTGCTTCCAGGGAAATTGAAATAAGGTAGTACATTATAAAACATGACCAGAAACATAACTCCCAATACAGATACAATGGAAAATAAACAGAAATAGAAGGTTTTATACCTTCTTCCCACACTCAGGAGAATCATCCTACATTGCCTCCACTTTGTAGATGCCTCACTTCAGAGACCAGAATATGGTAAACTGAGCCTTGACAGTTTGAGGCAGAAGAGAGACTGGGTCAGATCTGTGGTTTAATAAGTGATTCTGGTTGTCCAGTAGAGAGTGGAATGGGATGGGGCTAGGCTGAGCAGTGAAGAGATCATTACAGGCATCCAAGCAAAGCTGATCACAGCTTAGACTAAGGTGGTGGAGGAATAGGGAAAGGTGGCTGATGGGAAAAGAATAAAGAAGTGGGACCTCCAGCACATGGCAGCTGAATGACTGTCAGGGGACAGGAAAGGAGGAGGGAGGGGGAGGGATGCCCAGTGTCTCATGTGAACTGTGGATTCTGCTATGCCCACTGAAGGAGCAGGCACATGGAGGCAAAATACAAGTTTCATTTTAGACACCACCACCTCCACGACTTCAACCAGGGTCGCTTTCCTTGCAAAGAACCTGGAGTTCAGAGAAGAAGTGCATACATCCTTCATCACAGGCATACGTACAGGGGCACAAGCCACAACGCATACTCAAGAAGGCTTCAAATTACGATTGAGTCTATTCTGTTGGCCATTGGTTGAGCACTTGCTTTAAACAAAGCTCTTTGCTGGCTCTGAGGTAGACACAAGGGGGGCAGGTTCTCTGGAAGCTCGCAGTCCCCAGAGAGAGACAACACACACTCAGAAAAGGCTCCAATTGACTTCATCTCAATGGGCTTTGGAGCCAGACCTACTGGGGTCCAATCCTGACTCTTTAATGTTGGCTTCATTCTTCTGAGCCTCAGCTTCTTTGCCTTATAAAATGGGGATGAAAACAGTGGGTACCTACCTCTCAAGCTGTTGCTATAATAGCAAGAGCAATAATTAGCACTTCTTGAGCCTCAAAATATCCAGCACTATATGTATCTGGCACGCAGTAGGTGCTTCATGAATATTTGTTGAATGAATTCACTGAGCATTTACCATATATGCCAGATGCTGGGGAAAAATTGGTGCCCAATAAATGATATTATTTTTTATGATTCTTAAAGTTTTTTTATTTTAAAATTTTCTTAACAACTCTATGAGACGAGTATGACTGCTTTCCCCATTTTCAGGAGAGGAAACTGCGACTTTAAGTTCATCATCCAAGATCACACTGTTTGTAAATGATAGAACAGGATCCCAATTCAGGCCATTGGGTCCAGAACCTGTGTCCTTAGCCCAAAGACTACTACTCATCTGATATATGTAAATCACAGAGCCACAGTGTTCCCTGATTCCAGAAGCTTCTCTGAGTCAGGCTTGGGCATCTGGTCTCTTTCCTGTATGTAATAGGGAGCCTCCCAGAAGGATGGGATCAGAGGCCTGACATAGGCACATGTGTGATTTAGGTAATAATTCTGCCTCCATAAAGGGTCAGGACTAGGGTGAGGCTCACAAGACACAAGCCAAAATAAAAACAAAAACAAAAAAAACAAAAAACAAAACCACCACCACCAACAACAACAAAAAACAACCCTCAGTTAAGAAGATAAAGATGGGGGTACCTGGGTGGCTCAGTGGTTGAGTGTCTGCCTTTGGCTCTGGTCGTGATCCCGGGATCATGGGATCGAGGTCTGCATCGGGCTCCCCATAGGGAGCCTGCTTCTCCTTCTGGCTACATCTTTGCCTCTCTCTCTGTGTCTCTCATGAATAAATAAATAAAATCTTTTTAAAAATAAAAAATAAATTTAGAAAAACCCTCAATCCTTGATCATACTGTTCCCTATCCTGTTCTCTCCTCTGCCACCTCCTGACCCCACTGCCTACCCAGTAAAGACAGTCAGACAGAATGGCTTATTCCTAAAAAGTGTAAGGGCCAAAAAAAATCCTCCAAGAATTTGTTGAAAAAAATGTGTTCTTGTTTTTGGCAAAATCCATTCTGAGCTAGGCAGTTGAAAACAAACACAGCTCCTTCCCGTAGTGTCGGAAAACCATACATTGTGTTTGGAGGCCTCCCGGAGTGGGCTGAAATATTCTTTTTCTCAAGGGAAATGAAACTCGGCTTTGTACGCTACAGTTGGGACCATTTCCAACCCTGCATTCAGGACATTTGCTATTCTGATTGTATAAGCCCAAGTCAGGTACACACGCTGGGGCTTCTGAATATATTTACAAGGAAATCAGCATAATGCACAGTTAATATTCAGAATGTGATTAATCCAAAAGCCCCACTCCATATTCCAATTACATCCACTGCTCCCCTACGTGGGCCGGGTTTTGCTTAAATGCATATGGAGTCAATTGGAGCGCCAGATTTATGGAGGCTGCCGAAAGTCTGGCGCTCTAACAGTAATAAGTTATATTCCTATTATGTGGTGGGCAATAAAAAATCTGATATTTATTCTGCTGGATTTTGAGAAACTCTTGGAAAGATTCTAGACTGCTGGAACATAGTGACATATTTCACAAACAAATGTCTCCACTGAGGTTTGACTGTTTAGAGGAGATGGAGCCGCCATGGAGCCCAGTACCCAAATACTGGAAGAGGCCAACCAGCGTCCCCAACATGGCTTATAGGTCCTTATTACCCTAAGATAGGAATTTGGTTCTGTCCTCCCAGAAAGGCCTAGACTGTGACCTTGCCAAGATCCTCAAACCTCTCTGAGCCTCTTTTGCTCCATTTGTAAAATGGGAATAGCAGTAGCAACCTCAAAGGTCTGTTACAAGGATTAAATGAAATAATGAGCATGCACATGCTCAGGCCAGTACCTGATGTATAGGAATCAACTAACAGATTATTCTTTTAAACAGAGGATTTAAAAAGAGGAAATAGAATTTACAAATGAATAAATGGACCAAAGTTAATCTTTTTTATTTTTTTATTTATTTATGATAATCACACAGAGAGAGAGAGAGAGAGGCAGAGACACAGGCAGAGGGAGAAGCAGGCTCCATGCACCGGGAGCCTGACGTGGGATTCGATCCCGGGTCTCCAGGATCGGGCCCTGGGCCAAAGGCAGGTGCCAAACCGCTGCACCACCCAGGCATCCCAAAGTTAATTTTTTTTCAATGCATAAAGGCACTTATTAGAATGGTGCATCCTTAAAGTGTGGTTACCATTCCACTGGGGGAGGAGGGCACAGGGAATGATGTTTCATGGTACATGGATAGTGATTTTTGCGTTTAAAGTTGTGCACTTATTTTAAGGTGTCTTGAGGGGAAATGACAAACACATCAACCCCGTGATTTCATGATTATTATTGGTAGGCCAAGAATATAAATGTTGGCTACTGGAATAAATATTTTTAAAAAATAATAAGGTATAACTAAAGATGGGGCAAAAATCTTGAAAGTGATATTAAAATAACTGGAGTATATGAAGAATTATTCTAGAAGGAGTAAAAATGGTGACAAGAAATCTTGAGTTTAGCCAAGGCCTTTCTAAACAAAAATAGAACCATGCAGGATGAGACTAAGTCACGTGGGTATCCTAGGGTCGTTCAGAATTCCCCAGATGGTACCCACGGCCCATTGCTACCCATCCATCACCCAAAGGAAAACACATCGGAAAACAAGGCATTGAAAACAGTATTGTTCTAGAGAGAAATTTGAACATTCTTGAATTTAAATTTTTAGCAGATAATTTGCCAACTTTGATATTTCATCACTAGTTCAAGTTATGTCCCAACATCCCAAGTAAACTGATGGCCATCTAGCAGCAAGTGAGGGAGTGCAGTGGTTGAGAACCGTTGGTGTCCAGAACCATGACATGTGGTTGAATTAAAACTACCCTGCGTACTGAGAACCCAAACTCAGACCAAAAAAGGAAAGAATTGGCTCCAGCTTCTTCTGCATGCACGCCAACTGCTAGAGAGTGGCTAAGGCCACTGTCATTCGTTATCCTAATTACAGAGTTTCCTGCTCCCTGGAAGAGAAAGGCATTTCAGGCTGGAGACTATGCAGAAAGATAAGCTTCTGGAACAGCAAGGGGTGGGTTTGGCTGGTTGGAAGTGTACCTATTTTTACATAAATTTTTGAAGTTTTCGTGTGCACTTGGAAAGAGCAGAAGCTCTTTTCCTTTGGCAAATGCCAAGGTGCTGAAGGCTTTTCAGATTACCAATGGCAGAGGTTCTCACTCAGAAACTGTGGGTAAGATTCAGGAGGTCTGCAGACTCCATGAAATGATAGGCAAACCAATGAAGGTGTGTGTGTGTGTGTGTGTGTGTGTGTGTGTGTGTGTGTGTGTATGCGTGCAAGCACGTATGTGGGTATCTGCATTCACATGCATGCACTGGAGCATTTCTCTGAGAGAAAGTCCACAGCTTTCACAGACTGTCAAAGGGGCCAGTTTGGGTTTTGTTAGCTGTTTGGAGCTTCAGTGATATGAAATCTTAATGCAGAAGGGGAAAAAGTGTATCCGTCAAGAGTACAGAAGGTGGTTTGGGGTCACACTGCGATAGAAAATGAGGTTTAAGAAATACTTCCGTGGACTATGAGCCCACAGTGTTGGAGAATTACAATAAGTGAATATGACTCATTTTTGCAATTATTACTGTGATTGTTAAACTGTTCTTTTGATCTCAACACTTCTTAAATTGGTTCATATGGATCCCGAGTTATCAGTATTACACTGACCCTTCCCTCAGGTCTCTGGGCTCTCCTACCAGATGCTAATCTCCTAGAAGGCAGGAACTCTGGCTAATTTCACAGCACATCCTCCTCCATCTCTGAAGCTGCCACATAGTAAATACTTGATGAAGGAAATATTGTGCCTATTTTCAGGAATCAGTGGTCAAAAGATCATTAGCATTGCATCCAAATGGATGTAGACTCAAATTGTTATCTTCATTACATAGTCATAAAGTGTTCTTGGGCTAGTTTCTTATCCACTTTCATCCTCATTTTCCCATCTTAAAAGTGGGGGTGAACGTTCCCAGTGTCTATGGTTATGGAGATAATTGAGAGAAGTCTGCGTGCTTAACGCCACCCGTGGCACATAGTAGACATGCAGCCAATCATGATTATTGTTCTACAAACACATGTTTGAAAGACTAACCCTACTTAATTGCTTAAAAATCATTTAGGGTCAGCAGCATAAAGCTCAAATCGCCACTAACTTTAACAAAATATTATTCCATCAAATAAATCTTTGCTGAGAGCTTCCAATATGCATTCTATGTAGGGTGGCAATGATGCAGTTCCTGCCTTCATAGGCTCTCAGAGGGGAGAGTGGAGTGGGTGGCTTTTGCAAGCTCCATGTAAGCTCTAAGAGAAAGAACTAGATGCCATGGGCATTCACCTGGACATGGGATCAGAGAAGGCATCCCAGGTGAACAGATGTGTGAGAAGACAGTATAAAGAAAGAACGGGAGGGGTGCCTGGGCGGCTCAGTTGGTTGAGCATCCAATTCTTGATTTTAGCTCAAGTCATGATCTCAGGGTCATGGCATCGAGCCCTGAGTGGGGCTCCACACTCGATGCAGTCTGCTTGAGATTCTCTTTCCCTCCCTGTCTCTCCCCAACTCATGCTAAATAAATAAATAAATAAATAAATAAATAAATAAATAAATCTTTTAAAAAGAGAAAGAGAGAGAGCTGGAGAGGTAGCTAGAGAAAGGGGCTGAGGAAGATTATCCTCTTCATCTTTGAGCAAGTGAGGCAGCACCGTGTGGGAGACCTTGAGGCAAGAAAGAGCTTGTCAGTTAAAGGCCAGGATCCCCATGTACCTGGACTGGGATAAAGCAGGGAACCCCTCAGGGTGGCCAGGCGAGGACCCCTGCGAGTTCTCCCACCTGTTCTCCCTGCTATCATTCTCGGAATGGTCTTTTCCAATCTCCCCCATTGCCATCAGGGAGATCACTGAAAAATATAACTTGGATCCTGCTGCTCCTCTTCATGACTCTCTGTGCCAGCAAGATGAAGTCCCAGTTCCTTTTATCCTCAAATGTCCTACTGACACCTGCTGACCTTACCTCAGACCTTATGCGCCATCCCCCTGCTGCCAACCGCCTCTGTGTTTCAACATGTGTACCATGTGCCAGCATCCTAATTGCATCCATTCTCTTCCTTGTGTGGCCCTTGTTCATTCCTACCCCAGGGCCTTTGCACCTGCTCTTCCATATGCCTGAAGTGCTCTTCCTCCAAGTACTAGCCTGGCTGTCTCCCTCTTCCCATTCTTGTCTCAGCTCCTCCAACAGGTCTTCTCTGGTTTCCTTAAGAAGATCCTCCTGTGCTTCCTTCACATCTCAGTATTTTCTTAAAACTACTTTATTTCTGGGTTTTCTTGCTTATCTCTTTTATCTTTATATTAGAATACAAGTTCCACAAGAGCAGGGACTTAGTCTAATCCACCCCTCAGTGTTTGTCAGTGTGGGTTCTCAATAAATCTCAAATAATGAATGGATCGAATTGGAAACATGAAAACAAAGGAGTCTGGACCAAATATGAAATGTGCTAAAGCCGAGGTTCTTCAGCCTCACAGTGTCTGTCACCTGTGACTGACAGTGAGTCTGTCTCCCATGTCTTTTCCCTGCACTGCTTCAGCCAACAAACAGCTCACTTCTCCTTTTGTACCGGCTATGCTGAGGGCTCACCCTGGATGTAGTCACCTGTCAACAACACATGCACACCTATGATGTGCTGGATCATACTGTGGAGCATCCAACATAATTAATAAAAGCACAGGTGCTGGGAGCAGTCTCAACTGCATTTAGATCCAAGCTCCACCATTTAATGAGCTGAGCTTGGGTAAATCTGAGCTTGGCAAATCTGTTTGCCTTGCTAAGCCTCAGTTTCTTCATTGAGAAAATGGGTCCAACAATAGTACCTGCATCACAAAGTGATAGGAAGGAAAAGATTAGATGATCCAGTCAAAGTGCTCTGCAGAGACTAGCAAGGTCAAGGGGCAAGCCAGTCAGAGCAGGAGGTGCCAAAGTAGCCTTGGACCAGATTGGGAGTGCAGGGCCAGTTACCTCAGGTTTGCACATGCTCGAACATAACTGGCAGAGAGAACACACTTGCGAAAATTTGAAAAACTCTTGCCACCTGCACCAGCTCTGGTCTATTGAGGATTTTTGCACTGCACTTGTGCATGGCACAGAGCTCATTTCCAGAAGTGAGGCTTATTTCTTGATCCAAATGCTGATTCCTTTAATGTGTCTCTCAAGAACCTGGAAACTAAAAGTGAAGTGAGAAAATGGAATAGAGAATAGGATGGAATATTTTGCCCAGTGCTTTCAGGCCGTTGATCTGTATTGGCCCAGGGGAGTGAATAAGTAAACGTGACTCTTCATTCCTGCAGTATTTGACTGACATGTCTGGTCCACATTCTGGGTTTGCAAAAGCATGTCCTTAGGAGAAATGTAGCTTCCCTGACTTCTAATAAATAGATGGTGAATAGATACCAAAGATTAATGATAGAAGGGATGCCAATTGTGAATCTGCCTGGGGAACCTGCGGTCTCAGAGAGACTCTGGGTCAGGCTAAGGAGGGTCTGGATGATTGCAAGCTGCTCTTATCACGTTGGTAGTGGGTATGGCTATCTGGGGTTGGTGGACACCCCCTCCCACTGGAGTCAAGCTATAAATATATATATAAATATAACTTATATTTATATGCTAATTTATATATATAATATAAATTTATATATAATATTAATATAATATATAAATATATATATACATATTTCAAGTGAAGGAGGGTAGAACAAAAGGGCAGAGCAAGAGGGAGAAAAAAATCTCAAGTAGATTCCCTGCTGAGCACAGAGCCCAACATGGGACTCGATCCCACAACCCTGAAATCATGACCGGAGACAACCAAAATCAAGAGTCAGATTGCTTAACTGATTGAGGCATCCAGACACCCCCATGTTTTGTCTTTAAAAGGAATAAGTCATAGGTCCCAAAACGTCATTTTATCAGCCCTTCAGGTCCAGTGGGAAGGAACGGAAGCACAGCATTAGATGGCTGCTGCTCAATAAGCAACCCCACTGCATTTTCAAGATGGAAACATGTGGCTGGTCCGAATCAGAACTTTGTGTGACATGTGACGTAGAACTTTCTTTTCCTGGCTCCAGGCTCGTGGCCCTTTTCCAGGGCATCTGTAGTGTTGGTCCCAATGGCCATAGAAAACTTGATTTCTAATCCAGAAAACCCATGACTAATCGTAAAGGCCAGGAATTAGAGATTCTGATTAATGGAATTTACCAGTCAACTGAGTCC
The DNA here is from genome assembly GCF_048418805.1 of Vulpes vulpes. Taxonomy (NCBI): domain Eukaryota; kingdom Metazoa; phylum Chordata; class Mammalia; order Carnivora; family Canidae; genus Vulpes; species Vulpes vulpes. The sequence continues at coordinate 17,881,586 of NC_132789.1, read as the reverse complement.
TAATCAGAAAATCTTTTGTGTCTTAACCCCTCTAGCTGTTACCTTTCACTAAGTGTGGTGGTTCCCTCTTGTTCTGAATCCTGGCTCTTATCACTGAGGAACTATGTAGCCTTGGACAAGTCTTAGTGTTAATGGTGCCATGTAACAAATGGCTTCAAATGTCATCAGCAGCTTAAAATAACACACAATTAATTAAAAAAAAAAAACACACAATTAAAATCTCGTGGTTTCTAGGAATCACTAGTCCAGGCTCGGCTTCATGGGGTCTTCTCTTCAGGGTCCCACATGCTGCATTCAAGGTGTCAATGAGCTCCTTGCTGGAGTATGGTGACTTACTTAAATTACTGTGTTTCGTGTCCACTGCGATCCTCTAAAACACAGGCAATCCTTATTCCCACCTAGCAGAGGAGGAAACTGAGGTTTGACACGGTGCTGATAGGTATAGAAACCTTCATCTAGCATGTGCAAGAGCCCACATCAAAGCCAGGCTGCTCTGGCTTCAAAGCTCATGCGCATAACCACTACAAGAACTTGCCTCCTGCTGGCTGAGTCTTATTAAAAATTGGCTGAGTTTTATTGTGTCTTTTTTTATTTGAGAATCTATTTCTTGCCCACTGGATCTAGAGGTTCTTGGGGAAAGGAGCTATGTCTTGGTCATATGTTTCCCAAGTCCCCGTCACAAGCCCTGGCATATAATGAGTAACTACTCCATGTTTGCTAAAATGGAAGGAAAGGGTGGCATAGCCCTGCCATTCAGTGCTATCCCATGTTGGCTGTCTGATGCCCCATCCACACATTTGCAAATAGTGCATATATGTATAATTTTATTGACTATTTTATTATTTGAATTTCAGTGTCATTAATCTTTAAAATTAAACTCTCCTCAAATTACCCAGTTTGAGGATGCCGTCTCTTTCCTGAAGAAGACATCAATCCATCGTGCAACTGAGCCAATGTACACTGAGAGACTCCTCTGTGCCTGGCTTGCGATGGATAAGAATCAGACTGGCAAAAATAATGCGTTCCTCTTGCTAAGCTCACGCTGTGCTCTGTGCACGGTGCTAATTCATCTCATGTGCATTATTTGATGTAATGATCACAGCCACCCTAGGTAGGGGTTTCTATTATTATCCTCAAATAAGAATACTTGGCTCAATGTGGTGGAGTAACTTACCTGAGGTGACTGTGCATACAGCCGAGAGGAGCAGGATTCAACCCAAGTCCTCCTGACTCCACAGCCTCTTGACCACCAGCCTCACCATGCAATAAAACATGTGCTTTGCAAACATTGACTCAATCTCATCTTCATCTCTGCAATAGGTTCAGTTAGTTGCCCATTTTACAGATGAGAAGGCTGTGTCGGGAATGGAGTCCAATGCCCCCAGAGTACCACAGGTAGAAAATTGCACAGTTGACTTACAAATCCAGCTCTACCCAACTTCAAAACTTGACCTCTTTCTGTCACACCTCACTGCCAATCAGATCTACTCTCTCAGCCAGATTGGGTCCCATGCAGACTGCAGTGGGAACTCTGGACAGCTCTGACCACAGCCCGCCAGACAGAGGTAGGTCTTTCACACCCTCTGCTTTGTCTCTTAAGAAGCCTGGCCTCTCTCCAAGCCACAGGAAGTTCTCTGCTCCCATGTCAACTGCTTTTCGGGGCCTCCTGTCACCCGTGTTTTACAGCCCACTCGGTGAAGAGCAAATCCGTATTGATTTCAGAACAACTCAGGCTGTAAATTACAGGTCATGATTGGCTTGGTCACCCCAAGATGAAAATCTATCCACTGCACCAGGGGTCTAAATCTAATTATCGTCCTGGGAAACTCGTTGGCAGGGTAGCCTGGTGCCTGTGGAAATAGGAATGCTTAAGATGGTCAAAAGCAACCTGCAAAAATATATACTGCATAATTTAGAGCTGGCCCAATCTTTGTCTGGCAGATTGAAAACTAGCAGCTTGCTTTGGTCATCAAATTAAATTTGAGAACTGACCTTGAGCCATTTCTGTTATTAATAACAGTAGTAATAATTACAATGATAAAATAACTGTAGCTAATAGTCACTGATAGTTTGCACGCACTCTTTCATTCTGAAGCCTCACAGTGGTCCTGTCGCTTACTGACTGTGGGGTTCCGGGCCAGTTACTTAGCTTCTCTGTGCCCTCTTCCCTCAGCTACAGCTGAGGGATAGAAGCAATACATGGGTCATCACACTGAGGGAAAGGTTAAATAAAGTAATTTATGTAAATTGCTAAGGTCAGGAGCCAGGTGTATGCTTACTGTCATTCCTGAAGAAACAGAAGCTCAGAGATGTTGAGACTTTCCCGAGGTCACACAGCTAACACAGGATTTTGTCTGCAACCCAGTGCATTGGCTTTAAAATACTGTTTAATTGCAAGCATTGAAAAATGCAGCTGATTTCCTGTTTCTTTAGAACATTTGAGAAAAACTGGCAGCACTGGGGCCACATTTCTTTCTACCATGCTTCCCTGCTACACAAATCTATTCTATCAGGTCAGCTGAGCCTCATAGTGCCAAAGCCCACCCACAGACTCTTGTGCAAAAACAAACCAACACCCAAATTTAGGGGTTTTGAGGTTGTCTGGACACCCTGAGTCAAAGGGCCTTGAGTGTTTTGAATAAAAAGAAAAAACACTAAAAAAAAATGCTGACCAGCAGCAGCAGCCCCCATTACTTGGGGTTTGTGCTCCTGGTTTACTGCAGTCCCCACCAGTCCCTGCTGCCCCACACCCAGTTCACGTCTCCCACAAGGCCTGCCTGGCCTCTGTAGACATTCAAGATTGTGAGATAGATTAGCACAGTCAAGTCCTATGTCAAATCCCTGAGAGATGCACTATTGTCACCCCTAGTTTCCAGAGGCAAAAACAAGGTAAGGAGACAATGACTTGCCCAAGGTCACACAGGCAGCAAGTGTCAGAACTGCGGTTTGAATGCAAGCCTACTCATTCCCAAAGCCAACCTTCTCCATCCCTTGCAGAGCTTCCCTCCCAGGCTCACAGGCTAAATGAAAGCCTCTAAGCTCAGCCCGGAAAGGGAAATCAGTGTCAAACTCCTACACTGATGCAAGAATGTAAAAAGAAATGATGCTCTAGTGGCTTCCGGGTCTCACAGACTCTCCTGCAGCTCCTTTTCTGAGGACAAAGAGCTGTTTCCAATGGCTAATGGCTCTGTCGGCACAAGACCCTTCCAGGAGGGAGCACAGAGCTTACATTTGTCCCTGTTGTGTGACTGTCACAAAAAAGTCTCCCACGTTCAGCTGACTGTCCTTTTCCATTCTTCAGGCCTTGCAGAAAAGCCAGAGGCAAGGAGAGGCTGTGTCTGGCGGTGACCTGACACCCAGCCTGGGACACCAGTGGGTGACAATGCCAAGGCCCCACTGGCCTGTCAGCTATCTTGAAGAGACAGCTTCCCATACTTCCCTCCTCCGCCCCTCCCAGGTCCAAAGAAAGCACCTTGGGGGGGAGGGTCTTGGACGGCGAAGGGGGACCAGGGAGAGAGATTTCATTTTCCCTCCTCTTCTAGAGATGACAGTTCAGACAGTAGCTTCCAAAGAACAAACTTTATTCTCAGGGAGACGGACAGGCCTGAGATTTATATGATCCCATGAATATTTATGGCTTTTCTCCCTGCTTTGGCCTCAGTCTTGGGCACAAGACGCCCACCCCTGCCCACCCGCCACCCAGCCTCATTATTGCTGCGCGGCGGCAGCTTCTCTGCAGCCACGATGAGGAGCCACTGGTGGCGCTGTTGCCTCGTGAATAGCGATGAGGAACGCTCAACCAGTAGCGGGAGCTCCTGGAGTCGGCTGGGCGAGGGGTTGGGTCGCTTCATCCTCCCAACCAGCCCCAGGAGGAGGCAGGGAGGTACAGTTAGGCCCGGCTGCTCACCCAAGGTCACACAACTATGAGGTACCGGACACAAGACTCAAATCCGTAAATCAGTGACAGAAGTTACCAACTGTCATCCCAAGCAAATGTTTTTTTCTATTTTCATTTTTAAGGACAAGAAAACGTGGGCACCTTGTTGTTTAGTGTTTCATCAAATTGTGCAACACTAACGAACTGAACCAGAGATTTTTGCCTTTACTGTGCCCTGTAGCATTTCTTTCTTTCTTTCTTTCTTTCTTTCTTTCTTTCTTTCTTTCTTTTCTTTTCTTTTTTTTTTTTTAAGGTTTTATTTATTTATTCATGAGGGAGAGAGAGAGAGAGGCAGAGACACAGGCCGAGGGAGAAGCAGGCTCCATGCAGGGAGCCCAACGCAGGACTCGATCCCAGGACTCCAGGATCAGTCCCTGGGCTGAAGGCAGCACTAAACCGCTGAGCCCCCCGGGGCTACCCCCGCTGTAGCATTTCTTCAACTACTGCTCTGTGTAATGACTAGGATGAGTAGTCTTAACGAGCAAGGTGCTTAGTCTTAGGAGGCTTTTCTGCAATAGGCAATAGGCTTTTCTGTAAAGTGGGAGTAGAGTATTTGGATTAGCCAAATGTTTTGATTAATATTTATATCATGCTTTTAAAGGAATCCTACACATTAAAGTATTATATTACAATAAAAATGCACTTTGCGAAGCCTTGCGATTACATGCTTGAGCTAGAACGCCAGGCTCCCCAGGTTCAAATTCCACCTCTGTCATTTACAAGTCTCATGACCTTGGGCTTGTCAGTTAGCCTTTCTGTGTCTTGTTTTTCTCATGTGTCAAACAGACAGCAATAATATCTACCTCTTAGGGTGAAGGCTGAGAGGAGGCATGTAAAGTTCTCAGCACCATGCCTGGCATACACTAAACACTCAATAAATGCTATCGTTAGTTATGAGTCAAGGAACTTTGAAGAGAGAATTTTTTTAAGATTTTATTTATTAATGGCAGAGAGAGAGAGAAAAAAAAGGCAGAGACACAGGCAGAAGGAGAAGCGGGCTCCATGCAGGGAGCCCAATGTGGGACTCGACCCGGGGTCTCCAGGATCACACCTCGGGCTGAAGGTGGCGCTAAACCACTGCGGCACCAGGGCTGCCAATGAAGAGAGAATTGTATGGAATTGATTATACCAGAACTGCACTGTCAATTAGCCATCAGCCAAATGAAGTTAGTGAACATGTAAAGTCTGAAGTGTTGTGGGGTTTTTTTTACAGAAAGTTTAAAAAACATGCTTTTATTCTATTAGTATTTGGGAAAATTAACTGGTACAGAAAACGTTTAATCAGCTGGAGAGAAGAGAGAAACCAAGTGCCACCCAAGAGAACCGGTGGCTCCTCTGGGAGGGACCTGGATATAGTGAACTAGAGCCAGACCCTGCTGTCTAGGTCAAGACAGGATATCCCAACCTCTGAAGTGTCTAAGTACATCAGGCATCAAATTCCTAATTATTGAGCCCAGCTCTGGGGAGAGGGTGAACTGAGATGTGCTAAATTGTAAAATACCCTTTGGCGATTTTTTAAGAGAAAAGAATGTGAAATCTGTCCTTGCTAATTTGTATGTTAACTGCATTTTGAAATAACAACATTTTGAATTTAGCAGAAACAATAAAATCTATTATTAAATTAATTTTACTGGGTTTTAATATGGCTACTAAAAATTTGACTCTATGTTTGTGAAATTCACCCACATTTTTTTATATACTGGTGGTTTGTTCAATTTCAACGCTGTGTGGTATCCGCAACTGTAAGACTTTACCTACGGTACCTTATCCTATGGTATGAGTAGTTATTTGATTAGTGCACACCTGGGGCACTTACAAATAGGGTGCTTATAGAACCTTCCAGTTCATCTGTATTTGTGAACATAAGTACACACCTGTGTTGGGACTCTATGGAGGAGAATCTTCTGAGTGCAAGGGTATGAATGTAGTTTTAGGAGAGACTCACACATAGTTTTTCAAAATGTTCTATCAACTTATCCAGCCACCGGCACCAAAGAGAGTTCCAGTTCCTGCAAATCCTCAGCAACACCGGATACTGAGGACTTTCACGTAGACATTCTGGTGCCGGTGTGTCAGTAGCACACTGAGTGTCCAATTGCATTTCACTGAAAACTGATATCAGATTGAGCATATTTTCATTGGAGTTTTAGCAATGGATAGTCTCTTTGGTGAAGTGCATATTCGCATCTTTTGTCTCTTTTTTTTTCTCTCTTTCTTTGTCAACACAAATCCTTTATTGGGTGTATGTATGCAGAAAGCATTTCCACTCCATGGCTTATCATTTTATGGTGTCTATTGATAAGCAGAATAAAATAGCCATTTCTTCCCTTATGGTTAGGACTATTGTATGCTAGTTACATAATCTGTGCCAACCCCCAAAGTCATGAAACATTCTCTCTTGTTTTATTCTAAAAGGTTATTGGTCTACCTTGTATAATTAGATCCATAATCAATCTGAAACTGATTTTTGGATATGATTTTGAGGTTAGCTTAAAGATTTCCATCTGGAAAAAACAAAAAACAAAAAAAAAAACCAACAACAAAAAAAGATTTCCATCTGGAAAATTGACCCAGGATCATTTGCTAGAAAGCATGGCCAAATTTTTTTTTTCCCTCGTGTCCAAGAGTTTAGCCGTCATCATCTTAAGTGCTTGTTTTGCAATTGGCAGGAGGTCACTTATTTATTTATTTATTTATTTATTTATTTATTTATTTATTATTTATCATAAACTTAAACCCTACTCTGTGCTAGGCACCAGACAAATGAGTGTTGCCCTCCAGGTTTCCAGGGGAGTAGACACAGGACAAACTGCTTATAGAACGGGTCTGTTTTATTCATCTCTGTATCCTCCAAACCTCAAACCGTGCCCAGCACATAGTAGGAGCTCAATAATTAGCAACTGCTATGGACAATAGGACAATACCATGTCTCTGACCTTTGGATTTAAACAGAAACTTTGCCAGATAGCAGCCTGTCCAGTTATGTGTGACTCTGAGCAGGTCACATCACCTCTCTGAGACTCAATTTCCTGGTATGTAGGGCAAGAACTAACTTCAAGGGAGTTAAGAAGCTAATCGGTGAAAAGAGCCTGACACACACCGAGTGCTCATCAAGCTATAACTATTGGAGTTATACTGTCACCATAACATCAAGGAGCCCAGGTAAACACTCAGATCTCCATGCACCTTCTGGAGAATGGGGAGGACTCACGAGATCTCCTCTCTGCCTTGTCCGCACGGAGACCTAGGAATCAGAAATGGGGGTTGTTACAGTGGTTTTAGAGCAGCATCTAGTGGAAGGAAAGGAAAAGTGACAGCATCACAGGGACATTTGGAAGAGAAAGTCCTAAACACTGGGACAAAGGTTGGCAGAGAAGCCAGGGAAGTGACCCACATGTGCAGGGGAGGTCAGGCATGGTCCCTTTGTCGGGATCCAGGACTCAGGGCCAATGGAGGAGAGACCCCTCCATCCCTCCCTCCCTCCCTGACTTCCCTGAGCACTGGGTCTCCTGCTCCGTGGGCTCAGAGACCCATCTTTCATGTTCTGCTCCATCTGCACTGTGTCCAGCTAAGGGCCCTGCCTCCATTGCCCCCAAGTCCCCAGGACTCAGGATGCCAGGGCAGTAGAGGGCTCCATGCAGGGCAAGGCCAGGGTGTCTCCATGGCTCCAGTCCACTCATCAGCAGCTGGGCCTGTGTCCCTCTGAACCCAGGTCCTCGGGTTTCTGGCTCTGCAGAAACAGTCATCACACCGTCCTTTCCCACTTGCCCCATCCTCCTGCCTCCCCTGACGCCCCTGCCCACAGCCCTCCCCCCTCCACCTGCTGAAACAATCCAGAGCAAACCAGCACTCTTCCCTGTTCTTGTCTGCCTGGGACGTTGGTAAGAAGGGACAGTGCCATCCGGTTGCTGGAATGAACATTTGGTAGCAGAAGCAATGAGGGTCCGGTGATCCTCAGGGAGAGTCCAGGGGTGGGCTCCCAGGCTGTTGGTATGGAGCGGACCATCTAAGAGAATATAGCAGTTGGTCTCCTGCCAGGGCAGGGTCTAGGATTGGATGAGGAGCTATAGAGACCAGATCTGAGGAGGAGGGAAGGAGCAGAGGAGGTGCCCACTCCGAGTCAGTGTAGCCCACTCCCTCTGTCAGCCAGACCTTAGTCCGGGCTGCTCGGATGGCTGCTCAGATTCATTGTCAGTGAGATCTTGAGTGTCCCAGACTTCACCCATTAAGCCACCAAAGCACCAGCCCTGGTGGCCACTTTCCTGGCTAATTCACAGTAACTGGTTGGCCAGGGTTGGTCAGTTGAAGGGAAGCTAACTCTTGGCAGAGCTGTCATGTGACAGTTGGTTTGGAATGTTCTGGGTTCTGAGTCAGCTTGGCTGCCAAGCAGACCACTCCCTGGTCCCCAAGAAGACTCCAGGTGAGAAGGCATACAGAGTGAAGATGCTGGGGGAGGATGCCACAGTGGGGCTTCCGCTGGCCCTCCAGTGAGGCTTTGTTTGGGGAAAACAGTGTCATATTTTGGGGCAAGGTCCGATAGGGAGAAAAGGCCGAGTTGTGATTCGGGCTTGGCTCAGACACTTCCTCCAAGGCATCGATCCTCTCTTGCAGAAACCTTGGGGCAGGAGGCATTGAGAAAGGAAGGAAGGGAAGCCCTTGGTTCAGGAGTTTGAGGGCATGATCTGAAGGACTGGGGAGTTCAGGGACCTCTTTCCCCAGGAACCAGTTGCACTCCTGTCCCAGACCCCTCACACATCAGTGTTGTGAATCTCTGCATATCTCTAAATTCCAGTGCTGTGAACTCTACAGTGTGGGTTACGCACCACAGGGCTGACGTGGAGGTCACAGGAGATGACAAATATTCCTCAGGAGCAGTAATGCATCCTCCCCGTGTAAGGGATGAGTAGTAAACCTCCACCCTCCTGGCTCTGTGGCCGTGCAAGCCCCCTCTCTGGAGGCAGCCACTACTTGAACACTTACAGAGCACTTAAAAAGTGACAATTATTTTCTTAGAGATTTCCCTGAATTTAATCATTTTTAGCACCATACTGTAATACGACACGGGAGGTTCTATTGAAGTTTTCATGCGATAGTGCAGAGAACGGAGACACAGAGGGGTGGCATGACCTTCCCAGGTTCACGTGGCTTCTAGTAGGATCCGAGCCCCGGACTTGGGGCACCAGCCCCATGATCTCAGTCAGGAGCTCTGCTGACTCTCTGTGTTGCCTCGTAGGAGGAAAGGTGTTTCCCACGCAGTCTGTCAGCCGGGTGTTTTAAGTGTGCACCAAACTGCAAGATCCCGAAGCCCAGCTTTGATTCAGAGGGTGGACCGGAGATCAAAAACTTGAACTGTGAATAAGTTATTACTAGTTTAGCTGTGCTCTTCTGCCTGCGAGGTGTCAACAGCTCGCTTACTGTGAGCGCATTTTCCAGAGTTTTAGCTGATGGATATGAAAAGAAAATTTATTCCTCATTTAAGACGATACGCACCTCACCCCCAACGGTGGGTCAGAACAATGGGCATCCTGCCGCACCTCAGGGTGCACCCCGCAAACGAGGCGATGGAAGGTACAGTGGAGATTAATTGTTAAGGAGACTCAAGAATCGTGACTGGAGTTGATTCAGCGTACCATATGTAGTGGGAAACGTTGAAAATGCTAAGCCATGTGCTTGTTTATTCCGTGTGTGAAAGTTCTAAGCCAGTGAGTAGTGCCGTGACCATGGAAGTAAAGATGGGTTGACAAATCACTCAGCCTTGTTTGCATTTAATAGGAAACAGTATCTCAAGCTAATGTTTGGATATTAACTGGTTGCTGAACATCAATGAAAATAGATCTCTCCCTGAAACAAGGCTGCCAGATTCTTTTTAAATTAATAAACCAGTTTTTAAAGTTAATCTTTTCATTAATAAAATTATATAAATAAAGAAATTTGAATAGATGACAGAGAAAGTTCTTGTGTGCCCTCTTCCCCTCCCCCTGCCCCGTTTCCCATATTATTCACCTTTTACCTTCCTGTGGTCTAGTTGTTACTATCAGTGAACTGATATCGATGAATACTTGACATTAACGATCACTCTTTGTGTTGTGCATTTCTATGAGTTTTTTGAAAAAATACATAATGTCTGGTGTCAACCACCCAGAAGAGTCTCACTGCTCTAGTATTCCCCTGGTTTCACCTCTAGACCCTCCCTCCTGAAGCCCCTGATCTTTTTTACTGTCACTCTAGATTTGCCTTTTCCAGACTGAGATATAGTTGCAATCATGAACATTTCATGGTGACTTGACAGTCTTTCCCAGGAAGCCAAAAGGCTCTGTTCCTCATTTCTCTTCTGCTTCTCCCCTTTGTCTTCCTTCCTTCGTCCACCCAGGAGGATGACTCAGCAGCAGCCTAGTTCACAGTTCTTAACTAACCAGCTCTGTGACTCTCCCTCCCTGCCCCAGTAGACCACACCTGCCTGAAAAAGTCCCTATGTGTCCTCCTAGACCCCCCGGAGGGCCTGTCTGAGGAGCTTCCTCATGACACGGCAGAGGAAGAGGCCCTAATCCTAAGGTAAGGTCACCCATCGTTATCTGAGATGGCTTTGTCGGTTTTTCTCATGTTTGACTCAAGTCCCCTATGGAAAATCTGACAATGTATATTGTAGAGAGGATGTGCAATTCTGATTGCAGGAGGGGTCTCAATTGTCTGTCTTAGCAACTGATGTGTGATCCTAGAGGGCACTCGAGGCCTTCTAGAGTGGCAGCATCAATTACAAACTGGATGATAGTGAGCATCTCACCGTGCAGCAATTTCTTGTCCATGGAAAACAATTTTGCAATTGCCAATCAAAATGGACCCGAGACATTTATTCTCCGGGGAAAGGTGGTGCCTTTTGACATAAGGACATTTGCTCCATTGTTACTTTGGGGTTCCCCGTCTGGTTTTCTAGACTCACCCAGCAAACAAAAGCCCCGTGCAAGGAGTGTACAGTATGACCTGACCCTCACAACGTTTTCTTTTCCGTAACTGCAGGTGGCCTCAAGACCCAGTGAAAATGGTACGTGTTTTAGAATCATTTACTTACTGAGGTCAACTCCGTAAGAAAGGAAAGTGGGGCTTTCTTGTTGGTTTTGGTCTGAAAGGTCACCCTTCCAGCTTCCTGCTGTGAATGAGGAACAAGAACCAATTTTCCAAGTAAGGGACCATGGCCGGTGCCACAGTCTCTTTAGGTGGTGTGGGTCTGTGTGCCTGGGCTTTAGGGGTGTCTCTGTGCACGTCTCTGTGGTGTGAATGTGAGGTGTGCGCAATGCCTGTGGGGAAGAGCACATATTCCCTCAGTGGACACGTCCCATTTGCACATCACCACTTGGTGTCACCCCTGCATACTTTGCATAGATTGTCTTTTCACCCCTCATCACAACTGTGCTGGGCATTGGTTTTCACTCCCCAACCCTCAGAAGGGGAAACTGAGGTGCAGAGATAAATGACGCAAGCTAAGGAGCTCCCTGGGGAAGAGCCATCCCATGATCCTAGGAGTGTGGCCGATGCTCTGAACTACTGACCTGTGCTCATTACTTGCATAGGGTCACTAGTCATTAAGCGAGGGGGTCCCGGCATCTGTGAACGAACGTGGGGTCCCAGAGACTCCAGAGCTCCCAGACACTGCTGCCGTTAGAAGGCGGCCTCTGTGGTCACGCAGCCCTGGGCAGCCACAAGCGCATGTAGCCCACTTTGGCATGGTCAGTGGCGTGAGCACAGGTGAAAGCCCTGTGCCCCTGTCAGTGCACGGATCCGGAGAGGCGCGAGGCCCCCTCGGCCAGTGTGGGTCAGCATCTGTCTGCTGGGCTTCCTCCTTAGCCTCCCGTCCAAAGCAGGTAAGAATCAGGGAGACACTTGAGTGTGTTTAATAGTATTATCACCGCAACCCCTGGAAGCATCGGGTTCTGTGAGCTTCATAGCCTGGGACAGTGACAAACAGGACCTCGATTCCCGGCTTCATCATCAGCCTGGACCTGCACCTCCCTCTCCTTCTGCCTCCCTCCTTCACCTCCTTCCCCCACCGAGGCGGTGGCCTGTGGCCCAGAGCAGCTCAGTCCCCATTAACCCATCACTGCCATATACACCGGCCCTAGTCCATGTCAAGCAAACCACCGGTGACTGAGCTACCCTGTGTCCTCCTAGCTCCCCCGAGGGCCTAGCAGAGGAGCACCCAGGGGACGGAGCTTAGAAAAAGACCCCATCGAATGCCAAGGTGAGCTCTCCTGCTTTTGTCTGAGATGCAAACCCTTTTTCTTGGTTTCTTTCTCTGTTTAAATTCAGTTGAATTCATGTGTGAAGATGTGGGCATGTGCATCATGGAAGATATTTACAGGGGGTGGCAGTGGGGGATCAGGTCCCACCAGTGACACCTGTGTCCCACGGCCAACTGCGAATGGCAGCACGAGCTGGGGCGGGGGGGGGGGGGGTGTCCCTCAGCAGAAATCTCCCCTCATCGGAGGAAGAATTTCATGGCAACCGATGTGGATTGAGAGTCTGTGATCCAGGAAAAATTCACGCCCATTTCACCAGCGTCCTCTCCGTGGGCCTGGGGAATCCGACCAGACGGGTCCTCGCCTGGTTTGCTAAAGTCACCAACAGGACAGACAACTGTGCAGGTGATACACGGTGTGATCTGATCCGTGTGCTGTCTCCTGTCATTGCAGCTGGTCTCGGGAGTAAGTGACAACAGTACGTACCCTGGAGTCCCTCCCTTGCTGGGGAAAGATCTAGGTGCTAAGAGAGGCGAGTCTCCCCTGCAGGCTTTCCTCTGAAGTGCCACCGCCGATTCTGGGTTCCTGCTGGGAGCCCAGGCTGGGTAGGTGGGAAAGGAGGCTGACTCTCCAGGGAAAGAGCTGTGGCCATTTCTCCACAAGCACTCTTGTTCCCTTTGGGAGGTGAGGGTTTGCGTGCAGTGTGGCGGGCTGTTCTCTGGGGGAATCAGGTAGTGTGATTGTGAGTGTGAGTACGCGTGTGTATGTGTCTCCCTAGATCCAGGTCCCCTCCAACAACACAGTTGCCAGCATCAGCTTCTAAGTGACAATTCCCATCTTCATTGTTTCATGCAATTATCTGTTTCAAACTTGATTAAATTGTACACCAAGTACACCCCAATAAACTTGCGGGGAATCCCATCACCAGCTAGGAGAAGGTTCACAGGGTTCTAAGTGGACAAAACTGTGTTTCAGAATCACCATTATGGGGTCAAGAACAACTTCAGATCTCACCTGTGAGCAGGTTGTTTCATTCCCTGCAGGGCAGGGGGATCAAGCATAACTACAGGAAAGGAGCCCTAATGTATCTAATAGGCTTCTGAGAAGAGAGAGGCTGGAGAGGGTGCTGAATTGCAGGGGGTTGCACAACCCGCGGATGGGGAGCTGACACTGAGACAAAGCCCTTCAGCCCCAGACCCCATACACTGTCTCTCATGCCTCTCCCGCCCCGGAAAGACTTCTGAGCAGGGTTGAGGCTGGTCCACCGTCATGGCTGGTGTGGGCACTGTATGGTCGTCTTCCTAAAAGCCTGGAGAGAGGGGCTTCCTTCCTGTTCCATCCTCTTCTCCATCTATCTGTATGACAAACCAGGCACTTTCCTTGGTGGAAATTGTAGAGAGGCAGAGAATGGAGTCAGGTCTCCTGTTCTCCCACCCAGAACATGTCAGTGGGCTAGAGCCAGGGCCAGGCCAGACACAAGGAGGGTTCCAGCCTGATCCACTGGGGCCAGGAGGGACCAGTTTTTATTTTTCTTCTGCTTCTGGGAGTCACCTGACAACCAGTCCTTGCCTACATGCTGTTGGCCAAGGGTTGTCTGGATTGCAGACACATTTAGACTGAAGAGATCTCACGCCATGTGGCCAGGGCAGCTGTAGGACATTTTAGTTGCCCAGGAGGTAAGAGGGGTGCAGACTCCAGTGCTTGGTGGGCTCAGCAGAGTGATGGGGGATGATCCCAGAGTAAAGGTCCTCCTTGCTGTTCTTTTATGGCCAGAGGACATCAGTTGGAGAGGATCTTTGAAATGGTCTTAGAATTCTCAGACCCAAACTCTCATCTGTGTCTTTCTATTCAAGAGCCCTGATTCCGGGTGGTCACTGCTCATCCCCCAGAGCTCAGCTCTGAGCAGCCCCTGTACTAAAATCCCTGAGCCGGAATCCAGTTCTAGGTTGGAAAGGTCCCTGCTCAGCTTGTATGGGATGTGGGGCCCCACACTAAACCAGGTACCTGCCCAGACTCTAGTCTGGATCAAGAAGGAAAGGGTGAGCTCCAAAGAGAGTGAAGTGTCCCCTCTCTGTCTCATTGATCTGACTACAACCAGCACATGTGTGTGGGGGCATGGTCCTCTCCCCTGCTTACAAGGGACCCCTGCTGGGATTCCTCTAGGACCTGGGTGTGGACCTTCCTGTGTGAGTGTCCCCAGGGCCTCATGTAGTGCTTGTCATGTGGGCAGAACCCAGGGACAACCTACAAATGAACGGTCAGATCAGATCAGCAAACACCTCTGGGGAACCCCCAGGGCAGGGAGGTCACATCTTCCTCATCTTTGGATCCCAGACCTGGGCTATCCAAGGGGGGCAGCCACTCGCCAGATGTTTCTGCTCACGTTTAAGTTAAAGTCAATGAAGTTACACATTCCATCCCCCGTCATACCAGCCACATGTCAGGTGCCCAGTAGAGCATGTTTACAGCCCAGACCATTTCCGTGACCACAGACGGCTCTCCTGGGCAGCTGCTCAGAGCCTGCACAGGGGCTGCACCTGGACCCCACCTAACCCAGCGTGTGTCCATCAGAGCTGGGATCTCAGGTGGATCCGTGTTCAGGTGAGAGCTGTCATGATCCTGTGGAGATGGGGAAGTGCCAGATGAAGGGGGATCCCTTCTGTCACTAAAGGTTTGCAACTGTGGTCACTGTCCCCTTGAAGGGCTCTAGTACCCAGAGCCCAGGAAGGATGAGGACCCAGAGGAAGAGCGGGTGATGCTGGGTGAGCGAGCCTGGCCTCAGCTGGAGTAGCAGCAACAGGGGAGCCCCTCTCTCTAATAACCTGCTGCTCATGCTTGTCTCTAAAGATTGTCTTGTCGACAGAAAGTACGATTCGAGCAGCGAGGACAAAGACGCCGCAGGTAGGGAACAGCTCTCAGGTTCGTCCCACGGGAGAGGGTCCTGGGAGCAGTCAGATTACATCTGCAGCTTGCAGACCCAGGAAGGGGCTATGAAATAAAGCAGAGAGAAAAAGGAAATGTGTGTTCTATTCATATTTTAATGATGTAAGAATAAGAGCTGTCATATCTATTGGCTTCAGGTGTACTATTTGTAATCATCTTTTTCTTGCTTTGCTATTTAAGATTATCTTTCCCCGGACCCACTCTCTTCTGCTCTGCCTCTGCCAAGCAGCAAAGCCTTGCTTATGTTTGGATCACGTTCCTTGGGAACTGAGCAGGGGAGTACTGGGTCGGGTTTGGGGTGACCCATGACAGTGGCGGTCTGGTGGGACGCACTGTGTCCCATACACCTGAACGGCAGACAGAGTGCTTCTGTGTGAGCCAGGGGCTGGGGAGCTGGGAACCCTCTCCCTTTGCAGCTTCGGGTCATGGAGCAGCACCAGCAGGGCCGCCCTCAGGTCTGCCTCTGGGTGATGGGTGCACCCGGGGCGGGCAGCACAGAGAATTTTCCCTCTCAGCCTCCTGCCCCTGCTCCTGGGTCCTGCTGCAGAAATGAGGTGGGAGACATGCCCTGGAGCACATTTCTCTTCTCCTCTCATCATCCACATCCCCAGTCCTGGGACCAGAATAAAACCTGCACTTGTCTCCATGTGAGAGAAGCCTGTGTGCAGCCACCCTGAGGCCCTCCCTGGCCTATGAGAATTCTAGAGGCCTCTGTGAAGACTGCTGAGCTGGCCACACACACTCCCTCTCATGGTCCCACTGAGCTGGTCTCCTGGGACTGACCGAATCCAGGAGAGAGGCTCTGGCAGGGGGGCCAGGGTCTCTGCTCTAGTCTGATCCTGCTGCTCCAGCCACACAGTGATGGGCCTGCTCCCCACATCATGGTCATGGCCCCACCCTGGGACCCTCCCTCAGCCTCCCCAGGACCTCCCCACCCAGTCCTCCCAGGTCTCGGGACAAAGGCTGCCAGGTACTGGTAGTTGTGGATTTCCCTCACTTCACCTATAGACTAAGGGATTTGGTCAAGTTCCATTACTTCCAATGTCATGTTCCCCTCTCTAAATGGCCAGAGGTGCCATGTGGATGATGGGGTTGGGTGAAGCTCAGTGTCTCCCGAGATCCTGAGGTCAGAGCAGGCACAGGCTGGTGACAGGGTGGGCAGAGCTGGTTTCCCTCTGCAAGGAGCCCAGCACAGCCATGAAGGTGCCCCTGGATTTGGCAGGTTTCGTTAATTGATTGACTGATTGATCAGGGAGGGTGGTAACATACCCACGACCACTCCTCTCTGCTCTTCTGATACTGGACAGAAACACCAAGGTGTAGGCCAACTCAGAGAAGAGAAATGGGCAGGAATGAGGAGACAGGAAAGTGTTGGGGGCGGGGGGTGGAGAGGGAGGCATGCAATGTCTCCAACACAAAGTCACAGGGACTATGACCGCCTCTTAGAGGGACAGGATGGCCCAGGGGCTGCTTTCTGGCCTCAGTTATGAAATCTGAGGGCTGGGAAGGGCCCAAAGACACGGTTCCCCTCCTCATCCCATTGGATCTCGGTCCTGGGGGTACTGCAGTGCTGAGGACAGAATGTGGTCTGGGGTCAGGGCCGTAACCCCAGGAACAGTGACCCAAGTCCTCCCCACCCTCTGACTCGATCCTCTCTTTCCCAAGGCCACCTCATCACTGTCATTGCCCTGGTGCACGCTGAAGCCTGTCTTAAAGATCCTGAGGATTAGGACACAGATCCCAGCCATCTGCATGTAATTTACTTCCTATTTCTGGCTTTTTTTCTTCTATTCGTTTCCTACCCATAAGCTCCCTCTGTGGCTCTTCCCTGTTCCCTCTGCTGATGATTGTCATCCTGAAGGACCCGATCCCATTCGGGCACAGGAGGTCCTTTCATCTCCAGTGTCTATAAAATCTCCCAACACTTGGCCTCATGGTTGCTGGGTTTGTTAGGGGGTAGGAGCTGGATTTTGACTCTTGGAATGTTAAAGGCCTCCCACATCCCTGGGCAGGGAAAAGAAGAAGAGAAACCAATGGAGGTGGTACTGGGGCCTTAGAGGGGCTGATAATAGTGAGAAAAACTCTTCTTCTTGGAGTCATTGCTCATGTATTCCTCCTCAGTTTTAGTAAAACTGAAACTGCGAGATTGCTCGAGGTCACCCACTACTCTGGGTACCACAGAACCTGCAAGTATTCCTGGGACTGTGCTATTGGGTATGAATGCTGTTTTGCCATCTGTGGAAGTATTTGCTTGAATATCCGACAAATTGGTAGGGTTAAGAATCACTTCCTCTTAACGAACTAGGGGTGGTGGAAGGGGAGGAGGGCGGGGGGTGGGGATGACTGGGTGGCGGGCACTGAGGGGGGCACTTGACGGGATGAGCACTGGGTGTTATTCTGTATGTTGGCAAATTGAACACCAATAAAAAATAAATTTATTAAAAAAAATCTCCCACCACTGCCCCCCTCACCTGCTCTCCTGGCATCTCCCTGGCTCCTGACCTGGGTCTGCACCGCTGAATGGTACTGAGCAGCCCTGGGTGGTGGGTGGGGAGCAGGGCAGAAATTCAGAAGGGCTCCCCACCCTGCTGGAGGGGCCCCGGAAGCCTGGATCTGTCCTGGGTACCCCCCAGTCTGTGCTCTCCTGCCCCAGGGGAGCTCTGGACTCATGATTGTTTTCTATTTTACAGCTACCCAAATCACACAATTTTAAAATAGTATTATTCCATCAGGAATCTGACTCCAAAAATCCTCTTGTCCTGGATTTAAGAGATTGAATCAAGAAAGAAAGATGAGAGAGAACAGGGAGAGGAAGCTGAGTGTAGAGAGGCAGGAGGAAGAGCAGAAGGCGAACAAGTGCTCTTCAGGGCACCAGAGACCCAGGTGTGCCCTGACCTTGCAGCGGGGATATGAAGGTTAAGGCCAGTGCCACAGGGAAGGAGGTACCTATGACATAGCCTAGGGAACGGACACCCCAGCCTTCTCCAGCGCTGGGTGTGCAAGGCTGAGTCCTCCACCGGCTCCTGAACTGGGGAGACAGGTCTGTAGGTGCCTGCAGGGCCCCCATGTGCGGGACTCCGGGGGGAGCAGATTGCCCTGTTCTTTGTGAAAGTGTCCTTGGAGGGTTGACATCCTCAGGATCCCTGCAGGACCCAACCCGCCCGACTCTCAAGGTGAACAGGGAACACCTCCGCCAAGCCAGGTGGTGAGGTAGCGCGGGGCGGGCTTGATGTCCCAGTTCAGGCTCCCGGGAAAAGTGAGGACAGAGGCCCGTGGGCTCCCTCTCACCCCAGCAGGGCCCCTCACCCGGCCCAGCTCCCCATCCCCACGGGCCCAGGGCAGCCGGGCCAAGTAGGCGACATCGCAGCGTCCGAGCCCAGCTGGGAGTCGCCCAAGCCCCGGGGCCCCCCAGCCTCTGCACACAGGGCCTGGGGCACCTCAAACCAAGGTTCTGTAGACTTTTAAAATATATATGTATAAAAATCAAATGAAATACACACAAATGGAAAGAAACTCGGTACCATGCTCATTTGGGATATGGTAAGGAGGTAGAATGACAAATTGCTTATGTTTCTTTTATTTTCTACTTTTTTAAATTAATAAAATATAACTGCCTTCACTACGTTTTGGTTTTTCATTTTTAGTTTTTTTTTTTTAGGTTTCATCACATTTCAAATAGCAGTGCCTTCTGTAGTCTTCATGCTGAAATACATTGAACCGTAAGACTAATTTGTTTTTATTACTTCACCATAACCTTCTTTAAGTTGAAAGGCACAGGCAAGGCATTGGTGGAGAAGATTCTTAGGGGAGAAAGGGAAGCCCTCCAGGGAACTGTCCCCCTGGTGGTGTAGGTATCACACGGGCCCCCTCATGTATGGGGTGAGGGCACGTCACCTCTCCTGCCCCATGTCCTCAGACCTCCTGCTCCTCACAGGCCCAGGGGTGGGACTCAGGCTTTTCATCCCAGAGTCTGGAGCCTCCCCTTCGGCCGCTCCAGTTCACTGTCCAGGGCACCCGGGGCTTGAGGGCTCCTGGCCCCAGGCCCAGGCAGAGTCTCTCCTGGAGGACACTGACAGACTCACTCCTCAGATGGGTGACACCCTCAGCCTCAGAGCCACAAACAGACCCAGTGCCCCGCAGATCTGACTGCTGGGGACCTGCAGGCCCGAGGTCACCTTCCAGGACCTGAGGAGCCTTCTGGGTCCAGCACACCCCCTCAAGCAGTCCCCCTTCCTCTGTGCCTCTGCAGCGTGGGGGGGGGGGGGCAGAAAGCCCTGCACCCGTTTGCACAGCAGATGCTGTTTAGAGACCCAGGAAGGAAGTGCCCTACAGGTGTCAGCTGGGATCTCAGAGCTCCTGGACTTGCAGAGTGTCTGGAAGCTTAAAGGGGACAGGAGGCCAAGGACCAAGGGCTCCCCACTGCTCCTCGGGTCCCAGCCAACTAAGTCAGTGCCAGCCTCCGAGTGTGTGAACCGTACAAATGCCACCTGAGTTGCAGAGAAACTTTTTATAGTTAATGCTGGAGGCTTTTACAGGAAGCAGAATTTATCTTCTGCTAGTTTGATCTTTAAAATATCTTTATGTAAAATGAAACACAAAAACAGAACAGCACTTGAAGCAAAGGAAGCAGTCGCTGAATTAATGTAGGTACTGCACTCTGGAGCAGCGGCTGTTCACTCTGCGAAAGCCAAATGCTTCCGAGAAGCTTCTCTCGGCCTCCTTGTCCTGCCCCAGGACTCCACAGTGGAAACTCTCCCGCTTGCTCCACTACCTTCCCAGGGTACTGCCACACTATTTTTGCACCAACTATGTGTAATCATTGTATTTAGAATATTCATGGAGTAACTGATTTCATTCTTGTAACCTAATAAATTAGCAATGACTTTGACGTCCTTCTACAGGAGGCTGCCAGGGTGCTGGAGCCGCTCTGCATGTGGAAACTGGGTGTTGGCAGCAAGTGTGTTTATAAGAAACCATAAAACTGTACACTTAAGATGTGTGCACTGCATAATATGTAGCATAAGTAACAAAAACAAGAAATAAAAAAAATACATTTTCACACAAAGCAAACTTCAAGCCTAGGTGGCTTCCTCTGAATTCAACTGAATATTGAAGATGGAAATGCCAGTCTCCTACACACTCTTCCAGGGAACAGACACAGAGGAACTTCCCACACTGCTTTCACGGGATTAGGAGCATTTTGATGCTACCCCAGCATGGACACAGCAGGAATGGGGGGGGTCACAGGTCAACTCCTCTGGATGTAGATGTCAAAATCCAAAACCAAATATTAGCAGTGTAAATCTGGAGATTTAGAAAGGAAACTGGGATCTCACGGTGGGATTTCCATGGATGGATGTGGACAAGGTCCCTGGCCATTTGGGTGTTGCCTAGGGGAGTGGTGAGAAGGGATAGTGCCATCGGGTTGATGGAATGAACATTTGGTGACAGAGGGAAGGAGGGCCTGGGTGACTCTCAGAGTTCCGGGGCGTGGGTGTCATAGGCTATGGCTATGGAGGTGACCCTCTAAGAGAATATGAGACTCTCTCCGCTACCACTGTGGAGACTAAGAAGGATGAGGAGTCTGTAGAGACTCTGTCATATTGAGGAGTAGGAAAGATACCCACTCAGAGCCAGTGCAGTCCCTGCCTGCCCTCAGCCAGACCTTAGGCCAGGCTGCTCAGACGGGTGCTTAGATCAGTAAGTAAACAGCGGGGGACATGCCAGCTTCCTCCATTAAACCACCAAATACTAGCCCAGTAGATCACTGTCCTCATTAATCAGCACCAACTGTTCATCTAGAGTTAGTCAGTGAAGGCCAAGGTAACTCACTAGAGAGCTGTCATGTGGACAGTTGGCTTGGAAATGCCTGGACTCTGAGCCACGTGGGAGCCACACAGACCACTGGTCAGACCCCCAGGAGTTCATCTTGGGCAGCTATTGTGTGAAGATGCTGAGGGAGAAGGGACACAGATTGGAGCCCCTGACCTTTCAAGGAACTTCCTTTCAGGAAACCTCTGGGTGGAGGCTGAGTCAAGCATATGCCTTCTTTGGCACAAGCACCTCCTGTGTCTCTGCAGCAAGAGAGTTTGGGGAACGGAGAGAGGGAAGCGCTTGGTCTGGAGTCCAGGACAGGATCCACAGGACTCAGTTGGGGGCCGGGTTCGGGGATCTCCGTCCCCAGGGAACCAACTCCTTTCTTGTCCCAGATGCGTCTGTCATCAACATCATGACTCTGGGCAAGTTACTAAAAATCTCTGAACTTCAGTGCCATGAACTACGAAATAGAGGGTGACTGCACCTGCCCCGTGTATGCCGTGGGGGGCTGCTGGGGGATCACAGGAGAGGATGGCAGACATTCTCCCTGAGGTAAAGCATCGTGCCCATGTGAAAGGTCACCTTCCACCCTCTCCTGCCCTGTAGCCGTCCACGCTCCCCCTCTGCAGGCAGCCACTTCTGCATTTCTTGCTTATTCCTCCAGACGTGGCATATGGGATCACTTATGCAGCACTTACGAGGTACCAGTCATTTCCTTCGGCGTTACCTGGAGTTTAGTAAGCTTTATAACATAATACTAGTAAGTAGGCCCCATGTCACAGGACAGGGACCGAGGACAGGGGGTTTAGGTAACTTTCCCAGGTGGCTTCTAGTATGATCGGATACCAGTCATCAGACACGAGCTCCCATGCTCCTGGTCACTGTCCTATTATCTTTTCTGTGCTGTCATCCAAATAAAATCGCGTCCCCACGCATCACTCTGCTGGGGGTGGTAAGCACACACCACATCGCAATGCCCCTCTTGGGCCCAGCCTGGACTCAGTTGGCTCCCCAGGCACAGGTGAACAAGGAGAACGGGAGTGTGACCCAGCAATGAACGATCGCACTCCCAGGGTCTTCTCCCAGCTGCACAGCGACCGTGTTGTGGTCAGTGTACTTCCAGGATCAGGGCTTACGTTACAAAAAGAGAAGATCATAGGGAATTCAAACACAGGATTCACAAAAAAATCATCTGTAGTCAAGAAAATCTACTGGCTGTCCCCAGCAGTGTCTCGGCAGCATCCAAATGGACTTCTGGCCAAACAACAGGGTAGAGCCACAAATATCACCTCCATGGACTACTCCATTGAAGGTCCTGTGGGTACAAAATCAGTGAGTAGATGCAAGTCGAGTGACTGTAGTTTGTGCAGCAGAGACTGGATGCTGGGGAGGAAGGAAGGAGGAAGGAAGGTGCCCGCTCAGAGCCAGGGAGCCCCTGACGATTCTGGGCTGTGCCTTAGCTCTGGCTGCTCGTAGGGCGGGTCAGACCCTTGGTCATCGAGACACTGGGGCTTTGTAGACTCCATCCATTAAGCCACCAGAGCACCAGCCTGGCAGGCCCCTTTCCTAGCTAATATTAGCTGCTCATCGCCCAGGATTGGTCAGTTGAAGATGAAGCTAATTCTTTGGGCAACTGTCATGTGGACAGTTGATTTAGAATGTCACGGGTTCTGCAACAGTTAGGAGTCAAGCGGACCAGTGGTCATTCAGGGAGACATCCTCTCTCCCACTGCCCACCCAGCCATAACTCGGGCTGCACCCCAGTTACCACGAATGCTTTCTTCAGATGGACACTCAGCCCCCTCCCAGAGAGCCTCCCAAGATCTCCCTGACTAGAGCTGTGCCCAGCTGATCTGTCTCAGGGGTCTCCTATTAGGAGACAATTCATTGTGAGGTTATTTTATGTGTATCTTCCCCAGAATAATTAGGATCCATGGAGGCAGAGGATGTGACGTTCTTACTCACCAGAGCATGCTGCACACTCCCCGTTGCACCTGATGAACAGGACAGAGATTCTCTGGAGACAGGACAATGAGGACAACACTCCATGCTGGGGACAGTGTGAGGTCTGAATCTGCACAGTCTGCTCTGTGCCCAGCTCTGCCCTTCGCGCCATGTGACCCAGGGCCGGATCAACAAACTTCTCTAGGAGCGCCCATGGCTCGTGTCTAAACTATGAGTGACATATTGAAAGCTACATTTGAAACTAAGGATATACTATAAGTTGGCTAACTGAATTTAAATAAAAAATAAAATGAAAAAATTAATAAATAAAATAGGAGTGACAGTAATTGGAATTACTCGTGAGGACAGAGAGAAGTACTATTCATGTAAGGTCCGTGGAGTGTGTCACGTTACTGTCCACTAAATTTGCGTGGCGGCCTGCTGGTAACTGGGCCTGCCCCAGGTAACTGGGTCCTCTGTGCAAACCCTGCTTGCTCAGCAGGCCTGAGCGTCTGAACAGCTCAGAGGTGCCACGCGCATCAGAGCTGCTGCCCGCATGGTCCCAGCCAGCCTCAGCCAACCTCTGCCATGGGCATTCTTTTCTCAGTTCTATGTTATGTGCCTGCCATTTTTTCTTAAAACATAGATGTCTAGGGGCTGGCTGTCTCTACCAGAATCTAGGGCACGTGGGATATACAGCAGTGTTGCCGTGTCACTGCCCTCCTGGCACACTCATTGTACAGCCTCACAGGTCCTTCCAAAGAACCCCCCACCTTCCACACTCCCCCACGTATCCCAAGCACTTAACCAGGCTTTGTCCATTTGGCCCAAACGTATAAAGTGAGTTTAGTCACCTCTGCATGCAGCTGCCTTCAGAGGGGTTAGGTTACTTGTCCGAAGCCAGGCAGAAAATCATGGCTAGTCCTACAGTCACTGAAGACATGGGATGAGTCATCAAGACAACTTCCCAAGGAATAGAAATCACACGGAACCCTTAGAGGTCACTTCCTGCATCTGTTCAGCGAACAGATCATTCTAAATAGACTCAAAGTTTTCCATTGAATAGAAGACGGTTGGTTCATTCCACAACTAATTAAAGAGGCAAATATAACCATAATAGTGGAATGAGGTGGGCGCCAAGAACTTCTGGGCATCACAGTTCTGGGGGCAGCTCCAGGGAGCTGTTGATACCAGCCTGGACCTCCTGATCTAAAAGTGCTGACCTGCCCAGTGCAAGGCAGGTACCTCCCTGTCCAGGATACCCCAACCCTGAGATTCCCGAGACAGTACACACTGTGCTGGGCGTCCTGAAATAAAGGGAGAGAGACACAAAAGTGGGGAGTCTGAGTCACTGTCATGTGATGATGCCCCTCCTACAAGAAGGAAATGGCAAGGCCTCCCCTGATGCCTTGACAGCAGATTACCTGAGCAGAGAGGGAGGAGGTGGGGGAGGGGTCGAGGCTGTGATGGACAAACCCCTGGAGCTCTGCTTCCCACTTGCTCCACTCAATGGGAGAGTGGGGGAGTCAGCACATCTCTCTTGTCCTGCACTTGAGCTCCAAGGTGGGTGGGGGTAGGGGGCCGAGAACCAGTAGAAGCTGTGCCCCAGGAGGGTGCTCCCCCTGCTTCCTGAGGGCCAGAGGCTCTTACAGAAAGGGGGCCCTGGAGAGAGAGAACTGCACCCCATGCTCCCTTCCGCTGCTCCCTCCTCCCAGACGGGGGTCTCCTTTCCGTCCAGGAGCCTCCCTATCAGGATGCAACCTCTTTTCCACAGTGAAGCCCTGAGCTCAATGAAGTGGCCTCCATAGCCCAGCTTCTTCCTCCACATTGATCCCCATAGAGGTCCCCAGAGGGATCCCAAGCTCAGAGAACATTCTGATGCAGATTCAGATTCACAATGTCCCAAGGACAAAGAGCAGGGACAGGTGACAGACCAGCCAAACCTACCAGCTTCCCATTGTGGTGGGGGGCGGGTCTTCACATCACCCCGTGGTTCCTTCCTCTCTGGGGGGCAGAGAGACAATGCACAGAGGTCCTCTCTCACCCAGGAGGGAAAGCAGAGTGGGGGGGGGGTGCTCCTGCTCTGCAAGTCCGGTGGATGTTACACTGGAGCCCTCCTTAGAACAAGCCCACTACTCTCAGCCTAAGATTGGACCCAGGGAACCAGGGATTGATGAGTCTATAGTTTGGGGAGGGGTGCAAGTATAGAATCCGGAGCCTGGGGATGAGCAAGGGGAGAGGGGGTCCTGAAGTTTTTCCATGAGAGAAGCTGGTTTCAGGAACTAACATAATAATCCACACCAATGCTTCCAGGGCTGGAAGGAGCGATCCTCTGAGCAAGAGTCCCAGGCGGTGAGGACCACTGAGTCAGCAGATCATGCTCAGGACCTTAGGAAAGGGGGTGCAGCAACACACCCCGTGCCAGGGGACCAGAAGGCCAAGCATGACACGCTCCCCCCCCCAGGACACTTCCTCTGAACTCAGCAGCCACCACTTTCCCACTGAGCGATGGGGATGAGATAGGCTGTGGGCAGTAAGTACGAGCAGCCCACAGGTTTTTTGTCTTTTTCTCCCGTGGGCCTCAAGCAAAACGCAGACACCAAGCAGCTGTCTGGACACAAGAGGTAACAACCAACCTCATTGCCAGACTAGAACCCAAAGAGTCCAGGCTGCATGACCTGGAACCCAAGAATCATTCTGAGATCCCTAGGAGTCCGTTGCAATTCTGTGGATCAGCAATTTGGGAACACTGCCCCGGGGGGTGGCTGCAGCCAAGGTGCTCCCTGATTGCCCATGCCGTTGCTGTTTCCAGTGCCAGCGATGGTGGCCATCTGTCCTGGGCTCTTGGACACTGGGGGTAGCTGAGTCAGCCCTTGCCTGGGCCACAGACCCCAGCAGGGGAAGGAACGGCTGGAACAGACACCTGGGTGAGTGAGGGAGTGGAGCAGAGCTGAGGGGTCTCCCACAAATCTTCCACCTGGGGCAGCTCAGCTGTCACCAGTGCAGAGTGAGGGGGACAAGGGAGAAAGGAGCTCTGGACCCAGTACAGGCACTTAAGGGTTCTGTCCTCTGAGTCTCCAGCAGGGGGCTCCCCCAAGTCGTTCTTCTCTCCCTAGATCCCTGTGGAGGGAGGGGTTCCTACATTCAAATATGTCCTTGCACCCTGACACTACTGGGCAAGGTCTCAGATGCAGAAAAATGCCTCTGCCCCTCCCCACCTTCCCAAAAAGATGCTCCTGTTCTAATCCTTAGAATCTGCCCAGATGTTGCCTTACATGAGGAAGGATAATTAAAGTTGCAGATTTGGGGGTGGGGGGGTACTGGGGTGGCCAACCAGGTCGCTAACCAACTGGTTAGGCTGACTTTGGCTCAGGTCATGATCCCAGGGTCCTGGGACTGAGCCCCACATTGGGCTCCCTGCTTAGCGGGAAGCCTGATTCTTCCTCTGCCTACTTGTGCTCTCTTTGTGTCAAAAAAAATTTTTTTCAGATTATCTTGAGTTTTATTAAGAACTTAAAAATCTAAACATTTTAGAGAGGCCTGGGAAGCCTACCTAGAAACATTGACTTCTGTCATTTCCAACCTCCACATGTCCATATACCTCACAGCACTGCACACCCACCCACCCCCGCCCGATGACAGACAGCTTGGCAGCACAGTGAATGTCACATTTTTACTATTTGTAGAAAACTGGCATTTAGATTTCAAAATTTATAGTATTACAAAATTACGGGCAGCAGTCTTAAGCATTTCAACAATGTTTATAAGCTCCACATTGCTGATTCAAACAAGGTTATTATTGCAAGTTCAAAAAAACAGGACTTGTCCCAAGTAGGCATATTATACATCCTGCAGATACTTGGGCCACAGTGCTCAGGACCCATTTGTGCCCGTGTCTTCTTCCATCTCCTCTTCATCATCAGGGGGGCCTGACCTGCGTTCGCTGCCAGGTATCTGACGGGACTGTAGCAAGCCCTTCGGCCGCTCCACCTCAGCCAGGGTTGAGGCATTTGCTATAGCATTCTTGATTGCTTCTACATCCCCTGCAGATGGCCCACACCTTTCTTTTTGTCAGTTGGCAAACCAGCACCTGGATTGAAAGTTTTGCTTCTCCTGGCAATATCCTTTGCAAGTTGTGCACCCCGTTTGCCCTTGAACATTTTCTCTGCTTCCTGACGCTCTTTTAGTCTCACCTTCTGGAAATCCAGTACTCAGACTCGCGGAACTTTGTAAATTACATACAGTCTATAATACTTCTTGTTTGTTACAGGATTTCTCAGAATACTTAGGTAAGTCAGTGATTCGAGAGATGTCAAAGGGTCCAGGCCACCCAGTTCCACAATTGGAACCCTTATTGTTGGTGAGAATGAGTTCTCTCAGACGGGTAGAGCCTGATCAAGTCCCTCACGGGTCCGGCACATTCTACTGTTGTTCACTAATAATGTTTTCAGCCTTCTCAACAAAGGAAAACCATCCAGTTTCCTGATTTCATTGTCAGAAAAATCAACAGCATCACACAGGTCTAAGGTAGCACCCAGATTTTCAATGACAGGAAGTTTATACCCCCGGAGATCCAGCTCGCGGTCCCGCACGGCCTTGGTGTTCTGAGCCGCCTGCTCCATCAGCTCCGCCGTCAGCTTCACCGTCCTGCTGCCTCCCGCTGCCGCTGCCGGTGCCGCGGCCCACCGGCTGCTTGCCGCCGCCTCTTGCCCGCCAGACTTCCCCGTGTCAAAATCTTTCTAAAAAATAAAAATAAAGTTGCAGATTGGGCTGTGAGGGCAATCTGGCTGGGACCTCTGTCACCCATTGATCCAGGGTTGATGATTCCCCTGATCTGGCTGGCTAGGCAGGTGCCCCCTTCCAGCCGCACTGCTCCATATGCATCCCTAGGGAAGCTGTGCGCTTGGTGGGAGAGGACGACCTTCCCCCATGGAGGACTGTTCTTTCAGCAAGGCTACAGGAGTAGAAAAAAAAAAAAGAGGGTATAGGAGTAGCTGTGCTCCCCCGCTAGAACCTCCAAACAAGATCACAGGGTCCCTCTGCAAGAGATCACAGGGTAGTCCTTCCTGTGTTCTTCCAAGACTCCAGACACGTCCAAACGAAGCACTTCGTGTGGCAATCTGCCTTTCTTAAAAAGAAAAATTGCGGATGGACCTAAGGTTGCGCATCACCTAACAAAATAGGGAGGGACATGATCCTGGCTTATCCAAGTGTTCCCACCATCATCACAAGGGTCATTAAAAGAAGTGGGGAAGGGGACACCCGGGTGGCTCAGTGTTGAGTGTCTGCCTTCAGCTCAGGGCGTGATCCCGGAGCCCCGGGATTGAGTCCCACGTCGGGCTCCCTGCGTGGAGCCTGCTTCTCCCTCTGCTTGTGTCTCCGCCTTTCTCTCTCTCTCTCTCTCGAATAAATAAATAAAATCTTTAAAGAAAAAAAGAAAAAGTGGGGAAGAAGGGCCAGTGTTAGAAAGGACAGGGGAATTAATCAGCCACTGCCGGCTTTGAGGGTGGAAGGGGCCACGGGGCAAGGAATACAGCCAGCCTCTAGAAGGTGGAAAATGCAAGGAGACGCATTCTCTCCCGGCACCTCCAGAAAGAAACACACTGCTGACCTGTTTAGCCCACGCCAGACCTCTAACCTGCAAAACTAAGAGGCCACGCCCCCGAGGCCACGCCCCCCGAGGCCACGCCCCCGAGGCAACGCCCCCGAGGCCACGCCCCCGAGGCAACGCCCCCGAGGCCACGCCCCCCGAGGCCACGCCCTACGTCGCCACGCCCTACGTCGCCACGCCCTACGTCACCGGCAGCCATCATCATCATCAGCATCATCTCCGCCGCCGCCTGGCCGCTGCCGATGCCCCGGAGCTCCCGGCCCCAGCAGTCACTTCAGGTTTTCTGTTTCTTTTCCTATTCCTTCTTGTTCCAGTTTTGGTGATTTGTGGTTTTCCAGAAATGCACCCATTTCTTCTAGATTGCCGAATTTATTGGCATGTAGTTGATCATAATACGTTTTTAATGCCGTTTGTCTTTCCTTAGTATTGGCGGTGATCTCTCCTTTTTAATTCCTGGTTTTATTAATTTGAGCCTTTTCTCTCTTGTTTTTAATAAGGCTGGCTAATGGTTTATCTGTTTTCTTCATTCCTTCAGAGCACCAGCTCCTGGTTTTGTTGATCTGTTCTGTAGTTCTCCGGGCCTCTATTTCATCGAGTTCTGCTCGAATCTTTATCAACTGTTTTCTGCTTGGTGTAGGTTTTATTTGCTCTTCTTTCTCCAGCTCCTTTAGGTGAGAGGTTAGCTTGTGTATTTGAGTTTTTGCCCATTTTTTTGAGCGTTGCTTGTGTTGCAATGTATTTCCCCCTCAGGACTGCTTTTGCTGTATATCCCAAGGATTTTGAACAGTTGCATCTTCATTCTCATTAGTTTCCATGAATCTTTTTAATTCTTCCCTAATTTCCTGATTGACCCTTTCATCTTTAGCGGATGGTCCTTAACCTCTACGTGTTTGAGGTCCTTCCAAACTTCTTCTTGTGATTTGGTTCTAATTTCAAAGCATTATGGTCTGGATATATGCAGGAGACGATCCCAGTCTTTGGTATCGGCTGAGACCTGATTTGTGACCCAGTATGTGGTGTACTCTGGAGAACGTTCCATGTGCCCTTGAGAAGAATGTGTATTCAGCTGCGCTTGGATGTAAATTTCTGTACGTATCTGTGAAATCCATCTGGTCCAGCGTATCATTTAAAGCTCTTGTTTCTTTGGAGATGTTGTGCTTAGCAGATCTGTCGATTGTAGAAAGCACTACATTGAAATCACCAAGTATAAGTGTATTATTATATAAGTATGTCTTAACCTTGGTTACTGATTGATATACTTGGCAGCTCTCCCATTCGGGGCATAAATACTCATGATTGTTAGGTCCTCTTGTTGGATAGATCCTTTAAGTATAATATAGTGTCCCTCTTCATCTCTTACTACAGTCTTTGGGATAAAGTTTAATTTATTTCATATAAGGATGGCTACCCCTGCTTTCTTTTCAGGACCGTTTCAATGGTACATGGTTCTCCAACCTTTTATTTTCAGGCGGTAGGTGTCCTTACATCTAAAATGAGTCTCTTGTAGACAGCAAATAGATGGGTCTTGCTTTTTTATCCAGTCTGAAAACTTGTGCCTTTTGATGGGGTCATTAAGCCCATTCACGTTCAGAGTTACTATTCAAAGATACGAATTTAGTCTCATCAGGATACCTATTCAGTCTCTGTTTTTGTGGATTGTTTCCCTGGACTTCTCTTTCTTTCTTTCTTTCTTTCTTTCTTTCTTTCTTTCTTTCTTTCTTTTTTCTTAAGACTTTATTCATAGAGACACAGAGAAAGAGAGAGAGAGGTAGAGACACAGGCAGAGGGAGAAGCAGGCTCCATGTAGAGAGCCTGATGTGGGACTCGATCCAGGGTCTCCAGGATCACGCCCTGGGCTCCAGGCGGCGCTAAACCGCTGTGCCACTGGGGTGCCCAGACTTCCTCTTTCTTTCACAGAGTCCCCCTTAATATTTCTTGGAGAGCTGGTTCGGTGGTCACATATACTTTCAGCTTCTGCCTATCTTGGAAGGTTTTTATCTCTCCTTCTATTCTGAATGAGAGCCTTGCTGGATAAAGTATTCTTGGCTGCAGGTTCTTCTCATTTAGGACCCTGAAGATATCCTGCCAGCCCTTTCTCGCCTGTCAGGTCTCTGTGGAGAGGTCTGCTGTTATCCTAATGCTTCTCCCCATAAAAGTTAGGGATTTCTTGTCTCTTGCTTCTTTAAGGATCTTCTCTGTATCTTTGGAATTTGTAAGTTTCACTAGTAAATGTTAAGGTGTTGAGGGGTTTTTATTCATTTTAGAGTGGGATGTCTCTCTCTCTTGGATCTGAGTGCCTGTTTCCCTTCCCAAGTTAGGGAAGTTGTCAGTTATGATTTGTTCAAATACATATTCTGGACCTCTGTCCCTTTTGGCCCCCTTGGGAACCTCAATTAAATCTACATTTTTCCTTCTGAGGCTGTCATTTATTTCCCTAAAGTATAATCATGATCTTTTCATTGTTTTTCCCTTTTTTCCTCAGTTTCCTTCCTTGCCATCAACTCATCTTCTATGTCACTCACTCGTTCTTCTACCTCGTTAACCTTCATCGTGAGGACCTCCAGTTTGGATTGCATCTCATTTAATTTATTTTTAATTTCGGCCTGATTAGATCTAAATTCTGCAGTCATGAAGTCTCTTGAGTCCTTTATGCTTTTTTCTAGAGCCACCAGTAGCTTTATAGTTGTGCTACTGAATTGGTTTTCTGACGTTGAATTGTAATCCAACTTTTGTAACTCTTGGCTAGAGGACTGTTTCTGATTCTGTCTTTTGAGGTGAGTTTTTCCTTCTAGTCATTTTGCTCAGTGCAGAGTGACCAAAAACAAGTTGTACTGGGAAAAGCAGAAAAAGCGAAGAAAAAAAGAAAGGAAGAAAAGAAAGAAAGAAAGAAGAAAGAAAATGGGGAGGAACAAACAAATAAAAAAACAAGGGGGAGTATCCTCTGATTCTATATACTGTAAATCTGTCGAATTCCCCTCGAACTTTCCAGTGCTGCTTGGTCAATAACTTCCTTTTCCCCTGTCCTTCCAGCTGGTCTTCTCGGGGAGGGGCCTGCTGTGCTGATTCTCAGGTGTGTGCACCTGGGGGAGCTGCCCAGCCCCCTGCCAAGTGCACGGCTCAGTGGGAGCTGTTTATCCTGTGAGGCTCCTGCTCAGTCTCAGGTACAGGGTGACACCAGGAGGAACAACAACAGTGGCGGTGGCCAGCTCTCCAGGCCTGGAGTCAGCTCCCTCACTAACTACCGCAGCTCCTAGACCGCAGGGGCCTGGATGCTCTGGGGGCGGGGGGCACTGATCTGCACAGCTCAGGACCACCCAGCGGCAGGAGCGTCCTTGCTGCCCTGTGTCTTCCTGGCCTCTGCCTGTCCCAGGGGGAGCGCTGGATCTTGGGCTGTGTCCCCTACTGCCCTGGGCTCCAGGGCCTGCATTGCTGGAATCTTGCTCCCGGGGCTGCACAGCCCCCTCCGCACGAGCCGCCACCTGAACCATAGGAGCTGGTCCTGGGTCCAGCTGGGCACGTGCTGCAGCCCTTTAGGGAGCTCGGCCCATGGTGTGTGGTGCGCTCTCCCCCGGGATGCCCCGGGATGCAGGTCCTCTGTTAGTGGCCCTGGGAGCCTAGGGAGCCCGCCCTTTCTGGGGTCCTGCCGGAGCTTCCTGGGAGCCCCTTTCTGCTGGGAAGGTTGGTAAAGCTCCTATTTCTCCTGGTCGGTGCTTTCCTGTCCTGGGGGCACTCGCCGCCCGGCCTTAGCACGGCTCCTCACGTGGGTCCCTCCTCCTTGGATGCTTTTTTATTTCTTTATTTTTTTCTCCATCTTCCTACATTGATAGAAGTGCAAACTCTTCTCACTGTAGCATTCCAGCTGTTCTCTCTTTAAATCTCAGACCAAATTCGTAGGTCTTCAGGATGTTTTGAAAGTTATCTAGGAAAGTTGGTGGGGACAGGTGACTTGGGGACCCTATTCTTTCGTCATCTTGCCCCGCCTCCCCCATTTCCATCTATTAAAATTATTAGCATTTATTTTGAGAGACTTCAGTGTAAATGCTGTTAAATTTCTACTAATTTCCAAAAAATCAATTTAGAAACAACAGTAGTACTAGAGATAAAATGGAATCAATTAAGAAGTTTCTATCGGACAGAAAGTTATAAAATTTCTAAATTTGCATGTATTTCTTAAGGTAGCCTAACAGAGTCAAATAGGAAAGAAAAAAGTCTAAGTTAAAATTATAGCAGGAGATTACAGTATGCTTCTTCCAGTATGATTAACACATTTAATTTAATTTATCTCTATAGAGCCATGCACACAATTGTCATATATATGTGGCTTTTAGATGCACATAGAACATTTGTAAAAGTTGACCAGATGCTGAATTAGAAAGCAAGCGTCAATACCGTACAGGATTTATATCATATATCTTAAGTGCTTTGTGCACAAATTAATTTGAACTAGAAGTTCTCCAAATAATTAGAAACATCAAAAAAATATATTTTTGAAATACCTCTTGAGTATAAAAAAAATCAACTTGAAGACATTTACAAAGGAATACAAGTTAAAATGCTATGTAACAAAACTAAAGGCAATGTTAGATATGAAAGTGTATTTAAAATACGTATTATAAGGAAAGAATAAGGCAGAAAACCAGTCATAAGCATCATCTCCAGAAGTTGGGGGGAAATAATACATTTAACCCAAATATAGGTGAGGAGGAGAAATAATGAAAGTCAGGAGGTAATATAATGAAAAATCTTACTATGTACGTTGTACCAAAAATACAATGGAGAGGATCAACAAACCAAAATTGGTTCTTTGAATAAATTGTCAAAAGTTTGTGATATTAACATGACTGACCAAGTTAAAAAAAGTGAGAGGGGTCAAATATAACCTGTAGTTGGATAAAAAGTCAAATCTCTATAAATCCTGAAAATATTAAAAAGACATTGTTTAAGAACGTGTTCAAAACTTTTTTAAAAAAATTGAAAATTTTAAAGCAGTACATTTTTAGTAAAGTACAATTTAAAACTGACAAGAGAGGGATCCCTGGGTGGCGCAGCGGTTTGGCGCCTGCCTTTGGCCCAGGGCACGATCCTGGAGACCCGGGATCGAATCCCACATCGGGCTCCCGGTGCATGGAGCCTGCTTCTCCCTCTGCCTGTGTCTCTGCCTCTCTCTCTCTCTCTCTGTGACTATCATAAATAAATAAAGATTAAAAAAAATGTTAAAAAAAAACTGACAAGAGAAAGAACATGGCAATCTAAATAATCTTACACTTATTAATGTAATGAATCATCAAAAGCCTGTATACCTAAAACTCTTTGTAGACAGATATAGAAGGAATCTTTCTCAATATGATAAAGTATATCTATCTAACACCTATGGCAAATACTGGGTTTAAGGGTAAAAAAGTTTCTCCTTAAAATCAAAAGACAGTGCCTAGTATCACCACTTTTGTTTTGTTTTGTTTTGTTTTGTTTTTTATTTATTCATGAGAGGCACACACAGAAGAGGTATAGGCAGAGAGAGAAGCAGGATCCCAGTGAGGAGTCTGATGTGGGACTTGATCCCTCACCAGGGATCACGCCCTCACCAGGGATCATCGCCCTTACTGGGAATCATGCCCTCAGCCAAAGGTAGATGCTCAACCACTGAGTCATTCAGGCGTTTCCCAGTATCACCACTTCTATTCACTATTGTCCTGGTAGTCCTAGTAAGTACAAAAATAAAAATATATACAGACATGCATGTACACATGCCTGTGTGCATACATGCAAACATGCATACCTACATATAAACACATCTTTTAGAGTTCAAGGATTTAAATGGAACATACAAAACTCACATTATTTGTATATGATATAAGAATGGAGCTAGTAAGTTGAAAATAATATACAGCTAAATTGTCAGTTTTAATGTATGATTCTACCAAGGTTACTCAACATAAGGCCAATTAACAATCAATTGCATTTCTATAAACAAATGATAAATAGCAAATAAAAGTACTACATCTAATAAAATAAAAATAGGTAAAACCAGCAAAGTGAATTTGTAATAAATTCTAATGTTGACATACTTAAAGTATTAAAATCTTTTTAAAAAGATTTTTAAATTTATTTATTCATAAAAGACACACAGAGAGAGTCAGAGACATAGGCAGAGGGAGAAGCAGGCTCCTCGCAGAGAGCCTGATGTGGAACTCGATCCTGGAACACTCATGCCCTGACCCAAAGGCAGATACTCAACCGCTGAGCTACGCAGACGTCTGAAAATATTAAAACTTAAAGTGTTTTACTCTTTAACTTAAATATTTCTCAATTACTTTCATGTTAATAAATATTAACCGGGGGAATCCCTGGGTGCCTTAGCAGTGTAGTGCCTGCCTTTGACCCAGGGTGTGATCCTGGAGTCCCGGGATCAAGTCCCGTGTCGGGTTCCTGGCATGGAGCCTGCTTCTCCCTCTGCCT
Source organism: Vulpes vulpes (assembly GCF_048418805.1). NCBI lineage: Eukaryota > Metazoa > Chordata > Mammalia > Carnivora > Canidae > Vulpes > Vulpes vulpes. The sequence goes on along the minus strand of NC_132789.1, from coordinate 17,846,647 downwards.
GTGTCTCTGCCCCCCCCTTCTATCATGAATAAATAAATAAAATCTTTTAAAAATACATAAATATTAAACCACCAAAATTAGTAAAACTAAAAAAAAAAAAAAAAAAAAAAAGATGCTTGGTTGGTGAGATTGCAAAGTCGTGGATTCACTCCTGAAAACAGTATGGAGGTTCCTTTAAAAGTTAAAAATAGAACTACCCTATGATCCAGCAATTGCACTGCTAGGTATTTACCCAAAGAATACAAAAAAACTAAATTAAAGGGACACATGCACCCTGATGGTTATATAGCAGTGTTTTCTAAAATAGCCAAACTATGGAAACAGCCCAAGTGTCTAGCGATTAATGTATGAGTGAAGAAGATCCACACGTCGATTGATGTATGGATAAAGCCATAAAAAGAATGAAATCTTGCCATTAGCAATAATGTGGGTGGAGCTAGATACTATGTTAAGCAAAATAAATCAGAGAAAGACAAATACTATATGATTTCACTCATGTGGAATTAAAAAAAAACAAAACAAACAACGAGGAGAGGGGAGAGAGGCAAATCAAGAAACAGACTCTTAGTTATAGAGAAGAAACTGATGGTTACCACAGGGGAGGAGTGGGATAACGGGGAAAACTAGAGATGGGGATTAAGGAATGCACATGTTTGTGAGGAGCACTGGGTGATGGATGGAAGTGTTGAATCACTGTATTTGTACACCTGAAACTAATATTGCACTGTATGTTAACTAACTGGAATTTAAATAAAAACTTAAAAAAATCAATCTATTGAAAGGTATAAAACCTCTACATAGAACGGGCTACATTATTGAGATACATTAACAACTAAAGCAACAGAATGCAAAGGGCAATCCTTGGAATGGGAGAAAATGTTCTCAAATCATATAGCTGATAAAGAATTAATGTCCAGAATGTAAAAAGAGCAGTGAGAGTGCAACAGAAAAAAGACAAACAGCCCAATTAAAAAGTAGACAAAGGATTTGAATAGTTATTTCTCTAAAGTTCTACAAATAGCCAGTAGCCACATTAACAAAAAAGTATTCAACATCATTAGTCATTAGGGAAATGCAAATCAAAACCACAGTGAGATAGCTGTGAACTTTTCAGTTGTACCCATCCTCACTCCCTGCCGTTGGCAACCACCCATCTGTTCTCTGTATCTTTAAGTTTGGCTTGGGGTATTTTGTTTCATTTTTATTTTTTCAGATTGCACATACAAGTTAGATCATACGGTATTTATCTCTCTTTTTCAGACTTATTTCACTTAAGCATAATGTTCTCAAGGTTTATCCATTTTGTCACAAACAGGAGATTTCGCATCCATTCCTGATCAAAACTCTTCAGGTGTAGGGATAGAGGGAACATTACTCAGCATCTTAAAAGCCATCCGAGAAAAGCCCACAGCAAATTTCATTCTCAATGGGGAAATACTGGGAGCCTTTTCCCTAAGATCAGGAACAAGACAGGGATGTCCGCTCTCACCACTGCTATTCAACATAGTACTATTAGTCCTAGCCTCAGCAACCAGGCAACAAAAAGAAATAAAAGGCATTCAAATTGGCAAAGAAGAAGTCAAACTCTCCCTCTTCATAGATGACATGATACCGTACAAAGAAAACCCCAAAGACTCCACCCCAAGATTGCTAGAACTCATACAGCTATTTGGCAGTGTGGCAGGATACAAAATCAATGCCCAGAAGTCAGTGGCATTTCTATACACTAACAATGAGACTGAAAAAAGAAATTAAGGAGTCAATCCCATTTACAATTGCACCCAAAAGCATAAGATACCTAGGAATAAACCTAACCAAAGAGGTAAAGGACCTACACCCTAAAAACTACAGAACACTTCTGAAAGAAATTGAGGAAGACACAAAGAGATGAAAAAATATTCCATGCTCATGGATTGGAAGAATTAATATTGTGAAAATGTCCATGCTACCCAGGGCAATTTACACATTTCATGCAATCCCTATCAAAATACCATGGACTTTCTTCAGAGAGTTGGAACAAACCATCTTAAGATTTGTGTGGAATCAGAAAAGACCCCAAATAGCCAGGGGAATATTAAGAAAGAAAACCATAGCTGGGGGCATCACAATGCAAGATTTCAGGTTGTACTACAAAGCTGTGGTCATCAAGACAGTGTGGTAGTGGCACAAAAACAGACCCATAGATCAATGGAACAGAATAGAGAATCCAGAAGTGGACCCTCAACTTTATGGTCAACTAATATTCGACAAAGCAGGAAGACTCTCCCTGGAAAAAAGACGGTCTCTTCAATAAATGGTGCTGGGAAAATTGGACATCCAAATACAGAAGAATCAAACTAGACCATTCTCTGATACCATACACAAAGATGAACTCAAAATGGATGAAAGACCTAAATGTGAGACAAGATTCCATCAAAATCCTAGAGGAGAACACAGGCAACACCATTTTTGAACTTGGCCACAGCAACTTATTGCAAGATACATCCATGAAAGCAAGAGAAACAAAAGCAAAAATGAATTATTGGGACTTCATCAAGATAAGAAGCTTCTGCACAGCAAAAGAAACAGTCCACAAAAGTAAAAGACAACCTACAGAATGGGAAAAGTTATTTGCAAATGACCTCTCAGATAAAGGGCTAGTATCTGAGATCTATAAAGAGCTTATTAAACTCAACAGCAAAGAAACAATCCAATCATGAAATGGGCAAAAGACATGAACAGAAATCATACAGAGGAAGACATAGATATGACCAACAAGCGCCGCATCACTGGCCATCAGGGAAATATAAAACCAAACCACAATGAGATACCACCTCACACCAGTGAGAATTGGGGATAAGTCACAAGACAGGAAACAACAAATGTTGGAGAGGATGTGGACAAAGGGGAACCCTCTTACTCCGTCAGTGGGGATTTGAACTGGTGCAGCCACTCTGGAAAACTGTGTGGAGTTTCCTCAAAGAGTTAAAAATAGATCTGCCCTACGACCCAGCAATTGCACTGTTGGGGATTTACCTCAAAGATACAGATGCAGTGAAACGCTGGGACACCTACACCCCAGTGTTTATGGGAGCAATGTCCACAATAGCCAAACTGGGGAAGGAGCTTCGGCGTCCATCAAAAGATGAATGGATAAAGAAACCGTGGTCTGTGTATACTATGGAATATTACTCAGCCTTGAGAAACGACAAAGACCCACCATTTGCTTCGACATGGCTGGACCAGGAGGGTATTATGCTGAGTGAAATAAGTCAATCAGAAAAGGACAAACATTATGTGGTCTCATTCATTTGGGGAATATAAAAAGTAGTGAAAGGGAATAAAGGGAAAAAGAAAAAAAATGAGTGGGAAATATCAGAAATGGGACAGAACATGAGAGACTCCTAACTCTGGGAAACGAACAAATGGTGGTAGAAAGGGAGGTGGGCAGGGGTGGGGGTGACTGGGTGACAGGCAGTGAGGGGGGCACTTGATGGGATGAGCACTGGGTATTGTTCTATATGTTGGCAAATTTAACACCAATAAAAAATAAAATAAATAAATAAATCATCCTTTTGTTCCAAGGATGGAACACACACACACACACACACACACACACACACACACACACACAAAAGGACAAACATTATATGGTCTCATTAAGTTGGGGAATATGAAAATAGTTAAAGGGCATGAAGGGGAAAGGAGAGAAAATGAGTGGGGAAATATCAGAGAGGGCGAGAGAACATGAGAGACTGCTAACTCTGGGAAACGAAGAAGGGGTGGTGGAAAGGGAGGTGGGTGTGGGGGTTGGGGTGACTGGGTGACGGGAACTGAGGGGGGCACTTGATGGGATGAACACTGGGTGTTATGCTATATGTTGGCAAATCGAACTCCAATAAAAAGAAATTTAAAAAATAAACAAAACGAAACAAAAGAAAAAAACCAAACAGCAGGTTTCCCTTTTTAATGGCTGAATAATATTCATATATTTTTTCTTTATTCATCTATTTGTTTATGTATAGTATGTTGTTTCCATGTCTTAGCTATTGTAAATAATGCTTCAATAAACATGGAAATACAGAAATCTCTTTCAGAGAGGGATTTTATTTTATTTTGGTTATGTAACCATAGGGTGGTTGCTGGATCATATGGAGTTCTATTTTTAATTTTTTGAGGAACCTCCATCCTCCATATTGCCTTCCATAGTACCCATATTGAATTACATTCCCAACCAACTTGCACAAGGATTCCCTTAACTTCAAATCCTTGCCACCAGCACTTGTTATCACTTATCTTCCTGATAGCCATTCTGACAAGTATGAGGTAACATTCACTGTGATTTTGATTTGCACTTTTGTGATGATCAGTAATGTTAAGGACATTTTCATGTACATATTGGCCATTTGCATATCTTCTTCAGGGAAAACAGTCTATTCAAATCTTTTACCCATTTTAAATCAGATTGTTTTTTGCTGTTGAATTTTCTTATATATTTTAGATGTTAAGTGCTGTTTGCAAATACCGTTTTCCTTGCCATGGGTTGCTTTTCATTTTGTTGTGCAAGAGTATTTTAAGTTGATATTATCTCACTTTTTTTTGGTTTTATTGCTTATAATTTTGGTGTCATATATAATGCGTCATTGCAAAGACCAATATCAGGGATATTTTTTCCCTGTTTTTTTCTAAAACTCTTACGGTTTTAGGTCTTCATGTAATTGTTAATCACCTGAAACTAACTGGAATTTAAATAAAACCTTTAAGAAAAGATACCCAAAAAACGAAGCTTGTTTTAAGATATATGTTTCAAGAAATTCGTTTAAGGAAAGTGCAAGTGAGGGACGCCTGGGTGGCTCGGCGGTTGAGTGTCTGCCTTCAGCTCAGGGCGTGATCCAGGGTCCCGGAATCGAGTCCCTCATCGGGCTCCCTGCGGGGAGCCTGCTTCTCCCTCTGTCTGTGTCTGTGCCCCTCTCTCTCGCTCTCGAATAAGTAAATGAAATCTTTTTTTTTTTTTAATTTTTATTTATTTATGATAGTCACAGAGAGATAGAGAGAGAGGCAGAGACACAGGCAGAGGGAGAAGCAGGCTCCATGCACCGGGAGCCTGACGTGGGATTCGATCCTGGGTCTCCAGGATCGCGCCCTGGGCCAAAGGCAGGCGCCAAACCACTGCGCCACCCAGGGATCCCTGAAATCTTTTTTAAAAAAGGAAAGTGCAAGTGAGAAACACCATTAAATAAATAAATAAATAAATAAATAAATAAATAAATAAATGTTTAATTATGTCAGCATGTTGATGTTATCCATAGTTCTCCACTTTTAAATTTTAGCAATATTGTAGCTAATATAAAAGACTAGGTGGGCATATTGCAACTCTACCCCTTAATGGGTGTGTGACCATACAGAAGCTGCTTAATTACTCATGTGTTTCTTTTTCTGTATGAACAAAACATGAAAATAGACATCTACATTCTATACCTTAGTAGGAATGAAATAGCATAGGTAATATTTACATGAAATAACATAGGTGAGAGCCCCTTCCCCTCCCTATACTGATAGTACTTGGCACAAGCAGGTAGTAAGTAATTGATATATTGTTCCCCTTTGTCTTCTTATGCTCTGTGTCAGAAAAAAACATTCATTGAAGAAAAGTTGTGTTGAGAGAAAGGATCTTTTCAGCAGTATGAGTTTTAGGTAAGACTTTTGTTATACTGTTGGAACTGCAATTAGTGGATGAGAAGGGCTCATACGTACTTAGCTAGTACCGGGCCATCTCTACACCATACTACTGTCTTCTCCACACAATTCCATAACTGCCTCAAAAAAGGAAAGGATATGCCAAACTTTTCTCTTGCTATGAAAAAGTTTTTTTTTTTAAGATTTATTTATTTATTCATGATACACATGGGGGCGGGGGCGTGCAGAGACACAGGCAGAGGGAGAAGCAGGCTCCATGCCGGGAGCCCAATGCGGGACCTGATCCCGGAATTCCAGGATCACGCCCTGGGCAAAAGGCAGGCACCAAACTGCTGAGCCACCCAGGGATCCCCTGAAAAAGTTTTAATTGAAAACCAGGATTCTGGGCTGAATACAGCTTCAGCAGATTCCCCATTAAATTAGAAGGGGTTTTTCATTTAAGTCCTAGTGTTGATATGTCACTATGCTCTGTCACTTTGAAAAGCGATAGTGCTTTGTTATCAGCACTGAGCCCTGACAGGCTTTTGATGTAGACTTAGACTAAAATAGATTGCCAGAATGATGAAGGCGCTGCTTACCTTCTAACACCTCCAGGCTGTGGATGTGGGCAAAGGTGCTGACCTATTGCTCTGTCCAGCCCAGTGGGTTTGATCATCTCCAGCTGAATATTTTCACATTTTAGATTGTAAGTTGAAATTGTAGAAGGGTTGATAGGTTTTCAACAGAAGCATGAATGTTACTGATAGCATATGATTTATGCCATCTAGAGACTTAATTTCTTAGGCAAATTGTTAATAATTAATTCTTGCCCTTTAACTTATACATTCTATTTAGAAAGTCTTTAAAGAAAGAAAACCGTACTTGGTGAGTTATAGAGGAAGTTGGCCTGCCAAAAAACATAGTCATTCCTTGAATTAAACAGCATGTGCCAACCTTCTGCCAAGCACTGAGTTAGGTGTTGCAAACAGAAAGACAATTAAGAGTACCCGTCCTCAAGCAGAGAGATATATACAGAGGTAGATACTTATAAAATAATGCAGCAAGTGAAATATTATGCATAGAATATTACTGAAGCACAAAAAGCAATTATCTTGATATCTCTTAGGAAACAGGTAACAGAAATAGTGCATGTGTAACCAGTATCCTTGTTCCTAATGACCAGATCAGCACATTCAATGTATAGCTGAATGTTTAGATTGATATGACATTACCTTTCTTGGCTAGGAACAAGATTTCTCTTAGGAGAGGCTGAACATGCATATTCAAATAGAGTTTGCTATCAGAAAAGTGGAAAGGTTTTTGAGGGCTCAGAATTAGTATTTCTTCTTACATTTGCCACCCCACCCCCAGACACGCACACAGTTTAACTCTCTGTACACCATAGTGTCCCATGCCTTTCTGCTGTTGGCCATATAGAAAATAAATACTTTTTGAAAAAGCTTTGCTCTATAACATTTCCAGGCTCCTTCATGTGGGCTCACTTTTCTACTCAGCATGTTTCTCTACATTAAACTCTGGTAGATATGATAAGCAAGTAGCTAAAGAGCATTTAAAAGAGTTTACACTGTGAATGGAAAAATACACATTTTACTGCCTTTGTTGCCTTTTAAAACTAAACCTCTTCTTGAATGTATTTGTATAGGATTTTCATAGCCCTCCCCTCTGGAGCAATGTTTTAGCAATGCTGCTCTGAGTTTTAATCACTGGATATTTGTTTTTTTCTTCCACACTAATTTCAAATCACAAACTAACATTCAAATTGAAAACAGTAATAGGTTTACAGTCTTTCAATTTACTTTTAACTTCATGCTATCTAAAAAAAAAAAAAAAAAAAAACTTCATGCTATCTTTTCAGAGCATCTGATCAAGTTTAACACCATTGGATAGTTTAAAACTCAGTTTGCAGTAATCCACAGCCCTCAGAAATATTTGACTTCTACCTAAAAGTAAATAAAGGTAAAAAGTCTCTACATCTTCAATAAAAGTTTTCAAAAATGAATCAGCCACATGTTTTGAGTCCCATCTCTGTGAGCAAATTTCCAGAATAAATCATTTCTGGGCTTGGCTGAATTCCAGAGCACTGCAGGTCTCAGTCCAGAGGGCTGCATATATATGCAGATTGGCCATTCAAAGTTAAGGAAATACCTGCTTTCTATATTTATAGATGCTGCCACTTATATTTTGCATTTTATATGATCATTTCCTTGTCTACCTTAAACTATTAAGTTCATGAGTATGGGAATCTCTTCATTGTATTTCCAGCCATAGCTCACTCAGTACCTAGACCAACAGTAGGCACTCAAGGAATACCTGCTAAATCGCCAAATCCCGTGTTTAGGACTGTGAGTGAATAATGGGAACAGAGTTGTACTCAGATGTTAAAGATGACTTCGTATATATTGATCCCTAGATATATGAAGTCAAAAATAACAACAATAAGGAGGGCTTAGATAACTAAAAGTGTTCCTAGAGTAGTATAGCAAATAGGTTCCAGGGAGCTTCATGGACGCTTTCCCCTACCTCACTTATTAACTGGCATTAAGGTAGGAATGTATAGCACAATGCTTCCTTTAAGCAACAAACTTTCAGAAGTATTGCTCCAAGACACAACTCACATAGCAAATAAAGTATAATGTCTTAGAATGGTCTTTAGGACCTGAATTTCTAATTGAGATCTTGTTTTAACATTTTCCTAACTCACACACACACACACACACACACAAACAGGGCATATGCAATATATACTTCTGTGTGTGTAGGTATATATATAAGAAATAGCAATGCTATCTATATACAATTGATACATATACTAATATATATGAGTAACTATATATTTATACATTATATAAGTAACATGTTTGTAATATTTAAATATTACATATGTGATATCTATGTAATACAAACTTATTTATTATAGAAGTCATAACTAAGTTATTAAGCTGTTATCCCTTTTGACAATAAATATCATCTCTCTTGGTCTTACTTACTCTCTATTTCCCAGTTGGGCTTTTAGGCATTTGATGGTGAGAGAATGAGTTAATTTTACCTCTCTAAACAAAGCCAACTGGGAAATGGCTTGGATGCCACCATGGAGGTAATAGAAGATGCCCAATTTTGGTAAATAAAAAACATGTGACTAGATGTCTCCTCATTATTTCAATATTGTATAAATAATACTCTTAAAAATATCAAACAGATCATAAGAATATCTGATAATATTTCAACTCCAATTTTATAGAGAAACACAAATTGTAGCTGTCAGAATGATCCTCTTTCCTAAGCAAAACAACTAACGTAGCAACAAGGTGTATGAGGAGATCAGCAATTTATAAAAGGACTACCTTTTGCTTCTAGTTTTAAATTCTTCACTGGGTCAAACTGTGACTTCATGGCTACTTATTTAATGTGTGTTTGTGTGCATAGGTCTGTGTTTTCTTTCCAGTTATGTTGCCAGTTTATTCAGCAATTTTACCATTTTGACAAAGCTTATGGATTTAAGACGTTTTATAGCAGAATTATTTATTATGAACAAAGTTTCATCTTAATAAAGATGTACTTGTATGGACAAGTACATTTTAATTTTTTCAAGATACATTAATGAAAAAATATTCTGGATCTGTTTTCATTCTTTCTTTTATTCTACACTCCTTCCCCACAAAAAAGTATGCACATATACATAATTATTTTTTACATAATTATTAAGACAAAATTAATATGATTCAGTCAGAGTTCAGGTATGACATTTGTTAATTCATATGGCTAGTGCTCGAAAGGAAATATTATTTATATAAAGGTAGTCTTATAGGGCTAAGCAACAAAAGAAAACCGAATTGAATATGGCAAATAACATGGAATTAAGTACTGTTTCAAGCGTAATTTTTTTTTAAATGTGGTCATTCTGCACTGTTATTCATTCTGTTCAAAGAAAAAGCAACCTTGAGTAATGTATTTTTAAAATCAGCAACTTAATTAGAGGAAAATTTTTAAACAGGCAAAACAAAACAAAACACCCAGAGTATGAAAATCAAAACAGGAAATTATGTTACAATAAGAGGTAATCAAATCATTCCTTTAAGAAGCGTAGAGGCGGCGGCCAAATGGCAGCGCCTGAGGAGCCGGATATAACCCAGGAGCAGACAGAGAAACTGCTGCAGTTTCAGGATCTAACTGGCATAGCAACTATGGATCAATGCCGCCATCCCTTGGAACAGCATTACTGGGACATAGAGGCTGCTGTACAGGACCGATTGAATGAACAAGAGGGTGTGCCAGATGTTTTCAACCCACCTCCATCCTGACCCCTGCAAGTTAATACAGTTGAGCACAGGCTCTACAGTTAGGCTATTGCAAGACCACAGCCAAGGGGGCTGCCTGGATGGGGTTATTACTTAATAATGCTTCCATTCCGATTTACCTACACAATACTTGATATATTTAGGTTTGCCCCTCGCAGCTGGGTCACTGACCCCGTTGGGGACATTGTTTCATTTATGCTCTCTTTTGAAGAGAAATATGGGAGGGCACACCCTGCCTTCCACCAGGGAACGTACAGCCAGGCACTTAACGATGCCAAGCGGGAGCTTTGGTTGCTTTTGGTTTGTCTTCATGGAGATGATCCCCAGGACTCCGATGAGTTCTGTTGCAACACACTCTGGGCCCTGAAGTTATTTCCCTAATAAACACTAGGATGCTTCGCTGGGCATGCTCCGCAAATAAACCTGAGGGATATAGGGTCTTGCAGGGTTTAGGAGGGAACACCTATCCATTCCTGGCCTTGATTATGCTGAAGGATCAGAGAACGACTGCAGTGGGACCCGATGACCTTATTAACCAGCTGACATGTATCATGGATGCAAACCAGACTTACCTCGTGTCAGAACGCCTTGAAAGGGAAGAACGAAATCAGACCCAGGTCCTGCGACAACAGAAAGACGAGGCCTATCTGGCCTCTCTCAGGGCTGACCAGGAGAAGGAAAGGAAGACACGGGAGGAGCCAGAGCTGAAGGGGCGCAAGGAGGAGGAGGAGGTGCAACAGCAAAAGTTGGCAGAGGAGAGAGGTGCGCGGAATCTACAAGAGGAAAAGGAGGGGAAGCTGGAGTATCTGCCCCCAGAGCCTTCCCCTGATGACCCTGAAAGTGTCAAGATCATTTTCAAATTAGCCAATGATTCTCGAGTAGAGAGATGATTCCACTTTTCACAGTCTCTAACAGTAATCCATGACTACTTCTTCTCCTTGAAAGAAAGCCCTGAAAAGTTTCAGATTGAAGCCAACTTTCCCCGGCGGGTGCTGCCTTGCGTCCCTTCAGAGGAGTGGCCCAACACCCCCACACTTCAGGAGGCCAGACTTAGCCACACAGAAGTTCTCTGTTCAGGACCTGAAAGATGAATGACATTTTTCTTCCCTTTCCCCTCCTAATCCCTAAACGAAATGGAGAAACAAACAAACAAACAAAAACCGAGAGAGAAATTCATATTATTATTATAATACAATATTTTTTTTAAGATTGCTGTATCCTAAGGGAGGATCAGAAACCATGCAGCCCAAAAGAGTCACCACCTGTGTGTGTGTGTGCGAAGGTCAGCAGTGAACGTTCCCACTGGCAAGCCCACCCTTCCCTACTGCCTCTGCACCACACACCTTCCAAAGAAAGGTCGAAGGACTTCGACCCAGTCATTGTCCCAACTGGGGAAGGGGACATTCCCACTAGTTCTCATTCATCCTTGCTTTTATGAAAAATAAAAGTGGAAAAAAACATCTATCAACCAGCTACTACTGCAGCATCTCCTGACGACTTGCTTCTCCCACCACCAGAGAAGAGGCACAGAAGAGAGATGTTCCTTGAACTTCCCACATTTTATGAATAACTTCTAAATGTTTTTTGTTGCTTTGTAATGACCAAAGGAATGAGACTGACAATGTTGTGCCCCTAAGTAATAAGCAGGTCAGCACAAGGTGGGTGCAGCCCAAAATAGTCAGTCCTGCTCTGCTTGTCCAGGGGTAGGGGGTTTTGTTAAATTTCCTGAGTCCCACAACATAGCTGGGTTTTTTTTTTTAACTTTATTTGATAAAGAGCCAATTCTTAAGCCCATGAATTCATGCTCTGGGCTCCTTAGCCCACAAGAGTGTAATAAAGGTGACCTGGGCTGGTTTGTGCTTATTTTTGCCATTGTCCCTCTCACATTCCTAGAGAGGTTGTTCTTTTTGGTCCAACTCTTGCTGTCCTTTCTTACCATCTATGCGCCTCGCTTGGAGTATTGGGAGAAATCTGGAGTTCATTGCCCCACAAAGTCTCTGTACAGATATCCCCATATATGCAGTGTGAACTCTGTGTATACTCATTAACTGCAGTTGTCCCTTGGACTCTGTACTAGATGGTTACTATGCAATCTGAACCAAAGGATAGCAGCTCTTCATTCCTCTTCTGATGTGTACGTGCTCTTCCTGCCCAGCCCCGAGTGTTCCTGAATTGCCAATCTTGGTGCCTTATCAAAGGACTAGCAGGGTCAATGGTAGAACCAGCAGAACCCCATGATGGTGCCCTGCCTGTATCAGTGGGAGAAGTGGGTGGTGGTGGTGGTGGTGGTGGTTCAAGGATAGAACTAGAAACCTTGAAGGGAGCCAAGACAGAACTCCAGGTGTGTGTAAACTGCTGGAAGGTACAGTTAGTTTCTGATATAGCCACCTGCTGGAGGCAGGTTTTAATCCTCTCCCTCTATTGCTGTTTTGAGGTAATAGGGGTTTTTTAACCTCTGGATGGATGTCCCTTCTTTGGTTGAGTTTATGGTAATGGGTACATGGGTCATGCCATGTATTATTAACAGATGTCAGCATGAGCTGGCAAATATTCCAAAGTGTTCTATAGCTAGACTGGTGCAGACTTGTAACACAGCAACCTACTGAAGTAACTGGAGCCTAGCATGCTTTGAGGCCAGGCTTCATATCAAGATAAAACATAACGTGGTAGATTTGCAGTCTCCAAAGGCTTTCTCTCTTGCTTCCCTAAAATCTAAGGGCAACTCTTTCTCTTTTAGGTAGCAGTGATGTACGTGGCTTCTCCTCTGCATCCCACAGTGGTTGGGGTAAACATGGGTAAGGGACAGAATAAGGAACCTCACAAGGCACCACCTAGGGAGCCCGGGAATTACCCAGTGGTCTTGGCACAGATGTCTAAAACACCATCTCTAGGAAAATTTAATTTAATTCTGCTCCTCGCTGCCGATTATTCCATTTTGTTTACTGCTGCCTCAAGGCCAGATGAGTGGGAAGTCACTGTCTATTGGCATGAAAGGTATCTGGAATGGATACCAGGATAAAGCATGTTCTCTATTCAGCCTTATGTGAAGTCTGCTTCATGCTTACAACCATGCAAAGAGGAATTTTCCCACATAACTTTGAGTCTCCCTCCCTGTCAAACTCATAGCTATTTCCCCGGCAGTACACAGAAGGGCAGGATATTAAGGGCCTTCTCTAGGTTGGGTATTGTTTTGGGTGTTTTGCCCACACATCTTTGGGAAGTTGTAAAACTTTTTCCTTAATTCAGTCTGCATCTTATTCTACAACGTGCACGTTATGTCTCTTGGCCTTTCAATACTTGTTCAGGGAAGGAGGTCAGATGCCAGACTGTTAAGAAAAAGCGTATGTCGGTACGGTTCTTGGGATGGCCTACCCATTTACTTTAGGTTTCAGGAAGTTTTATCTGAAGCACATGTTCCTTCCTAGTCCATGTGGAAACAAGCCTGCTTTGCTCAGACCCCATTCCTGTCTCCTTACCGTAGGGCTGCTGCATAGGTGTCATCTCCCTTCCTCCTCCAGGAAGGATGCACATTTTGTCACTTAAAGCCAGTACAATCTGTTACTCCCAAGGACCTCGGAACTCCATGGGACCTGCAAGGGAGAAAATACTGAGAAGCCGATGATCTGCAAGGATTCGCTCATTTCCAGATCACCTCCGGGTTATTTCAGCTGTTTATCAAAGAGCAAGCCATCAGCCTAAAAAAAAAAAAACAAAAACAAAACACTTGTTTCAAGTTCTCTTCTGCATCCCAAAACTGACGTTGTAGATTCAACTGAATGACATGGGAAATGACCAAGCAAAGACACCCAGTTGGAGTCCGTTGAATTTCTGCAGTTAGTGGGGCATTTCTGGTCTTTTCTTCCACTTCTGCAGAATTTCCTGCAGCAAATACTTCTTTTGTCCTTGCTTGCCTCCACTGTGATGTTTGGATAAAAAATGATCAGAGAATATCTCTTAAAAAATAATAAGGAACCTAGAATCTTCAGCTGAGCAGACATTATGAAAATTGCTAATGGTGCCAAGACCAAGGAAAGAGTTTCAGAAAATAACTGTGGGAGGAAAGAGTGATAACCCCCAGAATGCAAAATCAGGGGAGTATTACCTGGTGCTTGAACAAGGAGCTCCACTTTGCAACTGTTTCCTTTTTTTTTTTTTTTTTTTTTTTTTAGGACTTGTGAGGAATGCAGCAAACAGGAAAACCCTCCACAAAAGATACAGTGTCCCAACTTGGTACTGCGCCTGAATAGTTTACGTGATAATTTACTGAAGAAATCTAGTGTACTTTAAATTTTTTTCATAAAAGTTCCCATTGTGTTGTAGGTTAACATTAAATGTTTTATACAAAAAAAACCATTTTTAATCATTAATGATTAAATCATTCTGGTAAAAGATTAATATCAATGTAGTATGAATAAGCCCATTATAAATAGCATGTTGTCTGAAAATGGAAAGAAGAGTTTAGATACATGAACCTGAAAGTCATCACTAGAAACCATTAAGATACCTAGAATTTTCATCTGAATTCACTCATTCTTAATTGATCATTTATCTATCACCAGTAGGTTGGACTTTTGTGGGGTTTGGGATAAAAAAAAAAAAAAAAAGAAAAAAAACAAACTCTCCTTAAGTAACTTTCATTCAATCAAGAGAAAGAAAAAATATAAACAGGTAATAGCAACATTCTCTATCTGTATACAAAATGCTTATAGATGCTACTTATTTATTATATGCCCATGTCAGAATTTGTTTTTTTTTTAATTTTTTTTAATTTTTATTTATTTATGATAGTCACACACAGAGAGAGAGAGAGAGGCAGAGACATAGGCAGAGGGAGAAGCAGGCTCCATGCACCGGGAGCCCGACGTGGGATTTGATCCTGGGTCTCCAGGATTGCGCCCTGGGTCTAAGGCAGGCGCTAAACCACTGCGCCACCCAGGGTTCCCCCATGTCAGAATTTGTATACATAAACCAAGTCAGGGATGCTGGCCACCTCTTTGAAGTTTTTCACCATTTTACCCAGCTCTTCATTCTTTTTTTTTTTTTTAATTTTTATTTATTTATGATAGTCACAAAGAGAGAGAGAGAGAGGCAGAGACACAGGCAGAGGGAGAAGCAGGCTCCATGCACCGGGAGCCCGACGTGGGATTCGATCCCGGGTCTCCAGGATCGCGCCCTGGGCCAAAGGCAGGCGCTAAACCACTGCGCCACCCAGGGATCCCCCCAGCTCTTCATTCTTGTTTGATAGTTATTAAACACCTGAGGGGAAGAATCTAGTAAAACCAAAATATTTAAATAGTCACACAATGGTCATTTTGACAGAGATGTTGCTGGTCATAAACCAGTCATGTGGGGATCCCTGGATGGCTCAGCGGTTTAGTGCCTGCCCTTGGCCTAGGGCGTGGTCCTGGAGTCCCGGGATCGAGTCCTGCGTCGGGCTCCTGGCATGGAGCCTGCTTCTCCCTCTGCCTGTGTCTCCGCCTCTCTCTCTCTTGTCTCTGTCTCTGTCTCTAATGAATAAATAAAATCTTAAAAAATAAATAAATAAACCAGTCATGTGAATTACACCAAGTTATTTTGCAGCTGATTATACAGCTGTAAGTACTTCTTTTAGTGATTGCATCAAGAGTACTAATATATACATCTGGATTGGAAGACTGAGATGCAGTATTGAGGTGGAAGGCTTATTTGAAATCCATCTGCTATGGATTTTAACTTCACCAGGGTGGTAAAATGATCTGAACCACCTAATCTACTCTAGTATCTTCTCCTAGTTTCATAGGGAACAGCAGGAGAGATACAAAGTTGCGAGAAATCCAAAGTTGGAAACCTTTTCATGTAGTGTTCCTGAATCTCAAGGAAATCCAGCTTATTAGTTTCAAAAGAATCTTTCAGCCACTACTGCATCTGTGCTTCCATCTGGGTGGGGACCTAACTGAAATGTGATT
This sequence comes from Vulpes vulpes, assembly GCF_048418805.1. Lineage (NCBI taxonomy): Eukaryota > Metazoa > Chordata > Mammalia > Carnivora > Canidae > Vulpes > Vulpes vulpes. The sequence goes on along the minus strand of NC_132789.1, from coordinate 17,830,731 downwards.
CCATGTTGGAAACCAGTATACAGAAAAGTCAGTTCCCAGCTTCAGAGGAGATTGGCAGAATACAGTTTGGATCCAGGTTCAGTAAGTACAATTTGCTAGTTTATTTTAGTTTCCAAAGCCATCCAACTTTCATTTGCCCTGGCTCTTGATTTTTTAGAAACTTGGCAATAGAATGATCTTATTAAATAGATCCTCCCCTCATATAAGCATCTTCAGATTGAAAGGCCACATAAATTTTGTTTTTCAATTCTAAACGCATACAAGATTTTTATCTGTCCCATTATGGATCAGACTTACCTTTCGTTTCTCCCTAGCTCTCCTGTATTTTTTTCTGTATTCATTTAGATTTAATTTTTTTAAGGCAAGAACCATGTATAAGGTGACTTATTCATGTTCAAAATCTTAGTACTTAATACAAAGTCTGGCATATAGTCATTAATCAATAGCATTATAGTTAATAATACATATTATGAGGAAAACATTTTCTATTAACATAGATTACTTTTCAGGCCTATCATATATGACATATATATGTATATACACATGTATACACATATCTGTGATACATATCTCTCTATATGTTACAGTAATAATTGGTATGTGAAGTTGTACCTGCACATATATATATAATCTCTATCAGATTCCCTAGCCATAATATCAACACAGCAAAGAATACATCTTAATAGAAAGATTTATGATTAGTAAATTAAACAGAGAATGGCAATATGACCCAGCAATTTCACTCCTAGGTATCTGCTCAAAAGAATGAAAACTATTACTCAAACAAAAAATTGTATGTAGATGTTCATAGCAAAATTCACAATAGCCAAAAGGTAGAAAGGATGCAAATATCCACCAACTGAGGAACAGATAAACAGAATGTGACATAATACATACAAAGAATATTATTCAGCCATAGAAATAATGAAGTCCTAGCACATGCTACAACACGGATCAAGCTTGAAAACTTTATAATGAGGGAAAGAAACCAGTCATAAAAGTTACATATTATATGATTCCATTTATATCAAAAATCCACCCTGACACATACATAGAGACAGGAAGAAGATCTGTGGTTGCCAGGGGCTGGGCTGGGCACGAAGTGATGGGAAGATAATAGTTGGTTTCTTTCGGGGTTGATAGAAATGTTTGGAGCTAGATAGAAGTGATGGTTTTCACACATTGTGAATGTAAAGTAAATGCTAAATTTCACATTTGAAAGTGGTTAAAATGGTAAATTGTATGTGTATTTTACCATAACAAAAATATTTGTGCCAGAATTGCTGTTTAATCAAACTACATTTTAAAAATTAAAAATCTTGAATTCATTATTTTTTTCTAGAATTATATAGCAGTTATAGCTCACCTGACTTACTTGACTAAAATCATCTTTTTTTTTTATTTTTATTTATTTATGATAGTCACAGAGAGAGAGAGGCAGAGACACAGGCAGAGGGAGAAGCAGGCTCCATGCACCGGGAGCCCGAAGTGGGATTCGATCCTGGGTCTCCAGGATCGCACCCTGGGCCAAAGGCAGGCGCCAAACCGCTGCGCCACCCAGGGTTCCCTTCTTTTTTTTTTTTTAAGGAAACTTCAGTCTATTGAAATCTCTGTTCTCTATCGATGAAAATATATCAAAATCATTAATTACTTTAGTTCAAATGATTGATTGTTATCCATAGTTCACCTACTCTTTTCTTTTCCATTATAATAACTAATTCAATGCTGTTCCTTTGAGAAAAAGGCAGGTTTTTTTAAATTAAATACTGAAAATCTAAATATTTTTGTGGATACAATTAATTTTTTCAAAGAAAATTATTTAAAAAGTTTTACCTGCCATTGCTTTGTAGTTCATAATCATTAGAATTCATAACATAATCATTACTTTACTGTCTTATGTCACTGGATAGAGATCATCAATATGTAAATTATATATATAATAGATGGAGTTATAAACACTAAAAGTATCGAGTCAATGGAATAATATTACGAAGGAGAGATGATGTTGAAATTATGGTGGTGTAGATGAGCTTCACTGAAAAATATAAACTTTCACATGCATCTAGAAAAATTGATAGGATTTGATAGTTTACCATAGCAGGAGAGAATGATGAACATTCCAGGTGTCCAGGCAAGACAGAAGATGCTTCAGGATTTCAATATCTCCATTGTAAATGATTGAAAATGCCTTGCCACTATTTCCCAGCGTGTAACTGCATCCACCCATACGTGTCCTGTACACTCTGGGATGAGAGATCTTTCTAAAAGACAAATCTATTTGGCCTAATAATTACAATAGCATGCATTTATGCAGTGGTTACTTTGTCCCAGACACTGTTGTGTCTTCACAGTTAAACACTTAATCATCATAACAATTGTGCAAGATTTTTCCTTACCCTGTCAAAATACTTATAAATATTACAAGAAAATCAGATTCTGAATCCTACCATGAGCTGCCTGTATCTTCTGACTCAATGTTCAAACCAAATGACTCAAATACAAGAGAAACAGTAACTTATCCAATTATCTAATAGGTACTTACTGAATGCCACGTCCTCTCACCCCTCCATATGTCTTTGTCTGTGTGATGTCTGTGGACTCAAATGTTCCCTACTACCTTCTTATTTCCTCTGCCTTTTGTATGAATGTACATTCCCTCTCACCTTTGAGCAGTATTCTCTGATGTAAAAATAGTTACACTTTGTTTTTATGCCCAGGTTTTGGCTATTATTTATAAAGCTGTGTTAAAGATTCAAATATAGTTCTTTGTGTAAACATATATTTTCATTTTTGTTGGGTAAGTGCCTATAAGAGGAATTGCTGGATCATTAGGAAAGTCAAGTTTAACTTTCTGAGAAACTGCCAAACCACTCTCCAAAGTGCAGTGGCACATTTCATTTCTTACAATCATTTTGTCCCTCATCTTCAACAAAACTTAGTATTATTGGTTTTATTAATTTCAGCCATTCTGCTGAGCATGTAGTGCTATCATATGTGATCTGGTTTGTGTTTTCCTAATGACTAATGATGTTGAGCGTCCTTTCCTGTGTATTTTCCGTTCGTTTATCTTCTATGGTGAAATGTATGATAAAATCAAAACCCCATTTTAATTAAGTTACTTGGTTTCATACTAAGGAGTAGTAAGATTATTTAGATATTCAACTTACATGTCCTTTATCACATATATGTGTTACAAATATTTCACTTGAATTTACAACCCTGAGGTCAGGAGTCCCTCGCTCCACTGACTGAGCCAGCCAGGCTCCGTAGCCTGCTTTACTTTTTTATACTACTTTGGACTCTTATTTTTCCTGAATCTGTGTGTATATACTTTTTAGCAACTTGGGAAAATTCTGGCTATTTGTTATTCAAATATTTTGTTCTTACTCTGTGTCCTTCATTTTCTAGCAATCCAATTACATGAATGTATGCTCTGTTAATATACCAAGTCCTTTGTTTTTAAGCTTGGTAAGAAAAGTCTTGGGAAATTTTTATACTTAATTTAGCTTCAAAACTAAGGCAGTATCCTGAGGACTCTACTTAATGCCCTGTGTATCACTAGATCTTTCCACACTGGCAAGTGGACACATGAGTTATCCTCAGCCCTGTGAGAGCTCCAGGAACTTTTCTACTCCTTTCCTGTAGCTCTTTCCAAGGCTTCTGGTATTTTCTTCTCATGAAATGTACAGAGCAATACTCAGTGACAGAATTGGGAGATTCTTTGAGGTTTTACAGAGTTGTGTGTCTCTGCAACTACCCACTCCGCTCTCTTATTCTGACCTGTCAAATCTAGTTTTCTTGACTGCTCCCAAAATTTGGTCTCTATCTCTGCAACTTGGCAAGATGGCTTGATTCCATTACAGCTAACCCTCCTTTGTTGTTTGGTACAATTGAAGGGCTCATCTTTTTTGTGGTTCACTTATGCCAGGGGTCATAGTCCTATGTTGCTTGTTGTCCAGTATTTGAAAAATGTTACTTATGTTTTGTCTGCTGTCTAATTGTTTAACACAGAAGAGGTTTTTTTGTTTTGTTTTGTTTTGTTTTGTTTTGTTTTTGTTATTTCCTCCTAACCAAGGTTGAAGTTCTAGTCCAATTCCACATGTTGAGTTTAAGGAATTGATGAAACATATAGCAAGGTGTCAAAACAGGCAAACATGGCCTTAGAAAGGAGCTTATTTTTATATTAAATTTCCCAATTATTTTTTAAGTATAAAATTGAAAGTAGAGAAATAAGTGATTCATTGGGAATTACTATATATTATATTCAAAAAGCAGAAGACTAAAGATGTAATTCTTGGGGAGTCATATGTAAGAGAAGAAAGATTTATAAAAGTAAAGTTATATGTTAAATAAAAGCAGACACAATTTTAAGAAATTTGGAGTTATTCTGAAAATTGATTGGTACTTAAAGGAAGAACCATGTTCTGATGTTTTCCCCTAAAATTTCAGCAAGTTCTAAAAAAAAATAAACATAAAAATAAAATAAAATTTCAGCAAGTTCTTGATTGAAAAATTTCAAAGGGATATTATTTTCCAATGAAATGACAGTTGGTATCAGACATTTGTGGCTGCTGACAAGACAGTGACATGGTACCACAACAAGTGCCTACGATTCAAATGGTGTCTAGACAGGAGGGATCATTTTAAACTTCTTATTTTTCACTGTCATCAAATTCTGTACCATACATTTTCTTTTATGCACAGTGATTAGACATAGATTTTACATAAAAGGAACATAGAGGGGACAATACTGTTGTATACTGTAAATAATTAGAGGAGTCAGTTTATTTAAGTAGATTGTTCAAGTTAAGTAGATGTTCAAGAGTATAGTCTATAGCTCTCTCATGAAGATAAAATCAAAACACTGAACTGTGACTTAATTCTTTGATATATACATGTACACATGCGTGCATATGTAAATGATTGAGATATGATACCAAATTAAATCATCTGTCAATCTAAAATAATTCTAGTAGACTAATTTATTGACTATTCTATTTCACTTCGCTTGATAAATATTGTTAGAGTTGTAAAACTAGAACCTTTAGTTTTATAATTACATTAAAATATATCCTTGACTCTATCTTTGATTGGTAGTTCCCTGGGAGATGAAGGAATTTTGTGATAAAAATATAAGTGAACATCTGAATTTAAAGAAACTTGTGGATTTCTAGAGAATTATAAATTATCCTTAAATTACCAAACTTTAAGTGATCAGAAATCATATAGAGCTAATCATGTCAGCTATTCTGAAAAAGTTGAATAATTTCCTAGTTAAGCCCATTTGGAAATGCACACAGAAAAAATTTTAAATGCTTTAAATAATTTATTATATCTTTTCGGAAAGAAATTTCTGGGGTAAGTACAGTACATTTCAAAGACATAAGAATCATAAACATGAGTGGGAAATATCAGAAAGGGAGACAGAACATGAGAGACTCCTAACTCTGGGAAACGAACAAGGGGTGGTAGAATGGGAGGTGGGCAAGGGGTGGGGGTGACTGGGTGACGGGCACTGAGCGGGACACTTGATGGGATGAGCACTGGGTGTTATGCTATATGTGGGCAAATTGAACACCAATAAAAAATAAATAAACAAATAAAAAACAAAGACATAAGAATCAAATGATCACGTCTTTACTAATTTATTTTGGCATTAAAACCATGTTCAATTATGGATCAACTTTGTATACATATTCCTAAGAACTATCCATCATTCCACAAGTTTAGATTAACTTTTAGTAAAATATATACAAAGAAACTGTAGTCTGTATTTTAAAGTTTTTTCCCCAAACCTATAGTAATTTTATTTATGAAGCAAAAATAAAACATTTATCTTTAAATTAAATAGCGTCATAATACCAACATTTTGGGAAGCACTTTATTCTTAATCTACGTAGGACTGGAATAAACATAAACTGTGACCTACTGTATCTTAACCCCTGAGAAACTCATATCCGCATGTACCCAAATGTATGTATAATTTTCAGAAAAGCATTGTTCAAAATAGTTTGACAGTAGGGAGTAATATCCAAACATTTTTCAACAACAGAATGCATAGAGTGTGGTATTATCATTACAATATTATAATTAAGACCTATAACAATAATTTAACCACAACCACACTCAAGAACATAACTGCATCTTATGATAAATTGTGATAAAGATGTAAGACATAGAAATACATATAATGTGATTTTTGGGGGGTAGTTAAGAACAGGTAAATCTAAACTTCATTCTTTGGGATGTACACCTGATAGTAAAACAAACAGAATAAGGAAATTATTACTAAGTTATGATAGGGTTCTTGCAGAATGATGGAAAGTGATTGCTTGAGGGTTTCTTGAGTAAGGCAATGTTCTTTTTCTTGGCCTAGATGTTGTTTATAGGATCACATACATTTTAATTGTTTGCTAAACAATTGTTTGTCAAAGCTGTGTTTGATGCACTTGTGTCTAATAACAAAAAAATTTTAAATATAAAATTTCAGAAATGACCGACCTAACAATATTTGGTATATAACAGGTTTTCAAGCTCTTTACAAGTTTCTGTACAAATGACTTTTTCTCTATGTCAGTTTTATCATTTGCTATGTAAATACTAAGTATCCTCTTCATATTTCTAAGCAGATTAATCTATGATTTAATCTTTTTATTTGAACAAACTTTGTTTAACCGGTGCAGCCCTGTCAATTTCCCCATATGTTGCTTTCATATTTCACTATGAACAATTTATCCCTCTCAAGTTAATATGGAAAAACATGAATTTTATTGATGATACATCTTGTGTTTAATTGTGAAGCACCACTGTGACTAATGAGACTTGTGTTCTTGTTATTTACTTGTAATTTATTAAGATCTGTCTTTGGAAAGGGGCAAATAGAACACATTATGTTGTTGATGACAATATTTGATAGTCAATAATCATTACCTGATTAAAATATAAGAATCAGGGATGGGATACTTATATCTTTTGTAAGTAAAAGCAGGAATATAGGCTGCAGAGAGAAAAAGGACAGAAAATCCAGGCCTATGAGATACTTGGAGATGGATGTCTGAGAGATCCAGATACCCAGATTCACAAAAAACAGTGACATATGGATTATGTGCCATATGTAATTTCTGAAAGAATTCCTATCTACTAAGTATCAATCCAAAAAGCAGTAATTGATGAATAGGATTGAAGTTCTTTCAATAGCCTGCTTTAAATATAGATGGTATAAAATCTGTTTCGTGAGAAACAAGATAATCTGATAGAAAACTAGCTATATGATATTAAGTAAATGGTTCTTATTTCTTCATATAAAAAGCACGTTACCGCCATGTAAAGCAAGTGATTCTTAGGTTGAAAACCTCAACATGCCTGGTTCTTGATGTACAGAATCCTTTCTGCATGAAAGAAAGACCTTGGATCTTTTGGGGTTTTTATTTGAGGATTCCAGTGTTCAGTATATTAGGAGAAAGTCTACCAGTGTAGCTGACGCAATAAGTTCACAATCTCATGTAGGCAGCTGCATCTCTGGGATGGCCAGCCCCAGGCTAATTGCCAACCAAGCAAAGAGTTCATTTTTGCCTGCGTTCTTCCAATGAGGATACAACTAGAATGAGTGCTGGTGTTGGGGGAGGCTAAACTCCACATCTACCCATCTTAGGTTCTCCCCGGGGGGACTCATTACCAAGAGGATATCATCAAAAGAAAAAATGTATAAAGGTTTGCAGTGCACATCACACCGAAGAAATCAAAAATAAAGAGGAACTCAAAGCAGCAGCTTAAAACTGTCGGCTTTATAGCGTCTTCAGCAAAGAACAATAATACATTTGTAGAAAAAATGATAGCCTAAAGAAAAGCAATTTTAGACTATCAAGGGCGGCATACTGGAAAGGTAAATATATGGGAAGACATTAACACTAAGATTTGTTTCTGGATTCCTCTTCCCAAAAATATATATACATATATATTTTGGGGTGGCATATCCCAGCTTCCTTCACAAGGCTTTATGCCTCGCTCTAAGGAATCCCTGCTGAGCCAAGCTCTAGTTATTGGTATTTGAGTTAAATTACAGTTATAGGTGGAATGGGTTTATGAGTCATTTCATTAGAATGTTTTCAAAAGATGTGCCCTTAGTCTCTTCTTTGACCAAAAGTGTGTGCAGAAGCCCCATCCTCTAAGGGATTGTACAGAATGTCTGAAGCTGTATAGAGTTGGGGTGTTTTTCCCCCCTCCTGAGGAAAGCAAGATTACTCTTTAACAGTTAAAAGCGTTGTTCCTATTAGGGATAATGTAACACCACGTCATCCTTCCTATATAGTACAATCATTATGCATACACTATAAAAACAGACTGCATGGTGACTAATTTTCAAATAAACCCATAGACTAAATCACAGCATATATAAATCATTTCTATCTCAACTGCTCACTTAAACCTGAACAAATTTTCTGGAAGCATGTTAATTTTCCTATGATACTCCTTAATATTTCTTGCAGAGCTGGTTTGGTGGTCACATATTCTTGCAGTTTCTGCCTATCTTGGAAGCTCTTTATCTCTCCTTCTATTCTGAATGAGAGCCTTGCTGGATAGAGTTTTCTTGCCTGCATGTTCTTCTCATCTAGGACCCTGAATCAATCCCGCCAGCCCTTTCTGGCCTCCCAGGTCTCTGAGGAGAGGTCTGCTATTAATGTAACAATTCTCCCCATATTCGTTAAGAATCTGCTGCCTCTATCTACTTTACAGATTTTCTCTTTTTCTATAGAATTTGCAAGTTTCACTATTAAGTGTTGAGGTGTTGAACGGTTTTTATTGATTTGGGGGGAGGACCACTCTATCTCCTGGGTCTGAGTGCCTATTCCCCTCCTGAATTAGGGAAGCTCTCAGCTTGGATTTGTTTAAATATGCTTTCTGGCCCTCTGTCCTTCTGGGTGCTCTCTGGAACCCCAGTGATACGTAATTCTTCCTTCTGAAGCTGTCATGTATTTCCCTTAACCTTTCCTCGTGGTCCTTTCATTGTTTTTCTCTGTTTTCCTCAGCTTCCTTCCTTGCCATCAAGGAGTCTTCTGTGTTGCTCATTCTTTCTTCCAGCACCTTATGCCTTGCCATTAGGACCCCCAATTTGGATTGCACCTCATTTAATTGATTTTTAACTTCAGCCTGATGAGATCTTAATTCTGCAGTTGTGAAGCCTCCACCCGCCCCGGGGGGAGGCAGGACCTCGGCCGTGTCCCCCGGGCCCTGGGCTCCGGGGCCTGTGCTGCCTGCACCGCGCTCCCGGGGCCATGGCGGGCGCCCGAAGGCAGCAGGTGCAGCGCCCCGCCCGCCCGGAGCCCCCGCCTGCCCCCCTGCTTCTCCCCGAGGCCCCGCCGCCTGCGGCTCCAGCGCTGTCCCGAGCTGGGCCCGCGGGCCTGGGGCACTCTGCCCCGGCCGTGCCTCGTCTGCTAGTGACCCCGGGAGCCTGGGGACTCCGCCGCCCCTCCTGGGGTTCAGCCCGACGCCCCTCCTCTCCGGGGCTGGGCTCTAGGGGCGCCCAGGCTTTCCCGCCAGGCTGGAGCCATCTCCTCTGGCCTGCAGCTCCCCACCCCCCCACCTGCCCCAGGCTTCTTCCTTCCTTTCCCTTTCCCTTTCCTTTTCCCTTTCCCTTTCCCTTTCCTTTTCCCTTTCCCTTTCCCTTTCCCTTTCCTTTTCCCTTTCCCTTTCCCTTTCCTTTTCCCCCTTTCCCCCTTTCCCCTTTTCCCCCTTTCTCCTTTTCCCCCTTTCCCCCTTTCCCCCTTTCCCCTTTTCCCCCTTTCTCCCTTTTCCCCTTTCCCTTTCTCCCTTTCCCTTTCCCTTTCCCTTTCCCTTTCCCTTTCCCTTTCCCTTTCCCTTTCCCTTTCCCCCTTCCTGTCTTGTCTTGTTAGAAGCCAAAACTTTTCTCTCTGTAGAGTTCCGGCTGTTCTCTCTTTAAATCTCAGGTCACATTCGTAGGTGTTCAGGATGGTTTGGAAGTTCTGTAGGGAAGTTGGGGACCTGGTGAGGTGAGGACCCTACTCCTCCATCTTCATAAATCCCCTCTTTCAGGGTATTTGAAAGACTGCTTTGTCTTGTCCTCCAAATGGTGCCTCGTAAAGTCTGTACGCATATTTCAATGTAATTAAAAAATAGAGCCTTTTCCAGTAGCTGTTAAAAAGAACATCTCAGTTATTTTGTATCAAAGGCAATTTCATGCACTTTTTTTTTTTATAAACTGCTTATTCAGTCAGCATTTTCCAGTGCTCCTGAGAGGGCAGTGAGGTGCCAAGTGATTGGCCTATAAAGCTGCTGGCTAAGGACAGTTTCTGCTTGCACTCCGGACAAGTGTCTGGCGCAAAAGCAGATTCCATGGGGATGGATGTGGGGCTGGCCAGGCCGGCCACTGATGTGGGGTGGGCTCTTGTTCAGAGGGGTTTCCAGGTCCCATTCCCCCTTTCTGGTGACCAATGACTGAAATACCCTTTGGATTGTTGGACAGTCCTAACTTTCCTAACTCCAGCGACCTCAACTTAGTTTTACTTAATAGCTGGTGTTTAATATTGTCCTTTGTGGTTTTATGTTTCCTCCCTTTTTTTATTGTATAAGACTCATGGCTTTCACATCCGTTTCCATGTAGAGGAACTCCAGCTGGCGACTAGACTGCGGGCAACCTCACTGAAGGAGAGAAAGCATTTTGGGGGCATTTTTCGAGACCATGTGGTGGATACCCGACAGTACTTGGAACATGTAAGAGAGTCCACGACAGGTATGCTGGCCATTAACGACCCAGCCTGAGGGAATTGTTCACGTGAAACCTGTGCATGTTTGTGTTTAAGAGTGTGTGTAAAACTTCATCCCATCACTGTGAGTGGAGGTAACCTCCCAATCTGCTTACGTTGTTGTAATGGCACCTGATTTTGCAGAAACAGAGACTATTAGAGAGTCCTAGATGGACTCTCCATTTTTCTCTTCCTTTTATAGCCACTAAGACAGAATGACCCAGCTCTTTGAATGCACTGAGACTTTAGATAAAAGAAACCTAAGCATAATTACAACATTTACATTATTCTGGCTCCCCACCCACTCCCCCTGTTGGAAGCCTTGTGTTAGAGATCTTTCTTCTGATCTCTTGTTAAATATTTTAATCTTCTATTTTAACTCTCTAAATGTCTGCTTGAGTGAGGACTCCTCTAAATGGATGATACATACTCTGGACATCAGCTGTATGTAAATGTTTATGTGTTTGGTGGTTAATATCCTTGTTTGGCCTAACTTTGGCTTTCAGTATTGGGATGTCCACATTATTTAGGTACAGTCAGTCTGCTTGTTTCATTATTGACACGTGGATTCATTTTTGTAGGCACGCTGGGTAGACCTGTAAATCTCATAACTCATGAATTCCTCAATCTTTATTCACAAAGAAACAAGGAAACTTTGCGAACAAAGGTGCACTAGGTGGTGAGGTTGGTTTTCTAGCTTTGGCAGATAAGAGAGAATTCAAGGAGTTACAGATATTTATAGCAAACGGAAAGAACTTAGAAAAGTATAAGCTGGGTTTTTTTCCTAAATTATATTAGGAATCCAAAACCTAGCTACTTGGAAGCACTGAGAGTACACAGCCATTCAAGGGGATGGTGCTATTATGGCATCATCCCCACTTGTGCTCCACGCTTAGTACTTACTTGTTTAACTTGAAAGCATGTAATGAGTGCTCATTATACAACTTGGGTATACATTGGTAAGACTACTGAGTTCTCTGTTCTTAAGGAACTTGCATCCTTGTAGCAGGAAGAGAGATGGCAGACAAGAAGAAAGCATGTATTGGGGAAAATCTATGCAGATAATCAAGAGGTGTTATGGAGAATGTCTGGTGGCTTAGACTGCTGGTCATAGAAAGCTCTGAGTAGCTGGTATGTGACTGTCAGAAAGGAGCAAGCTGTGTGCAGATTGGTGAGAAGAATTGTCTCTTACACCACTTTCAGGATGGGCATGATGTATCCAGATCCCAAACAAGGCTAGAGTGTCCTGTCAAGAAATAAACCCAGTTGTGGGTGGGCCGTGTACAGGGTTGAAGGATATGAAGTCAGAGGAGGACGTGGGAGCCACATTGTATAAAGTTCTGTCCACCTACACTCATTGGATTTTACCGTTAAGTGAGACTATACAGATAGATGAAATGGGGCACTTTATTTTACAGATGTGCGTCTAATGTACAGGGAATGCACTGTATGCAGGTAAAAAGGGAGGCAGGGACACCAGTAGGGAGGTGCTTAAGTCCATTTAGATCAGTGATAATGGTAACCTGGATTAGAAAGGGATTGGAGGGGGCAGATGGGAGGACTTTTGATGGCTCAAATGTAGTGAGTAATGGTAAGAGGAGTCTCTGGCTTTATCTGAGGAAGTGAGTGGAGGCTGGCATCACTTATTGCAATGGGAGATTCTGTGTGAGGAGCTGGCTTGGGGATTGTTGGGTTGACATAGCCTCTGATGGAGTTGCAGACAGGGATATCAGGCTGATATTTGCTTGATCATTCTCCAGATTTTACTTCAAAGGTCATTGGTTGAGACGACCTTTGAAATGACTTGAGTAGTCTTGGGATGTCCTGGTGGGAACTCAGTATAATAACAGATGGCAATCTAGTTGTGTTGTCATGAGATCTAGAAAAATCCTGAAATCCATAGATGAGCCCTTAAAAGGAAAGCACAATCCTGGCTTGCAGAAAAGCTTTCATAGTAATGCAAAGTGGGACAAGGAAATTCCTGTGGAGATGCAGAAGTTGGTGTTGTAGGAGATCCGTCTGGGATATCACAGGACAGCCATGAGAATTAATAGTGTGTTTCTCAAAGTTCTCGACAGAAAGAATAGCTTGTACAAAGGCTGTGCTAGTCTCAGTAGTGGGAGTGGTGATTGAGGCCCTAAAATGATGCCATGATTCCGCACACATGTATATACATATACTTGCACAAGCTCCTGCCTTAAGACTCTAGAAGCAGGGGAACGGAGGTGAATCCCAGCTGCCTTTCAAATAACTACAGAGAATTAATAGTAGTAGTTCAGCTCCAGAGGTAAAGCGCCATGAACACTGGATTTGAAGTCTTCTTGTCTCTGGAACTCCTTTGACATTCTCAAGATACTTAACCAATCCCACCAGAATTCATGTGGCTAACTGGTGACTGATGAGGATCTCACTGGTCAGCATGGAAGGATCTATGACAGACCATCACTTTATGTGGGAGGGGAAAGGCACTTTATTGTACAGGAATTGCAGCCTAGGGATAGGAGCTTCTGGATAGATGTCTTGGCAAATGCCTTTTCCTGGCGGAAAAGTTTCGATGATGCAGGAGGCATGTTTGGAATAGCTGTAGTATTGCAGCTGCAAGGAGTGACCAGGTTTGTCGTCCCCCATTAATGTGGGAATCCTCTTCAAAGTTCTTTATTACATCCGTAATTTTTTAAGACAGTACTATAGTGAGAAATACGTAATTCAAGGCTTGGTCCTGCATTTACCTATAGCAAGTCAAAGAAGGCTGGTGCAGTGACCCCAACACAATGTTTATGAGAGTCTTGTTCTCCTGGGCCATGTGTGCTTACAGGGAAAAAAGAGGTCATCCCTGGGACATCTAAATTAAGAGACTATTAAGAGTATCTTTAACGTGTTCTTAAACTTGGGGAAATAGTCTTCCTAGCACACCCCTGGGCCTCTGTTGGTGATCCAGACTTTTTTGTACCTATTTAGGTGACTTGACTAGGCTTTGCTGACAGTCACACCAGTGTTCTTTCTCACCTCTTTTGAGCAGCAGTAGAATACAGAGGTTACCGACCTAACTCAGCCACTGTTGATCAGCAAAGGCAAATGGAAAAAGAGCCAACAGGACGTACCCCATAAGCCTATAATGCTGGTTCCTGAGCTATGCTACCTGACAGGTACTTCAGATATATGCAGTCCTCATAGAAGACCACCCCTTTCAAGCCCCAGATGTTATGATGTAGAAGTACAGGCTTCTCACAGTACTCCATAATGACCCAGAGCTGTGTTCTCTCCATTGGCTCTTCCTCTTCCAGATAAAACCATCAAGACTTCTTCACATACATATCTATTCTTGCTTGTTTAGCTATATCTTCTTAACTTTTTAAAGGTCTATCAGTTAAAATGCTAAAAGATTACAGGGTGATGAGAGACTTGGCTCTTCATATGAGGTTGGATCCAGAAAAAAGGCAGCACGAATTACGGAAACTGATGAATACTATACAAATGTTAAGTCCTATTTTTCTCTGTATGTGTTTGTGTGTGTGTCCTGAAGTTGAGACTCGTGCAGAACTCTTGATATCTCAGATTCTCCAACTAAAAAACAACAGGTTGGAAGAAAACGACCTCTTGTGGGAACAACTCTATTTGTTCCATGGATACAAAGTTAGAGGAGGTCTGGAGGGGAAGAACAAAATAGAAAGACCCTAAGCACAAATGTGAGAGTAAGGACATGATTTCAGAGTACTAGAGACCCTCTCTCTGCAACATGTCAATACAGAAGACAAACAACAAGGCATCTTAGATTAAAGGAGAATTTTGCAAATGGATCATCATTTTTGCTTATTTCCTTTGGTTTGATTCTGTGGGAATATTTTAACTTTCAGAAATAGGGAGGTACAACGGGAACTTTGACTGTGGGATTTGAAGTTTGATACCAACTTCTTGTCCTTCTCGGGAAGGATCTTGAAAGGAGTAAGAATTTTTCAAGGAAGAACAGTGGTAAGACAGCTTCAAAATGGTCATGTTCTAGTTACTCATGTAGTCATTTGGGGCCAAATGAATAATAATGCAGAGGAACTAAGTCAGGTCAGTAACTCACTGCTCTCTCTTCTTGGGCTGTTTGTCCTTTCTCTAGGGGAGAGCGAGCAGGTGTTCAATTAGAAAGCATGTAACATCCTTGGCATATAGTAAACTCTATAGTTTACCATGGTTGGAGTTGTGGACATCTCTCGTGGCAAAACAATCTGCCAAGTATATCCTTAAGAGTCAAATAGCTAGAATCCAAACAATCCAGAGTAACCCATGATAGAATCCCAGTATTACTTACCACTATCTTAAGGAAAGAATATGTAATTCAGTTATGACCAAAGTTTAAAATTGTAACGTTTCAGTAGGAAGTAGCAAAAATTTGCAATAGAAAGGCTCTTTGTTGGTATTTCTTTAAAAACTGAAGTCTTATACTGTGTCTTCCAGTTTGACTCCCATCCACAGTTTGCAGAT
This sequence comes from Vulpes vulpes, assembly GCF_048418805.1. NCBI lineage: Eukaryota > Metazoa > Chordata > Mammalia > Carnivora > Canidae > Vulpes > Vulpes vulpes. The sequence goes on along the minus strand of NC_132789.1, from coordinate 17,815,501 downwards.
TGGTCGAGAGAGACCGGAAGTGGACCCTTACTCAATGTGAAGTCACTAGATCATTGGCTAATACTCTATCCTACGAGAAATTATGGAGCGGCCTCATCCTTAGTACAGAGTCTACGGAAAGTCACACCCACCATGGGCATAGCTATGAGAGAGGCAAAAATGTAAGTAGAGCTGAAATTAAGATCTATAACAACCGATCTTCAAATCGGAGGTAAAGTGGAGTCAGACGATATTAAATTATAGGAATTGGTCACTGTATTAAAACCCTGGAGGTTTGTAAACAAAGTCTAATCTATTCCAATTAACTGTAAAATAGGCTTTGGGGATATATAGTTTGTGGCTATTGGGATACATGCTGAGGAAGCCAAAAATTGAACTTATTTTTGTTTTAAGAACAAACTTTCGGGGCACCTGGGTGGCTCAGTCAGTTAAGCATCTGACTCTTGGTTTTGGCTTAGATCGTGCTGGGTGCTCAGTGGAAGTATGCTTAAGATTCACTCTGTCTGCCCCTCCCCTTATGTGTGCATGTGCACAAGCTCTCCCTCAAATAAGTAAATCTTTCAAGACCATTAGTTAAAAGTAATTTTTTTTAACATTGTACCTTGTTTTTATGTGGTGCTCCATTGGCTGCATAAAACGTTTGTTACATATTTACCTTTTGAATACAGATGATATATACTTACTTTCTAGACTTGAAGTAAGTGATACAGTCCAGTCCTATACAACTGTCTTAGAAAACCATGTTTCCTCCAAAACACAGATGGTAAGTGTCTATTTGATAGCACTTCCTTTAAAAAAAAAAAAAGATTTTATTTATTCATGAAAGTGACGGGGAAACAGGAGAGACAGTAGAGACAGAAGCAGGCTCCATGCAGGGAGCCTAATGTGGGACTCCAGGATCACACCCTGGGCCAAAGGCTGGCGCTAAACCACTGAGCCACCCCGGCATCCCATTGACAGCAGCTTCCTGTCTTACTTTGTAGTGTTATAAATCTCATCTGTTTAATTTTGAGTGGTAGACACTCAAAATCTATCTCAAGTGCCCTTTCTTTGGCAGGGACTTGTCTTCAATTTCTGTCCTTTCCTGTCTCTGAGGCTGTCAGCCTGTTCATGGTCTCTGACCTTTCAGCCATGTTCACTGGAGAGTGGGCAGACACTTTGGGAGAAAGTGGCCTCAATTGCTGAGATCACCTCTCTGGGTCCCTACTTCTTTCCTGTCTTAACCTAATAACTCTTTATGACCTTGTTAGACTGGCTGAGCCCCAAACAGGCACAGTCCCTGTGTTTTCATCAGTTTGAACAGCTCTTCTTAGGAGGAGACTGGCCTATGCTATTCCAGAAGCTGAAATTGTAGGATACGTTAGCTGATCACTCTCTGAATACTACTCAGAAATCATCACAGAAAAAATTAGAATCTAGGTTTTGCAATTGTACTTAAAAGCTTGACTTATTGAGCTATTGAAATATACATAAATATGTATATTTATATATGTGTATATATAAATAAATGGAGGTGTGTGTGTGTGTAATCTGTACCCAAAAGATTAGGTGCTTTAAGAAAAGCATATCTATAAGTTAGTTTAGCCTTCATCTTTAAGTGATCCCAAAAGGCATGGAGAAATCCTAAGCCAATAATGGACTGGTGTCATATCAAAAACACACATTGACTGCAGTCTATTACAATTAGAAATCAACCATATACACTCAAAAACCAAAGAATTACTTGTAAGTAGCAATGAAATTAGAATAATATCAGAAGAAATTGAAAAAACTTAGATCCTATAAGTAGTATGTATCAAAATCTGTATAACAGCAAACTAATAACGACAGAGGCCCTCTGGCCCTTGATGAGTGCATTGGGAGTGAGGTCTGAATCTTAATGCACTAAGCGCAGTGAACCAAAACAAAGTAGAATGAAATAAACAAAAAGCAGAAACTAAACAGAATGACAGATCTAAAGCAAGAAATGTTAAAACTTGGTGTTGTCAAGATTGAAGAAAACAGTCTGAGGGAGGCTTGGCAACATTAAGAACAAGGAGAGTTCATGATTAACGGATTTGCTAGAGGTTAAAGAAATATTAGAAGATGGGGCACCTGGATGGCTCGCTCAGTCAATTAAGTGTCTGCCTTCAGTTCAGGTCATGATCCTCAGGTCCTGGGATCGAGTTCCACTTCAGGCTCCCTGATCAGTGGGGAACCTGCCTCTTTCTCTCCTCCTGTGATAGCTCTCATTCTCACTCTCTATCAGATAAGTAAATTAAAAATCTTAAAAGAAAAAGTAGAATACCATGGGCCTAGGGTGACAGTAAGCCTGAAATGCAGTCTTTAGAAAAAGAAACAGTGTGGTGAATTATAGGAAAAATAATTGCAGATGAAATGTAAAAAAGAAGTACATAATGCATTTGATAGAATTCCACATTCATTCATGTGAAAAAATTTTAAAATGAGAAAGGAATTTCCCTAGTCTGATTGAGGATTATCCCCAAAAAATCTTCCTAGAAGCATCATCATGTTAGAAATAATACTTTGAGGATCTTCCATTATAGTTAGAAAGCAACCAAACAGTAATTGCTCTTTCTTATGACCCCATGTCCTGTTGGAGGTCTGAGCACGTGTTAGAAATCTTGCCCTGCTGCCTGTACATCAGACAGTTTCCATAACTCCTGAGCTTATTTGCTTAGGGGTAAAATGGGGATACTAGTCTTGATCTCAATAGGTTATTGAAGAATTAACTGAGTCAAGTACAATGCTTGGCAAGTGCTCTCACATAGCACCCATCATGTAAGGGGTGACGTTCCTGATGATGGTACGTTTCAGTCTGTGCTTGTTAACCCTCTGTGTCAACTTCATGATAAACTCCTAGAAACAGAATAGCCAGGATGTGAAGACTTTGCAAGTGCAAGTGATTCATGCATATTGCCCATGCCTGGCTCCTAGGCTCTTTCCTCTTCCATATGCTCACCTTCGCCATTATTGAATGGAATGGGATTCCAGACCCTTTACCCTCCTGGGCCAGCTGTGGATTGAATGAACAGACTCTGTTCCTCCACCTAGGTAGTTTGCTTGACGTGACATCCACTTCTCCCATTACTGTGGTTTCATGTCCTCGGTAGTCTTGTTGTTGCTTTCTTTCAAGGTCCTTTGTGTGCTGTCCAGTGAAAAGAAAGACCTGTATGATGGCATAAAACAATACCTGTGTGTCAATTGTCCGACCCCAAGCCAGTGTGTCATGGCACGGTCCTTAGACAAACCCCAGACGCTGATGACCATTGCGACAAAGATTGCCCAGCAGATGAACTGCAAGATGGGAGGAGCCCTCTGGAAGGTGGAGACAGGAGTACGTTGGATTTCATTGCCTTCTCTTTATTTCACTTGTGTTCAGTGGAATTTAAGACTCAACCATCTTAAACGCAGTTGCTTAATTGTGCTTCTATTGTGTTCTAACTCAATGTCTTACCTTTTTAAAAAAATTTCAGTTACAGAATGCGATGTTCATTGGTATCGACTGTTTCCATGATACTGTAAATCGGCGGAAGTCAATTGCAGGCTTCGTGTCCAGCATCAATCAGGAATTGACGCAGTGAGTGGGCGTAGGCAGACATTGTGTAGATGGCAACTAGCTGTAGACCAAACAGGAGAGGTGGGCCTAACTAATGTTTGTTGACGAGGGCCATGGGCAGGGTATTCTCTTCCTCTTCTGGCAAAGTTATGCTCCAAATACATTTGATGTGGAAGGGTCTATATCATTTTTCTGTTGCTGCTTAACAGATGAAGACAAACATGGCAGCTTAAGAGGACACTCCTGTGTCTGCGCATAGGTCTGTCAGGCAGCCATCAGGTTGGCCATGTTGGCCAAGCCACATTCTCCTCTGGAGGCTTGAGGTCCTATTGCAAGTGCACATACTTGTGGCAGAATCTTTTTGTTTGTTTTGTTTTGTTTTTGTTTTTGGTAGATGAAGGACAGAGGTCCCCATTTCCTTGCTGGCTGCCAGCTACAGGCCTGTTTCAGCTCCTGGGACTTTATCCATATTCCTTCTCGAATGCCCTGCTCCCCCAGAGCACACAGTCCTTGTTCTGCTTCAAATCTCTCTTCCCCCTTCTGCTATCTTGCTTTTTCAGGGGGTTATGAAATCAGATAGGGTCCATCTGGAAAATGTCCCCTAAAGCCAACTGTGACATAGGACATAATCACAGGGGCGATACAATAGTCACAGATTCCAAGCGTTAGATTTCTGCTCACTGGGGGCTCTGATGATCAGTGAGTCTCCCCATTAACACACGGGGAAGGACTCAGGCCCCACATGGGGAAGACAGACCTAGGAATACAATCAGAAGCCTATAGGTACAGGATCTGCTCTTCACAGATCTATATGTAATGGATCTGCCGAAGAACATATGCTTCCATATCTCATGCTTCTCCCTTGCTCCAGGGATACTTTTGTTTTCTGTGCTTAGAGTAGAACCTACCTTCAAAGGAGTTTGCACATTCTTCAGTTTAGTTTCTTGAGCATTAGCACGTGTATGACCATCACCAATCACTGTTATGCTTCCTGAGGATTGTGGCCCCCTAGGTATAATTACAGAGTATTCTTTAAGGGGGTCCATTTTTATTTTCATGAATGGCTTCAACTTTTCCAGCCATATTCTAGTTTAATATAATATTGGTTTGCTTTTTTTGGTGGGAGGGCATGTGGAAAATAATGTTTCAATCATGGGAAGAAATTAAGCTCTCATTCAGTTCATTTTTTTAAATGTTTAATTCTTTTAAATTGGAGTTCAATTTGCCAACATACAGCATAACACCCAGTGCTCATCCCGCCAAGTGTCCCCTCAGTGCCCATCACCCAGTCACCCCAAACCCTGCCCACCTCCCTTTCCACTACCCCTAGAAACTTGAGACCAGTATTGCTTGATCTGTTGGGAAGTGGTCAAGTAAAAATTACTGTTCCAAAGCAGCTGGTTCCCTCAAACCATGATTATGGATGAACCATTGTTTAAGACCTCAGCCTGAAAGCAGGAATCTCCAGGAACACTGGTTATTTATTTTGGGTGTCCACCATGAGACGGCAGTAGTCCTGCACATTGAAAGTGCGTGTAATTTGTACCAATGTTAGTGAATGCTTCCATATTCCTATTTGTGTGCATTCACAATTTTAATAAATGCCTAGGGTACTGGAAGAGACTAATGCTTCGATCTCTGCAGAGGCATCAAAGAATGGATTCCTGATTGGATCTTCAGCTACCCATAGTGACTCCCTTCTCCCCCACCCCCCACCACCAGAGGTCCTAGATTAACTCAGGATGAAAAATAAGGGAATTTTAAGACTCTCAAATCTCAAACTGACAGCTTATTTTTCTCCAAACAGGTGGTTCTCCCAGTGCATTTTCCAGGAGTTGGGTCAAGAGCTTGTGAACGGGCTTAAAACCTGCTTGGAAGGTTAGTGTCCCATCAAGATTGGTGTGCCTGACTCCATCTGGTAGTTGTCTGCCAGCGGACACACTGTCCCCCCGGAGACGTCTGGCAATGCCTAGAGATGCGCTCCATTGTAACAGCTGGGATGGAGGTGCTACTGGCCTCCAACTAGCGGGTAGAGACCAGGCATGCTACAGAAGACAGCCACACCCATTCTGCCCCCACAAAGAATTATCTGGCTCAGAATTTCTGTAGTGGTGCTGTTGAGAAATGCTGAGCTCACGTGAAGACCAAAAGGCAGTGAATGTGTCTATTTGTATGTGTCCTGGAGGCTACAGGATTGAAAGAACATGAACCTAGAAGCTGTTACAAATAGCAGTGGCCAGTTGGTTCTGAGTTACGGCTTATTCACCCGTGTTTCTGGTTTCCTTCCAGCTGCCCTGAAGCTCTGGTGTAAACATAATCAGTTTCTACCACAGGCTATCATTGTGTATCGGGATGGAGTTGGGGATGGTCAGCTTCAAGCACTGATGGATCATGAAGTCCCACAGATTGAGTCCTCCTTAAGATCTGTGTACCCTAAAGACTCTGGGTATATAAATTGTAAAGTGCAGATTTTGTAAACTCTACATTTCAGTCTCTGAAAGGAATATCACAGTTATGATCTGTGAATTAAGAGAGAGAACATGGCACAGAGGGCATCAGTTGCTGGATGGGGAATTCATTCTTTGACTTTCTGGTCCACACCCAAGTCAGAGGACAGAGCAGAACTAAAACGTTCCTGATTGTGTTCTCCCCCATGGAACCGCCTAAGAACCTGTTCCTTTTTTTCTAATCTCCCTGCAAGCCTTGATGTAGGAGGGCTTGTTAAGGTCAGGTACTTATTAAAATCCATAAACACAGCCTGGTGATGGTTTGTGTTTAGGCAACTTCTTTATTCTGGAGTTTTGTAGGTCCTGGGGCTGGGGAATGCCTCTCCTCTGCCTCCTCTGCTTGTCACTGGGGCCTGGTTCCCACCACAGATAGGAGCAGCCCCAACCTTGTGAGGAAGTTCCTCCCCCTAAGATGTGAGTGGCTGTAAATAGAAACCTCTCTTACTGCTTAGGTCAAGCTCATGGAGCTAGGACAGTAAAGTTGGTGTGTGGGGGGACTATACCTTCCACAGATTCTTCTGAAGGAATCCTGTGTGTGTGGTGCTTCAAGTAGTTTGCGTGATCCTAAATAAAGCTGACTTTATTTGAAAAACAAACTTGAATTTTGGGGAATGACAGGTTTCATGGACTAACCTCCTGAATCAGTTTGGATTAGGCCCGTTAAAAAAAAAACAACAACAAATTTCAGATGGATGGAAGATAGCAGAGTAGAGGTCCTCATGTCAGCTGGTCCCCCAAAATTAGCTACATAACTATCAAGCCATCCTGAACACCAATGAAATCAAGCCGAGTTGTAAGCAAGAATGGCTGAGTCTACAAATAGAAAAGTGAAAAAATGAAGTGGAGTGTGGAGAAGTAAAACGGAAAGGGATATATCAGAGGATAATGGGTGGGGTGGGGGAGGGAGCACGTGTAAGCCAACTTTAGGAAAGTGAAAGTTCAAATCTGGGCCCTTCAAAGTGTGCTCCTCTAGAGATGTCCCTGCCTGAAAGGGACTCATTGGTGAAAGGGTGCAGAACCACAGGTCAGTGCAGGGTGGCCGGGTCTCAATATTCCTGGAGGCCAGAAAGCATCCAGGTGCCTGAGCCAGCAGAGTTCCCAAGTACTGGTTCAGGGAAATGGCTTCAGATGAGCAAGCCTGCGAGAATGTTCAGTTTGTGGTGCCATCAACCACGATCTCCCGCCGGGCCAGGTGACCCCCGTCCACGTTGGGTCCATACAAGGGCCTGGAACACAGCCTGCACCTTCCTCTGGGAGAGGCAGAGTGGGTCAGCATTGGCCCGGTTGAACGTTCTCCTTGTGGGGGGCCAGCAACCACAGAAAGGGACACACCTCCCGTTCCTCCAGGAAGAGGGGGGGAGGGCAAGAGCGGCAAAGACTGCCTGAGGAAACCTAAACATTGCACATTTCCACGTCCCCCCAGGTCCCCTAGGGGAGAAATGGAGTAGGCAGGCACCATCGGAGTCTGCAGATTGGTCAATCACCACATCGCTCATCTCTGGGGCTGGAGATCGGGGTGTGGTCTTTTTGCCTCTCACCCCCCCAAAAAGACATGAAAGGTTTCAGGGAACAAAACCCTCACAGAGCAAACAGCCTGGCCCCCTGACAAGGTCGGTGCAACACCACCCAGGCACACACACCTGAGAATCTGTGCAGCAGGCCCTTCCTGGGAGGATCAGCTGGAAGGACAGGTGACCAGCACATTTCCTGACCAAACAGAAGTGGAACCTCCAGCACTGGGGAACATAGCACAGCAACTCAAGGTTTTCCTTGTATGATTCGGTTTTCTTTCAAGATACAGTCATCCTCTATTTTTTCCTTTATTCTCATCTCACCTAGTTTCTTGTTTTATCAAGTCTTCTTTTTGGAATCTTTTCTTTTTTAACTTTTATATTTTATTTATTTATTTATTTATTTATTTATTTTAACTTTTATATTTTAATGATGTATTTTATTAAAAAGATTTTATTTATTTATTTATTCATGAGAGACAGAGAGAGAGGAAGAGACACAGGCAGAGGGAGAAGCGGGCTCCATGCAGGGAGCCCAACGTGGGACTCGATTCCGGGTCTCCAAGATCAGGCCCTGGGCCAAAGGCAGGCACCAAACCGCTGAGCCACCCAGGCGCCCCTAATGACATATTTTAATATTACTTGAGAAATGGACAGAGCAAAGGGGCAGACATTTCTCGAAAGAGGACCTACACGTGGCCAAAAGGCACGGGAAAGAATGCTCCACAACACCTGTGAACAGGAAAATACAATTCAAAAGCACAATGAGGTACCACGTTACACTGGTGAGAATGGCTAAATTTAACAACTAACGTTAGCAAGGATGTGGAGAAAGGGAGAAAGGGGAACCTTCCGGCCCTGCTGATGGGAAGGAAACTGGAGCAGCCACTCTGGAAAACAGTGCGAGGGTCCTCAGGCAGCTTAAAATAGAGTTTATGATACAAACTCTACTTATCTAACACTTTGTGATACAAAGTGTCTCCTCTCAAATACCACCCTTGTCTCCCCAGATGCACCCCTGTCTACAGAGCAGAAGTTGGTTGCTGTGCAGCTGCATTCACTTTGAAAGCACTATGAGGATACACGTTGCCATGGTGACGGGAAACACCTCTGCCTTTCTTCCCACCTATCACTCTTTGAGCTGAGTGAGTGAGGAGTGAGGAGGTGATCAGCTCTCTACCTGGCGTTGTGACAATGGGCAATCTCAATTCTTTACACTGCGATGGTATGTTCCTAAAGATCTGAATGCTCTTTGCTACCAACTGGATGGTTAACTCTTTCTCTGACTATATTTCTCATTGTTTAGAGTTTCCTCTCCCCAAATTGTCATGCAGAGTTATATGTACGCGTTTTCGTTTGTTCTATTGCTCCATTTCTGTTTTTCGTTATTCTGCCAATCTAACTGCCTTGAATATTGTGCCTCCGTTTTGAAAAAATGTCTTACTCCCTATTATATCCTGCAGCCCTCATTTGTCATCACGAAGGACCTCACAGGGGGAAATATGGCCACGTCTATTTTCAGGTTTTGTTAGTGTCCAAAATTACATATTCAAAGTATTCATTTCAGAAATTAAGTGTGAATCCAGTTGATATGGAGGATACTTGTCATTGTTTATCAATGCTTTACAATGTCTTCCTTGCGTTTTTTCCCAAAATGGGGATCGAGTTCCGTATTTGCAGGGGCACGTTGCTACCTTCATCTGAATGGTTGCCCAAAAGTCAGCCTGTGAATGAGTGTCTCTGATTCCATTTATGCCCCAAACACACATTTCCTGTTACCCTTTGGGCATTTTCCAAAATTACACTTTATAGAGAGATCAATTTTATGCTATCCCTCATCCCATTCCTCCCCTCTTAAGGTGTAAGCATGGTGAATATATAATATTATTCTCAGGTATGCAACAAATAGCCAGTCTTTCTACTTGCGTGGATAATTGGTTAATAAACTAATGACTGAGAGATAACCATGTAAACACTTATTAGTCATTCTCAAAGAAAAATAGGTGATGCACACACTTGAGTAGAGAAAGTAAATTTTACAGATGTGGAGAATGGGAAGCATTTGCACCTAGGAATGTCGCTTGAAAACAGAGACTTCATTAGAGTTGTTTTCATATAACGTCTTACTCAGTTCTCCTAAACTGCCCTCCAGAACTCTGTCCAAAAGCTAAGCTGTGGTTTATCCGAGGACATGCCAAGGTCACCAGGCACTGTTTTGAGGCACGTATATTAGTGTGAGGAATAATTAATGCACAGTGACCTTGTCTCACACGTTTTAAAACACAAGAGTTGATACTAGTGACTCTACTTTCCTGCACACTACTATGCATCACATTTGATGTGCTGATCATGACTCAGGAATTGGAACGTCATGCAGGATAGTCAGGATAGATCAAGAGTCCCAAGAGTATATTCGGGGAGGAAGCAAATAGCTTTTTTTTTTTTTTCTCAAGGCCTCTAATTCTGTGAATACTAAATGGTGTTAAGGTAAAATACTTGTATTTAGGCAAAGCCAGTTTGCGTTACAAGGCAATGGTCTGGGAAGTCAGATTCCCAGGGTTCAATCCAGCTCTGGAACTTGGGAAATGTGAGATGTCAGACAGGATATTTAGCTTCTACTTAACCTTCCTGATCACTATCCATACCTTTGTTCATTCAATGCTCATCAAACACATATGTGATGTTTTGTTGACACTCCCTCCTCCTCAGGTGGGGAAACAGAGACACAGTGATGAAGTTCATGAACTCTGAATTAAGGAGCCAGGATATGAATCCAAGCTTAGAGTCCCAAAACTCATATTCTAATTAGTGAACTAAACTGAAATGATGACTCAGGCATGGAGTCATTGGTTACTGTGCATCTGTATGTCAGAAAGGACCTGTGCAAAGGGAAATCTCAGCACTGTCTACCATTATGAGGTCACCTCCATGCTTACATAGCCCAGGGAAGCTCTTGAGCCGTGGTGGTACAGATCCTGCCATAGTCACTAGTAGGAAAAGGACATAGGAGGCTGGTCAATTCCAAGTCATAGTTCTGGTCAGTTAAAGCATGATTATGGTCAGCTTAAAGCTATGATAGTGGTAGGTGCAAAGCCATGGTTGTGGTCGGTTTGCAGATTCTGAGGGTTTGGAGGCACCATTAGATAACCTGGTCAAAGTCTGTCAGTGCTGAGCACGTGACCTCGATCCGCTGAGAATCGAGGAGTTTCTTTCATGGTATATGATGGCATTGTCTGTATGATGAGTGCTAGTAATGGTGAAATGAGAGCCTACCCCTGGGACAATGAAGATCAGACTCAAGGGCCAGGTTATGGTTAGCTTGGTATCCATTCCCTGCTCATTGCTATTTGCTTGTACAGCTGAGATACAGAGCTGACCAGTGCCCGACCATCAGTGTCATGGCATGGTCTGACCTCAGGCCATGGCACACATAAAATACAATAAGAATTGGAAGCAGAGTGGAGACTGCCCGGCTGGCTCATTAGTGGAGAATGCGACTCTTGATCTAGAGTCATGTGTCTAGTCTATGTTGAGCATGCAGCCGTCTTAAGGAAAAAAAAATGATGACACACGTGTGGTAGTATGTCTAATAACACATTCACCCTGAGGCCTAAAACATGCTTGAATGTCATGAATTCACATTAACTGTTCAACATGTTTGGTCAGTTGAAGAGAAGCTACTTCTTGGCAGAGCCCTCATGGGACAGTATGTTTGGAAAATCCTGGGTTGTGAGTCCGCTTGGGAGAAGTCCACTGGTCACTGAGGGCAAGTCCACTGGTGCCCAGGAAGGCTTTATGGGAACCAGATGGCAGTGTGAGCGCTGGGGGAAGATAACCACAGTTGGGCTTCCCGTTGCCATTTCCAAGAGCTTGACTTGGGGGCAACTGCTTTGTGTTTTGGGTGAGGGATTGAAACCGGGAGGTGGATGGCTGCGTTAGGATGTGAACTTTACTCTTGGCTCAGGCAGTCCCCCTTGTTGTGGAATGTCTTGCACAGGGAACTTAGGGCAGGAGGATTTGAGAAAGAGACAGCCCTTGGTTCAGGGGTTCAGAGCATGATCTCCGGGACCCTAGGCAGATCTCAAGTGTTCAGGGACCTCTCTCCCCAGGGAACCAACTCATGTCCTGTCTCAGACCCCTTCCTCATCAGTATTGTAATTTTTGGCAAGTCGTCAACACTATTCACTGTGTTCTCAATGACTATGTTGTTCTGTTTTGCATATTGTCTCATCAAAAGAAAGGTATGTCCCCACACAGTGTCTGCTAGCGAATTTCTTGTTGTTCTTTGACAGTAAGGGCATTTGATATCCTCTAATCTCTTCCTGATTTCAAGCATATAATACGGCGTTGCTTATGACAGGCCCTTGGTTGCAGATAGAATTCCAGAACACATTGAATTTGTATCATTGAAGCTTTGTATCCGATCAGCAACATTTCCCCCTTTGTACCTCCTTCTAGCTCCTATTCTCTTTCCTGATGCTGTGTGTTGACTGTGCCAGGTGCACATATAAGTGCCATCATGCAGTATTTAATTTACATGGCCATGCATGTCATCACAATTCTTGAGGTTTCCTTCCTCTTAACTTGCGATAATATTTCATTGTAGAGATAGACTAATCTTTTTATCCTTTTGTTCATCAATGGACATGAAGTTGTTTCTTTTTTTGGGGTGTGCTGAAAGGTGCTGAAAACACTGTGCAGAATCTCTGCGAAATTCAGCTTTCAATATTTTCTGAACTACTTGCCAAAACTCAGATTGCAAGAATATACGTCAGACCTTTTTAAATATTTGGAGGGGTGAGACTCCACATTGTGTTTCATTGACAATTTATCAGTTTATATTCTCAGGAACCTTAAGCATATGGCAACTCCAAAGCCTTTCTGCATTGCATGCTCACTCAGGTTTCTCTGCAAGGCAAATCACCAGTAATAAGATCAAAGTTTGACCTCTGATAAGGTTATCACTCATTTTCAATGCTCTTCTAACAACTGCACCAGTTCACATTCCCACCTACAGTGCAACAGGGTTCCCCTTTGTCCGCATCCTCTCCAACATTTGTGGTTTCCTGTCTTGTGACTTTTCCCCATTATCACTGGTGTGCGGTGGTATCTAATTGTGGTTTGGATCTGTAGTTCTCTGATGGCCAGCGATGCGGGGCATCTTCTCATGTGCTTGTTGGCCGAGTCTCTGTCTTCCTCTGTGAAATTTCTGTGGGTGTCTTTTCCCGGTTTCATGATCAGATTGTATGTTTCTTTGCTCTTGAGTTGAGTATGTTCTTTATAGACCTTGGATAAAAGCGCGCTATCTGAGCGGTCGTTTGCAAATATCTTCTCCCGTTCTGTAGGTTGTCTTTTACTTTTGTGGACTGTTTCTTTTGCTATGCAGAAGCTTTCGATCTGGGTGAAGTCCCAATAATTCCTTGTTGCTTTTGTTTCTCTAGCCTTGGCGGACGTATCTTGCGAGATGTTGCTGTGGCCAAGTTGAAAAAGGGTGTTGCCTCTCGTCGCCTCTCGGATTTGGATGGATTCTTGTCTCACATTTAGATCTTTCATCCTTTTTGAGTTTATCTTTGTGTGTGATGTCAGAGAATGGCCTGGGATCCTTCTTCTGCATGTGGATGTCCAATATTCCCAGCACCATTTATTGAAGAGACTGTTTTTTTTCCAGGGGGAGTCTTTCCTGCTTTCCCGAATATTAGTTGACCATAAAGTTGAGGGTCCACTTCTGGATTCGCTATTTGGTTCCATTGATCTATGGGTCTGTTTTTGTGCCACAACCACACTGTCTTGATGGCCACGGCTTTGTAGAGCAACCAAAAATCTGGCATTGTGATGCCCCCAGCTATGAACTTCATTTTGAAAAGTCCCCTGTCTCTTTGGGGTCTTTTCCGGTTCCACACTAGAATCTTAAGATGGTTTGTTCCAACTCTCTGAAGAAAGTCCATGGTATTTTGATAGGGATTGCGTGAAATGTGTAAATTGCCCTGGGTAGCATGGACATTTTCACAATATTAATTCTTCCTCTCCATGAGCATGGAACCTTTTTCCTTCTCTTTATGCCTTCCTCGATTTCCTTCAGGAACGTTCTGTGGTGTTTAGGGTACAGATCCTTTACGTCTTTGGATAGGTTTATTCCTGGGTAGCTTATGCTTTTGGGTGCAGTTGTAAATGGGATTGACTCCTTAATTTTCGAGGCTCTTCTAACAACAACCTGTCAGTCAACAGCTCTTTCTATGTCCATTTATTTCCCAGGATCTGCTGTGGAAACCACAGGAACAGAACCTAGCACACAATCTGGAGACCTCGGCCCTCAACAACAGCTGAAAATATACACCCTCTACCGAAGCAGGGAACTGGACTCCCAAACAGAGATCCCAGAGGGTAACATGAAAATTGATTCATTAAATAATAGCCTCAAGAAATCTTGTCCTAGGGGCACCTGGGTGTTTCTGTCAGCTAAGTCTCTGCCTCCGGGGTTTCAGCTCTGGTCATGACATCAAGGTCATCAGATTCACCCATATTCAGCATGGAGGCTGCTTCATATTCTCTCTTCCTTTCCCTCTGCCCCTCTCCTCTTTACACTTGCTCTTTTGCTCTCTCCACACACGCAAAACAGAATCATTATTCAGTTTTGCTCGGGGTGCCATCGTAGAGACAGACCTCCTAAGCCGTATTCTTTATGTTTCATGTGTCCACATCTTAACTTGAAAGGTCAGTCATTAGTTTGTGGCCAAAATTGTGAAATCGCATTGAGAACCCTAATTTGGTCCGGTTTCATGGGAGGGGTTGTGAGCTAACATTTGGACATACTAGTCCGTGTTAAGTTTTAGCAAAATGTTTTCTGTTTTTACATTTTTTTATTAGAGTTCAATTTGCCAGCTTATAGCATAACACCCGGTGCTCATCCCGCCAAGTGCCCCCATCAGTGCCCATCACCCGGTCGCCCCAACTACCCACCCACCTCCGCTTCCACTACCCCTTGTTCAGTTCCCAGAGATCGGTGTGTCTCCTGTTTTGTCACCCTCACTGATATATTCCCTCATTTCGCCATTCCCTTTATTGCCTTTCACTAGTTTTTATATTCCCCAAATGAATGAGACCATACCAAGTTTGTCCTTTTCCGATGGACTTATTTCACTCAGCATAAGTCCCTCCAGGTGCGTCCGCGTTGGAGCAAATGGTGGGTATTCGTCGTTTCTCATGGCTGAGTAATATTCCATTGTAGCCGTGGACCACATCAACTTTATCCATTCATCTCTCGAAGGACTCCGAGACTCCTTCCACAGTTTGGCTATTGTGGACATTGCTGCCATAAACATCGGGGTGCAGGTGTCCCCGCGTTTCACCACATCTGCAGCTTTGGGGTGAATCCCCAGCAGTACAATTGCTGGGCCAGAGGGAAGATCTGTTCTTAACTCTTTGGGGAACCTCCACACAGTTTTCCGGAGTGGCTGCACCAGTTCACATTCCCACCTACAGTGCAAGAGGGTTCCCCCTTGTCCGCGTCCTCTCCAACATTTGTTGTTTCCTGTCTTGTGACTTCCCCATTCCCACTGGTGTGAGGTGGTATCACATGGGGGTTTGGATCTGTAGTTTCCTGATGGCCAGCGATGCGGGCCATGTTCTCATGTGCTTGTTGGCCGTGTCTCTGTCTTCCCCTGTGAGATTTCTGTTCGGGTCTTCTGCCCGTTTCACGATCGGATTGTTTGTTTCTCTGCTCTTGAGTTGAGTATGTTCTTTATAGATCTTGGACACCAGCCCTTTGACTGAGCGGTCGTTTGCAAGTATCTTCTCCCGTTCTGCAGGTTGTCTTTTACTTTTGTGGACTGTTTCTTTTGCTGCGCAGGAGCTTTCGATCTGGCTGAAGTCCCAATAATTCCTTGTTGCTTTTGTTTCTCTTGCCTTGGCGGACGTATCTTGCGAGATGTTGCTGTGGCCAAGTTGAAAAACGGTGTTGCCTCTGTTCACCTCTCGGATTTGGATGGATTCTTGTCTCACATTTAGATCTTTCATCCTTTTTGAGTTTATCTTTGTGTGTGGTGTCAGAGAATGGTCTAGCTTCCTTCTTCTGCATGTGGTTGTCCAGTGTTCCCAGCACCCTTTATTGAAGAGACTGTCTTTATCCAGGGATAGTCTTTCCTGCTTTCTCGAATATTAGTTGACCATAAAGTTGAGGGTCCACTTCTGGATTCGCTATTCGGTTCCATTGAGCTATGGGTCTGTTTTTGTGCCACTACCACACTGTCTTGATGGCCACGGCTTTGTAGTACAACCTGAAATCGGGCCTTGTGATGCCCCCAGCTGTGGCCTTCGTTTTGAATAGTCCCCTGGCTCTTTGGGGTCTTTTCCGTATGAACACTAGAATCTTATTTTTTTTTATTTTTATTTATTAATGATAGTCACACAGAGAGAGAGAATGGGGCAGAGACATAGGCAGAGGGACAAGCAGGCTCCATGCACCGGGAGCCCGACGTGGGATTCGATCCCAGACCTCCAGGATCGCGCCCTGGGCCAAAGGCAGCCGCTAAACCGCTGCGCCACCCAGGGATCCCCCACACTAGAATCTTAAGATGGTTTGTTCTAACTCTCTGAAGAAAGTCCCCAGTATTTTGATAGGGATTGCGTGAAATATATAAATTGCCCTGGGTAGCATGGACATTTTCACAATATTAATTCTTCCTCTCCATGAGCATGGAACCTTTTTCCTTCTCTTGATGCCTTCCTCGATTTCTTTCAGGAACGTTCTGTGGTGTTTAGGGTACAGATCCTTTACCTCTTTGGTTAGGTTTATTCCCGGGTAGCTTATGTTTTTGGGTGCAGTTGTAAATGGGATTGACTCCTTAATTTTCGAGGCTCTTCTAACAACAACCTGTCAGTCAACAGCTCTTTCTATGTCCATTTATTTCCCAGGAGCTGGAGTGATAACAACCGAACCTGAATCTCGAAGAAACCCTTGGTACACCTGCCCTGGAGCATGGCCAAAAATGTTTTCCATCCTCCGTATCAGAAGAGTTCAGCCAACAGACGACAGGCCGGAGGGTAACATGAAAATTGATTCATTAAATAATAGCCTCAAGAAATCTTGTCCTAGGGGCACCTGGGTGTTTCTGTCAGCTAAGTCTCTGCCTCCGGGGTTTCAGCTCTGGTCATGACCTCAAGGTCATCAGATTCACCCATATTCAGCATGGAGCCTGCTTCGTATTCTCTCTTCCTTTCCCTCTGCCCCTCTCCTCCTTACACTTGCTCTTTTGCTCTCTCCACACACGCAAAACAGAATCATTATTCAGTTTTGCTCGGGGTGCCATCGTAGAGACAGACCTCCTAAGCCGTATTCTTTATGTTTCATGTGTCCACATCTTAACTTGAAAGGTCAGTCATTAGTTTGTGGCCAAAATTGTGAAATCGCATTGAGAACTCTAATTTGGTCCGATTTCATGGGAGGGGTTGTGAGGTAACATTTGGACATACTAGTCCGTGTTAAGTATTAGCAAAATGTTTTCTGTTTTTACATTTTTTTATTGGAGTTCAATTTGCCAGCATATAGCATAACACCTAGTGCTCATCCCGCCAAGTGCCCCCATCAGGGGCCATCACCCAGTCGCCCCAACCGCCCGCCCACCTCCCCTTCCACTACCCCTTGTTCAGTTCCCAGAGTTCGGTGTGTCTCCTGTTTTGTCACCCTCACTGATATTTTCCTTCATTTTCCCCTTTCCCTTTATTGCCTTCACTAGTTTTTATATTCCCCAAATGAATGAGACCATATCAAGTTTGTCCTTTTCCGATGGACTTATTTCACTCAGCATAAGTCCCTCCAGGTGCATCCACGTCGGAGCTAATGGTGGGTATTTGTCGTTTCTCACGGCTGAGTTATATTCCGTTGTAGCCGTGGACCACATCTTCTTTATCCATTCATCTCTCGAAGGACTCCGAGACTCCTTCCACAGTTTGGCTATTGTGGACATTGCTGCCATAAACATCGGGGTGCAGGTGTCCCCGCATTTCACCGCATCTTTAGCTTTGGGGTATAACCCCAGCAGTGCCATTGCTGGCCCGGAGGAAAGATCTGTTCTTAACTCTTTGAGGAACCTCCACACAGTTTTCCGGAGTGGCTGCACCTGTTCACATTCCCACCTACAGTGCAAGAGGGTTCCCCCTTGTCCGCGTCCTCTCCAACATTTGTTGTTTCCTGTCTCGTGACTTTTCCCCATTCCCGCAGGTGTGAGGTGGTATCTCCTGGGGGTGTGGATCTGTAGTTCCCTGATGGTCAGCTTGCGGGGCATGTTCTCATGTGCTTGTTGGCCGTGTCTCTGTCTTCCCCTGTGAGATTTCTGTTTGGATCTTTTTCCGTTTCACGATCGGATTGTTTGTTTCTCTGCTCTTGAGTTGAGTATGTTCTTTATAGATCTTGGACACTAGCCCTTTGACTGAGCGGTCGTCTGCAAATATCTTCTCCCGTTCTGTAGGTTGTCTTTTACTTTTGTGGACTGTTGTTTGCTGCGCAGGAGCTTTCGATCTGGCTGAAGTCCCAATAATTCCTTGTTGCTTTTGTTTGTCTTGCCTTGGCGGACGTATCTTGCGAGATGTTGCTGTGGCCAAGTTGAAAAACGGTGTTGCCTCTGTTCGCCTCTCGGATTTGGATGGATTCTTGTCTCACATTTAGATCGTTCATGCTTTTTGAGTTTTTCCCTGTGTGTCGTGTCAGAGAATGGTCTAGCTTCCTTCTTCTGCATGTGGATGTCCAGTGTTCCCAGCACCCTTTATGGAAGACACTGTCTTTATCCAGGGATAGTCTTTCCAGCTTTCGCGAATATTAGTTGACCATAAAGTTGAGGGTCCACTTCTGGATGCGCTACTCGGTTCCATTGATCTATGGGTCTGTGTTTGTGCTACTACCACACTGTCTCGATGGCCACGGCTTTGTAGTACAACCTGGAATCGGGCCTCGTGATGCCCCCAGCTGTGGCCTTCGTTTTGAATAGTCCCCTGGCTCTTTGGGGTCTTTTCCGGTTCCACACTAGAATCTTAAGATGGTTTGTTCCAACTCTCTGAAGAAAGTCCCCGGTATTTTGTTAGGGATTGCGTGAAATGTGTAAATTGCCCTGGGTAGCATGGACATTTTCACAATATTAATTCTTCCTCTCCATGAGCATGGAACCTTTTTCCTTCTCTTGATGCCTTCCTCGATTTCTTTCAGGAACGTTCTGTGGTGTTTAGGGTACAGATCC
This sequence comes from Vulpes vulpes, assembly GCF_048418805.1. Taxonomy (NCBI): domain Eukaryota; kingdom Metazoa; phylum Chordata; class Mammalia; order Carnivora; family Canidae; genus Vulpes; species Vulpes vulpes. Next base: position 17,796,699 of record NC_132789.1, on the reverse strand, counting down.
TTTACCTCTTTGGTTAGGTTTATTCCCGGGTAGCTTATGCTTTTGGGTGCAGTTGTAAATGGGATTGACTCCTTAATTTTCGAGGCTCTTCTAACAACAACCTGTCAGTCAACAGCTCTTTCTATGTCCATTTATTTACCAGGAGCTGCTGTGATAACAACCGAACCTGAATATAGCAGACAACCTGGGTACATCTGCCCAGGAGCACGGCGAAAGCTCTTTGCAATCCGCCGAAACAGAAGAGTTCAGCCAACAGACGACAGGCCGGAGGGTAACATGAAAATTGATTCATTAAATAATAGCCTCAAGAAATCTTGTCCTAGGGGCACCTGGGTGTTTCTGTCAGCTAAGTCTCTGCCTCCTGGGTTTCAGCTCCGGTCATGACCTCAAGGTTATCAGATTCACCCATATTCAGCATGGAGCCTGCTTCGTATTCTCTCTTCCTTTCCCTCTGCCCCTCTCCTCCTTACACTTGCTCTTTTGCTCTCTCCACACACGCAAAACAGAATCATTATTCAGTTTTGCTCGGGGTGCCATCGTAGAGACAGACCTCCTAAGCCGTATTCTTTATGTTTCATGTGTCCACATCTTAACTTGAAAGGTCAGTCATTAGTTTGTGGCCAAAATTGTGAAATCGCATTGAGAACTCTAATTTGGTCAGATTTCATGGGAGGGGTTGTGAGGTAACATTTGGACATACTAGTCCGTGTTAAGTATTAGCAAAATGTTTTCTGTTTTTACATTTTTTTATTGGAGCTCAAATTGCCAGCATATAGCATAACACCCAGTGCTCATCCCGCCAAGTGCGCCCATCAGTGCCCATCACCCAGTCGCCCCAACCGCCCGCCCACCTCTCCTTCCACTACCCCTTGTTCACTTCCCAGAGTTCGGTGTGTCTCCTGTTTTGTCACCCTCACTGATATTTTCCTTCATTTTCCCCATTCCCTTTATTGCCTTTCACTAGTTTTTATATTCCCCAAATGAATGAGACCATATCAAGTTTGTCCTTTTCCGATGGACTTATTTCACTCAGCATAAGTCCCTCCAGGTGCATCCACGTCGGAGCTAATGGGTATTTGTCGTTTCTCACGGCTGAGTAATATTCCGTTGTAGCCGTGGACCACATCAACTTTATCCATTCATCTCTCGATGGACCCCGAGGCTCCTTCCACAGTTTGGCTATTGTGGACATTGCTGCCATAAACTTCGGGGTGCAGGTGTCCCCGCATTTCACCGCATCTTCAGCTTTGGGGTGAATCCCCAGCAGTGCCATTGCTGGGCTGGAGGGAAGATCTGTTCTTAACTCTTTGAGGAACCTCCACACAGTTTTCCGGAGTGGCTGCACCTGTTCACATTCCCACCTACAGTGCAAGAGGGTTCCCCTTTGTCCGCGTCCTCTCCAACATTTCTTGTTTCCTGTCTCGTGACTTTTCCCCATTCCTGCCGGTGTGAAGTGGTATCTCATGGGGGTTTGGATCTGTAGTTTCCTGATGGCCAGTGATGCGGGCCATGTTCTCATGTGCTTGTTGGCCGTGTCTCTGTCTTCCCCTGTGGGATTTCTGTTCGGGTCTTCTGCCCGTTTCATGATCAGATTGTTTGTTTCTTTGCTCTTGAGTTGAGTATGTTCTTTAGAGATCTTGGACACTAGCCCTTTGTCTGAGCGGTCGTTTGCAAATATCTTCTCCCGTTCTGTAGGTTGTCTTTTACTTTTGTGGACTGTTTCTTTTGCTGCGCAGGAGCTTTCGATCTGGCTGAAGTCCCAATAATTCCTCGTTGCTTTTGTTTCTCTTGCCTTGGCAGACGTATTTTGCGAGATGTTGCTGTGGCCAAGTTGAAAAACGGTGTTGCCTCTGTTCACCTCTCGGATTTGGATGGATTCTTGTCTCACATTTAGATCTTTCATCCTTTTTGAGTTTTTCCCTGTGTGTGGTGTCAGAGAATGGTCTAGCTTCCGTCTTCTGCATGTGGATGTCCAGTGTTCCCAGCACCCTTTATTGAAGAGACTGTCTTTTTCCAGGGATAGTCTTTCCAGCTTTCTCGAATAGAGTTGACCATAAAGTTGAGGGTCGACTTCTGGATTCGCTATTCGGTTCCATTGAGCTATGGGTCTGTTTTTGTGCCACTACCACACTGTCTTGATAGCCACGGCTTTGTAGTACAACCTGAAATCGGGCCTTGTGATGCCCCCAGCTGTGGCCTTCGTTTTGAATAGTCCCCTGGCTCTTTGGGGTCTTTTCAGTATCCACACTAGCATCTTATTTTTTTTTATTTTTATTTATTAACGATAGTCGCACAGAGAGAGAGAATGGGGCAGAGACATAGGCAGAGGGACAAGCAGGCTCCATGCACCGGGAGCCCGACGTGGGATTCGATCCCAGATCTCCAGGATCGCGCCCTGGGCCAAAGGCAGCCGCTAAACCGCTGCGCCACCCAGGGATCCCCCACACTAGAATCTTAAGATGGTTTGTTCTAACTCTCTGAAGAAAGTCCCCAGTATTTTGATAGGGATTGCGTGAAATATATAAATTGCCCTGGGTAGCATGGACATTTTCACAATATTAATTCTTCCTCTCCATGAGCATGGAACCTTTTTCCTTCTCTTGATGCCTTCCTCGATTTCTTTCAGGAACGTTCTGTGGTGTTTAGGGTACAGATCCTTTACCTCTTTGGTTAGGTTTATTCCCGGGTAGCTTATGTTTTTGGGTGCAGTTGTAAATGGGATTGACTCCTTAATTTTCGAGGCTCTTCTAACAACAACCTGTCAGTCAACAGCTCTTTCTATGTCCATTTATTTCCCAGGAGCTGGAGTGATAACAACCGAACCTGAATCTCGAAGAAACCCTTGGTACACCTGCCCTGGAGCATGGCCAAAAATGTTTTCCATCCTCCGTATCAGAAGAGTTCAGCCAACAGACGACAGGCCGGAGGGTAACATGAAAATTGATTCATTAAATAATAGCCTCAAGAAATCTTGTCCTAGGGGCACCTGGGTGTTTCTGTCAGCTAAGTCTCTGCCTCCGGGGTTTCAGCTCTGGTCATGACCTCAAGGTCATCAGATTCACCCATATTCAGCATGGAGCCTGCTTCGTATTCTCTCTTCCTTTCCCTCTGCCCCTCTCCTCCTTACACTTGCTCTTTTGCTCTCTCCACACACGCAAAACAGAATCATTATTCAGTTTTGCTCGGGGTGCCATCGTAGAGACAGACCTCCTAAGCCGTATTCTTTATGTTTCATGTGTCCACATCTTAACTTGAAAGGTCAGTCATTAGTTTGTGGCCAAAATTGTGAAATCGCATTGAGAACTCTAATTTGGTCCGATTTCATGGGAGGGGTTGTGAGGTAACATTTGGACATACTAGTCCGTGTTAAGTATTAGCAAAATGTTTTCTGTTTTTACATTTTTTTATTGGAGTTCAATTTGCCAGCATATAGCATAACACCTAGTGCTCATCCCGCCAAGTGCCCCCATCAGGGGCCATCACCCAGTCGCCCCAACCGCCCGCCCACCTCCCCTTCCACTACCCCTTGTTCAGTTCCCAGAGTTCGGTGTGTCTCCTGTTTTGTCACCCTCACTGATATTTTCCTTCATTTTCCCCTTTCCCTTTATTGCCTTCACTAGTTTTTATATTCCCCAAATGAATGAGACCATATCAAGTTTGTCCTTTTCCGATGGACTTATTTCACTCAGCATAAGTCCCTCCAGGTGCATCCACGTCGGAGCTAATGGTGGGTATTTGTCGTTTCTCACGGCTGAGTTATATTCCGTTGTAGCCGTGGACCACATCTTCTTTATCCATTCATCTCTCGAAGGACTCCGAGACTCCTTCCACAGTTTGGCTATTGTGGACATTGCTGCCATAAACATCGGGGTGCAGGTGTCCCCGCATTTCACCGCATCTTTAGCTTTGGGGTATAACCCCAGCAGTGCCATTGCTGGCCCGGAGGAAAGATCTGTTCTTAACTCTTTGAGGAACCTCCACACAGTTTTCCGGAGTGGCTGCACCTGTTCACATTCCCACCTACAGTGCAAGAGGGTTCCCCCTTGTCCGCGTCCTCTCCAACATTTGTTGTTTCCTGTCTCGTGACTTTTCCCCATTCCCGCAGGTGTGAGGTGGTATCTCCTGGGGGTGTGGATCTGTAGTTCCCTGATGGTCAGCTTGCGGGGCATGTTCTCATGTGCTTGTTGGCCGTGTCTCTGTCTTCCCCTGTGAGATTTCTGTTTGGATCTTTTTCCGTTTCACGATCGGATTGTTTGTTTCTCTGCTCTTGAGTTGAGTATGTTCTTTATAGATCTTGGACACTAGCCCTTTGACTGAGCGGTCGTCTGCAAATATCTTCTCCCGTTCTGTAGGTTGTCTTTTACTTTTGTGGACTGTTGTTTGCTGCGCAGGAGCTTTCGATCTGGCTGAAGTCCCAATAATTCCTTGTTGCTTTTGTTTGTCTTGCCTTGGCGGACGTATCTTGCGAGATGTTGCTGTGGCCAAGTTGAAAAACGGTGTTGCCTCTGTTCGCCTCTCGGATTTGGATGGATTCTTGTCTCACATTTAGATCGTTCATGCTTTTTGAGTTTTTCCCTGTGTGTCGTGTCAGAGAATGGTCTAGCTTCCTTCTTCTGCATGTGGATGTCCAGTGTTCCCAGCACCCTTTATGGAAGACACTGTCTTTATCCAGGGATAGTCTTTCCAGCTTTCGCGAATATTAGTTGACCATAAAGTTGAGGGTCCACTTCTGGATGCGCTACTCGGTTCCATTGATCTATGGGTCTGTGTTTGTGCTACTACCACACTGTCTCGATGGCCACGGCTTTGTAGTACAACCTGGAATCGGGCCTCGTGATGCCCCCAGCTGTGGCCTTCGTTTTGAATAGTCCCCTGGCTCTTTGGGGTCTTTTCCGGTTCCACACTAGAATCTTAAGATGGTTTGTTCCAACTCTCTGAAGAAAGTCCCCGGTATTTTGTTAGGGATTGCGTGAAATGTGTAAATTGCCCTGGGTAGCATGGACATTTTCACAATATTAATTCTTCCTCTCCATGAGCATGGAACCTTTTTCCTTCTCTTGATGCCTTCCTCGATTTCTTTCAGGAACGTTCTGTGGTGTTTAGGGTACAGATCCTTTACCTCTTTGGTTAGGTTTATTCCCGGGTAGCTTATGCTTTTGGGTGCAGTTGTAAATGGGATTGACTCCTTAATTTTCGAGGCTCTTCTAACAACAACCTGTCAGTCAACAGCTCTTTCTATGTCCATTTATTTACCAGGAGCTGCTGTGATAACAACCGAACCTGAATATAGCAGACAACCTGGGTACATCTGCCCAGGAGCACGGCGAAAGCTCTTTGCAATCCGCCGAAACAGAAGAGTTCAGCCAACAGACGACAGGCCGGAGGGTAACATGAAAATTGATTCATTAAATAATAGCCTCAAGAAATCTTGTCCTAGGGGCACCTGGGTGTTTCTGTCAGCTAAGTCTCTGCCTCCTGGGTTTCAGCTCCGGTCATGACCTCAAGGTTATCAGATTCACCCATATTCAGCATGGAGCCTGCTTCGTATTCTCTCTTCCTTTCCCTCTGCCCCTCTCCTCCTTACACTTGCTCTTTTGCTCTCTCCACACACGCAAAACAGAATCATTATTCAGTTTTGCTCGGGGTGCCATCGTAGAGACAGACCTCCTAAGCCGTATTCTTTATGTTTCATGTGTCCACATCTTAACTTGAAAGGTCAGTCATTAGTTTGTGGCCAAAATTGTGAAATCGCATTGAGAACTCTAATTTGGTCAGATTTCATGGGAGGGGTTGTGAGGTAACATTTGGACATACTAGTCCGTGTTAAGTATTAGCAAAATGTTTTCTGTTTTTACATTTTTTTATTGGAGCTCAAATTGCCAGCATATAGCATAACACCCAGTGCTCATCCCGCCAAGTGCGCCCATCAGTGCCCATCACCCAGTCGCCCCAACCGCCCGCCCACCTCTCCTTCCACTACCCCTTGTTCACTTCCCAGAGTTCGGTGTGTCTCCTGTTTTGTCACCCTCACTGATATTTTCCTTCATTTTCCCCATTCCCTTTATTGCCTTTCACTAGTTTTTATATTCCCCAAATGAATGAGACCATATCAAGTTTGTCCTTTTCCGATGGACTTATTTCACTCAGCATAAGTCCCTCCAGGTGCATCCACGTCGGAGCTAATGGGTATTTGTCGTTTCTCACGGCTGAGTAATATTCCGTTGTAGCCGTGGACCACATCAACTTTATCCATTCATCTCTCGATGGACCCCGAGGCTCCTTCCACAGTTTGGCTATTGTGGACATTGCTGCCATAAACTTCGGGGTGCAGGTGTCCCCGCATTTCACCGCATCTTCAGCTTTGGGGTGAATCCCCAGCAGTGCCATTGCTGGGCTGGAGGGAAGATCTGTTCTTAACTCTTTGAGGAACCTCCACACAGTTTTCCGGAGTGGCTGCACCTGTTCACATTCCCACCTACAGTGCAAGAGGGTTCCCCTTTGTCCGCGTCCTCTCCAACATTTCTTGTTTCCTGTCTCGTGACTTTTCCCCATTCCTGCCGGTGTGAAGTGGTATCTCATGGGGGTTTGGATCTGTAGTTTCCTGATGGCCAGTGATGCGGGCCATGTTCTCATGTGCTTGTTGGCCGTGTCTCTGTCTTCCCCTGTGGGATTTCTGTTCGGGTCTTCTGCCCGTTTCATGATCAGATTGTTTGTTTCTTTGCTCTTGAGTTGAGTATGTTCTTTAGAGATCTTGGACACTAGCCCTTTGTCTGAGCGGTCGTTTGCAAATATCTTCTCCCGTTCTGTAGGTTGTCTTTTACTTTTGTGGACTGTTTCTTTTGCTGCGCAGGAGCTTTCGATCTGGCTGAAGTCCCAATAATTCCTCGTTGCTTTTGTTTCTCTTGCCTTGGCAGACGTATTTTGCGAGATGTTGCTGTGGCCAAGTTGAAAAACGGTGTTGCCTCTGTTCACCTCTCGGATTTGGATGGATTCTTGTCTCACATTTAGATCTTTCATCCTTTTTGAGTTTTTCCCTGTGTGTGGTGTCAGAGAATGGTCTAGCTTCCGTCTTCTGCATGTGGATGTCCAGTGTTCCCAGCACCCTTTATTGAAGAGACTGTCTTTTTCCAGGGATAGTCTTTCCAGCTTTCTCGAATAGAGTTGACCATAAAGTTGAGGGTCGACTTCTGGATTCGCTATTCGGTTCCATTGAGCTATGGGTCTGTTTTTGTGCCACTACCACACTGTCTTGATAGCCACGGCTTTGTAGTACAACCTGAAATCGGGCCTTGTGATGCCCCCAGCTGTGGCCTTCGTTTTGAATAGTCCCCTGGCTCTTTGGGGTCTTTTCAGTATCCACACTAGCATCTTATTTTTTTTTATTTTTATTTATTAACGATAGTCGCACAGAGAGAGAGAATGGGGCAGAGACATAGGCAGAGGGACAAGCAGGCTCCATGCACCGGGAGCCCGACGTGGGATTCGATCCCAGATCTCCAGGATCGCGCCCTGGGCCAAAGGCAGCCGCTAAACCGCTGCGCCACCCAGGGATCCCCCACACTAGAATCTTAAGATGGTTTGTTCTAACTCTCTGAAGAAAGTCCCCAGTATTTTGATAGGGATTGCGTGAAATATATAAATTGCCCTGGGTAGCATGGACATTTTCACAATATTAATTCTTCCTCTCCATGAGCATGGAACCTTTTTCCTTCTCTTGATGCCTTCCTCGATTTCTTTCAGGAACGTTCTGTGGTGTTTAGGGTACAGATCCTTTACCTCTTTGGTTAGGTTTATTCCCGGGTAGCTTATGTTTTTGGGTGCAGTTGTAAATGGGATTGACTCCTTAATTTTCGAGGCTCTTCTAACAACAACCTGTCAGTCAACAGCTCTTTCTATGTCCATTTATTTCCCAGGAGCTGGAGTGATAACAACCGAACCTGAATCTCGAAGAAACCCTTGGTACACCTGCCCTGGAGCATGGCCAAAAATGTTTTCCATCCTCCGTATCAGAAGAGTTCAGCCAACAGACGACAGGCCGGAGGGTAACATGAAAATTGATTCATTAAATAATAGCCTCAAGAAATCTTGTCCTAGGGGCACCTGGGTGTTTCTGTCAGCTAAGTCTCTGCCTCCGGGGTTTCAGCTCTGGTCATGACCTCAAGGTCATCAGATTCACCCATATTCAGCATGGAGCCTGCTTCGTATTCTCTCTTCCTTTCCCTCTGCCCCTCTCCTCCTTACACTTGCTCTTTTGCTCTCTCCACACACGCAAAACAGAATCATTATTCAGTTTTGCTCGGGGTGCCATCGTAGAGACAGACCTCCTAAGCCGTATTCTTTATGTTTCATGTGTCCACATCTTAACTTGAAAGGTCAGTCATTAGTTTGTGGCCAAAATTGTGAAATCGCATTGAGAACTCTAATTTGGTCCGATTTCATGGGAGGGGTTGTGAGGTAACATTTGGACATACTAGTCCGTGTTAAGTATTAGCAAAATGTTTTCTGTTTTTACATTTTTTTATTGGAGTTCAATTTGCCAGCATATAGCATAACACCTAGTGCTCATCCCGCCAAGTGCCCCCATCAGGGGCCATCACCCAGTCGCCCCAACCGCCCGCCCACCTCCCCTTCCACTACCCCTTGTTCAGTTCCCAGAGTTCGGTGTGTCTCCTGTTTTGTCACCCTCACTGATATTTTCCTTCATTTTCCCCTTTCCCTTTATTGCCTTCACTAGTTTTTATATTCCCCAAATGAATGAGACCATATCAAGTTTGTCCTTTTCCGATGGACTTATTTCACTCAGCATAAGTCCCTCCAGGTGCATCCACGTCGGAGCTAATGGTGGGTATTTGTCGTTTCTCACGGCTGAGTTATATTCCGTTGTAGCCGTGGACCACATCTTCTTTATCCATTCATCTCTCGAAGGACTCCGAGACTCCTTCCACAGTTTGGCTATTGTGGACATTGCTGCCATAAACATCGGGGTGCAGGTGTCCCCGCATTTCACCGCATCTTTAGCTTTGGGGTATAACCCCAGCAGTGCCATTGCTGGCCCGGAGGAAAGATCTGTTCTTAACTCTTTGAGGAACCTCCACACAGTTTTCCGGAGTGGCTGCACCTGTTCACATTCCCACCTACAGTGCAAGAGGGTTCCCCCTTGTCCGCGTCCTCTCCAACATTTGTTGTTTCCTGTCTCGTGACTTTTCCCCATTCCCGCAGGTGTGAGGTGGTATCTCCTGGGGGTGTGGATCTGTAGTTCCCTGATGGTCAGCTTGCGGGGCATGTTCTCATGTGCTTGTTGGCCGTGTCTCTGTCTTCCCCTGTGAGATTTCTGTTTGGATCTTTTTCCGTTTCACGATCGGATTGTTTGTTTCTCTGCTCTTGAGTTGAGTATGTTCTTTATAGATCTTGGACACTAGCCCTTTGACTGAGCGGTCGTCTGCAAATATCTTCTCCCGTTCTGTAGGTTGTCTTTTACTTTTGTGGACTGTTGTTTGCTGCGCAGGAGCTTTCGATCTGGCTGAAGTCCCAATAATTCCTTGTTGCTTTTGTTTGTCTTGCCTTGGCGGACGTATCTTGCGAGATGTTGCTGTGGCCAAGTTGAAAAACGGTGTTGCCTCTGTTCGCCTCTCGGATTTGGATGGATTCTTGTCTCACATTTAGATCGTTCATGCTTTTTGAGTTTTTCCCTGTGTGTCGTGTCAGAGAATGGTCTAGCTTCCTTCTTCTGCATGTGGATGTCCAGTGTTCCCAGCACCCTTTATGGAAGACACTGTCTTTATCCAGGGATAGTCTTTCCAGCTTTCGCGAATATTAGTTGACCATAAAGTTGAGGGTCCACTTCTGGATGCGCTACTCGGTTCCATTGATCTATGGGTCTGTGTTTGTGCTACTACCACACTGTCTCGATGGCCACGGCTTTGTAGTACAACCTGGAATCGGGCCTCGTGATGCCCCCAGCTGTGGCCTTCGTTTTGAATAGTCCCCTGGCTCTTTGGGGTCTTTTCCGGTTCCACACTAGAATCTTAAGATGGTTTGTTCCAACTCTCTGAAGAAAGTCCCCGGTATTTTGTTAGGGATTGCGTGAAATGTGTAAATTGCCCTGGGTAGCATGGACATTTTCACAATATTAATTCTTCCTCTCCATGAGCATGGAACCTTTTTCCTTCTCTTGATGCCTTCCTCGATTTCTTTCAGGAACGTTCTGTGGTGTTTAGGGTACAGATCCTTTACCTCTTTGGTTAGGTTTATTCCCGGGTAGCTTATGCTTTTGGGTGCAGTTGTAAATGGGATTGACTCCTTAATTTTCGAGGCTCTTCTAACAACAACCTGTCAGTCAACAGCTCTTTCTATGTCCATTTATTTACCAGGAGCTGCTGTGATAACAACCGAACCTGAATATAGCAGACAACCTGGGTACATCTGCCCAGGAGCACGGCGAAAGCTCTTTGCAATCCGCCGAAACAGAAGAGTTCAGCCAACAGACGACAGGCCGGAGGGTAACATGAAAATTGATTCATTAAATAATAGCCTCAAGAAATCTTGTCCTAGGGGCACCTGGGTGTTTCTGTCAGCTAAGTCTCTGCCTCCTGGGTTTCAGCTCCGGTCATGACCTCAAGGTTATCAGATTCACCCATATTCAGCATGGAGCCTGCTTCGTATTCTCTCTTCCTTTCCCTCTGCCCCTCTCCTCCTTACACTTGCTCTTTTGCTCTCTCCACACACGCAAAACAGAATCATTATTCAGTTTTGCTCGGGGTGCCATCGTAGAGACAGACCTCCTAAGCCGTATTCTTTATGTTTCATGTGTCCACATCTTAACTTGAAAGGTCAGTCATTAGTTTGTGGCCAAAATTGTGAAATCGCATTGAGAACTCTAATTTGGTCAGATTTCATGGGAGGGGTTGTGAGGTAACATTTGGACATACTAGTCCGTGTTAAGTATTAGCAAAATGTTTTCTGTTTTTACATTTTTTTATTGGAGCTCAAATTGCCAGCATATAGCATAACACCCAGTGCTCATCCCGCCAAGTGCGCCCATCAGTGCCCATCACCCAGTCGCCCCAACCGCCCGCCCACCTCTCCTTCCACTACCCCTTGTTCACTTCCCAGAGTTCGGTGTGTCTCCTGTTTTGTCACCCTCACTGATATTTTCCTTCATTTTCCCCATTCCCTTTATTGCCTTTCACTAGTTTTTATATTCCCCAAATGAATGAGACCATATCAAGTTTGTCCTTTTCCGATGGACTTATTTCACTCAGCATAAGTCCCTCCAGGTGCATCCACGTCGGAGCTAATGGGTATTTGTCGTTTCTCACGGCTGAGTAATATTCCGTTGTAGCCGTGGACCACATCAACTTTATCCATTCATCTCTCGATGGACCCCGAGGCTCCTTCCACAGTTTGGCTATTGTGGACATTGCTGCCATAAACTTCGGGGTGCAGGTGTCCCCGCATTTCACCGCATCTTCAGCTTTGGGGTGAATCCCCAGCAGTGCCATTGCTGGGCTGGAGGGAAGATCTGTTCTTAACTCTTTGAGGAACCTCCACACAGTTTTCCGGAGTGGCTGCACCTGTTCACATTCCCACCTACAGTGCAAGAGGGTTCCCCTTTGTCCGCGTCCTCTCCAACATTTCTTGTTTCCTGTCTCGTGACTTTTCCCCATTCCTGCCGGTGTGAAGTGGTATCTCATGGGGGTTTGGATCTGTAGTTTCCTGATGGCCAGTGATGCGGGCCATGTTCTCATGTGCTTGTTGGCCGTGTCTCTGTCTTCCCCTGTGGGATTTCTGTTCGGGTCTTCTGCCCGTTTCATGATCAGATTGTTTGTTTCTTTGCTCTTGAGTTGAGTATGTTCTTTAGAGATCTTGGACACTAGCCCTTTGTCTGAGCGGTCGTTTGCAAATATCTTCTCCCGTTCTGTAGGTTGTCTTTTACTTTTGTGGACTGTTTCTTTTGCTGCGCAGGAGCTTTCGATCTGGCTGAAGTCCCAATAATTCCTCGTTGCTTTTGTTTCTCTTGCCTTGGCAGACGTATTTTGCGAGATGTTGCTGTGGCCAAGTTGAAAAACGGTGTTGCCTCTGTTCACCTCTCGGATTTGGATGGATTCTTGTCTCACATTTAGATCTTTCATCCTTTTTGAGTTTTTCCCTGTGTGTGGTGTCAGAGAATGGTCTAGCTTCCGTCTTCTGCATGTGGATGTCCAGTGTTCCCAGCACCCTTTATTGAAGAGACTGTCTTTTTCCAGGGATAGTCTTTCCAGCTTTCTCGAATAGAGTTGACCATAAAGTTGAGGGTCGACTTCTGGATTCGCTATTCGGTTCCATTGAGCTATGGGTCTGTTTTTGTGCCACTACCACACTGTCTTGATAGCCACGGCTTTGTAGTACAACCTGAAATCGGGCCTTGTGATGCCCCCAGCTGTGGCCTTCGTTTTGAATAGTCCCCTGGCTCTTTGGGGTCTTTTCAGTATCCACACTAGCATCTTATTTTTTTTTATTTTTATTTATTAACGATAGTCGCACAGAGAGAGAGAATGGGGCAGAGACATAGGCAGAGGGACAAGCAGGCTCCATGCACCGGGAGCCCGACGTGGGATTCGATCCCAGATCTCCAGGATCGCGCCCTGGGCCAAAGGCAGCCGCTAAACCGCTGCGCCACCCAGGGATCCCCCACACTAGAATCTTAAGATGGTTTGTTCTAACTCTCTGAAGAAAGTCCCCAGTATTTTGATAGGGATTGCGTGAAATATATAAATTGCCCTGGGTAGCATGGACATTTTCACAATATTAATTCTTCCTCTCCATGAGCATGGAACCTTTTTCCTTCTCTTGATGCCTTCCTCGATTTCTTTCAGGAACGTTCTGTGGTGTTTAGGGTACAGATCCTTTACCTCTTTGGTTAGGTTTATTCCCGGGTAGCTTATGTTTTTGGGTGCAGTTGTAAATGGGATTGACTCCTTAATTTTCGAGGCTCTTCTAACAACAACCTGTCAGTCAACAGCTCTTTCTATGTCCATTTATTTCCCAGGAGCTGGAGTGATAACAACCGAACCTGAATCTCGAAGAAACCCTTGGTACACCTGCCCTGGAGCATGGCCAAAAATGTTTTCCATCCTCCGTATCAGAAGAGTTCAGCCAACAGACGACAGGCCGGAGGGTAACATGAAAATTGATTCATTAAATAATAGCCTCAAGAAATCTTGTCCTAGGGGCACCTGGGTGTTTCTGTCAGCTAAGTCTCTGCCTCCGGGGTTTCAGCTCTGGTCATGACCTCAAGGTCATCAGATTCACCCATATTCAGCATGGAGCCTGCTTCGTATTCTCTCTTCCTTTCCCTCTGCCCCTCTCCTCCTTACACTTGCTCTTTTGCTCTCTCCACACACGCAAAACAGAATCATTATTCAGTTTTGCTCGGGGTGCCATCGTAGAGACAGACCTCCTAAGCCGTATTCTTTATGTTTCATGTGTCCACATCTTAACTTGAAAGGTCAGTCATTAGTTTGTGGCCAAAATTGTGAAATCGCATTGAGAACTCTAATTTGGTCCGATTTCATGGGAGGGGTTGTGAGGTAACATTTGGACATACTAGTCCGTGTTAAGTATTAGCAAAATGTTTTCTGTTTTTACATTTTTTATTGGAGTTCAATTTGCCAGCATATAGCATAACACCTAGTGCTCATCCCGCCAAGTGCCCCCATCAGGGGCCATCACCCAGTCGCCCCAACCGCCCGCCCACCTCCCCTTCCACTACCCCTTGTTCAGTTCCCAGAGTTCGGTGTGTCTCCTGTTTTGTCACCCTCACTGATATTTTCCTTCATTTTCCCCTTTCCCTTTATTGCCTTCACTAGTTTTTATATTCCCCAAATGAATGAGACCATATCAAGTTTGTCCTTTTCCGATGGACTTATTTCACTCAGCATAAGTCCCTCCAGGTGCATCCACGTCGGAGCTAATGGTGGGTATTTGTCGTTTCTCACGGCTGAGTTATATTCCGTTGTAGCCGTGGACCACATCTTCTTTATCCATTCATCTCTCGAAGGACTCCGAGACTCCTTCCACAGTTTGGCTATTGTGGACATTGCTGCCATAAACATCGGGGTGCAGGTGTCCCCGCATTTCACCGCATCTTTAGCTTTGGGGTATAACCCCAGCAGTGCCATTGCTGGCCCGGAGGAAAGATCTGTTCTTAACTCTTTGAGGAACCTCCACACAGTTTTCCGGAGTGGCTGCACCTGTTCACATTCCCACCTACAGTGCAAGAGGGTTCCCCCTTGTCCGCGTCCTCTCCAACATTTGTTGTTTCCTGTCTCGTGACTTTTCCCCATTCCCGCAGGTGTGAGGTGGTATCTCCTGGGGGTGTGGATCTGTAGTTCCCTGATGGTCAGCTTGCGGGGCATGTTCTCATGTGCTTGTTGGCCGTGTCTCTGTCTTCCCCTGTGAGATTTCTGTTTGGATCTTTTTCCGTTTCACGATCGGATTGTTTGTTTCTCTGCTCTTGAGTTGAGTATGTTCTTTATAGATCTTGGACACTAGCCCTTTGACTGAGCGGTCGTCTGCAAATATCTTCTCCCGTTCTGTAGGTTGTCTTTTACTTTTGTGGACTGTTGTTTGCTGTGCAGGAGCTTTCGATCTGGCTGAAGTCCCAATAATTCCTTGTTGCTTTTGTTTGTCTTGCCTTGGCGGACGTATCTTGCGAGATGTTGCTGTGGCCAAGTTGAAAAACGGTGTTGCCTCTGTTCGCCTCTCGGATTTGGATGGATTCTTGTCTCACATTTAGATCGTTCATGCTTTTTGAGTTTTTCCCTGTGTGTCGTGTCAGAGAATGGTCTAGCTTCCTTCTTCTGCATGTGGATGTCCAGTGTTCCCAGCACCCTTTATGGAAGACACTGTCTTTATCCAGGGATAGTCTTTCCAGCTTTCGCGAATATTAGTTGACCATAAAGTTGAGGGTCCACTTCTGGATGCGCTACTCGGTTCCATTGATCTATGGGTCTGTGTTTGTGCTACTACCACACTGTCTCGATGGCCACGGCTTTGTAGTACAACCTGGAATCGGGCCTCGTGATGCCCCCAGCTGTGGCCTTCGTTTTGAATAGTCCCCTGGCTCTTTGGGGTCTTTTCCGGTTCCACACTAGAATCTTAAGATGGTTTGTTCCAACTCTCTGAAGAAAGTCCCCGGTATTTTGTTAGGGATTGCGTGAAATGTGTAAATTGCCCTGGGTAGCATGGACATTTTCACAATATTAATTCTTCCTCTCCATGAGCATGGAACCTTTTTCCTTCTCTTGATGCCTTCCTCGATTTCTTTCAGGAACGTTCTGTGGTGTTTAGGGTACAGATCCTTTACCTCTTTGGTTAGGTTTATTCCCGGGTAGCTTATGCTTTTGGGTGCAGTTGTAAATGGGATTGACTCCTTAATTTTCGAGGCTCTTCTAACAACAACCTGTCAGTCAACAGCTCTTTCTATGTCCATTTATTTACCAGGAGCTGCTGTGATAACAACCGAACCTGAATATAGCAGACAACCTGGGTACATCTGCCCAGGAGCACGGCGAAAGCTCTTTGCAATCCGCCGAAACAGAAGAGTTCAGCCAACAGACGACAGGCCGGAGGGTAACATGAAAATTGATTCATTAAATAATAGCCTCAAGAAATCTTGTCCTAGGGGCACCTGGGTGTTTCTGTCAGCTAAGTCTCTGCCTCCTGGGTTTCAGCTCCGGTCATGACCTCAAGGTTATCAGATTCACCCATATTCAGCATGGAGCCTGCTTCGTATTCTCTCTTCCTTTCCCTCTGCCCCTCTCCTCCTTACACTTGCTCTTTTGCTCTCTCCACACACGCAAAACAGAATCATTATTCAGTTTTGCTCGGGGTGCCATCGTAGAGACAGACCTCCTAAGCCGTATTCTTTATGTTTCATGTGTCCACATCTTAACTTGAAAGGTCAGTCATTAGTTTGTGGCCAAAATTGTGAAATCGCATTGAGAACTCTAATTTGGTCCGATTTCATGGGAGGGGTTGTGAGGTAACATTTGGACATACTAGTCCGTGTTAAGTATTAGCAAAATGTTTTCTGTTTTTACATTTTTTTATTGGAGCTCAAATTGCCAGCATATAGCATAACACCTAGTGCTCATCCCGCCAAGTGCGCCCATCAGGGGCCATCACCCAGTCGCCCCAACCGCCCGCCCACCTCCCCTTCCACTACCCCTTGTTCAGTTCCCAAGTTCGGTGTGTCTCCTGTTTTGTCACCCTCACTGATATTTTCCTTCATTTTCCCCATTCCCTTTATTGCCTTTCACTAGTTTTTATATTCCCCAAATGAATGAGACCATATCAAGTTTGTCCTTTTCCGATGGACTTATTTCACTCAGCATAAGTCCCTCCAGGTGCATCCACGTCGGAGCTAATGGTGGGTATTTGTCGTTTCTCACGGCTGAGTAATATTCCATTGTAGCCGTGGACCACATCTTCTTTATCCATTCATCTCTCGATGGACCCCGAGGCTCCTTCCACAGTTTGGCTATTGTGGACATTGCTGCCATAAACTTCGGGGTGCAGGTGTCCCCGCATTTCACCGCATCTTCAGCTTTGGGGTGAATCCCCAGCAGTGCCATTGCTGGGCTGGAGGGAAGATCTGTTCTTAACTCTTTGAGGAACCTCCACACAGTTTTCCGGAGTGGCTGCACCTGTTCACATTCCCACCTACAGTGCAAGAGGGTTCCCCTTTGTCCGCGTCCTCTCCAACATTTCTTGTTTCCTGTCTCGTGACTTTTCCCCATTCCTGCCGGTGTGAAGTGGTATCTCATGGGGATTTGGATCTGTAGTTTCCTGATGGCCAGTGATGCGGGCCATGTTCTCATGTGCTTGTTGGCCGTGTCTCTGTCTTCCCCTGTGGGATTTCTGTTCGGGTCTTCTGCCCGTTTCATGATCAGATTGTTTGTTTCTTTGCTCTTGAGTTGAGTATGTTCTTTAGAGATCTTGGACACTAGCCCTTTGTCTGAGCGGTCGTTTGCAAATATCTTCTCCCGTTCTGTAGGTTGTCTTTTACTTTTGTGGACTGTTTCTTTTGCTGCGCAGGAGCTTTCGATCTGGCTGAAGTCCCAATAATTCCTCGTTGCTTTTGTTTCTCTTGCCTTGGCGGACGTATCTTGCGAGATGTTGCTGTGGCCAAGTTGAAAAACGGTGTTGCCTCTGTTCGCCTTTCGGATTTGGATGGATTCTTGTCTCACATTTAGATCTTTCATCCTTTTTGAGTTTTTCCCTGTGTGTGGTGTCAGAGAATGATCTAGCTTCCGTCTTCTGCATGTGGATGTCCAGTGTTCCCAGCACCCTTTATTGAAGAGACTGTCTTTATCCAGGGATAGTCTTTCCTGCTTTCTCGAATAGAGTTGACCATAAAGTTGAGGGTCGACTTCTGGATTCGCTATTCAGTTCCATTGATCTATGGGTCTGTTTTTGTGCCACTACCACAGTGTCTTGATGGCCACGGCTTTGTAGTACAACCTGAAATCGGGCCTTGTGATGCCCCCAGCTGTGGCCTTCGTTTTGAATAGTCCCCTGGCTCTTTGGGGTCTTTTCAGTATCCACACTAGAATCTTATTTTTTTTTATTTTTATTTATTAACGATAGTCACACAGAGAGAGAGAATGGAGCAGAGACATAGGCAGAGGGACAAGCAGGCTCCATGCACCGGGAGCCCGACGTGGGATTCGATCCCAGACCTCCAGGATCGCGCCCTGGGCCAAAGGCAGCCGCTAAACCGCTGCGCCACCCAGGGATCCCCCACACTAGAATCTTAAGATGGTTTGTTCTAACTCTCTGAAGAAAGTCCCCAGTATTTTGATAGGGATTGCGTGAAATATATAAATTGCCCTGGGTAGCATGGACATTTTCACAATATTAATTCTTCCTCTCCATGAGCATGGAACCTTTTTCCTTCTCTTGATGCCTTCCTCGATTTCTTTCAGGAACGTTCTGTGGTGTTTAGGGTACAGATCCTTTACCTCTTTGGTTAGGTTTATTCCCGGGTAGCTTATGTTTTTGGGTGCAGTTGTAAATGGGATTGACTCCTTAATTTTCGAGGCTCTTCTAACAACAACCTGTCAGTCAACAGCTCTTTCTATGTCCATTTATTTCCCAGGAGCTGGAGTGATAACAACCGAACCTGAATCTCGAAGAAACCCTTGGTACACCTGCCCTGGAGCATGGCCAAAAATGTTTTCCATCCTCCGTATCAGAAGAGTTCAGCCAACAGACGACAGGCCGGAGGGTAACATGAAAATTGATTCATTAAATAATAGCCTCAAGAAATCTTGTCCTAGGGGCACCTGGGTGTTTCTGTCAGCTAAGTCTCTGCCTCCGGGGTTTCAGCTCTGGTCATGACCTCAAGGTCATCAGATTCACCCATATTCAGCATGGAGCCTGCTTCGTATTCTCTCTTCCTTTCCCTCTGCCCCTCTCCTCCTTACACTTGCTCTTTTGCTCTCTCCACACACGCAAAACAGAATCATTATTCAGTTTTGCTCGGGGTGCCATCGTAGAGACAGACCTCCTAAGCCGTATTCTTTGTTTCATGTGTCCACATCTTAACTTGAAAGGTCAGTCATTAGTTTGTGGCCAAAATTGTGAAATCGCATTGAGAACTCTAATTTTGTCCGATTTCACAGGAGGGGTTTTGAAGCTAACATTTGGACATACTAGTCCGTGTTAAGTATTACCAAAATGTTTTCTGTTTTTACATTTTTTTATTGTAGTTCTATTTGCCAGCATATAGCATAACACCCAGTGCTCATCCCGCCAAGTGCCCCCATCAGTGCCCATCACCCGGTCGCCCCAACCGCCCGCCCACCTCCCCTTCCACTACCCCTTGTTCAGTTCCCAGAGTTCGGTGTGTGTCCTGTTTTGTCACCCTCACTGATATTTTCCTTCATCTTCCCCATTCCCTTTAGTGCCTTTCACTAGTTTTTATATTCCCCAAATGAATGAGACCATATCAAGTTTGTCCTTTTCCGATGGACTCATTTCACTCAGCATAAGTCCCTCTAGGTGCGTCCACGTCAGAGCAAATGGTGGGTATTTGTCGTTTCTCACGGCTGAGTAATATTCCGTTGTAGCCGTGGACCACATCTTCTTTATCCATTCA
Source organism: Vulpes vulpes (assembly GCF_048418805.1). Classification (NCBI taxonomy): domain Eukaryota; kingdom Metazoa; phylum Chordata; class Mammalia; order Carnivora; family Canidae; genus Vulpes; species Vulpes vulpes. Next base: position 17,777,555 of record NC_132789.1, on the reverse strand, counting down.
TCTCTCGATGGACCCCGAGGCTCCTTCCACAGTTTGGCTATTGTGGACTTTGCTGCCATAAACATCGGGGTGTAGGTGTCCCCGCGTTTCACCGCATCTGCAGCTTTGGGGTATATCCCAGCAGTGCAATTGCTGGGCCGGAGGGAAGATCTGTTCTTAACTCTTTGGGGAACCTCCACACAGTTTTCCGGAGTGGCTGCACCAGTTCACATTCCCACCTACAGTGCAAGAGGGTTCCCCTTTGTCCGCGTCCTCTCCAACATTTGTTGTTTCCTGTCTTGTGACTTTTCCCCATTCCTGCCGGTGTGAGGTGGTATTTCATGGGGATGTGGATCTGTAGTTCCCTGATGGTCAGCTTGCGGGCCATGTTCTCATGTGCTTGTTGGCCATGTCTCTGTCTTCCCCTGTGAGATTTCTGTTTGGGTCTTTTGCCCGTTTCACGATCGGATTGTTTGTTTCTCTGCTCTTGAGTTGAGTATGTTCTTTATAGACCTTGGACACCAGCCCTTTGAGCGGTCGTTTGCAAGTATCTTCTCCCGTTCTGCAGGTTGTCTTTTACTTTTGTGGACTGTTTCTTTTGCTGCGCAGGAGCTTTCGATCTGGCTGAAGTCCCAATAATTCCTTGTTGCTTTTGTTTCTCTTGCCTTGGCGGACGTATCTTGCGGGATGTTGCTGTGGCCAAGTTGAAAAACGGTGTTGCCTCTGTTCACCTCTCGGATTTGGATGGATTCTTGTCTCACATTTAGATCGTTCATCCTTTTTGAGTTTTTCCCTGTGTGTGGTGTCAGAGAATGGTCTAGCTTCCTTCTTCTGCATGTGGATGTCCAATGTTCCCAGCTCCATTTTTTGAGGAGACTCTCTTTTTTCCCGGGATAGTCTGTCCTGGTTTCTCGAATATTAGTTGACCATAAAGTTGAGGGTCCACTTCTGGATTCGCTATTCGGTTCCATTGATTCATGGGTCTGTTTTTGTGCCACTACCACACTGTCTTTTCGGCCTTGGGTTTGTAGTACAACCTGAAATCGGGCCTTGTGTTGCCCCCAGCTGTGGTCTTCGTTTTTAATCGTTCCCTGGCTAATTGGGGTCTTTTCCATTTCCAGAGAAATCTAAAGATGGTTTGTTCCCACTCTCTGAAGAAAGTCTGTGGTATTTTCATAGGGATTGCATTAAATGTGTATATGGCCCTGTGTAGCACCGACCTTTTCACAATATTAATTCTTCCAACCCATGATCACTGAATATTTTTCTGCCTCTTTGTGCCTTCTTGAGTTTCTTTCAATGTGTTCTCTAGTTTTTTTTTTTTTTTTTTTTTTTGTTATCTAGTTTTTAGGCTACAGATCCTTTACGTCTTTGGTTAGGTTTATTCCTAGGTATGTTATGCTTTTGGGTACAATTATAAATCGGATTGACTGTAATTTCTTTTTCTTCAGTCTTATTGTTAGTGTCACATGCCTGGTTGTTGATGTGCAGAATCCTTTTCTGCACGAAAGAATGACCTTTGATATTTTGGAGTTTAAATTTGAGGATTCCAGTGTTCAGTGTTAGGAGAAAGTCCACCAGTGTAGCTGATGCAGTAAGTTCACAATCTCATGTAGGCAACTGCAACCTTTGGATGGCCTGCCCCAGGCTAATTGCCAACTAAGCAGAGTTCATTTTTGCCTGCGTTCTTCCATGAGAATACAACTAGAACGAGTTCTGATGTGGCGGGAGGCTAAACTCCATATCTTCCCATCTTGGGTTTTCGGGGGGGACTCATTACCAAGAGGATATCATCAAAAGAAAAAATTTATAAAGGTTTGCAGTGCACATCACACCGAAGAAATAAAAAACAAAGAGGAACTCAAAGCAGCAGCTTAAAACTGTGAGCTTTATAGCATCTTCAGCAAAGAACAATAATACATTTGTAGAAAAAATGATAGCCTAAAGAAAAGCAGTTTTAGGCTATCAAGGGCGGCAAACTGGAAAGGTAAATTTATGGGAAGACATTAACACTAAGATTTGTTTCTGGATTCCTCTTCCCAAAAACATATATAAATATATATTTTGGGGTGGCATATCTCGGCTTCCTTCACAAGGCTTTATACCTGGCTCTAGGGAATCCCTGCTGAGCCAAGCTCTGGTTATTAGTATTTGAGTTAAATTACAGTTATAGGTGGAATGGGTTTATGAGTCATTTCATTAGAATGTTTTCAAAAGATGTGCCCTTAGTCTCTTCTTTGACCAAAAGTGTGTGCAGAAGCCCCATCCTCTAAGGGATTGTACAGAATGTCTGAAGCTGTATAGAGTTGGGGTGTTTTTCCCCCCTCCTGAGGAAAGCAAGATTACTCTTTAACAGTTAAAAGCGTTGTTCCTATTAGGGATAATGTAACACCACGTCATCCTTCCTATATAGTACAATCATTATGCATACACTATAAAAACAGACTGCATGGTGACTAATTTTCAAATAAACCCGTAGACTAAATCACAGCATATATAAATCATTTCTATCTCAACTGCTCACTTAAACCTGAACAAATTTTCTGGAAGCATGTTAATTTTCCTATGATACTCCTTAATATTTCTTGCAGAGCTGGTTTGGTGGTCACATATTCTTGCAGTTTCTGCCTATCTTGGAAGCTCTTTATCTCTCCTTCTATTCTGAATGAGAGCCTTGCTGGATAGAGTTTTCTTGCCTGCATGTTCTTCTCATCTAGGACCCTGAATCAATCCCGCCAGTCCTTTCTGGCCTCCCAGGTCTCTGAGGAGAGGTCTGCTATTAATGTAACAATTCTCCCCATATTCGTTAAGAATCTGCTGCCTCTATCTACTTTACAGATTTTCTCTTTTTCTATAGAATTTGCAAGTTTCACTATTAAGTGTTGAGGTGTTGAACGGTTTTTATTGATTTGGGGGGAGGACCACTCTATCTCCTGGGTCTGAGTGCCTATTCCCCTCCTGAATTAGGGAAGCTCTCAGCTTGGATTTGTTTAAATATGCTTTCTGGCCCTCTGTCCTTCTGGGTGCTCTCTGGAACCCCAGTGATACGTAATTCTTCCTTCTGAAGCTGTCATGTATTTCCCTTAACCTTTCCTCGTGGTCCTTTCATTGTTTTTCTCTGTTTTCCTCAGCTTCCTTCCTTGCCATCAAGGAGTCTTCTGTGTTGCTCATTCTTTCTTCCAGCACCTTATGCCTTGCCATTAGGACCCCCAATTTGGATTGCACCTCATTTAATTGATTTTTAACTTCAGCCTGATGAGATCTTAATTCTGCAGTTGTGAAGCCTCCACCCGCCCCGGGGGGAGGCAGGACCTCGGCCGTGTCCCCCGGGCCCTGGGCTCCGGGGCCTGTGCTGCCTGCACCGCGCTCCCGGGGCCATGGCGGGCGCCCGAAGGCAGCAGGTGCAGCGCCCCGCCCGCCCGGAGCCCCCGCCTGCCCCCCTGCTTCTCCCCGAGGCCCCGCCGCCTGCGGCTCCAGCGCTGTCCCGAGCTGGGCCCGCGGGCCTGGGGCGCTCTGCCCCGGCCGTGCCTCGTCTGCTAGTGACCCCGGGAGCCTGGGGACTCCGCCGCCCCTCCTGGGGTTCAGCCCGACGCCCCTCCTCTCCGGGGCTGGGCTCTAGGGGCGCCCAGGCTTTCCCGCCAGGCTGGAGCCATCTCCTCTGGCCTGCAGCTCCCCACCCCCCCCACCTGCCCCCAGGCTTCTTCCTTCCTTTCCCTTTCCCCCTTCCTGTCTTGCCTTGTTAGAAGCCCTGCCCCCCCCCCCTTCTTTCTTTCTTTGTATCCACCTTCACCTTCTACCTTGTTAGAAGGGATCCTTGGCGGATCAGGTGAGTTGAGGACTCTACTCTCTGGCCTTCTTCCCCCTGTTGTCTTCTTTTTGTTTTAAAGCCCTTTCTGCGGGTCCCTGGGTGGCTCAGCTGTTTGGCGCCTGCGTTTGGCCCAGGGCGTGATCCTGGAGTATCAGGATGGAGTCCCACGTTGGGCTCCAGGCATGGAGCTTGCTTCTCCCTCCTCCTGTGTCTCTGCCTCTCTCTCTCTCTCTCTCTCTCTCTCTCTCTCTCTCTGTAGGTCTATCATAAATAAATAAATCTTTAAAAAAAAAAAAAAGCCCTTTGCACATGATGTACCAGTGTGTTGTGGTCCCTGTAAGGGCTCCGTTTCCATTTCCATGTATGTTTATGAGTGAGTTCTGCAATTTTGGGTTTAGCTCCACTGACAGCAGGAGAGGAGTTACTATTCCAGCAGCATCGTTTTCAACTCATGAATGAAATGGAAAGTCATTTCCCTGTCTGTCTGGAACTTGTAATTACCTGATTATTTAATTAGTTTCCTTTGTATTTATTTCATTTTGCATGACTCTATTATGGTCCTGTCTTTCTTTATGGTAGTGCATTTTCAGGATATCCTATGCGTAAAAAAAATTTTAAAAAATCATTATTCTAGTTTGCTTGTGTCCCATTCATAGGTCAAAAGTTCTAAGCCATATTCCTACTGTTCTGTGTGAATATTTTAATTTAGAAGGTGAGGCATCACTTGGTGGCCAGAATAGTAAAAATGTTTTTTCCAATCAAGTTAAGTTAATTTTTCAAGATTTAATTAGATAATTAACCAATCAATTTATTAAATTGAGGGAGAGAAAGAGAAAGGGATAGAGGGAGAAAACGTGAGCGGGCTGAGGGTTAGGAGGAGGAGTAGGCTCCCCATGTGGAGGGACCCCAACATGTAGCTGAACCCCGACCATGGGATTAGGTCCTGACCCCAGGGCGTACAATTAAGTGACTGATACCACTGGCACCCTACAACTCAAATGTGATTATGGTTAATGATTCTTAGAGTAAAGCTAATATTTGGACATTAATCTATAGCTCAACTTTAACAAAAATAAATCTTCTATTGTTTTTATTCGATAGATGTTATTACCTAGTAAAAACTGATCTTTACTTCTCTGAATGACTTTAGGAAACCAGATGGAACATCATGTTAGAGACCATGGTGCCCAAAGGAAGTGAAAGGATACCTGAAGGAAGTTGTTTGTCCTGAAGGATGTGTCTCTCCAGTCCATTCAGGATGGTGACTACAACATTCCCCAGCCAAGCAGGAGACACCATTGATGAGGGAAAGTACCCCATCACTGTCTTTATAAGCAGCTTTGGTGTCGCCAGTGGTAAACATCCTCTCAGATAAGCTAATGCATGCCAAGAGGCAAGCACTCAGCACCCTTGCCACCAGGAAGATTATGTATTTCATCTCAAATGGACGCTGTCTGATGTTCATCAGAATTTGTGTGGAAAGCAACCGAGAAAGCAACATTCGTTCCTCAAAGATACTGAGCTCACCTTGACAGCATTAACTTGCACTTCTCCTCTGATGTTCTGGAATAGTCTCATGATGAAGGGACCATAAAGTGCTTCTAGAAGGACACAGAGTACCCATCAGCACATGGGTCATGCTGCTCAAGAATAATTCAGGTAGTGGTGCCTGAGTTGCTCAGTCAGCTAAGTCTGCCTTTGGTTCAGGTCAGGGTGTCTGGGACCTGAAATGGAGCCTGATGTGGGGCTCCCTGCTCAGCAAAGGGTGTGTTTCTTTCTCTCCCTCTGCCCCTCTTGCCTCTTCTGCTCTCTCTCTCTCTCAAATACATAAATAATTTCGTGAAGAAAATAAAAGGCTAATGGGGACTGTTGATCAGTATGAACGAAGGCTAGTGAACATGATGGCATTTGGTAACTAAGCATGGGCTGAGCTACCACTGTCGGGCCACTCACGGGGTTAGGGCTGGAAAATATGGTGTGTTAGGATTTTCTTTATTTTGGAGAATGATGAGAGAAGCCATGGTGCAGTGTCAGTGGGACAATGTCCTGGGAAAACTCTCTTATTCTTTCTCTCTCCTTCCCCCTTTCTCTGTATTTCTGTGTCCATAGCTGTCTCTCATTCTCTCTCTCTCTCTCTCTCTCTCACTCACAATTCTCTCTCTGTGTCACACACATGCACACACAACTCTGTCACACTCATAGGTTTAAACAAGTCACTCCACCCTAAGAGTCATGCACTTACAACCATACCAAACAGTGAACACACCAGCTCCTAGTATTGTAGAAATGTAGGCATGTTTTCTCACCTGGGAAAGCTGCCTGTCTCACACCCCCAAGCCTCAGGAACATCGAATCGGGTGGCTGTCCAGAAGAGAACAGCAGGTTGCTGCATCTGCCGTACTATTTAGATTTTTTTTTTTCTGCAAGAGAGTGGTTCAAGAATACATACCACTTTCGCTGGTTTCTGAGACGTCTGCACTTACACAAAAGAGTAAACCATGAGGGTCAGGTCATGTGTGTCCTTTGTCATTGGTTCTCCTAGTGAGTATTCAACACCACATGAGCAACAGTAGTAAAACGATAGGCCTCCAAAGGAAGCACAGGTTGCACCCATGAAAAAGCAGGAGCTATTCCTGGGGGATGGATCTCTCGTTTACTGAAGGAGCCACACGAAATTCTTGAGGAAAAACTGCATGTGAGAGAAAGGTCCCTTACTACACTGTTTAAAACATCCCCTCCAAAACCCACAAAAATGGTCCTTACTCCTAAAAAATACACTGTTCCTTGTCATATCTGAATTCGCTCCAAAAAGAGGAAAAAAGGACCATTTCTAATTCAGGAAAATGGGTGAGCATTCCATAGAAGTTGGAAACTCATTCACTGACTTTTTTGTGGAAAAACTCCTGCACCACACACTTGGCAAGATTTAGGAGGACACAAAATAACTGTCAATGCATTCATTGGATGTGGTGCTCAGGAATTACTGAGCGATCACTGTTTATATGGGTACAGGGCAAGACTATTGTAGAGAGTGATTAATAAGTATCATATGAGGGTCTGGGGTCCATCCTCCTTGGTGGATGAGGAAAACCTTCAGCTCAGGCCAAGGCCCCAGTGTCCTGCAATCCATCCCCTCCTTGGGGCCTTGTTCAGCCCAGAATGTGCTTCTCCCTTTCCCTCTGCCTTTCTCCCTTGCTTATGCTCGCACTCTCTCTCTCTCTCTGAAATAAATAAAATCTTCCCCAAAAAGTCAATGGCAACTTCAAGTAGCCTGACATAATCAGTGCACAAATAGAACTGATCTGCACATCGATTCCAATGATGACTTCCCATCACTCATGCAGCTTGTTGTGAAACCCAACTAAAAACTCCCACCTTCTGGACATCTGGCAAAATCATTTCTGTCTCTGTAGGTCCACATATGCTGTCCTCTCTTTTGTAAGTTTTTCAACCTGATTTTACCCCTTTTCTTGGTAGGTTTGATTCAATGCTAGACAGTTATTCTCTTTTGTTCTATTTAGTCTAGTGCTCTATTGTATTTATTCACTCACAGGTTTTTTTTTTTAAAGGTTTATGTATTCATGAGAGATACCGAGGCAGAGACATAGGCAGAGGGTGAATCAGGCTCCATGTGGGGAACCCGATGCAGAACTCGATCCCAGGCCCACGGGACCATAACCTGAGCCAAAGGCAGACGCTCAACCACTGAGCCACCCAGGTGTACCAGTAATCAGTTTGGTGAAAATATTCCATCCGGGAGAGGTTTAAATACTCAAAGTATACCATTTACCAATAGCCATAGCTGTGAAGCAGAGTAGGAGGGACAGGCTTCCCGTTATGCATTAAAAAAGATCACGGAGATCAAACGTACAGCATAGGGAATATGATCAGTGGAATTGTAATAGTGCTCTATGGGGACACATGGTATCTACACTTGTGAGCACAGTATTACCCTATACAAGTATCGAATCCATATGTGGTACACCTGAGACTAATGTAACCTTGTGTACCATCTTGATTTCAATTAAAAAAAAAACAGTAGTAATGTGGGCACCAGGCTCATTCCTTTAGTTGGGCATCTACTTTGGGCTCATATCATGATCCCAGGGTCCTTGGATACATAATATTATGTATTTGTCAAAACAGTCAGATGCATAACACAGAGCAGTCCTTAATATATGTGGTCAACTTCAATGATAATAATATCTCTACACTGGTTTGTTCTTTGTGATAAAAATTCCACACTAATGCAGGCATGTATGATTGTGGAAAATATGTGCCAAGGGATAGGGCGATACGGAAATTTTTATATTATATGCTGCTTTATGACACCAGTCTAATCCTAATCTCAATAATAAGGTCTCCTTATTAAAACATAATCAGTGATTTTATGTTGTTAATACTGTACACAGACTAGTGTCCAAATGTTTGCTTCACAACCCCTACCTTTTAATTTGACCAAATTTGAGTGGTAAAAGCAGTTTTACTATTTTGACATAAACTACTGACTGACCATTTAAATTATGAATTTCACATATAAAATGTAAATAATATAGGTTTGTATTTTTGTCTTTAGTGTGGTGTCCTGAGCACAGTAATAGAATGATTCTTTTTTTTTTTTTTTTAAAGAGAGCAAAAGAGAAAGTGTAAGGGGGAGAGCAGTAGAGGAAAAGGGAGAGAGAATACTAAGCAGGCTCCATCCTAAGCATGGAGTCCAACCTAGGATAATCTGATGACCTGAGGTCATGAACTCAGATGAAACCAGGAGGCAGTCACATACCTGAATGAACCAAACCTGTGCCCCTGGAATAAGTTTTCTTGAATCAACTAAAGGAATGAATTTCCTGGTTGCTTTCAATCGACTCCTTTGCTGGTTGTATTTTGATTTTTCCTCAAGCGTGAAGTAGTTTGGTCCAGTTTTGTATCCACAGAGATCCATAAACATTTTTCACCTAAGGTTTTTGATTGTAGACACTGGGAAACTCATAACCATAGAAAGAGCTGTGGACATCTTGCTCTCAGAAGACCAAGTGGAAATTTTAAAACTTGACACGCACTATCCAGGATGAAAATTCACTGGATAGGCTCAGCAATCCGATGAAGAAACAAAGCAGACAGTGGATGTGTAAACAGAACAAGAGAAAAAAAAAAAAAAACAGAACAAGAGAAATCGTACTATCATGAGAGGAGTGCGAAAAGACTGAACAAAAATTGATAGGAACTTAAACATGCATGCCTAGGATACATCAAAAGTGCTAAGTTCCACAGCATGGAGTTTCTGTAGGAAAGCAGCTAGTGTAGAAGGTATGGGGACAAAATGGCTAAAAATTTCACAAATCTGTGACTCAGATCTACAAAGCTCTGAAAACCCTCCTCCGGACACATTGTAACCAATCTGCTGGCAAAGAGGAAGAAAAACCTTGAAAGCAGAGGAAAAGGACACATTCAACCTAACAGAATACAAATTCCAAGGCCCGTGACTTCTCAGAAAACAGGTCAGAAGACACTGCAATGGTGACACAAGTATAGAAGGAAAACACCTCTGAGCCTAGGACGTTATGTTCAGGAAAGATAGCTTTAAAGAATGAAGGCAAAAGGTGAATGAAAGTGAAAACAAGACAAAGTCGGCAGACAAGCAGGTGGTAAACAACTGGAAGAATCAGTCATTGAGCCAATATTTATTTATTTTCATTAAAAAAATTTTATTGCAGTTCATGTTTATTATTTTTAATATAGTTTTTGATTGAGGGAAGGCCAATTTGGATATGAATGGGCTGGGGGAGAGGGAGGCAGAGAATCCTAGGAAGGTTTCATGACCAGTGAGGAATCCCAAGAGGGGCCGGATCTCAGGCTCCTGAGAGAATGTGCTGAGCTGAAATCAAGAGTCAGATGCTTCCCTGAATGAGCCACCCAGTTCCCCTCAGTAGGTAACTTGGACATTAAATGATGAGCAAGAACCTTCTACCAAATGGAGTGAAATGACACAGGGAGATGCTTGGAACCTCAGGAACATAAGAACCTCAAAAGGGGTGTTTTCCTGGGTAAATGAGGTCTCCTGTTTTTCTGTCCTTCCAAATTCTGTATGGCTTTTGAGGGCAACAAGGAGACCACAGTCTCAGAGCCTGGGGCTCCCCTCCTTAATCAGTTGATCAAAGAGCCAATCCAGGCAATGCTGGAGTAGGTGCAATGGGCCTGGGGGCCTACGGGTTGGGGTTGCATGTGGCCCTGAGAGTGATATCCCACTGGGCTTATAATGTGACTGCTTTGTGCGTGGGGTGATCTTAGGTACTTGAGACAAACTTAACCTTTATTCTTTTTAAAAAATTTTTATTTATGTTTAGGTAAATTCAGTTTGCCAACATATAGTTTAACACCCAGTGCTCATGCCATCAAGTGCTCTCCTCCTGGAATATAAGAAATAGGAACAAGATAATGAGGGAAAGGAGGGGATTGAGTGGGAAAAATTAGAGAGGGAGACAAACCATGAGACTCCTAAATCTGGGACACACTGAATCTCTGGAACAGCCCATACATGTCGTAGCCCATAGAGGAGATGAATGTGATGCTAGAGGTAAACTATGTTGCCCAGTTTCCCTTAGCTTAAAAGTGGGCTGATGGGGTTTGTACAGCAGGTGAGGCCTCTTCAATACCAGCTCGAGCCAGCATCTGCCCTGATCCCTGGAAGGACTGGGCCATGGGCTCCAGGCAGGCATGAGGGAATGTCCTAGACTGGGCCAACCCTTGACGTGGGGAGCAGGCCCAGCACTGTGTGGCTATAGCAGTGAGATCAGACAGGAGCAGAAATCCTGGCCTCCCTGCCTAGGGCCTGTGTCCTGGGCCTGGTCAGACCAGGAGACTAGTTCTGCAGGACCTTGAGCGCAAGCGTGTGCCGCCAGCCCAGCAGCTTTCACAGATTCCTCTAGATTCCCTGCACCCAGTGAAGGCCTCGATGGCCTTGGCTGGCTGCACTCGATCCCTTCTCACACAGAGGCAAGTGCAGATTTTATTCTTGTCCCAGGACTGAGGATTGTGCAAGGAGGGGAGGAGGGAACTGTGCTCCCGGCACCCCTCCCACCTCACTTCTGCTGGATCCGGGAGGAGGTGCTGAGAGGGACCATTTCAGGGATGCCCATCCCTAGAGTGCACTTCCACCCTTTGGGCAGAACTGGGGGTAGCCCAGCATTGCTACTGTGTGACCTGTAGGTGCAGAGGGAGTGGGGCCCCGGCTGTACCAGCACCTGGCTCCCACGGAAGCAGTCTGTGTGCAAGTTCAGATGGGCGTGGCACAGCTGTGTATCAAGAGATTGGCTCCATCCAAGACCAAAGGCAATAACCCGAACCAAAAGGTCTCCTGCTCTATTCCCAAGAGATGCCAACCAAACATCAACAAGGGCTTTGATGCTTGCCAGTGACAAAGGGAGTCAGAGCTGGTCTGCAGAGAATGACCATCAAATAAAAAGAAGAATATGACCAACTGCACAATCCAATCCCAGGGCAGAATTCTTATTTTATCCAAATACCCTACTGTTTATGATGGAATAGACCAGAGAAGAGCACCTTCGTGGCTCAGTAGGTTAAGTGTCTGACTGCAGCTTGGATCATTACCCAGGACCCTGGGATCAGGCCTGTATCAGGCTCCCTGTTCGGTGCAGGGTCTGAATATCCCTCTCCCTCTGCCCTTCCCATTCTCCTCTCTCAAATAAGTAAACAAATGAAAAACAAAACAATTGCATTCCTATACATCATCTTCTTTATTTCATCCCGCCCACTCTCAGTCTACAAAGTAGCAGGTATACTCCAACTGCACCAGGGACTCCCTCCTGTTGATTCCCGCCTCATTGTGCTTCCGGACCTGAGGTTTCTTCCTCTTCAGGAATTTCATCCTCAATATTTTCCACCGCCCAATCTTTAGAGATACAAACACGAGGATGAGGTGATTAGACAGTGAGGCCCCGTGTTCCTGCTACTCCAACTGAGGCCACTTTGGAACACCTGTCGACACCTGCTCTTCCTTGGGATCCTCAGACCTTCCCTGGGCTCTTGGGAGTTAGAGCCCTTCACCAAGACATTGACCACACTGGCAAACCTTCCTTGAGAGAGAGAGAGAGGATGCCCCTTCACCTGGCATTTCCCCATTTCCACAAGATCATGATAGCTCTCACGTGGACATGGATCCACCTGGATCCACCTGTGATGGGTGGTGGACACCTGCTAGGTTAGATGGGGTCCATGTGCAGCCACTATGCCAGACTCAGAGCAGCTGCCCAGGAGAGCCATTCATGATGATGGAAATGATCTGTGTTTTCAACATGCTCTACTGGGCTCTGGCACTGTGGTTGGTATGATGAGGGATGAAATGTGTAACTTCATTGACTGTAAGGAATTTCAACATATGCAGGCATGTCTGGCTATCGGCTGCCTCCTTGGATAGCTCAGGTCTAGGATCCAAAAATGAGGAAGCTGTGACCTTCCTGCCCTAGGCCTAGGGGTTCCTGCAGTGGAATTTGCTGGCCTGACCTGACTTCATTTCTGTTGGTCTCTGGGCTCCTATCCATGAGGCAGGCACTACAGGAGGTCTGCACTCAGGTCCTAGAGGAATCCTAGCAGGGGCTGCTTCTAAGCAGAGGAGAGGACCCCATACACATGGGCTGGTAATGAGGCAGAGGGGGCACACCTCATCCTCTTCAGAAGCTCACACTTTTCCTTCCTGATGCAGGCTAGAGCCTAGGTAGGTACTGGTTTAGTGTGGGGCCCCACACCCCAGACATGCTGAGCAGGGACCTTGCCAACCCAGAAGTGGATCCCAGTTTTTGAGTTGCTGAACTCACTGAGCCCTGGCGTCCACGTATCTCTACTTCCCGCTATCTCTATGGACACAAACTCCTTACCTGAATTCTACCCCTTTGCTTGTGAAAACATGTCCATGGGTCTCCACCTGGAAGACCCGTTTTCTGGTTTTGGTTTTTGTTTATTTCACTACACCTGTGATTTTCATTCCAGTGAGGACCCAGAATCAGATTGGCGCTCCTGACTAAAGACAGGAAGAGACTGCTTCAGGGTACGTACCGCTGTCACTAGTTCTGAGGCCACCTGCAGGTACAGAAGAGAGAACACCATGAGGCTCAGCTCCCTCTTACTCTGCACTGATTTTACTGCTCTCAAAAACTTAAGGAAGCCAGATGGGAGGGACATCATGTTTGACACACTGGTGCCCAAATAAATGACAGGACACCTGGAGGAAGCTGCTTTTCCTGAAGGATGTGTCTCTCAGGCTCATTCAGATGCTGACTACAGGATCACTCAACCAAGCAGGAGAAACCACTGCTGAGGGAATGTACCCCATCTCGCTGTTTATTTCCAGCTTTGGTGTTGCCAATGGTAAACATCCTCTGAAATAAGGTAACGGTTGGCAAGGGGCAACCACTCAGCCCTTTTCTCAAGAGGAAGATTATGTATTTCACCTCAGAGAGCCACTGTCTGATTTTCATCATCACAATTTGTGTGGAAAGAAACCAAGAAAGCAACATTCATTCCTCCGTTAATGATACTGAAGCTCACCTTGACGATACTGATTTGTTCTTCCTCACTGATGTTTTCCATGAATTTTGTTATGAGGAATGAATCCAAGGATGAAACTAGAAGGACACAGAGAATCCATCAGTACATTCGTCATGCTGCTCAAGAATACCTCAGGTAGAGATTCCTGAGTTGCTCGGTCATTTAGGAGTCTGCCTTCAGCTCAGGTCAGGCTGTCTAGGACCTGGAATTGAGGCTAGTTTGGGGCTCCCTTCTCAGCAAATGGTCTGTTTCTCTCACCCTCCCTCTGCCCCTCTCACCTCTTCTGCTCCCTTTCTCTCAAATAAATAAGTAAAAGCACAGAAGAAAATAAGAGAGTAATTTTGGGACTGTTGCTCATTACGAACGGAGGGCTAGAGAATATGGAGGCACTAGGTTAGCAAGCATGGGCCGATCTGCACTGTTGGGCCACCCACGGTCTGAGGACTCTAAGATGTACTGTGTGAGGAGGTTCTGTTTTTTGTTATTTTTTAAGAATGTCGACTGAGTCCATCTTGTGGTGTCGGTGGGACATATCTGCTGGGGAGTCTACCTCACTCATTCTCCTCCTCACTTTCTCTGTATTTCTCTGTGTCACTGTCTCTATCCTCTCTCTCTCACTATCGGTCTGTCTCTCTCTCACACACTGCATAGAGTCAACAAGTCACCTCCCCCAAGCCTGTTGCACTCACAGCCACTCCACGCACAGAGAATACATTGGCTTCCTAGGAATGTAGAAACACGGACCTCTTTTCTCACCTGGGAAAGCTGCCTATCTCACACACTCCCAAGCCTTAGGAACATGGAATCTGGGTGCCTGGACAGCAAGGGTGTCTGGGTGTGAGGACAGCAAGGTTGCCCCATCTGCCTTACTATTTAGAGTTTTTCCTAAGCAAGAGACTGATGATTCCAGAATACACACCAGTTTCGCTGCTTTCTGAGGCGACCTGCAGTTACACAAAAGAGGAGAAGATGGGGGTCAGTTCATGTGTATACTTTGTCATTGATTCTCTGGTGAGTACTGAACACCAAATGAACAAGTGTCGTAAAGTCAAAGGCCCCCAAAGGAAGCACAGATTGCACCCACGGAGAAAGCATGAGCTTTTCCTGGGAGATAGATCTCCCAGGTTGACTGAAGCAGCAATTCCAAATTCAGAATTCAAGGCGGAAAAGTGCTTCTGAGCAAATGTCCCCTACTGCACAGTTTACATCCTCCCCTCCCAACACCCCACCAAGATGGTACTTACACCAAAAAAATACACTGTTCCTTACCATATGTGCATTCCCTTCAAAAAGAGAAAAACCAAGAGAGCAACATTTCTAATACAGGTAAAATGGGGCAGGCTTCCCATAGAAGTGGGTGGAGAGTCTTTCAAGGATTCTTCAAACTCAGACGCCACAGCCTTGGCAAGATCTAGGAGGACAAGAATATCAGTGCATTGGTTGTGGTGCTCAGGGATTAGTGAGATCAGTGTTTACATCCATACAGGGGAAGCCTGCATGGTAATGAGGCTACTGCTAGGCCGTCATTGGTGGATGAGGAAAAACCTTCAGCTCAGGCCAAGGTCCCAGGGTCTGGGATCCATCTCCTCTTTGGGCACCCTGCTCAGCGGGGTTGTGCTTCTCCCCTTCCCTCTGCCCTTCTCCCTTGCATATGCTCTCTCCTGCTGTCTCTCTGTCTCTCTCAAATAAAAACTTTAAAAAAGGCAATGGCAACTTTAAGTATCATGAAATAATCAGTGTAAAAGAGAACTGATGGGCACATCGATTCCAATGATGGGTTCCCTTCTCTCATAGAGCTCGTTGTGAAACCCAGCCCCATGTTCCTACCTTCTTGACCTCTTCCAAAACCATTTCTGCCTCTGTAGATCCACATATGCTGTCATGTCTCTTGAATGGTTTTGCACTTGATTTCAACCGTCAAAAGACGGTGGGCTTGTGCAATGTTGGGCAATCCTTCATCTGTTCTTTTTTAGTCTATTACTCTGTTGTTTTTATTCATTAATCTGTCGTTATCAAAATCAACCATTATGGGAGAGATTTAAATACCGAATGTGTACCATTTACAAATAACCATAGTTGTGAAAAAGAGCGGAGAGGGCAGGCTTCCACATGTACATCAAAGCAGTCACAGGGTGAAAGGTCCAGCATAGGGAATATGATCAATGGAATGGTATTAGTGCTCTATGGGGACCCAAAGAATCTATGCTTGGGGTGAGTGCAGTTTCAATGAACGTAAGTGCCAATCATAGGTGGTACACCTGAAACAGATGTAACCTTGTGGGTCATCTTCACCCGAATTTAAAAGCCGTAATAATGTGGTCAGCGGGGTGGTTCCTTCGGTTGAGCATCTCTCTTTGGCTCGTGTCATGATCCCAGGGTCCTGGGTTACAAAATATTATGCATATGTCAAAACACACCCAAATGCAGCGCAGTTCTTAATAGAAGTGGTCGACGTCAATGATAATAATATCGCTACGCCGTTTTCTTGTAATAAATGTTCCACACTGATGTTGGTGAGAATAACTGTGGACGTTTTGTGCCAAACGATAGGGTGACGGGTTTTTATAGTATATGCTGCATTATGATATCAACCTAACCTTAACGTCAAGAATATGCTCTATTTCTTAAAACACAATAAGAGTTTTATTTGCTAATATTAAACACGGACAAATATGTCCAAATGTTAACTTACAACACTTCCCATTAAATCTGACCAAATTAGAGTTCTCAATGCGATTTCACTATTTTGGACACAAACTAATGACTGACCTTTTAAATTAAGATGTGGACACATGAAACATAAACAATACGGCTTAGGAGGTCTGTCTTTACTACGGCACCCTGAGCAAAACTGAGTAAGGATTCCTTTGTGTGTGTGTGTGGAGAGAGCAAAAGAGCAAGTGTAAGGAGGAGAGGGGCAGAGGGAAGGGAAGAGAGAATACGAAGCAGGCTTCATGCTGAATATGGGTGAATCTGATGACCCTGAGGTCACGAACAGAGCTGAAAACCAGGAGGCAGAAACTTAGCTGACAGAAACACTCAGGTGCCCCCTGGATAAGATTTCTTGAGGCTATTTAACGAATGAATTTTCATGTCACCTTCTAACGATGCCACGGACGGTTCCAACTTCTGTGTGTGCCACAGGGGATGTTAAATTAAGTATTTTCACCCACGTTCCAGGGCGGGTGTCCCCAGGTTGTCTACACGGTTCTCGTTCTGGCGTTTCCACAGTAGATCCTGGGAAATAAGTGGATATAGAAAGAGCTGTTGACAGGTTGCTGTTAGAAGAGCCTCGAAAATTAAGGAGTCAATCCCATTTACAATTGCACCCAAAAGCATAAGATACCTAGGAAGAAACCTAACCAAAGAGGTGAAGGATCTATACCCTAAACACTACAGAACGCTCCTGAAGGAAATGGAGGAAGGCACAAAGAGACGTAAAAATACTCCGTGCTCATGAGGGCTGGAAGAACGAATATTGTGAAAATGTCCACGCGACCCAGGGCAATTTACACATGTCATGCAATCCCTATCAAGATACCATGGACTTTCCTCAGGGAGTTGGAACAAACCATCTTAAGATTTGTGTGGAACCGGAAAAGACCCCGAATAGCAGGGGACTGACTGACTATTCAAAACGAAGACCACAGCTGGGGGCATCACAATGCCAGATTTCAGGTTGTACTGCAAAGCCGTGGCCGTCCAGACAGTGTAGTAGTGGCACAAAAACAGACCCATAGATCAATGGAACCGAATAGCGATACCAGAAGTGGACCCTCAAGTTTACGGTCAACTGATATGCGACAAAGGAGGAAAGACTACGCACTGGAGAAAAGACTGTCTCTTCAATAAATGGTGCTGGGGAAATTGGACATCCACATGCAGAAGAAGGAAACTGGACCATTCTCTGACACCACAAACAAAGATAAACTCAAAATGGATGAAAGATCTAAATGTGAGACAAGAATCCATCCCAGTCCTCAAGGAGAACACGAGTAACACCCATTCTCAACTTGGCCAGAGCAACGTCTCACAAGATACATCCGCGTGGGCAAGAGAAACAAAAGCAACAATGAAGTATTGGGACTTCACCCAGATTGAAAGCTCCTGCACAGGAAAAGAAACAGTCCACAAAAGTAAAAGACAACCTACAGAACAGGAGAAGATACTTGCAAAGGACCTCTCAGACAAAGGGCTGGTGTCCAAGATCTATAAGGAACGCATTCAACTCAAGAGCAAAGAAACAAACAATCCAATCGTGAAACGGGCAAAAGACACAAACAGAAATCTCACAGAGGAAGACATGGACACGGCCAACAAGCACAGGAGAACATGCCCCGCATCGCTGGCCATCAGGGAACTACCGATCCAAACCCAAATGATGAGATACCACCTCACACCAGTGGGAATGGGGAAAAGTCACAAGACAGGAAACCACAAATTTGGAGAGGATGCGGACAAAGGGGAACCCTCTTGCACTGTAGGTGGGAATGTGTACAGCCACTCTAGAAAACTGTGTGGATGGAGGTTCCTCAAAGAGTTAAAAATAGATCTTCCCTACAGCCCAACAATTGCACTGCTGGGGATTTACCCCAAAGGTGCAGATGTGGTGGAATGCGGGGATACCTACACCCCGCTGTTTATGGCAGCAATGTCCACAGTAGGCAAACTGTGGGAGGAGCCTCGGGGTCCATCAAGAGATGAATGGATAAAGAATATGTGGTCCACGGCTACAATGGAATTGTTACCGAGCCACAAGAGATGACAAATACCCCCCGTTTGCTCCGACGTGGACGGACCTGCAGGGACTTATGCTGAGTGAAGTAAGTCCATCGGAAGAGGTCACACTTGATATGGTCTCATTCATTTAGGGAGTATAAAACCTAGGGAAAGGGAATAAAGGGAATGGAGAAAATGAGTGAAAGTATTAGTGAGGGTGACAAAACAGAAGACAGACCGAACTCTGGGAACTGAACAAGGGGTAGTGGAAGGGGAGGTGTGTGGGCAGTTGGGGCGACCAGGTGATGGGCAGTGATGCAGCGGAGGGGCGGGGCGGGGGGGCGGGGTCACATGGTGGGATGAGCACTGGGTGTGATGCTATAAGCGTTCAATTTGCCGGCAAATTGAACTGCAGTGAAAATGTTTAAAGAAAGAAAACATTTTGCTAATATTTAACACAAACTAGTATGTCCAAATGTTGTCAGCCTCACAAGCCCTCCCACTAAATCTGACCAAATTAGAGTTCTCAATGCGATTTTACTATTTTGGCCAAAGACTAATGACTGACCTTTTAAATTAATATTTGGACACGTGAAACAAAGAATACGGCAGAGGAGGTCTGTCTTTACTACGACACCCTGAGCAAAACTGAGTAAGGATTCCTTTGTGTGTGTGTGTGTGTGTGTGGAGAGAGCAAAAGAGCAAGTGTAAGGAGGAGAGGGGCAGAGGCAAAGGAAGAGAGAGTACGAAGCAGCCTCCATGCTGAATATGGGTGAATCTGACAACCTTGAGGTCATGACCAGAGCTGAAACCCAGGAGGCAGAGACTTAGCTGACAGAAACACCCAGGTGCCCCTAGGACAAGATTTCTTGAGGCTATTACTTAATGAATCAATTTTCATGTTACCCTCTGGGCTTTCATCCGTTGGCTGAACTTTTCTGTTGTGGAAGATGGCAAATAGCTTTGGCCGTGCTCCTGGGCAGGTGTACCCAGGTTGTCTGCTAGATTCTGGTTGGGTTGTATTCACAGCAGCTCCTGGGAAATAAATGGACATAGAAAGAGCTGTTGACTGACAGGTTGTTGTTAGAAGAGCCTCGAAAATTAAGGAGTCAATCCCATTTACAATTGCACCCAAAAGCATAAGCTACCCAGGAATAAACCTAACCAAAGAGGTAAAGGATCTGTACCCTAAACACCACAGAACGTTCCTGAAAGAAATCGAGGAAGGCATCAAGAGAAGGAAAAAGGTTCCATGCTCATGGAGAGGAAGAATTAACATTGTGAAAATGTCCATACTACCCAGGGCAATTTACACATTTCACGCAATCCCTATCAAAATACCGGGGACTTTCTTCAGAGAGTTGGAACAGACCATCTTAAGATTCTAGTGTGGAACCGGAAAAGACCCCAAAGAGCCAGGGGACTATTCAAAACGAAGGCCACAGCTGGGGGCATCACAAGGCCCGATTTCAGGTTGTACTACAAAGCCGTGGCCATCAAGACAGTGTGGTAGTGGCACAAAAACAGACCCATAGATCAATGGAACCGAATAGCGAATCCAGAAGTGGACCCTCAACTTTATGGTCAACTAATATTCGAGAAAGCAGGAAAGACTATCCCTGGAAAAAGACAGTCTCTTCAAAAAAGGGTGCTGGGAACATTGGACATCCACATGCAGAAGAAGGAAGCTAGACCATTCTCTGACACCACACACAAAGAAAAACTCAAAAAGGATGAAAGATCTAAATGTGAGACAAGAATCCATCCAAATCCGAGAGGCGAACAGAGGCAACACCGTTTTTCAACTTGGCCACAGCAACATCTCGCAAGATACGTCCGCCAAGGCAAGAGAAACAAAAGCAACAAGGAATTATTGGGACTTCAGCCAGATCGAAAGCTCCTGCGCAGCAAAAGAAACAGTCCACAAAAGTAAAAGACAACCTACAGAACAGGAGAAGATACTTGCAAACGACCGCTCAGTCAAAGGGCTAGTGTCCAAGATCTATAAAGAACATACTCAACTCAAGAGCAGAGAAACAAACAATCCGATCGTGAAACGGGCAAAAGACCCGAACAGAAATCTCACAGGGGAAGACAGAGACACGGCCAACAAGCACATGAGAACATGCCCCACATCGCTGGCCATCAGGAAACTACAGATCCAAACCCCCAGGAGATACCACCTCACACCGGTGGGAATGGGGAAAAGTCACAAGACAGGAAACAACAAATGTTGGAGAGGACGCGGACAAAGGGGAACCCTCTTGCACTGTAGGTGGGAATGTGAACTGGTGCAGCCACTCCGGAAAACTGTGTGGAGGTTCCTCAAAGAGTTAAGAACAGATCTTTCCTCCAGCCCAGCAATGGCACTGCTGGGGATATACCCCAAAGCTGCAGATGCGGTGAAATGCGGGGACACCTGCCTCCCGATGTTTATGGCAGCAATGTCCACAATAGCCAAACTGTGGAAGGAGCCTCGGGGTCCATCGAGAGATGAATGGATAAAGAAGATGTGGTCCACGGCTACAAGGGAATATTACTCAGCCATGAGAAACCACAAACACCTACCATTTGCTCTGACGTGGACGCACCTGGAGGGATTATGCTGAGTGAAGTAAGTCCATCGGAAAAGGACAAACTTGATATGGTCTCATTCATTTGGGTGATATAAAAACTAGTGAAAGGGAATAAAGGGAATGGAGACAATGAGGGAAAATATCAGTGAGGGTGACAAAACAGGAGACATACCCAACTCCGGTAACTGAACAAGAGGTAGTGGAAGGGGAAGTTGGGCTGGAGGTTAGGGCGACCCAGTGATGGGTACTGATGTGGCCCGGGGGGGGGGGGGGTGGTGTGCGGGGGCGCGTGGCGCACTTGGCGGGATGAGCACTGGGTGTTATGCTATAGCGTTCAATTTGCCGGCAAATTGAACTGCAGTAAAAATGTTTAAAAAGAGTACATTTTGGGGGATCCCTGGGAGGCGCAGCGGTTTGGCACCTGCCTTTGGCCCAGGGCGCGATCCTGGAGACCCAGGATTGAGTCCCACATCGGGCTCCCGGTGCATGGAGCCTGCTTCTCGTCTGCCTGTGTCTCTGCCTCTCTCTCCCTCTCTCTGTGACTATCATAAAAAAAAAAAAAGAAAAAAAAAAAAAAGAAAAAAGAGTACATTTTGCAAATATTTAACACGGACTTGTATGTCCAAATGTTAGCCCCACAAGCCCTCTCACTAAATCTGACCAATTTAGAGTTCTCAATGCGATTTTACTACTTTGGCCACAGACTAATGACTGACCTTTTAAATTAAGATGTGGACACATGAAACATAAACAATACGGCTTAGGAGGTTTGTCTTAACAATGGCCCCCAAGCAAAACTGAATAATGATTCTGTTTTGTGTGTGTGGAGAGAGCAAAAGAGCAAGTGTAAGGAGGAGAGGGGCAGAGGGAAAGGAAGAGAGAATACGAAGCAGGCTCCATGCTGAATATGGGTGAATCTGATGACCTTGAGGTCACGACCAGAGCTGAAACCCCGGAGGCAGAGACTTAGCTGACAGAAACACCCAGGTGCCCCTAGGACAAGATTTCTTGAGGCTATTTAACGAATGAATTTCCATGTCACCTTCTAATGATGCCACGGACCGTTCCAACTTCTGTGTGTGCCACAGGGGATGTTAAATTAAGCATTTTCACCCACATTCCAGGGCGGGTGTCCCCAGGTTGTCTACACGGTTCTCATTCCGGCGTTTCCACAGTAGATCCTGGGAAATAAGTGGACATAGAAAGAGCTGTTGACAGGTTGCTGTTAGAAGACCCTCGAATACTAAGGAGTCAATCAATCCCTTTTACAATTGCACCCAAAAGCGTAAGATACCTAAGGAAGAAACCTAACCAAAGAGGTGAAGGATCTATACCCTAAACACTACAGAACGCTCCTGAAGGAAATGGAGGAAGGCACAAAGAGATGGAAAAATACTCCGTGCTCATGAGGGCTGGAGGAACGAATACTGTGAAAATGTCCCTGCGACCCAGGGCAATTTACACATTTCATGCAATCCCTATCAAGATACCATGGACTTCCCTCAGGGAGTTGGAACAAACCATCTTAAGATTAGTGTGGAACCCGAAAAGACCCCAAATAGCCAGGGGACTATTCAAAACCAAGACCACAGCTGGGGGCATCACAATGCCAGATTTCAGGTTGTACTACAAAGCCGTGGCCGTCCAGACAGTGTGGTACTGGCACAAATGTGATCCTGGGAAATAAGTGGAAATACAGATCATGACTTCTAGAATTGTCCTGTTGTATGTAACCTCATTCCTTCAAAAACCCAGGAACCCAGAGAGGATGTACATTTCCAAAGTAAAGTTTTTAAAGGATTATTTTGAGTGCACTCAGCTGTGCACCCAAATACTCTAGGGATAGTGTCCTGAAGAGGCAGAAAATCAATTATGTAAAACCAACAACTTTTTAACAGCAGCTTACTTAAGAAAAACATTTGGTGCCGTTACAGAGCAATTACTTTTTATCATATCTGATATAAAGTGATTTAAATTGGCAGAAGTAATGATTACAGAAATGTCTCTAAAATATTCTTGGCCCTAAAAGGAGGGAAAAACAAAACAAGACAAAACCAGAGAGGGAGACAAACCAGAAGAGAGTCTCAACTTAGGAAGTAAACTGAGGGTTGCTGCAGGGGAAGTGGGCTGGGGGATGGGGTGACTGGGTGGTGGGCACTAAGGAGGGCACATGATGTACTACTGAGTCCTTGTTATAGACAACTGAGTCCGTAAACTCTGCCTCTCAAGCAAGTAATACGCTACATGTGTATTGGATTTTAATTAAAAATAAGTAAAATACACTTGGCCCTAGATGCCCTAAAATTTACATCCAAATATCCTAGTCTAACACCTGAAAATCACGTCCTCTAGGTATTCTAAGACATCGGCAAGCGTAACTGTTTTGTAGTTTAAGTGACACGTTTGCTTAATTAAAAGAAGATGTCTACCTAAGAGAGAAAGGGGATTTTTAAAATCCTGGATGGAGGTTTCATTAAATAGCCTAAGTACTTGTCACTTAACATTCAGATGACTAATCCTTACAGATTCCTTAGAAGGCTGAGAAATTATTAACCATCCCTGTTAATACAACATTTTTCATGGCTCTTAGGTCATTAATAGGAGTTTTAAGTTCTTGGGGTACCTGGGTGACTCAGTCTGGCTAAGCCTCTGCTTCAGCTGGGGTGACCTCGGGGTCCAGGGGTCAAGCCCCTTCCAGCAGGCGGCGCGCAGGGCAGGGGGTGGAGGCTGCCCCGTCGGAGACTGCGGGGGCTGCGGGGGCTGCCGGGGCCAGGGCTGCCGGGTCGGGGCTGCGGGGCCGAGGCTGCCGGGGCGGGGCCTCGGAGGGGCGGGGCCGCGGGAGGAGCCCGGAGCAGCGGGTGGCCCAGCCCAGGCAGCCTCCCAGGAGCGCTGAGTCAAGGCAGGAGGTCGCCCCACCGGGCCAGTGCGGACGAGGAGCGGGAAGAGCGAGGCGCTGGCGACCCCACCACGGGAGTCGCTCCCTTCCACGCACGGGGCCCGCTTCTGAGATGAGCTCTGCGTGTTATGCCGTATGTTGGCAAATTGAGCTCCAATAAAAGTAGAAGAAATTAGATTCTTTGTACCTGAACCTAGAATATAATATTTCAACCTGTAGCTTCTTTGTTTATTCTTCTTTCCAATCTTCTAGAATTCTCATAAAAAGAACATGGGTCTAGAACACAATGAAGAAAAATGAAACTCGTGTGTGTGTGTGTGTGTGGAGGGGGTTAATAATTCTGGGGAGTTCTTAAAGTAAGGTAATATTACTCATTTAATATATGTTGATAGCATCAGTCTACACCCTGGTCACTGGTGGACATGTTCCTTAACAAGTGTTGAAATTCCCAAAATGTTTTAACTAGAGTAACCAGTTATTACGTAGCACTTTATAAGTTTTTTTTTTTTACTTTATAAGTATTAATACAAATGAATCATTGAGTTTTAGGGAAAATCAGTAATACCTGAAAATCATCTATATTTACTTTGAATTTCTTTAAAGAAATAGAGTGTGGACTCTACATACTGATTTATTGAAGATGACACTAGTAGGTAAGGAACTAAAAAACATCAGTGGCCAGCACCCTTGAGTTTATTGTTGCTTTGCATTTCTGTGTCAGAGGTAATGCAATCACAGTTGGACTAGGGACTTCAGGGACTCCTGGCTTTCTGAGAGCGATGATCCCATGGTAGTCTCCGGCTTCACTCAAAAGGCAGCCAAAATTAACTAAAGAAAATCTCTTTAGAAAGAAATGTGAAACAGTGTATGTTTTAATCAGTATCTGTTCTAGGGACATTTCAATGGAGATTTTCTTCCATGTGACTGGAATTTCCAAAGAACAAGACCAATCAAAGCCTCTAGCTCTAGTAACACAGTATATTTTAATGACCTAGAATTTCTAACATATTTATCTAATTCAGCATCTTTACTGATCCAAATTTTCTATTTTTCTTTTTTCTTTCTTTCTTCTTCTTTTTTTTCCCTCCCAGCTAAATATCTTTTCCATTCCCCTTCTTCTTCTGCATTTTGACCAGGTCCTAAGAATTACATCCACAAAATATGGAAATCCTTCCATATAAAACAGATAACTTAGTAACTGGATAACCAATTGATTGAGAACTAAGAAGGAAGATCTTATTGAAAACTTTGGAACTTTTGTTTTGATTCCAGAGATGCTGGCATGAGTACAGAAAGGGAGTCATCTCAGATAAAAATGATTTATAGATTTTTCTTAACAGAAGTTTTTTGAGGTCCTTTCATATGCAAATTTATTCAAATAGCACTTACATTTAGCCATCTACCTCTCTATATTTGACCATTTAATTCTCAGAGAGCATCTATTTTCTTTTCTTTTTTAAGATTTTATTTATTTATTCCTGAGAATACCCAGAGAGGAGAGAGAGAGAGAGAGAGAGAGAGAGAGAGAGAGAGAGGCAGAGACAAAGGCAGAGGGAGAAGCAGGCTCCGTGCAGGGATCCTGACGTCCTCCGGGATCACGCCCTGGGCTGTAGGCGGCGCTAAACCGCTGAGCCACCGGGGCTGCGCGAGAGCATCTATCTTCTGTGAAAGGACCCGGGTGTTGGAACGCAGGAACAGAAGACTAAGTGAGCTATCATTCCAATATTGTGATTATACGATTTGTTAGAAAATAAGAATTTATTTATTTATTAAAGATGTATTTATTTATTTATGATAGACAGAGAGAGAGAGAGAGAGGCAGAGACACAGGAGGAGGGAGAAGCAGGCTCCATGCTGGGAGCCCGACGTGGGACTCAATCCCGGGACTCCAGGATGGGGCCCTGGGCCAAAGGCAGGCGCTAAATCCCTGAGCCACCCAGGGATCCCCAAGAAGAATAATTTAAATATGTAGTATTGCCTTCTCTGTATATCTGTACTAAGCAGGTGGTAGGAGTAAGCCTATGCAGCTATCTCTGCATTTACTTGTAGAACCAATTATAGAAATAATTATGAAAGCGAATGCAAATAGGTATTCACTTGGCATAGAAAATTATTTTAGCAATGAAATTCTTGAGTTTCCATAATACCACTGAAATATATACGCGCATATATAATACATACATACCATGTATGTATATGGTATGTATATGGTATGTATACCAAGCACACACACACACACACACACATATACATATATACAGATATATGTTTAAGTGGTCAGAGGGATTCTCCTCTTTTCTAATTTTATCAGCTTGCTTTCTTTTGGCATTTCCTTTTCTTTATTCAAAAACTCCAGCTTTCATTTCAGTCATGAGCAAGTCTAGGAGTTGAGCTAAAGTGGCAGGAGATGAGTGATAGTAATAGGGAGAGAAATCAAGAATGAAAGGGAATTGGTATGACTAAGCCTCACCCATAAACGGCCCCTGCACCAAAGTCCAGAATAGTCTCGTGAGTGTGTGTATGTGTAAAGAAAGAAAGAAAGGATAAACATTAGGTCCAACATTATTAGTACAAACGTGAGATAAACATAAATCAGAGAAATACATTAAGCAAATCTTCAGTGGCCAAAATGAGGGGAAAAAGTGGAGTCACTCATCTTTTGGGTACTCTGGGACACGTAAGAATCTCTGCCAAAAGACTCGGTATTTCAAGGACAAGAGATTGAAGAGCCTAACGTGAAAATCTCTTACGTAGGTCTGGGGGTTGAAGTTAAACTATTGATAAGAACAGAGAAATTCCACAGAAAGAATTTAACCAAACAACCGATTTCTGGTTTCGTACCTTCACATTCAGGGTCCAGAGTTCTCTAGAAAGGCACACCCCCAACAAAAGATTTAGAGAGTCTGAATATAAAGCCTTGCTAAGCAGTTATTCAAATCATACTTATCAAACAAATGAATAAATCTCGAGTGAGAGTCAACAGAAAGCCAAAGAACAAGATTCTCAATAATAACAATAATACTAATGATTAATAATAATAGAGCAGCTATCTCGTAATATCGCAGGGTCACGCCCCCAGCGGAAGGCAGGTGCCAAACCGCCGAGCAACCCGGGCGTCCCATATTCTGTCCATTTTAGAGATGAGAACACTGAGGCCCAGAGAGCGTCAGGAACAGTCCCACCGGCGCCCGCGGCCGCCTCCAGCCTGGCACCGAGCGGACGTCCAGGAAGGGACGCAGCCCCGCCCCGCCCCGCCCCGCCCCGCCCCGCAGGGGGTGGGACTGCGGCGCCGCGCGTGGTGGGCGGGGCTGCCCGCGGGGGCGGGGCGGGGCCGGGCGAGGCCTGGGGCGTGCGCGCGGCCCGGAGGACCCTCCCGCTGGGCGCCCGGCCGCGCGGCGGCGGCTCGGGAGGGGCGGGGCGGGGCGGGGCGGGGCGGGGCGGGGCGGGGCGGGGCGGCCGCGCGGGGGGCCCTGACGTCACCGGGCCCTCGGCCCCGCCCCGCCGCGGCTGCTGCAGCCGAGCCCGCGAGCGAGCGCCGCCGCCGCCGCCGCCGCCGCCGCCGCCCGGTCGGGAACGCAGCGCGCGCGGCCATGGCCTCGGGCCCCGCGGGTAAGCGGGTGAGCGGGCGCGGGGCGCGGGGGCGGCGGGAGGGCGGCCCGTGCCCCCGCCCCCAGCGCTCGGCTGACCCGCCGTCCCCCCGTCTCGTCCCACAGAGGCGGACACGCGGCAGAGGCTGCTGCGCACTGTCAAGAAGGAGGTAGGTGCCGGGGGTGGGGTGGCCGGGGGCGCGACCCTGCGGAGGGAGCCGCCGGAGCTCCCCCGGGGGAAGGGTCTCCAAAGGGGTGGGGGCCCGTGGCAGCGGGGCGGCCACCTGAGCTGTGGGGCTCACCTGGTAGGACTGGAGGCGGGTGAGTTGGGGGTGGGGGCCTCAGGTACGGGGTCGATGCTTGGCTGCTGTGTGTAGGGTGCCCCGATGGGGCACACCCGGGCGTGTCTGGGTAGGACCCCCTCTTGTGGAGGAGCAGGTGGGTGGGTCTCATTAAGGGGAGGCAAGCACCTGGGGGCTGACTGGACTTACTGGGAGGTGAGGGGCTGGGTAGGGCTGCAGAAGGAGGACCAGACTTCGGGAAAAGGGAACGGTTCACTTTGGGTAACACCCCCCATCTCCCCTTCCCCACAAGTCTCAGTCCTTAGAGCCGCCCCCAGGAGCTTGGGGACTCCCTCCCCGAAAGTCCCTGGTCATTGGGTTGCACCATCTGTGGGCCTGTGCCAGGGCGTCTTGGCAGGCGAGTTCCCCTCGCCCACCCCTGCCCACCCCTGCCCACCCCCCCACCCCCGACACGCAGTAGGGTGCGAATCAGGCAGGGTTCACCTGCCCCTCCGCCCCCTTCACTCTCCTTGGGGCCAGCTGGGAGCCCAGTCTAGCCTTTAGCGAATAGCCCTCGACTTCCCGGAGAGGGGCGAACCTGCAGTGGTGGGTTCCTGGGAAGCATGTAGATGCCCGGACTGTGTGTGGAGCACGCTCACTCCTGTGTGGGCGCCGACATGTGCTGTGAGTGTGTGTCTGAGGCTGTCTGTGCATCTGCCTGGAGGTAACCAAGTGTGTCTCCGTATTGCGTGTACATGTGTCTGTGTGTGGATCTGTTTTTGTGAGTATGGTGTGTGACCGTGTGATGCGTAAGTCTCTGCGTGCGTGAGTGAGGCTGCGACCAGGTATGTGTGACTGTATGTGTGTGTGCTGCCCTCCTTATGCTGCCTCACATCCCTCACCTGGGACCCGATCGCTGTTGAGCGGCATCACCTCTGTACCTTGAGTCCTCAGCCCGAGATCACAGATGGCTGTAGACCTTGGGGCTGGCCTGATTGCGTGTGTGTGTGTGTGTGTGTGTACGCATGCGTGTGCACACACGAGGAGGGTGTCAGCCTGGTGTCAGCACTGAGCACCCAGAAGCCCCTCCCTGCATGGTGGCAGTCAGCCATCAAAGACAGCCTGGAAGAGGGGACCTGTGGCTGCCCCTCCCTCCTCAGAAAGCATGGGCGCATGTTGTGCGTAGGTCTCTGTGTGGCATGTCTCGTGTTGTTCAAAGAATCAGCTCTAGAGCTAGTTGTATATTCTGGCATTTCTGAATAAGGATCCGTAATGAGGGATGTGGAGTTCCTCAGAAAGGTCCAGAACTTTTCAGTTTGGCCCTCTTAGAGGCATTGTGGGACCTGAAGAAAGCTCTATCTAGATAGACCATCTTTCCAACAAAACCTGCACACCTGCAATTTTCTGATGACGAGTTGGTGGAGGGTGTCTTATAGAAACTCTCTCAAAAGCCTTCAGGTTAAAAGCCTGTAGTCTCTTTGTTCATTGTTTAAACCTAGATGTAATTTGTACTCCCCGGAGATTGTCACATGGAATGGCTGTGTTTTCTTTTCTTTTGAAGCGTTTAGTTATTATTCATGAGAGACACACAGAGAGAAGCAGAGACACAGGCAGAGGGAGAAGCAGGCTCCCTGTGCGGAGCCTGACGCGGGACTCGATCCCAGGACCCCGGGATCAAGCCCTGAGCCAAAGGCAGACACTCAGCCACTGAGCCACCCAGGCATCCCCGGAATGGCTGTTTCTCAGGAAATGGCTTGCTGGTTCAATGGAAGGGGTCTACAGGTAGAAGAGCCTGGGAGCAAGGCGTCAGGGAGGGCAGTGCCTCTCGGTATCTGCTTCTGGGCAGGGCTTCAGCTGGGCCTTTGGCCTGGTTCTGCCAGGAGCTCCCTTGGTGCCCTGGACAAGTCCTTTCCTCTCTCAAGGACTCAGTTTCCACAGCTGGAGAAAGAGGCATTGGTGCAATGCTCCTGGAGGTCCTACCCATGTCAGTCTAGTTTGGAATATCGGCAAGCTGTGGAGGACACGTTGCCTCCAGTGACCAGAGTTGTCAGCTTGCATCCTCTGTCCTGGGAGCAGCCGAGTTTGGGGCTTAGAATGAGCTTTCTGCCTGGCCTAAGGCTGAGGCCATCACTTGATCAGAGGGACCCCTTGGCATCCTGCTTGGTGCCTGAAGGGGTCAGGGACAGAACCTCGCAAGTTTGGGCAAAGGTCCTTGACCCTGGATCTGCAGTCAGAAGGCAGGTTTATAGCCACAAGTTGGTGGCTGATTCTAAATTCTGCATTTCTCAGGGCACATCATTTCAGTAATCAGAGTTTCCATAGAGTGGGTACTATTCTGTGCCGTATCCTGTGTACACGGTGACTTTATGAGGTGACTGAGGCTGCCCCCATTTCATGGACAAGGAAACCAAGCCTGGAGACGAGGTGTGGATTGCTCAAGAGAACACAGCCAAGAAGGTGCAAAGCCGGGGACTTAACCCCCCAGATCTGTCTGACATCAGAGCCAGGCTCTTACCTCTATATCCTAAACGTGCTCATCCGTGTCTCCACGGCACCACAGTCTCAGCTGTGGATGGAATGATTTCCATCTTACAGAGGTGAAAAATGGCCCAGACGGGATAAGTGATTTCTCAAGGGCACAGAAGCAGTCAAGGGAAGACAAGTTCAAGTCTTCTATGAACCCCTTGTTCAGCATGGGTGCCCCTAAGGGCGTGGCGATGAGTCCATGCCCCACCGAAGCAGACCTCCTCTCTCCTTGCCTTCCTCTGCCCACCTCTTGGGAGAGCATCTTGTCCCAGTATCAGAGAGCCAGGCTTCAATGGAATGGTGGAGGCAAACTCTTTGCGTAGAAATCTGGGAGTCAAGTCTGCTCTTCCTTCTCCTCATCTTTTGGGTTCAGAGAAGTCACATCCCTGCCTGTCATAGCCTCATCCAAAGGTACCTCCCGTCATTCTTCCTGGAAAGGGTGGCTTAACAGTCAGTTTCTTTAGACAAGGTTTGCAAGCTTGGGCTGAGCCACAGAAGCCAGAAAAGCCAGCAGCGGCTATGGGGCTGGAAGCTCTGTCCTGTGCTGACTCTGGGAGCCAGTAGGACTCAGAACCATGAAGCAGGTCAAGAAAGGAGCATTGGGCTCACCCAGAGCTGGGTTCAAATTCTGACATGTTTATTTACTGAAGGGTGTCTGTGTGCCAGACACAGGACTGGGCTCTGCGGATGCAGCAGTGAATAAGAGAAGTCCTGCCCTCTTAGGGCTGACATTCCCATTTTGGTACACAGATCCTGATAGACATTCTGAGTGTAATTCAGAGGATTATGACAGCCTTTGCGCCAAGGTGTGAAGGAGAGGTACTTGGCACCACAAGAACATACAACAAGGTCAAGGTGGCCCAGGAAGGCGCCCTGGAGGAAGTGATGTTAAGAAGATACGTGAAGGGGATCCCTGGGTGGCGCGGTGGTTTAGCGCCTGCCTTTGGCCCAGGGCGCGATTCTGGAGACCCGGGATCGAATCCCACGTCGGGCTTCTGGTGCATGGAGCCTGCTTCTCCCTCTGCCTATGTCTCTGCCTCTCTCTCTCTCTCTCTCTCTCTGTGTGTGTGTGATTATCATGAATAAATAAAAATTAAAAAAAAAAAAAAAGAAGATACGTGAAGGATGAGCACACCTTTAAGATGAAGGCAGGAGGTGGGAAGACAGAGGAGAACCATTCCTGGCAGAGGGAACTGCATATACAAAGACTTTGTGGCTGGAGGGAGCACCGTGAACTTGAGTGATGAGAGGACTCTGAAGTGGCTGGAGGACAGAGAGGAAGGAGCATGGTGCCAAATGCAGAGGGGCAGAGCTGGAAGTCCTATCCTAAAAGCACAGGGAAAACGGATGGGGAGGACAGGAGCTAGGTGGAGGAAGAGGGCGGAGCTAAACTTGATGGCTTGTAATTGCACAGCCTTAGAGGGGCATCTGTCTGTACCTTCACAAGGGTCTGAGTTTCAGTTTATTCCCAGTGAGGATGAAGATCACTTGTCAGGATAAGCGATGTGAAAACACCCACCACATTAGCCTGAGCTGCCTCTGGGCAGGCATCTTATTTTTTCTGTCTCCCCAGTGTCGCCCAGGAGATAGGGTGGCCTGGGTGAGATTTCCTGCAGTTAAACCCAATCAGCTCTATTCTGGCTCCACCCTGGCTCGCTTTGCCCTCCCCTCCTTTCTCCTCCCAGCCTCCAACCCTTAATTTTGTTTTGGTTCCCAGAGTGGCAGCTGCAGGGACCGGCTTCTTGTTGCCATGACGACTGCCATTAAAGGAGCCAGCCACTTGAGCCAGGTTGATAACGGAAGCCAAGTGACTAACAGCCTTGTTTTCTTGCCTTGGGCTAGGCCTGGGAGGCCTCTTAATTGGAAGAGACAAAAGCAGGTGCTTGAGGGCAGGAGGACAGACCCCCGGGGGAAGGAGGCAGGGGGATGAGGCCAGTGCTGGAGAGGAGGCTCTTGTGGACCTCTGCAAACTGGAGCTGGTATGAGAGCTGCCATGGGGAGCCCTTGCCACAGCGGCTGAGCTGGGCGCGTTTGGGGAGCTGTGCCTTCCAGCCTTGGGACAGGGTAGGGGTGTGACGGGATGGTGGAGGAGGGTTTCACATCCTAAGAAGATTGGAGGAAGTGAGAGAATCAACTGATGTTTCTACTGAGATCCCTGTGGTGCTTCCACTTGGATCTACTTCTTCTCAATAAAAGAGGGGCAACAGTTTTGCCCCCCAGGTGAGGTTGCTGGACACCGTATAGGTCATCGAGTTAAATTCGAATTCCAGATAAACAGAAGTAAAGTGCCTAGTGCTAAATCTGGCAGCCCTAGCCCAGGGGACATTTGGTAATGTCTGGAGCCATTTCTCCTCAAAAACGAGGGTGTGACTGACATCTAGTGGGTAGAGTCCAGAGATGCTGCTCAACCTCCTGCGATGCAGAGGACAGCCCCCCTCCCCCCCCCCCCCCCCCCCCACCAAGAAGTGTCAGCCCAGACTGGCACTGTGGTTGAGAGGGAGAAACCTCTGTGCTGGAAAACTCCTTCACTTCTTCATGACGGCCCAAGGAGGGAGGATACTTGTCTCCTTCGCTCCATAAAGGAGGAGCTGGAGGCACAGAGGGGTTAAGCAGCTCACTTTAAGGTCACACAGCCAGTCTGTGGAGAAGCCAGGATTCAAATCCTGCTTTGTCAGCTCTGAAGGGTGGCCTCACAGAGGTCCAGCAGAGTCCCCGGAGACATGGCTTGAGGTCAGGCGTATGTAGGGGAAGAGATGGGGCAGCAAAGGCCCGCTAGATGCACCCTGCTTGGGGCTTTGCTCCATTAGATGACAGGGAGCTGTAGAAAATTTATGAGCAAGGAGGGTCTTGCTTGGACTTGGACTTCAGAAAGTATCAGCTGGTAACAGGTCCAAGATGGAGCTTTTTGCCACTTTTAGAAGAAAGCTTCCTCCTTTCTTTCCTGCCTCCTTCCTTCCTTTCCTTCCTTTCTTCTTTCCTTCCTCTCTATCCCACCTCCTCTCCCTCCTTCCATTCCTGACGTTTTTTGCTGCCTCCTTTCTTCCAGGAATATTTATTGAACATCAACTATGTACCAGG
Source organism: Vulpes vulpes (assembly GCF_048418805.1). Lineage (NCBI taxonomy): Eukaryota > Metazoa > Chordata > Mammalia > Carnivora > Canidae > Vulpes > Vulpes vulpes. Next base: position 17,744,547 of record NC_132789.1, on the reverse strand, counting down.
TACAGCTCTAGGAACTGTAGAAAAGGTGCAAAGCGACATCCCTGCTCACATGCTCTCATGAAGCATAGGATCTAGTTGGGGGACAGATAGATAAACAATAAATATATGCAGGCACCCCTTGGAGATATCGTGGGTTCAGTTCCAAGCCACCAGAAGAAAGCAAATATTGTGATAAGTCAAATCGAAGGAATTTTTTGGTTTCCCAGTGCATGTAAAAGTTGTGTTTACACTATAGTGTAGTCTATTAAGTGTGTGAAAGAATTATGTCTAAAAAAATAATATAATTATTATATTTTTAATATAATCATCTTAATCTAGAAATACTGTGTTATGTCACATATTACAATTAATTTTATTTTTATTTTATTGTACATATTGTATACATGTTTTAAGGGGAGTGGGAGGTGAAGGCTTCCAAAAAAAACCATTTTACTGCTAAAAAATGCTGACCATCATGAGTTTTCATAATCACTGATCACAGATCACTATGACAAACATAATAATAATGAGAAGTTTTGCAATATTGTTAGAATTACCAAAGTGTGACACAGAGTCAGGAAGTGAGCAAATGCTATTGGGAAAATGGTGCTGATACAGACTTGCTTGATGCAAGATGGCCACAAACCTTCAATCTGTAAAAAGAAAAAAAAGAAAAGAAAAACAAAAGTAGTGTCTGCAAAGTACAAGAAAGCAAAGTATGCCTGTGTTAGAAGTCACAAATGCTGTGAGGAAAATAAAGCTAGAAAGTGGGTGGAGAGTATCTGGGTAGCTCAGTGTTTGAGCATCTGCCTTTGGCTCAGATCGTGATTGCGGGTTCTGGGATCAAGTCCTGTATCAGGCTTCCCGCAGGGAGCCTGCTTCTGCCCCTGCCTATGTCTCTGCCTCTCTCTGTGTGTCTCTCCTGAATAAATAAATAGAAATCTTAAAAGAAAAGAACGAAAAGAAAAAGAAAGTGAGTGGAGCGGAATGGGCAGTGCTTTCCAGAGGAGGTGGTCAGGCATGGCCTCTGATACTATGACATTTGAGCAGAGACCTAAAGGGAAGGAGGGAACCCTGCTGACCTCTGCAGGAAAGGTGTTCCTGCCAGAGGGAACAGCATAGGCAAAGGCCCTGAGTCAGGAACGATGAATAGCAAAGAGGTCAAGGAGCCTGGAGTGGAGTGAACAGAAGGGAGGAGGAGACAGGTCAGAGAGGGAGCAGGAGGCCATTCCTGCAGGGTCTTGTGGCCCCCCCGGAAATGAGACGGGACCCGTGGGAGAATTTTGAACAAGGGGAGAAGCATGAATTCATCCACGTTGCGGACTGCTCTGGCCACAGCCGAGCAATAAATGCAGGGCACAAATCGGGGGCACAGAGTCTTTAGGCAAGAGAAGAAACTTCGCTGTTCTCTTCTGAGCTTTCAATTCTTAGGCTAGAAACCACAGCGCCTTACTCTGCCCCACTCCCCCACTGGCCAAATAGGGGTTCCAGAAATACTTGCCAGTCAAGTAGATGCAGGAATACTGGGTGTGGATATTTTGGGGTTCTCTGATGCTTATAGGGTTGACTCAGATCAGTTCACGTGTGTCGTGTTTTCAGGCTTAAGCTGGCAGAAATTCTCCTCGTGAATAATGCAGCCACATCCGTGCGGTGTGTTTTGATGCTTTTTTCAGGTCTCTGGCAATGCGGCTTCCAGGAGCTTTTGCTAGCACAGGGCCTGGTGGGCTTTAGCACCCTGGTTTGATGTGAGGAGGGTGGCAGGTGGGGCCTAGCTTTCCGGCTGGGTTATGTCTCCTGTGCAGTCTGGCTGGGTCTTCCCTGCAGTAACCTCTTGAAGGGCTCCGGGAAATGGTAGTGTAGCATTTGTTGCTGGTCGGCAGGTAGGAAATGGCATTTGTGCACCCCACTTGCTGGCTGCAGACCCCAGGATGGGAAGTGAGGACACCAAAGTCCTTGTCCCAGCGCTGCCCCTAACCACCTGTGGCCGCCCGCAGTTTCCTTCTGCCTATGCCATTCTGCTTTCCAAGTGGACGCAGTTGGACAGCTCCGGGATTCTAAGAACCTCAAACCATCAGATTTGGCCAGCATCCCTCCCCGAGAGCCAGGTCTCTCGCATTTTCTCAACAAGGAATTTGCCAAGTCTGTATTTAAGACCTATTAAAACTCGGTCACTGATAAGACCATCTGGGAATCTTCGTTCTGGTCAGGAAAAGCAAAGGCTCAACTAAAGGCATTCTAACAGGATAAAGATTTTTTTATTTCTTAAACAGTATTTACTGAGCATCTTATGGTGATGGCCTCATTTAATTGTCATGAAGCCACACAAAGTGGATAAAACACTGTCCCTTAAAGGTAAGGATAGTGACACACGGAGATGGCAAATAAGTCACCAAAGGTCACCGACAGTGTCAGTGGTACAGCTTGGATTCTGGCTCTGGAACCGGGTTCCGCATCACTCCGGAGCTGAAACCAATGACCTATCACATATGGTGATGAGCTCCTCTGAGCACGTGGAGTTGGCAAAAGGTCCAGGCTTTGGAATCGGACAGCCTTGTGTTCCAAGTTTGAGTCCTGCCATTTAGTGGATGCTTGGACCTTTCCAGCTTTGGTGTCCTCGTGCATCAGGTGGCGAGGGTATCCTGTACCGCGCAGCACTGCTGCGATGCTATCACTGCCAGGTATTCACCAGTATTTATGAAGGGACCAGGCAGAGTGCTTGGCTTACCCATTTAAGAGCAAGATAGAAATCAGTCGCAGAAGGACATTGTGCTGCCCTGTCTGGTCAGTCACATGAACTTGTAGATGTTCTCAGTGTAGGATCTTGCTCTCTTTGGGTAAGCCCCAGGCTGGGGGTGCTGCTGCCACAGGAGCAGTGCCGCAGACTGGGAAGAGGGTATTTCTTGGGGTCCAAAGGAACGAGCCCTTGAGCGGGGGTGGGGAAGGCTGAGTCTTGCCTGGCTGCCTCAACATCCTGAGGTGGGCAGTTGGATCTTCCCTCTGGGTCTGCTTATTCATTGACGTCGTGGCAATAATCCCTCAGCTGAAGAAATTCTGACGCCCTTGTGAGCTTGCGGGTCTTGTCACTTAGCCACCGCGAGGCCCTGGATGAGCAGCTAAGTGCTGAAGGCCAGGGGGAGGCAGTGTACTTTTCCTTGAGTAGTAGAGGAAGACAAGAAATAAATAGATTCTTGTGCTTTTTCATTGGACAAACTTGAAAGAACTCAGTTTTGTAAAGGACAATAACCGTTCCTTTGGCAGTGAGTCTCCTACTTAAAAATCAGAGAACGGAAGCCTCAAGACTTGAGACTTGATGATACCTGGGACCTTGACTGGATTCTTCTTTAATTTTTAATTTTTATTATTTTTAATTTTTATTATTTAATTTTTATTATTTAGTAAATTACATTTAATTAGAATTATAGCAACTATCATGCATTTGTTTCCTTCTTTTTGAGAACTAGACATCTTTACAACCACCATTTATTAAATGCTGCTCTAACTTGCTTTGTTTGATCTCATTTAGTGCTCAAAGCGAGCTTCCTATAGAGTAGGTACAAATAGAGACTCTTCTTTACTGATGAGAGAAACTGAAGCTCAGAGAGGTTAAGAAACTGGACCAAGGTCACACAACTGAGACGTAGCACGGCGCGGTATTTTAGCCGGCTCCACCCATTTCAATTTGGATGATAACTTGCTAACCAAACCAGCTCAAACAATGAATAAATATATGAAGATCAAGCCAAGAGGGAAAGAGAGCCTTAAGAAATCGACGTTATGGTTTCAGGGGTTTGGGAAGTTTGGAGTGAGGCCAGCTTCAGGTATAGCTCTATCCAGGGGTTCCAATGATGTCATCAGGACCCTCTGTGTTTTCTGGTCTCTGCACTGATTTTCTCTGTGCTAGCTTTCTGCTTTGTTGGTCTCTCTGGGGAGGGAGAATGTTGCCCAGCTCTCAGGTTACAACCTGCCAGCTTGGCATCAGCAGACAGAGAGCTTCGCCTTCCCCCCCCAACCCCCCTGCTGTGGTTCTCCTGGAAGATTCAGGATTAGGTTTCATTGGACCTCCGCCCCAGTCACATATGGCTTTTGCGCCAATCACTCTGGGACTCATCGCTTAGATCTGTCAAGCTGGAGGGATGCTGTGGGGGTCAGCCCAGTGAGAGGGAGGGAGGGGACCCAGAGGAAGTCCAGGTGACATGACCAGGCAGGGACATGGGAACGAACTAGGCAGACAAGACACAGATGCCTGCCTGGGCAGGGTGAGGGCCCCAGCATCTGGAGCTCAGCCCCGCGGTGCGGAAGTGACCTCCTGGGTGCTAGGTGTCTGTGGGATCTAGGGGCCTGGGCAACCCTGAAGTTATGCAGACACTTTGTACTTGTTGTAGGGAGAGAGTATCCTCAGTACGTCTCTGAGGTCCACAACCCCAAAACCCAAATGCGGTTCAGAACCGCTCAGCAAGATGCTGGAATTTGAAGATGAATACAGTTTCCCCGATCTCGGCTTGCTCAGAAATGAAATGCTCCCTAGTTTGTAACCCAGTGAGCCCTCCAAAAACAACCACCCCTAACAACAATCATAATTAGCATTTACCGGGCACCTACTGTGTTCCAGACCTGCACCATCCAATTGGAGCCACTAGTGTTACATGTTTATATTTAAAGGAAGTAAAACTCAAATAAAAAAATCCTGTTGCTCAGTTGTCCCAAGTTTCAAGTAGCCGCATGTGGCTAGGGATCCCGTTTTGGACATTTTAGGCACAGAGCATTTTCCAGAAAGTTCTGTTGTGTCCTAGACATTGTGCTAAGTGCTCTACATCCATGAACATATTTCAGTCTTAAAACAGCTCAGAGGGGTAGGTCCTATTTATTATCCCTTTTTATAGAGGGGAGTAAATTGAAGCACGAAGGAAGTGAAGTGACTTACCCAAGGCCACACAGCTGGTGAGGGAGCAGAGCCAGGGTACTCACCCAGCCCTTGGATGTGATGCTTGGCTGCTTTTCCTCCCAGTGTAGGCTAGAGGTGGCTAATGTGTTTTCTGGCTCACCCTGTGCTGTTTGAAGCAACCATCTGGAATTCGTGTTCTTATCTCCTGTAGCTGCCCAGACCCCCAGAGAGAATTGAGGCCGCTCCAGCGTCTGTGCGTGCCTTCCTGATCCACAAGGCCCGTGGGTCTGAGGAAGTGGGGCGTGTTGCCAGGGGAGCCGCCTCACACAGCAGCAGAGCACCCAGGAGAGGGCTGGCCGGTCTCCAGGGCGTGGGCTGGGAATGTGAGACACGCAGGCTGTTTTCTCCGGGAATGGAGGGGCGGGGGATTGACTGTCTTCACAGTTCCATCATCTCCCTGAGTGGCTGTGTGCGGGAGGTGTAGCTGGGGGGACCTTTTTGCCAAAATGCCCCCAGGTGAATGCCCCAGAACCAGGCCCTTGCGTGACCTTCTCGTCAGGGGGTGTCTGAGCACCTGTGCAGGGCACCTGTGTGAGGGAAACCCAATCTCAGCGCCCAGAACGCCCTGCTTCCAGGTCAGGGCAGGTTGGCCAGTCCCTATACTCTGAGGGAACGATGCGTGGTGCCTATTTATAGCATCCCAGAAAAGGGTTAACTGGGGCTGTCCTAGCAGCAGCCCACTGAGAAACAGGCTTTTGCTTCCCTTGTAAGGCCCACAGCCATGTTTAGGGCAGGTGCTAAGAGGGAAGACTTTGCTAGCACTAGGACTCTGAAGATCCAGGTGCCATGGCTTCATCACCTATGTCCCCGCCCCCCCCCCCCCCCCTCTCTCCCACAGGCACAGATGGGGCTGCAGAAGGACCGTCCTGTGTCTCTGCTTTCATTATCCATCTGTGTGGATGTGGAGGGCAGGGTGGAAGTGTGTGGGTGGGAGGGTGGGGCAGGGCTGTTCTGGAACCGTGTATGAGAGAGAGCAAGAGTCCAGGAGAGGAAGCTTTGATCCGTTCACCAGCGGCTACTGGGCTCTCGCTGTGTGCCAGACGCCTTCAGACCCCTTCTCTGAGAAGGCCCCAGCCCTGTGCAGGCTGCGATGGGCTGAGGGCAGGGAGGAACCCATCTGGAAGGAGGCCCTTTGCCTATGTGCCGGAGCGTTGGGATCCCTGCTGACATCCTACAGTAGCAGCAGAGCACAGACAAGATATTTCCTTTTTTACTTTCTTCTTTTTTAATAATAGACTTTATTTTTTATAGCACGTTTAGGTTCACAATGAAACTGAACAGAAAGTACTGAGATTTCCTATACATCTCTTTATCTGCCCTAAAAATCCTCTGCGCTCTGCTGTTCATCCCTTTCTGCCCCCAACCCCTGGCAACCACTGATCTTTTTGCCGTCTCCATGGTGTTGCTCTTTCCAGAATGTCCTGCAGCTGCATTTGGACAGCATGTAGCCTTTTCAGATTCTTTGGTTTCAGTAATACGTGTTTCAGGTTGAAGGTTTCCCTCTTGCTACCATGATTCTCCATTGGAGACCTATGTGCAGAGGGGAGGGGGAGCTGGGTGGTATTGGGCACACCTGGGGAGGTCAGTGGTGAAAAGGTTTGGCAGGGCAGAGGTGGACCTGGCTGGTGCTGCAGGGCCAGGACTTCAGGAGCAGGGAGTTGGCCACCTGGGACTCCGAAGCTGGAGATGATTCAGATCCCAGCCTCTTCACGAACCAGATGGTCTCCATCCCTCCTAGCTCACCTGCCTCATTGGGAAAATAGAGTAGTAGCAATGGCACCCACATGGCATGCTTGTTATGAATCTTTGGGGCTCATGGATGTGAAGCACCCACGTAGCTTGTGGGATGCACCAGTACGTATTGAATGAATAAATGGACCTACTGTGTGCCAGGCTCAGTGCAGGGCAGATGGTCGTGGGTTCGAGTCCACACTCTGCCACTCAAAAGCCATGTGCACGGGCAGCCCCGGTGGCGCAGCGGTTTAGCGCCGCCTGCAGCCCAGGGCATGATCCTGGAGACCCGGGATCGAGTCCCACATCAGGCTCTCTGTGTGGTGCCTGCTTCTCCCTCTGCCTGTGTCTCTGCCTCACTCTCTCTCTCTCTCTCTGTCTCTATGAATAAATAAAATAAAATCTTTAAAAAATAAAATAAAAAAATAAACTTAAAAAAAAAAAGCCATGTGCAAAAAAAAAAAAACAAAACAAACAAACAAAAAAAGCCATGTGCTCTTGGGCAAGTATTTGACCTCACCAAGACTCAGTTTCCTCATCTGTAAAAATATGCACCCACACCCATCTCACCTAATTACCCTGAGGATTCAATAAAATAATGCCCCAAGCATGGTGCCAGGCTCAGCGAACACCTCATAAATAAGTGTGTAAAGCACTTACTGTGCGGCTACCACTGTGTTAAATGCTTTTGATGTATTATCTTATGCCTGTGAGGCAAATACAGATACCCATTTTACTGATGGGAAAGATTTGCCCAAGATTCTGTGCAAGAGCTGGGGTTTGAATTCTGGAAGTTTGACTCTAGAGCCCAGTGCTCATAGCTGACCATTGGAGCTTGGAAGGGGAGGAGGAGGAGGTCCCATCAACTTTGCCTAGGGGGTGGGGGGTGGGGGTGGCTCGGGAAGGAGGGCAGAGGACACCTTAGTGAGTCCCAGAAGATGCAGTGGTTTTGCCAGAGCTGGAGATGGAGGTCGGAGTGGGTGAGGATATCAGGTGCAGGGGACTGCACAAAGCACAAAGCAAAGGCAGGGGTGGGAATCCTACAGAAGGAATGGCACAAGTGACCGAGCTGGGCGTGGGAAGGGGCGGGGAGGGGACAGGATGTGGCAGGAAAGGAAGGTAGGGCCCCATGGTAGAAGCAGTCACAGCTCGCAGCCCTGTTCCAGGCCTTCCCAACTCACCTCCTGTGCGCCCCCTCCCCCATAAGAAATTAAAAAATAAAAAGCCGCCAGCTATTTCCATGTCGTGCCTTTCCCTGCCACATTGTCCTTCCATCTGTTCCTTCCTTTGAGCTCTAGGGTGGCTGGGGGGGGGCGGGGGCAATTGCAGGGGCAGCATTTTCCTCCTCTGGTTTAGAGTTGGAGAAACCAGAGAGTTCAGTTCTGTTTGTACCTTAGATCTTGAGCATCACCTCCTCCAGGAAGCCCTCCCTGACCGCTAGACCTACCTCATCAGCTCAAGTTCCTTTGTTATTCTCCAAGAACTAAATTCTTTTGCTGCAGGGAACTGGCCTACTTTTTTGTTGTCATGTACCCATTTGTTGTACTTGGTTAGTATCTGTCTCTGTAGACTGCCATGTCCACAAGGGCAGGGATTCTATCTGCTCGTCATCTTGTACCAAACTCCTAGGAGGTGCTCCATAAATGTTAAGTGAATGAGGGACAGCTGTGGTTCTTGTGAAGGGAAGTGCTGGGAAGGCAGGTGTTGGCAGAACATGGAAGAGGTACATTTATCCCTGCTTGGGTATGGAGAGTCCAGGAAGGCTCCCAGAAGGAGGTGACACCTGGGCTGAAGCCTGAGTTGCACTTAGCTAGCTGCAGCATGTCGGGAGGGACCCTTGGCAGAAGGCATATGTGGGCAAAGGCACACCCACGGCTGGGTCTGAGGGCCCGCGGTCCGAGGCGGGGCTGGACATGCTGGCCTGCTAGGGCATGTGCATCTCGCCCTCAGCATCCAGGAGGCCCACCCGGGAGGCAGAGCTGACCTCTGCTCATTCCCCTCTCCTCCTCACTTTGCCCAGATGCTGCGAGCTATTTTTAAAAGTCACCCTGAAGGCGGTCCAGACACCCTAAATGAACCGGCCTTTCCACTGTGAGTTTCTCGCGGCCGGGAGAGGCAGGGGGCCTCCATCTCATTAGCTCCTGCTGGCTCAGCATTACTCACCCAGCTGCACTGCCAGGCGCCAACCACCCAGGACCCCAGCTGGGGTGAGCTGTGCTCTGAGCCAGCACCGAGGCAGCAGGACTTGGAGGAGCAGGTGGCAGCTCGGCTGGTTTTTATTTTGGCCTAATGTGAGCCACAGGCACAGTGCTGGGTGCTTTATGCCAGGGGTCCCTGTGGCCAAATCCAGCCTGTGTGTGCACTGCCCTTAAGCCAAGAATGGTTTTTACATCCTAAAAAGGGGTGTGAAAACGAGAGAGGATGGGACATAGACGGTATGTGGCCTGAAAATAGGTTTGACAGATTTAGCAAATAAAAATTCAGATCGCCTGCTGAAATTTGAATTTCAGAAAAACCAGAGAATCTTTTAGTATAAGCCTGCACAGTATCTGGTACATACTTAGACTAAAAGAAATTCCATATGTATTTGAAGTTTAGATTTCACTGGGCAGCCTGTGTTTTTATCTGGCGGTCCTGCTGTAAAACCTGAAGTGTTTGCTCTCTGACCCTTCACAGAAAACGTTTGCCCACCCTGGCCTTGAACACAGAGCAAATGAGATCAGGTGCCAGAGGGCCTTAAAGACACTGGAACCAAACCTGATGAGCATGAGCTGCTGGCGTGTGTTACTAATATAATCAGAGTGATCGATCACCCAACATAGATTGAGCACCTCCTGTTTGCCCAGCGCTGTCCTAGAGATGGACAGTACACACATAAGCGTGCAGGTGTATAGTGAAAGTCAGGCCGTGATAAATTCTAAGCAAAAGTATACAGCAGCAGAAGGGGGTAGAGAGTGACATGCATGAAGCTTTTACACTGTGTGGTTCTGAGCTCCTGCTCCCATTCTGAGCGCTGTGCATGCTTTTTTCATGAAATCTGCACATAGCAGCCCTGACAGGTGGTATATCATCTCCATTTCACAGATAAGGAAACTGAGGCCTGAGGTCATCCAGCCAATGGCAGAATTGGAATTTGACCTGAGCCTGGTGACTCCTGATCTCCTATTCTTACTGGCTTTACTAAGGTGCCTCCCTTTATAGGATGCCAGCTGTATTATGCTGGGTCCTGTTAGAGGCCCTCTGCTGATACTTTCCATAATCCTTATGGGAGCCTTGCACGCTGGGCTGTATTATTCCGATCCAGGCATAAAAGCGGTGAGCACGGCACTGTGTGGAGAGGCAGCCGGGAGTAGTGAGTTGATCTGGAACCTAGCAGGGTTCCAGGTGGGCCACGTGAGGCTATCTGGGTATCAGTGGGCAGGTGGCAGGAATGGGGTGGGGAGAAGGCACGGCAGGCCGGGGAGCCCCCACGAGTCCCGTCTTCCTGCTTTTCGGATTGGCCTCGGTTTCCCTGCCTGCCTTCCTCCTGAGATTGATTACTTCTCCTGTGTGCTATTGAAATATTTGCAGGTGGAGGGTGGGAGGGCGGGGCTGGTTCCTGAATTTGCAGGGTGGGGCTGACAGGGGTTGATGGTCTGAGATCCCACGAGCAGGGGTGGGGCCAGGCCACTGCCCCAGAGGCCAGTGAGGTCCTAAATAGCCCCTGGATGGGAAGCTGGGGTAAGTGCATCGAGCTGAAGGGCCCCATAGCTCACACTCATGAATATCTACTGTGGGCCGGCCCTGAACTAGGCAGTCCCTATCTTCTAAGACTGGCTCCTGTTTGTAGAATCCCTACCATGTGCCAGGCACTGTCTCCACAGGGCTCTTGCAAGGCTCCCGTTACCCAATGAGGCAGGGACACTATGATCATCCACCCTATTTGACAAGTGAGGAAGCTTGTCCAGCATCATGAGTGGTCAAGGATTCGATGTCAGGTCAGTGACTCCACATTCTGGCTCCTAGCCTCTCCACTGCCTCCTAACATCCTGTCGTTAGAGCTAACAAGCTGGTTCTGAAGGAAGTGAGCTCCCCATCACTGGGGGAATGCAAGCAGATGTTGGAGGACTCCTTAGAATGGGTGCTAGACAGGGATGAAAGCTTCCTGACCACTGTGACCTTTGAGGTCTCCCTGCCCTGAAGAGGCCCCCACAGGACATGGGTGGCAGAGTCCGGTCCGGGTGACTCAGGACTCCTGACTTGCAGTTAGTGCTTCTTTGGTCTCCATGTTGGGTGAGACCTAGGAATCCCTTTCTCATAGGTTTCTCAGCACTTTGGGATTTTAGAGGGCCTGACCCCTTTCTGGGCAGGGCTGGAGGCATTGCTGACTGTGAGACCTAAGTTCAAGAGGTCCTGACCATGCCCTTTCCTGGTTTTGTAACCTTAGGGCAAATTGCATAAACTCTTGTGAACCTCAGTTTATGCAGCTTTAAAATGGGGATGATGATGTTCCTGTGAGGATTAAACAAGGTATTCTGTACAGAGACCCCGGCACATAGTAGGTGCTCAGTAAACATACTCTCTCACTCTAAGCTGGGCAATAACAAAAGCATTTTGTTCAAAATGGCCTCCAACTTCTGCTATGAGACAAAGTATTTGTTAGAATAAAGGCCCTGGGTCTGATCGTGCCTCCTCTGCATGACCTGGGGTGGTTATCGAACAGCTCCCTGCCTCAGTTTCCCCATCTGGGAAAAGGGAATAATTCAGTAATCCACTTCATTTGGGTTGTCACGCTATATACAGTTCCAGGAACACAGTGAGTGCTCAAAAAATAAAAAATGGCAGCAAGCTTTAGCATCATGAAACTTCTACTATGTCCTAGCCAGGCCTGCCCTTTTGCAAACAGCAGCCCATTTAACCGTCGCCCTGGACACGAGGGGTTGAGCCGGGATGCAGATGGAGGTCTGTGGGCCTCGAGTCCCAGCTACCACAGCCACTGCCTCTGTGCTGCCTGAATCACACATGATCCCAGGGCTGAAGATTAGAGAAATCACAGAGGCTGGGGAGGGGCCGGGAGGCCACCTGCCACTGCCACCATGCCCAGACCACCCCAGGTCCCTCACATCTGTCAGCTTTCACAGCCGACTGAGTCCAAGCTCATGCCTGGCGCCTGAGAAGGGAAAGGTGGTTGAACTGAATTTCAGAGGCCTTCTGTGGCCCTCTCCCTCACCCCCCCAGGTCTGGCCAGTTCCCTGGGGATGGGGCCCGCCCTCGAGGGTGTGGGTCACAGCCTCTTCCTGCAGCCCTTGCTCTCTCCTGGGAGGCTCTCAGCGTCCTTCCCAGGGAGACTTCTGCCCCACCCCGCTGCCTTTTTAATTTCCTCTTCTGGCCTCAGGCTGGCAGCCTGTTACTAACTTCTGGAGACGGGTTCTAGCCCACAGCTGGGAGCCAGCAGAAGTGGGGGGCACCTCACTTGTCAGGGCCCCTCCCCAGGCTGAGCACTACCCACTACCCACGGGTGCTGCATTTGCACCTCCACCACCCACCCCACCCCAGATCCATCCCCAGGACAAGAGTCCTGGAGCCAGCCTTCCCTGGGGATTGCCCTTCCTGAGTTTCAGAGTCCACAGCGATAAACGGACAACCTTCTCCACTCTGCAGAGTTTGGACTTGAGACAGCGCGTGTGTCCAGTCTGGGTAACGATAGGAAACAGAGGATTCCCCCAAAGGGAGTACAGTAAGGTGAATTTAATAAAGGCACTACTGACCAAGGCAGGGTGGGGTGCGCCAAGGATGCAGCACCCTGTGGTGGTAATAGTGAGGAAGCCGCAACTGTTACCTCCCCTGGTCTGACATGGGGCCCAGGAGAGGTGGCCAGAAGGGGCTGGCTGTGTGGGGAAGGTCCCAGACAGGAGCCGTGACTGCTGAATCTCTTCCTAAGGATTTTGGGACAGCTTCCTGTTTTCTATCCTCTCGCACCTCCTGCTGCCATCTGAGCTTGCGTGTGATTTCCTTGGAGAGCTTGATAAACATCCTGGAGTTGCTGATTCCATGGGTCGGAGGCCAAGCATTTGTGTCTCTACCAGGTCCCACCTGGTGCTGGTGCTGCTGGCCCTGCTGGGCAATGTCACATTTGCCCTGTGCCTGTCTTAGCTTGTCCTACCTTTTGGCTCATTGGAGTGAAAGGTCGTCCTGGGCAGGACTGTTTGACTCCATCCCTGCTGCTCTGTGCCCTCAGTGCGAGGGCCTCCTGCCGAACTGCATTCATGAGCATTTGAACTGTTTACGACGACGTCTCCCTGTTGACTGTTGCTCACATGTGTGCATGCTTTGGCTTGGCGGTACCTGAGTGGAGGCCATTGTGGAGATGGAGGTCAGCATGCAGGCTTATTTGGGTATGCCTTTGGGATTGACACCCGGGGAGCAGAGTGAAGCAAGCAGGAGAGGGCCAAAGGAGAAGATGGGCCACGGGGCTTTCATGGAAGCGCCACGGCGAGTTCCCAGGGAGCTTTGTGGCCCTTCAAAGCTGTCCCAAGCTGGGGCGAGGATGCCAAATCTTCAGGGCCCGCCTGCTCCAGTCTCTGGGTGAGGGCCACCCTGGGAAGCAGTGAGACCTTGGGGCAGGCTCTCCCTGTGGCTGAAGTAGTCCCCTGTCCTCTAAGGGACTGGCAACCCCTCTAAGGGTTCTCCAGCACCCCCCTAAGCAGCCTCCAGTCCTGAAGGGTTCTGTGGGGCACACTGTGATACCTACCATGTGATCAGCTCTTCTCCAAGGGGCCAAGGAGGGGCCAGTAGCCTTCCCTGGACTCCGTGCCCCAACCTGGAAAGCCCTTTTGCTCTCCTCAAGCACACAGGAACCCCCCCCTCCCAAGAACTCTGCCCATGGTTTTTGCCAACAGCGGACTTCTGAATCTTAGTTTTGCTGGGCCAGGCCATCATGTAGCAGAGAGAGGCCAAAGCCCCCAGACTCCACCCCGGCTTGAGCTGAGCTGGGAAATAAGAGCACCAGTGTTGCTATGAACCACAGACAGTGGTTAGGGGGTCCTCCCGGCCTTCTGGAGAGAGGGAGAGTAAGAGGAAGGGGTTGTTTCCTCTGTTGTGTCACGGAGGGCGGTGACCCCAGTAAGTGCATCTGACCCCTGTTTCTGGAGTGGAGTGGAGTGGGCAGAGGCTCCCCTTGGAGTCAGATTGCCCAGCGTAGAAACCTCAGCAGGATGACCTTGGATGTTCTGACCTTGGCTAGGTAGTAACCGATACCTCTGCATTTCATAATTTTCTTGTGAATGAAGTGGGTGGTAGGGGCCACCTGGGAACCATGCTGTGGGGATTATGTGGGGCTGGCCGCGTGCCTCTGCTCAGACTGGCGTAGCAGAACACCACAGATAGAGTGGCCTAAACAGACCTTTATTTCTTGCAGTTTGCCAGCTGAGAAGTCCGAGGTCAAGGTGCTAGCAGATTCAGCTCCTGGTCAGGGTTCTCTTCCTGGCTTGCAGGCAACCACCGTCTCACTTTGCTCTGATTTCTTCCTCTTCTTTTAAGGACACTAGGCCCATCCTGAGGCCCTTGCCTTCAGGACTTTGTGTAACCCTGATTACCCCCCCCCCCCCCGAGGCCCCACCTCCAAATACCATCACACCAGGAGGGGGAGAATAGGGCTTCAGCATGTGACTCCATAATACCATGTGTGCTTACCACAGTGCTGTGCAAGTGTGTGTAAGCTAGAGCAGCATTATTATTTTCAGAGACAAGCCATTGGCTGAAGCTTCTAGAGTAGCATCAAGAGCCTGGGTTTCTGCTCCTGCCTCCTGTACACTGTGTGACCTTGGGCTGGCTGCTTAGGCTCTCTGATCTTCATTCTCATAAAAATAGGCCCACCCCGCACAGGGCTGAGGAGAGGGTACAGTGAGTTAATACAGGTAAGCCTAGAACTCATTCACTCGTTCACTTATTCCTCCTCTGGCAGAGAAGTGCTCCGCTGGGGGGATGAGGACGTGGAGCGTGATGGTGAGGATGCTGACGGTGGGTGTGTCCGTCTGCCCAGGCTGCCATGACAAGCTACCACACCCGGGGGGACCTGAATGCCAGATATTTACGTTCTCACACTTCTGGAGGCTGGAAGTCCAGTATCATGGTGTTGGCAGAATTGACTCCTTCCGACGTCTGTGAGGGAAAGCTCTGTTCTGGGTGTTCTCGTACATGGCCCTCTTCTCCCAGGATGGCGGACTCTTCCCTCTGTAGTGCTCTGTGCTCAGACTTCCTTTTATAAGGACACCAGTGGTACCAGGTGAGCGCCCACCCTAATGACCTCATTTTAACATAATTAGCTCTTGAAGACCTTGTCGACAAATAGATGACATCCTAAGGTACTCGGGGTTAAGGTTTCAGCGTATGAGTGGGGGGCAGGGATACAGTTCAGCCCCTAACATCAGGGAGGCCACAGTTTGCAGGCTCTGAGGCAGATGAGGCCCTGCCCTCAGAGCATTTATATCCCAGAGGAGGGAGACGGTACGCAAAGAAACAGGACAGGAATAGTGTAAGTACCCTGAAGGAACTGTAACGAGGAATGGATGGAGTCACGGGGAGGGCTGTCTCAGATAATGGGGTCAAGGAGGGAGATGACATTTCGTGTGACATCTGAAAAGTGCAGAGCAAGCACCCGAAAAAATGCTTCAGGAGAATGTGAAGTGTGGAGCTCTTCTAGGCCACAGGCCTCAGACTTAACAGAAGACGGGGTGAGGAGGGTATGAAAGGAAAGCAGTTATCAAAACACTGTGGACGGCCTGAGAAGCCCAGGAGGAGCGACACAGCCCTTTGGGGTGACCACACCCGGGTTGCATTTGGGTCTCCCGTCCAGCTGCCTCTGCCTTCCAGGTGAAGCAGATCATGGAGGAGGCCGTCACACGGAAGTTTGTCCACGAGGACAGCAGCCGCATCATCTCCTTCTGTGGTGAGCCCGTGGCCTGTGGCCTTGAAAGTGGCTTCTTTCTCTGTGGGCTGACCTGGGGGAGTGGCATCTTTGTGCAAGCAAGGGTTCTTAACTGCTTTTTTGCTTTGTAACTCCAACGTTATTTTCAGATTTCCAAGGGGCCCCATTAGGGAATTTGGAAATACAACAATGTCTCCAGAAGACATTAAGAATGGCCCCCGTGCAACCTACGAAGGGTTAATCACTGTTGATGCCGGAGGGCCTGCTTTCCCCTCTCAGTTCACAGCCACCAACCCACACCCCTAGTGATGTGGGTCTCGCATCTGAGGAATGGCTCCATCTGAGGAATGGCTCCGTGCCCCTTCCCCCGCCCTGCCTATGGCTGTTGCTAAATAATGGGAGGGGACGGATGGGCTTTAAAAATTCAGGGAGTGAGGAACCATCACACCATCCTGAGGGATCATGTCCAGCTGGCTCAGCACCGGAGGCAGGCCCAGGGCTCAGAGCATGACTCAGACGTCTCTCCTTGAATCAGCTTTGCTTGCAAGGCTCCAGAAATAACCATGCTGCCAGGTTGTTACTATACTTCCACCTCGGTTACAGGCTACAGACGCAGGTTTTGCGTGTCCCCGGAGTCAGGATTCTGTTTCTACGTATCAGTGTGTACGTATAAGTGGGGGAGTTTCTTTCTCCCTAAAAACCTTTATTATTTCATGACTGGCATGTGTTGGGGTGAAGGACGTGCTGTAATCCCCCTCTCGTGGCCTTGGTCTCATAGAGAGGCCCGAGCGAGGAGACCTGACTGGGCCCTCGGCTTCATCCAGATGGCTGGGCGTACCACCTGTGGGAACACACGTCATGACCTGGGAGCCTGCTGACGTCAGTTTGGGCCCTTTGCAGCCAGGCCGACCTGGGTTCACATCCCTTCTCTGCCACTTGTGTGTTGGGTGACCTTGGCAAAATTTTATGTTTTTTGAAGTGAGATCTGTTTAAGCTACATATATATGTATATTTATATACTTGCATATTTATGTATATATAGAGGAGTCTGTATGCACATAATTACATGAACATGTATGTATATGAAAGGACACATACACACAAATGTAAATATGGGAATGTATTTACCTATATTTTTTTCTCCCGGACATCTTTATTTGCAAAGAAAATAATCGGCATGCCCATTTCAAAATGTGCTACGATACCTACCCATTAAAGACTTAGAGGAATAGAAAGTGATAAAAATCACAATAATCCTCTAACTCCAGCCACAGTTTGGGATGAGGGAAGAAATGTGATGGCACTGAGTAAGGCCTACAGGGTCTCCCTGAGGGGTCTCTGATCCACCGTTCCTTAGGATTCATTGTCAGAAAGAGTCAACCAAGCTGCCAATACCTGGATAGTTACTTAACTTCTTGAAGTATAAATGGATGAAAAGTGTTGTGTGTGTAAGCAAAAATGAAGGTGTTTAATAGATGCTTATCCAGACTATTTTAAGCCCATAAGCAAATTAGGCAATAAGTGGACATTCATTCAAAGCCAAGCAATTACTGGGGCACCTGGCTGGCACAGTTGGTAGAGCACACAACTCTTGATCTCAGGGTTATGAGCTCAAGCTCCATGGTGGATGTGGAGCCTATTTTAAAAAATTAATTAAAAAAATAAAAGCCAAGTAATTGCTAACAACAACAACAACAACCCAAGACAAGAAATTAAACCAGAACTTCTCAGTATTTGTCCTTGCACACAACATGACCTTGGCCGGGCTCTTAACCCTTGGACTGTTGGCGTTCTCCTTCTTTGGAGTGACGGCGACTAGCACACTCACTTCGTGGGCTTTTTCCACCAGGATTGAGTAAGCTAAAACTACACACTGGTCTCACTGTGTGAGATAGAAGGTAGGAAAACACTAATAGAGGCCTGCTGAAAGTACCAGAAATAAGATTGGGGTCATCAGAGTGGCCTCCACAGGGACTGTCTCCCAGCAGGGAACACTAAGTCCCAGAAATGGAAAGTGATTTGCTTGAGGTCACACAGCAAGTTAGAGGTAGAGCCCAGACTACCACCCAGGGCAGACATAGACACGGGAAATGATGAGTGAAGCCTCTCTTCAAATCCTTCATGGAGACACAGGTGTTGTGAGCACACCATGGGCTCAGGTCTGGTTTTTTTTTTTTAAAGATTTATTTTTATTTGTTTATGATAGACATAGAGAGAGAGAGAGAGGCAGAGACACAGGCAGAGGGAGAAGCAGGCTCTATGCCGGGAGCCCGATGCGGGACTTGACCCCAGGACTCCAGGATCGTGCCCTGGGCCAAAGGCAGGCGCGAAACCACTGAGCCACCCAGGGATCCCCCTCAGGCCCAGTTTTGAATCCCAACTTGGTCACTTTTTTCCAGGTGGCCCTGGGCAATTCGGTTTGCTTCTTAGAGCCTCAGTTTTCACATCTGAAAAATGGGGATGGTTGTCCTTTCTTCCTTGGCTGTGGCAGAGGGAGAATGAGATCTGTAATGCTAGCTGTTACTGGAATCACAGTAGTGACGTTTATGTCACTTTTATCTTGAGCCCAGACAAAGCTCAACAGTCCTGTGGTCTGGTCCCTCCTCTCTCCCTGGCAGGAGCAATAGCTAATGTTCCTAAAGCGCTTACTGTGTACTGGGCTCTGTGTGAAGTGCTTTCCATGCATTTTTTCCACCTCATTCTAACAGCAACCTTTTAAGATGCACATTCATGCTCTCCCCACTTCTCAGATGAAGAAACTGAGACACAAGGAGGGGAAGTAGTTGCTGGAGGTCACACGACTTCTTAGTGTCTGGGAAAGGATGTGGGCAGATAGTCTGACCTTGGGCAGCGAGCATAGGTTAACTCCTCAGCTGTCTTGCTCCCTTTCGAGGGAGTGGAAGGGAGAGAGGCATATGCGGTTTTCCCATGTGAGGCTCTCATGAATTCTGAGATGCTGGGCCCGCAGCTCTCCAAGGCGCCTCTGTGTGACTGAAGTCCTGGGCTGGGTGCATGGGAGTGTGGGCAGGGCAGGGCCTACTGACTGTCATGTCCCTACAGCGGCTGTGGAGGCCTGCGTCCTGCATGGGCTGCGGCGGCGGGCGGCTGGCTTTCTGTGCTACAACGAGATTGCAGCTCTCTTCATGAAAGTGGGCAAGAACTTCCCGCCGGCCGAGGAGCTGAGCCACAAGGTGCAGGACCTGGAGCAGCTGATTGAGAGCACGTGAGTATGGAGCATGGGGTATGGGCAGGGCACGCCCTGCAGAGGACAGTCCCCCTGACTCCACGTTCCTCCCTGAGCTCTGCAAGAACCCATGCCTCCTGCCAGTTCCTCTCTCCGGTTTCCTTTCTGCTCCCCAAACCTGCCAGATTGTTTCCTACCCCAGGGCCTTTGCACATGTTCTACCCACCACCCGGTTCCCATACTTCATTTTCTGTGGCTAGTTTCTTGTCATCTCAGGCTTTGCCCCAGTTAAGGATAAATTCCAACCCTCACCCAATTTTTCTTTTAGATCACTTATTTACTTACTTCCCTGTGGTTATCACCACCTCTAATTACTCTTTCATTTGTTTCCTTGATTCTTGTCTATCTTCCCCGCTTAACTCTGAACTCCTGGGAACAGGCAACTAACATCTGTTACTCCCCATCCCAGTGCCTGGACAGTGCCTAGAAATGTTCAAGACACGATTGTTGAATGCATAAAGTGGCTTTTGGGAGCCAGACCCCATTCTGAATGCAGGAAGACCAAAGTTTAATCAAAGCAGTATGGTCTCTGTCTGCATGGACCAGGTGTCACATTGAGGCCACCATTGAAGGGGAGCCTTGACTTCACTCACATGTCTTAAGAGCTGATTATGTTTGCTGGGGGAGGCTCATGGCCTGAGTATGTGTACCTGAGCACCTTCCACCAGAGCCTCGCCAGAGTCCTAATTGTTCAGCCAAAGCCTTGATCTGGAGCCTGGTCAGGGATGCCAAATAGGTTTCAGCTCCAGTTGTTGCTAGAGGCTGCCCAAAGGACCTTGTTGTGAAAGATTCTAGAGCTACTCTTGGGTTTCACAGGAAAGAATGCTCAGATTGATTAGATGGCACGAGACAGGAGAAAGAAGCACGCATGCCATGTTTGCCTTCTCTGCCATGGGTGTTCCTTCCACTTCACTGGATGGGCAATGGCCCTTGCCTTGCCTTTCAGGCCATACCAGCCCAGAGCTGCTGGCCAGAACTGTGTGATGGGCAGGGCTGTGGATTTTACATTGCCAACTCCCATTAGGAATCCCAAGTGACTCCTCAGCCACTTGGTTTTCAGGTGTCTTCCAGTCCATCTGCTAAATTTCCAGGTGTTTGCTGAGAACTTCTTAAAGGGGTGGATGTCCATCGGCCTTCCATGATATTGGGAGTGACTTTCTAATGGAGGAATTAGAGATACCCATGCCAGTTGGTAAGGGAGAGCCATTCCTTCATTCATGCAACCACTTATCCATGACAGGGAGAGGGGAGAGAGGGGGAGGGAAGAGAGAGAGAGAGAGAGAGAGAGAGAGAGAGAGAGAGAGAAGAGAAGAGAAGAGAAGAGAAGAGAGAGAAGGGAAGGGAAGGGAAGGGAAGGGAGGGGGAGGGGAAGGGAAGGGAGGGGGAGGGAAGGGTAGGGTAGGGTAGGGAAGGGTTTTCCCATGTGAGGCTCTCATGAATTTTGAGATGCTGGGCCCACAGCTCTCCAAGGTGCCTCTGTGTGACTGAAGTCCTGGGCTGGGAAGGGAAGGGAAGGGAAAGGGAAAGGAAGGGAAGGGAAGGGAATCACTATGAGAATCCGGCTTACCCATCAACAGTGTATGAAAGTGTATTTCCCTGCATCTTCATGCTTGTTGGGTATTATGATTCCTCCAACTCTTTGCCCACTTGCCAGGAGCAATAAGGGCTCTTTTGTTGTTTTGGTTGCCATTCCCTTCATTTCCTTGAGAGGTTGCTGTTTGCATATTGGTCCTGTTGGATTTCCTCTTTTGTGAATATTCATCCTTCTTCTTTACTGGTCTTGAAGGTGAAATCAGATCCAGGGCCTCCAGGAGAATGTGCGGAAGCTGCCGAAGCTGCCCAACCTGTCCCCACTAGCCATCAAGCACCTGTGGATCCGCACTGCCTTGTTTGAGAAGGTGCTGGACAAAATTGTGCATTACCTGGTGGAAAACAGCAGGTGAGCCAGAAAGACCAGACGCCTGGGTGTGCTCTGCCGCCACCTGCTGGCCTTCTTGGAAATTGCGCCCTGTTGCACAAAGCACCTTTCGTTTCTCCCCCTTGATATGCACTTGACTTGGAAGAAATTACATGAAGGCCATCTGGATGTTCGTCTCCGAATTAGCCTAGTTTAGGACCTTGGGACAATTCAGGTGCTTACTGGCAACGCCGGATCTCCAGATTAGGAGTGGGGTGTAGGATCCTGCAATCTTAGGCATCTTTCTTCTCCCATGAATTAAGCCTACTGTCTTCTTACTAACCATGGCCCTAGAGGAGTCATTTAGCTTCTCTGTGTCTCTCCTCTCATTTGGTAAGTGGGACAGGGATCGCTGCCATTCTGGAGAAGAGGTGAGAAGGGAAGATAGTGAGTCCACAGCATTTTGGAAATTTATAATGATACTTTCTTACATTTTTTTTTTCTAGCTCAGATCAACTTGGTGTAAATGTTTTGTAGTATGAGCCCTCTTGGCAAGCATTTATCCATCCATTCATTCTTCCAACAAATATTTAATGAGCACCTAGCAAGTGCCAGGCACTAACCTTAGATGTTGGGGATACATTGGTCTTTTTTTTTTTTTTAATTTTTATTTATTTATGATAGTCACACACAGAGAGAGAGAGAGAGAGAGAGAGAGAGAGAGAGGCAGAGACAGAGGCAGAGGGAGAAGCAGGCTCCATGCACCGGGAGCCCGACGTGGGATTCGATCCCGGGTCTCCAGGATCGCGCCCTGGGCTAAAGGCAGGCGCCAAACTGCTGCGCCACCCAGGGATCCCGATACATTGGTCTTAACTGTCATGTTCAAAGCTTGGATGTTATGCTAAGGGATAGGGAAGCTGGGGAAGAATGTAAAATCGGAGACTCTTCACGACCAGTACTCCTTTCCAGCCAGAAGGAGAGGGAGAGAGAGAATATCAAGGAAATACATGAGAATCTCCTCATCTCTTGGTATATGAAAGTGCCTATTTAACCACATCCTCACATAAAATGGGTATTATGATTATCTTTCATTCTTTGCCTGTTTGCCTGGAAAACATATCTGAAAGTATAGAACAAATCCTTCTCTTCATGAACCTCACATCGTAGCAGGGAAAACAGGTAACTAGTAATTGGGATAATATATGATGAATATTCCAAACTAGGTGGGTGGTGTTTAATTTACTCTGGGTGGTCAGAGAAAGTGTCCTGGAATACATGGCAGTTAAGCTTCCATTTGAAGTGCCTGTAGGCATTAACTGGGTAAAGATGTAGGGGAAAGAGTGTTTCTAGCAGAGGGAAGCAGGTGCAAAGGCCAGGAGACAGGAGAGGAACTGGAAGAAATCCAGGCTCTGGAGTCCAATTACACCTTCTCGTGAATTATGACAAGTCTCTGCTCTGTGCCCTAACGTGGGTTCAGGGCCTCTGTAGTTACTGCCTTTGGTCTATGACCTTGTGTTTTCCGCTGAATAAATCAGTCAAAAGGAATTAGTGATTTATTTCAGCAATAACGCCAACCTCTTTATTTATTAAACTTCTTATTTTTTTTTTTTACATTCACACAGAAGTTGTAACATTAGTACAGAGTCTCCCCTACCCTTAGTGATAACATCCTCCATAACCTGCACTGTACCTTCATAACCTATGAAGGTATGTTCTGTGTTATATGGAAGAGGTTTTGGTTCAAGAAAAATTCAGGTCTCCCCACTGGCTGTGGGGTAGGGACACTAGAAACAACACAAATGTTTCTTTTTCAATTTAAACGTTTTTATTCCAGAGCAGAGGTTGATAAACTATAGCTCATAGACCTAATCTAGCTTTCTTCACGTTTGGCAAACAAAATCCTATTGGACCCTAGCCTTACTGATTCATTTGCCAGTCATTTATGGCTGCTTTTGTGCTACAGTGACAAACTGAGTACTTGTGACAAAATCTTACGCTCTTCAAAACTGAAAATATTGTCTAGCCCTTTACAGAAAAAGGTTCTTGACCCTTGGTTTAGAGAAAAATCTCTTCATCACTGTCCATCACAGTCCTGGCTCTCTAATCAAGCCAGCAACATGATATACTTGACTCTGTTCTAACTACAATTAACTGTTCTTTGCTCTGATCTTTCTTCAAATAGAACCTATCCTGCCATTGCCTTTGAAGAAACTTCCCCAGATGGCCTTGTGAGTTCTTTGCCTCTCTTAGTTATTGTGGCCCATGCCAGGCATACAAAACTAAGACATTTCTTGTGGTCATGTGGAATGGTGACTACCTCAGACTTTGAACTCTAACCAGTTTAACATTTCTCTTGATTTGAAAACAGGTTTTCTTTTAAAAGAGTATTTGGTCAGAAAATCTCTCTACTAACTCAGAGATTAATATTGTAATGGAGACTAACCAGGGAGCCAGAGCTGCTAAGGTAAAAAAATTGGCTGAAGGTCTGACAGCCATTCCTGCTGCAGTGCCACCGCCTACTTCTGGCCAGTCTGACAGGCTCCTTCAGGCTTCAGAGAATCCTGTGCGTTCACATTTCAGCAGAACCTGGACACTGGCCAGCCGGTGCCACTTGTTCTTGTTCTGCCTGAGATCTATTAACTACAGCATGTGCTCCTTCTTCCCTGTCCACTTCCATATTCTTGGCAATTACCCCCGTCCTGTTTATAAACCACTGTAATTCATCTACAAGCTTAGGAAATGTTTGAGAGTGGAAAGTATACTGACGAGAATTGAGTAAATGCAAGTCAAGACACACTGCACTCTATTAGCTGGGTGACTTCAAATAATTTGATTTACTTTTCTAGGCCTAAACATCACCACCCTGCATTTAATAGTCATTTAACAATAACGGTTATATCTTGGCTCCATTAATCAGCAGGAAATAGGCAAGTGTTTATTTTTCTTCCTTGCAATGATTCTTTAATACTGCATGACTAAATTTTAGAGAAAAGCAAAGAATAAGTAAATAAGGCCACTCTGCTAATTACCAACAGAGCTGGGATAAATATCCACTCCTCCCAGCTTTAAAATCCCTACTCCACCACCACCACCCCGATCCATCCAGTTTATCTGTAGCAACTGACCCTAAAACAACATGATCAGAGTTCTGATATCTGAGACTGCAGGAAGGCCCCAAGTGTAGCCCTGACTCAGTCTCACTGAGACAGCAGGGAGAGAGCAAGCAAACTGGGCTCTTTACCTCTGGATTAGGTCTTTGTAAACTGAACTCTGTGTCACAAAACAGTTATAATAATTAAACGAGTTGCAAGAATATCAAGTAATAGAAATGGGAAAGGAAAATAATACATCATTTTTAAGCATGAATGTAAGTAAGCCAGTGGCAGTCTATAATTTAATTGACTGGGACTTGGTTTTTCCACTACTGGGAATACATATTTTCATATTCTACATAACCATGGCTAAATGAGGACAAAAATTGTTCCTTGATTTATGACTCCAGGTCATTTGTAGATTCCTGTCTGATTTTCTCTAATGATTAATGCTTTTCACAAGGATGGGTTCCCAGAAAGACTGTTTTTTTATGAAGTCCTAGACCCAAAAAACTAGTTCACCATTTACCTTGGTTTAGAATTTTCATTTACATGTTGTTCTTAGTTTTCCATTTGTCCTGAATTTTAGTCTTACCCAATCTATAACTAAGAGAAATTGCATAGAGAAAATACTGTAGAAAGATTAAAAGAAAGGATGTTTTTTTAATATGATTTTTTTAAAAATCCATCGACCTGTTTTTGCAAGATTGTCAACTTATTGTGCAATGCTTTTCTGACTTCAGTATCCATGAGATTCTAATTCAGTAAGTCTGGGATTGGGCCCAGGAATTTGAGTTTTTAACAAGCATCCAGATGGCAGCAGGCAGATCATTGGACCACACTGTGGAATAACCTTTAATTGATTACTGTATCGTTAATATCCTACAGGGTGGCACGGTGCTAGGTACTTAGTAATAAATTAATTGAATGGATAATCAAAAGGGCTAAGGAGAAATGAAACAATGTGAGGTGTTCCTTTATTCACTCAGTGATTCATTTTTCAGCCCTCAATGAGTGGCTATCATGTACTGAACTTTATAGTATTGTTTGTGTGTGTGCATAGATACAATACATGTATGGACTATAACTAGAAAAGGCACTTTATGCATACTCTATGCTTCCAAAGAGCATGAGATCTAGTGAAGGTTTTGAGAAACAAAAAATGTCATCTCAAGGTAATATTTAGGTGTTATTAAGGTGATGAGTGTGCAGAGAAGTTACAACAATAAAAATAGAAAAAAATAATGTCTTACCTTTTATATAACTGTTATATTAAATGAGCTATGTGAAAATAAGCTGGTAAGTTGTGAAAGGCCATATATATGGAAATAATAAGATTTATAAATCTCTACCCCCTTTATAGAGATGGCAAGGTCTCCCCATCCCCATTGAGTGTGTTGACCAGATGCCTCAGCTTATCTTCCTTACTCCGCAGGGTAGCGAATTAGATATCTCTGTCTGAATTTCCATCAAACGAAGTATATGTTGCCTGTTTCTGAGGCTTGAAATCTGCAGGACTGAGGCTCTGTGCTAATGATGTGCAACCTGAACTTTAAAATGTTTTACAAACTATAGTAGCTATTAAATAATTACTTGAACTTCTGGAAGTAATAAAAACCCCTGTCTTGAGATTCCTGAACAGAGTTTATCTCTTTACTAAGTATGTAAAATAATACTGTGGTAGGATAATCCTTAAAAATTGCTTCACTGTATCCTTGTTATTTGAGCACTATACATATATTTTTACCAATATTCAGAAAAGAGTGTATGAACTTTTTTCCTAGATTCCTGCAAGATCCAAACTTTACATGACAGTGGACTTCAATAATATTCATGAACTTGCATGAGGTTCATGGAAAGCAGCACATTGAAAATTCTGTGATGAATTACTAGGAGTTTTGGTTGACAAATACTTTCGTACATTTTTCCCTTTGAGATGTAGTATTATTTGGTTTGTGCGATATGTGATTCAAAATAATGAGAAGTGAAAGAAAAAAGGTGAATCCTCTATGTATTAATCAAGGGGTCATCTAGACTATATATCCAACATGACGTTTCCCACACAGTGTGTCTAGTTCTTCAATTGCTACTTGATTTCTTGGTGAGTGTGTCTTCATGTGAGAAAATACAAAAAGCAGAAAAAAAAACTATTTATCTTGGCAGCAAGTACCGTGAACTATGAATTCAGTGAGTCCTAAATATATAGAATCAGAATTGAATACAGCCAACCTAATGGTCTGTTTTGAGAAACATCAGTCCTTTTGTCCCTTATCCTATACGTAAGGCACACTAAATTATTCGGCGTCTCCAAATACTTTCCATGTAGAGTCTGTATTTTGAGACACTTGATGGCTAGGAGATTTTAGGAGCCTTTAACAGGAATATGATGTAAAAATAAAACAAATTCAAGTTAGGAAAATGTTGGGAGTCTGCTCAGAACACCATCAGCATCGCATCCTGTCCTGGCAGTCCGCGTGGAGCTGCAGCTGAGTCCACTGCATGGAAAAGCTCCTCAGTCCAGGCATGCTCCACTTCCAACTTAAACTAAATGTATTAGAACAATATAATGCCTCTAAAAGCAGATTGCACCTTACAGTCTTCGTTCTCAAGGAGTTTAAACATGTCTTAAGAAAGGGTGATGCCTCTTTGGGATTTATGATTATTACTCATGGGCTTTATTGCTCATTCTGGTTTCCCACTGAACACCCGCATCACATCCACCGCTGAGCATCCAGAGGCAGGCTCGTCGCTTCAAGTTGCTTTGACAATCATTAATCCTAGAGTCTGACTCCATTGTTCTGCATGTATTACATAGAACTTCTATGGAACATCAAACATATTTATTGATAGGAGAAAATTGTGTCTTTATGAGCGTTTCTGTAATGAAACAGGATGAGGGATGTGGAAAGTCACTGGCAGTTTCAGTCCAAGAGGCTCTCTTCAGGAAGAGAAAAATGGAAATGTTTTTATGAACGTGAAATAAAACTCTAAAAATGATGAGATGCTCTTCTAATACCCACTATTCAATAATAGATAGTCATAGTGTCCTTTGTGAATGAAGAGGGCACTGCAGATTCTTTCCGGTTGCCGCAAGTGTTAAGTGTTCACAGTTAGAAGCAATGAACATTACACACCTCTCCCCGTGTTTCCTCACAGCCTGGACAGTGACTACTCTCACAGATGTTAAGACCCTTTCTGTGGTTGTTAGAAGGATACTGATTACTGATTTAGGGAGAAGTTCTTAATCTCTTCCTGCATCCCGGTCCCTTCCCTTGACAGACATCAGTGCAAGTGAAACAGGGTCTTAAGTTTAATACCATTGACAAGATAACCCTCCCTCTCTGGAGCAGTGGCTCACCATAAGGCTATTACCTTGTTGGCCATGTACCATATCTCTTTGCTGCCTGCTAATGCTTTGCTCCTTTCTTTTCTTTTCTCTTTTAATTTGCATTTAGAAGAGCTAGCAACCTCACTTGGCAAAGCTAACTGCTGATGTAGCTAACGATAAAGCACTATGGCATCACTTGAATGTCAAAAATTAGAAGAAAATAAAGAGCTAACATGTATTACCGTATTACTTATTTTTCCAAAAGCCAGAGCCTACTTTAATTTTGCCAAAATTGTGTTGGAGAGTTACTTCAGTGTGGGCTAGGTCCTAGCATTTGAATTATATGGAAAGGTCAAATTAGAAAACTACAGGGGGTCCGAAGGAGTTGATTGAGAATAAAGACTGTCAATGCGAAATATAGGGACACTTGGAATACACCACAGCAAGAGAGGGCTTAATATTTTACTTTGCTTAGTTTAAAATCGGAAGAAATCAGTTTAGATAGACACAGCTTTTCTATAAAGGATGTTACGGAAGCCAAACCTCCCAATATACTAGGTAAGGATGAGTATGGTTATGTAAGTATCCTAATTATGTACCTGCCCAAAGTGAAAGATTAGGTTAGTTAATGGACAACAGAGTGATTTCACATAGTTCTTCCCTTTAAGGGACTTATAGTCTACTTCAATCCTTTTGTGTTCTGAAATATGTACATCCTTCTTTCTCTGCAGTAGGCCTTGCTAGTCTAAACATGTCTATGAATTCAGCAGCTTCTTCTCCCTAGAGGACTGGAGAATATGACACAGAGTAGGAATCTGAAATTCCAAAGATGACTTTATAGCTCCCAGACAAATGGAGCTTTCTACTAGAACTTTAAAATTAAGGAAAACCGGGATCCCTGGGTGGCGCAGCGGTTTGGTGCCTGCCTTTGGCCCAGGGCGCGATCCTGGAGACCCGGGATCGAGTCCCACGTTGGGCTCCCGGTGCATGGAGCCTGCTTCTCCCTCTGCCTGTGTCTCTGCCTGTCTCTCTCTGACTATCATAAATAAATAAATAAATAAAATTTTAAAAAAATAAAATAAAATAAAATTAAGGAAAACCATGCAAGGCTGATGATGCTAACTCTATTTGTTGAAAACAAGCTATCTCTTCTCCTCCCCATCCCCCCTTTCTCTATGTGTATGATTCAGGTAAGATTAGTGTCAAAATCAGTGAATGTCAAAGTTGATGTAAAAATCTTTAAAACTAAGAATTATTTTAATTCACCCACCTTATATGCTCTCTATACTTCCTGCCTCCTTGAGGATTTTATCATTCATTTCCCTTCTATATCTTAAACATTAAGTTCTCAGAATGTTGCAACTTCAACATTTTCAAGTCTCTCTCATCTTATGGGAAATAACCCAAAATACCACCTTGGCCCTACATATCTTCACAGAAGTCCTCTTCTTTCCATTGTCAAGTATCTTAAAGAGTTGTTTTACTCAAAGTTTATACTTCTTTACCTTTTGTGCATTCATCTCAGTATAATATGGAATTTAGGCCCACCAATTTCACTCTTCCAACCATTGACCTCTATGTTGCTAAAGCCAAAACACACATTTTTCATCGTCCTTCTTGTTTTCTTTGTGATGTTTCGTTTCTGAAAATCTCTTAGCTTCCAGTACACTATACTTTCTTGCTTTTTTTCTACTGTTTCTTTTCCTCTGTTCTTTATTTTTTTCTCTGTTTCAGTGGATACTTTTATTGATTTAATAGATCACCAACTTTGTCTCCCTACCTGCCTACAATTGGAATTTCATCTTATTTCCATGCTGAGTAGTGAAACAATGACACAGCTGTAATCAGAATAAGCTACTTCAAAAAGAGAAGCCAACACAGCTCATTTTCTTCTAGCAAGCAAAATATAAATATATGCATTCTAGAATGCACAATGGTTTAGTCACTAAGAAATTCAAATGGGATCCTGAAGAATGTAGGCAAATCCAGGGTGCAGTAAAGAGGAGCTGAGATGCTGTGCGCCTCTTTAAGGGTTCCTGGTACTGCATCTCTTGGCCATTAGCTGAATTTTGACATGAGGGAAGATTTTAGCTAATGCCAAGGAGAGATGCAGCAAGTGCTAGGTTGACTTAGGGGCTGTGCACAGGAACCAAAAGGCAGGAAAGTACTAAACACTGCTAAGAGCATCCACCCCAGGAAGGACTGGACCTTCCAAAAGCTCTAAACTCACACCACCCCCAGTGCTCACATGGCTGACTTTATCCTCTGTGTTCCATTTGGCACAGCAAGTGGCAGTGTCTCCACCACCTATGATGGTGATGCAGCCCCTGGCGGTGGCTTTCACCACCTCATCCATGAGGGCTTTGGTTCCTCGGGCAAAAGCTTCCCATTCAAATATGCCCACAGGTCCATTCCCCATGGTCTGCTTAGCCTGAGCAACTGCCTCAGCATATTTCTTGCTGCTCTCAGGACCATGGTCCAAGCCCATCCAGCCAGCAGGTATGCCAGAGGCCACAGTGGCTTGGCCAGTGTTGGCATGCTCATCAAACTTTTCAGCAGTGACGAAGTCAACTGGCAAGGTAATTTTCACACCATTCTTCTCAGCTTTGGACATCAGGTCTTTGACGATCTTGGCTCCCTCTTCATCAAACAGAGGAGTCCCAATCTCCATGTTGTTGAGCACCTTCAGGAAGGTAAAAGCCATTCCACCACCAATAATCATCTCATTGACTTTGTCCAGCATATTACTGATCAGCTGGATCTTGTCTGCAACTTTAGCTCCACCCAGGATGGCCAGGATGGGTCGCTCTGGGCATTCCAAGGCCTATTTCAGCTCCTTCTTCATCAAGAAACCTCCGGCCTTCTGTGGCAGACTGACTCCCACCATGGAGCTGGGGGCTCAGTGAGCAGTGCCAAAAGCATCATTGACATAGACATCTCCTAGCTTGGAAAGTGAAGCTTGGAAGGCTTCTATTTTGACTGACTCAGCTTTAATCTTATTCCCAGAAGCATCTTTTCCCTTCCCTTCTTCCTCCACATGAAAGCAAAGGTTCTCCAGCAGGATGACAGACCCAGCAGCTGGGTCAGCACAAGCTTTCTCCACTTCTTGGCCCACACAGTCCTTTAAGAATAAAACATCCTTGCCCAGCACAGACTTAAGTTCTATAGCAGCTGGCCCCAAAGAATACTTGTCTGGCATGGGGACACCATCAGGCCGGCCCAGATGGCTCATAAGAACTGACTTGGCTCCATTGTCCAAGCAGAATTTGATACTTGGGATGGCAGCCTTGATTCTCTGGTTGGTTGTTATCTGGTTGTTCTTCATAGGAACATAGGCTCTTCATAGGTTGAAGTCCACTCTCATGACGACCCACTTGCCCTTCACGTCGAGCTTGTTCAGAGTCAGCCTGTTAGAAAGTGACATCCTGGCAATAGAAGGGCTGCGAGGCTGAGAGCTTAAACAGCGGAGAAGAAAGCAGCCTGCGTGTGCTCCAACCTCGTGCGGAATGCCGAGAGCTCCTCTGTTCTTTATTTTTTTTTTTTTAACATTTTATTTTTTTATTTTTTTTTTAATTTTTATTTATTTATGATAGTCACAGAGAGAGAGAGAGAGGCAGAGACACAGGCAGAGAGAGAAGCAGGCTCCATGCACCGGGAGCCCGACGTGGGACTCGATCCCGCGTCTCCAGGATCGCGCCCTGGGCCAAAGGCAGGCGCCAAACCACTGCGCCACCCAGGGATCCCTCCTCTGTTCTTTAAATGTCAGTGTTTTCCCAGGTCTTCTCCAAGCCTGTTAACTTTTTTTTTTCTCCATTCTCCTTGGGTGATTCTATTTATATTCATGGCTTCAAGCATAACCTGGAAAGCTATGATATCCAAATATGTATTTTACGTTCTATCTGGATAATAAACCCATAAGATCCTATGTTATCAATCATTCAGAAAAAAATAAGATATTCGTGGACATTTTAGTTGACTTTTATGGTGTTTAGGAGTTAAGATAGTAGTGATAAGCACAATGATAGTATTGAGAGAGGACTCGTTTTAAGTCTTGAGTCAGTCATGACCTTGAGTAAATTGCTTTAATTATAAGCCTTGTATATACTTCATTTGTTTGTTTTTTTAATTTTTATTTATTTATGATAGTCACAGAGAGAGAGAGAGAGGCAGAGACATAGGCAGAGGGAGAAGCAGGCTCCATGCACTGGGAGCCTGATGTGGGATTCGATCCCGGGTCTCCAGGATCGCGCCCTGGGCCAAATGCAGGCACCAAACCACTGTGCCACCCAGGGATCCCTATATACTTCATTTGTAGAATGAAGTACGCACTTCATAAGATTTCCATGAGGATGAAGTGAGATCATAATTGTGAAGAGCCTGGCACATAGATAGTTCACAGTAAGTAGTAGCCCTTATTGTAATAAAATGATCTCTTGAACAAGTTTCACTTCTAATTGTAGAAAGCCAAAGTAGCACTCTGAGCCCAATCAGGAGACAAAAACAAAACAAAACAAACAAACAAAAAAAAACATGTAGTAGGTTAAAGCAGAACAGTTTAATACAAAGAATTACTGACTCTGACAAACATAACTATAAGATATAAAGAAATTCTGTGTGGTAAAGCAGAGAAAGAGTACCTAAGAAAGGGTAAACTTGAAAAGGGTATTAACAGATACAGAGATAATCCATAAATCACAACACTGTAAAAATGTGTTCAAATACTGGAGAAAATGTAGTTTGGCTCCTAGAGAGCAGAGCTGACCACTGGAATGGCCAGGCCAGAACTGCTGTGCAAACAACAGCCACCTCCGGAGGTATAGACAAAGATAAGAAAATGACATGTGACAAGAAAATGGTTGCTGGATCTGCAGTGGGAATCCAGGTGCCAGTAGGGGTGAAAGGTTGTTAGAACTTACTCTTTGAAGGACTGACTTGGTGTGTGACCTTCTGGACACAAGTAGCTTTATGCAGGCTGTACTAGGCTTGTCAGAGGAGTCCAGGCTGTCTGTAGAAATATCATTGCCAGGATGAGGCTGAAAGGTCAAAGGACCTTCATCCTAGGCTTGTGACTGCTAAGTAGTAGTTCCTTACCAGATGTCCTTATACCCACACTGCCTATCCTCCTGGATAGTGCTGTGAATTGGAGGAAGTCTCTACCTCCTGCAAAATCTCCCCTGCTGCCCTCTACTGAGAAACTTAACAGTGTGCATTTAAAAAGAGAAATGCTTAAGCCAATTCTGTTGTTTACCATATTGGAGGTACATTTGGAAATGAAAGGCAATGAATTGATAACTGACACAACAGATAGGCTTAACAAATACAGAGATAATCTAGAAATCACAACACCATAAAAATGTGTTCAAATACTGTGTTTTGCTCTATAGTTCTTTCAGTTCCAAGCTTTTTGATATGAAAAATTGGTGTATATATGTATAACTTTCGTTCATGATTTAAATATGAATACCCATTAGCATCATGATAGCTATGCATGTGCTAGAAGATAATTTAATGAATTACAATATAGCACATCGAAGAGTTGCTATGGTCTATTGAATCAAAAATCCAGTTCTTGAAAACTGCCTAAACATAATTTACCTATCCAATGTCAGTTTAAAATTTGCATAATAAGCCACAGTGAGTTTTAAAAATCTCATACAAATAGTGATCCATTTAATATGTTCCACAAAGAAATATATTTTAAACATCTTTTATACATATATACATATTTTAAACAGTCTTTTATATATCTTTTATATATTCTAAGAGAGGGCTCATTTTCCCCCCATTACCTAAAAATGTTTCTCAGAAAAAATAATATAAAAAATTACTATGTTGATCATAATTCCAGGAGAAAACTAAGAATCCTTGAAAATATAAGCTTAATTGAACTGGTAAGAATTGCTGTTACAGCAAAGTGGCATGGCATTAGAATAACTCCCATCAGTTATCAGGTTATCTTTAATTCACAATTTACAACTAACCATTTTGTAACCTCAAGAGCTGTTCCTTTTCTCTAATTTATCTCTAATCATAATTTTTATTCACAATTGACCATTTATTATACCTCAGTGATGAGTACTTTTTATTTTTTTATCACACTTCATTTTTATATTTAAATTACGTTAGCTAACGTATAGTACATTATTAGTTTCAGCTGTAGTTTTCAATAATTCATCAGTTGCATATGACATTTCTTAATACAGCAACAAGGTCTTATTTTCATCATTGCATCGATGGAGAAAGAGGAGAAATGTTGCATTACCTGTTCAAGAGAATCACTTCAGAAGCAGAAGGGCTGGGATTTGAAGATTTTTTTGTTTGTCTCAAAAGCTCCTACTGATTTTAGGCATGTTTCTAACTCTAGGTCAAAGTGGAGACTTATATTTTATAATCAGAGGTGTTAGAATTGATGGCACTGCTTCTCAGACTTTCATGTACACATCGATTGCCTGAGGACTTTCATCAAATACAAGCTCTAATTTAGTAGGCCTGGAGTGAGACTTGAGATTCCAAAAAGCTCGTATTTGGTGCCTATGTTACTAGTTCATAAACCATACTTGGCATAGAAAAGGTAAACGGCAATGGGATTGGAACAGACCAAGATATTAGTGACATCTGGATAATCTGAAGATTTCAGTTCCTTGGCATTTATCTGAAGGACCTGAAAACTTATGCTCACACAAAAACCTGCACATAGATGTTTATAGCAGCTTTTGTTCATAGTTGCCAAGACTTGGAAGGAACCAAGAAGTTTTGCAATACGTGTATGTGATAAATACAAACAAATATTATTGAGCACTAAAATAAAAATGAGCCATCAAGCCATAGAAATACATGGAGGAAACTTCAATGCAAATTACTAAGTGAAAGAAGCCAAAGTGAGAAGGTCACATACTATATATAACTTTAACTATATGATGTTCCAGAAAAGAAAAAGAAACTGTGTTAACGATAAAAAGATGAATAGTTGAAGGGAATTTAGGGAGAAGATGAATCATTTTCCTTTGTTTGTGTTAGGGCACTGAAAATATGCTATGATATTATAATAGTGAATAGATGTTATTGTAAATTTGTCCAAACCCATAGAATGTAAATATCGAGTGGACCATAATATAATCTATGGACATTGGGTGATTACGATGTGTCACTGTAGGTTTATCCTTGGCAAAAACTGATAAAAATAATAATTTATATTTATAGTATAAGTATGTAAATAAAAATAAATATATTTTATATCCATATTAATTTAATAACAATTATTATTTTTAAAAATACCTCTTGGTGAATGACTTTGATGATGGGAGAGAAGCTATGCCTGTGTAGAGCATGATGTATATGGAAATCTCAATACTTACCTCTTAATTCTGTTGTGAGCCTAAGACTACTCTAAAACAAAGTCTAAAAGTCAAATAAGAAAAAATGTTGACATGGGCAGCGCAGGTGGCTCAGCGGTTTAGCACCGCCTTCGGCCCAGGGTGTGATCCTGGAGACCCAGGATCGAGTCCCACATCAGGCTCCCTGCATGGAGCCTGCTTCTCCCTCTGCCTGTGTCTCTGCCTCTCTCTCTCTGTCAATTGTGAGTAAATAAATAAAATCTTTTAAAAACATTTTTTTAAAATTCAGCATCAGTCAATAAATATGCACATGTTATCACATAAGGAATATATGAATGTGTCAGTGAATGTACAGTTAATACACGTGTATGTGCATATGTGCATGTATTTTGAAATGTTGATTAAGATATAATGAATAATTAACTATATAGCAAAGTCTATAATGTGTCTGTGTTTCTATATATGCTGATTAGAAGAGATCAAATATTATATACATTGGATTTCTGTTAAATTTTTAAACAATAATATTTCCATTTAAAGGTAATTTTATTGACATACACAAAAAATATATAGTGTTAACAGTTGTCAAGTAACTACAAATCAAAACAATTAGATACCATTTATTTTTCCTATAAAATTTTCAAAAATTATAATGATCAATATAAAGACTCAGTTCATGAGTCTGGTATACCAGATATTTATACTAACCAGTTTTATGTGGAAAAAATGCTTGCAGAAGCATTTTGGTGTTAGTGATAATTTGGAAACAACCTAAATATTCAACAATAGAAATTATGGCATATCTAGCCATTTAAAAAACTACATTGTTAGAACACTTAAAGACAAAAATGCTCACAATATGAACTCAAATGAAAAGACACAAAATAAAAAGTACAGGGCAGCCTGGGTGGTATAGCGGTTTAGCTCCTCCTTCAGCCCGGGGTGTGAATCCTCAAGACCTGGGATCAAGTCCCACGTCGGACTCCCTGCAAGGAGCCTACTTCTCCCTCTGCCTGTGTGTGTGTGTGTGTGTGTGTGTGTGATGAATAAATAAATAAAATCTTTTTAAAAAATAAAAATAAAGCAATAGAACTCTAATTCTGAACACACATGTTCAGTCAATATCCACCAAGTGCCTACCTTTTTTTTTTGTTTTAGTAAGCACTGTGTAGGTATTTGGATATATTAGTGAGCAGAATAGAGGCTCCTGATCCATATACATCTTATGGTTTAGCAGCAAAAAGACAAGAAACAAAAGGATTGAAACTTTTATTTATTTTTTTTAAGATTTTATTTATTTATTCATGATAGACATAGAGAGAGAGAGAGAGAGGCAGAGACACAGGCAGAGGGAGAAGCAGGCTCCATGCCAGGAGCCTGACGTGGGACTTGATACCAGGACCCCAGGATCACGCCCTGGGCCAAAGGCAGGCGCCAAACCGCTGAGCCACCCAGGGATCCCCAGGATTGAAACTTTTAATAGTAAAATATTGATAGTAAGATTATAGGTGAGCTGTATTTTATTTCTTCCATTCCCCCTTTTCTAATCACCTACATGGAGAGTGAGTTACTTTTACTGGAACAAAAATGCAAATATTTAAAAATGCAAAGAATCTATCAGAAAAATTATTATACTACTTAAAATGTTGCTTAACTAGTACTTTAGTACTAGTTAGTACTTGTGCTAACTAATCCTTAGTCCTTTTCGACTATTCAACCATTCCCTCAGGACTCTAACTTTAGACAATACTCATATCCTTTTTTAAAACTTTTTCTTCTCTATTCCAAAGAAGCATACTGGTCTCTCTAATTTGTTCTTTAAAAAATCAATGAAAATGTAATTAGTTGCAATTAATATATAAATATGAATCTTTGGTCCTGGAATTGGTTTGCCTGACCCAATTTAGCTCTGTAATTCTACGTGATTATCCATCCATTTAGAGTAGTGCCTTGATAGTGCACATCTCGTTTGAATTCTCCTTGTAACATAACTCAATACTAATTTACCTACGACTATATGACCTGTGATTTTGTCATTTAACCAAATCACTTTTACATTTGCATCTGATATTTTTTAAAATATCATGGTTAATGGCTGCATAATGTTATAGTTGTTCAAGTACTAAGTAGGTAATTATTCTCATTTGCACCATGACTATTATTATATTGAAATAAGCTACATTATAAAGCCTATTGATGGATTCCTAACCTACCTTTACCGGGCTTGTCAGATTGTCAGATTTTAGCACATCATCCCTTGACATCTCTACGTCAGTGGTCCCAAGCACAAATGTATATACAAAGACTAGCCCACCAACATGAATGAATGGAAGGTCTTTGGAGAACATGGGCCTTTAGTACAAGGGACAGCCGGTAGTCAGCTTCAGCTAATTTTGCCAATCAAGAGTATTAGCCTAAATTTTCTGATTTTTTGAAATGAATTAGAAAACTACTTTTATTATTTTATTTATTTTATTTTTTATTTTTATTTTTTATGGGAGTTCAGTTTGCCAACATATAGCATAACACCCAGTGCTCATCCCATCAAGTGCCCCCCTCAGTGCCCATCACCCAGTCACCCTAACCCCCCGGCCACCTCCCCTTTCATTACCCTTTGTTCGTTTCCCAGAGTTGGTGTCTCTCATGTTTTGTCACCTTCACTGATATTTTCACTCATTTTCTCTCCTTTCCCTTTATTCCCTTTCACTAATTTTTATATTCCCCAAATGAATGAGACCATATAAGGATTGTTCTTTTCCAATTGACTTATTTCACTCAGCATAATACCAGAAAACTACTTTTAAATGTAAAATTTCCCAATTACATAAAACACCAACCAAACACAACAGTCTAGCCAACTGGATTTGGTTTTCAAATTAGAAGAGTTCAAATTTATGAAACTTGTACATTGTCACTTGTTATAACCATCCTGAGATAGACTTTTTTGTTTCTGTTTCTGATTTTTGTTTTTTAAATATAGCATAGGGAAAAACTTTAAAGAAAGACATACAATTTCCTTATAAGTATATAGAAACACCCTCACCCTGAATTGTCAGATTGTCAGATTTATTGATGTTAAATTAGATGATTCTATTTAAAGTTTATTATTTTAAGTGCATCTTGCTTTTTTAAATTGTTAGGCTTTTTAAACTTTCATTTGATAATAAATCAACATAGGTTCATAAATGCCATGGATAATCATGACAAGAATATACGGAAATTAAGTGTATGTGTACAAATCACACGTCCAGTCTCTTGCTCCTTAAGCATTGTTTACTCTTAGATCTATAATCTAATTTTTTAAAGAAAATGCAATGTATAATAAATCTTGAGTTTCGAATACTATGTGCAATCACGATGCTCTAGCATCTCAAAAGTAGACAGGGAAAATAAAGAATCAGAACAAAGGGAAACTATTTGTTTCCAAATCAAGAACAAACAATAAACCATGTCTTAGTGGCTATAAACTCAAGGCATCAAGCCATAGAACAGGGTAATTTTTACGAAATATAGAATAATCTACCATGCATCAAGCAAACTGTATTGAATCTAATAAATCTAAAACTCTTAATAAAGTGCTTGGCAGGAAATCATCGAGCAGATCCAGTGTTCTGAGCTCATGTGCCACAGCTGTCACCAGAGGACCGGGGTGAAATTCTGAGTAGCTACAAAGGCAAAAACACAGAAAGTAGAGGAAAATTTCATGTCATTAACACTGTGAAGCAGTGTTTGCTCAGCTCAACAGCCTCAATGATTACATTTTGTTTTTCTGCATATCTACATTCTATTCACGTAATACCCATATGGTTCAAGTGGTGTCCCTATTATTAGTCTTCTGACAGGAATGTCCCTTGCAAAAGACCATTGTTTGCTTTATGGGGAAAAGAGATATTTAGAGAGACGTTTGTCTTGAGGATCCACCCAGCTTTAAGAAAGGGTAATGCCCATGACTGGACAACTTTAATTCAAAAACATTAGTACTATATTTTAGGTAAATGTTTAAGGAAGAGGAAGTATTACTAAACTCAGATTCCATTCTCCAGATGCTATAAAATGGCATGTGTTACCAATTTTTGAAAATACATATAAATTATTATTTTAATAGAACAACAATAGTAGTAACTAATTGTTGGTAAGCAATATGCCAAGAAATATATTGTGTATCTCACATGACTTGATTAATTTATCCTCTGTCACTCTGTGAGGTAGCTACTATTGTTACATCTATTTTCAGATATGGAAATAGAGTAAGTGGCAGAGCTGGGATTTCAATCTGATCAGTTTGATTCAGGAGGTAGTTTTACCTCTTTGAGTGTCATTATGGTGAGATATTTGCCTGGTAGGCAGTCAAGTATGATTCTA
Organism: Vulpes vulpes; assembly: GCF_048418805.1. Taxonomy (NCBI): domain Eukaryota; kingdom Metazoa; phylum Chordata; class Mammalia; order Carnivora; family Canidae; genus Vulpes; species Vulpes vulpes. The sequence continues at coordinate 17,705,733 of NC_132789.1, read as the reverse complement.
ACCCCATACTTAGTCCAAGTCTTCAAAATGGAAAGTCTATTCATTTTGCCAACCTGCCTTTGATTCAAATGAGGAATCTGCAGGATGCAGCTGATCACTACAAACCCCGAGAACTCCCTCATTCACTTCAAGACTGGCAGGGTTTATATACCCTTATTTAATCAAATTGTAACTGAACCGAGTGAGAGTTTGTCCCCTCAATGCACAGAGAGCCAATAAAAACTGACACTGAGCTTTTGCAGTGAAGAAAGATAAGCTGTTAATGGTGTGGTCTCACCCATGAGAACAGTACCTAATGCTCAAAAGTCCTGTACCCCCTCATGGTTTGCAAGTGAGGATTTTTAAGGTCAAAATTTGGAGCAGGGGGCTCCTGAGAAGGTGGACGCTGTTGATTGGAGGCCCATGATGTCATGCTAGCAGATGCTCCGATGCCATTTCATTAAGTCCCACAGCGGTCTTCTCCGTCTCAAGAGATTTGGAATCTGAAAGACATCTCGATTCCTTATGTTAAAAATTTCACTAAGTACATCTGGTGATCATATCTATTTGTAAGCTAGTGGGGTTGCATTCTTACAGGTTTCTTGGCTAGTTCAGTTATGCCTGGGGATGATATGAGCTCTATTGATCATTCTTTCATCTGAACTGATACGATGGAGGCCAGCTTCAAATATGATTGGATTACTTGTGATTTGTTTAATTTATGCTGTAAATCTAAAATCATATTGCTAATTCTTCTTTTTAAAAAAATATTTATTTATTTGTTTGAAAGAGGGAGAGAGTGAAAGAGAGAAAGTGGAAGAGAAGGGAAGAGGGGGAGGGAGAGAGAGCCTGACAAGAGGCTCGGTCTCACGACCTGGAGACCATGACCCTGAGATCATGACCTGAGCCAAAACCAAGAGTCGAGTGCTTAACCAACTGCAGCACCCAGGTGCCCCATATTGCTACTCTTCTAATGTTTGCTTTAGTAGGGAGGGATTTTTTTTTTTTCTTAACTTACTGGATTCTTTTGGCTGGTCTACTAATTAAATTGGTTAACATCTAATTTTGTACTTATGAGAGCCCCACAAAGACATGAAAAGCTTCAAGACAGGCAATTGAGGCTTAATATGCCATTCTGAGTTAAGGAGTTAGGGGTAGGGATCTGGGGCTTCAAAAGGAAGGAACACAATTAACAGAAAGATGATAAGAGCAAATAATTGGAAAACAAATGTTTGTCATGACCTGCAGAGACAGTGGGACACAGAGGAAACTGAACAAACGTATCTTGCTGAGTTCCCCTTAGCTTGGCACACCTAGCCTGTACTTTTTGTAGATATTTCTGGTGGTACCTCTCTTCCAGGACCAGACCTCCTCTGAATTCTCAGAGACAAATAAGGGGGAGGGGAAAGTTTTTGAATCCGTTGGATCTTGATTGCCTTCAGCTCAAAACAGTCCACATGACAAAGTGACACATTTTGTGGCAGCCTATTCTGATTCCCTTTAATTTCAAAGGGATTTAATATGCATAAGTGAATAAACCATTACGTTCAGTCTGTATAAAGGGTGTTATCAGTCATCTGCTTTGCATTGGGGAAGTTTTCCTCTGAGGGTAAATTCCTCTGAATTATGCTGCCCTATGAAAGGCAGCTATGCTTAGCACAACATCACTAGTGCTGCACTCTGCTGCACTATGACATGGCAGAAACACATCCTTTATAGCAGTGCCGAGGAATCAGATCTCCCCACCAAAATGAGCTTTCCAGATAGTTCTGTGTGCCTTAAACATTGAAGAACAGCATTCAAAAGATTTTATTTTAATTTTAATTTTTTTGAAGATTTTATGTACTTATTTGAGAGAGAGCAAGAATGTGTGCGTGAGTGGGGGAGGGGTAGAGAGAGAGGGAAAGAGTGAATCTTAAGCAGACTCAGAGCTGAGAGCAGAGCCTGATTTGGGGCTAATCTCAAGACTCTGAGATTATAACTAAGCTGAAACCACGAGTTGGATGCTAAACCTACTGAGCCACCCTGATCAGAAACTCTTTCGCTTAACATACAAGTTCATAGCTTTTTTTTTTTTCTAAAATTGCCAGATATTATCAGGAGCATAGCCTCCCAAATAATGGAGGAACTTCATCCTAGCCTCATGATGTACCAATTTAGTAATGGAGAATATAGAAGCAGGCAGGGATAGAGGGAGGAAATAATTGAAAGCTATTTGGGCAGCCCTGGTGGCACAGCGGTTTAGCACCGCCTGCAGCCCAGGTCGTGATCCTGGAGACCCCAGATCGAGTCCTGAGTCGGGCTTCCTGCATAGAGCCTGCTTCTCCCTCTGCCTGTGTCTCTGCCTCTCTCTCTCTCTCTCTCTGAATGAATAAATAAATCTTAAAAAAAAAAGTAAAAAATTGAAAGCTATTTGTAGTTTTAAAAAATTCCCAGATTTCACTCTATCATACAATAAGCTTTAAAGAAATTGCTGTTGTATTGCGACCAAACCTATTATAATGAGACAGGTCCAGATAATGATAATGTGCTGTGATTTTAAAATGAAATTCAGGACATAGCTCCAGGGTCTGTTTTTAATGACACCTCCATTGATAAAGGATGTAAAATTTTCCAAGTCTGTTAGCTAGTCATTCAGTAGTAAATTTGACCAAGTGTAATGGCACCCACATTTTCTTATTAGAGTGCTTATGGTTATCTACGTAGCAAATGGCAAATTGGAGATTTATATGCCATTTAAACTAGGTTACATCTAGGAAAATTCATTCTGGGTCATTATGGGAAGACTGCTCTTAAAACAGTCTAGTGGAACAGTTTTAGATGGTTTTGTGTAGTACCAAGAGTCATTAATATAACAAGAGATTCCTTTTTAGCAGAAGAGTTATTTGAATAGACAGCTGGGCATTGTAGTGCAAAACAGGCATCAGCTTAGTTTTGCACTTTGGCCTTATAACATAAAACCGTGTCATTACGACAAGCCCTATTATGGCAGGAAATCTGTCTAATGTAGCTCATTCTTGCTCTTAGTCCAGGGAGGTTTAATTACCAGAAGAATTAATCTCACCAATAATGGGGGATCCCTGCGTGGCCCAGCAGTTTGGCGCCTGCCTTTGACCCAGGGCGCGATCCTGGGGACCCGGGATCGAGTCCCATGTCGGGCCCCCTGCATGGAGCCTGCTTCTCCCTCTGCCTGTGTCTCTGCCTCTGTGTGTGTGTGTGTGTGTGTGTGTGACTATCATGAATGAATAAATAAAATCTTTTTTAAAAAATCTCACCAATAATAATAAGTAATATTTGTAAGGACTTTGAAGTTTACAAGGATTTTCACATATAGTTCCTGCCCTTGTATCATTGCCCATACTTCCTAACTGTTCTTCCTGACACCAGTTTCAACTCCTTCCAGTACATTCTCTGTATTTATGATCAAAACACAAATTTCATCACATTATTTTCCTGATTATACATTTACAGCATTTTCCTTATTGCCTACATGGTAAAGTCTAGGTCATTAGCAAATCATACAGTGTAGTAATATTGCTTGTGTGGAATCAGATTTTCCGTAACACACGCACACACACAAACACACACAAATATACCAAAATGTATTAAAAAGGTAGTGACAACATAGAGAGGAGTAGATGCTGCAGATCTTTGCTAGTCTTGTTTCCTAACATTTTCCATTGTAAAGAGTTCACAGCTTCCGGTGGCATAGATAATACAGGTCAGGGACCAGATAGATTTCAGACAAAATTTTAATAGCTCATATATATTAAACATTTTATACAACATGGCATAGTACTTAATACATAATAACCGCTCAACAATAATTTTCTAAACTTTATTTCAATGTGGCAAGTACTGCAGTATAATACATCCTCTACTATGGAATTTCCACAGACTGAGGATGTTGTTATGGTAAGGTTCCAGTGTATAAATTATGTGAAAATACTGGGCAAAAGGGAAGGAAATATTTTGCCAGCTGATAATATAATGTTGCAAAACTTCTATTCAAGGAGATTTTTAAAAATCTGAGTTTACTATTGTATATTTCACAGTTGAAAATAAGCTCTGGCCCATGAGATTTTACCTACACATTGGGGACAACATCTTGTTAAAACAAGATTGTGAAGTTTATAAGAAAGTAGTAAAGTCTGCCTTTCGATATAGACTTACATTTTTGTTCTTCCTGTTTCTTTTGGAATCTGCATTTTTCTGTGAATGATGAGTATTTCTTGGTCACCAAATCCTCTCTTAGTCTACATTCATTTGGTAGTACACTGGAAAGCTGAAGAAAAGTGATTAAAGACCAGGAATGTCAATGTTTTTGGCATGGAAATGGATCATATTTGACTTTTTCAAATATATGCTCTTGAAAATTGGCCATTCGTATGTACAGACGTTTAAATTTCTAAATATAATAAGCTGTGTAAAAGGAGATATGATTTGAGGAAATGAGTATAGTAATGGTCATTACGGGAAGCACCAGTGCAAAATTACCAGTTCAAGAACACTTTATGGAACATAATGAATTGTCATAGTTGTTTTTAGAGTTAGAAAGATTCTTTGACTAAATGTTAGAACATCTTTGTTTAACAGCATTCATTCTAAGAAAGACATACAAATACACTGATATAGTGTCACTGATCTCTCTTATTTACAAATCATTTAAATTACAAAGAACAAACATTCCCTTCAAAAAATCTGAATATACCCTTCCTTAGCTTGAACTTTAATTGAACTTGATAAAAGTAATTTGATTTTCAGGGTTGTTCCTATCATATCTTAATGAATTAAAGAAATATAGCAAAGATTCCTTGTGTGTATGTTTTTTGTAATAATGAAAAAAATCACAGTTACACATTACCTATAAAGAAAAAGAAGGAATATGATGTAGGTTGAATTGACTTATATACTACATCATTTAATTCCTACAAGTCTTTTGTTTTGTTTTATTTAAAAATTTTTTAAAATTCCTACAACAGTCTTTTGAAAGAGGAATTACAATCTTCACTTTAGATGTAAAGTACCAGTGCAATACTATCTTATATAGAATAAAGTTACAGTTGTTTATAATGAATTGAAGATTATTGTTTCACTGTGTTTAACATTTTCTGGATGATGCTGTTTTTAAAGAAAAGTAGTGTAAATGTAAAAATTCAATGTATTGGTGGGATCAATAATTGTGATCACATTCAACATTTATAAATTCATTTTCTCTCTAAATTGAAAAGAACTGGAATTTTTTTTAAAGAGTGATTTATTGGGCAGCCCGGGTGGCTCAGCGGTTTAGCGCCGCCTTCAGCCCAGGTCGTGATCCTGGAGACCCGGGATCAAGTCCCACGTAGGGCGCCCTGCATGGAGCCTGCTTCTCCCTCTGCCTGTGTCTCTGCCTCTCTCTCTCTCAATCCTCTCTGTGTGTTCTCATGAATAAATAAATAAAATCTTTTAAAAAAAGAGCTACTTATTGATTTATTTATTCATGATGGACATAGAGAGAGAGAGAGAGAGGCAGAGACACAGGCAGAGGGAGAAGCAGGCTCCATGCCGGAAGCCCGACGGGGGACTCGATCCCGGGACTCCAGGATCACACCCTGGGCCAAAAGCAGGCGCTAAACCGCTGAGCCACCCAGGGATCCCCAAAAGGACTGCAATTAAAGAAGAGACCAGAATTATTTATATCATTAACTTTATTTTTTCAGTGTTCAGAATAAAAGTCAATATCAACATGTGTAATAACAACAGTCTTTTCCAAAAAGTCTATCTCTCACAATTATTTTTAATAAACGCAAAGATAATAGGAAAGAAGTGTTATCTAGTTATCTAATTATAGATATCTATGTTATCTAGTTTTGTGAAAACACATAATACTGAGAATGTCAGAATTTTTTGTTTAGGAACATGATCTCTTTAAGAGTGTGATGAAAATAATAGATCATCTTCTCAGAAGAAGAACTACATATGCATACACACTAATCCTCCAATCCTCAAATCAATTAAAATCCCTTTTATGTATGCAGTAGTATGAAATATAGAACCCACAGATTTATGATGACCCAAGATCCTACAATTATTTACTCCCTGCAATCTTCATGCTTACCCCCAAGGATTTCAAACCCCAATTACCCTCCACTGTTTGTTTTCCCTAGCATTTTCACCATCTGACGACACATGATGTAATTTACTCATGCATTGAGTGTCCATTGCCTGTTCCACTTTCCAGAATGCAGCTTCCACCAGGGCAATGACCTTTGTCTATTATGGTCAACAGTTCACCTAGAACAGTTTCTGACACAAAACAGTCCCTCATTATTTCCTGAACCAATAAATAGATTTATAGTGACTGTATATGTCGTATTAAGAATATAAGCCTCAAATTTGAATTCAAGAACCTTTTATTGAATTGTTGATCTGCATATCCCTAACTTCATCCTTTTAAAAGTAATAGACCATGCATGTTGTTGTAGTGTTTTTAGGATGAAATAACAAATATATAATCTTATAATAACCATCTATCACTTATATGACTGCACAGATTGTTCCCTGAATTAGCCATAGAATGTGGAGGCCAAAGCCACCACTTCTTATAGGATTATCAAATGTCCATATTAAGTGTCAGTTTTGATTGAAAGTTTCTTTAAGGGTAAGTTGATAGTTTACAATGTCTTAATGACCAGAAAAATTTTATCAAAAATAATGGTAATTCAAATATTATTATAGCAAGTAAATTATTAAATTCGGAATTACACCCATACTGACACCCCCCCACACACACACAATTAGACATTTTTCCCCAGTGTATTTACCTCGGATGATATCTGAGGTACCTCAGATGATGTTTCTTTGATTTGTTGATTGGTTTTCATTATTTTATTTTGTTTTCCAGCATTGTGTCCTTACTCTCATATTTTTGGGCCATTCTTCAAATAGAATATCCAGGTTTCATTACCAATGGTAAGATGAAACCATGAACTTAAAAAGTCACCTTAATAACCAAATGTATCATAAAATGTACAAGTAGAAAAAAAGTCTATGGCATCGCTAGCCAATATATCTTTATCACAGCTACTACTGAGAAGACAGACTGATAAAATGTGGGAAGATAATTTAGATTTTGTGAGGAAGGAAAACATGTTCTTACACTTAGGGACTATTCATTACATTTTAGTACAAAGGAAATTTTTTATATAGCTGAGTTATCAGCCAGTGAATGAAAACAGAAGGATGAACAGTTCTATATAATTGTTGTAGAATACTCGCCAAGTCTTGTGAGATTCAGCCTGAGGATAAGTGGGGAAGAAAGAATAAAGGGAGCTCATCAAACAGTTGATACTCTTTGTAGGGAGGGCCTCTTGGTTGTTGGATAGGAGGAAGCAGGCAGATGTCAAAACTATGTTCATAGCTCCTTCCTCTACAATGACACAGGTTCTGTTAGATACTTCTCACACTGAAATAAACGACTCTGTTCACACACCCGTGTGCAAGATTAGAATATTTATTCTCCGTGATATGACTACTCCTTAAAACCCAGGCCGTCTGGCAAACTATGCGTGAATGAATGGATGAATGAATGAGATCTATGAGTCACCTGCCACAGAGAATGAGAGTTTATTGTGTTTGTCTAGATAAAGAACATACTGGGGTGTAAGTTTTGTTGTTGTTGTTGTTCTTTTACCTAAACTTGTCAATTATACTCCTTCTTACCATTATTCAGTTTTATCCTAAATTTCATTATTATCTTCTTAAATAATTTGTGCTATAAACCAGCAAGTCCCCTTGTTCCTGTGTTTTCTCGTACTGCTGTGATACCATTTTTTTTTTTGTTGGATTAGTCTGTATGTCACACACATAAGAACACAGCAATTGAGATATTAACAATGTTAAACAATTTTATTAATAGAATATATCTCTCCATTTCTTCAGGTCTTCTTTAATATCCCTTCATTGGGTTTCACAATTTGCTACATAAAATCTGTAAATATTCTGCACTTAACAACTATATATTTTGTAGCATTTTCTTTCTTGTGAATGGTAGCATATATTTGGCTATATTTTCTAACTTATTGCTATGTAGAGAAATGTGCTGATTTTACAGAAGGTCTGAAATGCTGATAATAATAACTGGAACTTCAGAAATATGGATTAAAACAGAGAAAAACAAAGAGAAAAATAGTAAACTAGATAATGAATTTGATGAAATCACTCAGAATGAAGTGCAGAGAAATAAAGATAAGAATAGAAGAAGAAGAGAGGTGCCTGGGTGGCTCAGTCAGTTAAGTGTCTGCCTTCAGCTCAGGTCATGATCAGCCCTTCCTTGGGCTCCATGCTCAGAGGAGAGCCTGCTTCTCCCTCTTCTCCCCATTTATGCTCTCTGTTGCTATCTCTCTCTCAAATGAATAAATAAAATCTTTTAAAAAAAGAGGGAGAGAGAATATAAGAAGAAGAGATTGAGATAACTGAAGGAGAAAGTGAGGAGACCCAGTCTATAGTAACAAGTTCTAGAAGGGGATACCGTAGATATTGGAGGGAGAACTGTATCAAAACTTGGCCCAGGAAAGCTCAGGACTGTTCTGGTGGCCTTGGAGAAGCCCACTAGGGCATGATGCATCATGGTTAATGACATGGACTTTAGGTTTAAATTAGTATCAGTTAAAGTCACAGCTCCAACATTTACGAAAAGTGTGAGTGCCCTTGTATATGGGCATCACGTGAGCTCCTACTTTATCATATTGTCAGTGAGACAATACAAGGGCACTGTTCAGTATTGTACCTGACACATAACACCCAGAGAATGTTACCTCTTATAGGATTCTAAAAGTGTAATGCTACTCACATTAATAGAATAAACTGATGAATGATAAATCAATGTATTAATATATTGTATAGAATTATTTAATTATTAATGTATTAATAATAATGTAATGATTTATATATTGCTATATTATATTAATATTAATTATATGGAGGTGTAGAGGTGCTAAATAATATCTTTAAGACCTAGCTATCATGGAATTAAATACATTGTTCCTTAGAGATGAAAACACTTGTCATGCATATCTAGTGCTGCTATCATTCCAATAGTAGTATAATTTTATTCTCATTTTTCAGCTCAAAAGATTCCAGTTTGGCGGGATTAGGAACTAAGAATTGTGGGGAGCTAAATTTTGGGCTAGGGGGCACTTTAGATAAAAAAAAAATACTAAAGCTTGGATCATTTGTCAAAATGACACACCTGAGTAGTGATGAAGCCAGGATTCAAACCCATGGTGCACCCCTGTGCAAATTTCTGTCTAATAAGCCACTATGAGACACACCGAGTCATTGAAATGCAGAGTAAGTGATAGGGGAAGCATTCACATTATGTTTACCAATAATGTAGGGAAGGAAGGAAGGAAGGAAGGAAGGAAGGAAGGAAGGAAGGAAGGAAGGAAGGAAATACTATGAATACATTTTAAATAGGATACAAATTTGTACAGAGCTTGTAACAAAAAAAAATAAAAGACTTCTTTTAATAGAAGTTTAAAAAGGTCTGGGAAGGAGTTAAACAAAAGATTTGTATTTACCTCTAAAAAAACTCCTTATTGCTTTCCATACTCTTCTACCATGAAAACTTTTACTTTTTAATAATTTTATTTAAAAATGACTTTTTAAAACAAAATATAGTCTCAAGAAAGGCAAGAAACCACATTTGGAGTTAGGAGTTTGAAGGGAAGCAGTAGTTTCTATTTATAATGAATTCAGAATATAAAAAAGTAGTAAAGGACAGGCTTCCACCTCCTCTCCTTCCTCTCCTCCCTCTCATATTGCCCTCACTCATTTTCCCTTTTATTTTTCCTACATTTATGGTAGTTCAGGGTGCATATTGCACAAGAGATCCAGTCTAACAGGATGAAGGAGGGCTTCAGTCCAGTGCTAAGATACCACTGCATCCACCAGAAGAAGAGAGAGCCGTTTCTTACTTGATAACCTTTCCACTCCTATTTTTGTATGTCTGTGCTGTGATCAAAGCACGGGCCTTAGTTGTGAGGCTCTTGATATTGAGGGCAGAGTGGGGGACTTTGGGGGCATACGCCCGAACAGTCATCTGTTCACCTAAGCCAAGTGGAGCTGAAATCCTGCATATGTGCCAGAATGCCATTTTTTTCTTTCTCCTTTTCTCTGTTGCTTATCATACCCTGGACTATTCAGGACAATCAGCAATTGGACAGAATACTCAAGGAGGGGGATATTAAGCTCTACTTTTTTTTTTTAAGATTTTATTTATTTGAGAGAGAGAGAGAGATCACCAGCATGAGCAGGGGCAGGGGGAGGTCAGAGGAAGAGAGAAACAGACTCTCCCCGCTGAACAGGAGCCCAACTCAGGGCTCCATCCCAGGACCCCAGGATCATGATCTGAACCGAAGGCAAACACATAAACAACTGAGCCCCCAGGTGCCCCTGAGCTCCACTTTTGAAGGGAAGAGTATCAAATAATTTTTAGACACATTTTAAAATGAAAACTTTTTTTATATTGTTTGCATAAAAATGCCAAGAAGAATTACAGTGTTACGTATACAGAGATAATTTAACAAAGAATCTCACACTCTAGTTTTTGAATACAAGAGAACAACACTATAATTTGTACTGGTTATTACAGAAAAAAATGTATATATGCTAATTTTAAGACAAATTCTCAAATTTAGAATATCTTAACCAACTCTTCCAATTTATAATTTGAGTAAATATTGCTATGCTACATTCAGTATTTAACTCAAAAATATTTCTGTACTCAGAACTCTGTAGAATACCAGATTGTTATAGATTGTGAACAAATCTATATGAAAAAATACATCCCAGGGTTCCTTGGGTGGCTCAGTGTTTAGCGCCTGCCTTCAGCCCAGGGCATGAACCTGGAGTCCCAGGATCAAGTCCCATATTGGGCTTCCTGCATACAGCCTGCTTCTCCCTCTGCCTGTGTCTCTGCCTCTGTGTGTGTGTGTGTGTGTGTGTGTGTGTGTGTCTCATGAATAAATAAAATCTTTAAAAAGAAAGAAAAAGAAAAAATACATCCCAGACTAAGTTCAGGTATCATTACTATTGTAGCAAACCATATTCTATATTTAAATGGTTTCTAATTTGGTAAGCAAATATAGAAAACTTGGAGTGGATTTAATTCAAAAATGAATTATAAAGCAACAAAATACGCTTCTGTAAAATCTGATTTCTAAGGAAGTTAATTGAGATTTTCTTAGAACAGTAAAATCCTGAAGTTCTGAGTATATAATCATTTTCAGGAAAAATATCTTTAATCTTGATACATGGCTTTTGTGCACAAACTTTATATGAATAGGAGGGATGATGTAAAATATAAGATGATGGGATCCCTGGGTGGCTCAGCAGTTTAGTGCCTGCCTTTGGCCCAGGGCATGTTCGGGGAGTCCCAGGATCGAGTCCCACATCAGACTCCGGCGTGGAGCCTGCTTCTCCCTCTGCCTGTGTCTTTGCCTCTCTCTCTCTCTCTCTCTCCTTCTCTCTCTCTCTCTGTCTCTCATGAATGAATAAATAAAATCTTTAATAAAAAAATATATATAAGATGCTGACAGGGGTTCCTGAGTGACTCAATCGGTTAAGTGACCAGCTCTTGATTTCAGCTTGGGTCAGGGTCTCTGTCTCAGAGATCTTAACCAAGCCCTGCCTCTCTCCTCAGAGAGTCCGCTGGAAATTCCCTCTCTCTCTCTCTCTCTCTCTCTCTCTCTCTCCCCCCCCACCCCCCTGCTCTGCGTGTCCTCCTGTTCATATGCACTCTCTCTGTCAAATAAATAAATCTTTCTTAAAAAAGAAAAAGATATAAGAATCAATAGATTAAAAATATTAGTTATGCTAACAAGGAAAATTAGAACAAGATTAAAATATAAAGATCAAAATTATTAGTTATGCTAACAAGGAAAATTAGAACAATCTTTTATCAACACTGCAAATTTAGTATTTGGCATATTTTTTTTAAAGATTTATTAATTTATTTATTCATGATAAATAGGCAGGCACTAAACTGCTGAGCCACCCATGATAGACATAGAGAGACAGAGAGAGAGAGAGAGAGAGAGAGAGAGAGAGAGGCAGAGACACAGGAAGAGGGAGAAGCAGGATCCATGCCGGAAGCCTCACGCAGGACTCGATCCCAGGACCCCAGGATCGCTGCCTGGGCCAAAGGCAGGCACTAAACCACCGAGCCACCCAGGGATCCCCAGTATTTGGCACATTATATTCTATTTAACATTCTGAAATTTCCCTATTTTGCTGCCAATTTTTTCACATATCTCTTTATCTTCCGATCTATTCCTTTCCACATGCCTCTTCCTGTCCACTTTTACTACTGAACTGAAACTACTTTCTCCATTACCATCTATGACACATCATTCTATTTTCTATTTTTCACAGATCATTGATCTTTTCATTTTTCCTGTTTCTTGACTTTCTGTACTGTTGAATTTCTCTAGTTTTATAAGATTCTTTACACGTTAATTTTTGCACCTCTACAGTATTTTTGTTTTTCAGTAATTCTTTAAGGATGCACATTTCTGTAATTATCAGGTCAAACAATACAAAATATTGTTAACTCAGTACAATTAATATGCCATTATCAACTAGTGATAGCATTTATAGTTTTCTTTAAAGTTATGGTTTTTTTCATTTCTTACTCTAATAGGCTGGAAACCTGCAATGGGGGTGGTTACATGTGTTTGCCTTTGTCCACTTCTTTGCTTTTAACTATGATTTTGATTCTCCTCGTTTTCCTCCCCTCTCCATGTTAGAGTTACAGAGATGTTTAAGGGCCTATTTCCTCTCTCTTATTATTTCCCTTGGTTTCTCAGACACTGGGAGTTTCCCACCTACAGTTTCTTTGACACAAGCCAATGTATCTTCATTCCTGCTCATTACATCTTTCTCAGTCTCAAAGCCTTCTTTCTCTGACCCATCCAGTTTCTTCATCGTGGAATAGTCTTGCCAAAACAAGAGACCCCAATTTTATTAATGATAAAGTTTATATACTTACTTGTGTGATTTGTAAATAAAATCATACATATAATTTGTACTTCTGAAAGACATTTTAAATTGAGGGCAGATTGTCTTTTATATTTCTTTTTTTAAATAAATTTATTTTTTACTGGTGTTCAATTTACCAACATACAGAATAACACCCAGTGCTTATCCCGTCAAGTGTCCCCCTCAGTGCCCGTCACCCATTCACCCCCACCCCCCGCCCTCCTCCCCCTCCACCAACCCTAGTTCATTTCCCAGAGTTAGGAGTCTTTATGTTCTGTCTCCCTTTCTGATATTTCCCACACATTTCTTCTCCCTTCCCTTATATTCCCTTTCACTATTATTTATATTCCCCAAATGAATGAGAACATACACTGTTTGTCCTTCTCCGATTGACTTACTTCACTCAGCATAATACCCTCCAGTTCCATCCACGTTGAAGCAAATGGTGCGTATTTGTCGTTTCTTATGGCTGAGGAATATCCCATTGTATACATAAACCACATCTACTTTATCCATTCATCTTCCAATGGACACCGAGGCTCCTTCCACAGTTTGGCTATTGTGGACATTGCTGCTAGAAACATCGGGGTGCAGGTGTCCCGGCGTTTCATTGGATCTGAATCTTTGGGGTAAATCCCCAACAGTGCAATTGCTGGGTCGTAGGGCAGGTCTATTTTTAACTCTTTGAGGAACCTCCACACAGTTTTCCAGAGTGGCTGCACCAGTTCACATTCCCACCAACAGTGTAAGAGGGTTCCCCTTTGTCCGCATCCTCTCCAACATTTGTGGTTTCCTGCCTTGTTAATTTTCCCCATTCTCACTGGTGTGAGGTGGTATCTCATTGTGGTTTTGATTTGTATTTCCCTGATGGCAAGTGATGCAGAGCATTTTCTCATGTGTATGTTGGCCATGTCCATGTCTTCCTCTGAGATTTCTCTTCATGTCTTTTGCCCATTTCATGATTGGATTGTTTGTTTCTTTGGTGTTGAGTTTAATAAGTTCTTTATAGATTTTGGAAACTAGCCCTTTGAGCGGTCGTTTGCAAATATCTTCTCCCATTCTGTAGGTTGTCTTTTAGTTTTGTTGACTGTATCCTTTGCTGTGCAAAAGCTTCTTATCTTGATGAAGTCCCAATAGTTCATTTTTGCTTTTGTTTCTTTTGCCTTTGTGGATGTATCTTGCAAGAAGTTACTGTGGCCAAGTTCAAAAAGGGTGTTGCCTGTGTTCTCCTCTAGGATTTTGATGGAATCTTGTCTCACATTTAGATCTCTCATCCATTTTGAGTTTATCTTTGTGTATGGTGAAAGAGAGTGGTCTAGTTTCATTCTTCTGCATGCGGATGTCCAATTTTCCCAGCACCATTTATTGAAGAGACTGTCTTTCTTCCAATGGATAGTCTTTCCTCCTTTATCAAATATTAGTTGACCATAAAGTTCAGGGTCCACTTCTGGGTTCTCTATTCTGTTCCATTGATCTATGTGTCTGTTTTTGTGCCACTACCACACTGTCTTGATGACCACAGCTTTGTAGTACAACCTGAAATCTGGCATTGTGATGCCCCCAGCTATGGTTTTCTTTTTTAAAATTCCCCTGGCTATTCGGGGTCTTTTCTGATTCCACACAAATCTTAAAATAATTTGTTCTAACTCTCTGAAGAAAGTCCATGGTATTTTGATAGGGATTGCATTAAACGTGTAAATTACCCTGGGTAGCATTGACATTTTCACAATATTAATTCTGCCAATTCATGAGCATGGAATATTTTTCCATCTCTTTGTGTCTTCCTCAATTTCTTTCAGAAGTGTTCTATCGTTTTTAGGGTATAGATCCTTTACCTCTTTGATTAGGTTTATTCCTAGGTATCTTATGCTTTTGGGTGCAATTGTAAATGGGATTGACTCCTTAATTTCTCTTTCTTCAGTCTCATTGTTAGTGTATAGAAATGCCATTGATTTCTGGGCATTGATTTTGTATCCTGCCATGCTACCAAATTGCTGTATGAGTTCTAGCAATCTTGGGGTGGAGGCTTTTGGGTTTTCTAGGTAGAGTATCATGTCATCGGTGAAGAGGGAGAGTTTGACTTCTTCTTTGCCAATTTGAATGCCTTTAATGTCTTTTTGTTGTCTGATTGCTGAGGCGAGGACTTCCAATACTATGTTGAATAGCAGTGGTGAGAGTGGACATCCCTGTCTTGTTCCTGATCTTAGGGGAAAGGCTCCCAGTGCTTCCCCATTGAGAATGATATTTGCTGTGGGCTTTTCGTAGAGGCTTTTAAGATGTCGAGGTTAGTTCCCTCTATCCCTACACTCTGAAGAGTTTTGATCAGGAATGGATGCTGTATTTTGTCAAATGCTTTCTCTGCATCTAATAAGAGGATCATATGGTTCTTGGTTTTTCTCTTGCTGATATGATGAATCACATTGATTGTTTTACAAGTGTTGAACCAGCCTTGTGTCCCGGGGATAAATCCTACTTGGTCATGGTGAATAATTTTCTTAATGTGTTGTTGGATCCTATTGGCTAGTATCTTGTTGAGAATTTTTGCATCCATGTTCATCAGGGATATTGGTCTGTAATTCTCCTTTTTGGTGGGGTCTTTGTCTGGTTTTGGAATTAAGCTGATGCTGGCCTCATAGAACGAATTTGGAAGTACTCCATCTCTTTCAATCTTTCCAAACAGCTTTAGTAGAATAGGTATGATTTCTTCTTTAAACGTTTGATAGAATTCCCCTGGGAAGCCATCTGGCCCTGGACTCTTGTGTCTTGGGCGGTTTTTGATGACTGCTTCAATTTCCTCCCTGGTTATTGGCCTGTTCAGGTTTTCTATTTCTTCCTGTTCCAGTTTTGGTAGTTTGTGGCTTTCTAGGAATGCGTCCATTTCTTCTAGATTGCCTAATTGATTGGCGTAGAGCTGTTC
The DNA here is from genome assembly GCF_048418805.1 of Vulpes vulpes. Taxonomy (NCBI): domain Eukaryota; kingdom Metazoa; phylum Chordata; class Mammalia; order Carnivora; family Canidae; genus Vulpes; species Vulpes vulpes. The sequence goes on along the minus strand of NC_132789.1, from coordinate 17,689,817 downwards.
ATAATATGTTTTTAAAATCGTTTGTATTTCCTTGATGTTGGTAGTGATCTCTCCTTTCTCATTCATGATTGTATTAATTTGAGTCTTCTCTCTCTTCTTTTTAATAAGGCTGGCTAATGGTTTATCTATCTTATTAATTCTTTCAAAGAACCAACTCCTGGTTCTGTTGATCTGTTCCACAGTTCTTCTGGTCTCGATTTCATTTAGTTCTGCTCGAATTTTAATTAACTCTCTTCTTCTGCTGGGCGTAGGGTCCATTTGCTGTTTTTTCTCTAGCTCCTTTATGTGCAAGGTTCGCTTTTGTATTTGAGTTCTTTCCAGTTTTTGAATGGATGCTTGTATTGCAATGTATTTCCCCCTCAGGACTGCTTTTGCTGCATCCCAAAGATTTTGAACGGTTGTATCTTTATTGTCATTAGTTTCCATGAATATTTTTAATTCTTCCTTAATTTCCTGGTTGACCCTTTCATCTTTTAGCAGGATGGTCCTTAACCTCCACGTGTTTGAGGTCCTTCCAAACTTCTTGTTGTGATTTAGTTCTAATTTCAAGGCATTATGGTCTGAGAATATGCAGGGGACGATCCCAGTCTTTTGGTATCGGTTCAGACCCGATTTGTGACCCAGTATGTGGCCTATTCTGGAGAAAGTTCCTTGTGCACTTGAGAAGAATGTGTATTCAGTTGAGTTTGGATGTAAAGTTCTGTAGATATGTGTGAAATCCATCTGGTCCAGGGTATCATTTAAAGCTCTCATTTCTTTGGAGATGTTGTGCTTAGAAGACCTATCGAGGGTAGAAAGAGCTAGATTGAAGTCACCAAGTATAAGTGTATTATTATCTAAGTATTTCTTCACTTTGGTTATTAATCGGTTTAAATATTTGGCAGCTCCCACATTCGGGGCATATATGTTGAGGATTGTTAAGTCCTCTTGTTGGATAGATCCTTTGAGTATGATATAGTGTCCCTCTTCATCTCTCACTACAGTCTTCGGGGTAAATTTTAGTTTATCTGATATAAGGATGGCTACCCCTGCTTTCCTTTGAGGACCATTTGAATGCTAAATGGTTCTCCAACCTTTTATTTTCAGGTTGTAGGTGTCCTTCTGTCTAAAATGAGTCTCTTGTAGACAGCAAATAGATGGGTCCTACTTTTTTATCCAGTCTGAAACCGTGCGCCTTTTGATGGGGTCATTAAGCCCGTTCACGTTCAGAGTTACTATTGACAGATATGAGTTTAGTGTCATCATGATATCTATTCAGTCCTTGTTTCTGTGGATTGTTCCACTGGACTTCTTCTTAAAGGGGAATTTTAAGAGTCCCCCTTAAAATTTCTTGCAGAGCTGGTTTGGAGGTCACATATTCTTTCAGTTCCTGCCTGTCTTGGAAGCTCTTTATCTCTCCTTCCATTTTGAATGAGAGCCTTGCTGGATAAAGTATTCTTGGTTGCATGTTCTTCTCATTTAGGACCCTGAATATATCCTGCCAGCCCTTTCTGGCCTGCCAGGTCTCTGTGGAGAGGTCTGCTGTTACCCTCATACTCCTCCCCATAAAAGTCAGGGATTTTTTGTCTCTTGCTGCTTTAAGGATCTTCTCTTTATCTTTGTAATTTGCAAGCTTCACTATTAAATGTCGAGGTGTTGAACGGTTTTTATTGATTTTAGGGGGGGATCTCTCTATTTCCTGGATCTGAATGCCTGTTTCCCTACCCAGATTAGGAAAGTTTTCAGCTAGGATTTGTTCAAATACATATTCTGGCCCTCTGGCCCTTTCAGTGCCCTCGGGAACCCCAATTAAACGTAGGTTTTTCTTCCTCAGGCTGTCGTTTATTTCCCTTAATCTGTCTTCATGGTCTTTTAATTGTCTCTTTTTTCCTCAGTTTCCCTCTTTGCCATCAACTTGTCTTCTATGTCACTCACTCGTTCTTCCACCTCGTTAAGCCTCGTCGTTAGGACTTCTAGCTTGGATTGCATCTCATTCAATTGATTTTTAATTTCTGCCTGATTGGATCTAAATTCTGCAGTCATGAAGTCTCTTGAGTCCTTTATGCTTTTTTCTAGAGCCACCAGTAGCTGTATAATAGTGCTTTTGAATTGGCTTTCTGACATTGAATTGTAATCCAGATTTTGTAACTCTGTGGGAGAGAGAACTGTTTCTGATTCTTTCTTTTGAGGTGAGGTTTTCCTTCTAGTCATTTTGCCCAGTGCAGAGTGGCCAAAAACAAGTTGTATTGGGAAAAGGAGAAAAAGAGAGAGAGAGAAGGAAAGAAAAGAGAAAAAGAAAGAAGAAAAAAAGGAAAAAAGAGAAGAAAAAGAGAAAGAAAAAGAAAGGTGGAAAAAAAGGGGGGGTGGGGGAAGCAATCAGAAATCAGAAAGAAAAAAAAAAACAAACTCGGGGGAGTATCTTCTGATTCTGTACACTTTAAGTCCCTTGACTTCCCCTGGAACTGGTCCGTGTTGCTGGTCTTCTGGGGGAGGGGCCTGCTGTGCTGATTCTCAAGTGTTAGCACTTGGGGGAGCTGCTCTGCCCCCCGCCTGGTGCAGGGCTCAGTGGGGGCTGTTTACCCCGTGAGGCCCCAGGAGGAACAGCCACAGTGGGGCGGCAGCTCTGGGAACCGGGATTCAGCCCCCGCAGTAGCTCCGGGGCTCTCCGTCTGCAGGGCCTGGAGGCTCCGGGGCGGGGCCGCTGATCTGCTCAGCTCTGGGCAGGAGCGTCCTTGCTGTCCTGGGCCCTCTGGGTCTCTGCCTGTCCCGGGGGAGGCCGGATCCTGGGCTGTGTCCCGGCGCCCTGTGCTCCGGGGCCTGCGCTGTTGGATTCGCTCCCGCCCCGCAGCCCCCTCCGCGGAGCCGCCGCCCGAGCCCCTCCGAGCTGCTCCGGGTCCCGCTGTGCGAGCTGCCGTCTTAGGGAGCTCGGGGCACTCTCCCGGGGCGCAGGTGCCTGTTAGTGTCCCAGGGAGCCCGAGGGCATCCCCGCCCTCCTGGGTCCTGCTCTAACTCCCTGCGAGCCCCTTTCCGCCCGGGAAGGTTGGTGCAGCTCCTGCTCCTCCAGGACGGGGCTCTCCTGCCCAGCTCCTCGCGGGGCCCCTCCCCCTTGGAGGCCTTTTGCTTCTTTATTTCTTTTTCCCCCCGGTCTTCCTACCTTGATAGAAGCGCGAACTCTTCTCACTGTAGCGTTTCCGCTGGTCTCTCTTTAAATCTCAGGCCGAATTCGTCGATTTTCAGGATGATTTGTAGGTTATCTAGGTAATTTGGTGGGGACAGGTGATTTGGGGACCCTACTCTTCCGCCTTCTTGCCCCTCCCCTCCATCAGTTACAATTTTGAAATGAACATTCAGCAACATAAAGATCAAAATTTGACTTTAACTCTTAATGTACTATGATAATTTATTTCCAGCATATATTAAGTGAAGCCTGCAAAATAAATAATCTACAGAATCATTAAAAAAAACTCAGAATTTAGTCTTAGCATTCAAATAAAATTAATAAAATGTACTTAGTTGTCTCCAAAATATCACGTTTCATAAATTGCATAAACACATAACAGCCATGATAAATATAGTCTAAAGGATTAACTACAGAATATTATGTACTACATTGAGATTTTATTTGCCTTGAGATTTATGTATAGACATGTATATGTATAAAGTTTTCCATGACACGGAAGTTCATCGCATACCTGTTTTGTGCTTGATAGGAATAATAGTGTAAAAATCAGTATTAAGTCTTCCTTAAGATTCGGAGTCAATTATGCAAATGTGTATATGCTTGCCACAGACTGTTTTGTTCTATTGTGCATGGTTTGAATTGCATGTGAAGAAGTATTCATCTTGATTTAAATACCTTCAACTGTCTCCAGAATAGTTGAAATACTTAAGAAACGTAATGAGACATAATTGGATAATCACTTAAAATGGAAAGTTCGATAATTTCATATTCACGTACCCAATTTTGACCATTTAAAAAAAAAATCTCTGGGTCCATAATACAAGCCATCATTAACTTTGGAGTAACTCCTAAGCAATGAAAGTATGAAAGAAACCATATATATAATAGGTTGTTTTTAATAATTAGCAATCATTTAAAAATCTTTATAATAGTGAAAAATCTGATGAGAAAAATATAGGGCTTATTGGTTAAAATCCTTAAGGCTAAAAATTGTATTTTATTTACTTTCATATATTTGGAGAGTGTGGTGTTTGTATCTGTTTTTTTTTTTAAAAAAAGAGCTTTTTTTTTCTTCTTTTAGATCTGCTTGTCTATTTTAGATAGCCAAAGATGATGAAATATGGAGTGTGTGCTAATTAAAAGCTAATTAGGTGATTTTTACTTTTACTAAGTTACTGATCTATGTGGGGTAATTAGAGCAGTGGGAGCAGTGGTGAAACCAGAAAGGTATCTTGATGATTGGTACAAAGACTGTATGTAGCATTGATAGGTTTGATCCTCCACTAGCCATTTCAAATAGTTAAATAACAAGTTTATTAATGTTTACCTGTGAAATACAGCATGGTTTACACAAATACTTCAGGATTTGATTTATGAAGCCATCCCTGAAGGTAAATGATAGTTAAAGGGAACAATGCGGTAGAGACATATCACAGATACAAGTAATTGATGCCAGTTAAATACTGGCACTTGACTTGATTTTCACAGAGATTTCAGCGCTTGGGGGCAAAAGAGTTCAAAGACGTGTAATTAACATGCTACATGAAGGAAAGTGGTATAAACTAAAGAATTATACACATGTACATTGTTTTATTATGCATAGTCTGAACTCAAAATTAAAAGATTGAATAATACAATAAAATTATAATCTGAGAGCACGAACACCCTTTAAAAAGACCAAAAAGAGATAAAGTCTGAAAAAATATATAACAAAAAATCTTTGGTACATAAATGAAGAATGAACTTCAGGATAAAATGATTGGACACACGAAATAGTCTATTTTTTCTTTTATTTCTGTTGACCTATTCAATGGTATATTTATTTCACTGAACTCCTAAAGTAACGTTAGAGTTCCCCTATGAAAAACAGAAATATTTTCTAGTTCCTGGCACAACATCTGGCAGTAGCAGATACCCTGTAAATTTTTGCTATCTAGAAAAACAATTGTATGTGAGCTAGACAGATTACCGGGTTTCTTTTGCTAAATCAAACATTTGTTTCTCAAACACATTCCTTTTCCAACCATCTCTCTCTCCATCCTTTCTTTTCTCTCTCTTTCCTTCTTTCCATTAACAAATTTAGGAAGAATTCACTCTGTGCTGAGAAAATGTCTAACTTATCTCACAATGGCAGAGCTGACAAAGTTTTTATCTTACTTATTTCACAGTTTAATGGGGGAAAAAGAATTAAACGTGCAAAATAAATCTCACCTTTGATAAATGTCATGAAGGAAAATATTCTCAAATGTAGAATAATGAATACAGAAATTGATAATTAATAACTTTACTCATGAAAGTAAACTCATGAAAGATGAGCTCACTACATGAAGAAATGGAGATAGAAAGACAGTATAATGGGACTTCTAGATTCTGAATTAAGGAGGAGCTTGGAATGTCCAAAGAAATAAAAGAATGTTAGTGTAGCAGGAGCATAGTACGTAAAAAGGAGAGGGGCTTGAAATGAAGTAAGCTTTGTAGTCCATAACAAGTGTATTGGATTTCATTGTAAATGCCATTGGAAGCCACTGGATGCTTTTAAGCAAAAGTGTGTGGTAATTGCATTTATGTTTTAAGATAAGTGCTTTATGGAGAATGAATTAGTGGGAAGTAAGACTAGAAGTGGAAAGAGCATTTAGGAGGAGACACTTGAAGATTTCCAAGAGAGAAAGATATGATGTCCTAGACCAGGATGGGACCACTGACATGGATTTGCAATCTATTGGAGGCAGAATCAAAAGGACTTAATAACTGATTGAATGTAGAGGGTGAGAGAAAAAGAGACAACAAACATGAGTCCTAGATTAGAGCAATTGATTATATAGCAAAAACATTCACAACTGAGTTGGTCAAGATGAAATTGGGAGACAGGCGCTAGTAAAAGAATCAATAACTCAGGATGCGTGGGTGGCTCAGTAGTTGAATAAATAAATAAATAAATAAATCTTTTAAAAAACATTTTATTTATTTATTTATGAAAAACAGAGAGAGAGAGAGGCAGAGACACAGGCAGAGGGAGAAGCAGGTTCCATGCCGGGCGCCCGACGCGGGACTCGATCCCGGGACTCCAGGATCGCGCCCTGGCCAAAGGCAGGTGCCAAACCGCTGATCCACCCAGGGATCCCCTAAATAAAATATTTTTTAAAAAAGAATCAATAACTGCTTTTGGGATTGAGAATGTATTGTTTTACTTTCTTCTACTCAGAGTATGGATTTGGAGTTATTACTTTAGATAAAAACCAAATTAGAAGTGGGGAAGAAAGATTAAATACTAGACATTCCAGGGATTCATTCAAGCCAATGATCTAGCAACCCAATTGTAGCTAATTGTTCTAGGTTGATATGTGTAAATATATGTATGAATTGACACTGCAAAGACATATGGTAACCATTGAGACCTCTGCATTCTACGGGGTTGAGATTAAATCTATTTTTATACAACAGACTTCAACAGTATTTGGGATTATAAAATGAGTCTACAGTGTGATCAGGGCAGTGACAAATGGAAAGGAGTAGCAATGGCTGGTATTCTTAAATAAACAATTGGGGAAAAATAGGAAAAGTTTATTTTATTGAGCAAAGAATTTCTAACCTTCACATGACCTTTCGCAGTTGAACATAAGCACAAGTAAGAACAATATAGAAGGAGGAATTTACTAGAATAAGTGAAAATTGAAAGAGCTCTATAAACTTCTGTCATTACCATCATCGTCTCTAGAAAACCACATCTCAAAACGAGAGAATCTGATAGAAGAGAAATGAAAATGGACCATTTTTCCTCATTAACTTGCAAGGAAGTTTCTATACATTTGTATCTTCCTTTTTTGGCAAGGTTGAAAACATCGGCAATCAAAAATTTCCTGTCATTCCTCAAATCTGTTTGTGAAGGTGGGACAGCTGATTGCCTTGCAGTTGTGTTTGTAGCATGTCGTCCCTGATGCCTCATTTCATTTATTTAATAGCATAATTATATCATAACTTATATCTATCTGCACTATCATAAACTGACGTGTATTCTCACACATTCTATCTGAAATTTTGCCCATAAGAATTGTTTGCATTTACTTCAGACCATCCCACTCCATTTTTGTCCAGCATATCCCTAGTTATAATCTTGAGAACAGCATATCAGATTAGTCATGATTAATAAATACAGAAAAACTTGGAATTTAATCAAATGGCTTCTCATTCAAAGATCTCCTTTTTTTTTACCCATAATAACCATAATTTATGTCTGCAACAGAAGAATATGGTAATATTAAAACCCTAATTATCTCAGAATTCATTATACGCATATGATACCCTACTTGCAATCGTGTGAACGCTATACACATTGAATAAAAACCATACTTCAGATTTTGAATTTGAATCTTTCCCCAGGCTGATAGTATGTAGCACAGTCCTCTCCCCCAATGCCAGGGAGTAGCAGTGAGCCACAGCTCCTGGCCCGTAATGCCATCACAAGAGTAAACAACTGACACACTGACAACCATTCTTATGCCGCATGGCCAATCTCTTTCACTTTCAGTACAGTATTCAATAAATTACATGAGACAATCAACATTATTAAAGGATTTTATCCAACTATAGACTAACGTAAGTGGTCTGGGCACATTTAAGTTGGGCTAAAACTAAGCTATAGTGGTCAGTAGGTTAGGTGTACAAGTGCGTTTCAACTTACGACATTTTTAATTTATGATGGGTTAATCAGGATATAACCCCATCATAAATCAAGGAAGTCTGTCTCGAAATTTTGATTTCAGAGTCAAATAAATAAGCTAAGCATGCTTATTTGAAATGTATTGTTACTTGTTATAATCATTCACTGATTAGTGAGTTTATTTCAATGTATAATTATTACAAAATTCAAATATACTATATTTAATAGAATGCATTCCAGAATATGAATTCATTTCAACTACGTCATCTTATTCCAATCTGGTGGGCTACAAAGAAAGATAATGTCATTATGAATACCTTGTTATCTCAAAATAAACTTAAGAGTAAGAGGTGCTTTATTTCTTTTGCTGTATTCAAAGAGGTCAATCTATTTTTAAGTTAAATCAATAAGTCTCCATTGTGTGCTTAGAGTAAGACCACGAGCATTTAGCTCATAAGTAAAGTGTTAAAAGAAACCACAATGTTATCATTAAGAATTTGACTTAGAAATTCTTCTGGTTTCCTAACATTCTTGCTAAGTACTCTGGAACGGACAATAATCTGCACTATTGTAAAATGAATGGAACAAGTTGGAGGATGGTGAAAGTCTGAGGAGACTGAGGAAAACCTATTATTATTCCAAAATATATAGCAACTTTAAAAGATACGGTAATTATTATTCTGTTGATACTTCTATTGTGCTGGATATTTATACTTATAGGAGATAATTGTGTGTGTGTGTGTGTGTGTGTTTGTGAGAGAGAGAGAAAGGGGGGGGAGAGAAATTACGAATGCTCTAAATATTTTGAAGCAGCATAAATGAGATCCACCTTCCCGTTACCCTTTCTGCCAACTTGAAAACGCCATTTCATAATATCTGAATCAATGAAGAAATCACAAGCTAGGAGCATCTATAATTTAGGGGCAATGCTAATTTTCTTTTTTGAGTGTAGATCTTTAAAATGAGCTTTTTTGCCCCTGCTCTAAAATCTGTAAAATGCATTTACCTAAGGTAGACTATCCCTGAAAGTATTATATGAAAATTTTTAGCTAAGGGGGGCTTTTTATTTTGATAAGTCTCTGAAGCCAAGAAGTTGAGTTTCCTCTGTTATAAGTGATAACATTTATAATCAACTAATACCTAATTCAAACAAAAATCTTTGTGAAGTTTGTTTCTAACCTGAAGAGGTTCTAACGTGTCTCTCTTTTTTTTTTTAATTTTTATTTATTTATGATAGTCACACAGAGACAGAGAGAGAGGCAGAGACACAAGCAGGCTCCATGCACCGGGAGCCCGACGTGGGACTCAATCCCCAGTCTCCAGGATCGCGCGCTGGGCCAAAGGCAGGCGCTAAACCGCTGCGCCACCCAGGGATCCCTCTAATCTGTCTCTTATTAATAGCATTGGGTTCCTGTGTTCATAGGATCTGTATGACTACCCAGATAGAAGTCTGTGATAGAGATGGGTTTCCTACGGCATCATAATTTTACAGTAAGTCTGTAACAGAGTAAACATGTTTATCCTTGTGAATATTGATTTTTTTCACATCATAGATTATTTTCAAAATTGATAATTATAACAGCATGTTTTATTATATTTAAGTATGCGTTTATCTATTAACTGAATCATTAAAGTAAGATTCTTTACTTCAAATTATTCTAAAATAGAATTTTATTCATGAATTTTCATAGTTCCTTAAAGATATCATTAAGTAAGGAAGTCAATTATTCTTCTAATGTAAATTTCAAGCATGACAGGTAAAATGTTCTAGAAAAAGCTTGCCATGCAAAATTGTTTTGAATACTATGGCTAGAGCATTTGCCCACGCATGAAATAGAGATATAACTTCAATACTTTCAGGTCAAATCACAGCATCAGGAAAAGGTTGAATATAAATTAAGGATAAAATCCAATATATTTGGGTGGGACTACATTTTCTTCTTGAGAAATCATAGAAGGACACATTAATTATACTTGGTATGAAATTTCTCAAGTAAAACAGAAAATCCTGACTTTGCTAAGGACACACATAACCAAAGCACTGGCTTATTCTATGTTTTATTTTAAACTTTTGGAAATAATTTTGATTAAGGGATTAAATGGCATTGTGCCTATTCTGAAGGATATATGACAGAGAAAGGATTTTATGAGGGACCAGGCATGTAAGAATATTCATTCTTCAAAAAAACAAACAAAAAAAGCAAAACAAAACAAAACAAAACAAAGATTCATTCTTTAACATGTTCAATGCAGACTTCTTGAGGGTAAAGTGTGCACCACCCAGTGCCAGTCACTGGGCTACTGACCAAATAAGAGCTCATTTTGGAACTCCCCAATTAGTGAAAGGGAAGGACATGTGGATACGTAAATTAGCCTGACAACACTAAGATTTGTTGAGCATGCATGATGTACCAGGAAATGTGCTAAATCCTTTACAATGATTATTTATTTTAATCCTTATAGTATCCCCGAGAGAGGGACTGTTGCTTATTGCAGTAAAATTGAGATTAAGATATGAAACTCGCTCAAGGTTTCACAGCCAGAGAGGTGTACCAGAGATGATAGATCGTATTAGAAGGATATGAAACAAATGTTATAGGAGAGGCCAGGGTAATAATAAGTGCCTGTGGGAGTCAATGAAAGTGTCCTACCTCACAGATAGAAAATTTGAACTAGATCTTAAAGAGAGAATACGAGGTTTGCTAGTAGTGAAGGCAGATAAGGGGAATGTTTCCATCTAATAAGATTTTCTAGAAGTATAGCCTTCTGGTCTTCATTTTATCATTTATAATATGTGATAGTGGAATAATCTGATTTCTAAGTTTTTTTGAGTTCTGGAATTTTAGGATGATGTTTTGTTTACTCTACATAAAAATAAAAGAGACTTCTGAGTAAATGCTGAAACATCTGAGACTTTTGACAATATATCACTGACCCTCCAGAAAGAAGAAAGATTTCTTTTATCCTGCACATGGATAAAACATCATCTGTTTTCTTCAAAGATAGCTAGTTACATGTGGAACTTCTCCTCCCTTAAAAGAGATGGGAGAAAGTACGATATGACATATGGGGGGACAGCCTAGCCAGTCTGTAGTAGCTGATAATTAGGGTTCTGTATTCCATAAACCCAACTGCTTCTGGTTAGGGCTCTCTTATCTTTTTTTCTAGTTACTTTAGGAAAACTTAATGTTTTAGACCTCAAAGGATTTCCTTTTGTTGTATGAGAAAAGCCAGGATATTCCTGGCCCCTAGAGAGGTGTTGCACAGTGCTGGGGGGTGACAGCCACTTAAACTCCCAGGAAAAGCCAATGGAGATGGGAAGATAGCAAAGGAAACACATACAAAATGGCCTTGATTGTACATAGTTTCTGAGAAGGGGAAACTGGACAGTCAAAATGTAATACTTCTTTTTTTCATAGTCAGCATCAGTGACTTTAACTGAAACAAAAATGATTTTAAAATATTGCTAGCCAAGTGTGTTTCACTCATTCATTTGAAGCCCTATGATCTTCCTAGAGAAAATAATCATGTAACTGAAGACACACACAATATTCTGATATAATTTTTAAAAGTTATCCTATGGAACTATACTCAACATACCCATGTGTTTTCATACACCAATAATTGAATTTGTGGTTTGAAATGACAAACCACATGTCATGCTGTCTTACTTCTACTATATGAAGCAGTTTATTTCATCTATAAAAAACAAGCAGTGAGAAATATTCAGGAAACTCTTTTACAAATTTAAAGAAATAAAAATATTTATTATATTGTCACATTGTCATTTAAATGCTCAAATTTTCAGAGAAGAGTGACAAAATTGTCTTCTTACCCATAAACCCTGTCCTTTATGATTTCTGTACTATATTACGATATTTTTCTTCTAAAATTAGGATATAGGAGGGAAAGAAAAGATGAATAAGCAATACATTTATTAGTATTTAGTAACATGTAATACAAGGAATCCAGAATGACGATCAAAAATCACAAAAGGAAGAGTCAGCCACAGGTTTCTGGTGAGTTATTCAAGTGAGTGCAGTGCTCCCACAATCATCTCCGTCCAGGTTGAACTGTTGCGTAGGGCAATTAATTCCATTTCCCACTTTTAGTTTTTCTTATGTTAAATTTAGAAGGCAGCCTGCCAGCTATGATTAAGATTTTCTCAGAAAATAGTTTCTAGAACCTAATACAAGACTGTTAAACCACTGCGTAAGCATAATGGTTTAGATCAGTTGTATGCAACTTCCATGTGCACATTTCCCAAAGCAAGCTTATGAAAGCACACATTTCCAGGTACCCATACCATCCAAGGTGTCTGATTTGGTAAGATCTAGAGTAAAACCTCGGAAGTGAAATTTTCATCAAGCGTCCCAAGAGGATTCTGACACAGATTTGTGTTTAGAATACCGTTTGGGAAATTGTTTTGGAGCAGAATGAAGAACAAAGTATATTTTTATATGTAAGCACAATGGGAAGGAAACAAGGAATTTAAAACGTGAAGGAGGAAAAGGGGACTCTCGTATTGTACATAGTTAAAAGTCTGTGATTCTCAGATAATCATAACTTTTCCATATGTTACCAGCATGATAGCCTCCAAAGCTTATGCTGTCTTCACTATACCAAATGAAGCTTAAGGAGTGAGTGAGACGGGGAAAAAAGAAATTATTTAAGCAATAGCTCAGGGAGAAGCTAACGAGTTTTTGTTAGCTTCCAAAAAGGCAAGTGCCCATAGTATGGTCAGGAATAAGAAACGGGGGGTGGGGGGGGGCGAAAATAGACAAGAAAAAAGAAAAAGAATGTAATTGTTCGTGTGACCCATTGTGTGCATGTGTACACACACGTACCACAACATGCCACCTACCACAACATACCACTTACCACAGCACACTACAACCCTTCACCACCTGGAAGCTGATGGCTACAGTACAGTCATTATGTGCATTATGTCATGCTCCCAGAGGTTTTCCTAAATCCAGTGTTATGTACTTTCTCTTTAACACTTTGCACACATAATGCCAACAAATCCAGCTCCTTAGGAAGTGCTCACCTTGATATTCTGAATATTTTATACAAAAAATACTTTTATTTATTTTTTTAAGACACTTTTATTTTGACCAAAGTTTCCATTTATATTCACATGGTGAATTACATGTTGAGCTACTTAGCCAATGATCATGAGTCAATTATGGTTTATGGAAATTCACTTGGAATTGTCTATCTGAGAATTATGAAACTTTAAAAATTGTCACTTCCAATTGTCTGAATTTAGAATGGGGAAAACTGAGGCTTCTGCTGTTCTACTTCTCTTCTATTCTTCTTTTGAACTTGTAAACCTCTTCTTTGTAGAAATTTATTAACAAGTACCGTTATATAATGCTTTCTCCAATAAATGAGAAATACACACACATACACTCACATACACCCCTTTTCATTTCTATTATCCATGGCAAAATTTTATCTTGGGTAGTATACTTACTTCCTGGTATCCTCTTTCCCCACATCCTCCTCTCTGCACTCTTATCTAGTAGTAGGTGTTAGAATATTGCTACTTGATGATTAATATTTTCAATGAAAGAGATTAAAGTTGGAAATCTTGCAGAGCTTTTGTATTTATATTTCTATTCTGAGATTTTGGAAATAGACACAAATTCTCAAGTTTCATTTGAAAAACGTTTTAATCATGGAATAAAGACAAGTGTATCTGAGATTATGGTCTTACTATTCAGTAATAAGAATACTCTTAACTATCTGATGGATGAAAACTAGTATTCTAACTCAACATATTTATAGTACAGAGTTTTACTTATTTCTTTACTGATCGCTATGCCAAATCCTGAACTCTGTTCCAGTTGTTTTACTGTGTAATGACTCTTAACCTTTCTACTAATTGGATTGGCTCATATGCTTTTTAGCCTGTCTTCCCTCAGATCCTCATAGCACACTTTTGGAAGCCTGACACTAACAGAGGTCATGTAAAATATGTTAGGTAACTGGTGGTGATATAATCCTGCATAGCCAAACTGAACAATACGTAGAAAAAATGGAATTTAACTTCAATTACCATTTATGAAAATCTGGTTCATTGATGTTTACTAATAAAATACCTCCTCCAAATCCTTTAGTCTGAATATGGACAATCACCTTTTTACACCTTTAAATAGATTCTTCCTATCTGGATAGCTCACACCTAATTCTGATTAAATAAATTATCCATCTGTGAATTCTACAGGTGTAACTTTTAATACTTACCCTTTATTATTTAATACTTACCCCATATTATTTCCAGCAGTCTCCTCCCTGCTCCCAACGTGTCAGACACAAGTAATTTAGTTGCTATGACTTTTCCATTTGCCTAAAGGCAAACCTATCAACCCCTATAAACATGTGTGTTTTATCTTGCTCCCTGTTTGGTATACCATGGATATGTGGGAGAATCAAGATTAGACTTTTGTTGATCTGACTTCTTGATAATAAGGTGTTAGGAAAGCAATAAATGTATTGGAAAAAGAACTTTAAATCATATTTAAGCTTACTAAAGCCTTTCAATAGAACATATTTAATTCTGGTAGTAATAAAATGGATGGGATTTCATTGTAAAGCAGAGCAGAATTCAGCATATACTGTGTCAGCTTTACATGACAGATTATTAATAAACTGCCACTGTTACCACTCGATGCCAGTCTTTGGTGTTGGCATTTTTTTAAACTTGAAACTCAAATGTATTTTTTTAATCTTATTAAAAGATTAGATGTATTTTTTAATCTTATTTTTAAAAGATGTATTTTTTAATCTTATTTTATGAACCAGTTTCTTCTTTTCAATACATTTTTTTCTCTTCTCTGTAGAATTATTGTGTGATTCAATTAATGGTTCCAATTTCATTATACTTATATGTTCTAAAAAACCCTAAGGCATTGTATAACTTCACATAGATCAACTTTAGTTATTTGTTTGTTTGTTTGTTTGTTTGTTTTCATTTGATGAAGGTGAAGACAAGGCAGAGTAAGAATTAAGAAAGAGGATGTACTTTCAACTTGGTACCTAACAAAAATGAGCCATTTGGTAGAATTCATTTTCTCAACTAACTTTCCCCAGTATGTTTGCCTTTTTCTCTCTTTTCTTCTCCTATCCCTGTTCTAGATACACTTTTTTAAAAGATTTTATTCATTTATTCATGAGAGACACAAGAGAGAGAGAGAGGCAGAGACACAGGCAGAGGGAGAAGCAGGCTCCATGCAGGGAGCCCAACTTGGGACTCTATCCCGGGTCTCCAGGATCACGCCCTGGGCTGAAGGCGGCACTAAACCACTGAACCACCCAGGGACCCCCGATACACATTTTATATTGTCCATTAATTCAACAAAACACTTAAATATTTGTATGAAATAGTCATTTTGCTAGTGTTGGAAAAATAATAAGTAGTGGGCAAAGCCTACAGGAAATAGACAGTTCAAGAGAGCTTATAGGGTCTAAGGTTATCCTTTAGATACAAAAGGGCCATTTTGTATCTAAAATTTTTTATGCTTTACAACTCCTTGTCACTCCATCAAAACTTTAGCTATCTATCAGAGAGAAGTTAAGAGTTACTTTAAAATAAGTTGCAATCAGTGGGTTAAAGGACATAGCATCTGATGATGGGGTAAAAAGTGTGTATAATGTCATAGAGAGGGCAAAATGAATAGCAAAACATGCAGGTGATGCGCTGAGTTTTATCTAAGTAGTATATATTATCCTCATTGTCTTAATTGGACGGGTAATGTCAAACCTTTGGACAAAGCTGAAAAAGATTCATACCTAGTAAGGTATGCACTGGTATTTACTGGAAATAAAAGAAATAGAGACTAGAAGAACAATAAAAAATGATCAATCAATGAAACTAAGAGCTGGTTTTTCAAAAAGATAAAACAGGCGTGTCTGGCTGGCTCCATCAGTAAAGCATATGACTATTAATCTTGGGGTCATGAGTTTGAGTCCCACATTGGACATACATATTACATACATAAATAAACATATATATATCAGGGCACCTGGGTAGTATAGTCAGTTAAGCCTTTGACTCTTGGTTTCAGCTCAGGTCATGATCTCAAGGTCATGAGTGCAGAGCCTGCTTGAGATTCTCTCTCTTCCCACCTGTGTGCTCTCTCTCTTTCTCTCTCAAAACAAATCTTTAAAATGTACGTGTATTTTTGAAAGATGAAACTCTCAAACCTTTAGCTACACTAAACGAGACAAAAAGATTTCAATAAATAAAATTAGAAACTAAAGGAGCCATTACAACTGACACTACAGGAATGCATGTGATCAGAAAATAACTGCCATATACAATTATATGCCACCAAATTGGATAACCTAGAAGAAATGAATACATTTCTAGAAGCATAAAACCTACCAAGAATGAATCAAAAAGAATAAATAATATGAATAGGCACCAATGTGTTACACATTAATACTCCATAATGAACAGTGGGCACTGGCTCAAATGTCCCATACTGGTTTTTGCCTTTGAGTCATTCTACATGGTGTTCCTTCTGCCTTATAGGGTTTACCACTTCCCAGCAGTAGGTCCTGGGGAAGTTTCTCAGGCTCATTGACCTCAACTATCTCCCATAGAGAATGGGAAACACATTGGTTGTGATGCTTACCTCATAAGGACATCACAAGGATCAGATGATGTGTGAAAGCATTTTACAAACTGCCAAGTCCTCTGCCCATATGAGCTAATAGAATATAAAACAATGGATGCCAAGGAGTTAAGACAGGGAGGGAACTTAGAAGATAGAAATAACTGCTGTGTGGAAATGGTAGACGTGATTTTTGCTCAACATTCTGGCAAGAGAAACTTTATAAAAGTACAAATTAATTAATAGAGCAAATTGGGGTAAGGGATAGGGAAGAAGGTAATTGAGAAGGGGAGGCCTGGATGTGTTTGGATCCTCTGAAGTCTAGAGAGAGGAAAGTGTGTGTTATCCAGCAGACAATTCCTGCAAGCAACCTGGAGCAATTTTTGCCTGACCCAGACAGATTCAAATCTGGCCTGTGCCATTTTGACATTAAGATTCAGTTTCCTCACCTGTAAAGTGGACATAATAATGGTACCAACCTCAGAGCATTGTGGAGATACTTTAATTCATTTTTTTTGTCACTCAAAAAGATTTCTTAATAATACGGCATTGGACTATAACCAAAATATGAAATAAATATACACAAGTTTATATTGATATAAACAAATGAACAAATAGGGGAGAAAAGGCTAATTTTGCTTTAATAGAATTCCAGATAGGGGCACCTGGCTCAGTGGTTGAATAACTGCCTTTGGCTCAGGTCATGATGCTGGGGTCCTGGGATTGAGTTCTGCATCAGGCTCCCCACGGGGAACTGGCTTCTCCCTCTGCATATGTTTCTGTATCTCTCATGAATGAATAAATAAAATCTTAAAAAATAAAAAATAAAAGAATTCCTAATAATAGACTCCTCACTTCAGGAGGTGAAGGAAAATCCTCCCCACCCCCTACCCCAAAGGTGGGGTAGATTTAGAGCACACTTCTAAACAACAGAGTGTAGAGAGAGGGAAACAGTGACTTGGGGCAGCAGACTGGCACACACAACTTTAACTGAGTGACAAAAGTCAGTGATGAAAGTCAGCAGTAATGCTGTGTGAATCTCATGCACCCCCAACTGAGATGGGATGGAAAGGCACAGAAGCACTTCACCACTGTGGTAGTCTTTCCAAAATTCCATATTCCCAGCCTACTCATGACAGAAATATCAGACACACCCAAATTGAGGCTCCTGCAACAAAGTAGCTGACCATGGGATCCCTGGGTGGCGCAGCGGTTTGGCGCCTGCCTTTGGCCCAGGGCGCGATCCTGGAGACCCGGGATCGAATCCCACGTCGGGCTCCCGGTGCATGGAGCCTGCTTCTCCCTCTGCCTGTCTCTGCCTCTCTCTCTCTCTCTGGGGGTGACTATCATAGATAAATAAAAAAATAATTAAAAAAAAAACACAAAATAGCTGACCAACACATCCCTTCAAAACTGTCTATCGAGGTCACGGAAAACAAGAATGAGAAGCTGTCCCGCACAAGGCTGGTTCAACACTTGTAAAACAATCGATGTGATTCATCATATCAGCAAGAGAAAAACCAAGAACCATATGATCCTCTCATTAGATGCAGAGAAAGCATTTGACAAAATACAGCATCCATTCCTGATCAAAACTCTTCAGAGTGTAGGGATAGGGGAACATTCCTCGACATCTTAAGCGCCATCTACGAAAAGCCCACAGCAAATATCATTCTCAATGGGGAAGCACTGGGAGCCTTTTCCCTAAGATCAGGAACAAGACAGGGATGTCCACTCTCACCACTGCTATTCAACATAGTACTGGAAGTCCTCGCCTCAGCAATCAGACAACAAAAAGACATTAAAGGCATTCAAATTGGCAAAGAAGAAGTCAAACTCTCCCTCTTCGCCGATGACATACTCTACATAGAAAACCCAAAAGCCTCCACCCCAAGATTGCGAGAACTCATACAGCAATTTGGTAGCGTGGCAGGATACAAAATCAATGCCCAGAAATCAATGGCATTTCTATACACTAACAATGAGACTGAAGAAAGAGAAATTAAGGAGTCAATCCCATTTACAACTGCACCCAAAAGCATAAGATACCTAGGAATAAACCTAACCAAAGAGGTAAAGGATCTATACCCTAAAAACGATAGAACACTTCTGAAAGAAATTGAGGAAGACACAAAGAGATGGAAAAATATTCCATGCTCATGGATTGGAAGAATTAATATTGTGAAAATGTCCATGCTACCCAGGGCAATTTACACATTTCATGCAATCCCTATCAAAATACCATGGACTTTCTTCAAACCATCTTAAGATTTGTGTGGAATCAGAAAAGACCCCAAATAGCCAGGGGAATATTAAGAAAGAAAACCATAGCTGGGGGCATCACAATGCAAGATTTCAGGTTGTACTACAAAGCTGTGGTCATCAAGACAGTGTGGTACTGGCACAAAAACAGACCCATAGATCAATGGAACCGAATAGAGAATCCAGAAGTGGACCCTCAACTTTATGGTCAACTAATATTCGACAAAGCAGGAAGACTCTCCCTGGAAAAAAGACAGTCTCTTCAATAAATGGTGCTGGGAAAATTGGACATCCAAATACAGAAGAATCAAACTAGACCATTCTCTGATACCATACACAAAGATGAACTCAAAATGGATGAAAGACCTAAATGTGAGACAAGATTCCATCAAAATCCTAGAGGAGAACACAGGCAACACCATTTTTGAACTTGGCCACAGCAACTTATTGCAAGATACATCCATGAAAGCAAGAGAAACAAAAGCAAAAATGAATTATTGGGACTTCATCAAGATAAGAAGCTTCTGCACAGCAAAAGAAACAGTCCACAAAAGTAAAAGACAACCTACAGAATGGGAAAAGTTATTTGCAAATGACCTCTCAGATAAAGGGCTAGTATCTGAGATCTATAAAGAGCTTATTAAACTCAACAGCAAAGAAACAATCCAATCATGAAATGGGCAAAAGACATGAACAGAAATCATACAGAGGAAGACATAGATATGACCAACAAGCGCCGCATCACTGGCCATCAGGGAAATATAAAACCAAACCACAATGAGATACCACCTCACACCAGTGAGAATTGGGGAAAAGTCACAAGACAGGAAACAACAAATGTTGGAGAGAATGTGGACAAAGGGGAACCCTCTTACTCCGTCAGTGGGGATGTGAACTGGTGCAGCCACTCTGGAGAACTGTGTGGAGTTTCCTCAAAGAGTTAAAAATAGACCTGCCCTACGACCCAGCAATTGCACTGTTGGGGATTTACCTCAAAGATACAGATGCAGTGAAACGCTGGGACACCTACACCCCAGTGTTTATGGGAGCAACGTCCACAATAGCCAAACTGGGGAAGGAGCTTCGGCGTCCATCAAAAGATGAATGGATAAAGAAACCGTGGTCTGTGTATACTATGGAATATTACTCAGCCTTGAGAAACGACAAAGACCCACCATTTGCTTCGACGTGGATGGACCAGGAGGGTATTATGCTGAGTGAAATAAGTCAATCAGAAAAGGACAAACATTATGTGGTCTCATTCATTTGGGGAATATAAAAAGTAGTGAAAGGGAATAAAGGGAAAAAGAAAAAAAATGAGTGGGAAATATCAGAAAGGGGACAGAACATGAGAGTCTGCTAACTCTGGGAAACGAACAAAGGGTGGTAGAAAGGGAGGTGGGCAGGGGTGGGGGTGACTGGGTGACGGGCAGTGAGGGGGGCACTTGATGGGATGAGCACTGGGTGTTGTTCTATATGTTGGCAAATTTAACACCAATAAAAAATAAAATAAATAAATAAATCATCCTTTTGTTCCAAGGATGGAACACACACACACACACACACACACACACACACACACACACACACAAAAGGACAAACATTATATGGTCTCATTAAGTTGGGGAATATGAAAATAGTTAAAGGGCATGAAGGGGAAAGGAGAGAAAATGAGTGGGGAAATATCAGAGAGGGCAAGAGAACATGAGAGACTGCTAACTCTGGGAAACGAAGAAGGGGTGGTGGAAAGGGAGGTGGGTGTGGGGGTTGGGGTGACTGGGTGATGGGACCTGAGGGGGGGCACTTGATGGGATGAACACTGGGTGTTATGCTATATGTTGGCAAATTGAACTCCAATAAAAAGAAATTAAAAAAATAAACAAACGAAACAAAAGAAAAAAAACCAAACAGCAGGTTTCCCTTTTTAATGGCTGAATAATATTCATATATTTTTTCTTTATTCATCTATTTGTTTATGTATAGTATGTTGTTTCCATGTCTTAGCTATTGTAAATAATGCTTCAATAAACATGGAAATACAGAAATCTCTTTCAGAGAGGGATTTTATTTTATTTTGGTTATGTAACCATAGGGTGGTTGCTGGATCATATGGAGTTCTATTTTTAATTTTTTGAGGAACCTCCATCCTCCATATTGCCTTCCATAGTACCCATATTGAATTACATTCCCAACCAACTTGCACAAGGATTCCCTTAACTTCAAATCCTTGCCACCAGCACTTGTTATCACTTATCTTCCTGATAGCCATTCTGACAAGTATGAGGTAACATTCACTGTGATTTTGATTTGCACTTTTGTGATGATCAGTAATGTTAAGGACATTTTCATGTACATATTGGCCATTTGCATATCTTCTTCAGGGAAAACAGTCTATTCAAATCTTTTACCCATTTTAAATCAGATTGTTTTTTGCTGTTGAATTTTCTTATATATTTTAGATGTTAAGTGCTGTTTGCAAATACCGTTTTCCTTGCCATGGGTTGCTTTTCATTTTGTTGTGCAAGAGTATTTTAAGTTGATATTATCTCACTTTTTTTTGGTTTTATTGCTTATAATTTTGGTGTCATATATAATGCGTCATTGCAAAGACCAATATCAGGGATATTTTTTCCCTGTTTTTTTCTAAAACTCTTACGGTTTTAGGTCTTCATGTAATTGTTAATCACCTGAAACTAACTGGAATTTAAATAAAACCTTTAAGAAAAGATACCCAAAAAACGAAGCTTGTTTTAAGATATATGTTTCAAGAAATTCGTTTAAGGAAAGTGCAAGTGAGGGACGCCTGGGTGGCTCGGCGGTTGAGTGTCTGCCTTCAGCTCAGGGCGTGATCCAGGGTCCCGGAATCGAGTCCCTCATCGGGCTCCCTGCGGGGAGCCTGCTTCTCCCTCTGTCTGTGTCTGTGCCCCTCTCTCTCGCTCTCGAATAAGTAAATGAAATCTTTTTTTAAAAAGGAAAGTGCAAGTGAGAAACACCATTAAATAAATAAATAAATAAATAAATAAATAAATAAATAAATGTTTAATTATGTCAGCACGTTGATGTTATCCATAGTTCTCCACATTTAAATTTTAGCAATATTGTAGCTAATATAAAAGACTAGGTGGGCATATTGCAACTCTACCCCTTAATGGGTGTGTGACCATACAGAAGCTGCTTAATTACTCATGTGTTTCTTTTTCTGTATGAACAAAACATGAAAATAGACATCTACATTCTATACCTTAGTAGGAATGAAATAGCATAGGTAATATTTACATGAAATAACATAGGTGAGAGCCCCTTCCCCTCCCTATACTGATAGTACTTGGCACAAGCAGGTAGTAAGTAATTGATATATTGTTCCCCTTTGTCTTCTTATGCTCTGTGTCAGAAAAAAACATTCATTGAAGAAAAGTTGTGTTGAGAGAAAGGATCTTTTCAGCAGTATGAGTTTTAGGTAAGACTTTTGTTATACTGTTGGAACTGCAATTAGTGGATGAGAAGGGCTCATACGTACTTAGCTAGTACCGGGCCATCTCTACACCATACTACTGTCTTCTCCACACAATTCCATAACTGCCTCAAAAAAGGAAAGGATATGCCAAACTTTTCTCTTGCTATGAAAAAGTTTTTTTTTTTTAAGATTTATTTATTTATTCATGATACACATGGGGGCGGGGGCGTGCAGAGACACAGGCAGAGGGAGAAGCAGGCTCCATGCCGGGAGCCCAATGCGGGACCCGATCCCGGAATTCCAGGATCACGCCCTGGGCAAAAGGCAGGCACCAAACTGCTGAGCCACCCAGGGATCCCCTGAAAAAGTTTTAATTGAAAACCAGGATTCTGGGCTGAATACAGCTTCAGCAGATTCCCCATTAAATTAGAAGGGGTTTTTCATTTAAGTCCTAGTGTTGATATGTCACTATGCTCTGTCACTTTGAAAAGCGATAGTGCTTTGTTATCAGCACTGAGCCCTGACAGGCTTTTGATGTAGACTTAGACTAAAATAGATTGCCAGAATGATGAAGGCGCTGCTTACTTTCTAACACCTCCAGGCTGTGGATGTGGGCAAAGGTGCTGACCTATTGCTCTGTCCAGCCCAGTGGGTTTGATCATCTCCAGCTGAATATTTTCACATTTTAGATTGTAAGTTGAAATTGTAGAAGGGTTGATAGGTTTTCAACAGAAGCATGAATGTTACTGATAGCATATGATTTATGCCATCTAGAGACTTAATTTCTTAGGCAAATTGTTAATAATTAATTCTTGCCCTTTAACTTATACATTCTATTTAGAAAGTCTTTAAAGAAAGAAAACCGTACTTGGTGAGTTATAGAGGAAGTTGGCCTGCCAAAAAACATAGTCATTCCTTGAATTAAACACCATGTGCCAACCTTCTGCCAAGCACTGAGTTAGGTGTTGCAAACAGAAAGACAATTAAGAGTACCCGTCCTCAAGCAGAGAGATATATACAGAGGTAGATACTTATAAAATAATGCAGCAAGTGAAATATTATGCATAGAATATTACTGAAGCACAAAAAGCAATTATCTTGATATCTCTTAGGAAACAGGTAACAGAAATAGTGCATGTGTAACCAGTATCCTTGTTCCTAATGACCAGATCAGCACATTCAATGTATAGCTGAATGTTTAGATTGATATGACATTACCTTTCTTGGCTAGGAACAAGATTTCTCTTAGGAGAGGCTGAACATGCATATTCAAATAGAGTTTGCTATCAGAAAAGTGGAAAGGTTTTTGAGGGCTCAGAATTAGTATTTCTTCTTACATTTGCCACCCCACCCCCAGACACGCACACAGTTTAACTCTCTGTACACCATAGTGTCCCATGCCTTTCTGCTGTTGGCCATATAGAAAATAAATACTTTTTGAAAAAGCTTTGCTCTATAACATTTCCAGGCTCCTTCATGTGGGCTCACTTTTCTACTCAGCATGTTTCTCTACATTAAACTCTGGTAGATATGATAAGCAAGTAGCTAAAGAGCATTTAAAAGAGTTTACACTGTGAATGGAAAAATACAGATTTTACTGCCTTTGTTGCCTTTTAAAACTAAACCTCTTCTTGAATGTATTTGTATAGGATTTTCATAGCCCTCCCCTCTGGAGCAATGTTTTAGCAATGCTGCTCTGAGTTTTAATCACTGGATATTTGGTTTTTTCTTCCACACTAATTTCAAATCACAAACTAACATTCAAATTGAAAACAGTAATAGGTTTACAGTCTTTCAATTTACTTTTAACTTCATGCTATCTAAAAAAAAAAAAAAAACTTCATGCTATCTTTTCAGAGCATCTGATCAAGTTTAACACCATTGGATAGTTTAAAACTCAGTTTGCAGTAATCCACAGCCCTCAGAAATATTTGACTTCTACCTAAAAGTAAATAAAGGTAAAAAGTCTCTACATCTTCAATAAAAGTTTTCAAAAATGAATCAGCCACATGTTTTGAGTCCCATCTCTGTGAGCAAATTTCCAGAATAAATCATTTCTGGGCTTGGCTGAATTCCAGAGCACTGCAGGTCTCAGTCCAGAGGGCTGCATATATATGCAGATTGGCCATTCAAAGTTAAGGAAATACCTGCTTTCTATATTTATAGATGCTGCCACTTATATTTTGCATTTTATATGATCATTTCCTTGTCTACCTTAAACTATTAAGTTCATGAGTATGGGAATCTCTTCATTGTATTTCCAGCCATAGCTCACTCAGTACCTAGACCAACAGTAGGCACTCAAGGAATACCTGCTAAATCGCCAAATCCCGTGTTTAGGACTGTGAGTGAATAATGGGAACAGAGTTGTACTCAGATGTTAAAGATGACTTCGTATATATTGATCCCTAGATATATGAAGTCAAAAATAACAACAATAAGGAGGGCTTAGATAACTAAAAGTGTTCCTAGAGTAGTATAGCAAATAGGTTCCAGGGAGCTTCATGGACGCTTTCCCCTACCTCACTTATTAACTGGCATTAAGGTAGGAATGTATAGCACAATGCTTCCTTTAAGCAACAAACTTTCAGAAGTATTGCTCCAAGACACAACTCACATAGCAAATAAAGTATAATGTCTTAGAATGGTCTTTAGGACCTGAATTTCTAATTGAGATCTTGTTTTAACATTTTCCTAACTCACACACACACACACACACACACAAACAGGGCATATGCAATATATACTTCTGTGTGTGTAGGTATATATATAAGAAATAGCAATGCTATCTATATACAATTGATACATATACTAATATATATGAGTAACTATATATTTATACATTATATAAGTAACATGTTTGTAATATTTAAATATTACATATGTGATATCTATGTAATACAAACTTATTTATTATAGAAGTCATAACTAAGTTATTAAGCTGTTATCCCTTTTGACAATAAATATCATCTCTCTTGGTCTTACTTACTCTCTATTTCCCAGTTGGGCTTTTAGGCATTTGATGGTGAGAGAATGAGTTAATTTTACCTCTCTAAACAAAGCCAACTGGGAAATGGCTTGGATGCCACCATGGAGGTAATAGAAGATGCCCAATTTTGGTAAATAAAAAACATGTGACTAGATGTCTCCTCATTATTTCAATATTGTATAAATAATACTCTTAAAAATATCAAACAGATCATAAGAATATCTGATAATATTTCAACTCCAATTTTATAGAGAAACACAAATTGTAGCTGTCAGAATGATCCTCTTTCCTAAGCAAAACAACTAACGTAGCAACAAGGTGTATGAGGAGATCAGCAATTTATAAAAGGACTACCTTTTGCTTCTAGTTTTAAATTCTTCACTGGGTCAAACTGTGACTTCATGGCTACTTATTTAATGTGTGTTTGTGTGCATAGGTCTGTGTTTTCTTTCCAGTTATGTTGCCAGTTTATTCAGCAATTTTACCATTTTGACAAAGCTTATGGATTTAAGACGTTTTATAGCAGAATTATTTATTATGAACAAAGTTTCATCTTAATAAAGATGTACTTGTATGGACAAGTACATTTTAATTTTTTCAAGATACATTAATGAAAAAATATTCTGGATCTGTTTTCATTCTTTCTTTTATTCTACACTCCTTCCCCACAAAAAAGTATGCACATATACATAATTATTTTTTACATAATTATTAAGACAAAATTAATATGATTCAGTCAGAGTTCAGGTATGACATTTGTTAATTCATATGGCTAGTGCTCGAAAGGAAATATTATTTATATAAAGGTAGTCTTATAGGGCTAAGCAACAAAAGAAAACCGAATTGAATATGGCAAATAACATGGAATTAAGTACTGTTTCAAGCGTAATTTTTTTTTAAATGTGGTCATTCTGCACTGTTATTCATTCTGTTCAAAGAAAAAGCAACCTTGAGTAATGTATTTTTAAAATCAGCAACTTAATTAGAGGAAAATTTTTAAACAGGCAAAACAAAACAAAACACCCAGAGTATGAAAATCAAAACAGGAAATTATGTTACAATAAGAGGTAATCAAATCATTCCTTTAAGAAGCGTAGAGGCGGCGGCCAAATGGCAGCGCCTGAGGAGCCGGATATAACCCAGGAGCAGACAGAGAAACTGCTGCAGTTTCAGGATCTAACTGGCATAGCAACTATGGATCAATGCTGCCATCCCTTGGAACAGCATTACTGGGACATAGAGGCTGCTGTACAGGACCGATTGAATGAACAAGAGGGTGTGCCAGATGTTTTCAACCCACCTCCATCCTGACCCCTGCAAGTTAATACAGTTGAGCACAGGCTCTACAGTTAGGCTATTGCAAGACCACAGCCAAGGGGGCTGCCTGGATGGGGTTATTACTTAATAATGCTTCCATTCCGATTTACCTACACAATACTTGATATATTTAGGTTTGCCCCTCGCAGCTGGGTCACTGACCCCGTTGGGGACATTGTTTCATTTATGCTCTCTTTTGAAGAGAAATATGGGAGGGCACACCCTGCCTTCCACCAGGGAACGTACAGCCAGGCACTTAACGATGCCAAGCGGGAGCTTTGGTTGCTTTTGGTTTGTCTTCATGGAGATGATCCCCAGGACTCCGATGAGTTCTGTTGCAACACACTCTGGGCCCTGAAGTTATTTCCCTAATAAACACTAGGATGCTTCGCTGGGCATGCTCCGCAAATAAACCTGAGGGATATAGGGTCTTGCAGGGTTTAGGAGGGAACACCTATCCATTCCTGGCCTTGATTATGCTGAAGGATCAGAGAACGACTGCAGTGGGACCCGATGACCTTATTAACCAGCTGACATGTATCATGGATGCAAACCAGACTTACCTCGTGTCAGAACGCCTTGAAAGGGAAGAACGAAATCAGACCCAGGTCCTGCGACAACAGAAAGACGAGGCCTATCTGGCCTCTCTCAGGGCTGACCAGGAGAAGGAAAGGAAGACACGGGAGGAGCCAGAGCTGAAGGGGCGCAAGGAGGAGGAGGAGGTGCAACAGCAAAAGTTGGCAGAGGAGAGAGGTGCGCGGAATCTACAAGAGGAAAAGGAGGGGAAGCTGGAGTATCTGCCCCCAGAGCCTTCCCCTGATGACCCTGAAAGTGTCAAGATCATTTTCAAATTAGCCAATGATTCTCGAGTAGAGAGATGATTCCACTTTTCACAGTCTCTAACAGTAATCCATGACTACTTCTTCTCCTTGAAAGAAAGCCCTGAAAAGTTTCAGATTGAAGCCAACTTTCCCCGGCGGGTGCTGCCTTGCATCCCTTCAGAGGAGTGGCCCAACACCCCCACACTTCAGGAGGCCAGACTTAGCCACACAGAAGTTCTCTGTTCAGGACCTGAAAGATGAATGACATTTTTCTTCCCTCTCCCCTCCTAATCCCTAAAAGAAATGGAGAAACAAACAAACAAACAAAAACCGAGAGAGAAATTCATATTATTATTATAATACAATATTTTTTTTAAGATTGCTGTATCCTAAGGGAGGATCAGAAACCATGCAGCCCAAAAGAGTCACCACCTGTGTGTGTGTGTGCGAAGGTCAGCAGTGAACGTTCCCACTGGCAAGCCCACCCTTCCCTACTGCCTCTGCACCACACACCTTCCAAAGAAAGGTCGAAGGACTTCGACCCAGTCATTGTCCCAACTGGGGAAGGGGACATTCCCACTAGTTCTCATTCATCCTTGCTTTTATGAAAAATAAAAGTGGAAAAAAACATCTATCAACCAGCTACTACTGCAGCATCTCCTGAGGACTTGCTTCTCCCACCACCAGAGAAGAGGCACAGAAGAGAGATGTTCCTTGAACTTCCCACATTTTATGAATAACTTCTAAATGTTTTTTGTTGCTTTGTAATGACCAAAGGAATGAGACTGACAATGTTGTGCCCCTAAGTAATAAGCAGGTCAGCACAAGGTGGGTGCAGCCCAAAATAGTCAGTCCTGCTCTGCTTGTCCAGGGGTAGGGGGTTTTGTTAAATTTCCTGAGTCCCACAACATAGCTGGTTTTTTTTTTTTTAACTTTATTTGATAAAGAGCCAATTCTTAAGCCCATGAATTCATGCTCTGGGCTCCTTAGCCCACAAGAGTGTAATAAAGGTGACCTGGGCTGGTTTGTGCTTATTTTTGCCATTGTCCCTCTCACATTCCTAGAGAGGTTGTTCTTTTTTGTCCAACTCTTGCTGTCCTTTCTTACCATCTATGCGCCTCGCTTGGAGTATTGGGAGAAATCTGGAGTTCATTGCCCCACAAAGTCTCTGTACAGATATCCCCATATATGCAGTGTGAACTCTGTGTATACTCATTAACTGCAGTTGTCCCTTGGAATCTGTACTAGATGGTTACTATGCAATCTGAACCAAAGGATAGCAGCTCTTCATTCCTCTTCTGATGTGTACGTGCTCTTCCTGCCCAGCCCCGAGTGTTCCTGAATTGCCAATCTTGGTGCCTTATCAAAGGACTAGCAGGGTCAATGGTAGAACCAGCAGAACCCCATGATGGTGCCCTGCCTGTATCAGTGGGAGAAGTGGGTGGTGGTGGTGGTGGTGGTGGTGGTTCAAGGATAGAACTAGAAACCTTGAAGGGAGCCAAGACAGAACTCCAGGTGTGTGTAAACTGCTGGAAGGTACAGTTAGTTTCTGATATAGCCACCTGCTGGAGGCAGGTTTTAATCCTCTCCCTCTATTGCTGTTTTGAGGTAATAGGGGTTTTTTAACCTCTGGATGGATGTCCCTTCTTTGGTTGAGTTTATGGTAATGGGTACATGGGTCATGCCATGTATTATTAACAGATGTCAGCATGAGCTGGCAAATATTCCAAAGTGTTCTATAGCTAGACTGGTGCAGACTTGTAACACAGCAACCTACTGAAGTAACTGGAGCCTAGCATGCTTTGAGGCCAGGCTTCATATCAAGATAAAACATAACGTGGTAGATTTGCAGTCTCCAAAGGCTTTCTCTCTTGCTTCCCTAAAATCTAAGGGCAACTCTTTCTCTTTTAGGTAGCAGTGATGTACGTGGCTTCTCCTCTGCATCCCACAGTGGTTGGGGTAAACATGGGTAAGGGACAGAATAAGGAACCTCACAAGGCACCACCTAGGGAGCCCGGGAATTACCCAGTGGTCTTGGCACAGATGTCTAAAACACCATCTCTAGGAAAATTTAATTTAATTCTGCTCCTCGCTGCCGATTATTCCATTTTGTTTACTGCTGCCTCAAGGCCAGATGAGTGGGAAGTCACTGTCTATTGGCATGAAAGGTAACTGGAATGGATACCAGGATAAAGCATGTTCTCTATTCAGCCTTATGTGAAGTCTGCTTCATGCTTACAACCATGCAAAGAGGAATTTTCCCACATAACTTTGAGTCTCCCTCCCTGTCAAACTCATAGCTATTTCCCCGGCAGTACACAGAAGGGCAGGATATTAAGGGCCTTCTCTAGGTTGGGTATTGTTTTGGGTGTTTTGCCCACACATCTTTGGGAAGTTGTAAAACTTTTTCCTTAATTCAGTCTGCATCTTATTCTACAACGTGCACGTTATGTCTCTTGGCCTTTCAATACTTGTTCAGGGAAGGAGGTCAGATGCCAGACTGTTAAGAAAAAGTGTATGTCGGTACGGTTCTTGGGATGGCCTACCCATTTACTTTAGGTTTCAGGAAGTTTTATCTGAAGCACATGTTCCTTCCTAGTCCATGTGGAAACAAGCCTGCTTTGCTCAGACCCCATTCCTGTCTCCTTACCGTAGGGCTGCTGCATAGGTGTCATCTCCCTTCCTCCTCCAGGAAGGATGCACATTTTGTCACTTAAAGCCAGTACAATCTGTTACTCCCAAGGACCTCGGAACTCCATGGGACCTGCAAGGGAGAAAATACTGAGAAGCCGATGATCTGCAAGGATTCGCTCATTTCCAGATCACCTCCGGGTTATTTCAGCTGTTTATCAAACAGCAAGCCATCAGCCTAAAAAAAAAAAAAAAAACACTTGTTTCAAGTTCTCTTCTGCATCCCAAAACTGACGTTGTAGATTCAACTGAATGACATGGGAAATGACCAAGCAAAGACACCCAGTTGGAGTCCGTTGAATTTCTGCAGTTAGTGGGGCATTTCTGGTCTTTTCTTCCACTTCTGCAGAATTTCCTGCAGCAAATACTTCTTTTGTCCTTGCTTGCCTCCACTGTGATGTTTGGATAAAAAATGATCAGAGAATATCTCTTAAAAAATAATAAGGAACCTAGAATCTTCAGCTGAGCAGTCATTATGAAAATTGCTAATGGTGCCAAGGCCAAGGAAAGAGTTTCAGAAAATGACTGTGGGAGGAAAGAGTGATAACCCCCAGAATGCAAAATCAGGGGAGTATTACCTGGTGCTTGAACAAGGAGCTCCACTTTGCAACTGTTTCCTTTTTTTTTTTTTTTTTTTAGGACTTGTGAGGAATGCAGCAAACAGGAAATCCCTCCACAAAAGATGCAGTGTCCCAACTTGGTACTGCGCCTGAATAGTTTACGTGATAATTTACTGAAGAAATCTAGTGTACTTTAAATTTTTTTCATAAAAGTTCCCATTGTGTTGTAGGTTAACATTAAATGTTTTATACAAAAAAATCATTTTTAATCATTAATGATTAAATCATTCTGGTAAAAGATTAATATCAATGTAGTATGAATAAGCCCATTATAAATAGCATGTTGTCTGAAAATGGAAAGAAGAGTTTAGATACATGAACCTGAAAGTCATCACTAGAAACCATTAAGATACCTAGAATTTTCATCTGAATTCACTCATTCTTAATTGATCATTTATCTATCACCAGTAGGTTGGACTTTTGTGGGGTTTGGGATAAAAAAAGAAAAAAGAAAAAAAAACAAACTCTCCTTAAGTAACTTTCATTCAATCAAGAGAAAGAAAAAATATAAACAGGTAATAGCAACATTCTCTATCTGTATACAAAATGCTTATAGATGCTACTTATTTATTATATGCCCATGTCAGAATTTGTTTTTTTTTTAATTTTTTTTAATTTTTATTTATTTATGATAGTCACACACAGAGAGAGAGAGAGAGGCAGAGACATAGGCAGAGGGAGAAGCAGGCTCCATGCACCGGGAGCCCGACGTGGGATTCGATCCTGGGTCTCCAGGATTGCGCACTGGGTCTAAGGCAGGCGCTAAACCACTGCGCCACCCAGGGTTCCCCCATGTCAGAATTTGTATACATAAACCAAGTCAGGGATGCTGGCCACCTCTTTGAAGTTTTTCACCATTTTACCCAGCTCTTCATTCTTGTTTGATAGTTATTAAACACCTGAGGGGAAGAATCTAGTAAAACCAAAATATTTAAATAGTCACACAATGGTCATTTTGACAGAGATGTTGCTGGTCATAAACCAGTCATGTGGGGATCCCTGGATGGCTCAGCGGTTTAGTGCCTGCCCTTGGCCTAGGGCGTGGTCCTGGAGTCCCGGGATCGAGTCCTGCGTCGGGCTCCTGGCATGGAGCCTGCTTCTCCCTCTGCCTGTGTCTCCGCCTCTCTCTCTCTTGTCTCTGTCTCTGTCTCTAATGAATAAATAAAATCTTAAAAAATAAATAAATAAACCAGTCATGTGAATTACACCAAGTTATTTTGCAGCTGATTATACAGCTGTAAGTACTTCTTTTAGTGATTGCATCAAGAGTACTAATATATACATCTGGATTGGAAGACTGAGATGCAGTATTGAGGTGGAAGGCTTATTTGAAATCCATCTGCTATGGATTTTAACTTCACCAGGGTGGTAAAATGATCTGAACCACATAATCTACTCTAGTATCTTCTCCTAGTTTCATAGGGAACAGCAGGAGAGATACAAAGTTGCGAGAAATCCAAAGTTGGAAACCTTTTCATGTAGTGTTCCTGAATCTCAAGGAAATCCAGCTTATTAGTTTCAAAAGAATCTTTCAGCCACTACTGCATCTGTGCTTCCATCTGGGTGGGGACCTAACTGAAATGTGATTCCATGTTGGAAACCAGTATACAGAAAAGTCAGTTCCCAGCTTCAGAGGAGATTGGCAGAATACAGTTTGGATCCAGGTTCAGTAAGTACAATTTGCTAGTTTATTTTAGTTTCCAAAGCCATCCAACTTTCATTTGCCCTGGCTCTTGATGTTTTAGAAACTTGGCAATAGAATGATCTTATTAAATAGATCCTCCCCTCATATAAGCATCTTCAGATTGAAAGGCCACATAAATTTTGTTTTTCAATTCTAAACGCATACAAGATTTTTATCTGTCCCATTATGGATCAGACTTACCTTTCGTTTCTCCCTAGCTCTCCTGTATTTTTTTCTGTATTCATTTAGATTTAATTTTTTTAAGGCAAGAACCATGTATAAGGTGACTTATTCATGTTCAAAATCTTAGTACTTAATACAAAATCTGGCATATAGTCATTAATCAATAGCATTATAGTTAATAATACATATTATGAGGAAAACATTTTCTATTAACATAGATTACTTTTCAGGCCTATCATATATGACATATATATGTATATACACATGTATACACATATCTGTGATACATATCTCTCTATATGTTACAGTAATAATTGGTATGTGAAGTTGTACCTGCACATATATATATAATCTCTATCAGATTCCCTAGCCATAATATCAACACAGCAAAGAATACATCTTAATAGAAAGATTTATGATTAGTAAATTAAACAGAGAATGGCAATATGACCCAGCAATTTCACTCCTAGGTATCTGCTCAAAAGAATGAAAACTATTACTCAAACAAAAAATTGTATGTAGATGTTCATAGCAAAATTCACAATAGCCAAAAGGTAGAAAGGATGCAAATATCCACCAACTGAGGAACAGATAAACAGAATGTGACATAATACATACAAAGAATATTATTCAGCCATAGAAATAATGAAGTCCTAGCACATGCTACAACACGGATCAAGCTTGAAAACTTTATAATGAGGGAAAGAAACCAGTCATAAAAGTTACATATTATATGATTCCATTTATATCAAAAATCCACCCTGACACATACATAGAGACAGGAAGAAGATCTGTGGTTGCCAGGGGCTGGGCTGGGCACGAAGTGATGGGAAGATAATAGTTGGTTTCTTTCGGGGTTGATAGAAATGTTTGGAGCTAGATAGAAGTGATGGTTTTCACACATTGTGAATGTAAAGTAAATGCTAAATTTCACATTTGAAAGTGGTTAAAATGGTAAATTGTATGTGTATTTTACCATAACAAAAATATTTGTGCCAGAATTGCTGTTTAATCAAACTACATTTTAAAAATTAAAAATCTTGAATTCATTATTTTTTTCTAGAATTATATAGCAGTTATAGCTCACCTGACTTACTTGACTAAAATCATCTTTTTTTTTTATTTTTATTTATTTATGATAGTCACAGAGAGAGAGAGGCAGAGACACAGGCAGAGGGAGAAGCAGGCTCCATGCACCGGGAGCCCGAAGTGGGATTCGATCCTGGGTCTCCAGGATCGCGCCCTGGGCCAAAGGCAGGCGCCAAACCGCTGCGCCACCCAGGGTTCCCTTCTTTTTTTTTTTTTAAGGAAACTTCAGTCTATTGAAATCTCTGTTCTCTATCGATGAAAATATATCAAAATCATTAATTACTTTAGTTCAAATGATTGATTGTTATCCATAGTTCACCTACTCTTTTCTTTTCCATTATAATAACTAATTCAATGCTGTTCCTTTGAGAAAAAGGCAGGTTTTTTTAAATTAAATACTGAAAATCTAAATATTTTTGTGGATACAATTAATTTTTTCAAAGAAAATTATTTTAAAAGTTTTACCTGCCATTGCTTTGTAGTTCATAATCATTAGAATTCATAACATAATCATTACTTTACTGTCTTATGTCACTGGATAGAGATCATCAATATGTAAATTATATATATAATAGATGGAGTTATAAACACTAAAAGTATCGAGTCAATGGAATAATATTACGAAGGAGAGATGATGTTGAAATTATGGTGGTGTAGATGAGCTTCACTGAAAAATATAAACTTTCACATGCATCTAGAAAAATTGATAGGATTTGATAGTTTACCATAGCAGGAGAGAATGATGAACATTCCAGGTGTCCAGGCAAGACAGAAGATGCTTCAGGATTTCAATATCTCCATTGTAAATGATTGAAAATGCCTTGCCACTATTTCCCAGCGTGTAACTGCATCCACTCATACGTGTCCTGTACACTCTGGGATGAGAGATCTTTCTAAAAGACAAATCTATTTGGCCTAATAATTACAATAGCATGCATTTATGCAGTGGTTACTTTGTCCCAGACACTGTTGTGTCTTCACAGTTAAACACTTAATCATCATAACAATTGTGCAAGATTTTTCCTTACCCTGTCAAAATACTTATAAATATTACAAGAAAATCAGATTCTGAATCCTACCATGAGCTGCCTGTATCTTCTGACTCAATGTTCAAACCAAATGACTCAAATACAAGAGAAACAGTAACTTATCCAATTATCTAATAGGTACTTACTGAATGCCACGTCCTCTCACCCCTCCATATGTCTTTGTCTGTGTGATGTCTGTGGACTCAAATGTTCCCTACTACCTTCTTATTTCCTCTGTCTTTTGTATGAATGTACATTCCCTCTCACCTTTGAGCAGTATTCTCTGATGTTTGTTTTTATGCCCAGGTTTTGGCTATTATTTATAAAGCTGTGTTAAAGATTCAAATATAGTTCTTTGTGTAAACATATATTTTCATTTTTGTTGGGTAAGTGCCTATAAGAGGAATTGCTGGATCATTAGGAAAGTCAAGTTTAACTTTCTGAGAAACTGCCAAACCACTCTCCAAAGTGCAGTGGCACATTTCATTTCTTACAATCATTTTGTCCCTCATCTTCAACAAAACTTAGTATTATTGGTTTTATTAATTTCAGCCATTCTGCTGAGCATGTAGTGCTATCATATGTGATCTGGTTTGTGTTTTCCTAATGACTAATGATGTTGAGCGTCCTTTCCTGTGTATTTTCCGTTCGTTTATCTTCTATGGTGAAATGTATGATAAAATCAAAACCCCATTTTAATTAAGTTACTTGGTTTCATACTAAGGAGTAGTAAGATTATTTAGATATTCAACTTACATGTCCTTTATCACATATATGTGTTACAAATATTTCACTTGAATTTACAACCCTGAGGTCAGGAGTCCCTCGCTCCACTGACTGAGCCAGCCAGGCTCCGTAGCCTGCTTTACTTTTTTATACTACTTTGGACTCTTATTTTTCCTGAATCTGTGTGTATATACTTTTTAGCAACTTGGGAAAATTCTGGCTATTTGTTATTCAAATATTTTGTTCTTACTCTGTGTCCTTCATTTTCTAGCAATCCAATTACATGAATGTATGCTCTGTTAATATACCAAGTCCTTTGTTTTTAAGCTTGGTAAGAAAAGTCTTGGGAAATTTTTATACTTAATTTAGCTTCAAAACTAAGGCAGTATCCTGAGGACTCTACTTAATGCCCTGTGGATCACTAGATCTTTCCACACTGGCAAGTGGACACATGAGTTATCCTCAGCCCTGTGAGAGCTCCAGGAACTTTTCTACTCCTTTCCTGTAGCTCTTTCCAAGGCTTCTGGTATTTTCTTCTCATGAAATGTACAGAGCAATACTCAGTGACAGAATTGGGAGATTCTTTGAGGTTTTACAGAGTTGTGTGTCTCTGCAACTACCCACTCCGCTCTCTTATTCTGACCTGTCAAATCTAGTTTTCTTGACTGCTCCCAAAATTTGGTCTCTATCTCTGCAACTTGGCAAGATGGCTTGATTCCATTACAGCTAACCCTCCTTTGTTGTTTGGTACAATTGAAGGGCTCATCTTTTTTGTGGTTCACTTATGCCAGGGGTCATAGTCCTATGTTGCTTGTTGTCCAGTATTTGAAAAATGTTACTTATGTTTTGTCTGCTGTCTAATTGTTTAACACAGAAGAGGTTTTTTTGTTTTGTTTTGTTTTGTTTTGTTTTTGTTATTTCCTCCTAACCAAGGTTGAAGTTCTAGTCCAATTCCACATGTTGAGTTTAAGGAATTGATGAAACATATAGCAAGGTGTCAAAACAGGCAAACATGGCCTTAGAAAGGAGCTTATTTTTATATTAAATTTCCCAATTATTTTTTAAGTATAAAATTGAAAGTAGAGAAATAAGTGATTCATTGGGAATTACTATATATTATATTCAAAAAGCAGAAGACTAAAGATGTAATTCTTGGGGAGTCATATGTAAGAGAAGAAAGATTTATAAAAGTAAAGTTATATGTTAAATAAAAGCAGACACAATTTTAAGAAATTTGGAGTTATTCTGAAAATTGATTGGTACTTAAAGGAAGAACCATGTTCTGATGTTTTCCCCTAAAATTTCAGCAAGTTCTAAAAAAAAATAAACATAAAAATAAAATAAAATTTCAGCAAGTTCTTGATTGAAAAATTTTAAAGGGATATTATTTTCCAATGAAATGACAGTTGGCATCAGACATTTGTGCCTGCTGACAAGACAGTGACATGGTACCACAACAAGTGCCTACGATTCAAATGGTGTCTAGACAGGAGGGATCATTTTAAACTTCTTATTTTTCACTGTCATCAAATTCTGTACCATACATTTTCTTTTATGCACAGTGATTAGACATAGATTTTACATAAAAGGAACATAGAGGGGACAATACTGTTGTATACTGTAAATAATTAGAGGAGTCAGTTTATTTAAGTAGATTGTTCAAGTTAAGTAGATGTTCAAGAGTATAGTCTATAGCTCTCTCATGAAGATAAAATCAAAACACTGAACTGTGACTTAATTCTTTGATATATACATGTACACATGCGTGCATATGTAAATGATTGAGATATGATACCAAATTAAATCATCTGTCAATCTAAAATAATTCTAGTAGACTAATTTATTGACTATTCTATTTCACTTCGCTTGATAAATATTGTTAGAGTTGTAAAACTAGAACCTTTAGTTTTATAATTACATTAAAATATATCCTTGACTCTATCTTTGATTGGTAGTTCCCTGGGAGATGAAGGAATTTTGTGATAAAAATATAAGTGAACATCTGAATTTAAAGAAACTTGTGGATTTCTAGAGAATTATAAATTATCCTTAAATTACCAAACTTTAAGTGATCAGAAATCATATAGAGCTAATCATGTCAGCTATTCTGAAAAAGTTGAATAATTTCCTAGTTAAGCCCATTTGGAAATGCACAGAGAAAAAATTTTAAATGCTTTAAATAATTTATTATATCTTTTCGGAAAGAAATTTCTGGGGTAAGTACAGTACATTTCAAAGACATAAGAATCATAAACATGAGTGGGAAATATCAGAAAGGGAGACAGAACATGAGAGACTCCTAACTCTGGGAAACGAACAAGGGGTGGTAGAATGGGAGGTGGGCAAGGGGTGGGGGTGACTGGGTGACGGGCACTGAGCGGGACACTTGATGGGATGAGCACTGGGTGTTATGCTATATGTGGGCAAATTGAACACCAATAAAAAATAAATAAACAAATAAAAAACAAAGACATAAGAATCAAATGATCACGTCTTTACTAATTTATTTTGGCATTAAAACCATGTTCATTGTGCGGAATCAGAAAAGACCCCGAATAGCCAGGGGAATTTTAAAAAAGAAAACCATAGCTGGGGGCATCACAATGCCAGATTTCAGGTTGTACTACAAAGCTGTGGTCATCAAGACAGTGTGGTACTGGCACAAAAATAGACACATAGATCAATGGAACAGAATAGAGAACCCAGAAGTGGACCCTGAAATGTATGGTCATCTAATATTCGATAAAGGAGGAAAGACTATCCATTGGAAGAAAGACAGTCTCTTCAATAAATGGTGTTCAATTTACCAACATACAGAAAAAAATTGGGAAAATTGGGGAAAAAGTTGGGAAAATTGGACATCTACATGCAGAAGAATGAAACTGGACCACTCTCTTTCACCATACACAAAGATAAACTCAAAATGGATGAGAGATCTAAATGTGAGACAAGAGTCCATCAAAATCCTAGAGGAGAACACAGGCAACACCCTTTTTGAACTCGGCCACAGTAACTTCTTGCAAGATACATCAACAAAGGCAAAAGAAACAAAAGCAAAAATGAACTATTGGGACTTCATCAAGATAAGAAGCTTTTGCACAGCAAAGGATACAGTCAAAAAAACTAAAAGACAACCTACAGAATGGGAGAGGATATTTGCAAACGACATATCAGATAAAGGGCTAGTTTCCAAAATCTATAAAGAACTTATTAAACTCAACACCAAAGAAACAAACAATCCAATCATGAAATGGGCAAAAGACATGAAGAGAAATCTCACAGAGGAAGACATGGACATGGCCAACATGCACATGAGAAAATGCTCTGCATCACTTGCCATCAGGGAAATACAAATCAAAACCACAATGAGATACCACCTCACACCAGTGAGAATGGGGAAAATTAACAAGGCAGGAAACAACAAATGTTGGAGAGGATGCGGAGAAAAGGGAACCCTCTTACACTGTTGGTGGGAATGTGAACTGGTGCAGCCACTCTGGAAAACTGTGTGGAGGTTCCTCAAAGAGTTAAAAATAGACCTGCCCTACGACCCAGCAATTGCACTGTTGGGGATTTACCCCAAAGATTCAGATGCAACGAAACGTCGGGACACCTGCACCCCGATGTTTCTATCAGCAATGGCCACAATAGCCAAACTGTGGAAGGAGCCTCGGTGTCCATCGAAAGATGAATGGATAAAGAAGATGTGGTTTATGTATACAATGGAATATTACTCAGCGATTAGAAACGACAAATACCCACCATTTGCTTCAACGTGGATGGAACTGGAGGGTATTATGCTGAGTGAAATAAGTCAATCGGAGAAGGACAAGCAGTGTATGTTCTCATTCATTTGGGGAATATAAATAATAGTGAAAGGGAATATAAAGGAAGGGAGAAGAAATGTTGGGAAATATCAGGAAGGGAGACAGAACATAAAGACTCCTAACTCGGGGAAACGAACTAGGGGTGGTGGAAGGGGGGAGGAGGGCGGGTGTTGGAGGGGAATGGGTGACGGGCACTGAGGTGGACACTTGACGTGATGAGCACTGGGTGTTTTTCTGTATGTTGGTAAATTGAACACCAATAAAAATTAATTTAAAAAAAAAACATGTTCAATTATGGATCAACTTTCTATACATATTCCTAAGAACTATCCATCATTCCACAAGTTTAGATTAACTTTTAGTAAAATATATACAAAGAAACTGTAGTCTGTATTTTAAAGTTTTTTCCCCAAACCTATAGTAATTTTATTTATGAAGCAAAAATAAAACATTTATCTTTAAATTAAATAGCGTCATAATACCAACATTTTGGGAAGCACTTTATTCTTAATCTACGTAGGACTGGAATAAACATAAACTGTGACCTACTGTATCTTAACCCCTGAGAAACTCATATCCGCATGTACCCAAATGTATGTATAATTTTCAGAAAAGCATTGTTCAAAATAGTTTGACAGTAGGGAGTAATATCCAAACATTTTTCAACAACAGAATGCATAGAGTGTGGTATTATCATTACAATATTATAATTAAGACCTATAACAATAATTTAACCACAACCACACTCAAGAACATAACTGCATCTTATGATAAATTGTGATAAAGATGTAAGACATAGAAATACATATAATGTGATTTTTGGGGGGTAGTTAAGAACAGGTAAATCTAAACTTCATTCTTTGGGATGTACACCTGATAGTAAAACAAACAGAATAAGGAAATTATTACTAAGTTATGATAGGGTTCTTGCAGAATGATGGAAAGTGATTGCTTGAGGGTTTCTTGAGTAAGGCAATGTTCTTTTTCTTGGCCTAGATGTTGTTTATAGGATCACATACATTTTAATTGTTTGCTAAACAATTGTTTGTCAAAGCTGTGTTTGATGCACTTGTGTCTAATAACAAAAAAATTTTAAATATAAAATTTCAGAAATGACCGACCTAACAATATTTGGTATATAACAGGTTTTCAAGCTCTTTACAAGTTTCTGTACAAATGACTTTTTCTCTATGTCAGTTTTATCATTTGCTATGTAAATACTAAGTATCCTCTTCATATTTCTAAGCAGATTAATCTATGATTTAATCTTTTTATTTGAACAAACTTTGTTTAACCGGTGCAGCCCTGTCAATTTCCCCATATGTTGCTTTCATATTTCACTATGAACAATTTATCCCTCTCAAGTTAATATGGAAAAACATGGATTTTATTGATGATACATCTTGTGTTTAATTGTGAAGCACCACTGTGACTAATGAGACTTGTGTTCTTGTTATTTACTTGTAATTTATTAAGATCTGTCTTTGGAAAGGGGCAAATAGAACACATTATGTTGTTGATGACAATATTTGATAGTCAATAATCATTACCTGATTAAAATATAAGAACCAGGGATGGGATACTTATATCTTTTGTAAGTAAAAGCAGGAATATAGGCTGCAGAGAGAAAAAGGACAGAAAATCCAGGCCTATGAGATACTTGGAGATGGATGTCTGAGAGATCCAGATACCCAGATTCACAAAAAACAGTGACATATGGATTATGTGCCATATGTAATTTCTGAAAGAATTCCTATCTACTAAGTATCAATCCAAAAAGCAGTAATTGATGAATAGGATTGAAGTTCTTTCAATAGCCTGCTTTAAATATAGATGGTATAAAATCTGTTTCGTGAGAAACAAGATAATCTGATAGAAAACTAGCTATATGATATTAAGTAAATGGTTCTTATTTCTTCATATAAAAAGCACGTTACCGCCATGTAAAGCAAGTGATTCTTAGGTTGAAAACCTCAACATGCCTGGTTCTTGATGTACAGAATCCTTTCTGCATGAAAGAAAGACCTTGGATCTTTTGGGGTTTTTATTTGAGGATTCCAGTGTTCAGTATATTAGGAGAAAGTCTACCAGTGTAGCTGACGCAATAAGTTCACAATCTCATGTAGGCAGCTGCATCTCTGGGATGGCCAGCCCCAGGCTAATTGCCAACCAAGCAAAGAGTTCATTTTTGCCTGCGTTCTTCCAATGAGGATACAACTAGAATGAGTGCTGGTGTTGGGGGAGGCTAAACTCCACATCTACCCATCTTAGGTTCTCCCCGGGGGGACTCATTACCAAGAGGATATCATCAAAAGAAAAAATTTATAAAGGTTTGCAGTGCACATCACACCGAAGAAATCAAAAATAAAGAGGAACTCAAAGCAGCAGCTTAAAACTGTCGGCTTTATAGCGTCTTCAGCAAAGAACAATAATACATTTGTAGAAAAAATGATAGCCTAAAGAAAAGCAATTTTAGACTATCAAGGGCGGCATACTGGAAAGGTAAATATATGGGAAGACATTAACACTAAGATTTGTTTCTGGATTCCTCTTCCCAAAAATATATATACATATATATTTTGGGGTGGCATATCCCAGCTTCCTTCACAAGGCTTTATGCCTCGCTCTAAGGAATCCCTGCTGAGCCAAGCTCTAGTTATTGGTATTTGAGTTAAATTACAGTTATAGGTGGAATGGGTTTATGAGTCATTTCATTAGAATGTTTTCAAAAGATGTGCCCTTAGTCTCTTCTTTGACCAAAAGTGTGTGCAGAAGCCCCATCCTCTAAGGGATTGTACAGAATGTCTGGAGCTCTGTAGAGTTGGTTTTTTCCCCCCTCCTGAGGAAAGCAAGATTACTCTTTAACAGTTAAAAGCGTTGTTCCTATTAGGGATAATGTAACACCACGTCATCCTTCCTATATAGTACAATCATTATGCATACACTATAAAAACAGACTGCATGGTGACTAATTTTCAAATAAACCCATAGACTAAATCACAGCATATATAAATCATTTCTATCTCAACTGCTCACTTAAACCTGAACAAATTTTCTGGAAGCATGTTAATTTTCCTATGATACTCCTTAATATTTCTTGCAGAGCTGGTTTGGTGGTCACATATTCTTGCAGTTTCTGCCTATCTTGGAAGCTCTTTATCTCTCCTTCTATTCTGAATGAGAGCCTTGCTGGATAGAGTTTTCTTGCCTGCATGTTCTTCTCATCTAGGACCCTGAATCAATCCCGCCAGCCCTTTCTGGCCTCCCAGGTCTCTGAGGAGAGGTCTGCTATTAATGTAACAATTCTCCCCATATTCGTTAAGAATCTGCTGCCTCTATCTACTTTACAGATTTTCTCTTTTTCTATAGAATTTGCAAGTTTCACTATTAAGTGTTGAGGTGTTGAACGGTTTTTATTGATTTGGGGGGAGGACCACTCTATCTCCTGGGTCTGAGTGCCTATTCCCCTCCTGAATTAGGGAAGCTCTCAGCTTGGATTTGTTTAAATATGCTTTCTGGCCCTCTGTCCTTCTGGGTGCTCTCTGGAACCCCAGTGATACGTAATTCTTCCTTCTGAAGCTGTCATGTATTTCCCTTAACCTTTCCTCGTGGTCCTTTCATTGTTTTTCTCTGTTTTCCTCAGCTTCCTTCCTTGCCATCAAGGAGTCTTCTGTGTTGCTCATTCTTTCTTCCAGCACCTTATGCCTTGCCATTAGGACCCCCAATTTGGATTGCACCTCATTTAATTGATTTTTAACTTCAGCCTGATGAGATCTTAATTCTGCAGTTGTGAAGCCTCCACCCGCCCCGGGGGGAGGCAGGACCTCGGCCGTGTCCCCCGGGCCCTGGGCTCCGGGGCCTGTGCTGCCTGCACCGCGCTCCCGGGGCCATGGCGGGCGCCCGAAGGCAGCAGGTGCAGCGCCCCGCCCGCCCGGAGCCCCCGCCTGCCCCCCTGCTTCTCCCCGAGGCCCCGCCGCCTGCGGCTCCAGCGCTGTCCCGAGCTGGGCCCGCGGGCCTGGGGCGCTCTGCCCCGGCCGTGCCTCGTCTGCTAGTGACCCCGGGAGCCTGGGGACTCCGCCGCCCCTCCTGGGGTTCAGCCCGACGCCCCTCCTCTCCGGGGCTGGGCTCTAGGGGCGCCCAGGCTTTCCCGCCAGGCTGGAGCCATCTCCTCTGGCCTGCAGCTCCCCACCCCCCCACCTGCCCCAGGCTTCTTCCTTCCTTTCCCTTTCCCTTTCCCTTTCCTTTTCCCTTTCCCTTTCCCTTTCCCTTTCCCTTTCCCTTTCCCTTTCCCTTTCCTTTTCCCTTTCCCTTTCCCTTTCCTTTTCCCCCTTTCCCCCTTTCCCCTTTTCCCCCTTTCTCCTTTTCCCCCTTTCCCCCTTTCCCCCTTTCCCCTTTTCCCCCTTTCTCCCTTTCTCCCTTTTCCCCTTTCCCTTTCTCCCTTTCCCTTTCCCTTTCCCTTTCCCTTTCCCTTTCCCCCTTCCTGTCTTGTCTTGTTAGAAGCCAAAACTTTTCTCTCTGTAGAGTTCCGGCTGTTCTCTCTTTAAATCTCAGGTCACATTCGTAGGTGTTCAGGATGGTTTTGAAGTTCTGTAGGGACTTTGGGGACCTGGTGAGGTGAGGACCCTACTCCTCCATCTTCATAAATCCCCTCTTTCAGGGTATTTGAAAGACTGCTTTGTCTTGTCCTCCAAATGGTGCCTCGTAAAGTCTGTACGCATATTTCAATGTAATTAAAAAATAGAGCCTTTTCCAGTAGCTGTTAAAAAGAACATCTCAGTTATTTTGTATCAAAGGCAATTTCATGCACTTTTTTTTTTTTATAAACTGCTTATTCAGTCAGCATTTTCCAGTGCTCCTGAGAGGGCAGTGAGGTGCCAAGTGATTGGCCTATAAAGCTGCTGGCTAAGGACAAAGTTTCTGCTTGCACTCCGGACAAGTGTCTGGCGCAAAAGCAGATTCCATGGGGATGGATGTGGGGCTGGCCAGGCCGGCCACTGATGTGGGGTGGGCTCTTGTTCAGAGGGGTTTCCAGGTCCCATTCCCCCTTTCTGGTGACCAATGACTGAAATACCCTTTGGATTGTTGGACAGTCCTAACTTTCCTAACTCCAGCGACCTCAACTTAGTTTTACTTAATAGCTGGTGTTTAATATTGTCCTTTGTGGTTTTATGTTTCCTCCCTTTTTTTATTGTATAAGACTCATGGCTTTCACATCCGTTTCCATGTAGAGGAACTCCAGCTGGCGACTAGACTGCGGGCAACCTCACTGAAGGAGAGAAAGCATTTTGGGGGCATTTTTCGAGACCATGTGGTGGATACCCGACAGTACTTGGAACATGTTAGAGAGTCCACGACAGGTATGCTGGCCATTAACGACCCAGCCTGAGGGAATTGTTCACGTGAAACCTGTGCATGTTTGTGTTTAAGAGTGTGTGTAAAACTTCATCCCATCACTGTGAGTGGAGGTAACCTCCCAATCTGCTTACGTTGTTGTAATGGCACCTGATTTTGCAGAAACAGAGACTATTAGAGAGTCCTAGATGGACTCTCCATTTTTCTCTTCCTTTTATAGCCACTAAGACAGAATGACCCAGCTCTTTGAATGCACTGAGACTTTAGATAAAAGAAACCTAGGCATAATTACAACATTTACATTATTCTGGCTCCCCACCCACTCCCCCTGTTGGAAGCCTTGTGTTAGAGATCTTTCTTCTGATCTCTTGTTAAATATTTTAATCTTCTGTTTTAACTCTCTAAATGTCTGCTTGA
The DNA here is from genome assembly GCF_048418805.1 of Vulpes vulpes. Lineage (NCBI taxonomy): Eukaryota > Metazoa > Chordata > Mammalia > Carnivora > Canidae > Vulpes > Vulpes vulpes. The sequence continues at coordinate 17,644,916 of NC_132789.1, read as the reverse complement.
GTGAGGACTCCTCTAAATGGATGATACATACTCTGGACATCAGCTGTATGTAAATGTTTATGTGTTTGTTGGTTAATATCCTTGTTTGGCCTAACTTTGGCTTTCAGTATTGGGATGTCCACATTATTTAGGTACAGTCAGTCTGCTTGTTTCATTATTGACACGTGGATTCATTTTTGTAGGCACGCTGGGTAGACCTGTAAATCTCATAACTCATGAATTCCTCAATCTTTATTCACAAAGAAACAAGGAAACTTTGCGAACAAAGGTGCACTAGGTGCTGAGGTTGGTTTTCTAGCTTTGGCAGATAAGAGAGAATTCAAGGAGTTACAGATATTTATAGCAAACGGAAAGAACTTAGAAAAGTATAAGCTGGGTTTTTTTCCTAAATTATATTAGGAATCCAAAACCTAGCTACTTGGAAGCACTGAGAGTACACAGCCATTCAAGGGGATGGTGCTATTATGGCATCATCCCCACTTGTGCTCCACGCTTAGTACTTACTTGTTTAACTTGAAAGCATGTAATGAGTGCTCATTATACAACTTGGGTATACATTGGTAAGACTACTGAGTTCTCTGTTCTTAAGGAACTTGCATCCTTGTAGCAGGAAGAGAGATGGCAGACAAGAAGAAAGCATGTATTGGGGAAAATCTATGCAGATAATCAAGAGGTGTTATGGAGAATGTCTGGTGGCTTAGACTGCTGGTCATAGAAAGCTCTGAGTAGCTGGTATGTGACTGTCAGAAAGGAGCAAGCTGTGTGCAGATTGGTGAGAAGAATTGTCTCTTACACCACTTTCAGGATGGGCATGATGTATCCAGATCCCAAACAAGGCTAGAGTGTCCTGTCAAGAAATAAACCCAGTTGTGGGTGGGCCGTGTACAGGGTTGAAGGATATGAAGTCAGAGGAGGACGTGGGAGCCACATTGTATAAAGTTCTGTCCACCTACACTCATTGGATTTTACCGTTAAGTGAGACTATACAGATAGATGAAATGGGGCACTTTATTTTACAGATGTGCGTCTAATGTACAGGGAATACACTGTATGCAGGTAAAAAGGGAGGCAGGGACACCAGTAGGGAGGTGCTTAAGTCCATTTAGATCAGTGATAATGGTAACCTGAATTAGAAAGGGATTGGAGGGGGCAGATGGGAGGACTTTTGATGGCTCAAATGTAGTGAGTAATGGTAAGAGGAGTCTCTGGCTTTATCTGAGGAAGTGAGTGGAGGCTGGCATCACTTATTGCAATGGGAGATTCTGTGTGAGGAGCTGGCTTGGGGATTGTTGGGTTGACATAGCCTCTGATGGAGTTGCAGACAGGGATATCAGGCTGATATTTGCTTGATCATTCTCCAGATTTTACTTCAAAGGTCATTGGTTGAGACGACCTTTGAAATGACTTGAGTAGTCTTGGGATGTCCTGGTGGGAACTCAGTATAATAACAGATGGCAATCTAGTTGTGTTGTCATGAGATCTAGAAAAATCCTGAAATCCATAGATGAGCCCTTAAAAGGAAAGCACAATCCTGGCTTGCAGAAAAGCTTTCATAGTAATGCAAAGTGGGACAAGGAAATTCCTGTGGAGATGCAGAAGTTGGTGTTGTAGGAGATCCGTCTGGGATATCACAGGACAGCCATGAGAATTAATAGTGTGTTTCTCAAAGTTCTCGACAGAAAGAATAGCTTGTACAAAGGCTGTGCTAGTCTCAGTAGTGGGAGTGGTGATTGAGGCCCTAAAATGATGCCATGATTCCGCACACATGTATATACATATACTTGCACAAGCTCCTGCCTTAAGACTCTAGAAGCAGGGGAACGGAGGTGAATCCCAGCTGCCTTTCAAATAACTACAGAGAATTAATAGTAGTAGTTCAGCTCCAGAGGTAAAGCGCCATGAACACTGGATTTGAAGTCTTCTTGTCTCTGGAACTCCTTTGACATTCTCAAGATACTTAACCAATCCCACCAGAATTCATGTGGCTAACTGGTGACTGATGAGGATCTCACTGGTCAGCATGGAAGGATCTATGACAGACCATCACTTTATGTGGGAGGGGAAAGGCACTTTATTGTACAGGAATTGCAGCCTAGGGATAGGAGCTTCTGGATAGATGTCTTGGCAAATGCCTTTTCCTGGCGGAAAAGTTTCGATGATGCAGGAGGCATGTTTGGAATAGCTGTAGTATTGCAGCTGCAAGGAGTGACCAGGTTTGTCGTCCCCCATTAATGTGGGAATCCTCTTCAAAGTTCTTAATTACATCCGTAATTTTTTAAGACAGTACTATAGTGAGAAATATGTAATTCAAGGCTTGGTCCTGCATTTACCTATAGCAAGTCAAAGAAGGCTGGTGCAGTGACCCCAACACAATGTTTATGAGAGTCTTGTTCTCCTGGGCCATGTGTGCTTACAGGGAAAAAAGAGGTCATCCCTGGGACATCTAAATTAAGAGACTATTAAGAGTATCTTTAACGTGTTCTTAAACTTGGGGAAATAGTCTTCCTAGCACACCCCTGGGCCTCTGTTGGTGATCCAGACTTTTTTGTACCTATTTAGGTGACTTGACTAGGCTTTGCTGACAGTCACACCAGTGTTCTTTCTCACCTCTTTTGAGCAGCAGTAGAATACAGAGGTTACCGACCTAACTCAGCCACTGTTGATCAGCAAAGGCAAATGGAAAAAGAGCCAACAGGACGTACCCCATAAGCCTATAATGCTGGTTCCTGAGCTATGCTACCTGACAGGTACTTCAGATATATGCAGTCCTCATAGAAGACCACCCCTTTCAAGCCCCAGATGTTATGATGTAGAAGTACAGGCTTCTCACAGTACTCCATAATGACCCAGAGCTGTGTTCTCTCCATTGGCTCTTCCTCTTCCAGATAAAACCATCAAGACTTCTTCACATACATATTTATTCTTGCTTGTTTAGCTATATCTTCTTAACTTTTTAAAGGTCTATCAGTTAAAATGCTAAAAGATTACAGGGTGATGAGAGACTTGGCTCTTCATATGAGGTTGGATCCAGAAAAAAGGCAGCACGAATTACGGAAACTGATGAATACTATACAAATGTTAAGTCCTATTTTTCTCTGTATGTGTTTGTGTGTGTGTCCTGAAGTTGAGACTCGTGCAGAACTCTTGATATCTCAGATTCTCCAACTAAAAAACAACAGGTTGGAAGAAAACGACCTCTTGTGGGAACAACTCTATTTGTTCCATGGATACAAAGTTAGAGGAGGTCTGGAGGGGAAGAACAAAATAGAAAGACCCTAAGCACAAATGTGAGAGTAAGGACATGATTTCAGAGTACTAGAGACCCTCTCTCTGCAACATGTCAATACAGAAGACAAACAACAAGGCATCTTAGATTAAAGGAGAATTTTGCAAATGGATCATCATTTTTGCTTATTTCCTTTGGTTTGATTCTGTGGGAATATTTTAACTTTCAGAAATAGGGAGGTACAACGGGAACTTTGACTGTGGGATTTGAAGTTTGATACCAACTTCTTGTCCTTCTCGGGAAGGATCTTGAAAGGAGTAAGAATTTTTCAAGGAAGAACAGTGGTAAGACAGCTTCAAAATGGTCATGTTCTAGTTACTCATGTAGTCATTTGGGGCCAAATGAATAATAATGCAGAGGAACTAAGTAAGGTCAGTAACTCACTGCTCTCTCTTCTTGGGCTGTTTGTCCTTTCTCTAGGGGAGAGCGAGCAGGTGTTCAATTAGAAAGCATGTAACATCCTTGGCATATAGTAAACTCTATAGTTTACCATGGTTGGAGTTGTGGACATCTCTCGTGGCAAAACAATCTGCCAAGTATATCCTTAAGAGTCAAATAGCTAGAATCCAAACAATCCAGAGTAACCCATGATAGAATCCCAGTATTACTTACCACTATCTTAAGGAAAGAATATGTAATTCAGTTATGACCAAAGTTTAAAATTGTAACGTTTCAGTAGGAAGTAGCAAAAATTTGCAATAGAAAGGCTCTTTGTTGGTATTTCTTTAAAAACTGAAGTCTTATACTGTGTCTTCCAGTTTGACTCCCATCCACAGTTTGCAGATTGGTCGAGAGAGACCGGAAGTGGACCCTTACTCAATGTGAAGTCACTAGATCATTGGCTAATACTCTATCCTACGAGAAATTATGGAGCGGCCTCATCCTTAGTACAGAGTCTACGGAAAGTCACACCCACCATGGGCATAGCTATGAGAGAGGCAAAAATGTAAGTAGAGCTGAAATTAAGATCTATAACAACCGATCTTCAAATCGGAGGTAAAGTGGAGTCAGACGATATTAAATTATAGGAATTGGTCACTGTATTAAAACCCTGGAGGTTTGTAAACAAAGTCTAATCTATTCCAATTAACTGTAAAATAGGCTTTGGGGATATATAGTTTGTGGCTATTGGGATACATGCTGAGGAAGCCAAAAATTGAACTTATTTTTGTTTTAAGAACAAACTTTCGGGGCACCTGGGTGGCTCAGTCAGTTAAGCATCTGACTCTTGGTTTTGGCTTAGATCGTGCTGGGTGCTCAGTGGAAGTATGCTTAAGATTCACTCTGTCTGCCCCTCCCCTTATGTGTGCATGTGCACAAGCTCTCCCTCAAATAAGTAAATCTTTCAAGACCATTAGTTAAAAGTAATTTTTTTTAACATTGTACCTTGTTTTTATGTGGTGCTCCATTGGCTGCATAAAACGTTTGTTACATATTTACCTTTTGAATACAGATGATATATACTTACTTTCTAGACTTGAAGTAAGTGATACAGTCCAGTCCTATACAACTGTCTTAGAAAACCATGTTTCCTCCAAAACACAGATGGTAAGTGTCTATTTGATAGCACTTCCTTTAAAAAAAAAAAAAAGATTTTATTTATTCATGAAAGTGACGGGGAAACAGGAGAGACAGTAGAGACAGAAGCAGGCTCCATGCAGGGAGCCTAATGTGGGACTCCAGGATCACACCCTGGGCCAAAGGCTGGCGCTAAACCACTGAGCCACCCCGGCATCCCATTGACAGCAGCTTCCTGTCTTACTTTGTAGTGTTATAAATCTCATCTGTTTAATTTTGAGTGGTAGACACTCAAAATCTATCTCAAGTGCCCTTTCTTTGGCAGGGACTTGTCTTCAATTTCTGTCCTTTCCTGTCTCTGAGGCTGTCAGCCTGTTCATGGTCTCTGACCTTTCAGCCATGTTCACTGGAGAGTGGGCAGACACTTTGGGAGAAAGTGGCCTCAATTGCTGAGATCACCTCTCTGGGTCCCTACTTCTTTCCTGTCTTAACCTAATAACTCTTTATGACCTTGTTAGACTGGCTGAGCCCCAAACAGGCACAGTCCCTGTGTTTTCATCAGTTTGAACAGCTCTTCTTAGGAGGAGACTGGCCTATGCTATTCCAGAAGCTGAAATTGTAGGATACGTTAGCTGATCACTCTCTGAATACTACTCAGAAATCATCACAGAAAAAATTAGAATCTAGGTTTTGCAATTGTACTTAAAAGCTTGACTTATTGAGCTATTGAAATATACATAAATATGTATATTTATATATGTGTATATATAAATAAATGGAGGTGTGTGTGTGTGTGTAATCTGTACCCAAAAGATTAGGTGCTTTAAGAAAAGCATATCTATAAGTTAGTTTAGCCTTCATCTTTAAGTGATCCCAAAAGGCATGGAGAAATCCTAAGCCAATAATGGACTGGTGTCATATCAAAAACACACATTGACTGCAGTCTATTACAATTAGAAATCAACCATATACACTCAAAAACCAAAGAATTACTTGTAAGTAGCAATGAAATTAGAATAATATCAGAAGAAATTGAAAAAACTTAGATCCTATAAGTAGTATGTATCAAAATCTGTATAACAGCAAACTAATAACGACAGAGGCCCTCTGGCCCTTGATGAGTGCATTGGGAGTGAGGTCTGAATCTTAATGCACTAAGCGCAGTGAACCAAAACAAAGTAGAATGAAATAAACAAAAAGCAGAAACTAAACAGAATGACAGATCTAAAGCAAGAAATGTTAAAACTTGGTGTTGTCAAGATTGAAGAAAACAGTCTGAGGGAGGCTTGGCAACATTAAGAACAAGGAGAGTTCATGATTAACGGATTTGCTAGAGGTTAAAGAAATATTAGAAGATGGGGCACCTGGATGGCTCGCTCAGTCAATTAAGTGTCTGCCTTCAGTTCAGGTCATGATCCTCAGGTCCTGGGATCGAGTTCCACTTCAGGCTCCCTGATCAGTGGGGAACCTGCCTCTTTCTCTCCTCCTGTGATAGCTCTCATTCTCACTCTCTATCAGATAAGTAAATTAAAAATCTTAAAAGAAAAAGTAGAATACCATGGGCCTAGGGTGACAGTAAGCCTGAAATGCAGTCTTTAGAAAAAGAAACAGTGTGGTGAATTATAGGAAAAATAATTGCAGATGAAATGTAAAAAAGAAGTACATAATGCATTTGATAGAATTCCACATTCATTCATGTGAAAAAATTTTAAAATGAGAAAGGAATTTCCCTAGTCTGATTGAGGATTATCCCCAAAAAATCTTCCTAGAAGCATCATCATGTTAGAAATAATACTTTGAGGATCTTCCATTATAGTTAGAAAGCAACCAAACAGTAATTGCTCTTTCTTATGACCCCATGTCCTGTTGGAGGTCTGAGCACGTGTTAGAAATCTTGCCCTGCTGCCTGTACATCAGACAGTTTCTATAACTCCTGAGCTTATTTGCTTAGGGGTAAAATGGGGATACTAGTCTTGATCTCAATAGGTTATTGAAGAATTAACTGAGTCAAGTACAATGCTTGGCAAGTGCTCTCACATAGCACCCATCATGTAAGGGGTGACGTTCCTGATGATGGTACGTTTCAGTCTGTGCTTGTTAACCCTCTGTGTCAACTTCATGATAAACTCCTAGAAACAGAATAGCCAGGATGTGAAGACTTTGCAAGTGCAAGTGATTCATGCATATTGCCCATGCCTGGCTCCTAGGCTCTTTCCTCTTCCATATGCTCACCTTCACCATTATTGAATGGAATGGGATTCCAGACACTTTACCCTCCTGGGCCAGCTGTGGATTGAATGAACAGACTCTGTTCCTCCACCTAGGTAGTTTGCTTGACGTGACATCCACTTCTCCCATTACTGTGGTTTCATGTCCTCGGTAGTCTTGTTGTTGCTTTCTTTCAAGGTCCTTTGCGTGCTGTCCAGTGAAAAGAAAGACCTGTATGATGGCATAAAACAATACCTGTGTGTCAATTGTCCGACCCCAAGCCAGTGTGTCATGGCACGGACCTTAGACAAACCCCAGACGCTGATGACCATTGCGACAAAGATTGCCCAGCAGATGAACTGCAAGATGGGAGGAGCCCTCTGGAAGGTGGAGACAGGAGTACGTTGGATTTCATTGCCTTCTCTTTATTTCACTTGTGTTCAGTGGAATTTAAGACTCAACCATCTTAAATGCAATTGCTTAATTGTGCTTCTATTGTGTTCTAACTCAATGTCTTACCTTTTTAAAAAAATTTCAGTTACAGAATGCGATGTTCATTGGTATCGACTGTTTCCATGATACTGTAAATCGGCGGAAGTCAATTGCAGGCTTCGTGTCCAGCATCAATCAGGAATTGACGCAGTGAGTGGGCGTAGGCAGACATTGTGTAGATGGCAACTAGCTGTAGACCAAACAGGAGAGGTGGGCCTAACTAATGTTTGTTGACGAGGGCCATGGGCAGGGTATTCTCTTCCTCTTCTGGCAAAGTTATGCTCCAAATACATTTGATGTGGAAGGGTCTATATCATTTTTCTGTTGCTGCTTAACAGATGACGACAAACATGGCAGCTTAAGAGGACACTCCTGTGTCTGCGCATAGGTCTGTCAGGCAGCCATCAGGTTGGCCATGTTGGCCAAGCCACATTCTCCTCTGGAGGCTTGAGGTCCTATTGCAAGTGCACATACTTGTGGCAGAATCTTTTTGTTTGTTTTGTTTTGTTTTTGTTTTTGGTAGATGAAGGACAGAGGTCCCCATTTCCTTGCTGGCTGCCAGCTACAGGCCTGTTTCAGCTCCTGGGACTTTATCCATATTCCTTCTCGAATGCCCTGCTCCCCCAGAGCACACAGTCCTTGTTCTGCTTCAAATCTCTCTTCCCCCTTCTGCTATCTTGCTTTTTCAGGGGGTTATGAAATTAGATAGGGTCCATCTGGAAAATGTCCCCTAAAGCCAACTGTGACATAGGACATAATCACAGGGGCGATACAATAGTCACAGATTCCAAGCGTTAGATTTCTGCTCACTGGGGGCTCTGATGATCAGTGAGTCTCCCCATTAACACACGGGGAAGGACTCAGGCCCCACATGGGGAAGACAGACCTAGGAATACAATCAGAAGCCTATAGGTACAGGATCTGCTCTTCACAGATCTATATGTAATGGATCTGCCGAAGAACATATGCTTCCATATCTCATGCTTCTCCCTTGCTCCAGGGATACTTTTGTTTTCTGTGCTTAGAGTAGAACCTACCTTCAAAGGAGTTTGCACATTCTTCAGTTTAGTTTCTTGAGCATTAGCACGTGTATGACCATCACCAATCACTGTTATGCTTCCTGAGGATTGTGGCCCCCTAGGTATAATTACAGAGTATTCTTTAAGGGGGTCCATTTTTATTTTCATGAATGGCTTCAACTTTTCCAGCCATATTCTAGTTTAATATAATATTGGTTTGCTTTTTTTGGTGGGAGGGCATGTGGAAAATAATGTTTCAATCATGGGAAGAAATTAAGCTCTCATTCAGTTCATTTTTTTAAATTTTTAATTCTTTTAAATTGGAGTTCAATTTGCCAACATACAGCATAACACCCAGTGCTCATCCCGCCAAGTGTCCCCTCAGTGCCCATCACCCAGTCACCCCAACCCCCACCCACCTCCCTTTCCACTACCCCTTGTTTCCCAGAGTTAGGTGTCTCTCATGTTTTGTCACCCTCACTGAGATTTTCACTCATTTTCTCTCCTTTCCCTTTATTCCCTTTCATTAATTTTTATATTCCCCAAATGATTTCATTCAGTTCATGAATAATGTTGAAACCTTGCTTTTTGGCACAACATTTCCACTACTCTGTTCTTAGCATTTGAACATACCATGATTTCATCTTGTAGACTGTAAATTCTGGAAAAGAAGCAGACAAATGTATTATCTCATGTCAGGTCATTGTAATACTTTGAAGCAATTAAAAAAACAGGGGATAGAAACTTGAGACCAGTATTGCTTGATCTGTTGGGAAGTGGTCAAGTAAAAATTACTGTTCCAAAGCAGCTGGTTCCCTCAAACCATGATTATGGATGAACCATTGTTTAAGACCTCAGCCTGAAAGCAGGAATCTCCAGGAACACTGGTTATTTATTTTGGGTGTCCACCATGAGACGGCAGTAGTCCTGCACATTGAAAGTGCGTGTAATTTGTACCAATGTTAGTGAATGCTTCCATATTCCTATTTGTGTGCATTCACAATTTTAATAAATGCCTAGGGTACTGGAAGAGACTAATGCTTCGATCTCTGCAGAGGCATCAAAGAATGGATTCCTGATTGGATCTTCAGCTACCCATAGTGACTCCCTTCTCCCCCACCCCCCACCACCAGAGGTCCTAGATTAACTCAGGATGAAAAATAAGGGAATTTTAAGACTCTCAAATCTCAAACTGACAGCTTATTTTTCTCCAAACAGGTGGTTCTCCCAGTGCATTTTCCAGGAGTTGGGTCAAGAGCTTGTGAACGGGCTTAAAACCTGCTTGGAAGGTTAGTGTCCCATCAAGATTGGTGTGCCTGACTCCATCTGGTAGTTGTCTGCCAGCGGACACACTGTCCCCCCGGAGACGTCTGGCAATGCCTAGAGATGCGCTCCATTGTAACAGCTGGGATGGAGGTGCTACTGGCCTCCAACTAGCGGGTAGAGACCAGGCATGCTACAGAAGACAGCAACACCCATTCTGCCCCCACAAAGAATTATCTGGCTCAGAATTTCTGTAGTGGTGCTGTTGAGAAATGCTGAGCTCACGTGAAGACCAAAAGGCAGTGAATGTGTCCTGGAGGCTACAGGATTGAAAGAACATGAACCTAGAAGCTGTTACAAATAGCAGTGGCCAGTTGGTTCTGAGTTACGGCTTATTCACCCATGTTTCTGGTTTCCTTCCAGCTGCCCTGAAGCTCTGGTGTAAACATAATCAGTTTCTACCACAAGCTATCATTGTGTATCGGGATGGAGTTGGGGATGGTCAGCTTCAAGCACTGATGGATCATGAAGTCCCACAGATTGAGTCCTCCTTAAGATCTGTGTACCCTAAAGACTCTGGGTATATAAATTGTAAAGTGCAGATTTTGTAAACTCTACATTTCAGTCTCTGAAAGGAATATCACAGTTATGATCTGTGAATTAAGAGAGAGAACATGGCACAGAGGGCATCAGTTGCTGGATGGGGAATTCATTCTTTGACTTTCTGGTCCACACCCAAGTCAGAGGACAGAGCAGAACTAAAACGTTCCTGATTGTGTTCTCCCCCATGGAACCGCCTAAGAACCTGTTCCTTTTTTTCTAATCTCCCTGCAAGCCTTGATGTAGGAGGGCTTGTTAAGGTCAGGTACTTATTAAAATCCATAAACACAGCCTGGTGATGGTTTGTGTTTAGGCAACTTCTTTATTCTGGAGTTTTGTAGGTCCTGGGGCTGGGGAATGCCTCTCCTCTGCCTCCTCTGCTTGTCACTGGGGCCTGGTTCCCACCACAGATAGGAGCAGCCCCAACCTTGTGAGGAAGTTCCTCCCCCTAAGATGTGAGTGGCTGTAAATAGAAACCTCTCTTACTGCTTAGGTCAAGCTCATGGAGCTAGGACAGTAAAGTTGGTGTGTGGGGGGACTATACCTTCCACAGATTCTTCTGAAGGAATCCTGTGTGTGTGGTGCTTCAAGTAGTTTGCGTGATCCTAAATAAAGCTGACTTTATTTGAAAAACAAACTTGAATTTTGGGGAATGACAGGTTTCATGGACTAACCTCCTGAATCAGTTTGGATTAGGCCCGTTAAAAAAAAAACAACAACAAATTTCAGATGGATGGAAGATAGCAGAGTAGAGGTCCTCATGTCAGCTGGTCCCCCAAAATTAGCTACATAACTATCAAGCCATCCTGAACACCAATGAAATCAAGCCGAGTTGTAAGCAAGAATGGCTGAGTCTACAAATAGAAAAGTGAAAAAATGAAGTGGAGTGTGGAGAAGTAAAACGGAAAGGGATATATCAGAGGATAATGGGTGGGGTGGGGGAGGGAGCACGTGTAAGCCAACTTTAGGAAAGTGAACGTTCAAATCTGGGCCCTTCAAAGTGTGCTCCTCTAGAGATGTCCCTGCCTGAAAGGGACTCATTGGTGAAAGGGTGCAGAACCACAGGTCAGTGCAGGGTGGCCGGGTCTCAATATTCCTGGAGGCCAGAAAGCATCCAGGTGCCTGAGCCAGCAGAGTTCCCAAGTACTGGTTCAGGGAAATGGCTTCAGATGAGCAAGCCTGCGAGAATGTTCAGTTTGTGGTGCCATCAACCACGATCTCCCGCCGGGCCAGGTGACCCCCGTCCACGTTGGGTCCATACAAGGGCCTGGAACACAGCCTGCACCTTCCTCTGGGAGAGGCAGAGTGGGTCAGCATTGGCCCGGTTGAACGTTCTCCTTGTGGGGGGCCAGCAACCACAGAAAGGGACACACCTCCCGTTCCTCCAGGAAGAGGGGGGGAGGGCAAGAGCGGCAAAGACTGCCTGAGGAAACCTAAACATTGCACATTTCCACGTCCCCCCAGGTCCCCTAGGGGAGAAATGGAGTAGGCAGGCACCATCGGAGTCTGCAGATTGGTCAATCACCACATCGCTCATCTCTGGGGCTGGAGATCGGGGTGTGGTCTTTTTGCCTCTCACCCCCCCAAAAAGACATGAAAGGTTTCAGGGAACAAAACCCTCACAGAGCAAACAGCCTGGCCCCCTGACAAGGTCGGTGCAACACCACCCAGGCACACACACCTGAGAATCTGTGCAGCAGGCCCTTCCTGGGAGGATCAGCTGGAAGGACAGGTGACCAGCACATTTCCTGACCAAACAGAAGTGGAACCTCCAGCACTGGGGAACATAGCACAGCAACTCAAGGTTTTCCTTGTATGATTCGGTTTTCTTTCAAGATACAGTCATCCTCTATTTTTTCCTTTATTCTCATCTCACCTAGTTTCTTGTTTTATCAAGTCTTCTTTTTGGAATCTTTTCTTTTTTAACTTTTATATTTTATTTATTTATTTATTTATTTATTTATTTATTTTAACTTTTATATTTTAATGATGTATTTTATTAAAAAGATTTTATTTATTTATTTATTCATGAGAGACAGAGAGAGAGGAAGAGACACAGGCAGAGGGAGAAGCGGGCTCCATGCAGGGAGCCCAACGTGGGACTCGATTCCGGGTCTCCAAGATCAGGCCCTGGGCCAAAGGCAGGCACCAAACCGCTGAGCCACCCAGGCGCCCCTAATGACATATTTTAATATTACTTGAGAAACGGACAGAGCAAAGGGGCAGACATTTCTCGAAAGAGGACCTACACGTGGCCAAAAGGCACGGGAAAGAATGCTCCACAACACCTGTGAACAGGAAAATACAATTCAAAAGCACAATGAGGTACCACGTTACACTGGTGAGAATGGCTAAATTTAACAACTAACGTTAGCAAGGATGTGGAGAAAGGGAGAAAGGGGAACCTTCCGGCCCTGCTGATGGGAAGGAAACTGGAGCAGCCACTCTGGAAAACAGTGCGAGGGTCCTCAGGCAGCTTAAAATAGAGTTTATGATACAAACTCTACTTATCTAACACTTTGTGATACAAAGTGTCTCCTCTCAAATACCACCCTTGTCTCCCCAGATGCACCCCTGTCTACAGAGCAGAAGTTGGTTGCTGTGCAGCTGCATTCACTTTGAAAGCACTATGAGGATACACGTTGCCATGGTGACGGGAAACACCTCTGCCTTTCTTCCCACCTATCACTCTTTGAGCTGAGTGAGTGAGGAGTGAGGAGGTGATCAGCTCTCTACCTGGCGTTGTGACAATGGGCAATCTCAATTCTTTACACTGCGATGGTATGTTCCTAAAGATCTGAATGCTCTTTGCTACCAACTGGATGGTTAACTCTTTCTCTGACTATATTTCTCATTGTTTAGAGTTTCCTCTCCCCAAATTGTCATGCAGAGTTATATGTACGCGTTTTCGTTTATTCTATTGCTCCATTTCTGTTTTTCGTTATTCTGCCAATCTAACTGCCTTGAATATTGTGCCTCCGTTTTGAAAAAATGTCTTACTCCCTATTATATCCTGCAGCCCTCATTTGTCATCACGAAGGACCTCACAGGGGGAAATATGGCCACGTCTATTTTCAGGTTTTGTTAGTGTCCAAAATTACATATTCAAAGTATTCATTTCAGAAATTAAGTGTGAATCCAGTTGATATGGAGGATACTTGTCATTGTTTATCAATGCTTTACAATGTCTTCCTTGCGTTTTTTCCCAAAATGGGGATCGAGTTCCGTATTTGCAGGGGCACGTTGCTACCTTCATCTGAATGGTTGCCCAAAAGTCAGCCTGTGAATGAGTGTCTCTGATTCCATTTATGCCCCAAACACACATTTCCTGTTACCCTTTGGGCATTTTCCAAAATTACACTTTATAGAGAGATCAATTTTATGCTATCCCTCATCCCATTCCTCCCCTCTTAAGGTGTAAGCATGGTGAATATATAATATTATTCTCAGGTATGCAACAAATAGCCAGTCTTTCTACTTGCGTGGATAATTGGTTAATAAACTAATGACTGAGAGATAACCATGTAAACACTTATTAGTCATTCTCAAAGAAAAATAGGTGATGCACACACTTGAGTAGAGAAAGTAAATTTTACAGATGTGGAGAATGGGAAGCATTTGCACCTAGGAATGTCGCTTGAAAACAGAGACTTCATTAGAGTTGTTTTCATATAACGTCTTACTCAGTTCTCCTAAACTGCCCTCCAGAACTCTGTCCAAAAGCTAAGCTGTGGTTTATCCGAGGACATGCCAAGGTCACCAGGCACTGTTTTGAGGCACGTATATTAGTGTGAGGAATAATTAATGCACAGTGACCTTGTCTCACACGTTTTAAAACACAAGAGTTGATACTAGTGACTCTACTTTCCTGCACACTACTATGCATCACATTTGATGTGCTGATCATGACTCAGGAATTGGAACGTCATGCAGGATAGTCAGGATAGATCAAGAGTCCCAAGAGTATATTCGGGGAGGAAGCAAATAGCTTTTTTTTTTTTTTCTCAAGGCCTCTAATTCTGTGAATACTAAATGGTGTTAAGGTAAAATACTTGTATTTAGGCAAAGCCAGTTTGCGTTACAAGGCAATGGTCTGGGAAGTCAGATTCCCAGGGTTCAATCCAGCTCTGGAACTTGGGAAATGTGAGATGTCAGACAGGATATTTAGCTTCTACTTAACCTTCCTGATCACTATCCATACCTTTGTTCATTCAATGCTCATCAAACACATATGTGATGTTTTGTTGACACTCCCTCCTCCTCAGGTGGGGAAACAGAGACACAGTGATGAAGTTCATGAACTCTGAATTAAGGAGCCAGGATATGAATCCAAGCTTAGAGTCCCAAAACTCATATTCTAATTAGTGAACTAAACTGAAATGATGACTCAGGCATGGAGTCATTGGTTACTGTGCATCTGTATGTCAGAAAGGACCTGTGCAAAGGGAAATCTCAGCACTGTCTACCATTATGAGGTCACCTCCATGCTTACATAGCCCAGGGAAGCTCTTGAGCCGTGGTGGTACAGATCCTGCCATAGTCACTAGTAGGAAAAGGACATAGGAGGCTGGTCAATTCCAAGTCATAGTTCTGGTCAGTTAAAGCATGATTATGGTCAGCTTAAAGCTATGATAGTGGTAGGTGCAAAGCCATGGTTGTGGTCGGTTTGCAGATTCTGAGGGTTTGGAGGCACCATTAGATAACCTGGTCAAAGTCTGTCAGTGCTGAGCACGTGACCTCGATCCGCTGAGAATCGAGGAGTTTCTTTCATGGTATATGATGGCATTGTCTGTATGATGAGTGCTAGTAATGGTGAAATGAGAGCCTACCCCTGGGACAATGAAGATCAGACTCAAGGGCCAGGTTATGGTTAGCTTGGTATCCATTCCCTGCTCATTGCTATTTGCTTGTACAGCTGAGATACAGAGCTGACCAGTGCCCGACCATCAGTGTCATGGCATGGTCTGACCTCAGGCCATGGCACACATAAAATACAATAAGAATTGGAAGCAGAGTGGAGACTGCCCGGCTGGCTCATTAGTGGAGAATGCGACTCTTGATCTAGAGTCATGTGTCTAGTCTATGTTGAGCATGCAGCCGTCTTAAGGAAAAAAAAATGATGACACACATGTGGTAGTATGTCTAATAACACATTCACCCTGAGGCCTAAAACATGCTTGAATGTCATGAATTCACATTAACTGTTCAACATGTTTGGTCAGTTGAAGAGAAGCTACTTCTTGGCAGAGCCCTCATGGGACAGTATGTTTGGAAAATCCTGGGTTGTGAGTCCGCTTGGGAGAAGTCCACTGGTCACTGAGGGCAAGTCCACTGGTGCCCAGGAAGGCTTTATGGGAACCAGATGGCAGTGTGAGCGCTGGGGGAAGATAACCACAGTTGGGCTTCCCGTTGCCATTTCCAAGAGCTTGACTTGGGGGCAACTGCTTTGTGTTTTGGGTGAGGGATTGAAACCGGGAGGTGGATGGCTGCGTTAGGATGTGAACTTTACTCTTGGCTCAGGCAGTCCCCCTTGTTGTGGAATGTCTTGCACAGGGAACTTAGGGCAGGAGGATTTGAGAAAGAGACAGCCCTTGGTTCAGGGGTTCAGAGCATGATCTCCGGGACCCTAGGCAGATCTCAAGTGTTCAGGGACCTCTCTCCCCAGGGAACCAACTCATGTCCTGTCTCAGACCCCTTCCTCATCAGTATTGTAATTTTTGGCAAGTCGTCAACACTATTCACTGTGTTCTCAATGACTATGTTGTTCTGTTTTGCATATTGTCTCATCAAAAGAAAGGTATGTCCCCACACAGTGTCTGCTAGCGAATTTCTTGTTGTTCTTTGACAGTAAGGGCATTTGATATCCTCTAATCTCTTCCTGATTTCAAGCATATAATACGGCGTTGCTTATGACAGGCCCTTGGTTGCAGATAGAATTCCAGAACACATTGAATTTGTATCATTGAAGCTTTGTATCCGATCAGCAACATTTCCCCCTTTGTACCTCCTTCTAGCTCCTATTCTCTTTCCTGATGCTGTGTGTTGACTGTGCCAGGTGCACATATAAGTGCCATCATGCAGTATTTAATTTACATGGCCATGCATGTCATCACAATTCTTGAGGTTTCCTTCCTCTTAACTTGCGATAATATTTCATTGTAGAGATAGACTAATCTTTTTATCCTTTTGTTCATCAATGGACATGAAGTTGTTTCTTTTTTTTGGGTGTGCTGAAAGGTGCTGAAAACACTGTGCAGAATCTCTGCGAAATTCAGCTTTCAATATTTTCTGAACTACTTGCCAAAACTCAGATTGCAAGAATATACGTCAGACCTTTTTAAATATTTGGAGGGGTGAGACTCCACATTGTGTTTCATTGACAATTTATCAGTTTATATTCTCAGGAACCTTAAGCATATGGCAACTCCAAAGCCTTTCTGCATTGCATGCTCACTCAGGTTTCTCTGCAAGGCAAATCACCAGTAATAAGATCAAAGTTTGACCTCTGATAAGGTTATCACTCATTTTCAATGCTCTTCTAACAACTGCACCAGTTCACATTCCCACCTACAGTGCAACAGGGTTCCCCTTTGTCCGCATCCTCTCCAACATTTGTGGTTTCCTGTCTTGTGACTTTTCCCCATTATCACTGGTGTGCGGTGGTATCTAATTGTGGTTTGGATCTGTAGTTCTCTGATGGCCAGCGATGCGGGGCATCTTCTCATGTGCTTGTTGGCCGAGTCTCTGTCTTCCTCTGTGAAATTTCTGTGGGTGTCTTTTCCCGGTTTCATGATCAGATTGTATGTTTCTTTGCTCTTGAGTTGAGTATGTTCTTTATAGACCTTGGATAAGAGCGCGCTATCTGAGCGGTCGTTTGCAAATATCTTCTCCCGTTCTGTAGGTTGTCTTTTACTTTTGTGGACTGTTTCTTTTGCTATGCAGAAGCTTTCGATCTGGGTGAAGTCCCAATAATTCCTTGTTGCTTTTGTTTCTCTAGCCTTGGCGGACGTATCTTGCGAGATGTTGCTGTGGCCAAGTTGAAAAAGGGTGTTGCCTCTCGTCGCCTCTCGGATTTGGATGGATTCTTGTCTCACATTTAGATCTTTCATCCTTTTTGAGTTTATCTTTGTGTGTGATGTCAGAGAATGGCCTGGGATCCTTCTTCTGCATGTGGATGTCCAATATTCCCAGCACCATTTATTGAAGAGACTGTTTTTTTTCCAGGGGGAGTCTTTCCTGCTTTCCCGAATATTAGTTGACCATAAAGTTGAGGGTCCACTTCTGGATTCGCTATTTGGTTCCATTGATCTATGGGTCTGTTTTTGTGCCACAACCACACTGTCTTGATGGCCACGGCTTTGTAGAGCAACCAAAAATCTGGCATTGTGATGCCCCCAGCTATGAACTTCATTTTGAAAAGTCCCCTGTCTCTTTGGGGTCTTTTCCGGTTCCACACTAGAATCTTAAGATGGTTTGTTCCAACTCTCTGAAGAAAGTCCATGGTATTTTGATAGGGATTGCGTGAAATGTGTAAATTGCCCTGGGTAGCATGGACATTTTCACAATATTAATTCTTCCTCTCCATGAGCATGGAACATTTTTCCTTCTCTTGATGCCTTCCTCGATTTCCTTCAGGAACGTTCTGTGTTGTTTAGGGCACAGATCCTTTACGTCTTTGGATAGGTTTATTCCTGGGTAGCTTATGCTTTTGGGTGCAGTTGTAAATGGGATTGACTCCTTAATTTTCGAGGCTCTTCTAACAACAACCTGTCAGTCAACAGCTCTTTCTATGTCAATTTATTTCCCAGGATCTGCTGTGGAAACCACAGGAACAGAACCTAGCACACAATCTGGAGACCTCCGCCCTCAAGAACAGCTGAAAATATACACCCTCTACCGAAGCAGGGAACTGGACTCCCAAACAGAGATCCCAGAGGGTAACATGAAAATTGATTCATTAAATAATAGCCTCAAGAAATCTTGTCCTAGGGGCACCTGGGTGTTTCTGTCAGCTAAGTCTCTGCCTCCGGGGTTTCAGCTCTGGTCATGACATCAAGGTCATCAGATTCACCCATATTCAGCATGGAGGCTGCTTCGTATTCTCTCTTCCTTTCCCTCTGCCCCTCTCCTCTTTACACTTGCTCTTTTGCTCTCTCCACACACGCAAAACAGAATCATTATTCAGTTTTGCTCGGGGTGCCATCGTAGAGACAGACCTCCTAAGCCGTATTCTTTATGTTTCATGTGTCCACATCTTAACTTGAAAGGTCAGTCATTAGTTTGTGGCCAAAATTGTGAAATCGCATTGAGAACCCTAATTTGGTCCGGTTTCATGGGAGGGGTTGTGAGCTAACATTTGGACATACTAGTCCGTGTTAAGTTTTAGCAAAATGTTTTCTGTTTTTACATTTTTTTATTAGAGTTCAATTTGCCAGCTTATAGCATAACACCCAGTGCTCATCCCGCCAAGTGCCCCCATCAGTGCCCATCACCCGGTCGCCCCAACTACCCACCCACCTCCGCTTCCACTACCCCTTGTTCAGTTCCCAGAGATCGGTGTGTCTCCTGTTTTGTCACCCTCACTGATATATTCCCTCATTTTCGCCATTCCCTTTATTGCCTTTCACTAGTTTTTATATTCCCCAAATGAATGAGACCATATCAAGTTTGTCCTTTTCCGATGGACTTATTTCACTCAGCATAAGTCCCTCCAGGTGCGTCCGCGTCGGGGCAAATGGTGGGTATTTGTCGTTTCTCACGGCTGAGTAATATTCCATTGTAGCCGTGGACCACATCGTCTTTATCCATTCATCTCTCGAAGGACTCCGAGACTCCTTCCACAGTTTGGCTATTGTGGACATTGCTGCCATAAACATCGGGGTGCAGGTGTCCCCGCGTTTCACCACATCTGCAGCTTTGGGGTGAATCCCCAGCAGTACAATTGCTGGGCCAGAGGGAAGATCTGTTCTTAACTCTTTGGGGAACCTCCACACAGTTTTCCGGAGTGGCTGCACCAGTTCACATTCCCACCTACAGTGCAAGAGGGTTCCCCCTTGTCCGCGTCCTCTCCAACATTTGTTGTTTCCTGTCTTGTGACTTCCCCATTCCCACTGGTGTGAGGTGGTATCACATGGGGGTTTGGATCTGTAGTTTCCTGATGGCCAGCGATGCGGGCCATGTTCTCATGTGCTTGTTGGCCGTGTCTCTGTCTTCCCCTGTGAGATTTCTGTTCGGGTCTTCTGCCCGTTTCACGATCGGATTGTTTGTTTCTCTGCTCTTGAGTTGAGTATGTTCTTTATAGATCTTGGACACCAGCCCTTTGACTGAGCGGTCGTTTGCAAGTATCTTCTCCCGTTCTGCAGGTTGTCTTTTACTTTTGTGGACTGTTTCTTTTGCTGCGCAGGAGCTTTCGATCTGGCTGAAGTCCCAATAATTCCTTGTTGCTTTTGTTTGTCTTGCCTTGGCGGACGTATCTTGCGAGATGTTGCTGTGGCCAAGTTGAAAAACGGTGTTGCCTCTGTTCACCTCTCGGATTTGGATGGATTCTTGTCTCACATTTAGATCTTTCATCCTTTTTGAGTTTATCTTTGTGTGTGGTGTCAGAGAATGGTCTAGCTTCCTTCTTCTGCATGTGGATGTCCAGTGTTCCCAGCACCCTTTATTGAAGAGACTGTCTTTTTCCAGGGATAGTCTTTCCTGCTTTCTCGAATATTAGTTGACCATAAAGTTGAGGGTCGACTTCTGGATTCGCTATTCGGTTCCATTGAGCTATGGGTCTGTTTTTGTGCCACTACCACACTGTCTTGATGGCCACGGCTTTGTAGTACAACCTGAAATCGGGCCTTGTGATGCCCCCAGCTGTGGCCTTCGTTTTGAATAGTCCCCTGGCTCTTTGGGGTCTTTTCCGTATCCACACTAGAATCTTATTTTTTTTTATTTTTATTTATTAATGATAGTCACACAGAGAGAGAGAATGGGGCAGAGACATAGGCAGAGGGACAAGCAGGCTCCATGCACCGGGAGCCCGACGTGGGATTCGATCCCAGACCTCCAGGATCGCGCCCTGGGCCAAAGGCAGCCGCTAAACCGCTGCGCCACCCAGGGATCCCCCACACTAGAATCTTAAGATGGTTTGTTCTAACTCTCTGAAGAAAGTCCCCAGTATTTTGATAGGGATTGCGTGAAATATATAAATTGCCCTGGGTAGCATGGACATTTTCACAATATTAATTCTTCCTCTCCATGAGCATGGAACCTTTTTCCTTCTCTTGATGCCTTCCTCGATTTCTTTCAGGAACGTTCTGTGGTGTTTAGGGTACAGATCCTTTACCTCTTTGGTTAGGTTTATTCCCGGGTAGCTTATGTTTTTGGGTGCAGTTGTAAATGGGATTGACTCCTTAATTTTCGAGGCTCTTCTAACAACAACCTGTCAGTCAACAGCTCTTTCTATGTCCATTTATTTCCCAGGAGCTGGAGTGATAACAACCGAACCTGAATCTCGAAGAAACCCTTGGTACACCTGCCCTGGAGCATGGCCAAAAATGTTTTCCATCCTCCGTATCAGAAGAGTTCAGCCAACCGACGACAGGCCGGAGGGTAACATGAAAATTGATTCATTAAATAATAGCCTCAAGAAATCTTGTCCTAGGGGCACCTGGGTGTTTCTGTCAGCTAAGTCTCTGCCTCCGGGGTTTCAGCTCTGGTCATGACCTCAAGGTCATCAGATTCACCCATATTCAGCATGGAGCCTGCTTCGTATTCTCTCTTCCTTTCCCTCTGCCCCTCTCCTCCTTACACTTGCTCTTTTGCTCTCTCCACACACGCAAAACAGAATCATTATTCAGTTTTGCTCGGGGTGCCATCGTAGAGACAGACCTCCTAAGCCGTATTCTTTATGTTTCATGTGTCCACATCTTAACTTGAAAGGTCAGTCATTAGTTTGTGGCCAAAATTGTGAAATCGCATTGAGAACTCTAATTTTGTCCGATTTCATAGGAGGGGTTTTGAAGCTAACATTTGGACATACTAGTCCGTGTTAAGTATTAGCAAAATGTTTTCTGTTTTTACATTTTTTTATTGGAGTTCAATTTGCCAGCATATAGCATAACACCTAGTGCTCATCCCGCCAAGTGCCCCCATCAGGGGCCATCACCCAGTCGCCCCAACCGCCCGCCCACCTCCCCTTCCACTACCCCTTGTTCAGTTCCCAGAGTTCGGTGTGTCTCCTGTTTTGTCACCCTCACTGATATTTTCCTTCATTTTCCCCTTTCCCTTTATTGCCTTCACTAGTTTTTATATTCCCCAAATGAATGAGACCATATCAAGTTTGTCCTTTTCCGATGGACTTATTTCACTCAGCATAAGTCCCTCCAGGTGCATCCACGTCGGAGCTAATGGTGGGTATTTGTCGTTTCTCACGGCTGAGTAATATTCCGTTGTAGCCGTGGACCACATCTTCTTTATCCATTCATCTCTCGAAGGACTCCGAGACTCCTTCCACAGTTTGGCTATTGTGGACATTGCTGCCATAAACATCGGGGTGCAGGTGTCCCCGCATTTCACCGCATCTTCAGCTTTGGGGTATAACCCCAGCAGTGCCATTGCTGGCCCGGAGGAAAGATCTGTTCTTAACTCTTTGAGGAACCTCCACACAGTTTTCCGGAGTGGCTGCACCTGTTCACATTCCCACCTACAGTGCAAGAGGGTTCCCCCTTGTCCGCGTCCTCTCCAACATTTGTTGTTTCCTGTCTCGTGACTTTTCCCCATTCCCGCAGGTGTGAGGTGGTATCTCCTGGGGGTGTGGATCTGTAGTTCCCTGATGGTCAGCTTGCGGGGCATGTTCTCATGTGCTTGTTGGCCGTGTCTCTGTCTTCCCCTGTGAGATTTCTGTTTGGATCTTTTTCCGTTTCACGATCGGATTGTTTGTTTCTCTGCTCTTGAGTTGAGTATGTTCTTTATAGATCTTGGACACTAGCCCTTTGACTGAGCGGTCGTCTGCAAATATCTTCTCCCGTTCTGTAGGTTGTCTTTTACTTTTGTGGACTGTTGTTTGCTGCGCAGGAGCTTTCGATCTGGCTGAAGTCCCAATAATTCCTTGTTGCTTTTGTTTGTCTTGCCTTGGCGGACGTATCTTGCGGGATGTTGCTGTGGCCAAGTTGAAAAACGGTGTTGCCTCTGTTCGCCTCTCGGGTTTGGATGGATTCTTGTCTCACATTTAGATCGTTCATGCTTTTTGAGTTTTTCCCTGTGTGTCGTGTCAGAGAATGGTCTAGCTTCCTTCTTCTGCATGTGGATGTCCAGTGTTCCCAGCACCCTTTATGGAAGACACTGTCTTTATCCAGGGATAGTCTTTCCAGCTTTCGCGAATATTAGTTGACCATAAAGTTGAGGGTCCACTTCTGGATGCGCTACTCGGTTCCATTGATCTATGGGTCTGTGTTTGTGCTATTACCACACTGTCTCGATGGCCACGGCTTTGTAGTACAACCTGGAATCGGGCCTCGTGATGCCCCCAGCTGTGGCCTTCGTTTTGAATAGTCCCCTGGCTCTTTGGGGTCTTTTCCGGTTCCACACTAGAATCTTAAGATGGTTTGTTCCAACTCTCTGAAGAAAGTCCCCGGTATTTTGTTAGGGATTGCGTGAAATGTGTAAATTGCCCTGGGTAGCATGGACATTTTCACAATATTAATTCTTCCTCTCCATGAGCATGGAACCTTTTTCCTTCTCTTGATGCCTTCCTCGATTTCTTTCAGGAACGTTCTGTGGTGTTTAGGGTACAGATCCTTTACCTCTTTGGTTAGGTTTATTCCCGGGTAGCTTATGCTTTTGGGTGCAGTTGTAAATGGGATTGACTCCTTAATTTTCGAGGCTCTTCTAACAACAACCTGTCAGTCAACAGCTCTTTCTATGTCCATTTATTTACAAGGAGCTGCTGTGATAACAACCGAACCAGAATATAGCAGACAACCTGGGTACATCTGCCCAGGAGCACGGCGAAAGCTCTTTGCAATCCGCCGAAACAGAAGAGTTCAGCCAACAGACGACAGGCCGGAGGGTAACATGAAAATTGATTCATTAAATAATAGCCTCAAGAAATCTTGTCCTAGGGGCACCTGGGTGTTTCTGTCAGCTAAGTCTCTGCCTCCGGGGTTTCAGCTCTGGTCATGACCTCAAGGTCATCAGATTCACCCATATTCAGCATGGAGCCTGCTTCGTATTCTCTCTTCCTTTCCCTCTGCCCCTCTCCTCCTTACACTTGCTCTTTTGCTCTCTCCACACACGCAATAGAGAATCATTATTCAGTTTTGCTCGGGGTGCCATCGTAGAGACAGACCTCCTAAGCCGTATTCTTTATGTTTCATGTGTCCACATCTTAACTTGAAAGGTCAGTCATTAGTTTGTGGCCAAAATTGTGAAATCGCATTGAGAACTCTAATTTGGTCCGATTTCATGGGAGGGGTTGTGAGGTAACATTTGGACATACTAGTCCGTGTTAAGTATTAGCAAAATGTTTTCTGTTTTTACATTTTTTTATTGGAGTTCAATTTGCCAGCATATAGCATAACACCTAGTGCTCATCCCGCCAAGTGCCCCCATCAGGGGCCATCACCCAGTCGCCCCAACCGCCCGCCCACCTCCCCTTCCACTACCCCTTGTTCAGTTCCCAGAGTTCGGTGTGTCTCCTGTTTTGTCACCCTCACTGATATTTTCCTTCATTTTCCCCTTTCCCTTTATTGCCTTCACTAGTTTTTATATTCCCCAAATGAATGAGACCATATCAAGTTTGTCCTTTTCCGATGGACTTATTTCACTCAGCATAAGTCCCTCCAGGTGCATCCACGTCGGAGCTAATGGTGGGTATTTGTCGTTTCTCACGGCTGAGTTATATTCCGTTGTAGCCGTGGACCACATCTTCTTTATCCATTCATCTCTCGAAGGACTCCGAGACTCCTTCCACAGTTTGGCTATTGTGGACATTGCTGCCATAAACATCGGGGTGCAGGTGTCCCCGCATTTCACCGCATCTTCAGCTTTGGGGTATAACCCCAGCAGTGCCATTGCTGGCCCGGAGGAAAGATCTGTTCTTAACTCTTTGAGGAACCTCCACACAGTTTTCCGGAGTGGCTGCACCTGTTCACATTCCCACCTACAGTGCAAGAGGGTTCCCCCTTGTCCGCGTCCTCTCCAACATTTGTTGTTTCCTGTCTCGTGACTTTTCCCCATTCCCGCAGGTGTGAGGTGGTATCTCCTGGGGGTGTGGATCTGTAGTTCCCTGATGGTCAGCTTGCGGGGCATGTTCTCATGTGCTTGTTGGCCGTGTCTCTGTCTTCCCCTGTGAGATTTCTGTTTGGATCTTTTTCCGTTTCACGATCGGATTGTTTGTTTCTCTGCTCTTGAGTTGAGTATGTTCTTTATAGATCTTGGACACTAGCCCTTTGACTGAGCGGTCGTCGGCAAACATCTTCTCCCGTTCTGTAGGTTGTCTTTTACTTTTGTGGACTGTTGTTTGCTGCGCAGGAGCTTTCGATCTGGCTGAAGTCCCAATAATTCCTTGTTGCTTTTGTTTGTCTTGCCTTGGCGGACGTATCTTGCGAGATGTTGCTGTGGCCAAGTTGAAAAACGGTGTTGCCTCTGTTCGCCTCTCGGATTTGGATGGATTCTTGTCTCACATTTAGATCGTTCATGCTTTTTGAGTTTTTCCCTGTGTGTCGTGTCAGAGAATGGTCTAGCTTCCTTCTTCTGCATGTGGATGTCCAGTGTTCCCAGCACCCTTTATGGAAGACACTGTCTTTATCCAGGGATAGTCTTTCCAGCTTTCGCGAATATTAGTTGACCATAAAGTTGAGGGTCCACTTCTGGATGCGCTACTCGGTTCCATTGATCTATGGGTCTGTGTTTGTGCTACTACCACACTGTCTCGATGGCCACGGCTTTGTAGTACAACCTGGAATCGGGCCTCGTGATGCCCCCAGCTGTGGCCTTCGTTTTGAATAGTCCCCTGGCTCTTTGGGGTCTTTTCCGGTTCCACACTAGAATCTTAAGATGGTTTGTTCCAACTCTCTGAAGAAAGTCCCCGGTATTTTGTTAGGGATTGCGTGAAATGTGTAAATTGCCCTGGGTAGCATGGACATTTTCACAATATTAATTCTTCCTCTCCATGAGCATGGAACCTTTTTCCTTCTCTTGATGCCTTCCTCGATTTCTTTCAGGAACGTTCTGTGGTGTTTAGGGTACAGATCCTTTACCTCTTTGGTTAGGTTTATTCCCGGGTAGCTTATGCTTTTGGGTGCAGTTGTAAATGGGATTGACTCCTTAATTTTCGAGGCTCTTCTAACAACAACCTGTCAGTCAACAGCTCTTTCTATGTCCATTTATTTACCAGGAGCTGCTGTGATAACAACCGAACCTGAATATAGCAGACAACCTGGGTACATCTGCCCAGGAGCACGGCGAAAGCTCTTTGCAATCCGCCGAAACAGAAGAGTTCAGCCAACAGACGACAGGCCGGAGGGTAACATGAAAATTGATTCATTAAATAATAGCCTCAAGAAATCTTGTCCTAGGGGCACCTGGGTGTTTCTGTCAGCTAAGTCTCTGCCTCCGGGGTTTCAGCTCTGGTCATGACCTCAAGGTCATCAGATTCACCCATATTCAGCATGGAGCCTGCTTCGTATTCTCTCTTCCTTTCCCTCTGCCCCTCTCCTCCTTACACTTGCTCTTTTGCTCTCTCCACACACGCAAAACAGAATCATTATTCAGTTTTGCTCGGGGTGCCATCGTAGAGACAGACCTCCTAAGCCGTATTCTTTATGTTTCATGTGTCCACATCTTAACTTGAAAGGTCAGTCATTAGTTTGTGGCCAAAATTGTGAAATCGCATTGAGAACTCTAATTTTGTCCGATTTCATAGGAGGGGTTTTGAAGCTAACATTTGGACATACTAGTCCGTGTTAAGTATTAGCAAAATGTTTTCTGTTTTTACATTTTTTTATTGTAGTTCTATTTGCCAGCATATAGCATAACACCCAGTGCTCATCCCGCCAAGTGCCCCCATCAGTGCCCATCACCCGGTCGCCCCAACCGCCCGCCCACCTCCCCTTCCACTACCCCTTGTTCAGTTCCCAGAGTTCGGTGTGTGTCCTGTTTTGTCACCCTCACTGATATTTTCCTTCATCTTCCCCATTCCCTTTAGTGCCTTTCACTAGTTTTTATATTTCCCAAATGAATGAGACCATATCAAGTTTGTCCTTTTCCGATGGACTCATTTCACTCAGCATAAGTCCCTCTAGGTGCGTCCACGTCAGAGCAAATGGTGGGTATTTGTCGTTTCTCACGGCTGAGTAATATTCCGTTGTAGCCGTGGACCACATCTTCTTTATCCATTCATCTCTCGATGGACCCCGAGGCTCCTTCCACAGTTTGGCTATTGTGGACATTGCTGCCATAAACATCGGGGTGTAGGTGTCCCCGCGTTTCACCGCATCTGCAGCTTTGGGGTATATCCCAGCAGTGCAATTGCTGGGCCGGAGGGAAGATCTGTTCTTAACTCTTTGGGGAACCTCCACACAGTTTTCCGGAGTGGCTGCACCAGTTCACATTCCCACCTACAGTGCAAGAGGGTTCCCCTTTGTCTGCGTCCTCTCCAACATTTGTTGTTTCCTGTCTTGTGACTTTTCCCCATTCCTGCCGGTGTGAGGTGGTATTTCATGGGGATGTGGATCTGTAGTTCCCTGATGGTCAGCTTGCGGGCCATGTTCTCATGTGCTTGTTGGCCATGTCTCTGTCTTCCCCTGTGAGATTTCTGTTTGGGTCTTTTGCCCGTTTCACGATCGGATTGTTTGTTTCTCTGCTCTTGAGTTGAGTATGTTCTTTATAGACCTTGGACACCAGCCCTTTGAGCGGTCGTTTGCAAGTATCTTCTCCCGTTCTGTAGGTTGTCTTTTACTTTTGTGGACTGTTTCTTTTGCTGCGCAGGAGCTTTCGATCTGGCTGAAGTCCCAATAATTCCTTGTTGCTTTTGTTTCTCTTGCCTTGGCGGACGTATCTTGCGGGATGTTGCTGTGGCCAAGTTGAAAAACGGTGTTGCCTCTGTTCACCTCTCGGATTTGGATGGATTCTTGTCTCACATTTAGATCGTTCATCCTTTTTGAGTTTTTCCCTGTGTGTGGTGTCAGAGAATGGTCTAGCTTCCTTCTTCTGCATGTGGATGTCCAATGTTCCCAGCTCCATTTTTTGAGGAGACTCTCTTTTTTCCCGGGATAGTCTTTCCTGGTTTCTCGAATATTAGTTGACCATAAAGTTGAGGGTCCACTTCTGGATTCGCTATTCGGTTCCATTGATTCATGGGTCTGTTTTTGTGCCACTACCACACTGTCTTTTCGGCCTTGGGTTTGTAGTACAACCTGAAATCGGGCCTTGTGTTGCCCCCAGCTGTGGTCTTCGTTTTTAATCGTTCCCTGGCTAATTGGGGTCTTTTCCATTTCCAGAGAAATCTAAAGATGGTTTGTTCCCACTCTCTGAAGAAAGTCTGTGGTATTTTCATAGGGATTGCATTAAATGTGTATATGGCCCTGTGTAGCACCGACCTTTTCACAATATTAATTCTTCCAACCCATGATCACTGAATATTTTTCTGCCTCTTTGTGCCTTCTTGAGTTTCTTTCAATGTGTTCTCTAGTTTTTTTTTTTTTTTTTTTTTTGTTATCTAGTTTTTAGGCTACAGATCCTTTACGTCTTTGGTTAGGTTTATTCCTAGGTATGTTATGCTTTTGGGTACAATTATAAATCGGATTGGCTGTAATTTCTTTTTCTTCAGTCTTATTGTTAGTGTCACATGCCTGGTTGTTGATGTGCAGAATCCTTTTCTGCACGAAAGAATGACCTTTGATATTTTGGAGTTTAAATTTGAGGATTCCAGTGTTCAGTGTTAGGAGAAAGTCCACCAGTGTAGCTGATGCAGTAAGTTCACAATCTCATGTAGGCAACTGCAACCTTTGGATGGCCTGCCCCAGGCTAATTGCCAACTAAGCAGAGTTCATTTTTGCCTGCGTTCTTCCATGAGAATACAACTAGAACGAGTTCTGATGTGGCGGGAGGCTAAACTCCATATCTTCCCATCTTGGGTTTTCGGGGGGGACTCATTACCAAGAGGATATCATCAAAAGAAAAAATTTATAAAGGTTTGCAGTGCACATCACACCGAAGAAATAAAAAACAAAGAGGAACTCAAAGCAGCAGCTTAAAACTGTGAGCTTTATAGCATCTTCAGCAAAGAACAATAATACATTTGTAGAAAAAATGATAGCCTAAAGAAAAGCAGTTTTAGGCTATCAAGGGCGGCAAACTGGAAAGGTAAATTTATGGGAAGACATTAACACTAAGATTTGTTTCTGGATTCCTCTTCCCAAAAACATATATAAATATATATTTTGGGGTGGCATATCTCGGCTTCCTTCACAAGGCTTTATACCTGGCTCTAGGGAATCCCTGCTGAGCCAAGCTCTGGTTATTAGTATTTGAGTTAAATTACAGTTATAGGTGGAATGGGTTTATGAGTCATTTCATTAGAATGTTTTCAAAAGATGTGCCCTTAGTCTCTTCTTTGACCAAAAGTGTGTGCAGAAGCCCCATCCTCTAAGGGATTGTACAGAATGTCTGGAGCTCTGTAGAGTTGGTTTTTTCCCCCCTCCTGAGGAAAGCAAGATTACTCTTTAACAGTTAAAAGCGTTGTTCCTATTAGGGATAATGTAACACCACGTCATCCTTCCTATATAGTACAATCATTATGCATACACTATAAAAACAGACTGCATGGTGACTAATTTTCAAATAAACCCATAGACTAAATCACAGCATATATAAATCATTTCTATCTCAACTGCTCACTTAAACCTGAACAAATTTTCTGGAAGCATGTTAATTTTCCTATGATACTCCTTAATATTTCTTGCAGAGCTGGTTTGGTGGTCACATATTCTTGCAGTTTCTGCCTATCTTGGAAGCTCTTTATCTCTCCTTCTATTCTGAATGAGAGCCTTGCTGGATAGAGTTTTCTTGCCTGCATGTTCTTCTCATCTAGGACCCTGAATCAATCCCGCCAGCCCTTTCTGGCCTCCCAGGTCTCTGAGGAGAGGTCTGCTATTAATGTAACAATTCTCCCCATATTCGTTAAGAATCTGCTGCCTCTATCTACTTTACAGATTTTCTCTTTTTCTATAGAATTTGCAAGTTTCACTATTAAGTGTTGAGGTGTTGAACGGTTTTTATTGATTTGGGGGGAGGACCACTCTATCTCCTGGGTCTGAGTGCCTATTCCCCTCCTGAATTAGGGAAGCTCTCAGCTTGGATTTGTTTAAATATGCTTTCTGGCCCTCTGTCCTTCTGGGTGCTCTCTGGAACCCCAGTGATACGTAATTCTTCCTTCTGAAGCTGTCATGTATTTCCCTTAACCTTTCCTCGTGGTCCTTTCATTGTTTTTCTCTGTTTTCCTCAGCTTCCTTCCTTGCCATCAAGGAGTCTTCTGTGTTGCTCATTCTTTCTTCCAGCACCTTATGCCTTGCCATTAGGACCCCCAATTTGGATTGCACCTCATTTAATTGATTTTTAACTTCAGCCTGATGAGATCTTAATTCTGCAGTTGTGAAGCCTCCACCCGCCCCGGGGGGAGGCAGGACCTCGGCCGTGTCCCCCGGGCCCTGGGCTCCGGGGCCTGTGCTGCCTGCACCGCGCTCCCGGGGCCATGGCGGGCGCCCGAAGGCAGCAGGTGCAGCGCCCCGCCCGCCCGGAGCCCCCGCCTGCCCCCCTGCTTCTCCCCGAGGCCCCGCCGCCTGCGGCTCCAGCGCTGTCCCGAGCTGGGCCCGCGGGCCTGGGGCGCTCTGCCCCGGCCGTGCCTTGTCTGCTAGTGACCCCGGGAGCCTGGGGACTCCGCCGCCCCTCCTGGGGTTCAGCCCGACGCCCCTCCTCTCCGGGGCTGGGCTCTAGGGGCGCCCAGGCTTTCCCGCCAGGCTGGAGCCATCTCCTCTGGCCTGCAGCTCCCCACCCCCCCCACCTGCCCCCAGGCTTCTTCCTTCCTTTCCCTTTCCCCCTTCCTGTCTTGCCTTGTTAGAAGCCCTGCCCCCCCCCCTTCTTTCTTTCTTTGTATCCACCTTCACCTTCTACCTTGTTAGAAGGGATCCTTGGCGGATCAGGTGAGTTGAGGACTCTACTCTCTGGCCTTCTTCCCCCTGTTGTCTTCTTTTTGTTTTAAAGCCCTTTCTGCGGGTCCCTGGGTGGCTCAGCTGTTTGGCGCCTGCGTTTGGCCCAGGGCGTGATCCTGGAGTATCAGGATGGAGTCCCACGTTGGGCTCCAGGCATGGAGCTTGCTTCTCCCTCCTCCTGTGTCTCTGCCTCTCTCTCTCTCTCTCTCTCTCTCTCTCTCTGTAGGTCTATCATAAATAAATAAATCTTTAAAAAAAAAAAAAAGCCCTTTGCACATGATGTACCAGTGTGTTGTGGTCCCTGTAAGGGCTCCGTTTCCATTTCCATGTATGTTTATGAGTGAGTTCTGCAATTTTGGGTTTAGCTCCACTGACAGCAGGAGAGGAGTTACTATTCCAGCAGCATCGTTTTCAACTCATGAATGAAATGGAAAGTCATTTCCCTGTCTGTCTGGAACTTGTAATTACCTGATTATTTAATTAGTTTCCTTTGTATTTATTTCATTTTGCATGACTCTATTATGGTCCTGTCTTTCTTTATGGTAGTGCATTTTCAGGATATCCTATGCGTAAAAAAAATTTTAAAAAATCATTATTCTAGTTTGCTTGTGTCCCATTCATAGGTCAAAAGTTCTAAGCCATATTCCTACTGTTCTGTGTGAATATTTTAATTTAGAAGGTGAGGCATCACTTGGTGGCCAGAATAGTAAAAATGTTTTTTCCAATCAAGTTAAGTTAATTTTTCAAGATTTAATTAGATAATTAACCAATCAATTTATTAAATTGAGGGAGAGAAAGAGAAAGGGATAGAGGGAGAAAACGTGAGCGGGCTGAGGGTTAGGAGGAGGAGTAGGCTCCCCATGTGGAGGGACCCCAACATGTAGCTGAACCCCGACCATGGGATTAGGTCCTGACCCCAGGGCGTACAATTAAGTGACTGATACCACTGGCACCCTACAACTCAAATGTGATTATGGTTAATGATTCTTAGAGTAAAGCTAATATTTGGACATTAATCTATAGCTCAACTTTAACAAAAATAAATCTTCTATTGTTTTTATTCGATAGATGTTATTACCTAGTAAAAACTGATCTTTACTTCTCTGAATGACTTTAGGAAACCAGATGGAACATCATGTTAGAGACCATGGTGCCCAAAGGAAGTGAAAGGATACCTGAAGGAAGTTGTTTGTCCTGAAGGATGTGTCTCTCCAGTCCATTCAGGATGGTGACTACAACATTCCCCAGCCAAGCAGGAGACACCATTGATGAGGGAAAGTACCCCATCACTGTCTTTATAAGCAGCTTTGGTGTCGCCAGTGGTAAACATCCTCTCAGATAAGCTAATGCATGCCAAGAGGCAAGCACTCAGCACCCTTGCCACCAGGAAGATTATGTATTTCATCTCAAATGGACGCTGTCTGATGTTCATCAGAATTTGTGTGGAAAGCAACCGAGAAAGCAACATTCGTTCCTCAAAGATACTGAGCTCACCTTGACAGCATTAACTTGCACTTCTCCTCTGATGTTCTGGAATAGTCTCATGATGAAGGGACCATAAAGTGCTTCTAGAAGGACACAGAGTACCCATCAGCACATGGGTCATGCTGCTCAAGAATAATTCAGGTAGTGGTGCCTGAGTTGCTCAGTCAGCTAAGTCTGCCTTTGGTTCAGGTCAGGGTGTCTGGGACCTGAAATGGAGCCTGATGTGGGGCTCCCTGCTCAGCAAAGGGTGTGTTTCTTTCTCTCCCTCTGCCCCTCTTGCCTCTTCTGCTCTCTCTCTCTCTCAAATACATAAATAATTTCGTGAAGAAAATAAAAGGCTAATGGGGACTGTTGATCAGTATGAACGAAGGCTAGTGAACATGATGGCATTTGGTAACTAAGCATGGGCTGAGCTACCACTGTCGGGCCACTCACGGGGTTAGGGCTGGAAAATATGGTGTGTTAGGATTTTCTTTATTTTGGAGAATGATGAGAGAAGCCATGGTGCAGTGTCAGTGGGACAATGTCCTGGGAAAACTCTCTTATTCTTTCTCTCTCCTTCCCCCTTTCTCTGTATTTCTGTGTCCATAGCTGTCTCTCATTCTCTCTCTCTCTCTCTCTCTCTCACTCACAATTCTCTCTCTGTGTCACACACATGCACACACAACTCTGTCACACTCATAGGTTTAAACAAGTCACTCCACCCTAAGAGTCATGCACTTACAACCATACCAAACAGTGAACACACCAGCTCCTAGTATTGTAGAAATGTAGGCATGTTTTCTCACCTGGGAAAGCTGCCTGTCTCACACCCCCAAGCCTCAGGAACATGGAATCGGGTGGCTGTCCAGAAGAGAACAGCAGGTTGCTGCATCTGCCGTACTATTTAGATTTTTTTTTTTCTGCAAGAGAGTGGTTCAAGAATACATACCACTTTCGCTGGTTTCTGAGACGTCTGCACTTACACAAAAGAGTAAACCATGAGGGTCAGGTCATGTGTGTCCTTTGTCATTGGTTCTCCTAGTGAGTATTCAACACCACATGAGCAACAGTAGTAAAACGATAGGCCTCCAAAGGAAGCACAGGTTGCACCCATGAAAAAGCAGGAGCTATTCCTGGGGGATGGATCTCTCGTTTACTGAAGGAGCCACACGAAATTCTTGAGGAAAAACTGCATGTGAGAGAAAGGTCCCTTACTACACTGTTTAAAACATCCCCTCCAAAACCCACAAAAATGGTCCTTACTCCTAAAAAATACACTGTTCCTTGTCATATCTGAATTCGCTCCAAAAAGAGGAAAAAAGGACCATTTCTAATTCAGGAAAATGGGTGAGCATTCCATAGAAGTTGGAAACTCATTCACTGACTTTTTTGTGGAAAAACTCCTGCACCACACACTTGGCAAGATTTAGGAGGACACAAAATAACTGTCAATGCATTCATTGGATGTGGTGCTCAGGAATTACTGAGCGATCACTGTTTATATGGGTACAGGGCAAGACTATTGTAGAGAGTGATTAATAAGTATCATATGAGGGTCTGGGGTCCATCCTCCTTGGTGGATGAGGAAAACCTTCAGCTCAGGCCAAGGCCCCAGTGTCCTGCAATCCATCCCCTCCTTGGGGCCTTGTTCAGCCCAGAATGTGCTTCTCCCTTTCCCTCTGCCTTTCTCCCTTGCTTATGCTCGCACTCTCTCTCTCTCTCTGAAATAAATAAAATCTTCCCCAAAAAGTCAATGGCAACTTCAAGTAGCCTGACATAATCAGTGCACAAATAGAACTGATCTGCACATCGATTCCAATGATGACTTCCCATCACTCATGCAGCTTGTTGTGAAACCCAACTAAAAACTCCCACCTTCTGGACATCTGGCAAAATCATTTCTGTCTCTGTAGGTCCACATATGCTGTCCTCTCTTTTGTAAGTTTTTCAACCTGATTTTACCCCTTTTCTTGGTAGGTTTGATTCAATGCTAGACAGTTATTCTCTTTTGTTCTATTTAGTCTAGTGCTCTATTGTATTTATTCACTCACAGGTTTTTTTTTTTTTTAAAGGTTTATGTATTCATGAGAGATACCGAGGCAGAGACATAGGCAGAGGGTGAATCAGGCTCCATGTGGGGAACCCGATGCAGAACTCGATCCCAGGCCCACGGGACCATAACCTGAGCCAAAGGCAGACGCTCAACCACTGAGCCACCCAGGTGTACCAGTAATCAGTTTGGTGAAAATATTCCATCCGGGAGAGGTTTAAATACTCAAAGTATACCATTTACCAATAGCCATAGCTGTGAAGCAGAGTAGGAGGGACAGGCTTCCCGTTATGCATTAAAAAAGATCACGGAGATCAAACGTACAGCATAGGGAATATGATCAGTGGAATTGTAATAGTGCTCTATGGGGACACATGGTATCTACACTTGTGAGCACAGTATTACCCTATACAAGTATCGAATCCATATGTGGTACACCTGAGACTAATGTAACCTTGTGTACCATCTTGATTTCAATTTAAAAAAAAACAGTAGTAATGTGGGCACCAGGCTCATTCCTTTAGTTGGGCATCTACTTTGGGCTCATATCATGATCCCAGGGTCCTTGGATACATAATATTATGTATTTGTCAAAACAGTCAGATGCATAACACAGAGCAGTCCTTAATATATGTGGTCAACTTCAATGATAATAATATCTCTACACTGGTTTGTTCTTTGTGATAAAAATTCCACACTAATGCAGGCATGTATGATTGTGGAAAATATGTGCCAAGGGATAGGGCGATACGGAAATTTTTATATTATATGCTGCTTTATGACACCAGTCTAATCCTAATCTCAATAATAAGGTCTCCTTATTAAAACATAATCAGTGATTTTATGTTGTTAATACTGTACACAGACTAGTGTCCAAATGTTTGCTTCACAACCCCTACCTTTTAATTTGACCAAATTTGAGTGGTAAAAGCAGTTTTACTATTTTGACATAAACTACTGACTGACCATTTAAATTATGAATTTCACATATAAAATGTAAATAATATAGGTTTGTATTTTTGTCTTTAGTGTGGTGTCCTGAGCACAGTAAAAGAATGATTCTTTTTTTTTTTTTTTTTAAAGAGAGCAAAAGAGAAAGTGTAAGGGGGAGAGCAGTAGAGGAAAAGGGAGAGAGAATACTAAGCAGGCTCCATCCTAAGCATGGAGTCCAACCTAGGATAATCTGATGACCTGAGGTCATGAACTCAGATGAAACCAGGAGGCAGTCACATACCTGAATGAACCAAACCTGTGCCCCTGGAATAAGTTTTCTTGAATCAACTAAAGGAATGAATTTCCTGGTTGCTTTCAATCGACTCCTTTGCTGGTTGTATTTTGATTTTTCCTCAAGCGTGAAGTAGTTTGGTCCAGTTTTGTATCCACAGAGATCCATAAACATTTTTCACCTAAGGTTTTTGATTGTAGACACTGGGAAACTCATAACCATAGAAAGAGCTGTGGACATCTTGCTCTCAGAAGACCAAGTGGAAATTTTAAAACTTGACACGCACTATCCAGGATGAAAATTCACTGGATAGGCTCAGCAATCCGATGAAGAAACAAAGCAGACAGTGGATGTGTAAACAGAACAAGAGAAAAAAAAAAAAACAGAACAAGAGAAATCGTACTATCATGAGAGGAGTGCGAAAAGACTGAACAAAAATTGATAGGAACTTAAACATGCATGCCTAGGATACATCAAAAGTGCTAAGTTCCACAGCATGGAGTTTCTGTAGGAAAGCAGCTGGTGTAGAAGGTATGGGGACAAAATGGCTAAAAATTTCACAAATCTGTGACTCAGATCTACAAAGCTCTGAAAACCCTCCTCCGGACACATTGTAACCAATCTGCTGGCAAAGAGGAAGAAAAACCTTGAAAGCAGAGGAAAAGGACACATTCAACCTAACAGAATACAAATTCCAAGGCCCATGACTTCTCAGAAAACAGGTCAGAAGACACTGCAATGGTGACACAAGTATAGAAGGAAAACACCTCTGAGCCTAGGACGTTATGTTCAGGAAAGATAGCTTTAAAGAATGAAGGCAAAAGGTGAATGAAAGTGAAAACAAGACAAAGTCGGCAGACAAGCAGGTGGTAAACAACTGGAAGAATCAGTCATTGAGCCAATATTTATTTATTTTCATTAAAAAAATTTTATTGCAGTTCATGTTTATTATTTTTAATATAGTTTTTGATTGAGGGAAGGCCAATTTGGATATGAATGGGCTGGGGGAGAGGGAGGCAGAGAATCCTAGGAAGGTTTCATGACCAGTGAGGAATCCCAAGAGGGGCCGGATCTCAGGCTCCTGAGAGAATGTGCTGAGCTGAAATCAAGAGTCAGATGCTTCCCTGAATGAGCCACCCAGTTCCCCTCAGTAGGTAACTTGGACATTAAATGATGAGCAAGAACCTTCTACCAAATGGAGTGAAATGACACAGGGAGATGCTTGGAACCTCAGGAACATAAGAACCTCAAAAGGGGTGTTTTCCTGGGTAAATGAGGTCTCCTGTTTTTCTGTCCTTCCAAATTCTGTATGGCTTTTGAGGGCAACAAGGAGACCACAGTCTCAGAGCCTGGGGCTCCCCTCCTTAATCAGTTGATCAAAGAGCCAATCCAGGCAATGCTGGAGTAGGTGCAATGGGCCTGGGGGCCTACGGGTTGGGGTTGCATGTGGCCCTGAGAGTGATATCCCACTGGGCTTATAATGTGACTGCTTTGTGCGTGGGGTGATCTTAGGTACTTGAGACAAACTTAACCTTTATTCTTTTTAAAAAATTTTTATTTATGTTTAGGTAAATTCAGTTTGCCAACATATAGTTTAACACCCAGTGCTCATGCCATCAAGTGCTCTCCTCCTGGAATATAAGAAATAGGAACAAGATAATGAGGGAAAGGAGGGGATTGAGTGGGAAAAATTAGAGAGGGAGACAAACCATGAGACTCCTAAATCTGGGACACACTGAATCTCTGGAACAGCCCATACATGTCGTAGCCCATAGAGGAGATGAATGTGATGCTAGAGGTAAACTATGTTGCCCAGTTTCCCTTAGCTTAAAAGTGGGCTGATGGGGTTTGTACAGCAGGTGAGGCCTCCTCAATACCAGCTCGAGCCAGCATCTGCCCTGATCCCTGGAAGGACTGGGCCATGGGCTCCAGGCAGGCATGAGGGAATGTCCTAGACTGGGCCAACCCTTGACGTGGGGAGCAGGCCCAGCACTGTGTGGCTATAGCAGTGAGATCAGACAGGAGCAGAAATCCTGGCCTCCCTGCCTAGGGCCTGTGTCCTGGGCCTGGTCAGACCAGGAGACTAGTTCTGCAGGACCTTGAGCGCAAGCGTGTGCCGCCAGCCCAGCAGCTTTCACAGATTCCTCTAGATTCCCTGCACCCAGTGAAGGCCTCGATGGCCTTGGCTGGCTGCACTCGATCCCTTCTCACACAGAGGCAAGTGCAGATTTTATTCTTGTCCCAGGACTGAGGATTGTGCAAGGAGGGGAGGAGGGAACTGTGCTCCCGGCACCCCTCCCACCTCACTTCTGCTGGATCCGGGAGGAGGTGCTGAGAGGGACCATTTCAGGGATGCCCATCCCTAGAGTGCACTTCCACCCTTTGGGCAGAACTGGGGGTAGCCCAGCATTGCTACTGTGTGACCTGTAGGTGCAGAGGGAGTGGGGCCCCGGCTGTACCAGCACCTGGCTCCCACGGAAGCAGTCTGTGTGCAAGTTCAGATGGGCGTGGCACAGCTGTGTATCAAGAGATTGGCTCCATCCAAGACCAAAGGCAATAACCCGAACCAAAAGGTCTCCTGCTCTATTCCCAAGAGATGCCAACCAAACATCAACAAGGGCTTTGATGCTTGCCAGTGACAAAGGGAGTCAGAGCTGGTCTGCAGAGAATGACCATCAAATAAAAAGAAGAATATGACCAACTGCACAATCCGATCCCAGGGCAGAATTCTTATTTTATCCAAATACCCTACTGTTTATGATGGAATAGACCAGAGAAGAGCACCTTCGTGGCTCAGTAGGTTAAGTGTCTGACTGCAGCTTGGATCATTACCCAGGACCCTGGGATCAGGCCTGTATCAGGCTCCCTGTTCGGTGCAGGGTCTGAATATCCCTCTCCCTCTGCCCTTCCCATTCTCCTCTCTCAAATAAGTAAACAAATGAAAAACAAAACAATTGCATTCCTATACATCATCTTCTTTATTTCATCCCGCCCACTCTCAGTCTACAAAGTAGCAGGTATACTCCAACTGCACCAGGGACTCCCTCCTGTTGATTCCCGCCTCATTGTGCTTCCGGACCTGAGGTTTCTTCCTCTTCAGGAATTTCATCCTCAATATTTTCCACCGCCCAATCTTTAGAGATACAAACACGAGGATGAGGTGATTAGACAGTGAGGCCCCGTGTTCCTGCTACTCCAACTGAGGCCACTTTGGAACACCTGTCGACACCTGCTCTTCCTTGGGATCCTCAGACCTTCCCTGGGCTCTTGGGAGTTAGAGCCCTTCACCAAGACATTGACCACACTGGCAAACCTTCCTTGAGAGAGAGAGAGAGGATGCCCCTTCACCTGGCATTTCCCCATTTCCACAAGATCATGATAGCTCTCACGTGGACATGGATCCACCTGGATCCACCTGTGATGGGTGGTGGACACCTGCTAGGTTAGATGGGGTCCATGTGCAGCCACTATGCCAGACTCAGAGCAGCTGCCCAGGAGAGCCATTCATGATGATGGAAATGATCTGTGTTTTCAACATGCTCTACTGGGCTCTGGCACTGTGGTTGGTATGATGAGGGATGAAATGTGTAACTTCATTGACTGTAAGGAATTTCAACATATGCAGGCATGTCTGGCTATCGGCTGCCTCCTTGGATAGCTCAGGTCTAGGATCCAAAAATGAGGAAGCTGTGACCTCCCTGCCCTAGGCCTAGGGGTTCCTGCAGTGGAATTTGCTGGCCTGACCTGACTTCATTTCTGTTGGTCTCTGGGCTCCTATCCATGAGGCAGGCACTACAGGAGGTCCTGGCATCACTCAGACAGGAAGGTCTGCACTCAGGTCCTAGAGGAATCCTAGCAGGGGCTGCTTCTAAGCAGAGGAGAGGACCCCATACACATGGGCTGGTAATGAGGCAGAGGGGGCACACCTCATCCTCTTCAGAAGCTCACACTTTTCCTTCCTGATGCAGGCTAGAGCCTAGGTAGGTACTGGTTTAGTGTGGGGCCCCACACCCCAGACATGCTGAGCAGGGACCTTGCCAACCCAGAAGTGGATCCCAGTTTTTGAGTTGCTGAACTCGCTGAGCCCTGGCGTCCACGTATCTCTACTTCCCGCTATCTCTATGGACACAAACTCCTTACCTGAATTCTACCCCTTTGCTTGTGAAAACATGTCCATGGGTCTCCACCTGGAAGACCCGTTTTCTGGTTTTGGTTTTTGTTTATTTCACTACACCTGTGATTTTCATTCCAGTGAGGACCCAGAATCAGATTGGCGCTCCTGACTAAAGACAGGAAGAGACTGCTTCAGGGTACGTACCGCTGTCACTAGTTCTGAGGCCACCTGCAGGTACAGAAGAGAGAACACCATGAGGCTCAGCTCCCTCTTACTCTGCACTGATTTTACTGCTCTCAAAAACTTAAGGAAGCCAGATGGGAGGGACATCATGTTTGACACACTGGTGCCCAAATAAATGACAGGACACCTGGAGGAAGCTGCTTTTCCTGAAGGATGTGTCTCTCCGGCTCATTCAGATGCTGACTACAGGATCACTCAACCAAGCAGGAGAAACCACTGCTGAGGGAATGTACCCCATCTCGCTGTTTATTTCCAGCTTTGGTGTTGCCAATGGTAAACATCCTCTGAAATAAGGTAACGGTTGGCAAGGGGCAACCACTCAGCCCTTTTCTCAAGAGGAAGATTATGTATTTCACCTCAGAGAGCCACTGTCTGATTTTCATCATCACAATTTGTGTGGAAAGAAACCAAGAAAGCAACATTCATTCCTCCGTTAATGATACTGAAGCTCACCTTGACGATACTGATTTGTTCTTCCTCACTGATGTTTTCCATGAATTTTGTTATGAGGAATGAATCCAAGGATGAAACTAGAAGGACACAGAGAATCCATCAGTACATTCGTCATGCTGCTCAAGAATACCTCAGGTAGAGATTCCTGAGTTGCTCGGTCATTTAGGAGTCTGCCTTCAGCTCAGGTCAGGCTGTCTAGGACCTGGAATTGAGGCTAGTTTGGGGCTCCCTTCTCAGCAAATGGTCTGTTTCTCTCACCCTCCCTCTGCCCCTCTCACCTCTTCTGCTCCCTTTCTCTCAAATAAATAAGTAAAAGCACAGAAGAAAATAAGAGAGTAATTTTGGGACTGTTGCTCATTACGAATGGAGGGCTAGAGAACATGGAGGCACTAGGTTAGCAAGCATGGGCCGATCTGCACTGTTGGGCCACCCACGGTCTGAGGACTCTAAGATGTACTGTGTGAGGAGGTTCTGTTTTTTGTTATTTTTTAAGAATGTCGACTGAGTCCATCTTGTGGTGTCGGTGGGACATATCTGCTGGGGAGTCTACCTCACTCATTCTCCTCCTCACTTTCTCTGTATTTCTCTGTGTCACTGTCTCTATCCTCTCTCTCTCACTATCGGTCTGTCTCTCTCTCACACACTGCATAGAGTCAACAAGTCACCTCCCCCAAGCCTGTTGCACTCACAGCCACTCCACGCACAGAGAATACATTGGCTTCCTAGGAATGTAGAAACACGGACCTCTTTTCTCACCTGGGAAAGCTGCCTATCTCACACACTCCCAAGCCTTAGGAACATGGAATCTGGGTGCCTGGACAGCAAGGGTGTCTGGGTGTGAGGACAGCAAGGTTGCCCCATCTGCCTTACTATTTAGAGTTTTTCCTAAGCAAGAGACTGATGATTCCAGAATACACACCAGTTTCGCTGCTTTCTGAGGCGACCTGCAGTTACACAAAAGAGGAGAAGATGGGGGTCAGTTCATGTGTATACTTTGTCATTGATTCTCTGGTGAGTACTGAACACCAAATGAACAAGTGTCGTAAAGTCAAAGGCCCCCAAAGGAAGCACAGATTGCACCCACGGAGAAAGCATGAGCTTTTCCTGGGAGATAGATCTCCCAGGTTGACTGAAGCAGCAATTCCAAATTCAGAATTCAAGGCGGAAAAGTGCTTCTGAGCAAATGTCCCCTACTGCACAGTTTACATCCTCCCCTCCCAACACCCCACCAAGATGGTACTTACACCAAAAAAATACACTGTTCCTTACCATATGTGCATTCCCTTCAAAAAGAGGAAAACCAAGAGAGCAACATTTCTAATACAGGTAAAATGGGGCAGGCTTCCCATAGAAGTGGGTGGAGAGTCTTTCAAGGATTCTTCAAACTCAGACGCCACAGCCTTGGCAAGATCTAGGAGGACACAGAGTATCAGTGCATTGGTTGTGGTGCTCAGGGATTAGTGAGATCAGTGTTTACATCCATACAGGGGAAGCCTGCATGGTAATGAGGCTACTGCTAGGCCGTCATTGGTGGATGAGGAAAAACCTTCAGCTCAGGCCAAGGTCCCAGGGTCTGGGATCCATCTCCTCTTTGGGCACCCTGCTCAGCGGGGTTGTGCTTCTCCCCTTCCCTCTGCCCTTCTCCCTTGCATATGCTCTCTCCTGCTGTCTCTCTGTCTCTCTCAAATAAAAACTTTAAAAAAGGCAATGGCAACTTTAAGTATCATGAAATAATCAGTGTAAAAGAGAACTGATGGGCACATCGATTCCAATGATGGGTTCCCTTCTCTCATAGAGCTCGTTGTGAAACCCAGCCCCATGTTCCTACCTTCTTGACCTCTTCCAAAACCATTTCTGCCTCTGTAGATCCACATATGCTGTCATGTCTCTTGAATGGTTTTGCACTTGATTTCAACCGTCAAAAGACGGTGGGCTTGTGCAATGTTGGGCAATCCTTCATCTGTTCTTTTTTAGTCTATTACTCTGTTGTTTTTATTCATTAATCTGTCGTTATCAAAATCAACCATTATGGGAGAGATTTAAATACCGAATGTGTACCATTTACAAATAACCATAGTTGTGAAAAAGAGCGGAGAGGGCAGGCTTCCACATGTACATCAAAGCAGTCACAGGGTGAAAGGTCCAGCATAGGGAATATGATCAATGGAATGGTATTAGTGCTCTATGGGGACCCAAAGAATCTATGCTTGGGGTGAGTGCAGTTTCAATGAACGTAAGTGCCAATCATAGGTGGTACACCTGAAACAGATGTAACCTTGTGGGTCATCTTCACCCGAATTTAAAAGCCGTAATAATGTGGTCAGCGGGGTGGTTCCTTCGGTTGAGCATCTCTCTTTGGCTCGTGTCATGATCCCAGGGTCCTGGGTTACAAAATATTATGCATATGTCAAAACACACCCAAATGCAGCGCAGTTCTTAATAGAAGTGGTCGACGTCAATGATAATAATATCGCTACGCCGTTTTCTTGTAATAAATGTTCCACACTGATGTTGGTGAGAATAACTGTGGACGTTTTGTGCCAAACGATAGGGTGACGGGTTTTTATAGTATATGCTGCATTATGATATCAACCTAACCTTAACGTCAAGAATATGCTCTATTTCTTAAAACACAATAAGAGTTTTATTTGCTAATATTAAACACGGACAAATATGTCCAAATGTTAACTTACAACACTTCCCATTAAATCTGACCAAATTAGAGTTCTCAATGCGATTTCACTATTTTGGACACAAACTAATGACTGACCTTTTAAATTAAGATGTGGACACATGAAACATAAACAATACGGCTTAGGAGGTCTGTCTTTACTACGGCACCCTGAGCAAAACTGAGTAAGGATTCCTTTGTGTGTGTGTGTGGAGAGAGCAAAAGAGCAAGTGTAAGGAGGAGAGGGGCAGAGGGAAGGGAAGAGAGAATACGAAGCAGGCTTCATGCTGAATATGGGTGAATCTGATGACCCTGAGGTCACGAACAGAGCTGAAAACCAGGAGGCAGAAACTTAGCTGACAGAAACACTCAGGTGCCCCCTGGATAAGATTTCTTGAGGCTATTTAATGAATGAATTTTCATGTCACCTTCTAATGATGCCACGGACGGTTCCAACTTCTGTGTGTGCCACAGGGGATGTTAAATTAAGTATTTTCACCCACGTTCCAGGGCGGGTGTCCCCAGGTTGTCTACACGGTTCTCGTTCTGGCGTTTCCACAGTAGATCCTGGGAAATAAGTGGATATAGAAAGAGCTGTTGACAGGTTGCTGTTAGAAGAGCCTCGAAAATTAAGGAGTCAAT
The DNA here is from genome assembly GCF_048418805.1 of Vulpes vulpes. Taxonomy (NCBI): domain Eukaryota; kingdom Metazoa; phylum Chordata; class Mammalia; order Carnivora; family Canidae; genus Vulpes; species Vulpes vulpes. The sequence goes on along the minus strand of NC_132789.1, from coordinate 17,601,470 downwards.
CCCATTTACAATTGCACCCAAAAGCATAAGATACCTAGGAAGAAACCTAACCAAAGAGGTGAAGGATCTATACCCTAAACACTACAGAACGCTCCTGAAGGAAATGGAGGAAGGCACAAAGAGACGTAAAAATACTCCGTGCTCATGAGGGCTGGAAGAACAAATATTGTGAAAATGTCCACGCGACCCAGGGCAATTTACACATGTCATGCAATCCCTATCAAGATACCATGGACTTTCCTCAGGGAGTTGGAACAAACCATCTTAAGATTTGTGTGGAACCGGAAAAGACCCCGAATAGCAGGGGACTGACTATTCAAAACGAAGACCACAGCTGGGGGCATCACAATGCCAGATTTCAGGTTGTACTGCAAAGCCGTGGCCGTCCAGACAGTGTAGTAGTGGCACAAAAACAGACCCATAGATCAATGGAACCGAATAGCGATACCAGAAGTGGACCCTCAAGTTTACGGTCAACTGATATGCGACAAAGGAGGAAAGACTACGCACTGGAGAAAAGACTGTCTCTTCAATAAATGGTGCTGGGGAAATTGGACATCCACATGCAGAAGAAGGAAACTGGACCATTCTCTGACACCACAAACAAAGATAAACTCAAAATGGATGAAAGATCTAAATGTGAGACAAGAATCCATCCCAGTCCTCAAGGAGAACACGAGTAACACCCATTCTCAACTTGGCCAGAGCAACGTCTCACAAGATACATCCGCGTGGGCAAGAGAAACAAAAGCAACAATGAAGTATTGGGACTTCACCCAGATTGAAAGCTCCTGCACAGGAAAAGAAACAGTCCACAAAAGTAAAAGACAACCTACAGAACAGGAGAAGATACTTGCAAAGGACCTCTCAGACAAAGGGCTGGTGTCCAAGATCTATAAGGAACGCATTCAACTCAAGAGCAAAGAAACAAACAATCCAATCGTGAAACGGGCAAAAGACACAAACAGAAATCTCACAGAGGAAGACATGGACACGGCCAACAAGCACAGGAGAACATGCCCCGCATCGCTGGCCATCAGGGAACTACCGATCCAAACCCAAATGATGAGATACCACCTCACACCAGTGGGAATGGGGAAAAGTCACAAGACAGGAAACCACAAATTTGGAGAGGATGCGGACAAAGGGGAACCCTCTTGCACTGTAGGTGGGAATGTGTACAGCCACTCTAGAAAACTGTGTGGATGGAGGTTCCTCAAAGAGTTAAAAATAGATCTTCCCTACAGCCCAACAATTGCACTGCTGGGGATTTACCCCAAAGGTGCAGATGTGGTGGAATGCGGGGATACCTACACCCCGCTGTTTATGGCAGCAATGTCCACAGTAGGCAAACTGTGGGAGGAGCCTCGGGGTCCATCAAGAGATGAATGGATAAAGAATATGTGGTCCACGGCTACAATGGAATTGTTACCGAGCCACAAGAGATGACAAATACCCCCCGTTTGCTCCGACGTGGACGGACCTGCAGGGACTTATGCTGAGTGAAGTAAGTCCATCGGAAGAGGTCACACTTGATATGGTCTCATTCATTTAGGGAGTATAAAACCTAGGGAAAGGGAATAAAGGGAATGGAGAAAATGAGTGAAAGTATTAGTGAGGGTGACAAAACAGAAGACAGACCGAACTCTGGGAACTGAACAAGGGGTAGTGGAAGGGGAGGTGTGTGGGCAGTTGGGGCGACCAGGTGATGGGCAGTGATGCAGCGGAGGGGCGGGGCGGGGGGGCGGGGTCACATGGTGGGATGAGCACTGGGTGTGATGCTATAAGCGTTCAATTTGCCGGCAAATTGAACTGCAGTGAAAATGTTTAAAGAAAGAAAACATTTTGCTAATATTTAACACAAACTAGTATGTCCAAATGTTGTCAGCCTCACAAGCCCTCCCACTAAATCTGACCAAATTAGAGTTCTCAATGCGATTTTACTATTTTGGCCAAAGACTAATGACTGACCTTTTAAATTAATATTTGGACACGTGAAACAAAGAATACGGCTGAGGAGGTCTGTCTTTACTACGACACCCTGAGCAAAACTGAGTAAGGATTCCTTTGTGTGTGTGTGTGTGTGTGTGGAGAGAGCAAAAGAGCAAGTGTAAGGAGGAGAGGGGCAGAGGCAAAGGAAGAGAGAGTACGAAGCAGCCTCCATGCTGAATATGGGTGAATCTGACAACCTTGAGGTCATGACCAGAGCTGAAACCCAGGAGGCAGAGACTTAGCTGACAGAAACACCCAGGTGCCCCTAGGACAAGATTTCTTGAGGCTATTACTTAATGAATCAATTTTCATGTTACCCTCTGGGCTTTCATCCGTTGGCTGAACTTTTCTGTTGTGGAAGATGGCAAATAGCTTTGGCCGTGCTCCTGGGCAGGTGTACCCAGGTTGTCTGCTAGATTCTGGTTGGGTTGTATTCACAGCAGCTCCTGGGAAATAAATGGACATAGAAAGAGCTGTTGACTGACAGGTTGTTGTTAGAAGAGCCTCGAAAATTAAGGAGTCAATCCCATTTACAATTGCACCCAAAAGCATAAGCTACCCAGGAATAAACCTAACCAAAGAGGTAAAGGATCTGTACCCTAAACACCACAGAACGTTCCTGAAAGAAATCGAGGAAGGCATCAAGAGAAGGAAAAAGGTTCCATGCTCATGGAGAGGAAGAATTAACATTGTGAAAATGTCCATACTACCCAGGGCAATTTACACATTTCACGCAATCCCTATCAAAATACCGGGGACTTTCTTCAGAGAGTTGGAACAGACCATCTTAAGATTCTAGTGTGGAACCGGAAAAGACCCCAAAGAGCCAGGGGACTATTCAAAACGAAGGCCACAGCTGGGGGCATCACAAGGCCCGATTTCAGGTTGTACTACAAAGCCGTGGCCATCAAGACAGTGTGGTAGTGGCACAAAAACAGACCCATAGATCAATGGAACCGAATAGCGAATCCAGAAGTGGACCCTCAACTTTATGGTCAACTAATATTCGAGAAAGCAGGAAAGACTATCCCTGGAAAAAGACAGTCTCTTCAAAAAAGGGTGCTGGGAACATTGGACATCCACATGCAGAAGAAGGAAGCTAGACCATTCTCTGACACCACACACAAAGAAAAACTCAAAAAGGATGAAAGATCTAAATGTGAGACAAGAATCCATCCAAATCCGAGAGGCGAACAGAGGCAACACCGTTTTTCAACTTGGCCACAGCAACATCTCGCAAGATACGTCCGCCAAGGCAAGAGAAACAAAAGCAACAAGGAATTATTGGGACTTCAGCCAGATCGAAAGCTCCTGCGCAGCAAAAGAAACAGTCCACAAAAGTAAAAGACAACCTACAGAACGGGAGAAGATACTTGCAAACGACCGCTCAGTCAAAGGGCTAGTGTCCAAGATCTATAAAGAACATACTCAACTCAAGAGCAGAGAAACAAACAATCCGATCGTGAAACGGGCAAAAGACCCGAACAGAAATCTCACAGGGGAAGAGAGAGACACGGCCAACAAGCACATGAGAACATGCCCCACATCGCTGGCCATCAGGAAACTACAGATCCAAACCCCCAGGAGATACCACCTCACACCGGTGGGAATGGGGAAAAGTCACAAGACAGGAAACAACAAATGTTGGAGAGGACGCGGACAAAGGGGAACCCTCTTGCACTGTAGGTGGGAATGTGAACTGGTGCAGCCACTCCGGAAAACTGTGTGGAGGTTCCTCAAAGAGTTAAGAACAGATCTTTCCTCCGGCCCAGCAATGGCACTGCTGGGGATATACCCCAAAGCTGCAGATGCGGTGAAATGCGGGGACACCTGCCTCCCGATGTTTATGGCAGCAATGTCCACAATAGCCAAACTGTGGAAGGAGCCTCGGGGTCCATCGAGAGATGAATGGATAAAGAAGATGTGGTCCACGGCTACAACGGAATATTACTCAGCCATGAGAAACCACAAACACCTACCATTTGCTCTGACGTGGACGCACCTGGAGGGATTATGCTGAGTGAAGTAAGTCCATCGGAAAAGGACAAACTTGATATGGTCTCATTCATTTGGGTGATATAAAAACTAGTGAAAGGGAATAAAGGGAATGGAGACAATGAGGGAAAATATCAGTGAGGGTGACAAAACAGGAGACATACCCAACTCCGGTAACTGAACAAGAGGTAGTGGAAGGGGAAGTTGGGCTGGAGGTTAGGGCGACCCAGTGATGGGTACTGATGTGGCCCGGGGGGGGGGGGGTGTGCGGGGGCGCGTGGCGCACTTGGCGGGATGAGCACTGGGTGTTATGCTATAGCGTTCAATTTGCCGGCAAATTGAACTGCAGTAAAAATGTTTAAAAAGAGTACATTTTGGGGGATCCCTGGGAGGCGCAGCGGTTTGGCACCTGCCTTTGGCCCAGGGCGCGATCCTGGAGACCCGGGATTGAGTCCCACATCGGGCTCCCGGTGCATGGAGCCTGCTTCTCGTCTGCCTGTGTCTCTGCCTCTCTCTCCCTCTCTCTGTGACTATCATAAAAAAAAAAAAAGAAAAAAAAAAAAAGAAAAAAGAGTACATTTTGCAAATATTTAACACGGACTTGTATGTCCAAATGTTAGCCCCACAAGCCCTCTCACTAAATCTGACCAATTTAGAGTTCTCAATGCGATTTTACTACTTTGGCCACAGACTAATGACTGACCTTTTAAATTAAGATGTGGACACATGAAACATAAACAATACGGCTTAGGAGGTTTGTCTTAACAATGGCCCCCAAGCAAAACTGAATAATGATTCTGTTTTGTGTGTGTGGAGAGAGCAAAAGAGCAAGTGTAAGGAGGAGAGGGGCAGAGGCAAAGGAAGAGGGAATACGAAGCAGGCTCCATGCTGAATATGGGTGAATCTGATGACCCTGAGGTCACGAACAGAGCTAAAAACCAGGAGGCAGAGACTTAGCTGACAGAAACACTCAGGCGCCCCCTGGACAAGATTTCTTGAGGCTATTTAAGGAATGAATTTCCATGTCACCTTCTAATGATGCCACGGACCGTTCCAACTTCTGTGTGTGCCACAGGGGATGTTAAATTAAGCATTTTCACCCACATTCCAGGGCGGGTGTCCCCAGGTTGTCTACACGGTTCTCATTCCGGCGTTTCCACAGTAGAACCTGGGAAATAAGTGGACATAGAAAGAGCTGTTGACAGGTTGCTGTTAGAAGACCCTCGAATACTAAGGAGTCAATCAATCCCTTTTACAATTGCACCCAAAAGCGTAAGATACCTAAGGAAGAAACCTAACCAAAGAGGTGAAGGATCTATACCCTAAACACTACAGAACGCTCCTGAAGGAAATGGAGGAAGGCACAAAGAGATGGAAAAATACTCCGTGCTCATGAGGGCTGGAGGAACGAATACTGTGAAAATGTCCCTGCGACCCAGGGCAATTTACACATTTCATGCAATCCCTATCAAGATACCATGGACTTCCCTCAGGGAGTTGGAACAAACCATCTTAAGATTAGTGTGGAACCGGAAAAGACCCCAAATAGCCAGGGGACTATTCAAAACCAAGACCACAGCTGGGGGCATCACAATGCCAGATTTCAGGTTGTACTACAAAGCCGTGGCCGTCCAGACAGTGTGGTACTGGCACAAATGTGATCCTGGGAAATAAGTGGAAATACAGATCATGACTTCTAGAATTGTCCTGTTGTATGTAACCTCATTCCTTCAAAAACCCAGGAACCCAGAGAGGATGTACATTTCCAAAGTAAAGTTTTTAAAGGATTATTTTGAGTGCACTCAGCTGTGCACCCAAATACTCTAGGGATAGTGTCCTGAAGAGGCAGAAAATCAATTATGTAAAACCAACAACTTTTTAACAGCAGCTTACTTAAGAAAAACATTTGGTGCCGTTACAGAGCAATTACTTTTTACTCATATCTGATATAAAGTGATTTAAATTGGCAGAAGTAATGATTACAGAAATGTCTCTAAAATATTCTTGGCCCTAAAGGGAGGGAAAAACAAAACAAGACAAAACCAGAGAGGGAGACAAACCAGAAGAGAGTCTCAACTTAGGAAGTAAACTGAGGGTTGCTGCAGGGGAAGTGGGCTGGGGGATGGGGTGACTGGGTGGTGGGCACTAAGGAGGGCACATGATGTACTACTGAGTCCTTGATATAGACAACTGAGTCCGTAAACTCTGCCTCTCAAGCAAGTAATACGCTACATGTGTATTGGATTTTAATTAAAAATAAGTAAAATACACTTGGCCCTAGATGCCCTAAAATTTACATCCAAATATCCTAGTCTAACACCTGAAAATCACGTCCTCTAGGTATTCTAAGACATCGGCAAGCGTAACTGTTTTGTAGTTTAAGTGACACGTTTGCTTAATTAAAAGAAGATGTCTACCTAAGAGAGAAAGGGGATTTTTAAAATCCTGGATGGAGGTTTCATTAAATAGCCTAAGTACTTGTCACTTAACATTCAGATGACTAATCCTTACAGATTCCTTAGAAGGCTGAGAAATTATTAACCATCCCTGTTAATACAACATTTTTCATGGCTCTTAGGTCATTAATAGGAGTTTTAAGTTCTTGGGGTACCTGGGTGACTCAGTCTGGCTAAGCCTCTGCTTCAGCTGGGGTGACCTCGGGGTCCAGGGGTCAAGCCCCTTCCAGCAGGCGGCGCGCAGGGCAGGGGGTGGAGGCTGCCCCGTCGGAGACTGCGGGGGCTGCGGGGGCTGCCGGGGCTGCCGGGTCGGGGCTGCGGGGCCGAGGCTGCCGGGTCGGGGCTGCGGGGCCGAGGCTGCCGGGGCGGGGGCTGCCCGGGCGCCGGCAGCGGCCAGGCGGCGGCGGCGAAGGTGAAGACGGCGGTTGGGCTGGGTAAGAGCGCGCTGCCCGCGGCGTGGCGGCGGAGGGGGCGGGGCCGAGGGGCGGGGCCCCGGAGGGGCGGGTCCCGTGGGCGGGGCCTCGGAGGGGCGGGGCCGCGGGAGGAGCCCGGAGCAGCGGGTGGCCCAGCCCAGGCAGCCTCCCAGGAGCGCTGAGTCAAGGCAGGAGGTCGCCCCACCGGGCCAGTGCGGACGAGGAGCGGGAAGAGCGAGGCGCTGGCGACCCCACCACGGGAGTCGCTCCCTTCCACGCACGGGGCCCGCTTCTGAGATGAGCTCTGCGTGTTATGCCGTATGTTGGCAAATTGAGCTCCAATAAAAGTAAAAGAAATTAGATTCTTTGTACCTGAACCTAGAATATAATATTTCAACCTGTAGCTTCTTTGTTTATTCTTCTTTCCAATCTTCTAGAATTCTCATAAAAAGAACATGGGTCTAGAACACAATGAAGAAAAATGAAACTCGTGTGTGTGTGTGTGTGTGTGGAGGGGGTTAATAATTCTGGGGAGTTCTTAAAGTAAGGTAATATTACTCATTTAATATATGTTGATAGCATCAGTCTACACCCTGGTCACTGGTGGACATGTTCCTTAACAAGTGTTGAAATTCCCAAAATGTTTTAACTAGAGTAACCAGTTATTACGTAGCACTTTATAAGTTTTTTTTTTTTTACTTTATAAGTATTAATACAAATGAATCATTGAGTTTTAGGGAAAATCAGTAATACCTGAAAATCATCTATATTTACTTTGAATTTCTTTAAAGAAATAGAGTGTGGACTCTACATACTGATTTATTGAAGATGACACTAGTAGGTAAGGAACTAAAAAACATCAGTGGCCAGCACCCTTGAGTTTATTGTTGCTTTGCATTTCTGTGTCAGAGGTAATGCAATCACAGTTGGACTAGGGACTTCAGGGACTCCTGGCTTTCTGAGAGCGATGATCCCATGGTAGTCTCCGGCTTCACTCAAAAGGCAGCCAAAATTAACTAAAGAAAATCTCTTTAGAAAGAAATGTGAAACAGTGTATGTTTTAATCAGTATCTGTTCTAGGGACATTTCAGTGGAGATTTTCTTCCATGTGACTGGAATTTCCAAAGAACAAGACCAATCAAAGCCTCTAGCTCTAGTAACACAGTATATTTTAATGACCTAGAATTTCTAACATATTTATCTAATTCAGCATCTTTACTGATCCAAATTTTCTATTTTTCTTTTTTCTTTCTTTCTTCTTCTTTTTTTTTCCTCCCAGCTAAATATCTTTTCCATTCCCCTTCTTCTTCTGCATTTTGACCAGGTCCTAAGAATTACATCCACAAAATATGGAAATCCTTCCATATAAAACAGATAACTTAGTAACTGGATAACCAATTGATTGAGAACTAAGAAGGAAGATCTTATTGAAAACTTTGGAACTTTTGTTTTGATTCCAGAGATGCTGGCATGAGTACAGAAAGGGAGTCATCTCAGATAAAAATGATTTATAGATTTTTCTTAACAGAAGTTTTTTGAGGTCCTTTCATATGCAAATTTATTCAAATAGCACTTACATTTAGCCATCTACCTCTCTATATTTGACCATTTAATTCTCAGAGAGCATCTATTTTCTTTTCTTTTTTAAGATTTTATTTATTTATTCCTGAGAATACCCAGAGAGGAGAGGGAGAGAGAGAGAGAGAGAGAGAGAGAGAGAGGCAGAGACAAAGGCAGAGGGAGAAGCAGGCTCCGTGCAGGGATCCTGACGTCCTCCGGGATCACGCCCTGGGCTGTAGGCGGCGCTAAACCGCTGAGCCACCGGGGCTGCGCGAGAGCATCTATCTTCTGTGAAAGGACCCGGGTGTTGGAATGCAGGAACAGAAGACTAAGTGAGCTATCATTCCAATATTGTGATTATACGATTTGTTAGAAAATAAGAATTTATTTATTTATTAAAGATGTATTTATTTATTTATGATAGACAGAGAGAGAGAGAGAGAGGCAGAGACACAGGAGGAGGGAGAAGCAGGCTCCATGCTGGGAGCCCGACGTGGGACTCAATCCCGGGACTCCAGGATGGGGCCCTGGGCCAAAGGCAGGCGCTAAATCCCTGAGCCACCCAGGGATCCCCAAGAAGAATAATTTAAATATGTAGTATTGCCTTCTCTGTATATCTGTACTAAGCAGGTGGTAGGAGTAAGCCTATGCAGCTATCTCTGCATTTACTTGTAGAACCAATTATAGAAATAATTATGAAAGCGAATGCAAATAGGTATTCACTTGGCATAGAAAATTATTTTAGCAATGAAATTCTTGAGTTTCCATAATACCACTGAAATATATACGCGCATATATAATACATACATACCATGTATGTATATGGTATGTATATGGTATGTATACCAAGCACACACACACACACACACACATATACATATATACAGATATATGTTTAAGTGGTCAGAGGGATTCTCCTCTTTTCTAATTTTATCAGCTTGCTTTCTTTTGGCATTTCCTTTTCTTTATTCAAAAACTCCAGCTTTCATTTCAGTCATGAGCAAGTCTAGGAGTTGAGCTAAAGTGGCAGGAGATGAGTGATAGTAATAGGGAGAGAAATCAAGAATGAAAGGGAATTGGTATGACTAAGCCTCACCCATAAACGGCCCCTGCACCAAAGTCCAGAATAGTCTCGTGAGTGTGTGTATGTGTAAAGAAAGAAAGAAAGGATAAACATTAGGTCCAACATTATTAGTACAAACGTGAGATAAACATAAATCAGAGAAAGACATTAAGCAAATCTTCAGTGGCCAAAATGAGGGGAAAAAGTGGAGTCACTCATCTTTTGGGTACTCTGGGACACGTAAGAATCTCTGCCAAAAGACTCGGTATTTCAAGGACAAGAGATTGAAGAGCCTAACGTGAAAATCTCTTACGTAGGTCTGGGGGTTGAAGTTAAACTATTGATAAGAACAGAGAAATTCCACAGAAAGAATTTAACCAAACAACCGATTTCTGGTTTCGTACCTTCACATTCAGGGTCCAGAGTTCTCTAGAAAGGCACACCCCCAACAAAAGATTTAGAGAGTCTGAATATAAAGCCTTGCTAAGCAGTTATTCAAATCATACTTATCAAACAAATGAATAAATCTCGAGTGAGAGTCAACAGAAAGCCAAAGAACAAGATTCTCAATAATAACAATAATACTAATGATTAATAATAATAGAGCAGCTATCTCGTAATATCGCAGGGTCACGCCCCCAGCGGAAGGCAGGTGCCAAACCGCCGAGCAACCCGGGCGTCCCATATTCTGTCCATTTTAGAGATGAGAACACTGAGGCCCAGAGAGCGTCAGGAACAGTCCCACCGGCTCCCGCGGCCGCCTCCAGCCTGGCACCGAGCGGACGTCCAGGAAGGGACGCAGCCCCGCCCCGCCCCGCCCCGCCCCGCCCCGCCCCGCCCCGCCCCGCAGGGGGTGGGACTGCGGCGCCGCGCGTGGTGGGCGGGGCTGCCCGCGGGGGCGGGGCGGGGCCGGGCGAGGCCTGGGGCGTGCGCGCGGCCCGGAGGACCCTCCCGCTGGGCGCCCGGCCGCGCGGCGGCGGCTCGGGAGGGGCGGGGCGGGGCGGGGCGGGGCGGGGCGGCCGCGCGGGGGGCCCTGACGTCACCGGGCCCTCGGCCCCGCCCCGCCGCGGCTGCTGCAGCCGAGCCCGCGAGCGAGCGCCGCCGCCGCCGCCGCCGCCGCCGCCGCCCGGTCGGGAACGCAGCGCGCGCGGCCATGGCCTCGGGCCCCGCGGGTAAGCGGGTGAGCGGGCGCGGGGCGCGGGGGCGGCGGGAGGGCGGCCCGTGCCCCCGCCCCCAGCGCTCGGCTGACCCGCCGTCCCCCCGTCTCGTCCCACAGAGGCGGACACGCGGCAGAGGCTGCTGCGCACTGTCAAGAAGGAGGTAGGTGCCGGGGGTGGGGTGGCCGGGGGCGCGACCCTGCGGAGGGAGCCGCCGGAGCTCCCCCGGGGGAAGGGTCTCCAAAGGGGTGGGGGCCCGTGGCAGCGGGGCGGCCACCTGAGCTGTGGGGCTCACCTGGTAGGACTGGAGGCGGGTGAGTTGGGGGTGGGGGCCTCAGGTACGGGGTCGATGCTTGGCTGCTGTGTGTAGGGTGCCCCGATGGGGCACACCCGGGCGTGTCTGGGTAGGACCCCCTCTTGTGGAGGAGCAGGTGGGTGGGTCTCATTAAGGGGAGGCAAGCACCTGGGGGCTGACTGGACTTACTGGGAGGTGAGGGGCTGGGTAGGGCTGCAGAAGGAGGACCAGACTTCGGGAAAAGGGAACGGTTCACTTTGGGTAACACCCCCCATCTCCCCTTCCCCACAAGTCTCAGTCCTTAGAGCCGCCCCCAGGAGCTTGGGGACTCCCTCCCCGAAAGTCCCTGGTCATTGGGTTGCACCATCTGTGGGCCTGTGCCAGGGCGTCTTGGCAGGCGAGTTCCCCTCGCCCACCCCTGCCCACCCCTGCCCACCCCCCCACCCCCGACACGCAGTAGGGTGCGAATCAGGCAGGGTTCACCTGCCCCTCCGCCCCCTTCACTCTCCTTGGGGCCAGCTGGGAGCCCAGTCTAGCCTTTAGCGAATAGCCCTCGACTTCCCGGAGAGGGGCGAACCTGCAGTGGTGGGTTCCTGGGAAGCATGTAGATGCCCGGACTGTGTGTGGAGCACGCTCACTCCTGTGTGGGCGCCGACATGTGCTGTGAGTGTGTGTCTGAGGCTGTCTGTGCATCTGCCTGGAGGTAACCAAGTGTGTCTCCGTATTGCGTGTACATGTGTCTGTGTGTGGATCTGTTTTTGTGAGTATGGTGTGTGACCGTGTGATGCGTAAGTCTCTGCGTGCGTGAGTGAGGCTGCGACCAGGTGTGTGTGACTGTATGTGTGTGTGCTGCCCTCCTTATGCTGCCTCACATCCCTCACCTGGGACCCGATCGCTGTTGAGCGGCATCACCTCTGTACCTTGAGTCCTCAGCCCGAGATCACAGATGGCTGTAGACCTTGGGGCTGGCCTGATTGCGTGTGTGTGTGTGTGTGTGTGTACGCATGCGTGTGCACACACGAGGAGGGTGTCAGCCTGGTGTCAGCACTGAGCACCCAGAAGCCCCTCCCTGCATGGTGGCAGTCAGCCATCAAAGACAGCCTGGAAGAGGGGACCTGTGGCTGCCCCTCCCTCCTCAGAAAGCATGGGCGCATGTTGTGCGTAGGTCTCTGTGTGGCATGTCTCGTGTTGTTCAAAGAATCAGCTCTAGAGCTAGTTGTATATTCTGGCATTTCTGAATAAGGATCCGTAATGAGGGATGTGGAGTTCCTCAGAAAGGCCCAGAACTTTTCAGTTTGGCCCTCTTAGAGGCATTGTGGGACCTGAAGAAAGCTCTATCTAGATAGACCATCTTTCCAACAAAACCTGCACACCTGCAATTTTCTGATGACGAGTTGGTGGAGGGTGTCTTATAGAAACTCTCTCAAAAGCCTTCAGGTTAAAAGCCTGTATGTAGTCTCTTTGTTCATTGTTTAAACCTAGATGTAATTTGTACTCCCCGGAGATTGTCACATGGAATGGCTGTGTTTTCTTTTCTTTTGAAGCGTTTAGTTATTATTCATGAGAGACACACAGAGAGAAGCAGAGGCACAGGCAGAGGGAGAAGCAGGCTCCCTGTGCAGAGCCTGACGCGGGACTCGATCCCAGGACCCCGGGATCAAGCCCTGAGCCAAAGGCAGACACTCAGCCACTGAGCCACCCAGGCATCCCTGGAATGGCTGTTTCTCAGGAAATGGCTTGCTGGTTCAATGGAAGGGGTCTACGGGTAGAAGAGCCTGGGAGCAAGGCGTCAGGGAGGGCAGTGCCTCTCGGTATCTGCTTCTGGGCAGGGCTTCAGCTGGGCCTTTGGCCTGGTTCTGCCAGGAGCTCCCTTGGTGCCCTGGACAAGTCCTTTCCTCTCTCAAGGACTCAGTTTCCACAGCTGGAGAAAGAGGCATTGGTGCAATGCTCCTGGAGGTCCTACCCATGTCAGTCTAGTTTGGAATATCGGCAAGCTGTGGAGGACACGTTGCCTCCAGTGACCAGAGTTGTCAGCTTGCATCCTCTGTCCTGGGAGCAGCCGAGTTTGGGGCTTAGAATGAGCTTTCTGCCTGGCCTAAGGCTGAGGCCATCACTTGATCAGAGGGACCCCTTGGCATCCTGCTTGGTGCCTGAAGGGGTCAGGGACAGAACCTCGCAAGTTTGGGCAAAGGTCCTTGACCCTGGATCTGCAGTCAGAAGGCAGGTTTATAGCCACAAGTTGGTGGCTGATTCTAAATTCTGCATTTCTCAGGGCACATCATTTCAGTAATCAGAGTTTCCATAGAGTGGGTACTATTCTGTGCCATATCCTGTGTACACGGTGACTTTATGAGGTGACTGAGGCTGCCCCCATTTCATGGACAAGGAAACCAAGCCTGGAGACGAGGTGTGGATTGCTCAAGAGAACACAGCCAAGAAGGTGCAAAGCCGGGGACTTAACCCCCCAGATCTGTCTGACATCAGAGCCAGGCTCTTACCTCTATATCCTAAACGTGCTCATCCGTGTCTCCACGGCACCACAGTCTCAGCTGTGGATGGAATGATTTCCATCTTACAGAGGTGAAAAATGGCCCAGACGGGATAAGTGATTTCTCAAGGGCACAGAAGCAGTCAAGGGAAGACAAGTTCAAGTCTTCTATGAACCCCTTGTTCAGCATGGGTGCCCCTAAGGGCGTGGCGATGAGTCCATGCCCCACCAAAGCAGACCTCCTCTCTCCTTGCCTTCCTCTGCCCACCTCTTGGGAGAGCATCTTGTCCCAGTATCAGAGAGCCAGTCTTCAATGGAATGGTGGAGGCAAACTCTTTGCCTAGAAATCTGGGAGTCAAGTCTGCTCTTCCTTCTCTTCATCTTTTGGGTTCAGAGAAGTCACATCCCTGCCTGTCACAGCCTCATCCAAAGGTACCTCCCGTCATTCTTCCTGGAAAGGGTGGCTTAACAGTCAGTTTCTTTAGACAAGGTTTGCAAGCTTGGGCTGAGCCACAGAAGCCAGAAAAGCCAGCAGCGGCTATGGGGCTGGAAGCTCTGTCCTGTGCTGACTCTGGGAGCCAGTAGGACTCAGAACCATGAAGCAGGTCAAGAAGGAGCATTGGGCTCACCCAGAGCTGGGTTCAAATTCTGACATGTTTATTTACTGAAGGGTGTCTGTGTGCCAGACACAGGACTGGGCTCTGCGGATGCAGCAGTGAATAAGAGAAGTCCTGCCCTCATAGGGCTGACATTCCCATTTTGGTACACAGATCCTGATAGACATTCTGAGTGTAATTCAGAGGATTATGATAGCCTTTGCACCAAGGTATGAAGGAGAGGTACTCGGCACCACAAGAACATACAACAAGGTTAAGGTGGCCCAGGAAGGCGCCCTGGAGGAAGTGATGTTAAGAAGATACGTGAAGGATGAGCACACCTTTAAGATGAAGGCAGGAGGTGGGAAGACAGAGGGGAACCATTCCTGGCAGAGGGAACTGCATATACAAAGACTTTGTGGCTGGAGGGAGCACGGTGAACTTGAGTGATGAGAGGACTCTGAAGTGGCTGGAGGACAGAGAGGAAGGAGCATGGTGCCAAATGCAGAGGGGCAGAGCAGGAGGTCCTATCCTAAAAGCACAGGGAAAAAGGATGGGGAGGACAGGAGCTAGGTGGAGGAAGAGGGCGGAGCTAAACTTGATGGCTTGTAATTGCACAGCCTTAGTGGGGCATGTGTCTGTATCTTCACAAGGGTTTGAGTTTCAGTTTATTCCCAGTGAGGATGAAGATCACTTGTCAGGATAAACGATGTGAAAACACCCACCACATTAGCCTGAGCTGCCTCTGGGCAGGCATCTTATTTTTTCTGTCTCCCCAGTGTCACTCAGGAGATAGGGTGGCCTGGGTGAGATTTCCTGCAGTTAAACCCAATCAGCTCTATTCTGGCTCCACCCTGGCTCGCTTTGCCCTCCCCTCCTTTCTCCTCCCAGCCTCCAACCCTTAATTTTGTTTTGGTTCCCAGAGTGGCAGCTGTGGGGACTGGCTTCTTGTTGCCATGACGACTGCCATTAAAGGAGCCAGCCACTTGAGCCAGGTTGATAACGGAAGCCAAGTGACTAACTGCCTTGTTTTCTTGCCTTGGGCTAGGCCTGGGAGGCCTCTTAATTGGAAGAGACAAAAGCAGGTGCTTGAGGGCAGGAGGACAGACCCCCGGGGGAAGGAGGCAGGGGGATGAGGCCAGTGCTGGAGAGGAGGCTCTTGTGGACCTCTGCAAACTGGAGCTGGTATGAGAGCTGCCATGGGGAGCCCTTGCCACAGCGGCTGAGCTGGGCGCGTTTGGGGAGCTGTGCCTTCCAGCCTTGGGACAGGGTAGGGGTGTGACGGGATGGTGGAGGAGGGTTTCACATCCTAAGAAGATTGGAGGAAGTGAGAGAATCAACTGATGTTTCTACTGAGAGCCCTGTGGTGCTTCCACTTGGATCTACTTCTTCTCAATAAAAGAGGGGCAACAGTTTTGCCCCCCAGGTGAGGTTGCTGGACACCGTATAGGTCATCGAGTTAAATTCGAATTCCAGATAAACAGAAGTAAAGTGCCTAGTGCTAAATCTGGCAGCCCTAGCCCAGGGGACATTTGGTAATGTCTGGAGCCATTTCTTGTCAAAAACGAGGGTGGGACTGACATCTAGTGGGTAGAGTCCAGAGATGCTGCTCAGCCTCCTGCGATGCACAGGACAGCCCCCCCTCCCCCCCCCCCCCCCCACCAAGAAGTGTCAGCCCAGACTGGCACTGTGGTTGAGACGGAGAAACCTCTGTGCTGGAAAACTCCTTCACTTCTTCATGACGGCCCGAGGAGGGAGGGTACTTGTCTCCTTCGCTCCATAAAGGAGGAGCTGGAGGCACAGAGGGGTTAAGCAGCTCACTTTAAGGTCACACAGCCAGTCTGTGGAGAAGCCAGGATTCAAATCCTGCTTTGTCAGCTCTGAAGGGTGGCCTCACAGAGGTCCAGCAGAGTCCCTGGAGACATGGCTTGAGGTCAGGTGTATGTAGGGGAAGAGATGGGGCAGCAAAGGCCCGCTAGATGCACCCTGCTCGGGGCTTTGCTCCATTAGACGGCAGGGAGCTGTAGAAAATTTATGAGCAAGGAGGGTCTTGTTTGGACTTGGACTTCAGAAAGTATCAGCTGGTAACAGGGTCCAAGATGGAGCTTTTTGCCACTTCTTAGAAGAAAGCTTCTTCCTTTCTTTCCTGCCTCCTTCCTTCCTTTCCTTCCTTTCTTCTTTCCTTCCTCTCTATCCCACCTCCTCTCCCTCCTTCCATTCCTGACGTTTTTTGCTGCCTCCTTTCTTCCAGGAATATTTATTGAACATCAACTATGTACCAGGTGCAGCTCTAGGAACTGTAGAAAAGGTGCAAAGCGGCATCCCTGCTCACATGCTCTCATGAAGCATAGGATCTAGTTGGGGGACAGATAGATAAACAATAAATATATGCAGGCACCCCTTGGAGATATCGTGGGTTCAGTTCCAAGCCACCAGAAGAAAGCAAATATTGTGATAAGTCAAGTCAAAGGAATTTTTTGGTTTCCCAGTGCATGTAAAAGTTGTGTTTACACTATAATGTAGTCTATTAAGTATGCGAAAGAATTATGTCTAAAGAAAATAATATAATTATTATTATATCTTTAATAATATAATCATCTTAATCTAGAAATGCTGTGTTATGTCACATATTACAATTATATTAATTTTATCTTTATTTTATTGTACATATTGTATACATGTTTTAAGGGGAGTGGGAGGTGAAGGCTTCCAAAAAAAACCATTTTACTGCTAAAAAAAATGCTGACCATCATGAGTTTTCATAATCACTGATCACAGATCACTATGACAAACATAATAATAATGAGAATTTTTGAAATATTGTTAGAATTACCAAAGTGTGACACAGAATCAGGAAGTGAGCAAATGCTATTGGGAAAATGGTGCTAATACAGACTTGCTTGATGCAAGATGGCCACAAACCTTCAATTTGTAAAAAGAAAAAAAGAAAAGAAAAACAAAAGTAGTGTCTGAAAGTACAAGAAAGCAAAGTATGCCTGTATTAGAAGTCACAAATGCTGTGAGGAAAATAAAGCTAAAAAGTGGGTGGAGAGTATCTGGGTAGCTCAGTGTTTGAGCATCTGCCTTTGGCTCAGATCGTGATTGCGGGTTCTGGGATCAAGTCCTGTATCAGGCTTCCCGCAGGGAGCCTGCTTCTCCCCCTGCCTATGTCTCTGCCTCTCTCTGTGTGTCTCTCCTGAATAAATAAATAGAAATCTTAAAAGAAAAGAACGAAAAGAAAAAGAAAGTGAGTGGAGCGGAATGGGCAGTGCTTTCCAGAGGAGGTGGTCAGGCATGGCCTCTGATACTATGACATTTGAGCAGAGACCTAAAGGGAAGGAGGGAACCCTGCTGACCTCTGCAGGAAAGGTGTTCCTGCCAGAGGGAACAGCATAGGCAAAGGCCCTGAGTCAGGAACGATGAATAGCAAAGAGGTCAAGGAGCCTGGAGTGGAGTGAACAGAAGGGAGGAGGAGACAGGTCAGAGAGGGAGCAGGAGGCCATTCCTGCAGGGTCTTGTGGCCCCCCCGGAAATGAGACGGGACCCGTGGGAGAATTTTGAACAAGGGGAGAAGCATGAATTCATCCACGTTGCGGACTGCTCTGGCCACAGCCGAGCAATAAATGCAGGGCACAAATCGGGGGCACAGAGTCTTTAGGCAAGAGAAGAAACTTCGCTGTTCTCTTCTGAGCTTTCAATTCTTAGGCTAGAAACCACAGCGCCTTACTCTGCCCCACTCCCCCACTGGCCAAATAGGGGTTCCAGAAATACTTGCCAGTCAAGTAGATGCAGGAATACTGGGTGTGGATATTTTGGGGTTCTCTGATGCTTATAGGGTTGACTCAGATCAGTTCACGTGTGTCGTGTTTTCAGGCTTAAGCTGGCAGAAATTCTCCTCGTGAATAATGCAGCCACATCCGTGCGGTGTGTTTTGATGCTTTTTTCAGGTCTCTGGCAATGCGGCTTCCAGGAGCTTTTGCTAGCACAGGGCCTGGTGGGCTTCAGCACCCTGGTTTGATGTGAGGAGGGTGGCAGGTGGGGCCTAGCTTTCCGGCTGGGTTATGTCTCCTGTGCGGTCTGGCTGGGTCTTCCCTGCAGTAACCTCATGAAGGGCTCCGGGAAATGGTAGTGTAGCATTTGTTGCTGGTCGGCAGGTAGGAAAGGGCATTTGTGCACCCCAGTGGGACACCCCACTTGCTGGCTGCAGACCCCAGGATGGGAAGTGAGGACACCAAAGTCCTTGTCCCAGCGCTGCCCCTAACCACCTGTGGCCGCCTGCAGTTTCCTTCTGCCTATGCCATTCTGCTTTCCAAGTGGACGCAGTTGGACAGCTCCAGGATTCTAAGAACCTCAAACCATCAGATTTGGCCAGCATCCCTCCCCGAGAGCCAGGTCTCTCGCATTTTCTCAACAAGGAATTTGCCAAGTCTGTATTTAAGACCTATTAAAACTCGGTCACTGATAAGACCATCTGGGAATCTTCGTTCTGGTCAGGAAAAGCAAAGGCTCAACTAAAGGCATTCTAACAGGGTAAAGATTTTTTTATTTCTTAAACAGTATTTACTGAGCATCTTATGGTGATGGCCTCATTTAATTGTTATGAAGCCACACAAAGTGGATAAAACACTGTCCCTTAAAGGTAAGGATAGCGACACACGGGAATGGGAAATAAGTCACCAAAGGTCACCGACAGTGTCAGTGGTACAGCTTGGATTCTGGCTCTGGAACCGGGCTCCGCATCACTCTGGAGCTGAAACCAATGACCTATCACATATGGTGATGAGCTCCTCTGAGCACGTGGAGTTGGCAAAAGGTCCAGGCTTTGGAATCGGACAGCCTTGTGTTCCAAGTTTGAGTCCTGCCATTTAGTGGATGCTTGGACCTTTCCAGCTTTGGTGTCCTCGTGCATCAGGTGGCGAGGGTATCCTGTACCGCGCAGCACTGCTGCGATGCTATCACTGCCAGGTATTCACCAGTATTTATGAAGGGACCAGGCAGAGTGCTTGGCTTACCCATTTAAGAGCAAGATAGAAATCAGTCGCAGAAGGACATTGTGCTGCCCTGTCTGGTCAGTCACATGAACTTGTAGATGTTCTCAGTGTAGGATCTTGCTCTCTTTGGGTAAGCCCCAGGCTGGGGGTGCTGCTGCCACAGGAGCAGTGCCGCAGACTGGGAAGAGGGTATTTCTTGGGGTCCAAAGGAACGAGCCCTTGAGCGGGGGTGGGGAAGGCTGAGTCTTGCCTGGCTGCCTCAACATCCTGAGGTGGGCAGTTGGATCTTCCCTCTGGGTCTGCTTATTCATTGTCCTCCTGGCAATAATCCCTCAGCTGAAGAAATTCTGACGCCCTAGTGAGCTTGCGGGTCTTGTCACTTAGCCACCGCGAGGCCCTGGATGAGCAGCTAAGTGCTGAAGGCCAGGGGGAGGCAGTGTACTTTTCCTTGAGTAGTAGAGGAAGACAAGAAATAAATAGATTTTTGTGCTTTTTCATTGGACAAACTTGAAAGAACTCAGTTTTGTAAAGGACAATAACCGTTCCTTTGGCAGTGAGTCTCCTACTTAAAAATCAGAGGACGGAAGCCTCAAGACTTGAGACTTGATGATACCTGGGACCTTGACTAGATTCTCCTTTAATTTTTATTATTTAGTAAATTACGTCTAATTAGTTAGAATTATAGCAACTATCATGCATTTGTTTCCTTCTTTTTGAGAACTAGACATCTTTACAACCACCATTTATTAAATGCTGCTCTAATTTGCTTTGTTTGATCTCATTTAGTGCACAAAGTGAGCTTCCTATAGAGCAGGTACAAATAGCAACTCTTCTTTACTGATGAGAGAAACTGAAGCTCAGGGAGGTTAAGAAACTGGACCAAGGTCACACAACTGAGAAGTAACACGGCGCGGTATTTTAGCCGGCTCCACCCATTTCAATTTGGACGATAACTTGCTAACAAAGCCAGCTCGAACAACGAATAAATATATGAAGATCAAGCCAAGAGGGAAAGAGAGCCTTAAGAAATCGACGTTGTGGTTTCAGGGGTTTGGGAAGTTTGGAGTGAGGCCAGCTTCAGGTACAGCTCTATCCAGGGGTTCCAATGATGTCATCAGGACCCTCTGTGTTTTCTGGTCTCTGCACTGATTTTCTCTGTGCTAGCTTTCTGCTTTGTTGGTCTCTGTGGGGAGGGAGAATGTTGCCCAGCTCTCAGGTTACAACCTGCCAGCTTGGCATCAACAGACAGAGAGCTTCGCCTTACCCCCCCAACCCCCCTGCTGTAGTTCTCCTGGAAGATTCAGGATTAGGTTTCATTGGACCTCCGCCCCAGTCACATATGGCTTTTGCGCCAGTCACTCTGGGACTCATAGCTTAGATCTGTCAAGCCTGGAGGGATGCTGTGGGGTCAGCCCAGTGAGAGGGAGGGAGGGGACCCAGAGGAGAGTCCAGGTGACATGACCAGGCAGGGACATGGGAACGAACTAGGCAGACAAAACACAGATGCCCGCCTGGGCAGGGTGAGGGCCCCAGCATCTGGAGCTCAGCCCCGCAGTGCGGAAGTGACCTCCTGGGTGCTAGGTGTCTGTGGGATCTAGAGGCCTGGGCAACCCTGAAGTTATGCAGACACTTTGTACTTGTTGTAGGGAGAGAGTATCCTCAGTACGTCTCTGAGGTCCACAACCCCAAAACCCAAATGCGGTTCAGAACCGCTCAGCAAGATGCTGGAATTTGAAGATGAATACAGTTTCCCCGATCTCAGCTTGCTCAGAAATGAAATGCTCCCTAGTTTGTAACCCAGTGAGCCCTCCAAAAACAACCACCCCTAACAACAATCATAATTAGCATTTACCGGGCACCTACTGTGTTCCAGACCTGCACCATCCAATTGGAGCCACTAGTGTTACATGTTTACATTTAAAGGAAGTAAAACTCAAATAAAAAAATCCTGTTGCTCAGTTGTCCCAGGTTTCAAGTGGACAATAGCCGCATGTGGCTAGGGATCCCGTTTTGGACATTTTAGGCACAGAGCATTTTCCAGAAAGTTCTGTTGTGTCCTAGACATTGTGCTAAGTGCTCTACATCCATGAACATATTTCAGTCTTAAAACAGCTCAGAGGGGTAGGTCCTATTTATTATCCCTTTTTATAGAGGGGAGTAAATTGAAGCACGAAGGAAGTGAAGTGACTTACCCAAGGCCACACAGCTGGTGAGGGAGCAGAGCCAGGGTACTCACCCAGCCCTTGGATGTGATGCTTGGCTGCTTTTCCTCCCAGTGTAGGCTAGAGGTGGCTAATGTGTTTTCTGGCTCACCCTGTGCTGTTTGAAGCAACCATCTGGAATTCGTGTTCTTATCTCCTGTAGCTGCCCAGACCCCCAGAGAGAATTGAGGCCGCTCCAGCGTCTGTGCGTGCCTTCCTGATCCACGAGGCCCGTGGGTCTGAGGAAGTGGGGCGTGTTGCCAGGGGAGCCGCCTCACACAGCAGCAGAGCACCCAGGAGAGGGCTGGCCGGTCTCCAGGGCGTGGGCTGGGTATGTGAGACACGCAGGCTGTTTTCTCCGGGAATGGAGGGGCGGGGGATTGACTGTCTTCACAGTTCCATCATCTCCCTGAGTGGCTGTGTGCGGGAGGTGTAGCTGGGGGGATCTTTTTGCCAAAATGCCCCCAGGTGAATGCCCCAGAACCAGGCACTTGCGTGACCTTCTCGTCAGGGGGTGTCTGAGCACCTGTGCAGGGCACCTGTGTGAGGGAAACCCAATCTCAGCGCCCAGAACGCCCTGCTTCCAGGTCAGGGCAGGTTGGCCAGTCCCTATACTCTGAGGGAACGATGCGTGGTGCCTATTTATAGCATCCCAGAAAAGGGTTAACTGGGGCTGTCCTAGCAGCAGCCCACTGAGAAACAGGCTTTTGCTTCCCTTGTAAGGCCCACAGCCATGTTTAGGGCAGGTGCTAAGAGGGAAGACTTTGCTAGCACTAGGACTCTGAAGATCCAGGTGCCATGGCTTCATCACCTATGTCCCCGCCCCCCCGCTCTCTCCCACAGGCACAGATGGGGCTGCAGAAGGACCGTCCTGTGTCTCTGCTTTCATTATCCATCTGTGTGGATGTGGAGGGCAGGGTGGAAGTGTGTGGGTGGGAGGGTGGGGCAGGGCTGTTCTGGAACCATGTATGAGAGAGAGCAAGAGTCCAGGAGAGGAAGCTTTGATCCGTTCACCAGCGGCTACTGGGCTCTCGCTGTGTGCCAGACGCCTTCAGACCCCTTCTCTGAGAAGGCCCCAGCCCTGTGCAGGCTGCGATGGGCTGAGGGCAGGGAGGAACCCATCTGGAAGGAGGCCCTTTGCCTATGTGCCGGAGCGTTGGGATCCCTGCTGACGTCCTACAGTAGCAGCAGAGCACAGACAAGATATTTCCTTTTTTACTTTCTTCTTTTTTAATAATAGACTTTATTTTTTATAGCACGTTTAGGTTCACAATGAAACTGAACAGAAAGTACTGAGATTTCCTATACATCTCTTTATCTGCCCTAAAAATCCTCTGCGCTCTGCTGTTCATCCCTTTCTGCCCCCAACCCCTGGCAACCACTGATCTTTTTGCCGTCTCCATGGTGTTGCTCTTTCCAGAATGTCCTGCAGCTGCATTTGGACAGCATGTAGCCTTTTCAGATTCTTTGGTTTCAGTAATACGTGTTTCAGGTTGAAGGTTTCCCTCTTGCTACCATGATTCTCCATTGGAGACCTATGTGCAGAGGGGAGAGGGAGCTGGGTGGTACTGGGCACACCTGGGGAGGTCAGTGGTGAAAAGGTTTGGCAGGGCAGAGGTGGACCTGGCTGGTGCTGCAGGGCCAGGACTTCAGGAGCAGGGAGTTGGCCACCTGGGACTCCGAAGCTGGAGATGATTCAGATCCCAGCCTCTTCACGGACCAGATGGTCTCCATCCCTCCTAGCTCAGCTGCCTCATTGGGAAAATAGAGTAGTAGCAATGGCACCCACATGGCATGCTTGTTATGAATCTTTGGGGTTCAGATGTGAAGCACCCACGTAGCTTGTGGGATGCACCAGTACGTATTGAATGAATAAATGAACCTACTGTGTGCCAGTCTCAGTGCAGGGCAGATGGTCGTGGGTTCGAGTCCCCACTCTGCCATTCAAAAGCCATGTGCTCTTGGGCAAGTATTTGACCTCACCAAGACTCAGTTTCCTCATCTGTAAAAATGTGCACCCACACCCATCTCATCTAATTACCCTGAGGATTCGATAAAATAATGCCCCAAGCATGGTGCCAGGCTCAGCGAACACCTCATAAATAAGTGTATAAAGCACTTACTGTGTGGCTACCACTGTGTTAAATGCTTTTGATGTATTATCTTATGCCTGTGAGGCAAATACGGATACCCATTTTACTGATGGGAATGATTTGCCCAAGATTCTGTGCAAGAGCTGGGGTTTGAATTCTGGAAGTTTGACTCTAGAGCCCAGTGCTCATAGCTGACCATTGGAGCTTGGAAGTGGAGGAGGTCCCATCAACTTTGCCTGGGGGGTGGGGGGTGGGGGTGGCTCGGGAAGGAGGGCAGAGGACACCTTAGTGAGTCCCAGAAGATGCAGTGGTTTTGCTAGAGCTGGAGATGGAGGTCGGAGTGGGTGGGGATATCAGGTGCAGGGGACTGCACAAAGCACAAAGCAAAGGCAGGGGGTGGGAATCCTACAGAAGGAATGGCACAAGTGACCTGAGCTGGGCGTGGGAAGGGGCGGGGAGGGGACAGGATGTGGCAGGAAAGGAAGGTAGGGCCCCATGGTAGAAGCAGTCACAGCTGGCAGCCCTGTTCCAGGCCTTCCCAACTCACCTCCTGTGCGCCCCCTCCCCCATAAGAAATTAAACTCAAACTCAAATATAGACTCAAATATAAACTCAAAATAGACCTCAATGTAAGTGTTAAAAGTTTAAAAGTCTTTGAAGAAACTATAGGAGTAAATCTTCTTTAGGTGAGCAAAACCCTTATAGGACACCAACAGAGAAGGGATGACAAAAGAAAAGTATAAATTGTACTTCATCAAATTAAACACGTTTGTTCTTCAAAGTCAAAAGTGAAAAACAATGGATAGAAAGGTGATTTGCAATTGTTTTCTCTCAATCTCCTAACTTGCATCTATTTAAGTAAAGAACAGGTACAAGTCAAAAGATAACTTTTAAAAAATGGGTAAAGGATCTGAATCAACATTTCTCTGAACAAAATATAAAAATGATCCATAATCACATGAAAATATACTCAATGTTATTAGCCATGAGGGAAATGCAGAGTAAAACCACAGTGAAATAGCACTTCGTACCCACTAGGATGGCTAAAATTAAGAAAGCAGATACTAAATGTTGGCAAGGATGTGAAAAATCTGAACCAACCCTCAAACGTTGCTGGTATAAATGTGAAATGGTATGATCTCCTTGGAAAACAGTATGGCACTTCCTCAACATGCTAAATATAGTGTGGCCATGTGATCCAGCAGTTCTATTCCTGGTTATGTACCCAAGAAAAATGAAAACTTATGGCCAATGTACCAATTTTGTAGACCTGACAGCATTATTCATAATAGCTTAAGAGTGTAAACAACTTGAATGTTCATCCGCTGAAACATATATCCCATTATAGATATGCTATGTTTTTATTTGGCAATAAGTAGGAATTAAGTACAAGTATATGCTATAGCAGGAATGAATCTCGAAAGACATTATGCTGAGTGGGAGAAGGCAGTCAGGAAGGGTCACATATCGTATGACTCAATTCCTATGCAACAGGTCAGGTAGGCAAACGTATAGGATGGACTTTAAACTAGCAGTTATCTAAGGACTGGGGAAGTTGAGTGGACATGAGGAGTGACTGCTCGTGGTTGTGGTGTTTGGGTTGTGTTGAAGAGTGTACAACTCGGTGAATATATTGAATATAATAAAGCTGATATATCCTGCAATTACCTGTAGGATTTAAAGCCTATTAATTCTTGCCTGATCCCATGCTATGAATACATTAGGAATAATACCATATATTGTGAATATTCCACAGGTATAACAACAAAACCTATAGGGTGGATGCTATTAATTGGGAGGATAATCCCAGAACCAAATTTAAGAAATCAGGTGGTGCTGAAATCACCTTTGTAGACTACTACAGGGAGGTATGCAATCTTTTATTTCAGTATGTCTAAATATTTTTTCTTATTTAATCAAATATGTCTCCTATGTATAACTGATAGTCACATGTTAGATCATAAGTCAAAATCTATATATTACAGGGTTTCTCTTGGAGGGTATTATAACTTACATGAATTTGTCCATGTATTTGGGTACCTTGTATATATGTTACATAATTAGAATGGCTCCAATAAGACCTCTTTAATGAGTCTTGGACATGGCTATGATAGTTTTAAACATGTTGATGGATTGGTGGGTTGAAAATAAAATATGGCAAAATTTCAGATATGAGGACTTCACCTATGTAGAAGTTTCAGCTCTCTAGGACTTGGTTCAAAATGAAAAAGTGAAAAATTACTATCAGAAATTATGTCACTTGTGTGCTAAATCTCATAACTCATGGATTCCTCAATCTTTTTTTTTATTTTTTTATTTTTATTTTTTTTTTTTAATTTATTTATGATAGTCAGAGAGAGAGAGAGGCAGAGACATAGGCAGAGGGAGAAGCAGGCTCCATGCACCGGGAGCCCGATGTGGGATTCGATCCCGGGTCTCCAGGATCGCGCCCTGGGCCAAAGGCAGGCGCCAAACCGCTGCGCCACCCAGGGATCCCGGATTCCTCAATCTTTATTCACAAAGAAACAAGTAAACTTCATGAACAAAGATGCACTAGGTGGTGAGGTTGGTTCTCTAGCTTTGGCAGTTAAGAGAGAATTCAAGGAGTTAGAGATATTTATAGCAAACGGAAAGAACTTAGAAAAGTATAAGCTGGGTTTTTTTTTTCTCTAAATTTTATTAGGAATCCAAAACCTAGCTACTTGGAAGCACTGAGAGTACACAGCCATTCAAGGGTATGGTGCTATTATGGCATCATCCCCACTTGTGCTCCACGCTTAGTACTTACTTGTTTAACCTGAAAGCATGTAATGAGTGCTCATTATACAACTTGGGTATACATTGGTAAGACTACTGAGTTCTCTGTTCTTAAGGAACTTGCATCCTTGTAGCAGGAAGAGAGATGGCAGACAAGAAGAAAGCATGTATTGGGGGAAATCTATGCAGATAATCAAGAGGTGTTATGGAGAATGTCTGGTGGCTTAGACTGCTGGTCATAGAAAGCTCTGAGTAGCTGGCATGTGACTGTCAGAAAGGAGCAAGCTGTGTGCAGATAGGTGAGAAGAATTGTCTCTTACACCACTTTCAGGATGGGCATGATGTATCCAGATCCCAAACAAGGCTAGAGTGTCCTGTCAAGAAATAAACCCAGTTGTGGGTGGGACGTGTACAGGGTTGCAGGATATGACGTCAGAGGAGGACGTGGGAGCCACACTGTATAAAGTTCTATCCACCTACACACATTGGATTTTACCGTTAAGTGAGACTATACAGATAGATGAAATGGGGCACTTTATTTTACAGATGTGGGTCTAATGTACAGGGAATGTATGGGTACAGGGAATATGCGGGTAAAAAGGGAGGCAGGGACACCAGTAGGGAGGTGCTTAAGTCCATTTAGATCAGTGATAATGGTAACCTGGATTAGAAAGGGAATGGATGGGGCAGACAAGAGGACTTTTGATGGCTCAAATGTAGTGAGTAATGGTAAGAGGAGTCTCTGGCTTTATCTGAGGAAGTGAGTGGAGGCTGGCATCACTTATTGCAATGGGAGATTCTGTGTGAGGAGCTGGCTTGGGGATTGTTGGGTTGACATAGCCTATGATGGAGTTGCAGACAGGGATATCAGGCTGATATTTGCTTGCTCATTCTCCAGATTTTACTTCAAAAGTCATTGGTTTAGGTGACCTTTGAAATGACTTGAGTAGTCTTGGGATGTCCTGGTGGGAACTCAGTATAATAACAGATGGCAATCTAGTTGTGTTGTCATGAGATCTAGAAAAATCCTGAAATCCATAGATGAGCCCTTAAAAGGAAAGCACAATCCTGGCTTGCAGAAAAGCTTTCATAGTAATGCAAAGTGGGACAAGGAAATTCCTGTGGAGATGCAGAAGTTGGTGTTGTAGGAGATCCGTATGGGATATCACAGGACAGCCATGAGAATTAATAGTGTGTTTCTCAAAGTTCTCGACAGAACAGCTTGTACAAAGGCTGTGCTAGTCTCAGTGGTGGGAGTGGTGATTGAGGCCCTAAAATGATGCCATGATTCCGCACACATGTATATACATATACTTGCACAAGCTCCTGCCTTAAGACTCTAGAAGCAGGGGAACGGAGGTGAATCCCAGCTGCCTTTCAAATAACTACAGAGAATTAAAAGTAGTAGTTCAGCTCCAGAGGTAAAGCACCATGAACACTGGATTTGAAGTCTTCTTGTCTCTGGAACTCCTTTGACATTCTCAAGATACTTAACCAATCCCACCAGAATTCATGTGGCTAACTGGTGACTGATGAGGATCTCACTGGTCAGCATGGAAGGATCTATGACAGACCATCACTTTATGTGGGAGAGGAAAGGCACTTTATTGTACAGGAATTGCAGCCTAGGGATAGGAGCTTCTGGATAGATGTCTTGGCAAATGCCTTTTCCTGGCGGAAAAGTTTCGATGATGCAGGAGGCATGTTTGGAATAGCTGTAGTATTGCAGCTGCAAGGAGTGACCAGGTTTGTCGTCCCCCATTAATGTGGGAATCCTCTTCAAAGTTCTTAATTACATCCTTAATTTTTTAAGGCAGTACTATAGTGAGAAATATGTAATTCAAGGCTTGGTCCTGCATTTACCTATAGCAAGTCAAAGAAGGCTGGTACAGTGACCCCAACACAATGTTTATGAGAGTCTTGTTCTCCTGGGCCATGTGTGCTTACAAGGAAAAAAGAGGTCATCCCTGGGACATCTAAATTAAGAGACTATTAAGAGTATCTTTAACGTGTTCTTAAACTTGGGGAAATAGTCTTCCTAGCACACCCCTGGGCCTCTGTTGGTGATCCAGACTTTTTTGTACCTATTTAGGTGACTTGACTAGGCTTTGCTGACAGTCACACCAGTGTTCTTTCTCACCTCTTTTGAGCAGCAGTATAATACAGAGGTTACTGACCTAACTCAGCCACTGTTGATCAGCAAAGGCAAATGGAAAAAGAGCCAACAGGACACACCCCATAAGCCTATAATGCTGGTTCCTGAGCTATGCTACCTGACAGGTACTTCAGATTTATGCAGTCCTCATAGAAGACCACCCCTTTCAAGCCCCAGATGTTATGATGTAGAAGTACAGGCTTCTCACAGTACTCCATAATGACCCAGAGCTGTGTTCTCTCCATTGGCTCTTCCTCTTCCAGATAAAATCATCAAGGCTTCTTCACATACATATTTATTCTTGCTTGTTTAGCTATATCTTCTTAACTTTTTAAAGGTCTATCAGATAAAATGCGAAAAGACTACAGGGTGATGAGAGACTTGGCTCTTCATATGAGGTTGGATCCAGAAAGAAGGCAGCACGAATTACGGAAACTGATGAATACTATACAAACGTAAGTCCTATTCTTCTCTCTGTGTCTTTGTGTGTGTGTCCTGAAGATGAGACCCGTGCAGAACTCTTGATATCTCAGATTCTCCAACTAAAAAACAACAGGTTGGAAGAAAACGACCTCTTGTGGGAACAACTCTATTTGTTCCATTGATGCAAAGTTAGAGGAGGTCTGGAGGGGAAGAACAAAATAGAAAGACCCTAAGCACAAATGTGAGAGTAAGGACATGATTTCAGAGTACTAGAAACCCTCTCTCTGCAACATGTCAATACAGAAGACAAACAACAAGGCATCTTAGATTAACTAGAATTTTGCAAATGGATCATCATTTTTGCTTATTTCCTTTGGTTCTATTCTGTGGAAATATTTTAACTTTCAGAAATAGGGAGGTACAACGGGAACTTCAACTCTGGGATTTGAAATTTGATACCAACTTCGTGTCCTTCTCGGGAAGGATCTTGAAAGAAGTAAGAATTTTTCAAGGAAGAAGAGCGGTAAGACAGCTTCAAAATGGTCATGTTCTAGTTACTTTTGCAGTCATTTGGGGCCAAATGAATAATAATGCAGAGGACCTAAGTCAGGTCAGTAACTCACTGCTCTCTCTTCTTGGGCTGTTTGTCCTTTCTCTAGGGGAGAGCGAGCAGGTGTTCAGTTAGAAAGCATGTAACATCCTTGGCATATAGTAAACTCTATAGTTTACCATGGTTGGAGTTGTGGACATCTCTCGTGGCAAAACAATCTGCCAAGTATATCCTTAAGAGTCAAATAGCTAGAATCCAAACAATCCAGAGTAACCCATGATAGAATCCCAGTATTACTTACCACTATCTTAAGGGAAGAGTATGTAATTCAGTTATGACCAAAGTTTAAAATTGTAACGTTTCAGTAGGAAGTAGCAAGAATTTGCAATAGAAAGGCTCTTTGTCGGTATTTCTTTAAAAATTGAAGTCTTATACTATGTCTTCCAGTTTGACTCCCATCCACAGTTTGCAGATTGGTTGAGAGAGACCGGAAGTGGACCCTTACTCAATGTGAAGTCACTAGATCATTGGCTAATACTCTATCCTACGAGAAATTATGGAGCGGCCTCATCCTTTGTACAGAGTCTACGGAAAGTCACACCCACCATGGGCATAGCTATGAGAGAGGCAAAAATGTAAGTAGAGCTGAAATTAAGATCTATAACAACCGATCTTCAAATCGGAGGTAAAGTGGAGTCAGATTATATTAAATTATAGGAATTGGTCACTGTATTAAAACCCTGGAGGTTTGTAAACAAAAAAGCCTAATCTATTCCAATTAACTGTAAAATAGGCTTTGGGGATATATAGTTTGTGGCTATTGGGATACATGCTGAGGAAGCCAAACATTGAACTTATTTTTGTTTTAAGAACAAACTTATCAGGGTACTTGGGTGGCTCAGTCAGTTAAGCATCTGACTCTTGGTTTTGGCTCAGATCCAGCTGGGTGCTCAGTGGAGAGTATGCTTAAGATTCACTCTCTGCCCCTCCACTTATGTGTGCATTTTACCCCTACGCAAATAAGCTCAGGAGTTATGGAAACTGTCTGATGTACAGGCAGCAGGGCAAGATTTCTAACACGTGCTCAGACCTCCAACAGGACATGGGGTCATAAGAAAGAGCAATTACTGTTTGGTTGCTTTCTAACTATAATGGAAGATCCTCAAAGTATTATTTCTAACATGATGATGCTTCTAGGAAGATTTTTTGGGGATAATCCTCAATCAGACTAGGGAAATTCCTTTCTCATTTTAAAAATTTCTTTTCACATGAATGAATGTGGAATTCTATCAAATGCATTTTGTACTTTTTTTTTTTTACATTTAATCTGCAATTATTTTTCCTATAATTCACCACACTAACTGTTTCTTTTTCTGAAGATTGCATTTCAGGCTTACTGTCACCCTAGGCCTATGGTATTCTACTTTTTTTTTTTATGATTTTTAATTTACTTATCTGATAGAGAATGAGAGTTATCACAGGAGGAGAGAAAGAGAAAGAGGCACTGAGCAGGGAGCCTGATATTCTAATATCATTGCTACTTTCAAGTTATTCTTTGGTTTTTGAACGTATATGATTTAATGATTTTACTCTGTCAATGGGACACCTGAGTGGCTCAGCGGTTTAGCTCTCGCTCAAATAAGTAAATCTTTCATGACCATTAGTTAAAAGTAGTTTTTTTTTTTTTTTAACATTGTACCTTGTTTTTATGTGGTGCTCCATTGGCTGCATAAAACGTTTGTTACATACTTAACTTTTGAATACAGATGATATATACTTATTTTCTAGGCTTGAAGTAAGTGATACAGTCCAGTCCTATACAACCGTCTTAGAAAATCATGTTTCCTCCAAAACACAGATGGTAAGTTTCTATTTGATAGCACTTCCTTTTTTTTTTTTAAGATTTTATTTATTTATTCATACAGATGCAGATAGAGAGAGGCAGAGACACAGGCAGAGGGAGAAGCAGGCTCCATGCAGAGAGCACGACGTGGGACTCGATCCAGGGTCTCCAGGATCACACCCTGGGCTGCAGGCGGTGCTAAACCGTTATACCACCGGGGCTGCCCCCACCCTTTTTTTTTTTTTTTAACAAAGATTTTATTTATTCATGAAAGAGACAGGAGAGACAGAAGCAGGCTCCATGCAGGGAGCCCGATGTAGGACTCCAGGATCATGCCCTGGGCCAAAGGCAGGTGCTAAACCGCTGAGCCACTCAGGTGTCCCATTGACAGCAGCTTCCTGTCTTACCTTGTAGTGTTATAAATCTCATCTGTTAGATCTTGAGTGTCTACCACTCAAAATTAATCTCAAGTGCCCTTTCTTTGGCAGGGACTTGTCTTCAATTTCTGTCCTTTCCTGTCTCTGAGGCTGTCAGCCTGTTCATGGTCTCTGACCTTTCAGCCATGTTCACTGGAGAGTGGGCAAACACTTTGGGAGAAAGTGGCCTCAATTGCTGAGATCATCTCTCTGGGTCCCTACTTCTTTCCTGTCTTAACCTAATAACTCTTTATGACCTTGTTAGACTGCCTGAGCCCCAAACAGGCACAGTCCCTGTGTTTTCATCAGTTTGAACAGCTCTTCTTAGGAGGAGACTGGCCTATGCTATTCCAGAAGCTGAAATTGTAGGATGCATTAGCTGACCACTCTCTGAATACTCAGAAATCATCACAGAAAAAATTAGAATCTAGATTTTGCAATTGTACTTAAAAGCCTGACTTATTGAGCTATTGAAATATACATAAATACGTATATTTATATATGTGTATATATAAATAAATGGAGGTGTGTGTGTGTGTAATCTGTACCCAAAAGATTAGGTGCTTTAAGAAAAGCATATCTATAAGTTAGTTTAGCCTTCATCTTTAAGTGATCCCAACAGGCATGGAGAAATCCTAAGCCAATAATGGATTGGTGTCCTTTCAAACACACACATTGACTGCAGTCTATTACAATTAGAAATCATTAAATCATATACATTCAAAAACCAAAGAATAACTTGAAAGTAGCAATGATATTAGAATATCAGGCTCCCTGCTCAGTGCCTCTTTCTCTTTCTCTCCTCCTGTGATAACTCTCATTCTCTATCAGATAAGTAAATTAAAAATCATAAAAAAAAAAAGTAGAATACCATGGGCCTAGGGTGACAGTAAGCCTGAAATGCAATCTTCAGAAAAAGAAACAGTGTGGTGAATTATAGGAAAAATAATTGCAGATTAAATGTAAAAAAAAAAAAAAAAGTACAAAATGCATTTGATAGAATTCCACATTCATTCATGTGAAATTTTTAAAATGAGAAAGGAATTTCCCTAGTCTGATTGAGGATTATCCCCAAAAAATCTTCCTAGAAGCATCATGTTAGAAATAATACATTGAGGATCTTCCATTATAGTTAGAAAGCAACCAAACAGTAATTGCTCTTTCTTATGACCCCATGTCCTGTTGGAGGTCTGAGCACGTGTTAGAAATCTTGCCCTGCTGCCTGTACATCAGACAGTTTCCATAACTCCTGAGCTTATTTGCTTAGGGGTAAAATGGGGATACTAGTCTTGATCTCAGTAGGTTATTGAAGAATTAACTGAGTCAAGTACAATGCTTGGCAAGTGCTCTCACATAGCACCCATCATGTAAGGGGTGACGTTCCTGATGATGGTACGTTTCAGTCTGTGCTTGTTAACCCTCTGTGTCAACTTCATGATAAACTCCTAGAAACAGAATAGCCAGGACGTAAAGACTTTGCAAGTGCAAGTGATTCATGCATATTGCCCATGCCTGGCTCCTAGGCTCTTTCCTCTTCCATATGCTCACCTTCGCCATTATTGAATGGAATGGGATTCCAGACCCTTTACCCTCCTGGGCCAGCTGTGGATTGAATGAACAGACTCTGTTCCTCCACCTAGGTAGTTTGCTTGACGTGACATCCACTTCTCCCATTACTGTGGTTTCATGTCCTCGGTAGTCTTGTTGCTTTCTTTCAAGGTCCTTTGCGTGCTGTCCAGTGAAAAGAAAGACCTGTATGATGGCATAAAACAATACCTGTGTGTCAAGTGTCCGACCCCAAGCCAGTGTGTCGTGGCACGGACCTTAGACAAACCCCAGACGCTGATGACCATTGCGACAAAGATTGCCCAGCAGATGAACTGCAAGATGGGAGGAGCCCTCTGGAAGGTGGAGACAGGAGTACGTTGGATTTCATTGCCTTCTCTTTATTTCACTTGTGTTCAGTGGAATTTAAGACTCAACCATCTTAAACGCAGTTGCTTAATTGTGCTTCTATTGTGTTCTAACTCAATGTCTTACCTTTTTTAAAAAATTTCAGTTACAGAATGCGATGTTCATTGGTATCGACTGTTTCCATGATATTGTAAATCGGCGGAAGTCAATTGCAGGCTTCATGTCCAGCATCAATCAGGAATTGACGCAGTGAGTGGGCGTAGGCAGACATTGTGTAGATGGCAACTAGCTGTAGACCAAACAGGAGAGGTGGGCCTAACTAATGTTTGTTGACGAGGGCCATGGGCAGGGTATTCTCTTCCTCTTCTGGCAAAGTTATGCTCCAAATACATTTGATGTGGAAGGGTCTATATCATTTTTCTGTTGCTGCTTAACAGATGACGACAAACATGGCAGCTTAAGAGGACACTCCTGTGTCTGCGCATAGGTCTGTCAGGCAGCCATCAGGTTGGCCATGTTGGCCAAGCCACATTCTCCTCTGGAGGCTTGAGGTCCTATTGCAAGTGCACATCCTTGTGGTAGAATCTTTTTTTTGTTTTGTTTTTGTTTTTGGTAGATGAAGGACAGAGGTCCCCCTTTCCTTGCTGGCTGCCAGCTACAGGCCTGTTTCAGCTCCTGGGACTTCATCCATATTCCTTCTCGAATGCCCTGCTCCCCCAGAGCACACAGTCCTTGTTCTCCTTCAAATCTCTCTTCCCCCTTCTGCTATCTTGCTTTTTCAGGGGGTTATGAAATTAGATAAGGTCCATCTGGAAAATCTTCCCTAAAGCCAACTGTGACATAGGACATAATCACAGGGGCGATACAATAGTCACAGATTCCAAGCGTTAGATTTCTGCTCACTGGGGGCTCTGATGATCAGTGAGTCTCCCCATTAACACACGGGGAAGGACTCAGGCCCCACATGGGGAAGACAGACCTAGGAATACAATCAGAAGCCTATAGGTACAGGATCTGCTCTTCACAGATCTATATGTAATGGATCTGCCGAAGAACATATGCTTCCATAAATCATGTTTCTCCCTTGCTCCAGGGATACTTTTGTTTTCTGTGCTTAGAGTAGAACCTACCTTCAAAGGAGTTTGCACATTCTTCAGTTTAGTTTCTTGAGCATTAGCATGTGTATGACCATCACCAATCACTGTTATGCTTCCTGAGGATTTACTAGCCCCCTTGGTATAATTACAGAGTATTCTTTAAGGGGGTCCATTTTTATTTTCATGAATGGCATCAATTATTCCAGTCTAGTTCCAGTTCTAGTTTAATATAATATTGGTTTGCTTTTATGGTGGGAGGGCATGTGGAAAATAATGTTTCAATCATGGAAAGAAATTAAGCTCTCATTCGGTTCATTTTTAAATTTTTAATTCTTTTAAATTGGAGTTCAATTTGCCAACATAGAACACCCAGTGCTCATCCCGCCAAGTGTCCCCTCAGTGCCCATCACCCAGTCACCCCAACCCCCACCCACCTCCCTTTCCACTACCCCTCGTTTCCCAGAGTTAGGTGTCTCTCATGTTTTGTCACCCTCACTGAGATTTTCACTCATTTTCTCTCCTTTCCCTTTATTCCCTTTCATTAATTTTTATATTTCCCAAATGATTTCATCCAGTTCATAAATAATTTTGAACCCTTGCTTTTTTTTATGGTGAAAAAATTTATATTTAGATTTATAGTTGGCTGGACTCAGTTTAGATGATCCCAATTTTGTTGGCAACATCCAAAGCTCATAATCAGGAGCCAGTCGAACATATGCTTTCTTCTCTCCATCAGACCTGATCAAGGTGTTGACCTTCGCCACATCAGTGTCATAGAGCTTCTTTACAGCCTGTTTTATCTGGTGCTTATTGGCCTTGACATCCACAATGAGCACAAGTGTATTGTTGTCTTCTATTTTCTTCATGGCTGACTCAGTAGTTAAGGGGAACTTGATGGCATAGTGATCAAGCTTGTTTCTCCTGGGGGCTCTCTTTCGAGGATATTTGGGCTGCCTTTGGAGACACGGGGTCTTGGGTCATCGGAATGTAGGTGACGTGCAGATCTTTTTTTTTTTTTTTTTTTTTTTGTGACTGCTCGCCTTTCACCACTTTCTTAGCTTTCAAAGCCTTTTCTTTGGCTTCAGCTTTGGGAGGGGCAGGGGCTTCCTTCTTCACCTTCGGCGCCATCTTCATGAAAGGGCGAACCCTTGCTTTTTGGCACAACATTTCCACTGCTCTGTTCTCAGCATTTGAACATACCATGATTTCATCTTGTAGACTGTAAATTCTGGGGAAAAAAAGCAGACAAATGTATTATATCATGTCAGGTCATTGCAATAGTTTGAAGCAATTAAAAAAACAGGGGATAGAAACTTGAGACCAGTATTGCTTGATCTGTTGGGAAGTGGTCAAGTAAAAATTACTGCTCCAAAGCAGGTGGTTCCCATAAAGCATGATTATGGATGAACCATTTTTTTAAGACCTCAGCTTGGAAGCAGGAATCTCCAGGAACACTGGCTATTTATTTTGGGTGTCCACCATGAGACGGCAGTAGTCCTGCACATTGAAAGTGCGTGTAATTTGTACCAATGTTAGTGAATGCTTCCATATTCCTATTTGTGTGCATTCACAATTTTAATAAATGCCTAGGGTACTGGAAGAGACCAATGCTTCGATCTCTGCAGAGGCATCAAAGAATGGATTCCTGATTGGATCTTCAGCTACTCATAGTGACTCCCCCCTCCCCGCCACCAGAGGTCCTAGATTAACTCAGGATGAAAAATAAGGGAATTTTTAAGACTCCTATCTCAAACTGACAGCTTATTTTTCTCCAAACAAGGTGGTTCTCTCAGTGCATTTTCCAGGAATCGGGGCAGGAGCTTGTGAACGGGCTTAAAACCTGCTTGGAAGGTTAGTGTCCCATCAAGATTGGTGTGCCTGACTCCATCTGGGTAGTTGTCTGCAAGTGAACACACTGTCCCCCCGGAGACGTCTGGCAATGCCTAGAGATGCGCTCCATTGTAACAGCTGGGATGGAGGTGCTACTGGCCTCCAACTAGCGGGTAGAGACCAGGCATGCTACAGAAGACAGCAACACCCATTCTGCCCCCACAAAGAATTATCTGGCTCAGAATTTCTGTAGTGGTGCTGTTGAGAAATGCTGAGCTCACGTGAAGACCAAAAGGCAGTGAATGTGTCCTGGAGGCTACAAGATTGAAAGAACATGAACCTAGAAGCTGTTACAAATAGCAGTGGCCAGTTGGTTCTGAGTTACGGCTTATTCACCCATGTTTCTGGTTTCCTTCCAGCTGCCCTGAAGCTCTGGTGTAAACATAATCAGTTTCTACCACAAGCTATCATTGTGTATCGGGATGGAGTTGGGGATGGTCAGCTTCAAGCACTGATGGATCATGAAGTCCCACAGATTGAGTCCTCCTTAAGATCTGTGTACCCTAAAGACTCTGGGTATATAAATTGTAAAGTGCAGATTTTGTAAACTCTACATTTCAGTCTCTGAAAGGAATATCACAGTTATGATCTGTGAATTAAGAGAGAGAACATGGCACAGAGGGCATCAGTTGCTGGATGGGGAATTCATTCTTTGACTTTCTGGTCCACACCCAAGTCAGAGGACAGAGCAGAACTAAAACGTTCCTGATTGTGTTCTCCCCCATGGAACCGCCTAAGAACCTGTTCCTTTTTTTCTAATCTCCCTGCAAGCCTTGATGTAGGAGGGCTTGTTAAGGTCAGGTACTTATTAAAATCCATAAACACAGCCTGGTGATGGTTTGTGTTTAGGCAACTTCTTTATTCTGGAGTTTTGTAGGTCCTGGGGCTGGGGAATGCCTCTCCTCTGCCTCCTCTGCTTGTCACTGGGGCCTGGTTCCCACCACAGATAGGAGCAGCCCCAACCTTGTGAGGAAGTTCCTCCCCCTAAGATGTGAGTGGCTGTAAATAGAAACCTCTCTTACTGCTTAGGTCAAGCTCATGGAGCTAGGACAGTAAAGTTGGTGTGTGGGGGGACTATACCTTCCACAGATTCTTCTGAAGGAATCCTGTGTGTGTGGTGCTTCAAGTAGTTTGCGTGATCCTAAATAAAGCTGACTTTATTTGAAAAACAAACTTGAATTTTGGGGAATGACAGGTTTCATGGACTAACCTCCTGAATCAGTTTGGATTAGGCCCGTTAAAAAAAAAACAACAACAAATTTCAGATGGATGGAAGATAGCAGAGTAGAGGTCCTCATGTCAGCTGGTCCCCCAAAATTAGCTACATAACTATCAAGCCATCCTGAACACCAATGAAATCAAGCCGAGTTGTAAGCAAGAATGGCTGAGTCTACAAATAGAAAAGTGAAAAAATGAAGTGGAGTGTGGAGAAGTAAAACGGAAAGGGATATATCAGAGGATAATGGGTGGGGTGGGGGAGGGAGCACGTGTAAGCCAACTTTAGGAAAGTGAACGTTCAAATCTGGGCCCTTCAAAGTGTGCTCCTCTAGAGATGTCCCTGCCTGAAAGGGACTCATTGGTGAAAGGGTGCAGAACCACAGGTCAGTGCAGGGTGGCCGGGTCTCAATATTCCTGGAGGCCAGAAAGCATCCAGGTGCCTGAGCCAGCAGAGTTCCCAAGTACTGGTTCAGGGAAATGGCTTCAGATGAGCAAGCCTGCGAGAATGTTCAGTTTGTGGTGCCATCAACCACGATCTCCCGCCGGGCCAGGTGACCCCCGTCCACGTTGGGTCCATACAAGGGCCTGGAACACAGCCTGCACCTTCCTCTGGGAGAGGCAGAGTGGGTCAGCATTGGCCCGGTTGAACGTTCTCCTTGTGGGGGGCCAGCAACCACAGAAAGGGACACACCTCCCGTTCCTCCAGGAAGAGGGGGGGAGGGCAAGAGCGGCAAAGACTGCCTGAGGAAACCTAAACATTGCACATTTCCACGTCCCCCCAGGTCCCCTAGGGGAGAAATGGAGTAGGCAGGCACCATCGGAGTCTGCAGATTGGTCAATCACCACATCGCTCATCTCTGGGGCTGGAGATCGGGGTGTGGTCTTTTTGCCTCTCACCCCCCCAAAAAGACATGAAAGGTTTCAGGGAACAAAACCCTCACAGAGCAAACAGCCTGGCCCCCTGACAAGGTCGGTGCAACACCACCCAGGCACACACACCTGAGAATCTGTGCAGCAGGCCCTTCCTGGGAGGATCAGCTGGAAGGACAGGTGACCAGCACATTTCCTGACCAAACAGAAGTGGAACCTCCAGCACTGGGGAACATAGCACAGCAACTCAAGGTTTTCCTTGTATGATTCGGTTTTCTTTCAAGATACAGTCATCCTCTATTTTTTCCTTTATTCTCATCTCACCTAGTTTCTTGTTTTATCAAGTCTTCTTTTTGGAATCTTTTCTTTTTTAACTTTTATATTTTATTTATTTATTTATTTATTTATTTATTTATTTATTTATTTATTTATTTATTTATTTTAACTTTTATATTTTAATGATGTATTTTATTAAAAAGATTTTATTTATTTATTTATTCATGAGAGACAGAGAGAGAGGAAGAGACACAGGCAGAGGGAGAAGCGGGCTCCATGCAGGGAGCCCAACGTGGGACTCGATTCCGGGTCTCCAAGATCAGGCCCTGGGCCAAAGGCAGGCACCAAACCGCTGAGCCACCCAGGCGCCCCTAATGACATATTTTAATATTACTTGAGAAATGGACAGAGCAAAGGGGCAGACATTTCTCGAAAGAGGACCTACACGTGGCCAAAAGGCACGGGAAAGAATGCTCCACAACACCTGTGAACAGGAAAATACAATTCAAAAGCACAATGAGGTACCACGTTACACTGGTGAGAATGGCTAAATTTAACAACTAACGTTAGCAAGGATGTGGAGAAAGGGAGAAAGGGGAACCTTCCGGCCCTGCTGATGGGAAGGAAACTGGAGCAGCCACTCTGGAAAACAGTGCGAGGGTCCTCAGGCAGCTTAAAATAGAGTTTATGATACAAACTCTACTTATCTAACACTTTGTGATACAAAGTGTCTCCTCTCAAATACCACCCTTGTCTCCCCAGATGCACCCCTGTCTACAGAGCAGAAGTTGGTTGCTGTGCAGCTGCATTCACTTTGAAAGCACTATGAGGATACACGTTGCCCTGGTGACGGGAAACACCTCTGCCTTTCTTCCCACCTATCACTCTTTGAGCTGAGTGAGTGAGGAG
This sequence comes from Vulpes vulpes, assembly GCF_048418805.1. NCBI lineage: Eukaryota > Metazoa > Chordata > Mammalia > Carnivora > Canidae > Vulpes > Vulpes vulpes. The sequence goes on along the minus strand of NC_132789.1, from coordinate 17,561,852 downwards.
TGAGGAGGTGATCAGCTCTCTACCTGGCGTTGTGACAATGGGCAATCTCAATTCTTTACACTGCGATGGTATGTTCCTAAAGATCTGAATGCTCTTTGCTACCAACTGGATGGTTAACTCTTTCTCTGACTATATTTCTCATTGTTTAGAGTTTCCTCTCCCCAAATTGTCATGCAGAGTTATATGTACGCGTTTTCGTTTGTTCTATTGCTCCATTTCTGTTTTTCGTTATTCTGCCAATCTAACTGCCTTGAATATTGTGCCTCCGTTTTGAAAAAATGTCTTACTCCCTATTATATCCTGCAGCCCTCATTTGTCATCACGAAGGACCTCACAGGGGGAAATATGGCCACGTCTATTTTCAGGTTTTGTTAGTGTCCAAAATTACATATTCAAAGTATTCATTTCAGAAATTAAGTGTGAATCCAGTTGATATGGAGGATACTTGTCATTGTTTATCAATGCTTTACAATGTCTTCCTTGCGTTTTTTCCCAAAATGGGGATCGAGTTCCGTATTTGCAGGGGCACGTTGCTACCTTCATCTGAATGGTTGCCCAAAAGTCAGCCTGTGAATGAGTGTCTCTGATTCCATTTATGCCCCAAACACACATTTCCTGTTACCCTTTGGGCATTTTCCAAAATTACACTTTATAGAGAGATCAATTTTATGCTATCCCTCATCCCATTCCTCCCCTCTTAAGGTGTAAGCATGGTGAATATATAATATTATTCTCAGGTATGCAACAAATAGCCAGTCTTTCTACTTGCGTGGATAATTGGTTAATAAACTAATGACTGAGAGATAACCATGTAAACACTTATTAGTCATTCTCAAAGAAAAATAGGTGATGCACACACTTGAGTAGAGAAAGTAAATTTTACAGATGTGGAGAATGGGAAGCATTTGCACCTAGGAATGTCGCTTGAAAACAGAGACTTCATTAGAGTTGTTTTCATATAACGTCTTACTCAGTTCTCCTAAACTGCCCTCCAGAACTCTGTCCAAAAGCTAAGCTGTGGTTTATCCGAGGACATGCCAAGGTCACCAGGCACTGTTTTGAGGCACGTATATTAGTGTGAGGAATAATTAATGCACAGTGACCTTGTCTCACACGTTTTAAAACACAAGAGTTGATACTAGTGACTCTACTTTCCTGCACACTACTATGCATCACATTTGATGTGCTGATCATGACTCAGGAATTGGAACGTCATGCAGGATAGTCAGGATAGATCAAGAGTCCCAAGAGTATATTCGGGGAGGAAGCAAATAGCTTTTTTTTTTTTTTTCTCAAGGCCTCTAATTCTGTGAATACTAAATGGTGTTAAGGTAAAATACTTGTATTTAGGCAAAGCCAGTTTGCGTTACAAGGCAATGGTCTGGGAAGTCAGATTCCCAGGGTTCAATCCAGCTCTGGAACTTGGGAAATGTGAGATGTCAGACAGGATATTTAGCTTCTACTTAACCTTCCTGATCACTATCCATACCTTTGTTCATTCAATGCTCATCAAACACATATGTGATGTTTTGTTGACACTCCCTCCTCCTCAGGTGGGGAAACAGAGACACAGTGATGAAGTTCATGAACTCTGAATTAAGGAGCCAGGATATGAATCCAAGCTTAGAGTCCCAAAACTCATATTCTAATTAGTGAACTAAACTGAAATGATGACTCAGGCATGGAGTCATTGGTTACTGTGCATCTGTATGTCAGAAAGGACCTGTGCAAAGGGAAATCTCAGCACTGTCTACCATTATGAGGTCACCTCCATGCTTACATAGCCCAGGGAAGCTCTTGAGCCGTGGTGGTACAGATCCTGCCATAGTCACTAGTAGGAAAAGGACATAGGAGGCTGGTCAATTCCAAGTCATAGTTCTGGTCAGTTAAAGCATGATTATGGTCAGCTTAAAGCTATGATAGTGGTAGGTGCAAAGCCATGGTTGTGGTCGGTTTGCAGATTCTGAGGGTTTGGAGGCACCATTAGATAACCTGGTCAAAGTCTGTCAGTGCTGAGCACGTGACCTCGATCCGCTGAGAATCGAGGAGTTTCTTTCATGGTATATGATGGCATTGTCTGTATGATGAGTGCTAGTAATGGTGAAATGAGAGCCTACCCCTGGGACAATGAAGATCAGACTCAAGGGCCAGGTTATGGTTAGCTTGGTATCCATTCCCTGCTCATTGCTATTTGCTTGTACAGCTGAGATACAGAGCTGACCAGTGCCCGACCATCAGTGTCATGGCATGGTCTGACCTCAGGCCATGGCACACATAAAATACAATAAGAATTGGAAGCAGAGTGGAGACTGCCCGGCTGGCTCATTAGTGGAGAATGCGACTCTTGATCTAGAGTCATGTGTCTAGTCTATGTTGAGCATGCAGCCGTCTTAAGGAAAAAAAAATGATGACACACATGTGGTAGTATGTCTAATAACACATTCACCCTGAGGCCTAAAACATGCTTGAATGTCATGAATTCACATTAACTGTTCAACATGTTTGGTCAGTTGAAGAGAAGCTACTTCTTGGCAGAGCCCTCATGGGACAGTATGTTTGGAAAATCCTGGGTTGTGAGTCCGCTTGGGAGAAGTCCACTGGTCACTGAGGGCAAGTCCACTGGTGCCCAGGAAGGCTTTATGGGAACCAGATGGCAGTGTGAGCGCTGGGGGAAGATAACCACAGTTGGGCTTCCCGTTGCCATTTCCAAGAGCTTGACTTGGGGGCAACTGCTTTGTGTTTTGGGTGAGGGATTGAAACCGGGAGGTGGATGGCTGCGTTAGGATGTGAACTTTACTCTTGGCTCAGGCAGTCCCCCTTGTTGTGGAATGTCTTGCACAGGGAACTTAGGGCAGGAGGATTTGAGAAAGAGACAGCCCTTGGTTCAGGGGTTCAGAGCATGATCTCCGGGACCCTAGGCAGATCTCAAGTGTTCAGGGACCTCTCTCCCCAGGGAACCAACTCATGTCCTGTCTCAGACCCCTTCCTCATCAGTATTGTAATTTTTGGCAAGTCGTCAACACTATTCACTGTGTTCTCAATGACTATGTTGTTCTGTTTTGCATATTGTCTCATCAAAAGAAAGGTATGTCCCCACACAGTGTCTGCTAGCGAATTTCTTGTTGTTCTTTGACAGTAAGGGCATTTGATATCCTCTAATCTCTTCCTGATTTCAAGCATATAATACGGCGTTGCTTATGACAGGCCCTTGGTTGCAGATAGAATTCCAGAACACATTGAATTTGTATCATTGAAGCTTTGTATCCGATCAGCAACATTTCCCCCTTTGTACCTCCTTCTAGCTCCTATTCTCTTTCCTGATGCTGTGTGTTGACTGTGCCAGGTGCACATATAAGTGCCATCATGCAGTATTTAATTTACATGGCCATGCATGTCATCACAATTCTTGAGGTTTCCTTCCTCTTAACTTGCGATAATATTTCATTGTAGAGATAGACTAATCTTTTTATCCTTTTGTTCATCAATGGACATGAAGTTGTTTCTTTTTTTTGGGTGTGCTGAAAGGTGCTGAAAACACTGTGCAGAATCTCTGCGAAATTCAGCTTTCAATATTTTCTGAACTACTTGCCAAAACTCAGATTGCAAGAATATACGTCAGACCTTTTTAAATATTTGGAGGGGTGAGACTCCACATTGTGTTTCATTGACAATTTATCAGTTTATATTCTCAGGAACCTTAAGCATATGGCAACTCCAAAGCCTTTCTGCATTGCATGCTCACTCAGGTTTCTCTGCAAGGCAAATCACCAGTAATAAGATCAAAGTTTGACCTCTGATAAGGTTATCACTCATTTTCAATGCTCTTCTAACAACTGCACCAGTTCACATTCCCACCTACAGTGCAACAGGGTTCCCCTTTGTCCGCATCCTCTCCAACATTTGTGGTTTCCTGTCTTGTGACTTTTCCCCATTATCACTGGTGTGCGGTGGTATCTAATTGTGGTTTGGATCTGTAGTTCTCTGATGGCCAGCGATGCGGGGCATCTTCTCATGTGCTTGTTGGCCGAGTCTCTGTCTTCCTCTGTGAAATTTCTGTGGGTGTCTTTTCCCGGTTTCATGATCAGATTGTATGTTTCTTTGCTCTTGAGTTGAGTATGTTCTTTATAGACCTTGGATAAGAGCGCGCTATCTGAGCGGTCGTTTGCAAATATCTTCTCCCGTTCTGTAGGTTGTCTTTTACTTTTGTGGACTGTTTCTTTTGCTATGCAGAAGCTTTCGATCTGGGTGAAGTCCCAATAATTCCTTGTTGCTTTTGTTTCTCTAGCCTTGGCGGACGTATCTTGCGAGATGTTGCTGTGGCCAAGTTGAAAAAGGGTGTTGCCTCTCGTCGCCTCTCGGATTTGGATGGATTCTTGTCTCACATTTAGATCTTTCATCCTTTTTGAGTTTATCTTTGTGTGTGATGTCAGAGAATGGCCTGGGATCCTTCTTCTGCATGTGGATGTCCAATATTCCCAGCACCATTTATTGAAGAGACTGTTTTTTTTCCAGGGGGAGTCTTTCCTGCTTTCCCGAATATTAGTTGACCATAAAGTTGAGGGTCCACTTCTGGATTCGCTATTTGGTTCCATTGATCTATGGGTCTGTTTTTGTGCCACAACCACACTGTCTTGATGGCCACGGCTTTGTAGAGCAACCAAAAATCTGGCATTGTGATGCCCCCAGCTATGAACTTCATTTTGAAAAGTCCCCTGTCTCTTTGGGGTCTTTTCCGGTTCCACACTAGAATCTTAAGATGGTTTGTTCCAACTCTCTGAAGAAAGTCCATGGTATTTTGATAGGGATTGCGTGAAATGTGTAAATTGCCCTGGGTAGCATGGACATTTTCACAATATTAATTCTTCCTCTCCATGAGCATGGAACATTTTTCCTTCTCTTTATGCCTTCCTCGATTTCCTTCAGGAACGTTCTGTGTTGTTTAGGGCACAGATCCTTTACGTCTTTGGATAGGTTTATTCCTGGGTAGCTTATGCTTTTTGGTGCAGTTGTAAATGGGATTGACTCCTTAATTTTCGAGGCTCTTCTAACAACAACCTGTCAGTCAACAGCTCTTTCTATGTCAATTTATTTCCCAGGATCTGCTGTGGAAACCACAGGAACAGAACCTAGCACACAATCTGGAGACCTCCGCCCTCAACAACAGCTGAAAATATACACCCTCTACCGAAGCAGGGAACTGGACTCCCAAACAGAGATCCCAGAGGGTAACATGAAAATTGATTCATTAAATAATAGCCTCAAGAAATCTTGTCCTAGGGGCACCTGGGTGTTTCTGTCAGCTAAGTCTCTGCCTCCGGGGTTTCAGCTCTGGTCATGACATCAAGGTCATCAGATTCACCCATATTCAGCATGGAGCCTGCTTCGTATTCTCTCTTCCTTTCCCTCTGCCCCTCTCCTCTTTACACTTGCTCTTTTGCTCTCTCCACACACGCAAAACAGAATCATTATTCAGTTTTGCTCGGGGTGCCATCGTAGAGACAGACCTCCTAAGCCGTATTCTTTATGTTTCATGTGTCCACATCTTAACTTGAAAGGTCAGTCATTAGTTTGTGGCCAAAATTGTGAAATCGCATTGAGAACCCTAATTTGGTCCGGTTTCATGGGAGGGGTTGTGAGCTAACATTTGGACATACTAGTCCGTGTTAAGTTTTAGCAAAATGTTTTCTGTTTTTACATTTTTTTATTAGAGTTCAATTTGCCAGCTTATAGCATAACACCCAGTGCTCATCCCGCCAAGTGCCCCCATCAGTGCCCATCACCCGGTCGCCCCAACTACCCACCCACCTCCGCTTCCACTACCCCTTGTTCAGTTCCCAGAGATCGGTGTGTCTCCTGTTTTGTCACCCTCACTGATATATTCCCTCATTTTCGCCATTCCCTTTATTGCCTTTCACTAGTTTTTATATTCCCCAAATGAATGAGACCATATCAAGTTTGTCCTTTTCCGATGGACTTATTTCACTCAGCATAAGTCCCTCCAGGTGCGTCCGCGTCGGGGCAAATGGTGGGTATTTGTCGTTTCTCACGGCTGAGTAATATTCCATTGTAGCCGTGGACCACATCGTCTTTATCCATTCATCTCTCGAAGGACACCAAGACTCCTTCCACAGTTTGGCTATTGTGGACATTGCTGCCATAAACATCGGGGTGCAGGTGTCCCCGCGTTTCACCACATCTGCAGCTTTGGGGTGAATCCCCAGCAGTACAATTGCTGGGCCAGAGGGAAGATCTGTTCTTAACTCTTTGGGGAACCTCCACACAGTTTTCCGGAGTGGCTGCACCTGTTCACATTCCCACCTACAGTGCAAGAGGGTTCCCCTTTGTCCGCGTCCTCTCCAACATTTCTTGTGTCCTGTCTCGTGACTTTTCCCCATTCCCGCCGGTGTGAAGTGGTATCTCATGGGGGTTTGGATCTGTAGTTTCCTGATGGCCAGTGATGCGGGCCATGTTCTCATGTGCTTGTTGGCCGTGTCTCTGTCTTCCCCTGTGGGATTTCTGTTCGGGTCTTCTGCCCGTTTCATGATCAGATTGTTTGTTTCTTTGCTCTTGAGTTGAGTATGTTCTTTAGAGATCTTGGACACTAGCCCTTTGTCTGAGCGGTCGTTTGCAAATATCTTCTCCCGTTCTGTAGGTTGTCTTTTACTTTTGTGGACTGTTTCTTTTCCTGCGCAGGAGCTTTCGATCTGGCTGAAGTCCCAATAATTCCTCGTTGCTTTTGTTTCTCTTGCCTTGGCAGACGTATTTTGCGAGATGTTGCTGTGGCCAAGTTGAAAAACGGTGTTGCCTCTGTTCGCCTTTCGGATTTGGATGGATTCTTGTCTCACATTTAGATCTTTCATCCTTTTTGAGTTTTTCCCTGTGTGTGGTGTCAGAGAATGGTCTAGCTTCCGTCTTCTGCATGTGGATGTCCAGTGTTCCCAGCACCCTTTATTGAAGAGACTGTCTTTTTCCAGGGATAGTCTTTCCTGCTTTCTCGAATAGAGTTGACCATAAAGTTGAGGGTCGACTTCTGGATTCGCTATTCGGTTCCATTGAGCTATGGGTCTGTTTTTGTGCCACTACCACACTGTCTTGATAGCCACGGCTTTGTAGTACAACCTGAAATCGGGCCTTGTGATGCCCCCAGCTGTGGCCTTCGTTTTGAATAGTCTCCTGGCTCTTTGGGGTCTTTTCAGTATCCACACTAGCATCTTATTTTTTTTTTATTTTTATTTATTAATGATAGTCACACAGAGAGAGAGAATGGGGCAGAGACATAGGCAGAGGGACAAGCAGGCTCCATGCACCGGGAGCCCGACGTGGGATTCGATCCCAGATCTCCAGGATCGCGCCCTGGGCCAAAGGCAGCCACTAAACCGCTGCGCCACCCAGGGATCCCCCACACTAGAATCTTAAGATGGTTTGTTCTAACTCTCTGAAGAAAGTCCCCAGTATTTTGATAGGGATTGCGTGAAATATATAAATTGCCCTGGGTAGCATGGACATTTTCACAATATTAATTCTTCCTCTCCATGAGCATGGAACCTTTTTCCTTCTCTTGATGCCTTCCTCGATTTCTTTCAGGAACGTTCTGTGGTGTTTAGGGTACAGATCCTTTACCTCTTTGGTTAGGTTTATTCCCGGGTAGCTTATGTTTTTGGGTGCAGTTGTAAATGGGATTGACTCCTTAATTTTCGAGGCTCTTCTAACAACAACCTGTCAGTCAACAGCTCTTTCTATGTCCATTTATTTCCCAGGAGCTGGAGTGATAACAACCGAACCTGAATCTCGAAGAAACCCTTGGTACACCTGCCCTGGAGCATGGCCAAAAATGTTTTCCATCCTCCGTATCAGAAGAGTTCAGCCAACAGACGACAGGCCGGAGGGTAACATGAAAATTGATTCATTAAATAATAGCCTCAAGAAATCTTGTCCTAGGGGCACCTGGGTGTTTCTGTCAGCTAAGTCTCTGCCTCCGGGGTTTCAGCTCTGGTCATGACCTCAAGGTCATCAGATTCACCCATATTCAGCATGGAGCCTGCTTCGTATTCTCTCTTCCTTTCCCTCTGCCCCTCTCCTCCTTACACTTGCTCTTTTGCTCTCTCCACACACGCAAAACAGAATCATTATTCAGTTTTGCTCGGGGTGCCATCGTAGAGACAGACCTCCTAAGCCGTATTCTTTATGTTTCATGTGTCCACATCTTAACTTGAAAGGTCAGTCATTAGTTTGTGGCCAAAATTGTGAAATCGCATTGAGAACTCTAATTTGGTCCGATTTCATGGGAGGGGTTGTGAGGTAACATTTGGACATACTAGTCCGTGTTAAGTATTAGCAAAATGTTTTCTGTTTTTACATTTTTTTATTGGAGTTCAATTTGCCAGCATATAGCATAACACCTAGTGCTCATCCCGCCAAGTGCCCCCATCAGGGGCCATCACCCAGTCGCCCCAACCGCCCGCCCACCTCCCCTTCCACTACCCCTTGTTCAGTTCCCAGAGTTCGGTGTGTCTCCTGTTTTGTCACCCTCACTGATATTTTCCTTCATTTTCCCCTTTCCCTTTATTGCCTTCACTAGTTTTTATATTCCCCAAATGAATGAGACCATATCAAGTTTGTCCTTTTCCGATGGACTTATTTCACTCAGCATAAGTCCCTCCAGGTGCATCCACGTCGGAGCTAATGGTGGGTATTCGTCGTTTCTCATGGCTGAGTAATATTCCGTTGTAGCCGTGGACCACATCTTCTTTATCCATTCATCTCTCGAAGGACTCCGAGACTCCTTCCACAGTTTGGCTATTGTGGACATTGCTGCCATAAACATCGGGGTGCAGGTGTCCCCGCATTTCACCGCATCTTCAGCTTTGGGGTATAACCCCAGCAGTGCCATTGCTGGGCTGGAGGGAAGATCTGTTCTTAACTCTTTGAGGAACCTCCACACAGTTTTCCGGAGTGGCTGCACCTGTTCACATTCCCACCTACAGTGCAAGAGGGTTCCCCTTTGTCCGCGTCCTCTCCAACATTTCTTGTTTCCTGTCTCGTGACTTTTCCCCATTCCCGCCGGTGTGAAGTGGTATCTCATGGGGGTTTGGATCTGTAGTTTCCTGATGGCCAGTGATGCGGGCCATGTTCTCATGTGCTTGTTGGCCGTGTCTCTGTCTTCCCCTGTGGGATTTCTGTTCGGGTCTTCTGCCCGTTTCATGATCAGATTGTTTGTTTCTTTGCTCTTGAGTTGAGTATGTTCTTTAGAGATCTTGGACACTAGCCCTTTGTCTGAGCGGTCGTTTGCAAATATCTTCTCCCGTTCTGTAGGTTGTCTTTTACTTTTGTGGACTGTTTCTTTTCCTGCGCAGGAGCTTTCGATCTGGCTGAAGTCCCAATAATTCCTCGTTGCTTTTGTTTCTCTTGCCTTGGCAGACGTATTTTGCGAGATGTTGCTGTGGCCAAGTTGAAAAACGGTGTTGCCTCTGTTCGCCTTTCGGATTTGGATGGATTCTTGTCTCACATTTAGATCTTTCATCCTTTTTGAGTTTTTCCCTGTGTGTGGTGTCAGAGAATGGTCTAGCTTCCGTCTTCTGCATGTGGATGTCCAGTGTTCCCAGCACCCTTTATTGAAGAGACTGTCTTTTTCCAGGGATAGTCTTTCCTGCTTTCTCGAATAGAGTTGACCATAAAGTTGAGGGTCGACTTCTGGATTCGCTATTCGGTTCCATTGAGCTATGGGTCTGTTTTTGTGCCACTACCACACTGTCTTGATAGCCACGGCTTTGTAGTACAACCTGAAATCGGGCCTTGTGATGCCCCCAGCTGTGGCCTTCGTTTTGAATAGTCCCCTGGCTCTTTGGGGTCTTTTCAGTATCCACACTAGCATCTTATTTTTTTTTTATTTTTATTTATTAATGATAGTCACACAGAGAGAGAGAATGGGGCAGAGACATAGGCAGAGGGACAAGCAGGCTCCATGCACCGGGAGCCCGACGTGGGATTCGATCCCAGATCTCCAGGATCGCGCCCTGGGCCAAAGGCAGCCACTAAACCGCTGCGCCACCCAGGGATCCCCCACACTAGAATCTTAAGATGGTTTGTTCTAACTCTCTGAAGAAAGTCCCCAGTATTTTGATAGGGATTGCGTGAAATATATAAATTGCCCTGGGTAGCATGGACATTTTCACAATATTAATTCTTCCTCTCCATGAGCATGGAACCTTTTTCCTTCTCTTGATGCCTTCCTCGATTTCTTTCAGGAACGTTCTGTGGTGTTTAGGGTACAGATCCTTTACCTCTTTGGTTAGGTTTATTCCCGGGTAGCTTATGTTTTTGGGTGCAGTTGTAAATGGGATTGACTCCTTAATTTTCGAGGCTCTTCTAACAACAACCTGTCAGTCAACAGCTCTTTCTATGTCCATTTATTTCCCAGGAGCTGGAGTGATAACAACCGAACCTGAATCTCGAAGAAACCCTTGGTACACCTGCCCTGGAGCATGGCCAAAAATGTTTTCCATCCTCCGTATCAGAAGAGTTCAGCCAACAGACGACAGGCCGGAGGGTAACATGAAAATTGATTCATTAAATAATAGCCTCAAGAAATCTTGTCCTAGGGGCACCTGGGTGTTTCTGTCAGCTAAGTCTCTGCCTCCGGGGTTTCAGCTCTGGTCATGACCTCAAGGTCATCAGATTCACCCATATTCAGCATGGAGCCTGCTTCGTATTCTCTCTTCCTTTCCCTCTGCCCCTCTCCTCCTTACACTTGCTCTTTTGCTCTCTCCACACACGCAATAGAGAATCATTATTCAGTTTTGCTCGGGGTGCCATCGTAGAGACAGACCTCCTAAGCCGTATTCTTTATGTTTCATGTGTCCACATCTTAACTTGAAAGGTCAGTCATTAGTTTGTGGCCAAAATTGTGAAATCGCATTGAGAACTCTAATTTGGTCCGATTTCATGGGAGGGGTTGTGAGGTAACATTTGGACATACTAGTCCGTGTTAAGTATTAGCAAAATGTTTTCTGTTTTTACATTTTTTTATTGGAGTTCAATTTGCCAGCATATAGCATAACACCTAGTGCTCATCCCGCCAAGTGCCCCCATCAGGGGCCATCACCCAGTCGCCCCAACCGCCCGCCCACCTCCCCTTCCACTACCCCTTGTTCAGTTCCCAGAGTTCGGTGTGTCTCCTGTTTTGTCACCCTCACTGATATTTTCCTTCATTTTCCACTTTCCCTTTATTGCCTTCACTAGTTTTTATATTCCCCAAATGAATGAGACCATATCAAGTTTGTCCTTTTCCGATGGACTTATTTCACTCAGCATAAGTCCCTCCAGGTGCATCCACGTCGGAGCTAATGGTGGGTATTTGTCGTTTCTCACGGCTGAGTTATATTCCGTTGTAGCCGTGGACCACATCTTCTTTATCCATTCATCTCTCGAAGGACTCCGAGACTCCTTCCACAGTTTGGCTATTGTGGACATTGCTGCCATAAACATCGGGGTGCAGGTGTCCCCGCATTTCACCGCATCTTTAGCTTTGGGGTATAACCCCAGTAGTGCCATTGCTGGCCCGGAGGAAAGATCTGTTCTTAACTCTTTGAGGAACCTCCACACAGTTTTCCGGAGTGGCTGCACCTGTTCACATTCCCACCTACAGTGCAAGAGGGTTCCCCCTTGTCCGCGTCCTCTCCAACATTTGTTGTTTCCTGTCTCGTGACTTTTCCCCATTCCCGCAGGTGTGAGGTGGTATCTCCTGGGGGTGTGGATCTGTAGTTCCCTGATGGTCAGCTTGCGGGGCATGTTCTCATGTGCTTGTTGGCCATGTCTCTGTCTTCCCCTGTGAGATTTCTGTTTGGATCTTTTTCCGTTTCACGATCGGATTGTTTGTTTCTCTGCTCTTGAGTTGAGTATGTTCTTTATAGATCTTGGACACTAGCCCTTTGACTGAGCAGTCGTCTGCAAATATCTTCTCCCGTTCTGTAGGTTGTCTTTTACTTTTGTGGACTGTTGTTTGCTGCGCAGGAGCTTTCGATCTGGCTGAAGTCCCAATAATTCCTTGTTGCTTTTGTTTCTCTTGCCTTGGCGGACGTATCTTGCGAGATGTTGCTGTGGCCAAGTTGAAAAACGGTGTTGCCTCTGTTCGCCTCTCGGATTTGGATGGATTCTTGTCTCACATTTAGATCGTTCATGCTTTTTGAGTTTTTCCCTGTGTGTCGTGTCAGAGAATGGTCTAGCTTCCTTCTTCTGCATGTGGATGTCCAGTGTTCCCAGCACCCTTTATGGAAGACACTGTCTTTATCCAGGGATAGTCTTTCCAGCTTTCGCGAATATTAGTTGACCATAAAGTTGAGGGTCCACTTCTGGATGCGCTACTCGGTTCCATTGATCTATGGGTCTGTGTTTGTGCTACTACCACACTGTCTCGATGGCCACGGCTTTGTAGTACAACCTGGAATCGGGCCTCGTGATGCCCCCAGCTGTGGCCTTCGTTTTGAATAGTCCCCTGGCTCTTTGGGGTCTTTTCCGGTTCCACACTAGAATCTTAAGATGGTTTGTTCCAACTCTCTGAAGAAAGTCCCCGGTATTTTGTTAGGGATTGCGTGAAATGTGTAAATTGCCCTGGGTAGCATGGACATTTTCACAATATTAATTCTTCCTCTCCATGAGCATGGAACCTTTTTCCTTCTCTTGATGCCTTCCTCGATTTCTTTCAGGAACGTTCTGTGGTGTTTAGGGTACAGATCCTTTACCTCTTTGGTTAGGTTTATTCCCGGGTAGCTTATGCTTTTGGGTGCAGTTGTAAATGGGATTGACTCCTTAATTTTCGAGGCTCTTCTAACAACAACCTGTCAGTCAACAGCTCTTTCTATGTCCATTTATTTACCAGGAGCTGCTGTGATAACAACCGAACCTGAATATAGCAGACAACCTGGGTACATCTGCCCAGGAGCACGGCGAAAGCTCTTTGCAATCCGCCGAAACAGAAGAGTTCAGCCAACAGACGACAGGCCGGAGGGTAACATGAAAATTGATTCATTAAATAATAGCCTCAAGAAATCTTGTCCTAGGGGCACCTGGGTGTTTCTGTCAGCTAAGTCTCTGCCTCCTGGGTTTCAGCTCCGGTCATGACCTCAAGGTTATCAGATTCACCCATATTCAGCATGGAGCCTGCTTCGTATTCTCTCTTCCTTTCCCTCTGCCCCTCTCCTCCTTACACTTGCTCTTTTGCTCTCTCCACACACGCAAAACAGAATCATTATTCAGTTTTGCTCGGGGTGCCATCGTAGAGACAGACCTCCTAAGCCGTATTCTTTATGTTTCATGTGTCCACATCTTAACTTGAAAGGTCAGTCATTAGTTTGTGGCCAAAATTGTGAAATCGCATTGAGAACTCTAATTTGGTCAGATTTCATGGGAGGGGTTGTGAGGTAACATTTGGACATACTAGTCCGTGTTAAGTATTAGCAAAATGTTTTCTGTTTTTACATTTTTTTATTGGAGCTCAAATTGCCAGCATATAGCATAACACCCAGTGCTCATCCCGCCAAGTGCGCCCATCAGTGCCCATCACCCAGTCGCCCCAACCGCCCGCCCACCTCCCCTTCCACTACCCCTTGTTCAGTTCCCAGAGTTCGGTGTGTCTCCTGTTTTGTCACCCTCACTGATATTTTCCTTCATTTTCCCCTTTCCCTTTATTGCCTTCACTAGTTTTTATATTCCCCAAATGAATGAGACCATATCAAGTTTGTCCTTTTCCGATGGACTTATTTCACTCAGCATAAGTCCCTCCAGGTGCATCCACGTCGGAGCTAATGGTGGGTATTCGTCGTTTCTCATGGCTGAGTAAAATTCCGTTGTAGCCGTGGACCACATCAACTTTATCCATTCATCTCTCGATGGACCCCGAGGCTCCTTCCACAGTTTGGCTATTGTGGACATTGCTGCCATAAACTTCGGGGTGCAGGTGTCCCCGCATTTCACCGCATCTTCAGCTTTGGGGTGAATCCCCAGCAGTGCCATTGCTGGGCTGGAGGGAAGATCTGTTCTTAACTCTTTGAGGAACCTCCACACAGTTTTCCGGAGTGGCTGCACCTGTTCACATTCCCACCTACAGTGCAAGAGGGTTCCCCTTTGTCCGCGTCCTCTCCAACATTTCTTGTTTCCTGTCTCGTGAATTTCCCCATTTCCGCCGGTGTGAAGTGGTATCTCATGGGGGTTTGGATCTGTAGTTTCCTGATGGCCAGTGATGCGGGCCATGTTCTCATGTGCTTGTTGGCCGTGTCTCTGTCTTCCCCTGTGGGATTTCTGTTCGGGTCTTCTGCCCGTTTCATGATCAGATTGTTTGTTTCTTTGCTCTTGAGTTGAGTATGTTCTTTAGAGATCTTGGACACTAGCCCTTTGTCTGAGCGGTCGTTTGCAAATATCTTCTCCCGTTCTGTAGGTTGTCTTTTACTTTTGTGGACTGTTTCTTTTCCTGCGCAGGAGCTTTCGATCTGGCTGAAGTCCCAATAATTCCTCGTTGCTTTTGTTTCTCTTGCCTTGGCAGACGTATTTTGCGAGATGTTGCTATGGCCAAGTTGAAAAACGGTGTTGCCTCTGTTCGCCTTTCGGATTTGGATGGATTCTTGTCTCACATTTAGATCTTTCATCCTTTTTGAGTTTTTCCCTGTGTGTGGTGTCAGAGAATGGTCTAGCTTCCGTCTTCTGCATGTGGATGTCCAGTGTTCCCAGCACCCTTTATTGAAGAGACTGTCTTTTTCCAGGGATAGTCTTTCCTGCTTTCTCGAATAGAGTTGACCATAAAGTTGAGGGTCGACTTCTGGATTCGCTATTCGGTTCCATTGAGCTATGGGTCTGTTTTTGTGCCACTACCACACTGTCTTGATAGCCACGGCTTTGTAGTACAACCTGAAATCGGGCCTTGTGATGCCCCCAGCTGTGGCCTTCGTTTTGAATAGTCCCCTGGCTCTTTGGGGTCTTTTCAGTATCCACACTAGCATCTTATTTTTTTTTTATTTTTATTTATTAATGATAGTCACACAGAGAGAGAGAATGGGGCAGAGACATAGGCAGAGGGACAAGCAGGCTCCATGCACCGGGAGCCCGACGTGGGATTCGATCCCAGATCTCCAGGATCGCGCCCTGGGCCAAAGGCAGCCACTAAACCGCTGCGCCACCCAGGGATCCCCCACACTAGAATCTTAAGATGGTTTGTTCTAACTCTCTGAAGAAAGTCCCCAGTATTTTGATAGGGATTGCGTGAAATATATAAATTGCCCTGGGTAGCATGGACATTTTCACAATATTAATTCTTCCTCTCCATGAGCATGGAACCTTTTTCCTTCTCTTGATGCCTTCCTCGATTTCTTTCAGGAACGTTCTGTGGTGTTTAGGGTACAGATCCTTTACCTCTTTGGTTAGGTTTATTCCCGGGTAGCTTATGTTTTTGGGTGCAGTTGTAAATGGGATTGACTCCTTAATTTTCGAGGCTCTTCTAACAACAACCTGTCAGTCAACAGCTCTTTCTATGTCCATTTATTTCCCAGGAGCTGGAGTGATAACAACCGAACCTGAATCTCGAAGAAACCCTTGGTACACCTGCCCTGGAGCATGGCCAAAAATGTTTTCCATCCTCCGTATCAGAAGAGTTCAGCCAACAGACGACAGGCCGGAGGGTAACATGAAAATTGATTCATTAAATAATAGCCTCAAGAAATCTTGTCCTAGGGGCACCTGGGTGTTTCTGTCAGCTAAGTCTCTGCCTCTGGGGTTTCAGCTCTGGTCATGACCTCAAGGTCATCAGATTCACCCATATTCAGCATGGAGCCTGCTTCGTATTCTCTCTTCCTTTCCCTCTGCCCCTCTCCTCCTTACACTTGCTCTTTTGCTCTCTCCACACACGCAAAACAGAATCATTATTCAGTTTTGCTCGGGGTGCCATCGTAGAGACAGACCTCCTAAGCCGTATTCTTTATGTTTCATGTGTCCACATCTTAACTTGAAAGGTCAGTCATTAGTTTGTGGCCAAAATTGTGAAATCGCATTGAGAACTCTAATTTTGTCCGATTTCATAGGAGGGGTTTTGAAGCTAACATTTGGACATACTAGTCCGTGTTAAGTATTACCAAAATGTTTTCTGTTTTTACATTTTTTTATTGGAGTTCTATTTGCCAGCATATAGCATAACACCCAGTGCTCATCCCGCCAAGTGCCCCCATCAGTGGCCATCACCCGGTCGCCCCAACCGCCCGCCCACCTCCCCTTCCACTACCCCTTGTTCAGTTCCCAGAGTTCGGTGTGTGTCCTGTTTTGTCACCCTCACTGATATTTTCCTTCATCTTCCCCATTCCCTTTAGTGCCTTTCACTAGTTTTTATATTCCCCAAATGAATGAGACCATATCAAGTTTGTCCTTTTCCGATGGACTCATTTCACTCAGCATAAGTCCCTCTAGGTGCGTCCACGTCAGAGCAAATGGTGGGTATTTGTCGTTTCTCACGGCTGAGTAATATTCCGTTGTAGCCGTGGACCACATCTTCTTTATCCATTCATCTCTCGATGGACCCCGAGGCTCCTTCCACAGTTTGGCTATTGTGGACATTGCTGCCATAAACATCGGGGTGTAGGTGTCCCCGCGTTTCACCGCATCTGCAGCTTTGGGGTATATCCCAGCAGTGCAATTGCTGGGCCGGAGGGAAGATCTGTTCTTAACTCTTTGGGGAACCTCCACACAGTTTTCCGGAGTGGCTGCACCAGTTCACATTCCCACCTACAGTGCAAGAGGGTTCCCCTTTGTCCGCGTCCTCTCCAACATTTGTTGTTTCCTGTCTTGTGACTTTTCCCCATTCCTGCCGGTGTGAGGTGGTATTTCATGGGGATGTGGATCTGTAGTTCCCTGATGGTCAGCTTGCGGGCCATGTTCTCATGTGCTTGTTGGCCATGTCTCTGTCTTCCCCTGTGAGATTTCTGTTTGGGTCTTTTGCCCGTTTCACGATCGGATTGTTTGTTTCTCTGCTCTTGAGTTGAGTATGTTCTTTATAGACCTTGGACACCAGCCCTTTGAGCGGTCGTTTGCAAGTATCTTCTCCCGTTCTGTAGGTTGTCTTTTACTTTTGTGGACTGTTTCTTTTGCTGCGCAGGAGCTTTCGATCTGGCTGAAGTCCCAATAATTCCTTGTTGCTTTTGTTTCTCTTGCCTTGGCGGACGTATCTTGCGGGATGTTGCTGTGGCCAAGTTGAAAAACGGTGTTGCCTCTGTTCACCTCTCGGATTTGGATGGATTCTTGTCTCACATTTAGATCGTTCATCCTTTTTGAGTTTTTCCCTGTGTGTGGTGTCAGAGAATGGTCTAGCTTCCTTCTTCTGCATGTGGATGTCCAATGTTCCCAGCTCCATTTTTTGAGGAGACTCTCTTTTTTCCCGGGATAGTCTTTCCTGGTTTCTCGAATATTAGTTGACCATAAAGTTGAGGGTCCACTTCTGGATTCGCTATTCGGTTCCATTGATTCATGGGTCTGTTTTTGTGCCACTACCACACTGTCTTTTCGGCCTTGGGTTTGTAGTACAACCTGAAATCGGGCCTTGTGTTGCCCCCAGCTGTGGTCTTCGTTTTTAATCGTTCCCTGGCTAATTGGGGTCTTTTCCATTTCCAGAGAAATCTAAAGATGGTTTGTTCCCACTCTCTGAAGAAAGTCTGTGGTATTTTCATAGGGATTGCATTAAATGTGTATATGGCCCTGTGTAGCACCGACCTTTTCACAATATTAATTCTTCCAACCCATGATCACTGAATATTTTTCTGCCTCTTTGTGCCTTCTTGAGTTTCTTTCAATGTGTTCTCTAGGTTTTTTTTTTTTTTTTTTTGTTATCTAGTTTTTAGGCTACAGATCCTTTACGTCTTTGGTTAGGTTTATTCCTAGGTATGTTATGCTTTTGGGTACAATTATAAATCGGATTGGCTGTAATTTCTTTTTCTTCAGTCTTATTGTTAGTGTCACATGCCTGGTTGTTGATGTGCAGAATCCTTTTCTGCACGAAAGAATGACCTTTGATATTTTGGAGTTTAAATTTGAGGATTCCAGTGTTCAGTGTTAGGAGAAAGTCCACCAGTGTAGCTGATGCAGTAAGTTCACAATCTCATGTAGGCAACTGCAACCTTTGGATGGCCTGCCCCAGGCTAATTGCCAACTAAGCAGAGTTCATTTTTGCCTGCGTTCTTCCATGAGAATACAACTAGAACGAGTTCTGATGTGGCGGGAGGCTAAACTCCATATCTTCCCATCTTGGGTTTTCGGGGGGGACTCATTACCAAGAGGATATCATCAAAAGAAAAAATTTATAAAGGTTTGCAGTGCACATCACACCGAAGAAATAAAAAACAAAGAGGAACTCAAAGCAGCAGCTTAAAACTGTGAGCTTTATAGCATCTTCAGCAAAGAACAATAATACATTTGTAGAAAAAATGATAGCCTAAAGAAAAGCAGTTTTAGGCTATCAAGGGCGGCAAACTGGAAAGGTAAATTTATGGGAAGACATTAACACTAAGATTTGTTTCTGGATTCCTCTTCCCAAAAACATATATAAATATATATTTTGGGGTGGCATATCTCGGCTTCCTTCACAAGGCTTTATACCTGGCTCTAGGGAATCCCTGCTGAGCCAAGCTCTGGTTATTAGTATTTGAGTTAAATTACAGTTATAGGTGGAATGGGTTTATGAGTCATTTCATTAGAATGTTTTCAAAAGATGTGCCCTTAGTCTCTTCTTTGACCAAAAGTGTGTGCAGAAGCCCCATCCTCTAAGGGATTGTACAGAATGTCTGAAGCTGTATAGAGTTGGGGTGTTTTTCCCCCCTCCTGAGGAAAGCAAGATTACTCTTTAACAGTTAAAAGCGTTGTTCCTATTAGGGATAATGTAACACCACGTCATCCTTCCTATATAGTACAATCATTATGCATACACTATAAAAACAGACTGCATGGTGACTAATTTTCAAATAAACCCATAGACTAAATCACAGCATATATAAATCATTTCTATCTCAACTGCTCACTTAAACCTGAACAAATTTTCTGGAAGCATGTTAATTTTCCTATGATACTCCTTAATATTTCTTGCAGAGCTGGTTTGGTGGTCACATATTCTTGCAGTTTCTGCCTATCTTGGAAGCTCTTTATCTCTCCTTCTATTCTGAATGAGAGCCTTGCTGGATAGAGTTTTCTTGCCTGCATGTTCTTCTCATCTAGGACCCTGAATCAATCCCGCCAGCCCTTTCTGGCCTCCCAGGTCTCTGAGGAGAGGTCTGCTATTAATGTAACAATTCTCCCCATATTCGTTAAGAATCTGCTGCCTCTATCTACTTTACAGATTTTCTCTTTTTCTATAGAATTTGCAAGTTTCACTATTAAGTGTTGAGGTGTTGAACGGTTTTTATTGATTTGGGGGGAGGACCACTCTATCTCCTGGGTCTGAGTGCCTATTCCCCTCCTGAATTAGGGAAGCTCTCAGCTTGGATTTGTTTAAATATGCTTTCTGGCCCTCTGTCCTTCTGGGTGCTCTCTGGAACCCCAGTGATACGTAATTCTTCCTTCTGAAGCTGTCATGTATTTCCCTTAACCTTTCCTCGTGGTCCTTTCATTGTTTTTCTCTGTTTTCCTCAGCTTCCTTCCTTGCCATCAAGGAGTCTTCTGTGTTGCTCATTCTTTCTTCCAGCACCTTATGCCTTGCCATTAGGACCCCCAATTTGGATTGCACCTCATTTAATTGATTTTTAACTTCAGCCTGATGAGATCTTAATTCTGCAGTTGTGAAGCCTCCACCCGCCCCGGGGGGAGGCAGGACCTCGGCCGTGTCCCCCGGGCCCTGGGCTCCGGGGCCTGTGCTGCCTGCACCGCGCTCCCGGGGCCATGGCGGGCGCCCGAAGGCAGCAGGTGCAGCGCCCCGCCTGCCCGGAGCCCCCGCCTGCCCCCCTGCTTCTCCCCGAGGCCCCGCCGCCTGCGGCTCCAGCGCTGTCCCGAGCTGGGCCCGCGGGCCTGGGGCGCTCTGCCCCGGCCGTGCCTCGTCTGCTAGTGACCCCGGGAGCCTGGGGACTCCGCCGCCCCTCCTGGGGTTCAGCCCGACGCCCCTCCTCTCCGGGGCTGGGCTCTAGGGGCGCCCAGGCTTTCCCGCCAGGCTGGAGCCATCTCCTCTGGCCTGCAGCTCCCCACCCCCCCCACCTGCCCCCAGGCTTCTTCCTTCCTTTCCCTTTCCCCCTTCCTGTCTTGCCTTGTTAGAAGCCCTGTCCCCCCCCCTTCTTTCTTTCTTTGTATCCACCTTCACCTTCTACCTTGTTAGAAGGGATCCTTGGCGGATCAGGTGAGTTGAGGACTCTACTCTCTGGCCTTCTTCCCCCTGTTGTCTTCTTTTTGTTTTAAAGCCCTTTCTGCGGGTCCCTGGGTGGCTCAGCTGTTTGGCGCCTGCGTTTGGCCCAGGGCGTGATCCTGGAGTATCAGGATGGAGTCCCACGTTGGGCTCCAGGCATGGAGCTTGCTTCTCCCTCCTCCTGTGTCTCTGCCTCTCTCTCTCTCTCTCTCTCTCTCTCTCTCTCTCTCTCTGTAGGTCTATCATAAATAAATAAATCTTTAAAAAAAAAAAAAAGCCCTTTGCACATGATGTACCAGTGTGTTGTGGTCCCTGTAAGGGCTCCGTTTCCATTTCCATGTATGTTTATGAGTGAGTTCTGCAATTTTGGGTTTAGCTCCGCTGACAGCAGGAGAGGAGTTACTATTCCAGCAGCATCGTTTTCAACTCATGAATGAAATGGAAAGTCATTTCCCTGTCTGTCTGGAACTTGTAATTACCTGATTATTTAATTAGTTTCCTTTGTATTTATTTCATTTTGCATGACTCTATTATGGTCCTGTCTTTCTTTATGGTAGTGCATTTTCAGGATATCCTATGCGTAAAAAAAATTTTAAAAAATCATTATTCTAGTTTGCTTGTGTCCCATTCATAGGTCAAAAGTTCTAAGCCATATTCCTACTGTTCTGTGTGAATATTTTAATTTAGAAGGTGAGGCATCACTTGGTGGCCAGAATAGTAAAAATGTTTTTTCCAATCAAGTTAAGTTAATTTTTCAAGATTTAATTAGATAATTAACCAATCAATTTATTAAATTGAGGGAGAGAAAGAGAAAGGGATAGAGGGAGAAAACGTGAGCGGGCTGAGGGTTAGGAGGAGGAGTAGGCTCCCCATGTGGAGGGACCCCAACATGTAGCTGAACCCCGACCATGGGATTAGGTCCTGACCCCAGGGCGTACAATTAAGTGACTGATACCACTGGCACCCTACAACTCAAATGTGATTATGGTTAATGATTCTTAGAGTAAAGCTAATATTTGGACATTAATCTATAGCTCAACTTTAACAAAAATAAATCTTCTATTGTTTTTATTCGATAGATGTTATTACCTAGTAAAAACTGATCTTTACTTCTCTGAATGACTTTAGGAAACCAGATGGAACATCATGTTAGAGACCATGGTGCCCAAAGGAAGTGAAAGGATACCTGAAGGAAGTTGTTTGTCCTGAAGGATGTGTCTCTCCAGTCCATTCAGGATGGTGACTACAACATTCCCCAGCCAAGCAGGAGACACCATTGATGAGGGAAAGTACCCCATCACTGTCTTTATAAGCAGCTTTGGTGTCGCCAGTGGTAAACATCCTCTCAGATAAGCTAATGCATGCCAAGAGGCAAGCACTCAGCACCCTTGCCACCAGGAAGATTATGTATTTCATCTCAAATGGACGCTGTCTGATGTTCATCAGAATTTGTGTGGAAAGCAACCGAGAAAGCAACATTCGTTCCTCAAAGATACTGAGCTCACCTTGACAGCATTAACTTGCACTTCTCCTCTGATGTTCTGGAATAGTCTCATGATGAAGGGACCATAAAGTGCTTCTAGAAGGACACAGAGTACCCATCAGCACATGGGTCATGCTGCTCAAGAATAATTCAGGTAGTGGTGCCTGAGTTGCTCAGTCAGCTAAGTCTGCCTTTGGTTCAGGTCAGGGTGTCTGGGACCTGAAATGGAGCCTGATGTGGGGCTCCCTGCTCAGCAAAGGGTGTGTTTCTTTCTCTCCCTCTGCCCCTCTTGCCTCTTCTGCTCTCTCTCTCTCTCAAATACATAAATAATTTCGTGAAGAAAATAAAAGGCTAATGGGGACTGTTGATCAGTATGAACGAAGGCTAGTGAACATGATGGCATTTGGTAACTAAGCATGGGCTGAGCTACCACTGTCGGGCCACTCACGGGGTTAGGGCTGGAAAATATGGTGTGTTAGGATTTTCTTTATTTTGGAGAATGATGAGAGAAGCCATGGTGCAGTGTCAGTGGGACAATGTCCTGGGAAAACTCTCTTATTCTTTCTCTCTCCTTCCCCCTTTCTCTGTATTTCTGTGTCCATAGCTGTCTCTCATTCTCTCTCTCTCTCTCTCTCTCTCACTCACAATTCTCTCTCTGTGTCACACACATGCACACACAACTCTGTCACACTCATAGGTTTAAACAAGTCACTCCACCCTAAGAGTCATGCACTTACAACCATACCAAACAGTGAACACACCAGCTCCTAGTATTGTAGAAATGTAGGCATGTTTTCTCACCTGGGAAAGCTGCCTGTCTCACACCCCCAAGCCTCAGGAACATGGAATCGGGTGGCTGTCCAGAAGAGAACAGCAGGTTGCTGCATCTGCCGTACTATTTAGATTTTTTTTTTTCTGCAAGAGAGTGGTTCAAGAATACATACCACTTTCGCTGGTTTCTGAGACGTCTGCACTTACACAAAAGAGTAAACCATGAGGGTCAGGTCATGTGTGTCCTTTGTCATTGGTTCTCCTAGTGAGTATTCAACACCACATGAGCAACAGTAGTAAAACGATAGGCCTCCAAAGGAAGCACAGGTTGCACCCATGAAAAAGCAGGAGCTATTCCTGGGGGATGGATCTCTCGTTTACTGAAGGAGCCACACGAAATTCTTGAGGAAAAACTGCATGTGAGAGAAAGGTCCCTTACTACACTGTTTAAAACATCCCCTCCAAAACCCACAAAAATGGTCCTTACTCCTAAAAAATACACTGTTCCTTGTCATATCTGAATTCGCTCCAAAAAGAGGAAAAAAGGACCATTTCTAATTCAGGAAAATGGGTGAGCATTCCATAGAAGTTGGAAACTCATTCACTGACTTTTTTGTGGAAAAACTCCTGCACCACACACTTGGCAAGATTTAGGAGGACACAAAATAACTGTCAATGCATTCATTGGATGTGGTGCTCAGGAATTACTGAGCGATCACTGTTTATATGGGTACAGGGCAAGACTATTGTAGAGAGTGATTAATAAGTATCATATGAGGGTCTGGGGTCCATCCTCCTTGGTGGATGAGGAAAACCTTCAGCTCAGGCCAAGGCCCCAGTGTCCTGCAATCCATCCCCTCCTTGGGGCCTTGTTCAGCCCAGAATGTGCTTCTCCCTTTCCCTCTGCCTTTCTCCCTTGCTTATGCTCGCACTCTCTCTCTCTCTCTGAAATAAATAAAATCTTCCCCAAAAAGTCAATGGCAACTTCAAGTAGCCTGACATAATCAGTGCACAAATAGAACTGATCTGCACATCGATTCCAATGATGACTTCCCATCACTCATGCAGCTTGTTGTGAAACCCAACTAAAAACTCCCACCTTCTGGACATCTGGCAAAATCATTTCTGTCTCTGTAGGTCCACATATGCTGTCCTCTCTTTTGTAAGTTTTTCAACCTGATTTTACCCCTTTTCTTGGTAGGTTTGATTCAATGCTAGACAGTTATTCTCTTTTGTTCTATTTAGTCTAGTGCTCTATTGTATTTATTCACTCACAGGTTTTTTTTTTTTTTAAAGGTTTATGTATTCATGAGAGATACCGAGGCAGAGACATAGGCAGAGGGTGAATCAGGCTCCATGTGGGGAACCCGATGCAGAACTCGATCCCAGGCCCACGGGACCATAACCTGAGCCAAAGGCAGACGCTCAACCACTGAGCCACCCAGGTGTACCAGTAATCAGTTTGGTGAAAATATTCCATCCGGGAGAGGTTTAAATACTCAAAGTATACCATTTACCAATAGCCATAGCTGTGAAGCAGAGTAGGAGGGACAGGCTTCCCGTTATGCATTAAAAAAGATCACGGAGATCAAACGTACAGCATAGGGAATATGATCAGTGGAATTGTAATAGTGCTCTATGGGGACACATGGTATCTACACTTGTGAGCACAGTATTACCCTATACAAGTATCGAATCCATATGTGGTACACCTGAGACTAATGTAACCTTGTGTACCATCTTGATTTCAATTTAAAAAAAAACAGTAGTAATGTGGGCACCAGGCTCATTCCTTTAGTTGGGCATCTACTTTGGGCTCATATCATGATCCCAGGGTCCTTGGATACATAATATTATGTATTTGTCAAAACAGTCAGATGCATAACACAGAGCAGTCCTTAATATATGTGGTCAACTTCAATGATAATAATATCTCTACACTGGTTTGTTCTTTGTGATAAAAATTCCACACTAATGCAGGCATGTATGATTGTGGAAAATATGTGCCAAGGGATAGGGCGATACGGAAATTTTTATATTATATGCTGCTTTATGACACCAGTCTAATCCTAATCTCAATAATAAGGTCTCCTTATTAAAACATAATCAGTGATTTTATGTTGTTAATACTGTACACAGACTAGTGTCCAAATGTTTGCTTCACAACCCCTACCTTTTAATTTGACCAAATTTGAGTGGTAAAAGCAGTTTTACTATTTTGACATAAACTACTGACTGACCATTTAAATTATGAATTTCACATATAAAATGTAAATAATATAGGTTTGTATTTTTGTCTTTAGTGTGGTGTCCTGAGCACAGTAAAAGAATGATTCTTTTTTTTTTTTTTTTAAAGAGAGCAAAAGAGAAAGTGTAAGGGGGAGAGCAGTAGAGGAAAAGGGAGAGAGAATACTAAGCAGGCTCCATCCTAAGCATGGAGTCCAACCTAGGATAATCTGATGACCTGAGGTCATGAACTCAGATGAAACCAGGAGGCAGTCACATACCTGAATGAACCAAACCTGTGCCCCTGGAATAAGTTTTCTTGAATCAACTAAAGGAATGAATTTCCTGGTTGCTTTCAATCGACTCCTTTGCTGGTTGTATTTTGATTTTTCCTCAAGCGTGAAGTAGTTTGGTCCAGTTTTGTATCCACAGAGATCCATAAACATTTTTCACCTAAGGTTTTTGATTGTAGACACTGGGAAACTCATAACCATAGAAAGAGCTGTGGACATCTTGCTCTCAGAAGACCAAGTGGAAATTTTAAAACTTGACACGCACTATCCAGGATGAAAATTCACTGGATAGGCTCAGCAATCCGATGAAGAAACAAAGCAGACAGTGGATGTGTAAACAGAACAAGAGAAAAAAAAAAAAACAGAACAAGAGAAATCGTACTATCATGAGAGGAGTGCGAAAAGACTGAACAAAAATTGATAGGAACTTAAACATGCATGCCTAGGATACATCAAAAGTGCTAAGTTCCACAGCATGGAGTTTCTGTAGGAAAGCAGCTGGTGTAGAAGGTATGGGGACAAAATGGCTAAAAATTTCACAAATCTGTGACTCAGATCTACAAAGCTCTGAAAACCCTCCTCCGGACACATTGTAACCAATCTGCTGGCAAAGAGGAAGAAAAACCTTGAAAGCAGAGGAAAAGGACACATTCAACCTAACAGAATACAAATTCCAAGGCCCATGACTTCTCAGAAAACAGGTCAGAAGACACTGCAATGGTGACACAAGTATAGAAGGAAAACACCTCTGAGCCTAGGACGTTATGTTCAGGAAAGATAGCTTTAAAGAATGAAGGCAAAAGGTGAATGAAAGTGAAAACAAGACAAAGTCGGCAGACAAGCAGGTGGTAAACAACTGGAAGAATCAGTCATTGAGCCAATATTTATTTATTTTCATTAAAAAAATTTTATTGCAGTTCATGTTTATTATTTTTAATATAGTTTTTGATTGAGGGAAGGCCAATTTGGATATGAATGGGCTGGGGGAGAGGGAGGCAGAGAATCCTAGGAAGGTTTCATGACCAGTGAGGAATCCCAAGAGGGGCCGGATCTCAGGCTCCTGAGAGAATGTGCTGAGCTGAAATCAAGAGTCAGATGCTTCCCTGAATGAGCCACCCAGTTCCCCTCAGTAGGTAACTTGGACATTAAATGATGAGCAAGAACCTTCTACCAAATGGAGTGAAATGACACAGGGAGATGCTTGGAACCTCAGGAACATACGAACCTCAAAAGGGGTGTTTTCCTGGGTAAATGAGGTCTCCTGTTTTTCTGTCCTTCCAAATTCTGTATGGCTTTTGAGGGCAACAAGGAGACCACAGTCTCAGAGCCTGGGGCTCCCCTCCTTAATCAGTTGATCAAAGAGCCAATCCAGGCAATGCTGGAGTAGGTGCAATGGGCCTGGGGGCCTACGGGTTGGGGTTGCATGTGGCCCTGAGAGTGATATCCCACTGGGCTTATAATGTGACTGCTTTGTGCGTGGGGTGATCTTAGGTACTTGAGACAAACTTAACCTTTATTCTTTTTAAAAAATTTTTATTTATGTTTAGGTAAATTCAGTTTGCCAACATATAGTTTAACACCCAGTGCTCATGCCATCAAGTGCTCTCCTCCTGGAATATAAGAAATAGGAACAAGATAATGAGGGAAAGGAGGGGATTGAGTGGGAAAAATTAGAGAGGGAGACAAACCATGAGACTCCTAAATCTGGGACACACTGAATCTCTGGAACAGCCCATACATGTCGTAGCCCATAGAGGAGATGAATGTGATGCTAGAGGTAAACTATGTTGCCCAGTTTCCCTTAGCTTAAAAGTGGGCTGATGGGGTTTGTACAGCAGGTGAGGCCTCTTCAATACCAGCTCGAGCCAGCATCTGCCCTGATCCCTGGAAGGACTGGGCCATGGGCTCCAGGCAGGCATGAGGGAATGTCCTAGACTGGGCCAACCCTTGACGTGGGGAGCAGGCCCAGCACTGTGTGGCTATAGCAGTGAGATCAGACAGGAGCAGAAATCCTGGCCTCCCTGCCTAGGGCCTGTGTCCTGGGCCTGGTCAGACCAGGAGACTAGTTCTGCAGGACCTTGAGCGCAAGCGTGTGCCGCCAGCCCAGCAGCTTTCACAGATTCCTCTAGATTCCCTGCACCCAGTGAAGGCCTCGATGGCCTTGGCTGGCTGCACTCGATCCCTTCTCACACAGAGGCAAGTGCAGATTTTATTCTTGTCCCAGGACTGAGGATTGTGCAAGGAGGGGAGGAGGGAACTGTGCTCCCGGCACCCCTCCCACCTCACTTCTGCTGGATCCGGGAGGAGGTGCTGAGAGGGACCATTTCAGGGATGCCCATCCCTAGAGTGCACTTCCACCCTTTGGGCAGAACTGGGGGTAGCCCAGCATTGCTACTGTGTGACCTGTAGGTGCAGAGGGAGTGGGGCCCCGGCTGTACCAGCACCTGGCTCCCACGGAAGCAGTCTGTGTGCAAGTTCAGATGGGCGTGGCACAGCTGTGTATCAAGAGATTGGCTCCATCCAAGACCAAAGGCAATAACCCGAACCAAAAGGTCTCCTGCTCTATTCCCAAGAGATGCCAACCAAACATCAACAAGGGCTTTGATGCTTGCCAGTGACAAAGGGAGTCAGAGCTGGTCTGCAGAGAATGACCATCAAATAAAAAGAATATGACCAACTGCACAATCCAATCCCAGGGCAGAATTCTTATTTTATCCAAATACCCTACTGTTTATGATGGAATAGACCAGAGAAGAGCACCTTCGTGGCTCAGTAGGTTAAGTGTCTGACTGCAGCTTGGATCATTACCCAGGACCCTGGGATCAGGCCTGTATCAGGCTCCCTGTTCGGTGCAGGGTCTGAATATCCCTCTCCCTCTGCCCTTCCCATTCTCCTCTCTCAAATAAGTAAACAAATGAAAAACAAAACAATTGCATTCCTATACATCATCTTCTTTATTTCATCCCGCCCACTCTCAGTCTACAAAGTAGCAGGTATACTCCAACTGCACCAGGGACTCCCTCCTGTTGATTCCCGCCTCATTGTGCTTCCGGACCTGAGGTTTCTTCCTCTTCAGGAATTTCATCCTCAATATTTTCCACCGCCCAATCTTTAGAGATACAAACACGAGGATGAGGTGATTAGACAGTGAGGCCCCGTGTTCCTGCTACTCCAACTGAGGCCACTTTGGAACACCTGTCGACACCTGCTCTTCCTTGGGATCCTCAGACCTTCCCTGGGCTCTTGGGAGTTAGAGCCCTTCACCAAGACATTGACCACACTGGCAAACCTTCCTTGAGAGAGAGAGAGAGGATGCCCCTTCACCTGGCATTTCCCCATTTCCACAAGATCATGATAGCTCTCACGTGGACATGGATCCACCTGGATCCACCTGTGATGGGTGGTGGACACCTGCTAGGTTAGATGGGGTCCATGTGCAGCCACTATGCCAGACTCAGAGCAGCTGCCCAGGAGAGCCATTCATGATGATGGAAATGATCTGTGTTTTCAACATGCTCTACTGGGCTCTGGCACTGTGGTTGGTATGATGAGGGATGAAATGTGTAACTTCATTGACTGTAAGGAATTTCAACATATGCAGGCATGTCTGGCTATCGGCTGCCTCCTTGGATAGCTCAGGTCTAGGATCCAAAAATGAGGAAGCTGTGACCTCCCTGCCCTAGGCCTAGGGGTTCCTGCAGTGGAATTTGCTGGCCTGACCTGACTTCATTTCTGTTGGTCTCTGGGCTCCTATCCATGAGGCAGGCACTACAGGAGGTCCTGGCATCACTCAGACAGGAAGGTCTGCACTCAGGTCCTAGAGGAATCCTAGCAGGGGCTGCTTCTAAGCAGAGGAGAGGACCCCATACACATGGGCTGGTAATGAGGCAGAGGGGGCACACCTCATCCTCTTCAGAAGCTCACACTTTTCCTTCCTGATGCAGGCTAGAGCCTAGGTAGGTACTGGTTTAGTGTGGGGCCCCACACCCCAGACATGCTGAGCAGGGACCTTGCCAACCCAGAAGTGGATCCCAGTTTTTGAGTTGCTGAACTCGCTGAGCCCTGGCGTCCACGTATCTCTACTTCCCGCTATCTCTATGGACACAAACTCCTTACCTGAATTCTACCCCTTTGCTTGTGAAAACATGTCCATGGGTCTCCACCTGGAAGACCCGTTTTCTGGTTTTGGTTTTTGTTTATTTCACTACACCTGTGATTTTCATTCCAGTGAGGACCCAGAATCAGATTGGCGCTCCTGACTAAAGACAGGAAGAGACTGCTTCAGGGTACGTACCGCTGTCACTAGTTCTGAGGCCACCTGCAGGTACAGAAGAGAGAACACCATGAGGCTCAGCTCCCTCTTACTCTGCACTGATTTTACTGCTCTCAAAAACTTAAGGAAGCCAGATGGGAGGGACATCATGTTTGACACACTGGTGCCCAAATAAATGACAGGACACCTGGAGGAAGCTGCTTTTCCTGAAGGATGTGTCTCTCCGGCTCATTCAGATGCTGACTACAGGATCACTCAACCAAGCAGGAGAAACCACTGCTGAGGGAATGTACCCCATCTCGCTGTTTATTTCCAGCTTTGGTGTTGCCAATGGTAAACATCCTCTGAAATAAGGTAACGGTTGGCAAGGGGCAACCACTCAGCCCTTTTCTCAAGAGGAAGATTATGTATTTCACCTCAGAGAGCCACTGTCTGATTTTCATCATCACAATTTGTGTGGAAAGAAACCAAGAAAGCAACATTCATTCCTCCGTTAATGATACTGAAGCTCACCTTGACGATACTGATTTGTTCTTCCTCACTGATGTTTTCCATGAATTTTGTTATGAGGAATGAATCCAAGGATGAAACTAGAAGGACACAGAGAATCCATCAGTACATTCGTCATGCTGCTCAAGAATACCTCAGGTAGAGATTCCTGAGTTGCTCGGTCATTTAGGAGTCTGCCTTCAGCTCAGGTCAGGCTGTCTAGGACCTGGAATTGAGGCTAGTTTGGGGCTCCCTTCTCAGCAAATGGTCTGTTTCTCTCACCCTCCCTCTGCCCCTCTCACCTCTTCTGCTCCCTTTCTCTCAAATAAATAAGTAAAAGCACAGAAGAAAATAAGAGAGTAATTTTGGGACTGTTGCTCATTACGAATGGAGGGCTAGAGAACATGGAGGCACTAGGTTAGCAAGCATGGGCCGATCTGCACTGTTGGGCCACCCACGGTCTGAGGACTCTAAGATGTACTGTGTGAGGAGGTTCTGTTTTTTGTTATTTTTTAAGAATGTCGACTGAGTCCATCTTGTGGTGTCGGTGGGACATATCTGCTGGGGAGTCTACCTCACTCATTCTCCTCCTCACTTTCTCTGTATTTCTCTGTGTCACTGTCTCTATCCTCTCTCTCTCACTATCGGTCTGTCTCTCTCTCACACACTGCATAGAGTCAACAAGTCACCTCCCCCAAGCCTGTTGCACTCACAGCCACTCCACGCACAGAGAATACATTGGCTTCCTAGGAATGTAGAAACACGGACCTCTTTTCTCACCTGGGAAAGCTGCCTATCTCACACACTCCCAAGCCTTAGGAACATGGAATCTGGGTGCCTGGACAGCAAGGGTGTCTGGGTGTGAGGACAGCAAGGTTGCCCCATCTGCCTTACTATTTAGAGTTTTTCCTAAGCAAGAGACTGATGATTCCAGAATACACACCAGTTTCGCTGCTTTCTGAGGCGACCTGCAGTTACACAAAAGAGGAGAAGATGGGGGTCAGTTCATGTGTATACTTTGTCATTGATTCTCTGGTGAGTACTGAACACCAAATGAACAAGTGTCGTAAAGTCAAAGGCCCCCAAAGGAAGCACAGATTGCACCCACGGAGAAAGCATGAGCTTTTCCTGGGAGATAGATCTCCCAGGTTGACTGAAGCAGCAATTCCAAATTCAGAATTCAAGGCGGAAAAGTGCTTCTGAGCAAATGTCCCCTACTGCACAGTTTACATCCTCCCCTCCCAACACCCCACCAAGATGGTACTTACACCAAAAAAATACACTGTTCCTTACCATATGTGCATTCCCTTCAAAAAGAGGAAAACCAAGAGAGCAACATTTCTAATACAGGTAAAATGGGGCAGGCTTCCCATAGAAGTGGGTGGAGAGTCTTTCAAGGATTCTTCAAACTCAGACGCCACAGCCTTGGCAAGATCTAGGAGGACACAGAATATCAGTGCATTGGTTGTGGTGCTCAGGGATTAGTGAGATCAGTGTTTACATCCATACAGGGGAAGCCTGCATGGTAATGAGGCTACTGCTAGGCCGTCATTGGTGGATGAGGAAAAACCTTCAGATGGTCCCAGGGTCTGGGATCCATCTCCTCTTTGGGCACCCTGCTCAGCGGGGTTGTGCTTCTCCCCTTCCCTCTGCCCTTCTCCCTTGCATATGCTCTCTCCTGCTGTCTCTCTGTCTCTCTCAAATAAAAACTTTAAAAAAGGCAATGGCAACTTTAAGTATCATGAAATAATCAGTGTAAAAGAGAACTGATGGGCACATCGATTCCAATGATGGGTTCCCTTCTCTCATAGAGCTCGTTGTGAAACCCAGCCCCATGTTCCTACCTTCTTGACCTCTTCCAAAACCATTTCTGCCTCTGTAGATCCACATATGCTGTCATGTCTCTTGAATGGTTTTGCACTTGATTTCAACCGTCAAAAGACGGTGGGCTTGTGCAATGTTGGGCAATCCTTCATCTGTTCTTTTTTAGTCTATTACTCTGTTGTTTTTATTCATTAATCTGTCGTTATCAAAATCAACCATTATGGGAGAGATTTAAATACCGAATGTGTACCATTTACAAATAACCATAGTTGTGAAAAAGAGCGGAGAGGGCAGGCTTCCACATGTACATCAAAGCAGTCACAGGGTGAAAGGTCCAGC
Organism: Vulpes vulpes; assembly: GCF_048418805.1. Taxonomy (NCBI): domain Eukaryota; kingdom Metazoa; phylum Chordata; class Mammalia; order Carnivora; family Canidae; genus Vulpes; species Vulpes vulpes. The sequence goes on along the minus strand of NC_132789.1, from coordinate 17,529,810 downwards.
ATAGGGAATATGATCAATGGAATGGTATTAGTGCTCTATGGGGACCCAAAGAATCTATGCTTGGGGTGAGTGCAGTTTCAATGAACGTAAGTGCCAATCATAGGTGGTACACCTGAAACAGATGTAACCTTGTGGGTCATCTTCACCCGAATTTAAAAGCCGTAATAATGTGGTCAGCGGGGTGGTTCCTTCGGTTGAGCATCTCTCTTTGGCTCGTGTCATGATCCCAGGGTCCTGGGTTACAAAATATTATGCATATGTCAAAACACACCCAAATGCAGCGCAGTTCTTAATAGAAGTGGTCGACGTCAATGATAATAATATCGCTACGCCGTTTTCTTGTAATAAATGTTCCACACTGATGTTGGTGAGAATAACTGTGGACGTTTTGTGCCAAACGATAGGGTGACGGGTTTTTATAGTATATGCTGCATTATGATATCAACCTAACCTTAACGTCAAGAATATGCTCTATTTCTTAAAACACAATAAGAGTTTTATTTGCTAATATTAAACACGGACAAATATGTCCAAATGTTAACTTACAACACTTCCCATTAAATCTGACCAAATTAGAGTTCTCAATGCGATTTCACTATTTTGGACACAAACTAATGACTGACCTTTTAAGTTAAGATGTGGACACATGAAACATAAACAATACGGCTTAGGAGGTCTGTCTTTACTACGGCACCCTGAGCAAAACTGAGTAAGGATTCCTTTGTGTGTGTGTGTGGAGAGAGCAAAAGAGCAAGTGTAAGGAGGAGAGGGGCAGAGGGAAGGGAAGAGAGAATACGAAGCAGGCTTCATGCTGAATATGGGTGAATCTGATGACCCTGAGGTCACGAACAGAGCTGAAAACCAGGAGGCAGAAACTTAGCTGACAGAAACACTCAGGTGCCCCCTGGATAAGATTTCTTGAGGCTATTTAACGAATGAATTTTCATGTCACCTTCTAATGATGCCACGGACGGTTCCAACTTCTGTGTGTGCCACAGGGGATGTTAAATTAAGTATTTTCACCCACGTTCCAGGGCGGGTGTCCCCAGGTTGTCTACACGGTTCTCGTTCTGGCGTTTCCACAGTAGATCCTGGGAAATAAGTGGATATAGAAAGAGCTGTTGACAGGTTGCTGTTAGAAGAGCCTCGAAAATTAAGGAGTCAATCCCATTTACAATTGCACCCAAAAGCATAAGATACCTAGGAAGAAACCTAACCAAAGAGGTGAAGGATCTATACCCTAAACACTACAGAACGCTCCTGAAGGAAATGGAGGAAGGCACAAAGAGACGTAAAAATACTCCGTGCTCATGAGGGCTGGAAGAACGAATATTGTGAAAATGTCCACGCGACCCAGGGCAATTTACACATGTCATGCAATCCCTATCAAGATACCATGGACTTTCCTCAGGGAGTTGGAACAAACCATCTTAAGATTTGTGTGGAACCGGAAAAGACCCCGAATAGCAGGGGACTGACTATTCAAAACGAAGACCACAGCTGGGGGCATCACAATGCCAGATTTCAGGTTGTACTGCAAAGCCGTGGCCGTCCAGACAGTGTAGTAGTGGCACAAAAACAGACCCATAGATCAATGGAACCGAATAGCGATACCAGAAGTGGACCCTCAAGTTTACGGTCAACTGATATGCGACAAAGGAGGAAAGACTACGCACTGGAGAAAAGACTGTCTCTTCAATAAATGGTGCTGGGGAAATTGGACATCCACATGCAGAAGAAGGAAACTGGACCATTCTCTGACACCACAAACAAAGATAAACTCAAAATGGATGAAAGATCTAAATGTGAGACAAGAATCCATCCCAGTCCTCAAGGAGAACACGAGTAACACCCATTCTCAACTTGGCCAGAGCAACGTCTCACAAGATACATCCGCATGGGCAAGAGAAACAAAAGCAACAATGAAGTATTGGGACTTCACCCAGATTGAAAGCTCCTGCACAGGAAAAGAAACAGTCCACAAAAGTAAAAGACAACCTACAGAACGGGAGAAGATACTTGCAAAGGACCTCTCAGACAAAGGGCTGGTGTCCAAGATCTATAAGGAACGCATTCAACTCAAGAGCAAAGAAACAAACAATCCAATCGTGAAACGGGCAAAAGACACAAACAGAAATCTCACAGAGGAAGACATGGACACGGCCAACAAGCACAGGAGAACATGCCCCGCATCGCTGGCCATCAGGGAACTACCGATCCAAACCCAAATGATGAGATACCACCTCACACCAGTGGGAATGGGGAAAAGTCACAAGACAGGAAACCACAAATTTGGAGAGGATGCGGACAAAGGGGAACCCTCTTGCACTGTAGGTGGGAATGTGTACAGCCACTCTAGAAAACTGTGTGGATGGAGGTTCCTCAAAGAGTTAAAAATAGATCTTCCCTACAGCCCAACAATTGCACTGCTGGGGATTTACCCCAAAGGTGCAGATGTGGTGGAATGCGGGGATACCTACACCCCGCTGTTTATGGCAGCAATGTCCACAGTAGGCAAACTGTGGGAGGAGCCTCGGGGTCCATCAAGAGATGAATGGATAAAGAATATGTGGTCCACGGCTACAATGGAATTGTTACCGAGCCACAAGAGATGACAAATACCCCCCGTTTGCTCCGACGTGGACGGACCTGCAGGGACTTATGCTGAGTGAAGTAAGTCCATCGGAAGAGGTCACACTTGATATGGTCTCATTCATTTAGGGAGTATAAAACCTAGGGAAAGGGAATAAAGGGAATGGAGAAAATGAGTGAAAGTATTAGTGAGGGTGACAAAACAGAAGACAGACCGAACTCTGGGAACTGAACAAGGGGTAGTGGAAGGGGAGGTGTGTGGGCAGTTGGGGCGACCAGGTGATGGGCAGTGATGCAGCGGAGGGGCGGGGCGGGGGGGCGGGGTCACATGGTGGGATGAGCACTGGGTGTGATGCTATAAGCGTTCAATTTGCCGGCAAATTGAACTGCAGTGAAAATGTTTAAAGAAAGAAAACATTTTGCTAATATTTAACACAAACTAGTATGTCCAAATGTTGTCAGCCTCACAAGCCCTCCCACTAAATCTGACCAAATTAGAGTTCTCAATGCGATTTTACTATTTTGGCCAAAGACTAATGACTGACCTTTTAAATTAATATTTGGACACGTGAAACAAAGAATACGGCTGAGGAGGTCTGTCTTTACTACGACACCCTGAGCAAAACTGAGTAAGGATTCCTTTGTGTGTGTGTGTGTGTGTGTGGAGAGAGCAAAAGAGCAAGTGTAAGGAGGAGAGGGGCAGAGGCAAAGGAAGAGAGAGTACGAAGCAGCCTCCATGCTGAATATGGGTGAATCTGACAACCTTGAGGTCATGACCAGAGCTGAAACCCAGGAGGCAGAGACTTAGCTGACAGAAACACCCAGGTGCCCCTAGGACAAGATTTCTTGAGGCTATTACTTAATGAATCAATTTTCATGTTACCCTCTGGGCTTTCATCCGTTGGCTGAACTTTTCTGTTGTGGAAGATGGCAAATAGCTTTGGCCGTGCTCCTGGGCAGGTGTACCCAGGTTGTCTGCTAGATTCTGGTTGGGTTGTATTCACAGCAGCTCCTGGGAAATAAATGGACATAGAAAGAGCTGTTGACTGACAGGTTGTTGTTAGAAGAGCCTCGAAAATTAAGGAGTCAATCCCATTTACAATTGCACCCAAAAGCATAAGCTACCCAGGAATAAACCTAACCAAAGAGGTAAAGGATCTGTACCCTAAACACCACAGAACGTTCCTGAAAGAAATCGAGGAAGGCATCAAGAGAAGGAAAAAGGTTCCAGGCTCATGGAGAGGAAGAATTAACATTGTGAAAATGTCCATACTACCCAGGGCAATTTACACATTTCACGCAATCCCTATCAAAATACCGGGGACTTTCTTCAGAGAGTTGGAACAGACCATCTTAAGATTCTAGTGTGGAACCGGAAAAGACCCCAAAGAGCCAGGGGACTATTCAAAACGAAGGCCACAGCTGGGGGCATCACAAGGCCCGATTTCAGGTTGTACTACAAAGCCGTGGCCATCAAGACAGTGTGGTAGTGGCACAAAAACAGACCCATAGATCAATGGAACCGAATAGCGAATCCAGAAGTGGACCCTCAACTTTATGGTCAACTAATATTCGAGAAAGCAGGAAAGACTATCCCTGGAAAAAGACAGTCTCTTCAAAAAAGGGTGCTGGGAACATTGGACATCCACATGCAGAAGAAGGAAGCTAGACCATTCTCTGACACCACACACAAAGAAAAACTCAAAAAGGATGAAAGATCTAAATGTGAGACAAGAATCCATCCAAATCCGAGAGGCGAACAGAGGCAACACCGTTTTTCAACTTGGCCACAGCAACATCTCGCAAGATACGTCCGCCAAGGCAAGAGAAACAAAAGCAACAAGGAATTATTGGGACTTCAGCCAGATCGAAAGCTCCTGCGCAGCAAAAGAAACAGTCCACAAAAGTAAAAGACAACCTACAGAACGGGAGAAGATACTTGCAAACGACCGCTCAGTCAAAGGGCTAGTGTCCAAGATCTATAAAGAACATACTCAACTCAAGAGCAGAGAAACAAACAATCCGATCGTGAAACGGGCAAAAGACCCGAACAGAAATCTCACAGGGGAAGAGAGAGACACGGCCAACAAGCACATGAGAACATGCCCCACATCGCTGGCCATCAGGAAACTACAGATCCAAACCCCCAGGAGATACCACCTCACACCGGTGGGAATGGGGAAAAGTCACAAGACAGGAAACAACAAATGTTGGAGAGGACGCGGACAAAGGGGAACCCTCTTGCACTGTAGGTGGGAATGTGAACTGGTGCAGCCACTCCGGAAAACTGTGTGGAGGTTCCTCAAAGAGTTAAGAACAGATCTTTCCTCCGGCCCAGCAATGGCACTGCTGGGGATATACCCCAAAGCTGCAGATGCGGTGAAATGCGGGGACACCTGCCTCCCGATGTTTATGGCAGCAATGTCCACAATAGCCAAACTGTGGAAGGAGCCTCGGGGTCCATCGAGAGATGAATGGATAAAGAAGATGTGGTCCACGGCTACAAGGGAATATTACTCAGCCATGAGAAACCACAAACACCTACCATTTGCTCTGACGTGGACGCACCTGGAGGGATTATGCTGAGTGAAGTAAGTCCATTGGAAAAGGACAAACTTGATATGGTCTCATTCATTTGGGTGATATAAAAACTAGTGAAAGGGAATAAAGGGAATGGAGACAATGAGGGAAAATATCAGTGAGGGTGACAAAACAGGAGACATACCCAACTCCGGTAACTGAACAAGAGGTAGTGGAAGGGGAAGTTGGGCTGGAGGTTAGGGCGACCCAGTGATGGGTACTGATGTGGCCCGGGGGGGGGGGGGGGGTGGTGTGCGGGGGCGCGTGGCGCACTTGGCGGGATGAGCACTGGGTGTTATGCTATAGCGTTCAATTTGCCGGCAAATTGAACTGCAGTAAAAATGTTTAAAAAGAGTACATTTTGGGGGATCCCTGGGAGGCGCAGCGGTTTGGCACCTGCCTTTGGCCCAGGGCGCGATCCTGGAGACCCGGGATTGAGTCCCACATCGGGCTCCCGGTGCATGGAGCCTGCTTCTCGTCTGCCTGTGTCTCTGCCTCTCTCTCCCTCTCTCTGTGACTATCATAAAAAAAAAAAAAAAAAAAAAAAAAAAAAAAGAAAAAAGAGTACATTTTGCAAATATTTAACACGGACTTGTATGTCCAAATGTTAGCCCCACAAGCCCTCTCACTAAATCTGACCAATTTAGAGTTCTCAATGCGATTTTACTACTTTGGCCACAGACTAATGACTGACCTTTTAAATTAAGATGTGGACACATGAAACATAAACAATACGGCTTAGGAGATTTGTCTTAACAATGGCCCCCAAGCAAAACTGAATAATGATTCTGTTTTGTGTGTGTGGAGAGAGCAAAAGAGCAAGTGTAAGGAGGAGAGGGGCAGAGGCAAAGGAAGAGGGAATACGAAGCAGGCTCCATGCTGAATATGGGTGAATCTGATGACCCTGAGGTCACGAACAGAGCTAAAAACCAGGAGGCAGAGACTTAGCTGACAGAAACACTCAGGCGCCCCCTGGACAAGATTTCTTGAGGCTATTTAACGAATGAATTTCCATGTCACCTTCTAATGATGCCACGGACCGTTCCAACTTCTGTGTGTGCCACAGGGGATGTTAAATTAAGCATTTTCACCCACATTCCAGGGCGGGTGTCCCCAGGTTGTCTACACGGTTCTCATTCCGGCGTTTCCACAGTAGAACCTGGGAAATAAGTGGACATAGAAAGAGCTGTTGACAGGTTGCTGTTAGAAGACCCTCGAATACTAAGGAGTCAATCAATCCCTTTTACAATTGCACCCAAAAGCGTAAGATACCTAAGGAAGAAACCTAACCAAAGAGGTGAAGGATCTATACCCTAAACACTACAGAACGCTCCTGAAGGAAATGGAGGAAGGCACAAAGAGATGGAAAAATACTCCGTGCTCATGAGGGCTGGAGGAACGAATACTGTGAAAATGTCCCTGCGACCCAGGGCAATTTACACATTTCATGCAATCCCTATCAAGATACCATGGACTTCCCTCAGGGAGTTGGAACAAACCATCTTAAGATTAGTGTGGAACCGGAAAAGACCCCAAATAGCCAGGGGACTATTCAAAACCAAGACCACAGCTGGGGGCATCACAATGCCAGATTTCAGGTTGTACTACAAAGCCGTGGCCGTCCAGACAGTGTGGTACTGGCACAAATGTGATCCTGGGAAATAAGTGGAAATACAGATCATGACTTCTAGAATTGTCCTGTTGTATGTAACCTCATTCCTTCAAAAACCCAGGAACCCAGAGAGGATGTACATTTCCAAAGTAAAGTTTTTAAAGGATTATTTTGAGTGCACTCAGCTGTGCACCCAAATACTCTAGGGATAGTGTCCTGAAGAGGCAGAAAATCAATTATGTAAAACCAACAACTTTTTAACAGCAGCTTACTTAAGAAAAACATTTGGTGCCGTTACAGAGCAATTACTTTTTACTCATATCTGATATAAAGTGATTTAAATTGGCAGAAGTAATGATTACAGAAATGTCTCTAAAATATTCTTGGCCCTAAAGGGAGGGAAAAACAAAACAAGACAAAACCAGAGAGGGAGACAAACCAGAAGAGAGTCTCAACTTAGGAAGTAAACTGAGGGTTGCTGCAGGGGAAGTGGGCTGGGGGATGGGGTGACTGGGTGGTGGGCACTAAGGAGGGCACATGATGTACTACTGAGTCCTTGATATAGACAACTGAGTCCGTAAACTCTGCCTCTCAAGCAAGTAATACGCTACATGTGTATTGGATTTTAATTAAAAATAAGTAAAATACACTTGGCCCTAGATGCCCTAAAATTTACATCCAAATATCCTAGTCTAACACCTGAAAATCACGTCCTCTAGGTATTCTAAGACATCGGCAAGCGTAACTGTTTTGTAGTTTAAGTGACACGTTTGCTTAATTAAAAGAAGATGTCTACCTAAGAGAGAAAGGGGATTTTTAAAATCCTGGATGGAGGTTTCATTAAATAGCCTAAGTACTTGTCACTTAACATTCAGATGACTAATCCTTACAGATTCCTTAGAAGGCTGAGAAATTATTAACCATCCCTGTTAATACAACATTTTTCATGGCTCTTAGGTCATTAATAGGAGTTTTAAGTTCTTGGGGTACCTGGGTGACTCAGTCTGGCTAAGCCTCTGCTTCAGCTGGGGTGACCTCGGGGTCCAGGGGTCAAGCCCCTTCCAGCAGGCGGCGCGCAGGGCAGGGGGTGGAGGCTGCCCCGTCGGAGACTGCGGGGGCTGCGGGGGCTGCCGGGGCTGCCGGGTCGGGGCTGCGGGGCCGAGGCTGCCGGGTCGGGGCTGCGGGGCCGAGGCTGCCGGGGCGGGGGCTGCCCGGGCGCCCGCAGCGGCCAGGCGGCGGCGGCGAAGGTGAAGACAGCGGTTGGGCTGGGTAAGAGCGCGCTGCCCGCGGCGTGGCGGCGGAGGGGGCGGGGCCGAGGGGCGGGGCCGAGGGGCGGGGCCTCGGAGGGGCGGGTCCCGTGGGCGGGGCCTCGGAGGGGCGGGGCCGCGGGAGGAGCCCGGAGCAGCGGGTGGCCCAGCCCAGGCAGCCTCCCAGGAGCGCTGAGTCAAGGCAGGAGGTCGCCCCACCGGGCCAGTGCGGACGAGGAGCGGGAAGAGCGAGGCGCTGGCGACCCCACCACGGGAGTCGCTCCCTTCCACGCACGGGGCCCGCTTCTGAGATGAGCTCTGCGTGTTATGCCGTATGTTGGCAAATTGAGCTCCAATAAAAGTAAAAGAAATTAGATTCTTTGTACCTGAACCTAGAATATAATATTTCAACCTGTAGCTTCTTTGTTTATTCTTCTTTCCAATCTTCTAGAATTCTCATAAAAAGAACATGGGTCTAGAACACAATGAAGAAAAATGAAACTCGTGTGTGTGTGTGTGTGTGGAGGGGGTTAATAATTCTGGGGAGTTCTTAAAGTAAGGTAATATTACTCATTTAATATATGTTGATAGCATCAGTCTACACCCTGGTCACTGGTGGACATGTTCCTTAACAAGTGTTGAAATTCCCAAAATGTTTTAACTAGAGTAACCAGTTATTACGTAGCACTTTATAAGTTTTTTTTTTTTTACTTTATAAGTATTAATACAAATGAATCATTGAGTTTTAGGGAAAATCAGTAATACCTGAAAATCATCTATATTTACTTTGAATTTCTTTAAAGAAATAGAGTGTGGACTCTACATACTGATTTATTGAAGATGACACTAGTAGGTAAGGAACTAAAAAACATCAGTGGCCAGCACCCTTGAGTTTATTGTTGCTTTGCATTTCTGTGTCAGAGGTAATGCAATCACAGTTGGACTAGGGACTTCAGGGACTCCTGGCTTTCTGAGAGCGATGATCCCATGGTAGTCTCCGGCTTCACTCAAAAGGCAGCCAAAATTAACTAAAGAAAATCTCTTTAGAAAGAAATGTGAAACAGTGTATGTTTTAATCAGTATCTGTTCTAGGGACATTTCAGTGGAGATTTTCTTCCATGTGACTGGAATTTCCAAAGAACAAGACCAATCAAAGCCTCTAGCTCTAGTAACACAGTATATTTTAATGACCTAGAATTTCTAACATATTTATCTAATTCAGCATCTTTACTGATCCAAATTTTCTATTTTTCTTTTTTCTTTCTTTCTTCTTCTTTTTTTTTCCTCCCAGCTAAATATCTTTTCCATTCCCCTTCTTCTTCTGCATTTTGACCAGGTCCTAAGAATTACATCCACAAAATATGGAAATCCTTCCATATAAAACAGATAACTTAGTAACTGGATAACCAATTGATTGAGAACTAAGAAGGAAGATCTTATTGAAAACTTTGGAACTTTTGTTTTGATTCCAGAGATGCTGGCATGAGTACAGAAAGGGAGTCATCTCAGATAAAAATGATTTATAGATTTTTCTTAACAGAAGTTTTTTGAGGTCCTTTCATATGCAAATTTATTCAAATAGCACTTACATTTAGCCATCTACCTCTCTATATTTGACCATTTAATTCTCAGAGAGCATCTATTTTCTTTTCTTTTTTAAGATTTTATTTATTTATTCCTGAGAATACCCAGAGAGGAGAGGGAGAGAGAGAGAGAGAGAGAGAGAGAGGCAGAGACAAAGGCAGAGGGAGAAGCAGGCTCCGTGCAGGGATCCTGACGTCCTCCGGGATCACGCCCTGGGCTGTAGGCGGCGCTAAACCGCTGAGCCACCGGGGCTGCGCGAGAGCATCTATCTTCTGTGAAAGGACCCGGGTGTTGGAATGCAGGAACAGAAGACTAAGTGAGCTATCATTCCAATATTGTGATTATACGATTTGTTAGAAAATAAGAATTTATTTATTTATTAAAGATGTATTTATTTATTTATGATAGACAGAGAGAGAGAGAGAGAGGCAGAGACACAGGAGGAGGGAGAAGCAGGCTCCATGCTGGGAGCCCGACGTGGGACTCAATCCCGGGACTCCAGGATGGGGCCCTGGGCCAAAGGCAGGCGCTAAATCCCTGAGCCACCCAGGGATCCCCAAGAAGAATAATTTAAATATGTAGTATTGCCTTCTCTGTATATCTGTACTAAGCAGGTGGTAGGAGTAAGCCTATGCAGCTATCTCTGCATTTACTTGTAGAACCAATTATAGAAATAATTATGAAAGCGAATGCAAATAGGTATTCACTTGGCATAGAAAATTATTTTAGCAATGAAATTCTTGAGTTTCCATAATACCACTGAAATATATACGCGCATATATAATACATACATACCATGTATGTATATGGTATGTATATGGTATGTATACCAAGCACACACACACACACACACACATATACATATATACAAATATATGTTTAAGTGGTCAGAGGGATTCTCCTCTTTTCTAATTTTATCAGCTTTCTTTCTTTTGGCATTTCCTTTTCTTTATTCAAAAACTCCAGCTTTCATTTCAGTCATGAGCAAGTCTAGGAGTTGAGCTAAAGTGGCAGGAGATGAGTGATAGTAATAGGGAGAGAAATCAAGAATGAAAGGGAATTGGTATGACTAAGCCTCACCCATAAACGGCCCCTGCACCAAAGTCCAGAATAGTCTCGTGAGTGTGTGTATGTGTAAAGAAAGAAAGAAAGGATAAACATTAGGTCCAACATTATTAGTACAAACGTGAGATAAACATAAATCAGAGAAATACATTAAGCAAATCTTCAGTGGCCAAAATGAGGGGAAAAAGTGGAGTCACTCATCTTTTGGGTACTCTGGGACACGTAAGAATCTCTGCCAAAAGACTCGGTATTTCAAGGACAAGAGATTGAAGAGCCTAACGTGAAAATCTCTTACGTAGGTCTGGGGGTTGAAGTTAAACTATTGATAAGAACAGAGAAATTCCACAGAAAGAATTTAACCAAACAACCGATTTCTGGTTTCGTACCTTCACATTCAGGGTCCAGAGTTCTCTAGAAAGGCACACCCCCAACAAAAGATTTAGAGAGTCTGAATATAAAGCCTTGCTAAGCAGTTATTCAAATCATACTTATCAAACAAATGAATAAATCTCGAGTGAGAGTCAACAGAAAGCCAAAGAACAAGATTCTCAATAATAACAATAATACTAATGATTAATAATAATAGAGCAGCTATCTCGTAATATCGCAGGGTCACGCCCCCAGCGGAAGGCAGGTGCCAAACCGCCGAGCAACCCGGGCGTCCCATATTCTGTCCATTTTAGAGATGAGAACACTGAGGCCCAGAGAGCGTCAGGAACAGTCCCACCGGCTCCCGCGGCCGCCTCCAGCCTGGCACCGAGCGGACGTCCAGGAAGGGACGCAGCCCCGCCCCGCCCCGCCCCGCCCCGCCCCGCAGGGGGTGGGACTGCGGCGCCGCGCGTGGTGGGCGGGGCTGCCCGCGGGGGCGGGGCGGGGCCGGGCGAGGCCTGGGGCGTGCGCGCGGCCCGGAGGACCCTCCCGCTGGGCGCCCGGCCGCGCGGCGGCGGCTCGGGAGGGGCGGGGCGGGGCGGGGCGGCCGCGCGGGGGGCCCTGACGTCACCGGGCCCTCGGCCCCGCCCCGCCGCGGCTGCTGCAGCCGAGCCCGCGAGCGAGCGCCGCCGCCGCCGCCGCCGCCGCCGCCGCCCGGTCGGGAACGCAGCGCGCGCGGCCATGGCCTCGGGCCCCGCGGGTAAGCGGGTGAGCGGGCGCGGGGCGCGGGGGCGGCGGGAGGGCGGCCCGTGCCCCCGCCCCCAGCGCTCGGCTGACCCGCCGTCCCCCCGTCTCGTCCCACAGAGGCGGACACGCGGCAGAGGCTGCTGCGCACTGTCAAGAAGGAGGTAGGTGCCGGGGGTGGGGTGGCCGGGGGCGCGACCCTGCGGAGGGAGCCGCCGGAGCTCCCCCGGGGGAAGGGTCTCCAAAGGGGTGGGGGCCCGTGGCAGCGGGGCGGCCACCTGAGCTGTGGGGCTCACCTGGTAGGACTGGAGGCGGGTGAGTTGGGGGTGGGGGCCTCAGGTACGGGGTCGATGCTTGGCTGCTGTGTGTAGGGGCGGACGCAGCGGGAGGGCCGCCCCCGATGGGGCACACCCGGGCGTGTCTGGGTAGGACCCCCTCTTGTGGAGGAGCAGGTGGGTGGGTCTCATTAAGGGGAGGCAAGCACCTGGGGGCTGACTGGACTTACTGGGAGGTGAGGGGCTGGGTAGGGCTGCAGAAGGAGGACCAGACTTCGGGAAAAGGGAACGGTTCACTTTGGGTAACACCCCCCATCTCCCCTTCCCCACAAGTCTCAGTCCTTAGAGCCGCCCCCAGGAGCTTGGGGACTCCCTCCCCGAAAGTCCCTGGTCATTGGGTTGCACCATCTGTGGGCCTGTGCCAGGGCGTCTTGGCAGGCGAGTTCCCCTCGCCCACCCCTGCCCACCCCTGCCCACCCCCCCACCCCCGACACGCAGTAGGGTGCGAATCAGGCAGGGTTCACCTGCCCCTCCGCCCCCTTCACTCTCCTTGGGGCCAGCTGGGAGCCCAGTCTAGCCTTTAGCGAATAGCCCTCGACTTCCCGGAGAGGGGCGAACCTGCAGTGGTGGGTTCCTGGGAAGCATGTAGATGCCCGGACTGTGTGTGGAGCACGCTCACTCCTGTGTGGGCGCCGACATGTGCTGTGAGTGTGTGTCTGAGGCTGTCTGTGCATCTGCCTGGAGGTAACCAAGTGTGTCTCCGTATTGCGTGTACATGTGTCTGTGTGTGGATCTGTTTTTGTGAGTATGGTGTGTGACCGTGTGATGCGTAAGTCTCTGCGTGCGTGAGTGAGGCTGCGACCAGGTATGTGTGACTGTATGTGTGTGTGCTGCCCTCCTTATGCTGCCTCACATCCCTCACCTGGGACCCGATCGCTGTTGAGCGGCATCACCTCTGTACCTTGAGTCCTCAGCCCGAGATCACAGATGGCTGTAGACCTTGGGGCTGGCCTGATTGCGTGTGTGTGTGTGTGTGTGTGTGTACGCATGCGTGTGCACACACGAGGAGGGTGTCAGCCTGGTGTCAGCACTGAGCACCCAGAAGCCCCTCCCTGCATGGTGGCAGTCAGCCATCAAAGACAGCCTGGAAGAGGGGACCTGTGGCTGCCCCTCCCTCCTCAGAAAGCATGGGCGCATGTTGTGCGTAGGTCTCTGTGTGGCATGTCTCGTGTTGTTCAAAGAATCAGCTCTAGAGCTAGTTGTATATTCTGGCATTTCTGAATAAGGATCCGTAATGAGGGATGTGGAGTTCCTCAGAAAGGTCCAGAACTTTTCAGTTTGGCCCTCTTAGAGGCATTGTGGGACCTGAAGAAAGCTCTATCTAGATAGACCATCTTTCCAACAAAACCTGCACACCTGCAATTTTCTGATGACGAGTTGGTGGAGGGTGTCTTATAGAAACTCTCTCAAAAGCCTTCAGGTTAAAAGCCTGTAGTCTCTTTGTTCATTGTTTAAACCTAGATGTAATTTGTACTCCCCGGAGATTGTCACATGGAATGGCTGTGTTTTCTTTTCTTTTGAAGCGTTTAGTTATTATTCATGAGAGATACACAGAGAGAAGCAGAGACACAGGCAGAGGGAGAAGCAGGCTCCCTGTGCGGAGCCTGACGCGGGACTCGATCCCAGGACCCCGGGATCAAGCCCTGAGCCAAAGGCAGACACTCAGCCACTGAGCCACCCAGGCATCCCCGGAATGGCTGTTTCTCAGGAAATGGCTTGCTGGTTCAATGGAAGGGGTCTACAGGTAGAAGAGCCTGGGAGCAAGGCGTCAGGGAGGGCAGTGCCTCTCGGTATCTGCTTCTGGGCAGGGCTTCAGCTGGGCCTTTGGCCTGGTTCTGCCAGGAGCTCCCTTGGTGCCCTGGACAAGTCCTTTCCTCTCTCAAGGACTCAGCTTCCACAGCTGGAGAAAGAGGCATTGGTGCAATGCTCCTGGAGGTCCTACCCATGTCAGTCTAGTTTGGAATATCGGCAAGCTGTGGAGGACACGTTGCCTCCAGTGACCAGAGTTGTCAGCTTGCATCCTCTGTCCTGGGAGCAGCCGCGTTTGGGGCTTAGAATGAGCTTTCTGCCTGGCCTAAGGCTGAGGCCATCACTTGATCAGAGGGACCCCTTGGCATCCTGCTTGGTGCCTGAAGGGGTCAGGGACAGAACCTCGCAAGTTTGGGCAAAGGTCCTTGACCCTGGATCTGCAGTCAGAAGGCAGGTTTATAGCCACAAGTTGGTGGCTGATTCTAAATTCTGCATTTCTCAGGGCACATCATTTCAGTAATCAGAGTTTCCATAGAGTGGGTACTATTCTGTGCCATATCCTGTGTACACGGTGACTTTATGAGGTGACTGAGGCTGCCCCCATTTCATGGACAAGGAAACCAAGCCTGGAGACGAGGTGTGGATTGCTCAAGAGAACACAGCCAAGAAGGTGCAAAGCCGGGGACTTAACCCCCCAGATCTGTCTGACATCAGAGCCAGGCTCTTACCTCTATATCCTAAACGTGCTCATCCGTGTCTCCACGGCACCACAGTCTCAGCTGTGGATGGAATGATTTCCATCTTACAGAGGTGAAAAATGGCCCAGACGGGATAAGTGATTTCTCAAGGGCACAGAAGCAGTCAAGGGAAGACAAGTTCAAGTCTTCTATGAACCCCTTGTTCAGCATGGGTGCCCCTAAGGGCGTGGCGATGAGTCCATGCCCCACCGAAGCAGACCTCCTCTCTCCTTGCCTTCCTCTGCCCACCTCTTGGGAGAGCATCTTGTCCCAGTATCAGAGAGCCAGTCTTCAATGGAATGGTGGAGGCAAACTCTTTGCGTAGAAATCTGGGAGTCAAGTCTGCTCTTCCTTCTCCTCATCTTTTGGGTTCAGAGAAGTCACATCCCTGCCTGTCATAGCCTCATCCAAAGGTACCTCCCGTCATTCTTCCTGGAAAGGGTGGCTTAACAGTCAGTTTCTTTAGACAAGGTTTGCAAGCTTGGGCTGAGCCACAGAAGCCAGAAAAGCCAGCAGCGGCTATGGGGCTGGAAGCTCTGTCCTGTGCTGACTCTGGGAGCCAGTACGACTCAGAACCATGAAGCAGGTCAAGAAAGGAGCATTGGGCTCACCCAGAGCTGGGTTCAAATTCTGACATGTTTATTTACTGAAGGGTGTCTGTGTGCCAGACACAGGACTGGGCTCTGCGGATGCAGCAGTGAATAAGAGAAGTCCTGCCCTCTTAGGGCTGACATTCCCATTTTGGTACACAGATCCTGATAGACATTCTGAGTGTAATTCAGAGGATTATGACAGCCTTTGCGCCAAGGTGTGAAGGAGAGGTACTTGGCACCACAAGAACATACAACAAGGTCAAGGTGGCCCAGGAAGGCGCCCTGGAGGAAGTGATGTTAAGAAGATACGTGAAGGGGATCCCTGGGTGGCGCGGTGGTTTAGCGCCTGCCTTTGGCCCAGGGCGCGATTCTGGAGACCCGGGATCGAATCCCACGTCGGGCTTCTGGTGCATGGAGCCTGCTTCTCCCTCTGCCTATGTCTCTGCCTCTCTCTCTCTCTCTCTCTCTGTGTGTGTGTGATTATCATGAATAAATAAAAATTAAAAAAAAAAAAAAAAGAAGATACGTGAAGGATGAGCACACCTTTAAGATGAAGGCAGGAGGTGGGAAGACAGAGGAGAACCATTCCTGGCAGAGGGAACTGCATATACAAAGACTTTGTGGCTGGAGGGAGCACCGTGAACTTGAGTGATGAGAGGACTCTGAAGTGGCTGGAGGACAGAGAGGAAGGAGCATGGTGCCAAATGCAGAGGGGCAGAGCTGGAAGTCCTATCCTAAAAGCACAGGGAAAACGGATGGGGAGGACAGGAGCTAGGTGGAGGAAGAGGGCGGAGCTAAACTTGATGGCTTGTAATTGCACAGCCTTAGAGGGGCATCTGTCTGTACCTTCACAAGGGTCTGAGTTTCAGTTTATTCCCAGTGAGGATGAAGATCACTTGTCAGGATAAGCGATGTGAAAACACCCACCACATTAGCCTGAGCTGCCTCTGGGCAGGCATCTTATTTTTTCTGTCTCCCCAGTGTCGCCCAGGAGATAGGGTGGCCTGGGTGAGATTTCCTGCAGTTAAACCCAATCAGCTCTATTCTGGCTCCACCCTGGCTCGCTTTGCCCTCCCCTCCTTTCTCCTCCCAGCCTCCAACCCTTAATTTTGTTTTGGTTCCCAGAGTGGCAGCTGCAGGGACCGGCTTCTTGTTGCCATGACGACTGCCATTAAAGGAGCCAGCCACTTGAGCCAGGTTGATAACGGAAGCCAAGTGACTAACTGCCTTGTTTTCTTGCCTTGGGCTAGGCCTGGGAGGCCTCTTAATTGGAAGAGACAAAAGCAGGTGCTTGAGGGCAGGAGGACAGACCCCCGGGGGAAGGAGGCAGGGGGATGAGGCCAGTGCTGGAGAGGAGGCTCTTGTGGACCTCTGCAAACTGGAGCTGGTATGAGAGCTGCCATGGGGAGCCCTTGCCACAGCGGCTGAGCTGGGCGCGTTTGGGGAGCTGTGCCTTCCAGCCTTGGGACAGGGTAGGGGTGTGACGGGATGGTGGAGGAGGGTTTCACATCCTAAGAAGATTGGAGGAAGTGAGAGAATCAACTGATGTTTCTACTGAGATCCCTGTGGTGCTTCCACTTGGATCTACTTCTTCTCAATAAAAGAGGGGCAACAGTTTTGCCCCCCAGGTGAGGTTGCTGGACAACGTATAGGTCATCGAGTTAAATTCGAATTCCAGATAAACAGAAGTAAAGTGCCTAGTGCTAAATCTGGCAGCCCTAGCCCAGGGGACATTTGGTAATGTCTGGAGCCATTTCTCGTCAAAAACGAGGGTGTGACTGACATCTAGTGGGTAGAGTCCAGAGATGCTGCTCAACCTCCTGCGATGCAGAGGACAGCCCCCCTCCCCCCCCCCCCCCCCCCACCAAGAAGTGTCAGCCCAGACTGGCACTGTGGTTGAGAAGGAGAAACCTCTGTGCTGGAAAACTCCTTCACTTCTTCATGACGGCCCAAGGAGGGAGGATACTTGTCTCCTTCGCTCCATAAAGGAGGAGCTGGAGGCACAGAGGGGTTAAGCAGCTCACTTTAAGGTCACACAGCCAGTCTGTGGAGAAGCCAGGATTCAAATCCTGCTTTGTCAGCTCTGAAGGGTGGCCTCACAGAGGTCCAGCAGAGTCCCCGGAGACATGGCTTGAGGTCAGGCGTATGTAGGGGAAGAGATGGGGCAGCAAAGGCCCGCTAGATGCACCATGCTCGGGGCTTTGCTCCATTAGACGGCAGGGAGCTGTAGAAAATTTATGAGCAAGGAGGGTCTTGCTTGGACTTGGACTTCAGAAAGTATCAGCTGGTAACAGGTCCAAGATGGAGCTTTTTGCCACTTTTAGAAGAAAGCTTCCTCCTTTCTTTCCTGCCTCCTTCCTTCCTTTCCTTCCTTTCTTCTTTCCTTCCTCTCTATCCCACCTCCTCTCCCTCCTTCCATTCCTGACGTTTTTTGCTGCCTCCTTTCTTCCAGGAATATTTATTGAACATCAACTATGTACCAGGTACAGCTCTAGGAACTGTAGAAAAGGTGCAAAGCGACATCCCTGCTCACATGCTCTCATGAAGCATAGGATCTAGTTGGGGGACAGATAGATAAACAATAAATATATGCAGGCACCCCTTGGAGATATCGTGGGTTCAGTTCCAAGCCACCAGAAGAAAGCAAATATTGTGATAAGTCAAATCGAAGGAATTTTTTGGTTTCCCAGTGCATGTAAAAGTTGTGTTTACACTATAGTGTAGTCTATTAAGTGTGTGAAAGAATTATGTCTAAAAAAATAATATAATTATTATATTTTTAATATAATCATCTTAATCTAGAAATACTGTGTTATGTCACATATTACAATTAATTTTATTTTTATTTTATTGTACATATTGTATACATGTTTTAAGGGGAGTGGGAGGTGAAGGCTTCCAAAAAAAACCATTTTACTGCTAAAAAATGCTGACCATCATGAGTTTTCATAATCACTGATCACAGATCACTATGACAAACATAATAATAATGAGAAGTTTTGCAATATTGTTAGAATTACCAAAGTGTGACACAGAGTCAGGAAGTGAGCAAATGCTATTGGGAAAATGGTGCTGATACAGACTTGCTTGATGCAAGATGGCCACAAACCTTCAATCTGTAAAAAGAAAAAAAAGAAAAGAAAAACAAAAGTAGTGTCTGCAAAGTACAAGAAAGCAAAGTATGCCTGTGTTAGAAGTCACAAATGCTGTGAGGAAAATAAAGCTAGAAAGTGGGTGGAGAGTATCTGGGTAGCTCAGTGTTTGAGCATCTGCCTTTGGCTCAGATCGTGATTGCGGGTTCTGGGATCAAGTCCTGTATCAGGCTTCCCGCAGGGAGCCTGCTTCTCCCCCTGCCTATGTCTCTGCCTCTCTCTGTGTGTCTCTCCTGAATAAATAAATAGAAATCTTAAAAGAAAAGAACGAAAAGAAAAAGAAAGTGAGTGGAGCGGAATGGGCAGTGCTTTCCAGAGGAGGTGGTCAGGCATGGCCTCTGATACTATGACATTTGAGCAGAGACCTAAAGGGAAGGAGGGAACCCTGCTGACCTCTGCAGGAAAGGTGTTCCTGCCAGAGGGAACAGCATAGGCAAAGGCCCTGAGTCAGGAACGATGAATAGCAAAGAGGTCAAGGAGCCTGGAGTGGAGTGAACAGAAGGGAGGAGGAGACAGGTCAGAGAGGGAGCAGGAGGCCATTCCTGCAGGGTCTTGTGGCCCCCCCGGAAATGAGACGGGACCCGTGGGAGAATTTTGAACAAGGGGAGAAGCATGAATTCATCCACGTTGCGGACTGCTCTGGCCACAGCCGAGCAATAAATGCAGGGCACAAATCGGGGGCACAGAGTCTTTAGGCAAGAGAAGAAACTTCGCTGTTCTCTTCTGAGCTTTCAATTCTTAGGCTAGAAACCACAGCGCCTTACTCTGCCCCACTCCCCCACTGGCCAAATAGGGGTTCCAGAAATACTTGCCAGTCAAGTAGATGCAGGAATACTGGGTGTGGATATTTTGGGGTTCTCTGATGCTTATAGGGTTGACTCAGATCAGTTCACGTGTGTCGTGTTTTCAGGCTTAAGCTGGCAGAAATTCTCCTCGTGAATAATGCAGCCACATCCGTGCGGTGTGTTTTGATGCTTTTTTCAGGTCTCTGGCAATGCGGCTTCCAGGAGCTTTTGCTAGCACAGGGCCTGGTGGGCTTTAGCACCCTGGTTTGATGTGAGGAGGGTGGCAGGTGGGGCCTAGCTTTCCGGCTGGGTTATGTCTCCTGTGCAGTCTGGCTGGGTCTTCCCTGCAGTAACCTCTTGAAGGGCTCCGGGAAATGGTAGTGTAGCATTTGTTGCTGGTCGGCAGGTAGGAAATGGCATTTGTGCACCCCACTTGCTGGCTGCAGACCCCAGGATGGGAAGTGAGGACACCAAAGTCCTTGTCCCAGCGCTGCCCCTAACCACCTGTGGCCGCCCGCAGTTTCCTTCTGCCTATGCCATTCTGCTTTCCAAGTGGACGCAGTTGGACAGCTCCAGGATTCTAAGAACCTCAAACCATCAGATTTGGCCAGCATCCCTCCCCGAGAGCCAGGTCTCTCGCATTTTCTCAACAAGGAATTTGCCAAGTCTGTATTTAAGACCTATTAAAACTCGGTCACTGATAAGACCATCTGGGAATCTTCGTTCTGGTCAGGAAAAGCAAAGGCTCAACTAAAGGCATTCTAACAGGATAAAGATTTTTTTATTTCTTAAACAGTATTTACTGAGCATCTTATGGTGATGGCCTCATTTAATTGTCATGAAGCCACACAAAGTGGATAAAACACTGTCCCTTAAAGGTAAGGATAGTGACACACGGAGATGGCAAATAAGTCACCAAAGGTCACCGACAGTGTCAGTGGTACAGCTTGGATTCTGGCTCTGGAACCGGGCTCCGCATCACTCCGGAGCTGAAACCAATGACCTATCACATATGGTGATGAGCTCCTCTGAGCACGTGGAGTTGGCAAAAGGTCCAGGCTTTGGAATCGGACAGCCTTGTGTTCCAAGTTTGAGTCCTGCCATTTAGTGGATGCTTGGACCTTTCCAGCTTTGGTGTCCTCGTGCATCAGGTGGCGAGGGTATCCTGTACCGCGCAGCACTGCTGCGATGCTATCACTGCCAGGTATTCACCAGTATTTATGAAGGGACCAGGCAGAGTGCTTGGCTTACCCATTTAAGAGCAAGATAGAAATCAGTCGCAGAAGGACATTGTGCTGCCCTGTCTGGTCAGTCACATGAACTTGTAGATGTTCTCAGTGTAGGATCTTGCTCTCTTTGGGTAAGCCCCAGGCTGGGGGTGCTGCTGCCACAGGAGCAGTGCCGCAGACTGGGAAGAGGGTATTTCTTGGGGTCCAAAGGAACGAGCCCTTGAGCGGGGGTGGGGAAGGCTGAGTCTTGCCTGGCTGCCTCAACATCCTGAGGTGGGCAGTTGGATCTTCCCTCTGGGTCTGCTTATTCATTGGCCTCGTGGCAATAATCCCTCAGCTGAAGAAATTCTGACGCCCTTGTGAGCTTGCGGGTCTTGTCACTTAGCCACCGCGAGGCCCTGGATGAGCAGCTAAGTGCTGAAGGCCAGGGGGAGACAGTGTACTTTTCCTTGAGTAGTAGAGGAAGACAAGAAATAAATAGATTCTTGTGCTTTTTCATTGGACAAACTTGAAAGAACTCAGTTTTGTAAAGGACAATAACCGTTCCTTTGGCAGTGAGTCTCCTACTTAAAAATCAGAGAACGGAAGCCTCAAGACTTGAGACTTGATGATACCTGGGACCTTGACTGGATTCTTCTTTAATTTTTAATTTTTATTATTTTTAATTTTTATTATTTAGTAAATTACATTTAATTAGAATTATAGCAACTATCATGCATTTGTTTCCTTCTTTTTGAGAACTAGACATCTTTACAACCACCATTTATTAAATGCTGCTCTAACTTGCTTTGTTTGATCTCATTTAGTGCTCAAAGCGAGCTTCCTATAGAGCAGGTACAAATAGCGACTCTTCTTTACTGATGAGAGAAACTGAAGCTCAGAGAGGTTAAGAAACTGGACCAAGGTCACACAACTGAGATGTAGCACGGCGCGGTATTTTAGCCGGCTCCACCCATTTCAATTTGGATGATAACTTGCTAACCAAACCAGCTCAAACAATGAATAAATATATGAAGATCAAGCCAAGAGGGAAAGAGAGCCTTAAGAAATCGACGTTATGGTTTCAGGGGTTTGGGAAGTTTGGAGTGAGGCCAGCTTCAGGTACAGCTCTATCCAGGGGTTCCAATGATGTCATCAGGACCCTCTGTGTTTTCTGGTCTCTGCACTGATTTTCTCTGTGCTAGCTTTCTGCTTTGCTGGTCTCTGTGGGGAGGGAGAATGTTGCCCAGCTCTCAGGTTACAACCTGCCAGCTTGGCATCAGCAGACAGAGAGCTTCGCCTTCCCCCCCCAACCCCCCTGCTGTGGTTCTCCTGGAAGATTCAGGATTAGGTTTCATTGGACCTCCGCCCCAGTCACATATGGCTTTTGCGCCAATCACTCTGGGACTCATCGCTTAGATCTGTCAAGCTGGAGGGATGCTGTGGGGTCAGCCCAGTGAGAGGGAGGGAGGGGACCCAGAGGAAGTCCAGGTGACATGACCAGGCAGGGACATGGGAACGAACTAGGCAGACAAGACACAGATGCCTGCCTGGGCAGGGTGAGGGCCCCAGCATCTGGAGCTCAGCCCCGCGGTGCGGAAGTGACCTCCTGGGTGCTAGGTGTCTGTGGGATCTAGGGGCCTGGGCAACCCTGAAGTTATGCAGACACTTTGTACTTGTTGTAGGGAGAGAGTATCCTCAGTACGTCTCTGAGGTCCACAACCCCAAAACCCAAATGCGGTTCAGAACCGCTCAGCAAGATGCTGGAATTTGAAGATGAATACAGTTTCCCCGATCTCGGCTTGCTCAGAAATGAAATGCTCCCTAGTTTGTAACCCAGTGAGCCCTCCAAAAACAACCACCCCTAACAACAATCATAATTAGCATTTACCGGGCACCTACTGTGTTCCAGACCTGCACCATCCAATTGGAGCCACTAGTGTTACATGTTTATATTTAAAGGAAGTAAAACTCAAATAAAAAAATCCTGTTGCTCAGTTGTCCCAAGTTTCAAGTAGCCGCATGTGGCTAGGGATCCCGTTTTGGACATTTTAGGCACAGAGCATTTTCCAGAAAGTTCTGTTGTGTCCTAGACATTGTGCTAAGTGCTCTACATCCATGAACATATTTCAGTCTTAAAACAGCTCAGAGGGGTAGGTCCTATTTATTATCCCTTTTTATAGAGGGGAGTAAATTGAAGCACGAAGGAAGTGAAGTGACTTACCCAAGGCCACACAGCTGGTGAGGGAGCAGAGCCAGGGTACTCACCCAGCCCTTGGATGTGATGCTTGGCTGCTTTTCCTCCCAGTGTAGGCTAGAGGTGGCTAATGTGTTTTCTGGCTCACCCTGTGCTGTTTGAAGCAACCATCTGGAATTCGTGTTCTTATCTCCTGTAGCTGCCCAGACCCCCAGAGAGAATTGAGGCCGCTCCAGCGTCTGTGCGTGCCTTCCTGATCCACGAGGCCCGTGGGTCTGAGGAAGTGGGGCGTGTTGCCAGGGGAGCCGCCTCACACAGCAGCAGAGCACCCAGGAGAGGGCTGGCCGGTCTCCAGGGCGTGGGCTGGGAATGTGAGACACGCAGGCTGTTTTCTCCGGGAATGGAGAGGCGGGGGATTGACTGTCTTCACAGTTCCATCATCTCCCTGAGTGGCTGTGTGCGGGAGGTGTAGCTGGGGGGACCTTTTTGCCAAAATGCCCCCAGGTGAATGCCCCAGAACCAGGCCCTTGCGTGACCTTCTCGTCAGGGGGTGTCTGAGCACCTGTGCAGGGCACCTGTGTGAGGGAAACCCAATCTCAGCGCCCAGAACGCCCTGCTTCCAGGTCAGGGCAGGTTGGCCAGTCCCTATACTCTGAGGGAACGATGCGTGGTGCCTATTTATAGCATCCCAGAAAAGGGTTAACTGGGGCTGTCCTAGCAGCAGCCCACTGAGAAACAGGCTTTTGCTTCCCTTGTAAGGCCCACAGCCATGTTTAGGGCAGGTGCTAAGAGGGAAGACTTTGCTAGCACTAGGACTCTGAAGATCCAGGTGCCATGGCTTCATCACCTATGTCCCCGCCCCCCCGCTCTCTCCCACAGGCACAGATGGGGCTGCAGAAGGACCGTCCTGTGTCTCTGCTTTCATTATCCATCTGTGTGGATGTGGAGGGCAGGGTGGAAGTGTGTGGGTGGGAGGGTGGGGCAGGGCTGTTCTGGAACCGTGTATGAGAGAGAGCAAGAGTCCAGGAGAGGAAGCTTTGATCCGTTCACCAGCGGCTACTGGGCTCTCGCTGTGTGCCAGACGCCTTCAGACCCCTTCTCTGAGAAGGCCCCAGCCCTGTGCAGGCTGCGATGGGCTGAGGGCAGGGAGGAACCCATCTGGAAGGAGGCCCTTTGCCTATGTGCCAGAGCGTTGGGATCCCTGCTGACATCCTACAGTAGCAGCAGAGCACAGACAAGATATTTCCTTTTTTACTTTCTTCTTTTTTAATAATAGACTTTATTTTTTATAGCACGTTTAGGTTCACAATGAAACTGAACAGAAAGTACTGAGATTTCCTATACATCTCTTTATCTGCCCTAAAAATCCTCTGCGCTCTGCTGTTCATCCCTTTCTGCCCCCAACCCCTGGCAACCACTGATCTTTTTGCCGTCTCCATGGTGTTGCTCTTTCCAGAATGTCCTGCAGCTGCATTTGTGTTTTTTTTTTTTTTAATTTTTTTTTTTAAATTTTATTTATTTATGATAGGCACACAGTGAGAGAGAGAGGCAGAGATACAGGCAGAGGGAGAAGCAGGCTCCATGCACCGGGAGCCCGATGTGGGATTCGATCCCGGGTCTCCAGGATCGCGCCCTGGGCCAAAGGCAGGCGCCAAACCGCTGCGCCACCCAGGGATCCCGTGCAGCTGCATTTGGACAGCATGTAGCCTTTTCAGATTCTTTGGTTTCAGTAATACGTGTTTCAGGTTGAAGGTTTCCCTCTTGCTACCATGATTCTCCATTGGAGACCTATGTGCAGAGGGGAGAGGGAGCTGGGTGGTATTGGGCACACCTGGGGAGGTCAGTGGTGAAAAGGTTTGGCAGGGCAGAGGTGGACCTGGCTGGTGTTGCAGGGCCAGGACTTCAGGAGCAGGGAGTTGGCCACCTGGGACTCCGAAGCTGGAGATGATTCAGATCCCAGCCTCTTCACGAACCAGATGGTCTCCATCCCTCCTAGCTCAGCTGCCTCATTGGGAAAATAGAGTAGTAGCAATGGCACCCACATGGCATGCTTGTTATGAATCTTTGGGGCTCATGGATGTGAAGCACCCACGTAGCTTGTGGGATGCACCAGTACGTATTGAATGAATAAATGAACCTACTGTGTGCCAGGCTCAGTGCAGGGCAGATGGTCGTGGGTTCGAGTCCCCACTCTGCCACTCAAAAGCCATGTGCACGGGCAGCCCCGGTGGCGCAGCGGTTTAGCGCCGCCTGCAGCCCAGGGCATGATCCTGGAGACCCGGGATCGAGTCCCACATCAGGCTCTCTGTGTGGTGCCTGCTTCTCCCTCTGCCTGTGTCTCTGCCTCACTCTCTCTCTCTCTGTCTCTATGAATAAATAAAATAAAATCTTTAAAAAATAAAATAAAAAAATAAACTTAAAAAAAAAAGCCATGTGCAAAAAAAAAAAACAAAACAAACAAACAAAAAAAGCCATGTGCTCTTGGGCAAGTATTTGACCTCACCAAGACTCAGTTTCCTCATCTGTAAAAATATGCACCCACACCCATCTCACCTAATTACCCTGAGGATTCAATAAAATAATGCCCCAAGCATGGTGCCAGGCTCAGCGAACACCTCATAAATAAGTGTGTAAAGCACTTACTGTGCGGCTACCACTGTGTTAAATGCTTTTGATGTATTATCTTATGCCTGTGAGGCAAATACAGATACCCATTTTACTGATGGGAAAGATTTGCCCAAGATTCTGTGCAAGAGCTGGGGTTTGAATTCTGGAAGTTTGACTCTAGAGCCCAGTGCTCATAGCTGACCATTGGAGCTTGGAAGTGGAGGAGGTCCCATCAACTTTGCCTAGGGGGTGGGGGGTGGGGGTGGCTCCGGAAGGAGGGCAGAGGACACCTTAGTGAGTCCCAGAAGATGCAGTGGTTTTGCCAGAGCTGGAGATGGAGGTCGGAGTGGGTGAGGATATCAGGTGCAGGGGACTGCACAAAGCACAAAGCAAAGGCAGGGGTGGGAATCCTACAGAAGGAATGGCACAAGTGACCGAGCTGGGCGTGGGAAGGGGCGGGGAGGGGACAGGATGTGGCAGGAAAGGAAGGTAGGGCCCCATGGTAGAAGCAGTCACAGCTCGCAGCCCTGTTCCAGGCCTTCCCAACTCACCTCCTGTGCGCCCCCTCCCCCATAAGAAATTAAAAAATAAAAAGCCGCCAGCTATTTCCATGTCGTGCCTTTCCCTGCCACATTGTCCTTCCATCTGTTCCTTCCGTTGAGCTCTAGGGTGGCTGGGGGGGGGGGGGGCAATTGCAGGGGCAGCATTTTCCTCCTCTGGTTTAGAGTTGGAGAAACCAGAGAGTTCAGTTCTGTTTGCACCTTAGATCTTGAGCATCACCTCCTCCAGGAAGCCCTCCCTGACCGCTAGACCTACCTCATCAGCTCAAGTTCCTTTGTTATTCTCCAAGAACTAAATTCTTTTGCTGCAGGGAACTGGCCTACTTTTTTGTTGTCATGTACCCATTTGTTGTACTTGGTTAGTATCTGTCTCTGTAGACTGCCATGTCCACAAGGGCAGGGATTCTATCTGCTCGTCATCTTGTACCAAACTCCTAGGAGGTGCTCCATAAATGTTAAGTGAATGAGGGACAGCTGTGGTTCTTGTGAAGGGAAGTGCTGGGAAGGCAGGTGTTGGCAGAACATGGAAGAGGTACATTTATCCCTGCTTGGGTATGGAGAGTCCAGGAAGGCTCCCAGAAGGAGGTGACACCTGGGCTGAAGCCTGAGTTGCACTTAGCTAGCTGCAGCATGTCGGGAGGGACCCTTGGCAGAAGGCATATGTGGGCAAAGGCACACCCACGGCTGGGTCTGAGGGCCCGCGGTCCGAGGCGGGGCTGGACATGCTGGCCTGCTAGGGCATGTGCATCTCGCCCTCAGCATCCAGGAGGCCCACCCGGGAGGCAGAGCTGACCTCTGCTCATTCCCCTCTCCTCCTCACTTTGCCCAGATGCTGCGAGCTATTTTTAAAAGTCACCCTGAAGGCGGTCCAGACACCCTAAATGAACCGGCCTTTCCACTGTGAGTTTCTCGCGGCCGGGAGAGGCAGGGGGCCTCCATCTCATTAGCTCCTGCTGGCTCAGCATTACTCACCCAGCTGCACTGCCAGGCGCCAACCACCCAGGACCCCAGCTGGGGTGAGCTGTGCTCTGAGCCAGCACCGAGGCAGCAGGACTTGGAGGAGCAGGTGGCAGCTCGGCTGGTTTTTATTTTGGCCTAATGTGAGCCACAGGCACAGTGCTGGGTGCTTTATGCCAGGGGTCCCTGTGGCCAAATCCAGCCTGTGTGTGCACTGCCCTTAAGCCAAGAATGGTTTTTACATCCTAAAAAGGGGTGTGAAAACGAGAGAGGATGGGACATAGACGGTATGTGGCCTGAAAATAGGTTTGACAGATTTAGCAAATAAAAATTCAGATCGCCTGCTGAAATTTGAATTTCAGAAAAACCAGAGAATCTTTTAGTATAAGCCTGCACAGTATCTGGTACATACTTAGACTAAAAGAAATTCCATATGTATTTGAAGTTTAGATTTCACTGGGCAGCCTGTGTTTTTATCTGGCGGTCCTGCTGTAAAACCTGAAGTGTTTGCTCTCTGACCCTTCACAGAAAACGTTTGCCCACCCTGGCCTTGAACACAGAGCAAATGAGATCAGGTGCCAGAGGGCCTTAAAGACACTGGAACCAAACCTGATGAGCATGAGCTGCTGGCGTGTGTTACTAATATAATCAGAGTGATCGATCACCCAACATAGATTGAGCACCTCCTGTTTGCCCAGCGCTGTCCTAGAGATGGACAGTACACACATAAGCGTGCAGGTGTATAGTGAAAGTCAGGCCGTGATAAATTCTAAGCAAAAGTATACAGCAGCAGAAGGGGGTAGAGAGTGACATGCATGAAGCTTTTACACTGTGTGGTTCTGAGCTCCTGCTCCCATTCTGAGCGCTGTGCATGCTTTTTTCATGAAATCTGCACATAGCAGCCCTGACAGGTGGTATATCATCTCCATTTCACAGATAAGGAAACTGAGGCCTGAGGTCATCCAGCCAATGGCAGAATTGGAATTTGACCTGAGCCTGGTGACTCCTGATCTCCTATTCTTACTGGCTTTACTAAGGTGCCTCCCTTTATAGGATGCCAGCTGTATTATGCTGGGTCCTGTTAGAGGCCCTCTGCTGATACTTTCCATAATCCTTATGGGAGCCTTGCACGCTGGGCTGTATTATTCCGATCCAGGCATAAAAGCGGTGAGCACGGCACTGTGTGGAGAGGCAGCCGGGAGTAGTGAGTTGATCTGGAACCTAGCAGGGTTCCAGGTGGGCCACGTGAGGCTATCTGGGTATCAGTGGGCAGGTGGCAGGAATGGGGTGGGGAGAAGGCACGGCAGGCCGGGGAGCCCCCACGAGTCCCGTCTTCCTGCTTTTCGGATTGGCCTCGGTTTCCCTGCCTGCCTTCCTCCTGAGATTGATTACTTCTCCTGTGTGCTATTGAAATATTTGCAGGTGGAGGGTGGGAGGGCGGGGCTGGTTCCTGAATTTGCAGGGTGGGGCTGACAGGGGTTGATGGTCTGAGATCCCACGAGCAGGGGTGGGGCCAGGCCACTGCCCCAGAGGCCAGTGAGGTCCTAAATAGCCCCTGGATGGGAAGCTGGGGTAAGTGCATCGAGCTGAAGGGCCCCATAGCTCACACTCATGAATATCTACTGTGGGCCGGCCCTGAACTAGGCAGTCCCTATCCTCTAAGACTGGCTCCTGTTTGTAGAATCCCTACCATGTGCCAGGCACTGTCTCCACAGGGCTCTTGCAAGGCTCCCGTTACCCAATGAGGCAGGGACACTATGATCATCCACCCTATTTGACAAGTGAGGAAGCTTGTCCAGCATCATGAGTGGTCAAGGATTCGATGTCAGGTCAGTGACTCCACATTCTGGCTCCTAGCCTCTCCACTGCCTCCTAACATCCTGTCGTTAGAGCTAACAAGCTGGTTCTGAAGGAAGTGAGCTCCCCATCACTGGGGGAATGCAAGCAGATGTTGGAGGACTCCTTAGAATGGGTGCTAGACAGGGATGAAAGCTTCCTGACCACTGTGACCTTTGAGGTCTCCCTGCCCTGAAGAGGCCCCCACAGGACATGGGTGGCAGAGTCCGGTCCGGGTGACTCAGGACTCCTGACTTGCAGTTAGTGCTTCTTTGGTCTCCATGTTGGGCGAGACCTAGGAATCCCTTTCTCATAGGTTTCTCAGCACTTTGGGATTTTAGAGGGCCTGACCCCTTTCTGGGCAGGGCTGGAGGCATTGCTGACTGTGAGACCTAAGTTCAAGAGGTCCTGACCATGCCCTTTCCTGGTTTTGTAACCTTAGGGCAAATTGCATAAACTCTTGTGAACCTCAGTTTATGCAGCTTTAAAATGGGGATGATGATGTTCCTGTGAGGATTAAACAAGGTATTCTGTACAGAGACCCCGGCACATAGTAGGTGCTCAGTAAACATACTCTCTCACTCTAAGCTGGGCAATAACAAAAGCATTTTGTTCAAAATGGCCTCCAACTTCTGCTATGAGACAAAGTATTTGTTAGAATAAAGGCCCTGGGTCTGATCGTGCCTCCTCTGCATGACCTGGGGTGGTTATCGAACAGCTCCCTGCCTCAGTTTCCCCATCTGGGAAAAGGGAATAATTCAGTAATCCACTTCATTTGGGTTGTCACGCTATATACAGTTCCAGGAACACAGTGAGTGCTCAAAAAATAAAAAATGGCAGCAAGCTTTAGCATCATGAAACTTCTACTATGTCCTAGCCAGGCCTGCCCTTTTGCAAACAGCAGCCCATTTAACCGTCGCCCTGGACACGAGGGGTTGAGCCGGGATGCAGATGGAGGTCTGTGGGCCTCGAGTCCCAGCTACCACAGCCACTGCCTCTGTGCTGCCTGAATCACACATGATCCCAGGGCTGAAGATTAGAGAAATCACAGAGGCTGGGGAGGGGCCGGGAGGCCACCTGCCACTGCCACCATGCCCAGACCACCCCGAGGTCCCTCACATCTGTCAGCTTTCACAGCCGACTGAGTCCAAGCTCATGCCTGGCGCCTGAGAAGGGAAAGGTGGTTGAACTGAATTTCAGAGGCCTTCTGTGGCCCTCTCCCTCACCCCCACAGGTCTGGCCAGTTCCCTGGGGATAGGGCCCGCCCTCGAGGGTGTGGGTCACAGCCTCTTCCTGCAGCCCTTGCTCTCTCCTGGGAGGCTCTCAGGGTCCTTCCCAGGGAGACTTCCGCCCCACCCCGCTGCCTTTTTAATTTCCTCTTCTGGCCTCAGGCTGGCAGCCTGTTACTAACTTCTGGAGACGGGTTCTAGCCCACAGCTGGGAGCCAGCAGAAGTGGGGGGCACCTCACTTGTCAGGGCCCCTCCCCAGGCTGAGCACTACCCACTACCCACGGGTGCTGCATTTGCACCTCCACCACCCACCCCACCCCAGATCCATCCCCAGGACAAGAGTCCTGGAGCCAGCCTTCCCTGGGGATTGCCCTTCCTGAGTTTCAGAGTCCACAGCGATAAACAGACAACCTTCTCCACTCTGCAGAGTTTGGACTTGAGACAGCGCGTGTGTCCAGTCTGGGTAACGATAGGAAACAGAGGATTCCCCCAAAGGGAGTACAGTAAGGTGAATTTAATAAAGGCACTACTGACCAAGGCAGGGTGGGGTGCGCCAAGGATGCAGCACCCTGTGGTGGTAATAGTGAGGAAGCCGCAACTGTTACCTCCCCTGGTCTGACATGGGGCCCAGGAGAGGTGGCCAGAAGGGGCTGGCTGTGTGGGGAAGGTCCCAGACAGGAGCCGTGACTGCTGAATCTCTTCCTAAGGATTTTGGGACAGCTTCCTGTTTTCTATCCTCTCGCACCTCCTGCTGCCATCTGAGCTTGCGTGCGATTTCCTTGGAGAGCTTGATAAACATCCTGGAGTTGCTGATTCCATGGGTCGGAGGCCAAGCATTTGTGTCTCTACCAGGTCCCACCTGGTGCTGGTGCTGCTGGCCCTGCTGGGCAATGTCACATTTGCCCTGTGCCTGTCTTAGCTTGTCCTACCTTTTGGCTCATTGGAGTGAAAGGTCGTCCTGGGCAGGACTGTTTGACTCCATCCCTGCTGCTCTGTGCCCTCAGTGCCAGGGCCTCCTGCCGAACTGCATTCATGAGCATTTGAACTGTTTACGACGACGTCTCCCTGTTGACTGTTGCTCACATGTGTGCATGCTTTGGCTTGGCGGTACCTGAGTGGAGGCCATTGTGGAGATGGAGGTCAGCATGCAGGCTTATTTGGGTATGCCTTTGGGATTGACACCCGGGGAGCAGAGTGAAGCAAGCAGGAGAGGGCCAAAGGAGAAGATGGGCCACGGGGCTTTCATGGAAGCGCCACGGCGAGTTCCCAGGGAGCTTTGTGGCCCTTCAAAGCTGTCCCAAGCTGGGGCGAGGATGCCAAATCTTCAGGGCCCGCCTGCTCCAGTCTCTGGGTGAGGGCCACCCTGGGAAGCAGTGAGACCTTGGGGCAGGCTCTCCCTGTGGCTGAAGTAGTCCCCTGTCCTCTAAGGGACTGGCAACCCCTCTAAGGGTTCTCCAGCACCCCCCTAAGCAGCCTCCAGTCCTGAAGGGTTCTGTGGGGCACACTGTGATACCTACCATGTGATCAGCTCTTGTCCAAGGGGCCAAGGAGGGGCCAGTAGCCTTCCCTGGACTCCGTGCCCCAACCTGGAAAGCCCTTTTGCTCTCCCTCAAGCACACAGGAACCCCCCCCTCCCAAGAACTCTGCCCATGGTTTTTGCCAACAGCGGACTTCTGAATCTTAGTTTTGCTGGGCCAGGCCATCATGTAGCAGAGAGAGGCCGAAGCCCCCAGACTCCACCCCGGCTTGAGCTGAGCTGGGAAATAAGAGCACCAGTGTTGCTATGAACCACAGACAGTGGTTAGGGGGTCCTCCCGGCCTTCTGGAGAGAGGGAGAGTAAGAGGAAGGGGTTGTTTCCTCTGTTGTGTCACGGAGGGCGGTGACCCCAGTAAGTGCATCTGACCCCTGTTTCTGGAGTGGAGTGGAGTGGGCAGAGGCTCCCCTTGGAGTCAGATTGCCCAGCGTAGAAACCTCAGCAGGATGACCTTGGATGTTCTGACCTTGGCTAGGTAGTAACCGATACCTCTGCATTTCATAATTTTCTTGTGAATGAAGTGGGTGGTAGGGGCCACCTGGGAACCATGCTGTGGGGATTATGTGGGGCTTGCTGCGTGCCTCTGCTCAGACTGGCGTAGCAGAACACCACAGATAGAGTGGCCTAAACAGACCTTTATTTCTTGCAGTTTGCCAGCTGAGAAGTCCGAGGTCAAGGTGCTAGCAGATTCAGCTCCCGGTGAGGGTTCTCTTCCTGGCTTGCAGGCAACCACCGTCTCACTTTGCTCTGATTTCTTCCTCTTCTTTTAAGGACACTAGGCCCATCCTGAGGCCCTTGCCTTCAGGACTTTGTGTAACCCTGATTACCCCCCCCCCCCCCAGGCCCCACCTCCAAATACCATCACACCAGGAGGGGGAGAATAGGGCTTCAGCATGTGACTCCATAATACCATGTGTGCTTACCACAGTGCTGTGCAAGTGTGTGTAAGCTAGAGCAGCATTATTATTTTCAGAGACAAGCCATTGGCTGAAGCTTCTAGAGTAGCATCAAGAGCCTGGGTTTCTGCTCCTGCCTCCTGTACACTGTGTGACCTTGGGCTGGCTGCTTAGGCTCTCTGATCTTCATTCTCATAAAAATAGGCCCACCCCGCACAGGGCTGAGGAGAGGGTACAGTGAGTTAATACAGGTAAGCCTAGAACTCATTCACTCGTTCACTTATTCCTCCTCTGGCAGAGAAGTGCTCCGCTGGGGGGATGAGGACGTGGAGCGTGATGGTGAGGATGCTGACGGTGGGTGTGTCCGTCTGCCCCGGCTGCCATGACAAGCTACCACACCCGGGGGGACCTGAATGCCAGATATTTACGTTCTCACACTTCTGGAGGCTGGAAGTCCAGTATCATGGTGTTGGCAGAATTGACTCCTTCCGACGTCTGTGAGGGAAAGCTCTGTTCTGGGTGTTCTCGTACATGGCCCTCTTCTCCCAGGATGGCGGACTCTTCCCTCTGTAGTGCTCTGTGCTCAGACTTCCTTTTATAAGGACACCAGTCGTACCAGGTGAGCGCCCACCCTAATGACCTCATTTTAACATAATTAGCTCTTGAAGACCTTGTCGACAAATAGATGACATCCTAAGGTACTCGGGGTTAAGGTTTCAGCGTATGAGTGGGGGGCAGGGATACAGTTCAGCCCCTAACATCAGGGAGGCCACAGTTTGCAGGCTCTGAGGCAGATGAGGCCCTGCCCTCAGAGCATTTATATCCCAGAGGAGGGAGACGGTACGCAAAGAAACAGGACAGGAATAGTGTAAGTACCCTGAAGGAACTGTAACGAGGAATGGATGGAGTCACGGGGAGGGCTGTCTCAGATAATGGGGTCAAGGAGGGAGATGACATTTCGTGTGACATCTGAAAAGTGCAGAGCAAGCACCCGAAAAAATGCTTCAGGAGAATGTGAAGTGTGGAGCTCTTCTAGGCCACAGGCCTCAGACTTAACAGAAGACGGGGTGAGGAGGGTATGAAAGGAAAGCAGTTATCAAAACACTGTGGACGGCCTGAGAAGCCCAGGAGGAGCGACACAGCCCTTTGGGGTGACCACACCCGGGTCGCATTTGGGTCTCCCGTCCAGCTGCCTCTGCCTTCCAGGTGAAGCAGATCATGGAGGAGGCCGTCACACGGAAGTTTGTCCACGAGGACAGCAGCCACATCATCTCCTTCTGTGGTGAGCCCGTGGCCTGTGGCCTTGAAAGTGGCTTCTTTCTCTGTGGGCTGACCTGGGGGAGTGGCATCTTTGTGCAAGCAAGGGTTCTTAACTGCTTTTTTGCTTTGTAACTCCAACGTTATTTTCAGATTTCCAAGGGGCCCCATTAGGGAATTTGGAAATACAACAATGTCTCCAGAAGACATTAAGAATGGCCCCCGTGCAACCTACGAAGGGTTAATCACTGTTGATGCCGGAGGGCCTGCTTTCCCCTCTCAGTTCACAGCCACCAACCCACACCCCTAGTGATGTGGGTCTCGCATCTGAGGAATGGCTCCATCTGAGGAATGGCTCCGTGCCCCTTCCCCCGCCCTGCCTATGGCTGTTGCTAAATAATGGGAGGGGATGGATGGGCTTTAAAAATTCAGGGAGTGAGGAACCATCACACCATCCTGAGGGATCATGTCCAGCTGGCTCAGCACCGGAGGCAGGCCCAGGGCTCAGAGCATGACTCAGACGTCTCTCCTTGAATCAGCTTTGCTTGCAAGGCTCCAGAAATAACCATGCTGCCAGGTTCTTACTATACTTCCACCTCGGTTACAGGCTACAGACGCAGGTTTTGCGTGTCCCCGGAGTCAGGATTCTGTTTCTACGTATCAGTGTGTACGTATAAGTGGGGGAGTTTCTTTCTCCCTAAAAACCTTTATTATTTCATGACTGGCATGTGTTGGGGTGAAGGACGTGCTGTAATCCCCCTCTCGTGGCCTTGGTCTCATAGAGAGGCCCGAGCGAGGAGACCTGACTGGGCCCTCGGCTTCATCCAGATGGCTGGGCGTACCACCTGTGGGAACACACGTCATGACCTGGGAGCCTGCTGACGTCAGTTTGGGCCCTTTGCAGCCAGGCCGACCTGGGTTCACATCCCTTCTCTGCCACTTGTGTGTTGGGTGACCTTGGCAAAATTTTATGTTTTTTGAAGTGAGATCTGTTTAAGCTACATATATATGTATATTTATATACTTGCATATTTATGTATATATAGAGGAGTCTGTATGCACATAATTACATGAACATGTATGTATATGAAAGGACACATACACACAAATGTAAATATGGGAATGTATTTACCTATATTTTTTTCTCCCGGACATCTTTATTTGCAAAGAAAATAATCGGCATGCCCATTTCAAAATGTGCTACGATACCTACCCATTAAAGACTTAGAGGAATAGAAAGTGATAAAAATCACAATAATCCTCTAACTCCAGCCACAGTTTGGGATGAGGGAAGAAATGTGATGGCACTGAGTAAGGCCTACAGGGTCTCCCTGAGGGGTCTCTGATCCACCGTTCCTTAGGATTCATTGTCAGAAAGAGTCAACCAAGCTGCCAATACCTGGATAGTTACTTAACTTCTTGAAGTATAAATGGATGAAAAGTGTTGTGTGTGTAAGCAAAAATGAAGGTGTTTAATAGATGCTTATCCAGACTATTTTAAGCCCATAAGCAAATTAGGCAATAAGTGGACATTCATTCAAAGCCAAGCAATTACTGGGGCACCTGGCTGGCACAGTTGGTAGAGCACACAACTCTTGATCTCAGGGTTATGAGCTCAAGCTCCATGGTGGATGTGGAGCCTATTTTAAAAAATTAATTAAAAAAATAAAAGCCAAGTAATTGCTAACAACAACAACAACAACCCAAGACAAGAAATTAAACCAGAACTTCTCAGTATTTGTCCTTGCACACAACATGACCTTGGCCGGGCTCTTAACCCTTGGACTGTTGGCGTTCTCCTTCTTTGGAGTGACGGCGACTAGCACACTCACTTCGTGGGCTTTTTCCACCAGGATTGAGTAAGCTAAAACTACACACTGGTCTCACTGTGTGAGATAGAAGGTAGGAAAACACTAATAGAGGCCTGCTGAAAGTACCAGAAATAAGATTGGGGTCATCAGAGTGGCCTCCACAGGGACTGTCTCCCAGCAGGGAACACTAAGTCCCAGAAATGGAAAGTGATTTGCTTGAGGTCACACAGCAAGTTAGAGGTAGAGCCCAGACTACCACCCAGGGCAGACATAGACACGGGAAATGATGAGTGAAGCCTCTCTTCAAATCCTTCATGGAGACACAGGTGTTGTGAGCACACCATGGGCTCAGGTCTGGTTTTTTTTTTTTAAAGATTTATTTTTATTTGTTTATGATAGACATAGAGAGAGAGAGAGAGGCAGAGACACAGGCAGAGGGAGAAGCAGGCTCTATGCCGGGAGCCCGATGCGGGACTTGACCTCAGGACTCCAGGATCGTGCCCTGGGCCAAAGGCAGGCGCGAAACCACTGAGCCACCCAGGGATCCCCCTCAGGCCCAGTTTTGAATCCCAACTTGGTCACTTTTTTCCAGGTGGCCCTGGGCAATTCCGTTTGCTTCTTAGAGCCTCAGTTTTCACATCTGAAAAATGGGGATGGTTGTCCTTTCTTCCTTGGCTGTGGCAGAGGGAGAATGAGATCTGTAATGCTAGCTGTTACTGGAATCACAGTAGTGACGTTTATGTCACTTTTATCTTGAGCCCAGACAAAGCTCAACAGTCCTGTGGTCTGGTCCCTCCTCTCTCCCTGGCAGGAGCAATAGCTAATGTTCCTAAAGCACTTACTGTGTACTGGGCTCTGTGTGAAGTGCTTTCCATGCATTTTTTCCACCTCATTCTAACAGCAACCTTTTAAGATGCACGTTCATGCTCTCCCCACTTCTCAGATGAAGAAACTGAGACACAAGGAGGGGAAGTAGTTGCTGGAGGTCACACGACTTCTTAGTGTCTGGGAAAGGATGTGGGCAGATAGTCTGACCTTGGGCAGCGAGCATAGGTTAACTCCTCAGCTGTCTTGCTCCCTTTCGAGGGAGTGGAAGGGAGAGAGGCATATGCGGTTTTCCCATGTGAGGCTCTCATGAATTCTGAGATGCTGGGCCCGCAGCTCTCCAAGGCGCCTCTGTGTGACTGAAGTCCTGGGCTGGGTGCATGGGAGTGTGGGCAGGGCAGGGCCTACTGACTGTCATGTCCCTACAGCGGCTGTGGAGGCCTGCGTCCTGCACTGCGTCCTGCATGGGCTGCGGCGGCGGGCGGCTGGCTTTCTGTGCTACAACGAGATTGCAGCTCTCTTCATGAAAGTGGGCAAGAACTTCCCGCCGGCCGAGGAGCTGAGCCACAAGGTGCAGGACCTGGAGCAGCTGATTGAGAGCACGTGAGTATGGAGCATGGGGTATGGGCAGGGCACGCCCTGCAGAGGACAGTCCCCCTGACTCCACGTTCCTCCCTGAGCTCTGCAAGAACCCATGCCTCCTGCCAGTTCCTCTCTCCGGTTTCCTTTCTGCTCCCCAAACCTGCCAGATTGTTTCCTACCCCAGGGCCTTTGCACATGTTCTACCCACCACCCGGTTCCCATACTTCATTTTCTGTGGCTAGTTTCTTGTCATCTCAGGCTTTGCCCCAGTTAAGGATAAATTCCAACCCTCACCCAATTTTTCTTTTAGATCACTTATTTACTTACTTCCCTGTGGTTATCACCATGCCAGTTGGTAAGGGAGAGCCATTCCTTCATTCATGCAACCACTTATCCATGACAGGGAGAGGGGAGAGAGGGGGAGGGAAGAGAGAGAGAGAGAGAGAGAAGAGAAGAGAAGAGAAGAGAAGAGAAGAGAAGAGAAGAGAAGAGAGAGAGAAGGGAAGGGAAGGGAGGGGGAGGGGAAGGGAAGGGAGGGGGAGGGGAAGGGAAGGGAGGGGGAGGGAAGGGTAGGGTAGGGTAGGGTAGGGAAGGGTTTTCCCATGTGAGGCTCTCATGAATTTTGAGATGCTGGGCCCACAGCTCTCCAAGGTGCCTCTGTGTGACTGAAGTCCTGGGCTGGGAAGGGAAGGGAAGGGAAAGGGAAAGGAAGGGAAGGGAAGGGAATCACTATGAGAATCCGGCTTACCCATCAACAGTGTATGAAAGTGTATTTCCCTGCATCTTCATGCTTGTTGGGTATTATGATTCCTCCAACTCTTTGCCCACTTGCCAGGAGCAATAAGGGCTCTTTTGTTGTTTTGGTTGCCATTCCCTTCATTTCCTTGAGAGGTTGCTGTTTGCATATTGGTCCTGTTGGATTTCCTCTTTTGTGAATATTCATCCTTCTTCTTTACTGGTCTTGAAGGTGAAATCAGATCCAGGGCCTCCAGGAGAATGTGCGGAAGCTGCCGAAGCTGCCCAACCTGTCCCCACTAGCCATCAAGCACCTGTGGATCCGCACTGCCTTGTTTGAGAAGGTGCTGGACAAAATTGTGCATTACCTGGTGGAAAACAGCAGGTGAGCCAGAAAGACCAGACGCCTGGGTGTGCTCTGCCGCCACCTGCTGGCCTTCTTGGAAATTGCGCCCTGTTGCACAAAGCACCTTTCGTTTCTCCCCCTTGATATGCACTTGACTTGGAAGAAATTACATGAAGGCCATCTGGATGTTCGTCTCCGAATTAGCCTAGTTTAGGACCTTGGGACAATTCAGGTGCTTACTGGCAACGCCGGATCTCCAGATTAGGAGTGGGGTGTAGGATCCTGCAATCTTAGGCATCTTTCTTCTCCCATGAATTAAGCCTACTGTCTTCTTACTAACCATGGCCCTAGAGGAGTCATTTAGCTTCTCTGTGTCTCTCCTCTCATTTGGTAAGTGGGACAGGGATCGCTGCCATTCTGGAGAAGAGGTGAGAAGGGAAGATAGTGAGTCCACAGCATTTTGGAAATTTATAATGATACTTTCTTACATTTTTTTTTTCTAGCTCAGATCAACTTGGTGTAAATGTTTTGTAGTATGAGCCCTCTTGGCAAGCATTTATCCATCCATTCATTCTTCCAACAAATATTTAATGAGCACCTAGCAAGTGCCAGGCACTAACCTTAGATGTTGGGGATACATTGGTCTTTTTTTTTTTTTTAATTTTTATTTATTTATGATAGTCACACAGAGAGAGAGAGAGAGAGAGAGAGAGAGAGAGAGAGGCAGAGACAGAGGCAGAGGGAGAAGCAGGCTCCATGCACCGGGAGCCCGACGTGGGATTCGATCCCGGGTCTCCAGGATCGCGCCCTGGGCTAAAGGCAGGCGCCAAACTGCTGCGCCACCCAGGGATCCCGATACATTGGTCTTAACTGTCATGTTCAAAGCTTGGATGTTATGCTAAGGGATAGGGAAGCTGGGGAAGAATGTAAAATCTGAGACTCTTCACGACCAGTACTCCTTTCCAGCCAGAAGGAGAGGGAGAGAGAGAATATCAA
Organism: Vulpes vulpes; assembly: GCF_048418805.1. Classification (NCBI taxonomy): domain Eukaryota; kingdom Metazoa; phylum Chordata; class Mammalia; order Carnivora; family Canidae; genus Vulpes; species Vulpes vulpes. Next base: position 17,491,088 of record NC_132789.1, on the reverse strand, counting down.
GGAAATACATGAGAATCTCCTCATCTCTTGGTATATGAAAGTGCCTATTTAACCACATCCTCACATAAAATGGGTATTATGATTATCTTTCATTCTTTGCCTGTTTGCCTGGAAAACATATCTGAAAGTATAGAACAAATCCTTCTCTTCATGAACCTCACATCGTAGCAGGGAAAACAGGTAACTAGTAATTGGGATAATATATGATGAATATTCCAAACTAGGTGGGTGGTGTTTAATTTACTCTGGGTGGTCAGAGAAAGTGTCCTGGAATACATGGCAGTTAAGCTTCCATTTGAAGTGCCTGTAGGCATTAACTGGGTAAAGATGTAGGGGAAAGAGTGTTTCTAGCAGAGGGAAGCAGGTGCAAAGGCCAGGAGACAGGAGAGGAACTGGAAGAAATCCAGGCTCTGGAGTCCAATTACACCTTCTCGTGAATTATGACAAGTCTCTGCTCTGTGCCCTAACGTGGGTTCAGGGCCTCTGTAGTTACTGCCTTTGGTCTATGACCTTGTGTTTTCCGCTGAATAAATCAGTCAAAAGGAATTAGTGATTTATTTCAGCAATAACGCCAACCTCTTTATTTATTAAACTTCTTATTTTTTTTTTTACATTCACACAGAAGTTGTAACATTAGTACAGAGTCTCCCCTACCCTTAGTGATAACATCCTCCATAACCTGCACTGTACCTTCATAACCTATGAAGGTATGTTCTGTGTTATATGGAAGAGGTTTTGGTTCAAGAAAAATTCAGGTCTCCCCACTGGCTGTGGGGTAGGGACACTAGAAACAACACAAGTGTTTCTTTTTCAATTTAAACGTTTTTATTCCAGAGCAGAGGTTGATAAACTATAGCTCGTAGACCTAATCTAGCTTTCTTCACGTTTGGCAAACAAAATCCTATTGGACCCTAGCCTTACTGATTCATTTGCCAGTCATTTATGGCTGCTTTTGTGCTACAGTGACAAACTGAGTACTTGTGACAAAATCTTACGCTCTTCAAAACTGAAAATATTGTCTAGCCCTTTACAGAAAAAGGTTCTTGACCCGTGGTTTAGAGAAAAATCTCTTCATCACTGTCCATCACAGTCCTGGCTCTCTAATCAAGCCAGCAACATGATATACTTGACTCTGTTCTAACTACAATTAACTGTTCTTTGCTCTGATCTTTCTTCAAATAGAACCTATCCTGCCATTGCCTTTGAAGAAACTTCCCCAGATGGCCTTGTGAGTTCTTTGCCTCTCTTAGTTATTGTGGCCCATGCCAGGCATACAAAACTAAGACATTTCTTGTGGTCATGTGGAATGGTGACTACCTCAGACTTTGAACTCTAACCAGTTTAACATTTCTCTTGATTTGAAAACAGGTTTTCTTTTAAAAGAGTATTTGGTCAGAAAATCTCTCTACTAACTCAGAGATTAATATTGTAATGGAGACTAACCAGGGAGCCAGAGCTGCTAAGGTAAAAAAATTGGCTGAAGGTCTGACAGCCATTCCTGCTGCAGTGCCACCGCCTACTTCTGGCCAGTCTGACAGGCTCCTTCAGGCTTCAGAGAATCCTGTGCGTTCACATTTCAGCAGAACCTGGACACTGGCCAGCCGGTGCCACTTGTTCTTGTTCTGCCTGAGATCTATTAACTACAGCATGTGCTCCTTCTTCCCTGTCCACTTCCATATTCTTGGCAATTACCCCCGTCCTGTTTATAAACCACTGTAATTCATCTACAAGCTTAGGAAATGTTTGAGAGTGGAAAGTATACTGACGAGAATTGAGTAAATGCAAGTCAAGACACACTGCACTCTATTAACTGGGTGACTTCAAATAATTTGATTTACTTTTCTAGGCCTAAACATCACCACCCTGCATTTAATAGTCATTTAACAATAACGCTTATATCTTGGCTCCATTAATCAGCAGGAAATAGGCAAGTGTTTATTTTTCTTCCTTGCAATGATTCTTTAATACTGCATGACTAAATTTTAGAGAAAAGCAAAGAATAAGTAAATAAGGCCACTCTGCTAATTACCAACAGAGCTGGGATAAATATCCACTCCTCCCAGCTTTAAAATCCCTACTCCACCACCACCACCCCGATCCATCCAGTTTATCTGTAGCAACTGACCCTAAAACAACATGATCAGAGTTCTGATATCTGAGACTGCAGGAAGGCCCCAAGTGTAGCCCTGACTCAGTCTCACTGAGACAGCAGGGAGAGAGCAAGCAAACTGGGCTCTTTACCTCTGGATTAGGTCTTTGTAAACTGAACTCTGTGTCACAAAACAGTTATAATAATTAAACGAGTTGCAAGAATATCAAGTAATAGAAATGGGAAAGGAAAATAATACATCATTTTTAAGCATGAATGTAAGTAAGCCAGTGGCAGTCTATAATTTAATTGACTGGGACTTGGTTTTTCCACTACTGGGAATACATATTTTCATATTCTACATAACCATGGCTAAATGAGGACAAAAATTGTTCCTTGATTTATGACTCCAGGTCATTTGTAGATTCCTGTCTGATTTTCTCTAATGATTAATGCTTTTCACAAGGATGGGTTCCCAGAAAGACTGTTTTTTTATGAAGTCCTAGACCCAAAAAACTAGTTCACCATTTACCTTGGTTTAGAATTTTCATTTACATGTTGTTCTTAGTTTTCCATTTGTCCTGAATTTTAGTCTTACCCAATCTATAACTAAGAGAAATTGCATAGAGAAAATACTGTAGAAAGATTAAAAGAAAGGATGTTTTTTTAATATGATTTTTTTAAAAATCCATCGACCTGTTTTTGCAAGATTGTCAACTTATTGTGCAATGCTTTTCTGACTTCAGTATCCATGAGATTCTAATTCAGTAAGTCTGGGATTGGGCCCAGGAATTTGAGTTTTTAACAAGCATCCAGATGGCAGCAGGCAGATCATTGGACCACACTGTGGAATAACCTTTAATTGATTACTGTATCGTTAATATCCTACAGGGTGGCACGGTGCTAGGTACTTAGTAATAAATTAATTGAATGGATAATCAAAAGGGCTAAGGAGAAATGAAACAATGTGAGGTGTTCCTTTATTCACTCAGTGATTCATTTTTCAGCCCTCAATGAGTGGCTATCATGTACTGAACTTTATAGTATTGTTTGTGTGTGTGCATAGATACAATACATGTATGGACACTATAACTAGAAAAGGCACTTTATGCATACTCTATGCTTCCAAAGAGCATGAGATCTAGTGAAGGTTTTGAGAAACAAAAAATGTCATCTCAAGGTAATATTTAGGTGTTATTAAGGTGATGAGTGTGCAGAGAAGTTACAACAATAAAAATAGAAAAAAATAATGTCTTACCTTTTATATAACTGTTATATTAAATGAGCTATGTGAAAATAAGCTGGTAAGTTGTGAAAGGCCATATATATGGAAATAATAAGATTTATAAATCTCTACCCCCTTTATAGAGATGGCAAGGTCTCCCCATCCCCATTGAGTGTGTTGACCAGATGCCTCAGCTTATCTTCCTTACTCCGCAGGGTAGCGAATTAGATATCTCTGTCTGAATTTCCATCAAACGAAGTATATGTTGCCTGTTTCTGAGGCTTGAAATCTGCAGGACTGAGGCTCTGTGCTAATGATGTGCAACCTGAACTTTAAAATGTTTTACAAACTATAGTAGCTATTAAATAATTACTTGAACTTCTGGAAGTAATAAAAACCCCTGTCTTGAGATTCCTGAACAGAGTTTATCTCTTTACTAAGTATGTAAAATAATACTGTGGTAGGATAATCCTTAAAAATTGCTTCACTGTATCCTTGTTATTTGAGCACTATACATATATTTTTACCAATATTCAGAAAAGAGTGTATGAACTTTTTTCCTAGATTCCTGCAAGATCCAAACTTTACATGACAGTGGACTTCAATAATATTCATGAACTTGCATGAGGTTCATGGAAAGCAGCACATTGAAAATTCTGTGATGAATTACTAGGAGTTTTGGTTGACAAATACTTTCGTACATTTTTCCCTTTGAGATGTAGTATTATTTGGTTTGTGCGATATGTGATTCAAAATAATGAGAAGTGAAAGAAAAAAGGTGAATCCTCTATGTATTAATCAAGGGGTCATCTAGACTATATATCCAACATGACGTTTCCCACACAGTGTGTCTAGTTCTTCAATTGCTACTTGATTTCTTGGTGAGTGTGTCTTCATGTGAGAAAATACAAAAAGCAGAAAAAAAAACTATTTATCTTGGCAGCAAGTACCGTGAACTATGAATTCAGTGAGTCCTAAATATATAGAATCAGAATTGAATACAGCCAACCTAATGGTCTGTTTTGAGAAACATCAGTCCTTTTGTCCCTTATCCTATACGTAAGGCACACTAAATTATTCGGTGTCTCCAAATACTTTCCATGTAGAGTCTGTATTTTGAGACACTTGATGGCTAGGAGATTTTAGGAGCCTTTAACAGGAATATGATGTAAAAATAAAACAAATTCAAGTTAGGAAAATGTTGGGAGTCTGCTCAGAACACCATCAGCATCGCATCCTGTCCTGGCAGTCCGCGTGGAGCTGCAGCTGAGTCCACTGCATGGAAAAGCTCCTCAGTCCAGGCATGCTCCACTTCCAACTTAAACTAAATGTATTAGAACAATATAATGCCTCTAAAAGCAGATTGCACCTTACAGTCTTCGTTCTCAAGGAGTTTAAACATGTCTTAAGAAAGGGTGATGCCTCTTTGGGATTTATGATTATTACTCGTGGGCTTTATTGCTCATTCTGGTTTCCCACTGAACACCCGCATCACATCCACCGCTGAGCATCCAGAGGCAGGCTCGTCGCTTCAAGTTGCTTTGACAATCATTAATCCTAGAGTCTGACTCCATTGTTCTGCATGTATTACATAGAACTTCTATGGAACATCAAACATATTTATTGATAGGAGAAAATTGTGTCTTTATGAGCGTTTCTGTAATGAAACAGGATGAGGGATGTGGAAAGTCACTGGCAGTTTCAGTCCAAGAGGCTCTCTTCAGGAAGAGAAAAATGGAAATGTTTTTATGAACGTGAAATAAAACTCTAAAAATGATGAGATGCTCTTCTAATACCCACTATTCAATAATAGATAGTCATAGTGTCCTTTGTGAATGAAGAGGGCACTGCAGATTCTTTCTGGTTGCCGCAAGTGTTAAGTGTTCACAGTTAGAAGCAATGAACATTACACACCTCTCCCCGTGTTTCCTCACAGCCTGGACAGTGACTACTCTCACAGATGTTAAGACCCTTTCTGTGGTTGTTAGAAGGATACTGATTACTGATTTAGGGAGAAGTTCTTAATCTCTTCCTGCATCCCGGTCCCTTCCCTTGACAGACATCAGTGCAAGTGAAACAGGGTCTTAAGTTTAATACCATTGACAAGATAACCCTCCCTCTCTGGAGCAGTGGCTCACCATAAGGCTATTACCTTGTTGGCCATGTACCATATCTCTTTGCTGCCTGCTAATGCTTTGCTCCTTTCTTTTCTTTTCTCTTTTAATTTGCATTTAGAAGAGCTAGCAACCTCACTTGGCAAAGCTAACTGCTGATGTAGCTAACGATAAAGCACTATGGCATCACTTGAATGTCAAAAATTAGAAGAAAATAAAGAGCTAACATGTATTACCGTATTACTTATTTTTCCAAAAGCCAGAGCCTAGTTTAATTTTGCCAAAATTGTGTTGGAGAGTTACTTCAGTGTGGGCTAGGTCCTAGCATTTGAATTATATGGAAAGGTCAAATTAGAAAACTACAGGGGGTCCGAAGGAGTTGATTGAGAATAAAGACTGTCAATGCGAAATATAGGGACACTTGGAATACACCACAGCAAGAGAGGGCTTAATATTTTACTTTGCTTAGTTTAAAATCGGAAGAAATCAGTTTAGATAGACACAGCTTTTCTATAAAGGATGTTACGGAAGCCAAACCTCCCAATATACTAGGTAAGGATGAGTATGGTTATGTAAGTATCCTAATTATGTACCTGCCCAAAGTGAAAGATTAGGTTAGTTAATGGACAACAGAGTGATTTCACATAGTTCTTCCCTTTAAGGGACTTATAGTCTACTTCAATCCTTTTGTGTTCTGAAATATGTACATCCTTCTTTCTCTGCAGTAGGCCTTGCTAGTCTAAACATGTCTATGAATTCAGCAGCTTCTTCTCCCTAGAGGACTGGAGAATATGACACAGAGTAGGAATCTGAAATTCCAAAGATGACTTTATAGCTCCCAGACAAATGGAGCTTTCTACTAGAACTTTAAAATTAAGGAAAACCGGGATCCCTGGGTGGCGCAGCGGTTTGGTGCCTGCCTTTGGCCCAGGGCGCGATCCTGGAGACCCGGGATCGAGTCCCACGTTGGGCTCCCGGTGCATGGAGCCTGCTTCTCCCTCTGCCTGTGTCTCTGCCTCTCTCTCTCTGACTATCATAAATAAATAAATAAATAAAATTTTAAAAAAATAAAATAAAATAAAATTAAGGAAAACCATGCAAGGCTGATGATGCTAACTCTATTTGTTGAAAACAAGCTATCTCTTCTCCTCCCCATCCCCCCTTTCTCTATGTGTATGATTCAGGTAAGATTAGTGTCAAAATCAGTGAATGTCAAAGTTGATGTAAAAATCTTTAAAACTAAGAATTATTTTAATTCACCCACCTTATATGCTCTCTATACTTCCTGCCTCCTTGAGGATTTTATCATTCATTTCCCTTCTATATCTTAAACATTAAGTTCTCAGAATGTTGCAACTTCAACATTTTCAAGTCTCTCTCATCTTATGGGAAATAACCCAAAATACCACCTTGGCCCTACATATCTTCACAGAAGTCCTCTTCTTTCCATTGTCAAGTATCTTAAAGAGTTGTTTTACTCAAAGTTTATACTTCTTTACCTTTTGTGCATTCATCTCAGTATAATATGGAATTTAGGCCCACCAATTTCACTCTTCCAACCATTGACCTCTATGTTGCTAAAGCCAAAACACACATTTTTCATCGTCCTTCTTGTTTTCTTTGTGATGTTTCGTTTCTGAAAATCTCTTAGCTTCCAGTACACTATACTTTCTTGCTTTTTTTCTACTGTTTCTTTTCCTCTGTTCTTTATTTTTTTCTCTGTTTCAGTGGATACTTTTATTGATTTAATAGATCACCAACTTTGTCTCCCTACCTGCCTACAATTGGAATTTCATCTTATTTCCATGCTGAGTAGTGAAACAATGACACAGCTGTAGTCAGAATAAGCTACTTCAAAAAGAGAAGCCAACACAGCTCATTTTCTTCTAGCAAGCAAAATATAAATATATGCACTCTAGAATGCACAATGGTTTAGTCACTAAGAAATTCAAATGGGATCCTGAAGAATGTAGGCAAATCCAGGGTGCAGTAAAGAGGAGCTGAGATGCTGTGCGCCTCTTTAAGGGTTCCTGGTACTGCATCTCTTGGCCACTAGCTGAATTTTGACATGAGGGAAGATTTTAGCTAATGCCAAGGAGAGATGCAGCAAGTGCTAGGTTGACTTAGGGGCTGTGCACAGGAACCAAAAGGCAGGAAAGTACTAAACACTGCTAAGAGCATCCACCCCAGGAAGGACTGGACCTTCCAAAAGCTCTAAACTCGCACCACCCCCAGTGCTCACATGGCTGACTTTATCCTCTGTGTTCCATTTGGCACAGCAAGTGGCAGTGTCTCCACCACCTATGATGGTGATGCAGCCCCTGGCGGTGGCTTTCACCACCTCATCCATGAGGGCTTTGGTTCCTCGGGCAAAAGCTTCCCATTCAAATATGCCCACAGGTCCATTCCCCATGGTCTGCTTAGCCTGAGCAACTGCCTCAGCATATTTCTTGCTGCTCTCAGGACCATGGTCCAAGCCCATCCAGCCAGCAGGTATGCCAGAGGCCACAGTGGCTTGGCCAGTGTTGGCATGCTCATCAAACTTTTCAGCAGTGACGAAGTCAACTGGCAAGGTAATTTTCACACCATTCTTCTCAGCTTTGGACATCAGGTCTTTGACGATCTTGGCTCCCTCTTCATCAAACAGAGGAGTCCCAATCTCCATGTTGTTGAGCACCTTCAGGAAGGTAAAAGCCATTCCACCACCAATAATCATCTCATTGACTTTGTCCAGCATATTACTGATCAGCTGGATCTTGTCTGCAACTTTAGCTCCACCCAGGATGGCCAGGATGGGTCGCTCTGGGCATTCCAAGGCCTATTTCAGCTCCTTCTTCATCAAGAAACCTCCGGCCTTCTGTGGCAGACTGACTCCCACCATGGAGCTGGGGGCTCAGTGAGCAGTGCCAAAAGCATCATTGACATAGACATCTCCTAGCTTGGAAAGTGAAGCTTGGAAGGCTTCTATTTTGACTGACTCAGCTTTAATCTTATTCCCAGAAGCATCTTTTCCCTTCCCTTCTTCCTCCACATGAAAGCAAAGGTTCTCCAGCAGGATGACAGACCCAGCAGCTGGGTCAGCACAAGCTTTCTCCACTTCTTGGCCCACACAGTCCTTTAAGAATAAGTGCCCAGCACAGACTTAAGTTCTATAGCAGCTGGCCCCAAAGAATACTTGTCTGGCATGGGGACACCATCAGGCCGGCCCAGATGGCTCATAAGAACTGACTTGGCTCCATTGTCCAAGCAGAATTTGATACTTGGGATGGCAGCCTTGATTCTCTGGTTGGTTGTTATCTGGTGGTTCTTCATAGGAACATAGGCTCTACATAGGTTGAAGTCCACTCTCATGACGACCCACTTGCCCTTCACGTCGAGCTTGTTCAGAGTCAGCCTGTTAGAAAGTGACATCCTGGCAATAGAAGGGCTGCGAGGCTGAGAGCTTAAACAGCGGAGAAGAAAGCAGCCTGCGTGTGCTCCAACCTCGTGCGGAATGCCGAGAGCTCCTCTGTTCTTTATTTTTTTTTTTTTAAACATTTTATTTTTTTATTTTTATTTTTTAATTTTTATTTATTTATGATAGTCACAGAGAGAGAGAGAGAGGCAGAGACACAGGCAGAGAGAGAAGCAGGCTCCATGCACCGGGAGCCCGACGTGGGACTCGATCCCGCGTCTCCAGGATCGCGCCCTGGGCCAAAGGCAGGCGCCAAACCACTGCGCCACCCAGGGATCCCTCCTCTGTTCTTTAAATGTCAGTGTTTTCCCAGGTCTTCTCCAAGCCTGTTAACTTTTTTTTTTTCTTTTTTTTTTCTCCATTCTCCTTGGGTGATTCTATTTATATTCATGGCTTCAAGCATAACCTGGAAAGCTATGATATCCAAATATGTATTTTACGTTCTATCTGGATAATAAACCCATAAGATCCTATGTTATCAATCATTCAGAAAAAAATAAGATATTCGTGGACATTTTAGTTGACTTTTATGGTGTTTAGGAGTTAAGATAGTAGTGATAAGCACAATGATAGTATTGAGAGAGGACTCGTTTTAAGTCTTGAGTCAGTCATGACCTTGAGTAAATTGCTTTAATTATAAGCCTTGTATATACTTCATTTGTTTGTTTTTTTAATTTTTATTTATTTATGATAGTCACAGAGAGAGAGAGAGAGAGAGAGGCAGAGACATAGGCAGAGGGAGAAGCAGGCTCCATGCACTGGGAGCCTGATGTGGGATTCGATCCCGGGTCTCCAGGATCGCGCCCTGGGCCAAATGCAGGCACCAAACCACTGTGCCACCCAGGGATCCCTATATACTTCATTTGTAGAATGAAGTACGCACTTCATAAGATTTCCATGAGGATGAAGTGAGATCATAATTGTGAAGAGCCTGGCACATAGATAGTTCACAATAAGTAGTAGCCCTTATTGTAATAAAATGATCTCTTGAACAAGTTTCACTTCTAATTGTAGAAAGCCAAAGTAGCACTCTGAGCCCAATCAGGAGACAAAAACAAAACAAAACAAAACAAACAAACAAACAAAAAAAAACATGTAGTAGGTTAAAGCAGAACAGTTTAATACAAAGAATTACTGACTCTGACAAACATAACTATAAGATATAAAGAAATTCTGTGTGGTAAAGCAGAGAAAGAGTACCTAAGAAAGGGTAAACTTGAAAAGGGTATTAACAGATACAGAGATAATCCATAAATCACAACACTGTAAAAATGTGTTCAAATACTGGAGAAAATGTAGTTTGGCTCCTAGAGAGCAGAGCTGACCACTGGAATGGCCAGGCCAGAACTGCTGTGCAAACAACAGCCACCTCCGGAGGTATAGACAAAGATAAGAAAATGACATGTGACAAGAAAATGGTTGCTGGATCTGCAGTGGGAATCCAGGTGCCAGTAGGGGTGAAAGGTTGTTAGAACTTACTCTTTGAAGGACTGACTTGGTGTGTGACCTTCTGGACACAAGTAGCTTTATGCAGGCTGTACTAGGCTTGTCAGAGGAGTCCAGGCTGTCTGTAGAAATATCATTGCCAGGATGAGGCTGAAAGGTCAAAGGACCTTCATCCTAGGCTTGTGACTGCTAAGTAGTAGTTCCTTACCAGATGTCCTTATACCCACACTGCCTATCCTCCTGGATAGTGCTGTGAATTGGAGGAAGTCTCTACCTCCTGCAAAATCTCCCCTGCTGCCCTCTACTGAGAAACTTAACAGTGTGCATTTAAAAAGAGAAATGCTTAAGCCAATTCTGTTGTTTACCATATTGGAGGTACATTTGGAAATGAAAGGCAATGAATTGATAACTGACACAACAGATAGGCTTAACAAATACAGAGATAATCTAGAAATCACAACACCATAAAAATGTGTTCAAATACTGTGTTTTGCTCTATAGTTCTTTCAGTTCCAAGCTTTTTGATATGAAAAATTGGTGTATATATGTATAACTTTCGTTCATGATTTAAATATGAATACCCATTAGCATCATGATAGCTATGCATGTGCTAGAAGATAATTTAATGAATTACAATATAGCACATCGAAGAGTTGCTATGGTCTATTGAATCAAAAATCCAGTTCTTGAAAACTGCCTAAACATAATTTACCTATCCAATGTCAGTTTAAAATTTGCATAATAAGCCACAGTGAGTTTTAAAAATCTCATACAAATAATGATCCATTTAATATGTTCCACAAAGAAATATATTTTAAACATCTTTTATACATATATACATATTTTAAACAGTCTTTTATATATCTTTTATATATTCTAAGAGAGGGCTCATTTTCCCCCCATTACCTAAAAATGTTTCTCAGAAAAAATAATATAAAAAATTACTATGTTGATCATAATTCCAGGAGAAAACTAAGAATCCTTGAAAATATAAGCTTAATTGAACTGGTAAGAATTGCTGTTATAGCAAAGTGGCATGGCATTAGAATAACTCCCATCAGTTATCAGGTTATCTTTAATTCACAATTTACAACTAACCATTTTGTAACCTCAAGAGCTGTTCCTTTTCTCTAATTTATCTCTAATCATAATTTTTATTCACAATTGACCATTTATTATACCTCAGTGATGAGTACTTTTTATTTTTTTATCACACTTCATTTTTATATTTAAATTACGTTAGCTAACGTATAGTACATTATTAGTTTCAGCTGTAGTTTTCAATAATTCATCAGTTGCATATGACATTTCTTAATACAGCAACAAGGTCTTATTTTCATCATTGCATCGATGGAGAAAGAGGAGAAATGTTGCATTACCTGTTCAAGAGAATCACTTCAGAAGCAGAAGGGCTGGGATTTGAAGATTTTTTTGTTTGTCTCAAAAGCTCCTTCTGATTTTAGGCATGTTTCTAACTCTAGGTCAAAGTGGAGACTTATATTTTATAATCAGAGGTGTTAGAATTGATGGCACTGCTTCTCAGACTTTCATGTACACATCGATTGCCTGAGGACTTTCATCAAATACAAGCTCTAATTTAGTAGGCCTGGAGTGAGACTTGAGATTCCAAAAAGCTCGTATTTGGTGCCTATGTTACTAGTTCATAAACCATACTTGGCATAGAAAAGGTAAACGGCAATGGGATTGGAACAGACCAAGATATTAGTGACATCTGGATAATCTGAAGATTTCAGTTCCTTGGCATTTATCTGAAGGACCTGAAAACTTATGCTCACACAAAAACCTGCACATAGATGTTTATAGCAGCTTTTGTTCATAGTTGCCAAGACTTGGAAGGAACCAAGAAGTTTTGCAATACGTGTATGTGATAAATACAAACAAATATTACTGAGCACTAAAATAAAAATGAGCCATCAAGCCATAGAAATACATGGAGGAAACTTCAATGCAAATTACTAAGTGAAAGAAGCCAAAGTGAGAAGGTCACATACTATATATAACTTTAACTATATGATGTTCCAGAAAAGAAAAAAAAACTGTGTTAACGATAAAAAGATGAATAGTTGAAGGGAATTTAGGGAGAAGATGAATCATTTTCCTTTGTTTGTGTTAGGGCACTGAAAATATGCTATGATATTATAATAGTGAATAGATGTTATTGTAAATTTGTCCAAACCCATAGAATGTAAATATCGAGTGGACCATAATATAATCTATGGACATTGGGTGATTACGATGTGTCACTGTAGGTTTATCCTTGGCAAAAACTGATAAAAATAATAATTTATATTTATAGTATAAGTATGTAAATAAAAATAAATATATTTTATATCCATATTAATTTAATAACAATTATTATTTTTAAAAATACCTCTTGGTGAATGACTTTGATGATGGGAGAGAAGCTATGCCTGTGTAGAGCATGATGTATATGGAAATCTCAATACTTACCTCTTAATTCTGTTGTGAGCCTAAGACTACTCTAAAACAAAGTCTAAAAGTCAAATAAGAAAAAATGTTGACATGGGCAGCGCAGGTGGCTCAGCGGTTTAGCACCGCCTTCGGCCCAGGGTGTGATCCTGGAGACCCAGGATCGAGTCCCACATCAGGCTCCCTGCATGGAGCCTGCTTCTCCCTCTGCCTGTGTCTCTGCCTCTCTCTCTCTGTCAATTGTGAGTAAATAAATAAAATCTTTTAAAAACATTTTTTTAAAATTCAGCATCAGTCAATAAATATGCACATGTTATCACATAAGGAATATATGAATGTGTCAGTGAATGTACAGTTAATACACATGTATGTGCATATGTGCATGTATTTTGAAATGTTGATTAAGATACAATGAATAATTAACTATATAGCAAAGTCTATAATGTGTCTGTGTTTCTATATATGCTGATTAGAAGAGATCAAATATTATATACATTGGATTTCTGTTAAATTTTTAAACAATAATATTTCCATTTAAAGGTAATTTTATTGACATACACAAAAAATATATAGTGTTAACAGTTGTCAAGTAACTACAAATCAAAACAATTAGATACCATTTATTTTTCCTATAAAATTTTCAAAAATTATAATGATCAATATAAAGACTCAGTTCATGAGTCTGGTATACCAGATATTTATACTAACCAGTTTTATGTGGAAAAAATGCTTGCAGAAGCATTTTGGTGTTAGTGATAATTTGGAAACAACCTAAATATTCAACAATAGAAATTATGGCATATCTAGCCATTTAAAAAACTACATTGTTAGAACACTTAAAGACAAAAATGCTCACAATATGAACTCAAATGAAAAGACACAAAATAAAAAGTACAGGGCAGCCTGGGTGGTATAGCGGTTTAGCTCCTCCTTCAGCCCGGGGTGTGATCCTCAAGACCTGGGATCAAGTCCCACGTCGGACTCCCTGCAAGGAGCCTACTTCTCCCTCTGCCTCTGTGTGTGTGTGTGTGTGTGTGTGTGATGAATAAATAAATAAAATCTTTGTAAAAAATAAAAATAAAGCAATAGAACTCTAATTCTGAACACACATGTTCAGTCAATATCCACCAAGTGCCTACCTTTTTTTTTTGTTTTAGTAAGCACTGTGTAGGTATTTGGATATATTAGTGAGCAGAATAGAGGCTCCTGATCCATATACATCTTATGGTTTAGCAGCAAAAAGACAAGAAACAAAAGGATTGAAACTTTTATTTATTTTTTTTAAGATTTTATTTATTTATTCATGATAGACATAGAGAGAGAGAGAGAGAGGCAGAGACACAGGCAGAGGGAGAAGCAGGCTCCATGCCAGGAGCCTGACGTGGGACTTGATACCAGGACCCCAGGATCACGCCCTGGGCCAAAGGCAGGCGCCAAACCGCTGAGCCACCCAGGGATCCCCAGGATTGAAACTTTTAATAGTAAAATATTGATAGTAAGATTATAGGTGAGCTGTATTTTATTTCTTCCATTCCCCCTTTTCTAATCACCTACATGGAGAGTGAGTTACTTTTACTGGAACAAAAATGCAAATATTTAAAAATGCAAAGAATCTATCAGAAAAATTATTATACTACTTAAAATGTTGCTTAACTAGTACTTTAGTACTAGTTAGTACTTGTGCTAACTAATCCTTAGTCCTTTTCGACTATTCAACCATTCCCTCAGGACTCTAACTTTAGACAATACTCATATCCTTTTTTAAAACTTTTTCTTCTCTATTCCAAAGAAGCATACTGGTCTCTCTAATTTGTTCTTTAAAAAATCAATGAAAATGTAACTAGTTGCAATTAATATATAAATATGAATCTTTGGTCCTGGAATTGGTTTGCCTGACCCAATTTAGCTCTGTAATTCTACGTGATTATCCATCCATTTAGAGTAGTGCCTTGATAGTGCACATCTCGTTTGAATTCTCTTTGTAACATAACTCAATACTAATTTACCTACGACTATATGACCTGTGATTTTGTCATTTAACCAAATCACTTTTACATTTGCATCTGATATTTTTTAAAATATCATGGTTAATGGCTGCATAATGTTATAGTTGTTCAAGTACTAAGTAGGTAATTATTCTCATTTGCACCATGACTATTATTATATTGAAATAAGCTACATTATAAAGCCTATTGATGGATTCCTAACCTACCTTTACCGGGCTTGTCAGATTGTCAGATTTTAGCACATCATCCCTTGACATCTCTACGTCAGTGGTCCCAAGCACAAATGTATATACAAAGACTAGCCCACCAACATGAATGAATGGAGAGGGTTGGGAACAAGGGGAACAAGGTCTTTGGAGAACATGGGCCTTTAGTACAAGGGACAGCCGGTAGTCAGCTTCAGCTAATTTTGCCAATCAAGAGTATTAGCCTAAATTTTCTGATTTTTTAAAATGAATTAGAAAACTACTTTTATTATTTTATTTATTTTATTTTTTATTTTTATTTTTTATGGGAGTTCAGTTTGCCAACATATAGCATAACACCCAGTGCTCATCCCACCAAGTGCCCCCCTCAGTGCCCATCACCCAGTCACCCTAACCCCCCGGCCACCTCCCCTTTCATTACCCTTTGTTCGTTTCCCAGAGTTGGTGTCTCTCATGTTTTGTCACCTTCACTGATATTTTCACTCATTTTCTCTCCTTTCCCTTTATTCCCTTTCACTAATTTTTATATTCCCCAAATGAATGAGACCATATAAGGATTGTTCTTTTCCAATTGACTTATTTCACTCAGCATAATACCAGAAAACTACTTTTATTTTATTTTATTTTTTTTTTTCAGAAAACTACTTTTAAATGTAAAATTTCCCAATTACATAAAACACCAACCAAACACAACAGTCTAGCCAACTGGATTTGGTTTTCAAATTAGAAGAGTTCAAATTTATGAAACTTGTACATTGTCACTTGTTATAACCATCCTGAGATAGACTTTTTTGTTTCTGTTTCTGATTTTTGTTTTTTAAATATAGCATAGGGAAAAACTTTAAAGAAAGACATACAATTTCCTTATAAGTATATAGAAACACCCTCACCCTGAATTGTCAGATTGTCAGATTTATTGATGTTAAATTAGATGATTCTATTTAAAGTTTATTATTTTAAGTGCATCTTGCTTTTTTAAATTGTTAGGCTTTTTAAACTTTCATTTGATAATAAATCAACATAGGTTCATAAATGCCATGGATAATCATGACAAGAATATACGGAAATTAAGTGTATGTGTACAAATCACACGTCCAGTCTCTTGCTCCTTAAGCATTGTTTACTCTTAGATCTATAATCTAATTTTTTAAAGAAAATGCAATGTATAATAAATCTTGAGTTTCGAATACTATGTGCAATCACGATGCTCTAGCATCTCAAAAGTAGACAGGGAAAATAAAGAATCAGAACAAAGGGAAACTATTTGTTTCCAAATCAAGAACAAACAATAAACCATGTCTTAGTGGCTATAAACTCAAGGCATCAAGCCATAGAACAGGGTAATTTTTACGAAATATAGAATAATCTACCATGCATCAAGCAAACTGTATTGAATCTAATAAATCTAAAACTCTTAATAAAGTGCTTGGCAGGAAATCATCGAGCAGATCCAGTGTTCTGAGCTCATGTGCCACAGCTGTCACCAGAGGACCGGGGTGAAATTCTGAGTAGCTACAAAGGCAAAAACACAGAAAGTAGAGGAAAATTTCATGTCATTAACACTGTGAAGCAGTGTTTGCTCAGCTCAACAGCCTCAATGATTACATTTTGTTTTTCTGCATATCTACATTCTATTCACGTAATACCCATATGGTTCAAGTGGTGTCCCTATTATTAGTCTTCTGACAGGAATGTCCCTTGCAAAAGACCATTGTTTGCTTTATGGGGAAAAGAGATATTTAGAGAGACGTTTGTCTTGAGGATCCACCCAGCTTTAAGAAAGGGTAATGCCCATGACTGGACAACTTTAATTCAAAAACATTAGTACTATATTTTAGGTAAATGTTTAAGGAAGAGGAAGTATTACTAAACTCAGATTCCATTCTCCAGATGCTATAAAATGGCATGTGTTACCAATTTTTGAAAATACATATAAATTATTATTTTAATAGAACAACAATAGTAGTAACTAATTGTTGGTAAGCAGTATGCCAAGAAATATATTGTGTATCTCACATGACTTGATTAATTTATCCTCTGTCACTCTGTGAGGTAGCTACTATTGTTACATCTATTTTCAGATATGGAAATAGAGTAAGTGGCAGAGCTGGGATTTCAATCTGATCAGTTTGATTCAGGAGGTAGTTTTACCTCTTTGAGTGTCATTATGGTGAGATATTTGCCTGGTAGGCAGTCAAGTATGATTCTAACCCCATACTTAGTCCAAGTCTTCAAAATGGAAAGTCTATTCATTTTGCCAACCTGCCTTTGATTCAAATGAGGAATCTGCAGGATGCAGCTGATCACTACAAACCCCGAGAACTCCCTCATTCACTTCAAGACTGGCAGGGTTTATATACCCTTATTTAATCAAATTGTAACTGAACCGAGTGAGAGTTTGTCCCCTCAATGCACAGAGAGCCAATAAAAACTGACACTGAGCTTTTGCAGTGAAGAAAGATAAGCTGTTAATGGTGTGGTCTCACCCATGAGAACAGTACCTAATGCTCAAAAGTCCTGTACCCCCTCATGGTTTGCAAGTGAGGATTTTTAAGGTCAAAATTTGGAGCAGGGGGCTCCTGAGAAGGTGGACGCTGTTGATTGGAGGCCCATGATGTCATGCTAGCAGATGCTCCGATGCCATTTCATTAAGTCCCACAGCGGTCTTCTCCGTCTCAAGAGATTTGGAATCTGAAAGACATCTCGATTCCTTATGTTAAAAATTTCACTAAGTACATCTGGTGATCATATCTATTTGTAAGCTAGTGGGGTTGCATTCTTACAGGTTTCTTGGCTAGTTCAGTTATGCCTGGGGATGATATGACCTCTATTGATCATTCTTTCATCTGAACTGATACGATGGAGGCCAGCTTCAAATATGATTGGATTACTTGTGATTTGTTTAATTTATGCTGTAAATCTAAAATCATATTGCTAATTCTTCTTTTTAAAAAAATATTTATTTATTTGTTTGAAAGAGGGAGAGAGTGAAAGAGAGAAAGTGGAAGAGAAGGGAAGAGGGGGAGGGAGAGAGAGCCTGACAAGAGGCTCGGTCTCACGACCTGGAGACCATGACCCTGAGATCATGACCTGAGCCAAAACCAAGAGTCGAGTGCTTAACCAACTGCAGCACCCAGGTGCCCCATATTGCTACTCTTCTAATGTTTGCTTTAGTAGGGAGGGATTTTTTTTTTTTCTTAACTTACTGGATTCTTTTGGCTGGTCTACTAATTAAATTGGTTAACATCTAATTTTGTACTTATGAGAGCCCCACAAAGACATGAAAAGCTTCAAGACAGGCAATTGAGGCTTAATATGCCATTCTGAGTTAAGGAGTTAGGGGTAGGGATCTGGGGCTTCAAAAGGAAGGAACACAATTAACAGAAAGATGATAAGAGCAAATAATTGGAAAACAAATGTTTGTCATGACCTGCAGAGACAGTGGGACACAGAGGAAACTGAACAAACGTATCTTGCTGAGTTCCCCTTAGCTTGGCACACCTAGCCTGTACTTTTTGTAGATATTTCTGGTGGTACCTCTCTTCCAGGACCAGACCTCCTCTGAATTCTCAGAGACAAATAAGGGGGAGGGGAAAGTTTTTGAATCCGTTGGATCTTGATTGCCTTCAGCTCAAAACAGTCCACATGACAAAGTGACACATTTTGTGGCAGCCTATTCTGATTCCCTTTAATTTCAAAGGGATTTAATATGCATAAGTGAATAAACCATTACGTTCAGTCTGTATAAAGGGTGTTATCAGTCATCTGCTTTGCATTGGGGAAGTTTTCCTCAGGGTAAATTCCTCTGAATTATGCTGCCCTATGAAAGGCAGCTATGCTTAGCACAACATCACTAGTGCTGCACTCTGCTGCACTATGATATGGCAGAAACACATCCTTTATAGCAGTGCCGAGGAATCAGATCTCCCCACCAAAATGAGCTTTCCAGATAGTTCTGTGTGCCTTAAACATTGAAGAACAGCATTCAAAAGATTTTATTTTAATTTTAATTTTTTTGAAGATTTTATGTACTTATTTGAGAGAGAGCAAGAATGTGTGCGTGAGTGGGGGAGGGGTAGAGAGAGAGGGAAAGAGTGAATCTTAAGCAGACTCAGAGCTGAGAGCAGAGCCTGATTTGGGGCTAATCTCAAGACTCTGAGATTATAACTAAGCTGAAACCACGAGTTGGATGCTAAACCTACTGAGCCACCCTGATCAGAAACTCTTTCGCTTAACATACAAGTTCATAGCTTTTCTTTTTTTCTAAAATTGCCAGATATTATCAGGAGCATAGCCTCCCAAATAATGGAGGAACTTCATCCTAGCCTCATGATGTACCAATTTAGTAATGGAGAATATAGAAGCAGGCAGGGATAGAGGGAGGAAATAATTGAAAGCTATTTGGGCAGCCCTGGTGGCACAGCGGTTTAGCACCGCCTGCAGCCCAGGTCGTGATCCTGGAGACCCCAGATCGAGTCCTGAGTCGGGCTTCCTGCATAGAGCCTGCTTCTCCCTCTGCCTGTGTCTCTGCCTCTCTCTCTCTCTCTCTCTGAATGAATAAATAAATCTTAAAAAAAAAAGTAAAAAATTGAAAGCTATTTGTAGTTTTAAAAAATTCCCAGATTTCACTCTATCATACAATAAGCTTTAAAGAAATTGCTGTTGTATTGAGACCAAACCTATTATAATGAGACAGGTCCAGATAATGATAATGTGCTGTGATTTTAAAATGAAATTCAGGACATAGCTCCAGGGTCTGTTTTTAATGACACCTCCATTGATAAAGGATGTAAAATTTTCCAAGTCTGTTAGCTAGTCATTCAGTAGTAAATTTGACCAAGTGTAATGGCACCCACATTTTCTTATTAGAGTGCTTATGGTTATCTACGTAGCAAATGGCAAATTGGAGATTTATATGCCATTTAAACTAGGTTACATCTAGGAAAATTCATTCTGGGTCATTATGGGAAGACTGCTCTTAAAACAGTCTAGTGGAACAGTTTTAGATGGTTTTGTGTAGTACCAAGAGTCATTAATATAACAAGAGATTCCTTTTTAGCAGAAGAGTTATTTGAATAGACAGCTGGGCATTGTAGTGCAAAACAGGCATCAGCTTAGTTTTGCACTTTGGCCTTATAACATAAAACCGTGTCATTACGACAAGCCCTATTATGGCAGGAAATCTGTCTAATGTAGCTCATTCTTGCTCTTAGTCCAGGGAGGTTTAATTACCAGAAGAATTAATCTCACCAATAATGGGGGATCCCTGCGTGGCCCAGCAGTTTGGCGCCTGCCTTTGACCCAGGGCGCGATCCTGGGGACCCGGGATCGAGTCCCATGTCGGGCCCCCTGCATGGAGCCTGCTTCTCCCTCTGCCTGTGTCTCTGCCTCTGTGTGTGTGTGTGTGTGTGTGTGTGACTATCATGAATGAATAAATAAAATCTTTTTTAAAAAATCTCACCAATAATAATAAGTAATATTTGTAAGGACTTTGAAGTTTACAAGGATTTTCACATATAGTTCCTGCCCTTGTATCATTGCCCATACTTCCTAACTGTTCTTCCTGACACCAGTTTCAACTCCTTCCAGTACATTCTCTGTATTTATGATCAAAACACAAATTTCATCACATTATTTTCCTGATTATACATTTACAGCATTTTCCTTATTGCCTACATGGTAAAGTCTAGGTCATTAGCAAATCATACAGTGTAGTAATATTGCTTGTGTGGAATCAGATTTTCCGTAACACACGCACACACACAAACACACACAAATATACCAAAATGTATTAAAAAGGTAGTGACAACATAGAGAGGAGTAGATGCTGCAGATCTTTGCTAGTCTTGTTTCCTAACATTTTCCATTGTAAAGAGTTCACAGCTTCCAGTGGCATAGATAATACAGGTCAGGGACCAGATAGATTTCAGACAAAATTTTAATAGCTCATATATATTAAACATTTTATACAACATGGCATAGTACTTAATACATAATAACCGCTCAACAATAATTTTCTAAACTTTATTTCAATGTGGCAAGTACTGCAGTATAATACATCCTCTACTATGGAATTTCCACAGACTGAGGATGTTGTTATGGTAAGGTTCCAGTGTAAAAATTATGTGAAAATACTGGGCAAAAGGGAAGGAAATATTTTGCCAGCTGATAATATAATGTTGCAAAACTTCTATTCAAGGAGATTTTTAAAAATCTGAGTTTACTATTGTATATTTCACAGTTGAAAATAAGCTCTGGCCCATGAGATTTTACCTACACATTGGGGACAACATCTTGTTAAAACAAGATTGTGAAGTTTATAAGAAAGTAGTAAAGTCTGCCTTTCGATATAGACTTACATTTTTGTTCTTCCTGTTTCTTTTGGAATCTGCATTTTTCTGTGAATGATGAGTATTTCTTGGTCACCAAATCCTCTCTTAGTCTACATTCATTTGGTAGTACACTGGAAAGCTGAAGAAAAGTGATTAAAGACCAGGAATGTCAATGTTTTTGGCATGGAAATGGATCATATTTGACTTTTTCAAATATATGCTCTTGAAAATTGGCCATTCGTATGTACAGACGTTTAAATTTCTAAATATAATAAGCTGTGTAAAAGGAGATATGATTTGAGGAAATGAGTATAGTAATGGTCATTACGGGAAGCACCAGTGCAAAATTACCAGTTCAAGAACACTTTATGGAACATAATGAATTGTCATAGTTGTTTTTAGAGTTAGAAAGATTCTTTGACTAAATGTTAGAACATCTTTGTTTAACAGCATTCATTCTAAGAAAGACATACAAATACACTGATATAGTGTCACTGATCTCTCTTATTTACAAATCATTTAAATTACAAAGAACAAACATTCCCTTCAAAAAATCTGAATATACCCTTCCTTAGCTTGAACTTTAATTGAACTTGATAAAAGTAATTTGATTTTCAGGGTTGTTCCTATCATATCTTAATGAATTAAAGAAATATAGCAAAGATTCCTTGTGTGTATGTTTTTTGTAATAATGAAAAAAATCACAGTTACACATTACCTATAAAGAAAAAGAAGGAATATGATGTAGGTTGAATTGACTTATATACTACATCATTTAATTCCTACAAGTCTTTTGTTTTGTTTTATTTAAAAATTTTTTTAAATTCCTACAACAGTCTTTTGAAAGAGGAATTACAATCTTCACTTTAGATGTAAAGTACCAGTGCAATACTATCTTATATAGAATAAAGTTACAGTTGTTTATAATGAATTGAAGATTATTGTTTCACTGTGTTTAACATTTTCTGGATGATGCTGTTTTTAAAGAAAAGTAGTGTAAATGTAAAAATTCAATGTATTGGTGGGATCAATAATTGTGATCACATTCAACATTTATAAATTCATTTTCTCTCTAAATTGAAAAGAACTGGAATTTTTTTTAAAGAGTGATTTATTGGGCAGCCCGGGTGGCTCAGCGGTTTAGCGCCGCCTTCAGCCCAGGTCGTGATCCTGGAGACCCGGGATCAAGTCCCACGTAGGGCGCCCTGCATGGAGCCTGCTTCTCCCTCTGCCTGTGTCTCTGCCTCTCTCTCTCTCAATCCTCTCTGTGTGTTCTCATGAATAAATAAATAAAATCTTTTAAAAAAAGAGCTACTTATTGATTTATTTATTCATGATGGACATAGAGAGAGAGAGAGAGAGGCAGAGACACAGGCAGAGGGAGAAGCAGGCTCCATGCCGGAAGCCCGACGGGGGACTCGATCCCGGGACTCCAGGATCACACCCTGGGCCAAAAGCAGGCGCTAAACCGCTGAGCCACCCAGGGATCCCCAAAAGGACTGCAATTAAAGAAGAGACCAGAATTATTTATATCATTAACTTTATTTTTTCAGTGTTCAGAATAAAAGTCAATATCAACATGTGTAATAACAACAGTCTTTTCCAAAAAGTCTATCTCTCACAATTATTTTTAATAAACGCAAAGATAATAGGAAAGAAGTGTTATCTAGTTATCTAATTATAGATATCTATGTTATCTAGTTTTGTGAAAACACATAATACTGAGAATGTCAGAATTTTTTGTTTAGGAACATGATCTCTTTAAGAGTGTGATGAAAATAATAGATCATCTTCTCAGAAGAAGAACTACATATGCATACACACTAATCCTCCAATCCTCAAATCAATTAAAATCCCTTTTATGTATGCAGTAGTATGAAATATAGAACCCACAGATTTATGATGACCCAAGATCCTACAATTATTTACTCCCTGCAATCTTCATGCTTACCCCCAAGGATTTCAAACCCCAATTACCCTCCACTGTTTGTTTTCCCTAGCATTTTCACCATCTGACGACACATGATGTAATTTACTCATGCATTGAGTGTCCATTGCCTGTTCCACTTTCCAGAATGCAGCTTCCACCAGGGCAATGACCTTTGTCTATTATGGTCAACAGTTCACCTAGAACAGTTTCTGACACAAAACAGTCCCTCATTATTTCCTGAACCAATAAATAGATTTATAGTGACTGTATATGTCGTATTAAGAATATAAGCCTCAAATTTGAATTCAAGAACCTTTTATTGAATTGTTGATCTGCATATCCCTAACTTCATCCTTTTAAAAGTAATAGACCATGCATGTTGTTGTAGTGTTTTTAGGATGAAATAACAAATATATAATCTTATAATAACCATCTATCACTTATATGACTGCACAGATTGTTCCCTGAATTAGCCATAGAATGTGGAGGCCAAAGCCACCACTTCTTATAGGATTATCAAATGTCCATATTAAGTGTCAGTTTTGATTGAAAGTTTCTTTAAGGGTAAGTTGATAGTTTACAATGTCTTAATGACCAGAAAAATTTTATCAAAAATAATGGTAATTCAAATATTATTATAGCAAGTAAATTATTAAATTCGGAATTACACCCATACTGACACCCCCCCACACACACACAATTAGACATTTTTCCCCAGTGTATTTACCTCGGATGATATCTGAGGTACCTCAGATGATGTTTCTTTGATTTGTTGATTGGTTTTCATTATTTTATTTTGTTTTCCAGCATTGTGTCCTTACTCTCATATTTTTGGGCCATTCTTCAAATAGAATATCCAGGTTTCATTACCAATGGTAAGATGAAACCATGAACTTAAAAAGTCACCTTAATAACCAAATGTATCATAAAATGTACAAGTAGAAAAAAAGTCTATGGCATCGCTAGCCAATATATCTTTATCACAGCTACTACTGAGAAGACAGACTGATAAAATGTGGGAAGATAATTTAGATTTTGTGAGGAAGGAAAACATGTTCTTACACTTAGGGACTATTCATTACATTTTAGTACAAAGGAAATTTTTTATATAGCTGAGTTATCAGCCAGTGAATGAAAACAGAAGGATGAACAGTTCTATATAATTGTTGTAGAATACTCGCCAAGTCTTGTGAGATTCAGCCTGAGGATAAGTGGGGAAGAAAGAATAAAGGGAGCTCATCAAACAGTTGATACTCTTTGTAGGGAGGGCCTCTTGGTTGTTGGATAGGAGGAAGCAGGCAGATGTCAAAACTATGTTCATAGCTCCTTCCTCTACAATGACACAGGTTCTGTTAGATACTTCTCACACTGAAATAAACGACTCTGTTCACACACCCGTGTGCAAGATTAGAATATTTATTCTCCGTGATATGACTACTCCTTAAAACCCAGGCCGTCTGGCAAACTATGCGTGAATGAATGGATGAATGAATGAGATCTATGAGTCACCTGCCACAGAGAATGAGAGTTTATTGTGTTTGTCTAGATAAAGAACATACTGGGGTGTAAGTTTTGTTGTTGTTGTTGTTCTTTTACCTAAACTTGTCAATTATACTCCTTCTTACCATTATTCAGTTTTATCCTAAATTTCATTATTATCTTCTTAAATAATTTGTGCTATAAACCAGCAAGTCCCCTTGTTCCTGTGTTTTCTCGTACTGCTGTGATACCATTTTTTTTTGTTGGATTAGTCTGTATGTCACACACATAAGAACACAGCAATTGAGATATTAACAATGTTAAACAATTTTATTAATAGAATATATCTCTCCATTTCTTCAGGTCTTCTTTAATATCCCTTCATTGGGTTTCACAATTTGCTACATAAAATCTGTAAATATTCTGCACTTAACAACTATATATTTTGTAGCATTTTCTTTCTTGTGAATGGTAGCATATATTTGGCTATATTTTCTAACTTATTGCTATGTAGAGAAATGTGCTGATTTTACAGAAGGTCTGAAATGCTGATAATAATAACTGGAACTTCAGAAATATGGATTAAAACAGAGAAAAACAAAGAGAAAAATAGTAAACTAGATAATGAATTTGATGAAATCAATCAGAATGAAGTGCAGAGAAATAAAGATAAGAATAGAAGAAGAAGAGAGGTGCCTGGGTGGCTCAGTCAGTTAAGTGTCTGCCTTCAGCTCAGGTCATGATCAGCCCTTCCTTGGGCTCCATGCTCAGAGGAGAGCCTGCTTCTCGCTCTTCTCCCCATTTATGCTCTCTGTTGCTATCTCTCTCTCAAATGAATAAATAAAATCTTTTAAAAAAAGAGGGAGAGAGAATATAAGAAGAAGAGATTGAGATAACTGAAGGAGAAAGTGAGGAGACCCAGTCTATAGTAACAAGTTCTAGAAGGGGATACCGTAGATATTGGAGGGAGAACTGTATCAAAACTTGGCCCAGGAAAGCTCAGGACTGTTCTGGTGGCCTTGGAGAAGCCCACTAGGGCATGATGCATCATGGTTAATGACATGGACTTTAGGTTTAAATTAGTATCAGTTAAAGTCACAGCTCCAACATTTACGAAAAGTGTGAGTGCCCTTGTATATGGGCATCACGTGAGCTCCTACTTTATCATATTGTCAGTGAGACAATACAAGGGCACTGTTCAGTATTGTACCTGACACATAACACCCAGAGAATGTTACCTCTTATAGGATTCTAAAAGTGTAATGCTACTCACATTAATAGAATAAACTGATGAATGATAAATCAATGTATTAATATATTGTATAGAATTATTTAATTATTAATGTATTAATAATAATGTAATGATTTATATATTGCTATATTATATTAATATTAATTATATGGAGGTGTAGAGGTGCTAAATAATATCTTTAAGACCTAGCTATCATGGAATTAAATACATTGTTCCTTAGAGATGAAAACACTTGTCATGCATATCTAGTGCTGCTATCATTCCAATAGTAGTATAATTTTATTCTCATTTTTCAGCTCAAAAGATTCCAGTTTGGCGGGATTAGGAACTAAGAATTGTGGGGAGCTAAATTTTGGGCTAGGGGGCACTTTAGATAAAAAAAAATACTAAAGCTTGGATCATTTGTCAAAATGACACACCTGAGTAGTGATGAAGCCAGGATTCAAACCCATGGTGCACCCCTGTGCAAATTTCTGTCTAATAAGCCACTATGAGACACACCGAGTCATTGAAATGCAGAGTAAGTGATAGGGGAAGCATTCACATTATGTTTACCAATAATGTAGGGAAGGAAGGAAGGAAGGAAGGAAGGAAGGAAGGAAGGAAGGAAGGAAGGAAGGAAGGAAGGAAATACTATGAATACATTTTAAATAGGATACAAATTTGTACAGAGCTTGTAACAAAAAAAAATAAAAGACTTCTTTTAATAGAAGTTTAAAAAGGTCTGGGAAGGAGTTAAACAAAAGATTTGTATTTACCTCTAAAAAAACTCCTTATTGCTTTCCATACTCTTCTACCATGAAAACTTTTACTTTTTAATAATTTTATTTAAAAATGACTTTTTAAAACAAAATATAGTCTCAAGAAAGGCAAGAAACCACATTTGGAGTTAGGAGTTTGAAGGGAAGCAGTAGTTTCTATTTATAATGAATTCAGAATATAAAAAAGTAGTAAAGGACAGGCTTCCACCTCCTCTCCTTCCTCTCCTCCCTCTCATATTGCCCTCACTCATTTTCCCTTTGATTTTTCCTACATTTATGGTAGTTCAGGGTGCATATTGCACAAGAGATCCAGTCTAACAGGATGAAGGAGGGCTTCAGTCCAGTGCTAAGATACCACTGCATCCACCAGAAGAAGAGAGAGCCGTTTCTTACTTGATAACCTTTCCACTCCTATTTTTGTATGTCTGTGCTGTGATCAAAGCACGGGCCTTAGTTGTGAGGCTCTTGATATTGAGGGCAGAGTGGGGGAGTTTGGGGGCATACGCCCGAACAGTCATCTGTTCACCTAAGCCAAGTGGAGCTGAAATCCTGCATATGTGCCAGAATGCCATTTTTTTCTTTCTCCTTTTCTCTGTTGCTTATCATACCCTGGACTATTCAGGACAATCAGCAATTGGACAGAATACTCAAGGAGGGGGATATTAAGCTCTACTTTTTTTTTTTAAGATTTTATTTATTTGAGAGAGAGAGAGAGATCACCAGCATGAGCAGGGGCAGGGGGAGGTCAGAGGAAGAGAGAAACAGACTCTCCCCGCTGAACAGGAGCCCAACTCAGGGCTCCATCCCAGGACCCCAGGATCATGATCTGAACCGAAGGCAGACACATAAACAACTGAGCCCCCAGGTGCCCCTGAGCTCCACTTTTGAAGGGAAGAGTATCAAATAATTTTTAGACACATTTTAAAATGAAAACTTTTTTTATATTGTTTGCATAAAAATGCCAAGAAGAATTACAGTGTTACGTATACAGAGATAATTTAACAAAGAATCTCACACTCTAGTTTTTGAATACAAGAGAACAACACTATAATTTGTACTGGTTATTACAGAAAAAAATGTATATATGCTAATTTTAAGACAAATTCTCAAATTTAGAATATCTTAACCAACTCTTCCAATTTATAATTTGAGTAAATATTGCTATGCTACATTCAGTATTTAACTCAAAAATATTTCTGTACTCAGAACTCTGTAGAATACCAGATTGTTATAGATTGTGAACAAATCTATATGAAAAAATACATCCCAGGGTTCCTTGGGTGGCTCAGTGTTTAGCGCCTGCCTTCAGCCCAGGGCATGAACCTGGAGTCCCAGGATCAAGTCCCATATTGGGCTTCCTGCATACAGCCTGCTTCTCCCTCTGCCTGTGTCTCTGCCTCTGTGTGTGTGTGTGTGTGTGTGTGTGTGTGTCTCATGAATAAATAAAATCTTTAAAAAGAAAGAAAAAGAAAAAATACATCCCAGACTAAGTTCAGGTATCATTACTATTGTAGCAAACCATATTCTATATTTAAATGGTTTCTAATTTGGTAAGCAAATATAGAAAACTTGGAGTGGATTTAATTCAAAAATGAATTATAAAGCAACAAAATACGCTTCTGTAAAATCTGATTTCTAAGGAAGTTAATTGAGATTTTCTTAGAACAGTAAAATCCTGAAGTTCTGAGTATATAATCATTTTCAGGAAAAATATCTTTAATCTTGATACATGGCTTTTGTGCACAAACTTTATATGAATAGGAGGGATGATGTAAAATATAAGATGATGGGATCCCTGGGTGGCTCAGCAGTTTAGTGCCTGCCTTTGGCCCAGGGCATGTTCGGGGAGTCCCAGGATCGAGTCCCACATCAGACTCCGGCGTGGAGCCTGCTTCTCCCTCTGCCTGTGTCTTTGCCTCTCTCTCTCTCTCTCTCCCTCTCTCTCTCTCTCTGTCTGTCTCTCATGAATGAATAAATAAAATCTTTAATAAAAAAATATATATAAGATGCTGACAGGGGTTCCTGAGTGACTCAATCGGTTAAGTGACCAGCTCTTGATTTCAGCTTGGGTCAGGGTCTCTGTCTCAGAGATCTTAACCAAGCCCTGCCTCTCTCCTCAGAGAGTCCGCTGGAAATTCCCTCTCTCTCTCTCTCTCTCTCTCTCTCTCTCTCTCCCCCCCCACCCCCCTGCTCTGCGTGTCCTCCTGTTCATATGCACTCTCTCTGTCAAATAAATAAATCTTTCTTAAAAAAGAAAAAGATATAAGAATCAATAGATTAAAAATATTAGTTATGCTAACAAGGAAAATTAGAACAAGATTAAAATATAAAGATCAAAATTATTAGTTATGCTAACAAGGAAAATTAGAACAATCTTTTATCAACACTGCAAATTTAGTATTTGGCATATTTTTTTTAAAGATTTATTAATTTATTTATTCATGATAAATAGGCAGGCACTAAACTGCTGAGCCACCCATGATAGACATAGAGAGACAGAGAGAGAGAGAGAGAGAGAGAGAGAGAGGCAGAGACACAGGAAGAGGGAGAAGCAGGATCCATGCCGGAAGCCTCACGCAGGACTCGATCCCAGGACCCCAGGATCGCGCCCTGGGCCAAAGGCAGGCACTAAACCACCGAGCCACCCAGGGATCCCCAGTATTTGGCACATTATATTCTATTTAACATTCTGAAATTTCCCTATTTTGCTGCCAATTTTTTCACATATCTCTTTATCTTCCGATCTATTCCTTTCCACATGCCTCTTCCTGTCCACTTTTACTACTGAACTGAAACTACTTTCTCCATTACCATCTATGACACATCATTCTATTTTCTATTTTTCACAGATCATTGATCTTTTCATTTTTCCTGTTTCTTGACTTTCTGTACTGTTGAATTTCTCTAGTTTTATAAGATTCTTTACACGTTAATTTTTGCACCTCTACAGTATTTTTGTTTTTCAGTAATTCTTTAAGGATGCACATTTCTGTAATTATCAGGTCAAACAATACAAAATATTGTTAAATCAGTACAATTAATATGCCATTATCAACTAGTGATAGCATTTATAGTTTTCTTTAAAGTTATGGTTTTTTTCATTTCTTACTCTAATAGGCTGGAAACCTGCAATGGGGGTGGTTACATGTGTTTGCCTTTGTCCACTTCTTTGCTTTTAACTATGATTTTGATTCTCCTCGTTTTCCTCCCCTCTCCATGTTAGAGTTACAGAGATGTTTAAGGGCCTATTTCCTCTCTCTTATTATTTCCCTTAGTTTCTCAGACACTGGGAGTTTCCCACCTACAGTTTCTTTGACACAAGCCAATGTATCTTCATTCCTGCTCATTACATCTTTCTCAGTCTCAAAGCCTTCTTTCTCTGACCCATCCAGTTTCTTCATCGTGGAATAGTCTTGCCAAAACAAGAGACCCCAATTTTATTAATGATAAAGTTTATATACTTACTTGTGTGATTTGTAAATAAAATCATACATATAATTTGTACTTCTGAAAGACATTTTAAATTGAGGGCAGATTGTCTTTTATATTTCTTTTTTTTAATAAATTTATTTTTTACTGGTGTTCAATTTACCAACATACAGAATAACACCCAGTGCTTATCCCGTCAAGTGTCCCCCTCAGTGCCCGTCACCCATTCACCCCCACCCCCCGCCCTCCTCCCCCTCCACCAACCCTAGTTCATTTCCCAGAGTTAGGAGTCTTTATGTTCTGTCTCCCTTTCTGATATTTCCCACACATTTCTTCTCCCTTCCCTTATATTCCCTTTCACTATTATTTATATTCCCCAAATGAATGAGAACATACACTGTTTGTCCTTCTCCGATTGACTTACTTCACTCAGCATAATACCCTCCAGTTCCATCCACGTTGAAGCAAATGGTGCGTATTTGTCGTTTCTTATGGCTGAGTAATATCCCATTGTATACATAAACCACATCTACTTTATCCATTCATCTTCCAATGGACACCGAGGCTCCTTCCACAGTTTGGCTATTGTGGACATTGCTGCTAGAAACATCGGGGTGCAGGTGTCCCGGCGTTTCATTGGATCTGAATCTTTGGGGTAAATCCCCAACAGTGCAATTGCTGGGTCGTAGGGCAGGTCTATTTTTAACTCTTTGAGGAACCTCCACACAGTTTTCCAGAGTGGCTGCACCAGTTCACATTCCCACCAACAGTGTAAGAGGGTTCCCCTTTGTCCGTATCCTCTCCAACATTTGTGGTTTCCTGCCTTGTTAATTTTCCCCATTCTCACTGGTGTGAGGTGGTATCTCATTGTGGTTTTGATTTGTATTTCCCTGATGGCAAGTGATGCAGAGCATTTTCTCATGTGTATGTTGGCCATGTCCATGTCTTCCTCTGAGATTTCTCTTCATGTCTTTTGCCCATTTCATGATTGGATTGTTTGTTTCTTTGGTGTTGAGTTTAATAAGTTCTTTATAGATTTTGGAAACTAGCCCTTTGAGCGGTCGTTTGCAAATATCTTCTCCCATTCTGTAGGTTGTCTTTTAGTTTTGTTGACTGTATCAAAAAATACAAAAGCTTCTGTGCAAAAGCTTCTTATCTTGATGAAGTCCCAATAGTTCATTTTTGCTTTTGTTTCTTTTGCCTTTGTGGATGTATCTTGCAAGAAGTTACTGTGGCCAAGTTCAAAAAGGGTGTTGCCTGTGTTCTCCTCTAGGATTTTGATGGAATCTTGTCTCACATTTAGATCTCTCATCCATTTTGAGTTTATCTTTGTGTATGGTGAAAGAGAGTGGTCTAGTTTCATTCTTCTGCATGCGGATGTCCAATTTTCCCAGCACCATTTATTGAAGAGACTGTCTTTCTTCCGATGGATAGTCTTTCCTCCTTTATCAAATATTAGTTGACCATAAAGTTCGGGGTCCACTTCTGGGTTCTCTATTCTGTTCCATTGATCTATGTGTCTGTTTTTGTGCCACTACCACACTGTCTTGATGACCACAGCTTTGTAGTACAACCTGAAATCTGGCATTGTGATGCCCCCAGCTATGGTTTTCTTTTTTAAAATTCCCCTGGCTATTTGGGGTCTTTTCTGATTCCACACAAATCTTAAAATAATTTGTTCTAACTCTCTGAAGAAAGTCCATGGTATTTTGATAGGGATTGCATTAAACGTGTAAATTACCCTGGGTAGCATTGACATTTTCACAATATTAATTCTGCCAATTCATGAGCATGGAATATTTTTCCATCTCTTTGTGTCTTCCTCAATTTCTTTCAGAAGTGTTCTATCGTTTTTAGGGTATAGATCCTTTACCTCTTTGATTAGGTTTATTCCTAGGTATCTTATGCTTTTGGGTGCAATTGTAAATGGGATTGACTCCTTAATTTCTCTTTCTTCAGTCTCATTGTTAGTGTATAGAAATGCCATTGATTTCTGGGCATTGATTTTGTATCCTGCCACGCTACCAAATTGCTGTATGAGTTCTAGCAATCTTGGGGTGGAGGCTTTTGGGTTTTCTAGGTAGAGTATCATGTCATCGGTGAAGAGGGAGAGTTTGACTTCTTCTTTGCCAATTTGAATGCCTTTAATGTCTTTTTGTTGTCTGATTGCTGAGGCGAGGACTTCCAATACTATGTTGAATAGCAGTGGTGAGAGTGGACATCCCTGTCTTGTTCCTGATCTTAGGGGAAAGGCTCCCAGTGCTTCCCCATTGAGAATGATATTTGCTGTGGGCTTTTCGTAGAGGCTTTTAAGATGTCGAGGTTAGTTCCCTCTATCCCTACACTCTGAAGAGTTTTGATCAGGAATGGATGCTGTATTTTGTCAAATGCTTTCTCTGCATCTAATAAGAGGATCATATGGTTCTTGGTTTTTCTCTTGCTGATATGATGAATCACATTGACTGTTTTACAAGTGTTGAACCAGCCTTGTGTCCCGGGGATAAATCCTACTTGGTCATGGTGAATAATTTTCTTAATGTGTTGTTGGATCCTATTGGCTAGTATCTTGTTGAGAATTTTTGCATCCATGTTCATCAGGGATATTGGTCTGTAATTCTCCTTTTTGGTGGGGTCTTTGTCTGGTTTTGGAATTAAGCTGATGCTGGCCTCATAGAACGAATTTGGAAGTACTCCATCTCTTTCTATCTTTCCAAACAGCTTTAGTAGAATAGGTATGATTTCTTCTTTAAACGTTTGATAGAATTCCCCTGGGAAGCCATCTGGCCCTGGACTCTTGTGTCTTGGGCGGTTTTTGATGACTGCTTCAATTTCCTCCCTGGTTATTGGCCTGTTCAGGTTTTCTATTTCTTCCTGTTCCAGTTTTGGTAGTTTGTGGCTTTCTAGGAATGCGTCCATTTCTTCTAGATTGCCTAATTGATTGGCGTACAGCTGTTCATAATATGTTTTTAAAATCGTTTGTATTTCCTTGATGTTGGTAGTGATCTCTCCTTTCTCATTCATGATTGTATTAATTTGAGTCTTCTCTCTCTTCTTTTTAATAAGGCTGGCTAATGGTTTATCTATCTTATTAATTCTTTCAAAGAACCAACTCCTGGTTCTGTTGATCTGTTCCACAGTTCTTCTGGTCTCGATTTCATTTAGTTCTGCTCGAATTTTAATTAACTCTCTTCTTCTGCTGGGCGTAGGGTCCATTTGCTGTTTTTTCTCTAGCTCCTTTATGTGCAAGGTTCGCTTCTGTATTTGAGTTCTTTCCAGTTTTTGAATGGATGCTTGTATTGCAATGTATTTCCCCCTCAGGACTGCTTTTGCTGCATCCCAAAGATTTTGAACGGTTGTATCTTTATTGTCATTAGTTTCCATGAATATTTTTAATTCTTCCTTAATTTCCTGGTTGACCCTTTCATCTTTTAGCAGGATGGTCCTTAACCTCCACGTGTTTGAGGTCCTTCCAAACTTCTTGTTGTGATTTAGTTCTAATTTCAAGGCATTATGGTCTGAGAATATGCAGGGGACGATCCCAGTCTTTTGGTATCGGTTCAGACCCGATTTGTGACCCAGTATGTGGCCTATTCTGGAGAAAGTTCCTTGTGCACTTGAGAAGAATGTGTATTCAGTTGAGTTTGGATGTAAAGTTCTGTAGATATGTGTGAAATCCATCTGGTCCAGGGTATCATTTAAAGCTCTTATTTCTTTGGAGATGTTGTGCTTAGAAGACCTATCGAGGGTAGAAAGAGCTAGATTGAAGTCACCAAGTATAAGTGTATTATTATCTAAGTATTTCTTCACTTTGGTTATTAATCGGTTTAAATATTTGGCAGCTCCCACATTCGGGGCATATATGTTGAGGATTGTTAAGTCCTCTTGTTGGATAGATCCTTTGAGTATGATATAGTGTCCCTCTTCATCTCTCACTACAGTCTTCGGGGTAAATTTTAGTTTATCTGATATAAGGATGGCTACCCCTGCTTTCCTTTGAGGACCATTTGAATGGTAAATGGTTCTCCAACCTTTTATTTTCAGGTTGTAGGTGTCCTTCTGTCTAAAATGAGTCTCTTGTAGACAGCAAATAGATGGGTCCTACTTTTTTATCCAGTCTGAAACCATGCGCCTTTTGATGGGGTCATTAAGCCCGTTCACGTTCAGAGTTACTATTGACAGATATGAGTTTAGTGTCATCATGATATCTATTCAGTCCTTGTTTCTGTGGATTGTTCCACTGGACTTCTTCTTAAAGGGGAATTTTAAGAGTCCCCCTTAAAATTTCTTGCAGAGCTGGTTTGGAGGTCACATATTCTTTCAGTTCCTGCCTGTCTTGGAAGCTCTTTATCTCTCCTTCCATTTTGAATGAGAGCCTTGCTGGATAAAGTATTCTTGGTTGCATGTTCTTCTCATTTAGGACCCTGAATATATCCTGCCAGCCCTTTCTGGCCTGCCAGGTCTCTGTGGAGAGGTCTGCTGTTACCCTCATACTCCTCCCCATAAAAGTCAGGGATTTTTTGTCTCTTGCTGCTTTAAGGATCTTCTCTTTATCTTTGTAATTTGCAAGCTTCACTATTAAATGTCGAGGTGTTGAACGGTTTTTATTGATTTTAGGGGGGGATCTCTCTATTTCCTGGATCTGAATGCCTGTTTCCCTACCCAGATTAGGAAAGTTTTCAGCTAGGATTTGTTCAAATACATATTCTGGCCCTCTGGCCCTTTCAGTGCCCTCGGGAACCCCAATTCAACGTAGGTTTTTCTTCCTCAGGCTGTCGTTTATTTCCCTTAATCTGTCTTCATGGTCTTTTAATTGTCTCTTTTTTCCTCAGTTTCCCTCTTTGCCATCAACTTGTCTTCTATGTCACTCACTCGTTCTTCCACCTCGTTAAGCCTCGTCGTTAGGACTTCTAGCTTGGATTGCATCTCATTCAATTGATTTTTAATTTCTGCCTGATTGGATCTAAATTCTGCAGTCATGAAGTCTCTTGAGTCCTTTATGCTTTTTTCTAGAGCCACCAGTAGCTGTATAATAGTGCTTCTGAATTGGCTTTCTGACATTGAATTGTAATCCAGATTTTGTAACTCTGTGGGAGAGAGAACTGTTTCTGATTCTTTCTTTTGAGGTGAGGTTTTCCTTCTAGTCATTTTGCCCAGTGCAGAGTGGCCAAAAACAAGTTGTATTGGGAAAAGGAGAAAAAGAGAGAGAGAGAAGGAAAGAAAAGAGAAAAAGAAAAAAGAAAAAAAGGAAAAAAGAGAAGAAAAAGAGAAAGAAAAAGAAAGGTGGAAAAAAAGGGGGGGTGGGGGAAGCAATCAGAAATCAGAAAGAAAAAAAAAAACAAACTCGGGGGAGTATCTTCTGATTCTGTACACTTTAAGTCCCTTGACTTCCCCTGGAACTGGTCCGTGTTGCTGGTCTTCTGGGGGAGGGGCCTGCTGTGCTGATTCTCAAGTGTTAGCACTTGGGGGAGCTGCTCTGCCCCCCGCCTGGTGCAGGGCTCAGTGGGGGCTGTTTACCCCGTGAGGCCCCAGGAGGAACAGCCACAGTGGGGCGGCAGCTCTGGGAACCGGGATTCAGCCCCCGCAGTAGCTCCGGGGCTCTCCGTCTGCAGGGCCTGGAGGCTCCGGGGCGGGGCCGCTGATCTGCTCAGCTCTGGGCAGGAGCGTCCTTGCTGTCCTGGGCCCTCTGGGTCTCTGCCTGTCCCGGGGGAGGCCGGATCCTGGGCTGTGTCCCGGCGCCCTGTGCTCCGGGGCCTGCGCTGTTGGATTCGCTCCCGCCCCGCAGCCCCCTCCGCGGAGCCGCCGCCCGAGCCCCTCCGAGCTGCTCCGGGTCCCGCTGTGCGAGCTGCCGTCTTAGGGAGCTCGGGGCACTCTCCCGGGGCGCAGGTGCCTGTTAGTGTCCCAGGGAGCCCGAGGGCATCCCCGCCCTCCTGGGTCCTGCTCTAACTCCCTGCGAGCCCCTTTCCGCCCGGGAAGGTTGGTGCAGCTCCTGCTCCTCCAGGACGGGGCTCTCCTGCCCAGCTCCTCGCGGGGCCCCTCCCCCTTGGAGGCCTTTTGCTTCTTTATTTCTTTTTCCCCCCGGTCTTCCTACCTTGATAGAAGCGCGAACTCTTCTCACTGTAGCGTTTCAGCTGGTCTCTCTTTAAATCTCAGGCCGAATTCGTCGATTTTCAGGATGATTTGAAGGTTATCTAGGTAATTTGGTGGGGACAGGTGATTTGGGGACCCTACTCTTCCGCCTTCTTGCCCCTCCCCTCCATCAGTTACAATTTTGAAATGAACATTCAGCAACATAAAGATCAAAATTTGACTTTAACTCTTAATGTACTATGATAATTAATTTCCAGCATATATTAAGTGAAGCCTGCAAAATAAATAATCTACAGAATCATTAAAAAAAACTCAGAATTTAGTCTTAGCATTCAAATAAAATTAATAAAATGTACTTAGTTGTCTCCAAAATATCACGTTTCATAAATTGCATAAACACATAACAGCCATGATAAATATAGTTTAAAGGATTAACTACAGAATATTATGTACTACATTGAGATTTTATTTGCCTTGAGATTTATGTATAGACATGTATATGTATAAAGTTTTCCATGACACGGAAGTTCATCGCATACCTGTTTTGTGCTTGATAGGAATAATAGTGTAAAAATCAGTATTAAGTCTTCCTTAAGATTCGGAGTCAATTATGCAAATGTGTATATGCTTGCCACAGACTGTTTTGTTCTATTGTGCATGGTTTGAATTGCATGTGAAGAAGTATTCATCTTGATTTAAATACCTTCAACTGTCTCCAGAATAGTTGAAATACTTAAGAAACGTAATGAGACATAATTGGATAATCACTTAAAATGGAAAGTTCGATAATTTCATATTCACGTACCCAATTTTGACCATTTAAAAAAAAAATCTCTGGGTCCATAATACAAGCCATCATTAACTTTGGAGTAACTCCTAAGCAATGAAAGTATGAAAGAAACCATATATATAATAGGTTGTTTTTAATAATTAGCAATCATTTAAAAATCTTTATAATAGTGAAAAATCTGATGAGAAAAATATAGGGCTTATTGGTTAAAATCCTTAAGGCTAAAAATTGTATTTTATTTACTTTCATATATTTGGAGAGTGTGGTGTTTGTATCTGTTTTTTTTTTTTTTAAAAAAAAGAGCTTTTTTTTCTTCTTTTAGATCTGCTTGTCTATTTTAGATAGCCAAAGATGATGAAATATGGAGTGTGTGCTAATTAAAAGCTAATTAGGTGATTTTTACTTTTACTAAGTTACTGATCTATGTGGGGTAATTAGAGCAGGGGGAGCAGTGGTGAAACCAGAAAGGTATCTTGATGATTGGTACAAAGACTGTATGTAGCATTGATAGGTTTGATCCTCCACTAGCCATTTCAAATAGTTAAATAACAAGTTTATTAATGTTTACCTGTGAAATACAGCATGGTTTACACAAATACTTCAGGATTTGATTTATGAAGCCATCCCTGAAGGTAAATGATAGTTAAAGGGAACAATGCGGTAGAGACATATCACAGATACAAGTAATTGATGCCAGTTAAATACTGGCACTTGACTTGATTTTCACAGAGATTTCAGCGCTTGGGGGCAAAAGAGTTCAAAGACGTGTAATTAACATGCTACATGAAGGAAAGTGGTATAAACTAAAGAATTATACACATGTACATTGTTTTATTATGCATAGTCTGAACTCAAAATTAAAAGATTGAATAATACAATAAAATTATAATCTGAGAGCACGAACACCCTTTAAAAAGACCAAAAAGAGATAAAGTCTGAAAAAATATATAACAAAAAATCTTTGGTACATAAATGAAGAATGAACTTCAGGATAAAATGATTGGACACACGAAATAGTCTATTTTTTCTTTTATTTCTGTTGACCTATTCAATGGTATATTTATTTCACTGAACTCCTAAAGTAACGTTAGAGTTCCCCTATGAAAAACAGAAATATTTTCTAGTTCCTGGCACAACATCTGGCAGTAGCAGATACCCTGTGAATTTTTGCTATCTAGAAAAACAATTGTATGTGAGCTAGACAGATTACCGGGTTTCTTTTGCTAAATCAAACATTTGTTTCTCAAACACATTCCTTTTCCAACCATCTCTCTCTCCATCCTTTCTTTTCTCTCTCTTTCCTTCTTTCCATTAACAAATTTAGGAAGAATTCACTCTGTGCTGAGAAAATGTCTAACTTATCTCACAATGGCAGAGCTGACAAAGTTTTTATCTTACTTATTTCACAGTTTAATGGGGGAAAAAGAATTAAACGTGCAAAATAAATCTCACCTTTGATAAATGTCATGAAGGAAAATATTCTCAAATGTAGAATAATGAATACAGAAATTGATAATTAATAACTTTACTCATGAAAGTAAACTCATGAAAGATGAGCTCACTACATGAAGAAATGGAGATAGAAAGACAGTATAATGGGACTTCTAGATTCTGAATTAAGGAGGAGCTTGGAATGTCCAAAGAAATAAAAGAATGTTAGTGTAGCAGGAGCATAGTACGTAAAAAGGAGAGGGGCTTGAAATGAAGTAAGCTTTGTAGTCCATAACAAGTGTATTGGATTTCATTGTAAATGCCATTGGAAGCCACTGGATGCTTTTAAGCAAAAGTGTGTGGTAATTGCATTTATGTTTTAAGATAAGTGCTTTATGGAGAATGAATTAGTGGGAAGTAAGACTAGAAGTGGAAAGAGCATTTAGGAGGAGACACTTAAAGATTTCCAAGAGAGAAAGATATGATGTCCTAGACCAGGATGGGACCACTGACATGGATTTGCAATCTATTGGAGGCAGAATCAAAAGGACTTAATAACTGATTGAATGTAGAGGGTGAGAGAAAAAGAGACAACAAACATGAGTCCTAGATTAGAGCAATTGATTATATAGCAAAAACATTCACAACTGAGTTGGTCAAGATGAAATTGGGAGACAGGCGCTAGTAAAAGAATCAATAACTCAGGATGCGTGGGTGGCTCAGTAGTTGAATAAATAAATAAATAAATAAATAAATAAATAAATCTTTTAAAAAACATTTTATTTATTTATTTATGAAAAACAGAGAGAGAGAGAGGCAGAGACACAGGCAGAGGGAGAAGCAGGTTCCATGCCGGGCGCCCGACGCGGGACTCGATCCCGGGACTCCAGGATCGCGCCCTGGCCAAAGGCAGGTGCCAAACCGCTGATCCACCCAGGGATCCCCTAAATAAAATATTTTTTAAAAAAGAATCAATAACTGCTTTTGGGATTGAGAATGTATTGTTTTACTTTCTTCTACTCAGAGTATGGATTTGGAGTTATTACTTTAGATAAAAACCAAATTAGAAGTGGGGAAGAAAGATTAAATACTAGACATTCCAGGGATTCATTCAAGCCAATGATCTAGCAACCCAATTGTAGCTAATTGTTCTAGGTTGATATGTGTAAATATATGTATGAATTGACACTGCAAAGACATATGGTAACCATTGAGACCTCTGCATTCTACGGGGTTGAGATTAAATCTATTTTTATACAACAGACTTCAACAGTATTTGGGATTATAAAATGAGTCTACAGTGTGATCAGGGCAGTGACAAATGGAAAGGAGTAGCAATGGCTGGTATTCTTAAATAAACAATTGGGGAAAAATAGGAAAAGTTTATTTTATTGAGCAAAGAATTTCTAACCTTCACATGACCTTTCGCAGTTGAACATAAGCACAAGTAAGAACAATATAGAAGGAGGAATTTACTAGAATAAGTGAAAATTGAAAGAGCTCTATAAACTTCTGTCATTACCATCATCGTCTCTAGAAAACCACATCTCAAAACGAGAGAATCTGATAGAAGAGAAATGAAAATGGACCATTTTTCCTCATTAACTTGCAAGGAAGTTTCTATACATTTGTATCTTCCTTTTTTGGCAAGGTTGAAAACATCGGCAATCAAAAATTTCCTGTCATTCCTCAAATCTGTTTGTGAAGGTGGGACAGCTGATTGCCTTGCAGTTGTGTTTGTAGCATGTCGTCCCTGATGCCTCATTTCATTTATTTAATAGCATAATTATATCATAACTTATATCTATCTGCACTATCATAAACTGACGTGTATTCTCACACATTCTATCTGAAATTTTGCCCATAAGAATTGTTTGCATTTACTTCAGACCATCCCACTCCATTTTTGTCCAGCATATCCCTAGTTATAATCTTGAGAACAGCATATCAGATTAGTCATGATTAATAAATACAGAAAAACTTGGAATTTAATCAAATGGCTTCTCATTCAAAGATCTCCTTTTTTTTACCCATAATAACCATAATTTATGTCTGCAACAGAAGAATATGGTAATATTAAAACCCTAATTATCTCAGAATTCATTATACGCATATGATACCCTACTTGCAATCGTGTGAAC
This sequence comes from Vulpes vulpes, assembly GCF_048418805.1. Lineage (NCBI taxonomy): Eukaryota > Metazoa > Chordata > Mammalia > Carnivora > Canidae > Vulpes > Vulpes vulpes. The sequence goes on along the minus strand of NC_132789.1, from coordinate 17,450,465 downwards.
GCTATACACATTGAATAAAAACCATACTTCAGATTTTGAATTTGAATCTTTCCCCAGGCTGATAGTATGTAGCACAGTCCTCTCCCCCAATGCCAGGGAGTAGCAGTGAGCCACAGCTCCTGGCCCGTAATGCCATCACAAGAGTAAACAACTGACACACTGACAACCATTCTTATGCCGCATGGCCAATCTCTTTCACTTTCAGTACAGTATTCAATAAATTACATGAGACAATCAACATTATTAAAGGATTTTATCCAACTATAGACTAACGTAAGTGGTCTGGGCACATTTAAGTTGGGCTAAAACTAAGCTATAGTGGTCAGTAGGTTAGGTGTACAAGTGCGTTTCAACTTATGACATTTTTAATTTATGATGGGTTAATCAGGATATAACCCCATCATAAATCAAGGAAGTCTGTCTCGAAATTTTGATTTCAGAGTCAAATAAATAAGCTAAGCATGCTTATTTGAAATGTATTGTTACTTGTTATAATCATTCACTGATTAGTGAGTTTATTTCAATGTATAATTATTACAAAATTCAAATATACTGTATTTAATAGAATGCATTCCAGAATATGAATTCATTTCAACTACGTCATCTTATTCCAATCTGGTGGGCTACAAAGAAAGATAATGTCATTATGAATACCTTGTTATCTCAAAATAAACTTAAGAGTAAGAGGTGCTTTATTTCTTTTGCTGTATTCAAAGAGGTCAATCTATTTTTAAGTTAAATCAATAAGTCTCCATTGTGTGCTTAGAGTAAGACCACGAGCATTTAGCTCATAAGTAAAGTGTTAAAAGAAACCACAATGTTATCATTAAGAATTTGACTTAGAAATTCTTCTGGTTTCCTAACATTCTTGCTAAGTACTCTGGAACGGACAATAATCTGCACTATTGTAAAATGAATGGAACAAGTTGGAGGATGGTGAAAGTCTGAGGAGACTGAGGAAAACCTATTATTATTCCAAAATATATAGCAACTTTAAAAGATACGGTAATTATTATTCTGTTGATACTTCTATTGTGCTGGATATTTATACTTATAGGAGATAATTGTGTGTGTGTGTGTGTGTGTTTGTGAGAGAGAGAGAAAGGGGGGGGAGAGAAATTACGAATGCTCTAAATATTTTGAAGCAGCATAAATGAGATCCACCTTCCCGTTACCCTTTCTGCCAACTTGAAAACGCCATTTCATAATATCTGAATCAATGAAGAAATCACAAGCTAGGAACATCTATAATTTAGGGGCAATGCTAATTTTCTTTTTTGAGTGTAGATCTTTAAAATGAGCTTTTTTGCCCCTGCTCTAAAATCTGTAAAATGCATTTACCTAAGGTAGACTATCCCTGAAAGTATTATATGAAAATTTTTAGCTAAGGGGGGCTTTTTATTTTGATAAGTCTCTGAAGCCAAGAAGTTGAGTTTCCTCTGTTATAAGTGATAACATTTATAATCAACTAATACCTAATTCAAACAAAAATCTTTGTGAAGTTTGTTTCTAACCTGAAGAGGTTCTAACGTGTCTCTCTTTTTTTTTTTTAATTTTTATTTATTTATGATAGTCACACAGAGACAGAGAGAGAGGCAGAGACACAAGCAGGCTCCATGCACCGGGAGCCCGACGTGGGACTCAATCCCCAGTCTCCAGGATCGCGCGCTGGGCCAAAGGCAGGCGCTAAACCGCTGCGCCACCCAGGGATCCCTCTAATCTGTCTCTTATTAATAGCATTGGGTTCCTGTGTTCATAGGATCTGTATGACTACCCAGATAGAAGTCTGTGATAGAGATGGGTTTCCTACGGCATCATAATTTTACAGTAAGTCTGTAACAGAGTAAACATGTTTATCCTTGTGAATATTGATTTTTTTCACATCATAGATTATTTTCAAAATTGATAATTATAACAGCATGTTTTATTATATTTAAGTATGCGTTTATCTATTAACTGAATCATTAAAGTAAGATTCTTTACTTCAAATTATTCTAAAATAGAATTTTATTCATGAATTTTCATAGTTCCTTAAAGATATCATTAAGTAAGGAAGTCAATTATTCTTCTAATGTAAATTTCAAGCATGACAGGTAAAATGTTCTAGAAAAAGCTTGCCATGCAAAATTGTTTTGAATACTATGGCTAGAGCATTTGCCCACGCATGAAATAGAGATATAACTTCAATACTTTCAGGTCAAATCACAGCATCAGGAAAAGGTTGAATATAAATTAAGGATAAAATCCAATATATTTGGGTGGGACTACATTTTCTTCTTGAGAAATCATAGAAGGACACATTAATTATACTTGGTATGAAATTTCTCAAGTAAAACAGAAAATCCTGACTTTGCTAAGGACACACATAACCAAAGCACTGGCTTATTCTATGTTTTATTTTAAACTTTTGGAAATAATTTTGATTAAGGGATTAAATGGCATTGTGCCTATTCTGAAGGATATATGACAGAGAAAGGATTTTATGAGGGACCAGGCATGTAAGAATATTCATTCTTCAAAAAAACAAACAAAAAAAGCAAAACAAAACAAAACAAAACAAAGATTCATTCTTTAACATGTTCAATGCAGACTTCTTGAGGGTAAAGTGTGCACCACCCAGTGCCAGTCACTGGGCTACTGACCAAATAAGAGCTCATTTTGGAACTCCCCAATTAGTGAAAGGGAAGGACATGTGGATACGTAAATTAGCCTGACAACACTAAGATTTGTTGAGCATGCATGATGTACCAGGAAATGTGCTAAATCCTTTACAATGATTATTTATTTTAATCCTTATAGTATCCCCGAGAGAGGGACTGTTGCTTATTGCAGTAAAATTGAGATTAAGATATGAAACTCGCTCAAGGTTTCACAGCCAGAGAGGTGTACCAGAGATGATAGATCGTATTAGAAGGATATGAAACAAATGTTATAGGAGAGGCCAGGGTAATAATAAGTGCCTGTGGGAGTCAATGAAAGTGTCCTACCTCACAGATAGAAAATTTGAACTAGATCTTAAAGAGAGAATACGAGGTTTGCTAGTAGTGAAGGCAGATAAGGGGAATGTTTCCATCTAGTAAGATTTTCTAGAAGTATAGCCTTCTGGTCTTCATTTTATCATTTATAATATGTGATAGTGGAATAATCTGATTTCTAAGTTTTTTTGAGTTCTGGAATTTTAGGATGATGTTTTGTTTACTCTACATAAAAATAAAAGAGACTTCTGAGTAAATGCTGAAACATCTGAGACTTTTGACAATATATCACTGACCCTCCAGAAAGAAGAAAGATTTCTTTTATCCTGCACATGGATAAAACATCATCTGTTTTCTTCAAAGATAGCTAGTTACATGTGGAACTTCTCCTCCCTTAAAAGAGATGGGAGAAAGTACGATATGACATATGGGGGGACAGCCTAGCCAGTCTGTAGTAGCTGATAATTAGGGTTCTGTATTCCATAAACCCAACTGCTTCTGGTTAGGGCTCTCTTATCTTTTTTTCTAGTTACTTTAGGAAAACTTAATGTTTTAGACCTCAAAGGATTTCCTTTTGTTGTATGAGAAAAGCCAGGATATTCCTGGCCCCTAGAGAGGTGTTGCACAGTGCTGGGGGGTGACAGCCACTTAAACTCCCAGGAAAAGCCAATGGAGATGGGAAGATAGCAAAGGAAACACATACAAAATGGCCTTGATTGTACATAGTTTCTGAGAAGGGGAAACTGGACAGTCAAAATGTAATACTTCTTTTTTTCATAGTCAGCATCAGTGACTTTAACTGAAACAAAAATGATTTTAAAATATTGCTAGCCAAGTGTGTTTCACTCATTCATTTGAAGCCCTATGATCTTCCTAGAGAAAATAATCATGTAACTGAAGACACACACAATATTCTGATATAATTTTTAAAAGTTATCCTATGGAACTATACTCAACATACCCATGTGTTTTCATACACCAATAATTGAATTTGTGGTTTGAAATGACAAACCACATGTCATGCTGTCTTACTTCTACTATATGAAGCAGTTTATTTCATCTATAAAAAACAAGCAGTGAGAAATATTCAGGAAACTCTTTTACAAATTTAAAGAAATAAAAATATTTATTATATTGTCACATTGTCATTTAAATGCTCAAATTTTCAGAGAAGAGTGACAAAATTGTCTTCTTACCCATAAACCCTGTCCTTTATGATTTCTGTACTATATTACGATATTTTTCTTCTAAAATTAGGATATAGGAGGGAAAGAAAAGATGAATAAGCAATACATTTATTAGTATTTAGTAACATGTAATACAAGGAATCCAGAATGACGATCAAAAATCACAAAAGGAAGAGTCAGCCACAGGTTTCTGGTGAGTTATTCAAGTGAGTGCAGTGCTCCCACAATCATCTCCGTCCAGGTTGAACTGTTGCGAAGGGCAATTAATTCCATTTCCCACTTTTAGTTTTTCTTATGTTAAATTTAGAAGGCAGCCTGCCAGCTATGATTAAGATTTTCTCAGAAAATAGTTTCTAGAACCTAATACAAGACTGTTAAACCACTGCGTAAGCATAATGGTTTAGATCAGTTGTATGCAACTTCCATGTGCACATTTCCCAAAGCAAGCTTATGAAAGCACACATTTCCAGGTACCCATACCATCCAAGGTGTCTGATTTGGTAAGATCTAGAGTAAAACCTCGGAAGTGAAATTTTCATCAAGCGTCCCAAGAGGATTCTGACACAGATTTGTGTTTAGAATACCGTTTGGGAAATTGTTTTGGAGCAGAATGAAGAACAAAGTATATTTTTATATGTAAGCACAATGGGAAGGAAACAAGGAATTTAAAACGTGAAGGAGGAAAAGGGGACTCTCGTATTGTACATAGTTAAAAGTCTGTGATTCTCAGATAATCATAACTTTTCCATATGTTACCAGCATGATAGCCTCCAAAGCTTATGCTGTCTTCACTATACCAAATGAAGCTTAAGGAGTGAGTGAGACGGGGAAAAAAGAAATTATTTAAGCAATAGCTCAGGGAGAAGCTAACGAGTTTTTGTTAGCTTCCAAAAAGGCAAGTGCCCATAGTATGGTCAGGAATAAGAAACGGGGGGTGGGGGGGGCGAAAATAGACAAGAAAAAAGCAAAAGAATGTAATTGTTCGTGTGACCCATTGTGTGCATGTGTACACACACGTACCACAACATGCCACCTACCACAACATACCACTTACCACAGCACACTACAACCCTTCACCACCTGGAAGCTGATGGCTACAGTACAGTCATTATGTGCATTATGTCATGCTCCCAGAGATTTTCCTAAATCCAGTGTTATGTACTTTCTCTTTAACACTTTGCACACATAATGCCAACAAATCCAGCTCCTTAGGAAGTGCTCACCTTGATATTCTGAATATTTTATACAAAAAATACTTTTATTTATTTTTTTAAGACACTTTTATTTTGACCAAAGTTTCCATTTATATTCACATGGTGAATTACATGTTGAGCTACTTAGCCAATGATCATGAGTCAATTATGGTTTATGGAAATTCACTTGGAATTGTCTATCTGAGAATTATGAAACTTTAAAAATTGTCACTTCCAATTGCCTGAATTTAGAATGGGGAAAACTGAGGCTTCTGCTGTTCTACTTCTCTTCTATTCTTCTTTTGAACTTGTAAACCTCTTCTTTGTAGAAATTTATTAACAAGTACCGTTATATAATGCTTTCTCCAATAAATGAGAAATACACACACATACACTCACACACACCTTTTCATTTCTATTATCCATGGCAAAATTTTATCTTGGGTAGTATACTTACTTCCTGGTATCCTCTTTCCCCACATCCTCCTCTCTGCACTCTTATCTAGTAGTAGGTGTTAGAATATTGCTACTTGATGATTAATATTTTCAATGAAAGAGATTAAAGTTGGAAATCTTGCAGAGCTTTTGTATTTATATTTCTATTCTGAGATTTTGGAAATAGACACAAATTCTCAAGTTTCATTTGAAAAACGTTTTAATCATGGAATAAAGACAAGTGTATCTGAGATTATGGTCTTACTATTCAGTAATAAGAATACTCTTAACTATCTGATGGATGAAAACTAGTATTCTAACTCAACATATTTATAGTACAGAGTTTTACTTATTTCTTTACTGATCGCTATGCCAAATCCTGAACTCTGTTCCAGTTGTTTTACTGTGTAATGACTCTTAACCTTTCTACTAATTGGACTGGCTCATATGCTTTTTAGCCTGTCTTCCCTCAGATCCTCATAGCACACTTTTGGAAGCCTGACACTAACAGAGGTCATGTAAAATATGTTAGGTAACTGGTGGTGATATAATCCTGCATAGCCAAACTGAACAATACGTAGAAAAAATGGAATTTAACTTCAATTACCATTTATGAAAATCTGGTTCATTGATGTTTACTTATAAAATACCTCCTCCAAATCCTTTAGTCTGAATATGGACAATCACCTTTTTACACCTTTAAATAGATTCTTCCTATCTGGATAGCTCACACCTAATTCTGATTAAAAAAATTATCCATCTGTGAATTCTACAGGTGTAACTTTTAATACTTACCCTTTATTATTTAATACTTACCCTATATTATTTCCAGCAGTCTCCTCCCTGCTCCCAACGTGTCAGAAACAAGTAATTTAGTTGCTATGACTTTTCCATTTGTCTAAAGGCAAACCTATCAACCCCTATAAACATGTGTGTTTTATCTTGCTCCCTGTTTGGTATACCATGGATATGTGGGAGAATCAAGATTAGACTTTTGTTGATCTGACTTCTTGATAATAAGGTGTTAGGAAAGCAATAAATGTATTGGAAAAAGAACTTTAAATCATATTTAAGCTTACTAAAGCCTTTCAATAGAACATATTTAATTCTGGTAGTAATAAAATGGATGGGATTTCATTGTAAAGCAGAGCAGAATTCAGCATATACTGTGTCAGCTTTACATGACAGATTATTAATAAACTGCCACTGTTACCACTCGATGCCAGTCTTTGGTGTTGGCATTTTTTTAAACTTGAAACTCAAATGTATTTTTTTAATCTTATTAAAAGATTAGATGTATTTTTTAATCTTATTTTTAAAAGATGTATTTTTTAATCTTATTTTATGAACCAGTTTCTTCTTTTCAATACATTTTTTTCTCTTCTCTGTAGAATTATTGTGTGATTCAATTAATGGTTCCAATTTCATTATACTTATATGTTCTAAAAAACCCTAAGGCATTGTATAACTTCACATAGATCAACTTTAGTTATTTGTTTGTTTGTTTGTTTGTTTGTTTTCATTTGATGAAGGTGAAGACAAGGCAGAGTAAGAATTAAGAAAGAGGATGTACTTTCAACTTGGTACCTAACAAAAATGAGCCATTTGGTAGAATTCATTTTCTCAACTAACTTTCCCCAGTATGTTTGCCTTTTTCTCTCTTTTCTTCTCCTATCCCTGTTCTAGATACACTTTTTTAAAAGATTTTATTCATTTATTCATGAGAGACACAAGAGAGAGAGAGAGAGGCAGAGACACAGGCAGAGGGAGAAGCAGGCTCCATGCAGGGAGCCCAACTTGGGACTCTATCCCGGGTCTCCAGGATCACGCCCTGGGCTGAAGGCGGCACTAAACCACTGAACCACCCAGGGACCCCCGATACACATTTTATATTGTCCATTAATTCAACAAAACACTTAAATATTTGTATGAAATAGTCATTTTGCTAGTGTTGGAAAAATAATAAGTAGTGGGCAAAGCCTACAGGAAATAGACAGTTCAAGAGAGCTTATAGGGTCTAAGGTTATCCTTTAGATACAAAAGGGCCATTTTGTATCTAAAATTTTTTATGCTTTACAACTCCTTGTCACTCCATCAAAACTTTAGCTATCTATCAGAGAGAAGTTAAGAGTTACTTTAAAATAAGTTGCAATCAGTGGGTTAAAGGACATAGCATCTGATGATGGGGTAAAAAGTGTGTATAATGTCATAGAGAGGGCAAAATGAATAGCAAAACATGCAGGTGATGCGCTGAGTTTTATCTAAGTAGTATATATTATCCTCATTGTCTTAATTGGACGGGTAATGTCAAACCTTTGGACAAAGCTGAAAAAGATTCATACCTAGTAAGGTATGCACTGGTATTTACTGGAAATAAAAGAAATAGAGACTAGAAGAACAATAAAAAATGATCAATCAATGAAACTAAGAGCTGGTTTTTCAAAAAGATAAAACAGGCGTGTCTGGCTGGCTCCATCAGTAAAGCATATGACTATTAATCTTGGGGTCATGAGTTTGAGTCCCACATTGGACATACATATTACATACATAAATAAACATATATATATATCAGGGCACCTGGGTAGTATAGTCAGTTAAGCCTTTGACTCTTGGTTTCAGCTCAGGTCATGATCTCAAGGTCATGAGTGCAGAGCCTGCTTGAGATTCTCTCTCCTCCCACCTGTGTGCTCTCTCTCTCTCTCTTTCTCTCTCAAAACAAATCTTTAAAATGTACGTGTATTTTTGAAAGATAAAACTCTCAAACCTTTAGCTACACTAAACAAGACAAAAAGATTTCAATAAATAAAATTAGAAACTAAAGGAGCCATTACAACTGACACTACAGGAATGCATATGATCAGAAAATAACTGCCATATACAATTATATGCCACCAAATTTGATAACCTAGAAGAAATGAATACATTTCTAGAAGCATAAAACCTACCAAGAATGAATCAAAAAGAATAAATAATATGAATAGGCACCAATGTGTTACACATTAATACTCCATAATGAACAGTGGGCACTGGCTCAAATGTCCCATACTGGTTTTTGCCTTTGAGTCATTCTACATGGTGTTCCTTCTGCCTTATAGGGTTTACCACTTCCCAGCAGTGGGTCCTGGGCAAGTTTCTCAGGCTCATTGACCTCAACTATCTCCCATAGAGAATGGGAAACACATTGGTTGTGATGCTTACCTCATAAGGACATCACAAGGATCAGATGATGTGTGAAAGCATTTTACAAACTGCCAAGTCCTCTGCCCATATGAGCTAATAGAATATAAAACAATGGATGCCAAGGAGTTAAGACAGGGAGGGAACTTAGAAGATAGAAATAACTGCTGTGTGGAAATGGTAGACGTGATTTTTGCTCAACATTCTGGCAAGAGAAACTTTATAAAAGTACAAATTAATTAATAGAGCAAATTGGGGTAAGGGATAGGGAAGAAGGTAATTGAGAAGGGGAGGCCTGGATGTGTTTGGATCCTCTGAAGTCTAGAGAGAGGAAAGTGTTTGTTATCCAGCAGACAATTCCTGCAAGCAACCTGGAGCAATTTTTGCCTGACCCAGACAGATTCAAATCTGGCCTGTGCCGTTTTGACATTAAGATTCAGTTTCCTCACCTGTAAAGTGGACATAATAATGGTACCAACCTCAGAGCATTGTGGAGATACTTTAATTCATTTTTTTTGTCACTCAAAAAGATTTCTTAATAATACGGCATTGGACTATAACCAAAATATGAAATAAATATACACAAGTTTATATTGATATAAACAAATGAACAAATAGGGGAGAAAAGGCTAATTTTGCTTTAATAGAATTCCAGATAGGGGCACCTGGCTCAGTGGTTGAATAACTGCCTTTGGCTCAGGTCATGATGCTGGGGTCCTGGGATTGAGTTCTGCATCAGGCTCCCCACGGGGAACTGGCTTCTCCCTCTGCATATGTTTCTGTATCTCTCATGAATGAATAAATAAAATCTTAAAAAATAAAAAATAAAAGAATTCCTAATAATAGACTCCTCACTTCAGGAGGTGAAGGAAAATCCTCCCCACCCCCTACCCCAAAGGTGGGGTAGATTTAGAGCACACTTCTAAACAACAGAGTGTAGAGAGAGGGAAACAGTGACTTGGGGCAGCAGACTGGCACACACAACTTTAACTGAGTGACAAAAGTCAGTGATGAAAGTCAGCAGTAATGCTGTGTGAATCTCATGCACCCCCAACTGAGATGGGATGGAAAGGCACAGAAGCACTTCACCACTGTGGTAGTCTTTCCAAAATTCCATATTCCCAGCCTACTCATGACAGAAATATCAGACACACCCAAATTGAGGCTCCTGCAACAAAGTAGCTGACCATGGGATCCCTGGGTGGCGCAGCGGTTTGGCGCCTGCCTTTGGCCCAGGGCGCGATCCTGGAGACCCGGGATCGAATCCCACGTCGGGCTCCCGGTGCATGGAGCCTGCTTCTCCCTCTGCCTGTCTCTGCCTCTCTCTCTCTCTCTGGGTGTGACTATCATAGATAAATAAAAAAATAATAAAAAAAAAACACAAAATAGCTGACCAACACATCCCTTCAAAACTGTCTATCGAGGTCACGGAAAACAAGAATGAGAAGCTGTCCCGCACAAGGCTGGTTCAACACTTGTAAAACAATCGATGTGATTCATCATATCAGCAAGAGAAAAACCAAGAACCATATGATCCTCTCATTAGATGCAGAGAAAGCATTTGACAAAATACAGCATCCATTCCTGATCAAAACTCTTCAGAGTGTAGGGATAGGGGAACATTCCTCGACATCTTAAGCGCCATCTACGAAAAGCCCACAGCAAATATCATTCTCAATGGGGAAGCACTGGGAGCCTTTTCCCTAAGATCAGGAACAAGACAGGGATGTCCACTCTCACCACTGCTATTCAACATAGTACTGGAAGTCCTCGCCTCAGCAATCAGACAACAAAAAGACATTAAAGGCATTCAAATTGGCAAAGAAGAAGTCAAACTCTCCCTCTTCGCCGATGACATACTCTACATAGAAAACCCAAAAGCCTCCACCCCAAGATTGCGAGAACTCATACAGCAATTTGGTAGCGTGGCAGGATACAAAATCAATGCCCAGAAATCAATGGCATTTCTATACACTAACAATGAGACTGAAGAAAGAGAAATTAAGGAGTCAATCCCATTTACAACTGCACCCAAAAGCATAAGATACCTAGGAATAAACCTAACCAAAGAGGTAAAGGATCTATACCCTAAAAACGATAGAACACTTCTGAAAGAAATTGAGGAAGACACAAAGAGATGGAAAAATATTCCATGCTCATGGATTGGAAGAATTAATATTGTGAAAATGTCCATGCTACCCAGGGCAATTTACACATTTCATGCAATCCCTATCAAAATACCATGGACTTTCTTCAGAGAGTTGGAACAAACCATCTTAAGATTTGTGTGGAATCAGAAAAGACCCCAAATAGCCAGGGGAATATTAAGAAAGAAAACCATAGCTGGGGGCATCACAATGCAAGATTTCAGGTTGTACTACAAAGCTGTGGTCATCAAGACAGTGTGGTACTGGCACAAAAACAGACCCATAGATCAATGGAACAGAATAGAGAATCCAGAAGTGGACCCTCAACTTTATGGTCAACTAATATTCGACAAAGCAGGAAGACTCTCCCTGGAAAAAAGACAGTCTCTTCAATAAATGGTGCTGGGAAAATTGGACATCCAAATACAGAAGAATCAAACTAGACCATTCTCTGATACCATACACAAAGATGAACTCAAAATGGATGAAAGACCTAAATGTGAGACAAGATTCCATCAAAATCCTAGAGGAGAACACAGGCAACACCATTTTTGAACTTGGCCACAGCAACTTATTGCAAGATACATCCATGAAAGCAAGAGAAACAAAAGCAAAAATGAATTATTGGGACTTCATCAAGATAAGAAGCTTCTGCACAGCAAAAGAAACAGTCCACAAAAGTAAAAGACAACCTACAGAATGGGAAAAGTTATTTGCAAATGACCTCTCAGATAAAGGGCTAGTATCTGAGGTCTATAAAGAGCTTATTAAACTCAACAGCAAAGAAACAATCCAATCATGAAATGGGCAAAAGACATGAACAGAAATCATACAGAGGAAGACATAGATATGACCAACAAGCGCCGCATCACTGGCCATCAGGGAAATATAAAACCAAACCACAATGAGATACCACCTCACACCAGTGAGAATTGGGGAAAAGTCACAAGACAGGAAACAACAAATGTTGGAGAGAATGTGGACAAAGGGGAACCCTCTTACTCCGTCAGTGGGGATGTGAACTGGTGCAGCCACTCTGGAGAACTGTGTGGAGTTTCCTCAAAGAGTTAAAAATAGACCTGCCCTACGACCCAGCAATTGCACTGTTGGGGATTTACCTCAAAGATACAGATGCAGTGAAACGCTGGGACACCTACACCCCAGTGTTTATGGGAGCAACGTCCACAATAGCCAAACTGGGGAAGGAGCTTCGGCGTCCATCAAAAGATGAATGGATAAAGAAACCGTGGTCTGTGTATACTATGGAATATTACTCAGCCTTGAGAAACGACAAAGACCCACCATTTGCTTCGACGTGGATGGACCAGGAGGGTATTATGCTGAGTGAAATAAGTCAATCAGAAAAGGACAAACATTATGTGGTCTCATTCATTTGGGGAATATAAAAAGTAGTGAAAGGGAATAAAGGGAAAAAGAAAAAAAATGAGTGGGAAATATCAGAAAGGGGACAGAACATGAGAGTCTGCTAACTCTGGGAAACGAACAAAGGGTGGTAGAAAGGGAGGTGGGCAGGGGTGGGGGTGACTGGGTGACGGGCAGTGAGGGGGGCACTTGATGGGATGAGCACTGGGTGTTGTTCTATATGTTGGCAAATTTAACACCAATAAAAAATAAAATAAATAAATAAATCATCCTTTTGTTCCAAGGATGGAACACACACACACACACACACACACACACACACACACACAAAAGGACAAACATTATATGGTCTCATTAAGTTGGGGAATATGAAAATAGTTAAAGGGCATGAAGGGGAAAGGAGAGAAAATGAGTGGGGAAATATCAGAGAGGGCAAGAGAACATGAGAGACTGCTAACTCTGGGAAACGAAGAAGGGGTGGTGGAAAGGGAGGTGGGTGTGGGGGTTGGGGTGACTGGGTGATGGGACCTGAGGGGGGGCACTTGATGGGATGAACACTGGGTGTTATGCTATATGTTGGCAAATTGAACTCCAATAAAAAGAAATTAAAAAAATAAACAAACGAAACAAAAGAAAAAAAACCAAACAGCAGGTTTCCCTTTTTAATGGCTGAATAATATTCATATATTTTTTCTTTATTCATCTATTTGTTTATGTATAATATGTTGTTTCCATGTCTTAGCTATTGTAAATAATGCTTCAATAAACATGGAAATACAGAAATCTCTTTCAGAGAGGGATTTTATTTTATTTTGGTTATGTAACCATAGGGTGGTTGCTGGATCATATGGAGTTCTATTTTTAATTTTTTGAGGAACCTCCATCCTCCATATTGCCTTCCATAGTACCCATATTGAATTACATTCCCAACCAACTTGCACAAGGATTCCCTTAACTTCAAATCCTTGCCACCAGCACTTGTTATCACTTATCTTCCTGATAGCCATTCTGACAAGTATGAGGTAACATTCACTGTGATTTTGATTTGCACTTTTGTGATGATCAGTAATGTTAAGGACATTTTCATGTACATATTGGCCATTTGCATATCTTCTTCAGGGAAAACAGTCTATTCAAATCTTTTACCCATTTTAAATCAGATTGTTTTTTGCTGTTGAATTTTCTTATATATTTTAGATGTTAAGTGCTGTTTGCAAATACCGTTTTCCTTGCCATGGGTTGCTTTTCATTTTGTTGTGCAAGAGTATTTTAAGTTGATATTATCTCACTTTTTTTTTGGTTTTATTGCTTATAATTTTGGTGTCATATATAATGCGTCATTGCAAAGACCAATATCAGGGATATTTTTTCCCTGTTTTTTTCTAAAACTCTTACGGTTTTAGGTCTTGATGTAATTGTTAATCACCTGAAACTAACTGGAATTTAAATAAAACCTTTAAGAAAAGATACCCAAAAAACGAAGCTTGTTTTAAGATATATGTTTCAAGAAATTCGTTTAAGGAAAGTGCAAGTGAGGGACGCCTGGGTGGCTCGGCGGTTGAGTGTCTGCCTTCAGCTCAGGGCGTGACCCAGGGTCCCGGAATCGAGTCCCTCATCGGGCTCCCTGCGGGGAGCCTGCTTCTCCCTCTGTCTGTGTCTGTGCCCTCTCTCTCGCTCTCGAATAAGTAAATGAAATCTTTTTTTAAAAAGGAAAGTGCAAGTGAGAAACACCATTAAATAAATAAATAAATAAATAAATAAATAAATAAATAAATGTTTAATTATGTCAGCACGTTGATGTTATCCATAGTTCTCCACATTTAAATTTTAGCAATATTGTAGCTAATATAAAAGACTAGGTGGGCATATTGCAACTCTACCCCTTAATGGGTGTGTGACCATACAGAAGCTGCTTAATTACTCATGTGTTTCTTTTTCTGTATGAACAAAACATGAAAATAGACATCTACATTCTATACCTTAGTAGGAATGAAATAGCATAGGTAATATTTACATGAAATAACATAGGTGAGAGCCCCTTCCCCTCCCTATACTGATAGTACTTGGCACAAGCAGGTAGTAAGTAATTGATATATTGTTCCCCTTTGTCTTCTTATGCTCTGTGTCAGAAAAAAACATTCATTGAAGAAAAGTTGTGTTGAGAGAAAGGATCTTTTCAGCAGTATGAGTTTTAGGTAAGACTTTTGTTATACTGTTGGAACTGCAATTAGTGGATGAGAAGGGCTCATACGTACTTAGCTAGTACCGGGCCATCTTTACACCATACTACTGTCTTCTCCACACAATTCCATAACTGCCTCAAAAAAGGAAAGGATATGCCAAACTTTTCTCTTGCTATGAAAAAGTTTTTTTTTTTAAGATTTATTTATTTATTCATGATACACATGGGGGCGGGGGCGTGCAGAGACACAGGCAGAGGGAGAAGCAGGCTCCATGCCGGGAGCCCAATGCGGGACCCGATCCCGGAATTCCAGGATCACGCCCTGGGCAAAAGGCAGGCACCAAACTGCTGAGCCACCCAGGGATCCCCTGAAAAAGTTTTAATTGAAAACCAGGATTCTGGGCTGAATACAGCTTCAGCAGATTCCCCATTAAATTAGAAGGGGTTTTTCATTTAAGTCCTAGTGTTGATATGTCACTATGCTCTGTCACTTTGAAAAGCGATAGTGCTTTGTTATCAGCACTGAGCCCTGACAGGCTTTTGATGTAGACTTAGACTAAAATAGATTGCCAGAATGATGAAGGCGCTGCTTACCTTCTAACACCTCCAGGCTGTGGATGTGGGCAAAGGTGCTGACCTATTGCTCTGTCCAGCCCAGTGGGTTTGATCATCTCCAGCTGAATATTTTCACATTTTAGATTGTAAGTTGAAATTGTAGAAGGGTTGATAGGTTTTCAACAGAAGCATGAATGTTACTGATAGCATATGATTTATGCCATCTAGAGACTTAATTTCTTAGGCAAATTGTTAATAATTAATTCTTGCCCTTTAACTTATACATTCTATTTAGAAAGTCTTTAAAGAAAGAAAACCGTACTTGGTGAGTTATAGAGGAAGTTGGCCTGCCAAAAAACATAGTCATTCCTTGAATTAAACACCATGTGCCAACCTTCTGCCAAGCACTGAGTTAGGTGTTGCAAACAGAAAGACAATTAAGAGTACCCGTCCTCAAGCAGAGAGATATATACAGAGGTAGATACTTATAAAATAATGCAGCAAGTGAAATATTATGCATAGAATATTACTGAAGCACAAAAAGCAATTATCTTGATATCTCTTAGGAAACAGGTAACAGAAATAGTGCATGTGTAACCAGTATCCTTGTTCCTAATGACCAGATCAGCACATTCAATGTATAGCTGAATGTTTAGATTGATATGACATTACCTTTCTTGGCTAGGAACAAGATTTCTCTTAGGAGAGGCTGAACATGCATATTCAAATAGAGTTTGCTATCAGAAAAGTGGAAAGGTTTTTGAGGGCTCAGAATTAGTATTTCTTCTTACATTTGCCACCCCACCCCCAGACACGCACACAGTTTAACTCTCTGTACACCATAGTGTCCCATGCCTTTCTGCTGTTGGCCATATAGAAAATAAATACTTTTTGAAAAAGCTTTGCTCTATAACATTTCCAGGCTCCTTCATGTGGGCTCACTTTTCTACTCAGCATGTTTCTCTACATTAAACTCTGGTAGATATGATAAGCAAGTAGCTAAAGAGCATTTAAAAGAGTTTACACTGTGAATGGAAAAATACAGATTTTACTGCCTTTGTTGCCTTTTAAAACTAAACCTCTTCTTGAATGTATTTGTATAGGATTTTCATAGCCCTCCCCTCTGGAGCAATGTTTTAGCAATGCTGCTCTGAGTTTTAATCACTGGATATTTGTTTTTTTCTTCCACACTAATTTCAAATCACAAACTAACATTCAAATTGAAAACAGTAATAGGTTTACAGTCTTTCAATTTACTTTTAACTTCATGCTATCTAAAAAAAAAAAAAAAAAACTTCATGCTATCTTTTCAGAGCATCTGATCAAGTTTAACACCATTGGATAGTTTAAAACTCAGTTTGCAGTAATCCACAGCCCTCAGAAATATTTGACTTCTACCTAAAAGTAAATAAAGGTAAAAAGTCTCTACATCTTCAATAAAAGTTTTCAAAAATGAATCAGCCACATGTTTTGAGTCCCATCTCTGTGAGCAAATTTCCAGAATAAATCATTTCTGGGCTTGGCTGAATTCCAGAGCACTGCAGGTCTCAGTCCAGAGGGCTGCATATATATGCAGATTGGCCATTCAAAGTTAAGGAAATACCTGCTTTCTATATTTATAGATGCTGCCACTTATATTTTGCATTTTATATGATCATTTCCTTGTCTACCTTAAACTATTAAGTTCATGAGTATGGGAATCTCTTCATTGTATTTCCAGCCATAGCTCACTCAGTACCTAGACCAACAGTAGGCACTCAAGGAATACCTGCTAAATCGCCAAATCCCGTGTTTAGGACTGTGAGTGAATAATGGGAACAGAGTTGTACTCAGATGTTAAAGATGACTTCGTATATATTGATCCCTAGATATATGAAGTCAAAAATAACAACAATAAGGAGGGCTTAGATAACTAAAAGTGTTCCTAGAGTAGTATAGCAAATAGGTTCCAGGGAGCTTCATGGACGCTTTCCCCTACCTCACTTATTAACTGGCATTAAGGTAGGAATGTATAGCACAATGCTTCCTTTAAGCAACAAACTTTCAGAAGTATTGCTCCAAGACACAACTCACATAGCAAATAAAGTATAATGTCTTAGAATGGTCTTTAGGACCTGAATTTCTAATTGAGATCTTGTTTTAACATTTTCCTAACTCACACACACACACACACACACACAAACAGGGCATATGCAATATATACTTCTGTGTGTGTAGGTATATATATAAGAAATAGCAATGCTATCTATATACAATTGATACATATACTAATATATATGAGTAACTATATATTTATACATTATATAAGTAACATGTTTGTAATATTTAAATATTACATATGTGATATCTATGTAATACAAACTTATTTATTATAGAAGTCATAACTAAGTTATTAAGCTGTTATCCCTTTTGACAATAAATATCATCTCTCTTGGTCTTACTTACTCTCTATTTCCCAGTTGGGCTTTTAGGCATTTGATGGTGAGAGAATGAGTTAATTTTACCTCTCTAAACAAAGCCAACTGGGAAATGGCTTGGATGCCACCATGGAGGTAATAGAAGATGCCCAATTTTGGTAAATAAAAAACATGTGACTAGATGTCTCCTCATTATTTCAATATTGTATAAATAATACTCTTAAAAATATCAAACAGATCATAAGAATATCTTATAATATTTCAACTCCAATTTTATAGAGAAACACAAATTGTAGCTGTCAGAATGATCCTCTTTCCTAAGCAAAACAACTAACGTAGCAACAAGGTGTATGAGGAGATCAGCAATTTATAAAAGGACTACCTTTTGCTTCTAGTTTTAAATTCTTCACTGGGTCAAACTGTGACTTCATGGCTACTTATTTAATGTGTGTTTGTGTGCATAGGTCTGTGTTTTCTTTCCAGTTATGTTGCCAGTTTATTCAGCAATTTTACCATTTTGACAAAGCTTATGGATTTAAGACGTTTTATAGCAGAATTATTTATTATGAACAAAGTTTCATCTTAATAAAGATGTACTTGTATGGACAAGTACATTTTAATTTTTTCAAGATACATTAATGAAAAAATATTCTGGATCTGTTTTCATTCTTTCTTTTATTCTACACTCCTTCCCCACAAAAAAGTATGCACATATACATAATTATTTTTTACATAATTATTAAGACAAAATTAATATGATTCAGTCAGAGTTCAGGTATGACATTTGTTAATTCATATGGCTAGTGCTCGAAAGGAAATATTATTTATATAAAGGTAGTCTTATAGGGCTAAGCAACAAAAGAAAACCGAATTGAATATGGCAAATAACATGGAATTAAGTACTGTTTCAAGCGTAATTTTTTTTTAAATGTGGTCATTCTGCACTGTTATTCATTCTGTTCAAAGAAAAAGCAACCTTGAGTAATGTATTTTTAAAATCAGCAACTTAATTAGAGGAAAATTTTTAAACAGGCAAAACAAAACAAAACACCCAGAGTATGAAAATCAAAACAGGAAATTACGTTACAATAAGAGGTAATCAAATCATTCCTTTAAGAAGCGTAGAGGCGGCGGCCAAATGGCAGCGCCTGAGGAGCCGGATATAACCCAGGAGCAGACAGAGAAACTGCTGCAGTTTCAGGATCTAACTGGCATAGCAACTATGGATCAATGCTGCCATCCCTTGGAACAGCATTACTGGGACATAGAGGCTGCTGTACAGGACCGATTGAATGAACAAGAGGGTGTGCCAGATGTTTTCAACCCACCTCCATCCTGACCCCTGCAAGTTAATACAGTTGAGCACAGGCTCTACAGTTAGGCTATTGCAAGACCACAGCCAAGGGGGCTGCCTGGATGGGGTTATTACTTAATAATGCTTCCATTCCGATTTACCTACACAATACTTGATATATTTAGGTTTGCCCCTCGCAGCTGGGTCACTGACCCCGTTGGGGACATTGTTTCATTTATGCTCTCTTTTGAAGAGAAATATGGGAGGGCACACCCTGCCTTCCACCAGGGAACGTACAGCCAGGCACTTAACGATGCCAAGCGGGAGCTTTGGTTGCTTTTGGTTTGTCTTCATGGAGATGATCCCCAGGACTCCGATGAGTTCTGTTGCAACACACTCTGGGCCCTGAAGTTATTTCCCTAATAAACACTAGGATGCTTCGCTGGGCATGCTCCGCAAATAAACCTGAGGGATATAGGGTCTTGCAGGGTTTAGGAGGGAACACCTATCCATTCCTGGCCTTGATTATGCTGAAGGATCAGAGAACGACTGCAGTGGGACCCGATGACCTTATTAACCAGCTGACATGTATCATGGATGCAAACCAGACTTACCTCGTGTCAGAACGCCTTGAAAGGGAAGAACGAAATCAGACCCAGGTCCTGCGACAACAGAAAGACGAGGCCTATCTGGCCTCTCTCAGGGCTGACCAGGAGAAGGAAAGGAAGACACGGGAGGAGCCAGAGCTGAAGGGGCGCAAGGAGGAGGAGGAGGTGCAACAGCAAAAGTTGGCAGAGGAGAGAGGTGTGCGGAATCTACAAGAGGAAAAGGAGGGGAAGCTGGAGTATCTGCCCCCAGAGCCTTCCCCTGATGACCCTGAAAGTGTCAAGATCATTTTCAAATTAGCCAATGATTCTCGAGTAGAGAGATGATTCCACTTTTCGCAGTCTCTAACAGTAATCCATGACTACTTCTTCTCCTTGAAAGAAAGCCCTGAAAAGTTTCAGATTGAAGCCAACTTTCCCCGGCGGGTGCTGCCTTGCATCCCTTCAGAGGAGTGGCCCAACACCCCCACACTTCAGGAGGCCAGACTTAGCCACACAGAAGTTCTCTGTTCAGGACCTGAAAGATGAATGACATTTTTCTTCCCTCTCCCCTCCTAATCCCTAAACGAAATGGAGAAACAAACAAACAAACAAAAACCGAGAGAGAAATTCATATTATTATTATAATACAATATTTTTTTTAAGATTGCTGTATCCTAAGGGAGGATCAGAAACCATGCAGCCCAAAAGAGTCACCACCTGTGTGTGTGTGTGCGAAGGTCAGCAGTGAACGTTCCCACTGGCAAGCCCACCCTTCCCTACTGCCTCTGCACCACACACCTTCCAAAGAAAGGTCGAAGGACTTCGACCCAGTCATTGTCCCAACTGGGGAAGGGGACATTCCCACTAGTTCTCATTCATCCTTGCTTTTATGAAAAATAAAAGTGGAAAAAAACATCTATCAACCAGCTACTACTGCAGCATCTCCTGACGACTTGCTTCTCCCACCACCAGAGAAGAGGCACAGAAGAGAGATGTTCCTTGAACTTCCCACATTTTATGAATAACTTCTAAATGTTTTTTGTTGCTTTGTAATGACCAAAGGAATGAGACTGACAATGTTGTGCCCCTAAGTAATAAGCAGGTCAGCACAAGGTGGGTGCAGCCCAAAATAGTCAGTCCTGCTCTGCTTGTCCAGGGGTAGGGGGTTTTGTTAAATTTCCTGAGTCCCACAACATAGCTGGGTTTTTTTTTTTTAACTTTATTTGATAAAGAGCCAATTCTTAAGCCCATGAATTCATGCTCTGGGCTCCTTAGCCCACAAGAGTGTAATAAAGGTGACCTGGGCTGGTTTGTGCTTATTTTTGCCATTGTCCCTCTCACATTCCTAGAGAGGTTGTTCTTTTTGGTCCAACTCTTGCTGTCCTTTCTTACCATCTATGCGCCTCGCTTGGAGTATTGGGAGAAATCTGGAGTTCATTGCCCCACAAAGTCTCTGTACAGATATCCCCATATATGCAGTGTGAACTCTGTGTATACTCATTAACTGCAGTTGTCCCTTGGAATCTGTACTAGATGGTTACTATGCAATCTGAACCAAAGGATAGCAGCTCTTCATTCCTCTTCTGATGTGTACGTGCTCTTCCTGCCCAGCCCCGAGTGTTCCTGAATTGCCAATCTTGGTGCCTTATCAAAGGACTAGCAGGGTCAATGGTAGAACCAGCAGAACCCCATGATGGTGCCCTGCCTGTATCAGTGGGAGAAGTGGGTGGTGGTGGTGGTGGTGGTGGTTCAAGGATAGAACTAGAAACCTTGAAGGGAGCCAAGACAGAACTCCAGGTGTGTGTAAACTGCTGGAAGGTACAGTTAGTTTCTGATATAGCCACCTGCTGGAGGCAGGTTTTAATCCTCTCCCTCTATTGCTGTTTTGAGGTAATAGGGGTTTTTTAACCTCTGGATGGATGTCCCTTCTTTGGTTGAGTTTATGGTAATGGGTACATGGGTCATGCCATGTATTATTAACAGATGTCAGCATGAGCTGGCAAATATTCCAAAGTGTTCTATAGCTAGACTGGTGCAGACTTGTAACACAGCAACCTACTGAAGTAACTGGAGCCTAGCATGCTTTGAGGCCAGGCTTCATATCAAGATAAAACATAACGTGGTAGATTTGCAGTCTCCAAAGGCTTTCTCTCTTGCTTCCCTAAAATCTAAGGGCAACTCTTTCTCTTTTAGGTAGCAGTGATGTACGTGGCTTCTCCTTGCATCCCACAGTGGTTGGGGTAAACATGGGTAAGGGACAGAATAAGGAACCTCACAAGGCACCACCTAGGGAGCCCGGGAATTACCCAGTGGTCTTGGCACAGATGTCTAAAACACCATCTCTAGGAAAATTTAATTTAATTCTGCTCCTCGCTGCCGATTATTCCATTTTGTTTACTGCTGCCTCAAGGCCAGATGAGTGGGAAGTCACTGTCTATTGGCATGAAAGGTAACTGGAATGGATACCAGGATAAAGCATGTTCTCTATTCAGCCTTATGTGAAGTCTGCTTCATGCTTACAACCATGCAAAGAGGAATTTTCCCACATAACTTTGAGTCTCCCTCCCTGTGAAACTCATAGCTATTTCCCCGGCAGTACACAGAAGGGCAGGATATTAAGGGCCTTCTCTAGGTTGGGTATTGTTTTGGGTGTTTTGCCCACACATCTTTGGGAAGTTGTAAAACTTTTTCCTTAATTCAGTCTGCATCTTATTCTACAACGTGCACGTTATGTCTCTTGGCCTTTCAATACTTGTTCAGGGAAGGAGGTCAGATGCCAGACTGTTAAGAAAAAGTGTATGTCGGTACGGTTCTTGGGATGGCCTACCCATTTACTTTAGGTTTCAGGAAGTTTTATCTGAAGCACATGTTCCTTCCTAGTCCATGTGGAAACAAGCCTGCTTTGCTCAGACCCCATTCCTGTCTCCTTACCGTAGGGCTGCTGCATAGGTGTCATCTCCCTTCCTCCTCCAGGAAGGATGCACATTTTGTCACTTAAAGCCAGTACAATCTGTTACTCCCAAGGACCTCGGAACTCCATGGGACCTGCAAGGGAGAAAATACTGAGAAGCCGATGATCTGCAAGGATTCGCTCATTTCCAGATCACCTCCGGGTTGTTTCAGCTGTTTATCAAACAGCAAGCCATCAGCCTAAAAAAAAAAAAAAAACACTTGTTTCAAGTTCTCTTCTGCATCCCAAAACTGACGTTGTAGATTCAACTGAATGACATGGGAAATGACCAAGCAAAGGCACCCAGTTGGAGTCCGTTGAATTTCTGCAGTTAGTGGGGCATTTCTGGTCTTTTCTTCCACTTCTGCAGAATTTCCTGCAGCAAATACTTCTTTTGTCCTTGCTTGCCTCCACTGTGATGTTTGGATAAAAAATGATCAGAGAATATCTCTTAAAAAATAATAAGGAACCTAGAATCTTCAGCTGAGCAGTCATTATGAAAATTGCTAATGGTGCCAAGGCCAAGGAAAGAGTTTCAGAAAATGACTGTGGGAGGAAAGAGTGATAACCCCCAGAATGCAAAATCAGGGGAGTATTACCTGGTGCTTGAACAAGGAGCTCCACTTTGCAACTGTTTCCTTTTTTTTTTTTTTTTTTTTTTTTTTTTTAGGACTTGTGAGGAATGCAGCAAACAGGAAAACCCTCCACAAAAGATACAGTGTCCCAACTTGGTACTGCGCCTGAATAGTTTACCTGATAATTTACTGAAGAAATCTAGTGTACTTTAAATTTTTTTCATAAAAGTTCCCATTGTGTTGTAGGTTAACATTAAATGTTTTATACAAAAAAAAACCATTTTTAATCATTAATGATTAAATCATTCTGGTAAAAGATTAATATCAATGTAGTATGAATAAGCCCATTATAAATAGCATGTTGTCTGAAAATGGAAAGAAGAGTTTAGATACATGAACCTGAAAGTCATCACTAGAAACCATTAAGATACCTAGAATTTTCATCTGAATTCACTCATTCTTAATTGATCATTTATCTATCACCAGTAGGTTGGACTTTTGTGGGGTTTGGGATAAAAAAAAAAAAAAGAAAAGAAAAAAAACAAACTCTCCTTAAGTAACTTTCATTCAATCAAGAGAAAGAAAAAATATAAACAGGTAATAGCAACATTCTCTATCTGTATACAAAATGCTTATAGATGCTACTTATTTATTATATGCCCATGTCAGAATTTGTTTTTTTTAATTTTTTTAAATTTTTATTTATTTATGATAGTCATACAGAGAGAGAGAGAGAGGCAGAGACATAGGCAGAGGGAGAAGCAGGCTCCATGCACCGGGAGCCCGACGTGGGATTTGATCCTGGGTCTCCAGGATTGCGCCCTGGGTCTAAGGCAGGCGCTAAACCACTGCGCCACCCAGGGTTCCCCCATGTCAGAATTTGTATACATAAACCAAGTCAGGGATGCTGGCCACCTCTTTGAAGTTTTTCACCATTTTACCCAGCTCTTCATTCTTTTTTTTTTTTTTTAATTTTTATTTATTTATGATAGTCACAAAGAGAGAGAGAGAGAGGCAGAGACACAGGCAGAGGGAGAAGCAGGCTCCATGCACCGGGAGCCCGACGTGGGATTCGATCCCGGGTCTCCAGGATCGCGCCCTGGGCCAAAGGCAGGCGCTAAACCACTGCGCCACCCAGGGATCCCCCCAGCTCTTCATTCTTGTTTGATAGTTATTAAACACCTGAGGGGAAGAATCTAGTAAAACCAAAATATTTAAATAGTCACACAATGGTCATTTTGACAGAGATGTTGCTGGTCATAAACCAGTCATGTGGGGATCCCTGGATGGCTCAGCGGTTTAGTGCCTGCCCTTGGCCTAGGGCGTGGTCCTGGAGTCCCGGGATCGAGTCCTGCGTCGGGCTCCTGGCATGGAGCCTGCTTCTCCCTCTGCCTGTGTCTCCGCCTCTCTCTCTCTTGTCTCTGTCTCTGTCTCTAATGAATAAATAAAATCTTAAAAAATAAATAAATAAACCAGTCATGTGAATTACACCAAGTTATTTTGCAGCTGATTATACAGCTGTAAGTACTTCTTTTAGTGATTGCATCAAGAGTACTAATATACATCTGGATTGGAAGACTGAGATGCAGTATTGAGGTGGAAGGCTTATTTGAAATCCATCTGCTATGGATTTTAACTTCACCAGGGTGGTAAAATGATCTGAACCACATAATCTACTCTAGTATCTTCTCCTAGTTTCATAGGGAACAGCAGGAGAGATACAAAGTTGCGAGAAATCCAAAGTTGGAAACCTTTTCATGTAGTGTTCCTGAATCTCAAGGAAATCCAGCTTATTAGTTTCAAAAGAATCTTTCAGCCACTACTGCATCTGTGCTTCCATCTGGGTGGGGACCTAACTGAAATGTGATTCCATGTTGGAAACCAGTATACAGAAAAGTCAGTTCCCAGCTTCAGAGGAGATTGGCAGAATACAGTTTGGATCCAGGTTCAGTAAGTACAATTTGCTAGTTTATTTTAGTTTCCAAAGCCATCCAACTTTCATTTGCCCTGGCTCTTGATTTTTTAGAAACTTGGCAATAGAATGATCTTATTAAATAGATCCTCCCCTCATATAAGCATCTTCAGATTGAAAGGCCACATAAATTTTGTTTTTCAATTCTAAACGCATACAAGATTTTTATCTGTCCCATTATGGATCAGACTTACCTTTCGTTTCTCCCTAGCTCTCCTGTATTTTTTTCTGTATTCATTTAGATTTAATTTTTTTAAGGCAAGAACCATGTATAAGGTGACTTATTCATGTTCAAAATCTTAGTACTTAATACAAAATCTGGCATATAGTCATTAATCAATAGCATTATAGTTAATAATACATATTATGAGGAAAACATTTTCTATTAACATAGATTACTTTTCAGGCCTATCATATATGACATATATATGTATATACACATGTATACACATATCTGTGATACATATCTCTCTATATGTTACAGTAATAATTGGTATGTGAAGTTGTACCTGCACATATATATATAATCTCTATCAGATTCCCTAGCCATAATATCAACACAGCAAAGAATACATCTTAATAGAAAGATTTATGATTAGTAAATTAAACAGAGAATGGCAATATGACCCAGCAATTTCACTCCTAGGTATCTGCTCAAAAGAATGAAAACTATTACTCAAACAAAAAATTGTATGTAGATGTTCATAGCAAAATTCACAATAGCCAAAAGGTAGAAAGGATGCAAATATCCACCAACTGAGGAACAGATAAACAGAATGTGACATAATACATACAAAGAATATTATTCAGCCATAGAAATAATGAAGTCCTAGCACATGCTACAACACGGATCAAGCTTGAAAACTTTATAATGAGGGAAAGAAACCAGACATAAAAGTTACATATTATATGATTCCATTTATATCAAAAATCCACCCTGACACATACATAGAGACAGGAAGAAGATCTGTGGTTGCCAGGGGCTGGGCTGGGCACGAAGTGATGGGAAGATAATAGTTGGTTTCTTTCGGGGTTGATAGAAATGTTTGGAGCTAGATAGAAGTGATGGTTTTCACACATTGTGAATGTAAAGTAAATGCTAAATTTCACATTTGAAAGTGGTTAAAATGGTAAATTGTATGTGTATTTTACCATAACAAAAATATTTGTGCCAGAATTGCTGTTTAATCAAACTACATTTTAAAAATTAAAAATCTTGAATTCATTATTTTTTTCTAGAATTATATAGCAGTTATAGCTCACCTGACTTACTTGACTAAAATCATCTTTTTTTTTAAATTTTTATTTATTTATGATAGTCACAGAGAGAGAGAGGCAGAGACACAGGCAGAGGGAGAAGCAGGCTCCATGCACCGGGAGCCCGACGTGGGATTCGATCCTGGGTCTCCAGGATCACTCCCTGGGCCAAAGGCAGGCGCCAAACCCCTGCGCCACCCAGGGTTCCCTTCTTTTTTTTTTTAAGGAAACTTCAGTCTATTGAAATCTCTGTTCTCTATCGATGAAAATATATCAAAATCATTAATTATTTTAGTTCAAATGATTGATTGTTATCCATAGTTCACCTACTCTTTTCTTTTCCATTATAATAACTAATTCAATGCTGTTCCTTTGAGAAAAAGGCAGGTTTTTTTAAATTAAATACTGAAAATCTAAATATTTTTGTGGATACAATTAATTTTTTCAAAGAAAATTATTTTAAAAGTTTTACCTGCCATTGCTTTGTAGTTCATAATCATTAGAATTCATAACATAATCATTACTTTACTGTCTTATGTCACTGGATAGAGATCATCAATATGTAAATTATATATATAATAGATGGAGTTATAAACACTAAAAGTATCGAGTCAATGGAATAATATTATGAAGGAGAGATGATGTTGAAATTATGGTGGTGTAGATGAGCTTCACTGAAAAATATAAACTTTCACATGCATCTAGAAAAATTGATAGGATTTGATAGTTTACCATAGCAGGAGAGAATGATGAACATTCCAGGTGTCCAGGCAAGACAGAAGATGCTTCAGGATTTCAATATCTCCATTGTAAATGATTGAAAATGCCTTGCCACTATTTCCCAGCGTGTAACTGCATCCACTCATACGTGTCCTGTACACTCTGGGATGAGAGATCTTTCTAAAAGACAAATCTATTTGGCCTAATAATTACAATAGCATGCATTTATGCAGTGGTTACTTTGTCCCAGACACTGTTGTGTCTTCACAGTTAAACACTTAATCATCATAACAATTGTGCAAGATTTTTCCTTACCCTGTCAAAATACTTATAAATATTACAAGAAAATCAGATTCTGAATCCTACCATGAGCTGCCTGTATCTTCTGACTCAATGTTCAAACCAAATGACTCAAATACAAGAGAAACAGTAACTTATCCAATTATCTAATAGGTACTTACTGAATGCCACGTCCTCTCACCCCTCCATATGTCTTTGTCTGTGTGATGTCTGTGGACTCAAATGTTCCCTACTACCTTCTTATTTCCTCTGTCTTTTGTATGAATGTACATTCCCTCTCACCTTTGAGCAGTATTCTCTGATGTTTGTTTTTATGCCCAGGTTTTGGCTATTATTTATAAAGCTGTGTTAAATATTCAAATATAGTTCTTTGTGTAAACATATATTTTCATTTTTGTTGGGTAAATGCCTATAAGAGAAATTGCTGGATCATTAGGAAAGTCAAGTTTAACTTTCTGAGAAACTGCCAAACCACTCTCCAAAGTGCAGTGGCACATTTCATTTCTTACAATCATTTTGTCCCTCATCTTCAACAAAACTTAGTATTATTGGTTTTATTAATTTCAGCCATTCTGCTGAGCATGTAGTGCTATCATATGTGATCTGGTTTGTGTTTTCCTAATGACTAAAGATGTTGAGCGTCCTTTCCTGTGTATTTTCCGTTCGTTTATCTTCTATGGTGAAATGTATGATAAAATCAAAACCCCATTTTAATTAAGTTACTTGGTTTCATACTAAGGAGTAGTAAGATTATTTAGATATTCAACTTACATGTCCTTTATCACATATATGTGTTACAAATATTTCACTTGAATTTACAACCCTGAGGTCAGGAGTCCCTCGCTCCACTGACTGAGCCAGCCAGGCTCCGTAGCCTGCTTTACTGTTTTATACTACTTTGGACTCTTATTTTTCCTGAATCTGTGTGTATATACTTTTTAGCAACTTGGGAAAATTCTGGCTATTTGTTATTCAAATATTTTGTTCTTACTCTGTGTCCTTCATTTTCTAGCAATCCAATTACATGAATGTATGCTCTGTTAATATACCAAGTCCTTTGTTTTTAAGCTTGGTAAGAAAAGTCTTGGGAAATTTTTATACTTAATTTAGCTTCAAAACTAAGGCAGTATCGTGAGGACTCTACTTAATGCCCTGTGTATCACTAGATCTTTCCACACTGGCAAGTGGACACATGAGTTATCCTCAGCCCTGTGAGAGCTCCAGGAACTTTTCTACTCCTTTCCTGTAGCTCTTTCCAAGGCTTCTGGTATTTTCTTCTCATGAAATGTACAGAGCAATACTCAGTGACAGAATTGGGAGATTCTTTGAGGTTTTACAGAGTTGTGTGTCTCTGCAACTACCCACTCCGCTCTCTTATTCTGACCTGTCAAATCTAGTTTTCTTGACTGCTCCCAAAATTTGGTCTCTATCTCTGCAACTTGGCAAGATGGCTTGATTCCATTACAGCTAACCCTCCTTTGTTGTTTGGTACAATTGAAGGGCTCATCTTTTTTGTGGTTCACTTATGCCAGGGGTCATAGTCCTATGTTGCTTGTTGTCCAGTATTTGAAAAATGTTACTTATGTTTTGTCTGCTGTCTAATTGTTTAACACAGAAGAGGTTTTTTTGTTTTGTTTTGTTTTGTTTTGTTTTTGTTATTTCCTCCTAACCAAGGTTGAAGTTCTAGTCCAATTCCACATGTTGAGTTTAAGGAATTGATGAAACATATAGCAAGGTGTCAAAACAGGCAAACATGGCCTTAGAAAGGAGCTTATTTTTATATTAAATTTCCCAATTATTTTTTAAGTATAAAATTGAAAGTAGAGAAATAAGTGATTCATTGGGAATTACTATATATTATATTCAAAAAGCAGAAGACTAAAGATGTAATTCTTGGGGAGTCATATGTAAGAGAAGAAAGATTTATAAAAGTAAAGTTATATGTTAAATAAAAGCAGACACAATTTTAAGAAATTTGGAGTTATTCTGAAAATTGATTGGTACTTAAAGGAAGAACCATGTTCTGATGTTTTCCCCTAAAATTTCAGCAAGTTCTAAAAAAAAATAAACATAAAAATAAAATAAAATTTCAGCAAGTTCTTGATTGAAAAATTTTAAAGGGATATTATTTTCCAATGAAATGACAGTTGGTATCAGACATTTGTGCCTGCTGACAAGACAGTGACATGGTACCACAACAAGTGCCTACGATTCAAATGGTGTCTAGACAGGAGGGATCATTTTAAACTTCTTATTTTTCACTGTCATCAAATTCTGTACCATACATTTTCTTTTATGCACAGTGATTAGACATAGATTTTACATAAAAGGAACATAGAGGGGACAATACTGTTGTATACTGTAAATAATTAGAGGAGTCAGTTTATTTAAGTAGATTGTTCAAGTTAAGTAGATGTTCAAGAGTATAGTCTATAGCTCTCTCATGAAGATAAAATCAAAACACTGAACTGTGACTTAATTCTTTGATATATACATGTACACATGCGTGCATATGTAAATGATTGAGATATGATACCAAATTAAATCATCTGTCAATCTAAAATAATTCTAGTAGACTAATTTATTGACTATTCTATTTCACTTCGCTTGATAAATATTGTTAGAGTTGTAAAACTAGAACCTTTAGTTTTATACTTACATTAAAATATATCCTTGACTCTATCTTTGATTGGTAGTTCCCTGGGAGATGAAGGAATTTTGTGATAAAAATATAAGTGAACATCTGAATTTAAAGAAACTTGTGGATTTCTAGAGAATTATAAATTATCCTTAAATTACCAAACTTTAAGTGATCAGAAATCATATAGAGCTAATCATGTCAGCTATTCTGAAAAAGTTGAATAATTTCCTAGTTAAGCCCATTTGGAAATGCACAGAGAAAAAATTTTAAATGCTTTAAATAATTTATTATATCTTTTCGGAAAGAAATTTCTGGGGTAAGTACAGTACATTTCAAAGACATAAGAATCATAAACATGAGTGGGAAATATCAGAAAGGGAGACAGAACATGAGAGACTCCTAACTCTGGGAAACGAACAAGGGGTGGTAGAATGGGAGGTGGGCAAGGGGTGGGGGTGACTGGGTGACGGGCACTGAGCGGGACACTTGATGGGATGAGCACTGGGTGTTATGCTATATGTGGGCAAATTGAACACCAATAAAAAATAAATAAACAAATAAAAAACAAAGACATAAGAATCAAATGATCACGTCTTTACTAATTTATTTTGGCATTAAAACCATGTTCATTGTGCGGAATCAGAAAAGACCCCGAATAGCCAGGGGAATTTTAAAAAAGAAAACCATAGCTGGGGGCATCACAATGCCAGATTTCAGGTTGTACTACAAAGCTGTGGTCATCAAGACAGTGTGGTACTGGCACAAAAATAGACACATAGATCAATGGAACAGAATAGAGAACCCAGAAGTGGACCCTGAAATGTATGGTCATCTAATATTCGATAAAGGAGGAAAGACTATCCATTGGAAGAAAGACAGTCTCTTCAATAAATGGTGTTCAATTTACCAACATACAGAAAAAAATTGGGAAAATTGGGAAAAAAGTTGGGAAAATTGGACATCTACATGCAGAAGAATGAAACTGGACCACTCTCTTTCACCATACACAAAGATAAACTCAAAATGGATGAGAGATCTAAATGTGAGACAAGAGTCCATCAAAATCCTAGAGGAGAACACAGGCAACACCCTTTTTGAACTCGGCCACAGTAACTTCTTGCAAGATACATCAACAAAGGCAAAAGAAACAAAAGCAAAAATGAACTATTGGGACTTCATCAAGATAAGAAGCTTTTGCACAGCAAAGGATACAGTCAAAAAAACTAAAAGACAACCTACAGAATGGGAGAGGATATTTGCAAACGACATATCAGATAAAGGGCTAGTTTCCAAAATCTATAAAGAACTTATTAAACTCAACACCAAAGAAACAAACAATCCAATCATGAAATGGGCAAAAGACATGAAGAGAAATCTCACAGAGCAAGACATGGACATGGCCAACATGCACATGAGAAAATGCTCTGCATCACTTGCCATCAGGGAAATACAAATCAAAACCACAATGAGATACCACCTCACACCAGTGAGAATGGGGAAAATTAACAAGGCAGGAAACAACAAATGTTGGAGAGGATGCGGAGAAAAGGGAACCCTCTTACACTGTTGGTGGGAATGTGAACTGGTGCAGCCACTCTGGAAAACTGTGTGGAGGTTCCTCAAAGAGTTAAAAATAGACCTGCCCTACGACCCAGCAATTGCACTGTTGGGGATTTACCCCAAAGATTCAGATGCAACGAAACGTCGGGACACCTGCACCCCGATGTTTCTATCAGCAATGGCCACAATAGCCAAACTGTGGAAGGAGCCTCGGTGTCCATCGAAAGATGAATGGATAAAGAAGATGTGGTTTATGTATACAATGGAATATTACTCAGCGATTAGAAACGACAAATACCCACCATTTGCTTCAACGTGGATGGAACTGGAGGGTATTATGCTGAGTGAAATAAGTCAATCGGAGAAGGACAAGCAGTGTATGTTCTCATTCATTTGGGGAATATAAATAATAGTGAAAGGGAATATAAAGGAAGGGAGAAGAAATGTTGGGAAATATCAGGAAGGGAGACAGAACATAAAGACTCCTAACTCGGGGAAACGAACTAGGGGTGGTGGAAGGGGGGAGGAGGGCGGGTGTTGGAGGGGAATGGGTGACGGGCACTGAGGTGGACACTTGACGGGATGAGCACTGGGTGTTTTTCTGTATGTTGGTAAATTGAACACCAATAAAAATTAATTTAAAAAAAAAACATGTTCAATTATGGATCAACTTTCTATACATATTCCTAAGAACTATCCATCATTCCACAAGTTTAGATTAACTTTTAGTAAAATATATACAAAGAAACTGTAGTCTGTATTTTAAAGTTTTTTCCCCAAACCTATAGTAATTTTATTTATGAAGCAAAAATAAAACATTTATCTTTAAATTAAATAGCGTCATAATACCAACATTTTGGGAAGCACTTTATTCTTAATCTACGTAGGACTGGAATAAACATAAACTGTGACCTACTGTATCTTAACCCCTGAGAAACTCATATCCGCATGTACCCAAATGTATGTATAATTTTCAGAAAAGCATTGTTCAAAATAGTTTGACAGTAGGGAGTAATATCCAAACATTTTTCAACAACAGAATGCATAGAGTGTGGTATTATCATTACAATATTATAATTAAGACCTATAACAATAATTTAACCACAACCACACTCAAGAACATAACTGCATCTTATGATAAATTGTGATAAAGATGTAAGACATAGAAATACATATAATGTGATTTTTGGGGGGTAGTTAAGAACAGGTAAATCTAAACTTCATTCTTTGGGATGTACACCTGATAGTAAAACAAACAGAATAAGGAAATTATTACTAAGTTATGATAGGGTTCTTGCAGAATGATGGAAAGTGATTGCTTGAGGGTTTCTTGAGTAAGGCAATGTTCTTTTTCTTGGCCTAGATGTTGTTTATAGGATCACATACATTTTAATTGTTTGCTAAACAATTGTTTGTCAAAGCTGTGTTTGATGCACTTGTGTCTAATAACAAAAAAATTTTAAATATAAAATTTCAGAAATGACCGACCTAACAATATTTGGTATATAACAGGTTTTCAAGCTCTTTACAAGTTTCTGTACAAATGACTTTTTCTCTATGTCAGTTTTATCATTTGCTATGTAAATACTAAGTATCCTCTTCATATTTCTAAGCAGATTAATCTATGATTTAATCTTTTTATTTGAACAAACTTTGTTTAACCGGTGCAGCCCTGTCAATTTCCCCATATGTTGCTTTCATATTTCACTATGAACAATTTATCCCTCTCAAGTTAATATGGAAAAACATGGATTTTATTGATGATACATCTTGTGTTTAATTGTGAAGCACCACTGTGACTAATGAGACTTGTGTTCTTGTTATTTACTTGTAATTTATTAAGATCTGTCTTTGGAAAGGGGCAAATAGAACACATTATGTTGTTGATGACAATATTTGATAGTCAATAATCATTACCTGATTAAAATATAAGAATCAGGGATGGGATACTTATATCTTTTGTAACTAAAAGCAGGAATATAGGCTGCAGAGAGAAAAAGGACAGAAAATCCAGGCCTATGAGATACTTGGAGATGGATGTCTGAGAGATCCAGATACCCAGATTCACAAAAAACAGTGACATATGGATTATGTGCCATATGTAATTTCTGAAAGAATTCCTATCTACTAAGTATCAATCCAAAAAGCAGTAATTGATGAATAGGATTGAAGTTCTTTCAATAGCCTGCTTTAAATATAGATGGTATAAAATCTGTTTCGTGAGAAACAAGATAATCTGATAGAAAACTAGCTATATGATATTAAGTAAATGGTTCTTATTTCTTCATATAAAAAGCACGTTACCGCCATGTAAAGCAAGTGATTCTTAGGTTGAAAACCTCAACATGCCTGGTTCTTGATGTACAGAATCCTTTCTGCATGAAAGAAAGACCTTGGATCTTTTGGGGTTTTTATTTGAGGATTCCAGTGTTCAGTATATTAGGAGAAAGTCTACCAGTGTAGCTGACGCAATAAGTTCACAATCTCATGTAGGCAGCTGCATCTCTGGGATGGCCAGCCCCAGGCTAATTGCCAACCAAGCAAAGAGTTCATTTTTGCCTGCGTTCTTCCAATGAGGATACAACTAGAATGAGTGCTGGTGTTGGGGGAGGCTAAACTCCACATCTACCCATCTTAGGTTCTCCCCGGGGGGACTCATTACCAAGAGGATATCATCAAAAGAAAAAATTTATAAAGGTTTGCAGTGCACATCACACCGAAGAAATCAAAAATAAAGAGGAACTCAAAGCAGCAGCTTAAAACTGTCGGCTTTATAGCGTCTTCAGCAAAGAACAATAATACATTTGTAGAAAAAATGATAGCCTAAAGAAAAGCAATTTTAGACTACCAAGGGCGGCATACTGGAAAGGTAAATATATGGGAAGACATTAACACTAAGATTTGTTTCTGGATTCCTCTTCCCAAAAATATATATACATATATATTTTGGGGTGGCATATCCCAGCTTCCTTCACAAGGCTTTATGCCTCGCTCTAAGGAATCCCTGCTGAGCCAAGCTCTAGTTATTGGTATTTGAGTTAAATTACAGTTATAGGTGGAATGGGTTTATGAGTCATTTCATTAGAATGTTTTCAAAAGATGTGCCCTTAGTCTCTTCTTTGACCAAAAGTGTGTGCAGAAGCCCCATCCTCTAAGGGATTGTACAGAATGTCTGGAGCTCTGTAGAGTTGGTTTTTCCCCCCTCCTGAGGAAAGCAAGATTACTCTTTAACAGTTAAAAGCGTTGTTCCTATTAGGGATAATGTAACACCACGTCATCCTTCCTATATAGTACAATCATTATGCATACACTATAAAAACAGACTGCATGGTGACTAATTTTCAAATAAACCCATAGACTAAATCACAGCATATATAAATCATTTCTATCTCAACTGCTCACTTAAACCTGAACAAATTTTCTGGAAGCATGTTAATTTTCCTATGATACTCCTTAATATTTCTTGCAGAGCTGGTTTGGTGGTCACATATTCTTGCAGTTTCTGCCTATCTTGGAAGCTCTTTATCTCTCCTTCTATTCTGAATGAGAGCCTTGCTGGATAGAGTTTTCTTGCCTGCATGTTCTTCTCATCTAGGACCCTGAATCAATCCCGCCAGCCCTTTCTGGCCTCCCAGGTCTCTGAGGAGAGGTCTGCTATTAATGTAACAATTCTCCCCATATTCGTTAAGAATCTGCTGCCTCTATCTACTTTACAGATTTTCTCTTTTTCTATAGAATTTGCAAGTTTCACTATTAAGTGTTGAGGTGTTGAACGGTTTTTATTGATTTGGGGGGAGGACCACTCTATCTCCTGGGTCTGAGTGCCTATTCCCCTCCTGAATTAGGGAAGCTCTCAGCTTGGATTTGTTTAAATATGCTTTCTGGCCCTCTGTCCTTCTGGGTGCTCTCTGGAACCCCAGTGATACGTAATTCTTCCTTCTGAAGCTGTCATGTATTTCCCTTAACCTTTCCTCGTGGTCCGTTCATTGTTTTTCTCTGTTTTCCTCAGCTTCCTTCCTTGCCATCAAGGAGTCTTCTGTGTTGCTCATTCTTTCTTCCAGCACCTTATGCCTTGCCATTAGGACCCCCAATTTGGATTGCACCTCATTTAATTGATTTTTAACTTCAGCCTGATGAGATCTTAATTCTGCAGTTGTGAAGCCTCCACCCGCCCCGGGGGGAGGCAGGACCTCGGCCGTGTCCCCCGGGCCCTGGGCTCCGGGGCCTGTGCTGCCTGCACCGCGCTCCCGGGGCCATGGCGGGCGCCCGAAGGCAGCAGGTGCAGCGCCCCGCCCGCCCGGAGCCCCCGCCTGCCCCCCTGCTTCTCCCCGAGGCCCCGCCGCCTGCGGCTCCAGCGCTGTCCCGAGCTGGGCCCGCGGGCCTGGGGCGCTCTGCCCCGGCCGTGCCTCGTCTGCTAGTGACCCCGGGAGCCTGGGGACTCCGCCGCCCCTCCTGGGGTTCAGCCCGACACCCCTCCTCTCCGGGGCTGGGCTCTAGGGGCGCCCAGGCTTTCCCGCCAGGCTGGAGCCATCTCCTCTGGCCTGCAGCTCCCCACCCCCCCACCTGCCCCAGGCTTCTTCCTTCCTTTCCCTTTCCCTTTCCCTTTCCCTTTCCCTTTCCCTTTCCTTTTCCCTTTCCCTTTCCCTTTCCCTTTCCTTTTCCCTTTCCCTTTCCCTTTCCTTTTCCCCCTTTCCCCCTTTCCCCTTTTCCCCCTTTCCCCTTTTCCCCCTTTCCCCCTTTCCCCCTTTCCCCCTTTCCCCTTTTCCCCCTTTCCCCCTTTCTCCCTTTTCCCCTTTCCCTTTCTCCCTTTCCCTTTCCCCCTTCCTGTCTTGTCTTGTTAGAAGCCAAAACTTTTCTCTCTGTAGAGTTCCGGCTGTTCTCTCTTTAAATCTCAGGTCACATTCGTAGGTGTTCAGGATGGTTTGGAAGTTCTGTAGGGAAGTTGGGGACCTGGTGAGGTGAGGACCCTACTCCTCCATCTTCATAAATCCCCTCTTTCAGGGTATTTGAAAGACTGCTTTGTCTTGTCCTCCAAATGGTGCCTCGTAAAGTCTGTACGCATATTTCAATGTAATTAAAAAATAGAGCCTTTTCCAGTAGCTGTTAAAAAGAACATCTCAGTTATTTTGTATCAAAGGCAATTTCATGCACTTTTTTTTTTTTATAAACTGCTTATTCAGTCAGCATTTTCCAGTGCTCCTGAGAGGGCAGTGAGGTGCCAAGTGATTGGCCTATAAAGCTGCTGGCTAAGGACAAAGTTTCTGCTTGCACTCCGGACAAGTGTCTGGCGCAAAAGCAGATTCCATGGGGATGGATGTGGGGCTGGCCAGGCCGGCCACTGATGTGGGGTGGGCTCTTGTTCAGAGGGGTTTCCAGGTCCCATTCCCCCTTTCTGGTGACCAATGACTGAAATACCCTTTGGATTGTTGGACAGTCCTAACTTTCCTAACTCCAGCGACCTCAACTTAGTTTTACTTAATAGCTGGTGTTTAATATTGTCCTTTGTGGTTTTATGTCTCCTCCCTTTTTTTATTGTATAAGACTCATGGCTTTCACATCCGTTTCCATGTAGAGGAACTCCAGCTGGCGACTAGACTGCGGGCAACCTCACTGAAGGAGAGAAAGCATTTTGGGGGCATTTTTCGAGACCATGTGGTGGATACCCGACAGTACTTGGAACATGTTAGAGAGTCCACGACAGGTATGCTGGCCATTAATGACCCAGCCTGAGGGAATTGTTCACGTGAAACCTGTGCATGTTTGTGTTTAAGAGTGTGTGTAAAACTTCATCCCATCACTGTGAGTGGAGGTAACCTCCCAATCTGCTTACGTTGTTGTAATGGCACCTGATTTTGCAGAAACAGAGACTATTAGAGAGTCCTAGATGGACTCTCCATTTTTCTCTTCCTTTTATAGCCACTAAGACAGAATGACCCAGCTCTTTGAATGCACTGAGACTTTAGATAAAAGAAACCTAAGCATAATTACAACATTTACATTATTCTGGCTCCCCACCCACTCCCCCTGTTGGAAGCCTTGTGTTAGAGATCTTTCTTCTGATCTCTTGTTAAATATTTTAATCTTCTATTTTAACTCTCTAAATGTCTGCTTGAGTGAGGACTCCTCTAAATGGATGATACATACTCTGGACATCAGCTGTATGTAAATGTTTATGTGTTTGGTGGTTAATATCCTTGTTTGGCCTAACTTTGGCTTTCAGTATTGGGATGTCCACATTATTTAGGTACAGTCAGTCTGCTTGTTTCATTATTGACACGTGAATTCATTTTTGCAGGCACGCTGGGTAGACCTGTAAAGCTATTCACAAACCATTTCCGAGTGACGTCCCGCCCCCAGCAGGTCACATATAAGTACAACATTGACTACATGCCAGACATCGAGGATGGAAAAGTTCGTTCAGAATTGCTTTTGCAGCATAAAGCATTTATTGGAGAGTGCCATATATTTGATGGGAGCTCTTTATTATTACCTCACAAGCTACTGTTGCCGGTTAAGTACTGTTATTGGATGTTTTCTTTTTAAATTTTATTTACTTGATAGAGCAAGAGAGAATGAGCAAGAGGGCGGAGGAACAGGGAGAAGCAGTCTCCCCACTGAGCAGGGAGCACAACTCGGGGCTCAATCCCAGGACCTGGGATCACTACCTGAGCCAAAGGCAGATGCTTAACAAATTGAACCACCCAGTCACCCTAGACATTTTCTTGACCTTTGTTCTCTTCCTCTCACATCTTCACTGTTTTAAAGCAAATACCATTTTTGTACAACGATTTGAGGAGACCTGAAGATCTCTTGCCCATGGGATTTGTAACACCCACGTGCCATGTGTGCTTATCACTGATGTTCCCTCCTGCCTCATGTCAGTGCTTTTTTTTATGTCAGTGCTTAAAATGAATCTGAGAGCAAAATATATACATGTTTTTACATTTTCAAAGGCAAATATGGGTCAAGTGCTGATGAAGTATTGAATAGTTTTTATCTTTCAGCAAAAACATTAGAAGGACTTAATATTTTTTCAATAAACATCTATTTACCAAATGGATAATCTACAGGAGCTCATTTAAGTTAAAAAAAAGTAGTTGTAAATGTTTAATTCTGACTCCTCACTTTAGCCTTATAAGTCTTGTATTGTCCCTGCATGTGTCACACTGGTGTGTTTTATACCCAGGTGACCTATTGATTTGTGGTTCAATAATGAGCTTATTGTCTTCGGAAGGACTGCTAGACCCTCTTGTTTTTTCTTTATCTCAGAAAACGGAATTGGTCAGCCTACTGAAAAACCAGGTTGTGAAGCTGACCATTGAATTCATCAGCGAACTCTCACCCAACTCACCAGACTGCTTACGCTATTACAACATTCTCTTTAGAAGGTGTGTTTATAAGCTTTAGTTTCCTTGAGATATGACTGTGTTCATGTGTCAGTGGCATTGAACATAGACATTTGCTCCTAGAATTTCATGTTCTTGACACCTCCTCATCCTGAGAGGGCAACGGATCTTGGGGATGAAATGGGACTTGACCCTCACCTAGACATGCTTAAGTTCTGTGGCCTATCCTCAGTATTCTCCCTGCCTACCCCCATATCCTGTGCCTGGACCTGCCTGGAAGGAGGAGCATACATCGAGTATGCATGCCTATGCATATTTCTCCCTAGAGCAAATGCACTGGTTTTTTATTTTGTAGTAACAGTGGTGGACAAATATCCCAAATTGGAGGCACATCATCTGCAAAAGATGTTTTGGTTCATTTCTGGGAATGGAGGATATCCTAATGGTCTTTCCATGACAGTTTGTTGTATATAAGGGAAAGGAGGGGAAAACAGAGGATAAATGGACCTTAATATCTACCTCACAATATAATTTACTTGTACCAGGTACATCTGTTTATTATGTGTAATACAAAGTTGCTGGCAGATTTTTCCCCCTAATGTATCCTCATGTGTATTACCAAATGCTTAATATTCATACTATTTCAACAAAACTTATTCTTCAATTTTTAGAATTTTGAAGCAGATGAATTTGAAGCAAGTTGGTCGCAACTATTATAACAAGCAAGAGGCCACTGAGTTCTTCAATCACAAGTTGGTATAAAATAGTTTCATGTAATGTTTGTAATGTATACATCTAAATCCCATAGATTCTCACATGCATACATATGTAGGTATATATGTGTAAGCCTGTGGTTGATGATAAAATGGTTTAACAAAAATTAGGTATAACTAGCACAGCAGGTAAATCTCTATTGGAAAGGTCCTTCAAAAGACCATTTCTTATTAAAAATAAGAGATGAAACGGCTTGACTCTCAAGTGCCTTTTTAGGGCCCTGTGACACTTGCTCTATACTCAGAGCTTGGAGTTTGATAATCCCATCTAACGTGTTCTATTTGCAGGCTGGTCATCTGGCCTGGATACGTTACTTCTATTCTTGAGTATGAAACCAGCATTACCCTCTGTGCTGATGTGAACCATAAACTGCTCCGAATGCAAACAGCTTATGATTTAATAACAGGTCTTCGTGATCCACAAACCAGAAAGGAAGATGTTGAGCAAGTTTCTAAAGAATTAATCGGGTCAATTGTTTTTACACTGTAAGTCTGCTTAAAAAAAAAAAAAAAAACAACAAACCTATCCCATTACTTTGATCACCACCCCCACCCCGAGAAGATGTTCCCATAGTTCTCAAACCACTCAGTAGTTAAAGTTCAGAAGCTGACCTGGCATGGCAATGGCCAAGTCAGTCCATGCTTTTCTCATCTAGGTCTATTGCATGAGAGAGGGATACGTGTCATTTGTAGACTTCGCTGTTCTTAATTCCTAATGCTGATCCAGTCATCTTGTGGAACCCTGTCCTGCACATAACAGAATATATTCCTTCCAAATTTCTTTTGCTTTGTGTCTAACTAGTTAAAAAAAAATCAGGGCTTAATTAGATAGAACCTATGGGCAAATTTCCACTTGAAGTTAGTTTTTTGCTCTCCCTTTAAACCAGACACTTTGAGTGTGGATTGAAAGTTGTTTAGCAACATCATCTTAAGAGTAAAGTTGAGGACTTTTGCTCCCTAATTTCAAAACTTATAAAGCTAGTAATCAAGACAGTGGCAAAAGGACAGATGAAAAGATTGATGGAATAGAATTGAGTCCCAAAGTCAGTTTATAGTCAGTTTCTTTTTTTCAACAAGAGTGTCAAGACAGTTTAGAGAAGGAATACTCTTTCAGCAAATATTGCTGTGACCACTGGGTATCCACCTGGCCCTTCCTGACACAATATACAAAATTAACTCCAATTTCACTCCAAGATAAACTCAAAATAGACCTCAATGTAAGTGTTAAAAGTTTAAAAGTCTTTGAAGAAACTATAGGAGTAAATCTTCTTTAGGTGAGCAAAACCCTTATAGGACACCAACAGAGAAGGGATGACAAAAGAAAAGTATAAATTGTACTTCATCAAATTAAACACGTTTGTTCTTCAAAGTCAAAAGTGAAAAACAATGGATAGAAAGGTGATTTGCAATTGTTTTCTCTCAATCTCCTAACTTGCATCTATTTAAGTAAAGAACAGGTACAAGTCAAAAGATAACTTTTAAAAAATGGGTAAAGGATCTGAATCAACATTTCTCTGAACAAAATATAAAAATGATCCATAATCACATGAAAATATACTCAATGTTATTAGCCATGAGGGAAATGCAGAGTAAAACCACAGTGAAATAGCACTTCGTACCCACTAGGATGGCTAAAATTAAGAAAGCAGATACTAAATGTTGGCAAGGATGTGAAAAATCAGAACCAACCCTCAAACGTTGCTGGTATAAATGTGAAATGGTATGATCTCCTTGGAAAACAGTATGGCACTTCCTCAACATGCTAAATATAGTGTGGCCATGTGATCCAGCAGTTCTATTCCTGGTTATGTACCCAAGAAAAATGAAAACTTATGGCCAATGTACCAATTTTGTAGACCTGACAGCATTATTCATAATAGCTTAAGAGTGTAAACAACTTGAATGTTCATCCGCTGAAACATATATCCCATTATAGATATGCTATGTTTTTATTTGGCAATAAGTAGGAATTAAGTACAAGTATATGCTATAGCAGGAATGAATCTCGAAAGACATTATGCTGAGTGGGAGAAGGCAGTCAGGAAGGGTCACATATCGTATGACTCAATTCCTATGCAACAGGTCAGGTAGGCAAACGTATAGGATGGACTTTAAACTAGCAGTTATCTAAGGACTGGGGAAGTTGAGTGGACATGAGGAGTGACTGCTCGTGGTTGTGGTGTTTGGGTTGTGTTGAAGAGTGTACAACTCGGTGAATATATTGAATATAATAAAGCTGATATATCCTGCAATTACCTGTAGGATTTAAAGCCTATTAATTCTTGCCTGATCCCATGCTATGAATACATTAGGAATAATACCATATATTGTGAATATTCCACAGGTATAACAACAAAACCTATAGGGTGGATGCTATTAATTGGGAGGATAATCCCAGAACCAAATTTAAGAAATCAGGTGGTGCTGAAATCACCTTTGTAGACTACTACAGGGAGGTATGCAATCTTTTATTTCAGTATGTCTAAATATTTTTTCTTATTTAATCAAATATGTCTCCTATGTATAACTGATAGTCACATGTTAGATCATAAGTCAAAATCTATATATTACAGGGTTTCTCTTGGAGGGTATTATAACTTACATGAATTTGTCCATGTATTTGGGTACCTTGTATATATGTTACATAATTAGAATGGCTCCAATAAGACCTCTTTAATGAGTCTTGGACATGGCTATGATAGTTTTAAACATGTTGATGGATTGGTGGGTTGAAAATAAAATATGGCAAAATTTCAGATATGAGGACTTCACCTATGTAGAAGTTTCAGCTCTCTAGGACTTGGTTCAAAATGAAAAAGTGAAAAATTACTATCAGAAATTATGTCACTTGTGTGCTAAATCTCATAACTCATGGATTCCTCAATCTTTTTTTTTTATTTTTTTATTTTTATTTTTTTTTTAATTTATTTATGATAGTCAGAGAGAGAGAGAGAGAGGCAGAGACATAGGCAGAGGGAGAAGCAGGCTCCATGCACCGGGAGCCCGATGTGGGATTCGATCCCGGGTCTCCAGGATCGCGCCCTGGGCCAAAGGCAGGCGCCAAACCGCTGCGCCACCCAGGGATCCCGGATTCCTCAATCTTTATTCACAAAGAAACAAGTAAACTTCATGAACAAAGATGCACTAGGTGGTGAGGTTGGTTCTCTAGCTTTGGCAGTTAAGAGAGAATTCAAGGAGTTAGAGATATTTATAGCAAACGGAAAGAACTTAGAAAAGTATAAGCTGGGGTTTTTTTTTCTCTAAATTTTATTAGGAATCCAAAACCTAGCTACTTGGAAGCACTGAGAGTACACAGCCATTCAAGGGTATGGTGCTATTATGGCATCATCCCCACTTGTGCTCCACGCTTAGTACTTACTTGTTTAACCTGAAAGCATGTAATGAGTGCTCATTATACAACTTGGGTATACATTGGTAAGACTACTGAGTTCTCTGTTCTTAAGGAACTTGCATCCTTGTAGCAGGAAGAGAGATGGCAGACAAGAAGAAAGCATGTATTGGGGGAAATCTATGCAGATAATCAAGAGGTGTTATGGAGAATGTCTGGTGGCTTAGACTGCTGGTCATAGAAAGCTCTGAGTAGCTGGCATGTGACTGTCAGAAAGGAGCAAGCTGTGTGCAGATTGGTGAGAAGAATTGTCTCTTACACCACTTTCAGGATGGGCATGATGTATCCAGATCCCAAACAAGGCTAGAGTGTCCTGTCAAGAAATAAACCCAGTTGTGGGTGGGACGTGTACAGGGTTGCAGGATATGACGTCAGAGGAGGACGTGGGAGCCACACTGTATAAAGTTCTATCCACCTACACACATTGGATTTTACCGTTAAGTGAGACTATACAGATAGATGAAATGGGGCACTTTATTTTACAGATGTGGGTCTAATGTACAGGGAATGTATGGGTACAGGGAATATGCGGGTAAAAAGGGAGGCAGGGACACCAGTAGGGAGGTGCTTAAGTCTATTTAGATCAGTGATAATGGTAACCTGGATTAGAAAGGGAATGGATGGGGCAGACAAGAGGACTTTTGATGGCTCAAATGTAGTGAGTAATGGTAAGAGGAGTCTCTGGCTTTATCTGAGGAAGTGAGTGGAGGCTGGCATCACTTATTGCAATGGGAGATTCTGTGTGAGGAGCTGGCTTGGGGATTGTTGGGTTGACATAGCCTATGATGGAGTTGCAGACAGGGATATCAGGCTGATATTTGCTTGATCA
Source organism: Vulpes vulpes (assembly GCF_048418805.1). NCBI lineage: Eukaryota > Metazoa > Chordata > Mammalia > Carnivora > Canidae > Vulpes > Vulpes vulpes. The sequence goes on along the minus strand of NC_132789.1, from coordinate 17,406,601 downwards.
TTCTCCAGATTTTACTTCAAAAGTCATTGGTTTAGGTGACCTTTGAAATGACTTGAGTAGTCTTGGGATGTCCTGGTGGGAACTCAGTATAATAACAGATGGCAATCTAGTTGTATTGTCATGAGATCTAGAAAAATCCTGAAATCCATAGATGAGCCCTTAAAAGGAAAGCACAATCCTGGCTTGCAGAAAAGCTTTCATAGTAATGCAAAGTGGGACAAGGAAATTCCTGTGGAGATGCAGAAGTTGGTGTTGTAGGAGATCCCTATGGGATATCACAGGACAGCCATGAGAATTAATAGTGTGTTTCTCAAAGTTCTCGACAGAACAGCTTGTACAAAGGCTGTGCTAGTCTCAGGGGTGGGAGTGGTGATTGAGGCCCTAAAATGATGCCATGATTCCGCACACATGTATATACATATACTTGCACAAGCTCCTGCCTTAAGACTCTAGAAGCAGGGGAACGGAGGTGAATCCCAGCTGCCTTTCAAATAACTACAGAGAATTAAAAGTAGTAGTTCAGCTCCAGAGGTAAAGCACCATGAACACTGGATTTGAAGTCTTCTTGTCTCTGGAACTCCTTTGACATTCTCAAGATACTTAACCAATCCCACCAGAATTCATGTGGCTAACTGGTGACTGATGAGGATCTCACTGGTCAGCATGGAAGGATCTATGACAGACCATCACTTTATGTGGGAGAGGAAAGGCACTTTATTGTACAGGAATTGCAGCCTAGGGATAGGAGCTTCTGGATAAATGTCTTGGCAAATGCCTTTTCCTGGCGGAAAAGTTTCGATGATGCAGGAGGCATGTTTGGAATAGCTGTAGTATTGCAGCTGCAAGGAGTGACCAGGTTTGTCGTCCCCCATTAATGTGGGAATCCTCTTCAAAGTTCTTAATTACATCCTTAATTTTTTAAGGCAGTACTATAGTGAGAAATATGTAATTCAAGGCTTGGTCCTGCATTTACCTATAGCAAGTCAAAGAAGGCTGGTACAGTGACCCCAACACAATGTTTATGAGAGTCTTGTTCTCCTGGGCCATGTGTGCTTACAGGGAAAAAAGAGGTCATCCCTGGGACATCTAAATTAAGAGACTATTAAGAGTATCTTTAACGTGTTCTTAAACTTGGGGAAATAGTCTTCCTAGCACACCCCTGGGCCTCTGTTGGTGATCCAGACTTTTTTGTACCTATTTAGGTGACTTGACTAGGCTTTGCTGACAGTCACACCAGTGTTCTTTCTCACCTCTTTTGAGCAGCAGTATAATACAGAGGTTACTGACCTAACTCAGCCACTGTTGATCAGCAAAGGCAAATGGAAAAAGAGCCAACAGGACACACCCCATAAGCCTATAATGCTGGTTCCTGAGCTATGCTACCTGACAGGTACTTCAGATTTATGCAGTCCTCATAGAAGACCACCCCTTTCAAGCCCCAGATGTTATGATGTAGAAGTACATGCTTTTCACAGTACTCCATAATGACCCAGAGCTGTGTTCTCTCCATTGGCTCTTCCTCTTCCAGATAAAATCATCAAGGCTTCTTCACATACATATTTATTCTTGCTTGTTTAGCTATATCTTCTTAACTTTTTAAAGGTCTATCAGATAAAATGCGAAAAGACTACAGGGTGATGAGAGACTTGGCTCTTCATATGAGGTTGGATCCAGAAAGAAGGCAGCACGAATTACGGAAACTGATGAATACTATACAAACGTAAGTCCTATTCTTCTCTCTGTGTCTTTGTGTGTGTGTCCTGAAGATGAGACCCGTGCAGAACTCTTGATATCTCAGATTCTCCAACTAAAAAACAACAGGTTGGAAGAAAACGACCTCTTGTGGGAACAACTCTATTTGTTCCATTGATGCAAAGTTAGAGGAGGTCTGGAGGGGAAGAACAAAATAGAAAGACCCTAAGCACAAATGTGAGAGTAAGGACATGATTTCAGAGTACTAGAAACCCTCTCTCTGCAACATGTCAATACAGAAGACAAACAACAAGGCATCTTAGATTAACTAGAATTTTGCAAATGGATCATCATTTTTGCTTATTTCCTTTGGTTCTATTCTGTGGAAATATTTTAACTTTCAGAAATAGGGAGGTACAACGGGAACTTCAACTCTGGGATTTGAAATTTGATACCAACTTCGTGTCCTTCTCGGGAAGGATCTTGAAAGAAGTAAGAATTTTTCAAGGAAGAAGAGCGGTAAGACAGCTTCAAAATGGTCATGTTCTAGTTACTCTTGCAGTCATTTGGGGCCAAATGAATAATAATGCAGAGGACCTAAGTCAGGTCAGTAACTCACTGCTCTCTCTTCTTGGGCTGTTTGTCCTTTCTCTAGGGGAGAGCGAGCAGGTGTTCAGTTAGAAAGCATGTAACATCCTTGGCATATAGTAAACTCTATAGTTTACCATGTTTGGAGTTGTGGACATCTCTCGTGGCAAAACAATCTGCCAAGTATATCCTTAAGAGTCAAATAGCTAGAATCCAAACAATCCAGAGTAACCCATGATAGAATCCCAGTATTACTTACCACTATCTTAAGGGAAGAGTATGTAATTCAGTTATGACCAAAGTTTAAAATTGTAACGTTTCAGTAGGAAGTAGCAAGAATTTGCAATAGAAAGGCTCTTTGTCGGTATTTCTTTAAAAATTGAAGTCTTATACTATGTCTTCCAGTTTGACTCCCATCCACAGTTTGCAGATTGGTCGAGAGAGACCAGAAGTGGACCCTTACTCAATGTGAAGTCACTAGATCATTGGCTAATACTCTATCCTACGAGAAATTATGGAGCGGCCTCATCCTTAGTACAGAGTCTACGGAAAGTCACACCCACCATGGGCATAGCTATGAGAGAGGCAAAAATGTAAGTAGAGCTGAAATTAAGATCTATAACAACCGATCTTCAAATCGGAGGTAAAGTGGAGTCAGATTATATTAAATTATAGGAATTGGTCACTGTATTAAAACCCTGGAGGTTTGTAAACAAAAAAGCCTAATCTATTCCAATTAACTGTAAAATAGGCTTTGGGGATATATAGTTTGTGGCTATTGGGATACATGCTGAGGAAGCCAAACATTGAACTTATTTTTGTTTTAAGAACAAACTTATCAGGGTACTTGGGTGGCTCAGTCAGTTAAGCATCTGACTCTTGGTTTTGGCTCAGATCCAGCTGGGTGCTCAGTGGAGAGTATGCTTAAGATTCACTCTGTCTGCCCCTCCCCTTATGTGTGCATTTTACCCCTACGCAAATAAGCTCAGGAGTTATGGAAACTGTCTGATGTACAGGCAGCAGGGCAAGATTTCTAACACGTGCTCAGACCTCCAACAGGACATGGGGTCATAAGAAAGAGCAATTACTGTTTGGTTGCTTTCTAACTATAATGGAAGATCCACGAAGTATTATTTCTAACATGATGATGCTTCTAGGAAGATTTTTTGGGGATAATCCTCAATCAGACTAGGGAAATTCCTTTCTCATTTTAAAAATTTCTTTTCACATGAATGAATGTGGAATTCTATCAAATGCATTTTGTACTTTTTTTTTTTTTTACATTTAATCTGCAATTATTTTTCCTATAATTCACCACACTAACTGTTTCTTTTTCTGAAGATTGCATTTCAGGCTTACTGTCACCCTAGGCCCATGGTATTCTACTTTTTTTTTTTATGATTTTTAATTTACTTATCTGATAGAGAATGAGAGTTATCACAGGAGGAGAGAAAGAGAAAGAGGCACTGAGCAGGGAGCCTGATATTCTAATATCATTGCTACTTTCAAGTTATTCTTTGGTTTTTGAACGTATATGATTTAATGATTTTACTCTGTCAATGGGACACCTGAGTGGCTCAGCGGTTTAGCTCTCGCTCAAATAAGTAAATCTTTCATGACCATTAGTTAAAAGTAGTTTTTTTTTTTTTTTTAACATTGTACCTTGTTTTTATGTGGTGCTCCATTGGCTGCATAAAACGTTTGTTACATACTTAACTTTTGAATACAGATGATATATACTTATTTTCTAGGCTTGAAGTAAGTGATACAGTCCAGTCCTATACAACCGTCTTAGAAAATCATGTTTCCTCCAAAACACAGATGGTAAGTTTCTATTTGATAGCACTTACTTTTTTTTTTTAAGATTTTATTTATTTATTCATACAGATGCAGATAGAGAGAGGCAGAGACACAGGCAGAGGGAGAAGCAGGCTCCATGCAGAGAGCACGACGTGGGACTCGATCCAGGGTCTCCAGGATCACACCCTGGGCTGCAGGCGGTGCTAAACCGTTACACCACCGGGGCTGCCCCCACCCTTTTTTTTTTTTTTTTTACAAAGATTTTATTTATTCATGAAAGAGACAGGAGAGACAGAAGCAGGCTCCATGCAGGGAGCCCGATGTAGGACTCCAGGATCATGCCCTGGGCCAAAGGCAGGTGCTAAACCGCTGAGCCACTCAGGTGTCCCATTGACAGCAGCTTCCTGTCTTACCTTGTAGTGTTATAAATCTCATCTGTTAGATCTTGAGTGTCTACCACTCAAAATTAATCTCAAGTGCCCTTTCTTTGGCAGGGACTTGTCTTCAATTTCTGTCCTTTCCTGTCTCTGAGGCTGTCAGCCTGTTCATGGTCTCTGACCTTTCAGCCATGTTCACTGGAGAGTGGGCAAACACTTTGGGAGAAAGTGGCCTCAATTGCTGAGATCATCTCTCTGGGTCCCTACTTCTTTCCTGTCTTAACCTAATAACTCTTTATGACCTTGTTAGACTGCCTGAGCCCCAAACAGGCACAGTCCCTGTGTTTTCATCAGTTTGAACAGCTCTTCTTAGGAGGAGACTGGCCTATGCTATTCCAGAAGCTGAAATTGTAGGATGCATTAGCTGACCACTCTCTGAATACTCAGAAATCATCACAGAAAAAATTAGAATCTAGATTTTGCAATTGTACTTAAAAGCCTGACTTATTGAGCTATTGAAATATACATAAATACGTATATTTATATATGTGTATATATAAATAAATGGAGGTGTGTGTGTGTGTAATCTGTACCCAAAAGATTAGGTGCTTTAAGAAAAGCATATCTATAAGTTAGTTTAGCCTTCATCTTTAAGTGATCCCAACAGGCATGGAGAAATCCTAAGCCAATAATGGATTGGTGTCCTTTCAAACACACACATTGACTGCAGTCTATTACAATTAGAAATCATTAAATCATATACATTCAAAAACCAAAGAATAACTTGAAAGTAGCAATGATATTAGAATATCAGGCTCCCTGCTCAGTGCCTCTTTCTCTTTCTCTCCTCCTGTGATAACTCTCATTCTCTATCAGATAAGTAAATTAAAAATCATAAAAAAAAAAGTAGAATACCATGGGCCTAGGGTGACAGTAAGCCTGAAATGCAATCTTCAGAAAAAGAAACAGTGTGGTGAATTATAGGAAAAATAATTGCAGATTAAATGTAAAAAAAAAAAAGTACAAAATGCATTTGATAGAATTCCACATTCATTCATGTGAAATTTTTAAAATGAGAAAGGAATTTCCCTAGTCTGATTGAGGATTATCCCCAAAAAATCTTCCTAGAAGCATCATCATGTTAGAAATAATACATTGAGGATCTTCCATTATAGTTAGAAAGCAACCAAACAGTAATTGCTCTTTCTTATGACCCCATGTCCTGTTGGAGGTCTGAGCACGTGTTAGAAATCTTGCCCTGCTGCCTGTACATCAGACAGTTTCCATAACTCCTGAGCTTATTTGCTTAGGGGTAAAATGGGGATACTAGTCTTGATCTCAGTAGGTTATTGAAGAATTAACTGAGTCAAGTACAATGCTTGGCAAGTGCTCTCACATAGCACCCATCATGTAAGGGGTGACGTTCCTGATGATGGTACGTTTCAGTCTGTGCTTGTTAACCCTCTGTGTCAACTTCATGATAAACTCCTAGAAACAGAATAGCCAGGACGTAAAGACTTTGCAAGTGCAAGTGATTCATGCATATTGCCCATGCCTGGCTCCTAGGCTCTTTCCTCTTCCATATGCTCACCTTCGCCATTATTGAATGGAATGGGATTCCAGACCCTTTACCCTCCTGGGCCAGCTGTGGATTGAATGAACAGACTCTGTTCCTCCACCTAGGTAGTTTGCTTGACGTGACATCCACTTCTCCCATTACTGTGGTTTCATGTCCTCGGTAGTCTTGTTGCTTTCTTTCAAGGTCCTTTGCGTGCTGTCCAGTGAAAAGAAAGACCTGTATGATGGCATAAAACAATACCTGTGTGTCAAGTGTCCGACCCCAAGCCAGTGTGTCGTGGCACGGACCTTAGACAAACCCCAGACGCTGATGACCATTGCGACAAAGATTGCCCAGCAGATGAACTGCAAGATGGGAGGAGCCCTCTGGAAGGTGGAGACAGGAGTACGTTGGATTTCATTGCCTTCTCTTTATTTCACTTGTGTTCAGTGGAATTTAAGACTCAACCATCTTAAACGCAGTTGCTTAATTGTGCTTCTATTGTGTTCTAACTCAATGTCTTACCTTTTTTAAAAAATTTCAGTTACAGAATGCGATGTGCATTGGTATCGACTGTTTCCATGATATTGTAAATCGGCGGAAGTCAATTGCAGGCTTCGTGTCCAGCATCAATCAGGAATTGACGCAGTGAGTGGGCGTAGGCAGACATTGTGTAGATGGCAACTAGCTGTAGACCAAACAGGAGAGGTGGGCCTAACTAATGTTTGTTGACGAGGGCCATGGGCAGGGTATTCTCTTCCTCTTCTGGCAAAGTTATGCTCCAAATACATTTGATGTGGAAGGGTCTATATCATTTTTCTGTTGCTGCTTAACAGATGACGACAAACATGGCAGCTTAAGAGGACACTCCTGTGTCTGCGCGAAGGTCTGTCAGGCAGCCATCAGGTTGGCCATGTTGGCCAAGCCACATTCTCCTCTGGAGGCTTGAGGTCCTATTGCAAGTGCACATCCTTGTGGTAGAATCTTTTTTTTGTTTTGTTTTTGTTTTTGGTAGATGAAGGACAGAGGTCCCCCTTTCCTTGCTGGCTGCCAGCTACAGGCCTGTTTCAGCTCCTGGGACTTCATCCATATTCCTTCTTGAATGCCCTGCTCCCCCAGAGCACACAGTCCTTGTTCTGCTTCAAATCTCTCTTCCCCCTTCTGCTATCTTGCTTTTTCAGGGGGTTATGAAATTAGATAAGGTCCATCTGGAAAATCTTCCCTAAAGCCAACTGTGACATAGGACATAATCACAGGGGCGATACAATAGTCACAGATTCCAAGCGTTAGATTTCTGCTCACTGGGGGCTCTGATGATCAGTGAGTCTCCCCATTAACACACGGGGAAGGACTCAGGCCCCACATGGGGAAGACAGACCTAGGAATACAATCAGAAGCCTATAGGTACAGGATCTGCTCTTCACAGATCTATATGTAATGGATCTGCCGAAGAACATATGCTTCCATATCTCATGTTTCTCCCTTGCTCCAGGGATACTTTTGTTTTCTGTGCTTAGAGTAGAACCTACCTTCAAAGGAGTTTGCACATTCTTCAGTTTAGTTTCTTGAGCATTAGCATGTGTATGACCATCACCAATCACTGTTATGCTTCCTGAGGATTTACTAGCCCCCTTGGTATAATTACAGAGTATTCTTTAAGGGGGTCCATTTTTATTTTCATGAATGGCATCAATTATTCCAGTCTAGTTCCAGTTCTAGTTTAATATAATATTGGTTTGCTTTTATGGTGGGAGGGCATGTGGAAAATAATGTTTCAATCATGGAAAGAAATTAAGCTCTCATTCGGTTCATTTTTAAATTTTTAATTCTTTTAAATTGGAGTTCAATTTGCCAACATAGAACACCCAGTGCTCATCCCGCCAAGTGTCCCCTCAGTGCCCATCACCCAGTCACCCCAACCCCCACCCACCTCCCTTTCCACTACCCCTCGTTTCCCAGAGTTAGGTGTCTCTCATGTTTTGTCACCCTCACTGAGATTTTCACTCATTTTCTCTCCTTTCCCTTTATTCCCTTTCATTAATTTTTATATTTCCCAAATGATTTCATTCAGTTCATAAATAATTTTGAACCCTTGCTTTTTTTTTTTTTTTTTTTTTTTTTGCTTTTTTTTATGGTGAAAAAATTTATATTTAGATTTATAGTTGGCTGGACTCAGTTTAGATGATCCCAATTTTGTTGGCAACATCCAAAGCTCATAATCAGGAGCCAGTCGAACATATGCTTTCTTCTCTCCATCAGACCTGATCAAGGTGTTGACCTTCGCCACATCAGTGTCATAGAGCTTCTTTACAGCCTGTTTTATCTGGTGCTTATTGGCCTTGACATCCACAATGAGCACAAGTGTATTGTTGTCTTCTATTTTCTTCATGGCTGACTCAGTAGTTAAGGGGAACTTGATGGCATAGTGATCAAGCTTGTTTCTCCTGGGGGCTCTCTTTCGAGGATATTTGGGCTGCCTTTGGAGACACGGGGTCTTGGGTCATCGGAATGTAGGTGACGTGCAGATCTTTTTTTTTTTTTTTTGTGACTGCTCGCCTTTCACCACTTTCTTAGCTTTCAAAGCCTTTTCTTTGGCTTCAGCTTTGGGAGGGGCAGGGGCTTCCTTCTTCACCTTCGGCGCCATCTTCATGAAAGGGCGAACCCTTGCTTTTTGGCACAACGTTTCCGCTGCTCTGTTCTCAGCATTTGAACATACCATGATTTCATCTTGTAGACTGTAAATTCTGGGGAAAAAAAGCAGACAAATGTATTATATCATGTCAGGTCATTGCAATAGTTTGAAGCAATTAAAAAAACAGGGGATAGAAACTTGAGACCAGTATTGCTTGATCTGTTGGGAAGTGGTCAAGTAAAAATTACTGCTCCAAAGCAGGTGGTTCCCATAAAGCATGATTATGGATGAACCATTTTTTTAAGACCTCAGCTTGGAAGCAGGAATCTCCAGGAACACTGGCTATTTATTTTGGGTGTCCACCATGAGACGGCAGTAGTCCTGCACATTGAAAGTGCGTGTAATTTGTACCAATGTTAGTGAATGCTTCCATATTCCTATTTGTGTGCATTCACAATTTTAATAAATGCCTAGGGTACTGGAAGAGACCAATGCTTCGATCTCTGCAGAGGCATCAAAGAATGGATTCCTGATTGGATCTTCAGCTACTCATAGTGACTCCCCCCTCCCCGCCACCAGAGGTCCTAGATTAACTCAGGATGAAAAATAAGGGAATTTTTAAGACTCCTATCTCAAACTGACAGCTTATTTTTCTCCAAACAAGGTGGTTCTCTCAGTGCATTTTCCAGGAATCGGGGCAGGAGCTTGTGAACGGGCTTAAAACCTGCTTGGAAGGTTAGTGTCCCATCAAGATTGGTGTGCCTGACTCCATCTGGGTAGTTGTCTGCAAGTGAACACACTGTCCCCCCGGAGACGTCTGGCAATGCCTAGAGATGCGCTCCATTGTAACAGCTGGGATGGAGGTGCTACTGGCCTCCAACTAGCGGGTAGAGACCAGGCATGCTACAGAAGACAGCAACACCCATTCTGCCCCCACAAAGAATTATCTGGCTCAGAATTTCTGTAGTGGTGCTGTTGAGAAATGCTGAGCTCACGTGAAGACCAAAAGGCAGTGAACGTGTCCTGGAGGCTACAGGATTGAAAGAACATGAACCTAGAAGTTGTTACAAATAGCAGTGGCCAGTTGGTTCTGAGTTACGGCTTATTCACCCGTGTTTCTGGTTTCCTTCCAGCTGCCCTGAAGCTCTGGTGTAAACATAATCAGTTTCTACCACAAGCTATCATTGTGTATCGGGATGGAGTTGGGGATGGTCAGCTTCAAGCACTGATGGATCATGAAGTCCCACAGATTGAGTCCTCCTTAAGATCTGTGTACCCTAAAGACTCTGGGTATATAAATTGTAAAGTGCAGATTTTCTAAACTCTACATTTCAGTCTTTGAAAGGAATATCACAGTTATGATCTGTGAATTAAGAGAGAGAGCATGGCACAGAGGGCATCAGTTGCTGGATGGGGAATTCATTCTTTGACTTTCTGGTCCACACCCAAGTCAGAGGACAGAGCAGAACTAGAATGTTCCTGATTGTATCCTCCCCAGGGAACCCCTAAGAACCTGTAACTTTTTTCTAATCTCCCTGGAAGCCTTGATGTAGGAGGGCTTGTTAAGCTCAGGTACTTATTAAAATCCATAAACACAGCCTGGTGATGGTTTGTGTTTAGGCAACTTCTTTATTCTGGAGTTTTGTAGGTCCTGGGGCTGGGGAATGCCTCTCCTCTGCCTCCTCTGCTTGTCACTGGGGCCTGGTTCCCACCACAGATAGAAGCAGCCCCAACCTTGTGAGGAAGTTCTTCCCCCTAAGATATGAGTGGCTGTGAATAGAAACCTCTCTTACTGCTTAGGTCAGGCTCATGGAGCTAGGACAGTAAAGTTGGTGTGTGGGGGGACTATACCTTCCACAGATTCTTCTTAAGGAATCCTGTGTGTGTGTGGTGCTTCAATACTCTGAATGCCTCTAGGACAACAGTACATCTGTCATTACTTTTAAGGGTCAAACTAACTTTCATTGTGGTGAAGAAACGAATAAACACCAGATTTTTTGTGGAGTCTCAAGGAAGACTTCAAAACCCACTTCCAGGAACAGTTATTGATGTGGAGGTGACCAAGAGGCAATGGTAAGCCCCCCCCCCACTTTTATTTAGAGATTCTCTTTTATTCAAATAGAAATAGAAACTTTTTAAAAAAGGTTTGCGTGGTTTGGTGGAGAATAGATTGACCTAAAGACGGTTTAAAAATTACACGAACAGATACACATGGGATTCTAGAGGTTTCTATCTTCCTTTTTCTCTTAGAATTTAAGCCTATATTGTAAACATACTGAGATTCTTCAGTTGTTAGGAGCAATGGTAGAACTTCTGGTCAAGCAGAGATTTGTCGATTGTGCAAATGAATTAATGTAGAACCCTGGATGGGAAATGAAACAGGACCCCTTCATACCAGCAGACAGGGAGCAAGGAAGGAAAGACAAGCATCGATCAATCTAGTAGAAGACAGGAAAGGGATAAAGGAAAAAGCAGGTGGGAAAGTAGGATTAACATAAAGCATAGCCTAATACACATAAGAAATCCGGTATCTAGGGAACCCTGGATGGCACAGCGGTTTAGCACCTGCCTTTGGCCCAGGGTGCGATCCTGGAGACCCGGGATCGAATCCCATGTCTGGCTCCTGGTGCATGGAGCCTGCTTCTCCCTCTGCCTATGTCTCTGCCTGTGTGTGTGTGTGTGTGTGTGTGTGTGTGTGTGTGTGTGTGTGTGACTATCATAAATAAATAAAAATTTAAAAAAAGGCCGGTATCTACAAGAACCTGGTGGATCTTGCCAATTCTATTAGGGGGTTTGAATGGGTTCCGTTGATCCTCCGGGAGGGGCATAAAACATCCATCCCTAGAACTCTGAGTTGAGTTTCCCTGTGGCCAGATCCAATGTGTCAGTTTCAAGTTTCTGCATCAAGGCGTCAGCGCAGATGCTTCTATAGAAATCTCATGAGCATTATTACATGGGTCAGTGGTTGCATTGCCCTTTATGGACTTGCTTTCCCAAATCCTCCCCCCACAGTTAAGCAGGCTTCTAAGTATAAAGGAAACTCTGTACAATGGATTTCTGTCCATTTGTCTCACATCAGATAGTAGGTTTGCAATGTTCTTTTTCTTCTGAAAATAAGCTATAGTCTATATTCATGTGTTCTGTGATTCCAGGTATGATTTCTTTATCGTGAGTCAGTCTGTGAAAGACGGTACTGTCACTCCCACTCATTATAATGTCATCCACGACACGGTTTGCTTCACCCCAGATAGGATACAGTATCTCACTTACAGACTATGCCACATGTATTATAATTTGCCGGTAAGTATTTTTATATGGATTTCCCTTTAGATCTCAAAGATTGTTCAACATTAAATCTATACTTTTTGAGCCTTCTGAATTGATATCTCTGAAACATTAAATTTAGATGGAAAGTTTAAAGAAATCCTTGTTGTTGTTCTTTCTGCTGAAGGGTGTCATTCGAGTTCCTGCTCCTTGTCACTATGCCCACAAACTGGCTTACCTTGTGGGCCAGAGTATTCATCAAGAACCACACCATTCCCTGGCAAGCCGTCTCTTTTACCTGTGACCAAGAGAAGAAAGCCTGATGACATGTTGAAAACCAGCATTTGTAAACTTTTTCTTTTTAAGCTGTACTTCTGAAATGCCTTCCTAGATGCATAGTTATATATATATATGTATATATAAATTTTTTTTTGAGAGAGAGAATGAATAAACTGGGAGGGGCAGAGAGTGAGGGGGGATCAGATAGAATCCCAAGCAGGCTCCCACTCTTAGCTTGGAGCCCAATATGCGGCTTGATCTTATAACCCCATGATCATGACCTGAGCGGAAATCAAGAGTTGGACGCTCAACTGACTGAGCCACCCAGGTGCCCCAAGATGCATAGTTTTAAATTCTAATCATTCTTGATAGCACATGGAAATTCAGAGTGGTGTGTCACTACTACCACTGACTTAACATAACCCTTCTAGTTTCCAAGCAGGAAAATGGACCACGAAGGCTGTGTCTTTCAACTCAACCTTTGAAATGTGTTACCATGACTATGATTGACCACACTTGAACATGTGGCACTTAGAGCAAGCTACTCCACTCATCGTTGAGATTGGGCATTAGTCTCATGAACAAGTAGACTGGAAAAATGACATCTTTTTTTTTTTTTTTTTGAAAAATGACATCTTTATGAAACCTTCATGTTTAAAGGGACAACAATGCTCTAAAAGGCAAAATGAAATGATTTATTTGCTACCTAAAACTTTGTAGGAAAGGAATAACCTATGTATGTAGTATTGGTTATTCTTCAGGGTAGGGTGGAAATTTGCACGTTATCTTTGGTGGAGCTGTAATAAGGAGAGCCTTGCAATTTAAGAATTGGCAGTTCTTGGAACACTGAAATTTCACTTTTTCTACAAAGAAGGGAAATGTAGAGTTCTATTAGCACTTCTGTTTCATTCATTCTCTTGTGTGTGTTTCAAATGTGACGTTACTGTTAGTGCCATAATCAGAAGAGTCTTGGATAATTTGTTAAAATGCAGCTGTTAGGTTTTCTGAAAACTGATACTTCCCCCCCCCCCTCGCTTTTTAAAACTATCTTTAAATAGATTCAGGAAACAAGATGTAAACCTTTGTTTTCTTACACTCCCAAATAAAATAGTATTTTGGTGACTGGCAGGGAGTAGATCAGCTTCAGGGATCCCAAAAAGGGTATGTTTATAAACAGTATAATTGTTTTGATAAGTCAGTCAATTTAGGTTTGCAATTTGAACTAGCCTTATGAGAAATAAAAACAAGTCATTTAAAAACATAATGTAATCCAGGTAACTTCTTAACTACCAGAACTGGCCTCATAATGATAAATGGAATACTGATGGATCCATAATTAAAGATAAGGCAACATGTTCTTTTCTGAATTTAACTTGTGATAATATATTCCTAGAGATATATAAAGAAATAGGAACAAATTCGGGATACCTGAGTGGCTCAGTGGTTGAGCGTCTGCCGTTGGCTTAGGGTGTAATCCCGGAGTCCTGGGAACGAGTCCCACATCGGGCTCCCTGCATGGAGCCTGCTTCTCCCTCTGCCTGTATCTCTGCCTCTCTTTGTCTCTCATAAAGAAAGAGAGAGAGAGAGAGAGAGAGAAAGAGAGAACAAATTAAAAATGGTTACTAAAACTTTCTGAAGGTTTCCCATATGTACAATATAAATCATTAACACTATACAAAAACTTCTAGATTTACAAATTTATAATGATGATGTGATTCAATGAAGGTCTTCATGTTAAAAATAATTGAATCAGGTCTTGTTATTTTAAAAACCTATTCTGGTCTTCAGTCTCCTTAATCTACAGACTAGGAAAAAAACACTGTTGGTTTTCTAAGATACATGGAAATATTTTTGTGACTAAAGCACTATCTGAATTTATTCCCCCCTTACTAGCACTTTATAAATTAGGAGAAGGTGGCTGATAGTCAACATTTCTAGGAGAGAGCCTGATCGTCCCAAAGGCTTATAAACTATATGTCTATAATGTATCATAGTGCCTAGTTTCACATTGCTTGAGTAGGTTGAGAAACTAATTTTTTTTTCAAGATTTTAATTTATTCATGAGAGAGAGACAGACAGACAGACACAGGCAGAGGGAGAAGCAGGCTCCATGCAGGGAGCCTGACGCCGGACCTGATCTCAGGTCTTCAGGATCACACCCTGGGCCGAAAGTGGCACTAAACCACTGAGCCACCTGGGCTGCCCTGTTGAACTAATTAAAGATCTTTCAGGAATGGATTTGGCCAAACTAGCAATGGATTATATAAGAAAATTGAACTTCCTGACTCTGGCAGTTGTGAATATATATATATATATATATATATATATATATATATATATATATATAAATTTATCAAACCTCCTACTGATAAGCACAGTTCAGAGACCAGGACAAAATTCCAGAAAAGGATGTTGAACAGCTTTGAAGATAGGGCGAGGCACAGAAGAACATAGCACCAATATCTAGTGTAAGGAAATCTAGAGCGATGACCCTGTTTGTTACGATCTTTACCAACTGCTGTTGGAAATAATGTTGGCTTTCATCACTGTCATGTTAACTGCAGATTCTAAGAGTCCATCATTGGGTTGACAGTCTTAATTTTTATTTTACTGAGAGTCTTTATCATGAATGGATGTTGAATTTTGCCAAATGCTTTTTCTCTCTCTGTTGAAATGATGGTGATAATTCAAGTCTAGCACTATGGCAATGCCTGTATCAGTTTTCTTTGCTGCTGTAACTGATTACCATGAACCTAGCAACTGCGGACCTCACAAATGTAATATCTTAGTTTTGCAGGTTAGAGGTCTGGCGTGGGATAAACAGGTCAGCAGTGTGTTTCTTTCTGGAGGTGCCGGGAGAGAATGCGTCTCCTTGCATTTTCCACCTTCTAGAGGCTGGCTGTATTCCTTGCCCCGTGGCCCCTTCCACCCTCAAAGCCGGCAGTGGCTGATTAATTCCCCTGTCCTTTCTAACACTGGCCCTTCTTCCCCACTTTTTCTTTTTTTCTTTAAAGATTTTATTTATTTATGAGAGAGAGAGAGAGAGAGAGAGAGAAAGGCGGAGACAGGCAGAGGGAGAAGCAGGCACCACGCAGGGAGCCCGACGTGGGACTCAATCCCGGGGCTCCGGGATCACGCCCTGAGCTGAAGGCAGACACTCAACACTGAGCCACCCGGGTGTCCCCTTCCCCACTTCTTTTAATGACCCTTGTGATGATGGTGGGAACACTTGGATAAGCCAGGATCATGTCCCTATTTTGTTAGGTGATGCGCAACCTTAGGTCCATCCGCAATTTTTCTTTTTAAGAAAGGCAGATTGCCACACGAAGTGCTTCGTTTGGACGTGTCTGGAGTCTTGGAAGAACACAGGAAGGACTACCCTGTGATCTCTTGCAGAGGGACCCTGTGATCTTGTTTGGAGGTTCTAGCGGGGGAGCACAGCTACTCCTATACCCTCTTTTTTTTTTTTTCTACTCCTGTAGCCTTGCTGAAAGAACAGTCCTCCATGGGGGAAGGTCGTCCTCTCCCACCAAGCGCACAGCTTCCCTAGGGATGCATATGGAGCAGTGCGGCTGGAAGGGGGCACCTGCCTAGCCAGCCAGATCAGGGGAATCATCAACCCTGGATCAATGGGTGACAGAGGTCCCAGCCAGATTGCCCTCACAGCCCAATCTGCAACTTTATTTATTTTTTTAGAAAGATTTTGACACAAAGAGAACACAAGTAGGCAGAGGAAGAATCAGGCTTCCCGCTAAGCAGGGAGCCCAATGTGGGGCTCAGTCCCAGGACCCTGGGATCATGACCTGAGCCGAAGTAAGCCTAACCAGTTGGTTAGCGACCTGGTTGGCCACTCTTGTGCCTCCCACCCCCAAATCTGCAACTTTAATTATCCTTCCTCATGTAAGGCAACATCTGGGCAGATTCTAAGGATTAGAACAGGAGCATCTTTTGGGGAAGGTGGGGAGGGGCAGAGGCATTATTCTGCCTCTCAGACCTTGCCCAGGAGTGTCAGGGTGCAAGGACCTACATATTTGAATGTAGGAACCCCTCCCTCCATAGGGATCTAGGGAGAGAAGAGAGACTTGGGGGAGCCCCCTGCTGGAGGCTCAGAGGACGGAATCCTTAAGTGCCTGCACTGGGTCCAGAGCTCCTTCCCCCCTTGTCCCCTTCACTCTGCACTGGTGACAGCTGAGCTGCCCCAGGTGGAAGATTTGTGGGAGACCCCTCAGCTCTGCTCCACTCCCTCACTCACCCAGGTGTCTGTTCCAGCCGTTCCTTCCCCTGCTGGGGTCTGTGGCCCAGGCAAGGGCTGACTCAGCTACCCCCAGTGTCCAAGAGCCCAGGACAGATGGCCACCATCGCTGGCACTGGAAACAGCAACGGCATGGGCAATCAGGGAGCACCTTGGCTGCAGCCACCCCCCGGGGCAGTGTTCCCAAATTGCTGATCCACAGAATTGCAACGGACTCCTAGGGATCTCAGAATGATTCTTGGGTTCCAGGTCATGCAGCCTGGGCTCTTTGGGTTCTAGTCTGGCAATGAGGTTGGTTGTTACCTCTCGTGTCCAGACAGCTGCTTGGTGTCTGCGTTTTGCTTGAGGCCCACAGGAGAAAAAGACAAAAAACCTGTGGGCTGCTCGTACTTCCTGCCCACAGCCTATCTCATCCCCATCGCTCAGTGGGCAAGTGGTGGCTGCTGAGTTCAGGGGAAGTGTGGGGGGGTGGGTGGCGTGTCATGCTTGGCCTTCTGGTCCCCTGGCACAGGGTGTGTTGCTGCACCCCCTTTCCTAAGGTCCTGAGCATGATCTGCTGACTCAGTGGTCCTCACCGCCTGGGGCTCTTGCTCAGAGGATCGCTCCTTCCAGCCCTGGAAGCATTGGTGTGGATTATTATGTTAGTTCCTGAAACCAGCTTCTCTCATGGAAAAACTTCAGGAACCCTCTCCCCTTGCTCATCCCCAGGCTCCGGATTCTATACTTGCACCCTTCCCCAAACTATAGACTCATCAATCCCTGGTTCCCTGGGTCCAATCTTAGGCTGAGAGTAATGGGCTTGTTCCAAGGAGGGCTCCAGTGGAACATCCACCGGACTTGCAGAGCCCCCCCCCCCCCACGCCGCTTTCCCTCCTGGGTGAGAGGACCACTGTGCATTGTCTCTCTGCCCCCCAGAGAGGAAGGAACCACGGGGTGAGGTGAAGACCCGCCCCCCACCACAATAGGAAGCTGGTAGGTTTGGCTGGTCTGTCACCTGTCCCTGCTCTTTGTCCTTGGGACATTGTGAATCTGAATCTGCATCAGAATGTTCTCTGAGCTTGGGATCCCTCTGGGGACCTCTATGGGGATCAATGTGGAGGAAGAAGCTGGGCTATGGAGGCCACTTCATTGAGCTCAGGGCTTCACTGTGGAAAAGAGGTTGCATCCTGATAGGCTCCTGGGCAGAAAGGAAACCCCGTCTGGGAGGAGGGAGCAGCGGAAGGGAGCATGGGGTGCAGTTCTCTCTCTCCAGGGTCCCCTTTCTGTAAGAGCCTCTGGCCCTCAGGAAGCAGGGGGAGCACCCTCCTGGGGCACAGCTTCTACTGGTTCTCGGCCCCCTACCCCCACCCACCTTGGAGCTCAAGTGCAGGACAAGAGAGATGTGCTGACTCCCCCACTCTCCCATTGAGTGGAGCAAGTGGGAAGCAGAGCTCCAGGGGTTTGTCCATCACAGCCTCGACCCCTCCCCCACCTCCTCCCTCTCTGCTCAGGTAATCTGCTGTCAAGGCATCAGGGGAGGCCTTGCCATTTCCTTCTTGTAGGAGGGGCATCACATGACAGTGACTCAGACTCCCCACTTTTGTGTCTCTCTCCCCTTATTTCAGGACGCCCAGCACAGTGTGTACTGTCTCGGGAATCTCAGGGTTGGGGTATCCTGGACAGAGAGGTACCTGCCTTGCACTGGGCAGGTCAGCACTTTTGGATCAGGAGGTCCAGGCTGGTATCAACAGCTCCCTGGAGCTGCCCCCAGAACTGTGATGCCCAGAAGTTCTTGGCGCCCACCTCATTCCACTATTATGGTTATATTTGCCTCTTTAATTAGTTGTGGAATGAACCAACCGTCTTCTATTCAATGGAAAACTGAGTCTATTTAGAATGATCTGTTCGCTGAACAGATGCAGGAAGTGACCTCTAAGGGTTCCGTGTGATTTCTATTCCTTGGGAAGTTGTCTTGATGACTCATCCCATGTCTTCAGTGACTGTAGGACTAGCCATGATTTTCTGCCTGGCTTCGGACAAGTAACCTAACCCCTCTGAAGGCAGCTGCATGCAGAGGTGACTAAACTCACTTTATACGTTTGGGCCAAATGGACAAAGCCTGGTTAGGTGCTTGGGATACGTGGGGGAGTGTGGAGGATGGGGGGTTCTTTGGAAGGACCTGTGAGGCTGCACAATGAGTGTGCCAGGAGGGCAGTGACACGGCAACACTGCTGTATATCCCACATGCCCTAGATTCTGGTAGAGACAGCCAGCCCCTAGACATCTATGTTTTAAGAAAAAATGGCAGGGGGATCCCTGGGTGGCACAGCGGTTTGGCGCCGGCCTTTGGCCCAGGGCGCGATCCTGGAGACCCCGGATCGAATCCCACATCAGGTTCCCGGTGCATGGAGCCTGCCTTCTCACTCTGCCTGAATCTCTGCCTCTCTCTCTCTCTCTCTCTCTCTCTCTCTCTGTGACTATCATAAATAAATAAAAATTAAAAAAAAAAAGAAAAAGAAAAAATGGCAGGCACACAACATAGAACTGAGAAAAGAATGCCCATGGCAGAGGTTGGCTGGGGCTGGCTGGGATCATGCGGGCAGCAGCTCTGATGCGCGTGGCACCTCTGAGCTGTTCAGACGCTCAGGCCTGCTGAGCAAGCAGGGTTTGCACAGAGGACCCAGTTACCTGGGGCAGGCCACCAGCAGGCCGCCACGCAAATTTAGTGGACAGTAACGCGACACACTCCACGGACCTTACATGAATAATACTTCTCTCTGTCCTCACGAGTAATTCCAATTACTGTCACTCCTATTTTATTAATTTTTTTCATTTTATTTTTTATTTAAATTCAGTTAGCCAACTTATAGTATATCCTTAGTTTCAAATGTAGCTTTCAATATGTCACTCATAGTTTAGACACGAGCCATGGGCGCTCCTAGAGAAGTTTGTTGATCCGGCCCTGGGTCACATGGCGCGAAGGGCAGAGCTGGGCACAGAGCAGACTGTGCAGATTCAGACCTCACACTGTCCCCAGCATGGAGTGTTGTCCTCATTGTCCTGTCTCCAGAGAATCTCTGTCCTGTTCATCAGGTGCAACGGGGAGTGTGCAGCATGCTCTGGTGAGTAAGAACGTCACATCCTCTGCCTCCATGGATCCTAATTATTCTGGGGAAGATACACATAAAATAACCTCACAATGAATTGTCTCCTAATAGGAGACCCCTGAGACAGATCAGCTGGGCACAGCTCTAGTCAGGGAGATCTTGGGAGGCTCTCTGGGAGGGGGCTGAGTGTCCATCTGAAAGCATTCGTGGTAACTGGGGTGCAGCCTGAGTTATGGCTGGGTGGGCAGTGGGAGAGAGGATGTCTCCCTGAATGACCACTGGTCCGCTTGACTCCTAACTGTCGCAGAACCCGTGACATTCTAAATCAACTGTCCACATGACAGTTGCCCAAAGAATTAGCTTCATCTTCAACTGACCAAACCTGGGTGATGAGCAGCTAATATTAGCTAGGAAAGGGGCCTGCCAGGCTGGTGCTCTGGTGGCTTAATGGATGGAGTCTACAAAGCCCCAGTGTCTCGATGACCGAGGGTCTGACCCGCCCTCCGAGCAGCCAGAGCTAAGGCACAGCCCAGAATCGGCAGGGGCTCCCTGGCTCTGAGCGGGCACCTTCCTTCCTCCTTCCTTCCTCCCCAGCATCCAGTCTCTGCTGCACAAACTACAGTCACTCGACTTGCATCTACTCACTGATTTTGTACCCACAGGACCTTCAATGGAGTAGTCCATGGAGGTGATATTTGTGGCTCTACCCTGTTGTTTGGCCAGAAGTCCATTTGGATGCTGCCGAGACACTGCTGGGGACAGCCAGTAGATTTTCTTGACTACAGATGATTTTTTTGTGAATCCTGTGTTTGAATTCCCTATGATCTTCTCTTTTTGTAACGTAAGCCCTGATCCTGGAAGTACACTGACCACAACACGGTCGCTGTGCAGCTGGGAGAAGACCCTGGGAGTGCGATCGTTCATTGCTGGGTCACACTCCCGTTCTCCTTGTTCACCTGTGCCTGGGGAGCCAACTGAGTCCAGGCTGGGCCCAAGAGGGGCATTGCGATGTGGTGTGTGCTTACCACCCCCAGCAGAGTGATGCGTGGGGACGCGATTTTATTTGGATGACAGCACAGAAAAGATAATAGGACAGTGACCAGGAGCATGGGAGCTCGTGTCTGATGACTGGTATCCGATCATACTAGAAGCCACCTGGGAAAGTCACCTAAACCCCCTGTCCTCGGTCCCTGTCCTGTGACATGGGGCCTACTTACTAGTATTATGTTATAAAGCTTACTAAACTCCAGGTAATGCCGAAGGAAATGACTGGTACCTCGTAGTGCTGCATAAGTGATCCCATATGCCACGTCTGGAGGAATAAGCAAGAAATGCAGAAGTAGCTGCCTGCAGAGGGGTAGTGTGGACGGCTACAGGGCAGGAGAGGGTGGAAGGTGACCTTTCACATGGGCAAGATGCTTTACCTCAGGGAGAATGTCTGCCATCCTCTCCTGTGATCCCCCAGCAGCCCCCCACGGCATACACGGGGCAGGTGCAGTCGCCCTCTATTTCGTAGCTCATGGCACTGAAGTTCAGAGATTTTTAGTAACTTGCCCAGAGTCATGATGTTGATGACAGACGCATCTGGGACAAGAAAGGAGTTGGTTCCCTGGGGACGGAGATCCCCGAACCCGGCCCCCAACTGAGTCCTGTGGATCATGTCCTGGACTCCAGACCAAGCGCTTCCCTCTCTCCGTTCCCCAAACTCTCTTGCTGCAGAGACACAGGAGGTGCTTGTGCCAAAGAAGGCATATGCTTGACTCAGCCTCCACCCAGAGGTTTCCTGAAAGGAAGTTCCTTGAAAGGTCAGGGGCTCCAATCTGTGTCCCTTCTCCCTCAGCATCTTCACACAATAGCTGCCCAAGATGAACTCTTGGGGGTCTGACCTGTGGTCTGTGTGGCTCCCACGTGGCTCAGAGTCCAGGCATTTCCAAGCCAACTGTCCTCATGACAGCTCTCTAGTGAGTTACCTTGGCCTTCACTGACTAACTCTAGATGAACAGTTGGTGCTGATTAATGAGGACAGTGATCTACTGGGCTAGTATTTGGTGGTTTAATGGAGGAAGCTGGCATGTCCCCCGCTGTTTACTTACTGATCTAAGCACCCGTCTGAGCAGCCTGGCCTAAGGTCTGGCTGAGGGCAGGCAGGGACTGCACTGGCTCTGAGTGGGTATCTTTCCTACTCCTCAATATGACAGAGTCTCTACAGACTCCTCATCCTTCTTAGTCTCCACAGTGGTAGCGGAGAGAGTCTCATGTTCTCTTAGAGGGTCACCACCAGGGATCCCTGGGTGGCGCAGCGGTTTGGCGCCTGCCTTTGGCCCGGGGCGCGATCCTGGAGACCCGGGATCGAATCCCACATCGGGCTCCCGGTGCATGGAGCCTGCTTCTCCCTCTGCCTGTGTCTCTGCCTCTCTCTCTCTCTCTCTCTCTGTGACTATCATAAAAAAAAGAAAAAAATCTAAAAAAAAAAAAAAAAAAAGAGGGTCACCACCACTATGACACCCACCCCCCGGGACTCTGAGAGTCACCCAGGCCCTCCTCCCCTCTGTCACCAAATGTTCATTCCATCAACCCGATGGCACTATCCCTTCTCACTACTCCCCTAGGCAACACCCAAATGGCCAGGGACCCTGTCCACATCCATCCATGGAAATCCCACCATGAGATCCTAGTTTCCTTTTTTTTTTTTTTTTTTTTTTCCAGTTTCCTTTCTAAATCTCCAGATTTACACTGCTAATGTTTGGTTTTGGATTTTGACATCTACATCCAGAGGAGTTGACCTGTGACACCCCCCCCCCCCCGCCCCATTCCTGCCGTGTCCATGCTGGGGTAGCATCAAAATGCTCCTAATCCCATGAAAGCAGTGTGGGAAGTTCCTCTGTGTCTGTTCCCTGGAAGAGTGTGTAGGAGACTGGCATTTCCATCTTCAATATTCAGTTGAATTCAGAGGAAGCCACCTAGGCTTGAAGTTTGCTTTGTGTGAAAATGTATTTTTTTTATATCTCGTTTTAAATTGTTTCTTATGCTACATATTATGCAGTGCAGACATCTTAAGTGTACAGTTTTATGGTTTCTTATAAACACACTTGCTGCCAACACCCAGTTTCCACATGCAGAGCGGCTCCAGCACCCTGGCAGCCTCCTGTAGAAGGACGTCAAAATCATTGCTAATTTATTAGGTTACAAGGATGAAATCAGTTACTCCATGAATATTCCAAGCACAATGATTACACATAGTTGGTGCAAAAATAGTGTGGCAGCACCCTGGGAAGGTAGTGGAGCAAGCGGGAGAGTTTCCACTGTGGGGGCCTGGGGCAGGGCAAGGAGGCCAAGAGAAGTTTCTCGGAAGCATTTGGCTTTCGCAGAGTGAACAGCCGCTGCTCCAGAGTGCAGTACCTACATTAATTCAGCGACTGCTTCCTTTGCTTCAAGTGCTGTTCTGTTTTTGTGTTTCATTTTACATAAAAATATTTTAAAGATCAAACTAGCAGAAGATAAATTCTGCTTCCTGTAAAAGCCTCCAGCATTAACTATAAAACGTTTCTCTGCAACTCAGGTGGCATTTGTACGGTTCACACACTCGGAGGCTGGCACTGACTTAGTTGGCTGGGACCCGAGGAGCAGTGGGGAGCCCTTGGTCCTTGGCCTCCTGTCCCCTTTAAGCTTCCAGACACTCTGCAAGTCCAGGAGCTCTGAGATCCCAGCCGACACCTGTAGGGCACTTCCTTTCCGGGTCTCTAAGCATCTGCTGTGCAAACGGGTGCAGGGCTCCCCCGCCCCCGCCCCGCAGAGGCACAGAGGAAGGGGGACTGCTTGGGGGGGTGTGCGGGACCCAGAAGGCTCCTCAGGTCCTGGAAGGTGACCTCGGGCCTGCAGGTCCCCAGCAGTCAGATCCGCGGGGCACTGGGTCTGTTTGTGGCTCTGAGGCTGAGGGTGTCACCCATCTGAGGAGTGAGTCTGTCAGTGTCCTCCAGGAGAGACTCTGCCTGGGCCTGGGGCCAGGAGCCCTCAAGCCCTGGGTGCCCTGGACAGTGAACTGGAGAGGCCGAAGGGGAGGCTCCAGACTCTGGGATGAAAAGCCTGAGTCCCACCCCTGGGCCTGTGAGGAGCAGGAGGTCTGAGGACATGGGGCAGGAGAGGTGATGTGCCCCCCACCTCACATGTGATGGGGCCGTGTGGCAACCTACACCACCAGGGTGCACAGTTCCCTGGAGGGCTTCCCTTTCTCCCCTAAGAATCTTCTCCACCAATCCCTTGCCTGTGCCTTTCAGCTTAAAAATGGTCATGCTGAAGTCATAAAAAAATAAGCTTACGGCTCAATGTGTTTCAGTGTGAAAAGGCACTACAGGGACACTGCTATTTAAAATGTGATGAAACCTAAGAAAAAATTAGAAAGTAATGAAACTGGCTATTTTTGTTTTATTAATTTAAAAAATCAGAAAATAGAAGAAACATAAGCAATTTGCCATTCTTTTTCTTTACCATATCCAAAATGGGCATCGCACTACATGTCCTTTCACTTTGTGGGGTGTTTCATTTGATTGTTACATATATACTTGAAAGTCTATATAGAACTTTGGGTTGGGGTGCCCCAGGTCCTGTGCAGAGAGGCTGAGGGGCCCCCGGGGCTTGGGCAACTCCCAGCTGGGCTCGGACGCTGCGGTGTCGCCTCCTGGCCACCGGGCTGCCCTGCACCCGCGGGGATGGGGAGCTGGGCCGGCTGAGGGGCCTCTGTCCTCCCCACGGGCCGGAGCCTGAACTGGGAGGAGTCAGGGCTGTGCTCTCACATAAAGAATGGACCAGGCATCAGTTTCCAGGAGAGATGTCCCCAGGACACCCTTCACTTACCTGCGCTGGTTCTTCCCACCCTCCTGCATCCCTTGGGCAGTCACGTGAAGGGTGGCCCCCGAGGGGCCCCCTTTGGGTTTGTTCCTTTTCCCAAAGTGCAAAGACAAAGTCAGGGGAGCAGCAGAAAACACGAGCACTTGTCTGCCTCTGCTTTTCCTCCTGTCTGCTCTACACGCCCGTTTCCTCCTCTTCTTCCACCCCGTCAGCTTTCACTTCCTTCATTCCATCTCTTGAGCCCAGGATGAGGGAGCTTCTGATACCAGACTTCTGTGGGACCCGAGAAGAATTGGGCATGTTCTGAGCTCCCCCCACCCCTCCCTGGGGGCAGGAGAGCACCGAGCAGGGCTGGTGCCGGGGGCAGAGCCAGGCTTCCGGGGCCCCTCCAGCATGGGGACCCTGCCCATCTCACCTCACCCTCCCACCCCCCTCCCACTACCCAGGGCTGCTCAACACCATTCAGATGGTGCAGACCCAGGTCGGAGTCAGGGTGATGCTGGGAGAGCAGGTGAGGGGGGGCAGTGGTGGGAGATTTGATAGACACCAGAGATGCGAGGACCTCCTGTCCCCAGATGGAACCGGGTCCTTCAGGAGGACAATCATCCAAAGAGGGAATGGGGAAGAGGTGCAGAGGAAGCTTATGGGTAGGGAAGAGAGAAAATGGAAAAGAGATGACGAGATAAATCACTGGCAGTTTTGCTCCCTCTATCCAGCCTTCATGCAAAGTAACCCTCTGCATGGACCATAGCAGGAGTGGCCTGGGAGGGGGTGGCCTTAGGAGAGGACAGGGGACAGTCAGGGCTGAGGTGAGAGTACCTAGGGTCATGGCCCAGAAGATTATGTCCCTGACCCTAGAACTCAATTCTGTCCCAGGAAAGACCGTGATGGCTTCACCTCTGCCATGAGGGACTGGGTTTCTGATCCTCACCACACTCTTCCGGCTCTTGGGTTTCATACTGTGGCCTGGAATGAAGGCCTGTGTCATCTTGTCTTTCCAAGAAGGCAGCCACCATCACCATGCATTTCCATGTGGGATGTTGCCTTCCTCAGTACCCACGACTCACTGCTTCCCTTCTTCCTATCTCTCCTGATCAGTGTTTGCTTCCCTTCTCCTGTCACCTCCACCCACCAGATGGTTCTCTGACATGAGAGCAGTGGAAGAATGATCATGGGTGTGCTGCCACCCTCCATAATCAATCAATTGATCAATTCACCAATTCAGCCAAATCTGGGGGCACTTGCCATCAGCCTGGGCTGGGCCCTGTGAAAGGGAATAGTAACCCATGCCACATACTGCATATCTGCCCTGTGCTGGGGTGACCTCAGCTACTTAGAGTTACTTAATCCTCAGAACAGCCTCTTTAAGTTTCCCAGACCCTTCGAGTGGATGAAATTAAAAGGAACTTATCCAAATTCCCCTAGTCTATAAGTGGTGTGAAAGGAGTACCAGAGCAGGTGTGGTACATAAACTCGGGTGTCTGCCAGCATTTGCCCTGAGCCCCAGTAGGACGGAGCAGGGTGGGGGGGGCTCTGGGCAGGCCCGAGGGAAGTTCCCAGGTGGGCCCGGGCCCCTGGTGTGGGGAGCAGGCCCAGCACTGTGTGGCTGGAATAGCAGGTCCTGACGGGAGCAGGGACTCTGGCTCTGGTGCTCAGAGCCTCTGTCCTGGGCCTGGTCAGTCCCAGGAGACCAGCTCTGCAGGTCCTTGAAAGGGACTGTGTGTCACCTTCACACAGGTCCCTACAATTACTGCCGCCCAGGGAGGATCTCAGGGTGCTTACACACAGGCCTCTGTCACTTGGAGGCAAGTGCAGATTTCATTCTGGTCCCAGGACTGGAGATCTGGGCGAGGAGAGGAGAGAAATGTGCTCCAGGCCGTGTCTCCCACCTCCCTTCTGCAGTGGGACCTAGGAGCAGTTGCAGGAGGCTGAGAGGGAACATTCCCTGTGCTGCCCGCTCAGGGAGCACCCATCACCCAGGGTCAGACCTAAGGGCGGCCCTGCTGGTGCTGCTGGGTGCTGCTCCATGACCTAAAGCTGCAGAGGGAGAGGGTCCCCAGCTCACAGAGATGCACTCTGTCTGCCATTCAGATGTATGGGACACAGTGCGTCCCACCAGACTGCCTTTGTCATGGGTCACCCCAAACCCGACCCAGTACTCCCCTACTGAGTTCCCAAGACACATGATCCAAATATAAGCAAGGCTTTGCTGCTTGGCAGAGGCAGAGCAGAAGAGAGCGGGTCCGGGGAGAAAGTAAACTTTAAATAGCAAAGCACATGTGATGCCTACACACATAATATCTCCTATTACTATGTCATTGATATGTGAAGAAAACAAGACAAGCCATCACACGTATTTGCCTCTTCTCTCTGATTTCACAACACCCTCCCCCACCTCAGTCTCCAAAGCAGCAGGTGTAACACGGCTGTTCCCGGAACCATCTTTCATTGATTCCCACCGGAGTGTAGTTCCCAACCTGGAGAGTCTTCACCCTCACTACTGCAGTCAAAAATACTCTCCACCCCCCAATCTTTAGGGACACAAGCATGAGCAGCAGGTTATTAGAGAGAGGGGCTCCCCTGTTGCTGCTACTCCAGCTGAGGCCAGGCTCGCTCACCCAGCATCACCCGCTCTTCCTTTGGGTCCTCATCCTTCCTGGGCTCTGGGAACTAGAGCCCTTCAACAGGACAGTGACCACAGTTGCAAACCTTCAGTGACAGAAAGGATCCCCCTTCACCTGGCACTTCCCCATCTCCATGAGATCATGACAGCTCTCATCTGCACACGGATCCACCTGAGATCCCAGCTCTGATGGACACACGCTGGGCTAGGTGGGGTCCAGGTGCAGCCCCTGTGCAGGATCACAGCCATTGCTCAGGGGAGCCATCTGTGGTAATAGAAATCTCCTCTGACTCACTGAATACGGTAGCCTCTGGCACATAACTATCGGGGCACTTGAAATGTGGCTAGTGTGACTGATGGATTAACATGCTTCAATTTATGTATATTTAATGAATTGAACTAATTCATTAATTAGTTATAAACAGGCACATCTGGCTAGCGGCTATTCTCCTGGAAAGTGCAGCTCTAGGATCCAAAGATAAGGGAGATGTCATGTCCCTGCCGTGGGGGTTCCCACAGAGGAGTTTGCTGGCCTGATCTGATCGTTATTTGTAGATTGTCCTTGGGCAAGGAGAAGGGTGGGGCAAGACGGCAGAAGAGTAGGGTCCCCCAAGTCACGTGTCCCCACCAAATTACCTAGGTAACTTTCAAATCATCCTGAAAACCTACAAATTCGCCCTGGGATTTAAAGAGAGAACAGCTGGAACGCTACAGAGAGAAGAGCTCGGGCTTCTAACAAGTACAACTTGCTTTTAGCTACTCTGCAGTGAGCAAAATGACTAGAAAGAAGAACTCACCACAAGAGAAAGAATCAGACAGTCCTCTCTCCCACAGAGTAACAGAATTTGGATTACAGTTCAATGTCAGAAAGCCAATTTAGAAGTACAATTATAAAGCTACTGATGGCTCTGGAAAAAAGCATAAAGGATTCAAAAGACTTCAGGACTACAGAATTTAGATCTAATCAGGCCGAATTTTAAAAAATCAATTAAATGAGGTGCATGCAATCCAAACTGCAGGTCCTCACGACAAGGGTTAATGAGGTAGAAGAACAAGTGAGTGACATAGAAGACAAGTTGATGGGAAGGCAGGAAGCTGAGGAAACAATACAAAAACAATTAAAACATCATGAGGAAAGGTTAAGAGAAATAAATGAAAGCCTCAGAAGGAAAAATCTATGTAAACTTGGGGTTCCAGAGAGCGCTGACTGGAACAGAGGACCAGAAAGCGTATTTTAACAAATCATAGGCGAGAACTTCCTGAATTTGGGGAGGGAAACAGGCATTCAGATCAGGGAGATAGAGGTCCCCCCCTAAAATCAATAAAAACAGTTCAACACCCTGACATTTAATAGTGAAACTTGCAAATTCCAAAGATAAACAAAAGATCCTTAAGGCAACAAGAGAAAAGAGATCCCTAACTTATATGGTGAGAAGTATTAGGTTAACAGCAGACCTCTTCACAGAGACATGGGAGGCCAAAAAGGGCTGGCAAGATATACTCAGGGTCCTAAATGAGAAGAACATACAGCCAAGAATCCTTTATCCAGCAAGGCGCTCATTCAGAATAGAAGGAGACATAAGGAGCTTCCAAGATAGGCAGAAACTGAAAGGATTTCAGTGACCACCAAGCCGGCTCTGCAAGAAATATTAAGGGGGACCCTATAAAAGAAAGAGGAAGTCCAAAGAAATAATCCACAAAAACAGGGACTGAATAGGTATTATGATGACACTAAATTCATATCTTTCAATAGTAACTCTGAATGTAAATGGGCTTAATGATCCCATCAAAAGATGCAGGGTTTTAGACTGGATACAAAAAGCAAGACCCATCTCTTTGCTGTCTACAAGAGACTCAGTTTAGACATAAAACAAAAGGTTAGAGGGATCCCTGGGTGGCGCAGAGGTTTGGCGCCTGCCTTTGGCCCAGGACGCGATCCTGGAGAGCCGGGATCGAATCCCACATCGGGCTCCCGGTGCATGGAGCCTGTTTCTCCCCCTGCCTGTGTCTCTGCCTGTTTCTCTCTGTCTGTATGACTATCATAAATAAATAAAAATTAAACAAAAACAAAAACAAAAACAAAAGGTTAGAGAACCATTTACCACACAAATGGTCCTCAAAAGAAAACAGGGATAGCCATCCTTATATCAGATAAATTAAAGTTTATCCCAAACACTGGAGTAAGAGATGAAGAGGGACACTATATCATACTTAAAGGATCTATCCAACCAGAGGACTTAACAATCATAAATATGTATGCCCCTAATGTGGGAGCTGCCAAGAATATCAATCAGTTAATAACCAAAGTTAAGACATACTTAGATAATGATACTTACACTGGGAGATTTCAACACATGCTTTCTGTAAATGACAGATCTCCTAAACACAACATCTCCAAAGACAAAATAGCTTAAAATAACACACTGGACCAGATGGATTTCCAGATATTTACAGAAATTTACATCCAAACGCAATTGAATACACATTCTTCTCAAGTGCACATAGAACTTTCTCCAGAATAGACCACATACTGGGTCACAAATCAGGTCTTAACCAATACCAAAAGATTGAGATGATCCCTTGCATATTTTCAGACCATACTGCTTTGAAACTAGAACTAAATCACAAGAAGAAATTTGGAAGAAATTCAAACAGGTGGACATTAAAGACCATCCTGCTAAAAGATGAAAGGGTTAACCAGGAAATTAGAGAAGAATTAAAAAGATTCATGGAAACTAATGAGAATAAAGATACAACTGTTCAAAATCTTTGGGATACAGCAAATGCAGTCCTGAGAGGGAAATACATCACAATAAAAGCATCCATCCAAAAACTGGAAAGCACTCAAATACAAAAGCTAACCTTGCACCTAAAGGAACTGGACAAAGTAGAGTAAATAAAACCTACACACAGCACAAGAAGAGAGTTAATAAAGATTTGAGCAGAACTCAATGAAATAGAGACCAGAAGAAATGTGGAACAGATAAACAAAACCAGGAGTTATTTCTTTAAAGAATTAATGAGATAGATAAGCCATTATCCAACCTTATTAAAAACAGAAAAGACACAAATTAATAAAATCACAAATGAAAAAGGGGACAGCACCACCAATACCAAAGAAATACACTGATTTTTTAATTTTTTAAAAAAAATTTTTTTTATTTTATTTACTCATGAGAGATACAGAGCGAGGGAGAGAGAGGCAGAGGGAGAAGCAGGCTCGATGCAGGGAGCCCTGTATGGGACTCAATCCCAGGTCTCCAGGAACAAAGACCTGGGCTTCAGTCAGCAATAAAAACGCTGTGCCACCAGGGCTACACTGATTTTAAAAACATATAATGAGCAACGTAGAAGAAATTACCAAAACTGGAACAGGAAGAATAGAAAACCTGAACAGGCCAATAACCAGGGGGGAAATTGAAGCAGTCATCAAAAACCTCCCAAGACACAAAAATCCAGGGCCAGATGGCTTCCCAGGGGAATTCTATCAAACGTTTAAAGAAGAAACCATACCCATTCTACTAAAGCCGTTCAGAAAGACAGAAAGAGGTGGTATACTTCCAAACTTGCTCTATGAGGCCAGCATCACCATAATTCCAAAACCAAAGACCCCACCAAAAAGGAGAATTAGAGATCAATATCCCTGATGAACACAGATGCAAAAATTCTCAACAAGATACTAGCCAGTACCATCCAAGAGTACATTAAGAAGATTATTCACCATGACCAAGGGGGATTTATCCCTGGGATGCAAGGCAGGTTCAACACTTGTAAAGGAATCAATGTGGTAGATTATATCAACAAGAGAAAAACAGGAATAATATGATCCTCTCAATAGATGCAGAGAAAGCATTTGACAAAATACATCATCCATTCCTGATCAAAACTCTTGAGAGTGTAGGGATACAGGGAACATTCCTCAGCATCTTAAAAGCCATCTACGAAAAGCCCACAGCAAATATCGTTCTCAATGGGGAAACACCAGGAACCTTTCCCCTAAGATCAAGAACACGACAGGGATGTCCACTCTCACCAATTCTATTCAAAAGAGTATTAGTCCTAGCCTCAGCAATCATACAACAACAGATAACATGCATTATTGGCAAAGAAGAAGTCAAACTTGCCCTCTTCACAGATGACATGATACTGTACATAGAAAACCCAAAAAACTCCACTCGAAGATTGCTAGAACTCATAAAAATTTGGCAGTATGGCAGGATACAGAATCAATGCCCAAAATCAGTTGCATTTCTATACACTAACAATGAGACTGAAGAAAGAGAAATTAAGGAGTCAATATGATGTACAATTGCACCCAAAGCATAAGATACCTAGGAAGACCCTAACCAAAGAGGTGAAGGATCTATACCCTAAACACTACAGAACGCTCCTGAAGGAAATGGAGGAAGGCACAAAGAGACGGAAAAATACTCCGTGCTCATGAGGGTTGGAGGAACGAATACTGTGAAAATGTCTATGCGACCCAGGGCAATTTACACATTTCATGCAATCCCTATCAAGATACCATGGACTTTTTTCAGGGAGTTGGAACAAACCATCTTAAGATTTGTGTGGAACCGGAAAAGACCCCAAATAGCCAGGGGACTATTCAAAATGAAGACCACAGCTGGGGGCATCACAATGCCAGATTTCAGGTTCTACTACAAAGCTGTGGCCGTCCAGACAGTGTGGTAGTGGCACAAAAACAGACCCATAGATCAATGGAAACGAACAGCGAATCCAGAAGTGGACCCTCAACTTTACGGTCAACTGATATGCGACAAAGCAGGAAAGACTACGCACTGGAGAAAAGACAGTCTCTTCAATAAATGGTGCTGGGAACATTGGACATCCACATGCAGAAGAAGGAAACCGGACCATTCTCTGACACCACACACAAAGATAGACTCAAAATGGATGAAAGATCTAAATGTGAGACAAGAATCCATCCCAGTCCTCGAGGCGAACGCGGGCAACAGGTTTTTCAACTTGGCCACAGCAACGTCTCACAACATACATCCGCGAGGGCAAGAGAAACAAAAGCAACAATGAAGTATTGGGACTTCATCCAGATCGAAAGCTCCTGCACAGGAAAAGAAACAGTCCACAAAGGTAAAAGACAACCTACAGAACGGGAGAAGATACTTGCAAACGACCGCTCAGACAAAGGGCTGGTGTCCCAGATCTATAAAGAACATACTCAACTCAAGAGCAGAGAAACAAACAATCCGATCGTGAAACGGGCAAAAGACCCGAACAGAAATCTCACAGGGGAAGACAGAGACACGGCCAACAAGCACATGAGAACATGCCCCGCATCGCTGGCCATCAGGGAACTACCGATCCAAACCCAAATGATGAGATACCACCTCACACCAGTGGGAATGGGGAAAAGTCACAAGACAGGAAACCACAAATGTTGGAGAGGATGCGGACAAAGGGGAACCCTCTTGCACTGTAGGTGGGAATGTGAACTGGTGCAGCCACTCTAGAAAACTGTGTGGATGGAGGTTCCTCAAAGAGTTAAAAATAGATCTTCCCTACGGTCCAGCAATTGCACTGCTGGGGATTTACCCCAAAGGTGCAGATGCAGTGGAATGCGGGGACACCTGCACCCCGCTGTTTATGGCAGCAATGTCCACAATAGCCAAACTGTGGAGGGAGCCTCGGGGTCCATCGAGAGATGAATGGATAAAGATGTGGTCCACGGCTACAAGGGAATATTACTCAGCCATGAGAAACCACAAATACCCACCATTTGCTCTGACAGGACGGACCTGGAGGGATTATGCTGAGTGAAATAAGTGCATCGGAAAAGGACAAACTTGATATGGTCTCATTCCTTTGGGGAATATAAAACCTAGTGAAAGGGAATAAAGGGAATGGAGAAAATGAGGGAAAATATCAGTGAGGGTGACAAAACAGGAGACACACCGAACTCTGGGAACTGAACAAGGGGTAGTGGAAGGGGAGGTGGGCGGGCGGTTGGGGTGACCGGGTGATGGGCACTGATAGGGGCACTTGGCGGGATGAGCACTGGGTGTTATGCTATATGCTGGCAAATTGAACTCCAATACAAAAATGTAAAAACAGAAAACATTTTGCTAATATTTAACATGGACTAGTATGTCCAAATGTTAGCTCACAACCCCTCCCATGAAATCTGACCAAATTAGAGTTCTCAATGCGATTTCACAATTTTGGCCACAAACTAATGACTGACCTTTTAAGTTAAAATGTGGACACATGAAACATAAAGAATACGGCTTAGGAGGTTTGTCTTAACAATGGCACACGAGCAAAACTGAATAATGATTCTGTTTTGTGCGTGTGGAGAGAGCAAAAGAGCAAGTGTAAGGAGCAGAGGGGCAGAGGGAAAGGAAGAGAGAATACGAAGCAGGCTCCATGCTGAATATGGGTGAATCTGATGACCTTGTCGTCATGACCAGAGCTGAAACCCAGGAGGCAGAGACTTAGCTGACAGAAACACCCAGGTGCCCCTAGGACAAGATTTCTTGAGGCTATTATTTAATGAATCAATTTTCATGTTACCCTCTGGGCTTTCATCCGTTGGCTGAACTTTTCTGTTATGGAAGATGGCAAATAGCTTTCGCCGTGATCCTGGGCAGGTGTACCCAGGTTGTCTGCTTGATTTCTGTTGCGTCGTATTCTCAGCAGCTCCTGGGAAATAAATGGACATAGAAAGAGCTGTTGACTGACAGGTTGTTGTTAGAAGAGCCTCGAAAATTAAGGAGTCAATCCCATTTACAATTGCACCCAAAAGCATAAGATACCTAGGAAGAAACCTAACCAAAGCGGTAAAGGATCTCTACCCTAAACACCACAGAAGGTTCCTGAAAGATATTGAGGAAGGCATAAAGAGGCACAGCTCCCCGCCTGCCCCCCCTCCATGCTTCTCCCTGAGGCCCCGCTTGCTGGGGCTCCGTGCTATCCTGAGCTAGGGCCCTTCCTGTCTTGTCTTGTTAGAAGCCGCCCGCCCCCACCGCCCCCCCCCCCAGCTTCTTTCTTTCTTTGTATCCACCTTCTACCTTTTTAGAAGGGAAAACCCTTCTCTTTAACTCTCAGGTCGCATTGGTAGGTGTCCAGGATGACTGGAAATTTATCTAGGTGGGTTGGCGGATCGGGGGAGTTGAGGACTCTACTCTCTGGCCTTCTTCCCCCTGTTGTCTCCTTTTTGTTTTAAAGCCCTTTCTGCGGATCCCTGGGTGGCTCAGCTGTTCAGCGCCTTCATTTGGCCCAGGGCGTGATCCTGGAGTCCCAGGATCGACTCCCATGTTGGGCTCCCGGCATGGAGCTTGCTTCTCCCTCCTCCTGTGTCTCTGCCTCTCTCTCTCTCTAGGACTATCATAAAGCAGTAGGACTATCAGCAGCAGTATGAGTTTTAGGTAAGACTTTTGTTATACTGTTGGAACTGCAATTAGTGGATGAGAAGGGCTCATACGTACTTAGCTAGTACCGGGCCATCTCTACACCATACTACTGTCTTCTCCACACAATTCCATAACTGCCTCAAAAAAGGAAAGGATATGCCAAACTTTTCTCTTGCTATGAAAAAGTTTTTTTTTTTTTAAGATTTATTTATTTATTCATGATACACATGGGGGCGGGGGCGTGCAGAGACACAGGCAGAGGGAGAAGCAGGCTCCATGCCGGGAGCCCAATGCGGGACCCGATCCCGGAATTCCAGGATCACGCCCTGGGCAAAAGGCAGGCACCAAACTGCTGAGCCACCCAGGGATCCCCTGAAAAAGTTTTAATTGAAAACCAGGATTCTGGGCTGAATACAGCTTCAGCAGATTCCCCATTAAATTAGAAGGGGTTTTTCATTTAAGTCCTAGTGTTGATATGTCACTATGCTCTGTCACTTTGAAAAGCGATAGTGCTTTGTTATCAGCACTGAGCCCTGACAGGCTTTTGATGTAGACTTAGACTAAAATAGATTGCCAGAATGATGAAGGCGCTGCTTACCTTCTAACACCTCCAGGCTGTGGATGTGGGCAAAGGTGCTGACCTATTGCTCTGTCCAGCCCAGTGGGTTTGATCATCTCCAGCTGAATATTTTCACATTTTAGATTGTAAGTTGAAATTGTAGAAGGGTTGATAGGTTTTCAACAGAAGCATGAATGTTACTGATAGCATATGATTTATGCCATCTAGAGACTTAATTTCTTAGGCAAATTGTTAATAATTAATTCTTGCCCTTTAACTTATACATTCTATTTAGAAAGTCTTTAAAGAAAGAAAACCGTACTTGGTGAGTTATAGAGGAAGTTGGCCTGCCAAAAAACATAGTCATTCCTTGAATTAAACACCATGTGCCAACCTTCTGCCAAGCACTGAGTTAGGTGTTGCAAACAGAAAGACAATTAAGAGTACCCGTCCTCAAGCAGAGAGATATATACAGAGGTAGATACTTATAAAATAATGCAGCAAGTGAAATATTATGCATAGAATATTACTGAAGCACAAAAAGCAATTATCTTGATATCTCTTAGGAAACAGGTAACAGAAATAGTGCATGTGTAACCAGTATCCTTGTTCCTAATGACCAGATCAGCACATTCAATGTATAGCTGAATGTTTAGATTGATATGACATTACCTTTCTTGGCTAGGAACAAGATTTCTCTTAGGAGAGGCTGAACATGCATATTCAAATAGAGTTTGCTATCAGAAAAGTGGAAAGGTTTTTGAGGGCTCAGAATTAGTATTTCTTCT
The DNA here is from genome assembly GCF_048418805.1 of Vulpes vulpes. Lineage (NCBI taxonomy): Eukaryota > Metazoa > Chordata > Mammalia > Carnivora > Canidae > Vulpes > Vulpes vulpes. Next base: position 17,370,867 of record NC_132789.1, on the reverse strand, counting down.
TACATTTGCCACCCCACCCCCAGACACGCACACAGTTTAACTCTCTGTACACCATAGTGTCCCATGCCTTTCTGCTGTTGGCCATATAGAAAATAAATACTTTTTGAAAAAGCTTTGCTCTATAACATTTCCAGGCTCCTTCATGTGGGCTCACTTTTCTACTCAGCATGTTTCTCTACATTAAACTCTGGTAGATATGATAAGCAAGTAGCTAAAGAGCATTTAAAAGAGTTTACACTGTGAATGGAAAAATACAGATTTTACTGCCTTTGTTGCCTTTTAAAACTAAACCTCTTCTTGAATGTATTTGTATAGGATTTTCATAGCCCTCCCCTCTGGAGCAATGTTTTAGCAATGCTGCTCTGAGTTTTAATCACTGGATATTTGGTTTTTTCTTCCACACTAATTTCAAATCACAAACTAACATTCAAATTGAAAACAGTAATAGGTTTACAGTCTTTCAATTTACTTTTAACTTCATGCTATCTAAAAAAAAAAAAAAAAACTTCATGCTATCTTTTCAGAGCATCTGATCAAGTTTAACACCATTGGATAGTTTAAAACTCAGTTTGCAGTAATCCACAGCCCTCAGAAATATTTGACTTCTACCTAAAAGTAAATAAAGGTAAAAAGTCTCTACATCTTCAATAAAAGTTTTCAAAAATGAATCAGCCACATGTTTTGAGTCCCATCTCTGTGAGCAAATTTCCAGAATAAATCATTTCTGGGCTTGGCTGAATTCCAGAGCACTGCAGGTCTCAGTCCAGAGGGCTGCATATATATGCAGATTGGCCATTCAAAGTTAAGGAAATACCTGCTTTCTATATTTATAGATGCTGCCACTTATATTTTGCATTTTATATGATCATTTCCTTGTCTACCTTAAACTATTAAGTTCATGAGTATGGGAATCTCTTCATTGTATTTCCAGCCATAGCTCACTCAGTACCTAGACCAACAGTAGGCACTCAAGGAATACCTGCTAAATCGCCAAATCCCGTGTTTAGGACTGTGAGTGAATAATGGGAACAGAGTTGTACTCAGATGTTAAAGATGACTTCGTATATATTGATCCCTAGATATATGAAGTCAAAAATAACAACAATAAGGAGGGCTTAGATAACTAAAAGTGTTCCTAGAGTAGTATAGCAAATAGGTTCCAGGGAGCTTCATGGACGCTTTCCCCTACCTCACTTATTAACTGGCATTAAGGTGGGAATGTATAGCACAATGCTTCCTTTAAGCAACAAACTTTCAGAAGTATTGCTCCAAGACACAACTCACATAGCAAATAAAGTATAATGTCTTAGAATGGTCTTTAGGACCTGAATTTCTAATTGAGATCTTGTTTTAACATTTTCCTAACTCACACACACACACACACACACACAAACAGGGCATATGCAATATATACTTCTGTGTGTGTAGGTATATATATAAGAAATAGCAATGCTATCTATATACAATTGATACATATACTAATATATATGAGTAACTATATATTTATACATTATATAAGTAACATGTTTGTAATATTTAAATATTACATATGTGATATCTATGTAATACAAACTTATTTATTATAGAAGTCATAACTAAGTTATTAAGCTGTTATCCCTTTTGACAATAAATATCATCTCTCTTGGTCTTACTTACTCTCTATTTCCCAGTTGGGCTTTTAGGCATTTGATGGTGAGAGAATGAGTTAATTTTACCTCTCTAAACAAAGCCAACTGGGAAATGGCTTGGATGCCACCATGGAGGTAATAGAAGATGCCCAATTTTGGTAAATAAAAAACATGTGACTAGATGTCTCCTCATTATTTCAATATTGTATAAATAATACTCTTAAAAATATCAAACAGATCATAAGAATATCTTATAATATTTCAACTCCAATTTTATAGAGAAACACAAATTGTAGCTGTCAGAATGATCCTCTTTCCTAAGCAAAACAACTAACGTAGCAACAAGGTGTATGAGGAGATCAGCAATTTATAAAAGGACTACCTTTTGCTTCTAGTTTTAAATTCTTCACTGGGTCAAACTGTGACTTCATGGCTACTTATTTAATGTGTGTTTGTGTGCATAGGTCTGTGTTTTCTTTCCAGTTATGTTGCCAGTTTATTCAGCAATTTTACCATTTTGACAAAGCTTATGGATTTAAGACGTTTTATAGCAGAATTATTTATTATGAACAAAGTTTCATCTTAATAAAGATGTACTTGTATGGACAAGTACATTTTAATTTTTTCAAGATACATTAATGAAAAAATATTCTGGATCTGTTTTCATTCTTTCTTTTATTCTACACTCCTTCCCCACAAAAAAGTATGCACATATACATAATTATTTTTTACATAATTATTAAGACAAAATTAATATGATTCAGTCAGAGTTCAGGTATGACATTTGTTAATTCATATGGCTAGTGCTCGAAAGGAAATATTATTTATATAAAGGTAGTCTTATAGGGCTAAGCAACAAAAGAAAACCGAATTGAATATGGCAAATAACATGGAATTAAGTACTGTTTCAAGCGTAATTTTTTTTTAAATGTGGTCATTCTGCACTGTTATTCATTCTGTTCAAAGAAAAAGCAACCTTGAGTAATGTATTTTTAAAATCAGCAACTTAATTAGAGGAAAATTTTTAAACAGGCAAAACAAAACAAAACACCCAGAGTATGAAAATCAAAACAGGAAATTACGTTACAATAAGAGGTAATCAAATCATTCCTTTAAGAAGCGTAGAGGCGGCGGCCAAATGGCAGCGCCTGAGGAGCCGGATATAACCCAGGAGCAGACAGAGAAACTGCTGCAGTTTCAGGATCTAACTGGCATAGCAACTATGGATCAATGCTGCCATCCCTTGGAACAGCATTACTGGGACATAGAGGCTGCTGTACAGGACCGATTGAATGAACAAGAGGGTGTGCCAGATGTTTTCAACCCACCTCCATCCTGACCCCTGCAAGTTAATACAGTTGAGCACAGGCTCTACAGTTAGGCTATTGCAAGACCACAGCCAAGGGGGCTGCCTGGATGGGGTTATTACTTAATAATGCTTCCATTCCGATTTACCTACACAATACTTGATATATTTAGGTTTGCCCCTCGCAGCTGGGTCACTGACCCCGTTGGGGACATTGTTTCATTTATGCTCTCTTTTGAAGAGAAATATGGGAGGGCACACCCTGCCTTCCACCAGGGAACGTACAGCCAGGCACTTAACGATGCCAAGCGGGAGCTTTGGTTGCTTTTGGTTTGTCTTCATGGAGATGATCCCCAGGACTCCGATGAGTTCTGTTGCAACACACTCTGGGCCCTGAAGTTATTTCCCTAATAAACACTAGGATGCTTCGCTGGGCATGCTCCGCAAATAAACCTGAGGGATATAGGGTCTTGCAGGGTTTAGGAGGGAACACCTATCCATTCCTGGCCTTGATTATGCTGAAGGATCAGAGAACGACTGCAGTGGGACCCGATGACCTTATTAACCAGCTGACATGTATCATGGATGCAAACCAGACTTACCTCGTGTCAGAATGCCTTGAAAGGGAAGAACGAAATCAGACCCAGGTCCTGCGACAACAGAAAGACGAGGCCTATCTGGCCTCTCTCAGGGCTGACCAGGAGAAGGAAAGGAAGACACGGGAGGAGCCAGAGCTGAAGGGGCGCAAGGAGGAGGAGGAGGTGCAACAGCAAAAGTTGGCAGAGGAGAGAGGTGCGCGGAATCTACAAGAGGAAAAGGAGGGGAAGCTGCAGTATCTGCCCCCAGAGCCTTCCCCTGATGACCCTGAAAGTGTCAAGATCATTTTCAAATTAGCCAATGATTCTCGAGTAGAGAGATGATTCCACTTTTCACAGTCTCTAACAGTAATCCATGACTACTTCTTCTCCTTGAAAGAAAGCCCTGAAAAGTTTCAGATTGAAGCCAACTTTCCCCGGCGGGTGCTGCCTTGCATCCCTTCAGAGGAGTGGCCCAACACCCCCACACTTCAGGAGGCCAGACTTAGCCACACAGAAGTTCTCTGTTCAGGACCTGAAAGATGAATGACATTTTTCTTCCCTCTCCCCTCCTAATCCCTAAAAGAAATGGAGAAACAAACAAACAAACAAAAACCGAGAGAGAAATTCATATTATTATTATAATACAATATTTTTTTTAAGATTGCTGTATCCTAAGGGAGGATCAGAAACCATGCAGCCCAAAAGAGTCACCACCTGTGTGTGTGTGTGCGAAGGTCAGCAGTGAACGTTCCCACTGGCAAGCCCACCCTTCCCTACTGCCTCTGCACCACACACCTTCCAAAGAAAGGTCGAAGGACTTCGACCCAGTCATTGTCCCAACTGGGGAAGGGGACATTCCCACTAGTTCTCATTCATCCTTGCTTTTATGAAAAATAAAAGTGGAAAAAAACATCTATCAACCAGCTACTACTGCAGCATCTCCTGACGACTTGCTTCTCCCACCACCAGAGAAGAGGCACAGAAGAGAGATGTTCCTTGAACTTCCCACATTTTATGAATAACTTCTAAATGTTTTTTGTTGCTTTGTAATGACCAAAGGAATGAGACTGACAATGTTGTGCCCCTAAGTAATAAGCAGGTCAGCACAAGGTGGGTGCAGCCCAAAATAGTCAGTCCTGCTCTGCTTGTCCAGGGGTAGGGGGTTTTGTTAAATTTCCTGAGTCCCACAACATAGCTGGGTTTTTTTTTTTTAACTTTATTTGATAAAGAGCCAATTCTTAAGCCCATGAATTCATGCTCTGGGCTCCTTAGCCCACAAGAGTGTAATAAAGGTGACCTGGGCTGGTTTGTGCTTATTTTTGCCATTGTCCCTCTCACATTCCTAGAGAGGTTGTTCTTTTTGGTCCAACTCTTGCTGTCCTTTCTTACCATCTATGCGCCTCGCTTGGAGTATTGGGAGAAATCTGGAGTTCATTGCCCCACAAAGTCTCTGTACAGATATCCCCATATATGCAGTGTGAACTCTGTGTATACTCATTAACTGCAGTTGTCCCTTGGAATCTGTACTAGATGGTTACTATGCAATCTGAACCAAAGGATAGCAGCTCTTCATTCCTCTTCTGATGTGTACGTGCTCTTCCTGCCCAGCCCCGAGTGTTCCTGAATTGCCAATCTTGGTGCCTTATCAAAGGACTAGCAGGGTCAATGGTAGAACCAGCAGAACCCCATGATGGTGCCCTGCCTGTATCAGTGGGAGAAGTGGGTGGTGGTGGTGGTGGTGGTGGTTCAAGGATAGAACTAGAAACCTTGAAGGGAGCCAAGACAGAACTCCAGGTGTGTGTAAACTGCTGGAAGGTACAGTTAGTTTCTGATATAGCCACCTGCTGGAGGCAGGTTTTAATCCTCTCCCTCTATTGCTGTTTTGAGGTAATAGGGGTTTTTTAACCTCTGGATGGATGTCCCTTCTTTGGTTGAGTTTATGGTAATGGGTACATGGGTCATGCCATGTATTATTAACAGATGTCAGCATGAGCTGGCAAATATTCCAAAGTGTTCTATAGCTAGACTGGTGCAGACTTGTAACACAGCAACCTACTGAAGTAACTGGAGCCTAGCATGCTTTGAGGCCAGGCTTCATATCAAGATAAAACATAACGTGGTAGATTTGCAGTCTCCAAAGGCTTTCTCTCTTGCTTCCCTAAAATCTAAGGGCAACTCTTTCTCTTTTAGGTAGCAGTGATGTACGTGGCTTCTCCTCTGCATCCCACAGTGGTTGGGGTAAACATGGGTAAGGGACAGAATAAGGAACCTCACAAGGCACCACCTAGGGAGCCCGGGAATTACCCAGTGGTCTTGGCACAGATGTCTAAAACACCATCTCTAGGAAAATTTAATTTAATTCTGCTCCTCGCTGCCGATTATTCCATTTTGTTTACTGCTGCCTCAAGGCCAGATGAGTGGGAAGTCACTGTCTATTGGCATGAAAGGTATCTGGAATGGATACCAGGATAAAGCATGTTCTCTATTCAGCCTTATGTGAAGTCTGCTTCATGCTTACAACCATGCAAAGAGGAATTTTCCCACATAACTTTGAGTCTCCCTCCCTGTCAAACTCATAGCTATTTCCCCGGCAGTACACAGAAGGGCAGGATTTTAAGGGCCTTCTCTAGGTTGGGTATTGTTTTGGGTGTTTTGCCCACACATCTTTGGGAAGTTGTAAAACTTTTTCCTTAATTCAGTCTGCATCTTATTCTACAACGTGCACGTTATGTCTCTTGGCCTTTCAATACTTGTTCAGGGAAGGAGGTCAGATGCCAGACTGTTAAGAAAAAGTGTATGTCGGTACGGTTCTTGGGATGGCCTACCCATTTACTTTAGGTTTCAGGAAGTTTTATCTGAAGCACATGTTCCTTCCTAGTCCATGTGGAAACAAGCCTGCTTTGCTCAGACCCCATTCCTGTCTCCTTACCGTAGGGCTGCTGCATAGGTGTCATCTCCCTTCCTCCTCCAGGAAGGATGCACATTTTGTCACTTAAAGCCAGTACAATCTGTTACTCCCAAGGACCTCGGAACTCCATGGGACCTGCAAGGGAGAAAATACTGAGAAGCCGATGATCTGCAAGGATTCGCTCATTTCCAGATCACCTCCGGGTTGTTTCAGCTGTTTATCAAACAGCAAGCCATCAGCCTAAAAAAAAAAAAAAAACACTTGTTTCAAGTTCTCTTCTGCATCCCAAAACTGACGTTGTAGATTCAACTGAATGACATGGGAAATGACCAAGCAAAGATACCCAGTTGGAGTCCGTTGAATTTCTGCAGTTAGTGGGGCATTTCTGGTCTTTTCTTCCACTTCTGCAGAATTTCCTGCAGCAAATACTTCTTTTGTCCTTGCTTGCCTCCACTGTGATGTTTGGATAAAAAATGATCAGAGAATATCTCTTAAAAAATAATAAGGAACCTAGAATCTTCAGCTGAGCAGTCATTATGAAAATTGCTAATGGTGCCAAGGCCAAGGAAAGAGTTTCAGAAAATAACTGTGGGAGGAAAGAGTGATAACCCCCAGAATGCAAAATCAGGGGAGTATTACCTGGTGCTTGAACAAGGAGCTCCACTTTGCAACTGTTTCTTTTTTTTTTTTTTTTTTTTTAGGACTTGTGAGGAATGCAGCAAACAGGAAATCCCTCCACAAAAGATGCAGTGTCCCAACTTGGTACTGCGCCTGAATAGTTTAAGTGATAATTTACTGAAGAAATCTAGTGTACTTTAAATTTTTTTCATAAAAGTTCCCATTGTGTTGTAGGTTAACATTAAATGTTTTATACAAAAAAATCATTTTTAATCATTAATGATTAAATCATTCTGGTAAAAGATTAATATCAATGTAGTATGAATAAGCCCATTATAAATAGCATGTTGTCTGAAAATGGAAAGAAGAGTTTAGATACATGAACCTGAAAGTCATCACTAGAAACCATTAAGATACCTAGAATTTTCATCTGAATTCACTCATTCTTAATTGATCATTTATCTATCACCAGTAGGTTGGACTTTTGTGGGGTTTGGGATAAAAAAAGAAAAAAGAAAAAAAAACAAACTCTCCTTAAGTAACTTTCATTCAATCAAGAGAAAGAAAAAATATAAACAGGTAATAGCAACATTCTCTATCTGTATACAAAATGCTTATAGATGCTACTTATTTATTATATGCCCATGTCAGAATTTGTTTTTTTTAATTTTTTTTAATTTTTATTTATTTATGATAGTCACAAAGAGAGAGAGAGAGAGGCAGAGACATAGGCAGAGGGAGAAGCAGGCTCCATGCACCGGGAGCCCGACGTGGGATTTGATCCTGGGTCTCCAGGATTGCGCCCTGGGTCTAAGGCAGGCGCTAAACCACTGCGCCACCCAGGGTTCCCCCATGTCAGAATTTGTATACATAAACCAAGTCAGGGATGCTGGCCACCTCTTTGAAGTTTTTCACCATTTTACCCAGCTCTTCATTCTTTTTTTTTTTTTTTTAATTTTTATTTATTTATGATAGTCACAAAGAGAGAGAGAGAGAGGCAGAGACACAGGCAGAGGGAGAAGCAGGCTCCATGCACCGGGAGCCCGACGTGGGATTCGATCCTGGGTCTCCAGGATTGCGCCCTGGGTCTAAGGAAGGCGCTAAACCACTGCGCCACCCAGGGTTCCCCCATGTCAGAATTTGTATACATAAACCAAGTCAGGGATGCTGGCCACCTCTTTGAAGTTTTTCACCATTTTACCCAACTCTTCATTCTTGTTTGATAGTTATTAAACACCTGAGGGGAAGAATCTAGTAAAACCAAAATATTTAAATAGTCACACAATGGTCATTTTGACAGAGATGTTGCTGGTCATAAACCAGTCATGTGGGGATCCCTGGATGGCTCAGCGGTTTAGTGCCTGCCCTTGGCCTAGGGCGTGGTCCTGGAGTCCCGGGATCGAGTCCTGCGTCGGGCTCCTGGCATGGAGCCTGCTTCTCCCTCTGCCTGTGTCTCCGCCTCTCTCTCTCTTGTCTCTGTCTCTGTCTCTAATGAATAAATAAAATCTTAAAAAATAAATAAATAAACCAGTCATGTGAATTACACCAAGTTATTTTGCAGCTGATTATACAGCTGTAAGTACTTCTTTTAGTGATTGCATCAAGAGTACTAATATATACATCTGGATTGGAAGACTGAGATGCAGTATTGAGGTGGAAGGCTTATTTGAAATCCATCTGCTATGGATTTTAACTTCACCAGGGTGGTAAAATGATCTGAACCACATAATCTACTCTAGTATCTTCTCCTAGTTTCATAGGGAACAGCAGGAGAGATACAAAGTTGCGAGAAATCCAAAGTTGGAAACCTTTTCATGTAGTGTTCCTGAATCTCAAGGAAATCCAGCTTATTAGTTTCAAAAGAATCTTTCAGCCACTACTGCATCTGTGCTTCCATCTGGGTGGGGACCTAACTGAAATGTGATTCCATGTTGGAAACCAGTATACAGAAAAGTCAGTTCCCAGCTTCAGAGGAGATTGGCAGAATACAGTTTGGATCCAGGTTCAGTAAGTACAATTTGCTAGTTTATTTTAGTTTCCAAAGCCATCCAACTTTCATTTGCCCTGGCTCTTGATGTTTTAGAAACTTGGCAATAGAATGATCTTATTAAATAGATCCTCCCCTCATATAAGCATCTTCAGATTGAAAGGCCACATAAATTTTGTTTTTCAATTCTAAACGCATACAAGATTTTTATCTGTCCCATTATGGATCAGACTTACCTTTCGTTTCTCCCTAGCTCTCCTGTATTTTTTTCTGTATTCATTTAGATTTAATTTTTTTAAGGCAAGAACCATGTATAAGGTGACTTATTCATGTTCAAAATCTTAGTACTTAATACAAAATCTGGCATATAGTCATTAATCAATAGCATTATAGTTAATAATACATATTATGAGGAAAACATTTTCTATTAACATAGATTACTTTTCAGGCCTATCATATATGACATATATATGTATATACACATGTATACACATATCTGTGATACATATCTCTCTATATGTTACAGTAATAATTGGTATGTGAAGTTGTACCTGCACATATATATATAATCTCTATCAGATTCCCTAGCCATAATATCAACACAGCAAAGAATACATCTTAATAGAAAGATTTATGATTAGTAAATTAAACAGAGAATGGCAATATGACCCAGCAATTTCACTCCTAGGTATCTGCTCAAAAGAATGAAAACTATTACTCAAACAAAAAATTGTATGTAGATGTTCATAGCAAAATTCACAATAGCCAAAAGGTAGAAAGGATGCAAATATCCACCAACTGAGGAACAGATAAACAGAATGTGACATAATACATACAAAGAATATTATTCAGCCATAGAAATAATGAAGTCCTAGCACATGCTACAACACGGATCAAGCTTGAAAACTTTATAATGAGGGAAAGAAACCAGTCATAAAAGTTACATATTATATGATTCCATTTATATCAAAAATCCACCCTGACACATACATAGAGACAGGAAGAAGATCTGTGGTTGCCAGGGGCTGGGCTGGGCACGAAGTGATGGGAAGATAATAGTTGGTTTCTTTCGGGGTTGATAGAAATGTTTGGAGCTAGATAGAAGTGATGGTTTTCACACATTGTGAATGTAAAGTAAATGCTAAATTTCACATTTGAAAGTGGTTAAAATGGTAAATTGTATGTGTATTTTACCATAACAAAAATATTTGTGCCAGAATTGCTGTTTAATCAAACTACATTTTAAAAATTAAAAATCTTGAATTCATTATTTTTTTCTAGAATTATATAGCAGTTATAGCTCACCTGACTTACTTGACTAAAATCATCTTTTTTTTTAAATTTTTATTTATTTATGATAGTCACAGAGAGAGAGAGGCAGAGACACAGGCAGAGGGAGAAGCAGGCTCCATGCACCGGGAGCCCGACGTGGGATTCGATCCTGGGTCTCCAGGATCACTCCCTGGGCCAAAGGCAGGCGCCAAACCCCTGCGCCACCCAGGGTTCCCTTCTTTTTTTTTTTAAGGAAACTTCAGTCTATTGAAATCTCTGTTCTCTATCGATGAAAATATATCAAAATCATTAATTATTTTAGTTCAAATGATTGATTGTTATCCATAGTTCACCTACTCTTTTCTTTTCCATTATAATAACTAATTCAATGCTGTTCCTTTGAGAAAAAGGCAGGTTTTTTTAAATTAAATACTGAAAATCTAAATATTTTTGTGGATACAATTAATTTTTTCAAAGAAAATTATTTTAAAAGTTTTACCTGCCATTGCTTTGTAGTTCATAATCATTAGAATTCATAACATAATCATTACTTTACTGTCTTATGTCACTGGATAGAGATCATCAATATGTAAATTATATATATAATAGATGGAGTTATAAACACTAAAAGTATCGAGTCAATGGAATAATATTACGAAGGAGAGATGATGTTGAAATTATGGTGGTGTAGATGAGCTTCACTGAAAAATATAAACTTTCACATGCATCTAGAAAAATTGATAGGATTTGATAGTTTACCATAGCAGGAGAGAATGATGAACATTCCAGGTGTCCAGGCAAGACAGAAGATGCTTCAGGATTTCAATATCTCCATTGTAAATGATTGAAAATGCCTTGCCACTATTTCCCAGCGTGTAACTGCATCCACTCATACGTGTCCTGTACACTCTGGGATGAGAGATCTTTCTAAAAGACAAATCTATTTGGCCTAATAATTACAATAGCATGCATTTATGCAGTGGTTACTTTGTCCCAGACACTGTTGTGTCTTCACAGTTAAACACTTAATCATCATAACAATTGTGCAAGATTTTTCCTTACCCTGTCAAAATACTTATAAATATTACAAGAAAATCAGATTCTGAATCCTACCATGAGCTGCCTGTATCTTCTGACTCAATGTTCAAACCAAATGACTCAAATACAAGAGAAACAGTAACTTATCCAATTATCTAATAGGTACTTACTGAATGCCACGTCCTCTCACCCCTCCATATGTCTTTGTCTGTGTGATGTCTGTGGACTCAAATGTTCCCTACTACCTTCTTATTTCCTCTGCCTTTTGTATGAATGTACATTCCCTCTCACCTTTGAGCAGTATTCTCTGATGTTTGTTTTTATGCCCAGGTTTTGGCTATTATTTATAAAGCTGTGTTAAATATTCAAATATAGTTCTTTGTGTAAACATATATTTTCATTTTTGTTGGGTAAGTGCCTATAAGAGAAATTGCTGGATCATTAGGAAAGTCAAGTTTAACTTTCTGAGAAACTGCCAAACCACTCTCCAAAGTGCAGTGGCACATTTCATTTCTTACAATCATTTTGTCCCTCATCTTCAACAAAACTTAGTATTATTGGTTTTATTAATTTCAGCCATTCTGCTGAGCATGTAGTGCTATCATATGTGATCTGGTTTGTGTTTTCCTAATGACTAATGATGTTGAGCGTCCTTTCCTGTGTATTTTCCGTTCGTTTATCTTCTATGGTGAAATGTATGATAAAATCAAAACCCCATTTTAATTAAGTTACTTGGTTTCATACTAAGGAGTAGTAAGATTATTTAGATATTCAACTTACATGTCCTTTATCACATATATGTGTTACAAATATTTCACTTGAATTTACAACCCTGAGGTCAGGAGTCCCTCGCTCCACTGACTGAGCCAGCCAGGCTCCGTAGCCTGCTTTACTTTTTTATACTACTTTGGACTCTTATTTTTCCTGAATCTGTGTGTATATACTTTTTAGCAACTTGGGAAAATTCTGGCTATTTGTTATTCAAATATTTTGTTCTTACTCTGTGTCCTTCATTTTCTAGCAATCCAATTACATGAATGTATGCTCTGTTAATATACCAAGTCCTTTGTTTTTAAGCTTGGTAAGAAAAGTCTTGGGAAATTTTTATACTTAATTTAGCTTCAAAACTAAGGCAGTATCCTGAGGACTCTACTTAATGCCCTGTGTATCACTAGATCTTTCCACACTGGCAAGTGGACACATGAGTTATCCTCAGCCCTGTGAGAGCTCCAGGAACTTTTCTACTCCTTTCCTGTAGCTCTTTCCAAGGCTTCTGGTATTTTCTTCTCATGAAATGTACAGAGCAATACTCAGTGACAGAATTGGGAGATTCTTTGAGGTTTTACAGAGTTGTGTGTCTCTGCAACTACCCACTCCGCTCTCTTATTCTGACCTGTCAAATCTAGTTTTCTTGACTGCTCCCAAAATTTGGTCTCTATCTCTGCAACTTGGCAAGATGGCTTGATTCCATTACAGCTAACCCTCCTTTGTTGTTTGGTACAATTGAAGGGCTCATCTTTTTTGTGGTTCACTTATGCCAGGGGTCATAGTCCTATGTTGCTTGTTGTCCAGTATTTGAAAAATGTTACTTATGTTTTGTCTGCTAATTGTTTAACACAGAAGAGGTTTTTTTGTTTTGTTTTGTTTTGTTTTGTTTTTGTTATTTCCTCCTAACCAAGGTTGAAGTTCTAGTCCAATTCCACATGTTGAGTTTAAGGAATTGATGAAACATATAGCAAGGTGTCAAAACAGGCAAACATGGCCTTAGAAAGGAGCTTATTTTTATATTAAATTTCCCAATTATTTTTTAAGTATAAAATTGAAAGTAGAGAAATAAGTGATTCATTGGGAATTACTATATATTATATTCAAAAAGCAGAAGACTAAAGATGTAATTCTTGGGGAGTCATATGTAAGAGAAGAAAGATTTATAAAAGTAAAGTTATATGTTAAATAAAAGCAGACACAATTTTAAGAAATTTGGAGTTATTCTGAAAATTGATTGGTACTTAAAGGAAGAACCATGTTCTGATGTTTTCCCCTAAAATTTCAGCAAGTTCTAAAAAAAAATAAACATAAAAATAAAATAAAATTTCAGCAAGTTCTTGATTGAAAAATTTTAAAGGGATATTATTTTCCAATGAAATGACAGTTGGTATCAGACATTTGTGCCTGCTGACAAGACAGTGACATGGTATCACAACAAGTGCCTACGATTCAAATGGTGTCTAGACAGGAGGGATCATTTTAAACTTCTTATTTTTCACTGTCATCAAATTCTGTACCATACATTTTCTTTTATGCACAGTGATTAGACATAGATTTTACATAAAAGGAACATAGAGGGGACAATACTGTTGTATACTGTAAATAATTAGAGGAGTCAGTTTATTTAAGTAGATTGTTCAAGTTAAGTAGATGTTCAAGAGTATAGTCTATAGCTCTCTCATGAAGATAAAATCAAAACACTGAACTGTGACTTAATTCTTTGATATATACATGTACACATGCGTGCATATGTAAATGATTGAGATATGATACCAAATTAAATCATCTGTCAATCTAAAATAATTCTAGTAGACTAATTTATTGACTATTCTATTTCACTTCGCTTGATAAATATTGTTAGAGTTGTAAAACTAGAACCTTTAGTTTTATACTTACATTAAAATATATCCTTGACTCTATCTTTGATTGGTAGTTCCCTGGGAGATGAAGGAATTTTGTGATAAAAATATAAGTGAACATCTGAATTTAAAGAAACTTGTGGATTTCTAGAGAATTATAAATTATCCTTAAATTACCAAACTTTAAGTGATCAGAAATCATATAGAGCTAATCATGTCAGCTATTCTGAAAAAGTTGAATAATTTCCTAGTTAAGCCCATTTGGAAATGCACAGAGAAAAAATTTTAAATGCTTTAAATAATTTATTATATCTTTTCGGAAAGAAATTTCTGGGGTAAGTACAGTACATTTCAAAGACATAAGAATCATAAACATGAGTGGGAAATATCAGAAAGGGAGACAGAACATGAGAGACTCCTAACTCTGGGAAACGAACAAGGGGTGGTAGAATGGGAGGTGGGCAAGGGGTGGGGGTGACTGGGTGACGGGCACTGAGCGGGACACTTGATGGGATGAGCACTGGGTGTTATGCTATATGTGGGCAAATTGAACACCAATAAAAAATAAATAAACAAATAAAAAACAAAGACATAAGAATCAAATGATCACGTCTTTACTAATTTATTTTGGCATTAAAACCATGTTCATTGTGCGGAATCAGAAAAGACCCCGAATAGCCAGGGGAATTTTAAAAAAGAAAACCATAGCTGGGGGCATCACAATGCCAGATTTCAGGTTGTACTACAAAGCTGTGGTCATCAAGACAGTGTGGTACTGGCACAAAAATAGACACATAGATCAATGGAACAGAATAGAGAACCCAGAAGTGGACCCTGAAATGTATGGTCATCTAATATTCGATAAAGGAGGAAAGACTATCCATTGGAAGAAAGACAGTCTCTTCAATAAATGGTGTTCAATTTACCAACATACAGAAAAAAATTGGGAAAATTGGGAAAAAAGTTGGGAAAATTGGACATCTACATGCAGAAGAATGAAACTGGACCACTCTCTTTCACCATACACAAAGATAAACTCAAAATGGATGAGAGATCTAAATGTGAGACAAGAGTCCATCAAAATCCTAGAGGAGAACACAGGCAACACCCTTTTTGAACTCGGCCACAGTAACTTCTTGCAAGGTACATCAACAAAGGCAAAAGAAACAAAAGCAAAAATGAACTATTGGGACTTCATCAAGATAAGAAGCTTTTGCACAGCAAAGGATACAGTCAAAAAAACTAAAAGACAACCTACAGAATGGGAGAGGATATTTGCAAATGACATATCAGATAAAGGGCTAGTTTCCAAAATCTATAAAGAACTTATTAAACTCAACACCAAAGAAACAAACAATCCAATCATGAAATGGGCAAAAGACATGAAGAGAAATCTCACAGAGCAAGACATGGACATGGCCAACATGCACATGAGAAAATGCTCTGCATCACTTGCCATCAGGGAAATACAAATCAAAACCACAATGAGATACCACCTCACACCAGTGAGAATGGGGAAAATTAACAAGGCAGGAAACAACAAATGTTGGAGAGGATGCGGAGAAAAGGGAACCCTCTTACACTGTTGGTGGGAATGTGAACTGGTGCAGCCACTCTGGAAAACTGTGTGGAGGTTCCTCAAAGAGTTAAAAATAGACCTGCCCTACGACCCAGCAATTGCACTGTTGGGGATTTACCCCAAAGATTCAGATGCAACGAAACGTCGGGACACCTGCACCCCGATGTTTCTATCAGCAATGGCCACAATAGCCAAACTGTGGAAGGAGCCTCGGTGTCCATCGAAAGATGAATGGATAAAGAAGATGTGGTTTATGTATACAATGGAATATTACTCAGCGATTAGAAACGACAAATACCCACCATTTGCTTCAACGTGGATGGAACTGGAGGGTATTATGCTGAGTGAAATAAGTCAATCGGAGAAGGACAAGCAGTGTATGTTCTCATTCATTTGGGGAATATAAATAATAGTGAAAGGGAATATAAAGGAAGGGAGAAGAAATGTTGGGAAATATCAGGAAGGGAGACAGAACATAAAGACTCCTAACTCGGGGAAACGAACTAGGGGTGGTGGAAGGGGGGAGGAGGGCGGGTGTTGGAGGGGAATGGGTGACGGGCACTGAGGTGGACACTTGACGGGATGAGCACTGGGTGTTTTTCTGTATGTTGGTAAATTGAACACCAATAAAAATTAATTTAAAAAAAAACATGTTCAATTATGGATCAACTTTCTATACATATTCCTAAGAACTATCCATCATTCCACAAGTTTAGATTAACTTTTAGTAAAATATATACAAAGAAACTGTAGTCTGTATTTTAAAGTTTTTTCCCCAAACCTATAGTAATTTTATTTATGAAGCAAAAATAAAACATTTATCTTTAAATTAAATAGCGTCATAATACCAACATTTTGGGAAGCACTTTATTCTTAATCTACGTAGGACTGGAATAAACATAAACTGTGACCTACTGTATCTTAACCCCTGAGAAACTCATATCCGCATGTACCCAAATGTATGTATAATTTTCAGAAAAGCATTGTTCAAAATAGTTTGACAGTAGGGAGTAATATCCAAACATTTTTCAACAACAGAATGCATAGAGTGTGGTATTATCATTACAATATTATAATTAAGACCTATAACAATAATTTAACCACAACCACACTCAAGAACATAACTGCATCTTATGATAAATTGTGATAAAGATGTAAGACATAGAAATACATATAATGTGATTTTTGGGGGGTAGTTAAGAACAGGTAAATCTAAACTTCATTCTTTGGGATGTACACCTGATAGTAAAACAAACAGAATAAGGAAATTATTACTAAGTTATGATAGGGTTCTTGCAGAATGATGGAAAGTGATTGCTTGAGGGTTTCTTGAGTAAGGCAATGTTCTTTTTCTTGGCCTAGATGTTGTTTATAGGATCACATACATTTTAATTGTTTGCTAAACAAATGTTTGTCAAAGCTGTGTTTGATGCACTTGTGTCTAATAACAAAAAAATTTTAAATATAAAATTTCAGAAATGACCGACCTAACAATATTTGGTATATAACAGGTTTTCAAGCTCTTTACAAGTTTCTGTACAAATGACTTTTTCTCTATGTCAGTTTTATCATTTGCTATGTAAATACTAAGTATCCTCTTCATATTTCTAAGCAGATTAATCTATGATTTAATCTTTTTATTTGAACAAACTTTGTTTAACCGGTGCAGCCCTGTCAATTTCCCCATATGTTGCTTTCATATTTCACTATGAACAATTTATCCCTCTCAAGTTAATATGGAAAAACATGGATTTTATTGATGATACATCTTGTGTTTAATTGTGAAGCACCACTGTGACTAATGAGACTTGTGTTCTTGTTATTTACTTGTAATTTATTAAGATCTGTCTTTGGAAAGGGGCAAATAGAACACATTATGTTGTTGATGACAATATTTGATAGTCAATAATCATTACCTGATTAAAATATAAGAATCAGGGATGGGATACTTATATCTTTTGTAAGTAAAAGCAGGAATATAGGCTGCAGAGAGAAAAAGGACAGAAAATCCAGGCCTATGAGATACTTGGAGATGGATGTCTGAGAGATCCAGATACCCAGATTCACAAAAAACAGTGACATATGGATTATGTGCCATATGTAATTTCTGAAAGAATTCCTATCTACTAAGTATCAATCCAAAAAGCAGTAATTGATGAATAGGATTGAAGTTCTTTCAATAGCCTGCTTTAAATATAGATGGTATAAAATCTGTTTCGTGAGAAACAAGATAATCTGATAGAAAACTAGCTATATGATATTAAGTAAATGGTTCTTATTTCTTCATATAAAAAGCACGTTACCGCCATGTAAAGCAAGTGATTCTTAGGTTGAAAACCTCAACATGCCTGGTTCTTGATGTACAGAATCCTTTCTGCATGAAAGAAAGACCTTGGATCTTTTGGGGTTTTTATTTGAGGATTCCAGTGTTCAGTATATTAGGAGAAAGTCTACCAGTGTAGCTGACGCAATAAGTTCACAATCTCATGTAGGCAGCTGCATCTCTGGGATGGCCAGCCCCAGGCTAATTGCCAACCAAGCAAAGAGTTCATTTTTGCCTGCGTTCTTCCAATGAGGATACAACTAGAATGAGTGCTGGTGTTGGGGGAGGCTAAACTCCACATCTACCCATCTTAGGTTCTCCCCGGGGGGACTCATTACCAAGAGGATATCATCAAAAGAAAAAATTTATAAAGGTTTGCAGTGCACATCACACCGAAGAAATCAAAAATAAAGAGGAACTCAAAGCAGCAGCTTAAAACTGTCGGCTTTATAGCGTCTTCAGCAAAGAACAATAATACATTTGTAGAAAAAATGATAGCCTAAAGAAAAGCAGTTTTAGGCTATCAAGGGCGGCAAACTGGAAAGGTAAATATATGGGAAGACATTAACACTAAGATTTGTTTCTGGATTCCTCTTTCCAAAAATATATATACATATATATTTTGGGGTGGCATATCCCAGCTTCCTTCACAAGGCTTTATGCCTCGCTCTAAGGAATCCCTGCTGAGCCAAGCTCTAGTTATTGGTATTTGAGTTAAATTACAGTTATAGGTGGAATGGGTTTATGAGTCATTTCATTAGAATGTTTTCAAAAGATGTGCCCTTAGTCTCTTCTTTGACCAAAAGTGTGTGCAGAAGCCCCATCCTCTAAGGGATTGTACAGAATGTCTGGAGCTCTGTAGAGTTGGTTTTTTCCCCCCTCCTGAGGAAAGCAAGATTACTCTTTAACAGTTAAAAGCGTTGTTCCTATTAGGGATAATGTAACACCACGTCATCCTTCCTATATAGTACAATCATTATGCATACACTATAAAAACAGACTGCATGGTGACTAATTTTCAAATAAACCCATAGACTAAATCACAGCATATATAAATCATTTCTATCTCAACTGCTCACTTAAACCTGAACAAATTTTCTGGAAGCAT
The DNA here is from genome assembly GCF_048418805.1 of Vulpes vulpes. Lineage (NCBI taxonomy): Eukaryota > Metazoa > Chordata > Mammalia > Carnivora > Canidae > Vulpes > Vulpes vulpes. The sequence continues at coordinate 17,351,895 of NC_132789.1, read as the reverse complement.
GTTAATTTTCCTATGATACTCCTTAATATTTCTTGCAGAGCTGGTTTGGTGGTCACATATTCTTGCAGTTTCTGCCTATCTTGGAAGCTCTTTATCTCTCCTTCTATTCTGAATGAGAGCCTTGCTGGATAGAGTTTTCTTGCCTGCATGTTCTTCTCATCTAGGACCCTGAATCAATCCCGCCAGCCCTTTCTGGCCTCCCAGGTCTCTGAGGAGAGGTCTGCTATTAATGTAACAATTCTCCCCATATTCGTTAAGAATCTGCTGCCTCTATCTACTTTACAGATTTTCTCTTTTTCTATAGAATTTGCAAGTTTCACTATTAAGTGTTGAGGTGTTGAACGGTTTTTATTGATTTGGGGGGAGGACCACTCTATCTCCTGGGTCTGAGTGCCTATTCCCCTCCTGAATTAGGGAAGCTCTCAGCTTGGATTTGTTTAAATATGCTTTCTGGCCCTCTGTCCTTCTGGGTGCTCTCTGGAACCCCAGTGATACGTAATTCTTCCTTCTGAAGCTGTCATGTATTTCCCTTAACCTTTCCTCGTGGTCCTTTCATTGTTTTTCTCTGTTTTCCTCAGCTTCCTTCCTTGCCATCAAGGAGTCTTCTGTGTTGCTCATTCTTTCTTCCAGCACCTTATGCCTTGCCATTAGGACCCCCAATTTGGATTGCACCTCATTTAATTGATTTTTAACTTCAGCCTGATGAGATCTTAATTCTGCAGTTGTGAAGCCTCCACCCGCCCCGGGGGGAGGCAGGACCTCGGCCGTGTCCCCCGGGCCCTGGGCTCCGGGGCCTGTGCTGCCTGCACCGCGCTCCCGGGGCCGCGGCGGGCGCCCGAAGGCAGCAGGTGCAGCGCCCCGCCCGCCCGGAGCCCCCGCCTGCCCCCCTGCTTCTCCCTGAGGCCCCGCCGCCTGCGGCTCCAGCGCTGTCCCGAGCTGGGCCCGCGGGCCTGGGGCGCTCTGCCCCGGCCGTGCCTCGTCTGCTAGTGACCCCAGGAACCTGGGGACTCCGCCGCCCCTCCTGGGGTTCAGCCCGACGCCCCTCCTCTCCGGGGCTGGGCTCTAGGGGCGCCCAGGCTTTCCCGCCAGGCTGGAGCCATCTCCTCTGGCCTGCAGCTCCCCACCCCCCCACCTGCCCCAGGCTTCTTCCTTCCTTTCCCTTTCCCTTTCCTTTTCCCTTTCCCTTTCCCTTTCCCTTTCCCTTTCCCTTTCCTTTTCCCTTTCCCTTTCCCTTTCCTTTTCCCCCTTTCCTCCTTTCCCCTTTTCCCCCTTTCTCCTTTTCCCCCTTTCCCCCTTTCCCCCTTTCCCCTTTTCCCCCTTTCCCCCTTTCTCCCTTTTCCCCCTTCCCTTTCTCCCTTTCCCTTTCCCCCTTCCTGTCTTGTCTTGTTAGAAGCCAAAACTTTTCTCTCTGTAGAGTTCCGGCTGTTCTCTCTTTAAATCTCAGGTCACATTCGTAGGTGTTCAGGATGGTTTGGAAGTTCTGTCGGGAAGTTGGGGACCTGGTGAGGTGAGGACCCTACTCCTCCATCTTCATAAATCCCCTCTTTCAGGGTATTTGAAAGACTGCTTTGTCTTGTCCTCCAAATGGTGCCTCGTAAAGTCTGTACGCATATTTCAATGTAATTAAAAAATAGAGCCTTTTCCAGTAGCTGTTAAAAAGAACATCTCAGTTATTTTGTATCAAAGGCAATTTCATGCACTTTTTTTTTTTATAAACTGCTTATTCAGTCAGCATTTTCCAGTGCTCCTGAGAGGGCAGTGAGGTGCCAAGTGATTGGCCTATAAAGCTGCTGGCTAAGGACAAAGTTTCTGCTTGCACTCCGGACAAGTGTCTGGCGCAAAAGCAGATTCCATGGGGATGGATGTGGGGCTGGCCAGGCCGGCCACTGATGTGGGGTGGGCTCTTGTTCAGAGGGGTTTCCAGGTCCCATTCCCCCTTTCTGGTGACCAATGACTGAAATACCCTTTGGATTGTTGGACAGTCCTAACTTTCCTAACTCCAGCGACCTCAACTTAGTTTTACTTAATAGCTGGTGTTTAATATTGTCCTTTGTGGTTTTATGTTTCCTCCCTTTTTTTATTGTATAAGACTCATGGCTTTCACATCCGTTTCCATGTAGAGGAACTCCAGCTGGCGACTAGACTGCGGGCAACCTCACTGAAGGAGAGAAAGCATTTTGGGGGCATTTTTCGAGACCATGTGGTGGATACCCGACAGTACTTGGAACATGTTAGAGAGTCCACGACAGGTATGCTGGCCATTAACGACCCAGCCTGAGGGAATTGTTCACGTGAAACCTGTGCATGTTTGTGTTTAAGAGTGTGTGTAAAACTTCATCCCATCACTGTGAGTGGAGGTAACCTCCCAATCTGCTTACGTTGTTGTAATGGCACCTGATTTTGCAGAAACAGAGACTATTAGAGAGTCCTAGATGGACTCTCCATTTTTCTCTTCCTTTTATAGCCACTAAGACAGAATGACCCAGCTCTTTGAATGCACTGAGACTTTAGATAAAAGAAACCTAAGCATAATTACAACATTTACATTATTCTGGCTCCCCACCCACTCCCCCTGTTGGAAGCCTTGTGTTAGAGATCTTTCTTCTGATCTCTTGTTAAATATTTTAATCTTCTATTTTAACTCTCTAAATGTCTGCTTGAGTGAGGACTCCTCTAAATGGATGATACATACTCTGGACATCAGCTGTATGTAAATGTTTATGTGTTTGGTGGTTAATATCCTTGTTTGGCCTAACTTTGGCTTTCAGTATTGGGATGTCCACATTATTTAGGTACAGTCAGTCTGCTTGTTTCATTATTGACACGTGAATTCATTTTTGCAGGCACGCTGGGTAGACCTGTAAAGCTATTCACAAACCATTTCCGAGTGACGTCCCGCCCCCAGCAGGTCACATATAAGTACAACATTGACTACATGCCAGACATCGAGGATGGAAAAGTTCGTTCAGAATTGCTTTTGCAGCATAAAGCATTTATTGGAGAGTGCCATATATTTGATGGGAGCTCTTTATTATTACCTCACAAGCTACTGTTGCCGGTTAAGTACTGTTATTGGATGTTTTCTTTTTAAATTTTATTTACTTGATAGAGCAAGAGAGAATGAGCAAGAGGGCGGAGGAACAGGGAGAAGCAGTCTCCCCACTGAGCAGGGAGCACAACTCGGGGCTCAATCCCAGGACCTGGGATCACTACCTGAGCCAAAGGCAGATGCTTAACAAATTGAACCACCCAGTCACCCTAGACATTTTCTTGACCTTTGTTCTCTTCCTCTCACATCTTCACTGTTTTAAAGCAAATACCATTTTTGTACAACGATTTGAGGAGACCTGAAGATCTCTTGCCCATGGGATTTGTAACACCCACGTGCCATGTGTGCTTATCACTGATGTTCCCTCCTGCCTCATGTCAGTGCTTTTTTTTATGTCAGTGCTTAAAATGAATCTGAGAGCAAAATATATACATGTTTTTACATTTTCAAAGGCAAATATGGGTCAAGTGCTGATGAAGTATTGAATAGTTTTTATCTTTCAGCAAAAACATTAGAAGGACTTAATATTTTTTCAATAAACATCTATTTACCAAATGGATAATCTACAGGAGCTCATTTAAGTTAAAAAAAAGTAGTTGTAAATGTTTAATTCTGACTCCTCACTTTAGCCTTATAAGTCTTGTATTGTCCCTGCATGTGTCACACTGGTGTGTTTTATACCCAGGTGACCTATTGATTTGTGGTTCAATAATGAGCTTATTGTCTTCGGAAGGACTGCTAGACCCTCTTGTTTTTTCTTTATCTCAGAAAACGGAATTGGTCAGCCTACTGAAAAACCAGGTTGTGAAGCTGACCATTGAATTCATCAGCGAACTCTCACCCAACTCACCAGACTGCTTACGCTATTACAACATTCTCTTTAGAAGGTGTGTTTATAAGCTTTAGTTTCCTTGAGATATGACTGTGTTCATGTGTCAGTGGCATTGAACATAGACATTTGCTCCTAGAATTTCATGTTCTTGACACCTCCTCATCCTGAGAGGGCAACGGATCTTGGGGATGAAATGGGACTTGACCCTCACCTAGACATGCTTAAGTTCTGTGGCCTATCCTCAGTATTCTCCCTGCCTACCCCCATATCCTGTGCCTGGACCTGCCTGGAAGGAGGAGCATACATCGAGTATGCATGCCTATGCATATTTCTCCCTAGAGCAAATGCACTGGTTTTTTATTTTGTAGTAACAGTGGTGGACAAATATCCCAAATTGGAGGCACGTCATCTGCAAAAGATGTTTTGGTTCATTTCTGGGAATGGAGGATATCCTAATGGTCTTTCCATGACAGTTTGTTGTATATAAGGGAAAGGAGGGGAAAACAGAGGATAAATGGACCTTAATATCTACCTCACAATATAATTTACTTGTACCAGGTACATCTGTTTATTATGTGTAATACAAAGTTGCTGGCAGATTTTTCCCCCTAATGTATCCTCATGTGTATTACCAAATGCTTAATATTCATACTATTTCAACAAAACTTATTCTTCAATTTTTAGAATTTTGAAGCAGATGAATTTGAAGCAAGTTGGTCGCAACTATTATAACAAGCAAGAGGCCACTGAGTTCTTCGATCACAAGTTGGTATAAAATAGTTTCATGTAATGTTTGTAATGTATACATCTAAATCCCATAGATTCTCACATGCATACATATGTAGGTATATATGTGTAAGCCTGTGGTTGATGATAAAATGGTTTAACAAAAATTAGGTATAACTAGCACAGCAGGTAAATCTCTATTGGAAAGGTCCTTCAAAAGACCATTTCTTATTAAAAATAAGAGATGAAACGGCTTGACTCTCAAGTGCCTTTTTAGGGCCCTGTGACACTTGCTCTATACTCAGAGCTTGGAGTTTGATAATCCCATCTAACGTGTTCTATTTGCAGGCTGGTCATCTGGCCTGGATACGTTACTTCTATTTTTGAGTATGAAACCAGCATTACCCTCTGTGCTGATGTGAACCATAAACTGCTCCGAATGCAAACAGCTTATGATTTAATAACAGGTCTTCGTGATCCACAAACCAGAAAGGAAGATGTTGAGCAAGTTTCTAAAGAATTAATCGGGTCAATTGTTTTTACACTGTAAGTCTGCTTAAAAAAAAAAAAAAACAACAAACCTATCCCATTACTTTGATCACCACCCCCACCCCGAGAAGATGTTCCCATAGTTCTCAAACCACTCAGTAGTTAAAGTTCAGAAGCTGACCTGGCATGGCAATGGCCAAGTCAGTCCATGCTTTTCTCATCTAGGTCTATTGCATGAGAGAGGGATACGTGTCATTTGTAGACTTCGCTGTTCTTAATTCCTAATGCTGATCCAGTCATCTTGTGGAACCCTGTCCTGCACATAACAGAATATATTCCTTCCAAATTTCTTTTGCTTTGTGTCTAACTAGTTAAAAAAAAATCAGGGCTTAATTAGATAGAACCTATGGGCAAATTTCCACTTGAAGTTAGTTTTTTCCTCTCCCTTTAAACCAGACACTTTGAGTGTGGATTGAAAGTTGTTTAGCAACATCATCTTAAGAGTAAAGTTGAGGACTTTTGCTCCCTAATTTCAAAACATATAAAGCTAGTAATCAAGACAGTGGCAAAAGGACAGATGAAAAGATTGATGGAATAGAATTGAGTCCCAAAGTCAGTTTATAGTCAGTTTCTTTTTTTCAACAAGAGTGTCAAGACAGTTTAGAGAAGGAATACTCTTTCAGCAAATATTGCTGTGACCACTGGGTATCCACCTGGCCCTTCCTGACACAATATACAAAATTAACTCCAATTTCACTCCAAGATAAACTCAAAATAGACCTCAATGTAAGTGTTAAAAGTTTAAAAGTCTTTGAAGAAACTATAGGAGTAAATCTTCTTTAGGTGAGCAAAACCCTTATAGGACACCAACAGAGAAGGGATGACAAAAGAAAAGTATAAATTGTACTTCATCAAATTAAACACGTTTGTTCTTCAAAGTCAAAAGTGAAAAACAATGGATAGAAAGGTGATTTGCAATTGTTTTCTCTCAATCTCATAACTTGCATCTATTTAAGTAAAGAACAGGTACAAGTCAAAAGATAACTTTTAAAAAATGGGTAAAGGATCTGAATCAACATTTCTCTGAACAAAATATAAAAATGATCCATAATCACATGAAAATATACTCAATGTTATTAGCCATGAGGGAAATGCAGAGTAAAACCACAGTGAAATAGCACTTCGTACCCACTAGGATGGCTAAAATTAAGAAAGCAGATACTAGGGATCCCTGGGTGGCGCAGAGGTTTGGCGCCTGCCTTTGGCCCAGGGCGCGATCCTGGAGACCCGGGATCGAATCCCACATCGGGCTCCCGCTGCATGGAGCCTGTTTCTCCCTCTGCCTATGTCTCTGCCTCTCTCTCTCTGTGTGACTATCATAAATAATAAATAAAAAATTTAAAAAAAAAAAAAAAAAAAAGCAGATACTAAATGTTGGCAAGGATGTGAAAAATCTGAACCAACCCTCAAACGTTGCTGGTATAAATGTGAAATGGTATGATCTCCTTGGAAAACAGTATGGCACTTCCTCAACATGCTAAATATAGTGTGGCCATGTGATCCAGCAGTTCTATTCCTGGTTATGTACCCAAGAAAAATGAAAACTTATGGCCAATGTACCAATTTTGTAGACCTGACAGCATTATTCATAATAGCTTAAGAGTGTAAACAACTTGAATGTTCATCCGCTGAAACATATATCCCATTATAGATATGCTATGTTTTTATTTGGCAATAAGTAGGAATTAAGTACAAGTATATGCTATAGCAGGAATGAATCTCGAAAGACATTATGCTGAGTGGGAGAAGGCAGTCAGGAAGGGTCACATATCGTATGACTCAATTCCTATGCAACAGGTCAGGTAGGCAAACGTATAGGATGGACTTTAAACTAGCAGTTATCTAAGGACTGGGGAAGTTGAGTGGACATGAGGAGTGACTGCTCGTGGTTGTGGTGTTTGGGTTGTGTTGAAGAGTGTACAACTCGGTGAATATATTGAATATAATAAAGCTGATATATCCTGCAATTACCTGTAGGATTTAAAGCCTATTAATTCTTGCCTGATCCCATGCTATGAATACATTAGGAATAATACCATATATTGTGAATATTCCACAGGTATAACAACAAAACCTATAGGGTGGATGCTATTAATGGGGAGGATAATCCCAGAACCAAATTTAAGAAATCAGGTGGTGCTGAAATCACCTTTGTAGACTACTACAGGGAGGTATGCAATCTTTTATTTCAGTATGTCTAAATATTTTTTCTTATTTAATCAAATATGTCTCCTATGTATAACTGATAGTCACATGTTAGATCATAAGTCAAAATCTATATATTACAGGGTTTCTCTTGGAGGGTATTATAACTTACATGAATTTGTCCATGTATTTGGGTACCTTGTATATATGTTACATAATTAGAATGGCTCCAATAAGACCTCTTTAATGAGTCTTGGACATGGCTATGATAGTTTTAAACATGTTGATGGATTGGTGGGTTGAAAATAAAATATGGCAAAATTTCAGATATGAGGACTTCACCTATGTAGAAGTTTCAGCTCTCTAGGACTTGGTTCAAAATGAAAAAGTGAAAAATTACTATCAGAAATTATGTCACTTGTGTGCTAAATCTCATAACTCATGGATTCCTCAATCTTTTTTTTTTATTTTTTTATTTTTATTTTTTTTTAATTTATTTATGATAGTCAGAGAGAGAGAGAGAGGCAGAGACATAGGCAGAGGGAGAAGCAGGCTCCATGCACCGGGAGCCCGATGTGGGATTCGATCCCGGGTCTCCAGGATCGCGCCCTGGGCCAAAGGCAGGCGCCAAACCGCTGCGCCACCCAGGGATCCCGGATTCCTCAATCTTTATTCACAAAGAAACAAGTAAACTTCATGAACAAAGATGCACTAGGTGGTGAGGTTGGTTCTCTAGCTTTGGCAGTTAAGAGAGAATTCAAGGAGTTAGAGATATTTATAGCAAACGGAAAGAACTTAGAAAAGCATAAGCTGGGTTTTTTTTTTCTCTAAATTTTATTAGGAATCCAAAACCTAGCTACTTGGAAGCACTGAGAGTACACAGCCATTCAAGGGTATGGTGCTATTATGGCATCATCCCCACTTGTGCTCCACGCTTAGTACTTACTTGTTTAACCTGAAAGCATGTAATGAGTGCTCATTATACAACTTGGGTATACATTGGTAAGACTACTGAGTTCTCTGTTCTTAAGGAACTTGCATCCTTGTAGCAGGAAGAGAGATGGCAGACAAGAAGAAAGCATGTATTGGGGGAAATCTATGCAGATAATCAAGAGGTGTTATGGAGAATGTCTGGTGGCTTAGACTGCTGGTCATAGAAAGCTCTGAGTAGCTGGCATGTGACTGTCAGAAAGGAGCAAGCTGTGTGCAGATTGGTGAGAAGAATTGTCTCTTACACCACTTTCAGGATGGGCATGATGTATCCAGATCCCAAACAAGGCTAGAGTGTCCTGTCAAGAAATAAACCCAGTTGTGGGTGGGACGTGTACAGGGTTGCAGGATATGACGTCAGAGGAGGACGTGGGAGCCACACTGTATAAAGTTCTATCCACCTACACACATTGGATTTTACCGTTAAGTGAGACTATACAGATAGATGAAATGGGGCACTTTATTTTACAGATGTGGGTCTAATGTACAGGGAATGTATGGGTACAGGGAATATGCGGGTAAAAAGGGAGGCAGGGACACCAGTAGGGAGGTGCTTAAGTCCATTTAGATCAGTGATAATGGTAACCTGGATTAGAAAGGGAATGGATGGGGCAGACAAGAGGACTTTTGATGGCTCAAATGTAGTGAGTAATGGTAAGAGGAGTCTCTGGCTTTATCTGAGGAAGTGAGTGGAGGCTGGCATCACTTATTGCAATGGGAGATTCTGTGTGAGGAGCTGGCTTGGGGATTGTTGGGTTGACATAGCCTATGATGGAGTTGCAGACAGGGATATCAGGCTGATATTTGCTTGCTCATTCTCCAGATTTTACTTCAAAAGTCATTGGTTTAGGTGACCTTTGAAATGACTTGAGTAGTCTTGGGATGTCCTGGTGGGAACTCAGTATAATAACAGATGGCAATCTAGTTGTGTTGTCATGAGATCTAGAAAAATCCTGAAATCCATAGATGAGCCCTTAAAAGGAAAGCACAATCCTGGCTTGCAGAAAAGCTTTCATAGTAATGCAAAGTGGGACAAGGAAATTCCTGTGGAGATGCAGAAGTTGGTGTTGTAGGAGATCCGTCTGGGATATCACAGGACAGCCATGAGAATTAATAGTGTGTTTCTCAAAGTTCTCGACAGAACAGCTTGTACAAAGGCTGTGCTAGTCTCAGTGGTGGGAGTGGTGATTGAGGCCCTAAAATGATGCCATGATTCCGCACACATGTATATACATATACTTGCACAAGCTCCTGCCTTAAGACTCTAGAAGCAGGGGAACGGAGGTGAATCCCAGCTGCCTTTCAAATAACTACAGAGAATTAAAAGTAGTAGTTCAGCTCCAGAGGTAAAGCACCATGAACACTGGATTTGAAGTCTTCTTGTCTCTGGAACTCCTTTGACATTCTCAAGATACTTAACCAATCCCACCAGAATTCATGTGGCTAACTGGTGACTGATGAGGATCTCACTGGTCAGCATGGAAGGATCTATGACAGACCATCACTTTATGTGGGAGAGGAAAGGCACTTTATTGTACAGGAATTGCAGCCTAGGGATAGGAGCTTCTGGATAGATGTCTTGGCAAATGCCTTTTCCTGGCGGAAAAGTTTCGATGATGCAGGAGGCATGTTTGGAATAGCTGTAGTATTGCAGCTGCAAGGAGTGACCAGGTTTGTCGTCCCCCATTAATGTGGGAATCCTCTTCAAAGTTCTTAATTACATCCTTAATTTTTTAAGGCAGTACTATAGTGAGAAATATGTAATTCAAGGCTTGGTCCTGCATTTACCTATAGCAAGTCAAAGAAGGCTGGTACAGTGACCCCAACACAATGTTTATGAGAGTCTTGTTCTCCTGGGCCATGTGTGCTTACAAGGAAAAAAGAGGTCATCCCTGGGACATCTAAATTAAGAGACTATTAAGAGTATCTTTAACGTGTTCTTAAACTTGGGGAAATAGTCTTCCTAGCACACCCCTGGGCCTCTGTTGGTGATCCAGACTTTTTTGTACCTATTTAGGTGACTTGACTAGGCTTTGCTGACAGTCACACCAGTGTTCTTTCTCACCTCTTTTGAGCAGCAGTATAATACAGAGGTTACTGACCTAACTCAGCCACTGTTGATCAGCAAAGGCAAATGGAAAAAGAGCCAACAGGACACACCCCATAAGCCTATAATGCTGGTTCCTGAGCTATGCTACCTGACAGGTACTTCAGATTTATGCAGTCCTCATAGAAGACCACCCCTTTCAAGCCCCAGATGTTATGATGTAGAAGTACAGGCTTCTCACAGTACTCCATAATGACCCAGAGCTGTGTTCTCTCCATTGGCTCTTCCTCTTCCAGATAAAATCATCAAGGCTTCTTCACATACATATTTATTCTTGCTTGTTTAGCTATATCTTCTTAACTTTTTAAAGGTCTATCAGATAAAATGCGAAAAGACTACAGGGTGATGAGAGACTTGGCTCTTCATATGAGGTTGGATCCAGAAAGAAGGCAGCACGAATTACGGAAACTGATGAATACTATACAAACGTAAGTCCTATTCTTCTCTCTGTGTCTTTGTGTGTGTGTCCTGAAGATGAGACCCGTGCAGAACTCTTGATATCTCAGATTCTCCAACTAAAAAACAACAGGTTGGAAGAAAACGACCTCTTGTGGGAACAACTCTATTTGTTCCATTGATGCAAAGTTAGAGGAGGTCTGGAGGGGAAGAACAAAATAGAAAGACCCTAAGCACAAATGTGAGAGAGGACATGATTTCAGAGTACTAGAAACCCTCTCTCTGCAACATGTCAATACAGAAGACAAACAACAAGGCATCTTAGATTAAAGGAGAATTTTGCAAATGGATCATCATTTTTGCTTATTTCCTTTGGTTCTATTCTGTGGAAATATTTTAACTTTCAGAAATAGGGAGGTACAACGGGAACTTCAACTCTGGGATTTGAAATTTGATACCAACTTCGTGTCCTTCTCGGGAAGGATCTTGAAAGAAGTAAGAATTTTTCAAGGAAGAAGAGCGGTAAGACAGCTTCAAAATGGTCATGTTCTAGTTACTCTTGCAGTCATTTGGGGCCAAATGAATAATAATGCAGAGGACCTAAGTCAGGTCAGTAACTCACTGCTCTCTCTTCTTGGGCTGTTTGTCCTTTCTCTAGGGGAGAGCGAGCAGGTGTTCAGTTAGAAAGCATGTAACATCCTTGGCATATAGTAAACTCTATAGTTTACCATGTTTGGAGTTGTGGACATCTCTCGTGGCAAAACAATCTGCCAAGTATATCCTTAAGAGTCAAATAGCTAGAATCCAAACAATCCAGAGTAACCCATGATAGAATCCCAGTATTACTTACCACTATCTTAAGGGAAGAGTATGTAATTCAGTTATGACCAAAGTTTAAAATTGTAACGTTTCAGTAGGAAGTAGCAAGAATTTGCAATAGAAAGGCTCTTTGTCGGTATTTCTTTAAAAATTGAAGTCTTATACTATGTCTTCCAGTTTGACTCCCATCCACAGTTTGCAGATTGGTCGAGAGAGACCAGAAGTGGACCCTTACTCAATGTGAAGTCACTAGATCATTGGCTAATACTCTATCCTACGAGAAATTATGGAGCGGCCTCATCCTTAGTACAGAGTCTACGGAAAGTCACACCCACCATGGGCATAGCTATGAGAGAGGCAAAAATGTAAGTAGAGCTGAAATTAAGATCTATAACAACCGATCTTCAAATCGGAGGTAAAGTGGAGTCAGATTATATTAAATTATAGGAATTGGTCACTGTATTAAAACCCTGGAGGTTTGTAAACAAAAAAGCCTAATCTATTCCAATTAACTGTAAAATAGGCTTTGGGGATATATAGTTTGTGGCTATTGGGATACATGCTGAGGAAGCCAAACATTGAACTTATTTTTGTTTTAAGAACAAACTTATCAGGGTACTTGGGTGGCTCAGTCAGTTAAGCATCTGACTCTTGGTTTTGGCTCAGATCCAGCTGGGTGCTCAGTGGAGAGTATGCTTAAGATTCACTCTCTGCCCCTCCCCTTATGTGTGCATTTTACCCCTACGCAAATAAGCTCAGGAGTTATGGAAACTGTCTGATGTACAGGCAGCAGGGCAAGATTTCTAACACGTGCTCAGACCTCCAACAGGACATGGGGTCATAAGAAAGAGCAATTACTGTTTGGTTGCTTTCTAACTATAATGGAAGATCCTCAAAGTATTATTTCTAACATGATGATGCTTCTAGGAAGATTTTTTGGGGATAATCCTCAATCAGACTAGGGAAATTCCTTTCTCATTTTAAAAATTTCTTTTCACATGAATGAATGTGGAATTCTATCAAATGCATTTTGTACTTTTTTTTTTTTTACATTTAATCTGCAATTATTTTTCCTATAATTCACCACACTAACTGTTTCTTTTTCTGAAGATTGCATTTCAGGCTTACTGTCACCCTAGGCCCATGGTATTCTACTTTTTTTTTTTATGATTTTTAATTTACTTATCTGATAGAGAATGAGAGCTATCACAGGAGGAGAGAAAGAGAAAGAGGCACTGAGCAGGGAGCCTGATATTCTAATATCATTGCTACTTTCAAGTTATTCTTTGGTTTTTGAACGTATATGATTTAATGATTTTACTCTGTCAATGGGACACCTGAGTGGCTCAGCGGTTTAGCTCTCGCTCAAATAAGTAAATCTTTCATGACCATTAGTTAAAAGTAGTTTTTTTTTTTTTTTTAACATTGTACCTTGTTTTTATGTGGTGCTCCATTGGCTGCATAAAACGTTTGTTACATACTTAACTTTTGAATACAGATGATATATACTTATTTTCTAGGCTTGAAGTAAGTGATACAGTCCAGTCCTATACAACCGTCTTAGAAAATCATGTTTCCTCCAAAACACAGATGGTAAGTTTCTATTTGATAGCACTTCCTTTTTTTTTTTTTTCAGATTTTATTTATTTATTCATACAGATGCAGATAGAGAGAGGCAGAGACACAGGCAGAGGGAGAAGCAGGCTCCATGCAGAGAGCACGACGTGGGACTCGATCCAGGGTCTCCAGGATCACACCCTGGGCTGCAGGCGGTGCTAAACCGTTACACCACCGGGGCTGCCCCCACCCTTTTTTTTTTTTTTTTTACAAAGATTTTATTTATTCATGAAAGAGACAGGAGAGACAGAAGCAGGCTCCATGCAGGGAGCCCGATGTAGGACTCCAGGATCATGCCCTGGGCCAAAGGCAGGTGCTAAACCGCTGAGCCACTCAGGTGTCCCATTGACAGCAGCTTCCTGTCTTACCTTGTAGTGTTATAAATCTCATCTGTTAGATCTTGAGTGTCTACCACTCAAAATTAATCTCAAGTGCCCTTTCTTTGGCAGGGACTTGTCTTCAATTTCTGTCCTTTCCTGTCTCTGAGGCTGTCAGCCTGTTCATGGTCTCTGACCTTTCAGCCATGTTCACTGGAGAGTGGGCAAACACTTTGGGAGAAAGTGGCCTCAATTGCTGAGATCATCTCTCTGGGTCCCTACTTCTTTCCTGTCTTAACCTAATAACTCTTTATGACCTTGTTAGACTGCCTGAGCCCCAAACAGGCACAGTCCCTGTGTTTTCATCAGTTTGAACAGCTCTTCTTAGGAGGAGACTGGCCTATGCTATTCCAGAAGCTGAAATTGTAGGATGCATTACCTGACCACTCTCTGAATACTCAGAAATCATCACAGAAAAAATTAGAATCTAGATTTTGCAATTGTACTTAAAAGCCTGACGTATTGAGCTATTGAAATATACATAAATACGTATATTTATATATGTGTATATATAAATAAATGGAGGTGTGTGTGTGTGTAATCTGTACCCAAAAGATTAGGTGCTTTAAGAAAAGCATATCTATAAGTTAGTTTAGCCTTCATCTTTAAGTGATCCCAACAGGCATGGAGAAATCCTAAGCCAATAATGGATTGGTGTCCTTTCAAACACACACATTGACTGCAGTCTATTACAATTAGAAATCATTAAATCATATACATTCAAAAACCAAAGAATAACTTGAAAGTAGCAATGATATTAGAATATCAGGCTCCCTGCTCAGTGCCTCTTTCTCTTTCTCTCCTCCTGTGATAACTCTCATTCTCTATCAGATAAGTAAATTAAAAATCATAAAAAAAAAGTAGAATACCATGGGCCTAGGGTGACAGTAAGCCTGAAATGCAATCTTCAGAAAAAGAAAGTGTGGTGAATTATAGGAAAAATAATTGCAGATTAAATGTAAAAAAAAAAAAAAAAGTACAAAATGCATTTGATAGAATTCCACATTCATTCATGTGAAAAGAAATTTTTAAAATGAGAAAGGAATTTCCCTAGTCTGATTGAGGATTATCCCCAAAAAATCTTCCTAGAAGCATCATGTTAGAAATAATACATTGAGGATCTTCCATTATAGTTAGAAAGCAACCAAACAGTAATTGCTCTTTCTTATGACCCCATGTCCTGTTGGAGGTCTGAGCACGTGTTAGAAATCTTGCCCTGCTGCCTGTACATCAGACAGTTTCCATAACTCCTGAGCTTATTTGCTTAGGGGTAAAATGGGGATACTAGTCTTGATCTCAGTAGGTTATTGAAGAATTAACTGAGTCAAGTACAATGCTTGGCAAGTGCTCTCACATAGCACCCATCATGTAAGGGGTGACGTTCCTGATGATGGTACGTTTCAGTCTGTGCTTGTTAACCCTCTGTGTCAACTTCATGATAAACTCCTAGAAACAGAATAGCCAGGACGTAAAGACTTTGCAAGTGCAAGTGATTCATGCATATTGCCCATGCCTGGCTCCTAGGCTCTTTCCTCTTCCATATGCTCACCTTCGCCATTATTGAATGGAATGGGATTCCAGACCCTTTACCCTCCTGGGCCAGCTGTGGATTGAATGAACAGACTCTGTTCCTCCACCTAGGTAGTTTGCTTGACGTGACATCCACTTCTCCCATTACTGTGGTTTCATGTCCTCGGTAGTCTTGTTGCTTTCTTTCAAGGTCCTTTGCGTGCTGTCCAGTGAAAAGAAAGACCTGTATGATGGCATAAAACAATACCTGTGTGTCAAGTGTCCGACCCCAAGCCAGTGTGTCGTGGCACGGACCTTAGACAAACCCCAGACGCTGATGACCATTGCGACAAAGATTGCCCAGCAGATGAACTGCAAGATGGGAGGAGCCCTCTGGAAGGTGGAGACAGGAGTACGTTGGATTTCATTGCCTTCTCTTTATTTCACTTGTGTTCAGTGGAATTTAAGACTCAACCATCTTAAACGCAGTTGCTTAATTGTGCTTCTATTGTGTTCTAACTCAATGTCTTACCTTTTTTAAAAAATTTCAGTTACAGAATGCGATGTTCATTGGTATCGACTGTTTCCATGATATTGTAAATCGGCGGAAGTCAATTGCAGGCTTCGTGTCCAGCATCAATCAGGAATTGACGCAGTGAGTGGGCGTAGGCAGACATTGTGTAGATGGCAACTAGCTGTAGACCAAACAGGAGAGGTGGGCCTAACTAATGTTTGTTGACGAGGGCCATGGGCAGGGTATTCTCTTCCTCTTCTGGCAAAGTTATGCTCCAAATACATTTGATGTGGAAGGGTCTATATCATTTTTCTGTTGCTGCTTAACAGATGACGACAAACATGGCAGCTTAAGAGGACACTCCTGTGTCTGCGCGAAGGTCTGTCAGGCAGCCATCAGGTTGGCCATGTTGGCCAAGCCACATTCTCCTCTGGAGGCTTGAGGTCCTATTGCAAGTGCACATCCTTGTGGTAGAATCTTTTTTTTGTTTTGTTTTTGTTTTTGGTAGATGAAGGACAGAGGTCCCCCTTTCCTTGCTGGCTGCCAGCTACAGGCCTGTTTCAGCTCCTGGGACTTCATCCATATTCCTTCTCGAATGCCCTGCTCCCCCAGAGCACACAGTCCTTGTTCTCCTTCAAATCTCTCTTCCCCCTTCTGCTATCTTGCTTTTTCAGGGGGTTATGAAATTAGATAAGGTCCATCTGGAAAATCTTCCCTAAAGCCAACTGTGACATAGGACATAATCACAGGGGCGATACAATAGTCACAGATTCCAAGCGTTAGATTTCTGCTCACTGGGGGCTCTGATGATCAGTGAGTCTCCCCATTAACACACGGGGAAGGACTCAGGCCCCACATGGGGAAGACAGACCTAGGAATACAATCAGAAGCCTATAGGTACAGGATCTGCTCTTCACAGATCTATATGTAATGGATCTGCCGAAGAACATATGCTTCCATATCTCATGTTTCTCCCTTGCTCCAGGGATACTTTTGTTTTCTGTGCTTAGAGTAGAACCTACCTTCAAAGGAGTTTGCACATTCTTCAGTTTAGTTTCTTGAGCATTAGCATGTGTATGACCATCACCAATCACTGTTATGCTTCCTGAGGATTTACTAGCCCCCTTGGTATAATTACAGAGTATTCTTTAAGGGGGTCCATTTTTATTTTCATGAATGGCATCAATTATTCCAGTCTAGTTCCAGTTCTAGTTTAATATAATATTGGTTTGCTTTTATGGTGGGAGGGCATGTGGAAAATAATGTTTCAATCATGGAAAGAAATTAAGCTCTCATTCGGTTCATTTTTAAATTTTTAATTCTTTTAAATTGGAGTTCAATTTGCCAACATAGAACACCCAGTGCTCATCCCGCCAAGTGTCCCCTCAGTGCCCATCACCCAGTCACCCCAACCCCTACCCACCTCCCTTTCCACTACCCCTCGTTTCCCAGAGTTAGGTGTCTCTCATGTTTTGTCACCCTCACTGAGATTTTCACTCATTTTCTCTCCTTTCCCTTTATTCCCTTTCATTAATTTTTATATTTCCCAAATGATTTCATTCAGTTCATAAATAATTTTGAACCCTTGCTTTTTTTTATGGTGAAAAAATTTATATTTAGATTTATAGTTGGCTGGACTCAGTTTAGATGATCCCAATTTTGTTGGCAACATCCAAAGCTCATAATCAGGAGCCAGTCGAACATATGCTTTCTTCTCTCCATCAGACCTGATCAAGGTGTTGACCTTCGCCACATCAGTGTCATAGAGCTTCTTTACAGCCTGTTTTATCTGGTGCTTATTGGCCTTGACATCCACAATGAGCACAAGTGTATTGTTGTCTTCTATTTTCTTCATGGCTGACTCAGTAGTTAAGGGGAACTTGATGGCATAGTGATCAAGCTTGTTTCTCCTGGGGGCTCTCTTTCGAGGATATTTGGGCTGCCTTTGGAGACACGGGGTCTTGGGTCATCGGAATGTAGGTGACGTGCAGATCTTTTTTTTTTTTTTTTTTGTGACTGCTCGCCTTTCACCACTTTCTTAGCTTTCAAAGCCTTTTCTTTGGCTTCAGCTTTGGGAGGGGCAGGGGCTTCCTTCTTCACCTTCGGCGCCATCTTCATGAAAGGGCGAACCCTTGCTTTTTGGCACAACATTTCCACTGCTCTGTTCTCAGCATTTGAACATACCATGATTTCATCTTGTAGACTGTAAATTCTGGGGAAAAAAAGCAGACAAATGTATTATATCATGTCAGGTCATTGCAATAGTTTGAAGCAATTAAAAAAACAGGGGATAGAAACTTGAGACCAGTATTGCTTGATCTGTTGGGAAGTGGTCAAGTAAAAATTACTGCTCCAAAGCAGGTGGTTCCCATAAAGCATGATTATGGATGAACCATTTTTTTAAGACCTCAGCTTGGAAGCAGGAATCTCCAGGAACACTGGCTATTTATTTTGGGTGTCCACCATGAGACGGCAGTAGTCCTGCACATTGAAAGTGCGTGTAATTTGTACCAATGTTAGTGAATGCTTCCATATTCCTATTTGTGTGCATTCACAATTTTAATAAATGCCTAGGGTACTGGAAGAGACCAATGCTTCGATCTCTGCAGAGGCATCAAAGAATGGATTCCTGATTGGATCTTCAGCTACTCATAGTGACTCCCCCCTCCCCGCCACCAGAGGTCCTAGATTAACTCAGGATGAAAAATAAGGGAATTTTTAAGACTCCTATCTCAAACTGACAGCTTATTTTTCTCCAAACAAGGTGGTTCTCTCAGTGCATTTTCCAGGAATCGGGGCAGGAGCTTGTGAACGGGCTTAAAACCTGCTTGGAAGGTTAGTGTCCCATCAAGATTGGTGTGCCTGACTCCATCTGGGTAGTTGTCTGCAAGTGAACACACTGTCCCCCCGGAGACGTCTGGCAATGCCTAGAGATGCGCTCCATTGTAACAGCTGGGATGGAGGTGCTACTGGCCTCCAACTAGCGGGTAGAGACCAGGCATGCTACAGAAGACAGCAACACCCATTCTGCCCCCACAAAGAATTATCTGGCTCAGAATTTCTGTAGTGGTGCTGTTGAGAAATGCTGAGCTCACGTGAAGACCAAAAGGCAGTGAATGTGTCCTGGAGGCTACAGGATTGAAAGAACATGAACCTAGAAGCTGTTACAAATAGCAGTGGCCAGTTGGTTCTGAGTTACGGCTTATTCACCCATGTTTCTGGTTTCCTTCCAGCTGCCCTGAAGCTCTGGTGTAAACATAATCAGTTTCTACCACAAGCTATCATTGTGTATCGGGATGGAGTTGGGGATGGTCAGCTTCAAGCACTGATGGATCATGAAGTCCCACAGATTGAGTCCTCCTTAAGATCTGTGTACCCTAAAGACTCTGGGTATATAAATTGTAAAGTGCAGATTTTGTAAACTCTACATTTCAGTCTCTGAAAGGAATATCACAGTTATGATCTGTGAATTAAGAGAGAGAACATGGCACAGAGGGCATCAGTTGCTGGATGGGGAATTCATTCTTTGACTTTCTGGTCCACACCCAAGTCAGAGGACAGAGCAGAACTAAAACGTTCCTGATTGTGTTCTCCCCCATGGAACCGCCTAAGAACCTGTTCCTTTTTTTCTAATCTCCCTGCAAGCCTTGATGTAGGAGGGCTTGTTAAGGTCAGGTACTTATTAAAATCCATAAACACAGCCTGGTGATGGTTTGTGTTTAGGCAACTTCTTTATTCTGGAGTTTTGTAGGTCCTGGGGCTGGGGAATGCCTCTCCTCTGCCTCCTCTGCTTGTCACTGGGGCCTGGTTCCCACCACAGATAGGAGCAGCCCCAACCTTGTGAGGAAGTTCCTCCCCCTAAGATGTGAGTGGCTGTAAATAGAAACCTCTCTTACTGCTTAGGTCAAGCTCATGGAGCTAGGACAGTAAAGTTGGTGTGTGGGGGGACTATACCTTCCACAGATTCTTCTGAAGGAATCCTGTGTGTGTGGTGCTTCAAGTAGTTTGCGTGATCCTAAATAAAGCTGACTTTTTTGAAAAACAAACTTGAATTTTGGGGAATGACAGGTTTCATGGACTAACCTCCTGAATCAGTTTGGATTAGGCCCGTTACAAAAAAAAAAAACAACAAATTTCAGATGGATGGAAGATAGCAGAGTAGAGGTCCTCATGTCAGCTGGTCCCCCAAAATTAGCTACATAACTATCAAGCCATCCTGAACACCAATGAAATCAAGCCGAGTTGTAAGCAAGAATGGCTGAGTCTACAAATAGAAAAGTGAAAAAATGAAGTGGAGTGTGGAGAAGTAAAACGGAAAGGGATATATCAGAGGATAATGGGTGGGGTGGGGGAGGGAGCACGTGTAAGCCAACTTTAGGAAAGTGAAAGTTCAAATCTGGGCCCTTCAAAGTGTGCTCCTCTAGAGATGTCCCTGCCTGAAAGGGACTCATTGGTGAAAGGGTGCAGAACCACAGGTCAGTGCAGGGTGGCCGGGTCTCAATATTCCTGGAGGCCAGAAAGCATCCAGGTGCCTGAGCCAGCAGAGTTCCCAAGTACTGGTTCAGGGAAATGGCTTCAGATGAGCAAGCCTGCGAGAATGTTCAGTTTGTGGTGCCATCAACCACGATCTCCCGCCGGGCCAGGTGACCCCCGTCCACGTTGGGTCCATACAAGGGCCTGGAACACAGCCTGCACCTTCCTCTGGGAGAGGCAGAGTGGGTCAGCATTGGCCCGGTTGAACGTTCTCCTTGTGGGGGGCCAGCAACCACAGAAAGGGACACACCTCCCGTTCCTCCAGGAAGAGGGGGGGAGGGCAAGAGCGGCAAAGACTGCCTGAGGAAACCTAAACATTGCACATTTCCACGTCCCCCCAGGTCCCCTAGGGGAGAAATGGAGTAGGCAGGCACCATCGGAGTCTGCAGATTGGTCAATCACCACATCGCTCATCTCTGGGGCTGGAGATCGGGGTGTGGTCTTTTTGCCTCTCACCCCCCCAAAAAGACATGAAAGGTTTCAGGGAACAAAACCCTCACAGAGCAAACAGCCTGGCCCCCTGACAAGGTCGGTGCAACACCACCCAGGCACACACACCTGAGAATCTGTGCAGCAGGCCCTTCCTGGGAGGATCAGCTGGAAGGACAGGTGACCAGCACATTTCCTGACCAAACAGAAGTGGAACCTCCAGCACTGGGGAACATAGCACAGCAACTCAAGGTTTTCCTTGTATGATTCGGTTTTCTTTCAAGATACAGTCATCCTCTATTTTTTCCTTTATTCTCATCTCACCTAGTTTCTTGTTTTATCAAGTCTTCTTTTTGGAATCTTTTCTTTTTTAACTTTTATATTTTATTTATTTATTTATTTATTTATTTATTTATTTATTTATTTATTTATTTTAACTTTTATATTTTAATGATGTATTTTATTAAAAAGATTTTATTTATTTATTTATTCATGAGAGACAGAGAGAGAGGAAGAGACACAGGCAGAGGGAGAAGCGGGCTCCATGCAGGGAGCCCAACGTGGGACTCGATTCCGGGTCTCCAAGATCAGGCCCTGGGCCAAAGGCAGGCACCAAACCGCTGAGCCACCCAGGCGCCCCTAATGACATATTTTAATATTACTTGAGAAATGGACAGAGCAAAGGGGCAGACATTTCTCGAAAGAGGACCTACACGTGGCCAAAAGGCACGGGAAAGAATGCTCCACAACACCTGTGAACAGGAAAATACAATTCAAAAGCACAATGAGGTACCACGTTACACTGGTGAGAATGGCTAAATTTAACAACTAACGTTAGCAAGGATGTGGAGAAAGGGAGAAAGGGGAACCTTCCGGCCCTGCTGATGGGAAGGAAACTGGAGCAGCCACTCTGGAAAACAGTGCGAGGGTCCTCAGGCAGCTTAAAATAGAGTTTATGATACAAACTCTACTTATCTAACACTTTGTGATACAAAGTGTCTCCTCTCAAATACCACCCTTGTCTCCCCAGATGCACCCCTGTCTACAGAGCAGAAGTTGGTTGCTGTGCAGCTGCATTCACTTTGAAAGCACTATGAGGATACACGTTGCCCTGGTGACGGGAAACACCTCTGCCTTTCTTCCCACCTATCACTCTTTGAGCTGAGTGAGTGAGGAGTGAGGAGGTGATCAGCTCTCTACCTGGCGTTGTGACAATGGGCAATCTCAATTCTTTACACTGCGATGGTATGTTCCTAAAGATCTGAATGCTCTTTGCTACCAACTGGATGGTTAACTCTTTCTCTGACTATATTTCTCATTGTTTAGAGTTTCCTCTCCCCAAATTGTCATGCAGAGTTATATGTACGCGTTTTCGTTTGTTCTATTGCTCCATTTCTGTTTTTCGTTATTCTGCCAATCTAACTGCCTTGAATATTGTGCCTCCGTTTTGAAAAAATGTCTTACTCCCTATTATATCCTGCAGCCCTCATTTGTCATCACGAAGGACCTCACAGGGGGAAATATGGCCACGTCTATTTTCAGGTTTTGTTAGTGTCCAAAATTACATATTCAAAGTATTCATTTCAGAAATTAAGTGTGAATCCAGTTGATATGGAGGATACTTGTCATTGTTTATCAATGCTTTACAATGTCTTCCTTGCGTTTTTTCCCAAAATGGGGATCGAGTTCCGTATTTGCAGGGGCACGTTGCTACCTTCATCTGAATGGTTGCCCAAAAGTCAGCCTGTGAATGAGTGTCTCTGATTCCATTTATGCCCCAAACACACATTTCCTGTTACCCTTTGGGCATTTTCCAAAATTACACTTTATAGAGAGATCAATTTTATGCTATCCCTCATCCCATTCCTCCCCTCTTAAGGTGTAAGCATGGTGAATATATAATATTATTCTCAGGTATGCAACAAATAGCCAGTCTTTCTACTTGCGTGGATAATTGGTTAATAAACTAATGACTGAGAGATAACCATGTAAACACTTATTAGTCATTCTCAAAGAAAAATAGGTGATGCACACACTTGAGTAGAGAAAGTAAATTTTACAGATGTGGAGAATGGGAAGCATTTGCACCTAGGAATGTCGCTTGAAAACAGAGACTTCATTAGAGTTGTTTTCATATAACGTCTTACTCAGTTCTCCTAAACTGCCCTCCAGAACTCTGTCCAAAAGCTAAGCTGTGGTTTATCCGAGGACATGCCAAGGTCACCAGGCACTGTTTTGAGGCACGTATATTAGTGTGAGGAATAATTAATGCACAGTGACCTTGTCTCACACGTTTTAAAACACAAGAGTTGATACTAGTGACTCTACTTTCCTGCACACTACTATGCATCACATTTGATGTGCTGATCATGACTCAGGAATTGGAACGTCATGCAGGATAGTCAGGATAGATCAAGAGTCCCAAGAGTATATTCGGGGAGGAAGCAAATAGCTTTTTTTTTTTTTCTCAAGGCCTCTAATTCTGTGAATACTAAATGGTGTTAAGGTAAAATACTTGTATTTAGGCAAAGCCAGTTTGTGTTACAAGGCAATGGTCTGGGAAGTCAGATTCCCAGGGTTCAATCCAGCTCTGGAACTTGGGAAATGTGAGATGTCAGACAGGATATTTAGCTTCTACTTAACCTTCCTGATCACTATCCATACCTTTGTTCATTCAATGCTCATCAAACACATATGTGATGTTTTGTTGACACTCCCTCCTCCTCAGGTAGGGAAACAGAGACACAGTGATGAAGTTCATGAACTCTGAATTAAGGAGCCAGGATATGAATCCAAGCTTAGAGTCCCAAAACTCATATTCTAATTAGTGAACTAAACTGAAATGATGACTCAGGCATGGAGTCATTGGTTACTATGCATCTGTATGTCAGAAAGGACCTGTGCAAAGGGAAATCTCAGCACTGTCTACCATTATGAGGTCACCTCCATGCTTACATAGCCCAGGGAAGCTCTTGAGCCGTGGTGGTACAGATCCTGCCATAGTCACTAGTAGGAAAAGGACATAGGAGGCTGGTCAATTCCAAGTCATAGTTCTGGTCAGTTAAAGCATGATTATGGTCAGCTTAAAGCTATGATAGTGGTAGGTGCAAAGCCATGGTTGTGGTCGGTTTGCAGATTCTGAGGGTTTGGAGGCACCATTAGATAACCTGGTCAAAGTCTGTCAGTGCTGAGCACGTGACCTCGATCCGCTGAGAATCGAGGAGTTTCTTTCATGGTATATGATGGCATTGTCTGTATGATGAGTGCTAGTAATGGTGAAATGAGAGCCTACCCCTGGGACAATGAAGATCAGATCAAGGGCCAGGTTATGGTTAGCTTGGTATCCATTCCCTGCTCATTGCTATTTGCTTGTACAGCTGAGATACAGAGCTGACCAGTGCCCGACCATCAGTGTCATGGCATGGTCTGACCTCAGGCCATGGCACACATAAAATACAATAAGAATTGGAAGCAGAGTGGAGACTGCCCGGCTGGCTCATTAGTGGAGAATGCGACTCTTGATCTAGAGTCATGTGTCTAGTCTATGTTGAGCATGCAGCCGTCTTAAGGAAAAAAAAATGATGACACACATGTGGTAGTATGTCTAATAACACATTCACCCTGAGGCCTAAAACATGCTTGAATGTCATGAATTCACATTAACTGTTCAACATGTTTGGTCAGTTGAAGAGAAGCTACTTCTTGGCAGAGCCCTCATGGGACAGTATGTTTGGAAAATCCTGGGTTGTGAGTCCGCTTGGGAGAAGTCCACTGGTCACTGAGGGCAAGTCCACTGGTGCCCAGGAAGGCTTTATGGGAACCAGATGGCAGTGTGAGCGCTGGGGGAAGATAACCACAGTTGGGCTTCCCGTTGCCATTTCCAAGAGCTTGACTTGGGGGCAACTGCTTTGTGTTTTGGGTGAGGGATTGAAACCGGGAGGTGGATGGCTGCGTTAGGATGTGAACTTTACTCTTGGCTCAGGCAGTCCCCCTTGTTGTGGAATGTCTTGCACAGGGAACTTAGGGCAGGAGGATTTGAGAAAGAGACAGCCCTTGGTTCAGGGGTTCAGAGCATGATCTCCGGGACCCTAGGCAGATCTCAAGTGTTCAGGGACCTCTCTCCCCAGGGAACCAACTCATGTCCTGTCTCAGACCCCTTCCTCATCAGTATTGTAATTTTTGGCAAGTCGTCAACACTATTCACTGTGTTCTCAATGACTATGTTGTTCTGTTTTGCATATTGTCTCATCAAAAGAAAGGTATGTCCCCACACAGTGTCTGCTAGCGAATTTCTTGTTGTTCTTTGACAGTAAGGGCATTTGATATCCTCTAATCTCTTCCTGATTTCAAGCATATAATACGGCGTTGCTTATGACAGGCCCTTGGTTGCAGATAGAATTCCAGAACACATTGAATTTGTATCATTGAAGCTTTGTATCCGATCAGCAACATTTCCCCCTTTGTACCTCCTTCTAGCTCCTATTCTCTTTCCTGATGCTGTGTGTTGACTGTGCCAGGTGCACATATAAGTGCCATCATGCAGTATTTAATTTACATGGCCATGCATGTCATCACAATTCTTGAGGTTTCCTTCCCCTTAACTTGCGATAATATTTCATTGTAGAGATAGACTAATCTTTTTATCCTTTTGTTCATCAATGGACATGAAGTTGTTTCTTTTTTTTGGGTGTGCTGAAAGGTGCTGAAAACACTGTGCAGAATCTCTGCGAAATTCAGCTTTCAATATTTTCTGAACTACTTGCCAAAACTCAGATTGCAAGAATATACGTCAGACCTTTTTAAATATTTGGAGGGGTGAGACTCCACATTGTGTTTCATTGACAATTTATCAGTTTATATTCTCAGGAACCTTAAGCATATGGCAACTCCAAAGCCTTTCTGCATTGCATGCTCACTCAAGTTTCTCTGCAAGGCAAATCACCAGTAATAAGATCAAAGTTTGACCTCTGATAAGGTTATCACTCATTTTCAATGCTCTTCTAACAACTGCACCAGTTCACATTCCCACCTACAGTGCAACAGGGTTCCCCTTTGTCCGCATCCTCTCCAACATTTGTGGTTTCCTGTCTTGTGACTTTTCCCCATTATCACTGGTGTGCGGTGGTATCTAATTGTGGTTTGGATCTGTAGTTCTCTGATGGCCAGCAATGCGGGGCATCTTCTCATGTGCTTGTTGGCCGAGTCTCTGTCTTCCTCTGTGAAATTTCTGTGGGTGTCTTTTCCCGGTTTCATGATCAGATTGTATGTTTCTTTGCTCTTGAGTTGAGTATGTTCTTTATAGACCTTGGATAAGAGCGCGCTATCTGAGCGGTCGTTTGCAAATATCTTCTCCCGTTCTGTAGGTTGTCTTTTACTTTTGTGAACTGTTTCTTTTGCTATGCAGAAGCTTTCGATCTGGGTGAAGTCCCAATAATTCCTTGTTGCTTTTGTTTCTCTAGCCTTGGCGGACGTATCTTGCGAGATGTTGCTGTGGCCAAGTTGAAAAAGGGTGTTGCCTCTCGTCGCCTCTCGGATTTGGATGGATTCTTGTCTCACATTTAGATCTTTCATCCTTTTTGAGTTTATCTTTGTGTGTGATGTCAGAGAATGGCCTGGGATCCTTCTTCTGCATGTGGATGTCCAATATTCCCAGCACCATTTATTGAAGAGACTGTTTTTTTTCCAGGGGGAGTCTTTCCTGCTTTCCCGAATATTAGTTGACCATAAAGTTGAGGGTCCACTTCTGGATTCGCTATTTGGTTCCATTGATCTATGGGTCTGTTTTTGTGCCACAACCACACTGTCTTGATGGCCACGGCTTTGTAGAGCAACCAAAAATCTGGCATTGTGATGCCCCCAGCTATGAACTTCATTTTGAAAAGTCCCCTGTCTCTTTGGGGTCTTTTCCGGTTCCACACTAGAATCTTAAGATGGTTTGTTCCAACTCTCTGAAGAAAGTCCATGGTATTTTGATAGGGATTGCGTGAAATGTGTAAATTGCCCTGGGTAGCATGGACATATTCACAATATTAATTCTTCCTCTCCATGAGCATGGAACATTTTTCCTTCTCTTTATGCCTTCCTCGATTTCCTTCAGGAACGTTCTGTGTTGTTTAGGGTACAGATCCTTTACGTCTTTGGATAGGTTTATTCCTGGGTAGCTTATGCTTTTGGGTGCAGTTGTAAATGGGATTGACTCCTTAATTTTCGAGGCTCTTCTAACAACAACCTGTCAGTCAACAGCTCTTTCTATGTCCATTTATTTCCCAGGATCTGCTGTGGAAACCACAGGAACAGAACCTAGCACACAATCTGGAGACCTCCGCCCTCAACAACAGCTGAAAATATACACCCTCTACCGAAGCAGGGAACTGGACTCCCAAACAGAGATCCCAGAGGGTAACATGAAAATTGATTCATTAAATAATAGCCTCAAGAAATCTTGTCCTAGGGGCACCTGGGTGTTTCTGTCAGCTAAGTCTCTGCCACCGGGGTTTCAGCTCTGGTCATGACATCAAGGTCATCAGATTCACCCATATTCAGCATGGAGGCTGCTTCGTATTCTCTCTTCCTTTCCCTCTGCCCCTCTCCTCTTTACACTTGCTCTTTTGCTCTCTCCACACACGCAAAACAGAATCATTATTCAGTTTTGCTCGGGGTGCCATCGTAGAGACAGACCTCCTAAGCCGTATTCTTTATGTTTCATGTGTCCACATCTTAACTTGAAAGGTCAGTCATTAGTTTGTGGCCAAAATTGTGAAATCGCATTGAGAACCCTAATTTGGTCCGGTTTCATGGGAGGGGTTGTGAGCTAACATTTGGACATACTAGTCCGTGTTAAGTTTTAGCAAAATGTTTTCTGTTTTTACATTTTTTTATTAGAGTTCAATTTTCCAGCTTATAGCATAACACCCAGTGCTCATCCCGCCAAGTGCCCCCATCAGTGCCCATCACCCGGTCACCCCAACTACCCACCCACCTCCGCTTCCACTACCCCTTGTTCAGTTCCCAGAGATCGGTGTGTCTCCTGTTTTGTCACCCTCACTGATATATTCCCTCATTTTCGCCATTCCCTTTATTGCCTTTCACTAGTTTTTATATTCCCCAAATGAATGAGACCATATCAAGTTTGTCCTTTTCCGATGGACTTATTTCACTCAGCATAAGTCCCTCCAGGTGCGTCCGCGTCGGGGCAAATGGTGGGTATTTGTCGTTTCTCACGGCTGAGTAATATTCCATTGTAGCCGTGGACCACATCGTCTTTATCCATTCATCTCTCGAAGGACTCCGAGACTCCTTCCACAGTTTGGCTATTGTGGACATTGCTGCCATAAACATCGGGGTGCAGGTGTCCCCGCGTTTCACCACATCTGCAGCTTTGGGGTGAATCCCCAGCAGTACAATTGCTGGGCCAGAGGGAAGATCTGTTCTTAACTCTTTGGGGAACCTCCACACAGTTTTCCGGAGTGGCTGCACCAGTTCACATTCCCACCTACAGTGCAAGAGGGTTCCCCCTTGTCCGCGTCCTCTCCAACATTTGTTGTTTCCTGTCTTGTGACTTCCCCATTCCCACTGGTGTGAGGTGATATCACATGGGGGTTTGGATCTGTAGTTTCCTGATGGCCAGCGATGCGGGCCATGTTCTCATGTGCTTGTTGGCCGTTTCTCTGTCTTCCCCTGTGAGATTTCTGTTCGGGTCTTCTGCCCGTTTCACGATCGGATTGTTTGTTTCTCTGCTCTTGAGTTGAGTATGTTCTTTATAGATCTTGGACACCAGCCCTTTGACTGAGCGGTCGTTTGCAAGTATCTTCTCCCGTTCTGTAGGTTGTCTTTTACTTTTGTGGACTGTTTCTTTTGCTGCGCAGGAGCTTTCGATCTGGCTGGAGTCCCAATAATTCCTTGTTGATTTGTTTCTCTTGCCTTGGCGGACGTATCTTGCGAGATGTTGCTGTGGCCAAGTTGAAAAACGGTGTTGCCTCTGTTCACCTCTCGGATTTGGATGGATTCTTGTCTCACATTTAGATCTTTCATCCTTTTTGAGTTTATCTTTGTGTGTGGTGTCAGAGAATGGTCTAGCTTCCTTCTTCTGCATGTGGATGTCCAGTGTTCCCAGCACCCTTTATTGAAGAGACTGTCTTTATCCAGGGATAGTCTTTCCTGCTTTCTCGAATATTAGTTGACCATAAAGTTGAGGGTCCACTTCTGGATTCGCTATTCGGTTCCATTGAGCTATGGGTCTGTTTTTGTGCCACTACCACACTGTCTTGATGGCCACGGCTTTGTAGTACAACCTGAAATCGGGCCTTGTGATGCCCCCAGCTGTAGCCTTCTTTTTGAATAGTCCCCTGTCTCTTTGGGGTCTTTTCCGGTTCCACACTAGAATCTTAAGATGGTTTGTTCCAAATCTCTGAAGAAAGTCCCCGGTATTTTGGGGTTTTTTGGGGTTTTGTTTTTGTTTTTGTTTTTGTTTTTTTAATTTTAATTTATTTATGATAGTCACAGAGAGAGAGAGAGGCAGAGACACAGGCAGAGGGAGAAGCAGGCTCCATGCACCGGGAGCCTGACGTGGGATTCGATCCCGGGTCTCCAGGATCACGCCCTGGGCCAAAGGCAGGCGCCAAACCGCTGCGCCACCCAGGGATCCCTCCCCGGTATTTTGATAGGGATTGCGTGAAATATATAAATTGCCCTGGGTAGCATGGACATTTTCACAATATTAATTCTTCCTCTCCATGAGCATGGAACCTTTTTCCTTCTCTTGATGCCTTCCTCGATTTCTTTCAGGAACGTTCTGTGGTGTTTAGGGTACAGATCCTTTACCTCTTTGGTTAGGTTTATTCCCGGGTAGCTTATGTTTTTGGGTGCAGTTGTAAATGGGATTGACTCCTTAATTTTCGAGGCTCTTCTAACAACAACCTGTCAGTCAACAGCTCTTTCTATGTCCATTTATTTCCCAGGCGCTGGAGTGATAACAACCGAACCTGAATCTCGAAGAAACCCTTGGTACACCTGCCCTGGAGCATGGCCAAAAATGTTTTCCATCCTCCGTATCAGAAGAGTTCAGCCAACAGACGACAGGCCGGAGGGTAACATGAAAATTGATTCATTAAATAATAGCCTCAAGAAATCTTGTCCTAGGGGCACCTGGGTGTTTCTGTCAGCTAAGTCTCTGCCTCCGGGGTTTCAGCTCTGGTCATGACCTCAAGGTCATCAGATTCACCCATATTCAGCATGGAGCCTGCTTCGTATTCTCTCTTCCTTTCCCTCTGCCCCTCTCCTCCTTACACTTGCTCTTTTGCTCTCTCCACACACGCAAAACAGAATCATTATTCAGTTTTGCTCGGGGTGCCATCGTAGAGACAGACCTCCTAAACCGTATTCTTTATGTTTCATGTGTCCACATCTTAACTTGAAAGGTCAGTCATTAGTTTGTGGCCAAAATTGTGAAATTGCATTGAGAACTCTAATTTGGTCCGATTTCATGGGAGGGGTTGTGAGGTAACATTTGGACATACTAGTCCGTGTTAAGTATTAGCAAAATGTTTTCTGTTTTTACATTTTTTTATTGGAGTTCAATTTGCCAGCATATAGCATAACACCTAGTGCTCATCCCGCCAAGTGCCCCCATCAGGGGCCATCACCCAGTCGCCCCAACCGCCCGCCCACCTCTCCTTCCACTACCCCTTGTTCAGTTCCCAGAGTTCGGTGTGTCTCCTGTTTTGTCACCCTCACTGATATTTTCCTTCATTTTCCCCTTTCCCTTTATTGCCTTCACTAGTTTTTATATTCCCCAAATGAATGAGACCATATCAAGTTTGTCCTTTTCCGATGGACTCATTTCACTCAGCATAAGTCCCTCCAGGTGCATCCACGTCGGAGCTAATGGTGGGTATTTGTCGTTTCTCACGGCTGAGTTATATTCCGTTGTAGCCGTGGACCACATCTTCTTTATCCATTCATCTCTCGAAGGACTCCGAGACTCCTTCCACAGTTTGGCTATTGTGGACATTGCTGCCATAAACATCGGGGTGCAGGTGTCCCCGCATTTCACCGCATCTTTAGCTTTGGGGTATAACCCCAGCAGTGCCATTGCTGGCCCGGAGGAAAGATCTGTTCTTAACTCTTTGAGGAACCTCCACACAGTTTTCCGGAGTGGCTGCACCTGTTCACATTCCCACCTACAGTGCAAGAGGGTTCCCCCTTGTCCGCGTCCTCTCCAACATTTGTTGTTTCCTGTCTCGTGACTTTTCCCCATTCCCGCAGGTGTGAGGTGGTATCTCCTGGGGGTTTGGATCTGTAGTTTCCTGATGGCCAGCGATGTGGGGCATGTTCTCATGTGCTTGTTGGCCGTGTCTCTGTCTTCCCCTGTGAGATTTCTGTTTGGATCTTTTTCCGTTTCACGATCGGATTGTTTGTTTCTCTGCTCTTGAGTTGAGTATGTTCTTTATAGATCTTGGACACTAGCCCTTTGACTGAGCGGTCGTCTGCAAATATCTTCTCCCGTTCTGTAGGTTGTCTTTTACTTTTGTGGACTGTTGTTTGCTGCGCAGGAGCTTTCGATCTGGCTGAAGTCCCAATAATTCCTTGTTGCTTTTGTTTCTCTTGCCTTGGCGGACGTATCTTGCGAGATGTTGCTGTGGCCAAGTTGAAAAACGGTGTTGCCTCTGTTCGCCTCTCGGATTTGGATGGATTCTTGTCTCACATTTAGATCGTTCATGCTTTTTGAGTTTTTCCCTGTGTGTCGTGTCAGAGAATGGTCTAGCTTCCTTCTTCTGCATGTGGATGTCCAGTGTTCCCAGCACCCTTTATGGAAGACACTGTCTTTATCCAGGGATAGTCTTTCCAGCTTTCGCGAATATTAGTTGACCATAAAGTTGAGGGTCCACTTCTGGATGCGCTACTCGGTTCCATTGATCTATGGGTCTGTGTTTGTGCTACTACCACACTGTCTCGATGGCCACGGCTTTGTAGTACAACCTGGAATCGGGCCTCGTGATGCCCCCAGCTGTGGCCTTCGTTTTGAATAGTCCCCTGGCTCTTTGGGGTCTTTTCCGGTTCCACACTAGAATCTTAAGATGGTTTGTTCCAACTCTCTGAAGAAAGTCCCCGGTATTTTGTTAGGGATTGCGTGAAATGTGTAAATTGCCCTGGGTAGCATGGACATTTTCACAATATTAATTCTTCCTCTCCATGAGCATGGAACCTTTTTCCTTCTCTTGATGCCTTCCTCGATTTCTTTCAGGAACGTTCTGTGGTGTTTAGGGTACAGATCCTTTACCTCTTTGGTTAGGTTTATTCCCGGGTAGCTTATGCTTTTGGGTGCAGTTGTAAATGGGATTGACTCCTTAATTTTCGAGGCTCTTCTAACAACAACCTGTCAGTCAACAGCTCTTTCTATGTCCATTTATTTACCAGGAGCTGCTGTGATAACAACCGAACCTGAATATAGCAGACAACCTGGGTACATCTGCCCAGGAGCACGGCGAAAGCTCTTTGCAATCCGCAGAAACAGAAGAGTTCAGCCAACAGACGACAGGCCGGAGGGTAACATGAAAATTGATTCATTAAATAATAGCCTCAAGAAATCTTGTCCTAGGGGCACCTGGGTGTTTCTGTCAGCTAAGTCTCTGCCTCCTGGGTTTCAGCTCCGGTCATGACCTCAAGGTTATCAGATTCACCCATATTCAGCATGGAGCCTGCTTCGTATTCTCTCTTCCTTTCCCTCTGCCCCTCTCCTCCTTACACTTGCTCTTTTGCTCTCTCCACACACGCAAAACAGAATCATTATTCAGTTTTGCTCGGGGTGCCATCGTAGAGACAGACCTCCTAAGCCGTATTCTTTATGTTTCATGTGTCCACATCTTAACTTGAAAGGTCAGTCATTAGTTTGTGGCCAAAATTGTGAAATCGCATTGAGAACTCTAATTTGGTCAGATTTCATGGGAGGGGTTGTGAGGTAACATTTGGACATACTAGTCCGTGTTAAGTATTAGCAAAATGTTTTCTGTTTTTACATTTTTTTATTGGAGCTCAAATTGCCAGCATATAGCATAACACCCAGTGCTCATCCCGCCAAGTGCGCCCATCAGTGCCCATCACCCAGTCGCCCCAACCGCCCGCCCACCTCTCCTTCCACTACCCCTTGTTCACTTCCCAGAGTTCGGTGTGTCTCCTGTTTTGTCACCCTCACTGATATTTTCCTTCATTTTCCCCATTCCCTTTATTGCATTTCACTAGTTTTTATATTCCCCAAATGAATGAGACCATATCAAGTTTGTCCTTTTCCGATGGACTTATTTCAATCAGCATAAGTCCCTCCAGGTGCATCCACGTCGGAGCAAATGGTGGGTATTCGTCGTTTCTCATGGCTGAGTAATATTCCGTTGTAGCCGTGGACCACATCAACTTTATCCATTCATCTCTCGATGGACCCCGAGGCTCCTTCCACAGTTTGGCTATTGTGGACATTGCTGCCATAAACTTCGGGGTGCAGGTGTCCCCGCATTTCACCGCATCTTCAGCTTTGGGGTGAATCCCCAGCAGTGCCATTGCTGGGCTGGAGGGAAGATCTGTTCTTAACTCTTTGAGGAACCTCCACACAGTTTTCCGGAGTGGCTGCACCTGTTCACATTCCCACCTACAGTGCAAGAGGGTTCCCCTTTGTCCGCGTCCTCTCCAACATTTCTTGTTTCCTGTCTCGTGACTTTTCCCCATTCCCGCCGGTGTGAAGTGGTATCTCATGGGGGTTTGGATCTGTAGTTTCCTGATGGCCAGTGATGCGGGCCATGTTCTCATGTGCTTGTTGGCCGTGTCTCTGTCTTCCCCTGTGGGATTTCTGTTCGGGTCTTCTGCCCGTTTCATGATCAGATTGTTTGTTTCTTTGCTCTTGAGTTGAGTATGTTCTTTAGAGATCTTGGACACTAGCCCTTTGTCTGAGCGGTCGTTTGCAAATATCTTCTCCCGTTCTGTAGGTTTTCTTTAACTTTTGTGGACTGTTTCTTTTCCTGCGCAGGAGCTTTCGATCTGGCTGAAGTCCCAATAATTCCTCGTTGCTTTTGTTTCTCTTGCCTTGGCAGACGTATTTTGCGAGATGTTGCTGTGGCCAAGTTGAAAAACGGTGTTGCCTCTGTTCGCCTTTCGGATTTGGATGGATTCTTGTCTCACATTTAGATCTTTCATCCTTTTTGAGTTTTTCCCTGTGTGTGGTGTCAGAGAATGGTCTAGCTTCCGTCTTCTGCATGTGGATGTCCAGTGTTCCCAGCACCCTTTATTGAAGAGACTGTCTTTTTCCAGGGATAGTCTTTCCTGCTTTCTCGAATAGAGTTGACCATAAAGTTGAGGGTCGACTTCTGGATTCGCTATTCGGTTCCATTGAGCTAAGGGTCTGTTTTTGTGCCACTACCACACTGTCTTGATAGCCACGGCTTTGTAGTACAACCTGAAATCGGGCCTTGTGATGCCCCCAGCTGTGGCCTTCGTTTTGAATAGTCCCCTGGCTCTTTGGGGTCTTTTCAGTATCCACACTAGCATCTTATTTTTTTTTATTTTTATTTACTAATGATAGTCACACAGAGAGAGAGAATGGGGCAGAGACATAGGCAGAGGGACAAGCAGGCTCCATGCACCGGGAGCCCGACGTGGGATTCGATCCCAGATCTCCAGGATCGCGCCCTGGGCCAAAGGCAGCCACTAAACCGCTGCGCCACCCAGGGATCCCCCACACTAGAATCTTAAGATGGTTTGTTCTAACTCTCTGAAGAAAGTCCCCAGTATTTTGATAGGGATTGCGTGAAATATATAAATTGCCCTGGGTAGCATGGACATTTTCACAATATTAATTCTTCCTCTCCATGAGCATGGAACCTTTTTCCTTCTCTTGATGCCTTCCTCGATTTCTTTCAGGAACGTTCTGTGGTGTTTAGGGTACAGATCCTTTACCTCTTTGGTTAGGTTTATTCCCGGGTAGCTTATGTTTTTGGGTGCAGTTGTAAATGGGATTGACTCCTTAATTTTCGAGGCTCTTCTAACAACAACCTGTCAGTCAACAGCTCTTTCTATGTCCATTTATTTCCCAGGAGCTGGAGTGATAACAACCGAACCTGAATCTCGAAGAAACCCTTGGTACACCTGCCCTGGAGCATGGCCAAAAATGTTTTCCATCCTCCGTATCAGAAGAGTTCAGCCAACAGACGACAGGCCGGAGGGTAACATGAAAATTGATTCATTAAATAATAGCCTCAAGAAATCTTGTCCTAGGGGCACCTGGGTGTTTCTGTCAGCTAAGTCTCTGCCTCTGGGGTTTCAGCTCTGGTCATGACCTCAAGGTCATCAGATTCACCCATATTCAGCATGGAGCCTGCTTCGTATTCTCTCTTCCTTTCCCTCTGCCCCTCTCCTCCTTACACTTGCTCTTTTGCTCTCTCCACACACGCAAAACAGAATCATTATTCAGTTTTGCTCGGGGTGCCATCGTAGAGACAGACCTCCTAAGCCGTATTCTTTATGTTTCATGTGTCCACATCTTAACTTGAAAGGTCAGTCATTAGTTTGTGGCCAAAATTGTGAAATTGCATTGAGAACTCTAATTTGGTCCGATTTCATGGGAGGGGTTGTGAGGTAACATTTGGACATACTAGTCCGTGTTAAGTATTAGCAAAATGTTTTCTGTTTTTACATTTTTTTATTGGAGTTCAATTTGCCAGCATATAGCATAACACCTAGTGCTCATCCCGCCAAGTGCCCCCATCAGGGGCCATCACCCAGTCGCCCCAACCGCCCGCCCACCTCCCCTTCCACTACCCCTTGTTCAGTTCCCAGAGTTCGGTGTGTCTCCTGTTTTGTCACCCTCACTGATATTTTCCTTCATTTTCCCCTTTCCCTTTATTGCCTTCACTAGTTTTTATATTCCCCAAATGAATGAGACCATATCAAGTTTGTCCTTTTCCGATGGACTCATTTCACTCAGCATAAGTCCCTCCAGGTGCATCCACGTCGGAGCTAATGGTGGGTATTTGTCGTTTCTCACGGCTGAGTTATATTCCGTTGTAGCCGTGGACCACATCTTCTTTATCCATTCATCTCTCGAAGGACTCCGAGACTCCTTCCACAGTTTGGCTATTGTGGACATTGCTGCCATAAACATCGGGGTGCAGGTGTCCCCGCATTTCACCGCATCTTTAGCTTTGGGGTATAACCCCAGCAGTGCCATTGCTGGCCCGGAGGAAAGATCTGTTCTTAACTCTTTGAGGAACCTCCACACAGTTTTCCGGAGTGGCTGCACCTGTTCACATTCCCACCTACAGTGCAAGAGGGTTCCCCCTTGTCCGCGTCCTCTCCAACATTTGTTGTTTCCTGTCTCGTGACTTTTCCCCATTCCCGCAGGTGTGAGGTGGTATCTCCTGGGGGTTTGGATCTGTAGTTTCCTGATGGCCAGCGATGTGGGGCATGTTCTCATGTGCTTGTTGGCCGTGTCTCTGTCTTCCCCTGTGAGATTTCTGTTTGGATCTTTTTCCGTTTCACGATCGGATTGTTTGTTTCTCTGCTCTTGAGTTGAGTATGTTCTTTATAGATCTTGGACACTAGCCCTTTGACTGAGCGGTCGTCTGCAAATATCTTCTCCCGTTCTGTAGGTTGTCTTTTACTTTTGTGGACTGTTGTTTGCTGCGCAGGAGCTTTCGATCTGGCTGAAGTCCCAATAATTCCTTGTTGCTTTTGTTTCTCTTGCCTTGGCGGACGTATCTTGCGAGATGTTGCTGTGGCCAAGTTGAAAAACGGTGTTGCCTCTGTTCGCCTCTCGGATTTGGATGGATTCTTGTCTCACATTTAGATCGTTCATGCTTTTTGAGTTTTTCCCTGTGTGTCGTGTCAGAGAATGGTCTAGCTTCCTTCTTCTGCATGTGGATGTCCAGTGTTCCCAGCACCCTTTATGGAAGACACTGTCTTTATCCAGGGATAGTCTTTCCAGCTTTCGCGAATATTAGTTGACCATAAAGTTGAGGGTCCACTTCTGGATGCGCTACTCGGTTCCATTGATCTATGGGTCTGTGTTTGTGCTACTACCACACTGTCTCGATGGCCACGGCTTTGTAGTACAACCTGGAATCGGGCCTCGTGATGCCCCCAGCTGTGGCCTTCGTTTTGAATAGTCCCCTGGCTCTTTGGGGTCTTTTCCGGTTCCACACTAGAATCTTAAGATGGTTTGTTCCAACTCTCTGAAGAAAGTCCCCGGTATTTTGTTAGGGATTGCGTGAAATGTGTAAATTGCCCTGGGTAGCATGGACATTTTCACAATATTAATTCTTCCTCTCCATGAGCATGGAACCTTTTTCCTTCTCTTGATGCCTTCCTCGATTTCTTTCAGGAACGTTCTGTGGTGTTTAGGGTACAGATCCTTTACCTCTTTGGTTAGGTTTATTCCCGGGTAGCTTATGCTTTTGGGTGCAGTTGTAAATGGGATTGACTCCTTAATTTTCGAGGCTCTTCTAACAACAACCTGTCAGTCAACAGCTCTTTCTATGTCCATTTATTTACCAGGAGCTGCTGTGATAACAACCGAACCTGAATATAGCAGACAACCTGGGTACATCTGCCCAGGAGCACGGCGAAAGCTCTTTGCAATCCGCAGAAACAGAAGAGTTCAGCCAACAGACGACAGGCCGGAGGGTAACATGAAAATTGATTCATTAAATAATAGCCTCAAGAAATCTTGTCCTAGGGGCACCTGGGTGTTTCTGTCAGCTAAGTCTCTGCCTCCTGGGTTTCAGCTCCGGTCATGACCTCAAGGTTATCAGATTCACCCATATTCAGCATGGAGCCTGCTTCGTATTCTCTCTTCCTTTCCCTCTGCCCCTCTCCTCCTTACACTTGCTCTTTTGCTCTCTCCACACACGCAAAACAGAATCATTATTCAGTTTTGCTCGGGGTGCCATCGTAGAGACAGACCTCCTAAGCCGTATTCTTTATGTTTCATGTGTCCACATCTTAACTTGAAAGGTCAGTCATTAGTTTGTGGCCAAAATTGTGAAATCGCATTGAGAACTCTAATTTGGTCAGATTTCATGGGAGGGGTTGTGAGGTAACATTTGGACATACTAGTCCGTGTTAAGTATTAGCAAAATGTTTTCTGTTTTTACATTTTTTTATTGGAGCTCAAATTGCCAGCATATAGCATAACACCCAGTGCTCATCCCGCCAAGTGCGCCCATCAGTGCCCATCACCCAGTCGCCCCAACCGCCCGCCCACCTCTCCTTCCACTACCCCTTGTTCACTTCCCAGAGTTCGGTGTGTCTCCTGTTTTGTCACCCTCACTGATATTTTCCTTCATTTTCCCCATTCCCTTTATTGCATTTCACTAGTTTTTATATTCCCCAAATGAATGAGACCATATCAAGTTTGTCCTTTTCCGATGGACTTATTTCAATCAGCATAAGTCCCTCCAGGTGCATCCACGTCGGAGCAAATGGTGGGTATTCGTCGTTTCTCATGGCTGAGTAATATTCCGTTGTAGCCGTGGACCACATCAACTTTATCCATTCATCTCTCGATGGACCCCGAGGCTCCTTCCACAGTTTGGCTATTGTGGACATTGCTGCCATAAACTTCGGGGTGCAGGTGTCCCCGCATTTCACCGCATCTTCAGCTTTGGGGTGAATCCCCAGCAGTGCCATTGCTGGGCTGGAGGGAAGATCTGTTCTTAACTCTTTGAGGAACCTCCACACAGTTTTCCGGAGTGGCTGCACCTGTTCACATTCCCACCTACAGTGCAAGAGGGTTCCCCTTTGTCCGCGTCCTCTCCAACATTTCTTGTTTCCTGTCTCGTGACTTTTCCCCATTCCCGCCGGTGTGAAGTGGTATCTCATGGGGGTTTGGATCTGTAGTTTCCTGATGGCCAGTGATGCGGGCCATGTTCTCATGTGCTTGTTGGCCGTGTCTCTGTCTTCCCCTGTGGGATTTCTGTTCGGGTCTTCTGCCCGTTTCATGATCAGATTGTTTGTTTCTTTGCTCTTGAGTTGAGTATGTTCTTTAGAGATCTTGGACACTAGCCCTTTGTCTGAGCGGTCGTTTGCAAATATCTTCTCCCGTTCTGTAGGTTTTCTTTAACTTTTGTGGACTGTTTCTTTTCCTGCGCAGGAGCTTTCGATCTGGCTGAAGTCCCAATAATTCCTCGTTGCTTTTGTTTCTCTTGCCTTGGCAGACGTATTTTGCGAGATGTTGCTGTGGCCAAGTTGAAAAACGGTGTTGCCTCTGTTCGCCTTTCGGATTTGGATGGATTCTTGTCTCACATTTAGATCTTTCATCCTTTTTGAGTTTTTCCCTGTGTGTGGTGTCAGAGAATGGTCTAGCTTCCGTCTTCTGCATGTGGATGTCCAGTGTTCCCAGCACCCTTTATTGAAGAGACTGTCTTTTTCCAGGGATAGTCTTTCCTGCTTTCTCGAATAGAGTTGACCATAAAGTTGAGGGTCGACTTCTGGATTCGCTATTCGGTTCCATTGAGCTAAGGGTCTGTTTTTGTGCCACTACCACACTGTCTTGATAGCCACGGCTTTGTAGTACAACCTGAAATCGGGCCTTGTGATGCCCCCAGCTGTGGCCTTCGTTTTGAATAGTCCCCTGGCTCTTTGGGGTCTTTTCAGTATCCACACTAGCATCTTATTTTTTTTTATTTTTATTTACTAATGATAGTCACACAGAGAGAGAGAATGGGGCAGAGACATAGGCAGAGGGACAAGCAGGCTCCATGCACCGGGAGCCCGACGTGGGATTCGATCCCAGATCTCCAGGATCGCGCCCTGGGCCAAAGGCAGCCACTAAACCGCTGCGCCACCCAGGGATCCCCCACACTAGAATCTTAAGATGGTTTGTTCTAACTCTCTGAAGAAAGTCCCCAGTATTTTGATAGGGATTGCGTGAAATATATAAATTGCCCTGGGTAGCATGGACATTTTCACAATATTAATTCTTCCTCTCCATGAGCATGGAACCTTTTTCCTTCTCTTGATGCCTTCCTCGATTTCTTTCAGGAACGTTCTGTGGTGTTTAGGGTACAGATCCTTTACCTCTTTGGTTAGGTTTATTCCCGGGTAGCTTATGTTTTTGGGTGCAGTTGTAAATGGGATTGACTCCTTAATTTTCGAGGCTCTTCTAACAACAACCTGTCAGTCAACAGCTCTTTCTATGTCCATTTATTTCCCAGGAGCTGGAGTGATAACAACCGAACCTGAATCTCGAAGAAACCCTTGGTACACCTGCCCTGGAGCATGGCCAAAAATGTTTTCCATCCTCCGTATCAGAAGAGTTCAGCCAACAGACGACAGGCCGGAGGGTAACATGAAAATTGATTCATTAAATAATAGCCTCAAGAAATCTTGTCCTAGGGGCACCTGGGTGTTTCTGTCAGCTAAGTCTCTGCCTCTGGGGTTTCAGCTCTGGTCATGACCTCAAGGTCATCAGATTCACCCATATTCAGCATGGAGCCTGCTTCGTATTCTCTCTTCCTTTCCCTCTGCCCCTCTCCTCCTTACACTTGCTCTTTTGCTCTCTCCACACACGCAAAACAGAATCATTATTCAGTTTTGCTCGGGGTGCCATCGTAGAGACAGACCTCCTAAGCCGTATTCTTTATGTTTCAT
Organism: Vulpes vulpes; assembly: GCF_048418805.1. Taxonomy (NCBI): domain Eukaryota; kingdom Metazoa; phylum Chordata; class Mammalia; order Carnivora; family Canidae; genus Vulpes; species Vulpes vulpes. The sequence continues at coordinate 17,311,674 of NC_132789.1, read as the reverse complement.
GTGTCCACATCTTAACTTGAAAGGTCAGTCATTAGTTTGTGGCCAAAATTGTGAAATCGCATTGAGAACTCTAATTTGGTCCGATTTCATGGGAGGGGTTGTGAGGTAACATTTGGACATACTAGTCCGTGTTAAGTATTAGCAAAATGTTTTCTGTTTTTACATTTTTTTATTGGAGTTCAATTTGCCAGCATATAGCATAACACCTAGTGCTCATCCCGCCAAGTGCCCCCATCAGGGGCCATCACCCAGTCGCCCCAACCGCCCGCCCACCTCCCCTTCCACTACCCCTTGTTCAGTTCCCAGAGTTCGGTGTGTCTCCTGTTTTGTCACCCTCACTGATATTTTCCTTCATTTTCCCCTTTCCCTTTATTGCCTTCACTAGTTTTTATATTCCCCAAATGAATGAGACCATATCAAGTTTGTCCTTTTCCGATGGACTCATTTCACTCAGCATAAGTCCCTCCAGGTGCATCCACGTCGGAGCTAATGGTGGGTATTTGTCGTTTCTCACGGCTGAGTTATATTCCGTTGTAGCCGTGGACCACATCTTCTTTATCCATTCATCTCTCGAAGGACTCCGAGACTCCTTCCACAGTTTGGCTATTGTGGACATTGCTGCCATAAACATCGGGGTGCAGGTGTCCCCGCATTTCACCGCATCTTTAGCTTTGGGGTATAACCCCAGCAGTGCCATTGCTGGCCCGGAGGAAAGATCTGTTCTTAACTCTTTGAGGAACCTCCACACAGTTTTCCGGAGTGGCTGCACCTGTTCACATTCCCACCTACAGTGCAAGAGGGTTCCCCCTTGTCCGCGTCCTCTCCAACATTTGTTGTTTCCTGTCTCGTGACTTTTCCCCATTCCCGCAGGTGTGAGGTGGTATCTCCTGGGGGTTTGGATCTGTAGTTTCCTGATGGCCAGCGATGTGGGGCATGTTCTCATGTGCTTGTTGGCCGTGTCTCTGTCTTCCCCTGTGAGATTTCTGTTTGGATCTTTTTCCGTTTCACGATCGGATTGTTTGTTTCTCTGCTCTTGAGTTGAGTATGTTCTTTATAGATCTTGGACACTAGCCCTTTGACTGAGCGGTCGTCTGCAAATATCTTCTCCCGTTCTGTAGGTTGTCTTTTACTTTTGTGGACTGTTGTTTGCTGCGCAGGAGCTTTCGATCTGGCTGAAGTCCCAATAATTCCTTGTTGCTTTTGTTTCTCTTGCCTTGGCGGACGTATCTTGCGAGATGTTGCTGTGGCCAAGTTGAAAAACGGTGTTGCCTCTGTTCGCCTCTCGGATTTGGATGGATTCTTGTCTCACATTTAGATCGTTCATGCTTTTTGAGTTTTTCCCTGTGTGTCGTGTCAGAGAATGGTCTAGCTTCCTTCTTCTGCATGTGGATGTCCAGTGTTCCCAGCACCCTTTATGGAAGACACTGTCTTTATCCAGGGATAGTCTTTCCAGCTTTCGCGAATATTAGTTGACCATAAAGTTGAGGGTCCACTTCTGGATGCGCTACTCGGTTCCATTGATCTATGGGTCTGTGTTTGTGCTACTACCACACTGTCTCGATGGCCACGGCTTTGTAGTACAACCTGGAATCGGGCCTCGTGATGCCCCCAGCTGTGGCCTTCGTTTTGAATAGTCCCCTGGCTCTTTGGGGTCTTTTCCGGTTCCACACTAGAATCTTAAGATGGTTTGTTCCAACTCTCTGAAGAAAGTCCCCGGTATTTTGTTAGGGATTGCGTGAAATGTGTAAATTGCCCTGGGTAGCATGGACATTTTCACAATATTAATTCTTCCTCTCCATGAGCATGGAACCTTTTTCCTTCTCTTGATGCCTTCCTCGATTTCTTTCAGGAACGTTCTGTGGTGTTTAGGGTACAGATCCTTTACCTCTTTGGTTAGGTTTATTCCCGGGTAGCTTATGCTTTTGGGTGCAGTTGTAAATGGGATTGACTCCTTAATTTTCGAGGCTCTTCTAACAACAACCTGTCAGTCAACAGCTCTTTCTATGTCCATTTATTTACCAGGAGCTGCTGTGATAACAACCGAACCTGAATATAGCAGACAACCTGGGTACATCTGCCCAGGAGCACGGCGAAAGCTCTTTGCAATCCGCAGAAACAGAAGAGTTCAGCCAACAGACGACAGGCCGGAGGGTAACATGAAAATTGATTCATTAAATAATAGCCTCAAGAAATCTTGTCCTAGGGGCACCTGGGTGTTTCTGTCAGCTAAGTCTCTGCCTCCTGGGTTTCAGCTCCGGTCATGACCTCAAGGTTATCAGATTCACCCATATTCAGCATGGAGCCTGCTTCGTATTCTCTCTTCCTTTCCCTCTGCCCCTCTCCTCCTTACACTTGCTCTTTTGCTCTCTCCACACACGCAAAACAGAATCATTATTCAGTTTTGCTCGGGGTGCCATCGTAGAGACAGACCTCCTAAGCCGTATTCTTTATGTTTCATGTGTCCACATCTTAACTTGAAAGGTCAGTCATTAGTTTGTGGCCAAAATTGTGAAATCGCATTGAGAACTCTAATTTGGTCAGATTTCATGGGAGGGGTTGTGAGGTAACATTTGGACATACTAGTCCGTGTTAAGTATTAGCAAAATGTTTTCTGTTTTTACATTTTTTTATTGGAGCTCAAATTGCCAGCATATAGCATAACACCCAGTGCTCATCCCGCCAAGTGCGCCCATCAGTGCCCATCACCCAGTCGCCCCAACCGCCCGCCCACCTCTCCTTCCACTACCCCTTGTTCACTTCCCAGAGTTCGGTGTGTCTCCTGTTTTGTCACCCTCACTGATATTTTCCTTCATTTTCCCCATTCCCTTTATTGCATTTCACTAGTTTTTATATTCCCCAAATGAATGAGACCATATCAAGTTTGTCCTTTTCCGATGGACTTATTTCAATCAGCATAAGTCCCTCCAGGTGCATCCACGTCGGAGCTAATGGTGGGTATTCGTCGTTTCTCATGGCTGAGTAATATTCCGTTGTAGCCGTGGACCACATCAACTTTATCCATTCATCTCTCGATGGACCCCGAGGCTCCTTCCACAGTTTGGCTATTGTGGACATTGCTGCCATAAACTTCGGGGTGCAGGTGTCCCCGCATTTCACCGCATCTTCAGCTTTGGGGTGAATCCCCAGCAGTGCCATTGCTGGGCTGGAGGGAAGATCTGTTCTTAACTCTTTGAGGAACCTCCACACAGTTTTCCGGAGTGGCTGCACCTGTTCACATTCCCACCTACAGTGCAAGAGGGTTCCCCTTTGTCCGCGTCCTCTCCAACATTTCTTGTTTCCTGTCTCGTGACTTTTCCCCATTCCCGCCGGTGTGAAGTGGTATCTCATGGGGGTTTGGATCTGTAGTTTCCTGATGGCCAGTGATGCGGGCCATGTTCTCATGTGCTTGTTGGCCGTGTCTCTGTCTTCCCCTGTGGGATTTCTGTTCGGGTCTTCTGCCCGTTTCATGATCAGATTGTTTGTTTCTTTGCTCTTGAGTTGAGTATGTTCTTTAGAGATCTTGGACACTAGCCCTTTGTCTGAGCGGTCGTTTGCAAATATCTTCTCCCGTTCTGTAGGTTTTCTTTAACTTTTGTGGACTGTTTCTTTTCCTGCGCAGGAGCTTTCGATCTGGCTGAAGTCCCAATAATTCCTCGTTGCTTTTGTTTCTCTTGCCTTGGCAGACGTATTTTGCGAGATGTTGCTGTGGCCAAGTTGAAAAACGGTGTTGCCTCTGTTCGCCTTTCGGATTTGGATGGATTCTTGTCTCACATTTAGATCTTTCATCCTTTTTGAGTTTTTCCCTGTGTGTGGTGTCAGAGAATGGTCTAGCTTCCGTCTTCTGCATGTGGATGTCCAGTGTTCCCAGCACCCTTTATTGAAGAGACTGTCTTTTTCCAGGGATAGTCTTTCCTGCTTTCTCGAATAGAGTTGACCATAAAGTTGAGGGTCGACTTCTGGATTCGCTATTCGGTTCCATTGAGCTAAGGGTCTGTTTTTGTGCCACTACCACACTGTCTTGATAGCCACGGCTTTGTAGTACAACCTGAAATCGGGCCTTGTGATGCCCCCAGCTGTGGCCTTCGTTTTGAATAGTCCCCTGGCTCTTTGGGGTCTTTTCAGTATCCACACTAGCATCTTATTTTTTTTTATTTTTATTTACTAATGATAGTCACACAGAGAGAGAGAATGGGGCAGAGACATAGGCAGAGGGACAAGCAGGCTCCATGCACCGGGAGCCCGACGTGGGATTCGATCCCAGATCTCCAGGATCGCGCCCTGGGCCAAAGGCAGCCACTAAACCGCTGCGCCACCCAGGGATCCCCCACACTAGAATCTTAAGATGGTTTGTTCTAACTCTCTGAAGAAAGTCCCCAGTATTTTGATAGGGATTGCGTGAAATATATAAATTGCCCTGGGTAGCATGGACATTTTCACAATATTAATTCTTCCTCTCCATGAGCATGGAACCTTTTTCCTTCTCTTGATGCCTTCCTCGATTTCTTTCAGGAACGTTCTGTGGTGTTTAGGGTACAGATCCTTTACCTCTTTGGTTAGGTTTATTCCCGGGTAGCTTATGTTTTTGGGTGCAGTTGTAAATGGGATTGACTCCTTAATTTTCGAGGCTCTTCTAACAACAACCTGTCAGTCAACAGCTCTTTCTATGTCCATTTATTTCCCAGGAGCTGGAGTGATAACAACCGAACCTGAATCTCGAAGAAACCCTTGGTACACCTGCCCTGGAGCATGGCCAAAAATGTTTTCCATCCTCCGTATCAGAAGAGTTCAGCCAACAGACGACAGGCCGGAGGGTAACATGAAAATTGATTCATTAAATAATAGCCTCAAGAAATCTTGTCCTAGGGGCACCTGGGTGTTTCTGTCAGCTAAGTCTCTGCCTCTGGGGTTTCAGCTCTGGTCATGACCTCAAGGTCATCAGATTCACCCATATTCAGCATGGAGCCTGCTTCGTATTCTCTCTTCCTTTCCCTCTGCCCCTCTCCTCCTTACACTTGCTCTTTTGCTCTCTCCACACACGCAAAACAGAATCATTATTCAGTTTTGCTCGGGGTGCCATCATAGAGACAGACCTCCTAAGCCGTATTCTTTATGTTTCATGTGTCCACATCTTAACTTGAAAGGTCAGTCATTAGTTTGTGGCCAAAATTGTGAAATTGCATTGAGAACTCTAATTTGGTCCGATTTCATGGGAGGGGTTGTGAGGTAACATTTGGACATACTAGTCCGTGTTAAGTATTAGCAAAATGTTTTCTGTTTTTACATTTTTTTATTGGAGTTCAATTTGCCAGCATATAGCATAACACCTAGTGCTCATCCCGCCAAGTGCCCCCATCAGGGGCCATCACCCAGTCGCCCCAACCGCCCGCCCACCTCCCCTTCCACTACCCCTTGTTCAGTTCCCAGAGTTCGGTGTGTCTCCTGTTTTGTCACCCTCACTGATATTTTCCTTCATTTTCCCCTTTCCCTTTATTGCCTTCACTAGTTTTTATATTCCCCAAATGAATGAGACCATATCAAGTTTGTCCTTTTCCGATGGACTCATTTCACTCAGCATAAGTCCCTCCAGGTGCATCCACGTCGGAGCTAATGGTGGGTATTTGTCGTTTCTCACGGCTGAGTTATATTCCGTTGTAGCCGTGGACCACATCTTCTTTATCCATTCATCTCTCGAAGGACTCCGAGACTCCTTCCACAGTTTGGCTATTGTGGACATTGCTGCCATAAACATCGGGGTGCAGGTGTCCCCGCATTTCACCGCATCTTTAGCTTTGGGGTATAACCCCAGCAGTGCCATTGCTGGCCCGGAGGAAAGATCTGTTCTTAACTCTTTGAGGAACCTCCACACAGTTTTCCGGAGTGGCTGCACCTGTTCACATTCCCACCTACAGTGCAAGAGGGTTCCCCCTTGTCCGCGTCCTCTCCAACATTTGTTGTTTCCTGTCTCGTGACTTTTCCCCATTCCCGCAGGTGTGAGGTGGTATCTCCTGGGGGTTTGGATCTGTAGTTTCCTGATGGCCAGCGATGTGGGGCATGTTCTCATGTGCTTGTTGGCCGTGTCTCTGTCTTCCCCTGTGAGATTTCTGTTTGGATCTTTTTCCGTTTCACGATCGGATTGTTTGTTTCTCTGCTCTTGAGTTGAGTATGTTCTTTATAGATCTTGGACACTAGCCCTTTGACTGAGCGGTCGTCTGCAAATATCTTCTCCCGTTCTGTAGGTTGTCTTTTACTTTTGTGGACTGTTGTTTGCTGCGCAGGAGCTTTCGATCTGGCTGAAGTCCCAATAATTCCTTGTTGCTTTTGTTTCTCTTGCCTTGGCGGACGTATCTTGCGAGATGTTGCTGTGGCCAAGTTGAAAAACGGTGTTGCCTCTGTTCGCCTCTCGGATTTGGATGGATTCTTGTCTCACATTTAGATCGTTCATGCTTTTTGAGTTTTTCCCTGTGTGTCGTGTCAGAGAATGGTCTAGCTTCCTTCTTCTGCATGTGGATGTCCAGTGTTCCCAGCACCCTTTATGGAAGACACTGTCTTTATCCAGGGATAGTCTTTCCAGCTTTCGCGAATATTAGTTGACCATAAAGTTGAGGGTCCACTTCTGGATGCGCTACTCGGTTCCATTGATCTATGGGTCTGTGTTTGTGCTACTACCACACTGTCTCGATGGCCACGGCTTTGTAGTACAACCTGGAATCGGGCCTCGTGATGCCCCCAGCTGTGGCCTTCGTTTTGAATAGTCCCCTGGCTCTTTGGGGTCTTTTCCGGTTCCACACTAGAATCTTAAGATGGTTTGTTCCAACTCTCTGAAGAAAGTCCCCGGTATTTTGTTAGGGATTGCGTGAAATGTGTAAATTGCCCTGGGTAGCATGGACATTTTCACAATATTAATTCTTCCTCTCCATGAGCATGGAACCTTTTTCCTTCTCTTGATGCCTTCCTCGATTTCTTTCAGGAACGTTCTGTGGTGTTTAGGGTACAGATCCTTTACCTCTTTGGTTAGGTTTATTCCCGGGTAGCTTATGCTTTTGGGTGCAGTTGTAAATGGGATTGACTCCTTAATTTTCGAGGCTCTTCTAACAACAACCTGTCAGTCAACAGCTCTTTCTATGTCCATTTATTTACCAGGAGCTGCTGTGATAACAACCGAACCTGAATATAGCAGACAACCTGGGTACATCTGCCCAGGAGCACGGCGAAAGCTCTTTGCAATCCGCAGAAACAGAAGAGTTCAGCCAACAGACGACAGGCCGGAGGGTAACATGAAAATTGATTCATTAAATAATAGCCTCAAGAAATCTTGTCCTAGGGGCACCTGGGTGTTTCTGTCAGCTAAGTCTCTGCCTCCTGGGTTTCAGCTCCGGTCATGACCTCAAGGTTATCAGATTCACCCATATTCAGCATGGAGCCTGCTTCGTATTCTCTCTTCCTTTCCCTCTGCCCCTCTCCTCCTTACACTTGCTCTTTTGCTCTCTCCACACACGCAAAACAGAATCATTATTCAGTTTTGCTCGGGGTGCCATCGTAGAGACAGACCTCCTAAGCCGTATTCTTTATGTTTCATGTGTCCACATCTTAACTTGAAAGGTCAGTCATTAGTTTGTGGCCAAAATTGTGAAATCGCATTGAGAACTCTAATTTGGTCAGATTTCATGGGAGGGGTTGTGAGGTAACATTTGGACATACTAGTCCGTGTTAAGTATTAGCAAAATGTTTTCTGTTTTTACATTTTTTTATTGGAGCTCAAATTGCCAGCATATAGCATAACACCCAGTGCTCATCCCGCCAAGTGCGCCCATCAGGGGCCATCACCCAGTCGCCCCAACCGCCCGCCCACCTCCCCTTCCACTACCCCTTGTTCACTTCCCAGAGTTCGGTGTGTCTCCTGTTTTGTCACCCTCACTGATATTTTCCTTCATTTTCCCCATTCCCTTTATTGCATTTCACTAGTTTTTATATTCCCCAAATGAATGAGACCATATCAAGTTTGTCCTTTTCCGATGGACTTATTTCAATCAGCATAAGTCCCTCCAGGTGCATCCACGTCGGAGCAAATGGTGGGTATTCGTCGTTTCTCATGGCTGAGTAATATTCCGTTGTAGCCGTGGACCACATCAACTTTATCCATTCATCTCTCGATGGACCCCGAGGCTCCTTCCACAGTTTGGCTATTGTGGACATTGCTGCCATAAACTTCGGGGTGCAGGTGTCCCCGCATTTCACCGCATCTTCAGCTTTGGGGTGAATCCCCAGCAGTGCCATTGCTGGGCTGGAGGGAAGATCTGTTCTTAACTCTTTGAGGAACCTCCACACAGTTTTCCGGAGTGGCTGCACCTGTTCACATTCCCACCTACAGTGCAAGAGGGTTCCCCTTTGTCCGCGTCCTCTCCAACATTTCTTGTTTCCTGTCTCGTGACTTTTCCCCATTCCCGCCGGTGTGAAGTGGTATCTCATGGGGGTTTGGATCTGTAGTTTCCTGATGGCCAGTGATGCGGGCCATGTTCTCATGTGCTTGTTGGCCGTGTCTCTGTCTTCCCCTGTGGGATTTCTGTTCGGGTCTTCTGCCCGTTTCATGATCAGATTGTTTGTTTCTTTGCTCTTGAGTTGAGTATGTTCTTTAGAGATCTTGGACACTAGCCCTTTGTCTGAGCGGTCGTTTGCAAATATCTTCTCCCGTTCTGTAGGTTTTCTTTAACTTTTGTGGACTGTTTCTTTTCCTGCGCAGGAGCTTTCGATCTGGCTGAAGTCCCAATAATTCCTCATTGCTTTTGTTTCTCTTGCCTTGGCAGACGTATTTTGCGAGATGTTGCTGTGGCCAAGTTGAAAAACGGTGTTGCCTCTGTTCGCCTTTCGGATTTGGATGGATTCTTGTCTCACATTTAGATCTTCCATCCTTTTTGAGTTTTTCCCTGTGTGTGGTGTCAGAGAATGGTCTAGCTTCCGTCTTCTGCATGTGGATGTCCAGTGTTCCCAGCACCCTTTATTGAAGAGACTGTCTTTTTCCAGGGATAGTCTTTCCTGCTTTCTCGAATAGAGTTGACCATAAAGTTGAGGGTCGACTTCTGGATTCGCTATTCGGTTCCATTGAGCTATGGGTCTGTTTTTGTGCCACTACCACACTGTCTTGATAGCCACGGCTTTGTAGTACAACCTGAAATCGGGCCTTGTGATGCCCCCAGCTGTGGCCTTCGTTTTGAATAGTCCCCTGGCTCTTTGGGGTCTTTTCAGTATCCACACTAGCATCTTATTTTTTTTTATTTTTATTTATTAATGATAGTCACACAGAGAGAGAGAATGGGGCAGAGACATAGGCAGAGGGACAAGCAGGCTCCATGCACCGGGAGCCCGACGTGGGATTCGATCCCAGATCTCCAGGATCGCGCCCTGGGCCAAAGGCAGCCACTAAACCGCTGCGCCACCCAGGGATCCCCCACACTAGAATCTTAAGATGGTTTGTTCTAACTCTCTGAAGAAAGTCCCCAGTATTTTGATAGGGATTGCGTGAAATATATAAATTGCCCTGGGTAGCATGGACATTTTCACAATATTAATTCTTCCTCTCCATGAGCATGGAACCTTTTTCCTTCTCTTGATGCCTTCCTCGATTTCTTTCAGGAACGTTCTGTGGTGTTTAGGGTACAGATCCTTTACCTCTTTGGTTAGGTTTATTCCCGGGTAGCTTATGTTTTTGGGTGCAGTTGTAAATGGGATTGACTCCTTAATTTTCGAGGCTCTTCTAACAACAACCTGTCAGTCAACAGCTCTTTCTATGTCCATTTATTTCCCAGGAGCTGGAGTGATAACAACCGAACCTGAATCTCGAAGAAACCCTTGGTACACCTGCCCTGGAGCATGGCCAAAAATGTTTTCCATCCTCCGTATCAGAAGAGTTCAGCCAACAGACGACAGGCCGGAGGGTAACATGAAAATTGATTCATTAAATAATAGCCTCAAGAAATCTTGTCCTAGGGGCACCTGGGTGTTTCTGTCAGCTAAGTCTCTGCCTCCGGGGTTTCAGCTCTGGTCATGACCTCAAGGTCATCAGATTCACCCATATTCAGCATGGAGCCTGCTTCGTATTCTCTCTTCCTTTCCCTCTGCCCCTCTCCTCCTTACACTTGCTCTTTTGCTCTCTCCACACACGCAAAACAGAATCATTATTCAGTTTTGCTCGGGGTGCCATCGTAGAGACAGACCTCCTAAGCCGTATTCTTTATGTTTCATGTGTCCACATCTTAACTTGAAAGGTCAGTCATTAGTTTGTGGCCAAAATTGTGAAATCGCATTGAGAACTCTAATTTTGTCCGATTTCATAGGAGGGGTTTTGAAGCTAACATTTGGACATACTAGTCCGTGTTAAGTATTACCAAAATGTTTTCTGTTTTTACATTTTTTTATTGTAGTTCTATTTGCCAGCATATAGCATAACACCCAGTGCTCATCCCGCCAAGTGCCCCCATCAGTGGCCATCACCCGGTCGCCCCAACCGCCCGCCCACCTCCCCTTCCACTACCCCTTGTTCAGTTCCCAGAGTTCGGTGTGTCTCCTGTTTTGTCACCCTCACTGATATTTTCCTTCATCTTCCCCATTCCCTTTAGTGCCTTTCACTAGTTTTTATATTCCCCAAATGAATGAGACCATATCAAGTTTGTCCTTTTCCGATGGACTCATTTCACTCAGCATAAGTCCCTCTAGGTGCGTCCACGTCAGAGCAAATGGTGGGTATTTGTCGTTTCTCACGGCTGAGTAATATTCCGTTGTAGCTGTGGACCACATCTTCTTTATCCATTCATCTCTCGATGGACCCCGAGGCTCCTTCCACAGTTTGGCTATTGTGGACATTGCTGCCATAAACATCGGGGTGCAGGTGTCCCCGCGTTTCACCGCATCTGCAGCTTTGGGGTATATCCCAGCAGTGCAATTGCTGGGCCGGAGGGAAGATCTGTTCTTAACTCTTTGGGGAACCTCCACACAGTTTTCCGGAGTGGCTGCACCAGTTCACATTCCCACCTACAGTGCAAGAGGGTTCCCCTTTGTCCGCGTCCTCTCCAACATTTGTTGTTTCCTGTCTTGTGACTTTTCCCCATTCCTGCCGGTGTGAGGTGGTATTTCATGGGGATGTGGATCTGTAGTTCCCTGATGGTCAGCTTGCGGGCCATGTTCTCATGTGCTTGTTGGCCATGTCTCTGTCTTCCCCTGTGAGATTTCTGTTTGGGTCTTTTGCCCGTTTCACGATCGGATTGTTTGTTTCTCTGCTCTTGAGTTGAGTATGTTCTTTATAGACCTTGGACACCAGCCCTTTGACTGAGCGGTCGTTTGCAAGTATCTTCTCCCGTTCTGCAGGTTGTCTTTTACTTTTGTGGACTGTTTCTTTTGCTGCGCAGGAGCTTTCGATCTGGCTGAAGTCCCAATAATTCCTTGTTGCTTTTGTTTCTCTTGCCTTGGCGGACGTATCTTGCGGGATGTTGCTGTGGCCAAGTTGAAAAACGGTGTTGCCTCTGTTCACCTCTCGGATTTGGATGGATTCTTGTCTCACATTTAGATCGTTCATCCTTTTTGAGTTTTTCCCTGTGTGTGGTGTCAGAGAATGGTCTAGGTTCCTTCTTCTGCATGTGGATGTCCAATGTTCCCAGCTCCATTTTTTGAGGAGACTCTCTTTTTTCCCGGGATAGTCTTTCCTGGTTTCTCGAATATTAGTTGACCATAAAGTTGAGGGTCCACTTCTGGATTCGCTATTCGGTTCCATTGATTCATGGGTCTGTTTTTGTGCCACTACCACACTGTCTTTTCGGCCTTGGGTTTGTAGTACAACCTGAAATCGGGCCTTGTGTTGCCCCCAGCTGTGGTCTTCGTTTTTAATCGTTCCCTGGCTAATTGGGGTCTTTTCCATTTCCAGAGAAATCTAAAGATGGTTTGTTCCCACTCTCTGAAGAAAGTCTGTGGTATTTTCATAGGGATTGCATTAAATGTGTATATGGCCCTGTGTAGCACCGACCTTTTCACAATATTAATTCTTCCAACCCATGATCACTGAATATTTTTCTGCCTCTTTGTGCCTTCTTGAGTTTCTTTCAATGTGTTCTCTAGTTTTTTTTTGTTTTTTTTTTTTTTGTTATCTAGTTTTTAGGCTCCAGATCCTTTACGTCTTTGGTTAGGTTTATTCCTAGGTATGTTATGCTTTTGGGTACAATTATAAATCGGATTGACTGTAATTTCTTTTTCTTCAGTCTTATTGTTAGTGTCACATGCCTGGTTGTTGATGTGCAGAATCCTTTTCTGCACGAAAGAATGACCTTTGATATTTTGGAGTTTAAATTTGAGGATTCCAGTGTTCAGTGTTAGGAGAAAGTCCACCAGTGTAGCTGATGCAGTAAGTTCACAATCTCATGTAGGCAACTGCAACCTTTGGATGGCCTGCCCCAGGCTAATTGCCAACTAAGCAGAGTTCATTTTTGCCTGCGTTCTTCCATGAGAATACAACTAGAACGAGTTCTGATGTGGCGGGAGGCTAAACTCCATATCTTCCCATCTTGGGTTTTCGGGGGGGACTCATTACCAAGAGGATATCATCAAAAGAAAAAATTTATAAAGGTTTGCAGTGCACATCACACCGAAGAAATAAAAAACAAAGAGGAACTCAAAGCAGCAGCTTAAAACTGTGAGCTTTATAGCATCTTCAGCAAAGAACAATAATACATTTGTAGAAAAAATGATAGCCTAAAGAAAAGCAGTTTTAGGCTATCAAGGGCGGCAAACTGGAAAGGTAAATTTATGGGAAGACATTAACACTAAGATTTGTTTCTGGATTCCTCTTCCCAAAAACATATATAAATATATATTTTGGGGTGGCATATCTCGGCTTCCTTCACAAGGCTTTATACCTGGCTCTAGGGAATCCCTGCTGAGCCAAGCTCTGGTTATTAGTATTTGAGTTAAATTACAGTTATAGGTGGAATGGGTTTATGAGTCATTTCATTAGAATGTTTTCAAAAGATGTGCCCTTAGTCTCTTCTTTGACCAAAAGTGTGTGCAGAAGCCCCATCCTCTAAGGGATTGTACAGAATGTCTGAAGCTGTATAGAGTTGGGGTGTTTTTCCCCCCTCCTGAGGAAAGCAAGATTACTCTTTAACAGTTAAAAGCGTTGTTCCTATTAGGGATAATGTAACACCACGTCATCCTTCCTATATAGTACAATCATTATGCATACACTATAAAAACAGACTGCATGGTGACTAATTTTCAAATAAACCCATAGACTAAATCACAGCATATATAAATCATTTCTATCTCAACTGCTCACTTAAACCTGAACAAATTTTCTGGAAGCATGTTAATTTTCCTATGATACTCCTTAATATTTCTTGCAGAGCTGGTTTGGTGGTCACATATTCTTGCAGTTTCTGCCTATCTTGGAAGCTCTTTATCTCTCCTTCTATTCTGAATGAGAGCCTTGCTGGATAGAGTTTTCTTGCCTGCATGTTCTTCTCATCTAGGACCCTGAATCAATCCCGCCAGCCCTTTCTGGCCTCCCAGGTCTCTGAGGAGAGGTCTGCTATTAATGTAACAATTCTCCCCATATTCGTTAAGAATCTGCTGCCTCTATCTACTTTACAGATTTTCTCTTTTTCTATAGAATTTGCAAGTTTCACTATTAAGTGTTGAGGTGTTGAACGGTTTTTATTGATTTGGGGGGAGGACCACTCTATCTCCTGGGTCTGAGAGCCTATTCCCCTCCTGAATTAGGGAAGCTCTCAGCTTGGATTTGTTTAAATATGCTTTCTGGCCCTCTGTCCTTCTGGGTGCTCTCTGGAACCCCAGTGATACGTAATTCTTCCTTCTGAAGCTGTCATGTATTTCCCTTAACCTTTCCTCGTGGTCCTTTCATTGTTTTTCTCTGTTTTCCTCAGCTTCCTTCCTTGCCATCAAGGAGTCTTCTGTGTTGCTCATTCTTTCTTCCAGCACCTTATGCCTTGCCATTAGGACCCCCAATTTGGATTGCACCTCATTTAATTGATTTTTAACTTCAGCCTGATGAGATCTTAATTCTGCAGTTGTGAAGCCTCCACCCGCCCCGGGGGGAGGCAGGACCTCGGCCGTGTCCCCCGGGCCCTGGGCTCTGGGGCCTGTGCTGCCTGCACCGCGCTCCCGGGGCCATGGCGGGCGCCCGAAGGCAGCAGGTGCAGCGCCCCGCCCGCCCGGAGCCCCCGCCTGCCCCCCTGCTTCTCCCTGAGGCCCCGCCGCCTGCGGCTCCAGCGCTGTCCCGAGCTGGGCCCGCGGGCCTGGGGCGCTCTGCCCCGGGCGTGCCTCGTCTGCTAGTGACCCCAGGAACCTGGGGGCTCCGCCGCCCCTCCTGGGGTTCAGCCCGACACCCCTCCTCTCCGGGGCTGGGCTCTAGGGGCGCCCAGGCTTTCCCGCCAGGCTGGAGCCATCTCCTCTGGCCTGCAGCTCCCCACCCCCCCCACCTGCCCCCAGGCTTCTTCCTTCCTTTCCCTTTCCCCCTTCCTGTCTTGCCTTGTTAGAAGCCCTGCCCCCCCCCTTCTTTCTTTCTTTGTATCCACTTTCACCTTCTACCTTGTTAGAAGGGATCCTTGGCGGATCAGGTGAGTTGAGGACTCTACTCTCTGGCCTTCTTCCCCCTGTTGTCTTCTTTTTGTTTTAAAGCCCTTTCTGCGGGTCCCTGGGTGGCTCAGCTGTTTGGCGCCTGCGTTTGGCCCAGGGCGTGATCCTGGAGTATCAGGATGGAGTCCCACGTTGGGCTCCAGGCATGGAGCTTGCTTCTCCCTCCTCCTGTGTCTCTGCCTCTCTCTCTCTCTCTCTCTCTCTCTGTAGGTCTATCATAAATAAATAAATCTTTAAAAAAAAAAAAAGCACTTTGCACATGATGTACCAGTGTGTTGTGGTCCCTGTAAGGGCTCCGTTTCCATTTCCATGTATGTTTATGAGTGAGTTCTGCAATTTTGGGTTTAGCTCCACTGACAGCAGGAGAGGAGTTACTATTCCAGCAGCATCGTTTTCAACTCATGAATGAAATGGAAAGTCATTTCCCTGTCTGTCTGGAACTTGTAATTACCTGATTATTTAATTAGTTTCCTTTGTATTTATTTCATTTTGCATGACTCTATTATGGTCCTGTCTTTCTTTATGGTAGTGCATTTTCAGGATATCCTATGCGTCAAAAAAAGTTTAAAAAATCATTATTCTAGTTTGCTTGTGTCCCATTCATAGGTCAAAAGTTCTAAGCCATATTCCTACTGTTCTGTGTGAATATTTTAATTTAGAAGGTGAGGCATCACTTGGTGGCCAGAATAGTAAAAATGTTTTTTCCAATCAAGTTAAGTTAATTTTTCAAGATTTAATTAGATAATTAACCAATCAATTTATTAAATTGAGGGAGAGAAAGAGAAAGGGATAGAGGGAGAAAACGTGAGCGGGCTGAGGGTTAGGAGGAGGAGTAGGCTCCCCATGTGGAGGGACCCCAACATGTAGCTGAACCCCGACCATGGGATTAGGTCCTGACCCCAGGGCGTACAATTAAGTGACTGATACCACTGGCACCCTACAACTCAAATGTGATTATGGTTAATGATTCTTAGAGTAAAGCTAATATTTGGACATTAATCTATAGCTCAACTTTAACAAAAATAAATCTTCTATTGTTTTTATTCGATAGATGTTATTACCTAGTAAAAACTGATCTTTACTTCTCTGAATGACTTTAGGAAACCAGATGGAACATCATGTTAGAGACCATGGTGCCCAAAGGAAGTGAAAGGATACCTGAAGGAAGTTGTTTGTCCTGAAGGATGTGTCTCTCCAGTCCATTCAGGATGGTGACTACAACATTCCCCAGCCAAGCAGGAGACACCATTGATGAGGGAAAGTACCCCATCACTGTCTTTATAAGCAGCTTTGGTGTCGCCAGTGGTAAACATCCTCTCAGATAAGCTAATGCATGCCAAGAGGCAAGCACTCAGCACCCTTGCCACCAGGAAGATTATGTATTTCATCTCAAATGGACGCTGTCTGATGTTCATCAGAATTTGTGTGGAAAGCAACCGAGAAAGCAACATTCGTTCCTCAAAGATACTGAGCTCACCTTGACAGCATTAACTTGCACTTCTCCTCTGATGTTCTGGAATAGTCTCATGATGAAGGGACCATAAAGTGCTTCTAGAAGGACACAGAGTACCCATCAGCACATGGGTCATGCTGCTCAAGAATAATTCAGGTAGTGGTGCCTGAGTTGCTCAGTCAGCTAAGTCTGCCTTTGGTTCAGGTCAGGGTGTCTGGGACCTGAAATGGAGCCTGATGTGGGGCTCCCTGCTCAGCAAAGGGTGTGTTTCTTTCTCTCCCTCTGCCCCTCTTGCCTCTTCTGCTCTCTCTCTCTCTCAAATACATAAATAATTTCGTGAAGAAAATAAAAGGCTAATGGGGACTGTTGATCAGTATGAACGAAGGCTAGTGAACATGATGGCATTTGGTAACTAAGCATGGGCTGAGCTACCACTGTCGGGCCACTCACGGGGTTAGGGCTGGAAAATATGGTGTGTTAGGATTTTCTTTATTTTGGAGAATGATGAGAGAAGCCATGGTGCAGTGTCAGTGGGACAATGTCCTGGGAAAACTCTCTTATTCTTTCTCTCTCCTTCCCCCTTTCTCTGTATTTCTGTGTCCATAGCTGTCTCTCATTCTCTCTCTCTCTCTCTCTCTCTCACTCACAATTCTCTCTCTGTGTCACACACATGCACACACAACTCTGTCACACTCATAGGTTTAAACAAGTCACTCCACCCTAAGAGTCATGCACTTACAACCATACCAAACGGTGAACACACCAGCTCCTAGTATTGTAGAAATGTAGGCATGTTTTCTCACTGGGAAAGCTGCCTGTCTCACACCCCCAAGCCTCAGGAACATGGAATCGGGTGGCTGTCCAGAAGAGAACAGCAGGTTGCTGCATCTGCCGTACTATTTAGATTTTTTTTTTTCTGCAAGAGAGTGGTTCAAGAATACATACCACTTTCGCTGGTTTCTGAGACGTCTGCACTTACACAAAAGAGTAAACCATGAGGGTCAGGTCATGTGTGTCCTTTGTCATTGGTTCTCCTAGTGAGTATTCAACACCACATGAGCAACAGTAGTAAAACGATAGGCCTCCAAAGGAAGCACAGGTTGCACCCATGAAAAAGCAGGAGCTATTCCTGGGGGATGGATCTCTCGTTTACTGAAGGAGCCACACGAAATTCTTGAGGAAAAACTGCATGTGAGAGAAAGGTCCCTTACTACACTGTTTAAAACATCCCCTCCAAAACCCACAAAAATGGTCCTTACTCCTAAAAAATACACTGTTCCTTGTCATATCTGAATTCGCTCCAAAAAGAGGAAAAAAGGACCATTTCTAATTCAGGAAAATGGGTGAGCATTCCATAGAAGTTGGAAACTCATTCACTGACTTTTTTGTGGAAAAACTCCTGCACCACACACTTGGCAAGATTTAGGAGGACACAAAATAACTGTCAATGCATTCATTGGATGTGGTGCTCAGGAATTACTGAGCGATCACTGTTTATATGGGTACAGGGCAAGACTATTGTAGAGAGTGATTAATAAGTATCATATGAGGGTCTGGGGTCCATCCTCCTTGGTGGATGAGGAAAACCTTCAGCTCAGGCCAAGGCCCCAGTGTCCTGCAATCCATCCCCTCCTTGGGGCCTTGTTCAGCCCAGAATGTGCTTCTCCCTTTCCCTCTGCCTTTCTCCCTTGCTTATGCTCGCACTCTCTCTCTCTCTCTGAAATAAATAAAATCTTCCCCAAAAAGTCAATGGCAACTTCAAGTAGCCTGACATAATCAGTGCACAAATAGAACTGATCTGCACATCGATTCCAATGATGACTTCCCATCACTCATGCAGCTTGTTGTGAAATCCAACTAAAAACTCCCACCTTCTGGACATCTGGCAAAATCATTTCTGTCTCTGTAGGTCCACATATGCTGTCCTCTCTTTTGTAAGTTTTTCAACCTGATTTTACCCCTTTTCTTGGTAGGTTTGATTCAATGCTAGACAGTTATTCTCTTTTGTTCTATTTAGTCTAGTGCTCTATTGTATTTATTCACTCACAGGTTTTTTTTTTTAAAGGTTTATGTATTCATGAGAGATACCGAGGCAGAGACATAGGCAGAGGGTGAATCAGGCTCCATGTGGGGGAACCCGATGCAGAACTCGATCCCAGGCCCACGGGACCATAACCTGAGCCAAAGGCAGACGCTCAACCACTGAGCCACCCAGGTGTACCAGTAATCAGTTTGGTGAAAATATTCCATCCGGGAGAGGTTTAAATACTCAAAGTATACCATTTACCAATAGCCATAGCTGTGAAGCAGAGTAGGAGGGACAGGCTTCCCGTTATGCATTAAAAAAGATCACGGAGATCAAACGTACAGCATAGGGAATATGATCAGTGGAATTGTAATAGTGCTCTATGGGGACACATGGTATCTACACTTGTGAGCACAGTATTACCCTATACAAGTATCGAATCCATATGTGGTACACCTGAGACTAATGTAACCTTGTGTACCATCTTGATTTCAATTTAAAAAAAAACAGTAGTAATGTGGGCACCAGGCTCATTCCTTTAGTTGGGCATCTACTTTGGGCTCATATCATGATCCCAGGGTCCTTGGATACATAATATTATGTATTTGTCAAAACAGTCAGATGCATAACACAGAGCAGTCCTTAATATATGTGGTCAACTTCAATGATAATAATATCTCTACACTGGTTTGTTCTTTGTGATAAAAATTCCACACTAATGCAGGCATGTATGATTGTGGAAAATATGTGCCAAGGGATAGGGCGATACGGAAATTTTTATATTATATGCTGCTTTATGACACCAGTCTAATCCTAATCTCAATAATAAGGTCTCCTTATTAAAACATAATCAGTGATTTTATGTTGTTAATACTGTACACAGACTAGTGTCCAAATGTTTGCTTCACAACCCCTACCTTTTAATTTGACCAAATTTGAGTGGTAAAAGCAGTTTTACTATTTTGACATAAACTACTGACTGACCATTTAAATTATGAATTTCACATATAAAATGTAAATAATATAGGTTTGTATTTTTGTCTTTAGTGTGGTGTCCTGAGCACAGTAAAAGAATGATTCTTTTTTTTTTTTTTTAAAGAGAGCAAAAGAGAAAGTGTAAGGGGGAGAGCAGTAGAGGAAAAGGGAGAGAGAATACTAAGCAGGCTCCATCCTAAGCATGGAGTCCAACCTAGGATAATCTGATGACCTGAGGTCATGAACTCAGATGAAACCAGGAGGCAGTCACATACCTGAATGAACCAAACCTGTGCCCCTGGAATAAGTTTTCTTGAATCAACTAAAGGAATGAATTTCCTGGTTGCTTTCAATCGACTCCTTTGCTGGTTGTATTTTGATTTTTCCTCAAGCGTGAAGTAGTTTGGTCCAGTTTTGTATCCACAGAGATCCATAAACATTTTTCACCTAAGGTTTTTGATTGTAGACACTGGGAAACTCATAACCATAGAAAGAGCTGTGGACATCTTGCTCTCAGAAGACCAAGTGGAAATTTTAAAACTTGACACGCACTATCCAGGATGAAAATTCACTGGATAGGCTCAGCAATCCGATGAAGAAACAAAGCAGACAGTGGATGTGTAAACAGAACAAGAGAAAAAAAAAAACAGAACAAGAGAAATCGTACTATCATGAGAGGAGTGCGAAAAGACTGAACAAAAATTGATAGGAACTTAAACATGCATGCCTAGGATACATCAAAAGTGCTAAGTTCCACAGCATGGAGTTTCTGTAGGAAAGCAGCTGGTGTAGAAGGTATGGGGACAAAATGGCTAAAAATTTCACAAATCTGTGACTCAGATCTACAAAGCTCTGAAAACCCTCCTCCGGACACATTGTAACCAATCTGCTGGCAAAGAGGAAGAAAAACCTTGAAAGCAGAGGAAAAGGACACATTCAACCTAACAGAATACAAATTCCAAGGCCCGTGACTTCTCAGAAAACAGGTCAGAAGACACTGCAATGGTGACACAAGTATAGAAGGAAAACACCTCTGAGCCTAGGACGTTATGTTCAGGAAAGATAGCTTTAAAGAATGAAGGCAAAAGGTGAATGAAAGTGAAAACAAGACAAAGTCGGCAGACAAGCAGGTGGTAAACAACTGGAAGAATCAGTCATTGAGCCAATATTTATTTATTTTCATTAAAAAAATTTTATTGCAGTTCATGTTTATTATTTTTAATATAGTTTTTGATTGAGGGAAGGCCAATTTGGATATGAATGGGCTGGGGGAGAGGGAGGCAGAGAATCCTAGGAAGGTTTCATGACCAGTGAGGAATCCCAAGAGGGGCCGGATCTCAGGCTCCTGAGAGAATGTGCTGAGCTGAAATCAAGAGTCAGATGCTTCCCTGAATGAGCCACCCAGTTCCCCTCAGTAGGTAACTTGGACATTAAATGATGAGCAAGAACCTTCTACCAAATGGAGTGAAATGACACAGGGAGATGCTTGGAACCTCAGGAACATAAGAACCTCAAAAGGGGTGTTTTCCTGGGTAAATGAGGTCTCCTGTTTTTCTGTCCTTCCAAATTCTGTATGGCTTTTGAGGGCAACAAGGAGACCACAGTCTCAGAGCCTGGGGCTCCCCTCCTTAATCAGTTGATCAAAGAGCCAATCCAGGCAATGCTGGAGTAGGTGCAATGGGCCTGGGGGCCTACGGGTTGGGGTTGCATGTGGCCCTGAGAGTGATATCCCACTGGGCTTATAATGTGACTGCTTTGTGCGTGGGGTGATCTTAGGTACTTGAGACAAACTTAACCTTTATTCTTTTTAAAAAATTTTTATTTATGTTTAGGTAAATTCAGTTTGCCAACATATAGTTTAACACCCAGTGCTCATGCCATCAAGTGCTCTCCTCCTGGAATATAAGAAATAGGAACAAGATAATGAGGGAAAGGAGGGGATTGAGTGGGAAAAATTAGAGAGGGAGACAAACCATGAGACTCCTAAATCTGGGACACACTGAATCTCTGGAAAAGCCCATACATGTCGTAGCCCATAGAGGAGATGAATGTGATGCTAGAGGTAAACGATGTTGCCCAGTTTCCCTTAGTTTAAAAGTGGGCTGATGGGGTTTGTACAGCAGGTGAGGCCTCCTCAATACCAGCTCGAGCCAGCATCTGCCCTGATCCCTGGAAGGACTGGGCCATGGGCTCCAGGCAGGCATGAGGGAATGTCCTAGACTGGGCCAACCCTTGACGTGGGGAGCAGGCCCAGCACTGTGTGGCTATAGCAGTGAGATCAGACAGGAGCAGAAATCCTGGCCTCCCTGCCTAGGGCCTGTGTCCTGGGCCTGGTCAGACCAGGAGACTAGTTCTGCAGGACCTTGAGCGCAAGCGTGTGCCGCCAGCCCAGCAGCTTTCACAGATTCCTCTAGATTCCCTGCACCCAGTGAAGGCCTCGATGGCCTTGGCTGGCTGCACTCGATCCCTTCTCACACAGAGGCAAGTGCAGATTTTATTCTTGTCCCAGGACTGAGGATTGTGCAAGGAGGAGAGGAGGGAACTGTGCTCCCGGCACCCCTCCCACCTCACTTCTGCTGGATCCGGGAGGAGGTGCTGAGAGGGACCATTTCAGGGATGCCCATCCCTAGAGTGCACTTCCACCCTTTGGGCAGAACTGGGGGTAGCCCAGCATTGCTACTGTGTGACCTGTAGGTGCAGAGGGAGTGGGGCCCCGGCTGTACCAGCACCTGGCTCCCACGGAAGCAGTCTGTGTGCAAGTTCAGATGGGCGTGGCACAGCTGTGTATCAAGAGATTGGCTCCATCCAAGACCAAAGGCAATAACCCGAACCAAAAGGTCTCCTGCTCTATTCCCAAGAGATGCCAACCAAACATCAACAAGGGCTTTGATGCTTGCCAGTGACAAAGGGAGTCAGAGCTGGTCTGCAGAGAATGACCATCAAATAAAAAGAAGAATATGACCAACTGCACAATCCGATCCCAGGGCAGAATTCTTATTTTATCCAAATACCCTACTGTTTATGATGGAATAGACCAGAGAAGAGCACCTTCGTGGCTCAGTAGGTTAAGTGTCTGACTGCAGCTTGGATCATTACCCAGGACCCTGGGATCAGGCCTGTATCAGGCTCCCTGTTCGGTGCAGGGTCTGAATATCCCTCTCCCTCTGCCCTTCCCATTCTCCTCTCTCAAATAAGTAAACAAATGAAAAACAAAACAATTGCATTCCTATACATCATCTTCTTTATTTCATCCCGCCCACTCTCAGTCTACAAAGTAGCAGGTATACTCCAACTGCACCAGGGACTCCCTCCTGTTGATTCCCGCCTCATTGTGCTTCCGGACCTGAGGTTTCTTCCTCTTCAGGAATTTCATCCTCAATATTTTCCACCGCCCAATCTTTAGAGATACAAACACGAGGATGAGGTGATTAGACAGTGAGGCCCCGTGTTCCTGCTACTCCAACTGAGGCCACTTTGGAACACCTGTCGACACCTGCTCTTCCTTGGGATCCTCAGACCTTCCCTGGGCTCTTGGGAGTTAGAGCCCTTCACCAAGACATTGACCACACTGGCAAACCTTCCTTGAGAGAGAGAGAGAGGATGCCCCTTCACCTGGCATTTCCCCATTTCCACAAGATCATGATAGCTCTCACGTGGACATGGATCCACCTGGATCCACCTGTGATGGGTGGTGGACACCTGCTAGGTTAGATGGGGTCCATGTGCAGCCACTATGCCAGACTCAGAGCAGCTGCCCAGGAGAGCCATTCATGATGATGGAAATGATCTGTGTTTTCAACATGCTCTACTGGGCTCTGGCACTGTGGTTGGTATGATGAGGGATGAAATGTGTAACTTCATTGACTGTAAGGAATTTCCACATATGCAGGCATGTCTGGCTATCGGCTGCCTCCTTGGATAGCTCAGGTCTAGGATCCAAAAATGAGGAAGCTGTGACCTCCCTGCCCTAGGCCTAGGGGTTCCTGCAGTGGAATTTGCTGGCCTGACCTGACTTCATTTCTGTTGGTCTCTGGGCTCCTATCCATGAGGCAGGCACTACAGGAGGTCCTGGCATCACTCAGACAGGAAGGTCTGCACTCAGGTCCTAGAGGAATCCTAGCAGGGGCTGCTTCTAAGCAGAGGAGAGGACCCCATACACATGGGCTGGTAATGAGGCAGAGGGGGCACACCTCATCCTCTTCAGAAGCTCACACTTTTCCTTCCTGATGCAGGCTAGAGCCTAGGTAGGTACTGGTTTAGTGTGGGGCCCCACACCCCAGACATGCTGAGCAGGGACCTTGCCAACCCAGAAGTGGATCCCAGTTTTTGAGTTGCTGAACTCACTGAGCCCTGGCGTCCACGTATCTCTACTTCCCGCTATCTCTATGGACACAAACTCCTTACCTGAATTCTACCCCTTTGCTTGTGAAAACATGTCCATGGGTCTCCACCTGGAAGACCCGTTTTCTGGTTTGGGTTTTTGTTTATTTCACTACACCTGTGATTTTCATTCCAGTGAGGACCCAGAATCAGATTGGCGCTCCTGACTAAAGACAGGAAGAGACTGCTTCAGGGTACGTACCGCTGTCACTAGTTCTGAGGCCACCTGCAGGTACAGAAGAGAGAACACCATGAGGCTCAGCTCCCTCTTACTCTGCACTGATTTTACTGCTCTCAAAAACTTAAGGAAGCCAGATGGGAGGGACATCATGTTTGACACACTGGTGCCCAAATAAATGACAGGACACCTGGAGGAAGCTGCTTTTCCTGAAGGATGTGTCTCTCCAGCTCATTCAGATGCTGACTACAGGATCACTCAACCAAGCAGGAGAAACCACTGCTGAGGGAATGTACCCCATCTCGCTGTTTATTTCCAGCTTTGGTGTTGCCAATGGTAAACATCCTCTGAAATAAGGTAACGGTTGGCAAGGGGCAACCACTCAGCCCTTTTCTCAAGAGGAAGATTATGTATTTCACCTCAGAGAGCCACTGTCTGATTTTCATCATCACAATTTGTGTGGAAAGAAACCAAGAAAGCAACATTCATTCCTCCGTTAATGATACTGAAGCTCACCTTGACGATACTGATTTGTTCTTCCTCACTGATGTTTTCCATGAATTTTGTTATGAGGAATGAATCCAAGGATGAAACTAGAAGGACACAGAGAATCCATCAGTACATTCGTCATGCTGCTCAAGAATACCTCAGGTAGAGATTCCTGAGTTGCTCGGTCATTTAGGAGTCTGCCTTCAGCTCAGGTCAGGCTGTCTAGGACCTGGAATTGAGGCTAGTTTGGGGCTCCCTTCTCAGCAAATGGTCTGTTTCTCTCACCCTCCCTCTGCCCCTCTCACCTCTTCTGCTCCCTTTCTCTCAAATAAATAAGTAAAAGCACAGAAGAAAATAAGAGAGTAATTTTGGGACTGTTGCTCATTACGAATGGAGGGCTAGAGAACATGGAGGCACTAGGTTAGCAAGCATGGGCCGATCTGCACTGTTGGGCCACCCACGGTCTGAGGACTCTAAGATGTACTGTGTGAGGAGGTTCTGTTTTTTGTTATTTTTTAAGAATGTCGACTGAGTCCATCTTGTGGTGTCGGTGGGACATATCTGCTGGGGAGTCTACCTCACTCATTCTCCTCCTCACTTTCTCTGTATTTCTCTGTGTCACTGTCTCTATCCTCTCTCTCTCACTATCGGTCTGTCTCTCTCTCACACACTGCATAGAGTCAACAAGTCACCTCCCCCAAGCCTGTTGCACTCACAGCCACTCCACGCACAGAGAATACATTGGCTTCCTAGGAATGTAGAAACACGGACCTCTTTTCTCACCTGGGAAAGCTGCCTATCTCACACACTCCCAAGCCTTAGGAACATGGAATCTGGGTGCCTGGACAGCAAGGGTGTCTGGGTGTGAGGACAGCAAGGTTGCCCCATCTGCCTTACTATTTAGAGTTTTTCCTAAGCAAGAGACTGATGATTCCAGAATACACACCAGTTTCGCTGCTTTCTGAGGTGACCTGCAGTTACACAAAAGAGGAGAAGATGGGGGTCAGTTCATGTGTATACTTTGTCATTGATTCTCTGGTGAGTACTGAACACCAAATGAACAAGTGTCGTAAAGTCAAAGGCCCCCAAAGGAAGCACAGATTGCACCCACGGAGAAAGCATGAGCTTTTCCTGGGAGATAGATCTCCCAGGTTGACTGAAGCAGCAATTCCAAATTCAGAATTCAAGGCGGAAAAGTGCTTCTGAGCAAATGTCCCCTACTGCACAGTTTACATCCTCCCCTCCCAACACCCCACCAAGATGGTACTTACACCAAAAAAATACACTGTTCCTTACCATATGTGCATTCCCTTCAAAAAGAGGAAAACCAAGAGAGCAACATTTCTAATACAGGTAAAATGGGGCAGGCTTCCCATAGAAGTGGGTGGAGAGTCTTTCAAGGATTCTTCAAACTCAGACGCCACAGCCTTGGCAAGATCTAGGAGGACACAGAGTATCAGTGCATTGGTTGTGGTGCTCAGGGATTAGTGAGATCAGTGTTTACATCCATACAGGGGAAGCCTGCATGGTAACGAGGCTACTGCTAGGCCGTCATTGGTGGATGAGGAAAAACCTTCAGCTCAGGCCAAGGTCCCAGGGTCTGGGATCCATCTCCTCTTTGGGCACCCTGCTCAGCGGGGTTGTGCTTCTCCCCTTCCCTCTGCCCTTCTCCCTTGCATATGCTCTCTCCTGCTGTCTCTCTGTCTCTCTCAAATAAAAACTTTAAAAAAGGCAATGGCAACTTTAAGTATCATGAAATAATCAGTGTAAAAGAGAACTGATGGGCACATCGATTCCAATGATGGGTTCCCTTCTCTCATAGAGCTCGTTGTGAAACCCAGCCCCATGTTCCTACCTTCTTGACCTCTTCCAAAACCATTTCTGCCTCTGTAGATCCACATATGCTGTCATGTCTCTTGAATGGTTTTGCACTTGATTTCAACCGTCAAAAGACGGTGGGCTTGTGCAATGTTGGGCAATCCTTCATCTGTTCTTTTTTAGTCTATTACTCTGTTGTTTTTATTCATTAATCTGTCGTTATCAAAATCAACCATTATGGGAGAGATTTAAATACCGAATGTGTACCATTTACAAATAACCATAGTTGTGAAAAAGAGCGGAGAGGGCAGGCTTCCACATGTACATCAAAGCAGTCACAGGGTGAAAGGTCCAGCATAGGGAATATGATCAATGGAATGGTATTAGTGCTCTATGGGGACCCAAAGAATCTATGCTTGGGGTGAGTGCAGTTTCAATGAACGTAAGTGCCAATCATAGGTGGTACACCTGAAACAGATGTAACCTTGTGGGTCATCTTCACCCGAATTTAAAAGCCGTAATAATGTGGTCAGCGGGGTGGTTCCTTCGGTTGAGCATCTCTCTTTGGCTCGTGTCATGATCCCAGGGTCCTGGGTTACAAAATATTATGCATATGTCAAAACACACCCAAATGCAGCGCAGTTCTTAATAGAAGTGGTCGACGTCAATGATAATAATATCGCTACGCCGTTTTCTTGTAATAAATGTTCCACACTGATGTTGGTGAGAATAACTGTGGACGTTTTGTGCCAAACGATAGGGTGACGGGTTTTTATAGTATATGCTGCATTATGATATCAACCTAACCTTAACGTCAAGAATATGCTCTATTTCTTAAAACACAATAAGAGTTTTATTTGCTAATATTAAACACGGACAAATATGTCCAAATGTTAACTTACAACACTTCCCATTAAATCTGACCAAATTAGAGTTCTCAATGCGATTTCACTATTTTGGACACAAACTAATGACTGACCTTTTAAATTAAGATGTGGACACATGAAACATAAACAATACGGCTTAGGAGGTCTGTCTTTACTACGGCACCCTGAGCAAAACTGAGTAAGGATTCCTTTGTGTGTGTGTGTGGAGAGAGCAAAAGAGCAAGGAGGAGAGGGGCAGAGGGAAGGGAAGAGAGAATACGAAGCAGGCTTCATGCTGAATATGGGTGAATCTGATGACCCTGAGGTCACGAACAGAGCTGAAAACCAGGAGGCAGAAACTTAGCTGACAGAAACACTCAGGTGCCCCCTGGATAAGATTTCTTGAGGCTATTTAACGAATGAATTTTCATGTCACCTTCTAATGATGCCACGGACGGTTCCAACTTCTGTGTGTGCCACAGGGGATGTTAAATTAGGTATTTTCACCCACGTTCCAGGGCGGGTGTCCCCAGGTTGTCTACACGGTTCTCGTTCTGGCGTTTCCACAGTAGATCCTGGGAAATAAGTGGATATAGAAAGAGCTGTTGACAGGTTGCTGTTAGAAGAGCCTCGAAAATTAAGGAGTCAATCCCATTTACAATTGCACCCAAAAGCATAAGATACCTAGGAAGAAACCTAACCGAAGAGGTGAAGGATCTATACCCTAAACACTACAGAACGCTCCTGAAGGAAATGGAGGAAGGCACAAAGAGACGTAAAAATACTCCGTGCTCATGAGGGCTGGAAGAACGAATATTGTGAAAATGTCCACGCGACCCAGGGCAATTTACACATGTCATGCAATCCCTATCAAGATACCATGGACTTTCCTCAGGGAGTTGGAACAAACCATCTTAAGATTTGTGTGGAACCGGAAAAGACCCCGAATAGCAGGGGACTGACTATTCAAAACGAAGACCACAGCTGGGGGCATCACAATGCCAGATTTCAGGTTGTACTGCAAAGCCGTGGCCGTCCAGACAGTGTAGTAGTGGCACAAAAACAGACCCATAGATCAATGGAACCGAATAGCGATACCAGAAGTGGACCCTCAAGTTTACGGTCAACTGATATGCGACAAAGGAGGAAAGACTACGCACTGGAGAAAAGACTGTCTCTTCAATAAATGGTGCTGGGGAAATTGGACATCCACATGCAGAAGAAGGAAACTGGACCATTCTCTGACACCACAAACAAAGATAAACTCAAAATGGATGAAAGATCTAAATGTGAGACAAGAATCCATCCCAGTCCTCAAGGAGAACACGAGTAACACCCATTCTCAACTTGGCCAGAGCAACGTCTCACAAGATACATCCGCGTGGGCAAGAGAAACAAAAGCAACAATGAAGTATTGGGACTTCACCCAGATTGAAAGCTCCTGCACAGGAAAAGAAACAGTCCACAAAAGTAAAAGACAACCTACAGAACAGGAGAAGATACTTGCAAAGGACCTCTCAGACAAAGGGCTGGTGTCCAAGATCTATAAGGAACGCATTCAACTCAAGAGCAAAGAAACAAACAATCCAATCGTGAAACGGGCAAAAGACACAAACAGAAATCTCACAGAGGAAGACATGGACACGGCCAACAAGCACAGGAGAACATGCCCCGCATCGCTGGCCATCAGGGAACTACCGATCCAAACCCAAATGATGAGATACCACCTCACACCAGTGGGAATGGGGAAAAGTCACAAGACAGGAAACCACAAATTTGGAGAGGATGCGGACAAAGGGGAACCCTCTTGCACTGTAGGTGGGAATGTGTACAGCCACTCTAGAAAACTGTGTGGATGGAGGTTCCTCAAAGAGTTAAAAATAGATCTTCCCTACAGCCCAACAATTGCACTGCTGGGGATTTACCCCAAAGGTGCAGATGTGGTGGAATGCGGGGATACCTACACCCCGCTGTTTATGGCAGCAATGTCCACAGTAGGCAAACTGTGGGAGGAGCCTCGGGGTCCATCAAGAGATGAATGGATAAAGAATATGTGGTCCACGGCTACAATGGAATTGTTACCGAGCCACAAGAGATGACAAATACCCCCCGTTTGCTCCGACGTGGACGGACCTGCAGGGACTTATGCTGAGTGAAGTAAGTCCATCGGAAGAGGTCACACTTGATATGGTCTCATTCATTTAGGGAGTATAAAACCTAGGGAAAGGGAATAAAGGGAATGGAGAAAATGAGTGAAAGTATTAGTGAGGGTGACAAAACAGAAGACAGACCGAACTCTGGGAACTGAACAAGGGGTAGTGGAAGGGGAGGTGTGTGGGCAGTTGGGGCGACCAGGTGATGGGCAGTGATGCAGCGGAGGGGCGGGGCGGGGGGGCGGGGTCACATGGTGGGATGAGCACTGGGTGTGATGCTATAAGCGTTCAATTTGCGGGCAAATTGAACTGCAGTGAAAATGTTTAAAGAAAGAAAACATTTTGCTAATATTTAACACAAACTAGTATGTCCAAATGTTGTCAGCCTCACAAGCCCTCCCACTAAATCTGACCAAATTAGAGTTCTCAATGCGATTTTACTATTTTGGCCAAAGACTAATGACTGACCTTTTAAATTAATATTTGGACACGTGAAACAAAGAATACGGCTGAGGAGGTCTGTCTTTACTACGACACCCTGAGCAAAACTGAGTAAGGATTCCTTTGTGTGTGTGTGTGTGTGTGTGTGTGTGGAGAGAGCAAAAGAGCAAGTGTAAGGAGGAGAGGGGCAGAGGCAAAGGAAGAGAGAGTACGAAGCAGCCTCCATGCTGAATATGGGTGAATCTGACAACCTTGAGGTCATGACCAGAGCTGAAACCCAGGAGGCAGAGACTTAGCTGACAGAAACACCCAGGTGCCCCTAGGACAAGATTTCTTGAGGCTATTATTTAATGAATCAATTTTCATGTTACCCTCTGGGCTTTCATCCGTTGGCTGAACTTTTCTGTTGTGGAAGATGGCAAATAGCTTTGGCCGTGCTCCTGGGCAGGTGTACCCAGGTTGTCTGCTAGATTCTGGTTGGGTTGTATTCACAGCAGCTCCTGGGAAATAAATGGACATAGAAAGAGCTGTTGACTGACAGGTTGTTGTTAGAAGAGCCTCGAAAATTAAGGAGTCAATCCCATTTACAACTGCACCCAAAAGCATAAGCTACCCAGGAATAAACCTAACCAAAGAGGTAAAGGATCTGTACCCTAAACACCACAGAACGTTCCTGAAAGAAATCGAGGAAGGCATCAAGAGAAGGAAAAAGGTTCCATGCTCATGGAGAGGAAGAATTAATAATGTGAAAATGTCCATACTACCCAGGGCAATTTACACATTTCACGCAATCCCGATCAAAATACCGGGGACTTTCTTCAGAGAGTTGGAACAGACCATCTTAAGATTCTAGTGTGGAACCGGAAAAGACCCCAAAGAGCCAGGGGACTATTCAAAACGAAGGCCACAGCTGGGGGCATCACAAGGCCCGATTTCAGGTTGTACTACAAAGCCGTGGCCATCAAGACAGTGTGGTAGTGGCACAAAAACAGACCCATAGCTCAATGGAACCGAATAGCGAATCCAGAAGTGGACCCTCAACTTTATGGTCAACTAATATTTGAGAAAGCAGGAAAGACTATCCCTGGAAAAAGACAGTCTCTTCAAAAAAGGGTGCTGGGAACATTGGACATCCACATGCAGAAGAAGGAAGCTAGACCATTCTCTGACACCACACACAAAGAAAAACTCAAAAAGGATGAAAGATCTAAATGTGAGACAAGAATCCATCCAAATCCGAGAGGCGAACAGAGGCAACACCGTTTTTCAACTTGGCCACAGCAACATCTCGCAAGATACGTCCGCCAAGGCAAGAGAAACAAAAGCAACAAGGAATTATTGGGACTTCAGCCAGATCGAAAGCTCCTGCGCAGCAAAAGAAACAGTCCACAAAAGTAAAAGACAACCTACAGAACGGGAGAAGATACTTGCAAACGACCGCTCAGTCAAAGGGCTAGTGTCCAAGATCTATAAAGAACATACTCAACTCAAGAGCAGAGAAACAAACAATCCGATCGTGAAACGGGCAAAAGACCCGAACAGAAATCTCACAGGGGAAGAGAGAGACACGGCCAACAAGCACATGAGAACATGCCCCACATCGCTGGCCATCAGGAAACTACAGATCCAAACCCCCAGGAGATACCACCTCACACCGGTGGGAATGGGGAAAAGTCACAAGACAGGAAACAACAAATGTTGGAGAGGACGCGGACAAAGGGGAACCCTCTTGCACTGTAGGTGGGAATGTGAACTGGTGCAGCCACTCCGGAAAACTGTGTGGAGGTTCCTCAAAGAGTTAAGAACAGATCTTTCCTCCGGCCCAGCAATGGCACTGCTGGGGATATACCCCAAAGCTGCAGATGCGGTGAAATGCGGGGACACCTGCCTCCCGATGTTTATGGCAGCAATGTCCACAATAGCCAAACTGTGGAAGGAGCCTCGGGGTCCATCGAGAGATGAATGGATAAAGAAGATGTGGTCCACGGCTACAAGGGAATATTACTCAGCCATGAGAAACCACAAACACCTACCATTTGCTCTGACGTGGACGCACCTGGAGGGATTATGCTGAGTGAAGTAAGTCCATCGGAAAAGGACAAACTTGATATGGTCTCATTCATTTGGGTGATATAAAAACTAGTGAAAGGGAATAAAGGGAATGGAGACAATGAGGGAAAATATCAGTGAGGGTGACAAAACAGGAGACATACCCAACTCCGGTAACTGAACAAGAGGTAGTGGAAGGGGAAGTTGGGCTGGAGGTTAGGGCGACCCAGTGATGGGTAATGATGTGGCCCGGGGGGGCGGGGGGTGGTGTGCGGGGGCGCGTGGCGCACTTGGCGGGATGAGCACTGGGTGTTTTGCTATAGCGTTCAATTTGCCGGCAAATTGAACTGCAGTAAAAATGTTTAAAAAGAGTACATTTTGGGGGATCCCTGGGAGGCGCAGCGGTTTGGCACCTGCCTTTGGCCTAGGGCGCGATCCTGGAGACCCGGGATTGAGTCCCACATCGGGCTCCCGGTGCATGGAGCCTGCTTCTCGTCTGCCTGTGTCTCTGCCTCTCTCTCCCTCTCTCTGTGACTATCATAAAAAAAAAAAAAAGAAAAAAAAAAAAAGAAAAAAAAAAAAAGAAAAAAGAGTACATTTTGCAAATATTTAACACGGACTTGTATGTCCAAATGTTAGCCCCACAAGCCCTCTCACTAAATCTGACCAATTTAGAGTTCTCAATGCGATTTTACTACTTTGGCCACAGACTAATGACTGACCTTTTAAATTAAGATGTGGACACATGAAACATAAACAATACGGCTTAGGAGGTCTGTCTTAACAATGGCCCCCAAGCAAAACTGAATAATGATTCTGTTTTGTGTGTGTGGAGAGAGCAAAAGAGCAAGTGTAAGGAGGAGAGGGGCAGAGGCAAAGGAAGAGGGAATACGAAGCAGGCTCCATGCTGAATATGGGTGAATCTGATGACCCTGAGGTCACGAACAGAGCTAAAAACCAGGAGGCAGAGACTTAGCTGACAGAAACACTCAGGTGCCCCCTGGACAAGATTTCTTGAGGCTATTTAACGAATGAATTTCCATGTCACCTTCTAATGATGCCACGGACCGTTCCAACTTCTGTGTGTGCCACAGGGGATGTTAAATTAAGCATTTTCACCCACATTCCAGGGCGGGTGTCCCCAGGTTGTCTACACGGTTCTCATTCCGGCGTTTCCACAGTAGAACCTGGGAAATAAGTGGACATAGAAAGAGCTGTTGACAGGTTGCTGTTAGAAGACCCTCGAATACTAAGGAGTCAATCAATCCCTTTTACAATTGCACCCAAAAGCGTAAGATACCTAAGGAAGAAACCTAACCAAAGAGGTGAAGGATCTATACCCTAAACACTACAGAACGCTCCTGAAGGAAATGGAGGAAGGCACAAAGAGATGGAAAAATACTCCGTGCTCATGAGGGTTGGAGGAACGAATACTGTGAAAATGTCCCTGCGACCCAGGGCAATTTACACATTTCATGCAATCCCTATCAAGATACCATGGACTTCCCTCAGGGAGTTGGAACAAACCATCTTAAGATTAGTGTGGAACCGGAAAAGACCCCAAATAGCCAGGGGACTATTCAAAACCAAGACCACAGCTGGGGGCATCACAATGCCAGATTTCAGGTTGTACTACAAAGCCGTGGCCGTCCAGACAGTGTGGTACTGGCACAAATGTGATCCTGGGAAATAAGTGGAAATACAGATCATGACTTCTAGAATTGTCCTGTTGTATGTAACCTCATTCCTTCAAAAACCCAGGAACCCAGAGAGGATGTACATTTCCAAAGTAAAGTTTTTAAAGGATTATTTTGAGTGCACTCAGCTGTGCACCCAAATACTCTAGGGATAGTGTCCTGAAGAGGCAGAAAATCAATTATGTAAAACCAACAACTTTTTAACAGCAGCTTACTTAAGAAAAACATTTGGTGCCGTTACAGAGCAATTACTTTTTACTCATATCTGATATAAAGTGATTTAAATTGGCAGAAGTAATGATTACAGAAATGTCTCTAAAATATTCTTGGCCCTAAAGGGAGGGAAAAACAAAACAAGACAAAACCAGAGAGGGAGACAAACCAGAAGAGAGTCTCAACTTAGGAAGTAAACTGAGGGTTGCTGCAGGGGAAGTGGGCTGGGGGATGGGGTGACTGGGTGGTGGGCACTAAGGAGGGCACATGATGTACTACTGAGTCCTTGTTATAGACAACTGAGTCCGTAAACTCTGCCTCTCAAGCAAGTAATACGCTACATGTGTATTGGATTTTAATTAAAAATAAGTAAAATACACTTGGCCCTAGATGCCCTAAAATTTACATCCAAATATCCTAGTCTAACACCTGAAAATCACGTCCTCTAGGTATTCTAAGACATCGGCAAGCGTAACTGTTTTGTAGTTTAAGTGACACGTTTGCTTAATTAAAAGAAGATGTCTACCTAAGAGAGAAAGGGGATTTTTAAAATCCTGGATGGAGGTTTCATTAAATAGCCTAAGTACTTGTCACTTAACATTCAGATGACTAATCCTTACAGATTCCTTAGAAGGCTGAGAAATTATTAACCATCCCTGTTAATACAACATTTTTCATGGCTCTTAGGTCATTAATAGGAGTTTTAAGTTCTTGGGGTACCTGGGTGACTCAGTCTGGCTAAGCCTCTGCTTCAGCTGGGGTGACCTCGGGGTCCAGGGGTCAAGCCCCTTCCAGCAGGCGGCGCGCAGGGCAGGGGGTGGAGGCTGCCCCGTCGGAGACTGCGGGGGCTGCGGGGGCTGCCGGGGCCGGGGCTGCCGGGTCGGGGCTGCGGGGCCGAGGCTGCCGGGTCGGGGCTGCGGGGCCGAGGCTGCCGGGGCGGGGGCTGCCCGGGCGCCGGCAGCGGCCAGGCGGCGGCGGCGACGGTGAAGACGGCGGTTGGGCTGGGTAAGAGCGCGCTGCCCGCGGCGTGGCGGCGGAGGGGGCGGGGCCGAGGGGCGGGGCCTCGGAGGGGCGGTCCCGTGGGCGGGGCCTCGGAGGGGCGGGGCCGCGGGAGGAGCCCGGAGCAGCGGGTGGCCCAGCCCAGGCAGCCTCCCAGGAGCGCTGAGTCAAGGCAGGAGGTCGCCCCACCGGGCCAGTGCGGACGAGGAGCGGGAAGAGCGAGGCGCTGGCGACCCCACCACGGGAGTCGCTCCCTTCCACGCACGGGGCCCGCTTCTGAGATGAGCTCTGCGTGTTATGCCGTATGTTGGCAAATTGAGCTCCAATAAAAGTAAAAGAAATTAGATTCTTTGTACCTGAACCTAGAATATAATATTTCAACCTGTAGCTTCTTTGTTTATTCTTCTTTCCAATCTTCTAGAATTCTCATAAAAAGAACATGGGTCTAGAACACAATGAAGAAAAATGAAACTCGTGTGTGTGTGTGTGTGTGGAGGGGGTTAATAATTCTGGGGAGTTCTTAAAGTAAGGTAATATTACTCATTTAATATATGTTGATAGCATCAGTCTACACCCTGGTCACTGGTGGACATGTTCCTTAACAAGTGTTGAAATTCCCAAAATGTTTTAACTAGAGTAACCAGTTATTACGTAGCACTTTATAAGTTTTTTTTTTTTTACTTTATAAGTATTAATACAAATGAATCATTGAGTTTTAGGGAAAATCAGTAATACCTGAAAATCATCTATATTTACTTTGAATTTCTTTAAAGAAATAGAGTGTGGACTCTACATACTGATTTATTGAAGATGACACTAGTAGGTAAGGAACTAAAAAACATCAGTGGCCAGCACCCTTGAGTTTATTGTTGCTTTGCATTTCTGTGTCAGAGGTAATGCAATCACAGTTGGACTAGGGACTTCAGGGACTCCTGGCTTTCTGAGAGCGATGATCCCATGGTAGTCTCCGGCTTCACTCAAAAGGCAGCCAAAATTAACTAAAGAAAATCTCTTTAGAAAGAAATGTGAAACAGTGTATGTTTTAATCAGTATCTGTTCTAGGGACATTTCAGTGGAGATTTTCTTCCATGTGACTGGAATTTCCAAAGAACAAGACCAATCAAAGCCTCTAGCTCTAGTAACACAGTATATTTTAATGACCTAGAATTTCTAACATATTTATCTAATTCAGCATCTTTACTGATCCAAATTTTCTATTTTTCTTTTTTCTTTCTTTCTTCTTCTTTTTTTTTCCTCCCAGCTAAATATCTTTTCCATTCCCCTTCTTCTTCTGCATTTTGATCAGGTCCTAAGAATTACATCCACAAAATATGGAAATCCTTCCATATAAAACAGATAACTTAGTAACTGGATAACCAATTGATTCAGAACTAAGAAGGAAGATCTTATTGAAAACTTTGGAACTTTTGTTTTGATTCCAGAGATGCTGGCATGAGTACAGAAAGGGAGTCATCTCAGATAAAAATGATTTATAGATTTTTCTAACAGAAGTTTTTTGAGGTCCTTTCATATGCAAATTTATTCAAATAGCACTTACATTTAGCCATCTACCTCTCTATATTTGACCATTTAATTCTCAGAGAGCATCTATTTTCTTTTCTTTTTTAAGATTTTATTTATTTATTCCTGAGAATACCCAGAGAGGAGAGAGAGAGAGAGAGAGAGAGAGAGAGAGAGAGAGGCAGAGACAAAGGCAGAGGGAGAAGCAGGCTCCGTGCAGGGATCCTGACGTCCTCCGGGATCACGCCCTGGGCTGTAGGCGGCGCTAAACCGCTGAGCCACCGGGGCTGCGCGAGAGCATCTATCTTCTGTGAAAGGACCCGGGTGTTGGAACGCAGGAACAGAAGACTAAGTGAGCTATCATTCCAATATTGTGATTATACGATTTGTTAGAAAATAAGAATTTATTTATTTATTAAAGATGTATTTATTTATTTATGATAGACAGAGAGAGAGAGAGAGAGGCAGAGACACAGGAGGAGGGAGAAGCAGGCTCCATGCTGGGAGCCCGACGTGGGACTCAATCCCGGGACTCCAGGATGGGGCCCTGGGCCAAAGGCAGGCGCTAAATCCCTGAGCCACCCAGGGATCCCCAAGAAGAATAATTTAAATATGTAGTATTGCCTTCTCTGTATATCTGTACTAAGCAGGTGGTAGGAGTAAGCCTATGCAGCTATCTCTGCATTTACTTGTAGAACCAATTATAGAAATAATTATGAAAGCGAATGCAAATAGGTATTCACTTGGCATAGAAAATTATTTTAGCAATGAAATTCTTGAGTTTCCATAATACCACTGAAATATATACGCGCATATATAATACATACATACCATGTATGTATATGGTATGTATATGGTATGTATACCAAGCACACACACACACACACACACACATATACATATATACAAATATATGTTTAAGTGGTCAGAGGGATTCTCCTCTTTTCTAATTTTATCAGCTTTCTTTCTTTTGGCATTTCCTTTTCTTTATTCAAAAACTCCAGCTTTCATTTCAGTCATGAGCAAGTCTAGGAGTTGAGCTAAAGTGGCAGGAGATGAGTGATAGTAATAGGGAGAGAAATCAAGAATGAAAGGGAATTGGTATGACTAAGCCTCACCCATAAACGGCCCCTGCACCAAAGTCCAGAATAGTCTCGTGAGTGTGTGTATGTGTAAAGAAAGAAAGAAAGGATAAACATTAGGTCCAACATTATTAGTACAAACGTGAGATAAACATAAATCAGAGAAAGACATTAAGCAAATCTTCAGTGGCCAAAATGAGGGGAAAAAGTGGAGTCACTCATCTTTTGGGTACTCTGGGACACGTAAGAATCTCTGCCAAAAGACTCGGTATTTCAAGGACAAGAGATTGAAGAGCCTAACGTGAAAATCTCTTACGTAGGTCTGGGGGTTGAAGTTAAACTATTGATAAGAACAGAGAAATTCCACAGAAAGAATTTAACCAAACAACCGATTTCTGGTTTCGTACCTTCACATTCAGGGTCCAGAGTTCTCTAGAAAGGCACACCCCCAACAAAAGATTTAGAGAGTCTGAATATAAAGCCTTGCTAAGCAGTTATTCAAATCATACTTATCAAACAAATGAATAAATCTCGAGTGAGAGTCAACAGAAAGCCAAAGAACAAGATTCTCAATAATAACAATAATACTAATGATTAATAATAATAGAGCAGCTATCTCGTAATATCGCAGGGTCACGCCCCCAGCGGAAGGCAGGTGCCAAACCGCCGAGCAACCCGGGCGTCCCATATTCTGTCCATTTTAGAGATGAGAACACTGAGGCCCAGAGAGCGTCAGGAACAGTCCCACCGGCTCCCGCGGCCACCTCCAGCCTGGCACCGAGCGGACGTCCAGGAAGGGACGCAGCCCC
The DNA here is from genome assembly GCF_048418805.1 of Vulpes vulpes. Classification (NCBI taxonomy): domain Eukaryota; kingdom Metazoa; phylum Chordata; class Mammalia; order Carnivora; family Canidae; genus Vulpes; species Vulpes vulpes. The sequence continues at coordinate 17,273,894 of NC_132789.1, read as the reverse complement.
GCCCCGCCCCGCCCCGCCCCGCCCCGCAGGGGGTGGGACTGCGGCGCCGCGCGTGGTGGGCGGGGCTGCCCGCGGGGGCGGGGCGGGGCCGGGCGAGGCCTGGGGCGTGCGCGCGGCCCGGAGGACCCTCCCGCTGGGCGCCCGGCCGCGCGGCGGCGGCTCGGGAGGGGCGGGGCGGGGCGGGGCGGGGCGGGGCGGGGCGGGGCGGGGCGGCCGCGCGGGGGGCCCTGACGTCACCGGGCCCTCGGCCCCGCCCCGCCGCGGCTGCTGCAGCCGAGCCCGCGAGCGAGCGCCGCCGCCGCCGCCGCCGCCGCCGCCGCCCGGTCGGGAACGCAGCGCGCGCGGCCATGGCCTCGGGCCCCGCGGGTAAGCGGGTGAGCGGGCGCGGGGCGCGGGGGCGGCGGGAGGGCGGCCCGTGCCCCCGCCCCCAGCGCTCGGCTGACCCGCCGTCCCCCCGTCTCGTCCCACAGAGGCGGACACGCGGCAGAGGCTGCTGCGCACTGTCAAGAAGGAGGTAGGTGCCGGGGGTGGGGTGGCCGGGGGCGCGACCCTGCGGAGGGAGCCGCCGGAGCTCCCCCGGGGGAAGGGTCTCCAAAGGGGTGGGGGCCCGTGGCAGCGGGGCGGCCACCTGAGCTGTGGGGCTCACCTGGTAGGACTGGAGGCGGGTGAGTTGGGGGTGGGGGCCTCAGGTACGGGGTCGATGCTTGGCTGCTGTGTGTAGGGGCGGACGCAGCGGGAGGGCCGCCCCCGATGGGGCACACCCGGGCGTGTCTGGGTAGGACCCCCTCTTGTGGAGGAGCAGGTGGGTGGGTCTCATTAAGGGGAGGCAAGCACCTGGGGGCTGACTGGACTTACTGGGAGGTGAGGGGCTGGGTAGGGCTGCAGAAGGAGGACCAGACTTCGGGAAAAGGGAACGGTTCACTTTGGGTAACACCCCCCATCTCCCCTTCCCCACAAGTCTCAGTCCTTAGAGCCGCCCCCAGGAGCTTGGGGACTCCCTCCCCGAAAGTCCCTGGTCATTGGGTTGCACCATCTGTGGGCCTGTGCCAGGGCGTCTTGGCAGGCGAGTTCCCCTCGCCCACCCCTGCCCACCCCTGCCCACCCCCCCACCCCCGACACGCAGTAGGGTGCGAATCAGGCAGGGTTCACCTGCCCCTCCGCCCCCTTCACTCTCCTTGGGGCCAGCTGGGAGCCCAGTCTAGCCTTTAGCGAATAGCCCTCGACTTCCCGGAGAGGGGCGAACCTGCAGTGGTGGGTTCCTGGGAAGCATGTAGATGCCCGGACTGTGTGTGGAGCACGCTCACTCCTGTGTGGGCGCCGACATGTGCTGTGAGTGTGTGTCTGAGGCTGTCTGTGCATCTGCCTGGAGGTAACCAAGTGTGTCTCCGTATTGCGTGTACATGTGTCTGTGTGTGGATCTGTTTTTGTGAGTATGGTGTGTGACCGTGTGATGCGTAAGTCTCTGCGTGCGTGAGTGAGGCTGCGACCAGGTATGTGTGACTGTATGTGTGTGTGCTGCCCTCCTTATGCTGCCTCACATCCCTCACCTGGGACCCGATCGCTGTTGAGCGGCATCACCTCTGTACCTTGAGTCCTCAGCCCGAGATCACAGAGGGCTGTAGACCTTGGGGCTGGCCTGATTGCGTGTGTGTGTGTGTGTGTGTGTACGCATGCGTGTGCACACACGAGGAGGGTGTCAGCCTGGTGTCAGCACTGAGCACCCAGAAGCCCCTCCCTGCATGGTGGCAGTCAGCCATCAAAGACAGCCTGGAAGAGGGGACCTGTGGCTGCCCCTCCCTCCTCAGAAAGCATGGGCGCATGTTGTGCGTAGGTCTCTGTGTGGCATGTCTCGTGTTGTTCAAAGAATCAGCTCTAGAGCTAGTTGTATATTCTGGCATTTCTGAATAAGGATCCGTAATGAGGGATGTGGAGTTCCTCAGAAAGGTCCAGAACTTTTCAGTTTGGCCCTCTTAGAGGCATTGTGGGACCTGAAGAAAGCTCTATCTAGATAGACCATCTTTCCAACAAAACCTGCACACCTGCAATTTTCTGATGACGAGTTGGTGGAGGGTGTCTTATAGAAACTCTCTCAAAAGCCTTCAGGTTAAAAGCCTGTAGTCTCTTTGTTCATTGTTTAAACCTAGATGTAATTTGTACTCCCCGGAGATTGTCACATGGAATGGCTGTGTTTTCTTTTCTTTTGAAGCGTTTAGTTATTATTCATGAGAGACACACAGAGAGAAGCAGAGACACAGGCAGAGGGAGAAGCAGGCTCCCTGTGCGGAGCCTGACGCAGGACTCGATCCCAGGACCCCGGGATCAAGCCCTGAGCCAAAGGCAGACACTCAGCCACTGAGCCACCCAGGCATCCCCGGAATGGCTGTTTCTCAGGAAATGGCTTGCTGGTTCAATGGAAGGGGTCTACGGGTAGAAGAGCCTGGGAGCAAGGCGTCAGGGAGGGCAGTGCCTCTCGGTATCTGCTTCTGGGCAGGGCTTCAGCTGGGCCTTTGGCCTGGTTCTGCCAGGAGCTCCCTTGGTGCCCTGGACAAGTCCTTTCCTCTCTCAAGGACTCAGTTTCCACAGCTGGAGAAAGAGGCATTGGTGCAATGCTCCTGGAGGTCCTACCCATGTCAGTCTAGTTTGGAATATCGGCAAGCTGTGGAGGACACGTTGCCTCCAGTGACCAGAGTTGTCAGCTTGCATCCTCTGTCCTGGGAGCAGCCGAGTTTGGGGCTTAGAATGAGCTTTCTGCCTGGCCTAAGGCTGAGGCCATCACTTGATCAGAGGGACCCCTTGGCATCCTGCTTGGTGCCTGAAGGGGTCAGGGACAGAACCTCGCAAGTTTGGGCAAAGGTCCTTGACCCTGGATCTGCAGTCAGAAGGCAGGTTTATAGCCACAAGTTGGTGGCTGATTCTAAATTCTGCATTTCTCAGGGCACATCATTTCAGTAATCAGAGTTTCCATAGAGTGGGTACTATTCTGTGCCGTATCCTGTGTACACGGTGACTTTATGAGGTGACTGAGGCTGCCCCCATTTCATGGACAAGGAAACCAAGCCTGGAGACGAGGTGTGGATTGCTCAAGAGAACACAGCCAAGAAGGTGCAAAGCCGGGGACTTAACCCCCCAGATCTGTCTGACATCAGAGCCAGGCTCTTACCTCTATATCCTAAACGTGCTCATCCGTGTCTCCACGGCACCACAGTCTCAGCTGTGGATGGAATGATTTCCATCTTACAGAGGTGAAAAATGGCCCAGACGGGATAAGTGATTTCTCAAGGGCACAGAAGCAGTCAAGGGAAGACAAGTTCAAGTCTTCTATGAACCCCTTGTTCAGCATGGGTGCCCCTAAGGGCGTGGCGATGAGTCCATGCCCCACCGAAGCAGACCTCCTCTCTCCTTGCCTTCCTCTGCCCACCTCTTGGGAGAGCATCTTGTCCCAGTATCAGAGAGCCAGTCTTCAATGGAATGGTGGAGGCAAACTCTTTGCGTAGAAATCTGGGAGTCAAGTCTGCTCTTCCTTCTCCTCATCTTTTGGGTTCAGAGAAGTCACATCCCTGCCTGTCATAGCCTCATCCAAAGGTACCTCCCGTCATTCTTCCTGGAAAGGGTGGCTTAACAGTCAGTTTCTTTAGACAAGGTTTGCAAGCTTGGGCTGAGCCACAGAAGCCAGAAAAGCCAGCAGCGGCTATGGGGCTGGAAGCTCTGTCCTGTGCTGACTCTGGGAGCCAGTACGACTCAGAACCATGAAGCAGGTCAAGAAAGGAGCATTGGGCTCACCCAGAGCTGGGTTCAAATTCTGACATGTTTATTTACTGAAGGGTGTCTGTGTGCCAGACACAGGACTGGGCTCTGCGGATGCAGCAGTGAATAAGAGAAGTCCTGCCCTCTTAGGGCTGACATTCCCATTTTGGTACACAGATCCTGATAGACATTCTGAGTGTAATTCAGAGGATTATGACAGCCTTTGCGCCAAGGTGTGAAGGAGAGGTACTTGGCACCACAAGAACATACAACAAGGTCAAGGTGGCCCAGGAAGGCGCCCTGGAGGAAGTGATGTTAAGAAGATACGTGAAGGGGATCCCTGGGTGGCGCGGTGGTTTAGCGCCTGCCTTTGGCCCAGGGCGCGATTCTGGAGACCCGGGATCGAATCCCACGTCGGGCTTCTGGTGCATGGAGCCTGCTTCTCCCTCTGCCTATGTCTCTGCCTCTCTCTCTCTCTCTCTCTCTCTGTGTGTGTGTGATTATCATGAATAAATAAAAATTAAAAAAAAAAAAAAAGAAGATACGTGAAGGATGAGCACACCTTTAAGATGAAGGCAGGAGGTGGGAAGACAGAGGAGAACCATTCCTGGCAGAGGGAACTGCATATACAAAGACTTTGTGGCTGGAGGGAGCACCGTGAACTTGAGTGATGAGAGGACTCTGAAGTGGCTGGAGGACAGAGAGGAAGGAGCATGGTGCCAAATGCAGAGGGGCAGAGCTGGAAGTCCTATCCTAAAAGCACAGGGAAAACGGATGGGGAGGACAGGAGCTAGGTGGAGGAAGAGGGCGGAGCTAAACTTGATGGCTTGTAATTGCACAGCCTTAGAGGGGCATCTGTCTGTACCTTCACAAGGGTCTGAGTTTCAGTTTATTCCCAGTGAGGATGAAGATCACTTGTCAGGATAAGCGATGTGAAAACACCCACCACATTAGCCTGAGCTGCCTCTGGGCAGGCATCTTATTTTTTCTGTCTCCCCAGTGTCGCCCAGGAGATAGGGTGGCCTGGGTGAGATTTCCTGCAGTTAAACCCAATCAGCTCTATTCTGGCTCCACCCTGGCTCGCTTTGCCCTCCCCTCCTTTCTCCTCCCAGCCTCCAACCCTTAATTTTGTTTTGGTTCCCAGAGTGGCAGCTGCAGGGACCGGCTTCTTGTTGCCATGACGACTGCCATTAAAGGAGCCAGCCACTTGAGCCAGGTTGATAACGGAAGCCAAGTGACTAACAGCCTTGTTTTCTTGCCTTGGGCTAGGCCTGGGAGGCCTCTTAATTGGAAGAGACAAAAGCAGGTGCTTGAGGGCAGGAGGACAGACCCCCGGGGGAAGGAGGCAGGGGGATGAGGCCAGTGCTGGAGAGGAGGCTCTTGTGGACCTCTGCAAACTGGAGCTGGTATGAGAGCTGCCATGGGGAGCCCTTGCCACAGCGGCTGAGCTGGGCGCGTTTGGGGAGCTGTGCCTTCCAGCCTTGGGACAGGGTAGGGGTGTGACGGGATGGTGGAGGAGGGTTTCACATCCTAAGAAGATTGGAGGAAGTGAGAGAATCAACTGATGTTTCTACTGAGATCCCTGTGGTGCTTCCACTTGGATCTACTTCTTCTCAATAAAAGAGGGGCAACAGTTTTGCCCCCCAGGTGAGGTTGCTGGACACCGTATAGGTCATCGAGTTAAATTCGAATTCCAGATAAACAGAAGTAAAGTGCCTAGTGCTAAATCTGGCAGCCCTAGCCCAGGGGACATTTGGTAATGTCTGGAGCCATTTCTCCTCAAAAACGAGGGTGTGACTGACATCTAGTGGGTAGAGTCCAGAGATGCTGCTCAACCTCCTGCGATGCAGAGGACAGCCCCCCTCCCCCCCCCCCCCCCCCCCACCAAGAAGTGTCAGCCCAGACTGGCACTGTGGTTGAGAGAGAGAAACCTCTGTGCTGGAAAACTCCTTCACTTCTTCATGACGGCCCAAGGAGGGAGGATACTTGTCTCCTTCGCTCCATAAAGGAGGAGCTGGAGGCACAGAGGGGTTAAGCAGCTCACTTTAAGGTCACACAGCCAGTCTGTGGAGAAGCCAGGATTCAAATCCTGCTTTGTCAGCTCTGAAGGGTGGCCTCACAGAGGTCCAGCAGAGTCCCCGGAGACATGGCTTGAGGTCAGGCGTATGTAGGGGAAGAGATGGGGCAGCAAAGGCCCGCTAGATGCACCCTGCTTGGGGCTTTGCTCCATTAGATGGCAGGGAGCTGTAGAAAATTTATGAGCAAGGAGGGTCTTGCTTGGACTTGGACTTCAGAAAGTATCAGCTGGTAACAGGTCCAAGATGGAGCTTTTTGCCACTTTTAGAAGAAAGCTTCCTCCTTTCTTTCCTGCCTCCTTCCTTCCTTTCCTTCCTTTCTTCTTTCCTTCCTCTCTATCCCACCTCCTCTCCCTCCTTCCATTCCTGACGTTTTTTGCTGCCTCCTTTCTTCCAGGAATATTTATTGAACATCAACTATGTACCAGGTACAGCTCTAGGAACTGTAGAAAAGGTGCAAAGCGACATCCCTGCTCACATGCTCTCATGAAGCATAGGATCTAGTTGGGGGACAGATAGATAAACAATAAATATATGCAGGCACCCCTTGGAGATATCGTGGGTTCAGTTCCAAGCCACCAGAAGAAAGCAAATATTGTGATAAGTCAAATCGAAGGAATTTTTTGGTTTCCCAGTGCATGTAAAAGTTGTGTTTACACTATAGTGTAGTCTATTAAGTGTGTGAAAGAATTATGTCTAAAAAAATAATATAATTATTATATTTTTAATATAATCATCTTAATCTAGAAATACTGTGTTATGTCACATATTACAATTAATTTTATTTTTATTTTATTGTACATATTGTATACATGTTTTAAGGGGAGTGGGAGGTGAAGGCTTCCAAAAAAAACCATTTTACTGTTAAAAAAAATGCTGACCATCATGAGTTTTCATAATCACTGATCACAGATCACTATGACAAACATAATAATAATGAGAAGTTTTGCAATATTGTTAGAATTACCAAAGTGTGACACAGAGTCAGGAAGTGAGCAAATGCTATTGGGAAAATGGTGCTGATACAGACTTGCTTGATGCAAGATGGCCACAAACCTTCAATCTGTAAAAAGAAAAAAAAGAAAAAAAAGAAAAGAAAAACAAAAGTAGTGTCTGCAAAGTACAAGAAAGCAAAGTATGCCTGTGTTAGAAGTCACAAATGCTGTGAGGAAAATAAAGCTAGAAAGTGGGTGGAGAGTATCTGGGTAGCTCAGTGTTTGAGCATCTGCCTTTGGCTCAGATCGTGATTGCGGGTTCTGGGATCAAGTCCTGTATCAGGCTTCCCGCAGGGAGCCTGCTTCTGCCCCTGCCTATGTCTCTGCCTCTCTCTGTGTGTCTCTCCTGAATAAATAAATAGAAATCTTAAAAGAAAAGAACGAAAAGAAAAAGAAAGTGAGTGGAGCGGAATGGGCAGTGCTTTCCAGAGGAGGTGGTCAGGCATGGCCTCTGATACTATGACATTTGAGCAGAGACCTAAAGGGAAGGAGGGAACCCTGCTGACCTCTGCAGGAAAGGTGTTCCTGCCAGAGGGAACAGCATAGGCAAAGGCCCTGAGTCAGGAACGATGAATAGCAAAGAGGTCAAGGAGCCTGGAGTGGAGTGAACAGAAGGGAGGAGGAGACAGGTCAGAGAGGGAGCAGGAGGCCATTCCTGCAGGGTCTTGTGGCCCCCCCGGAAATGAGACGGGACCCGTGGGAGAATTTTGAACAAGGGGAGAAGCATGAATTCATCCACGTTGCGGACTGCTCTGGCCACAGCCGAGCAATAAATGCAGGGCACAAATCGGGGGCACAGAGTCTTTAGGCAAGAGAAGAAACTTCGCTGTTCTCTTCTGAGCTTTCAATTCTTAGGCTAGAAACCACAGCGCCTTACTCTGCCCCACTCCCCCACTGGCCAAATAGGGGTTCCAGAAATACTTGCCAGTCAAGTAGATGCAGGAATACTGGGTGTGGATATTTTGGGGTTCTCTGATGCTTATAGGGTTGACTCAGATCAGTTCACGTGTGTCGTGTTTTCAGGCTTAAGCTGGCAGAAATTCTCCTCGTGAATAATGCAGCCACATCCGTGCGGTGTGTTTTGATGCTTTTTTCAGGTCTCTGGCAATGCGGCTTCCAGGAGCTTTTGCTAGCACAGGGCCTGGTGGGCTTTAGCACCCTGGTTTGATGTGAGGAGGGTGGCAGGTGGGGCCTAGCTTTCCGGCTGGGTTATGTCTCCTGTGCAGTCTGGCTGGGTCTTCCCTGCAGTAACCTCTTGAAGGGCTCCGGGAAATGGTAGTGTAGCATTTGTTGCTGGTCGGCAGGTAGGAAATGGCATTTGTGCACCCCACTTGCTGGCTGCAGACCCCAGGATGGGAAGTGAGGACACCAAAGTCCTTGTCCCAGCGCTGCCCCTAACCACCTGTGGCCGCCCGCAGTTTCCTTCTGCCTATGCCATTCTGCTTTCCAAGTGGACGCAGTTGGACAGCTCCGGGATTCTAAGAACCTCAAACCATCAGATTTGGCCAGCATCCCTCCCCGAGAGCCAGGTCTCTCGCATTTTCTCAACAAGGAATTTGCCAAGTCTGTATTTAAGACCTATTAAAACTCGGTCACTGATAAGACCATCTGGGAATCTTCGTTCTGGTCAGGAAAAGCAAAGGCTCAACTAAAGGCATTCTAACAGGATAAAGATTTTTTTATTTCTTAAACAGTATTTACTGAGCATCTTATGGTGATGGCCTCATTTAATTGTCATGAAGCCACACAAAGTGGATAAAACACTGTCCCTTAAAGGTAAGGATAGTGACACACGGAGATGGCAAATAAGTCACCAAAGGTCACCGACAGTGTCAGTGGTACAGCTTGGATTCTGGCTCTGGAACCGGGCTCCGCATCACTCCGGAGCTGAAACCAATGACCTATCACATATGGTGATGAGCTCCTCTGAGCACGTGGAGTTGGCAAAAGGTCCAGGCTTTGGAATCGGACAGCCTTGTGTTCCAAGTTTGAGTCCTGCCATTTAGTGGATGCTTGGACCTTTCCAGCTTTGGTGTCCTCGTGCATCAGGTGGCGAGGGTATCCTGTACCGCGCAGCACTGCTGCGATGCTATCACTGCCAGGTATTCACCAGTATTTATGAAGGGACCAGGCAGAGTGCTTGGCTTACCCATTTAAGAGCAAGATAGAAATCAGTCGCAGAAGGACATTGTGCTGCCCTGTCTGGTCAGTCACATGAACTTGTAGATGTTCTCAGTGTAGGATCTTGCTCTCTTTGGGTAAGCCCCAGGCTGGGGGTGCTGCTGCCACAGGAGCAGTGCCGCAGACTGGGAAGAGGGTATTTCTTGGGGTCCAAAGGAACGAGCCCTTGAGCGGGGGTGGGGAAGGCTGAGTCTTGCCTGGCTGCCTCAACATCCTGAGGTGGGCAGTTGGATCTTCCCTCTGGGTCTGCTTATTCATTGGCCTCGTGGCAATAATCCCTCAGCTGAAGAAATTCTGACGCCCTTGTGAGCTTGCGGGTCTTGTCACTTAGCCACCGCGAGGCCCTGGATGAGCAGCTAAGTGCTGAAGGCCAGGGGGAGGCAGTGTACTTTTCCTTGAGTAGTAGAGGAAGACAAGAAATAAATAGATTCTTGTGCTTTTTCATTGGACAAACTTGAAAGAACTCAGTTTTGTAAAGGACAATAACCGTTCCTTTGGCAGTGAGTCTCCTACTTAAAAATCAGAGAACGGAAGCCTCAAGACTTGAGACTTGATGATACCTGGGACCTTGACTGGATTCTTCTTTAATTTTTAATTTTTATTATTTTTAATTTTTATTATTTAATTTTTATTATTTAGTAAATTACATTTAATTAGAATTATAGCAACTATCATGCATTTGTTTCCTTCTTTTTGAGAACTAGACATCTTTACAACCACCATTTATTAAATGCTGCTCTAACTTGCTTTGTTTGATCTCATTTAGTGCTCAAAGCGAGCTTCCTATAGAGTAGGTACAAATAGAGACTCTTCTTTACTGATGAGAGAAACTGAAGCTCAGAGAGGTTAAGAAACTGGACCAAGGTCACACAACTGAGACGTAGCACGGCGCGGTATTTTAGCCGGCTCCACCCATTTCAATTTGGATGATAACTTGCTAACCAAACCAGCTCAAACAATGAATAAATATATGAAGATCAAGCCAAGAGGGAAAGAGAGCCTTAAGAAATCGACGTTATGGTTTCAGGGGTTTGGGAAGTTTGGAGTGAGGCCAGCTTCAGGTACAGCTCTATCCAGGGGTTCCAATGATGTCATCAGGACCCTCTGTGTTTTCTGGTCTCTGCACTGATTTTCTCTGTGCTAGCTTTCTGCTTTGTTGGTCTCTGTGGGGAGGGAGAATGTTGCCCAGCTCTCAGGTTACAACCTGCCAGCTTGGCATCAGCAGACAGAGAGCTTCGCCTTCCCCCCCCAACCCCCCTGCTGTGGTTCTCCTGGAAGATTCAGGATTAGGTTTCATTGGACCTCCGCCCCAGTCACATATGGCTTTTGCGCCAATCACTCTGGGACTCATCGCTTAGATCTGTCAAGCTGGAGGGATGCTGTGGGGGTCAGCCCAGTGAGAGGGAGGGAGGGGACCCAGAGGAAGTCCAGGTGACATGACCAGGCAGGGACATGGGAACGAACTAGGCAGACAAGACACAGATGCCTGCCTGGGCAGGGTGAGGGCCCCAGCATCTGGAGCTCAGCCCCGCGGTGCGGAAGTGACCTCCTGGGTGCTAGGTGTCTGTGGGATCTAGGGGCCTGGGCAACCCTGAAGTTATGCAGACACTTTGTACTTGTTGTAGGGAGAGAGTATCCTCAGTACGTCTCTGAGGTCCACAACCCCAAAACCCAAATGCGGTTCGGAACCGCTCAGCAAGATGCTGGAATTTGAAGATGAATACAGTTTCCCCGATCTCGGCTTGCTCAGAAATGAAATGCTCCCTAGTTTGTAACCCAGTGAGCCCTCCAAAAACAACCACCCCTAACAACAATCATAATTAGCATTTACCGGGCACCTACTGTGTTCCAGACCTGCACCATCCAATTGGAGCCACTAGTGTTACATGTTTATATTTAAAGGAAGTAAAACTCAAATAAAAAAATCCTGTTGCTCAGTTGTCCCAAGTTTCAAGTAGCCGCATGTGGCTAGGGATCCCGTTTTGGACATTTTAGGCACAGAGCATTTTCCAGAAAGTTCTGTTGTGTCCTAGACATTGTGCTAAGTGCTCTACATCCATGAACATATTTCAGTCTTAAAACAGCTCAGAGGGGTAGGTCCTATTTATTATCCCTTTTTATAGAGGGGAGTAAATTGAAGCACGAAGGAAGTGAAGTGACTTACCCAAGGCCACACAGCTGGTGAGGGAGCAGAGCCAGGGTACTCACCCAGCCCTTGGATGTGATGCTTGGCTGCTTTTCCTCCCAGTGTAGGCTAGAGGTGGCTAATGTGTTTTCTGGCTCACCCTGTGCTGTTTGAAGCAACCATCTGGAATTCGTGTTCTTATCTCCTGTAGCTGCCCAGACCCCCAGAGAGAATTGAGGCCGCTCCAGCGTCTGTGCGTGCCTTCCTGATCCACGAGGCCCGTGGGTCTGAGGAAGTGGGGCGTGTTGCCAGGGGAGCCGCCTCACACAGCAGCAGAGCACCCAGGAGAGGGCTGGCCGGTCTCCAGGGCGTGGGCTGGGAATGTGAGACACGCAGGCTGTTTTCTCCGGGAATGGAGGGGCGGGGGATTGACTGTCTTCACAGTTCCATCATCTCCCTGAGTGGCTGTGTGCGGGAGGTGTAGCTGGGGGGACCTTTTTGCCAAAATGCCCCCAGGTGAATGCCCCAGAACCAGGCCCTTGCGTGACCTTCTCGTCAGGGGGTGTCTGAGCACCTGTGCAGGGCACCTGTGTGAGGGAAACCCAATCTCAGCGCCCAGAACGCCCTGCTTCCAGGTCAGGGCAGGTTGGCCAGTCCCTATACTCTGAGGGAACGATGCGTGGTGCCTATTTATAGCATCCCAGAAAAGGGTTAACTGGGGCTGTCCTAGCAGCAGCCCACTGAGAAACAGGCTTTTGCTTCCCTTGTAAGGCCCACAGCCATGTTTAGGGCAGGTGCTAAGAGGGAAGACTTTGCTAGCACTAGGACTCTGAAGATCCAGGTGCCATGGCTTCATCACCTATGTCCCCGCCCCCCCGCTCTCTCCCACAGGCACAGATGGGGCTGCAGAAGGACCGTCCTGTGTCTCTGCTTTCATTATCCATCTGTGTGGATGTGGAGGGCAGGGTGGAAGTGTGTGGGTGGGAGGGTGGGGCAGGGCTGTTCTGGAACCGTGTATGAGAGAGAGCAAGAGTCCAGGAGAGGAAGCTTTGATCCGTTCACCAGCGGCTACTGGGCTCTCGCTGTGTGCCAGACGCCTTCAGACCCCTTCTCTGAGAAGGCCCCAGCCCTGTGCAGGCTGCGATGGGCTGAGGGCAGGGAGGAACCCATCTGGAAGGAGGCCCTTTGCCTATGTGCCGGAGCGTTGGGATCCCTGCTGACATCCTACAGTAGCAGCAGAGCACAGACAAGATATTTCCTTTTTTACTTTCTTCTTTTTTAATAATAGACTTTATTTTTTATAGCACGTTTAGGTTCACAATGAAACTGAACAGAAAGTACTGAGATTTCCTATACATCTCTTTATCTGCCCTAAAAATCCTCTGCGCTCTGCTGTTCATCCCTTTCTGCCCCCAACCCCTGGCAACCACTGATCTTTTTGCCGTCTCCATGGTGTTGCTCTTTCCAGAATGTCCTGCAGCTGCATTTGGACAGCATGTAGCCTTTTCAGATTCTTTGGTTTCAGTAATACGTGTTTCAGGTTGAAGGTTTCCCTCTTGCTACCATGATTCTCCATTGGAGACCTATGTGCAGAGGGGAGGGGGAGCTGGGTGGTATTGGGCACACCTGGGGAGGTCAGTGGTGAAAAGGTTTGGCAGGGCAGAGGTGGACCTGGCTGGTGTTGCAGGGCCAGGACTTCAGGAGCAGGGAGTTGGCCACCTGGGACTCCGAAGCTGGAGATGATTCAGATCCCAGCCTCTTCACGAACCAGATGGTCTCCATCCCTCCTAGCTCAGCTGCCTCATTGGGAAAATAGAGTAGTAGCAATGGCACCCACATGGCATGCTTGTTATGAATCTTTGGGGCTCATGGATGTGAAGCACCCACGTAGCTTGTGGGATGCACCAGTACGTATTGAATGAATAAATGGACCTACTGTGTGCCAGGCTCAGTGCAGGGCAGATGGTCGTGGGTTCGAGTCCACACTCTGCCACTCAAAAGCCATGTGCACGGGCAGCCCCGGTGGCGCAGCGGTTTAGCGCCGCCTGCAGCCCAGGGCATGATCCTGGAGACCCGGGATCGAGTCCCACATCAGGCTCTCTGTGTGGTGCCTGCTTCTCCCTCTGCCTGTGTCTCTGCCTCACTCTCTCTCTCTCTCTGTCTCTATGAATAAATAAAATAAAATCTTTAAAAAATAAAATAAAAAAATAAACTTAAAAAAAAAAAGCCATGTGCAAAAAAAAAAAAACAAAACAAACAAACAAAAAAAGCCATGTGCTCTTGGGCAAGTATTTGACCTCACCAAGACTCAGTTTCCTCATCTGTAAAAATATGCACCCACACCCATCTCACCTAATTACCCTGAGGATTCAATAAAATAATGCCCCAAGCATGGTGCCAGGCTCAGCGAACACCTCATAAATAAGTGTGTAAAGCACTTACTGTGCGGCTACCACTGTGTTAAATGCTTTTGATGTATTATCTTATGCCTGTGAGGCAAATACAGATACCCATTTTACTGATGGGAAAGATTTGCCCAAGATTCTGTGCAAGAGCTGGGGTTTGAATTCTGGAAGTTTGACTCTAGAGCCCAGTGCTCATAGCTGACCATTGGAGCTTGGAAGGGGAGGAGGAGGAGGTCCCATCAACTTTGCCTAGGGGGTGGGGGGTGGGGGTGGCTCGGGAAGGAGGGCAGAGGACACCTTAGTGAGTCCCAGAAGATGCAGTGGTTTTGCCAGAGCTGGAGATGGAGGTCGGAGTGGGTGAGGATATCAGGTGCAGGGGACTGCACAAAGCACAAAGCAAAGGCAGGGGTGGGAATCCTACAGAAGGAATGGCACAAGTGACCGAGCTGGGCGGGGGAAGGGGCGGGGAGGGGACAGGATGTGGCAGGAAAGGAAGGTAGGGCCCCATGGTAGAAGCAGTCACAGCTCGCAGCCCTGTTCCAGGCCTTCCCAACTCACCTCCTGTGCGCCCCCTCCCCCATAAGAAATTAAAAAATAAAAAGCCGCCAGCTATTTCCATGTCGTGCCTTTCCCTGCCACATTGTCCTTCCATCTGTTCCTTCCTTTGAGCTCTAGGGTGGCTGGGGGGGGGCGGGGGCAATTGCAGGGGCAGCATTTTCCTCCTCTGGTTTAGAGTTGGAGAAACCAGAGAGTTCAGTTCTGTTTGTACCTTAGATCTTGAGCATCACCTCCTCCAGGAAGCCCTCCCTGACCGCTAGACCTACCTCATCAGCTCAAGTTCCTTTGTTATTCTCCAAGAACTAAATTCTTTTGCTGCAGGGAACTGGCCTACTTTTTTGTTGTCATGTACCCATTTGTTGTACTTGGTTAGTATCTGTCTCTGTAGACTGCCATGTCCACAAGGGCAGGGATTCTATCTGCTCGTCATCTTGTACCAAACTCCTAGGAGGTGCTCCATAAATGTTAAGTGAATGAGGGACAGCTGTGGTTCTTGTGAAGGGAAGTGCTGGGAAGGCAGGTGTTGGCAGAACATGGAAGAGGTACATTTATCCCTGCTTGGGTATGGAGAGTCCAGGAAGGCTCCCAGAAGGAGGTGACACCTGGGCTGAAGCCTGAGTTGCACTTAGCTAGCTGCAGCATGTCGGGAGGGACCCTTGGCAGAAGGCATATGTGGGCAAAGGCACACCCACGGCTGGGTCTGAGGGCCCGCGGTCCGAGGCGGGGCTGGACATGCTGGCCTGCTAGGGCATGTGCATCTCGCCCTCAGCATCCAGGAGGCCCACCCGGGAGGCAGAGCTGACCTCTGCTCATTCCCCTCTCCTCCTCACTTTGCCCAGATGCTGCGAGCTATTTTTAAAAGTCACCCTGAAGGCGGTCCAGACACCCTAAATGAACCGGCCTTTCCACTGTGAGTTTCTCGCGGCCGGGAGAGGCAGGGGGCCTCCATCTCATTAGCTCCTGCTGGCTCAGCATTACTCACCCAGCTGCACTGCCAGGCGCCAACCACCCAGGACCCCAGCTGGGGTGAGCTGTGCTCTGAGCCAGCACCGAGGCAGCAGGACTTGGAGGAGCAGGTGGCAGCTCGGCTGGTTTTTATTTTGGCCTAATGTGAGCCACAGGCACAGTGCTGGGTGCTTTATGCCAGGGGTCCCTGTGGCCAAATCCAGCCTGTGTGTGCACTGCCCTTAAGCCAAGAATGGTTTTTACATCCTAAAAAGGGGTGTGAAAACGAGAGAGGATGGGACATAGACGGTATGTGGCCTGAAAATAGGTTTGACAGATTTAGCAAATAAAAATTCAGATCGCCTGCTGAAATTTGAATTTCAGAAAAACCAGAGAATCTTTTAGTATAAGCCTGCACAGTATCTGGTACATACTTAGACTAAAAGAAATTCCATATGTATTTGAAGTTTAGATTTCACTGGGCAGCCTGTGTTTTTATCTGGCGGTCCTGCTGTAAAACCTGAAGTGTTTGCTCTCTGACCCTTCACAGAAAACGTTTGCCCACCCTGGCCTTGAACACAGAGCAAATGAGATCAGGTGCCAGAGGGCCTTAAAGACACTGGAACCAAACCTGATGAGCATGAGCTGCTGGCGTGTGTTACTAATATAATCAGAGTGATCGATCACCCAACATAGATTGAGCACCTCCTGTTTGCCCAGCGCTGTCCTAGAGATGGACAGTACACACATAAGCGTGCAGGTGTATAGTGAAAGTCAGGCCGTGATAAATTCTAAGCAAAAGTATACAGCAGCAGAAGGGGGTAGAGAGTGACATGCATGAAGCTTTTACACTGTGTGGTTCTGAGCTCCTGCTCCCATTCTGAGCGCTGTGCATGCTTTTTTCATGAAATCTGCACATAGCAGCCCTGACAGGTGGTATATCATCTCCATTTCACAGATAAGGAAACTGAGGCCTGAGGTCATCCAGCCAATGGCAGAATTGGAATTTGACCTGAGCCTGGTGACTCCTGATCTCCTATTCTTACTGGCTTTACTAAGGTGCCTCCCTTTATAGGATGCCAGCTGTATTATGCTGGGTCCTGTTAGAGGCCCTCTGCTGATACTTTCCATAATCCTTATGGGAGCCTTGCACGCTGGGCTGTATTATTCCGATCCAGGCATAAAAGCGGTGAGCACGGCACTGTGTGGAGAGGCAGCCGGGAGTAGTGAGTTGATCTGGAACCTAGCAGGGTTCCAGGTGGGCCACGTGAGGCTATCTGGGTATCAGTGGGCAGGTGGCAGGAATGGGGTGGGGAGAAGGCACGGCAGGCCGGGGAGCCCCCACGAGTCCCGTCTTCCTGCTTTTCGGATTGGCCTCGGTTTCCCTGCCTGCCTTCCTCCTGAGATTGATTACTTCTCCTGTGTGCTATTGAAATATTTGCAGGTGGAGGGTGGGAGGGCGGGGCTGGTTCCTGAATTTGCAGGGTGGGGCTGACAGGGGTTGATGGTCTGAGATCCCACGAGCAGGGGTGGGGCCAGGCCACTGCCCCAGAGGCCAGTGAGGTCCTAAATAGCCCCTGGATGGGAAGCTGGGGTAAGTGCATCGAGCTGAAGGGCCCCATAGCTCACACTCATGAATATCTACTGTGGGCCGGCCCTGAACTAGGCAGTCCCTATCCTCTAAGACTGGCTCCTGTTTGTAGAATTCCTACCATGTGCCAGGCACTGTCTCCACAGGGCTCTTGCAAGGCTCCCGTTACCCAATGAGGCAGGGACACTATGATCATCCACCCTATTTGACAAGTGAGGAAGCTTGTCCAGCATCATGAGTGGTCAAGGATTCGATGTCAGGTCAGTGACTCCACATTCTGGCTCCTAGCCTCTCCACTGCCTCCTAACATCCTGTCGTTAGAGCTAACAAGCTGGTTCTGAAGGAAGTGAGCTCCCCATCACTGGGGGAATGCAAGCAGATGTTGGAGGACTCCTTAGAATGGGTGCTAGACAGGGATGAAAGCTTCCTGACCACTGTGACCTTTGAGGTCTCCCTGCCCTGAAGAGGCCCCCACAGGACATGGGTGGCAGAGTCCGGTCCGGGTGACTCAGGACTCCTGACTTGCAGTTAGTGCTTCTTTGGTCTCCATGTTGGGTGAGACCTAGGAATCCCTTTCTCATAGGTTTCTCAGCACTTTGGGATTTTAGAGGGCCTGACCCCTTTCTGGGCAGGGCTGGAGGCATTGCTGACTGTGAGACCTAAGTTCAAGAGGTCCTGACCATGCCCTTTCCTGGTTTTGTAACCTTAGGGCAAATTGCATAAACTCTTGTGAACCTCAGTTTATGCAGCTTTAAAATGGGGATGATGATGTTCCTGTGAGGATTAAACAAGGTATTCTGTACAGAGACCCCGGCACATAGTAGGTGCTCAGTAAACATACTCTCTCACTCTAAGCTGGGCAATAACAAAAGCATTTTGTTCAAAATGGCCTCCAACTTCTGCTATGAGACAAAGTATTTGTTAGAATAAAGGCCCTGGGTCTGATCGTGCCTCCTCTGCATGACCTGGGGTGGTTATCGAACAGCTCCCTGCCTCAGTTTCCCCATCTGGGAAAAGGGAATAATTCAGTAATCCACTTCATTTGGGTTGTCACGCTATATACAGTTCCAGGAACACAGTGAGTGCTCAAAAAATAAAAAATGGCAGCAAGCTTTAGCATCATGAAACTTCTACTATGTCCTAGCCAGGCCTGCCCTTTTGCAAACAGCAGCCCATTTAACCGTCGCCCTGGACACGAGGGGTTGAGCCGGGATGCAGATGGAGGTCTGTGGGCCTCGAGTCCCAGCTACCACAGCCACTGCCTCTGTGCTGCCTGAATCACACATGATCCCAGGGCTGAAGATTAGAGAAATCACAGAGGCTGGGGAGGGGCCGGGAGGCCACCTGCCACTGCCACCATGCCCAGACCACCCCAGGTCCCTCACATCTGTCAGCTTTCACAGCCGACTGAGTCCAAGCTCATGCCTGGCGCCTGAGAAGGGAAAGGTGGTTGAACTGAATTTCAGAGGCCTTCTGTGGCCCTCTCCCTCACCCCCCCAGGTCTGGCCAGTTCCCTGGGGATGGGGCCCGCCCTCGAGGGTGTGGGTCACAGCCTCTTCCTGCAGCCCTTGCTCTCTCCTGGGAGGCTCTCAGCGTCCTTCCCAGGGAGACTTCTGCCCCACCCCGCTGCCTTTTTAATTTCCTCTTCTGGCCTCAGGCTGGCAGCCTGTTACTAACTTCTGGAGACGGGTTCTAGCCCACAGCTGGGAGCCAGCAGAAGTGGGGGGCACCTCACTTGTCAGGGCCCCTCCCCAGGCTGAGCACTACCCACTACCCACGGGTGCTGCATTTGCACCTCCACCACCCACCCCACCCCAGATCCATCCCCAGGACAAGAGTCCTGGAGCCAGCCTTCCCTGGGGATTGCCCTTCCTGAGTTTCAGAGTCCACAGCGATAAACGGACAACCTTCTCCACTCTGCAGAGTTTGGACTTGAGACAGCGCGTGTGTCCAGTCTGGGTAACGATAGGAAACAGAGGATTCCCCCAAAGGGAGTACAGTAAGGTGAATTTAATAAAGGCACTACTGACCAAGGCAGGGTGGGGTGCGCCAAGGATGCAGCACCCTGTGGTGGTAATAGTGAGGAAGCCGCAACTGTTACCTCCCCTGGTCTGACATGGGGCCCAGGAGAGGTGGCCAGAAGGGGCTGGCTGTGTGGGGAAGGTCCCAGACAGGAGCCGTGACTGCTGAATCTCTTCCTAAGGATTTTGGGACAGCTTCCTGTTTTCTATCCTCTCGCACCTCCTGCTGCCATCTGAGCTTGCGTGCGATTTCCTTGGAGAGCTTGATAAACATCCTGGAGTTGCTGATTCCATGGGTCGGAGGCCAAGCATTTGTGTCTCTACCAGGTCCCACCTGGTGCTGGTGCTGCTGGCCCTGCTGGGCAATGTCACATTTGCCCTGTGCCTGTCTTAGCTTGTCCTACCTTTTGGCTCATTGGAGTGAAAGGTCGTCCTGGGCAGGACTGTTTGACTCCATCCCTGCTGCTCTGTGCCCTCAGTGCGAGGGCCTCCTGCCGAACTGCATTCATGAGCATTTGAACTGTTTACGACGACGTCTCCCTGTTGACTGTTGCTCACATGTGTGCATGCTTTGGCTTGGCGGTACCTGAGTGGAGGCCATTGTGGAGATGGAGGTCAGCATGCAGGCTTATTTGGGTATGCCTTTGGGATTGACACCCGGGGAGCAGAGTGAAGCAAGCAGGAGAGGGCCAAAGGAGAAGATGGGCCACGGGGCTTTCATGGAAGCGCCACGGCGAGTTCCCAGGGAGCTTTGTGGCCCTTCAAAGCTGTCCCAAGCTGGGGCGAGGATGCCAAATCTTCAGGGCCCGCCTGCTCCAGTCTCTGGGTGAGGGCCACCCTGGGAAGCAGTGAGACCTTGGGGCAGGCTCTCCCTGTGGCTGAAGTAGTCCCCTGTCCTCTAAGGGACTGGCAACCCCTCTAAGGGTTCTCCAGCACCCCCCTAAGCAGCCTCCAGTCCTGAAGGGTTCTGTGGGGCACACTGTGATACCTACCATGTGATCAGCTCTTGTCCAAGGGGCCAAGGAGGGGCCAGTAGCCTTCCCTGGACTCCGTGCCCCAACCTGGAAAGCCCTTTTGCTCTCCTCAAGCACACAGGAACCCCCCCCTCCCAAGAACTCTGCCCATGGTTTTTGCCAACAGCGGACTTCTGAATCTTAGTTTTGCTGGGCCAGGCCATCATGTAGCAGAGAGAGGCCGAAGCCCCCAGACTCCACCCCGGCTTGAGCTGAGCTGGGAAATAAGAGCACCAGTGTTGCTATGAACCACAGACAGTGGTTAGGGGGTCCTCCCGGCCTTCTGGAGAGAGGGAGAGTAAGAGGAAGGGGTTGTTTCCTCTGTTGTGTCACGGAGGGCGGTGACCCCAGTAAGTGCATCTGACCCCTGTTTCTGGAGTGGAGTGGAGTGGGCAGAGGCTCCCCTTGGAGTCAGATTGCCCAGCGTAGAAACCTCAGCAGGATGACCTTGGATGTTCTGACCTTGGCTAGGTAGTAACCGATACCTCTGCATTTCATAATTTTCTTGTGAATGAAGTGGGTGGTAGGGGCCACCTGGGAACCATGCTGTGGGGATTATGTGGGGCTGGCCGCGTGCCTCTGCTCAGACTGGCGTAGCAGAACACCACAGATAGAGTGGCCTAAACAGACCTTTATTTCTTGCAGTTTGCCAGCTGAGAAGTCCGAGGTCAAGGTGCTAGCAGATTCAGCTCCTGGTCAGGGTTCTCTTCCTGGCTTGCAGGCAACCACCGTCTCACTTTGCTCTGATTTCTTCCTCTTCTTTTAAGGACACTAGGCCCATCCTGAGGCCCTTGCCTTCAGGACTTTGTGTAACCCTGATTACCCCCCCCCCCCCCCCCCCCGAGGCCCCACCTCCAAATACCATCACACCAGGAGGGGGAGAATAGGGCTTCAGCATGTGACTCCATAATACCATGTGTGCTTACCACAGTGCTGTGCAAGTGTGTGTAAGCTAGAGCAGCATTATTATTTTCAGAGACAAGCCATTGGCTGAAGCTTCTAGAGTAGCATCAAGAGCCTGGGTTTCTGCTCCTGCCTCCTGTACACTGTGTGACCTTGGGCTGGCTGCTTAGGCTCTCTGATCTTCATTCTCATAAAAATAGGCCCACCCCGCACAGGGCTGAGGAGAGGGTACAGTGAGTTAATACAGGTAAGCCTAGAACTCATTCACTCGTTCACTCATTCCTCCTCTGGCAGAGAAGTGCTCCGCTGGGGGGATGAGGACGTGGAGCATGATGGTGAGGATGCTGACGGTGGGTGTGTCTGTCTGCCCCGGCTGCCATGACAAGCTACCACACCCGGGGGGACCTGAATGCCAGATATTTACGTTCTCACACTTCTGGAGGCTGGAAGTCCAGTATCATGGTGTTGGCAGAATTGACTCCTTCCGACGTCTGTGAGGGAAAGCTCTGTTCTGGGTGTTCTCGTACATGGCCCTCTTCTCCCAGGATGGCGGACTCTTCCCTCTGTAGTGCTCTGTGCTCAGACTTCCTTTTATAAGGACACCAGTCGTACCAGGTGAGCGCCCACCCTAATGACCTCATTTTAACATAATTAGCTCTTGAAGACCTTGTCGACAAATAGATGACATCCTAAGGTACTCGGGGTTAAGGTTTCAGCGTATGAGTGGGGGGCAGGGATACAGTTCAGCCCCTAACATCAGGGAGGCCACAGTTTGCAGGCTCTGAGGCAGATGAGGCCCTGCCCTCAGAGCATTTATATCCCAGAGGAGGGAGACGGTACGCAAAGAAACAGGACAGGAATAGTGTAAGTACCCTGAAGGAACTGTAACGAGGAATGGATGGAGTCACGGGGAGGGCTGTCTCAGATAATGGGGTCAAGGAGGGAGATGACATTTCGTGTGACATCTGAAAAGTGCAGAGCAAGCACCCGAAAAAATGCTTCAGGAGAATGTGAAGTGTGGAGCTCTTCTAGGCCACAGGCCTCAGACTTAACAGAAGACGGGGTGAGGAGGGTATGAAAGGAAAGCAGTTATCAAAACACTGTGGACGGCCTGAGAAGCCCAGGAGGAGCGACACAGCCCTTTGGGGTGACCACACCCGGGTCGCATTTGGGTCTCCCGTCCAGCTGCCTCTGCCTTCCAGGTGAAGCAGATCATGGAGGAGGCCGTCACACGGAAGTTTGTCCACGAGGACAGCAGCCACATCATCTCCTTCTGTGGTGAGCCCGTGGCCTGTGGCCTTGAAAGTGGCTTCTTTCTCTGTGGGCTGACCTGGGGGAGTGGCATCTTTGTGCAAGCAAGGGTTCTTAACTGCTTTTTTGCTTTGTAACTCCAACGTTATTTTCAGATTTCCAAGGGGCCCCATTAGGGAATTTGGAAATACAACAATGTCTCCAGAAGACATTAAGAATGGCCCCCGTGCAACCTACGAAGGGTTAATCACTGTTGATGCCGGAGGGCCTGCTTTCCCCTCTCAGTTCACAGCCACCAACCCACACCCCTAGTGATGTGGGTCTCGCATCTGAGGAATGGCTCCATCTGAGGAATGGCTCCGTGCCCCTTCCCCCGCCCTGCCTATGGCTGTTGCTAAATAATGGGAGGGGATGGATGGGCTTTAAAAATTCAGGGAGTGAGGAACCATCACACCATCCTGAGGGATCATGTCCAGCTGGCTCAGCACCGGAGGCAGGCCCAGGGCTCAGAGCATGACTCAGACGTCTCTCCTTGAATCAGCTTTGCTTGCAAGGCTCCAGAAATAACCATGCTGCCAGGTTGTTACTATACTTCCACCTCGGTTACAGGCTACAGACGCAGGTTTTGCGTGTCCCCGGAGTCAGGATTCTGTTTCTACGTATCAGTGTGTACGTATAAGTGGGGGAGTTTCTTTCTCCCTAAAAACCTTTATTATTTCATGACTGGCATGTGTTGGGGTGAAGGACGTGCTGTAATCCCCCTCTCGTGGCCTTGGTCTCATAGAGAGGCCCGAGCGAGGAGACCTGACTGGGCCCTCGGCTTCATCCAGATGGCTGGGCGTACCACCTGTGGGAACACACGTCATGACCTGGGAGCCTGCTGACGTCAGTTTGGGCCCTTTGCAGCCAGGCCGACCTGGGTTCACATCCCTTCTCTGCCACTTGTGTGTTGGGTGACCTTGGCAAAATTTTATGTTTTTTGAAGTGAGATCTGTTTAAGCTACATATATATGTATATTTATATACTTGCATATTTATGTATATATAGAGGAGTCTGTATGCACATAATTACATGAACATGTATGTATATGAAAGGACACATACACACAAATGTAAATATGGGAATGTATTTACCTATATTTTTTTCTCCCGGACATCTTTATTTGCAAAGAAAATAATCGGCATGCCCATTTCAAAATGTGCTACGATACCTACCCATTAAAGACTTAGAGGAATAGAAAGTGATAAAAATCACAATAATCCTCTAACTCCAGCCACAGTTTGGGATGAGGGAAGAAATGTGATGGCACTGAGTAAGGCCTACAGGGTCTCCCTGAGGGGTCTCTGATCCACCGTTCCTTAGGATTCATTGTCAGAAAGAGTCAACCAAGCTGCCAATACCTGGATAGTTACTTAACTTCTTGAAGTATAAATGGATGAAAAGTGTTGTGTGTGTAAGCAAAAATGAAGGTGTTTAATAGATGCTTATCCAGACTATTTTAAGCCCATAAGCAAATTAGGCAATAAGTGGACATTCATTCAAAGCCAAGCAATTACTGGGGCACCTGGCTGGCACAGTTGGTAGAGCCCACAACTCTTGATCTCAGGGTTATGAGCTCAAGCTCCATGGTGGATGTGGAGCCTATTTTAAAAAATTAATTAAAAAAATAAAAGCCAAGTAATTGCTAACAACAACAACAACAACCCAAGACAAGAAATTAAACCAGAACTTCTCAGTATTTGTCCTTGCACACAACATGACCTTGGCCGGGCTCTTAACCCTTGGACTGTTGGCGTTCTCCTTCTTTGGAGTGACGGCGACTAGCACACTCACTTCGTGGGCTTTTTCCACCAGGATTGAGTAAGCTAAAACTACACACTGGTCTCACTGTGTGAGATAGAAGGTAGGAAAACACTAATAGAGGCCTGCTGAAAGTACCAGAAATAAGATTGGGGTCATCAGAGTGGCCTCCACAGGGACTGTCTCCCAGCAGGGAACACTAAGTCCCAGAAATGGAAAGTGATTTGCTTGAGGTCACACAGCAAGTTAGAGGTAGAGCCCAGACTACCACCCAGGGCAGACATAGACACGGGAAATGATGAGTGAAGCCTCTCTTCAAATCCTTCATGGAGACACAGGTGTTGTGAGCACACCATGGGCTCAGGTCTGGTTTTTTTTTTTTAAAGATTTATTTTTATTTGTTTATGATAGACATAGAGAGAGAGAGAGAGGCAGAGACACAGGCAGAGGGAGAAGCAGGCTCTATGCCGGGAGCCCGATGCGGGACTTGACCTCAGGACTCCAGGATCGTGCCCTGGGCCAAAGGCAGGCGCGAAACCACTGAGCCACCCAGGGATCCCCCTCAGGCCCAGTTTTGAATCCCAACTTGGTCACTTTTTTCCAGGTGGCCCTGGGCAATTCGGTTTGCTTCTTAGAGCCTCAGTTTTCACATCTGAAAAATGGGGATGGTTGTCCTTTCTTCCTTGGCTGTGGCAGAGGGAGAATGAGATCTGTAATGCTAGCTGTTACTGGAATCACAGTAGTGACGTTTATGTCACTTTTATCTTGAGCCCAGACAAAGCTCAACAGTCCTGTGGTCTGGTCCCTCCTCTCTCCCTGGCAGGAGCAATAGCTAATGTTCCTAAAGCGCTTACTGTGTACTGGGCTCTGTGTGAAGTGCTTTCCATGCATTTTTTCCACCTCATTCTAACAGCAACCTTTTAAGATGCACGTTCATGCTCTCCCCACTTCTCAGATGAAGAAACTGAGACACAAGGAGGGGAAGTAGTTGCTGGAGGTCACACGACTTCTTAGTGTCTGGGAAAGGATGTGGGCAGATAGTCTGACCTTGGGCAGCGAGCATAGGTTAACTCCTCAGCTGTCTTGCTCCCTTTCGAGGGAGTGGAAGGGAGAGAGGCATATGCGGTTTTCCCATGTGAGGCTCTCATGAATTCTGAGATGCTGGGCCCGCAGCTCTCCAAGGCGCCTCTGTGTGACTGAAGTCCTGGGCTGGGTGCATGGGAGTGTGGGCAGGGCAGGGCCTACTGACTGTCATGTCCCTACAGCGGCTGTGGAGGCCTGCGTCCTGCATGGGCTGCGGCGGCGGGCGGCTGGCTTTCTGTGCTACAACGAGATTGCAGCTCTCTTCATGAAAGTGGGCAAGAACTTCCCGCCGGCCGAGGAGCTGAGCCACAAGGTGCAGGACCTGGAGCAGCTGATTGAGAGCACGTGAGTATGGAGCATGGGGTATGGGCAGGGCACGCCCTGCAGAGGACAGTCCCCCTGACTCCACGTTCCTCCCTGAGCTCTGCAAGAACCCATGCCTCCTGCCAGTTCCTCTCTCCGGTTTCCTTTCTGCTCCCCAAACCTGCCAGATTGTTTCCTACCCCAGGGCCTTTGCACATGTTCTACCCACCACCCGGTTCCCATACTTCATTTTCTGTGGCTAGTTTCTTGTCATCTCAGGCTTTGCCCCAGTTAAGGATAAATTCCAACCCTCACCCAATTTTTCTTTTAGATCACTTATTTACTTACTTCCCTGTGGTTATCACCACCTCTAATTACTCTTTCATTTGTTTCCTTGATTCTTGTCTATCTTCCCCGCTTAACTCTGAACTCCTGGGAACAGGCAACTAACATCTGTTACTCCCCATCCCAGTGCCTGGACAGTGCCTAGAAATGTTCAAGACACGATTGTTGAATGCATAAAGTGGCTTTTGGGAGCCAGACCCCATTCTGAATGCAGGAAGACCAAAGTTTAATCAAAGCAGTATGGTCTCTGTCTGCATGGACCAGGTGTCACATTGAGGCCACCATTGAAGGGGAGCCTTGACTTCACTCACATGTCTTAAGAGCTGATTATGTTTGCTGGGGGAGGCTCATGGCCTGAGTATGTGTACCTGAGCACCTTCCACCAGAGCCTCGCCAGAGTCCTAATTGTTCAGCCAAAGCCTTGATCTGGAGCCTGGTCAGGGATGCCAAATAGGTTTCAGCTCCAGTTGTTGCTAGAGGCTGCCCAAAGGACCTTGTTGTGAAAGATTCTAGAGCTACTCTTGGGTTTCACAGGAAAGAATGCTCAGATTGATTAGATGGCACGAGACAGGAGAAAGAAGCACGCATGCCATGTTTGCCTTCTCTGCCATGGGTGTTCCTTCCACTTCACTGGATGGGCAATGGCCCTTGCCTTGCCTTTCAGGCCATACCAGCCCAGAGCTGCTGGCCAGAACTGTGTGATGGGCAGGGCTGTGGATTTTACATTGCCAACTCCCATTAGGAATCCCAAGTGACTCCTCAGCCACTTGGTTTTCAGGTGTCTTCCAGTCCATCTGCTAAATTTCCAGGTGTTTGCTGAGAACTTCTTAAAGGGGTGGATGTCCATCGGCCTTCCATGATATTGGGAGTGACTTTCTAATGGAGGAATTAGAGATACCCATGCCAGTTGGTAAGGGAGAGCCATTCCTTCATTCATGCAACCACTTATCCATGACAGGGAGAGGGGAGAGAGGGGGAGGGAAGAGAGAGAGAGAGAGAGAGAGAGAGAGAGAGAGAGAGAAGAGAAGAGAAGAGAAGAGAAGAGAAGAGAGAGAAGGGAAGGGAAGGGAAGGGAAGGGAAGGGAGGGGGAGGGGAAGGGAAGGGAGGGGGAGGGAAGGGTAGGGTAGGGTAGGGAAGGGTTTTCCCATGTGAGGCTCTCATGAATTTTGAGATGCTGGGCCCACAGCTCTCCAAGGTGCCTCTGTGTGACTGAAGTCCTGGGCTGGGAAGGGAAGGGAAGGGAAAGGGAAAGGAAGGGAAGGGAAGGGAATCACTATGAGAATCCGGCTTACCCATCAACAGTGTATGAAAGTGTATTTCCCTGCATCTTCATGCTTGTTGGGTATTATGATTCCTCCAACTCTTTGCCCACTTGCCAGGAGCAATAAGGGCTCTTTTGTTGTTTTGGTTGCCATTCCCTTCATTTCCTTGAGAGGTTGCTGTTTGCATATTGGTCCTGTTGGATTTCCTCTTTTGTGAATATTCATCCTTCTTCTTTACTGGTCTTGAAGGTGAAATCAGATCCAGGGCCTCCAGGAGAATGTGCGGAAGCTGCCGAAGCTGCCCAACCTGTCCCCACTAGCCATCAAGCACCTGTGGATCCGCACTGCCTTGTTTGAGAAGGTGCTGGACAAAATTGTGCATTACCTGGTGGAAAACAGCAGGTGAGCCAGAAAGACCAGACGCCTGGGTGTGCTCTGCCGCCACCTGCTGGCCTTCTTGGAAATTGCGCCCTGTTGCACAAAGCACCTTTCGTTTCTCCCCCTTGATATGCACTTGACTTGGAAGAAATTACATGAAGGCCATCTGGATGTTCGTCTCCGAATTAGCCTAGTTTAGGACCTTGGGACAATTCAGGTGCTTACTGGCAACGCCGGATCTCCAGATTAGGAGTGGGGTGTAGGATCCTGCAATCTTAGGCATCTTTCTTCTCCCATGAATTAAGCCTACTGTCTTCTTACTAACCATGGCCCTAGAGGAGTCATTTAGCTTCTCTGTGTCTCTCCTCTCATTTGGTAAGTGGGACAGGGATCGCTGCCATTCTGGAGAAGAGGTGAGAAGGGAAGATAGTGAGTCCACAGCATTTTGGAAATTTATAATGATACTTTCTTACATTTTTTTTTTCTAGCTCAGATCAACTTGGTGTAAATGTTTTGTAGTATGAGCCCTCTTGGCAAGCATTTATCCATCCATTCATTCTTCCAACAAATATTTAATGAGCACCTAGCAAGTGCCAGGCACTAACCTTAGATGTTGGGGATACATTGGTCTTTTTTTTTTTTTTAATTTTTATTTATTTATGATAGTCACACACAGAGAGAGAGAGAGAGAGAGAGAGAGAGAGAGAGGCAGAGACAGAGGCAGAGGGAGAAGCAGGCTCCATGCACCGGGAGCCCGACGTGGGATTCGATCCCGGGTCTCCAGGATCGCGCCCTGGGCTAAAGGCAGGCGCCAAACTGCTGCGCCACCCAGGGATCCCGATACATTGGTCTTAACTGTCATGTTCAAAGCTTGGATGTTATGCTAAGGGATAGGGAAGCTGGGGAAGAATGTAAAATCTGAGACTCTTCACGACCAGTACTCCTTTCCAGCCAGAAGGAGAGGGAGAGAGAGAATATCAAGGAAATACATGAGAATCTCCTCATCTCTTGGTATATGAAAGTGCCTATTTAACCACATCCTCACATAAAATGGGTATTATGATTATCTTTCATTCTTTGCCTGTTTGCCTGGAAAACATATCTGAAAGTATAGAACAAATCCTTCTCTTCATGAACCTCACATCGTAGCAGGGAAAACAGGTAACTAGTAATTGGGATAATATATGATGAATATTCCAAACTAGGTGGGTGGTGTT
This sequence comes from Vulpes vulpes, assembly GCF_048418805.1. Taxonomy (NCBI): domain Eukaryota; kingdom Metazoa; phylum Chordata; class Mammalia; order Carnivora; family Canidae; genus Vulpes; species Vulpes vulpes. Next base: position 17,245,697 of record NC_132789.1, on the reverse strand, counting down.
TAATTTACTCTGGGTGGTCAGAGAAAGTGTCCTGGAATACATGGCAGTTAAGCTTCCATTTGAAGTGCCTGTAGGCATTAACTGGGTAAAGATGTAGGGGAAAGAGTGTTTCTAGCAGAGGGAAGCAGGTGCAAAGGCCAGGAGACAGGAGAGGAACTGGAAGAAATCCAGGCTCTGGAGTCCAATTACACCTTCTCGTGAATTATGACAAGTCTCTGCTCTGTGCCCTAACGTGGGTTCAGGGCCTCTGTAGTTACTGCCTTTGGTCTATGACCTTGTGTTTTCCGCTGAATAAATCAGTCAAAAGGAATTAGTGATTTATTTCAGCAATAACGCCAACCTCTTTATTTATTAAACTTCTTATTTTTTTTTTTTACATTCACACAGAAGTTGTAACATTAGTACAGAGTCTCCCCTACCCTTAGTGATAACATCCTCCATAACCTGCACTGTACCTTCATAACCTATGAAGGTATGTTCTGTGTTATATGGAAGAGGTTTTGGTTCAAGAAAAATTCAGGTCTCTAGGGACACTAGAAACAACACAAGTGTTTCTTTTTCAATTTAAACGTTTTTATTCCAGAGCAGAGGTTGATAAACTATAGCTCGTAGACCTAATCTAGCTTTCTTCACGTTTGGCAAACAAAATCCTATTGGACCCTAGCCTTACTGATTCATTTGCCAGTCATTTATGGCTGCTTTTGTGCTACAGTGACAAACTGAGTACTTGTGACAAAATCTTACGCTCTTCAAAACTGAAAATATTGTCTAGCCCTTTACAGAAAAAGGTTCTTGACCCGTGGTTTAGAGAAAAATCTCTTCATCACTGTCCATCACAGTCCTGGCTCTCTAATCAAGCCAGCAACATGATATACTTGACTCTGTTCTAACTACAATTAACTGTTCTTTGCTCTGATCTTTCTTCAAATAGAACCTATCCTGCCATTGCCTTTGAAGAAACTTCCCCAGATGGCCTTGTGAGTTCTTTGCCTCTCTTAGTTATTGTGGCCCATGCCAGGCATACAAAACTAAGACATTTCTTGTGGTCATGTGGAATGGTGACTACCTCAGACTTTGAACTCTAACCAGTTTAACATTTCTCTTGATTTGAAAACAGGTTTTCTTTTAAAAGAGTATTTGGTCAGAAAATCTCTCTACTAACTCAGAGATTAATATTGTAATGGAGACTAACCAGGGAGCCAGAGCTGCTAAGGTAAAAAAATTGGCTGAAGGTCTGACAGCCATTCCTGCTGCAGTGCCACCGCCTACTTCTGGCCAGTCTGACAGGCTCCTTCAGGCTTCAGAGAATCCTGTGCGTTCACATTTCAGCAGAACCTGGACACTGGCCAGCCGGTGCCACTTGTTCTTGTTCTGCCTGAGATCTATTAACTACAGCATGTGCTCCTTCTTCCCTGTCCACTTCCATATTCTTGGCAATTACCCCCGTCCTGTTTATAAACCACTGTAATTCATCTACAAGCTTAGGAAATGTTTGAGAGTGGAAAGTATACTGACGAGAATTGAGTAAATGCAAGTCAAGACACACTGCACTCTATTAGCTGGGTGACTTCAAATAATTTGATTTACTTTTCTAGGCCTAAACATCACCACCCTGCATTTAATAGTCATTTAACAATAACGGTTATATCTTGGCTCCATTAATCAGCAGGAAATAGGCAAGTGTTTATTTTTCTTCCTTGCAATGATTCTTTAATACTGCATGACTAAATTTTAGAGAAAAGCAAAGAATAAGTAAATAAGGCCACTCTGCTAATTACCAACAGAGCTGGGATAAATATCCACTCCTCCCAGCTTTAAAATCCCTACTCCACCACCACCACCCCGATCCATCCAGTTTATCTGTAGCAACTGACCCTAAAACAACATGATCAGAGTTCTGATATCTGAGACTGCAGGAAGGCCCCAAGTGTAGCCCTGACTCAGTCTCACTGAGACAGCAGGGAGAGAGCAAGCAAACTGGGCTCTTTACCTCTGGATTAGGTCTTTGTAAACTGAACTCTGTGTCACAAAACAGTTATAATAATTAAACGAGTTGCAAGAATATCAAGTAATAGAAATGGGAAAGGAAAATAATACATCATTTTTAAGCATGAATGTAAGTAAGCCAGTGGCAGTCTATAATTTAATTGACTGGGACTTGGTTTTTCCACTACTGGGAATACATATTTTCATATTCTACATAACCATGGCTAAATGAGGACAAAAATTGTTCCTTGATTTATGACTCCAGGTCATTTGTAGATTCCTGTCTGATTTTCTCTAATGATTAATGCTTTTCACAAGGATGGGTTCCCAGAAAGACTGTTTTTTTATGAAGTCCTAGACCCAAAAAACTAGTTCACCATTTACCTTGGTTTAGAATTTTCATTTACATGTTGTTCTTAGTTTTCCATTTGTCCTGAATTTTAGTCTTACCCAATCTATAACTAAGAGAAATTGCATAGAGAAAATACTGTAGAAAGATTAAAAGAAAGGATGTTTTTTTAATATGATTTTTTTAAAAATCCATCGACCTGTTTTTGCAAGATTGTCAACTTATTGTGCAATGCTTTTCTGACTTCAGTATCCATGAGATTCTAATTCAGTAAGTCTGGGATTGGGCCCAGGAATTTGAGTTTTTAACAAGCATCCAGATGGCAGCAGGCAGATCATTGGACCACACTGTGGAATAACCTTTAATTGATTACTGTATCGTTAATATCCTACAGGGTGGCACGGTGCTAGGTACTTAGTAATAAATTAATTGAATGGATAATCAAAAGGGCTAAGGAGAAATGAAACAATGTGAGGTGTTCCTTTATTCACTCAGTGATTCATTTTTCAGCCCTCAATGAGTGGCTATCATGTACTGAACTTTATAGTATTGTTTGTGTGTGTGCATAGATACAATACATGTATGGACTATAACTAGAAAAGGCACTTTATGCATACTCTATGCTTCCAAAGAGCATGAGATCTAGTGAAGGTTTTGAGAAACAAAAAATGTCATCTCAAGGTAATATTTAGGTGTTATTAAGGTGATGAGTGTGCAGAGAAGTTACAACAATAAAAATAGAAAAAAATAATGTCTTACCTTTTATATAACTGTTATATTAAATGAGCTATGTGAAAATAAGCTGGTAAGTTGTGAAAGGCCATATATATGGAAATAATAAGATTTATAAATCTCTACCCCCTTTATAGAGATGGCAAGGTCTCCCCATCCCCATTGAGTGTGTTGACCAGATGCCTCAGCTTATCTTCCTTACTCCGCAGGGTAGCGAATTAGATATCTCTGTCTGAATTTCCATCAAACGAAGTATATGTTGCCTGTTTCTGAGGCTTGAAATCTGCAGGACTGAGGCTCTGTGCTAATGATGTGCAACCTGAACTTTAAAATGTTTTACAAACTATAGTAGCTATTAAATAATTACTTGAACTTCTGGAAGTAATAAAAACCCCTGTCTTGAGATTCCTGAACAGAGTTTATCTCTTTACTAAGTATGTAAAATAATACTGTGGTAGGATAATCCTTAAAAATTGCTTCACTGTATCCTTGTTATTTGAGCACTATACATATATTTTTACCAATATTCAGAAAAGAGTGTATGAACTTTTTTCCTAGATTCCTGCAAGATCCAAACTTTACATGACAGTGGACTTCAATAATATTCATGAACTTGCATGAGGTTCATGGAAAGCAGCACATTGAAAATTCTGTGATGAATTACTAGGAGTTTTGGTTGACAAATACTTTCGTACATTTTTCCCTTTGAGATGTAGTATTATTTGGTTTGTGCGATATGTGATTCAAAATAATGAGAAGTGAAAGAAAAAAGGTGAATCCTCTATGTATTAATCAAGGGGTCATCTAGACTATATATCCAACATGACGTTTCCCACACAGTGTGTCTAGTTCTTCAATTGCTACTTGATTTCTTGGTGAGTGTGTCTTCATGTGAGAAAATACAAAAAGCAGAAAAAAAAACTATTTATCTTGGCAGCAAGTACCGTGAACTATGAATTCAGTGAGTCCTAAATATATAGAATCAGAATTGAATACAGCCAACCTAATGGTCTGTTTTGAGAAACATCAGTCCTTTTGTCCCTTATCCTATACGTAAGGCACACTAAATTATTCGGCGTCTCCAAATACTTTCCATGTAGAGTCTGTATTTTGAGACACTTGATGGCTAGGAGATTTTAGGAGCCTTTAACAGGAATATGATGTAAAAATAAAACAAATTCAAGTTAGGAAAATGTTGGGAGTCTGCTCAGAACACCATCAGCATCGCATCCTGTCCTGGCAGTCCGCGTGGAGCTGCAGCTGAGTCCACTGCATGGAAAAGCTCCTCAGTCCAGGCATGCTCCACTTCCAACTTAAACTAAATGTATTAGAACAATATAATGCCTCTAAAAGCAGATTGCACCTTACAGTCTTCGTTCTCAAGGAGTTTAAACATGTCTTAAGAAAGGGTGATGCCTCTTTGGGATTTATGATTATTACTCATGGGCTTTATTGCTCATTCTGGTTTCCCACTGAACACCCGCATCACATCCACCGCTGAGCATCCAGAGGCAGGCTCGTCGCTTCAAGTTGCTTTGACAATCATTAATCCTAGAGTCTGACTCCATTGTTCTGCATGTATTACATAGAACTTCTATGGAACATCAAACATATTTATTGATAGGAGAAAATTGTGTCTTTATGAGCGTTTCTGTAATGAAACAGGATGAGGGATGTGGAAAGTCACTGGCAGTTTCAGTCCAAGAGGCTCTCTTCAGGAAGAGAAAAATGGAAATGTTTTTATGAACATGAAATAAAACTCTAAAAATGATGAGATGCTCTTCTAATACCCACTATTCAATAATAGATAGTCATAGTGTCCTTTGTGAATGAAGAGGGCACTGCAGATTCTTTCCGGTTGCCGCAAGTGTTAAGTGTTCACAGTTAGAAGCAATGAACATTACACACCTCTCCCCGTGTTTCCTCACAGCCTGGACAGTGACTACTCTCACAGATGTTAAGACCCTTTCTGTGGTTGTTAGAAGGATACTGATTACTGATTTAGGGAGAAGTTCTTAATCTCTTCCTGCATCCCGGTCCCTTCCCTTGACAGACATCAGTGCAAGTGAAACAGGGTCTTAAGTTTAATACCATTGACAAGATAACCCTCCCTCTCTGGAGCAGTGGCTCACCATAAGGCTATTACCTTGTTGGCCATGTACCATATCTCTTTGCTGCCTGCTAATGCTTTGCTCCTTTCTTTTCTTTTCTCTTTTAATTTGCATTTAGAAGAGCTAGCAACCTCACTTGGCAAAGCTAACTGCTGATGTAGCTAACGATAAAGCACTATGGCATCACTTGAATGTCAAAAATTAGAAGAAAATAAAGAGCTAACATGTATTACCGTATTACTTATTTTTCCAAAAGCCAGAGCCTACTTTAATTTTGCCAAAATTGTGTTGGAGAGTTACTTCAGTGTGGGCTAGGTCCTAGCATTTGAATTATATGGAAAGGTCAAATTAGAAAACTACAGGGGGTCCGAAGGAGTTGATTGAGAATAAAGACTGTCAATGCGAAATATAGGGACACTTGGAATACACCACAGCAAGAGAGGGCTTAATATTTTACTTTGCTTAGTTTAAAATCGGAAGAAATCAGTTTAGATAGACACAGCTTTTCTATAAAGGATGTTACGGAAGCCAAACCTCCCAATATACTAGGTAAGGATGAGTATGGTTATGTAAGTATCCTAATTATGTACCTGCCCAAAGTGAAAGATTAGGTTAGTTAATGGACAACAGAGTGATTTCACATAGTTCTTCCCTTTAAGGGACTTATAGTCTACTTCAATCCTTTTGTGTTCTGAAATATGTACATCCTTCTTTCTCTGCAGTAGGCCTTGCTAGTCTAAACATGTCTATGAATTCAGCAGCTTCTTCTCCCTAGAGGACTGGAGAATATGACACAGAGTAGGAATCTGAAATTCCAAAGATGACTTTATAGCTCCCAGACAAATGGAGCTTTCTACTAGAACTTTAAAATTAAGGAAAACCGGGATCCCTGGGTGGCGCAGCGGTTTGGTGCCTGCCTTTGGCCCAGGGCGCGATCCTGGAGACCCGGGATCGAGTCCCACGTTGGGCTCCCGGTGCATGGAGCCTGCTTCTCCCTCTGCCTGTGTCTCTGCCTGTCTCTCTCTGACTATCATAAATAAATAAATAAATAAAATTTTAAAAAAATAAAATAAAATAAAATTAAGGAAAACCATGCAAGGCTGATGATGCTAACTCTATTTGTTGAAAACAAGCTATCTCTTCTCCTCCCCATCCCCCCTTTCTCTATGTGTATGATTCAGGTAAGATTAGTGTCAAAATCAGTGAATGTCAAAGTTGATGTAAAAATCTTTAAAACTAAGAATTATTTTAATTCACCCACCTTATATGCTCTCTATACTTCCTGCCTCCTTGAGGATTTTATCATTCATTTCCCTTCTATATCTTAAACATTAAGTTCTCAGAATGTTGCAACTTCAACATTTTCAAGTCTCTCTCATCTTATGGGAAATAACCCAAAATACCACCTTGGCCCTACATATCTTCACAGAAGTCCTCTTCTTTCCATTGTCAAGTATCTTAAAGAGTTGTTTTACTCAAAGTTTATACTTCTTTACCTTTTGTGCATTCATCTCAGTATAATATGGAATTTAGGCCCACCAATTTCACTCTTCCAACCATTGACCTCTATGTTGCTAAAGCCAAAACACACATTTTTCATCGTCCTTCTTGTTTTCTTTGTGATGTTTCGTTTCTGAAAATCTCTTAGCTTCCAGTACACTATACTTTCTTGCTTTTTTTCTACTGTTTCTTTTCCTCTGTTCTTTATTTTTTTCTCTGTTTCAGTGGATACTTTTATTGATTTAATAGATCACCAACTTTGTCTCCCTACCTGCCTACAATTGGAATTTCATCTTATTTCCATGCTGAGTAGTGAAACAATGACACAGCTGTAATCAGAATAAGCTACTTCAAAAAGAGAAGCCAACACAGCTCATTTTCTTCTAGCAAGCAAAATATAAATATATGCATTCTAGAATGCACAATGGTTTAGTCACTAAGAAATTCAAATGGGATCCTGAAGAATGTAGGCAAATCCAGGGTGCAGTAAAGAGGAGCTGAGATGCTGTGCGCCTCTTTAAGGGTTCCTGGTACTGCATCTCTTGGCCATTAGCTGAATTTTGACATGAGGGAAGATTTTAGCTAATGCCAAGGAGAGATGCAGCAAGTGCTAGGTTGACTTAGGGGCTGTGCACAGGAACCAAAAGGCAGGAAAGTACTAAACACTGCTAAGAGCATCCACCCCAGGAAGGACTGGACCTTCCAAAAGCTCTAAACTCACACCACCCCCAGTGCTCACATGGCTGACTTTATCCTCTGTGTTCCATTTGGCACAGCAAGTGGCAGTGTCTCCACCACCTATGATGGTGATGCAGCCCCTGGCGGTGGCTTTCACCACCTCATCCATGAGGGCTTTGGTTCCTCGGGCAAAAGCTTCCCATTCAAATATGCCCACAGGTCCATTCCCCATGGTCTGCTTAGCCTGAGCAACTGCCTCAGCATATTTCTTGCTGCTCTCAGGACCATGGTCCAAGCCCATCCAGCCAGCAGGTATGCCAGAGGCCACAGTGGCTTGGCCAGTGTTGGCATGCTCATCAAACTTTTCAGCAGTGACGAAGTCAACTGGCAAGGTAATTTTCACACCATTCTTCTCAGCTTTGGACATCAGGTCTTTGACGATCTTGGCTCCCTCTTCATCAAACAGAGGAGTCCCAATCTCCATGTTGTTGAGCACCTTCAGGAAGGTAAAAGCCATTCCACCACCAATAATCATCTCATTGACTTTGTCCAGCATATTACTGATCAGCTGGATCTTGTCTGCAACTTTAGCTCCACCCAGGATGGCCAGGATGGGTCGCTCTGGGCATTCCAAGGCCTATTTCAGCTCCTTCTTCATCAAGAAACCTCCGGCCTTCTGTGGCAGACTGACTCCCACCATGGAGCTGGGGGCTCAGTGAGCAGTGCCAAAAGCATCATTGACATAGACATCTCCTAGCTTGGAAAGTGAAGCTTGGAAGGCTTCTATTTTGACTGACTCAGCTTTAATCTTATTCCCAGAAGCATCTTTTCCCTTCCCTTCTTCCTCCACATGAAACCAAAGGTTCTCCAGCAGGATGACAGACCCAGCAGCTGGGTCAGCACAAGCTTTCTCCACTTCTTGGCCCACACAGTCCTTTAAGAATAAAACATCCTTGCCCAGCACAGACTTAAGTTCTATAGCAGCTGGCCCCAAAGAATACTTGTCTGGCATGGGGACACCATCAGGCCGGCCCAGATGGCTCATAAGAACTGACTTGGCTCCATTGTCCAAGCAGAATTTGATACTTGGGATGGCAGCCTTGATTCTCTGGTTGGTTGTTATCTGGTTGTTCTTCATAGGAACATAGGCTCTTCATAGGTTGAAGTCCACTCTCATGACGACCCACTTGCCCTTCACGTCGAGCTTGTTCAGAGTCAGCCTGTTAGAAAGTGACATCCTGGCAATAGAAGGGCTGCGAGGCTGAGAGCTTAAACAGCGGAGAAGAAAGCAGCCTGCGTGTGCTCCAACCTCGTGCGGAATGCCGAGAGCTCCTCTGTTCTTTATTTTTTTTTTTTTAACATTTTATTTTTTTATTTTTTTTTTAATTTTTATTTATTTATGATAGTCACAGAGAGAGAGAGAGAGGCAGAGACACAGGCAGAGAGAGAAGCAGGCTCCATGCACCGGGAGCCCGACGTGGGACTCGATCCCGCGTCTCCAGGATCGCGCCCTGGGCCAAAGGCAGGCGCCAAACCACTGCGCCACCCAGGGATCCCTCCTCTGTTCTTTAAATGTCAGTGTTTTCCCAGGTCTTCTCCAAGCCTGTTAACTTTTTTTTTTCTCCATTCTCCTTGGGTGATTCTATTTATATTCATGGCTTCAAGCATAACCTGGAAAGCTATGATATCCAAATATGTATTTTACGTTCTATCTGGATAATAAACCCATAAGATCCTATGTTATCAATCATTCAGAAAAAAATAAGATATTCGTGGACATTTTAGTTGACTTTTATGGTGTTTAGGAGTTAAGATAGTAGTGATAAGCACAATGATAGTATTGAGAGAGGACTCGTTTTAAGTCTTGAGTCAGTCATGACCTTGAGTAAATTGCTTTAATTATAAGCCTTGTATATACTTCATTTGTTTGTTTTTTTAATTTTTATTTATTTATGATAGTCACAGAGAGAGAGAGAGAGGCAGAGACATAGGCAGAGGGAGAAGCAGGCTCCATGCACTGGGAGCCTGATGTGGGATTCGATCCCGGGTCTCCAGGATCGCGCCCTGGGCCAAATGCAGGCACCAAACCACTGTGCCACCCAGGGATCCCTATATACTTCATTTGTAGAATGAAGTACGCACTTCATAAGATTTCCATGAGGATGAAGTGAGATCATAATTGTGAAGAGCCTGGCACATAGATAGTTCACAGTAAGTAGTAGCCCTTATTGTAATAAAATGATCTCTTGAACAAGTTTCACTTCTAATTGTAGAAAGCCAAAGTAGCACTCTGAGCCCAATCAGGAGACAAAAACAAAACAAAACAAACAAACAAAAAAAAACATGTAGTAGGTTAAAGCAGAACAGTTTAATACAAAGAATTACTGACTCTGACAAACATAACTATAAGATATAAAGAAATTCTGTGTGGTAAAGCAGAGAAAGAGTACCTAAGAAAGGGTAAACTTGAAAAGGGTATTAACAGATACAGAGATAATCCATAAATCACAACACTGTAAAAATGTGTTCAAATACTGGAGAAAATGTAGTTTGGCTCCTAGAGAGCAGAGCTGACCACTGGAATGGCCAGGCCAGAACTGCTGTGCAAACAACAGCCACCTCCAGAGGTATAGACAAAGATAAGAAAATGACATGTGACAAGAAAATGGTTGCTGGATCTGCAGTGGGAATCCAGGTGCCAGTAGGGGTGAAAGGTTGTTAGAACTTACTCTTTGAAGGACTGACTTGGTGTGTGACCTTCTGGACACAAGTAGCTTTATGCAGGCTGTACTAGGCTTGTCAGAGGAGTCCAGGCTGTCTGTAGAAATATCATTGCCAGGATGAGGCTGAAAGGTCAAAGGACCTTCATCCTAGGCTTGTGACTGCTAAGTAGTAGTTCCTTACCAGATGTCCTTATACCCACACTGCCTATCCTCCTGGATAGTGCTGTGAATTGGAGGAAGTCTCTACCTCCTGCAAAATCTCCCCTGCTGCCCTCTACTGAGAAACTTAACAGTGTGCATTTAAAAAGAGAAATGCTTAAGCCAATTCTGTTGTTTACCATATTGGAGGTACATTTGGAAATGAAAGGCAATGAATTGATAACTGACACAACAGATAGGCTTAACAAATACAGAGATAATCTAGAAATCACAACACCATAAAAATGTGTTCAAATACTGTGTTTTGCTCTATAGTTCTTTCAGTTCCAAGCTTTTTGATATGAAAAATTGGTGTATATATGTATAACTTTCGTTCATGATTTAAATATGAATACCCATTAGCATCATGATAGCTATGCATGTGCTAGAAGATAATTTAATGAATTACAATATAGCACATCGAAGAGTTGCTATGGTCTATTGAATCAAAAATCCAGTTCTTGAAAACTGCCTAAACATAATTTACCTATCCAATGTCAGTTTAAAATTTGCATAATAAGCCACAGTGAGTTTTAAAAATCTCATACAAATAGTGATCCATTTAATATGTTCCACAAAGAAATATATTTTAAACATCTTTTATACATATATACATATTTTAAACAGTCTTTTATATATCTTTTATATATTCTAAGAGAGGGCTCATTTTCCCCCCATTACCTAAAAATGTTTCTCAGAAAAAATAATATAAAAAATTACTATGTTGATCATAATTCCAGGAGAAAACTAAGAATCCTTGAAAATATAAGCTTAATTGAACTGGTAAGAATTGCTGTTACAGCAAAGTGGCATGGCATTAGAATAACTCCCATCAGTTATCAGGTTATCTTTAATTCACAATTTACAACTAACCATTTTGTAACCTCAAGAGCTGTTCCTTTTCTCTAATTTATCTCTAATCATAATTTTTATTCACAATTGACCATTTATTATACCTCAGTGATGAGTACTTTTTATTTTTTTATCACACTTCATTTTTATATTTAAATTACGTTAGCTAACGTATAGTACATTATTAGTTTCAGCTGTAGTTTTCAATAATTCATCAGTTGCATATGACATTTCTTAATACAGCAACAAGGTCTTATTTTCATCATTGCATCGATGGAGAAAGAGGAGAAATGTTGCATTACCTGTTCAAGAGAATCACTTCAGAAGCAGAAGGGCTGGGATTTGAAGATTTTTTTGTTTGTCTCAAAAGCTCCTACTGATTTTAGGCATGTTTCTAACTCTAGGTCAAAGTGGAGACTTATATTTTATAATCAGAGGTGTTAGAATTGATGGCACTGCTTCTCAGACTTTCATGTACACATCGATTGCCTGAGGACTTTCATCAAATACAAGCTCTAATTTAGTAGGCCTGGAGTGAGACTTGAGATTCCAAAAAGCTCGTATTTGGTGCCTATGTTACTAGTTCATAAACCATACTTGGCATAGAAAAGGTAAACGGCAATGGGATTGGAACAGACCAAGATATTAGTGACATCTGGATAATCTGAAGATTTCAGTTCCTTGGCATTTATCTGAAGGACCTGAAAACTTATGCTCACACAAAAACCTGCACATAGATGTTTATAGCAGCTTTTGTTCATAGTTGCCAAGACTTGGAAGGAACCAAGAAGTTTTGCAATACGTGTATGTGATAAATACAAACAAATATTATTGAGCACTAAAATAAAAATGAGCCATCAAGCCATAGAAATACATGGAGGAAACTTCAATGCAAATTACTAAGTGAAAGAAGCCAAAGTGAGAAGGTCACATACTATATATAACTTTAACTATATGATGTTCCAGAAAAGAAAAAGAAACTGTGTTAACGATAAAAAGATGAATAGTTGAAGGGAATTTAGGGAGAAGATGAATCATTTTCCTTTGTTTGTGTTAGGGCACTGAAAATATGCTATGATATTATAATAGTGAATAGATGTTATTGTAAATTTGTCCAAACCCATAGAATGTAAATATCGAGTGGACCATAATATAATCTATGGACATTGGGTGATTACGATGTGTCACTGTAGGTTTATCCTTGGCAAAAACTGATAAAAATAATAATTTATATTTATAGTATAAGTATGTAAATAAAAATAAATATATTTTATATCCATATTAATTTAATAACAATTATTATTTTTAAAAATACCTCTTGGTGAATGACTTTGATGATGGGAGAGAAGCTATGCCTGTGTAGAGCATGATGTATATGGAAATCTCAATACTTACCTCTTAATTCTGTTGTGAGCCTAAGACTACTCTAAAACAAAGTCTAAAAGTCAAATAAGAAAAAATGTTGACATGGGCAGCGCAGGTGGCTCAGCGGTTTAGCACCGCCTTCGGCCCAGGGTGTGATCCTGGAGACCCAGGATCGAGTCCCACATCAGGCTCCCTGCATGGAGCCTGCTTCTCCCTCTGCCTGTGTCTCTGCCTCTCTCTCTCTGTCAATTGTGAGTAAATAAATAAAATCTTTTAAAAACATTTTTTTAAAATTCAGCATCAGTCAATAAATATGCACATGTTATCACATAAGGAATATATGAATGTGTCAGTGAATGTACAGTTAATACACGTGTATGTGCATATGTGCATGTATTTTGAAATGTTGATTAAGATATAATGAATAATTAACTATATAGCAAAGTCTATAATGTGTCTGTGTTTCTATATATGCTGATTAGAAGAGATCAAATATTATATACATTGGATTTCTGTTAAATTTTTAAACAATAATATTTCCATTTAAAGGTAATTTTATTGACATACACAAAAAATATATAGTGTTAACAGTTGTCAAGTAACTACAAATCAAAACAATTAGATACCATTTATTTTTCCTATAAAATTTTCAAAAATTATAATGATCAATATAAAGACTCAGTTCATGAGTCTGGTATACCAGATATTTATACTAACCAGTTTTATGTGGAAAAAATGCTTGCAGAAGCATTTTGGTGTTAGTGATAATTTGGAAACAACCTAAATATTCAACAATAGAAATTATGGCATATCTAGCCATTTAAAAAACTACATTGTTAGAACACTTAAAGACAAAAATGCTCACAATATGAACTCAAATGAAAAGACACAAAATAAAAAGTACAGGGCAGCCTGGGTGGTATAGCGGTTTAGCTCCTCCTTCAGCCCGGGGTGTGAATCCTCAAGACCTGGGATCAAGTCCCACGTCGGACTCCCTGCAAGGAGCCTACTTCTCCCTCTGCCTCTGTGTGTGTGTGTGTGTGTGTGTGTGATGAATAAATAAATAAAATCTTTGTAAAAAATAAAAATAAAGCAATAGAACTCTAATTCTGAACACACATGTTCAGTCAATATCCACCAAGTGCCTACCTTTTTTTTTTGTTTTAGTAAGCACTGTGTAGGTATTTGGATATATTAGTGAGCAGAATAGAGGCTCCTGATCCATATACATCTTATGGTTTAGCAGCAAAAAGACAAGAAACAAAAGGATTGAAACTTTTATTTATTTTTTTTAAGATTTTATTTATTTATTCATGATAGACATAGAGAGAGAGAGAGAGAGGCAGAGACACAGGCAGAGGGAGAAGCAGGCTCCATGCCAGGAGCCTGACGTGGGACTTGATACCAGGACCCCAGGATCACGCCCTGGGCCAAAGGCAGGCGCCAAACCGCTGAGCCACCCAGGGATCCCCAGGATTGAAACTTTTAATAGTAAAATATTGATAGTAAGATTATAGGTGAGCTGTATTTTATTTCTTCCATTCCCCCTTTTCTAATCACCTACATGGAGAGTGAGTTACTTTTACTGGAACAAAAATGCAAATATTTAAAAATGCAAAGAATCTATCAGAAAAATTATTATACTACTTAAAATGTTGCTTAACTAGTACTTTAGTACTAGTTAGTACTTGTGCTAACTAATCCTTAGTCCTTTTCGACTATTCAACCATTCCCTCAGGACTCTAACTTTAGACAATACTCATATCCTTTTTTAAAACTTTTTCTTCTCTATTCCAAAGAAGCATACTGGTCTCTCTAATTTGTTCTTTAAAAAATCAATGAAAATGTAATTAGTTGCAATTAATATATAAATATGAATCTTTGGTCCTGGAATTGGTTTGCCTGACCCAATTTAGCTCTGTAATTCTACGTGATTATCCATCCATTTAGAGTAGTGCCTTGATAGTGCACATCTCGTTTGAATTCTCCTTGTAACATAACTCAATACTAATTTACCTACGACTATATGACCTGTGATTTTGTCATTTAACCAAATCACTTTTACATTTGCATCTGATATTTTTTAAAATATCATGGTTAATGGCTGCATAATGTTATAGTTGTTCAAGTACTAAGTAGGTAATTATTCTCATTTGCACCATGACTATTATTATATTGAAATAAGCTACATTATAAAGCCTATTGATGGATTCCTAACCTACCTTTACCGGGCTTGTCAGATTGTCAGATTTTAGCACATCATCCCTTGACATCTCTACGTCAGTGGTCCCAAGCACAAATGTATATACAAAGACTAGCCCACCAACATGAATGAATGGAAGGTCTTTGGAGAACATGGGCCTTTAGTACAAGGGACAGCCGGTAGTCAGCTTCAGCTAATTTTGCCAATCAAGAGTATTAGCCTAAATTTTCTGATTTTTTGAAATGAATTAGAAAACTACTTTTATTATTTTATTTATTTTATTTTTTATTTTTATTTTTTATGGGAGTTCAGTTTGCCAACATATAGCATAACACCCAGTGCTCATCCCACCAAGTGCCCCCCTCAGTGCCCATCACCCAGTCACCCTAACCCCCCGGCCACCTCCCCTTTCATTACCCTTTGTTCGTTTCCCAGAGTTGGTGTCTCTCATGTTTTGTCACCTTCACTGATATTTTCACTCATTTTCTCTCCTTTCCCTTTATTCCCTTTCACTAATTTTTATATTCCCCAAATGAATGAGACCATATAAGGATTGTTCTTTTCCAATTGACTTATTTCACTCAGCATAATACCAGAAAACTACTTTTAAATGTAAAATTTCCCAATTACATAAAACACCAACCAAACACAACAGTCTAGCCAACTGGATTTGGTTTTCAAATTAGAAGAGTTCAAATTTATGAAACTTGTACATTGTCACTTGTTATAACCATCCTGAGATAGACTTTTTTGTTTCTGTTTCTGATTTTTGTTTTTTAAATATAGCATAGGGAAAAACTTTAAAGAAAGACATACAATTTCCTTATAAGTATATAGAAACACCCTCACCCTGAATTGTCAGATTGTCAGATTTATTGATGTTAAATTAGATGATTCTATTTAAAGTTTATTATTTTAAGTGCATCTTGCTTTTTTAAATTGTTAGGCTTTTTAAACTTTCATTTGATAATAAATCAACATAGGTTCATAAATGCCATGGATAATCATGACAAGAATATACGGAAATTAAGTGTATGTGTACAAATCACACGTCCAGTCTCTTGCTCCTTAAGCATTGTTTACTCTTAGATCTATAATCTAATTTTTTAAAGAAAATGCAATGTATAATAAATCTTGAGTTTCGAATACTATGTGCAATCACGATGCTCTAGCATCTCAAAAGTAGACAGGGAAAATAAAGAATCAGAACAAAGGGAAACTATTTGTTTCCAAATCAAGAACAAACAATAAACCATGTCTTAGTGGCTATAAACTCAAGGCATCAAGCCATAGAACAGGGTAATTTTTACGAAATATAGAATAATCTACCATGCATCAAGCAAACTGTATTGAATCTAATAAATCTAAAACTCTTAATAAAGTGCTTGGCAGGAAATCATCGAGCAGATCCAGTGTTCTGAGCTCATGTGCCACAGCTGTCACCAGAGGACCGGGGTGAAATTCTGAGTAGCTACAAAGGCAAAAACACAGAAAGTAGAGGAAAATTTCATGTCATTAACACTGTGAAGCAGTGTTTGCTCAGCTCAACAGCCTCAATGATTACATTTTGTTTTTCTGCATATCTACATTCTATTCACGTAATACCCATATGGTTCAAGTGGTGTCCCTATTATTAGTCTTCTGACAGGAATGTCCCTTGCAAAAGACCATTGTTTGCTTTATGGGGAAAAGAGATATTTAGAGAGACGTTTGTCTTGAGGATCCACCCAGCTTTAAGAAAGGGTAATGCCCATGACTGGACAACTTTAATTCAAAAACATTAGTACTATATTTTAGGTAAATGTTTAAGGAAGAGGAAGTATTACTAAACTCAGATTGCATTCTCCAGATGCTATAAAATGGCATGTGTTACCAATTTTTGAAAATACATATAAATTATTATTTTAATAGAACAACAATAGTAGTAACTAATTGTTGGTAAGCAATATGCCAAGAAATATATTGTGTATCTCACATGACTTGATTAATTTATCCTCTGTCACTCTGTGAGGTAGCTACTATTGTTACATCTATTTTCAGATATGGAAATAGAGTAAGTGGCAGAGCTGGGATTTCAATCTGATCAGTTTGATTCAGGAGGTAGTTTTACCTCTTTGAGTGTCATTATGGTGAGATATTTGCCTGGTAGGCAGTCAAGTATGATTCTAACCCCATACTTAGTCCAAGTCTTCAAAATGGAAAGTCTATTCATTTTGCCAACCTGCCTTTGATTCAAATGAGGAATCTGCAGGATGCAGCTGATCACTACAAACCCCGAGAACTCCCTCATTCACTTCAAGACTGGCAGGGTTTATATACCCTTATTTAATCAAATTGTAACTGAACCGAGTGAGAGTTTGTCCCCTCAATGCACAGAGAGCCAATAAAAACTGACACTGAGCTTTTGCAGTGAAGAAAGATAAGCTGTTAATGGTGTGGTCTCACCCATGAGAACAGTACCTAATGCTCAAAAGTCCTGTACCCCCTCATGGTTTGCAAGTGAGGATTTTTAAGGTCAAAATTTGGAGCAGGGGGCTCCTGAGAAGGTGGACGCTGTTGATTGGAGGCCCATGATGTCATGCTAGCAGATGCTCCGATGCCATTTCATTAAGTCCCACAGCGGTCTTCTCCGTCTCAAGAGATTTGGAATCTGAAAGACATCTCGATTCCTTATGTTAAAAATTTCACTAAGTACATCTGGTGATCATATCTATTTGTAAGCTAGTGGGGTTGCATTCTTACAGGTTTCTTGGCTAGTTCAGTTATGCCTGGGGATGATATGACCTCTATTGATCATTCTTTCATCTGAACTGATACGATGGAGGCCAGCTTCAAATATGATTGGATTACTTGTGATTTGTTTAATTTATGCTGTAAATCTAAAATCATATTGCTAATTCTTCTTTTTAAAAAAATATTTATTTATTTGTTTGAAAGAGGGAGAGAGTGAAAGAGAGAAAGTGGAAGAGAAGGGAAGAGGGGGAGGGAGAGAGAGCCTGACAAGAGGCTCGGTCTCACGACCTGGAGACCATGACCCTGAGATCATGACCTGAGCCAAAACCAAGAGTCGAGTGCTTAACCAACTGCAGCACCCAGGTGCCCCATATTGCTACTCTTCTAATGTTTGCTTTAGTAGGGAGGGATTTTTTTTTTTTCTTAACTTACTGGATTCTTTTGGCTGGTCTACTAATTAAATTGGTTAACATCTAATTTTGTACTTATGAGAGCCCCACAAAGACATGAAAAGCTTCAAGACAGGCAATTGAGGCTTAATATGCCATTCTGAGTTAAGGAGTTAGGGGTAGGGATCTGGGGCTTCAAAAGGAAGGAACACAATTAACAGAAAGATGATAAGAGCAAATAATTGGAAAACAAATGTTTGTCATGACCTGCAGAGACAGTGGGACACAGAGGAAACTGAACAAACGTATCTTGCTGAGTTCCCCTTAGCTTGGCACACCTAGCCTGTACTTTTTGTAGATATTTCTGGTGGTACCTCTCTTCCAGGACCAGACCTCCTCTGAATTCTCAGAGACAAATAAGGGGGAGGGGAAAGTTTTTGAATCCGTTGGATCTTGATTGCCTTCAGCTCAAAACAGTCCACATGACAAAGTGACACATTTTGTGGCAGCCTATTCTGATTCCCTTTAATTTCAAAGGGATTTAATATGCATAAGTGAATAAACCATTACGTTCAGTCTGTATAAAGGGTGTTATCAGTCATCTGCTTTGCATTGGGGAAGTTTTCCTCTGAGGGTAAATTCCTCTGAATTATGCTGCCCTATGAAAGGCAGCTATGCTTAGCACAACATCACTAGTGCTGCACTCTGCTGCACTATGATATGGCAGAAACACATCCTTTATAGCAGTGCCGAGGAATCAGATCTCCCCACCAAAATGAGCTTTCCAGATAGTTCTGTGTGCCTTAAACATTGAAGAACAGCATTCAAAAGATTTTATTTTAATTTTAATTTTTTTGAAGATTTTATGTACTTATTTGAGAGAGAGCAAGAATGTGTGCGTGAGTGGGGGAGGGGTAGAGAGAGAGGGAAAGAGTGAATCTTAAGCAGACTCAGAGCTGAGAGCAGAGCCTGATTTGGGGCTAATCTCAAGACTCTGAGATTATAACTAAGCTGAAACCACGAGTTGGATGCTAAACCTACTGAGCCACCCTGATCAGAAACTCTTTCGCTTAACATACAAGTTCATAGCTTTTTTTTTTTTCTAAAATTGCCAGATATTATCAGGAGCATAGCCTCCCAAATAATGGAGGAACTTCATCCTAGCCTCATGATGTACCAATTTAGTAATGGAGAATATAGAAGCAGGCAGGGATAGAGGGAGGAAATAATTGAAAGCTATTTGGGCAGCCCTGGTGGCACAGCGGTTTAGCACCGCCTGCAGCCCAGGTCGTGATCCTGGAGACCCCAGATCGAGTCCTGAGTCGGGCTTCCTGCATAGAGCCTGCTTCTCCCTCTGCCTGTGTCTCTGCCTCTCTCTCTCTCTCTCTCTGAATGAATAAATAAATCTTAAAAAAAAAAGTAAAAAATTGAAAGCTATTTGTAGTTTTAAAAAATTCCCAGATTTCACTCTATCATACAATAAGCTTTAAAGAAATTGCTGTTGTATTGAGACCAAACCTATTATAATGAGACAGGTCCAGATAATGATAATGTGCTGTGATTTTAAAATGAAATTCAGGACATAGCTCCAGGGTCTGTTTTTAATGACACCTCCATTGATAAAGGATGTAAAATTTTCCAAGTCTGTTAGCTAGTCATTCAGTAGTAAATTTGACCAAGTGTAATGGCACCCACATTTTCTTATTAGAGTGCTTATGGTTATCTACGTAGCAAATGGCAAATTGGAGATTTATATGCCATTTAAACTAGGTTACATCTAGGAAAATTCATTCTGGGTCATTATGGGAAGACTGCTCTTAAAACAGTCTAGTGGAACAGTTTTAGATGGTTTTGTGTAGTACCAAGAGTCATTAATATAACAAGAGATTCCTTTTTAGCAGAAGAGTTATTTGAATAGACAGCTGGGCATTGTAGTGCAAAACAGGCATCAGCTTAGTTTTGCACTTTGGCCTTATAACATAAAACCGTGTCATTACGACAAGCCCTATTATGGCAGGAAATCTGTCTAATGTAGCTCATTCTTGCTCTTAGTCCAGGGAGGTTTAATTACCAGAAGAATTAATCTCACCAATAATGGGGGATCCCTGCGTGGCCCAGCAGTTTGGCGCCTGCCTTTGACCCAGGGCGCGATCCTGGGGACCCGGGATCGAGTCCCATGTCGGGCCCCCTGCATGGAGCCTGCTTCTCCCTCTGCCTGTGTCTCTGCCTCTGTGTGTGTGTGTGTGTGTGTGTGTGACTATCATGAATGAATAAATAAAATCTTTTTTAAAAAATCTCACCAATAATAATAAGTAATATTTGTAAGGACTTTGAAGTTTACAAGGATTTTCACATATAGTTCCTGCCCTTGTATCATTGCCCATACTTCCTAACTGTTCTTCCTGACACCAGTTTCAACTCCTTCCAGTACATTCTCTGTATTTATGATCAAAACACAAATTTCATCACATTATTTTCCTGATTATACATTTACAGCATTTTCCTTATTGCCTACATGGTAAAGTCTAGGTCATTAGCAAATCATACAGTGTAGTAATATTGCTTGTGTGGAATCAGATTTTCCGTAACACACGCACACACACAAACACACACAAATATACCAAAATGTATTAAAAAGGTAGTGACAACATAGAGAGGAGTAGATGCTGCAGATCTTTGCTAGTCTTGTTTCCTAACATTTTCCATTGTAAAGAGTTCACAGCTTCCGGTGGCATAGATAATACAGGTCAGGGACCAGATAGATTTCAGACAAAATTTTAATAGCTCATATATATTAAACATTTTATACAACATGGCATAGTACTTAATACATAATAACCGCTCAACAATAATTTTCTAAACTTTATTTCAATGTGGCAAGTACTGCAGTATAATACATCCTCTACTATGGAATTTCCACAGACTGAGGATGTTGTTATGGTAAGGTTCCAGTGTATAAATTATGTGAAAATACTGGGCAAAAGGGAAGGAAATATTTTGCCAGCTGATAATATAATGTTGCAAAACTTCTATTCAAGGAGATTTTTAAAAATCTGAGTTTACTATTGTATATTTCACAGTTGAAAATAAGCTCTGGCCCATGAGATTTTACCTACACATTGGGGACAACATCTTGTTAAAACAAGATTGTGAAGTTTATAAGAAAGTAGTAAAGTCTGCCTTTCGATATAGACTTACATTTTTGTTCTTCCTGTTTCTTTTGGAATCTGCATTTTTCTGTGAATGATGAGTATTTCTTGGTCACCAAATCCTCTCTTAGTCTACATTCATTTGGTAGTACACTGGAAAGCTGAAGAAAAGTGATTAAAGACCAGGAATGTCAATGTTTTTGGCATGGAAATGGATCATATTTGACTTTTTCAAATATATGCTCTTGAAAATTGGCCATTCGTATGTACAGACGTTTAAATTTCTAAATATAATAAGCTGTGTAAAAGGAGATATGATTTGAGGAAATGAGTATAGTAATGGTCATTACGGGAAGCACCAGTGCAAAATTACCAGTTCAAGAACACTTTATGGAACATAATGAATTGTCATAGTTGTTTTTAGAGTTAGAAAGATTCTTTGACTAAATGTTAGAACATCTTTGTTTAACAGCATTCATTCTAAGAAAGACATACAAATACACTGATATAGTGTCACTGATCTCTCTTATTTACAAATCATTTAAATTACAAAGAACAAACATTCCCTTCAAAAAATCTGAATATACCCTTCCTTAGCTTGAACTTTAATTGAACTTGATAAAAGTAATTTGATTTTCAGGGTTGTTCCTATCATATCTTAATGAATTAAAGAAATATAGCAAAGATTCCTTGTGTGTATGTTTTTTGTAATAATGAAAAAAATCACAGTTACACATTACCTATAAAGAAAAAGAAGGAATATGATGTAGGTTGAATTGACTTATATACTACATCATTTAATTCCTACAAGTCTTTTGTTTTGTTTTATTTAAAAATTTTTTAAAATTCCTACAACAGTCTTTTGAAAGAGGAATTACAATCTTCACTTTAGATGTAAAGTACCAGTGCAATACTATCTTATATAGAATAAAGTTACAGTTGTTTATAATGAATTGAAGATTATTGTTTCACTGTGTTTAACATTTTCTGGATGATGCTGTTTTTAAAGAAAAGTAGTGTAAATGTAAAAATTCAATGTATTGGTGGGATCAATAATTGTGATCACATTCAACATTTATAAATTCATTTTCTCTCTAAATTGAAAAGAACTGGAATTTTTTTTAAAGAGTGATTTATTGGGCAGCCCGGGTGGCTCAGCGGTTTAGCGCCGCCTTCAGCCCAGGTCGTGATCCTGGAGACCCGGGATCAAGTCCCACGTAGGGCGCCCTGCATGGAGCCTGCTTCTCCCTCTGCCTGTGTCTCTGCCTCTCTCTCTCTCAATCCTCTCTGTGTGTTCTCATGAATAAATAAATAAAATCTTTTAAAAAAAGAGCTACTTATTGATTTATTTATTCATGATGGACATAGAGAGAGAGAGAGAGAGGCAGAGACACAGGCAGAGGGAGAAGCAGGCTCCATGCCGGAAGCCCGACGGGGGACTCGATCCCGGGACTCCAGGATCACACCCTGGGCCAAAAGCAGGCGCTAAACCGCTGAGCCACCCAGGGATCCCCAAAAGGACTGCAATTAAAGAAGAGACCAGAATTATTTATATCATTAACTTTATTTTTTCAGTGTTCAGAATAAAAGTCAATATCAACATGTGTAATAACAACAGTCTTTTCCAAAAAGTCTATCTCTCACAATTATTTTTAATAAACGCAAAGATAATAGGAAAGAAGTGTTATCTAGTTATCTAATTATAGATATCTATGTTATCTAGTTTTGTGAAAACACATAATACTGAGAATGTCAGAATTTTTTGTTTAGGAACATGATCTCTTTAAGAGTGTGATGAAAATAATAGATCATCTTCTCAGAAGAAGAACTACATATGCATACACACTAATCCTCCAATCCTCAAATCAATTAAAATCCCTTTTATGTATGCAGTAGTATGAAATATAGAACCCACAGATTTATGATGACCCAAGATCCTACAATTATTTACTCCCTGCAATCTTCATGCTTACCCCCAAGGATTTCAAACCCCAATTACCCTCCACTGTTTGTTTTCCCTAGCATTTTCACCATCTGACGACACATGATGTAATTTACTCATGCATTGAGTGTCCATTGCCTGTTCCACTTTCCAGAATGCAGCTTCCACCAGGGCAATGACCTTTGTCTATTATGGTCAACAGTTCACCTAGAACAGTTTCTGACACAAAACAGTCCCTCATTATTTCCTGAACCAATAAATAGATTTATAGTGACTGTATATGTCGTATTAAGAATATAAGCCTCAAATTTGAATTCAAGAACCTTTTATTGAATTGTTGATCTGCATATCCCTAACTTCATCCTTTTAAAAGTAATAGACCATGCATGTTGTTGTAGTGTTTTTAGGATGAAATAACAAATATATAATCTTATAATAACCATCTATCACTTATATGACTGCACAGATTGTTCCCTGAATTAGCCATAGAATGTGGAGGCCAAAGCCACCACTTCTTATAGGATTATCAAATGTCCATATTAAGTGTCAGTTTTGATTGAAAGTTTCTTTAAGGGTAAGTTGATAGTTTACAATGTCTTAATGACCAGAAAAATTTTATCAAAAATAATGGTAATTCAAATATTATTATAGCAAGTAAATTATTAAATTCGGAATTACACCCATACTGACACCCCCCCACACACACACAATTAGACATTTTTCCCCAGTGTATTTACCTCGGATGATATCTGAGGTACCTCAGATGATGTTTCTTTGATTTGTTGATTGGTTTTCATTATTTTATTTTGTTTTCCAGCATTGTGTCCTTACTCTCATATTTTTGGGCCATTCTTCAAATAGAATATCCAGGTTTCATTACCAATGGTAAGATGAAACCATGAACTTAAAAAGTCACCTTAATAACCAAATGTATCATAAAATGTACAAGTAGAAAAAAAGTCTATGGCATCGCTAGCCAATATATCTTTATCACAGCTACTACTGAGAAGACAGACTGATAAAATGTGGGAAGATAATTTAGATTTTGTGAGGAAGGAAAACATGTTCTTACACTTAGGGACTATTCATTACATTTTAGTACAAAGGAAATTTTTTATATAGCTGAGTTATCAGCCAGTGAATGAAAACAGAAGGATGAACAGTTCTATATAATTGTTGTAGAATACTCGCCAAGTCTTGTGAGATTCAGCCTGAGGATAAGTGGGGAAGAAAGAATAAAGGGAGCTCATCAAACAGTTGATACTCTTTGTAGGGAGGGCCTCTTGGTTGTTGGATAGGAGGAAGCAGGCAGATGTCAAAACTATGTTCATAGCTCCTTCCTCTACAATGACACAGGTTCTGTTAGATACTTCTCACACTGAAATAAACGACTCTGTTCACACACCCGTGTGCAAGATTAGAATATTTATTCTCCGTGATATGACTACTCCTTAAAACCCAGGCCGTCTGGCAAACTATGCGTGAATGAATGGATGAATGAATGAGATCTATGAGTCACCTGCCACAGAGAATGAGAGTTTATTGTGTTTGTCTAGATAAAGAACATACTGGGGTGTAAGTTTTGTTGTTGTTGTTGTTCTTTTACCTAAACTTGTCAATTATACTCCTTCTTACCATTATTCAGTTTTATCCTAAATTTCATTATTATCTTCTTAAATAATTTGTGCTATAAACCAGCAAGTCCCCTTGTTCCTGTGTTTTCTCGTACTGCTGTGATACCATTTTTTTTTTTGTTGGATTAGTCTGTATGTCACACACATAAGAACACAGCAATTGAGATATTAACAATGTTAAACAATTTTATTAATAGAATATATCTCTCCATTTCTTCAGGTCTTCTTTAATATCCCTTCATTGGGTTTCACAATTTGCTACATAAAATCTGTAAATATTCTGCACTTAACAACTATATATTTTGTAGCATTTTCTTTCTTGTGAATGGTAGCATATATTTGGCTATATTTTCTAACTTATTGCTATGTAGAGAAATGTGCTGATTTTACAGAAGGTCTGAAATGCTGATAATAATAACTGGAACTTCAGAAATATGGATTAAAACAGAGAAAAACAAAGAGAAAAATAGTAAACTAGATAATGAATTTGATGAAATCACTCAGAATGAAGTGCAGAGAAATAAAGATAAGAATAGAAGAAGAAGAGAGGTGCCTGGGTGGCTCAGTCAGTTAAGTGTCTGCCTTCAGCTCAGGTCATGATCAGCCCTTCCTTGGGCTCCATGCTCAGAGGAGAGCCTGCTTCTCCCTCTTCTCCCCATTTATGCTCTCTGTTGCTATCTCTCTCTCAAATGAATAAATAAAATCTTTTAAAAAAAGAGGGAGAGAGAATATAAGAAGAAGAGATTGAGATAACTGAAGGAGAAAGTGAGGAGACCCAGTCTATAGTAACAAGTTCTAGAAGGGGATACCGTAGATATTGGAGGGAGAACTGTATCAAAACTTGGCCCAGGAAAGCTCAGGACTGTTCTGGTGGCCTTGGAGAAGCCCACTAGGGCATGATGCATCATGGTTAATGACATGGACTTTAGGTTTAAATTAGTATCAGTTAAAGTCACAGCTCCAACATTTACGAAAAGTGTGAGTGCCCTTGTATATGGGCATCACGTGAGCTCCTACTTTATCATATTGTCAGTGAGACAATACAAGGGCACTGTTCAGTATTGTACCTGACACATAACACCCAGAGAATGTTACCTCTTATAGGATTCTAAAAGTGTAATGCTACTCACATTAATAGAATAAACTGATGAATGATAAATCAATGTATTAATATATTGTATAGAATTATTTAATTATTAATGTATTAATAATAATGTAATGATTTATATATTGCTATATTATATTAATATTAATTATATGGAGGTGTAGAGGTGCTAAATAATATCTTTAAGACCTAGCTATCATGGAATTAAATACATTGTTCCTTAGAGATGAAAACACTTGTCATGCATATCTAGTGCTGCTATCATTCCAATAGTAGTATAATTTTATTCTCATTTTTCAGCTCAAAAGATTCCAGTTTGGCGGGATTAGGAACTAAGAATTGTGGGGAGCTAAATTTTGGGCTAGGGGGCACTTTAGATAAAAAAAAAATACTAAAGCTTGGATCATTTGTCAAAATGACACACCTGAGTAGTGATGAAGCCAGGATTCAAACCCATGGTGCATCCCTGTGCAAATTTCTGTCTAATAAGCCACTATGAGACACACCGAGTCATTGAAATGCAGAGTAAGTGATAGGGGAAGCATTCACATTATGTTTACCAATAATGTAGGGAAGGAAGGAAGGAAGGAAGGAAGGAAGGAAGGAAGGAAGGAAGGAAGGAAGGAAGGAAGGAAGGAAGGAAGGAAATACTATGAATACATTTTAAATAGGATACAAATTTGTACAGAGCTTGTAACAAAAAAAAATAAAAGACTTCTTTTAATAGAAGTTTAAAAAGGTCTGGGAAGGAGTTAAACAAAAGATTTGTATTTACCTCTAAAAAAACTCCTTATTGCTTTCCATACTCTTCTACCATGAAAACTTTTACTTTTTAATAATTTTATTTAAAAATGACTTTTTAAAACAAAATATAGTCTCAAGAAAGGCAAGAAACCACATTTGGAGTTAGGAGTTTGAAGGGAAGCAGTAGTTTCTATTTATAATGAATTCAGAATATAAAAAAGTAGTAAAGGACAGGCTTCCACCTCCTCTCCTTCCTCTCCTCCCTCTCATATTGCCCTCACTCATTTTCCCTTTGATTTTTCCTACATTTATGGTAGTTCAGGGTGCATATTGCACAAGAGATCCAGTCTAACAGGATGAAGGAGGGCTTCAGTCCAGTGCTAAGATACCACTGCATCCACCAGAAGAAGAGAGAGCCGTTTCTTACTTGATAACCTTTCCACTCCTATTTTTGCATGTCTGTGCTGTGATCAAAGCACGGGCCTTAGTTGTGAGGCTCTTGATATTGAGGGCAGAGTGGGGGACTTTGGGGGCATACGCCCGAACAGTCATCTGTTCACCTAAGCCAAGTGGAGCTGAAATCCTGCATATGTGCCAGAATGCCATTTTTTTCTTTCTCCTTTTCTCTGTTGCTTATCATACCCTGGACTATTCAGGACAATCAGCAATTGGACAGAATACTCAAGGAGGGGGATATTAAGCTCTACTTTTTTTTTTTTAAGATTTTATTTATTTGAGAGAGTGAGAGAGATCACCAGCATGAGCAGGGGCAGGGGGAGGTCAGAGGAAGAGAGAAACAGACTCTCCCCGCTGAACAGGAGCCCAACTCAGGGCTCCATCCCAGGACCCCAGGATCATGATCTGAACCGAAGGCAAACACATAAACAACTGAGCCCCCAGGTGCCCCTGAGCTCCACTTTTGAAGGGAAGAGTATCAAATAATTTTTAGACACATTTTAAAATGAAAACTTTTTTTATATTGTTTGCATAAAAATGCCAAGAAGAATTACAGTGTTACGTATACAGAGATAATTTAACAAAGAATCTCACACTCTAGTTTTTGAATACAAGAGAACAACACTATAATTTGTACTGGTTATTACAGAAAAAATGTATATATGCTAATTTTAAGACAAATTCTCAAATTTAGAATATCTTAACCAACTCTTCCAATTTATAATTTGAGTAAATATTGCTATGCTACATTCAGTATTTAACTCAAAAATATTTCTGTACTCAGACCTCTGTAGAATACCAGATTGTTATAGATTGTGAACAAATCTATATGAAAAAATACATCCCAGGGTTCCTTGGGTGGCTCAGTGTTTAGCGCCTGCCTTCAGCCCAGGGCATGAACCTGGAGTCCCAGGATCAAGTCCCATATTGGGCTTCCTGCATACAGCCTGCTTCTCCCTCTGCCTGTGTCTCTGCCTCTGTGTGTGTGTGTGTGTGTGTGTGTGTGTGTGTGTGTGTGTCTCATGAATAAATAAAATCTTTAAAAAGAAAGAAAAAGAAAAAATACATCCCAGACTAAGTTCAGGTATCATTACTATTGTAGCAAACCATATTCTATATTTAAATGGTTTCTAATTTGGTAAGCAAATATAGAAAACTTGGAGTGGATTTAATTCAAAAATGAATTATAAAGCAACAAAATACGCTTCTGTAAAATCTGATTTCTAAGGAAGTTAATTGAGATTTTCTTAGAACAGTAAAATCCTGAAGTTCTGAGTATATAATCATTTTCAGGAAAAATATCTTTAATCTTGATACATGGCTTTTGTGCACAAACTTTATATGAATAGGAGGGATGATGTAAAATATAAGATGATGGGATCCCTGGGTGGCTCAGCAGTTTAGTGCCTGCCTTTGGCCCAGGGCATGTTCGGGGAGTCCCAGGATCGAGTCCCACATCAGACTCCGGCGTGGAGCCTGCTTCTCCCTCTGCCTGTGTCTTTGCCTCTCTCTCTCTCTCTCTCCTTCTCTCTCTCTCTCTGTCTGTCTCTCATGAATGAATAAATAAAATCTTTAATAAAAAAATATATATAAGATGCTGACAGGGGTTCCTGAGTGACTCAATCGGTTAAGTGACCAGCTCTTGATTTCAGCTTGGGTCAGGGTCTCTGTCTCAGAGATCTTAACCAAGCCCTGCCTCTCTCCTCAGAGAGTCCGCTGGAAATTCCCTCTCTCTCTCTCTCTCTCTCTCTCTCTCTCCCCCCCCACCCCCCTGCTCTGCGTGTCCTCCTGTTCATATGCACTCTCTCTGTCAAATAAATAAATCTTTCTTAAAAAAGAAAAAGATATAAGAATCAATAGATTAAAAATATTAGTTATGCTAACAAGGAAAATTAGAACAAGATTAAAATATAAAGATCAAAATTATTAGTTATGCTAACAAGGAAAATTAGAACAATCTTTTATCAACACTGCAAATTTAGTATTTGGCATATTTTTTTTAAAGATTTATTAATTTATTTATTCATGATAAATAGGCAGGCACTAAACTGCTGAGCCACCCATGATAGACATAGAGAGACAGAGAGAGAGAGAGAGAGAGAGAGAGAGAGAGAGAGAGGCAGAGACACAGGAAGAGGGAGAAGCAGGATCCATGCCGGAAGCCTCACGCAGGACTCGATCCCAGGACCCCAGGATCGCGCCCTGGGCCAAAGGCAGGCACTAAACCACCGAGCCACCCAGGGATCCCCAGTATTTGGCACATTATATTCTATTTAACATTCTGAAATTTCCCTATTTTGCTGCCAATTTTTTCACATATCTCTTTATCTTCCGATCTATTCCTTTCCACATGCCTCTTCCTGTCCACTTTTACTACTGAACTGAAACTACTTTCTCCATTACCATCTATGACACATCATTCTATTTTCTATTTTTCACAGATCATTGATCTTTTCATTTTTCCTGTTTCTTGACTTTCTGTACTGTTGAATTTCTCTAGTTTTATAAGATTCTTTACACGTTAATTTTTGCACCTCTACAGTATTTTTGTTTTTCAGTAATTCTTTAAGGATGCACATTTCTGTAATTATCAGGTCAAACAATACAAAATATTGTTAAATCAGTACAATTAATATGCCATTATCAACTAGTGATAGCATTTATAGTTTTCTTTAAAGTTATGGTTTTTTTCATTTCTTACTCTAATAGGCTGGAAACCTGCAATGGGGGTGGTTACATGTGTTTGCCTTTGTCCACTTCTTTGCTTTTAACTATGATTTTGATTCTCCTCGTTTTCCTCCCCTCTCCATGTTAGAGTTACAGAGATGTTTAAGGGCCTATTTCCTCTCTCTTATTATTTCCCTTAGTTTCTCAGACACTGGGAGTTTCCCACCTACAGTTTCTTTGACACAAGCCAATGTATCTTCATTCCTGCTCATTACATCTTTCTCAGTCTCAAAGCCTTCTTTCTCTGACCCATCCAGTTTCTTCATCGTGGAATAGTCTTGCCAAAACAAGAGACCCCAATTTTATTAATGATAAAGTTTATATACTTACTTGTGTGATTTGTAAATAAAATCATACATATAATTTGTACTTCTGAAAGACATTTTAAATTGAGGGCAGATTGTCTTTTATATTTCTTTTTTTTAATAAATTTATTTTTTACTGGTGTTCAATTTACCAACATACAGAATAACACCCAGTGCTTATCCCGTCAAGTGTCCCCCTCAGTGCCCGTCACCCATTCACCCCCACCCCCCGCCCTCCTCCCCCTCCACCAACCCTAGTTCATTTCCCAGAGTTAGGAGTCTTTATGTTCTGTCTCCCTTTCTGATATTTCCCACACATTTCTTCTCCCTTCCCTTATATTCCCTTTCACTATTATTTATATTCCCCAAATGAATGAGAACATACACTGTTTGTCCTTCTCCGATTGACTTACTTCACTCAGCATAATACCCTCCAGTTCCATCCACGTTGAAGCAAATGGTGCGTATTTGTCGTTTCTTATGGCTGAGTAATATCCCATTGTATACATAAACCACATCTACTTTATCCATTCATCTTCCAATGGACACCGAGGCTCCTTCCACAGTTTGGCTATTGTGGACATTGCTGCTAGAAACATCGGGGTGCAGGTGTCCCGGCGTTTCATTGGATCTGAATCTTTGGGGTAAATCCCCAACAGTGCAATTGCTGGGTCGTAGGGCAGGTCTATTTTTAACTCTTTGAGGAACCTCCACACAGTTTTCCAGAGTGGCTGCACCAGTTCACATTCCCACCAACAGTGTAAGAGGGTTCCCCTTTGTCCGCATCCTCTCCAACATTTGTGGTTTCCTGCCTTGTTAATTTTCCCCATTCTCACTGGTGTGAGGTGGTATCTCATTGTGGTTTTGATTTGTATTTCCCTGATGGCAAGTGATGCAGAGCATTTTCTCGTGTGTATGTTGGCCATGTCCATGTCTTCCTCTGAGATTTCTCTTCATGTCTTTTGCCCATTTCATGATTGGATTGTTTCTTTCTTTGGTGTTGAGTTTAATAAGTTCTTTATAGATTTTGGAAACTAGCCCTTTGAGCGGTCGTTTGCAAATATCTTCTCCCATTCTGTAGGTTGTCTTTTAGTTTTGTTGACTGTATCAAAAAATACAAAAGCTTCTGTGCAAAAGCTTCTTATCTTGATGAAGTCCCAATAGTTCATTTTTGCTTTTGTTTCTTTTGCCTTTGTGGATGTATCTTGCAAGAAGTTACTGTGGCCAAGTTCAAAAAGGGTGTTGCCTGTGTTCTCCTCTAGGATTTTGATGGAATCTTGTCTCACATTTAGATCTCTCATCCATTTTGAGTTTATCTTTGTGTATGGTGAAAGAGAGTGGTCTAGTTTCATTCTTCTGCATGCGGATGTCCAATTTTCCCAGCACCATTTATTGAAGAGACTGTCTTTCTTCCGATGGATAGTCTTTCCTCCTTTATCAAATATTAGTTGACCATAAAGTTCGGGGTCCACTTCTGGGTTCTCTATTCTGTTCCATTGATCTATGTGTCTGTTTTTGTGCCACTACCACACTGTCTTGATGACCACAGCTTTGTAGTACAACCTGAAATCTGGCATTGTGATGCCCCCAGCTATGGTTTTCTTTTTTAAAATTCCCCTGGCTATTTGGGGTCTTTTCTGATTCCACACAAATCTTAAAATAATTTGTTCTAACTCTCTGAAGAAAGTCCATGGTATTTTGATAGGGATTGCATTAAACGTGTAAATTACCCTGGGTAGCATTGACATTTTCACAATATTAATTCTGCCAATTCATGAGCATGGAATATTTTTCCATCTCTTTGTGTCTTCCTCAATTTCTTTCAGAAGTGTTCTATCGTTTTTAGGGTATAGATCCTTTACCTCTTTGATTAGGTTTATTCCTAGGTATCTTATGCTTTTGGGTGCAATTGTAAATGGGATTGACTCCTTAATTTCTCTTTCTTCAGTCTCATTGTTAGTGTATAGAAATGCCATTGATTTCTGGGCATTGATTTTGTATCCTGCCATGCTACCAAATTGCTGTATGAGTTCTAGCAATCTTGGGGTGGAGGCTTTTGGGTTTTCTAGGTAGAGTATCATGTCATCGGTGAAGAGGGAGAGTTTGACTTCTTCTTTGCCAATTTGAATGCCTTTAATGTCTTTTTGTTGTCTGATTGCTGAGGCGAGGACTTCCAATACTATGTTGAATAGCAGTGGTGAGAGTGGACA
Source organism: Vulpes vulpes (assembly GCF_048418805.1). Classification (NCBI taxonomy): domain Eukaryota; kingdom Metazoa; phylum Chordata; class Mammalia; order Carnivora; family Canidae; genus Vulpes; species Vulpes vulpes. Next base: position 17,213,606 of record NC_132789.1, on the reverse strand, counting down.
TCCCTGTCTTGTTCCTGATCTTAGGGGAAAGGCTCCCAGTGCTTCCCCATTGAGAATGATATTTGCTGTGGGCTTTTCGTAGAGGCTTTTAAGATGTCGAGGTTAGTTCCCTCTATCCCTACACTCTGAAGAGTTTTGATCAGGAATGGATGCTGTATTTTGTCAAATGCTTTCTCTGCATCTAATAAGAGGATCATATGGTTCTTGGTTTTTCTCTTGCTGATATGATGAATCACATTGATTGTTTTACAAGTGTTGAACCAGCCTTGTGTCCCGGGGATAAATCCTACTTGGTCATGGTGAATAGTTTTCTTAATGTGTTGTTGGATCCTATTGGCTAGTATCTTGTTGAGAATTTTTGCATCCATGTTCATCAGGGATATTGGTCTGTAATTCTCCTTTTTGGTGGGGTCTTTGTCTGGTTTTGGAATTAAGCTGATGCTGGCCTCATAGAACGAATTTGGAAGTACTCCATCTCTTTCAATCTTTCCAAACAGCTTTAGTAGAATAGGTATGATTTCTTCTTTAAACGTTTGATAGAATTCCCCTGGGAAGCCATCTGGCCCTGGACTCTTGTGTCTTGGGCGGTTTTTGATGACTGCTTCAATTTCCTCCCTGGTTATTGGCCTGTTCAGGTTTTCTATTTCTTCCTGTTCCAGTTTTGGTAGTTTGTGGCTTTCTAGGAATGCGTCCATTTCTTCTAGATTGCCTAATTGATTGGCGTACAGCTGTTCATAATATGTTTTTAAAATCGTTTGTATTTCCTTGATGTTGGTAGTGATCTCTCCTTTCTCATTCATGATTGTATTAATTTGAGTCTTCTCTCTCTTCTTTTTAATAAGGCTGGCTAATGGTTTATCTATCTTATTAATTCTTTCAAAGAACCAACTCCTGGTTCTGTTGATCTGTTCCACAGTTCTTCTGGTCTCGATTTCATTTAGTTCTGCTCGAATTTTAATTAACTCTCTTCTTCTGCTGGGCGTAGGGTCCATTTGCTGTTTTTTCTCTAGCTCCTTTATGTGCAAGGTTCGCTTTTGTATTTGAGTTCTTTCCAGTTTTTGAACGGATGCTTGTATTGCAATGTATTTCCCCCTCAGGACTGCTTTTGCTGCATCCCAAAGATTTTGAACGGTTGTATCTTTATTGTCATTAGTTTCCATGAATATTTTTAATTCTTCCTTAATTTCCTGGTTGACCCTTTCATCTTTTAGCAGGATGGTCCTTAACCTCCACGTGTTTGAGGTCCTTCCAAACTTCTTGTTGTGATTTAGCTCTAATTTCAAGGCATTATGGTCTGAGAATATGCAGGGGACGATCCCAGTCTTTTGGTATCGGTTCAGACCCGATTTGTGACCCAGTATGTGGCCTATTCTGGAGAAAGTTCCTTGTGCACTTGAGAAGAATGTGTATTCAGTTGAGTTTGGATGTAAAGTTCTGTAGATATGTGTGAAATCCATCTGGTCCAGGGTATCATTTAAAGCTCTTATTTCTTTGGAGATGTTGTGCTTAGAAGACCTATCGAGGGTAGAAAGAGCTAGATTGAAGTCACCAAGTATAAGTGTATTATTATCTAAGTATTTCTTCACTTTGGTTATTAATCGGTTTAAATATTTGGCAGCTCCCACATTCGGGGCATATATGTTGAGGATTGTTAAGTCCTCTTGTTGGATAGATCCTTTGAGTATGATATAGTGTCCCTCTTCATCTCTCACTACAGTCTTCGGGGTAAATTTTAGTTTATCTGATATAAGGATGGCTACCCCTGCTTTCCTTTGAGGACCATTTGAATGGTAAATGGTTCTCCAACCTTTTATTTTCAGGTTGTAGGTGTCCTTCTGTCTAAAATGAGTCTCTTGTAGACAGCAAATAGATGGGTCCTACTTTTTTATCCAGTCTGAAACCATGCGCCTTTTGATGGGGTCATTAAGCCCGTTCACGTTCAGAGTTACTATTGACAGATATGAGTTTAGTGTCATCATGATATCTATTCAGTCCTTGTTTCTGTGGATTGTTCCACTGGACTTCTTCTTAAAGGGGAATTTTAAGAGTCCCCCTTAAAATTTCTTGCAGAGCTGGTTTGGAGGTCACATATTCTTTCAGTTCCTGCCTGTCTTGGAAGCTCTTTATCTCTCCTTCCATTTTGAATGAGAGCCTTGCTGGATAAAGTATTCTTGGTTGCATGTTCTTCTCATTTAGGACCCTGAATATATCCTGCCAGCCCTTTCTGGCCTGCCAGGTCTCTGTGGAGAGGTCTGCTGTTACCCTCATACTCCTCCCCATAAAAGTCAGGGATTTTTTGTCTCTTGCTGCTTTAAAGATCTTCTCTTTATCTTTGTAATTTGCAAGCTTCACTATTAAATGTCGAGGTGTTGAACGGTTTTTATTGATTTTAGGGGGGGATCTCTCTATTTCCTGGATCTGAATGCCTGTTTCCCTACCCAGATTAGGAAAGTTTTCAGCTAGGATTTGTTCAAATACATATTCTGGCCCTCTGGCCCTTTCAGTGCCCTCGGGAACCCCAATTCAACGTAGGTTTTTCTTCCTCAGGCTGTCGTTTATTTCCCTTAATCTGTCTTCATGGTCTTTTAATTGTCTCTTTTTTCCTCAGTTTCCCTCTTTGCCATCAACTTGTCTTCTATGTCACTCACTCGTTCTTCCACCTCGTTAAGCCTCGTCGTTAGGACTTCTAGCTTGGATTGCATCTCATTCAATTGATTTTTAATTTCTGCCTGATTGGATCTAAATTCTGCAGTCATGAAGTCTCTTGAGTCCTTTATGCTTTTTTCTAGAGCCACCAGTAGCTGTATAATAGTGCTTCTGAATTGGCTTTCTGACATTGAATTGTAATCCAGATTTTGTAACTCTGTGGGAGAGAGAACTGTTTCTGATTCTTTCTTTTGAGGTGAGGTTTTCCTTCTAGTCATTTTGCCCAGTGCAGAGTGGCCAAAAACAAGTTGTATTGGGAAAAGGAGAAAAAGAGAGAGAGAGAAGGAAAGAAAAGAGAAAAAGAAAGAAGAAAAAAAGGAAAAAAGAGAAGAAAAAGAGAAAGAAAAAGAAAGGTGGAAAAAAAGGGGGGGTGGGGGAAGCAATCAGAAATCAGAAAGAAAAAAAAAAACAAACTCGGGGGAGTATCTTCTGATTCTGTACACTTTAAGTCCCTTGACTTCCCCTGGAACTGGTCCGTGTTGCTGGTCTTCTGGGGGAGGGGCCTGCTGTGCTGATTCTCAAGTGTTAGCACTTGGGGGAGCTGCTCTGCCCCCCGCCTGGTGCAGGGCTCAGTGGGGGCTGTTTACCCCGTGAGGCCCCAGGAGGAACAGCCACAGTGGGGCGGCAGCTCTGGGAACCGGGATTCAGCCCCCGCAGTAGCTCCGGGGCTCTCCGTCTGCAGGGCCTGGAGGCTCCGGGGCGGGGCCGCTGATCTGCTCAGCTCTGGGCAGGAGCGTCCTTGCTGTCCTGGGCCCTCTGGGTCTCTGCCTGTCCCGGGGGAGGCCGGATCCTGGGCTGTGTCCCGGCGCCCTGTGCTCCGGGGCCTGCGCTGTTGGATTCGCTCCCGCCCCGCAGCCCCCTCCGCGGAGCCGCCGCCCGAGCCCCTCCGAGCTGCTCCGGGTCCCGCTGTGCGAGCTGCCGTCTTAGGGAGCTCGGGGCACTCTCCCGGGGCGCAGGTGCCTGTTAGTGTCCCAGGGAGCCCGAGGGCATCCCCGCCCTCCTGGGTCCTGCTCTAACTCCCTGCGAGCCCCTTTCCGCCCGGGAAGGTTGGTGCAGCTCCTGCTCCTCCAGGACGGGGCTCTCCTGCCCAGCTCCTCGCGGGGCCCCTCCCCCTTGGAGGCCTTTTGCTTCTTTATTTCTTTTTCCCCCCGGTCTTCCTACCTTGATAGAAGCGCGAACTCTTCTCACTGTAGCGTTTCCGCTGGTCTCTCTTTAAATCTCAGGCCGAATTCGTCGATTTTCAGGATGATTTGAAGGTTATCTAGGTAATTTGGTGGGGACAGGTGATTTGGGGACCCTACTCTTCCGCCTTCTTGCCCCTCCCCTCCATCAGTTACAATTTTGAAATGAACATTCAGCAACATAAAGATCAAAATTTGACTTTAACTCTTAATGTACTATGATAATTTATTTCCAGCATATATTAAGTGAAGCCTGCAAAATAAATAATCTACAGAATCATTAAAAAAAACTCAGAATTTAGTCTTAGCATTCAAATAAAATTAATAAAATGTACTTAGTTGTCTCCAAAATATCACGTTTCATAAATTGCATAAACACATAACAGCCATGATAAATATAGTCTAAAGGATTAACTACAGAATATTATGTACTACATTGAGATTTTATTTGCCTTGAGATTTATGTATAGACATGTATATGTATAAAGTTTTCCATGACACGGAAGTTCATCGCATACCTGTTTTGTGCTTGATAGGAATAATAGTGTAAAAATCAGTATTAAGTCTTCCTTAAGATTCGGAGTCAATTATGCAAATGTGTATATGCTTGCCACAGACTGTTTTGTTCTATTGTGCATGGTTTGAATTGCATGTGAAGAAGTATTCATCTTGATTTAAATACCTTCAACTGTCTCCAGAATAGTTGAAATACTTAAGAAACGTAATGAGACATAATTGGATAATCACTTAAAATGGAAAGTTCGATAATTTCATATTCACGTACCCAATTTTGACCATTTAAAAAAAAAATCTCTGGGTCCATAATACAAGCCATCATTAACTTTGGAGTAACTCCTAAGCAATGAAAGTATGAAAGAAACCATATATATAATAGGTTGTTTTTAATAATTAGCAATCATTTAAAAATCTTTATAATAGTGAAAAATCTGATGAGAAAAATATAGGGCTTATTGGTTAAAATCCTTAAGGCTAAAAATTGTATTTTATTTACTTTCATATATTTGGAGAGTGTGGTGTTTGTATCTGTTTTTTTTTTTAAAAAAGAGCTTTTTTTTTCTTCTTTTAGATCTGCTTGTCTATTTTAGATAGCCAAAGATGATGAAATATGGAGTGTGTGCTAATTAAAAGCTAATTAGGTGATTTTTACTTTTACTAAGTTACTGATCTATGTGGGGTAATTAGAGCAGGGGGAGCAGTGGTGAAACCAGAAAGGTATCTTGATGATTGGTACAAAGACTGTATGTAGCATTGATAGGTTTGATCCTCCACTAGCCATTTCAAATAGTTAAATAACAAGTTTATTAATGTTTACCTGTGAAATACAGCATGGTTTACACAAATACTTCAGGATTTGATTTATGAAGCCATCCCTGAAGGTAAATGATAGTTAAAGGGAACAATGCGGTAGAGACATATCACAGATACAAGTAATTGATGCCAGTTAAATACTGGCACTTGACTTGATTTTCACAGAGATTTCAGCGCTTGGGGGCAAAAGAGTTCAAAGACGTGTAATTAACATGCTACATGAAGGAAAGTGGTATAAACTAAAGAATTATACACATGTACATTGTTTTATTATGCATAGTCTGAACTCAAAATTAAAAGATTGAATAATACAATAAAATTATAATCTGAGAGCACGAACACCCTTTAAAAAGACCAAAAAGAGATAAAGTCTGAAAAAATATATAACAAAAAATCTTTGGTACATAAATGAAGAATGAACTTCAGGATAAAATGATTGGACACACGAAATAGTCTATTTTTTCTTTTATTTCTGTTGACCTATTCAATGGTATATTTATTTCACTGAACTCCTAAAGTAACGTTAGAGTTCCCCTATGAAAAACAGAAATATTTTCTAGTTCCTGGCACAACATCTGGCAGTAGCAGATACCCTGTAAATTTTTGCTATCTAGAAAAACAATTGTATGTGAGCTAGACAGATTACCGGGTTTCTTTTGCTAAATCAAACATTTGTTTCTCAAACACATTCCTTTTCCAACCATCTCTCTCTCCATCCTTTCTTTTCTCTCTCTTTCCTTCTTTCCATTAACAAATTTAGGAAGAATTCACTCTGTGCTGAGAAAATGTCTAACTTATCTCACAATGGCAGAGCTGACAAAGTTTTTATCTTACTTATTTCACAGTTTAATGGGGGAAAAAGAATTAAACGTGCAAAATAAATCTCACCTTTGATAAATGTCATGAAGGAAAATATTCTCAAATGTAGAATAATGAATACAGAAATTGATAATTAATAACTTTACTCATGAAAGTAAACTCATGAAAGATGAGCTCACTACATGAAGAAATGGAGATAGAAAGACAGTATAATGGGACTTCTAGATTCTGAATTAAGGAGGAGCTTGGAATGTCCAAAGAAATAAAAGAATGTTAGTGTAGCAGGAGCATAGTACGTAAAAAGGAGAGGGGCTTGAAATGAAGTAAGCTTTGTAGTCCATAACAAGTGTATTGGATTTCATTGTAAATGCCATTGGAAGCCACTGGATGCTTTTAAGCAAAAGTGTGTGGTAATTGCATTTATGTTTTAAGATAAGTGCTTTATGGAGAATGAATTAGTGGGAAGTAAGACTAGAAGTGGAAAGAGCATTTAGGAGGAGACACTTGAAGATTTCCAAGAGAGAAAGATATGATGTCCTAGACCAGGATGGGACCACTGACTGGATTTGCAATCTATTGGAGGCAGAATCAAAAGGACTTAATAACTGATTGAATGTAGAGGGTGAGAGAAAAAGAGACAACAAACATGAGTCCTAGATTAGAGCAATTGATTATATAGCAAAAACATTCACAACTGAGTTGGTCAAGATGAAATTGGGAGACAGGCGCTAGTAAAAGAATCAATAACTCAGGATGCGTGGGTGGCTCAGTAGTTGAATAAATAAATAAATAAATAAATCTTTTAAAAAACATTTTATTTATTTATTTATGAAAAACAGAGAGAGAGAGAGGCAGAGACAAAGGCAGAGGGAGAAGCAGGTTCCATGCCGGGCGCCCGACGCGGGACTCGATCCCGGGACTCCAGGATCGCGCCCTGGCCAAAGGCAGGTGCCAAACCGCTGATCCACCCAGGGATCCCCTAAATAAAATATTTTTTAAAAAAGAATCAATAACTGCTTTTGGGATTGAGAATGTATTGTTTTACTTTCTTCTACTCAGAGTATGGATTTGGAGTTATTACTTTAGATAAAAACCAAATTAGAAGTGGGGAAGAAAGATTAAATACTAGACATTCCAGGGATTCATTCAAGCCAATGATCTAGCAACCCAATTGTAGCTAATTGTTCTAGGTTGATATGTGTAAATATATGTATGAATTGACACTGCAAAGACATATGGTAACCATTGAGACCTCTGCATTCTACGGGGTTGAGATTAAATCTATTTTTATACAACAGACTTCAACAGTATTTGGGATTATAAAATGAGTCTACAGTGTGATCAGGGCAGTGACAAATGGAAAGGAGTAGCAATGGCTGGTATTCTTAAATAAACAATTGGGGAAAAATAGGAAAAGTTTATTTTATTGAGCAAAGAATTTCTAACCTTCACATGACCTTTCGCAGTTGAACATAAGCACAAGTAAGAACAATATAGAAGGAGGAATTTACTAGAATAAGTGAAAATTGAAAGAGCTCTATAAACTTCTGTCATTACCATCATCGTCTCTAGAAAACCACATCTCAAAACGAGAGAATCTGATAGAAGAGAAATGAAAATGGACCATTTTTCCTCATTAACTTGCAAGGAAGTTTCTATACATTTGTATCTTCCTTTTTTGGCAAGGTTGAAAACATCGGCAATCAAAAATTTCCTGTCATTCCTCAAATCTGTTTGTGAAGGTGGGACAGCTGATTGCCTTGCAGTTGTGTTTGTAGCATGTCGTCCCTGATGCCTCATTTCATTTATTTAATAGCATAATTATATCATAACTTATATCTATCTGCACTATCATAAACTGACGTGTATTCTCACACATTCTATCTGAAATTTTGCCCATAAGAATTGTTTGCATTTACTTCAGACCATCCCACTCCATTTTTGTCCAGCATATCCCTAGTTATAATCTTGAGAACAGCATATCAGATTAGTCATGATTAATAAATACAGAAAAACTTGGAATTTAATCAAATGGCTTCTCATTCAAAGATCTCCTTTTTTTTACCCATAATAACCATAATTTATGTCTGCAACAGAAGAATATGGTAATATTAAAACCCTAATTATCTCAGAATTCATTATACGCATATGATACCCTACTTGCAATCGTGTGAACGCTATACACATTGAATAAAAACCATACTTCAGATTTTGAATTTGAATCTTTCCCCAGGCTGATAGTATGTAGCACAGTCCTCTCCCCCAATGCCAGGGAGTAGCAGTGAGCCACAGCTCCTGGCCCGTAATGCCATCACAAGAGTAAACAACTGACACACTGACAACCATTCTTATGCCGCATGGCCAATCTCTTTCACTTTCAGTACAGTATTCAATAAATTACATGAGACAATCAACATTATTAAAGGATTTTATCCAACTATAGACTAACGTAAGTGGTCTGGGCACATTTAAGTTGGGCTAAAACTAAGCTATAGTGGTCAGTAGGTTAGGTGTACAAGTGCGTTTCAACTTATGACATTTTTAATTTATGATGGGTTAATCAGGATATAACCCCATCATAAATCAAGGAAGTCTGTCTCGAAATTTTGATTTCAGAGTCAAATAAATAAGCTAAGCATGCTTATTTGAAATGTATTGTTACTTGTTATAATCATTCACTGATTAGTGAGTTTATTTCAATGTATAATTATTACAAAATTCAAATATACTGTATTTAATAGAATGCATTCCAGAATATGAATTCATTTCAACTACGTCATCTTATTCCAATCTGGTGGGCTACAAAGAAAGATAATGTCATTATGAATACCTTGTTATCTCAAAATAAACTTAAGAGTAAGAGGTGCTTTATTTCTTTTGCTGTATTCAAAGAGGTCAATCTATTTTTAAGTTAAATCAATAAGTCTCCATTGTGTGCTTAGAGTAAGACCACGAGCATTTAGCTCATAAGTAAAGTGTTAAAAGAAACCACAATGTTATCATTAAGAATTTGACTTAGAAATTCTTCTGGTTTCCTAACATTCTTGCTAAGTACTCTGGAACGGACAATAATCTGCACTATTGTAAAATGAATGGAACAAGTTGGAGGATGGTGAAAGTCTGAGGAGACTGAGGAAAACCTATTATTATTCCAAAATATATAGCAACTTTAAAAGATACGGTAATTATTATTCTGTTGATACTTCTATTGTGCTGGATATTTATACTTATAGGAGATAATTGTGTGTGTGTGTGTGTGTGTGTTTGTGAGAGAGAGAGAAAGGGGGGGGAGAGAAATTACGAATGCTCTAAATATTTTGAAGCAGCATAAATGAGATCCACCTTCCCGTTACCCTTTCTGCCAACTTGAAAACGCCATTTCATAATATCTGAATCAATGAAGAAATCACAAGCTAGGAGCATCTATAATTTAGGGGCAATGCTAATTTTCTTTTTTGAGTGTAGATCTTTAAAATGAGCTTTTTTGCCCCTGCTCTAAAATCTGTAAAATGCATTTACCTAAGGTAGACTATCCCTGAAAGTATTATATGAAAATTTTTAGCTAAGGGGGGCTTTTTATTTTGATAAGTCTCTGAAGCCAAGAAGTTGAGTTTCCTCTGTTATAAGTGATAACATTTATAATCAACTAATACCTAATTCAAACAAAAATCTTTGTGAAGTTTGTTTCTAACCTGAAGAGGTTCTAACGTGTCTCTCTTTTTTTTTTTAATTTTTATTTATTTATGATAGTCACACAGAGACAGAGAGAGAGGCAGAGACACAAGCAGGCTCCATGCACCGGGAGCCCGACGTGGGACTCAATCCCCAGTCTCCAGGATCGCGCGCTGGGCCAAAGGCAGGCGCTAAACCGCTGCGCCACCCAGGGATCCCTCTAATCTGTCTCTTATTAATAGCATTGGGTTCCTGTGTTCATAGGATCTGTATGACTACCCAGATAGAAGTCTGTGATAGAGATGGGTTTCCTACGGCATCATAATTTTACAGTAAGTCTGTAACAGAGTAAACATGTTTATCCTTGTGAATATTGATTTTTTTCACATCATAGATTATTTTCAAAATTGATAATTATAACAGCATGTTTTATTATATTTAAGTATGCGTTTATCTATTAACTGAATCATTAAAGTAAGATTCTTTACTTCAAATTATTCTAAAATAGAATTTTATTCATGAATTTTCATAGTTCCTTAAAGATATCATTAAGTAAGGAAGTCAATTATTCTTCTAATGTAAATTTCAAGCATGACAGGTAAAATGTTCTAGAAAAAGCTTGCCATGCAAAATTGTTTTGAATACTATGGCTAGAGCATTTGCCCACGCATGAAATAGAGATATAACTTCAATACTTTCAGGTCAAATCACAGCATCAGGAAAAGGTTGAATATAAATTAAGGATAAAATCCAATATATTTGGGTGGGACTATATTTTCTTCTTGAGAAATCATAGAAGGACACATTAATTATACTTGGTATGAAATTTCTCAAGTAAAACAGAAAATCCTGACTTTGCTAAGGACACACATAACCAAAGCACTGGCTTATTCTATGTTTTATTTTAAACTTTTGGAAATAATTTTGATTAAGGGATTAAATGGCATTGTGCCTATTCTGAAGGATATATGACAGAGAAAGGATTTTATGAGGGACCAGGCATGTAAGAATATTCATTCTTCAAAAAAACAAACAAAAAAAGCAAAACAAAACAAAACAAAACAAAGATTCATTCTTTAACATGTTCAATGCAGACTTCTTGAGGGTAAAGTGTGCACCACCCAGTGCCAGTCACTGGGCTACTGACCAAATAAGAGCTCATTTTGGAACTCCCCAATTAGTGAAAGGGAAGGACATGTGGATACGTAAATTAGCCTGACAACACTAAGATTTGTTGAGCATGCATGATGTACCAGGAAATGTGCTAAATCCTTTACAATGATTATTTATTTTAATCCTTATAGTATCCCCGAGAGAGGGACTGTTGCTTATTGCAGTAAAATTGAGATTAAGATATGAAACTCGCTCAAGGTTTCACAGCCAGAGAGGTGTACCAGAGATGATAGATCGTATTAGAAGGATATGAAACAAATGTTATAGGAGAGGCCAGGGTAATAATAAGTGCCTGTGGGAGTCAATGAAAGTGTCCTACCTCACAGATAGAAAATTTGAACTAGATCTTAAAGAGAGAATACGAGGTTTGCTAGTAGTGAAGGCAGATAAGGGGAATGTTTCCATCTAGTAAGATTTTCTAGAAGTATAGCCTTCTGGTCTTCATTTTATCATTTATAATATGTGATAGTGGAATAATCTGATTTCTAAGTTTTTTTGAGTTCTGGAATTTTAGGATGATGTTTTGTTTACTCTACATAAAAATAAAAGAGACTTCTGAGTAAATGCTGAAACATCTGAGACTTTTGACAATATATCACTGACCCTCCAGAAAGAAGAAAGATTTCTTTTATCCTGCACATGGATAAAACATCATCTGTTTTCTTCAAAGATAGCTAGTTACATGTGGAACTTCTCCTCCCTTAAAAGAGATGGGAGAAAGTACGATATGACATATGGGGGGACAGCCTAGCCAGTCTGTAGTAGCTGATAATTAGGGTTCTGTATTCCATAAACCCAACTGCTTCTGGTTAGGGCTCTCTTATCTTTTTTTCTAGTTACTTTAGGAAAACTTAATGTTTTAGACCTCAAAGGATTTCCTTTTGTTGTATGAGAAAAGCCAGGATATTCCTGGCCCCTAGAGAGGTGTTGCACAGTGCTGGGGGGTGACACCACTTAAACTCCCAGGAAAAGCCAATGGAGATGGGAAGATAGCAAAGGAAACACATACAAAATGGCCTTGATTGTACATAGTTTCTGAGAAGGGGAAACTGGACAGTCAAAATGTAATACTTCTTTTTTTCATAGTCAGCATCAGTGACTTTAACTGAAACAAAAATGATTTTAAAATATTGCTAGCCAAGTGTGTTTCACTCATTCATTTGAAGCCCTATGATCTTCCTAGAGAAAATAATCATGTAACTGAAGACACACACAATATTCTGATATAATTTTTAAAAGTTATCCTATGGAACTATACTCAACATACCCATGTGTTTTCATACACCAATAATTGAATTTGTGGTTTGAAATGACAAACCACATGTCATGCTGTCTTACTTCTACTATATGAAGCAGTTTATTTCATCTATAAAAAACAAGCAGTGAGAAATATTCAGGAAACTCTTTTACAAATTTAAAGAAATAAAAATATTTATTATATTGTCACATTGTCATTTAAATGCTCAAATTTTCAGAGAAGAGTGACAAAATTGTCTTCTTACCCATAAACCCTGTCCTTTATGATTTCTGTACTATATTACGATATTTTTCTTCTAAAATTAGGATATAGGAGGGAAAGAAAAGATGAATAAGCAATACATTTATTAGTATTTAGTAACATGTAATACAAGGAATCCAGAATGACGATCAAAAATCACAAAAGGAAGAGTCAGCCACAGGTTTCTGGTGAGTTATTCAAGTGAGTGCAGTGCTCCCACAATCATCTCCGTCCAGGTTGAACTGTTGCGAAGGGCAATTAATTCCATTTCCCACTTTTAGTTTTTCTTATGTTAAATTTAGAAGGCAGCCTGCCAGCTATGATTAAGATTTTCTCAGAAAATAGTTTCTAGAACCTAATACAAGACTGTTAAACCACTGCGTAAGCATAATGGTTTAGATCAGTTGTATGCAACTTCCATGTGCACATTTCCCAAAGCAAGCTTATGAAAGCACACATTTCCAGGTACCCATACCATCCAAGGTGTCTGATTTGGTAAGATCTAGAGTAAAACCTCGGAAGTGAAATTTTCATCAAGCGTCCCAAGAGGATTCTGACACAGATTTGTGTTTAGAATACCGTTTGGGAAATTGTTTTGGAGCAGAATGAAGAACAAAGTATATTTTTATATGTAAGCACAATGGGAAGGAAACAAGGAATTTAAAACGTGAAGGAGGAAAAGGGGACTCTCGTATTGTACATAGTTAAAAGTCTGTGATTCTCAGATAATCATAACTTTTCCATATGTTACCAGCATGATAGCCTCCAAAGCTTATGCTGTCTTCACTATACCAAATGAAGCTTAAGGAGTGAGTGAGACGGGGAAAAAAGAAATTATTTAAGCAATAGCTCAGGGAGAAGCTAACGAGTTTTTGTTAGCTTCCAAAAAGGCAAGTGCCCATAGTATGGTCAGGAATAAGAAACGGGGGGTGGGGGGGGCGAAAATAGACAAGAAAAAAGAAAAAGAATGTAATTGTTCGTGTGACCCATTGTGTGCATGTGTACACACACGTACCACAACATGCCACCTACCACAACATACCACTTACCACAGCACACTACAACCCTTCACCACCTGGAAGCTGATGGCTACAGTACAGTCATTATGTGCATTATGTCATGCTCCCAGAGGTTTTCCTAAATCCAGTGTTATGTACTTTCTCTTTAACACTTTGCACACATAATGCCAACAAATCCAGCTCCTTAGGAAGTGCTCACCTTGATATTCTGAATATTTTATACAAAAAATACTTTTATTTATTTTTTTAAGACACTTTTATTTTGACCAAAGTTTCCATTTATATTCACATGGTGAATTACATGTTGAGCTACTTAGCCAATGATCATGAGTCAATTATGGTTTATGGAAATTCACTTGGAATTGTCTATCTGAGAATTATGAAACTTTAAAAATTGTCACTTCCAATTGCCTGAATTTAGAATGGGGAAAACTGAGGCTTCTGCTGTTCTACTTCTCTTCTATTCTTCTTTTGAACTTGTAAACCTCTTCTTTGTAGAAATTTATTAACAAGTACCGTTATATAATGCTTTCTCCAATAAATGAGAAATACACACACATACACTCACACACACCTTTTCATTTCTATTATCCATGGCAAAATTTTATCTTGGGTAGTATACTTACTTCCTGGTATCCTCTTTCCCCACATCCTCCTCTCTGCACTCTTATCTAGTAGTAGGTGTTAGAATATTGCTACTTGATGATTAATATTTTCAATGAAAGAGATTAAAGTTGGAAATCTTGCAGAGCTTTTGTATTTATATTTCTATTCTGAGATTTTGGAAATAGACACAAATTCTCAAGTTTCATTTGAAAAACGTTTTAATCATGGAATAAAGACAAGTGTATCTGAGATTATGGTCTTACTATTCAGTAATAAGAATACTCTTAACTATCTGATGGATGAAAACTAGTATTCTAACTCAACATATTTATAGTACAGAGTTTTACTTATTTCTTTACTGATCGCTATGCCAAATCCTGAACTCTGTTCCAGTTGTTTTACTGTGTAATGACTCTTAACCTTTCTACTAATTGGACTGGCTCATATGCTTTTTAGCCTGTCTTCCCTCAGATCCTCATAGCACACTTTTGGAAGCCTGACACTAACAGAGGTCATGTAAAATATGTTAGGTAACTGGTGGTGATATAATCCTGCATAGCCAAACTGAACAATACGTAGAAAAAATGGAATTTAACTTCAATTACCATTTATGAAAATCTGGTTCATTGATGTTTACTTATAAAATACCTCCTCCAAATCCTTTAGTCTGAATATGGACAATCACCTTTTTACACCTTTAAATAGATTCTTCCTATCTGGATAGCTCAATTCTGATTCTGATTAAATAAATTATCCATCTGTGAATTCTACAGGTGTAACTTTTAATACTTACCCTTTATTATTTAATACTTACCCTATATTATTTCCAGCAGTCTCCTCCCTGCTCCCAACGTGTCAGAAACAAGTAATTTAGTTGCTATGACTTTTCCATTTGTCTAAAGGCAAACCTATCAACCCCTATAAACATGTGTGTTTTATCTTGCTCCCTGTTTGGTATACCATGGATATGTGGGAGAATCAAGATTAGACTTTTGTTGATCTGACTTCTTGATAATAAGGTGTTAGGAAAGCAATAAATGTATTGGAAAAAGAACTTTAAATCATATTTAAGCTTACTAAAGCCTTTCAATAGAACATATTTAATTCTGGTAGTAATAAAATGGATGGGATTTCATTGTAAAGCAGAGCAGAATTCAGCATATACTGTGTCAGCTTTACATGACAGATTATTAATAAACTGCCACTGTTACCACTCGATGCCAGTCTTTGGTGTTGGCATTTTTTTAAACTTGAAACTCAAATGTATTTTTTTAATCTTATTAAAAGATTAGATGTATTTTTTAATCTTATTTTTAAAAGATGTATTTTTTAATCTTATTTTATGAACCAGTTTCTTCTTTTCAATACATTTTTTTCTCTTCTCTGTAGAATTATTGTGTGATTCAATTAATGGTTCCAATTTCATTATACTTATATGTTCTAAAAAACCCTAAGGCATTGTATAACTTCACATAGATCAACTTTAGTTATTTGTTTGTTTGTTTGTTTGTTTTCATTTGATGAAGGTGAAGACAAGGCAGAGTAAGAATTAAGAAAGAGG
Organism: Vulpes vulpes; assembly: GCF_048418805.1. Taxonomy (NCBI): domain Eukaryota; kingdom Metazoa; phylum Chordata; class Mammalia; order Carnivora; family Canidae; genus Vulpes; species Vulpes vulpes. The sequence continues at coordinate 17,198,042 of NC_132789.1, read as the reverse complement.
ATGTACTTTCAACTTGGTACCTAACAAAAATGAGCCATTTGGTAGAATTCATTTTCTCAACTAACTTTCCCCAGTATGTTTGCCTTTTTCTCTCTTTTCTTCTCCTATCCCTGTTCTAGATACACTTTTTTAAAAGATTTTATTCATTTATTCATGAGAGACACAAGAGAGAGAGAGAGGCAGAGACACAGGCAGAGGGAGAAGCAGGCTCCATGCAGGGAGCCCAACTTGGGACTCTATCCCGGGTCTCCAGGATCACGCCCTGGGCTGAAGGCGGCACTAAACCACTGAACCACCCAGGGACCCCCGATACACATTTTATATTGTCCATTAATTCAACAAAACACTTAAATATTTGTATGAAATAGTCATTTTGCTAGTGTTGGAAAAATAATAAGTAGTGGGCAAAGCCTACAGGAAATAGACAGTTCAAGAGAGCTTATAGGGTCTAAGGTTATCCTTTAGATACAAAAGGGCCATTTTGTATCTAAAATTTTTTATGCTTTACAACTCCTTGTCACTCCATCAAAACTTTAGCTATCTATCAGAGAGAAGTTAAGAGTTACTTTAAAATAAGTTGCAATCAGTGGGTTAAAGGACATAGCATCTGATGATGGGGTAAAAAGTGTGTATAATGTCATAGAGAGGGCAAAATGAATAGCAAAACATGCAGGTGATGCGCTGAGTTTTATCTAAGTAGTATATATTATCCTCATTGTCTTAATTGGACGGGTAATGTCAAACCTTTGGACAAAGCTGAAAAAGATTCATACCTAGTAAGGTATGCACTGGTATTTACTGGAAATAAAAGAAATAGAGACTAGAAGAACAATAAAAAATGATCAATCAATGAAACTAAGAGCTGGTTTTTCAAAAAGATAAAACAGGCGTGTCTGGCTGGCTCCATCAGTAAAGCATATGACTATTAATCTTGGGGTCATGAGTTTGAGTCCCACATTGGACATACATATTACATACATAAATAAACATATATATATCAGGGCACCTGGGTAGTATAGTCAGTTAAGCCTTTGACTCTTGGTTTCAGCTCAGGTCATGATCTCAAGGTCATGAGTGCAGAGCCTGCTTGAGATTCTCTCTCCTCCCACCTGTGTGCTCTCTCTCTCTCTCTTTCTCTCTCAAAACAAATCTTTAAAATGTACGTGTATTTTTGAAAGATAAAACTCTCAAACCTTTAGCTACACTAAACAAGACAAAAAGATTTCAATAAATAAAATTAGAAACTAAAGGAGCCATTACAACTGACACTACAGGAATGCATATGATCAGAAAATAACTGCCATATACAATTATATGCCACCAAATTTGATAACCTAGAAGAAATGAATACATTTCTAGAAGCATAAAACCTACCAAGAATGAATCAAAAAGAATAAGTAATATGAATAGGCACCAATGTGTTACACATTAATACTCCATAATGAACAGTGGGCACTGGCTCAAATGTCCCATACTGGTTTTTGCCTTTGAGTCATTCTACATGGTGTTCCTTCTGCCTTATAGGGTTTACCACTTCCCAGCAGTGGGTCCTGGGCAAGTTTCTCAGGCTCATTGACCTCAACTATCTCCCATAGAGAATGGGAAACACATTGGTTGTGATGCTTACCTCATAAGGACATCACAAGGATCAGATGATGTGTGAAAGCATTTTACAAACTGCCAAGTCCTCTGCCCATATGAGCTAATAGAATATAAAACAATGGATGCCAAGGAGTTAAGACAGGGAGGGAACTTAGAAGATAGAAATAACTGCTGTGTGGAAATGGTAGACGTGATTTTTGCTCAACATTCTGGCAAGAGAAACTTTATAAAAGTACAAATTAATTAATAGAGCAAATTGGGGTAAGGGATAGGGAAGAAGGTAATTGAGAAGGGGAGGCCTGGATGTGTTTGGATCCTCTGAAGTCTAGAGAGAGGAAAGTGTTTGTTATCCAGCAGACAATTCCTGCAAGCAACCTGGAGCAATTTTTGCCTGACCCAGACAGATTCAAATCTGGCCTGTGCCGTTTTGACATTAAGATTCAGTTTCCTCACCTGTAAAGTGGACATAATAATGGTACCAACCTCAGAGCATTGTGGAGATACTTTAATTCATTTTTTTTTGTCACTCAAAAAGATTTCTTAATAATACGGCATTGGACTATAACCAAAATATGAAATAAATATACACAAGTTTATATTGATATAAACAAATGAACAAATAGGGGAGAAAAGGCTAATTTTGCTTTAATAGAATTCCAGATAGGGGCACCTGGCTCAGTGGTTGAATAACTGCCTTTGGCTCAGGTCATGATGCTGGGGTCCTGGGATTGAGTTCTGCATCAGGCTCCCCACGGGGAACTGGCTTCTCCCTCTGCATATGTTTCTGTATCTCTCATGAATGAATAAATAAAATCTTAAAAAATAAAAAATAAAAGAATTCCTAATAATAGACTCCTCACTTCAGGAGGTGAAGGAAAATCCTCCCCACCCCCTACCCCAAAGGTGGGGTAGATTTAGAGCACACTTCTAAACAACAGAGTGTAGAGAGAGGGAAACAGTGACTTGGGGCAGCAGACTGGCACACACAACTTTAACTGAGTGACAAAAGTCAGTGATGAAAGTCAGCAGTAATGCTGTGTGAATCTCATGCACCCCCAACTGAGATGGGATGGAAAGGCACAGAAGCACTTCACCACTGTGGTAGTCTTTCCAAAATTCCATATTCCCAGCCTACTCATGACAGAAATATCAGACACACCCAAATTGAGGCTCCTGCAACAAAGTAGCTGACCATGGGATCCCTGGGTGGCGCAGCGGTTTGGCGCCTGCCTTTGGCCCAGGGCGCGATCCTGGAGACCCGGGATCGAATCCCACGTCGGGCTCCCGGTGCATGGAGCCTGCTTCTCCCTCTGCCTGTCTCTGCCTCTCTCTCTCTCTCTGGGTGTGACTATCATAGATAAATAAAAAAATAATTAAAAAAAAAACACAAAATAGCTGACCAACACATCCCTTCAAAACTGTCTATCGAGGTCACGGAAAACAAGAATGAGAAGCTGTCCCGCACAAGGCTGGTTCAACACTTGTAAAACAATCGATGTGATTCATCATATCAGCAAGAGAAAAACCAAGAACCATATGATCCTCTCATTAGATGCAGAGAAAGCATTTGACAAAATACAGCATCCATTCCTGATCAAAACTCTTCAGAGTGTAGGGATAGGGGAACATTCCTCGACATCTTAAGCGCCATCTACGAAAAGCCCACAGCAAATATCATTCTCAATGGGGAAGCACTGGGAGCCTTTTCCCTAAGATCAGGAACAAGACAGGGATGTCCACTCTCACCACTGCTATTCAACATAGTACTGGAAGTCCTCGCCTCAGCAATCAGACAACAAAAAGACATTAAAGGCATTCAAATTGGCAAAGAAGAAGTCAAACTCTCCCTCTTCGCCGATGACATACTCTACATAGAAAACCCAAAAGCCTCCACCCCAAGATTGCGAGAACTCATACAGCAATTTGGTAGCGTGGCAGGATACAAAATCAATGCCCAGAAATCAATGGCATTTCTATACACTAACAATGAGACTGAAGAAAGAGAAATTAAGGAGTCAATCCCATTTACAACTGCACCCAAAAGCATAAGATACCTAGGAATAAACCTAACCAAAGAGGTAAAGGATCTATACCCTAAAAACGATAGAACACTTCTGAAAGAAATTGAGGAAGACACAAAGAGATGGAAAAATATTCCATGCTCATGGATTGGAAGAATTAATATTGTGAAAATGTCCATGCTACCCAGGGCAATTTACACATTTCATGCAATCCCTATCAAAATACCATGGACTTTCTTCAGAGAGTTGGAACAAACCATCTTAAGATTTGTGTGGAATCAGAAAAGACCCCAAATAGCCAGGGGAATATTAAGAAAGAAAACCATAGCTGGGGGCATCACAATGCAAGATTTCAGGTTGTACTACAAAGCTGTGGTCATCAAGACAGTGTGGTACTGGCACAAAAACAGACCCATAGATCAATGGAACAGAATAGAGAATCCAGAAGTGGACCCTCAACTTTATGGTCAACTAATATTCGACAAAGCAGGAAGACTCTCCCTGGAAAAAAGACAGTCTCTTCAATAAATGGTGCTGGGAAAATTGGACATCCAAATACAGAAGAATCAAACTAGACCATTCTCTGATACCATACACAAAGATGAACTCAAAATGGATGAAAGACCTAAATGTGAGACAAGATTCCATCAAAATCCTAGAGGAGAACACAGGCAACACCATTTTTGAACTTGGCCACAGCAACTTATTGCAAGATACATCCACGAAAGCAAGAGAAACAAAAGCAAAAATGAATTATTGGGACTTCATCAAGATAAGAAGCTTCTGCACAGCAAAAGAAACAGTCCACAAAAGTAAAAGACAACCTACAGAATGGGAAAAGTTATTTGCAAATGACCTCTCAGATAAAGGGCTAGTATCTGAGGTCTATAAAGAGCTTATTAAACTCAACAGCAAAGAAACAATCCAATCATGAAATGGGCAAAAGACATGAACAGAAATCATACAGAGGAAGACATAGATATGACCAACAAGCGCCGCATCACTGGCCATCAGGGAAATATAAAACCAAACCACAATGAGATACCACCTCACACCAGTGAGAATTGGGGAAAAGTCACAAGACAGGAAACAACAAATGTTGGAGAGAATGTGGACAAAGGGGAACCCTCTTACTCCGTCAGTGGGGATGTGAACTGGTGCAGCCACTCTGGAGAACTGTGTGGAGTTTCCTCAAAGAGTTAAAAATAGACCTGCCCTACGACCCAGCAATTGCACTGTTGGGGATTTACCTCAAAGATACAGATGCAGTGAAACGCTGGGACACCTACACCCCAGTGTTTATGGGAGCAACGTCCACAATAGCCAAACTGGGGAAGGAGCTTCGGCGTCCATCAAAAGATGAATGGATAAAGAAACCGTGGTCTGTGTATACTATGGAATATTACTCAGCCTTGAGAAACGACAAAGACCCACCATTTGCTTCGACGTGGATGGACCAGGAGGGTATTATGCTGAGTGAAATAAGTCAATCAGAAAAGGACAAACATTATGTGGTCTCATTCATTTGGGGAATATAAAAAGTAGTGAAAGGGAATAAAGGGAAAAAGAAAAAAAATGAGTGGGAAATATCAGAAAGGGGACAGAACATGAGAGTCTGCTAACTCTGGGAAACGAACAAAGGGTGGTAGAAAGGGAGGTGGGCAGGGGTGGGGGTGACTGGGTGACGGGCAGTGAGGGGGGCACTTGATGGGATGAGCACTGGGTGTTGTTCTATATGTTGGCAAATTTAACACCAATAAAAAATAAAATAAATAAATAAATCATCCTTTTGTTCCAAGGATGGAACACACACACACACACACACACACACACACAAAAGGACAAACATTATATGGTCTCATTAAGTTGGGGAATATGAAAATAGTTAAAGGGCATGAAGGGGAAAGGAGAGAAAATGAGTGGGGAAATATCAGAGAGGGCAAGAGAACATGAGAGACTGCTAACTCTGGGAAACGAAGAAGGGGTGGTGGAAAGGGAGGTGGGTGTGGGGGTTGGGGTGACTGGGTGATGGGACCTGAGGGGGGGCACTTGATGGGATGAACACTGGGTGTTATGCTATATGTTGGCAAATTGAACTCCAATAAAAAGAAATTAAAAAAATAAACAAACGAAACAAAAGAAAAAAAAACAAACAGCAGGTTTCCCTTTTTAATGGCTGAATAATATTCATATATTTTTTCTTTATTCATCTATTTGTTTATGTATAGTATGTTGTTTCCATGTCTTAGCTATTGTAAATAATGCTTCAATAAACATGGAAATACAGAAATCTCTTTCAGAGAGGGATTTTATTTTATTTTGGTTATGTAACCATAGGGTGGTTGCTGGATCATATGGAGTTCTATTTTTAATTTTTTGAGGAACCTCCATCCTCCATATTGCCTTCCATAGTACCCATATTGAATTACATTCCCAACCAACTTGCACAAGGATTCCCTTAACTTCAAATCCTTGCCACCAGCACTTGTTATCACTTATCTTCCTGATAGCCATTCTGACAAGTATGAGGTAACATTCACTGTGATTTTGATTTGCACTTTTGTGATGATCAGTAATGTTAAGGACATTTTCATGTACATATTGGCCATTTGCATATCTTCTTCAGGGAAAACAGTCTATTCAAATCTTTTACCCATTTTAAATCAGATTGTTTTTTGCTGTTGAATTTTCTTATATATTTTAGATGTTAAGTGCTGTTTGCAAATACCGTTTTCCTTGCCATGGGTTGCTTTTCATTTTGTTGTGCAAGAGTATTTTAAGTTGATATTATCTCACTTTTTTTTTTGGTTTTATTGCTTATAATTTTGGTGTCATATATAATGCGTCATTGCAAAGACCAATATCAGGGATATTTTTTCCCTGTTTTTTTCTAAAACTCTTACGGTTTTAGGTCTTCATGTAATTGTTAATCACCTGAAACTAACTGGAATTTAAATAAAACCTTTAAGAAAAGATACCCAAAAAACGAAGCTTGTTTTAAGATATATGTTTCAAGAAATTCGTTTAAGGAAAGTGCAAGTGAGGGACGCCTGGGTGGCTCGGCGGTTGAGTGTCTGCCTTCAGCTCAGGGCGTGACCCAGGGTCCCGGAATCGAGTCCCTCATCGGGCTCCCTGCGGGGAGCCTGCTTCTCCCTCTGTCTGTGTCTGTGCCCCTCTCTCTCGCTCTCGAATAAGTAAATGAAATCTTTTTTTAAAAAGGAAAGTGCAAGTGAGAAACACCATTAAATAAATAAATAAATAAATAAATAAATGTTTAATTATGTCAGCACGTTGATGTTATCCATAGTTCTCCACATTTAAATTTTAGCAATATTGTAGCTAATATAAAAGACTAGGTGGGCATATTGCAACTCTACCCCTTAATGGGTGTGTGACCATACAGAAGCTGCTTAATTACTCATGTGTTTCTTTTTCTGTATGAACAAAACATGAAAATAGACATCTACATTCTATACCTTAGTAGGAATGAAATAGCATAGGTAATATTTACATGAAATAACATAGGTGAGAGCCCCTTCCCCTCCCTATACTGATAGTACTTGGCACAAGCAGGTAGTAAGTAATTGATATATTGTTCCCCTTTGTCTTCTTATGCTCTGTGTCAGAAAAAAACATTCATTGAAGAAAAGTTGTGTTGAGAGAAAGGATCTTTTCAGCAGTATGAGTTTTAGGTAAGACTTTTGTTATACTGTTGGAACTGCAATTAGTGGATGAGAAGGGCTCATACGTACTTAGCTAGTACCGGGCCATCTCTACACCATACTACTGTCTTCTCCACACAATTCCATAACTGCCTCAAAAAAGGAAAGGATATGCCAAACTTTTCTCTTGCTATGAAAAAGTTTTTTTTTTTAAGATTTATTTATTTATTCATGATACACATGGGGGCGGGGGCGTGCAGAGACACAGGCAGAGGGAGAAGCAGGCTCCATGCCGGGAGCCCAATGCGGGACCCGATCCCGGAATTCCAGGATCACGCCCTGGGCAAAAGGCAGGCACCAAACTGCTGAGCCACCCAGGGATCCCCTGAAAAAGTTTTAATTGAAAACCAGGATTCTGGGCTGAATACAGCTTCAGCAGATTCCCCATTAAATTAGAAGGGGTTTTTCATTTAAGTCCTAGTGTTGATATGTCACTATGCTCTGTCACTTTGAAAAGCGATAGTGCTTTGTTATCAGCACTGAGCCCTGACAGGCTTTTGATGTAGACTTAGACTAAAATAGATTGCCAGAATGATGAAGGCGCTGCTTACCTTCTAACACCTCCAGGCTGTGGATGTGGGCAAAGGTGCTGACCTATTGCTCTGTCCAGCCCAGTGGGTTTGATCATCTCCAGCTGAATATTTTCACATTTTAGATTGTAAGTTGAAATTGTAGAAGGGTTGATAGGTTTTCAACAGAAGCATGAATGTTACTGATAGCATATGATTTATGCCATCTAGAGACTTAATTTCTTAGGCAAATTGTTAATAATTAATTCTTGCCCTTTAACTTATACATTCTATTTAGAAAGTCTTTAAAGAAAGAAAACCGTACTTGGTGAGTTATAGAGGAAGTTGGCCTGCCAAAAAACATAGTCATTCCTTGAATTAAACACCATGTGCCAACCTTCTGCCAAGCACTGAGTTAGGTGTTGCAAACAGAAAGACAATTAAGAGTACCCGTCCTCAAGCAGAGAGATATATACAGAGGTAGATACTTATAAAATAATGCAGCAAGTGAAATATTATGCATAGAATATTACTGAAGCACAAAAAGCAATTATCTTGATATCTCTTAGGAAACAGGTAACAGAAATAGTGCATGTGTAACCAGTATCCTTGTTCCTAATGACCAGATCAGCACATTCAATGTATAGCTGAATGTTTAGATTGATATGACATTACCTTTCTTGGCTAGGAACAAGATTTCTCTTAGGAGAGGCTGAACATGCATATTCAAATAGAGTTTGCTATCAGAAAAGTGGAAAGGTTTTTGAGGGCTCAGAATTAGTATTTCTTCTTACATTTGCCACCCCACCCCCAGACACGCACACAGTTTAACTCTCTGTACACCATAGTGTCCCATGCCTTTCTGCTGTTGGCCATATAGAAAATAAATACTTTTTGAAAAAGCTTTGCTCTATAACATTTCCAGGCTCCTTCATGTGGGCTCACTTTTCTACTCAGCATGTTTCTCTACATTAAACTCTGGTAGATATGATAAGCAAGTAGCTAAAGAGCATTTAAAAGAGTTTACACTGTGAATGGAAAAATACAGATTTTACTGCCTTTGTTGCCTTTTAAAACTAAACCTCTTCTTGAATGTATTTGTATAGGATTTTCATAGCCCTCCCCTCTGGAGCAATGTTTTAGCAATGCTGCTCTGAGTTTTAATCACTGGATATTTGTTTTTTTCTTCCACACTAATTTCAAATCACAAACTAACATTCAAATTGAAAACAGTAATAGGTTTACAGTCTTTCAATTTACTTTTAACTTCATGCTATCTAAAAAAAAAAAAAAAACTTCATGCTATCTTTTCAGAGCATCTGATCAAGTTTAACACCATTGGATAGTTTAAAACTCAGTTTGCAGTAATCCACAGCCCTCAGAAATATTTGACTTCTACCTAAAAGTAAATAAAGGTAAAAAGTCTCTACATCTTCAATAAAAGTTTTCAAAAATGAATCAGCCACATGTTTTGAGTCCCATCTCTGTGAGCAAATTTCCAGAATAAATCATTTCTGGGCTTGGCTGAATTCCAGAGCACTGCAGGTCTCAGTCCAGAGGGCTGCATATATATGCAGATTGGCCATTCAAAGTTAAGGAAATACCTGCTTTCTATATTTATAGATGCTGCCACTTATATTTTGCATTTTATATGATCATTTCCTTGTCTACCTTAAACTATTAAGTTCATGAGTATGGGAATCTCTTCATTGTATTTCCAGCCATAGCTCACTCAGTACCTAGACCAACAGTAGGCACTCAAGGAATACCTGCTAAATCGCCAAATCCCGTGTTTAGGACTGTGAGTGAATAATGGGAACAGAGTTGTACTCAGATGTTAAAGATGACTTCGTATATATTGATCCCTAGATATATGAAGTCAAAAATAACAACAATAAGGAGGGCTTAGATAACTAAAAGTGTTCCTAGAGTAGTATAGCAAATAGGTTCCAGGGAGCTTCATGGACGCTTTCCCCTACCTCACTTATTAACTGGCATTAAGGTAGGAATGTATAGCACAATGCTTCCTTTAAGCAACAAACTTTCAGAAGTATTGCTCCAAGACACAACTCACATAGCAAATAAAGTATAATGTCTTAGAATGGTCTTTAGGACCTGAATTTCTAATTGAGATCTTGTTTTAACATTTTCCTAACTCACACACACACACACACACACACAAACAGGGCATATGCAATATATACTTCTGTGTGTGTAGGTATATATATAAGAAATAGCAATGCTATCTATATACAATTGATACATATACTAATATATATGAGTAACTATATATTTATACATTATATAAGTAACATGTTTGTAATATTTAAATATTACATATGTGATATCTATGTAATACAAACTTATTTATTATAGAAGTCATAACTAAGTTATTAAGCTGTTATCCCTTTTGACAATAAATATCATCTCTCTTGGTCTTACTTACTCTCTATTTCCCAGTTGGGCTTTTAGGCATTTGATGGTGAGAGAATGAGTTAATTTTACCTCTCTAAACAAAGCCAACTGGGAAATGGCTTGGATGCCACCATGGAGGTAATAGAAGATGCCCAATTTTGGTAAATAAAAAACATGTGACTAGATGTCTCCTCATTATTTCAATATTGTATAAATAATACTCTTAAAAATATCAAACAGATCATAAGAATATCTTATAATATTTCAACTCCAATTTTATAGAGAAACACAAATTGTAGCTGTCAGAATGATCCTCTTTCCTAAGCAAAACAACTAACGTAGCAACAAGGTGTATGAGGAGATCAGCAATTTATAAAAGGACTACCTTTTGCTTCTAGTTTTAAATTCTTCACTGGGTCAAACTGTGACTTCATGGCTACTTATTTAATGTGTGTTTGTGTGCATAGGTCTGTGTTTTCTTTCCAGTTATGTTGCCAGTTTATTCAGCAATTTTACCATTTTGACAAAGCTTATGGATTTAAGACGTTTTATAGCAGAATTATTTATTATGAACAAAGTTTCATCTTAATAAAGATGTACTTGTATGGACAAGTACATTTTAATTTTTTCAAGATACATTAATGAAAAAATATTCTGGATCTGTTTTCATTCTTTCTTTTATTCTACACTCCTTCCCCACAAAAAAGTATGCACATATACATAATTATTTTTTACATAATTATTAAGACAAAATTAATATGATTCAGTCAGAGTTCAGGTATGACATTTGTTAATTCATATGGCTAGTGCTCGAAAGGAAATATTATTTATATAAAGGTAGTCTTATAGGGCTAAGCAACAAAAGAAAACCGAATTGAATATGGCAAATAACATGGAATTAAGTACTGTTTCAAGCGTAATTTTTTTTTAAATGTGGTCATTCTGCACTGTTATTCATTCTGTTCAAAGAAAAAGCAACCTTGAGTAATGTATTTTTAAAATCAGCAACTTAATTAGAGGAAAATTTTTAAACAGGCAAAACAAAACAAAACACCCAGAGTATGAAAATCAAAACAGGAAATTACGTTACAATAAGAGGTAATCAAATCATTCCTTTAAGAAGCGTAGAGGCGGCGGCCAAATGGCAGCGCCTGAGGAGCCGGATATAACCCAGGAGCAGACAGAGAAACTGCTGCAGTTTCAGGATCTAACTGGCATAGCAACTATGGATCAATGCTGCCATCCCTTGGAACAGCATTACTGGGACATAGAGGCTGCTGTACAGGACCGATTGAATGAACAAGAGGGTGTGCCAGATGTTTTCAACCCACCTCCATCCTGACCCCTGCAAGTTAATACAGTTGAGCACAGGCTCTACAGTTAGGCTATTGCAAGACCACAGCCAAGGGGGCTGCCTGGATGGGGTTATTACTTAATAATGCTTCCATTCCGATTTACCTACACAATACTTGATATATTTAGGTTTGCCCCTCGCAGCTGGGTCACTGACCCCGTTGGGGACATTGTTTCATTTATGCTCTCTTTTGAAGAGAAATATGGGAGGGCACACCCTGCCTTCCACCAGGGAACGTACAGCCAGGCACTTAACGATGCCAAGTGGGAGCTTTGGTTGCTTTTGGTTTGTCTTCATGGAGATGATCCCCAGGACTCCGATGAGTTCTGTTGCAACACACTCTGGGCCCTGAAGTTATTTCCCTAATAAACACTAGGATGCTTCGCTGGGCATGCTCCGCAAATAAACCTGAGGGATATAGGGTCTTGCAGGGTTTAGGAGGGAACACCTATCCATTCCTGGCCTTGATTATGCTGAAGGATCAGAGAACGACTGCAGTGGGACCCGATGACCTTATTAACCAGCTGACATGTATCATGGATGCAAACCAGACTTACCTCGTGTCAGAACGCCTTGAAAGGGAAGAACGAAATCAGACCCAGGTCCTGCGACAACAGAAAGACGAGGCCTATCTGGCCTCTCTCAGGGCTGACCAGGAGAAGGAAAGGAAGACACGGGAGGAGCCAGAGCTGAAGGGGCGCAAGGAGGAGGAGGAGGTGCAACAGCAAAAGTTGGCAGAGGAGAGAGGTGCGCGGAATCTACAAGAGGAAAAGGAGGGGAAGCTGGAGTATCTGCCCCCAGAGCCTTCCCCTGATGACCCTGAAAGTGTCAAGATCATTTTCAAATTAGCCAATGATTCTCGAGTAGAGAGATGATTCCACTTTTCGCAGTCTCTAACAGTAATCCATGACTACTTCTTCTCCTTGAAAGAAAGCCCTGAAAAGTTTCAGATTGAAGCCAACTTTCCCCGGCGGGTGCTGCCTTGCATCCCTTCAGAGGAGTGGCCCAACACCCCCACACTTCAGGAGGCCAGACTTAGCCACACAGAAGTTCTCTGTTCAGGACCTGAAAGATGAATGACATTTTTCTTCCCTCTCCCCTCCTAATCCCTAAACGAAATGGAGAAACAAACAAACAAACAAAAACCGAGAGAGAAATTCATATTATTATTATAATACAATATTTTTTTTAAGATTGCTGTATCCTAAGGGAGGATCAGAAACCATGCAGCCCAAAAGAGTCACCACCTGTGTGTGTGTGTGCGAAGGTCAGCAGTGAACGTTCCCACTGGCAAGCCCACCCTTCCCTACTGCCTCTGCACCACACACCTTCCAAAGAAAGGTCGAAGGACTTCGACCCAGTCATTGTCCCAACTGGGGAAGGGGACATTCCCACTAGTTCTCATTCATCCTTGCTTTTATGAAAAATAAAAGTGGAAAAAAACATCTATCAACCAGCTACTACTGCAGCATCTCCTGACGACTTGCTTCTCCCACCACCAGAGAAGAGGCACAGAAGAGAGATGTTCCTTGAACTTCCCACATTTTATGAATAACTTCTAAATGTTTTTTGTTGCTTTGTAATGACCAAAGGAATGAGACTGACAATGTTGTGCCCCTAAGTAATAAGCAGGTCAGCACAAGGTGGGTGCAGCCCAAAATAGTCAGTCCTGCTCTGCTTGTCCAGGGGTAGGGGGTTTTGTTAAATTTCCTGAGTCCCACAACATAGCTGGGTTTTTTTTTTAACTTTATTTGATAAAGAGCCAATTCTTAAGCCCATGAATTCATGCTCTGGGCTCCTTAGCCCACAAGAGTGTAATAAAGGTGACCTGGGCTGGTTTGTGCTTATTTTTGCCATTGTCCCTCTCACATTCCTAGAGAGGTTGTTCTTTTTGGTCCAACTCTTGCTGTCCTTTCTTACCATCTATGCGCCTCGCTTGGAGTATTGGGAGAAATCTGGAGTTCATTGCCCCACAAAGTCTCTGTACAGATATCCCCATATATGCAGTGTGAACTCTGTGTATACTCATTAACTGCAGTTGTCCCTTGGAATCTGTACTAGATGGTTACTATGCAATCTGAACCAAAGGATAGCAGCTCTTCATTCCTCTTCTGATGTGTACGTGCTCTTCCTGCCCAGCCCCGAGTGTTCCTGAATTGCCAATCTTGGTGCCTTATCAAAGGACTAGCAGGGTCAATGGTAGAACCAGCAGAACCCCATGATGGTGCCCTGCCTGTATCAGTGGGAGAAGTGGGTGGTGGTGGTGGTGGTGGTGGTTCAAGGATAGAACTAGAAACCTTGAAGGGAGCCAAGACAGAACTCCAGGTGTGTGTAAACTGCTGGAAGGTACAGTTAGTTTCTGATATAGCCACCTGCTGGAGGCAGGTTTTAATCCTCTCCCTCTATTGCTGTTTTGAGGTAATAGGGGTTTTTTAACCTCTGGATGGATGTCCCTTCTTTGGTTGAGTTTATGGTAATGGGTACATGGGTCATGCCATGTATTATTAACAGATGTCAGCATGAGCTGGCAAATATTCCAAAGTGTTCTATAGCTAGACTGGTGCAGACTTGTAACACAGCAACCTACTGAAGTAACTGGAGCCTAGCATGCTTTGAGGCCAGGCTTCATATCAAGATAAAACATAACGTGGTAGATTTGCAGTCTCCAAAGGCTTTCTCTCTTGCTTCCCTAAAATCTAAGGGCAACTCTTTCTCTTTTAGGTAGCAGTGATGTACGTGGCTTCTCCTCTGCATCCCACAGTGGTTGGGGTAAACATGGGTAAGGGACAGAATAAGGAACCTCACAAGGCACCACCTAGGGAGCCCGGGAATTACCCAGTGGTCTTGGCACAGATGTCTAAAACACCATCTCTAGGAAAATTTAATTTAATTCTGCTCCTCACTGCCTATTATTCCATTTTGTTTACTGCTGCCTCAAGGCCAGATGAGTGGGAAGTCACTGTCTATTGGCATGAAAGGTATCTGGAATGGATACCAGGATAAAGCATGTTCTCTATTCAGCCTTATGTGAAGTCTGCTTCATGCTTACAACCATGCAAAGAGGAATTTTCCCACATAACTTTGAGTCTCCCTCCCTGTCAAACTCATAGCTATTTCCCCGGCAGTACACAGAAGGGCAGGATATTAAGGGCCTTCTCTAGGTTGGGTATTGTTTTGGGTGTTTTGCCCACACATCTTTGGGAAGTTGTAAAACTTTTTCCTTAATTCAGTCTGCATCTTATTCTACAACGTGCACGTTATGTCTCTTGGCCTTTCAATACTTGTTCAGGGAAGGAGGTCAGATGCCAGACTGTTAAGAAAAAGTGTATGTCGGTACGGTTCTTGGGATGGCCTACCCATTTACTTTAGGTTTCAGGAAGTTTTATCTGAAGCACATGTTCCTTCCTAGTCCATGTGGAAACAAGCCTGCTTTGCTCAGACCCCATTCCTGTCTCCTTACCGTAGGGCTGCTGCATAGGTGTCATCTCCCTTCCTCCTCCAGGAAGGATGCACATTTTGTCACTTAAAGCCAGTACAATCTGTTACTCCCAAGGACCTCGGAACTCCATGGGACCTGCAAGGGAGAAAATACTGAGAAGCCGATGATCTGCAAGGATTCGCTCATTTCCAGATCACCTCCGGGTTGTTTCAGCTGTTTATCAAACAGCAAGCCATCAGCCTAAAAAAAAAAAAAAAACACTTGTTTCAAGTTCTCTTCTGCATCCCAAAACTGACGTTGTAGATTCAACTGAATGACATGGGAAATGACCAAGCAAAGACACCCAGTTGGAGTCCGTTGAATTTCTGCAGTTAGTGGGGCATTTCTGGTCTTTTCTTCCACTTCTGCAGAATTTCCTGCAGCAAATACTTCTTTTGTCCTTGCTTGCCTCCACTGTGATGTTTGGATAAAAAATGATCAGAGAATATCTCTTAAAAAATAATAAGGAACCTAGAATCTTCAGCTGAGCAGTCATTATGAAAATTGCTAATGGTGCCAAGGCCAAGGAAAGAGTTTCAGAAAATGACTGTGGGAGGAAAGAGTGATAACCCCCAGAATGAAAAATCAGGGGAGTATTACCTGGTGCTTGAACAAGGAGCTCCACTTTGCAACTGTTTCCTTTTTTTTTTTTTTTTTTTTTTTTTTTAGGACTTGTGAGGAATGCAGCAAACAGGAAAACCCTCCACAAAAGATGCAGTGTCCCAACTTGGTACTGCGCCTGAATAGTTTACGTGATAATTTACTGAAGAAATCTAGTGTACTTTAAATTTTTTTCATAAAAGTTCCCATTGTGTTGTAGGTTAACATTAAATGTTTTATACAAAAAAATCATTTTTAATCATTAATGATTAAATCATTCTGGTAAAAGATTAATATCAATGTAGTATGAATAAGCCCATTATAAATAGCATGTTGTCTGAAAATGGAAAGAAGAGTTTAGATACATGAACCTGAAAGTCATCACTAGAAACCATTAAGATACCTAGAATTTTCATCTGAATTCACTCATTCTTAATTGATCATTTATCTATCACCAGTAGGTTGGACTTTTGTGGGGTTTGGGATAAAAAAAAAAAAAAAGAAAAGAAAAAAAACAAACTCTCCTTAAGTAACTTTCATTCAATCAAGAGAAAGAAAAAATATAAACAGGTAATAGCAACATTCTCTATCTGTATACAAAATGCTTATAGATGCTACTTATTTATTATATGCCCATGTCAGAATTTGTTTTTTTTAATTTTTTTAAATTTTTATTTATTTATGATAGTCACAAAGAGAGAGAGAGAGAGGCAGAGACACAGGCAGAGGGAGAAGCAGGCTCCATGCACCGGGAGCCCGACGTGGGATTTGATCCCGGGTCTCCAGGATCGCGCCCTGGGCCAAAGGCAGGCGCTAAACCACTGCGCCACCCAGGGATCCCCCCAGCTCTTCATTCTTGTTTGATAGTTATTAAACACCTGAGGGGAAGAATCTAGTAAAACCAAAATATTTAAATAGTCACACAATGGTCATTTTGACAGAGATGTTGCTGGTCATAAACCAGTCATGTGGGGATCCCTGGATGGCTCAGCGGTTTAGTGCCTGCCCTTGGCCTAGGGCGTGGTCCTGGAGTCCCGGGATCGAGTCCTGCGTCGGGCTCCTGGCATGGAGCCTGCTTCTCCCTCTGCCTGTGTCTCCGCCTCTCTCTCTCTTGTCTCTGTCTCTGTCTCTAATGAATAAATAAAATCTTAAAAAATAAATAAATAAACCAGTCATGTGAATTACACCAAGTTATTTTGCAGCTGATTATACAGCTGTAAGTACTTCTTTTAGTGATTGCATCAAGAGTACTAATATATACATCTGGATTGGAAGACTGAAATGCAGTATTGAGGTGGAAGGCTTATTTGAAATCCATCTGCTATGGATTTTAACTTCACCAGGGTGGTAAAATGATCTGAACCACATAATCTACTCTAGTATCTTCTCCTAGTTTCATAGGGAACAGCAGGAGAGATACAAAGTTGCGAGAAATCCAAAGTTGGAAACCTTTTCATGTAGTGTTCCTGAATCTCAAGGAAATCCAGCTTATTAGTTTCAAAAGAATCTTTCAGCCACTACTGCATCTGTGCTTCCATCTGGGTGGGGACCTAACTGAAATGTGATTCCATGTTGGAAACCAGTATACAGAAAAGTCAGTTCCCAGCTTCAGAGGAGATTGGCAGAATACAGTTTGGATCCAGGTACAGTAAGTACAATTTGCTAGTTTATTTTAGTTTCCAAAGCCATCCAACTTTCATTTGCCCTGGCTCTTGATTTTTTAGAAACTTGGCAATAGAATGATCTTATTAAATAGATCCTCCCCTCATATAAGCATCTTCAGATTGAAAGGCCACATAAATTTTGTTTTTCAATTCTAAACGCATACAAGATTTTTATCTGTCCCATTATGGATCAGACTTACCTTTCGTTTCTCCCTAGCTCTCCTGTATTTTTTTCTGTATTCATTTAGATTTAATTTTTTTAAGGCAAGAACCATGTATAAGGTGACTTATTCATGTTCAAAATCTTAGTACTTAATACAAAATCTGGCATATAGTCATTAATCAATAGCATTATAGTTAATAATACATATTATGAGGAAAACATTTTCTATTAACATAGATTACTTTTCAGGCCTATCATATATGACATATATATGTATATACACATGTATACACATATCTGTGATACATATCTCTCTATATGTTACAGTAATAATTGGTATGTGAAGTTGTACCTGCACATATATATATAATCTCTATCAGATTCCCTAGCCATAATATCAACACAGCAAAGAATACATCTTAATAGAAAGATTTATGATTAGTAAATTAAACAGAGAATGGCAATATGACCCAGCAATTTCACTCCTAGGTATCTGCTCAAAAGAATGAAAACTATTACTCAAACAAAAAATTGTATGTAGATGTTCATAGCAAAATTCACAATAGCCAAAAGGTAGAAAGGATGCAAATATCCACCAACTGAGGAACAGATAAACAGAATGTGACATAATACATACAAAGAATATTATTCAGCCATAGAAATAATGAAGTCCTAGCACATGCTACAACACGGATCAAGCTTGAAAACTTTATAATGAGGGAAAGAAACCAGTCATAAAAGTTACATATTATATGATTCCATTTATATCAAAAATCCACCCTGACACATACATAGAGACAGGAAGAAGATCTGTGGTTGCCAGGGGCTGGGCTGGGCACGAAGTGATGGGAAGATAATAGTTGGTTTCTTTCGGGGTTGATAGAAATGTTTGGAGCTAGATAGAAGTGATGGTTTTCACACATTGTGAATGTAAAGTAAATGCTAAATTTCACATTTGAAAGTGGTTAAAATGGTAAATTGTATGTGTATTTTACCATAACAAAAATATTTGTGCCAGAATTGCTGTTTAATCAAACTACATTTTAAAAATTAAAAATCTTGAATTCATTATTTTTTTCTAGAATTATATAGCAGTTATAGCTCACCTGACTTACTTGACTAAAATCATCTTTTTTTTTTTATTTTTATTTATTTATGATCGTCACAGAGAGAGAGAGGCAGAGACACAGGCAGAGGGAGAAGCAGGCTCCATGCACCGGGAGCCCGAAGTGGGATTCGATCCTGGGTCTCCAGGATCGCGCCCAGGGCCAAAGGCAGGCGCCAAACCGCTGCGCCACCCAGGGTTCCCTTCTTTTTTTTTTTTTTAAGGAAACTTCAGTCTATTGAAATCTCTGTTCTCTATCGATGAAAATATATCAAAATCATTAATTACTTTAGTTCAAATGATTGATTGTTATCCATAGTTCACCTACTCTTTTCTTTTCCATTATAATAACTAATTCAATGCTGTTCCTTTGAGAAAAAGGCAGGTTTTTTTAAATTAAATACTGAAAATCTAAATATTTTTGTGGATACAATTAATTTTTTCAAAGAAAATTATTTTAAAAGTTTTACCTGCCATTGCTTTGTAGTTCATAATCATTAGAATTCATAACATAATCATTACTTTACTGTCTTATGTCACTGGATAGAGATCATCAATATGTAAATTATATATATAATAGATGGAGTTATAAACACTAAAAGTATCGAGTCAATGGAATAATATTACGAAGGAGAGATGATGTTGAAATTATGGTGGTGTAGATGAGCTTCACTGAAAAATATAAACTTTCACATGCATCTAGAAAAATTGATAGGATTTGATAGTTTACCATAGCAGGAGAGAATGATGAACATTCCAGGTGTCCAGGCAAGACAGAAGATGCTTCAGGATTTCAATATCTCCATTGTAAATGATTGAAAATGCCTTGCCACTATTTCCCAGCGTGTAACTGCATCCACCCATACGTGTCCTGTACACTCTGGGATGAGAGATCTTTCTAAAAGACAAATCTATTTGGCCTAATAATTACAATAGCATGCATTTATGCAGTGGTTACTTTGTCCCAGACACTGTTGTGTCTTCACAGTTAAACACTTAATCATCATAACAATTGTGCAAGATTTTTCCTTACCCTGTCAAAATACTTATAAATATTACAAGAAAATCAGATTCTGAATCCCACCATGAGCTGCCTGTATCTTCTGACTCAATGTTCAAACCAAATGACTCAAATACAAGAGAAACAGTAACTTATCCAATTATCTAATAGGTACTTACTGAATGCCACGTCCTCTCACCCCTCCATATGTCTTTGTCTGTGTGATGTCTGTGGACTCAAATGTTCCCTACTACCTTCTTATTTCCTCTGCCTTTTGTATGAATGTACATTCCCTCTCACCTTTGAGCAGTATTCTCTGATGTAAAAATAGTTACACTTTGTTTTTATGCCCAGGTTTTGGCTATTATTTATAAAGCTGTGTTAAAGATTCAAATATAGTTCTTTGTGTAAACATATATTTTCATTTTTGTTGGGTAAGTGCCTATAAGAGGAATTGCTGGATCATTAGGAAAGTCAAGTTTAACTTTCTGAGAAACTGCCAAACCACTCTCCAAAGTGCAGTGGCACATTTCATTTCTTACAATCATTTTGTCCCTCATCTTCAACAAAACTTAGTATTATTGGTTTTATTAATTTCAGCCATTCTGCTGAGCATGTAGTGCTATCATATGTGATCTGGTTTGTGTTTTCCTAATGACTAATGATGTTGAGCGTCCTTTCCTGTGTATTTTCCGTTCGTTTATCTTCTATGGTGAAATGTATGATAAAATCAAAACCCCATTTTAATTAAGTTACTTGGTTTCATACTAAGGAGTAGTAAGATTATTTAGATATTCAACTTACATGTCCTTTATCACATATATGTGTTACAAATATTTCACTTGAATTTACAACCCTGAGGTCAGGAGTCCCTCGCTCCACTGACTGAGCCAGCCAGGCTCCGTAGCCTGCTTTACTTTTTTATACTACTTTGGACTCTTATTTTTCCTGAATCTGTGTGTATATACTTTTTAGCAACTTGGGAAAATTCTGGCTATTTGTTATTCAAATATTTTGTTCTTACTCTGTGTCCTTCATTTTCTAGCAATCCAATTACATGAATGTATGCTCTGTTAATATACCAAGTCCTTTGTTTTTAAGCTTGGTAAGAAAAGTCTTGGGAAATTTTTATACTTAATTTAGCTTCAAAACTAAGGCAGTATCCTGAGGACTCTACTTAATGCCCTGTGGATCACTAGATCTTTCCACACTGGCAAGTGGACACATGAGTTATCCTCAGCCCTGTGAGAGCTCCAGGAACTTTTCTACTCCTTTCCTGTAGCTCTTTCCAAGGCTTCTGGTATTTTCTTCTCATGAAATGTACAGAGCAATACTCAGTGACAGAATTGGGAGATTCTTTGAGGTTTTACAGAGTTGTGTGTCTCTGCAACTACCCACTCCGCTCTCTTATTCTGACCTGTCAAATCTAGTTTTCTTGACTGCTCCCAAAATTTGGTCTCTATCTCTGCAACTTGGCAAGATGGCTTGATTCCATTACAGCTAACCCTCCTTTGTTGTTTGGTACAATTGAAGGGCTCATCTTTTTTGTGGTTCACTTATGCCAGGGGTCATAGTCCTATGTTGCTTGTTGTCCAGTATTTGAAAAATGTTACTTATGTTTTGTCTGCTGTCTAATTGTTTAACACAGAAGAGGTTTTTTTGTTTTGTTTTGTTTTGTTTTTGTTATTTCCTCCTAACCAAGGTTGAAGTTCTAGTCCAATTCCACATGTTGAGTTTAAGGAATTGATGAAACATATAGCAAGGTGTCAAAACAGGCAAACGTGGCCTTAGAAAGGAGCTTATTTTTATATTAAATTTCCCAATTATTTTTTAAGTATAAAATTGAAAGTAGAGAAATAAGTGATTCATTGGGAATTACTATATATTATATTCAAAAAGCAGAAGACTAAAGATGTAATTCTTGGGGAGTCATATGTAAGAGAAGAAAGATTTATAAAAGTAAAGTTATATGTTAAATAAAAGCAGACACAATTTTAAGAAATTTGGAGTTACTCTGAAAATTGATTGGTACTTAAAGGAAGAACCATGTTCTGATGTTTTCCCCTAAAATTTCAGCAAGTTCTAAAAAAAAATAAACATAAAAATAAAATAAAATTTCAGCAAGTTCTTGATTGAAAAATTTTAAAGGGATATTATTTTCCAATGAAATGACAGTTGGTATCAGACATTTGTGCCTGCTGACAAGACAGTGACATGGTACCACAACAAGTGCCTACGATTCAAATGGTGTCTAGACAGGAGGGATCATTTTAAACTTCTTATTTTTCACTGTCATCAAATTCTGTACCATACATTTTCTTTTATGCACAGTGATTAGACATAGATTTTACATAAAAGGAACATAGAGGGGACAATACTGTTGTATACTGTAAATAATTAGAGGAGTCAGTTTATTTAAGTAGATTGTTCAAGTTAAGTAGATGTTCAAGAGTATAGTCTATAGCTCTCTCATGAAGATAAAATCAAAACACTGAACTGTGACTTAATTCTTTGATATATACATGTACACATGCGTGCATATGTAAATGATTGAGATATGATACCAAATTAAATCATCTGTCAATCTAAAATAATTCTAGTAGACTAATTTATTGACTATTCTATTTCACTTCGCTTGATAAATATTGTTAGAGTTGTAAAACTAGAACCTTTAGTTTTATAATTACATTAAAATATATCCTTGACTCTATCTTTGATTGGTAGTTCCCTGGGAGATGAAGGAATTTTGTGATAAAAATATAAGTGAACATCTGAATTTAAAGAAACTTGTGGATTTCTAGAGAATTATAAATTATCCTTAAATTACCAAACTTTAAGTGATCAGAAATCATATAGAGCTAATCATGTCAGCTATTCTGAAAAAGTTGAATAATTTCCTAGTTAAGCCCATTTGGAAATGCACAGAGAAAAAATTTTAAATGCTTTAAATAATTTATTATATCTTTTCGGAAAGAAATTTCTGGGGTAAGTACAGTACATTTCAAAGACATAAGAATCATAGACATGAGTGGGAAATATCAGAAAGGGAGACAGAACATGAGAGACTCCTAACTCTGGGAAACGAACAAGGGGTGGTAGAATGGGAGGTGGGCAAGGGGTGGGGGTGACTGGGTGACGGGCACTGAGCGGGACACTTGATGGGATGAGCACTGGGTGTTATGCTATATGTGGGCAAATTGAACACCAATAAAAAATAAATAAACAAATAAAAAACAAAGACATAAGAATCAAATGATCACGTCTTTACTAATTTATTTTGGCATTAAAACCATGTTCAATTATGGATCAACTTTGTATACATATTCCTAAGAACTATCCATCATTCCACAAGTTTAGATTAACTTTTAGTAAAATATATACAAAGAAACTGTAGTCTGTATTTTAAAGTTTTTTCCCCAAACCTATAGTAATTTTATTTATGAAGCAAAAATAAAACATTTATCTTTAAATTAAATAGCGTCATAATACCAACATTTTGGGAAGCACTTTATTCTTAATCTACGTAGGACTGGAATAAACATAAACTGTGACCTACTGTATCTTAACCCCTGAGAAACTCATATCCGCATGTACCCAAATGTATGTATAATTTTCAGAAAAGCATTGTTCAAAATAGTTTGACAGTAGGGAGTAATATCCAAACATTTTTCAACAACAGAATGCATAGAGTGTGGTATTATCATTACAATATTATAATTAAGACCTATAACAATAATTTAACCACAACCACACTCAAGAACATAACTGCATCTTATGATAAATTGTGATAAAGATGTAAGACATAGAAATACATATAATGTGATTTTTGGGGGGTAGTTAAGAACAGGTAAATCTAAACTTCATTCTTTGGGATGTACACCTGATAGTAAAACAAACAGAATAAGGAAATTATTACTAAGTTATGATAGGGTTCTTGCAGAATGATGGAAAGTGATTGCTTGAGGGTTTCTTGAGTAAGGCAATGTTCTTTTTCTTGGCCTAGATGTTGTTTATAGGATCACATACATTTTAATTGTTTGCTAAACAATTGTTTGTCAAAGCTGTGTTTGATGCACTTGTGTCTAATAACAAAAAAATTTTAAATATAAAATTTCAGAAATGACCGACCTAACAATATTTGGTATATAACAGGTTTTCAAGCTCTTTACAAGTTTCTGTACAAATGACTTTTTCTCTATGTCAGTTTTATCATTTGCTATGTAAATACTAAGTATCCTCTTCATATTTCTAAGCAGATTAATCTATGATTTAATCTTTTTATTTGAACAAACTTTGTTTAACCGGTGCAGCCCTGTCAATTTCCCCATATGTTGCTTTCATATTTCACTATGAACAATTTATCCCTCTCAAGTTAATATGGAAAAACATGAATTTTATTGATGATACATCTTGTGTTTAATTGTGAAGCACCACTGTGACTAATGAGACTTGTGTTCTTGTTATTTACTTGTAATTTATTAAGATCTGTCTTTGGAAAGGGGCAAATAGAACACATTATGTTGTTGATGACAATATTTGATAGTCAATAATCATTACCTGATTAAAATATAAGAATCAGGGATGGGATACTTATATCTTTTGTAAGTAAAAGCAGGAATATAGGCTGCAGAGAGAAAAAGGACAGAAAATCCAGGCCTATGAGATACTTGGAGATGGATGTCTGAGAGATCCAGATACCCAGATTCACAAAAAACAGTGACATATGGATTATGTGCCATATGTAATTTCTGAAAGAATTCCTATCTACTAAGTATCAATCCAAAAAGCAGTAATTGATGAATAGGATTGAAGTTCTTTCAATAGCCTGCTTTAAATATAGATGGTATAAAATCTGTTTCGTGAGAAACAAGATAATCTGATAGAAAACTAGCTATATGATATTAAGTAAATGGTTCTTATTTCTTCATATAAAAAGCACGTTACCGCCATGTAAAGCAAGTGATTCTTAGGTTGAAAACCTCAACATGCCTGGTTCTTGATGTACAGAATCCTTTCTGCATGAAAGAAAGACCTTGGATCTTTTGGGGTTTTTATTTGAGGATTCCAGTGTTCAGTATATTAGGAGAAAGTCTACCAGTGTAGCTGACGCAATAAGTTCACAATCTCATGTAGGCAGCTGCATCTCTGGGATGGCCAGCCCCAGGCTAATTGCCAACCAAGCAAAGAGTTCATTTTTGCCTGCGTTCTTCCAATGAGGATACAACTAGAATGAGTGCTGGTGTTGGGGGAGGCTAAACTCCACATCTACCCATCTTAGGTTCTCCCCGGGGGGACTCATTACCAAGAGGATATCATCAAAAGAAAAAATTTATAAAGGTTTGCAGTGCACATCACACCGAAGAAATCAAAAATAAAGAGGAACTCAAAGCAGCAGCTTAAAACTGTCGGCTTTATAGCGTCTTCAGCAAAGAACAATAATACATTTGTAGAAAAAATGATAGCCTAAAGAAAAGCAATTTTAGACTATCAAGGGCGGCATACTGGAAAGGTAAATATATGGGAAGACATTAACACTAAGATTTGTTTCTGGATTCCTCTTCCCAAAAATATATATACATATATATTTTGGGGTGGCATATCCCAGCTTCCTTCACAAGGCTTTATGCCTCGCTCTAAGGAATCCCTGCTGAGCCAAGCTCTAGTTATTGGTATTTGAGTTAAATTACAGTTATAGGTGGAATGGGTTTATGAGTCATTTCATTAGAATGTTTTCAAAAGATGTGCCCTTAGTCTCTTCTTTGACCAAAAGTGTGTGCAGAAGCCCCATCCTCTAAGGGATTGTACAGAATGTCTGGAGCTCTGTAGAGTTGGTTTTTTCCCCCCTCCTGAGGAAAGCAAGATTACTCTTTAACAGTTAAAAGCGTTGTTCCTATTAGGGATAATGTAACACCACGTCATCCTTCCTATATAGTACAATCATTATGCATACACTATAAAAACAGACTGCATGGTGACTAATTTTCAAATAAACCCATAGACTAAATCACAGCATATATAAATCATTTCTATCTCAACTGCTCACTTAAACCTGAACAAATTTTCTGGAAGCATGTTAATTTTCCTATGATACTCCTTAATATTTCTTGCAGAGCTGGTTTGGTGGTCACATATTCTTGCAGTTTCTGCCTATCTTGGAAGCTCTTTATCTCTCCTTCTATTCTGAATGAGAGCCTTGCTGGATAGAGTTTTCTTGCCTGCATGTTCTTCTCATCTAGGACCCTGAATCAATCCCGCCAGCCCTTTCTGGCCTCCCAGGTCTCTGAGGAGAGGTCTGCTATTAATGTAACAATTCTCCCCATATTCGTTAAGAATCTGCTGCCTCTATCTACTTTACAGATTTTCTCTTTTTCTATAGAATTTGCAAGTTTCACTATTAAGTGTTGAGGTGTTGAACGGTTTTTATTGATTTGGGGGGAGGACCACTCTATCTCCTGGGTCTGAGTGCCTATTCCCCTCCTGAATTAGGGAAGCTCTCAGCTTGGATTTGTTTAAATATGCTTTCTGGCCCTCTGTCCTTCTGGGTGCTCTCTGGAACCCCAGTGATACGTAATTCTTCCTTCTGAAGCTGTCATGTATTTCCCTTAACCTTTCCTCGTGGTCCTTTCATTGTTTTTCTCTGTTTTCCTCAGCTTCCTTCCTTGCCATCAAGGAGTCTTCTGTGTTGCTCATTCTTTCTTCCAGCACCTTATGCCTTGCCATTAGGACCCCCAATTTGGATTGCACCTCATTTAATTGATTTTTAACTTCAGCCTGATGAGATCTTAATTCTGCAGTTGTGAAGCCTCCACCCGCCCCGGGGGGAGGCAGGACCTCGGCCGTGTCCCCCGGGCCCTGGGCTCCGGGGCCTGTGCTGCCTGCACCGCGCTCCCGGGGCCATGGCGGGCGCCCGAAGGCAGCAGGTGCAGCGCCCCGCCCGCCCGGAGCCCCCGCCTGCCCCCCTGCTTCTCCCCGAGGCCCCGCCGCCTGCGGCTCCAGCGCTGTCCCGAGCTGGGCCCGCGGGCCTGGGGCGCTCTGCCCCGGCCGTGCCTCGTCTGCTAGTGACCCCGGGAGCCTGGGGACTCCGCCGCCCCTCCTGGGGTTCAGCCCGACACCCCTCCTCTCCGGGGCTGGGCTCTAGGGGCGCCCAGGCTTTCCCGCCAGGCTGGAGCCATCTCCTCTGGCCTGCAGCTCCCCACCCCCCACCTGCCCCAGGCTTCTTCCTTCCTTTCCCTTTCCCTTTCCCTTTCCTTTTCCCTTTCCCTTTCCCTTTCCCTTTCCTTTTCCCTTTCCCTTTCCCTTTCCTTTTCCCCCTTTCCCCCTTTCCCCTTTTCCCCCTTTCTCCTTTTCCCCCTTTCCCCCTTTCCCCCTTTCCCCTTTTCCCCCTTTCTCCCTTTCTCCCTTTTCCCCTTTCCCTTTCTCCCTTTCCCTTTCCCTTTCCCTTTCCCTTTCCCTTTCCCTTTCCCTTTCCCTTTCCCCCTTCCTGTCTTGTCTTGTTAGAAGCCAAAACTTTTCTCTCTGTAGAGTTCCGGCTGTTCTCTCTTTAAATCTCAGGTCACATTCGTAGGTGTTCAGGATGGTTTGGAAGTTCTGTCGGGAAGTTGGGGACCTGGTGAGGTGAGGACCCTACTCCTCCATCTTCATAAATCCCCTCTTTCAGGGTATTTGAAAGACTGCTTTGTCTTGTCCTCCAAATGGTGCCTCGTAAAGTCTGTACGCATATTTCAATGTAATTAAAAAATAGAGCCTTTTCCAGTAGCTGTTAAAAAGAACATCTCAGTTATTTTGTATCAAAGGCAATTTCATGCACTTTTTTTTTTTATAAACTGCTTATTCAGTCAGCATTTTCCAGTGCTCCTGAGAGGGCAGTGAGGTGCCAAGTGATTGGCCTATAAAGCTGCTGGCTAAGGACAAAGTTTCTGCTTGCACTCTGGACAAGTGTCTGGCGCAAAAGCAGATTCCATGGGGATGGATGTGGGGCTGGCCAGGCCGGCCACTGATGTGGGGTGGGCTCTTGTTCAGAGGGGTTTCCAGGTCCCATTTCCCCTTTCTGGTGACCAATGACTGAAATACCCTTTGGATTGTTGGACAGTCCTAACTTTCCTAACTCCAGCGACCTCAACTTAGTTTTACTTAATAGCTGGTGTTTAATATTGTCCTTTGTGGTTTTATGTTTCCTCCCTTTTTTTATTGTATAAGACTCATGGCTTTCACATCCGTTTCCATGTAGAGGAACTCCAGCTGGCGACTAGACTGCGGGCAACCTCACTGAAGGAGAGAAAGCATTTTGGGGGCATTTTTCGAGACCATGTGGTGGATACCCGACAGTACTTGGAACATGTTAGAGAGTCCACGACAGGTATGCTGGCCATTAACGACCCAGCCTGAGGGAATTGTTCACGTGAAACCTGTGCATGTTTGTGTTTAAGAGTGTGTGTAAAACTTCATCCCATCACTGTGAGTGGAGGTAACCTCCCAATCTGCTTACGTTGTTGTAATGGCACCTGATTTTGCAGAAACAGAGACTATTAGAGAGTCCTAGATGGACTCTCCATTTTTCTCTTCCTTTTATAGCCACTAAGACAGAATGACCCAGCTCTTTGAATGCACTGAGACTTTAGATAAAAGAAACCTAAGCATAATTACAACATTTACATTATTCTGGCTCCCCACCCACTCCCCCTGTTGGAAGCCTTGTGTTAGAGATCTTTCTTCTGATCTCTTGTTAAATATTTTAATCTTCTATTTTAACTCTCTAAATGTCTGCTTGAGTGAGGACTCCTCTAAATGGATGATACATACTCTGGACATCAGCTGTATGTAAATGTTTATGTGTTTGGTGGTTAATATCCTTGTTTGGCCTAACTTTGGCTTTCAGTATTGGGATGTCCACATTATTTAGGTACAGTCAGTCTGCTTGTTTCATTATTGACACGTGGATTCATTTTTGTAGGCACGCTGGGTAGACCTGTAAATCTCATAACTCATGAATTCCTCAATCTTTATTCACAAAGAAACAAGGAAACTTTGCGAACAAAGGTGCACTAGGTGGTGAGGTTGGTTTTCTAGCTTTGGCAGATAAGAGAGAATTCAAGGAGTTACAGATATTTATAGCAAACGGAAAGAACTTAGAAAAGTATAAGCTGGGTTTTTTTCCTAAATTATATTAGGAATCCAAAACCTAGCTACTTGGAAGCACTGAGAGTACACAGCCATTCAAGGGGATGGTGCTATTATGGCATCATCCCCACTTGTGCTCCACGCTTAGTACTTACTTGTTTAACTTGAAAGCATGTAATGAGTGCTCATTATACAACTTGGGTATACATTGGTAAGACTACTGAGTTCTCTGTTCTTAAGGAACTTGCATCCTTGTAGCAGGAAGAGAGATGGCAGACAAGAAGAAAGCATGTATTGGGGAAAATCTATGCAGATAATCAAGAGGTGTTATGGAGAATGTCTGGTGGCTTAGACTGCTGGTCATAGAAAGCTCTGAGTAGCTGGTATGTGACTGTCAGAAAGGAGCAAGCTGTGTGCAGATTGGTGAGAAGAATTGTCTCTTACACCACTTTCAGGATGGGCATGATGTATCCAGATCCCAAACAAGGCTAGAGTGTCCTGTCAAGAAATAAACCCAGTTGTGGGTGGGCCGTGTACAGGGTTGAAGGATATGAAGTCAGAGGAGGACGTGGGAGCCACATTGTATAAAGTTCTGTCCACCTACACTCATTGGATTTTACCGTTAAGTGAGACTATACAGATAGATGAAATGGGGCACTTTATTTTACAGATGTGCGTCTAATGTACAGGGAATACACTGTATGCAGGTAAAAAGGGAGGCAGGGACACCAGTAGGGAGGTGCTTAAGTCCATTTAGATCAGTGATAATGGTAACCTGGATTAGAAAGGGATTGGAGGGGGCAGATGGGAGGACTTTTGATGGCTCAAATGTAGTGAGTAATGGTAAGAGGAGTCTCTGGCTTTATCTGAGGAAGTGAGTGGAGGCTGGCATCACTTATTGCAATGGGAGATTCTGTGTGAGGAGCTGGCTTGGGGATTGTTGGGTTGACATAGCCTCTGATGGAGTTGCAGACAGGGATATCAGGCTGATATTTGCTTGATCATTCTCCAGATTTTACTTCAAAGGTCATTGGTTGAGACGACCTTTGAAATGACTTGAGTAGTCTTGGGATGTCCTGGTGGGAACTCAGTGTAATAACAGATGGCAATCTAGTTGTGTTGTCATGAGATCTAGAAAAATCCTGAAATCCATAGATGAGCCCTTAAAAGGAAAGCACAATCCTGGCTTGC
The DNA here is from genome assembly GCF_048418805.1 of Vulpes vulpes. Taxonomy (NCBI): domain Eukaryota; kingdom Metazoa; phylum Chordata; class Mammalia; order Carnivora; family Canidae; genus Vulpes; species Vulpes vulpes. Next base: position 17,168,101 of record NC_132789.1, on the reverse strand, counting down.
AGAAAAGCTTTCATAGTAATGCAAAGTGGGACAAGGAAATTCCTGTGGAGATGCAGAAGTTGGTGTTGTAGGAGATCCGTCTGGGATATCACAGGACAGCCATGAGAATTAATAGTGTGTTTCTCAAAGTTCTCGACAGAAAGAATAGCTTGTACAAAGGCTGTGCTAGTCTCAGTAGTGGGAGTGGTGATTGAGGCCCTAAAATGATGCCATGATTCCGCACACATGTATATACATATACTTGCACAAGCTCCTGCCTTAAGACTCTAGAAGCAGGGGAACGGAGGTGAATCCCAGCTGCCTTTCAAATAACTACAGAGAATTAATAGTAGTAGTTCAGCTCCAGAGGTAAAGCGCCATGAACACTGGATTTGAAGTCTTCTTGTCTCTGGAACTCCTTTGACATTCTCAAGATACTTAACCAATCCCACCAGAATTCATGTGGCTAACTGGTGACTGATGAGGATCTCACTGGTCAGCATGGAAGGATCTATGACAGACCATCACTTTATGTGGGAGGGGAAAGGCACTTTATTGTACAGGAATTGCAGCCTAGGGATAGGAGCTTCTGGATAGATGTCTTGGCAAATGCCTTTTCCTGGCGGAAAAGTTTCGATGATGCAGGAGGCATGTTTGGAATAGCTGTAGTATTGCAGCTGCAAGGAGTGACCAGGTTTGTCGTCCCCCATTAATGTGGGAATCCTCTTCAAAGTTCTTAATTACATCCGTAATTTTTTAAGACAGTACTATAGTGAGAAATATGTAATTCAAGGCTTGGTCCTGCATTTACCTATAGCAAGTCAAAGAAGGCTGGTGCAGTGACCCCAACACAATGTTTATGAGAGTCTTGTTCTCCTGGGCCATGTGTGCTTACAGGGAAAAAAGAGGTCATCCCTGGGACATCTAAATTAAGAGACTATTAAGAGTATCTTTAACGTGTTCTTAAACTTGGGGAAATAGTCTTCCTAGCACACCCCTGGGCCTCTGTTGGTGATCCAGACTTTTTTGTACCTATTTAGGTGACTTGACTAGGCTTTGCTGACAGTCACACCAGTGTTCTTTCTCACCTCTTTTGAGCAGCAGTAGAATACAGAGGTTACCGACCTAACTCAGCCACTGTTGATCAGCAAAGGCAAATGGAAAAAGAGCCAACAGGACGTACCCCATAAGCCTATAATGCTGGTTCCTGAGCTATGCTACCTGACAGGTACTTCAGATATATGCAGTCCTCATAGAAGACCACCCCTTTCAAGCCCCAGATGTTATGATGTAGAAGTACAGGCTTCTCACAGTACTCCATAATGACCCAGAGCTGTGTTCTCTCCATTGGCTCTTCCTCTTCCAGATAAAACCATCAAGACTTCTTCACATACATATCTATTCTTGCTTGTTTAGCTATATCTTCTTAACTTTTTAAAGGTCTATCAGTTAAAATGCTAAAAGATTACAGGGTGATGAGAGACTTGGCTCTTCATATGAGGTTGGATCCAGAAAAAAGGCAGCACGAATTACGGAAACTGATGAATACTATACAAATGTTAAGTCCTATTTTTCTCTGTATGTGTTTGTGTGTGTGTCCTGAAGTTGAGACTCGTGCAGAACTCTTGATATCTCAGATTCTCCAACTAAAAAACAACAGGTTGGAAGAAAACGACCTCTTGTGGGAACAACTCTATTTGTTCCATGGATACAAAGTTAGAGGAGGTCTGGAGGGGAAGAACAAAATAGAAAGACCCTAAGCACAAATGTGAGAGTAAGGACATGATTTCAGAGTACTAGAGACCCTCTCTCTGCAACATGTCAATACAGAAGACAAACAACAAGGCATCTTAGATTAAAGGAGAATTTTGCAAATGGATCATCATTTTTGCTTATTTCCTTTGGTTTGATTCTGTGGGAATATTTTAACTTTCAGAAATAGGGAGGTACAACGGGAACTTTGACTGTGGGATTTGAAGTTTGATACCAACTTCTTGTCCTTCTCGGGAAGGATCTTGAAAGGAGTAAGAATTTTTCAAGGAAGAACAGTGGTAAGACAGCTTCAAAATGGTCATGTTCTAGTTACTCATGTAGTCATTTGGGGCCAAATGAATAATAATGCAGAGGAACTAAGTCAGGTCAGTAACTCACTGCTCTCTCTTCTTGGGCTGTTTGTCCTTTCTCTAGGGGAGAGCGAGCAGGTGTTCAATTAGAAAGCATGTAACATCCTTGGCATATAGTAAACTCTATAGTTTACCATGGTTGGAGTTGTGGACATCTCTCGTGGCAAAACAATCTGCCAAGTATATCCTTAAGAGTCAAATAGCTAGAATCCAAACAATCCAGAGTAACCCATGATAGAATCCCAGTATTACTTACCACTATCTTAAGGAAAGAATATGTAATTCAGTTATGACCAAAGTTTAAAATTGTAACGTTTCAGTAGGAAGTAGCAAAAATTTGCAATAGAAAGGCTCTTTGTTGGTATTTCTTTAAAAACTGAAGTCTTATACTGTGTCTTCCAGTTTGACTCCCATCCACAGTTTGCAGATTGGTCGAGAGAGACCGGAAGTGGACCCTTACTCAATGTGAAGTCACTAGATCATTGGCTAATACTCTATCCTACGAGAAATTATGGAGCGGCCTCATCCTTAGTACAGAGTCTACGGAAAGTCACACCCACCATGGGCATAGCTATGAGAGAGGCAAAAATGTAAGTAGAGCTGAAATTAAGATCTATAACAACCGATCTTCAAATCGGAGGTAAAGTGGAGTCAGACGATATTAAATTATAGGAATTGGTCACTGTATTAAAACCCTGGAGGTTTGTAAACAAAGTCTAATCTATTCCAATTAACTGTAAAATAGGCTTTGGGGATATATAGTTTGTGGCTATTGGGATACATGCTGAGGAAGCCAAAAATTGAACTTATTTTTGTTTTAAGAACAAACTTTCGGGGCACCTGGGTGGCTCAGTCAGTTAAGCATCTGACTCTTGGTTTTGGCTTAGATCGTGCTGGGTGCTCAGTGGAAGTATGCTTAAGATTCACTCTGTCTGCCCCTCCCCTTATGTGTGCATGTGCACAAGCTCTCCCTCAAATAAGTAAATCTTTCAAGACCATTAGTTAAAAGTAATTTTTTTTAACATTGTACCTTGTTTTTATGTGGTGCTCCATTGGCTGCATAAAACGTTTGTTACATATTTACCTTTTGAATACAGATGATATATACTTACTTTCTAGACTTGAAGTAAGTGATACAGTCCAGTCCTATACAACTGTCTTAGAAAACCATGTTTCCTCCAAAACACAGATGGTAAGTGTCTATTTGATAGCACTTCCTTTAAAAAAAAAAAAAGATTTTATTTATTCATGAAAGTGACGGGGAAACAGGAGAGACAGTAGAGACAGAAGCAGGCTCCATGCAGGGAGCCTAATGTGGGACTCCAGGATCACACCCTGGGCCAAAGGCTGGCGCTAAACCACTGAGCCACCCCGGCATCCCATTGACAGCAGCTTCCTGTCTTACTTTGTAGTGTTATAAATCTCATCTGTTTAATTTTGAGTGGTAGACACTCAAAATCTATCTCAAGTGCCCTTTCTTTGGCAGGGACTTGTCTTCAATTTCTGTCCTTTCCTGTCTCTGAGGCTGTCAGCCTGTTCATGGTCTCTGACCTTTCAGCCATGTTCACTGGAGAGTGGGCAGACACTTTGGGAGAAAGTGGCCTCAATTGCTGAGATCACCTCTCTGGGTCCCTACTTCTTTCCTGTCTTAACCTAATAACTCTTTATGACCTTGTTAGACTGGCTGAGCCCCAAACAGGCACAGTCCCTGTGTTTTCATCAGTTTGAACAGCTCTTCTTAGGAGGAGACTGGCCTATGCTATTCCAGAAGCTGAAATTGTAGGATACGTTAGCTGATCACTCTCTGAATACTACTCAGAAATCATCACAGAAAAAATTAGAATCTAGGTTTTGCAATTGTACTTAAAAGCTTGACTTATTGAGCTATTGAAATATACATAAATATGTATATTTATATATGTGTATATATAAATAAATGGAGGTGTGTGTGTGTGTAATCTGTACCCAAAAGATTAGGTGCTTTAAGAAAAGCATATCTATAAGTTAGTTTAGCCTTCATCTTTAAGTGATCCCAAAAGGCATGGAGAAATCCTAAGCCAATAATGGACTGGTGTCATATCAAAAACACACATTGACTGCAGTCTATTACAATTAGAAATCAACCATATACACTCAAAAACCAAAGAATTACTTGTAAGTAGCAATGAAATTAGAATAATATCAGAAGAAATTGAAAAAACTTAGATCCTATAAGTAGTATGTATCAAAATCTGTATAACAGCAAACTAATAACGACAGAGGCCCTCTGGCCCTTGATGAGTGCATTGGGAGTGAGGTCTGAATCTTAATGCACTAAGCGCAGTGAACCAAAACAAAGTAGAATGAAATAAACAAAAAGCAGAAACTAAACAGAATGACAGATCTAAAGCAAGAAATGTTAAAACTTGGTGTTGTCAAGATTGAAGAAAACAGTCTGAGGGAGGCTTGGCAACATTAAGAACAAGGAGAGTTCATGATTAACGGATTTGCTAGAGGTTAAAGAAATATTAGAAGATGGGGCACCTGGATGGCTCGCTCAGTCAATTAAGTGTCTGCCTTCAGTTCAGGTCATGACCCTCAGGTCCTGGGATCGAGTTCCACTTCAGGCTCCCTGATCAGTGGGGAACCTGCCTCTTTCTCTCCTCCTGTGATAGCTCTCATTCTCACTCTCTATCAGATAAGTAAATTAAAAATCTTAAAAGAAAAAGTAGAATACCATGGGCCTAGGGTGACAGTAAGCCTGAAATGCAGTCTTTAGAAAAAGAAACAGTGTGGTGAATTATAGGAAAAATAATTGCAGATGAAATGTAAAAAAGAAGTACATAATGCATTTGATAGAATTCCACATTCATTCATGTGAAAAAATTTTAAAATGAGAAAGGAATTTCCCTAGTCTGATTGAGGATTATCCCCAAAAAATCTTCCTAGAAGCATCATCATGTTAGAAATAATACTTTGAGGATCTTCCATTATAGTTAGAAAGCAACCAAACAGTAATTGCTCTTTCTTATGACCCCACGTCCTGTTGGAGGTCTGAGCACGTGTTAGAAATCTTGCCCTGCTGCCTGTACATCAGACAGTTTCTATAACTCCTGAGCTTATTTGCTTAGGGGTAAAATGGGGATACTAGTCTTGATCTCAATAGGTTATTGAAGAATTAACTGAGTCAAGTACAATGCTTGGCAAGTGCTCTCACATAGCACCCATCATGTAAGGGGTGACGTTCCTGATGATGGTACGTTTCAGTCTGTGCTTGTTAACCCTCTGTGTCAACTTCATGATAAACTCCTAGAAACAGAATAGCCAGGATGTGAAGACTTTGCAAGTGCAAGTGATTCATGCATATTGCCCATGCCTGGCTCCTAGGCTCTTTCCTCTTCCATATGCTCACCTTCACCATTATTGAATGGAATGGGATTCCAGACCCTTTACCCTCCTGGGCCAGCTGTGGATTGAATGAACAGACTCTGTTCCTCCACCTAGGTAGTTTGCTTGACGTGACATCCACTTCTCCCATTACTGTGGTTTCATGTCCTCGGTAGTCTTGTTGTTGCTTTCTTTCAAGGTCCTTTGCGTGCTGTCCAGTGAAAAGAAAGACCTGTATGATGGCATAAAACAATACCTGTGTGTCAATTGTCCGACCCCAAGCCAGTGTGTCATGGCACGGACCTTAGACAAACCCCAGACGCTGATGACCATTGCGACAAAGATTGCCCAGCAGATGAACTGCAAGATGGGAGGAGCCCTCTGGAAGGTGGAGACAGGAGTACGTTGGATTTCATTGCCTTCTCTTTATTTCACTTGTGTTCAGTGGAATTTAAGACTCAACCATCTTAAACGCAATTGCTTAATTGTGCTTCTATTGTGTTCTAACTCAATGTCTTACCTTTTTAAAAAAATTTCAGTTACAGAATGCGATGTTCATTGGTATCGACTGTTTCCATGATACTGTAAATCGGCGGAAGTCAATTGCAGGCTTCGTGTCCAGCATCAATCAGGAATTGACGCAGTGAGTGGGCGTAGGCAGACATTGTGTAGATGGCAACTAGCTGTAGACCAAACAGGAGAGGTGGGCCTAACTAATGTTTGTTGACGAGGGCCATGGGCAGGGTATTCTCTTCCTCTTCTGGCAAAGTTATGCTCCAAATACATTTGATGTGGAAGGGTCTATATCATTTTTCTGTTGCTGCTTAACAGATGAAGACAAACATGGCAGCTTAAGAGGACACTCCTCTGTCTGCGCATAGGTCTGTCAGGCAGCCATCAGGTTGGCCATGTTGGCCAAGCCACATTCTCCTCTGGAGGCTTGAGGTCCTATTGCAAGTGCACATACTTGTGGCAGAATCTTTTTGTTTGTTTTGTTTTGTTTTTGTTTTTGGTAGATGAAGGACAGAGGTCCCCCTTTCCTTGCTGGCTGCCAGCTACAGGCCTGTTTCAGCTCCTGGGACTTTATCCATATTCCTTCTCGAATGCCCTGCTCCCCCAGAGCACACAGTCCTTGTTCTGCTTCAAATCTCTCTTCCCCCTTCTGCTATCTTGCTTTTTCAGGGGGTTATGAAATTAGATAGGGTCCATCTGGAAAATGTCCCCTAAAGCCAACTGTGACATAGGACATAATCACAGGGGCGATACAATAGTCACAGATTCCAAGCGTTAGATTTCTGCTCACTGGGGGCTCTGATGATCAGTGAGTCTCCCCATTAACACACGGGGAAGGACTCAGGCCCCACATGGGGAAGACAGACCTAGGAATACAATCAGAAGCCTATAGGTACAGGATCTGCTCTTCACAGATCTATATGTAATGGATCTGCCGAAGAACATATGCTTCCATATCTCATGCTTCTCCCTTGCTCCAGGGATACTTTTGTTTTCTGTGCTTAGAGTAGAACCTACCTTCAAAGGAGTTTGCACATTCTTCAGTTTAGTTTCTTGAGCATTAGCACGTGTATGACCATCACCAATCACTGTTATGCTTCCTGAGGATTGTGGCCCCCTAGGTATAATTACAGAGTATTCTTTAAGGGGGTCCATTTTTATTTTCATGAATGGCTTCAACTTTTCCAGCCATATTCTAGTTTAATATAATATTGGTTTGCTTTTTTTGGTGGGAGGGCATGTGGAAAATAATGTTTCAATCATGGGAAGAAATTAAGCTCTCATTCAGTTCATTTTTTTGAATTTTTAATTCTTTTAAATTGGAGTTCAATTTGCCAACATACAGCATAACACCCAGTGCTCATCCCGCCAAGTGTCCCCTCAGTGCCCATCACCCAGTCACCCCAACCCCTGCCCACCTCCCTTTCCACTACCCCTTGTTTCCCAGAGTTAGGTGTCTCTCATGTTTTGTCACCCTCACTGAGATTTTCACTCATTTTCTCTCCTTTCCCTTTATTCCCTTTCATTAATTTTTATATTCCCCAAATGATTTCATTCAGTTCATGAATAATGTTGAAACCTTGCTTTTTGGCACAACATTTCCACTACTCTGTTCTTAGCATTTGAACATACCATGATTTCATCTTGTAGACTGTAAATTCTGGAAAAGAAGCAGACAAATGTATTATCTCATGTCAGGTCATTGTAATACTTTGAAGCAATTAAAAAAACAGGGGATAGAAACTTGAGACCAGTATTGCTTGATCTGTTGGGAAGTGGTCAAGTAAAAATTACTGTTCCAAAGCAGCTGGTTCCCTCAAACCATGATTATGGATGAACCATTGTTTAAGACCTCAGCCTGAAAGCAGGAATCTCCAGGAACACTGGTTATTTATTTTGGGTGTCCACCATGAGACGGCAGTAGTCCTGCACATTGAAAGTGCGTGTAATTTGTACCAATGTTAGTGAATGCTTCCATATTCCTATTTGTGTGCATTCACAATTTTAATAAATGCCTAGGGTACTGGAAGAGACTAATGCTTCGATCTCTGCAGAGGCATCAAAGAATGGATTCCTGATTGGATCTTCAGCTACCCATAGTGACTCCCTTCTCCCCCACCCCCCACCACCAGAGGTCCTAGATTAACTCAGGATGAAAAATAAGGGAATTTTAAGACTCTCAAATCTCAAACTGACAGCTTATTTTTCTCCAAACAGGTGGTTCTCCCAGTGCATTTTCCAGGAGTTGGGTCAAGAGCTTGTGAACGGGCTTAAAACCTGCTTGGAAGGTTAGTGTCCCATCAAGATTGGTGTGCCTGACTCCATCTGGTAGTTGTCTGCCAGCGGACACACTGTCCCCCCGGAGACGTCTGGCAATGCCTAGAGATGCGCTCCATTGTAACAGCTGGGATGGAGGTGCTACTGGCCTCCAACTAGCGGGTAGAGACCAGGCATGCTACAGAAGACAGCAACACCCATTCTGCCCCCACAAAGAATTATCTGGCTCAGAATTTCTGTAGTGGTGCTGTTGAGAAATGCTGAGCTCACGTGAAGACCAAAAGGCAGTGAATGTGTCCTGGAGGCTACAGGATTGAAAGAACATGAACCTAGAAGCTGTTACAAATAGCAGTGGCCAGTTGGTTCTGAGTTACGGCTTATTCACCCATGTTTCTGGTTTCCTTCCAGCTGCCCTGAAGCTCTGGTGTAAACATAATCAGTTTCTACCACAAGCTATCATTGTGTATCGGGATGGAGTTGGGGATGGTCAGCTTCAAGCACTGATGGATCATGAAGTCCCACAGATTGAGTCCTCCTTAAGATCTGTGTACCCTAAAGACTCTGGGTATATAAATTGTAAAGTGCAGATTTTGTAAACTCTACATTTCAGTCTCTGAAAGGAATATCACAGTTATGATCTGTGAATTAAGAGAGAGAACATGGCACAGAGGGCATCAGTTGCTGGATGGGGAATTCATTCTTTGACTTTCTGGTCCACACCCAAGTCAGAGGACAGAGCAGAACTAAAACGTTCCTGATTGTGTTCTCCCCCATGGAACCGCCTAAGAACCTGTTCCTTTTTTTCTAATCTCCCTGCAAGCCTTGATGTAGGAGGGCTTGTTAAGGTCAGGTACTTATTAAAATCCATAAACACAGCCTGGTGATGGTTTGTGTTTAGGCAACTTCTTTATTCTGGAGTTTTGTAGGTCCTGGGTCTGGGGAATGCCTCTCCTCTGCCTCCTCTGCTTGTCACTGGGGCCTGGTTCCCACCACAGATAGGAGCAGCCCCAACCTTGTGAGGAAGTTCCTCCCCCTAAGATGTGAGTGGCTGTAAATAGAAACCTCTCTTACTGCTTAGGTCAAGCTCATGGAGCTAGGACAGTAAAGTTGGTGTGTGGGGGGACTATACCTTCCACAGATTCTTCTGAAGGAATCCTGTGTGTGTGGTGCTTCAAGTAGTTTGCGTGATCCTAAATAAAGCTGACTTTATTTGAAAAACAAACTTGAATTTTGGGGAATGACAGGTTTCATGGACTAACCTCCTGAATCAGTTTGGATTAGGCCCGTTAAAAAAAAAACAACAACAAATTTCAGATGGATGGAAGATAGCAGAGTAGAGGTCCTCATGTCAGCTGGTCCCCCAAAATTAGCTACATAACTATCAAGCCATCCTGAACACCAATGAAATCAAGCCGAGTTGTAAGCAAGAATGGCTGAGTCTACAAATAGAAAAGTGAAAAAATGAAGTGGAGTGTGGAGAAGTAAAACGGAAAGGGATATATCAGAGGATAATGGGTGGGGTGGGGGAGGGAGCACGTGTAAGCCAACTTTAGGAAAGTGAACGTTCAAATCTGGGCCCTTCAAAGTGTGCTCCTCTAGAGATGTCCCTGCCTGAAAGGGACTCATTGGTGAAAGGGTGCAGAACCACAGGTCAGTGCAGGGTGGCCGGGTCTCAATATTCCTGGAGGCCAGAAAGCATCCAGGTGCCTGAGCCAGCAGAGTTCCCAAGTACTGGTTCAGGGAAATGGCTTCAGATGAGCAAGCCTGCGAGAATGTTCAGTTTGTGGTGCCATCAACCACGATCTCCCGCCGGGCCAGGTGACCCCCGTCCACGTTGGGTCCATACAAGGGCCTGGAACACAGCCTGCACCTTCCTCTGGGAGAGGCAGAGTGGGTCAGCATTGGCCCGGTTGAACGTTCTCCTTGTGGGGGGCCAGCAACCACAGAAAGGGACACACCTCCCGTTCCTCCAGGAAGAGGGGGGGAGGGCAAGAGCGGCAAAGACTGCCTGAGGAAACCTAAACATTGCACATTTCCACGTCCCCCCAGGTCCCCTAGGGGAGAAATGGAGTAGGCAGGCACCATCGGAGTCTGCAGATTGGTCAATCACCACATCGCTCATCTCTGGGGCTGGAGATCGGGGTGTGGTCTTTTTGCCTCTCACCCCCCCAAAAAGACATGAAAGGTTTCAGGGAACAAAACCCTCACAGAGCAAACAGCCTGGCCCCCTGACAAGGTCGGTGCAACACCACCCAGGCACACACACCTGAGAATCTGTGCAGCAGGCCCTTCCTGGGAGGATCAGCTGGAAGGACAGGTGACCAGCACATTTCCTGACCAAACAGAAGTGGAACCTCCAGCACTGGGGAACATAGCACAGCAACTCAAGGTTTTCCTTGTATGATTCGGTTTTCTTTCAAGATACAGTCATCCTCTATTTTTTCCTTTATTCTCATCTCACCTAGTTTCTTGTTTTATCAAGTCTTCTTTTTGGAATCTTTTCTTTTTTAACTTTTATATTTTATTTATTTATTTATTTATTTATTTTAACTTTTATATTTTAATGATGTATTTTATTAAAAAGATTTTATTTATTTATTTATTCATGAGAGACAGAGAGAGAGGAAGAGACACAGGCAGAGGGAGAAGCGGGCTCCATGCAGGGAGCCCAACGTGGGACTCGATTCCGGGTCTCCAAGATCAGGCCCTGGGCCAAAGGCAGGCACCAAACCGCTGAGCCACCCAGGCGCCCCTAATGACATATTTTAATATTACTTGAGAAATGGACAGAGCAAAGGGGCAGACATTTCTCGAAAGAGGACCTACACGTGGCCAAAAGGCACGGGAAAGAATGCTCCACAACACCTGTGAACAGGAAAATACAATTCAAAAGCACAATGAGGTACCACGTTACACTGGTGAGAATGGCTAAATTTAACAACTAACGTTAGCAAGGATGTGGAGAAAGGGAGAAAGGGGAACCTTCCGGCCCTGCTGATGGGAAGGAAACTGGAGCAGCCACTCTGGAAAACAGTGCGAGGGTCCTCAGGCAGCTTAAAATAGAGTTTATGATACAAACTCTACTTATCTAACACTTTGTGATACAAAGTGTCTCCTCTCAAATACCACCCTTGTCTCCCCAGATGCACCCCTGTCTACAGAGCAGAAGTTGGTTGCTGTGCAGCTGCATTCACTTTGAAAGCACTATGAGGATACACGTTGCCCTGGTGACGGGAAACACCTCTGCCTTTCTTCCCACCTATCACTCTTTGAGCTGAGTGAGTGAGGAGTGAGGAGGTGATCAGCTCTCTACCTGGCGTTGTGACAATGGGCAATCTCAATTCTTTACACTGCGATGGTATGTTCCTAAAGATCTGAATGCTCTTTGCTACCAACTGGATGGTTAACTCTTTCTCTGACTATATTTCTCATTGTTTAGAGTTTCCTCTCCCCAAATTGTCATGCAAAGTTATATGTACGCGTTTTCGTTTGTTCTATTGCTCCATTTCTGTTTTTCGTTATTCTGCCAATCTAACTGCCTTGAATATTGTGCCTCCGTTTTGAAAAAATGTCTTACTCCCTATTATATCCTGCAGCCCTCATTTGTCATCACGAAGGACCTCACAGGGGGAAATATGGCCACGTCTATTTTCAGGTTTTGTTAGTGTCCAAAATTACATATTCAAAGTATTCATTTCAGAAATTAAGTGTGAATCCAGTTGATATGGAGGATACTTGTCATTGTTTATCAATGCTTTACAATGTCTTCCTTGCGTTTTTTCCCAAAATGGGGATCGAGTTCCGTATTTGCAGGGGCACGTTGCTACCTTCATCTGAATGGTTGCCCAAAAGTCAGCCTGTGAATGAGTGTCTCTGATTCCATTTATGCCCCAAACACACATTTCCTGTTACCCTTTGGGCATTTTCCAAAATTACACTTTATAGAGAGATCAATTTTATGCTATCCCTCATCCCATTCCTCCCCTCTTAAGGTGTAAGCATGGTGAATATATAATATTATTCTCAGGTATGCAACAAATAGCCAGTCTTTCTACTTGCGTGGATAATTGGTTAATAAACTAATGACTGAGAGATAACCATGTAAACACTTATTAGTCATTCTCAAAGAAAAATAGGTGATGCACACACTTGAGTAGAGAAAGTAAATTTTACAGATGTGGAGAATGGGAAGCATTTGCACCTAGGAATGTCGCTTGAAAACAGAGACTTCATTAGAGTTGTTTTCATATAACGTCTTACTCAGTTCTCCTAAACTGCCCTCCAGAACTCTGTCCAAAAGCTAAGCTGTGGTTTATCCGAGGACATGCCAAGGTCACCAGGCACTGTTTTGAGGCACGTATATTAGTGTGAGGAATAATTAATGCACAGTGACCTTGTCTCACACGTTTTAAAACACAAGAGTTGATACTAGTGACTCTACTTTCCTGCACACTACTATGCATCACATTTGATGTGCTGATCATGACTCAGGAATTGGAACGTCATGCAGGATAGTCAGGATAGATCAAGAGTCCCAAGAGTATATTCGGGGAGGAAGCAAATAGCTTTTTTTTTTTTTTCTCAAGGCCTCTAATTCTGTGAATACTAAATGGTGTTAAGGTAAAATACTTGTATTTAGGCAAAGCCAGTTTGCGTTACAAGGCAATGGTCTGGGAAGTCAGATTCCCAGGGTTCAATCCAGCTCTGGAACTTGGGAAATGTGAGATGTCAGACAGGATATTTAGCTTCTACTTAACCTTCCTGATCACTATCCATACCTTTGTTCATTCAATGCTCATCAAACACATATGTGATGTTTTGTTGACACTCCCTCCTCCTCAGGTGGGGAAACAGAGACACAGTGATGAAGTTCATGAACTCTGAATTAAGGAGCCAGGATATGAATCCAAGCTTAGAGTCCCAAAACTCATATTCTAATTAGTGAACTAAACTGAAATGATGACTCAGGCATGGAGTCATTGGTTACTGTGCATCTGTATGTCAGAAAGGACCTGTGCAAAGGGAAATCTCAGCACTGTCTACCATTATGAGGTCACCTCCATGCTTACATAGCCCAGGGAAGCTCTTGAGCCGTGGTGGTACAGATCCTGCCATAGTCACTAGTAGGAAAAGGACATAGGAGGCTGGTCAATTCCAAGTCATAGTTCTGGTCAGTTAAAGCATGATTATGGTCAGCTTAAAGCTATGATAGTGGTAGGTGCAAAGCCATGGTTGTGGTCGGTTTGCAGATTCTGAGGGTTTGGAGGCACCATTAGATAACCTGGTCAAAGTCTGTCAGTGCTGAGCACGTGACCTCGATCCGCTGAGAATCGAGGAGTTTCTTTCATGGTATATGATGGCATTGTCTGTATGATGAGTGCTAGTAATGGTGAAATGAGAGCCTACCCCTGGGACAATGAAGATCAGACTCAAGGGCCAGGTTATGGTTAGCTTGGTATCCATTCCCTGCTCATTGCTATTTGCTTGTACAGCTGAGATACAGAGCTGACCAGTGCCCGACCATCAGTGTCATGGCATGGTCTGACCTCAGGCCATGGCACACATAAAATACAATAAGAATTGGAAGCAGAGTGGAGACTGCCCGGCTGGCTCATTAGTGGAGAATGCGACTCTTGATCTAGAGTCATGTGTCTAGTCTATGTTGAGCATGCAGCCGTCTTAAGGAAAAATAAATGATGACACACATGTGGTAGTATGTCTAATAACACATTCACCCTGAGGCCTAAAACATGCTTGAATGTCATGAATTCACATTAACTGTTCAACATGTTTGGTCAGTTGAAGAGAAGCTACTTCTTGGCAGAGCCCTCATGGGACAGTATGTTTGGAAAATCCTGGGTTGTGAGTCCGCTTGGGAGAAGTCCACTGGTCACTGAGGGCAAGTCCACTGGTGCCCAGGAAGGCTTTATGGGAACCAGATGGCAGTGTGAGCGCTGGGGGAAGATAACCACAGTTGGGCTTCCCGTTGCCATTTCCAAGAGCTTGACTTGGGGGCAACTGCTTTGTGTTTTGGGTGAGGGATTGAAACCGGGAGGTGGATGGCTGCGTTAGGATGTGAACTTTACTCTTGGCTCAGGCAGTCCCCCTTGTTGTGGAATGTCTTGCACAGGGAACTTAGGGCAGGAGGATTTGAGAAAGAGACAGCCCTTGGTTCAGGGGTTCAGAGCATGATCTCCGGGACCCTAGGCAGATCTCAAGTGTTCAGGGACCTCTCTCCCCAGGGAACCAACTCATGTCCTGTCTCAGACCCCTTCCTCATCAGTATTGTAATTTTTGGCAAGTCGTCAACACTATTCACTGTGTTCTCAATGACTATGTTGTTCTGTTTTGCATATTGTCTCATCAAAAGAAAGGTATGTCCCCACACAGTGTCTGCTAGCGAATTTCTTGTTGTTCTTTGACAGTAAGGGCATTTGATATCCTCTAATCTCTTCCTGATTTCAAGCATATAATACGGCGTTGCTTATGACAGGCCCTTGGTTGCAGATAGAATTCCAGAACACATTGAATTGTATCATTGAAGCTTTGTATCCGATCAGCAACATTTCCCCCTTTGTACCTCCTTCTAGCTCCTATTCTCTTTCCTGATGCTGTGTGTTGACTGTGCCAGGTGCACATATAAGTGCCATCATGCAGTATTTAATTTACATGGCCATGCATGTCATCACAATTCTTGAGGTTTCCTTCCTCTTAACTTGCGATAATATTTCATTGTAGAGATAGACTAATCTTTTTATCCTTTTGTTCATCAATGGACATGAAGTTGTTTCTTTTTTTTGGGTGTGCTGAAAGGTGCTGAAAACACTGTGCAGAATCTCTGCGAAATTCAGCTTTCAATATTTTCTGAACTACTTGCCAAAACTCAGATTGCAAGAATATACGTCAGACCTTTTTAAATATTTGGAGGGGTGAGACTCCACATTGTGTTTCATTGACAATTTATCAGTTTATATTCTCAGGAACCTTAAGCATATGGCAACTCCAAAGCCTTTCTGCATTGCATGCTCACTCAGGTTTCTCTGCAAGGCAAATCACCAGTAATAAGATCAAAGTTTGACCTCTGATAAGGTTATCACTCATTTTCAATGCTCTTCTAACAACTGCACCAGTTCACATTCCCACCTACAGTGCAACAGGGTTCCCCTTTGTCCGCATCCTCTCCAACATTTGTGGTTTCCTGTCTTGTGACTTTTCCCCATTATCACTGGTGTGCGGTGGTATCTAATTGTGGTTTGGATCTGTAGTTCTCTGATGGCC
This sequence comes from Vulpes vulpes, assembly GCF_048418805.1. Lineage (NCBI taxonomy): Eukaryota > Metazoa > Chordata > Mammalia > Carnivora > Canidae > Vulpes > Vulpes vulpes. The sequence continues at coordinate 17,152,565 of NC_132789.1, read as the reverse complement.
AGCGATGCGGGGCATCTTCTCATGTGCTTGTTGGCCGAGTCTCTGTCTTCCTCTGTGAAATTTCTGTGGGTGTCTTTTCCCGGTTTCATGATCAGATTGTATGTTTCTTTGCTCTTGAGTTGAGTATGTTCTTTATAGACCTTGGATAAGAGCGCGCTATCTGAGCGGTCGTTTGCAAATATCTTCTCCCGTTCTGTAGGTTGTCTTTTACTTTTGTGAACTGTTTCTTTTGCTATGCAGAAGCTTTCGATCTGGGTGAAGTCCCAATAATTCCTTGTTGCTTTTGTTTCTCTAGCCTTGGCGGACGTATCTTGCGAGATGTTGCTGTGGCCAAGTTGAAAAAGGGTGTTGCCTCTTGTCGCCTCTCGGATTTGGATGGATTCTTGTCTCACATTTAGATCTTTCATCCTTTTTGAGTTTATCTTTGTGTGTGATGTCAGAGAATGGCCTGGGATCCTTCTTCTGCATGTGGATGTCCAATATTCCCAGGACCATTTATTGAAGAGACTGTTTTTTTTCCAGGGGGAGTCTTTCCTGCTTTCCCGAATATTAGTTGACCATAAAGTTGAGGGTCCACTTCTGGATTCGCTATTTGGTTCCATTGATCTATGGGTCTGTTTTTGTGCCACAACCACACTGTCTTGATGGCCACGGCTTTGTAGAGCAACCAAAAATCTGGCATTGTGATGCCCCCAGCTATGAACTTCATTTTGAAAAGTCCCCTGTCTCTTTGGGGTCTTTTCCGGTTCCACACTAGAATCTTAAGATGGTTTGTTCCAACTCTCTGAAGAAAGTCCATGGTATTTTGATAGGGATTGCGTGAAATGTGTAAATTGCCCTGGGTAGCATGGACATATTCACAATATTAATTCTTCCTCTCCATGAGCATGGAACATTTTTCCTTCTCTTTATGCCTTCCTCGATTTCCTTCAGGAACGTTCTGTGTTGTTTAGGGTACAGATCCTTTACGTCTTTGGATAGGTTTATTCCTGGGTAGCTTATGCTTTTGGGTGCAGTTGTAAATGGGATTGACTCCTTAATTTTCGAGGCTCTTCTAACAACAACCTGTCAGTCAACAGCTCTTTCTATGTCCATTTATTTCCCAGGATCTGCTGTGGAAACCACAGGAACAGAACCTAGCACACAATCTGGAGACCTCCGCCCTCAACAACAGCTGAAAATATACACCCTCTACCGAAGCAGGGAACTGGACTCCCAAACAGAGATCCCAGAGGGTAACATGAAAATTGATTCATTAAATAATAGCCTCAAGAAATCTTGTCCTAGGGGCACCTGGGTGTTTCTGTCAGCTAAGTCTCTGCCTCCGGGGTTTCAGCTCTGATCATGACATCAAGGTCATCAGATTCACCCATATTCAGCATGGAGGCTGCTTCGTATTCTCTCTTCCTTTCCCTCTGCCCCTCTCCTCCTTACACTTGCTCTTTTGCTCTCTCCACACACGCAAAACAGAATCATTATTCAGTTTTGCTCGGGGTGCCATCGTAGAGACAGACCTCCTAAGCCGTATTCTTTATGTTTCATGTGTCCACATCTTAACTTGAAAGGTCAGTCATTAGTTTGTGGCCAAAATTGTGAAATCGCATTGAGAACCCTAATTTGGTCCGGTTTCATGGGAGGGGTTGTGAGCTAACATTTGGACATACTAGTCCGTGTTAAGTTTTAGCAAAATGTTTTCTGTTTTTACATTTTTTTATTAGAGTTCAATTTTCCAGCTTATAGCATAACACCCAGTGCTCATCCCGCCAAGTGCCCCCATCAGTGGCCATCACCCGGTCGCCCCAACTACCCACCCACCTCCGCTTCCACTACCCCTTGTTCAGTTCCCAGAGATCGGTGTGTCTCCTGTTTTGTCACCCTCACTGATATATTCCCTCATTTTCGCCATTCCCTTTATTGCCTTTCACTAGTTTTTATATTCCCCAAATGAATGAGACCATATCAAGTTTGTCCTTTTCCGATGGACTTATTTCACTCAGCATAAGTCCCTCCAGGTGCGTCCGCGTCGGGGCAAATGGTGGGTATTTGTCGTTTCTCACGGCTGAGTAATATTCCATTGTAGCCGTGGACCACATCGTATTTATCCATTCATCTCTCGAAGGACTCCGAGACTCCTTCCACAGTTTGGCTATTGTGGACATTGCTGCCATAAACATCGGGGTTCAGGTGTCCCCGCGTTTCACCACATCTGCAGCTTTGGGGTGAATCCCCAGCAGTACAATTGCTGGGCCAGAGGGAAGATCTGTTCTTAACTCTTTGGGGAACCTCCACACAGTTGTCCGGAGTGGCTGCACCAGTTCACATTCCCACCTACAGTGCAAGAGGGTTCCCCCTTGTCCGCGTCCTCTCCAACATTTGTTGTTTCCTGTCTTGTGACTTCCCAATTCCCACTGGTGTGAGGTGGTATCACATGGGGGTTTGGATCTGTAGTTTCCTGATGGCCAGCGATGCGGGCCATGTTCTCATGTGCTTGTTGGCCGTGTCTCTGTCTTCCCCTGTGAGATTTCTGTTCGGGTCTTCTGCCCGTTTCACGATCGGATTGTTTGTTTCTCTGCTCTTGAGTTGAGTATGTTCTTTATAGATCTTGGACACCAGCCCTTTGACTGAGCGGTCGTTTGCAAGTATCTTCTCCCGTTCTGTAGGTTGTCTTTTACTTTTGTGGACTGTTTCTTTTGCTGCGCAGGAGCTTTCGATCTGGCTGAAGTCCCAATAATTCCTCGTTGCTTTTGTTTCTCTTGCCTTGGCAGACGTATTTTGCGAGATGTTGCTGTGGCCAAGTTGAAAACCGGTGTTGCCTCTGTTCGCCTTTCGGATTTGGATGGATTCTTGTCTCACATTTAGATCTTTCATCCTTTTTGAGTTTTTCCCTGTGTGTGGTGTCAGAGAATGGTCTAGCTTCCGTCTTCTGCATGTGGATGTCCAGTGTTCCCAGCACCCTTTATTGAAGAGACTGTCTTTTTCCAGGGATAGTCTTTCCTGCTTTCTCGAATAGAGTTGACCATAAAGTTGAGGGTCGACTTCTGGATTCGCTATTCGGTTCCATTGAGCTAAGGGTCTGTTTTTGTGCCACTACCACACTGTCTTGATAGCCACGGCTTTGTAGTACAACCTGAAATCGGGCCTTGTGATGCCCCCAGCTGTGGCCTTCGTTTTGAATAGTCCCCTGGCTCTTTGGGGTCTTTTCAGTATCCACACTAGCATCTTATTTTTTTTAATTTTTATTTATTAATGATAGTCACACAGAGAGAGAGAATGGGGCAGAGACATAGGCAGAGGGACAAGCAGGCTCCATGCACCGGGAGCCCGACGTGGGATTCGATCCCAGATCTCCAGGATCGCGCCCTGGGCCAAAGGCAGCCGCTAAACCGCTGCGCCACCCAGGGATCCCCCACACTAGAATCTTAAGATGGTTTGTTCTAACTCTCTGAAGAAAGTCCCCAGTATTTTGATAGGGATTGCGTGAAATATATAAATTGCCCTGGGTAGCATGGACATTTTCACAATATTAATTCTTCCTCTCCATGAGCATGGAACCTTTTTCCTTCTCTTGATGCCTTCCTCGATTTCTTTCAGGAACGTTCTGTGGTGTTTAGGGTACAGATCCTTTACCTCTTTGGTTAGGTTTATTCCCGGGTAGCTTATGTTTTTGGGTGCAGTTGTAAATGGGATTGACTCCTTAATTTTCGAGGCTCTTCTAACAACAACCTGTCAGTCAACAGCTCTTTCTATGTCCATTTATTTCCCAGGAGCTGGAGTGATAACAACCGAACCTGAATCTCGAAGAAACCCTTGGTACACCTGCCCTGGAGCATGGCCAAAAATGTTTTCCATCCTCCGTATCAGAAGAGTTCAGCCAACAGACGACAGGCCGGAGGGTAACATGAAAATTGATTCATTAAATAATAGCCTCAAGAAATCTTGTCCTAGGGGCACCTGGGTGTTTCTGTCAGCTAAGTCTCTGCCTCCGGGGTTTCAGCTCTGGTCATGACCTCAAGGTCATCAGATTCACCCATATTCAGCATGGAGCCTGCTTCGTATTCTCTCTTCCTTTCCCTCTGCCCCTCTCCTCCTTACACTTGCTCTTTTGCTCTCTCCACACACGCAAAACAGAATCATTATTCAGTTTTGCTCGGGGTGCCATCGTAGAGACAGACCTCCTAAGCCGTATTCTTTATGTTTCATGTGTCCACATCTTAACTTGAAAGGTCAGTCATTAGTTTGTGGCCAAAATTGTGAAATCGCATTGAGAACCCTAATTTGGTCCGGTTTCATGGGAGGGGTTGTGAGCTAACATTTGGACATACTAGTCCGTGTTAAGTTTTAGCAAAATGTTTTCTGTTTTTACATTTTTTTATTAGAGTTCAATTTTCCAGCTTATAGCATAACACCCAGTGCTCATCCCGCCAAGTGCCCCCATCAGTGGCCATCACCCGGTCGCCCCAACTACCCACCCACCTCCGCTTCCACTACCCCTTGTTCAGTTCCCAGAGATCGGTGTGTCTCCTGTTTTGTCACCCTCACTGATATATTCCCTCATTTTCGCCATTCCCTTTATTGCCTTTCACTAGTTTTTATATTCCCCAAATGAATGAGACCATATCAAGTTTGTCCTTTTCCGATGGACTTATTTCACTCAGCATAAGTCCCTCCAGGTGCGTCCGCGTCGGGGCAAATGGTGGGTATTTGTCGTTTCTCACGGCTGAGTAATATTCCATTGTAGCCGTGGACCACATCGTATTTATCCATTCATCTCTCGAAGGACTCCGAGACTCCTTCCACAGTTTGGCTATTGTGGACATTGCTGCCATAAACATCGGGGTTCAGGTGTCCCCGCGTTTCACCACATCTGCAGCTTTGGGGTGAATCCCCAGCAGTACAATTGCTGGGCCAGAGGGAAGATCTGTTCTTAACTCTTTGGGGAACCTCCACACAGTTGTCCGGAGTGGCTGCACCAGTTCACATTCCCACCTACAGTGCAAGAGGGTTCCCCCTTGTCCGCGTCCTCTCCAACATTTGTTGTTTCCTGTCTTGTGACTTCCCAATTCCCACTGGTGTGAGGTGGTATCACATGGGGGTTTGGATCTGTAGTTTCCTGATGGCCAGCGATGCGGGCCATGTTCTCATGTGCTTGTTGGCCGTGTCTCTGTCTTCCCCTGTGAGATTTCTGTTCGGGTCTTCTGCCCGTTTCACGATCGGATTGTTTGTTTCTCTGCTCTTGAGTTGAGTATGTTCTTTATAGATCTTGGACACCAGCCCTTTGACTGAGCGGTCGTTTGCAAGTATCTTCTCCCGTTCTGTAGGTTGTCTTTTACTTTTGTGGACTGTTTCTTTTGCTGCGCAGGAGCTTTCGATCTGGCTGAAGTCCCAATAATTCCTCGTTGCTTTTGTTTCTCTTGCCTTGGCAGACGTATTTTGCGAGATGTTGCTGTGGCCAAGTTGAAAACCGGTGTTGCCTCTGTTCGCCTTTCGGATTTGGATGGATTCTTGTCTCACATTTAGATCTTTCATCCTTTTTGAGTTTTTCCCTGTGTGTGGTGTCAGAGAATGGTCTAGCTTCCGTCTTCTGCATGTGGATGTCCAGTGTTCCCAGCACCCTTTATTGAAGAGACTGTCTTTTTCCAGGGATAGTCTTTCCTGCTTTCTCGAATAGAGTTGACCATAAAGTTGAGGGTCGACTTCTGGATTCGCTATTCGGTTCCATTGAGCTAAGGGTCTGTTTTTGTGCCACTACCACACTGTCTTGATAGCCACGGCTTTGTAGTACAACCTGAAATCGGGCCTTGTGATGCCCCCAGCTGTGGCCTTCGTTTTGAATAGTCCCCTGGCTCTTTGGGGTCTTTTCAGTATCCACACTAGCATCTTATTTTTTTTAATTTTTATTTATTAATGATAGTCACACAGAGAGAGAGAATGGGGCAGAGACATAGGCAGAGGGACAAGCAGGCTCCATGCACCGGGAGCCCGACGTGGGATTCGATCCCAGATCTCCAGGATCGCGCCCTGGGCCAAAGGCAGCCGCTAAACCGCTGCGCCACCCAGGGATCCCCCACACTAGAATCTTAAGATGGTTTGTTCTAACTCTCTGAAGAAAGTCCCCAGTATTTTGATAGGGATTGCGTGAAATATATAAATTGCCCTGGGTAGCATGGACATTTTCACAATATTAATTCTTCCTCTCCATGAGCATGGAACCTTTTTCCTTCTCTTGATGCCTTCCTCGATTTCTTTCAGGAACGTTCTGTGGTGTTTAGGGTACAGATCCTTTACCTCTTTGGTTAGGTTTATTCCCGGGTAGCTTATGTTTTTGGGTGCAGTTGTAAATGGGATTGACTCCTTAATTTTCGAGGCTCTTCTAACAACAACCTGTCAGTCAACAGCTCTTTCTATGTCCATTTATTTCCCAGGAGCTGGAGTGATAACAACCGAACCTGAATCTCGAAGAAACCCTTGGTACACCTGCCCTGGAGCATGGCCAAAAATGTTTTCCATCCTCCGTATCAGAAGAGTTCAGCCAACAGACGACAGGCCGGAGGGTAACATGAAAATTGATTCATTAAATAATAGCCTCAAGAAATCTTGTCCTAGGGGCACCTGGGTGTTTCTGTCAGCTAAGTCTCTGCCTCCGGGGTTTCAGCTCTGGTCATGACCTCAAGGTCATCAGATTCACCCATATTCAGCATGGAGCCTGCTTCGTATTCTCTCTTCCTTTCCCTCTGCCCCTCTCCTCCTTACACTTGCTCTTTTGCTCTCTCCACACACGCAAAACAGAATCATTATTCAGTTTTGCTCGGGGTGCCATCGTAGAGACAGACCTCCTAAGCCGTATTCTTTATGTTTCATGTGTCCACATCTTAACTTGAAAGGTCAGTCATTAGTTTGTGGCCAAAATTGTGAAATCGCATTGAGAACTCTAATTTGGTCCGATTTCATGGGAGGGGTTGTGAGGTAACATTTGGACATACTAGTCCGTGTTAAGTATTAGCAAAATGTTTTCTGTTTTTACATTTTTTTATTGGAGTTCAATTTGCCAGCATATAGCATAACACCTAGTGCTCATCCCGCCAAGTGCCCCCATCAGGGGCCATCACCCAGTCGCCCCAACCGCCCGCCCACCTCCCCTTCCACTACCCCTTGTTCAGTTCCCAGAGTTCGGTGTGTCTCCTGTTTTGTCACCCTCACTGATATTTTCCTTCATTTTCCCCTTTCCCTTTATTGCCTTCACTAGTTTTTATATTCCCCAAATGAATGAGACCATATCAAGTTTGTCCTTTTCCGATGGACTCATTTCACTCAGCATAAGTCCCTCCAGGTGCATCCACGTCGGAGCTAATGGTGGGTATTTGTCGTTTCTCACGGCTGAGTTATATTCCGTTGTAGCCGTGGACCACATCTTCTTTATCCATTCATCTCTCGAAGGACTCCGAGACTCCTTCCACAGTTTGGCTATTGTGGACATTGCTGCCATAAACATCGGGGTGCAGGTGTCCCCGCATTTCACCGCATCTTTAGCTTTGGGGTATAACCCCAGCAGTGCCATTGCTGGCCCGGAGGAAAGATCTGTTCTTAACTCTTTGAGGAACCTCCACACAGTTTTCCGGAGTGGCTGCACCTGTTCACATTCCCACCTACAGTGCAAGAGGGTTCCCCCTTGTCCGCGTCCTCTCCAACATTTGTTGTTTCCTGTCTCGTGACTTTTCCCCATTCCCGCCGGTGTGAGGTGGTATCTCCTGGGGGTGTGGATCTGTAGTTCCCTGATGGTCAGCTTGCGGGGCATGTTCTCATGTGCTTGTTGGCCGTGTCTCTGTCTTCCCCTGTGAGATTTCTGTTTGGATCTTTTTCCGTTTCACGATCGGATTGTTTGTTTCTCTGCTCTTGAGTTGAGTATGTTCTTTATAGATCTTGGACACTAGCCCTTTGACTGAGCGGTCGTCTGCAAATATCTTCTCCCGTTCTGTAGGTTGTCTTTTACTTTTGTGGACTGTTGTTTGCTGCGCAGGAGCTTTCGATCTGGCTGAAGTCCCAATAATTCCTTGTTGCTTTTGTTTCTCTTGCCTTGGCGGACGTATCTTGCGAGATGTTGCTGTGGCCAAGTTGAAAAACGGTGTTGCCTCTGTTCGCCTCTCGGATTTGGATGGATTCTTGTCTCACATTTAGATCGTTCATGCTTTTTGAGTTTTTCCCTGTGTGTCGTGTCAGAGAATGGTCTAGCTTCCTTCTTCTGCATGTGGATGTCCAGTGTTCCCAGCACCCTTTATGGAAGACACTGTCTTTATCCAGGGATAGTCTTTCCAGCTTTCGCGAATATTAGTTGACCATAAAGTTGAGGGTCCACTTCTGGATGCGCTACTCGGTTCCATTGATCTATGGGTCTGTGTTTGTGCTACTACCACACTGTCTCGATGGCCACGGCTTTGTAGTACAACCTGGAATCGGGCCTCGTGATGCCCCCAGCTGTGGCCTTCGTTTTGAATAGTCCCCTGGCTCTTTGGGGTCTTTTCCGGTTCCACACTAGAATCTTAAGATGGTTTGTTCCAACTCTCTGAAGAAAGTCCCCGGTATTTTGTTAGGGATTGCGTGAAATGTGTAAATTGCCCTGGGTAGCATGGACATTTTCACAATATTAATTCTTCCTCTCCATGAGCATGGAACCTTTTTCCTTCTCTTGATGCCTTCCTCGATTTCTTTCAGGAACGTTCTGTGGTGTTTAGGGTACAGATCCTTTACCTCTTTGGTTAGGTTTATTCCCGGGTAGCTTATGCTTTTGGGTGCAGTTGTAAATGGGATTGACTCCTTAATTTTCGAGGCTCTTCTAACAACAACCTGTCAGTCAACAGCTCTTTCTATGTCCATTTATTTACCAGGAGCTGCTGTGATAACAACCGAACCTGAATATAGCAGACAACCTGGGTACATCTGCCCAGGAGCACGGCGAAAGCTCTTTGCAATCCGCAGAAACAGAAGAGTTCAGCCAACAGACGACAGGCCGGAGGGTAACATGAAAATTGATTCATTAAATAATAGCCTCAAGAAATCTTGTCCTAGGGGCACCTGGGTGTTTCTGTCAGCTAAGTCTCTGCCTCCTGGGTTTCAGCTCCGGTCATGACCTCAAGGTTATCAGATTCACCCATATTCAGCATGGAGCCTGCTTCGTATTCTCTCTTCCTTTCCCTCTGCCCCTCTCCTCCTTACACTTGCTCTTTTGCTCTCTCCACACACGCAAAACAGAATCATTATTCAGTTTTGCTCGGGGTGCCATCGTAGAGACAGACCTCCTAAGCCGTATTCTTTATGTTTCATGTGTCCACATCTTAACTTGAAAGGTCAGTCATTAGTTTGTGGCCAAAATTGTGAAATCGCATTGAGAACTCTAATTTGGTCAGATTTCATGGGAGGGGTTGTGAGGTAACATTTGGACATACTAGTCCGTGTTAAGTATTAGCAAAATGTTTTCTGTTTTTACATTTTTTTATTGGAGCTCAAATTGCCAGCATATAGCATAACACCCAGTGCTCATCCCGCCAAGTGCGCCCATCAGTGCCCATCACCCAGTCGCCCCAACCGCCCGCCCACCTCTCCTTCCACTACCCCTTGTTCACTTCCCAGAGTTCGGTGTGTCTCCTGTTTTGTCACCCTCACTGATATTTTCCTTCATTTTCCCCATTCCCTTTATTGCATTTCACTAGTTTTTATATTCCCCAAATGAATGAGACCATATCAAGTTTGTCCTTTTCCGATGGACTTATTTCAATCAGCATAAGTCCCTCCAGGTGCATCCACGTCGGAGCAAATGGTGGGTATTCGTCGTTTCTCATGGCTGAGTAATATTCCGTTGTAGCCGTGGACCACATCAACTTTATCCATTCATCTCTCGATGGACCCCGAGGCTCCTTCCACAGTTTGGCTATTGTGGACATTGCTGCCATAAACTTCGGGGTGCAGGTGTCCCCGCATTTCACCGCATCTTCAGCTTTGGGGTGAATCCCCAGCAGTGCCATTGCTGGGCTGGAGGGAAGATCTGTTCTTAACTCTTTGAGGAACCTCCACACAGTTTTCCGGAGTGGCTGCACCTGTTCACATTCCCACCTACAGTGCAAGAGGGTTCCCCTTTGTCCGCGTCCTCTCCAACATTTCTTGTTTCCTGTCTCGTGACTTTTCCCCATTCCCGCCGGTGTGAAGTGGTATCTCATGGGGGTTTGGATCTGTAGTTTCCTGATGGCCAGTGATGCGGGCCATGTTCTCATGTGCTTGTTGGCCGTGTCTCTGTCTTCCCCTGTGGGATTTCTGTTCGGGTCTTCTGCCCGTTTCATGATCAGATTGTTTGTTTCTTTGCTCTTGAGTTGAGTATGTTCTTTAGAGATCTTGGACACTAGCCCTTTGTCTGAGCGGTCGTTTGCAAATATCTTCTCCCGTTCTGTAGGTTGTCTTTAACTTTTGTGGACTGTTTCTTTTCCTGCGCAGGAGCTTTCGATCTGGCTGAAGTCCCAATAATTCCTCGTTGCTTTTGTTTCTCTTGCCTTGGCAGACGTATTTTGCGAGATGTTGCTCTGGCCAAGTTGAAAAACGGTGTTGCCTCTGTTCGCCTTTCGGATTTGGATGGATTCTTGTCTCACATTTAGATCTTTCATCCTTTTTGAGTTTTTCCCTGTGTGTGGTGTCAGAGAATGGTCTAGCTTCCGTCTTCTGCATGTGGATGTCCAGTGTTCCCAGCACCCTTTATTGAAGAGACTGTCTTTTTCCAGGGATAGTCTTTCCTGCTTTCTCGAATAGAGTTGACCATAAAGTTGAGGGTCGACTTCTGGATTCGCTATTCGGTTCCATTGAGCTATGGGTCTGTTTTTGTGCCACTACCACACTGTCTTGATAGCCACGGCTTTGTAGTACAACCTGAAATCGGGCCTTGTGATGCCCCCAGCTGTGGCCTTCGTTTTGAATAGTCCCCTGGCTCTTTGGGGTCTTTTCAGTATCCACACTAGCATCTTATTTTTTTTTATTTTTATTTACTAATGATAGTCACACACAGAGAGAGAATGGGGCAGAGACATAGGCAGAGGGACAAGCAGGCTCCATGCACCGGGAGCCCGACGTGGGATTCGATCCCAGATCTCCCGGATCGCGCCCTGGGCCAAAGGCAGCCACTAAACCGCTGCGCCACCCAGGGATCCCCCACACTAGAATCTTAAGATGGTTTGTTCTAACTCTCTGAAGAAAGTCCCCAGTATTTTGATAGGGATTGCGTGAAATATATAAATTGCCCTGGGTAGCATGGACATTTTCACAATATTAATTCTTCCTCTCCATGAGCATGGAACCTTTTTCCTTCTCTTGATGCCTTCCTCGATTTCTTTCAGGAACGTTCTGTGGTGTTTAGGGTACAGATCCTTTACCTCTTTGGTTAGGTTTATTCCCGGGTAGCTTATGTTTTTGGGTGCAGTTGTAAATGGGATTGACTCCTTAATTTTCGAGGCTCTTCTAACAACAACCTGTCAGTCAACAGCTCTTTCTATGTCCATTTATTTCCCAGGAGCTGGAGTGATAACAACCGAACCTGAATCTCGAAGAAACCCTTGGTACACCTGCCCTGGAGCATGGCCAAAAATGTTTTCCATCCTCCGTATCAGAAGAGTTCAGCCAACAGACGACAGGCCGGAGGGTAACATGAAAATTGATTCATTAAATAATAGCCTCAAGAAATCTTGTCCTAGGGGCACCTGGGTGTTTCTGTCAGCTAAGTCTCTGCCTCCGGGGTTTCAGCTCTGGTCATGACCTCAAGGTCATCAGATTCACCCATATTCAGCATGGAGCCTGCTTCGTATTCTCTCTTCCTTTCCCTCTGCCCCTCTCCTCCTTACACTTGCTCTTTTGCTCTCTCCACACACGCAAAACAGAATCATTATTCAGTTTTGCTCGGGGTGCCATCGTAGAGACAGACCTCCTAAGCCGTATTCTTTATGTTTCATGTGTCCACATCTTAACTTGAAAGGTCAGTCATTAGTTTGTGGCCAAAATTGTGAAATCGCATTGAGAACTCTAATTTGGTCCGATTTCATGGGAGGGGTTGTGAGGTAACATTTGGACATACTAGTCCGTGTTAAGTATTAGCAAAATGTTTTCTGTTTTTACATTTTTTTATTGGAGTTCAATTTGCCAGCATATAGCATAACACCTAGTGCTCATCCCGCCAAGTGCCCCCATCAGGGGCCATCACCCAGTCGCCCCAACCGCCCGCCCACCTCCCCTTCCACTACCCCTTGTTCAGTTCCCAGAGTTCGGTGTGTCTCCTGTTTTGTCACCCTCACTGATATTTTCCTTCATTTTCCCCTTTCCCTTTATTGCCTTCACTAGTTTTTATATTCCCCAAATGAATGAGACCATATCAAGTTTGTCCTTTTCCGATGGACTCATTTCACTCAGCATAAGTCCCTCCAGGTGCATCCACGTCGGAGCTAATGGTGGGTATTTGTCGTTTCTCACGGCTGAGTTATATTCCGTTGTAGCCGTGGACCACATCTTCTTTATCCATTCATCTCTCGAAGGACTCCGAGACTCCTTCCACAGTTTGGCTATTGTGGACATTGCTGCCATAAACATCGGGGTGCAGGTGTCCCCGCATTTCACCGCATCTTTAGCTTTGGGGTATAACCCCAGCAGTGCCATTGCTGGCCCGGAGGAAAGATCTGTTCTTAACTCTTTGAGGAACCTCCACACAGTTTTCCGGAGTGGCTGCACCTGTTCACATTCCCACCTACAGTGCAAGAGGGTTCCCCCTTGTCCGCGTCCTCTCCAACATTTGTTGTTTCCTGTCTCGTGACTTTTCCCCATTCCCGCCGGTGTGAGGTGGTATCTCCTGGGGGTGTGGATCTGTAGTTCCCTGATGGTCAGCTTGCGGGGCATGTTCTCATGTGCTTGTTGGCCGTGTCTCTGTCTTCCCCTGTGAGATTTCTGTTTGGATCTTTTTCCGTTTCACGATCGGATTGTTTGTTTCTCTGCTCTTGAGTTGAGTATGTTCTTTATAGATCTTGGACACTAGCCCTTTGACTGAGCGGTCGTCTGCAAATATCTTCTCCCGTTCTGTAGGTTGTCTTTTACTTTTGTGGACTGTTGTTTGCTGCGCAGGAGCTTTCGATCTGGCTGAAGTCCCAATAATTCCTTGTTGCTTTTGTTTCTCTTGCCTTGGCGGACGTATCTTGCGAGATGTTGCTGTGGCCAAGTTGAAAAACGGTGTTGCCTCTGTTCGCCTCTCGGATTTGGATGGATTCTTGTCTCACATTTAGATCGTTCATGCTTTTTGAGTTTTTCCCTGTGTGTCGTGTCAGAGAATGGTCTAGCTTCCTTCTTCTGCATGTGGATGTCCAGTGTTCCCAGCACCCTTTATGGAAGACACTGTCTTTATCCAGGGATAGTCTTTCCAGCTTTCGCGAATATTAGTTGACCATAAAGTTGAGGGTCCACTTCTGGATGCGCTACTCGGTTCCATTGATCTATGGGTCTGTGTTTGTGCTACTACCACACTGTCTCGATGGCCACGGCTTTGTAGTACAACCTGGAATCGGGCCTCGTGATGCCCCCAGCTGTGGCCTTCGTTTTGAATAGTCCCCTGGCTCTTTGGGGTCTTTTCCGGTTCCACACTAGAATCTTAAGATGGTTTGTTCCAACTCTCTGAAGAAAGTCCCCGGTATTTTGTTAGGGATTGCGTGAAATGTGTAAATTGCCCTGGGTAGCATGGACATTTTCACAATATTAATTCTTCCTCTCCATGAGCATGGAACCTTTTTCCTTCTCTTGATGCCTTCCTCGATTTCTTTCAGGAACGTTCTGTGGTGTTTAGGGTACAGATCCTTTACCTCTTTGGTTAGGTTTATTCCCGGGTAGCTTATGCTTTTGGGTGCAGTTGTAAATGGGATTGACTCCTTAATTTTCGAGGCTCTTCTAACAACAACCTGTCAGTCAACAGCTCTTTCTATGTCCATTTATTTACCAGGAGCTGCTGTGATAACAACCGAACCTGAATATAGCAGACAACCTGGGTACATCTGCCCAGGAGCACGGCGAAAGCTCTTTGCAATCCGCAGAAACAGAAGAGTTCAGCCAACAGACGACAGGCCGGAGGGTAACATGAAAATTGATTCATTAAATAATAGCCTCAAGAAATCTTGTCCTAGGGGCACCTGGGTGTTTCTGTCAGCTAAGTCTCTGCCTCCTGGGTTTCAGCTCCGGTCATGACCTCAAGGTTATCAGATTCACCCATATTCAGCATGGAGCCTGCTTCGTATTCTCTCTTCCTTTCCCTCTGCCCCTCTCCTCCTTACACTTGCTCTTTTGCTCTCTCCACACACGCAAAACAGAATCATTATTCAGTTTTGCTCGGGGTGCCATCGTAGAGACAGACCTCCTAAGCCGTATTCTTTATGTTTCATGTGTCCACATCTTAACTTGAAAGGTCAGTCATTAGTTTGTGGCCAAAATTGTGAAATCGCATTGAGAACTCTAATTTGGTCAGATTTCATGGGAGGGGTTGTGAGGTAACATTTGGACATACTAGTCCGTGTTAAGTATTAGCAAAATGTTTTCTGTTTTTACATTTTTTTATTGGAGCTCAAATTGCCAGCATATAGCATAACACCCAGTGCTCATCCCGCCAAGTGCGCCCATCAGTGCCCATCACCCAGTCGCCCCAACCGCCCGCCCACCTCTCCTTCCACTACCCCTTGTTCACTTCCCAGAGTTCGGTGTGTCTCCTGTTTTGTCACCCTCACTGATATTTTCCTTCATTTTCCCCATTCCCTTTATTGCATTTCACTAGTTTTTATATTCCCCAAATGAATGAGACCATATCAAGTTTGTCCTTTTCCGATGGACTTATTTCAATCAGCATAAGTCCCTCCAGGTGCATCCACGTCGGAGCAAATGGTGGGTATTCGTCGTTTCTCATGGCTGAGTAATATTCCGTTGTAGCCGTGGACCACATCAACTTTATCCATTCATCTCTCGATGGACCCCGAGGCTCCTTCCACAGTTTGGCTATTGTGGACATTGCTGCCATAAACTTCGGGGTGCAGGTGTCCCCGCATTTCACCGCATCTTCAGCTTTGGGGTGAATCCCCAGCAGTGCCATTGCTGGGCTGGAGGGAAGATCTGTTCTTAACTCTTTGAGGAACCTCCACACAGTTTTCCGGAGTGGCTGCACCTGTTCACATTCCCACCTACAGTGCAAGAGGGTTCCCCTTTGTCCGCGTCCTCTCCAACATTTCTTGTTTCCTGTCTCGTGACTTTTCCCCATTCCCGCCGGTGTGAAGTGGTATCTCATGGGGGTTTGGATCTGTAGTTTCCTGATGGCCAGTGATGCGGGCCATGTTCTCATGTGCTTGTTGGCCGTGTCTCTGTCTTCCCCTGTGGGATTTCTGTTCGGGTCTTCTGCCCGTTTCATGATCAGATTGTTTGTTTCTTTGCTCTTGAGTTGAGTATGTTCTTTAGAGATCTTGGACACTAGCCCTTTGTCTGAGCGGTCGTTTGCAAATATCTTCTCCCGTTCTGTAGGTTGTCTTTAACTTTTGTGGACTGTTTCTTTTCCTGCGCAGGAGCTTTCGATCTGGCTGAAGTCCCAATAATTCCTCGTTGCTTTTGTTTCTCTTGCCTTGGCAGACGTATTTTGCGAGATGTTGCTCTGGCCAAGTTGAAAAACGGTGTTGCCTCTGTTCGCCTTTCGGATTTGGATGGATTCTTGTCTCACATTTAGATCTTTCATCCTTTTTGAGTTTTTCCCTGTGTGTGGTGTCAGAGAATGGTCTAGCTTCCGTCTTCTGCATGTGGATGTCCAGTGTTCCCAGCACCCTTTATTGAAGAGACTGTCTTTTTCCAGGGATAGTCTTTCCTGCTTTCTCGAATAGAGTTGACCATAAAGTTGAGGGTCGACTTCTGGATTCGCTATTCGGTTCCATTGAGCTATGGGTCTGTTTTTGTGCCACTACCACACTGTCTTGATAGCCACGGCTTTGTAGTACAACCTGAAATCGGGCCTTGTGATGCCCCCAGCTGTGGCCTTCGTTTTGAATAGTCCCCTGGCTCTTTGGGGTCTTTTCAGTATCCACACTAGCATCTTATTTTTTTTTATTTTTATTTACTAATGATAGTCACACACAGAGAGAGAATGGGGCAGAGACATAGGCAGAGGGACAAGCAGGCTCCATGCACCGGGAGCCCGACGTGGGATTCGATCCCAGATCTCCAGGATCGCGCCCTGGGCCAAAGGCAGCCACTAAACCGCTGCGCCACCCAGGGATCCCCCACACTAGAATCTTAAGATGGTTTGTTCTAACTCTCTGAAGAAAGTCCCCAGTATTTTGATAGGGATTGCGTGAAATATATAAATTGCCCTGGGTAGCATGGACATTTTCACAATATTAATTCTTCCTCTCCATGAGCATGGAACCTTTTTCCTTCTCTTGATGCCTTCCTCGATTTCTTTCAGGAACGTTCTGTGGTGTTTAGGGTACAGATCCTTTACCTCTTTGGTTAGGTTTATTCCCGGGTAGCTTATGTTTTTGGGTGCAGTTGTAAATGGGATTGACTCCTTAATTTTCGAGGCTCTTCTAACAACAACCTGTCAGTCAACAGCTCTTTCTATGTCCATTTATTTCCCAGGAGCTGGAGTGATAACAACCGAACCTGAATCTCGAAGAAACCCTTGGTACACCTGCCCTGGAGCATGGCCAAAAATGTTTTCCATCCTCCGTATCAGAAGAGTTCAGCCAACAGACGACAGGCCGGAGGGTAACATGAAAATTGATTCATTAAATAATAGCCTCAAGAAATCTTGTCCTAGGGGCACCTGGGTGTTTCTGTCAGCTAAGTCTCTGCCTCCGGGGTTTCAGCTCTGGTCATGACCTCAAGGTCATCAGATTCACCCATATTCAGCATGGAGCCTGCTTCGTATTCTCTCTTCCTTTCCCTCTGCCCCTCTCCTCCTTACACTTGCTCTTTTGCTCTCTCCACACACGCAAAACAGAATCATTATTCAGTTTTGCTCGGGGTGCCATCGTAGAGACAGACCTCCTAAGCCGTATTCTTTATGTTTCATGTGTCCACATCTTAACTTGAAAGGTCAGTCATTAGTTTGTGGCCAAAATTGTGAAATCGCATTGAGAACTCTAATTTTGTCCGATTTCATAGGAGGGGTTTTGAAGCTAACATTTGGACATACTAGTCCGTGTTAAGTATTACCAAAATGTTTTCTGTTTTTACATTTTTTTATTGTAGTTCTATTTGCCAGCATATAGCATAACACCCAGTGCTCATCCCGCCAAGTGCCCCCATCAGTGGCCATCACCCGGTCGCCCCAACCGCCCGCCCACCTCCCCTTCCACTACCCCTTGTTCAGTTCCCAGAGTTCGGTGTGTGTCCTGTTTTGTCACCCTCACTGATATTTTCCTTCATCTTCCCCATTCCCTTTAGTGCCTTTCACTAGTTTTTATATTCCCCAAATGAATGAGACCATATCAAGTTTGTCCTTTTCCGATGGACTCATTTCACTCAGCATAAGTCCCTCTAGGTGCGTCCACGTCAGAGCAAATGGTGGGTATTTGTCGTTTCTCACGGCTGAGTAATATTCCGTTGTAGCCGTGGACCACATCTTCTTTATCCATTCATCTCTCGATGGACCCCGAGGCTCCTTCCACAGTTTGGCTATTGTGGACATTGCTGCCATAAACATCGGGGTGTAGGTGTCCCCGCGTTTCACCGCATCTGCAGCTTTGGGGTATATCCCAGCAGTGCAATTGCTGGGCCGGAGGGAAGATCTGTTCTTAACTCTTTGGGGAACCTCCACACAGTTTTCCGGAGTGGCTGCACCAGTTCACATTCCCACCTACAGTGCAAGAGGGTTCCCCCTTGTCCGCGTCCTCTCCAACATTTCTTGTTTCCTGTCTCGTGACTTTTCCCCATTCCCGCCGGTGTGAGGTGGTATTTCATGGGGATGTGGATCTGTAGTTCCCTGATGGTCAGCTTGCGGGCCATGTTCTCATGTGCTTGTTGGCCGTGTCTCTGTCTTCCCCTGTGAGATTTCTGTTTGGGTCTTTTGCCCGTTTCACGATCGGATTGTTTGTTTCTCTGCTCTTGAGTTGAGTATGTTCTTTATAGACCTTGGACACCAGCCCTTTGAGCGGTCGTTTGCAAGTATCTTCTCCCGTTCTGTAGGT
The DNA here is from genome assembly GCF_048418805.1 of Vulpes vulpes. Classification (NCBI taxonomy): domain Eukaryota; kingdom Metazoa; phylum Chordata; class Mammalia; order Carnivora; family Canidae; genus Vulpes; species Vulpes vulpes. The sequence goes on along the minus strand of NC_132789.1, from coordinate 17,134,356 downwards.
TGTCTTTTACTTTTGTGGACTGTTTCTTTTGCTGCGCAGGAGCTTTCGATCTGGCTGAAGTCCCAATAATTCCTTGTTGCTTTTGTTTCTCTTGCCTTGGCGGACGTATCTTGCGGGATGTTGCTGTGGCCAAGTTGAAAAACGGTGTTGCCTCTGTTCACCTCTCGGATTTGGATGGATTCTTGTCTCACATTTAGATCGTTCATCCTTTTTGAGTTTTTCCCTGTGTGTGGTGTCAGAGAATGGTCTAGCTTCCTTCTTCTGCATGTGGATGTCCAATGTTCCCAGCTCCATTTTTTGAGGAGACTCTCTTTTTTCCCGGGATAGTCTTTCCTGGTTTCTCGAATATTAGTTGACCATAAAGTTGAGGGTCCACTTCTGGATTCGCTATTCAGTTCCATTGATTCATGGGTCTGTTTTTGTGCCACTACCACACTGTCTTTTCGGCCTTGGGTTTGTAGTACAACCTGAAATCGGGCCTTGTGTTGCCCCCAGCTGTGGTCTTCGTTTTTAATCGTTCCCTGGCTAATTGGGGTCTTTTCCATTTCCAGAGAAATCTAAAGATGGTTTGTTCCCACTCTCTGAAGAAAGTCTGTGGTATTTTCATAGGGATTGCATTAAATGTGTATATGGCCCTGTGTAGCACCGACCTTTTCACAATATTAATTCTTCCAACCCATGATCACTGAATATTTTTCTGCCTCTTTGTGCCTTCTTGAGTTTCTTTCAATGTGTTCTCTAGTTTTTTTTTTTTTTTTTTTTTTTTTTTTTTTGTTATCTAGTTTTTAGGCTACAGATCCTTTACGTCTTTGGTTAGGTTTATTCCTAGGTATGTTATGCTTTTGGGTACAATTATAAATCGGATTGACTGTAATTTCTTTTTCTTCAGTCTTATTGTTAGTGTCACATGCCTGGTTGTTGATGTGCAGAATCCTTTTCTGCACGAAAGAATGACCTTTGATATTTTGGAGTTTAAATTTGAGGATTCCAGTGTTCAGTGTTAGGAGAAAGTCCACCAGTGTAGCTGATGCAGTAAGTTCACAATCTCATGTAGGCAACTGCAACCTTTGGATGGCCTGCCCCAGGCTAATTGCCAACTAAGCAGAGTTCATTTTTGCCTGCGTTCTTCCATGAGAATACAACTAGAACGAGTTCTGATGTGGCGGGAGGCTAAACTCCATATCTTCCCATCTTGGGTTTTCGGGGGGGACTCATTACCAAGAGGATATCATCAAAAGAAAAAATTTATAAAGGTTTGCAGTGCACATCACACCGAAGAAATAAAAAACAAAGAGGAACTCAAAGCAGCAGCTTAAAACTGTGAGCTTTATAGCATCTTCAGCAAAGAACAATAATACATTTGTAGAAAAAATGATAGCCTAAAGAAAAGCAGTTTTAGGCTATCAAGGGCGGCAAACTGGAAAGGTAAATTTATGGGAAGACATTAACACTAAGATTTGTTTCTGGATTCCTCTTCCCAAAAACATATATAAATATATATTTTGGGGTGGCATATCTCGGCTTCCTTCACAAGGCTTTATACCTGGCTCTAGGGAATCCCTGCTGAGCCAAGCTCTGGTTATTAGTATTTGAGTTAAATTACAGTTATAGGTGGAATGGGTTTATGAGTCATTTCATTAGAATGTTTTCAAAAGATGTGCCCTTAGTCTCTTCTTTGACCAAAAGTGTGTGCAGAAGCCCCATCCTCTAAGGGATTGTACAGAATGTCTGAAGCTGTATAGAGTTGGGGTGTTTTTCCCCCCTCCTGAGGAAAGCAAGATTACTCTTTAACAGTTAAAAGCGTTGTTCCTATTAGGGATAATGTAACACCACGTCATCCTTCCTATATAGTACAATCATTATGCATACACTATAAAAACAGACTGCATGGTGACTAATTTTCAAATAAACCCATAGACTAAATCACAGCATATATAAATCATTTCTATCTCAACTGCTCACTTAAACCTGAACAAATTTTCTGGAAGCATGTTAATTTTCCTATGATACTCCTTAATATTTCTTGCAGAGCTGGTTTGGTGGTCACATATTCTTGCAGTTTCTGCCTATCTTGGAAGCTCTTTATCTCTCCTTCTATTCTGAATGAGAGCCTTGCTGGATAGAGTTTTCTTGCCTGCATGTTCTTCTCATCTAGGACCCTGAATCAATCCCGCCAGCCCTTTCTGGCCTCCCAGGTCTCTGAGGAGAGGTCTGCTATTAATGTAACAATTCTCCCCATATTCGTTAAGAATCTGCTGCCTCTATCTACTTTACAGATTTTCTCTTTTTCTATAGAATTTGCAAGTTTCACTATTAAGTGTTGAGGTGTTGAACGGTTTTTATTGATTTGGGGGGAGGACCACTCTATCTCCTGGGTCTGAGTGCCTATTCCCCTCCTGAATTAGGGAAGCTCTCAGCTTGGATTTGTTTAAATATGCTTTCTGGCCCTCTGTCCTTCTGGGTGCTCTCTGGAACCCCAGTGATACGTAATTCTTCCTTCTGAAGCTGTCATGTATTTCCCTTAACCTTTCCTCGTGGTCCTTTCATTGTTTTTCTCTGTTTTCCTCAGCTTCCTTCCTTGCCATCAAGGAGTCTTCTGTGTTGCTCATTCTTTCTTCCAGCACCTTATGCCTTGCCATTAGGACCCCCAATTTGGATTGCACCTCATTTAATTGATTTTTAACTTCAGCCTGATGAGATCTTAATTCTGCAGTTGTGAAGCCTCCACCCGCCCCGGGGGGAGGCAGGACCTCGGCCGTGTCCCCCGGGCCCTGGGCTCCGGGGCCTGTGCTGCCTGCACCGCGCTCCCGGGGCCATGGCGGGCGCCCGAAGGCAGCAGGTGCAGCGCCCCGCCCGCCCGGAGCCCCCGCCTGCCCCCCTGCTTCTCCCCGAGGCCCCGCCGCCTGCGGCTCCAGCGCTGTCCCGAGCTGGGCCCGCGGGCCTGGGGCGCTCTGCCCCGGCCGTGCCTTGTCTGCTAGTGACCCCGGGAGCCTGGGGACTCCGCCGCCCCTCCTGGGGTTCAGCCCGACGCCCCTCCTCTCCGGGGCTGGGCTCTAGGGGCGCCCAGGCTTTCCCGCCAGGCTGGAGCCATCTCCTCTGGCCTGCAGCTCCCCACCCCCCCCACCTGCCCCCAGGCTTCTTCCTTCCTTTCCCTTTCCCCCTTCCTGTCTTGCCTTGTTAGAAGCCCTGCCCCCCCCCCCTTCTTTCTTTCTTTGTATCCACCTTCACCTTCTACCTTGTTAGAAGGGATCCTTGGCGGATCAGGTGAGTTGAGGACTCTACTCTCTGGCCTTCTTCCCCCTGTTGTCTTCTTTTTGTTTTAAAGCCCTTTCTGCGGGTCCCTGGGTGGCTCAGCTGTTTGGCGCCTGCGTTTGGCCCAGGGCGTGATCCTGGAGTATCAGGATGGAGTCCCACGTTGGGCTCCAGGCATGGAGCTTGCTTCTCCCTCCTCCTGTGTCTCTGCCTCTCTCTCTCTCTCTCTCTCTCTGTAGGTCTATCATAAATAAATAAATCTTTAAAAAAAAAAAAAAAGCACTTTGCACATGATGTACCAGTGTGTTGTGGTCCCTGTAAGGGCTCCGTTTCCATTTCCATGTATGTTTATGAGTGAGTTCTGCAATTTTGGGTTTAGCTCCACTGACAGCAGGAGAGGAGTTACTATTCCAGCAGCATCGTTTTCAACTCATGAATGAAATGGAAAGTCATTTCCCTGTCTGTCTGGAACTTGTAATTACCTGATTATTTAATTAGTTTCCTTTGTATTTATTTCATTTTGCATGACTCTATTATGGTCCTGTCTTTCTTTATGGTAGTGCATTTTCAGGATATCCTATGCGTAAAAAAAAGTTTAAAAAATCATTATTCTAGTTTGCTTGTGTCCCATTCATAGGTCAAAAGTTCTAAGCCATATTCCTACTGTTCTGTGTGAATATTTTAATTTAGAAGGTGAGGCATCACTTGGTGGCCAGAATAGTAAAAATGTTTTTTCCAATCAAGTTAAGTTAATTTTTCAAGATTTAATTAGATAATTAACCAATCAATTTATTAAATTGAGGGAGAGAAAGAGAAAGGGATAGAGGGAGAAAACGTGAGCGGGCTGAGGGTTAGGAGGAGGAGCAGGCTCCCCATGTGGAGGGACCCCAACATGTAGCTGAACCCCGACCATGGGATTAGGTCCTGACCCCAGGGCGTACAATTAAGTGACTGATACCACTGGCACCCTACAACTCAAATGTGATTATGGTTAATGATTCTTAGAGTAAAGCTAATATTTGGACATTAATCTATAGCTCAACTTTAACAAAAATAAATCTTCTATTGTTTTTATTCGATAGATGTTATTACCTAGTAAAAACTGATCTTTACTTCTCTGAATGACTTTAGGAAACCAGATGGAACATCATGTTAGAGACCATGGTGCCCAAAGGAAGTGAAAGGATACCTGAAGGAAGTTGTTTGTCCTGAAGGATGTGTCTCTCCAGTCCATTCAGGATGGTGACTACAACATTCCCCAGCCAAGCAGGAGACACCATTGATGAGGGAAAGTACCCCATCACTGTCTTTATAAGCAGCTTTGGTGTCGCCAGTGGTAAACATCCTCTCAGATAAGCTAATGCATGCCAAGAGGCAAGCACTCAGCACCCTTGCCACCAGGAAGATTATGTATTTCATCTCAAATGGACGCTGTCTGATGTTCATCAGAATTTGTGTGGAAAGCAACCGAGAAAGCAACATTCGTTCCTCAAAGATACTGAGCTCACCTTGACAGCATTAACTTGCACTTCTCCTCTGATGTTCTGGAATAGTCTCATGATGAAGGGACCATAAAGTGCTTCTAGAAGGACACAGAGTACCCATCAGCACATGGGTCATGCTGCTCAAGAATAATTCAGGTAGTGGTGCCTGAGTTGCTCAGTCAGCTAAGTCTGCCTTTGGTTCAGGTCAGGGTGTCTGGGACCTGAAATGGAGCCTGATGTGGGGCTCCCTGCTCAGCAAAGGGTGTGTTTCTTTCTCTCCCTCTGCCCCTCTTGCCTCTTCTGCTCTCTCTCTCTCTCAAATACATAAATAATTTCGTGAAGAAAATAAAAGGCTAATGGGGACTGTTGATCAGTATGAACGAAGGCTAGTGAACATGATGGCATTTGGTAACTAAGCATGGGCTGAGCTACCACTGTCGGGCCACTCACGGGGTTAGGGCTGGAAAATATGGTGTGTTAGGATTTTCTTTATTTTGGAGAATGATGAGAGAAGCCATGGTGCAGTGTCAGTGGGACAATGTCCTGGGAAAACTCTCTTATTCTTTCTCTCTCCTTCCCCCTTTCTCTGTATTTCTGTGTCCATAGCTGTCTCTCATTCTCTCTCTCTCTCTCTCTCTCTCACTCACAATTCTCTCTCTGTGTCACACACATGCACACACAACTCTGTCACACTCATAGGTTTAAACAAGTCACTCCACCCTAAGAGTCATGCACTTACAACCATACCAAACAGTGAACACACCAGCTCCTAGTATTGTAGAAATGTAGGCATGTTTTCTCACTGGGAAAGCTGCCTGTCTCACACCCCCAAGCCTCAGGAACATGGAATCGGGTGGCTGTCCAGAAGAGAACAGCAGGTTGCTGCATCTGCCGTACTATTTAGATTTTTTTTTTTCTGCAAGAGAGTGGTTCAAGAATACATACCACTTTCGCTGGTTTCTGAGACGTCTGCACTTACACAAAAGAGTAAACCATGAGGGTCAGGTCATGTGTGTCCTTTGTCATTGGTTCTCCTAGTGAGTATTCAACACCACATGAGCAACAGTAGTAAAACGATAGGCCTCCAAAGGAAGCACAGGTTGCACCCATGAAAAAGCAGGAGCTATTCCTGGGGGATGGATCTCTCGTTTACTGAAGGAGCCACACGAAATTCTTGAGGAAAAACTGCATGTGAGAGAAAGGTCCCTTACTACACTGTTTAAAACATCCCCTCCAAAACCCACAAAAATGGTCCTTACTCCTAAAAAATACACTGTTCCTTGTCATATCTGAATTCGCTCCAAAAAGAGGAAAAAAGGACCATTTCTAATTCAGGAAAATGGGTGAGCATTCCATAGAAGTTGGAAACTCATTCACTGACTTTTTTGTGGAAAAACTCCTGCACCACACACTTGGCAAGATTTAGGAGGACACAAAATAACTGTCAATGCATTCATTGGATGTGGTGCTCAGGAATTACTGAGCGATCACTGTTTATATGGGTACAGGGCAAGACTATTGTAGAGAGTGATTAATAAGTATCATATGAGGGTCTGGGGTCCATCCTCCTTGGTGGATGAGGAAAACCTTCAGCTCAGGCCAAGGCCCCAGTGTCCTGCAATCCATCCCCTCCTTGGGGCCTTGTTCAGCCCAGAATGTGCTTCTCCCTTTCCCTCTGCCTTTCTCCCTTGCTTATGCTCGCACTCTCTCTCTCTCTCTGAAATAAATAAAATCTTCCCCAAAAAGTCAATGGCAACTTCAAGTAGCCTGACATAATCAGTGCACAAATAGAACTGATCTGCACATCGATTCCAATGATGACTTCCCATCACTCATGCAGCTTGTTGTGAAATCCAACTAAAAACTCCCACCTTCTGGACATCTGGCAAAATCATTTCTGTCTCTGTAGGTCCACATATGCTGTCCTCTCTTTTGTAAGTTTTTCAACCTGATTTTACCCCTTTTCTTGGTAGGTTTGATTCAATGCTAGACAGTTATTCTCTTTTGTTCTATTTAGTCTAGTGCTCTATTGTATTTATTCACTCACAGGTTTTTTTTTTTTAAAGGTTTATGTATTCATGAGAGATACCGAGGCAGAGACATAGGCAGAGGGTGAATCAGGCTCCATGTGGGGAACCCGATGCAGAACTCGATCCCAGGCCCACGGGACCATAACCTGAGCCAAAGGCAGACGCTCAACCACTGAGCCACCCAGGTGTACCAGTAATCAGTTTGGTGAAAATATTCCATCCGGGAGAGGTTTAAATACTCAAAGTATACCATTTACCAATAGCCATAGCTGTGAAGCAGAGTAGGAGGGACAGGCTTCCCGTTATGCATTAAAAAAGATCACGGAGATCAAACGTACAGCATAGGGAATATGATCAGTGGAATTGTAATAGTGCTCTATGGGGACACATGGTATCTACACTTGTGAGCACAGTATTACCCTATACAAGTATCGAATCCATATGTGGTACACCTGAGACTAATGTAACCTTGTGTACCATCTTGATTTCAATTAAAAAAAAAACAGTAGTAATGTGGGCACCAGGCTCATTCCTTTAGTTGGGCATCTACTTTGGGCTCATATCATGATCCCAGGGTCCTTGGATACATAATATTATGTATTTGTCAAAACAGTCAGATGCATAACACAGAGCAGTCCTTAATATATGTGGTCAACTTCAATGATAATAATATCTCTACACTGGTTTGTTCTTTGTGATAAAAATTCCACACTAATGCAGGCATGTATGATTGTGGAAAATATGTGCCAAGGGATAGGGCGATACGGAAATTTTTATATTATATGCTGCTTTATGACACCAGTCTAATCCTAATCTCAATAATAAGGTCTCCTTATTAAAACATAATCAGTGATTTTATGTTGTTAATACTGTACACAGACTAGTGTCCAAATGTTTGCTTCACAATCCCTACCTTTTAATTTGACCAAATTTGAGTGGTAAAAGCAGTTTTACTATTTTGACATAAACTACTGACTGACCATTTAAATTATGAATTTCACATATAAAATGTAAATAATATAGGTTTGTATTTTTGTCTTTAGTGTGGTGTCCTGAGCACAGTAAAAGAATGATTCTTTTTTTTTTTTTTTTAAAGAGAGCAAAAGAGAAAGTGTAAGGGGGAGAGCAGTAGAGGAAAAGGGAGAGAGAATACTAAGCAGGCTCCATCCTAAGCATGGAGTCCAACCTAGGATAATCTGATGACCTGAGGTCATGAACTCAGATGAAACCAGGAGGCAGTCACATACCTGAATGAACCAAACCTGTGCCCCTGGAATAAGTTTTCTTGAATCAACTAAAGGAATGAATTTCCTGGTTGCTTTCAATCGACTCCTTTGCTGGTTGTATTTTGATTTTTCCTCAAGCGTGAAGTAGTTTGGTCCAGTTTTGTATCCACAGAGATCCATAAACATTTTTCACCTAAGGTTTTTGATTGTAGACACTGGGAAACTCATAACCATAGAAAGAGCTGTGGACATCTTGCTCTCAGAAGACCAAGTGGAAATTTTAAAACTTGACACGCACTATCCAGGATGAAAATTCACTGGATAGGCTCAGCAATCCGATGAAGAAACAAAGCAGACAGTGGATGTGTAAACAGAACAAGAGAAAAAAAAAAAAACAGAACAAGAGAAATCGTACTATCATGAGAGGAGTGCGAAAAGACTGAACAAAAATTGATAGGAACTTAAACATGCATGCCTAGGATACATCAAAAGTGCTAAGTTCCACAGCATGGAGTTTCTGTAGGAAAGCAGCTGGTGTAGAAGGTATGGGGACAAAATGGCTAAAAATTTCACAAATCTGTGACTCAGATCTACAAAGCTCTGAAAACCCTCCTCCGGACACATTGTAACCAATCTGCTGGCAAAGAGGAAGAAAAACCTTGAAAGCAGAGGAAAAGGACACATTCAACCTAACAGAATACAAATTCCAAGGCCCATGACTTCTCAGAAAACAGGTCAGAAGACACTGCAATGGTGACACAAGTATAGAAGGAAAACACCTCTGAGCCTAGGACGTTATGTTCAGGAAAGATAGCTTTAAAGAATGAAGGCAAAAGGTGAATGAAAGTGAAAACAAGACAAAGTCGGCAGACAAGCAGGTGGTAAACAACTGGAAGAATCAGTCATTGAGCCAATATTTATTTATTTTCATTAAAAAAATTTTATTGCAGTTCATGTTTATTATTTTTAATATAGTTTTTGATTGAGGGAAGGCCAATTTGGATATGAATGGGCTGGGGGAGAGGGAGGCAGAGAATCCTAGGAAGGTTTCATGACCAGTGAGGAATCCCAAGAGGGGCCGGATCTCAGGCTCCTGAGAGAATGTGCTGAGCTGAAATCAAGAGTCAGATGCTTCCCTGAATGAGCCACCCAGTTCCCCTCAGTAGGTAACTTGGACATTAAATGATGAGCAAGAACCTTCTACCAAATGGAGTGAAATGACACAGGGAGATGCTTGGAACCTCAGGAACATAAGAACCTCAAAAGGGGTGTTTTCCTGGGTAAATGAGGTCTCCTGTTTTTCTGTCCTTCCAAATTCTGTATGGCTTTTGAGGGCAACAAGGAGACCACAGTCTCAGAGCCTGGGGCTCCCCTCCTTAATCAGTTGATCAAAGAGCCAATCCAGGCAATGCTGGAGTAGGTGCAATGGGCCTGGGGGCCTACGGGTTGGGGTTGCATGTGGCCCTGAGAGTGATATCCCACTGGGCTTATAATGTGACTGCTTTGTGCGTGGGGTGATCTTAGGTACTTGAGACAAACTTAACCTTTATTCTTTTAAAAAAATTTTTATTTATGTTTAGGTAAATTCAGTTTGCCAACATATAGTTTAACACCCAGTGCTCATGCCATCAAGTGCTCTCCTCCTGGAATATAAGAAATAGGAACAAGATAATGAGGGAAAGGAGGGGATTGAGTGGGAAAAATTAGAGAGGGAGACAAACCATGAGACTCCTAAATCTGGGACACACTGAATCTCTGGAACAGCCCATACATGTCGTAGCCCATAGAGGAGATGAATGTGATGCTAGAGGTAAACGATGTTGCCCAGTTTCCCTTAGTTTAAAAGTGGGCTGATGGGGTTTGTACAGCAGGTGAGGCCTCCTCAATACCAGCTCGAGCCAGCATCTGCCCTGATCCCTGGAAGGACTGGGCCATGGGCTCCAGGCAGGCATGAGGGAATGTCCTAGACTGGGCCAACCCTTGACGTGGGGAGCAGGCCCAGCACTGTGTGGCTATAGCAGTGAGATCAGACAGGAGCAGAAATCCTGGCCTCCCTGCCTAGGGCCTGTGTCCTGGGCCTGGTCAGACCAGGAGACTAGTTCTGCAGGACCTTGAGCGCAAGCGTGTGCCGCCAGCCCAGCAGCTTTCACAGATTCCTCTAGATTCCCTGCACCCAGTGAAGGCCTCGATGGCCTTGGCTGGCTGCACTCGATCCCTTCTCACACAGAGGCAAGTGCAGATTTTATTCTTGTCCCAGGACTGAGGATTGTGCAAGGAGGAGAGGAGGGAACTGTGCTCCCGGCACCCCTCCCACCTCACTTCTGCTGGATCCGGGAGGAGGTGCTGAGAGGGACCATTTCAGGGATGCCCATCCCTAGAGTGCACTTCCACCCTTTGGGCAGAACTGGGGGTAGCCCAGCATTGCTACTGTGTGACCTGTAGGTGCAGAGGGAGTGGGGCCCCGGCTGTACCAGCACCTGGCTCCCAGGGAAGCAGTCTGTGTGCAAGTTCAGATGGGCGTGGCACAGCTGTGTATCAAGAGATTGGCTCCATCCAAGACCAAAGGCAATAACCCGAACCAAAAGGTCTCCTGCTCTATTCCCAAGAGATGCCAACCAAACATCAACAAGGGCTTTGATGCTTGCCAGTGACAAAGGGGGTCAGAGCTGGTCTGCAGAGAATGACCATCAAATAAAAAGAAGAATATGACCAACTGCACAATCCGATCCCAGGGCAGAATTCTTATTTTATCCAAATACCCTACTGTTTATGATGGAATAGACCAGAGAAGAGCACCTTCGTGGCTCAGTAGGTTAAGTGTCTGACTGCAGCTTGGATCATTACCCAGGACCCTGGGATCAGGCCTGTATCAGGCTCCCTGTTCGGTGCAGGGTCTGAATATCCCTCTCCCTCTGCCCTTCCCATTCTCCTCTCTCAAATAAGTAAACAAATGAAAAACAAAACAATTGCATTCCTATACATCATCTTCTTTATTTCATCCCGCCCACTCTCAGTCTACAAAGTAGCAGGTATACTCCAACTGCACCAGGGACTCCCTCCTGTTGATTCCCGCCTCATTGTGCTTCCGGACCTGAGGTTTCTTCCTCTTCAGGAATTTCATCCTCAATATTTTCCACCGCCCAATCTTTAGAGATACAAACACGAGGATGAGGTGATTAGACAGTGAGGCCCCGTGTTCCTGCTACTCCAACTGAGGCCACTTTGGAACACCTGTCGACACCTGCTCTTCCTTGGGATCCTCAGACCTTCCCTGGGCTCTTGGGAGTTAGAGCCCTTCACCAAGACATTGACCACACTGGCAAACCTTCCTTGAGAGAGAGAGAGAGGATGCCCCTTCACCTGGCATTTCCCCATTTCCACAAGATCATGATAGCTCTCACGTGGACATGGATCCACCTGGATCCACCTGTGATGGGTGGTGGACACCTGCTAGGTTAGATGGGGTCCATGTGCAGCCACTATGCCAGACTCAGAGCAGCTGCCCAGGAGAGCCATTCATGATGATGGAAATGATCTGTGTTTTCAACATGCTCTACTGGGCTCTGGCACTGTGGTTGGTATGATGAGGGATGAAATGTGTAACTTCATTGACTGTAAGGAATTTCAACATATGCAGGCATGTCTGGCTATCGGCTGCCTCCTTGGATAGCTCAGGTCTAGGATCCAAAAATGAGGAAGCTGTGACCTCCCTGCCCTAGGCCTAGGGGTTCCTGCAGTGGAATTTGCTGGCCTGACCTGACTTCATTTCTGTTGGTCTCTGGGCTCCTATCCATGAGGCAGGCACTACAGGAGGTCCTGGCATCACTCAGACAGGAAGGTCTGCACTCAGGTCCTAGAGGAATCCTAGCAGGGGCTGCTTCTAAGCAGAGGAGAGGACCCCATACACATGGGCTGGTAATGAGGCAGAGGGGGCACACCTCATCCTCTTCAGAAGCTCACACTTTTCCTTCCTGATGCAGGCTAGAGCCTAGGTAGGTACTGGTTTAGTGTGGGGCCCCACACCCCAGACATGCTGAGCAGGGACCTTGCCAACCCAGAAGTGGATCCCAGTTTTTGAGTTGCTGAACTCACTGAGCCCTGGCGTCCACGTATCTCTACTTCCCGCTATCTCTATGGACACAAACTCCTTACCTGAATTCTACCCCTTTGCTTGTGAAAACATGTCCATGGGTCTCCACCTGGAAGACCCGTTTTCTGGTTTTGGTTTTTGTTTATTTCACTACACCTGTGATTTTCATTCCAGTGAGGACCCAGAATCAGATTGGCGCTCCTGACTAAAGACAGGAAGAGACTGCTTCAGGGTACGTACCGCTGTCACTAGTTCTGAGGCCACCTGCAGGTACAGAAGAGAGAACACCATGAGGCTCAGCTCCCTCTTACTCTGCACTGATTTTACTGCTCTCAAAAACTTAAGGAAGCCAGATGGGAGGGACATCATGTTTGACACACTGGTGCCCAAATAAATGACAGGACACCTGGAGGAAGCTGCTTTTCCTGAAGGATGTGTCTCTCCAGCTCATTCAGATGCTGACTACAGGATCACTCAACCAAGCAGGAGAAACCACTGCTGAGGGAATGTACCCCATCTCGCTGTTTATTTCCAGCTTTGGTGTTGCCAATGGTAAACATCCTCTGAAATAAGGTAACGGTTGGCAAGGGGCAACCACTCAGCCCTTTTCTCAAGAGGAAGATTATGTATTTCACCTCAGAGAGCCACTGTCTGATTTTCATCATCACAATTTGTGTGGAAAGAAACCAAGAAAGCAACATTCATTCCTCCGTTAATGATACTGAAGCTCACCTTGACGATACTGATTTGTTCTTCCTCACTGATGTTTTCCATGAATTTTGTTATGAGGAATGAATCCAAGGATGAAACTAGAAGGACACAGAGAATCCATCAGTACATTCGTCATGCTGCTCAAGAATACCTCAGGTAGAGATTCCTGAGTTGCTCGGTCATTTAGGAGTCTGCCTTCAGCTCAGGTCAGGCTGTCTAGGACCTGGAATTGAGGCTAGTTTGGGGCTCCCTTCTCAGCAAATGGTCTGTTTCTCTCACCCTCCCTCTGCCCCTCTCACCTCTTCTGCTCCCTTTCTCTCAAATAAATAAGTAAAAGCACAGAAGAAAATAAGAGAGTAATTTTGGGACTGTTGCTCATTACGAATGGAGGGCTAGAGAACATGGAGGCACTAGGTTAGCAAGCATGGGCCGATCTGCACTGTTGGGCCACCCACGGTCTGAGGACTCTAAGATGTACTGTGTGAGGAGGTTCTGTTTTTTGTTATTTTTTAAGAATGTCGACTGAGTCCATCTTGTGGTGTCGGTGGGACATATCTGCTGGGGAGTCTACCTCACTCATTCTCCTCCTCACTTTCTCTGTATTTCTCTGTGTCACTGTCTCTATCCTCTCTCTCTCACTATCGGTCTGTCTCTCTCTCACACACTGCATAGAGTCAACAAGTCACCTCCCCCAAGCCTGTTGCACTCACAGCCACTCCACGCACAGAGAATACATTGGCTTCCTAGGAATGTAGAAACACGGACCTCTTTTCTCACCTGGGAAAGCTGCCTATCTCACACACTCCCAAGCCTTAGGAACATGGAATCTGGGTGCCTGGACAGCAAGGGTGTCTGGGTGTGAGGACAGCAAGGTTGCCCCATCTGCCTTACTATTTAGAGTTTTTCCTAAGCAAGAGACTGATGATTCCAGAATACACACCAGTTTCGCTGCTTTCTGAGGTGACCTGCAGTTACACAAAAGAGGAGAAGATGGGGGTCAGTTCATGTGTATACTTTGTCATTGATTCTCTGGTGAGTACTGAACACCAAATGAACAAGTGTCGTAAAGTCAAAGGCCCCCAAAGGAAGCACAGATTGCACCCACGGAGAAAGCATGAGCTTTTCCTGGGAGATAGATCTCCCAGGTTGACTGAAGCAGCAATTCCAAATTCAGAATTCAAGGCGGAAAAGTGCTTCTGAGCAAATGTCCCCTACTGCACAGTTTACATCCTCCCCTCCCAACACCCCACCAAGATGGTACTTACACCAAAAAAATACACTGTTCCTTACCATATGTGCATTCCCTTCAAAAAGAGGAAAACCAAGAGAGCAACATTTCTAATACAGGTAAAATGGGGCAGGCTTCCCATAGAAGTGGGTGGAGAGTCTTTCAAGGATTCTTCAAACTCAGACGCCACAGCCTTGGCAAGATCTAGGAGGACACAGAGTATCAGTGCATTGGTTGTGGTGCTCAGGGATTAGTGAGATCAGTGTTTACATCCATACAGGGGAAGCCTGCATGGTAACGAGGCTACTGCTAGGCCGTCATTGGTGGATGAGGAAAAACCTTCAGCTCAGGCCAAGGTCCCAGGGTCTGGGATCCATCTCCTCTTTGGGCACCCTGCTCAGCGGGGTTGTGCTTCTCCCCTTCCCTCTGCCCTTCTCCCTTGCATATGCTCTCTCCTGCTGTCTCTCTGTCTCTCTCAAATAAAAACTTTAAAAAAGGCAATGGCAACTTTAAGTATCATGAAATAATCAGTGTAAAAGAGAACTGATGGGCATATCGATTCCAATGATGGGTTCCCTTCTCTCATAGAGCTCGTTGTGAAACCCAGCCCCATGTTCCTACCTTCTTGACCTCTTCCAAAACCATTTCTGCCTCTGTAGATCCACATATGCTGTCATGTCTCTTGAATGGTTTTGCACTTGATTTCAACCGTCAAAAGACGGTGGGCTTGTGCAATGTTGGGCAATCCTTCATCTGTTCTTTTTTAGTCTATTACTCTGTTGTTTTTATTCATTAATCTGTCGTTATCAAAATCAACCATTATGGGAGAGATTTAAATACCGAATGTGTACCATTTACAAATAACCATAGTTGTGAAAAAGAGCGGAGAGGGCAGGCTTCCACATGTACATCAAAGCAGTCACAGGGTGAAAGGTCCAGCATAGGGAATATGATCAATGGAATGGTATTAGTGCTCTATGGGGACCCAAAGAATCTATGCTTGGGGTGAGTGCAGTTTCAATGAACGTAAGTGCCAATCATAGGTGGTACACCTGAAACAGATGTAACCTTGTGGGTCATCTTCACCCGAATTTAAAAGCCGTAATAATGTGGTCAGCGGGGTGGTTCCTTCGGTTGAGCATCTCTCTTTGGCTCGTGTCATGATCCCAGGGTCCTGGGTTACAAAATATTATGCATATGTCAAAACACACCCAAATGCAGCGCAGTTCTTAATAGAAGTGGTCGACGTCAATGATAATAATATCGCTACGCCGTTTTCTTGTAATAAATGTTCCACACTGATGTTGGTGAGAATAACTGTGGACGTTTTGTGCCAAACGATAGGGTGACGGGTTTTTATAGTATATGCTGCATTATGATATCAACCTAACCTTAACGTCAAGAATATGCTCTATTTCTTAAAACACAATAAGAGTTTTATTTGCTAATATTAAACACGGACAAATATGTCCAAATGTTAACTTACAACACTTCCCATTAAATCTGACCAAATTAGAGTTCTCAATGCGATTTCACTATTTTGGACACAAACTAATGACTGACCTTTTAAATTAAGATGTGGACACATGAAACATAAACAATACGGCTTAGGAGATCTGTCTTTACTACGGCACCCTGAGCAAAACTGAGTAAGGATTCCTTTGTGTGTGTGTGTGGAGAGAGCAAAAGAGCAAGTGTAAGGAGGAGAGGGGCAGAGGGAAGGGAAGAGAGAATACGAAGCAGGCTTCATGCTGAATATGGGTGAATCTGATGACCCTGAGGTCACGAACAGAGCTGAAAACCAGGAGGCAGAAACTTAGCTGACAGAAACACTCAGGTGCCCCCTGGATAAGATTTCTTGAGGCTATTTAACGAATGAATTTTCATGTCACCTTCTAATGATGCCACGGATGGTTCCAACTTCTGTGTGTGCCACAGGGGATGTTAAATTAAGTATTTTCACCCACGTTCCAGGGCGGGTGTCCCCAGGTTGTCTACACGGTTCTCGTTCTGGCGTTTCCACAGTAGATCCTGGGAAATAAGTGGATATAGAAAGAGCTGTTGACAGGTTGCTGTTAGAAGAGCCTCGAAAATTAAGGAGTCAATCCCATTTACAATTGCACCCAAAAGCATAAGATACCTAGGAAGAAACCTAACCAAAGAGGTGAAGGATCTATACCCTAAACACTACAGAACGCTCCTGAAGGAAATGGAGGAAGGCACAAAGAGACGTAAAAATACTCCGTGCTCATGAGGGCTGGAAGAACGAATATTGTGAAAATGTCCACGCGACCCAGGGCAATTTACACATGTCATGCAATCCCTATCAAGATACCATGGACTTTCCTCAGGGAGTTGGAACAAACCATCTTAAGATTTGTGTGGAACCGGAAAAGACCCCGAATAGCAGGGGACTGACTATTCAAAACGAAGACCACAGCTGGGGGCATCACAATGCCAGATTTCAGGTTGTACTGCAAAGCCGTGGCCGTCCAGACAGTGTAGTAGTGGCACAAAAACAGACCCATAGATCAATGGAACCGAATAGCGATACCAGAAGTGGACCCTCAAGTTTACGGTCAACTGATATGCGACAAAGGAGGAAAGACTACGCACTGGAGAAAAGACTGTCTCTTCAATAAATGGTGCTGGGGAAATTGGACATCCACATGCAGAAGAAGGAAACTGGACCATTCTCTGACACCACAAACAAAGATAAACTCAAAATGGATGAAAGATCTAAATGTGAGACAAGAATCCATCCCAGTCCTCAAGGAGAACACGAGTAACACCCATTCTCAACTTGGCCAGAGCAACGTCTCACAAGATACATCCGCGTGGGCAAGAGAAACAAAAGCAACAATGAAGTATTGGGACTTCACCCAGATTGAAAGCTCCTGCACAGGAAAAGAAACAGTCCACAAAAGTAAAAGACAACCTACAGAACAGGAGAAGATACTTGCAAAGGACCTCTCAGACAAAGGGCTGGTGTCCAAGATCTATAAGGAACGCATTCAACTCAAGAGCAAAGAAACAAACAATCCAATCGTGAAACGGGCAAAAGACACAAACAGAAATCTCACAGAGGAAGACATGGACACGGCCAACAAGCACAGGAGAACATGCCCCGCATCGCTGGCCATCAGGGAACTACCGATCCAAACCCAAATGATGAGATACCACCTCACACCAGTGGGAATGGGGAAAAGTCACAAGACAGGAAACCACAAATTTGGAGAGGATGCGGACAAAGGGGAACCCTCTTGCACTGTAGGTGGGAATGTGTACAGCCACTCTAGAAAACTGTGTGGATGGAGGTTCCTCAAAGAGTTAAAAATAGATCTTCCCTACAGCCCAACAATTGCACTGCTGGGGATTTACCCCAAAGGTGCAGATGTGGTGGAATGCGGGGATACCTACACCCCGCTGTTTATGGCAGCAATGTCCACAGTAGGCAAACTGTGGGAGGAGCCTCGGGGTCCATCAAGAGATGAATGGATAAAGAATATGTGGTCCACGGCTACAATGGAATTGTTACCGAGCCACAAGAGATGACAAATACCCCCCGTTTGCTCCGACGTGGACGGACCTGCAGGGACTTATGCTGAGTGAAGTAAGTCCATCGGAAGAGGTCACACTTGATATGGTCTCATTCATTTAGGGAGTATAAAACCTAGGGAAAGGGAATAAAGGGAATGGAGAAAATGAGTGAAAGTATTAGTGAGGGTGACAAAACAGAAGACAGACCGAACTCTGGGAACTGAACAAGGGGTAGTGGAAGGGGAGGTGTGTGGGCAGTTGGGGCGACCAGGTGATGGGCAGTGATGCAGCGGAGGGGCGGGGCGGGGGGGCGGGGTCACATGGTGGGATGAGCACTGGGTGTGATGCTATAAGCGTTCAATTTGCCGGCAAATTGAACTGCAGTGAAAATGTTTAAAGAAAGAAAACATTTTGCTAATATTTAACACAAACTAGTATGTCCAAATGTTGTCAGCCTCACAAGCCCTCCCACTAAATCTGACCAAATTAGAGTTCTCAATGCGATTTTACTATTTTGGCCAAAGACTAATGACTGACCTTTTAAATTAATATTTGGACACGTGAAACAAAGAATACGGCTGAGGAGGTCTGTCTTTACTACGACACCCTGAGCAAAACTGAGTAAGGATTCCTTTGTGTGTGTGTGTGTGTGTGTGTGGAGAGAGCAAAAGAGCAAGTGTAAGGAGGAGAGGGGCAGAGGCAAAGGAAGAGAGAGTACGAAGCAGCCTCCATGCTGAATATGGGTGAATCTGACAACCTTGAGGTCATGACCAGAGCTGAAACCCAGGAGGCAGAGACTTAGCTGACAGAAACACCCAGGTGCCCCTAGGACAAGATTTCTTGAGGCTATTATTTAATGAATCAATTTTCATGTTACCCTCTGGGCTTTCATCCGTTGGCTGAACTTTTCTGTTGTGGAAGATGGCAAATAGCTTTGGCCGTGCTCCTGGGCAGGTGTACCCAGGTTGTCTGCTAGATTCTGGTTGGGTTGTATTCACAGCAGCTCCTGGGAAATAAATGGACATAGAAAGAGCTGTTGACTGACAGGTTGTTGTTAGAAGAGGCTCGAAAATTAAGGAGTCAATCCCATTTACAATTGCACCCAAAAGCATAAGCTACCCAGGAATAAACCTAACCAAAGAGGTAAAGGATCTGTACCCTAAACACCACAGAACGTTCCTGAAAGAAATCGAGGAAGGCATCAAGAGAAGGAAAAATGTTCCATGCTCATGGAGAGGAAGAATTAATATTGTGAAAATGTCCATACTACCCAGGGCAATTTACACATTTCACGCAATCCCTATCAAAATACCGGGGACTTACTTCAGAGAGTTGGAACAGACCATCTTAAGATTCTAGTGTGGAACCGGAAAAGACCCCAAAGAGCCAGGGGACTATTCAAAACGAAGGCCACAGCTGGGGGCATCACAAGGCCCGATTTCAGGTTGTACTACAAAGCCGTGGCCATCAAGACAGTGTGGTAGTGGCACAAAAACAGACCCATAGATCAATGGAACAGAATAGCGAATCCAGAAGTGGACCCTCAACTTTATGGTCAACTAATATTCGAGAAAGCAGGAAAGACTATCCCTGGAAAAAGACAGTCTCTTCAAAAAAGGGTGCTGGGAACATTGGACATCCACATGCAGAAGAAGGAAGCTAGACCATTCTCTGACACCACACACAAAGAAAAACTCAAAAAGGATGAAAGATCTAAATGTGAGACAAGAATCCATCCAAATCCGAGAGGCGAACAGAGGCAACACCGTTTTTCAACTTGGCCACAGCAACATCTCGCAAGATACGTCCGCCAAGGCAAGAGAAACAAAAGCAACAAGGAATTATTGGGACTTCAGCCAGATCGAAAGCTCCTGCGCAGCAAAAGAAACAGTCCACAAAAGTAAAAGACAACCTACAGAACGGGAGAAGATACTTGCAAACGACCGCTCAAAGGGCTAGTGTCCAAGATCTATAAAGAACATACTCAACTCAAGAGCAGAGAAACAAACAATCCGATCGTGAAACGGGCAAAAGACCCGAACAGAAATCTCACAGGGGAAGAGAGAGACACGGCCAACAAGCACATGAGAACATGCCCCACATCGCTGGCCATCAGGAAACTACAGATCCAAACCCCCAGGAGATACCACCTCACACCGGTGGGAATGGGGAAAAGTCACAAGACAGGAAACAACAAATGTTGGAGAGGACGCGGACAAAGGGGAACCCTCTTGCACTGTAGGTGGGAATGTGAACTGGTGCAGCCACTCCGGAAAACTGTGTGGAGGTTCCTCAAAGAGTTAAGAACAGATCTTTCCTCCGGCCCAGCAATGGCACTGCTGGGGATATACCCCAAAGCTGCAGATGCGGTGAAATGCGGGGACACCTGCCTCCCGATGTTTATGGCAGCAATGTCCACAATAGCCAAACTGTGGAAGGAGCCTCGGGGTCCATCGAGAGATGAATGGATAAAGAAGATGTGGTCCACGGCTACAAGGGAATATTACTCAGCCATGAGAAACCACAAACACCTACCATTTGCTCTGACGTGGACGCACCTGGAGGGATTATGCTGAGTGAAGTAAGTCCATCGGAAAAGGACAAACTTGATATGGTCTCATTCATTTGGGTGATATAAAAACTAGTGAAAGGGAATAAAGGGAATGGAGACAATGAGGGAAAATATCAGTGAGGGTGACAAAACAGGAGACATACCCAACTCCGGTAACTGAACAAGAGGTAGTGGAAGGGGAAGTTGGGCTGGAGGTTAGGGCGACCCAGTGATGGGTAATGATGTGGCCCGGGGGGGGGGGGGTGGTGTGCGGGGGCGCGTGGCGCACTTGGCGGGATGAGCACTGGGTGTTTTGCTATAGCGTTCAATTTGCCGGCAAATTGAACTGCAGTAAAAATGTTTAAAAAGAGTACATTTTGGGGGATCCCTGGGAGGCGCAGCGGTTTGGCACCTGCCTTTGGCCCAGGGCGCGATCCTGGAGACCCGGGATTGAGTCCCACATCGGGCTCCCGGTGCATGGAGCCTGCTTCTCGTCTGCCTGTGTCTCTGCCTCTCTCTCCCTCTCTCTGTGACTATCATAAAAAAAAAAAAAGAAAAAAAAAAAAAGAAAAAAGAGTACATTTTGCAAATATTTAACACGGACTTGTATGTCCAAATGTTAGCCCCACAAGCCCTCTCACTAAATCTGACCAATTTAGAGTTCTCAATGCGATTTTACTACTTTGGCCACAGACTAATGACTGACCTTTTAAATTAAGATGTGGACACATGAAACATAAACAATACGGCTTAGGAGGTCTGTCTTAACAATGGCCCCCAAGCAAAACTGAATAATGATTCTGTTTTGTGTGTGTGGAGAGAGCAAAAGAGCAAGTGTAAGGAGGAGAGGGGCAGAGGCAAAGGAAGAGGGAATACGAAGCAGGCTCCATGCTGAATATGGGTGAATCTGATGACCCTGAGGTCACGAACAGAGCTAAAAACCAGGAGGCAGAGACTTAGCTGACAGAAACACTCAGGTGCCCCCTGGACAAGATTTCTTGAGGCTATTTAACGAATGAATTTCCATGTCACCTTCTAATGATGCCACGGACCGTTCCAACTTCTGTGTGTGCCACAGGGGATGTTAAATTAAGCATTTTCACCCACATTCCAGGGCGGGTGTCCCCAGGTTGTCTACACGGTTCTCATTCCGGCGTTTCCACAGTAGAACCTGGGAAATAAGTGGACATAGAAAGAGCTGTTGACAGGTTGCTGTTAGAAGACCCTCGAATACTAAGGAGTCAATCAATCCCTTTTACAATTGCACCCAAAAGCGTAAGATACCTAAGGAAGAAACCTAACCAAAGAGGTGAAGGATCTATACCCTAAACACTACAGAACGCTCCTGAAGGAAATGGAGGAAGGCACAAAGAGATGGAAAAATACTCCGTGCTCATGAGGGTTGGAGGAACGAATACTGTGAAAATGTCCCTGCGACCCAGGGCAATTTACACATTTCATGCAATCCCTATCAAGATACCATGGACTTCCCTCAGGGAGTTGGAACAAACCATCTTAAGATTAGTGTGGAACCGGAAAAGACCCCAAATAGCCAGGGGACTATTCAAAACCAAGACCACAGCTGGGGGCATCACAATGCCAGATTTCAGGTTGTACTACAAAGCCGTGGCCGTCCAGACAGTGTGGTACTGGCACAAATGTGATCCTGGGAAATAAGTGGAAATACAGATCATGACTTCTAGAATTGTCCTGTTGTATGTAACCTCATTCCTTCAAAAACCCAGGAACCCAGAGAGGATGTACATTTCCAAAGTAAAGTTTTTAAAGGATTATTTTGAGTGCACTCAGCTGTGCACCCAAATACTCTAGGGATAGTGTCCTGAAGAGGCAGAAAATCAATTATGTAAAACCAACAACTTTTTAACAGCAGCTTACTTAAGAAAAACATTTGGTGCCGTTACAGAGCAATTACTTTTTACTCATATCTGATATAAAGTGATTTAAATTGGCAGAAGTAATGATTACAGAAATGTCTCTAAAATATTCTTGGCCCTAAAGGGAGGGAAAAACAAAACAAGACAAAACCAGAGAGGGAGACAAACCAGAAGAGAGTCTCAACTTAGGAAGTAAACTGAGGGTTGCTGCAGGGGAAGTGGGCTGGGGGATGGGGTGACTGGGTGGTGGGCACTAAGGAGGGCACATGATGTACTACTGAGTCCTTGTTATAGACAACTGAGTCCGTAAACTCTGCCTCTCAAGCAAGTAATACGCTACATGTGTATTGGATTTTAATTAAAAATAAGTAAAATACACTTGGCCCTAGATGCCCTAAAATTTACATCCAAATATCCTAGTCTAACACCTGAAAATCACGTCCTCTAGGTATTCTAAGACATCGGCAAGCGTAACTGTTTTGTAGTTTAAGTGACACGTTTGCTTAATTAAAAGAAGATGTCTACCTAAGAGAGAAAGGGGATTTTTAAAATCCTGGATGGAGGTTTCATTAAATAGCCTAAGTACTTGTCACTTAACATTCAGATGACTAATCCTTACAGATTCCTTAGAAGGCTGAGAAATTATTAACCATCCCTGTTAATACAACATTTTTCATGGCTCTTAGGTCATTAATAGGAGTTTTAAGTTCTTGGGGTACCTGGGTGACTCAGTCTGGCTAAGCCTCTGCTTCAGCTGGGGTGACCTCGGGGTCCAGGGGTCAAGCCCCTTCCAGCAGGCGGCGCGCAGGGCAGGGGGTGGAGGCTGCCCCGTCGGAGACTGCGGGGGCTGCGGGGGCTGCCGGGGCCGGGGCTGCCGGGTCGGGGCTGCGGGGCCGAGGCTGCCGGGGCGGGGGCTGCCCGGGCGCCGGCAGCGGCCAGGCGGCGGCGGCGACGGTGAAGATGGCGGTTGGGCTGGGTAAGAGCGCGCTGCCCGCGGCGTGGCGGCGGAGGGGGCGGGGCCGAGGGGCGGGGCCGAGGGTCGGGGCCTCGGAGGGGCGGGTCCCGTGGGCGGGGCCTCGGAGGGGCGGGGCCGCGGGAGGAGCCCGGAGCAGCGGGTGGCCCAGCCCAGGCAGCCTCCCAGGAGCGCTGAGTCAAGGCAGGAGGTCGCCCCACCGGGCCAGTGCGGACGAGGAGCGGGAAGAGCGAGGCGCTGGCGACCCCACCACGGGAGTCGCTCCCTTCCACGCACGGGGCCCGCTTCTGAGATGAGCTCTGCGTGTTATGCCGTATGTTGGCAAATTGAGCTCCAATAAAAGTAAAAGAAATTAGATTCTTTGTACCTGAACCTAGAATATAATATTTCAACCTGTAGCTTCTTTGTTTATTCTTCTTTCCAATCTTCTAGAATTCTCATAAAAAGAACATGGGTCTAGAACACAATGAAGAAAAATGAAACTCGTGTGTGTGTGTGTGTGGAGGGGGTTAATAATTCTGGGGAGTTCTTAAAGTAAGGTAATATTACTCATTTAATATATGTTGATAGCATCAGTCTACACCCTGGTCACTGGTGGACATGTTCCTTAACAAGTGTTGAAATTCCCAAAATGTTTTAACTAGAGTAACCAGTTATTACGTAGCACTTTATAAGTTTTTTTTTTTTACTTTATAAGTATTAATACAAATGAATCATTGAGTTTTAGGGAAAATCAGTAATACCTGAAAATCATCTATATTTACTTTGAATTTCTTTAAAGAAATAGAGTGTGGACTCTACATACTGATTTATTGAAGATGACACTAGTAGGTAAGGAACTAAAAAACATCAGTGGCCAGCACCCTTGAGTTTATTGTTGCTTTGCATTTCTGTGTCAGAGGTAATGCAATCACAGTTGGACTAGGGACTTCAGGGACTCCTGGCTTTCTGAGAGCGATGATCCCATGGTAGTCTCCGGCTTCACTCAAAAGGCAGCCAAAATTAACTAAAGAAAATCTCTTTAGAAAGAAATGTGAAACAGTGTATGTTTTAATCAGTATCTGTTCTAGGGACATTTCAGTGGAGATTTTCTTCCATGTGACTGGAATTTCCAAAGAACAAGACCAATCAAAGCCTCTAGCTCTAGTAACACAGTATATTTTAATGACCTAGAATTTCTAACATATTTATCTAATTCAGCATCTTTACTGATCCAAATTTTCTATTTTTCTTTTTTCTTTCTTTCTTCTTCTTTTTTTTCCCTCCCAGCTAAATATCTTTTCCATTCCCCTTCTTCTTCTGCATTTTGACCAGGTCCTAAGAATTACATCCACAAAATATGGAAATCCTTCCATATAAAACAGATAACTTAGTAACTGGATAACCAATTGATTGAGAACTAAGAAGGAAGATCTTATTGAAAACTTTGGAACTTTTGTTTTGATTCCAGAGATGCTGGCATGAGTACAGAAAGGGAGTCATCTCAGATAAAAATGATTTATAGATTTTTCTTAACAGAAGTTTTTTGAGGTCCTTTCATATGCAAATTTATTCAAATAGCACTTACATTTAGCCATCTACCTCTCTATATTTGACCATTTAATTCTCAGAGAGCATCTATTTTCTTTTCTTTTTTAAGATTTTATTTATTTATTCCTGAGAATACCCAGAGAGGAGAGGGAGAGAGAGAGAGAGAGAGAGAGAGAGAGAGAGGCAGAGACAAAGGCAGAGGGAGAAGCAGGCTCCGTGCAGGGATCCTGACGTCCTCCGGGATCACGCCCTGGGCTGTAGGCGGCGCTAAACCGCTGAGCCACCGGGGCTGCGCGAGAGCATCTATCTTCTGTGAAAGGACCCGGGTGTTGGAATGCAGGAACAGAAGACTAAGTGAGCTATCATTCCAATATTGTGATTATACGATTTGTTAGAAAATAAGAATTTATTTATTTATTAAAGATGTATTTATTTATTTATGATAGACAGAGAGAGAGAGAGAGAGGCAGAGACACAGGAGGAGGGAGAAGCAGGCTCCATGCTGGGAGCCCGACGTGGGACTCAATCCCGGGACTCCAGGATGGGGCCCTGGGCCAAAGGCAGGCGCTAAATCCCTGAGCCACCCAGGGATCCCCAAGAAGAATAATTTAAATATGTATTATTGCCTTCTCTGTATATCTGTACTAAGCAGGTGGTAGGAGTAAGCCTATGCAGCTATCTCTGCATTTACTTGTAGAACCAATTATAGAAATAATTATGAAAGCGAATGCAAATAGGTATTCACTTGGCATAGAAAATTATTTTAGCAATGAAATTCTTGAGTTTCCATAATACCACTGAAATATATACGCGCATATATAATACATACATACCATGTATGTATATGGTATGTATATGGTATGTATACCAAGCACACACACACACACACACACACACACATATACATATATACAAATATATGTTTAAGTGGTCAGAGGGATTCTCCTCTTTTCTAATTTTATCAGCTTTCTTTCTTTTGGCATTTCCTTTTCTTTATTCAAAAACTCCAGCTTTCATTTCAGTCATGAGCAAGTCTAGGAGTTGAGCTAAAGTGGCAGGAGATGAGTGATAGTAATAGGGAGAGAAATCAAGAATGAAAGGGAATTGGTATGACTAAGCCTCACCCATAAACGGCCCCTGCACCAAAGTCCAGAATAGTCTCGTGAGTGTGTGTATGTGTAAAGAAAGAAAGAAAGGATAAACATTAGGTCCAACATTATTAGTACAAACGTGAGATAAACATAAATCAGAGAAATACATTAAGCAAATCTTCAGTGGCCAAAATGAGGGGAAAAAGTGGAGTCACTCATCTTTTGGGTACTCTGGGACACGTAAGAATCTCTGCCAAAAGACTCGGTATTTCAAGGACAAGAGATTGAAGAGCCTAACGTGAAAATCTCTTACGTAGGTCTGGGGGTTGAAGTTAAACTATTGATAAGAACAGAGAAATTCCACAGAAAGAATTTAACCAAACAACCGATTTCTGGTTTCGTACCTTCACATTCAGGGTCCAGAGTTCTCTAGAAAGGCACACCCCCAACAAAAGATTTAGAGAGTCTGAATATAAAGCCTTGCTAAGCAGTTATTCAAATCATACTTATCAAACAAATGAATAAATCTCGAGTGAGAGTCAACAGAAAGCCAAAGAACAAGATTCTCAATAATAACAATAATACTAATGATTAATAATAATAGAGCAGCTATCTCGTAATATCGCAGGGTCACGCCCCCAGCGGAAGGCAGGTGCCAAACCGCCGAGCAACCCGGGCGTCCCATATTCTGTCCATTTTAGAGATGAGAACACTGAGGCCCAGAGAGCGTCAGGAACAGTCCCACCGGCTCCCGCGGCCACCTCCAGCCTGGCACCGAGCGGACGTCCAGGAAGGGACGCAGCCCCGCCCCGCCCCGCCCCGCCCCGCCCCGCCCCGCCCCGCCCCGCAGGGGGTGGGACTGCGGCGCCGCGCGTGGTGGGCGGGGCTGCCCGCGGGGGCGGGGCGGGGCCGGGCGAGGCCTGGGGCGTGCGCGCGGCCCGGAGGACCCTCCCGCTGGGCGCCCGGCCGCGCGGCGGCGGCTCGGGAGGGGCGGGGCGGGGCGGGGCGGGGCGGGGCGGCCGCGCGGGGGGCCCTGACGTCACCGGGCCCTCGGCCCCGCCCCGCCGCGGCTGCTGCAGCCGAGCCCGCGAGCGAGCGCCGCCGCCGCCGCCGCCGCCGCCGCCGCCCGGTCGGGAACGCAGCGCGCGCGGCCATGGCCTCGGGCCCCGCGGGTAAGCGGGTGAGCGGGCGCGGGGCGCGGGGGCGGCGGGAGGGCGGCCCGTGCCCCCGCCCCCAGCGCTCGGCTGACCCGCCGTCCCCCCGTCTCGTCCCACAGAGGCGGACACGCGGCAGAGGCTGCTGCGCACTGTCAAGAAGGAGGTAGGTGCCGGGGGTGGGGTGGCCGGGGGCGCGACCCTGCGGAGGGAGCCGCCGGAGCTCCCCCGGGGGAAGGGTCTCCAAAGGGGTGGGGGCCCGTGGCAGCGGGGCGGCCACCTGAGCTGTGGGGCTCACCTGGTAGGACTGGAGGCGGGTGAGTTGGGGGTGGGGGCCTCAGGTACGGGGTCGATGCTTGGCTGCTGTGTGTAGGGGCGGACGCAGCGGGAGGGCCGCCCCCGATGGGGCACACCCGGGCGTGTCTGGGTAGGACCCCCTCTTGTGGAGGAGCAGGTGGGTGGGTCTCATTAAGGGGAGGCAAGCACCTGGGGGCTGACTGGACTTACTGGGAGGTGAGGGGCTGGGTAGGGCTGCAGAAGGAGGACCAGACTTCGGGAAAAGGGAACGGTTCACTTTGGGTAACACCCCCCATCTCCCCTTCCCCACAAGTCTCAGTCCTTAGAGCCGCCCCCAGGAGCTTGGGGACTCCCTCCCCGAAAGTCCCTGGTCATTGGGTTGCACCATCTGTGGGCCTGTGCCAGGGCGTCTTGGCAGGCGAGTTCCCCTCGCCCACCCCTGCCCACCCCTGCCCACCCCCCCACCCCCGACACGCAGTAGGGTGCGAATCAGGCAGGGTTCACCTGCCCCTCCGCCCCCTTCACTCTCCTTGGGGCCAGCTGGGAGCCCAGTCTAGCCTTTAGCGAATAGCCCTCGACTTCCCGGAGAGGGGCGAACCTGCAGTGGTGGGTTCCTGGGAAGCATGTAGATGCCCGGACTGTGTGTGGAGCACGCTCACTCCTGTGTGGGCGCCGACATGTGCTGTGAGTGTGTGTCTGAGGCTGTCTGTGCATCTGCCTGGAGGTAACCAAGTGTGTCTCCGTATTGCGTGTACATGTGTCTGTGTGTGGATCTGTTTTTGTGAGTATGGTGTGTGACCGTGTGATGCGTAAGTCTCTGCGTGCGTGAGTGAGGCTGCGACCAGGTATGTGTGACTGTATGTGTGTGTGCTGCCCTCCTTATGCTGCCTCACATCCCTCACCTGGGACCCGATCGCTGTTGAGCGGCATCACCTCTGTACCTTGAGTCCTCAGCCCGAGATCACAGAGGGCTGTAGACCTTGGGGCTGGCCTGATTGCGTGTGTGTGTGTGTGTGTGTGTACGCATGCGTGTGCACACACGAGGAGGGTGTCAGCCTGGTGTCAGCACTGAGCACCCAGAAGCCCCTCCCTGCATGGTGGCAGTCAGCCATCAAAGACAGCCTGGAAGAGGGGACCTGTGGCTGCCCCTCCCTCCTCAGAAAGCATGGGCGCATGTTGTGCGTAGGTCTCTGTGTGGCATGTCTCGTGTTGTTCAAAGAATCAGCTCTAGAGCTAGTTGTATATTCTGGCATTTCTGAATAAGGATCCGTAATGAGGGATGTGGAGTTCCTCAGAAAGGCCCAGAACTTTTCAGTTTGGCCCTCTTAGAGGCATTGTGGGACCTGAAGAAAGCTCTATCTAGATAGACCATCTTTCCAACAAAACCTGCACACCTGCAATTTTCTGATGACTGAGTTGGTGGAGGGTGTCTTATAGAAACTCTCTCAAAAGCCTTCAGGTTAAAAGCCTGTAGTCTCTTTGTTCATTGTTTAAACCTAGATGTAATTTGTACTCCCCGGAGATTGTCACATGGAATGGCTGTGTTTTCTTTTCTTTTGAAGCGTTTAGTTATTATTCATGAGAGATACACAGAGAGAAGCAGAGACACAGGCAGAGGGAGAAGCAGGCTCCCTGTGCGGAGCCTGACGCGGGACTCGATCCCAGGACCCCGGGATCAAGCCCTGAGCCAAAGGCAGACACTCAGCCACTGAGCCACCCAGGCATCCCCGGAATGGCTGTTTCTCAGGAAATGGCTTGCTGGTTCAATGGAAGGGGTCTACGGGTAGAAGAGCCTGGGAGCAAGGCGTCAGGGAGGGCAGTGCCTCTCGGTATCTGCTTCTGGGCAGGGCTTCAGCTGGGCCTCTGGCCTGGTTCTGCCAGGAGCTCCCTTGGTGCCCTGGACAAGTCCTTTCCTCTCTCAAGGACTCAGTTTCCACAGCTGGAGAAAGAGGCATTGGTGCAATGCTCCTGGAGGTCCTACCCATGTCAGTCTAGTTTGGAATATCGGCAAGCTGTGGAGGACACGTTGCCTCCAGTGACCAGAGTTGTCAGCTTGCATCCTCTGTCCTGGGAGCAGCCGAGTTTGGGGCTTAGAATGAGCTTTCTGCCTGGCCTAAGGCTGAGGCCATCACTTGATCAGAGGGACCCCTTGGCATCCTGCTTGGTGCCTGAAGGGGTCAGGGACAGAACCTCGCAAGTTTGGGCAAAGGTCCTTGACCCTGGATCTGCAGTCAGAAGGCAGGTTTATAGCCACAAGTTGGTGGCTGATTCTAAATTCTGCATTTCTCAGGGCACATCATTTCAGTAATCAGAGTTTCCATAGAGTGGGTACTATTCTGTGCCATATCCTGTGTACACGGTGACTTTATGAGGTGACTGAGGCTGCCCCCATTTCATGGACAAGGAAACCAAGCCTGGAGACGAGGTGTGGATTGCTCAAGAGAACACAGCCAAGAAGGTGCAAAGCCGGGGACTTAACCCCCCAGATCTGTCTGACATCAGAGCCAGGCTCTTACCTCTGTATCCTAAACGTGCTCATCCGTGTCTCCACGGCACCACAGTCTCAGCTGTGGATGGAATGATTTCCATCTTACAGAGGTGAAAAATGGCCCAGATGGGATAAGTGATTTCTCAAGGGCACAGAAGCAGTCAAGGGAAGACAAGTTCAAGTCTTCTATGAACCCCTTGTTCAGCATGGGTGCCCCTAAGGGCGTGGCGATGAGTCCATGCCCCACCAAAGCAGACCTCCTCTCTCCTTGCCTTCCTCTGCCCACCTCTTGGGAGAGCATCTTGTCCCAGTATCAGAGAGCCAGTCTTCAATGGAATGGTGGAGGCAAACTCTTTGCCTAGAAATCTGGGAGTCAAGTCTGCTCTTCCTTCTCTTCCTCTTTTGGGTTCAGAGAAGTCACATCCCTGCCTGTCACAGCCTCATCCAAAGGTACCTCCCGTCATTCTTCCTGGAAAGGGTGGCTTAACAGTCAGTTTCTTTCGACAAGGTTTGCAAGCTTGGGCTGAGCCACAGAAGCCAGAAAAGCCAGCAGCGGCTATGGGGCTGGAAGCTCTGTCCTGTGCTGACTCTGGGAGCCAGTAGGACTCAGAACCATGAAGCAGGTCAAGAAGGAGCATTGGGCTCACCCAGAGCTGGGTTCAAATTCTGACATGTTTATTTACTGAAGGGTGTCTGTGTGCCAGACACAGGACTGGGCTCTGCGGATGCAGCAGTGAATAAGAGAAGTCCTGCCCTCATAGGGCTGACATTCCCATTTTGGTACACAGATCCTGATAGACATTCTGAGTGTAATTCAGAGGATTATGATAGCCTTTGCACCAAGGTATGAAGGAGAGGTACTCGGCACCACAAGAACATACAACAAGGTTAAGGTGGCCCAGGAAGGCGCCCTGGAGGAAGTGATGTTAAGAAGATACGTGAAGGATGAGCACACCTTTAAGATGAAGGCAGGAGGTGGGAAGACAGAGGGGAACCATTCCTGGCAGAGGGAACTGCATATACAAAGACTTTGTGGCTGGAGGGAGCACGGTGAACTTGAGTGATGAGAGGACTCTGAAGTGGCTGGAGGACAGAGAGGAAGGAGCATGGTGCCAAATGCAGAGGGGCAGAGCAGGAGGTCCTATCCTAAAAGCACAGGGAAAAAGGATGGGGAGGACAGGAGCTAGGTGGAGGAAGAGGGCGGAGCTAAACTTGATGGCTTGTAATTGCACAGCCTTAGAGGGGCATCTGTCTGTACCTTCACAAGGGTCTGAGTTTCAGTTTATTCCCAGTGAGGATGAAGATCACTTGTCAGGATAAGCGATGTGAAAACACCCACCACATTAGCCTGAGCTGCCTCTGGGCAGGCATCTTATTTTTTCTGTCTCCCCAGTGTCGCCCAGGAGATAGGGTGGCCTGGGTGAGATTTCCTGCAGTTAAACCCAATCAGCTCTATTCTGGCTCCACCCTGGCTCGCTTTGCCCTCCCCTCCTTTCTCCTCCCAGCCTCCAACCCTTAATTTTGTTTTGGTTCCCAGAGTGGCAGCTGCGGGGACCGGCTTCTTGTTGCCATGACGACTGCCATTAAAGGAGCCAGCCACTTGAGCCAGGTTGATAACGGAAGCCAAGTGACTAACTGCCTTGTTTTCTTGCCTTGGGCTAGGCCTGGGAGGCCTCTTAATTGGAAGAGACAAAAGCAGGTGCTTGAGGGCAGGAGGACAGACCCCCGGGGGAAGGAGGCAGGGGGATGAGGCCAGTGCTGGAGAGGAGGCTCTTGTGGACCTCTGCAAACTGGAGCTGGTATGAGAGCTGCCATGGGGAGCCCTTGCCACAGCGGCTGAGCTGGGCGCGTTTGGGGAGCTGTGCCTTCCAGCCTTGGGACAGGGTAGGGGTGTGACGGGATGGTGGAGGAGGGTTTCACATCCTAAGAAGATTGGAGGAAGTGAGAGAATCAACTGATGTTTCTACTGAGATCCCTGTGGTGCTTCCACTTGGATCTACTTCTTCTCAATAAAAGAGGGGCAACAGTTTTGCCCCCCAGGTGAGGTTGCTGGACAACGTATAGGTCATCGAGTTAAATTCGAATTCCAGATAAACAGAAGTAAAGTGCCTAGTGCTAAATCTGGCAGCCCTAGCCCAGGGGACATTTGGTAATGTCTGGAGCCATTTCTCGTCAAAAACGAGGGTGTGACTGACATCTAGTGGGTAGAGTCCAGAGATGCTGCTCAACCTCCTGCGATGCAGAGGACAGCCCCCCTCCCCCCCCCCCCCCCCCCCCCCCACCAAGAAGTGTCAGCCCAGACTGGCACTGTGGTTGAGACGGAGAAACCTCTGTGCTGGAAAACTCCTTCACTTCTTCATGACGGCCCAAGGAGGGAGGGTACTTGTCTCCTTCGCTCCATAAAGGAGGAGCTGGAGGCACAGAGGGGTTAAGCAGCTCACTTTAAGGTCACACAGCCAGTCTGTGGAGAAGCCAGGATTCAAATCCTGCTTTGTCAGCTCTGAAGGGTGGCCTCACAGAGGTCCAGCAGAGTCCCCGGAGACATGGCTTGAGGTCAGGCGTATGTAGGGGAAGAGATGGGGCAGCAAAGGCCCGCTAGATGCACCCTGCTTGGGGCTTTGCTCCATTAGATGGCAGGGAGCTGTAGAAAATTTATGAGCAAGGAGGGTCTTGCTTGGACTTGGACTTCAGAAAGTATCAGCTGGTAACAGGTCCAAGATGGAGCTTTTTGCCACTTTTAGAAGAAAGCTTCCTCCTTTCTTTCCTGCCTCCTTCCTTCCTTTCCTTCCTTTCTTCTTTCCTTCCTCTCTATCCCACCTCCTCTCCCTCCTTCCATTCCTGACGTTTTTTGCTGCCTCCTTTCTTCCAGGAATATTTATTGAACATCAACTATGTACCAGGTACAGCTCTAGGAACTGTAGAAAAGGTGCAAAGCGACATCCCTGCTCACATGCTCTCATGAAGCATAGGATCTAGTTGGGGGACAGATAGATAAACAATAAATATATGCAGGCACCCCTTGGAGATATCGTGGGTTCAGTTCCAAGCCACCAGAAGAAAGCAAATATTGTGATAAGTCAAATCAAAGGAATTTTTTGGTTTCCCAGTGCATGTAAAAGTTGTGTTTACACTATAGTGTAGTCTATTAAGTGTGTGAAAGAATTATGTCTAAAAAAATAATATAATTATTATATTTTTAATATAATCATCTTAATCTAGAAATACTGTGTTATGTCACATATTACAATTAATTTTATTTTTATTTTATTGTACATATTGTATACATGTTTTAAGGGGAGTGGGAGGTGAAGGCTTCCAAAAAAAACCATTTTACTGCTAAAAAATGCTGACCATCATGAGTTTTCATAATCACTGATCACAGATCACTATGACAAACATAATAATAATGAGAAGTTTTGCAATATTGTTAGAATTACCAAAGTGTGACACAGAGTCAGGAAGTGAGCAAATGCTATTGGGAAAATGGTGCTGATACAGACTTGCTTGATGCAAGATGGCCACAAACCTTCAATCTGTAAAAAGAAAAAAAAGAAAAGAAAAACAAAAGTAGTGTCTGCAAAGTACAAGAAAGCAAAGTATGCCTGTGTTAGAAGTCACAAATGCTGTGAGGAAAATAAAGCTAGAAAGTGGGTGGAGAGTATCTGGGTAGCTCAGTGTTTGAGCATCTGCCTTTGGCTCAGATCGTGATTGCGGGTTCTGGGATCAAGTCCTGTATCAGGCTTCCCGCAGGGAGCCTGCTTCTCCCCCTGCCTATGTCTCTGCCTCTCTCTGTGTGTCTCTCCTGAATAAATAAATAGAAATCTTAAAAGAAAAGAACGAAAAGAAAAAGAAAGTGAGTGGAGCGGAATGGGCAGTGCTTTCCAGAGGAGGTGGTCAGGCATGGCCTCTGATACTATGACATTTGAGCAGAGACCTAAAGGGAAGGAGGGAACCCTGCTGACCTCTGCAGGAAAGGTGTTCCTGCCAGAGGGAACAGCATAGGCAAAGGCCCTGAGTCAGGAACGATGAATAGCAAAGAGGTCAAGGAGCCTGGAGTGGAGTGAACAGAAGGGAGGAGGAGACAGGTCAGAGAGGGAGCAGGAGGCCATTCCTGCAGGGTCTTTGTGGCCCCCCCGGAAATGAGACGGGACCCGTGGGAGAATTTTGAACAAGGGGAGAAGCATGAATTCATCCACGTTGCGGACTGCTCTGGCCACAGCCGAGCAATAAATGCAGGGCACAAATCGGGGGCACAGAGTCTTTAGGCAAGAGAAGAAACTTCGCTGTTCTCTTCTGAGCTTTCAATTCTTAGGCTAGAAACCACAGCGCCTTACTCTGCCCCACTCCCCCACTGGCCAAATAGGGGTTCCAGAAATACTTGCCAGTCAAGTAGATGCAGGAATACTGGGTGTGGATATTTTGGGGTTCTCTGATGCTTATAGGGTTGACTCAGATCAGTTCACGTGTGTCGTGTTTTCAGGCTTAAGCTGGCAGAAATTCTCCTCGTGAATAATGCAGCCACATCCGTGCGGTGTGTTTTGATGCTTTTTTCAGGTCTCTGGCAATGCGGCTTCCAGGAGCTTTTGCTAGCACAGGGCCTGGTGGGCTTTAGCACCCTGGTTTGATGTGAGGAGGGTGGCAGGTGGGGCCTAGCTTTCCGGCTGGGTTATGTCTCCTGTGCAGTCTGGCTGGGTCTTCCCTGCAGTAACCTCTTGAAGGGCTCCGGGAAATGGTAGTGTAGCATTTGTTGCTGGTCGGCAGGTAGGAAATGGCATTTGTGCACCCCACTTGCTGGCTGCAGACCCCAGGATGGGAAGTGAGGACACCAAAGTCCTTGTCCCAGCGCTGCCCCTAACCACCTGTGGCCGCCCGCAGTTTCCTTCTGCCTATGCCATTCTGCTTTCCAAGTGGACGCAGTTGGACAGCTCCAGGATTCTAAGAACCTCAAACCATCAGATTTGGCCAGCATCCCTCCCCGAGAGCCAGGTCTCTCGCATTTTCTCAACAAGGAATTTGCCAAGTCTGTATTTAAGACCTATTAAAACTCGGTCACTGATAAGACCATCTGGGAATCTTCGTTCTGGTCAGGAAAAGCAAAGGCTCAACTAAAGACATTCTAACAGGATAAAGATTTTTTTATTTCTTAAACAGTATTTACTGAGCATCTTATGGTGATGGCCTCATTTAATTGTCATGAAGCCACACAAAGTGGATAAAACACTGTCCCTTAAAGGTAAGGATAGTGACACACGGAGATGGCAAATAAGTCACCAAAGGTCACCGACAGTGTCAGTGGTACAGCTTGGATTCTGGCTCTGGAACCGGGCTCCGCATCACTCCGGAGCTGAAACCAATGACCTATCACATATGGTGATGAGCTCCTCTGAGCACGTGGAGTTGGCAAAAGGTCCAGGCTTTGGAATCGGACAGCCTTGTGTTCCAAGTTTGAGTCCTGCCATTTAGTGGATGCTTGGACCTTTCCAGCTTTGGTGTCCTCGTGCATCAGGTGGCGAGGGTATCCTGTACCGCGCAGCACTGCTGCGATGCTATCACTGCCAGGTATTCACCAGTATTTATGAAGGGACCAGGCAGAGTGCTTGGCTTACCCATTTAAGAGCAAGATAGAAATCAGTCGCAGAAGGACATTGTGCTGCCCTGTCTGGTCAGTCACATGAACTTGTAGATGTTCTCAGTGTAGGATCTTGCTCTCTTTGGGTAAGCCCCAGGCTGGGGGTGCTGCTGCCACAGGAGCAGTGCCGCAGACTGGGAAGAGGGTATTTCTTGGGGTCCAAAGGAACGAGCCCTTGAGCGGGGGTGGGGAAGGCTGAGTCTTGCCTGGCTGCCTCAACATCCTGAGGTGGGCAGTTGGATCTTCCCTCTGGGTCTGCTTATTCATTGTCCTCCTGGCAATAATCCCTCAGCTGAAGAAATTCTGACGCCCTTGTGAGCTTGCGGGTCTTGTCACTTAGCCACCGCGAGGCCCTGGATGAGCAGCTAAGTGCTGAAGGCCAGGGGGAGGCAGTGTACTTTTCCTTGAGTAGTAGAGGAAGACAAGAAATAAATAGATTCTTGTGCTTTTTCATTGGACAAACTTGAAAGAACTCAGTTTTGTAAAGGACAATAACCGTTCCTTTGGCAGTGAGTCTCCTACTTAAAAATCAGAGAACGGAAGCCTCAAGACTTGAGACTTGATGATACCTGGGACCTTGACTGGATTCTTCTTTAATTTTTAATTTTTATTATTTTTAATTTTTATTATTTAATTTTTATTATTTAGTAAATTACATTTAATTAGAATTATAGCAACTATCATGCATTTGTTTCCTTCTTTTTGAGAACTAGACATCTTTACAACCACCATTTATTAAATGCTGCTCTAACTTGCTTTGTTTGATCTCATTTAGTGCTCAAAGCGAGCTTCCATAGAGCAGGTACAAATAGCGACTCTTCTTTACTGATGAGAGAAACTGAAGCTCAGAGAGGTTAAGAAACTGGACCAAGGTCACACAACTGAGATGTAGCATGGCGCGGTATTTTAGCCGGCTCCACCCATTTCAATTTGGATGATAACTTGCTAACAAAACCAGCTCAAACAATGAATAAATATATGAAGATCAAGCCAAGAGGGAAAGAGAGCCTTAAGAAATCGACGTTATGGTTTCAGGGGTTTGGGAAGTTTGGAGTGAGGCCAGCTTCAGGTACAGCTCTATCCAGGGGGTCCAATGATGTCATCAGGACCCTCTGTGTTTTCTGGTCTCTGCACTGATTTTCTCTGTGCTAGCTTTCTGCTTTGCTGGTCTCTGTGGGGAGGGAGAATGTTGCCCAGCTCTCAGGTTACAACCTGCCAGCTTGGCATCAGCAGACAGAGAGCTTCGCCTTCCCCCCCCAACCCCCCTGCTGTGGTTCTCCTGGAAGATTCAGGATTAGGTTTCATTGGACCTCCGCCCCAGTCACATATGGCTTTTGCGCCAATCACTCTGGGACTCATCGCTTAGATCTGTCAAGCTGGAGGGATGCTGTGGGGTCAGCCCGGTGAGAGGGAGGGAGGGGACCCAGAGGAAGTCCAGGTGACATGACCAGGCAGGGACATGGGAACGAACTAGGCAGACAAGACACAGATGCCTGCCTGGGCAGGGTGAGGGCCCCAGCATCTGGAGCTCAGCCCCGCGGTGCGGAAGTGACCTCCTGGGTGCTAGGTGTCTGTGGGATCTAGGGGCCTGGGCAACCCTGAAGTTATGCAGACACTTTGTACTTGTTGTAGGGAGAGAGTATCCTCAGTACGTCTCTGAGGTCCACAACCCCAAAACCCAAATGCGGTTCAGAACCGCTCAGCAAGATGCTGGAATTTGAAGATGAATACAGTTTCCCCGATCTCGGCTTGCTCAGAAATGAAATGCTCCCTAGTTTGTAACCCAGTGAGCCCTCCAAAAACAACCACCCCTAACAACAATCATAATTAGCATTTACCGGGCACCTACTGTGTTCCAGACCTGCACCATCCAATTGGAGCCACTAGTGTTACATGTTTATATTTAAAGGAAGTAAAACTCAAATAAAAAAATCCTGTTGCTCAGTTGTCCCAAGTTTCAAGTAGCCGCATGTGGCTAGGGATCCCGTTTTGGACATTTTAGGCACAGAGCATTTTCCAGAAAGTTCTGTTGTGTCCTAGACATTGTGCTAAGTGCTCTACATCCATGAACATATTTCAGTCTTAAAACAGCTCAGAGGGGTAGGTCCTATTTATTATCCCTTTTTATAGAGGGGAGTAAATTGAAGCACGAAGGAAGTGAAGTGACTTACCCAAGGCCACACAGCTGGTGAGGGAGCAGAGCCAGGGTACTCACCCAGCCCTTGGATGTGATGCTTGGCTGCTTTTCCTCCCAGTGTAGGCTAGAGGTGGCTAATGTGTTTTCTGGCTCACCCTGTGCTGTTTGAAGCAACCATCTGGAATTCGTGTTCTTATCTCCTGTAGCTGCCCAGACCCCCAGAGAGAATTGAGGCCGCTCCAGCGTCTGTGCGTGCCTTCCTGATCCACGAGGCCCGTGGGTCTGAGGAAGTGGGGCGTGTTGCCAGGGGAGCCGCCTCACACAGCAGCAGAGCACCCAGGAGAGGGCTGGCCGGTCTCCAGGGCGTGGGCTGGGAATGTGAGACACGCAGGCTGTTTTCTCCGGGAATGGAGGGGCGGGGGATTGACTGTCTTCACAGTTCCATCATCTCCCTGAGTGGCTGTGTGCGGGAGGTGTAGCTGGGGGGACCTTTTTGCCAAAATGCCCCCAGGTGAATGCCCCAGAACCAGGCACTTGCGTGACCTTCTCGTCAGGGGGTGTCTGAGCACCTGTGCAGGGCACCTGTGTGAGGGAAACCCAATCTCAGCGCCCAGAACGCCCTGCTTCCAGGTCAGGGCAGGTTGGCCAGTCCCTATACTCTGAGGGAACGATGCGTGGTGCCTATTTATAGCATCCCAGAAAAGGGTTAACTGGGGCTGTCCTAGCAGCAGCCCACTGAGAAACAGGCTTTTGCTTCCCTTGTAAGGCCCACAGCCATGTTTAGGGCAGGTGCTAAGAGGGAAGACTTTGCTAGCACTAGGACTCTGAAGATCCAGGTGCCATGGCTTCATCACCTATGTCCCCGCCCCCCCGCTCTCTCCCACAGGCACAGATGGGGCTGCAGAAGGACCGTCCTGTGTCTCTGCTTTCATTATCCATCTGTGTGGATGTGGAGGGCAGGGTGGAAGTGTGTGGGTGGGAGGGTGGGGCAGGGCTGTTCTGGAACCATGTATGAGAGAGAGCAAGAGTCCAGGAGAGGAAGCTTTGATCCGTTCACCAGCGGCTACTGGGCTCTCGCTGTGTGCCAGACGCCTTCAGACCCCTTCTCTGAGAAGGCCCCAGCCCTGTGCAGGCTGCGATGGGCTGAGGGCAGGGAGGAACCCATCTGGAAGGAGGCCCTTTGCCTATGTGCCGGAGCGTTGGGATCCCTGCTGACATCCTACAGTAGCAGCAGAGCACAGACAAGATATTTCCTTTTTTACTTTCTTCTTTTTTAATAATAGACTTTATTTTTTATAGCACGTTTAGGTTCACAATGAAACTGAACAGAAAGTACTGAGATTTCCTATACATCTCTTTATCTGCCCTAAAAATCCTCTGCGCTCTGCTGTTCATCCCTTTCTGCCCCCAACCCCTGGCAACCACTGATCTTTTTGCCGTCTCCATGGTGTTGCTCTTTCCAGAATGTCCTGCAGCTGCATTTGGACAGCATGTAGCCTTTTCAGATTCTTTGGTTTCAGTAATACGTGTTTCAGGTTGAAGGTTTCCCTCTTGCTACCATGATTCTCCATTGGAGACCTATGTGCAGAGGGGAGAGGGAGCTGGGTGGTATTGGGCACACCTGGGGAGGTCAGTGGTGAAAAGGTTTGGCAGGGCAGAGGTGGACCTGGCTGGTGTTGCAGGGCCAGGACTTCAGGAGCAGGGAGTTGGCCACCTGGGACTCCGAAGCTGGAGATGATTCAGATCCCAGCCTCTTCACGAACCAGATGGTCTCCATCCCTCCTAGCTCAGCTGCCTCATTGGGAAAATAGAGTAGTAGCAATGGCACCCACATGGCATGCTTGTTATGAATCTTTGGGGCTCATGGATGTGAAGCACCCACGTAGCTTGTGGGATGCACCAGTACGTATTGAATGAATAAATGAACCTACTGTGTGCCAGGCTCAGTGCAGGGCAGATGGTCGTGGGTTCGAGTCCCCACTCTGCCACTCAAAAGCCATGTGCACGGGCAGCCCCGGTGGCGCAGCGGTTTAGCGCCGCCTGCAGCCCAGGGCATGATCCTGGAGACCCGGGATCGAGTCCCATATCAGGCTCTCTGTGTGGTGCCTGCTTCTCCCTCTGCCTGTGTCTCTGCCTCACTCTCTCTCTCTCTCTCTGTCTCTATGAATAAATAAAATAAAATCTTTAAAAAATAAAATAAAAAAATAAACTTAAAAAAAAAAAGCCATGTGCAAAAAAAAAAAAACAAAACAAACAAACAAAAAAAGCCATGTGCTCTTGGGCAAGTATTTGACCTCACCAAGACTCAGTTTCCTCATCTGTAAAAATATGCACCCACACCCATCTCACCTAATTACCCTGAGGATTCAATAAAATAATGCCCCAAGCATGGTGCCAGGCTCAGCGAACACCTCATAAATAAGTGTATAAAGCACTTACTGTGCGGCTACCACTGTGTTAAATGCTTTTGATGTATTATCTTATGCCTGTGAGGCAAATACAGATACCCATTTTACTGATGGGAAAGATTTGCCCAAGATTCTGTGCAAGAGCTGGGGTTTGAATTCTGGAAGTTTGACTCTAGAGCCCAGTGCTCATAGCTGACCATTGGAGCTTGGAAGTGGAGGAGGAGGAGGTCCCATCAACTTTGCCTAGGGGGTGGGGGGTGGGGGTGGCTCAGGAATGAGGGCAGAGGACACCTTAGTGAGTCCCAGAAGATGCAGTGGTTTTGCCAGAGCTGGAGATGGAGGTCGGAGTGGGTGAGGATATCAGGTGCAGGGGACTGCACAAAGCACAAAGCAAAGGCAGGGGTGGGAATCCTACAGAAGGAATGGCACAAGTGACCGAGCTGGGCGTGGGAAGGGGCGGGGAGGGGACAGGATGTGGCAGGAAAGGAAGGTAGGGCCCCATGGTAGAAGCAGTCACAGCTGGCAGCCCTGTTCCAGGCCTTCCCAACTCACCTCCTGTGCGCCCCCTCCCCCATAAGAAATTAAAAAATAAAAAGCCGCCAGCTATTTCCATGTCGTGCCTTTCCCTGCCACATTGTCCTTCCATCTGTTCCTTCCTTTGAGCTCTAGGGTGGCTGGGGGGGGCGGGGGCAATTGCAGGGGCAGCATTTTCCTCCTCTGGTTTAGAGTTGGAGAAACCAGAGAGTTCAGTTCTGTTTGTACCTTAGATCTTGAGCATCACCTCCTCCAGGAAGCCCTCCCTGACCGCTAGACCTACCTCATCAGCTCAAGTTCCTTTGTTATTCTCCAAGAACTAAATTCTTTTGCTGCAGGGAACTGGCCTACTTTTTTGTTGTCATGTACCCATTTGTTGTACTTGGTTAGTATCTGTCTCTGTAGACTGCCATGTCCACAAGGGCAGGGATTCTATCTGCTCGTCATCTTGTACCAAACTCCTAGGAGGTGCTCCATAAATGTTAAGTGAATGAGGGACAGCTGTGGTTCTTGTGAAGGGAAGTGCTGGGAAGGCAGGTGTTGGCAGAACATGGAAGAGGTACATTTATCCCTGCTTGGGTATGGAGAGTCCAGGAAGGCTCCCAGAAGGAGGTGACACCTGGGCTGAAGCCTGAGTTGCACTTAGCTAGCTGCAGCATGTCGGGAGGGACCCTTGGCAGAAGGCATATGTGGGCAAAGGCACACCCACGGCTGGGTCTGAGGGCCCGCGGTCCGAGGCGGGGCTGGACATGCTGGCCTGCTAGGGCATGTGCATCTCGCCCTCAGCATCCAGGAGGCCCACCCGGGAGGCAGAGCTGACCTCTGCTCATTCCCCTCTCCTCCTCACTTTGCCCAGATGCTGCGAGCTATTTTTAAAAGTCACCCTGAAGGCGGTCCAGACACCCTAAATGAACCGGCCTTTCCACTGTGAGTTTCTCGCGGCCGGGAGAGGCAGGGGGCCTCCATCTCATTAGCTCCTGCTGGCTCAGCATTACTCACCCAGCTGCACTGCCAGGCGCCAACCACCCAGGACCCCAGCTGGGGTGAGCTGTGCTCTGAGCCAGCACCGAGGCAGCAGGACTTGGAGGAGCAGGTGGCAGCTCGGCTGGTTTTTATTTTGGCCTAATGTGAGCCACAGGCACAGTGCTGGGTGCTTTATGCCAGGGGTCCCTGTGGCCAAATCCAGCCTGTGTGTGCACTGCCCTTAAGCCAAGAATGGTTTTTACATCCTAAAAAGGGGTGTGAAAACGAGAGAGGATGGGACATAGACGGTATGTGGCCTGAAAATAGGTTTGACAGATTTAGCAAATAAAAATTCAGATCGCCTGCTGAAATTTGAATTTCAGAAAAACCAGAGAATCTTTTAGTATAAGCCTGCACAGTATCTGGTACATACTTAGACTAAAAGAAATTCCATATGTATTTGAAGTTTAGATTTCACTGGGCAGCCTGTGTTTTTATCTGGCGGTCCTGCTGTAAAACCTGAAGTGTTTGCTCTCTGACCCTTCACAGAAAACGTTTGCCCACCCTGGCCTTGAACACAGAGCAAATGAGATCAGGTGCCAGAGGGCCTTAAAGACACTGGAACCAAACCTGATGAGCATGAGCTGCTGGCGTGTGTTACTAATATAATCAGAGTGATCGATCACCCAACATAGATTGAGCACCTCCTGTTTGCCCAGCGCTGTCCTAGAGATGGACAGTACACACATAAGCGTGCAGGTGTATAGTGAAAGTCAGGCCGTGATAAATTCTAAGCAAAAGTATACAGCAGCAGAAGGGGGTAGAGAGTGACATGCATGAAGCTTTTACACTGTGTGGTTCTGAGCTCCTGCTCCCATTCTGAGCGCTGTGCATGCTTTTTTCATGAAATCTGCACATAGCAGCCCTGACAGGTGGTATATCATCTCCATTTCACAGATAAGGAAACTGAGGCCTGAGGTCATCCAGCCAATGGCAGAATTGGAATTTGACCTGAGCCTGGTGACTCCTGATCTCCTGTTCTTACTGGCTTTACTAAGGTGCCTCCCTTTATAGGATGCCAGCTGTATTATGCTGGGTCCTGTTAGAGGCCCTCTGCTGATACTTTCCATAATCCTTATGGGAGCCTTGCACGCTGGGCTGTATTATTCCGATCCAGGCATAAAAGCGGTGAGCACGGCACTGTGTGGAGAGGCAGCCGGGAGTAGTGAGTTGATCTGGAACCTAGCAGGGTTCCAGGTGGGCCACGTGAGGCTATCTGGGTATCAGTGGGCAGGTGGCAGGAATGGGGTGGGGAGAAGGCACGGCAGGCCGGGGAGCCCCCAGGAGTGCCGTCTTCCTGCTTTTCGGATTGGCCTCGGTTTCCCTGCCTGCCTTCCTCCTGAGATTGATTACTTCTCCTGTGTGCTATTGAAATATTTGCAGGTGGAGGGTGGGAGGGCGGGGCTGGTTCCTGAATTTGCAGGGTGGGGCTGACAGGGGTTGATGGTCTGAGATCCCACGAGCAGGGGTGGGGCCAGGCCACTGCCCCAGAGGCCAGTGAGGTCCTAAATAGCCCCTGGATGGGAAGCTGGGGTAAGTGCATCGAGCTGAAGGGCCCCATAGCTCACACTCATGAATATCTACTGTGGGCCGGCCCTGAACTAGGCAGTCCCTATCCTCTAAGACTGGCTCCTGTTTGTAGAATCCCTACCATGTGCCAGGCACTGTCTCCACAGGGCTCTTGCAAGGCTCCCGTTACCCAATGAGGCAGGGACACTATGATCATCCACCCTATTTGACAAGTGAGGAAGCTTGTCCAGCATCATGAGTGGTCAAGGATTCGATGTCAGGTCAGTGACTCCACATTCTGGCTCCTAGCCTCTCCACTGCCTCCTAACATCCTGTCGTTAGAGCTAACAAGCTGGTTCTGAAGGAAGTGAGCTCCCCATCACTGGGGGAATGCAAGCAGATGTTGGAGGACTCCTTAGAATGGGTGCTAGACAGGGATGAAAGCTTCCTGACCACTGTGACCTTTGAGGTCTCCCTGCCCTGAAGAGGCCCCCATAGGACATGGGTGGCAGAGTCCGGTCCGGGTGACTCAGGACTCCTGACTTGCAGTTAGTGCTTCTTTGGTCTCCATGTTGGGCGAGACCTAGGAATCCCTTTCTCATAGGTTTCTCAGCACTTTGGGATTTTAGAGGGCCTGACCCCTTTCTGGGCAGGGCTGGAGGCATTGCTGACTGTGAGACCTAAGTTCAAGAGGTCCTGACCATGCCCTTTCCTGGTTTTGTAACCTTAGGGCAAATTGCATAAACTCTTGTGAACCTCAGTTTATGCAGCTTTAAAATGGGGATGATGATGTTCCTGTGAGGATTAAACAAGGTATTCTGTACAGAGACCCCGGCACATAGTAGGTGCTCAGTAAACATACTCTCTCACTCTAAGCTGGGCAATAACAAAAGCATTTTGTTCAAAATGGCCTCCAACTTCTGCTATGAGACAAAGTATTTGTTAGAATAAAGGCCCTGGGTCTGATCGTGCCTCCTCTGCATGACCTGGGGTGGTTATCGAACAGCTCCCTGCCTCAGTTTCCCCATCTGGGAAAAGGGAATAATTCAGTAATCCACTTCATTTGGGTTGTCACGCTGTATACAGTTCCAGGAACACAGTGAGTGCTCAAAAAATAAAAAATGGCAGCAAGCTTTAGCATCATGAAACTTCTACTATGTCCTAGCCAGGCCTGCCCTTTTGCAAACAGCAGCCCATTTAACCG
Source organism: Vulpes vulpes (assembly GCF_048418805.1). NCBI lineage: Eukaryota > Metazoa > Chordata > Mammalia > Carnivora > Canidae > Vulpes > Vulpes vulpes. The sequence continues at coordinate 17,090,372 of NC_132789.1, read as the reverse complement.
TCGCCCTGGACACGAGGGGTTGAGCCGGGATGCAGATGGAGGTCTGTGGGCCTCGAGTCCCAGCTACCACAGCCACTGCCTCTGTGCTGCCTGAATCACACATGATCCCAGGGCTGAAGATTAGAGAAATCACAGAGGCTGGGGAGGGGCCGGGAGGCCACCTGCCACTGCCACCATGCCCAGACCACCCCAGGTCCCTCACATCTGTCAGCTTTCACAGCCGACTGAGTCCAAGCTCATGCCTGGCGCCTGAGAAGGGAAAGGTGGTTGAACTGAATTTCAGAGGCCTTCTGTGGCCCTCTCCCTCACCCCCCCAGGTCTGGCCAGTTCCCTGGGGATGGGGCCCGCCCTCGAGGGTGTGGGTCACAGCCTCTTCCTGCAGCCCTTGCTCTCTCCTGGGAGGCTCTCAGGGTCCTTCCCAGGGAGACTTCCGCCCCACCCCGCTGCCTTTTTAATTTCCTCTTCTGGCCTCAGGCTGGCAGCCTGTTACTAACTTCTGGAGACGGGTTCTAGCCCACAGCTGGGAGCCAGCAGAAGTGGGGGGCACCTCACTTGTCAGGGCCCCTCCCCAGGCTGAGCACTACCCACTACCCACGGGTGCTGCATTTGCACCTCCACCACCCACCCCACCCCAGATCCATCCCCAGGACAAGAGTCCTGGAGCCAGCCTTCCCTGGGGATTGCCCTTCCTGAGTTTCAGAGTCCACAGCGATAAACGGACAACCTTCTCCACTCTGCAGAGTTTGGACTTGAGACAGCGCGTGTGTCCAGTCTGGGTAACGATAGGAAACAGAGGATTCCCCCAAAGGGAGTACAGTAAGGTGAATTTAATAAAGGCACTACTGACCAAGGCAGGGTGGGGTGCGCCAAGGATGCAGCACCCTGTGGTGGTAATAGTGAGGAAGCCGCAACTGTTACCTCCCCTGGTCTGACATGGGGCCCAGGAGAGGTGGCCAGAAGGGGCTGGCTGTGTGGGGAAGGTCCCAGACAGGAGCCGTGACTGCTGAATCTCTTCCTAAGGATTTTGGGACAGCTTCCTGTTTTCTATCCTCTCGCACCTCCTGCTGCCATCTGAGCTTGCGTGCGATTTCCTTGGAGAGCTTGATAAACATCCTGGAGTTGCTGATTCCATGGGTCGGAGGCCAAGCATTTGTGTCTCTACCAGGTCCCACCTGGTGCTGGTGCTGCTGGCCCTGCTGGGCAATGTCACATTTGCCCTGTGCCTGTCTTAGCTTGTCCTACCTTTTGGCTCATTGGAGTGAAAGGTCGTCCTGGGCAGGACTGTTTGACTCCATCCCTGCTGCTCTGTGCCCTCAGTGCGAGGGCCTCCTGCCGAACTGCATTCATGAGCATTTGAACTGTTTACGACGACGTCTCCCTGTTGACTGTTGCTCACATGTGTGCATGCTTTGGCTTGGCGGTACCTGAGTGGAGGCCATTGTGGAGATGGAGGTCAGCATGCAGGCTTATTTGGGTATGCCTTTGGGATTGACACCCGGGGAGCAGAGTGAAGCAAGCAGGAGAGGGCCAAAGGAGAAGATGGGCCACGGGGCTTTCATGGAAGCGCCACGGCGAGTTCCCAGGGAGCTTTGTGGCCCTTCAAAGCTGTCCCAAGCTGGGGCGAGGATGCCAAATCTTCAGGGCCCGCCTGCTCCAGTCTCTGGGTGAGGGCCACCCTGGGAAGCAGTGAGACCTTGGGGCAGGCTCTCCCTGTGGCTGAAGTAGTCCCCTGTCCTCTAAGGGACTGGCAACCCCTCTAAGGGTTCTCCAGCACCCCCCTAAGCAGCCTCCAGTCCTGAAGGGTTCTGTGGGGCACACTGTGATACCTACCATGTGATCAGCTCTTGTCCAAGGGGCCAAGGAGGGGCCAGTAGCCTTCCCTGGACTCCGTGCCCCAACCTGGAAAGCCCTTTTGCTCTCCCTCAAGCACACAGGAACCCCCCCCTCCCAAGAACTCTGCCCATGGTTTTTGCCAACAGCGGACTTCTGAATCTTAGTTTTGCTGGGCCAGGCCATCATGTAGCAGAGAGAGGCCGAAGCCCCCAGACTCCACCCCGGCTTGAGCTGAGCTGGGAAATAAGAGCACCAGTGTTGCTATGAACCACAGACAGTGGTTAGGGGGTCCTCCCGGCCTTCTGGAGAGAGGGAGAGTAAGAGGAAGGGGTTGTTTCCTCTGTTGTGTCACGGAGGGCGGTGACCCCAGTAAGTGCATCTGACCCCTGTTTCTGGAGTGGAGTGGAGTGGGCAGAGGCTCCCCTTGGAGTCAGATTGCCCAGCGTAGAAACCTCAGCAGGATGACCTTGGATGTTCTGACCTTGGCTAGGTAGTAACCGATACCTCTGCATTTCATAATTTTCTTGTGAATGAAGTGGGTGGTAGGGGCCACCTGGGAACCATGCTGTGGGGATTATGTGGGGCTGGCCGCGTGCCTCTGCTCAGACTGGCGTAGCAGAACACCACAGATAGAGTGGCCTAAACAGACCTTTATTTCTTGCAGTTTGCCAGCTGAGAAGTCCGAGGTCAAGGTGCTAGCAGATTCAGCTCCCGGTGAGGGTTCTCTTCCTGGCTTGCAGGCAACCACCGTCTCACTTTGCTCTGATTTCTTCCTCTTCTTTTAAGGACACTAGGCCCATCCTGAGGCCCTTGCCTTCAGGACTTTGTGTAACCCTGATTACCCCCCCCCCCCGAGGCCCCACCTCCAAATACCATCACACCAGGAGGGGGAGAATAGGGCTTCAGCATGTGACTCCATAATACCATGTGTGCTTACCACAGTGCTGTGCAAGTGTGTGTAAGCTAGAGCAGCATTATTATTTTCAGAGACAAGCCATTGGCTGAAGCTTCTAGAGTAGCATCAAGAGCCTGGGTTTCTGCTCCTGCCTCCTGTACACTGTGTGACCTTGGGCTGGCTGCTTAGGCTCTCTGATCTTCATTCTCATAAAAATAGGCCCACCCCGCACAGGGCTGAGGAGAGGGTACAGTGAGTTAATACAGGTAAGCCTAGAACTCATTCACTCGTTCACTTATTCCTCCTCTGGCAGAGAAGTGCTCCGCTGGGGGGATGAGGACGTGGAGCGTGATGGTGAGGATGCTGACGGTGGGTGTGTCCGTCTGCCCCGGCTGCCATGACAAGCTACCACACCCGGGGGGACCTGAATGCCAGATATTTACGTTCTCACACTTCTGGAGGCTGGAAGTCCAGTATCATGGTGTTGGCAGAATTGACTCCTTCCGACGTCTGTGAGGGAAAGCTCTGTTCTGGGTGTTCTCGTACATGGCCCTCTTCTCCCAGGATGGCGGACTCTTCCCTCTGTAGTGCTCTGTGCTCAGACTTCCTTTTATAAGGACACCAGTCGTACCAGGTGAGCGCCCACCCTAATGACCTCATTTTAACATAATTAGCTCTTGAAGACCTTGTCGACAAATAGATGACATCCTAAGGTACTCGGGGTTAAGGTTTCAGCGTATGAGTGGGGGGCAGGGATACAGTTCAGCCCCTAACATCAGGGAGGCCACAGTTTGCAGGCTCTGAGGCAGATGAGGCCCTGCCCTCAGAGCATTTATATCCCAGAGGAGGGAGACGGTACGCAAAGAAACAGGACAGGAATAGTGTAAGTACCCTGAAGGAACTGTAACGAGGAATGGATGGAGTCACGGGGAGGGCTGTCTCAGATAATGGGGTCAAGGAGGGAGATGACATTTCGTGTGACATCTGAAAAGTGCAGAGCAAGCACCCGAAAAAATGCTTCAGGAGAATGTGAAGTGTGGAGCTCTTCTAGGCCACAGGCCTCAGACTTAACAGAAGACGGGGTGAGGAGGGTATGAAAGGAAAGCAGTTATCAAAACACTGTGGACGGCCTGAGAAGCCCAGGAGGAGCGACACAGCCCTTTGGGGTGACCACACCCGGGTCGCATTTGGGTCTCCCGTCCAGCTGCCTCTGCCTTCCAGGTGAAGCAGATCATGGAGGAGGCCGTCACACGGAAGTTTGTCCACGAGGACAGCAGCCACATCATCTCCTTCTGTGGTGAGCCCGTGGCCTGTGGCCTTGAAAGTGGCTTCTTTCTCTGTGGGCTGACCTGGGGGAGTGGCATCTTTGTGCAAGCAAGGGTTCTTAACTGCTTTTTTGCTTTGTAACTCCAACGTTATTTTCAGATTTCCAAGGGGCCCCATTAGGGAATTTGGAAATACAACAATGTCTCCAGAAGACATTAAGAATGGCCCCCGTGCAACCTATGAAGGGTTAATCACTGTTGATGCCGGAGGGCCTGCTTTCCCCTCTCAGTTCACAGCCACCAACCCACACCCCTAGTGATGTGGGTCTCGCATCTGAGGAATGGCTCCATCTGAGGAATGGCTCCGTGCCCCTTCCCCCGCCCTGCCTATGGCTGTTGCTAAATAATGGGAGGGGATGGATGGGCTTTAAAAATTCAGGGAGTGAGGAACCATCACACCGTCCTGAGGGATCATGTCCAGCTGGCTCAGCACCGGAGGCAGGCCCAGGGCTCAGAGCATGACTCAGACGTCTCTCCTTGAATCAGCTTTGCTTGCAAGGCTCCAGAAATAACCATGCTGCCAGGTTCTTACTATACTTCCACCTCGGTTACAGGCTACAGACGCAGGTTTTGCGTGTCCCCGGAGTCAGGATTCTGTTTCTACGTATCAGTGTGTACGTATAAGTGGGGGAGTTTCTTTCTCCCTAAAAACCTTTATTATTTCATGACTGGCATGTGTTGGGGTGAAGGACGTGCTGTAATCCCCCTCTCGTGGCCTTGGTCTCATAGAGAGGCCCGAGCGAGGAGACCTGACTGGGCCCTCGGCTTCATCCAGATGGCTGGGCGTACCACCTGTGGGAACACACGTCATGACCTGGGAGCCTGCTGACGTCAGTTTGGGCCCTTTGCAGCCAGGCCGACCTGGGTTCACATCCCTTCTCTGCCACTTGTGTGTTGGGTGACCTTGGCAAAATTTTATGTTTTTTGAAGTGAGATCTGTTTAAGCTACATATATATGTATATTTATATACTTGCATATTTATGTATATATAGAGGAGTCTGTATGCACATAATTACATGAACGTGTATGTATATGAAAGGACACATACACACAAATGTAAATATGGGAATGTATTTACCTATATTTTTTTCTCCCGGACATCTTTATTTGCAAAGAAAATAATCGGCATGCCCATTTCAAAATGTGCTACGATACCTACCCATTAAAGACTTAGAGGAATAGAAAGTGATAAAAATCACGATAATCCTCTAACTCCAGCCACAGTTTGGGATGAGGGAAGAAATGTGATGGCACTGAGTAAGGCCTACAGGGTCTCCCTGAGGGGTCTCTGATCCACCGTTCCTTAGGATTCATTGTCAGAAAGAGTCAACCAAGCTGCCAATACCTGGATAGTTACTTAACTTCTTGAAGTATAAATGGATGAAAAGTGTTGTGTGTGTAAGCAAAAATGAAGGTGTTTAATAGATGCTTATCCAGACTATTTTAAGCCCATAAGCAAATTAGGCAATAAGTGGACATTCATTCAAAGCCAAGCAATTACTGGGGCACCTGGCTGGCACAGTTGGTAGAGCACACAACTCTTGATCTCAGGGTTATGAGCTCAAGCTCCATGGTGGATGTGGAGCCTATTTTAAAAAATTAATTAAAAAAATAAAAGCCAAGTAATTGCTAACAACAACAACAACAACCCAAGACAAGAAATTAAACCAGAACTTCTCAGTATTTGTCCTTGCACACAACATGACCTTGGCCGGGCTCTTAACCCTTGGACTGTTGGCGTTCTCCTTCTTTGGAGTGACGGCGACTAGCACACTCACTTCGTGGGCTTTTTCCACCAGGATTGAGTAAGCTAAAACTACACACTGGTCTCACTGTGTGAGATAGAAGGTAGGAAAACACTAATAGAGGCCTGCTGAAAGTACCAGAAATAAGATTGGGGTCATCAGAGTGGCCTCCACAGGGACTGTCTCCCAGCAGGGAACACTAAGTCCCAGAAATGGAAAGTGATTTGCTTGAGGTCACACAGCAAGTTAGAGGTAGAGCCCAGACTACCACCCAGGGCAGACATAGACACGGGAAATGATGAGTGAAGCCTCTCTTCAAATCCTTCATGGAGACACAGGTGTTGTGAGCACACCATGGGCTCAGGTCTGGTTTTTTTTTTTTTAAAGATTTATTTTTATTTGTTTATGATAGACATAGAGAGAGAGAGAGAGGCAGAGACACAGGCAGAGGGAGAAGCAGGCTCTATGCCGGGAGCCCGATGCGGGACTTGACCTCAGGACTCCAGGATCGTGCCCTGGGCCAAAGGCAGGCGCGAAACCACTGAGCCACCCAGGGATCCCCCTCAGGCCCAGTTTTGAATCCCAACTTGGTCACTTTTTTCCAGGTGGCCCTGGGCAATTCGGTTTGCTTCTTAGAGCCTCAGTTTTCACATCTGAAAAATGGGGATGGTTGTCCTTTCTTCCTTGGCTGTGGCAGAGGGAGAATGAGATCTGTAACGCTAGCTGTTACTGGAATCACAGTAGTGACGTTCATGTCACTTTTATCTTGAGCCCAGACAAAGCTCAACAGTCCTGTGGTCTGGTCCCTCCTCTCTCCCTGGCAGGAGCAATAGCTAATGTTCCTAAAGCACTTACTGTGTACTGGGCTCTGTGTGAAGTGCTTTCCATGCATTTTTTCCACCTCATTCTAACAGCAACCTTTTAAGATGCACATTCATGCTCTCCCCACTTCTCAGATGAAGAAACTGAGACACAAGGAGGGGAAGTAGTTGCTGGAGGTCACACGACTGCTTAGTGTCTGGGAAAGGATGTGGGCAGATAGTCTGACCTTGGGCAGCGAGCATAGGTTAACTCCTCAGCTGTCTTGCTCCCTTTCGAGGGAGTGGAAGGGAGAGAGGCATATGCGGTTTTCCCATGTGAGGCTCTCATGAATTCTGAGATGCTGGGCCCGCAGCTCTCCAAGGCGCCTCTGTGTGACTGAAGTCCTGGGCTGGGTGCATGGGAGTGTGGGCAGGGCAGGGCCTACTGACTGTCATGTCCCTACAGCGGCTGTGGAGGCCTGCGTCCTGCATGGGCTGCGGCGGCGGGCGGCTGGCTTTCTGTGCTACAACGAGATTGCAGCTCTCTTCATGAAAGTGGGCAAGAACTTCCCGCCGGCCGAGGAGCTGAGCCACAAGGTGCAGGACCTGGAGCAGCTGATTGAGAGCACGTGAGTATGGAGCATGGGGTATGGGTAGGGCACGCCCTGCAGAGGACAGTCCCCCTGACTCCACGTTCCTCCCTGAGCTCTGCAAGAACCCATGCCTCCTGCCAGTTCCTCTCTCCGGTTTCCTTTCTGCTCCCCAAACCTGCCAGATTGTTTCCTACCCCAGGGCCTTTGCACATGTTCTACCCACCACCCGGTTCCCATACTTCATTTTCTGTGGCTAGTTTCTTGTCATCTCAGGCTTTGCCCCAGTTAAGGATAAATTCCAACCCTCACCCAATTTTTCTTTTAGATCACTTATTTACTTACTTCCCTGTGGTTATCACCACCTCTAATTACTCTTTCATTTGTTTCCTTGATTCTTGTCTATCTTCCCCGCTTAACTCTGAACTCCTGGGAACAGGCAACTAACATCTGTTACTCCCCATCCCAGTGCCTGGACAGTGCCTAGAAATGTTCAAGACACGATTGTTGAATGCATAAAGTGGCTTTTGGGAGCCAGACCCCATTCTGAATGCAGGAAGACCAAAGTTTAATCAAAGCAGTATGGTCTCTGTCTGCATGGACCAGGTGTCACATTGAGGCCACCATTGAAGGGGAGCCTTGACTTCACTCACATGTCTTAAGAGCTGATTATGTTTGCTGGGGGAGGCTCATGGCCTGAGTATGTGTACCTGAGCACCTTCCACCAGAGCCTCGCCAGAGTCCTAATTGTTCAGCCAAAGCCTTGATCTGGAGCCTGGTCAGGGATGCCAAATAGGTTTCAGCTCCAGTTGTTGCTAGAGGCTGCCCAAAGGACCTTGTTGTGAAAGATTCTAGAGCTACTCTTGGGTTTCACAGGAAAGAATGCTCAGATTGATTAGATGGCACGAGACAGGAGAAAGAAGCACGCATGCCATGTTTGCCTTCTCTGCCATGGGTGTTCCTTCCACTTCACTGGATGGGCAATGGCCCTTGCCTTGCCTTTCAGGCCATACCAGCCCAGAGCTGCTGGCCAGAACTGTGTGATGGGCAGGGCTGTGGATTTTACATTGCCAACTCCCATTAGGAATCCCAAGTGACTCCTCAGCCACTTGGTTTTCAGGTGTCTTCCAGTCCATCTGCTAAATTTCCAGGTGTTTGCTGAGAACTTCTTAAAGGGGTGGATGTCCATCGGCCTTCCATGATATTGGGAGTGACTTTCTAATGGAGGAATTAGAGATACCCATGCCAGTTGGTAAGGGAGAGCCATTCCTTCATTCATGCAACCACTTATCCATGACAGGGAGAGGGGAGAGAGGGGGAGGGAAGAGAGAGAGAGAGAGAGAGAGAGAAGAGAAGAGAAGAGAAGAGAAGAGAAGAGGAGAGGAGAGGAGAAGAGAAGAGAAGAGAAGAGAAGAGAAGAGAAGAGAAGAGAAGAGAAGAGAAGAGAGAGAAGGGAAGGGAGGGGTAGGGGAAGGGAAGGGAGGGGGAGGGAAGGGTAGGGTAGGGTAGGGTAGGGTAGGGAAGGGTTTTCCCATGTGAGGCTCTCATGAATTTTGAGATGCTGGGCCCACAGCTCTCCAAGGTGCCTCTGTGTGACTGAAGTCCTGGGCTGGGAAGGGAAGGGAAGGGAAAGGGAAAGGAAGGGAAGGGAAGGGAATCACTATGAGAATCCGGCTTACCCATCAACAGTGTATGAAAGTGTATTTCCCTGCATCTTCATGCTTGTTGGGTATTATGATTCCTCCAACTCTTTGCCCACTTGCCAGGAGCAATAAGGGCTCTTTTGTTGTTTTGGTTGCCATTCCCTTCATTTCCTTGAGAGGTTGCTGTTTGCATATTGGTCCTGTTGGATTTCCTCTTTTGTGAATATTCATCCTTCTTCTTTACTGGTCTTGAAGGTGAAATCAGATCCAGGGCCTCCAGGAGAATGTGCGGAAGCTGCCGAAGCTGCCCAACCTGTCCCCACTAGCCATCAAGCACCTGTGGATCCGCACTGCCTTGTTTGAGAAGGTGCTGGACAAAATTGTGCATTACCTGGTGGAAAACAGCAGGTGAGCCAGAAAGACCAGACGCCTGGGTGTGCTCTGCCGCCACCTGCTGGCCTTCTTGGAAATTGCGCCCTGTTGCACAAAGCACCTTTCGTTTCTCCCCCTTGATATGCACTTGACTTGGAAGAAATTACATGAAGGCCATCTGGATGTTCGTCTCCGAATTAGCCTAGTTTAGGACCTTGGGACAATTCAGGTGCTTACTGGCAACGCCGGATCTCCAGATTAGGAGTGGGGTGTAGGATCCTGCAATCTTAGGCATCTTTCTTCTCCCATGAATTAAGCCTACTGTCTTCTTACTAACCATGGCCCTAGAGGAGTCATTTAGCTTCTCTGTGTCTCTCCTCTCATTTGGTAAGTGGGACAGGGATCGCTGCCATTCTGGAGAAGAGGTGAGAAGGGAAGATAGTGAGTCCACAGCATTTTGGAAATTTATAATGATACTTTCTTACATTTTTTTTTTCTAGCTCAGATCAACTTGGTGTAAATGTTTTGTAGTATGAGCCCTCTTGGCAAGCATTTATCCATCCATTCATTCTTCCAACAAATATTTAATGAGCACCTAGCAAGTGCCAGGCACTAACCTTAGATGTTGGGGATACATTGGTCTTTTTTTTTTTTTTAATTTTTATTTATTTATGATAGTCACACAGAGAGAGAGAGAGAGAGAGAGAGGCAGAGACAGAGGCAGAGGGAGAAGCAGGCTCCATGCACCGGGAGCCCGACGTGGGATTCGATCCCGGGTCTCCAGGATCGCGCCCTGGGCTAAAGGCAGGCGCCAAACTGCTGCGCCACCCAGGGATCCCGATACATTGGTCTTAACTGTCATGTTCAAAGCTTGGATGTTATGCTAAGGGATAGGGAAGCTGGGGAAGAATGTAAAATCTGAGACTCTTCACGACCAGTACTCCTTTCCAGCCAGAAGGAGAGGGAGAGAGAGAATATCAAGGAAATACATGAGAATCTCCTCATCTCTTGGTATATGAAAGTGCCTATTTAACCACATCCTCACATAAAATGGGTATTATGATTATCTTTCATTCTTTGCCTGTTTGCCTGGAAAACATATCTGAAAGTATAGAACAAATCCTTCTCTTCATGAACCTCACATCGTAGCAGGGAAAACAGGTAACTAGTAATTGGGATAATATATGATGAATATTCCAAACTAGGTGGGTGGTGTTTAATTTACTCTGGGTGGTCAGAGAAAGTGTCCTGGAATACATGGCAGTTAAGCTTCCATTTGAAGTGCCTGTAGGCATTAACTGGGTAAAGATGTAGGGGAAAGAGTGTTTCTAGCAGAGGGAAGCAGGTGCAAAGGCCAGGAGACAGGAGAGGAACTGGAAGAAATCCAGGCTCTGGAGTCCAATTACACCTTCTCGTGAATTATGACAAGTCTCTGCTCTGTGCCCTAACGTGGGTTCAGGGCCTCTGTAGTTACTGCCTTTGGTCTATGACCTTGTGTTTTCCGCTGAATAAATCAGTCAAAAGGAATTAGTGATTTATTTCAGCAATAACGCCAACCTCTTTATTTATTAAACTTCTTATTTTTTTTTTTACATTCACACAGAAGTTGTAACATTAGTACAGAGTCTCCCCTACCCTTAGTGATAACATCCTCCATAACCTGCACTGTACCTTCATAACCTATGAAGGTATGTTCTGTGTTATATGGAAGAGGTTTTGGTTCAAGAAAAATTCAGGTCTCCCCACTGGCTGTGGGGTAGGGACACTAGAAACAACACAAGTGTTTCTTTTTCAATTTAAACGTTTTTATTCCAGAGCAGAGGTTGATAAACTATAGCTCGTAGACCTAATCTAGCTTTCTTCACGTTTGGCAAACAAAATCCTATTGGACCCTAGCCTTACTGATTCATTTGCCAGTCATTTATGGCTGCTTTTGTGCTACAGTGACAAACTGAGTACTTGTGACAAAATCTTACGCTCTTCAAAACTGAAAATATTGTCTAGCCCTTTACAGAAAAAGGTTCTTGACCCTTGGTTTAGAGAAAAATCTCTTCATCACTGTCCATCACAGTCCTGGCTCTCTAATCAAGCCAGCAACATGATATACTTGACTCTGTTCTAACTACAATTAACTGTTCTTTGCTCTGATCTTTCTTCAAATAGAACCTATCCTGCCATTGCCTTTGAAGAAACTTCCCCAGATGGCCTTGTGAGTTCTTTGCCTCTCTTAGTTATTGTGGCCCATGCCAGGCATACAAAACTAAGACATTTCTTGTGGTCATGTGGAATGGTGACTACCTCAGACTTTGAACTCTAACCAGTTTAACATTTCTCTTGATTTGAAAACAGGTTTTCTTTTAAAAGAGTATTTGGTCAGAAAATCTCTCTACTAACTCAGAGATTAATATTGTAATGGAGACTAACCAGGGAGCCAGAGCTGCTAAGGTAAAAAAATTGGCTGAAGGTCTGACAGCCATTCCTGCTGCAGTGCCACCGCCTACTTCTGGCCAGTCTGACAGGCTCCTTCAGGCTTCAGAGAATCCTGTGCGTTCACATTTCAGCAGAACCTGGACACTGGCCAGCCGGTGCCACTTGTTCTTGTTCTGCCTGAGATCTATTAACTACAGCATGTGCTCCTTCTTCCCTGTCCACTTCCATATTCTTGGCAATTACCCCGTCCTGTTTATAAACCACTGTAATTCATCTACAAGCTTAGGAAATGTTTGAGAGTGGAAAGTATACTGACGAGAATTGAGTAAATGCAAGTCAAGACACACTGCACTCTATTAACTGGGTGACTTCAAATAATTTGATTTACTTTTCTAGGCCTAAACATCACCACCCTGCATTTAATAGTCATTTAACAATAACGGTTATATCTTGGCTCCATTAATCAGCAGGAAATAGGCAAGTGTTTATTTTTCTTCCTTGCAATGATTCTTTAATACTGCATGACTAAATTTTAGAGAAAAGCAAAGAATAAGTAAATAAGGCCACTCTGCTAATTACCAACAGAGCTGGGATAAATATCCACTCCTCCCAGCTTTAAAATCCCTACTCCACCACCACCACCCCGATCCATCCAGTTTATCTGTAGCAACTGACCCTAAAACAACATGATCAGAGTTCTGATATCTGAGACTGCAGGAAGGCCCCAAGTGTAGCCCTGACTCAGTCTCACTGAGACAGCAGGGAGAGAGCAAGCAAACTGGGCTCTTTACCTCTGGATTAGGTCTTTGTAAACTGAACTCTGTGTCACAAAACAGTTATAATAATTAAACGAGTTGCAAGAATATCAAGTAATAGAAATGGGAAAGGAAAATAATACATCATTTTTAAGCATGAATGTAAGTAAGCCAGTGGCAGTCTATAATTTAATTGACTGGGACTTGGTTTTTCCACTACTGGGAATACATATTTTCATATTCTACATAACCATGGCTAAATGAGGACAAAAATTGTTCCTTGATTTATGACTCCAGGTCATTTGTAGATTCCTGTCTGATTTTCTCTAATGATTAATGCTTTTCACAAGGATGGGTTCCCAGAAAGACTGTTTTTTTATGAAGTCCTAGACCCAAAAAACTAGTTCACCATTTACCTTGGTTTAGAATTTTCATTTACATGTTGTTCTTAGTTTTCCATTTGTCCTGAATTTTAGTCTTACCCAATCTATAACTAAGAGAAATTGCATAGAGAAAATACTGTAGAAAGATTAAAAGAAAGGATGTTTTTTTAATATGATTTTTTTAAAAATCCATCGACCTGTTTTTGCAAGATTGTCAACTTATTGTGCAATGCTTTTCTGACTTCAGTATCCATGAGATTCTAATTCAGTAAGTCTGGGATTGGGCCCAGGAATTTGAGTTTTTAACAAGCATCCAGATGGCAGCAGGCAGATCATTGGACCACACTGTGGAATAACCTTTAATTGATTACTGTATCGTTAATATCCTACAGGGTGGCACGGTGCTAGGTACTTAGTAATAAATTAATTGAATGGATAATCAAAAGGGCTAAGGAGAAATGAAACAATGTGAGGTGTTCCTTTATTCACTCAGTGATTCATTTTTCAGCCCTCAATGAGTGGCTATCATGTACTGAACTTTATAGTATTGTTTGTGTGTGTGCATAGATACAATACATGTATGGACACTATAACTAGAAAAGGCACTTTATGCATACTCTATGCTTCCAAAGAGCATGAGATCTAGTGAAGGTTTTGAGAAACAAAAAATGTCATCTCAAGGTAATATTTAGGTGTTATTAAGGTGATGAGTGTGCAGAGAAGTTACAACAATAAAAATAGAAAAAAATAATGTCTTACCTTTTATATAACTGTTATATTAAATGAGCTATGTGAAAATAAGCTGGTAAGTTGTGAAAGGCCATATATATGGAAATAATAAGATTTATAAATCTCTACCCCCTTTATAGAGATGGCAAGGTCTCCCCATCCCCATTGAGTGTGTTGACCAGATGCCTCAGCTTATCTTCCTTACTCCGCAGGGTAGCGAATTAGATATCTCTGTCTGAATTTCCATCAAACGAAGTATATGTTGCCTGTTTCTGAGGCTTGAAATCTGCAGGACTGAGGCTCTGTGCTAATGATGTGCAACCTGAACTTTAAAATGTTTTACAAACTATAGTAGCTATTAAATAATTACTTGAACTTCTGGAAGTAATAAAAACCCCTGTCTTGAGATTCCTGAACAGAGTTTATCTCTTTACTAAGTATGTAAAATAATACTGTGGTAGGATAATCCTTAAAAATTGCTTCACTGTATCCTTGTTATTTGAGCACTATACATATATTTTTACCAATATTCAGAAAAGAGTGTATGAACTTTTTTCCTAGATTCCTGCAAGATCCAAACTTTACATGACAGTGGACTTCAATAATATTCATGAACTTGCATGAGGTTCATGGAAAGCAGCACATTGAAAATTCTGTGATGAATTACTAGGAGTTTTGGTTGACAAATACTTTCGTACATTTTTCCCTTTGAGATGTAGTATTATTTGGTTTGTGCGATATGTGATTCAAAATAATGAGAAGTGAAAGAAAAAAGGTGAATCCTCTATGTATTAATCAAGGGGTCATCTAGACTATATATCCAACATGACGTTTCCCACACAGTGTGTCTAGTTCTTCAATTGCTACTTGATTTCTTGGTGAGTGTGTCTTCATGTGAGAAAATACAAAAAGCAGAAAAAAAAACTATTTATCTTGGCAGCAAGTACCGTGAACTATGAATTCAGTGAGTCCTAAATATATAGAATCAGAATTGAATACAGCCAACCTAATGGTCTGTTTTGAGAAACATCAGTCCTTTTGTCCCTTATCCTATACGTAAGGCACACTAAATTATTCGGTGTCTCCAAATACTTTCCATGTAGAGTCTGTATTTTGAGACACTTGATGGCTAGGAGATTTTAGGAGCCTTTAACAGGAATATGATGTAAAAATAAAACAAATTCAAGTTAGGAAAATGTTGGGAGTCTGCTCAGAACACCATCAGCATCGCATCCTGTCCTGGCAGTCCGCGTGGAGCTGCAGCTGAGTCCACTGCATGGAAAAGCTCCTCAGTCCAGGCATGCTCCACTTCCAACTTAAACTAAATGTATTAGAACAATATAATGCCTCTAAAAGCAGATTGCACCTTACAGTCTTCGTTCTCAAGGAGTTTAAACATGTCTTAAGAAAGGGTGATGCCTCTTTGGGATTTATGATTATTACTCGTGGGCTTTATTGCTCATTCTGGTTTCCCACTGAACACCCGCATCACATCCACCGCTGAGCATCCAGAGGCAGGCTCGTCGCTTCAAGTTGCTTTGACAATCATTAATCCTAGAGTCTGACTCCATTGTTCTGCATGTATTACATAGAACTTCTATGGAACATCAAACATATTTATTGATAGGAGAAAATTGTGTCTTTATGAGTGTTTCTGTAATGAAACAGGATGAGGGATGTGGAAAGTCACTGGCAGTTTCAGTCCAAGAGGCTCTCTTCAGGAAGAGAAAAATGGAAATGTTTTTATGAACGTGAAATAAAACTCTAAAAATGATGAGATGCTCTTCTAATACCCACTATTCAATAATAGATAGTCATAGTGTCCTTTGTGAATGAAGAGGGCACTGCAGATTCTTTCTGGTTGCCGCAAGTGTTAAGTGTTCACAGTTAGAAGCAATGAACATTACACACCTCTCCCCGTGTTTCCTCACAGCCTGGACAGTGACTACTCTCACAGATGTTAAGACCCTTTCTGTGGTTGTTAGAAGGATACTGATTACTGATTTAGGGAGAAGTTCTTAATCTCTTCCTGCATCCCGGTCCCTTCCCTTGACAGACATCAGTGCAAGTGAAACAGGGTCTTAAGTTTAATACCATTGACAAGATAACCCTCCCTCTCTGGAGCAGTGGCTCACCATAAGGCTATTACCTTGTTGGCCATGTACCATATCTCTTTGCTGCCTGCTAATGCTTTGCTCCTTTCTTTTCTTTTCTCTTTTAATTTGCATTTAGAAGAGCTAGCGACCTCACTTGGCAAAGCTAACTGCTGATGTAGCTAACGATAAAGCACTATGGCATCACTTGAATGTCAAAAATTAGAAGAAAATAAAGAGCTAACATGTATTACCGTATTACTTATTTTTCCAAAAGCCAGAGCCTACTTTAATTTTGCCAAAATTGTGTTGGAGAGTTACCTCAGTGTGGGCTAGGTCCTAGCATTTGAAT
This sequence comes from Vulpes vulpes, assembly GCF_048418805.1. NCBI lineage: Eukaryota > Metazoa > Chordata > Mammalia > Carnivora > Canidae > Vulpes > Vulpes vulpes. Next base: position 17,074,426 of record NC_132789.1, on the reverse strand, counting down.
TATATGGAAAGGTCAAATTAGAAAACTACAGGGGGTCCGAAGGAGTTGATTGAGAATAAAGACTGTCAATGCGAAATATAGGGACACTTGGAATACACCACAGCAAGAGAGGGCTTAATATTTTACTTTGCTTAGTTTAAAATCGGAAGAAATCAGTTTAGATAGACACAGCTTTTCTATAAAGGATGTTACGGAAGCCAAACCTCCCAATATACTAGGTAAGGATGAGTATGGTTATGTAAGTATCCTAATTATGTACCTGCCCAAAGTGAAAGATTAGGTTAGTTAATGGACAACAGAGTGATTTCACATAGTTCTTCCCTTTAAGGGACTTATAGTCTACTTCAATCCTTTTGTGTTCTGAAATATGTACATCCTTCTTTCTCTGCAGTAGGCCTTGCTAGTCTAAACATGTCTATGAATTCAGCAGCTTCTTCTCCCTAGAGGACTGGAGAATATGACACAGAGTAGGAATCTGAAATTCCAAAGATGACTTTATAGCTCCCAGACAAATGGAGCTTTCTACTAGAACTTTAAAATTAAGGAAAACCGGGATCCCTGGGTGGCGCAGCGGTTTGGTGCCTGCCTTTGGCCCAGGGCGCGATCCTGGAGACCCGGGATCGAGTCCCACGTTGGGCTCCCGGTGCATGGAGCCTGCTTCTCCCTCTGCCTGTGTCTCTGCCTCTCTCTCTCTGACTATCATAAATAAATAAATAAATAAAATTATAAAAAAATAAAATAAAATAAAATTAAGGAAAACCATGCAAGGCTGATGATGCTAACTCTATTTGTTGAAAACAAGCTATCTCTTCTCCTCCCCATCCCCCCTTTCTCTATGTGTATGATTCAGGTAAGATTAGTGTCAAAATCAGTGAATGTCAAAGTTGATGTAAAAATCTTTAAAACTAAGAATTATTTTAATTCACCCACCTTATATGCTCTCTATACTTCCTGCCTCCTTGAGGATTTTATCATTCATTTCCCTTCTATATCTTAAACATTAAGTTCTCAGAATGTTGCAACTTCAACATTTTCAAGTCTCTCTCATCTTATGGGAAATAACCCAAAATACCACCTTGGCCCTACATATCTTCACAGAAGTCCTCTTCTTTCCATTGTCAAGTATCTTAAAGAGTTGTTTTACTCAAAGTTTATACTTCTTTACCTTTTGTGCATTCATCTCAGTATAATATGGAATTTAGGCCCACCAATTTCACTCTTCCAACCATTGACCTCTATGTTGCTAAAGCCAAAACACACATTTTTCATCGTCCTTCTTGTTTTCTTTGTGATGTTTCGTTTCTGAAAATCTCTTAGCTTCCAGTACACTATACTTTCTTGCTTTTTTTCTACTGTTTCTTTTCCTCTGTTCTTTATTTTTTTCTCTGTTTCAGTGGATACTTTTATTGATTTAATAGATCACCAACTTTGTCTCCCTACCTGCCTACAATTGGAATTTCATCTTATTTCCATGCTGAGTAGTGAAACAATGACACAGCTGTAGTCAGAATAAGCTACTTCAAAAAGAGAAGCCAACACAGCTCATTTTCTTCTAGCAAGCAAAATATAAATATATGCACTCTAGAATGCACAATGGTTTAGTCACTAAGAAATTCAAATGGGATCCTGAAGAATGTAGGCAAATCCAGGGTGCAGTAAAGAGGAGCTGAGATGCTGTGCGCCTCTTTAAGGGTTCCTGGTACTGCATCTCTTGGCCACTAGCTGAATTTTGACATGAGGGAAGATTTTAGCTAATGCCAAGGAGAGATGCAGCAAGTGCTAGGTTGACTTAGGGGCTGTGCACAGGAACCAAAAGGCAGGAAAGTACTAAACACTGCTAAGAGCATCCACCCCAGGAAGGACTGGACCTTCCAAAAGCTCTAAACTCGCACCACCCCCAGTGCTCACATGGCTGACTTTATCCTCTGTGTTCCATTTGGCACAGCAAGTGGCAGTGTCTCCACCACCTATGATGGTGATGCAGCCCCTGGCGGTGGCTTTCACCACCTCATCCATGAGGGCTTTGGTTCCTCGGGCAAAAGCTTCCCATTCAAATATGCCCACAGGTCCATTCCCCATGGTCTGCTTAGCCTGAGCAACTGCCTCAGCATATTTCTTGCTGCTCTCAGGACCATGGTCCAAGCCCATCCAGCCAGCAGGTATGCCAGAGGCCACAGTGGCTTGGCCAGTGTTGGCATGCTCATCAAACTTTTCAGCAGTGACGAAGTCAACTGGCAAGGTAATTTTCACACCATTCTTCTCAGCTTTGGACATCAGGTCTTTGACGATCTTGGCTCCCTCTTCATCAAACAGAGGAGTCCCAATCTCCATGTTGTTGAGCACCTTCAGGAAGGTAAAAGCCATTCCACCACCAATAATCATCTCATTGACTTTGTCCAGCATATTACTGATCAGCTGGATCTTGTCTGCAACTTTAGCTCCACCCAGGATGGCCAGGATGGGTCGCTCTGGGCATTCCAAGGCCTATTTCAGCTCCTTCTTCATCGAGAAACCTCCGGCCTTCTGTGGCAGACTGACTCCCACCATGGAGCTGGGGGCTCAGTGAGCAGTGCCAAAAGCATCATTGACATAGACATCTCCTAGCTTGGAAAGTGAAGCTTGGAAGGCTTCTATTTTGACTGACTCAGCTTTAATCTTATTCCCAGAAGCATCTTTTCCCTTCCCTTCTTCCTCCACATGAAAGCAAAGGTTCTCCAGCAGGATGACAGACCCAGCAGCTGGGTCAGCACAAGCTTTCTCCACTTCTTGGCCCACACAGTCCTTTAAGAATAAAACATCCTTGCCCAGCACAGACTTAAGTTCTATAGCAGCTGGCCCCAAAGAATACTTGTCTGGCATGGGGACACCATCAGGCCGGCCCAGATGGCTCATAAGAACTGACTTGGCTCCATTGTCCAAGCAGAATTTGATACTTGGGATGGCAGCCTTGATTCTCTGGTTGGTTGTTATCTGGTTGTTCTTCATAGGAACATAGGCTCTTCATAGGTTGAAGTCCACTCTCATGACGACCCACTTGCCCTTCACGTCGAGCTTGTTCAGAGTCAGCCTGTTAGAAAGTGACATCCTGGCAATAGAAGGGCTGCGAGGCTGAGAGCTTAAACAGCGGAGAAGAAAGCAGCCTGCGTGTGCTCCAACCTCGTGCGGAATGCCGAGAGCTCCTCTGTTCTTTATTTTTTTTTTTTTAAACATTTTATTTTTTTATTTTTATTTTTTAATTTTTATTTATTTATGATAGTCACAGAGAGAGAGAGAGAGGCAGAGACACAGGCAGAGAGAGAAGCAGGCTCCATGCACCGGGAGCCCGACGTGGGACTCGATCCCGCGTCTCCAGGATCGCGCCCTGGGCCAAAGGCAGGCGCCAAACCACTGCGCCACCCAGGGATCCCTCCTCTGTTCTTTAAATGTCAGTGTTTTCCCAGGTCTTCTCCAAGCCTGTTAACTTTTTTTTTTCTTTTTTTTTTCTCCATTCTCCTTGGGTGATTCTATTTATATTCATGGCTTCAAGCATAACCTGGAAAGCTATGATATCCAAATATGTATTTTACGTTCTATCTGGATAATAAACCCATAAGATCCTATGTTATCAATCATTCAGAAAAAAATAAGATATTCGTGGACATTTTAGTTGACTTTTATGGTGTTTAGGAGTTAAGATAGTAGTGATAAGCACAATGATAGTATTGAGAGAGGACTCGTTTTAAGTCTTGAGTCAGTCATGACCTTGAGTAAATTGCTTTAATTATAAGCCTTGTATATACTTCATTTGTTTGTTTTTTTAATTTTTATTTATTTATGATAGTCACAGAGAGAGAGAGAGAGAGAGGCAGAGACATAGTCAGAGGGAGAAGCAGGCTCCATGCACTGGGAGCCTGATGTGGGATTCGATCCCGGGTCTCCAGGATCGCGCCCTGGGCCAAATGCAGGCACCAAACCACTGTGCCACCCAGGGATCCCTATATACTTCATTTGTAGAATGAAGTACGCACTTCATAAGATTTCCATGAGGATGAAGTGAGATCATAATTGTGAAGAGCCTGGCACATAGATAGTTCACAATAAGTAGTAGCCCTTATTGTAATAAAATGATCTCTTGAACAAGTTTCACTTCTAATTGTAGAAAGCCAAAGTAGCACTCTGAGCCCAATCAGGAGACAAAAACAAAACAAAACAAAACAAACAAACAAAAAAAAACATGTAGTAGGTTAAAGCAGAACAGTTTAATACAAAGAATTACTGACTCTGACAAACATAACTATAAGATATAAAGAAATTCTGTGTGGTAAAGCAGAGAAAGAGTACCTAAGAAAGGGTAAACTTGAAAAGGGTATTAACAGATACAGAGATAATCCATAAATCACAACACTGTAAAAATGTGTTCAAATACTGGAGAAAATGTAGTTTGGCTCCTAGAGAGCAGAGCTGACCACTGGAATGGCCAGGCCAGAACTGCTGTGCAAACAACAGCCACCTCCGGAGGTATAGACAAAGATAAGAAAATGACATGTGACAAGAAAATGGTTGCTGGATCTGCAGTGGGAATCCAGGTGCCAGTAGGGGTGAAAGGTTGTTAGAACTTACTCTTTGAAGGACTGACTTGGTGTGTGACCTTCTGGACACAAGTAGCTTTATGCAGGCTGTACTAGGCTTGTCAGAGGAGTCCAGGCTGTCTGTAGAAATATCATTGCCAGGATGAGGCTGAAAGGTCAAAGGACCTTCATCCTAGGCTTGTGACTGCTAAGTAGTAGTTCCTTACCAGATGTCCTTATACCCACACTGCCTATCCTCCTGGATAGTGCTGTGAATTGGAGGAAGTCTCTACCTCCTGCAAAATCTCCCCTGCTGCCCTCTACTGAGAAACTTAACAGTGTGCATTTAAAAAGAGAAATGCTTAAGCCAATTCTGTTGTTTACCATATTGGAGGTACATTTGGAAATGAAAGGCAATGAATTGATAACTGACACAACAGATAGGCTTAACAAATACAGAGATAATCTAGAAATCACAACACCATAAAAATGTGTTCAAATACTGTGTTTTGCTCTATAGTTCTTTCAGTTCCAAGCTTTTTGATATGAAAAATTGGTGTATATATGTATAACTTTCGTTCATGATTTAAATATGAATACCCATTAGCATCATGATAGCTATGCATGTGCTAGAAGATAATTTAATGAATTACAATATAGCACATCGAAGAGTTGCTATGGTCTATTGAATCAAAAATCCAGTTCTTGAAAACTGCCTAAACATAATTTACCTATCCAATGTCAGTTTAAAATTTGCATAATAAGCCACAGTGAGTTTTTAAAATCTCATACAAATAACGATCCATTTAATATGTTCCACAAAGAAATATATTTTAAACATCTTTTATACATATATACATATTTTAAACAGTCTTTTATATATCTTTTATATATTCTAAGAGAGGGCTCATTTTCCCCCCATTACCTAAAAATGTTTCTCAGAAAAAATAATATAAAAAATTACTATGTTGATCATAATTCCAGGAGAAAACTAAGAATCCTTGAAAATATAAGCTTAATTGAACTGGTAAGAATTGCTGTTATAGCAAAGTGGCATGGCATTAGAATAACTCCCATCAGTTATCAGGTTATCTTTAATTCACAATTTACAACTAACCATTTTGTAACCTCAAGAGCTGTTCCTTTTCTCTAATTTATCTCTAATCATAATTTTTATTCACAATTGACCATTTATTATACCTCAGTGATGAGTACTTTTTATTTTTTTATCACACTTCATTTTTATATTTAAATTACGTTAGCTAACGTATAGTACATTATTAGTTTCAGCTGTAGTTTTCAATAATTCATCAGTTGCATATGACACTTCTTAATACAGCAACAAGGTCTTATTTTCATCATTGCATCGATGGAGAAAGAGGAGAAATGTTGCATTACCTGTTCAAGAGAATCACTTCAGAAGCAGAAGGGCTGGGATTTGAAGATTTTTTTGTTTGTCTCAAAAGCTCCTACTGATTTTAGGCATGTTTCTAATGCCTAGGTCAAAGTGGAGACTTATATTTTATAATCAGAGGTGTTAGAATTGATGGCACTGCTTCTCAGACTTTCATGTACACATCGATTGCCTGAGGACTTTCATCAAATACAAGCTCTAATTTAGTAGGCCTGGAGTGAGACTTGAGATTCCAAAAAGCTCGTATTTGGTGCCTATGTTACTAGTTCATAAACCATACTTGGCATAGAAAAGGTAAACGGCAATGGGATTGGAACAGACCAAGATATTAGTGACATCTGGATAATCTGAAGATTTCAGTTCCTTGGCATTTATCTGAAGGACCTGAAAACTTATGCTCACACAAAAACCTGCACATAGATGTTTATAGCAGCTTTTGTTCATAGTTGCCAAGACTTGGAAGGAACCAAGAAGTTTTGCAATACGTGTATGTGATAAATACAAACAAATATTATTGAGCACTAAAATAAAAATGAGCCATCAAGCCATAGAAATACATGGAGGAAACTTCAATGCAAATTACTAAGTGAAAGAAGCCAAAGTGAGAAGGTCACATACTATATATAACTTTAACTATATGATGTTCCAGAAAAGAAAAAGAAACTGTGTTAACGATAAAAAGATGAATAGTTGAAGGGAATTTAGGGAGAAGATGAATCATTTTCCTTTGTTTGTGTTAGGGCACTGAAAATATGCTATGATATTATAATAGTGAATAGATGTTATTGTAAATTTGTCCAAACCCATAGAATGTAAATATCGAGTGGACCATAATATAATCTATGGACATTGGGTGATTACGATGTGTCACTGTAGGTTTATCCTTGGCAAAAACTGATAAAAATAATAATTTATATTTATAGTATAAGTATGTAAATAAAAATAAATATATTTTATATCCATATTAATTTAATAACAATTATTATTTTTAAAAATACCTCTTGGTGAATGACTTTGATGATGGGAGAGAAGCTATGCCTGTGTAGAGCATGATGTATATGGAAATCTCAATACTTACCTCTTAATTCTGTTGTGAGCCTAAGACTACTCTAAAACAAAGTCTAAAAGTCAAATAAGAAAAAATGTTGACATGGGCAGCGCAGGTGGCTCAGCGGTTTAGCACCGCCTTCGGCCCAGGGTGTGATCCTGGAGACCCAGGATCGAGTCCCACATCAGGCTCCCTGCATGGAGCCTGCTTCTCCCTCTGCCTGTGTCTCTGCCTCTCTCTCTCTGTCAATTGTGAGTAAATAAATAAAATCTTTTAAAAACATTTTTTTAAAATTCAGCATCAGTCAATAAATATGCACATGTTATCACATAAGGAATATATGAATGTGTCAGTGAATGTACAGTTAATACACATGTATGTGCATATGTGCATGTATTTTGAAATGTTGATTAAGATACAATGAATAATTATATAGCAAAGTCTATAATGTGTCTGTGTTTCTATATATGCTGATTAGAAGAGATCAAATATTATATACATTGGATTTCTGTTAAATTTTTAAACAATAATATTTCCATTTAAAGGTAATTTTATTGACATACACAAAAAATATATAGTGTTAACAGTTGTCAAGTAACTACAAATCAAAACAATTAGATACCATTTATTTTTCCTATAAAATTTTCAAAAATTATAATGATCAATATAAAGACTCAGTTCATGAGTCTGGTATACCAGATATTTATACTAACCAGTTTTATGTGGAAAAAATGCTTGCAGAAGCATTTTGGTGTTAGTGATAATTTGGAAACAACCTAAATATTCAACAATAGAAATTATGGCATATCTAGCCATTTAAAAAACTACATTGTTAGAACACTTAAAGACAAAAATGCTCACAATATGAACTCAAATGAAAAGACACAAAATAAAAAGTACAGGGCAGCCTGGGTGGTATAGCGGTTTAGCTCCTCCTTCAGCCCGGGGTGTGATCCTCAAGACCTGGGATCAAGTCCCACGTCGGACTCCCTGCAAGGAGCCTACTTCTCCCTCTGCCTGTGTGTGTGTGTGTGTGTGTGTGATGAATAAATAAATAAAATCTTTGTAAAAAATAAAAATAAAGCAATAGAACTCTAATTCTGAACACACATGTTCAGTCAATATCCACCAAGTGCCTACCTTTTTTTTTTGTTTTAGTAAGCACTGTGTAGGTATTTGGATATATTAGTGAGCAGAATAGAGGCTCCTGATCCATATACATCTTATGGTTTAGCAGCAAAAAGACAAGAAACAAAAGGATTGAAACTTTTATTTATTTTTTTTAAGATTTTATTTATTTATTCATGATAGACATAGAGAGAGAGAGAGAGAGGCAGAGACACAGGCAGAGGGAGAAGCAGGCTCCATGCCAGGAGCCTGACGTGGGACTTGATACCAGGACCCCAGGATCACGCCCTGGGCCAAAGGCAGGCGCCAAACCGCTGAGCCACCCAGGGATCCCCAGGATTGAAACTTTTAATAGTAAAATATTGATAGTAAGATTATAGGTGAGCTGTATTTTATTTCTTCCATTCCCCCTTTTCTAATCACCTACATGGAGAGTGAGTTACTTTTACTGGAACAAAAATGCAAATATTTAAAAATGCAAAGAATCTATCAGAAAAATTATTATACTACTTAAAATGTTGCTTAACTAGTACTTTAGTACTAGTTAGTACTTGTGCTAACTAATCCTTAGTCCTTTTCGACTATTCAACCATTCCCTCAGGACTCTAGACAATACTCATATCCTTTTTTAAAACTTTTTCTTCTCTATTCCAAAGAAGCATACTGGTCTCTCTAATTTGTTCTTTAAAAAATCAATGAAAATGTAATTAGTTGCAATTAATATATAAATATGAATCTTTGGTCCTGGAATTGGTTTGCCTGACCCAATTTAGCTCTGTAATTCTACGTGATTATCCATCCATTTAGAGTAGTGCCTTGATAGTGCACATCTCGTTTGAATTCTCCTTGTAACATAACTCAATACTAATTTACCTACGACTATATGACCTGTGATTTTGTCATTTAACCAAATCACTTTTACATTTGCATCTGATATTTTTTAAAATATCATGGTTAATGGCTGCATAATGTTATAGTTGTTCAAGTACTAAGTAGGTAATTATTCTCATTTGCACCATGACTATTATTATATTGAAATAAGCTACATTATAAAGCCTATTGATGGATTCCTAACCTACCTTTACCGGGCTTGTCAGATTGTCAGATTTTAGCACATCATCCCTTGACATCTCTACGTCAGTGGTCCCAAGCACAAATGTATATACAAAGACTAGCCCACCAACATGAATGAATGGAGAGGGTTGGGAACAAGGGGAACAAGGTCTTTGGAGAACATGGGCCTTTAGTACAAGGGACAGCCGGTATTCAGCTTCAGCTAATTTTGCCAATCAAGAGTATTAGCCTAAATTTTCTGATTTTTTTAAATGAATTAGAAAACTACTTTTATTATTTTATTTATTTTATTTTTTATTTTTATTTTTTATGGGAGTTCAGTTTGCCAACATATAGCATAACACCCAGTGCTCATCCCACCAAGTGCCCCCCTCAGTGCCCATCACCCAGTCACCCTAACCCCCCGGCCACCTCCCCTTTCATTACCCTTTGTTCGTTTCCCAGAGTTGGTGTCTCTCATGTTTTGTCACCTTCACTGATATTTTCACTCATTTTCTCTCCTTTCCCTTTATTCCCTTTCACTAATTTTTATATTCCCCAAATGAATGAGACCATATAAGGATTGTTCTTTTCCAATTGACTTATTTCACTCAGCATAATACCAGAAAACTACTTTTAAATGTAAAATTTCCCAATTACATAAAACACCAACCAAACACAACAGTCTAGCCAACTGGATTTGGTTTTCAAATTAGAAGAGTTCAAATTTATGAAACTTGTACATTGTCACTTGTTATAACCATCCTGAGATAGACTTTTTTGTTTCTGTTTCTGATTTTTGTTTTTTAAATATAGCATAGGGAAAAACTTTAAAGAAAGACATACAATTTCCTTATAAGTATATAGAAACACCCTCACCCTGAGTTGTCAGATTGTCAGATTTATTGATGTTAAATTAGATGATTCTATTTAAAGTTTATTATTTTAAGTGCATCTTGCTTTTTTAAATTGTTAGGCTTTTTAAACTTTCATTTGATAATAAATCAACATAGGTTCATAAATGCCATGGATAATCATGACAAGAATATACGGAAATTAAGTGTATGTGTACAAATCACACGTCCAGTCTCTTGCTCCTTAAGCATTGTTTACTCTTAGATCTATAATCTAATTTTTTAAAGAAAATGCAATGTATAATAAATCTTGAGTTTCGAATACTATGTGCAATCACGATGCTCTAGCATCTCAAAAGTAGACAGGGAAAATAAAGAATCAGAACAAAGGGAAACTATTTGTTTCCAAATCAAGAACAAACAATAAACCATGTCTTAGTGGCTATAAACTCAAGGCATCAAGCCATAGAACAGGGTAATTTTTACGAAATATAGAATAATCTACCATGCATCAAGCAAACTGTATTGAATCTAATAAATCTAAAACTCTTAATAAAGTGCTTGGCAGGAAATCATCGAGCAGATCCAGTGTTCTGAGCTCATGTGCCACAGCTGTCACCAGAGGACCGGGGTGAAATTCTGAGTAGCTACAAAGGCAAAAACACAGAAAGTAGAGGAAAATTTCATGTCATTAACACTGTGAAGCAGTGTTTGCTCAGCTCAACAGCCTCAATGATTACATTTTGTTTTTCTGCATATCTACATTCTATTCACGTAATACCCATATGGTTCAAGTGGTGTCCCTATTATTAGTCTTCTGACAGGAATGTCCCTTGCAAAAGACCATTGTTTGCTTTATGGGGAAAAGAGATATTTAGAGAGACGTTTGTCTTGAGGATCCACCCAGCTTTAAGAAAGGGTAATGCCCATGACTGGACAACTTTAATTCAAAAACATTAGTACTATATTTTAGGTAAATGTTTAAGGAAGAGGAAGTATTACTAAACTCAGATTCCATTCTCCAGATGCTATAAAATGGCATGTGTTACCAATTTTTGAAAATACATATAAATTATTATTTTAATAGAACAACAATAGTAGTAACTAATTGTTGGTAAGCAATATGCCAAGAAATATATTGTGTATCTCACATGACTTGATTAATTTATCCTCTGTCACTCTGTGAGGTAGCTACTATTGTTACATCTATTTTCAGATATGGAAATAGAGTAAGTGGCAGAGCTGGGATTTCAATCTGATCAGTTTGATTCAGGAGGTAGTTTTACCTCTTTGAGTGTCATTATGGTGAGATATTTGCCTGGTAGGCAGTCAAGTATGATTCTAACCCCATACTTAGTCCAAGTCTTCAAAATGGAAAGTCTATTCATTTTGCCAACCTGCCTTTGATTCAAATGAGGAATCTGCAGGATGCAGCTGATCACTACAAACCCCGAGAACTCCCTCATTCACTTCAAGACTGGCAGGGTTTATATACCCTTATTTAATCAAATTGTAACTGAACCGAGTGAGAGTTTGTCCCCTCAATGCACAGAGAGCCAATAAAAACTGACACTGAGCTTTTGCAGTGAAGAAAGATAAGCTGTTAATGGTGTGGTCTCACCCATGAGAACAGTACCTAATGCTCAAAAGTCCTGTACCCCCTCATGGTTTGCAAGTGAGGATTTTTAAGGTCAAAATTTGGAGCAGGGGGCTCCTGAGAAGGTGGACGCTGTTGATTGGAGGCCCATGATGTCATGCTAGCAGATGCTCCGATGCCATTTCATTAAGTCCCACAGCGGTCTTCTCCGTCTCAAGAGATTTGGAATCTGAAAGACATCTCGATTCCTTATGTTAAAAATTTCACTAAGTACATCTGGTGATCATATCTATTTGTAAGCTAGTGGGGTTGCATTCTTACAGGTTTCTTGGCTAGTTCAGTTATGCCTGGGGATGATATGACCTCTATTGATCATTCTTTCATCTGAACTGATACGATGGAGGCCAGCTTCAAATATGATTGGATTACTTGTGATTTGTTTAATTTATGCTGTAAATCTAAAATCATATTGCTAATTCTTCTTTTTAAAAAAATATTTATTTATTTGTTTGAAAGAGGGAGAGAGTGAAAGAGAGAAAGTGGAAGAGAAGGGAAGAGGGGGAGGGAGAGAGAGCCTGACAAGAGGCTCGGTCTCACGACCTGGAGACCATGACCCTGAGATCATGACCTGAGCCAAAACCAAGAGTCGAGTGCTTAACCAACTGCAGCACCCAGGTGCCCCATATTGCTACTCTTCTAATGTTTGCTTTAGTAGGGAGGGATTTTTTTTTTTTCTTAACTTACTGGATTCTTTTGGCTGGTCTACTAATTAAATTGGTTAACATCTAATTTTGTACTTATGAGAGCCCCACAAAGACATGAAAAGCTTCAAGACAGGCAATTGAGGCTTAATATGCCATTCTGAGTTAAGGAGTTAGGGGTAGGGATCTGGGGCTTCAAAAGGAAGGAACACAATTAACAGAAAGATGATAAGAGCAAATAATTGGAAAACAAATGTTTGTCATGACCTGCAGAGACAGTGGGACACAGAGGAAACTGAACAAACGTATCTTGCTGAGTTCCCCTTAGCTTGGCACACCTAGCCTGTACTTTTTGTAGATATTTCTGGTGGTACCTCTCTTCCAGGACCAGACCTCCTCTGAATTCTCAGAGACAAATAAGGGGGAGGGGAAAGTTTTTGAATCCGTTGGATCTTGATTGCCTTCAGCTCAAAACAGTCCACATGACAAAGTGACACATTTTGTGGCAGCCTATTCTGATTCCCTTTAATTTCAAAGGGATTTAATATGCATAAGTGAATAAACCATTACGTTCAGTCTGTATAAAGGGTGTTATCAGTCATCTGCTTTGCATTGGGGAAGTTTTCCTCTGAGGGTAAATTCCTCTGAATTATGCTGCCCTATGAAAGGCAGCTATGCTTAGCACAACATCACTAGTGCTGCACTCTGCTGCACTATGATATGGCAGAAACACATCCTTGATAGCAGTGCCGAGGAATCAGATCTCCCCACCAAAATGAGCTTTCCAGATAGTTCTGTGTGCCTTAAACATTGAAGAACAGCATTCAAAAGATTTTATTTTAATTTTAATTTTTTTGAAGATTTTATGTACTTATTTGAGAGAGAGCAAGAATGTGTGCGTGAGTGGGGGAGGGGTAGAGAGAGAGGGAAAGAGTGAATCTTAAGCAGACTCAGAGCTGAGAGCAGAGCCTGATTTGGGGCTAATCTCAAGACTCTGAGATTATAACTAAGCTGAAACCACGAGTTGGATGCTAAACCTACTGAGCCACCCTGATCAGAAACTCTTTCACTTAACATACAAGTTCATAGCTTTTCTTTTTTTCTAAAATTGCCAGATATTATCAGGAGCATAGCCTCCCAAATAATGGAGGAACTTCATCCTAGCCTCATGATGTACCAATTTAGTAATGGAGAATATAGAAGCAGGCAGGGATAGAGGGAGGAAATAATTGAAAGCTATTTGGGCAGCCCTGGTGGCACAGCGGTTTAGCACCGCCTGCAGCCCAGGTCGTGATCCTGGAGACCCCAGATCGAGTCCTGAGTCGGGCTTCCTGCATAGAGCCTGCTTCTCCCTCTGCCTGTGTCTCTGCCTCTCTCTCTCTCTCTCTCTCTCTGAATGAATAAATAAATCTTAAAAAAAAAAGTAAAAAATTGAAAGCTATTTGTAGTTTTAAAAAATTCCCAGATTTCACTCTATCATACAATAAGCTTTAAAGAAATTGCTGTTGTATTGAGACCAAACCTATTATAATGAGACAGGTCCAGATAATGATAATGTGCTGTGATTTTAAAATGAAATTCAGGACATAGCTCCAGGGTCTGTTTTTAATGACACCTCCATTGATAAAGGATGTAAAATTTTCCAAGTCTGTTAGCTAGTCATTCAGTAGTAAATTTGACCAAGTGTAATGACACCCACATTTTCTTATTAGAGTGCTTATGGTTATCTACGTAGCAAATGGCAAATTGGAGATTTATATGCCATTTAAACTAGGTTACATCTAGGAAAATTCATTCTGGGTCATTATGGGAAGACTGCTCTTAAAACAGTCTAGTGGAACAGTTTTAGATGGTTTTGTGTAGTACCAAGAGTCATTAATATAACAAGAGATTCCTTTTTAGCAGAAGAGTTATTTGAATAGACAGCTGGGCATTGTAGTGCAAAACAGGCATCAGCTTAGTTTTGCACTTTGGCCTTATAACATAAAACCGTGTCATTACAAGCCCTATTATGGCAGGAAATCTGTCTAATGTAGCTCATTCTTGCTCTTAGTCCAGGGAGGTTTAATTACCAGAAGAATTAATCTCACCAATAATGGGGGATCCCTGCGTGGCCCAGCAGTTTGGCGCCTGCCTTTGACCCAGGGCGCGATCCTGGGGACCCGGGATCGAGTCCCATGTCGGGCCCCCTGCATGGAGCCTGCTTCTCCCTCTGCCTGTGTCTCTGCCTCTGTGTGTGTGTGTGTGTGTGTGTGTGTGTGTGTGTGACTATCATGAATGAATAAATAAAATCTTTTTTAAAAAATCTCACCAATAATAATAAGTAATATTTGTAAGGACTTTGAAGTTTACAAGGATTTTCACATATAGTTCCTGCCCTTGTATCATTGCCCATACTTCCTAACTGTTCTTCCTGACACCAGTTTCAACTCCTTCCAGTACATTCTCTGTATTTATGATCAAAACACAAATTTCATCACATTATTTTCCTGATTATACATTTACAGCATTTTCCTTATTGCCTACATGGTAAAGTCTAGGTCATTAGCAAATCATACAGTGTAGTAATATTGCTTGTGTGGAATCAGATTTTCCGTAACACACGCACACACACAAACACACACAAATATACCAAAATGTATTAAAAAGGTAGTGACAACATAGAGAGGAGTAGATGCTGCAGATCTTTGCTAGTCTTGTTTCCTAACATTTTCCATTGTAAAGAGTTCACAGCTTCCGGTGGCATAGATAATACAGGTCAGGGACCAGATAGATTTCAGACAAAATTTTAATAGCTCATATATATTAAACATTTTATACAACATGGCATAGTACTTAATACATAATAACCGCTCAACAATAATTTTCTAAACTTTATTTCAATGTGGCAAGTACTGCAGTATAATACATCCTCTACTATGGAATTTCCACAGACTGAGGATGTTGTTATGGTAAGGTTCCAGTGTATAAATTATGTGAAAATACTGGGCAAAAGGGAAGGAAATATTTTGCCAGCTGATAATATAATGTTGCAAAACTTCTATTCAAGGAGATTTTTAAAAATCTGAGTTTACTATTGTATATTTCACAGTTGAAAATAAGCTCTGGCCCATGAGATTTTACCTACACATTGGGGACAACATCTTGTTAAAACAAGATTGTGAAGTTTATAAGAAAGTAGTAAAGTCTGCCTTTCGATATAGACTTACATTTTTGTTCTTCCTGTTTCTTTTGGAATCTGCATTTTTCTGTGAATGATGAGTATTTCTTGGTCACCAAATCCTCTCTTAGTCTACATTCATTTGGTAGTACACTGGAAAGCTGAAGAAAAGTGATTAAAGACCAGGAATGTCAATGTTTTTGGCATGGAAATGGATCATATTTGACTTTTTCAAATATATGCTCTTGAAAATTGGCCATTCGTATGTACAGACGTTTAAATTTCTAAATATAATAAGCTGTGTAAAAGGAGATATGATTTGAGGAAATGAGTATAGTAATGGTCATTACGGGAAGCACCAGTGCAAAATTACCAGTTCAAGAACACTTTATGGAACATAATGAATTGTCATAGTTGTTTTTAGAGTTAGAAAGATTCTTTGACTAAATGTTAGAACATCTTTGTTTAACAGCATTCATTCTAAGAAAGACATACAAATACACTGATATAGTGTCACTGATCTCTCTTATTTACAAATCATTTAAATTACAAAGAACAAACATTCCCTTCAAAAAATCTGAATATACCCTTCCTTAGCTTGAACTTTAATTGAACTTGATAAAAGTAATTTGATTTTCAGGGTTGTTCCTATCATATCTTAATGAATTAAAGAAATATAGCAAAGATTCCTTGTGTGTATGTTTTTTGTAATAATGAAAAAAATCACAGTTACACATTACCTATAAAGAAAAAGAAGGAATATGATGTAGGTTGAATTGACTTATATACTACATCATTTAATTCCTACAAGTCTTTTGTTTTGTTTTATTTAAAAATTTTTTTAAATTCCTACAACAGTCTTTTGAAAGAGGAATTACAATCTTCACTTTAGATGTAAAGTACCAGTGCAATACTATCTTATATAGAATAAAGTTACAGTTGTTTATAATGAATTGAAGATTATTGTTTCACTGTGTTTAACATTTTCTGGATGATGCTGTTTTTAAAGAAAAGTAGTGTAAATGTAAAAATTCAATGTATTGGTGGGATCAATAATTGTGATCACATTCAACATTTATAAATTCATTTTCTCTCTAAATTGAAAAGAACTGGAATTTTTTTTAAAGAGTTATTTATTGGGCAGCCCGGGTGGCTCAGCAGTTTAGCGCCACCTTCAGCCCAGGTCGTGATCCTGGAGACCCGGGATCAAGTCCCACGTAGGGCGCCCTGCATGGAGCCTGCTTCTCCCTCTGCCTGTGTCTCTGCCTCTCTCTCTCTCAATCCTCTCTGTGTGTTCTCATGAATAAATAAATAAAATCTTTTAAAAAAAGAGCTACTTATTGATTTATTTATTCATGATGGACATAGAGAGAGAGAGAGAGAGGCAGAGACACAGGCAGAGGGAGAAGCAGGCTCCATGCCGGAAGCCCGACGGGGGACTCGATCCCGGGACTCCAGGATCACACCCTGGGCCAAAAGCAGGCGCTAAACCGCTGAGCCACCCAGGGATCCCCAAAAGGACTGCAATTAAAGAAGAGACCAGAATTATTTATATCATTAACTTTATTTTTTCAGTGTTCAGAATAAAAGTCAATATCAACATGTGTAATAACAACAGTCTTTTCCAAAAAGTCTATCTCTCACAATTATTTTTAATAAACGCAAAGATAATAGGAAAGAAGTGTTATCTAGTTATCTAATTATAGATATCTATGTTATCTAGTTTTGTGAAAACACATAATACTGAGAATGTCAGAATTTTTTGTTTAGGAACATGATCTCTTTAAGAGTGTGATGAAAATAATAGATCATCTTCTCAGAAGAAGAACTACATATGCATACACACTAATCCTCCAATCCTCAAATCAATTAAAATCCCTTTTATGTATGCAGTAGTATGAAATATAGAACCCACAGATTTATGATGACCCAAGATCCTACAATTATTTACTCCCTGCAATCTTCATGCTTACCCCCAAGGATTTCAAACCCCAATTACCCTCCACTGTTTGTTTTCCCTAGCATTTTCACCATCTGACGACACATGATGTAATTTACTCATGCATTGAGTGTCCATTGCCTGTTCCACTTTCCAGAATGCAGCTTCCACCAGGGCAATGACCTTTGTCTATTATGGTCAACAGTTCACCTAGAACAGTTTCTGACACAAAACAGTCCCTCATTATTTCCTGAACCAATAAATAGATTTATAGTGACTGTATATGTCGTATTAAGAATATAAGCCTCAAATTTGAATTCAAGAACCTTTTATTGAATTGTTGATCTGCATATCCCTAACTTCATCCTTTTAAAAGTAATAGACCATGCATGTTGTTGTAGTGTTTTTAGGATGAAATAACAAATATATAATCTTATAATAACCATCTATCACTTATATGACTGCACAGATTGTTCCCTGAATTAGCCATAGAATGTGGAGGCCAAAGCCACCACTTCTTATAGGATTATCAAATGTCCATATTAAGTGTCAGTTTTGATTGAAAGTTTCTTTAAGGGTAAGTTGATAGTTTACAATGTCTTAATGACCAGAAAAATTTTATCAAAAATAATGGTAATTCAAATATTATTATAGCAAGTAAATTATTAAATTCGGAATTACACCCATACTGACACCCCCCACACACACACAATTAGACATTTTTCCCCAGTGTATTTACCTCGGATGATATCTGAGGTACCTCAGATGATGTTTCTTTGATTTGTTGATTGGTTTTCATTATTTTATTTTGTTTTCCAGCATTGTGTCCTTACTCTCATATTTTTGGGCCATTCTTCAAATAGAATATCCAGGTTTCATTACCAATGGTAAGATGAAACCATGAACTTAAAAAGTCACCTTAATAACCAAATGTATCATAAAATGTACAAGTAGAAAAAAAGTCTATGGCATCGCTAGCCAATATATCTTTATCACAGCTACTACTGAGAAGACAGACTGATAAAATGTGGGAAGATAATTTAGATTTTGTGAGGAAGGAAAACATGTTCTTACACTTAGGGACTATTCATTACATTTTAGTACAAAGGAAATTTTTTATATAGCTGAGTTATCAGCCAGTGAATGAAAACAGAAGGATGAACAGTTCTATATAATTGTTGTAGAATACTCGCCAAGTCTTGTGAGATTCAGCCTGAGGATAAGTGGGGAAGAAAGAATAAAGGGAGCTCATCAAACAGTTGATACTCTTTGTAGGGAGGGCCTCTTGGTTGTTGGATAGGAGGAAGCAGGCAGATGTCAAAACTATGTTCATAGCTCCTTCCTCTACAATGACACAGGTTCTGTTAGATACTTCTCACACTGAAATAAACGACTCTGTTCACACACCCGTGTGCAAGATTAGAATATTTATTCTCCGTGATATGACTACTCCTTAAAACCCAGGCCGTCTGGCAAACTATGCGTGAATGAATGGATGAATGAATGAGATCTATGAGTCACCTGCCACAGAGAATGAGAGTTTATTGTGTTTGTCTAGATAAAGAACATACTGGGGTGTAAGTTTTGTTGTTGTTGTTGTTCTTTTACCTAAACTTGTCAATTATACTCCTTCTTACCATTATTCAGTTTTATCCTAAATTTCATTATTATCTTCTTAAATAATTTGTGCTATAAACCAGCAAGTCCCCTTGTTCCTGTGTTTTCTCGTACTGCTGTGATACCATTTTTTTTTGTTGGATTAGTCTGTATGTCACACACATAAGAACACAGCAATTGAGATATTAACAATGTTAAACAATTTTATTAATAGAATATATCTCTCCATTTCTTCAGATCTTCTTTAATATCCCTTCATTGGGTTTCACAATTTGCTACATAAAATCTGTAAATATTCTGCACTTAACAACTATATATTTTGTAGCATTTTCTTTCTTGTGAATGGTAGCATATATTTGGCTATATTTTCTAACTTATTGCTATGTAGAGAAATGTGCTGATTTTACAGAAGGTCTGAAATGCTGATAATAATAACTGGAACTTCAGAAATATGGATTAAAACAGAGAAAAACAAAGAGAAAAATAGTAAACTAGATAATGAATTTGATGAAATCACTCAGAATGAAGTGCAGAGAAATAAAGATAAGAATAGAAGAAGAAGAGAGGTGCCTGGGTGGCTCAGTCAGTTAAGTGTCTGCCTTCAGCTCAGGTCATGATCAGCCCTTCCTTGGGCTCCATGCTCAGAGGAGAGCCTGCTTCTCCCTCTTCTCCCCATTTATGCTCTCTGTTGCTATCTCTCTCTCAAATGAATAAATAAAATCTTTTTAAAAAAGAGGGAGAGAGAATATAAGAAGAAGAGATTGAGATAACTGAAGGAGAAAGTGAGGAGACCCAGTCTATAGTAACAAGTTCTAGAAGGGGATACCGTAGATATTGGAGGGAGAACTGTATCAAAACTTGGCCCAGGAAAGCTCAGGACTGTTCTGGTGGCCTTGGAGAAGCCCACTAGGGCATGATGCATCATGGTTAATGACATGGACTTTAGGTTTAAATTAGTATCAGTTAAAGTCACAGCTCCAACATTTACGAAAAGTGTGAGTGCCCTTGTATATGGGCATCACGTGAGCTCCTACTTTATCATATTGTCAGTGAGACAATACAAGGGCACTGTTCAGTATTGTACCTGACACATAACACCCAGAGAATGTTACCTCTTATAGGATTCTAAAAGTGTAATGCTACTCACATTAATAGAATAAACTGATGAATGATAAATCAATGTATTAATATATTGTATAGAATTATTTAATTATTAATGTATTAATAATAATGTAATGATTTATATATTGCTATATTATATTAATATTAATTATATGGAGGTGTAGAGGTGCTAAATAATATCTTTAAGACCTAGCTATCATGGAATTAAATACATTGTTCCTTAGAGATGAAAACACTTGTCATGCATATCTAGTGCTGCTATCATTCCAATAGTAGTATAATTTTATTCTCATTTTTCAGCTCAAAAGATTCCAGTTTGGCGGGATTAGGAACTAAGAATTGTGGGGAGCTAAATTTTGGGCTAGGGGGCACTTTAGATAAAAAAAAAATACTAAAGCTTGGATCATTTGTCAAAATGACACACCTGAGTAGTGATGAAGCCAGGATTCAAACCCATGGTGCACCCCTGTGCAAATTTCTGTCTAATAAGCCACTATGAGACACACCGAGTCATTGAAATGCAGAGTAAGTGATAGGGGAAGCATTCACATTATGTTTACCAATAATGTAGGGAAGGAAGGAAGGAAGGAAGGAAGGAAGGAAGGAAGGAAGGAAGGAAGGAAGGAAGGAAGGAAGGAAGGAAATACTATGAATACATTTTAAATAGGATACAAATTTGTACAGAGCTTGTAACAAAAAAAAATAAAAGACTTCTTTTAATAGAAGTTTAAAAAGGTCTGGGAAGGAGTTAAACAAAAGATTTGTATTTACCTCTAAAAAAACTCCTTATTGCTTTCCATACTCTTCTACCATGAAAACTTTTACTTTTTAATAATTTTATTTAAAAATGACTTTTTAAAACAAAATATAGTCTCAAGAAAGGCAAGAAACCACATTTGGAGTTAGGAGTTTGAAGGGAAGCAGTAGTTTCTATTTATAATGAATTCAGAATATAAAAAAGTAGTAAAGGACAGGCTTCCACCTCCTCTCCTTCCTCTCCTCCCTCTCATATTGCCCTCACTCATTTTCCCTTTGATTTTTCCTACATTTATGGTAGTTCAGGGTGCATATTGCACAAGAGATCCAGTCTAACAGGATGAAGGAGGGCTTCAGTCCAGTGCTAAGATACCACTGCATCCACCAGAAGAAGAGAGAGCCGTTTCTTACTTGATAACCTTTCCACTCCTATTTTTGTATGTCTGTGCTGTGATCAAAGCACGGGCCTTAGTTGTGAGGCTCTTGATATTGAGGGCAGAGTGGGGGAGTTTGGGGGCATACGCCCGAACAGTCATCTGTTCACCTAAGCCAAGTGGAGCTGAAATCCTGCATATGTGCCAGAATGCCATTTTTTTCTTTCTCCTTTTCTCTGTTGCTTATCATACCCTGGACTATTCAGGACAATCAGCAATTGGACAGAATACTCAAGGAGGGGGATATTAAGCTCTACTTTTTTTTTTTAAGATTTTATTTATTTGAGAGAGAGAGAGAGATCACCAGCATGAGCAGGGGCAGGGGGAGGTCAGAGGAAGAGAGAAACAGACTCTCCCCGCTGAACAGGAGCCCAACTCGGCTCCATCCCAGGACCCCAGGATCATGATCTGAACCGAAGGCAGACACATAAACAACTGAGCCCCCAGGTGCCCCTGAGCTCCACTTTTGAAGGGAAGAGTATCAAATAATTTTTAGACACATTTTAAAATGAAAACTTTTTTTATATTGTTTGCATAAAAATGCCAAGAAGAATTACAGTGTTACGTATACAGAGATAATTTAACAAAGAATCTCACACTCTAGTTTTTGAATACAAGAGAACAACACTATAATTTGTACTGGTTATTACAGAAAAAAATGTATATATGCTAATTTTAAGACAAATTCTCAAATTTAGAATATCTTAACCAACTCTTCCAATTTATAATTTGAGTAAATATTGCTATGCTACATTCAGTATTTAACTCAAAAATATTTCTGTACTCAGAACTCTGTAGAATACCAGATTGTTATAGATTGTGAACAAATCTATATGAAAAAATACATCCCAGGGTTCCTTGGGTGGCTCAGTGTTTAGCGCCTGCCTTCAGCCCAGGGCATGAACCTGGAGTCCCAGGATCAAGTCCCATATTGGGCTTCCTGCATACAGCCTGCTTCTCCCTCTGCCTGTGTCTCTGCCTCTGTGTGTGTGTGTGTGTGTGTGTGTGTGTGTGTGTGTGTGTGTGTCTCATGAATAAATAAAATCTTTAAAAAGAAAGAAAAAGAAAAAATACATCCCAGACTAAGTTCAGGTATCATTACTATTGTAGCAAACCATATTCTATATTTAAATGGTTTCTAATTTGGTAAGCAAATATAGAAAACTTGGAGTGGATTTAATTCAAAAATGAATTATAAAGCAACAAAATACGCTTCTGTAAAATCTGATTTCTAAGGAAGTTAATTGAGATTTTCTTAGAACAGTAAAATCCTGAAGTTCTGAGTATATAATCATTTTCAGGAAAAATATCTTTAATCTTGATACATGGCTTTTGTGCACAAACTTTATATGAATAGGAGGGATGATGTAAAATATAAGATGATGGGATCCCTGGGTGGCTCAGCAGTTTAGTGCCTGCCTTTGGCCCAGGGCATGTTCGGGGAGTCCCAGGATCGAGTCCCACATCAGACTCCGGCGTGGAGCCTGCTTCTCCCTCTGCCTGTGTCTTTGCCTCTCTCTCTCTCTCTCTCTCCTTCTCTCTCTCTCTCTCTGTCTCTCATGAATGAATAAATAAAATCTTTAATAAAAAAATATATATAAGATGCTGACAGGGGTTCCTGAGTGACTCAATCGGTTAAGTGACCAGCTCTTGATTTCAGCTTGGGTCAGGGTCTCTGTCTCAGAGATCTTAACCAAGCCCTGCCTCTCTCCTCAGAGAGTCCGCTGGAAATTCCCTCTCTCTCTCTCTCTCTCTCTCTCTCTCTCTCTCCCCCCACCCCCCTGCTCTGCGTGTCCTCCTGTTCATATGCACTCTCTCTGTCAAATAAATAAATCTTTCTTAAAAAAGAAAAAGATATAAGAATCAATAGATTAAAAATATTAGTTATGCTAACAAGGAAAATTAGAACAAGATTAAAATATAAAGATCAAAATTATTAGTTATGCTAACAAGGAAAATTAGAACAATCTTTTATCAACACTGCAAATTTAGTATTTGGCATATTTTTTTTAAAGATTTATTAATTTATTTATTCATGATAAATAGGCAGGCACTAAACTGCTGAGCCACCCATGATAGACATAGAGAGACAGAGAGAGAGAGAGAGAGAGAGAGAGAGAGGCAGAGACACAGGAAGAGGGAGAAGCAGGATCCATGCCGGAAGCCTCACGCAGGACTCGATCCCAGGACCCCAGGATCGCGCCCTGGGCCAAAGGCAGGCACTAAACCACCGAGCCACCCAGGGATCCCCAGTATTTGGCACATTATATTCTATTTAACATTCTGAAATTTCCCTATTTTGCTGCCAATTTTTTCACATATCTCTTTATCTTCCGATCTATTCCTTTCCACATGCCTCTTCCTGTCCACTTTTACTACTGAACTGAAACTACTTTCTCCATTACCATCTATGACACATCATTCTATTTTCTATTTTTCACAGATCATTGATCTTTTCATTTTTCCTGTTTCTTGACTTTCTGTACTGTTGAATTTCTCTAGTTTTATAAGATTCTTTACACGTTAATTTTTGCACCTCTACAGTATTTTTGTTTTTCAGTAATTCTTTAAGGATGCACATTTCTGTAATTATCAGGTCAAACAATACAAAATATTGTTAAATCAGTACAATTAATATGCCATTATCAACTAGTGATAGCATTTATAGTTTTCTTTAAAGTTATGGTTTTTTTCATTTCTTACTCTAATAGGCTGGAAACCTGCAATGGGGGTGGTTACATGTGTTTGCCTTTGTCCACTTCTTTGCTTTTAACTATGATTTTGATTCTCCTCGTTTTCCTCCCCTCTCCATGTTAGAGTTACAGAGATGTTTAAGGGCCTATTTCCTCTCTCTTATTATTTCCCTTAGTTTCTCAGACACTGGGAGTTTCCCACCTACAGTTTCTTTGACACAAGCCAATGTATCTTCATTCCTGCTCATTACATCTTTCTCAGTCTCAAAGCCTTCTTTCTCTGACCCATCCAGTTTCTTCATCGTGGAATAGTCTTGCCAAAACAAGAGACCCCAATTTTATTAATGATAAAGTTTATATACTTACTTGTGTGATTTGTAAATAAAATCATACATATAATTTGTACTTCTGAAAGACATTTTAAATTGAGGGCAGATTGTCTTTTATATTTCTTTTTTTTAATAAATTTATTTTTTACTGGTGTTCAATTTACCAACATACAGAATAACACCCAGTGCTTATCCCGTCAAGTGTCCCCCTCAGTGCCCGTCACCCATTCACCCCCACCCCCCGCCCTCCTCCCCCTCCACCAACCCTAGTTCATTTCCCAGAGTTAGGAGTCTTTATGTTCTGTCTCCCTTTCTGATATTTCCCACACATTTCTTCTCCCTTCCCTTATATTCCCTTTCACTATTATTTATATTCCCCAAATGAATGAGAACATACACTGTTTGTCCTTCTCCGATTGACTTACTTCACTCAGCATAATACCCTCCAGTTCCATCCACGTTGAAGCAAATGGTGCGTATTTGTCGTTTCTTATGGCTGAGTAATATCCCATTGTATACATAAACCACATCTACTTTATCCATTCATCTTCCAATGGACACCGAGGCTCCTTCCACAGTTTGGCTATTGTGGACATTGCTGCTAGAAACATCGGGGTGCAGGTGTCCCGGCGTTTCATTGGATCTGAATCTTTGGGGTAAATCCCCAACAGTGCAATTGCTGGGTCGTAGGGAAGGTCTATTTTTAACTCTTTGAGGAACCTCCACACAGTTTTCCAGAGTGGCTGCACCAGTTCACATTCCCACCAACAGTGTAAGAGGGTTCCCCTTTGTCCGCATCCTCTCCAACATTTGTGGTTTCCTGCCTTGTTAATTTTCCCCATTCTCACTGGTGTGAGGTGGTATCTCATTGTGGTTTTGATTTGTATTTCCCTGATGGCAAGTGATGCAGAGCATTTTCTCATGTGTATGTTGGCCATGTCCATGTCTTCCTCTGAGATTTCTCTTCATGTCTTTTGCCCATTTCATGATTGGATTGTTTGTTTCTTTGGTGTTGAGTTTAATAAGTTCTTTATAGATTTTGGAAACTAGCCCTTTGAGCGGTCGTTTGCAAATATCTTCTCCCATTCTGTAGGTTGTCTTTTAGTTTTGTTGACTGTATCAAAAAATACAAAAGCTTCTGTGCAAAAGCTTCTTATCTTGATGAAGTCCCAATAGTTCATTTTTGCTTTTGTTTCTTTTGCCTTTGTGGATGTATCTTGCAAGAAGTTACTGTGGCCAAGTTCAAAAAGGGTGTTGCCTGTGTTCTCCTCTAGGATTTTGATGGACTCTTGTCTCACATTTAGATCTCTCATCCATTTTGAGTTTATCTTTGTGTATGGTGAAAGAGAGTGGTCTAGTTTCATTCTTCTGCATGCGGATGTCCAATTTTCCCAGCACCATTTATTGAAGAGACTGTCTTTCTTCCAATGGATAGTCTTTCCTCCTTTATCAAATATTAGTTGACCATAAAGTTCGGGGTCCACTTCTGGGTTCTCTATTCTGTTCCATTGATCTATGTGTCTGTTTTTGTGCCACTACCACACTGTCTTGATGACCACAGCTTTGTAGTACAACCTGAAATCTGGCATTGTGATGCCCCCAGCTATGGTTTTCTTTTTTAAAATTCCCCTGGCTATTCGGGGTCTTTTCTGATTCCACACAAATCTTAAAATAATTTGTTCTAACTCTCTGAAGAAAGTCCATGGTATTTTGATAGGGATTGCATTAAACGTGTAAATTACCCTGGGTAGCATTGACATTTTCACAATATTAATTCTGCCAATTCATGAGCATGGAATATTTTTCCATCTCTTTGTGTCTTCCTCAATTTCTTTCAGAAGTGTTCTATCGTTTTTAGGGTATAGATCCTTTACCTCTTTGATTAGGTTTATTCCTAGGTATCTTATGCTTTTGGGTGCAATTGTAAATGGGATTGACTCCTTAATTTCTCTCTCTTCAGTCTCATTGTTAGTGTATAGAAATGCCATTGATTTCTGGGCATTGATTTTGTATCCTGCCATGCTACCAAATTGCTGTATGAGTTCTAGCAATCTTGGGGTGGAGGCTTTTGGGTTTTCTAGGTAGAGTATCATGTCATCGGTGAAGAGGGAGAGTTTGACTTCTTCTTTGCCAATTTGAATGCCTTTAATGTCTTTTTGTTGTCTGATTGCTGAGGCGAGGACTTCCAATACTATGTTGAATAGCAGTGGTGAGAGTGGACATCCCTGTCTTGTTCCTGATCTTAGGGGAAAGGCTCCCAGTGCTTCCCCATTGAGAATGATATTTGCTGTGGGCTTTTCGTAGAGGCTTTTAAGATGTCGAGGTTAGTTCCCTCTATCCCTACACTCTGAAGAGTTTTGATCAGGAATGGATGCTGTATTTTGTCAAATGCTTTCTCTGCATCTAATAAGAGGATCATATGGTTCTTGGTTTTTCTCTTGCTGATATGATGAATCACATTGATTGTTTTACAAGTGTTGAACCAGCCCTGTGTCCCGGGGATAAATCCTACTTGGTCATGGTGAATAATTTTCTTAATGTGTTGTTGGATCCTATTGGCTAGTATCTTGTTGAGAATTTTTGCATCCATGTTCATCAGGGATATTGGTCTGTAATTCTCCTTTTTGGTGGGGTCTTTGTCTGGTTTTGGAATTAAGCTGATGCTGGCCTCATAGAACGAATTTGGAAGTACTCCATCTCTTTCAATCTTTCCAAACAGCTTTAGTAGAATAGGTATGATTTCTTCTTTAAACGTTTGATAGAATTCCCCTGGGAAGCCATCTGGCCCTGGACTCTTGTGTCTTGGGCGGTTTTTGATGACTGCTTCAATTTCCTCCCTGGTTATTGGCCTGTTCAGGTTTTCTATTTCTTCCTGTTCCAGTTTTGGTAGTTTGTGGCTTTCTAGGAATGCGTCCATTTCTTCTAGATTGCCTAATTGATTGGCGTAGAGCTGTTCATAATATGTTTTTAAAATCGTTTGTATTTCCTTGATGTTGGTAGTGATCTCTCCTTTCTCATTCATGATTGTATTAATTTGAGTCTTCTCTCTCTTCTTTTTAATAAGGCTGGCTAATGGTTTATCTATCTTATTAATTCTTTCAAAGAACCAACTCCTGGTTCTGTTGATCTGTTCCACAGTTCTTCTGGTCTCGATTTCATTTAGTTCTGCTCGAATTTTAATTAACTCTCTTCTTCTGCTGGGCGTAGGGTCCATTTGCTGTTTTTTCTCTAGCTCCTTTATGTGCAAGGTTCGCTTTTGTATTTGAGTTCTTTCCAGTTTTTGAATGGATGCTTGTATTGCAATGTATTTCCCCCTCAGGACTGCTTTTGCTGCATCCCA
Organism: Vulpes vulpes; assembly: GCF_048418805.1. NCBI lineage: Eukaryota > Metazoa > Chordata > Mammalia > Carnivora > Canidae > Vulpes > Vulpes vulpes. The sequence continues at coordinate 17,046,694 of NC_132789.1, read as the reverse complement.
AAGATTTTGAACGGTTGTATCTTTATTGTCATTAGTTTCCATGAATATTTTTAATTCTTCCTTAATTTCCTGGTTGACCCTTTCATCTTTTAGCAGGATGGTCCTTAACCTCCACGTGTTTGAGGTCCTTCCAAACTTCTTGTTGTGATTTAGTTCTAATTTCAAGGCATTATGGTCTGAGAATATGCAGGGGACGATCCCAGTCTTTTGGTATCGGTTCAGACCCGATTTGTGACCCAGTATGTGGCCTATTCTGGAGAAAGTTCCTTGTGCACTTGAGAAGAATGTGTATTCAGTTGAGTTTGGATGTAAAGTTCTGTAGATATGTGTGAAATCCATCTGGTCCAGGGTATCATTTAAAGCTCTCATTTCTTTGGAGATGTTGTGCTTAGAAGACCTATCGAGGGTAGAAAGAGCTAGATTGAAGTCACCAAGTATAAGTGTATTATTATCTAAGTATTTCTTCACTTTGGTTATTAATCGGTTTAAATATTTGGCAGCTCCCACATTCGGGGCATATATGTTGAGGATTGTTAAGTCCTCTTGTTGGATAGATCCTTTGAGTATGATATAGTGTCCCTCTTCATCTCTCACTACAGTCTTCGGGGTAAATTTTAGTTTATCTGATATAAGGATGGCTACCCCTGCTTTCCTTTGAGGACCATTTGAATGGTAAATGGTTCTCCAACCTTTTATTTTCAGGTTGTAGGTGTCCTTCTGTCTAAAATGAGTCTCTTGTAGACAGCAAATAGATGGGTCCTACTTTTTTATCCAGTCTGAAACCATGCGCCTTTTGATGGGGTCATTAAGCCCGTTCACGTTCAGAGTTACTATTGACAGATATGAGTTTAGTGTCATCATGATATCTATTCAGTCCTTGTTTCTGTGGATTGTTCCACTGGACTTCTTCTTAAAGGGGAATTTTAAGAGTCCCCCTTAAAATTTCTTGCAGAGCTGGTTTGGAGGTCACATATTCTTTCAGTTCCTGCCTGTCTTGGAAGCTCTTTATCTCTCCTTCCATTTTGAATGAGAGCCTTGCTGGATAAAGTATTCTTGGTTGCATGTTCTTCTCATTTAGGACCCTGAATATATCCTGCCAGCCCTTTCTGGCCTGCCAGGTCTCTGTGGAGAGGTCTGCTGTTACCCTCATACTCCTCCCCATAAAAGTCAGGGATTTTTTGTCTCTTGCTGCTTTAAGGATCTTCTCTTTATCTTTGTAATTTGCAAGCTTCACTATTAAATGTCGAGGTGTTGAACGGTTTTTATTGATTTTAGGGGGGGATCTCTCTATTTCCTGGATCTGAATGCCTGTTTCCCTACCCAGATTAGGAAAGTTTTCAGCTAGGATTTGTTCAAATACATATTCTGGCCCTCTGGCCCTTTCAGTGCCCTCGGGAACCCCAATTCAACGTAGGTTTTTCTTCCTCAGGCTGTCGTTTATTTCCCTTAATCTGTCTTCATGGTCTTTTAATTGTCTCTTTTTTCCTCAGTTTCCCTCTTTGCCATCAACTTGTCTTCTATGTCACTCACTCGTTCTTCCACCTCGTTAAGCCTCGTCGTTAGGACTTCTAGCTTGGATTGCATCTCATTCAATTGATTTTTAATTTCTGCCTGATTGGATCTAAATTCTGCAGTCATGAAGTCTCTTGAGTCCTTTATGCTTTTTTCTAGAGCCACCAGTAGCTGTATAATAGTGCTTCTGAATTGGCTTTCTGACATTGAATTGTAATCCAGATTTTGTAACTCTGTGGGAGAGAGAACTGTTTCTGATTCTTTCTTTTGAGGTGAGGTTTTCCTTGTAGTCATTTTGCCCAGTGCAGAGTGGCCAAAAACAAGTTGTATTGGGAAAAGGAGAAAAAGAGAGAGAGAGAAGGAAAGAAAAGAGAAAAAGAAAGAAGAAAAAAAGGAAAAAAGAGAAGAAAAAGAGAAAGAAAAAGAAAGGTGGAAAAAAAGGGGGGGGTGGGGGAAGCAATCAGAAATCAGAAAGAAAAAAAAAAACAAACTCGGGGGAGTATCTTCTGATTCTGTACACTTTAAGTCCCTTGACTTCCCCTGGAACTGGTCCGTGTTGCTGGTCTTCTGGGGGAGGGGCCTGCTGTGCTGATTCTCAAGTGTTAGCACTTGGGGGAGCTGCTCTGCCCCCCGCCTGGTGCAGGGCTCAGTGGGGGCTGTTTACCCCGTGAGGCCCCAGGAGGAACAGCCACAGTGGGGCGGCAGCTCTGGGAACCGGGATTCAGCCCCCGCAGTAGCTCCGGGGCTCTCCGTCTGCAGGGCCTGGAGGCTCCGGGGCGGGGCCGCTGATCTGCTCAGCTCTGGGCAGGAGCGTCCTTGCTGTCCTGGGCCCTCTGGGTCTCTGCCTGTCCCGGGGGAGGCCGGATCCTGGGCTGTGTCCCGGCGCCCTGTGCTCCGGGGCCTGCGCTGTTGGATTCGCTCCCGCCCCGCAGCCCCCTCCGCGGAGCCGCCGCCCGAGCCCCTCCGAGCTGCTCCGGGTCCCGCTGTGCGAGCTGCCGTCTTAGGGAGCTCGGGGCACTCTCCCGGGGCGCAGGTGCCTGTTAGTGTCCCAGGGAGCCCGAGGGCATCCCCGCCCTCCTGGGTCCTGCTCTAACTCCCTGCGAGCCCCTTTCCGCCCGGGAAGGTTGGTGCAGCTCCTGCTCCTCCAGGACGGGGCTCTCCTGCCCAGCTCCTCGCGGGGCCCCTCCCCCTTGGAGGCCTTTTGTTCCTTTATTTCTTTTTCCCCCCGGTCTTCCTACCTTGATGGAAGCGCGAACTCTTCTCACTGTAGCGTTTCAGCTGGTCTCTCTTTAAATCTCAGGCCGAATTCGTCGATTTTCAGGATGATTTGAAGGTTATCTAGGTAATTTGGTGGGGACAGGTGATTTGGGGACCCTACTCTTCCGCCTTCTTGCCCCTCCCCTCCATCAGTTACAATTTTGAAATGAACATTCAGCAACATAAAGATCAAAATTTGACTTTAACTCTTAATGTACTATGATAATTTATTTCCAGCATATATTAAGTGAAGCCTGCAAAATAAATAATCTACAGAATCATTAAAAAAAACTCAGAATTTAGTCTTAGCATTCAAATAAAATTAATAAAATGTACTTAGTTGTCTCCAAAATATCACGTTTCATAAATTGCATAAACACATAACAGCCATGATAAATATAGTTTAAAGGATTAACTACAGAATATTATGTACTACATTGAGATTTTATTTGCCTTGAGATTTATGTATAGACATGTATATGTATAAAGTTTTCCATGACACGGAAGTTCATCGCATACCTGTTTTGTGCTTGATAGGAATAATAGTGTAAAAATCAGTATTAAGTCTTCCTTAAGATTCGGAGTCAATTATGCAAATGTGTATATGCTTGCCACAGACTGTTTTGTTCTATTGTGCATGGTTTGAATTGCATGTGAAGAAGTATTCATCTTGATTTAAATACCTTCAACTGTCTCCAGAATAGTTGAAATACTTAAGAAACGTAATGAGACATAATTGGATAATCACTTAAAATGGAAAGTTCGATAATTTCATATTCACGTACCCAATTTTGACCATTTAAAAAAAAAATCTCTGGGTCCATAATACAAGCCATCATTAACTTTGGAGTAACTCCTAAGCAATGAAAGTATGAAAGAAACCATATATATAATAGGTTGTTTTTAATAATTAGCAATCATTTAAAAATCTTTATAATAGTGAAAAATCTGATGAGAAAAATATAGGGCTTATTGGTTAAAATCCTTAAGGCTAAAAATTGTATTTTATTTACTTTCATATATTTGGAGAGTGTGGTGTTTGTATCTGTTTTTTTTTTTAAAAAAAGAGCTTTTTTTTTCTTCTTTTAGATCTGCTTGTCTATTTTAGATAGCCAAAGATGATGAAATATGGAGTGTGTGCTAATTAAAAGCTAATTAGGTGATTTTTACTTTTACTAAGTTACTGATCTATGTGGGGTAATTAGAGCAGGGGGAGCAGTGGTGAAACCAGAAAGGTATCTTGATGATTGGTACAAAGACTGTATGTAGCATTGATAGGTTTGATCCTCCACTAGCCATTTCAAATAGTTAAATAACAAGTTTATTAATGTTTACCTGTGAAATACAGCATGGTTTACACAAATACTTCAGGATTTGATTTATGAAGCCATCCCTGAAGGTAAATGATAGTTAAAGGGAACAATGCGGTAGAGACATATCACAGATACAAGTAATTGATGCCAGTTAAATACTGGCACTTGACTTGATTTTCACAGAGATTTCAGCGCTTGGGGGCAAAAGAGTTCAAAGACGTGTAATTAACATGCTACATGAAGGAAAGTGGTATAAACTAAAGAATTATACACATGTACATTGTTTTATTATGCATAGTCTGAACTCAAAATTAAAAGATTGAATAATACAATAAAATTATAATCTGAGAGCACGAACACCCTTTAAAAAGACCAAAAAGAGATAAAGTCTGAAAAAATATATAACAAAAAATCTTTGGTACATAAATGAAGAATGAACTTCAGGATAAAATGATTGGACACACGAAATAGTCTATTTTTTCTTTTATTTCTGTTGACCTATTCAATGGTATATTTATTTCACTGAACTCCTAAAGTAACGTTAGAGTTCCCCTATGAAAAACAGAAATATTTTCTAGTTCCTGGCACAACATCTGGCAGTAGCAGATACCCTGTAAATTTTTGCTATCTAGAAAAACAATTGTATGTGAGCTAGACAGATTACCGGGTTTCTTTTGCTAAATCAAACATTTGTTTCTCAAACACATTCCTTTTCCAACCATCTCTCTCTCCATCCTTTCTTTTCTCTCTCTTTCCTTCTTTCCATTAACAAATTTAGGAAGAATTCACTCTGTGCTGAGAAAATGTCTAACTTATCTCACAATGGCAGAGCTGACAAAGTTTTTATCTTACTTATTTCACAGTTTAATGGGGGAAAAAGAATTAAACGTGCAAAATAAATCTCACCTTTGATAAATGTCATGAAGGAAAATATTCTCAAATGTAGAATAATGAATACAGAAATTGATAATTAATAACTTTACTCATGAAAGTAAACTCATGAAAGATGAGCTCACTACATGAAGAAATGGAGATAGAAAGACAGTATAATGGGACTTCTAGATTCTGAATTAAGGAGGAGCTTGGAATGTCCAAAGAAATAAAAGAATGTTAGTGTAGCAGGAGCATAGTACGTAAAAAGGAGAGGGGCTTGAAATGAAGTAAGCTTTGTAGTCCATAACAAGTGTATTGGATTTCATTGTAAATGCCATTGGAAGCCACTGGATGCTTTTAAGCAAAAGTGTGTGGTAATTGCATTTATGTTTTAAGATAAGTGCTTTATGGAGAATGAATTAGTGGGAAGTAAGACTAGAAGTGGAAAGAGCATTTAGGAGGAGACACTTGAAGATTTCCAAGAGAGAAAGATATGATGTCCTAGACCAGGATGGGACCACTGACATGGATTTGCAATCTATTGGAGGCAGAATCAAAAGGACTTAATAACTGATTGAATGTAGAGGGTGAGAGAAAAAGAGACAACAAACATGAGTCCTAGATTAGAGCAATTGATTATATAGCAAAAACATTCACAACTGAGTTGGTCAAGATGAAATTGGGAGACAGGCGCTAGTAAAAGAATCAATAACTCAGGATGCGTGGGTGGCTCAGTAGTTGAATAAATAAATAAATAAATAAATCTTTTAAAAAACATTTTATTTATTTATTTATGAAAAACAGAGAGAGAGAGAGGCAGAGACACAGGCAGAGGGAGAAGCAGGTTCCATGCCGGGCGCCCGACGCGGGACTCGATCCCGGGACTCCAGGATCGCGCCCTGGCCAAAGGCAGGTGCCAAACCGCTGATCCACCCAGGGATCCCCTAAATAAAATATTTTTTAAAAAAGAATCAATAACTGCTTTTGGGATTGAGAATGTATTGTTTTACTTTCTTCTACTCAGAGTATGGATTTGGAGTTATTACTTTAGATAAAAACCAAATTAGAAGTGGGGAAGAAAGATTAAATACTAGACATTCCAGGGATTCATTCAAGCCAATGATCTAGCAACCCAATTGTAGCTAATTGTTCTAGGTTGATATGTGTAAATATATGTATGAATTGACACTGCAAAGACATATGGTAACCATTGAGACCTCTGCATTCTACGGGGTTGAGATTAAATCTATTTTTATACAACAGACTTCAACAGTATTTGGGATTATAAAATGAGTCTACAGTGTGATCAGGGCAGTGACAAATGGAAAGGAGTAGCAATGGCTGGTATTCTTAAATAAACAATTGGGGAAAAATAGGAAAAGTTTATTTTATTGAGCAAAGAATTTCTAACCTTCACATGACCTTTCGCAGTTGAACATAAGCACAAGTAAGAACAATATAGAAGGAGGAATTTACTAGAATAAGTGAAAATTGAAAGAGCTCTATAAACTTCTGTCATTACCATCATCGTCTCTAGAAAACCACATCTCAAAACGAGAGAATCTGATAGAAGAGAAATGAAAATGGACCATTTTTCCTCATTAACTTGCAAGGAAGTTTCTATACATTTGTATCTTCCTTTTTTGGCAAGGTTGAAAACATCGGCAATCAAAAATTTCCTGTCATTCCTCAAATCTGTTTGTGAAGGTGGGACAGCTGATTGCCTTGCAGTTGTGTTTGTAGCATGTCGTCCCTGATGCCTCATTTCATTTATTTAATAGCATAATTATATCATAACTTATATCTATCTGCACTATCATAAACTGACGTGTATTCTCACACATTCTATCTGAAATTTTGCCCATAAGAATTGTTTGCATTTACTTCAGACCATCCCACTCCATTTTTGTCCAGCATATCCCTAGTTATAATCTTGAGAACAGCATATCAGATTAGTCATGATTAATAAATACAGAAAAACTTGGAATTTAATCAAATGGCTTCTCATTCAAAGATCTCCTTTTTTTTTACCCATAATAACCATAATTTATGTCTGCAACAGAAGAATATGGTAATATTAAAACCCTAATTATCTCAGAATTCATTATACGCATATGATACCCTACTTGCAATCGTGTGAACGCTATACACATTGAATAAAAACCATACTTCAGATTTTGAATTTGAATCTTTCCCCAGGCTGATAGTATGTAGCACAGTCCTCTCCCCCAATGCCAGGGAGTAGCAGTGAGCCACAGCTCCTGGCCCGTAATGCCATCACAAGAGTAAACAACTGACACACTGACAACCATTCTTATGCCGCATGGCCAATCTCTTTCACTTTCAGTACAGTATTCAATAAATTACATGAGACAATCAACATTATTAAAGGATTTTATCCAACTATAGACTAACGTAAGTGGTCTGGGCACATTTAAGTTGGGCTAAAACTAAGCTATAGTGGTCAGTAGGTTAGGTGTACAAGTGCGTTTCAACTTACGACATTTTTAATTTATGATGGGTTAATCAGGATATAACCCCATCATAAATCAAGGAAGTCTGTCTCGAAATTTTGATTTCAGAGTCAAATAAATAAGCTAAGCATGCTTATTTGAAATGTATTGTTACTTGTTATAATCATTCACTGATTAGTGAGTTTATTTCAATGTATAATTATTACAAAATTCAAATATACTATATTTAATAGAATGCATTCCAGAATATGAATTCATTTCAACTACGTCATCTTATTCCAATCTGGTGGGCTACAAAGAAAGATAATGTCATTATGAATACCTTGTTATCTCAAAATAAACTTAAGAGTAAGAGGTGCTTTATTTCTTTTGCTGTATTCAAAGAGGTCAATCTATTTTTAAGTTAAATCAATAAGTCTCCATTGTGTGCTTAGAGTAAGACCACGAGCATTTAGCTCATAAGTAAAGTGTTAAAAGAAACCACAATGTTATCATTAAGAATTTGACTTAGAAATTCTTCTGGTTTCCTAACATTCTTGCTAAGTACTCTGGAACGGACAATAATCTGCACTATTGTAAAATGAATGGAACAAGTTGGAGGATGGTGAAAGTCTGAGGAGACTGAGGAAAACCTATTATTATTCCAAAATATATAGCAACTTTAAAAGATACGGTAATTATTATTCTGTTGATACTTCTATTGTGCTGGATATTTATACTTATAGGAGATAATTGTGTGTGTGTGTGTGTGTGTGTTTGTGAGAGAGAGAGAAAGGGGGGGGAGAGAAATTACGAATGCTCTAAATATTTTGAAGCAGCATAAATGAGATCCACCTTCCCGTTACCCTTTCTGCCAACTTGAAAACGCCATTTCATAATATCTGAATCAATGAAAAATCACAAGCTAGGAGCATCTATAATTTAGGGGCAATGCTAATTTTCTTTTTTGAGTGTAGATCTTTAAAATGAGCTTTTTTGCCCCTGCTCTAAAATCTGTAAAATGCATTTACCTAAGGTAGACTATCCCTGAAAGTATTATATGAAAATTTTTAGCTAAGGGGGGCTTTTTATTTTGATAAGTCTCTGAAGCCAAGAAGTTGAGTTTCCTCTGTTATAAGTGATAACATTTATAATCAACTAATACCTAATTCAAACAAAAATCTTTGTGAAGTTTGTTTCTAACCTGAAGAGGTTCTAACGTGTCTCTCTTTTTTTTTTTAATTTTTATTTATTTATGATAGTCACACAGAGACAGAGAGAGAGGCAGAGACACAAGCAGGCTCCATGCACCGGGAGCCCGACGTGGGACTCAATCCCCAGTCTCCAGGATCGCGCGCTGGGCCAAAGGCAGGCGCTAAACCGCTGCGCCACCCAGGGATCCCTCTAATCTGTCTCTTATTAATAGCATTGGGTTCCTGTGTTCATAGGATCTGTATGACTACCCAGATAGAAGTCTGTGATAGAGATGGGTTTCCTACGGCATCATAATTTTACAGTAAGTCTGTAACAGAGTAAACATGTTTATCCTTGTGAATATTGATTTTTTTCACATCATAGATTATTTTCAAAATTGATAATTATAACAGCATGTTTTATTATATTTAAGTATGCGTTTATCTATTAACTGAATCATTAAAGTAAGATTCTTTACTTCAAATTATTCTAAAATAGAATTTTATTCATGAATTTTCATAGTTCCTTAAAGATATCATTAAGTAAGGAAGTCAATTATTCTTCTAATGTAAATTTCAAGCATGACAGGTAAAATGTTCTAGAAAAAGTTTGCCATGCAAAATTGTTTTGAATACTATGGCTAGAGCATTTGCCCACGCATGAAATAGAGATATAACTTCAATACTTTCAGGTCAAATCACAGCATCAGGAAAAGGTTGAATATAAATTAAGGATAAAATCCAATATATTTGGGTGGGACTACATTTTCTTCTTGAGAAATCATAGAAGGACACATTAATTATACTTGGTATGAAATTTCTCAAGTAAAACAGAAAATCCTGACTTTGCTAAGGACACACATAACCAAAGCACTGGCTTATTCTATGTTTTATTTTAAACTTTTGGAAATAATTTTGATTAAGGGATTAAATGGCATTGTGCCTATTCTGAAGGATATATGACAGAGAAAGGATTTTATGAGGGACCAGGCATGTAAGAATATTCATTCTTCAAAAAAACAAACAAAAAAAGCAAAACAAAACAAAACAAAACAAAGATTCATTCTTTAACATGTTCAATGCAGACTTCTTGAGGGTAAAGTGTGCACCACCCAGTGCCAGTCACTGGGCTACTGACCAAATAAGAGCTCATTTTGGAACTCCCCAATTAGTGAAAGGGAAGGACATGTGGATACGTAAATTAGCCTGACAACACTAAGATTTGTTGAGCATGCATGATGTACCAGGAAATGTGCTAAATCCTTTACAATGATTATTTATTTTAATCCTTATAGTATCCCCGAGAGAGGGACTGTTGCTTATTGCAGTAAAATTGAGATTAAGATATGAAACTCGCTCAAGGTTTCACAGCCAGAGAGGTGTACCAGAGATGATAGATCGTATTAGAAGGATATGAAACAAATGTTATAGGAGAGGCCAGGGTAATAATAAGTGCCTGTGGGAGTCAATGAAAGTGTCCTACCTCACAGATAGAAAATTTGAACTAGATCTTAAAGAGAGAATACGAGGTTTGCTAGTAGTGAAGGCAGATAAGGGGAATGTTTCCATCTAGTAAGATTTTCTAGAAGTATAGCCTTCTGGTCTTCATTTTATCATTTATAATATGTGATAGTGGAATAATCTGATTTCTAAGTTTTTTTGAGTTCTGGAATTTTAGGATGATGTTTTGTTTACTCTACATAAAAATAAAAGAGACTTCTGAGTAAATGCTGAAACATCTGAGACTTTTGACAATATATCACTGACCCTCCAGAAAGAAGAAAGATTTCTTTTATCCTGCACATGGATAAAACATCATCTGTTTTCTTCAAAGATAGCTAGTTACATGTGGAACTTCTCCTCCCTTAAAAGAGATGGGAGAAAGTACGATATGACATATGGGGGGACAGCCTAGCCAGTCTGTAGTAGCTGATAATTAGGGTTCTGTATTCCATAAACCCAACTGCTTCTGGTTAGGGCTCTCTTATCTTTTTTTCTAGTTACTTTAGGAAAACTTAATGTTTTAGACCTCAAAGGATTTCCTTTTGTTGTATGAGAAAAGCCAGGATATTCCTGGCCCCTAGAGAGGTGTTGCACAGTGCTGGGGGGTGACAGCCACTTAAACTCCCAGGAAAAGCCAATGGAGATGGGAAGATAGCAAAGGAAACACATACAAAATGGCCTTGATTGTACATAGTTTCTGAGAAGGGGAAACTGGACAGTCAAAATGTAATACTTCTTTTTTTCATAGTCAGCATCAGTGACTTTAACTGAAACAAAAATGATTTTAAAATATTGCTAGCCAAGTGTGTTTCACTCATTCATTTGAAGCCCTATGATCTTCCTAGAGAAAATAATCATGTAACTGAAGACACACACAATATTCTGATATAATTTTTAAAAGTTATCCTATGGAACTATACTCAACATACCCATGTGTTTTCATACACCAATAATTGAATTTGTGGTTTGAAATGACAAACCACATGTCATGCTGTCTTACTTCTACTATATGAAGCAGTTTATTTCATCTATAAAAAACAAGCAGTGAGAAATATTCAGGAAACTCTTTTACAAATTTAAAGAAATAAAAATATTTATTATATTGTCACATTGTCATTTAAATGCTCAAATTTTCAGAGAAGAGTGACAAAATTGTCTTCTTACCCATAAACCCTGTCCTTTATGATTTCTGTACTATATTACGATATTTTTCTTCTAAAATTAGGATATAGGAGGGAAAGAAAAGATGAATAAGCAATACATTTATTAGTATTTAGTAACATGTAATACAAGGAATCCAGAATGACGATCAAAAATCACAAAAGGAAGAGTCAGCCACAGGTTTCTGGTGAGTTATTCAAGTGAGTGCAGTGCTCCCACAATCATCTCCGTCCAGGTTGAACTGTTGCGTAGGGCAATTAATTCCATTTCCCACTTTTAGTTTTTCTTATGTTAAATTTAGAAGGCAGCCTGCCAGCTATGATTAAGATTTTCTCAGAAAATAGTTTCTAGAACCTAATACAAGACTGTTAAACCACTGCGTAAGCATAATGGTTTAGATCAGTTGTATGCAACTTCCATGTGCACATTTCCCAAAGCAAGCTTATGAAAGCACACATTTCCAGGTACCCATACCATCCAAGGTGTCTGATTTGGTAAGATCTAGAGTAAAACCTCGGAAGTGAAATTTTCATCAAGCGTCCCAAGAGGATTCTGACACAGATTTGTGTTTAGAATACCGTTTGGGAAATTGTTTTGGAGCAGAATGAAGAACAAAGTATATTTTTATATGTAAGCACAATGGGAAGGAAACAAGGAATTTAAAACGTGAAGGAGGAAAAGGGGACTCTCGTATTGTACATAGTTAAAAGTCTGTGATTCTCAGATAATCATAACTTTTCCATATGTTACCAGCATGATAGCCTCCAAAGCTTATGCTGTCTTCACTATACCAAATGAAGCTTAAGGAGTGAGTGAGACGGGGAAAAAAGAAATTATTTAAGCAATAGCTCAGGGAGAAGCTAACGAGTTTTTGTTAGCTTCCAAAAAGGCAAGTGCCCATAGTATGGTCAGGAATAAGAAACGGGGGGTGGGGGGGGGCGAAAATAGACAAGAAAAAAGAAAAAGAATGTAATTGTTCGTGTGACCCATTGTGTGCATGTGTACACACACGTACCACAACATGCCACCTACCACAACATACCACTTACCACAGCACACTACAACCCTTCACCACCTGGAAGCTGATGGCTACAGTACAGTCATTATGTGCATTATGTCATGCTCCCAGAGGTTTTCCTAAATCCAGTGTTATGTACTTTCTCTTTAACACTTTGCACACATAATGCCAACAAATCCAGCTCCTTAGGAAGTGCTCACCTTGATATTCTGAATATTTTATACAAAAAATACTTTTATTTATTTTTTTAAGACACTTTTATTTTGACCAAAGTTTCCATTTATATTCACATGGTGAATTACATGTTGAGCTACTTAGCCAATGATCATGAGTCAATTATGGTTTATGGAAATTCACTTGGAATTGTCTATCTGAGAATTATGAAACTTTAAAAATTGTCACTTCCAATTGTCTGAATTTAGAATGGGGAAAACTGAGGCTTCTGCTGTTCTACTTCTCTTCTATTCTTCTTTTGAACTTGTAAACCTCTTCTTTGTAGAAATTTATTAACAAGTACCGTTATATAATGCTTTCTCCAATAAATGAGAAATACACACACATACACTCACATACACCCCTTTTCATTTCTATTATCCATGGCAAAATTTTATCTTGGGTAGTATACTTACTTCCTGGTATCCTCTTTCCCCACATCCTCCTCTCTGCACTCTTATCTAGTAGTAGGTGTTAGAATATTGCTACTTGATGATTAATATTTTCAATGAAAGAGATTAAAGTTGGAAATCTTGCAGAGCTTTTGTATTTATATTTCTATTCTGAGATTTTGGAAATAGACACAAATTCTCAAGTTTCATTTGAAAAACGTTTTAATCATGGAATAAAGACAAGTGTATCTGAGATTATGGTCTTACTATTCAGTAATAAGAATACTCTTAACTATCTGATGGATGAAAACTAGTATTCTAACTCAACATATTTATAGTACAGAGTTTTACTTATTTCTTTACTGATCGCTATGCCAAATCCTGAACTCTGTTCCAGTTGTTTTACTGTGTAATGACTCTTAACCTTTCTACTAATTGGATTGGCTCATATGCTTTTTAGCCTGTCTTCCCTCAGATCCTCATAGCACACTTTTGGAAGCCTGACACTAACAGAGGTCATGTAAAATATGTTAGGTAACTGGTGGTGATATAATCCTGCATAGCCAAACTGAACAATACGTAGAAAAAATGGAATTTAACTTCAATTACCATTTATGAAAATCTGGTTCATTGATGTTTACTAATAAAATACCTCCTCCAAATCCTTTAGTCTGAATATGGACAATCACCTTTTTACACCTTTAAATAGATTCTTCCTATCTGGATAGCTCACACCTAATTCTGATTAAATAAATTATCCATCTGTGAATTCTACAGGTGTAACTTTTAATACTTACCCTTTATTATTTAATACTTACCCCATATTATTTCCAGCAGTCTCCTCCCTGCTCCCAACGTGTCAGACACAAGTAATTTAGTTGCTATGACTTTTCCATTTGCCTAAAGGCAAACCTATCAACCCCTATAAACATGTGTGTTTTATCTTGCTCCCTGTTTGGTATACCATGGATATGTGGGAGAATCAAGATTAGACTTTTGTTGATCTGACTTCTTGATAATAAGGTGTTAGGAAAGCAATAAATGTATTGGAAAAAGAACTTTAAATCATATTTAAGCTTACTAAAGCCTTTCAATAGAACATATTTAATTCTGGTAGTAATAAAATGGATGGGATTTCATTGTAAAGCAGAGCAGAATTCAGCATATACTGTGTCAGCTTTACATGACAGATTATTAATAAACTGCCACTGTTACCACTCGATGCCAGTCTTTGGTGTTGGCATTTTTTTAAACTTGAAACTCAAATGTATTTTTTTAATCTTATTAAAAGATTAGATGTATTTTTTAATCTTATTTTTAAAAGATGTATTTTTTAATCTTATTTTATGAACCAGTTTCTTCTTTTCAATACATTTTTTTCTCTTCTCTGTAGAATTATTGTGTGATTCAATTAATGGTTCCAATTTCATTATACTTATATGTTCTAAAAAACCCTAAGGCATTGTATAACTTCACATAGATCAACTTTAGTTATTTGTTTGTTTGTTTGTTTGTTTGTTTTCATTTGATGAAGGTGAAGACAAGGCAGAGTAAGAATTAAGAAAGAGGATGTACTTTCAACTTGGTACCTAACAAAAATGAGCCATTTGGTAGAATTCATTTTCTCAACTAACTTTCCCCAGTATGTTTGCCTTTTTCTCTCTTTTCTTCTCCTATCCCTGTTCTAGATACACTTTTTTAAAAGATTTTATTCATTTATTCATGAGAGACACAAGAGAGAGAGAGAGGCAGAGACACAGGCAGAGGGAGAAGCAGGCTCCATGCAGGGAGCCCAACTTGGGACTCTATCCCGGGTCTCCAGGATCACGCCCTGGGCTGAAGGCGGCACTAAACCACTGAACCACCCAGGGACCCCCGATACACATTTTATATTGTCCATTAATTCAACAAAACACTTAAATATTTGTATGAAATAGTCATTTTGCTAGTGTTGGAAAAATAATAAGTAGTGGGCAAAGCCTACAGGAAATAGACAGTTCAAGAGAGCTTATAGGGTCTAAGGTTATCCTTTAGATACAAAAGGGCCATTTTGTATCTAAAATTTTTTATGCTTTACAACTCCTTGTCACTCCATCAAAACTTTAGCTATCTATCAGAGAGAAGTTAAGAGTTACTTTAAAATAAGTTGCAATCAGTGGGTTAAAGGACATAGCATCTGATGATGGGGTAAAAAGTGTGTATAATGTCATAGAGAGGGCAAAATGAATAGCAAAACATGCAGGTGATGCGCTGAGTTTTATCTAAGTAGTATATATTATCCTCATTGTCTTAATTGGACGGGTAATGTCAAACCTTTGGACAAAGCTGAAAAAGATTCATACCTAGTAAGGTATGCACTGGTATTTACTGGAAATAAAAGAAATAGAGACTAGAAGAACAATAAAAAATGATCAATCAATGAAACTAAGAGCTGGTTTTTCAAAAAGATAAAACAGGCGTGTCTGGCTGGCTCCATCAGTAAAGCATATGACTATTAATCTTGGGGTCATGAGTTTGAGTCCCACATTGGACATACATATTACATACATAAATAAACATATATATATCAGGGCACCTGGGTAGTATAGTCAGTTAAGCCTTTGACTCTTGGTTTCAGCTCAGGTCATGATCTCAAGGTCATGAGTGCAGAGCCTGCTTGAGATTCTCTCTCTTCCCACCTGTGTGCTCTCTCTCTTTCTCTCTCAAAACAAATCTTTAAAATGTACGTGTATTTTTGAAAGATGAAACTCTCAAACCTTTAGCTACACTAAACGAGACAAAAAGATTTCAATAAATAAAATTAGAAACTAAAGGAGCCATTACAACTGACACTACAGGAATGCATGTGATCAGAAAATAACTGCCATATACAATTATATGCCACCAAATTGGATAACCTAGAAGAAATGAATACATTTCTAGAAGCATAAAACCTACCAAGAATGAATCAAAAAGAATAAATAATATGAATAGGCACCAATGTGTTACACATTAATACTCCATAATGAACAGTGGGCACTGGCTCAAATGTCCCATACTGGTTTTTGCCTTTGAGTCATTCTACATGGTGTTCCTTCTGCCTTATAGGGTTTACCACTTCCCAGCAGTAGGTCCTGGGCAAGTTTCTCAGGCTCATTGACCTCAACTATCTCCCATAGAGAATGGGAAACACATTGGTTGTGATGCTTACCTCATAAGGACATCACAAGGATCAGATGATGTGTGAAAGCATTTTACAAACTGCCAAGTCCTCTGCCCATATGAGCTAATAGAATATAAAACAATGGATGCCAAGGAGTTAAGACAGGGAGGGAACTTAGAAGATAGAAATAACTGCTGTGTGGAAATGGTAGACGTGATTTTTGCTCAACATTCTGGCAAGAGAAACTTTATAAAAGTACAAATTAATTAATAGAGCAAATTGGGGTAAGGGATAGGGAAGAAGGTAATTGAGAAGGGGAGGCCTGGATGTGTTTGGATCCTCTGAAGTCTAGAGAGAGGAAAGTGTGTGTTATCCAGCAGACAATTCCTGCAAGCAACCTGGAGCAATTTTTGCCTGACCCAGACAGATTCAAATCTGGCCTGTGCCATTTTGACATTAAGATTCAGTTTCCTCACCTGTAAAGTGGACATAATAATGGTACCAACCTCAGAGCATTGTGGAGATACTTTAATTCATTTTTTTTGTCACTCAAAAAGATTTCTTAATAATACGGCATTGGACTATAACCAAAATATGAAATAAATATACACAAGTTTATATTGATATAAACAAATGAACAAATAGGGGAGAAAAGGCTAATTTTGCTTTAATAGAATTCCAGATAGGGGCACCTGGCTCAGTGGTTGAATAACTGCCTTTGGCTCAGGTCATGATGCTGGGGTCCTGGGATTGAGTTCTGCATCAGGCTCCCCACGGGGAACTGGCTTCTCCCTCTGCATATGTTTCTGTATCTCTCATGAATGAATAAATAAAATCTTAAAAAAGAAAAAATAAAAGTATTCCTAATAATAGACTCCTCACTTCAGGAGGTGAAGGAAAATCCTCCCCACCCCCTACCCCAAAGGTGGGGTAGATTTAGAGCACACTTCTAAACAACAGAGTGTAGAGAGGGAAACAGTGACTTGGGGCAGCAGACTGGCACACACAACTTTAACTGAGTGACAAAAGTCAGTGATGAAAGTCAGCAGTAATGCTGTGTGAATCTCATGCACCCCCAACTGAGATGGGATGGAAAGGCACAGAAGCACTTCACCACTGTGGTAGTCTTTCCAAAATTCCATATTCCCAGCCTACTCATGACAGAAATATCAGACACACCCAAATTGAGGCTCCTGCAACAAAGTAGCTGACCATGGGATCCCTGGGTGGCGCAGCGGTTTGGCGCCTGCCTTTGGCCCAGGGCGCGATCCTGGAGACCCGGGATCGAATCCCACGTCGGGCTCCCGGTGCATGGAGCCTGCTTCTCCCTCTGCCTGTCTCTGCCTCTCTCTCTCTCTGGGTGTGACTATCATAGATAAATAAAAAAATAATAAAAAAAAAAAAACAAAATAGCTGACCAACACATCCCTTCAAAACTGTCTATCGAGGCCACGGAAAACAAGAATGAGAAGCTGTCCCGCACAAGGCTGGTTCAACACTTGTAAAACAATCGATGTGATTCATCATATCAGCAAGAGAAAAACCAAGAACCATATGATCCTCTCATTAGATGCAGAGAAAGCATTTGACAAAATACAGCATCCATTCCTGATCAAAACTCTTCAGAGTGTAGGGATAGGGGAACATTCCTCGACATCTTAAGCGCCATCTACGAAAAGCCCACAGCAAATATCATTCTCAATGGGGAAGCATTGGGAGCCTTTTCCCTAAGATCAGGAACAAGACAGGGATGTCCACTCTCACCACTGCTATTCAACATAGTACTGGAAGTCCTCGCCTCAGCAATCAGACAACAAAAAGACATTAAAGGCTTTCAAATTGGCAAAGAAGAAGTCAAACTCTCCCTCTTCGCCAATGACATGATACTCTACATAGAAAACCCAAAAGCGGGATCCCTGGGTGGCGCAGCGGTTTGGCGCCTGCCTTTGGCCCAGGGCGTGATCCTGGAGACCCAGGATCGAATCCCACATCAGGCTCCCGGTGCATGGAGCCTGCTTCTCCCTCTGCCTGTGTCTCTGCCTCCCTCTCTTTCTCTCTCTGTGACTATCATAAATGAATAAAAATAAAAAAAAAATAAAAAAAAAAGAAAACCCAAAAGCCTCCACCCCAAGATTGCTAGAACTCATACAGCAATTTGGTAGCGTGGCAGGATACAAAATCAATGCCCAGAAATCAATGGCATTTCTATACACTAACAATGAGACTGAAGAAAGAGAAATTAACGCGTCAATCCCATTTACAATTGCACCCAAAAGCATAAGATACCTAGGAATAAACCTAACCAAAGAGGTAAAGGATCTATACCCTAAAAACGATAGAACACTTCTGAAAGAAATTGAGGAAGACACAAAGAGATGGAAAAATATTCCATGCTCATGGATTGGCAGAACTAATATTGTGAAAATGTCAATGTTACCCAGGGCAATTTACGCGTTTAATGCAATCCCTATCAAAATACCCTGGACTTTCTTCAGAGAGTTAGAACAAATTATTTTAAGATTTGTGTGGAATCAGAAAAGACCCCGAATAGCCAGGGGAATTTTAAAAAAGAAAACCATAGCTGGGGACATAACAATGCCAGATTTCAGGTTGTACTACAAAGCTGTGGTCATCAAGACAGTGTGGTACTGGCACAAAAACAGACACATAGATCAATGGAACAGAACAGAGAACCCAGAAGTGGACCCTGAACTTTATGGTCATCTAATATTCGATAAAGGAGGAAAGACTATCCATTGGAAGAAAGACAGTCTCTTCAATAAATGGTGCTGGGAAAATTGGACATCCACATGCAGAAGAATGAAACTAGACCACTCCCTTTCACCACACACAAAGATAAATTCAAAATGGATGAAAGACCTAAATGTGAGACAAGATTCCATCAAAATCCTAGAGGAGAACACAGGCAACACCCTTTTTGAACTTGGCCACAGTAACTTCTTGCAAGATACATCCACGAAGGCAAAAGAAACAAAAGCAAAAATGAACTATTGGGACTTCATCAAGATAAGAAGCTTTTGCACAGCAAAGGATACAGTCAACCAAACTAAAAGACAACCTACAGAATGGGAGAAGATATTTGCAAATGACGTATCAGATAAAGGGCTAGTTTCCAAAATCTATAAAGAACTTATTAAACTCAACACCAAAGAAACAAACAATCCAATCATGAAATGGGCAAATGACATGAAGAGAAATCTCACAGAGGAAGACATGGACATGGCCAACATGCACATGAGAAAATGCTCTGCATCACTTGCCATCAGGGAAATACAAATCAAAACCACAATGAGATACCACCTCACACCAGTGAGAATGGGGAAAATTAACAAGGCAGGAAACAACAAATGTTGGAGAGGATGTGGAGAAAAGGCGAACCCTCTTACACTGTTGGTGGGAATGTGAACTGGTGCAGCCACTCTGGAAAACTGTGTGGAGGTTCCTCAAAGAGTTAAAAATAGATCTGCCCTACGACCCAGCAATTGCACTGTTGGGGATTTACCCCAAAGATACAGATGCAGTGAAACGCCAGGACACCTGCACCCCGATGTTTATGGCAGCAATGTCCACAATAGCCAAACTGTGAAAGAAGCCTCGGTGTCCATCAAGAGATGAATGGATAAAGAAGCTGTGGTCTATGTATACAATGGAATATTCCTCAGCCATTAGAAACGACAAATACCCACCATTTGCTTCGACGTGGATGGAACTGGAGGGTATTATGCTGAGTGAAGTAAGTCAATCGGAGAAGGACAAACAGTGTATGTTCTCATTCATTTGGGGAATATAAATAATAGTGAAAGGGAATATAAAAGAAGGGAGAAGAAATGTGTGGGAAATATCAGGAAGGGAGATAGAACATAAAGACTCCTAACTCTGGGAAACGAACTAGGGGTGGTGGAGGGGGAGGAGGGCGGGGGGTGGGGGTGAATGGGTGATGGGCACTGAGGGGGACACTTGACGGGATGAGCACTGGGTGTTATTCTGTATGTTGGTAAATTGAACACCAATAAAAATTAATTTATTAAAAAAAAAGAGAGAGAGAAGCTGTCCCAGACGAGAGGACATTGGGTAAGCAGGACAACTAAATGCAACATGGTGTCCTAGGTTGGATCCTGCACAGGGAAAGGACATTAAAGGGGAAACTGGCAAAATCAAGTCTGGGGTTTAGCTAACGGAACTAAAACGACATTGTCTTCTTCATAACCACAGTCACGTGAGGTGATCACAATAGAATCTAGGTAGGGGGTATTACTGGAGCTGCCTGTGCCACCTCTGCAACTCTTCTGCAATTTTAAATTTATTTCAAAACAGTTTATTTGAAAGAAAATAAAAATAATCTTTCTTGGGAGCATCTGTTTATGGCTGTGATGGTACCGGGACTGGGGACCCAACAATGAGACAGATATGGTCCCTCATCTTGAATCTACAATGAGTAATGATCCAGAAACAGAAAAGAAAGTGATATATAAAAAGGAATATTGGGGAGTCTAGGTGGCTCATTCAGTTAAGCACCTGACTTTGGCTCAGGTCATGATCTCAGGGTCCTGGGATCAAGCCCCACATTGGGCTCCCTGCTCAGTGGGGAATCTGCTGCTCCCTCTCCTTCTGCTCCTCCCCCCTACTCGTTCTCTCTCTCTCTCTCTCTCTCTCTCAAATAAATAAATAAATCTTTTTAAAAAATAAAATAGACTATTATTCAGCCATATGAGAAAAGGAAATCCTGCCATTTGGGACAACATGCATCAAGCTCAAAGGCATTATGCTAAGTGACAAAAGTCAGAGAAAGACAAATACCGTGTGATCTCATTTACATGTGGAATCATAAACAAAACAACAACAAAAAAGAACTCCTTGAAACAGAGTGCATTGGTGTACTAGGAGTGGGGGGTGTACCAGGAGTACTAAGGGTGGGGGGAAGGGGGATGGGTGAAGGTAGTCAAAGAGTACAAACTTCTAGTTATAAGATGAATGGACTCTGGAAATCTCAAGTACAGCATGATGACTGTTGTTAACAATACAGCTGACCCTTGAACAACATGGGTTTGGACTGCAAGCATCCACCTATATGCAGGGGTTTTTTTTCTTAATAAATACAGTACAGGACTGTAAGTGTATTTTCTCTTCCTTATGATTTTCTTAGTAACATTTCTTTTCTCTAGCTTACTTTATTGTAAGGATACAGTATGTAATATACAAAATGTGTGTTTGGTTGACAGTTTATGTCATCAGTAAGGCTTCAGATCAATAGTAGATTGTTAGTGGTTTCCAAAGAGTCAAAAGTTTTAACTAACCTTACTAGAATAATCATTCTACAATAAGTAGGTAGATCAAATCGTTGCTTTGTACATCTTAAACTTATGCACTGTTATATGTCAATTATATTTTAATAAAGCTAGGAGAAGATAGACTGGAAGACAACCTCCAAAGAAAAAAAAAATACAGATGGTGAATAAGCATCTGAAAAGAGGCTCACCATCACATCCTGGTGGGAATACAAAAATGGTGCACTTTGAAAGACATTATGGCAGTTTGTTACAAGACTAAACATTCTCTTACTGTATGATTCAGCAATCATGCTCCTTTGTATCTATCCAAGTGAGCTGAAAACTTATGTCCACACCAAACCTGTACAGGAATGTTTACCGCAGCTTTATTCACAATTGCCAAAACATGGAAGCAACCAAGATGTCCTTTAATAGGTGAATGGATAAACAAACCCTGGTATACCCATACAATGGAATATTATTCAGCAAAATATGAAGCCATGAAAAGACATGGGGGGAAACTCAAATACATACTGCTAAGTGAAAGAAGCCAGTGTGAATAGACTTTTTCAACTGTATGATTCCAATCATGGGACATTCTGGAAAAGGAAACCTATGGAGACAGTAGAAGGATCAGTGGTTGCCAGGGGTTTAGGGAGAGGGAGGAAGGGATGAGCAAGTGGAGCACAGGGAATTTTTAAGGCAGAGAGACTATCCCGTCTGACACTGTAATGGTGGATACATGTCACTGTGCCTTCCGCAAAACCCACAGACCGTACAGTGCATTGAGTGAATCCTAATGTAAATTATGAACTTTAGTTAATAATAATGCTTCAATATCAATTCACCAATTATAACAAGTGTGCCACACAAATGAAAAATATTAATTATAGGTCTATCTGTGTGTGGGAAGTGAGGAAGATGAGGTACATGGGAACTCCATTTATTTAACAATTTTTCTATGAGCCTAAACTGCTCTTAAAGAGTCTATTAATTTAAAAAATTCAAAGATGGGGGATCCCTGGGTGGCGCAGCGGTTCGGCGCCTGCCTTTGGCCCAGGGCGCGATCCTGGAGACCCGGGATCGAATCCCATGTCGGGCTCCCGGTGCATGGAGCCTGCTTCTCCCTCTGCCTGTGTCTCTACCTCTCTCTCTCTCTCTCTCTCTCTCTCTGTGACTATCATAAATAAATAATAATAAAAAAAATAAAAATAAAAAAATAAAAAATAAAAAATTCAAAGATGAGAAAAAGATATACCATGAAAACAGAAAAAAAATGAACATAAGAAAGAAAATAACTAGGGAATACTCTGATGCTCTGAGAGAAGCAAGACAGGCAAACACTATTCCTGTCTTCATGTATCATTCATTCATCACCACTGTCTGCTCCAGGAACTGGACCTGAACTTGAGCTTACTGCCTGCAGGGATGAGGAAAGTTTCATGGAGGATCCCAAAGGACAAGTGGGACTCGGCAGATTAGGGGGTAGGTGCATAGTAGTAAATTCATCACAAGAAGGTCTGAAGGCTGGGAAATTTCAGGAAGTGAGAACAGAAAGGAGTATAGTGAGAGATGAGGCCGCTGAAATCAGAGACACCTTGATCTACAACCACATGAAGCCTGAAATTTAACCACAGACAGGAGGAAGGAAGCCACCACAGGATTTCAAAAGAAGAATGATGTGTCCGTGATGAACTTTTTTTTTTTTTTTAAGATTTTATTTCCAAGTAATCTCTATACCCAGTTTGGGGCTCAAACTCACAATCGCAAAATCAAGAGTCTCATGCTCTAAAAGTTGAGCCAGCCAAGTGCCCCCTAAGGTGCTTTTTTTGATCTAGAACTAATTTATATCTTTCCCTAACCCTTTCACAGTTGGCTTTTAATTTATAGGACTGAAATATTGATGAGGATGTGACTTAAGGTCTAAATAACTTTCAACTTGTAAGACTCCATTATGCATAAATTGGACATAGCAAAATTAAAAATTTTTGTGATTCCAAATTGAACACCAATAAAAAATAGATTTATTATTAAAAAAAAATTTGTGATTCAAAGGGCATGATTTAAAAAGTAAAAAAGATAACCCACAATGTAGAGAAAAAATTAGAAAATCATGTATCTGATAAGAAACGTATCTAGAATATATAAAGAACTACTACAACTCAATTATAGAAAAGACTTCAATTTAAAAAAAAAAAAAATCACAATCCAAGCTAGCAAAGATGATGACAACAAAGTGACCTGTAAATAAGAAAAGACATTTCAAGTTCAGACCCAGCATGATGACACAAGGAATGTAGGAAAGTGAGTAAACGGATCGAGGAGGATAAATAAGGGAAATGGGAGGAGTTCTATGTAAAAGGCATCTTTGGAAAACAAATAAAACCCAGTGTTTCTGAAGGGGCAGATGAACTGTTCTATTTTCTCAAAGATGCAATTATAGACCTCAAGGGACACCTGGGTGGCTCAGTGGTTAAGCGTCTGCCTTGGGTCAGGGTGTGATCCCAGGGTTCCAGAATCGAATTCCACATGGCGCTCCCAATGCCAGGAGCCTACTCCTCCCTCTGCCTACGTCTCTGCCTCTCTCTGTGGTGTCTCATGAATAAATAAATTTAAAAAAAGAAAAGAAAGAGCTCAGTTCATCCTGGGCCTGGCCCCAGGACCTCTCAGGGCTCAGCCCAAGCCCCCCCCCCGCCCCCACCCAGGCATCAGCACCTCCTGACCCCCCGGGTAGACACAATCCTGCTCCCGCGGCGGGGGTGAGGGTGAGGGTGGGGGTGGGGGTGGGGGTGGGGGCGAGGTCTCCTCTCCGGGCTGCAGGAGATGGGCGTGGAGGCGGGGAGGCCGGCTCCGGGCCGCCGGGAAACGATCGCCCTGAGATTCCGTGGGTGACCTCCAGAGGGCGCGTGGCTCCACGCTGAGCTGCACCCCCCAACCCCCCTCCCCCCCCAGTCTAAACCCGGAAAGGAGATTACAGTTTCGGTTTCCCAATGACGGCGGCCGCAACGACTCCCTGAAAAAAGCAGATCTGAGACCTAGAAAGTGCGCCCGGCCCCTGGAGGAAGGCGAGTCCAGCCCCCTCTAAAGGCAGGGACAGACGCCGAGAGAACTGCTGCGGGGGGCGGCGGCGGGGGATGGCCCTGCCGCAGAAGTTGTACGAAACCCCCGCGGACCAGCTGCCCGCCTTCGTGGAGCAGAGCCTGCAGCCCGAGGGGGGCTGGAAGGAGGAGGTGAAGGACGCCTGGCAGAGAATCGAGCGCTTCTTCCGGGAACAGTGCTTCCGCGATGAGCTGGTTCTAGAGCGGGAGGTGAGGGTGCTGAAGGTGGTGAAGGTGAGCGGGGGCGGGGCGGGGCGCATCCCAGCCCTGTGGCCAGGGACCATGTGACCCCGGAGGGGAGGCCATTTCATCTCTGGATCCCCCTCTGTCACCCAGACTCGGGGTTTTTTGGTTTATTTTAATTTTTATTTTTTTTTATTGGCGTTCAGTTTGCCAGCATATAGCATAACACCCGGTGCTCATCCCGCCAGTGCCCCCATCAGTGCCCATCACCCGGTCGCCCCAACTACCCACCCACCTCCGCTTCCACTACCCCTTGTTCAGTTCCCAGAGATCGGTGTGTCTCCTGTTTTGTCACCCTCACTGATATATTCCCTCATTTCGCCATTCCCTTTATTGCCTTTCACTAGTTTTTATATTCCCCAAATGAATGAGACCATATCAAGTTTGTCCTTTTCCGATGGACTCATTTCACTCAGCATAAGTCCCTCCAGGTGCGTCCACGTCGGGGCTAATGGTGGGTATTTGTCGTTTCTCACGGCTGAGTAATATTCCATTGTAGCCGTGGACCACATCGTCTTTATCCATTCATCTCTCGATGGACCCCGAGGCTCCTTCCACAGTTTGGCTATTGTGGACATTGCTGCCATAAACATCGGGGTGCAGGTGTCCCCGCATTCCACCGCATCTGTATCTTACCCAGACTCGTTTTAAGGAATAAATGTGGGAAAGTGCTTTTATTTTTTTCTCAAAGATTTTTTTATTTATTTATGCAAGTTAATCTTTTTTTTCTTAAATCTATGATTTTTTTTTTTAAGATTTTACTTATTTATTCATGAGAGAGAGAGAGAGACAGGCAGAGACACAGGCAGAGGGAGAAGCAGCCTCCACGCAGGGAGCCCGACGCGGGACCCATCCCAGGACTCCAGGATCACGCCCCGGGCTGCAGGCAGTGCTAAACCGCTGCGCCACCCAGGCTGCCCGGGAAGGTGCTTTTAAACTGTAAATTATGTCTCTGCCTCTCTCTCTCTCTCTGTGACTATCATAAATAAATAAATAAACATTAAAAAAAATTTTAAACTGTAAATTATCCTACCAATCCGAAGGAGGAGGATGATCTGGATGATGATAATTTGGGATCCAGCTGATTGCCAGGGTGGCAGATGGAATATTTATAACAGGCTTCTCCAAAATGTGTGCTTTTGTTCCTTTTTTTAAGAAAACCTTGGTTAAGCATGGGATGCTTTATTTCCACTCAGGTCATGATCTCAGGGTCGGGAGGTGAAGAGATAGAGCCCTACTGGGCCTCCAGGCTCGGCTCCAAGTCCTCCATCTCCCTACCTCTCTGCCCCTCACTCCACTTGTGCTCTTTCTCATGCCTCTTGCTCTCGCTCTAAAAAAATCTTTAAAAAAGAAAACCTGGGCACCTGAGTGGCTCAGTCAGTTAGGTGTCCGCCTTGGGCTCAGGTCATGATCCCAGGGTCCTGGGATCAAGTCTGGCATCGGACTCCACACTCAGTGGGAAGCCTGTTTCTCCCTCTCCTGCTCCCCCTGCTTGTACTCCCTCTCTGTCAGGTAATTAAAATATTTTTTTTAAGTTTTTTTTTTTTTTAAAGATTTTATTTATTTACTCATGAGAAAGAGAGAGAGAGAGAGAGAGAGGCAGAGGGAGAAGCAGGCTCCATGCACCGGGAGCCCGACGTGGGATTCGATCCCGGGTCTCCAGGATCGCGCCCTGGCCCAAAGGCAGGCGCCAAATCGCTGCGCCACCCAGGGATCCCCAATTAAAATATTTTTTAAAAGAAAAAAGAAAACTGGGACACCTGGGTGGCCCAGCGATTGGGCATTTGCCTTCATCTCAGGGTGTGATCCTTGGGTTCCAGGTTCGAGTTCTGCACCAGGCTCCCTGCATGGAGCCTGCTTCTCCCTCTGTCTGTGTGTCTGCCTTTCTCTCTCTGTGTCTCTTATGAATAAGTAAGTAAAATCTTTAAAAAAAGAAAAAAAAAGAAAGAAAGAAAGAAAAAGAAAAGAAAAAAGAAAACCTACTGTACTCTCATAGTCATAATCTATATTTTTCTTCTAAAATGGCACTATATTTAGTTGTATTAGAATGTACCTAGCAATTATGAGTACTTCATGGGTTAATGGATTTTTAGGGGCTGACCATGTAATTCAACACTCACTTATAGCCTTAGAACTAGGACAGCTAAGGCAAAACCACACTAGCGACCTGTTTTACACCTTAGCACCACAATAGCATCCTGTCTAGCAGTCTCTGTGGGGATTTTTCCTGGAAAGTACTACATTGTAACTCAACTTTTAACACATCACCCTAAATCAGGTGTCTTGATCATCATCGGTCTAGCTTTTGCCAATTTTTGCTAGATGAAAGATATCTGTTAACCTAAAAAAAAAAAAAAAAAAAAAAAAAAAAAAAAAAAAAACCAGCCAGTTATTTTACCAGCAAAATGAGTTTAATAGGAGTAACAAAGAATGGTAACTCAGCACAGGCCAGCTATGGCCAGACCATAGGAAAGTCCAACACACAAAAAAAGAATTTAGGAAGAAGGAAGAGGAAGTTGGAGAGATTATTTTGAAGGAAAGCCTATTCAGAGTGATGAAACTTTCTCATTGGCTGAATTGCTGGGGTAGTCAATTTCTTATAGAAAATGCAATGTACATCTTTTCATGTTAAGGCCTGTATTTTTTTTTTTAAGATTTTATTTATTCATGAGAGACACAGAGAGAGAAGCAGAGACATAGGCAGAGGGAGAAACAAGCTCCACATGGGGAGCCCAATGTGGGACTCCATCCTGGGACCCCTGGATCATGACCTGAGCCAAAGGCAGATGCTCAACCACTAAGCCACCCAGGCACCCTGGAGCCTATAATTGAGGTTTCTTTCCTATTTACAGTTCTGTTGGGGAGTCTGTAATTGATGGTTCCTATATTTGGCATTCAGTTCCACTACTCTTCCTGAGGGCCTCGCCCTCTGGCCTCAGACTCTGTTTTGTGAGGCTTCCCTTAATTTTCATACATCTAATTATTAAGTAAATCAAGCTAATGGAGGGGGGTGGTATTGTTAGGAACTAGTTGGACATTTAGGTAGTCAGCGCCAGGGTACCCCACAAGAAAACAGGGAACCAGGACAGCTAACACAAAACCACACTAGCATCCTGTTTTACATCTTAGCACAATAGCATCCCGTCTAGCAGTCTCTGCAGGAGTGACTTTTACAAAACATCCTGAAACAAAACTACCATAAACCATTGGTCGTTATCACAAGTTGAGACAGTTGGTGTCCAAATGTCCAAAAGACAATCAGCACGTGAACAATAACCCAATAGGTATACAGGTGCATGATCAAAGCCCTGAGTGGCACACCTGAGTGGCCAATCCACAAAGGGCCCACACTCAGGATGCTCAAGATTGTTCTGCAAAAGAGCTTATAAAAATCTGTAGATTTGAATGCCAAAATGGCAACCTCTTGGGTCCCCTCCCTCTCCATGAGCTTTGCACTATTGCTCAATAAACTTTGCTTTGCTGCCCACCATTCTTTGTCTGGTCTACCTCTTCATTCTTCAAAATGGTGTGACCAAGAATCCCTGGCCTGAGGGGATACAAATCCTGTAACATTGTGGCTGCCAAAGAAAGGATATGCAGCTTTAAAGAACTGCAAGAGAAAAAAAGAAAGAATTGCAAGAGAATACCAAGCAAATTCCTTTTTGAGCGCAGAGCCCAACACAGGGCTCGATCCCATGACCCCGAGATCATGCTCTGAACCAAAATCAACAGTAGGTCACCCAACTGACTGAGCCACCCAGGCACCCCAAAGAATCTATAAATAAAAGATTCAGGTGTCATCAGCAAAGCATGAGCTTCCAAATGGAATTTCAAGAAGTACAAACTATTGTAGTTGCTTAAAAAGATACAAACTCTGTGCTTCTGGGCTCTGGCTTTTCCACATATCTGAACTTCCTAGAGTAATTGAAATGTATGCTACTATAGAGCTCCATGAGTATCTTTGCTTTCAGGACCTAAAACCAAATAAGGAAGTCCCCATTAGACTCAGAAATGGGATGCATAGTCTCTACAGGATGAGTTTGAAAGTGTTCAAGTATTTTAACATATGTTCCAAATAAAGCTCTTCTATGGATTTGAAGATGCTGTGTTTCCATTGGAGACCTGCCATTTATGTTACTTCAAATACTCATGTCTTGAAGTTCCCATTCTCACCTTTATGGGTGTATGTCAAGTGGTGACTATTTGGAGAAGGGAAAAAAATCACTTTCCTTTTCCTCTTGTTCTTTCAATGATCTTTATTTCTAGAAGTTTAAATACTCCTACAATAACTATGTCCAACTATTATCAAAAATGCCTAGAGCCAGCACTGGATGTTATACTATGTGCTGGCAGATTGAATTTAAATTTTTAAAAAATGCCTAGAGCCAAATATTTATGGAGTTAAACACCCTATAAACATTGGTAAACCAGCAATAGCAAAAAGGACACATATTTGTAACAAATGTTTGTTTCTATATGAAGAGGAAGGAAGAGGTTACATAATTCAACAGTTCTTTGTCTTTCTGGAACTGGTTGAGCACTAGATTTTCTTAATTGCATCTACTATTTCAGGTTTCATCTCTCTCTGTTGTGGTGAGGGTGCTGTAATTTTCTTGAGTTTGATGTACTGATTTCATTGGATTTCCTACTATGAGTGGCCTGGAGAGTCTTCTAGGACCAGAAGTAACTTTTTCAAAGACATCTCTTGCTGGGCCTGATCACTGCCACCCACTAACATCCATATTCTTCCTTTTTTTTTTTTTTTCTGCTATTTTGTTTCATTGGGTGAAGGAAGCTGGTGCCAAAATTAAGGTTGCATAGGAATCTGAAGTCAAAAATCCCTCATGATTTTCAAAAACTAATGCTAGTAATTTCTGGTGCCAGCCAAGATGAAGTAAGGAGTACAAACGCTCTCACACACAAATTGCAGCTAAAACTCTGGACAGACACCAAAAAGCAAGAATCTGAGAACTCTGAAAAGTAAACAGCAGACAAATTGGGGACTGAAGTCAAAACTTGAGGGACAACCTATAAGAAAGGTGATTACAGTAGAGCAAACTAGTAATATGTGGAACAGCATGGATGTCGAAAGCACTGTACTAGGGGCGCCTGGGTGGCCCAGTCGGTTTAGATAACTGCCTTTTGATCTCAGCTCAGGTCCTAATCTCAGGGTTGTAAGTTCAAGCCCTATATTGGGCTCCACTTAAAAAAGGGGGGGAGGGCTGTGCTAAATGAAAAGAGACAAGCCAGCTTCAAAAAGTCACATACATGGGGATCCCTTGGTGGCTCAGCAGTTTAGTGCCAGCCTTTGACCCAGGACGTGATCCTAGAGTCCCAGGATCGAGTCCTGCATCGGGCTCCCCGCATGAAGCCTGCTTCTCCCTCTGCCTGTGTCTCTGCCTCTGTGTGTGTGTGTTTCTCATGAATAAATAAATAAAATCTTAAAAAAAAAAAAAAACTCACATACACTGTGATTGCATCCGTATCATTCTCGGGATGACAGGATTACCGAAATAGAAAAGAGATTAGTGGTTTCTAGGGTTTGGGGATGGTCCGGGGAGGGAAGTGGGTATGGTTCTAAAGGAGTTAAAGGAGGAAGTAGAGTGGAATTGTTCTGTATCTTGATTTCAGTGGCGATTACAGGAATCTACACATGTGATAAAATGTCTTAGCACTACATGCAGTGTATTGGTGTTGATTTGCTGGCTATATTTACGTAAGACATGACCATTGGGAGGAAACTGGGTGAAGAGCACAGCTGACCTCTCTAAACTATCTTTCTGCAAATCTATAATTATTTCCAAATAAAATCAACTTATTGTATGTGGGACAGAGAAGGGCCACCCCCCTTCTTTGCCTACTGAAGGAGCCCTCCAGGTCTCCTTCCTCAGAGGACATGTTCATTTCAGGTTGTTTAGACAAGGAGCAGAGACCACCCCTCAGAACTGCCGGGATTTAGAGGTTGAAGGTGCCATGGCAGGCATAGCAACAACCACTGAAATGTGGGTGGGAGTCTTTAAAAAAACACTCCCCAGGACATTGGTTGCCTTTATTTTTTTCTTTTAAAGATTTTATGTATTTATTTGAGAGAAAGAGATTGAGAGCACCAGCAGGGGGAGAAAAAGGGGGAGAAGCAGGGTCCCCAGTGAGCAGAGAGCCCGATGTGGAACTCGATCCCAGGACCCCGGGGTCATGTCCTGAGCTGAAGGCAGATGCCCAACCGACTGAGCCACCCAGACACCCCCCGTGGTTGCCTTTCTACACTTCAATCTCTGCTTTTCTTGTTGAGATTTCTTTTGACCAAATACTAGGCACATGTGGTTTTCTGGTTCATTCTCTGCCAAGTGCATCAGCACTAAGTGGCAGAAAGGACCTGGCAAGAGGACAATGGCTTGCAAATGAATTAAGGGCAGGTAGGATTTTCCATCCTCTGTCCCCCTCTGGTGGGGGAACCCCATCATCGCCTTGTGCCTGGATTTGGATGCTTGTCCATAACATTCAGATTCCTTTTCCTGCTTGTTTCTTATCCAAGAGGAAAGATTTATGATGCACCTTTCAAGGCTACACCTGGGCCTCATTCTCTGAACATGCCTGCTGCCGATGCACTAGGGTTTCCAGCATCCCTGCATAAACACACATGCGCACACATGAAGTGTGAAAAATATATTTGTGCATACACACTAAATGTATGTACAAAATTTATATGTAAAAATATGCTTGCCAGAGCTGCCCGGTAGAACTTTCCTAGTGATGGAAATGTTCTATACATGCTCTTCCCATCACTCTCTGTGGGTGGCTGTTGAGCAGTTGAAGTGAGTCTAGTATGGCTGAAAAGCTGAATTTTTATTTTTTTATTTTTTATATAAAGGTTTTTTTGAAGATTTTATTTATTTATTCATGAGAGACACAGAGAGAGAGAGAGAGAGAGAGAGAGGCAGAGACACAGGCAGAGGGAGAAGCAGGCTCCATGCAGGGAGCCTGATGTGGGACTCGATCCCGGGTCTCCAAAATCAGGCCCTGGGTTCAAGGCGGCGCTAAACTGCTGAGCCACCTGGGCTGCCCAAAACTGAATTTTTAAATTTCATTACACCTAAATGGAAATAGCCACATGTGGCTCTTGGCTACCATATTGGATACCATGTGTTTAGGCATCAAGCATCTCTGGGATGATCTATAAGAAGCTGGTAACTATGGGTGCCTGAGGTGCCCATGGCACTTTACATTTCATTTATATCCTTTGAATAGTTTATTATGTACTTAATTTTTCTAACTCAACTAAAAGATGTGGTCAGCAAAGTCCCCACCAGTAGGGAGGAGGAGACCAAAGGCTCCTTTTGGCACCCGTGTAAACAGCTTAACATGGGTGCTGCTGGCTTCACCCCGACCTCAAAGCTCCAGGCCCTGAGGGAAGTGGAGCTTCAACATCAATGTCCTCCACAGGGTGGCTCTTCTGGGAAGGGGACAACGTTGAACTACAGCTCTGATGTGGACTTGGTTTTATTCCTGAGCTGCTTCTCTAGCTTCCAAGACCAAGCAGCACACCGCAGATCAATCATCAGCTTCATCAAGAAAAGACTGATTCAGCATAGCAAGAACCTGGCCTACAGCATCACCATCATCCCTCAGAAAGAGACAACCAGGGTCCCCCGCTCCCTGTCCTTCCAGGTCCAGGCCAGAAAGACCAGTGAAGTCATTGGAGTGGATGTGCTCCCAGCTTATGATGCTCTGGGTAAAGACAATGATGGTTTGAGGCCAGGGAAGCTAGCCAGGGACCCTTCACTGATCTGGCCTTGGGGAGGTTTAGAAAAGTAGAAACCAGCGGGGAGAAAGTAGAGTTTGCTTTTTTTCTAGGGGGCTGCAACTAGAGCTGTACCTGGGAGTTCAGTCCTTCCATAAATGCATGTGCTACCATGTCCCATGTTGGGGAGATAGGGGACATCTGGATTCCCACCCAACCCAAGGAGGAGTCTCTTCTCTGACCCTCTGAGAAACACCAGGACAAGTGAGCACGTCGAGGTCTTTGGAGTTAGATGGCAATCGTTTAAAATCATTTAAAAAACAGGACCCTTAATATTTTTAAATTTTGGCTTGATTTACTAACTGTGATCTTGGATAAGATCTAACACCTCCAAGATTCAATGCACCAACCTGTTAAGTGGGATAATATTAGGCTGAACCATAGGAAATTGACAATATTTGACCGTGTTTGATCTACAAACACTGGCACTCCCTGTGGTTCCTCTTAATTTTACCTACTTCATGGAGCTGTTCTAAGGATTCCATGAGCTTAGCCCAGTGTCTGACACATGGTAAGTCTTTGGCCGCTGTGAATTATTTAAAATCTCTGTGACTTCTGAGGGCGTTCCCAAGCCCTGTAAGCTTCCACTTGTTTTATGGTAAAGTGGGGAAAGAATGCGGTAGTAAGGACTGTGTGAGATAATTTATGAACACTCTATACCTAGCAGTTTTTTTCCCCATATTCCTCTCCTCAAAGGATGGATTTTCTTGAACCAGGTCCTTTTCTCTCCCAGGACATTTTTCCTCCGACTTTAAACCATCACCAGAAATCTATGAAGATTTAATAACCAGTGGTGGCCCCCCAGGGGAGTTCTCACCAAGCTTCACAGAGTTGCAGAGGCACTTTGTGAAAAGTTGCCCTGTTAAGCTGAAGAACCTCCTACGGATGGTGAAGCACTGGTATCTGCAGGTACAGGGCTGGGTGCAGGGGCAAAAGGGAGGGCGTGCACATACTAACATTTTTTTTTTAAGAGAAAAAGATGGGGGGCCCCAGGCGGCTCAAACGATTAAATGTCTGCCTTTGGCTCAGGTCATGATCCTGGGACCCAGTCCCTTGTGGGGCTCCCTGCTGGGTGGGGGGTCTGCTTCTCCCACTGCCCCTCCCCCTCTCCCTGCTTGTGTGCTCTCTCCCTTGCTCTCTCTCTCAAGTAAATAAATCTTTGAAAATAAAAAAACCCCACATAGGTTGATGAGGCCCAGAAGGTCCATGAGAGGCTCCAATTTTCTCTTTCATTGAAATTTTCATGGCTGCAGGATGTAATCCATCTAGAAACCAGGACATAATCTATCTAGAGACCAGGCTGCTGGGCCCATTTCAAATTTCATGGATGTGGTATATAATCCAAATGTAAAATAGAGTTGACAAAGTAGTTCTTTTTATTTTACTATTTTTGTTTGTTTTTATGCAAGCTCTACACCTAACGTGGGGCTTGAACTCACAACCCTGAGATCAAGAGTCCCATGTTCTATCACCTGAGCCAGCCAGATGTTCCTGAAATTGACAAAGTATTACTGGGACCTGGAAATAGAGAGACATGAAAATTCTCAATTCCCAGGGTAGCATCTCATATTCATTCTCTCTCCCTCCCTCCCTCCCTCCTTCTTTTCTTCTCTCCCTC
Organism: Vulpes vulpes; assembly: GCF_048418805.1. Lineage (NCBI taxonomy): Eukaryota > Metazoa > Chordata > Mammalia > Carnivora > Canidae > Vulpes > Vulpes vulpes. Next base: position 17,012,619 of record NC_132789.1, on the reverse strand, counting down.
TCTCCCCAACCTTGAAGTGCTTGAAACCTAAATATCGAAACGCAGCATTGCCCCCAAAATATGCATTTGAGCTATTGACTATCTACGCCTGGGAAATAGGTACAGACAAAAGCGACAACTTCAACCTGGATGAAGGGTTTAGAGCTGTGATGGAACTCCTCCTAGATTATGAAGACATCTGCATATATTGGACCAAGTACTATGATTTCCAAAATGAGACTGTCAGAATCTATATCAAACAACAGTTGAAAGAATGCAGGTGAGTGTGTTGGTTGCATTAATTTCAGCTGCCAGGAATGGAAAAACCCAACTCATACAGTTTTTAAATTAAGGAGAATTTATTGGCTTTTGTAACTGAGAAGTCCAAGGATAAATGAAGCTTCAGGTATAGTGTGATACAAATGGTCACTATTTCATCAGGGTCCCATTCTGTGAAATCACTCAGCCTGTCCCTCCCCTGGGTTTTGCCTCTGAATTCAGGCTAACATAACGACATCAGTTCCAGTCTTGTCATCTGGACTCCTCCTTTGCACTCCAAAGGAAGGAAAGCACCTTTGCCCTAGAATTCTTTTTTCTTCTTTTTAAGATTTTATTTATTCATGAGAGACTGTGAGAGAGGCAGAGATACAGGCAGAGGGAGAAGCAGGCTCCCTATAGGGAACCCACAATGTGGGACTCGATCCCAGGACCTGGGGATCAGGACCTGAGCCAAAGACGCTCCACCACTGAGTCACTCAGGCGCCCCTGCCCTAGCATTCTAAGCAGAATCCATGAGATTCACTCTGATTCGGCCAACTTAGCTTACACTTCTAATCATGAACCAAGAGCTTTAGCTGCAGGAAGTCCCACAGACTTGAGTTACAGAGGCCAGAGTCCTAAGTGTGATGGAGATCCACTCCTTTTCTTTCTCCCAGACCAGTTATCTTGGACCCAGCCGATCCTACCAACAACCTGGGAAGTAAAAAGAGATGGGATCTGGTGGCCAAAGAGGCTGCTCGCTGCCTGAGACAGGCCTGCTGCAGGACCGAAGACCCCAGCCAGGGCTGGCACGTACAGGTACCATCACCCCCACCCCTCAGTCATGACTCAGTGGTGACCTCCCTTCAGCTCCTCCCCCCATGAATCCCCTCAACTTCTGCCATAGTGCCTCTAAGACCTCAGGACAGGTCACTCCCCCCGCCCCCCGCCCATGTAGATGTCCCAGCCAACCAGCTGTGCAAGTTTTCCCCTTCTGCTCCAAGTCCCTGGGCCTCAGTTCTTTCATCTGTGAAATGGGCAGCCGGTTTCTGCCCTACTCTGTAGCCATTTGAGAGATAACCAAAAGAATTTATCACATACATACATACCCCTGTGGGGTAACATATTCCCTATTATGGGTTGTTGAAAGCTCAACTTCTTGCTGTCAAAAAAAGAGATTTAAGGGGTGCCAAGCTGGCTCAATCAAAGAGCATGTGACTCTTGATCTGAGAGTTGTGTTCAAGCTCAATGTTGGGTGTAGAGATTACTAAAAAATAAATAAACTTATTTAAAAAGAGAGAGAGATTTGGGGCACCTGGTTTGGGCATCTTCTGCCTTTGGCTCTGGTCATGATCTCAGGATCCTGCTCAGTGGGGATCTGCTTCTCCCTCTGCCCTTCTCCCCTGGTTGTGTGCATTCTCTATCTCTCTCTCCCTCCACCCCCCTCAAATGAATAAATAAAATCTTTATTTAAAAAAAGAGAGAGGAATGCCTGGGTGGCTCTGGTTGAGCGCTCATCTGCCTTCGGCCTAGAGCATCATCATCCCAAGGTCCTGGGATTGAGTTAAGCAACGGCTCCCTGCAGGGAGCCTGCTTCTCCCTCTGCCTGTGTCTCTGCCTCTCTTTGTGTGTCTCTCATGAATAAACAAATAAAACCTTAAAAGAGAGAGAGAGAGAGATTTAATGATGTATCCAGAAGCAATCAGGAAGGAGCATAGGATTCCACTGCAGACAGCAATGCCAGTCCCGCAGCTACCTTGTGCATGGCTTTTCCCACACTGTCACAGCAGTCCCGGGTCTGAACACCACAAAGGAATCCAGGGTTCAGAGACCAGGACATTGCTATCTGCTCAAATCGTTGCCAGTCCCACATTTCATAGCCTGCAGGGAAATTCTGAAGCTGGCTTCAAGGCAAATCAAAGGCAAATCTGTAGCAGCTCCCACATGGTGGATGAGAAGGACCCACCACCCAGCCCAGGCCCATTGGCTGTCATGTCCAACAGACTGGGAGCTCCACTCCCCCCAATCCCACCTCTTTCCCCACTCCGCCCCACTGTGAGGCAAGATTCATGAACAGTCTTCCAACTCTTGCTAAGAACCCTCCCCATAATCTTTTAAATATTATTGTTTTGTGAAAAAGTAGCACACATTTTTAGCAAAGAAAATATCAAACCCTCAAAAAGAACACACAAAGTCAGTTTCTGGGATGCCTGGGTGGCTCAGTCAGTTAAATGTCTGCCTTCGGCTCTGGTCATGATCCCAGGGTCCTGGAATGGAACCCCACATCAGGCTCCCTGCTCAGCAGCAAGGCTGCTTCTCCCTCTTCCTCTACCTCTGTGATATCTCACACTCTCTCTCAAATAAATAAATAAAATCTTTTAAAATAAATCAATGAAGTAAGCAAGTGAGTAAATAAGTTTCCCTCCCATCTCAAGCCTCTCCCCAACATCCATTGATCAATGTCTTACATCTCCTCCGATGGATAGATATGCCACCTGCACACTAGCACATTCTAACTGTAATCTTACTTTTTTTTTTTTGCCTTTTTACTTTTATTTACTTAAACTATTAGGTGATTTGGTTCCTCAATTATCAGAAGGACAATTCTGTATCCACACCTATAGACCTAAAAGGGTATGACCATATAACAGAAAGTCCAAACCAGGATATTTTTGAGCATGAAATGTTGTGATGCTACTTATGCCAGAACAAGGGACACACACCTGGACTGCCCTAGACCAGTGGGAACATCGGGTCACCCTGGATTAATAGCTATATTTTGATCCAATGGAGGAAAGTAGGAAAATACCTTCTCTTTTATGACCATTGCCCCACTGAAAGAATTTTAGACTGCTCCAGACTTTGGATCTTACAATGAATATCCTTGACCATACATCCCAGTGCCTGACATCCTTATCTGCTTCTCCTTCCCTACTAGCCAGCAAGAAATGTCCAGGTGCTGGTGAAAAAGGCAGGAGAGGAGCCCCAGACATTCTCAGTGGACCCTCACAGTCCCATCTGGAAGATGAAAGCAGAGATCAAGAGGACGTTTGGCTTCTACGGGCAGCAGCGTCTCTCTTTCCAGGAGCCAGGAGGGGAACGGCAACTGCTCAGCAGCCAGCAGACACTTGCACATTATGGGATCTTCTCTAAAGTGAACATCCGGGTATTAGAGACCTTCCCTTCTGAGATCCAGGTCTTCGTGAAGGACTCTAGTGGCCAGAGCAAACCTTATGCCATCTACCCTGAGGACTCCATCCGTGACTTGAAAGAGAAGATTGAGGAAGCCGGAGGACCTCACGTGGAGGATCAGATACTAAAGTTCCAGAATCGGAGACTGTGGAATCACCGCAGCCTCTCAGACCTACAGATCAAAGACTGTGACACAATCACACTCATTAGGAGAAGCCACAGGTCCCCAGGACTACCCATGATCAGACTTTTTACATGATGTAGACTTCTATGGTGCTGTTCTCTCACCTACCCCTTTCTACCCAGACGACTGTGATTTTTGGAAGCATAAATATGAATCTATCCTTCCCTGCATGATGTCCTCCAATGGCTCCTATTACCTATAGAATAAAGTTCCAGTTCTTTTGCTGGGCATTCAAGGTCCTTGACAATTTTGCCCTTGCTTTGCTTCTCAATCTCTCCTCTTCACAAAACACACCAGAGGTGCCCATACTCATGCAGCTCCAGAGCACTAAATGCCTGATCATGACACGGTGACCAACTCAACCATCCCTTTCTCTTGGGCTTCTATCTTTCAAAACTCAAAGCTCTAAGTCATCATTCTCCAAGCATGAACCCCAGACCAGCAGAATCAGCGTATCACCTGGGGACATCTTAGAAATGAAAATTCTCAGCAACTATCCCAGATTCACCTGAGTGAATCAGCAATCTGATTCACTGATCAGCAATCTCAACAAGCCTTCCAAGTAATTCTAGTGCATGCTCAAGTTTGAGAACCATTGCTAGAAGCCCCATATAGCCAACTGCATCACTTCCTGCTCCTACACCTGATTTGGACTTCTGTGAAAGCACTTGGGACCCTCATTATGTTCCTTTGTTGGGTCATCAGTCTACCTGGTCTAATGAGACTTGACAAGTACCTTATTCCTGTGTCCCTATAGTCTAGAATGCTGCTTGCTTGGTGCACATATTCAGCACATGCTAGCTGAATAAATGAACGAACCAAAGAATGACTTTGAATTCTTCCCTATTGTCTTTGTGAGGGTCTCAGTCCAATGCCATTTTGGAGACCACATGGTTTGGGATACTCCCTGCTATGTCTCATTCTTTGAAATTGCCCATGTTTGCCGGGGTCCTCCTACCCAATAGCTTCATTCATGTGTCCAAACCTAAATGGACCAAGAGTGATCAGCTGACCTAGCATAGAATCCATCTCCTGGTTTTACTTGGCCTCTCAGATTGTGAGCCCTGGGCGGTGGGATCAAGTACAGCAGTTCCTGGTATAGTTAAATGAGAGTGAATGTCTGAGCAGAAATGCAGTCAGAGCAGAGCAGCCAAAGCTTAAGTCTGCATATGAGTGAAAAGTCCCCCACACAGAGAATGAAGCCATGCATAGCAAGAGAGAATCAAAAGTGCTCACACAGCCCCAGGGCAAAATACTGCCTGGGTGCTGTTAGACCTAACCCCCTTTTTAAAAAAGATTTATTTGAGAGATAGTGAGCGTGAGCAAGAGAAAAGAGAGAGAGAGAGAGGAGGAATAGGGAGAGGAGTAAAAGGAGAGGGAGAAGCAGCTTCCCTGCCTTGGACATGGGGCTTGATCCCAGGACCCTGGGATCACAACCTGAGCTGAAGGCAGACACCTAATGGACTGAGCCACTCAGGCACCCCAACCTGCCTGTTTGTTTTTTTTTTTTTTTTTTTAATTTTATTTATTCATGAGAGACAGAGAGAGAGAGAGAGAGAGAGAGAGGCAGAGACACAGGCAGAGGGAGAAGCAGGCTCCATGCAGGGAGCCTGACCCGGGACTCGGTCCCGGATCTCCAGGATCACACCCTGGGCCAAAGGCAGGGCTAAACCGCTGAGCCACCCGGGCTGCCCTGTTGTTGTTTTCTTTTTAATCAAATTCTTCCATATTCTTTCATCATCCTAAATGGAATGAACAGCTACTCACTGAGTGAATGTGAGTAGGTTGGGTATCCAAAAGCCTTGACTAAGATCTTTTTTCGCAGATCAATAAAATTCTTTTTTTCTATGCCTCAGTAAATTAATAATTCCGTGCATCAACAAGGCGTTGACACCAAGCGTGTCTATTGACATGATGTCATTTGATTCCTATCCTCACAGCCACCCCAGAAGTTAGGTGGAGGAGTAGGATTAATGCTGCCTCCCCTTTTACGGATGAGAATACGAGGCTTAGAGGTTTCTACACTGCGCCCTTCCCAGTCTTTCCTGTCTCAGGTAAGGACAATTCCATCTTTCCAGCTGTCAAGGTCAAAGCCTCTGTGTTGGGATCCCTGGGTGGCGCAGCGGTTTGGCGCCTGCCTTTGGCCCAGGGCACGATCCTGGAGACCCGGAATCGAATCCCACGTCAGGCTCCCGGTGCATGGAGCCTGCTTCTCCCTCTGCCTGTGTCTCTGCCTCTCTCTCTCTCTCTGTGACTATCATAAATAAAAAATAATAATAATAATAATAATAATTTAAAAAAAAATAAATAAAATAATTTTTATTTATTTATGATAGTCACACACACAGAGAGAGAGAGGCAGAGACATAGGCAGAGGGAGAAGCAGGCTCCATGCACCGGGAGCCCGACGTGGGATTCGATCCCGAGTCTCCAGGATCGCGCCCTGGGCCAAAGGCAGGCGCTAAACCGCTGCGCCACCCAGGGATCCCATAAAAATTATTTTAAAAAAAACAAAGCCTCTGTGTTGTCCTTGAATCCAGTCTTTGTCTCACATCACCTTCTAGCCATTAGCAGGACCTGTTTATATTCAAAGTAGACACAGGGAAATGGTGTGAAATCTAGGATTCACATTTAAATTACACAGGAGAGGAGATGTGGATGCGAATTGAAAGATTGTCTGCAGTTCTAGTGCAGGATTGCAGGGATCTTGTCTCACAGAGTCGAAGAATGGACCTCGCGGGCACAGAAGGGGGAGGTGCAGTGAAAGTTTATTAGGGTGAGAACAGAAAGGAAAGAAAAAGCTCTCTAGATTGAGAGGGGTCCCGAATGGGTTGCCACTGAAGGTTTTTAAGGCCAGTCTTTTATTGCAAACTTGGCTAGGAAGCTTATGCCCTCTTGAGATTCTTGTACCCTCTTGGTCTGAGCAAGGACCATGACAAAACCCTTAATGACTTCCTTCTTTAAGGTCTGGTCATTTTCTGTGATTACAATGTAACCTCCAAAGAAAAACAGTCCCTAATATCCGGGGCCAGGTGGTCTGATCTATTCCCTTATCTCTTGTTCACTCTGTCTTAGAGATTTTGCTTGCCAGGAATAGTTTCAGAGCCTAGTCAGGGGCCCCCTACCAATCCCTGCCTATACCTTAACCCTTTCCTTACTCTCCTTACTCAATTGGATGGTTGTTGAAGCTGGTGATGGTACACAGAGGTTCCTTTCGTTACTCCACTTTTGTTTATGTTTGAAATTTTCCGTAATAAAAAAGTTAAATCATACTACTTCTCCCTACCCTCACCACCACCATCCTGATCCAAGCTGCCAGATCTCCTGGTAGGACTTTTTTTTTTTTTAAGATTTTATTTAATTATTTGAGAGAGAGCATGAGCAGGAAGGGGTGGGGGGAGAGGGAGATGCAGACTCCCCGCTGAGCCAGGAGCCCAATGTGGGGCTCCTTCCCAAGACTCCGAGAACATGACCTGAGCCGAAGGCAGACGCCTAATGGACTGAGCACCCAGATGCCCTCCTGTTGGGACTATTGCAGTAGCTTCCTAACTGAGCTCCTGCTTCCCCTCTCACCTCCACCACCACTCTCTGCTTTTTTTTTTTTTTCACTCTCTGCTTTTAATCTAACCTCTCCCCACCGCCACCCCCCCAACCAGCCCACAGCCAGTATGATCTCATTAAAATGAAAGTCAGACCATGTCACTCCTCTGCTTGAAACTCTCCAAGGCTCCCCATTTCATTCAGAGTGAAAGTCAGTCTTAATAGTCTTCAAGATCCTACACTATTTGCTCCCCAGCCCTTTATCACTTAAACCTTATCTCCTTGCAGTCTCTCCCTTTGATCATTCCATTCCAGTCATGCTGTTTTTCCTCAAACCAATGAGGCACACTGACACCACAGGACCTTTGCACTTACTGCTCCTTCTGCAGTGAATTATCCTCTTCCCTTGGGCATACACATGACTCTCTTCGCCTCCTTCATGTCTTTGCTCAAATATCTCTTTTTCAGGCCTTTCCAATCACCTTATTTGAGACTGAACATCTAATCAACCATACACACACATACACACACGCACAGGCACACATATATACATCTTAACCTCTTGCCTTGCTTTATTTCTTCTGCTTAGCACCTTATTTACTATAGTTTGACTTATTTATCCTGTTTATGGTTTGTCTCCACCATCAGAATGTAAGCCCTCTGCAGGCAGGGATTTTTGTCTATTCACTGCTCTACCCCCAGCACACAGTAGCTACCCAATAAATACTCATTGAATGAATGGATGAATGATGGCACTCCGATATGCAACCCCTGCCCACCTGTCCAGGCACATCTCTCACCTCCTGTCTCCTCTCCTTCCGTGCCAATGAATATTTGACAACTGAATCCCTGGCACTCATCAGGGTCATTTAGACTGCTACTTTGCCTGCAGGATGCCCTCCTCTTCCTTCCTGGCCAGATCCCCAGTCTTTTAAGGCTCACACTGGACCCTCTCTCCTACCACTCTTGGAGCCCCTTGGGACAAGAATGACATCTTTTTCTTAAGATTTATTTATTTATTCATGAGAGACGCACAGAGAGGCTAAGACATAGGCAGAGGGAGGAGCAGGCTCCTTGTGGGGAGCCCAATGTGGGACCTGATCCCGGATCCCGGGATCACACCCTGAGCCGAAGGCAGATGCTCAACTACTGAGCCACCCAGATGTCCCAGGAACGACGTATTGTCTATTTAACACATTGGGACCTAGCAGGTGCTCAATAGGTATCTAGTGAACAAATAATAATATTTGCATTTACTGAATGCTTTCCATGCTCAGCGCTCTCATTCATGATCTGGACAACAACCTATGGGGTAGGGTGTCATTACTAAACCCATTTTCATGGATAAATTACGGGAGGGTCAGAGAAGTTAAGAGTGTGGCAAAGGGCAGACTGGAGGGGATCCCTGGGTGGCTCAGCGGTTTTGCACCTGCCTTTGGCCCAGGGTGTGATCCTGGGGTCCCGGGACCAAGTCCCATGTCGGGCTCCCTGCATGGAGCCTGCTTCTCCCTCTGCCTCTCTCTCTCTCTCTTTCTCTTTCTCTCTCTCTCTCTCTCTCTCATTAATAAATAAATAAAATCTTTTAAAAGGTGGGGGCAGACTGGAATTGAAAGTCTGTTCTGCTGGACTCTCAGGGGTTCCTGCTGCTCACCCCAAAATCTTGAGCAAGTCCCTTTCATTTCTGAGCCTGCTCAGGTTCCTATAACACAGTGGATATGACTGGATTGTTGGATACCAACCCACCCTGGCCTCCTGGGAGAGTTGCCTCCTCGAGGGCCAAACCCAAGCCAATTTAAGTTTCTAAACATCATAAATGGAAACTGAAAGCTGAGAATAGAAACTAATAGCAAAAGAGATGAGGCCGGAAGCCAAGCTTGTTAAGGTGGCCCCAGAACTCCCAGCTGGACAGTCCCTCAGTGCCCCTGCTGCAGCAGAGGGATTCCAAGGAGAAGACCCCAGGTCAGCCCAGTCACCCCTGGTTGCCTCTCCACTCTGGTCCCTTTTCCCCACGGGGTGCTGGCAGTAGGCTGAGAGGGAGCCCCCTTGAAGAAGTGGGTGTATACAGGGAACTGGGTAGGTGTGTGGCTATATATCTGTGCAGACGGGGTACTCTGGCTCAGAGATGGCACAGGCCATGGAGCTGTATGACACCCCTGCCTCCAAGCTGGACTCCTTCGTGGCTCAGTGGCTGCAGCCCCATCGGGGCTGGAAAGAAGAGATCCTGGAGGCTGTGAAGACTGTGCAACAATTCCTGAGGGAAGAGCACTTTGAGGGGGATTATGGGCCGGACCAGGAGGTGCGGGTGCTAAAAGTGGTCAAGGTGAGACCGGTCCCCTCCACCGACAAACCAGGGTGGAGCAAAATGCAGCATGAATGTCCTCATCCCAGAGGGTGCTGGGGACCTCCTGTCTGATTATCCTTAGCTCAAGCTTCTCCCATGTCAGGGCAACCCATGGAGCGGCCTGCCCCCTACCCTACCGTACTGCCTTGAGCAGAACAAGTCTGGTAAGGAAACTAATGGGAATAGTTCAGTTCTCTGGGATGCACTAGCCTAACCCCTTACCATATGCTAGCTCTAATTAATGCATACCTTACAGGGTATGCACTATTCTTTTCCCATTTTCCAGATGAGCAAAATGGAAGTTCAGAGCCTTAAGATTCATAATGACCAATAGCAATATAAGGTCTCTGACTGGGTGAAAAGACCATCCATAAAATACACTTTGGGGATAAGTAGGGAAATTTTATTTTATTTTTTTAAATTTATTTATTTATGATAGTCACAGAGAGATAGAGAGGTAGAGACACAGGCAGAGGGAGAAGCAGGCTCCATGCACCGGGAGCCCAACGTGGGACTCGATCCCGGGTCTCCAGGATCGCGCCCTGGGCCAAAGGCATGCACCAAACCGCTGCGTCACCCAGGGATTAGTAGGGAAATTTTAATATGGCCTGGATATTAGATAATATAAGGCAGTCATTGTTGATTTTGTTAGGTGTAATCCTTTTGTGGTTATAGGGGGTGGGGAATGCTCTCTTTGATTGGATACAAATGCTGAAGTATTCAGAGACAAAGTTCCTCGGTATCTGTAATTGCTCTAAAGTGGTTTTGATGAAGCAAATGTAGCAAGGAGTTTAAACTTGTTGAATTTAGCTGGCTGGGTATGAGTGCTCATTGGATTCCCTTCCTATTTTTTCCTATGTTTGAAGTTTTTGATTAGAAAACGTTTTCTTGGGATGCATGAGTGGCTCAGCGGTTGAGTGTCTGTCTTTGGCTCAGGGTGTGATTTCAGTCAGGGGATTGAGTGCTGCATGGGGCTCCCTGCAGGGAGCCCGCTTCTCCCTCTGCCTGTGTCTCTGCCTCTCTCTGTGTGTCTCTCGAGAACAAAAAATAACATCTTAAAAAGAAAAAAAAGAAAGGAAGGAAGGAAGAAGAAGTTTTCTTTATTTTTTGTTTTTTTAAGAAGTTTTCTTTAAAAGAAGTTGAGAGAGATAAGGTGACTTGCCCAAGTTCACACAGCTAGCTGCAATTTGAACCACAGCCAGGGCTCTAGGTTGCCAACAGTGATTTTCCCCCCATGCCCTTCCTTCAGCTGCTTCTTGTCCTACCTGCAGTCAATTTTCTGTAGTCAAAGTTAGAAAGTCCCTGGAGAATCAGACAGTCTCAGCCAAGCCTTTGTTTAAACATTAAAGAAACTCTAGCACAGAGAAGGTAAGAGATGTCTCAAGTTCACACAGTGAACTAGTAGCAAAGGCAAGTCTAGAATTAGGGTGTCTGACTCCCAGCCCAGTGCTCAGTTCTCAGCCACCTCAGGAAGAGCTTTAGAAATCTCAGGCCTCCAGCCCTTCTTCCACCCACCCCAGCACCTAGAACCTGAGGCCATATGATTTAGACAGAGCAGGGTTTGACTCTTGGCTTCTTTCCTTTCCAGCTATATGATCTTAGACTCCTCTTGTCTCTCAATCCCTCTGTCTCCTCATCATCATCATCATCTCCTCCTTGTCCCGCAAAAGCCTCATCAATGTAGGCTAAAAGATTTGCACATGGTAAATGTGCAAAAGCATCATTATAAATTCTTACTCTGAGTCCAGCAGACTCTCCCAGCCCTGACAATCCTGAGGGTGAAGTGGATGAAAAAGAAGTCTGGAGACCAGAAGATGCTACCAACAGAATGAGTTTTATTTTTTTTTTATTATTTTTTAATTTTTTATTTATTTATGATAGTCACAGAGAGAGAGAGAGAGAGAGAGAGGGGCAGAGACACAGGCAGAGGGAGAAGCAGACTCTGTGCACCGGGAGCACGATGTGGGATTCGATCCCGGGTCTCCAGGATCGCGCCCTGGGCCAAAGGCAGGCGCAAAACCGCTGCGCCACCCAGGGATCCCCAGAATGAGTTTTAAAGACAGGAAGTGGTATTTACCCAGCCCTCAAATTCTGTCTGCAGCCCAGAGTTCCTCCCCGCCCCCCCTCCCCGAAGCTATAAAATAGAAGAGATACCTCCAAAACAATGGCTGAGGAGAAATAATGCTTTATCCAGGCTCTAAACTCTTCCCACTCCTGCAAAAACCCAGTGAGCTGGGCTGGTTCGCATGAATGAATGCTTATCCTTGAATGAGTTGGGTTTAAATAGATTTGGACGGGAGCAAGTCATGAAGCTTATTCTAGAATGTTCTTCTCTGCCTGGATCTTATTTGAAAAAGGCAAAGTCTAGGCTCAATTTTCAGCTTCGTCCCCACACCAGGTTCCATCCCCAGCCCTGCCAAACGGGGGGATTATAAAGCAATCTGCAGTGATTCCACCAGCAGGAGAAATAGCCACCCTGAGGTCTGAGGCATCACTAGCAATCCCATCTCCCAACCTGGGAGGCCAGAGAGTTGTAGGGCTTTGTACACCAGAGACAGGAGGGGCTGGAGAGCAGGTCTAGACTATCCAAATATCAAGGATCCCTGGGTGGCGCAGTGGTTTAGCGCCTGCCTTTGGCCCAGGGCGCGATCCTGGAGACCCAGGATCGAGTCCCACGTCGGGCTCCCGGTGCATGGAGCCTGCTTCTCCCTCCTCCTGTGTCTCTGCCTCTCTCTCTCTCTCTCTCACTGTGTGCCTATCATAAATAAATAAAAATAAAAAAAAAAAAAACAAATATCAAATAGACTGCTCCAAATCATCCAGCTCAGGCTCCTTCCATCCAGATGGGGAAATCGAATCCCAGGCAGAGAAGGCATGATCTAAACCTAGACAAAAAAGAGGACCAGAGATATGTATATATGGCTGACTTCGTGTATGCCAGGCACGTGTCAAGTCCCCGACACACCTTATCTTACCAAATCCTCCCAGGAACCAAATGACTTGTATTCCATGGTTGCTCTCATTTCGTGGACAAGGAATTAGGTTTTGTAGATCACACAACTGAGAAACAAGGGCAGGAGTCAGGCAGGGCCAAAGCCAGGCTGCTCCATAGCTCTTATCTACCAGGCAATCCTGCTCCCCACTTTTCAATGTCATGAAATTACTCAGATGCCCAGAATGCTCAGAATACTCTGTGGAGTGGGCATCAGCTTTAGCGGTCCCGGAGAAGGCATCACTCTGCAGGTGAGACCACCCCATCTCAGAAGCACTACAATGTCATAAATAAGAAGCTGGGCCTCTGGAGTCAGGCTGCCTGGGTTCAAACCAGGCAGTACTATGTACCAGGTGTACTATGTGACCCTGGGTGAGAGATTTATTCCCTTGAAAACTCAGTTTTCTCACCTGGAAAGAGAGGATGTTAGTACCACCCACCCATCCTTCTGGGTTGTGGGGAACATCAAATGGATATTTCAGGTGAAGAGCCTCAGGGATGGCCTGGCAGAGGCAGTGGCAGGTGACAGGGCTCTGTGTTCTGCAGGTAGGCTCCTTTGGGAATGGCACAGCTCTCAGGAACACTTTGGAGGTGGAACTGGTGGTGTTCCTGAGCTGTTTCCACAGCTTCCAGCAAGAGGCCAAGCACCACCAAGCCATCCTGAGTCTGATACAAGAAAAGCTATGGTGTTGCCGTGATCTGCTGGCGCTTGGGCTTGAGGACGTGGAGATCATCCAGGGAGTCCCCGACGCTCTTGTCTTCACCATCCAGACCAGGGGGACCGCAGAGATCATCACTGTCACCATCGTGCCTGCCTACAGGGCCCTGGGTAAGAGGAGGGGAAGCCCATCGGACTCACGTGCTCACCATCCCACAGAGACCTGAACTCCCTCACTTCTTGTTCATGCCCACATGCAGACCTTGCTCAATCCACATCTGCTCAACCCACATCCTGAGCTGGGGGCTTAGCAACTACAGGACATGAGACTGGCCCAACTTGGGCCATTGTGTCACTCAACTTGGGAAATACTTATCAAAGAATCACATGGATAAATATATGATTGCAAGAGGAGATGAGACCAGCAGAGGGGAATGTTTTAGAAGCAGAACCTGGGGTGCTTCTGTGGCATTTATCACAGATGCCAGGGCCTGTCATTGTTTGGGCTTTTCCAGAAGTAAACCCCAAGACAAGGGTGTGAGGATAAGCAGTCCCAGGAAATGCTGATAGGGAAGTAGGGGAGAGGGACAAGGAAGGGAGGAGGCATCACAAGGTTACCACCATGAGCCCCTGAGCTTTGTGCCCCTGGAGAACTCTAGGTAGCAGCACAGAGGACCCCTCAACTGAATCCCAAGTGGGATCTTAGATTGGGTTGTTTATTCCTATCACCCTTGGCTGAGGGCTGCTTCCTGGGACCATTAGCTCCCCAGCACTTCTGGTTTGTCCTCAGGCAAAGAATCCTCAATGTTTGAAGTAAACAGTATCAACTAAGACTCCAGACCACCAGGTTTCATCTTGCACCAGCTCCTCTTAACTAGAGTGGCTGCCACCATTTGCTTTGTAGAGAAGATGTCAGCAATGGGATCCCACCTAGGCAAGACAGAGAGTGCCAGGATGCATTAGTGATGCGTACCACCAAAGCACACCCTCCAACGTGCTTGAGCAGTCCAGCTTTCTTATCTGGGATGGTTCTCTGCTTCTGGTATCAGGAGGTTAGAATAAATCACTGAGAAAGAAATCCCAAACAGCCATTAAGGGAAACTGGGGTGTTGGGGACCTCGAGGGAATACAACAGTCCTTGAGTGCCCTGAGGAATTGAAAATCGACTTCTGGTTCTCCAGAAGGACAATCAAGGGACACCTAGGTGGCTCAGTCAGTTAAGCATCTGCCTTCAGCTCAGGTTGTGATCCCGGGGTCCTGGGATAAAGCCCCATACCAGGCTCCCTGCTTGGGATGGGGTGGGGAGCCTACTTCTTCCTCTCCCTCTGCTGCTCCCCCAGTTTAATTCTCTTAGGCTGTGAGGTATCAGATTTCCCCGGAGAGACACCCCCAGTGAATTAGTAGACTCCCCGCCACAGACCACTTATCAATCTGGGGCTTCCTAAATCCCTGCTCTGCCTCCCACCCCAGGGCCTTCTGCTTCCAACTCTCAGCCACATCCTGAGGTCTATGAGAGTCTGATTGAGGCCCACGGTTTCCCCGGAAATTTCTCCCCATCCTTCAGCGAGCTGCAGAGAAACTTCGTGAAACATCGGCCAACCAAGCTGAAGAGCCTCCTACGGCTAGTAAAACACTGGTATCTGCAGGTGAGGGGGCTGCCAGGATGGAGCCCCTCAGGGGTGCTGGAAGAAGGCCTGATTTGTCATTCCAGGGAACTGCATCAAAGGGGAGGATGGGAGGGGGGATGGAAGGGGGGGGGAAATGCTAACCTTTTATACTGTAGAGTGAAATAGTGGAGAAGGTAGAGGAGGAAGAGGAAGGGGAACAGAGACAAAAGGAGAAAAGTAAGGAACATACAATATTTCCCAGGACACAAGTGTTTCTAACACCCCAGTTGCAGTCTACACTGGCTAGTGTCGACTTCACTGAGTTCTCCAGACGTTAGTTAATCTCAGCTGGTTAAGGACTAACAAGAGGGAAGTTTCAGTTATTGCACCTCTACCAGTTTCCCCTACAGATCACCGTGTTCCTATCATGATCATTACCAAGTGAACATATCCCTAACAGCTACTTTTTAGATTTCATGTGTGATGGCTCTCATGGTACCAAGTATATTTCAAAATAGCTAAATGAGAGGTGCCTGGGTGGCTCAGTCGGTTAAGCCTCTGCTTTCAGCTCAGGTCATGATCCTGGGGCCCTGCGTCTAGCTCCCTGCTCAGTGGGGAGCCTGCTTCTCCCTCTGCCTCTGCTGTGCCCCTAACTTGTGCTCTCTGGTTTGCACTCTCTCTCTCTCTGTCAAGTAAATAAATAAAATCTTTTAAAAAAATCCAAATGAACAAAATCATCTAAGCTTATGAAAAGCAGACACAGAAACAAACCAAAAATTAGAAAGTGGGGGAGAAAAGATACTTTCTTATTAAAAAAAAAATCAGGGAGACCTGAGTGGCTCAGTCAGTGAAGTGTCCAACTCTTGGTATCAGCTCAGGTCATGATCTTGGGGTCCTGGGGTTGAGCCGTGGGATGGAGCCCAGCAGTCAGTCAGCAGGGAGTCTGCTTAAGGATTTTCTCACACACTCTCCCTCTGCTCCTCCACCCACCCTCACTGTCTCATTCTCTCTCTATCTCTCAAATAAATAAATCTTTAAAAAACAAAATCAGAAAATTTTCAAAGTTAGTAAGTTTACCGTCACTCTGTTTACGGTGGGAAAACAGCCATTTTCTTATATGACTATCACATCAACCAACATTGTGATATATCCTCAGACATCAGTATTGCCAAAGCCAAGAGTAAAATGGGTTTTGTTGCTAAATGAATTACTTACAGGAAATGATGCAAGGTTTTTTGGCTTCAGAGAACTAGAACTCCATAGAATGATTCATTTGCTTGCTTTGTCTGTTTGAGAGGGCAAAGTGTTTTCTCTTCCTACATATGATATACATAGTTGTGGTGTTTTGTTTTTTTTTTGTAATATCCACAGGACATCATACATCAGCTTTGCTTTTAGAATCTTCCCTTCTGTTTTTGTTCAAGCCTCCTCCTTAAAAAAAGACTTTGATCACA
The DNA here is from genome assembly GCF_048418805.1 of Vulpes vulpes. Classification (NCBI taxonomy): domain Eukaryota; kingdom Metazoa; phylum Chordata; class Mammalia; order Carnivora; family Canidae; genus Vulpes; species Vulpes vulpes. Next base: position 16,996,414 of record NC_132789.1, on the reverse strand, counting down.
TATGGTTTCTCTCTCTTTTTTTAAAAGATTTATCTGAAAGAGGGTGTGCATGCGAGCAAGGGGTGGAGGGGCAGAGGAGAGGGAGAAGCAGACTCTCCACTGAGCATGGAGCCTGCTGTGGGGCTCAGTCTCATGACCCTAAGATCACTACCTGAGCTAAAATCGAGAGTCGACCATTTAACCAACTAAGCTACACAGGTTCCTCTATAAAGACGCTTTAGACAAGAAGTGACTGGTATCAATTAAGATGCTTTCTTTTGTAAGAGAAAAACCAATTCAAACTGATTTAAATAATAAGGACAATTTTCAGCTCCTTTGTGAAAACCCATACCAGTGGGAAGGGGGCTTCAGGCACTGTTTGTTGGGGTCTTCAGACCTGTCTCTCTATACTACCTCTCAGGTTGTCTTTCTGTGTCACCTTGGACTTCAGGCTGGTTTAACCTCATGATGGCAAAATGGCCACAGCTATTCCTGCCATCATGTCCACACACAGTAGATTTTTCTTCAAACAAAAGAACTGGGCTTCAATCAAATTGAGGCCAGCTTACATCACAAGCTTCTCCTGAACCAATCACTTAGCAAGGAGAATAGGTTTATGCTGAGGACCCCATTGGGTCAGGATCCACCCTGGATTTGAGTGTGGTGGTAATTGCAACCAAACAGTGCAGCTACCATACAATGGAGAAGAAAGAAATGCTTTCTAGAGCATTCTTTGCTCCCCACAGAATCTCAGCATTGCCAACTTCTATGGAAACCTCCAACCTCCCTTTTTTTCTATCAGCAAAGAAGACTTTTCTTTAAAGGAAAACTTTCAGAAGCCCAGTATAGTAAAATGGAAATGGAGCTGCTTAAGCTGGGATCTAGTGGCAGAGGCCCAACCCACTCACTCTTTGGGACACCTCCTAAGTCCATTCCAGGAGTTATGTCAAGCATACTTTGTGGGGCACCTGGCTGGCTCAGTCAGTGTAGCATGAAACTCTTTATCTCATGGTTGTGGGTTCAAGCCCCATGTTGGACATAGACATTGCTTAAATATAAAATCTTAAAAAAAAAAAAAGAAGGAGAAAGAAAGAAAAAAAGAAAGAAAGAAGAAGAAAGAAAGAAAGAAAGAAAAAGAAGGAAAGAAAGAAAGAAAGAAAGAAAGAAAGAAAGAAAGAAAGAAAGAAAGAGGAGTGCCTGGATGGCTCAGTAGGTTAAGCATCTGCCTTAGGCTCAGGTCATGATCCCAGAGTCCCAGGATCAGGCCCCGCATCTGGCTCCCTGCTCAGTGGGGAGCCTGCTTCTCCCTCTCCCTGCCCTCCAAATCTGCTCTCTCTATCTCTCTCTCTCAAATAAATAAATAAAATCTTAAAAAAAAAAAAAAAAAAAAAAAAAGAACGTAGTCTGAAACCCACTGGACCAACTGTGCCCCTTAATTCTAAAATGGGGAAACCATTTAGAGCCAGAGGGGGAAGTGACTGGCTGATATTACACAGCTGGTAGGTGGCAGAGCTGAGACAAAAAGTTGGATTTTACAGTTTCTGGTCCATCCAGAGCCAACCTGACACAGTATCTTGGGGCCCCTCCTGTCTCTTTCAACAGTATGTGAAAGCCAAGTGCCCCAGGGCTGCGCTGCCCCCTGACTATGCTGTGGAGCTGCTGACTATCTATGCCTGGGAGATGGGCACTCAAGAGGATGAGAGTTTCAGGATGGATGAAGGCTTTACCACTGTGATGGAACTGTTCCAAGAGTATGAGTTTCTCTGCATCTACTGGACCAAGTATTACACATTCCAGAACCCAGTCATTGAGGGTTTTGTCAGGAAACAGCTCAAAAGAGACAGGTACTGGGCTCCCGCTTGTCTGCCACATCTCTCAGGGAACAGAATGAACTGAGGCAAAGGCTGTATCGCATCTCAAAATGGGTGGGCTTTATCAAGCAGTAAGACTGCACTGGGATGCCAAGACCATCTTTGAAAATCACCAGGGGTTGGGGAGCTGTAAGCCATCTCCTTGTTCCTCAAGGAACCCCACCCTACTTAGTTCCCTTGCTTCCAAAAGGCCATTTCAGTGCATTCTAGCAACAACATGGAAAAGTGGAAAGAATCACATAGAGCCCTGTTTCATCCCAGCTCTGCCTTTTTCACACCTCTGTGAGTCTCAGCTTCTCATCTATGAAATAGGAGTAAGTGGCACCTACAATGCAGGCTGCTGTAAGGGTCAGAGAAAATATATAGTCTACAGGCTCTAGTTTATGGTAGATGCCAGAGACATGTTCACTATTGTAGCGCATGTAGCTCTATGTAGAACTAGCACCCATCCCCAATCTCCGGATCGCCACCATTTCAGTGAAGGCTGGCTCAACCTCCAGCACTCAGCACTTGTGTCCTTTGGCCCGAGGGCTTTCAGCCTTCCCCAGTGACCGGTGGAAGCTGGTGGATAAATACCCCAGCTCCCTCCCATCTCAGATGGAAAGACTCTCTGGATCACATGTGCTACGTTGTTGCCCAGAGTTCCTGCAGTGGGACTAACCTTCAGTTGCCCACAGTGGTAATCACCTCAATACAAACCCTTCCTGTCTCACTCTCCCACTCCCTTACTGGTGCTTCCTGGCATGTCCTTCCCAATACACCACTGCACTCAAATCCATCCCTCGGGATCTGCTCTAGGTCAGCGCAAGCAATATCCCAATAATGTTTATGGTTCCCTTATATGAGTCTTGGACCTCTTTTATATATATATATATGTGTATATATATACATATATATATATGAAAAAAATTAATCTCCTGATGCAAAGAAGGTTTATTATGAGACATCCAAAATTTTAAGGTTAGAAAGCCATCAGGACCTAAGCAAACCTGTAGACACCCCCTTTCTCTGCCACTCTCTTTCATGGGTCCACAGGCCTTCTTTCCTCTCACGGCCTCTGCTTCACTCCCCACACCTGCCCTGCTCCCCTCCTACTTCCATGTGATGAGGGACCTCCACCATCCCTGGTCTGAAACCCAAAGGGAACTAGTCTACTCACTGGGCCCAGGCCCTACATGTTGGGTCACCTGGTGGGTCACTTTGAGTCAGGGGATCTCACAATATAGGACACCCTGGCACTGCTCCCTATTTTAAGCAGACTGTTTCAAGGATGCAGGGATGTTGGGAGTAGCAAGCACAGAGCCTATGTGTCCAGCACACTCCCATAGCATACTGTCACATTCTGTCATAGATAAAGTCATAGCTCCTTCCTAAGCCAAAAGCTTCTAGAGGGTAAGAACCAGGTCTTATTCATAGGCTTGGCATCCAACACATGTGATCACCCCAAGCAACCTAGGGAGGCTGTTAGACCCACTTCAAGCCATTTTGCTTTAAGTACTCTTTCATCATTTATAGAGAAGAGAGATACTTGGTGGCAGCTGAACCTCTTCTCCATGAAAGCAGAGCAGATGGGTAAGAACACCCATTTGCTGGCTGTACGAACTTAGAGAAGTCTATGCCTCAGTTTCCTTGTCTGTGAAATGCAGTCGACAGCAGCAGCAATAATAATAGTTTCTCCTGGGGCACTTGAGTGGCTCGTTGGTTAAGCATTCAATTCTTGATTTCAGCTCAGGTCATGATCTGAGAGCTGGGATCCAGCCCCACCTTAGGCTCCCACTAAGCAGGAGTCTGCTTGTCTCCCCTTCTCTCTGCCCCTTCCCCCGCTTGCACTCCTTCTCTCTCTCTCTCTCTCTCTCCAATAAATTGATCTTTAAAAAAAGAAAGAAACTAATAGTTTCTCCCTCTTAGAATTGTTAAAAGGATTAAAATAAGTAAATTCACATAGGGCTTGACCCAGTGCCTCAATAAATATCAGGAGTTGGTAGTGGTGGTGTTTCTATTATCCAAAGCAATGCAGCAGCCCTAGCCTCAAACTTACGTATGTAGCCTGCTCAGCAGACCAAAAGCCCTGACCTTATGATGCTCACCTGCCTGAGCTGGCATCTGTTATAGCTACCAAATGCCTTTGGGAATCATAACCATTCCACACCCCCAAAAGGAATTCTTGGAAACTTCATCATCCCCATCCTGTTCCTCTCCAGCAATGTTCTCAGGCCCTCCTGTACTGATGGGCCTGGGGCTCTGGACACCGCATGCGTTCAGTGATTTGATTCGATGATTGCTTGAGCAGGCTTCTTTTTGGCTTGCTGGCCCCCAGAAAGAGCCTGGGCACCCTCTCCTTGTGTTGCAGGCCCATCATCCTGGATCCAGCTGACCCCACCCACAATGTGGCAGAAGGGTACAGATGGGACATAGTTGCTCAGAGGGCCCGCCAGTGCCTGAAACAGAACTGTTGCTATGACAAGGAGAAACCAGTCCCCAGCTGGAATGTGAAGGTAATGACTCATCTTGGGGCTTTCAGGGGCTCAAAGCTCAGAAGGAGGTAACTGCATAGAATTTACTTATTTACCTTCTGTGTCAATGGAGCTTACAGGGCTTTAGAGCCAGGACAGGTGGCTCTCTGAACTTGGGGACAATTTTCAACCCTCTGAGCCTCAGGTGGCTGCCTTTCAAATTCATGTTCTCCTTCTCTTTCTCTTTCCCATAACCTCCTGGAGAATCAATCATACTCTCAATCATTGGTACATGAGCTGAGGCCAGCAAAGTGGATTCATCAGCTGTTTTGTGCCAGTAGTTAGGGCTGGTGGGGGGCAACAGCAGTGCAGAAATAAAACATGACCCCTACCCCCAGAGGGCTCACTGGATTTTGGTAGGAAGCAAGCCCGTGAAACAAGTTTGTACAAAACTGCTAGAAAGAAAAGAATTGCCAGAAAAGCTACTCAGGGAATAAAAAATGCTAAATAATATTATCGTGTAATGGCAAACCTACCGTACAGGCAAAGATCATAATAATCAATTTTATTCTATTCCTACTGTACTTAATAATTTGCCAAGCACTTGTCTGGGGACAAGTCTGTAAAATAGAGGGGTTAAGTATTATTATCATCATCATCATCATCACTATCTTGAACATTATCATCTACATTTTACAGATGAATAAACCGAAGTTCAGAGAGGTTAAGTGAATTAACCAAGATCACACTGCTAAGAGCAAGGTCAGGATTTGTACACCCAGGTCTTTGTGGGGCCCACCAGCAAAATGAGGCCCACAAACAGACTGAAAAGTATATGCCTCTGGATTTTTCCTGAATGTAAAAATCATTGTGCAAAGAGTTTTATCTTGAAAAAATCAGAAGACTTGGGAATTCTGGGCCTATATTCCTTCTTGAAAAAGATCAGCTAGAGATCCAGCCCTGCCCAGCACCTTACAGGTACTGTTTTCAGCCATCAGAGACTCCCAGGCTCTGGAGCATGACCTCTGGTGGTGGCGAAGAACAGACTTTAGAGTCTTGATTGACCTTGGTCAAATACCTGCTGTGCTCCTCACTATCTTTGTGATGGTCAGTACATCACTTAACTCTGCTCGACCACAATGTCCTCATCTGTACAATAGGCTAACAGGAACCAACCTCATAGGGCTACTGTGAGAATAAAATACATTCAGAGGAGTGTGACAGGTGCCCAGCACGGGGCCCAGAAGGTAGTTGGCACAACTGAAATGTTTGCTGCTGCTGCTGCTGTTAGAGATACGAGGACAGGTAAGGAGAGCTTTTGCACGTCAGGCAGAGGAGTGTGGAATTAACCCCCTCTCCCTCTTCTCTTCCTTTCCAGAAGGCACGAGACATCCAAGTGACAGTGGAACACTGGGTTTATTCAGATTTGATCCTTAGGGTGAACCCTTATGAGCCCATAAAGAAGATTCAAGAGAAGATGTGGCGAAGCTGGTGCTGCTCAGGCTTGCAGCATCTGTACCTCCAGGAGCTGGGTGCCAAGCAACAGCTCCTCAGCAGCCAGTGCTCCTTGGCCGATTACGGTGTCTTCTCCAACACTCGCATCTGTCTGGTGGAGACCAACTCCCACGAGATCCAGGTCTTTGTAAAGAATCCTGATGGTGGGAGCGACGCCTACACCACTGACCCCAAAGGCTTCATCCTGGGCCTGAAACAGCAGATTGAATACAAGCAAGGGCTACCCAGAAAGCAGCAGCAGTTGGAGTTCCAAGGTCAAGTCCTGAAGGATTGGTTGCCTTTGTGGAACTATGGGATCCAGCACCGCGACACCCTTATCCTCTCCAAGAAGAAGGCTGAAAGGTTTCCATTTCTGCCCAGATAATACAGGACTCAGCCTATCAACCACTTCTTCCAGCCCTCGCCTGGGGAGGTGTGGTGTCTTCACCAGCTTTGGAAACAGCCTAGCCCTGTCAGTGGGGGAACAAGGAGGGATGTGAGACACTTGGTATATAATAGACAATGGCCAGACCACATATGAGAATAGGATTCTGACCCACACAGCCTTCGCAGTCCCCAGCTCGGGAAGCCAAGCCACCATCTCTGCCGCAATCAACCCCAAATCGTCAGGACTTGGTCAATAATCACCAGCTTCCCTAATTCCACCTCATTTCCAGCTTAGAGCCAACCAGAAAAAGCCAAATAAGCTCCCTAGCCAATCACACAGGGAGGCCCTGCTTCTAGTTAGCCAGGATCCTGGGATGGAGTCCCCAGTCAGGCTCCGTGCTGGGGGGGGGGGGGGGGGGGGGGTTGGGGGGGGTTGCTTCTCCCTCTGCCCCTCTGCACTGCTCATGCTCTCTCTGAAATGAATAAAATCTTAAAAAAAAAATAATAAAATGCACTTTATAACTGGTTTTCAACAGCCTCTGGGCAATTTATCAATACTATTCCCTATCAAATCTATTTTTCACCTCTCTTTGCTTGAGGGGCAGAAAAGTGCCTCCTTTCCATAGGGTGGACAGGCTGGTCCACCCCCTATTTTTTATCCTTTATAATGTCCCAGTGCCCACATTTATAGGTAGTGGGAAAATTCTTCTTAAAAAAAAAGGGAGGGGCGGGCAGCCCCGGTGGCGCAGCGGTTTGGCGCTGCCTGCAGCCCGGGCATGATCCTGCACGATCCTGGATGGAGTCCCACATCGGGCTCCCTGCATGGAGCCTGCTTCTCCCTCTGCCTGTGTCTCTGCCTCTCTCTCTGTCTCTGTGTTGCTCATGAATAAATAAGTAAAATCTTTAAAAAATAATAATAAAAATTTAAAAAGGGAAGGGCGCCTGGATGGCTCAGTGGTTAAGTGTCTGTCTTCAGCTCAGGTTATGATCTCAGGGTCCTAGGATCCACCCTGAGTCCTGAGTCTTGCTCCCTGCTCAGTGGAAAGCCTGCTTCTCCCTCTCCCTCTGCCTGCTGATGCTCTCTCTCTCAAATAAATCTTCTCAAAAAATATTTTTTTAATTTTTTAAAAAGGTATAAGTCACCTTCCTCTCTTTCATAATGGAAAAGCCCAAGGCCAAAGAGGGTTTTTTAAGATTTTTTTTTTTTTTTTAAGTAATCTCTACACCCAGCATGGGGCTCGAACTTACAACCCCAAGATCAAGAGTTGCATGCTGACTCTCATTTGGTTAATTTTTGTTAGACACAATAACTTCTAACAAGTTCCCTACAGTGTTTCTCTTGCCTAGATGAATCTGGGGATTAGTGGAACAAACATAACACTGAACTGAAACTACATTGGATCAAAGCCTGGGAACCAATGTTCGTTTTGTCACTAACTCCCTGAATGACCGTAGGCAATTCCTTCTCCTCTGTAGGTTTCATTTTCCTCATCAAGAAAAGCATGGAAAAGTTCACTTCTGGGCCCTTCTAGATCTCAAGTTGGAGGAAACCCTCAGGGGGTAGTTCGTGGCCGAGGACGGCCGGAGTCTGAGAACTACAATCCCCACAATACCCTGCGCTTCTCCGCCCTCAGTGCGGCTGTGAAGAAAGTTCGCTAGCAGAAGCGCTCCCCACAATCCTCTGCGGTGGTTCAAGATGGCGGCGCCCAATGGCGCCCTGAGCGATTTGGAAAGCAGCAGCAGCAGCGGCAGCGATGCGGAGGAGTTGGCACGGTGCCGCGAGGCAGCGATGCCGGCCTGGGGCTTGGAGCAGTGCCCGAGAGGGCCAGAGAAGCCAAGAGCCGGTAGGAGGCTGTGTTCAGGGCGTCTGGCCGAAAGGCGTAGGATCTTCCCCTGGGGTCTGAGAGGATGGATGGTGAGGAGGGCGTGACGCGGGCTCGACTTCTCTCGCTGAGAAAGCTCCAGGGACGGGGTGGGACTGAGGATCAAAGAGCGGGCAGGGGGAACAGGGAGGGTTGTCTCATTGTCCCAGTCACGGAAACTGAGGCCCCGCGTGTCGCTGGACTCTGTTTCCTTCGGCCCACCGTCACCGTCACACTCCGGCAGCCTGCCGCCTCCCTGAGATGACTGCGACACCCCCTTCCTGGATCCCGGCCTCCAGCACGTTTTCACACCTCGGGGCTGCGAACGAGCGGGGCCCTTCTGCGTCCGAGCGGGACGCTCTCGTACCCTGGGAATCAGTCCAAAACCCTTCAGCACGGGGTAGAGTCCACAGGATCTGAGAATTTGGAATCGGAAAAGTATTTCACCTTGACCTTCACTAACCTGCATTTGAAATTTAGCAGCGCTTCCTGTCCTACCTGTGAGCAAAAAACTACAGTACTTCGAGCAATACCTGTTACCCTAACAAAGTCACAGATTTTCATATCCCATTACCGTCTTTGCATATGTATTAAACTATCATTTATTCATAGTAAAATGTTGGGGGAATATAATTTACACTCATCCCTGTTATAAAATTGCAGTCATTTTTAGGCTTATCAGTAGATCTTGCTTAATGTATTAAAAAATGTATCAATATAGAAGCACATAGAGTCACGTTGCAGGGTTCTTGTCTCACAGAGTCCAAGAATGAAATTTTGCCGACAAAACGGTGAAATGAAGTGAAGTTTGTTTTTTTGTTTGCTTAAGATTTTATTTATTTATTCATGAAAGACAGAGGCAGAGACACAGGCAAAGGGAGAAGCAGGCTCCATGCAGGGAGCGTGCCGGGGACTCGATCCCAGGACTCCGGGATCACGTCCTGGGTAGGAGGCAGGAGCCAAACCGCTGAGCCATCCGGCGATCCCTGAAGAGAAAGTTTATTAAGGGAAAATGAGAACAGAGAGAAAAGCTCTCTAGAGTGAGAGGGGTTGTGAATGTGTTCCCTCTAAGGGCTTTTATGGTCAGTCTTTTATAGAAAACTGACCAAGGAACTGGGTAAATATCTTGTCTATAACATTTAAACAAGGTGGATTTGTAAACATGAAAATATCTTGTCTATATTTAAAACAAACAAGGTGGATTTGTTTTGTTCTCTGCTCTCTGGTTAATATCTTGTCTATAACATTTCTCCACATCTGGAATTTCTATGAGCCTGCTTACATAGCCCCCTCCCTGCCTGTCTCTTTCTACCCAGCCTTCCCTGTCCTTTACTAAGTAATGTGCCAGATTTATTTATTTATTTTTCACTATTGCTGATAACTGGATTTCTGTATCATTGGTTTTCTTTGTAATCGTATGTGTTGTTTTATGCATTTAAAACATTATTCTAAAAAATAAATTAAAAAAATAATAAATAAAACATTATTCTGAGGAAGGATCTAAGCTTTACCAGATTGCCAGAGCAGGCATAGCAAAGCAAAGAATCCCTGCTTTTGTTTGAAAAGATTTACAAGGCCTTCGGGAATCCATTCCCTGCCTGCCTGCCTCTCCCTTCCTGCTCTGCTGTCTTGCTACGTTGCATTTCCCATAGGTAGACTCCAAACCAAATTACATCCTCTCATCTCCGGACACCATAACTCAGCATTTCTCTCTTGAACTTCTATATACAGGTCTGCCTTTCCAGCTCCATCACTCGCTAGCAATGAGAATTTGGGCAAGGTACTCATACAGTAAATGGCAGCCTCCCTCCCCTCCCCAAGATTGAGAAATAACTGAGATGGTACATCTACAATGTTTGGCATGTATTAAAGGCCCAATAAATGGCAATAGTTATGTGATTGGTCTTTCTATATGGACTACTTGCTCTCTCCTGCTTAATTCATGCTTACCCTTTGACACAGCTGATATACCACCGTTTCAGAAAAGCTGGTTACATGTCTTCACAGTGCTACCATCATACCTCTTGTGATTCCCTTCATAGATAGTGCTTCTTCTTCCCATATGGTTGCCTCTTGTCTTTTTTCTTTTCATCCCTGCATCCCTAGCCGGTAGGAGTCAACCCTGGCCTGACTTACTCCACCGATATTTTAGTGAGAGGATATGTGATGTGACTTTAATGAAGGCTGGGTTCTGGCCTGTCCCTTCACCATGGTATCCCCAGGGCCTAGCATGGTGCACAGGAAAATAGTTTTTAAATGAATGAACTTGCCAGAAAGGCACTTCTCTGATGAATGAGGGAATGAGACTCCACAACCAGACTTCCAGTCCAGTTGCTTCTGTCTTGACAGAATGGACTTCTCTGTAGCAGTAGAGGGAGGACTTGATATCAAGTGCCAGCACTGAAGGATAGTCCCAGGCAAGTAAAATAATTTCTTAGAGACACAATTTCCTCATGTGTAAAATGCCTAAGTCCTGGGATTGTTGGGAGTTTCAAACATGAACAACTTTGACCAACAAATGAAGAGATGAGGGACACCTCGGTGGCTCAGTGGTTTAGCACCTGCCTTCAGCCCAGGGCGTGATCCTGGAGTCCCGGGACCAAGTCCCACATTGGGCTCCAAGTGTGGAGCCTGCTTCTCCCTCTGCCTGTGTCTCTCCCTCTGTGTGTGTGTGTGTGTGTGTGTGTCTCTCATGAATAAATAAATAAAATCTTTAACAAGAAAAAAAAAATGAGATGCACATGTGAGAAGTGGCATCCAAGATATCAGCTTTACAACTCATTGTTTTTGTGAAATTGTAAACCTTCTGCTGATCAAAGTAGATGTAGCTGCTGCTGATAAACCCTACTATTAATTGAGCACTTACTGTGTGCCAGGAAAAAATACTGAACACTTGACATACATTCCTGGGCCATTCTAATGATAATAGCCACTATGAGTGAGTGTTCACTGTGTGCCTGTTCTTTTTTTTTTTTTTCCCTTAGATTTTGTTTACTTAGGGGTGGAGGCAGAGAGAGAGAAAAACTCAGGCAGATTCCACACTGAGCACAGAGCCTGACGCAGGGCTCAATCTCATGACCCTGAGATCATGACCTGAGCTGAAATCAGGAGTCAAACACTTAACCGACTGAGCCACCCAGGTGCCACTGTGTGTCCTGTTCTAAACACTTTATTTGTTGTTTAACTTTTCCAGCAATTATTAGCCCCATTTTACAGATGAGAAAGTGAATGCTCAGAAAGATCCAGCTTGTAGGTAGTGGAGCCAGGCATAAATCCAGGTCCGACTCGGAGCCCATGCTATTAACTACTATACTGCCACTCCCTGCCACAGACAAAGGCCTATTGTGGGCAAAACTCCCACCCTTTGGTCCACGAACATGTGGAAATGTAGATCACTATATTATTAAGATCTTTTTTTTTTTTTTTTTTTGAGAAAGAGCATGCTCACGTGGGGTGGGTGGGCAGAGAGAGAGGGAGAGAGAATCTTAAGTCAGCTCTACACCCAGCACAGAGCCTGATACAGGGCTCCATCTCACAACTCTGAGATTGTGACTTGAGCTGAAATCAAGAGTTTAACAGACTGCGCCACCCAGGTGCCCCTTGGTGACTCTATTATTACTGTAACCCCTCATACAGCTCCGTAATCATCTGTACCTCCAATCACTTACATTGTAGAGCAACATACACTTTGATTACTTCATGCAACATTTCTTCCACACCAAGGCACTATGTCAGGAGCTGGAGGTGTAAAGATAACAAGAGGCAGACCATGTGCTCCAGCCCCTTACAATCCAGAAAGGAAAGAGGCATGCCAACAAAGTGTCTAAAATATTGCAAAACTTCACTATGTCCTCACACTAACTCTGGGAAGTTAGTGGTCTTATCCCCATTTTGTAGATGACAAAAAAACAAAGGCCCGGGGAGATCTGGTGACTTGCCCAGAGTCACAGTGGAAGAACTGGAACTTAACCCTGTCTTCCCGGGTTTGGGGTCTAATACTGTTGCTATTCCATGACATTATGTCACCGCCCTTGCTCTGTAGTCATGACAGAGGAAATACTCCTCCTCCTTGGGATTATGTGCTCAGAAAGAAGGACTGGGTCCATCCCAGGTTCCCATATTCCCCAAACCCAGGAGCATCAGGCACCCTGCATTCTGTGTTGTCCTCCAAAGCACGCTTGACACAGACCACAATGTGAACTGTGTGCCCTGGAGTTGTTCAAGGCCATGTGGCCTTGCTTGGGGCCCAGAGTTACCAAGTGATCATTTTGTCCAATTGGCTCCTTAAACACACGAGCGTATTTTGTCCCATTACTCGAGTCAAAAACCTGAGAACCATCTCTCCATCTCTCGCACCATCTGTCTTGTCCATCAGCAGAATACTGTTGACTCCTTCAAAATACATGGATCCAGGGTCCGCTACTTCTTATCTCCACAATTACTGTGGCCCCCTCCTGCCCTCACCCCAGTGTGGTCTTGTGTCTACACTGCAGCCAGGGTTTTACAGTTGGGTGTCAAATCCCAAGTCCATTTATGTCCCTCCTCTGCAGAGTCCTCCAGTGGCTTCTCCCTCCCTCAAGGCCCAAGTCCTCATGTTGGCTCATCAGGCCTTTCATGATCTGGCCGCCATAAGGCCCCCATTTCTGCTTCCCCCCAACTCACTGGGCCACAGCCACAGCAGTCTCCTTGCTAGTTGTAAACTGCCTCAAGGCCTTTGCAGGTGCTCTTCCCTCTACCTGGAAGACTCTTCCCCAGGGAGCCACTTGGCTCACTCCCTTGCCTCTGAAATCTCTGTTCACATGTCACCTATCAGTGAAGTCCTCCCTGTCCACCTTTATAAAATTTTCTTCCACTTAGATCCTCCCCCACTTCCCCAAAGCCCCTGCTTTGTTTGCTCCCTCTATATTTATCATGATCTAATTTTATATTCTAATTGTGTGGGTTCTATCTTCCATATCCACCAACTAGAATGTAAGCACCATGACAGCTGGGATCTATGTCCAAATTGATCAGCAACTGGCACACTGCCAGAATAATAATAGAGCTTCAGTATTTGGTTGAGTGAACGATCACCAGGCCACGCATCCCCAGTGTCTTGGCTTGAAAACCGTAACCTGCGTAAATGAGCCGCCTTCTCTCTCCACAGCACTTAGCACACAGCCAGGCAAACGGTATGTACCCAATAAGTGCAGAAATCAAGTACACTTGGACTTTCTTATTCAGCATGGAGGTTCAGAGGGGGCTCTGGAGCCAGATGACCTGGATCTTGCCCCAGCTCTGTCACACTGAGTAGCTGCATGACTCTGGCTAAGTTAGTTTACATCTCCTTCCTCAACTTCCTCTTCTGCAGAATGGATAATGACTCCTTTAACAGGGTTGTTGGGATCATTCAGTGTGTTATACATGTAAATCACATCCAACCGTTGCTGTCATTTCCCCTATAAATGCCTCAATTTTTCTTATTTCTACAGATGCTGCAAAAAATCAGCAGCCATCCATCCAGCCAAGCCTCAGGTACTGTGCACTTTGGGTTCAAGTTCAATCTGTCCTTTCAACAAATAGCCATCCCTTGCCATTAGCCAGACACGCAATGTTAGAGCCTTGGGATGTCAGGGTTAAGGAGACCCATGTAGTCTCTGCCCTTATGGGGGTGGAGATGGGGAGCAGCTGCTGAGCTGGCAGGAAGTGAGGTCCTTTCATGTGTGTTGTAGGCGTAAAGTGGATGAACACGAACAGGACGGCAATGAGCTTCAGACCACCCCCGAATTCCGAGCCCACGTAGCCAAGAAGCTAGGAGCCCTGCTGGACAGGTAACCAACAATGTACCTTCTCTCCTCCTGCCTCTATTTAAGATGAACAGGGATGGCTCACACTGGCTGGGAGCTCAGGCTATAAGGAAGGCACTGTGATAAGCATGTGCTGGATGTCACCTGATGGCATTCATAATCAGCCCGTGGTATAGGTCCTGTAGTTGTCCTCATTCTGTAGATGAGGAAACGCTGCCTGGGAGATGGACCATTTGCTTGAAGCCACAGGGTGTGAGGAGCAGGGCTGGGACTCAAACCCAGGTGTGCTTGGCCTTAGAGGCCACACTCTTAGCCACTATATGATCCTGCTGCCATGAAAGTGAGAGGAACCCAAGAAGCAGGAGCTCGTTCCTACCACAGGAGGAGGGATTAGGGATGCCAAAATTACTATTTCTTGAGTGTCAATCCCTAATTACCTCACATTTTTTTTAAAAAAATTTAAAAATTAAGAGAAGAAGCAAACAAAAAAACAGGTCTGCCCTGCTCTAGAAGCTGACCTCCAAACCAGTTCTCCAGATTGGTCTTATTTCCCTTTTCATACTTGCTGCCAGGAAGCTCAAAGCAAAACATGCAGCCCTCTCTCCAGCAATTTCCTTCCCTCCTGTCCCATCTTCTGTTTGCTCTGTTTTAGATTACATTCATTTTATTGTACTATGGGTATCTTTAAAACTTCTTCAACACTGTCTGGAATAAAGTGAGGTTCCAAGAACTGAAGCACTGCAGTTTGAGCTGCCAAGGGCTGTTCAGTATGTTATGGCTATTGGCGTTACCATCCTTAATCAGGCCAGTGTGCTTCCTGCTGTAGTATTTCACATCACATGCCCCTGTTCCCGCCACTTTTAAAAAATGTTGTTTTAATTTTTTTTTCTTATTACCCCAAATCTCATCCTAAAAACCATTTCTTGGGATGCCTGGATGGCTCAGCAGTTGGGCGCCTGCCTGCCTTTGGCTCAGGGCGTGATCCCGGATTCCCGGGTTTGAGTCCCACATCAGACTCCCTGCATGGAGCCTGCTTCTCCCTCTGCCTGTGTGTCTGCCTCTCTCTGTGTGTCTCTCATGAAAAAATAAATAAAAATTTTAAAAAAGAAAAACATATCTTTCTTCCATAGCTCAATTACCATCTCAGAAGTAGTGAAGGAGCTGAGAAAGGCTGAGGTACAGAAAGTCTCCACAGAGGATGATGGTGAGCACTCATACTATTAATGCCAGCTGTTGTTTCTTTACGCACCTGCTGTGTGTCTGGGGCAGGCAAACGGTTTGGGTATGCTCTTTGATCCACACAGCCCTCTCTGAGGCAGGTGTGATGATGATGCCCTCGTTTACAAGGGGAGCCGTGGGGAAAGCTGAGGCTCTGAGAAATGAAGTCACTTCCCTTCCCCAGAGAAGCCGATGTTGGCACCAGACTGGCCTTACTGCACTTCCCTGGAGTACCTTTGTGTGTCGAAGCCAGAGTGGGAGTGTCGTACCACCACCACCCATAGCCGCTCCCACCCTCAGCCACTCCGGCTGAGTCTCTGTCCCCTGCCCAGTTCCCTTGCCACTGTGGAAGCGGCCTGAGGCAGAAGGTTCACCTGCTGGCTTCCACTTCCTCTTAGGGCTTGCTGACCTGATGGGGCAGCTGGCCTCCCCTCAGTACCCTGTCCCTGGCTCCAGCAGGCACCATGTGTGCCTCTCAACGTACAGGGCACCTTTTTGTAGTCAGCCAACAATGATTCCTGGGTCTTTGCCTCCGGGTGTGGAGCTCCTTGAGGGCAGGGGCAGGGCAGCCTTGGCATCTGGGAGGAAGGGCCAGTCCCTGGCAGGGCTTACTTGGCCCCTTTGGATTTTAGGTTTCCGTCTCTTTTTCACATCCATCCCTGGAGGCTCTGAGAAGAAAGAGGCTCCCCAGCCTGGTCGAAAGCGATTACCTTCCAGCTCCAGGTGAGGTCTCACTCTCTTGTCTCCTGTCCACTCCTTTTTGCCCGTTGTCTGTATTTGTCAGTCCCCTGGAATAGCCGAGCAGAATCTGACAAGATCCAGACCAAGAAGGAGCCCTGTCAGGTAGCTCGAGAAGTAGGGCCCTTGGTTGGAGGGGGAAGAGGTTCTGCTGCGTGTTGGTTTTAGACTTTTACTGCTTTTTGAGCACCATCTTATGCCAGACACCTCACTCCTGGGGCATCCCCATGAGACCAGGGCTCTGCTAAGATCCTCATTTTGTAGATGACACTGAGGGTCAGAGAGGAGACATCACTTAATGAGGTCACACAGCTGGGAAGCAGAGAAGCAAAGGTTGGCGCCCAGACTGGTCTTATTCCCAAGCCAGAGCTCTCTAGCCGCCTCCCCCTGGGTCCTCTTCCGGGTGGCTGATACTGAGGGTGGTGAGAGGCAGCTCTGGGACCCTGTGCCCACTCCATGCCCTCCCCTTGCAGCAGCGAGGACAGTGAGGAGGAGAGGCAGCGATGCCGGGAGGCAGCTGTGTCGGCCTCCGACATCCTCCAGGAATCTGCCATCCACAGTCCCATCAAAGTGGGAGGAGAGGCAAAGAAGAAGAAAAAGAAGTTGAAAAAGAAGGCCAAGAAGGAGGCCAGTGCCGACCTGGTCGCTGCCACCACCACCACGTACGGGACTACAGGTGGGAAGCAGGAACAGCAGTCCCCCAAGCTCAGTGGAGACCAGGCATCACTTGGGACCAAAAAGAAAAGAAGGAAGAAAAAAGCCAAGAAGGCCAATGAGGCTTCCCCATTCTCACCAACAAAGAATGCAATGGCTGCTCCTGCACACTGACCCCTGCCCATGGGCACAGGGCTCTACTAGCCCGAGGACAAAGGCACTTCCAAGCCCCACCTCCCTCTCCAAGTCCGAGAACTTGGATGGCAAGGCCATAGTCTGCCCGTGACTGGGGCTTGCCCAAGAGTTGGGACAAAGAGGGCTGTAGAGTGAGAAGTCTAATCAAGGCCTGCCCATCTGTGCTCCCACTGGGGCTGGGGCAGACCTGTGGTTCCAGAACACTCCATGGCCTTCCAGTTTTTCAAGACTGTTGATGATCAAATGGTGAAGCTTCCATCTTCCCGGTCCTGTCTGAGGAGAGCATGTGAAGAGAGAGCTTTGCCTTCCCTCCCACCTCCTCAGCCTGGTGGGGGAGACCATCTTAAGAGATGGGGGAAAGGGGTCGGCCCAGAAAGAGTTTTGTACTTCTCCCTTCAGGCCACACAGATTTGATGTAACATTGTCTGAAAAAAGGAGAGATTCATCCCCCACTCCAGATTTCCAGAAGTTTTTTTCCATTTGTGAATGTACCATGTACAATCATGTCTCTGAGCCAGCCAGATTATTGAAAATAAATTGTCGAGAGACCCCAAACTTAAAGTGATTGGGGTGCTGCCTCCATATCAATGCTGAACCTTGATGAGACATTTTAAGTAAACATTACATAGGTGGTGTCCTGCTGCCTGCAGCCCGGTGGGTGTTCCCGCACCCAGCCTCAAGACTGGAAAGTATCGCAGCACTTGTGGATGGGGTTTTACACACCAGGAGTGTTCTGCAGGAAAGAGGAGCAGCTCAGAGTTAAGGGGAAATTCTGGCTTTGTGGCCTTGCCTCCGGAGTTCAGCCGAGTAACAAAGACAGAGGTGGGACCTGAGAGTCTGTGCGCTGAGCCATCTCTCCTCAGGCCCCAGCCCCCACCCTCCCCCACCCTCTCCCACCCCCCCACCCCCCCACTGCCTCCCTCTGCCTGCCCAGCCCCACCTGGGCAGTGTGTGGACAAGCAAGAAGTTTCCACTACTCATTTCCACTCTTCCATTCCTCCTTTCCTTTACTAAAAGTTAAATAAATGTACAGGTTTGCCCTTAGCTGGCTGCAAGCTTCAGGGGGCGCTGGTTCTTCCTGGCCCCTTCCTCAGTCCCAGGATGGGAAGAGTCTGCAAGCCAGGTTATCTTGCAGCAGCCCCAGGAAGAGGAGGTCACGGAGCCCCAGGTTTACACAGCTGGCTTGTCTCTCTTGGTGGCACTCGGGACCTCAGGGACCTGGGTATGGCTGGGAACTGCCTGGACCTCTCCCCATCCCTCAGCCAGCCCGGTGACAATCCTGTCCATGCAAGTGGCTTCTCTCCACTGGTTCCTTTCCCTTCTTTCTCTGGGCCCCTCGGATCTGCCACCTGCTCAGGCCTTGGTGCCTTCCAAGCTCAGCAGCTTCTTCCCCAAACCAGGGAGGGGCTGCAGGGCCCCACAGGCCAGAGGAGCTGTTGCTCAGAATCCTGACAGCACCAGGCGCAGTCGCAAGGCTCCCATGGGGCAGAGATGATTTCCTAGCCCGGAGGGGGTCTTTCCCGCAGAGGCAAGATGCCAGACTGGCATTAGAAGGTGTGATACCCAGGAGAACGGATGGCCAAGAGGCTGCAGAGAGGGATGGCTCAGCACGAGAAAAGCTGGAGAGCCCTGCATGCTTTTTGCTGCTAGCTTGAGCTCTCCCAGGGGGTTGCATCCAAGCCCCAGGCCCCAGCACAGAGGAACCACTTGGGGAATGTTCATGCGATTGGGGGCAGGGTAGGTACAAACAGGCATGTGGGACTATAGCTAGAAGGGGAGCAGGGTGGAGGGGCCTGATCGGGACACAGGTGACAGGATGGGGCTGTGTTGATCCTGGGCCTCTTGGAGCTCAGTGAGTCACAGCTCCACAGCCTCATGTCTTGAGAAGTGCAACTGCCAGAGTGCCCTTGGGGGTTCTGGGGCTCTCCACAGGCATGCGCTGGGGGCACCAGGGACACCAGGGTCCCCAAGTCCAAAGGCCGGCCCTTGTGTTCCAAATGACAAAATTGACCCTGAGCACCAGGAACAGTCCCTCCTGTGTCTTGCTATGCTTCCCAGCTCTCCACAGTCCCCTCTTGGGCAGTGAAGCAGCCCTCCTGAGGTCGTGGAGCCTTGGAACTCTTTCTGACGCTGACAGAGCAGGCTGGGAACCAAGGCACAGTTTTCAGGCTGCACTCCAGTGGCAGTGAAAGTGTCACAGGCTCAGATGTCCCAGTCACCCCCCAAGTAGGCCAGGCAGGCTCCAGGCAGGGCCCAGCCCCTGGGAGGCATTGCCATGGTTACTGGGAGGATGAAGCCATCTGCGTGGAAATGAAGGTCTCGATGACGCTGTGGTTGGATGGCAACAGGTGGCTGTGGCCGTTGTTGGAGTCGGAGCTCTGGTACAACACCAGGCTGCTGGAGGACACTGCAGGGGCGAGTGAGACAGCTGGCTGCCGGCCAAGCCCTTCCTGACCCCACCTCGCCCACCCATCCCAAGGGGTTCTTGGCACCGAGGACATGAGGCCTTGCCATCCCCTGAACTGCAGCAGATAACCAGAACTCCAAAACCAAACCTCATGCTTGGGTCTCATCAACGCCCCCAGCCAGGCTCTGGGGCCGCACAGTGAGTGGCCTCCTCAGAACATTTTAGTGGAAACATTTGAGAAGCCCTGGTGAGATGGTGTGGTTAGTTTTATGCGTCAGCGTTGCTAGGCTATAGTACAGGCATTGAACCAAACATTTAAGTGTCACAGTGGAGGTATTTTGTAGATGTGGTTAACACCTATAATCAGTTGGCTGGAAACAGTGAGAGATTTCTCTTGAAGACATGAGGGAGTCTCATCTAATCATTTGAAGGCTTTAGGAACAAAAGCTGTGGTTCCCTAGAGAAAAAGGAATCCTACCTCTGTTGCCAGCCTGCTGGTCTGCCCTACAGCTTTCAGACTTGCCAGCCCACAGGCACATGAGCCAGTTTCTTACATATATTTGTGTATATACAGTTGGCCCTTTAACAGTGTGGGGGTTGGGGGCACTGACCCCCTGCACAGTCAAAAATCTGCATATTACTTTTGACTCCCCAAAAACTTAACTACTAATGGCCTACTATTAGCCAGAAGCTGTACCAGTGACATATACAGTCTGCACATATTTTGCGTGTTCTAGGTATTATACGTGGTATTCTTACAACAAAGTAAGCTAGAGAAATGTTAATAAGAACATCCTAAGGAGAGGCGCCTGGGTGGCTCAGTGGTTGAGCATCTGCCTTTGGCTCAGGTCGTGATCCCAGGGTCCTGGGATCAAGTCCCACATCAGGTTCCCCAAAGGGAGCCTGCTTTTACCTCTGCCTGTGTCTCTGCCTCTCTGTGTGTCTCTCATGAATAAATAAATAAAATCTTTAAGAAAAAAAAGAAGAACATCCTAAGGAAACGAAAGTACTTTTAACAGTCCTGTGCTCTACAAAAAAAAATCAGCATACAAGTGGACCCAGGCTGTTCAAAACCCGTGTTATTCAGGGGTCAACACTGTATTCCTGTTGGCTTGTGTCTCAAACAGAACCCTGGCTGACTCCAGTGGCTAAAAGAATGGGCTCTGAATTTGGACCTGGGTTCAAGTCCTGGCCCTGCCACCTGGTCACTGTCAGAGGCAAGGTCAAGTCCCTCACCTCCTGAGTGTGCAAATTCTCATTTGTAAAATGGGGACAATGACACGTGCCCCATGGATGAAGCATGGAGCCTGGCCCATGGATCCCTCAGTAACTCACTGCAGCCACTAGCACTGGAGGAAGGAAGCTGAGGCTGGGGGGGGGGGGTGGGCAGTGGGGAGCGGAGTAGTGGCCTAAAGTCATGCACTTAGCAAGTGATCGCCTGCGGCCTCCCCAGCAGCCTGACTTCCAGGGGCCTGCTCTTCGTCATTGCAGATGCAGGGCATCAGGGACTTGAACCGAATGGGTCAAGTGGGATGTGGTGACCCGGAGAGCCCACACTCTGTTGTCACTACATGGGAACAGGAGTCTCCAATTTTCCAAGAAAAGCCAGAAACCATGGTTTCTTTGTGAAAGCTAACTTTTAAATGTGGACAACATACTCAAACAGGGCTAAGCCCTGAGCCACACCAACACGCCTGTGCGCCGCTTCTGGCCCCACGGGCAGCCCCACATACTCCTCATCAGTACCCTCTGCCTCTTTCAATTAATCTTTTTCCTCAACAGAGTCAACGAGACATTCCTGTAAGATAAGCCCATTTTCCTGTGGTTTCGTACCCCTCTTGGCTGACTTTAGGGGAGCACAGGGTGCCCTCCTGCTTGTGGCACACACCTTCCTCCCCAGCTGAGGGAGCAGGGAAAGGCTGCTCACCGGTGGGGCTGGCGCTGAGCCGGTGGGCAGGCTGCAGGTGCTGGATGCCAACAGGATCCTGGCTGGGGATGTGGATGGTGGTGGTCTGAGATGCCGGCGTATGAAGCCCGGACTCACTGGAGGCCTCGGTGTCTGAGGTGAAGACCTGGGGGGACAGAGCAGCCTCCTGAGTTCCCCATGGGAGCACTTTGCAGAGGGGCCTGATCAAGAGGGGGGCGGTCTGGGCCTTCCTTACCTGCTTGGTGGGCGTGAGGCTGGCCAGGGCGCTCAGGTTGGTAGTGTCAGTGATGAGCATGGTCTGCGGAAGCAGGCCCGTGTGGGTGTACTGGGCCACCTCGGGCTTGTGGCTGTAGAGGGCTGGTCACGGGGGAGGAGAGAGAGGGATATAAAGACATGACATCCTGGGCCAGGCTGGACCCCTCCCAAGAAGGCCTCAAAGCTGGGTGCTCTGGGGGAAGTGGGGCAGTGGAGCAGTGGTTAGGGACTCAGGACAGATTTCCAAAACTGGGAGCTCCAGATAGAGGGGTTAGATCCTCTCCCCAACTACAAGACCCTACTCAGGCTGGCTTGGTGGAGGCCCAGGAACCCACACCCACCATCTGGGGACCACAGGTATGACAGGCGCTGGGAGGCACGGTGCTATTGTACTAAGTACAGGCCATGGAGGGAAAGGCTGGCAACCCCCATTAGAGGGTGCACAGAGCAGAGGACAGCATAGCTCCACCCCCAGGACACCTCTCCAAAATGTAACCCAAAGTTTCACCTACAGCCCAGACCCTCCAAAATGCACTCAGACACCAGGAGAAAAGTACATAAACCACATATTCTCACAGTGACTCCGATAAAACCATACACACGGAAGTACAGGCACTCAACCAAACCCACACAGACAGGTCCACAGTCCCTTACTCTCAATGCCAAGATCCAGAAAGGTCTGAAAACCAACAGATTTTCGTAAACTCAGTAGCACTAGAGCTCATTTGGTGGCAAACTCTGACCCGACCCTGATGTGAAGTTACGCAAAGTCTTTATTAACCCACCTCGTGGCATTCTACCTTCGGCCACAGAAATCCCAGGGCTTTGATGACAAGATGCTGCCCCAACCCTGTGCGGAGTGTGATAGAATATATGGTGGATGCACCCTACCACCTTTCTAAATTCTGAGAAGTGGGACTTCTGAGACACACGTGGCCCCGTGCGTTTCAGAGAAAGGACTATGACCTGTCCTCCCACACATGGCTTGTGCACCTGCAAACACCGATGAACATCCACTTGCACCTCCACTCACGGAAACTCATGTGGGTGCACGACCACACACATTCACAGGCTGGAACATGTTCTCGCCCACAGATACGAATCTGAGCCCCTGCAGACCCCGTCAGCACAGAGGTGCTCACATATGTGCCCTGCACGCATGCACACACACACACACAGACCACGAGAGCTGCTAAGCTTCCCTATCTCCCCCCAACCTCCCCTCCCCCCATGCCCGCAGACCCCCAGCCCCTCCCACTCACTCCCCCAGCATGAGGCTAGGAGTACTCACCATGGGGGCTCTGAATCTGGGCCATGGTGGCCATGAAGGGGCTCTGGGCCACATGGCTCTGCATGGGAGACATGAGTGGCTGCTGGTAGGAAGGGTGCAGCGGCTGGGAGAACTGGACTGGCTGCAGGGTGGTCAGGCTGCTACCCATGCTGTTGATGACTGGCACGCTCTGGGCCTGAGTGGAGGCCAGGCCTGGAGAGGGAGGAACAGGAGTCAGCCAGGCCTCCTGTTGGGAAGGGGACAGGGAACCAGGAGACCCCTTTGCACTAGGACCTGTCACTAACTTATGTGGTCTTGGCAAGTCACTCCACCACGCTGAGCCTCTAACACATCATATGGGCAGGGGCTGTCAAACTAGGATCCCATGGCCCTGGGGTTCCACAGTAGTGCAAAGGCCCTGTAGCTTAACTCTGGGCTCCTCTCCCAGCAGCTCCCTGTCTTATATATTCAGCCTCTGCATAATGGTACCCCCAAATAAAGTCTTCTTGGGCTTAAAAAAGTAAAACAAAAAACCGTATAATCTACAAAATTTTGACTCCCTCTTTCCCCACTTGGTTTTCCCATAGACAATTTGCTTTCCAAGATATTATCTAATGTCTGTATTATGTTTTCTGTCTACCTCCCCACTTGAGTCATTGAGATTTTGGTGTGTTTGGTTCACTTGTGTATCACTGATGTAGCATACTGCCTGGCACAGTGCAAGCACTCAGTAAGTATATGAATAAATGAGTGAATGAATGAGTCCCAGTGGCTCCTCCAGCTTCTGGATTCTGTGGAAGCCTCATGAGCCCTCCCACCCAGGTGTCCCCCCATGCCCACCAACTTACCAATGACCAGGGTGGAGGCACCCGTGTTGGTGAACGTGGGGCCCAGGGAGGCAGGCTCACCAGGCCCAATGGCCATGACCCCGGGAAGTGAGGCCATGATGAGATTCTGGGGCTGTTGGTTGAGGCCTGGGGAGGTCTGCTCCAAGCTGTGCAGTGCTGTCAGGGTGCTAACAGGGGGCAAGGGGCCGCCAGTCGCTGAGACCTTGGAGGGGAAACCAAGCTGAGTGTGGGTGGGGGTCCCACACTGTCTCCCTGGGGACCACTCCAGGATCTCCCAGCCAAGGGAAGGTGGAAGTTCAGGTTGGAAGGGTCTTCCCTGCCTGCGGGGTGTGGGGACACTCACCAGCTTGGCTTCGGTGCTCAGCAGACTGTGACTGGGCTCCAGGCCTGTGGGGGACACTTGGTGCAGGGGCGCAGACACCGTCACCAGGGGACCACCGCTGCTCGAAGGCACTTCCGCCCCCTCGCTAGTTGCTTGCTGTCCATAGCGCACACCTGGAATGAGAGCAGCGTCCAGCCTCAGCAACCCCCCCACTTCTCTGCCCTCTGTGCCTCCCATCACTCCAGACCGCATCAGTTTGCTTAGACCACTTGCCCCAGCTTTCCACGTGCAGCCAGCAAACCACTTGAGCATCCTCCTGCCTGGTCCTGGGCTGGCTGCTTCTGACG
This sequence comes from Vulpes vulpes, assembly GCF_048418805.1. Taxonomy (NCBI): domain Eukaryota; kingdom Metazoa; phylum Chordata; class Mammalia; order Carnivora; family Canidae; genus Vulpes; species Vulpes vulpes. The sequence goes on along the minus strand of NC_132789.1, from coordinate 16,972,401 downwards.
CCTTGAAGGCAAGACCTGCATTTTGTTAGCTCCATGGCCCCCACTGGCCAGTGCTACATGTGGTAGGCGATAGGTGTGCAATGAAAGACGTCTGGGTCAAAGTGAACTGAAGTTGTTAAAATGAAACTACAGAGAACAGAGTTGAATAGAAACAATGGGAATTAGTCAAACAAAATGAAATCTAGTCGAATTGAAACCGAAATTAATTGAACTAGATTGAGCATGATGGAGTTGAACTGAATGGAACCAAATCGAATTGGATTGAATCGGATTGAATTGATTTGGATTGAATTGAATTGAATCGAATCGGATCAGATCAGATGGAATCAAAATGGATTGGATTGGATTGGATTGGATTGAATCGAACTGAATTGAATTGGATTGAATTGAATTGAATCAGATTGAATTGGATTGGATTGGATTGGATTGGATTGGATTGGATTGGATTGAACTGAGTCATACAAAATGAAAGTAATTTCCTTGGGTTATGTTTAGTTGAACTGAGTGGAATTTAAAGCAACTCTATTGGATTGTAATGAGGTAAACAGAATGGAATTGAATTGAATTGAATTGAATTGAATTGAATTGAATTGAACTGAACTGAAAGGAATTGAATTGAGTTGCTCTTAAATGAGTGACTTGAGTGGACGTGACCTGAGTCAAGTTAGGCTGGATTGGTTGGAAGGTCACGGAGTGGTTGCTGGGGTGGAGATGAAAGGAATGGACAGAGGGGTGTAACGAGTGGAGGGGAGTAATAAGGAACCAAGCTGTAATGCTAAGAGGTTTGGGTGGTTACTGCTGCTGGAGTGATGCTCCCCAGCTCCCCAGCCTACCCTCTTGTCCCCTCTACCCACTATTTCAACCATCCCCCCACCACAGCACTCACCGTGGACCTTACTAGGGGAGAGGGCAGGTGGGGGCAAGCCCGGAGAGCTGTGGGCAGGCAGTGTGGGGCCCGGGCCTGGCCCAGGTGGTGGCCCGCTGTATGTGTCCATGGCCAGCTTATGACGAAAGGCTTCTTCCTTGCGGCGATTGGCAAACCAGTTGTAGACACGCACCTCTGTGACAAGGTTGGAGCCCAGCCCCTGTGCCTGTGATGGTGACACCCCCCTCTGGATGCATTCCGCCCTGCAGAAACGGCCACTCATGAGCCTCCAGGCCAGGCTCGGAGGAACCCTCTCCTGGGGCTGGAGGTAGGGGAGAGAGTTCTGAGAAGTAAGCTTCTACCTTAGGGTTTAAAGCCAGCAGATCTGGGTTCCAATCCCAGTTATGCTGGGTGACCTTGAACAAGTGTCTGAGCCTCTTTTAGTCTCTCCATTCATAGAGTGAGCAAAATAGCCAAAGGGTAGTAATGAGGGGGAACAGAGATGAGCAGCCACTCAAGGATTGCTTGGGCAGGTGAGGAGTGGATACTAGGAATGGGACTAGGTTCCAGACACTGAGCAGGATTTCAGTGCCCCTGGGCCAACAGCAGGAGCTCTCAAGGACTGCCGAGCCTCCCTCAGAACTCTGAGCCACCATTCCCCAGCCTTGCCCCGGCCCAGACCAAACCAGCCCTGCTAACCCACCAACCGTTCTACCTATTGCACTCCTCCACCAATGCCTCTCGCTCCTCCTTGCTGGGGTTCTTCTGCCTCTCATAGGCCTGGAACAGGATCTGCTGGGAGGCTGGGCCCCACTTGAAACGATTCCTCCGCCCCTTCTTGGTTGGCAGCTCATCACCTGTGGGCTCTTCAATCAGCCCACCTTGCCCTGCGTGGGTGAACTCTGTAGGCACAGAGAGCCATGAGGAGGATGCTGGTCACTCCCACCTCCCCACTTCAGTTCATCTGACCATGCGCCTGATTCTTTCTCATTTTCAGGGTGTTGAGCCAAAGAAGCTTATGGCTAGAACTTAGAAATCCTCTAATCCAGTGATGACACACAGCACAAATACCACCACTGTCTTAACCTGTGTCCCAGGCAGACATTGCTAATCAACTCCTGCACAGTTTTCTACTGCCCCAAGATACAAGCTCATAATCCTTCTCAATACAAGGCTCCAGGAAAGTATTAGCATTTGTTTAGACTTAACACGTTTGCTATCTTATTTTACAGATGAAGAGCTAAGGCTTTGAGAGGCCAAATATCTTTCCAGGGCTGCACAGTAGAACCAAGCCACATCTCCTGAGTACATGCAGAACTATTTTAAACTTTTTGGACCTATAAATCATAGTTAAAATACAAGGATTAGCCAGGAGAGGAAGACCCAATCAGCCCTTGTCAGGTGGTTCCACTTTAATGGAAACCATTCGATGATCTCTGAGCAAGCAATCAAGAGACTAGAACAGATAAATGGAAAGACATTTTTGGGGGGAAGGGAGGCAGGAAGGATGAGTCAGGGATAATGCAGAAGCAGTGCCTTCATCATCTGAGTGGCAACAGGCAGAAGCCAGCGTCAGTGCTCTGGGGAGAGGTGGGATTAGACTCACCAAAAGCCAACCCTAGAAACCCCTAGAAGCCTGCTTGACATCAGATTCCAACATCCTCAGCAGCAGAGGTTCGGGTGCCCACTCACACTGACTCAGTTGGCCATTTCGCCTGGCAGGAGGCCGGACCAAGATCTGGAGTACCAGACACTGTGACTTGGCCCAGAAAACTAAAACATTTCAGCTTAAAAAAAATTATACTGTCAAGGCTACCAAAACCAAGGAAGGAATCTGAGGAACTGTCACAAGCCAGAGAAACCAAAGGCAACATGACTATGAAATGTAATATGTCCACAACTGGATGGGATCCTGGACCAGAAAAAAGGACATTAGGGGAAAACAGAAGAATATTCAGAGGAAATCTGAATAATAAAGTATGGACTGACTGATTGTGTGACAGTGTTGGTTTGTTGATCGTGACAAATGTCCCATACTCATGTTAATAATAGGAAGAACTGGGTCTGGGATAAACTGGATTTCTCTGTACTATATGCCTGGAAGCTCTGAAAGTCTACACTTACTCTAAAATGAAGAGTTTGTTACGTGTTATTTAAGTTTTACCTGCTAAGAAGCATAAATTAAAGCCATGCCAGTTTTCTAAAAACACTTTAGTGAGAGTGCCTTCAAAGTATGTCATACACAGTCCCAGCCACCTGAGACCCAAAGGATTCCTTTGGCAGGTACAGGTGGTGGAGACACCGTCTCCTCAGGCCTCCGTATGTGTCGCTATTTCTGCACGAATAAGCAATCCATGGTGATCTTTTATTGTTGTTGTTAAAGATTTTTTTTTTTTATTTATTCATGAGAAATACAGGGAGAGAGGCAGAGACACAGGCAGAGGGAGAAGCAGGCTCCATGCAGGGAGCCCGATGTGGGACTCGATCCCCGGTCTCCAGGATCACACCCTGGGCTGAAGGTGGCACTAAACCGCTGAGCCACCCGGGCTGCCCCATGATCATCTTTGTAAGAAAATATTAACACTTCACCATGGTGGCTTCTCAGTAAATATTAATTAACCTAAATGAAGTTTGGGTTTTTTTTTTAAGATTTTATTCATTTATGTATCTTAGAGAAGGAGAGAGGGTGCACAAGCAGGGGGAGAGGTAGAGGGAATCTCAAGCAGACTCTGCACCAAGCATGACGCCTGACACAGGGCTCCATATGAGGACCCTGAGATCAGGACCTGAGCTGCAAGCAGGAGTTGGACACTTAAACAACTGAGTCACTCAGGCTCCCCAATTAACTTAATGTTTTAATCAGCCCCTTGATAATACTAATATCATAGTTTGGGGAAGGGCAGATGGAGAGACAGAGAATGTTATTAAGCAGGTTCCACGCCCAGCGCAGAGCCTAACTCAGGGCTCAATCTCATGACCTGGAGATCATTACCTGAACCAAAATCAAGAGTTGGCTGCTTAACCAACTGAGCCAACCAGGTGCCCCTACCAATATAGTTTTAAAAAATAAATTATATAAACAATCATCACAGCTTTTAAAAGTTGCATTTTGCATTCAGTAGAAAATGGTAAGTAGCAGACGCTCAACAGATATAAACTGAGGTGGAGCACCTGGCTGCCTCAGTCAGTGGAGCTTGTGATTCTTGATCTCAGGATTGTGAGTTGGAGCCCCTCATTGGGTATGGATATGACTTAAAAATAAAATCTTTAAAAATTAGGGACACATAAAAAAAATTAGGGACACATGCTCGCTTCAGCTGCACATATACTAAAAGGGGTGGGGGGCACCTGGGTGGCTCAGTGGTTGAGCATCTGCCTTTGGCTCAGATGGTGATCCTGGAGCCCCAGGATCGAATCCTGCATTGGGTTCCCTGTGTGGAAGCTGCTTCTCCCTCTGCCTGTGTCTCTGCCTCTGTGTGTGTGTGTGTGTGCCTCTCTCTCATGAATAAATACATAAAATCTTTTTTAAAAATCTTTTAAAAGGGGATCCCTGGGTGGCGCAGTGGTTTAGCGCCTGCCTTTGGCCCAGGGCGCGATCCTGGAGACCCGGGATCGAATCCCACGTCGGGCTCCCGGTGCATGGAGCCTGCTTCTCCCTCTGCCTGTGTCTCTGCCTCTCTCTCTCTCTCTCTCTGTGTGACTATTAAAAAAAAAAATCTTTTAAAAATAATAAATAGGGGCCCCTAGGTGGCATAGTCAGTTAAGTGACTAACTTTGGTTTCAGCTCAGGTCATGATCTCAGGATCCTAAGATCCAGCTCCTCATCAGCTCTGCGCTCAGTATGGAATCTGCTTCAGACTCTCTCCCTCTCCCTCTACCCCTCTCACTTGTACTCTGTCTCTCAAATAAATAAATAAATCTTTAAAAAATATATTTAGGAGCGCCTGGGTGGTTCAGTCAGTTAAGTGTCTGCCTTTGGCTCAGGTCATGATCCCAGGGTCCTAGGATTGAGCCCCGAGTCAGGCTCCTTACTCAATGGGGATCCTGCTTCTCCCTCTCCCTCTGCCTGCACTCCCTCTGCTCGTGCTCTCTCTCTGTCAAATAAATAAATTATACTAAAATTAATTAATAAATAAAATAAAATTAATAAAATTAATTAATTAGGGCAGTCTGGGTAGCTCAGTGGTTTAGCACCGTCTTCACCCCAGGGCGTGATCCTGGATACCCGGGCTCCCTGCATGGAGCCTGCTTCTCCCTCTGTGTCTCTGCCTCTCTCTGTCTCTCTCTCTGTCTCTATGAATAAATAAATAAAGTCTTTAAAAATATATTTTAAAAAATTAAAAATTAAAAAATTAAAAATAATAAAATTAATTAATTAATAATGAATATTAAATGAGGTGTAGCTTGCTCTTTCTCTCAAGCTCACCTGCTCTCATATCTCAATAGTGTACTTTTCACTTTATTTTTAAAAAAAGATTTTATTTATTTATTCATGAGAGACACACACAGAGAGAAAAGCAGAGTCATAGGCAGAGGGAGAAACAGGCTCCATGCAGGAAGCCCAACGTGGGACTCGATCCCAGTTCTCCAGGATCACACCCTGAGCTGAAGGCAGCACTAAATCGCTGAGCCACCGGGACTACCCACTTTTCACTTTAATAAACTTTCCAACTTGAAAAAAAAAGACCCAGAAAACTTTCCAGCTTATAAAAATAAATAATAAGTAAATAAATGAATGAATATTAATGAGTGTGCAAACCAATACATGAATTTGAGAACTTTAATATTTTAATAAATGTTTAGGAAGCATGGGGAGAAAAGCTTATTTTTTTAATTACTGAACATGCAAATTGTGACCATGTCTTCATAGTGGACTACAGGAATATCTAGCAAAGATTTTAAAGTACCTACTCTCTGACCCAGAATTCCACATCTAGGAACTACTAGGAACTACTCTACAGACACTGTCTCGTGAGAACACAAATATATACAAAGAAGGATGTTCCCTGAAGCACTTGGTTATAACAGCACATTGGAAAAACCCTAAAAGTACTTTGGTAGGGAGCCAGTTAAACAAATATGATACCTCCAAATAGCAGAATAGCTAGCAGCCCTTCAAAGAGCAGAGAAAAAATATATATTATTTATTGCTAGTATATGCATAAAATATCTCTGGAAGGATACATAAGACTGGGAATGTCCTTTAGGAGGACACCTGATTTTTATTGTAAACTCTATTTTCTCCTATTTTTTGAAACTAAGTTTGTTACCTTTTTTTTTTAAGATTTTATTTATTTATTCATGAGAGACACAGAGAGGGAGAGGCAAAGAGACAGGCAGAGGGAGAAGCAGCCTTCCTGTGGGGAGCCTGATGTGGGACTCGATCCCAGGACCCCAGGATCATGACCTGAGCCAAAAGCAGATGCTCAACCACTGAGCTACCCAAGTGCCCCTGTGATACCTTTTTAAAAAATAACTTGGATAATTAAAAAGAAATTTAAAAACATTATTTTTTTTTTACACATAGGCTCAAAAATGTGAAAGTGCACTTGGGATTTTGTGGGGTGTGAAGTCTCAGTAAGAAAACCCTCCCTTGCCGCTGAGCCTCTACTTGGGCCACTCCTTCTGCCCAAAATGCCCTTCCCTGCATCTCCATAGGCCAAAACTCCACTCAGACTTTAAGACTTAGTCTGAAAGCTCTCCTTCTGTGTGGTCCCTCCTGATGCCCCTGCCTCCCTGTGGAAGAACAGATTACTCTCTGGTCCTCTGCTGGCTCAGTATTTTGAAATACTTTATGTAGTACTACTGTGCACTGGGCCTGGCACGTGGTGAATGTTCCACAAACACCAGCTGTTACTGTTGTTTCTGTCATATTATAATACTTGTCTCGCTGTATCATAATGATCTATTCGGCTTCCCCTCTACGCAGAGTTCCCAGAAGGCAGAGACCTAATTCATCCACCTCCAAATACGAGGACCAACCTACTCCCCTCCCCAGAGTGCCTTGCACAGAATAGGTAAGAAGTGCCCATTGAATCCCTCTGACTTCCCCCCAAGCACCCAGTCCTGGTAATGTGGTGGAGAAGCTGTCAGTCCCCACCCCCGAGCTGCAGGGAGTCCAGGGCCCTGCCAGGGAGGACGGGGCTGTGGTCTTTACTTACGCTGGGCCACCTCTCGCTGCTTGCGGACATACCAGGTGTACAGGGCAGCTCGCTTCTGTGTCTTCATGGGGGTGCCCTTGTTGAGATGCTGGGACAAGTGTGACTGGTTGAGGCCAGTGGTGTCGACTACCTCCCGCTGTGGGATGTTGTGCTGCTGCAGGTAGGATTTGACCATCTTGGCCACGCGCCATGGGTCCTCCCTAAGAGGACAAAGACAGAGCCTACTCAGCAAGGGGGGTGCGGGAGTGGTGCAGGCACAGCTGGGGGGCCCGTGAGCCCTGGGAGTGGGGGTTGTCCTCACCTTTGTACCTCCTTTAAGGATCCTCCCCTCACCCTACCTGGAAGTGTTATTTGTGACTATGTCTTATCCACTGGGAGAGCCTGTAAACACTGTGGGGGCAGGAACGGTTCTCAGCACCCAAAATGGATTTGACATAATGTATGTCCATGGTGAATGCATGAATGAATGAGTGGATGGGTGGATGCGTAGGTAGATGGGATGGTGGATGGGTGGATGGGTGGGTAGATGAATGGATAGATGGATTAATAGACAGTAGATGGATGGATGGAAGGGGTAGATGGATATGGGGATAGGGGCATGGCTGTATGAATGGATGGGTGAGGGAGATCTATTGGGGGAAAAAATGGGTCTGAAAACAAGGAGAGAAACATGATTCTCTAACTAATGCTGAGTGCTTGTATCTTTTGCCCAAGGTCACAAAGCCAGCCCAACAGTCCCATTCCACCTGAAGGGATTCCATTTTAAGTCAATCTATGGGGTAAAAATCACCTAGAGTCAAGACACCTCCTGAAAATCTGCACTAAACCCCAGGCTGTGGCCTGGCCAGTTTCCCTACAGCACAGGGGCAGCCAGGTCCAGGTGACGGAGTTATGGGGCTGGTCTTCAGAGGCTTCATACAAAAAACATGTGTGTTTGAGCGCCCGAATCTCATTCTGTGGGCTGAGAGCCTCTCACTGGAGAAACTCAAGGGATCTGCAGCCATCTACGATCACACTCCTGTCCTGTGCTCCCTGTGGGGAATGGCAGGGGGACAGGCTTGACTGCCTACACTACACGAATTCTCTCTCTCCGTCTCCTGTTCTGGCTCGACCCTCCTCTCCTGCCCTGGTCCTCTCCTGAGCCCGATTACAAATATGATGAAAGCAGCTCCGTACAACAGTGCTGAAACAGGCAGAGCTGGGGCTTGATGCCAGCTCTGTGTGGCTCCAAGCCTGAGGTTCTCACCCCTTTGAGCAATCTGCTTCTAGGATCGGGACCTCCCAAACATTTGCACGTGTGACAAAGAGCATGTGTCAGAGGCAGTTCATCACCGTGCTGCTTGCCACAGCAAAATATCGGAAGCAACCTAAGTGTCCAGCAGAAGGGTACTGTGTGCGGTGCCTCCAGGCAATGCAACCATTAAAACGCACTGAGGAAGCTCAGCCTGCACCCAGGCAGAACGATCTGGTAGGTCTGCTGTGCTGTTTGGGTAAAATCTGAAGTGGCGCCCAAGATTTCTACATATTTGCTTCCATTTGCGTGAAATACCAGAACCCAGAAGAGGCTAGCGACACTGATTGTCTCAAGATGGGAATGGGGTACTGGGGACACGGAGAGAGGGACACTGTCCGCTGTTGCTTTCCTGTAATTTTAAAATATGCAGGCAGCCCGGTGGCCCAGGGGTTTAGCACCACCTTCGGCCCAGGGCGTGATCCTGGAGACCAGGGACCAAGTCCCACATCGGGCTCCCTGCATGGAGCCTGCTTCTCCCTCTGCTTGTGTCTCTGCCTCTCTCTCTCTCTCTCTCTCTCTCTTTCTCATGAATACATAAATAAAATCTTTAAAATATGCAACATACTATAATGTTATATAATATGCTATACATGCATGTAGAGCATTTAAAACTCAACTGTAAGGAAACAAACAGCAAACAAATCCCCAGTACTTTGAAGCTCACCCCGTACTGCCTTCTCCCCTTCTCTCCTTCCCAAAGAGCCAGCCTGGCCTTGCCCCCTTGACGATGCCCTTCTCAGGGGTGAGGGCACAGCGCTGGGCCCCATGACTCCCTCCTTTTTATCAGCAGCAGTTCCCACGCGCGGGAGGAGAGGGAGGCGGGGATGGTCCCACTTGCCTTGGGCAGCAGCCGGTACGGCCAAGCCCCAGCGGCGTCCATATGACAGATGGGAGGATCGTGCTCCTTGAGTATTTACCGTGAACCAGGCACCGTGCTAAGGGCTGGTCATGTTAGTCTTACCATAACCCTAGGAAGTAGGTGCTACTTGTATGCCCATTTCGCAGATGGGAAAAACTGAACCTCAGAAAGGTGAGCACTGGTCCAGTGACCCAGCCGGGACTCCAGAATATTTCACTTTGCCCGGACCCCTCAGAACGCCCCCCAAGCTCTTCTTCCTCCCCGCATTCAGGGGCTCCTAGGATCCTCCTTCTCCACCCCTCCCCGGCTCCCTGGGTGCCAGTCAGAGGCAGGAGGGAAGGGCAGTACAAAGTCCAGCATTGTGCTTCGTGGCAAACATGTTTATCTGATTCTGGAGCCAGGCTGCCTGATGGCCTCCCTCCTCCCCCCCCCGCTGCAGGCTGAGCAACACCACCCCCCCCGCCCCCGCCTTCTCCCTTCCCGGGGAGAATGAGCTTGGCTTCCTCTCAGCCAGGCCTCCCTGGCTCCAACTGAAGATGTACTGTCCCGTCACTGTCCATTTGACTCCATGTGTGTGTGTCTCTATCTCTTAGTTTCTCTCTACCTGCCTCTCTTCTCTCTCTCTCTCTCTGTCTCTGCATGTGTCTCTGTTGTTCGCTCTGTCTCTTTCCCCCACCACACACATTCACTCACCCCCAGTCTCCAGGGACCTGACTCTTCCCAGGACAGTTTCCCCAACCCAGAACTAATGCGCCACGTCTCCAGGTATCTCCTGCTTTCTCTCCAGTGGGTTTAAGGGTCAAGCCAACCTGGGTTCACCTCCCACCGTGGTGCCCTAGCATCTCCCGCGTGTATGCCGCATGACTCCTCAGGATGGTGCCATAAGCCCACGCCTGCCTCACAGTGCCCCTGGGAGGAGCGAGGCTTGATACATGGTAAGTGCTCAGTAAGTACAACAATTTGTCACCATCATCATCGTCGTCATCAGGGATGATGTGGTCATGGGCCTCCCAGCCCTGATGCAGAGGGAAGCAGGCCCAGGAGACGTGAAGATCTGCCCACATCTCCTCCTCCCACCTCTTATGGGTTCTGGGAGGGATCAATCAGAAGTTCAAGACTTTGGGCCTTTGGCTCGCTGGCCCCTGGGACTTCAGAGGGTCCAAGGGCTATGGAGCTCGGAAACCAGTGGGAAGGGCCACGAGTCTGGAGGGGGAGTGGAGTTCTCAGCACATGGAGGTTGGGGGAGCTCAGAGAAGCTTCCCAGCTCGGGTCAAATCCCGGCTCTGCCACTCACTATCCAGGTGGCCTTGGGAAACTGCTTAACCTCTGTGTGCCTCAGTTTCCCCAACCGTGATACACGGCCAAAAGAATTTCATAAGTTGCCAGGAGGAGAACACAAGTTTAACGCATTTGTAAGTGGTCGGGAGCTCTCGAGCACCACGTGGAAGTGAGTGGACGTGAGGTTAACAGCAGAATGACGAGAGGATAAAAAGAGAAATAGACATGAGGACAGCGCAGTCAGCGTGCAACCTCAAGGATGCTGTGCAGAGCGTGGGATTCGGGGGGCCTGGGTCCAAGTCCTGGCCTTACTGCTTCATAAATTACCTTGGGCATGTCACTTTGCCTCTCTGAGGCTTAGTTTGCTTATCTGTAAATGGGACTATTACTCCTAGCAACCGTTCACTGCGCCTGCATGCTGCCTGACCCTGTGGGTAAGTGCTATCGTCATCCGTGCCTTGCAGAGAGCACAGGGCTCAGGGACGTGAAATCACCTGCCCGAGTCAGGGTCGGGCTGAGTTGGGATTTGAACCCGGGCAGGTCGGCCTCAGTCAGGGATATCAGATTGTCCCACCGTGGCCACTGTCTTCCTGGGTCTCAAAGACCTGGTGCTGCCTGATGGAGGGGACCCAGGACATCATCCCTCAGGTTGAGGTTCAGGCGGCTCAGGGACAGGGAGGACCCAAGAGGACACCCAGGAAGAAGCCCTGGGTACAGGTTCCTCCCTTGGCCATAACAGATGTCCCCAGGGCTTCAGGGAATCCTCACCACTCATTCATTCATTCATGCTGTATTTTAGCCACTGGGCTACATATCGGGGGTACGAGTGGTGAACAAGACCCCACAGATCTTGTCTTTGAACAGCTTCTATTTTCATGGCAGGAGTTAGAAACCAGACAAAAACAATCGTACGTAAAGTTAAGGGACAAGAGAAAGTAACAGAAGGTAGTGAAAGAGAGAGTGACTCTGGTGGGACCTGCTTTTAGATGGGGGCAGTGAGGGAGGGCCTCCCTGAGGAGATGACCCTTGAGCAAAAGGAGGAGAGGGCATTGGTCATGGGAAGACCTAGAAAGAAGTGTCCAGGCAGAAGGAGCAGCACATGCAAAGACCCTGAGGTGGGAATCAGCAAAGTCAGTGTAACTGGAGGGATGGGAGGGAGGCACAGAGGTCCCTTGCGAAGAGGTCAGGGAACCAGGACAGGGAATTTGAATTTTATTCACTGGCCAATTAGGGAAAATGAGGCAGGAGATGATACTTGCCCAAGGTCACACAGTGAACTAAGGGGGGTGGGGGTCTGAGAAGAGCTCAGGCTCCTGCTGTGGCCTCAGGCACGAGGTACCCGGGTGGGGAGCAGGACCCACCCTGCCTCTTCCCACACACCGTCCTCTCCAGAGAAATGGCAAATGGCGTCCACTGGCAACCCTGCCTCTGCACCATCCTTTCCAGCCTTAAGCTCCTCCACCCCTGCTGTCCAGGCTTTCATCAGGGGTGCCCACCCCACTCCCTCCTGGGTCCTGAGGGTAGAGGCCCCACTTTTTTCCCTCGGGGCGTTTTCAGATCCCTTTTGTTACCTGAACAATAAGTAACCCAGGTAGTTAGTTATAAACTCCGCAGGAACAAGGAGCTGGTTGATAATTTATAGCAACATCTCAAATTTAAATGGAAAGTAAATAGCATGCTGTTAGCATTAAAGAAAACCCAATCGGGTCAGGCGGGAAGCACTCCAGCCTTCTCTGCAGCTTGGGGTGTCTCACTCTCTCCCCAGCCCCTTCTCCCAGCTGGGTGGGAGCCCCTCGGCCCTCCCGGCTCTTCTGCTCTCCTCTGCTTCTCCAGGCCTCTCCATCTCCCCCCCACCCCACGCCCTCCCTCTTCCTCCACAGCTCCCCGCTCTCCCTCAGCTTCCAGGTCTCTGCTGGCTCCCAGGGAGCACTTTGACCCCTGCTCCCCCCTCGGGTGCTATGGATGAAGCCTCCCCCCTACTCACCATGCCACCAAAGGGGCTGCTGATCAAGAGGCCCCACCCAGCCAGGTAAGAAAGGCCCTTGGCACCCCCTGCCCCCACTCCCACCCAAAAGCCCCCAGTGCTATCTGGGCCCCGGAGCAGGTCTGGCCCGGCCCCACCCTGTCCCCTGTCGCCCTCGCCCTGGGTCTGGCAATGCCTGACTCTTTGCCCCTCCCCTGCAGCGCAGCAGGGCCCTTTGCCCTCTTCTTCCTGCCAAGTCAAGGGGCCCTGGCTGCTCCCTTGCCCCCTGCCCAGGCCCTCACAAGGCCCGGCAGACCCTGAGGGCTCCCCCCACCCCAAGCTGGGATCAGGACCTTGGACAGAAAAGGTCCCGTAGAGAGTCTGTTTGGGACTCTTTCTCCCACTGCCCAGCCGCGGCAATTGAGAGCACGAAGCAGAGCGGCTGTGGAGCGCCAGTGGGTGGCCTTAGTCAAGCTACTTCCCCTCTCTGGGCCTCAGTTTCCTCAGCTGTGAAGCAGTTATCCCTAGCTAACTAGTCATCCGGCGTTCATCCCAACATTATCCGACCATATGCACCTGAAACCTCAGCTTGGGGCCTGGCTGTTAGGATTGGAGCTTAGGAGCCTTGGGGAGGGCAGTCCCCACAGCCCCTAGACCCCTTTCCCCCGCCCCTTTGGGTAGGAGGGTTGGTTGGCCCAGGCCTCCCCAGGCCACCATCTTTACAAGTTAATGATCACAGGCCTTATCAGAGCCTTTTACCGTTTATAAATTTATAAAACAAAAGAGAAATAATAAAGCTCATGGGTAATTAGTAACCAGGTCAGCTCTGCTGAGGAGAGGGGAGGCATCGGGCTCAGACCCACCCAGTTCTCTGGGACTTGGGGAACCAGCCAGCGGATGGGGGTGCACAACAGGGAGACCTCTCAGGGTGCCTGCCGGTGAGGCAGAGGGGCTGAGGCTGTGCAGGAAAGGGGAGCAGGTCCTGCCCCTAGGCTCCATCTCCCTCAGGTAAGACCTGGGCTTTCCTAGCTTAGTGCTTGAGTCCCTGGGTGGCTGCGGGAGCCCCTAAAACCCCAGCCTCGGCCCCCCTCTCACTAACAGTGCTTCCGGGCCCCAGAGCCTGCAACTGGAATGCCTAGCAGGGAGGGGAGGGTTGGGGGAGTAGAAAGGGCCATGGTGACTGACCATTGCCACCACCCTCCGGTTCTCCAGGCACATGAATTACAGACGTGCCTGCTCTGTCCCCAACTCAGAGCTCCCCTGGGCCACGGGCTTGCTTCCTGGCTCTGGGCTGAAAGCCTTGGCTCCTGGGGACTCCCGACCTTGCAGAGGGCCTGGTTAGGGGCTCGTAGGCTCCCGCCACGGGGGAGCAAGGACGCCCGGAGCTCTGACGGGCCCTGTGGCCCTTTCCGGCAGCCAGGCTAAAATTTAGAGCTCGTGGAAAGCTGGACTCGGAAGAAGGTCCAGTCAGGAACGGGGGGGGGGGGGGGGGGGGGGTCCCTGGGCTCCTTGGATGCCGGGGATGGGGAAGGGGTCCTTACTGCAGCAAGGTCTCCACCACGGCTTTCTGGTGGGCCGCCTCCTCGGGGCTGAGGTTCTCCAGCTCCTTGAGGATGGGCGGTGTGAAGTCTTCCCCATCGTCGTCCGTCTCGTCCTCGGAGCCCCTCGCCTCCCCCAGCCCGTTGGGCAGCTCGGCCAGCTCCCCCCGACCGCCGCCGCAGGACTCCCCCTTGTCCAGGGGGCCATCTCCAGCCAGCAGGTAGGGCCCCGGCTCACCCAACGCCTGGATCAGTGCCTCTTTGCTCAGGCCCGAGTGGAGCAGGGCCGCCAGGAGCTCCGTCTGCAGCTGGCTCAGTTTAGAAACCATGACTCTGCCACCACTGGGCCACGCGGCCCGGGGCCACCAAACCGGCCACCTCCCCCGCCCAGCGGACTGTCTACCTGCTGGCGGACCGGCAGGCAGCCACAAACCAGGCTCCTTGCACCTACTGCCCCCCCAAACCCCACTAACCAAGCCCCGTGGGCACCCCCAACCCCCAACCCTGGCCCCAGCCGGCCAGTGAATCAGGGCCCCTGCCCGCTCTGTTTACATTGGAGCTGGGGAAATTCTCCAAGGTTCATATTTATCCGTGTGCTTAGCAAAAGGACTGAACTTTGGACTTCAGCCCTGCAAAGTGCAGGCCTCATGGCAGTGCAGAGGGATGGGGGAGCCGAGGCCTTCAACGGGAGTGGGGGGGGGGGAGCAGGGGGGAGGGGGTGCAGGGCAGCCGGGATGGAAGGGTTGGGGGGCCACGGAGGCCTTTTGGTAACAGCTTGGGGTCCCGCCCCGAGGACTTCGACGGGGGAGCTCAGGGTGAGGCAGGAGAGGGAAGGGAAAAAAAAAAAAAAAAAAGAGCAGCTTTCCCTTGGGAACTGGAGCAAGAAGCGGTTCGAGGCAGGTGGGCCAGCTCTCTTCAAGGTCAATGCTAGGTCACAGCCATGTTGGGACCCACCTCTCCAGGCCCAACACCAGGCCTCCCTGTAGGAAAGACACATTGACTTAAGTCGACTGCGTGCTGGTCTGGGAAATGTGACATTGCCTCATTGTAGCCCCCTAATAGCTGTGAGTGGGTATAGGGATCATCTCTGTTTTACAGACCAGAAAACCAAGACTCTGAGAGGCTGAACAGCTTGGCCAAAACCACACTGCTAGCAAAGGACAAGGCTTGTAAGGTGGGAACCAGAGGAGGCCAGGCAGGCACTTGCCTCAAGTATAAATTGTTTAAGGGGGCATCCAAAAACTCAGTCATCGAGAAAACCTTTTTCTACAATATATTAAAAATCAAAATTAATGCCAACCCCCAAAGAATTAAAAACATGTCCTTGCAAAAGCTTGCACGTGAATGTTCACAGCAGCATCATTCATGATAACCAAAAAGGGGAAGAAGCATAAATATCCAGCAATGGACAAACAGATAAGTAAAATGTGGTGGGGGATCCCTGGGTGGCGCAGCGGTTTGGCGCCTGCCTTTGGCCCAGGGCGCGATCCTGGAGACCCGGGATCGAATCCCACGTCAGGCTCCCGGTGTATGGAGCCTGCTTCTCCCTCTCCCTCTGCCTGTGTCTCTGCCTCTCTCTCTCTCTCTGTATGACTATCATAAATAAAAAAAGTAAAAAATAAAAAAATAAAAAAAAAGTAAAATGTGGTGTATCCATGCAACTGTGTATTATTCGGCCATAAAAAGGAACGAGACGTAGACACTTGCTACAGCGTGAGTGACCCCCTGAAGGTACTATGTAAAGTGAAAGAAGCCAGTCACCAAAGGCCACATGTGATTCCATTTATAGGAAATATCCAGGGCAGCCCCAGTGGCGCAGCGGTTTAGCGCCGCCTGCAGCCCAGGGTGTGATCCTGGAGACCTGGGATCGAGTCCCACGTCAGGCTCTCTGCATGGAGCCTGCTTCTCCCTCTGCCTGTGTCTCTGCCTCTCTCTCTCTCTCTGTGAATAAATAAATAAAATCTTTAAAAAAAAAAAAAAAAAAAGGAAATATCCAGAAGAGGCAAACCCATACCAGACAGAAAGTAGATTAGTGGTTGAGGGTGAGGTAGGGTGTTGAGGGGAGGGGAAAAGGGAGGGACTGCTTAATGGGTATAGGGATTTCTTGCAGGATGATGAAAATGTTCTAAAATTGGGCAGCCCGGGTGGCTGAGCAGTTTAGTGCTGCCTTGGGCCCAGGGCCTGATCCTGGAGACCTGGGATCGAGTCCCACGTTGGGCTCCCTGCATGGAGCCTGCTTCTCCCTCTGCCTGTGTCTCTGCCTCTCTCTCTCCTCTTGTGTATTCTCATGAATAAATAAAATCTTTTTTTTAATTTTTAAAAAATAAAATCTTCTAAATTAAAAATTAGAAAAATGAAGTCCACCCGTTTCTTTTTACTTTTGTAACAGTATTACTGGAAAAATGTAAGTTACATATGGGGCTCGTGTTCTCTTTCCTGGGGACAGTGCTGCTCTGGCGTTGCCTTGGGTGTTCCGTGTATTATTTATGCTCTGTGTCCCTCTGCTACAGTGCAAACTCCCTGAAGGCAGGGCTTTTTCGTCGGTCTTCTCGTTGCTAGAATCCCAGAGCTTAGAGCATTGCCTCGATGGTACAGTAGGTGCTCAATAATTATTTGTTGAAGATGCACAGGCGGCTAAATTTCACTGCACAAGGACCATGTATACGGAGCGCTCCACTAAGTATAGCTTCAGTGATGGATTAAATTCTCAGAAGTCCACCTAGTAGGCCCTGCATTCCCCTCTGCAGGGCGAGGGGTGGGAGGACAGAGGCTCAGAGGCATTAAACGACTGGCTCAGCATCCCCCAGAGCCCACAGCCCGCCTGTGCGCCTGACGCTGACGCTGGCCGCGGCCCCTTGGGGAGGTGGGACCGCCCCTGCCCGCAGTGCTTTCCTCCCTGCGGCCACGCGGCTGCTGCTGCCCACCGCTGCCCCCTGCTGACTTTCACCTAGAATAGGGACCCGGAGGGAGGGCACCGGCGGTGCCTGGATCCTGGCCCGCGCCGCTGAGTGCTGACTGCTGAGTCCTCCCGCAGCCTGGTGGCTGAGCCTGGGACTCCATCAGGGGTCCATCAGGATTTGGTGGTGGTGGGAGGAGGGGGAAGTGCAGAGCCTCACGGAGCTTCTGCCCCCAGCAGGCGCGACGCTGCCGTCCTGGTCCCCCTGGACCCGGGGAGAGGGCCCTCTGGGATGAACAAGAAGGGACGCATCAGGAACATGACCCCGCTTCTCCGCAAACAGAAAGCGGTGCCCTTCCCCACAATCCGCAGACAAATCTAAATGGAGAAACTGTTTGCATCCTAGAGGACACAAGACCTCGTTTGAATGTTCACTGTTCCCACATTCGACCCCCAGCCCCACCCCCGGGGGCCTCAGGCACGTGAGTTAGCCTTTCTAGACTCATCTGTCTAAAACAGAGGCATGTCTCCTAGGGCTGCTTAAGACAACGTTTGGTAAAGAGCATGATGCAGGGATCCCAAACTTTCTTGATTCAAGGCACCCTCAGTGTCTCCGAAATTATTTCAGGGCACCTCCTACTCCCACTCGTGTGCTAAACAAATAAACACCCCCCCCCCAATAAAACCTAACTGGTTTTGTAAGTATTTGGGTCAAAACAACTCTTAAATATTTATGTCCCAAAAACTTAGAGGCCACTTGAAAAATACACATAAGTTGAAAGAAAAAATATTATTTTAGTTCCTTCTGGAATAATCCTAAATACATACTAATGGAATGAGAACTTGCTGGACTCTTCGCAATTCGACCCTTGGAATTATGTTGGGCATTTCCGCCCTCATTTTCTGTACCACAGTAATTTCTGTAGGATACTTGCTTTTATTTTTTTTTTTTTTAAGATTTTATTTATTTATTCATGAGAGACACACAAAGAGAGAGAGGCAGAGACACAGGCAGAGGGAGAAGCAGGTTCCATGCAGGGAGCCTGACATGGGGCTTGATTCTGGGTCTCCAGGATCAGGCCCTGAGCTGAAGGTGGCGCTAAACCACTGAGCCACCCGGGCTGCCCCAGGATACTTGCTTTAAATCGGAACCGCCCCTAACCCAGCTTTAGCGAGTTTCCCCATCCTCCAAAGGAACGAAGTTCCAACGTTCAAACGAGAAACTACCTTGAGCTAGCAGTTTGCACGATGTCCGGCAGGTGTCGCTGTGGACCACCTAAAAATCCTCTAAAGTCTGGGGCACCTGTGCACACCCGAGAGCGGCCCGCCTAGTCCAGGAGCAACGGGGACACGGACACGGCAGATACTCAGTAAGTGGTAGCCCTGAGCTTTATCGCCCTTCTCTCCTACTGGGCAAGCAACGATTTGCAAAGCCAGAGTCAGGTAAGGCATAAGGCTGTCTCCCTTGGCCACAGGAGGCAGCGCAAGAGGGGTGCCCTTTCAACCAGTTTCAGGGCTCTCTTGGAATTCAGTTACCACCCTAAATCCCAACTCAGGCCCCACTGTATTCAAACTCGTACATTCTTCCTCCTGACCCCAGCACCCTTTCACCCTTATCGAACATGGGCTGGTCTATGCACTGTTGGTTTGTTTTCTCATTTAACTCCCTAAGTAGGAGTAGGTAAGTAGGTACTACTATCCCATTTTACAGCTGAGAAAACTGAGGCTCTAAGAGACTATGTAACCTGCCCAGCTGGTGCAGGGCAGAGCTAGGATTTGTACCCAAATCCCCCTGAGGGCAAAATCCAAGCCCTGACCACTATTCCACACTACTGCTTTTGTTGAAGCAGTTTGTTTTCACTAAATATTTGTTACTATTACTTTGGTGAAGGTGATGGTGGTTCTGGGTAATTCTGCCTATCGGCCTTGTCACATTCAAATGGGTTTTGCAGATTAAGAGGTTACGGTGCCAAGGATGAAACAATGGCCAAGAGCACAGACTCTGGCCACCGCTGCCTGAGTTTGAGTCTACCTCTGCCATTTACCAGCGGTGTGGCCTTGGGCAACTTGAGTAACATCTCTGCACCTCCGTTTCCTCTTTGCTGAAATGGGCATGAAAACACTATCTGCCCTGTGAGTTGTTAGGAGGATAAAGGAGGTAATACACAGGAAGCACCATGCCTGGCGTAACGTAAGCACATCGCCCTACTGAATGATTGTCTTTACACGGCTATTAACATGAGTGTTCCACTCCCCTTGGCCAGGCTGAGTTCTCTTCTTTTGCAAAAGTTCTTCCCATAAGAAGAACTTTTGCAAAATCCCATTTGACTTATAAACCCTGATCCTGGCATTCAAGGCCATCAATACCCCAGCTCCACTCTCTGATCAGCCACACTATCGGCCATCTTCCAGGGCACACCTGGAACACTCTCACATCTATGCTTCTGCATGAGTTGTTTTCTCTACCTGGACACCTCTACCTGTTAACCTGTCCTGAAGATCTTCCTGGGTCTCCTTCTGATCCCTTCTATTGCCAACAGCCATAGGAGCCTTCACAAGCCAGCCTTCCCTACCTCCCTAGAACAGGACCAGCAGTACCAGGAAGCTGGTCAACATCAGTTACCTTGGATGGGACAGTATGTACAAACAAAAACAGGGACGCCTGGGTGACTCAGCGGTTTACGCCTGCCTTTGGCCCAGGGTGTGATCCTGGAGCCCTGGAACTGAGTCCCACATTGGGCTCCCTGCATGGAGACTGCTTCTCCCTCTGCCTGTGTCTCTGCCTCCCTCTCTCTGTGTGTCTCTCATGAATAAATAAATAAAATCTTAAAAAAAAAACCCAGCAGTGTTGAGGAAAGAAAGAAAAGAAACATCAAAAAAAGGGGGGAAATGTAACTAGGTGAGGTAACGGATGTTAGCTAAGACTATTAATGGTGATCTTTTAGCAATATATACATATACCAAATCACGTTGTACGCCTTAACCTAATACAATGCTGTATGTCAATTATAGCTCTACAAAACTGAGAAGGGATTAGATTGTAGGTGATAATTGCACAACTGTGTACAATGTCCTAAAACCATTGAACTGATGCCTTAAATGAGTGAGTTTTATGGTATATGCAATATATCTCAGTAAAGCTCTTTTTAAAAAAGATTTTATTTATTTATTCATGAGAGACATGAGAGAGAGAGGCAGAGACACAGGCAGAGGGAGAAGCAGGCTCCATGCAGGGAGCGCCACGTGGGACTCAATCCCTGGTCTCTGGGATCTGGCCCTGGGCTGAAGGCGGCGCCTAACTGCTGAGCTACCGGGCTGCCCAGTAAAGCTCTTTATAAGAAAGAGAGAAAGAAAGAGAGAGAGAGAGAAAGAATGAAGAAAGAGAAAGAGAAAGAAGAAAGAGAAGAAAGAAAGAGAAAGAAAGAAAGAAAGAAAGAAAGAAAGAAAGAAAGAAAGAAAGAAAGAAAGGGAGTCTGTCTCAGACCCTGCATGTATAATGCAGTGAAATGTATAATAAAGCGATTTGGTGTGTGTGCACGTGTCAGAATAAACCACAGTGAGCAATATGGAAAGATGGTCTCCAAAGATCTAAAGGCAGTTATTTCTAGATAATGGGATTTCAGGTAATTTTTACTTTCATGCTTGTTCTTTTCTGTATGATTTGAATAGTTTAATATGAATATTTAATTTTTATATCAAAAAACTAAGTTTTTTTAAAGTAATCTCAAAAAAAAAAACAAAAATAAAAATAAAAATAAAAAGTAATCTCTATGCCCAATATTGACCTCAAATTCAGGACACCACAGATCAAGAGTCGCATGCTCCCCTGACTGAGCCAGATAGGCACCCTAAGGTAAAGCTATTTTTATATGAGTGGTAGCTCCTCTATGCCCCCCACCCAAAAAGCCAGGCTCCCCAGGCTATGCTGGCACCCACAGTCCTACTCCTCAACTCCGGTGTTCATCTCTGGATCCCCACCTATTGGCAAAACCCACGGTATGTCTATCCTGGGCACAGAGTTCATAAATGCTGATCCTACACTCCTGGGGTCCGTCCACAGCACATGCCCAGGAAATACTTTAGCATGGAGCCCAATCCACACTTTCTGAACCTGTTAGGATTTTCTGAGGATATTGTGTCAGTACAATTAAATCGTAAACTCCGTGGGAGCAGAAGAAATCTGCCTTCTTTTTACTCCCCTTACCCCCCTGCCCAGTTCTTAAAGATTTTGATTATTATTGATTTGACAGAAAGAGAGAACCAGAGAGCACAAGGTAGGGGGAACAGCAGAGGGAGAAGGAGAAGCAGGCTCCCCACTGAGCAGGGAGCCCTATGCGGGGCTCACTCCCAGGACCCTGAGATCATGGCCTGAGCCGAAGGCAGACGCTTAACAACTGAGCCACCCAAGGTGCTCCCCCCTGCCCAGTTCTCATATGGGCACGTAGTGACTCTCAAGGGTAAACAAGACAGAGGGCAGAAAAACACCAGCAAGGAGAGGGACCAGCACCCAGAGCGCCTTCCTCCGCCTTGATTCATCCTCCTTGACAGCAGAGGACGCTCGACTTCCACGCAGCAAAAATTTCCAGCTCCGCCTTAGCCTAAGAACCCCAGACACAGGGTGAAGAACTTTCCGATTCCACTGCCGCGCCCTCGTCGTTCCTGCATTGGACTCCGGCAGAAAGGACAGAGAATCTCTTCTTTGAACAAGACCTTCGGCAATTTTCTCAGGATCAAGCAAGTTGCAGAAACGCTGTCTCACGCAGCACGTTGGGTGTCTCAGATGTGGCTTATAAACACACAGTGTGTTTATAGGCAAAAGCCAAAGCCCAGAGACATGTACTATTATACTTACTATATTACTATACTATGGTACTTACTGTAATACAAGGACCAGCAATCGGAGCAAACAAATGCGTGCACTAGGCAGGACTTCACACTTCAGCCCCAGAGCTGGGCAGTGGTGCTGCTGCCCACAGAGCAAACTTCCCTGCTCTGCTACGTGCAAGTGGGGGCCCTGAACAAGTCCCAGAAGGATTTTGAGCCTCAGTTCCCCCATCTGCAAAGTAGGGATATTGTAGGCCTCACAGAGTGGCTGTGATAATCCAATGAGATGAATTACTGTTGTCTCTACAGCAAGCAGCCATCAATGAAACATTCGTTTTCAACCTAATAAAAATAGCTGATGTTGTAAGCACGTACTATGTGCCAAGCCTCGCAGTAAGTGCTTTACGTCATTTGCTCCTTCAACCCTCACAATAACCCTATGGGGTAGCAGGGTTGTTCTCCCCATTTTCCAGGTGAGGAAACAGGCACAGAGAGGTCAAGCAACTTGCCCAAGATGTCTCAGCGAGGGAGTCGCAGAACTGGGAATTGGAGCCCAGGGAGCCTGGCTCCAAGCCCCAGGACGAACTAGCCTCAGAGGAATGAAACTAGAAAGTCCTACAAGAATCATGAAACTTGGCCCTCGGCTTCTTTGGAGAGAAATAGACCAATCAGCTGAACAAGTCCAAAAAGCAGCTGAGGGTTCAAATGCAACTCCAGGCCGCCAGCCAGCGGGGAGTCCTAGCCCTGCAAGTTTTCCCAGATTGACTTCTGCGCAGCTGAACTCATGGGAGCAAAGGTGCTGCTGCTCTGGTCTTGCTGAAGCTGGTATCGCTTGCAGGTGTCACACTGATGGACAAATGTCAATTAGTCACAGCCTCCATATAGGACATCACCAATTCCAGAAAGCCACTGCTCCTGGACTCCACCCACTGAAAGCAGGTCAGAAGGGACCCGCCCTTCTGCCAGTCGGAAGGGAAAAGGGGGCAATCAAGATGAACTGGCTGTCCTGGATGGGGGGGACGGGGGGGGGGGGGGGGGGTGGCGGTAGGTTGGAGTCCCATCCGTTCACATGCCTCAGTGAACCTCGAAACTCACAAATTCTTGATAATCCAAAACCAATCAACAAACAAAAACCAGGTGATGGTGTTCCTGGATGGGCAGGTACCAAAGAGCCTGGGGACAGTGGCTGTTTCTGGGGAGGGAACCCCCAAGCCTGGAGGCTGCTCTTTTGTGCTACTTCATTTGGGCAGGGTCCTGGCAGGATACAGCTGGCACCCTCAAATTCGATGATGCGGGGAGGCCTTCCATAAAGGGGCTCTCTGCCTAAGTGGGAGGAGATGTGGGAAAACCCAAGGGATGGAGTGTCGGCGGGGGGGGGGGGGGGGGGGGGCGGGGGGGGCTGGTCAGCGGGCCCGCGCGGGGGGGGGGGGGGGGCTCCAGGGCTGCGGAGCGGGCGGTGCTGAGGGGCCGCACCACGTGGCTCCACCCCGCGGCTGGGAGCGCAGGAAACCCCTCCACCTCCACCTCCACCGCGCTCGCACCTGCCCCCCGACCTGGGGCTGGAGGAGGGTGGAGCCCGGAGATCCCCACTGCGGGGCGGACCCGACTACCCCACACCGGGGCTGCCGTGATACCCAGGAGCCCAGAAAGATTTATTTCGACTTTGGCCCTGGATCTTGGCACGCAGCCCCCTAAATCCCTGTAAAATGGAGTGACAGGGGTGATGGAGCTTCTCTTGGGACACTGTTTGATCTTAGTCCCCAGCTCTAGACTAAGACTTTCCAAGAGGGGCGCCTGGGTGGCTCAGTGGTTGAGCGTCTCAGGGCTCAGGGTGTGATCCCGGGGTCCTGGGATCGAATCCCGCGTTGGGCTCCCTGCGTGGAACCTGCTTCTCCCTCTGCCTATGTCTCTGCCTCTCTCTGTGCCTCTCAGGAATAAATGAATAAAATCTTAAAAAAAAAAAAAAAAAAAAAAAAGACTTCCAGGATCTTTGGAACCTCCAGACTATTAAAATTATGTTTTAGCATGTTAATGAGGTGACCGATGGCTGATGGGCGGGGGCGCTGTGGGGTGGGCTCACGGGCGGAAGGACCCGGTGGGGATTAGAGAATTGGGAATTTCAGCCCCTCCCTGCCACCCCCACCCCGTCTCTAAGAAGCGGGGAGGGGCTGCCCACCGAGTTAATCTTCAATCATCTACCATACCTACCGAATGAAACCTCCGTTAAAATCCTAAATGAGAGTGGGGAGAGCTTGCAGGTTGGTGAACACATCCTTTGTGCGGGGAGGGTGGCGCCCCCCCCCAACTCCACAGGGACAGAAGCTCCTGTGCTAGGGACCCTTTCGAATCCCACCCTAAGTACCTCTTCCCCTGGCTGGCCGTTTGCATCCTGTATAATATCCTCTCTAATAAACCGATAATAGTGAGTCAAGTGTGTCCCTGAGTCCTCTGAGCTGTTATAATAGATTTATTGAACCTGAGGACAGGGTCCTGGGAGCTTATGATGTGAAGCCAAGTCAGATAAAGTGTGGGTGCCCTGGGAGCCCAATACCAATGACTGGCGTCTGAGGTGGGCTCAGTCCCTAACCTATAGGGTCTGCATTAAGCCTGGGGGGTTAAGTGTCAGAATTGAATTAAAAGCTGAAGCTCCTAAAGTCTTTTATTATTTTTTTTTCTTTTTTTTTTTGAGAGAAAGAGAGAGAGAGAGCCCCTTCAAGGCAGGAGGAGCCCAGCAGACTCCCTGAGGCAGGGCTCAATCCCAGGACCCTGAGATCAGGATCTGAGCTGAAATCAAAAGTGAGATGCCTGACTGACTGAGCCACCCAGGCACCCCAAGACTCCTAGAATCATACGGTATCTCCACCTACGATGCGATGAACAAAATGCAGTCACATGGCCACACCTAGTTGCAAGAGAAGCAGGGAAATATCGTTACTCTAGACAAGATCAGGATTCTGTTACTAAGGAAAAAAGGGAAGAACATATATTAGATGTGTACCTAGCTACAAACGATAATAGCACCCCCAGTTATTCCGCACTTACTTACTACGTGCTGGACACAGTGCCAAGCACTTCATAAGGGTGGCCCTGGTCAAAAAAGATTGACCTCTGCCCCTTCTGTAGCCGGGGACACACACACACACACACACACACACACACACACACACACACACACACGAGCCATTTGGGGAGGGCCCCTTCACTGTGAGCTGCTCCTGTGAGAAGCCTTTGTAATGTGACCCCAAGCAGGGAGGGGTAATCTTCCCTTAGCATAATAAGGTCAGGATTACTGGTTCTCACGAAATTAAATCAAAATGCTGTGACTTGGAGAAATATTAATTTTCCATGCAGATGGGGGGGCATGTTTTCAGAAGGAAATTAATCTTTGTGGTGTGAGATACATTTGATTTTACACACACTGAGCGAAGACCAGCCACTCTCTGGCATGGAAACCCCCACTGTTCCAGCCAACCCCATCCTCCCCGCTCCTGCCCCCAGAGGAGACAACAAATGGTGAGACCAAAGTCCCTCTGTTCCCCTCTGCGAGTCAGCAGAAACTCCGAGAAGAAAGGCTTTTGATAGTCAGCAGACTCTGGGAACTGTGTACTTAGCAATTCACAAAAAGGGGCTTCGGTGGGGATGCTGACATTTTTACAGAGATGGGTGATGGCTGGAGTGGCAGGAGGGAGGGAGGGCATAGGTTGCGCAAAGGTAGGCCAGAGAAGTAGGCGGTGCAGAGAGGAAGGGAACATCACAGGGCTGCCATTTTGCACAACTCCGGTGTCATGCCCACCTACTGGGAGAAGAGAGACAAGCACTGTTTGTAAAGGCCCTGTGGAAAGGAGATAAGACCGGACCCTCCGGGAGGGCTGGTGGAGGAAGGAGCTTGGAGAGGTGGAGGCTGAGGCAGAGCCCATCCTCTAGGAAGTGGAAGCTGTCCCAAGAGTGGAGACATGGTTTGGGGTTCCTGAGGATCGGTGATGTAGGCCAAACTCGGGGAGGCTGGATCCTGGGGTGGAGCAGCCAGTCTGAACAAAGACATCTGCACCAAAGCTTGGTACAGAAAATAGTGGTCTAGGGGCACCTGGGTGGCTCAGTGGTTGAACATCTGCCTTTGGCTCAGGGAATGATCCCGGGATCCTGGAATCAAGTCCCGCATCAGGCCCCCTGCAGGGAGCCCGCTTCTCCCTCTGCCTGTGTCTCTGCCTCTCTCTGTGTGTCTCTCATGAACAAAGAAATAAAATCTTAAAAAGAAAGAAAGAAAGAAAGAAAGAAAGAAAGAAAGAAAGAAAGAAAGAAAGAAAGAAAATAAATAAATAAATAAATAAATAAATAAATAAATAGCAGTCTTGCAAGTCATGGGGTTTCCACAGACTTGGACTAAGGGTGTATCGGGGTAAGCAGTGTAGACAACAGGCCAAAGCCCCCCCCCCCACCAAAAAAACAAACAAACATTTTTGCCTGTAGAGGAATCCCACAACTTTCATACAAGACTAAAAATAGGAAGCCAAGTTATGAATGCTACTCTCCCTGAACATGTGGAAGTCTTGGGTCAGGAATCATTGGATATTCAGATGAATAAAGCGTTGTTCCCCAGCATCTATGGTGAAGAGGCATACCTCTCCCTTCCCCCCCACCACCCCCAAACTGCAAGGAAATGGCAGTGTTATTTTAAGCAAATGGCCAGACACTTCTGCAATGAGTTGGCAAAACTCAATAGAGGGATGTGATGTTCCACAAGACTGCCCTCACCTCAGACACCAGTTGTAAATTTAGGGGGTCTCCAGGCCACCTTCGCTTTGCCCTTTTTGTATTTCAGGAGTGAGTGAGGGAATGGAAAAAAAGGAAAGGCCAGGGCTGGTCAAAAGTGTAGTTCTTCAAACAAGGAAAGCAAAATGAAAGCTATAAAGAATGGGTGATTTTTGGCCTTGATGAAAATTCTCCATCATCTCCCCAGAAACTTTCTCCACCTACAGCCTTCCCCAGGGCAGCCAAAGACAACTCCATGGCGTCATTAGGAGCCCAGGTTCTCCCCATCTTCCTTCTCAGCAGTCCAGTGGTAACTCCCCTCGGGGTCACAACGTGACTGCCACCTCTCTCTGAGGCATCTTGGCCTCCTGAGGGAGGAAGCAGAGAGAGGAGCCGCTCACCACCCATTAGCTTTGAATCCACCAAGGGCAAAAGAAGAAGGAATTACCACGCTGACTTAGGCTAATGGTGATTCTAGAAGGCAATCCCAGGACCAGCAGCATCAACCTCCCCTGAGAATCTGGTAGAAATGCAAATCCTCCCCCAGACCCAGGGAGCCAACATTTCCTAAGCCCTGAAGAGGATTTTGATGGTCACTGGAGTTGGAGAACCATAGCCTTAAGTAAAAGGCACCTTTGTAAACCACCCTCAA
The DNA here is from genome assembly GCF_048418805.1 of Vulpes vulpes. Taxonomy (NCBI): domain Eukaryota; kingdom Metazoa; phylum Chordata; class Mammalia; order Carnivora; family Canidae; genus Vulpes; species Vulpes vulpes. The sequence continues at coordinate 16,945,322 of NC_132789.1, read as the reverse complement.
AGTCCAGGCATGAGGGCGACTTTGGAGGAGGGTTGGTGAGGTGGCAGGAGGACAGGTAGGGAAAGAATGCCCTCCTCAGTGGGCACTACAGGTCATGCTGTGCATAATGAGATGACAAGGACAATGTGGACCTAGAAGTCCCCACCTGCAGTAAGGAGACAGTAAGACTGAAGCCTCTTCTGCTACAACCCCCAAAGGAAAGGGATCAACCCAATGGACAGAGCAAGCATCTTCACATACAGTATGTCATTGAATCTCACAGCTATCCTTTAAAAGAGATGTTGTAAAAAATAATAAATAAATAAATAAATAAATAAATAAATAAATAAATAAAAGAGATGTTGTGAAATTCTCATTATAGCCATGATGAAATTGAGGTTCAGAAAAGTCAAAGCTACACAGCTATACACAGCCACCCATCTGGGTCCTACCCTCTATGCCACATGAGACGGTCAATCTCCCATCCATGTAGCTAGTGATGTACCAATGGTGGGGCAACTGGCAACAAAGGGAAACATTTCATGTAGAGAATTTGAACATAGTGATAAAACCAGCTAAGTTAGTTTTTATCAAAATGCAATAGTAGGGTAGCCCCGGTGGCTCAGTGGTTCAGCGCCTGCCTTTGGCCCAGGGCGTGATCCTGGAGACCCGGGATCAAGTCCCAAGTCGGGCTCCCTGCATGGAGCCTGCTTCTCCCTCTGCCTGTGTCTCTGCCTCTCTCTCTCATAAATAAATAAAATCTTAAAAAAAAAAAGCACAAGAGCAGTTTTCACCAATGGTAGTGATAAAATACTACCCCATTTGGTTTCTTTCCTTTTTTTTAAAGATTTTATTTATTCATGAGAGACACAGAAACATAGGCAGAGGGAGAAGCAGGCTCCTTGTGGGTAGCCCCATGCAGGACTCGATCCCAGGACCCCAGGATCACAATCTGAGCCAAAGGCAGGTGCTCAACCGCTGAGCCACCCAGGTATCCCTGGTTTAAGTTCTAAAACAATTGTTGTACTGTTGGGTTTTAGTAATATCAATGGTTATATAATGAGTATATAATATAAATTAAAATGGAACACAGGTAATATAAATGTAAAACTAGCACTTTTTAATGACTTACTTTTGGTGTTTCTGTTTAATAAACATCATAATCTACTTGTAGGTAAGTTACTTCAGAGAATTCCCAGTTATACAGCTAGTCCCTGGCACAGCTGATCTCAGCTATCTTGGTTTCAAGAGTAAGTTTGTAACAATTTAAATCATTAGGGATAGTCATGACTCCAACCCCTGTGGCACTACATATTCCTCATTTAAACAGTGAATTAAAACAAAACGTCTGAGTGCTCAGTCTGTTAACCATCTGCCTTCAGTGCAGGTCATGATCATGGAGACTCATCCAGGACTGAACCTCGCATCTGGCTCCCTGATCAGCAGGGATTCTGGTTCTCCCTCTGCCCCTTACCTGACTCGTGTTCTTTCTCTCTCTCAAATAAATAAATAAAAATCTTTTAAAAAGAAATAAAATAGGGGCAACTGGGTGGCTCAGTGGTTGAGCGTCTGTCTTTGACTCAGGGCATGATCCTGGAGTCCTGGGATCGAGTCCCGCATCGGGCTCCCTGCAGGAAACCTGCTTCTCCCTCTGCCTCTCCTGTGTCTCTCATGAATAAACAACTAAAATCTTTAAAAAAAGAAATAAAAGAATGAATGAGAAAATAATGATCTTTATTGGTTATCAGATGATTAATACTGAAAACACTTCTATCATCTGGAGGAAGGGAGCGTTAAGAAATCACGTGTTCTGGGCATCCCTGGGTGGCTCAGCAGTTTAGCACCGCCTTTGGCCCAGGGCGTGATCCTGGAGACCCAGGGTCGAGTCCCACATTGGACTCCCTGCATGGAGCCTGCTTCTCCCTCTGCCTCTCTCTCTCTCCCTGTGTCTCTCATGAATAAATAAATAAAATCTTAAAAAAAAGAGAAAGAAGAAAGAAAGAAAGAAAGAAAGAAAGAAAGAAAGAAAGAAGAAAGAAAGAAAGAAAGAAAGAAAGAAAGAAAGAAAGAAAGAAAGAAAGAAAGAAAGGGGGATCCCTGGGTGGCGCAGCGGTTTGGCGCCTGCCTTTGGCCCAGGGCGCGATCCTGGAGACCCGGGATCGAATCCCACATCAGGCTCCCGGTGCATGGAGCCTGCTTCTCCCTCCGCCTGTGTCTCTGCCTCTCTCTCTCTCTCTGTGACTATCATAAATAAATAAAAATTAAAAAAAAAAAAAAAGAAAGAAAGAAAGAAAGAAATCCCGTGTTCTGGGTCAAATACAGTCTTCCAAACATCTGAAGGCTATTTCCATACCACCACTGCTAGTTCTCTCTTCCTGGCTAAGTGGCCCCATTTTTTTTTCTCACTTCTCTTACCTCTAGAGCCTGGTGGGGATCTTCTACAATTGCAGCATCCGGAACAGTGGAATCTGCAGAAAAGAGTAAGCACAAGCTTTTGAACTGATGGGCCTGGATTCAAATCCTAGGTCTGATTGTGTGACCTGAAACAAGTCATTTTCTCTCTGAGCCTGTTTCCTCATCACTACAATTTGGTCAAAGATCTTTATAATCTTTTGGGGCTTATAGGAGGATTAGATGAGCTAATTCATTATTTTTTAGATATTTTATTTATATGAGAGAGAGAGAGAAAACACGAGTGAGGGGAGGGGCAGAGGAAGAGGGAGAAGCAGACTTCCCCGCTGAGCAGGGAGCACATGGTGGAGTTTGATCCCAGGACTCTGAGATCATGACCTGAGCTAAGGCAGATGCTTAACCTACTGAGCCACGCAGGTGCCCTGAGCTAATTTATTACGATCTAGATGTGATTATTCATACTCTTTCCTTCTCCACCCTTTTCTTTTCTTTTTTAAAACTTATTTGTTTTTAGCAATTCCTACACCCAATGTGAGGCTCAAACTCACAACCCCGCGATTAAGAGTCGCAAGCTCCTCTGACTGAGCCAGCCAGGGGTCCCTCCGTCCCCACCTTCTAAGGGAAGAGAATCCTTGCCATCTCAGCTCCATACTTGTCCTTTATTATGCAGGATCTCAGCCATTGGTTTACAGTTTTGGAGAAAAGTGGTCAGGGAGTTTTGAGACCTGAGTACAAGTCTAAGGGACTGCCTCCTCCAGGGAGACCTCTGTGAGGAGACAAGTTGTGTCTTAAAGAAGTCTTACTCGGTACAGAAAAGGTGCTTACTCCCAAACCACACCTATTTGAATGGCTTGGAGACAAACTAAATGACCATCAATCAGCGAAACGGTAAACAAAGTGCGTTCTCTCCCTACAATCAAATATGAACTTGGCAACAGCAGAGTGAATGATTCGTTCACCTACAACTACATGAATGAATCTCCAAGGGATTATGTGGAGTGAAAGAAGTCAGGCAAAACTGGGAATGTGCTGTACAATTTCACTTATATGAAAGTCTAGAAAATCCACAGTAATCTCCCGTGGTAGCAGAGCAATGGTTACTTGGGTTTGGAGGGAGGGCAGGATAGGGAGGAGGGAAGGATTACAAAGCACACAAGGAAACTTTCGGGGTTCTAGGGTTCTAGGTTATATTCATTTTCTTGATTGTGGCGATGGTCTCACAGGTGTATCCTTCTTCCTAAAACTTATCAAATTATTTTTTAAATATTTTACTTATTTATTCATGAGAGACACACACACACACAGAGAGAGAGAGAGAGAGAAAGAGAGAGAGAGAGGCAGAGACACAGGCAGAGGGAGAAGCAGGCTACATCCAAGGAGCCCGATGTGGGACTCGATCCTGGGACTCCAGGATCATGCCCTGGGCCAAAGGCAATGCTAAACTACTGAGCCACCCAGGCTGCCCAAACTTATCAAATTACACACTTTAAATATGTGCAGTTTACTGTACGACAATAAAGATCTGGACAAAAATCTTTTTCAGTCTACTCACCCCTTTGCATTTTTTCAAGGGATTGGGGAAAGATTTTAATTACTTCCAATCACTTTTTTTTTTTTTTTCTGCCAAAGTAAGTCACCATTGCAGAGACTAGGCAACCAGAAGCCCTGGCTATATTTGGCTTACATATATTATGCATACAGTTTGGTGTCCACCTCAATAAATAGCAGTGATTAGGATTAATAATGTAGCATTCCTTGGGCAGCCTGGGTGGCTCAGAGGTTTAGCGCCACCTTCGGCCCAGGTGGTGATCCTGGAGACTCAGAATCGAGTCCCACGTCAGGCTCCCTGCATGGAGCCTGCTTCTCCCTCTGCCTGTGTCTCTGCCTCTGTGTGTGTGTGTGTGTCTCTCATGAATGAATAAATAAAATCTTTAAAAAAATAATGTAGCATTCCAGATATCATCTGACTGGCACAGAACTTTCTATTGAGACCAGACGTTGCAGACTCAAAGAGGTCTTTAGGGGCCAGGTAGGTAACAAGCGAAGTGAGACAAGCATCTACAATGCGTAATGGCAGAGACTAGAGGGAAAAGAATTTATGTCTGGTTTGAATGCATTCAAATTCCGAGTGCTAAACAACAGACACTGGTCGGCAGTGCCCTGGGCAAATCTCTGGGCATGGGGTGTGGGGGCCACCGCACTACCACTTTGACTAGGTAACTCTGTGTAAAATGAGGTCCATGCAACTTAGTGATTCCATAGCAACCACTAACATTTCTACAGAAGGCTTTTTATTTGGTCCCTCCTACAATTCTGTGTGCTAGATAAGATTATCTCTGTTTTCTCAAAGGGGAAACTGAGGTTCAGAGGTGTCCCCAAGACAGTAGCCCAGGGCCAGTGAAACTGAGACTTCCACCTTGCTTCTTTTCAACCCTGCCAGAGTTTTCTCCCGACCCGGCTACACCTGGGATTGCATTAGCTTTGTTTACCCCCAGTGGAGTAAACCCAAGAAGAAAATGCAGCTTTCTCTGCTTTCTTTTTTTTTTTCTTTCTTTCTTTTTTTTTTTCTTTCTCTGCTTTCCTACAGTGGTCACTTCCTGGGCCAACCACGATTTGGAAGGAGAAAGAGGTCAGCGGGCCCTCTGGTGGGCATTCTCTGAGACCAAAAGAGCCTCTTACAACTCCGGAGTTTTGTTTATGAATTCTTTTTTTAAGGAGTTCGACTGTGTCTGAATACCCTGGGAAAATAATGCAGTTAAGTTCACCCTAAGGAAACCATTGCATAAGAACCTAACCTTGCAAAATGGATTTGTTTATTCATTCCACAAATACTTAAATCTGGTGTGTGACCAGCTTAACAGTTAATAGGACTAACTAGATGCCAGGCACAGTTTATAAGTGCTTTACAGATATTGACAATCAGTCCAGAAAAAAAAAAAAAAATTTAGATGAGTTCTGTTATGTCTTGGTCCATCTGAGCTGACATAACTGAGTGGCTTAAGCAACAGAAATGTTATTTCTCACAGTTTTGGGGGCTGGAAATCCAAGATCGAGGTGCCAGCAAGGTAGGTTTCATTTTCTTTCTTTCCTTTCTCTTTTCTTTTTCTTTCTTTCTTTCTTTCTTTCTTTCTTTCTTTCTTTCTTTCTTTCTTCTTTCTTTCTTTCTTTCTTTCTTTCTTTCTTTCTTTCTTCTTTCTTTCTTTCTTTCTTTCTTTCTTTCTTTCTTTCTTTCTTCTTTCTTCTTCTTCCTTAAGATTTTATGTTTAAGAAATCTCTACACCCAATGTGGAACTCAAACTCACAACCCCGAGATCAAGAGCCTCAGGCTCTACCACCTGAGCCAGCCAGGTGTCCCAAGGTAGGTTTCTTTCTGAGGACTCTTTCTTAACCTTGAAGGTGGCTACTTTCTCACCGTGTGTTCACGTGTCCTCTTTGTGGGAGAGAGAGTGATCTCTCTGGTGTCTCTTCTTATAAGGACACTAATCCTATTGGATCAAAGCCCCATCTTTATGATTTCCTTTAAGCTTCTTTACTTCTGTAAACCCTCTGTCTGCAAAACCATTCATTGGGGATTAAGGGTAGACTTGTGAATTTGTAAATTTCAATGGGAGTAGTGGTGGTGGAAGGGGCAACATTCAGTCCTTAACAGTTATCGTCCCATTTTACAGATGAGGAAAATAATGGATTAGGTACATACAGTATACAGTATATATAAATGAACACTACTCTTACCCTCCTGAGCTTACAGTCCGGTAGGAGAGACCAATATTACATTGCAAAATTAACTCATCACTGTGGAAGCAAAGCAGAGAGTTACATGAGGGTATAGCAGGGGTGCCCTGTCTAGACTAGGGAGTTGGAGAAAGGGACTTTGATGAGGAAGTGCTGGGCAGGCTTCTTTGTGGCATGGAAAGGTGTTGTAGGACAAGGCACATTCTAGAAATCAAAGAAATGTAGACAGGATGAAGAAAGCCACAAAAGGTGCGGAGGCTGGAGAGATAAGCTGGGGCCAGACCCCATGATGGGCAGAGGGGGATTAGACTTGACCCCTAAAACAGTGGGCAGGCACTGAAGGCTTTAAGAGGAAGAGAAACACCATAGGACTCATCCTTTTTTTGGCAAGTAATCTGAGTGGGATGAGGGTTGAGTGGTGGATGGGATGATCTCTTCTCTGGGGTTCCTTCATTTGTTTGTTCGTTTGTTTGTTTAAAGATTTAATTTATTTATTCATGAGGGACACAGAGAAAGAGGCAGAGACACTGGCAGAGGGAGAAGCAGGCTCCATGCAGGGAGCCCGATGTGAGACTTAAGCCCAGGACCCAGGGATCACACCCTGAGCTGAAGGCAGATGCTCAACCGCTAAGCCACCCAGGCGTCCCTCTCGGGCTCCTTTAAATGGACGCCCTGCCCCCAGTTTACCCCCCCTCTTCCACTTCCCACCCCCAAAGAGAAACATCTTGCCTCAATCTACACAAAAGTTTACAGGAGGACATCAATTTTTGAAAAGTCAGGGCAGTCACCCCTAGAATTGATCATAAAGGGAATGAGGAAAAGCCTGACACATTTGAATGCCCACTATGTGCCACTTCATTCATTCATTCACAGGAGCCCCCATGATCCGTATTAAGTGTGGATGGGAAACAAAGCCAAGGGTTCACCGAACCCAATTTCCCTTCCTAGGCACGGACTAGACAACATTCCCAAGTGCCCTCGCATTTAGGGAGGGCCTGTACCTTGTGCTGCCAAGAGAGTGTGGGCAGAAGGTGTACCCGCCACCACGCCCGGCCATGAAGCATCCCATCCAATCTTTCACGTTCTCTCCCCTGTCTACATGGAAGGGAACAAAGGAGTTTAAGGTGGTGGGGTGGTAGGGCCTTATGATGGAAAGGAACCTGATCCCTGAATCTATGGGTTGGCAGAAGGCTGTCTACCTACCCAGGCACATCTGCACCAGACTTAGCTCAAGAGAGAAACATTTGTGGGGTTAAGCCCTTGAGATTGAGTGGCTGTTTGTTTCAGCAGTGGCCCTGATTAACACAACGTATTTCATAGCAGTATGCTCATTGTATAGATGAGGAAACAGATCCAGAGAAGCTGATTCAGTAAATTCAGGTCACACTGCTCATAGAGAGGACAGTGAGAATTTGAATGGAGCTCTGCCTGGCGTTTGACATCTCTCTTGTTTGCTAGTTTCTTTCTCTTTTCAAACAACTTCTTAGAAGCTGCAGAAAGAACGCATGCAGTGTTTTGTGTGAATGCAGTTTTCTCCTGCTGTCATAAGCAATCCTACAGTGAATAGGCTTCTAGCTAAACCTTTATGCATAATCCTTGATTGTTCCTTTGGGATAAATTCTTAGTGATAGAATTTCTAGGTTATAGTGTTTACATATATTTTTTTAAATTTTTATTAAAAAAAATTGTTTTAGGCTTTGGAAATATAGGTAACCGAGTAAGTCCCACACCCTGTCTTCTGCCGTTGTCGGCTGGCTCCCAGGTGGGTGGCTGATGATTGGGAGATGCCTTGAGATTCCTCTGACTTCTGTGGCCTCAATGTAGGGCATCAAGAAAGCTGGTGCACAGCTTCTGGTTGTGTGTGAATCTATGAAATCAAGCAATGAAGGAGCCTGCTTAGGTAAGCAAGCCCAGCTGCTCGGGAGGGTTCTTGTACAGAATAGGTATTCCCCTTTCATGGACATTTGGGTTATTTCCCATCTCTTGATATCATAAATGCTGCAGCGAGGAACAACCTTCACCAGATATTTGTTACTCTCCCGGGGTGCCCGGTGGATATGACAATAAGATAGAAAATGAGACAGATATGATTTGTGCCCTTGGAGATCTTAAGATCAAGTGAGGAGAAGACAATTGACAATAAACACGTAAAGTACGTAAGAGTACAGAGGGAATTGCAGGATGCCTTGGGAGTACAGATGTGCCCAGTCACACAGTCAGTGCCAAAGTGGACTTGGGGAAGGGCTTAGCCTTCTTCCCCATCATCTCCATCAGCAGATGCAGGATATTGATATGGATAATTTTTCAGTCTCATGTAAAATATTATCTTAAGTCTAACTCAAGTGTATGAGATCCAGTGAAGGAGTGGGGCAAGCAGGATGAGGCAAGGAAGGGGCTAAAGTCTCCCCTTGGTCTGGGACCTACCATAGCTGAGGCAAAGAGCAAAGTGCTCTGGAGTCTACATTGCACCATAGATTTGTCCCACATTGAGGCAACAGGGCCAAGCTTCTGTGTCTCTACATCAGTCATTGTCTGGAGGCTGCTGGATTGGGGGAGCAGTAGGAGGTGTGAGAATCTCCTAGATGAGGCAGGATCCCTTAGATGAAGGCAGTTCTCTGGAGAAAGGAGCAGCAAGAATCCTAGTGGCTGGATAGTGGATGCTGGGGAAAAAGATTCAGACAGAGTAGCAATAGCATCTTATACAGCTACCAAAATGCAGCTTCAAGACCAACCCCCTAGCCTTGCCCTTCTAAATCCTATTGCCCTACCCTCTGGTGGAAAAGTTAGAGAAGGCTTCTCTGCAAATATGGATGATTTTCCCTGGAGATCTGAGGGATGGTGAGGAGTTTCAGATCAGAGGGAGGAAGGAGAGGAAGAATGCTCCCAGCAAAGGGCGAGCACTTGCAGAGGCTTGGTGTTGGGAAGGAGCATAGTTCATTTGAGGAACAGAGACATGGCCAGTAAAGCAGAGGTGCAGACAACTGTGGCCATGGGGCTGGAGCCTGGATAGAGAGAGTGCTGGGTCTTCGACTTTATTTATCCTTGGGGCAATGAGGAGCAACTAGAGGTTTAGAACAAAGGAATGACCAGACATGACTTCCATTTTCAAAGGACCCATCTGGCTACAGTGAGAACAGACCCTTGGAGGCCAAGGGCAGAGGCTTGGACTCTAGTGAGGAGGTTAGTGGTTTGGTTCAGTCAAGATGTAATGGTGTCCAGGGGCGCCCGGGTGGCTCAGTCAGTTAAGTGTCCAACCCTCGATTTCAGTCCGGGTCATGATCTCAGGGATGTAAGATCGGGCTCCATGCTGGGTCTGGAGCCTGCATATAATTCTCTTTCCCTCTCCCCCTGCCCCTTCTCTCACTCTCTAAAAAATTAATAAATTTAAAAAAATAACGGTCTCCACACAAAAACTGTAACCATACAAATGTGCATTGTAGCACTGTTCATAATGGCCCCAAACTGGAAATCACACAAATGTCCATCCACTAGTAGATAGATAAAGAAAATGTGGTCTAACTATATAGTGGAAATATTTGACCATTGAAAATAATGAAGCACTGACACATGCTATGACATGAATGAACGTTGAAATGCTGGGGCGCCTAGGGGCTCAGTGGGTTAAGCATCTTACTTTGGCTCAGGTCATAATCCCAGGGTCTTGGGATTGGGTCCACATTAAGATCTCTGCTCAGCGAGGAGTCTGCTTCTCCCTCTCCCTCTCCCGACTGCTCTGTCTATTGGTGCTCTTCCTCTCTCTCTCTCTCTCTCTGTAAAATAAACAAAGTCTTTAGAAGAAGAAGAAGAAGAAGAAGAAGAAGAAGAAGAAGAAGAAGAAGAAGAAAGAAAACAGTATGCTAAGTGAGAGGAGCCAGACACAGAAAGACAATGTATTGTGTGATTCCATTTATATGAAGTGTCCAAAATAGGCGAATCCTAGAGGCAGAATTTAGATGAGAGGTTAACCAGGGCAGGTGGGAAGAGAATGGTGGGGGAGAAGGTGACTGCTAATAGATGAGGGGTGATGAAAATAATTTGGGAATTAGACTGTGGTAACACGTTGGTGACTATCCTAAAATCCACTGGATTTTACACTTTGAAAAGGTGAAGTTTTCGGTACATTGTGATGATTGATCTTATGTATCATGTCAACTGGATTGCGCTAAGGGATGCCTGGATAGCAGGCGAAACATTATTTCTGGGTATGTCTGTGAGGGTGTTTCTGGAAGAGAATTGGTGAACAGAATAAAGCAAGTGGCTTTCCCCAGTGTGGATGGGCAATATCCAATCTGTTGAGGGCCTGAAGAGAACAAAAAGGTGAAGGAAACACGAATTTGCTTTCTCCACTTGAGCTGGGATATCTATCTTCTCCTGCCCTCAGACATCAGTCCTCCTGGTTCTGGGCCTTTTGGATTCAGATCAGAGCTATACCATCACCACCCCCTGGTTCTTGGGCCTTCAGACTCCAACTGAATTATACCACAGACTTTCCTGCAGATGGCAGATTCTGCTACTTCTCAGCTTCCATAACCATGTGAGTCAATTATTATAAATCTCTTTTTTAAAAAGTCTATTTATTGAAGCAATAAATACCCAACATGGGGCTTGAACTCGCGGCCCTGAGATTAAGAGCCACATGCTCTTTGGACTGAGGCAGCCAGGTGCCCCATAAATCTCTTATATGTGTCTATACTGACACCTGTCCTTATCTCTGTCTTAATTCCTATCCCCTATTGTTTTGTTTCTCTAGAGAACCTTGGCTAATACATATGTGAACTATATCTCAGCCAGGAAGAGGAAGGGAGGGGAGAGAAAGGGGGAGAAGGATGACTTGGACCCAGGGGAGGCAAATGCTGAATCTGGGGTGTATTTTAAAGATGGGTTACTACAGGGGACAAGAGTGGGGCAGAGAGTGGCTTTACAAGAGTCCCTGCTTCCCTCAAATGTAATACTGGGAGGAAGGTGGGAGCAGCAGCAACCGGGGAGCCCTTGGCAGGGAGTGGCTGGCTCTCTAGTCAGAGCTACTCCGACAATGGAGACCTTGCAGTGCAGGGATTCAGAAAATCTCAGATATTTTTTTTTAAAGATTTTATTTATTATTTATTCATGAGAGACATAGAGAGAGAGGTAGAGACAGGCAGAGGGAGAAGCAGGCTCCCCGTGTGGAGCCCAATGCGAGACTCGATCCCAGGACCCCAGGGGTTCATGACCTAAGCTGAAGGCAGATGCTCAACCACTGAGCCACTTAGGAGTCCCCAGAAAGTCTCAGATTTTGAACCCACCACTCAATGACTCAATGGCTTCTTGGTTGCCTGTCTTGCAATTAGCTTGCCCCCCCCCCCCCCCGCCCACCGCCCCAGGGCCTCTGGATGGGTGAGGTGAGTCTAGAAGGCTTGGAATTGCCTTCCCAGCGTTTCTTGGCACCACACTGTAATCTGAGTGCATCATTACAAGCTCCCCGCTCCACTGACTAACTGCCAGAGTCCACATGCTGCCCTCTCCGTGTGGCTTCAGAGTCCCCGGGTTAAATCCGACCCCGCCCAGCCAACCCTAACTCTTAAACAACAACACAGCGTTGCCTTTGGGCCTTAGAGGAGTGTTGGCCCTCTGGGACTTCAGCTCCCTACCACTGCCTTTTTTTTTTTTTTTTTTTTAAGATTTTGTTTATTTGCTCATGAGAGACCCAGAGAGAGGCAGAGACACAGGCAGAGGGAGAAGCAGGCTCCCTGCAAGGAGGCGGATACAGAGCCATAGCTTTGTAGTTGGAAATGCAGAGCCTCAGGCCTGGTCTGCATTTTCACCAGATCCCCCAGTGATCCCACCGCACATTCACATTTGAGAAGCGATAGCTCTATTCAATGAAGGGAAAGCCATGCCTACAAAATGCAACAAAACAAAAAAACACAGCTTCAGGAGTGATCATATTCTAGCTCATAAATTAGGGAGCAGGTTCACAGATAATATTTATTTTGTGATTAGGTTTTATAACCTATTTCAGGGTTTTGTTCAAAAGTTACCTCCTCAATGAAGCTTTTATAGCTGTACTATTCAAAATTATATCTACTCTGTGCTCCTTTGCCTCTTTGCTGCTTTATATTTTTTCCAGAATGCTTATTACCATCTCAAAGAAGAAAAGTGTCAGTTCTTCATTTTTTAAAAAAGATTTATTTATTTGAGAGAGATCAAGAGAGAGAGATCACAGAGGAAGAGGAAGGAACAGCCTCCCCGCTGGGCAAAGAGCCCAATGTGGGACTCGATCCCAGGACCCCAGGATCCCACCATGAGCCAAAGGCAAAGGCAGACCCTCAACCACTGAGCCGCCCAGTTGCCCCAGTACCACTGCTTCCTGAGCCCGACCTTGTCCCCTGTTTATCTCCCCAGTCATTCTAGCCTCTTGTCTCTGTTAAGTTCAAATTCTGCTTCCGCCATGTCCTAGCTCTGCCCTTGGGCAAATGGCACGCTCCCGGAGTGCCAATGTCTTCATCTGTATGATGACGACTCAGTGAGATCTTATGGCACATGGAGTGTTCAACCCAGGACTTGACACAGAGTGATGCCTAATAATTGTTAAATATGGTTTTAAATTTTTCAAAGCCATTTATTTGGTGATAAAATATTTGATATATACCATAGAACATATTCCTTCCAAAAGCATGTATTGAGGACCTACTGGGCACCAGGCCCTGTTGTGAATGCTGGGGATATAGTGGGTACTAAAACAGACTCACATGCTGGTTTTGTACTTTACATATAGAGAGAGAGACAAGATATAAATTTTAAAAACTGACACTTTACAAAGCACCTGGATGGCTCAGTCAGTTTTTGGCTCAGGTCATGATCTCTGGGTCCTGGGATCGAGTCCCACATTGGGCTCTCTGCCCAGCAGGGAAGCTGTTCCTTCCTCTTCCTCTGTGATCTCTCTCTTGATTTCTCTCAAATAAATAAATCTTTTTTAAAAAATGAAGAACTGACACTTTTCATCTTTGAGATGGTAATAAGCATTCTGGAAAAAATATAAAGCAGCAAAGAGGCAAAAGAGCACAGAGTAGATATAATTTTGAATAGTACAGCTATAAAAGCTTCATTGAGGAGGTAACTTTTGAACAAAACCCTGAAATAGGTTATAAAACCTAATCACAAAATAAATATTATCTGTGAACCTGCTCCCTAATTTATGAGCTAGAATATGATCACTCCTGAAGCTGTGTTTTTTTGTTTTGTTGCATTTTGTAGGCATGGCTTTCCCTTCATTGAATAGAGCTATCGCTTCTCAAATGTGAATGTGCGGTGGGATCACTGGGGGATCTGGTGAAAATGCAGACCAGGCCTGAGGCTCTGCATTTCCAACTACAAAGCTATGGCTCTTGTTACTATTATTATTTTTATTTCTCCCTTACAGCCTAACCTAGCTTTTGCTGTCATCTCAAGATGCTCCTCCACCTTCCTCTCTCATCTCCACCAAGATGCCTTCTTGCCTTCCACCTTCACATTTCTCTCCTTTCTGATGACCTCTGAAGCCCTTTGCAGCTCAGTTAGAAAACCTGAGTCAGGAGGTCCACATATGGCTTGACCACAAGCTCTATGTGTGGCTTTGAACAACTCATTGGCCTGCTCGGTGCCTCAGTTTCTCCATTCTGAAAATGAAAGACAACAGGCTATTCAAGATCTCTTCCAGCTCAGACTAGGAATCAGATTGTGTGGTGGGGGAGGGGGACTTCCCAGCACTGAACCTCATACCTGTGTTGGGAGGGGTCCACCTTCTGGATCAAATATCAGATTTTGTTTGGGGCGAAAGTATCAAATACTCATTCTCACCAGGCTGGATTGTTTGGCTGGAACTTCTAGAAGTATAGGCTGAGGGCTACCTACAAGGAGAGATGATCTGGCCTCCAGCTGTCAGCGGTGGTCGGGGGCTATTTGGTATGGTTCCAGCCATCTGTCTCCCCTGGGTTTCTGTTTTCTGTTTCTCTCACCAATACTCTAAGCTTCCAGGTATCCTTTTAACAAATTCTTCTCTGCCTAAGTTACCTAGAATTGGGTTCTGTTGTTGGCAACTGATGAGCTTCAAGTGGTCCTGTGTCATAACATGGGTCTTTTTTTTTTTTTTTTAAACTATGTGTCTTCTTTGAGTGTGGCATACCTTTTGGATGTGTATGTCTTATGTCTTCCCATCTCCCTCCCTCCTCAGATAGAGGGGTATCTGGAGAGCCCAAACAGTGCAAAACTCCAAACAGCTGGTTTGTAGATATAGGATCCTTTCAAAGACTGTGGAGCATCTTCTGGTTCAGAGGGCCAAATTGTTATCCTGATACGGCCCTCAAGTGGAAATGTTTTGTTTGTAAATTTAACAGAAAAGTTTCAGATTTCCAGATTTTCTTGAAAAATCAGAAGATCTGGCCACACTGACCCACAGTTGCATGCAGTAACATTTTGTTGGAGATGAGTTGCACCTACTGCCTTCGGAGTGTAATCCACAGTCTCTGCTAATCCCTATTGTCTTATGCCTGGACTGCTTCATTCATTTAAATTATCTGTTTGGGTCCCAGAGGCATTTGAATTTGCACCCCTTGTTTAGGTGAGTAGAATGTTGTGATTTGTGCTTGATTTTCCTTAAGCATGCCTCTTAAAGCCACAATTGGGGATAGGATATGGCGGGATGAGATGAGCACTGACTCTGGAATCATTTACTAGCTTTGTAACCCTAGAAAGGTCCCCTCACCTCTTGGACCTTCAGTCTTCTCAACTCTGAAATGGGAATTGTGTGCCACAATGTAAAAAAGATGAGATTGGTAAAGCATGACACAGAGTAGATGTTCACTAAAAGTTTAGTAAAGAGCATTATAGCCATGCTCTTTGGCATTCTGAAATCTTACATTTGGAAGGGCCCAGTGGGATGCTTGGCTCATAGTGGGTGCTTAGAAAATGTACATTCTCTTCCCCCAGCTTCTTGATTGCTGGGTTCCTGGGTAGGGAGGTTTTGGCTGAGCCAGGGCAGAGCAATCAGGCCACGGTACCCTACAGAGGGGCCCTGTGGGTTAGAAATAGACTGGTTTCCAAATAGCTGTGAAACATTAGGTGCGAGGGGGTGGGCATGACACCTCCTGGAATATGGCTAGTAACACCCCCCACCCCACCCCGATCTGCATGGGACCCGTGGGCTTCATGCAATAGAACTGACAACCTGTCCAGGTATCTGAACCTGGGATTCAGGTAGGATCAGACCAGCCCAACAGCTTTGGCAGGGGCCGGACATAACTATGTGGAGGGAGGAAAGGCACCTGAGAGAAAAAATCACAGGAGGGAGACACCAGGAAGAGAGGGCCTGACGGAGGGCTAGGCTGAGAGATTGGCAGGAACAGGTGTTCAAAGAACCAACTGAGGCTCTGCCCTCCTTCATCCTCACATAGCTCTTGTTTGCTCTGTGATGAGAGAAGGCTGTGGGATGAAGGCAAGAAGGGCCCAAACAGTTCTACCAAGGGATCCCCTTCTCCGAAGGAGCTCACTAGGAGACACTGCAGAGGACTGGCCAGACAGAGGGGTAAGCATGGACTCTCCCAGGCAGGCAGGTTCTGAAAGGAGGTCAGCAGTAGGGTAGGGCCTGAGCCCCACAGAAAACCGGCAGAAAGGCCTCAGGCAGCTCTGAAGCAGCTCCTCCTGTTCTGGACCTTAGCCAGAGCCAGAGCCCCTAGTAGAACCTAGCATGTCACTGAACTACTTGGTGAAGGGGACCCATGTTCAAGGCGGGACTTCCTGTCGGCCCAGCTTTGGAGATGTGGAGGTTTGGTTTAAGTACCAAGGCTGTAGGTGGGGGCTTGGGTGTAACCAAGGCCCATTATACTCATGGTTCATCCATGGCTATTTGGCGCCTGCTCTGTGCCCAGCTCCATTCCAGGAATACGGGGAACACCAGCAAGTGGGAGCTTCAAAGCAGTAGGGAGATAACAAGCAAGTACATCGTATGGGTCAAAGTAAATTCTATGGTGATATGTGCTGTGAAGAAGATAATGTGATGTACTGGAGTAGCTGAGGTGGATGGGGCTGAGTGAGTAGAGCAGACTTGGTCATCTATGTCACCATGGGATGAGCCAGGGGCTTTTGCCTTGCCCTGGTGGGGCCCCTGTCTCATCTAAGAAGTCAGGCCCACTGAATGCTTGCCCAGGAGGGCAGGCCAACCCTGTAGCCCCCTCAGTAATCCAACCCTAGAGATCTCACCTAAGAATGAGGCCAAGAGGGTGGGTATCCTCTGAACCACCAGCGGGGTTTTGCAACATGCTCCTACCTGTCCAGATTCGCCCAGAGTCCAGGGAGGGGGTGTCACTCTGACTCATTTCAGGTGGAGCTGGAGAGCCGCCTGCTATACATTCCCCCCTCAACTGCCCTGGCTGTAGGACTCTGGGAGAGGATCTGATTAGAGACACTCATAGAAATAGGGGCTTATGATCACTGGGGAAGCAACCCTACCTTGCTGCACCTTGCACCGTCCACAGTGGCCATGATGAAATTTAAGGTTCATTTCTACCCCTTTCTGTGAACAAAGGGTGTGGTACACCTTGAGGTCATGATGTCAGCATTTCTCAGGGGATTGGCCTAGGGTTGTGTTGCTGCATCTGAAACACTTGCTCTAAGAGGCAGCCAGTGGGCAATGGCCCCTACTGTTGCTAGTCTGTGCTCTTCCTTTCTCAGAAGTACCTCCTTCAAAATCCAATCTCACTCACTCAACCCAGACTCTCCCCCCCGCTCCACTTCTTAGGATGCCACATTTTTCCTGGATTCAAAGCCTGGCCTCACTGTCCATTTATTACCTGTCTGCTCTTCCACCACCCCTTTCCCTTCTCTGCATTTTGGCTTCCTCTTATGTAAAATTGGGACATAGAGTCTAGCCTCATAGGGTTGTCATTATTTTTTATTTAGCAAATACTGCAAGAGTTAAGAGATATAAAGCATTTTGAGCAGTACCTGGCATATAATAACCACTTCATAAATGGTTTCTATTTTATTATCATTGCGATTAAATATTTACCTGGTGTCTGTTCTGCTGGGCATTGGAGATTCAGTGCTGGGGAAAAGAGACACCTTACAGTAGACAAAGGTACAGTAAAGAAGGGGCAGTATTAGGGCAACTGGGTGGCTGTCAGTTGAGCATCTGACTCTTGATTTCAGCTCAGATCATGATCTCAGGGTTGTGGGATTGGGCTCTGTGTCAGGCTCCATGCTCAGGAGCACAGAATCTGCTTGAGATTCTCTCTCTCCCTCTGCCCTACCCCCCAGCACATGTGCTCTCTCTCAAATAAATAAATATTAAAAGAAAAAAAAAGGAATGTGTAGCATCTGGCACATAGAGGATCCCCAGTAAAGGGGAGTGGTCCTCTGCCCTTGCTTCCCAGGAAGGAGCCCTGGGAACACTCCCCCCACCCCAACCCCCCACGCCTGTCCTCAGTGCTCACTGAAATCTACAAACCTGACACATGATGGAGGTTGAGTGAATGTCCTGGTAGTCAGGAGTGTGCCTGGCACTAGTCACCTTAGGGTGTGGCATATGCCACATGGGAAAGTTTTCTCTGGGGAGGAGTCTGCCAGATGGGGCAAGCTTCAAGGGCAGTGGGCGAGTCCTCTCATAATCCTCAGTTGCTCAGCCAGTGTCTAGAAATAGGGTGTTAGAAGGTTGCCTTCTTCAGATATTCTTGGTCAGGCCTCGATTTCCCTTAGGGTGCTCTGACTCAAGTGTGACTCTCAGGAGCAGAGGTGGTTCATTTCAGCAATTGAAGCAATTGAATTGAGGTTTTGTGATTTTACCACCCTATTCTGGTATTCAAAGTTGTCATTCAGGGCTTCACTGAAGTTGTGGCCTACAAGATCCAACTCACAGGCAAGAAGGGGCACAGCCTGATGCTGAGGGCATTTTATTTAAAACACTTCCTGCTCTAGGGCAGAGGGGCTCAGGTGGAGATGGATCAGTTGTGAGGACAGAGGTAGTGTTAACTTTTGGGACAGAGGGATTTTAAAATACCTTAGAAGACAAAGGTATAGTTTAACGCCAGAAGCTAGGTTTAGGTAAGAGATAGAACAGAGTTTATGCAAACAAAAAGGCTACAGGAGATGTGTTCATAATAATAGCTACTATCGGTTGAGTGCTCACTGGGTGTCAGGTACTTTGCGAAATGTTTCAGCTGGATTATTTCCTGTAATCCTTACAATAGCCTTGTGAAGTTGGTGCCATTGTGATCTGCATTTAAGATAAAAGAAAGAGGAGGCTTAGCGAGGTGGGGCTGCCTGCCCAAGGCCTTGCAGCTGACAAGTGACAGAGCCAGGATGTGAATCTAAGTGGAGTGACTCCAGAGCCTGCAGCATTAGCCTCTCCACCAGTGTTATTATTTGGATGAAGCATGATGGAAAAATTAAGAATCCTGAGCTACAACAGACAGAAGAATACTAGTGGCAGGTACTTTACCTTTACCAGATGGGTTTTTAACCCCGACTGGGCATTAGAATAAAGAAACAGTATAAAATGTAGACTTCCAGTCTCCACTGCTAGAGATACCTCTCCAGTAGAGGGGCCTAGCATCTCTATTTTTCATAGTTTTTCAAACGATTCTGACATTGTGGGTTGAAAACTACCACCCTAGCCTGAATAGCAGTTTTCAGAGATCTCACCTCTTTTCATCCTTGAATATTTTCCAGGGAGCTCTAGGCTAGGATCCAAACCACCTTAGGGATGTATAGGAAGGGTTGTGCATTGGACCAAGGATAGGGTTGTGTCATCTGGTTTGACTCAAATCCTGGCTGTGTCATGAACTAGCGATGTGACCTTGGGCAAAATGCTTCACTTTTCAAAGCCTGGGTTTCCTTAGCTTAAAAATAGAGCGGCTTATGCTGACCTGAGGTGGTGCTCTGAGGAATAAAGGGTGAGGGGTGGTAATAGCAGACTGGCTTGGTCAGAATAACCTTCCCTCAGATAACAATGATAAAATCTGAACAAAATACATACCAAAACCCTCCAGTTATTTGAAGCCACTGTAGAGCATCCAACAGTCGGCAGAAATGTGAAAGGAGTCAACTTTTGAAAGATAGGAGATATAGGCTGAAATTTGTACTCTCAAGGCCTCTTGCCTGAGGCACTCTCTAATCTGTGTGGGAGGTAGGGATGTGTAGAGAGCTGTGGTCTTACTGGTTTCAGGTGTCAAGAGTAAAGAAGTCCATGAAAATTGCTGGAAAATTAAGGTGTGTGTGTGTGTGGGGGGAGAATCCCAGAGAGAAATGAGCTATAGAGGAGATGAGTTCCAAATTCTGTATATAAACTCCATCTAAATCCTTGGCTGACAACTGGACTACACACATGCACAGGAGGCTCCAGAGATCTCAGTGAAATCGTAGCTGTAAGCTGAAAGAATGGTGTGGAAATGTCAGGGGCCACCATCTAGATGGGTGCAAAATTTGGAGTTTTAAGTCCAGCCAAGTTAGTTGCCAGCTAAAACAAAGTTAAACACTCTCGAGAGGAAATAACAGAATCCAGGGTCTCTACACTGGATCACTGACAATGTCCAGCACACAAAACGCAAGTAAATTGTAGTAGACATATGAAGAAACAGAAAACTGACTTACACTCAGAACTCATTCTCAAAGATAAAAGTGACAATCCAGATGTTGGATTTAACATCAAGGACTTGAAAGCAAGTCCTTACTGATAAATATTTTCAAAGCCTTAAAAGAAATTATAGTGAAGAAATAGATGAAGAACCTCAGCAGAGAAATTGAAACTATAAAAAAGGACCAAATGGAAATCTGAGAACTAAAATGTGTGATAACTGAAATAAGAAATTACTTTGACATGTTCAATAGCAGTTTGAAGATGACAAAAGAGTGAATTTGAAGATCAATAGAAATTACCCATTCTTAGGGATCCCTGGGTGGCTCAGTGGTTTAGTGCCTGCCTTCTGCCCAGGGCATGATCCTGGAGTCTCCGGACTGGGTCCCATGTTGGGCTCCCTGCATGGAGCCTGCTTCTCCCTCTGCCTGTGTCTCTGCCTCTCTCTCTCTCTCTCTCTGTCTCTCATGAGTAAATAAATAAAATATTAAAAAATAAATAAATTACCCATTCTGAAGACCAGAGAGAAAAAGAAAACTGGAAAAAATTAAATGGTTTCATGAACCCGTGAGACAACATGAAAAGATCTACTAACCATACATAATTCAATTTTTGGAAAAAAGAAGGAGAAGAAAATGTCTCTGCCTCTGCCTCTCTCTCTCTCTCTCTTTCTCTCTGTCTCTCATGAATAAATAAATAAAATCTTAAAAAATATATATATATCTAAAAAAAGAAAAAAAAAGGAGAATGGGTCATAAGAATATTTGAAGAAATATTTGCTGAAGTTTTCTCAAAATTTAACCAAAAATAAATTCACAGATTTAAAAAGCTTAGTGAAGCCCAAGCAAGATAAATACAAAGAAAACCATGTCCAGCACAGCACAGTCAAATCACCAAAATCCAAACAGAATGAGAAAAATCTTTTTTAAAAATTTTACTTTTTATTATTTGTTTATTTTTTAAAATAATGTTTCAGATTCTTTAATGTTTTTCATTTTTTAAGATTTTATTTATTTATTCATAGGACACACACACACACACACAGAGGCCAAGACACAGGCAGAGGGAGAAGCAGGCTCCATGCAGGGAGCCCAATGCAGGACTGGATCCCAGGACTTCAGGATCACGCCCTGGGCCGAAGGCAGGCACTAAACCACTGAGCCATCCAGGGATCCCACTACATTTGTGTCTTTGGGGTAAAGACCCAGTAGTGCAATTGCTGGGTTGTAGGTTAGCTCTATTTTCAACTTTTTTTTTTTTTTTTTAAGAGAAGTAAGCCTTTTTTTCCTTGTTTCACAAATAAACTTGGCTGAATTGGTTGCTTTTTGGTGATTAAAGAGACCAAATCCCATATCCTTGTCCGATTCCTCCGACTCTTCCTTTGCTTCAACCTTGGCTGGGGCTGCGGCAGCAGCAGGTGCAGCAGTGGTGGCAGCAGCCACAGGAGCAGCAGCCACAAATGCAGATGGATCAGCCAAGAAGGCCTTGACCTTTTCAGCAAGTGGGAAGGTGTAATGAGTTTCCACAGACAAAGCCAGGACCCACTTGTATCCCTTGATGATAGAATGGGGCACTGATGCAACAGTCGGGTAACCTATCTGCAGACATACGCTGGCAATGTTGCAGACACCCTCCAGGAAGTGAGAATGCAGAGTATCTTCTGTGATGTCAAGCACTTCAGGGTTGTAGATGCTGCCATTATCAAACACCTGCTGGATGATCAGCCCAAAGGAGAAGGGGGAGATGTTCAGCATGTTCAGCAGTGTGGCTTGGCTGGCTCCCACTTTGTCTCCGGTCTTTTTTTTTTTTTTTTTTTTTGTCTCCAGTCTTAATCAGTTGCACATAGCTCAGGATTTCAATGGTGCCCCTAGAGATCTTAGTGGTAATGCCTAAAGCCTGGAAGAAAAAGGTCTTCTCAGGCCCCAGACCTGTGTTCAGGGCTGGCACAGTGACTATGGAGCTATGGCACCAGCATGGGCAGCAGCAGGAACCTTATTGGCCAGCAGCAAGTCCCTGATCTCATTGAGGTCCTCCTTGGTGAATACAAAGCCCACATTCCCCCGGATATGAGGCAACAGTTTCTCCAGGGCTGGGTTGTTCTCCAGATGCCCTCGGATGGCCTTGCGCATCATGGTGTTCTTGCCCATCAGCACAACAGCCTTCCCGCAGAGGGACATGCAGATCTGCTGTATCTGCTTTGAACCCACATTGTCTGCTCCCACAATGAAGCATTTTGGATAATCATCCAAAAGTTGGATGATCTTAAGGAAGTAGTTGGATTTCCAGGTCGCCCTGTCTTCCCTGGGCATCACAGCGGTGCGTCAGGGATTGCCACGCAGGGTTTAAAGACGATGTCACTCCCACGAAGATGCCTGGAGAGAGGAGCTCTATTTTCAACTTTTGAGGAACTTACATACTGTTTTCTAAAGTGGCTGTACCAGCTTGCATTCTCACCAACAGTGTATGAGAGTTCCCCTTTCTCCGCATTCTCACCAACATTTGTTGTTTCCTGACTTATTAATTTTAGCCATTCGGACTGGTGTGACCTGGTATCTCATTGTGGTTTTGATTTGTATTTCCTTGATGCCGAGTGATATGGAACATTTTTTCATGTGTCTGTTAGTCATTTGTATGTCTTCTTTGGAGAAATGTCTGTTCATATCTTCTGCCCATTTCTTAATTGGATTATTGGTCTTTTGGATGTTGAGTTTGATACAGTCTTTATAGATTTTGGATACTAGAGTGCCTGGGCGGCCCAGTTGGTGAAATGTCTGCCTTCAGCTCAGGTCATAGTCTTGGGCACCCTGCACTGGGCACCCTGCTCGATGGGGAGCTTAATTTTCCTTTTCCCTCTGCTGCTCCCTCTGCTTGTGCTCTCTCCCTCTGTCAAATAAATAATGAAATCTTAAAAAAAAAAAGATTTTGGATACTAGCTCTTTATCTAATTAGACATTTGCAAACATCTTCTCCCATTCTATTGTACAAGACGCATTCTTTAAATACAAAGCTACACATAGGTTGGAAGTAAAAGAATGGTAAAAGATACAAAATAAAAATGCAAATCATAAGAAAGCTTCAATGACTATATTAATATCAGATAAAGTATATTTCAAAGCAAAGACTTTAGGGGCACCTGGGTGGCTTGGTAGCTGAGTGTCTGCCTTTGGATTGGGTAGTGATCCTGGGGTCCTGTGATCAAGTCCCACATCAGGCTCTCTGCAGGGAGTTTGCTTCTTCCTCTGCCTATGTTTCTGCCTCTCTCTCTGGGTATCTCATGAATAAATAAATAAAATCTAAACAAAACAAAACCCCAAAACTGTAAAAGGTATTTCACAATGATAGAAGAGGCACTTCATCAGAAAGATATGACAACTTTAAGTGTGTATTATCCTAATCACGGAGTGTCAGATACGCAAAGCAAAAATATGATTAAAGGGAGAAGTAGACAAACTCACAATTATTATTAGAGTTTTTATTTTATTTATTTTTTAAATATTTATTTATTTATTTGAGAGAGAGTGAGAGCATGAGCAGGAGGGCAGAAGGAGAAGAAGAGAGAATCTCAAGCATGCTCAGGGCTGAGCTTGGAGCCAGATGCTGGGCTCAATCTTACAACCTGAGATCACGACATGAGCTGAAACCAAGAGTTGGACACTTAACTGACCCTGTCACCCAGGTGCCCCTTAAGTAGAGATTTTTTTTTTAAATTTTTTATTTATCTATGATAGTCACACACAGAGAGAGAGAGAGAGGCAGAGACACAGGCAGAGGGAGAAGCAGGCTCCATGCACCGGGAGCCTGACGTGGGATTCGATCCCGGGTCTCCAGGATCGTGCCCTGGGCCAAAGGCAGGCGCCAAACCGCTGCGCCACCTAGGGATCCCTTAAGTAGAGATTTTAATACCTCTGAATAATTGATACAAAAAGTCAATTACTTGATTAAAAAACTAGTAAGGACATAAAAGATCTGAACATTATCAGCTACCTTGACTTAATTGACATATACAGAACATTACACTTCAAATAATAGAATAAAAATTATTTTCCAATGCACAGTGAATAGTCATCAAAATAAGCCATACCCTAGGCCATAAACAAGTTTTAATACATTTTGGAAGGTTAAATCCTTATGGAATATATTCTTTGACCACAGCAGAATTAAACTAGAAATCAATAGCAATAAGATATCTGGGAAAGCCCCAAATATTTGGAAATTAAACAACACACCTCTAAAAAACTCATGATATTCTGAAATAGGTTGAAAACATGTCCATACAAAAACCTGCACACAAATATTTATAGCTGCTTTATTCATACTTGACAAAACCTGGAAGCATCCAAGATGTCTTTCAATACGTGAGTGGATAAACAAGCACTGGTATATTCATACAATGGAATATTATTCAATGACAAAAATAACTATGAAGCCGCAAAAAGACATGGAGAAACCTTAAAAGCATATTACTAAGTGAAAAAAGCCAATCTAAAAAAGGCTGCATGATTCCAACTAGATGACATTCTGGAAAAGGTAAATTTACAGACAGTAAATTTACCAGGAGTTTGGAGGGAGAGAGATGAATAAGTGAAGCATGGGAGATTTTTAGAGCAGGAAAACTATTCTGTATGATACTGTAATTGTGGATACATATCGTTATACCTTTGTCAAAACCCATAGAATTGTACAACACAAAAAGTAAAACCTCTCTGCTCAGATTATGCACAGCACAAAAACTGAGCCTGGAGGCTCAGTCAGTAAGAGCATCCAAATCTTGATCTCAGGGTTGTGAGTTTGAGCCCCACATTGGGTGTAGAGATTAGTTTTTATGAAAAGATTTTTGAAAAGTGAAACCAGGGCACCTGGGTGGCTCAGTTGGTTAGGCATCTGCCTTCAGCTCAGGTCTTGATCCTGGGTTCCTGGGATCAAACCCCACACTGGGCTCCCTGCTTGGCGGAGAGCCTGCTTCGCCTTTTCCCTCTGCTGCTCCCCCCGCTTGTGCTCTCTTACTCTCTCAAATAAATAAAATCTTTTTTTTTTTAAATAAAATCTTTAATAAAATAAAAAAGTGAAACCTAATGGAAACTATGGATCTTAGTTTTTATGGCTCATCAATTGTTAACAAATGTGCCACACAAACACAAGATATAAATAATGAGGGAAACTGTGTGTTGGGGGTGGGGAGGGAACCCTTGCTACTTTCTCATCAATTTTCCTATAAACCTAAAACTGCTCTAAAAAATTAAGTTTTTTTTAAAACACCTGAGGCCAAAGATTGTAGATGAACTGATGCCTCCTACGTTCCCCATATACCTAAACCTATACTTCTGATCTTCTGTCATCCCATAACATCTCTAACAGAGGTTTATCTGCCTTGAAGAATTAACTTTCTCAGTCAGGAAGGGGGTTTCAGGGAAGAGGAGCAGATGCTGAATATGAACAAGATCATGGAGAGAATCATGGGAATATCAGTGAAACCAGTTGTTCTGGTTTGAAATCTGGTTTGCCCTCTTGCTTGCTCAAACGTTCATTCCACGGTGTTTAAGCTTCTACTCTGAGCTAAAGTTCTGCGCTGGGAACGGAAGGCATAAATGGCAACAAGCCACAGTTCCTTCCCACAAGGCAGTCACGATCCAGAGGGAGACAATGACAAGTAAACAAGCAGTGACATGACTGTTCACTGTGCTGTTACATCTACATTACATACATTGTAAATTCAGGGGTCTGGGGAGGAGGATCTCAGGAAGGAGTATCCAACCTTGCCTAGGTTTGGTCAAGTTAGACTCCCTCCCAGAGGAGGTGAAATAGAAGCCAAGCCTCAAAATTATAAGCAGCAGTTAAGAAATGGAAATGCCTCCTGGGCTTGGTCAGGGATCTGGACACAAAAAAGAATGGAGCCCATTGGAAAGCTGCAATCGGGTCACTGTGGAATGTAAATAGTGTGTGTGTGTGTGTGTGTGTTGGGGTTGGGAGATGTGGAGGATAGAGGTGAAAATGGCTGGAGAGGCAGGCAGGGACTGGTCAGACCCAAGCCTTTGACCTCAGTAATGCCTACTCAGCCCAGCCAGACCCGAAAAGCCTGCTCCTAGGAGTCTGTGCCTGAGGCAGATGATGCATCTTGGGGAGACTCACCAAGTCTTTTTTTGAACACATTTGGTAGAAGAAGTGATCATATAATTACGGTGGTGATAATTAGAGGAACTTCCATTGCTTCTTTCAACAAACATTGCATAAAATGTGGCCCTCTCACGTCGTGGGCGGGGTTCAAGGGGTGGGGAAGCCAGGCATCCCTTGTGGGGGAAGCCAACACCTGTATCTATCTCCTGCCAAGCACACCTGACTACCCAGCTGAGGCCCAGAGGTGCCATAGATACACCTGGGACCGCTCCAGTGTGGAGCTGAGTGCTGTTGGCGGGGGGAACTGAAAGCCACTCCCCAGGTTCCCCAGGCTGAGCAGACTCTAGCCAACCCACAGGCTTCAGATTTATTTCATTCTGATCTTCAAACCTGCAGAGATCCTGCCCAGGACCTGGAGGTGCCTTTTACATCTTGGCAACCTTAGCCTGAGATGCTCAAGCCACTGGTCTCTGGGCTCACGTTTCTTCTTCCTAAGACCACATACATGGGGTCTTGGTGGCCTGGACATGCTCCTAGCCCTGTCAAATGCTGTTTGACTTCTTATAAAATCTCCATTCACATGTTTATCCAAGAGACACCTTGAGGGCCTCTGGTTTAGATGGAGAGAAGAAAACCTCTTTTTTTTTTTTAAGATGTTATTTATTAATTCATGAGAAACACACACAGAGAGAGAGAGAGAGAGAGAGAGAGAGAGAGAGGGGCAGAGACACAGGCAGAGGGAGAAGCAGGCTCCATGCAGGGAGCCTGACGTGAGACTCGATCCCGGGTCTCCAGGATCAGGCCCTAGGCTGAAAGTGGCACTAAACCGCTGAGCCACTCGGGCTGCCCCCAAAACCTTTCTTTTTATTTCTAACCCCATACCTTCACCCCAAACTCTTCTCCCTCTTTTCTTCCACCAGGTTTTTCTTAGTGCAAAGAATGATCCCGTTGCTTCTGGGGAGGCCTTGATTTTCTTTCCTCTCTGCACCTCATTTTCCATCCATCCAATACCAACTTTTCCCTTGGCATTGCCTTTAATAACTCACTGGGAACTAAAAACCAAGTGAATTGCCCAAAGGCTCTGTGTCTCTTTCTGTCTCATTAGCAACATGTCTGGTCTGTTTTGTTCTTAGTTTTCCAGACAAGCTTCTGTGCCTCTCAAAGCCACTTGTACCAATGATTTCTGGCCTTTCCCATTGGGGCCTGAAGCTTCACTCATGCTCCTTCCCATGGGGCCTGAAGCCTCACTCATGCTCTTTGAGACTCAGAATGGCTGTGTGTCACATTTAAGGAGATAGTTGGCATCTGTAAAACACCAGGCAAAGCCATAAGAGCTAAATGATCAAGAATTTAGGCTCTCTGCCTTCCTATCTCCCCACGATATCCCCATATCCAGCGCTATTTATGGCTGGACAGGTATTTGCAGGCTGGTTATCTTTCTGTCAATGGTCAGAGGAAGGACACCCAGTGGACTCT
Source organism: Vulpes vulpes (assembly GCF_048418805.1). NCBI lineage: Eukaryota > Metazoa > Chordata > Mammalia > Carnivora > Canidae > Vulpes > Vulpes vulpes. Next base: position 16,918,030 of record NC_132789.1, on the reverse strand, counting down.
TATTTTCTTGGGGCCCTGCCTCAAACCCTCTTTGGGACTTTGATCTTATCAGCTGGCCCTTTCCCAGGGCTCTCTGGTGGAGCTTCAAGATACATGTTGAACCTGACTCGTCCTGGCACCTGGCAGTGGAGGAAGGAGGATGAAGGAGAGATTGCTCCTGAAGGAAAAGTGTACTTGGCTTTCTCATTAATGGGTTCTCCTTGGGGAACAGGCAAGCAGCAGATGTATGGGCAATGGCCAACTGATCCATTTGTAGATAGATTCAGGGTGTGGTGTTCCCTCTAAGCCTGGGCAGGCCCTGGGAAACTGGAGCAGAGCTAGATCCCGGGCTGAAATGGGGCAGGCTGCACAGGAGCTGCAATATGCTGGTTTCAGGTGTGGGATCTCTGCTTCCCTTGGAGACTGGGGTCCAGAGGGCTAGTATGTCTGTTGCCGGAGTGTGCTTCTCAAACCTGGAGCTGCACTGATCGTTTTCATTCATGAACGTACTAACTGGCAAGGAGGCTTAGCTCGGCCCTTCAGAGTCTGGCCTCAGTGTGCCTTTATCATGAGTCCCTTCTCTCAACACTCCTCAGTACAAACCATCCATCCCACTCCTGGATCCAAGCTCACTCCAAGCCTTCACATCTTTGGGCGTTGCCTCATGCCATTCTCTCTTCCTAGAATGGCTTTTCTCCTAGTAAGCCACTCTGGAGAAGCATCCCCCCATGGCCAGAGGCTCAATATCTCTCTCTCTCTCTCCTCTTATGCCCCAGATTTACTCTGTTGGTCTCTGGTCTAGCTCTATTATGTTTACTTCATGCCTGCCTCCAGTCATGCCGATGGACAGTCCCCTGAACTTTCTGCTCCTGCACAACCAGCTCCGCTTCATCCTTCAGGTGTCAACTCCAATGCCATCTCCTCAGCTAGTCCTTCCTTGACCGCCCCATCTAAAGGCAGGCCCCATCCATACACACTCTGTCCCATTCATTACCTGGGATCATCGTCTTCATGACACTCAGCATCTGAAATTTTCTTTACCTATTCGTCGGCCTGGACTATGTCTCTTCCTCTAGAATGTAAGCTCTTGGAGGGCAGAGATCCGGCAGGATCAGTTGATACGTGGTTGGTTCCCAATAAAATATCTATTGATTAAATGAAGGCAACTATGGGCATTCAAGTTGGCACCCTGAGGACCTGGCTCAGAGCCCGGCGCACTAAAGGTTGGCTTCATGGGACATTCGCTAAACGAATGAACGAACCCGAGGACGCAGCACTCCCACTGCAGACTGACGGGTTGAGCGACAGCTGGGGGCGCCTCGGCCCGCGCGCTGTGGAGGGGCCGCCGACAGCGGAGCGGCAGCCCGCGGACGCGCACCGGGGCTCCTGATTGGCTGGTTGCTGCAGCCCCTCGGAGGGGAAGGGGAGGGGGCCCGAGGCGACAGCTCCGCGTGGGGAGGAGGCGGCACCAAGCGGCGGGAGGCGGCCCAACCGCCAGAAGCTGTGTGAGCAACAGTCGCCTCGAACCGGCGAACCGACGTCTCCGCGCAAGGGCCCGGCGCGAGGGGCGGGGCGCGCGCGTCACGTGAGCGTGTTTTGGGCACGTGATCCGCGCGGGGCCAGGGCCGGCCCCCGCCCCCTCCTCTCCTCCCCTCAGCGGGTGTGAGTCGAGCGGCCTCGCCTCACCGCCTAGCGCCCCCCTCAGCCCCGCCGCCGCCGCCGCCGCCGCCTCCGCCCGCCGGCCATGTCCCCGGGCCGCCGCCGCCGCCGCTCGAGCGCGGCGCTCCAGCGGCCCAGCGCGCAGTGAGCGCGGGGCCCTCTCGCTACTCGCCCGCCCCGGGGCCCCTTGTTCTCAGCGCCGCCGCCGCCGCCGCCATGTTGGGTTTAGAGCCGCAGCGGAGCCGCCGCCGCCGCCGCCGGTAAGGGAGGCCGAGAGCGGAGCCCGCCCCGCCCCGGGGCCCAGGGAGCGGGGCCGCCTCGGAGCCCGGCCTCTCCCCGCCAGCCGCCTTCCCGGCCCGCCCGCCGTGCGAGCCAGCGAGCGAGCGAGCGCCGGGCCGCGGCCGCGCCTTCCGCTCCCGGCCCGAGCGAGCCCGCCGCCGGTTCGTTCCCCCGCCGCCGCCGGGCCCGGCCAGAGCCTGCAGCGGAGCTCACGAGAGTCAGCGCCATGGCGGAGCAGACCTACTCGTGGTGAGTGCGGGGCTCGGGAGGCCGGGGCGCGGCGCAGGTGGGGGTCGGGGCGCCGACGCGGCCGGGTGGGGGGGAGAGGAGGAGGAGGAACAGGTGCGCGTCGCGGGGGGGCGCGGGTTGGGGGTGCACGCCCCCCTCGTCCCCACCAGAGGGGGCGGCTGGCGCTGTGGAAGGTGGTCAGCGGCCGGGGACCCGGGAGTCGGAGAAGGGATGGAGGCGGTGGCGGCCGCGGCGGATGTCATCTGGTCATGGGCGGAGCAGGTGATGGAGAAGGGGAGCGTGACCCCAGAGGTGGGAAGCCCACGGATGGGAAGTTGAATCCCGTGGACGCTCCGGAACTGACATGAGGGGGTAGCTGCTGGGCAGGAGGATTGAAAGGGTGGGCAGAGGCGGGCCAGGGCAAGGGTGGGCCACCGGGCTGCGAAGAAGCTGGTAGGAAAAACAGGTGATAAGAGGCTGAACTTGGAAGTTGGAAGAGAGGAGGAGCCGTCTGACTGGGGCTGCTTAGCACCTGCGTGGCGACTGAAGGGAGAGTTGGTAAGGTGGGCAGAGGCCCGGGTGTGATCGAAGGAAAACCACGGAAGGAACGTCTTGCGAACCATGGAAGGGAGTCCCTTGCGAGGAGGTTGGAAGGGGATCCTGTTTGGATAACCACATTCTGGAAAAGGAGTCGTTGGTGGCAAGTGGAGCATGAGTAGAATCTTTGTGAGGGTTGGTACTCTGTTCTTCGGGATTTGAAGTGGCCTGCTGCCCTGGATCAAGTATGGAGATGGAAGATCTGCAAGTTCATTTTTATGGGACTTCTAACGCTATTAAATGTTTTGTTGAGGAATGAGAAGCGCACTGTGTGGTTTATGGAGTGAGAACTTAACCTATCCTGAGAAGGGAATGCAGTGTTTGGGGAGATGGGGGTGAGAGGCCTCCCTTTAGCATGTGGAGGTGGAGTATTTGCAGGGGTGGAAGGAATGACGGTAGCTTCCTTGAAGAGTGGAAATTGGATAGTGAGGAGGAAGTAGTAATAACCGAGGGTGAAGAAGGAAGGAATGGGATGGTAGGTATGGGGATGGGAAATCTGGTTGCAATCTAGAGAGATTGTTTGAAGATGGTTTACTCTTTGAAGCAAATGTGGTTTGGGACAGAACTGTACTGCTTTCCCTTGCTAGAAAAGAGCACAATTGAGTGGGAAGAGCATGGCGTTTGGAGTTGGAAGGTTTGGTTTGGTAGTCCCTCTTTCACTGCTAACTTGGTTTATAAGTAGGCAAGATAGTAAGTTCTCCATTCCTTTTCCCTTGCCTTTTTCATAGATTGTAAAGATTAAATGAATAACTTTAGAAAGCCAATGGAAAACTGTAAAGTGTTACATTTTATTACATTATCGTTAGGGGAACGACAAAGAAATGGATAATACATGAAAATAAAGAATGGTGTTTTAGGTAGAGGGCTTTAATGGAGTGGATGCTTTGTGGTGCTTGAGGTTATGATAGATAAGTCAGGAACTCATTGTGTCTTCACATAGGGAAAGAGGATTGGTGATGGAAGATGATAATTCAGAAGGGAACTTCAGTGCTCAAAAAGAAGAAAACAGAGTCTGAAAGAAAGTCACACTAAAAGAAGAATTAAAACGTTGGTGAACAGTTGTGACTGCAGATGTATTTTTAAAAGCATTAACTGATTGGATAGTTTTGAGCAACAGTGAGCTGCCTCTCCTTAGCAGGTAATATGGAACACAAGATTACAGTTTGAGCTTTCTTACGGACAGAGTTAGAGTTAAGTTCTGTAACTAACTTAACTAACTCATCTTGAGCTCTTAACACTAACTGGTCTAGCTGAGAGTCCTGATGGCTGCCCTTCTGCTTTTACAGTGCCATATAGAGACCATGGACGGTTGAAGGAGTAAACACAGTGGCCAAGAAGTGAGGAAAATGAAAGTGTTTTACTAGATAGTTGGCCACACACTATGTGATGTTGGATGGCTCTACTAGTTGGGGGGGGGGGTACTGTTTTGTGAAGTTTGATAGTTTACAATATTTATCTTACTAAAATACTTCCATCTCAGCTCCTTTTGCTTTATAGGCAAAGAAACTCATTGAAATTAGAATGTTTATTAGCCTCTCACCTTTAGCCAGTTTTGAGATGGAGAAAGTTTATACATCATCTTGAGAGAGGGAGGTGTATGAGGAGAGAGGATTGGGAAACCAGGCAGCTTTCTAGGTTCTGATAGTTACTGTAAGTAATATCCATGTTTCAGTCACCAGTCTCTGAGGTAGGTGAATGCTCTGTTTTATGGAAGAGGAAATTTAGGCTTAGGATGCCAAGTGATTTGATGAGATACTTCACTTGTGATGCTTTGTTTTGTTTGATACATTCTCCCATCATTGTATTCATTCTCCTTGTAAGTATGAAAAAGGTATTCCAAGAGTACATGTGAACTGAGTTTTGGAGTATCTTTTTGCAGTATCTTTGTCACTGTTCTTTTGGTTTGTGCAAATAAGAGTTTGTTTTGTTTTGCTTTTTTATGGACTTGTACTACATTTGCATGTGGCCATTAGGAAAATCAACCTTGTGGGGACTATTGTGGCAGTATAAATTGGTCTGAGGATGGAGTCAGTGAAGAATCTTTAAAAAAAAAAAAATTTTTTTTTATTGGAGTTCGATTTGCCAACATATAGTATAACACCCAGTGCTCATCCTGTCACCCAGTCACCCGTCTCCCCGCCCACCTCCCCCAGAGTTAGGAGTCTCTCATGTTCTGTCACCCTCTCTGATTTTTTCCCACTCATTTTCTCTCCTTTCCCCTATAATCCCTTTCACTATTTTTTATATTCCCCATATGAATGAAACCATATGTCTGTCCTTCTCCAGTTGACTTACTTCACTCAGCATAATACCCTCCCGTTACATCCACTTCGAAGCAAATGGTGGATATTTGTTGTGTCTGATGGCTGAGTAACATTGTATATATAGACCATATCTTCTTTATCCATTCATCTTTTGATGGACACCAAGGTTCCTTCCACAGTTTGGCTATTCTGGACATTGCTGCTATAAACATTGGGGTGCAGGTGTCTCAGTTTTTCACTGCATCCCCAGTAGTGCAATTGCTGGGTCATAGAGTAGCTCTATTTTTAACTCTGAGGAACCTCCACACAATTTTCCAGAGTGGCTGTAGCAGTTCACATTCCCACCAGCAGTGCAAGAGGGTTCCCCTTTCTCCACATCCTCTCCAACATTTGTTGTTTCCTGTCTTGTTAATTTTCACCATTTGTCAGTGAAGAATCTAGAATGTAGATGTCAGAAGATTGAAAATAGTTTCCTTAGGATTTTCTTTTCTTGTCTTTTTTTAAAAAGATTTTATTTATTTATTTGTTTATTTTTAAAGATTTTGTTTATTTGTGAGAGAGAGAGAGAGAGAGAGAGAGAGGGAGGCAGAGACACAGGAAGAGGGAGAAGCACGCTCCATGCAGGGAGCCTGATGTGGGACTTGATCCAGGTCTCCAGGATCACGCCCTGAGCCAAAGACAGATGTCCAACTGCTGAGCCACCCAGGAGCCCCTAAAGATTTTATTTTCAAGCAATCTCTACACCCAACATGGGGCTTGAACCCATGACCCTGAGATCAAGAGTCACAAGCTCCACCGACTGAGCTAGCCCGGTGCCCCAGGATTTTAGTGTAATAAGATAGGTAAATTATAAAGCAAGATTGGTCATGTGGTAATTGTTGAAGCTTAGTGATGAGTACTTGAAGGTTTATTATTCTATTCTGTATATTTTGACATGTTTACATTTTTCATAATAAAAAGGTAACTTAAAAAAAAAAACTTCTATCCATGCTATTCATGCTGTTTTCTGGTTTCTTGTGCTTGCTTTCTGTGTTGAGAAGCTAGAGTGGGTGTATTGACTTAAGAATATGTAGGTTATGACCTCATGAATGAGGGGGCACAAGCCATCCAGGTATTTGGCAGATACCTTCATCAGCATCTGAGCTCCCACTTTGGGAAGATGAAATCTAAGGGGTCATTTCAGTTGAAGGTGCAGTTTCAGTACACTCATACAGTGGAAGTACAGTTAGTCCTCCATTATCTGTGGGGTTTACATACCAGGAACCCAGTGGATGTCTGAGACCAAGGGTAGTACCAAACCCTGTATATACTATGCTTTTTTTATACATACATATGTATGATAAAATTAAGTTATAAATTAGGCCTAGTAATAGATTAACAACAAATAATAAAAGAATTATAGCAACATACTGTAATAAAAGTTACGGGAATGCAGTCTTCCTTGAAGTATTTTATTGTACTGTATTCACCCTTGTGATGACAGATGAAAAAATGCTTAAGTGATGAGATGAAGGGAAGTGAATGACATAGAGGTTGTGACGTAGCGTTAGGCCGCTATTGACCGTATGATAATACATGAGGAAGAGGATCATCTGCTTTCAGACTGTGGTTGACCCTGGTAACTGAAACCATGGGGCCCAATGAGCCAGGGAACGGGCAGTTCTCTGTCCCAGGTAGGTCATGAGCAGGAGATATAGAGCAGGGTAGCAAACACCTGTTACTTGCAAGGTGATTGGTGTGCAGGTCAGTAATTTGGGGGGCTTACCTCTAGTGGTTATTATTAAAAGGTGCCCAGGGAAAAGCAAAGCAGGGACTTAGAATGTGCATCCTAACTCACATCCTCATCTAAATATCCAGACTCTAGTTGTGATTACAAATATCATACCGTAAAATGGCAGCAACTGAGAAAAACAGCGTTCTTGTCCTCGAAAGTTGTTTTCCTTATCATACTTTATTCCTAGCAAAGTCTATCAAAATCTCATTACCCAAGGGTTCACCTGAAATTCCACGTATCTGAGAAACATTTCTATATCCAACTGATCTCTTTATATTTGATATTTGTAGTCTGTCTGCATTTTTGCTACTTTTATGTGTTTGAATACCTAGCCTCTTCATTAGATTGTAAGCTCCTTGAGAGTAAGGATGCTCTTACAGTACCTCCCACATACTTAGTACATTGTCTTGCCTGTAGCTTCTGCTTAGAACACACTGATTGAATAAGATAGATTTTTATGATTGTTCATCCTTTGTTGAAAGAATATTTTAAGTCTGAGGGAAAGCTACAGATGGGTGTTTATTATAATCTATATACTATACTTAATAAAAGCTCTTGGTAACTTAGTTTCTTGGTATCACAGTGCTGTAAGAATGAGTAATGCCATCCTTAATAAAATTTTAAATAAAATCTGTTGACAGATGAAATTAAAATAATTGGTAGTAATACCGCAATCTTTATCATGATGTAACCACAGGACTCAGCTTGTATCCTTCTTACTTGTATACCCAGGAAGTAAAAGAATGCATGTGAAAACACAAATAGAAGGTGGAAGCTAGATTTTTTATTAATTTGGGAAAAAACACCTTGCTCGATGTGTATATGAGCAGTTATTTTAGCATAAGTTCTGTGGGAAACAGGAATTTGTCTTTCTTTCCCTCTCTTTTTTTTGGAACTTCTCAATGGAGTCAATGCAGTACTTGAATCTTGGTGGTAGGGATCCCTGGGTGGCGCAGCGGTTTGGCGCCTGCCTTTGGCCCAGGGCGCGATCCTGGAGACTCGGGATCGAATCCCACATCAGGCTCCCGGTGCATGGAGCCTGCTTCTCCCTCTGCCTATGTCTCTGCCTCTCTCTCTCTCTCACTGTGTGCCAATCATAAATAAATAAAAATAAAATAAAAAAATGAATCTTGGTGGTAAAAATTACTTAAGTTAGCGTTAATGTTGGTGTAGGGGGAAAAGGAAATAAGTACATGTGGACCTCATCGAAATGAATTTTGTTTCCAAAGTAGTATCATAACAATTTATTGTGTGTTTTCTGGGTGCTAGGGCTTTAAAGCATTGTTAAATAAGGAAACAGGCTCAAAGAATTTAACTTGCCAAATAACATGTAAATGGTAAAAGGGCTCAAAGTGAAGACTGTTTAACATGATTCTGTGGCTAAATCTGTCTACTTCCATTTCCATAATCACTACTGTAAGCCAGTCCATTTTTGCTTGAGTTCCCTGTTAGCCTCCTCACTGGTTACACCTCCCCCCTCCCCTGTTCTCCACATGATGACTGTTCTCCTAAGTGACCTTCTGACAGCTTAAAAAACTCTTCAGTGGTCACACTTGGAATAAAACCCAGGTTCATCAGTAGGCTCTTCACAGTTTTATCTTGTGTGGGTTTCTGAGGGATGACAGACAAACTAAAAAGTTACACAAGAGTAAGAATCTTTTCTATTTTGGTATTCTCTCCGGTGCTCGGTATATAATGATAGCTGGTAAATATTTACTGAACAAATGAATGAGAACACTTCCCCCTGGGCTATGTGTCTTAAGGTCTACTCTAAAGATTGCATTATATTGAGGTAATATACTGTGAATATAATGGGTAAATAGTATTATACCTGATACTAGGTATTGGCAAATAGTGTTATACCTGAGAATGAGAAATAACACAGATCTCTAGAACTCATGAAAGTCACTTCTATGCAATTACTGTTGTGTATTGTTGTATCTGTTATGATCATATCTGTTCTTGTATCTTGTGGTCATTGCATTTTATGCAAAATTTTCAGAGAGAAATTATTTAGTTGAAAATGTGTGTCTAGCATTATAGGCTTTAGATTTGCTCATTTTTAAAACATGTCTTGCTTCTAGTTAAGGTGCTATAATAATGGTTTGGCAATGCATGATTCAGACTGAAATTAACCAAAACTAAGACCAGGAATTTGTACTGAAATCATTTTCCTGCCTGGGGATAGAGGAGAGGGAAGCTGGAGAGTCTGTAACCATCCTGTAATTTACCGAGTGGTATTATGAATTCAGGAGCCTAATGTCCATGCATTTCCTTTTTTCTTTTCTCTTTGTTTCTCTCCCTCCCTCCCCCCTCTTTCTTTTCTTCTTTCTTTCTTTCTTTCTTTCTTTCTTTCTTTCTTTCTTTCTTTCTTTCTTTCTTTCTTTCTTTTTCTTCTTTCTTGATTTAATTTATTTATTTGACAGAGCACAAGTAAGGGGAAGGCAGAGGGAGAGAGAGAGAATCAGGTTCCCTGCTGAGCAAAAAAGCTCAACGTGGGGCTTGATCTTGAGCCGAGGGCCAGATGCTTAGCCCAGTGAGCCACCCAGGCACCCTATCCATGCATTTCTAAAAATAGATTTCTGTGTGACCATCTATTTTAGAGATGACAAATGCTCTTGAATTGAGGTGTTAATGGAATTCTAATTGTGTTTTACTTCAACGTTAATAACTTAGTTTTTATCATTCTCACATTTCATCAAACTATGTCATGGAAAATCGAGATGTCTTAAGAGGAGAATATCTAGCCAAGTCTTGTTTTACTTGGCTACATTTGGCATCTGAACTTTTTTTTTCTTTTTCTTTTTTTTTTTTTTTTTTTTGGCATCTGAACTTGATGTGATTGCTGTCCCTGGCAATAGAGCCGTTAGTATGACTTGATTTGTTAAATCCTAGAGTATATTTTCTGGAGTTTAATGGTTGCTTCTGGGAGTTAAAAAAGACAATATTGGTTTAATTTGTTGTATGTATAAGTCAAATTTTTGCAACTTTGCAACAAGCTTCTGTAACATTTTCCAACCTTTACTGGGAAAGTTAGAGGTACAGTGTGCCTCTTCTGTAATTTTAACTTCTTAGGTGTCTAGAGGGATTCAATTTTACAGTGAAAATCTACAGTTAGCCCCTATGATCCTCACAATGAATTCTTACCTGTCCGATTTTATTAATAGGTCTCACTAAGGCCAAAGCTTAAAACAGACCTACTCATTAGCTGTGATTAGACTAGATTGAGCACCTATGAAAAGTTAGGTTTGAAAATGTTTTTAAGGTATTAGACCAATCAGTCTATGAATATACATTAGTAGAAATCTCATAGAAAATCCCATTTCTTGATTTGTAGATTTCACCCTAATTTGATAAGACTTGATAATCTCTGTTTTGGAGTTCTGGTATTGATAGTGAAGAACCACTGAGGGATAAAAAACAGAACGGCTCTACAGTAGAGATGTGCCCCACTTTTTTTTTAAAATGAATTTGTGAATTTTACTGAATATAAGTGATTGCTCAAAAAATATTTGATTCTGTCAATGCCACTCATTACATTTTTGTTTGAAATTCTAAAATAAGAGGCTTTAATTCCATTCTGGTTTCTTCAAATGGGGAAAAATTTTATTTGAGGGTGATTTCCAGCTCTGATGAACTGGGATCTAGTCTTGTTTTAGTTCCAGTTTTGTAGTCTGTAGAATGGGTATGTCGTACTCCAGAGTTGTTGCAAGGATTTAATGAGATAATGCACATGCAAATGCTTTGTAAATTGCTAAGTAAAATACAAAAGCAAGGTATTTGTGCTCTACATTGTTAGATCCAAACAGGTTCCAGATACAGAGTTCCTTACTACAGAGAATAATTTTTCTTGTTTCATAATATAAGTAGCATTTAAACTTTGAGGTGTCCATTCTAGTGAGGATTCTTTTGAGATATCCAAGTAATTCCATATAAAAAGAAAGAAAAGTTTTCAAATTGTCATTGATTTATATTGTTGCCTTCGGGGATCCCTGGGTGGCGCAGCGGTTTGGCGCCTGCCTTTGGCCCAGGGCGCGATCCTGGAGACCCAGGATCGAATCCCACATCAGGCTCCTGGTGCATGGAGCCTGTGTCTCTGCCTCTCTCTCTCTCTCTCTCTCTCTCTCTGTGACTATCATAAAAAAAAATAAAAAAAAAAAATTTATATTGTTGCCTTCGAAATGTGCTATAAGGTCATTTTCTTCTAGTCACATTTTATGGTCCAAAAATAAAGAAGAAAAATCATGAATTGAATAAGGGCTAAGTTTTTTCACAAAATGTTTTATTTTGATCTTTGTTTTGGAAGGCAGTTTCCTCTATAATGTACTCAGATGAGGGAAGAGTACAGTGGTATAGATAATCCTAGGCTTTTTCTGGTTTTCTTTGGAATGCACAGGGCATTCATACCCTAAAATGCTTGAAGAGGGGCTGTTAGCAGTTTCTTGTTTTCCCTGTTCCATACCATGTTTGTCAGGCACACCCACTTCCCCTCGTCTGAGGGCCTCAGACTTCGGCTTCACTCTTGACCTAAATAGGACGAGTGCAGTAAAGTTTTAATTGTTTTTTCAACTTGGTTATGCAGACATTTTAAGTACGGTGCTTGACTTTGTTATTTCCTTAATTTTGCCTGAGTTGTCTAGCTTTACTTTCCAAACTTGTAAATCTTCAGTCTTGTCTGACAGCCTTAACTTTTAACCCATTTGACTATATGCTCCACTGACTTATAAACTCATCAAAATTTACATTCATTCTCAAAAATGCTTGCAAAAATACTGTTAGAAGTAAAAGTTAATTTTAGGTTCACCTGAGGTGGTTCAGTTAGTTAAGTGTTTTCCTTTGGTTCTGGTCATGATCTGTGGGTCCCAGGATTGAGCCCCGTGTTGGGCTGTCTGCTCAGTGAGGAGTCTGCTTCTCCCTCTGTGCATCCCCCCCCCCAATAAATAGAATCTTTAAAAAAAAAAAGTTAGTTTTAGAAATTGATTTCTCTTACCTATGCATTGATTAGTGCAAGCACCAATAAATACCTCAGAAAATATTAAGATCTAATAGCTTAAAAATATTTTCATACATAACTTTCATCTTAGGGATTCAATCTAGTCTTATTATAGAAATGCTATCTAGGGCCACTGTGAAGCTAGTGAGAGTTAAAGATTTGAGATGAGGTCAGTTAACCAAGTAGGAAAGTATAGCTCTGAGGGCAGAATGGAAGCCTGGAAGTTGAGGCTTGGAAAACTCAGAGTTGGGAATTGGAAGAGGTGGAATCAAAAAAAGCTCCATCAGAAGTAGGATAATTAGCAAAGCCTAATGGTGATAAAAGAAAAGGCACATAGAATTTTGGGGGGCAAGAGTGTAAAAGGCTACAGGGTTCAAAGAGAATGAAGAAAAACAGGATGTTGAATTTGCTAAGGAAGTCATTAGTGAAAGTGCACTAATAAAGATGAGAGTAGAGAGGGTGAAAGGCAAATTAAGGCAGGGTAATGAAGAAATAAAAGGCATCCTTTGGGTACTGGCCATTTGTTTGCAAGATAAGATGGGAAGGACATAAGGAAAGCGGGAGGGTTCTTGATGTAGACAGGGCCATAGTCTTCTGGTTTTATTTTCATTTTTTTGTTAAGGGAGAGAATTCTATACTTGAAGCTAGAGAGAAGGATAAATTGATCTTGGGAAGACTTTTTTTTTTAAGATTTTTTAATTTATTCATTTGAGAGAGAGAGTGAGTGCTAGTAGGGGAAGAGGCAGAGGCAGACACCCTGCTGAGCAGGAAGCCCCATGTGGGGCTTGATCCCAGGACCTGGAGAAAATGACCTGAACCCAAGACAGACGTCCAACCATCTGAGCACCCCTTTGGAAAGACTTTTTTTTTTTTCTTTTTACTATAGTTTAAATTTAGAGATTTTTGTCTATTTTATTTTTTATTCATGAGAGACACACACACACACACACGAGGGGCAGAGACCCATGCAGAGGGAGAAGCAGGCTCACCACAAGGAGCCTGATATGGGACTCGATCCCAGATCCCAGGATCAAGACCTGAGCCAAAGGCAGATATGCTCAACCACTGAGCCACCTAGGGATCCCTCAGTTAGTTTTGAAGGGAACTTAATAGGAAATGAACACTTGATGTGTACATTTATTCTTTGCTTCTTTTGGTCTTTATATTGCCACTAGTTTGGATTGTATTGCTTTTGGAGGTCTTGTTTTCTGTTTTTTTTTTTTTTTTTAATAAGTATTCTTTTTTTTAAATTTATTTATTCAGAGAGAGAGAGAGAGAGAGAGACTGAGAGGCAGAGACACAGGCAGAGGGAGAAGCGGGCTCTATGCAGGGAGCCCGAGGCGGGACTCGATCCTGGGTCTCCAGGATCAGACCCCGGGCTGCAGGCGGCGCTAAACCGCTGCGCCACCAGGGGGAGGGGGGGTGCCCTCTGTTTTGTTTTTAATTGTATCAGTATAAAGTCCAACCTCTTTGGTCTGACTCATCAAAACAATCTTGCCTTATTACCTTGCTTCCCTGTATTTTCCTTATTTTTTTTTAAAATATTTATTCATGAGAGACACACAGAGAGAGAGAGGCAGAGACACAGGCAGAGGGAGAAGCAGGCTCCACCGAGGGAGCCCGACGTGGGACTCGATCCTCGGACTCCAGGATCCTGCCCGGGGCCAAAGGCGGCGCCAACCGCTGAACCACCTGGGCTGCATTTTCTTTAAAATGCTTGTTATTTCTGCCAAACTGGGTTACTTACTGTTTTTCCCCTTTTATTTAAACTGACTCCTATACCTGGTTAGGCTTTCTCCAAAGTCTCTAAATATGTGAGTCCTACGCATCTTTCAAAGTCCAGCTGAAAAGCTTTTGTCTTGTTACAGAACCTTCTGATTGGCCCAGGAGAAATATTCTTCTGATACCTGTAGTTTTTTATCTGATCCTGTCATGCGGCAGCACTTTTACAATTTTTCTGACCTTGTATTGAATTATGTAGCTATCTTCCCACCTTGCACGAACTCTGTAAGAATAGGATCAAAATAATTAATTTTGTAAGGACCTTATGCATAGTAGAGGCTGAGATTTTCCTTTTTTTAGAGGTGAAATTTGATAGATTTTAGAGCTAGATTTTAGAAGAGAATGTCACCTTAAAAGTATAATGACAGGGCACATAGAAGAGAAGAGATACTTACTTAACATCTCACAGCTCATTTTTTTTTCTTTTTTTAAGATTTTATTTATTCATGATAGACACAGAGAGGGAGAGAGACAGAGGCAGAGGGAGAAGCAGGCTCCAGGTAGGGAGCTTGACATGGGACCCGATCCCGGGTCTCTAGCATCACGCCCCTGGGCTGAAGGCGGTGCTAAACACAGAGCCACCCAGGGATCCCCCATCTCACAGCTCTTTAAAGAAAAGTAAAATTGATACTGAGTCAAGGGTTGTGGCCAGATATGCCTAACTTGCTAATATCCATACAGCACCTTGAGAAGAGAAAGTGGCTCAGTCCCTGAACTGAACACCTAAGGGAGACATTTATAGAGGACCACAGGCTTTTCATTTATGTCATCCTCAACTTACTGCTCCCAATTTATTTCTACTTTATCTCCCAAATAAGCACTTTGTGACATACATTATTTTTTTTATTTTTTATTTTATTTTTTTTTTTTAATTTTTTTTTTTTTTATTTATTTATGATAGTCACAGAGAGAGAGAGAGGCAGAGACACAGGCGGAGGGAGAAGCAGGCTCCACGCACCGGGAGCCTGATGTGGGATTCGATCCCGGGTCTCCAGGATCGCGCCCTGGGCCAAAGGCAGGCGCCAAACCACTGCGCCACCCAGGGATCCCTACATTATTTTTTTTAAATGGAGAATCTCTTTCTCTCTCTCTCTCTCTTTTTTTTTTTTTTTTTTTTTTTTTTTTGTAATTAGGGAACAAGTTTCGGCCATCTCAAATATTTTGCAGGAGATTGCCTTTGAAATATGAGGAGCAATAAGCTATATGGAAAGTAGCTTCTGAGCAATTTAACATTTTCTATCTCTTTTGCTACTATTTCAGAAATCCATATTTCTTGTATTTAAGCTTTTGTTTAAAGAGCTAAAAATATTTTTAAAAAGAGCTAAAAATATTTTAAAAATAAAACCTTATTTTGCCTTCATTTTTTCTCTTTTAACTCATTTCTCTTGTTTAATAATTATAATTCAGAAAGGACAGTTTAAAAAAATCTCTTGGCCTGGTGTGTGCATATTTTAAATTGCATAGATACAGCAGTGCCTCAATTTTAGGTCAGAATTAAACAACCTGGTCATCTGGTATAGGCATAAATCAGAAATTTGGGGGATTAGAAGTTCTTGTTTTGTACATGCTGTGCAATGGTGAAAATAACCTACAGACTTAAGAGTGGTATAATAGGCTGTTATCCATGGATAACAAAGGTTTTAAGAGCCAACACCAAAGGTTATCAACAAACTTAGAACAAAAGGGAATAACAAGTAGAAGTAGGAGAGAACAGTGAATACCAGATGTGATTGGACAGTAGAAACAAGGGGGAAGGTTAGAGATTCAAGCATCAGGAAGGTCAAATAATGAGACCAAAAAGAAAAGATAGCCAGCTACCAGAATAGGCAACTCAGTGAGAGTCATCATGTGGCAGAGGTGCAAATGGCCCTGAACAGCTCTGCAAATCCAGCTTTGTGCCTCACTGTTGACTTACCAGGTTGATAATGAGTTAACGGGTGGTAATGAGGCAGTCTTATTAGCCTGTCCCATAGCTTTTGAGAGCTTCTGGCTTGGGTGTTACAGCTGGAGACCTTGGAGACATTTTTAATCCTCATCAAATAAGCCAGTAACTCCTATTGACTTTATACATATAAAATAAAAAATTTATCTCTTCATGGTTTCTGGATGACCCTTCTTTGTATTCACTTAGTACATTGTATTTACCTCTTTCAGTTGTTGTTTGTTTCCCTATAAAGTATTGAGGACATAACTCTATTTTGTTTGTGACTTTATCCTCAGTGGTTTATTTGGCACATAGTTTATTTAAATAAACTATTATTTATTATTATTCTAGGGCGCCTGGATGGCTCCATTGGTTAAGTGTCTGATGTCTGACTCTTGATTTTGGCTCAGGTCATGATCTCAGGATCATGAGATTGAGCCCTGTGTCAGGTTCTGCTTTGGGCGTGGAGCCTGCTTACGATTCTCTCTCTCCCTCTTTCCCTCTTCCCCTCTTCCCCACTACACCCCTCTCTCAAAAAAAATTTTTTTAATAATTTTTTTAAAATTTATTTATGATAGTCACACAGAGAGCGAGAGAGAGAGAGAGGCAGAGACACAGGCAGAGGGAGAAGCAGGCTCCATGCACCGGGAGCCCGACGTGGGATTCAGTCCCGGGTCTCCAGGATCGCGCCCTGGGCCAAAGGCAGGCGCCAAACCGCTGCGCCACCCAGGGATCCCAAAAAAATTTTTTTTCTAATAAATAGCATTCAGTATTTGACTTTTTAAAATAAACCTTAAAAAAAGAAAAATTAGTAAGATGGAAGAGTATGTTGCTCTCAACTCTCAGTTTAAGAGACAGCATCAAAGGGACAAACATCAAGTATCATTTGAGGTCTAGAGCTCACTCAATTACACTAAGTAATTGAAAGTATCATTGTTCAGGTTGTTAGGTGAGATCTATCCTGATTATTACTGTTTAATTTATGGAACCTCTTCAGAATTCAGTGGGAGAATTGGTTACTGTATTAGCTGTTGCCACAATAATACTGCATAATAAATTATCTCCACACCTAAAATGGCTTAAAATAGCAAACTGCAGATTGGGTGGGCAACTTTGCTTCTTGCTTCAGATCTATACATCAACTGGGTGGCTCTGCTTCATGTGTGTTTATTTTGGGGCCTAGACTGAATGGGCGGTAGCACCCAGGGGAGGTTCTTCTTACGACAGTGGTAGAAGCATAGGAGGGCAGGTGGAAACTACAAGACTTCTTGAGGCTCATGCTCAGAACTAGCATACTGCCACTTCGGCTTCATTCTTTGAACCAAAGCAAGTCATATGATGGAAACTGAAGACAAGGAGCCACAAAACTAAACCTTGCCCCTTTTGTGGGAGTAGCTGCACTATTACAGGGCTAAGGAGTAGATTCAGGGAGGAGTGAGGAATTAGGGGCCAGTAATGTAGTCAATCACAGGTGAAGTTCCCTCTTCCCTTTCATATGACTAGTTGTCACATTTTCATTCTTTTTTTAATTTTAAATTTATTTTTTAAAGATTTTATTTATTTATTTATTTTTTATTTATTTATTCTTTCATTCTTTCATTCTGTCATTCATTCATGAGAGAGACAGAGACATAGGCAGAGAGGGAAGCAGGCTCCCTGGAGGGAGCCTGATGCAGGACTTGATCCAGGACCCTGGGATCATGATCTGAGCCAAAGGCAGATGCTCAATCACTGAGCCACCTAGGTGCCCCCCACCTTTTTTTAATTTTTAAAAGATTGTTATTTATTTATTTGACAGCACATGAGCAGGGGGAACTACAGAGGGAGAAGGAGAAGGAGAAGGAGAAGCAGGCTCCCTACTAAGCAAGGAGTGTCATGCAGGACTTGATCCCAGGACCCTGGGAAGGCAGATACTCAACTGACTGAGCCACCCAGATGCCTTCACATTTTCATTCTATTCTAAAATGAAGCATATCATATAGTCAGATTTCATATAGGCCCCTTTCTGTAGCATTCAGGTTTTCACTGTAATGTTTTTATTTTTCGTTAATGTTTTATATTTTTAAAGAAGCGTTTTTGAAATATAATTCATGTACCATACAATTCACTTAAAATGTACAATCCAGTTGTTTTTAGTACATTCACAGAATTATTGCAACCATTGCCACAATTTTAGAACTCTTTTTTTTTTTTTTTTTTTTTTTTTCATCTCAAAAGAAACTGTACCCATTAGCAGATACTCCCTTTTCCCCTTTTCTCCAGCCCCTGGCAGCCACTCCTCTACTTCTGGTTTCTATGGATTTGCCTATTTCATATAAATGCGATAATACAGTATGTGGTCTTTTGACTTCTTTCACTCAGCACTGTCTTCAAGGTTTATCCATGCTGTGGCAAGTATTAGTGCTTCATTCCTTTCCATTGCCAAATATAGCCTATTGTATCGATATATCACATTTCACTATCCTTTCATCAAGTGACAGTTGTTTTCATTTTTTTTTGGCTATTAATAATGCTGCCATGAGCATTCATGTAGAAGTGTTTGTGTAGTTGTATGTACATTTACATTTCTCTTGGGTAAATACCTAGGAGTGGAATTGCTGGCTCATAGAATTTTTCTATTTAACATTTTGAGGAACTGTCAAATTGTTGTCCAAAACAGCTGTACCATTTTACATTCCCATCCGCAGTGTGTGAAGGTTCTAATTTCTCCCTCTTCATCAACACTTGTCATTGTCTATGTGTGAAGTGGTTTTTACTTGTGTAATGTTTGTATTGAAGGGTTTATAGAGGATAAAAGCAGTAGTTTAAAATATTAAATCTGTTTGTAAATAAATAAAAAAAAACTGTTAAATCTGTTTGTACTTAACAGTGTAGTACCAAAGTCACACCTCAGGTTTAGTTACCTGAAAAATCTAGCAGTAAGGAAAAAAAAAATCTTTTGGCTTACAGATTTTCTTTCAGGCTACTCCTTATTTGTTTTACATACTAGAGTCATTTAGGAAGAAATTAACCAGGCAGCCTGGGTGGCTCAGTGGTTTAGCGCTGCCTTCAGCCCAGGGCCTGATCCTGGAGACCGGGATTGAGTCCCACGTCGGGCTCCCTGCATGGAGCCTGCTTCTCCTTCTGCCCTCTGCCTGTGTCTCTGCCTCTCTCTCTCATAAATAAATAAAATCTTAAAAAAAAAAAAAAAAGGAAATTAACCTCAGATAATAATTTTTTTTAATTTATTTTATTTTTTAACCTCAGATCATTATTAAACAAGTTCTCAACTTTTGGGTAAGTGAATGCCCAGATTATTCTGGCAGCCTGCTGCATTGTCACTAGTCTGAGGACTGTGACTGGTTTAATGACTGAAGTTGTTGGGTTTTTTGGGGGAGGAAGGAGGTCCTTGATATCTATTCTTTGCCAGGAAGTTAATCATTGGAGGAGTTCGTTGTAAAATATGACCTTTTTTGGGATAGCACTGTCCAGTAGAAGTATAACATGAATCACATGTAATTTGAGGTATTCTAGTAGCTGCACTAAAAAGTAAAAAGAAACACATTAAATTAATATTAATAATATAGTTTATTTAATTCAGTGTATCAAAAATATTTATATCATTGGTTATATGTAATCAATAAAGAATTAACAATACTTTACACTTTTTATTACAAAGTCTTCTCAATTCAGATCAGCCACATTTCAAAGCTCGGTAGCTGCATATAGCTAGCAGCTGCATATTGAGCAACACTGTCATAGAGGTCTAAGAGCTTATGATCTGGATTTTCCTCACAAGTATAATCTGTATTTTTAGAAAAGATGAGTTCTTGATCAGCCTGTATTTCTGGTTCTTCAGTTTTATGTTGTTACTGCCTTTTTTCTTTTTTTCTTTTAAACGTGGAAGAGGGTCTTCAGAGAGGGTACAGAGAGAGACAAGCTCCTTAAAGCTCAGAATTTTAGCTGTGCGTAGCAATTAGTTAGCAGGAGGGGAAAAAATGGGGTCCCTTATCATGAAGGATGTACGAGGTTCTGTAGCAAATAAAAGAACTGTTTCCTCTTTGGTTCTTATTTTAATTGTTCTTATATGTTCAGTCTCCTTTGGCCTGCTCTTTATCAATTATATACCACTTGTACTATTTGATGACATAGCTCACTTGGTTAGACAAAATAAGGCTGTAGATTTGATCTCTGTAATTAATGACTGACTTTATGCCTGCTGGGGCTTCACTGTAGTAATAAGGTAGAATAAACAGGGTTCTGTGTTCCATGAGTTTACACTGTTGTTAGAGACTGCTGGTATTTGCTGGGTCCAATGCCAGCAAATAAAATTAAGACAACTATAAGAGGAGGAGATTTCAGAATGGGCATTCATTGTATAGACAGTGTGTCTGTCAATCATTTGATTACTAGAGGACTGAATTTGGTCAAATGTCTTAATATTTGAGTGCCTTCACCTATAGCTTATATTTTCTAGTTTGCCTTGGTGCCCGCCACTTTCTGTTGCTGTACATTCAATCTCTATCTCTACATCACTAGTTGATATGATTTGCCTAGGCCCTGCAGGCAGTTGAATGGTGACCTCCTGATGTCTATGATCAGTTCTAGGTCATCACCACAAAGGTGGGTCAGGGATAAGGAGATAGCTGGTAAGTGCCCCAGTGACAATGGATAAAAAGAGACTTTTATCTTTTGAGTACCTACATCTACATCGTTGGGCACAAATAGTTCCACCATATTTGACCATTGCATTAAGTACTGTTGACTATTGGGTATCTCAGAGTTCTAACAAATGTTCCATCAACCATGGTTCTGGTTTTCTGAAAGCTGACATGCAGTTATTCTAAATGGAATTCACTTGGAATTCATTTTGGATCATAGTCTACGAATGATATTCTGATTGAGAGAACGGGGACCACTACCTGATTTACATGATATATCCTATTGCACTCATTTTCGAGCTCTTGGTATTTGCGATCGCGTGGACCCAGGGCCCATTTGTTGAAGGCAACATGAAATCTTTATGAATTATAGGTCCTTAGTGCACAATTGTGGAATTAAAGAATACCATGAGTGGTATTGTCTTTTTGGTCTGCAGTTTATTTGGTGGCCATGTCAAGTTTTTGAATTACATTATGGTTTTGATAATTTCCAGGTATTTTAATTTAACACTTGTTCATTAACTTCACTTTTGAAATATGCTTGAAAAAAAATGAAATATGCTTGAAAGCTTTAGCCTTACTAAGAAATGTTTTTTAGTTTAGAATCTGAAATGCTTTGATTTATTGGTATTATAAAGTATTCATTTAACAGCTATTTTAACTGTTCTCAACTGAGTGAGTGCACAGCCTTCAGTCACTAAGTGCCAAGCTGGCTGACCCAGGGGGGACAGAATCGGAATCCTTACTTCTTCTCTAGTCCTTTCCACTAAATAATTCCACTCTTTTGGTGATAAAACCTAATGTAGACTTCTTTGGTGGCAACCCCCCCCCCCCCAACCAAAAAAAAACCAAAAAACAAAAAACAAAAGTTGACATGAAATTCTTTATATTATTGGAGATCCCTGGGTGGCTCAGTGGTTTAGCGCCTGCCTTCGGCACAGGGCGTGATTCTGGAGTCCTGGGATCGAGTCCCACATCGGGTTCCCTGCATGGAGCCTGCTTCTGCCTCTGCCTGAGTTTCTGTCTCTCTCTCTCTCTCTCTCTCTCTCTCATGAATAAATAAATGAAATCTTAAAAAAAAATTCTTTATATTATCTTTTTATCTCTCTTAGTATGACTCTTCACTTTGCTGCAGAAATATTTGTGTTTGATTATGGGGTACTGCCTGATGTTAGGGTATGTTAATACATGTTCTGTGTTGCCTTTCTAAAAGCAAAAAAAAAAAAAAAAAATCAGATTCTGAAACATCTTTGGTTGCAAGTATATCAGATAAGAGTTTACAGAACTCTAATGCATATATTATTGGTACAGTTTGGAAAATGCAGATGAACAGAAAAAGAAAACCACTTATTCCCCTGTCAATCCTTCATGAAATTTGTTGCATATTTTTAGGTCTTTTAAAAAATGCATATGCTTGTGATTGTTGTTTAATTACAGTCAAGTTCATCAAAAGCCAGGAATCTCAAAAAAGAGGTACTAAAAAATTATTACCTAAAATTTAACTTACTTGGAAAATTTATTGCAACATTTCATGCAACTCTTCTGGGTATCCTAGGGAGTATAGATCACTTTTTATACAGAAATAGAAACAGATTCATACTATATTTTCCTTCTATGTCATATTTAATATCTGCAGAATAATATGTGTTCGGTGTATGTAAGTTATGAGACATAATAAACACTCATGAACCTGACGAACCACCTAAAGGATTACTAGTACTCTCTTTAAGCTCCTGTACTCTCCTCCTACCTGTCCTCCTCCCCCTACCACTGTCATGAACTTTGTGTTTAGCATTCCCTTGCTTGTTAAAAAACTGGTTTTACATTTAATGTTTTAATGTTTTACTGTACAACATAATGTTTATTTTTTTTTAATTTTTTTATAATTGAGTGTGATAAAGAAAATATGTGGTCTTATAATTTACTTTTTTCAATCAATATTGTTTCCAAGATGTGTCTCACTTACTGCACTTATTTTCATGAATGTATAACGTTCTACTCTGTGAATTATATCATAAATTATATATTTTCCTGTTGATGGGTCTTTAGATTTCTGTGTTGGAGCTGTTTCAGAGTTCTGTGTGTTCATGTGTATATGTATATATATTGAATATATTCCTGGTGTTCATGTTTAAAGGTTTTCCTAGAGTTTATACCTATAGCTAGACTCTATCCATCTCTCTTAGGTGAGTGCTTTTGTGTCATAAGAAATCCTTCTCTGGCCCAAAGTCTTAAAGGTATTCTACATTTTCTTCCAAGTAGGAGTGGGTTAGTGTGAACACTTTGCCTTTCATGTAAAAGTTTTTAATGTAAGATCTAGCTTAAATTTAGAATTTAGTCTAAATTAAGATTTAGGTAAGACTAAATCAAGACATATAGAATTGTTTTATTTAAACATAGGATAATAAGAACATTGGATTATTAATTATATTATTGTATTCCCTATTAGTAGAGGATAATAGGAATCCAGCTGTAACAGCTATTTTATTGAATATTCCCTTCTTTTCTCATTTGATCTCTAATGTCACCTCTGGTATGTTTGTATGTTTAAGTAATGTTAGATGGTAAATGGTATTTTGTTATTAAATGGCAAATAGTATTTTGTTATTTGCCTTTCTTTAAAATTCCTTGAACATCTTTTCATAACATTAAATACTGTAGATTAGGTGCAGCCACTCTGGAAAATTGTGTGGAGGTTCCTCAAAGAGTTAAAAATAGACCTGCCCTACGACCCAGCAATTGCACTGCTGGGGATTTACCCCAAAGATACAGATGCAATGAAACGCCGGGACACCTGCATGTTTAACATGTATAAACATCAGTAAACACCCCGATGTTTATAGCAGCAATGTCCACAATAGCCAAACTGTGGAAGGAGCCTTCGTGTCCATCGAAAGATGAATGGATAAAGAAGATGTGGTTTATGTATACAATGGAATATTACTCAGCCATTAGAAATGACAAATACCCACCATTTGCTTCAACGTGGATGGAACTGGAGGGTATTATGCTGAGTGAAGTAAGTCAGTGGGAGAAGGACAAACAGTGTATGTTCTCATTCATTTGGGGAATATAAATAATAGTGAAAGGGAATAGAAGGGAAGGGAGAAGAAATGTGTGGGAAATATCAGAAAGGGATACAGAACATGAAGACTCCTAACTCTGGGAAACGAACTAGAGTGGTGGAAGGGGAGGAGGGTGAGGGGTGGGGGTGAATGGGTGACGGGCACTGAGGGGGGCACTTGACGGGATGAGCACTGGGTGTTATTCTGTATGTTGGCAAATTGAACACCAATAAAAATTAAATTTATTATTAAAAAATATTGTAGATTAGTTTTCAGTGTATGTATAGTAGATCACTATATTCAGTTCTTGTTTATTATGCATTGTTCATTCATGATCCTTCAGTCTCCCTCTCCAGGAAAGTTTATAACTGGCTTTCTCTCCATTCTTCTAGAGATACATGAATATGCATGAATGCACATGTATAAGTACAATCCTATGGAATCTTATTTTTTTATTGTGGTAAAATATACAAAATATAAAATTTTCCATTTTAGCCAGTTTAAATGTACAGTTCAGTGGTATTAATAAATACATTCACATTGTTGTGCAACCACGACCACCATCCAACTCCAGAACTTTTTCATCCTACAAAATTGAAACTGCATACCCATTAAACACTAATTCATTCTATTTTTGTCTGTTTCCTTGACAGCCACCATTCTCCTCTCTGTTTCAGTGAACTTGACTACATTTAAGTATCTCATATAAATGAAATCATAAACTATTTCTCCTCTTGTGACTAGCTTATTTCACTTAACGTAATGTCTTCCAGGTTTCATACAGGTTTAGCGTGAGTTAGAATTTCCTTCCTTTTTGAGGCTAAGTAACACTCAATTCTATGTATATACCACATTCTTTTTTTTTATTTATCCATCAGATGGCTGTTGTGAATAATGCTGCTATCAACATAGTTATACAAATATCGTTCAAATCTTTTGAATATATACTCAGAAGTGGGACTGCAGATCATGTAGTAATTCTCTGTTTAATTTTTTGAGGAACTTTCATGGTAGCTGCACCATTTTACATTCCCACCAGCAGTGCATAGGGTTCCAATTTCTCCTCATATTCTCCAACACTTGTCATTTTTTTTTTTTTTAATGATTATCATCCTAATGGGTATGGAGTGGTATCATTGTGGTTTTGATTTCCATTTTCCTAATGATGAATGTGCTGAGCATCTTTTCATGTGTTTATTGGCTATTTGTATATATTTGAAGAAATGTTGCTTTGAGTCCTTTGCCCACTTTTTATTAAGGTTGTTTGATATTGTTGAATTGTAGGTGTTCTTTATATATTTTGGAAATAAGTCCCTTATCAGTCATATGATTTTTTTTTTCGTTAATAGTTTCCTCTGGTGCACAAAAGTTTTTAATTTGCTGAAGTCCCAATTTATTTTTTCTTTTGTTGCCTGTGCTTTTGGTGTCATATCCAGGAAATCATGGCCAAATCCAAGGTCATGAAGCTTTTCCTCTGTTTTCTTCTTTAAGTTTTATTGTGTTGGCTCTTATGCTTGGGACTTTGATCTATTTGGGATCCATTTTTGTATATGGTAAGCATTCAACTTCATTTTTTTTTTTAAGATTTTATTTATTTATTCATGAGAGACAGAGAGAAAGAGAGAGATAGACAGACACAGGCAGAGAGAGAAGCAGGCTCCACACAGGGAGCCCGACATGGGACTCCATCTCCGGTCTCTGGGATCAGGCCCTAGGCTGAAGGCGGCACTAAACCACTGAGCCACCCACCTGGGCTGCCCTCAACTTCATTCTTTTGTGTAATCCCTTTTTAATGAAATGGTAGTCTGCTCTATACACCATATTTCTTGCTTTTTTCACTTAGTAGTGTATCTCAACCCCACTAATCTGTTTCTATTTTGTTCTATCCAGTATTTAGTTAACAGTGTAAGTCAGTATGTTGGAGAGCTGAGTATGGCTACCTTAAATAACAGTTAAATTAAAAGAATCAAATAGGAATGTTAAACCCAGAAATGAAAACTGAAAGAAAACAAAAGCAAGGAAGAGAGAAAGACAGAGGGAGTATATGGGCATAAGATTGTTAGCTTTTGCTCTCAGATTGCAATTTTGGTGAAAGTTTATCAGGTTTATATATTCATAACACTCTGTGAGTATATAATTTATCTTTAAATCAGTCCTCTGAAGTGTGGGTATTGTCCCCCCCCACACACACAGTTTTACAGTTGAAAAACTGATAACTCACCCAAGATTATATAGTTAATGAATGGCAGAGCTAGAATTTGAACACAGATAATTTTTAACTCCAAAGTCTAGGCTCTTTGCCATTAATGGTTCTCTGAAAATAAAAGGAACCTTTAATTAAATAGGATTGAGAAAGGCTGCATATTAGATCCTTCCCTTAGAAATTCAGTCTGAACTAGCATATTATGAGGTCTGATAAATCAGGTGATATAACAAAAAAAAAAACTTTAATTTTGTTTTAAATGTTAAAAGACACTTGCTCAGGGAGTTTGCTTGGCATCTTAACAATTACCTAGAACAGTTCTCCCTTAGCACTGTTGTGAGAAGTGCTGCTCTTACAGTTGTGTTCTCTTTCTTGTATCAAATCTTATAAAAGGCTGAGGACAGGAAATTAAATCTTAACTTGGTGAAGAAAAGAAACAGCCTATCTCGAATTATCTAACACAGACCAGGCATGTTGCATTTTGGAGAGTGAGGGTCAGTTTATATCATAAAATCTGTAAGGTAGCTCTTTTTCCAGAGGTGAATTGCATGTGACTGCAACTTCTGTTGTCCAAGTAAAAAGTTCTAGCTTTATTTCAGTGTGTATGATACGGTAAAATGGTAATAACAACAAAAGAATTTAAGACATTAATTTAGGAAATACTTAAGAAAAAATAACATTTGACCTGCAGTACTTCTTACACGAAAGCTTTCAGTTAAGGATTCTATCTTGGTCATGCATTGTTCATTTTAGCTGTACCACAGATAACATAAGCTCTGATTTAGGAAATGAAAGATTGTCTCTAAGTGTGTCATTTAAACATTGAACTGAAACCAGTGTCCGTGGTGGTCAGCAAATGAATGAATCAGCAGTCTATTTGCATTTATTTTGCAAGAGAAAGTCATTTTTTGGTTTGAGACTCAATCCCTTGCTTAGGCATTGCTTTAGTATTCCATAGGGCTAATCCTATGTTCATGATTTTACAGAATATTCTTTGATTTTTTCCCCATTTATTTTTCCAAGTTCTCAAGTTGTACAACACATCTTGTTAGTGCTTTAATTGGAAATACATTACATTTATTTTTATAACTTGGACAGAATTGTTTTCTTCATGATGTTATGGTATATTCCTTTTCTGTAACTAATCAAGTTTTCTCCCACTAAAGTTTAGTTTTTTTTTAATACATTCAACACACCAGTTACCAAGTATTTTATACTTTTTGTTGCTGTTTTAATGGAGATACTTCCCAATTTTTCTAGCTCATTACTACTGGTATATAGAATTACATTGATTTTTGCAGACTTGTTTTATGTCCAACAACTGTAGTAGACAAATTATTCTAATGATTCTTTGCTTAAGTTTTATAGAGATTCAAGTAGTGATAAATATATATTCATATATATTTATATATATATATTTATATATATATATAATTTTTGTAATTCTTTTGTTTTATTTGGCCCTTAAAAATTACTTGGAATAGGGGGATCCCTGGGTGGCTTAGCGGTTTGGCGCCTACCTTTGGCCCAGGGTGTGATCCTGGAGTCCTGGGATCAAGTCCTGCATTGGGCTCCCTGCGTGGAGCCTGCTTCTCCCTCTGCCAGTGTCTCTGCCTCTCGCTCTCTCTCTGTCTCTCAAGAATAAATAAATAAAATCTTAAAAAAAAATTACTCTGGAATAAAGAATATGTAATGTATACTATTATGAATAACTGAATCAGGGGCTTTTACATCTTTTAAGTGGGAGACCTCTAATGTTTAGCTATCAGATTTGTGATATGGATTATTTTAATCATATTAAAAAATACTTTATTGCTTTTTATAAAAAGGGATGGGATTACATTTTATAAAATATGTAATGTCTATTGCTATCATGACATTTTGCTTGAATCTTTTGTACAATATTAATAGTTTTACTTATTAAAAAAACCTTGCATTTGTGGAACAAAACCTATTTAAATAGGTTTAAAAATAAATCTCTTGAGATACTTCTTTAATTGCTTGAATTTTATTTCACATTTCTCACATCATTATTCATAAATAAAATTGTCCTGTAGTTTTCTGTTTTAATTTTATCAGCTTTAGGACCTGAGTAATGTTTTTTCCATAACACCTTAAGAGTAGTATGCCACATTTTGTAAGAAATTTCAAAATTTCTGTGTAAAGCTGGGTTTTGGATTTTAGTGCTCTTCTGGGGGTAAAGAAGGAGTGGTTAGGTAATTTGTCTTAGTGTCTTCTCTTGCAGGTTTATTTACTCATATCTTTTTGTATCAGTTTTGGCATCTAATATTTTAATAGCATATCATGCTTTGAACTTGAATTTTAAAATTTATTAGCAAAAAAAATAAATAAAATTTATTAGCATATAAATATGCATGGCATCCTCTAGTAATACTGTTCAATTTTATTTTGCCCTTTGTGATTTCTTTTTTAAATATTTTCTTTAATTTTTAAATTTTATTTAAATTCAGCTTGCCAACATATAGTATAATACCCAGTGCTCATCTCATCATGTGCCCTCATCAATGCCCATCACCCAGTTACCCTGTCCTCCCACCCACTTCCCCTTCTGCAACCTTTTGTTTCCCAGAGTTAGGAGTCTCTCCTTTTTTTTTAATTTTTAAAAAATATTTTATTTATTTGAGAGCAAGAGAGACAGCATGAATGGGGGTGGGGGTGGGAGAGGAGCAGAGGGAGAGAGAGGGAGAAGCAGATTCCCTGCCAAGCAGGGAGCCTGACATGGGACTCGATTCCAGGACTCCTGGATCATGACCCGAACCAAAGGCAGATGCTTAACCAACTGAGCCACCCAGGTGCCCCGTGATTCCTGTTATTTGTAACTCCGAGATTTTTCTTTGTCCATTTAATTTTTAAAATTTCTTTCTGAGGTATAATTGCCTACAATAAAATTCACCCATTTTACGTGTATAATTCCAATGAGTCTTGGACAAATACATACTGTTGTGGGATAGCCAGCACAGTTAAGATGTATTTCTTCCCATCACTCCAAATAAACCTTTATGCTTCTCTCTCATTTTCTAGGCCATTAGCAACCACTGATTTGCCATTTGTCATTATATAATTCTGCTTTTTAAAAAATTTCATATAACTGGAGTCATATAGCATATAGTCAATTTGAGTAGTTCCCCCCCTCCCTCATCCCCGAGTAGTGTTTATTTTTTTTTTTTAAGTGGTCCAGAATGTGGTTCATGTTGGTGAATGTTTCAGGTACACTTGAAAATAATGTGTATTTTGCTATTTTGGGGTGATATACAAATATGAATTAGGTCAAGTTGGCTTATAGTGTTCAAATCTTTGCTGATTTTTAAAATTCTGTCAATTCCTGAGAAAGATATGTTGAAAGTTCCTAACTTTAGTTGCCTTGTATATTTCTCCTTTCAGTTCTGTGATTGTTGAAACTCTGTTATTAGGCAATACATACTTAGGATTGTTATGTCCTGTTGGTGAATTAATCCTTCTATCATTATTAATATCCCTCCTAATATTCATTGTTCTAAAATCTACTTGTTGATATTTATACCACTTCAACTTAGTGTCTACCTTTATTTGTATTTTTCCATCCTTTTACTTTTAATCTGTGTTTTTATATTTAAACTGTTTTTCTTATAGTGTGTGGTTGGGGCTTGCTTTTTTATGCAATTTGACAACCTTTGCCTTTTAATTGGAGTAGACTGTTTATATTTTCTGTAATTATATGCTTATATTAAACATGTTTTCTTTTCTTTTCTTTTCTTTCCCTTTTCTTTTCTTTTCTTTCCTTTTCTTTTTCTTTTTTTTTCTTTTTTTCTTTTTTTCTTTTTTCTTTTTTTTTTTTTTTTTTTTTAAGTAAGCTCCGTGCCCAGTATGGGGCTTGAACTCAAGACCCCAAGATCAAGAGTTGCACATTCCACTGACTGAGCCAGCCAGGCACCTTCATATTTTCCTTCTGTTTGTTTTCTATTTGTTGCATCTGTTCTTTCCTTTCCCATTTTTCCTGTTTTTTTTTTTTTTTTAACTTTTGTTGAGAGTTTTTATGATTCCATTTTGTCTTCTTTCTTGGTTTACTTGGTTTATGTCTTTGTTTTATATTTTCAATGGTTGATATAGGGTTTATAGTATACATTTTTAATTTATTACTATGTTCAAATAATGTTAATACCATTTCATCTATAACTTCCAGGATTTACAGTGGTATACTGTAATTTTTCCTGTCCAGTTCCTTTCATGGCATAAGAAGCTACCAATAACTTAGTGCCTAAAACTATACACTGTTAAATTTACAAACCTATTCTAATGGTAAGGCATTTGAATGGATCATAGTAGGGATGGTCCATGTTGTGGCCTCTTGAGAAGGGCTTCAAAGCTGGGGACAATTATCTGAAGATTTTGCTCACTCACATGTTAAGCAGTTGAGGCTGGCTGAGACCTTAGCTTATGTAGTATGTTGGCTAGAACTCATACACATGACCCCTTTGTATGGCCTAAGTTTTCTTACAGTCTGGTGATTGAGTTCCAAGACAGTTTTTTTTTTTTTTTTCAAGACAAATTTTCTAACAAAAAACAGACAAATAGAAATTATTTTACCTTTTATGACCTAGCCTTGATCTTGAGTCATGCAGTGTTTCTCCTGCTGTATTCTCTAGGTGGAGGCAGTTACAAAGATTTGCCCAGATTCAAGGAGAGGGAATATAGATGTCCTCCTCCCCACTCTCCCACTTTACTCTGTCCCCATCTTATTGGAGGAATATCAGTGTCACATTGGAAGCAGAGCATATGGGTTGAGATGGGAGGCAGTCTTTGGAAAATGCAGTCTTTGGAAAATGCAGTCTCTTACACTCTCCCATATCTCTGTGCCTCTGTTATCGGACATTTTTATTTTTTGTATGTTGTAAACATCATAATATGTTATTTTGTTTTCAAAATGTCTTCATGTTTTCCCACATATTTGCCTTTTCTTTTACTCTTCATTCCTTTTTATAGATCCAAATTTACATCTGATACTCTTCTTCTATGTGAAGAACTTTCTTTAACATTTGTTATAGCAGGGATCTGCTCCTGATGAATACTCTCAGCTTTTATTGGTCTAAAAAAGCCTTTATTTTGTCTTCATGTTTATTTATTTGTGTGTGTGTGTGTGTGTGTGTGTGTCTTCATGTTTAAACTTAAACACTTCACTAGTTATCGAATTTTATGTTGACAAAGTTTTTTTCTTCAGCACTGTAGGATCTTATTTTTCTGTCCTGTGTGATTTCTAGTGAGAAGTCTACTTTCATTTTCATCTGTGCACCTATTTGAATAGTCTGGTTTTTTTCTTCAGATGCTCAAATTTTTCTTTTTTTTTAACTAATCAATTTATTTATTATTTACTTTACAATTTGCTGTGCTTTGGTGTTTTTTCCTTTATGTTTCTTTCATTTAAAAAAAGATTTTATTTATTTATTCATGAGAGACATAGAGAGGCAGAGACATAGGTAGAGGGAGAAGCAGGCTCCCTGGTGATGTGGGACTCAATCCCAGGACCCCAGAATTATGACCTGGGCCAAAGGGAAATGCGCAACCACTGAGTCACCCAGGCATCCCTCCTTTTTGTTTCTTCTGTGTGGGACTTGTTGAGTTTGGAGAGAGTTGAATCTCTTATAGTTTTCATCAAATGTATCAAATTTTCAGCCATGATTTCTTCAAGGTTTTTTTTTTTTTTTCCTTTCTCCCTTCAGTGTTTCTGGACTTTAGTTCTGTTTGAACACTTGATAGTCTCCAATAGATTATGAGACTTTTTTTTCTTCCCAGTGTATTTTTCCTATTCAGTGTATTTTTCATTTTATATATTTATTTTTAAGTTTTTTTTTAGAGCCATGTGAGCAGTGGGAGGAGGGGCTCTGGGAGAGAGAGAAAGAATCTGAACCTTAAGCTGACTCTGCTGAGCATGGACCCTGATTCAGGGCTCGATCCCATGACCCTGTGATTGTGACCTGGGCCAAAGTCAAGAGTCAAACAGACACCTGACTGAGCCACCCAGGTACCCCATAGTTTTCTTTTTAGATGCTGTATTTTTAAAAAAACTCTACATGTTCCATTGGGTCTGTTGTTTATTGTTTTTGTTTTAACTTTTAAAAAGATTTTACTTATTTATTCATGAGAGACACAGAGTCAGAGACATAGGCAGAGGGAGAAGCAGGCTCCCTGTGGGGAGCCTCAGGAGGGACTCACTCCTGGAACTCTGGGATCACGCCCTGAGCCAAAGGCATATACTCAACCACTGAGCCACCCAGGTGTCCCTCTTGTTTTTTTTGTTTTGTTTTGTTTTGTTTTTAAATCTATTTCTCTTCTTTCCACATCACATTTATATGACCATATTAATAATATGCGTTATAATATTTTTGTCTTTTAATTCCATAATGTCATTTGTCTTTAGTTCCGTTTATGGTTCTGTTTTCTTTTTATTTATTTTTCTTTTTTTATGGTTCTGTTTTCAGTTGATTAATTTTTCTGGATGTGCATCATCTTTTCCTCTTTCCTTTGTGTGGCTGAACATTTTGGATGTTACATTTTACTTTTTTGGGCATTGAATTTCACTATATTCTTTTAAAGAATGTGGGACTTGTCACACATTTAAGTAACTTTAAGTAACTTTTTGATCCTTCTGAAGCTTGCTTTTAAGACTTATATGGCTGGTCACAGCAGTCTTTTTTCCTTAGATTGTGGCCCCACTACTGAAGTGTGATCCTTCTAGCGATTCTGAGGTTTCTCCATTGCCGCCCTGTGTGAACTCTGGGAATTGTTGGGCTGATTGCTTTTTGGTAGTTTGTTCCCTGCTCTTGAGGAAAAGGTTTCTGAGATAAAAGGGGGAACCCCTTTATAGATCATCAGATCTTTACATGCATGCAGCTCCTTGCTTTTCAGTACATTGTCCCTCAAGTTCTGACTGCAAATTCTCAGCTCCCCCACCTCTGTTGTCTCTTCAATACAGTCAGACCCCTAAATCCTGTTTCAAATTTCTGTCCCTTTGGCGAAGCCTGGAAATTGCCTTCAGGCAGCAAAGTTTGGTCAGTCAAGGAATTTACTTTATTTCCATTCTCTTGAGGATCACAATCTTGTGCTGCTCTTTGCCCAGTGTCTAAAAACTGCAATTTCACGTTATTTTTTTCAGATTTTCTAGTTGTTTACAAGAGTAGGGCAATTCCTGTAGTAGTTACAACTTCATGTTCATAATTGGAAGTCTTCCTGTTTAAATTGTCTTAGTACTTTCAATGATTCATCTGTTTTATTTGCCAAAAAATTCATTGTCAATTCTACTTTCTAATTTTCCAGTTTCCTCCTATTTAATTTTTAAAATTGGTTTAAATATATATATTGAGTATGTACTTATATAACACATAAAAATATCATTTTAACTATTTGTAAATGTACAGTTCCTGGCATTAAGTACATTCACATTGTTGTACAACTATCACCACATTGTTCATCTCCAGAACTTTTTCATCCTGTCAGATTGAACTCAGTACCCATTGAGTACTTAACTCTCCATTGCGTCCTCTCCCCAGGCCTTGGCAACCACCATTCTTTCTGACTACTCTTAGGATTAAATGAAGTCATATAATATTTCTCCTTTTGTGACCGGTTTATTTTACTTAGCATGATGTCTTCAAGATTCATCCATGTTGTAGTATGTGTCAGAATTTTCTTTTTAAGGATGAATATTGTTTGGATATATCACATTTTGCATATCTATTTGTCTATTGATAGACATGGGTTATTTCTACCTTTTGGCTGTTGTGAAGCCAAAAGGTATATAGTACAGGCTATAGTACAGCTATGAACTGGCTTTACAAATTCCTGTTGGGAATTCCTGCTTTCAGTTTTGGATATATACCTAGGCCTTACTAAGTTTTATGGACACATGCCTGAGAGAATGTTGAGATGTTCAGGAACAGTTCCTGGTAGTATATTGCTGATCCAGTAAAATCCAGTTTTTAAATATTCCTATTTTTGCATTCTCAGCTGTCTATTTGAAATCACTATGTTTGAAATTCATTTTGTTCCAGAAGATATATATTTTCATTCTGGTATTTGAATCATGTTTGATTACATATATTTGTGATATGCTTAGATGTAGTATTTGTTTCTATTTTTATAACTACTTTTATGTTGATCCATTAAAGTGAATTCTAGCTACAAAATAATACTGTATAGTAGCAAAAATGCTAATTTAAGAAGTAAACAGTAGCATGCCAATGGTTTTTAAATAGCCTCGTTACTTAGCTCAGTAGTTCTCAGCTAGGGTAGTGCTATTTTGGAGGGGGGGAGTGCATTTTTGATAGTTACCACACTGGAGGTTGTTGTAGGCTAGTGAGCAAGGGGCTAAGTTTGTTAGATACTTTACATTGTGCAGGACAATGCTGTACAGTGCATAACTGTTCTGTCTCATATGAGGTTGGAAGCTCCTGTGATTACCTCAGTCTAAAATATTCTCTATATATATACACAAGGCATTTTTACATGATGTTAATATATACCGCAGTCTGTTAATGCAACTAGTATGTATATCAAAGAGTAATGTCATATATGTTCATAATGTCTATATGTTCATATAGAGCTTTACCAAGAGCTATTTACCATTTTGGAAAAATGCATCACTCTAGTGGTACCCCTTAGAGTATTTTGGTTACCATTTAAGCCACCTAATTTAGTTGGCATTTGTAGCTGTCACATTCATAGTGATTCTTCATATTGGCGCATACCTCTTACTAGATCATATCTTCAGGTATAGTGATGCTTAAGTTTTTATATATTAGTTCTTTATTATGAATCAGTTTTCTTTCTCTTTCATATTATAGTTAGGGTATTGTATTGATTTTTTAAAGCTATGTGCCTAGGTAAGTTATCAATTAATATAATTTCAGGGTAATAGAGCAACTGTTAAAAAGTTTGTTATAGGGCAGTCCGGGTGGCTGAGCGGTTTAGCGCTGCCTTCAGCCCAGGGCCTGATCCTGGAGACCTGGGATCGAGTCCCATGTCAGGCTCCCTGCATGGAGCCTGCTTCTCTCTCTGCCTGTGTCTCTGCCTCTCTCTCTCTTTCTCTATGTGTCTTTCATGAATAAATAAATAAAATCTAAAAACAAAAAAAGTTTATTATAAATAGGAAGTTTTGAGTCTGATAAGCTTAGAGCCTCTGAATTGACTAACTAGCAGAGAGAACTGAGCTGCATAGTCCCTGCAGCACATATACAACCTTTAAGATTGCTTTTCTATTTCTGTGAAAAGTTATCACTAATATGTGATAATGTGTGAAAATATTCTTTTATCAGTATTCCTTGGAAGTTACCACTGTCTCATGAATGACTGGGCAGTAAGTACCATTGATACTTCGAGAAACAGTGCTGTATATCTTATCTCGCTTTTATATGTTGACCTTATTTTTCTCAATTACTGTTTTTGTTCTGAATTCTATATATAATTTTTACTTCAAGCCTTTTTGTTTTGTCTTAAGTTTTATGTATTAATGCATAACTGACATATAACATAGTAGTTTCAGGTGTAGTCTAGGATGCTTTTTATTTTAGTTCAATATTGAACTCTATCCTTTAGTCTATCCCTTTTAAAGAGCCGGTTATTGAATTTGGGTTTTAATTCATTGTGATATGACTTTCATAAGAAAATCTGATCTTTTCATTTATCAGTATATTTTTTATATATATAAATTATCTAATACCATAAGCCCAACTGTAGGATGGACCTTTTCAACACTTCTAAACATTTTTGATGTGCCTTTGCAGTCCTTAATGGCAAATGAAATTTGCAATTTACTAGTGGATAACTTTGTATTGCAAATGTCATTGCCTGCTTACATATCAGTTTAGCCATGTATAGAGGTGTCTTTTCACTCACTTGCCATCTCAGCTGTTTGCACTGACATTACATATGGCTAAATTTTTAAAAGGATTTTATTTATTCACGAGAGACACGGAGAGAGGCAGAGACATAGGCAGAAGGAGAAGCAGGCTCCCTACAGGGAGCCCGATTTGGGACTTGATCCTGGGTTTTGGGGATCACGTCCTGAGCTGAAGGCAGACGCTCAACCACTGAACCGCCCAGGCATCCCCATATGGCTGAATTTTTAAGTTAAATTTAAGTAAATAATTTGTTTTATATTTCTTCGAAAGGAATATGATGTAAAGATTGTTTTATGTGTAGGAAACAGCCTGTACCAGGACAGATGATACAATTAAAAGGGATAGAAGTCCCTAACTCATTAGAACACATCTTAGAATTTGAATGTAAGAGAGTTGAATGTGACTGATTCATGACTTGTGGATTATATTTAAAAATTCTTCAGATTTTTGACAGAAATTGCTCAATTTCTCTTGCTTTTTAGTTAAGAAAAAGTGAAACTGAGTATAACCACATACAAAATTTAGCAGATTCCCAGATATTCCTCAATTTGCCTCAAAATCTTGCATTCTGAAGATGTCCAAGAACAGAATTACATAGTTTTCAAAAAGTGACATGTTAATCTGATACGACACATGACTGCAGATTCCCAAAAGTTCAGATAAATTGTTAAACTCTGACTTTGAAGAAAGTTTCATTTCAAACTTTGATCGGATTTTGAAGAGGAAAGTGGTATATAATTTTTTGAGAAATGTGTTGCTATAATTTCACGATGGATGGCATCATAGAATGGAAGAAGTGAGTTATATTTCTCCCTTTTAAATCTTTCCTCTTTTTAAAAAAATATTTATTTGTTTATTCAGGAGAGAGAGACATACACAGGCAGAGGGAGAAACAGGCTCCATGCAGGGAGCCCGATGCGGGACTCGACCCCGGGTCTCCAGGATCACACACTGGGCTGAAGGCGGCGCCAAACTGCTAAGCCACCGGGGCTGCCCATCTTTCCTCTTTTCAAAGATTTCTTTTGCTAGACAGATTATACTTACCATTTCAGTTTATTCAGAACCTGAGTTCACACATTAACCATTTATTTATTTTAAAAATATTTTTTTATTTTAGAGAGAGTGTGTGTGCATGAACGGGGAAGGGGCAAGGGAGAGGAAGAGATGAGTGAGAAAGAATCTGAAGCAGACTCCACACTGAGCTCAGAGCCCAACATGGGGTTTGATCCCATGACTGCGAGATCTTGACCTGAACTGAAATCAGGAGTCTGATGCTCAACTGATTGAGCCATCCACATATCAACCTTTTAGTAATTATATTTGTAATGAACTTCACACTATTCAGAGAATAAAATAAAATGTATACATTGTGTGATGGTAGACATGCTCTAAATACCTCAATTATAGTGTTTACTTTATTTTTATTTATTTATTTATTTTTAGTGTTTACTTTAGAGGTATGTTTCCCACCTTCACATGATAATAAGAAGCTCTAATGTGTTGTTACATAGCATTCCTAGGCTCCTTCCTTGAAATTTTTGATCTCCTAAGTCTATTTTAGAGCCCCAGAATTTAAATTTGTAGGCACCCTAAGTGATTCTTCCAGGATAGTTTGGGAAATACCACTATAGAGCCTGGGCTCATTTCTGGGAATGCTGCCTCATTTTGGCTGCTATACAGAATTTCTTTGCTACTTTTTAAGATATATTGCTTCTAGTTATAGTGATATTTCGAATATTGCTGATATCTTGCAAGTACTTCCTTTGTATCAGGCCCCACGCCAAACACTGAATGGGTTGAATCCTCACAATTCTTGGAGGTATAGGTACTATTATTCTCATTTTGCAAATAAGAATAAATAATTGTATAAGGTCTTTAGCTATTAAGTGGTAGACTCAGGATTGGAACTCAGACAAATGGGCTTAAAGCCAGTGCTCTAAGGCACACTAAACTGGCTGTTGGAAGTCAAATGGTAAGCTAAGTTGGTTGTGCAGGACATCATAGTGTACAGTTTGCTATGTGTACGAGGTAAGAGACAAGGTAGAACATAAGGTTGAAAGCTCAACAGAGTGTTGCCTCCTAAATATGTGAGAGTTAGAGCAGAAAATAGTAACCAATCCTGGAGATCCACATAGGAGTCAATTAGATAACTATTAATGCTTCTGTAGATTAGCAGTTTTCAACATGTGGTCCCTATACTCCTGGAAACCCTGAGACCCTTTCATGGGGTCTTCAGGGTCAAACTGTTTCATAACATTACTGAGAAATTGTGACTTTTTCACTGTGTAAACATTTGTACTTACTGGTACAGCTGCATTGGGAGGTAGAATGTTGGTGCCTAAGCAGGAAACAGGACATTGGCACTAGATTATTTTAGTAGCCATTGTACTCTTCACTGCCATACATTCGCTCTACAGTTAAAAAAGAAAAAAAAGTTAGTTCCATTTAAGAACGCCATTGTTTAAATAAAAAATAGAGTAAAAGAGTATACATCCTTTGATTAGTCTGTATAATGTAATATACAGAAGTACATAGATGGCACTTTTGCATATTTTAGTACCTAGGTGGTTTTAAGGAAAAGCACTTGGAGGATTAGAGTTCTGTACTGCTGACTTAGCAGATTTTTTTCATGGAATACTCTTTAAAAAAAAGGTTTTATTTATTTATTTGGGGGGGGGGAGAGAATGTGGGGGAGGAGCAGGCAGAGAGGAAGAGGGACAAGCAGACTCTGCTTGAGTGCAGAGCCCCATATGGCCAATCCCACAACCCTGAATTTATGACCGGAGTCAAAATCAA
The DNA here is from genome assembly GCF_048418805.1 of Vulpes vulpes. Lineage (NCBI taxonomy): Eukaryota > Metazoa > Chordata > Mammalia > Carnivora > Canidae > Vulpes > Vulpes vulpes. The sequence goes on along the minus strand of NC_132789.1, from coordinate 16,879,957 downwards.
GAATCGGCTGTCTAACTGAGCCACTCATTTTTACTTGAAAGATTAGTTGATAGAAAAATTATGATTGGGTAATTAGCAGACATTTTCTAAAAAAATGAAAGAACTGAGAAGTAGGAGGTTCTGGGTGTTGTCTTTTATAGGGACTACTAGTGCCAGACCTTGCAGATTAGATCTTTCTTTCTTCTGGAGCCGAGGCCTCTGCCATAGCTATGTTCTGGCAGATCCTCAGGCATCTGAGCCTGATCCCCTTCTTCTTTCAGTTGGGATAGGGAGAATAGCCCAGAACCCTGGAACAAACAGGATGTAAGTGATCAATACAGATTCTACTCAGTGAATGTAGATTATAGCAAGTTCAAGAAAAAAAGTCCAGACTTCTAATGAAATGTTTCACTGTAAAGCTGCTTAGAATGAAGGTCTTTCAGAAGCCATCTGCACAATTTTCCAGTTATCTAGGAAATATTTCCCCTCTAAATGTATTGTGTGTTGGGTTTATTGTGTATTGTGTTGGATGTTTTGTGTTGAGATTTACCCTGATTAGTAAATATATGAAACTGAGTGGTGGTGGTGGTGGGGAATGAAATAACTGAGGGGCGCCTGGCTGGCTCAGTTGGCTAAGCATCCGTCTCTTTGATTTTGGCTCAGGCCATGATCTCAGGGTCGTGAGATCAAGCACTGTGTTGGGCTCTGCACTGAGCCAGAGTCTGCTTCAGATTCTCCCTCTGCCCCTCCCCTATACTTAAACACATTCATGCTCCCTCTCTCCCTCTCTAAAATAAATACATTCAATCTTAAAAATAAGAAAACTAGTAGTATGTGTTGCCAATGGTAAAATTTGAGCTTGACAGCTTCCCAGTATTTAAAGGCTTCTCTGAAGAGATCGATGGTAATGTTAAGAAATATGAATTTTTAATGTTGAATGAAGAAATGTAAGAATGTTTTGAAGAGCTATGTAACAGTGAAATAATATTTGGTGAATAAAGACCCAAAGTGCAAGATAGACCAATGGATTTTAGTGTAACATTGATGTGATTTCAGATTCCTTATTGTATGTAATCTTTAAAAAACTATTATCTGTTGAGTTTTGTTGTAGTATTGAAGAAGAATATCCACAGTTTTCTGAAAGGCTATTTAAAAACTCCCTTTGGCCCAGGGCGCGATCCTGGAGACCCGGGATCGAATCCCACATCAGGCTCCCGGTGCATGGAGCCTGCTTCTCCCTCCGCCTGTGTCTCTGCCTCTCTCTCTCTCTCTCTGTGACTATCATAAATAAATTTAAAAAAAAAAAAAAAAAAATTAAAAACTCCCTTTTAAACTACAGATTTGTGTGAGGCTAAATATTTTTAAATATATTTCAACCAAAGCAAATTATTGCAACAGATTAAATGCTGAAGTAGATATAGTGCATCTGACTTCTGTTAAACCGTACGTTAAAGATACTTGCAAAAATGTAAAAAAAACACTGCCACTGTTCTTTTTTATTTTTATTTATTTATTTTCTAACTTTTTTAAAAGAAAAGTTACATTTCATTAAAACATGTGATTTATGTGTGTATGTAATGGGTTTATTGTTTTAAAATAAATATATTTATAAATATTTATATATTTAATGTTCTAAGTTCTGAGTTTAATATAATCATCAATAGATACGATGTGCATAAACAAAACCCTTTTGGGTCCCCAGTGGGAATCCCAGAATCAAAAAGTTTGAGAACAGCTTCTGTAGACACTGGATATTATTTTACAGTAGTATTGTACAGTACAGTATTTTAATTATTGACTTGTTTATTGTTGTTTTAAAATCTTAATCCCTGAAGGGATTAAGCCCAGAATTCTAGGATTAAGCCCAAAATTCTAGGATTGAAACCATGTGGGAAATGAAAATATTGAGAACCACTATCCAAAGCCATGTTCCAAATCCTTTGACAGTTCTCTTTTATCGCTAACTCTCTTATAGGCTTCCTTATAGTATCTTTCTTTTTAGTATCTCAACTCTTAAGGGTCAGGGATCCAGAGCATATTTTGAAAGGTACTTTATGTTCTGCTTCCTTCCCTACCACCCATCTCTTATTCTTATTCTTATAATGTAGTTATTATCCCTCAATTTGAGAAATTGTTCTTGAGAGATATTAAAGATATCTTTAAAGTTTTATGGTTTTATTTAAGATGGTTGGAAGTCTGAATGTTGATGGTATTTTGTTCTTTATGTATATGGAGGAAATCTTGGTCTGATGGGAATGCCTGAATAATAGGGATTAGGAAGTCTGGATTGTGGTCTTGAATCCACTTTTAACCAGCTATGAAATTTTTTGTTCTCTTGGTTTGCTCATGTGTGAAAGGCAGATACTAATTACCCACCCTTACTTACATCTTATTCAGCAGATAGTTGACTTTTTAAAATGTGCTTGGTAGAAGAGATACAAAGAAGAATCAGGCATGAATCCTGCTCTCAAGTAATTTAGGGTCTAGTAGGAAAAGCAATGTCATTTTTATTTTATTTTATTTTATTTTATTTTATTTTATTTTATTTTATTTTATTTTATATTTATTTATTTATTTATTTATTTAGCAATGTCATTTTTACTTTGCATTTTAGTTATTTGTAGATGTATCTTTTTTTAATTATTAGAATATAACTTTTTTGAAGGCAAACCCATTTTTACACCCTAAGTAATGGATACCACCAGCAGAACTTTGTACCTTTAAGATATAAGAACTGTTTCATAACACAAAAAATAAGGGACAGGGCTAATCTGTTCGGAGATTGGATTGTTTATTACATGTTATGATTTTAAGGGTGTGATTTTTTGGGCAGCCCTGGTGGCGCAGCGGTTTAGTACTGCCTGCAGCCCGGGGTGTGATCCTGGAGACCCGGGGTCAAGTCCCATGCTGGGCTTCCTGTATGGAGCCTGCTTTCCCCTCTGCCTGTGTCTCTGCCTCTCTGTGTGTGTGTGTGTGTGTGTGTGTGTGTCTTTCATGAATAAATAAATAAAATCTTAAGGGTGTGATTTTTAAAAATCTACTAGAGATTTGATTGTGTATTAAATGTAATAGCAGTGTCCTCCCCTGCCAGATAAACCAGGATTCAGTCCTTTGCTCTGATACACACAAATGAAGACATCTTACTGATGTAGTATCACTGGAAGATGCTGTGATTTACTGTAATAAAGCAAGGGTCCATCACAGCCTGGTTAACTAAAAATGTGGCTTCTGGCATAGCTAAATGAAATCTAGATTACATTGATAACAATCTCTTCAGGATTGGATTCCAAAACTTCTTGTTCTTTTTTTTTTTTTTTTTTAAGATTTTATTTATTTATTCATGAGAGAGACACACAGAGAGGCAGAGACCTACACAGGCAGAGGGAGAAGCAGGCTCCCTGGAGGGAGCCCAATGCGGGGACTCAGTCCCCCCTACTCGGTGCCCTGAGCTGAAGGAAGACAACCCTGAGCCACCCAGCTGTCCCCCAAAATTCTTATTCTTTTCCCCTGCCTATCGTTGCCAAAACCCTTTCCAAGGTTTTGTCCTTTGGGAGAATTTTATGCTTTGTCTCCTCCCTTATTATGGTTTTTTTTTTTTTAATGTTATAGTACAGGAATCAGTGCATATGGCCTGCAGGCCAAATCTGACCCACCAGATGTTTGTGTAAATAAAGTTTTATTGTAACAGCCATGCCCATTTGTTTATATATTATCTATGGCTGCTTTCATGCTGTCATGGCAGAGGTTAATAGTTGGAGCAGAGACCCTGTGGTTTGCAAATTTTAAAGTATTTACTTTGTAGCCATTTACAGAAAAAGTTTGTTGGCTTCTGCTTCTCACACTATTTCTGACAAAGTGCTAGTTCCTCCTCCCTCCTTGCTCCCAATTTGTCATGAGCACATTTTTGGGTAAAATACACTAAAATAAATTACCAGGGGAAAAAAGTAATAATAGCTTATGAAATGCATGCCCCCCAATTTTATTATTAGAGGCAACAGACATAGAATTACCAAATTGTTGTAAAAGTTTCAAAATCATTCTGTTTTTGTACTTTACTTGAAGTGGGTCAGTTACCAGTAGTTGCGAACCAACACCAGTACTGAATCACATTTTTTTAAAAGAATTTTGTTTATTCATAGAGACACAGAGAGAGAGGCAGAGACATAGACAGAGGGAGAAGCAGACTCCCTGTGGGGAGCCCGACGTGGGACTCCATCCCTGGACTCTGGGATCACACCCTGAGCTGAAGGCAGACACTCAACCACTGAGCCACCCAGGCATCCCCTGAGTCACATTTTATTTTATTTTATTTTAAAGATTTTATTTATTTATTCATAAACACAGAGAGAGGGGCAGAGACACAGAAAGAGGGAGAAGCAGGCTCCATGCAGGGAGCCCGATGTGGGACTCGATCCCGGGTCTCCAGGATCACACCCCAGGCTGCAGGCAGCGCCAAACCGCTGCACCACCGGGGCTGCCCCCTCAATCACATTTTAAATAGCCCTGTTATAGTAGTCAGTTTGTTATTTACAAACTTTTATATTTATGTAACTTATTTAATAAGTACAAAATATTTATATAATTTATTTGGTATATAGTTTATATGCCAAAATATATTGAAGATGTATCTGGAAAGTGATGTGTCTTCCACAGGTGACTGAGTTCTTTCTTGGATAATTTTGCTTGTTCTTTATCAACTTGACCTTGCATAGTGAATGAGCAGACTTTTTGACTGTGTGTTTTATATTGTGTTTGAATTTAATACAGCTTCATTACTATTAGGGACAATATGTCTTATAGATACAAATTTCAAAAAGAATTCTTTTAAATTAGTGGTTTTTTAAGGATTTTTGTTTCAGGTATTTTTGGGGGCATCAGATAAACTATATATACACAGACACTACTGTATTTGATGTGTATTATGTGTGTGTGTGTGTGTATATATATATATATATATATATAATCACAATTTTTACCTCTGTTATTGCTTGAAAACATTTAGATTTAGTAATCTTTAGTAATCTTTTCCTTATTTAGGAAAAGATGTTAGGATTTATTTTTATATATTATAATAAGCACACTGTAAGTTTTCTTTATAGATAAAATCTCCCCATTATAAATTTTTTTTACTGTGCCTCCAGGAAGCATGATGAGACAAAATAAAAAGTGAAAGCATAATTGTTTATTTTAAGGACTAAATAAAGGAAACACTAATAGATTATAAAAAGAAACTGGTTCATAAAAAGTTAAAAAATATACTGTCTGACGTGCAGTTTCACTCCTGCTAGTTTGGCTGCCTGTAAATTCTTGGCTCACATTTAGTTTTCTCTGTTGTCCTCTGCCATACTGTATTGCTGTCAAAGACTAAAGATATTCTGATAGTTTTTATAAGTGATTTGGTCTTTTTGCCTGGATGCCAGAATTTTTGCTGTTTTCAAAGTCTAGTAATTTCACTAGATTGTGTCCTAGGATTGGTCATTAGAGATTGATAGATTTGATATATGGTTTGAAATTTTTTTTAAGGATTTTATTTATTTATTCATGAGAGACACAGAGGCAGAGACATAGGCAGAGGGAGAAGCAGGGTGCCTCTGGGGAGCCTGGTGCAGAACTCAGTCCCAGGACCCTGCGATCACTGAGCCAAAAGCAGACACTTAACCACTGAGCCACCCAGGTGCCCCTATAGTTTGGATTTTTTTATTTCATAAAATTTTTCCTAAATTATGTTTTAGTATTTTTTTTAATGTTCCATTGCTTTGCTTTTGTTTTGGGGGCCATAATGATGTCATTTAATTAAATTTTTAAAGCTGATTTTGAAATACTGCGTTATAATTTTCATCTCTTACAGAGGCATGTTTTTCTGGTATGCTTTCATTGTCTTAAGGATGGTATCTGCCTCCCTCTCCCTTTTTTTTTCTTATAATTTTGAGATATAACCCAGTGCTTTCCCTTCCTTGCTCATTTGTAAGTGAAATTAATTTCCTGAACTTTTTAAAAATTATTATTTATTTATTTATTTATGAGAGACACAGAAGGAGAGAGAGGCAGAGACACAGACAGAGGGAGAAGCAGGCTCCATGCAGGGAGCCTGATGTGGGACTCGATCCCAGGACTCCAGGATCACACCCTGGGCTGAAGGCGGCACTAAACCACTGAGCCACCAGGGCTTCCCAATTTCCTGAACTATTAGAAAAAATAGAGAGTCATGAAAATTTTTCTAGCTTCATGGTTCCAGCTCCCTTTTCTGAATTTTCTGTTAGGGGGCGGGGGGCAGAGGGAAGCTTCACACTTCTCTTGGCCCTTACTCCTTCCAGTTGTTTATCCAGGCCACTTTCTTCCTTTCCCTCCCTTGTCTCTTATGCTTAACTTGGATTCTGTTGTTCCCAGCAGTTGCTCCTCAGTACAAGGCTTTGCCCTGAAAGAGAGCTTCAGATGGGCTAGCTTGGAGTTTGTAGGGCCAGAGTAGTCCATCCCCTTCAGACCTCCACAGTCTCCTGAAGCTCACCCACAAATTGAAATGTGCAAAACTACTTTCATTTTCAGCTGCTGTTCTCGATTGGCAGGCTGCACTTTCCACACAGTGCCTGTCATCTCTTTTGGAGTTCTCCTAAATTCACCAAATACCTTGTTGCTTCCTCTGCTGCTTCTCACATAAATGGCATTTGCACAGTCTTCAGCAGTCAGTAGTTGGCCCCTACCTGCTTGTATTTTGGGTTTCATAAGCAGACCTTATTTCTTAGTTTTATAGTAAATGCAGATTTTCACTTTTGCTAACCAGATTGCTCAGTTTGTTTTTGAGAGAGTTCAAGAGGAGTCAAAAACATCTATGCCCTGGCTACTGCCATCACTCTAGAATCCTGCTGTAATTAAATATTTTAAAAATACATTTTTTTGGGCAAAAGAGTGCAAAATTTGAGAATATTAGTATGTCATCTTTGCTTTTTATTTCATATAGTTTATTTATTAAAGATTTTATTCATGAGAGACACACAGAGAGAGGCAGAGACACAGGCAGAGGGAGAAGCAGGCTACATGCAGGGAGCCTGATGCGGGACTTGATCCCGGGACTCCAGAATCACGCCCTGGGCCGAAGGTAGGTGCTGAGCCACCCAGGGATCCCCATATAGTTTATTTAATATGATATATTAGTGGGGGAAAAGCTCTGGTGTGATATATTATCTTGATTTATTAGGAGTACCAAACAAGTTTAAATTATTTCACTTTGGAAACATGATTTAATCTGTGTTTATCTGATTAGCAAAATAAATGTGTAACTGTTCTGTTCTTTGAGAACAGTTAGGTAACTTAAATAATATATATATTTTAATATAAAGTGGTAGAGAGGAAGATACATGGAGGAAAAGTTAAGTTAGAAAAATGTTCTGCTTGTACCAATACCTTAACAATGACAACTTTAAATGAGCCATTGGATGGTAGTGTGCAGGTGGTTAGTTTCCTATTAACCATATTTATTTATCTGTCTTAGTAGTGTGGCCTTAATGCATGCTAACAAAATCATTTTTAGCAAAGTAATTGTGGCCCATTTTTTAGGATATAATTTGTTTTGAGGTACAGATTTGGAATTGACATCAATGTCTGGTCTTTACGTAGGTTTGTTTCACTGCTATACCAAGGAAAACAGTTTACTTCATCCACTTTTATATTATCTTATGAATTGCTGTATCTTCAGCTACAATTAAGAATAATCCTGACTTGACTGACATTGTAAGAACTTGTTGAATTCATATTGTAAGAAATGTTTATCTGTTGTGCTTATTGCAGCATCTCTAGTCAGTGCTTAGGAAATGTCTGAATAAATGAAAATATCTAAAATATCTGAGTAAGTAAACATGAAAATATTGTCTCCATAATAGTGGTTGGGCAGCTCCAGTGCTAGTATCGGGGCCCAAAGTCTTTTCATTCTTCTGCTCAGCTCTCTTCAGTGTACATGCCTCGTCTGTAGGCTTGCTGCCCTACTATTTGCAAGATGGTTGCAATATTTCCTAGACATCACTTCATCGAGAAGACCTCTAGAGGCAAAGAGATTAAAAAAAAAACAAAAAACTTTTCTTCCGTGTGTGTGTGTGTGTGTGTGTTGGTTTTTTGTTTGTTTTTTGTTTTGTTTTAGATCAGGGAAGACCTTTTCCTTCTATCTCATTGGGCCAGAATTGTATCATAAGCCTAAGCCAGATCATTGTCAAAGGGACTGGACTCTCCAGAATTTGCTTAGATCTGTGCTGTCCAATAAAGTAGCCTCTAGCCACGTGTGGCTGTTTAAATTCATTAAAATTAAATAAAGTTATCAGTTTCTCAGTGGCACTCATATTTCACTTATTGGACATTGCAGACATAGAATGTTTCATCATCACAGAAAGTTCCATTGGACAGTGCTGGCTTATGTTAATGTGATTTATCCTCTAGGTCTTTTAGAATTACATTCACTCCTAAGACTGGAATTCTCTCTGCAGCTTTCTAGCCTTCTAGGGACATCTGCATGGTGAATAGGCACAGTATCAGATAGTGATTCCATCCTGGTGTGGCTTTTAGACTACAGGTAGATCTCCACTCCTTTGCAGGGTGACATAATTCTTCCATTTAAGAAAAAGTAAGATTTTTTTACTGCCTGAAAGAGGACCTTACACATTTCTTTTCTTTTCTTTTTCTTTTCTAAGAATTTATTTATTCCATAAGAGACAGAGAGAGAGAGAGAGAGGCAGATACACAGGCAGAGGGAGAAGCAAGAATCAGGCTTCATGAAGGGAGCCCGATGTGGGACTTAATCCGGGGACTCCAGGATCACACCCTGGGCCGAAGGGAGGTGCTAAACTGAGCCACCCAGGTGTCTCAGGACCTTAAACATTTCTTTCTCTTTCTTTTCTTTCTTTTCTTTCTTTCTTTTTTTAAGATTTTATTTATTTATTCATGAGAGAGAGAGAGGCAGAGACACAGGCAGAGGGAGAAGCAGGCTCCATGCAGGGAGCCTGACGTGGGACTCGATCCCGGGTCTCCAGGATCACACCCTGGGCTGCAGGTGGTGCTAAACCGCTGTGCCACTGGGGCTGCCTGTACCTTACACATTTCTGAAGCGAGTATTGTTTTATTTGAGACTGGTAACTTTATTTAAAATTAAGCTTTGGAGTCAAATGCTAAGTAGCAGAGAGCTGTGATTTACTTGACAAAAACCTGGTTTATATACATTTGTCAGTTTCTAATTGAGTAGTTGAAAAGTGACATACTGTATTATTTCTGTTCATTTATTGTGCTCTCAGGAAGCTGTTACACCAGGATCAGAAGGATACTGATTTCAGTCTCCTCTTTTCTCCACACTAGAGATAGGGTCAGACAAGCTTTTTCCTTTCTTTCTTTCCTTCTACATGGAGTGTCATCACCAATTATGTGCATGCGCTGAAAATCCTGACTTGCTGTTAGGATGCTACATAAATAGCATGAATATCATAAATATAAGAATATATAGATATAAGAATGTTCTCATTATTGCACGGTTTCTCTCAGTGGAGCCAGATTGTACCAAAGACGTATGCTCTGCTTTGGAAACAGCTGATAGTGGCTGTTATTTAAAAAGATTAGAGGGGGTACCTAGGTGACTCAGTCAGTTAAATGTCTGCCTTTGGCTCAGGTCGTGATCCCAGGGTCCTGCGTCTGGCCCCCTTGTTCAACCGGGAACCTGCTTCTCCCTCTTCTTCTGCCTCCCCTCCCCACCCCCGCACTTGTTTTTTAAAATATAGTGTTATTTAAATTCAATTAATGAACAGTGTATTACTAATTTCAGAGGTTGAGTTCAGGAATTCATCACTTATGTAGAACACCCAGTACTCATTACATCACTTGCCTGCTTATTAAAGCCCATTACCCAGTTACTCTATCCCCCTACTCACCTACCCTTCAGCAACCCTCAGTTTCCTGTAGTTAGAGAGTCTCTTATGGTTTGTCTTCCTCTCTGATTTTTGTCATGTTTTATTTTTCCCTCCCTTCCCCTATGATCCTTGTTTTGTTTCTTAAATTCCACAGGAGTAGGGATCCCTGGGTGGCGCAGCGGTTTGGCGCCTGCCTTTGACCCAGGGCGCGATCCTGGAGACCCGGGATCGAATCCCACGTCGGGCTCCCGGTGCATGGAGCCTGCTTCTCCCTCTGCCTATGTCTCTGCCTCTCTCTCTCTCTCTCTCTCTCTCTCTCTCTGTGACTATCATAAATAAATAAAAATTAAAAAAAAAAAATTCCACAGGAGTGAGTTCATATGATAATTGTCTTTCTTTGATTGAGAAATACTCTGAGCATAATACTTTATTTTCATCCACATCGTTGCAAATGGTAAGATTTCTTTTTTTGAAGGCTGAATTATATGTATGTATGTATACACACACACACACACACACACACACACACACACACCCCACCCCACATCTTTATCCATTCATCTGTCGATGGACATCTGGGCTCCTTCCATAGTTTGGCTGTTGTGGGCATTGCTACTATAAACATTGGGGTAAAGGTGCCCCTTTGGACCACTTTGTTTGTATCCTTAGGGTAAATAAATACCCAGTAGTGTAATTGCTGGGTCATAGGGTAGCTCTATTTTTAACTTTTTGAGGAACCTCCACATTATTTTCCAGAGTGGCTGCATTCCCACCAACAGTGTAAGAGGGTTCTCCTTTCTCCACATCCTCACTAACATCTGTCGTTTCCTGAGTGGTTAATTTTCGCCATTCTGACTGGTGTGAGGTGGTATCTCATTGTGGTTTTGATTTGTATTTCCCTGATGCCAAGTGATGTGGAACACTTTTTCATGTGTCTATTGGCCATTTGTATGTCTTTGGAGAAATGTCTGTTCGTATCTTCTGCTCATTTCTTGATTGTATTATTTGTTTTTTGGATGCTGAGTTTGATAAGTTCTTTATAGATTTTGGATACTAGCCCTTTATCTGTAAGACATTTGCAGATACCTTCTCCTGTTCAGTCAGTTGTCTTTTGGTTTTGTTGACTGTTTCCTTTGCTGTGCAAAAAACTTTTTTTTATCTTGATGAAGTCCCAGTAGTTCATTTTTGCCTTTGTCTTGCCTTTGAAGACATATCTAGCAAGAAGTTGCTGCAGCTGAGGTCAAAGAGCTTGCTGCCTATGTTCTTCTCTAGGATTTTGATGGATTCCTGTCTCATATTCAGATCTGTCATCCATTTTGAGTTTATTTTTGTGTATGGTGTAAGAAAACGGTCCAGTTTCATTCTTCTACATGTGGTTGTCTAATTTTCCCAGCACCATTTGTTAAAGAGACTGTCTTTTTTCTATTGGTTATTCTTTTCTGCTTTGTTGAAAATTGACCATAGAGTTGAGGGTTCAATTCTGGGTTCTGTATTCTGTTCCATTGATCTATGTGCTATTTTTGTGCCAGTACCATACCATCTTGATTACAGCTTTATAATATAGCTTGAAGTCTGGCATTATGATGCCATCAGTTTTGATTTTCTTTTCAACATTCCTGGGCTATTCGCGGTCTTTTCTGGTTCCATACAAATTTTAGGATTATTTGTTCCAGCTCTGTGAAAAATATTAATGATACTTTGATGGGGATTGCATTGAATGTGTAATTGCTCTGGGTAGCATAGACATTTTAGCAATACTTGTTCTTCAATCCATGAGCATGGAATGTTTTTCCATTTCTTTGTGTCTTCCTCAATTTCTTTCATAAGTGTTTTGTAGTTTTCAGAGTACAGATCCTTTACCTCTTTGGTTAGGCTTATTCCTAGGTATCTTATGGGTTTTGGTGTAATTATAAATGGGATTGATTCCTTAATTTCTCTTTCTTTTCTCTTATTGTTAGTGTATAGAAATGCAACTGATTTCTGTGCATTTATTTTATATTCTTCCACTTTGCTGAATTCTTTTATGAGCTCTAGCAGTTTTTGGGTGGAGTCTTTTGGGTTTTCCACATAGAGTATCCTGTCATCTGCAGAGAGTGAGAGTTTGACTTCCTTTTTGCTAATTTGGATGCCTTTTATTTCTTTATGTTGTCTGATTGCTGAGGCGAGGACTTCTAGCACTATGTTGAACAACAGTGGTGAAAGTAGAAAAACCTATCCTGATCTTAGTTGAGAATTATATTCTTTGTGGGCTTTTCAAAGATGGCCTTTATGATACTAAGGTATGTTCCCTCTATCCGTGCACTGTGGAGAGTTTTAATCAAGAATGAATGCTGTATTTTGTCAAATGCTTTTTCTGCACCTATTGAGAGGATTGGATGGTTCTTGTCCTTTCTTTTATTAATGTGGTTTATCACATTGATTGATTTGTGGATGTTGAACCACACTTGCAGCTCAGGAATAAATCCCACTTGGTCATAGTGAATAATCCTTTTAATGTACTGTTGGATCCTTTTGGCTAGTATCTTAGAATACATGTTCATCAGGGATATTGGTCTATAATTCTCCTTGGTGGCATCTTTGTCTAGTTTTGGAGTCAGGGTAATAATGCTGCTTCATAGAATGAGTTTGGAAGTTTTCCTTCCATTTCTACTTTTTGGGACAGCTTCAGAAGAATAAGTATTAATTCTCCTTTAAATGTTTGGTAGAATTCCCCTGCCTCCCCCTCACTTGTGCTCACTTGCTCTTTCAAATAAAATCTTAAAAAAATAAAAATAAAAGGAATAGGAATAACAGGAAATTTCATTTTTCTTTTTTTTTTAAATTTATTTATGATAGAGAGAGAGAGAGAGAGAGAGAGAGGCAGAGACATAGGCAGAGGGAGAGGCAGAGGGAGAAGCAGGCTCCATGCACCAGGAGCCTGATGTGGGATTCGATCCTGGGTCTCCAGGATCGCGCCCTGGGCCAAAGGCAGGCGCTAAACCGCTGCGCCGCCCAGGGATCCCTCATTTTTCATTATCGATAAACTTTGTAAAGTTCTGTAATTTAATGATATTTAGGCTTTGGGGCATTTGGGCTGACTTCATTATTTATTATTATTTGGCAGGGGAGGGGCAAAGGGAGAGGGAAAGAGAATCTTAAGCAGGCTCCACACTCAGTGCAGAGCCCAATGCTGGGCTCCATCTCACAACCCTGAGATCATGACCTGAGCCAAAATCAAGAATCGGATACTTAACCAGCTGAGCCACCCAGTCACCCCTAGGCTGACTAATTTTAGATTGACTTATCTAACGGCCAGTTTTGTTTAGTATTATTAGGGTGATTTCTTGCCTTAATAAAACATATTAAAGCAGTTTAACATTTAGTTAAGGATTTGATGACACCTCTTACTCCTGTCCATCATTTACTGTTTTACTGATTTTAGATGTAGAAGCTGTAAGAGAGAGGTGAACAATACAGCACATCTCCCCCTGATTAAAAAATAAAACAGAACCAAAAAATCCTGCTGCCTGCTTGCATATTTTTCCATTTTATGTCAGCAGAACTAGATTTACTTACATCTATGAAGTGTAATTTGACAAATACCACCAAAACTTACTTGTTTTTTCATTCTGAAGCAATTGAGGGTTATTCTCATTCTTGATGGTGAACCCTTGACTTTTCTGAACTTTAATTTCCTCTGCCCACCTCCCAGCTGGCTGTTGCATGTATGTATTGTCTCATTGAGCAGACTGGAGCAGTCAAGTGAAGGGTAAATTGATAACTTGCACATACCATGAGGAGCACAATTTGAGTTGGCTCAGTTTTCTTGAGAAAGTACTGTCACTGTGTTTTATTTTTTTTTTCTGGGTGTTTTGTTGTTGTTTGTGGTGGGTTTTTGTTGTTTTGCACTTTCAAATGCAGTTGCGTTTCCTCACCAGCTTTCATAATGCATTTAGTAGCTTTTCTGAATTACCATGAATACGTGAATTTTATCTAAAACAATGTTTCTTTTAAAGTTTGGTCCCTGTACTAGCAGCATCTGTGTTGCCTGGGAACTTTTTAGAAATGTAGATTCTTGCCTCAGATCTACTGAACCAGGAACTTGGGGGTGAGGCCCAGTAGTTTGTGTTTTAACAAATCTTTCACGTGATTTTAATGCACTCTCAGATTTGAGAACTCTGATCTAGAAGATCCATGAATTTGCATAATTTGGGACAAGCTCTGAAACTTTCTCTCCATGTGCTTCAATTTGCATATCTTCCTTAACATCAGTCATAAAACAATACCAAAGAATCAAGAAATAAGACAATTTAACAGTTTTTTACTTTGCCAGTATTGTAAACATTTTTGAAGTTCATGAAAATTTTTTTATTGTTTGATATCAGGTATTTGTTCTTGTGATGTCGTAATGAGGAAGTGCAGTTCCTTTGCGCAGATAAAAATGTCAGTGTAGGGACGCCTGGGTGGCTCAGCGGTTGAGCGTCTGCCTTCAGCTCAGGGCATGATCCTGGAGTCCCGGGATCGAGTCCCACATCTGGCTCCCTGCATGGAGCCTGCTTCTCCCTTTGCCTGTGTCTCTGCCTCTCTCTGTGTCTTTCATGAATAAATGAAAAAAAATCTTAAAAAAAAAAAAAAAAGTCAGTGTAGGGCAGCCCGGGTGGCCCAGCGGTTTAGCGCCGCCTTCAGCCCAGGGTGTGATCCTGGGGACCCTGGATCGAGTCCCACGTCGGGCTCCCTGCATGGAGCCTACTTCTCCCTCTGCCAGTATCTGTTCCTCTCTCACTCTCTCTCTGTGTCTCTAATGAATAAATAAATAAAATCCTTAAAAAAAAAATGTCAGTGTATTTTATGTGTCTAACAGTTCTCTGCTTTTAGATGCAACATACTCCTGGAGACTTAAAAATAAAAATCCTTACTATATACAGATATTTTCCTTGAGTTGCTTGCCTATTCTCTCAGAAGACTGTGATGAGCAGATATGGTGCTGATAAAGAATGTATCTTTAATAGAAAATGTCAAATTGGTGACACCTGGGTGGCTAAGTTGGTTAGGAGTCTGCCTTTGGCTTAGGTTGTGATCCCAGGGTTCCTGCTCAGTGAGGAGTCTCCTTCCCCCGAACTCATGCATAATCTGTTGCAAATAAATAAAATCTTATAAAAGAACATGTCAGATTGGCATGCCAATATGTATGGAAAACAGACTGTGAGTTCCCTGTAATGTTTATCTTAGCCCATTATCCAGAGATGTAGCTGTCACTTTTCATACCAAATAGCATAGGCCCACAGGTCCAAATAGTTTACCCAGACCTGTGGGGTACCCCAGCAAACCCACATGGGCATCACAGGATATTTTTAATTTTCCGGGAAACACAGCAACATCTATCAGACATCACACAAGCTGCTAGCTCAGGGTAGTTCACAATTCAGTGTTAATTGCTGCATTCCTTTTGATATGATGTCATATTTTTGCAAAGCTGGGATTTTGACTATTGCTATAACCAAGCAGGTACTGTAGTATGAAAATCAGTGTGAAACAGGAAATAAGAGAGGCAGGTCCAATCTGCTTCTAAGAATCAAAAGTTGAGGAGTTGGGGAGTACCCAAAAGGTACTAAGTTGTTAGGACATAAATAATGTGCGTGCAGCTAATGGAACTACTTGGCATTTCTTTTGGCCCAGGGGACACCATGAGAAAATGATCAAGGTTATTAATAAGGGACCAGTGACCTGAAAAAGTGTGGGAGCCTCTGGTGTGGGTTAAATTTTTTTAATAAATTGCAGTTTGGACTTTTTAGGTAGGGTAAAAAGTTGTACAAGAAAAGAGGAGGAAGGCCAGAGAACTGTAAACAGCACAGTCAAGGAGAAGGCAGTATGTGGTGATGGTATATTGTCTTCAAGGCCATATACTCTGGTTTTGAGTCTTGGTTCTTTGGTTAACTATATGACTGTGGCTGAGAAATTAACTTTTTTAGACCTGCCTTAGTATTCATAAAATAGGAATGATATTCTTCACAAGGTTTAAATGAGATACTCTAGGTTAAGTATGCTTTATAGAATTTAAAATCTCTAGACAGGTTTGTGAGGCTGAATAATGGCCCCTCAAAGATGTCCCATTCTTTTTTTTTTTTTTTAATCTTTTTTTTTTAAAGATTTATTTATTCATGAGAGAGAAGGAGAGAGAGAGAGAGATAGAGAGAGAGAGAGAGGCAAAGACATAGGCAGAGGGAGAAGCAAGCTCTTCGCAGGAGCCCGATGTGGGACTTGATTCCGGATCCCGGGATCATGACCTGAGCGGCAGCTGCCCAACCGCTGAGCCACTCAGGTGTCCCAAGATGTCCACATTCTAATTCCTGTTACCATAAATATGGTAAAAGAGACTTTGTAGATGTAATTAAGTTAAGAATATTGAGATGGGGAAATTATCCTGGATTATTATCCAGGTGGATCCTTAGGAGAAGGAGGCAGGAGATCCAAGTAAGTAGTAGGAGAGTTGATGATGGAAGCAAGAGATGGAGGTGATGTGGCTAAGGGGGCATGAGCCAGAGTACGGAAGGGTCTTTAGAAGTTGAAAAAGGCAAGGAAACCGATTTTCCCCTCAGAGCCTCCAGAAGGAACTAACTAGCCCTGCCACCACCTTAATTTTTAGCCCCATAAAACTCATTGCAGATTTATGACCTCCAGAATGATAAAAGAATAAATTTGTGTGTTTTTAAGTCACTGAGTTTGTGGTAATTTGTTAAAGGAGCAATAGTAAATGAATACAGGGTGTTACTTAAGTTGAACAGGCGATAGTTTCTTTAAGAAACTATTAATCCAATGTCAGAAGACTTTTTTTTTTTTTTATGTGAAATCTGGAATAGCAGTGCTTAACTTTTCAGACTTCTCTACACAGTGGCATAAATTTCCACCATGTGTACATGTTGAGAAGATTTCCTTTGGCTTTAACACTCAGATGGCTCTAGAAACTAAGAAATGAGATTTGATAAGGATGGTGGGGAGGATTCCTAAACTTCTGGAGCATCTAAAATAAGAGTGTCTCCAAAAGACCACGCAGTGGAAAGAGCTCCAGGAACTGAGTTTCCTTGGCAGCTCCTGAATCTGTCCTTTACCAGTCATCCATCATGACAAGTTACTTTTTAGAACAGTTTCTCCAAGCCTAATGTAATTTAAGTTTGCACACCAGAGGGTAGTATTTCAGAGCCTCCCTGAAGTGTAAAGCTGGGGTTTTCCATGACCCAGTGATTCAACTGAGGGAAGTATCTAACCAGTGTCTGCTTGTATTTATCTGTTATACTGTTAGGAATGGTTATTTTTACTGAATTTTTGTCAACAGCTTTTCAGTCTTAGATTTTTTCAGATAAAAAATTTTCACACTAGACTTCTGGATTTATAAAGTAGCAGCTGTCATAAAGAAGTGGTAGGGCTTGAGGACATGAAAACTTTAGGGGAGTGGTACAGGTAAGAAAATTTAGAGCCTATATAACCCAGAGTTGTTTTTCAGAAGTCTGAGCTAAATAAGGCTTTCCTAGTCCCAAAAGGTATAGACCATATGTATTATTTGCTAGTCAGACTAGTTCACAGCTTAACTAGAATGCCTAGTACAGGCCAGACATTTTCTTGGACATTGTCTCAGTGCCATATGGAAAAATCATACAGAATATGTTAGCCTCTGGTTTTTGAGCAATTTGGATTTTTTTTTTTTTTTTTTTTTATGATAGTCACAGAGAGAGAGAGAGAGGCAGAGACACAGGCGGAGGGAGAAGCAGGCTCCATGCACCGGGAGCCTGATGTGGGATTCGATCCCGGGTCTCCAGGATCACGCCCTGGGCCAAAGGCAGGCGCCAAACCGCTGCGCCACCCAGGGATCCCGAGCAATTTGGATTTTTTAAGTAAAATTCATAATTTTACTTGTATTTGCTACATATTGGTAATCTAACTGCCCCAAATGTATATATATTTTAAGATTTCTTTATTTTAGAGAGAGAGAGAGCATGTGTACAGAGGGGAGGGGCATAAGGAGAGGGAATCCCAAGCAGACTCCTGGCTGAGTGGGGAGCCTGACTCAAGGCTTGATCTTAGTACCCTGAGATCGTGACCTGAGCCAAAATCAAGTCGGATACTTAAATGACTGAGTCACCTAGGTGCAAACTGCCCCAGATCTTTTAAGCAGTTGCTACTGTGAACAGATCACCCATTTCAGCTGCTTCTGTGATGGATCACTAATCTTTAGTAGCTACTTTTAAACAATAGCTCGGGGAAACCACCCTGCCAGTTTGGCTGCAACTTTGTAGAAGTTGGTACTAATTACGTGAAATTATTTTATTTGTTTGTTTATTTCTAGCTTTAGAAGACTGACTTAGATGGTTTGATAAATTGTAAAATTCTTTTAGAGTTGATGATCCCATTTCTGGTAACTTCATTAGAGGATGGAGAGTATCAGAGGTATATATAAATTTAGCTTTTTATTTTACTTTATTGTTGTAAAAACATTCACACAGTAATCAAGTTTATATTCTGCCCTGAGCCCAGGAAGATGGTTTTTAAAAAAATAAGATGTCATACAAATCATTTATAATTTGCTCAGTTTTTGGTTATCAGTGTTATTATCATATAGAGGTGATAAAAAGTAGTTTCTGCACAAATTTATTTAGAATTTTTCCATTTTTGTTTGCTTAACTATTTGCTTATACTTTAGATATAATGAGATATTATGCTAAAAGAACAGTAACTTAAAGCACATGTAAGAAACCTAGCCTTTCCCTTTGTAATCTTCTGGGTTTGTGTGACTTTGGAAATGAAACAATTAGAAAGTAATTATGAAAACTATAAACCTGCCCTCCTTTAGTATTAAATATATAGATTAATTCTGCAAGTCCATGTAAAATATGTTGGATGATTAATATAGCAATTGTGTTAATAATACTTGTTAAACTAGCTTACTTGGCAGGATGGGGGACAAGTAAATTAAATTCTTACCCTTCTCTTAATGGTACCACTGTTCTCAGTCATTCAGACTGGACAAGAAATAGCAGTGCTCGTATGCTGGCTGCCTTGGGCCTTCCCACGTTCAAGGATTTTAATTTGAGGGCTTAGTGAGTATGAGAACATGAGTGAGTATGAGAATAATTATAGACCCACACACATCCCTATAGTTCTTAGCTTCATTCCAGGGCTTTAGGATCTAATGCCTGTGGTTTGGCCTGTTTTCTCAGACCCTTTCCTAGAGATTTATATCCTGATCCTAGTATATTAGAAAGTGGCCTTTGGAGAAAATGAGGTTAGACACAGCTTTGTTTACAGTGCCAAGTAGAGCAAACTTGAGATTCTCTGTCAAGGCAATGCTAGTAATAATATTCTTTTAACAGGTTCTGGCTGCTCTGTTCATCAAGAGGTGATAAATAGTCTAGGTCAGAAGCTGCTCTTGGACACACGTAACACCTTCTCATCCCACTGCAGTGTTCATGGACAAGACTAGTTCTTAGGGGTTTTTTTTGTTTGTTTGTTTTGTGGTTTTTGTTTTGTTTTTGGGATGGGGGTGTACATAATACCTTCTGCCTTCTGTCACCAGACATTCTCTACCAATCACTCTACCAAAAATCACTCTTGACCAAACCAGATTATCCTCTTTATCTCATCAGTTAAAAAGAACACAGTTAGTGTTTACTGTGGCAATTTAAAAGCAAGGGCATGTACCCAAGGTGATAATGGCATGCAGTTACAGAACAGGAAGACCAGTGCTCTGCTATGGAACATGAATTATAAATATCAGCACTATTTTTTTAAGATTTTATTTATTTATTCATGAGAGAGAGAGAGAGGCAGAGACATAGGCAGGGGGAGAAGCAGGCTCCATGCAGAAAGCCCCATGTGGGACTCGATCCCGGGATTCCAGGATCAACGCCCCGAGTTAAAGGCAGATGCTCAACCACTGAGCCACCTAGGCATTCCTCAGCACTATTTTTTTTTATTAGATTAAAAGCCAGTTCAAATGGCTACTTTAAAAAATAAACCTAATCCATATTTCCAACTTCTCTTGAGAGCCTAACTAAATTTGTCTTTTTCTCTCTTTTTTTCCCCCTTTCTCTAGTTAGCGTTGAAATTGAGGTCACATGTTCTTTCTTTTCTTTTGGTTTGTTTGTTGAGTCTCCTTTTCTCCTTTTTCCTTCTGTTTGGATGTGTGCATATCGAAGCTTGAGGCTATTGGTGCAGGCATTGAGTAACATAAAACTTCATTTATTTGTGTTTATAAGTCAGAATTCTGTTTCACTTCTTCCTGAGCCTGAGGGGAAATCACAGAAAAGTCTATTGAGATTTAAGTTTTAAACACACTACTTAATTACTGCATAAGCTTAACCACAGAGTTTGCTGTCACAATATAAACACCCAGATGAGAGTGCCTGAAGGAAGCCTCCACACTTCCACCCATGTGAACTCCCTTGGGTTTTCTATTCCTGCCCTCTGTCTGGCAAATAAAAATAAGGAATCTGTTCCAGGAGTTACTGTAGAATTGGTTTAGAAACTTTATAAATGGTTCAACTAAACGCTCAAGACTCTACTATTCTGTTTTGCCAGCTTTCTCCAAGCCATTTTTTTTAATTTTTAAAAAAATTGGTTATTTTGGGGGGAAAACTTTGTCATTGTATTCTTAAGACATTTTACTTAATTTGCGGCCAAGTTTTAAAAACTCCCAATTTTAAGACTCGTTTCTCTTTCTAGTTTTAAGTAACATATACTGAATAAGCAGAAAATATCCCTGGCTCACTATTTTACTCTCTAGAGCCTTTATAGTATAAAAAAAAAAATTCTTTAAAATTCTAAGACAACTATTTTAAATAGAAATAGCAGCTATGTAAGTAAACCAGAGACTGTGGGTTTTTCCATCAGTTTAACCAGTAACATTTCATTACCTTCAATACAATTAAAAATGTATTTGAAGAGGACAGACCAGGTGGTTCAGTGGTTTAGCCCTGGTTTTGGCCTAGGGTGTGATATCCTGGAGACCTGGGATCAAGTCCCGCATTGGGCTCTCTGCATGGAGCCTGTTTCTGCCTGTGTCTGTGCCTCTCTCTCTGCGTGTCTCTCGTGAATAAATAAATAAAATCTTTTTTAAAAATGTATTTGAAGAGCTCAACATGTATCTTTGATAAAATCAAGTGACATGCTAAACAAATATGCCATACTGTGTATGTGTTTGAAATGAATTTGTGAAATAAGAAAATTATTTTATCAGTCCTCCTAGAGTGTCCCTACTTTTTAGTTATTCAGTCATTTGAAATATTTACTGCACTCTAGTTATGTCAGGCACTGTTCTAGGTGCTGGGGGTATAGTAGTGAACAAGATGGCAAGCTCCTGCTTTAGTGCTGCTTACCCTCTAGTAGGGAGCAATAAACAAACAAGGAAAATACTAATAATGAATTCCAAGAAAATTGATACCGAATGATCGATTTGGGATGACTGAAATTGGGTAGGCAGGAAATAGCTGAGAAGGTGACATTTAAGGTGTCTGGCATCAGAATAGCATCAATATATTTTTTAAATATTTAATTCCCATTTATTTGAAGTTCTGTCAGTCTGTGTACACTATTTATATTAAAAACACAGGAAGCTGGGGCTCCTAGCAAAAATATACATTTTGGTTTTGGAGATTGTGTTCAGATACTGAGAAGAGCTAGATCCTCAGCACCAGGCCTGGGTGCGGGAGGGGGTGTGGGGGTCAGGCACAGCATCTCTCCCTTCACAGTGCTGGCTCAGAGGGAGCACCCAACCCCAATCCTTGGTCAGCTGAGGGTGGGGGCGGGTGAGGGAAGAGTCTCGTCAGTAGAGAATGATCCTAGGGCATGGAAGGTGGGGAGTAGATGGACAGAACCCAGGAAGCCTGGGCTCTAACCTCAGGTCTTCCCCACCTTTTTTTTTTTTTCCTAATATATGATTGCTTTAATGAAGTATTTTAAATGTAAACTTGGCACCTTTGTGAAACAAGAAATTATTATAAAATTCTGTAATTAGAATCATTTTATGTTTCACATTCAACTTTAATACCTAGGAAATATTCAGTAAATGTTTAACAAATGTGTATATAACAAATTTTAAGTGATAAAGCCACCTTTTAACAAGGAAAAAAAAAACATTTGATTTGTTCAGTCAACTAAATTCAATTTTGAAAAATTTATCAGAGAATTATTTCTAAATAATTTTTTTCTTGCTGTACACAGTACTAAGGGCAATCAAATAGCCATACAAAGATCAGAGGAAACATACTCTAAGCAGATAGATTAGTCCTAAAGTGGAAATGAGTTGAGCATTCAAAAGCAGAAAGGTGGCCAGTGAGGCTGAATCATAGTGTTTACATTGATAAGGCTTGGGTTTGAGGCACTGGCATGGGGTGAATTGGAAAAAGAATATGATTGTGGTCAGATAGGTAGACAGGAGCTTGGATTTTATCCCTATGGTGGGATGCCATTGGAGGATTTTAAAGGCACAACAGTGCTATTTAGACATGAAGAATTGGTGGTTTGTGTGTTGGGGAAAGGAAAATGGAAAGAAGACCAGTTAGACTGTTTCCATGGTTCAGGGTAGAGGTGGTATTGGGTTGAATCAGGATGCTTATAATGGAAATAGAGGTAGAAGGATTTGGGGGTGTGTTTTGGGGATATGATTGATTTACTTGTGTTGTAGATTTTAACTTGAGTACCCAGGTGGGTGATGCCTTTACTGATGTAAAAACTGGGGAAGAGGAGCTTTTTGAGAAAAACCAAGAGTTTGTTTTGTCCATTTTAATTTTTTAAAATATTTTATTTATTCATTTGAGACAGAGACAGAGAAAGTGTGAGCAGGGGAAGGGGCAGAGGGAGAGGGACAAACAGATTCCCTGCTGAGCATGGCTGGATCCCACCACCTTGAGATCATGACCTAAGCGGAAGTCAGATGCTTAGGCACCCCTTGTCCATGTTAAGTGTAAGATACCTGTTATTAGATTGCCAACTGCTGGTCTCAAATTAGCAACTGAATAAATGACTTTGGAGTTCCAGGGAGAAGGACAGACCAAACCAAGAGGTAGTAAGCATTAGAGAGCAAGTATTTCAAACCATTAGACTTGTAAGATCACTGAGGAAATTGTGTAGATTGAGAAGAGGAGAGATAGTACCCTGGGACCTCAGGAGAAAGCCAGCAAAAGTGACTGAAGAGGAACAACCACTGAGGTGGGGGGAAACCAAAAGTTGTGAAAAGTTGAAAGTTTTAAGAAGGAGGGATAGAAACTGCCACTTGTGAAAGGTCAAGTTAAATAAGAACTACAGGGATATTGGCTTTGAGAGCCATTCATAATCTTAATGAGAGCATTCTCAGTGGAATTGATAAATGGTCAAGAAGAGAATAGAAGCAAGGAAGGAGATAGTTACCAACAGCTCTTAAAATTACAAAGGATTATGTCAAAAATAGATACAACAGGTAATTATGTTTTGTAAGAGAGAACTGAGATAACAAACATCCTTTGTTCATAATGTAAATCTACAGAAATGTCACTATATAATTTATATACACACTTACATACACACACACACACACACACACACACACACACACACCTCTATCTCCCCTGTGGACCCAGACATCTGTTAGTAGAACTGTAATCCGTCACCGTGTGAATGCTGTTGAAAGTGGCATAGGCCATGTTGAGAACCTTTACTAGTTTGAAGCTGTAATTCAATATATTTTGAGTTAGAGATAGTGTAAAATGCATAGTGAAAGGGTGTGTGTGTATATGTATTGCCTCCTGCAGCTTCCAAGTCAAGTCAACAGGTCCCTCTGTTTTTATTTTTTATTTTATTTTATTTTATTTTATTTTTTTATTTTTAGAAGTTAATCCTTTTTTATTTTTTTTTATTTTTATTTATTTATTTATTTATTTTTTTTTGTTAATCCTTTTTTAAAAAAAGATTTTATTTATTTATTCATGAAAGAGAGAGAGAAGAGAGAGGCAGAGACACAGGCAGAGGGAGAAGCAGGCTCCATGCCGGGAGCCTGATGTGGGACTTGATCCCGGGTCTCCAGGATCACACCCCGGGCCAAAGGCAGGCACCAAACCGCTGAGCCACCAAGGGATCCCCTCCCTCTGTGTTTTTAAAAAAACAAACAAAAAACCCTTCTTAATGTTTTTTTCCATTAACTGAATGTTTGCTAGACCTCTGTCTTCAGCACTGTATTTTCCCCTTTAATTATTTTTGAAAAATAATTTGTTCAGGAACATTTTTACAGGAACATTTAAAAAGCTGTGGTAAGGTTCCTCTCTCCCTTCCTCCACCACCTATAGCTTCTTAGTGTGTATCTAAGAATACACATCTAGTCACATCTAGTAAGAATAACATCTAGTGATGTTCTATCACTATCTTAGGTTGAGGAACAAGAGTTTCTGATATTTGTACATGTTTATAACATTGCAGTGCCTATTGGCATTATTACTTGTATCAGTCAAGTAGACCATTCGGATTTTTATGACTGCTTTCTCTCTTCTTACTCTGTCTAAAAAGTATCAGCTTCCTGTGAGTCTGACCCATCATTTCAAAAATTGAGCCCTTCTATTCTTTTTGTCAACACAGTAGGTAGCTGAGCTTTATTTTCTATCTGTACTGTGATAGTACAGCAGAAGAGATATAGTCTGTGTTGGTGATCAGAATTAATTGAGCTTGCAGATCCTTAGATTTACTGTTTCAGATGGTAAGATAGTATTGGGGCTTGATAGAAGCTTAGGACATAAAAATAGTTACTGTCATACTTTGCCTTAAATGCCTGATAGTACTGGTGCACACCTAAATGTGCAAACCAATAGTTTTGTGATTCAGACTATTGATGAGTGAAAGAAAAGTATATTATGTTAAGGCTTATTTTGCTTTGAATAAAGAAGTTGTATTGCTAGGTAGTGAAATACTGAGACTCTCTGACTAAAGGACAATTCAGTTATCACTCCCTGTCTGACCTTTCACTTTTCAAACTCAGAAACTGAATAGATTTGGACAACAAGGGGCACTTGTTTTGTAACATTGGGCTAATTGTATAAAGCCCAGACTAGGACTTGCCCATTTAACACATTTTGTTTCATATTCCAAAACTTCTGACTTACACAGTCAAGTAATTTAACCTAAATCACATGCACGAGCAAACTGAGGCAGTCTCTCTTTATACTTTTAAGGAAAATATGTAACTTGGCTCTTTATTTCTCATCCTTCTACAACATGAAGGTCTCAGGAATCTGTAATAATGAAAAACTGAGTTGGAGAAAGGAGACACTCCAGAATATAAGTAATCTGTTCCTTTCACTTAAAAGTGCATAGCAAAGAAAATCAGTGTATAATAAAGATTGGAAGTTAAAAGCTTTTATTTTTTCTTTTTTAAATACTAGCTTTATTGAGATATAATTCACATACTGTAAAACTCATCCTTTCCTAATATACAGTTCTGTTTTTAGTTGTGCAGCCATCATCTGATTTTCATTCCCTCCATGAGAGACCCATGTGTACTGGCAGTCACTCTCCATTCCCTTATCCCCCACCCCAACCCTAAACAGCCACTAATCTGCTTTTTATTGATTCACCTCTTCTGATGTCTCATAAGTGTACTCCTTTTTTTTTTTTCATAAGTGTACTCCTATAATATGTGGCCTTGTGTCTGACTTTTCTCACTTAGCATAATGTTTTCAAGGTTCATCCATGTTGTAGCATGTATCAGTGCTTCATTCCTTTTTATGGCCCCAATTAGTCCTTTTCATGGATTATACACAGTTTGTTTACCCACTCCTCAGTGGGGAACATTGCATTATTTCCATGTTTGAGTTATTATGAATAATGCTGATATAGGAGCATCTGTGTATATGTTTGTGTGTGTGAACATGTGTTTTCAGTTCTCTTGAGTATGTACCAAAGAATGGAATTGCTCCATTTTACAGTATGTCTTGTTTTGTAAATAACAATTGTTACTTACAGTTGTTTCTTAAATAACTATTGTTGTTGACTAGTCCAGTGAATGGAATGTTTTAGATATGTCTACATATTGAAAAAATAATTTAGCCAGAGAGCTAAGTATATTATTAGGCTGTTTTCCACCTTTGATTATTTAAAACAGAAACTCCTACATTTAGGATGAGTGGAGGAAAGTTCATTGGGTTTTTTGAGTCTACCTTTCTTGGAATGATGGCTATGCACTTTAATAATACCTCTAATTATAATTTCACATTTGTTGCTTGACTACTTTAAAATTTTTATCAATGAATATTTGGATGCAAGTAATAGAACAGGAAGCCCACTGGTATAAGTAGTAGTGAGGCTTCTCTAGCGCAGTGACTGAAAAGTCCAGGTAGTGCTGGCTTCAGGCAAGACTTGTTCTTCTACTTTAAGAGTTCCCTGATGGCTTAAACAGAAGTCCCAGTTGAATCCTATGGTCCTGATTGACCTGCCTGGAGTTTTGTGCTCTTCTTTGGTCAGGATTTGGGATAAACTAGAGCTGGGACTGAGTACATTCCAGGTTAAGGTTCTGTTAGGAAAAGAAGGCTGTATGCTTGAGATGTATCCAGTAAAGGTCCACTGCAGTCACACCTCTCTTTCTGTAGAGCTGATAAGGAAAAAATAAATTCACACTTAACTGCACTTGAAAAAAAAAAAAAATAACTGCACTTGAGCCTGTACCTGATAACCTAATAAATTCAGGAATCCCATCTTTTCTTCAAGAGACCAATGGCCCTTTTCTTTTTCTAGCCTTTCCTGCAGATCCTTAATGTCTGAGCCTTTTTATTCTTAAGTATTTGTTTTAGATTACTTTATAGCTTTGCTAAACAAAACTGCTTCATCTGTTAAGTGGTAAATATGGGCTGTATTCATAAATCACTGCACCTGAGTTTTAATAATAAGAATACACCTGTCACTATGACGAATGTTTTATTTTGCTCAGTGATAGTTTTGCTTGATACAGGAATTGGGTTTTTAGTGATCAGGGCAACTTGAATTTTATCTGAAGCAACATCCATATATGACTCTTCCAGCTCATTCTAATAAGTAACAGAGCAAGGCAGTAAGCTGAGTGGGTTAAATACTCTTCTGGACATCAGTGAGAAGAATGCAGATAAGCATTCTATGTATCATATGAATTTTATCCAGTTTAATAATTTTCCTCGTATAGCTGTTAGTCTTTTGGGTTTTTTTTCTTTTTTCTTTTTCTGGCTACTGCATAACTCAAAACCTCAGTGAATTACAACCAACAGCATTTATTTTTGTCCTTATGGGTTTTTGATTTGGTGCAGTTCCTCTGACCTAGGCTTTGCTTTGCTCATCTAGGCCAAGCTGAACTTTAAACCTCTGGCCAGGCTCAGTTCTATTTCATAAGTTTTTATTTTCTTTTTTTAAAGATTTTTATTTATTTATTCATGAAAGATACACAGAGAGAGAGAGAGACACACACACACACAGGCAGAGGGAGAAGCAGGCTCCATGCAGGGAGCCTGACGTGGGACTCGATCCTGGGACTCCAGGATCAGGCCCCGGGCTGAAGACGGCGCTAAACCGCTGAGCCACCCGGGCTGCCCTATTTCATAAGTTTTTAATTCTGGGGCCTAGGCTGAGAGGCAGTGGCTATTTCAGTATATGACTATATGTTCTAGTCATACAGTATCGCAAGAGTATAAGAAGGGTAAGTAGAAACATGCAGTGTCTCTTAATGTCTGGGAATTGGAATACTGATACTTCCTCCCGGTTTTATTAGCCAAAGTAAATTGTATCACCAAGCCCAAAATTAATGGGTCCAGGAAATACACTGCTCCCAAAGTGGGAAGCATTTTAAAGTCATACGGCAGTGAACATGAGTGTATAATTCTAATGAGGGATTGAGCAAAGTATTGGGAATGATAATCTGCTTAGCCATTGTTATCCTAGGAATAAAGGTGCATGAAACTGTGAGAAAGGCAAACTTCTTAGCATGAGTAAATTAGGATTATGTAAGAGTATAATTTGGTACATTTTAATAATCTGATTAAAACCATAATGTTCAGGAGCACCTGGGTGACTCAGTTGGTTTAGTGTCTGCCTTCAGCTCAGGTCATGATCTGGAATGGGCCATATCATACATACTCCCTGCTCAGCGGGGAGCCTGCTTCTCCCTCTCCCAGTCCCCTCCCATGTGCTTTCTCTTGCTATCTCTTTTTCTCTCAAATAAAATCTTTAAAAACACACACGCACACACACACACACACACACACACACACACACCCATAAATGTTCAAACTAAATTAATGATATTTTATTTGCCGCTCCTCTGAGAAAGCAATCCTGGTTGGTACTATGCTCAGCTCTTCAGCTTAGTGTCTGAAGATATTTGCTAAATTGCTTAGTGATTCTTAATACTAGTCTCTTTTATAAATTGTAAAATGGGCTGAAATCCTTACTCGTGATCAGTCTTAAATTATTAACCAACTCTTATTCTTTCTCTAGAATTTAACAGACTACTTATTAGTCAATTTATACATCAGCTGTTACAGGAATCTCATAACAGCTAGATACAGAATTAGTGAAAAGGTGAGGCATCTAAAATTACATTTAGAAGCATCTAGGTCATCTAAGGAACATTTCAGAAACACTGTATACATTCCCATAGAAGAATTGTTTTTGTTTTGAAAGTTTCCAGTGCTGTTAGAAAAGTGAGTTTTGTAGACTTTGAGGGATCTAAGTTTAAATGGGTAAGATGGTGTTTATCTTACTTACTTAAATATGGAACTCTTTGACAAGAAAAGGATATTTTTAAAAACTAAGATTCTGTGGGGGTACATTTTGGATGACGTTGTAAGCTGTTACTTATTAGTTAGGATTAGGTTTAACATATATATATGTGATAAAAACTCAAGATAATAGTGACTTATATGGGAAAGAACTGTAGAAAACAAAAATCTTTTGTGTTTTGAAATGTAGTCAAATATATATTTGGACTTAAAAAGAGCTCGGATTTTATTGTAATGTGTATCAGCGAATCTAAGACGGTTGATTTAAAATGGACCATTATTGCAGCGCCTGGATGGCTCAGTCAGCTAAGCATCTGCCCTCGGCTCAGGTCATGATCTCAGAGTCCTGGGATAGAACCCCACCATTGTCGGACTCTGCTCATTGGGGAGTTTGCTTTTCCCTCTCCCTTTGCCCCTCAACCGCACCCCCCTCGTACTCACTCTCTCGTACTATCAAATAAGTAATTAAAATCTTTAAAATGGACCATTATTTTTGTATCACTAAGAAAAAAAATGCTGACAGTTGTAAAATACACTGCAATTTCAGAGATGTTAAAACATGGAGAAAAGGGTGTTTGTGACAGTATTAACCTTTTTCACGTCTGATTTTTGTCTCGTCTCATCTTTCTAGCCAGTTGAAGGAATAATTATTGCATGCAATTGAGAAATGTTTGGCCAGATGCAAAAAAACTAAGCAAAAATAATGTACCATACTAATAATAGCACTTGTTAGTATCAGTTATATATCCAGTTACTGTTTTCTTATAAAGCTAAGCTAATAAATTACATTAAAATAGTACTACTCTGTGTCAGTTATCTATTACTATGTAACAGGCTGCTTAAGTAACCATTTTTAATTGACTCTTTTCATTGAGATAATTGTGATTCACATGCAGTTGTTAAAAAAAAAAAAATAATGTAGAGAGATGTCCTGTATCCTTTGCCCATTTTCTCCCAGTGGTAAATTTTGCAAAAGTGTAGTGTAATATCACTGCCAGGATATTGGCATTGATTCAATCTACTGATTTTATTCAGATTTCACTGGTTTTACTTGAGAGTGTGTGTGGGTTAGGTCTGAACAATTTTAATACTTGTGTATGTTTGTATATCTACCACCAGAGTCAAGGCACTGAACAGGACTAACACTAAAAGTGTCTTTCATATTGCTCTTTTGTAACCATACCCCATACTCCCCTCCCTCTCAGTGTTGACATGCCACCCTAATTCCCATCTCTGACCCCTGGCAACCACTGTTGGCCATTTCTAAGTTTTGTCTTTCAGAAATAATTTGCTCATGATTCTGTGGCTCTGCCTTTGGAGTAGGGCTCAGTCGGGATGGTTTGTCTTTGCTCCACATGGTATCTGCTAGACTCTACCAGCACTGGAAAATCCAAAATAGTCTCAGTCACATGCTTGTAGTCTTGATACTGGCTTTCAGTTTGGGTGTCTAAGTGCTCCTTCTCATGGCCTCTCTCATGTGGTCTCCTCTCCTGCGGGGTCTTCTTTCTGCATAGTTCTTTGTTTCTAGCAGTAGAGCTGAGACTTCCTTACATGGGAGCTGAGAGGACCTAAGAAAGCAAAAGTTGAAAGCTGCCAGGTCTCTCTCAGGCAAAGTCCAGGACTGGCACAACCTCCCTTCTGTAAGCAGCCTGTTGGTTGGAACAATCACAGGGATAGCCCAGGTTCAAGCGGAGGGGAAATAGGTGTTCCCTCTTGATGAGACGAACAGCAGGTGTGTGTAGGGATTGTTAGTGGCCAGCTTTGTAGACAGTCTTACATGTACCTGACAAGATAGGTTATAGGAATGATGGTGCATATATCTTGAATCTGTTGTAAATGTTACCTTACTTTATCTTGAAACTTGAATTTGTTTGAATTCCATAAAAAGTACAAAGAATATAAGATTCATAATTTCCTACTTTTAAAACATGTTTCAAATAGAACAGTTGATTTGCAGGGCAAGTTGCCAGAATTCAAGTTATTGACCAAATCTAAGGATTCCCAAGGGACCTGCAATATTTACAGAACAAGTGGTTGCTTAAAGTGGCTGTTAAGATGTTAGGAATGGTTCGCCTCTCTTTTATTTTTCCAGGCTAGCTGTTTTCTTGTGATCTTAAAATAGCAGGATCTTGTATACATACTTCTGAATGTTTATAATGCTAACTTTGAAAGACCATACAGATTTGTTTATTTTTTATTTTTTTTAATAATAAATTTATTTTTTATTGGTGTTCAGTTTGCCAACATACAGAATAACACCCAGTGCTCATCCCGTCAAGTGCCCCCCTCAGTGCCTGTCACCCATTCACCCCCACCGATACAGATTTTTTTTTAATTAAACTTTTTAGATAAGGCATAAGGGTGTTGTATTTTTTTAAAAGATATTTTGACTTTGGGCTTAGTGGCTTAGTCGGTTGAGCATCTGTCTTCAGCTCAGGTCATGATCCCAGAGTCCTGGGATGAAGCCCTGCATCTGGCAGGGGATCTGCTTCTCCTTCTCCCTTTGCCTCTACCCCTGCTCATTCCCTCTCTCTCTCAAATAAATAAAATCTTTTTTAAAAAGATATTTTGATTTCATATAAAAGATTTCTTAATAAGGAGTAAAGTTGTAGAAGGAGACACTTGTTTCAGCTAAGAATTTGAAACCAGAAGCGCGGGATCCCTGGGTGGCGCAGCGGTTTGGCGCCTGCCTTTGGCCCAGGGCGCGATCTTGGAGACCCGGGATCGAATCCCACATCGGGCTCCCGGTGCATGGAGCCTGCTTCTCCCTCTGCCTATGTCTCTGCCTCTCTCTCTCTCTCTGTGACTATCATAAATTTAAAAAAAAAAAAAAAAAACTTAAAAAGAAACCAGAAGAGCATTTTCTTAAGATTTTTTTGGACTGTTAAATGTTACTGTGAGAGCATTTGTTTTGCTGTAAGAGCAGCAGAATGGTCAAAAGTTAGGTCCTGGTCTTTGTTGGAAGAATCTTTGTTTATCTATTACACTGTAAGGAAAAGTGTTCATAGAATTTCTGGAATGACAGGTAACTAAAGATTTGCTACCCAAGGAGGGCTCTCATGCTTAGAGAGCCTTCAGTGAATCATGATGATGTATATAGTTGTGGTTTCAAATATAGAAATGAATTTTTCAACTCTGAGTTGTAGAACAGTATGTTATTTGATTGACCATTTCCTTCCTGACTTCTTTTGAGTGATAACCAACTTCATAGACATTTACTATACACTCTCTGTTGCGGTACTTTGTTAGACATCATTAAAGGAAAGTTAGAACAGGGTACCTATTTTCCAGGAGATTGTGGGTCTAACAGGGCAAATAGGATGCACACAAATAGCTGATATGTAATACCATGGTGATAACGTAGACGTTTAAAACAAGGAGAGAACGTTACAGGCAACAAGGTAAGCTGCCTGAACCTTAGTTTTCATTTTCACTCCTGTGAAACAAATGTGGATGGTTATCTTCCAGTATTCTAAAGTATTGTCATTCTGAAATGTCTGCTTTAATGATTAGTTAATGGTTTCTTTCTTTTTTCTTTTCTTTTCTTTCTTTTCTTTCTACATTTTATTTATCTAGGGAGAGAGAGAGAGCATTCATGAACAGGGGGAGGGGCAGGAGAGGGAGAGAGAGAATCCCAGGCAGACTGCACAGAGCACAGAGCCCAGCACTGGGTCTGATCCCATGACCAGGCTGAAACCAAAAGTTAGACGCTCAACCAGCTAAGCCATGCAGGCACTCCGGTTTATAGTTTCTAATAAAATGTATTAGATTCCATGTGATGTTCTGAAAGAATTATTGCTGCATATTTTTGGCATGTTTTACCCACTGTGTGTACACAGTTATGGACACTTGTTTTAATATTCGTTAATGAAACAAAGAATTACATTAATTAATGAAACACAGGGAAACAAAAGGTTTTTATTTTTGTTTAAACTACAGTAGTTCAATAGTTTCACTTAGTGCTTCTCAGATACTAGGATGAGAATGGCACAGCTCATTCCTGTTCAACTCTGATAGAAAAGGAGAATGAATTTAAAATTGCAGAAGGAAAAAAAAATTTGCAGAAGGTAGTATTACCTAGACAGTGGGGAAGAAAGATCTTCCTTTGTTTTTTTTTTTTTTTCTTTTTTTTTTCTTCCTTTGTTTTAGTAGACATTACTAACTTCTTCTTTGGCAACATCCATGGTCGTCCTCTTTTGTTTCCTACCTCCTGAATGTTAGGTGTTCACATGGAAGCTGTTCACGGTCCGTCTATCTTCCCAGCAGTCTCTCAAAGGGTACTTTACAGGACAGAATTGCTTTCACAACTCCTTCCCCTCTACCACATCAACCCCTGTTGGAGACAACCACACAGCCTTCATGGACCCCCAAGCCCTCTCACCACCCTGTTGCTTCCTGTTAACCATGGTACAGTTGGCTTCAAACTGCTTAGCACACATAATTGTGCTCAAGAGATCTGGGAGCTACAAGGAGTAAGAATGAACTGAATGATTTTCATACTAGCTTGGTTGCCTGTTACCAACTGAAGACTTTGAAACTCTATCTGTAGGAGATTTCCTTTGTTTCTGCATTCCAGATTGTGGTTAACATAAAACTAGTTCTAACTTTGAAGTCATTAGCTAGGCAGCATTTATAGGCCAAATACTGTCATTTCAGGAAGTGATGATGAGTAATTGTGTGAAATAAATACTATTTTATTAGGATTAAAGGAGAATATAAGTGAAAGTGTCTAATCTTTGACATATGTTTATTTTGAGTCTTCAAAGATCAGCACAATGCAAATTTGCCAGCACTTTCCATATGTATATGTTAAGGTGAAATCTCAGTCCTGAGCACTAGCCCCACATTTGCAGCCCACTGCAGTTATGTAAAATATAAGTGGATCTCACCACTGAAATCAGTTGAAGCTCAGTATATAAAAAAACAGCACTCCTTTCCCTGTCCCTACTCACATGCATCTGTTTCTCCCCCTTTGCTGCATATTTTTATCACCGTATTACCATCCTCTCTTTTACCCAGCCTCATTCCTATTTCTCTCTTGTTTCACCATACCAAGTCAGCTGTTCTGTTTTTGTTTTTGTTTTTTTAAGATTTAATTTATTTATTCATGGTGGGAGGGAGAGAGAGAGAGAGGCAGAGACACAGGCAGGCTCCATTCCATACAGGGAGCCTGATGTGGGACTCCAGGACCACACCCTGAGCCGAAGGCTGCGCTAAACCGCTGAGCCACCTGGGCTACCCAGCTGTTCTGTCTTAAAATGTTCTGGTATCAGCCTTGATTCAGGTATTCTCCAATAGTATTCTTTCTAATAGCTCCTCCTCTATGCTCTCTCTCCTGGTTTCTTCCTTTTTTAAGGCCTGTCTTGACCCAACTTAACCTGACTGGCCAACCTTGTTTTTCTGTTTCCTCGCAGGGCCCCATACTCCACGTGATTTCCAAGTACTGAACACCCCCCCTCCCCCCATCCACTCTTCTTTGTTATTATGCCATCATTGTTGTATCCTTTGCTTCTGAATGTTCTTCTCCCTGCTGGATTCTACATATCCAGATCCTACTTAACCTTCAAGAAAATTTCAAATACTGCCTCTTCAAAAGAGGCTAAATTGACCTCTCTAGTTGGAAGTAGTCTCTTTTCTCATCTCTTGTAGCTGTCTGTTCCTTTCGTTGAAATTTAATTCTCTGTGGCTTATTTAGAATTATTTATGTGCATTTTTATCACCCCACTTAGATTGTAATCTTAAGGTCAGGACCATATTCCCATAGTGCTGATGTGGTGCCTAAAGTAATCCCTCATACTTAGAATGACTCAGTGAAACATCTGTCCAATACAGTATTTTAAGAGTCTTCCTGTGCACTTTAGATCTCTGAAACTAAATTGCAGTGTAGAAACACAGTGCCTATATAGTATAGTGAGCTCTAAATTGCTATGAGGGCAACCTTGAGTTCTCTCCTTAATTATGAGGATTTCCAAGTAAAATAAAAAGAATTTTCATTTCCATAAATGTGATGTTTTCAAATAACCTGTTTTCTTTAAGAGCAGGCATACCTGTATTTTTCTTCTTCCTCCTCTTCTACTTTTTTTTTTAAATGTCGGAGCCAGAAAATAACAGTATAAGGCAAAAACCATTTTCTCTAATCCTTTGGGGATTAATTAAATGTCATGCTCCTTAGTATACTGCCAAAATATTGGTCATTCAAACCAAATTGTAGGTACTTGGTCCTTGCTTATTCTAAGATTAATATCTCCTGTTTTTATAAACATTACCTTAAATGCTAACTTGACATGAGTAAAATAGGAATAATGATAATGGTAACTTTGTCACAGGGTTTTTCCAAGTATCAAAGGGGCTAATTTATTTAAAGCACTTAGCACAACACCTCACACATATTCAATGGTCAGTAAAACCAAGCTGCTGTAATTACTATCAGGAATTTTAC
This sequence comes from Vulpes vulpes, assembly GCF_048418805.1. Classification (NCBI taxonomy): domain Eukaryota; kingdom Metazoa; phylum Chordata; class Mammalia; order Carnivora; family Canidae; genus Vulpes; species Vulpes vulpes. Next base: position 16,844,936 of record NC_132789.1, on the reverse strand, counting down.
AATTTGAGATTTTAAATTGGTGGTAGTGTAAAGGCAAGTGCTGCTGCTGGTTTTTATGTTTTGAATTGCACAGAATAGTTTCCTAGGAATTAGATTAGCCCTGAAATGTTATGTCAGCTGAGAATTTTGGTTTCTAGGTGACAGTATTGCATTAGGAAACAGAACTGGCTCTCCCTTCAGAGAAAAAAGCTTTCAGTGGGAATCCATAGTGGCTTTTTTGTTTTGTTATCAGATTCTTTCTTCCCAACTCTGAGATTATTATTATTTTTTTTTTTTCCAACTCTGAGATTAAAATGATAGTCAACGAAGGGTACCTCTGTGGCTTAGTCGGGTTAAGCATCCAACTCTTGATTTTGCTCAGGTCATGGTCTCAGCGTCATGACGTTGATTGAGCCCCATATAGGGCTCCGCACTCAGTGGGGAGTCTGTTTGAGATTCTCTCTTCTCCTCCCTCTCCCTTTGCCCCCCCCCCACCAAATAAATAAATCTTTAAAAATATAAAATGATAGCGTAAAGGAGAGAATAGGGAGCATCTGCTAAAAGGATCAGGAGCTATAGGACTTCAGAGGAACTGGCTGCTTGAAGAAATGGGAAAAATAAGCAGTTTTTGTTTTGTTTTTCTGTATTAAGCACACCACTTACTAGTGAAAATGGTGAACTCCATAATTGGAAAGGAATGCTGTAACAGAGGTATCAGGTGATTCTGACATGAATTCCCAAAGATTTCAACCTCTCCCTTGCATAAACAGTGGGGTAAACAGTGGGCATGATAATTGAACTATAGAAATCATGATGTGGAGGAATTTCTGCTACAGGGGTAGGAGTGGGGCCTGATTAAATAGGAGTCATGGACAGTGGACACATTTTTGCCTTTCTTGAAAGAAGGAGTATGCTTAACTTGGGGATTAGAGTTGGTAGAACCATTAAGCTACCATAAGCAGAATATATGATGAATGGGCTTCCTTCTAGGGTCACAACAGAGTCTATATGGTAGGTGTTCCTGCTGACATGGAGGAATACAGTGATGTTTAAAAAACATATACGCAAAACCATGAGGGTAAGTAACGACATTATCTTAGATAGCAGGCTGAAGCTTAGAAGTGAACTCCTAATCAATCTCCATCCCCCTCCCACCACCACCACCATGTTCCCCTTGTAGTCTTCCAGTGTCCGTTGATGGTGGCTTCATGTTTCTAGTTGCTCAGGCCAAACCATGGTAGTCACCCTTGGCTCCTGTTTCTTTTATGCTCCATTTTCAGTCTATCAAGAAATCCTATAGACTTCATCTTCAAAATATAACTAGAATCAGATCACTTCTCACCACTACTATAACTTTCACTTAGTGCCAGCCACCGTCTATTGTTGTTTGCCTGGATTACTACAGTAGTCTGTTTTCTCTGCTTCTGTCTTAACCCACTATAATCTCTTCTCAGTATATCAGCCAGTCGTCTCGTTTTCCCCCGCTTTTTAAAAAGTCAGATTTAAGGCATAATTTACAAACAGTAAAAATCACTCTAAAATTTTTAAGCATAGTTTAATGAATTTTGACAATACGCACAATCTTGTACCATAATCAAGAAATAGAGGAAGCACAGGTCAGAGTTCTACTTCAGTCTGTGCCTCCTGAATTTCCAATTGCTCAAATAAATGCCTGTTTGCAGAAAAAAAGAAGAGAGGGGAGAAGGAGAGAGAGAGAGAACATTTCCTTTGCTCCATAAATTCCCTCATACTCTTATAATTGTTTTGTTATCAGTCCCTTCATCTGATCCCTGGTCGCTGGCAACAGGTCTCTTTTCTCACTTTAGTTTTTATGTTTTCTGGAATGTCTTATAAATAAGATGAGGTTTTGTAGTCTCTTGAGTCTGGCTTCCTTGACTTAGCATAATGAGATTCATCCACATGCATCTGTTAATAGTTTGTATCTTTTTATTGCTTAGTAGTATTCCGCTTTGTGAAAGTTCCAAAATTTGTTTATCTGTTCCCTAGTTCGTGAACATTTATATTGTTTCCAGGTTTTGGCAGTTCTGGGTAAAGCTGCTGTGTAAACATTCGCATTGAAGATTTTTTATTCATGAGAGAGAGAGGCAGAGACATAGGCAGAGGGAGCAGGCTCCCTGCGAGGAACCTGATGTGGGACTCCATCCCAGAACCCTGGGATCACAACCTGAGCCAAAGGAAGATGCTCAACCACTGAGCTACCCAGCACCCCTTACATTGAAGATTTTGTGTGGATATATATTTTCATTTCTTTTGGGTCGTAGGGTAACTTGTTTTACTTTGTATGCAGCTGCCAAACTGTTGCTAAAGTGACTTCCATTTTGCATCCCCACTGGCAGTGGTGTTTCCAGTTTCCAGTAGTAACTCAACTTCCTCATCAGCATTTGTTATACAGTCACTTCTGTTTTCTAATTTTAACCATTCTCATAGGTACATAGTTGTATCTCGATAAAATTTTAATTTTAATTTTCTTACTGACTAATGGTGGTTGAGCATCTTTTTATATATTTATTTGCCATCTGTATCTCTTCTTGGTGAAGTATTCAGATCTTTTGCTTCTTTTTTTTTTTTTTTTTTTTTTTGCTTATTTTTTTTATTCTGGGTTATCTATTGTCTTACTGAGTTGGGAGCCTCATTTATATATTGTAGTTAGCAGTTCTTTATCTGTAATGTATTTAGCAGAATTTTCTCCCAGTTTATGCTTGTCTTTTTATTTTCTCAACAGTGTCTTTTGAAGAACAGTTTCTATTTTGATAAAAGTCTGATTTACCAGTTTTTATTTTATGGTTTGTATGTTTTGTGTCTTTTTTTTTTTTAAGATTTTATTTATTCACGAGAGACAGAGAAGGCAGAGACATAGGCAGATAGAGAAGCAGGATCCCTTCGTGGAGCCTGATGGTGGGACTTGATCCCAGGGACCCAGGATGATGACTTCAGCCGAAGGCAGACTTCAACCACTGAGCCACCCAGGTGCCACCTGTATGTTTTGTATCTTAAAAAAATCTTTACCTAATTTCGTGTCAGAAAGGTTTTTCTCCCCTCTTTTCTTCTAGAAGCTTCATGGATTTCAATTTTACATTTTAGTTTATGGCTCATTTTGAGTTAATTTTTGTGTCCAGTATGAGGTTTTTGTTGGTTTGCATTTGAATGTCCAGTTATGCAAACACTGTTGAAAAAGACCATTCCTTTCCACTTGGCATCTGTGTCAAAAATCAGTTGATCATGGGACACCTGGGTGGCTCAGTGGTTGGGTGCCTGCCTTCTGCTCAGGTCGTGATCCTCATATCCAGGATCGAGTCCCTCCTCGGGCTCCCTGAGAGTAGCCTGCTTCTTCCTTTGCCTCTGTCTCTGCTTCTCTCTTTCTCAGGCTGTGTCTCTCATGAATAAATAAATAAATCTTTTAAAAAAATCAGTTGATTGTGACTGTTTGGATTTCTGGAGTCTCTCTGTTCTTTCTATAGAACAGTATGCATGTTCTTCATCATTCTCACACTGGGAATGAATACCATAGTGTTATAGTAAATCTTGAAGTTAGTTCTCTTAATCTTCCAACGTTTCCCCCAAAATTGTTTTGGCTGTTCTGGTTCCTTTGCCTCCATAAACATTTGGGATTAGTTTATTGATGTCTATAGGAATTTTCTAGTTTTCAGTTTCATTGATTTATGCTCTGTACTATTTCCTCCCATTTACTTGCTGTGACTTTAATTTGCTCTGTTTTTTCCAGTTTCCTGAGGTAGACGCTTAAGTCATTGATCTTTAAACCTTTTTTCTTTTCCTATATAATAATTTAATTCTGTAGATTTCCCTCTACAGGCTGCTTTAGCTGCATTTCACATAGTTTAGTGTATTTGTTTTCATCTTCGTTTAGTTCAAACTATTTTCTAATATTCCATGTGATCTCTTATTTTGACCTGTGGATTATTTACTGTGGATTATTTACTGTGTATTGTTTAATTTCCAGATATTTAGAGATTTCACAGATTTCCTGTGGGTGATTTCTCATTTAATCCCATTGTAGTGAATATTAGAAAATATACCTTGTATGATTTCAGTTCTTTTGAATTGTGTTTATGGCCTAGAATGTAGCCTATCCTAGAAAATGGTCCATGTGTGCTTTGTTTACTGTTAGCACTTAGTAGGTGCATTTTGATCCATCATACAACTTCATGATATGGGGCTGAGGTTGGGGAACAAGAGAAATTGAGGAAGATTGTGCAAGTGGTTTAGAGCACAGCCTCTGCATCTGAAGCCAGACTGACTGGTAGCTCTGCTGTCTCCTTGGACAAAGTAGTTCATCTCTCTGTGCTTCAATCCCTTCATCTCTAGAGCTGATAATAATAGTGCCTTCCTCAAAGGGATGTTGTGAAGGTAAAATGAGTTGGATGTTAACAGCTTCTACAACGTCTAACACATAGTAAAACCCCCAAAATGTTAGCTCTTATAATTGTTAGCTGTTATTACATGACAGGGGGTAATTTATTGGTTTCACAGGACTTTCGGATAGGGCCTTGTTTGGTTGCTTGGATACTTTTTAGAGAATTACTCCCTTTGTAAAGGTTTTTCTTATGTTTATTACTTATGGGAAGCCAGATAACAGTTGTTTGAGGGTTTGTGTCATGTGTATATAGAGGAAAACGGGAAGTTTGGAAAATCTATATAACCCAGTCTTTTAAAACACTGTAATTTGGGATCCCTGGGTGGCGCAGCGGTTTGGCGCCTGCCTTTGGCCCAGGGCGCGATCCTGGAGACCCGGGATCAAATCCCACGTCGGGCTCCCAGTGCATGGAGCCTGCTTCTCCCTCTGCCTATGTCTCTGCCTCTCTCTCTCTCTCTCTCTCTCTCTCTCTCTCTCATAAAAAATAAAAAAATAAAATAAAATTCAGATCAAAATAAATAAATAAATAAATAAATAAATAAATAAATAAATAAATAAACAAAACAAAACACTGTAATTTAAACTCTGAACAAGAATGTGACTCTTAGGATCCCTGGGTGGCTCAGTGGTTTAGCGCCTGCCTTTGGCCCAGGGCGCGATCCTGGAGTCCTGGGATCGAGTCCCATGTCGGGCTCCTGGCATGGAGCCTGCTTCTCCTTCCTCCTGTGTGTCTGCCTCTCTCTCTCTCTCCATGTCTATCATGAATAATAAATAAGTAAATATTAAAAAAAAAAGAATGTGACTCTTAAGTTTCCTCTGAAAATATCTTCATAAGTGGCAGAAGTCTCCAATCATAGAATAGGGTTCTATATCCATTATAACTACCAATTAAAAATAGTCTTTTCTTAGTGTGACTTTTATTTATTTTTTAAAGATTTTTATTTATTTGAGAGAGCACACACACAGGAGAGAGCAAGAGAGCAGGGACGGAGGGAGAGGGAGAAGCAGACTCCCCACTGAGCAGGAAGCCTGATGCAGGACAGAATCCCAGGACCCTGGGATATCGTGACCTGAGCCGAAACCAAGAGTTGGATGCTTAACCAACTGAGCCACCCAGGAGCCCCAAACAAATTCTTGAATACCTTTCTGGTTAGCAGTTTCCTCATCTTAAATTAGGGATAATGAAAGTTACGTGTTTCATAGGGTGGTAATGAGAGTTAAATAATGAAATTGAAGTACTGAAGGATGATATTTGACACATTATAAATGCTTAAATATTATTTGCTGTTATTATTGTGGTTATTATTTGTGTTTAGTTTTTTTTTTTTTTTTTTAAGATTTTATTTATTCACTAGAGACACAGAGGGGCAGAGACCTAGGCAGAAGGAGAAGCAGGCTCCCTGCAGGACCCAGTTTGGAACTGGATCCTGAACTCCAGACCATGCCCTGAGTCTAAGGCAGATGCTTTACTACTGAGCCACCCAGGCATCCCTGTGTTCAGGTTTTTTTGTGTGTGTGTGTGTGTTCAGTTTTTGAACGAAGGGTTAGAGATCAAGTTTTTACCTGGTTTTGTGTTGGCAAAATGATTTCTTTTAGAGCAGAGCTTCTCCCAAAAGTGTGCTATGGAATACAAAAGCTGCTTTAATAAAGGAAAAAAGGGGGAGAAGAAGTGTATGTTTTGGAAAATATATAATGAACTTCAAGAAGTTCTCTACTTAAAAAAAAAAAAAACACAGTAGTAGGGTTTATATAGCTCAACATTTAACAAACCTACTTGTCAATTACTGCTGTTAGTCATCAAACCAGTTAAATTGCCTAAGAAACTTTTGTCCCATAGAATCTGGGAAACATTATAGATTTGTTGTTGTTGTGTAGTGATACTGAAGTTTGCCAGATGTTTTCCTTTTATCACCCTTATTTGTCATAAGACATTAGCTCACCTGTGACCAATTTTATTAAGGTTATGGCTTACCATTCCTGTGTCTTCTGACTCACTAAATCCTCGATATAATCAAGGTATGGTGAAGTAGACAACTGTATTTCTCTTTCTGCAAGGGGCTATGCTCTACAAACTCAGGAGTGGAAGTTGGGCTTCTGTCCCAGTAAGGGTGGAATGGGGAATTTAAGTATGACCTTAGAGTAAAACGTGTTTATAATGCTGGGAAAACAGCAACAAAACTTTTTTTTATTAGAGTTGGAAGACTTGTGTACTACATGAATGTTGCACAATGAATTGCCTTTTATAATTGAGTTGATGAATGTTGGCCATTTTGAACATGCTGTAACTAGAACATTCAGATTCTTCTTTTTTTTTTTAAGATTTTATTCATGAGAGACAGAGAGGTGGCAGGGTGAAGAGACACAGGCAGAGGGAGAAGCAGGCTTCATGCAGGAAGTCCAATGTAGGACTCAATCTTGGGACCTTGGGATTACGCCCTGAGCCAAAGGCAGATGTTCAACTGCTGAGCCACCCAGGCGTCCCAAGAGCATTCAGATTCTGAAGTCAGTTTCAGCACCTCTGGTCTTAGATTACTTATAAAATACTGGAAATAGAATAAAAGGTAGTGTTAAAACTTTCAGAATCTTATAAGCTTTTACTTCTAAATGTATTATTTGGAAATCTATACTTTATTACTGATTTGGAGGCAAATTAATGAATTACCTCCAATTTAGATGTCACATAAATTACTGATGTTTTCCTTTTGTGGACCTTCATCCATGGCCAGTTCTGTCATCTGGTATGTTAAGGGTAGATATGCCTTTTCTTCATACTCTGTAGTAATATCTAATTGAGGTAAAATCCAGTTGAATAAATTGGGTGAGTTCAAGATGAAATAGAACAGTAGCACTTGAAAATGTGGTAGGTACAGCTAGACGTGAAAAAGAATGGAGGGACTACATAGCCAAATGGGATCATATATCCTAGTAGGAGATAGAAATGAGTCTAACCTGAACATTTATCATTTCTTAACATTTAATATTTCTTCCCCCACATCCTTACTGCAAGCAGCCCTAAGTCACTATAGAGTCCCTCTGCATAGCTTGGGCATCTCTGGAAAAAATCAGGCTCTGGGGCTGATCCTGATTTGTCTGCTGGAAAATGACAATTTTATCTGCAGCCATTTTTTTTTTTTTTTTTTTTTTTTTTGCAGTCAGTTCTTGATTATTTTCATGAATAGAGGGAAGCATTTACTTGGGAAATCCAAAATGGCAGCTATTCAGAGTAAACAGGGTACTTTAGCACTTCTGGACCCAAACTGTCTGGATTTGAATCTGGACTCTATCACTTAATGCTTTGTAACCTAAACAAGATATTCCATAGTTCCTCCATATTCCTTAGTTTCCTTATATGTAAATAAGGGATAATAAAAATTATTTCCTGTGGTGGTATTGAGGATTATATAACAAAATTATTGGTGCTCAGTCAGGTGTCCCCACTGTCAGGCTAAGTGGTCAGGGCACTGTCATACTGTAGAAATTTTCACTCTTGTCTCTCTGTCATTCCCTTTGCCGTGTTGTCACCAGGTCTTGTTGGTATTTCTTTCAAAATATAGTTGGTAATTGTATTACCCCTTCTGTTTCTACTTACTCATCTGGGCTTTCTCACTTAAGGTCTGGATTCTTGTAAGAGCTTTATTTAGTCTTCTTCATTCCAGTCTCGTCTCTTCTGCCTCTTCCTTCTACACTGTATATTTCTACCTGATTGATTTTTCCAAAATATTATTGTATCATTTTTATGGTTTTATTCCATTGACAAAAGTAGTATATCTAGGTGAGCTCAAAACTCCAGCAGATAAAACCCTACTGACAAACCCAGAATCCTAGTACACCATATTTTAAGCTGCTTACTTAAATAGAAGCTAATCTTTCAGTTAGTTTCTCTGGAATTCTACTCTTTTGTGAGACAAGAGAGACTTGCTCCTATTGATACTATTTTTCTCATGTACCTATGTCCTCTTCCCAGAGTTTTAAGACTTTAGTAATAAAGATGTTCCATTTGTTTTTTTTTTTTTTTAAGATGTTCCATTTGTTACTAAATATAATGACTGCCCAGATTTAAGGTAGTGTCCTATAGGGGAGAACATACTATGAGAAAAGGACTGAAGGGTCTGTTTACTCTTTAATGTTTGTTTAGTCCCATCTGCAAATAAATTTTCTAAATATTTTTTTTAAGATTTATTTATTAGAGAGCACAAGCAGGAGGAGCAGGCAGGAGGAGAGGGAGAAGAAGGCTCCTTACTGAGCAGAGAGCCCAGTGTGGGTCTCGATCCCAGAACTCTGAGATCATGACCTGAGCCAAAGGCAGATGCTTATACAACTGAACCACCCAAGCACACGTCCAAAAATGTTTTTAAAAATCTGTTAAAGGGGCATCCAGTTGCCTGGATGGCTCAGTTGGTTGAGTGTCTGAATCTTGGTTTTGGCTCAGGTTGTGGTTTTAGGGTTATGGGATTGAGCCCCAGGTGGGCTCCTCATTCAGTGGGGAGTCTGCTTAAGATTCTCTCTCCTTCTGCCTCTTCCCCCACTTGTGCTCTTGTACTTGTTAATGAATGAATGAATGAATGAATGAATGAATGAATGAATAAATAAATAAATAAATAAATAAAATCTTTTAAAAATTTGTTAAACTGGGGTTGAGCCTCATGTTGGGCTTCCTGCTCAGTGGGGAATCTGCTTCTCCTACTTCCTCTCCCTCTCCCCCAACTTGTTCTCTCTCTCTCTCAAGTGAATAAATCTTTTTAAAAATCTGCAATTGTAGCTGCTTAATTTTTTAAAATAATTTTTTATTTGATTTTGTTTATTTATGAGAGACAGAGAGAGAGGCAGAGACATAGGCAGAGGGAGAAGCAGGCTCCATGCAGGGAGCCCTATGTGGGACTCGATCCTGGGACCCAGGATCATGCCCTGAGCCAAAGGCAGATGCTCAACTGCTGAGCCACCCAGGTGTCCCTGCTTAAAATGTTTTAAGCTGCCTTTTCAAATGCATTAGAGTATAAGAGTTTGTTGCCATTTCCTGGGTGAAAAAAGGGGTGAGTAACCAGAAAAATAACATTTACCTGCAAGTAGCATTTAGTGCTGAATCAAGACCTCAATTGATGTGATTATATGACCAAATAAATAAATCTTAAAATATACAGGTAATTGTAACAATGCTTTTAAAGTTTAAGGAAACCTTTATCTTTAAATTTGGCTTTTTAAAAATAAATTCTACTATAGATGGGATGTTAAATTTAACTGTAGAGCATAAGCTTTTAGCATTTGGTTAAAAATAAATGAAAAATATAGCCAAATCAGAAATCACAAGCACTTCTTTTTCTTTTTCTTAATGTGCCCTCTAAGATCCTAAACACAATTTTTTAAATGTTCATGTTGTTTTAAAAACTCCTGGGATCCCTGGGTGGCGCAGTGGTTTGGCGCCTGCCTTTGGCCCAGGGCGCGATCCTGGAGACCCGGGATCGAATCCCACATCAGGCTCCCGGTACATGGAGCCTGCTTCTCCCTCTGCCTGTGTCTCTGCTTCTCTCTCTCTATGTCTATCATGAATAAATAAATAAAATCTTAAAAAAAAAAAAAGATTTAAAAAAAATAAATAAATAAAAAATAAAAACTCCTATAATACAAAAATGTGAAATAGTCCCATTTTTAATAAAAGTGGGATTATGTGATATATTGGCTTTAGCCTGCTTCTTCCTGTAATAGTTTTCCATGCTATCCTTTTAAAATTTTTTTATAGATTGAATTATACAAAACACAATGACTATAGTAAAAAGAAAAAGGTTGATTAACCTCACTATGTTTCAGTTACTTCATCTGCAAAAGTATTTAATACACTGCTTGACACAGTACTCAATAGAAGATTGAAGTACTTACTGCTTAGAAGAGGGAGTCATCAGCTTGTAGACATGGTAACTGAACACGTGACAGTGGACAGTGTCACTCAAAGACAGTGTGTGGAGTAAGGAGTGAAGGGAACTAATGACAGAACTCTGATGGGCAGAAGAAAAGGAGACTAAGAAGTTTAGGAGCCAGAGGGATAGGAACAAATCCAGAAGAAAATTGTGGAAGCTGGGACAAAATTGTTTCAGAGGAAGGAGGCGGTCATTATTGTCAGATCAGCAAGGGGCCAGAGGGAGCAGCATGTCAAGATACTGACTGAAGTTTATTAGATGAAACAAGATTGTTGCTGATCTAAGGGAGAGGGAGAGTTTATTCCATGGAGTACTGAGGGCAGGAGCTAGAGTGTGTCAAGAAGACACTGGCAGAGATGGCAACCCAGCTTGAATCTCTAGAAGGTTGAACCTGGCCTGTTTAACCTTACTGGCCTTCCCCTCCCACCCCCACTACTTCACCCATCCACACAGTGGTACAACCCCCAACAGATACTCTTGTGGGAGTACGTTCTACCTCTTGCTCATTCTCTTGCTCTGTCTTTCCCACCCATGCTTACTCCCTCACATCTGTTGCTTCTCTTGCTCATTTTTCTCTCGTCCAGCTAAACTACTAGACTGTTGGTAACCTCCTAACAGACCAGACTCTCACAGCGGCCTCCAAGCTGAGCTTCTACACCTTTCCACGTAATTTGATAGCTTCTGTCAAATTACTTCTGTCTTTCCTCATCAGACAATACTTGGTGGGTGATAGGGAGCTGGGTCTTTATCTTGGAGTACCAGCACTTATTAGAGTACTAATTTCAATAGTCATACATGCAGTGATGAATTAGATAGGATAGGACAGTGACAAAAACAGTTATTACTGTTGGAGTGTATAACAGATGTTAGATTTTGCAAGATGATGGGGAGATTTCTTGGGTTTTAGATGTGTTGAATTTGAGGTGACTATAGTATATACAGGTGGGAAATATCTTCATAGGAATTGGCGATTTCTTACCAAAATTCAGACTGTCTTAGAAATTCCTCTTATTCTTGGACATTCCTTTTAAATCTGGTTCTTCACAGAAGTAATGGAAGCACTGTGACTTAAATTGTGAGACTTTTTGCTTCTTCACAGAAGTAGGTTTATCACTAGGAGAGATTAGCTGCCAAGAAAGGACTAAATGTCAACCTGTAGCATTCACTTTTTTTTTTTTTTTAAAGATTTATTTCGGAGAGAGAGAGTGTGCACACATGAGGGCGTAAAGGGAAAGAATCACAAGCAGACTGCCCTGCTGAGTGCAGAGCCCAAAGCAGGGCTCCATCTCAAGACCCTTAGATCATGACGTGAGCCAAAATCAAGAGTCAGATGCTTAACTGGCTGAGCTACCCAGATGCCCCTGTAGCATTGACTTTTTTATAAGTCTTGCAAAATAATCATGTTAAAGTCCAGATTTTGGAATTGTGTGCATGCTTTTGAGACTTTGTTTACAGAATTATATGTGTATCTATTATCAGCATGATAAATGGCAGAGAATAATCTTGTAATGAGACTCATGAAGTAAAAATCAGTTTGCTGCATGATTTTAAGAGCAATGTTAGGGCAGCCCCAGTGGCCCAGTGGTTTAGCGCTGCCTTTAGCCTGGGGTGTGATCCTGGGGACCCGGGATCGAGTCCCACATCGGGCTCCCTGCATGGAGCCTGCTTCTCCCTCTGCCTGTGTCTCTGCCTCTGTGTGTGTGTGTGTGTGTGTGTGTGTGTGTGTGTGTGTCTGTCATGAATAAATAAACAAAATCTTAAAAAAAGAGCAATGTTAAAAAAAAATCCCTTCTTGTTTTTTGGAAAATTTTATTGTAGTAAAATAAATATAAAAGTTGCCAGTTTAACCATTTGTGAGTATACAGATCATTGGCATTAAGTCCATTCACTTAGGTTTTGTGCAGCCACCGTCACTCTCCATTTCTGGAGCTTTTTCATCATCCCAAACAATTCTGTACCCATTAAACAATGGCTCTCAGTCCTGGCAACTTCTACTTTCTCTCTCTATGAATTTACCTGGTCTAGGTCCCTCACATAAGTGAGATCAAACACTATTTGTCCTTTTGTGTCTGGCTTACTTCACTTGCCATGTTTTCAGAGATCATCTATGTGGTAGCATGTTTTGAAATTGCTTTTCTTTTCAAGGCTGCATAATATTCAGTTGTGTGTATACACCACATTTGCTTTGTCCATTCTTTCATTGATGGACACTTTGGTTGCTTCCATGTTAGGCTGTTGTGAATTATGTTGCTGTGAACATGCATACAAGTATCTCTTGAGTCCTTGCTTTCAGGTGTTTTGGGTATATACATAGGCCTTACTAATTTTTATGGGCACATATCATGAGAGAGTACTCAGACATGCAGGAATAGTTCCTTTATGAAATATTAATCTTGGCCAGTATGTTAACACAAAGTTTTGTAAATTTGTAAGAAAATTTATTTAGTTCAAGTTCTAGAGCAGTCTTGGATAAGTGATACAAAAATGTCTTTGAAAGCTGCATTATAATTTCTTTTCTAAAAATGAGTTCCTTGGTCAAAAGAAAATACATAAACCATTCTATTCCAGCTTGTACCTGGAATAAAACCAACTGCCTAGATTTTCCCCTTGCCTTAAAAATATATGTTACAGCTAATACAGGGCTATTTCTGGCTGTTGATGTTTTAACACAGAGGTCACAATTATGTTGTTGAGTGTATGCTCAAATCACCAAAGAATGCACATGCTTTTGAAATTGCGATATGAGGACCTGTCTAAAAGAGTAACTCATAGGAAAGAATGGAAACATATTGCCATGGAATCCTTCAGTGTGGGGTCTTCTTTCTATTTCACTGGAGCCCAGTAAACCCTTTATCTGTCCTACACAATAAAATCCATTTGAAATAAAAATGACTACTGATTATCTTTGATGCCTTGGAGGCTAATACCTTTCTTTCATAAGAATTTGCTCAGTTTGCAGATTTTGCATCTCTAATGAAAATAATTTTTCACTGTACTGGCTGCTAAAATGTAAAATATTAACATATGGTACCTCTCATATATGTTCTTTTTGTAAAGTATTTGGTGATAATGAAGGGATATGAAAGAATAAAAATTCTTCATTTTAATGCAAAAATATTTTGATATTGGAAATCCGCCCATCTTCATGGTGTGATTCAGAGATGTTTGTGACTCTTGATAGACTACACACACACACACACACACACACACGTACACACCCCTCTGTGCAAAGCAGGAAATAGTGCCTCCCTGGCCCCAGTGGACTCAGGCTCATAAATCACCTTTGTGAAAGGAAAAGATGCCCCTCCCACCAGGTGGTTGCTTCCACCCATTAGGACACAAGGTTTTGCTCATCAAGTTTTGTGCCCAATGTCAAGCTGCATTTTCTAGGAGGAAAGGAGTAGGTTGTATTTTCACATTTGCTGGCCCTGTTACCCAGGTGGCCTTGTATAGTAACAGCAGTATACAAGGATGAGTAAACTTTTTCCACAAGGGACTAGGTAGTAAAAATTTTTTTAAGATTTATTTATTTATTTATTTATTTATTTATGATAGACAGAGAGAGAGAGAGAGAGAGGCAGAGACACAGGAGGAGGGAGAAGCAGGCTCCACGCTGGGAGCCCGATGCGGGACTTGATCCCGGGTCTCCAGGACCGCGGCCTGGGCCAAAGGCAGGCGCTAAACCGCTGAGCCACCCAGGGATCCCCTAGGTAGTAAATATTTTGAGCTTTATGAGCCCTTTGGAAATTGTTACAACTATATAACTGCCATTGAAGTACTAGAGCAGCAAAAAACAATACCTGAATGAATGAGCTTGACTCTGTTTACTGGAATGACAGAAGGCCGTAGTTTGTCCACTCTTGGCATGTGGCAACCCATAGCACCTCCTATAACACTTTATTTCTCTATTAAAACATTACATTCTGTCACCTTGTGTCTTTTTTACACACTTTTTTCTTAATTGACTGTCTTACTTTGTATCTTGCACATAAAGATTTAATTTATTAAAATTTTACTAAGATTACCTATTCCATTATGAAGCTTAGGATACATATTTGGAGGGTTTTTTTTTTAAGGTTTTATTTATTTATTCATGAGGGACACACAGAGAGAGAGGCAGAGACACAGGCAGAGGGAGAAGCGGGCCCCCATGCAGGGAGCCCGGTGTGGGACTTGATCTCAGGACTCCGGGGTCACGCCCTGAGCCGAAGGCAGGTGCTAAACTGCTGAGCCACCCAGGGATCTCCTTTATTTGGTTTTCTTTTCTTAAAATGTGAAAAAATATGGAAGAGGATTGTAGACATTATAATGTTAGACAAATATTTCAGATAAAAATACAAATTCAGGGGCATCTGGGTGACTCAGTCATTTAAGCTTCCAACTCTTGGTTTTTGCTCAGGTCATGATCTCCGTGGTTGTAAGACCAAGCCCTGCATTGGCTGTATGCTCAATGCAAAGTCAGCGTCAAATTCCTTCTCCTTCTGCCCTTCCCTGTTCTTGCACATGCATGCACGCGGTCTTTCTCATATAAATAATTTGTAAAAAAAATACAAATTAAATCCTCTTTCAATATGCTCTACCTTAAAGGGAAAGATTGTAGCATTTCTAAGGCCTGGTAAATAAGTCATTCTGCATATCATATTTAAAGCCAAAATCTTACATAGCAAAAAATGTGTTCAGTCTTCTTGGTGTTTTGTGATTTTAGAATTGCATATGAGAAAATGCTAGCAATCTGTATAGCCAGGGCTTGTGGACAAATGTGTAAGGCAGTGGTTCTCAAAGTGTGACCCTTGAATCCCTTCTCAGACCCTTTCAGGGGGCCTCTGAGTTTCAAACTGCATAATGCCATTAAAGTTATTTGTCTTTTTCTTCTTATGGTGAAAAGTGGTGATGAGTAAAACCACTGCTGGGCTGTAACAGGAATCAAGGCAGTGGCATCAAACTATTCTAGTAATAACTATATTCTTCACCTCCATGCATATACCGTTAAAAAATAAACCAGTTTCACTTAGGGTGAAGCAGTGAAAATTACTTTTAATGAATCTCAGCCCTTGAGAACACCTTTTATTTTTTTTTTAAGATTATTAATTTATTTATTCATGAGAGACACTGAGAGAGAGAGAGGCAGAGACACAGGGAGAGGGAGAAGCCGGCTCCATGCAGGGAGCCTGACGTGGGACTTGATCCCGGGTCTCCAGGATCAGGCCCTGGGCTGAAGGCAGTGCTGAACTGCTGAGCCACCCGGGCTCCCACTTTTTAAAGATTTTATTTATTTATTCATGAGAGGCAGAGACATAGGCAGAGGGAGAGGCAGGCTCTTTGTGGTGAGCCTGATTCAGGACTTAATCCCAGGACTCCAGGACTACAACCTGAGCCAAAGGCAGGCACTCAACCATTGAGCCACCCAGGTGCCCAAGAACACATTTTTATTTATTTTTTATTTTTTAATTTTTTTAGAACACATTTTTAGATAATGAAATGGAAAATTCTGATTAAGCACTTCTGTATACTAAAGTACCATTGGTTTTCTTGAAAAAACACTTGTACAGTCATGTGAGATGCTAGCTGATGAACTGGCCACTTTTTTTCTTGGAACATTATTTTTACTTAAAGAATGACTAGTGGACAACTAGAGTTATTTACACCTTGACAGTTTCTCCAAAATGAATAAAGTGATCCTGTCACTTAAAAAATAAAACAAGGGCCTCCGGGTGGTTCAGTCAGTTGAGTGTCTGCCTTTGGTACAGGTCATGATCCCAGGGTCCTGGAATCAAGCTCGCATCGGGCTCCCTGCTCATTGGTTAGTCGGCTTCTCCCTCTCCCGCAGCCCCTCTTCCTCCACTTGTGCTCTGTCTCTTGTTTTCTCTCTCAAATAAATGCATAAAAGTCTTTTAAAAAAGGATAATCTTGCCAGTGATAAAATTTGACTTTTTGGTGAAAATTTTATCATTGGCCTCAGGAATGATATTTAACAAATGTGGTTTTTCAGATATTGTATAATAAAATGTGACGTGTGGAAAAGCTACATAACTTTTTTTTTAAGACTTTATTTATTCATGAGAGACGCAGAGAGAGGCAGAGACACAGGCAGAGGGAGAAGCAGGCCTCCTGCAAGGAACCAGATGTGGGACTTGATTCGGGACTCCAGGATCACACCCTCCTGAGTCGGAGGCAGATGCTCAACCACTGAGCCATTCAGGCATCCCAAAAGCTACATAACTTAATGAATCCTTGTTTTCCAGATGGCCGTTGTATGATGTTACAAAATCAGACGTGGGTAAAGGATCCATTCAAAGTATAGCATAATCCATTGGATTTTAACATAATAACAAAAAAATTCACTGATATGGTATCATATTTCACATTGAAATTAACCTTTAAGAAATTACCACTTGTTGATGTATAGTATCTATCAAAGAAGAGTATCCTTAGTTATCTAAAAATGTTACTACAGTACTCCTTTTCTAATTGCCCATCTGTTTAAGGCCAGATTTCATTCTCCATAGCATTCAACTAATGTAACATATGGCAACCCACTGAATGCAGAAGCAAGTATGAGAATCTGGTTATATCTTCCTTTTAAGCCAGACATTTAAAGAGTTGTGCAGAAATGTAAGAGGATGCCCCTTGTCTCTCCAAATTCTTTGTTTTGAAGAACAGTTCTTTTCCTTTAAAAAAAAAATGTATGCTCAGGGTGCTTGGGTGGTACAGTTGGTTAAGCATTGGCCTCTTGGTTTTGGCTGAAGTCATGATCTCAGGCTCTTGAGATCAAGCCCTGCATCAGGCTCTGAGCTCAATACCAACCCAGCACAGAGTTTGCGTGAGACACTCTCTCCCTCTGCCCCTATCCCTCTGTTCTTTCTCTAAAGTAAACAAATAAATCTTAAAAAGAATTATGCTCACGGGGCACTTGGGTGGCTTAGTCCGTTAAGTGTCTGCCTTTGTCTCAGGTCATCATCCCTGGTTCCTAGGATTGAGCCCAGGTGGAGCTCCCTCCTCAGCGGGGAGCCTGTTTCTCCCTTTGCAACTCCTGCTGGTGCTCTTTAGCTGTGACTCTCTCTCTCTCAAATAATAAAACCTTTTCAAATAAATAATAATAAAATTATACTTGTATGCAATATTTTTATTATATTTAAATGAGTTAGTAAATGTTTTTAATTTTTGTTTTAATTTAGTTCTAATAGTTACTACCCACAGGAACAAAAGTGTTAAGGGGTCTTCATTTCAAGTGTGTAAATAATTTCGAGATGAAAACGTTTGCAAAGTGCTAGTCTAGGGCACTGTCTGTGCCGGGTTGGAATATTAGTTGCTTGGTTTGTTGGATGAACAAGAATGCTTTCATTGTATAGCTGGAAGGCTGACACATAGAACACATTATAGGACAGTACTCTCTGTGTCTCAGTTTGGCATGATTTTTAGCAGGATATGTGTTATAAGCACTTGCTGGTAAAGCAGCTAGAAATATTTGACTGTAGAGCAATTACTAAATAAAATCTAGTGTGGCTCTAAAAATCTTAGGGTGCAGAATATAATCTTACTGTATATGAGACAACTTTCTGGTAGCTTTTTGTCATTGTCTATTATGACTTGCGGGAATGTAATGAAAGAACTAGAGCTTTTCATAGTGACCATATAAAATATCTCAACAGCAAACCTGTACTAATACATCACTTGGCAAAGTCTCCCAAGTCTGTCTGCAATACATTTGGCTAACCTGATTTTGGCATGTCTAAAATGCATGTATTTAGTTTCTTTTTGCATTTCAATAGGAATTCTTTTGTTTGAGCATAGAGTATGTTCCTGTCTTTAATGTGCATCCAGTCTCTGGAAAAAGCAGAGAGGTCTTGAGAGATGCCACATTTCTGCTGATGGCTTTGGGAGAGTCTGAAGTGTGGAGGCTATGAAATAGATAATATTGCCGGGCTTTGATTTCCTAGAATTGTCCAGACTACCTACCCTTTTTCCTTGGAATCCTTTTCCCTCCTTGCATACCCTACTCTGGTTGTACCCCCTAAACCCAGACCCCAACTCCTGTAGTTTAAAGTTCTAGAATCTCTGCGTATTTCTGAAGTGCTGATGAATCTTTCTTCACCACTTTTTGTGGACAAAAAGAAGAGAGAGGTATGGATGAGGCCCTCTTCTCCCCATCATTATCAGCAGTGGAAACGCTTTATTAATTAGTCTGTTTGACAAAGGAACAAAAGAGCTGTAGGTTAGACTCTGGGCTGGCCTTTTTTTTTTAGAAAGTGACTGAAGAGGAATTTTCTTTGGGTTGATTAAACCAACCAGTTATGGAATTAGTAAGTCACAGGTATTAAAGGCACAGCATAAGGAATATAAGCAATGATATTATAATAGTTGTAAGTACCAGTTGTATGGTAGCTTGTGGTGAACTTAGCATAGTGTATATATTTGGTGAATCTCACTATGTTGTACACCTGAAACTTTTAATGTAACATTGTGTGTCAACTATCCTCAAATTTTAAAAAAGTAAATACCGGTCTTTAGTGCCTGGAAACAGTGCTAATATACCTATAACATGCCAGTGATCAGCCAAACGTAAGAGGTAATACTTAATTTTTTTTGAGGAAACACAAAATGAATACCTAGAATCTTGAAAATAAAAATTACTTGGACCTTCAAGTTTATCTAGGCAAAAAGGATTTTATAGAGACGAGAAAAATGTAAAGGCTTGACCAGGGAAGATCAAACGGCTAGTTATAGTATAATTAAAGATAGAAACTAGAGCTTCCTGACTCCTCTAAAGTTTGTAATCAGATGGTCAAGTCACTTTGAGAGACTCTGGAGTAAGGCTGCCTATATTCAGAACTGCACCTGACTCCTCACCTCGGAATGGTGATAATCACACAGGCCCACAATTCCCAAATCACAAATTCTGAAAACCCAGAGTTTTTCTGTAATCCATTTGGAAGCAAAACCTGACCTAAGTTGATGCGAAGCAGTTTCTAATCTTTATCTTCTTTAGTGCGGTTATCCATGTTTCACTACAGAAACATTAATATTTGATTGAAGGGTACTACACTAGACCTCATTGAGGGTGTTTCTGTATAAGATCCAAAAAATTCTGAATTCTGCAACACCTCTTTCCACAGGTATTGTTTTGGGTAAGGGGTTGTGGACATGTAGGACCTAACCTTATAGAATGGCTGTGAGAATTAAGCGCTCAGTAAAATATCAGATGTGACAGTTTTTTGCCTCAGTGGAAATGTTCTTTATCTGGCCATTTAGTACAGTAGCCACCAGCTATTGGACACTTAAAAGTTGACTAGTATAACCAATGAAACAAAATTTTAATTAAATTTAAAAATTTGGGATCCCTGGGTGGCGCAGCGGTTTGGCGCCTGCCTTTGGCCCAGGGCGCGATCCTGGAGACCCGGGATCGAATCCCACATCGGGCTCCCGGTGCATGGAGCCTGCTTCTCCCTCTGCCTGTGTCTCTGCCTCTCTCTCTCTCTCTCTCTCTGTATGACTATCATAAATAAATAAAAATTAAAAAAAAAAAATTAAATTTAAAAATTTAATTGTGGTTAGTAGCCATTTTAGGGCTAGTGGCTGCTATATTGGACAGTGCAGTTTGATATTTACGTTGATGTTCCATTCAGTCTTTACTTCTGCTGTTTTTGTAATTATCTTTTTGTATAAGATACAACATGACCCAGCAGACTGTTGGCTAAGACAGCTGGTGTGAGGGGGAGAACTTGTGTTTCTGACCACATCCTAGGCTTATCATCAGCAAGTGTCTTCTGTCCTTAGGGCTTTTTAAAGACTTAGTATTAATAGTAAAGTGTTACATATTTCTACTTAAACTTGGCACAAGTGACCGCTAATGAAATAAACTTAAATGATTCATAAAACAATACATCTCTGGAAAGAAGTCCCTACACTTAGAGAATGTAAGTGGCAGAAAGTTTTCTGGTAAATGTGGAAAAAGAAAAACTTCGTAGTCAAGTTGTTTTAGGATATCAGAATGTTTTAACATGTTCAGTGTCAGTGACAAAATGTGCTAGCATGTTCACATTTCATAAGCAGATGTTTTCCAAAAATGATTTCTGTACATGTTTGAAATGTAATATGTATAATACCAGTGTTTTTGATAGGCTCTAGGCCTGACAGGAGTTGTTAGAGCACATCTGCCAGAACAGAAGATGCAGTGCTTCCTCATGTTTTTCACACAAGATTTGACTCTTCGGTGTCAGGACATGGACATTATCTTTACCTGTGGGACTCCATAGTTTGCCTTTGAAAAAAGTGCAACAGAAATGTAGGCACAGGTGTCCATTTGTTTCTGTTGAGGTTAGAAAGAACAGTCTACTCTCCTAATTTAGAAAGTCAAGTTAAGAGAAAAAGTGTGAAGCATTGGGAGATCCTGCTGTTGTTAATACCTCTGAAATGAGATTTTTTTTTTTAATTTTTATTTATCTATGATAGAGAGAGAGAGAGAGGCAGAGACACAGGCAGAGGGAGAAGCAGGCTCCATGCACCGGGAGCCCGATGTGGGACTCGATCCCGGTCTCCAGGATCGCGCCCTGGGCCAAATGCAGGCGCCAAACCGCTGCGCCACCCAGGGATCCCTGAAATGAGAATTTTATACAGTGTGTATGCTAAAAGTTATGTCCATTGAACCTGGAAGATTTCTCTCGAAGAAAAGAAAAAAAAAGAATGCCTTCTCTATTGTCGGGTTTTCCATGTCTTAATTTTATACCAAAAGGTAAGGTGATAGAAAAGAATAGTTTCTGGTATGTAGAAAGAGTAAGTTATAGAAGAATACGTATGTGTCGTTTTTATGGTATTTTTACATTTTGCATACACCATTTATATGGAAGGTACACACACCAAATTGTAAGCAAATGTCTCCTCCTAGGGAATGGGAGTGCAGAGAAGGGGGAGAGAGAGGCACTTGTACTTTTGTTTCTTACCTATTATTTGGGTTTTTACAATGAACATGGATTACTTTTGTAATTTTTAAAACGATTTTTATTTATTTGAGACAAGAGCGTGAACAGGAGGAAGAGCACAGAGAGAGGGACAAGCCGACTCTGTGCTCAGTACAGAGCCCGACATGGGGCTTGAGCTCATGACTGAGATTATGACCACTTAAATCAAGAGTCGGACACTAAATTGACTGAGCCACTCAGGTGCCCCAATTTTTTAATTTTTTAAAAAGAATATTGATACTGTTTTAAAAATACAAATTGGCTAACATTAGTTTTAATCGTATTTTGTATAATAAATCCTTCATGTTAAAAAGCTTTTTGTAAAATTTCCAGGACAGTAGTTTGAGTTGAAAATCTTTAACAACAACAAAAAAAATCTATGACATTTCAAATAATGTCCATGAAATAATTTATAATTTCCAATTATGTGATACTTGGTACAGTTTGCAATGTAATAAGTTTTTTAAGTTTTGTTGTAAAATACCATGGATATATCAAGGGTGAGCTTTTCTCCAGACTTTCATGTATAAATTGGAAAAATAAAACTATTCAGTCCAGAAGAAACCACTTTCTGAAATTATGTGTTTAGTTCTATAGAGGGTAACATGCTTATAGGCTGATGGTAGCCCTGATCAGCCTCTTTAGAAGGTATTTTGCACATGGTCAAATCCTTGCCTTGAAAAAGACTGAAGAAAATCAGTGACTACAAGATGGTCAGCCACAGAGACCAGAGCACAATCCAGAGGATCCATGGAAGACCAAGAGCTGGTTTTAATTAACAGTTCAACCTCTGACGTCTAGAAGTCTTCAATGATGAGTCTCTGGAGAGTCTCCACAGATTTGAGAGATGTAGCAAAAGGAATAAACAATAATATGAAATCTTAAGATACCGATTTGGGAAGTTTAGGCTCTAATCTACCTTTTACATACATAATGACAATATGCTTCAGAATACAAAGAGTACAAAAAAGCCAAGCCATCCAATCCAAGTAAAACACTAAGAAAAGAAAAATTCCTTTAAAAAGGAAAAAAGAAAATCTGCCTTTGTTTTTTATAGCTTTGGAGTCTGGAAAAAATTTGATATTCTTTTTAAAATGCCTGCTAGCCTTTAATCATGTGAAAAGCTGCTTACATTCACTTTTAATCAATTTGAAATTTTAATTACACCAGAAAATTAATGCAAATGAAAGCCGTATTAAGATACCAATTTTCATGTTTCAGATTGGTAAAAATTCAAAAATTAAAAGTCACTTTTGGCAAGGCTTTGGAAAGTGGAACTCTATGTAATCTGCTGCTGGTGAGAATGCAAAATGATATAAGGTCTCTAGAAGGCAGTTTGGCAACATCTATCAAATTACATGTGCATTTCCTCTGGGATCCAGCAGTTTCATTTTTAAGACCTTTCTTTTGTTCTACACAGACGGGTCATTTCATGTGTGCATTGCAGGTATAATATACACAGCTCTTTATTGCAGAAGTATGGGTAACAGAATTTTTGGGACAACCACAATATCCACATCAAAAGGGGATTTGTTTAAAAAAGAATCTTTTTAGTGTATCTGTAATAGAATTAGATGAATAGAATACTGTATAGATGCTTAAAGAAAATTTTAAAAATCTGCACATATTGATATATAGGAAGATCTCTAGGCTATATTGTAAAAAGAGCTTGAGAGGAGTGCATAGTCTCATCTTTTGTGTAAGAAATGTTGAGAAATAATATGTATTTGTTACATATTCTAGAAGACCCTATAAGAAACTAATAAAAGTAGTTAACTAAAGAGGACCAGGCAGGGGGCGCCTGTGGATGGATGGCTCAGTTGGCTATCTCTCTCAAATAAATAAAATATTTTTAAAAAACCGATAAAGAGGACCTGGGGAAAACTAGGTGGGAGTGAGACTTTCTGGTGTGTACCTTTTAATATACATAGTTTTGATTTTTGTACTATATGAATATATCATGTTTTCCAAAAAAAATTTTTTTTTAATTTTAAGAAAATGTACCTTCTCAACAGAGGTCATGTGTTTTCAGAATTATAAGAAGAGATATGTACAAAAAACATAATGTCAAAGCAAGAAACATAATTCTAAAATAAAGAGAAATTGATTGAATTGGTTTTCCTAATATATGAAATGTCTTGTGGTAGTTAAGCCCTGTCTGCGTCATCTGGTTGTCTGTCTGAAAGAGAACACGTTGGCCAACCATAGCTATATTGCTTAACACAGGCTAGCAGAGAGGCTAGGGTGGTTGTCCTGTCTCCTGCATTCCCATTCCCTTTGCTGACTGAAATTTTGTTGTTGTGCCCAAGATTGCGAATCTGAGAAACCACCAAGGAGCCGACACTGATGCAAACATACGAGGGTTTATTTACAAGCTCGAGCTTGGATCCAAGTATACCCGACACAGCGGAGCAGGGACTTGGGCCCCGAGACTAAGAGGAGACTAAGAGGCGTAGCAGCTTTATAGGGGCCAGTGGCCAATGGGATATGCAGAAAGTTGCACAGTCATGTCGGTTCACATGCAGGTGGCCAATTGAATTACATCTTACCCTATAGTATCCATTTAAGCTGGCCTATTACTTTGGTCAGAATTGGCATGCAGTTTTGGCGGGCACAAAGGAGGGTTACATTGTTATGAGCCGATTTCCGATTAGGGTGTGCCCAGATTAGGGTGTGCCCGGCGGCTTGACTAGGGTGGGGCAGCGCCTTAGCAATAAGCAGGTGATGTGGGGGTCATACAGGAGGTATGTAGCACAAAATGGAATCAGTCCTGCTCTGCTTGTCCAGGGGCAGGGGATTTTTGTTAAATTTCCTGGGCCCCACATTGTGAAGGGTTGGTTGCCTACTGTGGGGTGCTGTAGTTCAGAACTCATGACCCAGAACAGATGTTCCTGTATTCATCTGCCCCTCACACTGCTAACCGACCAATTTTCCTGTTACTGTGAAAAAAGGTGGGTTTTTTTTTAACTTTTTATTGTGGAAGTTTTCAAAATACACAAAAGTAGAGAGAAAAGAATTGATTCTTAAATAACATGGTTTTGAACTGAATAGGTCCACTTATACATAGATTTTTTTTTTGGTGCATACATTACAGGACTATAAATGTATTTTCCTTATGGTTTCTTAACATTCCCTTTTCTCTAGCTTTATTAAAAGAATGTAATATGTAGTTTAACATACCAAGTATATTAGCCCACTGTTGATGTTATTGGTGAGGCTTTTGGTCAACAGTAGTTTATTAAGAGTTAAGTATCTGGGGAATCAAAAGTTGCACATGTATTTTTGACCGTGGAGGGGGGTTAGCATCCCTGACCCCTATATGTTGTTGTTGAAGGGTAAGCTTTTATAATGAATTCCCATGAACCTATCCTTCTAGCTTCAATAATTAAAAATAATTTTGCCTTTAAAAAATCTATCCCTCTTACCTTTTTTTCTTCTGGGACATTAAAAAAAAAGATTTTATTTAATTGCAAGAGTGAGAGCCAGCAGAGAAGAAGGAAGATGCTTAACCAACTGAGCCACCTGGGCGCCCCTTCCTGGGACATTTTTAAAAGATTTTATTTATTCATTCATGAGAGACACAGGGAGAGGGAGAAGCAGGCTCCCCATGGGGAGCTTGAATGCAGGATTTGATCCCAGGACCCCTGGATCACATCCTGAGCCAAAGACAGACACTCAGCCACTGAGCCACCCAGGCATCCCCTTTTCCTGGGACATTTTAAAGCAAACCTTGAATCCTGTCATTTTACCCAGAGTTCATTCAGTATATGCCTCTAATAACTAAAGATCCAAAAAAATGACACTGCAGATCACAATATCTTTTATTTTTATTTTTGTTTTTTTTTTAGATCACAATATCTTATGAAATTTCACAGTGTGTCATATTTTTTAGAAAGATTAAAGGAAACTTCTCTGTATTCACTAGTCTTTCCCTCCTCATTGGGATTATTTCCAGTCAGCATACACAAATGGTTGAGTATTTCCTATCTTAAAAAAATTTCAGGCCTGGGTGGCATAGTCAGCTGAGCATCTACTCTAGGTTTTGATTCAGGTGGTGATCTCAGGGTCATGGGATTGAGCCCTGCATGGGGCTCCACACTTAGTGTGAAGTCTGCTTAAAACTCTTTTCTTCCTTCTTCTATCCCTCCCGCCCCCTGCACGTGCATGTGCTCTTGCTCTGTCTCTCTCTAAAATAAGTAAATCTTTAAAACAAAAATTTTTTTCAGGCCTCCCTCATCCTTATGTTCCCTCCCACTACTGTTCCCTTCCTTGTGCCTTTCAAAAAGATTTCTGTTTCCATTTACCTAATTCTAACTTCTCAGCCAGTTCCCACCTGACCCCCATCACTGCCATGCCTAAGTGTTCTTGCTAAGGTAACAGGTGACTTACTAAAGAAATCCAAAGGACACTTCAGTTTTTATCTTACTGTCTCTGTAGCCTTCAGCACAGGTGACCTCTCCCTCCTAATATTAACAGTGGTTCTCATATTCAGCTTATTATAGGAATTACCTTATTTGATTCTTTATTAGCTATTTAAGGTAGATGTTGTCATTCCCATTTTGTAGGTGAAGAAGCTGCCCTTAGACAGGTTCAGTAACTTCTGGTAAGCGGTAGAGCAAGGGTTTAATTTCAGGCACCATCTGATCCTGCTGCCTCTGTAAAACACTCTGGTCACTTACCGTGCTATCCTGGGTTTTCTTTCTCTTTCATTTTGGGGTGTGTGTCTGTGTGTTTTGCAGCTTCTCCTTCTTCCTGATCTTTAAATTTTAGAAGTTTCTCAGGCCTTCCTCCTGGGTCCTCTTCTCACTGCTGCTGGGCAGTCTCACACACACCTAGGGTTTCAGTTACCGTGTTGAAAGTGATGAGCTCCCAATATATATCTTTGGCTTAGAGCTGCTTCTGAGCTGTAGATCCACATATCCACCTGTCTCCTTAACAATCCAAAACCCAACATACAAGGAATCTGCTTCCATATGTTGCATTTTTTGCTTAATGGTATAGCCATCCACCAGCTGCTCACCAGAAAAGTGGGAATGCTCTCTTAGCTCCCATAAACAATCACCACGTCCATTATTGTGTCTTGTATCTCGCTCGTTCATCTGTTCCCCAAAGGAAAGCTCACCCTTTCTGCCCAGATCTTCGATAGGATCCACCTATTATATATTATCAGAGGACCCTGTACTTGTCTGTCTCCCCTTTATAATATTTTCTATGATTATATTCACTGACTTATGTTAACTTTTTGTTTTCATTCCTTTAGAAAGAATGGAGTTTAATTTTTTTATTCTTTTAGAACATTCAGTGAGGGACCAAGACAGTCATCTTTGTTATTGTATCCCCAGTCACTAGCAGAGTGCCTGACACAGAGGCATCGTTAAATATTTGTTAAAAAATAAAGAGGAATTTGTTTTAGGAAAACCCCTAACAAGAATTAGTGTAAAGCATTAACTCCTAGAGACAAACTTAGACACAGACTTCTGTTAGTCAAGCTGTAAAAGGGAGCTAAAGAATTGCCAGTAGTATTTAGAGAAGTGGGGTGTTTGGAGATGTAGCAGTTGCAGGACTTGTCATTATGTGTGTAAAGTAAGAGAAGGGGTGTTAAGGATGCAGCAGATTCTTAGCTTTGAACTGAGGGAAGCATGATTCCATTCCCTCAAGTATGATGGGAAAAACACTGACCTTAATTTTGGACCTTGTTGTCTTGAAAGAAGTGGTGTAAGACACCCAGATGGAGAGAACCAGTGGGCAATTATAAAAATGGAAATGGAATTCAGGAGAAACACAGGCTTCACCTCATCACTGAGGAAAAGCAGTAAAATATTATTGACAGTTCAAGTGTAAACTGGTAACAGTTTAATCACTGACACTTTTTGTCTTTGGCACAGTGATGGTAGATATTTTGGTGGTACTTAAATTTGGAGTGGATGCTGTAAGCATATGTGGTATACAGAGGTGGGATTTTTGCATTGATATCATTTAACATCCTGAGAGTGTTAACTAATAATGGCTGTGAACCTACACATGTATTCTTTATATTAAACTAGCAGATCTCATTTTAATTATGCTGGGGGTTTTTTTGCTAATTTATACCCTTTTTTAAAAAAATTATTTATTTATTTATGATAGTCACAGAGAGAGAGAGAGAGAGAGAGAGAAAGAGAGAGAGAGAGAGGCAGAGACACAGGCAGAGGGAGAAGCAGGCTCCATGCACCAGGAGCCTGATGTGGGACTCGATCCTGGGTCTCCAGGATCGTGCCCTGGGCCAAAGGCAGGCGCTAAACCGCTGCACCACCTAGGGATCCCCCCCCCCCTTTTTTTTTAACTTAAATGAAACTTTGTGGGGTAGAACTCCACCAAACTGTCAACTCCGGGAGGACTTGTGCTATGTGATTTAACTTTTTCCCCCCTCTTATTTCTCTAGGGCGTATTCCCTGGTGGATTCCAGTCAAGTGTCTACATTTCTGATTTCCATTCTACTTATAGTCTATGGTAGTTTCAGGTAAGTTGCTCTTAGTATGGGATGGATTTCAGTTGCTCTGAAAGTGGAAAACTTACTGCTCTGTGAAGCGAAACATGACTAACAAGAATTGAGTTAGAAAAAGAAAAGAATTGAGTTAGAGTGGGATCATTCTGATATTTATTCTTTGGTTGGCTGCTGTTAAAACACTTCGTTTTAGTGCAAACATGTAAAAATTGCTTAAAGATTAAAATTTTAAATTGCTTTAATTCTGGCTCTGAAAATAATGACTCACATTAAGTGTACTCATTGAAAAGGTCAAGAAGAGAATCCTTGACAGTGATTCTATAGTCTCAAAGGGGACGACAGAATGTTTTTCTTAATACAGAGGTATTGACATAGGTTGAGCCATATGCAGTTACTGACGGTCTGCTCTTTTCACTTACAGAAATGATTTCATATGGTTCACCTACTATTACTAGGATTGTGCCTAAGATCATTTACCAAGTTATTCTCTCTACTGACCTTGGCAATGCCGAGATCAGATCCTCTTGAAATCCCTGTCCTACCAAGGCAGCCAAAGGAATAGAATACAAAGGAAAATCCAGAAGCTAGATACTTGGCTTCTTTTCACTCCTTACTTGAAAGAGAGGAACTTCAGTGGTTGCATAATTTTTTAAAAGTTTTTTCATGTTGTAGTGTGTGTCAGTATTTCATTCCTTTTTATTGTCCAATATCTTGTTTATCCATGCATCAATTGATAGACATTTAAGTTGTTTCCACATTTGGGCTGCTGTGAACATTCATGTACAAGTTTGTGTGGAGACATAAGTTTTCATTTCTCTTGGATATATACCTAGGACTGAAATTGCTGGTCATATGGCAATTCTGTCTTTAACATTTTAAGAAACCGCCACTGTTTTTCAAAGCAGCTGCTTCATTTTACATTCCTACTGTCAATGTATGGGGGTTCCAGTTTCTGGTATTATCTGTCTTTTGATTATAGATACTGTATTCTGCTGTTTTGGCGGATATGAAGTGGTATCTCAGTGTGGTTTTGATTTGCATTTCCTTAGTGACTAATGATATTGATCAGCATCTTTTCATGTACTTATTTACCATATGTGTGTCATCTTTAGTGAAATGTCTGTTCAGATCTTTTGCTCATTTTAAAATTATATTACCTTCTTATTGTTCTGAGAGTTCTTTATATATTATGGGTACACATCCTTTATCAGATAAATGCTTTCCGAGTTTCTCTTAGTCTGTGGGTTTGTCTTTCACTTTCTGTTTGGTTACAATATTTATTTTTTCCTAATAGATTGAGATAAAATGTCACTCTCTAGCAAAAATCTCTGGCATAAAAGTCTTATATTGTCTGTTAGTATAACCTTTCCAGTTCTCTTAGATGGGAGGATTTTTGATTACCAATTTTATTTCTTCTTCTAAGTCTACTTGGATTTTCTATTTTTTCTTTAGTCAGTTTTGATAATTTGTGTCTTTCTAGGATTTGTGCATCTTTTCTAAATGATCTCATTTGTTGGCATCAGTTTGTTCAAATTGTCAATGTATAACTCATTTAATTTTTATTGATCGGTAGTGGTGTGTTCCCTCTTTAATTTTTTATTGTCATTTGTATCTTCTTATTTTTCCCTTGGTCAGTCTAGCTAAGGGCTTATTAATTTTGTTCATCTTTTCAAAGAACGACTTTTGGCTTCATTAATTTTTCTTTATTTTTTCTATTTTCTGTTTTCATTGATCTCCACTCTGATTTTTATTATTCCTTTCCCTTTGCTTGCTTTGGGTTTAGTTTGTGCTTCTTTTCATAGTTCCTTAAAGTGAAAGCTGGAGTTAATTGATTTGAAACCTTTCTTCTTTTTTAACACAGGCAACTAAAGCTGCAGATTTCTCTCTAAGCATTGCTTCAGTTGCATCCCAAAAATTACATGTTCATTTCATTGAATTTAAGATATTTTCTAACTTCCCTGGTGATTTTTTTCTTTGACTCAGGGGTTCATTTTAAGTGTGTTGCTTACTTTCCTACTATTTGGGGATATTTTTAAATTTTCCCTGTTGAAAGGAATTTTAAAAACCTAGTTCAATTCCTTTGTGGTTAGAGCCATAGTTTTTATGATTTCAGCCCTTTTAAATTTATTGAGATTTGTTTTATGGCCCAGCATATGATCTGTCCTGAAGAATGTTCCATGTGTGCAATTAGAAAAATCAATCTTCAACAGAGGGTTGAGAGGAGAAAGTGACATAATCTGGTTTGTGTTTTGGAAAAATTGTTCTGAGTTCTATATGAGAAATAGCTTGTTGAGTAAGAAGAAAGAGTGAAACAAGGGAAGTGGAGAGTGTTCTCCTACACGCAAGAAATGATGATAGCTTTAATTACGCTAATGGTGGAGTGAAATGTCAGTGGATTTAGGACAAGATTGCTGATAAAATGGATAGTGTGTGTGAGAGAGAGGAGTCAAGGAAGAATCCAAGGTTTATGGCCTAAACAACTGAAACTAGTGATGATGCCATTTCTGAGATGGAAAGCTCCATAAAGAAGCAGACTTTTCATGGAAACATGATACAAAAGCAGATACAGTTTGTCAAGAGACTGCTATTGGTTCTCTTTCTCTCCCCGCTGTTTAATTTGGGACAAGAAACTTAACCTTTGTAGACCTCTGGTAAATTGTCACTTGATTATGACTATTACTATGATTTATGACAGTAGTGTCATTTATTCTGACTTGTTACGCACTCTCTCTAAGCTTTCCAGAGAGAGTTGTAAGTATATTTTAGTAGTGCTTAAGCAAATATATTTTTACAACAAAGTTTTACATCTTTTTCTTTCTCAGTATTTAGTAAACAAGCAATCCTGCATTTACTGCTTGTTACATTTCAAATATTGGCAGTTTTATGTAGCTCAATCTGATGGATTCTTTTTACTCATCGACCTAAGATCATATAGGGGTTTTTATTTATGCCTCTTCTCAGAAATATCTCTTTGGGTTTTGTTTTTGTTTTTTAAAGATTTTATTTACTCATGAGAGACCTAGAGAGAGAGAGAGACAGAGACATAGGCAGAAGGAAGAAGCAGGCTTCCTGAGGGGAACCTGACACAGGACTCCATCCTAGGACCCTGGAATCACGACCTGAGCCAAAGGCAGATGCTCAACTACTGAGCCACCCAAGGTGCCCCTCAGAAATGTTTCTTTGTGATAAAAGAAGTGAAAATTGAAGTAGTGAAGTAAAACTAGTAGCAAAGTAATTTTCTTAATTACTTTTAAGAATTTTCTTAATTCTTGCTTTCACATAAATGTGGGATAGCTGGATGAAGAACTGGCCTCTTATTTGGACATAGATTCCTTGATGAAAATACAGTGTTCTTCATTGAGGCATAGCCAGTTGGGTTTCCTGTGGGTTCTGAATGATACTCTCCAGTCTACATGCTGTCTGATTCCTACCATTTGGGTTTTTTAACAGTTGAGATGCTTTTTAGTTGTTGTGAGTTGACTTCTATTACTGTAAGAGGGTTGGGTGGAGATGTATGATTTTTGTTGGCTATTACTGTGACATTGAATTTTAAAACGTGTCAAAGATGAAGAAAACAGCTAATATTTTACTGAGCATTTATGTGACAGGTATGGTGCTAAGTGCTTTACATAAAGTCTCATTGAATCCTTATATTAATTTGACAAAATAGATGTTGTTTTTCTCATTTTACAAATGATGGAACTGGGCCCAGAAATGTTAAGTAGTCAAGTGTAATAAGTGATGGAGCTGGGATTCAAGTACTTTACTACTGCTGGCTCTTGAGAACAATAACAAAATTTCAAATCTGAACCAAATAAACTGATCTGGTAGTGAAGTCAGAGGGAATGAGAAGCTTTCTTATAAACCTGTTCTTGGAATTTCTTTTCTTCAGCAGTGGTCTTCAGGCCTTTTATTGTGCATAAAACTCACCTGGAAAAGATTGCTTCTCTAGGGTTAGTTAGGATAGGGCCCAATACCCAAGCCTATTCAAGTGGCCTGCATGATACACTTTGAACAGACTCTTTCCTGACCTTTTTTTTTCTTTTTTTTTTAAGATTTTCTTTATTCATGAGAGACACAGAGAGGCAGAGACATAGGTAGAGGGAGAAGCAGACTCCCTGAGCCTGATGTGGGACTCAATCCCAGGACCCCAGGATCACTACCTGAGCCAAAGGCAGATGCTCAACCACTGAGCCACCCAGATGCCCCTGTTCCTGACTTTCTAGGTCATTAGTTCTTTTTTTTTTTTTTAATTTATTTATTCATAGAGACACAGAGAGAGAGAGAGGCAGAGACACAGGCAGAGGGAGAAGCAGGCTCCACGCAGGGAGCCTGATGTGAGACTCCATCCAGGGTCTCCAGGATCACGCCCCAGGCTGCAGGCAGCGCCAAACCGCTGCGCCACCAGGGCTGCCCATAGGTCATTAGTTCTTAATTGCTAGTAGCATTTTCAGGACTCATTCATTGATATGTTGTTTACCTTTAACAGATCTATTTGAAACTCTCCTAAAGTTCTCAGAGTTATTCCCTTTTGCTAAAAAGAAAATAAATTCCCCTCCAGTGTTTAGTCTTGAGCTGTCCTTGATGGTTTACCACTACCTACTACTTAAATTTTCTCCATTTGCTTCCATGATTCATTTTTATGCTACCCTGCATAAAGAACATGCACAATAAAACGTTTCTTGAATTTGAGTAGAACTGTTTGTGTTGCCTGCCTGCCAGCTACCCAACCAAGTATGTTCATATCTCCTCTGAGACCATAAGATTATATTATTCACTTATTTAATTATCACATTTTATTTATCTGAAGCTGTGAAGACATGGGGAATATCATAAAATACAGGATTAAAGATTTGTGAATTGTGCTGGTTATTTCCCACCAGTCTTTCATGTTAAGAAAGAATAAAGAATAACTATGCCATGTAAAACTAGATTCTAAAAGCCAAAACAAGGGACACCTGGGTGGCTCACCAGTTGAGCCTTTGGCTCAGGGTGTGATCCCGGGATCCAGGATCAAGTCCCACATCAGGCTCCTTGCAGGGATCCTGCTTCTCCCTCTGCCTGTGTCTCTGCTCTCTCTCTCTCTCTGTTTCTCATGAATAAATAAATAAAATCTTTTAAAAAAGAAATAGATAAAAATAAAAGTCAAAACAAATTCTCAATTTAGGAACCCTTATGTTTGCCATCCCTTGGCTGAGCTTTGCTGGATTTCCTATATTACTTAAATTGACACCTGTCTCCCTTAGTCTTTCCATTGCTCAGAAAAAATATATATATATACTCACTCATCTAATCAGTATGTCCCTGAAGAGTTTGACAAACTATAGAAGAGCATTAACAGTGAAAGAAAGGGGCACCTGGGTGGCTCAGTTGGTTAAGGGTCTACCTCTCGGGCTCAGGTCTTGATCCCAAGGTCCTGGGGTTGAGCCTTGAGTCAGGCTCTCTGCTCAGCGGGAGAGTCTGCTTCTCCCCTTCCCTCTGCCCCTTACTTCCTGCTTGTGCATGTGTGCTCTCTTGTTCATTCTCTCTCAAATAAAATCTTTAAAAAAAGGGCAGAGAGAGAACAAACTTCCAACTGCAGCTCATTACTGGCAAGATACTTGAGTTCTTTCCTGTCAGGAATCATAGACAAGCAAACATATAACAGGTTTGAAATAGATCTAAAAGAAAATCAAAAGGAAGATTTATTTTATATCCTCTCTCTCTAAATGGAAAGATAACTTTTTAAAAAGATTTTATTTCTTCATGAGAGATATAGAAAGAGAGGCAGAGACACAGACAGAGGGAGGAGAAGCAGGCTCCATGCAGGTAGCCCCATGCAGGACCTGATCCTGATCCCAGGAATCCGGGATCACACCCTGAGCCAAGGCAGACGCCCAACCGCTGAGCCACCCAGGTGGCCCGATAATTATTTAATATATATTTATCTATAATCCCTATATAAAGTTGGTATATGTAGGAAGAATGGAACTTCTATAACTGTAGGGTAACTACTACCTTTTTTAAGATAGGTACTTTCCGGGATCCCTGGGTGGTGCAGCGGTTTGGTGCATGCCTTTGGCCCAGGGCGCGATCCTGGAGACCCAGGATCGAATCCCACATTGGGCTCCCAGTGCATGGAGCCTGCTTCTCCCTCTGCCTATGTCTTTGCCTTTGTGTGTGTGTGTGTGTGTGTGTGTGTGTGTGTGTGTGTGTGACTATCATAAATAAATAAAATTAAAAAAAAAAAAGATAGGTACTTTCCTGTGTTTTCTTCAATGACAAAGGCAGTTTGTTTGCTTATACCCCATCCTACTCTAGAAAGACAATGTCATCAAGTTAATGAGACTGCAGAGAGAATAAGAAATGCACTTTCTATGATTGTGTTGCCCTTCACACTAAAGCTGTATCATTGTAAAGTCAGACTAGTCGAGTAGAAACAAGTTCCATCCTGGTCCACAGTGTCATGATGCATCATGATGCGTGTTGATCACACAGTGGTATGGCATGCAACCAGTTATCCTTCGAGCTATTCTTGCTGCCATCTCATAACCTGTCCTACCTTCAGAAAACAGCGTATACAGGAACCAAATATAGGGCATGGTTACGTACATTGTAATATATATGGACAGGTTCCTTGATAATATTTAACCGTTTCATCAACTCTTTTTAAAATGTTCCATTTAGGGCACTCCGGGTGGCTCAGCGGTTTAGCGCCACCTTCAGCCCAGGGCGTGATCCTAGAGACCCAGGATCGAGTGCCGCGTGGGACTCCCTACATGGAGCCTGCTTCTCCCTCTGCCTCTGTCTCTCTCTCTCTCTCTCTGTCTCTCTCATGAATAAATAAAATCTTAAAAAAAAATAAAGCTATTTAAAAAAATAAGTGGAACATTTTATTTTTATTTTTTTTAAGATTTTATTTATTTCTTCATGAGAGAGGCAGAGACACAGGCAGAGGGAGAAGCAGGCTCCACGCAGGGAGCCCGACGTGGGTCATGGGTCAGTCCCCGGTCTCCAGGATCACACCCTGGGCTGAAGGTGGCGCTAAACCGCTGAGCCACCTGGACGACCCTAAAATGTTTCATTTTGGGTGGTTCAAGAGTTGAGCCTCTGCCTTTGGCTCAGGACCTGATCCTGAGGTCTAGGTATCAAATCCCTCATTGGGCTCCCTGTGAGGAGCCTGCTTCTCCGTCTGCCTATGGCTCTGCCTCTCTCTCTCTCTCTTTCTCATGAATAAATAAATAAAATTTTAAAAAAGTGTTCCACTTATAAATATTTAGCTTAGATCCAGTTCAACCATCTTCAGTTCCCCTCTTCATTGCATCTGCTTCTAATATTAGGATGATCAAAAGCATGGTATTCTTAAAATACTAAGATAAATTAAGATTAAAAATTCCAATTTACCTTTCTTCTCCAGTTCTCCTAGTGTACTCCATTACCAGAATTCAAATGAGTGAAAAAATGTAACTTAGTAAAAATGTCCTCAGCTCCATTTTGCTTCCTGAAATGCTTTATTTTTGCTCTGCCCTGTTCAAAAGGATTTCAGGCCATTTGCTAAAGTTTTCGAACTTGTGATAAGATGAGGTAAATTAAAATGGGGCCAAAGAAAAGAAAAAGTATGGGTGGAGACAGCCAAAAATAATTCTAAAAATGCAAACCATATTGGCCAACACCTTTACTACTGATGGTCCACAAATCACACAATAAGCTTTCTAGCCTCCAACTTTCAGAAGAAGAAAAAGAAATAAAAAAGCCAGCTGTTCAGATCACTTACAACTGTTCCTGGTCTTAAGATCATACAAACCTTTATCCTGAAGACCCCCTTCAAAATCGGATGTTGAAGAACATCTCGTGAAAATACATTTCAGCAAAAGTAATTTGGCCAAAATTAGAGGTACACTGCCAGCAGCAGAAAGTTGTTGTCCAGATTGCTACCTTATTCTGGTCTAACATTATATTTTGGAATATCTAGAGAAGTATATGGATTGTTCATTCTTCAAGTGATTATTCCTGAATATTGATCTCTTGATAAATGTTGGCAACAATCCAGACATGTACGCTGTTGCCAGCTGAATACAGAACTCTTTGTCTTATAGTGCTCAGAGCACATTTGTATTTTCATCAGAACTAAGGAATTTAAAAAGGCCTAATGATAAGTGCATATTTCTCCTTGTTCTGGGCAAGTAGTAGAAATTCCCACAGACCTAGGATTTTCCTCAGAAAATCATTTTTAATCTAGTCCAGTACATAAAGACATGAGTAATTGATTTCCTAAAGTTCTGTTCCGTGCAGCTGAATCAGTTTTAGTGTAAAAAAAATTTAGGGCAAATATAACCAGATTTCCACCTCAGCCAAAATAAAATACTATTGAAGCACTCAGAGAATGTTAAACCATTTCCTCATATAATGTCTGATATATTACTTATGAAATGCACATCAAAATGACCCAAAAAAGGCACATTTAGGATTTTCACTTACTAATTTAAATTTGAAGAATGTTGATCAGTTGTTGTTCTGACACTATAATTAACTGGCAGACTCAGTTGTCAGTTGAACCCTACGCAGTTCAAGATAAACCATACCATCATGGGACACCTGGATGGCTAAGTGATTGAGCATCTGCCTTTGGCTCAGGTCATGATCCTGGGGTCCTGGGATCGAGTTCTGCATCAGACTCCCCACGGGGAGCCTGCTTCTCCCTCTGCCTGTGTCTCTGCCTCTCTCTGTGTGTCTCTCATAAATAAATAAAATCTTTTTTTAAAATGCCATCTACTTATAAAAGGTTGCTTATCTTAATATTTCTCTGTAATAAGGTGAGATATATGCAATTCATCCAAAAATGTTACCAGATCAAGTTAACTCAAGGAGAAATGCTGTATAGTTATTTTTTTAATAAGAAATAGTATGTATTGATATAAAAAGATGTCCTTGGCATATTACTCAATGAAAAATTAATTTGTGAAATAATATATTAATCCTCATTTTTTGAAAAAGGCAGTTGTATACCAAATGCATTTATCTCTGGAGATAGGGATTATGGAAGTCTGTTATTTCGTATCTTTTCCTACTGTTCGAGTTTTTTCATAATAGATATATTCCTTTTTTCAAAAAAAAATAGTAGTTTGTTTTGGAAGGGGAGCTGTTATAGCCAAGGCAGGGTGTATAGTGAGAACCTTCATTTCCTAACCGTATGGAGATAATAATAGAGCATCTTCATATTAGTTTGCTATAACTGCCATAACAAAGTAACATAGTCTGGCTAACTTAAAAAACAGGAATTTATTTTGGGAGGCCAGAACTCCAAGATCAATGTTTAAACACTCACAAAAGATAGTTGGTTTCATGCTGAAATAGCTTATAGGTTGCTGTCTTCACATATAGATGGTACCCTTCACATGGTCTTCTCACATGTATGCATGTGCCTGGGGTGGCTATCTGTCTCTATCCTAATTACCTCCTCTTATAAAGATACCAGTCAAATTGGATTAGGGCCCACCCTATCTACTCCATTTTAATTTAATTACCTCTTTAAATGCTCTGTCTCCAAATACAGTCAACATTCTAATTATAGTCATTCTGTGAAGAAAAAGAAGTCTTGCCTGTAAAGCAGCTAGCATAATGCCTGACAGGATAAGCCCAATAAAGGTAAACTATTACCATTATTTTAACCCTTAGGAAGTTTTCAGTTGCTTAGTCAGAAAACCATCTCTTACCTGGATTCTTAGTAGTAAATTCTTTTATATATATTTTATTTATTTATTTATTTATTTATTTATTTATTTATTTATTCATTCATTCATTCATTCATTCATTCATGAGAGACACAGCATGAGAGAGAGGGGCAGAGACACAGGCAGAGGGAGAAGCAGGCTCCCCACAGGGAGCCCGATGTGGGACTCGATCCCAGGTCTCCAGGATCACAAGCCAGGCTGAAGGCAGCACTAAACCGCTGAGCCACCCGGGCTGCCCAGTAGTAGATTCTTCATGTTCTTCTCAAGCATTTATAATTAGAAATTTGTATGCCTCCTACAGCTTGACCCATAACTATTTCCTCTTCAGTCATAGTTGATGACAAGGCAACTAAAAATAGCAAATAATATGCTGTAATTTAGATGGCTTTTCCCACGATGGTAGGTGGTTGTCTGTGATGAAATAGCCACAGCTAAAGTCTTTTTATGAGTGTGTTTAAACATTGATTTCAGTAACCCAGACTTGCTGTTAAGGAAATAGCCAAGATACAATTTGGCTGGAATGCCTAGTAATAACATTATGATGAATTAATGTGTGTTATTGTGTAGTAATAATGATGAGATTGTGATGGGAGGGGGAGGGGGAGGTGAGTCTTTCATGAAGGTGGAACAAACTCTTCTAAGTCCAGCCAAGCAATTTCTGTAAAGTTAATATAAGATTACCAAGGAAGGCGGGATAAAGGCCCATAATTCTCAGGAGGCAGAGTCTTCAGCAAAGACATTATTTAAACAGCTTAAGTTAGCTGTTATTTGTGCAGAGTGGATAACTGTTACTGGACCTCAGTAGCAGTGGCCTGGAATCAGCTAAACCTGGGTTGTCCATTGATCTTGTTTTATAAAGAATTTTCCTGTTTGAGTAAACATGTGGGGCCCCACAACCTCATTTAACCAGATTTCTGTTTTGTGTAGTAGTGACCTATGTTCTGATAATCAGGCAGTGCTTGATTTTAAGCTTATTTGAGGCAGTAAGGAATTCAAAGTTAGCTTCAAATTATATAACATGCTTGCTTACTCTCTCCACTCCACCCCACTCAGCACCTCATTAGCCTATCTAAAGCTTTCATGTTCCTGCTACAATTCTTATCAAACTAGGTTCTAAGAAAAACATTACAGCTAAAACTGGCTTTAAGTTAATCACAATCTACTGGTATTTGAAAAGATGAGGAATCCTTGGCTTAAAACAGCCAGGATAGAGCTTTAAATAGTCCTTAGTTAATATATTGAACTGGAGTTAGATATCACCTGTAAGTCTATCTGACAGTACTCTCAGCAACCAGTTTCATTTACCCAGTTTAACACTCTGTTAAAGAGTGTTAAAGAGACAAAGGCTCTGTAACAGTTGTGCCTCAGGTCAAAGCAGAGCTGACTGGAACTTTGCAGTCCAGACATCAATATAATGCTTGTAGAAAGTATAGGAAAAGCTAACAGTGTGTAAATAACCAGCCCCAATGGTTGAAATGTGGGTTAATAATTTCTGTAAATGTACCATGCTATCTCCAAGATTCTGAGAAGCAGAGTAAGCATAACAAATGTTTGTTGTTATTGTTAGTCCATTTGTAAGTGAACTTGAAAAATGTGATTTAAATTAATACAGGTCTTTTCCAAAACATGCCCACAGGGAAGAAGTGGTCTTCATATCCCCATGGCTCCAAATAGGTTCTCATGAATTACATTACAAGTCTTAGAGTTTAATTCTCCACAAATGATTAGCTCTTCCACAAGAAATGTGAATTAAAGTTTAAAAACCATAGAAATGTTATAAACCATATACTGAAAACTAGGACAGATGTCTTAGCAAGAGAAATATTTGCAAAATGTTGTATCTAGTTTGTTGTGGAACTATTCAAAGTTGACAGAGTAGAATTTGTCCCAGAAGCCAGTTACTAAAGCAATGACTAGGACTGACTGAGTGTGAGAATAACTAGTATACATTCTAATCTCTGTTAAAGTGTCTTCCTCTGATTACTGGAGAAATAGAAGTCCCCACTATTAGATATGAGAAGTTGGATGTTCTAAAATACAGGGCTTTTTTTTTTTTTTTTCTCTTAATTATAAACTCCCAGGGAGGCCAACATATCAGAGTCCTGACCATTCAGAAGAGGAATGTTAGCCATGTTTTAATGGGCATGCGTCTACCACATTTGTATAAATACCCATTCTTTGGTCTTACTGAAGAATTTGTCAACCATTAGGGTTGCCCTTCCAGTGCAACAGTTTGTTAAACAACTAATTAGCCAAGTTCATAGGGGAACAGGGTGAAGGGTACCTAACCAGTCAATACTCCATAGGCTTTTCTAAGCAGGTCACCAATTCTAACTGAAGACATAACCAATTGAGCCTTCTCCAGCACCTAGAGTCAAGCCATTATAGTAGAGGGTTAAATTTATTGAGTCTAGCAGATTTTGAGTCATAAAGGTAGGAAATTATGAAGTAAAGAGCATTATCAGTAGGACCTGAGCTTCATAGTTTGGTTGAGTCCTTTCCAGGAAAAATTCTGACCTCTCCAGGATAGCATCCTTTGCTTTCCTGAAGAAAGGGCTAAAATTCTACAATGTTCCAGTACCCCCAAGGACTTATAAACAGCATGAATAAGAAATGAAAGGAGGCCTCTCCTTCACTTCAAAATCTGCTCAGTTGGGACCTGAATATTTAAAAGAACTACCTAGAAGCACTTCTACTTCCAATTGAGATGGAGTAACAGGAACTGGATTTACCATCCCACCTGAAATAATGATTTCAGGAACACTGTTCATCAGACAACAAAGGTAGTAATCCTGAGAGATGATAAACTTTTTCTCTAGCTTTCTTAAGGTAGTACTCTCTGCCTCCATCACCACTCCTCAAAAATTGAATTGATAGTAACAGAGAGTAGAATGGTAGTACCAAAGGCTAGAGGGTTGGGGAGATTGATCAAAGGGTACAAACTTTGAGGTATAAGTTAATGTACATTGTGTGTGTATAGTTAATGTATTTGTGTACTTAAGATTTGTTTAGAGAGTAGATATCAGGTGTTCTGACCATGAGAAAAAAGGATAATTATGGGAGGCAATGGATATGCTAATTAGTTTTATTGTGGTAAGCATTTCACGGTATATACATATATCAAAACATCATGTATACCGTAAATTTGTACAATTTTTATTAGTCAAAAATAAATTTAAGGGGATCTCTGGGTGACTCAGCGGTTTAGTGTCTGCCCAGGGCGTGATCCTGGAGTCCTGGGATCGAATCCCACATGAGGCTCCCTGCATGGAGCCTGCTTCTCCCTCTGCCTGTGTCTCTGCCTCTCTCTCTCTCTCTTTCTCTGTGTGTGTGTCTCTCATGAATAAATAAATAAAATATTTTTAAAATAAAAAATAAATGTAAGAAAAAGGGAAAATATTAAAGACAATTTCTAGGTCATGGTGCAGGGAGAAACATCCCCTGCCTCAAAGAGATGGAGCTGAGAGCCCAGGAAGTCTGAGGTGCTAGAGTTAATAGGACAGAGTATAAAAGACAAAAACAGAAAACCCGAGATCTGCAGGTATATCCCTTGAGCATTCATCAGAGTATTGATCAGTGCATGCATGTGAGGAAATTACATAAAGCTAAGGAAAGAATAATGTGAAAGGATTAGAAGAAGAGTACCTGCTCCTATCAGCCAAATTGGAAAGCCTTGTGGTTCACATGGCATTGGGTAGAGTACTCAGAAAGGTCTTGCCTCAGTTGGTAGAGAGTACCCTAAATTCGACACTGCCTAATAAATTATAAAAGCAATACCGGAACAAATACTACACCTAAGTAACTAACAACATTCCAAAACAAAGCTCAAGATGATTTATAGGGAAAAAAAAAAAAGATGATTTATAGGAATTTAAAAATGTCAGACAACCAATGGGAATATAAAAATATAGAAACAAGGTAAAACTCACAATATCTGGCATACATGCAGAGGTGACAGGCAGCAAAGAAGGAAAACATGACCAATGACGAGGAAAATAACCAGAACCAATCCAGAACTGACACATATGTTGGAATTAACAGAGAAGTACATCAAAACTGATATTATAAATTCCAACTATACAAAAAGTTAGGTAAATACATGGAAGATATTCCAAAATAGCCAAAATCAAGCCTCTGGAAGTGAAAACAAAAACATACACTGAATGGGCACTCAGTGGCAGTCTCTGCTCAGACCAGATACTGCTTCCTCATGCATCTCACTCTGCTTCCTCTGTAACCATGTCTAACAAACCTGATATGGCTGAAATTGAGAAATTTAGTAAGTCAAAATTGAAGAAGATAGAAACGCAAAAGAAAAATCTGCCTTCAAAAGAAACAACTAAACATAGAAAGCAAACAGACAAAACGTAATGAAGTATATACTGCCAGTATGCACTGTACATTCCCCAAGCATTGTGTGTTTAATTTTAATGCCTTTAGCTGTTGAACTTTATAAGAAGTGGAGAGTTTGGAATAAGTTTAAATGACTGCTGCTCCTTTCCACATCAAAGTATTAAGGACTACTGACAACAAAGGCCACATACGTATCCTCCCATCTGCCTGTCTGGCTGGCAGGAAAGGAAGAGAACTTGCATGTTGGTGAAGAAGTTGGGTAGGACAACAATGAAATCTAGAGTAAAATCCAAGCTGTTCTAAGGTGCTGTAAAATGCTGCTTAATCAGAGTGTTATTTTTTGTTGTTGTTGTTAAATGATATTAATTATTGGAATGGAGTGTTTTTAATATGTAAATAAAAAGTTTTAAAACTTGAAAAAAGTACACTGGTTGGGGTTAACAGCAATTAGATATTATAGAAGAAAAGACTAATGAACTTGAAAGCACAGTGACAGAAAATAATCCAAAATGAAATAGAGGAAAGAGAGGAATAAAAAGTTTTTAATAGAGTGTCTTTGACCTGTGAATATCAAAGAACAACCCCCAGTGGGCTAATAATATGGGCAATCAGAATCTCTGCAAGAGAGAAGAAAGAGAAGGAAAGAAAAATTCTTGAATTAGTAGGCCAAAATTTTTCCAAAATTGAAGAAAACTGTAACCCACAGATCTAAGAAACTTTAAACCCATAGCACATAAAACATGAAGAAAACTACTCTGAGGCACATCATAACCAAGTCACTCAAAACCAGTCATAGAAGAGAAAATCCAAAAAGGAGCCAGGCTGTGGGTGGGCAGAAGAACATGTTATATAGGAACAAAGAATAAGGATAAACACCAGATTTCTCATCAAAAATAATATAAGTGAGAAGACAGTGGAACAACCGCTTTAAAGTACAGAAAGGAAAAACCATCAACATAAAATTCTGTGTTGACAAATTCTTTTGGCAAAAAAACTTTCAAAAATGAAGGCAAATTAAGATGTTTTTAGATACACAAAACCACTTTGCCCTATAAGAAATGTGAAAGGAAGTACTTCAAGCAGATTAAAAATGGTACCAGCTGGAAATCTGGATCTACACAAAGAAATAAAGATCACCAGGAAGGTAACAATATTGCTAAGTATAAAAGGATTATTTTCTTATTATTTAAAAAATTTTAGAATATAATTGACCATGTATACAAAAATAACAGCATATTGTGGAGTTTATAGCATAACATGTAAAAGCAAAATGCATGGTAATAGTATAGAGGTACAGAGCAATAAATGTAAACTGTTGTCAGGTTTTTATACTATACATGAAGTACTATATAATGTAACTTTAAGTTACACTGTATTGGTAATTTAATGTAAACCTTAAAGATGATTAATATAAAAGCTACAGTGACCACTAAAATAAAAGAATGAGTTACAGATAATAAGACAACAAAAGAGATAAAAGAATCATTAAAAATATTAATCCTAGGGGGATCCCTGGGTGGCGCAGCGGTTTAGCGCCTGTCTTTGGCCCAGGGCACGATCCTGGAGACCCGGGATCGAATCCCACATCGGGCTCCCGGTGCATGGAGCCTGCTTCTCCCTCTGCCTGTGTCTCTGCCTCTCTCTCTCTCTGTGTGTGTGACTATCATAAATAAAAAATAAATAAAAAATTTTAAAAAAGAATATTAATCCTAGGGCACCTGGATGGCTCAGTTAAGCGGCTGACTCTTGATTTCAGCTCAGGTCATGATTTCAAGGTCATGGGATTGAGCCCTGTGTCAGGCTCCGTGCTCAGCAGAGTCTGCTTGAGGATTTCCCACCTTCTCCCGCATCCCCTCCTCCCGATTGTGTTCTCTTTCTCTCTAAAATTAATAAATTAATCTTTTAAAAAAGCAATTCTATTAGTCCACAAGAAGTCAGGTAAAGGGGAACAACAAAGATAGGACAAATAGCAATATGATAGTCTCAGACCTGATCATAACAATTGGATGAAATTGGTCTAAACACTGCAATCAAAAGGCAGCAATTGTCAGATTGAATTAAAAAGCAAGATCCAATTACATGCAACTTACAAGGAGCACATTATAGACACAAAGCCAGAGAAAGATTTAAAAGATTGGGAAAAGA
Source organism: Vulpes vulpes (assembly GCF_048418805.1). Taxonomy (NCBI): domain Eukaryota; kingdom Metazoa; phylum Chordata; class Mammalia; order Carnivora; family Canidae; genus Vulpes; species Vulpes vulpes. The sequence continues at coordinate 16,801,008 of NC_132789.1, read as the reverse complement.
TTTTATTATACTATATTCATCAAAAGAAAGCTGGAGTAACTATATTAATACTAGACAAAGCAGCTTTCAGAGCAAGGAACATTATTACACAAGGTTATTTCATAATGATAAAGGGGTCGATTAATCAACAAGGCATAATAATCCTAAATGTTTATGCATCTCATAAAAGATCTTCAAAATACATGGGGCAAAAACTGATACAGACTTCAAGGAGAAATAAAACAAATTCACAAATATAGCTGAAGATTTCTGACCCTTCTCTTAGTACTTGATAAAACAAATTGTCAGATAATCAGTAAAGATATAGTGGGTTGGGGACGCCTGGGTGGCTCAGCGGTTTAGCGCCTGCCTTCGGCCCAGGGCATGATCCTGGGGTCCCGGGATCGAGTCCCGCATCAGGCTCCTTGCGTGGAGCCTGCTTCTTCCTCTGCCTGTGTCTCTGCATCTCTCTGTGTCTCTCATGAGTAGATAATGAAATCTTAAAAAAAAAAAAAACAACAACTATAAGATATAGTGGGTTGAATAATATTCTCAACCAACTTGACCTGATTGACATTCATAGAACACGTCATTCAACAGGAGAATATGCATTCTTCTCAAGTGCATATGGAATATTTACCAAGATAGAAGTCTCAATAAGTGTATATAAGGCATAAAAAGTATGATCTCTGTTGGTTAGCTGGGGATACAGTAACAAAATAGCACATTTTGGATGTCTTAAATAATAGAAATTTATTTTTTCACAGTTCTAGAGGCTGGAAATCCAAGGTCAGGGTACTGGCAAGGTTGGGTTTTGGTGAGCACTCCATCCCAAAGACCCAGTCACCAAATACCATCATACTGGGAGTAGGGTTTCAACCAATGAACTTTTGGGGGAGGTTGGGGGGAGGGTAGCAGACACAATTCAGTCCCTAACGGATCACAATTGAATCAGATTAGAAATCAATAACAGAAAGAGATGCAGAAGATTCCCAGATATGTGGAAACAAAAATAACACTACCATACATCCAAAAAGAAGTCAAGTAGGAAAATAAAGCACTTTGAATTAAAAGAAAGTGAAAACACTCAATTTATGAGATGCAACAAAAGCAATGCTTGGGGGGAATTAACTTCTCTAAATGCCTAGGTTGGAATAGAAGAAAAAAGGTATCAACAATCTAAACTTTAACCTTAATAAACAAGCTGGGAGGAGAGCAAATTAAATCCAATTTAATAAACAGGCAAAAGGTAAGAAGAATGATCAGAGCCAAAATAAGTGAAATATTTTCTCTAGGGGTAGAGAAAAATCAGTGAAACTAAAAGCTGATTTTTAAAGACCAGTAAAAGTAGTAAACCTCGGGCCAGACTAATCAGAAAAAAGAGAAGACATAAAACCAGTATCAGGAATGAGAGAGGTGATATTACTAGAGCTTACAGATATTAAAAGGATAATAAACGACCCCTGTCAACAACTTTATACCAGTGAATTTGGTGACTTAGATGAAATGGACCAATTCTTTGAAAGACACGATCTGGTAAAGCTCACTCAAGAAGAAATCAATAGCCTGAATAGCCCTATATTTATTAAAGGAATTTAAGACTGTCAGACTGTTTTCCAAAGTGTTTGCACCACTTTACATTCCCTCCAGCAATGTCCTTGATTATTATCTGATTTTCTAGTTACAGCCATCCTCATGGGTATGAAGGTGCTTATCTCATTCTGTTTGGATTTGTATTTTCCTGATGACTAATGACGTGAAAAATCTTTTTGTGTACTTATTGGTCTTTTGCATATCTTTCATTTGCATATCTTCTTTGGAGAAGTATTTATTCAGATGCTTTGCTTATTGTTTAATTGAGTTGTCTTTTTATTATTGAATTGTAGGAGTTGTTTTATGTTCTTAATGCAAGGCCCTTACCAGATATATAATAGATATTTTTCTCTCATCCTATGAGTTGGGGCTTTTTGATTATGTCCTTTGAAGCACAAGGTTTTTATGTTGAAGTCCCAATTTATCGTTTTTTTGGCTTGTGTTTTTGGCATCATATATAAGAATCCACTGTCAAATCCAAGATTGTGAAGATTTATTCCTGTGTTTCATCTAAGAATTTTATAGTTTATTCAAATTATTCAAATTAATTAAAATTAAATGTAGAATTCAGTTCCTCATTATACTCTCACATATTAAATGCTCATGTGGCTAATGTCTACCCAGTGCAGATACAGAATGTTTCCATCATTGCAGGAAGTTCTTTGGGACACAAACACTTTAACATAGTTGAAGATGAGCTAAGAACTTGAACAGTTAACAAAAAAAGAAAGAAATGAGAACTCAACGTACACAAAATTGTTTAGTAGTTAAAGAATGCAAAATTAGAAAAGAGATTGGATTGTTAGTTCCTCAGATGGACAATGGACTACTTCCTTCAGGTCTTGACTTAGAAATCATGCCAATGTGGCTATTCCAACCCACCGTATTTAAAATTTCAAACTTAGTCTTTTCATTTCCTACATTTTCTCATTAGCTGTAACCATTAATATACATTTAACTTACTTGTCTGTTGTTGGTATCTGCCCTTTTTGAATGTACAATCCATGAAAGCCTGTTTTATGCACTATTTGTTGTAATCTCCACTATGTAGAACAGCCCTATATATAGCAGAAACTCAAGAATATGTTAAATGAAACCTGATAAGGTATAGAGAAAAAATGCTCTCATACACTGCTATCAGAGAGTAAATTGGTATAACTTTGTTGAAAGCAGTTATGTAGTATGTTAAAGACTCAAAAATTGTGCTTGCCTTGTGACCCAACACTTCTCTTTCTAGGTATTTATCATATGGAAGTAATTAAGGATGTGCACAGAGATATGGTTGTTAGATTCAGCCACAATGGAATGCTTTTATCTGCAGTCAGGAGAACTCGTGAACTGACATATTAGAAGGAATGTAGATTGTTTTTCAAAATGTGGCAACAAGAAGTGTTTAAAGAGCCTTTCCAATCTTTTGTAATGCCTTAGCATGTTAAAATATTGTCTCATTACTGACTTTTCAAACATACTTCTTTCTTAAGCAGAATTAAACTTGCCTATACAATTTTTTCCACAGGTCCCTTAATATGGACTTTGAAAATCAAGATAAGGAAAAAGACAATAGCAGTTCTTCTGGGTCTTTCAATGGCAACAGCACCAATAATAGTAAGACATTTTATGTCAATTAACCTTCATACATGTAGTGGTCTTAATTAGATTCTTTCTATAACCCCAGTTAATTTACTGGGTTTAAGGATTTATGCTTGGTTATAATAATAAAATCTAATCTATATGGTATATAATTTGTAAAAATTCTTAATGTTCTGAATCTAAACCACTGATTTCTTGTGTACTGCAGGTGTCTGCCTGCTTATGACTTCATTTAAATTCTTTGATTATTTTGTAATAATCATTGATCACAAATTCATTCAGGGACTTTTTTTTTTTTTTAAGATTTTATTTATTTATTCATGAGAGGCAGAGACCTAGGCAGAGAGAGAAGCAGGCTCCATGCAGGGATCCTGATATGGGACTTGATCCCGGGACTCCAGGAACATGCCCTGGGCCACAGGCAGGTGCTCAACAGCTGAGCCACCCAGGCGTCCCCATTCAGGGACTCTTGAAGAGAGTTACATGAAGTACTTGTAAAACTATTATGACAACCTCTTCTGATATTAAAGATTTTATAAGAGTACTTGCTTTATAAGAAATAGAAGTGTGCTAAATGGCAAATGTTTCAGAACATTGCTTATAATGGCCAAAAAGTAGAAACACAACTCAGAAATCAATAAATTAAAAAAAAAAGAAAGAAATCAATAAATTAGTTGATGGATAAACAAAATATGGCATATCCATACAATGGAATACTATTCAGCATAAAAGAGAATGAAGTACTGATACATGTACATGCTACAACATGTATGAACCTCAAAACATGTTAAGAAGCCAGACAGGAAAGACTACATATTGTATGAGTCCACCTATATGAAATTTCCAAAACGGCAAATATGGAGAGACATACAGTGGAGTTTTAGTTGCCTGGCAAGTGTGGGACACTTAAGATGGGTGAATTTTGCGATATGTAAATTGTGCTTCAGTTATAGTTATAGAAAATTGATGGTGCTTATTATAAAGGGAATTAAATTATAAATAAGGAGACTTGATTTGATAATCAAGAGCATGATACTAGGTTCCTGCCTTGCAATTTATTAGATATATATTTTTTTAGATAATCTTTTCGATATTTTGAAAGCTGCAAAAGCATGAGAGCTGGTACCCAAGCTGTTACTAGGCAGTGTGGCCAAAACACTTTGTAAGGGGTTAATAAAGTCCTAAGACAGAGATACCAAATACCACTTCCTGTCCCTGGAACAGGAACTTTTTCTCACAGACCTTTAACATAGCCTCAGAGTCCTTCTGAACAAGCATCTGCTATCCATAGGTCAGAGTAAGCACTAGAGATGAATTCATTTGTCATCATCCATGTACAAAGAGAATAAAGAGAGAGGCAGTTCAGGGTGAGCCTTCATGGGCCAATTTAATAAGGGACTTCTGTCCCAGAGAAGGTGAGTTTGACCTGAAGTTTGAAACCATGAACTCGTATTGCTGGAGAAGTCATTCTGGGTGGGAAGAGCATATGATATTAGGCACTGAGGAGAGAATGAGCATGACTTATAGGACAGTATCAAGTCACCACCTGCCAGAAAGGAAATACTGAGGATCCAATATAAAGTTAGAATACTGATGGGAGAATTTTAGAAGTTAAATCAAAAAGAGATTACTTTCAGTCCCCATCAGCCAAATTCTACTTGCCTAATTTTCACCGAATTAAATGTGTTTGTTGTTCACAGGAGTGTAAAGTAGGCATTACAAATACAGTAAGTAGAATCATTTAAATATGAGTTTTTCCTTAAACTTACAACACAGATCCTTTAATGAGGTAAAATACCATACCAGTAACTTGTGAGGAACCAGGTAAAACCCAGTGTCAATACCGATCTTCAGGTCAAATGATTACATAGCACTTATCTTCTATCAACTTTTAGAGCCAAATCACTTTATACAATTGAAAGTCTTTTACAAGTCCTGTGTTACATAGCATATATGCAGATGATGTATTTAAACCATATTATAAATTCATTGTACATTGAATCACAGAAATCTAAAAGAAATAGACAAAATGTGTCTGAGTACAATTTTATCTTCAAATAAATGGTTAGATCATTCCACACAGTGGACGGAAGTTACCTGGTGACATCAATTTTCATTTCTTACCACTAACATCTAAGGAGTAGTAGATGCTTATTTTTTGTTTTTGTTTTTTTAAGATTTTATTTATTTATTCATGAGAGACACACAGAGAGAGGCAGAAGACATAGGCAGAGGGAGAAGCAGGCTCCCCATGAGGAGCCGAATGAGGGACTTGATCCCAGGATCCTGGGATCACTCCCTGAGCTGAAGGCAGATGCTCAACCACTGAGACACCCAGGTGCCCCTAGATGCTTATTTAAATGGTGGTTTTCCTAAACCTGCCTCCCATGTTGTGCTGAATTATCTTCACAGAAATATTTTCTCAGTGCCTCATCTGGGCCATGAATACCAGAAAGGATAGACACAGATTAGGAGAGAATGCAGTCCACTTTCACATAATCAGGAAAAACACAATGAAAAAAATGGCTGTTGCAGCGTGGAAGGCCAGTACTTGATCATGGAGCACAACACCATTCCATATTGAAGGGACAGCATGGACAACAGGGTATATTTTTCAAAATTAAGGAAATAATAACAACCAGAAGGATGAACAGAGAAACACAAGAGATTGTGTGCTAAAGAGCTTGAAGACCTGAATGTTAACAATGTAGAAGAATTAGGGAGAAGCTCTCAGGAAAGGAAGGTATGAATTTAGTGTTCAGATTTTGGGAAGAGTGTTACGAATTGACTATAGAAGAAAGTGTAGATAGGTAGAGGTTGCTTTTAAAGGTTGCAAAATTTGAAAAAAAATAAAAAAGATTGCAAAATTTAAAAAAAAAATTTTTTTTTGAAGATTTTTTTTGAGAGGGAGCACATGCGCATACATAGGCACAAAAGCCGAGGAAGAGGGAGAAGCAGACTCCTGCTGAGCAGGGAGCCCGATGGTGAGGCTTGATCCCAGGGCCCTAAGATCATGACTTGAACCAAAGGCAGATGTTTAACCAACTGAGCCACCCCAGCACCCTGCAAAATTTTTTTAAAAATTAAAAAATAAAGCTTGCAGTTGCTTACTCACAAAATAAATAAGAATCAAGGAATTTGTGAAATATACACAAAAATGAGTGACATATGGTTACCTAAACAGTGTGAATGTTGCTCACAATGTTGAACAAAAGAACCCAGACACACAAAAATATGTGCTGCTTAATTCAGTGTATGTAATAAGCTCAAAAAGTAGGCAAATAAATATTAGTATTTTATGATGTGCACTTGGGTAGACAACCTATAAAATAGAGCAAAGAAGATAAAATAGAGCAAGCAAAGAAGAAAGTATCATAAAAGCCAGGATAGTAGTTCCCTTTGTGGAAAAGACTAGGGACTGAGAGGGTCACAAGAATGACTTCTGGGCTTGGCAAGCTTCTGTTTCCTGACTGGGTGGTATTAGCCATGTGATGATTGAACTCTACATTTTTGTTTTATGAACTTTGCTATATGCGTGTTATGTTTTACAATGAAAAGGGCTAGAAAGAAAGTGGGAAAGAGGGAGTATCCTCCAGGTCCTCTCTGATTTTTCCTAACCTTATTCTAAATCCAGTCTCATGCCTACATCTGCCCCAAGAAACTTGCATAGAGACTTTTCCTCCTGGTACACCAGTCCTTTATTTAATCAGTATTAAGTAGGTTTAAAAAGGACAACTCCCTTCCTTACCCCCGTTATCTGACACCTTGAAATCCTTTACCAGGCTTCCTGTGGAATTTATCTGAACTGTGAAGAGTATACAGTTTTTTTCAAGCCGTCATGTTACCTACTGTGTAATAGGTGCTAGTAAATAGTGAAAAGCCTGCTTCTTTAATGGAGGTGCAAAATCAGTAACTTTCTTAATTATCAATAATATGGTGGTGTATTGTTCAGTATCTGTTTCATGACCATATATTTAGCCTATAGCCTTGTTCACTAATTGCTGAAAATAATTTCTCTATACTAATTTTTTCCATCACCATGCCTCTTTCTCTCTTTTTTCTTTTTCTTTTTTTTTTCTTTTTTTTTATTTTTTTGAGACTGCCCTCGATCTCTGTGTTCCACTAGCTTCTTGCCACTGTTCGAAAGTGCCTGCCTTATCTCTAGGTCCGCCTTGAAGAGAAAACCATCCTATTTCTTTTTTCTTTTTCTTTATTTTTTTAAGATTTTATTTATTCATGAGAAACACACAGAGAGAGAAAGGCAGAGACACAGGCAGAGGGAGAAGCAGGCTCCATGCAGGGAGCCCATCATGGGACTCAATCCTGGGACTCCAGGATCACACCCTGGGCTGAAGGCAGGCGCCAAACTGCTGAGCCACCCAGGCATCCCCCATCCCTATTTCTTAGGTTAATTTTAGCTTTAAAGGTAATGCCAGTTCCATTGGAGTAACTCCTCAATTATGAAGGCTCTGTTTTGCTATGCTCTGTTTTGTTTTGCAGTCACTGAAATGTGGCTGAAATTTCTGACTAATCAGCTCCATCCCCTTCAGGACCATTATCTCCAGACCTTTAGAAAGTACAGTATTGAAATTGTATACATTTTTTTAGTTAGCATATTGTCAGCAACTAAAGGAACTTCCTTTGCCCTCTGACACTGATGTTTGGTAAACTCCCTTGGGGCATTCTTTTATAAAACTAATGGAAGCAGTGTCTCATACCTCCACAGTTTAAAATCTGTGCTTTCAAAAAAAAAAAATCTGTACATTCTGTCTTTCTAGAAAAGCTCTTTGTATTCAGTTTTGATTGCAGACTGAACTTCTAAAATTTAGATTTTTATAAACAAATACTTCTTTCATACCTGACTTACTAATCAGTCTTTGTTCTAGCCAGCCATTTAAATTTTCTGTCCATATTTTAAACCAATATAATTAATCTGTAGACTATATGATGTTTTGTTTTACAAAAGAGGGTGCAAGTGTGTGTTTTAAGATTTGTTTTTCCTCATATAAAAATTATTTGAGAAACCATTATTTTCTGTTGGGAAAGGCACCTGAAATGTAGTTTCCTCTAGTAGTTCTTTGACCAAGTGTAGAGTACTCAGATAAAACAACTAGGTGAATTTCATATAGAGTTTTTTCTCATAAATTTCCATAATACACTTTAAGATTGTATGCATGCATACGATCCAGGAGCCAAGTTTAACTGCAGTTCTGGTCAGCCATCTTAAGAGAACATGTCTATCTTGAAACATAGGTCACTCTTCCTAAATTGAAATGCCCTATTCCTTGGGTGAATTATTTGACTCTTCCACCTAGCCAGTGAGAAGCAATTTTGTTTTGTAGAAATATTTAATATTTAACAAAAATACCTAAATAGCTTTCTTGGGACAGGTAAATTTAAATACCAAAGAGCAGTTTTTATTTTTTAAAATTTTTTTTTTTTTTTTTTACTGGAGTTCAATTTGCCAACATATAGCATAACACCCAGTGCTCCTCCCACCAAGTCCCCCCGCCCCCACAAAGAGCAGTTTTTAAGCATTAGTTGATTGCAACCTTTTCTGCCTAGTTATGTTCATCCTGGTCACATTATATCTTATTCATAGCCTTAATTTACTGAAAAGAAACATTTACTTCTGGCATTTCTTTATAATAGCTCATATGAATATTTTTTCTTTGATTCCTCTCAAGAACTTTGTATCTCAGCAGGTTCTTGTGGAAGTAGATTATACACAGATTAGTAATTTTTTCTTTTAATTCAGTGGTTATCAGATTGTGCCATGTTTCTCTTCTCTACCAGATACTTTATTATTAATGCTTCTCAACTCTGTATGTACAAGAAAATTTCAGGAGTTTTTAACGGGCCCTACTAACCCCCAGAGATTTCAGTTTCATTGATCTGGGGTTGGGCCTGGGCATTGTAATTGTTAAAGCTCTCCAGGTGACTCTGATGAATAACCACGAACTGAAAACCACTGTGCTAAACCTTACTGTATCCCAAGTAATTGTTTTCTCCCATTTATCTCTTACTGGTTCCCATAAAATAATTTTTCTGATTTTTGGTTTTCAGGTGTCTTGTTCCCTCCACTTCCCAGCCCAGAGGTGATCCTCAGTGACAGTGGAGAAGAGTGAACATGAATAAATCTGTAGATGATGATAAGTTATTTTACTTAGTATATTTAAACCACCTCTTTTACCAAACCTGCACATGAGACTACAAATGTACTCACATTGACTAATGTGAATTTTTACTACCGGTTGTTGTTCCTGGTTTTCTATTTTTGTTTATTTTTGATGTTTTTTTTTTTGTTTGTTTTTTGGTGCCTTGTCAACCAGATTGTTAGCAGCAGGAGGTGGTAGTTCAGTTCAAAAGTATTTCTTGAGCACCTGCTATAATGAAAGCACCATGAGGAGAGCAAGAAGTTCATAATCTCAGTGGGAAGGAAAGAATCAAAGGACCTAGATGATCTATGTCTTATGTACTAACCCCTGCAACTGTTAATGAATGTCTCTGAAGTAAGGGCATAGCACCTGTTATTTAAGTCATTAATATGTCCCTTTTTCTCTTTCAGGTATCCAAACTATTGACTCTACCCAGGCGCTGTTCCTTCCAATTGGAGCATCTGTCTCTCTCCTAGTAATGTTCTTCTTCTTTGACTCAGTTCAAGTAGTTTTTACAATATGTACAGCAGGTAAGTGAGTTTCTTCTCTATTCTTAAACATTAACCTTAAAGGAAATTTTTTCACCTCTTTTTAATCATCATTCAAAACTTAAGATTTATATACCCTGCTATGCAAGTTTTTCTTCTTAAGTCTGATTTTTACTCCCTACACTTCTCTTTGAACCACTGGATGATACACATATCATCAGTTCGGAACTGCCAGCATAGCCTGAATAAAAGGCCAGGGGTTTGAAAACTTGTAAGCTTTATGACACCATAGTAGGACCATTTTGACTGTGGCTCCTTGTCTGGAAGATTACCAGAAGGTCCAATGTGGCAGAGAGCAGTCATTGGCAACCCCCACTGATGTGTCTATAGATGGACACAGTGATAATCAGTAATTGAACTGTCAGCCCTCTGATCAGTTTTTAAGTCAAGAGGTAATAGAGTGTATAAAACGTCAGCAAAATGCTGGACATGTCAGGTCATACCCTGGCCTGCTGTTTCTCTCTTCGTGTTAAGATAGAGTGAGAACCCCTAGATGTCTCTGCTTTCCCCTACTTCAAATCAGGTACTTCTTCTCAAGACTTTATCTGTACAATGCTGACAGAAGACATTTTTCTTCTCTGGTTAACTAATTATATCTGTTGAGAAAAGTTTTCTGGGCAGTAAGTGTTTCCATAAGTCATGCCATTTTTCCTATAGTTCAAACTAAACAAAAGTTAACTATATATTTTCTTTCTCTAGTTCTTGCAACAATAGCTTTTGCTTTCCTCCTCCTCCCGATGTGCCAGTATTTAACAAGACCCTGTTCACCTCAGAATAAGTAAGGACTTGGGATTTTCCTCTAAATTATGAATTTGTGTATGTTTTTATCTTATACTTGATAGCATTGTTAGAACTCTAAATTTCTGGTATTGACTGAGCACACAAATACCAGAAGACTGGGAAGGGAGATGTTTGATCTTTAAGACTGGAAGATGGTACTTCTTTTTGTATCTTTTCATAGCAGAGGAAATGTAAACAAACTTAGGCAGTCAGAGTTGTTGAAATATGCTTCCTGCTTAGATTATTGAAAGATAAACAGTTTTGTTTTGAAGCACTGCTTTCATTCCTTTACTAGGGAGCTAATGGGATATGAAAATAGTGGTTGACTGAAACATTTTTGCCTTTCATCTTTGGTGACCTAGAGTATATACTAGCCACTATGGTCTAAACCCCGTGTATACACTTTTTACAACTTAACTGCTAAAGCCACCGCTCCATGGAAACAAAATGCTGTGCTAACAGAGATGCCATATGCACTTAGGAAACCAGGTACTTGGGGCAGCTGATTTTCCCAGGAATTCGTGATAACCAGATAGTTACTGCCATTTTATAAATATGTATTCATCCTTGCCCAGTGGATTGAAGGTCAATACTTCATTTTGTTTTCCTCATAAGAACAGAATTTCCTGTATCATGTACTTTAACTCTCCAAAGATTGGCATTGTAACTTTTTTTTTTTTTTGCGTTGTAACTTTAAACTTCTAAACACCCATGTTGATAATTTTGGATAAAAAGTATAGTATCAGATGGGTGCAGAAGTATAATTAATTCCTCTGCATATCTGTAGCTTACTCAAAGAAGGTTTGGATATTTTCAAATTCCAGATGTCTGGGTATAGCCTGCTTTTCTAATCTGACCATCATGAGCTCTGGGCATGAAGGACCAAGGGAGATTTTGGTTATTGAAATATGATGTATTGCTATATTAGTCCAATAAATGTGTGTTTTCCAGGATTTCCTTTGGTTGCTGTGGGCGTTTCACTGCTGCTGAATTATTATCATTCTCTCTGTCTGTCATGCTCGTCCTTATCTGGGTTCTCACTGGCCATTGGCTTCTCATGGATGGTGAGTAACATATGAAAAGTTGAAGTTTTAATATAGTTTATATAATTAAATTTGTCCTTCCTTCCTTTGCTTTCTGTGTTTTAGTAATATTTCCTCTGGTTGGGCAGCCTGGGTGGCTCAATGGTTTAGCACCGCCTTCAGCCCAGGGCATGATCCTGGAGACCCAGGATCGAGTCCCACGTTGGGCTCCCTACATGGAGCCTGTTTCTCCCTCTGCCTGTGTCTCTGTCTGTCTGTCTCTCTCTCTCTGTCTCTCATGAATAAATAAAATCTTTAAAATATATGTATATGTATATATACATATACTCTGATTACCATGAATTTTAGATATTCTTAGATGGTGTTAATATTGTTGAGTTTTTTATTATTTTTACCCACATTTTTAAGATATTTTTGAATAACAGCTTTTTGAGGTATAATTCACGGTATACCATATAATTTACCTACTTAAAGTGTAAAATTCAGTGAGAGAGTTGTGCAGCCATCACTACAGTCAATTTTGGAGCATTGTCATCATCTACCCTCCAAACCCCATACCCAGCAGTCACTCCTCATTACCCACCTGAGCCCCAAGCATCCACTAGTCTCCTTTCTCTCTCTGTGGATCTGCCTTTTCTGGACATTGCACATAAATAAAATCATACATTATGTGGCTGTGTATCTGTCTCCTTTCACTTAGCATGATATTTTCAAGGTTCATTCACGCTGTAACCTCAATTGGTACTTCATTTCTTTCTCTGGCCAATTACTGTTTGTTTGCATAGATATGCCAGTTTTATTTACCCATTCATCAGTTGTTGCCACTTTTTTGGCTATTATGAATAATGCTGCTGTGAACATTCATGTACATGTTTTTATGTAGATTATACTGTTACATAAATGGAATAATGTTACATATATTACATACACATATATGTGTGGAATATATTATATATATGTTATATACAGTAGACTTTTTATGTAATGATATGTCTGTATCGTTAACATAAAGGTGAAGCATATCCTTTTTAAAAATTCCAGAGTATTCCATTGTGTTACTTAACTATTTCTGGACCTTTAGATTTTTTGTTGTTGTTGTTTTAAGATTTTTATTTATTTATTCATGAGAGAAAGAGAGGCAAAGACATAGGCAGAGGGAGAAAGCAGGGAGCCCAATGCAGGACTCGATCCCAGGACCCCAGGATCACACCCTGAGCCAGAGGCAGACACTTAACCGCTGAGCCACCCAGGAGTCCCCCCTTAGATTGTTTTTAACCTTCTGTTATAAATAACCCTGAGATAAACATTCTTGTTTCACCTCTGGGTACACATGTCAGATTACTTAATAAGATTGTTTCTATGGATGAGTTCCTAGATATGAAATTCCTAGATCAAAGGATTTTTGTTAAAAATTCTTTTTTCTCTATTACTGTACTGCCTTTCAGAAAGGCAGTAGCAGTTTACATTTCTATTTGTGGCACATGAGAATCCCCCTTGATGGGTGATGATAAGGATGAACTAAGAATGGCAGTAAGAGCTAACATTTATTGAATGATCTGCATTGGGTGCTTTCCTGGGTGTTTACATGGATTATCTCATTTAGTCCTGAAAAAGTCTTTGAAGGAGATACTTATTCCCACTTGACAGAAGAGGAAACAGGTTCAGTGAAGTCACTTATCCAGTCCCAGAACTCTTGCGTATACTTCATACTTCTCATCAGAATATCTTGGGAGGGACATTTCCAAAAATACCTCATTCTTTTCTCTCCCGTAAGGCATTTAAAAACTTTTCTTAAAAGACCCCGTAAGCAGGCAGCCCAGGTGGCTCAGCGGTTTAGCGCCGCCTTCAGCCCAGGGCGCGATCTTGGGGACCTGGGATCGAGTCCCACGTCGGGCTCCCTCCATGGAGCCTGCTTCTCCCTCTGCCTGTCTCTCTCTCTCTCTCTCTCTCTCTCTCTCTCTCTCCCCCCCCCCCCCTGTGTGTCTCTCATGAATAAATAAAATCTTTAATAAAAAAAAAAGGGGGGGATCCCTGGGTGGCGCAGCGGTTTGGCGCCTGCCTTTGGCCCAGGGCTTGATCCTGGAGACCCGGGATCGAATCCCACGTCGGGCTCCCGGTGCATGGAGCCTGCTTCTCCTTCTGCCTGTGTCTCTGCCTCTCTCTCTCTCTCTGTGTGTGACTATCATAAATAAAATAAAATAAAATAAAATAAAAAAAAAGACCCCATAAGCATCTCCTCCTCCTTTTTCATTCTAAGTCCTTAGTCTTACTTTCACAGTTCACTTTTCCGGATCTCAAGGAGCTTATCTAACTGCTCTGCCCTACAAGGTCTGGTTCATTTTCTCCAGAAGAGAAGGAAATTAAAATACAAAAGACTATTTTATACGATCTGTAATACTATCTAAAGAATTTTTAAAAGGGAAATTTGAAAATCAGATATTATGGGTATGGATTGCACTTACTCCTGTTATCCATTCCAAGCAAGCACAAACCTAATCAAGACCTTAAAAACAGCTTTTTGGAGGCTCCTGTCCACTAAGGCACTGTGCTCCCACAGCTCTGATGATGGCTCAACTACAGTAGAACTGTCATTCAGTGAGGTTGCAGATCAAGTTACCCCTTAGATTTATATACAGACCTTTAATGAGTCAATAGAAAGTAGAGTCAAAATCACCAGTGCCCTGACTGTGCAGTAATTCACATTTGCTGATGTCTGACAGGTTTGATCTCTTGTTTTAGCTTCTTAAATTGCCTTGTAAAAAAACATTTCTGTGATCATGCTTTGGAATGTGTATAAGCATCCTGAAGTAAAATGTTTAAGGTTTTTAAGTGGTTACCAGAACTATTCAATTTCCCAAATCAAGTATCAGTTCTTTCGGTATTCGTACAGATTGGTATTTGATACTTAAGTGCTTGTAGAGGTTGATGAAGAATAACTTAAAAAGAAATTGCATCTGAAGTCACACAGGTTGGGATCCCTGGGTGGCGCAGCGGTTTGGCACCTGCCTTTGGCTCAGGGCGCGATCCTGGAGACTCGGGATCGAATCCCACATCGGGCTCCCGGTGCGTGGAGCCTGCTTCTCCCTCTGCCTGTGTCTCTGCCTCTTTCTCTCTCTCTCTCTGTGACTATCATAAATAAATAAAAATTAAAAAAAAAAAATTTGAAGTCACACAGGTTGCTTGCCCAGCTTATAGTAGAAGAGTGAATGCCTATTTTTTGTATATTAGGCATTAAGAGTAATGATAAAGTACCAGGTTTGTGTATTTGAGTTTTCCTGAGATTAACTCTTGATTTCTGCAGAATGACTTACCCTAAAAGCATGTGGGTGATTTTGAAAGATGAATAGAGCCTAATCTCTTTTAAAAATCTGTGTTACAGAAAATTAAGGAGTCTTAGTCATGATAATGATTAGAGATAATAAATATTAGTCCAAATCTCATAGCTGTTTTTATGATTATATTCTTCAGTCTCACCTAAACCAGTGCCTGATGAGAAAACAAGCAGCACAGACATTTCTCCTCTATTACTTCTGAACAAAAACTAATTAGAAATGCTGGTTAGTTGGTTAATATCTAAATCAGATTATTTCAGTCCATTAAAATGTTTGGATGACTGTTAGCTATGTACTCTTAAGAGAAGCTGTTCTGTGCTGATGTCCTTAAAGAGTCCATTCCCATAAATGTTACACATAAATGATCTCATTATACAAATAGTATGTGAAATGAGAGGACAAAAGCTTCAGGTACTACTGTTTTAACTAGAGTAGTAGAAGACAGTCATCATCTTACCAGACTGATTAGTCAGTCTCTCAATGCTGGCAGACTCAAAGTCCAGATGACAACAGATGGTATTTAAACTACCTTGAAGTCTCTCGGCCCTCTCTGAGTTTCTCTGTAACTCCACTAACTTTTTGTGGCTCTGCTTTCGTGGAACTCTTTATGCATGTGTTCAGATACACATGATACTATTTACAGGTTTTGCTAAGGGTTTTAAGTTTACCAAGCTGCTGACCCAAAAAGATTAGATACCTCTCAAAGCAGCAGCAGTGTGTTTATACTCTTCATCTCTACTCTCCCAAGCATTGCATATGGAACAGAAAAATACCTATTTTCTAGTAGTATGTCACTAAAAAAGAAAAGGTTGGCAATGGAAGGTGACATTCTCTTCAGGATACACTGATTTACACAGCCATCTGAAACACATACTTTAGAACAAGTCAGCAGGATTTTCCTTGTACTTCTACAGGCAGGGCCAGGGACAGGCTTACTAGACTAACAGAAGAATGGGATAAACCAGCTCTCCCGTAAGATGGACTACAGAGTCCATTGCGCTATAAGATTTCCTCTAGACTGTAGAGTTGATCAAGAGCTGCCCATACAAGCTGCCCACTTTTCCCAGTGACCAATATCAGAAATAAATTTCCATCCTGAAATTCAGCTAATACAGCTAAATTCTCTGAGGGTTCCGTGAGGCTCTCCAAACCCCTAGCATGTAGATGTTTACATAACCTTCTGTCATTATTGCTGGTCCCCAAACTTTACTTATCTAAGAGTCTCTTCTCCCTACCAGTTTGCACTGGTTAAACTGCCCTTGTGACCCAGAGTAGAGTTGTTCCTCCTCCCTGCCCCCACCAAAAAGGAGAACCTTTGAGCTTTCCTTGTTTCTCAGACTCTAATGTTTGAAGTGTGTGTGACTTGTTTTCTGCTATTACAGAAAATGTAGCTTTCTAGCCACAGTCTTTTAATGTTTTGAAATTTGTTCTTCTCTGACATGGAAATTATCTTTATAGACTTCTCTACAGAATCAGAAATCATCGTAGGCAGTGATAATTTGGTAGTAGAATTTTTTAAATGAATGTTTCTTAATGAAAGCCTGTTCTTTGAAGTTAATTGAGAGTGAAAACAGAATGATGAATGTGGTTGTTTTAGGGCAAGGCATGAAGTATGTTTTCAAGCTTATAAACTAAAAAGTATTAACAGTAAGAAGAGACATCAGCATGTTCTTGAACTAAATATAGAGTTCTTTATCTACTTTCACTTTCATCTGGCAAATTAACCTTTTAAATTTGGGAAGCCTTGAAAGAATTTGGCCAATGGGTGGTTTGGTACATTAGCTAAAAGCTGATGAATCTTTTACACACACATTTACCATTCAAGGATTGTAAAACCAGATCCACAGTATACATCCACTGACCAGTTCAGGGACCAGAAGAGTCTTGAACAGATATCTAGTCCAGTGCTCTCATTTAATACACTTGTTACTAATCTATGGTTAGAAAACACGCAGTGCCAAAAATCTAGTAATTGATTTATTTTCTTGTTTTAAAATGCTAGAATGTGGGGCAGCCCAGGTGGCTCAGCGGTTTAGCGCGGCCTTCAACCCAGGGTATAGTCCTGGAGACCCAGGATCGAGTCCCATGTCGGGCTCCCTGCATGAAGCCTGCTTCTCCCTCTGCCTGTGTCTCTGCCTCTCTCTCTGTGTCTCTGATGAATAAATAAAATCTTTAAAAAGAATAATAAAATAAAATGCTAGAATGTGGCATTTCATCCACATAGGGCTAAGATAAAGGATCTACAGATCCTACAGAATGGAGTGCAGGCTACTTAAGATCTTATAGGTTACCTGTTCCTTTTCATGAACATTTTGGCTTGGATGGGGTCATCGTCTTTGTCCCTGGCCCTACTGGTTGTGGAGGCAGAGTGACAGATTATATCAATAATACGTTGAAAGTAATTCTAGATAACTGGCTAAGATTAATAATTTACTTCTCGGCCAGCCCGGTGGCTCAGCGGTTTGGCTCCGCCTTCGGCCCTGGGCGTGATCCTAGAGATCCAGGATCAAGTCCCACGTTGGGCTCCCTGCATGGAGCCTGCTTCTCCCTCTACCTGTGTCTCTGCCTCTCTATGTGTGTGTCTCTCATGAATAAATAATTAATTAATTCAAAAATATAATAATTTACTTAACACTTTTGGTTAATTTACATTTAACCAAAAGATTGTTGGTAAAACTATTTGAGAGAGTCTTGAGTTTTCTCAAGCAGCATGAAATGAGGGAAAGTTATCACACTTCTTCATTTTGGCTTGGAAAAGTCCTGAGGAGGATGTAAGATTTTCTGAAGAGTTATTTAACGAAAGCATGAAGAAAAAGAGAGGCAAAATAGAATGAATATTTGAGGGTGTGTTTCAGGGATGTGACAGATTGTGGCACTATCTGTTTGGGGGTAGGAGTGATATTTAACTGTCTGAAGGAGTCAGAAAGGGTGCATTCTGCCTTCTCACATGTGGGACTCACATCACAGTGGGAACGCTTGGTATGACTGCAAGAGGGTATATCGCTCAGCTTAGTTGGAGAGGAAGGAGTAGGAATGGGAGCAAAGGAAGACAGACTCTGAGGCCTTACCATCCTGTGAGTTGTGCCCGAGGCTGTAGGACTTATAATTAGACTAGATCCATCACAGAGTAAGGAACCTAGTACCATATGCAGGAAACAATGCGAAGTGATAATTTCCAGTGGCGGTGAAGAGTAAGCAGGAGAAACACAGAGTGGGAAAGGACGCACTTCAAACTAGGGAGGCGTAGGGAAGCATGGACAAATTGTGCTGTGACCACAAAGGGTGGCACCCAGAATGTCTGCAGAGTGAGTGGCTATGTGATGAAAGACTGTGATAAATTGAAAACAGACCCAGAGTTTCTTGTTTGGAAGATGAGAGATCGAATGGCATTGTCTGAGTCATAGGAAATCCTGTCACTGAGCAGTTCTGTCTTGTCCATGGGTGGTTTCCTCTCAGGTGGGGTAGGATCAGCAAATGAGAAGTGGCAAAGCAGCAGTGGATGCTTAGACCATATGGCCTGTAAAAGCAACTACCAATTTAGGATTAAGTAACTGAATGTAATTGAAAAGTTCTAGAATGGACCAGTCACCTGTATGTGTCACAGAGGCAATTACATTTAACCTTGGGAACCTATCCTTTTGCTTGTCTGTCCCTTTGGTTACCATATCCCTCTTTTATTTATTATTTTTTTTAATTAATTTTTATTGGTGTTCAATTTACCAACATACAGAAAAACACCCAGTGCTCATCCCGTCAAGTGTCCACCTCAGTGCCCGTCACCCATTCCCCTCCAACACCCGCCCTCCTCCCCTTCCACCACCCCTAGTTCGTTTCCCCGAGTTAGGAGTCTTTATGTTCTGTCTCCCTTCCTGACCATATCCCTCTTTTAGTTATCAGTTCCTTGACCTTCACTGGCCACAGCCTGTCCCTTGTCTGTCCATCTCAGGCCTTGATTTCTTACTTTGTTCCCTTGATGTGCTTTGCACTCCACATATGCACTTGTAAGTTCCTGAACAGATCACTTCTTGTTCCCCTACCACCGTCACCCCTGCCCCTGCCTCAGGGGCTTCCCACCTCTGACCACTGTGTTCCTCAAGCCAGCTGAGCTCATCCCTGCCCGTGTCCTGTTTATTGATTCACAGCACAGCCAAATATTTGTTTCCAAAGATAATTATAATGGAAATCTCATTATTAAAAAAATGAGTATGGGTTGATTGTATTAAGGACCGTGGTTCTGTTTTCATAAATTTCTAAAAAATTAAAGGAGATCCTAGTAAAAGGAGCATATCCTAGATTATTGTAAAAATCAGAAATTATGTTTGACACATCTCTCCAAAACACATACTACAGTGCACACCATGGAGACCAGCAAATACTTGAGAACAATAATGACAGGGAATAAAGATCATTTGTTCTTCTTCCCAGTTTTAGTGCTATCTTCCAGGGATGGGAATAGCAATCCATCTCTTCTTGTGTGTGTCCAGCACTATCCCCAGAGTAGTAACTCATCAAATATTAGTTGAATTGATGTGTCCGGGGTCCACCAAATTGCTATATTTACCCACTTAGCTACATGTATTGACAGTTTACCACCAGTTTTTTTTTTTTTTTTTAAGATTTTATTTATTTATTTATGAGAAACACACAGAGAGAGAAAGAGGCAGAGACACAGGTAGAGGGAGTAGCAGGCTCCACACAGGGAGCCCGACACGGGACTCAATCCTGGGTCTCCAGGATCAAGCCGTGGGCTGAAGGTGGCGCTAAACCGCTGAGCCACTTGGGCTGCCCCAGTTTACCACCAGTTCTATTAAAATGATATCCATCTGTAATATGGCCTTATTTGCTTTTCTTACCTTCCTTAGAATAATTTGAAATTTAAACTTGACAGAACATAATTTTCCATTCATTCAGCAAATATTTATTGAATGCCTATTCTGTCAAGTGCTGGGGCTTCACAGAAAGAATAAGCCATGGTTTCTGTCTACCAGGAGAACCCAGTGAAGAGAATAAACTCCCTTGTATATAAATACTTGCACTATTACAGAATGGATGAACAAGTTGAAAGAGATTCAGAGTTCTTTGGCATCACAAGGGGTAGGGTAGTGAATCTGATTAGATAAGGAAAGACTTCTTGAAGAGGGCCTTCTGTGGAGAATAGGAAGGAACATAGTGATGTTGAGAGGTATGATCATATTTAGGTGGCTAGAGAACAGAGCCACAGCATTGCACACTGAGGGTGGGGACTTGCACAATGGAGGGCGCCTTCCCTTAAGTCCCTGTCATTGCCAAGTTGTTTGACCTTCATCCCACTACAAGAACCCATGGGAAGTATGTAAATGGCTGTGTGATCTAGTCAGACCTATGTTTCAGAAGAATGGAGGAGAGCAGAAGGCAGGGAGAGCCCATTCACCTGCCTGACCCATGCTGGACTCCCAGGATGCAGCAAGGAACCATGCCCTCAAGGACCTGGCATTTTAGTTGAGAGGAAAGAGAATTTAAATATATATGCATATAGTATATGTCGGATCTTGAGAGGTGTGAGAAAAAAATAAGGCAAGGATATAAGAATGAATTGCTCAGTAAAAGGGAGGGTGCATGACCTCGGGTGTGGGCAGACTGTACATTTAGGAGCAGCGAGTCCTCACTGGGATGGGGGAAGCAGGAAACAGATAAGTCCTGAACTGGGCCTGGCCAAGACCTTTATCATTCAAAAACAGAATCTCCTGGGTCTTACACAGTTGAGCACTATCCAAGAACATGAAAAAAGGGATATCCCCAAAGACCAGCAAGTCAAAATGAGCTAAAGTGGGCACTTAGCACAAGTAGGATATAAACATCTTAAACTGAGCTGCTTGATTGTTTAGGGGACTTACAAACTGTTAGGTTTCTAAGCAGAATAGCTTGAGGAAGGAGGGTAGGAGGGTGCCCATTCTCCGCATTGACCAATGTCTGTGGTCTCCTCTCCAGCCCTGGCCATGGGTCTCTGTGTCGCCATGATCGCCTTTGTCCGCCTGCCCAGCCTCAAGGTGTCCTGCCTGCTTCTCTCAGGGCTTCTAATCTACGATGTCTTTTGGGTAAGAGTCTGTTTCCCTGAAGCCACTGCTCTCTTTGGTGTTTAATTGGAGCACTCACTCCTGACAGTTGTTAACTATTGTTAACAGTGAACTGTTAAGATCACTCTCTCCAGTCCTGAACTGTACATGTGAGCAGGCATCTGTCCACGCCTTTGTTGAGACGTGTTAACCAGTTAATGCATGTGTATCTCTAGGGGTAGGGAAGAGAGCAGACAGACAAGGTTCTCTGCCCTGGGAGCAGAGATTTTCTTTCTCCTCCAAGCATGCCGTCAAAATAGCTTGATGTTGCAGTATTTTGAGACTTTGCTCTTAAGAACAAAGAAGGCTGATGCTGAAATTAGGTTGCTTCCAGCTTCCTCTGTTAAAGATGTCTCTCCATTTGGCATTCGGCAGGTGTTTTTCTCTGCCTACATCTTCAATAGCAATGTCATGGTGAAGGTGGCCACGCAACCAGCTGACAATCCCCTTGACGTTCTATCCCGGAAGCTCCACCTAGGGCCCAATGTTGGGCGTGATGTTCCTCGCCTGTCTCTGCCTGGAAAACTGGTCTTCCCAAGGTAGGACTGGCACGTCGGGCCTCCTGTTATGATGAGGCAGTGAACACACTGTCTCCCTGTGCCTCGGTGTCCCTCAATTAGTCTTTATCATCAGTATTCTTCTCCTAGAGTGGAAAAGCGTTGTGAGTTATTTTCTCCATTTTACAAATAAGGAGAAGAATATTGATTTGATTTGTAAAGATTTATCATTAAATGATACAGGTGCTGCTTTTTATTATTGATTAATGTTATCAAACAACCGTATGTTACTTCTGTTACCATATTTTAGAGTTGGCTGGAGGAAATCAGAAGAATCTGGATCTTTTTTACTTCTAAAATATTTGTAAAAATATGTACTAATGCTAAAATTCTACAGTTGTTGGTGATATAGTCTTGGAAAAATACTGTGTTGCTTTAATATCCGTTTCTGGTAGTAGTCAGGTGCTTGTTTAAAGTCACAGAAGCAAATGTGTGACAAATACTGAATTGCTTGACATTTCTTGAGGAAGCACTACTTATAGATGACTTTAGCAGTCACTTTAGAGGTGCTCTCCGGAAGCAGTGAGGAGCCTGGTTGAAGACATCTGTTGGAAAAAAAAAAAAAAAAGACATCTGTTGCCAGTACTCTTACGGCTTGTAATCTCTAAACTTTTACAAACTAGCGTTGTTCCACCTCTAGAGATTTCCATCTCCCATTCAGATAAGTCCAACCTCTTAAACAGCTGACAGACAACTGCACAGGAGGAGGAAAAATGGGATTGTTGAGGGTGGCATCCCTGACATGTGACACTACATTCCAGCTCCACTGGCAGTCACTTCTCTATGTTGGGCATTGGGGACATCGTGATGCCTGGACTCCTCTTGTGCTTTGTCCTGCGTTATGACAACTACAAAAAACAAGCCAATGGTGACTCCTGCGGTGCCTCTGGACCCGCCAATATCTCTGGACGCATGCAGAAGGTCTCCTACTTTCACTGCACCCTCATTGGATACTTTGTAGGTAAGAGAGAGCCAGAGAGCCTGCTTGTGATCCCTTCTGACTATCCTCCAAGCCCTGGAGTTAAATCAGGTTTTTTTTAGCTGCAGATGCTAGATGGGAGAGTAGCAATTCTCATTGCTCTTATAGTCAACCACAGAGAAAGAATAACAGTGGCCCATGAAATGACAGGTGCTGTCTATACTGGCCCACCCAGTTTCTCTATCCAACAGCATGTCTGAAGAACATTGTGGGAAGACTATGGTCAGGCCTTAGAGTCAGGAACATCTACCACGCAATGATTGTGGATCAGTCTGTGTGCTTAATTAAATCTTCAGCTTGAGGTTAACCAAGTCATGTTTATTTCCCACATCATTTAATAGGTATTTCCCTTCATTGGTCCTAACATGTCTATCACCTCTAACCTCAGATTCTCTGTGGGCCAGTTTTTCCATATACAACTCATTTGTACACAGACAGGGAGAGACCCACATAATTGGGCTATAGGAATAAGCGGGAACCTGTCTATACCTACAGTGGTTACAGCAGAGTGGTTCATTTCAGCACACAGGCTCAGAGACTGCTAGGATGAGTGGTGTTAGCCCTATTGCACAGTAGAGGAGGCTGAAGCTCAGAGAGGTGAAATGCATGACCAAAGTGACAAAATTTGCAGACTGGTCAAGTCAAGATTTGACCCCAGGGCTTTTTCCTCCAAGTCTGGGATTACATATCACCCGAGACAGGAGGACCAGGCACACTCAGGGCAGAAGTGAAGGCTTGGGCCAGGAACCTCAGCACTGAGGGGGGCATGGGCCACTCACAGGTCCTTGGAATTGTAGGACTTTCAAACTGCACTGCTGCACACTGCTTTTGCTGCCATTGCTGAGCTTCTCACGCCCTTGCCACTGGACAGCATGTGCCACAGGAAAGCTGTCCTGTCAGGGTCCCAGCAGGTAGCAACCAGGTAGCAGGCTCTCCTTTTTGACGGCTGGTCCCTCAGTATTGCTCATGGATGTTTCTCCCCTAATAGGTCTGCTCACTGCGACCGTGGCATCCCGCATTCACCGAGCGGCCCAGCCCGCCCTTCTCTATTTGGTGCCATTCACCTTATTGCCGCTCCTCACGATGGCCTATTTAAAGGTGAGAGAAGCAGTTAGAAACCTGTGAAAGCAGTAACTTGGCACTGACCTTGGACTGGGGTATGTATTCTCCTTGCCAGAGGTGGGTCTGCTTGAGCCTTGGAGTTCTTGATCTTGACGGTGGGTCGGTGGTCTTTGCTCACCTGGTATTAGGTATCTTCCAGCCTGTTGCAGTCACTGGCAGAAAATGCTAGTGAGTTAGACTACTGTGCCACCTGGTCATGGATGAACTAACTGAAATCCCTAGCATTCAGCTACAGAGACTACCTATTTCCCTTAAAAGCAGCACCGTATTGTCACCTACCAGCTTTTTTAATACTCTGCATTAAAGTTTGGAAATATTTAAGAAATGTATGGTTACAGCTAGACTTTGGAGCATTACCTGATTTACAAGATTTGTATAATACCCATTTTACAGAGAAGGAGGCAGAGAGGTAAACTAACTTGGCCTCAGCATCTCACTCATAAATGATAGAACTTACACCTTTCTTTGCTTGAGGAGCCTAAGAGCTCTTCTAGTGAGTTCTTCAAAGAATTGTGGGTTACTTTTCAGTAAGATGAGAATGTTCTTTGATTCTCCACAGAAGCAGTCTGATCTAAGATCAAGAATCAGAAAGGACTTGTAGATGCGCGTGACTCATTTTTAAATTCATTACTTAGTAAAGTTCCTTCTTCCCCAGGGTGACCTTCGGCGGATGTGGTCTGAGCCATTCCACTCCAAGTCCAGCAGTTCCCGATTCCTGGAAGTATGATGGGTCCCAGAGAGTGACCAGAATGGCCTTCTGAGTCCTTTTCTGTCAACGCGTGGTTTTGTTTCCTCTTAGAGCTGGCCTGGTACTCGGAGATGTACCTGCATAGAGAACTGACGTGTGACTGGATTTTGCATTTGCAGGGAGCTTGTTTGCAGGAGCGAGGTGCTGGAGCCCTGCTTGGTTCTTTCTCTTCCTGCTGTTGTAGAGGTGGAGCCCCTCTTGAAGTGACAGGCCTTCCCCAGCGCTCCTTCTTCCCCCATTTTTATGAATCTGCACCAGACTGTTACCTGTGGGGGATGGAGATATGACTGATTAAAACTGACAACGGCGAAGAGTCGTTCTATACCTTTTGAACACTAAAAGGATGAAAAATATTAGCAAACCGAAGTTTCTTCAGTGAACCCTCAAGAACTTTGGGACCAGTTTCCTATGGGGGACTCAGTTTCAGAGAACTGAGACAGAAGCTCTTCTGTCGTTATATTCTTTCCTTTTTTTGGATTTATTAAATATTTTCTGTGGTGTGAAGTGACTTATTAAATCCACAGACATTGAGTGACTTCTTACAACAATACACATAAGAATTTGTTGTAATGAGTTCATGTCCACCCAGATGTTGTGTTGACAGTGAACGAGGGCACGGTTTTTATACATACACACATGCGCACATAGATATATATGAATAAACAAAAATTAAAACCTGCTAAGATCATGCTGTATAGCAGACAGGGACTTGCTGTAATTTTTAGCATGTAGAGCAGTTTACTCTGGCTTCCTTGTATATGGATACGCTGCTGTCTCTCCCTTCCACAACTGAACGTGCAGTTAAAAACCAGTATAGTATTCGTACTGATATACTCATGGACTTTCGGGGGCTCTCGTTTGGTTTTGATCAGTGTAGCCAATTAGGGATGAAAAGTTCAAACTTTTTGGCCCTTTTTTTGTTTTGTTTTGTTTTTACAGGCTTCTCCCTTGCAGGATTTTTAGTAGTTTCTTCTTGAACCAATGCATGTAATATAGCAGCAGGTGTCTTTGTGCTTTCTGATCATAGTAATGTACTACTTGTAAATACATTTTTCTATTTTCTATTGTTTTTGTATTTTTTTTTTTTTTTTTTGGCATTTTGTTTCATTGGTGTGCTGTATTTTCCATGCCCTCACTCCTTGAAGAAAAAAAAGGAAAAAAGCAACACGATCCTGTCCTTGCTGTTGTGATTATAGTCTTGGTTTACCTGTGGTGACAACTGGGTATTGGGGACAAATATCAGATGCCTCTCTGAGCTGGGCCCTACATTCCAGGCACTGCAGAAGGAGCAAGCTGCTCTTTCCTCTTAGAATCCGGCCGCATGCTGTGGTCCTTGCTGGAAAGCAGGCATTCTGGTAGTACCTAGTGTGATCGTGTCAGCTTGCTTTTGTCTCAGCAGCCCTGGCCTCATAAGAAATGGCCCATTGTAGAGGCAGAGAGAAGCCTGCCTCTCTGGCTACCTGACAGCAGAGGTGAAAAGGGCCCAAATGTCCTGGTTTCTCCCTTCAGCAGGTGACCTGCCTCTACCTTGACCTGTACAATGAACCAGTGTGCTGTGCTTCCCGGTGGACAGAGCTCATAAGTGGATACATGTCGCGCAGTCATGGGGGCATAAAGCGATCAGGATGGTGCCTTCTTCTGTTGTGTCTTCAAATCCTGCTGAGGGCTGTTTTGTTTTTTGTTGTTTTGTTTTTGTTTTTGTTTTTTAATAAATGATTCCTTTCTAGCCTTTGTCACCTCATCTTCACTTTTGGTTGTTGGTACCACACAGAACTACCATCACCTCCTACCTGCTCTGCCTATTCCAGAAGATAGGAGGACCCTGTCTATCTCCAGACAAGGTCACCTGTGGCTCTGGTTCATTCTTAGAGATGTCAAAGAACTGAAGCTTCCATTGTCCACAGAACTCAAAACAGCCTCTGAATTTGGTGAAGGCCAAAGGTACACTTGTGTGCTTGCTGTTTATTGGCTATACTTCTTTCTTACCCTTTGAGGATGTTAATGGCTAAATGGGGAATGGGTTGGGGGACTCTTCCAAAATGACTCCATTAAGGGTAAGTGCCAGTAATGGTTAGAAGTATTATCCTGGCAGTTGGTTGTTTTTATTTTTATTTTTGTAAAAAAAACTAAATTCCAGACAGAAGAAAATACAATTTTTTGTTATCTTTGCTCCTGTGCAGGTTTAAGGGGGAAAATACCCACACGTGTCCCTGAATGTAATTTGGATTCCAGCTGCTAGTCCTCAAAGCCCTTAAAACTTGAGCAGAGGAACCACAAATACTCCTTTTGTTTTAACCACAGAAGACACATTAGAATTTCCCCTGTTCTGAAAGTAGTGCTCTTTGGGCAAGAGGAGGTGGGGGATGGGAGGCTGCAGTTACAGCACACAATTTCAGTCTTTCCTTATAGTCTTCTCCCCTCCCTTGCCCAATACATATTTATGTCCTTATTTTTTTTGTGGTTTCTCAGATGCTCTGAGTTCTAGGGTCTTCTAAGAAGTCTTCCATTAGGCAAGGCATGTTGACAAAAGTTTGGCACAGACCCTATTCCTTCCTCACTAGTCTGAGGTTCTTCTTCCTCCAAAGAGACTGCATGTTGGGACTCTCACTCATAGTAACTTTCTTCTAATTGGAGCTAATGAAAATAGCAAAATTTATCCAAAGCCTAGCATGTTCCATTACTGTTATTACAGCTTCTGCTCTTCTGAATAAGACAGCTACACAACTCCTTGTGTAGGCATAGTTCAAGCCAGAGCTGGGGGGTGGTGGGAGGGTAAGCTTCTATCTAAATTACTTTGTAGCATGCCAGCACAGGCCTTGGTTAAACAGGTAAGTTCTGTTACCGACAAGAAAAACAAAAGGTTAGTTCTCTGTGAGGGTGGAGGGAAGGGAGTTCTGTTTTGTCAATAAAGTGTCAAAAATAGAATCTGCCGTGTCTGCATAGCAGCTCTCACATTACTGCTAACTGATCCAGTGTTGTATGTAGACATTTGTGCTTGGTAAAGGCCAACATTTACGTCAGAGGCTCGGAATGTAGCCGTTTTGTATATACTTGAAGCACACTCATCAAGAACGTCAACTGCGATTCTTCTCCATAGAAGCAGGGTAGACAGTACGGGCTCTGAAGAAAAGCAGCCCATCCTACTTCTGGTCTTCCAGTGCATACTGGCCTGGACAGCCTCCTCCCTTCACTCTGTCACATTGCCTTCGCAATTTCCAACAATGAAATCACTTCAAGAATGATGGCCCTTATAGGTGACAGCCTTGCCCCGGAGTTTGTATAAAGTCCTACAGATCTGGCCATAGAACTCAGGCTTCTTCACTGTTCCAGGAGGGATAAGCCAGGTAAGTATTTTATCCAGAAATTATTTCTATTCCTATGCAATTTATGGACCACTTTCTGTTTGCAAGACTGAATGAACTCTTCATGACTTCGAGTTTGGACTCTTAACTCCTCATGTGTATGGAGCCTCTCCCAGAACAGTACTTTGCCCACTCCTTGCAGCCATGTCAGCCATAATTTGTTTCCTCCTCAACATTTCCCTTGGAATTCAAAGTCTTTTCCCATCCACTGGAGGTAATTCAGAGTTGTTTCAACTTAAGCTGTGTCAGGCACTGGGTGCTCCTGCAAACAAAACCAAACAGCTGATCCTTACTGCAGGGGGTGCTTTACCACATATGGGGAGCATTGTCCCAATACACAGGTTCACTCAGCAACGCAGCACTGAGTTCAAGTGTGTCAACCTGAAATTGTCAGGAGGCATGTAATGAAGCACATTTATTTGGGATCAGAGTTGCAATTTGGGGTGCACAGATTTCAGCAGCAATTCAAATAATGTCCCACTGGAACAAAAACCAGAAGCTATTTTAAAATAAAAAGGCCATCAATATGGCTTACAAAGCATTCTGATTGGTGGTGGCAGAAGCCTAATCTTGGCCGAATATAATTGGTTGCTAAGACTGTCCCCCAAAACAAAAGTCTGTTACTGTAGCCAGTTGCAGATCCATGCAGAGTCCTTGGGAAGGATCTGCGGTTTAGCTCAGTTCAAAAGTTCATGGTTCCATCTGGTGAGGACCTGCATAAGGCCCACCTCCTTAATGGCCTCCCAGCTCCTTTTAAAACTCCTTGACTTAAGTGACTCCATTTTATTTCACCCTTGGCAAATGGAATCTAGAGCTTTCAACCCATGACTCTGGACTTTCCTGTAAACAGCAAAGGCACGTAGCTGGGAATGTTTACGCACAGGACTGGATGCCCCCAACAAAGTTGAAAGCAAGGCTGTAAAAATAGCTAACCCCTTTTTCCTGCACTGTGGTACAGGAGAAGTCCAGTGCTCCTGACCACATGTATAAACTACAACTGAAAGAAGCACTGAGCACGTTATCTCTATGCAGCATGGTTTAGAAATCTAAGTAAGAGCCAGCAGTTCAGTTGTGGAAATTCTAACTTTATGCAGTGCTTTCTCATAGTGATCACTTTGGTGTGCTATATAGAGCTCTTACATATTCGAGTGATTAAAGATTCATACAGCAGACTCAGACTTGGTTTATGGCTCCTCCAATTTGGATGCTGCCCTATCAGTTAAGTTCCAAGAAGTCTATCCCCTGTTGGGTAGAAACTGTGTAACTTGCTCCTGGTTTGCAAGTGAACAGTGTTCCTGAGAGGTCCTTAGAGAACTCCATGAGGGTGCTCCAGCCCCCATGAAGTCCCAGGATTCTCACTGGATCCCAAAACAACAGAGGAATGGGAACCAGTAGGGAGTGGAGGAAACAAAGCTTGAGATGGGAAGCTGGGAAATCTGCCAGGCAGTGGGCTTTTGCCTTGTGAGGAATGAAAGACAGGAAGTGGGTGTCCACAGAACAAAGAGATGGAGAAGGGGCAGTAAGGTGGCCATGTGCCAGCATTCCAGCCTCAAGATTTTGAATGCCAGTTCCTCTGCCTGCCAAACACTCTGTATACCTGCAGAAAACACCCCAAACAAGCTACACCACCAACTGGAAGAATGAAGAAATCCACAGTCTTCAATGGGAAAAGGTTCAACCACAAAGGCTAAAAGTTAGGTGCAAGTTACCTATCCACCTGGACTTTCTAGCGCTTGCATTTCTGCAGGTATATAGTAACACATCCTGGGACAGCTATGCCTTACTTTACAGGCTTCCTGGGGAAGGCAGACACCTAATTTCAAGAGAGAGGTAAAGGACTTGGTAGTATGGGAAGGAATACCCCTGACTTCTAAGATGACAAAGCATTGTATGATAAGTAATGGTCTTGCTAACTTGACAGTGGTGGAAAGAGTGCTGCCCTCCGTAAGGCTGTTGGCAGGTTTGGCCAGAGTTGATGGGCCACCTCACTTGGGCCAAGAGCCCCAGGCCTACCCAGAAGCTTGGGGAATGGAGAGACACCTTTCCGCTACTCCAGTGCCCATGCCTTTCAACAGCCACAGGTGCAATCGGGACCTGTGCCACTAGATGTCACCTAGTGGGTCTCCCTGCTGCCATCCTGTCCAGCTTTCACCATGGTTTTCACGGAGCTCTTCTGCCAGTAGGCCTCCTGCTAGGCAGTCCAGTACAAGGTGGCTGGAACTAGGAGGTGGGAAGAACCTGCTGCCACACTGCAGGGTGGGGACTGGAAGGGGACTCCACAGCTTTTGACCTGAACAATTAATTGCCAAAACTGAGAGGAAAGAGGAGGAGAAGAGTTCTGGGTTAGCCAGTAGAGCAGCTAAAACTAAAGAACTTGGTATGTCTTAAAGGTAGAAATGTACATTACCCAAGGCTTTCAATACTGAGATCTTCTCAATAGTGAAAGGTAGGAAAATGACTCCCATGGCATTCTGTGTGGTTAGGCATCTGTCAGAGTTGTCCTCACACAGCCACATGTGGCCTGGGGTTAGTGAGAAAGCCCTTCTGGGCCTTGGGGATGAAGGTGCCTTATTTAAAGTACTGAACAAATACTAGGCACTTTTCTGGCCTGTTGAGTTTTCATGTACTCTACACAATTTACCAGTCTTCATGGTGTTAGAATGCAATTAAAATAATCAGATTCAAACAGATATACAAGCTTTGATTATTGAAATAACTACAGCTTCTGTAAATGCTTCCAGCTGATCACTTAGAAAACTGGTGATCTTTTCCTCTCTTGATGGGTAAATGGAGGCCTGGCAGTTGAATCCTAGTCTGGACTTTCAAAACTGGATTCTGCATAGATAATAGGATCTTTACCATAAAACTAGGCCAGTTCAGGGTCTTGACATTTACCCGTACGCACTGAAGGACTTGGTACAAAGCAGGGATATTGGGTGAGTGCATGTAGCAGTTTCCCACCTCTGCAAGTCCTGGGATGTCTGGCGGACCAGGGGTAAGCCTCACCCTGGTTAAGTTTAAGGAGTGGCCTCTCAAAGCCTGTAGGGCCTTCCTTTAAGCCATTCTTAGTTTAGGCCTAAATTTTTTTTTGCAGCTGAGACTGAGCAGAATACTCACAACAGAAACATGATGTGTCCCCAGCACAGAAAACAAACGGCGGTGCTTACAAGAAGCCTCTTATTCTTTGCAATAACTGGGATAGGTTCTGCCTAACAGGTCCTTAACATTTTGGCTGCCTAAGGCCAAGGATATCAACCTCTAACCAGATTCTGCAAACAAACCAATGGTGATGTTTTCTTCTTCTTTTTTTTTTTTTTGTTTATTTTATTTTCTGTAATAAATGCTACCTATGCCCTCTTATACATTTGTGTGCTTTAGAGTCCTGTTACTTGTTTTAAGGGAAAAGTTAACCACTGCACTGTGAAGCCACCTTGTCAGCCATTGTGGGCTTGTAATAGTTCCCAAATCTGTAGGCTTTTCTTGAATACCTTTGGAACAAAGATTCAGTGGGTCAAACTTCCAGTCTATTTTAAAATAAAGAGCAGTGTCATTCAAAGCCACTTGGCTGAAGTCAGTCCACAAGATATAGAAGAGGGTCAGGAGCCAGAGTAGATAGAAAGATTCAGCAAAGCATTTGAAAATTATCCTCAGGACAAGGTGGGGAAGTCAGGCCTGAGGTATCATTGACAGTGTAGATTTAATAACTGGTTAAATGACCCTGTTCCAGCTGAGCAAAGGAATGCCCTGGCAATAGAGGAGGAGTCCTGGACTTTGCCTTCAGCACTGCCCAACATTTCTCTTGATAGTGTGGCTGAGAACATGACTGCCAGGCTTAGCAATTGGAGGAGGACCTGGAGCAAGGAGAGAAACAACCATGATCCAAAGCTCAGAGTACTAGGACAGTTAGTTAAATGCAACATGGAGAATTTTGATGGTGAGAGCCTTGGCAAATGATAGCCACACACCAGACAGCAGGACCACCACACAAGAGTCCTCTGAGGTGTGTGCCGCTCCTGTCACAAGTATTACAGAGGAACTCACCAAGCAAGCCCCCCAAGATGACCAACTGATAAGTGGCAGAATTAGCTCTAAGCACTGGCCTGTGACCTTACCCACTGTACTTATTCCCCAGCACAGAATTACAGATAGCCCCACCCTCCAAAAATACAGCTGAGGGATACCTGGGTGGCTCAGCGGTTGAGCGTCTGCCTTTGGCTCAGGTCATGATCCCAGGATTCGGGATCGAGTCCCACATCGGGCTCCCTGTGAGGAACCTGCTTCTCCCTCTGCCTGTGTCTCTGCCATTCTCTGTCTCTCATGAAAAAATAATTTTTTAAAAAAATTAAGAAAAATACAGCTGAGTCATTAGACACTCTGATGACTGACTGGCCTACTGGCTCCAAAAACATTTTAAATCTAACTACTGCCCAAAGCGAGTAATGATTGTTGCAACCACCTCTGCTCTAGTCTTCCCAAATTCAATGCATATTCCACCTTTGTAAGTCAAACTGGTCATCACCTCATATTTTTAATAAAACCCCATGGTACAGAGAAGGCAGATTTTATTATCCATTTTATATACAAGAAAAAGGAATGTCAAGGTTAATTTGCCTCAGCTCTTTCTACCTCCTTGCCCAATTTATCAGAAAGTAATCACGCCCAGATTTTGTAGATGTGACCGATGGCTTAAACAAGAGTGTCCTGTTGGAGGTGAGGAACCACCAGCCTGATTAGGGAAGAGTCAAAGTTTGGTCTGCCTGGGCTCTTCTGACTCAACTCCTATCCAGAGGTATATGCAGAGATATTAATGTTGTAATGTGACAATGTGGCAACTCCTAACAAGAGTACAGTCTTATGCAAATCAGGAGTCCCGAGGAAGGAGGAGCCAGGACAAAAAGAAAAATCTCTGAGGCATCTGAAGCAACCAGATTTTAATGTTAAAATTATGAATTCCCCCATTGCTGTCATTAAAACAATAAACCATAAAAATAAATGAAAATAACTGGCAGCTGCTGTTCTGATCTCCAGCAATGATAGGCTGTAATTCAAACTAATCCTCTTGCTAAAAATAACTTTAAAATAAAGTGTCTTTTACAAAGCAGTGAAGAAAGTTCTAAAAAAAAATTAAAAAAAAAAAAAGAAAGTTCTGCTTCTGCTAATGGTGGAAGAGCTTCTATTCATCCAACCCACAACCATAAATTCTCAACCAAATGAAAACAACTACCTTAAGGCAGTGAAGAGCCGCCAAATTAGAAACTGGAGGGGAGCTGACGGAAATGTCACTGAGTTACCATTTTTACGGCTTTTGCCTGAGGACAGGCCCCAATTGCCACCATGTGGGGTAGTTAAAACTTGGAGAGAAACCTCCAATCTTAGCTTCAATAACCAAAGGAAATGGTTTAGGATGATCCCAGCACCTTAAAAAGTGAGGGAGTAAATCCCGGAAAAGAGAGAGCACCCCATGTTCTGTGCATAAACTCTGCCTAAATCTTTATTTTTTTTTTTAATTTTTATTTATGATAGTCACAGAGAGAGAGAGAGAGAGAGAGGCAGAGACACAGGCAGAGGGAGAAGCAGGCTCCATGCACCGGGAGCCCGATGTGGGATTCGATCCCGGGTCTCCAGGATCGCGCCCTGGGCCAAAGGCAGGTGCCAAACCGCTGTGCCACCCGGGGATCCCCTGCCTAAATCTTTAATCTCCAAATATACACCCTTATAGAGCAGACTCCCAAGTAGACAGCTACAAAAACTAAGGAGAAATATCAGCTGCTGCCCACTGATTCCCACAGGGGAATCAAAGTTTTAAGTCTGAGTTCAGCCAAGTTAAGTGCCTGCTTTAAAAATATTCTTTAGGAGAGGGGCATCCCTGGGTGGCTCAGCGGTTTAGCGCCTGCCTTTGGCCAAGGGCGTGATCCTGGAGTCCTGGGATTGAGTCCCACGTCGGGCTCCCGGCATGGAGCCTGCTTCTCCCTCCTCCTGTGTCTCTGCCTCTCTCTCTCTCTCTCTCTCTCTCTATCATAAAATAAATAAATCTTTTTAAAAAAATAAAAAATAATATTCTCTAGGAGAATTTCTTTTTTTTTTTTTCCTTTAGGAGAATTTCTACAATGTATTATTCACAAAATCTAGGACATAATTCAAAATTACTACACATAATGAAAAATGGGAAAATGTGATCCATACCGAAGAGAAAGGTAATTAATGGAAACTGACTTGGAGATACCCAGATGTTAGGATTAACATCAAGATTTTTAAATCAATGATTATAATGGTGTCAAAGAATATAAAGGAAAATATGCTTACAATGAATGCACACATAGGAATTGTCAGAAGAGAAAAAGTAATGAACCAAATAAAAATATATGTTTTAAAAGAATGCAATGCTGATACATAATACAACATAGATAAGCCTTGAAAACATGCTAAAAGAAGCCAGACACAAAAAGCCACATAAAATATTATTTTAAAAGATTTATTCATGAGAGAGAGAGAGGCAGAGACAAAGGCAGAGAGAGAAGCAGGCTCCATGCAGGGAGCCTGATGTGGGACTGGATCCCGGGACCATTACCTGGGCCGAAGGCAGGCACTAAACTGCTGAGCCATCCAGGGATCCCCTAAAATATTTCAAATGTCAAAAACAGGCAAATCATAGGGACAGAAAGGAGATTGGCCAGAGGAAGAGTGAAATGGGAATAACAGTTACTAGATGCAAGGTTCCTTTTGGGGTGATGAAAATATTCTGGAATTAAACTGAAGTGGTGATTTCATAGCTTGTGAGTATACTAAAAGTCCACTGAACTATATGTACTTTATTTTTTTTTATTTTTTTAAAATTTTTATTTATGATAGTCACAAACAGAGAGAGATCTGCAGAGGCAGAGACATAGGCAGAGGGAGAAGCAGGCTCCATGCACCGGGAGCCCGACGTGGGATTCGATCCCGGGTCTCCAGGATCATGCCCTGGGCCAAAGGCAGGCACTAAACTGCTGCGCCACCCAGGGATCCCTATATGTACTTTAAAAGTGTGAATTTTACAGGATGAGAATTATATCTCAATTTACAAAACAAAAACAAAAATACAAACCTCTGATTTCCATCTTTCTCTCTCCGATCATTCACACGGGGAAGTCAGATGCTATGTCATAATGTCACTCAAGCAGCTATGTGGAGAAGCCTATATGGTAAGCGACACATCAATATGCTGTGATGTGAGAACTTGGAAGCAGATCCTCCATCTTGAGTCAAGCCTTCAAAAGACTGCAGCCCTGGCCGATATTCTGACTATAATCTCCTAAGAAACCACAAGCCAGAATCACCCAGCTAAGCCAATTCTGATTCCTGCCTTGCAGAAACTATGGAATAAATGTTTATTGTTTTCAGTCACTAAGATATGAGGAAACTTACTATGAAGCAATAGATAACTAATACAATTAGTATATCAATGGATTAAATATAAAGGCTTTCTGAATTTCATTAACATATCTATAACTGAGTGGAAAACTCAACATGGTATAGTGGGTTTGCAATATATGAAGTTATAATACCTATAACAACTATTGCATAAAACATGGGTGATGGGTAAATGGGCCTATATGGTTGCAATATTTTTATATTTTTGTGAACTGGTAAAATATTAATAACTAGGTAGGTTGTGAAAAATTAAGGATGTATATATTATAATCCCCAAAGCAAATACTTAAAAAAAATAAAATGCAAAAGGTATAACTAAAAAAGCCAATAAGAGGAATTAAAACAGGATACTAAAAACTATTTGATTAGCTAAAAAGAAATCAGGAAAAAAAATTAAAAAAAAATAAAAAGAAATCAGGAAAAGAGAAACGAGATACAGATGGACAAATAGGAAACAAATAGCAAAATAACCAACCTAAATCCTACCATATCAGTAATTACATTAAGTATTAATGGGCAAAAAAAGATTATCCCTCCCACCTTAAATGATTAAAACAAAATATATGAAACAACAGGTCTCAGACAATAGGCAGCACAGTGGTCTTTAAGAGAAGGAAAACTAATGAAGTAAGCTGCATAACTCCCCCCAATTTACAATGTGGAGAGTTTCCAAACCATGGACCAGAGAGAACATATCAAAACAGAACCCAGAACTTTCCTTGGGATGGCTAGGCATTCTGGAATGCCTAGAATTGTGGGACAGAGTAAAAGAAGAGAATTTCAAAGAGAAAGAGATCACTGAAGATCTGCAAACATTCACCTTTGACTTTAGTACATGTGTATGAGAAACTATCAAGGCCAAGGGAAGAACTCGCAAAACAATCCAGGAGCTCACACATAGCTAGGAATACTTCATACTCTCAACACCAGAATAAAAAGACCTAACACACGAGGCAGCAGTTAGAGTTCTCAGAAAGGTATTGACTCAACAGTAGGGGAAAATTAGCCATAGATGAAAAGACGTTCTGGATCCATCTAATAAACCATAAAAGTAATCCTTGAAAAGATCCCAAATATTTCCATGTAACTGTCACAGAACAAAATTCAAGATTTAAGGAATACAAATGAAAACATCCAACAGTGTAAAATACACAGTGTCTGGAACCCAATAAAAAAATTACCAGGCATGTGAAGGAGCAGGAAAATCTGGCCCATAAAGGAGAAAAACCCATAAATAGGAACAGACCCAAGAATTATTTAGATGATAGAATAAGTGCTTACATTCTATATATCCAAAAAAGTAAAGGAAATCATGAGCAGATTAAGAGAAAAAATAGAAGATATAAAGAAGACCTAAGTCAAAATTATAAACACTATGCTGTCTGAGACACAAAATACACTGGTTTGGATGAACAAGCACATTGGACACTGCAGAAGATTAGTAACCGTGCAATAGAAACTATCAACAAGGGCAGCCCCAGTGGCAAAGCGGTTTAGCACCCCCTGCAGCCCAGGGCGTGATCCTGGAGGCCCTGGATCGAATCCCACGTCGGGCTCTCTGCATGATGCCTGCTTCTCTCTCTGCCTCTCTCTCTGTCTCTATGAATAAATAAATAAAATCTTTAAAAAAAATAAAAAATAAAATAAGAAACTATCAACAAACAAAATACAGAAAAAAAAGACTAGGAAAAAACCAGCATCAGTGAATTATAAGACAACATTAATTAGTTTAACATATGTGTAATTAGAGTGTCAGGAGAGGGATGCCTGAGTGGCTCAGTGGTTGAGCATCTGCCTTTGGCTCAGGGCATGACCCTGGAATCCAGGTATTGAGTCCCACATCGGGCTCCCCGCATGAAGCCTGCTTCTTCCTCTGCCTGTGTGTCTGTCTCTCTGTGTGTCTCTCATGAACAAATGAATAAAAATCTTAAAATAAAAATGAAGAAAGATCTTGAGGTACCTGGATGGCTCAGTCAGTTACATATTTGACTTTTGAGCTCAGCTCAGGTCTTGGTCTCAAGGTCATGAGTTCGAGCCCCATGTTGGGCTCCACATTGAATATGAAGCCTACTTAAAAAAAAATTTAAGAAAGATCTCAAATCAATAATAACTTACACCTTAAGGAACTAGAAAAAAA
Source organism: Vulpes vulpes (assembly GCF_048418805.1). Classification (NCBI taxonomy): domain Eukaryota; kingdom Metazoa; phylum Chordata; class Mammalia; order Carnivora; family Canidae; genus Vulpes; species Vulpes vulpes. Next base: position 16,763,578 of record NC_132789.1, on the reverse strand, counting down.
AAACAAGCTAAACACAGAACTAGCATATAGAAAAAGATAAGAGGAGACAAAGTAGAAAATGGAAAAATAGAAAATCAATAAAACCAAAAGTTGGTTCTTTGAAAAGATTAGCAAAAGTGACAAAACCTTTGACAGAGAATAATTAAACTGAAAACTAAAGACATTCAATAATGACCTTACAGAAATAAATATGATTTTAATACTATCAAGAACTACATGCCAATAAATTATATAATCTGGAAAAAATGGACAAATGCCTTAAAATACACAAATTACTTAAACTGGCTCAAGAAATAGAAAATTTCAACAGATCTCTAGCAAGTAAAGAGATTAAATGAGTAATGATAAAGCTCCCAAAAAAGAAAAAGTCTGGGCCGGATGGCTCCCCCAGTGAATCTATTAAACAAAGAATTAACACTAATCCTCAAATTTTTCCAGAAATAGAAGAGAAGGGAACACTTCCTATCTCATTCTATGAGGCCAGCATTACTCTGATACCAAAGCCAATTAAAGACATCACAAGAAAAAAAAATTTGCAGACCAATATTCCTTATGAATATAGGTGCAAAAATTCTCAACAAAATATGAACAAACCAAACCCAACAGCACACTAAAATTTTATTCACAATGACCAAATGGGACTCATACCATGGGAATGCAAAAGTGGTTGAATATAAGAAAATCAATAAATGTAATACCATTACCAGAATGAAAGGTGGAAAAAAATCCACATGATCTTCCTTAGTGTAGAAAAGGCATTTGACAATCCAATACTCTTTCATGATAAAAACTCTCAGAAAATTAGAAACAGGGAGAAAATTTCTCAACATGGTAAATGGTACTTATGAAAATCCCACAGTTAACCTCACATGCAATGATCAAAGCCTGAAAGCTTTTAGGATGAGTGAAACAAGGATGCCCACTTTCACTGCTGTTATCAAATTTGTACTAGAAGTTTTAGCCAGACCTACGAGATAAGAAAAAAGAGGCATCCAAATTAGAAAGGAACAGATAAAACTTATATCTAGTCACAGATGACATGGTCCTATATAGAGAAAATGTAAAAAAAAAAAAAAAAAATCCACAAGAAAGCTATTACAGCTAATAATTCAGCTAAGTTGCAGGGTATAAGATCAACACATAAATATCTATTGTATTACTACATACCAGATACAATCTGCAAAGGAAATTAGAACAGCCAATCCATTTATAAATGCATTAAAAAGAATAAAAGTGGGACACCTGGGTGGCTCAGCGGTTAAGTGTATACCTTCCAGCTCAGGGCGTGATCCTGGAGTCCTGGGATCAAGTCCCACATCCCTCTGCCAGTGTCTCTGCCTCTCTCTGTGTCTCCCATGAAAAAATAAATAAAACCTTAAAAAAAATAAGTTATTTAACCAAAGAGATGAAAGATATACACTGAAGCTATGAAATATTGCTGAAAGAAAAAACAGAAATAGATATCCCATGTTCATGAATAACAATACTTAATATTGCTGGGTCACCTAGGTGGCTCAGTCGGTTAAATGTCTGACTCTTGATTTTGGCTCAGGCCATGATCTCAGGGTTGTGAGATCAAACATTGTGTTGGGCTCTGCACTGAGCATGGAGCCTGCTTAAGATTGTCTCTCTCTCTGCTCCTCCCCCACCTCCACTCACACTCTTAAAAAAAAAAAAAATGCTTAATGTTAAATGTTGACACTACCCAAAGGAATCTACAAATTCAATGTAAGCTGTATCAAAATTCCAGTAGTCTTTGCAGAAATAGAGAAGTCAATCCTAAATTTATATGGAATTGCAAGGGCCCAAATAATCAAAACAATCCTGAAAAAGAAGAAAGTTGGAGGAGTCACACTAATCAACTTTGAAATTTTTCTACAAAGCTACCAAAGTTAAAAGAGTATGATAATGGCATCTGGATAAATATAGACCAATGGAATAGTATAGAGAGTCTAGGAATAAAACTTCACACATAAGGCCATTCAATATAAAAAGGATAGTTTTCAACAAATTATGCTGGGAAAACTAAATATCCACATGCAAAAGAGTAAAATTGGACCCTTACACCTTATACCATTTATAAAATTAGCTAAAAATGGATCAAAGTCCTAAACTTAAGAACTAAAACTATAGAGGGTCCCTGGGTGGCTCAGTGGTTTAGCACTTGCCTTCGGCCCAGGGCGTGATCCAGGAGCCCCGGGATCAAATCCTGCATCGGGTTCCCTGTGTGGAGGCTGCTTCTCCCTCTGCCTGTGTCTCTGCCTCTCTGTGTGTGTGTGTGTGTGTGTGTGTGTGTGTCGCACATGAATAAAGTCTTTTTTTAAAAAAGATATTTTATTTATTTATTCATGAGGCAGGGGGGCAGGCAGAGACACAGACAGAGGGAGAAGCAGGTTCCATGCAAGGAGCCGGACGTGGGACTCCATCCCGGGTCTCCAGGATTCTGCCCGGGGCTAAAGGTGGCGTTAAACCACTGATTCACCCGGGCTGCCCAATAAATAAAATCTTAAGAAAAAAAAAACTGAAATTATAAAACTCTTAGAAGTAAGCACTGAAGAAAATCTTCATGACATTGGATTTGACAACTTCATGGATATGATACCAAAAAACAGGCAACAATAAAAAGAAAATAGATGAATTAGATGTCATCAAAATTAAGATTGCATCAAAGGATACTATAAAAAAATTGAAAACAACCTACTAAATGGGAGAAGATATTTTCAAATCATGTATCTGATAAGAGGTTAAATATGAAGAACTCTTCCACTCAACTACAGGCTAATCTAAAAACGTAGTAAAGGATTTGAATTGACATTTCTCCAAAGAAGATGTACAAATAGCCAATAAACACATGAAATGATGTTCAATCACACCAGAGAAACCACACATCAAAACTATAATGTGATACTGCTTCACATGCCCTCATTAGGATGGCTATTATGTTAAAACACACACAGAAAACAAGTGCTGGTGAGGATGTGGAGAAACTGAGAACCCTCGTGCATTTTTTTAAAAAAAGATTCAAAGATCAAGGTCATTCATATCAACAGACTTAAAAAAAAAAAAAGATGCAGAAAAAGCATGTAACAAAATCCAACACCCATTCATCATAAAACTTTCAAACTAGCAAAAGAAAGGAACTTCCTCAATTGGATTAAAGGCACCTACAAAAAAATAAAGCATCATACTTAGGTTGAAAGAAATAAGCAGAAAATAGAGGTGTGAGAAAAAAAAACAATTTAGAAATCCCTGTTTTGAGGTATCAGTTATGAACTCTGCTCATGATTCTTCCAAGCATGCTGCTTTAATCAACTGTATAACTGACATCACATTTTTTCTCCTTTATATGTTTGTATCTTTAAAATCTTTTGGCTATGAAAATGAGCTTCTAAAGATTTTATTCTTATTTAGAGAGAGAGTGCATGCACGAGTAGGGGAAAGGGGAGAAGGATAAGGGGAGAGGGACTCTCAGGCAGACTCTGCACAGAGCATGGAGCTTGATGCAGGGCTCGCTTTCAAGACCCTAAGATCATGACCTGAGCTGAAATCAAGAATCAGATGTTTAACCAACCGAACCACCCAGGCACCCCAAAATAAATTCCTAAATTCTAAAACAACAGCAGAATTTAATGGATGGACTGAAATATGGAGACTGAATACTAAAACCCCAAGAGAGCTGAGGAAATCATGCAGAAAGCAGCACACAGAGACAGGGAGGGCAACATGAAAAAGCGGTTACAAAACATAGACACTAGGATGAGAAGGTCTGCACTGCCTCTACCAAGAATCCCAGGTGGAACTAACAGTGCCTGCCACCAAAGTTTGTTCTGAGAATGAAAACAATCAACAAAGCTTACACGTACAGTATTTTACTATGTGCCAATGACATTCTGCACAGTAATCACTGTGGTTAAGAAGATCTGGCAAAAATATCCTCAAAAGAGTTTTTTTTTTTTAAAGATTTTAATTATTTACTCATGGGAGACACAGAGAAAGAGAGGCAGAGACACAGGCAGAGGGAGAAGCAGGCTCCCCGCAGGCAGCCCAATGTGGGACCTGATCCCGGGACCCCAGGATCATGCCCTGGGCTGAAGGCAGGCACTAAACCTCTGAGGCACCCAGGAATCCCTCAAAAGAGATTTAAATCATGATTTATCCACAATAGTGAATACCATGAAGCTATTAAAAAGCACAAGGCAGATCAAGTACTAAGATCCGGTGATCTTCAAGACACATCTTTAACTGGAAAAAAACGATGCAGAACAGTGTGGGTCTGTTCACACAAAGGAAATGTGGATGGATAGCATCATCCACACACAGACATTTTTGGGAAGTTATAAGGATGGGTAATAGTGGCTGCTCTGTGGGGAAGTGGGGTGAGAAGGAGAGTGACTTCACTACAGGCACTTTTGTATGTTTTTTTTTTTTTTTTAGACTTGTGCCTATATTAAGTAATAAAAAAATACTTCGTTGGAAGAAACTTTTGCCAGACAGCAGGAATCACCAGTGCATGGCCTGGAGGCAGGAAACAGCCAGTGGGTCACCAAGTGTATACTAGGTGAGTGTCCATGTCCCTAGGAAAGCCCTGCCATTAACCACAGACTCAGGCCACAGAGGCCAGGCTCTTGGCTAGACAAGGCTGCACACACCATTCCCAGCACAAACACTCCTCTTGGGGTGAAGTTCCCTCAGGCCAGTCCCATGCCCCATGGTGAAAAAGATCAAGACAGACCCTCCTCCTCCTCTTTCCCAGGAAGGGAATTAAGATCATAAAATGGGGGGCATCTGGGTGGCTCAGTTGGTTGGTTGTCTGCCTTCAGCTCAGGTCATGATCTCCAGGTCCTTGGATTGAGCCCTGCATGGGGCTACCCTGCTCTGCAGAGAGTCTGCTTTTCCCTTTCCTGCTGCCCCTCCCCTCTGCTTGTTCTCTGTGCTTCTTCTCTCTCTCAAACAAACAAACAAAAAATTGTAAAAGAGAGATCAGAAAGTCGGTGTCACTTGTCATCATTTCTAAAGCAGATGATACATGATGAAGTAATAATCTACTGAAACAAGAACCCAGGAATGCACCAACAGATGCGTGAGGTAACAGGCAGGGAAGAAAGCAGAAATGTATGCTTATTTCTTCTTCCTGGGAGAAGTCAGTATCCTGACCCATTTCTGAATGAATAGGAGAAACTAGAAGTACAGACCTAAATATATTATTTAAAGTTAAAGATAGCAACTAGAACTAAAAATGTCAATTTTCCAAATTACTCAGGAAAAGACATTGCAGCAAAAGATGCAAAGCAAAGAAAACAATAAGGAAGCATAAAAAAGGGCAATAATGTGAAAAAGGTGAAAGCTAAGATCAGGAATCTGGTACTCATGTAAGTGGGATAAAGTTACTCATTAGAAGAAAAAAATTCATATCAGACCAAAAAGAAATCTACCCACTGTGAAATGACTCAAAATTTCTAAAGTCAAAGTTCAAGCAAAGATGTGTACCAAGCAAATACACATGAAAAGAAAGGGCAGGATATTCAGATCCAACAAAGCTGAATGTGGGCAAAAAGCATTAAACATTTCATAAAGGTGAGGACCCTCATCTACACAGAATATTTATCCAACCCAAGCTGTGAGCCAAGGGTTCCTTTTAGAGAAGGGAACAGAGGCAACCACAAATAGGGACTGTCCACAATTTGAATGCTTCATGACAATGTTTTCAGCTATTATTTCAATATTCAAAAATAAAAATTTTAAAATTTGACACCATTAGAAACTTTTTTTTAAAAAAAGAAACTTTTACTGCCAAATGTATCAAACTATATAAGCAAAAATGCAACACAAGAAATAAAATTTTTTCTAAAGAATTAGTGTATAGAAAGGCTCATCATGCCCGAGACAGCTCTTCTGCTCTCCCCAACATCACCACTCGTGTCCCTTTACTACGTGAAAGACATCACCATCCATCCAGCTGGTTAAATCCCTTGGCTCCCATGATCAGTCAATCCATCACTGACTCCTGTCCATTCATCCTCCTAAATATCCCTTTGGACCCATCCATTTCTCTCCATTCCCTCTCTGTCTCCACCCTGGTCCAAGATTCTACTCTCTTGCCCTAAATTATTACAGGAGCCTTCTAACTCACTCTGACCAACCTCCCCCTCGGTCTCCCATCACCTGCTTTGTACACCAAAGCCAGAGTGATCTTTCCAGAATGGAAATATTCTCATACCACTCCCCTGAGTCAAGTTGGCCAAAGGGTTCCTATTGCTCTCAAAGTAAGGCAGAAATCTGTAATGTAACCCATAGGGCCAGGGCCACATGGCCCTGCCTGCCTCTCAGGCTCCTTTCACACAGTGCTCCCTAACTCCATCCTTTAGACATCCTTCCATTCCTTAAAAACCATGCTCCTCTCCCAACACAGGGCATTTGCACAAGCCATTCACTAGACCTGAACCGTTCACTTCTAGGCTCTCTGTCTCATTGATGCCAGCTTATACTTCAGATCTCAACGCACCTGTCACCTCGTCAGGGAAGCCTCCTGTAACCTACCATTCTAGCTTGGATTCCTCTGTATTATGCTCTCATAGAACTCTGTTTCTTTCTTGGGCTGTATTTATCCCATTTAGGCTATTATTTGATTGTCCGTCATCCACCACCACTGTATTCCTAGAAGAGACTGTAAGAAAAGGAAATTCTGGGTTTTTTCCTATTTTCCCCAATGACTTGCACTGTATCTCAAATATACTAGGTGCTATAATAAACACTAGTAAAACAAATCTGAATCAAATGATTAACATTTATTAGATCTTATTAATACCAAGTTGCCTGCGTGGCTCAGTGGTTAAGTGTCTGCCTTCAGCTCAGGGCATGATCCCAGAGTTCCAGGATCAAGTTCCATATCAGGCTCCCTGCCAGGAGCCTGCTTCTCCCTCTGCCTATGTCTCTGCCTCTCTCTCTGTATCTCTCGTGAACAAATAAAATCTTTTTAAAAATCTCATTAATACCTACTTGCTGTCATAGAAATCATAACCATTTTAGTTCTTATGGAATGTTGATGAAAATTACAATCCTCACAAAACCTCATAATCTGAAAGTGGAGACAGCTGACCACTTTCTCTTACTACTGCACAGAAAATATGAAAGAAAAAAAAAAAAAACCTAGTAAGCGCTGTCTCATTTACTGCTGTGTCTCCAGTATCTATTCCAGGTGCTCAATACATATTGGTCAAATAAGAATGTAAAGATAAAATTGAACACTCCCAAAAAGTAGGACAGAGAGACAAAGAAGGAAAAAAGGGAAGAAAAGAAAATTAGAGGTTCAGTCAAGAAGAGTCAACATCAGATTCACAGGAATTTCAGAAATAAAACAATACAAAAAGAGAATAAAATGATCAAAGAATATAATACTTCCAAGAAGCTTAGAACATGAGTCTCGGGATCCCTGGGTGGCGCAGCGGTTCGGCGCGTGCCTTTGGCCCAGGGCGCGATCCTGGAGACCTGGGATCGAATCCCACGTCGGGCTCCCGGTGCATGGAGCCTGCTTCTCCCTCTGCCTGTGTCTCTGCCTCTCTCTCTCTCTCTCTCTGTGACTATCATAAATAAATAATAAAAAATTAAAAAAAAAAAAAAAAGAACATGAGTCTCCAGACTGGGAACACCAGCCAAGCATTCAGCTACATGGATGAAAAATGACCCACATCAAGGCACATTACCTTAAAATCTCAGAACACTGGAGATGGAAGGAAAAGGAAAAGATGCTACAAGACTCTCAGAAAATAGAGAGTCTCAGCCTCAGGTCACTGTCTCAAGGTTCTGGGATTGAGCCCCTTGTCCGGTTCTCTGCTTGGTGGGGAATCTGCTTGTCCCTCTCCCTCTGCTCTCCTCGTTCATGCTCACTCTCTCACTCAAATGAATAAATAAAAGTCTTTAAAAATATTTAAGATAGGCAAGGTCTTTAAAAAATTGCCTCTCCTTCAGTTTTTCTCAGGAAACTACTGGAGGAAATACTCTACCAAATTCTACCAAAACTAGGTAATAAAACAAAAAACACCCAAGATCTAAGAAATAAGGAATCTAAGACAAGAAAGATGTCAAGGAAAGTTCCAGAATGATACTGTGGGGTAGTGGGCTCAAATTAAAAGGAAAATGGGGGTTGAGGAGCCATGAAAATGTACCTGTCAGACCCCTAAGTAGAGGAAACTGACCAAGGGCCTCAACCACTCTCCTTTAAAATCTGTGCTGGCGTTTGCACCAAGGCCACCTCCCACAGGCTACTTCCAGTCAGTGACTAAGCGCCACAGGGATTCTAAGGCACACCCATTCCTGGGAGACATGGGACTCCTCTGATGGCTCCGTTGGGCAGGAAGATGCCCTGAAGGCTTTGCTGAACTTTCCTGACACTGCACAAAAGTTTGGATGCTTCTACCCAAACTTCTCTCCTTCACTTGGAGCCCAATGGCTCACCCAGCCTTCTCTGTCTAGCCCCGCCCCCATTTGCCCTTACAGAGGCATTCCTGTTAATAAGTTCTCATTTAGTCCCACGTTGATGTCTGCTTCTCAGAGGACTCAGCCAAACACAAGTGAAACCAGGAGTGGTCTAAGAAAACAGGCTGTAAGACAGGGGATTTGATAGTGAGACAGGGTCTCACCACCAGCAGAAAGGGAAGAGGATGTGGTCCCGGCTGGTAGGTGGCATGGATAGATCCTGGCACAGGTGGTGGCTAAAGGTCTCACCAGCAGTGACCTGAGGCATGTCGTGGCTGGGGAGAAGGGGATGCTGTGGCAGAAGTGATGATACTGTCATTTGAAAAATATCAAGAGAACATGTATGGGGGACAGTGTCCACAAAAAAAGAATCAGAGTTGGCTATTAATATTATTAATTGTATTGATGCCCTGTAGAAAGATAGTGAGAAACAGCTGTTAATAGTTCATGGCCAAGTATGAGCACCAGAGGGCCTGGATCCAGAGTAGCGTATAAAGAGGCCCTCTTTGCTTACTGAGATATACTTAACGTAGAACACTGTGTAGGTCTAAGGTATACAACGCACAGACTTGATACATTTACATATTACAGTGATTACCCCCCAACGTATGCTGACACCTCTGTCACTTTCGGTTCTTTCTAAAGACACTCTTATCACCTGCGGCAGAAGAGCAGACAGTTGAGTGATAAGCGAAAGTGCAGGAGTCAGAGCTCCAGAGACCTAACGCTCAGCCAAGGCAGGTCTGCTCTGCAACACTGAGAGCACAGTGGGGAGAACCTGGAGACATGGGGATGGTACCCCAAGGATGCAGATTCTACTCCCTCCAGCCCAGACTCTCTGGGCTTGCAGAGGTGCTCCCTGTCACGGGAGGCCAGCACTGTGCTGAAAGATGCTGTAGATACCCCTCCCCAACAAGGAAACAGATGCCCCCCTGAGGGGCTGCCCTCACCCCTCCTAGCTGCCAGGCCGCTAAATGTGATTAAACCCCAGCATAACCCAGTGGGGATATGCTGGCCCTGCTAAGAGAGCTAAGAGACTAGTTTCCTACTGCAGTGAACAAAACTACCCCAGACTCAGTGGCTTTAAAAGTGCCCATTTAGGGGCACCTGGTGGCTCAGTCAGTTAAGTGTCTGTCTTTGGCTCAGGTCATGATCTCAGGGTCCTGGGACTGAGTCCTACATCAGGCTCCTTGCTCAGTGGGGAGCCTGCTTCTCCTCCTCTCCCTTTGCCACTCCTCCTGTTTGTGCTCTCTGGTGCGCTCTCTCTCTGTCAAATAAATAAAATCTTTTTAAAAAAAGTGTCTGTTTAGGGGCATCTGGGTGACTCAGCTGAGTGTCGGACTCTTGTGATCTCAGGGGCATAAGATTGAGACCTGCATATGCTTCAAGTTCAAGAGGGAGTCTGCTTGAGATTCTCTCCCTCTGTTCCTTTCCCCACTCACTCTCTAAGATAACAAATCTTTTAAAAGTTACTCTCCCCCTCACCCACTCTCTCCCTCTCTCTCTCTAAAAAAAAAAAAAAAAAAAAAAAAGTGCCCATTTATTCTCTCTCAGTTCCCATAGTTCAGGGCTCTGGGCACAGCTGAGCTGGATCCTCTGCTCAGGGCCTCACAAAGCAGTGATCAAGATGGAAGGCAGACCTGCATCTCATTTGAGACTTGTTGGCAGAATCTTTTTTTAAAAATGGAAGGAAAAGAGGAATCATGGTCCAAAGCAATTCTGAAATCCAGATGGGCAAACTCCATTAGGTTTCAAGGCCTGGGAATAATCCTCTGTGGCCTGAAGCTCTACCCTCCATCCTTTCTTTTTCATGAAATACAGCACATGTTTACAGCTGAACAGTTTTATCAGTCTGTTTCCTGCCTGTAGAATTTTGAAAGGCAGGCTGCTTTCATTTTTTCTTCCCCCTGTCCCTTTTACTCCAAGCTGGCAGTAGTACAAAATTCTCAAGAACTTTGTGGGTCACCAATGTATGTCACAAAGGTTCACACCAGTAGACAAGAAGTTCATCCACAGATCTTTCCTAGATGACCATATCTCTATTTCTGGCTTCTGCTGAGGTGACTCAAGAGATCTGAGTCACACATTTCATCTCTTCAAAGAGACCAGTCTGGGACCCAAAAAGTGCCTAGGTCCCTAGAAGGAAGGACACCTGAGCCATCAACCACAGACCCTGTAACATCACAGCAAGTATGTAATCCATGAGCATTCCCTTCACTCATCCCCCAAAGGAAGTGTGGTCATTTACTCTGGTGACTGGACCCGGGGGGCATAGGGACCAGTCAGATATTTCAAGGACTACTGGACATAGGACCTTAGTGGATGCTGATGTCCAGAGGCCAATGTTTCATCACAGTCTCCCTCCTTAGAGTGGGGCTCATAAGGTCAGGTCCCAAATGGAGTCCTAGCTAAAGTCCATCTCACAGTGGGTATGGTGGGTCTGTAGATTGACCTAAAAATCATTGTTCTAGTCCCTGCATGTATAATTGGCATCGATGAACTTGGCTGTTGAAGTGATGCCTATATTAGGTCCCTGGGTGTGGAAGAAGGGCTATCATAGTAGGGAGGCCACATGGAAACCTCTGAAACTCAGATATATATACACACAAACATCCCAGCTACCTACCAAGGAAGAGGCACTAAACGACCAAGTAGACAGAAATGACTCAGTGGGTCAACATTAGCCCGTGTTCACCACCAGTCACTCTAGAACTGGCACAACAGGTTCATGAATGGAGAGGCTACAATGGCAGAGGCCACATATGCCCCCAACAGCATGGACTCCCACTTGTCAAGACTGATGTCGCTGTTCCTGCCTCCGAATGTCCAGCTGGTCAGCCACAGAGACCAACACTGAGCTCCCATTATGGCATAATTCCCTGAGAAGACCTCACAGTAGCAAGTCAACATTGATCTTTCTCCATCCTGGAAGGGCCAGTGGTTCATCCTCATGGGGACAGAAGACTGTAGGGTTCAGGCAGCACCACTACACAGGGGCTTACAGTGTGCCTGATGCCCAGGCCTGCAGTTCCACACAGCAAGCAAAGCACGCAGCCAGGAAGGAGGTGCAGGAGTGCCCCACAATCCTGGGAGCCACCGGAGTGTGTCACATTCCAGAAGTGGACTCACAGAAAGCTTCAGTGGCCTAAAGGCACAGCCAAAATGCCAGCTCAGAAAGCGTTCTCAAGGGATAGGTACTATCCATCAGGACACTATGTTTGTATTAAATCAGAGCCTTGAATATAGTTCTGAGTCTTCATAGGAAGGGCACGTGGCTCTCAAAACAAAGAGTGGGAGCAGTTGCGCCACTTGCCATTTTGTTTTCTTCATCCCACAGCTCTGGGCTGTGCAGTGTTGGAACTCCTCATCACCAAAGGGGTGACCAGCAAGAATCCTGATGCACTACAAGTTCCAGCTCCTGACAAGGCACAGTGGATGTTCTGCAGGAGAGCAGCAGGAGAAAAAAGAGAATCACCGTGTTGGCAGAGGTGACTGATCAGCAGGAGGAGGCCGTTTTTACACAAGAAAGACAGGAAACTGTACAGAATTCAAGTGACACTCTCGGACACCTCCTGGCATTCTCTTGCCTCACGCCAACTGTGGACAGATGCGTTCAGCAAGCCCAGGCTGAAAAAGATCTGACTACCAGTAAGTGTTCAGACTGCTCAGATGTGAGGGCTTAGGCTCCTCCACCAGACAGAACCACCAACACCTGCCAAAGTGATTGCTGGGGGTAAGAGGAGGATAGAACAGATAGTGGAGGAGAATAAGGATGAGTATAATTTGCAAACCCAAGGTCAACTGCAGCAAAGGGAGCTGTCATTCAGCTCACGGACTTCCTCCTTCTCAATTCCCCCAGAGAAAGAAAGGCCCATGGAAACCACAGAATTGCTGCTGCCCACACCTATGTAGAGAAACAAAATCACAAATGTGCCTCACAGACCTCCAAACTCAGGGAGCATAGCTGACCGACAGCCCCAGCTGCTAATTTTTGAACCCTACCCTCCAGTTTTTGCTGAGGCCTCTCCTGCCATGGGCCCCTCCCACTCTAGGACACAGGACAACACAGATACTGAGGCAAGTGGTTTCCAGGGGACCTAGGGCTCCTGTGACAGTCCATTTTAACTTCAGGATTCCCTGAAAGCTTTTCAGAAACTTCCTTAGGATGCACAGCAATCCGGAGTGCTTCCACCCAACTTTCTCTTCTGCTCTCCTCCACTTGGTGTAATTACATCTCAATCTCATGGCTCTCCCACCCACGGCTGGCTCCCTCATTTTCTCTCACACAGGCATTTCCTTGAAAAAAAAAAAACTTGCATATTTAATCCCATCTTGGCCCCACTTCTTAAAGGTCCCAAACCAACCAACACAGGAAGCCCCCTGAAGGGATGGCACCAAGAAAAACATGGAACTTGAAAGACATGTGGGTCAACATGTACAAAACCTCATCAGAAGCGTTTTTCACTCTGATGGAAAGATTGGAAAAGTTAATGACAGATACACAGAAATAAGCAAATAGAAAAATGAGGCAAGTACTAACTCCAGGAAAAAAACATTGTAAGAAAAAGAAATCACTACTTGGCTCAGCTGTAAAAGTAAGTAATGTGGTCATAATAAAGTGTTAAACACTGAATACTGACTATGCCAAAAACTGGGACATAACTAGACTGAGAATGTGGATTGGGGGGGGAATGGGAGGACAGGTGGGGCAAAAAGCTAAACTGGTACATGCACTTATAGAATCCCAAATTATAAGTCAAGAAATAGGATGAATAGCATAAATATGTAAATACTGAAAGAGCCAGGAAGTAAAAAGGGAAAGGCAAGGCACTGAGGGGTTTGTTACAGCCTTGTAATACTACTCAATCTTTGTACATTTTACTTTAAGAAAAAGAATTTATTTATTTTAAGAAAAAGAATTTAATATAAAATGAAAATATTACATATCACAACCCATACTGATGCTGATGAAATTTAAAATCTACATAAATAGTCTGTTGTCTAAGAAAACACAAATTAGCAAAATTGATCCTAGAGAAGACAGACAAAAATCAGAATAGACCAGTAAGTCTAGACCAAATTGAAAAAGCAGTTAAACATCTGTCCTGAGTGTGAATACTCTGTATGATACTTTGATGGTGGATACCGATCATTACACATTTATCCAAACCCCCACAGAATGTATAACCCAGAGTGAACTCTGATATAAACTATGGACTCCTGATAATAATGACATGTCAATGTAGGTTTGTCAATTATAAGAAATGTTCTGCTCAGTGGGGTGGAGGGGTGGATGTGGTAGTTGATAATGGAGGAGGCTGTGCATGTGTGGGGGCAGGATATATGGGAAATGTCTGTACTTTCCTCCCCATTTGGCTGTGAACCTAAAACTGCTCTGAAAAAAATAAAGTCTTAAAACCGAGAAAAAATAATCTGTCCCCTGCCCTTAAAAAGGCATCTCCTAACAGGTGTCAGTGAGGGTATGGAGCAACTGGAACTCCCCCTCATTAACCCACACATACCCTATGACCAGCACAATTCCACCCCTGCACTTAACAGCCAACAGAACCGAGTGCTCATGTCCCAAAAGATATGGACAAGAATATTCATATCAGCTTGATTTCTAATAGACAAAAACTGGAAACCACCCAACAACCCAGGAGTAGAATGAATGGGTAAATAAATCAAAGCATATTCATACAGTGAATATACAGCTATTTTTTAAAAATGAACTACTGGATCCCTGGGTGGCGCCCGGTTTAGCGCCTGCCTTTGGCCCAGGGCACGATCCTGAAGATCCAGGATCGAATCCCACATCAGGCTCCCAGTGCATGGAGCCTGCTTCTCCCTCTGTCTGTGTCTCTGCCTCTCTCTCTCTCTCTCTATCATGAATAAATAAATAAAATCTTTAAAAAAAAAAAAAAAACTACTGACCATAATTCAGTAATAACATGGACAAATCTCACAGACATAATGTTGAGTGAAAAAGTTAGACATCAAAAGAGTTCCTGCTGTATCACCGTACTATATGAAGTTGAAATATAGACAAAACTAATCTATAGTGATAGAAATTAGACTACAGGTTACCGTGGGAGCCACTCACTGATCAGGAGGCGCAAGGGAACCTGTAGGGTGCGGGGAATGTTCTAGATCCTTACCTGGGTGATGGTTATTTGAGCACAGTCATGCAGGAAAACTCACAAAGCGGTACACTGAAAACTGTGGAACCTTCTCTCTTTGAAATAGAAAAATAAGGTATTTGGCCCAGATGGTTTTACTGAGAGTTCTAAGAAAACTTTTATTGATAATTAAGCTATCCCAGAGCACATAAAAAGTTGGAAACAACCTAATTCTTCTTCAGGTTTGGGATAACCCTGATATCAGAGCAGAATATAAAAAGTAAAAAGCTTTATTTTTTTAATTTTTTTGTTTTTTGTAAAAAGCTTTATAGATCTTACTTATGAATATATATGCAAAAATGCTAATCAAATATTAACAAACTAAATCTTGCATTATATTAAAATAAACCATGACCAATTAAATCTAATCCTCATAACACTCATACTAAACAGAAGAAAAAGTATTAATGTAATTCCACACATTTTTAGATTAGAGAAAAGCCATCTTCAAAATCTAAAACACATTTTTTTTGGTGTATCTTTTTCTTTAACATTTTTTTTGGTATATCTTTTTCTTTAAGATTTATTTGAGAGAGACAGAGCAGGCGCACAGCTACGGGGGAGGGGGGGCGGGGTTGTGGAGGGATGGAGAATCTCCAACAGACTCCCCTCCAAGGGAGGAGCCTGACTCTGGGGCTCCATCCCAAGATCCTGAGGTCACAACCTGAATCAAAATCAAGATTCAGACAGTTAACCAACTGAGCCACCCAGGAGCCTCTCAAAACACATTTTAAAAATCTGCAACCCATTCCTCATTAAAATGAAAAAACTGTTCATAAACTAGAAAGAGATGGAAATTTTCTTAATTCACTAAAGGTTTATACTCCAGAAATGTATTACAAAGAGATGTCATACCTACCAGGGAAGCATCTGAGGCATTCTCAGTAAAGCAGGGGTGGCTGTGCCGTGTCAATGCAACGTGACAAGAAAAAGAAATGAGGGAGATCACGTAGAAAGGATTATTGGCAGTGATGACTTATTTTCTGAATAGGCAATCTATTGAAAGAACTGACAAGAAAGCTCTTCAACATAACCAGATAAACACATAGAAATAAAAGAACATGAACTACATCAGCAATAAACAATTTTTTAAAAAATATAGATGACTTCTGGTTTTTCACAAGAAAAGGTTTTTCACAAGGCTGCTGGCCCCTCCTCAGCCAAACCCTAAGCACCACGGACATTGAAGGCAAACATACAGCATTAAGGAAGGAACTCAAGTGAAGATTGCCAGAAAATTCACAGGAGTGACAGTGGATGACACCAGATGTAGAGGGAACCACAGCAGCCCAGAGCAGAGTCAGGAGGCACAACAGATGTGACAGGGGTCCTAGGATGATCTGGATTCCGGTGATTCACTAGAAGGAGTTGGCCAATCTGATATCAGGTTACATCACAGCTAAGGTTTCTTAAGCAAAGCATACAATACGGAGGCAGCAGGAGACAGCTATGCATAGGGAAAGGCCAGAGAGGTCACGAGCAGACCCTCTGCGAGGGTTGCACAGATTTTTTTTTTTTTTTTTTTGAGAGAGAGAGAGAGAGCATGAGTGTGGAGTGGGGGTGAGGGGACAGAGAGGGAGAAGCAGACTCCACGATGAACAGGGAGCCAGACATGGGGCTTAATCCCAGGACCCGGGGATCAGGACCTGAGCTAAAGGCAAATGCTACACTGACTGAGCCACTCAGGCACCCCCAAGTTAGTTGGTTGGTTGGTTTTTCAGATGAACTACTTATTTTCAGACCAAACATATTTAATATAAAAGCCCTTTAATATGCAAACTATAATCACAACAGCATCCACAGAGCTGTAAGGGAATGGGGTGTGGCAGGAAGTCTGGGTCCCTCCTGCCTCCCTTGCCTGCAGTCACTCTGTGGCCCTAGAGAGCCTGAGGCCTTAGCTGAGAGCAGATCAAGGCAGCCAGAGGCTGAGGGGTCCTAATGCCACCCCTGAGAAAGGCTGAGAAAGGCTGAGCAGAGCCAGGCCCCTCGGACATGTCATCTCCCCACTGTGGCACCCTCTGGGGAAAGCTAGATCCAGTCAGGAGGTAAGGGGTAGGGGGAGTTTATGGGGGTCGCTGTGACTGACAGGAGAGTCAACCGTCATTCCTCCGCATCCCCTGGACTGTCCCCTAGGGAACAGAGTCCTCCAGGGGCCCTCTGTGTAGCACAGAGATGTGAGAGGGCTCTGCCCAGGGAAAGCCACTCAGGTCCTGGAACCTGAGCTCTTAGAGGTTCACATAAGCACATTCTTGCTACGTGACTAGCTGTGGTAACTCCAAAACAGATTCCAGATGCACAACGTAAGCCCTACTGTTCATGTTAAATATTCTAACATCTGATAATCTGCAACATCATACCCCAAGACCTCAGTGATTGTAGAGTACATAGTTATCTCAGTCACAATGTGCCACCCAAGAATGTTGCAAAATTAGAGACAGATAAAGACAAAGGCTCATTGATGCCATACAATGCAAATGATAAAAAACCCACCTCCAAGGGGTGCCTGAGTGGCTCAGGGAAGCATCCAGACTCTTGATCTCAGGGTCATGAGTTCAAGCCCCCCTCCCATCTCCAAGCACCTTATGGTTTAACGTAAGAACCTCAAAGATAAAAAGAAAAACAATGGAAAGGCTCCTACTAGAGATAAAGGGCAGATAATTTACACTCAGAGAGAGAAAAAAATAGGGTCAGACTTTTAAAGCATGACACCAGAAGCAAGAAGATATTCTGAGCTCTCAGAACAGTCTCTATACAAAAGACCTCAATGAATCAAATCTTGGATTAAAGTCCTTCAAGAAGAATATAAATAGATCCAGGAGAGCGTGGGGATGCACAGAAATTAGAGTAAGAAAACACTGTGGTCGTTCACAGTGACTGGGAGGGAGGGAAGGAAGGGAAAATCTCCAACAAACCTGAACAAAAACACCGGAAGCAAATTGGGGGAGGGGGGTTGGACAGAAGAGAAAGGAGGAGATCAGACAATGAGAGAATGCTCAAGTTCTTTCCCTGTCTTAGGAAAGGATGTAGATATAAGTTAAATAAATTGGTAGGAAAAATTAAACATAACTATTGGTCTAAGTTAGCTCAGTCGGCAGAAGAATAAAACTAGAAAGCATGAATTTTAAAAATAAGAAAATTCAATGTCTGCAATCAAAGGCAGAGACGGAGAAAAATGAAGCCAAAATAAAATGGAGGGGGGAAAATATAAAATGGCCAAAGTAGATCCAAATATGAAATAATAACAGATATAAGTGGGTTAAACTCATCAAGCAAAATTGAGACTCAGATTTGGTTAAGGGGAAAGGAAGGAGGTGGGGAGAGGAGGTCCAATAATGTTTTTCCAGGGAGACATTGCTTCAACAGCAAGATAAGGCCAAAAAAAAAAAAAAAAAAACAACCCGAAATTTTATATATTAGGAAAATATGAACCAAAAAACACAAGGGTTCCTCAAAAAGATAAACACAGTTACCATATGACCCAGCATTCTGGAGTATACAGAAGTGAAAACATAGGTTCACACAAAAACTTGTACTTGAATGTCCCCAGCAGCATTATTTGTAAGAGCCAAAACAACAAAGAAACGACCCAAATGAGTAAATGAGAGATTATTTAGCCATAAAAAGGATTAAAATACTGACACAGGATGCAACATGGACAAACCTACAACACATGATGCTGAGTGCAAGAAGCCAGACACAAAAGGCCACATTTGTGTGATTCTGTTTATAGAACATATCCAGAATCAGTAAGTCTACAGACATGGTCACCAGAGGCTCTGGGGTGGGAGGTAGGAAGGAATGGGGAGAAGCTGCCTAACATGTTGGGGGGTGGCTTCGGAGTAAAGCTAGCAGAGACATCATGGATCAGAAGAAGGCACCTGCAAGGTCTAAAGCCAGCAGGGATTACTCCTATCTAGACTATAATGATCTTCCAACAACGGAAAAGAGAAAGATAGGAAGGAAAAACGGATCACGGATGCGCAAAAGAAATTCACAGACAATAGGAAAATCATCAATTAATAGCTGAAAATATGCTCAAGCTCCCTTAAAAACTGCAAAATCAAGTCACATTTTCCAATTGTCAGATGGTTACAAGTTAGATGCCTGATAATCTTTTAAAGGTTATTTATTTACTTATGGATGTAATCTGTACACCCAACACGGGCCTCAAACTCATGACCCCAAGATTACAAGTCGCACACTCCTCCGACTGAGTCAGGCAGGCGCCCCAGACACCTGGGAATTTCTAGCATTGGGAAGATGTGGGGAAACAGGTACCGCCCCGTGTGCTGGACAGTGGAAGAGGAGACCAACCAGGCAGGACGGGGGTAAAACCGTACAACTGGATGTTCAGATTTGTTACAAAGAATGAACTGTCCAAATGTACTGACCCAAAGAAATGTGAAGTGAATAAAATGAAACAATGTGTGGAGTATTCATCTCACAGGGGGGTGGAGAGGAGGGGACACATGAGATGTTCATAGATGCCCAAGAAAAGGTCTGGAGGGGTACACCCGAACTATTCCCCAGAAGGGACTGTCACTTTTTACCACAAAATATGTATTTGAAATGTTTGCAGAAGACAAAACTTCTGAAACAAATTTCTTTTAAAGAATAGACATTAAAAAAAAATAAAATAAAGAATAGACATTAAAATGCAAAACCATTTTTTTAAAGATTTTGTTTATTTAGAGACAGCACGAGTGGGGGGAGGGGCAAAGGAGAGAGAGAGAGAGAGAATGGCAAGCGGACTCCACACTGAGCACAGAGCCCGACGATGTGGGGCTTGATCTCATGATCCTGAGATCACGACCTGAGCCAAAATCAAAAGTCTGATGTTCAGCCAACCGAACCACCCTGGTTCCCCTGCAAAACCATTTTTAAAAAGTGGAAGCCACGCCCTGTATGAGCCTTTCTGCAACTATACAGCTGATAAATGATTAGCATCTGATATATCACCCATGAGACAATTACAAATCAACAAGGGAAGGAGTGAACAAAGGACATGACTGGCCATTCACAGCAAAAACCACAATGGGCATTAAACACGTGAAAAAGATATGCAATAATAACCAAGGAAATGCAAGTTAAAATGACAATCAGGTTAAAGAAAAGATGTTAGGTTGGTGGTACCAGGGGATGGATGTGTTCCTGCCCTGCTGGAAGGCTACATACTGATCCAGCTGCTGTGGAAGGCAGCCTGGCAATATCTGGCAAGGCTGAAGAAACAAACCGCGCAAAGCTCAGCAAAGATCACTTCTACTTACATACCTCAAAGTTATCATCTGTGAATAAGGAGACACATTCCAGAATGTTCTCTGCACCACAGCTTGTGTCTGTGGAAAAACTGAAAACTTCCTAAGTATATTTATACAATTGGACATCATGCAGCAATCAAAATAAATGTACTAGAGTTAATGTATCAAAGTGGAAAAAAGATTGTTTTTTTTTTTTTAAAAGTGACTTAGGGATCATGAAGTAAATCCCAATACATTTCAGAGAATTTAAATAATCAGAAAATGTTCTGAGATCACAATGCAATTAAGGCAAAAATCAATACCAATGGGAACGGAGTTTGCTTTTGGGATGACGAAATTGTTCTGGGATGAGATAGTGCAGATGGTTACACACACTGTATATGTGCTAAATGCCACTGAGTTGTACATTTTTTAAGAAAATGGTAAATTTTACATTATGTGTATTTTACAATTAAAAAATCAATAACAAAAATTACCAAGGAAAATCCCATGTTAATAAAATAGTACTCTTCTCAATAACTGATAAGTCAAAGGAGAAGGTGCAATGGAACTCAGAATACTGAAATAATGAAAATACGACATATCGAGTCTTAGGAAGTGAAGCTAAAGCTATGCCTAGAGAGAACTGTATAACTTTCATTTATTAGAAAAAAGACTGAAAAAAATCAATGAACATTCGGTCCAGGAAGCTGGAAAAAGAACAGCATATTGAATCTAAAAATAGTAGAAGGAAACAAAGTGTCAAACAAGATAAAATTTAAAAACACACCACCACTATGGTCGACTAATCTTTGAAAAAGCAGAAAGAATATCCAACAGAACAGAGACAGTCTCTTCAGCAAATGGTGCTGGGGAAATTGGACATCCACATGCAGAAGAAGGAAACTGGACCATTCTCTTATTCCACACACAAAGATAAACTCAAAATGGATGAAAGACCTAAATGTGAGACAGGAATCTATCAAAATCCTACAGGAGAACACAGGCAGCAATCTTTATCACCTCAGCCACAGCAACTTCCTCCAAAGGAAGACACATCTCCAAAGGCAAGGGAAACAAGAGCAAAAATGAACCATTGGGACTTCAAGATAAAAAGCTTCTGCACGGCAAAGGAAACAGTCGACAAAACCAAAAGACAGCAGACAGAATGGGAGAAGATATTTGCAAACATCTTATCAGATAAAGGGCTAGCATCCAAATCTATAAAGATTGTATCAAACTCAACACCCAAAACAAATAATACAATCAAGAAATGGGCAGAAGACACAGACATTTCTCCAGAGAAGACATACACATGGCCAACAGACACATGAAAAAATGCTCCACATCACTCGGCATCAGGGAAACACAAATCAAAACCACAATGAGGGATCCCTGGGTGGCGCAGCGGTTTAGCGCCTGCCTTTGGCCCAGGGCGCGATCCTGGAGACTCAGGATCGAATCCCACGTTGGGCTCCCGGTGCATGGAGCCTGCTTCTCCCTCTGCCTAGGTCTCTGCCTCTCTCTCTCTCTCTCTGTGTGTGTGACTATCATAAATAAATAAAAATTTAAAAAAAAAAATTTAAAAAAAAAAAAAAAAAAAACCACAATGAGATACCACCTCACACCAGTGAGAATGGGGAAAATTAACCACACAGGGAACGACAGATGTCGGTGAGGATGTGGAGAAAGGGGAACCCTCTTACGCTGTTGGTGGGAATGCAGCCACTCTGGAAAACAGTGTGGAGTTTCCTCAAAAAGTTGAAAATAGAGCTACCCTATGACCCAGCAATTAGGCTACTGGGTATTTACCCCAAATATAAAATAGTGATCTGGGGGATCCCTGGGTGGCTCAGCGGTTTAGCCCCTGCTTTCGGCCCAGTGCGTGATCCTGGAGTCCCGGGATCAAGTCCCATATCGGGCTCCCTGCATGGAGCCTGCTTCTCCCCCTGCCTGTGTCTCTGCCTCTCTCTCACACATCTCTGTGTTTCTCATGAATAAATAAATAAAATCTTAAAATAAATAAAAAATAAATATAAATAAAAATAAAATACAGTGATCTGAAGGGGGCACCTGCACCCCAGTGTTTATAGTAGCAATGCCCACAATAGCCAAACTTGTGGAAAGAGCCCAGATGTCCGTCAACAGATAAAGAAGATGCGATATATCTGTATACATACAGTGGAATACTACTCAGCGATCAGAAATGAAATCTTGCCATTTGCAACAATGTGGATGGACCTAGGAGATATGCTAAGTGAAATAAGTCAATCAGAGAAAAATAATTATATGATCTCACTCATATGTGGAATTTAAGAAACGAAACAGGATCATAGGGGAAGGGAGGGAAAAATAAAACAAGACGAAATCAGTTAAGAGACTCTTAACTACAGGAAACAAACTGAGGGTGGCTGGGGGTGGGGGCATGGGGAGATGGGGTAACTGGGTGATGGACATCAAGGAGGGCATGTGATGGAATGAACCCTGGGTATTTATAAGACTGATGAATCACTGACCTCTGCCTCTGAAACCAATAATATATTATATGTTAATTTAATTTAAATAAAAAATAAAATTATAAAATAAAATATAAAAACAATACCGAAAGTCAGTAAAGCCAAAAGTTGTTTCTTTAGAAAGACTGAAAAAGGGCAGCCTCGGTGGCTCGGCGGTTTAGCGCCACCTTCAGCCCAGGGCCTGATCCTGGAGATCTGGAATCGAGTCCCATGTCAGGCTCCCTGCATGGGGCCTGCTTCTCCCTCTGCCTCTCTCTGTGTCTCATGAATAAATAAATAAAAGCTTTACAAAAAAATACCAATGTCATGACAAACAAATGCAGTCTGAGAACCTGTCCTGGAGTGAACGCGAAAAGACCTCTCAAAGCCACAAGGGACCCCAGACCTTGGTAAAAAACAAAGACCACGGGCCTACTGCCAGCTGCGCACGAGGCCTGCGGATGGACACTACTGGGGTAACCCACCTGGGGTTGGGAGAAGGGACGTCCCTGTTCTTAGGAAGCACACGCTGGGCACCGGGCACACAACTGAGACCTGCTCCAGCAGCTGGGGTCAAACGGACCCAGGGGTGGAGGTCAGCATTCAGTCCCCGCTGGCCGCTCCCCGACAAGCCAGGGCTCTGGGAGCCGGCCCGGGGAGCTCCGGGAAGCCCCGAGCAAAGACGACCCTGGCGAGCCCGGCCTCCCTGACCCCGGGGCTCGTCCCGCTGCTCCTCTGGGCCAGGCCCGGCCCTTCCGCGAGCCGATACCCAGGGGGGTCTTGGAAAACAGGCTGCCCCCGGGAGCAGTGTCGTGGCTCCTGCCCGCGGCCTGCGGGTCCCCCAACAGCCACCTGCTTTTCCACACGGGGAGACAGGGGGCCTGAGGAGGAGAGCTGGGGTTGCAGCTGGGCCAGCCCTCCGGCGCTTAGGCTCCCCCTGAGCCCAGCCCAGCCCCCCACACCCGCCGCTAGTCTAACGGCCCAGGCAGCACCGACCGCTTGCCCGTCCCCTCGCTTCTCTGCTGGGCCAGGGGGCCGGTGCTCCGTGGCTGACGGGGTCACCGAGGCACCGAACACCCCACCCTGCGATGGCTGCTCCTAGGGTCAGCGACTTGGGCGGGGGCAGACTCACCCGCCTCCCAGGTGCAGTAGGTCAAACTGGGGTGAAGCTCCGAATCCCACCCCGCGCCCCGCACCTCCCGCTTGCCCCCGAGCCCAGGGACGCCACAGCGGCGGGTCCGGGACCCGCAGAGGGTGCGCTGGGAGCAGGGGGGGGGGCGCACAACCCCCGGATCCGCCTGCCCCCGGGGCTGGGGAGCGCGGGGAGCAGCCGCCTGCGGCCGCGGGTGCGACCTGCTGGCCGGACCCTGCACCTGCCGCCGGCCCCGCGGCCCCGCCACCCCGCCGCGCTGGGAGACCCCACCTCCACGCCTCCCGCCCCGCGGCGCACGGGCGAGCCCCTGGGGGGGGGACGCGGAGCCGGGTCAAGGGGTCCGAGGCAGGACCCCACGCTAGGCGCGCGGCTCCGGGTCGGCCACCCCGTGATGGGCGCTCCAAATGGGTCCC
Source organism: Vulpes vulpes (assembly GCF_048418805.1). Taxonomy (NCBI): domain Eukaryota; kingdom Metazoa; phylum Chordata; class Mammalia; order Carnivora; family Canidae; genus Vulpes; species Vulpes vulpes. The sequence continues at coordinate 16,739,629 of NC_132789.1, read as the reverse complement.
TTCGCGTCCCCACGCCTCCCCACTCCGGGAGGGCTGACCCGGGCTCCCCTGAAGAAACCTCTGCTCTGTTTCTCTTCCCGCTGCCCCAGCGCACGGAGTGGCAGTCGATAAAAGCTGGGCTCCGGCTCCAGGGGCACCAGACCCCCGTCCCCAGCAGGTTCTGCGGCCCCTGGGAGCAGCCAGGTAGCACGCAGAGGATGCTGCGGCGCCCCATTTCCACAGCGGGCTTTCAGGCCTGTCCCCCCACCCTGTCCCCTCCCCACCTATGCGGCACCCTCCCTTCCTCCTACTCAGGGCCTGGACCCACCGTGCACAGTCCCCGGGACAAGGCCCTCTAGCCTAGAGGCCCAGACCTGTCCTCCCTCCGCAGCATCGCTGTCCCAGACCCTCACCCAGCCCAGGGACCCAGGTGGTACCTTCCTGAAGCAGGTCAACCCTGCCTCGTGCTGGAGCTCTCCCTGGCAGATGAATGCCCCTGCAGTCAGCCTTACACACATGCACACACACACACTCAGAGATGGCAGCTGTCAGAGAGCTCACTAGCAGACGGACCATCTCCCCTTCCCAGCAGCGCCCAGGCAAGGACAGACCACCCAGGCACAGGTACGCTTTATTACTGTTTCCACAACTGATTGTCCTGAAGGAGGATTCAAACCCCTTCCCGCTCATTTATAATTTATAAAGAACAGGCTTATGGGGTTCCAGGTGCTTCACGATGAGCCAGGCACACAGCTTTCCCAAGGCAGCCCTGGGAGCCAGAGGAAACACAACCTCTGCTACTCTGGGCTCTGGCATTTCGGCCCCCACCCCACTCCTCCTCCTGACCCCTGAACTCAGGGAAGAGCAGATGCTGCCAAGAGCCTGTCCCACCTGAGTCTCCCCACCTGGGTCTCCCGCTGAGCAAGGAAAGGGGGGGGGTCCCAAGGTGGTAATTCAGCCCTTCCCAAGGCCCCGCCTCCAGGAGGCCAGGTCCACTCTGATGAAGAAAAGAAGGCACAGGTGTGAAGAGGAAGCAGCGTCTAAAAGCGGAGCTGAAGAGAGGGGTCTTCCGAATAGGTCTCCTTCCCTCACCTTTCCTTTCTCTCAGGCTTAGCCTGGGCAGTCTGGTCTGGGGTGCGTTGAGGTGAGGGCAGCAGAAGAGTCCACACCAGAGGGCTGGGCCCTGGGCGGTCCTGGCAAGAAGAGGCACAGCCCCCCAAACTGGGCACCCCGCAGCATTCCTGAGCGTCAGGTGAAGGCCTCCTGGCTCCTGCCGTTTCCCACTGTCCTCAGGCAGGCCAGCCTGGCCCCCATGTGCGGTGCTCCTTAGCCCTTCCTTGGGGCTCAGTTCCGGTAACTCTTGAGCAGGTGCCCCGCAATCACCAGCCTCTGGATCTCACTGGTGCCTTCATAAATCTCGGTGATGCGCGCATCACGATAGTGCCGCTCGGCCGGCATCTCTGTCACGTAACCCATGCCACCCAGGATCTGGATGGCCTAACAGGGAAAGCAGGCGGCGGGAGGGAAAAGCTGCGTCAGGGGTGGGACCGGCCACACTGAGGGACCAGGGGTAGGGGGCTCATCGCCCAGGCACCCCTTCTTGCGCTGGAGACACTCACCTGGTGGCTGATGGCAGTTGCAGCTTCTGACGCAGCCAGCTTGGCCATTGCTGCTTCCTAAACATGGGGACGGTGGGGTCAGAAACTTTACTCTGGGGAGGAGACCCCAGCATGGCCCTCAGCAGGGGTGGGCCTGGGGAGCCTCCCCCTGCAGTAATAACCCCACAGGCCCAAGGAACTGGAAGCCCACCCAGACGTGTCCCTCGGCGCACCAAGGCTGTGGGCCATGCCTACATGCCCTAGGGAGACCCCTTCCCCACAGGCACCTTGGTGAAAGGCTGCTTCTTATCCTTCAGCATGGCTGCACGCCAGGTCAGCAGCCGGGCACTCTCCAGCGCCAGGGCCATGTCCGCCAACTTGAACTGCAACAAGCCAGCCCCACCGTAGCAGTCAGTGGCTGCCCCTCCCTCCGAGGACAGGAGGCAGGAGGAGCAGAGCGTGGGAGCCGGTTAAAGCTCACCCAGAGCCGGAAAGAAAGGCCAAGCTGCCCTCCCTCCAGCATCCCGGCTAGGCTCCGCTCCTTACCTGGATGCTCTGGAGCTTGGTGAGGGGCGCCCCAAAGGCCCTGCGATTCTCGGCGTAGTTGACAGCACAATCAAGAGCGGCCTGGGCGATGCCCAAGGCCTGTGCGGCAATGCCAATGCGCCCCATGTCCAGGGTTTGCTGTGGGGAAGGCCCTGGTCAGTGGCTGGCCAGCGTGGCCCCACGGTCCGGGCCCCACTGCCAGGCTCACCATGGCGATCTTGAAGCCCATGCCCGGCTCCCCCAGCAGGCTGTCCTTGGGGATGCGACAGTCCTCAAAGATGAGGTTGGCTGTGGATGAGGCCCGGATACCCAGCTTGTCTTCCTTCTTCCCCAGCGTGAGCCCAGGTGTCGGCATGGGGACCAGGAAGGCACTGATGCCCTGAAATGCCCAGAGGCAGGCAATGAGGTTCTGAGACCGGACTCGGCCACACCCCCTACTCCAGCGCCCCAGACTCAAACCAGCCCCTAAACGCTCCTCTCTCGGACCTCACCCCGGGGCGCCCTCTGCTGGCCCCTCGGGGGAAGGCGTGGACTCCCGCTCAGGCACCGCGGGCGGCAGAGGAAGGGGAGACCCCAAGGTGCGGGACAGCAGGAGCAGCCCCGCCCAGAGGTCCCACCAGCCCCCTCCCCGGGGTCCCCACCTTGTTCTGCAAGGACCTGTCCGTGCTGGCAAAGACCACGGCGGCGGAAGCCTCCCAGGAATTGGTGATCCAGGCCTTGGTGCCGTTCAGGATCCACGCGTCACCATCTGCTCGGGCAGTGGTGGAGGCGGCTCCCGCGTCGCTGCCGTTCCCTGCCCCACACACAGATTCAGGATCCACTGCCCTCCGCAACCCCCCCTCCAAGGGGACCTGGCCTCGCCCCAGCTCCAGGAGGAAGATCCCTGACCTGGCCTCCAAAGAATCCCAGTGCTGGCTCCCAGGAGAAAGCCACACCAGCCCCCAGAGCTGTGGAAAGGAGCCCAAGGGCGTGAACGTGGGGGAGGGGGCACAGCAGGGCATCTGCACACTGAAGGAACCCCAGAGCAGGCATCCCTCCTGGCCCAGCTGGGGTGACTGTGTCCTCATAGGCCGATTCCACGCAGCCAGAGCTCAGCCCCACTGCCTGCACCGAAGGCCTGTGCCCTTCCCTCTCATGGCCCCGCTCCTGCCTCTGCCCCAGGGGCAACCCAGGTCCGACTCATGTCTATCACCCTGATTCCAGGCAAGGGGATGGGGGCCAACCACTCACTGTCCCACCCTGGTACCTGGTTCACTGAGTGCAAAGCAGCCAATTTTGTCGCCACTGGTAAAAGGGGTGATCCACTGTTGCTTCTGCTCCTTGGAGCCGAACTTCAGGATAGGCCCCAAGTAGAGGGACTATAGGGGTGGGGGCACCAGGGGAAGGTGGTCAGAGGCCTTCAAGTCCAGGTTCACCTGACTGCCTGGGGACCCCACTCCAAGACCTGTTCTCCCCAGGGCCCCACCTGAAACGACCGAGCCCAGAGCTGGTCGGGGGCTGGGGGCCAAAGTGTGGCTGTGCCCAGGATGCCGGGAAGACACAGCCAGAGTGCTCACCTGCCCACAGGGAGCCTCCCTCCCACCTGTGTGTCCCAGGGGCCCAGGAGGGGGGACTCACGTTGTTGACACTCATGATGACTCCTGTTGAGGCGCAGCCCCGGCTGATCTCCTCCATGGCAATGGCGTAGGCCAGGTAATCCAGGCCGGCGCCGCTGAACTCCTCAGGCACATCCATGGCCAGAAGCCCAAGCTCACCCATCTTCTTCACCTGGCCGAAGGAAGGAAGTCACGGCAAGGGCAGTTGGGGGCCAGTGCTCACCTCCCCCAACTCCAAACCCTCCGTCCTGCTCCTGAGCCGGTGCCTGCAGAAACTCAGGCCATGTGGCCCCATCCCCCTCCCCATGATCCCTGATCCACTGCTCCTTTGGTTAAGCCGAAGACCCAGCCTGAGCTGAGGTCTACATGATAGCACTGTGCACTCAAGCTGTTCTTGCCCCCACATCCCCACTGGCTCACCTGTGTGTCCTCAGCCAGAACCAGTGAGCACGCAGAAGGCACAGGAAAGCTCCCCTTCGGGGGCTTCCCAAGGTAAGGAGCAGGTCAGCACAGTGCCATACTCACCTCTCAGCTCTAGCACATACCCCTGCCTCCCCACCACCAGGCCTTTGCACATGCTGTTTCCGGTCACTAATGCCCTTCAGATCCCAGCGCAAGCCTCACTTCTTGCAGCTGCTATCTCTGTCCTCAAACCACATGCTCTCTAACGCAGGGCTCATGCAGCTGAAGTTCACACCTATTATTCTGCCAATTTGCGTTGGGGTCCTGCTCCTTGACCACAAAGGGGGGAGCTGGTTTTTGCTCACTGAGTTATTCCCTCTGCCTGAAGGCTAAGAGCTTGGAGTTTCTGCTTTGGAACCACAATGACAGTAATGGTCATCCACCAAGTGCCTACTGTGGGCCCAACCCCACCTGAGGCTCTCTGGAGCTCACACACGGGGAGCAATGTGCTCGGGGCCAATGCTCATGAGCACTGTGGCCAACTGCACCCCGGCAGTGGCTCCGGGGTCTCCTCCGTAAGCCTGCCTTCTGGGGACCAATGCAGACCACACCGGGCTTCGAAAGGAAGCGACTAAAATGGAGGGCCCAGGGCAGCCCGGGTGGCTCAGCGGTTTGGCGCCACCTTCAGCCCAGAGTGTGATCCTGGAGACCCGGGATCAAGTCCCATGTCGGGCTCCCATGTCCTCCCTGCATGGAGCCTGCTTCTCCCTCTGCCTGTGTCTCTGCCTCTCTCTCTCTCTCTCTCTCTCTCTCTCTCTCCTGTGTTTCTCATGAATAAATAAATAAAATCTTTTTATAAATAAATAAATAAATAAATAAATAAATAAATAAAAAAAATAGAGGGCCCAGGGTGAGGGTGGGGGTGGGGGGGCAGGGGAGGAGGAGCAGCATGGCTTTCATGAGTCCCCCCCGTGTCATTCTGATTCCTGTGCCCATGTCCTTACCCTATTTTGACTTCAAAGAAGCAAACGTAAGAATGTTTGTGATATTTTCTCATTTTTCTAAAATGAATGTTACCTCTGAGATTGTGTTATACTCCCTCCCCAAGTAGCAGCCATGTGATAGAAACATCGAAGTTTGGAGACAATATGTCCAGGATGCTGAGCACAGCACCAGGCACAAGTGGGGCGATGGGTGAATGCGCTCACCGTCCCGAGGTGGCTGACAAGCTGTCACCTGGACAGCTTGGGATGAGGGCCACTTCCATAATGATGTGCTTCCCCTCTAGGAAATTCTCACCTGATGCTGCCTTGAACTGTTCCCATGGGAACCCCTCCTGTAAGCCTCTGCACCTGGGGTGGCCTCATGCCCCTCAGCGTCTCCAGAAAGCACAGGGGAGGCGGGGGTGGGGGTGGGCAGACACTTCTTATCCACCCGAGTGGCACAAACTGCTGAGCCCATAGGCACTGACGGCACTCCACGGCCACCAGGCAGACATGGGGACCACTGCAGGTGAGATTAAGTTAAAGATCAGGAGATGGGGATCACCCTGGATTATTCACGGGGTCCTGGCAAGGGAGAGAGGTGACGATGGAAGCAGGGGTCCAAGTGACCCAAAGGGGGGCTAGAAAGGGGTCAGGAGCCGGTGCTGGAAGGGCGAGGACACGCACCCTTCTCCAGAGCTGCCAGCGCACTGAGTTCAGCCCAGCAGGACCCAGGTGGATTTCCAACCTTTAGGAACTGTCGGATTGTAACTGGGTGTCATTTTAAGCCACTAGTCTGTGGTCGTTTGTCACAATAGCAAAAAGAAACCAACAGATGGTGATAAAAGGGACTTAGACGGGGCACCTGGGGGGCTTGGTTGGCTAAGCATCCTATTCTTGATTTCGGGGAGGGGGGGGGTCATGATCTCAGGGTCGCGGGATCGGGCCCCGTGTTGGGCCCGGCGCTGGGCATGGATTCATGGATTCCCCCAACCCATCCCCGTCCCCACCACCATGTTCCCTCTCTAAAAAGAAAAAAAAGACTAAGAGGTACTCCAGCTGTGTCATTTTGAGAATCTCTTAAAAAAACAAACATTCTGTGGGGACCATATGCCTACAGCCAGAGGACACGGGCCTGCTCAGTTACTGCACCACTGCAGCAGGCAGGAAGCACCCAGGGTGCAAGAGAGCAGTCTACACTGCACTGCATCTCAATCCATATGGGGATTCACAGGGCCCTGTGCCAGTACGAGCGCAACCTTAAAACAGAAACAGAAACCGTCAGACCCATACTGTAAGGCAACCAACACACCCAGGCTGGGGGGATCCGGCATTTGGTCAGGGAGTGCAGAGCTGGGTCGGGAGCCAGGGCCACACTCCACCAGGTGCTGGAAACGCGCAGGCCTCGGCAGGTACCTCGCCGAAAGGCTCTCTCTGGCCTACCAGCCAACTGCCCCACGCTACCAGCGCCACCCAACCTCCTCTTCATCCCAGAGCCCTACAGATCCAGCCCTGGAATAAAGGACAGATTAGTCCAGCACCCCACGACTCCACTTCATCCCAAGAAACAAAAAGGAAACCCAAATTCCTGAGGGGGAGGGGCTGTGGGCAGAATGAGGGGGACCTGCCTTCCTTCTGCAGGTGGGGGAGCTCCCAGAGAGGTGACACTTCGGGCCACAAGGAAGCCAGGGCTCCAGGCGCTCTGCCCTAGCAGGCACCTCCCATGGGCTATCCTGCCAGTTCTCAGGACAGCCGTGACCAGTCTCCCCTCAAGTTTCACCCAGGTCCCGTCCTCCCCGCTACCTGCTCTGTTTGCTTAAAAGGCCTCCAGCTCCAGCACCTTTGAAAATAGCTCCCCTACCCCTGGCCCAGACCAGGGCCTTACACAATCTAGCTCACCCAATTTCATCAGCGATGCCTGGCTCTGCTGTTTCCAAACTTTCTACTCAGAAACAGGTCACCAGATCCCTGGCAAGATGCTACAGCCAGCCCACAGGAACGTTCCAGGAAAAACACAGAGGCAGAAGCAATGCTGGTGGTGACACACGCTTGCCGAAGCGTGTCCTCTGGGGAAAGATGCGGGTAGCGGGGGAGGGAGAGCCAGCATGGACTCACTGGGAAATGACAACTGAAAAGAGAAAGAAACTGGGACAAGATGCGAAGTAGCAAAAACAGGGGCACCTGAGTGGCTCAGTGGTTGAGTGTCTGCCTTTGACTCAGGTTGTGATCCCAGGGTGCTGGGATCAAGTCACGCATCAGGCTCCCCGCAGGGAGCCTGCTTCTCCCTCTGCCTATGTCTCTGCCTCTCTCTGTGTCTCTCATGAATAAATAAAATATTAAAAGAAAGAAAGAAAGAAAGAAAGAAAGAAAGAAAGAAAGAAAGAAAGAAAGAAAGAAAGAAAGAAAGAAAGAAAGAAAGAGGAAACAAAGAAGGTGTCTGTCTGGCGGTAGAGATGGTTTCTGAGAGCACAGATGGCCGCTGGCCACCAGGCTCCCTGCTGCTCCAGCAGACAGACTTGGGCTTCAGACCCAGCTCCTGGGGAACGTCCTGGAGCTTCTCGCATGGCCACTTGAGGTCCCTTGTGTCTGTGAGCCAGGAAGCCAGGCTCACATCTCAGAAAGAGACACCATCCCAGCAGTCTCCAAGCTCCCAAGAGAAAATGCGAGAAAAAGTAAGCCCCCAAGCCCCCTTTCCCGGCTGTGACACAGTGAGCCTGCAGCACCAGCAGCCTTCATCTCTGGGAAATTTTTAGCAGGCATTTCATACAGGAACACCACCACAGGGTGCCTTGAGAGCTTACATTTTCACAGAATCAAATTTACCCTGAGTTTGCATTTGCTCAACAGAATCAAAACTAACTTCCTTGAAAGAATCAAAGCTCTTAACTTGCTGGAGTTATCGCTGCTTATTCAAGGGAAAGAAGCCCCGTGTGCTGCCTCCTCTGGTGTCCGCTGGTGGCTGGTGGGTGCTACATGCTGGGCCACTCCGGACATGCAGGGTCACCTCACCATCCCATTCAATTCAGCAACTATCTGTTGAATGTCGGGCACCTCCTCAGAGCAAGGTGTCATGTGGACAGAGATGTGCGGGCGTGAACAGGAAGCTGACTATTCTTGACGGCATGCAGTGACGTGCTGAGCACAACGACACAGGTGGTGAACGGGATGCTCCTGGGACACAGGGACGCTCCTGGGACACAGATCGACGAACTTGCTTGGGACAAGTGGGAGGGGGCATTCAGGACACATTTCCAGGGTGGAATTAACTAGGGCAGCCCCGGTGGCTCAGTGGTTTAGTGCCACCTTCAGTCCAGGATGTGAATTTGGAGACCCGGGATCGAGTCCCATGTCAGGCTCCTTGCATGGAGCCTGCTTCTCCCTCTGCCTCTCTCTCTGTGTCTCTCATGAATAAATAAATAAAATATTTTTTTTAAAAAAAGGAATTAACTAGACTCAGTGGATAAGAGGAAGAAGAAAACGGGGTATGGTTCTAGAAGTTTCTATGTGGCTAACTAGGTCAGCAAAGCAGCATCACCAGAGAGAGGACATGAGGAAGAGCAGGTCTCGAACCTGGGCTGGTAAAGTTATTGAATAAACAGTCACTGAGTGAAGGAGAAGAAATGGGGCTGTTTTTTGCTTTGTTTTGAAAGTAGGCTCCACACCCAACATGAGGCTTGAACTCACAACCCTGAGATCAAGAGTCGCATGCTCTACCAACTGAGCCAGCTGGCCGGGGGACTGTTTTAGACAATAAATATACAGCCCCCACGTGCTGGAAGCCTGGTGAGTCCATAATCAGTTGAAACACCATTTTACATCTTATTTCCCTTTATAATAAAAGAACATTGTAAATTTTTCTTTCTTTTTCTCTCCTCTCTTTTTGGTTTTGGATACAGGAAAATTGAAGCTCAATTTAGGTTCCCAAACCAGCCAAGCGAACAGAAACTGGCACTAGCCCTTCCACCTAATCCTTGGCCTGCCTCCCTCAATTCTTTTCCCCTTGAACCTTCCCCCATAAACCCACTTTTTGGGGGGGTGGGCAAAAAATTCTTCAGGAAAAAAATATTAGAAATTACTAAGCACTCACTCTAAGCCAGGTTGGGGCTCAAGAGTCTATCTGGCCCCTCCCACTCTACCTGTGTGGCTGTTAAGCAAGAAACTTAACCTCTGGCTTCAGATTCTTCACCTAAAAACTGAAAAGAATTTAAGTAACTACCTCAGAGTGTTGTGTGGAAAATGTGACATATAAGCAACTGGAAGACAGTAATCCCCAAATGACAGTCATCCCTGTTCTTATCACCATTTTATTTGGAAACATTAGTTGATACTATTATTTTGAATTTCACAACCTGCATATAATGTGTACATCTACTTCTCTGATCTCTCTGCCCTGCCCATGTAAGCCCTGGATTCCCTTCTAGATCTGGGGACGGAGCACCATCCAGAGTAACAGAGCCAGGGATAGACGCACAGATCCAGCGGGCTTCAATCTTGGGAATCTTCAAGGGAAGCAAGCCTTGATTAACCTCTGTACCCCATTAGCCACCCAGACAAGAGTCCCGTTCATGTGGGGTGGTGGCAAGATCAGAAGATGCAGCACAAATTCTCCCTAACTCTACAGCCCCAAGGGCAATTCAGTGACTGCGCCTCCGTCGAAAAAACAAAAGCAGTACTCAGGATCCTGAATGACATCACAGATGTGAAAACACCTGCCAGCGTAATCCCAGACAGAGATGCTCTGGGGACTCTGAGCTACAGTCCTGAATTCGGCGAGTCCTCCTGAGCCAGCCTTCCTGCCACCCCACGGCCATGGGCCTCCTCTCTCCATACCTCATCTGCCACGATTCCGGAGGGGTGGCTTGCAAATCCCCTGGCCCCATGAAACACAGGAGGAGATTATAGAGCAGGAGGACTAATTCAGAGGAGCTTGGGGAAAAGTTTACTCTACTGCCAGCTGTCTTGCCCAGAGTAAATCTGTGTCTGTCATATTAGTAAGATTTTGAGGGAATATAGGAATAACAGGAAAAGCAAATTATGCCATCTGTCTTTGGGCAGGAGAAGCCCCAGCACACAGCCACATCTCAGGACAACTGTTCTGAGGGCAGCACCTCTAAACTCTTCCTGCCCTATCTCCTCAAAGAGAGGAATTTGTTCACATCTACATGAATGGTACTGAAAGCTGAAGGGAGAGTGCCAGATGAGGTCCCTGGAGCAGTGTGTGTGGGTGCGCAGGGCAGAAGGGTAGTTTACGTCCTCAACGGCAGTATTCCCAACCAGAACAGGGCTTCCTTGCTTGCCAGCTGGGCTCCAAGAACAAACGCATGGAGGGCAGAGGGAGAAGGGATCTGGAGCCAGCCAGACTTGGGACATGAATTCTAGTGCATAGATCAGTACTCCTGGAAAATCACTTAACCTCTCTCTGCCTCAAATTTCTTGACTGTAATAAAAATGACACCAGTGTTGATAACTATCATTTCTCCAGGACAAGGAGGCACCAGAATTTTTTTTTAAGATTTTATTTATTTATTTATTCATGAGAGACACAGAGAGAGAGAGAGAAAGAGAGAGAGAGGCAGAGACATAGGCAGAGGGAGAAGCAGGCTCCATGCAGGAGCCCCATGTGGGACTCGATCCCGGGTCTCCAGGATTACGCCCTGGGCTGAAGGTGGCGCTAAACCGCTGAGCCACCAGGGCTGCCCAAGGCTCCAGAATTTGACATATATTACCTCACCTAAATCTTGCAAGCATTCTAGAAGCAAAATGGGGTCAGATTTGCAGGTGAAGATGTCCTCAGGGCTAGAAGGGCTGACAAGTGGCAAATAACACCTGAAGGATACCCAACAAATTTCCATGCCCAGAGCGCCACTCACCCACTTCATCTTGAGTTCCCTGCATATTGCCACAGCCCAGGCACAGTACCCAAGATGCTGTGAACAGCACAGTATTTTCTAAGCTGGAAAAGTAGCCCCAGAGCTCAGGAGATATGAAATGGCAACCAGAACGCTTGACTTCCTTAGGATGAAAAACAGGCTAGGAAAAGAAGCCAGGGGATCCCTGGGTGGCGCAGCGGTTTGGCGCCTGCCTTTGGCCCAGGGCGCGATCCTGGAGACCCGGGATCGAATCCCACGTTGGGCTCCCGGTGCATGGAGCCTGCTTCTCCCTCTGCCTGTGTCTCTGCCTGTCTCTCTCTCTCTCTCTCTGTGTGTGACTATCATAAATAAAAAAAATTTTAAAAAAAGGAAAAGAAGCCAGAAAGGTTTACTCTTCCACAAGTTCTTTACTGAACAAATAATCTATGGGATATTTATACCATGTGCCACAGGGCTTGCCACGCCCCAAGGATAGAGCAGGAACATCTTAATCATGAAATTACAGGGTGCCTGGGTGCCTCAGTCAGTTAAGTGTCAGCCTTTGGCTAGGGTCATGATCCTGGAATTCTGGGGCCAAGCCCCTCATTGGGGACCCCTGCTCATCTGGGAGCCTGCTTCTCCCTCTTCCTCTGCCCCTCCCCCCTGCTCATGCACTCACACTCTCACACTCCCTTCCTCAAATAATTAAAATCTTTTTTTTTAATTATTATTATAGGGATCCCTGGGTGGCGCAGCGGTTTGGCGCCTGCTTTGGCCCAGGGCGCGATCCTGGAGACTCGGGATCGAATCCCACGTCAGGCTCCCGGTGCATGGAGCCTGCTTCTCCCTCTGCCTATGTCTCTGCCTCTCTCTCTCTCTCTCACTGTGTGCCTATCATAAATAAATAAAATAAAATTTAAAAAAATTTATTATTGGGATCCCTGGGTGGCGCAGCGGTTTGGCGCCTTCTGTTGGCCCAGGGCACGATCCTGGAGACCTGGGATCGAATCCCACGTCGGGCTCCCGGTGCATGGAGCCTGCTTCTCCTCCCTCTGCCTGTGTCTCTGCCTCTCTCTCTCTCTGTGACTATCATAAATAAAATAAAATAAAATAAAATTCTTTAAAAAAAAATTATTATTATAAATAAATAAATAAATAAATAATCATGAAATTACAGATGTCAGCTGATGTCAAGAGATGAACACACAGGCTCAGGAAAAAAAGAGCATACTCACTGGGACCTCAGGGTCCAGCAGAAGAGCTGGGCCCCAGCCCTCACTCTGCAACTCATTAGCTCCATGACCTGGGTCATATTATTTAACTCCCCCTAGTCAATGTGAGTTTACCAACTATACAAAAGGGTCTATAATCCTAGTACCCTCACCTCCCAGGTTTACTGTGAGATGCAGATGGCTTTGCACACGGTAAGCATCCTGCAAGCACTGACTATAACTACTAGCACGATGCCTGGCCTGCAGGAAGCATGACACCCATCCACCACCGTTACTGTTATTCTAGGAGTTAAATCTGCACGATAGGCCTCATGCTGGATGAAAGAAACCTCCAGAGAATTTTCTGGGTTCCAGGACCTGCCCGGGAGTTCCTGGTTTGGAATCTCAGTACCTCTGGCTATCACTGTCACTGCATATCCAGGAGCAGCTGGCAGACCACTATCGGGGGCTGCTGAAGTTGGAACTCTCACCTGGGCCTTCGGGAAGCGATGCTCCTTGTCTACCTGGGCTGCAATGGGAACCAGCTCCTTTTCAGCAAATTCCCGGCATGTCTGACGCAGCATCTGGTGTGTCTCAGGCAGTTCCACAGACTGGTAGACAGTATGGAACCGACGCCAGTCCCGAGGACGCAGAGCTGCCCGCAAAAACAGGTGTTAGAGAAAGGCGAATGCAGAAGGTCCTGCTGCATGATCACCATCATAACAGACTGAGTGGGCCTTCCCTAGGCATGATCGGAAACATTTCCAGTTGTTGCTATGGAGTGAATAGAGGCCAGGAATACTGCCTAACACTCTACAATGTCCGGGACAGACTCCACAACAAAGAATTATTGGCCCAAAATGCCAATAGCACTGCTGTTTAGAAACCCACCAACGGAATGCTTACTCCACTTGCTGTACACTTTGCACACAACTATCCCACTCAATCTTCAGTATGACACCAATCATATTAAGAAAACAGTTTTGCCCCTTAGGCAAGGATCTTAAGTTCACTGAGCCTCCGTTCCTAGAAAATGTGGAGGCCAGCAGTATTCAGCTCCTTAGGGTTGAGGGTTAAAGAGATGCTGACTGCGCACTCAGCACAGGGCCTCGCAGAGACAGCCCTCCGTGGGGGTCCCCCTACTGCTGTCCTGCAGGCAAAGGAAGCCCTGGCCACATGTGTCACTGCTGCTACAGTGGGAGAGAAGTAAGCTGGAAAAGTGCAATATGAAATCATCCACAAGCCCTCACGTTTACTGAGCGCCGTATGGCAGGCGCCGAGCGGGGTGCTTCACACAGCCTGCGATCTCATCCCGGTGACTCCGTGAGGACAGTGACACGGCGCTGGGACCACTTTACACACAGGCCAAATGAGGCCGACCGGCCGAGCGTCTCGCCCAAGGTCACGGACCCTGGGTCCGGGTTCAGCTCCAGGCCTGGCTCGGGAGGAGGGGCGCCCCAAGTCCTCAGCAGGCGGGTGCTGAGCGGAGGGCGGGGATCCCGGCGGGACCCGGGGACGCGCACGCGCCAGCAGCGGCCCAACTGGGCCAAAGGCCGCGCGCGTGCCCGGAGGGGGTGCAGCCGGCCCCCCGCCGGCGCCGCAGGGCAGGGCCCGGCCGCCGGGACTCGCGCCCGCTGGCCGGCCCGGGCCGCCGCCCCGCTGTGCGGAAGCGGGAGCGCACTCACCTCGGCGGCTGGGGCCCCAGGCCCGAGCGAGCAGCGCGGCGGCCATGGACGCGGACGGGGCGCGAGGCTTCTCGCCGACCTCGGGCGGTGAGCGCACGGGTTCCGGGCCGGGGGCGGGGCCGGGGAGGGGCGGGGCCGGGGAGGGGCGGGGCCGGGCGGCCCTCAGGCCCTCTAGCCCCGGGGGCGGTCTCCGCCCGGCCCCGCCTCCCTGCCGGGAGCGCGGGCTACGCTCTCTGTTCGCGGTGTCTCCGCGGTCGGTTCTCCCAACCCTCGGACCGTGGCCCGTCTCGCCTGAAGTCCAGTCCCGCGGCCGAAGATGCTCCCTAGGACCAACCGGCGGCTGCCTCTCCCGCCCGGTGCCTAGTGCCCTCGCGGCTCCGGCCGCGCGAGGAGGCCCCAACACCCCGGCTTGTTCCTGCCTCTGCGATTTCGCCCTGTTCCTCTACCTGGAATGCCCCCCCCCCCCCCCCCAGGTCTCACACTGAGGCCTGCCCTGCCCTGCCCCACACATTCTTTATTCCTGGCACTCGGCATCTGACATTTTCTCCATTCCTTTCTTTGATCTGTGAGCTCCGGAAGGTACAAGGGTCTTGTCTTGCTCTGTTGCTCAGTATTCAGGCCCAGGGAATTGGGTTGCCTGGGAGAGAGATCTGTTCCTCCAGAAGCTGTCTCCCCCCCCCCCCATTCCACTGTAGCCCCATCTGTGTCATCCCCAGTTGTGCGGCAGGGCCCCCAATGCCATGCATTTGGTCCTAAGCCTCCTTGTCAGGACATCACCCTCCCCAGAAAACTGGCGATTCCACTGCCCTGACCAGGGTCTTCCCTCAGAACAAGCAGGAGTCAGACTTCCACAACTTTCCAGGGCCCCACACATCCCTCTATCCCTAACTAAACCGCTGTAACTCAGCCAGGCTTGCATCCCCAGCACTGACGCACATGCCAAAATTTGTCTTCCACCAAGACCTTGCTCTCCTTCCCAGAGATCAATGAAAAGATGCAGCGAATCCTTAATGTTACCTCTCATCTAAAAGAGAGCCTCTACATCCTCAGTACTTTAAACCCGAACAAGTGGTTGTGGTTGGCCAATGCTCCCGGGCCTTCCTTAACCTTTCCACTGCCCACCTGGGTGCCAGCCCTGGGGGAAAGAAGAAAGGAAAAAAGCAGGGGAGGGGGATATCGGTGAGCAGGCACGGGCCAATGATTGCTTTGGCTGCCACAGACCATCTCAACCAGACTTAAAAATTCTATTGTACGGTCGCCTTAAGGAGGTTAGTGTTATATTAAAAGTAGACCAATTTCCCTCTTGGAGACAGAAACCATTCAAGGGTTTCAAGGGAACTGGTCTTTGCCAGCACCAAGAAGCTGAGGGAACTTTGGAGGGGGTGGGGGAGGCAGAGGCCCAGTACCAGGACTGTGACAGGGTAATAAAGCTGTCTGCTCATCCAGGTGAATTCCACCACAGTTGAGGCACACCTCAGTAACTCTCATGTTAAAATACTACAAAAATTTTTAATTTGCAAAGCCTCCCAGCAAAACAAAGCAAAAATATTAAAACTTAGAGCCCAATACTGTCCCCTGCTTACCCTAAAAACCAGCTATACTCATTATCTAGAGAAAGGTAGGGATCCCTGGGTGGCGCAGCGGTTTAGCGCCTGCCTTTGGCCCAGGGCGCGATCCTGGAGATCCGGGATTGAATCCCACGTCGGGCTCCCGGTGCATGGAGCCTGCTTCTCCCTCTGCCTGTATCTCTGCCCCTCTCTCTCTCTGTGACTATCATAAGTAAATAAAATAAATAAATATATTTAAAAAAAAAAAAAAGGTAAAGAAACTCAAGAGCCAGGATGCCTGGGTGGCTCAGGGGTCTGCCTTCAGCTCAGGGCGTCATCCTGGGGTCCTGGGATCGAGTCCCAAATCGGGCTCCCCATGGGGCATACTTCTTCTTCTGCCTGTGTCTCTGCCTCTGCGTGTCTCTCATGAATGAGTGAATGAAAATGGGGAAAAAAAAAAAAAGAAAGAAACTTGGAGCCCACCCCTACCCCACCCCTGCTCCCCCCAGCAACCCACGGGGCCCAGTCCGGGGACAAGAGGGGACACATGTACTGTGAAAAATCTTTTATTACTGTCTCTTGTGGCAAAATAACATTTTATACAAATAAGTCACCTAGTTTACTTTGGACACAAAGACAATACAAACTGGAATGAGGATCTTAGGTGAAAGGGAAAGAGGACTTTGGAAGAACAAATCAGGTCATTGACGTTTCTTATATTCTGTGAAAAATAGATTTACAGGGGAAAAAAATAGACTTTCACAACTTCAATGACTTTACATGATCCTTTTTAAAACAAGGGGTAAATTCGCCTCCACCACACCCTTCTTGTGGTGAAGATATTCTCTAACGTGGAATGTGAGGAAATGAATTGACGATCAGGCTCTTGCACTAGGTACACCAGCACCTCTGCATCAGAAATCTTCGTGTCCCGGCAAGGACTCTATGCTGTGGTTCTGGGGACAAACTGTCTCCAGTCCCCAAACCTCATGGCTATCATGGTGACAAGAGCCACCAAAAGAAAATGACTTGACAGAGGGGAAAAAAAATACTCTGGGAGCCTACTGGGGGTGGCAGGACACACATTAAGGCAAGACTCGCCCAACTTGCCCATTATACACAGCCTAGTGAATCCACTCCAGAAATGAAATCCACTTCACCTGGAAAAACCAGGTCAACGATTCCTGGTCACTGCCATTTCAAGAATCGCCAGTCCATGGTTAGCCCCAACTTCCCTTCAATCACTGCCCCCATCTGAGAATCAGATGGCCCAAAGGCTGAAGGTGTCTTCAGGGAGTTCTGCATGCCTCTGCAAACTGCTTTCTCCGCAAGGTATCTTTGAGCCAACACTTACAGAGAGGGCGGCCTACTTTAGCCTATGACTACTTTTACTGGTTATTTCTTCTGTTTGCTCTGTTGGACAGAACGAAATCAACAGGCATCTATCTTCTTTGGATAAGCAAGAAGGGCACTTTAGCCCAAAGGCTACACAGGAAGAGAGAGCTGCTCTTCCTGGAGATTCCAAGGCAGAAGGACAGAAGCAGGACAGGAGAGGAAGACGCACAGGCATCAGGCCCTGTGGCACCAGTGGGCCTGCCAGTCTGCTGGAATGTGCTCATGTTCCTCCAGGAGCTGCCACTTAGATGCTGGCTCTGAACAGTGGGCGGGCTCTCCTGCACAGGTCATTTTTTTCCCTCCCACTGTAGCACCCCCAAGACAACTGCTATCAACAGTCCAGATTCCTTAATAACACGGCCTCCCGATTCAACTTCTGATTGCTTCAGCTACTTTCAGAGAAAGCAGGACCTTCCAATTCTCTCCCCAGTTCAGGTACAAAAGCTTGAATTCCAAATACACCCTGGTTAACACCCCAGAGTGATAATGCTTCTCAAGATTTCCTGAGTAAAGAGATGCAAGAATCCAGACTCCCAGGTACAGAACACCAGACAGACTTTCTGGAGCAGATAGCATAGCCCTGTCCTCCTGGGCACATATTGAGCACATGGCCTCAAATGGTCTCCAATGAGACTAAGGCAAGCTAAGGGGGAAGAGAATACAGCACTATTCAAGCCAAAATGTCTGCCACCCCTACCCTCCCACCTAGCAAAGGCTAACACTGCATATTAGAAGAGACAGCCCACTAGTCCATAAGATGTGGCTGCCCTGGGACACATTCCAAGACACACTCTATTGAGCAGAACTCAACAGTTCCAGAAACCACATCCTAGATAATAATATCAAATAGTTGAAAATCTCCCAGTTATGCTGCTGTCCCATAGAGAAACAGTGATTCTGAGGCTTGATATGCACATACAAATATGCCAGAGGAGCCACGAGGAGAAACAGGGTCAGGAGGCAGTGCTGATGTCTGTCCACAGATGAGGAGGGAAGGATGGCAATGCAGCTTTCCCCAGCAGCACGTGGGACAGAGCCACACATAAGGCACCTGGATTTGTAGTGGACTCCAGTTCTGAGATTCACTTGGTCTGGTGATGAGTAACTCATCTGCAGGGTGCCTGGTCTCTTCCCTCCCTCAGTGGTTGCATCCGTGCCAGCACAGAGGAGGAAGAGTTTTCCCAGTGAGAAAGCTGCCAGCATCTGGCACAGCCCAAACTCTGGCCTGGCACAGAGCACTGGGCCAAGGTTCAAGGCCACTCACACTCTAGAGTCCAAACAGGGAGCAATACTGATTAGCAAAGGTGCAGGGGGCTTCTGTGGTAGAGTGCTGGCCCTTCCAGCCTGGGCCCTGTGGGGCCTTTGTCCCAAGCATCTTGGGAGACTGCTCTCCTTCAGTTACTGTGATGCTTCAGTGACTATTCCCGCATACCCGGGCCCTTCCTCCTGCTCCCTTTCAATCAGTGCTAAACCCTGGCCACAGCAACAGTCCTATCAGAGGGTCAGCCATGGCCAGTTAGACAACCGGCCAGAGCTGAGGAAGTGACAGGCTATCCAGTGAGAGCCTGAGGATGAAAGTAGCCCCCAAGCATGTGCAGGGAAGGTTATCTGAAAACACCTTTCAAGAGCCACCTCAGCCTAGTTCATTCATCCTTTCCAAACACCTTAAAGCATTCCAACTAGCAGTATGAAGGATCAGAATATGCATAACAGGTCTGACACCCCAGGATGGTTCCAGAAACTACTTCAGAGAAAGGCAGACAGGAAAATCCTCCTAAATAAGAAATCTACGAAGAGTTTTAGAGGCAAATCCCCATCAAAAGCCAATCCTGCAGGCTCTCCTGTGTAGAGAAAATCAAATCCCTCCTTTAAGTAGCTGCTGATTTGTAACTATACCCGGCCCCAACATGAGCCAGATTAGCCCCAGGAGCCTGTTTAATACTATCAGAAGACTAACCACCATCACATATGCTGGGTACACCACTGACATCTTATAAAACCTCCCTGAAAGAAGACTAGAGGAAAAAAACAAACAAACAAACAAACAAACAAACAAACAAAAACCCACAAAATACGAAGCCTGCTATGGCCTCAAGAGATCCTACTGTTCCAAGAACACAAAAACTGATAGTCTATTTCAGGAGATACTCAAAAGTTAAGAGTCAGGACAAGCAGAGCAAGCTCATCTTTCCTCCAAAATGGGATCAGGAAGGCACTGCCAGGCTGAAACCTTGCTGTATCCCCAGGAGGGCTGGCAGAGGATCCTGGAAGTCAGGCAGAGAAGCTGGCCTCTCCATGACATGCAGCCCTACTGGCCCCCAGTGCCTCCCCACCTTGGCACCCCTCCATCATCCCCTTTCTTTCCAGTTGCTTTAGAACTACACACAAACTGAGGTCAGACTATGCTGAGAACAACACTGTGAGAGGAGGAATCGCCTAGAAGAGGCCTACCTTTCAGTTTCTCAGTGCCCAGGAAGCCAGGGAGAAGCAGCTGACCTGCAAACTGACCGGCCAGAGCCTCCTCAGCCTGACATGGCTGTGCCTGCAGAGACCCAGGCTCATCAGCACAGCCAGTAGGCATCTAGGACTACAAGAAAATAAACTTTCTTTTTCCTCTGGACTCCAGGAGCCTTACCCTTCACTTTACTCTAGTACCTCTGTGACCTACAGGGCAGGGAAAAGGGAAGAAAAAATACTGGGGAAGAAAACACAGCACTGCTTGGCACCTCTCTTGAGCACAGGAAACTACCACGCCAGCCTTGGCTTCCTAGGACCAGGTTCTAGATGTGTGTTGACCAACAGGTTCAACCATCTCCATGTGCCAGGGCCTTGGGCCACAGCAAAGCAGCTCCCCGTCCATGCCCGCAGCAGTCACTGGCCTCCATTATAGGCATAATCAGCCTTGTTGTGCATTATCAGCTTGTTGTCAACAAAGTAGAAGCTGTCGGAACGGGTCTCATAGGGATTTTCAATCATCAGACGAACTGCAAGTCAGAGAAACAGAAACAGCAAAGACTTATGTGAGTCTGCCCCACTGGCCAGGTGGGAAAAAAACATATATGCCCTCTGTAATTCAAGAACATATGAGTATACTCTGTCAGAACAATGAGGTCAGAACAGAGGCAGCCAGGCTTGGAGAGAACTACAGAGGCCCCCAAATTAAACACGATACCCACTTCAATATAAGGATGCAATCAACTGACATGGCACTTCTTGTGCATCTCCAGCCTGGATGCTTACTCAGAACCCCAGGGAAACAGGATTATGCCTTTGCCAACGTGGACCACCGCACTGTTTTTTCAGGACTTCTGGTCTGTTCCCCACTTCTAGACTCCAGTCCAAATTCCAAAAGCTGTGCCTCCCTGTGCCCACTCCCCATGGGCACCCCTGACAACCAAAGGAACCAGAGGTGTGCATGAGTGTGTGTGGTGGGGGAAAGAGCAAGGAAACTTTTCCATGGATGACTCAGGGTATTAAGTCGCAAATGATCCAGCAAAAATGGTATGCTTGTCTTGGGATCCAGATTTAAATCTTCTGTTTGTTCAAGCAATTGCCCAGACCTCTTTAGCCATACTAGAGAGTAAAGATAATTAACAGTCAATACCTCTGATCAATTTGGAGTTAATGATCACATGCTATTTTGGTTCCTCTAGAGGCAACATGCTTGTTTACCACAGTTCTCAAAAGATGAAACGGATTATTTAAAGTCCTTTGAACCTACTTAGGCCAAAGTTATTTGGTTTTATCCAGAATATTGACCTCCACACTCTTTCAGCTTATTTAGTTTCAAGAAGAAAAGTTCTATTGCCTTGGGTAAGAACTTGAAATACTATACATAATCTTTTCTTGCAAGTACCTATATATTCTGGCCCAGCGGGGGAGCAGACCTCAAAACAGGATCAGATGCTATCATAAATAGCCTAATCCACATCAGCAATCCTCATATTACCTGGAAACAGCACTGTCAACATGGGCGAAGAATATTCTGGTTTTCGGAATGTAACAGTTTTAAATACCTGGGATTCTGAGAATATCAATCAGTATATGTAGATGTTTTCTACAACTCAGCCAAACTCCCCCCACTCATATTCACAGTTCGCAGGATCCCCACTCATATTCTCATTGTTCTGGAGCCATTTTCCCTGATTACTAATAGAGAATGCTAACCCCAGAGAGTTCCACCAGAGTCACAGGAACTGATAAAGCCTGATCTTTCTCTCGATGAGTCCATCTCTTCCCCTGCTTCTCCCTCAGGTGCCTCCCCAGTTTTTCCTCCAGAGAACTAACTATAGGATTACTGTTTCTAAGACATGGCTTCCATCCAGCCATGTGATGGCTGCCTATTTCCTGTGGATCTATTCTAACAGCACAGAATGAGAAAGATCTCTGATTCTAGTTAGCCCCCAGCTTCACTTTTCCCTCTAAGGAGAAAGTAGTGGGTGAACAAGGAGTGCTGGGCAGGAGCCAATGAGTAGAACACAGTGGAAAACAAAGCCTAAGAGTGGCTCAGAGAGGAGCTCCAGCTAACTCTAGGCCCAGGGATTGTCATGGGCCTCCCCTCATCTCCCTCAGTCACCCCCTTTCCTTCAGCTTAAAGCAGATGGCCTGCATTATTAAAACCTTCAATGCTCTCATACAGGCAGAGTTTGAAACCCTAGACAATGGCGCTAGGAAATGAGAAGCCTCAAGTCAAATGCCTAGAGAGGTGGTGTCCTGTCACTACCTCCCTCCTCTGCCAAACGAGGGTGTTGGACCAGATGGACTCCAAGGTTTGTTCCTTCTAGCCCTAAGAATCTAGAATGGTATAGAAGTCAGGGGATACATACTGACATCCTCAGAAAGCTGGGGAAACTCATAGATATGTTCACAAGTGTTCCTACTGCTGGGGATGCAGAAGCCAAAATCGAAGTCAAAGTTTTTCAGCAAGCGTTCCCGGAAATAGTGCCGCTCAATCATCCGGAAGTTTGACACAGGTTTGTCTCCCACCGTGAACTCCACTCTGCAAAACAAATCTCTGTGAGCCCAACTTTGCCTCCTCCCTCCTCTAAAGCCAACCCAGAACACAACCAAGAATATTCTTTGTGGACAAACAAGTGTTCTCCTCTCTAGAAATACTGGTACTCACGTGGCCCCAACTGTCCGGAGGCGGAGAAATGCTGGTGTGAACTGATAGCGGACAAAACGTCCTGCACTGATATCCACATCTCCACCTTCGTCGTCGTCCTCCTCCTCTTGGTCTGAAAGAACACACAGAATCTTGAGTGTACTGTCTTGGCCCCACCAGTCCAAACAGCACAACCAATTAACTGTACTAACACCCATGGCAGGATGGCCAATATTGACTGCGTACTCACTACATGCCAGGCTTTGGGCTAATCACTTCCCAGAATCCTCAGAGCGATCCTCAGAGGGTGTCATCATCATCTCCATGTTACAGATCAGGATGCAAAAGCTCAGAGACGTTAAGTCACATGTCCAAGTCCCCCAAATAGTAAACGGAGGGAGCAGAGATTTGAACCAGGTCCATCTGACTCGAAGCTTATTCTCAAACACTAAGTTAATTACCTTTTATGTGGTCTAGGGGTGTGGGCATATCCTAAGAGCGAAGCCTGAAACACAAGCCTGGTACTAGGCCCCTGGCAATGAGGTTGCAGCATTAGCCAGCAACCAGAAGAATGAGACTACAAAGGTTGAAAACTAGTCAAAAGGCAAGTTCAAAGAATGCAAAAATTTCTGCGGCAGCAAAGACAAACCCCTGAGAATAATCTTGTTATTTAAACTCCTGGGCAGCCCCAGTGGCCCAGCAGTTTATCGCCGCCTTCAGCCTGGGATGTGATCCTGGGGACCCGGGATCAAGTCCCACGTCTGGCTCCTTGCATGGAGCCTGCTTCTCCCCCTGCCTGTGTCTCTGCCTCTCTTTGTGTGTCTCTCGTGAATAAATAAATAAAATCTTAAAAAAAAAAATTTAAACTCCTACTGTTTTAGGGTACCGTAATGCCTATTCCAGGCCACCTGGAAACAGTGAGGTAGATGGGCAATGGACCAATGTGCAGGACCTGAATGAGGGCGAGTCTAGTCTATTCCTGAACCCAGAGAGTGGAAGTTTGTAAAATAATTCAGAGAACCATTCTAATGTGAAAAAGGAGATAGTTCCTAGTAGCTATCCAGTGTCCAGCAAAAATATTTTCTCCAGATATAGGCTAAATGTGGGTGCAACTTACAACTCCTTTAGCCCCAAACCTCTCTGCCTATGACAACCCCAAGATAATATGGGCAACCAGACTGAGCAGGGGTTCAGAGCCAGCCACTCTAGAGCCCTCACTCCAACAATGTGATTCAGAGAGAATCAGACCAAATCTTCTCAAGGATTCAAATTCAGCAGAACAAGTGCTTCAGGAGGGTGCTGATTCAGTGGAGCATATTCTAAGCCAATCAAGATCCTTAAAGGTAAAGCCCGGAGAAGTTGTACATCAAGGTACTTTTACAAGATCTGCAGCCAAGCTTCTTGATACAGTTCAATTTTGTACTGAAATGACTATTATAGGCCCAGCCTAATCCAAACCCACATATCTGAAGCAGCCCTGGGGTCCTCGAAACACCCAAAGTACCAGGACATGTTGCTTAGGGATGTGAATCCCACAGACCCAGGAGGCTATCTGGCCCTGATCCTCCCAATACCAGCTAAGTACCCACAAGTTGGAGCCATTATGTGCCTTGGCAGCACTAAATTATGAGAGCATAAAGGATACCAGGTGGGGTGAGAAGACCAGGGCTCCAGTCTTGGCTGTACAATAAACCTGAGCTGAGACCTTCTCAGGAAAGCTTTTACCTACCTGGGGTACTAATACCTGCCTTATCAAATTTAAAGGTTCCTTCTTTTTATTTTTTAAGATTTTATTTATTTAGTCATGAGAGAGAGACAGAGCAGAGGGAGAAGCAGGCTCCATGCAAGGAGCCCATCACAGGACTCGATCCCAGGTCTCCAGGATCACACCCCAGGCCAAAGGTGGCGCTAAACCGCTGAGGCACCCGGGCTGCCTTTACAGGTTCCTTCTGAGCAGCAAATCAGATGGGAAGAGCTTTGCAAAAAGAATTATTAATAAAGATCATGGTGAATACTCTAGTCATCTGTGCTGGTAGTCTACCAACTAACGCCAGGGGGCGCTCTGTCTCTGGTGCTGAGCTCCAAGACTCACTTGTGGTCTCTTACCCAGGAGTGAGTCACCCAGGGGCTGCATCACAAGCACCGGAATCGCCTATTCAAAGCTAATTTAAGGAATCCTAAGTAGTTCATAGGTCTGGGCTTTCTGTTCATCCCGCAAATGGCAAAGATTAAAATCCAAACTGGGACTTACAGGGAAATATGAGGCACTGTTTAAAGGGAAGTGAGGGAGAAGAAAAGGGAGCTTTCATCCTTCTACTTTAATTCTAAAGCTTCCTTTCCTGAGTGGAGGCAACATAAGAAGGAGCATAGGACCTTAGGAAAGTCAACTGGAAATCTGGGCCTCAGTTTTCTCATCTGAAAAATGGGAGTAAAGCTCCTCACAGAAATGTTGAGGATTAGATGACCGGATGCCAACAGAAACATGTGTACAAACAACATATGGTAGACACTCAACAAATGTGCTTCAGATCAGCACACCCGGCTTGCCAGGCTCCAGGAGGAGGTACAAAAGTGGACATGCTGGAGTCCGGGCCGCAGGATGTGATGGTACACACAAATGAGCTTCAGAGATCTTCTCAAGTGGCTGCTACAATACTGAGGCCTACCTGAAACACAAGGTTTGGCAATCTCAAAAAGCACTGTCCCTGTCTCCAAGTCTCGGATTTTGAAGCGAGTGAAATCAATACTGTAGATGTTATCTTCGGGTTTACATAAATAATCTGAAAAATGAGAGAGAGACACACACAAATGCTATTAAACAGTCCTCCAAAACATTTCTTTCTGAAGTTTTAAAGCAAACGCAGGGTTTTTTCTTACACGATTTACTTAAAAGAGACCCCAAAACTTCCTCTTATAAGCAAAAGTTGTGTGAAGCAAATTAGGGGATGGAAGAAAGAAAAAAAGTGCATGGATTTGGTTTGGATGAAAGATTATCATAACACTTTTAGAAACAGGGATAATGTAAGGGGCTTCCTTTGGAAATACCCCCAAAATGGCCTATATAACTTCCATGATCTATTAACTTGGATGTCACAACAGGACAGAATTTTTTTTTTTTTATAAATCCATTTTAAAACATTTATGCTGGGCAGCCCTGGTGGCTCAGCGGTTTAGTGCCGCCTTCAGCCCAGGGCCTGTTCCTGGAGATCTGGATCAAGTCCCACGTCGGGCTCCCTGCATGGAGCCCTCTGCCTGTGTCTCTGTCTCTCTCTCTGTCTCTCATGAATAAATAAATAAAATCTTTTAAAAATATAAATAAATAGGGGATCCCTGGGTGGCTCAGTGGTTTAGCGCCTGCCTTCAGCCCAGGGCGTGATCCTGGAGTCCCGGGATCAAGTCCCACATCAGGCTCCCTGCATGGAGCCTGCCTCTCTCTCTGTGTGTTTCTCATGAAAAAATAAATAAAATCTTTTTTACAATTATTAAAAAATATATGAATAAATAAAATAAAACATTTATGCTGATCTAAAGGCTAATATATTGCTTGTTTGCCAGCCATGAGTATTGTACAGCAGAGATCAGCAAATGTTTTCTGTAAAGGGCCACATCATAAATAATTTAGATGTTGGGGCCACACAGTCTGTCACAACTGCTCAACTCTGTCACTGTAGCAAAAGCAGCCACAGACAACCTGTAAATAAATGAGTATGGCTATAGTTCAATAAGACAATTTACAGACACTGAAATATGAATTGCATGTAACTATGTGTGGCAGGATTTCTTTTTTTCCCCAACTTTTTAAAAATGTAAAAATCATTCTTAGTTTGTGGACTGAACAAAATCAGGCAGTAGGCCATACCTGCAGAGGTGACAGGGCAGAACTGCTGAGAGGGCACTGGGCCAAAGGGAAGTGGAAGCCATGACAACCTGAGCAGCTAGTCAATCTAGTACTGATCACAGAAAACCTCCCTGATTTCTTTCTACGATGACTCCTGACAGCATCTTCTCCACAACTCACTTGAGCACTTTTTCTTACATTGGCTGCTTGTGTTAGTTGTTCCATGTTTTTCACAAGCTGTCTCTCCAGTAATATGCCAAACTTGAGAGCTGCTGATTACTTTGTAAATCCTCAAAAGACTGAGAATGGGTTCTATACCTTTAGAGGGTACTCAATAGGTAACTAGGTGAACGAAACAGACTTGAACAAAATCCAGAGATCACCAAGCTCTGACCTGGGGCTTTCTCCAGTAGGATGCTGGGATGAGTTTGAGCAAGAGCACCAATCCCAAGTTCCTACACACGACCTGAGTGCCCACTGAGAACGCTGCTTAGGGCCAGGTACTAAAATGGCCTGATTCACTCTTGGTATCAGGAGAAAGCAGGAGGCTAGAAAGTTCAGGTGATGAGCACTTCTGGACCTTCAGAGTCTCGAATGAAAACGGGGTCAGAAGAGAAGCAGTGTTTTCACAGCATTTCAATAAACTGAATAGCAAGATCTTCTAAAGATATACTCAGGCATGCAAAGGACAGGCCCAACCCAAACGGTGATGGAAAGTGGGGACATCAAAATACCCAGAATCAAGTTAAACCTATCAGGAGATGGGAATTCCTTTTCATACAGGCTGGACCAAGGCCCATTGTGTAAACTCCTACCCCCAAATCACTGGAGCTGCCACCAGCTACCCGAGGTACACCTGAGAGAGCCCCAGGCTGACAGCCATTCAGCAGGTAACAAGTGGCAGCCTTAGATCCATAGAGGGAGTGCTGGTGCCACAGGGTTAGAAAGCTGGAGGAGAGCAGGGATGAGTAGGGCAAGCAGGGTCTAAAGGGGGGGGGGGGTATTGGGGGGGAATAGCAGGAGAAAAAGACAAGTCAGGGCTTGGCTTGGCAGAGAACATAAAAAGGGAGGAGAGCCAGGACGGGGTGGGCAATGTGTTTCCTCCCACCCCTCCTTATTATCAACGAAACGGTGTAGGGTGGTTGCATTTTACACAAGAAATGCGTTTCTTAAACCCTGACACATTAATTCACTAGAACAAATGTCAAAGGCAGGATTCACATTTTGAACTGTGTACATAAACTGAAACTTTATTAACATGTTTTCTAGTGTGGCAGTTTAAATCTGAGTGAAGTGCCACGACAATATGTTTGAGGAAGGAGCCCCCCCCCACCGCACACAAAGGGGGAGGCTTGGGACCAAAGGAGTAAGGGGGCCAAGGCAGGCGGGAGAAGGGGGCGTCAGGGGGCGGGGTGCAGGGAAGCAGACAGAGAAAAGCAGGTAGGGGGCTCGGCGGGCAGAGACTGCAGAGGTTGGGCGGGGCCGGCTGAGGAGCCTGGCTGAGCAGGAGCTTCACGGATGCCTTTGGGCCTTCCCGGGCGAGGGGGCAGCGGTCCCACTTCACCAGGGACAGGAGGGTCCGGCTACGCTACGGGGGCTCCCTAACCAAACGGATCCGGCTGCGGGGAGCGGCCCGGCCCGGAGGCCCAGCTGGGGCCCGCCCAGGAGCCTGGCATGGCCGGACACAGGGGAGCGCGGTCCAGCTCAAGGAGTACCCCTTCCCAACCAGGTCTGGGCGACGGTGGGGGGCGCAGAGCCTGCCCGGGGAGCGGCGGGCGACGCGGCCTGGCCGGCCGAGGGAGGCCTGGGGGGACCCCCGGGCAGGTCAGGCGGCGAGCGGCCGGCTCGGCTGAAGGCGGTTAGGGGCCCAGGGCAGGGCGCGGCCCGGCCGGCACTCACTCTCGGTGACCCGGCTGAGGCGCAGGACGTGCTCGGGCCGGATGGTGTCCAGGGCCAGCAGCTCTTGCTCCGTGACGGCCGCCCCGATGCCGTCCTCCGCCGCGTGGTGGGGCGCCTGCCGCCGCGCCTTGAGGCGGTTCAGGACGCCGCCGCCCGCCTTCTTCTTCTCCTCCTTGGGGGCCACCAGCCCGCCGGGCCCAGCTGCCGACCCCGCGGCCGCAGCCTTCGGGTTTGACCCGCTCATCGCTCCGCCGCCAAGATGGCCGCCGCCTCCGCAGCGCCGTAACTATGGAGAGCGGGGGCGGGGCCCGGGGTGGCGCCTGGGGGCGGGGCGGGGGGCAGCCTCCTGCTCGCCAGCACGGTCCCAACCCGAGGGCTGGGGGGGGCGGTTCGGGGGGGGGGGGGGTTTCCAGGGGGGGTGCCCAACCCCCGGACTCTCCATCGGACCCCCAAGGTCACACCAAATGTCTTTAAAATAGTTCATACTTTCTGTCATAAGGAAATTAATCTGTAGCATAGACATTAAAAGAGCACTTGCTCTCCACTCAGATTACCGTTTTTAAACCCAACTGTGCCAAGCTTTGAGCTAGACATCGGGCTAGACTACAGGAAATGTAAGAACATGAACCAGGGCAGGGATTGGGTCCACCCTATTCACTACTGTATTCTGGCAGTATAGCTAATGCCTGACACAGCAGGTGCTCATTAATGGCTGAACGAGTGGGTGAAGGAATGCCCCACTACGTAGGAGCTCCCCTTTTGTTGGGGAGGACTGAAGTACATGATTCATTATGTGGCCCCTCCTCTTGACTGGCCCAATAAGTGTGAATGAACTAGAAGTTGAGCCAGACTGCTAACTGCTCAGAGGTACAGCAATGGTGCTACCAGAATACACAAGAGTGGTCTGGCCCATCCGGAAGAGGCTTCACAGAGGTTAACATCTGCATGGAAGTTCATCATGATTTCGCTATGTGGAGGAGGTGGGCCAGGGAGTTGGGCCAGTGGGTGGAGGGTGGGTTAAGGCTGCCCTCTCACATCCCAAGTGGCTCCTTCTCTAAGGTCAACATCTATGTTAGAAGCCTGGACCCAACTGTTGTCCTGTGTCTGCTAGGTCTGAGATCACCTCTCAGCCAGACTTAGGCCACAGTGAAACTCCACCCTTCTCCCCATGATCAGCCTCAAAACTTGATTTATGGCAGGCCTTGCTGGGTCCCTCTCACCTTATGTAAGGGGCTTGGGCGGGGCTGACAGGCCTCACCTGGTTCCTGGACAAAATCTAATCCTGACTCCACCCCAGCTGCCCAACCTGGTAGAACAGTATGTGGCCAATTTCTTATCTAAATGTTGCCCTGTCTTTGAGAGATCACCACTGGGTGGCATTTACCAAACTGTTCAGGAAAATTTTAATAGATGTGTACAAAGAATTAAAGTCCTTCCCTTCGCAAACAACCCTTTTTAAACCACTCAGCAGTGAGTGGTTACTGAAGAATTTCCAGAGCTTTTAATATGCTACTTAATTGTGAATCACCAGGAGGGAGGCTTAGCATGCAGCCATTTCCCACACTCACTTGCTCATTAAAACTTTGTTCTCAAAAAAAAAAAAAGAAAAAAAACTTTGTTCTCAGAACACCAGGACTAGTTACCTGGATCCCCACTTTTTCTAGGGACAATAACAAATATATTACCCCCTTAATCTGCAACTTCAGATCCTTTAGCACAAAGATGTTTACCAGAGGACCATTTGTAACACTGAAAAATTGCATCCATTCAGGTTATGCAGCTGTTAAAAATAATGAGATCTATCTATATGCACCAGTATAGAGAGAGCCTAAAGATCTATGGGGGGGGGGGGGGGGGGGGGGCAAGGCACAGGAATCCCAATTGTTTAAAAAGGACATGAAAAAAATAATAATAAAATAAAATAAATAAAAAGGACATGAATATATGGTTTTATATTTGTAACTGCAAAGGAAGAGGTCTGGAAATGCACTAAAGTTTTAACCACAGTTCCCCTTGAGGAGTAGAGTATCGGAAGGAACTAAAAAGGGAATATAATCACTTTTGACACAAGAGCTACTTATGTATTATTTTATCACAGCAAGTATACTATCATCGGTTGCTTGTATATTTAAAAAATATATATTTCAGGATCTCTGAAAGAAAACGCTAAGCCAAAGTAGCCTTATCTTCTCTTAAAATTGAAAAGCAACTTCACATTTGATCACTTTTTTCTGTTCAAAAGAAAATTAAAGGGATCCCTGGGTGGCGCAGCGGTTTGGTGCCTGCCTTTGGCCCAGGGCGCGATCCTGGAGACCCGGGATCGAATCCCACGTCAGGCTCCCGGTGCATGGAGCCTGCTTCTCCCTCTACCTATGTCTCTGCCTCTCTCTCTCTCTCTCTCTCTCTCTCTCTCTCTGTATGACTCTCATAAATAAATAATAAAAAAAAAATTAAAAAAAAAACAAAATAAAATTAAATAAAAACTGCCATATAAGGGAGTTGGGGCCTATTCTCTCTTGGGTCACACCACCTGTGAGTTGTGATTAAAAGCTGGGGATGCCTGGGTGGCTCAGCAGTTGAGTGTCTGCCTTCAGCTCAGGGCATGATCCCGGGGTCCTGGGATGGAGTCCCACATCTTCTCCCTCTGCCTATGTGTCTGCCTCCATCTCTCATGAATACATAAATAAATAATATTTCTATATATAAAATATATATTATATATAGAATAATAATCTACATATATATCATATATATATTATATATAGATGGAGTAGGAAAAATAAAGGCTTATAAACCAATCTGCCTCTGCTTCTCTTCACCAGATCTTCCTAAGGTATATCAAAAAGCTCTTTTAAAAAATGTTTTTTGGAAAGTACATAAACTAACACCGTGTTTGGGGGAAATAGGACAACAGAGATGCACTGCATTAAAAGCCCAGGATCTCCCTGGGCTAGATGCGTGGAGACCAGTGTGGAAAGGCTGGCCTTCCTTTCACCCCAGCTCCAAGCTCTGTGTCTCCTTCAGCTGGTTGTTTTCCTCACTGTAAGAGGTGTGACGGTGGCGGTTTTCCAGGGCAGCCCCAGGGTAGCCAGGCAGTCTGCCTCAAATCAGGCCAGGCAGGTGGGGCCTGGAGCTCATGCAGCCAAGGTAAGCAAGACATCAGAAGGCTTTTTTTCTGCAAAGACCGGGAAGTTCAGTCCTCCTTCCTACTGCCTCCTAAAGGTGGCATGCCTTGAATCCACCAGTCAAGGCTGGGGCTGCAGGCATGCCTCGTGGTCTGGGACTGAGAGCTGGTCATTTCCCTAGTACCCAAGTCACCACTCTCCGGGATGGGGATTGTTTTTGTTTTTACAAAGCATTCATTTCATTTATTATTTATATCCCACCTGTTTCCAAAAAAGGGTTTCTGGCATATTCCCAAGTCATACAGTACAAGATTGGTGAGTGAAAAATGCATGGAGCCTTGTGGAGGGCAGTACTTTCAAATTTGTGAATGCATATACTGTTTGACCCAGTAACTCCGTAATGGATTCAGAAGAAAAACTTGCACGTGTGCATAATAAATATGTGGAAATATGCACATATGAGCATATAAAATACATATAAAAGGAAAGATACACACCAGACTGTCACCTGTATTGCCCTCTAGGGATAAATTGGGTAGGTATGAGAATGATTAAGTTTTCACATTCTGCACCCCATATAACTTAAAAAAAATATATGTCTATGCATTTCCTGTATCACTAAGCCTTAGAAGGTTACTTTCTTTTCCAGAGAAGAAATGATAGAATAAACCTCCATGTAACCATCACCCAGCATCCTGTTACCTTCATTCAAACAGTTCTTTTTAGAAACTGGCACATGACGGCATTCAGAGCACAAGCGTGTGGTTAGACAGTCCCAGTCCTCACTCTGCCACTTACCAGCTATGGGACTTTGCATGGGTCATCTATCCCCTCTGAATCTTTGTTTCCTTCTTTGTAAGTCAAGCTAGTCACACGTCTGTCTTCCCTAGGGCCGTAGCAAAGAGGAGATGAAAAACAGCAACAAAAAGCATGATGCTGGTGCCAGGGCGTCTCATGAACAGTTACTATGCCAATCTGTTTTGGTGGCCTTTCCCCAGGACCCCTCTGCCATGGGCAGGCATGCCGGACAGGGAGAAGACATGGAGCTGGACAGGAGAGGGTGCTGACTGGGAAGAGCTGAGGGGAAACGAGCTGGGGACCAGGCTTTGAGGAAGCAACACATGGACTCTGGTGGCAGCAGCAAGGAAACCCAGGAGAGCAAGTCTTAGCACAAAGCTAAGCCAGAAAGCAAGTGTGGTTATTTTTTACTAACATACATGTGGGTAGCAACAAACAAAACTATGACTCTGGGGCCAGAGTCCTGCAGCGAGGTGCCTGCCATCTCAGGTTGCTAGGGGGCAGAGGCTCCAGAACCTCCCTGCTCCAGCTCCTCTGCCTTGACCCCTTACCACTGCTAACAGCACCAAGTTTTCCAGTATGTGTGGGGAAAACTCCTCTCTTCCTCTATAAGGGGTGGAGGGGGATGGGGTCCTAAGTATGGAGAAAGGTCCAGCACAGTGGCTCCAGCCAACCGGGAGCCTGATTTCCTTAGCAAGATTAAGATCTGGACCCAAGGAGTGGTTTAACCCAACCCCCAGCCCTTGGCCCAAGAACTTCTGTCAGACACTTTTCCTCCCTGCAACTCCCTAGAGCAAGGCTTCTTTAGGGCTCTTCCCCATTTGGCAACTCATGGAAAGCTGCTTGAAATAGTAACAGCTAGGTCTGAATTAGTAAAGAACTCCCGTTACGGGTGGGCTTGAGCTAAGAAAGAGGCTCTGTGGGCCTCCTGGTTTATTTGGGCCCTGAGAACAGACTCCATCAACACTGGCCTCATTCTTGGAACTGAGCACTGAATTCTATCCTTCAAGGGATAACTGAGGGAGGTAGGCCAAACTCTCCCTCCCTCTCCTCATACCAGCAACCTCCATTCCTGCTGGAGAAATATAGCAGGTAGGTTCTGGAGTCTGGAGCCAGGCACATAGCATCGTGGAAAAAGGAAAGCTAATTAAGAGTAACAGAGAGTAACACTCAAGAGTCAGAGCCCAGGTGCAAAATCCCAGCTCTGTCTTTTGCTGGCTGTATGGCCTTGGGCAAGTCACTTCACCTACAAAAGGCTAATACCAACTGGTTTGTTGAAGATTAAACAGAAGTAACATCTGGAAAAGTGCTTGGCATTATGCCTCGCCCACTTCAAGGGCTCCATAAGGGAGGTCTACAATTATCCTTAGAGCCTTAGAAAGAACAGGGGCTTTGCTTTGCAGGCAGATAAACTAAGTTTGAAGCCTGCCTTGACCATTTACAGACTAGCCTGGAATAAATAATACTTAAGCTGTTTTTTTAAGTTTCATGTTCCTCAGTGGGAAAACAAGGCGGATAAATGACAGGAAAAACATCCTTTGGCCTTTCTGCCCCTTCCCCACATATACTCAACACTGACAACACAGTAGAAAAGGAAAAAGCAGTTAGGGAATCTGGGTGGCTCAGCTCATCTCACGGCTGTGAAATTGAGCCCCACACTGAGCCGTGTGTTGAGCCCTGTGTTGAGCCTGCTTAGGATTCTCTCTTCCCTCCCCTTGCTCCCCCTTTGCCCCTGCTGCGCGCTCTCAAAAAAAAAAAAAAAAAAAAAAAGAGAGAGAGAGAGATTGAGACAGACAGACAGACAGATAGAGCAGAGCAAACTGTCCCAGGGCTTGGTCTGTCCACAGGCTGTGACGGAAGCTGAGGGGAAGATGTGCATTGGAGGGAGTTAGTCATGGCCTGGTCTTCCAGTGAAAGTAGAAACAAAACAAAACAACTGTTTATTTTTCCTTGAATGCACTGCTGGCTGAAATGGCCAGGCAGAATTTTATACAACTTCAATCCTTTAACCAAACATCCCGGCGAAAATGGACAAAAGCCCCTGGGCTTGTCACAGGAGAGCCCTTTGCAGCCAAGTGACCCCCCGCGTCACCTTTTGACCTCTTTGCAATCAAGTTCAAACTCAATCTCAACAGAGTGTCACTGCAAATTGTTTATTAAAACACAAAGCAATGGACAGTGAAAAACATCCTGATTTTTTTACTTTTTGGTGGGAGTAAGGTGGGGCATGTAAAGGGTAGGGACAGATGGAGACAGCCCAGAAGGAAAGACAGCTCTATCCACCCCTACTGCTTTCCCGGGCCAGCCAGGTGCAAAGCCCCTCAGTCATATCTCACTGTGCTGCTGGAGATACAGGTTGTGGCTACAGACAGAGTCAGTTTGGCCTCCGCAGGGAGAGGATGGGAATCTAGGAGCTACCAGGGCTATGAAGAACTTGACACTATTCTCCAGGACTTGGTACAGAATAGAGCAGCCAGGCCCAATCTGGAGGGCGGGGTGGGTTTCCTGACGAGCCAGGTTAGGCCAATAATGGTTGAAGGGGCTGCTCTGAGCTCAGAATGGGCAGCTGGTCCTAGCGTGTGAGAATATAGTAGAAGGAAAATCCAAGGAAGGGACTAATCCAGGGTCAAATTTTCTTTTCATTCCCTGGATCATGACACACCAGGGAAGAGAAGAGTCAAGAACGCCTCATTCCTGGTTTGCCGTGAAGACTCTCCCTGCCAATTCTCCCCTCCCACCTGGCAACTCAGCTCTCCTTTCCCGACAGTTGTCCTTTGAAAGGACGGAAAGCACACTTCAGTTTGTTGTTGTTTTCCCTCATACTGAAATAAAGCACTGAAGCTCAAAATAGAGGTGAGAATGAAGTTCTGCTTCTCCTGGTGCTATGTGCCCCCATCTCACAAGACTGCCTGGATGTGAGAGGTGCCAGGGCCCTCCCTGCCAACTCTAACAGGACTACTGTTTCCCTGGCTGCCAGCACAATCCTGGCTTCTTGTTTTTATACTCCTGGGGGGTGGGGGTGGGGGGTGGGTGGGAGGGGACCATCCCAAGAGATCCATCCTGCTCTTTTCCTGCCAACCCAGCCAGTCCCCAAATCATATGTTCTTATCAAAATGATTTGGTAACTGAAGGCAGGCTAGCCAAAAGGCAGCGGGGGAAGGACAAACTAGATCGGCAGCAAGCCACCCACATACAAAGAAACCCGCCCTAGCTGGGCAGCTGACCCACTGGTGCCAATCTGGGCTCATAATAAAATGAAGAAATCTAGCCCTCTTGCCCCAGGAGAGGTCTAAATACAGAAAGAGTCCAAGCTCGGACGGATAAGGAGAAATTACACTGATCTCTCTGAAGCTTGAACATTAAGGCTTCTTTGCAATTTTCTTAGAGCTCTTTGGACCCTAATTAGATCTTTCCATAGAAGAGAAGCAGACTTCTTCTAAGATTTCTGAACAGATCCCAGGTATTTCTGGTTCTGCTTCTGCACTATCACTTAAGCCTTCCCCACAGCAGAAGGAGGCCCAAAGCATCTCCTCCTCCTTCCCTTTTTTTTTTTTTTTTTTTTTTTTGAACAGGAGCATCTGTTAATCTCTCACTTTGGAAAGCTCACCTGTTCTCCTAGGTCCTTTGGAGAGGCATGGAGGACAATATTACATGTTGCCACTTGATGCCATTAAGGCTCCTTGAGGCAAGAAGACACTTGAATTAGGTCAGAGCCGGCCAGCAAAGAGGAAAGGGAGAAAGGGATGGGGAATCAGCCCCATGGCAAGGACTGTAAGACCCCTGCCCAGACCTGAATCTAGAGGGAATGCCCACCCTGGCTCAGAGCAGGAGAGGAAAAGGCACTGTGCTGACCGGGGTGGGTCCTGCCCCAATCTCCAGGGAGGGTAGAGAACCTATGGACTCTCCCTGGGCTTCCCAAGGTGAGCCAATTTCTAGAGAAAGGAGTATACTTGCTAGGAAAGGGAAAATACTGCTGCTGTTTTCTGAAGTTCAACTGAGATTCTAGAAGCCATGGCCAGGCCTTCTCAGGAGAAAGTAGAGGCAGGATAAGAAGGAAGAGAAATTCCTTAAAACAGAAGCTTCTCCAAAAAGATAAAGAAGTCAAAACACAATTCTGAAACTGGATTAAAGTTTCCAGGCACAGAAAGGGGAGGTAAACTTAAATTTCACCTCATCTCTTCAAAGCCTAATTGACCCCTAATGTGATTCCCCCAATTTCAGCCAGTATCTCTTAGGCAAACTGTGGAAAAAAAGAGAACAAGGTCATACTCTCAAACCAGCCAGTAGCCCTGCAGGCCCTGTGGCCCCCCCTGGGAGTCTAACACCGCTGACACTTGAAGATAACCATCTTTCAAGTCACCAAAATTCAAGATATCCACTGAGCAGCTTCTCCTCCATAGCGGAGACTTTACAGAAAAATGGGATCTGGTTTAGGGGACATGGATCCCACAGAGTGTTTCCTGTGGGACCCACAATGTTTTAGTCAGATGAGTAAAACCCAAAACGGCCAGCCGGCCTCTGACCCAAATCAGAGCTACAACGCTGCAGACTCTCAGCCCATCCCCAGTAGACATCTTTGTGTGGTCCACCCAAAAACCGAACCAAAGCCACACTCCTGGCAAAAGGAGTTTCATCTTGGCCATATGCTCTTGCTTTGGGGTCAGGGAAATCGAAAAGCCTAGGAGAGCATGGATCCAGCAGAAGAGCCCAGATCTCCCTTTGCCCAGGCCTAAGTGGCCTCCCTCATCACCTCCCTGACCCCAGACAGACTCCCTACAGCATAGCCGCCTGGGCCTAACATGAGCTCAAAATTTAGGCAGGGGAACAAACAGTGCAAAAAGCAAACGATGAACAGAGTAATCCGTGACACACACAATACAAAAATACAAATAAAGAGTGCCCCACCCTACCCCTTTAACCTAAACTTCATGTACCTATATCATCTTGGAGGAGCCAAAAAACAAAAAACAAAACAAAAAAAAAAAGCTTTCAAGTTCAGCATCACGGGCCAGCTATAACCAGCCCTGGGCAGCTCTGTTAGCTGGGTGGGCTTGGCTCCAGGGGACTCTACCCCAGCCCCCACCATACTTCTTCCTGTTTCCTCACTTCTCCTTTAGTTTTTGTGAGCCATAGAAAGATGTTCCTTCCTTTCGGACACAAGCAGAGGAAAATGCCCATCCCTTATCCCTGAACTCAGGGGAAAGGAGTGGGCTTGGAAACAGGGGTAAGCTTGGAAGCAAAGCTGCTTGGCTTACAGTACCATTAGGAAATGGCCCCAGGAGCCAGGGTTTCCTTCTGAGACTCTGAGTCACTGAAAGGATGGGTTGAGGTAAGGAGGCGGGACCCTCCCCTTCCTCAGAGACCCAGGCAAACTAACAAACAAGGCAAAATGGAGGCAGCAAGTCCTCCTTCCTCATCTTGTCTACTCCACTGGCAGTGGCTGACAGCTGTGGGGAGTTGTGATGGAAGAGGAACCAAAGCCACTGTCAGAAGCTCAATTAATAGTCAGGATATTGGCTGCCCCAGGCAGGGGGTCCTCAGGACCAAGGCTAAGGGATGTCATCCTTTAAAGCAGGGAGCTTTGTGAAGCACTCCAGGAAGCGGTCCTCTTATTGCAGCCTCAGGCCAGAGCCATCCAGATGCCCGACTCAATACCCTACTACTGAGGCCTAAGTCACAGCTAAAATAAAGGGCTCCAACTCTCAAAGGACTCAACGCTGGCCCAGAGTAACTCATTAAGAGTCAAAACCCAGGACATGAGCCCAAACCTACTTACTTTGTCACATAATGAACAGTTCAAATATATGGAAGCTCTTTAAAAACATTGGGGGGGGGGGGGGGAGACAAAATTAAACACATTCTGAAAAGATGGGCCTTGTCTGAGATTCTGTGCTGCTCCAGCCCAAGCAGAAGCTAATCCTGCTGTCTTCCATCCACAAAATTCCTTGTAGTTTGGTTAGGTCCTCCCTCATTGCTGCTTTAACTGGGAAAAGGATAACAGTGACCAGAAAGAAAGGGAAGGGGGAAGCTTCATTTCCTGCAGAAGTTTTTCCAGGGAATTTAAGACAGATGCTTAGATGCTAAGGTTGGCTTCAGAGCTGCCAGGACTATGGCTGACTGGAAATCTTTCAGCCCTGTCATGCCAAGAACCCAACTGTAACTTGGATACGGAGATGAAAGGACAGAGGGGCATACTGTTAAAATCAGTGAGAGGAGCCACTGGGCCAGATACAATCAGTCTAGTTCTGCGGGGGCAACTCTGGGCATAAACCAAAACTGGTTGGCTTGTGCCACAGAAGGATATGGGACTAAATGAACATCAGATACTAGATAGATACGCTAAACAGTGGTCAGTCACTTAGTAGGGCTCAAGTCTCTGAGGTGGCTCTTAAATTATGCTAACATAAGCCTTTTCCAATCCAAAGACCAGAAGAGACTTTTAAGGTCAAGTGTTCTGTTGCTGCAGGCTGGAAAGCATCCCTGTCCCCTGGCAGCAAGACCCTACAAAGGGGCCAGTAAAAGAACTGCTGGGTCAGGTCCTCCTGGCTGCTGGCTCAGAGATCCAGGGAGGGAGGTACCAACAAGGTGAGGTGGTAGAGGATAAGACATTCAAGCAAAGGGAACCCCAAATCCCCATGTCTCCTTCCCTTCTTGGCAATAACTTAGTGGGATGATTGAAAGAGAGAAAGAGAGAGAGAGAGACAGAGAGACAGAGAGAAGAGATTTCAAATGAGCCAGATTAAGGGGGGGGGGGGGGGGGGATGAGAGGAAATCAAGTCCCCAACAGGCACTGAAATCAAAATGATTTGTTGTGGTAACAAGTCAGAGGCAACTTGAGGACCTGAAATAAACTAATCGTCTTGGATACCAGACAGTCCTCTAACTGGCACATGTCAGGGAGACAAGCAATGACAAAGCGCAAACACTTAAGGTGGAACCATCATTAGGCTGAAACCAGAAAGGCTTCCAAGTAAGGAAGTATCTACTTTTCTTTTTTTTTTTTTTTAATCCCCCTTCTGTTTTCATCTTTATC
Source organism: Vulpes vulpes (assembly GCF_048418805.1). Classification (NCBI taxonomy): domain Eukaryota; kingdom Metazoa; phylum Chordata; class Mammalia; order Carnivora; family Canidae; genus Vulpes; species Vulpes vulpes. The sequence continues at coordinate 16,701,042 of NC_132789.1, read as the reverse complement.
ATACAAATTATACACCTTCACATATACACAAAGCACACACACACACTTTCAATCCGAGGACATCTGAAAACTTATCTGGACATAACTTCAGAACATACCCAACTCCCAGCACTGGTCTTCTCAGGTAATAAGATGACATTTCCCTGCTGTTAATTTCTAACCTAAAAAAATGAACCATGTCTGCTCTGGGTTCAGAGTCCTTTCCACTAGATGTGCAGATGAGGATCCGTGACTGTGTAGGATCCGCTTTACCCTAAGTACCCTGGAGAGGAAAGAGATGGCTGGGGCCAGCCACAAAGAGAGCACAGGGAATAAAGCAGGGCTGGGACCAGTGGGGAATGGGGGCTGCTCTCTACCCACTCTGCCTCTTTTTTTCTCCTCTAATTTTTTGTGTGTGGTTTTTGTTTTTTGTTTGTTTGTTAATCATTGTGAAAAATACAGAAACCAAAACCAACATGTTTGGTTTCCTTCCCACACCCTCCACCCAGTTCAGGATGGTATGTGTTCTCACAACCGGCAGAGGCAGAAGAGGGTTGGAATGAAGACTCCGAAGGCCACCAGGATGGGAAACATGAGGCTGCTGTTGTCCGAGGCATAGGGGTTGGGCGTGCGTGGGCCCGACTGCACCCGGTTCTTGTTGGTCTGTCTTTTGAGATTAGACCCTTCATCGTATTCCTCTTCTTCTTCTTCCTCCTCTTTCTTCTCCAGGCCTGGATGAGGCTGCAGCTTTGGTACATCTGACACAATAAAGCAGACACCTTTTAAGTCAGACCCACAGCTTTTAAGTGAGACCCTTAAGAACTATAAATGAGCCACAATCAAGAGACGCTATGACCTCAGCAGGTCCATGGGAAAAAAGAGTAGTGGAAATAGCTCCTGGCCTAGAGAACAGCAATTGCTGCAAACACTAGTCTTCTTTAGATTTAACTAAAACACAGTAAAAGCCCTGTGCCCAGGGAGGCTCGCTCTCTTCCCTTCCTGTCCTATTTCTTCAGAACCACGGGAAGACCAGATTGAACAGAGACAGTGACCTAACACCCAAAACTTAACCTTTTCCAATCCTTCCTTTGGCCTCCCATGTTCCCTTCTGATCCACACAGCAACTGAGGAAAAGCTGAGCCACAGAACCTTGGGTTGTCTGTCCGCACACACTACCCCTCTGCTCTGCCTCCTCCTTAGGGACTCAAGCTACAAATCTGTTTTTGTGGCAAGACATTTGCCTAAATGTCAGAATACCAGTATCTGGGGACACATCAAGACAAGAAGATGAGCTCCTTGGTGCATTCAGGATGAGTTAGGAAAAGGTACAGAGATAGAATAGAGGAGAAAAGTCACTAAGACATAAGCTTTCTCTGCAAAAAATCAGCCTGGGAAGCTGGTGCCCAGGATCATCTCAATGCTGAGAAAGCAATACACCCTAAGGTTAGATCCCAAAGACAAGGAGACATTAGTAAGTGAACTTTTGGCCAGTGCAGTCCAGCAATTCTGGACTCTCTCAGAGCAGACCAAAGCTCTAAAGGACTCCTTCTTTTGCTTTTTCCCTTTTTGCCCCCAAGAAATAGATGTCAGAGAAAGAGAGTAAGAACAAGTTTTAGGCAATTCCAAAAGACCGCAAGGTTCAGGGCACACCAGGAGGTACCATTATTAAGCCAAATTTACAGTAAAGTTCAAGGAATTTGTCCAAAACCAAAGAGCTGATTAAGTGGCAGCAGCAAAATTTGAATCCAGACCTTATTCCAAAGCTTAGGGCCAACACCATGCTACACTTCATCCCCATTCATCTGGCTCTGGATTCCTCACAATTTGGCTTTAAGTGTTTTCACAATACTGATCAGCTAAAGCACTCCCCCATAGGTTTCCTCAACCATATCCTTCAGCCCAAGGCAAAAAAGACACCACTTACCATCCACTGTCCCAGCCATGATGTAGAGTGCACAAACTTTGGGATTGTCATAGTACCCCTAGGAAATGGGAAACCACGGTCAGCACCACACAGCAGTAAATATTCCCCCTGAATCCATTCTTTTTAACATTTCCTCAACTGGGAGGGCAGAGGGAGAGCGTTACCTTAACAAACTCGATATAGAGTTTCCCTGTGAAGGTGGACACCTCCCCTTGGACACTCAGCTTCCCCTTTCTGATGCTCATAGGGATGATTTCATCATGAGCTGTGCTGTGCCCAACACGATCAAAGATATCCAAGTCCTTCACCACGACATGGCCATTCAATCGCACATCAAATACCTTCCACGATTAAAAAAAAGAGACAATGTCAAAACCATCAATGTCATACCCCTTTAGCAGTGTGAGATCATGTACCTGCCTGGGTTTCAAATTCAGAAATAATGTTTAAGATGACAGGGCTGGGTAGAGTCAAGGGTACAGAGTTCTTTATATGAACCAAATCAAAGCCATGTTCCTTCACTGTCGAGGTCTCATACTGGTCTTAGGGAACAGAGAACAGAAACAAAAAGCTCAACGTGGATAGAAGAAAATTTGCAAGAAGAGGCAGGAAAAGAATAAAACTAAAAACAAGAAGGCACTGACAACCAAGGAGGACAACCAGGATCATTTAGTTGCCAAGAATGAAGATTCTGGCATTGCCTTCTGTCACCAACCCCCAGAGCCAAGTGCAGCTTAGTGAGCAATGGGACATTGCTTCTCTAGGGGCAGAAGGAATCCAGCTTTTCCTTAAAGCTCACCTGTTCCTCCCTTCTGGGGAGGCTCTTACATTCTCTGGCCCATAGCAGGGGACTATCCAAGAGTGGCAATGTCCCACTGATCAGGCCTCACCTTCTGCTGGGACTGTGCAAAGTAGACCTCAGCAAATTTCAACACCAGCACGTAGTCCCCCTCCTCCTTGATGGGCACTTCGTAGCCAAAAGTCTCCTCATTGTACCGCTCTGTTTGATACAGGATCTGGTCCTCAGGGTTGGAACGCAGGATTGGCAGTTTCATACCATAGTCGGAGGCTGGGGACAAAAGACAAGGAGAAACCACATCAGAGGCAAGACACACAAAAAGAGCAAAGACCCCAGAACTGACAGAGCCATTTCCAGGGCAATGCTAGTAACACGCCCAGAAGGGGCCACCCTCTCTGTGCCTGGTACTAAAGAGACGAGACACAAAGACATCCAAGAATCAGAGACCTGGGCAGCCCCCATGGCACAGTGGTTTAGAGCCACCTGCAGCCTGGGGTGTGATCCTGGAGACCAGGGATCGAGTCCCACGTCAGGCTCCCTGCATGGAACCTGCTTCTCCCTCTGCCTGTGTCTCTGCCTCTCTCTCTCTCTCTCTCTATGTGTGTGTCTCTATGAATAAATAAATAAAATCTTAAAAAAAAAAAAAAAAAGAATCAGAGACCTATTACCAAGGAAGAGTAAAGTAAAAGAAACCAAACAATAATCACCCCAACAGCTCTCAAACCCTCAGAGTGGAACTTTTAAAAAGCCTGTTAAAATGCCTTTCCTCAACTGCTCAGAGCGTGACAGAAGAAAACAGGCGATAGCTACAGCTCCTGGCTCCCCGAGAAGGGAGCTTCAGAGAAACCTCATAAAACAGGGGGGATGGCCAAGAACTCTGCAAGATGATTAAGTTCAAAGAATGTGTTGGGTTTTTTTTTTTTTTTTTTTCATTCAGAAAAGCTCGAGTCTAAAACAAACAGGATATGTTAGGAAAGTCATTTCTGCATTGTCTTTACTGCAAGTAAGATACCAGCTTAGTTGCTTTTTATAATTTTCATTCACAAAGTTCCAAGGCTGGTAAAGAGAAACAAGCTCATAAAAAGAAAGGTGTGATGCTTTCTGATTTCTTTTACATGTAAACATCTTAACTTCCCACAAACTCACAAAATTCAATTTCACCTATTCTCTTTTGCACATTCCCCCAGTTAAACTAAAAGAAGAAAAAAAGTTCCTACTTTGTCCCCAGCACCTAATAAGGTCCCTGGCACTCAATATGATTTGCTGAATAACAGCAACAAAGGAGGTGCCTGCAGAGCAGTAAAGCCCTGCTATTCTCTCCAGATAGCTAGGGCCATCCTAGCAAGAAAAAATTTGCCAAGGTCCTACTGGCACCTCTGGCCTAAGATGCCCACGTCCTTGGGGAGCCACCTTTCTCATTTCACAGACTGAGAAGGAATAAGGCAGCGTAAAATTAAAAAGTTAGAGGTGCCTGAGTGGCTCAGTTGGTAGGGCATGCGACTCTTAATCTCAGAGACATGAATATTCAAGCCCCACATTGGGCATAGAGCTTATGTAAAAAATAAAAAAAATTTAAAAATTAAAAAAGGTGAAAAGTTACATACCTTGAGTCAGCATCAGAAGAGCCAAAAACCATTATTGCCCCCAGCTTCCTCCCCCAACCTTGACAGGAGACAAGACTACCTATATTTTTCAACCCCACCCCCCAATAACAAACTAAACTGGGGGCTTTCCTCAAACATAAGACACCACACTCCAGCCCCAGAGATGAATAGCTATGCTTCCTCCTTCCAAGACAGAGTAGCTTCTCTGACTCCTTTATCATGTAAACACAATGAGGCTTTCCAGTGCTCCGTAAATCTACTCTCCAAACTACAGACTTAGCAATGATTTTGGTACACAGGCCCACTCTCTCCTCTAGCCTGGAATTAAGATTTCAAGACCACCTTCCAATCTCACACAGTGACTCTGAAGACATTTAGCACCTGGATCCTTTGGGAGATGTCCAAAGCAGTCATCCCTGGAGCCTTATCTTCTGAATCACCAAAACTCCAAGGAGATCTTTATCTCCAAGGGAGGTAAAAAGAGTAACTAAAAGAGCCAGTGGCTAAGGTCAAGCCGATAGACATAACGGTTAACAGTTCCTGTAAGTGAACAGTTAGCCATGACATCAGATGGACCTGATGAGACAATGCAACAGGAAACTCATTGCACTTTTGTCTTCAGATTTTTTTCTTCTTGTTTCTTCTCAAGAAATCAAAGAAGGGTGCCTAAGTAACATTAACAAAGGATGTACTGCCAACATGCCTCAGCTCTTTCCCAGGCTCAAACCATTACACCAGAGCACAAACCCATAAAGATTAAAAGACTGCTATTTCTCTTCCATTTGAGTTCTAAGAATTTCCTTCTTCCATGAGGACCATGATCTTTACAACTCTGAAACATAACTAGATTTGCTTTTTAGATACACAGAAAATTTTGTGCATGTGTGGGGAATCTTTTTTCTTGCAGAGTGGAAAAAGCGAGAAGCTGACAGAAATGTAATCTGTAACAGCCTTAGTCTCACAACTAAGAAAACTCAGCCATGTGAATAAAAACTACTTAACAACCTTGGAATTACCTTTAAATATTTTTCCTTTAAAGCCCAAGTGGCTTTCCCAGGAGGTTTGCCACATACAAAGTTGCATTTGCCCAAGTCCCAAGAGATGCAGCAGCAAAAAGGATTTTTTTCTTTCCCCCTTAGAGTTTACATATTCACAGCTAAACAGATTTCTCTGAGTACAGTGAAGTGTACACAATCAGCACACTGCTGAAGTTGGCACAATATAGCTCAGACAGTTAACCAGAAAGGAAGGGGGCCAAAGGGCCTACATTACGTCTGCTGCTTCTTACCTCAGGGACAATGGAGGAGCCAGGCTGCTTGGAAAATTCAGTCCCAGCTTTACAGTAAGACAAGCCTGGATTTGAATCCTGGCTCTACCACCTACTGTGTGATTTGGAACAAATTATTCTCTCCAGGTACTTTCTCACCTGTAGAATGGGAATACCACTTACCTAAATTCTCTACCTGTGAACTTCTGCTACTTGGAGGGCCTGTAAATGAAGCCTGCCTCTTAGGTGACAGTATAGGAAGAGAATTCTAAACAAATCCCATGGCCTTAAGCAAATCAGAGGGAGCAGTGACTCTCATCCTCTTTTAAGCTCTTATGTCCACAAAGTCAAATCCTTCCCCAGGCAAAAAGAAGGCTGCCCAGAAAAGGGTCTTCCTTAGGCTTGCAGAATTAGTAATCTGATAGGCTCGGCTCTTAGCCACCCTTTTGCCCCTCTGGAGCCATGTTCTGCCCTGGTTGTAACTTCATGTAAAAGGTCATTGAGCACAGAAAAAGTAGAGACACTTTAACCCACTCTGGACATGACAGTTTTCAGACTCAGGGCCACTGGTTTCTAAAGCATGATAAGTTATACTAATAAGGAAAACAAGGGGATCCCTGGGTGGCGCAGCGGTTTGGCGCCTGCCTTTGGCCCAGGGCGCGATCCTGGAGACCCGGGATCGAATCCCACGTCAGGCTCCCGGTGCATGGAGCCTGCTTCTCCCTCTGCCTGTATCTCTGCCTCTCTCTCTCTGTGTGACTATCATAAATAAAAAAAAAAAAATTAAAAAAAAAAAAATTTAAAATAAGGAAAACAAGACCCAAAGAAGTAAAGCATGTTCTTCAAAGTCATACAAATGATCACCAGGTATCTTTCTATGAAGAGGAAATACTCTCTCCTAAAACCAAGCCAAGTTCTATGCCCTCAGGCCAAATAACCAGGTCTTTTCCTCCTGAGCCAGGAGGAACCCAGAATGAGCAAGTTAAAAAGAACCTGGAATGTTCAGCATGCCAAAATCCCAAGTTGAGCACTGCTAAACACTTTCTATAGTGGTACTTCCATCTGGTGAGGCACACAAGTTGAAAAAGCCTTTCCCAGGCTATAAGTATCTCCTATAAGCACCAGCTATCCTCAAGGCAGAAATGAAATTCAATAAATATTATAAAGTGCCTTTGAAAGCAAAAGCCACGAGGTGCCCTAGGCCACTCACAGTTACAAGAATGCTGAACTACAAAGACACTATAGAGAAACACCAAGTTCAAAAGCAGGCCAAACGCTTATCTGGATTAACTTGGCAACAAATACCTGAATTCAGTCAACATAAAATGAACTTTCTTCAGCATGCTGCAAACAGTAGCACAGGCATGTGGCAAAAGAAATAAGACATACAGCTCCTACTGCAATTACTGTAAATAGCTGCATTAAGCAAGGGTCTCCAAATACCTGGCACAACCTACCTTCTCTGCCTACCAGAGAAGGGCGGGCAGAGTGAACAGCTAAACTTCTCTCGGTGGTGCCGACTCCTTAGTACAGAAAGAAACTAGAGAGTTGCCTCCTGAGAGTGGAAGCTGAATCACATCTCAGCCCCAGATCTAAGGCCACCAAAAGCTACTCTAGGAACCCAGTTAAGTGTAATGTTGCAACAAGCTGGTCCAAGCTGCAGCTGACAACCAACCTTCACTCTTCATCTACCCCTCCCCACTGCTCCAATTCATGGTCCATGTTGGTCATACTCTGACAAGAGTGGAGCAGGGAAACGGTTTATAGAGTATCCTAAAGACCGGGGTCCAAGATAGGGGTCCAGTACACATAAGCTTTGGTAGGTCTCATGAAATTTTACCTACTACAGTAATCTCCTCCAAAGGAACGGCAACCATGAACCAATAACCCAAGGACGCCAAGACTGGCTGACTACTGTCCAGCAACAGCAGCGTCCCCCCCTCCCCGCCCCCCTTCAAAATCACCTGCCCCGGCAGATTAAAACCAGGATTTCTGTATAAGAAGAGAAGCTGGGGACTAAACCTGTATGATCTTAGCTTCTTCCTCTACATAATGAACCTAATAGGATAATGTAACCTATGCGAAGCCTGGTGTCTGTTAAGTGAAAGAAACCATCTGCACACTGTCCTTACCACTACTATCTCAAGAGGCAAAGTCCACAAACGGTCTCGAGTTTCCTCAAGGGATCCTTCCTCCCTGCCCACACCCATGAAGAAAGAGGAAGGGTCCAGGATGGAGATAGCAATGACCTCCCGCTCATGTTAAGCCGAGCTTTGGCTGCTGTTACAAGCTGCTAAAGCACGGAGCCCTGACTCAGCTGAACCCAGGCTACTGAGACCTACATGCCAGGGCTAACTAAATTCCAAGACAAACATAGAACTTCAGAAAACAGCCCTGTGTCCCAACACCCTCACATGTATGGAAGTAATAAACTTGCTAATGTAACAAATTCCAGGACACTGCAATTAACTTGGAAGAACTAAGTTAAACTCTTTCCTAAAGGCAAGAGCCAAATCTGGGCATCGTGGAAAGAATGAGAGAAAGTCTGTTTCTTGGTTTTCTGGAGATGGCATACTGCCAATTTGGCAGCTTCTGAACCCAGCATACAACATAAATCTCCTTCTAACACATGAAGCAAGGAACTTCCCTCTTAAACCTGTTGTCCAATCCCACTTACAAAAGAAACAGAGTCTAGAGCAGATTCACCCCACGTCTGGTCTGGGGATAACCAACATTAGAACCCTCTGATGTAGAAACGTGGGCTTAATCTATTAGGTCTGGAATTTGCATTTTTTTAACCAGCTCCCACAGCAATTCTTACACTAGCTTTTGACAACTGTGTGGCTCTGTAAAAACTGCTGTTGCTCTGTCAGTTAAGTCAAAATCATTTTTCCCATACACTGGGGATCCGACCTCTCAAGGCCACTTAAGGTAGGCTCTACACACTCTTGGACAGAATACCCAGATCTTACACTAGTTGATCCAGTTGACACTCTATCAGCCTCACGTGCAGGATGGCTTCAGTATAACCACCCTCTGGGGCGGCCTCAGCTTCCACCTTTTTGCACACCTATCCCTAGCTCTAGAGGGAGGTGGGGAGGAGGGCAGGAGGAGGCTACAATCAAACTTTTCTGGCCCATCCTCTTCAAAGATTCCTTTCTATTCTGGCTAAGAATCAAGCCCCGCTCCTGAAGAAGGGGTAAGGAAAGCGGCTGGTTTCTGGGATGGCAGGAATCTACCAGGGACTGTCTTGGTAGGAGGGCAAAACCACCCAGGCCTGGGACGCTGTTGTTAACCTACAACCGGTGAGGCCTCCAGACGGCAACAGGCCGCCCTCGTCTTCACTTTACCCCATCGGGTGGAAGCCAGGGGTTAAGAAACGCAGAATGTGAGGTCCAAATATAACTTCTCGCCAACTCTGCCTCAATCGCTCTTCTCAGCTTGGAGCCGGCGCTAGGCTCTGAGCTCGGACCGGGTCCCTGAGGAAACTGCAGAGAGAGACTTGGCTCCAGAGACGTGGCCCCAGGATCGAGGAGGGGGCTCAGGGCCCGCAAGCCTAGCCCGGCTGAGCCCAGCACGGCAGGCCCTGGATCCCGCGGTTCGGCTGAGGGGCTCTCACCTCGGCCCACCCGGCCTTCCAAAGGGTCCTTGCGGAAGTGGATCCCGTGCACGTCCACATGAGCCTCGCCGCCCGCGTTGACCGCCCAAATGACGCTCTCCGGCAGCCCGGCCCCCGCCGAGCCGACCACGCCGAGCCCCGGCCCCCGGAGCGCCGGCAGCAGCAGCAGCAGCAGCAGTCGCAGGAGCGCCACGGCGGCTCCCTCAACCGCCCAGGCCCCCAGCATGGTGGCCACCACAGCGGGGGCAGCCTCCGCCGATCCTCGTCCTCAGCCGGCCGCCAGGCCGCCCCGGACTCAGAACGACAGCGCCACGGGCCGCTGTGCTTCAGCCGCCGGGGACATGTCGCTCTCGGGCCTCCTTCTCAGCCACGGGTGCCGCCTCCCACCTCAGGAACAACCTACCCCGCCGCCCAGCCCCCCGCCACGACCCCGCAGCCAATCAGCGCCCAATCCTCATTAATTACCCATCACCCCGCCAGGAGACGCCCGTCCATTGGCTGCCAGGCGAGGGAGAGGGCGTGGCTACTCCCAGGCGCCGGCCCAACCATCAGGCTTGAGAGGGAGCGCGCGCAGAGGCTGGGAGTTCGGTTGAAGCGGCGGTTCAATGCGGAAGTGGAGGGGTGCAGCGCCCAGGCGGCCCCGGAATCCCGCGGCTGAATAGGAAAGGTGGCCTAGGAGGGAAGGTTTAGAGTAGGGCGCACTGACACGTCGCCAACACTTCCGGTGCTCCAGATCTTGGGACCGAATAGGCTCCGGAGGGGGCGTTGCCGACTTTCCCGCCCCCTCTTCCTCTCTCAGGGAGAGACGTGAATATAAGCTCTAGTAGGAGAAGCAGCGCACATTCTCCCGACCTGAGTCTCAGTCTTTTTCTCCTCGTGAGGTAGAGACCCCCCCCGCCCCTACAGAGGCCACGAGCACGGGTCTTTAGGGCACGAGTCCCACGAGGACAGCACCCCGCCCCCACCCCTTAGCGCGCTCAGAGCCTGTGGTAGCGTCCAGGCAGCCGTCCAATCAGAAGGCTCCAGCGCAGCGGAAATGCGTGGCCTTGTGGGGGAGGGGCTCCAGGCTACCCGTGTATCCATGGCGACGACCTGCGGCCGCCCCTACCAGTTCGGGGCGGGATTGGGGTTTCCCCCGCGCTAGTGTTAGGAGTCCGGCTCGGCGCTCGGCGCTCGGTTCGGAGTTCGTCTGGAGGTTCCCGCGCGACCGAGCTGCTTCTCTGCTCTTTAGTAGATCACCCAGCACTTCCCTACACTAGCGATCCCTGCTCTGTGGTCGCTGTCCCAACTCCCACTTTTCAGACAGAAACTGAGGCCCAGAGACGGTCTTAGTGTTGGCCAAACGGTCACACCGCAAGTTTAGGGCACAGCCAAGGCAAATTCCACGAGTATTTTTTTGAGACCATCCTTACTATGGTTGGCAGATTTAGCAGATAAAATACAGGAAGCCCAGTTCAATTTGAATTTCAGATAAACAAATGGGACATATGTGAAAAAATAATTCATGTTTTGTTCAAAAATCCAAATTTAACTGGGCTCTTTGCATTTTACCCAACAGCCCTACCTACTCCGTGCCAGGCATTGAGCTTCACTCAGCCTTGAACAAAAATACGCCCAGGGTCCTGAGTGAGAATTGCAGACTCTGAATTTTAATTGTTTAGTTAGAACAGAGAGAAAGGAACAAAATGAGATAACCAAAATGGAGAATATCAGGGGCGATTTAAACGCCCCCTGAATCCTTCTCTGGCCCTAGGATCAGACCCCATAGAGGTAACTTTTAAAGTATACCCTCCTGGTCCTACCCCCCGTCCCCCCATGTTTTGCGAGGATCAGGATGAGCTTGATCCCACAGATATTTTTCCTGTCTCGAGGCACCTCTGGAGTCCTGCTCTAGGCTGTCTTATCCTACTCTCTACTCTCTAAAAACTCATCTTTGGAGGAACCTGCTAAGTCAGCACTTGAATAGCCCTCAGAGCAAGGATATGGTGCAAATGGGGATCACAGGTACAAAGACGTGATCCTCCTTCCCAGGTTGTTGACCTGCAGAGCCCATGTTCTAGCCACATATGACATGACCTCCAGAGCTCATATTTATTTTATCCTTAAGCCACTCTAGGCCAGGAGAAACTATCACAAAAATGGATTAAATCTCTAGGGAGGCCTCAAAAGACCTAACCTTAAGCCTCCTTTCAGTTCCCCAGATCCTTCTTCACCCCATGAGATGAAAAATATACTTGGCTAACCCCCAGTGGGCTCCTCAGATTCTGTTCCTGGCTGGGCTTCCTTTGTACAGCGTGGCCTGGTGTTTTGAGATTCAGTAGCTGGTGGATTAGACTACCTCTTAGGTAAAACAAAAGTTCTGAGGGATCCCTGGGTGGCGCAGCGGTTTGGCGCCTGCCTTTGGCCCAGGGCGCGATCCTGGAGACCCGGGATCGAATCCCACATCAGGCTCCCGGCGCATGGAGCCTGCTTCTCCCTCTGCCTGTGTCTCTGCCTCTCTCTCTTTCTCTCTGTATGACTATCATAAATAAATAAAATTAAAAAAAAAAAAAAAAAAAAAAAAAGTTCTGAGACTTGGAGGCATGATGAGCATGGAATCTGAACTAGATTGCCTGGCTTCTCAGCCCTGCTCCACCATTTACTTACTGTGTGGCCTTGGGCAAGTGATATACTCTCTGAGTTTCAGTTTCCTCAACTGTGTAAGTAGTAGTTCCTGCTTTGAAGAGCTAGATCTGAGGTTTTATAGAAGATAATGCAACCATTTGACCTTAGCAATTTCACTCCCTTTTACCCAAGAAATGAAAACACATGTTCACGCAAAAACTCGTACTCAAATGTTCACAGCAGCAAGAGTGGAAGCAACCCAAAAGTCCATCAGCTGATGAATAGATAAACACAATGTGGTGTACCTATACAATAAACTATTGTTGAGCCAGAAAAAGTAATAAAGTACTGATGTACCTACGACGCGGATGAACCTTGAAAACATTATCCTAAGTGAAAGAAGCTAGACATAAAAGGCCACACGCTGTATTACTGATTTACATAAAATGTTCAGAACAGGTATATTTATAGAGACAGAAAGTAGATTAGGGGTTGTCTGGGGCTGGAGGAAGGGAGGTGGGGGGATGATAGCTAAAGTATTTTAATTTTTTTTTTTTTTAATTTTTATTTATTTATGATAGGAACACAGTGAGAGAGAGAGGCAGAGACACAGGCAGAGGGAGAAGCAAGCTCCATGCACCGGGAGCCCGACGTGGGATTCGATCCCGGATCTCCAGGATCGCGCCCTGGGCCAAAGGCAGGCGCCAAACCGCTGCGCCACCCAGGGATCCCAAGTATTTTAATTTAATTGAAGCCCACCAGCATCCTCTTGGGACAGAGAACTCGCCTTCTGTGGAGTGATAGGAACTGAGATTTAGGGGTCAGACAGAACGGGGTTCAGTTCCTTTCTCAGTGGCTTCCCAGCTACATCCATTATTCCTTTTCTCTGTAATCACCTCTCTCCTAAAATGCAAATAAGATCATCCACCTTACAGTTGTTGTAAGGGTCAAACAAGATATATTTTTTTAAGATTGTATTTATTCATGAAAGACACAGAGAGACGGGGAAGAGACATAGGCAGAGAAAGAAGCAGGCTCCATGCGGGGAGCCCGATGTGGGACTCGAGATCCCAGGACTCCAGGATGATGCCCTGAGCTGAAGGCAGATGCTCAACCACCTAGCCACCCAGGCATCCCACAAATTAGATATTTTAAAATAGACACCAAACAATGAATTTTCTGAAAGAGAAATAAATCAATTCCATTCACAACAGCATCAAAAACAATAAAAGGGGGCCTGGGTGGCTCAGTCATTAAGCATCCGACTCTTGGTTTCGGCTCAGATCATGATCTCAGGGTCCTGAGATCCAGCGCCACTTCTGACTCCACACTCAGTGAAGAATCTGCTTGGGATTCTTTCTCTCCCTCTCTTTCTCTGCCCCTTTCCATCATGTTCTCTCTCTCCCTCTCAAATAAAGAATATAAATAAATAAATCTTGAAAAAAAAATAAAGTGCTTGGAGATAATCTTAACTAAGGAAGTAAAAGATCACTACTCCAAAAACTGTAAGACATCAGTGAAAGAAATTGAAGACACAAAATAATTAGAAAGATACTCTATGATCACGGATTGGAAAAATTAATATTATTAAAATGTCAATACGACCAAAAGCCATCTATAGACTCAATTCAATCTCTGTTAAGATTCCAATGGCATTTCTTTCCAGAAGTAGGAAAAAAACAAAAACTCCTAAAACCACAAAAGATCCCAAATAGCCAAAGAAATCCTGAGAAAGAAGAACAAAACAGGAGGCATCACAATTCCTGATTTCAAGCTATCCTATAAAACTGTAGTTATTTTAAAAAGTTGGTGTCCATCAGTTATTTCTCACTGAAATTGGAAAAATAAGAAAAAGTTTAATAGACAACTGTTTTTTTTGTTTGCTGAGGAAAGATACGCTTTTTGTGGAAAATATAGACAACTCAGAAGAGAATGTCAAAAAAGGTAAAATTCACTATAATTCCATCCAAAACTGAGATAAGGCCTGTAAATCCAGGCCCTGATGGATAGTTTCTCAATAACCATTAATTCCCACCCACTAATTCTCACAACCACCACAAGAAGTTGGGAAAATAATGTCCAGCATTTTGCAGATGAGCAGCTGAAGTTCAGTAGGGTTAAGTGATTTGCCCACACAATGAGACTCAAAATCTGGTTTTCCGGCTTCTAATCTAATACTTTGCCTTGGAACCAGGCTACCTCTCAGACGCTGTGTCATGCGAATCACAGCTCCACCATTAATTACTATGTGACTTTGGGTAAATGAATTCATCTCTCTAAACCTCAGTTTCCTCATCTGTGAAATGGAGAGAATAATCGTACATACCTTGTAGAATTGTGAAACAAGAAAAAGATATTTTAAACAAGGAAAATGGACATGTTTTATAGGCTAGCATGGTGGGACCCTGGAGCCTGTAGCTAAGTACACAATATTAGTCAAGAGTGTTTGGGGGCATAGAGCCCTGGATTCAAAGCCTAGCTCTACTTTTTTTTTTTTAGAGCTACATGGATCCAGGAGAATCACTTCTCTAAGTGACTTTCTAAGCCTTGGTTGCCTCATCTGTACAATGGAAATAATTAAAAGATCCACCATAACTAGGGTGATAGGAGCCCTTAGCAGAATGTCTGGCTCATAGTAGGTCCTCATTGCCCAGTAGCTATTAACCATATAAGAAGAAGTAATTATAGCTTATATAGTAATTATATAAGACTGGCAATTGAATAAACAGAGAAGATCTTGGCCCAAAAGTTGGGAAAAACCTTCCCACACACAGGAGGAGGGAAGAACCAAAGGGAATCAGAGTTCAAAAGTGGAAAATGGAGCAGCTGCTGGTAAGCCCCCGGAGGCAGTTTCACCTTGACCCACAACACTGAAAAGGGGTGTGTCTTCCTGAATAGATAAGGATCAGAAGAACAAAGCATGCTATTAATTAAGTCTTGCCTATTTTAAGTTTATGGAATATTCTTTCCCTTAAAGATAAGCTCACAATTAAAGTTCAAAAGGTAAACACAGAAAGGGGGTGGGGGCCAGTCCCCGCTCTCTGCTCAGCACCCCTTGCCAGCCCCTGGACTAGGAGCTGGGTGGTCTGGTCCCAAAGCCAAGTTTCCTCACCCAGGGTCTGTAGCAGTCAGACAGCAGGGGGTCCAGATCGACTCAGAGAGCCTGGGAACCAGCCCAGGGTGTCTCCTGGTCCTGGTCCCCAGCGAGCAACTAGAACTGAACTTCAGAGGAGGGAGAATGGAGTCGCTTTTCCTTACTTCCCCCAGGAGGATATGAGTCATAGAGAAGAAGCCAGGCAGCACTGGAGTTGCCTAGGATGTAGACAGAAAAAGCAAGCGCCTTCCCATCTGGGTGGCCTTGGGCAAGTCGCTTCCCTTCGGCATCTGGGTTTCCTCCTCTGTAAATGAGCCCCTAGGATTGGAATGAGATTATAGGAAACAGATTTTGAGAGAGTGCCTGCCATGGCCATCGTCGTAAACTCTCCACATAAATTGACTTCTTATTATCTCCCAGATTATTTTCATTGCGTTGACGGTACAGTTTATGGAGTCAGGAAGTGTGTCTATTGTCTATTCCAGGTGTAAGCTTGGCAAGTCACATCCCCTCCCTGCACCTCAGTTCCCTCACCTTTAAAATGAAGTGATTGTAAAGATGGAGTGAATTGATGAATAAAAAAACTTAACCTAGGGATGCCCGGTTGGCTCAGTGGTTGAGAGTCAGCTTTCTGCTCAGGTCATAATCCCCGGATCCTAGTATCAAGTCCCGAATCAGGCTCCCCATGGGGAGCCTGCTTCTCCTTCTGCCTATGGCTCTGCCTCTCTTTGTGTGTCTTTCATAAATAAATAAATAAATAATCTTTAAAACAAAAAACCCTATACCTAACAATACCATGTAAATAAATAAAGCCACTGCCTTCTCCTTTCTGTTCTCTCCCCAGAGCTGGGCAAATTAGGAAAGCAATAAGATGGGATCCCTGGGTGGCGCAGCGGTTTGGCGCCTGCCTTTGGCCCAGGGCGCGATCCTGGAGACCCGGGATCGAATCGCACGTCGAGCTCCCGGTGCATGGAGCCTGCTTCTCCCTCTGCCTATGTCTCTGCCTCTCTCTCTCTGTGTCTTTCATGAATGAATAAATAAAATCTTTTTTAAAAAAAATTTGGTTGCAAGTGAAAGAAAATCAAAGTTATAATGGCTTTGAAGACACAGAGGTTTTTTTCTCTGACTTGTAAAGGACTCTGGAGTGAGGAACTCCAGGGCTTTTGTGGGGGGACAGGAGGGGGGTGGTTCCTAGAGGGTGTCAGGGACCCTCTATATGGTTTTCCATTGACTCCACCTCAGCACTGACTTCTTCCTCATGGTCCAAGATGGCTGCTCAAGCTCCAAGCCTCAAAGCCACATTCCAGCTAGTAAGAAGGAGGAAGAAAGGCAAAGGAACCCAGGTCTTCCTTTTAAGGACACTTCCCAGAAACTGCACATGCTTCTATTCCATCAGTCAGAACTTGGGCACAAGGCCACAGTGAGCTCCAAAAGAGGCTGAGAAATGTATCTTGATTCTGAATATCCTATTAATGGAGAGTTTTATTACCAAGGAAGATGAAGAGAATAGTATTGGTGGACAACTAGCAGTGTCTCCCCAGAATTCAAGTTTCACCCTAGGATTTGGTTTTCAAGCCCTTGTAGCTACTAATACTAGTAACAATGCATGTGTATATGGGACTCTTCAACCCACACTGGGCTCTCCTGTCTGCTGTCTGATCTGACCACTAAAACCCTTCCAGGCACATATGTCGTTATTGTTGTTATGGTTACTATTTCCTCTTGAACAGATGAGAAAATGGAAGTTCAGCAACTAGCTCAAGGTTCCAGAGACTACGTGATGGATCAGGGAATAGAATCTAGTCTGTCTAGCTCCTACTCCTTGGTCTGTTTTCCCACTCCATGGCACTGCCTGTGACTTCATGGCCCCCAAAGCACAAGGAAATGATCCAAAAAGATCCAACAGTGGGGCACCTGGGTGGCTCAATGGTTGAGTGTCTGCCTTTGGCTCAGGTCATGATCCCAGGGTCCTAGGATGGAGTCCCACATCAGGCTCCCTGCTTCTCCCTCTGCCTGTGTCTCTGCCTCTCTCTGTGTGTCTCTCATGAATAAATAAAATATTTTTCTAAAAAAGTAAAAAAAAAAAAAGACCTGACACTGAAGTAGAGGGACATCTGAGGTCAGGAGAATCACTGGGGATGAGGCCTGGAGCCCTTCCTGCGTTTGAGGGTGGCAGTCTCAAATGGCTGCCACCCTCTGCATCCCCATGGGAGAATAGGTCAGATATGCCTCTCAAAACCAGTCAGAGAAGACAGATGATAGAGGAGCAAACATATATATTTATCTATGCATGGATTTTGTTCATTTATTCAATAAATAATTGCTGAGTACCTACTGGACACTGGAGATATTAAAGTGAACAAGGAACAGGTGGTCTCTGCCAACATGGAGCGTCCATTCTCAGGAGGGGTTGGGGATGTCGCATAATAAGCAGATAACCAAAAAAGTATTTTTTTAAAAGATTTTATTTATTTATTCATGAGAGACACAGAGATTGAGAGGCAGGGACACAGGCAGAGGGAGAAGCAGGCTCCATGCAGGGAGCCTGATATGGGACTTGATCGGGGTCTGCAGGATCACGCCCTGGACTGAAGGCGGCGCTTAAACCGCTGAGCCACGGGGGCTGCCCCCCAAAAAGTATTGTAATAAAATAAACAAATCGGGATCCAGCGGTTTGGCGCCTGCCTTTGGCCCAGGGCGCGATCCTGGAGACCCAGGATCGAGTCCCACGTTGGGCTCCTGGTGCATGGAGCCTGCTGCTCCCTCTGCCTATGTCTCTGCCTCTCTCGCTCTCTCTCTGTGTGACTATCATAAATAAATAAAAATTAAATAAATAAATAAATAAAATAAACAAATCAGGCCATGAATTTCATCCATCTCTAAATAGTATAAATGGGATGTGGCCATGGCTTCCTACCTTCCTTCCATAGGGAAGTCCACAGGGAATACCAGGAGGTATTTAAGCACAGTCCTCCCCCGCCCCCACCATGAGAAGGATCCAGCTATTGGAAGAAGTGCAGGGAAAAGCACTTTAAGCACAAAGAACAGCATGTGTGAGGCCTTGAACCTGGCCCCCTACTAAGCACTGTGCATGGATCATCTCTTCACCACCACCCCACCAGGCAGATGCAATTATCATCATTAAGAATAAATAATGAGGGCAGCCCCGGTGGCTCGGCGGTTTAGTGCCACCTTCAGCCCAGGGCAGGATCCTGGAGACCCAGGATGGAGTCCCACATTGGGCTCCCTGCATGGAGCCTGCTTCTCCCTCTGCCTGTGTCTCTGCCTCTCTCTCTCTCTATGTCTCTCATGAATAAATAAATAAAAATATTTTTAAAAAAGAATAATAAGGCTCAAATAGGAAGACAGGCTCCTTGAACTCCTACATGCCTTGACTCCCTTTAGTGGCAGAGCTGGGATTTGAACCCAGGTTCATGTTACCACTGAAGCCCATGCCTCAGTAGCGGTACTCAGCCCCTTTGACCTCTCTCTAAGAAAGACAGGCATCTGTGGAGAATGGGAGCAGGTGGCAGGCACCTCCAGAGGGATGGAGGGATATTCTGGCCCTGCAACCTATGCCACAGGCACAGCCAGCAGCACCAGGGCCACTCGCCAGGACCGTGCTGTGCTGATAGTCCCTCCCTGGTCAGAGAACCAGATCCCAGGTTTCAGCTGATATCTTGTCACTGTCAATGAGAGACTCCACTACTCCTTGGAGGGAGTAGTGCTCCTCTCTCCAGCCATTAAAGAATACCATAGCTGGTTCTCTCTTCCCCTTTCCTTGAGAGAGGATTATGAAAGCATGAGGACGTATGGGAGAGAATAGTAGGTAAATGGGGACTAACAACACAATAATAACCTCGGAGACTTTTATAATGCTTACTATGCTAGGTCCTGCTCCAAGGGCTCCCATGACGCTAACTTGCTTCATCTTCCCAACAACCCTAGAACAGCATCCACATTTTACAGATCAGAAAACTGAGGCCCAAAGGGTCGTATAACTTAAGAGGACACAGCTAACAAATGGCAGAGCAGGGATTTGAACCCAGGTAGCTGACTCCTGAGCTCACACTTCTTTTAGCCTTTTTATTGCAAAATACGACAAACAGAAAAACACACAGAAAAGTCCCTGATGTGGGATTCCATCCCGGGAATGGATCACGCCCTGAGCAGAAGGCTTAACCGCTGAGCCACCCAGGCATCCCCTAAGTCTCTTTCAATCTGTAAATTCTCTCTCCATTCTTTTCTTTTTTCTGTAATTTATTTATGGAAGAGCTTTAGTTGTTTGACCTGCGGACTTTCCCAGCCTGGATTTTGCCAGTGGAATACTCACGGTACAACTCAGCATGTTACTCTGTCCTCTGAATTTCATGCCAACTAGCCGCTGGATCTAGAGGCATGCTCAGACTCAGGTTCTATCCTTCTGGAAAGGCCCCGGGAGGCGGGATGGGGGCGGGGGCCTGGAATGTCTGTTTCCCTCTGTCCTTTGATCAGAGCCCATGCTGTTAACCACATTGCTATAGAGATGCTTCCCGGGTGTCCTTAGTTGCTCCGTGATTTGCTCCACCCACTGGACGCATCTGTCTCCAAAAGCGAGCCTTTTATAGGCAGCATGGTTTCTGCTGCCATGGGGCTGGCTGACACTTGAAGGCAGTCCTTCAGAGGTCCCACCTGAGCTTCTCCACACTCCAGGGGCTGCAGTGGATGGGGCCCTGCCTCCCCAGTGAGCGTCATCTCTGTCTGCTCCTCTCTCCAGCCCAGTTCACCAGGCAGATGGAATTCTGCTTAGTTTCCCAAATACCCATGCTCTCCCTTACCACTGGGCCTTTGCTTGTGCTGTTGCCTCAACTAGAAACTCTATTCTTCTCACCTTCCCTGACTGAGCCTGGCTGATCCTTCAGGTCCTAGCAAATTGTCCCTTCCACATCACCCCCACCCTGCCAGATTATCTTTTACATATCCTCACTTCTCCTAGGCTAACCTCATAGGTAGCCTAGGAAGCAACACTGATGCCACCACATTATGCTTGTTTTCTTAACTGTTTTCCCTGCTAGTAGAGACAAGGAGCCTGGCACAGGACCTGGTACACAGTAGGTGCACAAGAAATGTCTGTCTGGTGCACGCATGCATGAATGCATGGACTTTACGAGTTATACAGAGCCAAATCCAGGCTCAGATTTAAGGACCTTGCAGATAGTGAGAACCCTTCTATGATGACTCACACCTAGCTCCTCCCCAAAGGAGGTAGTTAAGCAGTTGTGTGGTTCAGATCAAGAAAGAATTCCCACCTGGGATAGGGTCCATCTAGAAAAATGAGTGTTGGTTCTTGGAACATAACAGAACCTTCTCTTCAAATGATCTTACTAGGAACCACTAAATATAAGGTTCCAGAGGAGAAGTTTGAGTTTCAGCATCGGTGGATGCAGAAGCCCAGCCCCTGGGTTTCCCCTTGTCCTGAGCACTAGAGTTTCTCTGAACAGTGGCCTGACTATATTCTCAAGTCGCTTTATCCTAGCCACTATGTCTGTGATTAGGAGGCCACCACACTGGGAAAGAAGTGTCCTAGCTGACACCCTAACTCCGCCCCCTCCCTGTGGTGCCATCAGGGGCTCATCCTATCAGCGGACAGAGATGCCCACAGAAGCCCTCTTTCTATGAACTGTTCCTCTGGCCCTCCAGGCCATTGTGTTTCTGTAACCGTGTAGATCTGAGGGCTCTAGGCTGAGCCAAGCCAATACAGGAGCGGGCAGGGCCGCAGGCCTGCCTCACGGGGCACAGAGCCAAGGGCTTAGTTTCAGAATTGGATTATGAGAATGAATTTGGAACTCCCAGCCCACCCCCCACTGGCCTCACGGACATGGGGATTACCCAGGCCTCTGGCCGGGGGCCCTCAGGTCTTCCCACATTCCCTGCCAAATCTGAGAACAAGGATCCTGTCTCTGCTGCAGCATAAGGGCAGGGATTTCTCCACTCACCACCCACTTCCAGCCTTTGGCTCACAGCCCCCTGCTGCCTGGAGCACACCTGCCTCCCACGTGTCTGGGACTACAGCAGTGTTATTCAAATTGTGGCCCATTAGGTAGGAGGGCTCTTTTCAGTGCCCTTTCTTGGGGATAAACCTTTTGCTTCCCCCAGAATCTACTGCTTGCCTTTATAGCCTTGACTGGGGGAATTCAATGCTTTGGTGAAGTTTCTATTCTGTTCTCTGGCAAGAATACTCTTCTGTCATGGGCACTCTTGATTTGTTGAGGCTTTTAGAAACCAAACTGTGGTCCCTGACTGACAGCAAGAACATCCCCTGGGAGCTTGTTAGAGATGCAAATTCATGGACCCCACCTCAGAGCCTGAATCAGAATCACTAGGGTGGGGCCCGGATATGTGGTTTAACAAAATCTCCAGGTGATTCTTACATGCTAATGTTTGAGAACCACAGGCTCAAAGTACACAGGTCCCTCCTGCACACCTGTCTGGTTATTCCCTAACCCCATCAAAAATTCTGGGCAACTGCTACCCACTAACATCTCCTTTATGTGAATGCCAGCCCTTGGAAGGGAGTAACATGATGCCCTGAGAGCACTTCCTGGGGCTTTATTATCCTTTATTGTTCCCCTATTACATACGGGGCTCAGAGAGGGGACAGGACTGGCCCAAAGTCACACAGCAAGTAAACCCAGGACCTAACAACTATACTATCCCGCTCCTCACTCTGCAGAGCAGGCGGTAGCTGTCTGGACATCTGTTCCACACACACACCCCCTGAGATTTCCTCCGTGGCAAATGCGTTGTCCTCAGGAAAGCCTCTCCTGACCTCCCCGGAGTCCACCAGGCCTCCTGCATTTTTCCCTCCTAAAAGCATCACAATTTGTAACCATGTTATTGAAGGACTTTGTGTCTGTCTTCCCGCCAGGCTGGAAAACTCCAGGAGGACAGGAAGTGGGCAGACCCTGCTGGATGCTCACCCAACATCTATTCTCCTTTTTGTACAGAGCCTGCGTTTGTGTGGGACGGTTGGGTACCCAGCCAGGTCACTACCACCCCCAGGGTCCCCTCCAGCTAGAGGTATGGGGTTCTGGCTTCTGAGATGACGGTGGGTACCTAATGGGGTGCAATAAATGCACGTTGAATGCAGGACTGTGGGGCCAGCTCTGGGTGTGCAGTTGGTCCTTGGGAAGTGCGCACCATCTGACCAGGCCCAAGAAGCAAAGACCGCCCGCCACAGCTGCCCTTGCCTTGGAAATACTTTTATTGGTTCCGAGAGAACAGGGCTGTGTCGAGCTGGGACGGGCAGAGAGCTAAGGAGGCGGCGAGAGGCTTTGCCCCGGGGCGGACATGCTGTGTGGGGGCTGCTGGCGGGCTCCCTGGCCCGCCCCGCCAGCAGCAGCTGGGTCCTTGGCACTTGGCGCCCGGCGTCACCTCTGCCGGCTTGGCACTGGGGCCTCCTCGGTGGCGGGCGCCCCCCTTTCCAGTTGCAGGAGTTGTGAGTCTTTCACAGTGCGGAGGGGTGGGGGTCCGGGGTGCAGGCAGGCCCCGTCCGCCAGTCCATCCTGGGCTCTCGGCGGCTGCGGCGGGGCGACGCGAGCTCCGGCTCCTCTTCTCCCGCCGGGGAGCTTGGCAGTCCTGGAAGGGCCCCCGTGGCCTCAGCGGGACATCATCCGGACAAACTCTGGGAGGGCACAGGAGCACCGTCAGGCCCGGGAGCTCAGGCGGCGCCTCCAAATCTCCCTCCCGGATCGGAGGCCGCGCCCCCTCCTCCCGTGCTCCCCCCCCTCCCCAGGTGGTCGTCTCCAGCCCTTCGGCCTCTTTCCATCCATCTCCTGCCCAGCAGCTGGCGGGGGCGCTGTCTCATCTACACAGCTGACCCCTCCAAAACCTCTTAGGGCTCCCTGCCAGAAAATATCCAATATCCTGATGAGGCCTCCCTGCCATGGCCCCAGCTGACGTCTTTCTCACTGCTCACCCCCATCCCTGAGCTCCAGCCACCCGATCCGATCACCCTTTCAGTGCAGCTGGCACCCTCCCCCTCCCTCCGCCTCTCAGCTTGGTCTGCAACCTGTCTCCTCTCTCTTCTTTTTCTTTTAACTAGATTTGACTATTTGGAGCAGTTTTAGGTTCACAGCAAAATTATGCAGGAAGTCCGGAGTTCCATTTAGACCCTGCCCCACACCTGCACAGCCTCCTCCACCATCAACATCCCGCACCCAGAGTGGGACTTTTGTTACAATCGATGAACCTACACCGACGTGTCATTATCACCCAGAGGCCACAGTAACATTCAGGTTCATCCTTGGTGCTGTTCATTCTATGGGTTGGGGCAAATGTATAATGATATGTATCTGCCGCTATCATATCATTCAGAATGGTCTCACTGCCCTAAAAAATCCCCTGTGCTCCACCGGCTCATCCCTCTCTCCCCCTAAACTCCTGGCAACCACTGATCCTTTTACATCTCCTTAGTTTTGTCTTTTCAAGAATGTTATACAGTTGGAATCACACACTATGTAGCCTTTTCAGATTGGCTTCTTTCACTTAGTGATATGCATGGAAGATTTCTCCATGTCTCTTCATGGTTTGATAGCTCATTTCTTTATAGTGTGAATAATAATCCATTGTCACAGTTTAATCCACTCACCAACTGAAGGACATCTTGTTTGCTTCCAGGTTTTGGCAATTGTAATAAATAAAGCTGCTATAAACATCTGTGTGCAGGTTTCTATGTGGATGGAAATTTTAATTCATTTGGGGAACTACCTCTTCCTCCTTGTTCACCTGGTGGCTCCTACTCATCTCTTAGGGCTCTACTTATTTATAGCCTCCTCCAGGAAGCCTTCCCTAATCCCCCCTCTAGCTTGGCACAGATGCCCTTTCTGTACCCCACAGCTTGCTGTATTTCCCCCAAAACAACATGGACTATACTGTTGGCTTCTGCTTTCCTTGCTGGTCTCGGGCTTCTCGAGGCAGATCTTGACACACAGTAGGTGTACAACGCATGCTGGCAGAATAAATGGGGGGTGCTGGGCTTAAAGGGAAGAGCTGTCACCTGGGAGAGGGGGGGTGATACCAGAACACAGAACGACCTAAAAATTTCAGATCTGGTGGCAGCAAAGCCTTCTTTCCATGTAGCCACCCACAATCACTTCAAACTTGGAGTCTACTTGCTCCCCAGAAAAGACCTCCCAACCTTCGTATTCTGGATTCAATCACGCTCTGGCACATGTTTATCTTGACTTTCTGCTTAGAATGCAAGCTCATAGAGTATGAAGTCAATGTTTTACTGTATTTTTGCCCTGTCTCCCCTAGTTGTCTTGAATGGTATCATACAGTCTTATGTATGTAGTGGCTGAGATTCCAGATCTGGTGTATGATCCGGCTCTGCATCTTAATAGTTAGGCAATCTCAAGTAAGTCATATGAATTCTCTGAGCCTCCGTGTCGTCATCTGTAATGTGACACAATAATAGTGCAATCCAGAGAGTTGTGAGAATCAAATGGGATAACATACGTAAGTATACTTAGTACAGTGGCTGGTATACAATACATGTATAATAAATGGTAACTATTATAATTATTACTGATTCCTTTAAAAAAACACTTTTACTGAGCATTAGTTATATGCCAGGTGCTGAATTATGAGGAAATGTAGAGATAAAATGTTCTTCTCCAAAAGTTCCAACAAGCAGAGCTACAACTAGCACCCGAGGGACAGTGTGAAGAATGGGGGAGGGTAAGCCTGAGGTGCCATGAAAGCCCAGAAAAGAGGAATTTGGCCTAGGAACCAGCGAGGAAGTGCCAGAGGAAGTGGCCCCACTGCTGAGTCTTGAAGGATGAAGAGAATTTAATCCAGCTAAAGAACAGAATAAAAGGCATCTTGACAAAAAGAAGAGTGCATTCAAACCAGAGCTTGGCAGGATCATGGACCACAAGTACAGGGGTATGGCTTTAAGGTGGAGTGTGAGTAAAAGAGCAGCAGGAGCTGCAAATGGGGAGGTGATCTGTGGTCTGATCTCCAGGGCCCTGAGTATAGATTGAGCAATGGGGTGCTCCAAAAATATCTACCATGGATGGATGCAGGAGTAGGTGGACAGATAAATGGGTAGAGATGGATGGATGGTTGGATGGATGGGTAGGTGGATATAGATGGGAAAGGATCCCACAAACAGATCAATGGAAGTGTGGGTAAAGGTATAGGAAGATGGATGGAGATATGTGAATGTATGAACAGAAGCATAGAGGTATAGATGTATGAATAGATAGAGGTACACGAGTAAATGGATGCATGGGTGAATGTACAGAAAAATGAATAGATATGTGGATAGATATGTAAGTGGATGAATAAATGCTAGTATGGATAATTGTTTAGAGATGAATGAGTGTTTAGACACCTGGACACGTAAAGAGATGCATGAATGAATGAACAGATGGAGAGAGAGATTTGGCAAGATGGATTGATGGATGGATGGGGGTAGGAATGAATGGGAAGGTGGATTTGGAAGGTGGATTACAGGGGTGCATGGATGGAGGGGTAAGAGAATGGAAGGGTGGGAGCATGGAAAGTTGGAATTTTGATGGATACACAGTTGGCCTGGCTTGGCTTCTCTTGTACATTCAAACCCCACCTACCTTCAAAGTCTACTCGTCCATCCCCATTGAGATCCACATCTCGGATAATTTCCTCTATGTCTCGATGTCCCACCTGATGGCCCAGGAGTTTCCTCATGGCCTCTCGCAACTCACTGGTGCTTATCTCTCCGTCACCATTGGTGTCAAACTAGAGAGGGCAGGGAGCAGAGAGGGGTAGCTCCAATGCCGGGAATGTAGAAGCAGATCCCAAGGTTGGGCTCTTTTTCCAGCCTCATTGTCCCCCAGCTCTGGAAACCCTTCTCTTTCCAAGCTCCTTCCCCTGGTACGTGATCCAGGGCTCAGGTTTCTCTTCAAGTAACCATCCTGGGGTTGGAATCCTAACAACCACCCCACCACCACCCCTGTCTGTCCAGGGCCCATTACTCACCTCTCGGAAAGCATCTCGAAGTTCCTTCACTCCAATCATATCTGCTGTTTCTGCCAGGAGTTTAGGTCCCATTAGCTCTACGAAGTCATCAAAATCCACATGGCCACCCACTGGAGACAGAGGAAAGGGCTAGGTCATTCATCCAATCACTCCCTCATCTCTAATTAGGCAAAGGAAGGCACTGTGAACCTCTCCTTGACCTATTCAGTGCCAGGTCGAGGGTACAACCAAAGGCCAAATGAGGACAGAGAGGTGACCATGGACAGGTGGTTTATCAAAGAATGGCTCAGGGAAGGGATGCCTGGGTGGCTCAGTGGTTGAGTGTCTGTCTGCCTTTGGCTCAGGTCATGATCCCAGGGTCCTGGGATTGAGTCCCACATCAGGCTCCTTGATGATCAGGAGCTTGCTTCTCCCTTTGTCTCTGCCTATGTCTCTGCCTCTCTCTGTGTGTATATCATGAATAAATAAATAAAATCTTTAAAAAAATTTTTTTTCAGAGACAGAGAGACAAAGACACACAAGCAGAAAGGCAGAGAAAGCAGGAGTTAGGAGCATCTGGCCCATATGCCCCAGGCCTTACTCTTGTCCTGCAAAAGAAGGCTCACTCCAATAAGATCCCAAAGCAGGTAGGAGTGCTGGAGCAGTGACACACACCCCACCCCTTGCACACAACACCTTTCAGCCACTGACTGACAAAACACCTGGCTTGGAGAGGCCAGGGCTCTAACCTCAAGATGGGCACAGTACACTAACTCCCAGAGCTGCTTGGTGAAATGAGATTCTCAACACTAGGTGCTAGCTGGCTTGAGAGTTCACCCCCTGTGGGCTCCTTCTCTTCGTGGCCTCACTTCCCTATTCCCTGTTGACCCTTCTCTTCACCTTCCAGAGAAACTGCTTGCACCCAAATCCTTGTCTCAGGGGGTCTGCTTCTAGGAGAACCCAAACTAAGCCAGAAAATAACAAAGGAGTAATGGCTTCCCTTCTGTTCAACAGTCCCTGTAGGCCACATGCAGGGCTGTGTGGCAGGTACTCCCCCACTGACTTCCTGTGCTCCTCTCATTTCACAGTTTACAGCAGAGGAAACAGGCCCAGAGACTCTAAGCAGTTTGCTCCAGGTCATAGAAGCGGGCCCAGAGCTGAAACCAGCCTGTGTGACTGCAGAGGACTGCGAGGGTAGGAAGGGGAAGGGCAGGTGGTGCCCAGGGGAGGGACTCACGGTTCATGTTGATCTGTTGGGACAGCTCAATGAGCTCCATCTCAGTAGGCATGTAACCCATGGTGCGCATGCAGTTGCCCAGGTCCCGGCAGTTGATGTAGCCGTCCTTGTCCTTATCAAATTCTCGGAAGGCCTCTCGGAGCTCTGAGAGAAAGAATAAAAGTGGGCACAGCTAGACAAAAGGATAAAAGTGGGACCTGTGAAGCCTCTGGGCAGAGGCAGCCCAAGCCCCACCCCCACCCCTGTTCCTGAGCCAGAGCCTAGAACTGCCAGGACTGCACTCCCCTGATCCTCAGCACCCCACAGACAATGCCCAGCCCTGTACCAGGCCACATTCCCAGAAGGCCAAGATGTCTCTGCCTCTCTTCACACCAGGATCCCTTCCCTCACCTTCCTGGACAGCTGAGCAACTCTTTCCCCTAAGGGACTGGGTCTTACCTTCAATCTCCTCTGGCCGCAGTGATCTGTCCTGAAACAAAAGAATGTGTCCTATTAGCAGCTGTAAGGGGCCTAGAGGTCATAAAATGCCCAGGCTGGGGACTATACGAGGGACAATGAGCACTGGGTGGAGGGAAGGCCAGCACACATCTTTGAGGGGAAAAGGTGCAGCCCACATCTCTCATAGACACAGAAGATGCCCAGGGACCCCAGAGCCCCATCCAACCTGCATACAGAAACTCTGTGTCCCCATTCCAGACACCAGAATGTGTCAGAGGACAGAGTTGTTCTGGAGGCAAAACCCTGTAAATAAAGTGGAGTGGACGGGTTGCTGTGGGTCACAACAGAAGGAAGGCCTGCAAGGCAATGGGGAAAGGGCTGGAGGGACAGAAAGCCAGAACTGGACAGGCTGCCAGAGAGGGAGGGAGAGGAGGAGGAGGAGCCAAGGGTGTGGAGGCAGAAGTAGGGCATCGCCCACCTTCTCCCACCAGACCCTCATCCTACCTCTTGCCCTGTAATGGGACACGGCCTAGGACCCTGGGGGCTGCCGGTGCTGCTGGCTGCTGCCAGGGTCCAAAGCACACATCTCCAGCTTCGTGCAGTGCCCAGGTCTCCTTGGGGACTCAAGGAAACTCTGGGTCTAGGCATCTGGACAGATGGCAGAGAAGTCTCCAGAGAGCAGGCCCAGAGGATACGTGGGGTAGACTCTGGCTAGTGAGGTGCCAGTCACCCCAGGCCTTCCCAGGAGGCAGACAGATCAGCATGAAATGGATGCCCAGCCGGACCTGTTCAGTAGGCCCCAAAGCTGGCACCCACAGCTCATCCTCCCCACGTATCGCAGCTCTCTGACTTGGCAGGTAGAATGTGGCAGGGTGTGCCCACCCTGAGTAAGCACATACCAGATGTGGGCACACCCCTCCTGAACACAGACACACAGGCGGGCCCCAGTGAGCATGAAGCATCTCAGCTGGGCACGCTGGCTGTTCTAGCCAAGGGGTCAAGGCAGCAAGAGACAGCTTTTGCCCACCCACTGCAAGCTGGCCCCATCGCAAGAGACCCCAGCTCTGGGAAACTCAGAATTTTCTAGAAAGGGGCTGCTGAGCAACATCTCGTGAGACAACCAGGTGCACAGGACCTCAGGCTCAGAAGTGGCTAAATGTGACAGGACAGTGTTGACAGTGTACATGAGCTGTGAATGAGCAGGCTACAAGCTACCCCGTTCAGCATGTGGCATTTCTAGGTGAGGGCAGGATTCACTGAAGGTATGTGTTATGTCTCCGCAAGATGATGGTATGGACTTCAACCATAAAAGCCTGTCACCGTGTACACTGCGAGTGTTGTCACTCCATTCCTAGTCACACTTGGATCTTGGGTGGCCAAAAATAATGATTTTTGCAAAACCCTGTACCCCCAATAAGTGAAGTGAGTAAATAGGTGAGTGTATGTGTGTACATACCCGTGCAGAGTATATTTGCTAGGACAAATCACTCAGATATGAGTCCTTTCCCACTCTTCAAGCCTCAAGAAGCCTCTCTTTCTCCAGGACCCAGCTCTGCAGGATTGGAGAGGAACAGGGTGCTACCCTACTGCAGCCTCCTCCCCTTCTTGCATAGCTGGAACCAGGGAGCAGGCAAGCCAGGTACGTACCCCTTCTTGGTGTGCCTCTGGCAAAGTCCAGGTGGCCAGCCCTTGGATCACATGCTCCCCTTGTGGAGCGTTTGGGGGTATGTGTAGAAGAGCCACAGGTGCACACCAATGTGTTAGAGAAACCGTGAGCACCATCCCCAGGGGTCAGACGGGAGGAGAGTACATGCACACTCCTTTCTCCCCAACGTATGCGGTCAGCCTCCAGAGCCAGACAAACTCAAGTGCAAAGCCCAGAGTTGCTCCTTCCTAGCTGTGGGACCACAGGCAGGTCACTTCAGCATTCTGAGCCATGGTGTCCTCATCATAAAATAGGTTAATACCAGCACCCATGTTACCGGGCCTTTGCGAGCATCCCATGAGACAATATCTGTAAAGTATTTAGCATGTGGCATTCAACAAGTGGAACCCTCAAATGTTTGTATCTGTAACATCATCACCCTCCTCCTGTGACTGTTCAGATATCTGAAGGAGGCTGCCCGGATATAGTAGCTGCTTGTGGCTATTTAAATTGGAATAGGAAGCAAATGAAATGAACAATTCAGGTCCTCAGTTGTACTAGCCACTCTCAAGTGCTCAATGGCCACATGTGGCTGGTGGCTACTATATCGGGCAGCATGGATTGTAGAATATTTCCATCACTATAGGAAGTTCTCCTGGACAGGCCTATGTATTCAGAACTGCTGTTAAGAGAACAGGGAGCCTTTGCATCAGACTTCCCGGGTTTGAATCCAACCTCTACACCCACTAGCTGTGATCCTGAACATGTTTATCTCTCCAACTCAGTCTCCTTATCTGTAAATGAGAGATGATAATAGGACTTACCTCTCAGAGCTGCTCTGAGCCTGACATGAGACAATGCACCAAAGTACTTAGCACAGAGCCTCACACAGAGTAAGTGCTCAAGAAAATAAGAAAGCAAACAAAAAAACATTAGCTGCTATGTTACTTCTTGCTGGTGGAGGTGGACTCACCAGTGCTTTGCAGCCATGGGTGGGAAATATGGAGGGTCAGAATCACACATTGAGGGGTTGGGGTGTATCCATGAGGGGACATGGCTTGCTTCATACAGAGCCCCTCTTCTTCCCAGCACCTCCTCATGCCCTCTGAAGCCAAGTCAAGTGCGGCTCCACTGGGGCCAACTTACGTACAGGCTGCCTGTTCTCAGCGAAGCCCTTGCGCAGGAAAATGCAGGCAGGGCCCAGCAGGTTGTGCATGACGGCACAGTTCTGGGCCAGCATCAAGAGTGGTCCCGGGAGCTCACCGCTGGCTGCCAGCCCCTCCTCGCTCGTCTGCACCACTGTCTGCACCACCGTGTAGCTGCTCTTCTCCTCCTGGCGCATCTTCAGCCAGCACCAAGCAAATACAAAAGAGAGGCAGGCTGTCATCTCCCTGCCCCATTGGCCCTCCTGGCCTCAGCCCAGCTCCTGGTCCTAGAAGGGGCTCTCCTCAAGGAGGAGACCCCTGAGAGTCAAACAGTGGGATTCGGAGAGCTCTCAGGATGATGGGAGGCAGGAGCCAACTTGGCTCAACAGATGGAGTCTCTGATCCTTGATTGAAACGGATGCTCCAGGGAGAGCTGGGGATGACACTCATTGTGTGGGACGTGCGCACACACATGCTCACGACACATCCACATGTACAGAATCACACACTCACGTGAATGTGGGAGCTTAGAGACAAGGAGGCTGACAGAGGCTTCTGCTCCAACCAATGGGAAGCACTCACTCAGAGACTAATGAGTACTGGCCTTGCCCAAGATGCTCCCAAATGGACTTCCGGCCCTGCCCCCCCTGCTGGACCCCACCAGAAGGCAGTGGGGACCGTCAGAGCTGGGAACACACAGAGCAGGTTCAGATAGGCTGCTGGACCAGCAAGTGCACACACAGAGGCCTAACTAACACAGCTGAGCAGGTAGGGTAGGAGGGAGGCCTGGGGCAAAATGAAGACTGTAGGGGCAGTACTACTTAATTCAGGGGCAGTACTACTTAATTCAGCCTAATGTTTCCAGACCTTCTGATTTTATGCTCTGCCTGGGCCAAGCAAAGCCCATCTGTGGGTCAGATTCTTCCCAATTTGCAGCCTCAAGACTAGACACTCTCTGCCCCCCAGCAGCTCTCCTTCCCCCTCCCGTCTCTGGCTCCCTGCCCAGCCCAGCTTGCCCGACCTCTAGAGGCTGAGGCAGGGGCCCTCTCTGCTTACCGAATATAGCTGTGCTCCCAGGCCCTGGCCCTCCCCTCCTCCTCCCCGATGGTTCCCATGCAGCTATAAAAAGTCAGCACTGCCCACAGACCATCCCCTTAGGACAACAGCAGCATCTAGTCACAACATTCTATTCCACCCTGGCCTCCCCAGGATGCCCAAGGCCCCCCAGGATCCAGGACAGGGCACTCTGCCTTCAGTCCTGAGCTTGGATGCCTCCTCTCAGTGTGAGGATTTGGAGGCAAATC
The DNA here is from genome assembly GCF_048418805.1 of Vulpes vulpes. Lineage (NCBI taxonomy): Eukaryota > Metazoa > Chordata > Mammalia > Carnivora > Canidae > Vulpes > Vulpes vulpes. Next base: position 16,669,400 of record NC_132789.1, on the reverse strand, counting down.
TTCCCAAGGAGAAACAGAGCAGCTATAACTTGCAGGGCTGTCTTTGCCCTAGAACCCCAGAACTGCATACCCTACTCTTGTATCCTGCTGTACTACACTTGCTGCCAGACTCCTCCAGCTCGCAGAAGGACATGGCCAGGAGAAGATCCTGTGACCCAGGGGGCAGCTTGTCCTGCCAGGCTGAGAAGCAGAACAAGCTCCCCCAGGCTTACCTCACCCTCCCTCTCCTCTTGTGTGTCTTCTCCCCAAAGCCCCACACTCTGGGGCTACAGACTAGACTCCCTTCCAACTTCCTAAGCCTCTTCTAGGCTGAGAGGGAGGAGCAGTATCCTGGTTCAGACCCAGAGTGAAGGTCCTCAGTACAAGGCCCAAGTTCAGTGACTGCAATAAGGGTGGGTCTTTGGTTGTCTCGGAACTTGACAAATGTTTAACAGTCCAAGGGCCATTCTGGTTTGATGACTCAAAGAGGTCAGAGCCTCAGCCATACTTGCACAGGCTTCTAGGACCCAGGCTAGAGCAAGGGCAGAACCCGGGAGACTTTCCTCACTGGGAGGCCAGCCCAGAGGAAGCCCAAGAGTAGAGAGCGGCTGGACCCCAAGAAATAATCTCCCAAGCTATGTGTAGAGAATCAGCCTTTTTGTTTCTGGCTGAGCCTCGCACACTTGGCTCACAGTGAGCACAAGCCAGGAGGGAGGAGGCAGCAGGCAGCACAGAACTCTGAGAGGCAATTTAGTACACTGGCTTTGGGCTCAAACAGTCTTGGGGACACATTCTGGCTCTGCCGCTTGCTTGCTATGTGACCTTGGGCAGGTGACTTCACTCCTCTGTGCTCTAGTTTCCTTCTCTGTCCAGCGGGAATAAACTCAGGATCCTTGTGAGAAATAAATGAGCTATTGCATAGTGCCTGGAGCATGGTAAGAGCCGAATACATGGAGTTGCCATGGGGATGAGAATGACGGTGATGACGATGATGACGATGGTGGAGATGCAACATAAGAGATGCAGGGAGCCAGAAGGCATTTACTTCTGGCTCCAGAGGAAGTGGGAGCATATTTGCCAATCAGGGAAGAACTGAGAAGGGATGGAGAAGAACACGTTCCCACAAAGGAGGCACCAGTGGTGGCTGGGGAATTTCCACTCCATCTCTTTATCATAATACTGCCTGGCACCAAGTTGCCAGGAGGCTGCTGTTCTTCCCTGGCCAATGATAGCACCTGACAGCCTAGTCCTGTCCTGCACAGAGCCCGGAGCAGGCTGCCTCTCCCCCTTCCTGGCTCCCTGGCTACCACACTCGGGAAGCCAAGTGGGCAGTGGCCCATAGGCTCACAATGTCTCCTGGCACCAAAGGGACAGCTCCCAAGTGTAGCATGGCAACAGGGTCAGCTGGCCTCATGACCTAACAGCTTTCTAACAAGGCAAGCTATCCAAGAGAAGGCAAGTCAAAGCTCTCTCTCCTTGAAGGTATTCAGTGAGGGCTTGGCAAGGTGGGGGCCCGAATCACTGCAGTGAGTGGGGAACCAGGCAACCTGTAAGGTCAGATGTGGGAATCTCTGAATAACACTCCTGACAGCAGGGGAAAGAAAGGCAGCCTCTCATGGAGGCAAAAAATAAAATAAAATAAAATAAAATAAAATAAAATAAAATAAAATAAAATAAAATAAAATAAAATAAATAATAAAATAAAATAAAATAAAATAAAATAAAATAAAATAAAATAAAATAAAATAAAATAAAATAAAATAAAATACCAAACTATGGACCGGCATTGCAAAAATCTCAACTCCGCTTCCACTCGGCTGTATGACTTTAGGAAAGCTCTTAGCTCTTAAATCCAGCTCCTTTCTCTACAAAATAGCCAAGAGAACTACTTGGTGGAAAAGAGCAAATGAAATCAAAGAGGATGGCTATGTTGGAGCTGTTTAGAAGAAAGCAATTATTACTATTACAAAAAAACATGAAATTAAATGCGATACGTTTTATTGTCTTTTACCTTATTCCATGGACTCAAAACAAAACCTCTCCTATTTTCCTTTACCCCCCTTTCTCTGGACACCCAGAGTGGAAAAATTAGGATCATGATGACAGTAATACTAGCTGCCATTTACTGAGGACTTTGTTCCAGGCAGTGTGCACAGCACTTTATTTGCTTTTAACAATCACTTTAGGAGGTAAATACTAGTATTCCCACTTGGTGGACAGGGGAACTCAGGCCCAGAGAGCTCAAGTAACTCACCCAAGGTCACATAGCTGGAAAGAAAAGATATGAGAAGTGTGGTTCGTAAGCACTCTGCTGTTGGGGAGATGGGTGAGGTGGGGCAGAGGGATAATGCTTGCTCTTAAATTCACCTCTTTAAGTTCTGGACAGAACCCCGGGGAGGGTGGAAGGGAAGCTTTCACCCTGTGGTCCTCTAGACTAATTCGGGTCAATTTCTGCTTCTCTGCAACAGCACAGAGGCCACCTCTGATGCCAAAGACTCCCGTAAGATGACAGATGATGTGGGCTGTATGCAAAGAAGAAAAACAGGGGATCCCTGGGTGGCGCAGCGGTTTGGCGCCTGCCTTTGGCCCAGGGCGCGATCCTGGAGACCCGGGATCGAATCCCACGTCGGGCTCCCGGTGCATGGAGCCTGCTTCTCCCTCTGCCTGTGTCTCTGCCTCTCTGTCTCTCTCTCTGACTATCATAAATAAATAAAAAAAAAATTAAAAAAAAAAAAAAAAGAAGAAAAACAGTCAACCCTCGGAAGGATCCAAGGGACCAGTGAAGATTAAAGGGAATTTGATATGAGCAGCTTAACTAAATGAGGAAGACGATGAGCAGAAAAGCCCAAAATGTCCTAAATTAAGAGAGGATTGAACCGACCCAGGAGGTAGTACGGGGTTAGGGACAGACATGCCATTAGTTACCCCAAGACCTTGGGTAAGTCACTTTACCCTGAGTGGTAATCAAGTTCCTTGTCTGGAAAAAGACAGAACTGGAGGAAAACATCCCTATCATTCCTTCTTCCTTTAAATAATATCCACGAGTTTCTTTTCTGGCCTGACTACAGAGGGCCAGAAATACAGGCAGAGCCCACGTGCAGCAAAACCCTATAGATGTAAGCCCAGCTTTGCATAAAAAATGTTTTGGAGGTGATGATTTGCTTTCCAAAAGGAATTCTTGCAAAAGGATATTATCCTGGTGTATAAGCAATAAATCCATGACAAAAAGCTACTTACAGACACCTTTGCTCAACATCCTATTTCTCGGTGAAAACAATTCAGGGCCCTGAACCAGCCTGGTCCTAATTGAGATTCTCTGACCCGATTCAAGAATTATTGAGGGGAGCAAGGCATACCCCATTAGCAATGGGATCTACTTCAAAACCCACAAGTCTGAAGGCTTAGAGACCACCAGAGAGAGGGACAGAGACTCTCAAAGAGATGAATGAGCCCCCAGCTCCACAGCTGGGAAGGAGCCTCAGTAGCAGCAGGCTCAAAAGCCCAGCTCAACCCTCTTCCGATCCAGCAGCCCCCAAGGGGGTCCATCCACTCACATTCTACGGACCTGTGCTTTTCATTTTATGGCTCAGGAACTACGGGGGTTTCTTTCCCGAATCTTATGCTAATTCCCAAACATAGCCCCCGGTCCCCATGCAGCTGTAAGTCCCAACTTCAGCTCAGAGCCTGAGACACAGAAAACGGGGATCAGAGGGAATCTGGAGGGAGGAACAGGGAAGCAGCTCTAGACAGAACCCATGGAAAGGGTAGCAAGCTTCAGATGCCCACCCCCTCCATCCCCAACTCTGGGACACATGGTAAGATGCCCCCCTCCCCTTCCCCAGGACTTGGAAACTCCAGAAACATACCTTCCTTGAGAGATTTCTCAGTGGAGACTTGACACAGTTGCCCATCCTAAGCTGAGGCAGCCCCTCTCAGGATCCCCGGGTCCATGAAGGAGGCTTCTGGGGCCTAAGAGACCTTAGTCCCTGTCACGGCCAAACCCCAGCCTCCCTCTGCCTGCGCAGTTCTTCCTCCTGGCCCGTTCTGAGCCCGCTCTCTTGCGCGCGTGCTCTCTTACTCGTCTGCCTGCTCCTGCTCTCTGATTTTTTTTTTTTTTTTTTGGTGGATTGTGTGTGTGTTTGTGTGTGTGGGTTTAACTTTCTGGACACTTTCTTAAGGAGATGAAGGCAGAAGGGGAGAGGAGAGTGCAGGGTACAGAGAAAATTGCCTGGAGAGCTGATGGCAGAGGGTAGCAAGCTAGGGAAGGCGCCGATCATCTACATCAGATTAGAGCTCAGTCCTCTCTCTGGTTCATTTCCCTTCCCTCAGCCCCTCCTCTCCCGCTGCCAAATCTGCAGGGAGATTGCTTCGGGGAGGGGGGCCCAGAATGGCAGCTGCAGCTGGGAATTAGGCCAGCAGACCCAGAAGGGGAAGCAGGCTAGTTTGGGCCACCAAAGCCAGGTTGCCTCCCAGCTCCAGCCATGTGCACACACACACACACACACACACACATCTGCACACACATACATATGCAAGCACTCAGAGACAGACACACATCCTAATTGCCCCCTGGCAATCCCAGCTGGATTGAGAGCAGACAGTTCCAGTTGAGGGCCTGGAAGATCTTGTGACGTCCCCATCACGCTCCATTTTTCACACTTGCTTCGTCACTGAAATGGGATGAGGCTCCGGGGCTGGAAGCACAAGCTGAGCCAACAGCAGCGAGCGGATCCTTCTGCTCCCTTTGCTATGTGGAGTCTCTCCGACCCAAGAGACCGCGGTGAGGGGGGCATGATGGAGGCAGTGCTGGCGCACAGGCTGTGATGGAGGGTTGCCAACCCTCTAACAATCCTCTGCCTAATCCTGAGCGAGGATCTTTCAAGGTTTCCTTGGGGTGCAAAGCAGAGAGGCCACCCTTTGCTAAGTGGTCTTCAAGGTCCCACGACTGGAACTTTTTAGGTGAGCGGCTCTTCCTCGTCCTGGTGGGTTCCAGGTTTGATGTGGACTCATCTGGAGCTTCAGATGTCACATTCAAGACCTACAGACGGAGCCAGAGGACCCAAGAGCGGAAGTGTCCCCGAAACCTTGCAGCCAGCTTCTCCCAGCAGGGGGCACCAGAGAGGATGGGAAGCCTAACTCTCCCCGCCCCTGATGCAACAACCCTCGCACGAGGCACTGGAAGAGTTTTTAGTCCAGAGAGGCTGCTTTCCCAGGGACGTTTGATCCAGCTAGAGTGGCTGGTCAGAAGTCCCATTAGGGGAGTGGGCGGGGCACTGCCCAGGAGGTGCCACAGGCTGGCTCCCAGGGAGCCGGGGGAGGAAGTCCCTGGATAGCTCTTGACGTCTGTGCTGCTGCTGACGACGGAACAGTTTAATCAGGGGAGTTACTCAGCAGCCTTGTTTGGGCCAAACCTCCAAAGGGGGTATGAGAAGGGGGGGGCAGCCCCTGAGGGCAAAGGGAGGAGCCTGGGGAGGTGTTGATGCTCAAAGGGCAGGAAAGACACCAGGGAGATGAGACCGAAGAGTGAGCAGCTAACATAAGTGCCTTCTCCAAAGACACGTTCCTCCACAGGAAAGCATCAAGCAGCCTTTCTGTGGGGCGGGGAGTCAGGGTTATGAGACTCAGGTGCATGAGAAGGGTCTACAGGCCTGGGGTTGAGTCATGCCTCTGCTGCCAGCTTCTGACTTCTCACATTCTAGAGCTTCTGTTTCCTTGCCTGGAAAAAGGGGGTTTCCCCGTATCTTGCTTATAAAGCGGATGTGGGCAAGTACCCAACACATAATAGATACTTAATGAGTAAGAAATAGCTCATTTGTCCAGGGTTTGTGTGCCAGGCACTGTGCCTGGCTCTAGGAATGCTGTGGGGAACAAGATAAAGCATGGTACCTGCTTTCAGGGAGTTCATGTTCTAGCAGGCAGGCAAGAGCTATTAAAGAGCTATGAATGCACTTACTGAATCACGTTTCAGGTAAATGCTACAAAAGGGAAAACACAAAACCTCTGAGAATGTGAGACAGAGGAATCTGACTTAGTCTGGGGGGATCAGAAAAGACTTGGAAGATGAAATCTAGTAAATCAACTATCTGCAGACTCTTGACAAGCTGGGGCTCACCAGGGACCCCAGAGGGGAGCTGGGTTAGGTTCCAGGTACAAACCCAATTTATATTAACTACCTGGGCAGATATAGGGAAAGGCAGCACAGCGTCAAGTGAGAGTCTCAATGCTAGCTGCAGATGATTCTGATTTAATAGGTGTAGATGAGCTCCAGGCACGGGTGGGGTTTAGTGCTCCAGGAATTCTAATCTGCAGTCAGCGTTGAGGACCACTGACACAGACGCTAAAAGCTTAGAATGCAGGGGCAGACAGACCTGGGTTCCAATGTTGCCCTGCTGCCTAGCAAACTCTATGACCTTGAGGACTTGTGAATCCTTCTGAACCTCAGTTTCTTTTAAAATGGGTACACTAATAACCCTTTCCTCCTAGGGCTGTTGTGAGGAGTTAATGAGATAATATATGTAAAGGGTTTGGCACAGTGCCAGGCACCTAGAAGGTGCCCCCTTCCCTGGCCCAGCATTAGTCTTAAAGGGCCAGCTGTGCCCGCCTTGCCAGACTCAGCAGAACACCCACTCAGTCAGACCTGGTGACTCCTGCCCCCTGCAGGCCAGCCCGGAGCACAGCACCCGCTTGCCGACCTTGGAATATGCCTGTCCTTGGAGGCAGGAGACAGGAGACAGGAGACAGGAGACAGCAAGACCAGGCCCCTGTGGAAAAGTCAATAAATCTCATCCTTTTTTACAGGACAGGATGCTGACCCTAGCTTGAAGCAGCAAGGGATTCAGGGATTCAAACTCAGAGCTTTAAAAAAAAAAAACAAACTCAGAGCTTTGCTTAAGCTATTTTGGGCTGGGCAGGTCAGGGGGTGGTGCTCCTGGGTGACCCGAATAACTGGTGATCTAGAGGAGGCAGGTGTCTTGACCTTTAGAAGAAATTTGCTTTTGCATATGTGTGTATATATATATATATATATATATATATACACACACACACACACACATATACTTTTTTTTTTTTTTTTAAGGGCCAACAGGTAGGGGCTTCTCTAAGGAACAAAGCACATTGCCCAGCCCCACCTTCCCTCTTCACCCCAGTGGCCACAACCCTTGGACTTCCAGAAGCCTACACTATGAGTTCTGGAATGCAGTAACAAGATCAGAGGGATGAGAAGGATAAACCCACTGCTGATTATTCCTGATTAAGAGGGAGGCTGGCCTCCAGCCCTGATCGGTTCTATCACTAGCATTTGAACTTGGATGACAGCCCAGTGTGAACAGGCTCAGGGAAAGCTGGGTCATAACCTGAAAGGTGCTTTGTGGATGCTTCTGACAAATAGGAAACACTCTTATGGGGACACCTGGGTGGCTCGGCGGTTGAGCGTCTGCCTTTAGCTCAGGGTGTGATCCCAGGGTCCCGGGATCAAGTCCCACATCGGGCTCCCTGCATGGAGCCTGCTTCTCCCTCTGCCTGTGTCTCTGCCTGCCTCTCTGTGTCTCTCATGAATAAATAAAATCTAAAAAAAAAAAAAAAAGGAAACACTCTTATGTGACTTCCCACCCAACTCGTTCTTTAGAGATCATAGTCCTGCCACTTACTTACTCTGTGGCCCTTGGACAAGCCACTTCCCCTCTCTCAAGACTGTTTCCTCATCTCCAAAATGGGGGGGTGATAATGCCAACCTTTACAGGTTGTTGAGAAGATACTTAGGCAATTGTTTAGTGAGCTCTTGGCTGAGGTCTCAAGCACCCTTGTTCCTTCCCCCAAACAGCAAAGGCAAACGCAGCTGTCTTGGAGGACTCTACAGGATTGATATCAACCCCAAGCTGACCTTCTCTTTCCTTTTCCCCAGGCACCAGGGGAAAGCAATGAGGGCTCCCACTCTCTCAGAGAGCAGGAGGGAAAGACTTGACAGGAGTGAATGATATACACAGCCCTCATCCTAGAAAAACAGGCCTAGTATGATTGAATCCATTATGACCCAAAACTTCATGGTCTCACGCCCTCATCTAAACTATAGGAACTAAAGAAACTCTGCAGAGCAGAGGCTGGAGATACTGGTCATTCGCCCATTAGATACTGTGTTCTTGTTATGTGCAAAGCAGTTTGGGAATTGGGCTAATTTATTCAAGTTAGAAGAGATGTCTTTAGAGCTAGAAAAAGGGGAAGGATGGAACAGAGATGCAGGCTTTATGCACATCTGACTTTTCTACAAGGGGTCTTAGAGTAAGGAACTTAGAGTAAGGAGCAGAAAAACTGTTCTTAAAGTAGTTTTATAAGGGGATGCTTGGGTGGCTCAGTGGTTGAGGATCTGCTTTCAGCTCAGGTCATGATCCCAGGGTCTTAGGATCAAGTACCACATTGGGCTCCTCGTGGGGAGCCTGCTTCTCCCTCTGCCTATGTCTCTGCCTCTATGTGTCTCTCATGAATAAATACATAAAACCTTTTAAAAAAAAGAATCCTGATTCCTGTTCCCCTAGTGTAGGACCTATCTTGGACCCTTCAGTGTCACTTTGAGCCCTAGCTCTCCTTGACTGTATTACAAATGAAAAGGAGATTCAGGACAGCACTTGGTAGTTAATTGACAGCAACAATAATAACTATTACAGATGAAGCCCTTGCTCTGCACCATGCACTGGCCAAAATCTGTACATATCTTAATGTCCCATTTAATCCCCCCCAAGCCCAGTGAGGTACTATGATTTTCTTTATTTTGTAGATAAAGAAACAGAGGCTTAATGAGGTTAAGCAATTCAGTTAAGGTTAAAAATATATATAGAGCTTGGGAGACATGAGAAATAGACCTTCCCAGGACTATATTTTGCCCTAAACAGATTCTATCTGAATGTTTCTGTATTCAGAATTCCATGTCTCTTCTCTTGGTCCTGGTCCTGAATCTAAGGACAGAAATCTCATTGCAAAGAGAAAGGATGGAAAGACTATTTCTCCACTGTCTCAGGAGACTGGAGACTCTGACCCAAAAGTCCGAGGCTGGGTTCGGTTGTCATTGCTGTTGCTGTTCAAGAGGATGCCTAGAGCTGTCAGCAGGAAGCCCAAACTGAATGTGCTGAGCTTTACAGAAAAAGTCTGCATCTCCAGAAGCAAGAGCTTCCAGAGGGAGGTAGTAAATATTTGATGGGACCTTCCAGCTCTTCCTGACTCAAGTGACCCTGGTGACATTTCAGAACATTGGGCTGTAGGATAGTCCTCATTAATGACTAAGAAAGTAGGAGAAGGGAGAAGGAAGAAAAAAGGAGGTAGCTGAAATGCTCTGAGCTCACAAAGGCCCATGCAGGCAAATTCTGTGAGACTGGAAAAAGAAGAGACTCTTTTTCTAGGAGTGAAGTCATATTAGCAGCAAAATAAATAGCCAGAAAGTGAGTGATTCTGGGCCAGTGAACTACCCTTACAAATTACTACATTGTAAGCTCCAAAACAGCCAGAACTCCAGCTATCTTGTCCACTGGTGTCTCCGCAGTACCCATAAATGCCTGGGTAAAGTAGGTGCCCCCAAATTATTTGATAAATGTTTGATTAGATGTCACTGATTCCACAACCCAGACTCACTCCATTGACCACTGCCTGGGACACTCTATGTCTCCCACCTAATACATAAGCCACCGCAGTGAACTTCCACCTCAATATGTCTGCACTAATTCTCAAAGCTCTGCATCCAAATCTCTACTCTGGAGAACTGCTTTCAGCTAACGCGGCTAACGAGGGCTCCCCACAGGAACAAAGCCACACACTGCTGCCCTATCACACCACACAGCAGCCCCGTGCAACCCAAATCCACGTGCAGCTACCTTCATGTCAGACCTCCCCTGGCCTCAGCCGCCACGGAGTAGTATTTTGAAAAAGAATGTGCAGATCTGAGGCAGAACACACACAGCCTCCTTGGAATTCTGATCCAGCATGGCAAGTCAGAAGCTTAACACGGCTTCTCTCCACTACATCCTAACACAGAAACACTCAGGGCCTCTTCTTCCTCCACACACAACGAAAACTCTCCCACCAGACCTCTGCATCACATCCCTCTTCGGCTGCCGCAGAACAGTTTCAACGCTGTGCCAATAAGTTTGAATTAATTATGGGCTCAGACTAGAGGAAACCCTGGCTTTGCTCGGGAGTTCACAGGTTCCTCTCTGCGAACCTCTCTCCCGGGCAGCACACCCCAAACTGTAGACCTGGACTCGAGGACAGCTGCTCAGGACCCTTGAGAGAAAAGCCTACAGGAAACAAGAGTAGCCACTAGTGACTCCTTAGTGACCTTTCTAACCTTAGAAGGCACATCAACTTAGTCTGGGGTGTTATTCCACGTCCTACGACCTGACAACTGCCCAACTGCCATCCTAATGGCATCCCTGGAATGACAATCTCCTTAAAACACCCCAAAGTTCCCATTTGAGCAATAGCTCTGTGTAGCCCCTCCATGCCTACCCAGACCCTTCTCTTTTCTTGTATTTTTGAGTCTCCATTCGGCTCTCCTAACTTTTCCCAGGTCTCCGGGGCCACCACAGCCCACGACTAGCGTCCCCCATGCCCAAGCAAGGCTGTGTGCCCCGAGGTGGCCATTCTTGAGTCTCAGACCCCAAACCCCTTGCTCCTTTAGGTCGCTCACTGGCAGTCTTGGCTGGAGACCAGAGGAGTGAATTTGGCGCCACCTGCTCGGAGCACCCCTCCTGACCCCTGCAGATCTCCAGGCGGTTTGCGGCGGTCGTTCCCCTCCAGGACCGGCCTATTCGGCAGGTGGCGGGCGGCGAGGCGCCGGTACCTCGCCCAGAAGAGGCCGGGAGCGTGGACAGCGCTCAGGGTGCTGAATCAGGCACGGGGGAGGAGGAGTGCCGGCCAGGGCGCAGGGCTGCGGAGGGACTACGGGGAGCGTGACCCGGGCCGCGGGAAGCGGCGGGAGGGCTGTGGGCGCGCAGCCGTGCAGGGTCCCGAGCGCCTTTCCCGGGAGCGCGGGCGGGAGGCGCGGCCCTTACCTGGCCGAAGGCGGAGCTGAGCATGGGGCGCAGCTGGTGGAGGAACGGGTCTGCCTCGGACGCGGCGGCTGGAGCGGAGTCCCCGCGACCCGGGGCTCGCAGCGAGCCCCGGAGGCCGAGCGCCGGGGACAGCCCCCGTTCCTCCCCATCCCGCCCGCGGGCCGGCGGCAGCGGCGACGGCGGCGAAGGTCGGGACGCCGCGGCCGGCAGCGCCTCCCGGGGCCTGCAGTGCGCCTGGGGGAGCCCGCGCCTGCTCCCCCGCGCGCCCTCCTCTCGCGGCGCCGGCCGGCACAGGGGCCTCCGCGAACTGGGGTCCCCGGACGGCGGCGGCGTGCCTGGGCTGGTGCCAGGCAGCCGGCGGCCAGGCAACCCTGGCTCCCGGGCAGGGCCGTGGCGGGGAACCCGGCTGCCCCCGCTCGCCGCCGCCTTCAGCAGCGACGTCTTGGACTCGCTTTTGGCGATGTGCGAGCTCATCGCGGCGGGGCCCGCGCTCGCATGGCCCGGCGGGGGCGGCGCGGTGCGGCGCTGCGCGGGGCCCCCGGCGGGCAGAGAGCGGGGCGCCCGGCGGGAGCCAAGCCCGAGGACGCGCTGGAGGCGGGCGCCGTCCCCCGGCCGCTTAAATGCGGCCCCGTCGCCGCCGCCCATGTGACAGCGCAGCCTCTACGCCCGGAGCCCCGAGCTTCCCGGCGGCTGGCGGTGCGGATCTGGGGGGGCCGCCGGCTGTCCCCGGAGAGCCCACCCCCGGCTCCTCGGCGGCCCAGGTACCGCCGCGCCCCGCCCCTTGCCCCGCCCCGCGCTCGAGGAGCCCCGCTTCCGGGCGGCCCCTGGTGGCGGAGGGGACACTGCGGCGTGGCGCCGGGAGCGCTAGGAAAGGGGCTTGGCGGATGGCCCCAAAGATGCCCCGACCTTGGTGGCCCGCACCAAGGTCTTAACACGCCTGGCGGCTCCCACAGTGACCCGGAGCCGCCGGAACCTCCAGAGATGCGGGCGGGATGCTCTCCCAGGGGGTGCAACTTTGGAAATGAGGAGAAAGGTGCAGTAAACTGGCGACCTTAGGATAGAGGCACTCTGTGACAGCACTTTGCGCAGACACCAGAGCCAGAATGGCGAGGAAGGACACTGCTGGAAGGAGTGTCTGTGGGGTATTTCATCCACTCCAGTACCGCGGAGTGCCACCAGCATGACCCTGGTACCTCAGCCAGAGAACGTTTTCAGTTGTCAAAACAGAAGAGAAGCCAGGTGGCATCTGTATAACCTGGACTTTGCAGGGCCTGATGATGATCAAGTTTCAGGTAGGACCCATTTGCTGTTCCTCCAGCTGTTGGCCCTCCCCTCCCCTTCACATCCTTTTAGATGTTAGAGAAATTCTTGCTCCTTTGGGCAGCCAGGGAATCACAAAGGCCTGATCTGAATCTCAGATCCTAGCTCTGCCACTTTCTGAAATTCCCCAACTTGGGCAAGTATCATCAACCTCTTCGAATCTTTTCTCTTCTCTAAAATTCAGGTAACAATCCTAACCAATTCCTTGGTAACATGTAATAACACCATGCACGTTAAAGATCTGGCCCTGTACTTGAAACAGGGCCCACGGGCAGTTCACCCAGTTAGTTCCTTTCCCTCTGCACCTTATGAGGCTCCATTTACCATTCTTGTCTAGTAATGGGATACTTGAAATTCGAAGGGGGGATGGGGTATGAGCTTCCCAGGCTCTCTCCCTATTCTAGTCTCTGCCCTGATGCCATCCATGTGTGAGAATCAAGCAAGTTTAGTCACCGCCTAGCCTCAAGAGGACAGATGGACAGATTGCCAAATGCTACACCTCATTCATGCCAAGGGTTCACCTTCCTCTGCACTGCCTGATTCTTTTACATCCCCAAATGCAGAGAATTAAGAAAAACAAATGACATGGGTAGGAAAAGCAACTGCCAGAGGCCAAAGGGAACAAGAAGAGTGCGGCAAACTGTTCCCTAGCTCACCTATAAGGGACCGAGCTACCATACCAAAGTCACTCAGGTTCCTAAAGCATAAACACTAAGGCAGGCTGGAGTGCAGCCCAAAAGCCTCATTGCACTCAGATGTAAAGGGTGTGAAGGGCCTACCTTCTCCGAGTTTGGGGTGAACCAATATCTTACTTATCCCAGCCCTGAGAACAATGTGTGTTCAGCAGGGTTAATAGCCGGTGTACATTCTGTATAAATCACAGGAGATCAAATACCTTATGAGAATCCCTCAGGAGCTTATCAGAGGCAGTGGGCAGAAAGGTGTTCTAAATCCCTGCTGTGCCACTCTTGATTGTCTTTCTGAAATTCCCCAAGTATTCCTGGGCCAGTCCTCTGTTAACAACCAATTTCTGAAAACAGTGAGGAACCTGGCTGTGTCACCTATGATATTAGAATAAATAAAAGCAATCAAGATTATGTTTGTGGCGCAAATGGATGAAACTCTTGCACTCAGATTCTGGATAATTCCTGAATACATGCCAAGATTCCATTTCATTTGTACAATTTGCTAATTCATTGACTTAAGGATTTCTAGAACCAGGCACCATGTTAAACACCTGGGATACAAAGATTCATCCATTCCTTCAACAAACACTTGAGTCCCTGTTATTTGCCAGGCACTCTTCTAGGTACCAGAGACATGGTGATAAACAAAACAGTCTCTCTTCTTGGTGACAAATGAACAACTCTGTAAATGCATGGGAAATTAATGGTGATAAACTGATGGTGCTTACTGCCATGAGGAGAAATAAAGCAGCTAAGAGAGGAGGGCTTAATGGAGGGTGCTCTTTTAGACAGTGATTAGAGAGGGCCTCTCTAGGGAGGGACCACAGCGAAGCAAGGGAGCAAGCCATGCACATATCCAGGGGAAGAGCTTTCCCTGGCAGAGGAGAGATGGTTCCTAAATCCTGAGGAGAAAACAGCTTGGCATATTCAAGGAGAAGCAAAGAGACAAATGGGGCTGGAATGAGCAAGGGGGGAGAGTGGTACAGATGAAATTAGAGGGGAACGCAGGGGCCAGACAGCCGAGGGCTTTGGGTTTTTTTCTAAATGTGAAGGGAAGCCGTTAGCGTTAGTGGGTTTGTGGTAGAGGAGCGGCAGATGGTTGTTTACGTTGTTAAAGGATCATTGGCTGCTTTGCAGCAGGTCCTCTGTTGGACAGCAGTGTGGCAACGTGGATCCAGTCAGGTGCTGTCACATGGAACAGGTGGGAGAGGATGGCAGCTTAACTAGAATGATTGGTGGGGGAGGTGGCGAGAAGTGGTCAGATTCGAGAGATATTTAAAGAATGATGGTGAGATTCAGCCCCTTCTCTCAAGGAATTCACAGAAAAAAATCAAAAGAGGAGCAAAGCCACTATAATGTAATAGGAAATAGGCAATAAGGGAATGATAAACTGGGCACGAGAGTACCAAAACAGAAACCCTTATGGGGAAGGCATTGGAGAAGGTGACATTTGAGCTGTGTTTGAAGAAGTGAAATATCACCAGATAATTAAGGAAGGTAAAAGGAAGGTCATTCCAGGCAGAGGAAACAGCTTAAGTGAAGGTTTGGGAGCATGAGCCTAGCCTGCACAGTGTGTTTGGGAATCCTTTGGGGACTTGGGGGGAGGGGGGTGGGCAGTAGACAAGACCAACCTGGAAAGGTGATTGAAGGAATATGAAAGGAATGAAATCCTTGTGAAATCCTTGTGAAATCAAGGATATTCATAATCCTTGTGAAATCAATGGGACCTACTTCCCTAAGGTCCGTCTTGTCCACTCCATCAGAATGCAGCTCTGCCTGTGTCCTGTACATCCTTGTAAAACCTTCAAGAATTCTCTGTTGTTGGGCAGCCCAACAGGAAGGGCTGAATTTCTGAAGGAATATGAATTTGACACTCAGGAGCACATCCTTTATTCGTTCAACAACAGAGAATTCTTTTTTTTTAATATTTTATTTATTTGGGGGGATCCCTGGGTGGCGCAGCGGTTTGGCGCCTGCCTTTGGCCCAGGGCGCGATCCTGGAGACCCGGGATCGAATCCCACATCAGGCTCCCGGTGCATGGAGCCTGCTTCTCCCTCCGCCTGTGTCTCTGCCTCTCTCTCTCTCTCTGTGACTATCATAAATAAATTAAAAAAAATATTTTATTTATTTATTCATGAGAGACACAGAGAGAGAGAGAGAGAGAGGGACACAGGCAGAGGGAGAAGCAGGCTCCATGCAGGGAGCCCAACGTGGGACTCGATCCCAGGTCCCAAGGATCACACCCTGGGCTGAAGGCGGCGCTAAACGGCTGAGCCACCTGGACTGCCCAACAACAGAGAATTCTTGAAGGTTTTACAAGGATGTACAGGACACAGGCAGAGCTGCATTCTGATGGAGTGGACAAGACGGACCTTAGGGAAGTAGGTCCCATTGATTTCACAAAAACGAATGAGTGCTCACCACGTGCACCGCGTGCACCATTAAGAGAGTGGTAGATAAATGGCCATCGTGCCTTTCTTTGCGGATGTTAAGTCTGGTGGGGAGGTAACGGGGACTATATATAGAGGCAGGGTCAGATTCAGGAAATATTTCAGAAATAACATCATTAAAACAGGGAAAGTTGGGGATGTGGAAAATGAGGAGGGCTTGCCTTTCTGATTGTGAGATACAATGGGAATACAGTTACTGCAAAGTATCCTGCCTCGGAGAAATAATTTTTAAATAATCCATATGAATTATATATACTTTAGAGCTCTGAGAGCATTTTCACATAAAACTTCTCACTTTTCCTTAAGTGTTACACAAGCTGTAATTATTAAATAATTATATGTTGCAATATTATCTGACTGTATAACCCTCGGTCAAAGTGATGCAAAAGAAGAGCTGATTTGGAGGCCTGGAAAAGACATCCCAGCATATGAGGGCAGTTAGAGAAGATGGGTCTGAGACCTTGGCAGCAGTGTCAAGAGAACAGTGTGCTTAGCTGTCTGTATGTCTTACTTCTAAAAAAAATCCATTCACAAGGAGTAAGGCAGGGCTGAAGGCAAAATTCTGAAAAACGTACAAGGGTCTTCACTTCCCGCCCTGATAATGTCATCTCTCTGTAGCAAATTCCTCTAAAAGAACTGTTCTTCCCTGACCAGGACTGTGCATCATATTTAGAGTCTAGAAAAAGGTGGTGGAGCATTTGCACAGTGGTGCTTGAATTAATTCTCCATGACGTTTCTTGTCTAGCTCGTTCCTTTCTGCCTGTTGTCAGAATCAAATTCCGTACTTAATCTCTCCCTTGTTTTCAGATGACAAAATCTCTGTTAGGTTTCAGAAAGCTGGGATTACAAAATGTTCTTATGGCTTTAAGTCCTCTTTGGTGATTGGGGAACTCAGGAAAAGGATTGGATGAGTTTTTGTTTTTGGTGGGGAGAGGGCAGCCAGTGGACTAGATAGGGGATCCCTTTCCAGAAATCTGCCTCTGGACGCAAATATTCATCACTTAAGAGGATTCCAAGATTTTTAAAATAAAGTGAAAATGGATGTGGGTCACAGGAACACATGTGTGTGTCAAAACTGAACTGCACACATAAGACTACACATCTCACCATGTATAAATTATAACTCAATAAAAAGATCAAACAGGCAGGACAGATAGAGCAAAAATAATACTGCCAAGTAGAACCAACTTGGACTGTCTTAGGGATGTGATTTAGCCATGATTTTTCAAAATAGTAGCAATTGAACTCTGTTGGTAAGAATCTCTGACAGTGAGGCCAAGGTTGTCATGAGCTGATTCCTATGTAGGCCACTAGCTCTCCATGGTTTTGTGGGTGCAACTTGTACCATTCATCTTAGCTAGCAAATTCTGTATTTACTTGTTTCCTGGTTCCAAAGACAAAGGTGAAAGAAAGCACAGATGAGGGAAATTCTGTCCCCTATAGATGACTCGTCAGAAGTTACCAACTATTATTATTATTATTATTATTATTATTATTATTATTATTATATTACTGAAGTACAATTGACACCCAATGTGACTTTAGTTTCAGGTGTACAACAGAATGACTCAACAACTCTATACATTATGCTGTGCTCACCACAAGAGTAGTTACCAGCTGCCACCAGACAATGCCATTATGGTACCACTGACTATATGCCCTGTGCTGTACCTTTCCTCCTTGTGACTCAATTCATTCCAGAACTGGTTACCATCTTCTAAGAACAGCATGTCTGATCTCCAAATGTTAGAACATATCATGACCACTGGTCTCCTTCAGAATAGTCCTCCCTTTCCTTCCTTAATCCAGAGCAGTTCTCAGCCTCTCTGAGATCTTAACTGGGTGCAGGAGTGATCATCCCCGCACCCTCATGCCTTACTCTTAATACGATACCACACACCCCTGTATTCCATTGGAGGAGATATATACCAACAGCGTACAACACACTGGAAGTCACCATTATAACCGTGCAGTTTCCATTAGCTGAAATGCAACCCATGTTCTGGTGACCTAATGACACTCCAACCACAGTGGCCTCCTTTATTATATGCCCCTCCCCCAAAAGACAGTATGTTCCATGAAAGCAAAGACAGGCCTGTTTTAGTCACTACAGGATATCCAGCACCTAGCACAGTAACTGGCACATTATAGGTGGGTCACCTAATATCTAGTGAATGACTAACAAATCAAAAGAAGCCAAGCATTCCTGTTTTTATGGCAACAGTCCCCTATGTTTGGACTAAATGGGGGGAAATACAATTGAAAGATGATTCGACATGGTTTGGTCTGGTTTTCCCCTTCAGATAGATCATTTTCTTTGTATGTATATACAACCTGGATCCCCAGTGACCGGCCAGCATAAAAGTACATGTGACCTTTAAGGACCAGGCCTGTTTTTGCCACAGGCTGGAGGGTTCTATGTCTTTTAATTGCCTGGAGGTCTCAACCAAAATCAAAGTCAGCCAACAGTGCAGACTGTGAGCAGGGTGGTTACATCTGTGGCACTTGGAAATGCGCCTGGCCCTACACCAACCAGACCTCCTAGTACCAAGAGGTTGGAAACAAAGTGGGTTCAGCAAAGGAAGCTCACAGTGCTGCATAGAATGGTAGAGCTACTCAGGACGTCACCTAGAGTTAGACCCTCTTGGCAGTGAACTTAAGTAGACTGGGAGGCACTGGGAGCTCAAAGACATAACCATTTACCAACTCGCATGGAAGTATTTCAGTATTTTCACAATCGAAAGGCAATACCAGCGTGTATTGTCGGATTTCTGGTCCTGAGTATCAGTAGAACTATCCAGGAAGCCCCTGCTTCCTCAGAAGCTGCAACGTCCCAGTGTTCAGATGAGATGTATAAGCAGTGTGTTTGCCTGGACATCTAAACATTGTGGCTCTGACTGACAGGATCTTGATGGGAGGCTCCTCACCTTACAGAGTTTGAGATCATTTTCCTTTAGCAGGGCTGACATCACTGGCCTGAAGGTAGATTCTACGCAACTGCCCTATCTGGAGAACAATCATTCCTGCTGGTATGTGAGTCACTGAGAGAGAGAGAGAGAGAGAGAGAGAGAGAGAGAGAGAAAATTCAGAGACCTTCTGAAGCAGATCTCTGCTCCCCCAGCACTGACACAGCCAGCTCTGTCCCTGGGCTATGTGTAACCCAGCAACAATGACGGATATGAAGATGGGGCTGGATCAGGAAGTCGAAGGTCTGGAGCAAAAACCCCAAAGATACTCAGCCTTTAATGGAGGGCTTTCAGAAAAGATCCGACAAATTCTCTGCCCTTTCAACTTCACTTTCTGTTCTCTTTTTATCTGCTTTCAGCATTTCCAATTAATCTTGGAATGAGAGCCCAAGGCAAGAAGCCAGTGGTGCCTGAGGAATGCTAAAGAGCAAACCGATCCAGGGAAACAAATGCCAGCAAGGGACCCCACAGCAAAGAGACAGACACTGTGAGCAACTCTCCTGTTACCATGAGGCTTGCGAGGCGTGTGCGCGGGTCTCCGCATTGGCACCATCTGCCAATTCCTCAGGAGGACAGAACAAACCAGCGAGGCATGAAGATTAGATTATGTAACGCTCGAGGATTGCTGTTTTCAAAGAGGAAACAAATGGAACAAATTGATTTGTTTGTCAGAGTCATGTCACTGTCAGAGACCCGTTCCCTCCTTCTCCAAGAGGACCTCATTAAAGGGGGAAATGACTGCACAGATTCACAACATGTGAGACCACAATCAGCTCCATTCATAAGAACAAGTCCAATTTCCAGAGTTGCACTGATAAATCCTGCTCTGCCCCCTTGCCAGAAAAATGACTATTCCCTACTACCTACTAGGTACTGACATGGCAAGGAACGTAACTGCCAGTCACAAGATTCAGAACCTGAGTGCTTTCCTGAACTGACCTCACTTGCTTCTGCGGGAGCAGTAGCCAATTTTGAGACCAGTGGGGTCATGTTTACTATTCAGAGCTCTAAACAGGTGCTTTGATAGAGTGGGGATGTATTCTTAAAAATACATGCATCAGTAACATTGTATGGTGACAGATGGTAACTACACTCATCTTGGTGAGCCCTGAGTAATGTATAGAGTTGTTGAGTCAGTGTTGTGCACCTGAAACTAAGAGAATATTGTATGTCAACTATACTTTGATAATGAATTTTTTTCACATACATGGGGCAAGAAGGAGAATTCATTGCATGTCTGGGATTCTTTTGCCATTGCTGGGCCTCTCTCAAAATGCTAAGCAGAATAATTTTTATGGTCACATTCAGTAGAAGAATAAATGAATAAACAATAACCCTGAACCTACTGCCATAGTGCCGTTCCTAAAGATTTTGTTTTCTTACAAAAATATCAAGATTTAAATGTCAAGTTTTTACTCAACAAGGAAATGAAGTCTTCTCTACTAGTATTTTCCATTTGCCCCTTCAGATTCATTTTTTCTACCCATCCTGCTGTTTGCCCCGGGGTGCTCACCTGTCTAAACTACATCAACTCCATTCCTTTGTCCTCTTCCATTTGGGCACAACAGAAGACTGGAGGGCAGAAGGAGGGTGAGGTCGATGTATTTATTTCCACAGTTCCCTCTCTGCCAGATAACCTCAGGGCTGGGTTGAGTTGGTCATGCCTAGTGGTAACAAGCCATCGATCCTTCTCAAGGGGGCCTTCTCTTTCTGGGTTCTGTAATTTCTCCCTCCTTTCAACTTTCAGATCTAGAAATGATAAAGACCACAGCTATGATGAGCCTCTTGGGTACTGCACTATCTTTATGGTTTCCCTACACCCTACTGACCTTTGTAGACCGTCCTTCTATTAAATCCTCCCCTAATTATCTAATTTGAGTGTGCCATCTGTTTCCTACAGACCCTCACTGATACACCTACCATGTGTGTCAGTCTGCTCTAGGCCCTGCACGCAGTGTTTTTAAAAAGTAGCAAAATTAATAATATGATATGCTACTACTTTATACTTATTCGCAATGTTCACCTTCTCACAAGGCTATAATAACAACTTAAAGATAAAACCTAATTCCTCTTTACAACATAATTGTGCAGTAGAGTTTGTATGAGCTAAATATAATTCAGAGAACAAGCTTTTTCATGTCATCAAAATTCATGTTAACAACTATAAAGAGAGAACTGCAGAACTGATGCCCCTGACTTGAGATTTGGCAGAAAACATATCCCAGTATTTAAATCAATCCCACAAATATTCGAAAGCCTACTATGTGGCCAGAAAGGTGGTGATCTTAGTAAGTAACGACATAGATGTGGGTTCTCATACTAAACATGCTCCTAAAATGTTGAATACAAATTGTATTTCCATAAATCAAAAAATAGGTCGTATGATTGGGGCGAGCTTACTATTTGAATAATTTGGTAAAAACAATTACCCTTTGATCTTTTCAACCAATCCCTATTTTTTCCTCCATCTAGAGTAGTTCAAATGAAATTTATCTTTGGTCTGCAGGGAGGGTTGGTCTTCTTCCGTGCTTCTGGAATAGGAGAAATTGTGGAGTGGAATTTAGAGGAAAGATAAGGGAGCTACCATTTATAGACCACATATAGAATGCTAGGCAGTTTGCATCTGTTAGCACATTTAATCCTGAAGGTATATATGCATTCCATTGTTCTCTTATTTTCTAATTCTCAAAAAAAAAAAAAAAAAAAAAAGATAAATGAATAAATTAGAATGGCAGGTGTGGAATTCAAAATCCATCTTTTTTGAACAAGAAGGCAAGGCAAAAATATTCAATGCAGGACTATAAAGATCACATTATTCCCCAGCTTCGGTGGCTTCCCGCTGTTTAGGATCAAGTCCAAAATTCTTCACACGGCCACCGTCCCCGCCCCAGGCCTCTCAACCAGCCAGGCTTCTACCCGAGAAAGCAGGCCTCTTCGCCTTCTTGGTCCCCAGACTGGTCTGCAACCTGTTCTCCCTTCTTTTCCAGACTAACTCAGACTCATCCCTCTGCTCGCCGCTCAGTTTACACTTCCCAGGGAATGTCTGTCTCCCCAGCTGGGCCCATGTCACTGCATCCCCAGTGCCGGACACTGGAGAAGGGCTGAACCAGCTCCGCGGTGCCTCGTCTCAACGCATGAGGGAGGGCTGCCGGTAGGGCTGCGCCGCCCCACGGTGTCCTATCGACCACTTCCCCGGCCTGCCAAAGCCTCCCTCAAAAACAGAAAGGCCGAAAGAAGTTCGTTTGAGGTTCTAGAAGGATCTCACTTTCTCTCTCCCAACCAAGCGCACATCCGGAAGCTCCAGAACCCGGAGCTTCCCACGAGGTGAGAGCGCAACAGTCCTTCTGGCACCAACACCGCACGAGGGCCCTCTCGCTTCGCACCTGCGCACTTGTCTGGCACCAGCCACGTGATGTGGAGGCTGCGCGTGCGCAGAACTGTTCGTCACGTGGTCTCTCCTCCCTAAACCGGATGTCCGGGCGTTTCAATCGGCCCCCCTTGGAGGCCTGGAAGAGCTGGGAGACGGGATTGCGAGGTCACTTAGGAGGTCAGGGTGCGCCTGGGATGTACTTAGCATAGCCTGGGGCAGGTATTGGGCTGATATATGTCTCAACGAATACTCCCAATGGCTCTGTGTAGTCTAGAGGTTGATGTGTCCCTTTTACAGATGGAGAAACTGAGGCTCATGTAGTAAAAACCCGAGACTTATCCAGAGGTACAGGTAATGATAGTCCTGGGATTTGAACTCAATTTTATCTGTCTCCCAAACACCCAGGTCTTCTTAGGCCCTTGCTCCTCCTTCCACAGTCAAGTCTGTTTTCCCAAAGTGCGGTGGCCATTGGGAGGGAGTGCCCTCTCCCCTTCGCTGTTAAACCCGCGCCAGCCATGTCCTGGCTGTGTGACTTTGGGCAAATCATGTTACCGCGGAACCTCCGTTTCATCATCTGTAAGATGACAGTTTTGCCCTCCACCCATTACTTATGAAAATCAACTCTTTTTTTTTGAGATTTTATTTATTTATTCATGAGAAAGACAGAGAGAGGCAGAGACATAGGCAGAGGGAGAAGCAGGCTCGATGCAGGACTCGATCCCAGACCCTAGGATCATGCCCTGAGCAGAAGGCAGATGCGTAACTGCTGAGCCACCCAGGCATCCCCCAAAATTAACTTTTCTAACAAAAATGTAGTGATGCCTACCAGATGCCAGGTACTATGTGTGCTAGGTAAGCCTGGGGTGCACCAAAGCAGAAGAGTTCATGTAATTATGAGATAGCGTGTGAACATACTGATAAACTCTTAAGCCCGCCATTTATATCGTATGCTAGATAATGGCAACTGTAATGAAGAAAAATTGAGCAGAGAAAGGGAGTAAGCAACGTACTTGCATGGGTGCAGTTTTAAGTGGAATGGTCAGTAGAATGTCAACTCCTGAGAAGTTGGCATTTGACCAGAGACCTGAGGAGATGAGGGAGGAAGACCTGCCAGGGATTTTTCTAGAAACCTGGGAAAGTTTGGACCCATCTCCCATTAAGAACAGATGAGCTCTAAAAATGGGCCTGGCATCCCCATTGAAGCTCGCAGTTCTGCGGGCTTCCCTTATTGGAAGGTGGGCAGCTCTGCTGTGGGATTCTCACAGCTGGTCCTGAGGAAGTGGAAACAGCCTGTTACAGGTATGGGGATTCACAGCCAACAAGCTTTTTCCTTGCATCTCCAGAGAAGTGAGGGTTTCCATCAGTTAATTTAAGAAGGGTCGACCATGCCCTTGGATGGCGGGAGTGCAATTTCCGTTGGGGGAAAAAAAAAGAAACAGGAAGACAGAATTAGGACCTGTGCTGACATTTTGCTGGAATGTCCTATCTCAACCAGGTTCCCAAATACATGTTGAGGCTCCTTCACACAAATGCATCTGCTCAAAGCCCCTAACAGACACGAGAGTGCTGGCACGTGCTCGCTCACAGGCTTGAACACTTTGCACAGAGAACTCTAGTCTGGGAGAAAAATATCAAGCCAGGCCTTGGCCAGCTCTCCTTTTTAGCAAGTATTCTGGAAAAAAAAAAAAAACTCAGGAGCCAGGCTGAAGGAAGAGATCCATTAGACTGTCCAGGCTGGGAGGCCATGGAGTCCAGCAGATTGAGGCCCAGAGAGGTGAAGTTATCTGTCCAAGCTTACACAGCAAGGGCATGAAAATCTCAGTGAACTCATGCAGTCAACAAATGTTTTGAGCACTATATATGTGCCAGGCACTGTTCTTGGCACTAGGGATGCAGCAGTGACCAAAAGAGACACCACCACCCCCTGTCCTCCAGAACCGACGTTCTAATAGAAGAAGACAGACAATAAAAGGATAAATTAGTAATATATGTAGTATATTAAGTAATGGCAACTGTCATGGAAAAAACGTTGAGCAGGGAAACAGAATAAGGAGTATGTGGCATAGGTGCGGAGTCTTTTGTTGCTCTGGTTGTTTTGAGAGAGAGAGGGAGCGTGTGCGGGAGCTCGTGCATGTGCAGGGGGTGGTAGAGGGCAGAGGGAGAAGGGGAGAGAGAATCTTAAGCAGGTTCCACGTTGAGCATGGAGCCTGATGCAGGGTTCAATCTCATGACCCCGAGGTCAGGACCTGAGCCAAAATCATGAGTCAGACACTTAACCGACTGGGCCACCCATGTGCCCCTGCATGGCTGCAGTTTTAAATAGAATGGTCAGGGAAGGCTTCATGAGAAGTTGGTGTTTAAGCAAAGACCTGAAGGAGGTGAAGGAGGAAGACATGCCAGTATCCAGAGCAAGAGTATCCCAGGAGGAGGAAACAGAGCAGTGGCCCCATCCCTAGTGTGTTCCCAAGAGCAGCAAAGAGGTCTCTGGAGCAGGAGGGAGGGTAGGAAGGCAGAAGAAGTAGGATCCAGATCGTGTGTGAGCTTTGTAGACCACTATGAGGACTTTGGTTTTTACTCCAAATGAGATGAAAAAGCACTGGAGAGACACTTTGGGGCAGAGAAATGACGTGATCTGACCCACTAAAAAAAGATAAATCTTTTTATCTTTTAGATAAAAGATTAAAATCTTTTTAAAGATAAAGATAAATCTGACCCACATTTATTCACTCGCTCATTCAGTCATTCAAGTGTCTTAGGTGGCAGGCACTCTGCCGATGACAAGCTAGACAGCCCCAGAGTGAGCCATGGAGCACCTGGGTGTGCACTTTGTGCTGATCAGAGTGTCCAGAGCAAGGAGAAAGGAAGCTCCACTGGTGGCCTTCCCTCACCACTTGCATTTCCTTCCTTGCCCTATAGCCCAGGGAGAAGGGCCCCAGGTGGCTACAAGGCTCCGTGCTCCAGAGGCTGCTAGAACCTGCAGGTTATAAATAGCATCTCCTGTGGCTGGGAATCGAGCTGCTCCGTCTGAGTGAGTCAGAGGCTTGGAGCCACAGCCCCTCAAACTGCAGCATCACTCCCTAACCCCACCATTCCACCCCCAGCTCCCTCACTGACCTTTTTTTTTTTTTTTTAAGAAACAATCTATTTTTTTTTAATTTTATTTATTTATTTATTTATGATAGTCACACAGAGAGAGAAAGAGAGAGAGAGAGAGAGACATATGCAGAGGGAGAAGCAGGCTCCACGCACCGGGAGCCCGATGTGGGATTCGATCCCGGGTCCCCAGGATCGTGCCCTGGGCCAAAGGCAGGCGCCAAACCGCTACGCCACCCAAGGATCCCCCTCACTGACCTCTTAATCAAGGCCAGGCCTCTGCTTCTCACCATGACCCTGTCGGGCTCTGTCACTCCCCATTTATCCCAGGCTCTACCTCCTGTAGCTCCAGAAAGCCCAGTGATTCCTTAGTTCTGAGTGACAAGATTACATGATATTGAAAAGCCCAAGATCTGTATTTGAGCCTACCTGGATTTCAGACCCAGGGCTACTCCTTTCTGGCTGTGTGACCTTGCACAAGTCATTTCCCCTTCTGCGAACTCCATTTTCCTCATTCATAATTATAATATTATTATGATAATAATATGATATTATGACAGTATTATGATGATAATGATAACAGTACCTACTTCATGGAAGTGGTACGGGGATGCAAAAGATACCCCACCTGGAGCGCTTAGCTTAGAACCTGACATATAATAGCTGTTCAATTAATAGAGTGATAGTCCCTGTGTGCAGGTAAAAATAGGTAAAAATAAGGTAAAAATAAATAAGAAAATGCAGCTTTCATCTGTTCTGATGAGCATCTACTATGTTTGGAAGTACAGGTTTCTGACATATAATGGAGTATCTCTAATCTTCACAACCAAGCAAATGTCACCATCTCCATCTTACAGAGGAAGAAACTGAGACTCAGAGAGAGCTGTGTGACTTGTCCTGGGGGGTAGACCCTGATGTCAGCAGAAAGGCAGAACCAGCTCCCCTCAGGCCGTGGGGCATGTGCAGCCGCTTGTTCCTAGCGCCTGCCCCCCCTCCCCGCCCCATCTGACAAGCACTGTGAGTGGGGGGGGGTAGGGAGGGAGAAGGGGAGCAGGTGGGTGGGGTGCAAAATATCTCTGCTTCCTTTGGCATCCCTTCCACTTCCTGAGAGGAGAAGCTCTCTGCCATTCCCCAAAGCACAGATGAGCTCTCCTTTGGGTGATATAGAGTAAAACTCTCTACCTAATGGCTCCCCAAAAGATCTGATAATTTCTATATGTCACACACATTGTTTAAAGATGCAGGTAATGATGACAATTTGGCTTCATTGACATCCCCACTCACTTTTATCCTCCAGGGTTGTGTCTGGTTATAACCCCAAGCCCCTAGGTTCCAGAGACAACCCCTTAAGTCCGTTCTTCCACCATGTTGGAAGCCTTATAAAATAGTAGAAAGGATATGCATGTGGGGGTCGGGTAAATCTGGGCTCCCTTCTGGCTTGGTCACTCCTAGCTGTGTGACCTTGAGCTAGTCACTTTACCTCTCTGAGCCTCGTTCACATAGCCATTCATTTAGGGAATGCATATTCAGCAATGTGCGCCCTGTGCCAGGCTCTGCAGAAGCCCCTGGTGCTGTAGCAGTGGATGAGAGAGCAGAACCTCTGCCTTCCTGGAATCATCTCCCTCTCCACGAGCCCTATTTTCATTTTGGTAGAGGTGGAGCAGAGACATAAGCAAATAATTTCAGAAGTGGTATGTGAATAAAGCAAATGAAACCAGGCAACCTGCACCCCACTGTGGTGGGGGCCAGGGTGAGCTCTCCCTTAGATAAGGTGGTCAGGAAAAAGTGGTGTTGCTTCTTCTGAATGATGGGAAGGAGCTGGCTCCTTGAAGCAGACGGAAGCATCGGCACATGGCCTTAGAAAGGAATGAGTTTGGCATTGGAGCTGGCATGGTGGGGGTGAAGTGAGCCAGGGGGAGAGAGCAAGGAGATGAGGTCAGAGAGGTAGGCAGGGGCTAGATCACAGAGCGCCCAATGATGAGAATCCTAGCTCCCTGTGCGCTTGTGCGCATTTGGTGAGATGATGCATACATCTAGCCCAGGACCTGGCATGCAGTGGGTGCTCCATATGCAGGAGCTGTTAGGATTATGAGCCTTCTTGTCCTCCTCCTCCTCCTCCTAGGGACCCTCATGTCCCGCCCCTGCCTCTCGGCCTCCTCTGCCCCACCATCTCTCCCTGGTCCCAGGAAAAGGACAAGGACACTGACAAGGATCACAGCAGGAAGGAGGAAGCACTTCCCACCCTCTCTCTCACCCCCTTCCTCCTCCAAACCCTCCCACTGCAGCCCAGTGATTTTCCTGCCTCTCACAGGCGATTTTATTAAACATCTCGAAAAAATATTCTCTCACTCCCTCTCTCTTTATTTATAAAAATCAACTTAACACCCTGCTCCTTTGTTCTATTTGGAAACTGGAACAGCCTGGTTTATATTTAGCCGAAATCCTTCTCCTTTCCCCACAGACTCCAGCACAGCCCAATGAGCTAGAGGGGCTAAAGGAGGAGGAATAGGGAGGATGGAGGAGGCAAGGGTGCTGCAAAGGACAGAGGGTCCCCCAGAGGCCTGGGTCTCAGCTAAGTCCAAAGGACCCAGAAAGGTAGGAACTGAAGAGTCCTTCCCAGGTCATGGGTTGCCCCAAATCCAGGCTTTGCCCGTCATTCACTAGTCATATCCAGATGTCCCCAGAAGAAAGGGGAGAGAGAATACCGAGAAGAAAAAACCCCAACCCCAATCTGGAACCAGGTCTGAAAGGGTAGTCAGTACAAAGCAGTCATTATGGGTATGGGTCTTGGTTCAAATCCAGACTTTCCTCTGCCCCTCACTAGCTGGCTGCCCCTGGGGAGTTAACATGTTCATTATGGTATGTGGCACATTGGTATGTGGCACATAATATGTGCTTGACAAGTGATGGTTATTATTGTTAATCACTGTGGACTCAAGGAAACTGCTCACTTCCTCAAACTTCCAGGCTCCGTTCAAAGGCTGCTTCCTCTATGAAGCCTTCCCAGATTAACACCTATCTGGTCAGCTAAGAGCAGTGGGCTAAACACTGGGGCTATGGAGATGAATGAGCCAGAACATACAGGGCCTCCAGTGGGATCAGAAATGGATGTAGACAATCACCAGAGAGCATACTAAGTTCCAGAAGAGACTTTAGTTCCACTTGGGCAAAGCCAGTTCTCCTCTGTTCTGTGCTGTATCTGTAGATCTAAAGACAGCACCTGGAACATAGAAGGACCGCATAGAATAGTGGTTCAGAATATATCTGGGTTAAGGAATTGTGGTCTTTCCATACAATGAAATATTATTCAGCCATAAAAAGGAATAAAATACATATACATGCTGCAGTATCAATCGACCTCAAAAATGTTATGCTAAGTAAAAGAAGCTAGACATGAAAGGTCACAATCCCATTTATACAAAGTGTTCAGAATAGGTAAATCCATAGAGATGGAATGCAAATTGATGGTTGCCAGGAGCTGTGAGGAGGGAGAATGGGAAGTAACCTCTTAATGGGTAGAGGGTTTCCTTTTGGAGTGATAAAGATTTTGGAGCTGGATAGAGGTGGTGGTTGGGCAACGCCACTGAACTGCTCACTTTAAAAATGTGTGTTATGTGAATCTCACCCCAATTTTTTTTTATAAAGGATATATCTTGGTTCTCTTCATGATCATGTCACTTGATGTGAGAAAACATTTGATAAAATTAATACCCATTCATGGTTTTAAAACAAAAACAAACTAGAGCAGTGCCAAAATAAAGAGAATTTCTTCAACCTTTTGAAGGGCAGCTTCAAAATACCTATAGCTGGGGCACCTGACTGGCTCTGTCAGTAGAACATGCCACTCTTGATCTTTGGGTCATGAGTTCAAGCCATGAAGACATTAGTTTAAAAAAAATTGTTTTTAGGGGTGCCTGGGTGGCTCAGTTGGTTGGGTGTCTGATTCTTGGTCTCAGCTCGGGTCATTATCTCATTGGTCATGGGATTGGGCCCCACGTCGGGCTCCACATTCAGCAACAAGTTGGGTTAAAAATTCTCTCCCTCTGCCCCTCCCTCTGCTCACACTCTCTCTTTCTCTGTCTCTCTAAAATGGATAAGGTATGCCTGGGTGGCTCAGTGGTTGAGCATCTGCCTTTGGCTCAGGTCATGTTCCCGGGATCTCAGGATGGAGCCCTGCATCAATCTCCCCGCGGGGAGCCTCCTTCTCCCTTTGCCTATCTCTCTGCCTCTCTCATGAATAAATAAATCAATCCTTTAAAAAATAAATAAAAATAAAATGGGTAGATAAAATCTTTTAAAAATAAATAAAAGAAATTTAAATTTAAAAAAATCTTTAAGACAAAATACCTACAGCTAACATATGCTGTAAATCTAAATACTCTTACACCTAAGATTAGGAACAAGGCAAAAATATCTGCTCTCACTACTTCTATGCAACGTTGGGCTGGAAGTCCTAGCCAGGACAAAGGAAGAAAAAAAAATGGGGAAAGGTTGAAGTTAAATTGTGTTTAAAAAAAAATAAATAAATTGTGTTTATTTGCAGATGGCATGATTATGCATGTAAAACATCCTAGGAATTTACAAAACAAAACTATTAAAATCTCATTTAACAAGATGGAAGGATACAAGGTCAATATATAAAAATGCATTTCTCTATACTAGCAATGAATAATTGGGAAGTTAAATGTATGAAAACATTTCCAATAGCATCAAAAAATGTAACATATTTAGGGATACAGTTAATAAAACACATGCAAGATTTGTACACTGAAAACTATAAAATCTTACTGAGAGAAATGAAAAACCTAAAAAAATGGAGAGATATGCCACATTCATGTATAAAATGTCCCTTCTCCTCATATTGATTCTTTTTTTTTCCCCATACTGATTCTATAGATTCAGTGCAATCCTAATCAAAATTTCAGCAGGTTTTTTTTCTTTCTTTTTTTTTTTTTTAATTAATTTATTTATTTATGATAGTCACACAGAGAGAGAGAGAGAGGCAGAGACACAGGCAGAGGGAGAAGCAGGCTCCATGCACCGGGAGCCCGACATGGGATTCGATCCCGAGTCTCCAGGATCGCGCCCTGGGCCAAAGGCAGGCGCCAAACCGCTGCGCCACCCAGGGATCCCTGCAGGTTTTTTTTCTATTGTAGAAATTATTAAATAGATTCTAAAATGTACGTGGAAATGCAAACAAACTAGAAGGGACAAAACAATTCTGAAAAACAGGAACAGGGGCACCTGGGTGGTTCAGTTGGTTAAGCATTTGCCTTTGGTTCAGGTCACGATCCCAGAGTCCTGGATCAAGCCCCACATTGGGCGCTCTGCTTAGTGGGGAGCCTGCTTCTCCTTCTCTCTCTTCCCCCGTTCATGCTCTCACTCTCTCTATATGTATATCTCAGTAAATAAATAAAACCTTTAAACAACAAATAAAGAAAAACAGGAACTAAGTTGCAGCACTTAATGCTACTTGATTTCAAGAATTAGTATAAATCTGCAGTAATTAAGACAGTGTGGTATTAGCTTAAGGATAGACATATAGACCAATAAAACAGAATAAAGTTCAAAAATCCATGTGTATTCAATCAATTGATTTTGTCAAAGGTGCCAAGATGATTCAGTGAAGAAAGGAAATTGGCACTAGAACATGTCTGTGCAGAAGAAGAAATGAACTGTGACCCCCTACCCCACACCATATCAAAAACTCATTCAAATGGATCAGAGACCTAAATGCAAAGACCAAAACTATGAAACTTGTAGAAAAAAGCATGAGAAAACCTTTATGGCCTAAGGGTAGGCAAAATTTCTTAGGACACACAAAAGCACAAATAATAGAAGCAATTAATTGATAAGATTTCATCAAAATTTTATTTTTTTTTTATTTTTTTTTAATTTTTTTTTATTTATTTATGATAGTCACAGAGACAGAGAGAGAGAGGCAGAGACACAGGCAGAGGGAGAAGCAGGCTCCATGCACCGGGAGCCTGATGTGGGATTCGATCCCGGGTCTCCAGGATCGCGCCCTGGGCCAAAGGCAGGCGCCAAACCGCTGCGCCACCCAGGGATCCCTCATCAAAATTTTAAACCTCTGTTCTTCAAAACATACTATTACAAAATGAAACTGTAAGCCACAAGCTTACAGAAAATAATTCATTTTATGTACATGTATGTGTGTTGTGTATGTGTGTCTCGCAAAGAAATTGTATCCAAAATAAAGGACTCTTACAACTAAATAATGAGAAGACAAATAACCCAATAAAACAAAGGCAAAAGAATCAAACAAATACATCCCAAAAAGGACAAATGGCCAATATGCACTAAAAAGATGCTCAATATCTTTAGTTGACAGGGAAGTACAAATTGAAACCACAATAAGATATACACATTAACAAAATTAATAAAACTGCTGATACAAAATGTTGGTGGGGATATGGAATAGCTGGAACTCACATCCTCTCCTAGTGGGAATGTAAAATGGTACAATTACATTAGAAAAGTTTGGCAATTTCTTATGAAGGTAAATATACACTTACCATTTGATCTAGCAATTCCACTAGCTTTTTACATGAGATATATGAAACACGTCCACACAGAGACTTTTACATGCAGTTCATACCAGCTTTCTTCATAATAGCTCCAAACTGGTAACAACCCAAATGTCACTGAACAGGCGAAATGGATCAGGGACTTCTGCTATATATCTATGCAGAATACTACTCAGCAATAAAAAAGAAAAAAATTGGGGCAGCCCTGGTGGCTCAGCAGTTTAGCACCGCCTTCGGCCCAGGGCCTGGTCCTAGAGACCTGGGATCGAATCCCACGTCAGGCTCTCTGCATGGAACCTGCTTCTCCCTCTGCCTGTGTCTCTGCCTCTCTCTCTCTCTGTGTGTCTCTCATGAATAAATAAACAAAATCTTAAAAAAAAAGAAAGAAAAATTGCCAATGCATGTAACAATATAGATAAAACTTGCAAACATTTTTGTGCAACAAAAATAGCCAGTCGTAAAAGGGAACATAATGTATGGTTTAATTTCTCTTTAAATATTTTATTTATTTATTTGAGAGAGAGAGAGAGCACGAGCAGGGGGAGGGGCAGAGGCAGACAGAGAAGCAGGCTCCCTGCCAAACCTAGAGCCCAACACTGGACTAAATCCCAGGACCCTGAAATCATGACCTGAGCCAAAGGCAGACGCCCAACTGACTGAGCCACCCAGGGGCCCGGTATGGTTTCACTTATATGAAGTTCTAAAGAGACAAAACCGTCTATAGTGACAGCAGATCAGTGATTGCCTGGAGCACAGCCCAGGAAGAACAATAGCAAAGGGACACAAGGGAAAATTTAGAGGGGAAGAAAAATGTTCTATAGCTCCATTAGTGTTTTTAATTGTGTGTAAATTATACCCCAATAAAATTGATTTTTTTTTTAAGACCACCTGGGTGGGGGCATGTGGATGGTGCAATTGGTTAAGCATCCAACTGTGGGTTTTGGCTCAGGCTGTGTGGTCCCAGGTCATGCCCTGTGCTCAGCACAGAGTCAGCTTCAGACTCTCTCTCTCCCTCTCCCTCCACCCTTCCCCACTGCCCTCCTTCTCTCTCTAAAATAAACAAATCTTTAGGGACACCTGGGTGGCTCAGTGATTGAGCAGCTGCCTTCGGCTCAGGGCTCAGGGCGTGGTTCCAGAGACCTGGGATCCGGTCCCACATTGGGCTTCCCTCAGGGAGCCTATGTCTGCCTCTCTCTGTGTGTCTCTCATGAATAAATAAATAAAATCTTTAAAAATAAATAAATAAAATAAATCTTAAAAGAAAAGACCACCTGGGTTGAATTCCTGGCTTTGCTACTGACTAGCTGCATAATCCTGGGCACATTATTTCACTTTTCTATGCTTCTGTTTCCCCAACAGAAAAGTGACAATAGTAATAACAATAATACTTCCCTTATGGGATTTTTGGGTTTTTTTTGTTTCTTGTTTGTTTCTTTTTTAAGTAGGCCTCACATCCGATGCAGGGCTCAAATGTGATCCTGAGATCAAGAGTCTCATGCTCCACCACCTGAGCCAGCCAGGCACCCCATGTTTGTTGGGGTTTTGTTTTGTTTTGTCAGATAAGCTTAAAGGATTTTTGGAAGGATTAAATGAGTATTATGAACTGTGGTAGCCAACCTCTAAGAAGGACTCCAATGATTCCTGCCCCCATGGAGTCCCCTCCACATTGAATAATAGGCCAACCTGTGTAATCCACAGGATATTGTCCAAATGATGGTCTGTAGTTTTTGAGACTAGGTCAGAAAACTCATTGAGCCTTCTGCTCTTGGATCACTCTTTTTGGGGGAAGCCAGCCACCAAGTCATGAGGATTTTCAAGCAGCCCTATGGAGAGGTCTGGACGGCGAGGAACTGAGGGTTTCTGCCAACAGCCAGCACCAGCGTGCCAGCCACGGAAGTGAGCCAGCTGGATCTTTCATTCCCAGTCCAGCCTTCAGATGGCTGGCCAACAGCTTGACTGCAACCTCAGGGGGGACCGTGAGTCAAAACCACCCAGCTGAGCTGCTCCTAATTCTTGACCCACAGCAACTGTGTGAGGTAAGACATGTTCATAAGGTTTTATTTATTTTTTAAAAAGATTTTATGTATTTATTCATGAGAGAGAAACGCAGAGATGTAAGCAGAGGGAGAAGCAGGCTCCCTCTAGGGAGCCCGATGCAGGACTCGATCCCAGGACCTCAGGATCACGACCTGAGCCAAAGGCAGATGCTCTGAACCACCCAGGTGACCTGTTCATAAAGTTTTAAACCACTGAGTTTTGGGGTAATTTGTCATGCATCAATGAACAATACAAGCACTAATGTTAAGAGCTAACATTTCTGAGCGTTTATCCATGTGACCTAATAGGACTGCTGCTAGGTGAGAAACTGAATATCTTCCATTTATCTGTCTGGAACTACTTCTACCCTTTTCCACCTGGCTCTGTGCCCAAGGAGACTGATCTGTTCAGACTCAACTGTCTTCTCTATCCTTTGGCTTTTAATCAGGTTTGGCCAATGGGGAGCTCCTGGGGACATACCAGAGTAGGAAGAGTGAGGTCAGGAGAGTCCTTTGTCGGCTCCCTCCACACAGGGCACCTCAGGCTGACTCCATTCTTCAACAGAAGGTCACAGCTTCTCCCTCAAGGTGGTTCTCTACATACAACTCCTTTGGAGCAGTGAAACTACTCCCTTGGCAGCCAGGCTTAGGCAGGTTAAGAGCTCTCCCACTGTAACTAGCCTGGGAACGCACTATCCCTTGTGATTCCCCAATACCTTGCTGACACCGCAATGGTCCCTTTATTCAGCCTCCCTCAAGTTATCCAATTTGAGCATGCCATCTGTTTCCTTCTGGGACTAACTGGCCACCCTAATTAAAATCCCCCTACTTTACAGAAGGACATAGAAATTCAAAGAGGACCAAAGAGATCACTCAGAAACACATGGAAAAGCAACAGAGGCCACCCAGAGGTGTGTTCTGCAGGCAGTGGGTACAGACAGATACTTGTTGAATGAATGAATGAATGAATGAATGAATGGCTTGGTGGGCACCAGGAAGGACTCATTTGCCCTACTTCCTTGAAGGCTATGGGTGCTAAAACAAGATGTCAGCAGCTGAACTAGTTCAGTCAGACAACTGATACCCAGCTCCCCAGCCCAGCCCAGAGTTGGCTTCAGGAAGTCTTGCGTTGGAAGGATTAACACACAGCCTGGGACACCAAGGAAGCAGCCCCCCACCTCAGCGAGACTCAAGAGTTATTTTTGAAAAGCAAGCAAGGCCTGCGGGCGGCCCTGGCAGAGCGCAGAGCTAGAAGAGAGAGCCAGAAGCAGAGAGAACAGACAGATACAGCAGAGCCCACGCCCCGTCCTGTGACGTCAGCCCCACGCACTGTGACATAACACGGTGGCGGCGGGGAGGGGGTGTCTTGCATTCCCTTGGGAATTTTTTATTAGTTGTGGCAAGACATGCATCCCAGATATTTTACCCTTGGGAATGTTTGAGCCACTCCCACCCAAGCTAAATGACACTGGGGAATGAATTCCAACAGGAACAGGGAGTCAGATCACCAGCCAAAAATATTTGTGTCCAAATGTTGTGTGATATTTTGCTCAAGTCTGGAAAAATCCTAAAACTGTAGGGAGGGTCACTGCTATGAGGCAGAGTCAGGGGCCAAGGATTAGGAAAGAGTCAGCATCCCTCACCACACACAAAATAGTGGGAAGGCAGGGAGGACTGTGGGGCAGGGGAGGAAAGGAGTGGGGAACAGGTGTCGGGGCTGGAGTCAGAGATGAGAGCTGAGCTGTGGTGGTGGTGGGGGGTGGCAGGGGAGGGCAGACAGCGAGCAGCCAAACAGTACCTAATGAACCCTGCAGTTGGCAGGAGAGGTGTCTGCAACTGGGGGAGGGTGGTGGGAGGTCAGAGGCAGCCATCAGGCCCCCAAAATAACTCCTGTTTCTGCTGCGAGGCTCTGGAACTAATCAAGGTGGGGATAATCCGAAAATCCATCAGACAGAGGTTGCTGAGAGGGCTTGTGTCTCCAAGCAGGGATTGGAGGGGAAGGAAACCAACAAAAGATGTGGTTTGCAGCGAGGAGCTGTTGTCCTAGATGATGCTGCCGGTGCTGACAGGAAAGCAAGGTCTTCCTAGGGTTCCCATCTGTTGAGCGCCTACTGCGTGCCCGGTGCTGCAGCATATGGCTAAGAATGTGAGTTCCGAAGTCAGCCTGCCTGGGTTTCAATCCCTCCTCTACCTCATGCTGGCTGTGCAATCTCGGGCCAGTCACTTTTTCCCCCACTCGAGCCTGTTTCCTTACCTGGAAAACGGGGCTAAAACTCATACCTGCCCCCACAGGGTAGGTGAGAATAAGAACTCAGTGCATGAAAATTTTTTTAAGATATTATTTATTCATGAGAGACACAGAGAGAGAGGCAGAGGGAGAAGCAGGCTCCATGAGGGAGCCTGACGTGGGACTCGATCCCAGGACCCTGAGCTGAAGCCAGACCTCAACCGCTGAGCCATCCAGGCATCCCAATGCATGAGAACTTTTAATAGGAATCTTCCCAGCAACCCTGAGGAGGGGTGAGGTGGTAGGCTTCCATCTCCTTATCTTACAAGGGGGTAAACTGAGACTCAAAGAGCCCAAAGCTACTTGGTGAATAAGTAGAAGTGTCAGGAGCCTGGTTCAAGTCAGTCTAAGGCAGAAGCATGTGCATTCAGAAGGCCCAGCTGCCCTGGCCCTGCCTCAGCTGGGCCCGATGGAGGGCAGTTGTCCCAGGCAGGGCTCAGCCCCTCACCCACTGCCTCCCTCCAGGCCCCATGCAGGGAGGCACAGCCAGCGTGGACATTGGAGACAGCCTCCAGATGAGACATGTCAGGTCTACTGGGGAGAACATTGCCTTTGACTCATTATATGATCTTGGCTGTTTCTTTTCTCCTCTCTGGGCCTCTGACTCCTCAGTTGCAGACAAGGGGCTGCTAACAGGTGATCATAGTCCTAGAGAGTCTAGATTCTCCCTCGCTGTTCTCTCCCAGTGCCTGGTGCAAGAGGCAGTGAGGAAGGGAGTAAGAAAGAGACCTGGGCAGGGGCGCCTGGATGACTCAGTTGATTAAGTGTCTAACTCTTGATTTCAGCTCAAGTCATGACTTCAGTTGTGAGGCTGAGCCACTCATTGGACTCCCCGACAGCCCACAGTCTGCTTGAGATTCTCTCTCTCCTCTGCCCCTCTCCCCACTTGCACTCTCTCTCTTATAAATAAAGAAAATCTTTTTTTTTTTTTTAAGATCTTTATTTAGGGATGCCTGGGTGGCTCAGCGATTGAGCGGCTGCCTTTGACTCAGGGCGTGATCCTGGAATCGGGGGATTGAGTCCCACATCAGGCTCCCATGGAGCCTGCTTATCCCTCTATCCCTATGTCTCTGCTTCTCTCTCTCTCTCTTTCTCTCTGTGTCTCTCTCTCATGAATAAATAAATAAAATCTTAAAAAAAAAAAGATTTTCTTTATTTGCCAGACACACACACAGAGAGAGAGAGAGAACATATGCAAGAGGAGGGGCAGAGGGAGAGGGAAAAGCAAGCTCCCCACCAAGCAGAAAACCCAACACAGGCTTGAACCCAGACCCCAGGATCATGACCCCAGCTTAAGGCAGACACTCAACCAACTGAGCCACCCAGGTTCCCCAAGAAAATCTTTTTTTAAAAAAAAGAAAGAGAGGGGATCCCTGGGTAGCTCAGTGGTTTAGCACCTGCCTTTGGCCCAGGGCGTGATCCTGGGGACCCTGGATCAAGTCCCACGTCAGGCTCCCTGCATGGAGCCTGCTTCTCCCTCTGCCTGTGTCCCAGCCTCTTTCTCTCTCTCTGTCTCTCATGAGTAAATAAATAAAATCTTTATAAAAAAAAAAAAAAAAAAAAAAAGAAAGAGAGCTGCCACGGGGCAGTCCTTCCTTCATTTTCCCTTTCCTCCCTCTGGGTAATGGATCTAGGCAGAGGGAATAGCAAATGCAAACGTCAGGAAATAAGGGCAAGCATGGCATGTCTGGAGGGCTGCAAGCAGGATAATCTAGGAGCCCTGTTAATTCATCCACTTGATTATTCAGCCAGTGTTCATTCCTGTGAGCCAGACATTGTTCTAGGCCCTGGGGGACATGCCAGTGAACAACAAGGATGAACCCACCATCTTTAGGGAACTTGCATTCCAACTGGGGGAAATGAGAAAACTGAATAAACACCTCATCAGGATAATTTCCAGATGGGACCAGTGCTCTAGGCACAATAGTGAACATTTGTAAAGCACCTAATAGGGGCCAAGCATTGTTAGCAGGTGTTAAATAAATGTCATCTTTGTCACAATCCTATGAGGTCAGGGAGATTATCACCACCCCCATTTTACAGCTGTGGAAACCGGCACTTAACCTGCCCAACGCTGCACAGCTAGGAGGCAGTGGGACTGAGATTCAAACCCAAGCCATCTGGCTCCACTGTGTTGGCTATGAGGACAGCATGAAATAGGGCAATCCATTCAGGGAAGAACACTCTAGAGAGGTAAAATTTGAGCTGAGACATGATAAGACACCAGCCATGGGAAGTGCAGGAGGCAGAAGGTTCCAGATGGAGGGAGCAATGAGTGCAAAGGCCCTGAGGCAACTAGGGAGCTTAACAGTGGAAGAAGAGCAAAGAGGCCAGTTTCAGATGGAGCAGAAGGACAGAATAGGTCAGAGGGATGTGGGGCAGACACGTGGAGGTAGGGAGGAGATGCAGGAGGTGCTCCCAGGATCTTCTCAGCTGGGACGCCGAGAAGCATGTTCTAAAGCAGTTCTGACAGGTGTGGCACCCTCCTCTTCTCCCTTCAGACTAGTTTGGTCTGAGCAGAACTGTGTTTTTCTCTCTGGGTCTGTCGCTGGGAAAGGGCTCCAGCTGGGCTGCCTGCCTGCTGTTAATCTGCTGCTGTACCTCCCCTAGGCGGTTGCCTCCATGACTGGTGGACACCAGGGACTCCTCTCATTTCTCACTCCCATTCCTAAATCCATAACTTCCTTGGCCTTGGGCTCCCACACATCCACAAATGAGGTCCTCCTGTCCTCCGGCACAGGCTGGACTGCCTTGCCCCTGCCCTCAGGGATCACCTAGACCTGAGTCTAGGCCAAGCCAAGCCATGCTGACCTCTAGTCAAGAGATGGAGTTGAATGAACCACATGCAGAAGAATGAAGTTAGACTCCTACCTCCCTTCATAGACAAAAATTAACTCAATGGATCAAAGGCCTAAATGAAAGAACTAAAACTACAAAACAAGTAGAAGAAAACATAAGGGTAAATATTTATGACCTTAGGGCAGCCTGGGTGGCTCAGAGGTTTAGCGCCGCCTTCAGCCCGGGGCGTGATCCTGGAGACCCGGGATCCAGTCCAGCGTCAGGCTCCCTGCAAGGAGCCTGCTTCTCCCTCTGCCTATGTCTCTGCCTCTCTCTCTCTGTGTCTCTCATGAATAAATAAATAAAATCTTTAAAAATTTTTTCAAGTAAAAAAAATATTTATGACCTTAGAGTTGGCAACAGATTCTTAGATTTGACACCAAAAGCACAAGGAACAAAAGAAAAATAAATAAATAGGATGAAAAGTAAAAATCTGTCCATCAAAGAACATTATCAAGAAAGTCAAAAGGGGCGCCTGACTGGCTCAGTTGGCATGGAATGTGACTCTCAATATCAGGGTCATGAGTTCAAGCCCCA
This sequence comes from Vulpes vulpes, assembly GCF_048418805.1. Classification (NCBI taxonomy): domain Eukaryota; kingdom Metazoa; phylum Chordata; class Mammalia; order Carnivora; family Canidae; genus Vulpes; species Vulpes vulpes. Next base: position 16,630,253 of record NC_132789.1, on the reverse strand, counting down.
TATTAGACATAAAGCTTACTTAATTTTTTAAAAATTTTATTTCTTTATTCATGAGAGACACAGAGAGATGGAGGCAGAGACATAGGCAGAGGGAGAAGCAAGCTCCCCCACAGGTAGCCAGATGTGGGAATCAATCCCCAGACCCGGGATCATGCCCTGAGCCAAAAGCAGATGCTCAACCGCTGAGCCACCCAGCATACCTAAAATAGATTTTTAAAAAAGAAAAAGTGAAGGACACCTCAAAAATCAAAACCATAATGAGATACTACCTCACATCTAGGATTCTTTTTTTTAAGATTTTATTTATTTATTTGACAGAGAGAGATCACAAGCAGGGGGAGCAGCAGGGAGAGGAGGAGGGAGAAGCAGGCTTCCCACTGTGCAGGAAGCTGGATGCAATGCAGGGCTCAATCCCAGGACCCTGGAATCATGACCTGAGCTGGAGACAGACACTTAACGGACTGAGCCATGCAGGCACCCTAGAATGGCTTTAATAAAAAGAATACCCAAAAGAATATAAAACAAGGGATCCCTGGGTGGCGCAGCGGTTTGGCGCCTGCCTTTGGCCCGGGGCGCGATCCTGGAGACCCGGGATCGAATCCCACGTCGGGCTCCCGGTGCATGGAGCCTGCTTCTCCCTCTGCCTATGTCTCTGCTTCTCTCTCTCTCACTGTGTGCCTATCATAAATAAATAAAATTTAAAAAAAAATTAAAAAAAAAAAAGAATATAAAACAAAAAACTCAAACAGATACTTATTTACTGATGTTCATAGCACCATGATTCGTGATGTGGTAGGAACAACCCAAATGTCTATCAACTGGTGAATGAATAAACAAATTACGCTCTATCCATACAGTGGAATATTATTTAGCCATAAAAAGGAAGAAGCACCCATGCATACAACTTGGATGAACCTTGAAAACATGATGCCAAGTGAAAGAAGCCAGACACAAAGGTCTCATTTATAGGATTCCTTTTGTATGACATATCCAGAATAGGTAAATCCACAGGGATAGAAAACAGGTTGCCAGACACTGGGGAGAGGGAGATGGGGAGTGGTGATGGCATAATAGGTATGTAGGGTTCTCATGAGGTGATTAAAAAGTTGAAATTAAGGAGAGAGGTTGGTTGCAAAACATTGTGAATGCACTAAATCCCACTAAATTGTACAGAAGAAGGAGGAGGAGGAGCAAGAGCAGGAAGAGAGGAGGAGGTGAAGGAAAGAGGAGGAGGAGGAGGTGGAGGGAGAGAGAAAGAAGCGATGTTTCCCCCAACCCTTGAATCAGGCGGGTCTTAGGGCTGGTTTTCACCAACAGGACGCAGCAGAAGTAACGATCTGAGACTTTGAGCCCAGCCCTTAAAAAGCCTGGCAAAGTCTGCTTGTCAGAAGCCACCTGCTACTCTGGGAGAAGTGCGAGCCCCATGGAGAGGCTGCCTGGAGGTGAGCTGAGGCCCCTCGCCCCCAGCCAGCAGCCCCAGCTGAACTCCCAGCCTCTGCCAGCCATGCGGGTAAGGCCATTTGGGAGCCCTCTGCCATCCCGGTGCCCCCAGCTGACACCACATGAAGCAGAACTGCCCTGTCACCCCCACAGAATCATAAAAAAGTAAGTTGTTTTAAGCCACCAAGTTTGGGGGAGTGATTCATTACACAGCAATCCATAACCAATTCTACATCTAAAAACTTCACGAAGCCACCCGTTGCTGTCCACACCCACCTCCAGCACCCTAGGCCAAGTCTCTCTTCTCCTTCCAGGCAGCCACCTCCTCACCGGCTCCCCTCCTTCAGTGCAGCCTCTTGAGGATCACCCTCCTCCAAAGTCAGAGGGAAACTTCTAGCCCCCAAGCACATTCTCTCAGCTTTCCAGATAGCAGCCAAGCCCATTAGCGTGGGCAGCAAGGCCCTGCATGACCCGACCCCATCTCTCCCTGGAGCTCTGGTGCCCCTTACCCACACCTCCAGCACTCCCCCACCCCCGCGACTCACATTTCCTCTAACCCAGCACTACCACAAGCTGTCCATCTATCTAGAACACTCTTTCCTACTCCCATTCTCTTGTCCTGGCTCTTTTTGGCCTTTGGGCCTCAGCTCAGACATCACCTCCTCCAGGAAGCCTTCCCTGACTTCCCAGACTAAGTTAAGTACCTCCTCTAGGTACCTCGTCTTACCCTTTCTTACCCTCATCTCAGTAGCTGCCTCTGAATTACTGTTGACATTTTAGCAACCTGTCTTTCACCGCACCATGAGCAATTTCAGGGCAGGAACAAAGTCTTCATGTTCTCAGAGCCTAGCACAGGTCTGGCATATAGCAAGTACCCATGGAAACCCTGGGGAATTCGGTAGTGCAGGCTGGGGACCACCTCACATGTCATACGGGACTGGGTTGGGGCTGGGGTACTGTCAAGGCTGGGAGAGTGGAGGCCCCCCATGTGCCCAACACCCAACAAAACGACCTGTCTGACTTGTCTGTCTCCCCAGTAAAGAGACAGTGACTGGCCATGGCTACTTGTATGCGTTATGTGGGCTGGCATCTCGGGTTTCAGAGCCTGGCTCTGCTACCTCCTGGCTATGTGACCCTGAAGAAGTGACTTTGCCTCTCTGAGCACACTCCCCTTATCTGTAAAATAGAACATGATAGTGGCTTCTCATAGAGAAATATCTATAGAGATGACATCGGTAAAAGTGCCTAGCACAGTAAGTGGCACATGGCAGGCTCCCTGATATGTTAACTGGTCTCTTCTTGCCGCGCTGTGAGCTACAGGACCTAGGCCTACCACTGTGCCTGGCACCTGGCGGGCGTTCAGCCAGTGCCTTAGGAATGAATAGGAATCTGGTGATAAAACAATAATAATCATAACAGCATGCAAGTATTAACTCGTCTGATCTTAGCTACCGCTAAAGGAGGCGGGCACTTATGATGTGCATTTTACAGGTAATGAGACTGAGGCCCAAGAGCATGTAGGCATTAGGTAGTGGCGGCTAGATTTGGACCTAGACAATCTGAGTCCTTTCACCCTTTAAGCACCACCCAGACTGCCTCTTAACACCCAAGGCCTGCTTCTCCTGTCAGCTTGGCTTCTAACCAGCTTTGTGGTCTCAAGCTTGTGAATGTCTCCCCAAGCCTCAGTTTCCCCACCTGCCAAGAAAGAATTGTAGGAGCCAGTGTTGAAGGACACTTCCTATTGGTCTAGGAACCCAGGCCCTAGCCATCATCTGGTCAGTGCTGGGGACCTGGCTGACCAGCCAGCCCCATCCAGGGCAACATTTTCCATGGGCTGGACTGTCACAGGAGGTCACTGCATACTGACAGCTGCACAATGTCCCCATGTTGGGAGGAGTCTGGCCTCCACTTATTCCTGCCCCCCTCCCCAGGGCCCCTGAGGGAAGCTGAGGCGGCCACCCCCAGATGTCTATTCCTGTCCCTGGCCTAGCGCCGTGCTGGGGAAGCAACAGCTATTTTGAGGCCCTTCTCCCTCCAAGCATAAGCGGTGGGAAGGCGCTGGGAACATCCCGAACCAGGAGACCGCCCGTCGCAGCCTCGCCCTGGATCTGGGCCACACCAGCCCCACGGCTCTGCCGATGTGATCGGTTCTGATCACAGCCACCACAGCGGGTTAACCCAGGAGAAACGATTCCCAAGGACTTTTGCTAGAAGCTGGAGAACAGGGCGGCTGGGCCTTGCCCTCCGGGGAGAGGACCAGAGCGGTCGCAGCTGGACACACCAGCTGGGAGGAGAAACTGCTCTGAGCTTGAAATCGGGGAAGACAACATTCGGGCAATAATGTAAAAATACCTAACTTCCTTGAGCGCTTATGAGAAAGGCCCTGTTCTAAGCACTTGATGTGGAGGTAAGTCATTTACTCCTCTCAGAGAGGAAAACCTCTCTGAGGTTCAGAGAGAGTAAGGAACTTGCCCAAGGTCACGCAGATGGTGAGTGGCTGAGTCAGGACTTGAACACAGGCAAGCTGGCCCCAGAGTCCAGGCTTTTAACCCTCTGAACCTTGCTTTTCCTCCTTCTGAAACTTGCAAGCCCAAGAGGCTAATATAAATTAGGGGAATGAGCACTGGCTTGAGAGCCACCCCCTCTTGTCATTTCTCAGTCATGTGGCTGGCCAGCCATGCAGTGAGGTCAGCCTCCTCACCTGTAAAATGAGGATATTACCCACCCCCAGGGTTGAGGTAAGGGTTAGCAATAACATGCTTTGGAGCCTGGGGCTCAGAAAGTCCTCTAAATTATGAAACTAACATGTGCACATGGTAAAAAAAAAAAAGGGGGGGGACCCAGTAAAAAGGGAGTTGCCCTCCTACTCCACACCTTTAATTCTTCATTTTCTTCTTCAGCTGCTTTTGTGTCACTTTTTTGGAAATTCTCCATGCACATAAAGAGAAGTTATATTCGCACAGTGATATGATGTAGACTATGGACTGCTAGGGCACCTGGGTGGCTCGGATGGTTGAGCGTCTGCCTTCAGCTCAGGTCATGGTCCTGGGGTCCTGGGATGCAGCCCCACATCATGCTGCCTGCCCTGCCTCTGCTTCTCCCTCTCCCTCTGCCTGCAGCTCCCCCAGCTTGTGCTCTCTCTCACTTTCTGTCAAATAAATAAATAAAACCTTTACAAGAAAAAAAATGATAATGGACTGTGTGGCACTGCTGCTTACTATCTCTGTGAAGTTTAGGCAAGTTACTTGTTCTCTGTGGTCCTCTGCTTCCTCACCTATAAATGAGTTAATAAAATTAAATACCTAATTTTTAAAAGATTTTATTTATTGATTTATTCACGAGAGACGAGAGACATAGGAGGAGGGTGAAGCAGGCTCCCTGCGGGGAGACCAATGTGGGACTCGATCCTAAGATCCTGGGATCACGTCCTGAGCCGAAGGCAGATGCTTGACCACTGAGCCACCCAGGCGTCCCTAAATACCTAATTTAAGGGGTAGTTGTGAGGATTAAATGAGTCAATCTATGTCAAGTGTTTAGAACATTCTCTGGCACATGGTTGTCCTATAAATATACACATACGGTGGATCCTTTCAGATAGACATTGAGATAGCCTTTTGCTATCACACACAATACTGCAAGATGCATCCTCATTCACCTGTCATTTGGCACAAGCACAAGAATCTCTGTGGGATAAATCCCTGGCAGAGAAATTGCTGGGTCAAACTGTAGTGCCCTTGTAATTTCAATTAATTTTTGGATGAGTGAACCCTCGCAGCAGGCAGGGAAGAGGGAAAGAGGTCCACAAGGCAGTGAGGATGAGTGAGGAGTGAGATGCAGTGTCCTATCTCTGAGGTCCAGAGACGACCATGTTTGTCCCAGGAACCTGAAGGACACAGCAGCTCCCTAAGCCCCTGGCCAGGCAGATGGAAGGTTGAATTTTATCCAGATTGTTCCCATAAAGGTTTTACAGGGAATTGGTTGATTGGATTAGAGGAGCAAGAGCCCCTAATGAGCAGCAGCTGCTTAACAAAACGTTGATGCAGATACAATGTTCCTGTACCACCATCCACCATGACAGCATCTGAGCCCTGGTAGGGAACCCTGGGATGCCAAAGTCACCTCAGAATGGCACCCCAATCAGGTCCATCTCCTCTCAATATCCTTCTAGGTCCCAGACATCCCAGAAGAGGTTGAGAGCAAGAGGGTAAGAGCACAGGTGTGAGGGGAACAAAAGGTTCTGAAATTTTTTGTCTGCTGAAATTACCATGTGACCTTGGGCAAGTCATTTGCTCCCCATCTCTGAGAAGAATGGGACCCACCTTCCCAGGGGTTGTCCTGAAGGTGAAACGAAGCCAGTGCTTATACAGTGCCTGGCACAGTGAGAGCCTGATACATGGAAGCCCTGAAGATACAGATGAAAAGGCAGCTACCTGGACCCCACCGCAGAAAGGCCCAGGAACGAGGTACACAGCGGTAGCTTCCCATCTCCATCTTCCCATCCCCATCCAGGGCCCAATTTAGCAGTGGCCCAACTGCGTCCTACGGAATGTTCCAGATGTTCCCGTCTGTGAAATGGGATGTGTGACTTATGTTTCCAGTAAGTTTCAAAAGCCCTGCCAAAGCTAATATTCCATTTTGTGTCTGATCCAAAAGAGCAAATGGCAACTCTCAAATGAGAAGAAAGGAAGGCACTGGAAGGAAGTTTCCCAAGCACCCCCACCTTCCCTTATTTATCTGATCTGGGATCTACCCTGCAGAGAAGTCCCAGGAGTAACAACAGCCAGTACCCCCGCCAATCCAGGAAGAACCCGAATCGGGTCGGTAAGTGCACGGTTTCCCGCTCAGATGCCGGGTGGCCTGAGTTGTGCGCCTGTGAGCGGGGCCTCCGCGGCCTGGCTCCCTGCAAGGCGGGGACGGTCCTGGCCCGGCGTCGGGGAGGATTCCGGGAGAGACGGCCCCGCACGCGAGCCCCGCCGCCCCGCGCTCGCTGGCCCGGCAGGAGGCCGCCGCCCTCCACGCCTCCACGCGCGGACTCCCCCGCGGCCTCCCGCGCCGCGCCGCGGGGACCCGAGTGATTGCAAACAGCCGCCGGCCTCATTAGGAGACGTGTAATTAGCGGCTGGCGGAGCCGGCACCGGCTAATTACCGCGGGGAGCGGGCTGCGCCGCCCGCGCCGCCGCCCGGGCCGCCGGGCCCCCGCCGCTGTCTGCGCCCCCGGGAGCGGACGCGGTCCCGAGGAGGGGAAGCGCAGGCGCGCCCCCGGGTGCTTGCTCCGGGGGCTACGCCGGGGTGGGGGAGGGGGGCGTACTGGGCACTCCCCGCGCCACTACCCGTTTCGCCCACGCGATCTCGTTGAGCTCCTATTCCCGGGTGAGCGAGGCACCGCGGTCAGTCTGCTGCAGAGATGAGGAAATGAGGTCCAGGGACGTGAATTAACCTCCCGCAGCAAGTGGCTGGAAAATAGCGGACAGGCAAAACCGTGCGCAGGCCCGCAGCCGCGTAAGCCGGGGTAAGGACTCGAGTCTGATGGCCTTGGGTCCGAATTCGAATCCAGTTCCTTACTGGATGGGACTTTGGTGTGAGCCCCAAACGCATCAATAAAATGGGCGCGGTGTTGGGACTAAGTGAGTTGAGAGCTAGGAAGTGTCGGAATTATTTTAGGGATGCGAGGCGGCGCAAGGGGTGCTCAGAGGGTCTCTGCTCTGCGCACAACGGGCCTCTAACGCCCCCTGCTGGCCGAAGGGGGTCGCTGTCGAGACCGTTTTTTGGTAAACCGGTTGGGGATGAGGAGAAAAATAGCCTGGACAACTGTGCACTCGGCCTCCTCCCTTCCCCTCTTCCCCTCTCTTCCTCAACATCCCTTCTTTAAGGTGGCAAAGGGTTGGGCAGTTCGGGTGGCTCAGCGGTTTAGCGCCGCCTTCAGCCCAGGCTGTGATCTTGGAGACCCAGGATCGAGCCCCACGTGTCGGGCTCCCTGCATGGAGCCTGCTTCTCCCTCTGCCTGTCTCTGCCTCTCTCTGTCTCTCTCTCATGAATAAATAAATAAAACCCTTAAAAAAAAAAAGAGAGGTGGTAAAATTGGGGATTCATTCCAGATTATGCAAATACCTAGCCTCCCTTCATGGACCTCACGGGGCCAGTCAATTTGGGTATAAAGATCAACTTAAAAAACTGTGCACCAGAATGCTGGGTTTAAAAATCTAGAACTAACTTGAATGTCTATCATGGGAATATTGACCAATTTAGCAGTGTTATATCCTAACAGTGAACAAAAGGAGCCACACACACAGAAACATATTGTTGGGTTTTTAAATAAAGTTCAAGAACAAGCAAAGCTAATCTTATGATAGAAATCAGAACAGAGCTACTTCTGGGAAGGTTTTGACTGGGAAGACGGCAAGGAACCTTCTTGGGTGTGGAAATGCTCCCTCTTAACCTGGGTGGTAGTTACAAGAGTCTACACATGTATGTAAAAATGCATTGAGCCTTACACTTAATATAAACTTTATGCATGGTGCACCTCAATAATTCAGTTGCAAAAGAAGATATTCAAGCAAAAATAAGTGCAATAAACAGTTTGATCCTATTCTTAATAAGAAAATAAAAAGAAAATATATTACCATACGGCAGCAGTTCTAAGTTTTTTGTTTCAGGACACCTTTACATTCTTAAATTATTGAGCATCTCAAGAAGCTTTTGTTTTTATAGGATATATTGATACTTATGGATATTAAAACTGAGAAATGCGAAGATTCCAAGTAAATATAACAAAATAAAACTGAGAAGTGTTTAAAACACAATACAAAATCCCATTAGCCATCAGAGTGATAATGTCAGCACATGTCACATAGTTTCTGGAAAACTTTACCGTCCATTCTGAGAAAGTGAAAAAAGGCAAAGATCTTAGTATTATTATGAAATTAATTTGACCTTAGGGACACTTGGAAAGAGTCTAAGATCCAGTGGTCCCTGGACCTCACTTTGAGACCCGCTGGCACAGCGGGAAAGAGAAGGAAGAAAATACCTTCATTACATGATAAATTATTCTCTCTTGGTGCTGAGATTACCATTTATTTTTATTTCCTTCTTTGTACTTTTTTTTTCTTAAGTTAAATATAACGACCACGGACTGTTTCTGCAAACAAAACCCGGGGCAATACACTCGTCTCCGTAAGATTGTTGAAAGACCCAAACAGTAGTAATACAGTTGGCTGTACGAAAAATTAAACCGAGCTCTAACCAGGGTCCGATTTCCTGCGTCCGTCCCAGGTGTAGAAGCGCAGGGTCTTGCCCTCAAAAGTTCTGCCGTCTAGCTTAGGGAGCGAATACAAGTGCATACACAACTTTACCGCAAGGGAATAGAAAGCAAACTCAGGCAGAGAACACAAAACCCCGTCGCAGCCACGCGCCGCGGGACCGCGCTCCTCCGCAGCCAAACAACTCCGCGCGGCTGTCAGCGGGGGGCAGACCCTCCACGGTAGTGGGGGGAGGTGGGGCTAAAGGAAACTGACGCTGGGTTCCGCCAACCCCGTAGCCCCGCCCTCTCGCCCTGCTTCCCTCTCTGAGTGGTTGCGAGACTGCGGAAGGTAATTTCCCATTGGCCACCAGCAAAACGGCCGACTTCCGGTTTGTGCGCTGGGCCGCGGGGCGCGGAGGCCGCCATGGTGCGGTTCAAGCACAGGTAAGTGGCTGCTGCCCGGCGTTCGCTGCGGCGTCGAGTCCTCGCGGTCTCGCCCCGCCCTCACTCCCCTGCCCTCTATACCTGCCCGCCGCAGGTACCTGCTCTGCGAAGTGGTGTCCGATGACCCCCGCTGCCGTCTGAGTCTGGAGGACCGAGCGCTGGGCGGCCTCATACGGGACACAATCGCCCGCGTGCACGGGACTTTCGGCGCGGCCTCCTGCTCCATCGGCTTCGCGGGTGCGAGGGTGCGGGGGAATTGGGCGGTCGGCGGGATTATAAGGGAACGGGCCCTGAAGGGGGAGAGAGAAGGGGTCCGAGCGACCGCAGGAGCTTCCAGGTCCGATACAGCCCCCCCCCCCTTATGGTATCGTCCTTTTTTTTTTTTTTTTTTTTTTGAGATTTTCTTATTTATTCATGAGACACACACACACAGAGGCAGAGACAAAGGCAGAGGGAGAAGCAGGCTCCATGCTGGAAGCCCGACGCGGGACTCCAGGATCATGCCCCGGGCCAAAGGCAGGCGCTGAACCGCTGAGCCACCCAGGGATCCCCGACTTCTAGATTTATTTATTCATGAGAGACACAGGCAGAGGGAGAGGCAGGCTCTTCGCAGGAGCCGGATGCAGGACTCGATCCCGGACCCTGGGACCACGACCGGAGTCGAAGGCAGCCTCCAACAGCTGAGCCACCCAGGCGTCCCCAGCCACACTATTTAATACTTAAATAATTCCCTTTTACCCTCTGCTTAAAATTGAGTACTGGAGAATTGCATACACATAGGTACAATTCACTTAAATCGGGTCATTCTCCACTGCTTCAGGAACCCAGAGAGTCCAGTTAGAAGAGAATCTTGTTTCAGCCACGGATTTCCTCTGCCAGCCCCAACCCCACTTATCAGCTAATCAGTGAATTAGAAGAGCATTTACAATTACAAATTCATTCACCAGTTTTGAGTGGTGTGCAATGTCCTGGGTGTATGGTCTATCCCTTTCCTGTAAATGAAGGTCTGTCCCTAAGACTTTTTTCCTTCAGGAATTTAAAATATTTATTCATGACAGAGAGAGAGGGAGAGAGGCAGGCAGAGACACAGGCAGAGAGAGCAGTAGACTCCCTGCAGGGAGCCTGATGTGGGACTCATCCCCATCCCAGGACTCCAGCATCACGCCCTGGGTGGAAGGCAGGCGCTAAATCGCTGAGCCACCCAGGGATCCCCCCTTCAGGAATTTTTTACTCACTGCCTGGCCCATAGTAGACTTTCATGTTACCCTAAGATTAAGTGAATCCAAAGTTTCCCAAGTGATTTCCCCCTCCTGCCGTAGTGCGATACCTCAATGCCTATACTGGAATAGTGCTACTTCGGTGTCGGAAGGAATTCTACCAACTTGTGTGCTCAGCCCTTCCTTTCATCACATACTTGGAAAACAAAGGACACCGTTACCCGTGTTTCCTCAACACCTTACACGTGGGAGGTAGGAGTGCATGTGGTATGGCTAATTTTCAATAGTAGCAGGCTTAGGGTTGTCTTGACGGGTGGGTGGGTCTTCTTGCTATCCTGCCAAGAACAGGAGGCTTTCACCTAGCTCCCGAAGTCTCTGAGGCAGACCACCTTTCACAGACTGTTGACCACAGAGCTCTTTCATGTGCCAGGTACAATTAGAACATGTCAGAAGTTCCTGATTCGTTATAACAGGAGACAGCTGTTAATCTTACTGCAGAACTGCACTGATGAAGGTAAGCAACATTCCCCCAGTGCCCAATGAGTGGCATATAACCTGGCTAAGTAAGAGAGCACTCCCAAAGACCTCTCTCATCCCTGCTGCCTCCCTTTTCCAGGAGAACGGGAAGCTATCCAGAAGTCTGTCACCAAAAGCTGTTTACTAGAGGAGAGGTCAGATGAGGAAGAGCTTTCAGACAGTGGCGGTGAGGAGGCTGCTGAGGCAATGGAGTGACCCTCCCTGCAGGCTGTGCTGGGCCCGAGATTCAGAGCTCGCTTGTTGGCACAGGACATTCTGGGAGGCAGCAGCATCTGCTAGTTTGCCAAACTGGAAGACTGCTGACCAGAGGCCAAGGTTTCTGCTCAAAATGGAGGACTTAACTCACTTCAACTGAAGTTTACTTAGTGCTGCCTGGCTAAATGGTTCTGCAGGTGGTGAACCCTCAGTAGTTATACAGTCTCTGTAACTACCTGGCTGAGGATAGGTTTAATAAATGTACTTGACTTCTGCAGCATTTAGTATACTTAAGTTCAAGCTTGGCTAGGTCTCCTTCCTGCTCTATCCCTGGCCTCAGTGGGAAGTATCTATGATAGTATCTATGATACTAGATGCCTGGCCTACCACCTGAGGCCCTAGGATGCCCTGTGCCCTAGGATGAACCCTAAGCAACCCAAGTTATTTAAAGTATTAGTGAGACACAGTAACTGAACTGGCACAAATTTATAGCTGGTCTCAGTACTGACCCACAGGGCCTTAAAAATAACCAGATTCCTTACTAGTACTTAATCAGATAATAACAAACATGATTCTTGCACTACTTTTCAGGGAAAGGCGGGAGGGCTGGGCCCAGCAACAAAATCTGGCCTTGCCGGACATTACAAAGCCAAGCAGCAAAGCAGCAGCTGCCAGCTTCCAGTCATTTTCTGCAGTTGGACCCTTCCCTATTGTCTTATGCCTGTAGGGCCCGTGAAGACAAGTGACACTGCCACACTCACAGAGGTTAGGAGGGTTTGGGTCCACTACCTGCTGATGACCTTTCTAGGATCTGTCTTCTTGTATAACGAAACAGATATTAACATCCCTTATGCATTTAACAGATTTATAATATTTGCTCTAACATGTACCCTCATTTTCAGGGCTGAACCACCCTCATGCACCCAGGGCAGTTCTTGTCCCAGGATTTCCGAGCCTTTTCCTTTTAAGAATGACAGGTTAAATGAAGTTAAGCCCAACTCAGGAACCTTTTAGGCCTGACACTGCGAAAGATATTGCCCCATAACAGCAGAGTGCTCAAGCTCATGGTAACTGTTACTTTAAGAAGCATGTCTAGCTAACCTGTAATGAACTTTAAAAAAACAGAAAGCTCACAGTGCTTGTGCAGGTGATTTATTGCAACTATTTGCCTTCACACTCTATTATACCTGAAGGTCACTTTATTAAAGCAGCAAGATAATTCACATCACTCAAATTCAGCTCAAACCAAGGCACAGACTGCTCTAGACAACAAGGAGGCAGTGGGTAATACCACTGCTTTCAAACCTGCCCTGCTGTCTCTAGGTGTGTCAGACTCCTCTGCTCCTACAACTCAGGCTACTGTCACTTAAAACAAGCTTCACCTAAAAGTGGGCAGGTTTCAGGGCTTCTTTAATGATTATAGCTTTCCTTGCCAAACAAGCCACATTCAAGAAGTAAAACCCTTGAGCACGTATGTAAGCAGTCCAGGTCTGGCACCACAGCCTGGCCATTTTTCAAAGAAAAACTGCAATTCAGGCTGGGTGTCCTAAATCCATTTTATTCCCCATCCTCTGTTTCTTTAACAAGAGGAAAACTAAACAGGAAAGGCTCAACTGTTTTTAAAAGACGCTGAGCAGTGTGTTGAAACCATGATGCCTTGACATGTCGGTAGAGCAGTACTAGAACACTCTGGGGTTTGGGCTGCTCCGAGGGTTGTTGAAGGGACTCAAACTTATGCGAGTTGAGAAAAACTAATTCTACATGGGTCAAAAAGACTAACCCTGGTACCAAACTAAAAATCTTGGCAGGAAGAGAGCTCTTGTGTCAATACTTTATTTTGGTGTAAAGACGGGAAGCTGGAAAATACACTGTATTTAAAATTTTGGTTCCCCCTCACGCTGTGGAAACCCCCTCCCCCCCAGAGCTAATCTGTTCAAACTCAAATACTTAAAAATTACAGCAGCAAAACAAAAGCACAGAAAAAAGAAAACCAGATGGAGAAGGTAGCCAGTAGTGTCACTTGGTGTGGACGACTGAAGTGCTGAACAGGAGCTTTTGTTTCTGTTTTTTCCTTTTCTTTCCTCCTTTCTCTTCTGAATGGAAACAGAGAAAGTTTAGCTTTTAATGCCATCATCCCCTTGCCCCCAGCCAGTTTTCATTCCTGAGAGTACCAGGGTGGCAGCTAGGTTCTGGGGTGAAGACAGCCTGGATCCAAATACCAGTCCTTGCATACTCCAGGTATTGGTCTGGGCAAGTCACTGTACGTCCCCAGACCCATTTCCTCCTCTGTTCAACCCGTGATAGTTCTACCTATTTAATATGGTGGTTGCGAGAATAAAATGGGCACAATGCTAGGCACAGAGAGGGCATACCTTAAATGCTGGTGTTCTTCTCTAACTCAATACCCACAGAGTGGTATGGGTTTCCAGCCGGACTTTTTCATCTATTAGCCACCCTACCAAACTTGGCCATTCTAAAATCTACTCTCCGCTACTATGTATTACGGAAAAAAGTAAAGAGTTCCTCAGAATTTCACCCCCAGGCCTCAAGAATTCATGTGGGGTGGCCAAAAGGTCCTGATGTTCCAGATGGACTATTAGCTGACACTAGCATATGAACCTACAGGCTCAGGAAAAACAGTGCCTGACTCATTAGTGGGATCTGCCAATGGATGCACTTGGGAATGACAACCCTGGACCGAGCACTCGGATTCTTTGCCTTTACCAGAGAGGGGATCTGAAGTAGCTGGTGTGTCCAGTTTCATGAAGGCTGCTTCAATAGCTTGGCTGAAGGAATTTTGGAAACTGGGCACAGGAACACGGTCTGAGTTATCACTCTCCCCATCGCTGTCCACAGGAGCAGGAGGAACTAAGCTGTTTTCATCTATAAAATAACCAGTGTCACAATTTTAGAGATGACCCTATAGAAACTTTTAATTTCTGAAAGAGACCAAATTCCTTTTCCACCCAAGGGCCATTCTCACCTTTTTTTGAAGCAGTCTTGGGCCACACATCTGCTTTTGCTTTTCCAACCCTCAGCATCTGTCAGAGTGGAAGAGGACAGAAAAGGATTTAAGCAAGCAGTCTAATTTCTTTTCTAGACTTGTGTCTTAACACTAACCGGCTAGGGAGGACAAAGAACTATCACCTCTGGAAAAGGATTTTCCAAGTACTTCTTTCCTTAACACCCTATTCCAGTCATGTTCGCTATATCCTGACCAGTAGAACTAGCAGTCAAACTCCCAAGGTGGAGGATCAAAGCCGTTGTTCCTCAGGAAACAGGTAAAGAATAGTGCATAGACAGCACAAGAGGTTCTTACTCAGACTCTCAAGTTGGGAGTCCTGATTTTGTGTCATTCCCTTCTGGTAAGTTTTCCCGCTCTGGAAAAATACCAAGAGATAAACTCCATAAGATTCAAATAGGAAAGTCCTAAAGTATGTGTCCTAAAGTGAGGTAAGGTAAGAATGGAGTTGGGCTGGCAGAGGTTGGTTTCATTGAATAACTTTTCTTCATCATGTACCACTTTGATGATCTTTTCCCTTGGTCCCTGGGAGTTAGGTCCAAGTAATATGGCATCTGAATCGTTTTACTCCTAAAAGGTCAATAAAATATGTATCACCTGTGTTTTATTCTTGCCAGTTGTTTAAATGTTTAACCTGAACCCACTCATGAAAAAAACAGACAAACCCAATCCAAACTATAGGACACTATTATGGTACAACTGGCATGGATGCCATAGGAAGAAAACCAAAAAAAAAAAAAAAAAAGAGGTTAGAGAAACTATTATGGATCAAAGGAGACTAAAGACAATTAAGGGAATGAGCAATCTGATGGGACCTGACTGAAAATAATACTGGACCCTTAAGACAAATGGAGAAACAGAAATACATATATTAGGTATTCAATTAGCTGAATTTCTTTGATGTGGTCATTAACAACTGTGCTTATACAGAAGAATGTCATGGGGGGGACACTTATATTGTATTTGGTGGTCAACTGTCATTCATGAGGTCTATAGCTTTTTTTTTTTTTTTTTTTTTTAAGATTTTATTTATTCATAGAGGCAGAGGGAGAAGCAGGCTCCACGCAGGGAGCCCAACGCAGGACTCGATCCCGGGGCTGCAGGATCATACCTGGGGCTGCAGGCGGCACCAAACCGCTGCCCTGTAGCTTATTTTCAACAGAGTAAAACAATAAAAGGAGAAAGCAAATACAGCAAAATGCTAACAACTAGTGAACCTAGGTGAAAGATAAAACGTTCATTATGCTATTCCTTCAGCACTTCTAAGTTTGAACTTGTTCACCATATAAAGCTGAAAAAAAGCAATGGCAACAAAACTTAGGTTTTTTTTTTTTAACAAAACCTAGTTTTATTTTATTTTTATTTTTTTAAAGAATTTATTTATTTATTTATAGACACAGAGAGAGAGAGGCAGAGACACAGACAGAGGGAGAAGCAGGCTCCATGCAGGAAGCCCAATGTGGGACTCGATCCTGGGTCTCCAGGATCACACCCCAGGGTGCAGGCAGTGCCAACCCGCTGCACCACCGGGGCTGCCCCAAAATCTAGTTTAAAAACCCTTAAGCATCTGACATAACTCCTGGGAGCCACTTGCATAATCACCTCTAAAGCCTACCAGTTAATATTTGGGATTGTTCTCAATTATTTCTTCCTCCTTGGCTTCAGGATTCTCCTTATCAACGTCCTCCTTACCGAAAAAATGAGTGGGAAATATCAGAAAGGGAGACCGAACATGAGAGACTCCTTACTCTGGGAAACAAATGGGGTGGTGGAAAGGGAGGTGGGTGGGGGGTGGGGGTGACTGGTTGACGGGCACTGAGGGGGGGCACTTGATGGGATGAGCACTGGGTGTTATGCTATACATTGGCAAATTGAAAAATAAATAAGTTAAATAAATAAATAAAGTCCTCTTTACCGAAGTCCAATTTCTGCTTATTTCTCAGCATCTGCTGACATTTGTTGTGAGAAACATCTATTATCACCTGCTCTAAAGAACTGTTAAGCTAATGATTCCAAACTAGCCCCCCAAAATTAATACTCACTTATAATGGGGGTCCTTGGCAGGCTGTCCATCCATCCTCCTTAGTAATCTCAGCGCAGGAAGGCTGAGTTTTGTTTGTTTTTTTTTTTTTTTAAGAGATTTATTTATTCATGAGAGACAGAGGCAGGCTTCATGCAAGGAGCCCAATATGGGACTCAATCCCAGGACTCCAGGATCACGCCCTGGGCTGAAGACAGGTACTCAATCGCTGAGCCACCCAGACATCCCAGGTTTGTTGTTTTAAAGATTAATAAAGTGATCTAACACCCGTTTGCCTCATGGCATGAGAGCAAGATGGATCAGCAGCAGCTCTACTGGAGCCATCTGAGGAAATCTGGCCAGGGTTCTCATTCTTGCTGTTCTGCTCAGACCTATATAGTCTGATCCAGAAACAGGGCCTCAGTATGTGCCACCAGTGTTTCCATCAGTATGTGAAGGATAACAGACTTCAGTAACTTGGACTAAGTGAACCTCCTCAAGGGTCATCCAAGAGACCTACCTTAAAGCTAACTCAATGTGCATAAAATAAAAATATTTCAATTATTGAAAAAAAATTTTGACATCAAGGGTCACTAGCCTAGCATTCCTCTAACCTGCTGCTCAAGAAAGCTGGTTTAGCTAATTCTAGGACAACCAATACCATGCTTCCCTTCCCAAAGCGAAGAGGAATGATTTATTATATGTAACAGATACAGACTATTTGAATCCAAGGTCCTAGAACTAGGGACCAGCTGAAATTGAATGATGTCTCCCCAGCCCCTAGAGCAGTATTCAGTACTTAAGTGTATAATGATTTGTTAATTAAAGCTCTGATTCTCCTTCAGCTACTCCTGGCCTCTTTCCTTGGTAGTAACTCTACAATAACATGAGACTAAATCCATGAAATTTCCTCTTCAAAAAGCTTTCCATGATTAGCACCATCTATGCAACATTAGCCTAGAAGTCTCTCCTCCAATGGAAAGATTTTCGGAAAGAACAAGCAGCAGAGTTCATGTTATATGCCCTCAGGCTGTTTTACAAACAAAAGATTTACCTGAGCAAAGGAAGGGAAGGGAGAGTCTTCTTCCAGACTCCCAACGCAGAATGAAGGACTGCCCTGACTGGCAGTGGGTGACAGAGGGGTCAGCATAAAGTCTGAAAGGAAACCAGAGACCTGATTATGTAAGTCAAGCTCCAAAGAGCTAGTCTACTCTTAACAAGAGAGAAAAGATGACCCCTGAATCAGGTCTGGATAATTACCAGTCCCACCTCAAAAAGTAAATTTGATCCACTATCAACTCTGCCAAGTTTTTTGTTCTAAAACCTTATTTGAGAAACCTTGAGACAGAGAGAGAGAGAGAGAGAGAGAGAGAGTGTGTGTGTGTGTGTGTGTACAAGCAGAGGGCGAGGGAAATGGAGGCTCGATACCAGGACCCCGGGTTCATGACCTGAGCCGAAGGCAGACCCTTCTGGTCCACCCAGGACCCAGGCGCCCTAACTCTGCCAAGTTCTTTCAAAGTCAAGAACATGGCCTACTCTTTGCATTAGTGACCTACGGAGAGAAAACTTTCATAGTCACAGCAACACTAGAAAACAGGGCAGAATCCCCTGCCACACTAAGAAGACCCTTTCCGTAGCAGCCGACTCTCCAGGCCTGGGTACTGGACTACCATGGACTGGTTTTATGTGAATGAAAAAGTCCCAAGAAAAAAAAAGGAGATCAGCTTTTATGTTCTGGCTGGATGTCAAAGACCTGGAAATATTCAGTTAGAATCCAAGACACACATACCAAATCAATACAAAGACACAAGCCTTTCCCTGGTGCTCCCTAGGTAATAGTCTTCTCCATCCTTTGTGCCCCAGAACGGAGTATTTCCCACGGGTCTACCCACTGTCCTGATCACTGCTGGGAGGGAAGGCCTAGTCACTGCCCACTGTCAGCAGGGTTGTTCAGTACTTCCATTCCTAGCACCATCCAGCTGCTCCTGCCTAAATACATGGAAGCCCATTCCTTACAAAAGCTAGTATGTGAAAGCACATACACACAATTCTGCATCAGGGAGGATGCAGCTGGTGTTCTGCCACATTCCTCCCTGTAGCTCTCTCCTGAAACTTTTCAAGAGCACAATGGCCATGCACACAGCCCTCAAGATACAGGTTCCGGTCACAGCCCCTCCATCACTAAACCCCTGTCTTAGCCTCAGGCTCCTAATCTGCAAAGTGGCAGGCATATGATCACAAAAGGGTTTCCAAGAGTTTTAAATATTCTGCTCTTGGACATTTTATTAAAATGGCTGGCAGAGAAATAAATTTTAATTATCAAATACTATCTGCCAGGAGGATGAAGATCAGAAAAGGCAGCTCTCTGAAATAATAACACTTGAATGTTTAATCTCATAACACATTAATACATTCTCTCCATATATAAATAAAAAGTATTTTCAAAACGCCAAAGCCTCTTTGAACAACCTGAATCCTGATCTCACTTCCTAGAGTAAAACACCAGTTTGGAAAAAATCATATCAGTATTTTTCTATACATTTAGATATTATAAACCCATAACGAAATGCTATTTTTTGCATTTTTCTTTTGAAAACCACAAATGTGGTAATGCATGGAACTCGATCTCAGGATCATGAGTTCAAGCCCCATATCAGGTGTGGAGTACATTTAAAAAATAAATAAAACCACAAATGGTATCATCTTTTGTCTCGTTCTACCACCTTATCTTTTTTTTTTTTTTTTTAATTTATGATAGTCACAGAGAGAGAGAGCGAGAGAGGCAGAGACACAGGCGGAGGAAGAAGCAGGCTCCATGCACCGGGAGCCTGATGTGGGATTCGATCCGGGGTCTCCAGGATCACGCCCTGGGCCAAAGGCAGGCGCCAAACCGCTGCGCCACCCAGGGATCCCTCTACCACCTTATCTTAAAGGTCCACCCATTAGTTCCTGAAGACAGCTATTACCCTCTTCAACAGGTATAAAGTATTTCACAGTATAAATATTTAGTTCAGCCATTGCCTTACCACCAGATTTCATAGGCTTCTCCCACCCCACCTCCCACTATTATAAACAATGCTACAATAAGGAAACATGTACAAAGATGCTTATGCATACAAAGGGATTGTATCACAGGTACAAACTAGAAATAGCTGGGTCACAAGGAAGAATCTAAGTTTAACTATCCTGCCATATGACCTGCCTTGAGGTTTTGAGATTTTTGTAAGACAGCAGGGTATAAAGTAGTACAGCCAATGGGCAAGGTGAATCAAATGGCAAAATTTGATGTATCTCAGGAATATATTAACTATCCAAAGTAATGTTAGTCATCTAAAGATCCCACCATGCTGAGTAGGTCAGAGTTGTAAATTCAGACATTATTGGGGCTTTGACTAAGCTCTGTTAACTGGTGGCCAATTTCATTCTTTAAATCGCAACTCATTTACCTGCTTGGGAACCTGGACTTCTGCTAAGAGGAGACAGGGAGAGGGCACCATGGCCCTCGGTGCTGGTGGGACCCAAAGCAGAATCGGAGGTGCAGGTATAGGAATTGAAGGCAGGGAACTGCTGTAGATTCTCTAGGGGAATGTGGACTTCTGGGTCTGCAAAGAAAAGATGAGAATGGTAGGCCAATTTAGAATATCCCTCAAATCTTTTCCAACAGTTGAGGACAGTCAATATGAATCTCCCAAGAGTCCAAAGGATGTACATAGAAGCTTTAAACCCCAGATTTAGGGGCACCTGGGTGGCTCAGGAGATTAAGCATCCGACTCTTCGGTTCAGCTCAGATCTTGATCTCATGGGTCGTGAGATGGAGCCTGCTGGCATTGGGTTCTGCATTCAGAGGGGAGTTTGCTTAGGAATTTCTCTTCCTCTGCCCCTATCCCCTTACCATACTCCTACCCCACTTGCCCATGCATGTATGTACTCTCTCTGAAATACACAAATCTTAAAATAAAATTTTAAAATTTAAAAAATTAAATAAATAAAACCCTTGCTCTTACTATTCGTAACTGAAGCCAGAAGATAAACAGGGGGTTATTCTATATACTATATTTCCAAAAAAAAATGGGTAAAACAAAAATCCCCCGTTCATGAAACATCCTTTTTTTTTTTCTTTTCTTTTTTTAAGATTTTACTTATTTATTCCTGAGAGACACAGAGAGAAAGAGAGGCAGAGACACAGGCAGAGGGAGAAGCAGGCTGCACATAGGGAGCCCAACGCGGAACTCGATCCCAGGTTTCTAGGATCGTGCCCTGGGCTAAAAGCGGTGCTAAACCACTGAGCCACCTGAGCTGCCCGACATCCTTTTTTTTTTTTTTTTTTCAAACATTTGGGATATGTGCCAAACAGCTACACAGCATTGGGGTCCCAGTTATATACTTATTCCGGTTTTGTATAAAAATAAAACTTATATTTACCATACTCTATGTAGTCAAGAACAATGAAATCTTTTCTTTTCCCTAGCTGAGTACTCAGTACTTTGTTTTCTGGAGGACAGGTAGGTCCTCATGTCACACTAATCTGGGTTCAAAGAAGCTTACATTGGAGTAGCAGATCAAAGGACTCTGTATTTATCGGTACAAGAGAGCTCTTGAATCTAACCTTCTGTATATTTCCTAGTTTGTCAAGGTTTCTACTATATCAGATCCCCTTGGCAGATATCCTGGGTACAGATGTCCCCTTTATAAATAATTTAAGATTTTTATTTGAGAGAGAGAGAGAGAGAGAGATTGTGTGCACGCTCACACACAACTGAAGTGAGAGACGGAGAAGCAGACTGCCCTCTGAGCAGAGAGCCCAATGTAGGGCTCATTCCCAGGACTCCAGGATCATGACCCAAGGCAGACTCTTAACCAACTGAGCCACCCAGGCACCCCTAGATGTCCCCCTTTAATATAGTTAAAGGTGGGATCAATGTTCCATCTAGATAGAGTACACAGGAGACAATTATCCCCTAAATTCAGCAAATCTACAATTCTCTTCCCAGAACATGTTTTTTCATTCACTATGCAAGATGAATTTAATCTCATCCCTTATTAAGAGCTATGAGCTTTGACTTGCATTAACCCACTTAATTCTCAAATAAGCCTATGAAGGAGGTACCCTTATGATTCACATTTAAGAGTTGAAGAAAATGTGAACCAAGCATTCTGGCCCCTGGGCTCAAGCACTGAGCCTCTCTCTGATGATGCACAGCTGTACTCGTCAATTCTGGGAGCTTCTGAACTTACACTTGCCCTGTTTCTTGTTCTCCTCCATCTCAATCCTGCGTTCCCGGCGGCGTTCCTCCCGAGCCTTCTTCTGGCGCTGACGCTTCCTCTTTTCAATGTCGTCTGTGGATTGGTCAGATGGTGAGGAGGCAGACTGAGGACAATCTGGCCATGAACGCCTCCCAGGTGACTAGTAACTAAGGTCACATAAGAAGGCACCCAGATTGGATGAATGGATGGAATGTTTTTGGAGGTATGGAGACTCATGATGGAGCTCCTTAATTTCTCCCACACCAGGTTTCCAGTCAGAACCCCTGAGCTCCACTATGAAGAGAAACAGAGTGGGTGCAATCTTACCTGAGAATATCTCTAGGGTTTCCTTAGAGACCACAGGAGGCTGCAGAGCTAGTTCACAGATGCTGAACTCACAGGTAAGTGGCAGGTGAGAGAGGTATCTATGGCGCTGTCGAACGTCCTACCATGGGAAAGGGACCAAAACTCAAAACTGGGCTGAACTCTGAGGACAGAGGTTCCCATCCCAGACAGCCAACAGTACACAAACTCACAAAGAGCACCCCAGCTCAAAGAGCAGTACTCAAGTTATCACCATTTTTGCAAAGCCAAACAGAAATGTCAATTAACATACAATAAGGTAGAATGAGCAACCAAAAGCAGTTTTTAGCTTTGTGCTACATATGAACTAAGCCTGGTAATAAATAATCTAAAGCTGATCAGCTGTTTGATTTTCTGGAGCCCACAATTGAGGGGGGAGAACAAGGGAAGGTAAAAAATTAGTTGGTGGCAAAAAAACCTGGGATCCATTGACAGAATTAATGATAACTAGGAAGGTAGGTAAAGCAGATTTACCTACAAATAAAGTTTGGCCTGAAACAGTAAAAAAAAAAAAAAATGAAGCCCATCAATTTAAGTTTAATTTTCTTTTCCATTCATTTTCTCCATGTTTGATGGAAAGTTTATGGTACTCAAACAGTCTCTAATTTTGAGGCTGTTAACAAATTTGTGATTAATATAAGGATAACTCTCAAAGGGCAAAAACTCACATATGTAAATTATCAGACAATAATTAACAAAAATTAACAGACATTATTATTATTAATAATTAATTTGGTATCTGCTAAACCAAAAATGTGTTTCAAGCTTGTATAATTAGTATAGAGCCTCTAAGAGCTTTTGGATTCCCTTGGACGTTTCTCCCAAGCCAAAAGGAAAAAGGAGAACAAACTCATCTTGAATGAAAGTGGGTCGAGACATCTATATTCCCAAGCCACAAGAAATGAACCTAGCAGTGGTGACTAATAGAACTCCAGCAAAGAAAGGGAGTACCATTCAATCCCTAAAAACTTTGCGGGTATCATCGGTGACAAAATACTTAAGAGGGTAGCCCCGGGGGCCCAGTGGTTTGGCGCCGCCTTCGGCCAGATCCTGGAGACCTGGGATCGAGTCCCACGTCAGGCTCCCTGCATACAGCCTGCTTCTCTCCCTCTCTTTCTCTGTCATGAATAAATAAAATCTTTAAAAAGAAAAATAGAAATACAAAAGCTAAGATCCTTGAAGGATTATGAGCAGGGCCTGGATAGGCCACGTCAAAGAGATGAAGCTGATGGCACTCTGGAGCCATGCGCCCTTTGGGGCAGGCAGGACCTTACCTCGGACATGGAGTAGCCAGCGATCTCCACCACTACCGCCGAGATCTTCTCCGGGCTCTGCTCCAGGCTGCCGTATTCCCTCACAAGGCAGCGCACATTCACAGGGTGCAGGAACATGTGCTGCCCGTCCTCCGCTGAAGACAAGCGGCTCTCTCATACAACAGTCTTGGCCAGTCCTCAAGACAGTGCCCCCCAGACAGCTAGGCCTACCTCTCCCTCCCCGAGGCCAAAGGCACAACAGACCCAAGCACCCATGTCTAGTGGTAATAGCTCCTCTTGCTAGGAGGCCAGGTCATCTCGCTGATACATCTTTACGGCAACCCAGCCCTCCTCTCAGGGACACTCACCTTGGTAAAAGTAGTAACAAGGAGAGCTGCTCAGATGTGTGAAGCCTGGCTTGCTGATGGGTTCCTGCTGGCTGGACTCAGTACAAATAGTCCCCTCTCCAAGACTGTCATCTGCTAACTCTGCGTCATCACAGGCCTCAGGCTCTGGTTCAGACACTGCTTCCTCTTCCTCTACCAGAGGGAGAGCAAGAGGACGAGGAGATCCCAGAGAACAAACTTCGGTGGTCTCTTCATCAAAAGCAGACAGATACTCTAGCACACCCTGTTGAGACAACTCTACATCAAAAAAAAGTAACTGTGGCAAAAGTAGGCACAGGAACCAAGCTCTGGGCTGTTTTCCTTAGTTGCCACATTCACTGATTTAACACCCCCAGGTAAAGAACTAAGGAGCACAGAGGAAATGTTCAGAGCCCCCTCTTCTCCCCACAGCGCCCACCACTTCAACAGCAGCACTGAGGAATGGAAGCCCTTTAGTCTATAACCAGGACGCACTAACCTTCCTGGGTTGAAGCACAGACTCCTTGGCCAAGGGAGCCATCAGCACCAGTTGTTCCAGAGCAGGCATAACACCAGTGGCCTCCCCTCTGCTTCCAGGCAATCCTGACAGAGCCTCTTCCCGAGTCTAGATCACCAAAAGACCATAGAAAGCTAAGCTTCCAGAAACACAGTTTGGGCAATGGCTTACAATGGACTCTCAACAGGAGCAGAAAAGGCAACAAAACCCAATGGGAGGAGTTTAAGTACTTAAAATCCTCAATCTTTAAGGAAAAAGGAAACAAAAAGTACTTGGGACTCAAATAGGATGGTATTCTGCTTAGAATCTGTCAATGACAATGATAACACTACACAAAATCTTTCTGAACAAAAAATCCAAGAACACAGAACTAGTCCTCTAGTTTTTATCAGCTATGCTGAGAGAGAGCCCCAATGCAAGAGGCAGGGGTCTGGTCAACACCCACCTCAATCTGAAGAGCTCTATTTCCAAAGAGCTTTTCTTCTCTGAAATGCATTTGAACAAATGTTCTGCATTATAGGGGGAAAAAAATTAAATATACAGGACTCTGCTAAAGGAGGACTCAGAAAGACAAGAATTCAAGTAACAGCTTCACCTCTTGTTAGTACTACATCCTCAAGCAAATTACCTTATCTAACTCATGACTCCATTTCCTCAGCCATGGTAGGGGAGTTGTTATCTATCACACCAGGATATGAAACTTAAGTGAGATAAACATAAATACAGTACCTTCGCACAGGGCCTATCATATGCCAATTACTCAATACACAAAGGCTTTCACTGTTCTAATTCAGATTGGTAATTCTCAAAATATGATGTGAGGATGAACAATATCTAAATCACCCTGGAACTCATTATAATGCAAATTATTAAGCCTACTAAGCTCAGACGAATCCACCTCTCAGGGTGGAGTCCAACAGCCAAGGATTCTGATGTCTGCTAAAGGGTAGAGAGCTTAGGAAATCCTGTATTTGAAGAATTCCTGCTATTCCAAATCCTCAGCAGGCATTGCTAGGGCCTACTGGACAGGCCATATTACTCTCTTCAAAATGTCTCTCAAATAAAACACCTCAAATAAAAATTAAATCTGGGGCAGCCCGGGTGGCTCAGGGGTTTGGCGCCTGCCTTTGGCCCGGGGCCTGATCCTGGGGACCCGAGACTGAGTCCTGTGTTAGGCTTCCTGCATGGAGCCTGTTTCTCCCTCTGCCTGTTGTCTCTGCCTCTCTCTCTCTGTGTGTCTCATAAATAAATAAAATCTAAAAAACAAAAAACAAAACAAAAAATCCCCCAAAATTAAATCCAAGTGTTTTCTTAAAAAACAAAGACAAAAAAAACCTACCTTACTTAACTAAGCTCATCTAAGAGACTTCACTAACTCAGTTAAAGATCATTATAACTTCTTCCTTTCAACACTTTAAAAATCAATAGGACTGCCCTTCTCTCCTAACACCAAATCCCAGGGCAAATGCTTTTTCAGCTGCTCCCTATTGGGTCATCTTAAATGTGGGGCCAAGGTAACTTATCCTCACCATCCTATCGTGTTTGCAGTGTGTCTTACCTTGAGCTCCTGGATAGCTGCCTCAATAAAGCAGGACTCGGGAGTGTGCTTCTCCTCTGCCAGCTGCTGCTCTAGAGCTACTCTCTCTTCCCGAACCACCCGGTGCAGCACCTGCTCCTTAGAGGCCAGCAACAGCTTGGAGTACTGGCTGTGCTGTTCATCTACAGGGGGACCAGCAAAATCAGAGAAACCCAACACTCAGAGCTCTGTGTCCGCATGCTACACAACATTTACAGTTTTTTTCCCTACATTGTAAAGATGAATTTAGCATAATTTTCTAAAAATAATTTTTTAAAGATTTATTTATTCATATGAGACACACAGAGAGCCAGAGACACAGGCAGAGGGAAAAGCAGGCTCCAAGCAGGGACCCCGATGTAGGATCAATCCCGGGACTTCAGGATCATGCCCTCCCCCACAGGGAGCCTGCTTCTCCCTCTGCGTATGTCTCTGCCTCTATCTCTTGTGTCTCTTATGAATAAAATCTTAAAAAAAAGAAAAAAGAAAAAGAAAAAAAAGCCCTCGAGATGCTATTTTCCCACCCCCCCGTCCTATACATTTTCTATACGTTTATATACTCATGTTCACTTAAAGAAATAAAGGTTTTTCCATAAATGATAAACTCTAAGTTTTGTTCTGCACTTTTCATCCAACGTGTGCTAAAATCTTTCAAAACTTTTTTTTTTTTTTTTTTAAGGATTTTACTCATTCATGAGACACACACACACACACAGAGAGAGAGAGAGAGAGAGAGAGAGAGAGAGAGAGAGAGGCAGAGACACAGGCAGAGAAGCAGGCTCCATGCAGGAAGCCCAATGTGGGACCTAATCCCAGGACTCTGGGATCACACCCTGAGCCAAAGGCAGAGGCTCAACTGCTGAGCCACCCAGATGTCCCTCAAAATGTTAATACAGGGGCACCTGGGTGGTTTAGTGGTTGAGCCTTTGGCTCAGGTCATGATCCTGGGGTCCTGGGATCAAGTCCTGCATCAGGCTCCCCTCAAGGAGCCTGCTTCTCTTCTGCCTATGTCTCTGCCTATGTCTCTCATGAATAAATAAACTCTTAAAAAAATGTTAATACAGAGATCTATTTTTACCTTCTGTATTGTGTTCCACAATAGGATACACCCTACTTTAAGTTCCTTATGGAACACTTAACTTACTGCCAATTTCTATGACACTGTAATAACAAAAAAAATCCTTATACATGATCCTTGGTGCAAATAATTTCCTCAAGACCAGGCACGATGCCAGGCACTATTTCAATAAAATGAAAATTTAAAATGTATCTAACTAAACCATACCTGAAACCAAGAGTTAAACCACTCTGCAAACTCCCCTCTAACCTACCAGAATCCTAAAATTGATCTGGAAATGCTAGAAATGGCTTGCCCAAAGGCTCAATTTCTGATAGTAGAAAGATATAATTCAGTGGCCTTAAAGGATGTACCACAGGATTATTTAGCCCTAAATTAACAGAACTCACCTCCTAGATGAATAGGATGGTCTACATTCATCCATTTGGATTTGGGCAAAGCCAACAATACCCCTTTCTCCCTCTTCATCAGCTGCATCGTAATGGTATCGCCAACAACATACTGACGCGACTCTGTGGCAACAACACTATAACATGGACATTTAGATGGAAAAAAAGCAAGGAGTTAGCAGGTGGGGGTCTAATCTAGTAAAGGTCTCCATCTCACCTTTTAAGATCCTTCTTATGTACTGAACTATAACAGATGGGACATTTACTCCAGGTCTTCTCACTCAGTGAAAGGTAGTGCAGAATGCATGCCCAGCAGAAGATGTGTCCACAACGGGTTATTTTGGCTGCAGTAGGTGGATATAGGCATATTGGGCAAGATGGCACTTCATGGCTACAAATGCGCTGAAACAAAACAGCACAAGTCACACTTTCAAGCTGACATGGGACTGTCAAAGTTAGTCTCTCCTCTGCTATCCCCATGCCTGGTACATCTCAACACATCTTCACAAAATTGTTCAAAAATGCAGATATGTAATAACACTTTAAATTGCTAAGGAAACCATAATAACAGTTTAATATATACCAAGGGGCACTTGGATGGTTTGGTCAGTTAAGCATCTGACTCTTGATTTCAGCTCAGGTCATGATTTCAGGATCCTATGACTGAGCCCCACATCAGCCTCCCTGCTCCACACTGAGTCTGCTTGTACCCCTCTCCCTATGCCCCTCCCCCCACTCACCTGCACATGTGCACTCTCTCTCAAATAAGTAAATCTTTAAAATGTATCTATACACAAATATAATAACTACATAACAGGTATTTTAGGGGTTCTACATCAAAGAGGAAAAGTGACAAATCAATATATGATCCAATTAATTAAAAAAATTTGTATGTACACATACAGAAAGGCATGAAAAGGGTCAAGAAGTAATGTACCAGTAATTTTCCAACAGATTTTCACTTCACATGCATCTATTTTTTTTAAACCAGTGAATATAAAACAGGTTTCATGGGACTTCTTTGCCATTCTATGATCATTTTATGAATTTTCAGTTGATGGGAAGCCAGGGTTTGAAGCCTTTAGCTTTGAAATGATTCCATATCCCTAAAAGCTAAGAGCAGCAAGGAAATACCCAGAGCTCCAACATCAAAAGAAAACAAAACGTGCCAGGGGCTGAGACTGCAGTGCAGCTGGTGACCCATTTACCTGCCATAAGACTGAGGCCTAATTTGATACTGATTACTACAAACGGCTACTAGTGAAGCCATGTCTATGCAGTGAGCCCATCTGAGGTCAGGAGGGTATTCAGCATTCCTCATATATTTCCCTGGTTACTTCTTCCCAGGAGAGGAGGCTGTAGATAGAACTGTTTTTATACCTTCATTTTAGATAGGAGTCTTCCAATTCCCCAATCCTGTAGGCCAGTGCCAATTAGCACAAAATAAACTCCAGGAGAAACCAGGAGTGATCTCTGGGGAATGTCTACAGTGTGGCCATGCAGAAAAAGGTATTAACAGTGAAACCACCCCACAGCTGCTGTGTCACCAGGGTCCCTTTCTTTAGTTCTTTCTCCCACTAATAGCTAACAAGTTTAGCTGGGCTACTCACCACTTGTTCCACAAAGTCCCAATTGACTAAAGTATCAGGATCAGCAAAATGAACTGTGTAGTCTTGGTCTTCAGACACTACAAATTGGCAGCTAGAAATAGGGGAAAAGACAAGGAAAAGGCACACTCTCAGAATCCACCAACATGCCATCAGCAAAAACCTATGACTCCTTCACTTAAAAATCAAATACAGGCCATTAGCAGCCATGGTTTGTGAAGTACTGAACTAGGACTTTAGCCTCAGTTCTCAGCCCTGGCTCGAGGAAATCCAAAGACTTGGCAAGTAGGAGTCTAAATCTATGAATTCTGTTTCTTCTGTTTTCAAGCCCAGTCAAGCTGCTGTAAGCCCCCCTTGAACTAAATAAAATTAACCCAGACTATGGCCCCATCATTCAGCAGGAAGCCAGATTTCCTCCCTCCCCCTGAGAAATCCTGGCATATAGCTAGTCCTCAAGGCAGTACAAAGACTCTTCTCACTCAATCATTTGATTACCAATTTATATAAAGTACTAACCAGATACTTCAGTCTAGATTCAAGGTCAAATCTTACATTATAATTATGACACACAAAAGGAAACAAAAGGGAATCAGTATTTGAGCAAATGTATGCCAAACACTCCAATCTGTCATCCAATTCTCCCTTAAGTAATTCTCCTCCTTTATAGGGGAGAAGCTGAGTCTCAAAGTGGCTAAATTACCCAAAGTTGAAGGACAAAATAAAATTCAAATCTAGGTCCAATTTCAAAGTTAAACACTTTTACTACCTCATAATGACACTAAAGCATTATTTAATTTTATCATTTATATACTTATTTAAGCATTATTTTAAGAACCAGGAACATCCATTTGAAAAGCTTTTTCTCAAGTTGCCCCCACACACAAAGAGAGAGAGAGAGAGAGAGAGGAGAAAAAAACCAGACCAATTCCCTTTCTGTCTCTCTCCCACAGCAGTTTAAAAGAAGCTTCTTCTAAAAAATAAAAATAAAATAAAAGCTGCTTCTCAGCTCCAACAACTGCCCAGAGGCTCAACCGCACTTCCCACCTAAAAGGAGGCATACTCACTTGGCCTGTAAAAAGAGTTCCTTGTTAAAAGGCTTATGCCCCCATTTGTTCCTTTTTCCCCAGCTGCCATGTCCGCTGCCTTCAAAGTGACCCGCCTGGCCACGCGGTTCAAAAGTGAAATTCAACAAGTGGTTCAGATTGATCTTCTTCGGACCAGAGAACTGGGCAGGGCTAAACTCTGCCCGTTGAGCCTCTGCTACCTAGAACAAGAATGAATCAAATATTTCTGATTAGGATGACACCTCCTGATTTATAGTAGAAACTAGAATAACCCCTCCTTCCACATGGTTTAAAATACTAACTAAATGAAACATAGGCTTAAAGTAAACAATCTTCTTAGGAGAGGGTTAACACAAAAGTCTACCTAAGATCCAGGTGGGAGCAAAGTAGAGGACAAGACCTCTTAACATATAATCACTTACACTGTTCAGGATGCCCTGCTAAAAGGCAATTAATTAACTATTAAATGACAAAACCCAACACAAACTCCTCTAGCTATCTTGGAAGTACAAAGATTTACTTACTGGATTAATCTTTTGACAGTCCCATAGGACTCCTACACCTTCACTCTTATTACCTATTTGTTCTTTGGTCTGTTACTGACAAAAGTGAGTTTGTGGAACTAGACTCTGGAGGCGACTTGCAGGCAGCTGCTAACTGCCATGGACTTCAGGATCCTGCCAGAGACCTCCCATCAAAGACACACACTGCTATTCACTGTTAATTAAAACTGACAGAATTAGAACACGTAGGCAGACAATTTCAGTGTCCAGAAATAAACCCAATCAGCAGAATTGAAAGAGTTTAGAAAGTGGCAAGAAACCACACAGGAGAAATACCACTGCAAAGATGGAAGAAATCATGTTTGGGCTTTCTTAACATTCCCAAATTGAAGTGGCAGATACCGGTTATAAGTAAGCTAGTGCCATTTCCTAATACCAATTTCTCACTTAATGTCATAAGCACTGTGTCATGTCAGTCGTATTAGCATATAGTCCCTTTAAAAGGCTATATACCACTACATCAGATAGGTAGGTATACTATAGGACACAGATTGTTCATAGCTTCTCCACCAAAACAAAATAATGTTATGATAAACTTATTTTTGGATAGATCTTTGTGCACAAATATTTGGCCACATACAATTATTTCTTCTTATTGTATAGCAGGAATTACTGGGTCAAAGGAAATACAAATTCAAGGCTTTTGCTATTTAGTCTAAAAATTTAGAGATTAGTAAGCAACATCTGCACAGACATCATAAAGAGTACAGGGGCACCTGGATGGCTCAGTTAGTTAAGCATCCAACTCTTGATTTCAGCTCAGGTTATGCTCTCAGGGTAGTGAGATGGAGCCCCCCATCAGGTCCATGCTTGGCACAGAGTCCGCTTAAGACTCTTCTCTCCCTCTGCCCCTTCCCTTGCTCATGCTCTCTCTAAATAAAA
The DNA here is from genome assembly GCF_048418805.1 of Vulpes vulpes. Classification (NCBI taxonomy): domain Eukaryota; kingdom Metazoa; phylum Chordata; class Mammalia; order Carnivora; family Canidae; genus Vulpes; species Vulpes vulpes. Next base: position 16,599,240 of record NC_132789.1, on the reverse strand, counting down.
TAAATCTAAAAAAAAAAAAAAAAGTCTAAAGAGTACAAAAAGGAACATGGTGAAAAATACCTTACATTGCAGAGGCAACCAATATGGCCTAAGATAGCCTATGCATATAAACCACAGTATATGACAGTATATATTAAGTACAGCGGCAAACCATAAACAATTTCCTTCTATTTCAATAGATCCTGGGAGACAACACCCCCCTCTCCCCGACTGTTTATGTAACTCATCACAAGGAAGCTCATGACTTCCAGGTCATCCCCTGGCCTCCCATTCCCTGGATGCTCATTTCCATGTGGCTATGCTATCCCCTTCATCAGTCTTCCACCCCCAATGACCCAACCTTAGGTAAGAGCTTATGCTTACTCAACAAAATCCTCCACACCCTCAACCTTTTATCATCACTTTGTTATCCTAGCTGGCCCACTGCAACCTTCTCCAATACTGCCCATCACAATTCCTAATTATCCTTCCAACACACTGACCCTCTCACAGTTCCTTGACCCCCACTTCACCCAGTTAGCTGGCTCTCAACTCTACCTCAGGCACCCAATTCCCAAGGACATACCATCTAGAGCTGCACCATACTATACAGCAACCACTACTAGCCAGATGTAGCCACGGAGCACTTGAAATGTGACCAGTGTCATGTAATGAAATACCATTTTAGCTATACTTGGTAAAAACATTAAAATTAATTTCACCATTTCTTTACCTTTTTAATTTAGCAACTAGAAAAGTTTAAATTATATATGGACATTTCTACTGGACAGCACTGCTCTACATCTAGACCATAAGGGTAACAATCAACACTTCTTCCACCATCTTAACTTTGAGCACCAACATCCAAGCAGCAACTTCCTCCTTTCTTAGCTTGCTCCCGTTAGTCTTGATTCCAATTCTTTAGCCCCTCTGAGATCTCCAAACTAGTGATCCAATTCACCCTCACAATTTCTTTTCTTACTTGGCCTAGATCCTATGGTCAACTGCCCCCTTCTCTTTGTCATCTATACTTACCTGGCAAAACCTTCCCCTGATTAATCCAACTCTCTGCCTATATATTTCCACTCCAGCACCAGACAGTTACACACAAGAACACAACCGCATCACACCAATCAGTCTCACTTAAGTAGACCCTTAGGCCATCTGGCAATACTACCACAACCTGATGGCATTTCTGTACTCGCTAAATTCCCCAGTCACCCAGACAACTCCATTCCTCAGGACTTCCAAGGCTCCTCTCTTAGATCACCTTCCTTATTTTACTGAGACAAGAAGATGAGAAAAGAATTCCTATATCCTCCTACCAATACTTCTGCCTTCCTCTTGTAACTGAGGATGAACGGGCAAAGCTCCTATCTAAGCCAATTCCTCCACTTGTATACAAAATCCCAACTCCTCAAGGACTCAAGGACACGATTATAGCAATTCTCCCCCTTTCCTCTGCATATTTGCCCCCTCACAGGACAATCCCATTACCAGACAGATGCTGTAATTTCTCTAAATTTAAAACCTCTCAACTTCACACTCCCTCAAGCTACTGCCTCACCTCTCTTCTCCCCTTTAGAGCAAAGCCACTAGAAAGTACAGTCTGAACTTGCTGTTTCTTCCTCCTATCCTTCCATTTTCTCTAAATCTATGCCAAACAAGTTTTTGTCCTCACTGCTCTACCAAAACAGCTCAAGGCCAACAACCTACCTTCATATTATCAAATCTAGTGATTCACTCTGTCCTAATATTCCGTAACCTATCAGCAGAGGGCAAAACTGGTCACTTTCTCCAAATGCCTTTTGGTTCTTTCCTCTCGCCCCCCCCCCCCCCCTTTTAAAGATTTTATTTATTCATTCATGAGAGACACAGAGAAAGAGAGGCAGAGAGAGAAGCAGGCTCCATGCAGGGAGCCTGACATGGGACTCAATCCTGGGTCTCCAGGATCAGGCCCTGGGCTGAAGCAACACTAAACCGCTGAGCCACCCAGGCTGCCCATCTTTCCTCCCTTTTTGCTCATGCCTTATGATCCATACTCAGGCCTCAGTCCTTAAATTGCCTTTCTGCAGTACTCCTTAACAATCCCACCTAGTTCCACAGCTGCAAACACCAAATGTATGCAGATACCTCTCTAGCCTGGGTCTCCTCCCTGAACTCCAGATTCCATTAACTACCTCTCTCTACTTAGAAATCCAGTAAACATCTCAATACAAACATATTCCTAAAATGAAGTTCTTTATCTCAACTCCCCTTCTCTTCCAACCACCCCCCGCCCAAAACCTGGTACTTCCTGGAAATCTTCCACACTTTGGGCTCCTGCCAAAAACATTCATTTATTCAAAGTTATTCATTTCTCTGCTCAGACCCCATATCTAACATATTTTTAAAAATCCTGTTGGTGGGGATCCCTGGGTGGCGCAGCGGTTTGGCGCCTGCCTTTGGCCCAGGGCGCGATCCTGGAGACCCGGGATCGAATCCCACATCAGGCTCCCGGTGCATGGAGCCTGCTTCTCCCTCTGCCTGTGTCTTTGCCTGTTTCTTTTTTTTTTTTTTTTTTTTAATATTTTTTTTATTTTTTTTATTTATTTATGATAGTCACACAGAGAGAGAGAGGCAGAGACACAGGCAGAGGGAGAAGCAGGCTCCATGCACCGGGAGCCTGATGTGGGATTCGATCCCGGGTCTCCAGGATCGCGCCCTGGGCCAAAGGCAGGCGCCAAACCGCTGCGCCACCCAGGGATCCCTCTTTGCCTGTTTCTAATAAATGAATAAAATCTTTAAAAAAAATAAAAATTAAAAAAAATACAAATAAAAACTGTACTCTTTATTACTCTCTCTCCCTCTCTTTCAGTCTACTTCTTGTTAATTTGATCAGCACTTACCTTTGGATTTATTATACAGAAGATCCTTGAACAATGCAAGCATTAGGAGAACTGACCCCCTGCACAATTAAAAACCCATGTGTACGGGCTGGTGGCGCAGCGGTTTGGCACCGCCTGCAGCCTGGGGTGTGATCCTGGAGACCCGGGATCAAGTCCCACATCAGGCTCCCTGCGTGGAGCCTGCTTCTCCCTCTCCGTGTGTCTCTGCCTCTCTCTTTCTCTGTGTCTATGAATAAATAAAATCTTAAAAAAAAAATAAATTAAAAATAAAAACCCATGTGTAACTTTTGACTCCACCAAAAAAGTTAACTGCTAAAAACCTACTGTTGACTGGAAGCCTTACCGATAACAACACATGTTTTATGTTATAGGTATTATCACTGTATTTTTACAGTAAAGCTAGAGAAAAGGAAGTGTATTAAGAAAATCAAAACAGGGGCACCGGGCAGCCTGCGCTGCCTGCAGCCCAGGGCGTGATCCTGGAGACCTGGATCGAGTCCCACATGGGCTCTCTGCATGGAGCCTGCTTCTCCCTCTGCCTGTGTCTCTGCCTCTCTCTCTCTCTCTGTGTCTCTATGAATAAATAAATAAAATCTTTTAATAAAAAAACAAACAAACAAACAGGGGCACCTAGTGGCTCAGTTGAACTCTTGATTTCAGCTCAGGTCATGATCTCAGGGTCATGGGATCAAGCCCTGAGTCAGGCTCTGTGCTCAGCATGGGGTCTGTGTGAGATGAGATTCTCTCTCCCTCTGCCCCTCCCCCTGCTCACATTCTCTCAATAAATAAAATTTTTTAAAAAAAGGAAAATCAAAATATATTTACAATACTCTAGAAAAAAAAAAAAAAAAAAAAACCCAACCACATAAGGGTACTCATGCAGTTCAAACCTGTGTTGTTCAAGGGTCAAACTGTGTCAACTGTGTTTATCTCCCTAAACTAGAATATAAGCTCCTGAGGGACAATGTTCCACTCAGTATTGTATTCCAAATTGAATGTTATCCGATACACAGTACAAGAGGACAAAATTTTTGGTGAATGAATGAATTTTTCCATGAATACATTAACTCTGTCTTATTCTATAATGGTTTCAGAGTACAGAACATTCAAACAGGAAGATAATTTAACCAGTCCCTTACTAATTTAGGTTGTTTCTGAGATTTTGCAACTACCATCAATGCTATAATGAATTCCCTTGTACAGAAGTCTTTATGCACTTACAAAAAGATACCTAAGAAACTCCTAAAATCAGGGATGCCTGGGTGGTTCAATGGTTTGAGCATCTGCCTTTGGCTCAGGTCATGATCCTGGGGTCCTGGGATCGAGTCCTGCATCAGGCTCCACAGGAAACCTGCTTCTCCCTCTGCCTGTGTCTCTGCCTCTCTCTCTCACGAATAAATTAAGTCTTAAAAGAAAGAAAGAAAAGAAGAAAAAAGAAAAGAGAGAAGAGAAGAGAAGAGAAGAAGAAAAGAGAAGAGAAGAGAAACTCCAAAAATCAGACTGAGACTAGGATATAGCATCTTACATTTTGCTAGATACCACAAGGCAAAGTCATTAATTAAAGTCACTTTATTACCTAAATATCCAATAGGTACCTCTAATTCAGGAGTGATAATAGAAGGACTATACAAAGTAAGGTACCACAAATTTGCTATAATTTATCACAATCTGTGATTATGACTTTCTTCTTCCTCCAAGGAAATTTTCTTAACTTTCAAGGGAAGAAAGGAGGCAAAGTTCCAAACCTCATTAATCCCTAAACTATTTAAGACTGCTTTGGTTATTTACTCTTCCACCTCTTTCTCCCCTCCTCCCCAACTACTGGGACAGGGTGGGGGAGTGGATCAGAGCTTACGTTCCTCCTTATTCTAGAAAGAACATTCTTAAATTCCATACCTCATCTCGTCTTCCACCATTAAAAGAAGAGCTAAAGACTTTGCTGCTGCCGCCGCCCCTCTGTGGAGGCATCTTGTTAAAAGTTTTGCTTTTCTGTGAATTGGAGCGACGGGACTGGTTGCTAAAATTTTCATTTTTGGGATAGGAAGGTTCACGTTTGCGATTAAAACGCTTGGATCCATTTGAGTTCTTTCCATCTGAAAGCAAGAAAGACAAAGAATTAGTTAAGAAATAATACAGAGCTCCTGGCTGGATCAGTCAGAAGAGCATGCAATATTTGATCTTGGGGTTGTAGGTTCAAGACCCCCATCAGGTGTGGACATTACCTAAAAAAGAAAAATCTTTAAAAATAAACAAACAAAAAATAAAATAAATAAAATAAAAATAAACAAACAGGGGTGCCTGGCTGGCTTAGTAAGAAGAGCCTGTGATTCCTTATCTCAGGGTTTTAAGGAAATAAAATCTTTAAAAAAGGCCTTGTAGGGCCCTTCTACAAACTCTACGAAATCTAGGTTTGGACCAGAGCTTTGGGCAAGACATCTCTTAGTAAAGTGGATTTTTGTTTTTCAAATGATAAAGACTTGGGACACCTGGCTGGCTCAGCGGTTTGGTACCTGCCTTCAGCACAGGGCATGATCCTGGAATCCCAGGATCAAGTCCCACATTGGGCTCTCTGCATGGTGCCTGCTTCTCCCTCTGCCTATGTCTCTGCCTCTTGCTCTCTCTGTGTCTCTCATAAATAAATGGATAATATATTTTTAAAAAATGACAAAGACTAAAGGATCCCTCCTCCAGAAGGGATACAAATGTAGATCAGGGGCAGCCCCGGTGGCTCAGCGGTTTGGTGCCTGCCTTTGGCCCAGGGCCTGATCCTGGAGACCGGGGATCGAGTCTCACGTCGGGCTCCCTACATGGAGCCTGCTTCTCCCTCTGCCGGTGTCTCTGCCTCTCTCTCTGTGTGTGTCTCTCATGCATAAATAAATAAAATCTTTAAAAAAAATGTAGATCAAACCACAGATTCTCAGTTCATAATGTCTTTTTTACAGAGCTTAACCACTGCTCTTATAAAAGCCAATTTAGATGAAGTGATAGGGAAGGGAACAGCCTGGGGTACCTGGCTGGCTCCATCAGCTCAGCATACAACTCTTGATCTTGGGGTCCTGATTTCAGGAGCCCCACATTGGGCGTGGACCCTACTTCAAAAAAATTTTTTTAATTAAAAAATAAGAAAAAGGGAACAGCCTATCAGGGAAAGTATTTTATCTGGAAGCAGGGTAGAGAACATTATTCTCCTTAAATTACTACAACATAGAGTCTATAACAAAATGGCTTGGCCTAGGCCCCAGCAGGTACATTCAAGAAACATAACAATAAAATATTTACATATACACTAGACATCAAACTGAGAAGCAATTAAATTGACAAAACAGAAGAAATTGAGTTCTAAGAACATATTAGATCAGCATGAGTCATATGCTTTTAAACAGTATTTCTTGGAGCACCTGGGTGGCTCAGCCAGTTAAGTGTCTGACTCTTGGTTCTGGCTCAGGGTTGTGAGATGGAGTGCCACACGGGACTCTGCATTCTGTAGAGATGCAGGACTCTGCCTGAGATGCTCTTTCCCTCTCCCTTTGCCCCTCTCTCTGCTCACACTCTCTACCTCTAAAACTCCCTCAAAAAATCTTTTTATAAATATATTTTTTCCTCCAGTTTTAAGAATATATGTTTAATTCTGAAATCTGAAATAATTTAAATTTGCCACTATCCACAGAACAGCAACTTACAGTACATAATTTCCTTTCACTCTCCATTTTTTTTTTTAAGATTTATTTATTCATGAGAGACACACACAGAGAGAGAAGTAGAGAGATAGGCAGAGGGAGAAACAGGCTCCATGCAGGGAGCCCGATGTGGGACTTGATCCGGGGTCTCCAGGATCACGCCCTGGGCCGAAGGTGGCGCTAAACTGCTGAGCCACCCCAGCTGCCCCCTAACTCTCCATTTTATACACTTGCCACATATCTTCCACAAAATGACAGACATATAAGATATACTGTCTTCTATTACTCCATGAGCATTTTCATGCATCTCTAGTCTTCAAAGCATGATTAATGGCTACACTGTCTACCATATGTTTACAATATAATCAATCTTCTATTGCTATATATTTAGAAGGTTTCTAGTTTTTTGCTAGTTAGCATTGGGAGCCTGTGTGTATATGATTATGTCAAACTCTCAAAGTAAGCAGATTAAATATGATCACTAGGGATCCCTGGGTGGCGCAGTGGTTTAGCGCCTGCCTTTGCCCCAGGGCGCGATCCTGGAGACCCGGGATCGAATCCCACGTCGGCTCCCGGTGCATGGAGCCTGCTTCTCCCTCTGCCTATGTTGTCTCTGCCTCTCTCTCTCTCTCTGTGTGTGTGTGTGTGACTATTATAAATAAATAAAAAAAAAATTTAAAAAGAATATGATCACTAAAGCCTTTTATGCATCCTCAAGTTGCTTTCTAGAACCATTATACCTATTTATTTATATCCTAACAATACTATAACGGAAAAAGTCTATGTCACTACATAGTTGACAATACAGAGGTTAGAATAAACTTTGTTAAACTGAATGGTCAAAATAATTTTTGCTTTAAATTTGATTTTTTCTGAAGAGTAGCAATACTTTTTCAATCCACTGACCACTTGCATTTTGTGTAAAGAGCACTTGTTCATATTCTTTGCCCCATTTTTTCTACTCAGGTGCTGAATGGCACAGATTAGTTTGTCCCACACTGAACAAAGAATCCCAACAACACACATTTAACATATGCCAAAGTTTACTGGCTGGAAAAAAAAAAAAAAAGGTAAAATGCGATCTGAGAACCATATACACTTAAATAATAACTAAAGGTGGAAAAACTCCCCAAATCAGTCTTTGGACAAAAAAGACAACTTTATCTTGTCCCTCTGCCCATTCAGAATAATTTTTTTTTTAATCTCAGAATAAAATTTTAAAAAGATTTCTGTCCTGTCTTAAATTTGTCTATATTCACTCCATGTTGTCTTATTTCATGTTGTCTTATTTCTTTGATCTAACCAAATCAAGCCTACATACTAATTTAATGACTTTCATTTATGCAGAAACTTAGAATGGAAGTTGGGGGACTTTTAATGAAAAAATCCATCAGGCTTACTCTCAAAACTTTAAGGAGGTGGTAGTTTACAAAGCTAAGAGGATTCCACCAGGACCCTCAGATACTACAAAGTTTTTCCCCCAAAATACAGCTTAATCCTGTTTACGTTAAAAACATATAATCCAGGGATGCCTGAGTGGCTCAGCAGTTGAGTGCCTGCCTTTGGCTCAGGGTGTGGTCCTAGAGTCCCGAGATCGAGTCCTACATTGGGATCCCTGCATGGAGCCTGCTTCTCCCTCTGCCAATGTCTCTGCCTCTCCCTCTCTGTGTCTCTCATGGGTAAATAAATAAAATCTTAAAAATATATATATATATGTAATCCATAGAAAAGTAAAAAGACACATTAAGAAACAAACTTAACTAAGGAGAGCAAAATGATGGTTATCAGAGGGAGGTGAGGGGATGAGTGAAATAGGTGAGGGGGATTAAAAGAGTACACTTACGATGAGCACCACTACTGAATCACTATATTGTACACTGGAAACTAATTTACCACTGTATGTTAACTATACTGGAATTAAAATTTAATTTTTTTTTTTTTATGATAGTCACAGAGAGAGAGAGAGAGAGAGAGAGAGAGAGAGAGAGAAAGGCAGAGACACAGACAGAGGGAGAAGCAGGCTCCATGCACCGGGAGGCCGACGTGGGATTCGATCCCGGGTATCCAGGATCGCGCCCTGGGCCAAAGGCAGGCGCTAAACTGCTGCGCCACCCAGGGATCCCAAAATTTTAAGATTTCAAAAAAAATTTTAACATTATTAGGTTTGATAACATAATGAAAATTAATTTTCATTATGAAAAATTGGATGTATTTGTTACTATATCACAAAAAGGTCAATAATGCCCCCAAGATATTTAAAAATATTGAGCTTTATTTTTATCAGATATTTTTCAATAAGCATTGAGTTATGAAGCATATTAATATAACTTATTCTCAGTAAGACTCATAAAACACACAAACATATATATGTGTATATATAACTCACAGAAACAGGTCTGCAAAGGCAACACAGCAGGCTGACTTATGTATATAAAAAAAGTTCTGGGGATCCCTGGGTGGCGCAGTGGTTTGGCACTTGCCTTTGGCCCAGGGCACAATCCTGGAGACCCGGGATCGAATCCCACATCGGGCTCCCGGTGCATGGAGCCTGCTTCTCCCTCTGCCTGTGTCTCTGCCTCTCTCTCTCTCTCTCTGTGACTATCATAAATAAATAAAAATTAAAAAAAAAAAAAAAAAAAGTTCTGTATACTTACCATTTGGGTAATTTTTAAAACTATTAAGTACCTAGAAAAAATTATTTCTAGATAATATGACCAGTTTATTTTATAGATTTAAAAAATCCAAGGTGAAGCATATCCTCAAAGAAAAAAAAGGAAACAGCTAATAAAATCAGAGTCTGAATTTTGAAAGCAATCGCTTCACACTACTTTTATCACCACCATGGGACAAATAAGAGGTATGCCATCCTCTCCAAACCTGACCAAACCACAACCTGGGAATCAAGCTAACAGGCACAGGAGATGGCAGCAATGTAAACAGAGAACTGATGGTCACAGAAACTCTGCCAGACAAGGTTTACTCCTACCAGTCACCTTAAATCCCAGTTAGAGAATGTGACTAGAGTTTAATCTGAAGCTATAAACTTAAGAACTACACTTTTACCTACTACTTCAGTCAGCCATAGTTATTGTCCAACACAGCATCACTGGTAACATAAAGCGAAGCTCCAGATCTCTTACAAATGTTGTCTTACCTATGGAGTTGATAAGATTTCAAATAAGTGGAAATTCAGAGGGAGAGTCCAAGTTTACCATGAGAACAAATGAGATCTCATGAAAATAGGCATATACAGAAAACATTAAGTTCCCCAAATCTCATTGCCCAAGACCATCACAGATGATACTGCATTTGACCCTAATACTTTCAAGACAAACACCTACCAGTTGCAAAGATTTAGGTAAAGCCACATTCTACATTTTGAGTGCTCAAGAAAGTTAAGCTGGTACTCAGCAGGCGCACTCTTTTCATTTCTTCACTTATTACCACACAGGCAAGGAAGCAGTTTCATCATCTTTACAGAACTGCTCTCTGATGGACACAGAATTGCTCATTTCTAAAACAGATTACAAAACTGACCACATACGGATCCACGATTTTAGTTGCTAAAATCAACTCCTTCATCTTGTTTTCCAATTCCCTAGGGTATGCTATGCAGTTAGATATCTGAAGTGAGAGGCCACTTCTTATCTCTAGACCCAGGCAACAGACAGCTAAAAACTGAAGGTGCAGTCAGGCCTGTGACCCAGAGATAAAGTTCAGAGTACTGTTTTTGGGATGTCTTGTAGACAACTTGCCAGGACACACATATCAATAACACGGGGGTGGAATCTGTCCTCTTTTCTCTGAAAGGAGATAGCAATGAAGATGATCTGCTTCAGATTTTGGAAAGAAAAAAAAAAAAAAAAGTCAAGTTCCTAGCAGAAACTTATTCTCTGCTGCAAGTTTTAAATTTCAAAGTGGTGGTTCTCAATCCTGGCTACGCAGAAGAATCACTTATAGAGACTTTTAAAACTATGGATGCCAAGGCGGAAGCCCTGGGTGGCTCAGCGGTTTAGCACCTGCCTTTGGCCCAGGGCGCGATCCTGGAGTCCCAGGATTGAGTCCCGTCTCGGGCTCCCAACATGGAGCCTGCTTCTCCCTCCTCCTGTGTCTCTGCCTCTCTCTCTCTCTATCATAAATAAATAAGTAAATCTTTAAAAATAAAAAAAATAAAACCATGGATGCCAGGGCCCAAGGATCTAACCCAGAACTAAACAATCAGAAAGAATCCCTAAGTGGGGTGCCTGGGTAGCTCAGTTGGTTAAGCTGCTTTCTTCGGCATGGGTCTTGATCCAGGGTCCTGAGATCAAGTCCCCCCCTCCCCCCCCAGTGAGGCTCTCTGCTCAGCAGGAAGCCTGCTTCTCCCTCTCCCTCTGCCTGATTATGCGCACACACTCTCCATCAAGTAAGTTAAAAAAAAAAAAAAAAAAAAGAATCCCTAAGAGCGAGCTCCACACAACCCTATTTTTAAAAAAAGATCCCCGGGAAATTCTGATGCACAAGCCAGAGCTGAGAACAACTGCTGAGAACTACTGTCAAGACACATTCCAAAATGGACAAGACCATTAGTTAAATGGCTCAAATCCAGAACTCAGGATCACAGAGTCAACAAGAGACTTGAAAACTTAATCCAGTGTCTCAGTTCTTCCACATTTCCCTAACAGAAAGGTCTCTACTAAATAACACATCTCAGTCCTTCCCCTCATTACCAAATTAAAGACCATCAATTTTTCACAGTTAAATAAATTGGCATCATCAACATTTCTAGCTCTAGTTCTAACAGGTGGCACAACCTAGAGGTCAGAATAGCAGCCAGGAAATTTCTACTGCTGATTCATGCTATAATCACAAGCAAGTTCCTAACCCATCACTCAGAGTGGCTGACAAGCACCTCCGGAGGGGCAACATATGGCCTTACTACAGAAACAACTGACAACAAATTGAATCCAGCTGAAATTCTCATTCTGAACAAAAGGGAGAAGTGGTATCACGAATGACACATGTCAAGTTTCTCACCTGCTAAGGGAATTTATACAAAGGTTAGTTTATAAATAATGCCCAGGACTTCTTAAGAATTCACTTGAGGGGCACCTGTGTGGCTCAGTTGGTTAGGCATCCAACTCCTGATTTCAGCTCAGGTCATGATCTCAGAGTCAGGATGGAGCCCCATGTTGAGCTCCACACAGGGCATGGAGCCTGCTTAAGATTCTCTCTCTCCCCCCATCCCTCTCCTAAATAAATAAAAGAATTCACTTGAACAAATCCTCTCAATCCCCTCTAAAGCCTCAGTTTTCTTGTCCATGAAATAAGGTTTATCCTCTACTGTACCTCCTCATAGGGTCATGAAGATTAAAACTTCTGTAAAATGCCTACAACAGTGGTTGGCACAAAGTTTCCATTATTATTTGGAAGACTATTATAATTAATAAATCTAAATAATTCCTGTCAAGAGCACCCACTAGACTTCCAACAAAGCCATATAAACCAAAGACTCCAGCCAACAGGCCCGGAAATTCTTGTAACTTCTCTAAATGGTTATTAAAAGCTCCAAGTCACCTCAATTTTCAAAGCCATCAAAACGTCCTGGTCCATTTACAGCTTAGAAGCAGTCTTCAAGGCAGATTACCACTAGTAACCTGGCTCCTGGTACCGGAATAAGAGGAAGTGTGTCAGGATAGTGCTTCGTATCATCAACCTCAAAATAACTACTTCATAATACCTGACCTTCCCTTAACCTCCATGGTAGTACCATCCCCCGCCCAGGGGAATGGGGCAAGAGCCTGGTTCTGGGCCAGGTTCCATTGTTTGTCCATAAACTGCCTAACCTCTCTTGCCTCTTTTTACTTTCTTTGCTCTTTCTTTGGCATGGGTCTTGATTCAGGGTCCTGAGATCAAGAAAGAAAATGACTTTCCCCAAACCTTAAACCACTTTTCTCCTCTGGGCTATATTCTTGGGCTATTCACTGTTAAACATTCTTAGAATTACATCTTAGGCCTACTGAACAAAGCTGTAGGAATAAATCCAAGAAAAGGAATGTTCTGTGAATGTCTAAAGTAATTAGCCAAAGGAAAGAAACTGTGGTATGCCACTATGGCAGAAAAGACCAAGTTAAATCCCTGTAGCCAAATTTACCTATTTCCTGAGTGTGTGAACTTAAGCCAACTGCAGAAACAAAGACTCAAGTATATTAAACACGTAGCTAGGAAGCAAATGACCATTTCTGACATGCAGTTTAGAAAACAGAACAGAGGGTTTTTTTCCTCACCTGAGGTAAGGAATGGAAAGAAGAAAGGAGAATTAAATATTTAAAATCTGAACAACCCCTGTGCCTGTTACTTTAACAAAGAAAGGTAAGTTATGTATTTTCACCTCACCCTCCCTTTTCTTTCTTCAACTCAGAACTCTGAAACTCAAGAGGTCCTTTCAAGTTTCCAGCAGAATCAAGTACATGAAGTATTGAGTCAGCTGCTGAACTACTACAGAAACCTATGGAATTATGCTGAATATGAGCCTACCGTTTTGTTAGAACCCTCTAGAATTGGTGTATAAGAGGTCCTGAATGATATGTGCCATAACAGCATTGGTCTTAGCTATGTTCTATTTTAAATTTTTTTCTTTTTAAGATTTTATTTATTCATTCGTGAGAGAGAAGCAGAGGCACAGGCAGAGGAAAAAGCAGGCTCCCTGCAGGGAGGCTGATGCGGGACTGGATCCTAGGGGCCTGGGATCACGGCCTGAGCCAAAGGCAGATGCTCAACCACTGAGCTACCCAGGTGCCCCTAACTATAACATTTTTGTTTGTTTTTTTTTTTTTTCCAAGATTTTATTTATTCATGAGAGACAGAGAGAGAGAGAGAGAGGCAGAGGGAGAAACAGGCTCCATGCAGGGAGCCCAATGCAGGACTCAATCCCAAAACCCTAGGATCACGCTCCAGGCAGAAGGCAGGCGCTAAACCTCTGAGCCACTCAGGGATCCCCAGCTATAACGTTCTTAGGGCAGCATTTGCTGCCCTTCAGTTCAACCTTAAAAGTTAGCCGATATCCAACTTTTCCTAAGCCATTTTTAATTTCTACCTACTCTGCCTTTGATCTGTTTCTAAACGCATGCAGTGGATTATGCCTAAAAAACTCTTGTATTGAGCTACAAACCTATCCTTCCTATTTGTTAAGGGTACATGGCAGTAGCCAGAAAAGTAGGCATTGGCAATGGCAAACATGCACAAGCTTGCTAACATACTAAAAACTAATGCTTCCAGATGGCACACTGCGTATTTTATAAAACTTGGCCAAAAACTCCTTCCTTCCTTAAAAGCTTTCAATTAAGAAGGTGAACAAGTGTTTTAAGAGCATTTTATACTATTCAACTGTTATTAAAAAATCACCTTACTCAGAAAACCAACAATAAGTATTCTGTACAAGTCTATCTGAAACACACTAACAAATATTTTCTTGGTCAAACTACAACAATTCTCTATCATCCTGATGGGTAATCAGTTAGGTCTAACCAACATATTCAAAGTTAGGGACAAAATAAGTAAAATGCCTTAAAATACCGGTTTTCTTGTTGGATTTATTATTGTCACAAACGTTCACTACTGCCTCACTACAGAATAAACCAAAGACAATTATTGCAATAGACTCATTATTTTATGTCAGTGGCTTAAAAGGAAGCCCAGAAAAATTAATTGACAATTCAGACAGCTAGAAAATCATCATCTTTAACTTCACACCTAGGAATAGAGTGTGAATAAAATTTTCCCTGCAAAAGGACTCTAACCTACTAAAAGTAGTTATTTATCAATTACACCAAAAATTTTTAGACTAAACCAAAAGAGCAGTTCCAACACTAGCCAAGAAGGGTGGCTACCCTCTAATTCTAGAGGGATATGTGATAAAGCTACACATGGGCAAAACCCCCAAATTAATCTACATAATACTGCCCGAAAGTCCACACTAATCCCTGCTTAGTTATTTAAAGCATTTATTATTGCTACAATTGGCCTCCACCTGGAACTCCTATAAACAATTTCTAGAAGTCTTCAGCATACCAGGTAAACAAGTTTGCTATATCCAAAAGATCAACTCTGAACTCAAGTCAGTCTTAAGACTGTTTTTTCTCTTTGTTTATAAGCCTGACAGTTTTTAAATCTTAAAAAGTTTTAAATCGGACATCCACATTTGGGGACTTCAAATGTTCCCTGTCTGCCACACATCCTCACTTCCACTGCAAACATCTTCCTGTTACTGCTCATATAATCACAGCAGAAAATAGCAGAGATTTGTACACAGGCTTTGAAGTACTATAGAGAACATTCAACTCCAGACTCTGCCAACTCCTAAACTCCTGGTCTCTCAGCTTTTTCCTTCTTCAGAAATGAACAATTCCACCTTGCTGGACAAGCTAACAATTAGAGTATAGATAACAGAGGTATAAACCTAGCCCAGGCCCTGGTGCATGGTTAAGCCCTCAATAAGCAGTAACTATCATCACCAAGATGGTCATAATTCGAAAGGCCTGACCACAAAAATAAAATTTTCCCTGCAAAAGGACTCTAACCTACTACAGGAAAACAAGCATGATGTGTATGTGGCGACTAGCTGTCAGGTATTCTTCTAAGCTCTTAGTTCGTTTGTTTTCTAAGTTAATTTAATTAATTATTATCTCTACCTTCACGGAAAAGGAAATTTGGAAGCTCAAGGTTTGGCAGATCTAAAAAGACTGAATCAGAGCCCTCGCTCTTAACTACTCCTCCACAATGAACAAAGCCATTAGAGGACCAGTCTTCCTCAACAGAGGAATGGATCCGGAACCAAATGACTAGGAAATTTGAGTTTGAAAAGTCCTTGGGCCCCACCCTCCCCTGTTTAAACTTGAACACTCTCCAATGCTAATTCAACATTAAAGGGTAGAACAACTCGGTGGTTTAGAAGCGTGGACTGGTGAGTCACACAAACCAGCAGGTCTTAAGGCCTGCCGTGAGGCACATACCCTACCTTTTCTGAACCTCAGTTTCCTCATCCGCAAAATGGGGATAAGAATAGCACCTACTTCACCAATCTGTTTCGAGTATTAATGCAAGGCTAATGCAAGCATTCACGTAAACCACGCTGCACCGTGTTCATTAAATGTTAGGTTATAAATAACGGGAGCCACGGAAAAGGGGAGAAAGGTAGAAATGATGGTAGAAAGCGGAGCTGTCCCTGGGTGACCCAGCGGACAACAGAGCGAGGATCCTCCCCAGCCTCCGGGGCAGTCGCCCCCCGCTCTCCGCCCCCCGTCCGGGGAGCACGCCCTTACCGCTCTTGGGTTTAGACTCGCCGGCCGGCCCCGCCGAGGCGGAGCGGGGCGGCTGTTGCCCTTTGCTGCTGCCCGAAGAGGCGGAGGAGCTGCTGGAGCCGCTGTTCTTGTCCATGTCGGAAGCGGTGGCGGCGGCGCTGGGGGAGCTCTGCGGCATCAACGGGGGCCTCGGCGGCGGCGGCGGTCGGAGCGGAGCGGGCGCGGCGGGGACCCAGGCTCATGGCGTTCGGGGCCGGCGGGGGTCGGCGGCGGCAGCGGTTCTCGGCCTTCATGGCGACATTTTTCCCTGTTTCCTTCCTCGGCTTCTCAAACTGGAAAGAGAAGCGGCGGGCGGGGCTGTCGAGCCCGGCGGCGGCGGCGGCGGTGGTGGCGACAGAGAAGAAGGAGGAGGCCGGGGCTCGGAGGTCCGGGCCGGGCCTGGCGGGGCGGAGGCTGCGGGGGAAGGGGAGGCGAGGGAGGGTGCGCGAGCCCCGCCGGCCGGCCGGACACGCTCTCCCGCCGCGGGGCAGGGGAGAGGGCTGGCTGTCTTGGTGTCGGGGACTGGTGTCTCCGACACAGCGACCGACACTCGCCTCTGGGCCGAGGCCGAGGTGCTCCGGGAATGGCGACGAGTCGCCAAACAGCATCTCGAAGAACCCGGATGGACTATATATAGTGGCAATGTGGGAGTGACGCCCTCTGGGAAATGTAGTTTTCTACCTACATCCGGGCCCAGTGAGTTCCACCCTCCCACCCCTCCGTTTGAAAGGATGATGGGACTTATAGTTCAGGTTTTAGTTTAAGCAGGCTAATGTGCACAATAATATGCACCACTACTAATAACCCAAACATTGGAATATCTGTGGAGTCCTTTTGTTTATTTATTGGTTATGGTTCTTAATCTAGTATGAATATCAATTTATTTATGGCTCTATCCCCCAATATTAACAAGGGCAAAAATAATGACAAAACCCTACATTTAATATCACTGCACAGCACTTCCTCATACAAAACTTCATTTCACTGTTAACAAGTCATTTATTAATAGAAGCCGTTGTCGGGTGCCTGGGTGGCCCAGTTGGTTAAGCATCCAACTCTTGGTTGCAGCCCAGATCATGATCTCAAGGTCGGTCCTGAGATGGAGCCCTGAGTCAGGCTCCTGGCTTTCAAAGTCTGCTTAAGATTCTCTCTCTTCTTCTCCCTCTGCCCCTCACCTCCCCTGCTCGCGTGTGTATGCTTTCTCTCTTTCAAGAAAATATATGTATTTCATTGTTAATAGTATTATCTTTGAGAGCTTATCATTAGCAGGCATTGCACTGTGGATTGTATGGATTATCACACTTAATACATCAACTCAAACTTAAAGACAAGCAAAATGGTTCAAAAAGCTTAGATCAGGAGCACCTGGGTGGCTCAGTGGTTGAGTGTATGCCTTTAGCTCAGGTTGTGATCCTGGAGTCCCAAGATCCAGTCCTACATCAGGCTCCCAGCGAGTAGTCTGCTATGTCTCTGCCTCTCTCTGTGTCTCTCATGAATAAATAAATAAAATATTTTAAAAAACTATTATAATCTTTGTTCCCATTCCTCAACTGAAATCTTTCCATAAAATCCAAGTCCAGCTATTTTGTACACTGGAGAAAAAGTTCAGTTGGAAGTATGATGTTTTTATTGCCAAGTTGCCTGAGCCAACTCAAAAAAAGCTATACAAAAAAATAAGCAAGTGTTCCACACTCTGATAGCTGTGCATGATACAATCCTGAAGGGCTTAGTCTTCCTAAGTGAAATTATGGGCAAGAGAATCCACACGAAACTGGATGGCAGCCAGCTTGTAATAGTTCATTTGGATAAAACATAGCAGAACAATGTGGAACACAAAGGTGAAGCTTTTCCTGCTGTCTATAACAAGTTCACTAGCAAGGATGTTAACTTTAAATTCCCAGAATTCACTTGTAAACAAAACTGACTAAATAACATATCATTCACCCAAAAGAAAGGAAGAAAGGGAGGGAGTAAATAAGAAAAACTATAAGGAAAGATGGTAACAAGAACTATCATAAAGTTAACACAAAATGCTGACTATAGCAAAGGCTCCAAGGAGATGTACAAACAGTTGAGGAGGTAGAGGAGGGCTTCTCAGAGAGGTGTCACTTGAGCATAGAAGGATCAGTGGAATTTCAGCAGTCATATCTGAACAAGTAAATATATAAAATCCTAGAATTCCCCTCATTGGGTTCTTCTTGGCTTCTTTTGCATTCATCATCATATGGGATATAAAACAATAAGTATGTATATATAAGTCAATCAATTTCTTGAAATTAATAGTTTTAACTCGAATAAAGAAAATGAGATACTAATCTCATATTTTTATTTTTTATTTTTATATTTTTAAAAGATTTTATTTATTTATTCATTAGAGACACACAGAGAGAAGCAGAGACACAGGCAGAGGGAGAAGCAGGCTCTCAGCAGCGAGTCCAATGTGGGACTTAGAACTCGACCCTAGGACTTCGGGATCATGCCCTGAGCTGAAGGCAGATGCTCAACCACTGAGCGACCCAGGCGTCCCTCATATTTTTATTTTAAAGATTTTATTTATTTATTTTGAGAGGGACAGAGAGCGAGAGCATGAGCAGAGAGAGGGAGAAGCAGACTCCCTGCCTCAGCAGGGAGACCAACATGGGGCTTGATCCCAGCACCCTGAGATCATGACCGGAGCCAAAGGCAGACGCTTAACCAACTGAGCCACCCAGGTGCCCCTAATCTCGTATTTTTAAATTTCCTTAAGGGATCCCTGGGTGGCGCAGCGGTTTGGCACCTGCCTTTGGCCCAGGGCGCCATCCTGGAGACCCGGGATCGAATCCCACATCAGGCTCCCGGTGCATGGAGCCTGCTTCTCCCTCCGCCTGTGTCTCTGCCTCTCTCTCTGTGACTATCATAAATAAAAATTAAAAAAAAAATTCCTTAAAATGGCCTTCATCAGTCCTTGTCCTGCTTCACCTTTTGCAGTTGTTTCCCCACATGTTCTCATATCAAAATGAGAACAAATACATAATGTTGGTCTGGTGTTTTTTTTTTTTTTTAAGATTTTATTTATTTATTCATGACACACACACACACAGAGGCAGAGACACAGGCAGAGGGAGAAGCAGAGGAAGAAGCAGTCTCCTCGCAGGAAGACCGATGCAGGACTCCATCCTGGACCTTGGGATCATGCCCTGAGCCGAAGACAGACAATCGCTGAGACACTCAGGCATCTCAGTCTGGTTACTTTAATATCCAGAAGGAACAACCCCAAATCCTGAGGTCCATTCTTATGTATGACTAGATATGGAAGATAAACTAACTTTCCTTGATGAATTTTTATTTTTTTTAACAATGATGTGAGAACTCTAATTACATGGATGAATCATTCTTTCTATCACTTTTAAAAATAAAAGAGAGGGAAAGAAGAAAAATCCATGCAGCTCTTCCAAAAGAAAGCAGTAGGTGTCCATCTGTCAGGCTACACATTAAACCAGGAAGAGATTTTTCATTTTCAAAATAGTTTCTTAGGGTCCTTGGCACTTTCTCCTTGTGAAGTATTTACAGGAAACATACGTTTAAAAAGAGAATCAAAGCAGAAACATATAGAAATCCAAGCAAAACTCACCACCTCCATCCTCTTTTGCACAAGATGGTCTACATTACCCTTTCCATAAAAAAATACAGGAAAATCTGGGGTTGAAGTAAACATCCACGATACACGCCAGTTGGCTCTAGAAGTGTAGCTTTGTGACAGAATGAGGGTGAGTGGTGATTGGGTCTGACTCACTAAATAGACACCAGAGCTTTCCTTCCCATTTATGAACTTCTCAGGTACACAAAATGTAAAGACCAAAGAACAGTCTTTTGTGCGTTTATTTTTCAGAGTAGTCTAGCACATGTTTCTCAAGAATGGTCTGCAAATTCCTTGCATCAGAATCACATGTTTGTGAGTTGCCTGGGTGGCTCAGTGGGTTGAGTGATCAACTCTTAGTTTTGACTCAGTTCATCTCAGGGTAGTGAGATCAAGCCCTACATGGGGCTCTGCACTGGGTGTGGAGCCTGCTTTGGATTCTCTCTCTCTATGCCCGTCCCCCTCCAATAAATACATCTTAAAAAAAAAAAAAAAAAGAAACACCATAGACGTTTGTTCAATAAAGATTCCCAATGCCCATTCCATTCCAAATATACAGATTCAAAAACTCTGGTATTTGGGCCCAGGAATCTGACTTTTTTTTTTCTTTTGGAAAGAGACAAAAAAGAAAGAAAGAAAGAAAGAAAGAAAGAAAGAAAGAGAGAAAGAAAGAAAGAGACAGCAGGGGCAAAGGGAGAGAGAGAATCCCAAGCGGTCTCCATGCCCAGCACAGACCCCTATCTGGGCTCAATATCACGACCCTGAGATCATGACCCCAGCAAAATCAAAAGTCAGAGGCTTAACCTACTGAGCCACCCAGGTGCCCGCAGGAATTTGCATTTTAAAGATCAAACCAGGTGATCCTTAGGCACATCAAAATATAAGAGAACTGATCTTGTAATCTCTTTCTTGTAACCACACCGTACTTTAGTTTCCTACTTCTGTACCAGAAAACAAGAGTTATTGGGTGTCTCGAGTTAGCATTCATAACTGCTGGCTGACAAGATTCAGAGACATGGCCGCGGAGAGGTGATTGTGGGCTCATCCTAAGGTCCCTTCCTTTCTGGTGAATTCTATATTCAAGTGGGAAGAGAGAAGAAGGGATTTCCGGTACTCAAAAACTAAGTGGCCTTTGAATCCCAGGAATCACACTTAGCTCTCTAGCAAAGGTTTTCAGGACGCGTTCGGCTAATAACGTCTCCTACCGGCCGCCGTTGGCCCTCTAGTGGCGCAACTCTACGTGCGGTCCGTTCTGCCCTCCCATTGCCAAGATGGCGACCCACAGGTGCTGCGCTCTATGGAGCTACTGCGGTCGTAGGTGGTCGCGGGTGATGCGCTGCTGCCGGCTTTCCGGGCTTTGTAGCTCCTGGCCCAGCGGCCCGCTGGGTGCCCGGCACTTGTCCCAAGAGAAGCCGGCAACGGAAACACATTTCGGGTTTGAGACTGTTTCGGAGGAGGAGAAGAGGGGCAAAGGTGAAAGGGGCGAGAGGGCGGATGGAGGGATCTGCGATCTAGTTTCTTCTGCTCAGCTGGGAATTGATTTTGACGTCGTTTTGACTCGTATGCCGTAGCCTGACCTCCGAGGAGTCCTCCGCCCCCGGCCTGACATCGCAGAGCTTAGATGCCTCCTCTTGTTAAACACAGTAATTATCACTAAATCCCCAAAATTGGGTGTTTATGACGTGCCAGGCACCATGCAGATATTGTTCCCAATTCTCATCTCAACCTCCTGACGCTGCTATTGTTATCCCCACGCTACACATGAGGAAATTGAGACTTAGAAATTAAACAAGAACTTGCCCAATTTAATGTAGTAAGTGGCCGAACCAGTATTCCAACCCACTTTGGTATGACTGCAGAGCTCATGCTTATGACTGCAGAGCTCATGTTCTTCACTTGCTAAAGAGATGGACCTTTTTTTTTTAAAGATTTTATTTATTTATCCATGAGAGACACAGAGAGATGCAGAGAGAGAGGCAGGCTCCATGCAGGGAGCCAGATGTGGGCTCGATCCCGAGTCTCCAGGATCACGCCTTAGGCCTAAGGCAGCGCTAAACCGCTGAGCCACCCGGGATGCCAAGATGGACCATTTTTTAAAAGAAAGGAAGGAGGAAACACACAGAAATTGTGCCTCAGCTTTCAAATTGTATAAGTAGAAATAATAGTAACCTTTCTCTTAGAGTTACAATGAGGGTTAGATTACTTCATACATTAAAGTATTATGAACAATGCCTGGCACTTCCTAATTGCCCAATAAGGGTTAGATACTATTGAGCAGTTTCTTTGTGTCCAGCATTGTGCTACAGGCATGGGAAAGGAAAAGGACTGTTATATAACTCCAACTGTACCATTTATAATGGGGAGGTATTATGCCCATTTAACAGGTGGGTATGTTGAGGCTCAGACAGTTTCCTTCACTAGGCCTGTGGTCATCCAGGAAATAAACAGAAGGAATTCACAATGGAATAGCCCATCCTCTTAAGGACTACTACATTATCTTTCTTCTCAACTCAGCCTTACTAAATACATAGCTCTACTGTAACTCTTTGGATATTTATTTTATTTTTTAAAGATTTTATTTATTCATGAGAAACACAGACAGGCATAGGAAGTAGCAGACTCCCTGTAGGGAGCCTGATGCAGAACTGATGTCAGGACTCCGGGATAACAACCTGAGCCAAAGGCAATGCTCAACCACTAAGCCACCCAGGGGCCTCCTTAAATTAACATTTATTTCACTGGACTGTGAATCCCCAGAAAGCTAGGATAGTGGCTCATTCATGTCTATATCTTCAGTGCCTGGTGCACATTAAAAGCCTGACAACTGGGACGCCTGGATGGCTCAGCAGTTGAGTGTCTGCCTTTGGCTCAGGGCCTGATCCCAGGGTCCTGGGATCGAGTCCCACATCGCACTCCCTGCATGGAGCCTGCTTCTCCCTCTGTCTATGTCTCTGCCCCTCTCTCTATGACTCTCATGAATAAATAAATAAAGTCTTAAAAAAAGTACAGGGAATCTTCCCTTTGCACAATAGCACAGGACTGTAAAAATGACCATGCATGTTGAAATCATGCAGTATGATATTAACAGTTAATGGGAAAAATTACAACTGTTCTATGACTTCTAAAAATTATTGAACATCAGGGGTGCCTGGCTGGCTCTGTCAGTGGAGCAAGAGACTCTTGATCTCAGGGTTGTGAGTTTAAGCCCCACATTGGGCATAGAGTTTACTTTAAAAAATATTAAAAAACTATTGAACATCAAAAACTCTCTTACTGTTAGTTATAAATGTATAGAGAAAAGAAATAAATAGTAAAATTAATATTTAGCAAACTATAATTTAAAATTAGGTTTAATTTTAACCTAATGTAATTAGATTTTTAAAAATTTTAAGCTTGTTTTTAATTAAGTTAAAATTCTAATAAAAAATTAGAAACATTACGCTGTTTTATGCTTCATAAAAAAATATGCCAAGAGTAGTTTGAACAGTGTTTGCTACCTCCAGGTCATATAATTTACAGTAGGGAGCAAGCATCTTCTCTATGCCATGGCAAATTGCGGTACTCCTTTCTAAATTTCAGTCAGCTTGTAACATTTTATCCTTTCACTGTCAGTATCATGAAATATCTCCAAGAATTCCTTTAGTGTGAGATTTTTTTGTTGGCATCATTTCCTCTGGGACATCTACCTTTTCATCACAACCACATTCTCATTTATGTCCATAAGTTCATCTTCACATAGTTCTTCCAGCTGCATATCTAGAGTCTCTTGAGTATTGACATTCCCACAGTCAGCTGTTGGTCTATAATCCCATGGACATTTCACTTCCAGTATTACTATTTTTAATTTCTTTGTGGTGCTTTCATTTTCATGGCCAATTTCTTCTTTCAATGATGTAGTTTTGTAAAATACCACATGTGTTTACAACTAAGAGATAAGGAGGTGACCCAACTACATGCTTTGCTGTTTGTGTGTGACCTGAATGACTGATGTGTAATGACCTACCAACTTCGAACTGAAAGAAGTGACATGATTGGCTACTGATCATGATGCATGTCTGTTATTTACAGAGTGATTTATAGGCTGAAGACTACCGGCGAAGTTTGTACTTTATGCAGTTACTCACAGTTAATACACCATTGCACTTGAATGATGTTGCTGGGGGACTGTTGTTATTTAAGCCACAGTCGCTGAAATTCACGTATATCAGAACCATGCAAAGCAAAGATTGCTTATATTCGGTGGGTTGATCTTTAGTGTCCGTGAATACCCCCAAAACAAAAAAAGCAGTCCCTGGGGTTAAGAAAGGCATTCAAGATTGAATTCGGGGGAGCTCTATACTGAGCTAATTCAGCAGAAGATGTGATGTTTTCAATCTATGCAGCACTTTCATCTGATAAACTCAAAGCATCTCCCCTTCATTCATTACCTAATTCTGCCTTATGACAGGGTGATAGGGAACGGACACTGATTTTTTCATCTTATGGGCAGAGAAACAGGTGTAAAGAAGTTAAAATGTAGCCTGTGCTTTAAAGTGCCTTATTTTTTTAAAAAAATATTTATTTATTTATTTATTTATGAGAGACACAGAGTGAGAGGCAGAGAGAAAAGCAAGCTCCCTGCAGGGAGCCTGATGCAGGCAGGACTCCATAACAGGGGGATCACGACCTGAGCCAAAGACTCTACCACTGAGCCATCCAGGCACCCCACTTTAAAGTGCCTTAGATAGTAAATTCCTTCTCCCACTAGCCCAGATTCCACATTCTCCCTTGATCCTATCAGATTTATGAGAAGATTTATGAGGGCCCTATGCAGTGTGGCTTGGCCCTGATTTACATCTGGCCATTCATCTGCCCACCCAGTTGTACCTGAGGTTTTTCTCTGTGATCCAGGCAGGGATGAACTGAGGCCTCTCCATCCATTAGTCATGGATTTCTAATGATTTTGTTGTTTTCTATTATAATAACCATTAGAAAAATTCTATGCCCTCTATTCTCTAAGAAATGGAACCTACTTAGTACCATGTAGGTGAATACGTTGTTATGGGGTCATGGTCCTAGGTCCACTAAAGGACCACTAAAGGTAACTAGGATGGCAGAAAAGAGGTTGGCTTCTTACATGAAATAACTTAAGCCTTTTTCAAAAGGAGGTTAAGGGGTAGATACGGGCATCAAGCAGTATAACTTAACTTCACCTGAAAAAGGCAAATTTAGAGAAGAAAAGCTTCAGCCTCTTTCATTTAGGACTTCCTCAAGTTAATTTTGTTAATAGCACAATTGTGTTGTATTTCTCCTGTCAGTCTATCATGTGTTTGAAAGTGTGGCCAAGAAGTATGATGTGATGAATGATATGATGAGTCTTGGTATCCATCGTATTTGGAAGGATTTACTGCTCTGCAAGATGCGCCCGTTTCCTGGAACTCAGCTGCTCGATGTTGCTGGAGGCACAGGTAATGTCCAGTAGAGTATCCTTGAGGATCACTGAGCACCTTTTATAGAAATTAGTGTCTTTTGTTGGGATGAGCTAGCTTACCTACCATTCGGCTGAAGATGGTCATTGGAAATCAATACACTTCTAAGAAAGCTTTACTCTTTTTAAGTAAATGTCACTCAGAAAGCACAAAGTATCAGCTTTATGCCTGTCGTTTTTTCTAAAATGCACAAGGTTCCAAAGTAAAAAGATTACTTTTTTGCTCCAGTGACATCTTACCATGTGAATGACTGTTTTATTTTCTGTTTAACCTTTAATTCGCTTTCCCTTTCTTTGGGGGGATGCCCTTTATCATATTGTATAAACTTTCTAGACAACCTTTTCTTTCTTTCTTTCTTTTTTATTTGACAGAGCAATAGAGCCAGACAGCACAAATGGGGTGGAGGTGGCAGAGGGAGAGAGAGAAGCACACTCCCCACTGAGCAGGGAGCCACATGCGGGGCTTGATCCCAGGACCCCAGGATCATGACCTGAGCTGAAGGCAGAAGCTTAACTGACTGAGCGACCCAGGCTCCCCTAGACAACCTTTTATGCCTAATCCACTATCATATCAGAATTCAAAAGCTCAGTTTATGCACGGTCCTTTGCACACTAGATATTTAGGAAGAAAAATGTCATGGGTTTCTAAAATGCATTTTGGTGATGTTATTACATAGTTAATGTATATGCTAAATCACAGAAAAATGTGTCATATAATGATGTGTTAATCTATACCAATAGAATAATATAACAAATTACAGTAGGACAATCTCTATGTGTGAAACACGTTTATGTTTGGCTTTGCTGGTGTGGTCCTCTCCCCAGTGGAAGCTCAGAAGGTAGTAAGATACCTTGCTCAGTGGAGGACAATTTAACAGAATCTATTAAAATCTAAAATCTTTAGTCTAGGATCCCACAGTTCCAATTCTACATGCCTAGTCTAAAAAAAATTTTTTTTTAAGTTTGCACAAAGATACAGCTACAGCTATCGAGCTGCCTATATCTATGCCTTAACCCATAGCACTACTGTATGCTGTAGTTCGAAGGTAATCCCTTATATTAAAAAAGACATTTTAAGAATATATAGTATAGATATGCTCACTGCATCATTTTTAGTAGTAGTGAAAACTTGGAAATAACCTATTTCTGCCTCAGTAAAGAAATTGTTTTAAATTAAGATACACCCATTCTATGAAATACCATGTAGCTATTTAAAAGAATGTGGAAAACCTATAAATACTGATGGAAAGTTCTCAAAGACATATTCTGTGGGAAGAGAAAGAAAATGAGTTGTATGACTATGCGTATAATATCCCCATGTATGTTTTTAAGTTGTTTCATAGGAGTATATATATACAATATTTAAACATATAGAAAAGTAACTAGAGAATACCTAATTAGTTGGAGAAACTAGAAAAACTTGAGGATATATTTCTGGCAACTAGTATAAGAAAAAGACAAACAGCACTCACTATAAGAAAGGAAGTGGGATCCTAGAAAACATTGGCTTGGCCCAAACAGGATTTACCTGGTCACAATAACATAAACACTTTTGATTTTTAGCTTTTAAACTCCAAACAACAAAGCACAGAAGACATACCTGTAGCTGTAGAACAAACAATATGTCGGGGCACCTGGGTGGCTCAGTGGTTGAGCGTCTGCCTTTGGCTCAGGTTGTGATCCAGGAACCCTGGGATCAAGTCCTGCATCAGGCTCCCCAGCGGGAGCCTGCTTCTCCCTCTGCCTATGTCTCTGCCTCTCTGCCTGTATCTCTCATGAACAAATAAGTTTTTTAAAAAAGAACAAACTATGTTACCAGTCTTGACAGAGTAAAAGTGCACACAGTAGAAGGTTGAAGGGATTTAAGAGGTACCATCTGTAATTGATGACATAGAAATATAATATTAGTCTGTTATTCTAGTTCCCAAAGGAATCTATGATGGACTATGAAATGTGATCTAGGGGCACTTGGGTGGCTCAGCAGTTGAGCGTCTGCCTTTGGCTCAGGTCATGATCCCAGAGTCCTGGGATCAAGTCCCGCATCAGGCTCTCCACTGGGAGCCTGCTTCTCCCTCTGCCTATGTCTTTGCCTCCTTCTCTGTGTCTCTCATGAATAAATAAATATAATCTTTAAAAAAAAAAAAAGAAATGTGATCTAAATATATTGGGAAGTAGAGGCATCCAGAGATGAGGAACAAGATATCATTATAAATTTGGTAAGTAAAGAAAGAGCTGGAACCAACAGAAAGCCCAGCTGAAAGGGTTGAGAAAGATGGTTCCTGGGGAGCTGAACTAGGCATAGGAAGTGGTGGAGCAGGGGATCCTTGCTGGTAACTATACCCTCATGTTGCTTTGGTAACAATTATTAGACAGACTAATAGGGCTCTACACTAAGGAGTTAGCACAGGTTAGGTCTGGAGAAGGTGTGGAGAGAAAATGCAACTTTTATGTTTTTTCCTAAATATTTGGGTGAGTCTTTTATAGTGATAATGTGTCTATGCATTACTTAGGCAATTTTTAAAAAAGTTTTTAAGAATATTAGAAGTTACCCGGGCACCTGGCTGGCTCAGTCAATAGAGCATGCCACTCTTGATGTTGAGGTCATAGGTTTGAGCCCCATGTTGGGTAGAGAGATTACTTTAAAATAAAATCTTGGGATCCCTGGGTGGCGCAGCGGTTTGGCGCCTGCCTTTGGCCCAGGGCGTGATCCTGGAGACCCGGGATCGAATCCCACATCGGGCTCCCGGTGCATGGAGCCTGCTTCTTCCTCTGCCTGTGTCTCTGCCTCTCTCTCTCTCTCTGTGACTATCATAAGTAAATAAAAATTTTAAAAAATAAATAAATAAAATAAAATAAAATAAAATCTTAAAAAAAGTACTAGAAGTTAAATTATTTTTTTAAGTTACCATAGAAATAAAGAGAAACTTCAATTTTTGTACACTCCTCAAATCCTGTACCTTTGTTACTCTGTTTGGGTTTTGGAAATGTTGGGTTCGCATTTGTGTTTGTGTTTGCATCTTTCCTCCTTTTGGCTTCCCACAGGTGACATTGCCTTCCGGTTCCTTAATTATGTCCAGGCCCAGCATAAGGGAAAGCAGAAGAGGCAGTTACGGGCCCAGCAAAATTTATCCTGGGAAGAAATTGCCAAAAAGTACCAAAATGAAGAGGACCCCTTGGGCGGTTCCCGGGTCGTGGTCTGCGACATCAACAAGGAGATGCTAAAGATTGGAAAGCAGAAAGCCCGTGCCCAGGGCTACAAAGCTGGCAAGTACTAGGGAGGGTGGACATGGCAGAAATGTTTGTGTATTTATGAAGTAAGATGGGATATATAAAACGTTAAAGTGCTTTATTTTAAAAAATGAACCAATAGGCAGAAGTCAAAGATGATTGGTGTGGCTGAAGCCAGTTAGGGTGCTGTTACATGCGTTATTCTGGCAACCCAGGGAGGCAGTCTGATTATCCGCCCCATGTGACAGAGCTGATAACCACAGCCCAAAGAGCTGAAGGGCCCTTACCCAAGGAGCACAACTTTTATTTGTTTATTTTTAAATATTTTATTTATTCATTTGAGAGAGACAGAGCTGGAGAGCACAAGCAGGGGGAGCAGGAGGCAGAGGAGAAGCAGACTCCCCACCGAGCAGAGAGCTGGATGATGCAGGGCTTAACCCCAGGACCCTGAGATCATGACCCGAGCCAAAGGCATACGCTTAACCGACTGAGCCCCCAGGCGCCCCGAGTAACACAACTTTTCAATGGCAGACCCAGGCTCAGAGCTTGAGTCTAGGATCTCAGCTCTTGGGCTGTGAGATGGAAGTTTTGCCTTCAGTTGCCAGCAACCCCCTGCTGATCCCAGTGCCCTGGTTGGGAGCCATCCCGTTCCTCATGGGTGCTCAGAGTTTGACTGATGTGGAAGCTGAGAAGGGGCTCTGCCCTTATAGCAGGAACATGCCCTTTAGACACAGGGGAATGCAGGCAGCGGGCAGCCACCAGCTTTTACAGCCTTTTAGCTCTGCCTCAGCTTCCCTCTGAGGCTCTTTCCTGGCTGTGCTCCCGAGCTCCCTGTGGGTTGGCAAAGGCTTGGGTCTCCAGGCTTCCCCCAGCTCAGTCCTGCCTCCTCTTCCTTTTATCTTCCCAAGTTGTTCTCCCTTACATCCTCCCCCCAAATCCCTTTTGCATGCTTCCCTCCTCTGGGCATCTGTTCCTCAGAGGGCCCAACTGGTAGAGTTAAATACCTGGAAACAGTACTACTCTCAGCAGCAGATAGGAGAGTGACTACATGTCTCTGGGAACTCACTACACCCTGAAACTGGACAATTTGTGCCCTAGCTTAAAGATGTAGATTTCCCATTTCGCTGTCCATCTTCATCTTTTAAAATACTTTTCACCGAACTTTATCCAGTAGAAGTCACAATGGGGCAGCTGTACCACATTCACCCAGCTTCCAGAGCCACTGCACTGCCCTCTCCCCAGATGGCTAAGCACTGCAGGCAGCCACCAGCAGAGACAGTGGTCTGGGACAGAAAATAAAAGTCCCTCAGGTCAGCATCAGGGGTCCTGTCCTCTCCCTCCCCCACCGGGAGTGTCTATGGTTATTGTAGTTCAATTCTTCCTCCTCCCCGCCCCCCCACCCCCGGACTGAGCTGCCTAGACAGACCACAACCCACTTGGCCTCCAAGATGAAGGGCTCTTTTGTTAACCATCAATGCTGATCAAAAAGCAGACAGTCCCTAGTGTTTTTAGACAAAGGCACTATGTTTCCTTACTCCTACTGAAAAACGTGTTCCCCTTCCCTCTGGTGCTCAGCCATAGAGAGTGGAGAATGAAGAGAGAAATGATAGGCGATGTTCCATTTCTGGAATCATCCCTTCCATAGCATAGCTTGCCTTTCAGCCTCTTCTCACTGCCAAGACAAACCCACTGACATAGGAATTACCAAGTGCTGCAGAAGACAGTTTCCTTACCTTTCCTCCTTGCTCTAGCAATGCCCAACAATGAAGCCTTTGTCAAACATATCCTGCAAAAAGAGTTGAAACTAAGGAGGATTCTAGAAATTATTTTGTAATAGTAAGGTGATGTGTGAAAGATGTATTTGTATGTAGCACTGTTGTGTGTTTTATTTACATTTTATGTGGAGCACTTCCTCCCCAAATGGAAACCCTGTTGGCAGGAGCTTTAAAAAATTTATTTGAGAGGGAGGCGCCTAGGTGGCTCAGACAGTTAAGCATCTGCCTTCGGCTCAGGTCATGATCCCGGGGTCCTGGGATTGAGTCAGGCTCCTGCTCCCTGTGCCGCTCCCTCTGCTCTTTCACGCGCTCTCTCTCTCTCTCTGTCAAATAAATAAATCTTTTAAAAATTATTTGGTAGGTTATAAAAATTGATATATTTGAGAACTTTGGATTTTGGAAAAGTATTGAGATTTACCTATAATTCCAACATCAAGAGCTGCTCCCAGTATTTTATTTCCTTCCTAGCTTTTCCTAATCGTTTCCTTTTTATAAAATTAAAGACTTCCTGTTTATACAATTTATTATCCTACCCTAAATTAGCATTATATCACGAGATTTTTCCATGTCATTAAAAATTCCTTAAAATCATTATTTATAATATTCTCCTGTATGGATGTGAGTCATGAAGATTCACATAACCAATTTATATAATCAGTAACCAATTGATCTGTCATTTTTTCTAATGCTTTTGCATAGGGCACAACATTATGACATCCTTATTTGTAAATTTTTGCATGTACTTGTTAACTTTTCTACCTTCTGTATAACTTTGGACAAGTGTTTAAACTCTCTAGATCTCAATTACCTCATCTGTAAAATAGCAGAATAAAAACCACCTTGTAGTGGAGGTTATGTACCATCGCTATTGAAAACAGAGCTCTGGGATAAAAAAAAAAACTGAGTTCCAATCCACCTGGGTGACCTTGGGCAAGCTGCTTTAACCTTTCTGATACTCCACTCACCTAAAACATGAAGATGATGGTAAGAGCTATCCCATGGAGTCACTATGAGAATGTGATAAAATAATGTATGTAAAGTGATAATACAGACCCTGCCATCAAGGGCAGGGCAGTTGCGATGATGATGATGATAATGATGTTATCAATGTCATCCTGCTAAAATCAAATAGCTGGTTCAAAGAATATGGTTACTTTTTTAAAAGATTCATTTATTTGAGAGAGTGTGGGAACTGGGGGAGGGACAAAGGGAGAAGAGAAGGAAAGCAGACACCCCACTGAGCACAGAGCCCCACCTGGGGCTGGATCTCCAGATCATGACCTGAGCAGAAACTAAAGAGTCTGACGCTTAACTAACTGAGCCACCCAGGCGCCCCAGGGTATGGTTATTTTTAAGGATTTTGTCAAATACTGCTACTTTGCTTTCCAAGATTTTTTTTTTTTTAAGATTTTTTTTTTTAATTTATTCATGACAGACACAGAGAGAGGGAGAAGCAGGCTCCATACAGGGAGCCTGACGTGGGACTCGATCCCGGATCTCCAGGATCACACCCCGGGCTGAAGGCGGTGCTAAACCGGTGAGCCACCAGGGCTGCCCTCCCAAGATTTTCATTTACTTTCCTCTATAGAGCCTTCCTTCTATATTGTATTTTATGTCTAGTTTGCTGCAAGTTGAATAATGTTAGAGCCAAATCAGGATCTTTTAGTGGACATATCTACCCTGTTAAGGGTTTCCCTGAGGTGTTTTCTGAATTTGTGACCAGACTTGGGGTCTAGATACTTTGATTCT
Organism: Vulpes vulpes; assembly: GCF_048418805.1. Taxonomy (NCBI): domain Eukaryota; kingdom Metazoa; phylum Chordata; class Mammalia; order Carnivora; family Canidae; genus Vulpes; species Vulpes vulpes. Next base: position 16,567,544 of record NC_132789.1, on the reverse strand, counting down.
CCAATAGAACCAATATAATTAGGGCAGCCCGGGGGCGGGGGGGGGGGGGGGGGGGGATGCTGCCCAGGGCCTGATCCTGGAGACCCAGGATTGAGTCCCACGTCAGGCTCCCTGCATGGAGCCTGCTTTGCCCTCTGCCTGTGTCTTTGCCTCTCTCTCTCTGCATCTCTCATGAATAAATACATAAAATATTTTTTTTTAAAAAGAACCAATATAACTAGGCTGAATTCCATACTTAGAATACTTCCAATGATCCTCTGAAGTTGGTACTATTAACTCCATCTTACAGATAAGGAAACTAAGGCAAAGTAGTTTATTCAAGATTATACAGCTAATAATTGGTGAAGCTGATTTTATAATTCCTGGAATTAAAACCTAGACAGTCTGGGGACGCCGGTATGGCTCAATGGTTGAGCGCCTGCCTTTGGCTCAGGGTGAGGTCCCAGAGTCCCAGGATCGAGTCCCACATAGGGCTCCCCATGGGGAGCCTGCTTCTCTCTCTAGTCTCTGCCTCTCTCTGTGTGTTTCTCATGAATAAATAAATAAAATCTTAAAAAACAAAAAAAACAGGCAGTCTAAACCCCAGACCTGGGATCTTAACCACGGTGCTTTACACAAAACACTTAATTGGGTAAAAATTGCTTGAGGGTGGGCATAACTAAGTATTCATCAGGTTCTATTCTAAAACTCTTGGAGAAAGTTTCCTGCTGAACTTCAAGAAATTCAGATTCTCGGGGATCCCTGGGTGGCGCAGCGGTTTGGCACCTGCCTTTGGCCCAGGGCGCGATCCTGGAGACCCAGGATCGAATCCCACATCGGGCTCCTGGTGCATGGAGCCTGCTTCTCCCTCTGCCTGTGTCTCTGCCTCTCTCTCCCTCTCTCTGTGTGTGTGACTATCATAAATAAATAAAAATTAAAAAAAAATAAAATAGTGAATATTAAAAAAAAAAAAAAGAAAGAAATTCAGATTCTCAAGCCAAGGCAAAACTATGAAGACAGTGGCCAGGAACCCAGCAATGAAGGCAGGTGTGTGATGGTTTCTGATACTACACTTATGGTATTTACCCAGCACCAAACTGTTCTCCAGTTCTCCCACACCAAATAGGTGTCCAGCAATTCAGTTCATTTCTGACACTGACTCCCAGAGCTTGTCTCAGATTCCAAAGACTGCCCTCAGCAGTTAGCCACCAATGGTGTGCACAGGCTGCCCACACTTCTGCTTGGCTGACTACAAATCAGAGGATTCCCACAATGCCCACCTCAGGTTTGGCAGTTTGCTAGGTGCAGAAAAGACAGCTACCCACACTGAGACCAGGAATGATTTTCTCTTTCAGGACTTGCTTGGGTATTGGGAGATGCTGAAGAACTGCCCTTTGATGATGACAAGTTTGATGTTTACACTATTGCCTTTGGGATCCGGAATGTCACACACATCGATCAGGTGTGTATGGCTGCATCCTCAGCTTGTGTGACTCTTGTGCTATTAGATCTTCCAGAGCGGCCCTACAGGAAACAAGGAAAGAGGGAGAGATTCTGCTCTCTGCCCAGCTCTTGAATGGAATGACTGTTTCAGGTTTAGGGGCTTCAGTCCTTGAAGTTGCCAATTTTCCTAGTCATGAAATTAAAAAAGACTGAAACCATGGAGCAGATCCCCATAGAAGCCTTTGATGCTTGGGTTGGTCTTTACATCTTTGAGCTGGCATTCCATCTGTTTCTGCTCACTTGTGAAGTCTGACCCTGTGAGTTTGCAGATCAGAGACATTTCCAAGGTCAACAGAAGGCATTCAAACACTTATTTTGGCAGAAGGTACCTAGAGTCATGGGTTCCTTTATAGGGAGAAGGGAACATTCAGCTCTTAATCTGATGCAGCTTTTTTTTTTTAAGATTTTATTTTTAAGTCATCTCTGCACCCAATGTGGGGCTCCCACAACCCCGAGATCAAGAGTCTACTGACTGAGCCAGCCAGGCACCCCTAATGCAGCTCTTCTTTATTTCTCCTTCAGTACTCTACCCCAGAGCATTTGAAGACAATGTGCAAACCATATTCTGTTTCTATTATGGGGGGGGGGGGGGGGGGGGCCTCCAGTTACCTGGTTCCTCTGCTTCTAGTGGGACATCTTTATGGTGTACTTTAGCTTGGTTCATATGGCCTGCCCTGTATGTAGCCAATTTATTATTTCTTTTAATTAAAAAAAATTTTTAATAGGTTCAAAGTACAAAAGGGCATATCAGGCAAAGTATGCCTCCCACCCGTGTGTCCTGACCATTCAGTGCCTCCTCTCCCTGCCTCCAAACATCAATTTCTTGTGTACCTTTGCAAAGATGTTTGTTTTTTTTTTTGCAAAGATGTTTATAAATATTGTTTTGTTTTTTCCTTTAATACAACTATTAGCATATGAAAAACACACAAATATTCTGCCCATTGCTTTTTTCCCCTTAAAAATGTATCTTGGGAGATCTTTCCTGTCAGTACATGGAGAGACCTGGCTCTTCCTTTTTTTAAATGGCTGCATCAATTCCATATACACAGACATTCCATCATTTAACCAGTCTCTCATTGATAATTAAGATGTTTCTAATCTTGTGTTGTTCAAATGGTGCTACAGGGAATAACATCTATATGTATGTCATCTCTACAAAGATGCATTGTTTTTTGTTTTGTTTTGTTTTGTTTGGAGGATGGGGAGGAAGAATTACAAGCAGGAACAATGCCCAGTATTGGAGACTGATCTCACAACCCTGAGATCTTGACCTGAGCCAAAATCAAGAGTCAGATGCTTAACCGTCTGAGCCAGCCAGGTGCCCCTACAACAGATGCATTTCTATAAGCTAGATTCCTTGACGTAAAATTCCTAGATCAAAGAAGTTAGCCATTATAATTTAAGTAATTGTAGGGGCACCTGGCTGACTCTGTCGGTAGAACATGCAACTCTTGATCTCGGAGTTTTAGGTACAAACTCCATGTTGGTCAAAGCATTTACTTTAAAAAATAAAGAGAAAAAAAAATCCTGAAAGACGCTTTTAACAGTAATAAAGAGATGCATGTGAAATTGGCCACCATGTGGTTGTACCAATCAGAGTACTCCAAGTGGCCTTCTCTTTGTGGGCAGCAGAATGCTTATAAAATTTAGGCTACTGTGGGGTTATCTCTGCTGCTACAGCTTTCCCACTGAGAAGCACAAGGGATCTATGGGAAATGCTAACTTTTATAATGCCCATCAAAGGTAAAGCTGTTTTGGCCTAATAGAATTGAGTGTGTTCTTTTGTTCCTTGCCTTGCTCAGGCACTCCAGGAAGCCCATCGAGTCCTGAAGCCAGGAGGACGGTTTCTCTGTCTGGAGTTCAGTCAAGTGAACAACCCCCTCATATCCAGGTTAGCACTGTTAACAGGGCTTTATTCTCATTGTCTGGCCACGGGTTTCCTATTCCACAACAGACAGAAAGTAACCAGTAAGCAATAAGCAGGAACCTCATAGTTCAGAGTCTTGAAGGGACAGTGCCACTTCAGAGGTCAGCCAGTTCTGAATGACATCGAAGCCAGAAGAGTTTCAAACCAGCAACCAGAGGCTAAGTTGGCCCACAGATGTATTTGGTTTGAATCATCGTACTTTTAAAAATTAACTTAGATGTTCATATTTAAAAATCAGTTAAGTTTCACATAAAAATCTGAGTTTCCAGCTTCACTTGAGAAATCATATAGGACAATGCTTAGCAAGCACACATTCCTACACGGCAGGAGTCAAGAATGGAATCGTACCTGCCCCTTTTCCATATTTATGCTACTTCCTAATGGTACCTGTCACCACATCCTCACCACTCCCTAGTGGTCTTGCGCTTGGCCCATGTTACTTTCAGGTACTTGCCCCCTAAAGGCATTTGAATTTATAACTCTAGGCTTATACCTTCTTGCTTCTTATCAGGGGATATTTCTAATTGTAATCTTTTGCCTTTTTTGTTTAGGCTTTATGATCTATATAGCTTCCAGGTCATTCCTGTCCTGGGAGAGGTCATTGCAGGAGATTGGAAGTCCTACCAATATCTTGTAGAAAGTATCCGACAGTTCCCATCTCAGGTACAAAACTCGTATTTTACAACAAAGGCCCTAGAGCTTAAATCCAGGTATATCTTTGCTATATCTTTGTGTTTTAGGAGGAATTCAGAGAGATGATAGAAGATGCAGGTTTTGAGAAGGTGACTTATGAAAGTCTCACATCAGGCATTGTGGCTATTCATTCTGGCTTCAAACTGTAACTCCTTTACCATTCTGGAGTGTGAACCAGTCACATCCTGTTGAAAGCCTGGTACTGAAGAACAACCTGGTAATGAGACCAGCAGCAGAACATCTCCTCTTAAAGACGTGTGCCTTGGACTCATGTTCTGATGTGACCAATCTCAAAGTGGAAGAAACAGATCCCTGTCATTCTCTGGCAGCTTTCATTAGGAGCTGTTTCAGGGCTTCTCCCAGAAGTATTTGGTTTGTACTTTTTGCTCAACTCCTGCTAATTTTTCTTGGCTGTGCAGCGTGTGTGTGGTTAAAGTAAAACCAATACTACTTTTCATTTTTGAAGTGCATTTGTAGCTTCTGGACTGGTGCTGCCTTCCAGAGGGATAATGAATCATCTGAACTCAATGATTTGAACCAGAAAATGTCCTAGCTCCACTTGAGTCAATCTCTTAGCCTAGGACTAAGTCAGAGGGCAAACAATCACAACTAGGATTATGAATTGAATCACTAAATGAGTTTACAATTTGTGTGGTATTCATGATTTCTTCTTGGGGAAAGGAGTGGTGAGGGAAATATATTATCGTCACTCAGTCCTCTTCTACCAAAACTACTATTGGATCAGATTATCAGTGCCTGTCATGAAGAAAACAAACTCTTGATGAAAGAATGTTCCAGCAAACTCCTGGCTTTTGTTTTCTATGGAGAGTTTATCAGAACACATTTGAGAGGTTTTATAGCCAAAAAAAGAAAACAAAGTTTGAAAACTATCTAGCCCAACCCCTCTGGTACTAAGGGGCAGAGCTGGGCAGAGCTCTTTTGTCTCCTTAATACAGTCCATTGTTTGATGTTAAAATGAAGCCAAAAATATTTTGAATGTGGACTAAGCATATGGTTTTTAAGGAGCTTTGCTAAGACATTGCAGAAAGCAACCTGACTTGGCTGGCTATTTGTTAATTGTGGATAACTTAGTTCAAGGCTATTTCAAAAGCTTTAGAGAGATGCTGCCTCTAGGCCCAGCACAGTAGGGGTCATTTATGTACCTTCACTCACAAGATCTTGCCCTGTCATTGTAAATATTTCAGACATAGCTATCCATATACAACCATCTCAAAGAACAGCAAAGAGCATTTGACAAAGTGCTAAACCTTAAACTTTTAGTTTACATTTTTTTCAGCCAGCTGGAGCCCATTGGCCTTTGAAATTACAAGTAATGAGGAACAGACGCCACAAGGAATTTCATAAACCACCAACCCAATCCTATCTCCCTAGCTTAGTGGTTTTCTCACAGCTAAATCAAAAGATAAAATATTAAAAGCTGCCACTTCCAGGCAGTAGATATAGGCCTGATCAAATTTAACCCCGCAATGTCCAGCCACCTATAGACTTAAATAAATTCTAGGGTCTATTGCCAGAAGACTATTTGAAAATAGGACTAATCGAACAAGAATGATACAGCTTTGGGGACTTCAAATAGAAATACAGCCAGGTCACTAAAGAGGGAAAGGAGTTAGAAAAGAAATGAATTAGGGGAACATCTTTAGTCTGTTTATATAAATAGAAACCTAAATCACCTCAGTTTTATTTCTATTCCACAGAACTTCATCCTCTCCTACAAAAAGCAGGGGGCGAATTTTTCTCTCATTTTTAACTGCCACAGTAAACAAGAAGACATTTTTGCCTTTCTACCCTGAAACTTTCCCAGTCCTAACCTAGCTCAACTTCACTACAATTCCTAAAATCCCAAACCTGGTAATTATAATCTCCCCAAGATGTTACAACCTAACACTGTTCTTAAGATGGAGTCATTTCATCCTCCCCTTCTGTGTAGCAGTGGTTTGGCTGCTCAGAAATCCTGATTGCATCTCACAGATCCAAAGTTTGAAACAAAAAGCCTTATCTCACGTGAACACTGAAAACCTAGAAGTAGAAAGCCAGGGCTTTCCTTACAACTTCCCAAGAGAAGTGTGGGTTGTTTCAGCCTCTGGCATGTTTCCTTTATGCCTACAAAAGCCAAGTCTGCTATATTTGCTTTTCTTCATAGAGAAGACTTAAGTCTTAAAATTGATAGCAGGAAACCTTTAACGAAGATTACTTATCCACAGCTTTAATTGGGTCTTTTAATGAAAGGTTCAATTCACACTTCATTGTTAATGGGGGTTTCTAAGCACAGCTAGTTAAAGCACGGCACAGCAGGCTTACACGTTTAAATTCCTGCAAAGACTTTATTGGAATCACATGGAGGGCTGCTGCTCAAAAACTTTCATTTTCCCTTTTAAGACCACTTTTAATCTTTGTCCTTTTGGGAAAAGCAGGAAAAGGGGGCAGGTGCAGACAACCTAGAGCCCAGCAAACTTCTCATTAGCTCAACTTTGTTTTGGCTTATTTTATAGCCATAAAAAGCTTTCGTAAAGTTCTACATATTCATCAGTACTACCTGAGGCCCAAAAGTCCAGAACATTCTACAGCTCGTTTTAACAAAACAAGCACTTAAGGATAGTATTTATCAGATTAGTAATAAGATTTAATCCAAAGGTTTCTCTGCCATGCATTTCTCAACATGCACTTCTGAGCAGTATGCTTCCATGCACGGACAGCTGCAGGAGGGGAGATTAAGGACTCAAGAGCACTATGAATAGGCTAGTCTATTATATCCAACGGAAACTCACTGCAAGGCCTGAAACCCAGTAACCTGCTCAAGATCAAGTGATAGGCCATTTTCAACCCTAGATGTGAACAAATCGTAACTAACACACACTTCTCCAACAGATTTATTTGGAAAGGAATGGATTTTGAGGAGAAAAAACATGGGGCAGAGGTATGGAATAGAAAATAAATACAAATGTAAGCTGTTTTTCTAATTGTTTTATAACCACAACAAATTCGTACAGAGAATGCCCTGTACAAAACAACACAATAAAGGTTCAAAGATCGAGGTGTTCCCCTAGGCAAGGCTGAAGATTTCAGTCTCTGGTATTTGGAATTTAGGCTGCAGTCCTTGGTTTTGGATGGATCACTGGGTGTGTGACACAGTCCATGCTTTTAACCAGATTTGAACAGAAGAATGGCCACTTGGCCCAGGTAGAAGTAGATGAAGTGTTTGGTTTCATGTGTCACATAACTACCGAAGTTCCTCCCCACGATGCAGTGCCAGGTGGGGTTGTACTTCTTGTCAAACTCCTGGTTGGGGGAGAGAAGGGGAAAGAAAAAGAGAATACTAGAGTCTCAGTGCTAAACCAGAGGTCAGAGTTTGCCTCCTAGATAAGCAGAGCCTGTAGGGGTAAGAAAGGAGGAACGTTAGCATCTGCAAATTCTTAGCATGAAAGAATGTTCCCCAGCTCCAAGTCGCCTACATAGTGCATTAATGCACACATACTTGCAGTCTGAGCTAAGCTGAGAATGGGGGCTGGGGAGGTAAAAGGCAGAAAGGGCAGCCTCAAAGACAGGGCACTTTGTTATCATGGTAATTTCACCTTCATAGCTCCTATGGTAGCTCAATAATTGACAGGTGATAATAGTTCTAGTTTATCACGTTATGTGTAAACAGAAAATTATCCTACTGTAGGTCGCGCACCACAAAATCCAAAATGGTAAATATTTAGCCCAAAATACCCCATTCCTTAACTACATGCCAATATCACTAAAAACAAAAGGGCAAAGCCTCAATCAGCATCTAAACCACTGGGATCAAAATTTAAAGGGCACAAGATACCCTGGAATCCACTGTTCCTACAAAAAGAATGCTAGAAGCAGAATCTGAGAGCCACCAGGTCAGATTCTATCCTTAATTATAGTTTCAATAGCCCTCTCTTCCACATCTAACCTAATGGTGCTAATCTATCACCTGGTACACAAGCATAGCAAATTGCAGGAACTTTCCCTATTTCCTCAGCCAAAGGCACTCTGAGAACTAAAACACCTGTGATAATTTCTTCACTAGGTGACTAGGGCAGGGGCTAAAGCTAATCTTTATATAATTCTTACAATTCTCTGTGAGGAGTTACACAAAAGTAGGCTCTCATATTGTATGCAGCACGAACATCTTTTACATCTACTGGAATTGGAATAACATTCTTACAAGCTAGAGAAACCCACTGCTGCATTTGTCAAAAAAGGTGTTTCTGTTCTATCTGAAGTCTTTCATCTCCCCATTCTCAACTGGGAACCCTCCCACGGCTTAGGCTGCCAGCTTCCTTCCCTTCCAGAAAACACAGCTCGGAGAAATTGGCAGTCCTGCCAGCTTTCTACAGACTGCCATTTACCAAGCCCTCACCCCAACCCCCTAACCACCACTACCACCCACTTTCCCTCAACTGCCGACTAACGAAGGCTGGCAAGATCTCTCTCTGGCCCGGCTGGAAACACCTACGCAGCCCCCCACCCCCACCCCCCAGATGGATCCTCCGCGCAGAAATCATGCAGAAGAAGGGGGAACCGCTGCTCCCTGATCCTAGAAACCGTTGCTAGGTGGCGCTTTCCCCCTGCGGAGCTAGGTAATAAAAAAACTTCAGGCGCAGAGGGTCTGGTCTTCTCATCAGGAGCGCAAAATTCATCTGCGTCCTTTCTGGAAACCTCTACACGAGAGCTGCCCTGCGTGCCTCCAATGATGTCTGCCAAACGCTCTGGGGACGCAGGATCGGAAAGAAGGGCTAAGTTGTGACTCGCCCCGGCTGTGCGCAAACGGCCCGAGCCCCCCCACCCTCGCCCTGTTCTCACCTTCTTAATATGGGCCGCAATGTCCTTCTCTATGTTATATTTCTCCAACGCCTGAGTCGCACACTCCACCGAGTCCTGTTGCATCTCCTCCGACATATCGGCGTTTTTGATCACCGCCTTTCGGTCGCACATGGTTACCTGGGGGGCGAGGCCCGGGCAACGTGTGAGGAGTTGTGGTGTAAGCTGCGCCCGCAAGGTGCCAGCTCCCCCAGCCCGCTCCTCCCGCCCCCCGCCCCATTTCACAGAAAGCGCGGGCCGCGCGGACCGAACGGCGGGACAAGCCCAGCGGGGGAAGTAACCAGGCAGCGAAGGCCCCCGCAGCCCCCGAGTCTCTCACCGAGGAGCAGGGGGCGGCCAACTGCAACGGTCTCCTGGGGGAGGGGCTGGCGACGCTCAGACCCGGCTGGAGCTACGGTCGCTACCGAAGCCGTGGCGCATCTAAGGAGCCCCACGCCAGCCGCCGCCGCCTAGTGCCTAGGCCCCGCCCTGCTCCTGCCAACCCCGCCCCCCGCGGCATGTCCCCATTGGCTTGACGCAGCCCCCACGACTCTCCCATTGGTCCATGGACTCAATGGCTCCCTCAGGATCTTTCTCCTGCATTTTGTTGCAGACCACAATGCATTTCTCGCGGCGTCGGTTGCCCCGGCAATGGGCAGCACGCGGTGAGGCCCACACACCCCGAAGGTGGAGCTGGGCGGGGTCGCGAGGACCACCCAGAGACTGGAGGTTGGAGGCTACTTTGTGCCCACGCCAAGAGAAGTGCCTCCCAATTTTCGAAAGTTATCCTAGGGTGTGTTCTCGAATATATTGGGGAGTTGGGTGCCCTACGTACCCCCCACCTGCACCCCGGGTCCAAAGGATTTAGGGATTCTGACTGAGGTAGTCAATCCCTTCCCTGGAAGGGTTATCTCTGAAGCAGGGCCGGCCTTATCGTCGAATGACCAGGGCCTTCGTAGAAGAGGGGTCCCAGGGCTTGGTTTAATGCTCAGCACTCTCATTCTTGAAATTCTTAATTTTTTTTTTTTTAACAAAAGACCCCACATTTTCATTTTGCATTGGGTCCCGCAAATTATGTAGCCCGTCTTCTTGTGGGGAGGGAATGGGAGGGGGGGGGGGGGGCTTGTCCTTACCCTGCTGGGCAACTAAGACTTCTCTAAGGGGCCAGGGTTACATCTGGGTGGATTTGGGAGTTCTGATCCCGGGTGTGTGTGTATGTGTCCAGGGTGGGGTTTCTTGCTGCCACGATGAGGCAGTCTTTCCAATGTGGAAGTTTCTTGGTTGGGGATTTATCTCTAGGGTGGAAGTACCCTAATGGATAGAAAGGCATCCCTCAGAAGTATTTTCCTCTAGCTTTAGGAGACTTACCACTAAGCGGTTAAAAAAACTAGGTCTTGGGGACGCCTAGGTAGCTCTGGTTGAGCCTCCGTAGCTCTGGTTGAGCGTCTGCCTTTGGCTCAGGGTATGATCCTGGGGCCCCGGGATTGGGTCCAGCATCAGTCTCCCCGTGAGGACCCTGCTTCTCCCTCTGCCTATGTCTCTGCCTCTCTCTGTGTGTCTCTCATGAATAAATAAAATCTTTTAAAAAGCTAGGTCTTGGAAAGTTGGGGAGCAGGGTCAGAACAGGATTTAAATCCCAGCAGTGTCATTTACTAGCACTTTGAATCTCAGTTTACTTATCCGTGAAGGGGATATGAAGGGAACAGATGCTTTTGAAGTTCCTCAGCGCAATGTGTGACATGTAGTTAAGTGCTCAATGCATTTTATGGAAAACTATCAGCTTATGGAACTGTCCTAAGAGTCACAGCAAGATTTTGACCAACTCTAAAATGCCTATAATGTATGTTTGCACTTTAATAACAAACTACCAAATTCATCATGCAAATAGAAGCCTTCTGTTTACATTTCTGCATTTTCCTTCTTGACCACTTACTCTCATTAACTCAGAGCCCCTTCCAACGATGGGACCAGACAGGCACACAACTCCAAAGAGAAACAGAAGGGAATAATGAGAAGAACCTCGGGTACAACATATGCACATCAATTAAATAAAATGAAGAAGCTTTTCCCAGTTCCAGGTTTCCAGTGCAGGGATTACAAGTTTCAGGAGTTAAAACAGTTCTGTATGATGTATGGAGGAAGAAGTTGGGTTGGTGACAGGGGTGAGGCTGGGTTAGTGCTTCTACCTGACTTGGGTGTGTGATTCAGAGCTGTGGAATCTCCTTACAAGGCCAGAGCCTGAATTTTTCTTGGGGGCCTTTACTTTTCATGAATATATTTATATATTTACTTTTTTAAGAAAAGATGTATTTATTTGAGAGAGAAAGAGCCCAGGAGTAGGAGGGATGAGGGCAGGGAGGAAGAGGAAGAGGAAATCTCTATCTTATAACCCTGAGATGTTGACCTGAGCCAAAAGTGAGTCAGACGCTCAACTGACTGAGCTACCCAGGTGCCCCTACATTTACTTTTCATATATATATTATTTAAATATATATATATATATTGGGATGCCTGGATAGCTCAGCGATTGAGCGACTGCCTTTGGCTCAGGGCGTGATCCCGGAGTTCCAGGATCAAGTCCCACATCGGGCTCCCTGCATAGAGCCTGCTTCTCCTTCTGCCTCTGTCTCTGCCTCTCTCTCTCTCTCTCTCTCTCTCTTTCTCTCTCTCTCTCTCTCTGTGTGTCTCTCATGAATAAATCTTAAAAAAAAAACCCAAATATATATATATATATATCTCAAATATATATATATATATATATATATATATATATATATATATATATATTTGATCTATGGCTTGCCCAGCTTCTCCTTTTTTGAACAGAAGGAGTGAAGAAAGTATATGCCTTAATAAGAATAGCAGATGTTTACTGAGTGGTTGTTTACCACCAAGTGCTTTTATTCACTCAGTTACTCCTCACAACAGCTGGGCCTGGGACCCTTTCCTCCCATCTCCCTTTTGGCATAGCTGTGTGCTTATTTAGATTTCAGCTCAAATGCCACCTTCCCTGACCTCCCATTTCTACTTGTCACTACCGCCACCCTTCAGTGACTTTCTGCAACATTTATATTTCCACTGTACTTGCTTCATTTATTCCTTCAGAAGAATTATCTCATATATTTATTTGCTTGGTTATTGTCTCTCTGTCCCTATCTTGTTCACTACTGCGACTTTCAGCATCTAATTCAGTGTCTGCATTGAATCTGTATTATGCATTGAATTAAAATTACCAGGTCTTATATCCCCATTTAACAGATTAGGAAATTGACTTTCTCAAGGTCACATTGTTTTTGTTTTGTTTTTTTTTAAGATTTTCTTTATTTATTCATGAGAGACACAGACAGAGAGGCAGAGACACAGGCAAAGGGAGAAGCAGGCTCCCTGCAGGGCGCCCAATTTGGGACTTGACCGGGGACCCCAGGGTCACCCCCTGAGTCAAAGGCAGAAGCTCAACCGCTGAGCCACCCAGGTGCCCCTCAAAGTCACATTGTTAATAAATAATAAGTTCCAGGTCTGGATGATTTAAAAATCCATTTTTTAAAATTCATTTGAGAGAGAGCGCATATGAGAGCATAAGAAGAGGGTAAGGCCAGAGGAAGAAGGAGAGGCAGACTTCTCCCTGAGCAGTGAGCCCAACTTAGGCTCAATCGTGGGACTCCAGGATCATGACCTGAATAAAATCTTTAAAAAAAAGGGGGGGGTGGTGCAGCCCGGGTGGCTCAGCAGTTTAGCGCCGCCTTCAGCCCAGGGCGTGATCCTGGAGACCTGGGATCGAGTCCCATGTCAGGCTCCCTGCATGGAACCTGCTTCTCCCTCTGCCTGTGTCTCTGCCTCTCTCTCTCTGTCCTCTCTGTGTATTCTCATGAATAAATAAATAAAATCTTAAAAAAAAGAAAAGGATCATGACCTGAGCCAAAGGCAGATGCTTAACCAACTGAATCATCCAAGTGCCCCTAAAATCCATCCTCTTAACTTCAGTATTAACATATTTAACTAAGTTGACAGTCTGCCTTTTTCTTATTTATAACTTTGGAGAAAAGGAGTTTGAAATGGGATGATGTTGGGATGCCGGGTGGTGTGGTCGGTTAAATATGGACTCGGGTTCGGCTATAATCATGAGATCTCTGTGCTTGTGCAGAGTCTGCTTGGGACTGTCTCTCCTTTTCCCTCCGCCCCTCTCCCCCTACTCATGCTCTCTCTCTCTCTCTCTCTCAAATAAATCTTTAAAAAAATAAAAAATTTTTAAAAATTTAAGATTTTATTTATTTATTTTGAGAGAGAGAGAGAGAGCATGAGCAGGGGGAGGGGCAGAGGGAGAGAAGAGAATCTCAAGCAGACTCCACACTGAGCCTGACACAGGGCTTGATACCAGTACCCTGAGATCACCACCTGAGCCAAAACCAAGAGTTGGACACTTAACCGACTATACAACCCAGGTGCACTAGAAAAGCCCCTTTAAAGGTGCCATGCAGATGTTGCCATTTGGGAATGCTGAGCCAATGTTGCTAAATCTTCTGATTTTCAAGAGGGATGAGACATCTGGATTCTTTTTGAGAGAAATACCACTTTTAAATGTTAGTCATAAATTGATTTTTAAAAATACAATGCAGAGTGCCTGGGTAGCTCAGTCAGTTGGGCATCTCGGGTCCTGATTCTGGGGTCCTGGGATGGAGCCCCACATCGGGCTCCCTACTCGGTGGGGAGCCTGCTCTCCCTCTCCCTTTGCCACTACCTCCTGCTTCTGCTATCTCTCTTAGTGAAATGAATAAAATCTTTAAAATAAAATACAGTGTAGTCTAGATATGGCCTATGGTACTCTCATCCAGCTGAATACTCTCTTTTGGCAACCAGAAGACATACTCAGAGAAGATCTAGTATAAAAAAATATATTATACATATATGTATATTATATATGTATATATACATATCCATTTGATCTTTGTCTAGAGTTTCCTGATACAGAGTTCTAAATAGCCTTGGAATTTTCTGAGTGATAAGAGCATCTTTTGTTATTCATAATGAGCTTCTATTAACCACTGATACCACAGTTTATGCCAATGAGGTGACTGTTTTGCGGGAGGGAGCTGGATAGCTTGACATATCTAGGTAGCTAGTCACCAGAGGAACCAACCTTGTGATTAGTAGTTTAAAACTTTCCACCCCCTTTCCCAGACATCTCTCCCTCCTTGACCCTCCCTACCTCCTCACCTTTTGGGAGGCAGAGGAACTGGAGATTAAATCCAATCTCCAGTGGCCATGCCTATGTAATGAAATCGCCATAAAAACTCCCCAACCATGAAGTGTTGTGAGGGTGGCACCCCTGGTGGTGGTGGGAGGGCGTGGGAACTCTGTACCACCACCCCCTTTTGCATCTCTTCCATTTGGCTGTTCCTCAGTTGTCCTTTATAATAAATCTATAATTGTAAGTAGAGTATTTCTTGAATTCTGTGAGTTGTTCTATACAATTATCAAACCTCAGGAGGCCAACATGGGAACCCCCAAATTTTTAGTCAGCTGGGCAAAGTGAAGGCAGCCTGGGAACCTCATTTGCAGGGACATCTGAAGTGGGGGCAGTCTTTAAAATATATATATTTATTTATGGGAGGGAGGGGCAGAGAGAATCCCAAGCAGATGCCACTCTGAGTGCAGAGCCTAACGTGGGGCTTGATCTCACAACCCCACGATCACAACCTGAGCCAAAAACAAGAGCTGGCAACTCAACCCGCTGTGCCACCCAGGTGGTCCTAAAGTGGAGGCAATCTTATGAGACTGAGCCCATAGCCACTGGGGTCTGTGCTAATGCTGGCAATCAGTGATAGCATTGAATTGAATTGTTGGACACCCGGGCAGCCCCGATGGCGCAGCGGTTTAGCACTGCGCCATATCTAGGTAGCCATTTGGGAATGCTGAGCCAATGTTGCTAAAGATGTACAAAGGCATCTTCTAAGCCTGAAAAATATGCATTTTCTTTTTCTTTTCTTTCTTTCTGGATCGAGTCCCACGTCAGGCTCCCTGTAAGGAGCCTGCTTCTCCCTGTGCCTCTGCCCCCCCCCCTCTGTGTCTCTATGAATAAATAAAATAAAATCTTTAAAAAAAAAAAGAATTGTTGGACACCCAGTTGATGCTGGGAGAATTGAAGAATTTGTATGGAAAAATAAGTATTTGCTATTGGGGGGGAAATAGTGATGGAAATGTTATCAGAAAAATAACACTACAGAAGGAAAAGGACCTCATGAATACACAGCAAGTTAGTTATGGAGCCTGGTCTGACTCCAAATCTGGTACTCTATCACATTAGACAGACTGGCTTATCGTCAGGTGCCAGGGATTTTATACTTTCTAGGAGTGAAATAGAGTGTGGTCTGTGCTTGCTAATTGGCACATAATGTTTGCTGAATGAATGCTGAATAAATGAATGGATATAGCACCAAAATGCCTACACTTCAAGCTGTAGAAAGACTATATCTGGTGTAGTTCTGATTGGCAGCAAGGAGGGGACAACTCATCATAGACACCAGGGGATTTCCCTGGGAAGGGGAGAAACTGGAGACTCAACCTCATTCTTGGTTGATGAGAACCATCTAATCAGATTTAGAAAACCCCAGAATAGGTCATTTTCAGGGTCCTCTGGAAGCTCAGATGACACTGGAGCAAATGCAGCATGACTTCACCAAGTAGAAACCCCCCGAGAAGTTTACTAAATCATCTTCATGATGATTTTTGCTATACCAGCACCCTACCTCTACTACTATTCAATATTTTTCTTTAATTACACTCTATTTTTAAAAAATAAGTATATATTTTTAAAATATTTATTTATTCATGAGAGACACAGAGAAAGAGAGCAGAGACACAGGCAGAAGGACGAGAAGCAGGCTCCATGCAAGGAGCCCAATAGAGGACTCGATCCCAGGACTCCGGGACCACGCTCTGAGCCAAAGACAGACACTCAACCACTGAGCCACCCAGGCGCCCCAAAATAAGTATTTTTTAAAAAGGCAAATGTATGGGCACTGAGTCGAGCATCAGTCTCCCCGTGAGGAGCCTGCTTCTCCCTCTGCCCACAGAGACTCTCTCTCTGTGTCTCTCATGAATAAATAAAATCTAAAAAAGAAAAGACAAATGCATAAATGAGAAGCCAATCTCATTTATCATAAATGGAAGGTAATTATAAAACATGAATAGATATTAGAATATAAAACATTTTGTCCTCATATTGCTAAACCAATCTTGGAGACCATTAGTGATATGCTCTGCAATTTGGGAAATGCCACCCTAAGAGGAGGGTTTTTAAAGGGGGTCCATGGATGAGTTTTACAAGCCCCCTAGAATTATGCATAAAATGTGTGTTGGCTCACAGGCATTTTTCCAAGGAGAGGATCTATAGCTTCCATCAGATGTACAAAGGACTTTAACTCAACATAAATAAGAACAATTGCCTTAGAATAACCCAAACTCTTGGAATGAAGAGCCCAAGCCCACTTGAATTGGCCCACCGGGAGTTCCATAGCCTCATGTATCTGGGCAACTCACTTTATTCCACTCAAGCTACTAAATTTGCTTGAAAAATCTTCTAAGCCTGAAAAATATGCATTTTCTTTTTCTTTCTTTCTTTTTTTTCTAAGATTCATCCATTTATTTTAGAGAGCATGTGTGCCGGGGGAGGGGCAGAAGGAGAGAGAGAAGAAGAGAAGCAGACTCCTCACCAAGCACGGACCCTGTGTGATCGCGAGGGGCTCAATTTCATGACCTAGGCTGACATAAGAGTTGGATGCTCAATTGAGCCACCCAGGTGCTCCAGGTTCCTGACTTTTATTTTTTTTTATTTTTTTATTTTTATTTTTTTAAATTTTTATTTATTTATGCATTATAGTCACAGAGAGAGAGAGAGAGAGAGAGGCAGAGACACAGGCAGAGGGAGAAGCAGGCTCCATGCACCGGGAGCCCGACGTGGGATTCGATCCCGGGTCTCCAGGATCGCGCCCTGGGCCAAAGGCAGGCGCCAAACCGCTGCGCCACCCAGGGATCCCGGTTCCTGACTTTTAAATGGAGATAATACCTTCATCATAAGATGGTGGAATGGATTATATTAAATAATGCATCTAAAGACCTAACCAAGATCCAAAAAGATTGTAACTATTGCTGTTATGTATTGAGAACTTACTATATACCAGGCATTTGGGACACATTGTCTCATTGTCTCATTGACTTCTCGCAATTCTGTGGGGTGGATATCAAGAACTGCTGGTCTCTCCATTACACAGATGAGGAAAATAAGATTCAGAGATGTGAAGTCCCTTGCCTAAAGTTATACTGTTCAGAAATGACAAAGCTGGGCTGACTCCGCAGTCACATAAAGTAGATGGAACCTCTGAACTGCCCATTTCCCCAGACAAAGACAGATGATGCATGTTCCTGGAAACTGTAAGTATCCCTGGCTCCTGGCAGAAGCTCCCTACAAATATGTTGGATGAATGGATGGATGGATATTTCAAACAAATTCAATATTGCTTCCTCTCACACGTGACCCTAAACCGGTCCTTGACCGTCTTGATCTTCCCTGGACAAACTACCTTTGTATTTAAGCCACTACACTTTCCCAGAGCCTTCAGAAAGCCCCTTGAGATTGTTCATAAACAGGCGGAGGGATTCCTTGCAGAGCTTGGAGCTCCACCCTCCTGCAAACAGGCTAGAAAGACCACAGCCTGCTCCACCTTTACTTGCCACTGGTCTAAGATTACACTGTTCCCAGCCCTGTCCACCAATCACTTTTCAAGGCTTTTCTGGGATCTCCAGCCCTTTCTTGGACCAGTTCTGTCACCAACCTAGCAGCCCTAGTCTCCCTTACCTGAAAGGATATGTGAGATGTGACCTTGCAGCTCCCATAATTGATTCAAGGACTGCTGCCCAGAAAGGATGGGCTCCATGGAAGAGTGCATAAGGCCTGAGTCTGAATCCAGAAGCTGCCTCCCCATGGAGAAGGGCTGGCACCAGCCTGGGGCTGGCAGGAGAACCTGAGCCTTAGAGCCAAGTACTGTACTGCAGTGCAGAGAGCATGAGACCAGACAGGCTAGGACAACTCAGGGAAGAAAAATCTCCTCTCTGGCCAATAGCCAAGCCTTGACTGAGTGGACAGACCCCTCTGAAGGCTCACCACTCAGCCTCCTGTCCATGGAGGCAGCAGATAAATTTAGGCACACCCAGAGAGGCCTAGTTGCACCCCCTCAACTTCCAACTAGTGGGCAGAGCAACTTCCAACGCAGAGCAGAGGCTAAAAGTACAGACTTTGAGGCCAGGTGGACTTGGGTATGCATCCTGACTCTATCCCTACTAAGGTGTGTAACCATAGATAATTGAACCCACCTCTCTGAGCCTCAGTTTTCTTATTTGTAAAATGGGGATTGTAATAGCCCTCATTTCTCAGGGACAATTTGGAAATTGAGATGGTGCTTGTAAAGTATATACTGCAAGAGTTGGCACATAGCAAAAGTCAATGATGCCAGCTACCAATTATTATTAATGTTACACTAAACCAGGATTTTTCCACCTTGGCACTTACATTTTGGACCAGAAAGTTTTTTGTTGGGGGGGCTATTCTGTGCATTGAAGGATGTTCTCAGCATCTACAGTCTCTACCTACTAGACGCCAATTGTATTTCATTCCCAGCTGTCAACCAAAAATGTCTGCAGACAGCACCAAATGTCCTCTGAAGGGTAAAATGGCCCCAATTGAGAACTACTTCTGTAAACAATCTAGACTGAGTCCAAGTGTCACAAATGCCACGTCACAGCCCCATGAAAAGACCACAAGGCAGGAAGGCCTACTATGGATGAAAGGATGGGACATCCAATAATTACAGAACAGGTTCCCTCCAGCATGTAGTAAGAAGTAGGACCTATATTTGCTCTGGGAGATAACAGCCCCCTCTGACTCGCCAGTGACTTCAGTGTCACTCTTTAATTATATGCAAAAGTGGCCCCCAGTTAAATCTCAATTATTTTAAGGCCCAGACAGAAGGACAAGTAGTGGGTATTTGATTTCTGGCATCTGCATTCTTTTTCATTGACAGGGAGAAAACTCGACTCTCTAGAACAAAGAGTTCATTCGGAACTTCCTTCCTGACTGCTGATTTTTGAGAGAAAACTAGGTGTCCGTCATTGTTCTGGGTGAAGGTTTATGATATTGTGACTTATAATGAGAAATAGATATATCTGATCTTCATCCAGTTTCCTGGCTCAGAGCTCCCTAAAACTTGGAATTTCCTGAAAATGGCAACATCTCTTTTTTCTCTTTAAGTACATCTCAGCCATTGTATCATTTTATTTGTAAATGTTTGTGTCTCAGGGCAGCATCTTTTGTCATAACATTTGGTCTTTAGTTTCAGTTCCTCAAATGGGTGAAATGGGTGAATTATTATCATAACAGGGTCTTATTATCATAACAGGTCCTTCTCTACTACGTTTATGTTAAGGTTTATGTTAATAAAGTGACTTTTGGAAAGTACCTAAGGATAGGAGTTGATTGCCAGTGGAGCCAACCATTAGAGGGTTGGAACTTTCAGCCCAACCTCTGACCTCCAAGGGAGGGGTGAGGGGCTGGAGGTTGAGTTCAATAATGCCAATGATTTAATCAATCATTCCTACATTTTGAGGCCTCCTAAAAACTAAAAAGAGAGGGTTTGGAGAGCTTCTGGGTTGGTGAACATGTGGAGATGCAGAAAGGCTGGCATGCTGGGAAAGGGCATGGAAGCTCTGACCCCTCTCTTCATACTTTGTCCTTTGTGTCTCTTTCATCTGGCTGTACCTGAGTTATATCCTTTCCTAATAAACTGGTGATTCCATAAATGTTTTTCTGAGTTCTGTGAGTTGCTGTAGCAAATTAATCAAACCCAAGGAGAGGGTCATGGAAACCTCTGATTTATAGCCAGTTAGTGAGAAGCACAGGTAACATAATAAATAAATAAATAAATAAATAAATAAACAAATAAATAAATAAATAAATAAATAAAAATGAGAAGACAATGATGAAGTATTAGTAGCACAGGTAACGTGGGCTTCTGACTGGCTTCTGCTGTGGGATGGGTGGGGCAGTCTTGCAGGACCAAGCCCTTAACCTGTGGATTCTAATGCTATCTTCCAGTAGATAGTTTCAGAATTTAATTGAATTGTAGGACACCCAGCTGGTGTTCAGAGAACTGCTTGTTGGTGTGATATAGTATATATAGTAATTGGTGACCAGAACTCTAGTAGGAATGTACAAGAGGGTTGCCTGGGTGGCCCAATCAGTTAAGTATCTGACTCTTGATTTCAGCTCAGGTCATGATCTCAGGGTCACTAAATGAGGCCTCCAAATCAGGCTCCATGCTGGGTATGGCACCTGCTTAAGAGTCTTTCTCTTCCTTTGCTTCTGCCACTCCCCCCCCCCTCAATCCTGCTCATGCTTATGCACACATGTGTGTTCTCTCTCTCTAATACATTTTTAAAAAGGAATGTACAAGAGAACAAAATGAGCAAAATGCCTTCTTCATGGAACCTACATTCTAACAGGAGAATAAAGATAATAAATAAGCAAAAATATGTCATACTCTGATAAGTGCAATGGATAAAAATAAAATAGAAAAAGAGAACCCATGGTGATAGGATGAGGAGTATTGTTCTAAATAGAGATTTCTGGGAAGGACTGTCTGAGGAGGTGACCTTTGAGCCAAGATTTGATGACCTGACTACTGGGTGGAGGATAGAGTATGGAGAAGCTATTGGAGGCAGTGAGGCCAGGTAGAGGCTATTGCATCAGATGGCTTGAACCAGGTAGAGGTAGGAAGAGAGGTGGTTGGATATTAGATATATTCTGAGGGTGGAGCTGACAGATTTGTTTATTAATTGTGTGAAAGGTGTGAGAGAAGAGAGTTGTCGAGCATGACTTCAAGACTTGTGGCCTGAACAATGAGAAGAATAGATTGGGCTGGGGAAGGCTGGCCAAAACAGAAATAAAAAGTTGTTTTGGCCATTTTAACTTTAAGATGCCTATTAGAAACATTCCAAGTGGAGGTATCAAATAAGTAGTTGTATATATGAGTTCTGGGATGAGGTCCAGGCTAGTGCTATAATCTGGGGAGTCATCAGCTTATAAGTGACATTTAAAGCCATGAGACTGGATGAGATCACCATGGAGGGAGGAGTACATGAAGATGGAAGAGGTAATGCTTATTCAGCTAGCAATTCTCTGAGCTTTTAACATGGGCCAGGCCCTAAGGTAGGTGCAAGGTACAGAGATGGATATCCCTAGCACCTGCCCAAGAGATGCTCCATTACTTATTTAATTTTTCCTGTCTAAGTGCTTTGGCCACTTAGAGGATCGACATTGGGAGTTCCTGCCCTACCTCTTAGTCACTTGTTGTTTTTTTTTTTTTTTCTCAGCAGATACCTATTGAGCACCTAGTTGTACAAGGCTCCCATCTAAGCACTAGGGTCATGAACGGAAGTAAGTGAGATATGGCTCCATTGTAATGATGTTTACATTTTGTATGTGGAGGAGGTGGGGACTGAACAAGATGCATATGATGATGTGATTACAGTTGTGACAAATTCAATGATAGAGAATGTAGGCCAGTATAAGAGCTGTTAATGAGTGCAGTGCCCTAGCCTGGCTTTCCTTGGAAGTCACATTTGGGGAGCAATCTAAAGGAACAGAATCTTGCAGAAGGGGATAGACAGAAGATTCTCAGGTGAAAGGAATAGCACAAAGGTCTCAAGGCTTGAAGGAGGTTGACAGCTGAAGGAAGGCCAACTTGGCTACAGAGAAGTGATCTAGGGGAGTGGGAGAAATGAAGCTGGAATTGGGTGGGGAGGCAACAGCCAGACCTTCAAGGTCTTGTAAGCCTCGCTAAGATATATGGACTCTGTCCTGAGGCCACCATTGGCCCTGAAAGGCTGTAGGTGGGGGCACACGTGATCAGAGGGTCACTGAGAAGACCAGGGCAGGGGGACCAATGTGGCAGCCAGATCACCACTGAGGAAGTATCTGTTGCTCCTTTGCCTCAGTCTCTTGTTTACTCCATTTTAGACATCTCTTTGCAAAGCTCCAGTTCTCACCAGGGCAGGGAAGGATGTCCTGTCTCAGAAAAGTAGAATTTGGGGTCCCTGGGTGGCGCAGCGGTTTGGCGCCTGCCTTTGGCCCAGGGCGCGATCCTGGAGACCCGGGATCAAATCCCACATCGGGCTCCCGGTGCGTGGAGCCTGCTTCTCCCTCTGCCTATGTCTCTGCCTCTCTCTCTCCCTCTCTGTGACTATCATAAATAAATAAAAATTAAAAAGAAAAAAAAAGAAAAGTAGAATTTTAGGTGCCCCCAAACTTGACAGCTGGGGATCTCAAAGCCAGAGCTTAAAGCTGGACATAAAAGTCTATTTCTTCTAATCTTCTAGTTTATTTTATGGTGGTGCAAAAGTGATACACATTCAGTTGAAACCAACTTTGAATTTTGATTTTGGATCTTTTCCTGGGCTGGCAATATGTGGTACTATATACTCTTGTGCTGCTGGGCAGTGGCAGCCAGCCACAGCTCACAGTCAGCCATGCAATCGCAAGGGTAAAAATCTGATACATTTACAGCCATTCTGCCTCTCACTTTCAGTACAGTGTTCAATAAATTACATGAGCTAGTCAACACTTTATTATAAAATAGGGTTTGTGTTAGATGATTTTACCCAACGATAAGCTAATGTAAGTGTTCTGAGTACTTTTAAGATAGGCGAGGCCAAGCTATAATTTTCAGTAGGTTAGGCATATTATACATTTCTGACTTAGTATATTTTCAACATATGATGGGTTTATTGGAATAAAACCCATCAAAAGTCAAAGAAGATCTGTATTTCATTAAGCAGAGGTGTTCTGGCAGAGCTTCTGTGACTATAACTATAGGAGTTCATATAAATTAGGAATCCTAGATTTACGGGCCTTTAACCTTTTTTTTTTTTTTAATTTTTTTATTTATTTATGATAGTCACAGAGAGATAGAGAGAGAGGCAGAGACACAGGCAGAGGGAGAAGCAGGCTCCATGCACCGGGAGCCCGATGTGGGATTCGATCCCGGGTCTCCAGGATCGCGCCCTGGGCCAAAGGCAGGCGCCAAACTGCTGCGCCACCCAGGGATCCCCGCCTTTTACCTTTTACCACCAAGCTATAAAGTAAAATAATTAATTAGTGCAGCTAGCTGCACTCAGACTGTTCTCAGTCTCAATGTCACAGCCATCACAGGTGTGAAATATAGAATTTTTAACCAGTTTTCTTTCCATTTTTTGTTAAAAATTATAAAAATAATAAATGGGCAAATTAAAAGATACAGAAGAACACTAAGAATTAAATTATAACTATTGGGATCCCTCTCTCCCTTCTCCCTCTGCCTATGTCTCTGCCTCTCTCTCTCTCTCTCTCTCTGTGACTATCATAAATAAATAAAAATTAAAAAAAAAATAAATTATAACTATTAACTGTATAGAAAGGACCATTGTTAACACCATCATTTTTCTATGCATATGTATATATATCAATATGCATATGATATCTATCACACTGTAATTATTTTTGTTACATGCTTTTACATGTCCTTAAAAGCCTTCTGCAACATAATTTTTCTTTTTTTAAGATTTTATTTACTTATTTGAGAGAGAGAGAGCACACACAAGGGGGGGGAGGGGCAGAGGGAGAGGGAGAAGCAGACTCCCCACTGAGCAGGGAGCCAGACACGGTGCTTCACCCCAGGATCCCAGGATCATGACCTGAGCCAAAGGGAAACACTTAACTGACTGAGCCACCCAGGCGCCTCCCACATAATTTTTCAAAAGCTTCTTAATAGTCCATCCGTAACTATTTTGCATCCATAACTTTTTGAAACAATCCCTTATCATTGGACACTTGGGTTGTTTCCAATTCTTCAGTATTCTAACAACATTTTGTTCTGATGAACACCCTTCAAAGTTAAAAATAATCTGTTTTATTCTACTTTCAGAAGTAATAGGTACTCATTGTATAAAAGTCAAACACTGCAGCAATTTAGAATCTGGAAAAGAACGTTCCTGGTAATCTTACAACTCAAAGATAACAACTGTTAAAATTAGATTTTTTAAATGCATAAAACAGTTTTTTTTTCTTTCTTTTTACCAAAATGGGATGATTCTGAGTTTTCCATGTCACGACATATAAATTTGCTTCATTCTTTTAATAAGCTTCCTTACATTCCTACCACCACCGCTACCCACCCACGCACATGTATATGCACACAGCCTCCTCTCCAGGTACCAGGCATGAACCATGAGTTCTCCTACCTAAGGCCATCTTCCTTGGCCCTGAGTCCATCTCCTCTCACTTCTGTGATTGCCAGTATGCCAAATCCTGCATCATTAATTTCCCCCATCTACTGGATTATTCCCATTAATGTACAAACATCTTGCCACGCTCTTCATCTTTAACAAATGCTTTCCTGGGATGCCTGAGTGGCTCAGCGGTTGAGCGTCTGCCTTTGGCTCAGGGTGTGGTCCCGGTCTTGGGATCAAGTCCCACATCAGGCTCCCTGGGAGGAGCCTGCCTCTTCCTCTGTCTATGTCTCTGCCTCTCTGTGTCTCTCATGAATAAATAAATAAAATATTTAAAAAAATGCTTTCCTTAACTATACACTCTCCTCCAGCTATCACCCCATTCAGCTTTCCTCCAAAGAGTTGCCTATATGGTTAATGCCCCCTTATCCGTGGAGGATGTGTCGCAAGATGCCCAGTGGATGTCTGAAACCACAGGTAATACAGAATCCTAGATATATACTGGTTTTCCCATACAGAGATACCTATGGTAAAGTTTAATTTATGAATCAGGCACAGTATGAGATTAACAACAGTAACTATACTAACAATCAGTAATTAACAATTAATAATTTATGATAGAACAATTATAACTGTAGAACAATTACAGAACTGTTGTAAAAGTCGTGTGAATATGATCTCTCTCTCTCAAAATATCTTATTGTACTGATCTCCCCCTTCTTGTGATGATATGAGATGAGAAAATGCCTTTGTGATGAGATTAAGTGAGGTGAATAGCAGGCATTGTGACATAATATTAGGTTACTATTGACCTTCTGAGGATAGTCAGAAGGAGGATCATCTGCTTCGAGACTGAAGCTGGAACTGGGGAAAGTGAAACCGTTGATAAAGGAGAGGATCACTATCTCAATATCTGTGATTCAAAACTATGAGAAATGAAAAAAAAACAAAAACAAAACTATGAGAAATGAATTTTGGTTGTTTATAAGCCATCCAGTCAGGGGTATTTTGATATAGCAGCCCGAAAGGACAGAGACACAGCCCATTATCCATTGTCTTCTCAATTCAGAGCACCAAAACAGCTTATCAAGGTGACCAATGACCGCTGTGTGCTCAATCCAGTGACTTTCATTGATACGCTTGTCACAATTTGCTTTCTTCCCTTCTGAAACTCATTCTTTGCTGGGGTGCCAGGACACCCAGGACTCTCACAGTTCTCCTATCTCCTATCTCCTATCTCCTCCTCCTTAACTTCATCTGCTTGTTCCACCTCTTCTCCTCTATCTCTGAAGGAAGGAGTGTCCCAGGCCTCACTTTTGGCCACTTCTCATAGTCCCTGTTTTCATGGCTCTAAAAACCATCTCCATTCTCAGGACTCCTGTTTGAGTCTGCTTGGGCTGCTATAACAGAACACCATAGATCAGGTGGTTTGTAAACAACCAAAATTCCTTTCCACAGTTCTGGAGGTCCGAGATCAGGATGCTGATATGGTTGGGTTCTGACAAGTAGCCCCTGCAAAGATTAAGGCAGGGTCCACTTCCTGGTTTATACCTGGCTGTCTTCTCTCTGTGTCCTCACATGACAGAAGGAGCAGGGGAGCTTTCTGAGGTCTCTCTCTCTCTCTCTCTCTCTTTTTTTAAATATTTAATTTATTTATTCCTGAGAGACAGAGAGAGAGAGAGAGAGGCACAGACACAGGAAGAGGCAGGCTCCATTTCATGCAGGGAGCCTGACATGGGACTCTATCCCAGGTCTCCAGGACTACACCCTGGGCTGAAGGCAACACTAAACCACTGAGCCACCTGGGCTGCCCTCTGAGGTCTCTTTTTATAAGAGCTCTATTTCTATTCATAAGATTTCTACTCTTATGGCCTAATACTTCCCCAATACTTTTTAAAGATTTTATTTATTCATGAGACACACACACACACACACACACACACACACAGAGGGAGGCAGAGACACAGGCAGAGGGAGAAACAGGCTCCATACAGGGAGCCTGACACGGGACTCAATCCCAGGACTCCAGGATCATGCCCTGGGCCAATGGCAGGTGCTAAACTGCTAAGCCACCCAGGTGTCCCCTCAATACTTCCAATCTAACAGACTCGGGGGCAGGCAGATTTCAACATATGAATTTTGGGGGTACATAAACATTAGATCTGCTGGAAAACCCAAATTTGTAGTCAGCCAGAAAACAAACTGTGGGTACAGTGGGAACTCCATTTGTGGCCCTTGGCTGAAGTAAGGATATCTTGCAGGATTGAGTCCTTAACCTGTAGGTTACCGCACTAACTCTGGGTAGCATCAGAAGAATTGAATTGGGATGCCTGGGTGGCTCAATCAGGTAAGCATCTGACTTTGGTCAAGTCATGATCTTGGGATCAGGCTCTGCACTCAGCAGGGACCCTGCTTGTCCCTTTCCCTCTCCCTTTGTCTCTCCCTGTACTTGTGCGCGCTCTCTCTCTCTCTCTCTCTCAAATAAAGAAATAAAATCTTTATTTTTAAAGAATATTTTATTTATTAATGAGACACACACACACAGAGAGGCAGAGACACAGGCAGAGGGAGAAGCAGGCTCCATGCAGGGAGCCCGATGCAGGACTCGATCCCAGGTCTCCAGGATCATGCCCTGAGCTGAAGGCAGACGCCCAACCTCTGAGCCACCCAGGCGTCCCAAAATAAAATCTTTTTTAAAAAAGAATTGAATTGTTGGACAGAGA
Source organism: Vulpes vulpes (assembly GCF_048418805.1). Lineage (NCBI taxonomy): Eukaryota > Metazoa > Chordata > Mammalia > Carnivora > Canidae > Vulpes > Vulpes vulpes. The sequence goes on along the minus strand of NC_132789.1, from coordinate 16,540,574 downwards.
GTTGATATTGGAGAATTGGAGAATTGATAAGGAAAAATGACACTGTCCAAAACGAGAGAGAGAGAGAGAGAGACATCAGAGGAAGTCATTGGTTATTAGCACAGTGCTAGATACAGACATAAATTTTATACAGATATAAAAATTATAAGCCACAAATAGAAAAAAGAAAAGAAAAAAAAAGGTGTGAATAAATGGAAAGTGACATCAAGGTTCTTCTGTGTGGGAAGGCCAAATATAGCAATAATGACAAAATTTTCCACATGTAAATTTATAGGTTTAATACCATTCCAATTAAAATACCAACAAGATGTTGTACAGAAGTTGATAGAAGGATGCCAGATTATGCTTAGACAAATCACAGGGTGCCTAGATGGCTCAGTTGGCTAAGTGTCTGACTCTTGATTTCAGTTCAGGTCATGATCTCAGGGTTTTGAGACTGAGCCCTGGGGAAGGTTGCGTGTGGAGCTTGCTTAAGATTCTCTCTGTCTGGGGTGCCTGGGTGGCTAAGTTGGTTAAGCGTCTGCCTGTGGCTCAGGTCGTGATCCCAGCGTCCCAGGATCCAGTCCCACATCAGGCTCCCTGCTCAGTGGGGAGTCTGCTTCTCCTGCTCTCTCTCTGCTCCTCCTCAACCCAGTCTTGTATGCTCTCTTTCAAATAAATAAATAAAATCTTAAAAAAAAAAAAAAGATTCTCTCTGTCCTGAGGCATCTGAGTGGCTCAGTCGGTTAGGTGTCTGACTCATTACTTTGGCTCAGATTATGATCTCATGGGTCCTGAGATCAGGCCCCTGCCCTGTGTGGGGCTCTGTGCTCAGCAGCGAGTCTCCTTGAAATTCTCTCTCTCCCTCTCCTCCTGCCTCTCCCCCACCCCACTCTCTCTCAATAAATAAATAAATAAATAAATAAATAAATAAATAAATATCTTTAAGAAAAAAAAGATTCTCTTTCTCCTTCTCCCTCTGACCCCACCCCCCAAAAGACTTTGTAAATCGGCAACACAACTAAGCCTTTCAGAAGTACGTATTTGGAGGAAAGATCTAGACCAGGGTCCCACAGTTCTTGCTACCACTGAACACCAACTCACCAAGTCAGGGACCTGAAGGCCATGGAGGGTTTGGCCAAGCCAAACTGGGGAGGCAGAAGTGGAGAAATCAGTGTTCCAAGAAGTAGCCCCTGCAAAGATGAAATGCAGGCTTTCAGACACAGCAGATCCCAGAGAAGGAGGCTGAGTAGTAGTGGGAGACGAGGAGAAGCTGGGGGAGGCACATTAGGAAGAGCCAAGATAAGAGTGTGGAAACAGGTTTTTCTCCAGGTTTGTCTCTTCTGCTGCTGCTGAGTCCCTAGCATCTAGCCACACAGTAGATGTTCTATAAACATCTCGGAGATACATTTTTTTTTAAGATTTTATTTATTTCATGAGAGACAGAGAGAAAGAGGCAGAGACATAGGCAAAGGGAGAAGCAGCCTCCCTGCAGGGAGCCCAACGTGGGACTTGATCACAGAACCCCGGGATCACGAGCTGAGCCAAAGACAGACACTCAGCCACTGAGCCACCCAGGTGCCCCAGAGATCTTTTCATACCTACATATATGGACTTGGTTTTTGTAATGTCTGCATAGTCTTCAGGCTTCCACATTCCAATCCCTGTGACAGGTTCCCACTGGATGGACCTTGAGGTTGCTTCCAGTTAGTATTAGGGAATCATTATTAATAAACATCCTAGCATTTCAAATACAGTCCCCCTGTGGTCTTTCTTCTCAAGATCCCAGGGATCTCCTGAGATCACTGGATTTTTTGCTTGGTCCTGTTCTGGGAACCAAACAACCACCCTTTTGCTAGTCATGGTCCCTTCAGAGACTGTGCAATATAGTCCCCTCAGGCTTTTCCCTCCCCCCAGCCTATGCCCCTTTACAATCATCCTATTCAGGGATATACAATAAACATTTGTATGGTAAAGGCAACTGACACGGATTTCTATGGAGCAGCTGAAATGCCCTGACTCAGCTAGCCTCTGTTTTTTTTTTTTTTTTTTAATATGTAAGATTTTATTTACTTATTCATGAGAGACACAGAGAGAGAGGCAGAGGGAGAAGTAGGCTCCATGCAGGGAGCCTGATGCAGGACTCGACCCTAAGTCTCCAGGATCACACCCTGGGCAGAAAGCGGCGCTAAACCACTGAGCCACCTGGGCTGCCCTCAGCCTCTGATTTATATTAGGGCTTCCCATAAGTCCCTTGTGATTATAGACGGAGAAAGAACACCCCTCACTCCCAACTCATGGCATTATTGTGCTACTAAGCTTTCCCCAAAACACCAAGCTCTTTTGGGGCCCTCCCAGCTTTCTCTGCACATGCTTTTCCTTCTCCTCTTTTCAGTGCCTGGCTAACTAACACCAGCTGGTTCTTCAGGTCTCAGAAGCTACTCCTTCCAGGAAGCCTTTCCTGAATACCTCACTCCAGCCTGGGTTAAGAGCTACAGAAGCACCCCGTTATTTCTTGTAGCACGTATCCCACACTTTGTTGTAATTCCCTGTTCACAGTTGTCTGTGAACAGTGTGAGGGCACAGTTTGGGTCTTGTTCACTGTTTTGTCCTTGGCGCCTACCACAGAGCCAGGCGGTTCTGTGGCTCAATAAATACCAGTTGAATGAATGCACAAATGTCAAGTGCACGAGGAGTGGGGAAGCCACCAAAGTCCCAGAAGCCACATACACAACTAGAGGCTCATAAAGCTGGAGACGAAGCATTCCTTAAGGAACAAAAACCTGACTTCTTGTAGGTACCTTCAAGGAGTATGTCATTAGACAAACTGGCAATCCAAGGGAAAGGATAGGATCACAAAAGAAAATAGTCTCCAGCTGCCTAGCTCCAGGGAATGTTTGTCAGTGTGACATTCACAGAAGCCTTGCACATGTGCTGAGGGGGAGAGCCAGCCTCAGCCAGACAGGAGGGAGTTCAGCTACTGTGCATATGTTAGCACTGAGTGATGTGTGGCTTAGAAGCTTCTTGGCTCTGAGTTTCTTTTCTTTCTTCTTTTTTTTTAACAACAACAACAACAAAAAACCTCCAGATATTTCCCATGTGTATATATATATATACACAAATATACAAATAAAAACATTCCTTAAAGATAATATATATATATTATCTTTCAGGAATGTTTTTATTTTTGAGGTACTGTTACCAAATTATATTGACTCAGTTCATTAAAAACCATAGTACAGAATTGATTTGAGTCCCAAAGTATTAGGATTCTATTAAATAAATGCTTCTTCTTGTTGCACCCAAAAAAATCTCATTAGCACCGTCATTAATCATTTCACACCCCTTCAACCCTTTGCTTGTGTCCCTGAGTTACTCTGCCATAAAAGAAGTTTCCGAAGGTATGTGATATGGTGGAGCATGTTTAAGGAACAGTTCTGGGTTGACGGTAAGGAATTTGGGGCTGAGAAAGTAAAACTTGTTGAACTTGAGGAGCCCATCTATCATTTTGTGCCTCAGTTCCCCTTTTCTGGAGCTAGAATAACTCTTTTTTAAATACTAGTTAATAAAGTCAACAGGTGTTTATTAAGCACTGTTAGAAAACCACAGGCCCAAAATGGTGTCACTGAGATTAAAGCCCCAAGTCAATTAACCAGGACTTAATACTTAACCTAACAGCAGTTTCAACCCCCCCCCAAATGTAATCTTTAACCAGTCAACATGGGAACTCTTGGGTTAACACTAGGAAATTTACTGATAGGCCCCTTCAGTGCCCCTAAGGAGGGTGACTGCCTAAAACAATGAACTCTTTGCTAGCCATTTGCTTTTTTTCCATTCCCTCTCTAGCTTTAAAAACCTTTCCTTTTCCATAGCCCTTTGGAACTCTTGTTTACTTGCTAGACTGGATGCTGCCTGATTCATGAATCAATTAATAAAGCCAATTAGAGGGGCACCTGGCTGGCTCAGTCAGAGGAGCATGTGACTCTGGACAAGCATGTGTCACGAGTTCAACCCACAATAGTGTAGAGATTACTAAAAAATAAATAAATAAACTTTAAAAAATAAGGCCAATTGGATCTTTAAAATTTAAGGTTTTTTTTTTTAAGATTTTATTTTTTTATTCATGAGAGACACACAGAGAGAGGCAGAGACACAGGCAGAGGGAGAAGCAGGCTCCTCACAGGGAGCCTGATGTGGAACTTGATCCCTGAACCCAGGATCATGCCCTGAGCCAAAAGCAGACACTCAACGGCTGAGCCACCCAGGTGTTCCATGGTATCTTTTTTTATTGTTATTTAACAGCACCTACCATGTGCCAGCATAGCATGGCTGACTGGTTTCAGTGGTTCTTAACCTTTTCTGGGGGGATGCAGATTTACAGATCTTTATGGTAGCCACTAGCCACATTTGGCTATTTATTAACTGGAGTGCCTGGGTGGCTCAGTCAGCTAGCCATCTGACTCTTGATTTCATGATTTTGGCTCATGTCATGATCTCACGGGTTGTGAGACTGAGCCCCTTGTCATTGGGCTCCGTCCGTGTTCAGCAGAGTCTGAGATTCTCTCTCCCTATCTCCCTCTGCCCCTCCCCCAACTCCTCAGGGGTATGTGTGTGCATGTGTGTATGTGTGTGTGTTCTCTCTCTCTCCCTCTCTCTTGCTAAGGTAAATAAATCTTTATAAAATAATAAGAACTAGTTACAATTAAATACAATGAAAAGTTCAGTATCTCACTTGCACTAGTCATATTTCAAGAGCTCAATAACCACATGATTCTAATGGCTACTCCACAGAACTCAGATATAGAACATATCCATCATTATACAAAGTTCTATTGGACAGCACTGCATGGATATTCTCCCCGGAATTACAACTTCTCTGTTCAATTTGCAATACTTTTTATCCAAATTTACAAGTTTTACAGTTTTTCAGGGTTGGAGTAGGGGTTGGGTGCGGAGGCAGTCAGTCATTCACTGGTCCCTGAGCCCCAGAATCCAAGAAACAGAAGCCCTGATATGACAAGCTTTTGGAGAATTCCATCTCAGAATATAGCAAGCTGACAAAAATAAAGCAATAAAGCTGCTACAAATCCAGTATGCTCACTGCTTTAATTGTACCTCCTCATGTAAAACCAGGGATTCTACCTATCTGGCCATATTCAAAGAAACATCAGCTTATTAATCAAAAATAACTGAAAACCAATGTCAAGGATTTTCTGTAATCTCTTAAAGAGACACCAGAGGGGAATAATATTCACAACACACTGCAAATCTTCTTGAATTATCTTTCCTATCTTTTTCCTCTTCTCATCCTCCCACACATGGCACTTGCTTCCTGAAAGCTCTCTGCACCCTCATCCAAACCCCCTCAAACCTAGTCTGCCGTTGCTTCTCCCTTTCCTCCCCTGCACAGCAAAGTTCTCTATTATGTAGCTCTGCAGAATATGTTTTATTTTACTCTGTCACACAAATACAGTGGCAAAGAATAACAAAGAGAAAGCTCTCAGGGTGATGTGACTAGGCACACATTCCGGTGACCCAACCCACAGCTCTCCCTGGCAGCCTGGACCAGTTTCTTTGAGGTGACTCATTTTCCCACCAATGATTTACTCCCCGCATCACTTCCTCTTCTATCCACTGCTCCCAAGGACCAGAGTCTGAGAGAAATTCATGACTGAGCCTGACCCAGAAGAAAACATATTGCTGGGATGCTAGAGGGAACTGATGTCATAGGGAAAGGAAGAAAACCAGATGGTCTGGTTCATAGAATCTTTTATCCCTACTGATAATTGTTTTATTATTACTTTTTATTGGGCACTGCCCTACTCCCTAGCAGGGAGTGAATGGCTTGCTGTGGGAAATACATTAACTCTTAACACTCTGCCAAGGTCAAAGACTTCTTTTCAATCTGAAGAGAAGTCCAACAGTGCCATTCTTTATCTTCATATTAGAGGTGATCGATGTTATTCAGCTCCCCTGTATTTTAGGTGAAAACTTAACCCTGTAGGAAGGGCAGTTCTATCCCTTGTATTAGAGAACTCTGATCCTCATCCACCATCATTAGGTCATGCTCCTTGAATTGCTTTTATTTTTATCTTTTATTATTATTTTTAAAGATTTTATTTTTTATTCACGAGAGACACACAGAGAGAGGCAGAGACACAGGCAGAGGGAGAAGCAGGCTCCTCACAGGGAGCCCGATGTGGAACTCGATCCTAGAACTCCAGGATCATGCCCTGAGCCGACAGCAGACGCCCAACCTCTGAGCCACCCAGGCGTCCCATCCTTGAATGTTTTTAGTGAAGAGGGCACATAGAGCCTAGAGCCATCACGTTTCTTATCCTTCCTGTGTTACCCACATGCATCTAAACTCATTGTTGTCCACCCCCTATAGATCACTTCCCTCTGCTTTATTCTCCATCTCAGAATGCTATGACCGCATAACCAGTTCCCTAAGCCAAGAACTTGTAAATCAACCTGGACTCCTCCTCACTCAGCCCCCACAGCCAGTCTATCACCATGTCCTATGATATCGTCTCCTTGGGATAACTCACCTCCTTAGTATCTATCTTTGTCCTCTTACATCAGGCCAGCGGCATTTCTTACTTTAAGGACTGCAGAGGTCTCCCAGTAGGTGTCTCCCTGCATTGGCTCCCATGTTGCTTCCCCATGTAACCTGCTAGTCCATGGGCCATTTGGGGCTATCCCTGTTCTTACCTATACTCACCTTTAGGCAAATCTGACTACACTGTCATAAGTTCCCAGAAGAGTAAGAATCCAACTACAAAATCACTAATGGAATATGTAGTTTTAAATGAAGGAATCAGGCAGCCCACGTGGCTCAGCTGTTTAGCGCCACCTTCAGCCAGGGGCCTGATCCTGGAGTCTCGGGATAGAGTTCCGTGTCGGGCTCCTGCATGGAGCCTGCTTCTCCCTCTGCCTCTCTCTCTCTCTCTCTGTCTCTCAAGAATAAATAAATAAAATCTTTAAAAAATTTTAAATGAAGGAATCTATGAAGTCCCAGTGGGAGCTTACACTGCAATTACACAGCAATAGTTCCTACACAGACCCCTTGTCTCTCCTCTTTTTCCAAGATTCTGCTCACCTCCACTCCCATTTCATTATGGCAGGTATTGCCACACCTCTCTCTCACACTCCCTTTCCTTTCCCTACTATCCCGCAGCCGCCCTCTAGTTAAATTAGTTCTTGGTTGCCTCCTCCACATTTCTAATCCTTTCAGCTGCCACTTCCTTCTGAGAAGATCTCATCCCAACATAACTCCTTAAAGCCTTCATGGCTACTCACTGCTCTCAGTAGAGTCCACATTCCCTAACATGTTCTACTAGGCTTTGCAAGCCCCGGCCCCAGCTCCTTCCCCTTCTGCCCCAGACATACTGTAGGGCATTGGGAATCACCCCTGCTCTGCTGTCTCTTCTTTGTGGGCAGTCTGTCATGCTCCCCTTTTTCCCTATGATTAATTCTGACTGGTCTTCCAGGGCTCCACCTAAACATCTCCTGGAAGCCTTCCTTATAATCTTTAAGACTGTGTTAGGTGTTTAAAAAAAAAAAAAAAAAAAAAAAAAAAGACTGTGTTAGGTGATCTTGCAGCAGTTTATCCTTGACCATAGCTGTGCTCTCAATGGCTGTTTGAATAGCACCTTGAGGACAGAATTGCATTACTGCATGCCATGGCTTCTTACAGAGCCTAAATTATAGTGTTGTGCTCATGATGCTGAATAACTAGATAAGCAAAAGCCCAAAAGCATGTCTCTGTCTAGATTCTGTGGCCTTAGTAGAGAATGGAACCCATGAGCCTCTAAAGCATTAAGCTATCATTAAGGTCTTGTTTGTGTTCTAACCTGCAAAGGTTAGTACCTGAGTTCACAGGAAAAAAAAAAAAACACATTTGGGGTTTCATGGATGATCATGAATACCTTCTGGCAATTTTGCTGTGTTCCTTTTAATTCTGGAAGGCTGTACTTGCCCTATCCCCACATCAGGACACAACATTTTCTAAGCTAGGCATGAACCCCTCTGGTGATGGCATGCTGTGAGGTTTTGCATAATATAAGCTGAATCATTACTATTTATAAGCAATCTTCTACCTAGAGTCCTAGTAGACTACTTAGCTGATTCCACTTCTCTCCCTAAGAAACGAAATTGTCTAGCATTGTCCAACTAGCATTTTTTGGGGGGAGAGGCAATCTTTCCAAGCAACAATCATGTAGGAGTGGTAGGAGTCAGATAGTGGTATTAACACACTTAAACACACCACAAAAATGGAGAGGCATCTGGACTTCTCAATGCCTTCGGGATATGTAAGCTCCTATAAGGCTTTGTACTTAAGACTCAAGATCATATTTGGCCAGGACTCTTTCCTGCTTGACTTCTGGCTAGCAAGGAACAGCTAAAAGCTTTACATAAACCAGAATACAACAGATGGTTCTGTTTTATTTTAGAAATAATTTATTGTGTTTTATTCCAATTATAAAAGTAGTACATGCTAATTACAGACAATTTGATATATACAGAAGAACATAAATAAAAATATAGAAATCATTTCCACAAGAGATATCTCTACAAACATTTGGAAAGTTATTTTCTATGCTTTTTTTGTTACAAGCAATGAATATATGTACATATATACATTATTTTTGAAGACCCTCCAATATGTACGTATGTGTGCATGTATGTGTATTCCCTTAAATAGAACTGGATAATACTACTTAAATTTTTGCTTATTTCCCTTTTTATTTCCAGAATATAAAAATGGGGATGCCTGGGTGGCTCAGTGGTTGAGCGTCTGCTGTCGGCTCAGGGCATGATCCTGGGGTCCCGGAATTGAGTCCTGCATTCGGCTCCCTGCATGGAGCCTGCTTCTCCCTCTGCCTATGTCTCTGCCTCTCTCTCATGAATAAATAAATAAATAATTTTAAAAAATATAAAAATGAAACATAGTTGCAATAACTATTTTCAACTTTACAGTAATGTATGAAGCCTAAAGTGAAAGTTTCCACAACTGTTTTCTTTACAGGCAACTGTGTCAACCAATTCAATAGATTCCTTGAGAATATATAATTACATGTGTATAATGTATATATTAAACAACACTTTTTTTTTTTTTTAAGTAGACTCCATACCCAGCATGGAGCCCAAACCCAGACTAGAACTCACAATTGTGAGATCAAGACCTGAGCCAAGATCAAGATTTGGCCCCTCAACTAACTGAAACCACCCAGGTGCCCCTCAAACAACATTTTAAATTCATTTTAATTATAACTAAATTAGCAAGACCTTAATATCCTTCAAAATATTGTTTAAAAATTGTGTAACAAGGGCAGCCCGGGTGGCTCAGCAGTTTAGTGCTGCCTTCAGTCCAGGGTGTGATCCCTGAGACCCGGGATCGAGTCCCATGTCGGGCTCCCTGCATGGAGCCTGCTTCTCCCTCTGCCTGTGTCTCTGCTTCTCTCTCTCTCTCTCTGTCTCTATGAAGAAATAAATAAAATCTTTAAAAAAATAAATAAATAAAAATTATGTAACATTCAACATTATTATGTTGAACCACTCCACTATTATCAGGGGTTCAATTTTTTTTTAATTGAACAGAATGCAATGAACATACATAATTTATTGTAAGGATTTATTTCCTGATGATAAAATTCTCCAACTAAAATTACTGGACCAAGAGGTATATGTGTATTATCAGGGCCTGATGTATACCATCAATCAACCTTCCAAAAAGGTTATACACTCAGTAGTTAACGCGTGGGTGCCTAATTTGTATTTGTTTTTATTTTATTTTATTTATTTTTTTATTTTTAATTTTTATTTATTTATGATAGGCACACAGTGAGAGAGAGAGAGAGGCAGAGACACAGGCAGAGGGAGAAGCAGGCTCCACGCACCGGGAGCCTGACGTGGGATTCGATCCCGGGCCTCCAGGATCGTGCCCTGGGCCAAAGGCAGGCGCTAAACCACTGCACCACCCAGGGATCCCCTATTTGTTTTTATTTTAAAAGGCTCAGAGGTGGGGAAGCTTGGGTGGCTCAGTGGGTTGAGCCTGAGACTTTTGGTCTCAGCTCAGGTCTTGATCTCAGGATCCTGAGTGCAAGCCCCACCTTGGGCTCCCCCCTGGGCTGAAGTCTACTGTAATAAAAAAGGGCTCAGAGGGGGTATAACTACAAATCAACTACTGTACCTTCAGATTAAATGTTTGGTTTTATTTATTTTAAAAGATTTTATTTAGTTATTAATGAGAGACACAGTGAGAGGCGGGACCCCATCCCAGGACCCCGGGATCACAACCTGGACCAAAGGCAGATGTTTAACCACTGAGCCACCAAGCGCCCCTAAATGTTTGGTTTTATTCGCTTGCTATTGATAACATTAATGGAGTTTTTAGTTTTTATAAAGTTTATTTATGGGGAGCCTGGGTAACTCAGTGGGTTAAGCATCTGCCCTTGGCTCAGGTCATGATCCTGGAGTCCTGGAGTGAGTCCCTGTGCAGTAGCAAGTCTGTTCCTCCCTCTCTCTCTGCCTCTTCCCTGGCTTGTGCTCTCTCCTCTCCCGCTCACTCTCTCAAATAAATAAAATCTTAAAAAAAAAAAAAAAAAAAAAAAAAGTTTATTTGTTTTAGTAATGACTACGCCAACCAACCGTGGAGCCCAAACTCAGAACCCGGAGATGAAGAGTCACAGTGACTGAGCCAACCAGGCAGCCCTAGGGTTTGTTTTCAACAAGTTTCATACCTGAGCCCTAACATTCATTATAAAAATTTTCAGACATAAAAAAGGTTGAAAGAATGGTACACTGGGCAGCCCAAGTGGCTCAGCGGTTTAGCACAGCCTTCAGCCCAGGGTGTGATCCTGGAATCCCGGGATGGAGTCCCAGGATGGAGTCCCACATCGGCCTCCCTGCATGGAGCCTGCTTCTCCCTCTGCCTGTCTCTGCCCCCCACCCCCCATGAATAAATAAATAAAATCTTAAAAAAAAAAAAAAAAAAGGAATGGTACACTGAACACACTGAACGCACGCACCGTCTAGATTCTACAGTTAACATTCCAGTGTGTTTTCCTTTGCTTACCCGCCGTGCATCAGTCCACGGAGGATTCATCTTTAATATGGAAGCTCTTTTTAGACCTCTATTTTTGTGGCGTCCCCTGAACTATGGGAAGTAAGTGTGAAAGAGCCATGGTGGGAGTCTACCAGAGCTCCTCAGAGGCTCGGCCCACAGGCTGGGAGCGCGGCTTCGGGCCCCAATCCTGACCCCACCAGGAGACACCAATATTCCCTCACCTGTAATAACGGAATCCCACCATCTCTGGTGAGGATTAAAAGCACAAATAATGGGAGGCCCTCTGTAGCGACAGCTGAGATAACTGACTCTTTTACTCCCTCCTAGTGTCCCCTGAATGGCAAGCCCAAGTCCCCGAGGCCATCTCAGGCCCCTCACACCCAGCTCTTGTCCATCTCAGGCCCTCAGTTCTGAGCAACGGTAAAATGGGGGCAGGGTCGCCCAGAGGGCTACTGACCTGAGTCTGAGGGCCGAGACAGCCCCACCCAGCCCACCGTCCGGGACTCCTTCAGGCCGCAGCGGGGTCAGCCTGCGGCCCGGGCCTGGCTCCCTCCCTCCGGCGCCCCGCACGCAGAGTGACAGCCCGCGCGGGGTCCTCTCCGCCGCAGCTCGCATCACCTCAGGGAGTGCTCACAAAAGCCTGTGAGGTAGGCAGCGCTACGGAAGCAGAAAACTGAGGCCCAAGAAACTTGAGTCACTTGCCCAAGACCATGAAGCTGGCGAATGAACTGCTTTCAGGGAATTCCAGGAATCAAGCCCAATACGCCCGACTCCAAGCTCTCCCTTTCTTTGCCCGGGGGCGCGCCCGCACCTACAGGGGGCGCCACCCTGCGCGCACGCGCAGTCATCGCAGCAGCGTCCCCTTTAAGACGATTCCTTTTTGCTTCCTCCGACCCCTTCGCTTCCGCTCCGCCGTTCCCACAATGCAGTGCGGCTGAGCGTCTCCGAGCCCGCGGGGACGCTGCGGGGGGACCCCGGCTGAGGCGGCGGCGGCGACGTGGGCTGCGGCGGGCCCGCGGCGTCGGGCGGTGCGGATGTCGGGCTGGGCGGACGAACGCGGCGGCGAGGGAGACGGGCGCATCTACGTGGGGAACCTTCCGACCGACGTGCGCGAGAAGGACCTGGAAGACCTGTTCTACAAGTACGGCCGCATCCGCGAGATCGAGCTCAAGAACCGGCACGGCCTCGTGCCCTTCGCCTTCGTGCGCTTCGAGGACCCCCGGTGAGGCCCCGCTCCTCCCGCCCGCGGTTTGAGGCCCCAGGCCCCCGCCTTTCCTCTTCCCCCTCCCCTCGAAGGCCTCCCCTCCCCCCTCCGCGCAGACCCCTCAAGGCGCCCCCGGGTGGAGGATGAGGCCTCCTCACCGCAGGCTCAGGCCGTCCTTTGCTCCGTCGTCACTTCCTCTAGGGTTTTTTTTTTTTTTTTTGGGTACTTAAAAACACAAAAGCTGGGCGTTTGGAGGGCCCAGGCCCGCCCAGACCGGCCTAGGGGATGGTACACATGACCATCCTCTCTCAGAGTGGAGAGGCACCCTTCAGGGGAAGCGGCCCCGGGGCCTCGGAACCTTGGGCCCGGAACCAGTTGGGATAGGACTCCGTGAGGAGAAGTGGCCAGTCGCTCTCCCTGCCCACCCCTCCCCCCAGCCAGAACTCGCCGTTAGGGGGTAACAGACTGTGGGGACGTGGTTGCCTTTGGAAGTCGTAAAGGTTCTCTGTGATGGAACAGATCTCCATCCGCGCGCGCCGCACCCCGCAGGGCTACGGCCTCGTCCTTCTGAAAGCACCAGGGATTTGGAAAAGTTTCTAAAATGGTCTGAGGGGGATCTCTGGTTTCACTTCACTCCTCTCATGAGGGAGGCACCGCTAGGTGCTTAGGGCCCCAAGCATTTGGAAGCTTCTCGATCCCTAAACTGGCTCAAAGGGGTCTTTGTGATTTTGCAAACTTTGTCCGCCTGATGGCCAGAAAAGGCCTGGGAACTTTAAAAACTGCAGTTGGTCGTTCTTAGAAGCCACCTCATTGGACAGGTTACTCCATTTGGAGTAAATAGAGGGCCCACTCTGTTTTCCAGCATTGACCCAGGGAACCCTTTACCGAGTCTGCACCGGCAGGCTTCACTACAGGGACTGTCCATAGGGTGTCTTGCCTACCTGGTGTGCTGGTATGGGGCAAGGAGGGCATCTGAGGACAGGGAGATAGGAAGCACTCTGAGGCTTTGAGGACTCTGACAGAGCTCATTTTTAGTGTCTTGTCATTTGTCTCAGAAACGGAAGTAAGCATTTTCACACCTAAACTGGAGAAGGTTGCACCTCTGTAACAGTTTCAGTGTGGCTTTTGAACTGTGTCAAGTATCACTAGCATTTTCAACAACCTATAAAAGAGGTAGTGTTAGCCACATTTTATAAATGAAGAAACTGAGGATTTAGAGTTGCTGATAAAAGAGAATGCTATGAGGGATCAAGGTAGGCTTTGAACCCCCTGTACTGCCCTTTAAAACACAAACTTACTGTATGATACACTACATTGTCATCTCTTCCATAATAGAAAAGCTGTCTTTTGATGTCACTAAATGCCAAATTTCTAGCAAAGCACTGCACACATAGTATCTTATTTAATCCTTACAAATAACCCTGTGAGATAGGCATATTACATTTAAGAGATGTGAAAACTTGATGTATTTACCCAAAGATAGCTACCAGTAAGTAGCTGAAGAGAGATTTGAACTCGTAAATCCGTATTCAAAATCTGCTCTTCAACCCTAGTGGTTCTGCCTCTCCTTCACTTCATTATAAATATAGCCAGGGTTGCACTGGTTGTAGTCCTCGTTGCTTTTAACTTTGTGACTAGAATCAGATAAGGAATTATGTGCCTGTGACAACTGAATGATGCTTTCATTAGTACATCTTTGGCTTTGCTTGTCCATCCAAGCTCTGAGGCCATTCCTTCTCCAGTCCAATACCTGACAATCAGCTTGGTTCTCCTAGAGCCCTAGGGAAGACTGAAAGTAACTTCCTCGAATTATTTACCTCTTTCGACAATACTGTACCTAGAGAGTGGTCTTCACAACTTAGTTTTCCAAATGATGCTGAAAAAGTACCCATGAGAGAGTTCCATATTCCTCACGAAACACAAAGTGTGTCTTTAGAGCCTAATTTTTTTTTTAAATGAATTTTCTTTTACACACGTGATGGTACTAGGCTTTGCTAAAGAATATTAAAGGATGAATGTGTGGTGAGCATTTTGATTAACTGCTCACAGAGTTAGAGAAATATACTGGTGAAATTAATCATCTGTCAACAATTTTTTTTTCCTGAATTAGTCCTCTTATAAGTCATTTGTTTACACCTTTATTAATCATTTCATACCTAGAAAACCTTGTGTGTGATAGCTATAAAGCTTAATTCTAATATCATGAAAGGTCTTCACACGAAAGCAGTAGTGCATCAAGATTCTATTTTGTTTTTCTCACTCCAGGTTTCCCTTTTATACTTGTTACTCAGGGCTCTTACTGGTCAGTCAGCACTAACTCCAAACTTTTCTTTGCAGAGATGCTGAAGATGCAATTTATGGGAGGAATGGTTATGATTATGGCCAGTGTCGACTTCGTGTGGAGTTCCCCAGGACTTATGGCAGTCGGGGTGGGTGGCCCCGCGGTGGGAGGAATGGGCCTCCTACAAGAAGATCTGATTTCCGAGTTCTTGTTTCAGGTATGTTCCTTTCAAACTGAATGAGCTGATGCATGTAAAATACTCAGCACACAGTCTGGCCTCCAAGAAATGTTAGCTGTTACCCTTCAGTACATGGGACATGTGCGGCTTTCCTTTCATTAGCTTGTGCACAGTCTGCGGTCCTGCTGTGTTGCCACTGAGGCAGGCATCTTGCAAATGAAATTGCATCAGTCATGCAGCCTTGGTAGAACATAAACTTGCTTCTTATGAAGGAGTTTTCTAGTGTTGAGAGCGAAGATGGTGGCAAAACCCTGTGAGCTAGAATTCTATTTTTCCTTTTGGAATATACTCAGTATCAGACTTGCTAGACATTCCAGTAACCAGATTTACTGCCAAGCATTGGATCCTGAAAATGGTCAGATTTAGGTAGTGGCTTTGGAATTATAGAAAAAAGAAAACAAAACAACTTGGAGTTTTAGGGCTTATATTGCAGAATACAGAATGAAATGTCTAATGTTGACAAGCAGTGAAATGCCAAGCTCAGGTTTATGCATCTTTTCAAAAGATTAATACAGTGGTAAAGACCTGGGGCCTTCTGCACATTGCATGGGCATTTTAGGACCATGATGGATTGAAATGTATCGAGAAACCTGGCACTTTCTTAGATAGGAATGTCACACAGTTACAGCAGATTCCCTTGGTACTTAACAGTGATCCTCTCAGTATCTGCCTATCTTGTGTCCCTTTGTAATTTTTTAACCCCAGAACCTCCTTCAGGATGTCATACATATCTTTTTTTCTCTCCATGCTGCTCTGAAATCCTGCTTAGAAAACTATTAGGAAATGGCTGCAGTCCTGAGCTGTGAGCGGTAAACACAGCCTTTGAGAGCAGGAGCACATTTCCCTTTCATGACATCAGGTAGGGTTGTATAATTCCCAACTAGTTGTAGCGTCTGAGTCTTACCTTTTTCCCCATTGTATTGAAGAATGTTGGTGATCTTTTAAAAGGTACTTTGTCTGGTTTGTCAGTCATTCACACCTACAGGAAAAGAAACTAGATTTTTGTTGTGTTGTCACCTTCAGCTATGCCTTGGTTCCTTCATTGGATGGTTTCAAAATTCCCATGTTCTGAGAACCTAGTCAAGCAAGAGATAATTGGTACTGATAAATTTCATAATGGAAAACATTATGAAACGTTCTTGGGAATTTGATATTAAATGTGAAGGATAAAGAAAGGCTGTGAATTCTCACAAATGCTACACCTGTAATGGAGTGGACTCTTTGCTCTGTTGCAAGGACTTGGTCTCTGGAAGATTAGCCTAAGACTAGTGTCTTATAATGGTTTACCACACATACTTTAGTACTCTTGTCTGGTTTTATGCCTTTTATGATTTGTGATTTGTGGATCCTCAGGATCTGAAAGTAGTGATTGATGGAAAAGGGACCCTAGGTATTGCTGGCTCTTAACAGGTCAGTTAACATGGCTGAAGGATATGGCCTCTTCTCTTATGTTGTCTATGCCTAGGACTTCCACCATCAGGCAGCTGGCAGGACCTGAAGGATCATATGCGAGAAGCTGGGGACGTCTGTTATGCAGATGTGCAGAAGGATGGAATGGGGATGGTTGAGTATCTCAGAAAAGAAGACATGGAATACGCCCTGCGTAAACTGGATGACACCAAATTCCGCTCTCATGAGGTGGGTTCCCACCTTCTGTTGAGCTTTCACCTAGGCCACTCCATCTGAAGCTGACCTAGCAAAAGTAGCAATAGGCCATGTGTTTACCATTTGATGACCTCACAGTACCATTAAAGATCTATCTTAAATGGATAGAGCCAAGAAATTCATCATGCCTAAACCCTGCAGGGTCATAACAGAGAAGTCTGCAGTCATAGTATTTTTAACCCAGAGAGAATACTGGTGCAGTCTGTCATAATGTGGTGAGCTATTCTGTGATACCATCCCTTTCACAACTGGCTTGATCTGCAATGTACCTCTGTGAACCTAATTATTATGGTTGTCCTTTCTCTGGGTCTAGTCTGAGCCCTTCAACCCAACCTCATCATCTCAGCTCTTCCAGATACTGCTGTTGGGCCAAGAGGTCACTTCATTCTTCCTTTCCCAGAGTAATGCAGGATCCTCTTTGCAACATTAGTCACTTTGGCATTTTCTTGTAATCACCTTATCCTCAGGACTTAATTCTTGATGTCTTTCCTTTGGAGAAGGCAGCTGCTGCTTTAGATCTTTCAGTCTGATTCACATGTTAACTATCCCTTTAATACCGAGACCAGCCAGCAGACCGACTGGACATTATTTTTTTCTGGTTATCTCGTCCTAACTTACCATGAGGTCTAGATTCATCTGGGGTCCATTTCCTTTTCTAAGGGTTCATATAATTCCCTGATTTTATGGCTTGGAAAGTGCATGGCTTAACGGTACTTTTGCTCAGCCTGAATTTGGAGCAGAAACAAAACAGGATCGGGTCCTGTTAAACTTCAAAGTAGGGCCTCAGTAAGGATAAATACAATTAACTGACTTCACCTAGGGAATTCTGCATCAGACTTCTTTCCTTTTAATATCTTTAGATTCTCTGAGAGTGTTGGCTGAGGGCAAAGGGCCTGAAGAGAGGCCAGCCTGGACATGACTCCTCTGCCACTTAATAATTTCTTAGCTGAGCTATTCTCTGAATGCTGGTTCCTCATTTTGCAAAATAAGAACAATAGCATTGTCTCATAAGACTTGCTGGGAATCTAACTTAAGATAACTGAGTAACTAACCCAGGTCCTGACACCTGAGAGGTGATGAGTACAGGTTAGCTTTTTCCATAGGTAGCCATCCAAAGATGCACATATGCGGTGGCAGGGGATTGCAGTGTATGACCTCTGAGATCCTTTCTAGTTAGTTCTTAGATTCATGGGTCAGTGGCAATAATTCAGATATGTTAACAGTAATGGCTAGTATTTGAGCATTTAATACATGTGAAGTTGCTATTATTGGTATCACCCTGGAAGAGATAAGAGCATTGTTTTCCTCATTCTTGAAATAAGCTGGTAAGCATACCTACCTTATAGCATTATTGTGAGGGTTTAATGAGAACATGATGCCAAACAGTAAGTGCTCAGTACTTAACTATTATTGTTAGGCAGTTGTGTTAAGTTTTAGTGCGCTTTATTTCTCTGGGTCTTATTTTTTCCTTTACTCTTTTTGCTTGAATTTCAGGGTGAAACTTCCTACATCCGAGTTTATCCAGAGAGAAGCACCAGCTATGGCTACTCACGGTCTCGGTCTGGGTCAAGGGGCCGTGACTCTCCATACCAAAGCAGGGGTTCCCCACACTACTTCTCTCCTTTCAGGCCCTACTGAGACAGGTGATGGGAAATTTTTCTTTATTTTTTAGGTGAACTGAGCTGCTTTGTGCTCAGAATCTACATTCCAGATTGATGATTTAGTGTCCTAGGAAATTTTTTTAATTTTTTTTTTAAGGAAATACATAATTTCTACCAGGGCCATATTGGCAGTGAAGCATTTTAAACTGCAGAAATTGTGGTTTTGGTTCAGAAATAAGTTGTATATTTTTCACCCTGGATTATGGGAAAAAAAAAAATCAGTGCTGTGTCTTTGTGGGTTGCTCTACTATGGAGATCAGCAGTTACTGTGACTGAGTCGGCCCATTCTGTTTAGAAATATATTTTAAACGTTTAGTAATTGATATGTGTGGTTGTCCTTGATTAAGTTAATAGATTTCACCAAACAGGCACACTGATTAAAAAGAAAAAAAGTCATTGAGTTGTAGCAGCAGCTTGTACCCAATAGGTAAGGAGCAGGAATGGATAACTTTATTTGGGAACAAAGACAGTTGCTATGACAGTAGTTTGAGAATCTCAATCCCAAGAGTCACTTCAGGGTTATCTTAGAATGCAAAGCCAAGCTTATAAATGAAGCTGCCTTAAAGAAGAGGGAGCATTTAAGATAGGGTAAAGGAATATAAGAATAAAATAGACTGTAAAGTCAGCAGTAGCATAAAGATCATTGGAAGACTCTTAAAACCCACTGTGGCAGTTTGGAGGGGAAAAAAATACGCTTAAATTTTGGTTCTGTCACTTTTACCCCTAAATCTGTTTCACTTATCCTTGGTATTTGAGCTTTCTTAAAACACAAAACAAACCAAAAAACTCTATCGTAGATTCTACTCCATTAGTAATTGTGGCGGGGATGGGGAAGCTACTGTGTTCCAGGCCTGGGGCTTTTTTAAAAAGCCACTTTATTGAATTATGATTAACATGTAAAAAGTTGTGCTTAATTTATATGATTTAGTGAGTTTGGGGTTAAGTGTATACCCATGAAAGCATCACCACCATCAAGGCTATAAACATATCCATCACCTCCCCAACTTTCCTCCTTATTTCTTTAAGATTTGTGTTAAGAACATTTAATATAAGATCTACTCTCTTGGCAAATTTTTAGTGTACAACATAGCACTGTTAGCTACCCCAGGGCTGTTTTTGTCATAAGTTCTTTTCAGAAAAACTGTAGCTGTGGCTAGCATCCCTTTTGCATGTAATCATTTTGTGGGATTGTGGATGATTGTAGGTTAGGAGTCGCCAAGCTGTAGAGTCTACTTTGAATACTCTTCAGATATTAGGAGAAAGTTAGCCTTCTGCTGGGAACAAAGTGGGCACCCAGGAACAAATTCGAGTTTCTTTAGTAAAGATACAAGGTTTCTTGGATTGATAGAAATAGCAACTAAAAAGTACAACACAGATTTTCACATAGTGATCAGATGCATTGTCTATAGTTACATCAATAGAAAAATTCATTTAAGTGCAGTTTGGTAGTCTGTTTGGGAAGAGATAAAGAAGGAGAACATTTTATACACTGAACAGTCTGTGAATAAAATACTTGATCCACTTCCTCGGAAAGTAACAATACCTCTTACATCCAGTAGCAGCAGGAACTCATTGCCTTGTTTTGGCTAGATATTTTCCAATTTTGTCTTCAGAGAGTTAGTTATTAAAAAATACTTAACAGTTTTTTTCAGGTGACTGAAGAAAGTGGGCATATTCCTGTTCACAGTAACAAAAATACTATCTTTGGGCTTCCACATGTTCACAGGGTACCCCTTCCCAGAATAGCTATTCAGTTGTATGAAAAAGGCTCTTGCTCATCCTGCTTTGGCAAAGAGATATTACCTGTTTGAAAACAGTAACAAAAAAGAATGTTATAGCTGAGCCTGCTTTCCAACTGGTTCTACTGAGCTAACTTATCACTTGGTTTGTCATGAAAAATAAGCAATGCAAGTAAGTGTAGTTATTGTTTTTCTGACTTACCTGGAAGAATAACAGTTGTGAGTGAAGCCTAATAAATGCACACTTTTCAGTAAGGAGCAGAGACAGTTATATGCATATAGGAGTGGAAGGAAAGACTAATGATTATGAGTTCACTTTGTCTCCAGAAGCAAAGTCTGACATAGAGTTCTTTTTGAGAAATAGCATATGTGATCAATGGATATGTCTGCTAAAATAGCGACAACTGTCAGACTCTGAGAGATTATAAAATCTTTTTATCTCTTTCACAGTTAATTTGAGGTGCTTTAGTGAATCAGAAGCATGATTAAGAGTTGAATGCACAATTTTTAAGCTTTCTTTCCCATCCTTGCTTCAAGCAAAGCTTTCCTTTAATTGGCTGGTCTTGATCAAAGAGGTAACCCCTGAGCCGAGGGGCTCATGTTTGTTTCCGAGGCTAGTTAAAATGGTTTTCTGAGGTGATCTCCTGAACCTGAAGGTGGTACTTGGAAAACCATCTACCTGAGTGCTCAAGCTAGTCCCATTCCCAAATATCCAGAAGGGTCCAGCAGTTCGGAAAACACATCTATCTGCAGAGGCGATAAACAGTTCAACCCACCCAAGATTCTGGATTTTAGTATTAGCCCAGAGTTACTTTTAAGTTTTCATTTAAAATAGTCGCAGTAAATTTTAAAGATGCAAATCTCAACACCAAGGTTTTAAGCTGATGGTTCATAGGATGCATCTGGCTTGCAGGTATGTTTTATTTACATGGTATTTTATTTTTTAAAAAATCTTTGAATTAGTTTCCATACTTAAAATTTGGAAATACCATATGCACATAAAAATGCCAGATGTCCAGGTTCTCAGGGAGAATGGGCTCATATTACTGCCTGGCACTGAATGAGCAGCAGTGAGTACTAATTGCCCCTTTAGGCAGATCTCGAGCTCAGGATTTGGTACACTATACATGCCTCCCCACCCCGGTCCTGTTTTGCTCATTCCTATTACAGACTGGTTCCTAAAGGTGAGTGTGACCCTTTGACTCTACTGCCACCACCTTACTTTTTTTTTGTTTCCACTTAATATATGTGGGTTTTTTCATTCCACTTTTATTGAGATAATTGACATGCAACATTGTTTAAGTTGTACAGACTTAATATATATAGCAAAATGATTGCCAGAAGAAGATTAGTTAACATCCATCATCTCATATACAGTTTTTTCCTTGTGATAAGAACTTTTAAGATTACCTCTGAGCACCTTTCAAATACAGAATACAGTATTAACTATAGTCATTCTGCTATACATTGAAGTTTGTAAATTTTGACCACCTTCACCTAATTCACACGTTACATCTTAAAGTACTTTCATGTTGCAAATTTGGACCTATACTTTATATTCTTGGTTCACTTGGGTACAATCTATTAAACTACTTTGGGCAACACATACCTGGGGGTGCCACAAAATATTCCTCCACAACTCGATTGGCATTTTGTAGTAGTTCTTCAGCACAGTTGCCTTCTACCACATTGTCAGATCTCAAATACAGACATCTACAAAACCAGAAGCTCAAGGTTACCTTTTCAGAAAACAGGCTTCTGGGGCATTGGGTGGAGAGGGTCAAGAATGAGAGAAAATGAGTTATGGTCACTGCTCAATGATGGAGGAGCTATGGTCAGCAGTTGACCAAATAATCTCCATAGATTCTCAACCACTCAGGTAAGTGGTAATTATTCCTCAGGACCGATATATTCAATAAATATTTTTGCATGATTACAATGGGTAAGCTGCTTCTGGAGGAGACAGGTAAGGCAATTACAGCACAATGTGTTAAGTCTAACAGGTAAGCAAAGCTTGCCAAGGTAGTAAGGAGGGGCACCTAAACCAGCCTGGATGAGGAATAGGTATTTAAAATAGGTGGTGTCATTGCTAAAGGGTGGGCAAGAAACCTCTGGATTGGGATGGGAAATGGACTTCCAGCAGGTGAAGAAACTTGCTCAAGAGTGGTTATAAATGACTTAAGGATATTAGGTCCTTAGTGTCAGGACTAGAATTAGCACAGTTTCATACCCCTAAGATGAGCTGTTTTTTCACTGCAGCCACTTTTGTGGACATGGAGGGCCTGCCCTTGACAGCTCAAGAATCTTCCATTCTTCTCTGGGCTTAGTGGTCAGATGGTGAATTAGTGAAACCAAACAGGAGTTGAACATAACCTATGGGGCTTCACTGCTATTTCAAGGTTTAAAAGTGCATGGCAATACGTCAGAGCCTGCTTCCAGATACATGGGCTGAAAAATAAGCAGTCTGCTCAGTTACTGATAGGGGAGCAGCCACGGTCTTTCTGCTTTGAGCTAGACATAGACTGAGGGCTTAAACCTAACAGGACAGAAGGGCAAGGACGTGACATGAACATCCAGGCAAAGGCTGCAGAGGATTAAGTTGTCATGATGATTCTTTTAGGAAAAGGACTAGTTCTGTTTCTTTTGTGGCACCCACCCTAAGGCTAGACACAATAAGCACTCATGGTATGGACTGTAGAAAACTGCAGTCAGTTCCAGGATCTGGCACTGTCTTTTAACTCTGACCTTGAACAAGTATGGATCTTTCCAGACCTTGACTTCCTTGCCAAAAAAGTGAAGGTTGCGCTTGATTTTTTTTTTTTTAAACCATATGGGAGCTTATGAAAACTTGGAGAACAAAATAAAAATCATCTGTAAAGGTGACCATTGGACCTTCTGGAGTTTATATTTCTGCTGGGCGGTCTAACAAAATGGCTAACACTTGGGCTCCTGAGTCACAGGTGAATTCAAATCTTGGTGCCACACGTGGCACTGTGCAAATTATCCTCTCCACGTATCTGTTTCCTTATTTGTGGACTGCTTCATAGAACTTCTGGGAATGTTAAATGTTAAAGAACTGATAATCCAGGGCCTATATTCTCACTGCAATAAGAGGTGGGTGCTAAATATCACCTGCTCCTTTCAGGAAGTTAGTGCACCTGGGCACACCTCAGTCCCCACTCCTCATTCAGAGTATATATACCTAAGCACTTAACCTGCTGTCGTCATGAACTTCCTGCCTAGTCCCTACATAGTGGAGGCTGCTCATAGTTCCTGGGCTCTTAGAGTTTGATGAAGTGAGACTCTACTACCACCAACAGGTGCTTAAAAGGTACTGCTTCCTCACAGTAGATGTAATAGCAGTTGATTTATTCACTCATTTGATAATCAGATTTCCTATATAAGTAATGTTTCCAGAAGAAACTCCTTTAAATACCACACATTTTCACTTAATTGCTTTTTATGATGGAGCTGTTTCCAGAAGAAACCCACACCTTCCTATTTTCATAATCATAGGCTATTGAACCCAGGGTCTCTGAGGGTGGCACATCAGTGGTTCATTTGGAAAATTGCTTAACTCAGAATCATGCAAAAAAAAAAACTCCAAACAGAACCAGATGAACCCTTTAGGTGCTGATCAATTACACTGAACCTCACCTCATCTTTCAGAGTTTTACAAGAGAATTTGGCTCAAATACTATAGGACACCCATTCTGATAATAAATCAACTATGGGCTAATATTAATTATGTACTATCCTGGGAAGTACTGAAAAAAAATCACTTGAGTTCTTATGTGTTCTGGTTCAGATGAAAATTCCTAGTTGAGGAAGGCTTCTGTGAACTGGGAATCCCTGTCCTCTAAAGCTAACAAAGCACTTTAACCAGTAACTGCAGGAAATTCTTAAAAAAAAAAAAAAAGGCAATTTAATGGAGAGCATTATGGCAGCACTAAAGAAGTGCTTATTGACCCTTGGACTGACCAGATAGGACAGCTCTGCTGCTGGTGTCGGGCTGCCAGGAATCCTTTTTCTGGGCACCACTCTATTTCTATCTACAAGCTTCTTCCCTCCCTCCTAATGAATTTCTAGTTTTATGCAGACTGGAATGAGAGTTAAGAGGCTAAGAATTTTTGGTTCAGGGCACCTGGGTGGCTCAGTGGTTCAGCGTCTGTCTTTGGCTCGGGTCATGATCCTGGGATCAGAGTCCCACATCAGGTTCCCCATAGGGAGCCTGCTTCTCCCTCTCCTTCTATCTGTGCCTCTTATGAATAAATAAAATCTTTTTTTTTAATAAAATCTTTTTTTAAAAAAAGATGATTTGGTTCATATAAGATTCTGAGGGACACCCTAATACTGAAATATTTGGCCAAAGGTCCTCATCTGAGTCAGAGTTGAAATGGGAGAAAATAAAGGTTCTAGGGTTGACTTTTTTTTTTTTTTTAAGATTTTATTTATTCATAGAGACAGTGGGAGAGAGGGGCAGAGACACAGGCAGGAGAAGCAGGCTCCATACAGGAAGCCCGACGTGGGACTCGATCCCGGATCTCCAGGATCACACCCGGCTGCAGGCGGCGCTAAACCGCTGCACCACCAGGGCTGCCCTAGGGTTGACTTTTACACAGCATATCTAGAACAGTATTTGTGGGACTCCTAGGTGGCTCAGCGGTTGGGCATCTATCTTTGGCTCAGGGCCTGATCTCGGAGACCCGAATCGAGTCCCACCCACATGGGGCTTCCTGCATGGAGCCTGCTTCTCCCTTTTCCTGTGTCTCTGCCTCTCTCGTGTCTCTCTGAATAAGTAAAATATATATATTTCAAGTTCTGGGTTCCTTTACTACACCTGTGAAACTTTGGGGCATATTAGATAAACTTTCTGAGCCTCAGTTTCATTTATAAAGGAGATACTAGGGCAGCCCCAGTGGCTCAGCGGTTTAGCGCTGTCTTCAGCCCAGGGTGTGGTCCTGGAGACCCAGGATCGAGTCCCACGTCAGGTTCCCTGCATGGAATGGAGCCTAAATAAAACCTTTTAAAAAATAAAAAAAATAATAATAATAAAGGAGATACTAGTATTTACCTTCCAGAGTTGTATGTGATAATTGAGACAATGCATATAAAATCTTAGCACCTGACACTAAGGGCACTAATGGTTTTGATAATGGCACTAGTTGGTTTTAGCTAAAACCAACAGATAGGGTTTTAATGGGCCAAGAGATTTCTAATAGCCAGTCAGTGCTTTTACACCTAGTGTGGCCTAAAATGGTTTAACACTTGTCTTAACTGGGTTCCATTTCAAACATTAGTGAGGCAATATGTTAATAAAAAAAACAACAGTCCTGGGACGCCTGGGTAGCTCAGCAGTAGAGCATCTGCCTTTGGCTCAGGGCGTGATCCCGGGTCCAGGGATCGAGTACCACATGGGGCTCCCTGTGAGGTGCCTGCTTCTCCCTCTATGTTTCTCTCATGAATAAATAAAATATTTTTAAAAACAACAGTCCTATAAGTGCTACATCTCTAAAATGGAATAGTTAACTCAAACTTCCAAGTTTATGGGAAGACTGCAGATCACTGAATATGAAGTCACTATTCCAGCTACCAGATCCAAATCCCTCTTCATCTTTTTCAAACTCTTCTCTGAGCAATAGTGGAGTTCCTTTATGGCTTCCCTCTACGTGATCTCGGAAATTCTGTCTCCTCTTTGTGCTTCTATTCCCTCCTTTCCCAAAGATACTAATAAAGAACATTCAGTAGGGTGCCTGGGTGGCACAGTTGGTTAAGCATCGGACTTTTGATTTTGGCTCAGGTGGTGATCTCAGAGTTGTGAGACTGAGCCCCACACTGGGCTCTACACTCAGTGTGCAGTCTGCTTAAGACTCTTACTACTACTTGCTCCGCCCTCCCTTCTCTCTCTCCCTAATAAGTAATATCTTTAAAGAACATTCAACAAACATTTACTGAGTGCTCAGTGTTAGATACCAAGAATATGATCAGTAATAACAGATAGTACTGCTCCCTGGAATTTGGATGAGCAGTAAGAGAGGGAGAGAGTCAAATATTACTCAAATATGGTGGAGCTTTTTTTTTTTTTTTTTAGATTTTATTTATTCATGAGAGAGAGAGGCAGAAACATAGGCAGAGGGAGAAGCAGGCTCCCTCTGGGGAGCCCAAGGCAGGACTCGATCCCAGAACCCCTGGATCATGACCAGAGCCAAAGGCAGATGCTAAACCACTGAGCCACCCAGGTGTAGCTTTTGTCTTCATCCTAAAGAACACTGGAGAGGTACCCAAAGAGTTTGAGTAGGAGATGACCTCAGATTTCTACTTTGAAGTGCTATGTAATTTTGAGAAACTGTTGGACTTCTGTAGATCTGAGCATCAGATTACAAAATAAAGAATATAAAGGAACCAAAGACTGGAGGTGAGGATGGGAGGCTAGCAAGCACTTTACAAAGAGGTTATGATTACAGATAGGTCTGGCTCTCCTTATTGGTGCTAATGGCAGCTAATCTCTTTTGTTCCCACCTATACCATCTATATTGTCTTTTTTTTTTTTTTTTAAGTAGGTTCCATGCCCAGCATGGAGCCCACTGGGGTTCAAACTCATTCCCCATGATCAAAACCTGAGCTAAAGGGATCCCTGGGTGGCACAGCAGTTTGGCGCCTGCCTTTGGCCCAGGGTGTGATCCTGGGGTCCCAGGATTGAGTCCCACGTCGGGCTCCCTGCATGGAGCCTGCTTCTCCCTCTGCCTGTGTCTCTGCCTCTCTCTCTCTCTCTGTGTCTCATGAACAAATAAATAAAATCTTTTTTAAAAATTGTCAAATACAACGTATTTAACCATGAAGAACACTTAAACTCTTTCTGTTTGGGGGGTTATATTTTTTTAAATTAATTTAAGTAAACTTTACCCCACGTGGGGCTCCAAATCATATCCTGGAGATCACTGCATGCTCTACCAACTGAAGTTGCTCCTTCTTGGGAGTGTTTTGTTGTTTTTTGTTTTGTATTATAAACAAAACCCTGAACACCTGTGCATACATCTTGATGTACTTTTACATATGTTTCCATAGGGAACCACTAGGTCAGAAAATATGTATAAGCCATATTTTGAGACAGGAATCCAACGAGCAAGTCAAACATAAGCACAAGAGACAAATCAACAAAAATAAGAAATGGAAGAAAATCCAACAGGATCAAGAGCGGTGACTGTTAAGGGAGAGGATATTTGGAGGAGAAGCCTTCCAGAGGAGATGGACTAAGACCTGCCAAGGAAACAGGCTGTCCAAGAAAAGGGGAATAGCAAACGCAAAGATCCTAGAAGAAACAAATTGGGCACGTTGGAGAAACAGTAACGAAGCTAATGTAGCTGGAGTAAAAGAGCAGTATGTCTGAGTGGAAGGTAGGGACTCTGTAAAGTAAGGCCTCAAAAGCGGTGGTTATGGTTCCTCATCATACTGGGAGGTCTCGAGGACTTCAAACCGGAGTGACAGGATCCAAAATGAACAAAGGAAAGCATGAAACCACTTAACCCGTGGGGTGACCGTGGCAAGTTCGTGCATCTCGCTAAAGCTCTTTTCTCTTCTGTGAATAGAATAATAATAATAATCCCCACCTCAAATGCCTGCGAAGGCGCCATCGGCAAAGCTTCGGGGTGCGCAGCCGCGAGTATTTACCTGTCCTCCAGTACAGACTCCATGGGCTCCACCCCACCCGTGTCCACGGCGCGGAGCCGGTCGGCAAAGGCGATGGCTTTCTCCAGCCGTGCCACGGCCTCTTGGCTACCAAAGTCCACAAGCGCCAGACGCTCCAGGTGCTCGATCACCTGGGCCGAGACCCGGCCGTTACCCTGGGGGGAATGAGGTGGAGAATGAGGGTATCGAGTCCTGACTTGCTTCGCCACCCGCTTAAACGCCCCCGGCCTTTACCTGAGGATCTGCCTTGGAGGTGAAACCCCGGCGCCAAGCCACCCAGGACCGAAGGCCAAACCCCACCGCCCGCGCCCACATTTCTCTCTTCGGTTGCCGTAGGGCGTCCTCACGTAAAGCCGAGCGACGCACTTTTGAGTGACGACATCAAAGTGCGCCGCTACTGCCTCCGCCGCCATGAATAGCGTAGGGGAGGCCTGCACCGACATGAAGCGCGAGTACGACCAGTGCTTCAATCGCTGGTTTGCCGAGAAGTTCCTTAAAGGGGACGGCTCCGGAGACCCGTGCACCGACCTCTTCAAGCGCTATCAGCAGTGTGTTCAGGTGAGCCCTTAGGTGGCCAGGGCCCTTTCGTCTCTATCCCCTGGCTCCTGGTTCTCGCTGCGGTGTCCCCGGCCACACGCGCAGTACCTGGCGGAAGTTGGGCTGGGAAGGATTTGAAGAAAAGCCTCAGTGAGGGCAGTGGCAGGGGCTTTCTCCCCACCATCAGCACTAAGGCCACCCGGTATCTCTCTGAATGACAAATGTTTTTACAATGCTTTACATTTTACGGAGCACAGGAACATCCTTTGGTTCATTTGGTGCTCAAACTCATAAAGTGGGCATAGTTGTTCATATTTTTATACATGGAACGTTTATGCCCCCAAATAGGAAGTGATTAGTTCAAGTTCACCAGAATCATTTCCTTGATTTTTGAGGTAGTGCACTGTTCCACTATTGTTGGGGGGGCGAAGCGGGGTGTTGGCCTGAGCTGTTAGACCTGAGGGTCTCATTTTGTTGTAATTCCTTTGTCCTGTTCTCTCAACCCGCTAGGAAATTTTCATTCCAGCTCAATGAATGTGAAACTGCTTTGGATTTTAAGAACCGCACTGAGCACAGCACTCCCAATTAGTTAACTTAAAACATCTTCAGGGTCATTACAAGTTGGTATCTGTATCCCATTTACAGATAGAAAAGTGAGACTTGCTGAGGTTCACTTAGCCAGAAAGTCCTGGAACTCAGGTTTGAATTTGTGTCTGTCATAACAGAGTAGAAAACTGTTTAAATTCCACGTATGAAACATGGACGACTCATCACAATTCCTTTTTTTTTTTTTTTAAGATTTTATTTATTTATTTGGCAGAGAGAGAGAGAGAGAGCCTGCACACAAGCAGGGGGAGCAACAGAGGGAGAAGGAGAAGCAGGCTCCCCACTGAGCAGGGAGCCCAATGTGTGGCTCCATCCCAGGACCCTGAGATCATGACCTAAGCTGAAGGCAGACGCTTAACTGACTGAGCCATCCAGGAGCCCCTCATCACAATTCCTTTCCAATCTCTTCTTTGGCCTTACATTTAATTTCTCTATAATGGTACTCGGGTTAAAAAGAGTACAAGTGTTGAATCATGGTTGGGTGGCCTTTTGGTGTGATCTGATTTACTTCTGTACCATTATATTTACAAAGTTTGGTCCTCAGGCTTCGTATAGACCTGTATCATGTGTTTTCTTCTCCCGTCAGAAAGCAATAAAGGAGAAGGAGATTCCCATTGAAGGACTGGAATTCATGGGCCATGGCAAAGAAAAGCCTGAAAGCTCTTCTTGAACTTGACAGTCACCTTGAAAATAGACTCCTCCAATCAGGAAATTGAGGACACTGGATCTCATCAATTAAGGCCGTGAAAATAGCCATTGGTTTGATGAGGAGTTTAGGAGGGAGTTTTCTTTTCTCCTTGATTTCCTCTCACTTGTAAAAGATGATGAACCATCACTCTTTGCTTTGAGATGATTTCTCACTCGTGCTGTGGCATCTTGCAGGAACCTCACCTGCTAAAACTGAACGATTTCTTGGGATTATGGTTGCAATACTTGGTCTAGGATCAGCTTTAAATATCCTTTGTGTGTAAATACTGATAAACTTGTCAGGATGATCAGGGTTGCCTGACCTCTTGAGTTTGCTTCAAAGGACATTAGGTAGATTGTACTAGGGTTATTATTATTCATGGAAGCAACTGGTTAGGATCTCTCTTCTCTCAGGGAGCCAAGGCTCTGAAAAGGGATTCCAGCACAACGGTTTTAAACCGGGGAACGGTTTTATTTTTATTTAACAACTTTTAAGGTTGCTGGTGGACTGGGTTAGCCAAGAGGAAGACAGCCTTAAGAGTTCCTTGCCTTAAGAAAAGGTGTCAGATTTCTGATTAAGGTGTGAAAGCTTGAAGAATGTTGCAGTACACAAACCATTTCAGAGCTCATAGTATAGTTTAGGAATTAAGATCCTTGGAGTAACAATGGAAGAAGATCCTAAATTGCAGAGATTTGCTGTTCCCAGCTTTCAGCCCAAGTCAATTAATTAGGTCTACCTATATTACCATAAAACTGCCAAAATGCTGCATCTGGTTAAATGGGACAAGAGTTTGTTTTATTTGCCTTGTGTACCCACCCTGCCCTCCAATGTCTGTAATCATGAAGACGGAATAAATTGTAACATTTAGTTTCATTATTTGCCCCTGGAGAACTCTGCACTTTACAGAACAAGTATTAAAAAAAAAAAGAAAGAAAGAAAATACAGAACAAGTATTACACCGTAATCCTATATATATCCCATATATTGGGGGGGGGGGGTGTTTTAATTTAAAGGTGAAGAAAAAGTGAAGATTTATCTAAGGTAAATAGTGTGCTAAAACAATTAGAAACATCATTGATTTCTAAAATTTATTCCTAGAGCAAGCGACGTAAATAATATGCTTCTATAACTGCACAAAAGATGTCAGGATCAGGTGAGCATTTACACACTTTGGAAAGTTAGGTAGTCACCAAAATTGCAGGTCTTGAGTAATTTGGTTCAATGATATCCACCCAATATGGTATAAAACAATTTACAGAAGGTGGAAATTGTATTATCCTCTCTCCTGTGGTTAGATCACAAAATGATAAAGATGGCAGGGATCCTTTTTTTCTCTTACTATAAAAGGCTTTCACACCCTGTGTTTCCATATGTCTCACCTTTGTGGTACTAGTTTACTATATGTACTATGCAATACCAAAACCTGGTAGCTTCTTGAATCTTAGTATAAAACCAGTTGAGCTTCAAGAATAAAACACTCCAAGCCAACCATGTTCTTTCATTGTAATTGCTACTGAAGGAGTAATTTTTTCTGATCTTTTTCTTAAGGAGAGGGAGAGAAGAGAATCTTAAAAGCAGGCTTCACATAGCATGGAGTCCAATGCAGGGCTCAATCTCACAAATCTTAGATCATGACCTGAACTGCAATCAAGAGTTGGACGCTTAACCTACTGAGCCACCCAGAAGCCCAATTGTTCTTCGTTCTATTTTGACTTCATCCTGCCCATAAAGTGACTCCAACTATCTCAGCTACTTCAAGATTAATTTTGAAGAGAAATTAAGTGCTCTTTTAAGGGTGATTTTGTAACTATTACTATTGTTTCTCCCTAATTCTTAATGCTACAGGAAGGTTTTAAATCCAGAAACAAATAAAGCTAATGCTATATGGAGAAATGTGTCATACTGCCTTTATTTCTCCAAGAGTTCCTAATCCTTTCACCCTTCAGGGTGCTGAGAGAAGACCCCAAGATGAGAACTTGACACTTTTGAAGACAATTACCTGACTATAGGGAGTATTCTTCAGCAAATGCTGGTATAATGGGACAAGAGAAAGCTAGGACACAGAAAGTACTTCCTCTGGAGAATCAAAGATACCCTTTTCTGTAAATTGCACATATTCTACTGGCGGCCACTCAATATCTTTGCCATCCAAAGTCTGTCAGGACCCAATCTTGATACTTAAATTAGCTCCACTTATGGTCCCTTTGCTTTACCCACCCCCAGACATAAGAAACCAAGGACAAGCCTGTTATAAACAATGTTATCCAGAGGCCTGTATGCAGCAGCCATAAACCTTCATTACATAAACAAAAATAACCTTAATGCTGATTTTGGAGGGAAAAACAAAGAATACAACTCTCAGATCATGGACCAATCTAAGTTATTTATTTAAGCCATCTCCTGCCATAAGCAAAAGGATGGAGGATCAGTATACTGGTCATCAAAGTAAGGAAGGTGAGCTTAAGGTCCCATATACTTTTCTGGTCCGTGTGCAGAGTCATGGTCCAAACCAGTCCTGTGGTCCCCACTGGGTGCTGGTCCAGGTTCTGTTTATTCATCTTCATAGCCGGTTGGAAGTGGATTCACGTGAGAGTTATGGAATAGAGTATGATTACCATCTCCCCAGGGAAAGGGCTGTGGAGTGAAGATGTCAATTAGGCAATTCCAGAAAAGAATTCATAAATAGCACTGCCATGAACTGCTTAAGATAAAGGGGAAGTGACAGACAATACATAACAACAAAATGGTAATTAATCCTTTAACTACTGGCGTATTTCAGCCTTCCCGTAATTTAATGGAGCTCTCTTATAACTTCCAGGAGAGCCTTTAAAGTAGACAGTAGGAAAAGCAACCTCAAGTTCATTATTCATAAGCCTCTCCCTGGCAATTAGTCTATCAGTGCAATGTTTATGAAAGTATAATCCACACATGATCTGTATCAGAATGGTAGAGGTGGGTAAATGAGAGGAGATGCTTACTTAAATGCAGACTTCTGGGCTTTATTCCAGACCTAAAACAAACCTCTGGATTGGAAACTGCAACCTACCCTCCTCAAATTTTTTTTTTTTTTTTTTTTTTTTTTAAGATTTGAGACAGAAAACGAGAGAGCATGAGCAGAGGGGAGGGGCAAAGGGAGGAGAAGAAGCAAATTTCCTACTGAGCAGGGAATCACCTGAATTGTATCTAACTTAACCCACTGAGCCACCAGGCACCTCACCCTCAATGTTTTTGCTCATTGTCTTTGAAAAACAATGCTGTAGGGCAGTGGTTTCCAACCGAGGATGATTTTGCTCCTCCAAGGACATTGGGCAATATCTGGAGACATCTGAGACAGCACATCCAGGCAAAGGTTGAGGATGCTGTTAAATATCCCAGGACTCACAGGATAGCCCCTTGCCCCAACAAGAATTATCCAGCCCCAAATGTCAATAGTACTGAGACTGATAACCCTGCTATATGGTTTTTACATCTATTGTACAAGGGTGGGAGTGGGGCTCAGACTCAAAAAATTCTTTCAGAATCTAAGAATCTAGCTTAAGATGTTATAAGGCCAGTCCCATCTCCTCTAAGTCATGTAATAATTATTAAAGAGCCAGACGGGCGTCTTGTTAAGAATACTTACAACAAGCAATGGAAAACAAATGCATTGCATCTACATCAACAGCAAAGGATAAAACACTTGAGAAAATAACGAGCAGAGGTCGGAATAGGAAAAGCTGTTAGTTTCCTCATTATGCAGCTAGTACCTGCCAGATGCCCAGGTCGTAGAAGGGTAAACCACGTTCCCATTTTGCCACTTTAAGGGAGATTCCCAAACATCCAAGTCTCATACAACCGACAACCGTTTCGGGACAGTATCAGAATGCAGAGATGGGATGGATCAGAAAAGGAAAATTGAAGGACTCTTATTGTATGACCTTGAAAAAGAAAACAGATGTGACCCCCCCCCCCAAGGCTGTTACTTTCCCATAAAACGGGAGAAAATAAAAGTTTGTAAGAATTATATGATAAATTGTACACGATTATAGAGAACTGAGAACTTGGACTAGGCATTTGTAATAAAAGGAGAACGGATACTCGAAAGCCTACAAAGGCGTACCTTGGACCTGATGCGGAGATGGGGGTAGGCGATGAACTCAGGTCTCTCGTGCTCTCCGTGATGCGACTTCAGGAAGACGTTCAGCATGCTCACTCCCACGCCAGGGAGCGCTACGAAGTAGGTGAGGGCCTTCCACATGCGAGCTGTGGAGGGGGCACGACTCTTAGGCCTGGTGTGGGGACCCAGCCCGAGGCTCGCCTCCCCGACCCCAAGTCCTCAAGCCAAGGTCACAGTCCTGCCCTGCCTCGCTCGAGTGGGGCTGAGGCCCGCCCCGCCAACCGCAGCTCCAGTACCTGAGCCCTCCTCGCCGTGGGCGCCGCTCGACATGGACCGCCCCAGCTGTGCCCCGGACCGACCTAGCAGCCCAGAGAGCCGGAACACAGCGGCCGCCGACGCCATTTTCGACCTGGACAGCCTCAACGCCGGAAGCGGAAGTGGAAAATGGGCTGGGGGTGGGACCACAACCCCAAAAGCAAGCTCCTATTGGGCGGAGCCTTAACGCAAGTAGCCTGCGTACTATCCTCCCGGCGGTCGGAGTCCCAGTTAAAATCCTCAGAGCCACCAGTTTTGAGGGAGCATGCGCTCTGCACCTCCTCCTCCTGCTGTTCTCACCCTGGTGAGGCGAGGCGAGGATAAGTACGAAAGGGGGATTTATGGAGGGCGCTCCGGCGTCCGGAAGCTGTGTCTTAGTTGGAGTCTGCGGACAGCAGCTGGAGGTTCCGAGCTCAGACCACCCCGTTCCTCCCCCTCCTGTGACGTCATTTTCATCGCACTTGACACAATCGTCGTCATCGTTATTATGTTTGTCTCTCCTACTAGAATATGAACTCTATGATACCAGAGTTTTCCATAGCAGCCTTCCCAGAGCCTGGAATTGCAGGGACTCAATACAAATGAATGAGTGAGTGAATGAATGAGTAGCAACGGGAACCAGGAGGAGCCCTGGGAATCCAGAAAATCTGGATTTTATTTTATTTTTTAAAGATTTATTTATTTATTCAGAGAGAGCAAGACAGAGACAGAGACACAGGGCAGAGGGGGAAGCAGGCTCCATGCAGGAAGCCCGACGCGGGACTCGATCCCGGGTCTCCAGGATCACACCCCGGGCTACAGGCGGTGCTAAACCTCTGCCCGAAAATCTGGATTTTAATTCCGCCTCAACATCCTTAACTTTTGGCTTCTTTTAGCCTTCTCTCCATTGAAACTCGAAGCAAAAATTAACATCTGTTTTGTCTCTTCAAACCCCCTTCCCCCACTTCTTCCTTTTTCTCCCGTCTACTCCTCTAAAGACAGTTTTAAAAATTAAAATTAGGGGCACCTGGGTGGCTCAGTGGTTGAACATTTGCCTTTGGCTCAGGTCATGATCCCTGGGGTCCTGGGATGAGTCCTTCATCAGGCTCCCCGCATGGAGCCCGCTTCTCCCTCTGCCTGTGTCTCTGCCTTTCTCTGTGTGTCATGAATAAATAAAATCTAAAAAACAAACAAACGAACCCAGAGTAGGGGAACAAACAGGAACTCCATTGTGGGAAGACTAGATTCACATTTTGTTTCCATTCCTTACACCCTGTGACTTTGGGCAAATAAGGTAAAATAAATGTTGTAAGGCTATGCAGTTTCACGAAGACAAAAATTTAGGGTCGTGCTACCAGAGAGTTACAATCTGATGTCGCATTAGATCTCCCTTTCTCTGAGTAGGCCGGGTTTTTTTTTAAGATTTTATTTATTCATGAGAGACAGAGAGACAGAGAGAGGGAGAGAGAGAGAGGCAGAGACACAGGCAGAGAGAAGCAGGCTCCATGCAGGGAGCCCGACGTGGGACTCGATCCCGGGTCTCCAGGATCAGGCCCTGGGCCAAAGGCGGCGCTCAACCCCTGAGCCACCCGGGCTTAGGCTGGGTTTTTACATATTATGGTATGCCACGTGATACATCAAGATTGTCAAATCCCTAGACATCCTCAAACACAGCCAAATGGTACATGAGGCTCCATAGTATGGCCATGGAAAGGGTCCAAGCTCAAGGATCAGGAAATCCTGGGTTTATTTTATTTTATTTTTTTTTAAATTTATGATAGTCACAGAGAGAGAGAGAGAGAGAGAGAGAGAGAGGCAGAGACACAGGTGGAGGGAGAAGCAGGCTCCATGCACCGGGAGCCTGATGTGGGATTCGATCCCGGGTCTCCAGGATCGCGCCCTGGGCCAAAGGCAGGCGCCAAACCGCTGCGCCACCCAGGGATCCCGAAATCCTGGGTTTAAATCTTTGGTTTGCCACCAACTGTTTACTCTTCTCTAAAATGGGAATGTAATACCCATTTATTCATCCCTTTATCCAATAAATATTTATCAGAACCCAGCTCTACTTTGGGAAGTTACTCAGCCCCACCTCTAATATAATAATGAGATTTCATTTAATAAATATTAACTAAGGTGCCTACTATGTGCCAGCCATGGGTGGTAGGAACTCCAGGTGTAAGATCTCTCTCATTTAACTTACATTCTAGTGGTGGAGAAAGGATTAAATGAAAAATGTCTGGGATGCCTGGGTGGCTCAGCAGTTTGGTGCCCAGGGCATCATCCTGGAGTCCCGGTATCAAGTCCCACATCGTGTTCCTTGCATGGAGCCTACTTCTCTCTCTGCCTGTGTCTCTGCCTCTCTCCTACTCTGTGTCTCTCATGAATAAATAAATAAAATCTTTTTTAAAAAGAAAAATGTCTGAAATATATTAAAGATTCAACAAATATTCATTTCCTCATAGGGCTTTTGTACACTTCGCAGTGTGGTACTGCTAAGTAAAGATTCTATCATGTGCTTGGCTCACAGCACATGCTTGAGCATGATGCTTATGATGTTATTGCCAGGTATGCTCAACATTTCTAAAGCCTCAGGTGTTTGAGTTTGGACAACCCAGGAACCCAAAATCATCAATAAAAAGAATAGCTAATATTTATTGGGCATTTATTTTGTGCCCATATCCATGGTAAAGACTTTATACAAATTGCCCTCTCCACCTCACTAACTGATCACTCCATTCTTCAAGTTAAACACTTGGGAGTCATCTTTGATTCTTCTCTCTCTCTCTCTCTCTCTCTCTCTCTCTCTCTCACACACACACACACACACACACACACTTTATATCCAGTCCATCAACAAATCCTGCCAGCTCTTCCTTCAGGCACATCCAGAATCTGACCATTTCCTACTCCCCATTGTTACCAATCTGATCAAAGATGTCCTCACCTCTCACCTGGACAACCACCATGGCCTCCTGACTTGTCTTCCTGCCACCTGGTCCCCCTACAGTCTATTGCCTACATGGCAATCAGAAAGATTCTTAAAAAAAAAAAAAAAATGATTTTATTTATTTATTCATGAGAGACACAGAGAGAGAGAGAGAGGCAGAGACACAGGCCGAGGGAGAAGCAGGCTCCATGCGGGGAGCCTGATGTGGGACCCCATCCCAGGACTCTGGGATCACGCCCTGAGCCGAAGCAGACACCCAACCGCTGAGCCACCCAGGTGCCCCCTAGAGGGATTCTTTAAAGTCTGTCAGATCATCTTCCTCTCTGGCTCAAAATCCTTCCATGGCTTCCATCTCATTCAGAGTAAATACCCAAGTCCTTAGAATAGGCTAGTCCTATACACCCTACCCCCAGCCACCTCTCTCACACCATACTTTCTCCCTACCTCTTGCCCATTTCACTCCAGCTACATTGGCTTTCTTGCCTTTCCTTGGACATGCCATGCATGCCTCTGCCTCAGGACTGCTGCACATGCTCATTTCTCTGCGTAGAAGAGTTTTCTCCCTGATGGCCCCATGAATTACTTCTTCATTTCACTCAGGGGTCTGCTCAGAAGTCATCTCAGCAGAAAGGCCTTCCCAGACCACCCAGAAGTGAAATGACTCCATCCCACTCTGACACTTTATCCTCCTGCTGTGCCTTATCTATCTTCATGGCACTTACCACCATCTGCTGTATAAAATATTAATTGCTTTATTGTCTGTTTTCCTTCACCAAACACCATGGAGCAAGGACTATGTTTTGTTCACCAGTATGACCTCAGTACTTGGCACATGATAGGTATTCACTGAATACACATTAATCCCAACCAAGATCCTGTGAATTAGATACTATTCTACCCACTTTTCATAGAAGGAAACTGAGACTCTGGGAGGTGTAGGAAATTGCCCAGAGTCAGAACTAATTTAGACAAGTGGTAGACCCAGGCAGTTTGGGACTCAGGCCAGTTCTTTTAACCTCAAAGGCATAGAGGCTTTGCTTTAGGTAGAATGATATCAAGCCCAAGAGTTCATGCTGATCTGAGGCTCTGAAAAGAAAAGGAATAACTGTTTGATTTCTGACATCAGTGGATTTGGAAAGAAAAAATCTTTCAAGTTATGGGGTCCTTGAGAATGGACAGAACCATCAAATGTGTCCTCAGGGTACTGAACTGGCAGTTCTCAGCTTGTGCTGCCTCTCACAGTGACCCCCAGGGCACCAGGCCTCTCTGTGCAGGGAGCCTCCCCAAGGCCATGGCCAGCCAGGCCTGGATTTGACGTCATCCTCCCTGGCAGCTGGTGATGTTTATGCTCATGCTGAAGCCACTAAGGTCTCTGATGCTCTATTTCCTTGAAGCAGGGAGCTGGCAGGTGGACATTCCAATCCTGGGGGCGGCTGATGAGGGGAGGCATTGTTGTCAGACTGGGGGAGGCTGCCTAGCCAAGGACAGGGCTTGCTTAGGGAAAAGCTTATCTGGGGGTATCCTGCCTGCTATTCCTAACATGGTTTTTCCCAATAAGAGCACCTCCAGGGGGATCCCTGGGTGGCGCAGCGGTTTAGCGCCTGCCTTTGGCCCAGGGCGCAATCCTGGAGACTCGGGATTGAATCCCACGTCGGGCTCCTGGTGCATGGAGCCTGCTTCTCCCTCTGCCTATGTCTCTCCCTCTCTCTCTCTCTCTCTCTCTCTCTCTCTCTGTGTGTGTGTGACTATCATAAGTAAATAAAAACTAAATAAATAAATAAAAAGATTTAAAAAAAAAGAGCACCTCCAGGAACCAATAAATATTTGTCTGCTAAGAGACTAATCCTACGAGAAAGCACTGAAACATTTTTCCAAGCACACTGCAGGGGAAGCCAGGGTGTTATGACTACCACCTCCATCTTCTGAATAACTTATCTGAGCTGTTCAGCATCATTAGTTCATTTAATTAGGGTCTCAACTATGTCCTTGGACCAGGGTGACAGAACTGACCCTCATGGAACACCCAGTCTAGAGGGAAAGACTGAAAAGTAGGTAGTTATTACAACCAATGTGCTGGGTTCTACAATGGGAGGCAGTGCAGCATGGATCTTGGTGTCAAGTTCAAGTCTCATTTCTGCTACTCACCTATGTAATCAAGGGGAAGTCATATTACGCCTTAGATTCTCCACCTGTGAATCAGAGTCATTTACAGAATAATAGTTATTAGCTAACATTTATTAAGCACTTACCATGTCCTGGGCCCTTCACATGTACAACAGTCCTATGAGATAGGTGCTATTCTTATTCCTGTTTTGCAGATGAGGAAACTAAGGTACAAAGGGAGGTTAAGTCATTTGCCTAAGTTTCACATCCCTCTAAGTGATTGATTGAGCCAGGATTCAAATCCAGAAAGTCTAGTCTTAACATTTGCATGTTTAATTACTATGTGATACTGCTTCAATAACTCAAGTAACCTTAACACAAAGTGAACGCTCAAAAATTGTTAACTATTATTATTGCCCTGATTAGGAGAAAGGGTATAGGGTCATGGAAGCAGAGCAGAAGGGCCTAGATTATAGAGGGGCAATCTGAGAAGTCTTTCTGTAGGAGATGACATCT
The DNA here is from genome assembly GCF_048418805.1 of Vulpes vulpes. Classification (NCBI taxonomy): domain Eukaryota; kingdom Metazoa; phylum Chordata; class Mammalia; order Carnivora; family Canidae; genus Vulpes; species Vulpes vulpes. The sequence continues at coordinate 16,501,263 of NC_132789.1, read as the reverse complement.
AAGTCATGGCTCCTTCCAATAAATATGACTAAGTCGGGACAAATTTGGATGAGGAGGGAGATAAGAAGAGTTTTCCCAGCAGACATCACCACAGAGAAAAGATAAGGGTACTGGATCTGGAATTCCAAATGGTGCCTTTAAGGCTGGAGGTGTGAAGGCGTGGAGGGAGCAAGAACTTAAAAGGTCCTGCAGGTCATGCTGAGTTAAGATTTTATCTGAAAGTTACTGAGAAGGCTTGGTTTTAAAATAGGAGAGAGATGATTAGCTTCATAATTTAGAAAGATCTCTGGTTGTAGTGCAGCTAGAGGTTTGCACAGGGGGCTGGATGTGAAATTCTGTCTCTTTGGGGCAGTTAGAGCAGGCAGATAGTGTAGCTTGCAGGTTAGAGCACTGGATTCAGACCCTGAGCCTCCTTGGTTGACTTTCTTGGCCCTTGTCCTCCCTACTTCAGAGGACCTACAGCAAGGCACTTATCTCGTTCAGGCTTCCTTTCTCTATTTATTGAAAAAAGTTATAAACTGCCAATCTTCCAGAACTGTTTGAACTTAAATGTGATAGCGTAGGTAGAGAACCTGGAATGTGGGGTGTGCACAGTGAAGGGTAACTATTATTTATTTCTTTGGTTCCCCCAACACCCTGGGCAGTTTTTAGTAGGCAGGCTGCAGGTGTCATCCATCTCTTTATCCCCATAGAACTTGGTGCTCAATTATTTTCCCTTACTGGGCCCTGTTTGTTGTCATACACATACCTGCACCTAAGACTTTGCTCAGGCTGGCCCCTCCCGGCTGAAAGTGCCCTTCCCACCCTGTTGCCCATCTATGTCTACACGTCCCCCACCCAGTCCTCACTCCTACAGGCAGCCTTTCCTAATTACATCATTCCCCCTTACTCTGGAGCCTCGGTGATGTTTAAGCTCACTGTACCATGTGTAACGACCATTCTACGTCCTTGTTTCCACTCTGAGCTCCAGGAGAGCCTCTCCCCTTTTCTTCCTCACTCTTCTGAATTCCCACACAGCTGGGCACAGAGCAGTAATAACAAAATGGTTAAGAAGTCATGTTCTCAGCGCACCTGGCTGGCTCAGCCAGAAAAGCATGCAACTCTTGACCTTAGGATTGTGAGCTTGAGCCCCATATTGGATACAGAGATTTCTAAAAAAAAAAAAAATTTAATTTAAAAAAGAACTTATGTTCTCAGACAAGGCCTAATTAAAATCCTGGTTCTGCTACTTTTACTGGACAAATCACTTCCCCTGCCCACCTTTTTTATTCATGTAATTTCTACATCCAACATGGGGCTCAAACACATAAAGTCAAGATCAAGAGTTGCATGCTCCACTTTCTCAGCAAGCCAGGTACCTCTTAGTTTCCTTTTCTGTGCCTCAGTTTCTTCATCTCAGAACCAAGAATATATTAGTACCTACCTACTACGGTTTTAGGGAGGACTGAATGGGGTGACGTGTATGAAAGATCAATCTTGCTCAACAAATAGAAATTTGCATTAAATTATTATTAACCTTTCACTATTAAGTTAAAAGCAAAGCCTGTGTATGTTATGTGGAATATATCTCAATAAAGCTGTTAAACACAACAGAGCAGGCTACAAAATGTTACAAAATGCATGTTTCCATTTTTTTGCAAAATGCCAAAAGGACTATACTCACATGTTAACAGAAGTAACATCTGGATATTAATTTTCTTTTAAAATTTGCTACAATGAATATATATTTCTTAAGTTATAAGAACAAAGGCTTTCAGGGGCACCTGGGTGACACAGTCAGTTAAGAGCTGGACTTGGTTTAGGCTCACGTGGTAATCCCATGGTCATGAGATCGAGTCTCTACATCAGGCTCCCCTCGCACAGCGTGGAGCTTGCTTGAGATTTTTTTCTCCCTGTCCATCTGCCCCTCCAGCTCCTGCTCTTTCTCTCTAAAAGAAAAATTTAAAAACAAAACAAAACAACAAAAACAAACAAAGGCTTTCACCAAAAAAGCAGATTAGGAAGTTGCTACCAGCACTTCTGTTGCTGGTATTCTTCCCATGAGAGTGGAAACCCCATGAGGACAGGGAACCCACTTTGCCTTGCGCAGAAGGGCCCTGAACAAATATTGACACAAAGGTCACTGGACCGGGAGCTTCTCCGGCACCCGCGCCTGCAGTACCGCTCTCTCCCTGTGGGTGGCAGGCTGCGCATGTGCGGGCACCGCCCACGGGTCTGCACCCGCAGGATCTGAGCCTGCGACCTTCAACTTGGCTGTCGGGTCTCGGGATCCTTGAAGGAAGGGAGGAGGTGGAACTTGCGAGAGGGATAAAAGAAGCCTAGCCCTTGCCTCGGGGCTCTTTTTTTCTTTCTTTCTTTTTAAGATTCTTTTTATGAGAGACACAGAGAGGCAGAGACATAGAGGGAGAGGTAGGCTCCTCGAAGGGAGCCTAACGTGGGTCTCAATTTGGGGACCGGGATCACGCCCTGACCCAAAGGCAGACGCTCAAACGCTGAACCACCCAGGCGTCCCTCCCTCGGGGCTCCTTCTTAAGGCCTTGCCTCTGAAATTTTTCCCGTGAAAATCTTCACTTCCTAGAGGATGTTCCCCAGCTCTTCCAACTCGCGTCTTAGTGGATGGCGGACAGGAGAGACTGAAAAGCCCCCTGGGCCTGGGGGGCGGGGTGGGCGGGAAAGAGATAGAGATCATTCTGAAAATCTTCATCTTTGGGCACCTATATGGCTCAGTGGTCGAGCGTCTGCGTTGGGCTCGGCGTGTGATCCCTGGGTCCTGGGATCAAGTCCCAAACTGGGCTCCCTGTGAGGAGCCTGCTTCTCTCTGCCTGTCTCTGCCTCTCTCTGTGTGTCTCTCGTGAATAAATAAATAACATTTTTTAAAAAGAAAGAAAAATCTTCATCTCTGTAACTCATAACTCACAGGGCGCTGCGCTTGGCATTGACTATCCCCACCCAGTAGCTCTTTGATCTTAGGAGGGAGGTGTGTTAGCATCCCCCTCTTGCTAGGCTACTGTGGTTTAGAGAGGTAGTGATCGCTTAGAGAGACAGACCTCAGCTGTGTTTGATTCCAAATCCCTTCCCTTGATCGATGCCTATGTGTCAGGCTGAGATTACCCTTGGTGGAGGCATGTGTGCATCTAACTCACCATTAAATTATTAATACTAATCGCATCTATTTAGCCTATCCTTACTGTAGGGTTGGCACTCGACATATACTATCTCATTTAATTCTTCCAGCAACCCATGAAGAAGTACTGTTACCGCCATGTTACAGATGAGGAAACTGGACCTCAGAGAAGCAAAAATGGACACAACTAGAGACAAGTTGACTGAGGCAAGATTCAAAGGCACAGCTGACCCCACTCTTTGCATTCAACCAGTACATGCTCTTTTTTTTTTTTTTTTTTTTTTTTTTAAGTAGACTCTAGTCCAATGTGGGGCTTGAACTCATGACCCTGAGATCAAAAGTCACATGCTCCAGGGTGCCTGGGGGGCTCAGTTCGTTAAGCATCTGTTTTTGGCTCAGGTCATGATCCTGGGGTCCTGGGGTCCTGGAACTGAGGCCCAGGTCAGGCTTCCTGCTCAATAGGGAGCCTCCTTCTCCCTCTGCTCATGCTCTTGTTCTCTCTCTCTCTCTCAAATGGATACATTTTTAAAAAGTTTTTAAAAACTAAGTGTATTTTTAAGTTTTTAAATTTTTATTATGTTTTAAGATTTTATTTACTCATTCATGAGAGGCACAGAGAGACAGGCAGAGACATGGGCAGAAGGAGAAGCAGGCTTCCTGTGGGAAGCCCAATGCAGGATTGATCCGAGGACCCCAAGATCATGACCTGAGCCAAAGGCAGACCTCAACCACTGACCCACCCAGGTGCCCCAAATAAATGTATTTTTTAAAAAAGAGTCACATGCCCACTGAGTGAGCCAGCTAAGCACCCCCAGTATATGTTTTTTTCTTAACTATTTAAGTATTGGAGTATTGACTAGCTAATACATCTCTATGGTTCAAATTACCAAAAAATAAAAATTAAAGAAGGAAAAGTCACCTCCTATCCCTGTCCCCCAGCCACACCGTTTCATTGCAAAGAAAGCCACCCTACTAGAGACTTAAAATGAATCTTCTAGAGATATTCTGTGCATAGACGAGCACTTGTTTTACTGCCTTTTATACAGTCACCACTGATTTTCTAAAACACAGGAAGGACTGAGTCTTATTTAGAACTGAGTGTGGAGGGATACCTGGGTGGCTCAGCGGTTGAGTGTCTGCCTTTGGCTCTGGGCATGATCCCGAGATCCAGGATTGAGTCCCACATTGGGCTCCTTGCAGGGAGCTTGCTTCTCCCCCTGTCTGTGTCTCTGCCTCTCTCTGTGTCTCTCATGAATAAATAAATAAAATATTTTTAAAAATGTCTTGAGCACCTGGGTGGCTCAGAGGTTGAGCATCTGCCTTTGGCTCAGGTCGTGATCTTGGGGTCCTGAGATCAATCCTGCATCAGGCTTCCCACAGGGAGCCTGCTTCTCCTTCTGCCCATGTCTCTGCCTCTCTGTGCCTCTCATGAATAAGTAAATAAAATCTTTTTTTTTTTTAAAGAAATGTCTCTTTCATCCTCTCCATTCCCCCTTTAGTTATGGGCACTGTTCACTCTCCCCTGGACTATTACAGTCATCTCCAGACTGATCTCTCTCCTTGTAGCTCACTGCCCTCTGTCTATTCTCCATATAGCAGCCAGGGTGTCCCTTCTGAAGCCCAGCTCTGACCATATGACCACTCCACTTTGCACCCCTTCAATGGGTTTCTGTTCCCCTAAGATAAAACCCTTATTCTGACCTCCACCATCCTGAAAGCTACAATCACTGCTTATCCCCACTATTTTTACTAAGGACACTCCATTCATCCTCTGAGCTAGCCTTCTTTCTGTTTCTCTCTGTTTTTATTTCCAACTTCAGGGGCTTTAGTCATGCTGTTCCCTCTGTCAGGAGTTCTCTTTCCACTACTTATCTCCCTAATGTCTAAATACCCTGGGAGCTCCATGAGAGCAGGGACCCTTGTCTGCCTTGCTTACTTCTATATCCCCAACACCATACATAGTGCTTAATATTTTTTTAAATTTTATTTATTTATTCATGAGAGACACAGATAGAGAGGCAGAGACACAGACAGAGGAGAAGCAGGCTCCATGCAGGGAGCGCGATGCGGGACTCGATCCCGGGATTCCAGAATCATGCCCTGGGCCAAAGGCAGGGGCCAAACCCCTGAGCCACCTGGGGATCCCCTGCTTAATATTTTTTAAACAAGGTGATTGTGCATCTTTATTGTTTTAATATTTTATTTATTTATTCATGAGAGACACAGAGAGAGAGGCAGAGACACAAGGAGAGGGAGAAGCACCCCCATGGGGAGTGTAATGTCGAACTCTATTCCAGGACCCTGGGATCATGACCTGAGCCAAAGGCAGACATTCAACCACTGAGCCACCAAGGCATCCCAGCTTCCTTATTAAAAAAAAAAAAAAAAAAAAAAAAAAAAAATATATATATATATATATATATATATATATATATATATATGTATTTATTTGAGAGAGAGAGAGAGAAAACATAAGCATGGGAGGGGCAGAGGGAGAAACAGACTCACTACTGAGTGGGGAGCTCCATGCGGGGCTCCATTCCAGGACCCTGAGATCATGACCCTGAGCTGAAATCAAGAGTCAGACACTCAACCAACTGAGCCATCCAGGCACCCCAAAATTCTACTTCTTTAAATTTTGACACAACTTTTAGACTCTACCATGCAATATAATGTCATATCTTCTGTTTTCATCTGATAGCATTATGCACTCTAACTCTACTGCTATAGCCTAAACTCCACTCAGGAAATCACCATACCCCTAGGTCTGCATTTCCCATGATGGGCAGCACAGTGACAAATATTAATCATTCTAAAAAATTTTATTTTATTTATTTTTTGAAGATTTTTATCTATTTGTTTGACAGAGAGAGGACAAGTAGGCAGAATGGCAGGCACAGAGAGAAGGAGAAGCAGGCCCTCTCCAAGCAGAGAACTCAATGTGGAGCTCGATCCCAGGACCCCATGACCTGAGCCGAATGCAAATGTTCAATTGACTGAGCCACCCAGACGCCCCTAAATTTTTTTTTTACCTTGAAAATTTTTATTATTATTTTGCTATTGTTGTTCTAATGACAAAAGAAAATATGCCTGTCGTAAAAATTTCAGACAGAAATAAATCAGAAGGTAAAAGTCCCCAGTGGGTCCTCTCTATAGAGCTATTGTTTGATTTAAATGGCACTTATAAAAAAATAAATTAAATAAATGACACTTATAACATTGTTTCTATTTGTAGACTTTGCAGGGGAGAAAGAGAAGGCAACTTGGCTTGCCCATGGTCAGCTCCTCCACTTAATTTCTGGGTCCCATCCTCCCCCTGGTTATGCACATAGCATTGTTCCTGACATTATACCTTATCCGTGTTGAAGTTGGCATACGTGATTCTGGTGGCGAGGAGGTCTCTTTAAACCTTACCTGTGATGAAGACCACTCTCACACTTCAGTCAGACTCTAGGTCTCCATTCAACTTTGCGAACGTCAAATGAACTTGAACCCTGATGTGAAGTGGTGAAATTGAAACACTTAATGAAATTCCCGGTCAAACTGAACCCAGGTTTGAATCTTGCCTTCATCACTAAATGTGTCACACTCCAGCAGTTTGGCTTTCTGTTCCTGGAAAAAGCCAATCTTGTTCTCACCTGAGGGCCTTTGCAATTACTGGGCCCTCTGCCTGGAACCCTCTTCCTCCACCTGTCACGTGGTGTGCCTCCCCTTAAATATCAGCCTTTCAGGAGAGATCTTACCTGGTCACTTTCTCTAAAGGAAGCCCCCTGTCTTTATCACAAGTATCATGTATTTATTTTTTTTAAGACTTTTATTTATTCATGAGAGAGAGAGAGAGGCAGAGACATAGGCAAAGGGATAAGCAGGTTCCCTGCAGAGCAGGGAGCCCAGTGCAGGACCCCAGGATCAATCTGAGGACCCCAGAATCACAATCTGAGCCGAAGGCAGCTGCTTAACCAACTGAGGCACCCAGGCCCCACAAGTATTTTTTAAATAAAAAATTTTAAAGTTTATTTATTAAATAACCTCTCCTCTCAACATGAGGCTCAAACTCACGATCCCGAGATCAAGAGCCACATGCTTCTCTGACTAGGCCAACTAGGCAGCGCGAAAGTATTTTTTTAAAAAGATTTATTTATGGGGCAGCCTGGGTGGCTCAGCAGTTTAGCACCATCTTCAGCCCAGGATGTGATCCTGGAGACCTGGAATCGAGTCACAGGTCGGGCTCCCTGCATGGAGCGAGAGAAGAGAGGGGACAAAGGCAGAGGGAGAGAGTCCCCAGCAGACCCTGCTGAGTGCGGAGCCTGACACAGGGGTTGATCTCACGACTCTGAGATCATGACTTGAGCCAAAAGTCAAGAGTTGGAGGCTCAACCAACTGTGCTACCCACGTGTCCCAAGCATCATTTTTTCAGTAGCACAAATCATAACCTGTTTTTTGTTTTATTTTCTAGATTGGTTTGTTCGTGTAGGTTCTTTTTTTTTTTTTAAGATTCTATTTATTTGGGGATCCCTGGGTGGCTCAGTGGTTTAGGCGTGATCCTGGAGTCCTGGGATCGGGTCCCACGGTGGGCTCCCTGCATGGAGCCTGCTTCTCCCTCTGCCTGTGTCTCTGCCTCTGTGTGTGTGTGTGTGTGTGTCTCATGAATAAATAAATAGGATCTTTAAAAAAGAAAGTTTCTATTTATTTATTTGACACACACAGAGAGAGAAAGAGCACACAAGCAGGGGAGGCAGGGAGGACAGAGGGAAAGGGAAAAACAGGTTCCCCGCTGAGCATGGAGCCCCCACTATGTGGGGCTGGATGCCTGGTCCTCAAGATCACAACCAGAGCTGAAGGCAGAGGCTCAACTGACTGAGCCACCTAGGCTCCCCTAGAGTGTAGGTTCTATGAAGGAATTTGATTTGTCTTTTGTTGCTGTATCCCCAACACTTTGCACTGTTCCTGGGCCTGAATGCTAACATCCAACATTTTCTGTGGTCCTACTGTGCGCTAAGCACTCTTCTAAGTATTTCATAGAAAAATTCATTCTATTCTTAAAAAACAAAACCTAAAAAAGCCCACCAAAACAAAAACAAAAAACAAACCTCATTAGAGATTGTAGGTATTATTACTAGCCTCCTTTGCCAGAGAGGAAACTGAAGCATTGGAAGGTCAAGTAACAGATGTCAAAGGACAGGTACCTAGAAAGTGGCCAAGGGCAGATTTAAATCCAGGTTAGCCAGGGCCAGAATCCTACTACCCATTTCAAGATGAGTTATCAATGGGGACCATGAGGGTTATTCCAACTGGGAAGAGATCCTGCAATTGCTCTGTAATAGGGTAGATCTAAGGAGCAGGTGTTCTCTGGGAACCCTTTACAAAGGAATTCTCTTCCACTTATTCAGATGTCACCATTTGCTGCTGGGTGCTAAGAACTCTAGATAGAAGGCCTTAGTTCAAACAAACAAAGGCTTAGCATTGACAATGGAGGTGAAAACAGCATCCAGATTAGAGGATGATCGGCTTCCACCCACCATTAGGCTGATAAGAGAGGCCTCTAACGTCCTGGGAGACCACACCTCCCAGCCAGCCCGAATTCTCTTCCACGCCCATTTTCTTCACCCAAAATGTAATGAAGCAGATGCTTCTATCTAAGAAAGCTTTGGAAAACAGTCACTTCCTCTGCAAAGTCTTTCTAACACCTCAGGCTGAGTCAGGCATCTCTTCCACCTTTCCTCAGGCCCTGGCTTCATCATTCCATTAGGTTGTACCTTCCATTCCCGGTTCCCCTGACTGTGATCTCCCTAAGGGCAGAGACCAGCTTCTTCATTGTTGTATCTCTTCCCCTTCTTCTTGCCCTGTTCACTCCTGCTCACTCTTCAGATTTCATCTTAAAGGCCACCTCCTCCAAGAAGCCTTCTCTGGCAACCCTCACAATCTGTATAGAAAACTTACCTGTGCTCTCATGTCTTCAACCAAGCATTGAATATTTCCCAAGGGCCTACTCTGTGCCAGGATCCAGAAGTGAACCAGACATAGTCTCTATCCCTTAACCCCTCCCTCACACTCTAAGACTCTTGGCCCCCACTGATAAAAGTTTAGGGCCTGTATTCTGATTCCTTTGTTAACACAGTGTCCTGGGGATAAATTAGGCTCTTCGATTAAGTCTAAATTCTTGCCCCAGTTTGAATGCCCTACTTACTGGAAGCCTTTATTTCCCTTCCCCAAACCTCGTTTTCCCCAGCCTCTAGAAAGAGGATAATAATGCCTGCAGCCCAGAGTAGTTGTGAGAAATAAATAGACTTGGAAGTGTTTTACAAACTGTAAAGTGCTATGCCAATATTAGACATTACTGGCTGGAGAGAGATGAAATAGAAATCAGTAAATAATTAAGAACCATACCACCCCTTTCCTTTAAAAAAAAAGAAAAAAACCAAAATATTATTCTGTAGTAGGAGCTTTTATGCAACCTGCTCAAATGAGTGGTTGGTAAGTTTATTGAAAAAGTCCACTGAAACAGGAAATGGTAAAAATAATACTTACAACCCTTAAATATCCTATTTTAATGTAAAAACCTATTGCTATATATTCATTCGCCAGTCTTTTGATGTTGGGCCAAAGCCTTGTCTTTGAGGCTGATCTGAGCCAGCTGGTTGGAGTTTCCCCACATGCTTCTTACAGGAACCACTCCCCTGAGCTTCTTAAAAGTTGATGTAGATCTGAAGGCCCTGGTTGTCCAGATTTTTAGAATTCCGCCTCCATCCCCATCCAAAAGTCTTTCGTTGTCTAAACCACACCTACCCCAATTTACTCCCCCCACAGTCAGTGGCTTATGACAAAAGTTTATTTTTTGCTCATACTGTGTGACCATAGTGGGTCAAGCTGGGGCTTTCCTTCTTTCTTTTCTTTCTTTCTTATTGATTTTGTTTTTTAGAGAAGTTTTAGATTCACAACAATGATTAGCCAAAGATACAGAGAGTTCTCATACACTCCCTGCCCCACTCCATGGATAGCCGCTCCCACTATCAACATCCTCCACCAGAGAAGTACCTTTGTTAGAATTGATGAACCCACACTGACACATCAAGATCACCCAAAGTCCATAGTTTACATTAGGCTTCATTCTCAACACAGTGCATTCTATGGGTTTGGACAATTATGTAATGACCTGTACCAACCAACTTTGAAAGAATCTTTCCAGAACATTCAACTGTGTTTATAGAAACATCAGTTTTCTTTTCCAACTTCCATGTTATCAATTTGTCGCATACAATTACATGATTTAATTACAAGAGTAATTGATGGAAGAACCAATCCAGCTGACTCTTGGTAAGCACACAGCCACATCATTAAGTCAGCAGGAGGAGTTAGTTACTGGTCATACTAGAAATGAGTCCTCCAGCTGCTGTGGGCATGGCATCGTTCCGGATTTTACAGTAGGCAAGATGAGTGTTGATTAATCCGGTGAGCCAGCTTCAGTGAGTTCTTAATCCAGTGAGTTAGTTAATCCAGAAAGCTTCTACTATACCACTGCGTATAACAAAAAGTCATTCTCTGAGTAATTTGCAAGACTAAAGCAGATTCTGTCCTTCCTTCTTATATTTTATATTTTTTAGGGTTTTTTTTTTTTTGCACCTTTAAAATGGGTGAAAGGTTTTGTTTTTTGCTTTTTTTTTTTTCAGTTAATTAATATACGGTCACATATGCCAAGTGCTAGATGAATATACTAGACTTCAAATTCTTTGAATTGAGCCTATTGTAATAGGATAGGCTGGACGTGACATAACATGCCTAAGTGGGATAATGACAGTGGAGAAATCCTGGTATTAGGCAGTGGTTCTCAAAGTGCACTCCAGGACCCGCAGCAGCAATATCACCTGGGAACTTGTTAGAAATGTAAATTCTCAAGCTCCACCCCCGACCTGCTGCATCAGAAATTTAGGGGTGTGGCCCAGCAATCTGTGTTTGAACAAGCCCTCCAGGGGATTGGGGTGCTCCCTTAAATGAACAGATGTTTCACATCCCAGGTTTATCACTTAGGGACTGTGTCAGACAAGTCATTGTATTCTCTGAGTCTATTTCCTCTCTGGAAAATAAGAAGGGTAACAAACCTTCCTTACAAGGAGATTGCGAAGATTAAATGAGATAATGCCTGTAAAATTCATAGTACAGTGCCTGACCCACGGCAGGGAAGAGTTGATATTATTATCAGAGACTCACAAGTGGTGGCTCTAATTAGGGCTAAAAACATGTGAGAGAAATGGGAAAAGATGTGAGATGTTTTAAAATATTTCTGAGCACCTACACAATAGCATGCACTTTGACCTCATTATGACCCTTTGCCTTCCTAACAAATGTGTTGAACTAGGTACAATTATACTCTCCCCACTACCCAGATGCAGAGACTGAGGCTTGATGAGGCTGAATGACAGCTAAGAAGATCTGAAAGCTGACCAATTCCATGTGTCCCATGTGTCCCAACCCATCCTCTGCCCCAAACAAATGTAGGCAGATTGGCGGCTCCCAAGGCCGGCCCTGCCCCCACCCCCAACCTGTCTTCCAGAATCTGGCTGTTCTCCCAACTCTGTTGCCTCATGCGGGAGAAGACTTGAATTTCCTGCAGAAGTCATGGCAGGATTGTTTTCTGGTGCTCCAGAAGTCAGGCCTTTCAACTAATCCCTGCTGCATCAGGATTTCCTAGTTCTATACCCTGGCCATTTCTGCTGCTTTGGACCCTCCCCCAGCTTCAGCCAACACTAGCATGATTCAGTTTTGGACCTCTGACCAGAATTAATAATGCATCAAATCATTAGTTCATCAGATATTCCACCTGTGATGTGCCAGGCAATAGGAGTACAGAGAAGAGCAAAACAGACATGGACCCTACTGCAGAAAACCTGAATATTCAAATAAACGACACACAGAAGCAGATAAATACCGTACAGTAGGGTCAGTGCAGACATGGAAATACAACCTGGCTCCGTGAGAGCCCAGAAGAGGCACTTGATCCAGTTCAGGAGTGGGAGAGGAAACCTGGAAGGCTTCCTGGAGGAGGTGACCTCTAAGTTGATTGAAAGGTGTCCACCTTAGCGTTTCATCAATTTCTCATTTTGTAGCTGGAGAAATGAGTCCAGAGAGAATGATTTGGCTCATTCATTCATTAAGCAAGCAAATATTTCCCCAGTGTCTACATTTCCCCAGTATGGGGCCCTGAGCCTGAAGATACAGAGGAAATGAGGAAAACAGCCCTGCTTAAAGGCTGGAAAGGTATAGAGAGAGGCCCTCAAATACCCAGGGGACCTCATCAATTAAAGCCCATTAGCGTCTTTGGGGCGGGGGTCTTGTACTCTTGTATTTTATTTTTATTCAATCATTTAAGGGTCAGGTTATTGCAGTAGCTTTAGGTAGAGTCAAATTCTCCCTTTTCAGATGTAGAGCTCTGTGACTTTTGACAAATATCCACAGAGCTGTGACCACTGTCGTGATAAAGAAAGAGAACCTCGAGGATCCCTGGGTGGCTCAGCAGTTTGGCGCCTGCCTTTGGCCCAGGACGTGACCCTGGAGTCCTGGGATCGAGTCCCACGTCGGGCTCCCTGTATGGAGCCTGCTTCTCCCTCTGCCTGTGTCTCTGCCTCTCTCTGTCTCTCTCAAAATGAATAAATAAATAAAATCTAAAGAAAAGAAAGAAAAGGGAAAAAAAAGAAAAGAAAGAAAAAAAGAAGAGAAAAGAAAAGAAAAGAAAAGAAAAGAAAAGAAAAGAAAAGAAAAGAAAAGAAAAGAAAAGAAAAGAAAAGAAAACATCTTCCGCGGCTCATCGCCCCCACCCCACCCCACCCACCCCCGGGTCCAGGCTTACCTCCCGATTCACCGCGGAACCTGGGCGGATCCTCCCCTCCCTGACCCTCAGTTTCACCACCTGTAAAATAGGGACCATCAGGTCTTTCTTACGGGGATGATGTGCGGATGCCGGGCACACAGTAAGCGCTCAATAAACAGTCGTTGTTACTGGGATGTCCCTCTCCCTCTTCCCGGTTCTAGCTCTTTCCAGCTCTCCCTCGCCCTCTGGGTCTCTCTGTCTCTGTCTCTAAAACACACGCGCGCGCACACACACACACACACACACAAAGACATTTTTTGAAGCCTCTTGTTTCTCCGAGAGGTTTTATTTATAGGCCGCGCCTCATTGTGAATGTGAAAAGGAGAAAGCCCAGGCCCTCCGTAGACCTTTCATGTGTAAATCAGCCCGGGCCCGGAGCACCGGGGTCACCGGGAGGAGGATTTCACTCTTAATTACTCCTGGAGAAAGCGGGCGGGAGCGGGGCCGGCGCAGACTCCACCCTCGGCCAGGGAGGCCCGGCCTGGGCCCCTCGCTCCGCGGGCTGGGGAGCGGCGGCTCGCCCCGGGCCCCGGGTCCCGGGTCGGCCCGGGGCGCGCGCGTCCTGGCCTGGCCTTGATTTCGGCTGCGCTCGGGCCAGGGAGGAGGCGCAGGTGCCTCCGGGGAGCAGGGCCCCAAGGGGGTTTCTTTGACGCCAAGACGTTTGGACGTGGAAAGAGGGCAAACAGCTTTGGCAGAGTGGGAGGTAGGGAGCGATGGTCTGCGAAAGGCCCAGGGGAGGCCTTACATTAAAAAAAAAAAAAAAAAAAAAAAGATCCCCCAAAGGTCTTTTATTCCTTCTTTCTTTTCCTGTGTAAAAATAACATGCTCTAGGAAAAAAAAAAAAAAAAAAAAAAAGTAGGGAAGTATTCTCACGGGGCCCTGAACGTTGTTTACCTCGGGGAATTAATTCGGAGACAAGGAGAGGGACATTATTAACACTTTTTGTAACGCATTTCTTTTTGACTTGTTACAATGACTGTGTGTTGTCTTTCATAATTAAAAGAGAGATACTTTTCATAATATCTGTGATACGGTTTTCTGAGGAGCAAAGAAATTCATAGTGTAAAACGTTGAGAAAATAAAGTATAAAAACCATCCACGATCCCCTCCAAAGAAAGTCACTTTTAATATTTAAGTAAAAGGCCTTTGATGATTTATTTCTACGCCAAGCTTTTCGGGTTTATTTCTGTGTGTTTGTTTTGCGCACTTGCACTGCGCACTTTTGGCACAACCTTAACACGCTGAGGTTTTTTTCCCCATTTGTCTTTTCATGTGTCTTCTATGTATTTATGTTAATGCATGGCAGTATCTTGAAATTTAAAAATACACAAACCCTTGGATCCCCAACAGTTCCACATCTATTCTACAGATGTGCTCACGGGGTGGGAAAAGGTAAATAATATAAGCAAATACGTTCATTGTAGCAGTGTTTATAAAAGCGTAAGCTAGCAATAATATTGATGCTCACCAGCAACCTCGATGATCATCAGTAGAGGCTTAATTAAAGAAATTATCATGTGCCATTACAGTAGAATGTTTTGTAGGCATTATAAAAGAATATCATACATGTCAAGATACCCCAAAATTTATGCTGCCTTGAATAACAAAGCAAGTTTCAGAATAATTTATATTGTGTGAATCTCTCCCTCTCCATATATATATATATATATATGGATGATTATACCTAGATGTATATGCACAGAAAATTGAAACTTTCTGGAAGAACACACATGAAACTGGTAATGGTTACTTTTGAGGAAGGAGACTAAGGGGTATAGAGGAGTCAAGAACTTTTACTTTTCACCTCACACCTTTGTGTATCAATTGAATTTTTATCTTAATGTGAGCATATATTTGTAATTTAAAAAACTAATAAAATGTACTCCAGCTATATACAGTTCTAATATATATTTATTAAGGAAAATATGATGTTCACAGAATAAACACAAAGTTCATTAAAGAAATGCAGCATTGATTTTAAAAAATACAATTCCCTATTACCATCTGAAGACAAGCATTATTAACATTTTGGTTAATTTCTGTCTAGTTTTACTTCTAAATATATTTTGTTAACTTAAAAAAATATACTAATGGAAAATATACACAAACGATGCATTTGTACAAAAGTTAGAAAATAAATACCACTCAAACCCTGCTATTCAGAAATAACCACTGTTTACATTTTCGTGTATAAACTTTGAATGTTTCCCTGCAGCGTTTTCTTTGGGGAGTTGATTTTGTTTTTGCTTTTTTTTTTTTACACCATTCCTTCTATATATGTAAATTTGTTTTCCTTATATTCATTCATGCATTTTTATATGCTCTTCTATGTTATTATAAACGATTCACAAATATAATTTTAATAGTTACAAAATATCACAGCCGTAAACAAAAAGTCCTTCACTCAAACATTTCCCTCTTAGTGATAGCTAAGTTGTTTCCAAGTTTTTGTGATTATAAACAACTCAGATGAACAGGTCATACTTACATTTTTTCCTCTATGTCAAATAGTATCTTCATATCTCAGCAGCAGAGTTTCTAGGCTAAAGGGTATGTCTGTTTTTCAGGCTCTCTCTTTTTCTTAAGATTTTATTTTTCAGTAATCTCTCCACCCAATGTGGGGCTCGAACTCACAACCCCCCTTCCCATCAAGAGTCACGTGCTCTAAGAACTAAGCCAGTCAAGCTCTCCTTTTTCAGGCTCTTAACAAGCATCATCCAATCATTTCTTGAGTGTACAACGAATAGAGGCATTCTGGAGGGGGAGAAAAGATGGGAAGGAGAGAGTTCAGCTTGACAAGATTGGGTGGGAACACCTGAATTTTTATTTCTCTGCCTGTCTGCTGTGGCTTTCCCCTTTCTCTCCTAACATTGCAGCAACTATCCCCAACTGCTGAGCATTTGCTCTGTGCTTCGCACTTGACATACATTATCAATTTAATTTCCACAAGAACCCTAAAAGGTGGGTGGTCTATCATCCCC
This sequence comes from Vulpes vulpes, assembly GCF_048418805.1. Lineage (NCBI taxonomy): Eukaryota > Metazoa > Chordata > Mammalia > Carnivora > Canidae > Vulpes > Vulpes vulpes. The sequence continues at coordinate 16,485,295 of NC_132789.1, read as the reverse complement.
AATTTACAGAAGAAGAGACTGAGGTTTACGGAGGCAACTGTACTCCCAAGATCATGTAGCTGGGAAGTGGGATGGCTGAGATTTGAACCAAGCAAACTGATTTCTTTTGCATAAATTTATAGACCGATCAAACTCCCATTTTCTAGATAGAAAAACTGAAGCAAAAGAGGGGATGTGAATTGCCCCAAGAAGTAGCCTCGCTCAGATTGCTGGACCTTTTCCCACTATGCTCCATTGTCTGCTCACAGGGCGCTAATCCAGGGAGTTGGGACTGAAGGCGCTCCAAAATTCTTTGTCTTAGAAAAATCTTCCTGTGGGGCTTGTGGGTTCCAAAAAAACTCAGTCTCTCAGAACCACAGCTCCAGCTGTGTGTCTCCCCTCCAGGGCCGGGTGCTGCCTGTCCATCAGAAGAAGAAGGAGGAGGAGGACGAGGATGAGGAGGATGAGGAGGACGAGGAGGACGAGGAGGACGAGGACAAGGACGAGGAGAAGGAGAAGAAGAAAAGAAAGAAGGAAAGAAAGGAAATAGTTAAGCACCCACATGCCCAGGCAGGGAGGAAATCAGGCAGCCCCAATGCATGTTCAGCCATGGCCATTCCATGGTTAGGAGTATGAAGTATTAAGAGGAACATAAAAGAGATGAGTGAAGAGAAGAAGGAAAATGCCCAAAGAAGGAGTGCATTCTGAGAAGGACCCCGAAAAGAGACAGTGGAGAAGGAGATGATGTCTGGAAGAAGTGAATTGGAATCAGCTGATCCCCTCAGGTAAGCAAAAACTTAATATCCTAGTCTGAGTTCCCGCTTCAAAGAATTGTAGGGAGTCTGGCCTAGAAGTTCCAGCCACTGAATTTTACAGACAAAGCCTCTATGGCAGAGAGAGAGAGAGAGAGAGAGAGAGAGAGAGAGAGAGAAACTCTTTCTGGGCCACAGACCTGGTAAGCCTGGGATTCTGCAGTTGCCTCTGACATTGCCTTCTGTCACATTGTCCCATCATCTGTTGACTGGAGGTCAGAGCCCCAGGAAGTGAAGATCTAGATCTGTCTTCCCTGCTCAAGGCTGTGCTGTGCTCCCTGCTTGTGTGGATCCAGATGCTCTGATGCCAAGGATGGAGAGGCAACTGGTGGGATGGAAAATTCCAGGAAGGCCAGGACAGTAGGCATCCATCCATCCATCCATCCATCCATCCATCCATCCACTTATCCATCCATCCATCCATCCATCCACTTATCCATCCATCCATCCATCCATCCACTTATCCATCCATCCATCCATCCATCCATCCATCCACTTATCCATCCATCCATCCATCTCTCCATGCATTCATGCATGCATTCATATATCCATTGATTTGTCTATTCATCTGCCAGTCCTTCTCTTCATCCATCTATCCATCCACAGGGACATCCATGGGTATCCATCATCCATGTTAACACTAATTGATAATCACAGGAGTGTCCTGGTTAAGACTGAATTCTGGAACCAGACTCCCTGAATCCTGGCTCCACTGCATACAAACCATGTGACCTTAGGCAAATTACCTAGCCTCTCTGTGTCTTCGTTTTCTCCTCTATAAAATGCAGATAACAATATCATATCAACCTCACAGGGCTGTTGTGTTAAATGAGTTAATCCACTTAAAGTACTTAGAACTGGTTCATCACACCACTTATTACTATTTAAGGATGTGCTAAATGGGATCCTGAATTTGAAAAAAGTGCAATGAGGAGGGTCTGGGTGGCTCAGTCGGTTAAGCATCTGCCTTCAGCTTTGTCATGATCCCGGAGTCCTGGAATCGAGCCCCACATTGGGCTCCCTGCTCAGTGTGGAGTCTGCTTCTGCCTCTGCCCCTCTACCCGCTTGTGATCACATGCTCTCTGCCTCTGTCTCTGTCTCTGTCTCTCTCTCAAATACATAAAATCTCTAAAAATTTGAATACAATGTGGTGGAATACAGAGGCAAAAGCAAACAGTTTGGTTTGAGGGCCAACTCTGGGAAAGCTGAGGCTCCTGTTCCTCAATTCACTGTTTTCAGGGTCCTCGTTTGGAGTCCAGTGATGAGCAGACGGGAGACTGGACTCCCTCGGCCATGGTTTGGGAAACCATGTAGCAGATGCTGTGGTGCATTGCCCTGGTCCCCACCTTTAGGACAGAGCTATGTATGTCCCTAGCTGCAGGAGGAGGTAACTGATGGCTCACAGCCGAGTCCCTCTCTGCAACTTGCCCATAGTTGAGGGGACCTGTCGCACTGAGGTCATGCCATCTTCTCAGGGCAGCTCATATCCTTGGACTGCACAACACAGGTATAAATATTCAGCCCCCTCGTGTCAGCTCAGGGTAACTCTAGTGGACCATGTGAGCTTCAGAGCCTCCGTTGGGGTGGCTGAAGCATCCATGAAGACTGCCTCACAGACTCTCCCTATAACTGCTTCCTTCTCTGCTTTTCCATGGGTGTTGGCCCAAAAGCACATCCTAATAAAGTTCTGCATGCGAATCTCCATCTCTGAGTCTGCTTCTCAAGAACCTGCCCTATTGGATAAAGAACACAACGTCACTTAAAGGCTGTTCACCATGTGTAATATATACAAAATTCCTGACAACGCTCTCAGGGAATGGGTATTATTTGTTACTCCCATTTGCAGATGGGGAAATTGAGGGACACAAAGGAGAGAGGATTTGCCTAGAGTCACACAGCTGGTGCATGGTAGAAGCAGCATTCAAACCCAGCAGTCAGGAGCTAGAATGTATGCACTTAACCACTACTACTACACTTCTTAATGAGCTTCTGACCAAGCGCAGGAATTCAACACGGGTGGGATGGGTGGAGGTGCACATGTGTGAATGGGGGGATGCATGTACTTGCACGTGTACCTGTGTGTTCACTGTGAGTGTGATTGCATGGGTGCATGCTTCTGTTCTCACATGCTTGCTCAGCTGGCATGAGGGTGACTGAGCAAGGCGTGTGGGGATGTATGTGCACATGGAGTCCCGCATTCAGGTTCCCACAGGATCCATCTCCCCGGCTCCTCCTCTTTTCTGTTGGTACACAGAAGGCAGGAGTGTGTGCGGATGGTGGCAGTGGTAGTGGCGGGAGGACAGGATTTGGATTCCAAAGCCAAATTGCCATTTCCGTATTCCCATCATGCCTCTCAAGATTAGGTAAGGTCTAGACTGTTGGAACATCAAGCTTTCTGTGGGGTAGAGTTGACAAGTGAGACAAGGAAGTAAGAGAATGATGCGATTTGCATCAAAGGCAGCAAGTCCAGCCTTTGGTCCTGCCGGGCCTCCAGTGAGGGTGATTGGTATCTTTTACCTCTGTTGGGGCCATATAGCAATGAGCAGGGATAAGGCTGTGGAGTGAAACTGTTGGGTTTGAATCCCAGCTTTGTCTGTTAGCTGTGTGACTTGAGCAACTTACCTACCTTCTCTGACCCTCCACTTTCTCTCCTGTAAAATGGGAGTCTAATAGTAGTAACTACCTCATAAGGTTTATGGTAAGGCTGAATACCTCTTGAAATAAAGCTGAGCCGCTAGTAAGTCTTCAATAAATGCTAGTTTTATTATTATTTTGAACCACACCAGGCAAGTAAAGGGCAGAGGAAGATGCTTTTGTCAGCAGCTACGTTATCCAACCTTGTAAAGCCAGTACTCTCATGCCTGTTTTATGTATTTATTTTAAAATTCTGTTTATTGAGCAGCCCGGGTGGCTCAGCGGTTTGGTGCCACCTTCGGCCCAGGGTGTGATCCTGGAGACCCGGGATTGAGTCCCGCATCGGGTTCCCTGCATGGAGCCTGCTTCTCCCTCTGCCTGTGTCTCTGCCTCTCTCTCTTTCTCTGTGTCTGTCACGAATAAATAAATGAAATATTTTTAAAAATAAAATAAAATTTTATTTATTTGAGAGAGAGCGCGCGAGAGAGCACAAGCAGGGAGGTGAGGGAGAAGCAGACTCCCCTCAGAGCAGGGAACCCAATGCAGGGCTTGATCCCAGGACCCTGGGATCATAATCTGAGCCAAAAGCAGACACGTAACAGCCTGAGCCACCCAAGTGTCCCTCATGCCCATTTTATAGATGAGGAAACTGAGGCTTTGCAAATGAAGTAACTTGTCCCAGGTCACACAGTCAATAAGTGACAAAACCAGATTTTATTTTATTTAAAAGATTTTATTTATTTATTCATGAGAGACAGAGAGAGAGAGAGAGAGAGAGAGAGGCAGAGACATAGGCAGAGGGAGAACCAGGCTCCTCGAGGGGAGTCTGATGCGGGACTCAGTCCTGGATCCTGGGATCACTCCCTGAGCCAAAGGCAGACGCTCAGCCACTGAGCCACCCAGGCATCCCAGATTTCATTTTTTAAAAAAAGATTTTGCTCGTTTATTCATGAGATACTCAGAGAGAGAGGCAGAGATATAGAGAAGTAGGCTCCCCACGGAGAGCCTGATGCAGGACTTGATCTCAGGACCCCAGGATCACAACCCAAGTCAAAAGCAGATGCTCAACCACTGAGCCACCCAGGTGCCGCAAAACCAGATTTCAAATGTTGATCTCACTCAGTTCCAATGTTCTTAACCACACCACAGCTGCCTTCTTGTTTGGCCTAGAAGCTTCTGGGTTGTGACAACTTGTCCTGTAAACTCTGTTCAACACAGATATTTTGCTGCCTACATGTTTTTTTCTCATGTTGCCTACTCAGAAGGGAATATGGAAGGATTTGCAGGTGGTCAGATTTTATGAAAAAAAAGTAGACATTTCTCTTTGTACAGAAAGAAATACAAACAAGACGGTTGAGACAGTCGAGTAGGGAGCTCTTAGAGGAAAATGGGAGGTTCAAAAGGCAATTAATGCTTCTGTCTGAAACTGTAAACAGATAGTTACCGGCTCTGACACCACCAGCACGCAGACAAAAGGCAGACAGAAACAGCGCACCACAAGGAAGCTGGGATAGACTACGCCCAGAGTGGAAATTAAATGTTTTCCTGAAGCAGAAAGGAAAACCATGGTTAAAGCCAAGCCATGACTCTAAGTCTGTGACTCCATGGCAGTATAAGTTTAGTGAGTTAAAGGCCTATAATTTGTACCTAGGTGTTGTGAATCTTAAAGTCTTACTCGACATTCTCTCTTGACCTAAGTTTGTAAAACAAAAGTAATAATTAAAAGTGAGTCTTCAACACACACTGTCATTTTAATCATATATATATATATATATATACACACACATATATATATACACATATATATATACACACACACATATATATATGGAGAGGGAGGGAGGGGAGAGGGAGAGGGAGAGAGAATCATTGGCATATTTAGTCAGAACTTGTGGTTGTAAGCAACAGAGAACTCAAACAGATGCAAAAAAGTAGTTAATAATAATTACTTTTTAAATGATTTATTGATATATTCATAAGTGACACACAGAGAGAGGCAGAGACATAGGCAGAGGGAGAAGCAGGCTCCCTGCAGGGAGCCCCATGTGGGACTCGATCTCAGGACCCCAGGATCATGACCTGAGCCAAAGGCAGATGCTCAAATACCAAGCCACCCAGGTGTCCCAATAATAATTATTATTAGTGGCTCACAACTAGACCTAGTCATTCAAAGATTTCATTTAGTGTCCTTGCCATATCTTGGCTCTGCTTTCTTCTATGGCTCTGTTCTCAGGCACACAAGCTCTTCTCCAGGGTGACAAGATGGCCCTCAGAAGCTCCAGGCTTGCTTTCTTCCCCTGCTGGAAGAGAGATTGCCTGTCTCCTGCTAAAACTCTCAGGGTTCCCCCTGATTCGCTGTCAATTGGGTCACATGCTCATCTTTGAACCAATCCTTTGGTCAGGCAGGATCACCAAGGCAAAATAAGTCCCACCCAAGGTACAGAGGCTGATATTGGCAGGGAGAATTCCCCAGGGAAATTGGGGTGCTTTTTCCAGAAGACAACACACGTTCACCATCTGGTAGTTCCTGCCTCTCTGTTAACCAAGCTTAAGGAGAGGCTGTCATCAGGAATAATAATAATAATTAATAATGATAATAATAATAATAATAGCGAGCTCTTATGAGCCCTCACAATGTGCCAGGTATAATACTAAATCCTTTATTGACATTATCATATTCACTCCTCACATTATCATAGTTACTTGTAATGTTTATTCCTTATCATAATATAACTTCCCCAATGGGCCAACTGATGCTTAGAAGATTTTAGGAATTGTTCCAAGTTCATAAGGATTTTTTTTCTTTAAGATTTTATTTATTTACTCATGAGAAACAGAGAGAGAGGTAGAGACACAGGCAGAGGGAGAAGTAGGCTCCATGCAGGGAGCACAACGTGGGACTTGATCCTGGGTCTCTAGGATCATGCCCCGGGCCGAAGGTGGCACTAAACCTCTGAGCTATCCAGGCTGCCCAGTTCATAAGGATCTTAAGGAGTGGAAACAGGTAGTCCTTTTCCCAAACCTGTGCTCTTAGCTTCTCTGCAAACTACGCTTAGAACTGGTCTCTCAGAATTGCTAGCATCTTCCAAAGAGGAAGTTCCGAGCCTTCTAAAGTGCTATGTTGCAAAGGCTACCTGGTGTGGGATGGCAGATAGCATCCTGATGCTCACTTAGAGTCATTCATGACTCTCAGGGGGCTTGTCCCAGAGCAGCACCATGGACCTAGTGCCATGAATACCGCAAGTTGTGACAAGAGAAGTCCAACCCAAGGATCATTGTGGGTTTAAGGGCCTAGAATCCTAGGTGCCCTCCCCTCACCTTCCCACCTACCAGGAGTGGTGGATAAAGAATGTGCCATGGAGGGATTGTGTTAGGTTTGATGTTCGATCCTCTGTTCTGCCACTAACAAGCCGTATGTGTCCTCGAATGAACTCCATTAATCTCTCTGAGCCTCGGTTTCCAAATCCATAAAATGAGCGCAATAACACCTTCTCAAAGGGATGTGAGGATTACATTGCATGTGAAGTCCTGCCTGCCTATCACCCCATTGGTGTCCCATGAAGTTTGTTCTCTCTGCATTATCCCTCTTCCCATCCTAGAGATTTAGCAAAGGGCACAGCAGGGAAAGAAAGGGGAAGCACCCTCTCTCCTGGCCAGCTGCTGTGCTCTCCTCCTCTCCTCCTCCTGGATTTGAATCCCAGCTCAGTTGTCCTCTTCCCAGCTTTGTGACCTTGGGTAAGTCCCCATCACCGCCCCCTCCTCAGCTGAAGAACACATCTCCCTCATGAAAACCCCCTTGTGTAAAGTTGCCTAGCACCTGGCTTGTTGACGCTGAGTCTGAAACGGTGAAAGGGGACAGAGCCGGGTGGTGTGGGCTGCTTCTGCTTGGGGCAGGGCCTGAGATGTCTGGTCAGCAGACGGGCCCTCTCAACTCCTCTTCCCATCTCCTGAATAATTCATGACAAACAAAATGGCTGGCCCAGACTCAGGCCCTCCCTTCTCCTGGGCTGGGGAGGGAGAAAAGTTTCTAATTACAGGTCAGCCGCCTGCCTCCCCCCTCCCCGCGCCCCTGGGCGCTGCACACAGGGGGTATTTATGGGAAGAGAGGGAGGGGAGGGGCTCCATCCCAGCCCCTTTCAAGAAGGAACTCAACTCCTTTTGAAATTGCAGCCTGGGCTTGCTAAGGCCTAGGGATAGACTAAGGGGGAAAAAAAAAAGAAAAGAAAAGAAAACCTTAGGATCAGCAGGAAGGGGAAACCCTGCTGAGGGATCAGAGTGATGTGTCCAGAAAAAAATGGCAGGTCAAGGAGGGGCTCTGGGGGAGACCAAGGCAAGGGGAATACACTTGCCCAAGTCCCATGGAGTGTCTAGCCAAGCTGGACTTCAAAAGGAGGATATCCTGATGCAAAACCACAGCCTCTCAGCCACCCTCTGGTTTCCTCACCTGTAAAATGGGGAGAAACACAGAACCTACCTCACAGAGTGGTCAGGGAGCTACAGGAGCAGGTACCTGTGACGTGCTTAGCATACTGGCACAGAACTCAACAAATATATAAGAGTAGTAGGGTTGTTCTTTTTTACATTATGCTGCCTCCAAGGGGAGCTCAGGGAAGGACAAGGATGTTAGAGAAGGTTCAGGGAGATCATGAGAGGAAAGAAAAATTATTTGTCAGGGAGTTTAGTATAGTGATTTAGAGTAAGGACCCCATATATTTCTTTCTCTTTCTTTCTTCTTTTTCTTAAAAAAGATTTTATTTATTTATTTATGAGACACGCACAGAGAGAGGCAGAGACACAGGCAGAGAGAGAAGCAGGCTCCCTGTGGGGAACCCGATGCAGAATTCAATCCCAGGACCCTGGGATCACAACCTGAGCCAAAGGCAGACGCTCAACCACTGAGCCACCCAGGTGCCCCAGAGCCCCATATATTTTCATTTAAAAAAACAACAATAAGGACCCCAGGACTAGGCTGCCTGGGTTCAGTCCCAACTCTGCCTCTTCATGGCTGTGTGATCTTGGCCAAGTTGCTGTACTTCTTTAAGCCTCTGGATTCACCATCTGTAATAAATGGTGACCATTGCCATTAGTGGAGGGTGGATGGATAAAGTCTCCATCCACAAGGAACTTACTGCTAGAAAGGTTATGCTAATCAAGAGCATTTACTGAATGCCTACTGCATGCGGCAATCTGTGCCAGCCACATCAAAGAACTCGCAGTCTACTAGAAAACCCACACTAATCTAGAACATATTACTGTGTGTCTACTGTGTATGGGTCCTGTGCGCTCTGCAGACCTTCACTCAACCTCACAGCATTCACCCCCATTTTATATATGAAGAGGCTGAATTCAGCTCAGAGGTCAGGAACCGAGAAGGGATTTGAAACTAAGGTGGGCATCACTCAACAGCATGAATGAATCTCCAAACTGCATGTTAAGGGAAAAAAGCCAGACGTGAAAGAGTATACATTGTAGGATTTCATTTACATGAAATTCTAGAAAAATGCAAACTAACCTATAGTGACGGAAAGCAGATCAGTGGTTGCCTGGGAACAGGGGGTGAGGGGAGGAGGGCAGGCATTGATGGCAAAGGGGCGTGGGGGAACTTTTTGGGGAGACGGAAATGTTTTATATCTGACAGTAACACTAGTTACATGGATGTATCATTTGTCAGTGCTCACTGAACTGGACACTGAAAATGGGTGCATCTCACTGCATCTAAATTCTATCTCAATGAATCTGATTTTTAAAATGAAGACGGGAAAACTGCCCCAGACCTTAGAGCCCTGCAACCTTTCTTATATCATTTGAGTGTCTGATTTCAAGTTCGTTTGTGGGCAGAAACTAGATCAGATTCTGGGCCTTACAAAAACGTTCTTAAACCTACTAGTTCAGATCAACAAATAGATCGTGGGCACCTCCCTTGTGCTGGGTGCTGAGGTCACAGAGCAATCAGCCTAGGGGGGGAAACAGGAGAAAACAGGCAAATAGGCACAATGCAGTGCAGTTTATGTTCTGACAGGGTAAATGAGACATCAAGCGTGTGCCCACCGGGTTGTAGTAACAGATACTGCACCAAGCCCAAGCCCTGGGGGGGGGGGGGGGGGGGTGGTTGGCTGAGGGTAGTGAGGGCCCCAGGAATGCCTGGATTCAAATCCCCACCCTGCTTCTGGCTAGTGGTGTGACCTTGGGAACACAGCATGCTTCAGTGTCCACCTCTGGAAAATATGGAGCAAAGTAGCCCTGAAGGGCTATATGAAAATGAAGGAAGGCAGGGGACATCCCATGTTTGACACACTGTGCACAGTAAATGACCAGTAATTGTTAGCTGTTCCTATCATGAATGAAGAGGGAGCTGGAGGGCACACAGAGAAGGGGAGGACTCCCTACCCAACCTGAGGATGGGAGAGGGGTCAGGGATGCTTTCCCAGAGAGGTGATGCTTGAGGAGGAGTTGGCCAGTTTAAGTGGCCACAGGGGCAGAAGAGAGTGGGAATCGCTTGGAGCAAATGCTCAATAAATATTTGCTCAATAAACAAAAAATAAAACAAAATAAAGACTGCGCAAGTCCCGCCTGTAACCAGGGGGATAGAAAAGCCTGCCAGGGCAGACTGGGGGGTCCTGGGGAAGCCGGATCTGGGTGGCTGGCTCCAGACTTTTCTGGAATACAGGGCCCTTCTTGGCCTGGCCCAGCACCGCCCTGTGCCCTGTGCCCTGCCCCGTGCTCCAGGGAGGGACATGGACACCGCCAGACTTCAGACCTGGAGCCCGCGGGAGGGGGAACCGGGGTGCGGTGGGCTGGCGGGGCGGGGGTCCTCCGGGGCCTTCACCCCCACCCCCCCCCAGCGAGAATGGCCAAGTCCCTGCGAGGCGCCTCCCGCGCCCCCGTTGTCCGAGCCACAAAGGGCCCGGATCAATGGAAGGCGGGAGCGGCCGAGGGGCCTTCTCTTTGTGCGGCTGTCTCAGGCCTGTTTGCACCGCCGTCTCCGCGCCCCCATTGATCAGGCATGTGGAAAGATTCCGCCTCCCGGGCTCCCTTTGTGGCCGCGTTGCCAGGCTGCGCCCGGCGTGACTGCACCGCGCTGGGCGCTCCCGCCGCGGTGGGCACCGGGCTGCGAGACGGGGCGGGCCCCAGGGGGCTGGCTCGCCAGATTTAGCGAATACAAACACGGGGCGCCCGATTAAATTTGAATTTCTGATAAACAACGAGGAAGAGCAAAACAAAACAAAACAAAAACAAAAACACCAAATACTTTTTTAGTGTAAGTATGTCCCAAATATGGCGTGGGACATACTTATACTAAAAAAAAGTATTTATTTGTCCGAAATTCAAATTTAACTAACCATCCTGTGTGTCATCTGGCACCTATGAAAGGCGAAGCCTAATACAACTGCACTGCAAGGCACTTAGGCTGGTACCTCTCCTGTCTGGCAGTTTGTTTGCTTTTGCTTTTTGACCGTGTCGTAACCCCTGAACCACCAGTTCGAGACTATATCTTCCTTTAAATGATTTTTTTTATTTAAAAATTATTAACAATGATTTCCTGATGCATAGATTACATACATTAATTTGAACAAATATTAATATGTCTCTGGGTACTTTTTTTTTTTTTTTTACCGATGCAGACACCCATGTGACCAGACTATCATGAACCCCATCACCCCAGAAGGCTTCCTTGGATATTGCTTCCTGTCCAGACCATCCCCTGTTGGCAGCCACTATTCTGACTTCCCTCACCATAGATTAGTTTTAGTTCTTGAACTTCGTATGAATGGAGTCATATGGAATGTAGTCTCTTGAGTCTGGCTTCTTTCACTCAACATTATGTTTGTGAGATTGGTCCATGTTGGGGCCTGGATCCGTATGCTTGTTCTCTTTCACTGCCGGCTGAGGAGTATTCCATTGGATGGCTGTACCACGGTTGGTTCTCTGTTCTCTCGTTGATAGATGTCTCAGCTGTTTCCAGTCTTTGGCTACTATGAATAAAGCTGCTATGATCAGACTTGTACTAGTCATTGTACGGACTTAAATATATTTAACCTAAGCGATACTATTTGTGAATTCATAGGCTTGGAATGCTAGTTTCATTTTTCCCCCCTACACATGCAATATATAACTATTCCACATGTTTATGTGAGTATTTTTATGCCAACCAAGCTCACCTTTTGCAGGGTCAATGGCCACATGCCAAACTGCAGAAGAAAGTTAAGAGAACAGGCAGGCTCAGAGTGGGTCCTAGGCAAGTGAGTTAGCTCCTTTGAGCCTTAGTTTCTTCATCTGTGAAATGAGACATCTGTGATAATGCTAATTGCCTCACAGGATGGTTGAAAGGCAAAATGGGATAATGCCATCTAAAAGGGCTGAGCATGTAGTGGGTGGTCTACATCAGGGCCCCTATCAAGCTCTGGATTGATGCCTGCCCTCACTGCATCCTCATTTCAAACTTTTGAGGCAGGTGCTGTGATTATCAGCCCATTTTACAGATGAGGAAACCGAGGCTCTGGGAGGCGGTCACTTGCTTGTGATGGCCAGTTAGCAAGAGACAAAGCCAATCACCCAGTGTGGTTTCCAGAGCTGGGGAAACAGGAAGGACCCAGGAAGGATGAGGCTCAGCCTGGAAAAGAGAACTGGGCACCTTCCCCTTCCCGTCTCTGTGTCCTCCAATAGCACCCAACCTAAAGGCAAGCAGGTGGCTGTGGGGCCTGATTTCTCTTTGGAGAATGGAAAGAGCTGGGTTGGACATTTCTAGGAGAGGCCAAGCCTCCCAGCCACCGGGCAAGTGGGAGGACAGGCAGGGCGAGTCTGACAGGGTGGGGGGTGCGGGCAGAGGAAGCAGGAAGCCGGAGGAAAAGCCCAACCCTCTTGCAGAACTGCAGCCACAGCCGCTGGGCAGAGCCCGGCATCAGCTACCTGCCATCTGAAGGGCACGGGAACTGCTGATCTCAGGCGATTAGCATAACAATCCCGATCTAGCGTCCTGGGGCCCAAAGCTGGGTCTGCACAATCCCATTTCAAGCCCGCTCTTTCTTTAGCTGGCTAATTATGGGGGGGGGGGGGGGGGGTAAATAGGGGAGACACAATCTTCTTAAAGGGCCCCATCACCCAGGACCCAGCCTGGGGCTGGGAGCAGGGAAAGGTCCCAACAGTACCTCCAGCTCTGGCAAAGTGTGGGTGCCAGCACCCTGGGCCATACGGAAAAATGACTATCCTCACTAGTGATTTCAAAGAGCTTCCTGTTTCAACCCTTCTTGGCCTCATTAGTGCACAACTACAGGATATATCCTATTCAGAGCTGTATCTTGGTGCTTGGCACAGAGTAGGTGCTCAAATAAGTCAAAAGCACAGAGCCTGTGTGGATGCTCAAGTCTCTACCTACTGATATAATGAGGCCCCATGCTGGGTGCTAATGGAGAGCACTGAGAGAGCCCCACCTTTGCAGGTCCTTGAGGGTCTTCCTTCTGCCCATTCCATTCTCAGGGTACTAAACAACCCCCCCTTCCTGCCCCTTGCCCCTCCAGCCTCCTGGCAATAGGAGTCAAACAGAGCACTTGAGTTAGACTGGGCAGAGCACAGAGATAAAGCTGGGTTTGGATCCTAACTCTGCCACTTATCAACTATATAATCTTAGGCAGGCCTCTTAACCTCTGAGGCTCAGTTTTCTCATTCATAAAATGGGGACAAAACTCGCTTCAAATGTGTTTTATAAGCATTCACTAAAATACCACTTGGGAGTGCATGTCACATGGTTGGGGCTCAGGAAATGGGCATCCTTTCTCTGCCTTCTATAGAAACATCCACTGTGTTATTTACTACCAATGTAACCATTCAAGAGCCAGTTTGTTCTTATTCTAATTGTTTCCACTTCAGCCTAGCCTCCTTTGTGGGTTCCCAGGGCCACCCCATTTATTAGGTGCCCTTAATATGCCAGTCTGCATTCAGCACTTAAATTCTCTCTTCAACCCTTGAAACACCTATGTGAGGTGAGTTCTATCTACACTGTTCAAAGAAGAGCAAAATGAACTCAGAGAGGCAAAATGACTTGCCCAAGGCCACCCAGCTAGAAGGTTTCAAAAGGAGGCCTAAGCTCAGCTACTCCTAACAACAATGGTTCAGGGGGCAGGAAGGGATGGCAGTTACTGTGGCCACTACCCCTTTCCCACTTAGCCAGCTAGCCAGTCTCGGTTCTTCTGATCATGTACTGTGTGTTGAGCTTTGTGCTGACAACTGAGGACGAACTGAGTGTGAGATAGACATATTCAGTTATTCTGCTATCCTGGAGTTGGCACCTGACAACAATCAAGTAATTTCTGTGAATGATGAGGGCCTTGAATAGAGTAAAATGAGATGATGTGCTAGAGTCATGGGTGTCCAAGAAGGCTTCTCTTGGGAAAGTGCTACTTGAACTTTAGGCTAAACCTTCAAAGATGGGGCAGGAGAGTGTAGCAGAGGAGCAAGTGCAAAGATCCTGGGGCAGGGTGGGGTTTGAAGTGTTGAGGCGCTGAAAGGCAGCCCTGGAGTTGGAGCAGCGGAAGAGAAGGTAAGAGTGAGGTGAGAGGAAGGGCCCTAACCAGGCTGGGCTTCTGGGACTCCATAAGAAATGAGGATTCCCTTCCTCCCTCTCTCCCTCCCTCCAACACTTCCCTTCCCTTCTCTTTTCTTCCCTTCCCTTCCCTCCCAGCCTACTATTTTCTAGGCACTGGGCCAGGGGCTGAGGGCCTGTGAGTTTCTCCACGCTTCTCCCTCTCTCCCCATCTCTCCTCCTCTCCCTTCCCCCTCCTCTTCTGAACAGCTGCCCCACCCCCACTGGTCCAGCTCTCCTCCCTCCCCCCTCCCCTCCCCCTGACAATGAGAACGAACCCTGAGCCCAGCTCTCCATAGTATCGTCCCTTTAAGGAATCCCTAAATCCGGACACCCCTCTCCTCCCCCACCTGAGAACCAATTAGGGTTCCCGAATTCAAGTAGAGGCTTTTGTGTGTCACGTGTTTACGGAACAAAGCCCTCTCCGGCAGGAATAAAAGCTTCTATTCAGGAGCCAGTTTGTTCTCATTCTAATCGTTTCCACTTCAGCCTAGCCTCCTTCGCGGGTTCCCAGGGCCGCCCAGCTCGGCCTCACCTTCCCGCCTCAGCACCCCGCATTAGAGCCCTACCCAAAGGCAGGTGGCCACAGACCCGGGGCTTGGCCCACCTTTTCCTCCTGAAGGATCAGATGAGGGCAGCCCGCTCTGAGCTGGACCCTGTGCTCAGATTCACCAGCTTCACCCTGTAGGACTGATACTATCTTTAACGCAGGGGAGGGAACTGAGGTGCAGAGGGGCTGGGGAACTTGCCCGAGGTCACACAGCTAGCGAGAGGGGGAGTCTAGACTCTCCAGCATTATGCTTCAGTACCCTCAGCTGGTCTAGGGTAGCAGAGTGAGGGAGAAGAGAGCTGTCATTTTCACAAAGCCCCTGGGGCCAGGCACCTGCTGAATATTAGCGACTCCTCACAATGCCATGGGAAGAAGCAACAATGGAGGTCAAAGTCACAGAGGAGTGTGTGGCAGGAGGGGAGTTGAGGACTCTGAGGATGGAGAGGTGGGGAGAGTATGGTACTTCCAGACAATGGAGTCATTAAGAAAAACGTATTGATATGGAATGGTCATTGATATATTGCCAAGGGAAAAAAGGCGATATGCTGAGAGTAACATAATCCCACTTGTGTAAAAGAAAGAGGAAATATCTGCACATAAATACCCATATACACATAGTGTGCATCTCTATATAGAAAACCTTTGAAGAAGAGTACATACTAAATTGTGGCATCTGTTCATTTCCTTTGGAGAGTACAAATGGGAAGTGGAACAGAGGTCACGTGGTGCCATTCTGTGTTGTTTAAAAAGATTTTCTTATCACGATCATGAATTTCTTTCATTATTTTTGTTTTATTGAGGTTAACTTAAGTAGTTTAAGGTGTACAATTCAGTTGCATTTAGTACATTTACAATGTTGTGCAACCATCACTCCGGTCTAGTTCCCGAACGTTTCATCACCCCAGAGTCAAAGCCCATACTCCTGAACTAGTCACCCCCATTCTGCCACCACCCCTACCCCCAACAACCACTGATCTATCTCTATGGATTTATCTATTCTGGATATTTCATATAAATGGAATCATAAAATATGTGACCTTCTGTGTCTGGCTTTTTTCACTTAGAATAATGTTTTTGAGGTTCATCCACGTCATAGCAGGTGTCAGCACTTTGTTCCTTTTTATGCTTGAATTATATTCCATTGTATGGATATGCCACATTTCATTTAATATTCATCACTTGATGGGCATTTGGGTAGTTTCCACCTTTTGGCTACTGTGAAGAATGCTGGTAGGATCATTCAAGTACAAGTTTTTGTTTGAATACCTGTTTTCAATTCTTTCAGATAGATGGCTAGTAGATGCGTCATAGATAGTTCTTTGTTTATCTTAAGATAGATAGATAAGATCTATCTTTAAAGGTTTTATTTATCTATTCATGAGAGACAGAGAGAGAGAGAGAGAGAGAGAGACCGAGACAGAGACACAGGCAGAGGGAGAAGCAGGTTCCATGCAAGGGAGCCTGATGCAGGACCTGATCCCAGGACTCCAGGATCACACTCTGAGACCAACCGCTGAGCCACCCACGTGTCCTGGTAATTCCATGTTTAATATTTTGAGGATCCATCAAAGTGTTTTCCATAGCACCATACCATTTTACGTACCTACTAGTAATGTGCAGAAGATTTCAACTTTTCCACATTCTTGCCAACTCTTGTAATTTTCCTTAACTTGTTTCATTATTATTATTATTATTATTACTATTATTATAGCCATTCTGGGGTACCTGGCTGGCTCAGTTGGTTAAGCGCCTGCCTTTGGCTCAGGTCATGATCCTGGGGTCCTGGAATGGAACTGCATGGGGCTTCCTGCTCGGTGGGGAGCCTACTTCTCCCTCTCTCTGCCCACACTGCTCCTGCTCTTTCTATCTCTTTCTCTCAAATTAAAAAAAAAAAAATTTTAGCCATCCTAGTGGGCATGAAGTGGTATCTCATTGTGGCTTTGATTTGTGTTTCCCTTATGGTTAATGATGCTGAGCATTTTT
Source organism: Vulpes vulpes (assembly GCF_048418805.1). NCBI lineage: Eukaryota > Metazoa > Chordata > Mammalia > Carnivora > Canidae > Vulpes > Vulpes vulpes. The sequence goes on along the minus strand of NC_132789.1, from coordinate 16,468,761 downwards.
CCTTCCTTATTTCTATTGTTTTAAAGATCTTATTTATTTATTTGAAAGATTATATTGTGTTTTTTTAATGTAACATCTACCCTCCCATGTGGGGCTTGAACTCATACCCCCTGAGATCAAGGGTCCATGCCCTACTGACTGAGCCAGCCAGGTGCGCCATTATTTTTTTTAATTGAAGAATAAATGACGTATAATATTGTATTTATTTCAGGTGTACAACACTGTGATTCAATATTTATATACATTACAAAATAGCCACCACAGTAACTCTTATTATCATCTGTCATCATATAAAGTTGTTACAAGGGTGCCTGACTGACCCAGTCAGTGGGGCACAGTATGCTTGATCTTGGGGTTGTGAGTTTGAAACCCACGTTAGGTGTAGAGATTAGTTAAAAATAAAATATTTTTAAAAAATGACTTATTTAGGGATGCCTCGGTGGCTCACTGGTTGAGCGTCTGCCTTTGGCTCAGGGCGTGATCTTGGGGTTCCAGGATCAAGTCTCACATCAGGCTCCATGTGGAGAGTCTGCTTCTCCTTCTGCCTACGTCTCTGCCTCTCTCTGTGTGTCTCTCAGAATAAATAAAAAAAATATTTTTTTAAAGAAAAGGACTTATTTGTCTATTTTAATGAGAGAGAGAGAGAGAGAGAGAGAGAGAGAGAACATGAGTGGGAGGGGCAGAAGAAGAGGAGGAAAGAATCTGAGGCAGACTCTCCGCTGGACGCAGAGCCCAACTCAGAGCTTAATCCCACGACACCAAGATCATGATTCTAGTCATGATCTAGATTCATGATTCAACAAGAGTTGAATGACCAACTGTCTGTGCCAACCAGGTACCTCTAAAAATAAAATCTTACAAAAGAAAAAAACATACAACACTTGGATGGCTCAGTTGGTTAAGCATGTCTGAATCTTGATTTGGGCTCATGTCATGATCTCAGGGTCAGAGATGGAGCTCTGCATGGGGTTCCATACTGGGTGTGGACTCTTCTTGAGTTTCTCTCCCTCTCCCTGTGCCCCTTCCCCTGGCACACAGACACACTCTCTCTCTAGAATAAATAAATATTTAAAAAACCCCAAAGTTATTACAATATTGTCAACTATATTCCCTATGCTGTGCATTATATCAGGTATCTTATTTATTTTATAACTGGAAGATTGTACCTCTTAATCCTTTTCATCCATTTTGTCCATCGCCCACCCTATCTCCCATTAGGCAATCAAGAGTTGCCCCTCTTTTGCTCATTTTAAAATGAGTTATTTTCCAGGGTGCCTGGCTTGCTTGGTCAGTAGAGCATGTGACTCTTGATCTCAGGGTCATTGAGCTCAAGCCCCACGTTGGGTGTTGAGACCACTATTGAAATTAATTAATTAATTAATTAATTAATTAATTAATTTCAGTGGGTTAGTTGTCTTTTTATTATTGAGTTGTAAGAGTTTCTTTTTTTTTTCAAGATTTTAATTATTTTTTCCCAAGAGACCAGGGAAAGAGAGAGAGAGAGAGAGAGATAGGCAGAGACACAAGCAGAGGGAGAAGCAGGCTCCATGCAGGGAACCCGATGTGGAACTCAATCCCAGGTCTCCAGGATCATTGCCTGGGCTGAAGGCGGCGCTAAACTGCTGAGCCACCAGGGCTGCCCATAAGAGTTCTTAATATATATTATGGATACTAGACCCCTATCAGTTATAAAACTTGCAAGTATTTCTTCCCAGTCTTTATAGGTTGTCTCTTCACTTTCTTGATTGTGTCCTTTGAAGCACAAAAGTGTTTAATTTTGATGAGGTTCAATTTTTCTTTTGTTGCTTCTGCTTTGGGGACATAACTAAGAATCCATTGATACATCCAAAGTCATGAAGATTTACCCTTGTTTTCTGCTCAGAGTTTTATAGTTTTAGACTTTTGATCCACTTTGCATTAATTTTTAAATATGATGTGAGGTTGGAGCACCTGGATGGCTCAGTGGTTGAGTGTCTGCCATTGGCTCAGGTTGTAATCCTGGGGTCCTGGAATCGAGTCCCGCATTGGGCTCCCCAGATGGAGCCCGCTTCTCCCTCTGACTATGTCTCTGCCTCTCTGTGTCTCTCATGCATAGATAAATAAAGTCTTAAAAAAAAGAGGTAGGGGCCAAACATCATTCTTTTTTTAAAAAATATTTTGTTTATTTGAGAGAGAGACAGAGAGAGCACGAATAGGTGTAGGGAAAAAGGGAGAAGGAGAAGTAGACTCCCTGCTGAGTGGGGAGCCCCCCTCCGGGCTTGATCTCAGGACCCCAAGATCATGACCTGAGTTGCAGTCAGATGCTTAACTGACTGAGCCACCCAGGTGCCCCCTAACATCGTTCTTTTCTTCTTTTTTTTTTAAGATTTTGTTTATTTATTTATGAGAGACACATACAGAGAGAGAGGCAGAGACTCAGTCAGAGGGAGAAGCAGGCTCCATGCAGGGAGCCTGACGTGGAACTTGATCCCAGGTTTCCAGGATCATACCCTGGGCTGAAGACGGCACTAAACCGCTGAGCCACCCGGGCTGCCCAACATCATTCTTTTAAATGTAGATATTCTATATAATTATTTCAATCCTTGTCTTTACTGTGTTAACCAATGACCTCCAAATTTTTGTGATTATACACCCCTAAGAGGAAACAATCTTTGAGCCCATGTTACTTATATATGTAGATTTACCTATTCATATATAGGTGTACAATTATGCTGTTATAATAACTGTGTTATAAAACATACACAAAATAAATTTTTAAAAGATGAAATAGAAAAAATACACATAGAAGGCCTGGTGTTTTCTTGGTAGATCATCCTGACTGTTCCCAAGGCTCTCAACCCTCTCTGGCACCTGCTGGTCCTGATGACAGAGTCATATCAGCAGTCCTTCTAAAGAGACAGCTGGAACTGCTGTGGCATGGTGTGGGAGTGAATCCTCCGGAGTGGATCTGTCTTCCCTCTTATGGGTCACAAAGTCTGATAACAGAAGGACAAGTGTTGGAACCCTGGCTCTATTTCCTCGTTGTCTTACCTCAGGAAAGTAGCTTTGCCTTCCTGACCCTTGGATAATAGTCCTCACTTCATAGCATGGCCATGAGGGCTCTGTGAAGGTATATGAAGGAATGCAGGGTCTGCCACCTGGTCACCTCTCAGTTAACAATAACAATGATCATTACTGACTGTATCAAGGAGCCAGATCCTGACAGACCTCTGATCCTCTTCTTTCAGCTAAAGAATTCAAGGCAGGAAGCCCTCATTGAAGGAACTGAAGGCAGAGACAGGAGAGGGAAGCAGGGATAAAGGGCCTGGATCTGCTCTCTGGATGGCAATGTGGCATGGTGGGCGAGTCCTATCTGGAGAGGAGAGGCCTGGTTTGAAGCCATGTGACCTTGGCCAAGTGGTGACAGTTCTCTGAACCTCAGTGTCCTTATCTATAACATAGAGATAGTAATAATTATATATGTATAATATTTATCTGAGTACATGAAATAGCATGTGAAAGTGCTTGTTCTGCAATAAGAGATCGATAAACAACAGTGATTACTATGATCACAGTAGTCCCCCTCACTCCTTATCCTCAGGGGATGCATTCCAAGAACCTCAGGGGATGCCTGAAACTGAAGCTAGTACCAAACACTAGGTATACTGTGTTTTTTCCTATACAGCCATACCTTTGATAAAGTTTCATTTATAAATTAGGCACAGTGAGAGATTAACAACAAGAACTGATCATAAAATAGAACAACTATACCCATTTACTGAAATTAAAGTTGTGAGAATATGGTCTCTCTGTCTCCCAAAATGTCTTATTGTATTAAACCCCTCCTTTTTTTAAAAGATTTTGTTTATTTATTCATGAGAAACACACAGAGAGAGGCAGAGATATAAGCAGAGGGAGAAGCAGGCTCCTCACAAGGAGCTCGATGTGGGACTGGATCCCAGAACCTCGGGATCATGACCTGAACCAAAGGTTGCTCAACCACTGAGCCACCCAGGTCCTGAACTCCTTGCTTCTTGTGATGATGTGAGATGATAAAATGCCTACATGTGATGGGATGAAGTGAGGTACATGATTGTAGGCATTGTGACATAGCGTAGGCTACATTGACCATCTGAGGATAGTCAGAAGGATAATCATCTGTTTCTGAACCCACATTTGACAGTGGGGGTAACTGAAACCATGCAAAGTGAAACCGGGGATAAGGGGGATTGGAGACTATTACACTTCATTTCTAAGGAGGGTAACATGTCTACCACAGTATTTACCTATTTGTTCTTTTTTTTTTAATTTTTATTTATTCATGATAGTCACACAGAGAGAGAGAGAGAGAGAGAGACAGAGGCAGAGACACAGGCAGAGGGAGAAGCAGGCTCCATGCACCGGGAGCCCGACGTGGGATTCAATCCCGGGTCTCCAGGATCGTGCCCTGAGCCAAAGGCAGGCGCTAAACTGCTGCGCCACCCAGGGATCCCCCTATTTGTTCATTTCACCAAGATTTATAGAGTGCCTACTCTGTGTGCCAGCCAAACAATAGGGAATAAGAAGAAAACAATCCTTAATTTCAAGCAGTTTATGACCTAGGGATTCACAGACATTGTCACAGATAAGCAGTACACACACACACACACACACACACACAGTGGCAAGTGTTACAGGGGAAAAACATGGGGGAAAGGAAAGAATAAGGGATCAGAGAAGCGATCAGGGAAGTCTCCCGAGAAAGTGACATCTTTTCTTTTTGAGAAATAGACATTTATGCTAAAATCTGAAAGATGGAAAGGAAATAACCAAGCACAGAAGGGAGAGGGGGGTGTTCCAGTCTGGGGCAAATGTGATCAGGTTGGGGGAGGAGGTCTAGGCTAAGATGAAAGTGCTCTAGGATAAGCAAGTACTGCAGGCTGGGTTAAGGGCAGGCTGCTCCAGGCAGAGGGCAGGGTGCTGTAGCAGAAGAGTGCTCCAGGCTAAAGGATGGATGTTCCAGGCTGGAGGAAGGCTGTTCACAGGCCCCCAGCTGAGAAAGAGCTTGGTGATGTCAGGCTCTGAAAGGCCAGTGGAGTGGAAGGGAGGTAGGGTGTGGGGGACATGAAACTGGAGAGAGGCAGGGGCCAGATTGTGCAGGGCTTTGTAGGCCACTGTGAAAGTTTGGATTGTGTTCCAGCAGTGCAGGGAAGTCACCGGAGCTCGAACAGAGGGTAACAGTAGTTTCTGTATGATCAGATATGCTATTACAGACATCTTGCTGAGGACGTGGTGCCCAGACTTGCATGGTGAACAAGAAGATGGAAAGAAGTGATTGAATTCAAGAATGGTTTAGGGGTGTTTGACTGGCTCAGTCAGTAGAGCACGAGACTCGTGATCTTGGGGTCATGAGATCAAGCCTCACATTAGGGGGAGGGTTTACTTTTTAAAAAAAGTGGGTCTCCTGGATGGCTCAATTGGTTAAGCAGCTGACTCTTGATTTCAGCTCAGATCATGATCTCGGGGTCGTGAAACTGAGCTCAGAGTCTGGCTCATCAGGCTCGTCAGGCTCAGCATATAGCGCAAAGTCTGCTTGTCCCTTTCCCTCTGCTCCTCCCCCCACTATATGTGCGTGAATGTGCCCCCTGTCTCTCTAATAAATAAATAAAATCTTTGAAAAGTGTGTGTGGGGGGGTCCGCCTGGGTAGCCCCATCGGTTGATTTTGGCTCAGGTCAGGATCTCTGGATTGTGGGATCAAGCCTTGAGACTGACTCTGCACTCAGCACAGAGTCTGCTTGTCCCTCGTTCTCTGTTCCTCCCCTTGCTAATGATCTCTCTCTCTAAAATAAATACATTTTAAAAAGAGTAGTTTAGATTCTGCCTGTATTCAAATTCCACCATCTTATATCTTTGTTGTGTATACCTCAGTTTGAGGCGGGGCGGGGGGGGGGGGAGCAATACTAAATGAGTCAATTAATGTAACTTGTTTAGCAAAGCACATGGCACATTGTAAGCATGTGATAGATGGTAATTATAACTCCTACTCCTACTGTTGTTGTTCTATTATGTCAGACAGAGAGACATGGGCCTGGGGACAGTTAGGACATTTGACTTAAGTCCCAGGTAAAGCACTTAGCTTTATGGGTGGAACATAATAGACATTTAGTAAGTGTTGAATGAATGAATGAATGTACCCTTCTCTCTACATTTCTGATGAGTTCCATCTTGCCTCAGTCAACTAACACTGATTGAGCCTTTTTTCCCCAAGATTTTATTTATTCATTTAAGAGACAGAGAGAGAGAGAGAGCACACGAATGAGCAGGGGGGAGGGGCAGAGGGAGAAGGTGAAGGACTCTCCTTCTCCCTGAGCAAGGAGGCCAACCCAGGGCTCTATCCCAAGACCCCGAGATCATGACCTGAGCAGAAGGCAGACGCTTAACCAACTTTGCCACCCAGGTGTTCCCTAACTGAGCCTTATTGTAGACCCAGCACCATGCTGGACAGTAGAGGCAGGGCAATAGTTGGGCAGATGAGAAGTACACAATTCACCCAACACAGGTACCCACTGGCTCTCTTTTGGGGATTAACCACTCCTACCTTCCTGATCTAGGTCGCATGCCAATTTTCCCTTTCCTCTCCAACCTGTTATACTCTCTCCCTTCCCCACGCCTCCAAAGCTCTCTTAAGTTCCTCATATTTTGCTTGATATAATATGTCCCTTTAGGATGGCAGCAAGTCTCATTCAGGAATGTTTATTTTTATCTATCTATCTATCTATCTATCTATCGTCTATACTTAACATGGGACTTGAACTCATGACCCCAAAATCAAGAGTTGCATGCCCTACCAACTGAACCAGCCAGGCACCCAGGAGTATTTAGATACTTCTAAAATAATGGGGCACCTAGCTGGTTCAGTAAGAGGAGCATGTGACTCTTGTTCTTAAGGTCATAATTCCAGCCCCTTGTGGAGTGTAGAGATTACTTAAACAAATAAAACTTAAAAAAAGAAGAAGAGGGGATCCCTGGGTGGCTCAGCGGTTTGGCGCCACCTTCGACCCAGGGCGTGGTTCTGGAGTCCTGGGATGAAGTCCTGCATCAGGCTCCCTGCATGGAGCCTGCTTCTCCTCCCTCTGCCTGTGTCTCTGCCTCTTTTTCGGTGTTTCTCATGAATAAATAAATAAAAATTTTGAAAAAGATTAAAAAAAGAAGAAGAAAAAAATATTTCTAAAATAAGTGACACCGTGGAGAAAGCATATTTAATTCATTCAAGGGAAGAGAAGTTGGAAAGATGGAATCACCAAGTACAGGTCAAACAGGTGTTTGACCTTGGGCAAGACACCACCATCTGATCTCTAAGTTTCTCTATCTGTAGAGCAAGAAAGGGACATTAGAGGCTCTCTGTGGCAGCTGTTCTCAACCTTTTGAAATTGGGACATTCCTGATGAATGGCATTCCCGTGTGATGCATGCTTCCATGGGCATTCAGATAAGAATGCCTGAAGCTCTACATAACCCAACTCTTCCTCTTTGTCTCAGAAGAACATGTCTGAAGGCCAGAGAGCAAAGGTGATATTATTTATAGACATAATCTTGAGTCCACTCTTCCTCATCTGCTTATTTCTTTTCTTTCTTGATTAACTTTTTTCTTTTCTTTTCTTTTTTAAGATTTTATTGATTTATTCATGAGTGACACACACAGAGAGGCAGAGACATAGGTAGAGGGAGAAGCCGACTCCCTGCTCTGCGGCACTCTATCTGGTGATGCCGCTCTATGTCTGATGTGGGACTCTATGCCAGGACCCTGGAATCATGACTTGAGCTGAAGGTAGACGCTCAACCTCTGAGCCACAGTTGCCCCCTGATTTACTTATTTATCTGTTATAAACCAAGTAAAGCATTTTCAGCCTTCAGTAGAGGAAGTGGTAAAAATACCAGAACAGAAGCTAGGAGATCTGTGTTGAAATCCCCTCTTTGCTACTCCTGAGTAGAGTGACCTTGGGCAAGTTACTGAGCCTTGGTTTCCCAGTCGCAAAATGGGAGGATCATAAGGGAAATTGATCTCAGAGGTCTGTGGAGAGGATTAAATAATGAGATCATGATGGAAAATTCTTAGCACCATCCTAAACATTTGGCAAGGGCTCAGAAAGTTGTCAGGATCTACTTTTGTTACTAGTAACAAATAGTGTATTTCTCATGTAATACACTAGAAAATTAGGATATAATACTGAAGACAATGGGCAGAGTGAGAGGGAGAGAAAGAAGAGAAAGAATCTCAAGCAAGTTCCATGCCCAGCATGGAGCTAGATCTCACAACACTGAAATCATGACCTGAGCCTAAATCAAGAGCTGGATGCTTAACTAAGCTACCCAGGCACCCCTGAAGACTAAACTCTTGATTAGATTCCACCAACTGATCTTTTGTGGTTTTCTAACCCAGCCTTGGGGATCCTGAGTGCTGGTGGATTTTCCTGCTAAGATGAGAAACAGATTTATGGATGGATGTAATCCATTCTTTCTTTGCCTGGTTACTCTATCCCCACTCTCTCATTTTAGCACCCTGTTATTATCATTATTATTTTTTTAAAGTAATCTCTATACCCAATGTGGGACTTGAACTCATGGCCCCTAGATCAAGAGCCGCATGTTCTACAGACTGAGCCAGCCAGACATCCCAATCTTAGCCCCCTTTTAAATTTAAAAATTTTACTGTTTTAGTAAAGTTTCATTCTTTCTTTTTTTGAGCTATAATTACACAAAGTAAAATGCACAAATTTTAAGTTTATAATTTGATAATTTTTTATATATAACCACAACTCAGACTAAGATACATCTACTACAGTGACCATTTAGCACTCAACACTTGAAATGTAGCTGGTCTGACCTAAGAAGTACCATAAGCACAAAATATACATTGGATATAAAAGATTATTTAAGAAATAAATATAGGGTGCCTGGGTGGCTCAGTTGGTTAAACATCTGCCTTCAGCTCAGGTCATGATCCCAGGGTCCTGGGATGGAGTTCGAATCAGGCTCCCTGCTCAGTGGGGAGTCTGCTTCTCCCTCTGCCTCTCTGCGCTGCTCATGCTCTCTTTCTTTCCTGCTCTCTCTTTCTCTCAAAGTAAATAAATAAAATATTAAAAAAAATAAATGTAAAATATATCATTAATGATTTTATATTAATTACATGCTGAAATGTAATGCTTAGAATATATTATAAAATTAATTTTACCTATTCTCTTTTACTTTTTAAATGTGGCTACTGAAAATTTAAAATTACATATGTGGGGGGTACCTGAGTGGCTCAGTCTGTTACATGTCTGCCTTTGGCTGGTGTCATGTTCTCGTAGTCTTGGGATTGAGCTGCGCACCAGGCTTCTTGCTCACTGGGGAGTCTGCTTCTTTCTCTCTCTGTGCCCCCTGCTCCCCCTGCTTGTGCTCTCTCTGTGTGTCAAATAAATAAATAAAATCTTAAAATAAAATAAAATTGCATATGTGGTTCACAGCTGTGGATTGCATTTTATTTATTTGTTTGTTTATTTATTTATTTATTTAGAGCGAGAACATAACTAGGGGCAGGGCAGAGGAAGAGGGAAATTAAGTATCTCAAGCAGACTGCACTGAACACAGAGCCTGATGGGCTGAATCTGCTGACCCTGAGATCATGACCTGAGTTGAAATCAAGAGCCAAATACTCAATTGACTGAGCATTCTGCATCTTATTTCTATTGGACAATACTAGTATAGAACATTTTCATCCTCCAGAAAATTCTCTTTTAATTGCCAGTCAGTATCTGCTCCCTTTCCCCCAAAGATAAACACTATCCTGCCTTCTCTCCCCCATAGATTAGTTTTGCCTGTTCTAGAACTTTATGTGGATGCAATCATACAGTATGTATTCTGTGTGTGTCTGGCTTCTTTTGGCTAACACAATGTTTTTGAAATTCATCCATATACTATTTATTTGTCCCTTTTAATTTTTGTGTAGTATTCCACTGTATGAGTATATCATACGCATACATATCATGGTTTTTTAATTCTCCTGTTGATGGACATTTGAATTATTTCCAAATTTTGACTATGATGAATAATGCTGCTATTATTGTTCTTGAAAAAATCTTTAGGGGATCCTTGGATGGCTCAGCGGTTTGGCGTCTGCCTTTGGCCCAGGGCATGATCCTGGAGTCCCCGGATCGAGACCCACGTTGGGCTCCCTGCGTGGAACCTGCTTCTCCCTCTGCCTGTGTCTCTGCTTCTCTCTCTCTCATGAATAAATAAAATCTTTAAAAAAAATCTTTAAATATTCTCTTTCAAATTATTTTTTTACTATGTTTTGTTATCATTAAAATAAATCCATACTCAAAAAAATCCATACACGTAGCAACACACAACATACACCACCCCCTTGTTAACAATTTGATATTAATGGTTTACAGTTTGGTGTAAATCCTTTCAGACCTTTCCCTCCACATTTAGAATCATGTACTGTTGCCATTAATGAAGTTGTCATTTTGGTGGTTCCTGTCTTGGCTGCCTCACCCTTGGGGATGGCTGCATAGCCCTCCCTTGATCTTTGCACTTTGTGCTCTAAAGTTTATAGAAGACCAAAACTGGAAAAGATATAGGAATAGCGTAGGGAAGGCAAATATATGGCACTCTTTCCACTATTTCCTGATAACCTGTACCCATGGCAGACATTGCTAATCAATCATAGCTTTCTATCTTTGCCTAGCCACAGCCACTACTAATCAATAGAAAAACTGAAACCAATTTCCCATCTCTGAAATAATCTGGCCACCTTCCATTTTGCTGATAAATAAACTAGGTAGGACTTAGAGAAAGAGCCTGCATCAAGGTCAAAAAGGAGCCCCAGCTTCCTAACTCCCTGTCCTATGTTTTTTTTTTCTACTACATTCATGGACTCCAAAAACTAATTCCCCGGGATCCTGAAAACCTCTCCCTTTAGGGAGAGGACATTTTGTTCCCTGGACAGGACTCCTAGATGGAACCTTCCCCTAGCCAGCCCCTCACCTTTATGTCCTGAGTATAATTGGAAGCCCCTGGCAACAGATTGGCATCCCCTCCCCACAGTCACAACGGACAGACCTGCGGTTTCTGTTCTCCAGGTCTGCAGTTTAGTTTCCCAAAATAAACATTTAAAAAAATAAAAAATAAAGGAGGCATGCTCTTTGCCTTCAGCCCCAGAGTTGTGGAATTATTAACTGACCAGACGAAATCAAATAGTTAATTACAGCTGAGAGACGACTTCAGATGCTGAAACCATAAAACTCCGAAAGCATCCCCCTTTCACCAACACATCAAACCGACTCTGGCTGTCATTGGAAGCGACAGTGAGAAAGTGGGAGAGTCAGCAGGTCTGGACAGACTGTGGGTGTTCTCAGCTGGGTGAGCAGAATAGTTTATTTAATGCTCTCCCTGCCTGGGCAAGGGGGAAAAGTCAGAGGGGAAAAATGAGGACAGAAGGTAGCATAATGTTTGAGTCAGGTAGAGCTGGGTTCTTTTTTTTTTTTTTTTTTTTTAGCTGGGTTCTGCCACCACCCCCACTTGCTAGCTGTGTGACCTTGAGCATGTCCCTTCAGGTGTCTGAGTCTCAGTTTCTCTGTCTGTAAAACAAGCATATTAATAGAACCTGCTATACTGGATTATTGCACTGATGAAAATGATTCTGTTAAAAAGATGTATGCAGGGGCACCTCGGTGGCTCAGTCGGTTCAAGCATCTGCCTTTGGCTTGGGTCCTGGTCCTGGAGTCCTGGGATCAAGCTCTCCACTGGGCCTGCTTGGCAGGGAGCCTGCTTCTTTCTCTACCTCTGCCATTCCCCCTACTTGTGCTCCCTGGCTCTCTCTGTCAAATAAATAAATACAATCTTAAAAAAAAAAAAAAAAGATGCATGGAAAATTCTGGTGAGTATATGTCTCTAGATTGTAAGCTCTATGAGAGTGGGGATAGCTGTCTGTCTTCTTCACTGTTGAGTCCTTCATTCCTAGCGTGGTGACTGGTCCTAGGCAAACACTTAAGAAGCAACTCTTAAGCCCCCAATGTAAGGTATGATCTTGAGGATGGGGATGGTGGTGAAAGAGATTGCAAAAAGGCTTAGCACAGGGGCTCTGCCCTTATATAGCTCTTGTTCCAGCATAACAGTCCAGAATCATCTATACTAGTAAGTGGATTGTTATGCATTGAATACGTAGATAATACAATGTAGTAGTGCATGGTGGAGATTCTGACATCAGACTTGAATTCAAGTTTCAGCTCCCCCGCTTGCCACCATTCTGATCTTTATTGGCGACTTTACCTGTCAATGCCTGTTTCTGGATTTGTAAAATAGGAGCCTGCCATATAGGGTTATTGTAAGAATTGAAGGAGTTTCCTGAAGTACTACTACCATGCCTAAAACATAGTAACTGCTCAACAAATCTTAACTGTTACTTTTCCCATTTACTATGTGACTTTGGACAAATAACTTCTCTAAGACTTGCTTTCCTGGTCAGTAAAATAAAAATACCATAGTTCCTACCTTGAAGAATTGATGGGAGAATGAAATAAGAAAATCCTTGAAATGTGCTTAGTGTGGTGTCTGGTGTATAGAAAGTACTTAATAATTTCTAGATGATGGTGATAATGATAAAAACAAGGTGATAATGATAAAAACAAGAGATGAGTGAACCTGTTTTGATGGATAGGCACTGGGATAAGAGAAAGGTTCATAATAGGTAAGTGATAGGGGAGTAACAATTTTATTAAGATTAATTCACATAGGGGATCCCTGGGTGGCTCAGCAGTTTAGCACCTGCCTCCGGCCCCAGACTGGTCCTGGAGTCCAGTCAAGTCCTGCATCAGGCTCCCAGTAGGGAGCCTGCTTCTGCCTCTGCCTGTGTCTCTGCCTTTCTCTCTGTGTGTGTGTCTCTCATGAATAAATAAATAAATAAAATCTTTTTAAAAAAAGATTAATTCACATAAAATATAATTTATCCATTTAAAGTGCATATTTCAAGTTTTTAGCATATCCATAGAATTGCACAACTATCACCATAATCAATTTTAGAATATTTTCATCACCCCAAATAGGAAACTATACTCATTCATCGTAACTCATTCATTCTCCATTTGCCCCCAGACTCACCCTGACCTTCCTAAGCTGTGGGCAACCACCAATTTACTTCCCATTTCTGTGGATTTGCCTATTGAAGACACCTTGTGTAAATGGAACCACACAATTTGTGAACTTTTGTTTCTGGCTTCTTTCACTTGGCATAATGTGTTAGAGGTTCATTCATGTTGTAGCATGGATCAGTACTGCACTCTTTTTTTATGGTTGAGCAATATTCCATTGCATAGATTTGATAGACATCTGGGTTGCTTCTACTTTTTTGGCTATTACAAAATAATGCTGCTGTGAACTTTCATGTACCAGATTTGCATGGATAATGTTTCCGTTTCTTTGAGGGCATATACCTAGGAGTGGAATTGCTGGATTATATGCTAAGTTTATATTTAACTGTTTGAGGATCTGCTTTTTCAGACTGCTTTCATATCCTGTACCATTTTACATTCCCACCAGCAATGTACAAAGGTTCCAATTTCTCCAAATCCAACACTTCTTATCATCTATCATTTTGATTATAAATGATCCTAGTGGTTGTGTGGTGGTATCTCATCATAGCTTTGATTTGTACTTCCCTGATGGCTAATGATATTAAGCATCTTTTCAAGTGCTTATCAGGAATTTATAGATCTTCTTTGGAGCAATGTCTATTCAGATCCTTTACCCAATTTTTAAAAGTTTATTTACTTATTTATTTAAGTCCCATCTACACCTGATGTGGGGCTCATGACCCTGAGATGAAGAGTCACATGCTCTTCTGACTGAGTCAGCCTGGTGCCCCTCCTATGCTCATTTAATTGACTTATTTTTTCATTTTTGAGTTGTATGGCTTCTTTGTATATTCTAGATATAAGCTCCTCATCAAATATACAACTTGCAAAAAAAATTTTATTCTGTGTGTTGTTTTTCCACTTTCTTGGTGGTGTTCTTTGAAGCACCAAAGTTTTTAATTTTAATGATGTCTGATTGCTCTTTCTAAATAATTTTAGATCTTATGAGTACCTGGGTGGCTCAGTTGGTTAAGTGTCTCCCTTCAGCTCAGGTCATGACTCCAGGGTCCTGAGATCAAGCCCAGCGTTGGGGCTCCTTGCTCAGCAGTGGTCTATTTCTCCCTCTCTCTCTGCCCCTCTGCCTGCTTGTGCTCTCGCTTGTTCTTTTTCAAATAAATAAAATCTTTAAAAAATAACTTTAGATCTTACATTTAGGTTTTTAATTCATTTTGAGTTGATTTTTGTATATGGTGTGAGGTAGCAGTGCAATTTAATTCTTTTGCGTGTGGACATCGAATTGTCCTGGCATTATTTCTTAAAGAGGCTGTTTTTCCCTATTACATTGTGTTGGTATCTTAATAAAAAATCAGTTGATTGTGAACATGTGGGTGTATCTCTGGACTCACAATTCTATTCTGTTGATCTGTACCATACCATCTTGAAGGTAACTCAGTTTGACGTGGGCCAAATTAACTGACCTGGGAAGGCAGAGTCACAGAACTTCCTTATCTTTCCATAGTGTTCTAGAATTTTTAAGGTACTTTGATACACATGAGCTCACCCAAATCTTGCAGCAACTCAGAGAATATGTGGAAGCTCAGAAGGCTAAGTGGTATATCCCTAGACTTACTCAACCAGAAACAGTGGCAGTTCCAGAACCAACCTGTCAAGTACTCTCATTACCCTGGTCCATTGACTCCAGGTTGAGTTGAGAAATTTGGGAGAAGGAAAAAACATAGAGAAAAATTGGGGCAAAAATGATGGGAAGGGTGACTGACTATATGATGGGAATATTTACACTGACTATAAATATTTGGTTCCTAATCAGCTTACGATAAAATTTTCCTTCTCTTGTATGGGCAAGAAATGGAATGTTCTGAGTAATCCAGGGTTTTGCTTTGGTCTTTGCATTTTCAAAGAATGAAAACACAGTGAAATACTCTCAACACTAAAACCACATGGACTGTAATTTAATCTTTAATTTTGTTGTTGTCATTCTAGAAGGCTCTTCAGTATATTTTAGAGGAATGTTTCTTCAAGAGTGTTCTGAAGAAAACCTCAGCTATCAGCCTCATCTGATAGATGCACTTGTTAAAAGATACATTCTCCAGGGATGCTTGGGTGGTTCGGTGGTTGAACGTCTCCCTTTGGCTCAGGGCATGATCCCAGGGTCTGGGATCGAGTCCCTCATTGGGCTCCCTGTGAGGAGCCTGCTTCTCCCTTTGCCTGTGTCTCTGTCTCTTTCTCTCTCTCTGTATCTCTCACGAATAGATAAATAAATCTTTTTAAAAATGCATTATTCAGAACTCCCATCCACTCTGTGTCTACTGAAAATCACTGGGTGATTTTTTAATGCACATTAGGGTTTGGGAACCACTGTTTTAGAGCAATAAAAGTCAAATTATAAATATCAATTATTATTGCACTCAGGAGATGCAGACATTCTGCTTAAATGAGGGTTCTAGATCATACAATAGATTAATGTACCTAATTTCTTTGAAGTCTTTGCTAAAACATGACTCCTCAATATAAATTTACTGATTTAAAGTTGCTTATCACCCTCTCCTCCATGCTTCCCACCCTCCCTATCCCCCTTCCATTCTCCACAGCACTTATCAACATCAGACATTTTATTTATTTATTTATTTATTTATTTATTTATTTATTTACCTATCTATTTATTTCTTTCTCATCTGACTCCTTTCTCTGGGAAGCAAGTTTCACAAAGGTAGTGCTAGGAATATAGCACTCAAAGTAGTGTCTGGCAGGTAGCAGGTGTTCAATAAATACTTGTAGAATGAATGAGCATGCCAAGTTGTAACTTAGTGCTTGGGCATAATGTCATTTGTCCCTTGGCTTTCTGGAAAGGATTGTTTTTTTAACTGTAAAGCAAATTATTCTTTCATTCTCTGAGTGATGCTCGGTGTGTGTAGTAGTAGAGAGAAAGAGCTGGAATGGCATCCTCTAATCTCCTAATTCTGGAGTCTGGGCCAGTTGCTCTAAAGATCATTTTTTTCCTAATACCACTGAGATCCTCAATTTACTACAAGGATCATGCATTTACAGCTGCATTGTCCTGTGAGGGCTACCCCTACTGTGAACAAAGTGGACTGAAGTAGCTAGGCTGAGATGAACCTATGGTAGGAGGAGACTTCTGTAAGTCGACCGTGCCTCAAACCAGGTAGTGACAAATAAATGAGCTGCTGTCTCCTCTGAGGACCTGAAGGAGAATGCTAATAAATGGATCCTATCTTGATGTACCATATACACAGCCTTGGCTGGCTCTAAATAAATGATCCTTACCCATTTCCTACCCTCCAAGCCACCTGTCCAACACCACCAGCACAGAAATCAATGCTCACTTGCCCCCCCTGCACTCCCCCCATCGACCCCAATTCATTCACAAAGAACCTGAGGTTTAGATCTCCCAATAGCCAGTTCCCTAACACCAGATTTGCTAGCTGCTGACCCTCATCCGTGTCACTCCCAGGACACACCTGATACTCCAGTTTGTACCAAGGTGGTGAGAAATACGCCGGGTGAGGTGCCCCACCCCCACCCCCAGTCCAGGGGATGCTGAGAAACTGTGGGGTGAGTGGGATAATACAAACAGGAAAAAGCAAGTTTGTTTCTAGTGTTAAGCGCCTAGGGTGGCAGGATATACCTGCTGGGTGTTCTCAGAAGGTCCCCAAGGAAACCATTAACTTGAGTCTCTCAGTTCTTACACGTGTGGTGGTTAGGGGAGGGGGAGGGAAGGTGTACTGAGAACAGGGGGCTGGGCACCGTTCCAGAGGTCAGGGTTATATCGCCCAGAGCTGCAGCACACATGAATAAAAGGTGGATGACTGCAGGATGGATGTCAAGGTGAGCAACAAGGGGCTGGTCATCAAGTGTCGTCAATGGCTTATGCAGGGTGGATTTAAGGTGGGGAAGGGGGAAGGGGTGGGAGGTGAGTTGGGAGGGAGGGGCTCGTGTGGCACCGAGATCCCCAGCAGGGATGGGTGTGTGTGTGTGGGGGGGGGGAGTGGCTGTCTGAGCCTCCAGCTTTGACCCTTTCTTGGCTGGTCTCAGCCAGGAAATTGAGGAGAGGAGACGGATGTGGCGAGGTGGGGACAGGGAGGGTGGCCCCTGGCTCCAGAGGTGATCTGGAATGGAAGTTAGGGTTCCCAAGAGGGAGGGAAGGAGTTTGGGGGCAGGGCGAGGGGAACTCCTAAGTGTCTTGGGTGAAAATACGGGAAGAGATCTCAGAGCCCCAGGAGGTGGAGGCGGAGGGAGGAGGAAGGAGAAGTGAAGGAGTTTGCCTTCATGGGGAGTAGGTCTCAGACCGAAACGGACTGAGAGAATCAGCTCCAAACGTGGTGGGTAGGGAGCTGAGGGTCCTCCGATCCGACCCGGCTGGACTTAGAACTCTGCCAAAGGGGGGGGGGGGGGGGGGGGGAGGGGAAGGCGGGCAGCTGAGCCCGAGGCCTCCTAACTGGAAACGGGAGGCTCCAGGCGGCACTGACCTCTCCCCCAGCCTCGGTGGGGAGGTCGGGGAGCGTCCGGAACCGGCTTGTCCCAAATCCAAACACAAGTCTGAGTGGGGCTGACGAGTGAGCCAGGAGTGAGAGAAACAGTGAGGACTCCACACCCTGGGGGGTGCGGGTGGCAGCAAACTGGGACCCGGGGCTTGGAACGGGGCGGGAGGGAGTGTCCTCGACGACCGTACGGAGGGGTCCGGGGGAGCTGAAGGGGAGGCAGGGGCCGAGAAGGGATTCAGGAACCTGATGCGGTCTCTACGGGGCGCTGATGGAGTCTCCCCACTCGAGCCGCGAGGCACTGGAAGGGCCCCCCAGACTGGCTACGAAGCATACGGGACACCGGGCGCGGGCTGAGGGCTGCTGAGGGGGCCCTGACTCGGGCTCGGAGGAGACCGGGGGCAGCTTCTCGCCCCCCACCAGTCGGAGCGCGGGGGGCACGGAGCTGGGGGCACGGAGCTGGGGGCGCTGGGGCCGTCTCCCTCCCGACCCAGGGAGGCTGGGGAGCTCTTCATCCCGGTGGCGGGGACCCGAGAGGGAGGACTGGGGGGTCCCCGATCCGGAACCGAGCTACCTTGAAGGCACCGGGAAGCGCTTCATTCCGGGAGGGCGTTCCCACGGCCCGGCCCCGCGCCGGGGCGGGTGGGGGTGCGGCCGCGCCCTGGTCCCGGCCCGCCTCGGGATTCGGGGTCTCTCTCGCCCTCGGGGACCCAGGGGCCCGGCGGGAGCGGGGTCCGGACGCCGCCGCCTCCGCGGGCGCCGGGCGCGCGGGCGAGCGCGGGGCTTTATGCGCGCAGGGCGGCGGGGGGAGGAGCCGGCAGGTCGGCCCCCGGCGGGCCCTCCCCTCGGCCGTCCCCGCCCGCCCGCCCGAGCGGGGTCGGGGGAGGGGGCAGCATGGCCTGTCCGTCCGGCCCCCTTCGCCGCGCTCCTCATCTGCCCCGCGCCGAGCGCCGCCGCCGCCGCCGCCGCCGCCGCTCCGCTGCCCGCGCCGCCCGCGGCTCCCGATGGAGACTGACGCGCCCCAGCCCGGCCTCGCCTCCCCGGACTCCCCGCACGACCCCTGGTACGGCCCGGCCCGGCCCGGCCCGGCCTGCCCGGCCCGCGCCCGCCCCGACCCCGCCAACATGGCCGATCCGGGTCGGGCCGGGCCTCCCCGGGGCCCGGGCCCGCGCCCCCTGCGCCCTGGCGCCCGGCGCTCACGCGGGCCCTTTGTGTCTCTCCTCCTCCCGCAGCAAGATGTTCATCGGGGGACTCAGTTGGCAGACTACGCAGGGTGAGCGAGCCCGGGGGCGCCCGCCGGCCGGGCAGGGCACCCTGCACCCCCGGCGCCCCGGAACCGGACCCCCCAGCCGGGCCCCGCGCCCTGCTGACCCCGGGCGCCCCCGCGCCCCCTTCCGCGCCCCGCCCGGGGACCCCGAGAGCGCAGGGCGGTCGGCGAGCGCGCACGGCCCAGCGGGTGGAGGGGAGGAGATGAGGGGTTCAGGGGGCATCGGGGGGTGGGCTGGGCCCCCGGGACCCGCCGGCGGCAGCGCCAACTCCGCTCGCACCTGCGGCTCAAACTTTTGTGAGGCGGCTCCGGGAGCGGCGGGAACCCGGCCGGAGCCGTCCCCCCTCCAGCCCAGCTCGGCCCTTGGCTTCCTGGAGCCCCCGTGGGCGCCAGAAGGCTCCACCGGAGCTGGGTGAGGGCTGCGGGCGGGGGGGGGGGGGCAGTGGAGAGCGCGCAGGCTGCTCGGCGCGGGGGCGGCGGGGCCGCGGCGGGGTCACCGGGGGCAAAGGACGGGGGAGGGGGGAAGGGCGCGGGGCCCGAGCTGGTCCGAAGGCGGGTGTGTGGTTGCAGAAGGGCTGCGCGAGTACTTCGGCCAGTTCGGGGAAGTGAAGGAGTGTCTGGTGATGCGGGACCCTCTAACCAAGAGATCCAGGTGAGCCCCGCACCCCCTCCCCCTGCTCCCGGCTAGCCCCCCTCCACCGCCGCTCGCTGCCGTGTAACCATCTGCCTCTCCCTCGCTACCGCGCGCAGGGGTTTCGGCTTCGTCACTTTCATGGACCAGGCGGGGGTGGATAAAGTGCTGGCGCAGTCGCGGCACGAGCTCGACTCCAAAACAGTGAGTGGCCCTCCGGGCTTCGGGGGTCCTTTGGGAGAGGGAGGCCGCCGGAGGAGAGGGTCAGGACTCTCCCCAGAGGACAGTCCTGAAGGGACGGGGTCCTCAGGGAAGGAGGGAGTTCTCGCGGCAGAAGGGCTGCCAAGCTCTGAAACTTTGTCACTGGAGTCCGGGGGCAGAGGGAGGAGAAAAATCCCAGGCCTGCGGTGAGATGCTACATCCCCCAGCCCCTCCCTATACCTAGTAATCTCGATGCCTCTCGGAGCAGCTTGGGGTGGGGCTGGGTCCCTCCCCTAGCCCAAACTGGGTGAGTCAGGGTAGCAGTGACCCACCCCGTGGCTTCTCTGGACTCTAGTATTTGGCTCCCCACCGCCACCATTCCAAACCAATGGCAAAGCACTACTGAATCCCCCTCCCTCTCCCCACTCCCCCCCCCCCCCCACCCTTTGGGTCTATGAGCTCCCTGCTTTGTGTGGAAGACATGAACCTGCTTTGCCCAGGAAGGGATTTATGAGAAGGGAACTGGCCTGCTGGAAACAAACCTTCTGAGGGCTGGATCCGAGGAGAGGCTGCTTTTCTAGCATTCAAACTCCTAAAACATTTTCTTGCTGTCCCACCGCTCCCCAGTGTCTTGGGCCCTCCAGGGGGCGCTGGCCCAGGCCCCTGCTCTAGGGGAGAAGGAAAAGGAGAAAGTCAGAGGAGGGGTCACTCTGTGATGGGGTGACGGGAGGCCAAGGGGCTGGGACAGTATGATCTCTCTCCACACTCCCCCACTCTCTTCCCCAGCCCTGGGCCTCCCTGCTTGGGTCAGTCACTGGCTCCTGTTTACCTGCAACAATAGCTGGTTGTGCCCAAGAATTTGCTAAATTACCGCCTGTCCCCAGCTCCTGTTATCTCTGCCCAGTGGCTCCCACTCCTGCTCGCAGTAATGAGCAAATGAGGCCAGGCCTCAACTTTGCCGGCTCTGAAAGGATCTTCTTGGCGCAGACTGAGTGACCCAGGCTGGGAATGGAGAGACAGTGGCCTATTGTTTTTGGTGATTATCTACCATCTAGCTGCCAGTTCTCCTACCATCCCCTGTCCTCAGAATGCACTGATGGCTTCAGCAGCGCTCAGGAAGCTGAGATTTAGGGACTGGGGCTGGAGGCGGGGCGGGGTCATAGAAGATTGATAAGGAGAAGAGGGGAAGGAGGGCACAGTGGGCATTCTTCTGAGGTTTGGGCTTTTGTGTTTGGCATCCGCTGGCCTGGGGGGGGGGGGTTGGGAGGGCAGTTTATTGTGGGGAGTCTATTTTGGGTTCTGACTTTCACCTTTTATTTACTTGTTGGGTTTTATTTATGTTACCAGCTGTGAGTCAGAGTGGAGGTGGGGTGTGTCAGGGATCGGGTTGCGTGGGTCTGTGGGACGTGGCTTGGGTACCGTCTCCCCATCAGGGTCTGCGCAGGGGGACTGTCTGAGGTGCTCTGGTGGCTGGGGAGGCTGCTTCCAGGAGAAAGAGAAGGATGAAAATGTCCGTAGAGGTATGAAATCACCCATTCAGACAGGGGAAATGGGCAGTCGTGATTTTCCCTGGAGCCCGGTGGGACTTTGGGAGAGAGGAGACATTGCCTCAGCTCTGTGGGCAGATCCAGTAGGGGAGCCCAGAGGAGGCTGGTCCCTGGTTCATGCCACTTAGGCAGAGAGGAGCCAGAGCCAGTTGTCTAGAACGAGGCTGAGTTGTGAATGAAAGGAACTTTGGGAAAAGATAGATCTTCCCTGCGATTGGCTGGTGAACTTCTGAGTGGTATCTACCCATGTGGGTGGCAAGAAACTCTGGAATGACCAGGTCCCCTAGGTCCTGCATTGATCACGATGTCTCAGTGCCCTGGCTTTTGCTGTTTATCAGTATGAGTATATACCCAGGAGCACCCAGGTGCATCTTGCTTTTCTCCTTTGGTTGTTCACAGCCAAGGGCAAAGGTGGCCCGCTGGTAATAGCACCTTTGTTTGCGCAATGAAGGGCAGTTCACAAAGGGTTGCTTTCACCCATGTTATCTCATTTGATTCCTTGAGGCTGCCCCTGGGAAAAATGTTTGTGATCATCCCCACTTTGCAGACAGGGAACTGAGGCTCAGATGGGTGAGCAAATGACCAAGATCAGAGATTTGGCCTGGGGCCCAAAGTTTCTCACAGAGTCCAAGTCCCATGCCCTTGCACGTTACCAAAGCCTGGATGCATTATCAGGGAGCTGTTTGCTTGCAGCCTCCAAGAGGGCTGTTAGATGTCAGTAGTATTTGGGGGAACAGAACTGAGTCCATTCCTGGTGCCTTTTGAACTCTTATCTTGAAGCAAAGAGTATTTCCATCCACAAGGCTTCCAAAGTCTGGATTGCATGCCTCCCCCAGACAGATATCTACCTGTGTGAAGTCAGTTAGGTGAGCAGAGACCTCAAGTGCTTGAAGGAAGAAGACTTTGCTTACTTTGTGGGGGTTCCTGCTGTGAGCCAGACACCTTGCCAGGTGCTTTGTAAGCATCATCTCAAATAGTCTGTGGATGACCCATTGGAGATAGATGTTACCGTTTGCCCATAGTGGCAGGTGAGCCTGGCCCTGAGGCTCAGAGAGGTTAAGTAACTCTCCCAGAGTCTCACAGCTGGGAAACGGTGTAAGTGGGATTTGGACCCAGCAGCCTGGCATGAGGGCCTAAATGCTTAGCCATTACACTTTTCTGCCAGAGGCTGTGGTGATTTCTGTTCCCCTCTGTGTCACTTCTGTGTCACCTCTGTGTCATGGGATGAGAGAAGTCCTCAGGGCTGAAAGTTGTGTGCTCACCCATCTGAAGTGTGATAACCAAGGCCCCTTTACCTCTCCCTTCTCTTTCAGATTGATCCCAAGGTGGCCTTTCCTCGGCGAGCACAGCCTAAGGTGGGTATGTGTGTGTCTGAGAGGAGCTGTGTTACTTCGGGCAACAATCTTCCCAGCATTCCCTTCTATGGGAAATGCTTCTGGAACCTCTGGAGTGTGTCTGGAATAGACTGGGATGGGAAGAGGGAGGATTCTTAATGTCTTTGCTCTGTGGATTGAAGACATACATCCTTCATCTTTCCATCTGTGCTCTGGGATGGACTGGGAGGGACTGCATGTGTTGGGTGAAGGAGGAGCCCCTTAGGGGATTCGTTGTCCTGTATTGGAAGCCACTACTCTTTGGACTCTGAGTCGAATTCTGACCTCATAGATCACAGCTTCTAAACCCAGTGCTCCTGGGGAGGTCAAACCCAGGATAGACACCCCCTGAGGCTGAGCTCGATCAGGCCAGGGAGCTATCTCTGACCACCCCCGCCCCAGTCACCTTCCTACCTCTGGGGTTCACTGTATTCAGCTTGCAGAGAGGGAAGGGACCATGGAGTTGGTCACCTGTTGTCTTTCAACTTGGGCAAGTGGTTGCTTTCCCAGGGCTCTCTTTCCCTTGTGCTGTGGTGGGTTTTTCTGGGTGTGGGTGAATTCTGAGCAGTTGAGCTATATAGCATTCGAAACTTTTGGTGCAGGGCAGGGGCCTGAGATCTCATTCCTGGCCTCAAGGTAACTAGCCGGACCTTATTTTTTAAAATGGCTAAATACAGGGAACAGGAAGGAAGGCCGATTACAGTACAGGGAGCTGAAGACCTCTGAGGCTGCTGACTTAACTTGTGTCCTAGGACTAGGTCCCCTCCAGGAGCTCTGTTTCCCCCTTCACAGGGGGTTTGGTAGGAACCAGGATGCTTTAAGGTTTTGAGCAGGTGGCTTCCACCATGGTGCCCAGCTCCTGCCACAGCGAAGGGAGAGGGACAATTTTTAGGACACAGGAAGGGGACATCTCTAGAAGGATCCAGCAGAGGGCCTGAAAGCAATTATGAAGCAGGTATTCGAAGGAAGCCGCACCAGGGAGCACATGGTCGGAATTGGGTTAATTCCATTAAGCACGTTGGTGACAGAAGGTGCTTTAGTGTTAGGATGGGGCTGGGAATTGCTGTGGATTAGCCATGCGCTCCTGGGGTAATTAGGACCATGTGTTCTTCCTAAAACAGGGCTGGGGCCACAGGGCTGCCAGAGGTTGGGTTGGGAGAAGGTTGATGAGGAAAATGTCGGCACTGAGTTCAGGGGAACCCTGCAGTGGGCCTTGGTCTCTCCCAGGAGTGCTGGTGGGGTCTCTGAGTTACACTGTAGGTGTGGGTCACTAACCTGCCCCCTTCCTTGTGTTGGTCCTTATGGAAGGCATTTCCCCTTACACAGACCCCAGGGATGGAGGCGGGTGGCCAGGCGGGAGGCACACTCAAGCCAGCCAGTGTGTGGGGTGCACAGCTGCCTATGACAGGCCTGGAGGCCGGGGTCCAAAGGGGAGCTTGCCGGGGGGGCGGGGGGGCTTCCGAGTAGCTAGGGCCACAGAGAGCTTGTCAGCTGGCACCCTGGCAGGAGGGCTCGAGCCCCTGCTGGTGGCAGTAGGCCACAGGACTCAGATGCCCACTTTCTCATTCCCTCCCCCTAACAGATGGTGACTCGAACGAAGAAGATCTTTGTGGGGGGGCTGTCAGTGAACACCACGGTGGAGGACGTGAAGCAATATTTTGAGCAGTTTGGGAAGGTGGGTCAGAACTGGGGGTGCTTGCTGGGGTGCTCTCGGGGGCTGTGGAAGCCCTATCGAATTGGTTAGTATTAAGCAAGAGTCCAACGAGGTCCTTCCAGTTCCTGCAAAAGAGGGGAAAAGACAGCGGGTGGCGGGGGGGGGGGGGGGGGGGGGGGGGTGGCGGCGGCGGCGGCTCCTTTTGTGGGCGAGGCCCGGCTCCTCATGGTTCAGGATCCTGTCCTATCTGTGGGCCTCAGCCTCTGGACACATCCCCAGGGACGGAAGCCATACAGTGGCTGTCCCTGTTGTTGCCCTTCCCCTGTGTTTTTCTCTCTCGCTTATCGTGATTCTCCCTTGGGAGGCTGCTCTCCCCCTCGCCAGTTCAATCCAGTCACCCCTTGGCCTCCTGGGAGTTTGCACCTGTCCAGGCCATGGGCGGTTGCACCTTCCCCCACTCCTTCCTGGTGAGGATGATAAGGAGGCAATAAATATGATTCCCAATTGCACTCAGCACCCTGCTTGTGCAGGTGGGAGCTGGGGGAGGCACTGATCCCCTAGCTGTTTTGGGAGGGGTGAAGGAGAGCACCCTAAATTCCTGATCAGGCCCAACAGATTGGCCCTCAGCTCTGAGGTGCATTGAGCTTAAATTTCTGGACCATTTAGCTTACAGAGGAGATGTGGCATCATCAGACAATAGGGTGTCCCCAGAAAGGTGAGTATTGTGAACGTTGAGGTCCCATGGGGATATGGCAAAGAGGGGGCCGAATTTTAAGACTGGCAGTGAAGTAGGGCTGCTGTGCTTAGTGCTGGGGTCCCTGTCAGAGGAGACAGGCTAGAGCCGGGTCTCTCTACCTGCCCAGCGAGGTATTTTCAGTGGCCTGGGTAGGCAAAGGGGAGAGGCCTTGGGAATGGGACGTGAGCTGGGGACTGGGTGGGTTTCCAGGGCCCCCGTCTCTAGGGTAGAAGGGGAGAGGATGGGAGGTCCCCTGGCCAGCGGATGCTGGCGGCGTGGGGGCCAGAGGCCCGGGCTCAGGCGCGCCCACGGGGACCCGGGTACAGGACTGAGGGCAGGTCGGTGGCCTGGGCCCCAGAGGGAAGGGCGCTCCTGGGAAGCGGCAGGCCCGCTCGGCTCCGGCGGGGTGTCTTTGTGTCTGAGCGCCGAGCATTAGAGCTCGCACTAATCTGATCCAGCAGCTGTGATTGGAGGCCGCCTGCCCCCGGGGCCGGCGTTGCCATGGCAACCGGGCCCCAGGAGAAGCCGTCAGCGGCCGCGTCTTTTGTTCGGGCCTAAATCGGCGTTGGCATGTGAAACCGGCCCGGGGAGGCCAGGGGGAGCCGGAGAATAGGCTGCCAGGGAGCGAGGGGGACAGCCGGGAATGCCAAGGGCCCCGCGGCGGGGGGCCCCCCGCCCGGATCGAGGGGCCGCCGCCGAGGGGGGAACAATGGTCAGCCGCCATGGCTGCCACTCAGGCTTAGCGGCCGCCGAACTTGGCGGCTCCCACTGGTCAGCAGGCCCCGGCCGCCTCCCCTCCCCCTGCCGGAGCCCCCCTGCCCCCGGGTTCCCATGGAGACCAAAGCCTATTAAGGACACCCGGCTGGGAGGCTCCCTCCTCTCCGCTGGCCCCAGGAGGGGACACCAGTGGGGGTCCCCGGGACCCCCAGCCACTTGCCTTGCTCCCTGCTCCTTGCCCTGGCCTCCACCCGGCTGGCCCGCTAGGGGTCTGTCCCTCCGAGGCCTAGGTTGAAGGGTCCCAGGGGCCAGGGATGGCGGAGCTGGTGAAGCAAGGCCGGAAGGGCCTTGGGCTGAATCACTTTGTTGGGTCAGGCAGGAACTCAGCTATAGGATTAGGGAAGAGGGTGTGGCTTTTATTCATTCATTAAGTCAAAAAATAACTCCTGAGCACAAGCCAAGATGGTCCATAGGATGCCGTGGTCCTCACCATAACTGACACAGGGACTGTCCTCATGGAACCTTTAAAGCAAGGGTGTTGGGCCACTTGCTCTCTTGCTTTGCTTCTCCATGGGACCCTGGGCAAGCCCCTCCGTAATACTAGATGTTGTTTCTTAAACACTTACTGTATCGCAGGTGCTGTGAATTAGTGTTACAGGTGCTATGTCATTTATCCCCTCTATACAATTCATAGACCCTGTGATGCCCATTGCCATTTTACACATGAGGAAACCTAGCCCAGGGTTACCCACCCAGCAAATGCAGGACCTTGGATTCCAATTCCAGTCTGCCCTACTTAAAGCCTGTATTTTTATTACAACTCTCTTTTCTAGATTTCTCTTTTCCATTGTTTAAGCAAGGGGTTGGGGGGAGATGAGCTGAGCCTGCAGTGTCTGCCCAGTTTGGGCCATTTAGCTGATTTGGGATTGGGACTCAGAAGAGGTCCATATGGATAGGAGTGGCAGTGGCATTCTCCTGCAGACCCCTGGAGCAGGAAGCTCCTCAGGGAGGGAGGTGTCATGTCCCTCTGAGATCCTCCAGGGACCCAGCTGCTTCCTGGCTTTGTGGGGTCCTGGTTCTCCCAGGGGTGGGTGGCACCAGAGACCTGGGGCTGTAGGCACCTAAGGAGAGCTGGAGGACCACCCTGTTCAGAGGCTGCCCTCGTCACTTTAATGAGGCAGATGACAGGCTGGAAAGAGAGCCAAGGAGAGTGGAGGAAAGGCTGTACCCCATGGCCTCAGGAAGTCTTCCTTCATCCCTTGGGTGTCTGACCATTTAGGGGAGGGTCAGCAGCTGAAGTGGGATGTGTGTGTTGCAGTGGGGTGGGGGGAGGATTTTCACCAAGGACAAATCAGACCTTAGCTTAACCCCATGAGGTGGCTGACATTGGCTGAAGAATTAAGAGGACAAGGAGGAAGCACCAGCTGCAGGCAAAGGGAGGGAGATGGGACTGCAGGAGGGAGCTAGGGCCTTTAGCTGTCTGTGTATCCAAGGGGATGCCTTGAGGGAGCAGCAAGAAGAGAAGACTGGGGTGCAAGGGAGGAGAGGGGGAAGCATGTAGACCACCCCCCTTCCTCAGCCCCCTGCCCCTCCCCCAGTCAGTGGGAGGCAAGCAGCCCAGGCACTGAACTCTACTTGCTTTAATTACAGCCTCTAGCAAAAGGAAACCTCAATTAGAGGAACCAGGAGAGGGGAGTCAAGACTGGCTGGAGTGGCTGCTGTCCTTCTGGCCTTTTGCAGAAAGGGAACAGGCTTTCATTTCCCTGTTTCTATCTTATTCCCCTGTTTCCTTCTTTGGCACCCACTCCATGCCTTCTCCTCCTCCCAAGCTTGGTCTAGGATTTGCTGTGTGACCTTGGGCAGGTGACTTCCCTTCTCTGAGTCCATCTCCTTATCTACAAAATGGGGCTCTTACATTGCAGGGACCGTAGAGAGGATGACAGGGCAAAGTGCCAGGCAAATACTTGGTGCTTCATATTTGCAGGCTGGTCCACTGAGAATCTGGTGGTTGGATGAGAGGTGCCAGGGCATCCGGGCTAGGGTTGTGGATGGAAAGTCATCCCCTGTACAGGGAGCAAATTTAAGATAAAACCTGGCCTGGGCAAGAGGCGCATGGGTGTGGGAGCTGCCGCTGCTAGGTTGTGGCAGGTCCCCCGTATCTGGTCCACCATGGCAGGCTCTATTTCAGGTGGATGATGCCATGTTGATGTTCGACAAAACCACCAACCGGCACCGAGGTGAGTGTGGCCCCCTCCCCCTTCTCAGGCCAGGCTGGGGGCCTGTGGTCAGCCAGGGGGCTGCAGGTCACAGCTGCCCTTTCATCTTGCCTCCTGACATCCTATCCCCAAGGATCTGCATCCTCTCCCCAGCCTGGCCTTACAGAAGGCTTTTGTCCCGCCATTTCCTGTGCTAGAAACTTGCCCAATTGCAGACACCCGAGAGGAGCAGAGGAGCAACCTCCCCCTTCCAAACTGAGCCCTCCACCCGCCCCCATCCCAGCCTGTGTCTGCCCAGCCTGTGTCTGCTGGGGCTTACCTTGTCCCTGGTAACCAGAGCTTAGGCCAGGCCGCCCCAGGGTCAGGCTGACTCCACAGCCCCGGGCAGTCTGCTCCTGCTCCTGCCCCCACCCCCCCCCACCCCGCCCCCGACTGAACCCAGCCCCCACCCCCCTTGCCCCTGAACCTGTGAGCATCTGGGCCACAGCGTGCATTGCCTGGATGTTTTTCTCCCAAGGGCCTTGCCTTCTGAGAAATCCCATTCCAACCCCTGGGGCACACCCGGAGGAGATGGGGTTGTTTCTCCAGTTGCTTCAGGGCTTTGGGCATATTAGCCTGTTTGGGGATTGGGATATATCCTGGGAGGTGTGTGTGTGCATGTATGTGTATATTTGTATCTGTGCATGTGAGAGGGTCTGTGTCTGAATATTTGTAGGGTCTGGTGTGTCATGGTAACTATTCATATGTAGGGAGGCCTTTGTGAGCACTGCCAAGTATCTGTATGATATATTGGTCCCTAGGTATATGTGTGTGTGTGGGGGGGGGGTGTGCACATGTGCATGTATCTCTATGTCCTGTATATATGTGACCACGTACAAACACATGTTTGGGTGTCTATACTTTTGTGTAAATGTAAATAAGTGTGTGTGTTCTTTCTTTTTGGAAAGCATCTAAGAGAAAAGGCATGTTGAGTGTATTTTCATGACTGCTCTAAAGCTTTCTAATTTGCTGTGTGGCCTTGGGCAAGTCACTTCACTTCTCTGAGCCTTGGCTTTGACATCTGTAATTTGGGTGCTAGAAACCCTGTCTCAGTGGGCGGGGAGTTGAGAGATTCCTAGGCTGCGGGCAGAGGCTTTCCTTAATTCTCGGGCATTCGCCCATGAGAGAGGAGTGGTGGTGTATTATAACTCAGGGCTGGGTTTTGACCATAAACCCTGGCTTTGTCCCTGCCTTTTTGCCCTCTAGGGTTCGGGTTTGTCACGTTTGAGAGCGAGGACATCGTGGAGAAAGTGTGTGAAATCCACTTCCATGAAATCAACAACAAAATGGTGAGGGGGGACTGGACAGGTGGAGGTGCAGAGAAGGAGAGATAGGGGATGCTTGGAGGTTCTGGAGGCAGGCAGAAGGACCACCCAGTCATTGGGGCAGAGCCAGTTCTCCTACCTCCTGAAGATCTGGACAGGAAGCCAGTGTCTCATGGTGGTTAAAAAGCATGGCTGGTGGAGTCAGAGATACCTGGATTAACTCCTCACTCTACCACTTGCTAGTCTATTCATTAGGCAGATGACTTCCCCAGTTGAGCCCTTTTATGCATCTGTAAAATGAGAGCTGGCAATACTACTTCCATCGTGGGGTTGGTGTAAACCACTACTGCCTGCAAAGCCGTTTACATAATCTCTATCACCTAGCGAGCACTCCATAAATGGTATCTATGAAACTAAAGGAGGCCTGTTAGTGAACCAGAAGATCTGTGACCCTATGTCTGGAGGAGAGACTGACCATCAGGTCTCATTGCAGGTGGAATGTAAGAAAGCTCAGCCAAAAGAGGTGATGTCGCCGACAGGCTCAGCCCGGGGGAGGTCTCGAGTCATGCCCTATGGGATGGACGCCTTCATGCTGGGCATCGGCATGCTGGGTATGTGCTAGGCCTACACCTGTGGGTACTTCCTTCCCTGCCTGGAACTGCTCCCAGGAGTACCAGCGGCTGTGTAGGTGTTGCCTCTCTGTGGTCTGCCCTCCTGCCTTAATCACTGGGCAGGAGTGGGGGACCAAGGATCTCAAGCCTCCAAGCCAACCTAGGGTGGGGCGATTTGGTTGCAGGGTGCTGCCCTCTGGCGGTAGCCAGAAAATGGCCCAGCTGCTCCTTATTCATCAGTCCTCTGTCCATTTGTTCATCCATCCATCCTTCCATCCATCCATCCATCCATCCATCCATCCATCCATCCAGTAGTTATTGAGCAACTGTAAATGCTAGGAACTATGCCAACAAATACAACAGTGACTTTCCTGGGAGCTTTATGGTCTGGCAGGGAAAAGAAGTAAGAGTATAAATAAATAAATAGGGTTAGGATGGAGAATTATAGGGTGCCCAGAGAACACAGGCATAGAGAACTGGACCAAGATTTGGAGAAGCCAGAAAGGAAGTCACATTTAAGTTGAGGCTGTGGGTTGAAGAGGTGCTAGTTACAGGAGATCAGGGGAGAAGAGAAGGGTAAAGTATTGAAGCGAGAGGGAACAGCATAACTTACAAACTTAAAAAGAGCAGTTTCTAGAGAGGCAGGACCTGCCCTCATGGGCTTCCCCATCAAGTGGGAGGCAAGAATCAATAGGTAATGATAACACATAGCATTGGGAGGCTGTGGGAGGCCCAAGGAGGCACCTAAACCCATAGAGGGTCCCTGGGGTAAGTGCAGGTCACCATGAGTCTTGAAAGGTAAGCAGGAGTCAGCACAGCTTGAGGCCCACAAGTGTGAAGGGGAAAATCTGAGCTGGGCTCCCTAGGAAGCTCCTAATCTCCCTGGAGAGACAAGATATATCCACACAGAAAGAGAACAGTACCTTTTTACTAGGTACAGAGGAAGGACTGCTCTGGAAACTCAGGCGGGGTGCATGGCATGGCCCAGAGGGTCAAGATGGGGACCACAAGTAGAGTGGGTGAGGAGAGCACCCTCCAAACAGCACTGTCATCTCTTGAAGCTTTCTTTTAACTTTCTCTTGTTAAGTAATTCCAGACTTTCAGAAGAGTTGCAAAAATATCACAATACCAAGAATATCCACATACCTTTTACCAGACTCACCTGTTAATATTATACCCCATTCACTTTATCTTTTACTTTGTCTCTGTATGCATATATACGTATGTACATATACATATAGATGTTCACACACACACACTACAGTTGTGATACTCCACTGAATCATTTGAGCTCAAGTTACATGCATTATGGCCCTCACCCCTTAAATACTTCAGTGTGTATTTCCTAAGATTAGCAGTATTTTTCTCATGAAGCCACACGATAATAATCCACCGGATACATTTATATTGATCCAGTATTTCAATCTATTTTCTAGTTTGATCATTAGCATATTTTTGCCCTTTCAAATAAGATCCAGGCTAGAATCAAGTAATGCATTTAGTTGTCCCATCTCTTTAGCCTCCTTTGGTCTGGAACACTGAGACCTGTTTTCATATCAGGGTGATTCATTAACTGGTTTCAGTCCATGTTAAAAATGACGAAGAGGGAAAGAGTGACACTGATGGTTTAGAGGCCTGGAACCAGTTAGCTCTGAATGCAAATCCCAGTTACACCATTATTACTCTTGCTACCCATTGTTACTATCTGATTTTTCAGGCAAAGCTGCACACATTTATTAGATACACACAAGTCGCAGGCACTGGGAGCTTGTCCTGGAGATACAGAAATAAAAGATGGGGGAAACAGAAGATCAGCTATTTTTAAAAACCCTGGGAGGGACACCTGGCTGGCTCAGTGGGAGGAACATGTGACTCTTGATCTTGGGGCTGTGAGCTTGAGCCCTACGCTGGGTGTGGAGTTTACTTAAAATAAATAAATAAAAAATTAACAACAACCCAGGAGAAGTTCAGATGATGATCATTGGTGCTGTGGGGAAATTGCTAAACATTGTAACCAATGGGAGGGAGGACTCTTGTAATGACCTCTCCAAGGAGGTGACATTTGAGTTGCAACTTACACAATGACAAGGACACAGTCATGGGAAAACCCTGGGGGTGGGGGGGTGGAAAGAGCCTTCCAGGCAGAGGAAACAGCCTGTGCAAAGGCCCTGAGGTGGGAAGGAGCTTGGTGGCCTTGAGAAACAGCAGAGAGGCCAATGTGACTAGAGGAGAGCATAGATGAGGACGAGAGGGAGGCAGAATCCAGAGCACCAAGGGTCTTGGTAAGGGTTTGGATTATCCTCAGCCAATGTGTCACCTCTTTGAGCCTCAGTTTTCCCTGTCTGTAAAATGGGGCTCCCAAGAGTACCTGCCTCTTAGGATTCTTGTGAGGCTTAAGGAGAGAATGAACTATGTGCAGGGCGCTTAGCACAGAGCTTGGCATGCAGAAGGTGTTTGGTAAATGTGATCATTATCTGCGCTACAAGGTGGGGAGGGAAACCTTCCCTGCTCCGGCCCAGGGGCTCGGATCCTTCCCTCCTGAGCAGGATCTGAGCAGGAGGTGAGGCCTCTGACACTGGCTCCCTTGCCCTATCAGGTTACCCCGGTTTCCAGGCCACAACCTATGCCAGCCGGAGTTATACAGGCCTCGCCCCTGGCTACACCTACCAGTTCCCCGGTAAGTCCTGCTTGGTGTCCCTCTGCCGCCAGCATGTCCCCGGTTCCCAGGCAGTCTGACTCCTCAGGGCGGTGTCTGAGGGTGCATGGCTGGGGGGCGGGGGTGGTCTGCCTGCTGGAGGCTTGGAAGGAAGGGCATGTCTGAGGAAGGAGCACCTCTCCCCACCCATCCCCTCCTCCCCTCCTCCCCAGAAGTTGGGGACACCCCCATCCCCACCCCTGCGTGGTCCTGCATGGCACGGTTCTCTCTCAGGCTGATCTCTGCCTGCCTCCTCCCTTTCTCCCTCCTCACGCCATTCTGAGTTGCCACTTCCACCCAAAGAAGGCATCAGACTTGTGGTGGAAGCGTCCCGGAGGGCCACCGCCAGCTGTGTCTTTATAGACACACTTATAATGACCACGTGCTACGCTGAGCCCTTTCAAGGCCGACAGACCTTTTGTGGCCCTGACTGCTGAAAAACAATCTAAGAGCCTGATGATCACCACCCTGATTTGTAATTCAAAATAAAAATAACACTAGACCTTAGAATAAGTGGCAGGAAGCCCAACAAAGTTCTGAATTTTGCCGTGATGGCTATTCAGTGTTGTTTTCTTTGAAATATCAGATATCAAATTTTTGCAAGCTTTTTTTTTTTTTTTTTTTTGTGGCCTCATTTTTTTTTTTAAGAGGGTCCCTAAGCACTTGCATCCTGTGCCTCTCAGTCTGTCCAGCTTGGGAGTCCTTTTCTATACATTATGTTGTCTTAATCCTGATAACACTCACTGGGGAAGGATGATCATCCTCATTTTATAGGTGAGGAAATGGTCTCAGAGTGCAGTGACTTGCTAAGACGACCCATCTAGAAAGTAGTAGATCTAGGAACCCAACTTGAGTCTGATCTGCTCTGGGGTCACTGGTTTTTCATCAGTGCTGCCTCACCAGCTCCTCCCCCAAAACAAACAGAAAAAGAGGAGGATTCTGAGAGGTGTTTTGGTGCAATCTCAAATCTTTTAAGAAACACCAGAATGGTCACACCAGCATTGCCCCTTGCCCATGGTGTAGGTGGCAACTTGGCCTGCTCTTTCTCTCCCTGTCTCTCCTCTGCCTGTGTCTTTTCCACCTTGCCTGCTGGGCACCATGCTCTCCCCATCCCAGCTCTTGGGTTCTGTGCATGGCCTGTCCCCCGCCCAGTGTCCCTGTGGGTGCATTGTCCTCCCTGGGCCGTGCCCCAGGGGCCTCCCCTGTATCTTCCTAAGCTGTTTTACGTTTCATTTTAGAATTCCGTGTAGAGCGGACCCCTCTCCCGAGCGCCCCAGTCCTCCCCGAGCTTACAGGTCAGTCGCTCGGATTTCCTACACCTCACAGGCCACATGGGGAGAAACAGAAGGACCCAGGGGTCATCCCTGGGGAAAGCTAGTGGGACCCTTTCCCCCTGCCCACCAGCCCTCTGGCTGTGGGGACACAGCAGACTCTGCCCAGGCCCTGGCCAGTCTGTGTAGCTACATGGCCCTTAAGGGTGGGGCATGGGGCCAAGCCCAGCAGATGGAGGAGAAATCACTCATTCATCTATTTGGCAAATATTTATCTAGCGCCTCCCATGTGCCAGGCACCGAGTAGACTTTGGGATCCAGCAGTGAAGAAGCCAGGGTCTCAAACTCTGAGTAGCATGGGCCAGGTGGGGTGTTTGACAGACTGGAGCACGCATGCCTCCACGCTGTGCCAGCTGACCCTTGCCCAGAGGGGATGCACACCTTGTACTTTCAGATCTTGGTTTCTAAGAGAAGCCAGAAACCCAGCTTTTGCTTTTGAATGGGATTTTCAATCGTTTTCAAATGTTGGCAACAAATTCCAAACTGTTAAACCACTGCAGGCCAAATGAAACCTATTCGAGGGCCAAATCCAGCCCTCAGGCTGCCCATTTGCAACTTCTGAGCAAGAGGGGATGAAGGCGCTTGGCTGTCGGGAGCCATTTGTCCAGCTGAAGCTTTCCGCTTGGGCCCATCAGCTCTACTCTGGAGCTGGGGGGGCGTGGCCAAGTCCGAGGGGAGGGGTTTCTCTATTCAACCTGCTTTCCCCCCACCCCACCCCAGACTCTCCCCCTCAACCTGGCCGTGTGTGGAGGACGCGAGCATGGATGCTGCTTTAGATGAGACCTTCCTTCCAAGGGGTGTTCAGGGACCCCCCAAAATGGGGGAGGGGTGAAGAGAAGGGAGGGAGTAAAGAGTCCTGTAGATGTGGGTGGTAGGGGGCCCTTACCTGAGCAGAGCTGGCTTTGACCCCCTGTGTGGGTATTGAAAGGGGGGTTCTTTTCTACTCATTTAAAACTTTGCATTGAGGACCTACTCTGTGGGACACTCTGCCAGGCCCTGGGGGCAGAACAGGGACAAGACGGGGCCAGGCCCTGCTCTCACAGGACTTGCAGTCTAGAGAGGAAAACAAATACTTATTATATAAATGAGTAATCCTTTACAGCTGTGATAAGCACTTATGCAGGTTGGCCACGCTGACTTTGCTTTGTGGATGTGCCTAACCAGACCAAGTACCAGACCTCAGAGCCCAGCCCCTGCCCTTAAAAGAAGTGAGAGAAGAAATGTTCCCCTCAGCAGATAGCTTTGTATAGAGGAGGAGGTTTTCCCTGGAGGTCTGAGATCTAAACTTTTTCTCTTCAGGAGATGTAGGTATTTCCTTCGTGCATTCGGTAGATACTTACTGGGCCAGGCGCTGTTCCAGGTGGGGGTAGAACAGTGAATGAGATGCACAAGGTCCCTGCCCTCCTGGAGCGGATATTTCAGTGGAGACAGCAGTAAACAAGGGAACAAACACACGAACAAAATAATTGCAGAGGGTGAGAAGTTCCCCAAGGAAAATAAAACAGGGAGATGTTCTAAGGCCTTAGGGTCAGGGGCAAGGGGCTGCCTCAGCAAGGTGGTGAAGGAGGGGGATGTCTGGGTGAGGAGCCGCTTGCATGGCTCTTAGACAAGGCTCCTCTGCAGCGTGGGAATCCCCCAGACCAAAGGGCCTGCCAAGAATTTTCAGGGGCCGTTTCCGGAGTCCCTAGCCCCAAGTCCAGTAGCAGTTCAGGGCGAAGGTCATCAAAACAGCCCCCAAAAGGATGCCTTTTGGGGTGGGAGACTGGTACTCCTGAGGACAAATGCCAACTCAGAAGACTCTGGCTCTGGGTGGGGTTGTGGCCTCAGGAGCTGCAGTGGCAGAGCCAAGCATTAGGGGGCGCTCACCCCACTACCCCAGCCCGAGGGAGCTCCAGATTCAAGCCAACCACTATTTTAGGAAGAGGTTCCTTTTAGGGGTGCCTGGCTGGTTCAGTCCGTAAAGCATGTGACTTGACCTTGAGGTTGTGAGTTTAAGCACCACGTTGGGTGTACAGATTACTTAAAATCTTGAAGGAAAAAAAAGGAGTGTCTACTCCTTCAGCAGACACTTATTAAACATCTACTGTGTATAAATAAGACAGTGTGCCGGGCAAAGTCTCGTGTCTGAAGAGGGGATCAGAAGAGGGGGTAGGGGAATTTGGGGGAGATAGTGGCCATTTCTGATTGGGTGGCAGTCAGGGGAACCCTGAGGCAGGGAACTGGGTACACATAGTTTACCAAGGGTGTGGTCTCAGGAGAAGGACAGTGAGAGAAACAGGACAGTCAGCACTGGAGCCGGACTGTGGCCTTGCCTGGAGTCTTGCCTCCCCTGACACCCCCAGGGAGCTCTGGGGCAGGCCCTGCCCCTCTGAGTTGGTCCCACCTCGAGGCAACAGGCCTGGCTTCTTGTACCTCCTGTCTGTCATACGGTCACTGGCTCCAGACAGCTGGGGTTGGGATGAGGGCCATAACCTCCTGGGGACCTCTGGGCTGGGTGGCCCCAACCGGCCAAGGGCACTCTCCAGAGAAAGGGGCATTGCTCAGAGTGGGATGCCCCGCCCCCCCACCACTGAGTTTTGTGTTATTCAAGCATGTCCATTGAGTCCAGGGGGGAAACTGAGGTTGAGTCCATTGCCAGAAAGCCGACCACTCTCCTACCTCTCTCCATCCATTGCCTGGGTCAAGGCACAGGAGGTGGCCCAAGGGAGTACTCTCTGCCCCAGTGCTGGCACTGCCCTGACCCTCTGAGGTGGGGTAAGGCTGGAGAGACTCTGCCCAGAGGGGGCCTCCGCTGTCCACCTCTGTGCCCTCACCCACCACACTGAACTGCCCATACCTTTCCTTTCAGCCATTCCTCTCACTGCTTATGGACCAATGGCAGCAGCAGCGGCAGCAGCAGCTGTGGTTCGAGGGACAGGTGAGGACTTCTGGGGTGTAGGAAGCAGGAGGCGTGTAGGGGGCAGAGAAGTCTAGAGGGGAGAGGAGGTAGCCACGGCCACCCTTTACCAGAGGGACTTATCTATTCTTTGCTCCACAAGTATTTACTGAGCAGCTGGCAAGCCAGCCAGGAAGAAAGACTCCCTGTCACCCAGAGCTTGCAGGCTGATGGGTGGGTGTCAGGTGTGACAAAGGGAGTCCTTCCGAAGGATGACCCTGATCTGTTGGGGGAAGTCAGGTACCAGAGGATCCCACAGCTGGAGCCTCTCAGGAGGGCTTCCAGGAGGAGAGGCCTCTTAACTTTCAATTTAAAGGCAAAGAGGAAGAGAAGTGTCCCCAGTAGAGGCCAGTTAGCATGGGGGGAGTATGAAAATGGGGAGTGGAGAAGAGGAGGCAGGAGGAACCGGGTCCTGGGGAGACACCAAACGTGTAAGCAGTGAAGTGATGTCGATTTTGGAAAATGCACTTGGCAGCAGGATGGGGAGAGGTTTGCAGGGGCTCAGGAAGGGAGGCCTGCAAGTCAGTGAAGAAGCTACTAAGTGGTCAGACCAGGTGGTGGCGGTGGATGGGCTTGTGAAGGCCTCCAGGAGGTGGACCCACAGGGCCCCGTGGGATGGAGGGTTGAGGGAAAGGGAGGGGTCAACGTCAGGGTGGGTGGAACAGGTGTAATGGGGCAACAGTGGGCGCCGGGGCTTTCACCATCTTCTTTCTGGGTTGCCAGGCTCTCACCCCTGGACGATGGCTCCCCCTCCAGGTTCAACTCCCAGCCGCACAGGGGGCTTCCTGGGGACCACAAGCCCTGGCCCCATGGCTGAGCTCTATGGGGCAGCCAACCAGGACTCGGGGGTTAGCAGTTACATCAGCGCTGCCAGCCCCGCCCCCAGCACCGGCTTTGGCCACAGTCTTGGGGTGAGTGGCCAGTCCTGGAAGACTCAGAAGTTGGAGGAGGGAGAGGTTTTGTCTCTGCAGGAGCAGAAGGGGACCGAGGGAGGAAGGATGGAGAAAGATTGTCACCAGGGGGTAACAGTGAGGCTCATCATTCATTCCGTCTGCCAGGCATGAGGTGGGCACCGGGGATGTGGCGCAGATTCACCATCTCTGCCCGCCAGATTCTAGCCTCTTCAGAGGCTAGATTCTAGCTCAGGGGTGCCCTCATTTGACCCAGGGTACTGGTAACATGCAGACTCCAAGCCCTACCCCAGAGAGTCCTTTAGTGGGTATGCAGTGGGGGTGATAATGGACAGGGCTCCAGAAGGGTCTGTGCCTCACACTCGGTGTTCCCCAGAAGAAAGGAGACCTTCTCTGCTTCCCCCAGGAACCTAGAAGTCAAATTCTTTTCTCCCCAGGGCCCTTTGATTGCCACAGCTTTCACCAATGGGTACCACTGAAGCAGGAGACAGGTAGCAGGAGGTGAGGAGGTGGGCAGGGGCCTGGGGTGGGGGTTGGCACGGGGGAGGGCGGCCCGATGTGGGCCACAGACCTTGTCTCCATCTTCATGGAGCCTGTAGGCCAGGGAGGAGACAACTTCAGAACAGCAGTGGCCAGAGAACCTGAAAAGCTGCTCAGCCTGCTACATAAAAAAATGTAAATGAAAACCACAATAAGGCCATACATACCACCTGTCAGACAGAGATTTTTTATGGATTGCTAATGCCCAACACTGATGAGAGTATAGGAGAAACAACATGTAAATTGTCTCAGGGGTTCCAAAGGGCAGACTGGCACTGTTTATCCAGATTTTAAACATTCAGGCCCTTGACCCCACCATTCCACTTCAAGGCATTTATTTTTAAAAACTGCGAAAAACCTGGGGGGCCTGGCTGGCTCAGTCAGAAGAGCGTGTGACTCTTGATCTCAGGATCTTGAGTTCAAGCCCCACGTTGGGTGGAGAGATTACTTAAATAAATAGAACGTGAAAAAAAATTAAAAACTGCAAAACACTGAAATGCCCATCAAAAGGAGAGTGGTTAAATACATCAGAGTGTATGCATACGTCGGCATACCACGCAGCCTTTGAAACAGGGGTCTGTCAACATACAGGCATGTCCAGAGAGTGGGAGAGAGATCTCTGTGCACGTGGTCACACGGGTTCTATGTGAAGCTGCGACATTTCGTCTGTTCCTTCCTTCCTACACTCCAGCCAGTATGTATGGAGCACTGCTTCTGGAAGGAGGGATGTGAGGAACTTCCAAATTATGTGTGAAGGGGCCACTTCAGAGGTTCAGAGAAGGTGCCTCTGCTATGGTGGCAACCGAATAAATCCACTCATTGAAAATCTTAGGGAAGAAGCAAACAGGGAACAGAGCCTGCGGAGTGTGCGAGCAGAGCTCTTCCAGGAGAGGCTGCCTGCGTTCTGGGAGTCCCGAGGTGGGGGGGGACGACAGGTTGCTGCAGGGGGGGCCCTAACCGCCCGCTGTGTTGCAGCGCCCCGGCCTGCAGCTGACTGAGGACCACAGTGAGCCAGCGAGGGGGCGGGGACACCTCAGCCGCAGCCGCCGCCCCCTCCCCCGCAGCGACTCGGACCGCTACTGCCTGCCCCCAACTCCCCGGGCTCGGCCCCTGCCCTGCAGCCCCCGGACCGCCCGCGTCTGGCTCCCCTACTAACCTCCCCCCTCTTACGTCCTTGGCTCCAAACCCCACCACCACCCCTCTCCTGCCCGCTTTTATTTATTTTGGATTAGCCGGTTGTCCCCCACCCTCCTGGTTCTGCCCTCTCAGGTCTGTGCCCCTCTCTCCCCGCCGCGCCCCCTTAGGACCACCCCCCCGAAGGCTTTTGTATTTGTTCATAGCTAGAGTGAGGGCGGAGGGGGTCTGCTACAGGCCGAAAGCCCTATGCTTGTTTTTTATTCTGATTTCCCCCTCCTTTTCTCGTAACTTTTTTTTCTTTTTTCTTTCTTTCTTTTTTTTTTTTTTTAAAGAAACCGTTTTTTAAACTATTTCTAGGTTTGTGAATGTGAAGCCCCAGGCCGCAGGGGGCAAGGGGCCAGGTGCCCCCCACCAGCTGAGAACAAAATGTCTATGTGGGTGTGGGCCCCTGGCCACCTCCCTCCAGCCCTGGAAAGGAGGACAGGGTTGCGTAGGCCAGGCCAAGCCCCTGGAACCATCCCGTCCTGTATCATATGTAAATACTGTGAGGTGAAGCCCCTACCCCTCTCTACTACCCCTTGGAGGTGAGGGCATTGCCTCGCCCCACCTGGCAAAGGTCTCCCCCTGTGTTTCTGTCTCCTCCTCAGACACCGTTACTGTAAGCTTGCAGGTCTCAACTGTGGCCAAGGCAAGCCCGCTCGCTCAGGCCCTAGGGGTCAAGGCCTTGGGCCTGCTCACCCCAAAAACCCAGCGTGGGGACAAGGGGTGAGGAAAGAGAAGGGCTCGCCCAGAGCCACTGCTGGAAAGGAATTAACTCTCCAAAGGTCTCCCCTTGCCCCCTACCTAGGTCAGGACTTCATGGTTTCTGCTCTGAGCCCCCCAGGAGTGGGCATCGAGGGGGTACTTTGGGAAGGGGTGGACCCCAGGGGAAAGCAAAAGGCTTCTCAGGGAACCCCCACATTCTCTCACTGAAGTTTCGCACCAGGATGGTCCCACGGCCAGGGCCCCTTGGCAGCCCCGAGTCCCCAAGCCCCCTTCAAAGGAAAAAGAGGCTCAGGGTCTGACTCTTCATGAATAACAAGTGACCTGGCTGGCACGGCAGGGCAGAGGCCCACCTACCTGTTGTCCCCTTCTCCGTGTCCCCCAAACCCCAGGTCTGAGGCTGGGGACCCAAGCTCTCTTCCCCATCATAGTTCCCATCCCTGAAAACACCCTTTGGAGAGTTAATTGTCTGTGTGAGGTGCTTAACCTATTAGCCCTGAGAACACAAAGCAATAATCTTTGTTACTGAGATGCGCGGCTGTTCGTGGTTTTTTTTTTTGTTTTGTTTTTTTGTTTTTGTTTTTGTTTTGTTTTGTTTTTTTTAATGTTTCCTAATAAAAGAGAAGCTGCATTTTATTGGTTTTTATTTTTAATTTTCTACACGTTTGAGCTGAGTCATGAGAGACTCAGCTTCCTTCTCCTCCCCTTCTTGTGACCCCATCCCAACCCCACTGGGCCCACCCATGGGCTCAGGACCCCAGAATTCCGTTTTCTGATTTGTTTGGGGAATTTTTTTTTAAAAAAAGATGTTACACGGTGTTTCCAAGCCAGCAAGTTACCACCCTCCGGTGTCTCTTCTCTCCACATCTGTAACTTCTTTTTCCAGGTTTTATTTTCAGTTTTAAATTCCTAATAAATTATTTGAAAACGGTGCTGGCTTTGTGAGTCTCTTGCATTTCTGTGTACATTCAAGTAAGGTATGCTCATGACACTTTGTTTTCTCTTACCTTCTGTCTTTTCCTGAAAGTCTGCACTTCCCACTTGACCCAGCTTCCATTTACAACTTCTTGACCAGCTTTAAAGCTTAGCATTGATGATGAGATACCACTTCACACCTATTAGGACGGCCATTATAGGGGCGCGCCTGGGTGGCTGAGTGGCTGAGGGTCTGCCTTTGGCTCAGGTCATGATCCCGGGGTCCTAGGTTCGCATCCCATATCAGGCTCCCCACAGAGAGCCTGCTCCTCCTCCCTCTGCCTATGTCTCTGCCTCTGTCTCATGAATTTAAAAAAAAAATCTTAAAAAAATGTTTTTAAAAAGGATGGCCATTATTTAAAAAAATATATGTGGGGGCGGGGGATAGTGTTGATGAGGATGTGGAGAAATTGGAAACCCCATGCATAGCTGGTGGGAAGATAAAATGTTGCAGGTACAATGAGAAGCAGTCTAGTGGTCTCTCAAAAAGCTAAAGATTGAATTACCATATGATCCAACAATTCCACTCCTAGGCATATATCCCAAGGAACTGAAAGCAGGGACTCAGATACCTACACATCAATGTTCATAACAGCATTATCCACCATAGCTAAAAAGTGGACACAATCAGGGATCCCTGGGTGGCCCAGTGGTTTAACATCTGCCTTCAGCCCAGGGCATGATCCTGGAGTCCCGGGATCGAGTCCCACACCAGGCAACCTGCATGGAACCTGCTTCTCCCTCTGCCTGTGTCTCTGCCTCTGTGTGTGTGTGTATGTCTCTCATGAATAAATAAATCTTAAAAAAAAAAAAGTGGACACAATCCAAGTATCCATCAATAGATGAATAGATAAACAAAAATGTGCTCTCTCCATACAGTGGAATATTATTCAGTCATAAAAAGGAATGAAGTGTTCATATGTGCTGCAACATGGATGAGCCTTAAAGACATTACACTAAGTGAGGGGCACCTGGCTGGCTCAGTAGATAAAGCATGCAACTATTAATCTCGAGGTTGTAGGTCCAAGCCCCATGTTGGGTGTAGAGATTACTTAAAAATAAAATCTTTTTAAAAAAGACATTATATTAAATGAAAGAAACCAGAGAGAAAAGGACAAATATTGTGTGATTCCACTTTTATA
This sequence comes from Vulpes vulpes, assembly GCF_048418805.1. Taxonomy (NCBI): domain Eukaryota; kingdom Metazoa; phylum Chordata; class Mammalia; order Carnivora; family Canidae; genus Vulpes; species Vulpes vulpes. The sequence continues at coordinate 16,426,486 of NC_132789.1, read as the reverse complement.
AGGTACCTAGAATAGGCAAATTCATTGGGACAATGTAGAATAGAGGGAACAGAAGGTTGCACAACATTGTGAATATAATTAATGCCACAGAATTGTACACTTACAATGGTAAAAATGGTAAAAATGGTACATTTTGTTATGTACATTCTACCACAATTTTTAAAAAAACTAGGGCACCTGGCTGGTTCAGTTGGAAGAACATGCCACTCTTGATCTCGGGGTTGTGGTTTTAAGCCCCATCTTGGGTGTAGAGATGGCAAAACAAACAGGAGCACGTGTGTGGCTCAGTCATGTAAGCATAATCTTGATTTTGGCTCAGGTTGTGATCTCAGGGTTATGAAATTGAGCTCCTCTCTCTCCTTCTCCCTCTGCCCCTCCTCCTGCCTGTGCTCTCTTGCTGTCTAAAAAAATATAAATAAATACATAAATATTAGTTATCTCTTGCTATAGTCCAATATCTAAAACCAGCAAAAACTGAACACTGGACCTTTTGCTCCAGTTTTTCCTTTAACTCAGAGAATCTTAACAGGATAAGGTGGGGAAACTGGCTGAAGTTGGGGTATGGGTGTAGCTAAATGGTGAGACATAGGGGTTGTAACATTGAGCTCTTCCCCCTCCTAGCAGAAGGACATTGAACAAGCTCCCCAACCTCTCTGAGCCTCAATTTTCTCATGTGTCAAAGGAGAAGGATAAAAAAGCCAGACTTAGGGGCATCTGGGTTAGCTCAGTGGCTGAGCATCTGCCCTCGGTTCAGGTTGTGACCTGAGGTCCTGGAATTGAGTCCCACATCAAGCTCCCCACAGGGAGTCTGCTCCTCCCTCTGCCTATGTATCTGCCTCTCTTTGTTTGTCTCTCATGAATAAATATTTTTAATAAACAATTTCAGTAAAATTGAAAGATATAAAATCAACACTCAAAAACCAAGTATGGGGATCCCTGGGTGGCGCAGCAGTTCGGCCCCTGCCTTTGGCCCAGGGCGCGATCCTGGAGACCCAGGATCGAATCCCACATCGGGCTCCCAGTGCATGGAGCCTGCTTCTCCCTCTGCCTGTGTCTCTGCCTCTCTCTCTCTCTCTCTCTCTGTGACTATCATAAATAAAAAAATTAAAAAAAACAAGTATGTTCCTACACACTAACAATGAACAATTGGAAAAGGTAAGTACGAAAACATTTCCACTTATGGTAGCATCAGATATAATAAAAACACTAGGGTGCCTAGCAGACTTAGTAGGTGGAGCATGTGAGTCTTGGTCTTGGGGTTGTAAATTCAACCCCCACATTGGATGTAGAGATCACTTAAAAATAAAATCTTTAAAAATAACACTAAACCTCAATAAAGGTAAAATACTCAATAAACTTAACCAAGGAGGTAAAAACACTTGTACTATGAAAACTGCAGAACATAGCTGAAAAAAATTGAAGAATTTAGACAGAAATAAATGGAAAGACATCTCATGTTTGTGCATTGGAAGTCTACTTCCAATGCTACCAAAGCGATCTGCAGACTCAGTGCAATACCTATTAAAATCCCAATGGCATTCTTAGCAGAAATAGAAAAATTCATATAGAATCTCAAGACACCCCAAATAGTCCAAATAATTTTGAAAAAGTTGGAGGATTCATACTTCCTGGTTTCAAAACATATTACAAAGGAAAACAAAAAACTAAAACAAAACCAAAAGCATATTACAAAGCTATAGTAATCAAAACATTGAGGTACTGGCATACAGACAGATACAGACCAATGGAATAGAATAGAGAGCTAGAGAGCCCAGAAATAAACCCCACTTACATGGGCAAATGATCTCCAACAAGCATGCCAAGGCCACTCATTGTAGAAAGGGCAATGTCTTCAACAAATGGTGTTGGAAAAATCAGATACCCACATGCAAAAGAATGAAATTGGACCCTTAACCTATGCCATCTACAAAAATTAGCTCAGGGGCACCTGATTGGCTCAGTTGGTAGAGCATGTGACTCTCTCTCTCTCTCTCTCTCTCTCTCTCTCTTTTAAAATTTAAAAATCTCTACACCCAACATGGGGCCTGAGCTCTACCAACCGAGCAAGCCATGGGTCCCTAGAGCATGTGACTCTTGATCTTGAGGTCATGAGTTCAAGCCCCACGTTGGGGATAGAGTTAACTTAAAAAAAAAAAAAAAAAGTTCAAAATGGATTAAAGACCTAAATGTAAGACCCAAAACTACAAAACTCCTAGGAAAAAAGCATATAGAAAAAGCTTCATGTAAGCATTGGAGTTGGTAATGATTTCTTAGATATGACGCCAAAAGCATAGGCAAAACTAGACAAATAGGACTATATCAAATTGAAAAATGTTTGTGCACACAACAGAGTGAAAAGTGACCTACAGAATAGACGAGATTTGCAAATGATCTATCAGATAAGAAGTTAGTATCCGGAATACACGAAGAGCTCCTCTTCTGTCTGGATGGCTAGAGTGTGGGAAAAAAAAGATTTAGATACTTTGGTGTACTGCCTCAATTTGCTCCACTGGAATAGCACAGTAGGGTCACCTGTGTAAAGCTCTTAGCATCTTTCCTGGCTCAGCACTCAAGGAGCATTTGCCGCTGTTGCTGTTGCATTGTTGTTGTTGTTGTTGTTGTTGTTGTTGTTGTTGTTGAAGAGAGCTCTGGACTAAGAGGCAGGTCCATTCAGGTTTACATCCTAGCCCTACCACTTTCTGGCTGTGTCACTTTGAGCCCGTGACTTAACCTCTCTGAACCTGTTTCACCAACTGTAAAAAGGGGAAGATGGTGAAAACAATAATAACTATGTCAGAAGATTGTTGCTAGGCCAGAATACTATGTATGCAAAGCTCTTCGCACAGTGCCAAGCAAACAGAAGCACTCAGCACGTGGTAGCTGATACTTCCCTTTAAGCATTTCCTGAAATCAAGAGCCTTGTCCTTCAGGGGCCCGGCAGGGGTGACCTTGCTGGAGTGTGGGTACGCCGTCACCTGAAGGAGCCAAGAAGCTATCCTTAGTTGTTCTTTCCACTGGATAGTGTGCTTTTCCCAGGCTGGGAGAAGCTGTGTGGCACACACCTGTGCAGGAGTCTGGGGCAGCATGAGGTCATGGTACAGAGTGTAGTGGCCTGGCAGGGTACTTGGTGCCTGCAGGGTCCCTCCTCTGCCACCTTGATGTCCCCTGCAGAGGTGTGCATTGTTACATTTAGCATATCTCTTTCCAGAGGGAGAGGGTCTGGTAGTAGCCTGGCACCTCGCCCACCAGGGGCTTCGCCTATGCCCCTGCACCAAATACACATGGGACTTTGTTCAGCCTGCCTTTGTAGAAGGCCTCCAGTTGGTGGAGGGAGGAGGAAAAAAGGAGGGAAGTAGAACTTACCCTCTTTCTGGCCTCAAGGGGTCTCAAGCACTCCCACTTGCTGCTACAATTCCCTGTCACAAGGTGACACCCAGCTCACATCTTGGGCCTGCTATGTGACACTGGGGCAGCCCCTTAGCCTCTCTGAGCCTCAACCGTCTTCTCTGCAAAATGGAGTTTTGTGATTGGACCCACCTCAGAGGTTTATGCCCGGGTTCTGAGCATGCTCCTGGAGTAGGGTTAGTGCTCAGTAAATGGTGATTAATACCATTAGCCTTAGAGGATTTCATAGCAGCAGCTTCCCCTCCTTCCTCAGACCCGACAGGAGCAGTGTCTGTTCCTCTGTTTCATTCCGACCCCAGGGAACCCACACAAGAGGGACTTAGCATTTTGCTGGCCAACTTTTCCCTTTCCTTGGACAGCTGTCACCTATTCTGGAGGCTAAACAGGCAGACCCTTTTATCAGGCTGATGTGGGGTCCTGAGCTAACCTTACTCTCCCCCCCAGAGGCTCTCCCAGCCCCCACTCACCTCTTGGCAGGCAATGAATCTCTGTATCAGCTTGAGCAGCACTGTCCAATAGAACCCTCCGTAACTCTGGAAACATTCTACATCTCTGTGTCCAGCACAGCAGCCACTAGCCACATGTAGCTACTGAACACTTGAAAAATGGTTAGTGGGACTGAGAAACTATTTTTTTTCTTTTTTAAAAAAGATTTTGTTTATTTGAGAGAGAGAGAGAGAGAGCACAAGCATGGGGAGCAGCAGGCAGAGGGAGAAGCAGGCTCCCCACTGAGCAGGGAGCCCCATATAGGGCTTGATCCCCGGACCCTAAGATAATGACCCAAGATGAAGTCAGACACTTAACCAACTGAGCCACTCAGGCACCCGAAGAAACTAATTTTTTAAAAATGTTTTATTTATTTATTCATGAGAGACACACAGAAAGAGGCAGAGGCATAGGCAGAGGGAAAAACCAGACTCCCCTTGGGGAGCCTGACTCAGGACTCGATCCTAGGACCCCAGGATCATGACCTGAGCCAAAGGCAGACACTCAACCACTGAACCACCCAGGTGCCCCAAGAAACTAATTTTTTTAAAGATGCATTTATTTATTTGAGAGAGACAGAAGCTATGAGCAGTGAGAGATGGAGAGAAACAGACTTCCTGCTGAGCACAGAGCCTGACCCTGAGATCATGACCTGAACCGAAATCAAGAACGCAAGACTTAACGACTGAGCCATCCAGGTGCTCCCAGAGAAACTAATTTTTAATATTATTTAATTGTAATGGATTTAAGTAGCCACATGTGGCTAATGGCTACCATTTTGAACATATGTAGAAACCTCAGACATGTATGAAGAGTAGGATGACTTGAAATGATCCCAAGGTGAATGGAGACAGGGTCAGACCCAAGTAAATAAACCACTTGCACTTTCTGGGCCTCAGTTTCCCCACCTACTCACTAAATGCTGTTTCAGTGTTATCTCATTTGCTGAAGGAGTTTTCCTGGGACTCTGGTTTGGGACAAAACAGGGGAGCGCTTTCAGGTGGATTTCTTCTGTTTTGGCCCTGGTGCATGCTCAAGAGAAAAGTAGAGAGGAGCTGGAATCCTGGAGTGCTTCAGCAGAGTCCACAGGGTTAGGATTAAGCCAATGGACTCTGTACTGTTTCAGACACAGCATAATCATGTCAGAGTGCAGGGAAATGGTTCAGTGGGAAGAGGCAGGTATGGGTTCACATCCAGGTGCAGCCACTTCCAGCTCCACATCAGGCTGAGCCTCAGTGTCCTCATCTGGAAAGTGGCCAGGAAGCATCCCAAGACAAAAGATTTTTTTTTTGAAAAGATTTATTTATTTATTCATTCAGAGAGAGCGAGAGAGAGGCAGAGACACAGGCAGAGGGAGAAGCAGGCTCCATGCAGGGAGCCCGATGTGGGGCTCGATCCCGGGTCTCCAGGATTACACCCCGGGCTGTAGGCTGCGCTAAACTGCTGCGCCACCAGGGCTGCCCCCAAGACAAAAGATGATTAAACATAACATGGCCTTGTGATGAAAATAGCACTCTACCTCTGTGATCCCCCTCCCTCAAACCTATAACCAACCCCTACTGTAATCATGAGAAAAACATCAGAGAAATTCTAACAGAGAGACATCCTGTGATACACTTGACTGCTTTCCTCACAACTGTCAGGGTCATCAACAGTAAGTGAGTCTGAGAAACTATCACAGCCAAGAGGGACCTATGGAGACATGACAATTTTTTTTTAATTTTTTATTTATTTATGATAGGAACACAGAGAGAGAGAGAGGCAGAGACACAGGCAGAGGGAGAAGCAGGCTCCATGCACCGGGAGCCTGATGTGGGATTCGATCCCGGATCTCCAGGATCGCGCCCTGGGCCAAAGGCAGGCGCCAAACCGCTGCGCCACCCAGGGATCCCGAGACATGACAATTTAATATAAGGTGCTATCTTGGATGGAATCCTGGAACAAAAAAAGGACATTTGGTGAGAACTAGGAGAATCTGAATAAACTATGGGCTTGAGTTTATTACTATTATTTCCTTTCTTTTTTTTTAAAGATTTATTTATTTATTTATGATAGAGAGAAAGAGAGAGACACAGGCTCCATGCCAGGAGCCCAATGTGGGACTCGATCCCAGGACTCCAGGATCATGCCCTGGGCCAAAGGCAGGCACTAAACCGCTGAGCCACCCAGGGATCCCTATTATTTCCGATAGTAATCCTATATCAATGTTGGTTCACTAATTATAACAAAAGTACCATTTATTAATGTTAGATATGTTAGTAATTTAAGATATTAATAAAAGGTGAAACTGGGACGCCTGGGTGGCTCAGCAATTGAGCATCTGCCTTCAGCTCAGGGCAGGATCCTGGGGTCAGGGATCACGTCCCACATCAGGCGCCTTGCGGGGAGCCCGCTTCTCCCTTTTCCTGTGTCTCTGCCTCTCTCTGTGTCTCGCATGAATAAATAAATAAAACCTTAAAAAAAAAATAACAGGTGGAAACTATGGGACAGGGTGTGGTGGCGGAGGAGGGTAAGTGGGAACTCTCTGCTCTGGAAAGATAAGTGAATGAGTAGATAAATACATAAAATAAAAATAAGAGGGCCTCGGGGTGCCTGGGTGGCTCAGTGGCTGAGTATCTGCCTTTGGCTCAGGGCATGACCCTGGGGTCCTGGGATCAAGTCCCACATCAGGCTCCCCGCAAGGGAGCCTGCTTCTCCCTCTGCCTCTATCTCTTTCTCTCTGTGTCTCTCATGAATAAATAAATTAATTTAAAAAAAAGATAGGCACCAATTACAAAATAGAACATATTATGTGAAACATCCAGAATAAGTAAATCTATAGAGACAGAAAGCAGATTAGTGGTTGCCAGGGGCTGGGGGAAAATGACTGCTAATGTGTAGGGGGTTGCCTTTGCAGGCATTAGGGGATGAAAATGTTCTGGAACTGGAGATGGTGGCACAACAGTGAATGTAATAAATGCCATTGTATTGTTCACTTTACTTTTTTTTTTTTTCACTTTACTTTTTTAAAAAGTTTTGGGTTTTTTGTTTTTTGGTTGTTGTTGCTTTTTTTTTTTTTTTTTTTTTTTTTTTTTTTTTTTTTTTTAGCAATCTCTAAACCCAACATGGGCCTTGAACTCACAACCCTGAGATCAAGAGTCATATGCTTTTTCAACTGAGCCAACTGGTGCCCCTGAATTGCTCACTTTAAAAATAAAATGGGGGGTACCTGGGTGGCTCAGTGGTTGAGCATCTGCCTTTGGCTCAGGTTGTGATCCTGGGGTTCTGGGGTCCTGTCCCTCACTGGGCTTCCTGCAGGGAGCCTCCTTCTCCCTCTGCCTATGTCTCTGCCTCTTTCTGTGTCTCTCATGAATAAATAAATAAAATCTTAAAAAAATAAAAATAAAAATAAAATGGTTAGTTTTATGCTATGTGAATTTCCCCTAAAAAATGTTATACAAACATTTGAGGGCATCTGGGTGGCTCAGTCAGTTGAGCGTCTGCCTTCAGATGAGATCATGATCCTGGAGTTCCAGGATCAGGCCTGTTGTCAGGCTCCCTGCTCACCCCCCCACACTTTGCCCCCCCACCCCATCTGTTTCTTCCTCTCCCGCTGCCCCTCCCCCACCCCCTGTTCATGTTCCTTCTCTTGCTTGCTCCCTCACTCTCTCTAAAATAAATAAAATCATTTTTTAAAAAAAGCATTTGATATCTTTTTTCTTTCTTCTCAATCACATCCAAGCCTTTGAAACTTCAAAGCCAGGGATTCCCTTGCAAACCTATACTGGGGAATGGGGGATGGGGGATATTAATGTAGTGGGGAAAAATAAAACATGTGCCTTAGAATCAGACATGCCTATCTTTGGGCCCCTGCTCTGCCATTTGCTGGCTCTATGACCTCAGGAAAGTTACTTCACCTCTCTGAACCTGTTTACTCATCTGCCAAATGCATGATTGGTAGGGACTATTCACTGAGACCCACAGCTGAGACCTAGGCCCAAGAGAAGACATGCAGGCAATGATAGAATTAGGTTGAGTGCAAAGGGATGGGGTGAGGGTTAAGGTTACAAGCCATGCAAACCCCAAAAACAATCCCTTCCATTAAAAGGTGCCAATGAAAATATATACACCACTTCAAATGATCTCTTGCTGACAGGGCTTGCTTGTTCGTAAAAGTTATTTCTGCGACAGACAGATTCAAGGCCAACTGAGAACAGGTTCCGAGCAAAGCAAACACTACAGCCTTATCTTGGGGACATAGCATGGGTATAAAGAGGGAGGCCATAAGTGATTTTAGTCCTTTCTCTTGCTCAGCAACTTGACCACAAAATGAAATTCCTCGTACTGGCTGCTCTGCTCACAGGTAGGCGAGTCTCCCCCAGTCCCACCCCTTTGGTGCTAAGATTTCACTCCACAGGAATGGGGGCCGTGGGTCACAGGGTTGGCTGGACCTGAAGCCTTTACTCTGGGCTATCTATTGGGCATAACAGCTCCCATCCTGGGGTTCCTTCAAATCCCCCCCATAGCTGGCACCTTTACAACCTTTAGGGGTCAGATGACCCCTCTCAGAAGGGCCTACCTACCCACCTGAGAAAAGAGAGACCTCTCTCCTTTCTCTCTACCACATGGCCTTGGCATGGTGTCTTCCATTACCCACCTTTGCCTGCAATTTGTATCTTGTTCTTGTATCAACAAGATTTCCTTTTTTTTTTTTTTGAAACAAGATTTCCTTTTTTTAAAGCTTTAATTAATTTTTACGTAAACTCTACTCCCAAAGTGGGGCTTGAACTCAAGACCCTGAGATCAAGAGCTGTATGCTCTACCAACTGAGCTAGTTCCTTTTTCTTTATTTTTTTTTTTTAAGATTTTATTTATTTACAGACAGATAGAGAGAGAGAGAGAGGCAGAGGGAGAGGGAGAAGCAGGCTCCATGCAGGGAGCCGGACGCAGGACTCGATCCCGGGCCTCCAGGATCACACCCCAGGCTGCAGGCGGCGCCAAACTGCTGCGCCACCGGGGCTGCCCTAGTTCCTTTTTCTTCTCCACGTACACCGAAGCGTGGGCTCCATGAGAGCAGTGATAGAGCTATTTGCACCATTTATTGACTGAATGAATGAAATAAGATGCATTAAAATTCAGATCCCACCTCATTCATTCATCATTCTTTCATTTATTCAACATTGATGTATCAGAGGCTCTAAGATCCAGCTCTGGGTTGAGACTAAGGACTCACAGATGAACGAGTCATGCTCCCTAAGGAACACACACACGTGCGTGCACACACACATGAGAAGCAGCTTTGTGCAGGTCTAGCCTGTGCAAAGAGCAGAGCTGGCTGGATCAGAGACAGAGAAAACCAGGGAACCAGGAGGGAGCTCTAGAGATGGACCAATGTAGCCAGGCTACTCCTGTCTGCTTCTAGTGTGGAGGCTGCTCACAGGGGACAGTGTCCAGCTGCCACCCTTTCTTTGCCCTAGGGTTTAATTATTTTTAAGATTTATTTATTTATTTGAGGAGGGTGAGGGGGAATAGGGGAGAGAAACCTAAGCAGACCCCATGCTTAGCATGAGCCCGGCACAGAACCTGATCCCACAATCCCAAGATCATGACCTGAGCCAAAACCAAGAGTTGGATGCTTAACCAACTGAGCCACCCAGGCACCCCTGCCCTGGGGTTTAAACATGCAGCAGCTCTAGTGTGCACAGCAGATCAAGGGAAGAAAAAGCAAGGTGTGGGGCAAACAGATGATACTGGTGGCTGATTGAATGGGGCCCCCAAAATCATATAGTGCCTCTTCTCTTTAGGGCACCAAATCTTACAGGGTATGGCTCTGAAAATGAGGTGAAGGGGTCCTGCTTCCTGAGTCTGCTGTGTGAAACACTGCTTGGTTTGGGCAAGTGTTCAGCTACAAGCAGACTTTTTTTTTTTAATTTTTTTTTTTAATTTATTTATGATAGTCACAGAGAGAGAGAGAGAGGCAGAGACGCAGGCTCCACGCACCGGGAGCCCGATGTGGGATTCGATCCCGCGTCTCCAGGATGGCGCCCTGGGCCAAAGGCAGGCGCCAAACTGCTGCGCCACCCAGGGGTCCCCTACAAGTAGACTTTTTAAAAACTTATTTGTGGGTAGCCCCGGTGGCGCAGTGGTTTAGCGCCACCTGTGCCCAGGGCATGATCCTGGAGACCCTGGATGGAGTCCCACGTCAGGCTCTCTGCATGGAGCCTGCTTCTCCCTCTGCCTGTGTCTCTGCCTCTCTCTCTCTCTCTCTGTCTCTATGAATAAATAAATAAAATCTTAAAAAAAAAAAAAAACAAAGAAAACTATAAACCCTTTATTTAAAAAAATAAATAAATAAAAAATAAAATGAAAACTTATTTGTTAGATATTTATTGAGCACCTACTATGTGCCAGGTACTTTCTTTAATTGGTATGTTGATTATTTCATTTATATAACTCCTCATACACTTACTGAGTGCCTACCATGTGTCAGGCCCTGGGGGAATAAAAGCCCTGAGGCCTGTCCTTGAGTTTATGGTCCAGTGAGAGGGAGGCATTAAATAAATAGACGGATACATACTGCTAGAGGTTTGAGGAAGCAAAGAACATAAAGAAAGGTGATAGTAGAGAAGCCACATAGCTTGGGTGGTCAAGAAAAAGGAAGTGGCTTTTTTTAAAGATTTATTTATTTATTTATTTATTTATTTATTTATTTATTTATTTATGTGCAGAAAGAGAGGGAGAGATAATTCCAAACAGGCTGGTCGCTGGTCTGTTTTTGCCGAGTGTGGGGCCCCATGCAGGGCTTGATCCCATGACCCTGAAATCACAACCTGAGCCAAAACCAAGAGTCAAATGCTTAATTGACTGCACCATCCAGGTGCCCTGAGGAGGTGGGATTTAAACCAAGATCCAGCTTTTTGAAAAGTGAGATGACAAGTGTGCCAGGCAGAGGAAACAACAGGGACATAGGCTTTGAAGCAGAAGAGATATTGTCCTGTTGAGGATGGCAGGACACACAGGCCTCCTCACAACTCCTTATACTCCTGCCCTATCTCAACCTCGCCATTCCCCTCGCTTCTCGCCTAACTCATTTTTTTTTAAATGTAATGTATTTATTTGAGAGAGAGAATGAGCAAGAGAGTGAGCAAGAGAGAGCACTAGTGGGGGAGGAGCAGAGGGAGAGAAAGGAGGCTCCTGGCTGAGCAGGAAGCCCCACACGAGGCTCAATCTGGGGGATCATGACCTGAGCCAAAGGCAGACAGTTAACTGACTGAGCCAGCCAGCACCACCACTACCACCCCCACTTAACCCATTTTTTTAAAGATTTTATTTATTTATTCATGGGAGACACAGAGAGAGGCAGAGACATAGGCAGAGGGAGAAGCAGGCTCCATGCGGGGAGCCTGATGTGGGACTTGATCCTGGGACTCCAGGGGATCAGCCCTGGGCTGAAGGCAGGTACTCAACCGCTGAGCCACCCAGGCATCCCACTTAACCCATTTTAGATTCCCCTTACCATGTTCCAATTTTTCCATCTCCTAAAACAATATCTGATTTCCTTATTTATTTCATTTATTGCTTGCTGTTTTTCTCCCCTAGTAAGACGTACGCTCAATGAGGTTATAGATTTTCTCTTTGCTTGCTGATGTATCTCTGGTTCCTAGGATAGTGACTGGCCCATAATAGGTGCTTAGTAAATACTTGTTGGATAAATAATGGGGACCCCTGGGGTGCCTGGGTGGCTCAGTCAGTTAAACATCTGCTTTCTGCTCAAGTCATGACCCCAGGGTCCTGGGATCAAGCCCTGCGTCAGGCTCTCTGCTCAGTGGGGAGTCTCTTTCTCCCTCTGCCCCTCACCTTGCTTGTGCTCTCTCTTGCTCTCTTTCAAATAAAATATTTTTTTAAAAACGGGGAACCCATTGAAAACATATGTTCATACAAAAACTAGTATGCAACTATTAATAGGGCATACTATTAGTATTATTAATATTATATACTAATATTAATTATATTATATTATATATTAATAACATACTATTCACAAGAGTCGAATTTATAAACCCAAATGTCCATAATGTGATAAACAGATAAACAAAATGTGGTCTATCCATAGAGTGGAATACTATTCAGTTATGAAATGAATGAAGTACTGTTATATGGCATAATGTGGATGAACCTCAAAAACATTATGGGGCACTTGGGTGGCTCAGTGTTTGAGCATCTGCCTTTGGCTCAGGGCATGATTCTGGAGTCCTGGGGTTGAGTCCTGCATTGGGCTCCCAGCAGGGAGCCTGCTTCTCCCTCTGCCTGTGTCTCTGCCTCTCTCAGTGTGTTTCTCATGAATAAATAAATAAAATCTTTTTAAAAACCCAAAACATTATGCTAAGTGAAAGAATCCAATCACAAAAGGCCACATACTGTATGATTCCATTTACATGAAGTGTTCAGAATAAGCAAATCTATAGAGAGAAAGCAGTTTGGTGATTGCCAGAAGAGAAAGGGGGAACAATTTCTAGTGGGTAGAGGGAGTTCTTTTAGGGATGATGAAAATGTTCTGGAATTAGTGGTGATGGTTCCACAACTCTGAATATCTGCTGAAATCTGCTGAAATGTACATTTTAAGTGGTTAAATGGTGAATTTTACAGTTATGTGAATTTTTTCTCAATAAAAAGTTATTTTTTTAAAAAAGTGTTACAGAAAGGATCCTTACCCAGTTACCAGGTTCCTGCATCCAGCTGTCTTCCCAGAGGCCGCGTTGGGCCAGAGAGCAGCAGGCAGTCAGCGGGGCCCCTGGGCACTGGCAGAGCTGATCAGGACTGATGTAAACTCTGGCCCTGTCTTCTTGCAGTGGCCGCTGCCGAGGGGGGCATCAGCCCGCGGGCAGTTTGGCAGTTCCGCAACATGATCAAGTGCACGATCCCCGGGAGTGACCCCTTGAAGGAGTACAACGACTACGGCTGCTACTGTGGCCTGGGTGGATCCGGCACCCCTGTGGATGAGTTGGACAAGTGAGTGATGGATCTGCAGGGAAAGCGGGGTGCTCTTGGGGTGGGGGGAGGGCACAAGCCAACGACCTCACGAGGAGACACAGAAGGGGGATTTGCATATTTGATAAAGATAACACAGCTTCACCTCTTATCATATAAACAAACAGGCTCCAAGAGGCCCCTGAATCCAACGCTCTCTTAGGAGGAAAAGCGAGAGGTGGAGAGGTCTAGTAGTCGCGGCGGCGGCTGCCCTCTAGTGGCAGAATGTCGCAACACAAGACACCACCGCAACGATTCAATTGTCCTCTCCCCGTGCTGGGGAAGACTCCCGCTTCATCTTCAGAATATATTGTACTCTATGCCTGCAACCATTGTCACATCGCCTTCAATAAACATGATCAGGGACGCCTGGGTGGCTCAGTGGTTAGGCACCTGCCTTTGGCTCAGGGTGTGATCCTGGAGTCCTAGGATCGAGCCCCACATTAGGCTCTCCTCAGGGAGCCTGCTTCTCCCTCCGCCTGTGTCTCTTATGAATGAATCTTTGAAAATCTTTTTTAAAAATACAAAATATAAATAAATAAACCTGATCAAAGGATTTAAGTTTTTTTTTTTTTTTTTTTTTTTTTTTTTTTTTTTTTTTTTTGAGCCACAGGACCAATAACTTCTGGAGCATGTCCACTAAATCATCCCTCCCTACCTATTCCTGAGGCTGAGCTGCTTCCCTACCCCTTCCTCAGCCCTGTCCTTCTCCCTCTCCAGGTGTTGCCAGACGCACGACCACTGCTACTCAGAAGCCAAGAAACTGGACAGCTGTAAATTCCTCCTGGACAACCCCTACACCAAAATCTACTCATACTCATGCTCCGGCTCTGAGATCACCTGCAGCAGTAGGTTTAGCCCCTTGTTGGCTTGTCAGCCCTCAGTAGACATGGGAGGAAAGAATAATAATGACATCCACCATTGATCAATCACATCCTTGGTGCTAGGCTGTGTCTCCTTGAATCTTGGCAACAGCCCTAGGTGATCGGAATTATTATTATACCCATTTTACAGATGACAAAACAGCCTCAGAAGGTTGAGCCAATTGCCATGGGGCACACAGCTCGTAAATGGTGGTGTTTGGTTTTGGACACAGATCTATATGACTCCAAAGTCTCTGCTCTTAACTGCCATGCTATACAGCTTCGTTATTTCATAAAAGGAGCTTAGAACTACCATTTATGAGTTTCTTATTACATACCAGATACTAGGCCAAGCAATATATGAGATAGGTTTTATTAACCCCATTTTACAGGTGAAGAAGCAGAGACTCAAAATAGCTACCTGCCCCAAATCACATACCTTCTAAGTGGTAGGGCTGACTTTTGAACTCAGCTGTGTCTGATTTCAAAGGTTCTGGTCTTAACCATTAAGTTATGCAGAATTCATGGTGAAGCATGTCCTTCTAATTGTCTGAAAAGAAGACAATTTAGAGAGGTGAAGGGTACTTTCTGGATTTGCACTGCTCTTTACTATGCACCCATGTATGGGTCCCACTTTTCAAAACTGTACATAGGGTGTTGGAATAACCACAATCCAAATCCAGAAGGCTGAGAAAAAAATTATCAGGAATCCCATCGTCCTGAGGAATAAACAATTTCATAGCTCTGTGTTCATTTGTGCTTATCCTTGGAATAAGCTGTATATCATCATAATCATAGCTAGGCATGTATGTGCCCACCTCAAATCCTTTGTTTCTTCTGCATGAAACACTTGCCACCTGAAGTCTCGGTCCAGGACTTTGCATGTCTCTTTCTCGATACTGTCTTCCCTTCTGAATCTCTTTTAAATCACATACACACTCCCTTCATCTCTCCAGCATCCTTTATGTTCCTTGTCTGCATTGGTTTTTCCATGGAATTTCTCAGCAGCTAAAAGGTTTATGTTATTTATTTTTCTATCTCTCCACTAGAAAGCAGGATCCATAGGAACAGAGATTCTTTTCTGTTTTCTTCACTACTCTATGCCCAGAATCTAGAGCAGCGGCTGGTATATTGTAGGTGCTCAGAAAACATCTGTTGAATCCACAGTCTAGATGCAATCTTGTGTTCTGCTTTTTCTCACTTATCACCATGTTCTATTTTTCCATGTTGCCTCATAATCTTTCTCGTTACTCCTTTAATCTCTGCAAGGCATGGTTTAATTTGCTTTCATAGTCCCCTGATCCCAGCTATTTTGGTTGTGCTCCAATTTAGAAAGACAAATATAATGGGAAATCATATTTTTGCACTACCACATGATCAGCAGGGTTCCTTTCTATGGATTCTAGATTTCTTTATAAATCTGATAAGAGCTATGGACCCTCTCCCCAGAAAACACACACACACAAATACACACACACACACACACACACACATACATTTTGCAAATAACTTATTAATACAGCTGCCACCCAAAGGCAAGTTAAGAAGCCTACATCAAAGGGTGCCTGGGTCGCTCAGTCGGTTAAGTGCCTTCAGCTCAGGTCATGATCCCAGCGTCCTGGGATTGAGCTCCGTGTAGGGCTCCTGCTTAGTGGGGAGTCTGCCCCTCCCCTCTGCTCGGTCTCTCTCCCTCAAATAAATAAATAAAATCTTAAAAGAAGCCTGCATCAAAGGACATTTATATTAACAACTCGATATATAAATATCTCATTATGCACACTTTATAATCTAATTAAGTGCTAATTATGCTTCACTGGACTGGGCCAGAAAAGCATTTGTGATTGTTGCTTTTTCAAAGATTTTATTTTTAAGTAATTTCTATACCAAATGTGGGGCTCAAACTCACAACCCAAGATCAAGAGTTGCATGCTCCCACAATTGAGCCAGCCAAGCATCCCACATTTGCTATTTTTGAAAGGATCAGAGAGAAACAAAACTTAAATAAAATTATTGAGTGTAAGCAGAGGTACATAATGAAATTATGGTTAACAAAGTTGAAATGTATCTTAAAATTTATTGTTATTGTTTCTTTTGGTTAAAAAAGTAAACAAGGCCAAAGTAATGTAATTTTAAACTCTTCAGAAATGTATCATAGGAAGTGGAAGGTGCCTATAATACTACCTCCCCAAATAACCAGTTGGATATATTGCTCTTCATTTTCCTTTAATAAAATATCTTGGAAACATTTCCACACATAAAAATACTTAATTATTTTAAATATCTATATAATACTCTACTGTAAGAACAATCTGTAATTTTTAGAACATGTGCTTTAAAGTTGAGAAATTGCCTGGGCTCCTGGGTGGCTCAGTCAGTTAAGTGTCTGAGTCTTGCTTTTGGCTCAGGTCATGATCTCAGGGTCCTGGAGTTGACTCCCCTGTGGGGTTCCACACTCAGCTTTGAGTCTACTGGAGAGTCTCTCTCCATCCTCTCTAAAATAAATAAGTAAATAAAATATTTTTTTAATGGGGCACCTGGGTAGCTCAGTCAGTTAAGCATCTGAGTCTTGGGTTCAGCTCAGTTCATGATCCCAGGGTTCTGGAATCTGAGTGGGGCTCCCTGCTCAGCGGGGAGCCTACTTTTCCTTCTCCCTCTGCTGCTCCTACTGCTTGTGCTCACTCTTTCTCAAATAAAATCTTTAAAAAATAAAAATAGAGGGACGCCCAGGTGGCTCAGTGGTTGAGCATCGGCCTTTGGCTCAAGGCGTGATCCTGCAGTCCCGGGATCAAGTCCCACATTGGGCTCCCTGCATGGAGCCTGCTCCTCCCTCTGCCTGTCTCTGCCTCTCTCTGTGTCTCTCATGATTAATAAATAAAATCTTAAAAAAAAATAAAATAGAGAAATTGCCTTGCTAAACTTCACTAAATTGAAATATACAATACTTTGCTGCCTTGAGTGTATGTTTTAGTGTTTTCCATATTGTTTTTTTTTTCATATTGTTTATAAACTGCTTGCTTATATTATCCAAGATCTATAACTATATGGGTTTTTCAAGCTCATTTTAAGTCAAATAGGACCTTCCAAAAGGCACCCATCACACCTAAGTTTGCCAGATTAAACACATGTTGCCCAGTTAAATTCACCTTTCAGCTAGACAATGAACATTTTTTATTCTACCTTACAAACACTGCATTTATTGTTTATTTGATATTCTGGTATTTTTATTTGCTAAATCTGTCAACACTAAATTTGTATCAGTGGAATGGCCACCAGATTATTTCAGTTAATTATTCCTGCCTCCGGATTGAATAAAGCAGGATCTACCTTGGCTCAATCCTCTCCTCTTGCTCTTTTCCAGGCAAAAACAAAGACTGCCAGGCCTTCATCTGCAACTGCGACCGCAGTGCTGCCATCTGCTTTTCAAAGGCTCCGTATAACAAGGAGCACAAGAACCTGGACACTAAGAAGTACTGCTAGAATTGAGTCTCCTCTCTGGAAAGCATCATTCCTACATGCCTCATGACCTTCACCCTACCCTGTGTCCTCCAATAAAGCACTTTGTTGAAAGGCCTCATGTTTGGAGACTTTTATTCTGTTTGTGGATGGAACATGACTAAGTCTCTTCTAGTTCTTTGTGAGCATCATGCCTTCTAGGGTTGGAAGTGGAATTAGAGGCATACTTCTAGGAAGTGAACACCATAAGACCTGAATAATGATTAATAATCACTGATTATTTACTCTGTGCTAGATGGAAAAAATATATATCCTCTGAGGTAAAAACTTACCTCTTGGGGCGCCTAGGCGGTTCAGCGGATTAAGCCTCTCTGCCTTTGGCTCAGGCCATGATCCCAGAGTCCTGGGATTGAGCCCTAACCCGGGCTCCCTGCTCAGCAGGGAGTCCGCTTCTTCCTCTCCCTCTCTCAAATAAATAAATAAAATATTTTTAAAAAGAGAAAACAATCCTACCTCTTTTTCATTATCCCAAGGGCTGGGGGAGAGAGAAAACAAACCCCTTTAACAATCTTTTAATGAGTATCTGCTGGGTGCTCATTAAGGGAAATGGATATGGGAAACACTAGTACAGTGGCTGAGATTTAAATAAGTAATTTAATGAACTGAATTTTGGATATTCTGAGGTAGCAGTAATATCCCAGCAGCCACAGTATCTTCGCAGTGCTTAGCACACCTCACACGCTCATTAAATAATTGTTCAACAAAGGTACATGTTGGCGCCAAGGCTTGCGGCACTCGAGGAAAAAAACCACGTGGCTCTATTTACCTTTTCAGATCACGTGATCCTGAGCTCAACCCAATCATTTCCCCGGCCCCGCCGGGACTTCAGAGTAAGAAATGTGATTGGGTATCTCTTGGACACGTGGTCCGGGTTCCTTTAAAAAAAGCGTAAAGCTCCGCCCCCAGACTCTGACCCCGCCCCCTCGCGTCGGCCCGAGCTGGCGCAGGCGCGGTGGCTGGTACCGGTTGCTCCAGGCGGCGTCAGGGTGAGGTGGCGGCCAGGGCTTCGGATGCGGCTTCCTGGGTCTTCCGTGCGCTGTTCTCCAGGGTCAGAATTCGGCAGGAAGAAAAGAAGGGGCGGGCCAAGTGCGACAAAAGGGCGAGCTCACGTGGGTATGACGTTGGGGCCCACCTTCCTGCGGTGCGCGTGCCTGTCTGGGCGTCTCGGCCCCCCCCCACGGCCCTCCTCCCCTAGCCCCCTGCCAGTTTCTGGTTGATGCTCCTCCGGGGCCTCCATCCCGGAAAGGGACGAGGGGGCGGAGAAGCTGGTTTGCCGGGAGCCAGACTGGGGCGAGGAGGTAGGCAAGTGGACGCTGAGCGAGCCGAGGGCCTCTGCGCCCCAAGTCCCCAGTTTCAAGAGGGGAAGGTGGAGGGATTTGCAGTTCTGACCCCCATTTGGAATGCTCTCCCCTTTCCCGCCTGGTGCTTGCCTGTTCATTTCTAAGGACCTAGTGGGGGCGGGGAGGGGTCACCTCGGGAAGTGCCTGGAGTCTTGCCCTTCTTCCCTCCCAAAGTGCAATTGCGCAGTTCCCCTCCGGGCTTCTGGATCATTAAAGACAGTTAGGAACTGGATAGACTGGCTTTGATTTCTGGCCTGGTCACCCCAGGTGAACTTGGGCTGGTTACATAAAATCCCCAAGCTTCAGGATCCTCATCTGTCAAAAGAATTAATAGTGTGCAGATCATAGGGCTGTGGGAATTAGGTGAGTCAACGCCTTGTAAAATGCTTCCTGCAGTGCTTGTTTTATAGTAAATGTTCCATAAATACTACTTTCCCATGGGGAAGGAGAGAGAAGGATACTCTTTACTTTAGAAAGGCTTTATTATATCAAGCAAGACTTAGCTTTTGTAATCTTTTTAAAAAGGTATACAAAAAGGGAATGTGGCTCTGGAGGAGATCCACCCGAGTCTAGTTAAAGTACTCAACAGAAGAGAAAGGTTTGGCCTAGTGATAATGGCTGATATTTGCTTACTGTGTGCCAGCCACTGTGCTATGAGCTTCAAATGCATCACTACCTTTTTTTTAATCTTCCCTAACAACCTAGTGAGGTAGCTACTAGTATCCTCATCTATAAAGAGATTGAAGATTAACCACTTGCCCAAATTCACGTAATTAGTAAGTAGCAAGACAGGGATGGAAACCCAGGTCTGTGTATATCTCAGTGCTTTCGATGCCATTTTATATCCCTTTTCTAGTAGAGAAAAAAAAAAAAAACACTCCTTTCTCAGACGAGATTTTTTTTTTTTTCCTTCACAAAGTGTTTTTGTGACGTAAAAATTAAATTAAAAATCTGGATCTCAGAGCACCGTCAGTCTAACAAGGATAGAGTATCTGGAATGAACTATTCCAGATTAACTATTCCAATTAACTATTATACCCTGTTCCTAGGAACAGGGGTAACCAACTCACCCTGGTTTTAGTACTGAAAGTCTTGCAAGCCAGGAGACCCCCTCAGTACTGGGCAATCTGAGACAGCTGGTCACCCTTACGAGTGTTGAATTTCCTGTTGGTCCTTAAATTGATCCTCTCAGGAAAGGTCTGGCATTCACTGAAAACTGACTTATGCATGGCCAAGCATTTCTTGTGGGGTTAACTCATTAAGTGAGCTAATAATGTGTTATAAAATAGTGTTTGGGATACAGTATGCTCAAAGAATGCTATTATTTAAGGGAGAGGTGAGAGATACTCAATTTATGATAGCATAAAAGAAGGAATATGAGTTAGTGGAAAACTGGTTTTGAGTGTTATGTACTTGTTTGCCTTTGTAACTTCTACACTGTGATAGCAGAGCCATAGCAGTTGAGGAAAGTCATGCCCAAAGCTGGACTTATGCAGTTAAAAGCCTGAAACCAGGGCAATGACAAACTGATAGCGGCCACTAGTCAGTTTGTTATTACAACAAAGGGCACTTATAGTGGGTTAGGAACTGCCATGCTGGTAGAAAGCAAAAAACGTAAGGTGAGACATGAGGAACATCAACTTCAGGAAATGCCAAGTTCCTTTTGGGACAAATCTTTGGGGAGGAATTCCACCTCAGGAAGAACTGAACAATATGAACATTCCTGAGGTCCTGAAGACTTGGTTGCATGAATTGTGCAGCATTAGGTGATAGAGCCTGCCTTCCTCCCTAGCAACCAAACATGCTCTCCACTGTCTCCTGCATCTTAACCATTCCGGTCTCCTTGGCCAGTTGTACTGCTGGCTTCTACTTCTGTTTCAGGCTGACTTCTTTGTAAGCATAATCCTCGGACAAATACAAAGCAGTTTAAAAAGAAAAGACCTGGGAGAAAAGTATTGGATTCTAGTTCTGGCTCTTAAACAATGTTTTATGGTCTTTGGTAAGTCTGGATCTTAGTTTCCTCCAAAATAAAATGAGAGGGGATGCATTAAATTTGCTCTCGTTCTGTCATTACATGCATGAATCTGTGACGTTTTCTGGTAGAGCATAAGGATAAGGAAATGGCACATTCTCTGTGAGCCACTTTAAACCAAGAAGTTGTATCTTTGTAGCCTTAGTACTTTATTACAATGTCTGTCAGTAACCACTGATGAAATTTGTGGTTGGGATCCCAAAGACCCAGATTTGAATCCAGTTACTGGTACTGACTTTTGGTAACTGAGCAAATCGGATTCAAAGCACCTTCAGATCCTCCTCTGCAAAAAACCTAGAAGGAGATTTACAACAACCTTACACCTCTTCAGAATTAATGACTATGGGAAAACATCCAGTTGTGCAGATTAAAGAATTCTGTTGGTTTCAAGATCCTGGATTATCCCAGTTCACTAAAACTCACTTCTTAGGCAGGTACAGGATGAACATGTATTGCTTGCCCTAATCTTAGACAAAAACCATCTAGAACAGACTGTGATTCTTTCATCCGCTTTACTTTGTGATGAGATTGTCCTGAAACCTTTAGCCTGGTACGGTGATTCTTTCTGGCTAATACAATTATCAAACAGGTATTGCTGCCTTACTTGGCAAGAAACCAGTTTAAGAGCCCACTTGTTTCCTTTCTGCAAACCAGGTTGGAGGCAAGTGTCTCATTCTGGCAGCTGAAATCCTGTAGAAATCCTTAGAGAACCATATCATAAAGCCTCATTCTCTTTTAGCTGATTAAAAAAAAGAAGGGATGCCTTGGTAGCTCAGCGGTTGAGAGCCTGCCTTCGGCCCAGGGTGTGATACTAGAGTCACGGGAGCGAGTCCCACATCCAGCTACTGTGGGAAGCCTGCTTCTCCCTCTGCCTGTGTCTCCACCTCTCTCTGTGTGTCTCTCATGAATAAATAAAATCTTTAAAACAAAACAAAGAATATAAATGTACAGCCCACATACCTGGTGTGTTATGATCCCTTTATTCCTTAGTCAATAAAAAATTCATTCATACTATTGCTCATCTTTAAAATATATATATCAGAATGTTTCAGAGACATTTAACCATTTGTAATTATAAATTAAGTCATTTTCTTTTCCCCTCACCCCCTACATTAGTGAGATTCTGGGTTGGCACTCCAAAGACCGTTCTGGCCTACATATTTCCTGGGCCATTTCTTCTACCTGGTGAGATAAAAAGCAAGTGAAGGCAGTTTCCCTATCAAGAGCGGCTGCTGCTTTGAAAAAGTCTTTAGGGTCAAATCTCTGGCAACCTGACTCTGAAGCCTGCCCAGTTCAGAGAGGGGCTGGGAGAAAGTCAGTTTGCTGCCCTCTACAGGCTGCACTCAGTGAGCTTCGATTGTTTAGAGGAAGAATGGAGGAGTCCTTAAGTATCTGAAAAGAAATGAAACAGGTTAATGCTGAGTAAGCCGAGAGTGGGTAATGATGGTGAACATCAGCCAACCACTGAAAAAACCACAGCATTTAGGGCATGTAAGGATGGTCACCGTATCTTGTTAAATGAAAACAGGATGCGCTAAAATATGCATAGCTTGATTTGATTTTTGTAAAAACATTTAGTTATACCAGAATGTTAAGTTTTGGTTATCCTGGTGGTGAAATAACGGGTAATTTGTATTATATTCTTTTTACTTATCTGTATCATCTAAACATTCTACAATAAATATGTATTATTCTAGTAATAACCTAGTTTAAAAAGTGTGTATGTGGGATCCCTGGGTGGCGCAGCGGTTTGGCGCCTGCCTTTGGCCCGGGGCGCGATCCTGGAGACCTGGGATCGAATCCCACGTCGGGCTCCCGGTGCATGGAGCCTGCTTCTCCCTCTGCCTATGTCTCTGCTTCTCTCTCTCTCACTGTGTGCCTATCATAAATAAAATAAAATAATTAAAAAAACAAAAATTAAAAAAAAAAAAGTGTGTATGTTGGGGCACCTAAGTGGCTCAGTTGGTTGAGCCTCCAACTATTGATCTTGGCTCAGGTCTTATCTCAAGGTTGTGGGCACGCTAGGCATGGAGCCTACTACTTTAAAAAAAGTGTGTGCAAAGGGGGCTTCTTTGGTGCTAGTCTAATAGTATTCTGTTCCTTCATCAAGATGCTATGTGTCTTCATCAAGCTGTCCACTTATAGTACATGCACTTCTCTGCATGTATAGTATACTTCAATTTAAAATTGTTCTTAAAGAGTGGTTGTACAGGAACTTTCATTCATTGGTGGGAATCCAAAATGATACAGCCACTTTGGAAGGCAGTTTAGCAGCTGCATACAAAACTAAACATAGTTTTATCGTGCAATTCATCCATCTTGCTCTTTGGTACTTACCCAAATGAATTGAAAACTTAGGCCCACATAAGTTCTCTACTCCTCAAAAACGCACACACGTTTACAGCAACTTAATAATTGCCAAAGACTTGGAAACAACCAAGATGTCAGGAGGTGAATGATAAATACTGTGTGAGTGTACAGGGCAAAGGAGACTATGGGAACACTCTACTTTCTGCTCAGTTTTGGTGTGAACCTAAAACTCTTCTAAAAATTAAAGTCTCTTTTTAAAAACTGGTTGTACCTCTCTTGGAATATACTAAAAACTATTGAATTGTGTAAACTGTATGGTTTGTGAACTCTATATCTCAATAAAGCTTTTTAAGTGGTTATATTCATAAAGTAGATAAAAAGTACCAACACATGCTACAATATGGATGAATCTTGAAATTACACCAAGTGGAGCAGCCAGGCACAAAAGGCCACATATTACATGAAATGTCTAGAATAGGCAGAAATAGATTAGTTGTTGGCAGGGACTGGGGAGTGGTGGTGGGGATGGGGAATGGGGAGTGACTGCTAATGGGTACAAGGTTTCTTCTTGGGATGATGAAAATATTCTGGAATTAGTGGTGAGTAATGTACAACTTTCTGAGTGTACTATAAAGCAACTTAATTGTATACTTCAAAAGGGTGGAGTTATGTCTCAATAAAGCTGAGTGTGGAGCCTACTTAAAGATTCTTGCTCTCCTTCTCCCTTTGTCCCTCTCTCCTCCCTCCCTCATGAATGAGTGAATGAATGGCACGTGCCTAGATCTGGAACATTATAGTTTAATGCATACTTAAAAATTAATTTTAATTAAGGGGTGTCTGGGGGCTCAGTTGATTAAGCGTCCAACTGTTAATTTTGACTTGGGTTGTGGGATCAAGATGGAGTGGAGCTTCACACTCAGTGGGAAGTCTGCTTTTCTCTCTCTCTCTCTCTCTCTCTCTCCCCTCCTTCCTCTCCATCTCCCTCTCCCTCTCGCCCTTTTGCCCCGCCCCCACTCACACACACATGCGTGTGCATACTCTCAAATACGTAAATAAAATTTTTTAAAAGATTTTATTTATTTATTCATGAGAGAGAGGGAGAGAGAGGCAGAGACACAGGCAGAGGGAGAAGCAGGCTCCACGCAGGGAGCCTGACATGGGATTCGATCCTGGGTCTTCAGGATCAGGCCCTGGGCTGAAGGCAGCACTAAACCGCTGAGCCACCTGGGCTGCCCGTAAATAAATGTTTTAAAAAATAATAGTCGGGATCCCTGGGTGGCGTAGCGGTTTAGCGCCTGCCTTTGGCCCAGGGTGTGATCCTGGAGACCCGGGATCGAATCCCACGTCGGGCTCCTGGTGCCTGGAGCCTGCTTCTCCCTCTGCCTGTGTCTCTGCCTCTCTCTGTGTGTGTGTGACTATCATAAATAAATAAAAGTTTAAATAATTAATAAATAAATAAATAAAATAAAAGTCCAGGGGATCCCTGGGTGGCTCAGTGGTTTAGCGCCTCCCTGCGTGGAGCCTGCTTCTCCCTCTGCCTGTGTGTGTGTGTGTGTGTGTGTGTGTGTGTGTGTGTCTCATGAATAAATAAAATCTTTTTAAAAAAATAATAATCCATTGGGTGCTGACTCTTGCTTTCGGCTCCGGTCATGATCTCAGGTTTATGAGATTGAGCCCCAAGTTCAACTGTGCCCTCAGCGAGTAGTCTGCTTGAGATTTTTCCCCTCTCCCTCCCCTTTTGCCTCTCTCCCTGCTCACATGCTCACACTTCTCTCAAATAAATAAAAATATTTTAAAAATAGGGGATCCCTGGGTGGCTCAGTGGGTTAGTGCCTGCCTTCCGCCCAGGGTGTGATCCTGGGGTCCCGGGATTGAGTCCCACATCGGGCTCCCTGCATGGAGCCTGCTTCTCCCTCTACCTGTGTCTCTGCCTCTCAGTCTGTGTCTCTCACGAATAAATAAATAAAATATTTTTTTTAAATAAAAATATTTTAAAAATAAGTAGGGGTACCTGGGTGGCTCAGTTAAGTGGCTGCCTTCCACTCAGGTTGTTGGGGTCCTGGGATCAAGCCCTGTGTCAGGTTCCAGGCTCAGTGGGGGAAGTCTGCTTCTCCCTCTGCCCTTCCCTCCCACACATGCTCTCTCTCAAATAAATAAAATAAAATAAATGAATAAAAATAATAAGAGAATAACAAACTTGGGATCCCTGGGTGGCGCAGCGGTTTGGCGCCTGCCTTTGGCCCAGGGCGCGATCCTGGAGACCCGGGATCGAATCCCACATCGGGCTCCCTGTGCATGGAGCCTGCTTCTCCCTCTGCCTGTGTCTCTGCCTCTCTCTCTCTCTCTGTGACTATCATAAATAAATAAAAAATTAAAAAAAAAAAAAAAAAAAAGAGAATAACAAACTTAGTTTTAATTAAGAATGGCCATACAGGGACACCTGCGTGGCTCAGTGGTTGAGCGTCTGCCTTGGGCTCAGGCCATGATCCCGGGGTCTGGGGATCAAGTCCCACCTTGGGCTCCTTGCAGAGAGCCAGCTTCTCCCTCTGCCTGAGTCTCTGCCTCTCTCTGTCTCTGTGTCTCTCGTGAATTAACAAAATCTTTAAGAAAAAAAAAATAGAATGGCCATACATTAAAAAGCCTAGAACTTTCTATATTTTGTCAGTGCTCTCAGTTGAATGGAAACTGGTATCTAAGAAAGCCTTTAACTTACCTTTAATAGGATTAAAGTGAAAGTCCCAGTTTCTGGCTCAGGAACATCAGGTTGTGGTCAGTGTGGGTCTATCAAAGGCAGCAGTTCTCCACAAGGAGAATCCAATTTCAGACATGCCAAGTCATCCGACCGTGTGGGCCCAATGTTAAGTATTGCAATTGGGAGATGCTTCTCTCGGGCAGTGAGGATAAACCTGTAACCGGAGTATACCTTACAAGAAGAAGACACAGGTCTCAATGCAGGAAGAGAGAAACCAAATAGGGAGCTACCCCGGGGCTCTCTATCCCACAAAAGGGGCAGTTACCACCCTGACCAAGGCAGATACCTGCAAGGATGATCCCACTACCAAGAGGGAGTCGGCTTCTTTTACACGCCTGCGCACAAAGTCAACCCTGTCAGGGTTCACTGTGTCCCCGAAGAAAACGACATCTGGTTTCAGGGGGCCTCCACATCGAGCACAGGACGGGACCTGAAAGCTCTGTACCTGCTCCTCTGTGAGAAATACGTCACCATCAGGAGCCAGGCCATGGGCCTCAGCAATCCAGGTGGGGTTCAGGGCTTCAAAACGCTCTTGCAACACCCCCCGAGGAATCTGTGCACCACAGTCCAAGCAAAGGACCCTGAAACCAAAGAAGAGGCTGACTGAATGGTTGGTCTGGGGAGGCCTGAAGCTGCCAAAGACATCTCATCCCTGACGTTTTTAACTCCTCCAACATTTCTTGCCATTCCTTTTTTTTTTTTTTTTTAAGATTTTATTTATTCATTCATGAGAGACACACACATAGAGAGAGAGGGAGGTAGAGACACAGGCAGAGGGAGAAGCAGGCTCCATGCAGGAAGCCCGACGTGGGACTCGATCCCAGGTCTCCAGGATCAGGCCCTGGGCTGAAGGCGGTGCTAAACTGCTGAGCCACCCGGGCTGCCCGTCCTTGCCATTCCTAACAGCCATTCTTTCCCCCACGTTAGGAATCCCTTCTCATGACTTTTTTTACCACTTCTCACCTTCCTTCTACTGCCAACCTTGTAGAACAAGTAGTGTACATCTGTTTTCCTTACTTACACTACTCCCTGCTTATCCTCGTGGCTCATTTTTATCCTTAATAAAACTGCAAATGACTTCCTTAGTGGCCAAACCAGTGCTTTTCCCTCCTTCCCTCTCCTTCCCTCTGGGGTGACTGTTGCTGTCCATCACCATCATCTCTTTAAAACTCTCTCCCCCTTGGTGTCCTTACCCAGTGTCTTCTGTGTCTCTTCTTACCTCTCTAATCATGAGCTCCAAGAGGGCAAGAACTCTGAGTCCTTTGACCACTGTGCTATGCCCACCACCTCGAACAGTGCCCACAGACAGTGGACGTTCACTAAATAGCTGCTAAAAGAAAGAACAAAAGGTGGTTTAGTTGATTTCTTCTCTACTCCTCAATCTTCCAGCCAGTTTTCTATCTTCTTCACCCTGGGGATGCTCCATTTTCACTGCTGCAATGCCTCTGTGCTAATGGTCCCCTCCCCTGTACAGAACTCCACTGCTTGGGGCAGCCTGGGTGGCTCAGCAGTTTAGTGCTGCCTTCAGCCCAGGACATGATCCTGGGGACCCAGGATCGAGTCCCACATCGGGCTCCCTGCATGGAGCCTGCTTCTCCCTC
Organism: Vulpes vulpes; assembly: GCF_048418805.1. NCBI lineage: Eukaryota > Metazoa > Chordata > Mammalia > Carnivora > Canidae > Vulpes > Vulpes vulpes. The sequence goes on along the minus strand of NC_132789.1, from coordinate 16,399,178 downwards.
TGCCTGTGTCTCTGCCTCTCTCTCTCTCTTAAATAAATAAAATCTTAAAAAAAAAAAAAAAAAACTCCACTGCTACTCTACCTCCCAAACTCCCAAGTCCTCTTGACTGTTCCGTCCAGCTTCCCTCTGTCTTCACCTGCCCCTCCCCAACTTCTCCATCACCATCCTTTCTCCAGTTACTTGGGTTGGAACCCTTGGGAAAACTTGTTACTCATTTGCTCCTTTTTATCTAGTCAGTATCAGATTATGCTGATTATTTTACTTATTAGGCCCCCTAACAAGGGGTACCTGGCTGGGTCAGTGGAACATGTGACTCTTGGCCTAGAGGTTGTGAATTTGAGCCCCACGTTAGATAGAGAGATTACTTAAGAAAATCTTTTTTAAAAAATGGAGGGTACCTGGGTGGTGCAGTCAGTTTAGCATCTGACTCTTGGTTTTGGCTCAGGTTGTGATCTCAGGGTCATGAGATCAAGACCCTCATTGGGCTCCCGACTCAGTAGAAAGTTTGCTCAAGATTCCCTCTCCCTCTGTCCCTCCTACCTGTGTGTGTGTGTGTGTGCTCTCCTCCTCTAAAATAATTAATTAATTAATTAATTAATTCTATCTTGAAAAAACAGCCCCCTATGAAATGACAAGTCTTAGATTTATTTTAAAATATTTTAAGAGGGCAGCCCGGGTGGCTCAGTGGTTTAGCACCGCCTTCAGCCCAGGGTGTGATCCTGGAGACCTGGGATCAAGTTCCGTGTCGGGCTCCCTGCATGGAGCCTGCTTTGCCCTCTGCCTGTGTGTCTGCCTCTCTCTCTCTCTCTCTCTCATGAATAAATAAATAAATAATCTTTTAAAAAATAAAATATTTTAAGAGACACGGAAAGGGGATAAATTAGACATCATAAAATCTTTGTATCTGAGTGATGGTATGTGGAGTTCATTATACTACTTTCCTTTTAGGAACATTTGAAATTTTCATCATGAAAAGAAAGTTTTAATGGACCCATGGCCATCATTAACTCTTGAATTCCCCTGGTACCACCTAGATCTAGGTCCTTCAGGCTGACCTCCCTGAGCCACTCTCTCTAATCCTGTGTGGCTTTCCTCAAATGCTATTTTTATCATGTTGCTTTCTTGCTCAGAAACCACTAATATTCCCCTTTGGTCTCTAAAGACAGACCCAAATTGCACTGCACTATTTTCAGACGTACCCATGATCTGGGTCTAGACTTCCCAGACAATCTGATTTCATAGTAGTCCCCACAGATGCCAGGCCAGACTCCTCTGGGCTCTACAAGTCCTCTTCATTTTTTTTTTTTTTAAGATTTTATTTATTTATTCATGAGAGACACAGAGAGAGAGGCAGAGACACAGGCAGAGGGAGAAGCAGGCTCCATGCAGGGAGCCTGACATGGGACTTGATCCCAGGTCTCCAGGATCACGCCCTGGGATGAAGGCAGGAGCTAAACCACTGAGCCACCCGGGCTGCCAGTCCTCTTCATTTCGAAAGCCCTCTCCCTTCTTTTGCTAGTCAGACCTGAGCTAGATTTAAGCCCCACCTTTCCTATAAAAGCTTGACCAATTACTCCAAGCTTTACAAAACTGTTTCTCTGAACTTGCAAAACATGTCTATGAAAGACCTCATGATTTGGGCAACCCTGGTGGCTCAGCGGTTTAGCGCCGCCTACAGCCTAGGGCATGATCCTGGAGACCCAGGATTGAGTTCCACGTTGGGCTCCCTGCATGGAGCCTGCTTTTTCCCTCTGTGTGTCTCTCATGAGTAAATAAATAAAATCTTAAAAAAAAAAAAAAAATTAAAGACCTCATAATTTAACAATTGTGTGAAGTTGTTTATTGTTAAACATTATTATTTTTAGATCCCTCCCCCACTTCAAAGAGATCACAAAGTTCTCACATATAAAATTCTCACATTGGGGCAGCCTGGGTGGCTCAGCGGTTTGGTGCTGCCTTCGGCCTGGGGCGGCGTGATCCTGGAGACCCGCAATCGAGTCCCCCATCGGGCTCCCTGCATGCAACCTGCTTCTCCCTCTGCCTGTGTCTTGGCCTCTCCCTCTCTCTCTGTCTCTCAGTCATTAAAAAAAAATAAAATAATAAAATAAATAAAATAAAATAAAATAAAATAAAATTCTCACATTGTATATATTGGTTTGACCCCTCCACACCACCAGGTAGCACACCACATGTTGTAGGCACCCAAGATATATTCTATTTTTTTTTAATTTTTTTTTTTTATTTATTTATGATAGGAACACAGTGAGAGAGAGAGAGGCAGAGACACAGGCAGAGGGAGAAGCAGGCTCCATGCACCGGGAGCCCGACGTGGGATTCGATCCCGGATCTCCAGGATCGCGCCCTGGGCCAAAGGCAGGCGCCAAACCGCTGCGCCACCCAGGGATCACCCAAGATATATTCTAGATTGGCAGGAGGATCTCTGGGGCTTAAAAATAAGAAAATGGTTTCCAATTAGCTTCAAGTTATTGCCAGGGCTACATGTGTTCATTCCATCAATATTTACTGGTTTCTGACTATATGCCAGACTGTACTGTGTTCTGCGTGTCTAGGACCAGATATCCACCACTATAGCCTATGCTGTTGACACTCTGCACATAGTCCCCCCAAAATACCCTTCAGGCTAGCACACGGTTCTCTTATAAGCAACTTCCTGCATCTCTCTTAGTGTGTTCACTGGCCAAGGAAGCCTTTTCCAGAGCTGCAGAGTCAGTGTTAGGGAATTAATTCCCCTAGACTTACCCTCAACCAATGAGGGATGAGACATGATGGACAAATACCCCAGTTTCCTCAACCTTCAATGAGACAATTCTGAAGCATGCTCTAAACGGTCAGAGGGCTCCTCAAAGGATCGAGCTTTAGCTTACCAAAGCAGTAACCCATTCATTAATTTACCCTTTTCTTGGCTTTTCTTCCCTACCCTGTTTCATTTCCCCGCTGAGTTTGTTCCTCAGTGAGTTTGCTGAGATCGACTCCACAATAAACAACTTGCAGGGGCACCTGGGTGGCTCTGTCAGTTAAGCATCTGCCCTCAGCTCAGGTCATGATCTCCCGGAGTCCTGGGATCAAGCCCCACATCAGGCTCTCTGCTCAGCGGGGAGCCTGCTTCTCCCTCTCCTTCCCCCCTTCTTGGGCTCTCTTTTGCTCTCTCGAGCAGGTGCAAATAAATAAATGAAATATCTTTTAAAATAAATAAATAAAACAACTTGCTCCAAATCCTTTTCTCAAGGCCTAATGAAAACAACAGCGATCAAGATAGCCACGGTCCCTGCTCTAATGGAGCCCACATTTCTGCATTCAAACCATTTAGACCTTCCTGCACCTGTGCATGCAGCCATGGAGTTCCGTCAGGCGCTGACTCCCGGCTTTCGTGTGCAAGGCATCCACATTTTGGGTCACCAGCCAGTACAGCTTTCCGAGCCTCTCCCAGTTGCTCAAAGCCCAATGTGCAGGGTTAGGCTGCAGGGAGGAGAACCGAGGCCAGCCTACAAAGTTTCTCGCCCAGTACCGCTGGCGGATTGGAGCACTCCGTAGAAAATCCCCATGCTGGATGGGTTTCTGCTTAGTGCGAGCATAAAGTCCCACTTTTTCTGACCTGTAGTCTGGGATCCCCGACTCAGTGGAGATTCCTGCCCCTGTCATCACTAGGAGTCTCTTGGAAAGAGTGACGAAGCGCTGTAACTCTTTGACCTTCTCAGGGTCCAGAGGAGGACTTGATGGCACAAAGAACCCAATGGATCCGCGTGAGTACTGCCTGCTGATGTTCACCATCAAGAGGCCTTTTGGTGCCTTTAAAGTCAAACCCAAATTCATCCTCGTTCTACAGAGAAAGAAACCTGATGTGAGAAACTTGGTTTTAAAAATTAAAACAACAACAACAACAAAAAAAAAAACTGAGGCAACCATCAGCTGATAAATGGATAAACAAAATGGGGCTTATCTATACAATGAAATGTTATTTACGTATAAGCATGAAGTTCTGATCTATGCTACAATGTAGATAAACATTAAAAACACTACATTAAGGTGACACCTGGGTGCAAGAAGCCCAATGTGCGACTCGATCCCGGGACTCCAGGATCACGCCCTGAGCCAAAGGCAGACGCCCAACCTCTGAGCCACCCAGGCGTCCCTCCTTCACTTATTATTTCAAAGATTTTATTTGTTTATTTGAGAAAGCAAGAGAGAGCATTAGCGGGGGGTAGGGAGTTAAGGGGAGAGGAAGACTCCCTGCTGAGCAGGGACCCTGACACAGGGATCAACCCCAGGACACTGGGATCATGACCTGAGCTGAAGGCAGACGTTTAACCAACTGAGGCACCCAGGCACCCCTCTCCTGCACCTATTTCACCAATCTTTTCATCCCTTCTCCCCTCTGGCAACCACTAGTTTTTTCCCTATATTTAAGAGTCTGTTTGTCTCTCTCTCTTTTTTTTTTTTTTAATTAGCCGACATGTAGTACATCCTTAGTTTCAAATGTAGTGGTCAATGTCTCTTTTTTGTTCATTTGTTTCGTTTCTTAAATTCTATACATAAGTGAAGTCATGTGGTATTTGTCTTTCTTGGACTTATTTCACTTAGCATTATATCCTCTAGATCTATCCATGTTGATTGCAAATAGCAAGATTTCCTTCTTTTTTTGGATGAATAATATTTCTGTGCGTGTGTTGACATTTTCTTTATCCATTCATCTACGAATATATTGCTTCCATCCTTGGATTGCTTCTATGTCTTGGCTATTGTAAATAATGCTGCAATAAACATAGAGGAGCATGTATCTTTTCAAATTAATGTTTTTGTTTTCTTTGGGTAAATACTCAGTAGTGGAATTACTGGATCATATAATAATTCTATTCTTAATTTTTTTAGGAACCTCCATACTGTTTTCCACATTAGCTGCACCAGCTTGCATCCCCACAAACAGTGCATGAGAGTTCCTTTTTCTCCACATCCTCGCCCACACTAGTTATTTCTTGTGTCTTTGATTTTAGCCATTCTGGCAGGTATAAGGTGATATCTTATTTATAGCTGAAAAGTAAAGGAGCACCTAGGCATTAACCATCAATAGCTTCCTCCACTTTCAACATCACAAAAAAGAGAGTCTGGTCCTCCCTATTGGCAGTTAATCTTTTTTGCTCCTATATATATAAAGAGTGTATATATATAGAGAGGGGGGGGGCGCCCCTCTTTTGAATATTTTAAAGACTTAAAAGATATGATCAGAAAAGTGAAGAAAGGAGGAAGAGGGGATTCCTGGGTGGCGCAGCGGTTTGGCGCCTGCCTTTGGCCCAGGGCGCGATCCTGGAGACCCGGGATCGAATCCCACATCGGGCTCCCAGTGCATGGAGCCTGCTTCTCCCTCTGCCTGTGTCTCTGCCTCTCTCTCTCTCTCTGTGTGACTGTCATTAAAAAAAAAAAAAAAAAAAAAAAAAGGAGGAAGAAGGCGGTGGCGGCGGTGGCGGTGACTGAGCGGAGCCCAGTAACAGGATGTTGGTGTTGGTATTAGGAGATCTGCACATCCCACACCGGTGCAACAATTTGCCGGCTAAATTCAAAAAACTGCTGGTGCCAGGAAAGATTCAGCACATTCTCTGTACTGGAAACCTTTGCACCAAAGAGAGTTATGACTATCTCAAGACTCTGGCCGGTGATGTTCATATTGTGAGAGGAGACTTCGATGAGAATCTGAATTATCCAGAACAGAAAGTTGTAACTGTTGGGCAGTTCAAAATTGGTTTGATCCATGGACATCAAGTTATTCCATGGGGAGACATGGCCAGCTTAGCCCTGTTGCAGAGGCAGTTCGATGTGGACATTCTTATGTCGGGACACACACACAAATTTGAAGCATTTGAGCATGAAAATAAATTCTACATTAACCCAGGTTCTGCCACTGGAGCATATAATGCCTTGGAAACAAACATTATTCCTTCATTTGTGCTGATGGACATCCAGGCTTCTACAGTTGTCACTTATGTGTATCAACTAATTGGAGATGATGTGAAAGTAGAATGAATTGAATACAAAAAATCTTAAAAGCCAGGCCTGTCTTGCTGTTTTTTTTTTCATTCCCATGTTCAAATCAAGTAATTAAACATTTATGTACCACAAAATTGTATCACCTTTATAATATTTTGCAGTAAAATATCGTCTTCTGTTAATACAATGTTCTAAGCTTCTTGTAAACTATAAGAATATATTCCATTTCCATATATGATTTCTATGAAAAAAATGTCATCACACAGTAAATGGTCATAATGTTCAGAAAAATTTATCCTTGTAAATATCTTCAAAAGTTGGTATCTGGAACTTTACTATGAAAGTAGTGCATGAGGAAAAAGAATTTAGACTTGTATACATTTTTCTCTTCAGTAATAAACAGTTAACTTTCATTTATAAAAAAAAAAAAAGAAAAGTGAAGAGAAAGGGGCACCTGCGTGGCTCAGTTGGTTGGGCATCTGCTTTTGACTCAGGTCGTGATCTCAGGTTCCTGGGATTGTGCCCTGAGTTGGGCACCCTGCTCAGCAGGGAATCTGCATCTCCCTTTCCTTCTGAACTTCCCCCCTAGTCAGGTGCACACGCACACGCTCTCTCAAATGAATAAATAAAAAAACCTTTTTTTTTTAAGTGAGGGGAAAAAAAAGAACAAAACAGTTTGAAGAGAAGCTAAAATGTGGAATGTTTCACATTAAAGGTAGATAATCAGGTAGCCCCAGTAGCTCAGCGGTTTAGGGCCTGCCTTCAGCCCAGGGCATGATCCTGGAGACCCCTGATTGAGTCCCGTGTCAGACTCCCAGCATGGAGCCTGCTTCTCCCTCTGCCTGTGTCTCTGACTCTCTCTCAAGAATACATAAATAAAATCTTAATAAATAAATAAATAAATAAATAAATAAATAAATAAATAAATAAGGTAGATAATCCAGACCATACTATTTCTGGTGGCAGACTGTATACTTTTATGAACAACCTACTGATAATGAATTAGTGACTTCGGTATCTTGAAGGATGGCACCCAAATAAACATCTTTCACTGAGTGCCTGGGTGGCTCAGTTAGTTAAGTGTCTGCCTTTTTTTTTTTTTTTTTTTTAATTTATGATAGTCACAGAGAGAGAGAGAGAGAGGCAGAGACATAGGCAGAGGGAGAAACAGGCTCCATGCACCGGGAGCCCGACGTGGGATTTGATCCTGGGTCTCCAGGATCAAAGTGTCTGCTTTGGCTCAGGTCATGATTCCAGGGTCCTGAGAGCAGGGAATCTGCTTCTCCCTCTCCTTCTGCCCCTCCCCCTGCTCATGCACTCACACTCTGTCAAATAAATATCTTAAAGGAAGAGTATCTTTCACTGGAAATGTACACCTTCCACCCCCCACACGCACACACACATCTAGAGTATACTTATAATTTTACTTTGTAATTCAAGTCAATCTTTTGTATAATTTGGAAGACTGTGAGCTAGCTCAGGATCTGAGAACTTAAGAATGTAGTGAACACTGGGGCTCCAGGCTTATAGGAAAACTAACTCTTGCCAGGCTTGTGCTGGTAAACTACCTTCTCCCACCACTGTCTCCCTCCCCCCAAAAAGGTACAAGAAAATAATGCCATCAAGGCCAATTTCAGGCTACCAATGGTTTAGCAACTGGCTAGCAAGTCCCTGAATATTTAACAACTGGCCCTCACCAGTAAAAACTAATTCCAACACACCTTCCTGAGTCTAACCCAAAACAACAAGGCTATCTTTTTAATAATTTTTTTTGGTCAAGAATTTCTAATACCTTTCACAAAATAAAATCTCCACACTGGACTATTTCATAACAGCCCAAGTCAAACTTGTCCTTTTGACCTCTTAAGAACCTACAATCAGGATCGAGTCCCACATCCAGCTCCCTGCATGGAGCCTGCTTCTGTCTCTGCCTCTCTCTCTGTCTCTCATGAATAAATAAATAAAATCTTTTTTAAAAACAAAGGGCAGCCCCGGTGGTGCAGTGGTTTGGTGCCGCCTGCAGCCCAGGGCGTGATCCTGGACACCCTGGATGGAGTCCCATGTCAGGCTCTCTGTATGATGCCTGCTTCTTCCTTTGCCTGTGTCTCTGCCTCTCCCTCTCTCTGTGTCTATGAATAAATAAATAAAATCTTAAAAAGAAAATAAACAAACAAACAAACAAAAAAATCCCTACAACCAGAGCTCTCCTATGCCATGGCCATCAGATGGAAATTCTCTCTCCCAATGCTTGGGTATAGTTAGTTAAGCGTCCATCTTCTGCTCAGGTCTTGATCACAGGGTCCCAGGATGGAGCCAAACATCAGGCTCCCTGCTCAGTGGGGAGCCTGCTTCTCCCTTTCCCTCTGCCTGCTGCTCCCCCTGCTTGTGTTCTCTGTCAAATAAATAAAATCTTTTTAAAAATTCTCTCTCTCCCCCTCCTTTTCCCTCTCCTTTTCCCTGCCCCTCCCCTGAGCACAAACTCTCTCTCTCTCTCAAAATAATTAATTAATTAATTAATAATAAGGGAGTGTAAAATAAAAGTTGGTGAAGCCAGATTCTAGCATAACGTGAGGCCTCTTCTGCTTTTCCCAGTAAAATCTCGTTGGTCAGAAATTATTTCTTATAAATCTCAAAAGATTAATGGCCCACTACCAATATCTTTTAAATCCTTTAATAACTCATTGTTATTCCATCTATGACTACATCTAAAGACGTCTCCATCTGAGGACTACCTTTATAAATGCAGTTACTCCCATCCCTTGGGAGACCATGTGTTCCATAAACCTACTTCCCATTTCATAAATCAGAAGTATTTCTTGAGAAACTAAAGAGCAGGGACGCCTGGGTGGCTCAGCGGTTGAGCGTCTGCTTTCGGCTCAGGATGTGATCCTGGAGTCCCGGGATGGAGTCCCACAGGGGGCTCCTGCATAGAGCCTGCTTCTCCTCCCTCTGCCTATGGCTTTGCCTCTCTGTGTGTCTCTCATCAATAAATAAATATAATCTTTAAAAAACAAAAACAGGGCGGCCCTGGTGGCTCAGTGGTTTAGCGCCGCCTTCAGCTCAGGGCGTGATCCTGGAGACCTGGGATCGACTCCTACGTCGGGCTCCCTGCGTGGAGCCTGCTTCTCCCTCTGCCTGTGTCTCTGCCTCTCTCTCTCTCTGTGTTTCTCATGAATAAATAAATAAATTATTTAAAAATAAATAAATAAAAATAGAAAACAAAAACTAAAGAGCACATGTGAATTCTAATGTGCCAGGTGCTGACGAAGTCGTTACTCATTTTTCAGATGTATGATTTTTATGATTTTTTTTATTTATTAACGTAACGAAGCACATGCATATCTTTTATTCTATTTCCCCCATATTCTTTCAGTTTACCCTTAATTGCAAACACTGCTACTTGGGACACAGCACAATAGTGACACCTGGAACGACATTCTACCCCAGCTTTGTAGCTGTAAAAACAAGGCTCTGCAATATTCCTTAACATAATGCGGAAATTCTCTAGTGATACGCACCCCCCAAGTGAACATTATCATATATGCTTGGCTTTCCAGACCTAGATCCAGGACGCCGATTTCTCTCAACATTCCATAGCCTAGTCTGGATCCCTGAGCCAAAGGGCTCGGGAAACCCTGCCGAAAGCACGCTCTATGAGAACAGCAGCTCTCCGCCAGGTACCACCAAAGTCAAGGAGTTAATTCGGTACCCCTACAACTACCCCCCTACGTCTAGAAACCCGCAGCCCACACAGAACACACTCACCTCTCTCGGTTGAAGCGACACTTTACGACTGACGACGCAGCTGCCTGGCTACTTTTGCATTTGGGGAAATGTAGTTCAGGAGGCGGAAAGTGATGCTTGATAAACTACAAGTCCCACAATCCTCTGGGCTTCACAGTTCAGGGGCCCAGATTGTCTAGTACTGCCACCTGTCTGGTTTTCGTGGCCAGAGGTTTTGAACCTTGGTTGGAGATAGATCGCTGTCTCCTAAACTAACATTCAGCATCCCTTTAAGAGAAGTGGTTAGTTTCCATAACAGTGTGCTCGGTGCAAAATAGTACATCCAAAAAGCACTAAGTTAGGAATTCATTGTTAAGGTAGAAGCTTTAATAATGGATCTAGATTAGGGACGTCTGGGTGGCTCAGCGGCGGAGCATCTGCCTTCAGCTCAGGGCGTGATCCGGGGTCTGGGAATCGAGTCCCGCATGCGGCTCCCTGTGAGGAGCCGGCTTCTCCCTCTATATCTCTGCCTTTCTCTGTGTGTGTCTCTCATGAATAAATAAATAAAATCTTTTTAAAAAATAAAAACTAATGCCTACGTCTCATTTACAGAGATTCTGACTTAATTGGTCTAGGCATCAAGTTGGTTTACAAACTTCTTAGTTGTTTCTAATATGCAGCCGATGAGAACCTTTGTGCTCTTGCGATACCAATCAATTTGCATTTAGAACATAATCAAAGGCCAGCTAACTAGGACCTTGAAGACCACCTAAGAAATAGCTTCCCCTATTTTATTTTATTTTTATAAAGATTTTATTTATTTATGAGAGACACACAGAGAGAAGCAGAGACCGAAAGAAGCTGGCTCCTCGTAGGGAGCCTGTTGCGGGACTAGATTCCCTACTCGGGATCACACCCCTGAGCAGAGAGCAGCCACTCAACCACTGACCCACCAAGGCACCCCACTTCCCCCATTTTAAGATAAACTGAAGTCCAGAAGAGTATTGTAAAAGCTGGAGTCCGAGTTTGACTCCTGGTCCTCTCGTTGAATGTATGGAGGTAAATATTGGTAAAGTCACCCAGTTCAGTAGTTTGGGAGAAGTGCCTCCAGCAACAACTCAGATAGGTCACCTTGCTAATCACTTGACATGACAGCCTTTTGTGTCTTACTTAACCTGACCACACTGGCTAAAAGAAAGGACCAAAATGTAGACTGAAAATTTTTACTAAGTCAAAAAAAAATTGTAATTAGGAATATTTTCTGCATTTATGGCTGTTTGACCAAAACCTATTGAAATGCCAAAACACTGATGTTCCCCCAGCCAAATTTTGTTATAAAAAATTTCCAACCCATATTGTTTTTCAGCTTGCCAAGTGGACTGAGCACCATTAATCGAGAGACTGCTAATACAGAGCTATTGTGCTTTTAGGTCCCAAAGAATCTCAGGTTCTGGGGAGAAATGAGCTGACTTTTCCATTTCTCTTAGTGCTGGAAACTCATTCCATGGAGGATGAAGTCATCCAAGGCAGCTGGTGAAACACACAATTTCACCACACCAGGAATTAATGACTAAGTCATTGATTGGATCAAGTAAAATAATCTAAAATCAATCAAGTTGCTAGTCCTTTTTTCCACTAATTTTTCCTACCCTGTGGAAAAAACATTGGTTACGCATCAGCATCTAACAGAACTTTTTAAAAAGATTTTATTTATTTATTTGAGAGGGAGAGAGTACAAGCAGGGGGAGGAGCAGAGGGAGAGGGAGAAGGAGACTCCCCTGCTGATCAGGGAGCCAGATGGAGAGGGGGCCTCTATCCCAGAATCCTGGGATCACACCTGAGCCAAAGATGGATGCTTAACCGACAAAGCCACCCAGGCACTCCCAAACAGGACTTTTAAAGATATCATATTTGCATCTAGATGATGTCTTTATGAATGTTCACTGAGCAATACTTTGAATATTTCATGTTTGAAATTTTTAAAAGATTTTAGGAGCATCTAGGTGACTCGGTCGGTTAGTTGGCCAAGTCTTTTTTTTTTTTTTTAAGATTTTATTTATTTATTCATGAGAATACACAGAGAGGAGAGAGAGACAGGCTGAGACAGAAGCAGGCTCCATGCAGGAAGCCGGATGTGGGACTGGATCCCGGGTCTCCAGGATCACGCCTGAGCTGAAGGCAGCACTAAACCGCTGAGCTACCCGGGCTGCCCTACTTGGCCGAGTCCTGATCTCAGTTCAGGTTTGGGCATTTATTTTGTTTTGTTTTGTTTTTTACTTAAAAAAAAAAAGATATTTTATTTATCCATTTGACAGCACAAGCAATGGGAGTGGCAGGTAGAGGGAGAGGGAGAAATGGGCTCTACAGGGAGCCGGATGCCAACCTTGATCCCAGGACCCTGGGGTCATGACCTGAGCCACCCAAGTGCCCTCAGCTCAGGTCTTGATCTCAGAGTTGTGAATTAGAGCCCATGTTAAAAAACAACACTTAAAAAAAACAACAACTATAGTTTATTGGGAAGTAACCTCTACACCCAAAGTGGAGCTCAAACTTACAACCCTGAGATCAGGAGTCTCATGCTTTAGCAACTGAGCCAGCCAGACACCCCTCATGTTTGAAATTTTTTATAATAAAACATTTGGGGAAAAAAAAAAAAACAAAACATTTGGGGCAGTGGTTGAGTGTTTGCCTTCGGTTCAGGTCGAGTTCTACAGGGTTACCCACAGGCAGCCCGCTTCTCCCTCCGCCTATATCTCTGCCTCTCTCTCTCATGAATAAATAAAAGCAGGCTCCATGCAGAGAGCCCGATGTGGGACTCCATCCAGGGTCTCCAGATCATGCCCTGGGCCGAAGTCGGCGCTAAACCGCTGAGCCACCGGGGCTGCCCTATATAAAATCTTTAAAAATAAAATAAAATGTTGGGGGGGCCCCTGGGTGGGTCATCGGTTAAGTGTCTTCATTTGGCTCGGATCATGATCTGAATCCTGGGATCAAGCCCCACTTCCAGCTTCTGGCGCAGGGGGGAATCTGCTTCTCCCCCTCCTGCTGCCCCCTTCCTCCTCTTGTGCTTTCCTTCATTCTCTCAAATAAATAAAATCTTTTAAAATTAGTAAATAAAAACTGTAAAAATGTAATAAAATGGGAAAATGTCACTTTCTTGGAGACTTCTGTTTACATCTTAATTACAATAATAATAATAATAATAATAATAATAAAGAATTACCATATAATCCAGAAATTCCACTTCCAACTATACACAGAAAAGAGTTGATAACAAGGACTCAAACAGATACTAGTATGCCACTGTCATGTAGAAGGATTATTCACGATAGCCAAAGGTGGAAGCAATGTGGATTCATAGAATAATGGATGGATAATAAAATTCCATAAGTAGAATATTAGTCAGCCATAAAAAGGAATGAAATTCTGATATATACTACAACATGGATAGACCTTAAAACATGCTATGAGAGAAGCCAGACAGGGACCTGTCTGGCTCCGTGGGAAGAACATGCAATTCTTTGATCCGGAGATCCTGAGTTCCAGCTTCACATTGTGTATAGAGATTAGTTAAATAAATAGGGATCCCTGGGTGGCGCAGCGGTTTGGCGCCTGCCTTTGGCCCGGGGCGCGATCCTGGAGACCCGGGATCGAATCCATGGAGCCTGCTTCTCCCTCTGCCTGTGTCTCTGCCTCTCTCTCTCTGTGTGACTATCATAAATAAATAAAAAAATTTAAAAAAAAAGAGAGATCAGTTAAATAAATAAAGCTAAAAACTTCCCACAAAAACAGACACAAAAAATAAAATATTGTATGATTCTGCTTATATGAGGTAGTTAGAGGAGTCAAATTCGTAGAGTCAGAAAACAGAAGTTGCCAGGTGCTGGGAAAGGGTGGAATGGGGAGGGCGTTAGTGTTTAATGGGTACAGAGTTTCAATTTGGGATGATGAAAAAATTTTGGAGAGGTAGTGATGAGGGTAGCAAAGAACAAATGTATTTACTGCTACTGAACTGTATATTTTAAAACGGTTAAAGTGGTAAATTTTGTTATATATCGGTTACCACAATTTATAAAAAAATAAAATAACCAATTTTGGAGATGATAGTTACATTGTGAATCGGTAGACAAGCGAGCAGCACGCCGACGCAGCGCATTTTTCATCTGTCCCAATTCACTCTATGAATTAAGCGATTAGCATGTTCCGTCCCATAATGCTTTGCTTTATGCTCCATCAGAACTTAGTTACGTGATACCAAGAAAAGAAACCTTTGGAAACAGCTTATGCATTTTTGGAAGATCTTCATATGATTGTTTAATTTCCAACCAGGCAATAATTGGTGATTTTTTCCATGAGACTCAAACTCGCCTTTCTGAAATAGGAACCTTGCCTATTGGGGATGATGAGCGGGGGGGCGTTGCTCTTTAGCTTTGCGCAGTGGCAGTATCGTAGCCAATGAGGTTTATCCGAGGCGCGATTATTGCTAATTGAAAACTTTTCCCAATACCCCGCCGTGACGACTTGAAATATAGTCGGCATTGGCAATTTTTGACAGTCTCTACGGAGACTGATTTATGATGGTTTCCAAAGAAGACAATATTATTTGGAGGCTTTAAGTCCAGCATTTCCTGGTAAGAGGAGTTCCGAGCTGTATCTTAGTGATGCTACGGTGGGATTTTTCTGTACTTATTAAGGTCCATGCTAGTTAGAAGTCGAATTAGGGGTCTTCTGTGTCACGTTAGTTTACATTTTGTCTTTCCCTCGTTTGTTCCGTTAAGCCTTCGAGATTGTACAGATGCTTCCTTGCAACTTTTGCCCGCCGGTCCGTCTGCACCTACGCCCGCAGCTGCTCTTCTTTCTTAGGTTGGTTCACTCGCCCTTTCCCTGCCTTCCCGCTGCTCAGGGTGGTTTTTTGTTTTTTGTTTTTACTCAAAATACAACTAACCTGGCCGTCTCTGTGATGTCATGAAGATTTGCATAATATTACCCAGCATTCGCAGCGGATGCACTCCCGCTTCCAAAATCTGAATGTTCGACACGAGATGATCGAACAACAGGAAGCCTCCCGTGCAGACAGACCTCGAATATAATTGCTGGAAGCAGAACGCGTCATATCCACGAACTCGCCGACAGTCGCTCACCCTCAGTGTAAAGGCAGTTGTCATCCGTGGGGGAGCAGGGTGCGTGCTCACGTTCCCCAGCTTTGCGCAGTGGCAGTATCGTAGCCAATGAGGTTTATCCGAGGCGCGATTATTGCTAATTGAAAACTTTTCCCAATACCCCGCCATGACGACTTGAAATATAGTCGGCATTGGCAATTTTTGACAGTCTCTACGGAGACTGAATATTTTTGTCTGAAAAGAAAGCTCGGGAGTGTTAGGCGTTGAAAATGAACTAACTAGTTTGGTGGTTTTTTCGCGTTTTCCTTTATTTTCCTGGCTCTGTTTGCGCCGGGAAAGTTCAGCTTATTTGGCTCCACATCGTGCGGACTGTCAACGCAAAGAAGTAAGTTTCCTATTTCGTTGTTGATTTGAGATGAACAATACCATTGTGAAGCTGTGATTTGCGAAAGTGGGAGAATGTGCAATTCTCTTACGCATTTTTTTTTTTTTAAAGATTTTATTTATTTATTCATGAGTGAGAGAGGCAGAGACAGGCAAAGGGAGTAGCAAGGTCCAAACGGGGAGCCTGACGTGGGACTCGATATGGATCTCCAGGATCACGCCCCGGGCTGAAGGCGGCCCTAAACTTCTGAGCCACCCGGGCTAACCGCCCCCCCCCCAGATTTTTTTTTTTTTTAAGATTTCATTTATTCACGAGAGGCAGAGGGAGAACCAGGCTCCCCGCAAGGAGCCCCATGCGGGACTCGATTCGGGGTCCCGGACCCTGAGATTACACCCTGAGAGACACTCAACCGCTGAGCTACCCAGGCAGTCCCTACCCAAACACTTTTTAAAGCATTTGGGGAAAATGGACACGATACACTTACTCATCCTGTTCTGAAAGATTTGCAAAAAATGGGAGAATGCGCAATTCTTTTATCCAAATGCTTTTTAAAGCAATCGGGGAAAACGGACCTAGCACACTTACTCTGGTTCCATTGTGGAGTTCCAGGAGCTGTCCTTGAAACCAGGTCCCTCACCTCCAGTGGTGTGCTGGATTCCACTACCCCAGCTGCCTGGAGGAAGGCCAGGGTGTCCCGGGACAGAAGCCTCCGAGAGGCCTACCCTTGTGCATAGCAGATCCAGCTGGACACGCGTGGGCCAACACCCATCAAACACTTCTCTGGTCTGTAAACAAAAGGATGTGGTTAAGGGCGAAGGTAGTGAAAGGGCATCTGTTGGTTCCGGGCGGCCCTGGGGAAAACTGCCCCAGCAGTAAATTAGACGCAGTCCTGCTCCCTGGAGCTCAGTCTTGAGACAGACCATAAATAAGTAAATGAAGAGATAAGCTAGGAAAATTACAGATTATTTCAGTGCTCTGAAGAAAATAAGCAGAAAAATGTGATGGAGCCGTTCAGAACACCAGCCAAATTCCGACAGCCACTATTGAGCATTTACCATATGCCAGACTACACAAAAAGTGCATAATATGCTTCATTTAATTCTCACAGAAACCGTTCTCCCGTTCCATTTTTTTAAAGATTTTATTTATTTATTCATGACAGATAGAGAGGGAGAGGCAGAGACAGAGGCAGAGGGAGAAGCAGGCCCCATGAAGGGAAACCGAGGGGGACTCGAAGCCGGATCTCCAGGATCACATCCTGGGCCGAAGGTAGCGCCAAACCGCTGGGCCTGTGGGGCTGCCCTCCCATTCCAATTTTTTTTTTTTTTTAAGATTTTACTTATTTATTCACGATAGACATAGAGAGAGAGAGAGAGAGAGAGAGGCAGAGACACAGAGCAAGAAGCAGGCTCCACGCAGAGAGCCCGACACGGGACTCCATCCCAGGTCTCCAGGATCACACCCTGGGCCAAAGGCAGGTGCCAAACCGCTGCGCCACCCAGGGATCCCCCCAATTCCATTAAAAAAAATAATAATAACTCTATTGGGTTATAATTGACAGTCAATAAACTACACATATTTAAAGCACCCAATTTTCTAAGTTTTGAAACTTGTGCACTCATGACACCATTACTGTGATCCAGATAGTGAACACATTCATCGCTCCTCCAAAATTTCATGTTCCTTTGTAAACCATCCCCACCTCCCATCTCTTCCCCCACTCTCTTCTGTCACTAGACTTTGTATTTTCAGAGTTCTATATAAATGGAATCATAGGGTATGTGATTTTTTTTTTAAGGTTTATTTATTTCTTCATGAGAGACACACACACAGAGAGGCAGAGACACAGCAGAGGGAAAAGCAGGCTCCCAGGGAGCCTGATGAGGGACTTGATCCTGGGAAGGAGGGAGAATCGCCCTGAGCTGAAGGCAGACACTCAACCGCTGAGCCACCCAGGCGTCCCAGGGTATGTGATTTTTTGAGATTAACTTTTTTCACCAAATATAACATCCTTGAGGTCCATCCAGGTTGTTGCATGTATCAATATTTTGTTCATTCCTTTCTCTCATTGAGTAGTATTCCGTTTATGGAAATACCAGAGTGTTCAATCATTCACCCACTGAAGGACATGTGGGTTGCTTCCAGTACTTTACTGTCACCAGTAAAGCTCCTAAGAACATTTGTGTACAAGTTCCATGAAAGCAAGGGGCCCTGGCTGGCTCAGTCAGTAGAGCATGTGACTCTTGATCTTGGGGTCATGAGTTCAAGCCCCAAACCGGGCATAGAGCTCTCTAAAGAAGAAGAAAAAATAAAAAACAACTCCCAAGTTTTGTGTGAGCATAAAGTTTTGATTATCTGGGCCATATGGGAAATTACATGTTTAGTTTTGTAACAAATTGCCAGATTATTTGGCAGAGTGGCTGCATCATTTTACTTTCCATGTGTGGTCTTTTAAAATCTAGACAAAGTCTCTCTGCCTTTTTTCTTTCCTTCATTATACTGATATTTTTTTTTTTTGAAAAGCCCAAGACAGATATCTTGTAGAAGTTCCACATTCTGACTTCATCTGATCCTATCCCCGAGAGGTGTTGATTAACATATTCCTTTATCACCATATATTTCCTGTAACCAAGACTTCCTGGCTTGATTAGATTCAAGAGAAGTTCAAGGGTGATTCTGTGAACTTTGTACCACATCTTCCATTGTCTGTGATGCTGAATTTATTTATTTATTTACTTTTATTATTTTTTATTTATGATAGTCACAGAGAGAAAGAGAGAGAGGCAGAGACACAGGCAGAGGGAGAAGCAGGCTCCATGCACCGGGAGCCCGACGTGGGATTTGATCCCTGGTCTCCAGGATCGCGCCCTGGGCCAAAGGCAGGCGCTAAACCGCTGCGCCACCCAGGGATCCCTGTGATGCTGAATTTAATCGCCTGGTTAAGACAGTAACTGCTCTGTCTCTACTGTAAAAGTCATCAGTAATCTGTGGAATGAACACTTGCCCTAGGAACCATTTGATACTAAAAGCCCTTTGCTTTCCATGACCACCTTCTTAAACTACTTCCTGATCAGTCATCACATCTGGCTGAGTAAGATAAATTAATGTCACTCCTTCTCTGGAACCCAGAATAGGGGTTGGGGGATGTCCTGCATTCAGGACCTGTGGTCGCAGGAAGTTGATAAGAGTCCCCTGATAAGCTAATGTATCAGAACTGAGCAAACATGATGGAATAAAGAGGGGGGTGAAAATTGCTCAAAGGAGCATCCTGGGAAGCAAAATGGGGGGCATCCTAGAGAATCCACATTGATTAAGAACTTCAAGAGGAGGGATCCCTGGGTGGCTCAGCGGTTTAGTGCCTGCCTTTGGCCCAGGGCCTGATCCTGGGGTCCCGGATCCATCCAGTCCTGCATCAGGCTCCCTGCGTGCAGGCTGCTTCTCCCTCTCCCTATGTCTCTTCCTCTCTCTGTGTGTGTCTCATGAATAAATGAATAAAATCTTGAAAAAAAACTTCAAGAGGAGCCAGAAGTGCTACCCAGAGGCTAAAATTTCAATATAAATATCCTTTTTTATTTTTTTTTTAATTTTTATTTATGATAGTCACACACACAGAGAGAGAGGCCGAGACATAGGCAGAGGGAGAAGCAGGCTCCATGCACTGGAAGCCCGACGTGGGATTCAATCCCAGGTCTCCAGGATCACGCCCTGGGCCAAAGGCAGGCACCAAACCACTGTGCCACCCAGGGATCCCTAAATATCCTTTTTTAAAAGATTATTTATTTATTCATAAGAGACACAGAGAGAGGCAGAAACACAGGCAGAGGGAGAAGCAGGCTCCCTGTGGGGGAGCCCGATGTGGGACTTGATCCCAGAACCCCTGGATCACGCCCTGAGCCAAAGGCAGAGGCTCAACCACTGAGCTACCCAGGTGTCCCAATATAAATATCCTTGGTGGGGGCCTGCCTGGGTGGCTCAGTTGGCTGAGTGTCTGCCTTCGCCTGGGTCATGGCCCAGCTGGGTCATGGTCCTACTCAGGGGGGAAGCCTGCTCCTCCCTCTGCCTCTGCCTGCTACTCCCCCTGCTTATGCTCTCTCTGTCAAATGAATGGATAAAATCTTTTAAAAATAAATAGATAAATAAATAAATAAATACCCTTGATAATGTGGTTTAGAAATTCACCCCAACCATTTCTTTCCACCTTCGCTGATTGCCAAGATGGCTAATCAGGGTATTGAACCGGGTCTGGAGGAAACGAGATAGTGCTTCCCTGGCAAATTCTGTATTGATCAGAATGTCAGCTGATGCTCTGGTAAATACTGACCCATATGATGTGATGTGCGTGCGTGTGTGTGTGTGTGTGTGTGTGTGTGTGAGTGATTTCCTTAGAAATTAGAACAGCAAGTAAGTAAAATGGTGACTAATTTGTGGGCAAACACAAGAAAGAAAAGCATGAAAAAAATTTTAAATATATAAATAAAAAAAGACACCTGGGTGGCTCAGTGGTTGAATGTCTGCTTTTAGCTCAGGTCGATATCCGGAGGTCCTGGGATCAAGTCCCACATCCAGCTCTCCCGCTCCCCCCCCCCCAACCCCGGGGAGCCTGCTTCTCCCTCTGCCCATGTCTCTGTCTCTCATAAATAAATAAATAAAACCTTAAAAAGAAAGAAAGAAAGAACTTAAGAAAGAAAGAAAGAAAAGAAAGAAAGAAAAAGAAAGGCATGGAAAAACCACAGAAGAGATGAACAAATAGCTTAAGGAAAACAAAATAATGTTTTTATTTTTTAAAAGGGAAAAGTTTTAGAAAATCCATATGATATTTTGCTCTCAGGTCTACTGGAATCTTCTTTTGGCTGGATAATTTGAGTTGTGATGACTTTTTTTTTTTTTTAATTGGAGTAAAATATGATGTAAAACAGTAAAAAATAGGGATGACGCCCGGGATCGAGTCCCACATTGCGCTCCCTGCATGGAGCCTGCTTCTCCCTCTGTGTCTCTGCCTCTGTGTGTGTGTGTGTGTGTGTTTGTGTGTCTCATGAATAAATAAATAAAATCCTAAAAAAAAACAAACCATAAAATTAGCTGTTTGAAGGCGAATCTGTGTGATTTTAACATATTGTTTTCTGGGACGCCTGGGTGGCTGAGTGGTTGGGTGTCTGCCTTTGGCTCACGGTGTATCCTGGGGACCTGGGATTGAGTCCCACATCAGGCTTCCTGCAGGGAGCCTGCTTCTCCCTCTGCCTATGTTTCTGTGTCTTTCATGAATAAATAAATGAAATCTTAAAAAAATAAAAATAACATGCTGTTTTCTATTTCACCACTTAATTTTTTCTAATTATAAAATCACTGCATGTAATTTTGCATATAATATCCAAGCATTATATATATGAAGAGACTGTCAAAGATCCCTCCCACCATAAGCCCACTTTCACTACTAGAGGAGAAAGCCACAGGTAGGTGAGACTATTCTTCCAAATTATTCTACTCCTTTTTTTTTTTTTAATTTTTATTTATTTATTTATGATAGTCACATAGAGAGAGAGAGGCAGAGACACAGGCAGAGGGAGAAGCAGGCTCCATGCACTGGGAGCCTGACGTGGGATTTGATCCCAGGTCTCCAGGATCGCGCCCTGGGCCAAAGGCAGGCGCCAAACCGCTGCGCCACCCAGGGATCCCTTTTTTTTTTTTTTTTAAGATTTTATTTATTTTATTCATCAGAGACACACACAGAGAGGCAGGCTCCCTGTGGGGAGCCCGATGCAGGGCTCAATCCCAGGACCCCAAGATTACGACCTGAGTCAAAGGCAGATGCTTAGCCACTGAGCCACCTAGGTGCCCCTACACTGGGTCTTCTCATGGGATTAGAGGTCATGGAAAGCCACTGGGTTTTATTCTGGTGTCCTGAAGGACTTCAGCAGGTTGGTGAGAGACCCAGACCATGCCTTCCCTCCTAATTCAGAGATAGCAGGGCCTTCCTAAGGCTGTGTGTCCAAGCCAGATGGGAAGCTCCAACCTTCCAAAAAGCGGCAACGCAACCCTCGTACTCCCATTCACGAACCAGCCCATGGACTCTCAAGTTCTGGCTTTGAATCCTGACTTGACCACTTTGTACCCATGTGGCCACCAGCAGGTAACTTTATGAACCTTGGTTTCCTACCTATAAAATAGGCATGAACCAACCCCTCCTTGGATTTTTGCAAGGATTTTTTTTAAAGAATTATTTATTTATTCATGAGAGATACAGAAAGAGAGGCAGAGACAGGCAGAGAGAGAAGCAGGCTCCGTGCAGAGAGCCTGATGTGGAACTCGATCCCAGGACCTTGGGATCACAACCTGAGCCAAAGACAGATGCTCAACCACTGAACCAGGTGCCCCAGACTTTTGCAAGGATTAAATGAGATAATGTAAAAGACTTAACATGGTGCATCCCACATTTCAACCAATAAATGTTCCCAATAATAATTAATATAATAATGATCATATAATGATAGCTATTAATATGATTAATAATATTCACAGTCTTGATTCTGCAACTCTTTGGTGACTAGATAGATACCCCTAGATCTGTGTTTTTCTTTCCCAGCCCTAAAATCCCACTCCCATGATAATTAGGGCTTCAGTTTCTCAGCCCTTTTCTTGCATTTTTCTGGCTGTTGAAATGGCATAACAACCTTGGGAAACATATGTTTTATTATCTAGATTTTACAGTTACAGCAACAAAGCCTCAGAGTGGTCAAGGCACTTGCCTCAAACCACCCAGCTAAGTAAATATCAGACCTGCAACCTCACACACATTCATTGATAAGGAAACTGAGGCTCAGAAATATGAAGTCTCATGCCCAAGGTTGTACAGTTGGCAGGTGGCAGGGCAGGGTTTAAACTTTTGTCTGTCCTGCGACTCCTGGACCCTAAGGGTTTCCCCCAGAGGGCCGATGCTCCTGCGAAGATCCACCCTCTGAACTATCTGGGGATATAAGCAGGGGAGGCTGGAAGCTTTCATTTTTGCTGCCCTTACTCTGGGGCTCTCATATATTGGAAACACCAGCCAGCCCCTTCTTCTGGAATGCCCTTCTCACCGCTTGCCTCCCATTCACCAAAAACCAGGTCAGTGTTCATTCTTTTCCAGAAAATATTTCCAAGCTTCCCTTGAATTACTCTTAAGCAGCTGATTCCCCTTCATGTTCATGTCTGCAGTGTCATTTTTACAATGCAATCGTAATTTCATTTTTAAAATATCAACTCAGGGCAGCCCCAGTGGCGCAGCGGTTTGGCGCTGCCTGCAGCCTACGGTGTGATCCTGGAGGCCCAGGATCCAGTACCACGTCAGGCTCCCTGCATGGAGCCTGCTGCTCCCTCTGTCTGTGTCTCTGCCTCTCTTTCTCTGTGTCTATGAATAAATAAATAAAATCTTTAAAAAATAAAAATAAAATATCAACTCATTATGGGAATACATAAAATCCCATATATGGTTCAAAATTCAAAAGATTCAAGGGGCACCTGGGTGGCTCAGTCATTTGAGCCCCTTCCTTTGACTCAGGCATGATCCCAGGGTACTGAGATCAAGCCCACTGTTCAGCTCCCTGCTCCGCAGGGAGTCTGCTTCTCCCTCTGCCTCTCACCCAGCTCATGCTAGCTCTCTTTCTCAAATAAGTAAATAAAATCTTAAAAAAAAAAAGTTCAAAAGACTCAAAAAGGTATTTAGTGAAATCGCCTTCCCACCCCAATGGCCTGCCAGTTAACAGGAGTGTTTATATATTCTTACAGGTATCTCCAGCATATAGCAGCAGCTTATTAACAAATATATTTTTCACACTTTCCCCCACAAATGATACACATGTTACACACACTGTTCTTCTTTCTTTCTTTCTTTCTTTTTTTTTTTTTAGATCTTGGAGACTGTTTCATATTAGTACATAATAATCTTCCCGGATCTCTTTTGTGGCTGCACAGTTTCCCGTTGTAGGACCTTATGTAGTTTATTTAACCATTCCCCTGTGGATGGACATTTGGGTTGTTTCCAGTCTTTTGCTCTTAAAAACAGCACTGCAGGGGCATCTGGTTGGCTTAGTCAGTAGAGTGTGTGACTCTTGATCTTGAGGTTGTGAATTTGAACCCCATGTTGGGTATAGAGATTACTTAAAAATAAAATCTTGAAACAAAACAAAACAGCACTGTAGCTAAGACCCCTCTACTTGAGAGGTTGTTGTCAATCCTGGGAAACTCTGTGCATGGTGTGTGATTGAGCAGAGAGACTGGGGCTGGGGTTCTCATCCGGATGCAACTAACCCCACAGCCCAGGCAATATATCTCTTTATGCCTCAGTGTCCCAGCCTTTCCTTCTTTTTCTTTTTTAAGATTTTATTTATTTATTCATGAGAGAGAGAGAGAGAGAGAGAGAGAGAGAGAGAGAGGCAGAGATACAGGCAGAGGAAGAAGCAGGCTCCATGCCGGGAGCCCAACATGGGACTGAATCCCGGGTCTCCAGGATCGTGCCCTGGGCCAAAGGCAGGCGCCAAACCGCTGAGCCACCCAGGGATCCCCCCTTTCCTTTTTTCAAATGATATTTACGGAACACCTGCCATTCTAGACACTGGTGGAGAAGATAAGCCTGGCCTCTCTTCTCATAACACTGACATTTTATTGGGGGAGGGAGAGACAAATAATCAACAGATAAGCAAATAAACACAGAACACAATGTCAAAAGGTGAAAGTAAATAAAATAAGCTGGCATAAAGGGATATAGGGTCTGACATGGAGGTTGAGGGGTTGTAGATAGCATGTCCAGGATCCACAGAAGTGACTTGTGAAGTGAGATCTCAATGATGAGCAGGAACAAGAACTGGGAAGAACATTCCAGAAAGAGACTCACAGCTGTGATTTTATTTATTTATTCATGAGAGACAGAGAGAGAGAGAGGGGCAGAGACACAGGCAGAAGGAGAAGCAGGCTCCATGGAGGGAGCCCGACGTGGGACTCGATCCCGGGTCCCCAGGACCATACCCTGGGCTGAAGGCAGCACTAAACTGCTAAGCTACCCGGGCTACCCTGGACCATGTACATTTTTTTAGACATTACTTTGAGACCTGGCCATTCCACTCCTAGGTGACTACCTGAGAGAGATGATAACATATGTCCGCTCAAAGATTTCTCTATGAATATTCATAGCAGCTTTATTCACAGAGGCCAAAACTGGTGAAACAACCCAAATATCCATCAACAGGACAGTGGAGAACCTATACACAGGAGTTCTACTCAGCAATAAAAAGGAGCAAACTCTTGATACACATGACATGGATGAATCCTGTGAACATGCTGAGGCCTAAGAGGCCAGGCGTCCGCACACCCTGCAAAAAAAGAGAGCGAGAGGGATGCCTGGGTGGCTCAGCAGTTGAGCGTCTGCCTTTGGCTCAGGGTGTGATCCTGGAGTACTAAGCTCGAGTCCCACACTGGGCTCCCTGTATGGAGCCTCCTTCTCCCTCTGCTTGTGTCTCTGCCTGTCTCTCTGTGTCTCTCACAAATAAATAAATTAATCTTTAAAAAAAAAGCGCGAAAGAATACATATTGTATGATTCCATTTACATAAAAGCATTATAAAGTTAATGCAGGGGCACCTGGGTGGCTCAGTCGGTTAAGCAATTAAGCTCTACCTTTGCTCAGGTCATGATCCCAGGGACTCCCTGCTCAGCGGGGAGTCTGCTTCTCCCTCTCCCTGTCCCACCCCCACACTTGTGCTTTCTCTTTCAAATAAATACAATCGTGAAAAAAAAAAAAAGAAAATGAAAATGCAAATGCAAAGATAATCTATAGTCACAGAAAACAAATCAGTGGTTACCTGGGGCCAGCAGTCAGGGGACAGGGGATCAAAAACCAGGGACAAGAAAGAGCAATGGAATGTTCTGTGTCTTGATTGAGTTGGTGGTTACATGGGTATATCCATCTGTCAAAGCCCATTGAAATAGTACACTTGATTAGGTGTGTCTTATGTATAAAGGAGGACAGAGAGGATTGGGGATGACTTCCCAGTGTGCACTTGTCAACATGTGGGGATCTTAGCTGCCATGGGGACACTGAGTGTGGAGCAGCTTTGGAGGGAATCCAGCCCCTTTCACCCACAGAAGGACTGATAGTCTCTTGGGATCCCTCCTGCCCCTACAATTCTTGGTGTAAAAATCCCTCCCTTCCCAGGCAGATATGGAGTGTCAGTTACTGAGCAGAATCCTCACCATTGCCCCACCTTATGGCGGAGACTGGTAACAGGAGGTTGGGATTCCAGCTGAGGTCTCACTTTCTGTTCTATTGTCCAGTTTTTCCGGAGTGCTCCTCTGCCCCAGCTAGACTCCTTCAACTACCCTGTGCTTTTGAGGAGTGGATGCACATCAGGAAGTGTCCCAAACTCCATGAGTTTTGCTGTCACTGAGAACCCACTGTGCTGTAACTTACTATATATTTCTCTGTAAATGACTCACTTTTTAAACTTAGCCTCTTCCTAAACTATAATATTGTATTTTTAAAAGATTCTATTTACTTATTTGAGAATGAAAGCAAGTGTGAGTGAGAGAGAGAGAGAGAGCAGGAGTGAAGGGGCAAAGGGAGAAGGAGAAACAGGCTTCCCGACGAGCAGGGAGCCCGATGTGGGGCTCAATCCCAGGACCCTGGGATCATGACCTGAGCCGAAGGCAGGCATTTAACCAACTGAGCAACCCAGTCACTTCTTTAATATTGAATTTATTGAAAAACATCCCCATATAAGTGGACCTGCACACTTCCAACCTGTGTTATTCAAGGGACAGCTTTATTGGTTTTATGGGTTACTTAGGTATTTTTCTAACATATGTGAATATATAATTATTAAAATAAGAAATCTCCGCTTATATACCATTTATACATCTCTCATTCCCCTGGTGGTCCTGTACCACATCTGAGGGGATTTCTTCATGAGGTATTGTGTGCAAGTCAATGTGTATGAAATAATCGGTTATACATTTCTCTGGACACAGCTGGTTTGCACAGGACTTTGTCAACACCCAGCAAAAGAACCGACAGCAACAGTACACTTAACCTCTGAAACAGTGCTTCCACACCTAGGAACTGATCTCCAGAAAATAATTAAGGATGTACTTCAAGATTCTTTTTTTTTTTTTTTTTTTTGAGGGGAGGGGATTATGGACATTTTTTTTTTTTAAAGATTTCATTTATTTATTCATGGGAGAGGCAGAGGCACAGGCAGAGGGAGAAGCAGGCTCCATGCAGGGAGCCAAATGCAGGACTCAATCCTAGGACCTTGGGAATCACTCCCTGAGCTGAAGGCAGACGCTCAACCGCTGAGCCACCCAGGCATTCCTGGACACTTGATTTTAATCTTTTAGTTGATCTGTTTTTTTTCTAAATGTCTTCCTACCATGAACAACTACTATAAAGAAAACTTCCACGTCTATATTGTAAGCCCTGGAATTTACTTTTCTAAATCTTCCCCCTCCCCTTAATCCCTTCTGTCTTCCCAACGTCAGTCAGTGCACAGTTAAGACATGGTCTCTAGCTTCCTGAAGTCTAGAGTCAAGTATGAGACAGAGCTGCAAACGAGTGCACAGGAACTGTTTAATTATAATTGTCAGGAGTGCCTTCCTGGTGCTAAAAAAAGATCTTAATAACAGGGGCACTGCAGGTCAGGGCATGGTTTTCTAAGGAAATGGCTTTTGGGTCAAAATCCCCAAAAATAATGATGCCAGCTCACATTTAAAGCTGCACTGTCCCATAGGGTAGCCACTGGCCACATGTGGCTACTGAGCACTTGGAATGTGGCTAGTTAAACTGAGATGTGCTCTAAATGCAAAATATACACTGGATTTTGAAGACTTCACATGCAAAAAAAGTGAGAAATTTCTGATACTTTTTTTTTCTACTTGGATCTTTACTTTTTTTTATTAAAGATTTTATTTATTTATTAGAGAGAGAGAGAGAGAGCATGAGCAGGGGGAGGGACAGTGGGAGAGAGGGAGAAGCAGACTCCTGGCTAAGTGCAGAGCCCCAACATGGGGCTTGATCCCAAGACCCCATTCCATGACCTGAGCCAAAGGCAGATGTCCAAATAAATAAATAAATAAATAATAAACAAATAAATACATGTTGAAATGAAAGGGATGCTTGAGTGGCTCAGTCGGTGGCTTGGATTTCCTGCTCACCCAGAACTCTACTTCTTCCTTTCCCTCTGCTCTTCCCCCATCTCATGTTTGCACTTTCTTCTCTTTCCTCTGAAATAAATAAAATAAAAGAGGGGCACCTGGGCGGCTCAGTCGTTGACCACCTGCCTTCAGCTCAGAGCATGATCCTGGGGTTCTGGGATCGGGTCCCGCATAGGGCTCCACGCAGGGAGTCTGCTTCTTTTTTTCTTTTTTTAAATGAGAATTTTTTTTTTAAATTTATGATAGACATAGAGAGGAAGAGAGAGAGGCAGAGACACAGGCAGAGGGAGAAGCAGGCTCCATGTCAGGAGCCCGACGCGGGACTTGATCCCGGGACTCCAGGATTACACCCTGGGCCAAAGGCAGGCACTAAACTGCTGAGTGACCCAGGGATCCCCATGGGAGCCTGCTTCTCCCTCTGCCTATGTCTGCCTCTCTCTGTGTCTCTCATGAATAAATAAACAAAATCTTAAAATAATTTTTTCTGAAATGAGAGGGGCACCTGGTGGTGCAGTCAGTTGGGCATCTGATTCTGGGTCTCTGCTCAAGTCGAGATCACAGGGTCATGAATCCAGCCCTGTGTGGGCTTGGTACTCTGCTGTAGTCTCCCTAACACTCTCTCTCCCTCTGCCCCTCCCCCTGCAAACCTTCTCTCTGTCTCTCATAAGTAAGTAAAGAAATTAAAAAAAAAAACGTAAAGAAATAAAGATGAAATGAGAACATTTAGGATATATTGGATTAGATAAAATATATTAAGATTCATTTTACTTGTTGCTTTCTACCTTTTTATTTATTTTTTAAAAATATTTTATTTCTTTCTATACTTATTTAGAGAGAGAGAGGGAGAACAAGCAGGGGGAGAGGCAGAGGGAGAGGGAGAAGCAGACTCCCTACCAAGCTGGGAGCCCAATGTGGGGCTGGATCCCAGGACTTGGAGGTCATGACCTGAGCTGAAGGCAGATGCTCAAACATCCAAACCACCCAGGTGCCCCTAGAAAGTTTTAAATTACCTATGTGGCTTGCATTTTTTTTTTTTTTCTAGTGGATAGGGCTGAGCCAGAGAGCACTTATTGACAGCAAGGATTGTTCTGAGTACTAAATATATAGTATCTCATTTAATCCTACACTGACTCTGAAAGGTGGCTAGTATTCATCTTTCTGCAGAGGTGAAAATCTGAGGTGCAGGGAGTAAATGGCCAGAGATTCATCACCAGCAAGGAGTATAGCAGGGGTTTGAACCTGGGTAGGAGTCCCTCTGCCTAACCAATGTGCACTTAACCTCTACCTAACTCTACTGTGCTGGGACATCCATAGCCATCAGGGTGGAAGGAGCAGCACAGAGACATTCCACGGACTAGATGGGCCTCTGCTTTCTTGGTGGCTGTTTCCTTATCCTGGAAACTCTGAATTCAGTTTTAGCAGCGATGTCTGTCTGCCTTGTCAATGCAAGTTAATCTTCTTTTAAAAAAATCTACGATTATTGGTTTTTTTTAAAAAAGATTTTACTTATTTGTTCATGAGAGACACAGAGAGAGAGGCAGAGACAAAGGCAGAGGGAGAAGCAGGCTCCATGCAGGCAGGGAGCGCCATGTGGGACTTGATCCTGGGACTCCAGGATCACGTCCTGAGCCGAAGGCAGATACTCAACCACTGAGCCACCCAGGAATCCCAGGAAGCATACTTTTTTTTTTTTTTTAAGATTTTATTTATTTATTCATAGAGACAGAGAGAGAGAGAGAGAGGCAGAGACACAGGCAGAGGGAGAAGCAGGCATCATACAGAGAGCCTGATGTGGGACTCGATCCTGGGTCTCCAGGATCACGCCCCAGGCTGCACGCAGCGCCAAACCGCTGTGCCACCGGGGCTGCCCCCAGGAAGCATACTTATAAAGGTCCACTAAGCACTCTCTAACTCAGCCCTATCCACTAGAAACAAAATGCAAGCCATGTGTATAATTTTCAATTTCCTAGTAGCCATATTTAAAAAGATAAAAAGAAACAAGTAAAATTAATGTTAAACCTTCCCAGTATATCCTAAATGTTACTGTATCAACTTGTAATCAATATAAAAAAAATATGGCTCTGCTGACCCTTCCGTCTCCCCATTTTTACTCCTCACCTCATATTTCATGCTGCAAATTCCTTCTAGTCCTTCTAAGGCACCATGGCCTCTGTCTTTTCCATAGGCTTTGCAGCTGGGAATGGTGGAAGGCTATTCATCCTTCATACACGCCTATTTGCTCTTCTGCCTGCCTTTTTGGTCTGGAAACCCGAAGAAGGCAGGCATCATATCAATTTTATTCATCACTGTATCTCCAGCCTGAGTACAGCTCTTGGTACAGTGAAGACACTGTTAAATATCTCACCACTGAGTGAATTAATGAGTGACTTCACAACTGATCTTCTGTGTCTTCAATAAAACTGAACTTTCTGAGGAAAGGCACTATGGTTTGCTCTGTTCCAACTGTCGGCATAATGCACCAGTCATTCAGCAAATATATATTGAGCAGCACCTCCTCTATGCCACACACATACTAATGGACACGGTTTCTGCCCCACGTGCTTTTAGTCTAATAGGATGAGAGACATTTATCAAATAATCCCACCACTACATGTAAATTGCAGTAATGAGAAGTGCCTACAAAACAGAGATACATTAAAGGTGTTGGATGGCATGAGATATCGTGACTGCCCAGATGGGGAGCAGTCTTGGCTCTTGAATTTTAATACAAGAGAATGTGGCAGTCAGAGGTGAACCACTTGATTCTGCCTTCAATGATCTTGTACCCAGATCAAGGAATCGTGGCTTCCAGATACAGGGTTTTCAGGGCAAGGCTGCACTCTTCCAGGGTATCCCCAGCCTGTGGCTGAACACGATGGGGGTACTGGGGCTTGAACACTTCTGCCCAGTGGGCCTCCTCCAATGAGTTTTTGTTCTGGCACTCCCTGTTAGGTTATTTATCTTTGTCAGATCAGAGTCCTTGCCCAATCCTGCTTCTTCCCCTTTCTCTTTCATGGGCGTTAACTGCCCCACCCCCACCCCCTCTAACTCAATATCTGCTTCCTGGGATCCCTGGGTGGTGCAGCGGTTTGGCTCCTGCCTTTGGCCCAGGGCGCGATCCTGGAGACCCCGGATCGAATCCCACGTCGGGCTCCCGGTGCATGGAGCCTGCTTCTTCCTCCGCCTGTGTCTCTGCCTCTCTCTCTCTCTCTGTGACTATCATAAATAAAAATAAAAAATAAAAAAAAAAATCTGCTTCCTGGAGGACTGGAAGGGTCCTCCAAGACTTGACCTAGAGGGTCTTGGGATCTTGGGAGCTGGATTCCTGTGGGCAAGGAGACTTGAAGTTGTACTTACAGAGCATTTTTATGTAGAATGGACAAACTATCATCATCCTTTGCAAAGAGTGGGGAAGGGCTGATAGTAATAAATGCCTCTGAGAATTAATTTTGTTTTTTAAAGATTTAACTTATTTATTCATGAGAGACAAAGACAGAGAGAGAGGCAGAGACACAGGCAGAGGGAGAAGCAGGCTCCATGCAGGGAGCCTGACGCGGGACTTGATTCCGGGTCTCCAGGATCACACCCTGGGCTGAAGGCAGTGCCAAACCGCTGAGCCACCGGGACTGCCCTGAGAACTAATTTTGATAGTAGCTATGAAGTATCTGGCACTCAATGAATGGCAGCTGTTATTATTACCTGATTTTCGAGTGCACAGGAGCAGAGCCCCTCTGGGCTCTGGGGTAGCAGTGGGTGTTTCAGGAGACTGTGCCTGGCACTGGGTGTAATCGCCTTGAAGTTTTTCCTTGAATGCCTTACTAAGGTGGGTTCCCCTCTGCTCCGTGCAGAGTTTTGGAAAAGCCTCCCTTTAGGGAGGGTGGACATGTGGAACATTAAGGGATATACAACCTTGAAAGTATTGAATCTGGCTTCAAAGGCTGGATTGCAGGCTGCACCAGAGAGCGACCCCAAGAAAGGTCCTCCAGAGGTTCCTTGTTTTGCTTGGTACTGATTTGGGGTCCTCCTGGGAATGACCTACTGGGAGAGAGACAGACAAACTGGCGGACAAGCCTGAGTCTCCAGTGGATGAGTGGGTGACTGGTGGATGGACAGACGCCGGTCAGACTGAGATGTCGAAGCCGATGGGTCTGTCAGCCAGACAGTCAAGCATGTGACTTGGAGGCCGGGACTGACCGCAGGGCCCGCAGGTCTGGGAGCCTCCCGCCTGCAGGCTCGGCCGCGAGGGGGCGCCGCCGCCCCGCCCGGCCCGGCCCACTGCCTGCTGGGCGCGCGCTCGCGGCCGGCGGCGGGGCGGGGCCAGCGTCCGCACGGGGCGGGGCCGGCCGGCTCCCGGGGGCGCCCGCGGGCGGGGGGCGGGGCGCGCGTGCTCGCGGGGGCGGGGCGCGCGCGGCGGCGGCGCGTTCCGTTCCGGGCCGAGGCTCGCGGCGAAAAGTTGCGGGGCGGCGAGGAGCGGCCCCGGGACGGGCCGAGAGCGCGACGCCGAGCCGGCCCCCGGCGCCCGCGGCCCCGCCATGGACGACCTCGGTGAGTGAGCGGGCGGCCGGGGGAGGAGGCTGCGAGGGGCGCGCGGCCCCGGGCCTGGCGGGCGCGAGCGAGCGGCGGGGGGCCGCGGGGTCCGGCTCCGCTCGCCGCACGCCGGGCTTGCGCGGGGCGGGGGTCCCGGGCCAGGCCGGCCCCGCCGCGGTCCTCACAGCCGCCAGCGCCCGCCTCGGGTACGGCCGCGCCTGCGGACCCCGGACCCCGGACCCCGGACCTCGGAGCCCCAGCCGCCGGGGTCAGCTTGCACCCTGGGGACCTGCCGCCCGCCCCCCTCCCCCTCCCCGGGACCCCCCTTCCCAGCCGGCTCCCCCAGCCCCCACCTCACGGATCGACCGCCCACCTCGGGGGAGCAGCAGCTGCCTGCACCCCCGGGAGACCTGCGCCCACCCCGTTAAGGGCCCGACTGCAGGGGTAGCCCCTCTAAGCCCACCCCTTTCGTTTCGCAAGTTAGAGAAGAGCCTCCGCTGACCACACCCCCACAAAGGCAAGTTTCTCATCTGCCCCCATTAACCACCCCCCACCCCAGGTCTGGGCGCCCTTCGTCGCCGGTCACTCCATTTCGCCGGGTGCCTTGTCCAGTCTGGACCAGCCCCTCCCCTTTCCTATCACAGATCAGCCTAATCCTAGAAGAGTAAGCCGGGGAGACATGATCCCCCCCCCCCCCCACTCCCAGATTCTGGGGCAGCGCCAGGGGAGTGAGGTGGGAAGCGGGCCCCAGGGTATGGCCATCTCTGGACTTGCCCGGCTGGCAGAGTTCCTCCCACCCCCCAGCATCGAACCTTGCTGGAGGCCACACAGGTAAGGAGGACAGGATGCCCAGAACAGAGTTTTACTGTTTTCATGTTATCGGAGCTCCAAAACTACTCCTTTCAGTCCAGTCTTGATCTGGTGTTAGGACGGGGAAAAGTATCTCCTGGAACCTGACACTAAACCCAAGGGGGTTGATGCCAGGGTTCTAGGAATGCCTTGAATGGCCTGAACCCTAGAGTGAGAGGATTCACTCTTCACTGTCTCCCTGCCCTTCATGCCTGTAGCCAGAGGGCCTCTGAGCTGGGGAGGTAAGGGGTGGGGGTAGTTTCTTCTCTGTAGGAGCCTTGTCTTCCCACTCTGGACTGTGGGTGGCTTGTGTGACCACTGATTCTTTCTGTGTCCCAGGCTCTGAGAAGTAGATTCATCAGACAGCACTGACTGGCCTCCCCCAAGCACACAGGGCACTGAGTGAAGACTGGCTCTTCATAGGCCTTGGACTTCCAAGGGGACAGGGAGGAGGACCGCCAGCTTCCTTTTGAAAAAGATCAGGGTGCCGCTGAAAGACCTGGTGATGGGGATGGTGTATAGTCCTGCCTGTTTTGCAGAGCGTGATGGCTGCCAAGCATACTTCTGCCTTTGGGTCAGGATTGGCACCCATTTTTCCAACACACTCAAGGTTGGCATAGCTTGCAGGCAGGTATTTTTTTCACATAAAAAATAAGCTGAAAGGAGACTGGGGCATAGTTTTTGAATCAGGATCTGAAAGTCTCCAGGCTTTCCCAGCAGGAACCGGGTAGCAGGGTTAGAGTTTCTAAAATGCTGATGTGTTTCTGTTGCTTTTATACGGTCCCTTCCACACGGTACTGTTTGAAGGTCTGAGAAAGTTTTGTAGAGTTTGCTGCTGGAGTCCAGAATTCCTGTCCTCTGACAGTCTTCCATTTAGGGCCAGGAAACGGAGTTAATCTCAAGGAAAGAGTATACTGGCAGGAGGAGACTGCAGGAATTGAAATTTGCTGCTTATGGAGTACTTCCCCATACCTCAACTTGTCCCGTCCTCCCTTCCAGCAGCCCTTTATAAGAGCCCCTTATTAGGGCCACTGCTGTCATTAGTACCTGCCTTTTACAACTGGAGAAAACAGACTAACAAGAGTCAGACTTGCCCAAGGCTGCACCACAACAGAATGAAAAAACCATGACTAAACCTGAGTCCTTAGCTCCTAGATCTGCAGCTCTTGTGTATCAAGAGGCCTTTCTTCCTGAGGAGGGGGTGAAGGAGGGGTCGCAGGGGTGACGGCTGCCACCTGTAACTTCTGCTGCCTTCCAGCACAGACTCCCCAGTTGTCAGGGCTGCCTGACTTCCTTGGCCTAAGCTCCCAGGAGGCCAGCCATGCCTGGCTGCACTGCAGCCCCAGGGTGGGAGCAGTGGGGCGATCAGGAAGGGGAGAGGAATTTGCCTCTGTGCTCAGGCCCCATCAGCTGTCTGGATGGCTGCTCAACACACTGCCTGTCAGCTGTTTTCCTTAGTTAGGGTGGACACAAAGGCCAGGCCTCTTGTTTTTATTTTTCTCCCGAGAGTGCTCTCAGCTGTGAGCCTCCTGGTCCCTGAAACAGAGTTTATGGTCTGTCTTATGGCAAGGCTGGAGGGGGCAGTCTCTGTTGCGACTTTAGTTTTTTTTGGTCTTAAAAATTGGGGAACTCCTCCCTCCCCATAGCTGCTAGTGACAGACTCACCATGTGCTGTTTAATAAGTTACAAATTTATAGCTCTTTGGGCAGGAAAGCATAAACACTGCCCTTCCCTGTGTGTTCTCTCCTCTTTGTGCTGTGGGGTGGCTGCTGGTGGCTTTTCCCATTACTGTTTAGATGCTGGTTTGGCCTGGAGTTTGCTCTGTTGGGTTCTGGCTAGAGTTTCCTGGACAGAGTTCCCACAACACTGAGATGTACTCTGATTATGGTTTCGGACCCAACTCCTCGCTCTCCCCTTGATCATGTTGCTCCTGCTCTTGGGGGGCTGTGATCACAGCTGCGGCCCAGTAATGGTCACGTGTGCTTGATGAGAGACAGGCATCGGACTCAGCACTTTAGGGGTCTGATCACTGCTAGGGGTCTGATCACTGCCGTTCCAATTGGGAGGTGTTTTATCTCCACTTTACAGATGGAGAAACAAGCTCTGGGAGGTTCACTGGGGGGAAGCTGGGATTGGAACCCAGACTGATCCAATTCCAGATCTGGTCATCTAAATCATCATAATATTAAGTGCTTGGTGAGGTGACTAACTGGGGGGTGAGCCATGGGTCTGCTGAGTAATTGCTAGTTACCTTCAAAATTTGTGCCCTGGGGGCCATCCTGTATAAACGGCCTCTCTGAAAAGGGTGGGTCCAGTTGAGACCTTGATAGCTTTGCCTTCCCATCTCTTAGAGGGGGAGCAGCCAGCTGTTGGCCATGCCCAGTTGCTGCTAGAATCTGGACATGTCTTCTTTCAGCTTCTTAGCAGTCTTGACCCCCTGAAAAACAGTGCCTCATTGTCCTTAGGGGGAGTGCTAGGGGGGCAGGGGAGTTGCCTGGGGCATTCCGGGCTATGGAGCCTCCCTGTTTCCATGGAAAGTCTGGACTTTGGGCTTGCCTGTCTGTGGTGGCTCTGTGTGTTAGGCCAGGGTCAGGGCACCCAGCTGCTGGGCCTGCAGCAGAGGCAGTCCGGGGAGTGATGGTGTGTTCTGCGTCAGCACTGATCTTGTCCGGGGCTGTACACTGGTGAGCCCAAATACTCCTGGGCTCTGAACCCCGGGGTATTTGATTCTTAAGCAGGTGCCCTTTCCATTGTGCTAAGCTGTCTGCTTCCTGGGCAGCCCCAGCTCAGTGTAGAGAGGTTTGGGTTGCTGGGGCCACAGCCCTGCTGCTGTGGGTTGGAGACCTTCCAAGGGAGCTTCGCAGTATTCCCTCCAGCTTCCCTAGTGACAGTCATGCACTGGGAAGCTGGGTGGGTCCTTGGCTGGAGGGGCCCACAGAAGGCCAGAGTTACCGCTGAGGCACCAAGCAGCACCGCTCCCCCATATAACTCTCCTTGCATGGAGTGTGCTGGCCCTCTAAAGCTTCCCTGGGCCTCTGCCTTGGCCCAAGGCCAGAAAGTTGAAAACTTTCACGCTCATTGCAGTTCTTCCCTGGGTTTGGCCTGGTCTCAATAACAAACATTTGTAGAGCTCTTTCCCATAATGTTTATTGAGCACTTACTATGTATAGGCACTGTACTGGGCACCTTACATGCATTGTTTCACTGACTCATGTTGGCTGTAGGAGTCATGGGTTCAATTATTATTACTGCTATACATTTTACAAATGATAAAACTGAGGTACAGAGAGGGTTAGCTCCCTTGCCCAAATTCTGTTAACTAGTGACTGGCAGGGCTGGGGTTTAAATGCAGAGTCAGGCTTGTAACCATGTTTACACCTCTGTTCGTGAAACTGGGTCGGATCTTGCTTGCCTATTGGTTTGGTGGTTTTCCATATGCTAAAAATCTTTCCTGCCCCCTCCGCACAGCCCCCATTCTCTGTTTGGTCTCCCACATCCATCTTCTTCCTGATTTTGGGCTTCTTCCCTATCTTTTACTCATTTGTTCTTTCTTGGGATGGGCTGCTAGGCACTTGTGGCAGAGTCTCCCTCTCAGTGCCCTCCCATCCCCAGTCACCTGTTCTCCTCAGGACAGAGGGTTGTCCTTTGAGGTCCCTCTTCTACTCCTGGTTGGAATAAAGCCCTCTGTGCCCCTGGCCCATACAGACATGCTCCTGTCTTCATTCAGGTGTTTGTACATTGCTGTCAGTTGGAGCCAGCCCATTTCCAGAGGAGGAAGTCGATGAAAATGTTTAAGGTAGAGAATTGAGGGTGTCCTCTGGGAGGGAGAGAGGGAGACAGAGAGTTAGGGGGCTGAGTTTTCCCAGAAACCTTGACAAATCACCTGATTAAAATAGGTGTCCAGGAATTATCTCCTTAGCCCGGATAGGCCCATAGCCTCCCCAGCCCCCACTTTGCCTTTTCAGTTGGGGTCCTGTTAGGAGTCTCACATCTGGCCCGAAGTGTGCATTCACGTCCTGTTAAGTCTTCCAGCTAAAGAATTGATTGCCTAACCAGTGGGACTCAGGGCTGGCCTCTCCAGGGAGGCCTTGGATGCTGGGCCAGTGGCAGGCAGAACGTGTGGTTGGCCAGGCCCAGCAGAGCCCCTGGTGGCCAAGTTTTCCCTTAAAAACGGCTTTTTAATGCTTATTTCTTGTGTGATTGTGGTATTGTGGTTTTATGGGTGGATATTGTCATTGTTAGGTGCATGTTAAAAGTATTTAGGAGTGAAGTGTCATGATGTCTGCAACTCATTTTTTTTTTTTAAAGATTTTATTTATTTATTCATGAGAAACACAGAGGCAGAGACACAGGCAGAGGGAGAAGCAGGCTCCTCACAGGGAGCCCAATGTGGGACTCAGTCCCCAAACTGGGATCGTGCTCAACCGCTGAGCCACCCAGGCGTCCCAACTCATTTTTTTTTTTTTACGATTTTATTTATTTATTCATGAGAGACACAGAGAGAGAGAGAGAGAGAGAGAGAGAGAGAGAGAGGCAGAGACAGAGGCAGAGGCAGAGGAAGAAGCAAGCTCCATGCAGGGAGCCCGATATGGGGCTTGATCCTGGGATTCCAGGATGATGCCCTAGGCCAAAGGCAGGCACTAAACCACTGAGCCAGCCAGGCATCCCCATTTAAAAAATTTTTTTTTAATTTTAATTTTTTAAAGATTTTATTTATTCATGAGAGACATAGAGAGAGAGAGAGAGAATGACAGAGACACAGGCAGAGGGAGAAGCAGGCTCCATGCAGGGAGCCTGACGTGGGACTCGGTCCTGGGTCTCCAGGATCAGGCCCTGGGCTGAAGGTGGTGCTAAACCAATGAGCCACCTGGGCTGCCCCCCATTTTTTTTTAAAGATTTTATTTATTCATGAGAGACACAGAGAGAGGTAGAGACATAGGCAGAGGGAGAAGCAGGCTCCCTATGGGGAGTCTAATATGGGGCCTGATCCCAGGACCCTGGGATCATGGCCTGAGCTGAAAGCAGATGCTCAACCACTGAGCCACCCAGGTGTCCCTGCAACTGAGTTTTAAATGATACAGTAGAAAGGAGGGGTATATATACGTGTGTGTATATATATATGTATGTATACACACAGCCTGCAAGCATGCGTGCATGTGTTTTTATAAAATGGCAAAATGTTAATGACTGAATCTAGATAGAGAGTATATGGGTGCTCATTGAAATGGTCTTCCAACTTCTCTCTCTCTGTATGTTTAGACACTGTCATGATCAAAAGTTGGGAAAAAAGAAAACATTGCTTATTCCATAGTGGGCTCAGGGTTATTCAGCCAGGAGTGTACATAGTGTCTCGGCCTCCTGTGATACTGTGCCAGTGGGTGGAAAGGCTGGGTGGGCAGACAGGAGCCAGGCAGGCCCGGGATGATCAAGACTGGTAACCCTGAGCTCTGGTGGGGGCACACAGCCACAATGACCCATGCAGTAAAAAGCATGGGGCCAGCCAGAGACAGTGAACTTCCACAGTGTGGAGGCAGCCTCTGGGGTTATTTTGGGTGTGGTGACATTAATCAGACCAGGGTCAGGGCAAGGGAGATATTGGGCTCTGGTCAGAGTTTGGAGAGGGTTGCTTGGGTGGGATGCAGAGCGAGGCTTTACAAAAGAATAGCCTCTGGGCAGCTGGAGCCTGGGGGAGGGGATGAAATGCCATTTGCTTCACATCATGAACCTCTTATCTGTGGCCCAAAGAACACCACTAGCCTGTGGGCAGTGTGGGCCAGAGTGGCCCTGGGCTCTTCCCTGCAGCTCAGATCTGGCCATTCAGTCCTCCAACTTTAGGCTCCCAGTCCTGGAATCCCCACTCCCAGGTCTCTCTTGTCCTGTCTAACTCAAAGATGGGCCACCTTGGCCTCCCATCTGTTTGGGAGAAATAGCCAGTGGCCCCCTTGGCTTTGAGGGCCTGATGCCTACTAGAAACGTTTTGGGAAGCCAGCAGGCTCTTTCTTGTAAGGGGAGCACTTCACTCGAGGGTCTTCTTTGAGACTCACGTCTGTCTGTCAGCATGCAAGGATGCAGAGGCTGGCCACTTGGTAGGGATGAAGGAGGGATCTTCCTAGTGAGGTCTCAGAGTGGTGTGTCATGGCCTTTTTCTGCCTGTTTGAAACACAGCACGATGTGTGTTTTATGGGGGGGAGGGGTGGTGCCGTGAGGAAGCCGTATGTAATTCTTGGCTGGGACTCAGGTAATTGTTTTAATGAAATGGAATGCAGCTTATTCAGAACTCACTTGGCAGAGACAGCCATGTTCTGTTCTGTTTTCTTGTTGGGGAGAGCAGGGTGCACATTTCCAGCTGTTTTGAATAGTAGAGCCCTGGATAAGCATGAAGGTGGGTGGAAGCCTCTGGGGAGCCCTTTTCAGTTTAGCTCATGGATCCTCATGCTGCTTGAGACACCTCTGGACAGCAGTCTGTGTATCCTTTTGAATAAGCCATGGAGACCTGGGCCCCACTCTCGACAACAGAAAAATCTTGTTGAAAATGGGCCTACATTTTCTACACTACAGCCTGCCTCCTGCAGTGTTGGGAGTCCACAGGAGATGAGGGGTGTGGGACTGGCACATAATAGATAGATCCTCCATGGCTGTCTGTTCATTCACCCCACATGTCTCTCCACCACACCACCTTTTATAAGCCTCTGTAGCCCTCTTCCCCTTATATCCCATCAGTGTAGACCTGATATGGCCATCCGTGGGTCCCTTTTTCTTCTGGTTCTCTCTCTTTATCCATCTACCTCTTCTAACTTCTTCATCGTGTCTTTACTTTGCTCCTTTTTAGTTTTTAGCACAGCCTGGGCCATTCTTTCACATTTTCTCTTTTGCTAAGAATGCATCCTACTCTTTAGTGGCCATATTTCCCCCTCTCTCCCTTGAGATCTCTTTTCTACAGACACACTCCTCCCTACTTCCTTTCCTAATCCCTTCATGGGGGTCTACCTCTGTGTTATTCCAGAGGCTTTTGCTGGCTCCCTGTTTTGCTCCTAGGTACCTAGGTCAGTTTATCTACTTGCGTGACCTCTTTTTTTACTTATGTGCTGGCGACTCCTAAATTTATATTTCCACCCCTGACGTGGATTCTATTGTCCAGATTCTTCCGGCCTGCGCACCAGCAAAGACTCAGCTCATTTCCTCCTCACTGTCTCTTCATGGCCTCAGGCATTGTCTGCTCTCTTTGTTATTGTCCCCTTTTCTTCTCTTGGCCTGTGCGACATCACAGGCCTTTGCTCAACACTTTGAGATTTAGGCAACATTTTTTTGTGTGCCTCATCACTGTTGATGTGACTCTGACTGCAGTCCTTTGAGGTGGATGCTTGTTCCCCACCCCACCCCTTTTTAAAAAAGATTTATTTATTTATTTATTCATCAGAGACACACAGAGAGAGAGAGGCCAAGACATAGGCAGAGGGAAAAGCAGGCTCCTCACAGGAGCCCTATGTGGGACTCGATCCCAGATCCGGGGATCACAACTGGAGCCGAAAGCAGCTGCCCAACTCTTGAGCCACCCAGGCATCCCTAGTTTTCTGCATTTATTTATTTATTTATTTATTTATTTATTTATTTATTTATTTATTTATTTATTTATGATAGTCACACAGAGAGAGAGAGAGAGAGAGAGAGAGGCAGAGACACAGGCAGAGGGAGAAGCAGGCTCCATGCACCGGGAGCCCGATGTGGGATTCGATCCCGGGTCTCCAGGATCGCGCCCTGGGCCAAAGACAAGCGCCAAACCGCTGCGCCACCCAGGGATCCCGTTTTCTGCATTTTGAAGATGAGGAAGCTAAACTGCAGCTCAAGGGACTTAGGGACACACCCAGTGTCACCCAGATCCTGATGCAAGAGCTTGACCTGAGAGTGTGACCTTAGGTCTTCTGGCACCAAACTCATTCTCTTTTTGGTTCTTCGTACTGGAACCATAGGTTGGATTTGACCTGAAGACCTGTGTTGCTTGGCCTTCCTAGTATTTAAAAATATTCCAAATTACAGTTTCTTTTTTTTTTTTTTTTTAACTTATGATAGTCACACACACAGAGAGAGAGAGAGGCAGAGACACAGGCAGAGGGAGAAGCAGACTCCATGCACCGGGAGCCCGACGTGGGATTCGATCCCGGGTCTCCAGGATCGCGCCCTGGGCCAAAGGCAGGCGCCAAACCGCTGCGCCACCCAGGGATCCCTCTTTTTTTTTTTTTTAACAGATTTTATTAATTTATTCATGAAAGACACACAGAGAGGCAGAGACACAGGCAGAGGGAGAAGCAGGCTCCATGCAGGAATGCCGATATGGGACTCGATCCCGGGACCCCGGGATCATACCCTGAGCCAAAGGCAGACGCTCAACCACTGAGCCACCCAGGTGTCCTTACAGTTTGATTCTTAAACAACATGGTTTTAAACTGTGTGAGTCTACTCATACGTGGTTTTTAAAAAAGATTTTGTTTTATTTTTTTATTGTTTTTTCATGAGAGACACACAGAGAGAGAGACAGAGACGCAGGCTCCATGCAGGAAGTCTGATGTGGGACTCAGTCTCGGAACTCTGGGATCACGCCCTGAGACAAAGGCAGATGCTCAACTGCCGAGCCACCCAGGCATTCCTATACATGGTTTTTTAAAAAAGTAAATACAGGGATCCCTGGGTGGCGCAGTGGTTTGGCATCTGCCTTTGGCCCAGGGCGCGATCCTGGAGACCCAGGATCGAATCCCACGTCGGGCTCCGGTGCATGGAGCCTGCTTCTCCCTCTGCCTGTGTCTCTGCCTCTCTCTCTCTCTCTCTCTCTCTCTCTCTGTGACTATCATAAATAAATAAAAATTTTAAAAAAATCCTTTCTAAAAAAAAAAAAAAAAAGTAAATACAGTATGGTTCTGTCGATGCATTTTCTCTTCCTTATGATTTCCTTAACATTTGCTTTTCTATAGCTTACTGTATTGTAAGCATACAGTATGTAACATACAAAATATGTACATAAGATATACATACAAAGTATGTTTTCTTTGTATTATTAGTAAGGCTTCTGGTCACTAGTAAGCTATTAGCAGTTAGAATATGGGGGGCTCAAAAGTTATATGTGGATTTTCATAATTGACTGACATAAGCTGCTTATTAAAGTTTTGATGTGGGATCCCTGGGTGGCGCAGTGGTTTAGCGCCTGCCTTTGCCCTAAGGCGCGATCCTGGAGACCCAGGATCGAATCCCACGTTGGGCTCCCGGTGCATGGAGCCTGCTTCTCCCTCTGCCTGTGTCTCTGCCTCTCTCTCTCTGTGTGTGTGTGACTATCATAAATTTAAAAATAAATAAATAAATAAATAAAGTTTTGATGTTATTAAAAAAAAAGTTCTATGTGAATTTTCAGCTTCTCAGGGAGTCAGTGTCCTTAACCCACATGTTGTTCAACCGTCAACTATGGTTGCCAACATTTAAAACATTAGGAGTTACACATAATCCATATGTTGGGGATCCCTGGGTGGCGTAGCAGTTTGGCGCCTGCCTTTGGCCCAGGGCACGATCCTGGAGACTTGGGATTGAATCCCACGTCGGGCTCCCAGTGCATGGAGCCTGCTTCTCCCTCTGCCTGTGTCTCTGCCTCTCTCTCTCTCTGTGTGTGACTATCATAAATAAATAAATAAATTTTTTTTAAAAAAAATCCATATGTTGTCTCTTTTGCAGAATCAGTTGGCTGCACTGGATGCCCATCTTCCAAGGCACCACTGGGTTGGCCTCTACAGCTCCAGCCCTCTTGTCGGTCCTCTTCTCTTGCCTACAGTAGGCTGAGCTCCTTTGTACATATTCCTGCCTGACCCTGCCAGGGGAAGTTCTAAGAATGCTCTCTTTCTGCCTCATGTTTATGGCATATACACATGTGCTAAATCTAGGGGGTTTCTTTTTTCTTTTTTTTTTTAAGATTTTTTAAAGATTTAATTAATTTATTTATAAAAAAGTAATCTCAACACCCAACATGGGGCTCAAACTCAACCCTGAGACCCAAGAGTTGCATACTCCACTGGCTGAGCCAGCCCGGCATCCCATCTAGGGGCTTGCTTTCTTTCTTTTTCTTTCTTTCTTTCTTTCTTTCTTTCTTTCTTTCTTTCTTTCTTTCTTTTTTTTTTTTTTTTTTAGATTTTATTTATTTATTCATGAGAGACACACACAGAGAGGCAGAGACACAGGCAGAGGGAGAAGCAGGCTTCATGCAGGGAGCCCGATGTGGGACTCAATCCCGGGTCCCCAGGATCA
Source organism: Vulpes vulpes (assembly GCF_048418805.1). Taxonomy (NCBI): domain Eukaryota; kingdom Metazoa; phylum Chordata; class Mammalia; order Carnivora; family Canidae; genus Vulpes; species Vulpes vulpes. The sequence continues at coordinate 16,356,123 of NC_132789.1, read as the reverse complement.
TGCCCTGGACTGAAGGCGGCGCTAAACTGCTGAGCCACCCAGGCTGCCCCCATCTAGGGACTTTCTTAAGCTTCATTTTCTGCATTAGATATCACTTCTGACCACTCCAAGCACTTAGCTTTGCCTAGAGTCTGGATCTTTGTCCAAGTTGCAGGAAATTGCCTCCTTACCTGTCTCCCCTCCCCTTCCTCCTTTTATATCTGTGCAGCTGGTACCTTGAGAAGGCTTTTTTCTGGTTCTAACCACCCAACCTCTTGACCTTCCCACTTCAATATAACTTCACAGATCTAATGTAAATTGGGCTTCTTTTCTTTTCTTTTTTAGATATTTTATTTATTTGAGAGAACACACAGAGGAGCACAAGCAGGAGGAGTGGCAGAGGGAGAAGCAGATTCCCCACTGAGCAGGGATCCAGATGTGGGGGCTCGATCTCAGGACCTACCTGAACTGAAGGGAGATGCTCTACCAAATGAGCCACCCAGGCACCTCCTCTTTGTAAAACTCCAGCCGTTGCCTTGGGGTCTTGGCTTTCTCTGTCACCTCTTCACTTTGCTAGTCAGCTGCCTGTGTTTGCAGTGGCCTTGGTGGAAAACATTTATTTATTTTTAATTTTTAAATTTTGTTACTTTTTTACAGTGTTGAATAGTAGTGGGTAAAGAGGATAGGTGGCAAACATGTAGTACACATGAGCCTGGTTGAGCATTCAGCTGAATCTGACCTGGGTTATCTCCTGGGAGGATGTGATTTGGGACTCTTATGGCCCTGTAGGGTAGAGAGCTTGGGGGCACAGCTCTACAGATAAGATAGTTGTCCCCTAGTGCTGGTGGTATTAGGTTGGGTTTTGGTTATAAGACATTGCATTTCCCCAGAGCCTCTTTGGTGGCTTTGGAGAGGAAGTGGCTGGGGAAGGAGGTTGTTCCGTGGCTTGGTTTATACTAACTGCTCACCTAACACTAACATTTGAGAGCTGCCACAGAGACTGGCCCTAGGATCCACTTCCAGTTCAGCACTGGGCTTGTCCCAGAATCCACAGGCCTTCCTCTGTCAAGGAAGGCTGTGAAGGATGCTCTGTGACATCTCTAAAGCCTCATAGGATGGGTCTGGGCCAGTGAGGCTCCAAGTAGCAGTAAAGAAAGGGAGAGTTTGGTTTTTGGACCATAAGCTGAGGTCTTTGTCAGTGAATGAGTCCAGCTAAAGCAAGAAGCTGTCCCAGTGGCTAGGCTGCCCTGCCTGCCTCTGTGCCTTTTAGGGGTAGTTGATCTGTTAGGTCAGCCCTGGGCCCTATGGGAAGGTAGAAATGGCTCAGAGAGTCTTGGCCAGGCTTTTTCTCGCTGTTTCCAGGAACATTCCTCTTCCTTAGGTGGAAATGGGAGTGTCCCACAGCCTGCACTTGGTTTCCTCTGGACTTGCCATCCCCCGCCCCTGGATTCCTGGCCTGGCTGACCCACTGGGGTGGTTTCTCATTACTGCTGAAGTCCAGGACAGCGAAGTTGGGCTGGTTCTTCTAGGGTGGGCTTAAAGGAGAGAGACCAGAAGGGGTTACCCTCCTGGAATTGCTTGGTCACGTGGTGCCTGTCTTGGAAAAGTTCTTGCTTGGTCATGTGTTGCCTGTCTTGGCTTGTGAGTGGATGTGTGACTTCCTCCCCCTTTCTTAGTAGAGTCAGCCTAGCTGTACCCTGGGGGGATAGCGGAGTGGCCTCTTTTCCTCTCCCCTTCACCATCTCAGATGCCTTTTCTCCTGTGTCCTGAACTTTCCAAGAATTTCTGCCCCTTCTCCCTCTTTGGAAGTTAGCACTTGATGTCTTTTTGCTGGCCTGAGGCAGTCATGCCGGAAACAAGCTGGGGAAAGAAGAGAAGTGTCACCTGGAGGTGGTTGTCACAGCTTCCTGTGGTCACTTGTGGCCATCTGCTTCCAAACATCCTGTTTGCACCCCGAGAGCAGCAGGAACACTGACCTGGAGACAGCTGTTCTCTGCCTGACCTTGTTCAGCGGCATGCAGGCCAGGGTGTCACAGTCCATCTGTCCCTGGGAACCTTTGGTTTGCTGGTCACTGGCTGTTGATGGTGTTGCTGGTAGTAGCTCCTTTGGGCATCTCTGGCTTGGATGTCATCTCTCCTCTGCCCTTCCTCTTCTCCCTTGCTTCTTCTGCCTGTGAGATTTGTCCTCTGAATGTTCTGTTGGGTGTGATGAGTCAACACTCCTCTTTCTGTGGTCCTGGACCCATCCAATCTTCCTTAGATGGCTCCCTACGCTTCCAGAGCTGGAAGAAGTCTTAGGATAAGTCTTAGTCTTAGGATAAGTCTTAGGATACTCTGGGTGTGTGTGTGTGGGGGGGGGTCTCCAGCCCATCATCTTCCTCAACCAGAGTGACTCACTTTTTTTTTAGCAGTTTATGTATTGGACTTTTATCAAAGAATGCAATTACATAAGGAGTTTTGTGGCTTTTTAAGACATTGAATATAACAGTGTGAAAACATTTGAAAATCACTTACAAGATTCAATCCATGTGTGTTATAGATGGACAAACTGAGGCCACTGAGGAGAAAGTACTTGCCCACAAAACTTAGTAGGAGAGCAGAACTGTGCTTTTTTCTCATTCTTCCCCTTTTTGGGAGATATGTGGGGGTCCTGGTTTTCTTCATTACTACACACCTGCCACAGTGTAACCTCAAGCTTGCTTTTCTCAAGGGACCTTTCTCTCTCTCTTTTTTAAAAATTTTATTTATTTATTCATGAGAGACACACACAGAGAGAGAGGCAGAGACACAGGCAGAGGGAGAAGCAGGCTCCATGCAGGGAGCCCGACGTGGGACTCAATCCTGGGTCTCCAGGATCATGCCCTGGGCCGAAGGCGGCGCGCTAAACTGCTGAGCCACCCAGGCTGCCATTTTGTATCTGTAGTGTTACTTACTTTTGTAAAAAGTTGTTTTTGTTTTGTTTCGTTTTTTAAAGATTTTATTTATCTATTCATGAGAGACACAGAGAGAGAGGCAGAGACGTATCCAGAGGGAGACACAGGCTCCTTGTGGGGAGCCTGATGTGGGACTGATCCCAGGATCCGCATCACGACCTGAGCCAAAGGCAGATGCTCAACCACTGAGCCACCCAAGCGTCCCTGTAAAAAGTTTTTATGTCAAAAAAAAAAAGATACATGCTTATTACAAAAAATTTTAGAAAGGTACAAAACAGAAAGTCCTTTGTCCTTTTCCCACCAGGGATAACTAGTAACTATTGTTAATAGTTCGGTGTCTATTTTTCCCAACCATTTTCTGTACATTTGTAATTATGTAAGCACTCGTATGATATACATACCCTTCACTGTGTTTTTTTTTTAACTAAGGTGAAATTCATATATGATTAACCATTTTACTTTATTTTTTAATTAAAGATTAAAAAACATTTTATTTAGAGAGAGACAGAGCACAAACAAGAGGCAGGGCAGAAGCAGAGGGAGAAGCAGACTCTTTGCTGAGTGCAGAGCCTGACTCAACTAGGGGCTCAATCCCAGGACCCTGATATGACCTGAGCCAAAATCAAGAGAGTCACTCTTAACCGACTGAAGCACCCAAGTGCCCTCACAATTAACCATTTTAAAGTGTACAATTAATTCAGTGGCATTTAGTGCATTTACAGTTTGTGTAAATATCACCTCTATCTAGTTCCAGAACTCTTTATCGTTTTCTTTTCTCTTTTCTTTCTCCTTCTCTTTTCCTTTCTTTCTGTCTTTCTCTCTGTCTGTGTTTCTTTCTTGTAGGCTTCATGCCCAGTGTGGAGGCTTGAACTCACAACCCTGAGATTAAGACCTGAGATCAAGAGTTGGATGCTCAATTGACTGATTCACCCAGGTCCCCTAGAACATTTTCATCAACTGCAGAGGAGTCCCCATACCCATTCAGCAGTCTTTCCCCCTTATCACCTCCCCCAGCCCCTGGCAAGCACTACTCTACTTTCTATCTATGGATTTGCCTGTTCTGGATCTGTCTTTCTCTCTCTTTCTCTTCTTTCTTTCTTTCTTTCTTTCTTTCTTTCTTTCTTTCTTTCTTCTTTCTTTCTTTCATTCATTTCTTTTTTTCTTTTAAATATTTTATTTATTCACAAGAGATACAGAGAGAGAGAGAGGCAGAGACATAGGCAGAAGGAAAAGCAGGCTCCCCATAAGGAGTCCGATGTGGAACTCGATCCTGGACCCTTGGATCACGCCCTGAGCCAAAGGCAGACACTCAGCTGCTGAGCCATCCAGGCACTCCTGGATGTTTCATATAAGTGGAATCTTAGGGTATGTGGCCTTTTGTAATTGGCTTCTTTCATTCAGCATGCTGATTTTGAGGTTCATCCACATTGTAGCATGAATCAATACTTCGTTCCTTTTTGTGGCTGAATAATATTACATTGTATGGATATATGCAACATTTTGTTTAGTCATTTGTCCATAGGTAGACATTTGGGTGATTTCTGCATTTGGCTATGCTGCTCTGACCATTTGTATTCAGGTTTTTATTTGCATACCTGTTTTCAGTTCTTTTTGGTTTACATCTCTTCACTGCTTTTAAAGTTTATTTTTCTATATTGTTGTAAATGCCCAATAAAAGGACTAATCATATTCATATTACCTTTTTGAGGGGGAAGAGGCAGAGGGAGGGGGATAGAGAATCTTTTTTTTTTTTTTTTTTTTAAGAGAGACTGAGAGTGTGTGGTGGGTAGCGGAGCCGGGGGTGTGTGTGGTCAGAGGGAGAGAGAGAATCTTAAGCAGGCTCCACACCCAGGGCAGAAACCCATCTGGGCTTGATCTTATAACCTCTGAGATCATGACCTGAGTGGAAATCAAGAGTCAGACTCTTAACTCACTGAACCACCCAGGCACCCCATGTTACTTTTAATATTTAACTGTGTTTTTGGTTAAGTGTCTGCCTTTAGCTCAGGTCATGATCTCAGGGTCCTGGGATCAAGCCTCAAGTTGGGCTTCTCTGCTCAGTGGGGGTGTCTGTTTCTCCCTCTCGCTCTGCCCTTCCCCCCTATTCTTGTGCTCTCTTGCTTACTCTCTCAAATAAATAAATCTTCAAAAAAATATGTTTTTACTGATTATCAATGTCATACATATTCATTGTGGAAAATTTGAAAACTACAAGGTGCCTGGCTGGTTCAGTGGGTAGAGCTTGTGACCCTTGATCTCAGGGTTGTGAGTTTGAGCCCCACCTTGGGTGGGGAGCCTACTTAAAAAAAAAAAAGCTGCAGAAATGCACAAAGAAGGAAATGATGAAAACTCACAGAAATAATCAGAGAGGGGCAGCCCCAGTGGCTCAGCGGCTCAGCGCCACCTTCAGCCCAGGGTGTGATCCCGGAGTCCCACGTCTGGCTCCCTGCATGGAGCCTGCTTCTCCCTCTGCTTGTGTCTCTGCCTCTGTGTGTGTGTGTGTATGTGTGTGTGTGTGTGCCTCTCATGAATAAATAAATAAAATCTTTAAAAAAAATAATCAGAGAGAACCACAATATTTTAGTGCATTTCTGTAAAATCTTCTCAGTGCATTTATACTTACATAATGGAATAATTTCCACCATTACCATGTTTACCCTGTGCTAGACATTGCTCTAAGTGCCTTGCTTACATTATTTTCCCTATAGGGGCTTGAACTCACAACTTCAAGATCAAGGGTCAGATAGATGCTCTATCTATTGAGCCAGCCAGGTGCCCCTATACCATCTGTTCTTTAATCTTCTTTTCCTGCCTTCTTTTGGATTCATGGAGTATTTTTTTAGGATTCCATCGACTCTGTACTATTGGCTTATTTAGCCATACTTCTTTGGTTTTTTTAAGTGGTTGCTATATGGTTTACAGGTATCACTCATCACAGTCGGCTGTCAGGTCATGTTATACCATTTCACACATAACGTAAGACTGGCAACAATATATTTCCATTTTCTCTTCCTGTCCTTTGTGTTACTGTAGTCCTAAATTTTATTTCTACACATATTATAAAACTCATGCTATATTGTTAGGCAAATTTACTCTTTCTAGTACACTCTCTTCCTTGGTAAAAAGGGCCTTTTATTTTTGTATTACTATTATTTTTAAAGATTTTATTTATTCATGAGAGACACAGAGAGAGGCAGAGACACAGGCAGAGGGAGAAGCAGGCTCCCTGCAGGGAGCCCGATGTGGGACTCAATCCCAGGTCTCCAGGATCATGCCCTGGGCCAAAGGCAGGCGCCCAACCCATGAGCCACCCAGGTGTCCCAAAAAGGGCCTTTTAAAATCAAAAGAAATTAACAAGAATGTTTGCAAAACAGTGTTTCCCCACTTCCTTTCCCTTTTCAAAAAACTTTGTCTTTCTCTAGCTAGCTTTCCCTGCCCATGGAACTTCCCTCAGCATCAGTATCTCCTGTGTGTGCTTTTGTGGTTCGGCTCCTCTGTGGCTCTGCCGTGATAATCGATGCTCTCTGCCACTCCAGGCTGCAGAGCCCATGGCTGGTGTTGCTAACACGTTCCAGTGGCACACAGTTCAGAAAATCCTTACACTCCAGCTTCCGTCTCCTGCCTGTCCTGCCTCTCCTGCTTCCCCTACCCCCACAGGGAGAGGTGTGATAAGATGAGATCTGCTGGGCTCTAGGGCTGCCATTCTCCCTATTCTTTCTTGCCCTGTCGCTTGATACTGCCCGCCCATCATCCTCTTCCTCCAACACCAAGTGAAAGTGCTCCCCAGTCCCAGGTCTGACTCTGCCTGGGTTATGCAGACGCCCTCCAGGTACCGGCCTCCTGGGAGCCGGCCCGCCTCATCCACCTCACTGACTCGCCCTCACCCACCCACAGAGGAAGCTAGACAAGGCCACACAGGGAGTTTAAATCTTAAGTACCCACAAAGGGTTGCTGTGCTCTGGCCACAAAGTCTTGTGGAGTGTTCCTTTTTAAATTTTTTTTTTTTTTTTGAAGGGTGGAAGTGGTGCTATTTGGGAAGGTGGTGGTAACTAGATCACTGTAGAGGGAAATGTCCTGGGTTAGAGGACTAGAGAGGCCTGGGCCCTGTTTGTATGTGTTGCTCACCCTTCCCGTGCTTTGCATGTAGTGAGTGCTCATGGAGGGCCTGGAAGCAGCACAGACTGAGGTGGTGAGGTAGATATCTGCCGCAAATGGGCTTGGCAGGGTCATTCCTTCATTTAGCACTTGTCCCTGGAACTCCAAGTGTTCTAGGCTCTGCTTAATGTGGGGAGGTGAAGATGGATAAAGACACACTTCCTGTCCTCACCAAGCTCTCACAGGCTGGTGGGACACAGACACTTAGGCAGACTGGTTCTTACCAATTGGATACATGGTCTTGTAGTGGAAGTGCATGCTGCTTTGGAACTCAAAGGAGGGGGGCCTTGAACCCTGTGCAGGGAATCTGATCAGGGAGGGCTTCCTGGAAGAAATGGTATCCTAAGCTGACTCTTCATTGTGTGTTTATTTTAATTGGAATGTTTACATTTGGGATCCCTGGGTGGCTCAGTGGTTTGGTGCCTGGCTTCGGCCCAGGGCCTGATTCTGCAGTCCCGGGATCGAGTCCCACATCGGGCAACCTGCGTGGAGCCTGCTTCTCCCTCTGCCTGTGTCTCTGCCTCTCTCTCTCTCTCTGTCTCTCATAAATAAATAAATAAATAAATAAATAAATAAATAAATAAATAAATATATTTTTTTTTAAAAAAAAAGGAATGTTGACATTTATATGAGCCCCAAACCTTCATCCTTTAATACTATTCCCTAAAAAGATTTGGGAATTTCTTACAGAAGAGGCCCCGATCATAAAAACTACACAATCCTCTTTTTTTTTTTTTTTTTTAAGGTAGGCAAAGCAAAGTCTTTATCTTCATGCTGTAGAAGAGGAAACTGAATTGTGATGAGTATCAGGGATATGAAAGGATTTATCCTAGTGAAGAAAATAGAGGCTCGTCTAGGCACAGAAACAACACATGTGGAGGGCAGGAGGGAGGAGGCTTTCATGCGCGTGCGCTAAATTTGTTGGCTGTGATTTCACATCCTGTGCCCTTTTAGTTGATCTTACAAACTAATCAGACAGCCTGAGCTGCAAGGCCCAGGACAGTCACCAGCCTTTGCTTCCTCAGTGGAATGATCTTTTGGGGGTGGCCTTGGTATGACAGCTGATGTAGGGCCATCTCTGGGGCTTCTTTTATCCTCCGGTCAGATGTTGAGCTCTGTGTGTGTGTGTAAACTGCCTAGGCTTAGCTGGGGTGAGGTTCTGGGCCAGTTCGGAAGGGCATTTCTCTGAGAGTTTGGGGCCTGAGATTTCATCCTGGGCTCACTGGCCCCAGTGGTGAGTCCATGTGGCAGGAAGGACCTGGTTCCTGTGATAATACGCTTGGCCTGGTCCCTCTTCCGGACGGGGGCTGTTGGGGGATGGAGATACCTTTGTATTTGGATTTTAGGACAGGCTTCACCAAAAGACCTGGCCAAGAAAGGGAGCCCCTAGTATTACCAGACACTCTGAGGACCCCCAGAACAGACTGCCTGTAGTTTACAGCTCCTGCCAGGCCCTGCTGGGAGAACTATTTGTTTTCAAAGGAAGAGCAAACTAAATGGCATTACTGATCATTTCCCAAATAGCTACCTTCTGGCCCCCTAAGAGATTCATAGGTGATGTGGCCAAGGGAAAAGAAAGTCCCTCAGGCCTGGCTCCATGGCCCCGTGTCCTGCTTGTCCTTAATTGCTGACCCTTCCATGCTCCTTCTTGCCCTCATGGTGCTCCTCCTCCCATCCTGCAATCTCATCTGTTGGATGTTCCATACTCCCACAGGAAACAAATGTGGGATGCCTCTGTTCCTCCCTATTTCTCCATAGCCACTCAATTACTAGGTCTCGTTGCTTTTACCTAGTTATATGTAGAGCATTCCGCCAGTTGAGCCCCCCCCTTCTCGTGCACACACTGCCTGAGTGATCTAAAACACAAGCCTGGTCCTGCCTTCCTTATCCCCTGCCAACAGTCTTGGATGGCTTGCGCTTCTAAGTCCAGACTCCTTGACAGGCCCTGGGTCCTTGACTCCTCTTCCACCAAGCTGAGACTTGTACTTGGAACTCCCCCTCTGTCTATCAGGCTCTTTCTTACTTCTACCTCTACTCCTCTGTCTGCCTGGAAGGCCCCTCCTTCCTTCTCCCGCCAGCCCGGATTGTGATGGTCTCCCACTAGTGAGCTCTCCCTGGGGATAGATACTGTACTTTTGTCTCCCCATTGCCCAGCACGGCACCTGTGCATAGTACCTGTTCATGGATGTGACTTGGGCCACCACTGGTAAAGATGAGGTGGCCCCCAGGGAGAGTGGAGGCACTGGCAGGGGCAGGTGGGACATGTAAGCAGAATTCATCCATTTTCAGGGCTAGCCTTGGATACCCAAATAGGGCTTTCCATGTTTCGTGCCTTCTGACTGGCAGCAGCTTCACTGGAGAGGAGATTGTGTGCTGCCTGGGTCACTGCCCAGTGAGGGTCATTTCGGAAGAAATTCTGGTCACCTGGGATTGAGCTGGAGCTGCAGCTGCTTCAGCCCCAGCCAGTCAGACTTGTCTTCAAAGGACCTGACAGTGAGTTACAGGTGCAGAGTGGCCACTGTCAGCCCTCAGTTCCCACCATGGTTTCACCTTATGGATTCCCAGCCCCTTTGGACCATGAATATTACGAACCATCTCCCTTGACTAATGCTGTGGGGGGATGTGCGCAAGACGTTCTGTGTATAATTTCAGGTGGCGTGGGCATCCCCTGGAGGGTTATCTGTGGGTGTCAGGTTCAGACCTCTGGGGTAAGGTTAAGTTCCTTTGCTGTGGGGGCTCTCTGGCTCTCTCCACCTGGAAGGGGGAACCCCATAGGTGGGGAGGTGAACTAAGTCAGCAGGACAAGGGAGAATGCGGGCCAGGTGCAGGCTGCAGGCAAGTACTTGTCATGCCTGATGCTTGGAGGCCCTCAGAGGGGTGTCAGTGCTGCTGCAAAGGCTGAGCTCTCTGGCCGAGTTATTTGTTAGAGCCCTTAGATGGGCATGTGCAGCAGGGACTACCTCGGCCCATCCTGGGCTTACTTCCTCAGAACTTGGAGTGTTGGGAGCAGATGGTACTGTGGGGCTGGAAGGTTGGATTTTGGACCAGATTCCCGGGAGGACCAGCAGTGAGTACCCTTCCTCCTGTTGGCTTTGTACACTGAGCTCCCCATGCCTGAGCATGGGGCATTCCAGATGCTTCCAGTTGGCATGCCTTTGAGCTTGGGGATGTCTTTGAAGCCAGGGAGAGAGATCACAGTTTTTGTTGGGTCCTGCAGAAGCCTGTCAGCTTTTCAGCCAAGATCTCCTTGTTGGGAGAGACCAGAGATGAGTTCTGGTGTATTAACTGGACCTAGAGGGGGCTGTGTGGTGGGGTTGGGCTGCCCGCCTGACCTTTCAGAGCACCTTCTCTACAATTGCTCATGGCTTGTAGTGCTGGCTGCTGTCTCGCACCTGCTCAGGTGGGGCAGTCAGGGATGTTAGCTGTATGGGTGGGATAGCCACTCAGCCCCCATCTGTCATCTGCTGTCACCTGGTGAAGTTGGCATGAAGGATATGTACGGACTGTGTGCTTGTGACTCGCCAGATAGGCTTTCTATTCATTATCTGAGTTGTTCCTCCAAATGGCTTGAGGGAGGCTTGGGGATTCCACAGTCCACACGACATAAGGGGCTATTGTTACGCCTCTTCTGTAGCTGAGGGAACCGGGCTCAGAGAGGTACAGTGCTAGCAAGGGGCAGGGCTCGGACTTGAACCAAAGTTGTTGAGCTGCAAACCCACACTGCATTGTGTGGCAAACTCACATAGCTGCTGAGACCAGGTAGGTGCTATGCACAGATGAAGCGGGCCAAAGGAGAAAGCTAGATTTCATTGCTGCAGCTGGTGGATGCTCTGCAGGGAAGTAGACTGGTATTGCTAGCTTTCGGGCTGCTCCCAGAAAGCTAGTAATCCTGGCTTTTAAGTGACATCTCTCCTTTTCTTTTCTTTTCTTTTCTTTTCTTTTCTTTTCTTTTCTTTTCTTTTCTTTTCTTTCTTTTCTTTTTTCTTTTCTTTTCTTTTCTTTTCTTTTCTTTTCTTTCTTTTCTTTTCTTTTCTTTTCTTTTCTTTCTTTCTCTTTCTTTCTCTTTCTTTCTTTCTTTCTTTTCTTTTTTTTTAAGATTTTATTTATCCTTTCATGAGAGACACAGAGACAGAGGTGGAGATATAGGCAGAGGGAGAAGCAGGCTCACTATGGGGGAGCCTGGTGCAGGACTCAATCTCAGGACCCTGGGATCATGGTCTGAGCTGATGCCCAACCACTGAGCCACCCAGGTGCCCAATCTCTCCATTTCTTAGGACCACCTCAGATTTCTTAGAAAGCATAATGACGTTCACCGGGGAGTGGGGCACAGGCTTTCAGGCTCGGGCTGATGGCCTTTGCTGTATTCTCTGTTGCCTCCCTCAGCCCCCCTCCCCCTCATCCCGGAAGAAGAATCAGAGTTTATTGTTGAAAGGGATCTTGGAAGATTTATCTGGGCCAACCCTTAGCCATTTATGATGCCTATTTCACCAGAAAGATAAGGAGGTGTGGAAAGGTGAGGAACAGGGAAATCTACACTCGGGAGCCCTTGCTCATGGGCCAGAGCAGTTTGGACTTGACCTTCTGATTCCTGGGGAGCCTGTTTCTCACTTCTTTTCTCACTTCTAGAGGCCACTGGCACTTCTGGTTGTCTGCTACTCCATGCTGAGCTGCCCACGGCTCTAAGGGTGGCACAGCCCCAGATCCCTCAGAGGATCTGGACACCAGGGGAGAGTGCTGTGGCTACTCTTTGTGCCGGGTTCTCAGATTTTTCCCTGTCACGTGGAAACTGGAGCTATTGTTCCTAGTCTGTGAGATTTGACTCTTCTCCTCTCTCCTACCTCAGCTTGGTTTGGACTAAGGATGTGGAATGGGGCCAGGCACCCTGTTTGCTTGCATACAGCCCCCACCTCGACCAAGGGTCAGTGACCATGGAGGAAGACATTGCAGTTTGGGGCACAACAGAGTGGGGCAGGTGGAGACCGAGGTTTCCACTTTTGAAAAGGAGAAACAGTGATGTGAAAGAGGGCAGTTAGTGGGTGGTATCTGATCAACTGGCTGACTTGCATCGTGACCACTTCCTCTCTGGATGTAGAGGTAGACAGGAGGACAAGCAGCAGCTTCAGTGGCAGGCTTGTTCAAATCAGAGGTTGTCAGGTTAACCATGTGGCTCCCTGGTTTTCCAGACAGTTGTTCAGGTGCAGAAGCATAGGATTTCTTGCCCAGTCCATCCTTGGGAATTTGAGACCAGGAGCATCCAGGGCAGCAGTACCCCCTGGTGCACAGCACACTGCCAGGCACGGAGCAGGCGCTGTGAGTGAAGAATGATGGGGTTCAATGCTCCTGAGTCATGCTGGCCTGTCCCCCCCACCACCCCAGGTGGGCCTCTCCCGTGGCCCCTCAGAGTGAGAAGGCAATCCTTGTCAATATTGTAGAGTCTTGTGTCCAGTGGTGTCAGTGATAGAAATGGTCTTTCCAAGCATCACCCCCCAAATCTTCCCCTCAGAACGTTGTTTCTTTTAGAAGACATTCCCTGTGGTTCAGATCCAACTCCAAGCAAACCTTTGAAACATTCTGTGTATGTACACTGTAGGCTTCCTATGTGATGCTTTTTGGGCACTATGGCTGGGCACTGCTGTTGCCATCTGTCCTGGCTCTGCTGGGTTGGATTCCCAGGGCCTCAGCATGTCTCTTGCAATAAAATCCAAATCAGCACTGAGGAGAATACTTTCCCCTCCCCTGCCTCCATCTCCTGTAACCAGCTGGGCCCAGCAGATGGGGGTGTAGGGAGGCTAGCCATGACAGGTCAAGTTGGAGCATTGGGCCCCTCTGTGCTGCATGAGCCCTGGACCACAGATGCTTGGTATCTGCTTGGTCACTGCCTCAGCTCTGGGGTTGGTGGGCTTCTTGCAGGCCGACTGCAGGGCTTACTTTGGTTCAGTTCTCCCACCCTGTCCTACTCTTCTGCACCTTCGTGGCCCTATGTGTGAGCCCTGCCAGCAGGGCCGACAGCCCAGAGGTCTCCCTGGATGTTCTTTGTTTCTGGGAAGTCTGTCTTTCCCACCTTCTTTTCTTTTGTGGTTTACCAGTGTGACTCTGGTTAGCCCAAGCCCAGAGGACTGTGGCCTGCATCTGCTCCCTTCCTGTCCAGGTTGAGGCTGATTTCCCAATGCGGAGAGTTGGCAAGGATCTGGGCTGTCAGAGAAGTTTGTCTTGCCCTCCTTAAGACAATGGCTGGAGGCATCCTTCCTTCGAAGATTAGTGACACCATCCCACCCAGGCCCACCACCTATGAGTGTGGGGAGCACTAGAGGGATGAAGATAAGACTTACGGCTCCTGTGGTGTGATGGGCCCTCCCTAGACCTTCCATCATCTTACTTAGGAGGTGCCAGCTGTCAGTTGTGGCACTGGCTGCCAAATGGCTTTTGGAGAGCTTTGTCTTGCCCAGAATGAAGCAGGAGGCTTCCAAAATATGTGAGACCAAAGAAGGCTACAGCTAGATGAAATGATGCCTCTAGGGAAGTGAAAGTGTCATTGGGGGTCAACTTGGGAATCCAGGGCAGCTGGCCCTGTCTCTCTCTCCCACCTGCCCCTTCTTTTCAGAGCTCTTGACTGTCTCAGAGTGGTTCCAACTTTTGTTCCACCAGGATGTATCCTACAGGTGACACTTCAGGCACATAAAGATCACATGCTGCCCATCCTTTTTCCTCTAGGGCATGCCTGGGGTGCTCTGTGCCCTTCCCAGCTCTTTCTCTTAAGAAAGCAGTTTAAACCACATGTGGGTGGGACTGACAGTCACTGGAGCAGTCTTAAACCCACTTCAGCTTCTTTTCTTTTTTTAAAGATTTTATTTATTTATTCATGAGAGACACACACAGAGAGAGAGGCAGAGACACAGGCAGAGGGAGAAGCAGGCTCTATGCAGGGAGCCCGATGTGGGACTCCATCCTGGGACTTCTAGGATCACGCCCTGGGCCGAAGGCAGGCGCCAAACCACTGAGCAACCCAGGGATCCCACTTCAGCTTATTTTCTAAAACTAAAAGTAAATCAGTTGCAAGTGTCAGTAGTTTATGAAGGTTAGCCGAGGAGGGCTAGTTGCCCCCCTCCCACCTAAGAGCTAGTGTGAGAACCAGTGTGAGGATGGTGGGAACAGCATTTACAGAGAAAGGAAGCCAGAGCCTGCCATGTTTTTGCTGGGAAGAGTAAGTGCCTGGGTGAGACGTGTGGGTATCTATTAAAGGAAGACCTACAGGCACCTGGATGGCTCAGTCGGTTAGGTGTCCAATTCTTGGTTTCAGCTCAGGTTGTGATCTCAGGGTTATGGGATTGGACCCGAAGTGGGGCTCCGCACTTAGTGCAGAGTGCTTGAGATTTACTCCCTCTCCCTTCGCCCCTCCCCCACTTGCTTTCTCTCTCTCTCTCTCTCTCAACAAAAGAAATAAAATCTTAAAAAGAAAAAAAAAAAGAAATAAAATCTTAAAGGAAGGATCTAGGTTGACTGGGTTGCAGAGTCTAGGCCAGCTGTCTGCCTGTCCCTCAGTTGGCTGTTTAGTGAGTTCAGTGGAGTCCCGAGCAGCTGTCTCCTGATGATTCTCATGCTGCCTTTGCCAGTTTCTGGTGGAGGCTGTGGAGCCACTGGTCTGTCTGGGCCCCCCAAAATAGTGGCCCAGGCTCTTCCTTGTCATGCAGTAAGAAGGCTGCCTGGCAGCAGGTCAGAGGTCAGTGCTTGGGGCAGCCCCATTCTGCATCATGCCGCTGGGATCTGGCAGCTGTCCACGTGGCACGAGAGGGAAAAACGCTTTAGCTTAGACCGTGGCACTCCAGCCTTCTCGGAGTTCTTGGGCTCCGGGGGCCATTACTGGGGGCCCAGCAGAGGCTCAGGACCCTGCTGGAGACTGAGGAGGCGGGGAAGGAGGGGAGAGAGAACAGGAGAGACCAAGAGCAAGGGGCCTGGAGGAGGCAGTGGTGGAGCAGCCCCATGGCCAACCTTTCTGGGTTGCAAGAGGTGCTCCGGAGACTGCTTTAGAAGCAGGACATTGGGGACAGGTGGAACAAGAGATGGTTATAGGAGGTGATTGGTCCTCTCCCGGTGGACCTGTGGAAAGGATAGGATAAGCTCTTGGAGTCAGGCAGAGCTGCCCTTACAGGGACTCCGCTTGCCTATAGAGTACAGTGGACATCTTTGAGCCTCTTTGTCCTTACCTGTAAGATGAGGTTGTGAGGCCAGGCTCCTAGTAGATGCTCAGTAAGGATTACTCCTCTCCCCCTCCCCCTGTCTGAGCTTCTTCCTGGCCCTGTGGCCTTCCTTGTCTTTGGGTTCCTTTGTGACACTCTGCTGGGTTTGGAGCCTCAGTGGCAGGAGCTGAGGCTGCCCTGTCCTGCGCTTGCTCCTCTGGGAGTTCAGAGGCTGACAGCTTCTGTGAAGCTTGGGCAGCTCCTTCTATTGTCACTCTTCCAGGTTCAGAGCCACAGGGCTCTCAGCAGGCAGTAGTGCTGGTGTTGGGCGGGTGTGTGTGTGTGTGTGGGGGGTGCTGTGCTGGAGCCCTGCAGCTTCTCTCTTGCCTCTGTCCTTGCTAGGGAGTGAGTCTGAGGCTTCTGGGCTCAGATGATGTACTCTGAGGAGGACTTGGAAGGAACCCCAGGCACGGAGGGGTGAGGTCAGTGGTTTACTCAGCAAGGAGGCCAGAGTTAGGGACGGGCCTGTCATAGCTCCCAAGATTCCTGGCTGCTGTCCCTGGCTCCACCTCTACCCCTCCCACCCTTAAGGGAGATGAAAACCAGTGATGTGGGTTTATCTACTGAGTGTCCCCTCTGTGTCACAGTGGGAGGGCAGAGGAGGTTCTCCCTAGCCACCACCGTGGCTTTTGCATACTTTGTCATTGCTTCCTTACCATGTGTTCTATGAATTGTCTGAGTAAGTGCAGCCTGGAATGATCTAGTTAAATCGCCACCCAGGCTGGTGAGTGGTGGACTCGGACCCATCTGCCTTGCTCCTCTGGGGTGGCGGGGGAGTGGGGGAGCATTCTTTCCCCCCTGCCACACTACCCTGGGGGTTGGGATGCTGAGAGCATACAAAGAGCTATGTGACTGTCCCCACACTCCCAATGCCCCTAGAGCAGCCAAATTTGTGGTATGGACAGGGGTGGCTTTATGTGTGGACAGTGGTAGCTTTGTGGTCCTGCTTAAAATTGTTTGCCAAAGTCCCCAAGTGCACGTGCAAAGAGTCTCTTTGAAGCCTCACTTTTTGTCCTACAATTCATTTGCATTTTGTGTTTGGCTCCATAAGGTAGCCTTGCTTGTATTTTTTTTTTTTTTTTTTTTAAGCCTTGCTTGTATTAAAGCAATGATTTAAATTTCTTTCTCCTGGGCAAATGTGATCCTCAGAATGTATTTATCCTGTGCCCCGGGCCTCCATGTGTCCCCTGGGGTTATTTATAGCCCAACAGAAGATTGAGGGGGCATGTTTAGCATGGTGAATATTGGCACACAGCTGGGGAAAGGGAAGAGGGGGTCCACTTTGTCTAGAGGGGCAGGTTGCAGTGAGTGTGCTCCAGGAGGAGATAAAAGCTAGTTTGAGGCCATATTCTGAGAAGTTCAAGACTAGGAAGTGCTAACCCCAAGGTTTCTGCTCTTATCCTGCCGGTAGAGAGGGCCATCTGTGGCTGAACATTGTGACTCCTCCTTGCTTGGCACACATCCACTCACTGTAGGAGAGGCTTATAAGGGTATCTGTGCTATGGATCTAGTGAGAGGGAAGGGAGTTCTTGTCCTGGGAACATGGGGTGTGTGGTCTCTTGGGCAAGACAACATACACCAAAAAGGGAGTTCCAAGAAGTTCACACTGCTAGTGTCTGCTGAAAGGGTCAGAGTTGGGGAATCTGGGCAGGGGGCTGCAGGCAAAGCTGAGAAGGGGCTGAGTGTGGCTTTGGGTGCTGGTCTAAGCTGTCCATGAAAAGAAAGGAAGCCAGTAATGGGAGAAGCACCTGGGAAGGAAGAATTAACGTGACAGGAAGTGTGGGAGCTGGGGAGGGCCGAAGCTCTTAGGGTTGCTGTCAGAAAACTCGAAAGGCAGGAGGGAGAGAGCTGAATTAGGGAAATGACCCAATTGCCCAAGATCAGGAAGCACTGGCCCCTTCTCCAGCCATCTCGAGCTGTGTTTGTTGAGCAGAACTTGACGGACAAAGAGTTGGGTAACTACTGCTGTCAAATCCACAAACTTGGTAAGAGCGTGGCTCAGACCTGCAATAGGCAGGCAAACTTTTGAACTTTCAGTTCGGGTCTCTGTAGGGCAGATGACTCACTTCTGAGCTCCTCCTAACCTCTGGTGGTGATTAGCCAGGCTAAGAGGCCTAAGGAGCCACCCTGTCCTGCAACAAAAATGGACCGACTAGACTGCAAGAGTCTTATTGCAGGAGTGGATTGGAGTGAGTGTGAAATAGCAGAGATTTCTAGCACCTGAGCCTCCTGGGTTTGTGGTTCTTTTTGTATGTAAATCTGTGTTGAAGGAACTGTGGGATGGGCCTGGGGTTGGGCCCTAGCTTGACCTTGAACAGCAGTCTCTGGATGCCCCCAAGAGGTAAATGAGATCTGACCAATGGGATGCATCCACAAGCAGTTCTGGGACCTCAGGGAGGGCAGGGCCTACTGATCCCAGACGGGAGCTGAGTTCCTTACAATAGAAGAGACTTGCTGTCTGGCCAGCCTGGACCTGCCTCCAACCCACAGGGAGGTGTGCAGGTAAACTTGGACAGGAGGAGCAGCCTCCTCCCACTTGCTGTTGCCTGGGGAAGCCTCAGTAGCAGCCAGGGGCCTGATCAGTCGGGGCTTCTGCCTACAGCTCAGGGTGACCTCTAGAATTGCCTTTCTGCCTCTATTCTCTCGAGTCTGGGGTTACCTGAGCTCTGTGACCTTGAGCACAAGCCAGGCACCCAGTAAAGGTGACCCAGCTGGCATATTCATGTTGTGTCAGCCCCTGCAAGGAAGGGCTCCTTGGCAGACAGGAAACCACCCTCTTATGGCATGTGGAAAGCCCAGGGAAGAAATGCCTTAGCCAGAGGGCCACCTCCCAGCTTTCTTGGCAGCAGATTGGAGGACTCCGGCCTGCCCCCCTGGTTTCCCGTGTGTCACCCCCAGCCCACACTTCCTCTAGGGCTGAGACAGTGAAATGGCAGTTCCTGTTAAGTGAGGCATGAGTCAGCGAAGGAGAATGGTGGCTAAGTCTTCATAACCTCCAGGCATGGCTATGAAATATTTAAATGACACTACAGTATTGATTGTTTTCTCATCCATCCCCTTAGGGAGAGCAGTTCCTGTCTGGGATTCAGATAACTGCAATGCCTTGGATTTAGACAACTCCAAAGAGCTCAGACATGCCCTATAAATCATACCTGAAATTGTATTCTCTCCTCCCTAGAGCTTGCTTCAGTGTGCTGAAGATTGGGTTCTGCCCATTTTGTAGACAGAAGAGAGGATGACCCATGCAGGTGGTTCGACCTGCTGCCAGGCACCCAGCAGGCTGGCCCTGGAATCCTTGCATCCCGGCTCCTACTCTGCACTGGCTTTGCTCTGCTCACAGCTCCCTCCCCATCTTCCTCAGCCTCACAGCCCCTGAAATCCCGGCTTCTGGGGAGAGGCATCAAGCAAGATGGACAAGGCCCCTGCTCTCTAATGCTTAATTATTGGAGTGGACAAAGACCCAAATTGGCAGGGAAGGCCCCTCCAGGATATTGACCTCCTAGACAGTGTCCAGGCCCTGGGTGCCTGGGCCCAGTAGGGGCAGAGTTGATCTGGCCTAATTGTGGATTGGCCCTTATGGTCACAGATCTGCCTTTTCCTCCGAGGACAGTTATCAGGATAAATATACCCAGCTCCCCATTCCTGGGGAGTTACTCACAGAGTAAAAGTACCCAGCTGTGGATTAGATTACCTCTACTCTAACTGCTCATGTGCTCAGGGCTGGGGGAAGGGGGAACCCTCCTTCTTGTCCTGCTTCCTTCCTAATCTGGAAGAGTCTCGGCAAAGGGGCTGAGATGAGACCATCCCTGAATAGCTTGTCCCGCTGTTTACATAGCTCCTTCCTTAGGAAGGGCTGAGCCCCAGCCCACTCACTGCTTGTACCCCTGAGCTTGGGCAGCTTCTCCTCTGACACTTGAGGCCACTGGACTGAGCAGCTGGTCAGCAAGGAGCTGAAACTTCCCTTGCCCAGAGTTCTGAACCCAGCAGTGTAGACAGGCACAAGACTGGGGCTCTCTAGGACTTGTGAGAAAGAGAATTGCTGGGCCGGTGTTCGATATCATATTAAATGGCAGGGGTGGACAGCTGGCCCTGGACTGTTGGGAGGTCTCTTGTGCAATGGCAGCCCCTTGCCTCCTATGCTGGAGCTCTCAGGGTGGTGCTTGCTGCTCCTTCCTTCTGCTCGTTAGCTCCTAAGGAGCTGCCATTCCAACCCCTGCCCTGGGGTGACAAAAGTTAAGGCCTGTGGAAAGGAGGTGGGTGACTGGACTCTCCTAGGCCAGGCCTTAAGAATACAAGGCATTTTGAGGTGGGGTCTTCCTGAAGGCTAAAGGACCCCACCTCTTCTTGTTCAGCCTAGCGCTGCCAGTGGAAGACTGCCAGTGGAAGAGTGGTGAGGGGCCCAGCACTTGGGCTAGTGTGGCAGGGGATCCTGTGGCCTCTGGAAAGGGATGACAACTCCCCCACCCTCTACCCCATGTACCTGCCCCAACTGTGAAGACCTTGTGGAGACACTTCTCCAGGGTGGCTTTCTTTTCCCCAGAACTATGCCTCTAACCACTCATCCAGGATTGCAGCATCCTTAGCCTCAGGCCTGGGATAAGAAGGAGAGGTACATTCTCTTGCCCCTCCAGGGCTAATCATCTCTCTGAGAACCAGCTCCCCTCAGGTTAGCAATTTACTGAGTGTGCCCTATTCCAGGGACAGTGCTAAGCAAGCACTGTGTATCCATTTTCTCATGTTGATCCTTGCTCCTGTGAGTCAAATGGTGGAATTCCTATCAGACAGACAAGGAAACTGAGACACAACCATTAAGCAGCCCAGTGAAGCAATTTGGTCACTGAGCAGAGTTTGTGTGACTGAGAATCCCCCTGTGCAAGTTTAACATCTAGTGTCTTTTTTTTTTTTTTTTTTTTTAAGAATTTATTCATTTATTCATGAGAGATACAGAAAGAGAGAGGCAGAGACATAGGCAGAGAGAGAAGCAGGCTCCATGCAGGGAGCCCGATGTGGCACTCAATCCTGGAACTCCAGGATCATGCCCCAAGCCAAAGGCAGAGTGTTTAGCCACTGAGCCACCCAGATATCCCACATCTAGTGTCTTTAAATCCTGGGAGGAGAGGATGGAGTAGCCTGGGTCCTCCCTCACCCACACGAATGCCCCCCGCCCCATACTTGAGGGATCCTGTTGGATAGACTTTTATCTCTTGGCCTCTGTCCAGCTCTGGTCTTGACAGTCTTTATCATACACCCAGAAGTGGCCAGGGCTTGGGTAGGAGGAAGCCAGGCTTGTGAGTCTAACTTGTTTTTAATACTTCATTGGGGGTGGAGGTGGAAGGGGTCCATTGTGTCTCTTTAACTTATTATAGGCTGTCATGTGTCATTGGGTCAGCCTGGGTCCCCAGAGCCACAGTCTGCAGGCCATGAAAAGGGCCCCCGCTGCCCTTGTCCTGGCTGCCCTTGTCCTGCGTCGCTGGGCTGGTTTGGGAATGTGAGGGGCGCAGCTGTGGCTCGCATCCTGGAATGCAGGCAGACCGGCCCCTCTATCCCCTCCCTCCCCTCCCTCCCTGGGCAGCCAGCTGGGGACGTCTGCGTCTTAACCCCCTCAACCCCTTCGGGGCTGCAGAGCCCGAGGCTCCCCCGCTCCCACCTCCACCTCCACCCCCACGTGGCCTCACCCTCAGGATTACGTGGGGCCGGGGAAAGGGGCCTCTTCGTCTGGGCCTGTCCGGTAAACCCCCGCCGCCCAGGCCTCCTGCCCACCGAGCGGCCTGCGGGCCGAAGGCGCTCCTGATCTGAGCGGCTGCTTGGGCCCAGGCGGGGCCGCGGACTGGGGACGGGGACGGGGACGGACTGGGGACGGGGGCGCCCGCGGCGCTGCGCCTGCGGAGGGGGCGTGCGTCCCTGGGGGTCTCGGGGCCCCCGCGGGGCTGCGTCACTCCTCGGTCGAGCCTTTCATGGTCGTGTGCTCCGGGCCCCCAGGTGGGGGGTCTGGCATCCAGGCCTCCTCGTGCTCCTCCCGTACCTGCACCCTCCCTCCCGTCGGCCGAGTTTCTGTCTCGGGATAGAAGCTTCCCCAGGGAGCCCAGGGCCAGGGGCTCCCAGGTCTTCCCCGGCTCGGGCTCGAAATTCCGTGGTTGCGCGAGTTTACCTTCGGTTACTGTGCCGGCGGCTGGGAGCAGGCGGGCCAACAGCGCCCTCTGGCGGGAAGCGGCGGACGGGCCGCACCCCTTCCTCGCCGGGGGCGGAGCTGGGTGTCCTTTGCCCCTGGTGGGCTGGAGACTTTGCACCCAGCCTGCCATCCCCTCCCCCACGTACCTGGAGAGGAGTACCCCTCCCCCCAACACGTCAGATTGTCTCACCCAGAGACTTCCGCTTTCCCTCTTGTGTGGGTGGAAGTGCCAGGACGTGCATCAGCTGGCCCAGAGAGGCAAAAAGCCAGTAGCGCTTAGGGTGGTTTCTTCCAGAAGAGGGATGGGAAGCCCCAGGGAAGAGCTTCCTTGTGCAGGATGGCTTGGGTGGTCCCAGTGGCTCTGACTTGTCTGCACCGTTTCAGCATTAGATCCAGAAACTTAGTGGAGAAATCCTCAGGAAGTAAGGAGCTTTCCTTAGCCTGCTTCCGGTACTGCCTCTGTATCTGGAGCATATCCTACAAACACTGGGAGGGGGATGGTGTCCCACCTCCTTTGGGGTCTGGGTTTAGAAGGACTCTGAGCCAGGCCATTTGGTATTTAGAGTTAGGTACCAGGTAGTAGGTGTAGCTGAAAACTGGAGGACCCACCTATGGGCTACTTCTTGTGAGTGGACTCCCTGGAGCAGCCTTCCTTCCGAGTCTGTTATTTACTCAAGCAGGGGAGGAGTTTGCTGAGCTGGCAAGGAGACTTTGGCCTGTAACCACTTTGCAGGCTTTGGAGACATGGCAGCCTTCTGCACCCATAGGAATCTGAAGTAGAGGCCAGAGGCCTCCTTTCCTGCTTCCTATATTCCTGGCTGCCTCCCCTGAAGCATTTGTGGGGGGCTTTGGGAGACAGTGATACCAAGTCCTGTGCAGTCACTGAGCAAAGTAATAAGGGGTGCATAGAGAGAAGGAAGCTACCCCAGAGGTCCTCTGGGTTGTGCATATGCTCTCTCACTCAGATAGACATAAGTTTGATGTGCTTTTCCCCCTGGCATCCACACACACTTCACTTTGAACGTTACTGTATTATTTCACTTTTCTCACAAAGGTTGCCCTGGTCATGTCTTGTCCAGATTCTACCCATAGAAGATGTAGGAGCTGTCACTACTTTGCTTCCTACTCTGATCTCCTTGGAGGACGATGTTTTGCAGAATTTCACAAAGCAAACAAGATCTGATGTTTGCAGCTTCCAATGCGCTGTAGCATCTGCTGTCCCGGTGAACCTCACACCAATACTGGGAGGCAGGAGTTAGGAACCTCGGCTTACCCCACCAGCTGAGGCTCAGTGGAGAATCAGGCAAGTTAGGGGAGGGTATTGGAGATAGAAGGCCTCATGCAGAGAGTCTGATGGGAGAGGGGAACCATTTATCTTCTACTGAGTGTGTGAAACATGAGAGACTTGAGTTCAGATCCTGGCTGTATCCCGTCAGCCAGCATTGGCAGCATGGGCACACACTTCGTCTCTCTGTGCCTCACTTTTACCCTCCATGCTGGTGTTGCGGTGAGGAGGAAGGGAAACAACACAAGTGAAGGTCCTGGTGGGTGGTCAAGCACAGCAGCTGCTCCTGCTATTCCTGGTGGGGTTGCACATGGTGCCTGCACTGTGGGGTTTTCCAAACTGCCTTTAATGGAGAAGGGGAGCCCCTGCCCCTGCTGAATTGGGCGCGGGGGAAATGTATGAAGCCAAGGCAGCAGGTGCAGTCGTTCAGAGGCCAGTAAGATTGGCCCTCGACACTGGTTCTTGGTTTGTCATTACCTAGGCATACACTGACTGCCTCTAGTTCTGCTTTGTTAGAGACAGGAAGCCAGACTCTTCTAGCAGATCTGTAGGGGGAGGAGGCTACAGGAACTGACCTTGCTTGGAAGTCAGGAGACCCTTGTGCTGGGCTGCTGGCGCCAGGGACCTCAGCCTTGTGACAGGCTCCCCCTCCGATCAGCTGGGTAGGAGCTGGGGGTAGATGTGGCCAGCCTTGGGGGTAGGAGGGCAGGGCAGACAGCTGGGAGGTGTGGGCCCCCCTTGCTTCTCTCTACCTAGCAGGGGTAGGCTTGAGGACAGGGCTGTAAGGAAGGACCAGCCTCGGCACAGACATTCAGGAAGTTGTACCGTTTAAGTTTTCAATTAGCAATAATTGCGCCTTGGGTAATCCTCATTGGCTACGATACTGCCACTGCGCAAAGCCTGTACCGTTTAAATATTACATCATGTTGTGATCATAGCAGACTCTTGTAGGTCAGATTTTTGGGGTTTGGG
The DNA here is from genome assembly GCF_048418805.1 of Vulpes vulpes. NCBI lineage: Eukaryota > Metazoa > Chordata > Mammalia > Carnivora > Canidae > Vulpes > Vulpes vulpes. Next base: position 16,332,396 of record NC_132789.1, on the reverse strand, counting down.
GCTACTGAAGAGCCAGACAGTCCTTTCTCACTGGCTCTGTTACCTGAGCAGGTTCCACCACCTCTTGAAGCCCCTTTCCCCATCTATGAAGGGAGGATCAGAATTTCAGCTTTATCCAGTATTAGGATTAATGGAGAGACCACATACACACAGCGTATGTTACTAGCTTGTTACTAGTGATTGACAATAGATACAGCCATTACTTTCTGATAAGTAATATCCTGAGAGCCAGGGACTGAGCATTCCTGACCCCCAGCAGGTCGGCAGGGAAATGAGAGTGAGCAAGTCCTTGAATATGATAGGAATGAAGGTGTGGTGTTGGGGCCAGGCCCTCTGGGCTGTGGGGGCTGTTGAGGGTCTCAGGAGGGGAGGATTGAAGCTGAGGGGTTGTCAGCAGTTCCTACTCCTGCCCTTCCCGCTATTCTTATGTCTGGAGACTGGGAAGATCCAGGGCCCTCCTGTTGTCTGCCCAGTGCCGGAGTAATGGAAGCTTGTACTCGATTCGGCTCCCTTCTGCTGTTAAAAGCAGAGTAGCGGGGCCCTGGAGCCTCTGGGCCCAGGCTGCTTGCCAGGCTTCCGCAGAAACAGCCTACAGAGCAGTCCTGCCCCCTGCTTTGCTGAGGGGGTGGGGAATACTGCACCAGCTTCCACCCAGCCCCCACCTCCCCACGTACCTCACCCTGTAGCCCAGGGCCTTGGAAGGAGAATGGAGCCTGGGGTTTTGCTTCTACCTGGTCAGAAAGGCAGGTACTATTCGCCAGGGACCACTCCAGTTTGGGGTGGGAGGGATGTTGCTGAGAAAGCCTAAGCTCCTGGAATTTAAGTGGGACCTGGCACTGCCTGGGCCCCTCCCCTGTGACGTGGGGCCCCTTCCGCCTATTCTCCCCGCCTTGCCCTGTGAAGTCAGAGTGCGGAGTTCCAGGCAGGCATTTCTGACTTCCAGCCAGCCAGCTGTACAGCCCTGTCGGGAGGGAATGCAGGTGCCCGACTGCCAGAGGTAGGAGAGCCCCAAGGGCAGCCCAGGAGCTTCCACAGCATCTTGGGTCTTGGGCTGGGGAGAATAGGTTAGTTTTAGAAGCTGGTTCTTACCCAGGCTGGTCTGGGCTGATTGCTTCCTGCCCTGAGGCTGGTTATTTCTCCCAGGGGTGGGGCAGGTGCTCAGAAGTCATTGACTCTTGGGTGCAGCAGGCAGGGAGGGCACTGCCACTGGACAGTGTGTTTCCAGGATCCCTGATTTCTACTAGCTCTCAGCATGTTCTTTCTGCAGACGCCCTGCTGGCAGACTTGGAGTCCACCACCTCCCACATCTCCAAACGGCCCGTGTTCTTGTCTGAGGAGACCCCCTACTCATACCCAACTGGAAACCACACATACCAGGAGATCGCTGTGCCACCCCCCGTCCCCCCACCCCCATCCAGTGAGGCCCTCAATGGGACGATCCTTGACCCCTTAGACCAGTGGCAGCCCAGCGCCTCCCGATTCACCCACCAGCAGGTAAGGTGGGGACAGGGGCTGGGAAGACAGGGAACAGAGGCTTTGGGGTAGTAGGAGCTTGTCTGGCAGCAGCTTGGGGAGCTGGGGGAGGAATGGGATCAGGGGGATGGGGAGAGGGGCCAGGAAGCAGCTGGGTCTCCCAGATGCCACGTGAGGGGGCAAGTGACCAAGTGTTAATCACCTGTCTCCTGGCCAGAGTGTGGAAATTCCCTGGTGAGACTGACTGTGAGCAGGAGCCTCCTGGGGGTGACTCGGGCTGTTCCTTTTCCTCCCCTTGGGGGAGGCCCTGAGCATTCTCTTCCCTGCAGCCTCAGCCCCCGTCACCTGTGTACAGCTCCAGTACCAAAACTTCCAGTGCCCCTGTCCCCCAGGACAGTGCCGGCCCTCCGTGTCCCCGAGCTGGTGAGGAAGAGCACGTCTACAGGTACTGGTGCAGCCCTCTGTGCGCTCCTCCCCCTCCTGCTTGGAAGGCCTGAGGCCAGGGATCAGGCCTGGTGACAGCCCGCAGAAGGCCCCGAGGCTCCTGGCCAGCTCCCACTGCCTCTGAACTGGCCCAGTTGCCTCAGCACTGCCATCTCAATGGAGTGGCGGGGTTGAGTTGTCACGTCACCCTGTGTCGTTGAGGAGCTGAGGCAAGACTTCCTCCCCTCTTCTCACCACATCCCTTCCCCATTCTCCCATCTCTTGCTGGGGGAGACTTCACAGTCCTCCTCCCTTTTTCTCCCTGAGGACTTTAGAGGCACCTCTCACTGTGGCCTCCCCTCTGCCTCTCAGTTTCCCCAACAAGCAGAAGTCGGCCGAGCCTTCACCCACGGTGATGAGCTCCTCCCTCGGCAGCAATCTTTCTGAACTTGACCGCCTGCTGCTGGAACTGAACGCGGTGCAGCATAACCCCCCAGGCTTCCCTACAGGTAGGACTGGTTCCTGGGAGCCCTCGGGGCCCACCTGCTGGGCTCTGGATCCCCAGGGGGGCAGGACTGAGCAGCCTTTCTCTCTTGCTCTTCCAAGATGAGACCAACTCAAGCCCCCCGCTACCCGGGGCTCTGAGCCCCCACTATGGCATCCCAGAAAATAACAGCCCAGTGGGGGGCAAAGCCGGGCCCCTAACGAAAGAGAAGCCCAAGCGGAATGGGGGCCGGGGTCTGGAGGACGTGCGGCCCAGTGTGGAGAGTCTCTTGGATGAACTGGAGAGCTCCGTGCCCAGCCCCGTGTGAGTATCACCGGGCTCTCCTGGGTGGGGAACGTCTTGCCCAGCAGTGCCCTTGCATCTGTGTCCATCCACTTGGCCCAGTTGTCACTGATTCCCTCCACAAGGGCCTGCTGTTTGCCAGGCCCCAGACCAGGCCCTGGGGGGTTAGTGGAGTCCCAAGGACACCCCGCCTGCCTTTGGTGAGCCATCACCCATCAGAAAAGATGACACGGTGCGCGCCAAGGGTGCCAGTAGCTGTCTGCAGGGGTTTCGGAGCCACACTGTAAGGGTTCAGACTTTGGCTCTGTCTTTTCTGTTGTTTCTCAAGCCTTAGTTTTCCTGTCTATAAAATGGGATAAAGGGATATAGGGTAATGGCGATAAGACCACCTACCTTGATGGGATGAGACCCAATAGTACACGTAATATACCTGGAATGGTTTCGGGCTCACACGTGGTTGGTGGTTACTAATGTTATTTCTTCCCCCTGTTACCGTGTTGTTGGAAGCATCTCACATGGATGTGTACCATGTTGTGGGGGGACGCACACAAGCTCGGACTTGTTTCATAGATGAGCTTGAACTCGGGCTAGGAGGGCCAAGGTGTCCTCCTGAGAAGGGTGCTGGTTGAGCTGCCCTCTTCTCCCATGCCAGCTTGTTCACCTCAGCTCTGTCCCAGTAGTTGAGGGCTGTCCCCTCCCTCTCAGGAATGCTGCTGGGCTTCTCTGGAGTCAGGGGTGGGGGGACTCCAATGTGAAAGCTAAGATGCTGCTATTCTGGGGGAACCCAGAGCTGGACTCTGGGGTCCCTGCTGATGCCGTGCCTGCCCTATAGCCCTGCCATCACTGTGAACCAGGGTGAGATGAGCAGCCCTCAACGAGTCACCTCCAGCCAGCAGCAGACACGCATCTCAGCCTCCTCTGCCACCAGGGAGCTGGACGAGCTGATGGCCTCCCTATCGGATTTCAAGGTGCCCCAAGACCTCTCCTCTTCCCTGCCCCCTCCTTCTTCCTCTGTACCTCAGTGTGAGTAGTGGGAACTCGGGCCCTCAGTGTTTGGGACCCTACTGTACTCTGGTTTGCCAGGATGCCAGGGAAGGAGGGTCAGTCTAGGCTTCATGGGAACTGGCTGCCCCACAGCCTATGAAGGCAGAGAGGCACTTAGCAGGGAAATTCCTTCCTCCTGGGTTGCTCCCAGCTCCCAACCACCAAGCAAGGGGATCAGGAGGCTGGGACAAAGGCCTCTGTGTTAATGGCTGCTTTTGGTGGGGGAGGGTGTTCTCTGCTGGACCATGTGGGACTGGGATCCTGTGCCTGAGAGGTCATTTGCCCTGGAGCCCCATCTCCTACACTGGCTGGCTGTCCTCAACACATCCCTTTTCTTTCTGCCTCTGGCTCCTAAATACACAGGTCTCTGCTGCCAGCCTCCCCCCATCTTTCCCACCACCCTCTACAGGCCTGAGTCCCCACAGATTATGTCTGTGGGAAACCTAACCCACAGGGCTCTGGGCCTGTCCTGCATGAGGCATCCCTTCCCCTCCTTCCTGGGCCTCCCAGACCTGCTAGACCCAAGATGTTTTATTTAGAAGATGCGATGCCTCTGTGGGGATTGATACTGACTGTTCTCTGGCAATTGCTGACTTCACCCTTCCATGTGGGTCTGCCCAGGACCTTTGGGACATGAAGGAGGGAACATGAGAAGGGGAGCAAGCAGTCTGAGTGCTCTTGGCTCTAAGGGTATCTTCAAGAGTCCCTCCAGCTGGGGTTTCACAGTGGGGGATGGGAGCTGCCTGGCCCTATGACCCTTCTGTGCCACTGTTCTGGGTGGTGAGTGGCCACCATCAGAAATAAGTCCCTTGGACTTTGGTGTTGGCCTTGGAGAAGCCCTGTGCTATCACCCTTAAGGCTGTTTTTACTTTTTTTGTTTAAGATTTGTTTACTTATTTGAAAGGGAGAGTATGAGCAGGAAAGGGGCAGAGGGACAGGGAAAGAATCTCAAGCAGACTTCCCACTGAGCTCGGAGCCCCCAATGTAGGGCTCAATCCCAGGACCCTGAGATCATGACCTGAGCCAAAATCAAGAGTTGGACGCTTAACCGACTGAGCCACCCAGGTGCCCCTGTTTTTACTTTCTGAGACAGCCAGCATTGTCGTGCCCCATAAGAAACTGTGCTTGTTCTAGCCATGTCTTGAGAGGAAGTTTTGGGGGACACAGGAAGGCTGGGATTGTCGGGGGGAGGAAGCCAAGTTGAGCCAAGTTTGGAAGAAGCAGAGCAGCTGCCTGTGGCCGACTCTCCCTTGATTGGTGCTTGGGCTGCCCTTCCTGGTCACCTGTTTCTCATGGTCCACTCTCTGTAGCCTTTTCTCCCTTGTTCCTACTCCGACTGGGGTGGCCCTGCAGGCAGGGCTCGGTGGTTGCTTTCTGCTAGGATGTGGATCCCAGGCAAACCTTTTTTGGGGTCTGGGCCTTTTTCGAAGGCCAGTCCCCATGCTTCAGCTTCTCAGCCACAATCAGTCTAGTGTAAGTGTAGATGGTGCTCTCAGAAACCTCAGGCCAAGCCCACCCCTTGCAGTGAGCACCCTTCCTCACCTCTCCCTTCTTCTGCCTTTTGTCTTTCTCCTTCTCCAGACCAGCTCCTCTGCTGTGGCCTTGAACTCCCCGGGGCTGCTGCCCAAATCAGCTCCATCCCCACACCACATACCTTCTCCTTCTCCTCCTCCTCCTGGGCCCTCTGGATTCTTGCCATCCACTGCTAAGCTCTCCTCTGGAGACCATGCTCCCACCCAGGAGGTCCTCTGCTTTGAAGACCCTGATAACAGGCAGGGCCTTCTGCCTCCTATGGCTCCCAGCTGGCTAGATTTGGCTGGTCTCCAGGCGACACCTGACACTCTTAACTCAAGGTCTCCCTCTGTGGAGGGTTTTCTGGGGCCATGTGGTGCAGAGAGCCAGGCTCAGGTTTGGAAAGACCTACCAAACATTACAAGTGAGCTTTCCAGGGCTCCCCCCTGCCACACGCCACCCTGCCAAGCTGGGTATGCAGGTCCCCAGGAGCCTGGAGACTCCCATGGGCTGCTGGACAACACTTTGTACCCAGAGGAAGCCATGGCTGTCACTCGGGAGCAGCTGTGGGTTTTGGAGGCACTCAGGCCTGAGATCCCCCACGGAGCCACACCCAGGTTCCAGGAAGTAACTGAGCCAGCTGTCGTGGCCGTGGACCGTCAGGCTATCTTCCCAGATACCTGGAGTCTCACAAAGGAATGTGGACAGTGGGAGCAGAGGGCAAAGCCAGAGCCAGGGGAGCCGGAAAGCAGCTATCTGGCCCCAGTTGACAAGGAGCAGTTAGGTGGACAGAATCCCATGAGGGGAAGCCTGGTTAGGCCAACCCAGGGACCTGAGACCCCCAAGCGGCCAGGGGCCACCACCGAAGCTGCTGCTGAGGCCAAGAGGGAACAGCCGGAGCTTCCACCTGCCATGGTCATGGACACACCCAACACCACTGAGAGGATTTCCACCTCTGGCCAGGCAGGCGCAAGCTCGCACGGCTGCTAGGCATGGCCCTTGGCAGGCCTGAGTGTGGGCCACTCCTGGCTAACTGCATGCAGCCTCCCACTCTGTGCATGTCTGCTTGGGCAGCAAATCCCAAGATTGCGTGGCCTGTGACCCTACTGACCAGCAGTGGGTTCTGTGGGGCAGGGAACCTCTGGGCCCCGGAAATTCTCTTAGTGACAACCTGCCTCTTGCTTGTTTTAAGGCTCTTTCCTCTAGATGGGCTGTCCCTGACCTCCTGAGGTGATGTGTGCAAAATGGTTAAAAGCATGGGCTTTGGAACCAGATAGTACTGAATTCAAGCCACGCTTCCAGTACTTGCCACCCTGTGTGACCTTGGGCAATCCCCCACCAGCCTCAGCTTTCTCATCTTTAAAATGGGGGTAATAGTAAGGGGGCCCGGCTAGCTCAGTTAGTAGAGCATATAACTCTCGATCTCAGGACCGTGAGTTCCAGCCCCATGTTGGACGTGGAGCCTACTTTAAAAAAAAAAAAGAAGAGAAGGGAAGTTATAATAGACCATTTCCCCCTATCATGTCCAAGGGTTAAATGAAGTAATGCCTGGAAACTGCTGAGAACTCAGCTCTTGGTCCTCAATAAGCCATGGCTGACGTTACTATTCTTATTTGCTTCTTGGTTGATTAAAATTTTATGTCCTTTTCAAAAGCAAAGTGAAGCAACAACAAACAAAACCAGAACCACTACAAACAAGCAGGTTGTAATACACTGAAGAAAAAAAAAAAAAGATTTACCGAGAGGAAAGATCACGTTTTTTCTATTACAGACCAAAAAAAGAAAGAGCCTTATGCCTTTTCAGGAATGTCCACTTACATCCTTTCAAATAATCTTGCCATAACCCCTTTAGGCAGCCAAGAAAATACTCTAACCCCATTTCAAGGCTTAGGGAAGCTGATGCCCCTGAAAGTGAAGTCTTGCCCAAGGTCGTTGGTGACTTGGAGGTGAGCATTGGGTGTCTGCTCTGCCCCCTGCCTCCACCTCACCTCAGCTTGGCTCTTGGGCAGTTTGTTCTGCTCTCTCCCGCCGGCGGCACCTTGTGTGGACTGAGCAGCCTCGGCTGAGTCCCGAGTGGGACTGTGACGGCTTCCCCCTCCCCCCTCAGATCCGCTCTGTGATCAGGAGAAGCCGGGAGACAGGCCACGCGCACCCCATGTCCCGGGAGCCCTCCCCTCGCCGCCGGCTGGATCCCGCCACCCTGAGCAGGACCCCTTCCCAGGAGCGGCTCATCGCAGAGCTGCAGGGGCGGCTGGGCATCCAGCCGGAGGCAGAGGAGGCCACGGGGGTGGCGGGGGCCTCTGCCGAGGACTGGCGGACAGAGGGCGTCGTCATCACCGTGCAGCCTCGTGGGAGGCGGGCTGGGGGGCAGCTTGTAGAGAAGGTAGCGAGCAGTGCCCGGGGCTGGGCCAGGGCCAGCAGGCATCTTGATTCCTCCCCAGGAAGGGAGATGTACTGTGTGGGGGAAGGAGAGGGGGAGGAGTCCTGCACCCTGTGTCTGGTGAGCCTGGCCTCACTGTTGGTGCCGGGGTGGGAAGGCGCAGGGGGGACCCTGGGGATGGCACCACTGCCTGCTCCTCCGTTCTGCTTCATCTCTCCCTCCTTTCTTCCCAGGTCGTCTTCCCTCCTGGCTCCCCCGTTCCCCTAAGAAGAACCTTCTCTGTTCTGGCTTCTCCTCCTCCTGTCCCTTTGCTCCAGCAGTGCAAAGACTCTTCTTGCTCGCCCAGCCTGCGTGCCCCCTCCCCCCTGGGGCCTTCTGCTGTCGCCCGAGGTTCCCCTGGGGTCCCGAGCACTGCAGCCAGGCTTCGGGAGGAGGGTGTGCAGGGCCCTGCCCCTCCCCCTCCTGCACCCCTCACCTCGAGGTCCGTGGGCTGCCAGACTGACGAGGACCCGCTCTTCCCCCTGATGCAGGCAGGCCTCCCTGTCCCTGTCCTGCTGCCCGGGCTATATCCCCACTCTGCACACCTGCGGGCACATTGACATGCACACACCCTCTGGCCCTCCGTCCACAAGTCAGGATAGTACCACAGCCCTTCCGTAGACCATGCCTTGACCCTGGACCCTCTCTTAACCTGCTCTTCACTCTCCCAGCCCCTTGATGTCTTGCTTCCCAGTGGAGCTTCTCTCTGCTGCCCCTTCCCCATGCCCCTTGGCCCTGCCCCAGGCTCCAATGAGGAGACCATTCCCAAAAGGGAAACCAAGCCTGCTCCTCCCCTCCAGCTCCCGGGCCAGTACCTGGAAGGCCTCTTTGCTCTCAGCGCCTGTTGCCTTCCTTTCCTGGGTCCATGCCTTTAGTTGGCTTACCTTGTTCCCCTCCTTCATCCCTCCCTGGGCCTCTCTTTCTGGGTCATTTTTCCCTAGACGTTTCCTCCTGATTCTGGTAGTGCCAGTGGTGGTGGGGGTGGGAGGGCAGCGGTGGAAACCTCTTACCTCATCCTAGATTCCCTTTTGTGAAATGGTCCGATACTGAGGTCTTTTTTTCTTCCTTAATTAAAAAACATTTTCTTGTCCTCGTTTCCTCCCCTATCCAAGATCCAGGGCCTGGAACAAATTGCGGATGGAGAAGCATGGGCGGCCGGCTGGCCTCTGAACGACAGGCAGAGCAGTCCCGAAGGGCAGGACGAGGGAGGGGTCAGTGCCGAGGTTGGGGGCTTAGGGTCCTGCTTGCCTGTTTTCTGGGCCTTGGTCAGGCCAGTGGGGTGCCTCGAGCCCTCTGACCACCAGGATGTCTTGTGGAGGCCACTCCCTCCTTCCGGGCTCTAGAAGCTCTGAAAAAGGTTGTACTGCTTGCCCCTATTGACCCATCTGTCCAGGAGGGAGACGAGCCCCCAGTGCCGCGGTGCCATGGTGCCACAAGGCATCATCCCAGGCCTGGAAGTCCTGACTGCCTCTCTCTCTCTCTCTCCACAGTTCATGGCCCAGGGGAAGACGGGGAGCAGCTCTCCCCCCGGGGGGCCCCCAAAGCCTGGGAGCCAGCTGGATAGTATGCTGGGGAGCCTACAGTCTGACCTGAACAAACTGGGGGTTGCCACGGTTGCCAAAGGGGTCTGCGGGGCCTGCAAGAAGCCCATTGCTGGGCAGGTGATGAAGGTGGCAGTGGAGTGGGTGGGGGGAAGGGGAAGGGGATGGGGGTGGGGGTGGGAGCTGCAGTGGCACAGGGAGCTTTGCTCCTCTGGGGAGGGTGCTCCACAGTAGGCAGGGCCCCGAGCCACGTTCTGCCTCCTTTGTCAGGTCGTGACTGCTATGGGAAAGACGTGGCACCCGGAGCACTTCGTCTGCACCCACTGCCAAGAGGAGATTGGATCCCGGAACTTCTTTGAGCGGGATGGACAGCCCTACTGTGAAAAGGACTATCACAACCTCTTCTCTCCACGCTGCTACTACTGCAACGGTCCCATCCTGGATGTGAGTCCCTGTGGCATGGCAGGAGGCCAGCTGTGCTGGCACATTCCTTCTTCACTGTTGTCTGTGCCACCTGATGCTCAAAGAGGTCACTTATGCTCAAGCTTACACAGCTAGGAAATGGGACTGGAATTCACACCCGGGCTGGGTGTAGGCCCCTTCCGCCGCCCTTCCACCTCCCACACCAGATTCCTTTCTGCTGGGTTAGGAGCAGAAACCAGGGGTTAGGAGTCCTGCCCCGATAAATGGAATGGAGTGCTGGCTCCCTCACTCTCCTGTGGTTGATACCTCCATTTATATAATGGGAGTCACAATAGAACCTGTGACATTAACTGCATGTGAAGATCCATGAGGAGAGAGTGTGGCTGGCATGTCACAGCCCTTCACTAAATTGGAATTCCTGGTAGTAATGAGAGCACAGTGAGGAGAGACTTGATCTTTGGGTAGGGTGGGGGCGGGAAAGACAGTCCTGCCTGGGAGTCTCTGCTGTGGGACCTGAGCTCTGATCCCACACCTTGCTTTCACAGAAAGTGGTGACAGCCCTTGACCGGACGTGGCACCCTGAGCACTTCTTCTGCGCCCAGTGTGGGGCCTTCTTTGGTCCTGAAGGTATGACTATGACCCACAGGCAGACTACCCTGCTGCCCCTCCCCCGCCCCCGCCCCTGCTGCTCCTGGGAAGCAGGGGCAGGAGACTGCAGTTGTTTGAGTCAGGATAGCTCCATCTCTAGAGGAGATGGAGCTCCTCTCACTCAGCCCCCCAAACCCCTACTTCTCAGGGTTCCATGAGAAAGATGGCAAGGCTTACTGCCGGAAGGATTACTTTGACATGTTTGCGCCCAAGTGTGGCGGCTGTGCCCGGGCCATCCTGGAGAACTACATCTCGGCCCTAAACACTCTCTGGCATCCTGAATGCTTTGTGTGCCGGGTAAGGAGCCCCCTTGTCTGGAGGGAGCTGGGAGTGGGCAACTGGGAGAAAAGGTCCCCCCTATCCTCACCCCCTTATGCTCTCTGGATCTAACTTGGGGATTCTTAAAGGGGTGAGCAGATAGGGGGTACAGTGGGTCCTGGGCCAAGGCTCAGAGTGAGGCTGGGAGAAACCAAGAGGAAGCTAGGTACATCCCCCAGCTTTGTGCTGTGTGGATAAGCTACAGTGGAAATAGGCACTGGTCTCTAAACTGTGTTCTGGTGGTAATGGGAGTCCACAGATGTTAAGGGTCTGACAAGGGCTCTCAGACCAGATAAGTTTGGGAAACACTACTCACTGCAGGACTTCTCAGTGCCTTCCCCCGGTCCCCAAATATTTCATTTATTTATTCATGAGAGACACACAAAGAGAGGCAGAGACATAGGCAGAGAGAGAAGCAGGCTTCCTGGGTGGAGCCCAATGCAGGACTTGATCCCAGGACCCCGGGATCATGCCCCGAGCTGAAGGCAGACACTCAGCCACTGAGCCACTGAGCCACTGAGGCGTTCCTTCTCAGTGCCTTTTATTCCCAAGTATGCAGCTTGGTTTCTGGGCACAGTGTTGCAGCCACTTGCCCAGGAGTCAGACCTATGCTAGAGTCCAGGCTGTGCAACTTAGTAGCTAGCTGTGTGATCTTAGGCAAGTCACTGAACTTCTAAGCCTCATTTGCCTCCCCTGTTGGGAGAATCTAGTCAGTGTTTAGTGCAGCGCTTGGCACGTATGAAGTGCTCTGCAAGTGAGAGTCATGACCATGACTGTCTTCTGCCCATCCCAGTGGCAGAGGCCTCAGCCCCTAGCCCCGGCCTGAGCCCCCTTCACCCCCTTCTGCCTGGCAGGAGTGCTTCACGCCCTTCGTCAATGGCAGCTTCTTCGAGCACGATGGGCAGCCCTACTGTGAGGTGCACTATCATGAGCGGCGAGGCTCACTCTGCTCTGGCTGCCAGAAACCCATCACGGGCCGCTGCATCACCGCCATGGCCAAGAAGTTCCACCCGGAGCACTTCGTCTGTGCCTTCTGCCTCAAGCAGCTCAACAAGGGCACCTTCAAGGAGCAGAACGACAAGCCTTACTGTCAGAACTGCTTCCTCAAACTCTTCTGCTAGGCACCCTCCATGGCCCCCCTGCCCTGGCCCAGCCTCCCCAACTGCTACTGTGACCCAGAGGCCTTGCCCAGGGGTGAAGGGACAAACCCAACTGCAACTGGAACGCATGTCTTTGGCTGGTGCAGGATGACAAGAGGGCCTGCTCTTCTTTCCCCTGCCGGAGCCTCTGGGCCTTTGTTCTCCTGCAGCCCTCCCCAGGCTGTCAGCTCTTCATCCTCCCTGGAGGTGGAGGCTGGAGGGCCCCAGCCTCCACTGCGTCTGTCCCCTTGCACCCGCCTGGCCAGGCCAGCACCCCACACTGGAGCCATCTCTTACTCATATTTTGGCAGTGGAGCCAGGGGAAGGGCAGGCAGGGTCAGATGGGGTCTTTTTTTATCCTTCTCCCCCACCCAGTCCCAACCTAATTATCCTTGTCCTGAGAGTAATGGGGGATACCCACTCCCTTCAGACAATGCCAGCATAAATCCATCTGTCCAAGGGTGGAAGTGTTCGAGGGGCCACAGAGGGTTTCTCGGGCTCCTCTTGCCCTTCCAGTCTCCCCAGGCCTGGGCAGCTGCCCCCCAAACCCCCACAACTGCTCTGGTTCTACTGAGAAAGGCCTCTCTCCAGCAATAATGTTTTATAGTCACTTCCTCCATCTCTGGGGTGGTGTGAGGTGGGGAGTTTCACCCCGTGCCTGGACACTGTATCGACTTTGATAGATTTCTACACTGAGGTTTGAATTCATATTGTCTTGAGTTGCTTTTACTTCTCTATACAAAATGATTTTGAAGAGATTTTAAAGCTGTCCCTTTTTGTACTCTTCTCATCCATGGCCACTGGTCCTGTTGGTGATGATGGCTGTGGTATGGGGTTTGCCTTGTACTGAGGGCTTGGGGTGGGGAAGCAATTTGTATTTTATTTTTTCTTAGCACAAGCAGGTGAATTGGGAGCAGCTTTCTGACTCCCCTTCCTTAACTTCACAGCTCACCAGGACTGTTTTATAAACTGCTGTATTTTAAAACCCCTTCCTGGATACTACCTGGGCCAGCAAGCTCTTAATGACACTGGCCTCAGGATGTCTTGCCCTTTGGGGCCTAGAACTCTGAACCTCATCTGTCCTGTGCCTGAGGGAGGAAAAGGGGAAAGTATACTTTAGGGGTGCTGATTCCTGCCCGAGTAAGGCATCAGGAGCCTTGCTCCCCTGTGAACTTTTTGGCAACAAGAGAACCCATTGAACATTCTTGGCCTCCACACCGCTTTTCTGACTTGTCAAGAAAGCTGGTGTGTTGTTTTGACCATTGTTTTTGTTGGTTCCACTGGGCCCACCGTTTCCCCAAATTTCCTGCCCTCCCTGGAGACTGGAGGTCTAGGGGAAAGGGCCCAGGATGTGGCAACACGGCCCGATAGGACTCTGGGCAGAGGGACAGGATCCTGCTAAAGTAGCAGGAAGCCCCCAGAGCTCTGTCCCCCAAGGATGAAACAGGAACAGGTAGGCCTGGGCTTCTGAGTCAGCAGAAAGGGGCCCCCGTGGGGTCTAAAGTGAGGAAGGTCCAGACCACTTCACTAGCCTCTCAGCAGAGGCTGAGCATGTGGGGTCTCAGAAGAGGGTCCCCTCCTTTGAGGCAGGACTGGAAGCAGCCCCGGTCTGAGGAGGTCAGCTGGGCCCCTCCAAAGGTCTGATGTCTCCACTCCACCCATAGGCCTTATTGCTCTGTTTACAGTGACCTGCCCCAGGCCCCTCCCCTAGGGGGACTGGGGTGTCTGGGGTCCACCCTCTGGGTCAATGGTTATTTGATTTGATTTTATTTTTTTCTCTGTAAACTTCTAACCTGGCTTTTCCCCATGTCAATTCCTGTGATTTATGCCAATAAAGTTTGCCATTATTTTCACCCATGCCTAGTTCCTTTTCTTGGCAGTCTAAGGTAGCAACTTAGTACCAGAAGAGAGACCAAACCCTCCCCAGACTCAGGGGGACCATATTGAAGGTAACTCAGTGATGTTCCCTTATTTGAGGCAGACAGCCCCGGGGGATGGGATTCCTGCGTGAGCTTTGCATTTCTCTCAGCAGCTGGTGAGGAAATGCAGGGGGAGCAGTGTTGTTGGGCCCTGTGTGGCTCAGGCCCTGCCCTAGTGCTTTGCTTGTAGACTTGCTGAGGGCACCCTCAGGTGGGCCTGTGGGTGGCCTCACCCTTATTTACAGCTCCGGAAAGAGGTTCAGAGAAGAGAACTGACATGCACAAAACGGTCCTGAGTGAGCAGAGGCAGGATGTGAACCCAGGGCTTGCCTCTGCCTGTGTTCCTGCTTTGGCCAGACACCCCCCACCCCACGTGCTGGCACCACACCTTGGGTGTGGAACCTTCCCAGCGGAAGTTGGCAAATTTACAGTTGAGGGTGGGTCTTTTCTGCCCCCTGGTGGTCGTGTCCATATTTGCATGCTTTCTCCTTGTCTGAGCCACAGGTCTAGTCCTGGGCCCCAGGAGCTTTCTGGATAGCACTGTTCCCCCTTTGAGATGCTTCATAATTTCTCCGTTCTCTAGAATGGTTTTCCAAAAGCAGCATGTTGAATTTTAGTTGGAATCTTGGCCATTTCACGGTGCACTCAAGTGGAAAGTACCTTTGACCATCACTGAAAGTGCTGATGGTTTATTCTTCTGGACCATGTTGAATTCATTTTATTTATAGAAATGGATATGGCACGTTTCACTGTAATTTGCTTTTTCACTCAACTGTACTTTGTATTTTCCCATGCCAATAAATAGAGACCTGCATCATTTTTTAATGGCTTCATGATATTCCATTATATTGATGTACTACAATTCGAGATATTTATATCATCAGAGCCAGGATGTCCTTGGAAAGGTACCATGTGAGTATGTATATAGTTGAAAAAGGGCATTTAGGGAGAGACAGCCTCAGAATTTATAAGGCAATGTATAGCATCGTGAAGCCCATGGGCTTTGAACTTGCTCCTAGATTTCATTTCCCGAGTCAGTGTTTATTGGGGCTTGAGCAAGTTGTTTAACCTCTCTGTGAATTTTATCATTGATGAACGGAAATGCTAATACTGTACCTCCTCAGGGAATTGTTGCAAGGATTCACAGCACTAATGTGGACAAAGTACTTAGTGCAATGCTGAGCGTGCAGTAATATATTGTCATTAAAAAGAGATCTTAAAAAAATAAGATCTTAGCAGTAATTGACTCTAACAGTCCTCTAAACAGCTGGTCACCAGAAGCAACATCAGAAGCTTTGAAAAACACAGAAATTTCTAACTTGAAAGGGTCAAGATAGAAACACTCCTTCAGGCCTAGAATCTACCTCAATCATTACCAAAAAAAACATATAGATATATATAGCACAAATATTCAAATAAGTGTTGAATGAATGTATAATAAAAGAAACAAGAATTTTTTTTAATTTTTTTTTTTTAATGATAGTCACAGAGAGAGAGAGAGGGGCAGAGACACAGGCAGAGGGAGAAGCAGGCTCCATGCACCGGGAGCCCGATGTGGGATTCGATCCCGGGTCTCCAGGATCGTGCCCTGGGCCAAAGGCAGGCGCCAAACCGCTGCGCCACCCAGGGATCCCAGAAACAAGAATTTAGTGATTTCTGCCTACATTCCAGGGACTATATTAAAGTCTTAACACATATCTCATTTAATCCTCATAGCAACTCTAAAATGGGGATACTTCATTACTCCCATTTTTACAGTTAAGGAAAGGGAAACGGAGGGTCAGCAAGATGAAATTACTTCCTAAGGGACACCTGAGTGGCTTGGTGGTTGAGTGTCTGCCTTCGGCTCAGGGAGTGATCCCAGTCCAAGGATTGTCCTGCATCAGGCTCCCTGTGAGGAGCCTGCTTGTCTCTGCCTCTCTCTCTGTGTCTCTCATGAATAAATAAATAAAATCTTAAAAATCAATCAATTGCTTCCTAGGATGGACACAGTTACACAGTTAGCAGGTGGTAGAAGAAGGATCTAGGCCTTCTGACTGCAAACCTTGCATTCATTCACTCAATAAATATTTGTTATATGCCTGCTATGTGCCAGGCACAAGACAAATGGCTCTGCTTTGGGAAGCCTGCATTCCCGCAGGGAGAGACAGACAACTAACAACATAGTAAATTATACACTGTTACAAGATGTAAGTGCTAAAAAAAGGAAAAGAAGAAAAAGGTGTAAGTGCTACCTTAAAAACAGAACAGAGTTAAGGGAGGAGTGGTAGTGGATTTTTTGGGTAATTTTAAACAGGGCAATTAGGGTAGGGCTCTTTTGAACACATGATATTTGAGCCAAGACTTGATGAAGTTGAGTTACTTTTGTGGATGTCAGCAAGCCTTCCAGGAAGAGGCACTAGCTAGTGCAACACCCCTCAAGTGGGAGCATGCTTTGGAAAAACGCAAAGAGCCTCGACAGGCTGGAAGGGAATGAGTCAGGAGTCAGTCGAGATTACAGAGGGGGAGGTCCAGAGCAGATCGTACACAGTTTAAGTTTTAGGCTTTTATACTGAGGAAATGGGAAACCTTTGAGGAATTTTGAGATGAGGTAATGATCTGACTTAGGTTTTATTTATTTTGTAAAGATTTTATTTATTTATTAGAGAGCAGAAACAGGAGGGAGCGGCAGAAGCAGGCTCCCCGCTGAGCAGGGAGCTCCATGCGCAGCTGGATCCCAGGACCCTGGGATCATGACAAGAGCCTAAAGCACTTAACCGACTGAGCTACCCAGGTGCCCCTGACTTAGTTTTGTTGTTGTTGTTTTTAAATAATTTATTTATTCATGAGAGACAGAGAGAGAGGCAGAGACACAGGCAGAGGGAGAAGCAGGCTCCATGCAGGGAGCCTGACGTGGGACTCGATTCCGGGTCTCGATCCCGGGTCTCCAGGGTCACGCCCTAGGCCCAAGGCAAGTGCTAAACCGCTGAGCCACCGGGGCGGCCCAGTGACTTAGGTTTTAAAGGGTTCCTCCGTTTTGGTAGGGAGAAGAACAAATTGTCAAGTAGACCAGGGACCATGCTGTTTCTAAAAAGCATGTGCAATTATTCCTCAGTTCCACATAGTATTCTTTTCAGTTTGCGGTTTGGCCAGGGGGCAGGCGGAAACGACGCTCAGCTCGCGAGCTCTAGCTCTTGCACCCGAGCACCTCCAGCCCAGCAGAGGGCAGCAGCTCTGAGCCGGCTCCTCCAACAGGAAACAGCGTCTTCCTTAACCGCTTGGTTTAAAGGCGGCTTCCCGTTGTCTAGAGTGGCAGCACCATCGTCCAATGGCTGTCGACCTCAGGGTGGCGTCACCAGACAGGCGTCGGCGCCAGCTAAGGGGTGGGGAGACTGTCTGGGTCTTTTGATTGGCCGCTCCGCTCACATATAAAAGGTGTGCGCCGGCGCGCGGCCCTCCTCTCTCCAGGCGTCCTCGTGGGAGGTTCGTGTGGCCGCTCCCGTCGGTCCGGGCCCTGGCCGCGGGGAGATGGGGGGGCTCTTTGTGAGATCTCGGGAGGGGGCGGGCCCAGGGCTCTCGGGCTCTTGGGCCTGGGGCCTCGGCGGGGGCTTGCGCTCCCCGAGTGGCGGCGACGGCGGCAACCCCGAGCCGGGCGGGCGGGCGCTCACGTGTGGCCCGCCCCGCATAGGCCTCGGGCTTGGAGCCCGGTGGGGCCGAGGTGACGGGTGTCGAGGGCTGTCTGAGCTCCCTCTCTCCCCGCAGTGACATCGTCTTTAAACCCTGCGTGGCAATCCCTGACGCACCGCCGTGATGCCCAGGGAAGACAGGGCGACCTGGAAATCCAACTACTTCCTTAAGATCATCGTAAGTGCGGAGATGGGTCGCGGTAACCCGTTTTGCTGCTTGGGCCCTGGGCACTGACAGGGACCGTGAGCTGTCGGGTGTTGAGCATCTCCTGGGTACCGGCTACTAAATGACCATTTTAGGCAAATCTCGTTTAATTTTCTCAGTGTGCAGAGATCTGCGCCTCCTCCCCTCCTTGTTGCAGGTAAATGGGCTCAGGCAGGTTGAGTGGCTCCTAAGATGACAGCATTCATACTCCGGTCTGTCTGGCTTCCAAATAGCATTTATACTAAATGCTCTTATGCCCCCATTTTGGGAACGTCTGAGCCAATGAGTGACTCATTATAAAGTGGTAACTTGTTGCATATTAGGTCTTATCAAGATACCAAACACCTCATGGGTACTTGGGTGGCTCAGACAGTGAAGCATCTGCCTATTTCCGCTGGGATCATGATCCCAGGGTCCTGGGTACTAGCCCCGCTTGGGGCTCCCTGCTCAGTGGGGGGTTTGCTTGGCCCTCAGCCCCTCCCTGCTCCTGAGTGCACCTTCTTCTCAAATCTTAAAAAAAAAAAAAAATCCCGTTAATGTGTTCTCATGGATGGTCTTGGGGGTGGGGGAATCCTCCCTGCCCAGAAATGCAGACCATCCTGTTTTGCAGGCATTAGGCTGCCTTGTGGAGCTTAGTCTCTTCTACCCTATTTATCATGAAAGTTTTCAGACACAGAAAACTTAAAAGAATTGTCCAGTAGTCCCATATCCACAATCTAGATCCTGCAAGTAGCGTTTTGTTGTGTTTATATTATTGGTATTTGTTTACTGCGGTAAGCCTACCTTTTTTGGGATGGCTTTTTGTTGTTGTTGTTGTTGATGCAGCCATTTAATGAATCCCTAAAAATTGGGGAAGATTATCTTGAGATCCCAGGATCTCGCCCTTTGGCTCAGAGTGAGATCCCGGGATCCAGTCCCACATCGGGCTTCATGCATGGAGGCTGCTGCTCCCTCTGCTTCTGTCTCTGCTTGTTTCTCTCTCAGGAATAAATAAAGTCTTGAGAGAGCATGAACAGGAGGCCCAATGCAGGGACCCTGGGATCATGACCTGAGGCAAAGGCAGACGCTTAACTGAGCCATGCAGGCGCCGCAAAAATGAATGTTACGATAAAAAAAATAAATTGGGGGATTGAATTAGAAACTTCATTTTCACTATTCGTACTCAGTGTACAAATCTTTGATAAATTTGACAGTTTTACAACTCGTAGCTCCCAGTGGGAGGACTTGTCCCAATTTCTGAGTCACTTAAAAAGCCTAGAAGGAAGGGAGTGAGATGGAAGCCAGTGATTATGGGGTTTGGTTTTTCTTGATGTTTCTCTTTCCTCCTGCTAAACGTTGTTTCTGGCTTGTCTTTGTAGCAACTTTTGGATGATTATCCAAAATGCTTCATTGTGGGAGCAGACAATGTGGGTTCAAAGCAGATGCAGCAGATCCGCATGTCCCTCCGAGGGAAGGCTGTCGTGCTGATGGGCAAGAACACCATGATGCGCAAGGCCATCCGAGGGCATCTGGAGAACAACCCAGCCCTGGAGAAGTCAGTTCATTCTCCTGGGCATCTTTGTCCTCCTTTCTCGGTACCCTTCTCCCCTTTCCCAGAGAAGAATCAGTACTGAATGGTGACATTCTTGTAAATTTTCTTTGCAGACTGTTGCCTCATATCCGGGGGAATGTGGGCTTTGTATTCACCAAGGAGGACCTCACTGAGATCAGGGACATGCTGCTGGCCAATAAGGTAAGAAGATAATCAGGTTGGCTAGAGTCTCGTAATTAATTTGGCTTCTTACAAGGAAAATTGACCATTTTCAGCTTGTATTTGTGGAGAGGAGACTTCTTTTTTTTTTTTTTTTTTGAGACTTCTTAATATTGTTTCCCTTCAGGTTCCTGCTGCTGCCCGTGCTGGTGCCATAGCTCCATGTGAAGTCACTGTGCCAGCCCAGAACACAGGTCTGGGGCCCGAGAAGACCTCTTTCTTCCAGGCTTTAGGCATTACCACTAAGATCTCTAGGGGCACCATTGAAATCTTGGTGAGTGGACTTGGCTGGCCAGCGCTAGCCAGGCAAGTGGTGGGGGCTTGGTTGCTGTGGACCTGCTGGCTGTTCAGGTGTTGACGCCCACTGTTACTTGTTCTTCAGAGCGATGTGCAGCTGATTAAGACCGGAGACAAAGTGGGAGCCAGCGAAGCCACACTGCTCAACATGCTGAACATCTCCCCCTTCTCCTTTGGGCTGATCATCCAGCAGGTGTTTGATAATGGCAGCATCTACAACCCTGAAGTGCTTGACATCACAGAGGAAACTCTGCATTCTCGCTTCCTGGAGGTACAAGCTGTCCATTTCAGGCCCTTGGTACATTAATGGTTCAGAGTACGGCTAGCTTCAGACTGGATTCCGGCTGTGCAGCTGAAATCAGCCGCATAATCAAGATGGTTATTTAATCTGTTTAGTTACCTCATCTGTAGAACAGCAATTATATAAAAATAATATAAGGTTGTTGAAGTTTTAGAGAGTTTGGTTTTTTTTTTTTTTAAGATCTATTTATTCCTGAGAGACCTAGGCAGAGAAATAGGCAGAGGGAGAAACATGTTCCCCATAGGGAGTCCAATGTGGGACTCCTCCATGATCCCAGGATCACACCCTGAGCCAAAGGCAGATGCTCAATCACTGAGCCACCCAGGCGTCCCGGATTTAAGGAATTAACGAATAGAAAGCCTTCTAGCAGCTCTGGGCACGTAGTGAGGGCCGTTGTTATTCTACCGACTGTAATAAAACATGGAATTTTTGAGTAGTATCCTGAGTCAAAGAAGAAAGAAAAGTGAGGACTGTGTGATACGTAAATGTTATTGCCAAGCACCCTGTTTGGGGAGAACTGACTTTATCTGAGATTAGCTTGCTTAGATTTTGCCATTAGGGACACCTGGATGGCTCAGCAGTTGAGGGTCCACCTTCAGCTCAGGGCGTGATCCCGGGATCCGGGATTGAGTCCCGAATTGGGCTCCCTGTGGGGAGCCTACTTCTCCCTCTGCCTGTGTCTCTGCCTCTCTCTCTCTCTGTCTTCATGAGTAGATAATTAAATCTTTAAAATAAAAAGATTTTACCATTAAAATTTTTTTAAGGTTTTGTTTATTAACGAGAGACAGAGAGGCAGAGACATAGGCAGCCGGAGGAGAATCAGCCTCCATACAGGAGCCCGATGCAGGACTCGATCCCAGAACTGAGATCATATCCTGACCTGAATGCAGATGCTCAACTGCTGAGCCACCCAGGCATTGGCATTAAAAATTTAAGTGGATAAGTAAGGTGATAAAAGATGTAATTCCTTTTCTTGGACAAATGAGAAATGTGCAGTTACGTATACTGCTGTTTTTGGAAATTTCATGGTGGATGAAATTAGTTTAGTTAAACTAATTAGTTTAACTTTTTTTTTTTTTCTCATGGAACTGAATGATGACAGAATGGTGACTTTTGAAGTAAATGCCATCATTGTGTATGAAATACTCCTGTTTAGAGTAAGGGCAAAAAATGTTTATGAATTACTGGGTCTGAATTGCCCTGCCAAAAAAAAAAAAGAATTGCCCTGCCAGGAGCATTTGGTGTGAGACACAGCAAGTCAGTCTTGAAGTCTTATCTGCTGTTGAACTTTGCTTGAGCTTCACGGTCTTGTCTGTAAGATACCTCAACTGAAATGTAATTTCTGGGCGGCCCAGGTGGCTAAGCGGTTTAGCGCCACCTTCAGCCCAGGGCTTGATCCTGGAGACCTGGGATCGAGTCCCACATTGGCCTCCCTGCATGGAACCTGCTTCTCCCTCTGTGTGTCTCTGTCTGTCTCTCTCTCTCTCTCTCTCTCTCTCTGTCTTCTCTTTAATAAATAAATAGTCTTTTAAAATTTTTTTAAAAAATGAAATGTAATTTCTTCCTCTCTCTAGGGTGTCCGCAACGTTGCCAGCGTATGTCTGCAGATAGGTTACCCGACTGTTGCATCAGTGCCCCATTCTATCATCAATGGATACAAGCGGGTCCTGGCTTTGTCTGTGGAAACTGATTACACCTTTCCACTTGCTGAAAAGGTAAAAACCCACTAGGACCACAGTGGCCTTAAATGGGATAAATGGATGGCAGTGTGTGGAGTTGTGCTTTAATCGTATTTTACAAAGCAGATACGTTTTTAAGAGTATACTTAAGCTGGGAGCAGGGGAGGTGTGTCCTGGACTTTAAAAATAACAGGAGACTGGAAGAGGTTAGTTGATGGGTAAGAGTGGGGCTTAAGACTTACCAGGCCATACTCAAGCTGTCTTGCCTGATCATTTCTGGGGAAGGCTTCAGTGGCTTAGAAGTTGTTGGCCATTGAGCTAGAGCTGAGGGGTTGTGGTTAGTAGGGGTTGTGGGTGACCATTTTGATCATGAACTTTTCCGCTTGCTTCAGGTCAAGGCCTTCTTGGCTGATCCATCTGCATTTGTGGCTGCTGCTCCTGTGGCTGCTGCCACCACTGCTGCACCTGCTGCTGCCGCAGCCCCAGCCAAGGTTGAAGCAAAGGAAGAGTCGGAGGAATCGGACGAGGATATGGGATTTGGTCTCTTTGACTAATCACCAAAAAGCAACCAATTCAGCCAAGTTTATTTGTGAAACAAGGAAATAAAGGCTTACTTCTCTTAAAAGTCTCTGAACTTTTCATTTTGTACTTGTTGAGGTTTACAGTGCTGTATACTAGACATTAGAGCCATGGTAGAGCAGTAGAGCTTTATTTGAAGTGGATGTTTCTTTCCTTTTTTTTTTTTTTTTTTTTTTAAACATTTTATTTTTTTTTTAACTTTATTTATGATAGTCACAGAGAGAGAGAGAGAGAGAGAGAGGCAGTGACACAGGCAGAGGGAGAAGCAGGCTCCATGCACCGGGAGCCCGATGTGGGATTCGATCCCGGGTCTCCAGGATCGCGCCCTGGGCTAAAGGCAGGCGCCAAACCGCTGCGCCACCCAGGGATCCCTCCTTTTTTTTTTTTTCTTTCCAGTGTTCTTTTTGTAATTAAGTGAGGTGCTGCTTTCCCAGCATTCAGTACCACCCAGCTTTAACTATTTTCTAAGGATTTTATTTTTAAGTAATCTCTTCACCCAACTCAGATCAAACTCATAACCCAGAGATTAAGAGGTGCATGCTCCACTGACAGAGCAGCCAGCGCCCCTAACTCTTTCTATGATACCAGGTTTCTTATTTCCATGGCCATCTGGCCACTAGCCTGGGTCCCTCTAAGATACTTTTGAGTAGGTGTAGTGTCTGTTGGGATGATGCCAGTGCATTATCTAACCATGGAGATCCAATTCTTGAGAGGTGGTGACTAAGAAAATGATTGCTGCATGGGTAGGTGTTTTCCTTCTGGTTAGAAATATGTACTGGGTCCTGATGTAAAGGTATTTGTTGTAACTGGGTTTCTGACTATGGTTGGGAGGCCACTGCTAAGAGGGCCAAGAGCTAAGCTGTGCAGACCCCCTTCAATACATTAGTATGTAGTTGGCCCATCCATACACTGAAAATTCAGACCGTGCCCTGTGGACGGTGAGGCCCTTTCCTAATGTCCGCCTTCAACTCCCAGCCTGGCAGGCTTCTGCCTGGACAGGCCCCTCTTCATCTGGATCCTCTGCTGGCAGCCAGGCTGCCCCTTGGTCCCTAGCTGCTGGGTCGTCCACCCCTGGGCTACCAGCTCGGGAGAAGATGGTAGATGGAGGTTTCCCTTTTACTAGGTCAGTTCTGCCATCTAAAACTGCTCTAAAGAATGGTCTTCACTCAGTACAGGTCCACGTGGGGGACTCCGGGAAGGCGGGTCGGAGGCTACGGGGCGGTCTCCCCGCATTACAAATTCTCAAAGACCTTCGTCCCCCACGACGCCAGGCTGAGAGGGGCCCCCGAGCTGAGGAGGGGGCCCCGGGTAGGGGGCCTCGACCGTTCCCAGCGCCGGCCCAGGCACCCGATCCCGCTGCCCGCCTCCCCGCGGGGCTGCCGCGGCCGCCGTCCCGCCCGGGGGCGCCAGGCCCGGCCCCAGCGGGCTCCCGGCCTCGCCCTGCCGCGTGGGCCCGCGCTGTGACCCGGAAGCGCTCCGGAAGCGGTTCCGGAGTCAGCGCCGGCAGGATGGCGGCGGACACGCAGGTGAGGCGGGCGGCTGCGGGGCCAACGCGGCCAGCGACTGGGTGTGGACGGCGGCCGCCGAGCCAGACCGCTCCTGCCGCTGGCCTAGGGGCCGGGGGGGCGGGGGGCAGTGGCTGCGGAGGGCGCGACCCTGGGGCCGCGTCGGCCGGGCTCATCGCGGGTCTTGGTCCGGCCCGGCCCGCGCGGCGCAGACTGTCCCCGGGCTGGAGGAGTCCAGGACTCCGGCCGCGGCTTCCGCAGCGGCGCCCGGCGGGGCCCTCCCTCACCCTGGAGTTGCAGAAGTTCGCCTCTACGAGTCTCTGCTGCGTTTCTCCGAGTCCCCCGGCAGCGAAGCCCCGGCCAACACCGACTCTTCTTAAACTTTACGTTCAGCAGAGGTTTCTGTAGTACCGGCTATGTGCAGAGACTTAGAGCACAGCCTTTGGATTTCTGCAGAGCCGAGTTTGAGTCTCAGCTCGTTGATTTCCACGAGATGCCGGGCAAGTTACTTAGTCCCTCCAAGCCTCTTTCCGTCTATAAAATGGGGCTAAGGTAGTACCTCCGGTAGAGGTTTGCTGTGAGGATTCAGGGAGATAAAGTAGGGCACTTTATACGTTGTTGGTTGTTATTAGAGCCTGCTTAAAAATAAAAGAAGCTTTACTACCTTGGAAGGGCCTTATGACCCTCGAGTGTAATTCAGGAAAATATTTGGGGAAAAACTTTTTCCTCCACCTTAGCCTTGCTTGTAGTTGTGAGTGTTTTAGAGTGAAAAGACAATCATATGGAAAAAGGAACCGGTGTCTAAGGGACAGCTTGGCTTCCTTGGATCAACAGGGAGAAGAGACTAAATTTGATTTTGATGGGGAGGTTCTGAGGCCGGAGAGTGAGCACTTAAGGAACATTGGGAAGTTGTGTATTTGAGAATTTCCTGTGCAAGGAGCTGGTAATTTGTTTCAGTTCAGTTATACTGAATCCTGGAAAGAAAAGCTTAGTCTGTTGGGTATTTTGGAAGGAGTTAGGGGGACGCATAATGTTTAACATTAATACTCAAGTGCAGAAACCTCTCTCTAGAGCTGTGTTATTCAGGAGGGTAGCCACTAGCCATGTGGGTATTAAATGGCTAGTTAGTGAAAAGTAAATGAAATGAAAAATTTAGTTCTTCATTGCACTAGCCACTTTTCAGCATGTGGATAGCCACATGTGGCTGGTAGCCACCGTACTGGACAGTGCAAAAGAACAATTTGCATCATCACAGAGTTGGACAGTGCCACCACTCTAGAGAGAAACTTGAACTTTAAAGCTGTTTGCATCTGGTCACACCAACAAAAGACTTCTCTGAAAGATCATGGAATGCATTTCTTTAGTTTTCTGACGGGGTCTCAATTCATTTTCTGATGAATAGAAAGAAGAGCCCTGAACCTAAAAAGTTCTTTCAACTTTTTGAGAGAAACTATAGCCAAGAATTTAATATTATCCAGGAAAAGCAGCTCTGTGGGAATTCTAGGTAGAGAGTGGGTTGTATTCATGCATCTATTTTTGCTGTTTCCTCAACTCTCACTAAAAGTAATAAAAGGTTTTAAAAAGGATTCCCACAGAGATTGGGAGAGTAGAGAGCAGACAACAGCAGCAAACTTTTGGAAACTAGAAAGGGATGACTGGGAAGGATTTAGCAGACCTAAGGAAAATGAATCCTAAGCCAGCGGTTGGGAAAGCTGAGAAGCCAGCTGGTTCACATGGCAGAATCTCTGACACACGGAAGCTGGGGGGATCAGCTACCCTCTGGAAGTGAGGGTGACTGGGCGGGGCTAACTTAGGAGGATTGGTGGAAAGCCCTTTTCTGATGCAGTCAGATCCCCGCTGTCTTTCTCCACCTTGGCAAAAGCCTGAACTTTTCTCTCTGGAAAGTGTAAAACAGGATCACTGTGAGGACTAGTGTAGGAGGTCCAATATCCAAGGAAATCATCTGCAGAGTAATTCAGGAAACTTGTCCTGAACTGGAGGGTGTGTTTCCAGATCAAAAATACTCAGCACAGTGGATGAAGATAGACTCACAACAAAGCACATTAGTGTGAAATTTTATTTTTTAATTTTTAAAAAAGATTTTATTTATTTGAGAGAGAACACGAGCTGGGTGGGGGTGATGAGGACAGAGGGAGAGGGAGAAGCAGACTCCCCGATGAGCAGAAAGCCAGACATGAGGCTCAATCCCAGGACCTGGAGCTTATGACCTGAGCCGAAGCAGACGCCCAAAAAACTGAGCCACCTAGGTGCCCTGTGTGAAATTTTAGAACCTTGGACACAAAGAGAAGATCCTAGAACTTTGCAGGGCAAAAGTCAGGTCTTAGACAAAGAATCAAAAATCAGCATGGCAGGGGTGCCTGGGTGGCTCAGCTGGTTAAGCGCCTGCCTTTGGCTCAGGTCACGGTCCCAGGGTCTTGGGATTGAGCCTGGAGTCAGGCTTCTAGCAGGGAGCCTGCTTCTCCCTCTCCCTCTGCCTGCCTCTCTCTCTCTCTCTCTCTCTCTCTCTCTCAAATAAATAAAATATTTTAAAAAAATTAACAGCATTGAACTTTGTAACACTAAAAGCTGGAGCTCAGTGAGAATGTCTCCAGTAGTCTGAGGGAAAATGATTTCAACCTAATATTCTGTATCCAAACAAACTTAAGTGTGAAGCTAGAACATTTTCAGATTTGCAAGGACTTCACAAAATGGAGAACGTGCTCCATCTAAACACAAGAAAAAGTACATTTTTAGGGTGATACACTGTGTTGCAGCTATAGAGGGTCACCTACCAAATCGGGCCACGTCATCAAGTTCTGGGAGAGACTTCTTTAGGAAGATGGAATTTGGTAGAATACCTGGTCTGCCCAAATGTACAAGTGGTAAAAAGTTTGGGATCAAAGTGCAAATTAGAACAGATAAAGCAAACTGAGGGCAGATGGGAAAGCGCATTTATTAACTCCAGGGTTAATAAAACTGTGTAGGATAGTAAACATAATGTATTAAATGGAGGTCAAGTGGGGCGCCTGGGTTCCGTTGGGTGTCAGATTCCTGATTTTTGGCTCGGGTCATGATCTCAGAGTGGTAGGGTCAGGCTTCAAGCTCAGCAGGGAGCCAGCTTGAGTTTCTCTCTGTACCTCTGCCCCTCCTCATGCTTGGGTGCACGCACATGCGTGTACTCTCTAAGTAAATAAAATCTTAACAAAATAATTAGTGGTTGGGCAGCCCCAGTGGTGCAGCGGTTTGGCGCCGCCTGCAGTCTGGGGTGTGATCCTGGAGACCCGGGATCGAGTCCCACATTGGGCTCCTTGCGTGGAGCCTGCTTCTCCCTCTGCCTGTGTCTCTGCCTCTCTCTCTCTCTCTCTCTGTGTGTGTGTCTCTCATGAATAAATAAAATCTTAAAAAAAAAATTAGTGGTTAAATGCCTTCCATTTACATACAGCGTAAACACTGAATAGTAAGCTAGCCCATATTATGAAACTGAGGAATTATGTTGGGGAAATGGGGAGGGTAGGAGGTGGGGTTGGAGAAAGAGCTACTATAGAAGGCAATACAACTGAAAAACCAAGTAGTAGTAGCACAGACAAGTTATTTAGAGATTATGGAGGTAGCTCCCAAAATCATGAGCCAGAATTGATAAAAGAGGGTGCCCTTGGGGAGTGAAGGCAAGAGACTGATTTTTCTGGCAGAGTTTCCAGAACTCTTCAGCTTTGACTTTTTTTCAAGTATAGTTGACATGATGTTGACTCCTTAATTATCTGTATGTATGACTATAAAAAGAAAAGACAGTATTAAAACAATCACTTATGTGAAAGAGTTTTTTTTTTTAATTTTTATTTATGATAGTCACAGAGAGAGAGAGAGAGAGGGGGGCAGAGACATAGGCAGAGGGAGAAGCAGGCTCCATGCACCCCATGCACCAGGAGCCCGACATGGGATTCAATCCCAGGTCTCCAGGATCATGCCCTGGGCCAAAGGCAGGCGCCAAACTGCTGCGCCACCCAGGGATCCCTATGTGAAAGAGTTTTGACATGAGTTCTCACTGCTGGTAGAATTATATCAGG
The DNA here is from genome assembly GCF_048418805.1 of Vulpes vulpes. Lineage (NCBI taxonomy): Eukaryota > Metazoa > Chordata > Mammalia > Carnivora > Canidae > Vulpes > Vulpes vulpes. The sequence continues at coordinate 16,304,705 of NC_132789.1, read as the reverse complement.
GAATTAAATATTTAAAAAAAACCTTAGCATAATTTTGTTTCTCTATAAACCCTTGAATCTGACTTTACTATAAGGCCTGTCTCTGAAATAGCCTTAGAAGAAAAAGATGAGGGCACCAGTGTGTTAGTTACTTGGGGCTTACCATGGCCTCTCCTAGTGCTCATGTATCCATGACTTTCTGTTCTCTAGCTTAGAGAATATTGGAATATTGCTCAGGAGCAGATTTTCAGGAGTATTTGAAATCTGTCCTGTCCCGTCCCATCCCCCGTGATACCCCCCCTTCCTCCCGTGCAGCTGCGCTAACATGGTTGGTGGTTGAAAACTAAGGGCCAGTTGGCAGTGGTTTATAGACCTATCGGTTTCAGGCTTAGTTTCAAAAATACAGGTGCTGTGGCTTTCAACCCAGTCTGAGCAGTGACTGGGAATCTGCTCTTTCATCACCTGTAAAGTGGGGATACTGATGCCTACCTTAGAGGCTCGAGCGTTGCTAGTTTAGTAGCTGACCTGTTACAAGAGAAGAGTAAATGCTCTACGTAGGTTCTCTCCCTTAGCCACTAACTGTCCTATGAGATAGGTGCTATTACCTGCATGGTATAGATGGGGAACTGATGGTCAAGGAGAGGATATATATATATATATATATTTTTTTTTTTAAATTTTTATTTATTTATGATAGTCACACAGAGAGAGAGAGAGAGGCAGAGACACAGGCAGAGGGAGAAGCAGGCTCCATGCACCGGGAGCCCGACGTGGGATTCGATCCCGGGTCTCCAGGATCACACCCTGGGCCAAAGGCAGGCGCCAAACCGCTGCGCCACCCAGGGATCCCTATATTTTTTTTTTTAAAGATTTATTTATTAGAGAGCCTGCTTGGAGAGAGGCAGAGAGAGAAATAATTTTTTTTTTTTTTTAAGATTTTACTTATTTATTCATGAGAGATACAGAGAGAGGCAGATGCAGAGGGAGAAGCAGCTCCCTGTGGGGAGCCTGATGCAGGACTTGATCCCAAGACCCCGGGATCACACCCTGAACCAAAGGCAGACAGTCAACCACTGAGCCACCCAGGTGCCCAAGAGAAAGAATCTTAATTGGACTCCGCATTAAGCACAGAGTCCAGTGCAGGGCCTAATACCAAGACCCTGAGATCATGACCTAAGCGAAAATCAAGTCGCTTAACCTCCTGAGCCACCCAGGCGCCCCAGGGAAATGACATAATTTGACGGAGTGTCTACAGCTGGTAAGAGGCAGAGCTAGGATTCAATCTCTTTGCTCTCCATCTTTCAGCCACTGTACTTCCATTCTGCTCATGACCTGCCAGGATGTGGATATTCCCCATGTGGGAGGCTAACAAGAGTTGAATAAAGGATACGCACTGGCATGTAGTGGGTCCTCACTGGATTTTACATAATTCTGGAAGTATATTTTCTGTGGTGAGGGTTTGGCCTTCTGCCTTGCCTTTTTTTTGTGTGTAAATTTGAGTAAGGTGTATTGACCGGTTGACTGGGTTAAAGTAGCACATGTCAATTGGGGGTGATTTTGCCCACTAGGAGATATTTCACAATGTCTGGAGACAGTTGGGATTGTCAACTGAGGCAGGAGGAGTGGAGTACTGTTACTGGCATTTAGAGGGTAGAGACCAGGAATGCCATTCAGAATCCTACAATATAGGAACACAGCCTCACAGCAAGAATTATCTAGCCCCAAATGTCTGCAGTGTGGAGGTTGAGAGACCTTGGGTCAGAGAGAACCACCTTGAATTCTGTATCCACTTCCCCAGCATACATACTCATTGTTTCGTAGTTTGCTGAAATTTTCTTTGTGGACTTGGTCTTCACAGGTTTCCGAGACACTAAAACGTTTTGCGGGGAAGGTGACAACGGCCAGTGTGAAGGAACGGAGAGAAATCCTCAGTGAACTGGGGAAATGTGTTGCCAGAAAAGGTATTTGTTTTCTATCCATGTGGCCAAGAGACAATTCCATTTCAAAGTAAATTGTGCTTTCTGTGTAGAACCATGGCTGCTGCTTCCCTTGCCATATTTGCTTGTTGTCCTGCGCATTGAAACAGTTGGCTTGGGATGCCTGGGTGGCTCAGCAGTTGAGCATCTGCTTTTGGCTCAGGGTATGATCCCAGGGTCTGGGATCAAGTCCCACATTGGGCTCCCTGTAGGGAGCCTGGTTCTCCCTCTGCCTGTGTCTCTGCCTCTCTCTCTCTCTGTGTCTCTCATGAATAAATAAAATCAAGAAAGAAAGAGAGAAAGAAAGAGAGAGAGAGAGAGAGAAAGAAAGAAAAGGAAGGAAGGAAGGAAGGAAGGAAGGAAAGAAAGAAAGAAAAGAAAGAAAGAAAGAAACAGTTGGCTTAGCAGAGAGTTGATCCATTTAGGTACCAAAGGTTTTTTTTTATAGTTTTCACCATTTTGATTGGAAATATTTCTAAAAGATACTAGGAATCTTAAGTAATTTACTAGAAGCAAAAACATTTTCTTTATGACTTGGGGCACCATTTTTCCCAGGCTGTGTTCCATGGAAGTCAGCAAGATGGTAATAGGGGATTGACCAGTAAAGATTACAAGGTCAGGGATGCTTGGGTGGCTCAGTGGTTGAGTGTCTGCCTTTGGCTCCCAGGATTCATGATCCCAGAATTCTGGGATCAAGTCCCACATGGGGGTAGCATGCTTCTCCTTCTGCCTATGTTTCTGCCTCTCTCTGTCTCTTATGAATAAATAAATAAAATCTTAAAAAAAAAAAAAAAGATTTCAAGGTCAGATAAGTTTCGGAAATGTCAACATTTTCTACTTCCCTCTGGGAGATTCACAGCATATTCCAGGAAGATATTCTAATTTTATTAAGCTTTTTTTAATCCAGTGCTTCCCTTGAACCTCTTTTTTTTTTTTTCTTTTTTCCCTGAAAGCCTGTTCAGGGTTGGGGGAACACATTTTGAGAAATTCTGAGCACATGTGGTTATCATGACTCTGTTCTGTAACTGAGGTCTATCCCTACATTCAGTTGGGATGTGTAAGACTAGTTTGCCTTCATATAACACTGTTAACTACACTGGAACTGAAAAAAAAAAAAGACTAGTTTGCTTTCATCCAATAAATCCTAATTAGCTTTTGAATTACCTTTTGGTGTGTTTTTACTGTATAGCATTGATTATCAAAGCGTGGTCCCTGGACTAGCAGCATCACCATCACGTCAGAACTTGTTTGAGATCCGGATTCTCGGCTCTATCCCAGAAACTCAGATTTAGAAACCATGGGGGCAGCGCCCAGCATCTGTGTTTCAGCAAGCCCTCTAAGTGATTCCTGTGTTTGCTGAAGTCTGAGCATCATGGCCTTGTAGAGTTGGGTCTCCCTGTCCCCCAGCTTTCACTTCTTGTTAGTAAAGAGCCTGCTTCACCCAATCGCTCATTTGCTGCTTCTGATTCACTGCTGCCTGGTTACATACCCAAGCATTTTATTTTATTTTATTTTATTTATTATTTATTCATGAGAGACTCAGAGAGAGAGGGGCAGGGGCAGAGGGAAAAGTAGGCTCCATGCAGGGAGCCCAATGTGGGACTTGATCCCAGGACTCCAGAATCACGCTCTGGGCCAAAGGCAGGCGCTAAACTGCTGAGCCACCCAGGCGTCCCATACCCAAGCCTTTTAAAGTTGCATGTAAATTTGGTACATTCCTGTTTGTCAGCTTCAAAGAGAGTCTCCTCTGCATTAACACTTTAATATATGAGTTTTATGGCACCTTCAAAAGTTTCTCTTGTCACCTTTCATAACAGAGTTGTAGTTAGAAAAGGCTGCTATGTGACAAGGTACTGGCTGTACACACCTTCCAAGCCTTAGTGGTTGACCCTCCTGCTATGTAACTGCTGAATACTACATTTTTCCCATCTTATGGAGGAAGGCATTTGACACACAGGTGAAGTTTATGAACCATTCAAGACTTTTTCAGGGTGATTTTACTCATTAGCCACCCTGAAGTTCTGCCATTCAGGGTGAATAATACTTGTAAGTTGTTTATTTTTTAAAGATTGATTTTATTTATTTATTTATTTATTTATTTATTTATTTATTTATTTATTTATGTGTTTATTTAAAATATTTTTTTTATTTATTCATGAGAGACAGAGAGAAAGAGAGGCAGAGACATAGGCAGAGGGAGAAGCAGGCTCCCTATGGGGAGCCTCATGTGGGACTCGATCCTGGGATCATGCCCGGAGCCCCAGGCAGATGCTCAGCCACTGAGCCACCCAGGCATCCCATGTAAGATGTTTAGTCACCTCTGATGTGCACATTGATGGTGGAAAGTTAACTACCCCACATGAAATCTTTAGTTCTCAAATTTCTAATTTTCTGAGTCTAATGAGGAGGTATTGCACAGTGATAATCATTCTGGTCTCTCTTTCATTTGGAGTAGTAGATAACGAAGTGAGTCCGTGTGACCCGGTTCAAGTTCCTTAACTTGTCTGAGCCTGTCTCCTTGGTTTGAGCATGGAGATTGCTATAGTACCTCCCCCGCAGGGTTATTAGTGTGAGGAGTAAATGAGAACACGTATGGATGGCACTTAACACTGTGCCTGGCTCTGGTGAGCACCCAGTGTATATTAGCCCTCGGCCACACTGGTTTCTGGTCCCCATCTCTCTTTTCCTTGGTCACTGAAGTAGCCACGAGTCCAGGGGAATAGCGCCTGACAGGCAGAAGTGGCCACAGGTTGGTTTTCCATTACTGACCCCTGTCGTTCCAGCCAGAGTATCTCTTTTCATGTGGCTGGCCTGCTCGGGTTCCTAGGCCTCCGTTCTTCATCTTGAGGTGGCCTCAGTCATATATCATATATCATATACCCATCATAGAGGGATTAGTTGAGGAACCATGTGTCAATGCTTAGGGCAGGATCTGGCATTTTGCACTTTGGGAGTACTAATTAAGTCTTCCTTCTCTTCTTCCTCATGTGTCCTGATGGCCATCATGCATCTTGCCTCTGCACTTGTGCTCCTATGGTTAGCATCAGCGTGTACATTTTTCTCTTGCCATTTTTCTATAGCTTATGGATCTATTAGGCTAAACTTATGTTCTTAGAACCTTCAGAAGCCACTCCAGTTAGAGGTGCTCTGCCCTTCTCTGATCCCTTAGAGCACTTTAATTTTGTCCATCATGCATCTTGCCTCTGCACTTGTGCTCCTATGGTTAGCACTCAGCATGTACATTTTTCTCTTGCCATTTTTCTATAGCTTACGGATCTATTAGGCTAAACTTATGTTCTTAGAACCTTCAGAAGCCACTCCAGTTAGAGGTGCCCTGCCCTTCTCTGATCCCTTAGAGCACTTTAATTTTGTCCTATTTTTAGAAATGTTTTGTTAGAAGAAACACAAGGAGTTCACATACCATAAGCAAACAGCCAACTGAGTCTTCACAAACTAGACAAACCTGTGTAACCAGCACCAAGGTCTAAGCAGCAGAATAGTCCTTGTGCCCCAGAAGTGCCACTTGCCCAGATGTTAGGTTTTTGAGGCCACTGTATCACCTTAGTTTCGTTCGTGTAATGGGTATCTACCTGAGAGCCTTTTTAAATTTTTAATTTATTTATTAGAGAGAGAGTGTGTGAGGGCGTGGGGGAGCAAGTGAGGGTAGGAGCAGAGAGAGGAACAAGCAGACTCTTTACTGAGTAGGGAGCCTGGCATGGTGCTTGATCTCACAACCCTGAGATTATTACCTGAGCTGAAACCAAGAGACGGACACTTAACCGGCTGTGCCACTTAGGCACCCCCGAGAGTCTTTTCCTGGAGTCCGATTTTGCTGTGGATTTTTCCTCCAGGGAATTCCATCTCTAACCTACAGGAAGTGTCTGATGGGTAGGAGATCATGTCTGGTAGAATGCCTGGCTCAAGCAGGTGTTCACAAAGTAGCTTGTATTGACTACTCTCTGTGTGATCTTTGGTTTCAGATCTGCCAGAGGGAGCAGTGAAAGGGCTCTGCAAATTATTCTGCTTGACTCTGCACCGGTACAGGTGAGTCTCAATTGAAGGCCCTGTGCCCACAGCCCTTTGTGCAAAGAGGTGGTGCAGGAGAGCTGTTAAGAGTCCAGGTTTTGGAGCTGTGTCACATCTTAGCTATTGGATCCTGGGCAAGTTACTCAACTTCCCTGTGCCTCTGTTTTCCTCATCTGCAGAATGGGGGTGGTACTGTTACCCACCCCTCAGTTGGTAGTTGGTAAGTGTAGAGCTTCCAGAACAGTGTCTGCTACGTCATGAGTCTGTATGCTGTCAACAGGCATGCATGCACTTGGCCCAGTTTTGAGGTCCATAAGTCAGTGTTCCATAAATGTGTTGCCCTCACAGCCTTGATGGCTCCTTTGCCCTTATTAGCTGCCTCCAGAACTCCAGAAGGAGGTAGATTTCTCTAGTTATTTCTTAATCCCATCCTCTGTGATCCACTGGAATACAGTACAATCCAGTCTTCCAGAGAAAGATCAGCACTCAGCCCAAGCCACCTTGTCCCTGCCCCCCAGTGTTCACCTTTTCCTTTCTTTCTTTTCCTTAGAGATGCAGCCTCCCGCCGGGCCCTGCAGGCAGCCATCCAGCAGTTGGCAGAGGCCCAGCCAGAGGCCACTGCTAAGAATCTTCTGCATTCTCTGCAGTCTTCAGGCATTGGCTCCAAAGCTGGTGCCCCCAGGTAAGAGAGAAAGGTACGGCCTACGGGGGCTTGCTGGAGTCCTGTTCGGGAGAAGCTGGTGCAGATGAGCTGCGCCGAGCAGGTGTGAGCATGTCTCTCTTTCCTCTCTGAAACTTTGGCGCCAGCAGTCCACCCATTGCGATAGGAGGAGCCAGGATCTCAGGCCCAGTGCGCAAACCACTTTCCCAAGGAACAGGGTTGAGAAATCAGTGGAAGTGAGGCCATTTTGAGGGGAATCATATACCCGTTGGACACAATATGGGAAACCATCTTTTTGTTTCTATAGTTGTGAGCTCTAAGAGGTGGGAGTTTGGCTAATGAGGCTTGCATGCCTTGTCATGAGTTGTTACAGATGACTTATTAGGAGCCAGTTTCAAGTTCTGTCCAGTTGTAGGTCAAGGGAGAGTCCTATATACCAGGCAGAGCCTTGTGTTGAGCATTTGTCCTCAAGATGGAGGGTGCTGCCCTGCACTTACCTTCTGCCTCCCCTCCCCTCTACAGTAAGAGTAGTGGCTCTGCTGCCTTGCTGGCCCTGTCCTGGACCTGCCTACTGGTGCACATTGTCTTTCCCTCAAGAGCCAAGCGGCAAGGAGACATCTGGAACAAACTGGTAGGTTCCCTAGGTCTTTGGAGTAGTGACGGTCAGCTCTCTGCATAGAGTTAGGACTTGTTTAAGCACCTTCTTTGGCCAGTGGCTCTTCTTGGTGCTGGGTGACTTAGCACTGTGAATTGTCCCGAGGTATGTGACTTCACTGGATTGAGCATGGGTGTAACATCATTACACCCATCTGGTTATCACATGTTGAGCTTCTGTCAAGCATGGTACTAGGTTCTGGGAGTCCACTGATGAGCAAAAGAAAGGCAATTCCTGCCTTCATGGCATATGTGGAAGACTTGACAGGCCAGAGCAGGGAAGACAGGAAGAAAGCAAGTCAATCAGAAAATATAATAATGTAAATAATTTTTTTTTCCTGGTTAATCATTCCTTTCCCTGTATTTGGATTTCAGTGTTGAACTGGCTAATGGAATGGAATTCTTGCCATGTGTTTTGGTCCTTTAATTCTCTCCTCTTGTTCTGTGCCTCCTTCTTCCACATTCCCTGCCTTGCCTGTCTACATATCTGCTAATCAGAGATGGTCCAATAGGCCAGGTCAGGAGGTTGTTTTGAATATCTAGATGTGCTTAGTGGAAGGCAAGAGGAATGGTCTTATGGTTCATTAAAAAGGAGCCTGAGGTATGGCTCTGATTCTCAGTCATTATATTTGGCTGTATATGTAACTTCTGAGCCTGCTTCCCGTGTCTGCAAAGTGGGAAAAAGTGCTACCTACTCCATCTACCTCCATGAGTTGTTATGAAGAGGGTCTCAAGACGAAGTGTGAAAGGGCCATGGAAACGTACAGAGGGCTGTGCAGGTGAATGAGGAGTGGCACTAGAAAACTGTAACGCCTCTCCCAAAGTAGCCTACTAGTAGGAAACAGTGACGGTCCTGTCCCTGGGAGCTTACCTAGCACGCCTCTGGGGATGACCATGGAGTGGCCATCAGTGATGACTGAAGGATAAGAACACTGAAACCTGGCAGGTAATAGATTGGAATTGGACCCCCTTCAGAGTGTGGGTTTCATTGCTACCAAGGCCTCTTTGTAAGATGCTTTATCATGGTTCCCTCATTGAAGATATCTCCAGTGATCTCTTAAAGCCATTATCCCAGGTAAGTAAGTATGCTTGTGGGTTAGTGAGGGGCAGGGATCATCCCTGGAGTGTTGTGTTTATGGTACAAAACACATCAGGGGCATGAGACCATGTTTGTTTTTCCTGTGTCTTGAATCTGGGTTTTTCCTTTACTTGTTGCCAGTGTTGACCTCAACTATACACATAGTTGTATAGGTTGTATAGGTTGAAATGCATTCAGTTACTCAAATATCTGTTGAGGGCCTCTACGTGCTGGCCCCTGTTCTAGGAGCTGGGGCAAAGCTGGGAACAAGAAAGAGGACCTTGCCCTCTTGGAGCTTACACCTTCTTCTTCTTCTTTTTTAAAGAGTTTATTTATTCATGAGAGACACAGAGAGAGGCAGAGACACAGCCAGAAGGAGAAGCAGGTTCTCTGAGGGGAGCCTGATGTAGGACTCAATCTCAGGACCCCGGGATCACTACCTGAGCCAGAGGCAGATGCTCAACCACTGAATACCCAGGCGCCCCTTTACACCTCTTTTTTAAAGAATTTCTTGTAAGATTTACTTATTTATTTGTGAGTGAGACAGAGAGAGAGCGCACACATGTGGGGAGGAGCAGATGGGGAAAGAAAGGGACAAGTAGACTCTGCTGAGTGTGGAACCCAAGGTGGGGCTTGATCTCAAGACCCTGAGATTGTGACCTGAGGTGAAACCAAGAGTTGGGTATTCAGCTGACTGAACCACCCTTGTGCCTCAGAGTTTCTCATTCTTGATTTACGATCCTGAGTGGTTGTCCTGCAGTATATGTAACAAGTATCCTGCTGATGACTATTTATGTTATCTACATTTTTTTACTGTAAGCAAATGCTACAGTGAAAAAACTTGTACATCTGTCATTTTGTATACATGCAAATGGAGCACAGCAGACTTCCTAAGCATACCCTTTGTCCCAGGGTGGCCAGTCACATTGCTCGCCAGTTACCGTGGGTGTTTGTGATATAGAAAGTCTCTAAGATTTTTTTATTTTATTTTATTTATTTATTCATGAGAGACACAGAGAGAGAGAGAGGGAGGTAGAGACACAGGCAGAGGGAGAAGCAGGCTGCATGCAGAGAACTCGACGTGGGACTCGATCCCGGGTCTCCAGGATCAGGCCCTGGCCTGAAGGCGGTGCTAAACCGCTGAGCCACCCAGGCTGCCCATCTCTAGGATTTTTAAGTTGAGCACCGATGATGTGTTTCACTCTGGATCGAACAGTGATCTCCACACAGGCTAGGATCATCCTATTGGATCCCTTCACTTCTATATTTCAAGTGCCTAGTGTAGTGCCTGCCATTTAGTCAATATTCAGCAAGTATTTGTGGAATTAATAAAGGAAGAGTTAAGGCAGGTATGAAACAGGGTGCTTATCCTTTTCCTGAATGGCACTTACTTCACTGGAATTATATATTCATTTGTGTGCTTTATTTTGTGGTATCTTTTTCTCCCTCTGAACTATATGGTGCATGAAAGTAGAGCCTGTGTCCGTCTCTTTCTCCATGTGTTTTCACTGTGTGACTCATAGGTGCTCTGTGTATATTTATTAATAAAGTGCTTGAGTGAAGATGTAATTCTGGGATAGGGCCAAGTGTCGGGGGGTGGAGGGAAGAGGATCGGGCTGGAGTTGAGTGATGAAGGTCTTGGGCAGAGCGTGAGGGCCACGGGACCTCCATTCGCATTTCATGTCCTGACTTGAGCCTCTCCCTGTCCTGACAGGTGGAGGTGCAGTGCCTGCTCCTGGTGGAGGTGCTGGGTGGCTCCCACAGGCACGCCGTGGATGGTGCTGTGAAGAAGCTCAGCAAGCTGTGGAAAGAGGTGACAGGAGGCATAGAGGGTGGTGGGCATCGCTTCTTTTGTGCCACCCCCGCTGCCATGTGATAATAACACCTGTTTTATACTTTCCTCTTCAGAACCCTGGACTGGTGGAACAGTACTTGTCAGCCATTCTCAGCCTAGAACCCAACCAGAACTATGCAGGCATGCTGGGGCTGCTGGTGCAGTTCTGCACGAGCCACAAGGAGATGGATGTGGTCAATAGACACAAGGCAGGTGGACTTGCTGGGGGCAAAGAGGGGGAGCTTGCTTTGCTCTGGTGGCCCCAGCTTCTGTCCTCATCTGGAGCTTGTTGGTTTTCTCAATATGAAACCCTGGCGTTTTCTCCATGATATCTGAAGTTTTTGGTGCCAGAAAGTTTTCCCTCCAGCTCTGGCTTGGGGAGAATCCTGGCAATTATTGGGATGATAATTTGCCCGTTCATGCAGTGATTTATTCTCCTGCAGGTGAGCAGCTGCCGTGTGCCAAGCACTATGCTAGCTGTTTGGGTTGCAGCAGGGATCCAGGGAGCTGTGATCCCTGCCCTCGGGGAGTTGCATATGAGGAGTCTGCCATCAGACAGATAGTCATCTAATTACAAATGTGATAAGTGCTACAAAGAAAAAGGGCAGGGATCCCTGGGTGGCGCAGCGGTTTGGCGCCTGCCTTTGGCCCAGGGTGCGATCCTGGAGACCCGGGATCGAATCCCACATCAGGCTCACGGTGCATGGAGCCTGCTTCTCCCTCTGCCTGTGTCTCTGCCTCTCTCTCTCTCTCTCTCTCTGTGTGACTATCATAAATAATAAATAAAAAATTTTAAAAAAATTAAAAAAAAAAAAGAAAGAAAAAGGGCAGGAAGCAGTAATACTGTGTATTGGGGGACCTGACAGAGGCCATGTGTTGGGGGCATAGCTCTTATGAAGGAACTTAAAAGGTGAATAGTATTAGCAAGGTCAGGATGTGAGGAGGGGTGTTTTGGGCAGAGAAAGCAGCCCACGAGAAGCTAGGCAGGGGAGGCGATTGGGGCTGGAGAGATGTGAGAGGCGGCCTGGCAGCCAGGCCAAGGACTTTGGACTGAATCCAAGCAGCTCTGGAAAGCTGTGGAAGGTTTTAAAATGATGAGTGGCATGATCAGTGGGCCCTCTGTGTGTGACACTGAAATTCGGGCACTGATTTGTATTTTGTTTCTGTATGTATGTATTTTATTTATTTTTTACTGATTTGTAATTTTCAGAGGCACTCTCACAAAAAGGATCTTTAGGCCAGCGATGAGATGCCCAGAATGTTGGTCTAAATAGTCTTTGTATTCTCTAGAGTGCCCTGCTGGATTTTTATATGAAGAACATCCTGATGAGCAAAGTAAAGCCTCCGAAGTATCTGTTGGTGAGTGAGAGGTGGACCTTAGCTGGACAAGCTAAATCCAATTTAAATTCTGATTCAAAGCTATCCTTTATTCTTCGTTCCCATGAGGTCTGGATGCCTGACTCCTTTCTCTTTGTAGGATAGCTGTGCCTCTCTGCTCCGATACATGTCCCACTCGGAATTTAAGGATCTGATACTGCCCACCATACAGAAGTCCTTACTTAGGAGTCCAGAGAATGTTATTGAAAGTAGGTCACTGCCAGACAGGTTGGTGGAAGGGAGATGCGTTGACTGATGAGCTGCTTCTCTGATACTTGGCAGCAGAAGTGGTGTGGGTGGGGTGAAGTATGTATTCACTTTGTTCCTCATTGGGACCTTGGGAGAGAGACCAGGGACCCTTTTGAGAATATGTTGAAAGTCACGGGCCCTTTTGCTAAAAGGACGCACAAAAGTATATCTGCTTAGGATACTGCAAACAATTTTAGAGATCCAAGAACTTTCTGGAAACCAGGTTAAGAACCTCTGCTCTACACAATTTGAACTTGGTGTGGAGGTGGCACTTGAAACTGTAGGAATGGGCAGCCCAGGTGGCTCAGCGATTTAGTGCTGCCTGCAGTCCAGGGCATGATTCTGGAGTCCCAGGATCGAGTCCCACATCAGGCTCCCTGCATGGAGCCTGCTTCTCCCTCTGCCTGTGTCTCTGTCTCTCTGTCTCTCACTCTCTCTTTCTCTCTGTGTCTCTCATGAATAAATAAAACCTTAAAAAAAAAAGAAAGAAAGAAACTGTAGGAACAAAGGTGTGACCATTCACTTGACCATATGGAGATAAAGAGGGGTCCGGGTTCTTTGTGACCAGACAGCTGGCCTTACAGCATAGGAGTGTAGGGCAGAAATGGGCATTTATATCTGAGACAGACATGTTGTGTACTTTCTGTCCTCCTTAGCTATTTCCAGTCTGCTGGCATCAGTGACTCTGGATCTCAGCCAGTATGCCTTGGACATTGTGAAAGGACTGGCTAGTGAGTACTGTGACCCCTCTCCAGCTCCTAGAGTGGCACCTTGGGTTTTGGTTGTATTTTCCTAATTATTTTAGGAAAAAGGGCAGGGGACAGCTCAGTTTAGAAAGAAACTACATTTGCACAGTTTCTCGAGATCCTTATAAGGAGAGCACTTTGCTGGGATGGGAGAATGGGGAACGTGGAAAAGACAGAAATGAAAGCCTGGATGCTCAGTTCTTGGCGGCTTCTGAGCTGCAGCTCTCTGTGTCCAGGTCAGCTGAAGTCCAACAGTCCCCGCCTGATGGATGAAGCCGTGTTGGCGCTGCGGAACCTGGCCCGCCAGTGCAGTGACTCTTCGGCGACAGAAGCCCTGACCAGGCACCTGTTTGCTATCCTTGGCGGTGAGTAAGCCTTCCCTGGCCATGGGGATGACTGAGGTGTGGGTGCCGGGACCTGCCTGGGACTCGGGGCTCCAAGTCTGTGTGTGTTGAAGCCGTGTGGCCAAGGGAACACTTGCATTAGGATGTGGACATGTGAAGTGAACAGAAGCATGCGCTGGGCAGTGAAGACAGGGGTGATCTCAGGGTTTTGTTTTGTTTTGTTTTTAATTTAAGTGTGGACGTTATTGTATGTATGAAGGGAAAAGCTAGAGGGAAATACATCAAATTGTTCATAGTGTCTTTGGGTAGTGGGCACGTGAGTGATTTTTAAATATTTTTATGTTTTTTTGTTTCTCAGATTTTCTGTAAGAATTTACTGCTGTTTTAGTCAGAAAAAAATCTAGTGAATGTTATTTTAAATCCAGCTTCATTAAAGAAAGGCTGCTTCTGGAATCAGAAACTGTGTCTTGGTGTCACACACATGATTAATCATCACCCCCTTGGGAAATGTGGCGGATATGAATTTTGAATCTTTACCATCTCTCCTCTCAGGCTCAGAGGGAAAACTGACTATTGTAGCCCAGAAGATCAGCGTCCTCTCAGGTATAGAATCTCTCCTGGGGGTAGCGATAAGTGAAGAAGTAGATGAGGTGTAACGTAACTGTTAGGTAAGGCAGGTCCTTCATTGGATTTGGACTCCTGATAGACAGCCCAGCATGGCTCCTAGGACTCTACTGCCTATCTGTGGGCAGGTGGGACTTGTTTGAGTCCAGCGGGAGGCCTGGTTTTTATATAAGTCAGGATCATCTTGAGGACAGATTGAGGGAAAGACACTGATGGCCAGAGGAGAGGCATGGCTGCTAGGGAAGTGGGCCTCGGCAAGAAGAATCTTGTGTTTGTGATTTTGTGCTGAGCAGGAAATCCCCTGCCTTCCAGGGATCGGGAGTGTCAGTCATCATGTGGTGTCTGGGCCTTCTAGTCAAGTCTTGAATGGGACTGTGACTGAGCTGTTCATCCCATTCCTCCAGCAAGAAGGTAACTGTGCAGCATGGGGAGGATGCAGTTTAGACCTGCTCCAACTCATTTTCACATTCAGAGCAGCCATGAACCCCTTCTCACAGCAAAACTCCCCTGAAGCATTACTGCTTCTTCCCCCTTGTACTCCTGCTTGCTATGGGGCTCTGCTGGCAGCAGTTGGACATGGGTCTGAGATGCTGAACTGACCAGACTTCTACTTCTTGCCTTAGTTCACGAAGGCACCTTGGTGCATGCCGTCTCTGTCCTGGCTCTCTGGTGTAACCGGTTTACCACGGAAGTGCCCAAGAAGCTCACCGAATGGTTTAAGAAAGCCTTCAGCCTTAAGACCTCCACCTCTGCAGTGAGGCATGCCTACTTGCAGTGCATGTTGGCCTGCTTCCGAGGTGAGATGCCTCCCCTGCAGGGGTGACTGTGTCTTCTGGTCATTCTCACCACCCCAGGCCTTCCCTTGGTGGCCCAGCTTACTTGGCATCACTTCTCTTTGAGTTTCGGGCAGCATCGGGCTTAGTCATCCATAAAGCCTGGAATCAGTGCGCAATCTTCACAACCGACTCCAGCTTCTCTCCTTTATCAGACCTTTGAGTCACAAAGCTTTATTTAGAGAGGGTCTGGAACTAGATTGTGTCACTGTATTATCTGAGGTCATGGGGAAGTGATTGATTGCAGGAGGCCTGATTCAAAAGGACCAGCTTCATAGAAACTTGACTTTTGACTTACTAAAAACCAACCACTGCCCTTTCTTTAGGTAGACAAACCTGTCATTTGAGTGTGGGCATCCACCTCTTTCCTAAGCAAAGCTAGAGGAAACTTTCCAATCTGCTTAGGAACTTGATCTCCACCTTTGAGATAGGCTTGTACTTCTTTAAAAAAAAGAGAAAAGAAAAGAAAGTACACTTCTGATGAACTGTGTTTAAAGAAACATCTAAGAGAGTCCAGAACTGCTGATTCCACAGAAGGGTATCCCTTCTCTACAGTGCCTGTTTGTCAATTTGCAGTTCTGCTGCATTGATCAATCTTGATTTTTAGATTGAGTTCTAGATAGCAGAGACTTGGTTTAAACTAGGCTCTTCAGTTTTAAAAGCTTGATGCTTTTAAAATATACATGATATAAAATAAGCCTTTAAAAATTTTTTGGTTTCAAATCCATGACCTCTTCCAAATGAAATATGTTTACTAGTTAAGAAAACATGGATTTAGCTATAGTTTTAATAGATTTCCAAAATATTTTTTCAGTTATTTAGTGGGTTTAGTTTGTAGGTCAGCAGATTGGTTCTGGTTTTGGAATTTGGATAGGGAACTTGTCAGGTTCTTGGGAAGAGCCCCAGACAGAAATTGGTAGGTGTGCAGTGCCCCTGGCTCTCCCTGAACCAGCTGTTTGGCCTTGGGCATCTTTTTTAACTTCTCTTGGTCTGTTTTCTTACACATCAAATGAACAGCTGGACTATTGGATTTGTAAGGATCCTTCTAGCTGTAACATGTTTGGTTCTAGTTCTCCTACTTCACAGCATTTGACAAGGTGAAGCATTTTAGTCAACCAATTCAGAAGTGAATGGATAACTCCTTTCTTGAGTAAGCTTGTCACCCCTGATAGTGTTTTGTAAGGTGCTAGTCCTCTCTCCACAGGTGACACACTATTGCAGGCCTTGGACTTGCTGCCTCTGCTCATCCAGACAGTGGAGAAGGCAGCCTCCCAAAGCACTCAGGTTCCCATTGTCACCGAAGGGGTCGCTGCAGCCTTGCTGCTCTCGAAGCTTTCTGTGGCTGACTCACAGGCTGGTAAGGGTCTGGACTTGTTCCCCGTGGTAGCAGATGAGGCTTCATTCAGAGTCCCCGGGAGGAGTGTTTTGATGTTTAGAATTTGACAGGATTGGTGTGGTCACTACCACACTGCCTCGGCCATGGTGCCCCATGTCATCTGCAGGGATGAGCCTCAGGGTCACAGTTGGATGTGGGAATATAGCCAGGGGACTCTTGTCACTGTCCTCCTTTGCTCTGTTGCTCTAGTGCTCTAGGAATGGGGGTTTGTATATAATGCCCAGACTGGCCTGAGTTTAGTATAGTGGGGCATTTTTTAATTGATTATACCTTTCCTGGGAGTAACTTGAAAAGCTTCCCCTTAGCTAATCTTCTAGCCCTAAGTTCCCATCTTTGGCTAGTATTACCACTTCCTGTCCAGAAGCAGTCAATATGTAATCAACCAACACCAGGTAGTGTTCTGTGTATATGCCATATTAAGTACTGAACACTCCTTGGACAAGAGTCCTAGTCAGTGCAACCCAAAGAGCTGTCTCTTTCTCTCTGTGGCCACCTGGTATTCTATGTCTGCTTTAGTCATACTCTGCCTGCACATGGACGTGAACTTACTTCCATGGTTGGAAGTGGAGTTCAGCTCTGGTCATGTTTCATCAGGTGCCTTGACAGGGAGGCAAAGATGAACATGACCAGGCTTTAATTTTAAGCTGCTTTACTCCAGTGGGAATGAGGAGATGCAAAAATATGTCTGTAGTTATAAGACGATATACGGCCTTAGGGCAGTTTTGAAGGAGGGATTGCTCTTAGTTTAGGTGTTGGCTATCACGAAAGGCTTCATGCAGGGAGCATTTGGACGAGGGCCCTGAAGGCTAGGAAGGATTTCACCAACTGGAAGGGAACAGCCCAGGATGCGTTCAGACTAGCGTTCAGGATGGGGAAGGCACCATGTGTGAACATCAAGTATCACAGCCTGCCACCTGGAGTAGGTGGGAATTCCAGGTGGGAAATGCTTGCCTGGTCCCCTGTAGGCAGCAGAGAACCACTGAAAGTTTACATATAGGCAATGATACCGGAAAGATGGCTTAGTTTGCAGGACTGGGAGGGGAGACAGTCTAGGAGTGATGTATACATGCTGGGGGAGCCCTACTGCCTACTACAGAAGAGGGTCTGTCAATGCAGCTGGCCCCAGTATCTTCATGCAGGAGGGGACCAACCGTGATGGGTGGAGTGAGCTATATCAGGGAGTGACCTTTTGTTTCTTGCAGAGGCCAAACTCAGTGGTTTCTGGCAGCTGATTGTAGATGAAAAGAAGCAGATTTTCACTTCTGAGAAATTTTTGCTCATGGCTTCAGAGGATGGTGAGTTACTTAGTTGAACGTACTTGAACTTGAGACTGGGCCTGAGTCCCTCTGGTGGGTCTTCAGAGAGGACCCTTCCTGAGTGCCTGTAACCTTAGCAGTCAGCTCCGCAAAAACCCGGGTTAGAGTACTGTGGTCAGCTATTGTGTCATAGGCTGCTGTGGGAATGAACACACATGGAATGCACACGCATTGTGTGGCATGGAAGCTGAGAAGTGGGGGAGTGGGTAGATTTGTGGAAACAGAGCACTAATGGTTGCGGGGCTGCGATGTTAGGTGTAATTATAGCTGATTGGGTAATTGGTGCTGTCTTGGAGGTTTTCTTATATTACAAGACAGCTGAAAAGCTCTGGTGGAGTGTGGCTGGCTGCACTCCCCCACTAGGAGACACAAAACTACTGGTTTCTCTCCTGGCAGAGAAGGAACAGTTGATCTTTAAGTGTATGTTTAAAATTCTAGGTTGCCTTAGGGGTGTCTGCTGCTAATCGGTGATTTGAAAAGTCTTTTGACTCACAAATCACAACATCCTATTAATGAACTAAAACTGTTAGTCACTTCCTGATTTAGAAAAAAAAATTAGTTCTTGTATAGGAAATACAGTCACATAATTCAAAGAATAAAAGATCCAAGAAGGCCTATGTTGAAAATCATACCCCCGCTTTGATCTCTGCCCACCTAGTATCCCTGGCCATGGATAACCAGTTGTATTAGCTTCTGTGTATCCTTAGTATTTTATAATTCATACCAGCAGATAACTTTTTGTGTTAGTTCTTTACCTTTTTTTACACAAATGGTAATATGCCTGCTATATGCATTGTAGACTTGGCAATCATTCTACTTCAGTATGCATATCTCCTCATCTTTTTTTTTTTTTTTTGGAACTGCATAGTAATTTTAAATTGATTAGAATAAAGTGTATGTTTTTCATTAGTCCAAAATACATTGTCAGCGAAAAAGGAACTTCAGATGAGCTGTAATTTTACATGCAGTGTTAATCACATGTACATTTTATTTTATTTTTTTTTATTTTTTATTTTTTTTTAATTTTTTATTTATTTATGATAGTCACACAGAGAGAGAGAGAGAGAGGCAGAGATACAGGCAGAGGGAGAAGCAGGCTCCATGCACCGGGAGCCTGACGTGGGATTCGATCCCGGGTCTCCAGGATCGCGCCCTGGGCAGGCGCCAAACCGCTGCGCCACCCAGGGATCCCTCACATGTACATTTTAGTGTTCATTCTTCAGGACTTTCCAGTTCTTTTTGGATGTATTCTATATATGTTTTTTAAGATTTTACTTATTTATTTGAGAAGGAGTGTGCACGCATGGGGTGAGAGCAGAGGGAGAGGGAGAGAGAGAGAGAAGCTCCAGCAGACTCCCTGCTGGGTGCGGAGCTCTAGATGGGGCTTGACCTCATGACCCTGAGATCACGATCTGAGCCAAACGCTTAACCGGCTGAGCCACCCAGGTGCTCTAGATGTGTTCTATGATTTAAAAACCCTTCCAGGGGGATCCCTGGGTGGCTCAGCAGTTTAGTGCCTGCCTTTGGCCCAGGGCACGATCCTGGAGTCCTGGGATCGAGTCCCACGTCGGGCTCCCAGCATGGAGCCTGCTTCTCCCTCCTTCTGTGTCTCTGCCTCTCTCTCTATGTCTATTATAAATAAATAAAATGAAATAAATAAATCTTTAAAAAAAAATAAAAACACTCCCTTGTGGCTTAGCGGTTTAGCGCCTTCAGTCTGGGGTGTGACCCGGGATTGAGTCCCATGTAGGCTCCCTGCATGGAGCCTACTTCTCCCTCTGCCTGTGTCTCTTCCTCTCTCTCTTTGTGTCTCTCATGAATAAATAAATAAAAATCTTTTAAAAAAATAAATAAAAACACTTCCACTGTTTGTCTCCCTTCCTAGCTCTGTGTACCGTGTTACAGTTGACGGAGAGGCTTTTCCTTGACCACCCACATAGATTCACAGGCAACAAAGTTCAGTACGTGAAATTTGTTTACCTTTCCTCTTGGGTCAAGTGGGGCAAACCATGGCAAAAGCCTGCGAAATAGTGGTGTGTGCAGGGTGGGAGGGCTGGCTGTGGAGAGCCCCATGCTCACCCTCCCCAGGATGCTGTATTCTTGTGCTTGCAGGCAGTACTACCGGGCTCTGGTGGCCGTGCTCCTGAGCCGCACCTGGCGCGTGCGCAGGCAAGCCCAGCACACAGTCCGGAAGCTGCTGTCCTCTCTTGGGGGCTTTAAACTGGCATTCGGACTTCTGGAGGAGCTGAAGGCTGTCCTCAGTTCTCATAAGGTGAGGGTATCTGGGGTCCAGAACTAGGGCTTGCTGACACGGTTAGCTAATCACCCCAGTTATATTGAGGGAGTTTGGCTGGTCTCTTCCTGGGCTATTCTCACTCAGATATCATGTGATGCCAGAATCTTCTGCCCTGCCCTTGAGCTCTGATAACATCTTGTTTCACAGAATTCCTTTTTTTTTCCCCCCTGAGGTGCTTTTCTTTCTTCCCATGTGTTGTGACATGTAGTTCAACCTTTTTATTCTTGAGTAATGAAATAACACTTTGTTTTTGAAGCACTTAATGATTTTTAGAGCATTTGCTACCCATTCTTTCCTTTGTTTTTTTTTTCACCTTGCTATTAAAAGGCAGATAGACTAAATACACTTACTCTATATGAGTTGTCCAGGGTTCTGGCAGCTGAAATGACTTGGCAGGGGTCTCCCAGTCAGTGGGTGGCAGAAGTGACTCCAAAGACCTTGTCCCTTTTCATTGTTTCCTAATTGCTCTTGAGGGATGTGGGTCAGTGACAGACTTGTGGTCTCTGACTGGGTCTCCTGGACCAGCTTCTGTGGCTGCTTTTCCCCCCATGGGCTTCTTAGGTACCAAGTCACATGTGTTTCCTCCTTCCAGGCACATCTCCCAGCCTGTGGGGAGCCAGACATCAGCCTCCACTCTAGTGGGAGCTCCCGAGAACAGCATGTGTGAAAGGCAGCTGTGTTCCTGGCATCTGTGTCCCTTGTGTCCCCAGCTAGCACAGGGCTGTGCACAGCAGTCTCATGAGTTGTTTCCTTATAGGTGCTACCCTTAGAGGCTCTGGTGACAGATGCTGGGGAGGTAACTGAGGCAGGCAGGGCCTACATACCCCCAAGGGTCCTGCAGGAAGCTCTTTGTGTCATCTCCGGGGTGCCAGGACTGGAGGGTGACGTCACCAACACCGAGCAGCTGGCCCAGGAGATGCTGATCATCTCACACCACCCATCATTAGGTTTGTGCCAGGGGCACTTGCAGGAGGGCTGGGGACTCTATTGGGCAGGATAAGGGCAGGCCAGGCAAGAGGCCTCAAATTGCTCCACTTCCCTGCAGTGGCAGTGCAGTCAGGACTCTGGCCAGCGCTCCTTACCAGGATGAAGATTGACCTGGAAGCTTTCATCACCAGGCACCTGGATCAGATCATCCCTAGGATCACCACACAGAGTCCCCTGAACCAGGTGACTGGCATGTGACTAATTTTGGCCTCAGGTTCAGAGTGTCAGAGGGAGGCTTCAATGAAATAGGTGCAGGTGTTGTAAAATGTGGTCTTGGAACTCTTGGGTTGCAAGTGACAGAAAATGCAAAGTGGTTTAAGCATAAGGAGGGGCTTCCTGCTGCTTCTGACTGCTGAGTCACAGGGTATGACTGGCCCCCATGATGCTGGCTATAGAACGCTATAGGTGGTGTCTCTCTTGCTTTCCTTCTCTTTGTCTCTGGCATCTGTGTCTCCTCTCTGCTCTCCGTGAGGGGGCTCTATTCTCCAGCAGTCTCCTCCTCTCTGGTAGTGGGACAGCTGACACTTCCAGGCTTACAGCTCGTACCCCATCAGCTGCAGTGGAAAAAGCTTGCATTTTCCAGTCATTTCAACTGGCATGGGGGCTCACTACCCTCATTGACCTGGCTTGGGCCCTGTGCTATTTCTGAGCCTGTCCTTTTGGTCAAAGTCACATGCCTACCTCCGGAAGAGGTAGGAGCAGTTCCACCTGCACCACAGAGATTGAGAGTAGAGGGGTAGTATGAAACCCAGTCAGGATGCTGGTGCCACAAGCTTTGAAATGCTTGGGGAGAAGGCAGGCACACACTGCAGCTGTCTACTCTGGCGGGCAGTGCTCAGAATAAGCGGGCAAGAAGAGCAGCCTGTAGCTGGGAGCATTAGGCATGGTAGGACCCCTCTCCAGTGCCAGCCTATGGCATACCCCGACTGAGTTGGTGTTTGTCTGACAGTCTTCCATGAATGCCATGGGCTCCCTCTCCATCCTGTCCCCGGATCGGGTCCTCCCACAGCTCATTAGCACCATCACTGCTTCCGTCCAGAACCCTGCGCTCCGCCAGGTGACACGGGAAGAGTTTGCCATTATGCAGACCCCTGCCGGGGAGCTGTATGACAAATCTATTATCCAGAGGTGAGTTCCCATTCGTGGATTCAGTTGCCCTAAGCCTTGGTTTTCTTACCTGTAAGAGAAAGAGGTGTCTTTTATAGGGTTAAGGAATAAATGTTTTAAGGAGTAAATCAAATCGCTTATTCGTTATCGGACAAGTATTGCTCTGTTCCAGGCACATGCTTAAGCCTGGGACACAAGAGCACGTCAAGTATCTAGCACTTTGCTGGTGCATGCAACTTCAAAGCCAGCTGAGGTTTCACTGCTGGCAGGAGACAGGAGGACCTATTGGCTGTTTGGAGCTGGCTGATCACCTGCTTTGATGTTTCAGTGCCCAGCAGGACAGTATAAAGAAGGCCAACATGAAGCGAGAGAATAAAGCTTATTCCTTCAAGGAGCAGATCATCGAGCTGGAGCTCAAGGAGGTGAGTGCAAAGAAGGGTGACGTGAGGTAGCTGCTGAGCTTGGTGGCCTCAGCCTGGCGACTTTCTGTGCTTCGTGTATACAGTTCCCTGGGGTCATCCTGAGGTCCATGCATACTCTTCTGACCCCTCCATCAGTCCTGGGTTCCCCTACCAATGGAGGTGCTCAGTAAATTCTTGTTGAATGAATGAGTGATTTCTTGGCCTTTTCCAGGCTGCAGCTTATACTGGGGGAGAGCATCTGTTGGAGGGAGGCTAAGGTTTAGATTCTGAAGCCGCATGATTAGCATACCATTTCCAGCACATTGAAGGACTTCTCATTTTTCTCACATATAAAAGGCTCTTCTTGTCTTTGTCAATTGAGAATCCAGTAAGAAATTACTTCTCTACTGCTGTCTCCATCCTCTGGAAACCAGGTGGCTGTGGACTCTGTGGGAGGTCGGGGAGGCCATATGGTGGTTTGTAGGCACAGGTCATAGACTTACAGCCGGCTTGGTGCCAATTGGACTGATCTTGCCCTGCTCTGTGGTAGGCAGGGAGGTCTATTCTGGGAGATGGAATTTGTTTGCTCGTTGCCTTTAGGAAATAAAGAAGAAGAAAGGCATAAAAGAGGAAGTGCAGCTGACCAGTAAGCAGAAGGAGATGCTACAGGCCCAGCTGGACAAGGAGGCGCAGATCCGGAGGCGGCTGCAAGAGGTGAGGGGCTGCTGCCACCACAGGCTGAGCTTGCTCCTCACTGTCTGGAGCAGGCCCTGCTGACCTACCTACCGGGCCAACTCTGCTTGCAGCTGGACGGTGAGCTGGAGGCGGCGTTGGGCCTGCTGGACACCATCCTGGCCAAGAACCCATCTGGCCTGACCCAGTATATCCCAGTTTTGGTCGACTCTTTCCTGCCTTTGTTGAAATCTCCCCTGGCTGCTCCCAGGATCAAGAACCCTTTCCTGTCCTTGGCTGCCTGCGTCATGCCCCCTAGGCTCAAGGCTTTGGGTCAGTTCTTGTTTGCTGGTTTTGGGCATGGCCCTGGGCAGGTTGGGAGGAGGGGCAGGAGGTGCACCTGAGTGCTTATGGGGAGTAGGGAGTGGTCTAGGCATCGACTTCTGTGCCCATCTGGAAGCAGTCTTGGAACCCCAGGCTGCAGATCCCTAGGAGCCACATAGAGCTGCCTCCACCCTCATGTTTCACATCTGCTGTGCCTTTACTCTGAGTACGAAGTTTTAGATACTAATCAGTGTGATCTGTCTGTAAGTTTTCAAACTAAGGAGTCAGAAATTAAGTGGTAATGGGGTTGGTTTGGTACCATGTGGCCAGTTGGTGCAGCCCAGAGCTCCTGAGCAGCCCCACCTCAGTGATGGGAGGTCCCTGTGGCCCTTAGCGTTTGGTTAACTACGGAGATACACAGACCAAGTGGGGCAGCCGGGCACTGCGATGGCCTCTCACTTTGGTGGGGTAATGGCCTTAAGCAGACTTCATAGCTTGAAGGGTATGTTCCTAGGTATGAGGCTAGAATCTGGGAACAGTTCAGAGTGGAAAAATTAGTTGGTACTTATGGAGCCTTCTGAAACTGTTACTGACTGGCTGGGCTTATTACATGGAAGATGGGAGCTCCAGGTGACAAGTAGAGCTTATACCCTTAGCTAAACAACCCTGGGTGGCTCATACTTTTAACTTCTTAGCATAAGGACAGTTCCTGCCTGCCTACCTGCACCCCCCCCCCCATGCTGTCATGAAGATGAAATGAGATATTAGGTTGAGGACGTTTTGGCATAGCAGAATTAATTCCTTTAAGTCAGAGAGATGAGGCATCTCTGCTTGGGGGTCCCTGGTTTGTACCCAGGCCAGAGTCTGTGTCCTTGCATTGGTCATCCCCTTTGGGTTCCTTCTCTTGGACACAGGCACTTTGGTGAGCCATGTGACTCTACGCTTGCTGAAGCCAGAGTGTGCCCTGGATAAGTCATGGTGCCAGGAAGAGCTGTCGGTGGCTGTGAAGAGGGCGGTGACCCTGCTGCATAGCCACACCATCACCAGCAGGGTGGGGAAGGGTGAGCCAGGTAAGGAAGAGGGCAAGTAAAGGCAGTGTGTGTGCTCATTCAAGCCTGTGAGTCTCAGTGTCCCCCCAGGGCTTTCTGAGGCTGTGGCCTTGGGCAAGTCACTTCTATTCCTGGCCTTCATTTCCTCCTCTGAAAAAGGTTGGGAGGATGGTGGAATTTCTGAGTCCTGGTATTCTGAGTCACTGTGGCCCCCACTGAGAGTTTGCTTCTCCTCACTGGGATCTACCTGTGTCTTTTAATTCTCTCCTCCTGGAACTGAGCAGTGTTTGGGGTAGGAGTAAGATTCAGAGCTGGGCTGCTGGCTATTGTCCCTGTTATCATACTTTGTGTTCCTGGGCGTCAGAAAGGGTCTCCAGCCTCCTTCACCCCTGACCCCACTCAGGCCGCAGCTTCTGTAGATGCCTGTAAGATTGTGTCTGCTTCTTGCCCTCACAGATGCTGCGCCCCTGTCTGCGCCAGCCTTCTCCTTAGTGTTCCCATTTTTAAAGATGGTGCTGACTGAGCTGCCCCACCATAGCGAGGAAGAGGAGGAGCGCATGGCCCAGATTCTTCAGATCCTCACCATCCATGCCCAGCTGAGGGCCTCACCCAGCCACCCCCCTGGGCGTGTGGACGAGGTTAGCAGAGGAGCTCGGCTCCACCCTTGGTTTGAGTGGGGTCAGGGAGGCAGGGGCCCTCCATACTTCCTGGACCATCAGCATTTCTGGCAGGGTAGTGGAGTGTGTGCATGTATTTATAGCAGCAGCCATTGGTATGGAGAACCCAGATGTTCTCTTTGGTGTAGCACTCATGGCCTCAAAGCAGCTTACAGGTTTCCTGAGAGTTTCTGACCTAGAGACATTGAAGGATTTTAAATCAATTTATTGTGTTAGTTTGTTTTGTTTTTCTAACTCAGAAGATAATAGTGATCACTCTTCCTTTGACTTGCTTGTGGTTATGGGATTGGACCTCATTCACTGAAGGATTTCCTTCTTAATAGATTGTGTTCTGAAAATGTGCCAAATTCGTGCATGTGTTTAAAAATTCCATGAACATGAAAGCAGGGGGAAAAAAAGGAAATATTGCTCCACATAGTAAGGCATAGGTGGATTGCCCTGCTTCTTTCATATGACTGTATATTCTGGTTTCCTCTCATGCTTCATGGACTGTGTAGGGCTCTATGCTCTGAGTACACCATGTTTTACTTAATAAGTCTTTACCTATTGATAGGCATTTTAAGATTGTTTCCAACTTCTCCCTAATTTGAACAGCACTATGCTGTGCGTCCTTGTCCACACATGCCCCACTGTGCACCCATGTGAGCACTCTACAGGACATATTCTTGGGTGTGGAGTTACTAGATTATGGAGCATGTTCTGAACTCACCAAGAGTTCCTGTCTCTCCATACCTAATGCAGCCTCAGATAGTAATTAATCTTGCCAACGAAAGGGAAAAGGATAGTATCCCGTTTTATTTTGTTTCTCTCCTACTTTCAAGGTAAGTATCCCTGTGTTTAGGGGCCATCTGTATTTCACTGTCTGTGAGTTTCAAATATGTTTCAGAATGTACTTGTTCAGAGTCCCTGAAGCTGGTGCGGCTAACTGGAATTGGCTCCCATGGAGTTAGTGGTTAGCCTGACAGGGTTCCCTTGCGGGTGAGAGGATGCTGCTGCTCATGCTGCCAGGCGTTGTTACATACCTCCCAGAGCCTCACCCTGACTTATGTGCTGTTCTCTTTTAGAATGGCCCGGAGCTGCTGCCTCGAGTGGCCATGCTGCGCCTTCTGACTTGGGTGATCGGGACGGGCTCCCCCCGCCTGCAGGTGATCTGGTTTTCAGCTGGCTATTGCTGCGCCTGAGTTTGTGAGCTTGATCTCTGGTCCTAGCACTTGGTGGTGTTGAGTCCTTGTTATCTTTCTCAGCCCTCACTTTTGTATTTGAGCTAAAGGGCTGCTTTTGAGAGAGCCAGCCTGGACATTCTCAGCTAGTGAGGGGTTTTGCTTGGGACCTGCCACTGTCCTGGGCTGGAGCAGGGGGCTTGTCTCCACTAGGGCTTCAGGGTGGGCATTCTCAGTTCAGATCCCTCTCTGGGTTCTTCCATCCATCACCCAGCCCCATGTCTGGCCCCATAAAAGTAAATAATTTGGTGAACTGAGCTTAGCGCATCAATGTCCTCCTTAGGTTCTGGCTTCAGACACCCTGACCACCCTGTGTGCCAGCAGCAGTGGCGAGGATGGCTGTGCCTTCGCAGAGCAGGAGGAGGTAGATGTGCTGCTCTGTGCCTTGCAGTCCCCTTGTGCCAGCGTGCGGGACACTGCGCTCCGGGTGCGTTCCCCCTCTCTTGCATGACCACTGTGGTATTCCTCTTCCCTCAGTGCAGGTGTTTGAACTGTATGAGACATTCCTTCAAATGATAGAGGAGATGTCTCACATTTGCACTTGTGTATCCTGGAGACAAAGGGAAGAAGTCATGGAGTGGGTCAGGATCATTCTAGGAAGGGGGATGATGAAGCAGTTGTCACAGCGTATCACTGGCTATTTTTTAATTTACCTTGGAAGACTTTATGTGATTTTTTTTTTTTTGAGAGGGAGTGGGTGGGGTAGAGGCCGAGGGAGGGAGAGGGGGAGAGAGAATCTTAAGCAGTCTCCATGCTCAGCCCAGAGTCGAGCACAAGGCTCGATCTCACCACCCTGAGATCATGGCCTGAGCCAAAATCAGGAGTTGGCTATTTAACCAACTGAGCCACGCAGGTGCCCTGGCTTCACTAGTTTTCTAAAATGAATGTGGTCTCTTGGTACTTTTATAGATAGATCAATGATCAACTAAGAGGATTAGTTTGTTTTTTCGACCTATCACCTTATACTTGGCTTTTCTTAGTGCTTTTGGATCAAAAAAGCATACTCTCCTTGAAGTATGAGACAGGGCTTCCCAAATGCCTGTCTGCAGCCCCATGCTATTGATCTGTGACAGAGTTTTCACTGGCTCTTGGCAAAGTGTGGAAAACAATAGCAATGTGAATTTTTCTTGAAGACCAAGGGAATGTCCTTTTTCTGAGGTTTTGTCTTACACATTGAAAGTTTTTATTATTTTTTCTTTTATTTATTTTTTATTTTTTTTAATATTTTATTTATTTATTCATGAGCTACACAGTGAGAGAAGAGAGAGGCAGAGACACAGGCAGAGGGAGAAGCAGAGGGAGAAGCAGGCTCCACGCAGGGAGCCTGACATGGGACTCGATCCCAGGTCTCCAGGATCACGCCCTGGGCTGCAGGTGGTGCTAAACTGCTGCACCACCGGGGCTGCCCCTTATTTTTCTTTTAAAGATTTTATTTGAGAGAGCATAAGCTCTCAGGAGCTCTCATGAGCTCCTCACGGGGGAGGGAGGAGCCTGATGTAGGGCTTGATCCTAGGACTCTGGGACCATGACCTGAGCCAAAGGCAGACACTTAACCGACTGAGCCACCCAGTCACCCCACATTGAGAGCTTTTAAATTTTATGTTAAAAAAGATTCTACCACCATCATCTCACAAAGGAAAAGCTGTGGGAGAAGCCAGAGCAGCTAATGAGTTGAATTGATGTGTGGTACTCCCTGGCACTGATAGTGCTGTCCAATGATGCTTTCTGTAATGATGGGAATATTTTATATCTGTGCTGATCAGTGTGGTAGCCACTAGTCAACGTATGGCTGTCGAGAACTTAAAATGTGGCTGGTGTGACTGAGGAACTTAGAGTTAATTAAGACCTACGTGTGGCTGGTGGCTATGTCTTGGCTAGTACAGAGTTAGAAGAAGGTGAAGAGATAGGTCAGAGGCTCTTAGAAAAAGTCAGACCTCACTGAGTCCCATCTCACCCCTTTTCAGGGGCTGATGGAACTCCACATGGTATTGCCAGCGCCTGATACTGATGAGAAGAATGGCCTGAATCTTTTGCGGAGGCTCTGGGTGGTCAAGTTTGATAAGGAGGAGGAAATCCGGAAGCTGGCCGAGAGGTGGGAGCCACTAGAAGATTTTGTTTTTTTTCCAGTTCTGTCCTCTCTCTACTTATGAAAAACTGGCCCCAGAGTGCTTAGCCAACAATAAGAGAAGGACCAGATGGCTGGGTTTGGCAGGGTGGGTGCCACAGATCCTTTTCTGACTAGTCCCTGCCTCCGGTCTCCTATAGGCTCTGGTCGACGATGGGCTTAGATCTGCAGCCAGACCTCTGCTCCTTGCTAATCGATGATGTCATCTATCATGAGGCAGCTGTGAGGCAGGCTGGGGCCGAAGCCCTCTCCCAAGCTGTGGCCCGGTACCAGCGGCAGGCGGCAGAGGTTATGGGCAGACTTATGGAGATTTACCAGGAGAAGCTCTATGTGAGTGGCCTGCGCACCCTGCTGCAGGCTGGGCTACGGGAGGGTAGGTTGGACTCTGCTTGGCCTCCAACATGCTTTGTTAGAACTCACTGTGGCCTAGGGTGGCTGTGACTGATCTCCTACCTCACATAACAAGCAAGGTACTAGCTCACATAGCTCGGCTGGGGAGAGCACTGCAGTGCATTTATCAACCTGTCTGTTGCAGCGGCCTCCCCCAGTGCTGGATGCCTTGGGACGAGTTATCTCCGAATCTCCTCCAGATCAGTGGGAAGCCAGGTACAGTAACAGCTGTTGCAGTCTTGTTCCACTCAGAGCTTTCTCAGATACCACAGATTGGCTGCGCTGGGTGCTGAGAGGAGATAGTGTGGAGTCATGGGACAGTGGAAGGAAAGGGCAAGACCTCCCTCTGAGTCAGAGAGACCTGAATTCAAGTCCTGGCTCCTCTTGGGCTAGCCAAGTGATATCGGGTGTGTTTCTCCTTTCTTCTTGGGCCTGGTTCCTCAGAGATCCTTGGGGACCTTTTTACTGTTCTGTAGCTGAAAAAGATAGTAGTACTTTGTCTTTGTAGAGTATGCTCACATTCAAGTGACTTCACATTTGATTCTTTTACCTCTTTATCCTCCTGAGCCTGCCCTGGAGGTAGAAGGGTAAGCATTACACTCACATGTGGGGAAACAGAGGCAGAGCTGGTCCTTGCCCAAAGTCACCCTTGTAGGAGGTAAAATCTGGGCAGATGGCAGGTCTCCATTTGACAAATGGGTGTTTGAGACCATGGTGTAGATTGGTGGGTAAACACGAGGCAATGGGCTCTGTACTGGTTCTGTACCTCAGAGGGAGCTGGTGCAAACTCCCTTTCCTTGTGGCATACTGGGATAGATTCCATCAGCAGAGGAGGCCCCTGGTCAGCTCTCACCGCCTGACATAGCCCCCCTTCTTCCCAGGTGTGGCTTGGCTCTGGCCCTCAACAAGCTCTCCCAGTGTTTGGACAGCTCTCAGGTGAAGCCTCTCTTCCAGTTTTTTGTCCCTGATGCTCTCAATGACCGAAACCCAGATGTCCGGAAGTGTATGTTAGATGCAGCCCTTTCGACACTCAACACCCATGGGAAGGTGAGAGATCTCAGCCAGTTGAGGGTTGGGTGCAGCAGGCTGGGCCAGGATAGGAGGCGGGACTGAGTAGTGGGACTTAGTGAGGTTGAGTGCCAGGCGGCCTGGCTGGGTACTGGCCCCCATGGAAAATTTCATTTCTTTTTTTGAGCCAGAAAGACCCAAAAGGCTGTTAAATTCTTGTAAGTCTGCTGTGTTGCTGCCAGAAAATTGGGAAACCCGCTGGCATTGTTGGCTGGCTTATCAGGATGCCAGTCCCAAGCCAGACTTGGGGTTCATCCTCAGGCAGAAACTGTCATCCCCGATGCAGCGTGTAGAGTTGACGTGAGGCTTTGGGTGGGCTTGGCTTTTCAGGAGAATGTCAACTCGTTGCTGCCAGTGTTTGAGGAGTTTCTGAAGAACGCGCCGAACGATGCCAGCTATGATGCTGTGAGGCAGAGTGTAGTGGTCCTCATGGGCTCTCTGGCTAAGCATCTGGACAAGAGTGACCCCAAAGTGAAGCCCATCGTTGCCAAGCTCATCGCTGCTCTCTCTACCCCCTCCCAACAGGTACCTGCCTCCTGGCCTGGGGCCCACAAGCCAGTTGGGGAATTGAGACAGACTGCATGTGTGTAGTGGGATACTAGGGCCCAGTTGGGTATCAGGGCCCCAGATGCCTAGTTCTCAGCAAGGAGTCATCCTCTTTCTTGGGGCAGCCTGGTTTATAGTGAAGAGCACCCCTGGAGAAGGAGTTACTTTGCTCTAGTAGATTTCCTAAGTACTTTGATTTTTTTCCTACTTATTTACTAATAGTCTCTTTTTGCACTTAGAATAAACCCAGCACTAGGGATAGCAAGATTAAAAAAAAAAAAAAGACAGCTCCCCCTGCTGAGCTTTCCCTGACCCTCTGTGTGCTCCTTTTTTTTTTTTTTTTAAGATTTTATTTATTTATTTATGAGAGACACACACAGAGAGACAGAGAGAGAGAGGCAGAGACACAGGCAGAGGGAGAAGCAGGCTCCATGCAGGGAGCCCGATGTGGGACTTGATTCCGAGACTCCAGAATCACGCCCTGGGCGGAAGGCAGGCGCTAAACCTCTAAGCCACCCAGGTGTCCCTCTCTGTGTGTTCCTTACACATTTCAGGGGCTTTCTAATGTGGACTGTAAGCCATAGTGCAAGGATTGTTGTTTTCTTTTTTGAAAAACGTGTGTGTGTGCGTGTGTGTGTATTTCCCCCCCCTAAAGTGATTTGCATTTTGGGTCACCCATAGTATTTCAAATGTAGGTTCACAAAACTGTGGTCAAGTAAATTTGAAAACTCACCTGCAAAGGATCTGCCTGGGCCTCTGGCAGCACAATGCTTTGCTGTATACTCTCTTGTTGAGCTTAATGAACTGTGGTTGAAAGGCAGAACTGGTGCGGCCTTTGGGTACCACTCAGTTTGGGCCTCGCACTGTAAGGCAAGGCTGAATTCCCTGTGCCTTTGACAAGAACACTGAGAGACTCAGGCCATTTTTTTTTTAATAAATTTTTTTAAATTATTTTATTTTATTTTATTTATGATAGTCACACAGAGAGAGAGAGGCAGAGACACAGGCAGAGGGAGAAGCAGGCTCCATGCACCGGGAGCCTGATGTGGGATTCGATCCCGGGTCTTCAGGATCGCGCCCTGGGCCAAAGGCAGGCGCCAAACCGCTGCGCCACCCAGGGATCCCCCTACTCAGGCCATTTTTAAGAAGGCGCAGTCGCGCACTTCTCTCTAGATCTTTCTATGTGAGTGTGTCTTCCTGGAGTTTTCTGTCATCTGACTAGGCCTCACAGATCAAGTGTGCCCCCTGATGGAGCTTGTGTCATCCACGGGCACCTAACACTGTTTGCTTGTCTGATGCCTTGTGTGGTCTGACAGGCAGTGGCTGAGATGGGGCTTGGGGACATCTAGTGGTGAGGCACTGCATAGGACTGTGGCAGCCCCCAGGAGTGGCTGTGGTTGAGCTGCAACACTGTGACAAGGCAGGCCCCTCCCATAGGTCCAGGAATCCGTGGCCAGCTGCTTACCACCTCTCGTGCCAGCCATCAAAGAGGATGCAGGAGGGATGATCCAGAGGCTGATGCAGCAGCTGCTGGAGTCAGACAAGTACGCAGAGCGCAAAGGGGCCGCCTATGGGCTGGCAGGCCTGGTGAAAGGCCTGGGCATCCTCTCGCTAAAGCAGCAGGAGATGATGGCAGCGCTGACTGATGCCATCCAGGATAAGAAGAACTTCCGCCGGCGAGAAGGTGAGTGTCTCTGAGCTTGGGGCTGCCCAGGATGGGAAGTCAGTCCCCACAGCTGCCAGAGGAAAGAATATGGCCTTTCCTTCCCC
This sequence comes from Vulpes vulpes, assembly GCF_048418805.1. Classification (NCBI taxonomy): domain Eukaryota; kingdom Metazoa; phylum Chordata; class Mammalia; order Carnivora; family Canidae; genus Vulpes; species Vulpes vulpes. Next base: position 16,272,980 of record NC_132789.1, on the reverse strand, counting down.
ACTGAAGGCCTGGTGTTTGTGTGTGTCCTGTCGAGGAGGCAGTTTTGTTTTTTTTTTTAATATTTTATTTATTTATTCGTGAGAGACACAGAGAAAGAGAGAGAGGCAGAGACACAGGCAGAGGGAGAAGCAGGCTCCATGCAGGGAGCCTGACGTGGGACCCGATCCCGGGACCCCAGGATCACGCCCTGGGCCGAAGGCAGACGCTCAACCGCTGAGCCACCCAGGCGTCCCGAGGGGGCAGTTTGTGTAACCCATTTCATCCCGTCCTTGCTCCTGTAGCCTGGACTTTATTTCTTACTCAGCTTTGAGACCGTCAGCTGAGACAGAATTGGCCTTATTAGCTGTTAGTGCCACGAAGTGACAGACACTGCCCTGTTCTCTCCTCCTTCCTGCTCAGCCACATCCATGCTCTTGGGGAGGTAGAGGGTGCTGTAGTCCCACAACTGCTTTGAGAGGAGGAGATGGCAGAGAGTTTATCCTGTGGCTGCCTCCAGAGCACAATCTGTTTCCACCTGTTCCTTCTCCCCCAGGAGCCCTCTTTGCCTTTGAGATGCTGTGCACCATGCTGGGGAAGCTCTTCGAGCCGTATGTGGTTCACGTGCTGCCCCATCTGCTGCTGTGCTTCGGAGATGGGAACCAGTATGTGCGTGAGGTAAGTCCTGAGGCTGCATGTGAGACCTGCTGCCAGCTGGGGCCGCCAGTGCCTGTGAGTCTCCGCCCAAGGTCTGAGGAGATGGAAGGGCCCACTGCTGGGAACCCCCCCTCCCCCTCAGGCATCAGTTACTGGTATGGACTCCTCCAATTTCCAGTAAAGTATTGAAGCTTTGTAAGATGAGGAACTCTCCTTCTCAGCTGTGTCTGTACACAGGGTCTGACACAGGAGATCTCCAGTCAGTGTTGGTTGCCAGGAGGAACATTCGAGCTAAATCAGCCTTGACCGTTTCTTGGGCAAGGAGGCCCCTGAACACCTTTTCTCCTCCCTTGAGGCTGCAGATGATTGTGCCAAAGCTGTGATGAGCAACTTGAGTGCTCACGGGGTGAAGCTGGTGCTCCCCTCCTTACTGGCTGCCTTGGAGGAGGAATCCTGGAGAACCAAAGCTGGTAAGGCTGCTCCCCTTTGGTGTCTCTGTCCCAACCTCCTTTTCTGAAGACTGCCCTTGCAGGGATCAAGGGAGCCATCCAGGGATCTTGTCCCATGTATGTGTGCTCCCCAGCCCACAGACAAGGCTGAGACCCTCAGAGTAATCAGGCAGCTTCAATAGCTTGTGTGCTTTCATACAAAGAACAGGTCTCTCATGGGAACTGTAGCCCTAAGTGAGGAGGTCCTAGAGCTTTAAAGTTAGTTTGTGGCAACTTCTGTGACTTTAAAGCTCCCCCCCCCCCCCCCCCCCGAAGTCCCTTTTTAAAAATAGAATCTTCTCTGGCATCCTAATATGCAAAACAGATACAAGTGGAGCTGTTTTGGTTTGGGCAGGGTCAACATTGGGGCCCTCCCACTTGGTCCTTTCTCCCCCTCAGGCCTTCAGGCTCCACCCTGCAGTTTGAAAAATCACAGCTCTAAATGAGTTTCTTCATATATGGATAAAGAAACTAGGCTAGAGAAATTCAGTGCATTGGCCTTGGGTCATTGCCAGGACTCAGCCAGGTCTTCCCCGATCCTGGTCTTACCTCTTTCCCCTACATCACCTTGCATCACACCCAGAATCTCATGGCTCAGCAGGCCTTGGGAGCATTGTGCTCACTTTGCTGGAGGGCGCCCATCCCTACCCCCCTTACTGGGGCCTGTTTCAGCACAGTCTGCAGAGGAGCCGGCTGGTTATCCCTTGGCCTGGCAGCCAGCACAAGTGGCTCCCTGGCCTGTGCTTAGTGATCTCATGCTGGGCCTGTGTCTATTGTCTCCAGGGTCAGTGGAGCTGCTCGGGGCAATGGCGTACTGTGCTCCCAAGCAGCTGTCATCCTGCCTGCCCAACATCGTGCCCAAGCTCACGGAGGTACTCACTGACTCCCACGTCAAAGTGCAGAAGGCTGGACAGCAGGCATTAAGGCAGATTGGTTCCGTCATCAGGAACCCAGAGATCCTAGGTATGCTTCTCCCATGAGCACACTGGCTGTGGCTTCTTCTCCCATTCCTGGACACTGCAGGAAATGTGTGCATTCAGCAAAGATTTTTGCCCTCTGAATATAGATTCACATTGAAATAACCTTGAAATTCTGGGATAATAACCTCTAATTTCTAGGATAATTAGTGGGAAGTAGTTTGGAAGCAGTTTTGTCGCTGGTCCCTGGAGCATTCATCATTGACTGTACAGATAGGGAAACTGAGTCATCAGCTCAGCTCAGCTTGGCTCCCAGGGAGCCCTGCGCACTCAGCTGAGCCCTGAGGTCAACAGAATTGAGTGACATGCTCTGGACCACATCAGTATCAAATGTTCTTTGAGAACTTTCTATTCTGTCTCATTCCAGAAGACGTGATAGAGGAGAAGCTTAGGGAAGGGTTAGTCCTCTATGCTCTGTAGTGTGGTTCTTGATGGAGTGATGGCAGGAGATTTGATTTCTAGAAACAAAACCCAGCTACTATCTCACCCAGCATATCACTAGTTAAATGTTAAACATCAGGGTGGGACATAGGTGATTGTTCACTGTACTTAGTCAGGATGTTACCAGACTTTTTTCATTCAGAAAACAGTATTTGTGATTTGTGTGTTTTTGTTTTTGCAAGAGATGAATAGGTATCCTTGGGATTTGTTTTTCGCAATGTCCAGCAGCCTGGGGGATTCCTAGGGCTTAATGTAGTCTCAGTCTCTATCAGATGAGGGGAAGTGTTTGCATTTTTGGAAATCCAGCATGGGTCTTTTTTTTATTTTTTATTTTTTATTGAGATATGATTTGCATAGTGTTAAAGACACTTTTAAAAAATGTATACAATTCAATGGGTTTTTTTGTATATTCACAAAATTACATAAATGTCACCACTGTCTAGTTCTGGGGCATTTTCTTCACCCCAGAAAGAAACCCCATACCTCTTCTTTCCCTTCCCTTCCTCTGGGCCCTGACAATCACTAATCTGCTTTCTGTTTGGGATTGCCTGTTGCAGATACTTCATGTGGTAGGATCATTTTTGGCTAGTTTCTTGAGCTTTAGCATCATGTTTTCAAGGTTCATCCATATTGTAGCATGGGTCATTTCTTTATTTCTTTTTATGGCCCAATAATCCATCATATAGATAGACCACATTTTGTTTATCAAGTCATCTGTTGATGGACATTTGGGTTGTTTCCACTTATTGGTTGCTCAGAATAATGCTGCTGTGAACATTTGTATATGAGTGGTTATTTTATTTTATTTTATTATTTTATTTATTTTATTTTATTTTATTATTTTATTTTATTTAATTTTATTTTTTAATTATTTTATTTTATTTTATTTTATATTTTATTTTATTTCATTTTATTTATTTTATTTTATTTTATTTTATTTTATATTTTATTTCATTTCATTTTATTTTATTTTATTTTATTTTTTATTTTTATTTTATTTTATTTTATTTTATTTTATTTTATTTTTTATTTTATTTTATTTTATTTATTTTATTTTATTTTATTTATTTTATTTATTTATTTTATTTATTTTATTTTATTTATTTTATTTTATTTTATTATTTTATTTTATTTTTTTTTTATTTTATTTTATTTTATTTTATTTTATTTTATATTTTATTTTATATTTTATTTTATTTTATTTTATTTTTTATTTTATTTTATTTTATTTTATTTTATTTTATTTTATTTTATTTTATTCATGAGAGAGAGAGAGAGACACAGGGAGAGGCGGAGACACAGGGAGAGGGAGAAGCAGGCTCCATGCAGGGAGTCCAATGTGGGACTTGATCCTGGATCTCCAGGATCAGGTCCTGGGCTGATGGCAGTGCTAAACCATTGAGCCACCCGGGCTGCCCTGAGTGGTTTTTTAAATGTGTTTAGGTCTCTTGGTTGGACCCCTAGAAATGGAAATTGCTGGGTCCTGGTATGGTAACTGCCTTGGAGAACTGTTAAAATCTTTTGTCCATTTTTTACTTGAGTTATTAGTTTTTTTTTTTAAATTATTGACTAGCATGGGTCTTTATAGTGGCTGAATTCCCTGGGCTTGTGGAAAAGAGAAGCCATGTATTTCTCTTGGCAATTATCTTGCTAGGCTGATGGTGCTGACTTGGAGAGCTTGTTTTATCTGGGTTTAACTGCTCTGAGCATCGTGTGCTTCATTGCTACCACTGGCCCAGCAGCCTTTGGTGTCTCAAAACAGTATTTTTGCAAAACCACTTTGTGCTGCCATTTCCATAAGGAGGCACGTGGTATCTGAGCAGTGTTCCCATGGAGGCTCAGTACTGTGGCTGTGGCTCGGTGCCCACTGAAGGTCACCCCCCAGTTGTCTTGCAAGATCAGCTGCACAGTGCAAAGGGGTAATGGCTATTACCTTCTTCCTAGTTGAGCAAGGATTGCTCTTTGCAAGCAGATTGGCTTCCAGTTTTAGTATGTGTGCTACCGAAGCAAGCATAGCAGACTGGCTTCCACAGCTGGTGACTTGTGGGGCTCCAAGGAGGGGTGTCCCCAGATTCTCTTCTGACTGCCTGTAGTTCTGGGGACCTGGCGGCTTTGCCACACCTGAGACTTGTGTAAACTAGCCTCCCTCTTGTTTGGACATGCAGCCATTGCCCCAGTCCTGCTGGATGCCCTGACGGACCCCTCCAGGAAGACCCAGAAATGCTTGCAGACTCTGCTGGATACCAAGTTTGTCCACTTCATTGATGCCCCATCCCTGGCCCTCATCATGCCCATTGTCCAGAGAGCCTTCCAGGACCGTTCCACGGACACGCGGAAGATGGCAGCCCAGATTATTGGCAACATGTACTCCCTGACAGACCAGAAGGTAGCGGCCCAACTGGGGCTGGTGTAGGACAGACCAGTAGATGCTGGTTCAGGGCACAGAATCTCTGCCCACAGCAGACACAGGGCTATAGGCTTTTGGTCCCTGATTATGTTTAGAGGAAGAAGACCATTTTGGGGTAGAGGGTAGAAAACTAGGCTCTCTGGGCATCTTACAGAGCACTGTGGTTGAAGTTCTTACTAGCTCAGCCACCAGATGAGGCCATCCTTGGGCTCTTTTACAGATTGAGGAGGAGGAAAGGCCCAGCCGTGCCCTATGTTAGCAACGTGGCTGCTGTTTTGACTGCTTGCAGTTCTCTTGTCACAAGCATTTGCTTCTATAAGCCTCCAAATTAGAGGAAATTAGGCTAGTTTGGGACATTTACTTTGTTTACTCTATCCCAAGGGTTTCCATGTGTGAGCTCACGGTCTCCCACAGCCATGCTTTGCTTGCTGAGGCTATGGGCATAAGAGGTAAAGTAGGCAAGTGATGTCAATCCTGGAGAATTTAGGAAATGGGAAAATTGCTAAAACAAATGATTGTATACATAGTTCCAACATTAAAACAATTATTACTCATGTTTTTTATTGCATATAAAAATTATATTCCTGAACATAAGCTTATTTTTAAGTTACAATGATTTATTCACAAAAATGGTTTTTAATAGTTCTTTAATATTCTAACAAGTTTATCTACCATAACTTACATAATCCTTTTGTTGGTCGTATACCGTCCAAGGTTTTCTGCTATTTTAAATGATGCTTCAGGGAACATAAGGCTTTTTCTATATTTAAAACTGTTGCCTAAACCCAAATGCTATACCAAGAGACATAAACCTTTTAGGGTGAGAATGGGAAGATGATAACATTGTTCTGAAAGGAAAGTGCCAGAAATGATTTCCTAGATTCCAGAGGTGAGGTGGGCCTTGGTTCTGAGACAAGGGCAAGAAGAGGAAGAGCACTGATCTCTAGCTGGGGGGTTATTTCAGCATATGAAGGGTGGGCCTCAGGTCCCTTGTAGGTTTCCCAGGCGGTCACGAGGGCCTCCAGGGAACCAGTCAGGGGGGGTTCCTCACCAGGTGCTCTTCCCTGCTGGCCCTGTGAGTGGCCCTACTGAGCTTTCCTTGTCAGCAGAGTGAGGAGGTCAGGGTCCATGGTGGAACCAGTTCCAGAGGAAGCAGGAGCCAGGCTTCTACCAGGTTGCCTTTCGTATTGTTGCAGGACTTGGCTCCTTACCTACCAAGCGTGACGCCTGGCCTGAAAGCCTCCCTTTTGGACCCTGTACCTGAGGTGAGGCTGGGGGTAAGGGGAATAGGAGTTCATTATTTTAGTTTACTCCTCAGAAGATTGATTCCTGAGAATTCCCTATAAGGTGCTTTTGTGCCTGTCTGGTAGAAGGAAAGAGACCGAGGGGCCTCTCCCTACTCCTGCATGAGCCCCTCGTTTTGAAATGCTGCAACTCCTATGGCCCTGGCTCTTGGCTCCCTGACAGGTGCGGACAGTGTCTGCAAAGGCCCTTGGGGCTATGGTGAAGGGCATGGGGGAGTCGTGCTTTGAGGACTTGCTGCCGTGGCTGATGGAGACGCTGACCTATGAGCAGAGCTCCGTGGATCGCTCGGGCGCTGCACAAGGTGAGGCCAGGGCAGGCCCAGGGACCAAATTGGGAATGCCATCTAGGGGCCCTCAGATCCAGTGGGTCACTCCTCCTTTTGTTGCAGGGTTGGCCGAAGTCATGGCTGGCTTGGGGGTGGAGAAGTTGGAGAAGCTGATGCCAGAAATTGTGGCTACAGCCAGCAAAGTCGACATTGCACCCCACGTCCGAGATGGCTATATCATGATGTTCAACTACCTGCCTATCACCTTCGGGGACAAGTTCACTCCTTACGTGGGGCCCATCATCCCCTGTATCCTCAAAGTAGGCACCAGGGACTAGGCCAAGGGTAGCATTACTGAATGGGGCAGGATGCACGTGCTCTCCTTGGAGTCAGGGCTCCCTGCCAGCTGGGACTGGGTGGCCAGAATCCTCATCCTGCTCTTCAGGAGGTCCCATTTCCTTTGGGTCTGGTGCCTTGGGGGAGGCAGCCGTGGCTGACCCACCCTCTGTGTGTACAGGCTCTTGCTGATGAGAATGAATTTGTGCGTGACACCGCCCTGCGTGCAGGCCAGAGGGTCATCTCCATGTATGCTGAGACGGCCATCGCCCTGCTGCTGCCCCAGCTGGAGCAAGGCCTCTTTGATGATCTCTGGAGAATAAGGTAAGGCCTTGGGCAGAAAGATGCAGCGGTTCCAGCTTTGTGTTTTGGGAATTCTGATTAAGAAATGAGGAGGAAAATGTTGCCAGGAACTCTCAACTTCTCTAGATTCTTGCTCTTAGCTATTCAATAACTCTCCAGTTTTGTGTAACAGTGTCTCTATCCTGATTCTCTTTTGAAAAGTTTGCTCTACTTAGTACTTCAGTTTGTATTAGAACCTTAAACATGAATGCTCTTTAATCTGGAAATTTATCTTAGAAGTTGATTCTTGGACATTGATTCTAAAGACAGATTTGGTCAGGCACTTAAAGATTTATGTAGAAGGATGCTTGTTGCAGTATACTTTATCATTCAAAAAATTGAAAGTTGGTTTTAAAAAAGCCAGCCTATTCACATGGTGAGCTTTTATTCAGCCACTACAAGAAATGGTATAAGAAGACCACATTAGGGATCCCTGGGTGGTGCAGCGGTTTGGCGCCTGCCTTTGGCCCAGGGTGCGATCCTGGAGACCCGGGATCGAATCCCATGTCGGGCTCCCGGTGCATGGAGCCTGCTTCTCCCTCTGCCTGTGTCTCTGCCTCTCTCTCTGTGTGTGACTATCATAAATAAATAAAAATTAAAAAAAAAAAAAAAAAGAGAGAAGACCACCACATTAGCTGACGCAGGAAGTGTGGGCCACAGCCCAGTGCCTGTGGTGCAGGCCCACTTCCCACATTGGGTGGGACTGTGCATGTCTCTTAGATAGTGACTTGTATGGAGTGTCACCAGAGTGTCGGGGTGGCTGCCTTGGTAGGGGGAGTTTGGGTGGTTGGTTATTATTATTATTTTTTAAATTTTATTTATTCATGAGAGACACACAGAGACAGAGACATAGGCAGAGGGAGAAGCAGGCTCCATGCAGGAAGCTCGATGTGGGATTTGATTCCAGGACTCCGGGATCACTCCCTGAGCCACAGGCAGATGCTCAACTGCTGAGCCACCCAGGCAGTCCATGGGTGGTTGTTTACACTCACTTTTTTTTGTGTTTTTCTGTGGTTTTTGATTCTTTGCTTTGAATAGCACTATTATTTTTGCAGTTATTAAAAACAATAAACCTAATGTAATTTGAAGAGAAATGTAGTTTATCCTTCTAGGCCTCCCCTTACATGTCCAGTTCTAATGACCAGCACTCCTGGTTTCCTGTTAATGCTTTCTTATGTACCCTCCTTCTCTCTTCTTTCTAACTTTATTACAGAAATGTTCACATATGTTTTCTAAAAATGTTGGTTTTTCCCATTATCAAAATATGTTCATTAGTAGTAAACTTAGGAAGAAAATAAAGTGGGAAAGTGCAAAGAGATGAAAATCATCTGTAACTTCCCTCATTCCAAGATAATGAGCAGGAATATTTTGGGTGCGCTTCTTTCCAGCGCCTTTTTTGGTCAGGGTTCCATTGTTCCTCTGAGACTGCCCATTGTGGCGCTGTGACTCTGTTCTTGGCATCCTCCTCAGGTTCAGCTCTGTTCAGCTTCTCGGGGATCTGCTGTTCCATATCTCCGGGGTCACTGGGAAGATGACCACAGAAACTGCTTCTGAAGATGATAACTTTGGAACTGCCCAGTCCAACAAGGTGTGTACCTTGGGTTGGTTTTCTGCTTTTGGTGATGGTAGGGATGTGCTCTGGCACTCATGCTGTGGAGGTTCACTGCCCTGTGTTCTCCCTTCTTTTCCATTGCTGCAGGCTATCATCACTGCCCTGGGTGTAGATCGACGGAACCGAGTGCTGGCAGGGCTATACATGGGCCGCTCAGACACCCAGCTGGTTGTACGGCAGGCATCCTTGCACGTCTGGAAGATTGTGGTCTCTAATACCCCCCGTACCTTGCGTGAGATCCTTCCCACCCTCTTTGGGCTGCTGCTGGGTTTCTTGGCTAGCACGTGTGCAGATAAGAGAACTGTAAGTTTCTGGACATTGCTTCTGAACCAGCATCAGAGGCTAGGGTGCCTAGGGCCACCCCATATCTAAGAGGAGAGCATTTATTTATTTACGTAGTCATTCAATGGTTACTCTTAAAAATAAAACAGCCAGATATTTTGCCTGCAAGATGGATTTATTCAGGAATAACAGAGAATTGCAGTTTGGGAAATGTAAGCCTTGGCAAAACTATAGGCAACTCTGCTGAACATAGGAGTGATACATTCTCTTATAGAGGGAAGGGGGCCATCAGGAGGGCTGTTGTAAACAAAAAGGTCTGTTGGCGGAAACTGGGAGATTGAAGATTAGTGGCTGTTCATTGGCTGGTTTGTGATAGTCTCTCATTGGCTGGGCTCTTGCTGGCAGAGGAGAAAATCTTCCTTCATCCTGCTGGCCCAGTGAAGTATGTTTCTTCCTGTTCAGTCTGCAAGGTTCATCTTTTCCTGTTGTGTCTGAGTTGATGAAGAGTGGTAGGGTGTGGGAGTGTCCCATTCTGGGTTCCTGGCTCCCACTTTTTTAAATAAAGATTTATTCATTTGATAGAGAGTGCGCACATACATACATGCATGCATGAGCGCATGGAGGGATGGCAGAGGGGGAGGGAGAGAGAAACTTCAGACTTTGCACTTAGTGCTTAGCACATCAGGGTTCCAGTGCTAGGCTTGATATCATGACCCTGAGATCAGGACCTGAGCTGAAACCAAGAGTCAGATGCCTAACTGACTTTGCTACCAAGGCACCCCTCCTGATTCCATTCTGAAGGAGGTTTCCTTTTATTAATTTTCCCACAACAAATATTTATTAAGCACCTACTCTGTGCTAAGCAGGGGCCTAAAACTTGGGGATATGATGGGGAAGAAAGGCAGACTTATCCTTAGCCTCATGAGCTATACTCTGATAGAGGCGGTAGATGTTAATCAGCTCATCACACAAACAGATGTAAATGCAGCTATAGCAAATGCATGAGTGCCACAGATGCATATAATGGGCCTCTGACCAGCTGGGGGACAGGAGAAACTGCTCAGGAGAAATGATTCTTAAGGATAGAAAATGGGTAAGCACTAACCTGGTGAGGTCGTGTGAAAGTCGATTCCACATCAGGGGGAGAGGGCTTTAGATGTAAGAGTAGGATGTGCAGAAGCCATCAGTAGAGGCTGGATGGGGGCTGCTGGGTCTAGAGTGAGAAACTGAGGCAAGTGTATGAGCTGGGGCTGATCTAGGTGGGGGTGGGGCCAAGCATATTCTATGGTTGGGAAGACAGGTCCAGCCTGGGCTCGTGATTACTTCTCCCAATCCCCTCTGACCCACTTCCAGCCCCATCCCTGGCAAGCAAACTACGCATTGGCTCTAAAGAAGGGTTTGCATAAGGCCTTAGAGGAGATGGATTTGTTTTTTCCTTAAAAGCATTTGTGTCCAGTTCATTTCCCCTTGGGCAACAGTGCAGAATGAAGTGACTTCTAGGCTGTGGTTATCAGTTTAGGGAAGCTGGCTCTTGATCAGGCATCATATGATGAGTTTCCTGTTCATATATAAGGTGCTGGCTCTTGCTTTAGGTTGTGTAGGTATGTGTGACACAAAGAAATAATTGTGTTTTTTTAATGTTTTGCAAGCACTCTGGTGGCTCTTCAGGGCCAAGAGCATTTGGGGAAGTTGTGAGTGACTCAGATAAAATCTAGGAGGTCCAGGGCCCTCACTCTGGAGTTGCTTTCCAGGTACCCTGGCGTTTGTAAAGCATTGATGTCCTGGCTTGTCTCTCCTGACAGATTGCAGCAAGGACATTGGGTGATCTCGTCCGGAAGTTAGGGGAGAAAATCCTGCCCGAGATCATCCCCATCCTCGAGGAAGGCCTGCGGTCTCAGAAGAGCGACGAGAGGCAGGGCGTGTGCATTGGGCTGAGCGAGATTATGAAGTCCACCAGCCGGGATGCCGTGAGTGTTTTTTTTTTCTTTTCTTTTTTTTTTTTAGGGATTTTATTTATTTATTCATGAGAGACACACAGAGAGGCAGAGACACAGGCAGAGGGAGAAGCAGGCTCCCTGTGGGAAGCCCAGGATCACACCCTGAGCCGAAGGCAGACACTCAACCATTGAGCCACCCAGGTGTCCCGCCATGAGTGTCTTCTAAGGGCCCCACAGGTGACCCAATGTGCAGGGCTGTGGGCAGGTTACAGTAGAAGCTAGGAATACTTCACCCTCAGGACATGCAAGCCTTACTCCAGAGGGTGTTGCTGGAGGGTGTTGCTGGCAACCAGCTGGACTAGAGTTTCCTCGTCAGTTTCACAGGCTAAGAATGAAACACTTTGGAAGCCTTGAGTGGCCTGTGGAAATTGGAGATGATCTTTTTCTAATCACTACTGAGGCTGCTCCAGATTATTCCTTTTGTGCCTCTACTGCAGTTCATTTAAATGTGTGCTATCCTTGGTGGGGAGGGGAGGGCATACACGCATGGGTATGCTAGGGCTGCAGAAGCCGAGGGGGGTGGGGTGCGCACATTCTTATAGAGTAGAGCAGATGAGTGTAAGTACCCTGTTGGTGGAAATGTGTCATTTCTGGCAGTGATGCTGTCCTGTAGCAGCCACATTCAGGAGGCCGGTGATCCTTGCCCTTAGCTTACTTTCTGAGGGTGATCCTTGAAACATTCCTGGGAAATAGATGGAGCAAGCATAGGACTCTCAGTTGGCATAAAAGCTGTGAAGTGGCTGGTTAGAAATGTAAGCATGTGGCCAATTGTTTAGCCTGAGTGAGCATCCTCCTTTGAGCTACTGGCCTTTTCTCCTATGTGTATCAGTATAGGTATTACATTTGGGGGTTCACCTTTGCATTTGACAAAAAATACAAATTGTCACCACCTAAAGTTGTGATTCATCAAATAGTTACTGAGTCCCTTCAAAGGCTGAGACCTCTGTTGATGAGGTTGATGCATAATCAGCTCTCTGGTTCATAGTGGGCTTTACTTTGTTGGGGACTGGTTCTAAAGGGAGCAGAGCTATCTTCGGTCCTGCAGTCACCCCAAAGATGTCATCGAGGAGCAAGTGTTTGAGTTGAGTCTTAAAGGACTTGGAGTTTTCCAAGAGATGAGCAAGAGAGAGAATCAGGAGAGGAGCCACGCCCTGCAAGGTCCTGCTGTGGGAAGGAGCTCCTGTGGGAGATGGACAGGATCTGGAGAACTCATCTAAAAAATCAGGCTCCTCAGGTGTAGGCTGCATATCCTCACTGTTTCTTTCTACTTGCCCATTTTCACAAAACCAGTAAGTTAAAAGAAAAGTCAGGCCTAGGGGTGGTGGCAGCCAGGCTGGGCCAGAGGTCCTCATCATCCCCCTCACTACACCCCCCACCTGCATGTGCTCCTTCACTGCCTCTGCCACCTCAGGTACAGTGCACGGGTGTTCTCATAGGTGCTGTATTTCTCTGAGTCCCTCGTACCCACGGCGAGGAAGGCTCTGTGTGACCCACTGGAGGAGGTCAGAGAGGCCGCGGCCAAGACCTTTGAGCAGCTGCACTCCACCATCGGCCATCAGGCTCTGGAGGACATCCTTCCATTTTTACTGAAACAGCTGGTGAGTGGATCTGCCACACACCTACCAGTTTGGCTTTTACTGTCTCTGTAGAAGCAAAATGCAGGGGACTTATTCTGCCAAGGCAGCCACAGTGTGGGCCCCTGAGAGAGTGGGTGCAGCAGGCTCAGACTTAGCTCTGTGCTTCTTCTTCAACAGTCAGTAAATGTGGGTGCAGCGGGCAGGGAGGGAGGAAAGTAGTGAAGGAAGTTGGTGGCTGGTCTAGACAGCACAGGTGAGGACAGGAGCCAGCTCCTGAGCGTTGCCCCCCCGATGCCCCTCTGCAGGATGATGAGGAAGTTTCAGAATTTGCCTTGGATGGTTTGAAGCAAGTTATGGCCATCAAGAGTCGTGTGGTGCTCCCCTACCTCGTGCCCAAGGTAAATCCCACCCCGTGGCAAATCCCCGCTGGCCCAGAAACCACAGCCATGTGATCATCCCCAGGCCTGCTGTGGAGACCCTCTTCTGAGCTCAGACGTTGGGGGAGGCTGGTGGTGGGCGCAGGGTGCCCTGGAGCAGACACTGCCTGGAACAGCGGCGATGGGATCTCCCAGAGCCTAGCAAAGCTGCCAGCACGGGGCAGCGGTCACTCTACTGACTTTCATCGTCCTACAGCTGACGACTCCACCTGTCAACACCCGGGTGCTGGCTTTCCTTTCATCTGTGGCCGGTGATGCTTTGACCCGTCATCTTGGAGTGATCCTCCCAGCGGTCATGTTGGCCCTGAAGGAGAAGCTTGGGACTCCAGACGAGCAGCTGGTGAGTGTCACGATTATTCCTGACAGCTTTCTAACAGCCGTCCTGATCTGCCCTGGAAGAGCTGTGCTCAGCCTGGGTGTCCCCTGTGGTTTCAGGAGATGGCCAACTGTCAGGCCGTGATCCTCTCAGTGGAGGATGATACTGGGCATCGGATCATCATCGAGGATCTGCTGGAAGCCACTCGCAGCCCTGAGGTGGGCATGAGGCAGGCTGCCGCCATCATCCTTAACATTTACTGTTCACGCTCAAAGGCTGACTACACCAGCCACCTGCGGAGCCTGGTCTCTGGCCTGATCCGCCTCTTCAATGACTCCAGCTCAGTGGTTCTGGAAGAGAGTTGGGATGCCCTGAATGCCATCACCAAGGTGAGGGGGTTACTGACTGCATAGCCAGCTTTTGATTATAGACCAGCCCAGATGCTTGGAAAATTAGACTCTTAAAATAAACCATGACGTACCTATCGGGAAGCTTTAGCGTTCATCAGTCCATGGCCAATCTTTCTCATACTCCCACCCACACCCTTCCCCCTGCTGTAATTTTGAAGCAGTCTTGGGAGGGCTGTACTTAGAGCACTGACATCCTCTCTGCTTTTTCCTGGCTTCCTACAGAAGCTTGATGCTGGCAACCAACTGGCACTAATTGAAGAACTGCACAAAGAAATCCGACTCATAGGGAACGAGAGCAAAGGCGAGCACGTGCCAGGGTTCTGCCTCCCTAAGAAGGTAAGCCAGGGCCCCACAAGGGGTGGTGCTACAGGCACGCAGCCTTCCTTTGCTGCCACCCTCAGTCCCAGCTCTGTGGCAGGGCAGATGACTTAGTTCTTAGTGCTGTTCTGCACCCTCACAGAAGTTTGTTTCTTCCCCGTGGTGGCCACGTGAGGACAGGGCCTGTGCCACTTTCACTTTAAACTGTGGAGGCCATCTTAGCCAGGGGAAGCCAGTCACAGAGGGGACAACTTGTGAACCTATGTGTGATGGGCCTGCCAGAGCTCTTCGCTTCTCGTGACTGCCCAGTCAGGACTGTTCCCCAGCCAGCACCCTCTTAGGCTGTGACTGTGGCACCTGAACTAGTCTCTCTTATGGAGTCACAGAGAGGATAGCTGACAGGAGGTCTGTGCTTTGCACAGGAGACTGCTGAGCCCAGTGCCTTTGAGATTGGACTCTCACGTGTGGTTCTCTTGTCAGGGAGTAACCTCCATCCTTCCAGTGTTGCGGGAGGGTGTCCTGACTGGCAGCCCAGAACAGAAAGAGGAAGCGGCTAAAGCTCTAGGTTTGGTGATCCGCCTGACCTCTGCTGATGCCCTGAGGCCCTCTGTGGTCAGCATCACTGGTCCTCTGATCCGCATCCTGGGGGACCGGTTCAGCTGGAACGTGAAGGCAGCCCTGCTTGAAACACTCAGTCTCTTGCTGGCCAAGGTGAGCCACTTACGCGTTTATCTCTCAGTCCGTTTGGGTCTTAGAACAGATCTGTGTGCCCGTTGGTGTCACGTGGCAGCAAAGTGACAGCTTATGATGGAGAAGCAGCATGGTAGAGGCAGTTGAGACATTGGATGCTCTCTACCCAGTGGTCAATTCCAGGTCTACCATTTAGTAGCTATGTGGCTGGAATGACCTTGGGAAAGTCCAGTGATCTCTGAGCCTGTCTCCTATGATTGGGAGTGGTGCCCAGCCAGAAGAGGTGCCACTGGGCACATTGCCTGACATCCTGAGCACTCCAGACTAATGCACATTGCTGGTTTTGGGGGTTTTTTTTGTTTGTTTGTTTGTTTGTTTTTCACATTGTTGGTTTTTGAAGAACTGTTGATTCAAAGGAAGAAATCCTGGGCTACATAAATGCAATTGAACATTGTTTAGGTATGCTTCTGTTCCTTACTGCTGTCTTATAAAGAGGGATGCAGAGGGTCTGATCAGGGATTAAAAGAAGTTTTAGAGCAGCTGGGAATAACTTCAGTCTGCCAAAAGTGTAAGAAGCAAAGAGCCAGCATATTAACCATTTCTAACATTTTATGGGGCAATTATTAAGCCCTTTCAATTTAAAAATTTATAAACAGAGCTAATATTTGTTACAAAAACTTTTTTTTTTTTTTTAATTCTTACTTGCAGTTTGGAAACTAAAGCAAGCTTGAAATTTGTAGCTTTATTTTCCCCTGTTGAGGGAAAGGTGTGGGGAGCAACTTCCCAGATAAAACATGGTCTTATGAGCATCAGTCTTACTCTATAGAAGATGGGGTCTTTTTAAAAAAGTTAAGTATCATTTTCACCTGCGTTCTGTGCTGTTCTCTTTTTTTTTTTTTTTTAATTTTTAAAATATATTTATTCATGAGAGACACAGAGAGAGAGAGAGAGAGAGAGAGAGAGAGAGGCAGAGACACAGGCAGAGGGAGAAGCAGGCTCCATGCGGGAAGCCTGACATGGGACTCGATCCGGGGTCTCCAGGATCACGCCCTGGGCTGAAGGCAGTGCTAAATCACTGAGCCACCTGGGCTGCCCTGTGCTGTTCTCTTTAAAAAGAAAAAAAAGGTTCTGTTTATTTATTTGAGAGAGAACATGCGTGTGTGAGCATGAGCAGAGGGAGGGCAGAAGGAAACTGAAGCAGACTCCCTGCTGAGCACTGAGCCTTGATGCAGGGCTCAACCCTATGACCCCGAGATTATGACCTGAGCCCAAATCATGAGTTGGATGCTTAATCAACTGAGCCACCCAGGCACTTCTGTATTGTTCTTTTCTATGGTGTTCTATAGCTTGGTATACAAATGGAGCCCTTCCGGGATCCCTGGGTGGCGCAGCGGTTTGGCGCCTGCCTTTGGCCCAGGGTGCAATCCTGGAGGCCCGGGATCGAATCCCACATCGGGCTCCCAGTGCATGGAGCCTGCTTCCCCCTCTGCCTGTGTCTCTGCCTCTCTCTCTCTCTCTCTCTCTCTCTCTCTCTCTCTCAATGTGATCGTTAAAAAAAATAAATAAATAAAAACAAAACAAAAAACAAATGGAGCCCTTCCCTCACACAATTTGTTTCTTGGGTCATAATTCAGTGTCATCCATGGCCGGATGGTTCCTACCTCCGATAGACTGGATTCATTCCATAGTGTGCCTCCCAGCAGCCTGTAACCCCTGACCCCAGTATTTCCACACCTTCAAGTAGCTACTTTGATTATCCCATTTAGCAGTGGATAAATCTTCAGTCTTGGGAGGGGATCTCTTTCTGAGATCATTTGTTTCATAGGATTGTTCTGAGGGCTTCATATTAGTGCTTAGCCGCTTAGCCTGCATATCGATTGTTCAGAAGATGCACCTGCCTTTATGCATCTAGTCCATTGCCCTGTCTTGGTGCTATAAAAGGCCTTCAGTAGGGCTGACAGCCGTTGTCCTGCCCTGCCCTGCCCTGCCCTGCCCTGCCCTCCCCTCCCCTCCCCTCCTCTCTCCTCTGTCCCCCGGGGAGGGACAGAGTGAGAGGGACAAGCAGACTCCCCACTGAGCAGGGAGCCCAACGTGGGGCTCGATCCCAGGACCCTGGATCACGACCTGAGCCAAAACCAAGTCAGTTGCTTAACCAGCTGAGCCATCCAGGTGTCCCTGCCCTGCTCTTTCATATATATGGAGATGGAGGTTTCATGTTATTAGTCTGTGTGGACTGGTCTCCACTAAAGCCAACTGATGGCTCCCTTGGAGGTGGTGGTGGTGGCAGTGCTGGTGGTCCTCTTCCTGTTCCTCCCAGTTTAGGGAAGGATGCTGAAAATGGAACTGAGCAGAACCTGTCCATGCTGGTTGTCCTCTCTTGTGGAATATCTATTTCTAGCCTGCATGAAGGAGCTGGTTCCGCCCATGGTGGTTTATGATTGTTTTCGTGCCTGTAGTTGCTGTGGCCTTGGATTCTACCACAGCTGTGCTTTCATGCGTGGGTCTCTCAAACAGGTTGGGATTGCCCTGAAGCCCTTTCTGCCCCAGCTACAGACCACTTTTACCAAAGCCTTGCAGGACTCCAATCGGGGGGTACGTCTGAAGGCTGCTGATGCGCTAGGGAAGCTCATCTCCATCCATATCAAGGTGGACCCCCTCTTCACAGAGCTCCTAAATGGAATCCGTGTCATGGAAGACCCGGGTGTCAGGTGAGGTGCCGCTGGGGCAATGCTATGGCCATGAGGAGGCCAGGCAGCTGCTGACGCCTTCCAGGGCCGGGGTGGCCTATGTGGGTGGGAGCAGTGGTAAAGGAGAGGAAGGGTTTAAGTTGAGTGCATTGGTTCTGTAGGGACACCATGCTGCAGGCCCTGAGGTTTGTGATTCAGGGCGCGGGGGCCAAAGTGGACGTGGTCATTCGGAAGAACATTGTTTCACTCCTGCTAAGCATGCTGGGACACGATGAGGTATGGCTGCAGGTGGATAGCAGGGCTGGTGGGCTCCATTGGTTCCCCTTCTCTTTGCTTTGGTTGGTGTCTCTGGTTTGTGTTAGAAGAACTTGGTACAGCTGCCACCCACTCCATGGTAATAGTCATTCCTGATGTTCCTGTCGCCCCTTATGGTTTGCCAAGCATTCAGTTGTGAGGGACACGGGGGCGGGTAGTGTTGATGGTTCTGATTCACAGAAAGGTCAGGTTTTCACAGTAAGGAAAGTAAAGGCCTCTCATGAACTTGCCGTCTAACCTTAAGCCACTTTTTTTGTCTCTGCCCCTCATTTCCCCACGTGTAAAGTGAAGAAGTTCATTTATTGGTTCAGGAAACACTTGCTGAGACAAAGAGCCTAGCACAGAGGTGGGGCAAGTGTTGTTGCAGCCCTTAAGAAACTCAGAGTTTGGGGTCTGGGACACCAGGTGGGAGGTCTTGGCCCTGTTGGAGAGGGCGAGACTCCCTCAGGGCTGCCCCTCTAGCAAGAGGTGGGACCAAAGCCCGAGTCCAAGCTCTGTGACCTCTCCTGTGGTCTTAGTTCCTTCCTTCTCCAGCCTAGAAGCATCTGTTAAGTACTTGTTGGCAGCTCAGCACTGTGGCAGGTCCAACTGTGGGTTGAGTCAGTCTATGGATAAGAATTTTCTTTCTCCTCTGACAGCTAGCCCTCTGTGGTGCGACCTACTTTACATCTGTGGGGCTAATGTCTGGAGTGAGCCTTGGGGTTCACATAGTCTGCACATTGGCATGTGCCCATGGGGGCCTGGCCCTGATTGCTCTTGGGCTTAACCCTGCTTAGGAAGTCCAGCCTAGTCCCCAGCTGATGCTCGCCGACTGGAGCCCCCGCCTTCTCTCAGGGTACAGATGGGAGACTCTGCCTTCCTTTGGTCACAGTCTGTCAGGGTTTTTACACGGCCATGCCCAGTGTAAGCAAAAGTTAGTATTTAGGCCAATTTGCATTTCACCACAGTGAAGCTTAAAATAGATCCTGTTGGAGAGAGTGGGTGTCAGAGAGAGCCAGCTTTAGCCTTGCTTGGCACCTGGGCTTCTGCTTGGAGCTCAGAGGCCCAAACTGTGGTCAGACTGTTCTCCCCCTACTCAGAACGTCCCATGGGTCAGTGGTAGCCAGGGTGCCATCCTGGCATTAGCCTCTCAGCAGGTCATTAGTTCCTGCTTGGTTGATTGGTTGGTTTGGGGGGAGACACATCAGGTTGGTGCATATTAGTAATAGCTCATAACTTAAAACCCACCTCCTCACTCTCCCATAGTTAGCTGGCTATGGAGGAGCAGCAAGGAGCAGGTTGCTGTTTTGGCTGATTTTGACAGAAAGTGCTCAGTTTTCACTTGTTTTCCTTGGGTTGACGAGTGGCTGGCTTCATTCTGACTTCCTAGGACAAACCCAAAATAATGAAGGTGGAACTAGGGGACCAACACAGTAGAGAGATAACAGGGTGTCGCTCTGGACATAGGATGACACACAAGGTGGCAGGGAGGAGTGCTGGGAGGGAAAGGAGCTCAGAGCAGTTCTCTAGCTGATGTCCAGTGACGTGGGCAGGGGCCTCCCCTCTCTGTGCCCCTCTCAGCCTCCCAGGGCTGTTGATAGTGATTGAGATAATACACAGAAAACATGCCGACTTTTCAAGAAGGAAGGTGCTACGTCAGTACGGTTATTACTGCTGTTAGGATGACAATTACCATATGCACACACTGGAGTTTTCTATAATTGAGCGAAGTGCTGGGCGTGTGGTGGTTCACTCCACACCCAGCGGCGGCTGCCATGAATGGCAGTCCTGCTCTGGCAGCAGGAGCATAAAGTGCCTCGAGTGAGGATAGGACGTAGAGCTCCCGAGTCGCCTTGGTCTGCCACCTCCCCGGCCCTCCATCCTGGGCACAGTGGCTGGCCCCGCTGACCTTGGAGCTGGTGGAGCGGCTCATGCTGCCTCATTCGCTTTTGTGCTCTGTCAGGACAATACTCGCGTCTCCTCAGCCGGCTGCCTGGGTGAGCTGTGTGCCTTTTTGACTGAAGAGGAGCTCAGCGCTGTTCTTCAGCAGTGCTTGCTGGGTAGGTTCCCTGGGGGACCCCCTGCAGGGCCTGTCTCCCTTTTGCCTTGAGGGGTTGTCTAGCAGCTAGCCTCTCCTAGGGAATTGAGCTCTTGAAACAAAATGGAGTCTCCAGTGGGTCCTGTAGCCCCTTGCGTCTCTGCTCAGAGAACACAGCTGCAAGTCTGGAGCAGCTTGAGAGAGACCTCTCCTTAACTTGCCACATTGGGTGGGCGGGGGCTTGGGGGGGCTGTCCATGGGCAGTGTTCACAGGGATTTCTGCTAGGCTTAGGTGGGGTAGGTCTGGGGGCGTCATGGGTGGTAGGGGCCTACAGTAAAGTGCACGTTGACCCAGTTGTGTCCTTCCACTCAGCGGATGTGTCTGGCATTGACTGGATGGTTCGGCATGGGCGGAGCCTGGCACTGTCCGTGGCTGTGAACGTGGCTCCCAGCAGACTCTGTGTGGGCAGATATAGCAGTGAAGTTCAGGACATGATCCTCAGCAATGCCATGGCAGACAGGGTAAGGCTTAGGGGCCACCAGACCTTCCCCCTTCCCTAGCCCAAAATCCACCACCATAGGCTTGCTGATGCAACATAGGCTGGGGCGGTGAGAGGCCTGGGCTCAAATTTTGCCTTTGCCAATAACCTTCTGTGCCCTTGGGCCTCAGTTCTATCATCTGTAAAGAATAAGGAATTTGGGTGGGAGCATCTAGAGGTCCCTTCTGGGTCATAAGGTCTCTGAACCTCATTCCTGGGAAGCAGAGACACGGGCTCTGTCTGCCTTATAGCCAGGGCAGCCTGTCTGCAAGAGAGCTGTCAAGGAATCTTGGATGCGAAGTTGTATGTGTGGAGGGGTTGCTTGTGTGAGGGGCCAGGGTCCTGGAGGTTCCTGGGGATGGGAAAGAGCCTGTCCCTGCTGCTCCGAGGAAGGAGCAGGGTGCCGCCCCGTCTAGCTGTCTCCTCTCCCCACAGATCCCGATTGCGGTAAGCGGGATCCGGGGCATGGGCTTCCTAATGAAGCATCACATTGAGACAGGAGGAGGACAGTTGCCGGCCAAACTCTCCAGCCTGTTCGTTAAGGTGAGTGGGGGCAGCCTGGCTTGTGAGAAGGACCCATGACCGAAGAACACTAGGACTGTGCTGTCAGACTGGTGTGTGTTTCAGGAGTTCTCTGCACATAACCTACATTACATCTCTGAACCCTTGGGCGTGGAACACAAGAGTGGCTTGGTTTGCTTTTTTTCTCTGGAAGAGTGCCTGACTTCTTGCCAAATTCTCAAGTAGACCTGCCACTGCAAATCAAGAACCACTATTTTATATTTTTTAAAAGACATGTTTTAATTTTATCCTTTCTCAAATGTGTTCTGTTGTATCACATCGTAATTTGCATTTGTCTATGGCTAATGATGTAGAACAGATTTTTTTTTTTTTTTTTTTTGAAGATTTTATTTGGGGCACCTTGGTGGCTCATTCAATTAAGCATCTCCCTTCGGCTCAGGTAATGATCCCAGGAGCTCCACACTGGGCTTCCTCCTCGGTGGAGAGTGGAGGAGAGTGCACACATGATTGAGGGGAGGGGTAGAGTGGGGAGGGAATCTCAAGCAGACTCCACACCTGAGTGCAGAGGCCATTGCAGGGCTCAATATCACTACCCTGAGATTGCCAGCTGAGCTAAAACCAAGAGTCAAGTTGGCTGCTTTACCAACTAAGCTATCCAGGTGCCCCTGTAGAACAATTTTTATGTGCTTAGTAGCCATTCCCACGTTCACTTGATGGAGTGTTTATTGAAATCTTGTACGGTTCCTAAAATTGCATTCTTTCTTTTCTGATACTGAAGTATTAAGAGCTATTTATGTATTCTGCACATAAGAACTTTGAGAACCACTATCTTAGGCATTTTCTCTAGGCATCTGGATTTAGTAAGCTTTGGGATAGACTTGGGTTCAAATCTTGACAAATCTTTTCTTCCCTGCCTCCTTTTTGCTTGTATGGCACTTATTATGGTTATTGTGGTGGCTGCAGGGCCCCAATTACGGAAGCCCAGGAGCCAGTGGGGCCCCTACTGCATGCTTCTCAAACACCAGCAGGCACACCCTCAGAACCAGAGTCTGCATTAAGAGGCAGGGCCACCTATGAGACTCTGCCTTTGTAACCAGCTCCCAGGTGAAGTCAGTGCTGCTGGTGTACAGACCTTGATCTGAGTGGTGAGGTTCCTGGAGACCCCCAGAGCCCTGCTGAAAGTTCTCAGGGCTCCCATTAGACCGAGCCTGTGTGACGGCTTCACCTTGCACACAGCTCTACTGCCGTGTTTATCAAGTGAGGCTCTTCTGTGTGCCCAGCTGGGCTGGACCCTCAGGGCATAGAGGTGCACAGGGCAGACCAGATCTGCAGAGTTGGAGAGCCACAGAAAACTTGTGGGGGTGGGGAGGCTCCTGATTTAGAGAGGGGTCATCAGGAGAAACCTCCAAGGGCAGACACTTGAACTGAGGCCTGAAGGAGGAGGAGGAGCCAAGTACGGGAGGCCTCGGGGCAGGCACATCCCAAGTGGTAGGATCAATCTGCACAGAGCCCCGAGGGTAGGAAGGAGCATGTGTGTCTGAGGAAGTGAAAGCCCCATGTGGGCCAAAAGTAGTGAGCAAAAGGGAGAGTGGCATGAGACAAGGTGGGAGAGAGGCATCTAGTCACAGCCTGTCACCCACGAGGGGGAAGGAAGGCATCGGGAAGGAGCCGTGGGGTCAGTTTCCAGAGGAGGAGGGAGTGTCAGGGTGGAAATTTGGGCTTCCTTGAGAAACAGACTGGATGTACCTGACTAAAAGCTTCTGGCCCTCCCCACAGTGTCTGCAGAACCCATCCAGTGACATCAGGCTGGTAGCCGAGAAGATGATCTGGTGGGCAAACAAGGACCCACTGCCTCCTCTGGACCCTCAGGCCATCAAACCCATCCTAAAGGCTCTTCTGGACAACACCAAGGATAAAAACACTGTCGTGAGGGCCTACAGCGACCAGGCAATTGTCAACCTCCTCAAGATGCGGCAGGGTGAAGAAGTGTTTCAGGTGGGCACCTAGGCTGGCAGCCTCCCCAGAGCCTGCTGTGGGCACTTGGCTCATGGCTCCTTCTGTGAGCCATCTTCAAGTATCACACTTTGCTCAGCCACCCCCTATGCTGAATGTTAGGGGCAGATTGTGGTCAGGTGACTGGTCTAGTACCTAAAAACAATCCTCTGTTCCTGTGGCGTTCAGGCTTCTTTCAGCAACAGAGCCCTTTCTCTAAATAAAGTCTTACATGGCACCCAAACCTATGAAACCAATCCCAGGCAGACTGCCTGGTGAAACCCAGAGCCCTGCTCATGCGCTCCTCCACCCCCAGGCACCTTTTAACAAAAAATTAAAATTAAGATTTATTTATTCATAAGAGAGAGAGGCAGAGACATAGGCAGATGGAGAAGCAGGCTCCCTGTGGGGAGCCTGATGTGGGACTGGATCCCAGGGTCCTAAGCCAGGGGACACACTCAACCACTGAGCCACTCAGGCATCCTGCAAAATTTTTTTTTTTTTTTTTAAGATTTTACTTATTTATTCATGAGATACAGAGAGAGAGGCAGAGACACAGGTAGAGAGAGAAGCAGGCTCCACGCAGGGAGCCCAACGTGGGACTCGATCCTGAGTCTCCAGGATCACGCCATGGACCAAAGGTGGCGCTAAACTGCTGAGCCACCCGGGCTGCCCCCCAAAATTTTTTTAAGTGATCTCTACACTCAGCATGGGGCTTGAATTCACGTCAAGATCAAGAGTCGCATGCTCCACCAATCGAGCCAGCCAGGCACCCCCTGTTCCCCAGTCACCTTTAGAGCACTGAAGACCCTCTCTGCCCCCAGGTGCACCCCATCTCAGCACAGGAAAAGCATGAGGCACAGTTTTCTTGGCTTCCCAGGGATCTATCAGACTCCTTTATTTTGTCAGATTCCATCAGAGCGCATCTAGTTCTGAGGTTAACTGGTTTTTGCCTTGGCTTGGAGAAACCCGAAGCCAAATTTTCTGACTACGTCTCCTCCTTTCCATCTTCCCCATAGGCCCTCTCTAAGATCCTGGATGTGGCCAGTTTGGAGGTGCTGAATGAGTGCAACCGCCGGTCCCTGAAGAAGCTGGCCAGCCAGGCCGACTCCATGGAGCAGGTGGATGACACCATTCTGACCTGATGGGACTGGGCCCCGCCCGCTGGGCTCCACCTCTTTGTTCAATGTTTTCATTTTTGAAAATACGTTTGTTCTGATGGGGAGCTTAGAAGATGGCAGAAAGTTCCCAGAAAATATTTTAATATTTCAACAGACCACAGCCAAAGCCTTAAACCCACACACAACTGAAAATTGCCTCCTTCATCTCTCACCTTTTTCTTTGGAGAAGAGACGAAAAAGCACATGCGTGAGCCTCACCAAATGGTAGCCAGGAGCTGATAATCCAGCTAAGCATGGCTAGGTCTGGAACATGAGGGGTCAGACTTCTGGTTCCCCTTCCCCTGTGCTTGAGCTCTGCTTTGGGAGCCAGTGCTACTAGCCTTTGCCTAGATCCTGAGTGGGGCACTGAACCGTGGAGGTCGGCCCGGTTGCTGTGTCTTGGCGTGGCTGGCTTTACAATGTGTGGCCTGATTGGATCTGACCCCTGTCGGGTGAACGTGACACTCACAGCGCCCTGGCAGTTCACAAGTCGGGGAGGGGTATTGGTTTAAATGCAGGTTGTTTGAAGGAGGAATGTTTAATAAAGGCTTTGATTTAATCTTGACATAAGCAGATTTTTTAAAAAATCTCCAAGCATCCATTAAACATGAAGCTTTCTGCATCAGGAATAAGGCAAGGCTCACAACTGTTCTTGTGAATGTCGGCTGTGCTTTGGCTTCTGGGCGTCTCTCCTGTTCTGGCAAGTCTTGCAGAAATCTACACACTTCACTGTCCTGATGTTGGGCCTCGGGCAGTGTGCAGCCAGGCTGGTGATCTCACTGAGTATGGAGCATGCAGGGGTCAAATAAGCCACTTGCCTGTTTTGTCCTGACTCAGAAAGGTGGGCTGCTTCTGACAGTCAAATTTTAAAGAGAAGTCCATCCCCTCCGTGCAGTAAGAAAGAACCACATTCCTGTAGTCAGAGGACTTGTGGGGGAGGGGGAAAGCAAAGTTCCAGCTCAGCATCTGCCTCCTTTATGAATGACTTCCTTCCTCCTGGTTCTTAGAAGGCTCGTGATCCACATGTCCTGTCTGATGGAGCACACCCCTCTGGCCCCAGTGACGCAAGGTTTTCTGGGCTGTTCCTTAGTCACAATATAGAATAAACCTCCATTGAAATGACTGGCCAGAGCTGTAAAAGGAAAGAAAATTCAGTGTGGTGGTAGCAAACTCAATTTGTAAAAGGTCTAAAATGTATCAAAAAAAAGCAAGACGAGGCTTATTAATGTAGCAGAGATAGAAAGTAGCTCCGTGACTCAGCAATTCTGAGGAGTCAGACAAGGTGACCTCCAAGATACTTCTGATGAAATCCCTGCTTTCTATGCCCGAACCTTCTGTGTCACAGGACTTCCTATTTTCTTGCAGCAGGCATGGGCTCAGCTGGCTCAGCGTAACTGCAGACTCTCCCAGGACTGCGGGGAGCCTTGAGACCAGCCGAGTCAGTCCCCAGAGCTAGAGCAACCAATGGGCGGCGCAGCTTTTGGTAGCTATGGCAACTGTTCCCTGCTTCTGGGATTCAGATGGTCATCAGCGTCTCCTCAGCTGCCAGGGGCATATGTCCAGCAAGCTGTGGTTGCCTCTGCCAGTCAGCCATGGGGAGGTACATGCAATTTGTGTGTGAGGGGGCCTTGGGCAGGCAGAGAAAGCTCCGGAAGCTCAGGGCTGTGGTCTTCAGCATGTCCTCCAGGATATCAGAACAGATGCTTTGTCCATCTCTGGCATTTAGCCCCCACTGTGAAATCAGGAGGGAAGCCTGATGTGCTGAGAAGTAGAAGACCTTCAGCAAGATCCAAAGGAAAAACACCAGGTTCCAGTTCCAGAAACGAGGAGGAAGGGAATCTCTCTGTTCAGAATGGAAGATGGAGGTTGATTCATAGAGATGACTCAAAGTTTCCCAGAGCATTCCCTGAATCTTCAGGGGTGGTGGGGTGCCATGGGCTCCTGGGAAGTGGGCTCGAGGGGCTGTCCTAGGCCTGACAGTGGAGCAAGCCCAAAGGTCCCTGTGGGCCCAGAGGGAGGAGGCCTGGCAGTCCTAGGAACAGCAGCCCTGTCTGAACACTCTGGAGGAAGTGGCACTCCACAGCGGAGAAGCAAAGCTCTTTGCCCTGGTGATTGGTAGAGCTGTTTTGCCCCTGGCAAGCCACCCGACCTCTCTGAGCCAGTTTTCTCATCTGTAAAACGAGGGATTTGGCATCGAAGCTCTAAGAATCTCTTGTTCTCAAAGTTATAATAGTGATTATAATCAATGACATTTGGCATTTTATTCATTTAATCCTCTCAACCTATGAAGTAGGTTCTATGTGGTTATTGTTTTCCAGAGGAAGGAATTGGAGAGAGTGAGCATCCGCCTGCGGTCATAGGGCTAATCAATGGCAGTCTGTCCCCAGAGCACATATCCTTGGCTTTGCTCTTCGGTGCTTGCTAGTGAGGCCTGAGCATTTTCCATTCTTTGTAGCCAGGCCTCCAGCGCTTTCCCGCCCTGGTGCAGCACGCTGAGTATGTGGCCGAGCGGCTCTGAGTGGCGGGCCCAGGCCTCTACCCAGACGCCGTCCTGGCTGATCAATACCTTACCCCATTCACAGGAGACTTGCTTTACAAGACAGTTACTCTCTCTGACTTCCAGTGGTCCTCAAGGGAAGACACCCCCATCTTTCTCTTCACGTAGCCAAAAGGCAGCGACAAAATGACGTGCCCTTGGCTAACCCAGGGAAAACTAAACTGAGACTCTCACTCCTTCACCTAACCCTGGGAGCCGCTGGAATCACGAGTATCAAGATTATTTTAAAATATGGGAGACTAAAACAAGTAAATAAAATAAAATATGGGAGACTGTGACATGCTTCCTTCCCATCCTTCTAGGAATCAAACCTACTGGGAGGTTCCCGCCCACTTGGGAGAGGGGCAGAGGACCTGCAGAACTGATTCTTCTGTTTATAGGGGTTTGGAGACATCATTTTACTTGAGAGCAGATTCTGAAACAAGATCAGGAGTTAGGAATGTTTTTCTAGGTATGAATCTGTATGAACGTGTGGTAAATTGCTTCAAGCCTTTCTAAATTAGAACAATAGGGAGAAACAGGAAAAGCCTCCCCGCAAGGTCTAGGTTCTGAGAAGTTTTTAAGGAAACGCAGAGCACGCTTTTGCTCTGTTCACATGGCATACTGCTGCAGAGCCGTGTGAACTCTCAGGAGGTTGGAACCTTAACTTCACCACTTGATGTTAAGCCAGGTGATCTGGAGCATGTTCCTTCACCTGGGATACCATGTGTCCTCATTGTACAGTGACAGGACAGTCACTGGCTTGTCTGCAGGGAGTGAGATGACACCCCCCCCCACAAGGCCCAGCACACAGGAGGTGCTCACTTGGTGGATGATGAGCATTAAAACAAGCCATGTCAGTGGGATGGGACTGAGCCATAGTACTGTTACCACGACAGCGTATCACAAGTCCCGGGCTCTTGTTCAGGAGTTCCTGTCAGACCCAGAATCTGCAGATGCCTTGGTAACTTTTTGAGCCTGAAAGTTAAAGAGTTCTGAACTTAAAATCAGATTATTTCTGAGAAGTGATGAACTACTGTGTTTGGATACATAAGACACTGCGTGAGAAGTGCACTAAGCACCAGGATGAGTCTTCACTGTTCCCCGGGCAGGAAAGCCCTTTACCATCATTGTTCGAGCAGAGCCTGGGAGGCCAGAAGGAGCTGGTCCTTATTTTAGGAGGAAGGAAGTTGAGAGACCGATGGAAAGGAGTGTCTCTAAGATCATGTAGCCAGCTGGCTTGCAGAACTGGGAAAAACCTCTATTTCTTGATAGACTGGTCACCAGGCCCCAGGGTCATTCTGTAAAAATAATCTGAGGTGAATTCAACAAGAGAAACTAGCCAAGTTGTTGGCATGTGGTTCTGTGGAGTGACTGGGTTTCACTTTTTGTAAGAGATGGAGCCCAGTTATTGTATTGGGTTTTCTGAGTGGCCACTCAGTTGTGTCAGGAGGGTTCCCCGCAGCCTGTGTGGCTGGAAAGATAGTGTTGATATTAATGAAGCTCAGGGAACTGGAAGAACTGGTCCAAGGATTACTCCCTCAGTGGGGTGTCTGTGTGACACTCCTCTGTGGGTCCTGCATGGAACACACGCCCCTGTCACCTCTGAGACCGATTTCTCTGGTTGAGATGGCATAAGCCAGTCAGAAGTTACATTAGATCCTTCTCACCATTTGGACTCCTATCCAAAAGGGAGGTGGGAAGCTGGGGTACAGCAGTATCTAATCCAGCATTTCTTAAACACATTGGCCTCAGGACCTCTTTACACTTTGAAAAAGTATTGAAAACTGCAAAGAGCTCTTGCTTATACATCTCTTATTGATACTTACACTGCAGACATCAAAACTGGTTAGCTTTTATAAATTGTACCCTTTTAAAAATAAGCCCGTTACATGTTACCATAAGTAACCATAAGAAATAGAACTAAGTCTTTCAAAACTAAAGTCATTTTAGTGAGGAGACTGGCATTGTTTTACATTTTTCACATCTATCTTTAATGTCTGGATTTTCATGTGTGCTTCTGCATTAAATCTGTTGCAATACTACAGCACATGGTTTCTTTGGAGCCTTCACTATACACTCGTAAGCAGGTGAGAGTGGAAAAGGCAAGGAACATCTCACTATTAGGAAATGTTTTCACTTCACAGGTCCTCTGAGAGGGTCTTGCGGAGTCCTGGGCTCCCCAGGCCATACTTTGAAAACCACTGATCTAATCTTTTGTTGTTGTTGTTAATCTTTCTTTATTCATGAGAGACACACAGAGAGAGGCAGAGAGAGGCAGAGGGAGAAGCAGGCTCCCTGTAGGGAGCCTGATGTGGGACTCGATCCTGGGTCTCCAGGATCGTGCCCTGAGCCAAAGGTAGACATCCAACCGCTGAGCCACTCAGGTGTCCCCCACTGATCTAATCTAAAAGACGAGGGGAGAGAAATCCTACTGAAGTGTTTGGTTCAGAGGGTGAGGGGCTGACCCTGTGGTCTGGTGCCAGGCCCCAAACTTGGCCCACGCCCCATATAATGCAAACTCAAGAGAGAGTTCAAATGCATTATTTCTGATGTTCCTTCAAACTCTGCCAGTTGTGTGTGGCTTCACTTTAATGCAACAGACCCTACTGCCTGCCATGCATGTGCTGGGTCCTGGAGAACACCAGGATGGTCCCTGCAATCAAGGGACTTTGTGCTCACTTGGTTCTGGGGGCTACCTGAGGGCAGGGCAAGGCCACTGGAAGTCTCTCTGTGCGACCAGGTACGCAGGGCTGGGATCAAGCCAATTTCCAGTTCCATCAACATTTCCTTTATTCTCTCTCTCTTGGACCAGCATGTTGGGCACGTCCCATTGTGGCTCCTCTTGAAGTCCCTGTCTTCAGGTTACCTGCCTGCTCTAAATTCTTGTTTGCCACCCACTTGTGCCTACTTAGGATCGCAGCACGTCTGCCTCTCTCGCAACTGCAGATTTCACTGCTGACCAGCCTGAAATCCGGATTTCACAGGTTCTTCTGCAGGCCTCTGCTGCACTACCCTTCATCTCTCCTACCGCTCCCTGGAGACACTGCTGGCTGTCACAAGGCCTCAGGCCTGAGGTCCCCTCTCATGCTCTGTCTAAATAAATACATCTTTAAAAAAATAAAGTGCCCTTAGCCCATGTCCAACCCTTACTACTCAACCCTCACTCCCCACCGGGTGCTCATCCTCTGCTTCTGTGATCCTGAAATATACATGACTCGGCCCCGCTGTTCTCATCACCACCACTCCATTTCTCTCTTCCTTCACCACCCAACTTCCAGAACAAGGAGCAAACCGTCCTGCTCCATGGCGTCACTGTCTGTTCCTATGAACCCCTGCACGCTGCTGCCCTCACTCTTCCTTTCTCTTCAGACACATATTTTAAGTGGGCTCCACACCAGGTCTCACGAGACTGAGATCCAGACCCAAGCTGAGATCCAGAGTTGGACACTTAACTGACTGAGCCACCCAGATGCCCCCAATATTCAAAAGCTCCATGAGGACGGATGGGCCTTATTTGGCTCATGTTAGGTCTTCAGTGCCTGGCACCTTAGTAGGCGCACAAGTATTTTTTGAATTAGCAAACGAATCCAGTTGCCAGGTATGTTCTGTGACTGTTTTTTGCAATGCTGCTTTCTCTAGTTGACTGTTGTTTGCATATTGTCCTTTGCATCTGTCCCGGCTGCTACCCTCACACCTGGGCTTCAGCGGTAACCTCCTTGAAAGCTCAGCAGCAGAAATCCACTCTGCGTGCTTGCATTAGACTGCTTTCCTAAAATAGTATGTTGATATTGCTCCTTTGCTCAGAAACTTTCATCGCCTCCCCTTTAGAGTTTCTGCCGTGCAAGCAGGTGGCGCCGCAGAATCTCATCCATAAACTGGCTGTTCAGAACAGCAGGACAAGTTTCCTATCAGTGGCGCATACGGATGTCTACTTCAGGTCCCTGCAGTTCATGTCTTTGTACATTTACAGTTTCTTTCTCCTTCTCTTTATCTCTATCTACCTATCTACCTACGCACCTACCAGAACATAGCACACCACTGAATTGTTTAAATAAATGCAAAACTACGTTTCTAGCAGCGCCTGGGTGACTGTCAGTTTAGTGTCAGACTCCTGATTTTGGCTAGGGTCGTGATTTCAGGGTTGTGAGATTGAACCCCACGCTGGGTTCCATGCAGGGCTTGGAGTCTACATGAGATTCTTTCTACCCACTCTCACCCTCCTAAAAAAATTAGGTAAATAAAAAACCCGACCAATGTTTCTAGAGGAAATATACTACACTCCATTTCATTTGGGGGACACCAGGCACATATCCTGGCCTATAGGGAATTCCCCCTCAAAACCAAAATTGGATTCTTACAGAGTGTGACAGCAGCTGTCTAAATACACCTGTCATTCCAGGCTGTTAAGTTCCAATTCCATCATGAAGTCTTTATGATGAAATCTTCCCCATCATTTGAGCTAAAAGTGATAGCTCTCTTTCCTCTGAAGTCTAGACTCCTTTATTTGACAGCTGTTTTATCTACTGCATTGTCTTGTATTTTTAATTCCTTTACAAGCATGTCTCACCTCTGACAAGACTATCGGCTCCTAGAGGGAACAGGCTCTATTCTACAACCTGTGGCATAGAATAAACAGTTACTAAATAAATGATTAATGCCTATTGCTTTCCAGAAGACAGGTACAGGCACGTCAGGAATCTGGTCTTCACAATGGCCAATTCTGCCCTACCTTTTTTTTTTTAAGATTGGTTCCTATTCTGGGGAGAGAGAGTGAGTGTGAGCGAATGTGCTCAAGGGAGGGGGGGGCAGAGGAAGAGGGAGAAAGTTAAGCAGACTCTGTGGTAAGCCCCCCTCCCCACCCCTCCTCAACATGGGGCTCCATCTCATGACCTTGAGAATGCGACCTGAGCCAAAACCAAAAGTCAGATGTTTAACCACAGCGCTGCCCAGATGCCCCTCTGTTCTACTTGAGTAAAAGTATCCTGCAGCCAGATATCAGGAGGCTGCCTTGGAAACGTGTGCAACAGGTATCTACAATAGCAAACGGCTGAAAGTATGAATGAGTCAGTGCAAAATGGTTGTGGCTAACAGCATGTTGCTGTTTATCTCATGCTTGTATGTGCCAGACAATTTACAAACCTCTCTAATCCTCACAACTATTCTGTGAAGAAATGGGCTCTGAGATGTGCTGTGACTTACCCTAAATCTCAAAGCTTTTAGGGATAGAGCCAGGATTTCAAAGCTAGCATTTGAGGCGCCTGGCTGCCTCAGTTCGCACAGTATGCAACTCCTGACCTCAGGGTCATCAAGTCCATGTTCTTTTGACATCACCACACTTAATTCTTAGCTCCTGGAAAAACAACTCAAAACCTGAGTTGAATATTCCATGAGCTGTTCAGGGATCTTCCCTGCGGCCTTGTTTATAATGAAAAATCATAACATGAAGACTTAACAGCAGAGTGGTTAAATTGCAGTATAACCTTATGACAACCTATGATACCACGCAACTGTTAAAAGAACGTTCAAGCATGTTGTAAAAAAGGCCAACGTTCATACATATATGTGCTTGCACAGGCACAGAAATTCATTGAAAGACACCAATTAATTCATTCATAAAGTATTTTTTGAGCCTCTTAACGTGTCCAAGGACCTTAATTAATAACAAGGGTTACCTGTGAGGAGTGAGTCTGAAGGAAAAACAGTAACTTGTACTTTTGGGTAAGCTTCTGCATATTTGGTTTCTTTAACCACGAGCATTAGTTTTTAGAACCTCAAAATAAAAATGATGAAAGGAGTAGAAATATTCAACAGGTACTTGACTGGCAAGGGATAGGGGCCATAAGGAACTTCGAAATCTCTGCGATTCTCTAATCAGAACGGCAGCGGGAGCATCGCACTTTTAGGGCAGGTGGGAATTTAGAGCGGGGGGAAAAACGAGCTGATGAGAAGCCCAATCCCGTTTACTTCCTGGCAGCCCAGGTCTTCCTAACCACACGCTTTCGGGATGTGACTGCGTGGGCGGTGCGACACCGCAGCCGAGGGAGCTGCTGCTTCGGGCTCCGGGCGCCGCTCGCCCCGGCGGGCTTCTGGAGCTGCCCTCCGCGCTCCTGCACGGAGGCGGCTCGGGCCGCGCGGGTCACCGGCGTAAGGTGCGGGTCAAAGGCCACACTCCTCTCTCGCTCTCGCTCCGCTCCGCTCCGCTCCGCAGGTGACTCCGCCCTGCCAAGCCGGCCGGCGAGGGGCCGCCCGGCGCCCAGTCCGCGGCCCGCGACCAGCGCCCCGGAGGCGGCGGAGAGTCCGGGGCCGCCCCGCCTCCTCGGTCACTGGGCGCCGGTCCCTCCGTCTCCGCGGCGCCTGCAGCTCTCGAAGATGAAGGAGCCAGGCTGTCGCGAGCCACGGCCGAGCTCCTCCGGCGCTCTCGGCATCCTCCGACGCCCCGCGGCCGCCAGCGGCTGCGCCCATGTCCCCCGGACAGACGCAGGCGAGGCAAGCCCGCGCCCGCGGGGCTCCGCCTGGGCGCCTGCGCGCCGGGCGAGCGCGGAGAGGGCGCGGCTGGCCGCGCTGCGGCTGCGCAGAGGCGGTGTCAAGCGCTGCGCCTGCGCACTAGCGGGGCGGGGCGGGAAGGAGGGAGGCGGTGGCAGCGGCGGCGGCTGTTGAAGAGGAGGAGGAGGAGGAGGAGGAGGAGGGGGAGCGGAGGGAGGTGTTTCTGTCAGTTCCGGCTGTTTGTTCGGGAAGTGGATCCGCCGCTGCCGAAGCAGCCGGGAGGGAGCTGCGGATCGCGAGGCCAGCACCGACCCCGCCCGCCCGCGCGCGCCTCCCCCGCCCGCCATGGCCCGGGACTACGACCACCTCTTCAAGCTGCTCATCATCGGCGACAGCGGTGAGGGCCGCGGCGGCCGGAGGCGGCGTGGGCCCTGTCGGGCGCGGCCCGCGGGGGCCTCGGGGCGGGCAGGCGGGCGGGGAGGTGCCGGCCCGCGCGGGGCGGGGCTGCCGGGCGGCCGCTGGCCCGAGGGGCGCGCCGAGGGGCTGAGGTTGGGGCGCCCGGCGTCGGAGCGGAGGGCAGGGCGCGCGGGGCGCGCAGGGGTCGGGCTGGGGCGCCGGTCCTCCTGCCGCGCCTGCCCCTGCCTCACGTGTGACCTTGGTCAAGTCCCGCGATGTCTGGAGTTGGACAGACCCGGGTTCGAGTTGTGGGACTACCAGCTTCCTCACTCCGTGACCTTGGGCAAATTGTTTAGCCTTTCTGAGCCTCGGTTCCCTCATCTGTGAAGTGGGGACCTGCCTTGCTGGGTGGTATGACTCTGTGATGAGATAAAGCTGGGAAAGTGTTCAGCGCCCAGCCTGGCGTAAAGTCAGCCGTAGGTAGATGCTAGCTACTGATGTGGTTGTTAGTGCTCATTGTAAGCCTCAGTTTCTTCCTCTGTCAAATGGAGATAATCCCGGAACCTGTCTCATGGGATTACCTCGCACAGGGCCTGGCACATTCCTGCTGAATTATCATCTGTATCGTTCTGTTTCCCTATCCGTAAAATGGAATAATAGTAGGCAGGATCTGCCTTATGGGGCTGACGGAGTATTCAGTGAGATAATGCACACATAGTGTTGGGACGAGTGCCCACACGTAGTGAGTGCTCAGTACGTGCTCGCTCTACGGTATTCTAGACGGGTGTTGGAGGTGGGTCAGCCAATAACACAAAAGGGCTTTGACCTTATATATGCTCTGGGAGAGCTCCTAGCTGAGTGCACTGCACCTTCTCCACGGCCTCGTGCAGTGTCCTGCACCCAGTAGGCACCTAAAACACATCTAATGAATGAATGAGTGAATGAATGTTAAGTATCCCTAGAAAAGATAGGTTGGTTTCTGGGAGAGGGTGGAGGGTTTTAGAGGTGTTTGTGGCAGGTAAGCTGGTTTATGAGGTGATCAGGAGGTCAGGGAGGCAGGCTCTGGGAGGTTTATGGGAGCATAGCTGAGGTGCTGGGATTATTTGATGGGGAAGGAGGCTTGGGAGCATGCCACGTTTATAGACCAGACCTGAGTTGAGTATGGGCAAGGGAGTCACAGGACTGAAGGCCAGGTTGGTGGTGGAGCCCATGGATTGTTAAGGAAAGAAGGGACCAATCACAGGGGTTGTAAGACCCTGATGGAGTGTTGGGTGATGGCCATGGAAGTAAGTGGGTTTTGGTCTCACTGTGAAGCTAGATTGGGATGTGGTTGGTGGTTTGGATCCGGTGAAGGACGGCTGAGGTTTCTGCGGTTCCTGGTGGAAGGGAGAGGTAAGGGGAAAAGTTAGGGGCCGACGAGGGAGATGCAGAGTAGCTGTGGTCAAGGAAGGAGTTAGATGGGTGGAGGGTGGATTCGTTGTGGTTTGAATGAAAGAAAACCAGACAAGCTGTGTAGATTCACCCTTGGAGGTGGACTCTGGCATTCCTCAGTGTCCCAAGACTTATGCCTTTATAGGATTTGATTTTAGCCCCGGCCGTGGTTCCCAGGGACTTGACATTAGGGTAGTTTCTCTCCTTTTGGAGTTAAAGTAAGCCCGCCAAGGTCAGGGCCCTTAGCCCTCTGCAAGACATCTAGGGCTTGTGTGTTGATATCCAAAACTGAAAAGCATAAACTCTGCAAGGAGATGCAGCTTGTTGGCTTTTCTCCTCTGTAAAACCCAGGGGATGGTTCTGGTCCACCCCAGCCCCCCGCCCCCGCCTTCTCAAAGTCTGTTTTGCCCGGTATACTGATTTCTCACTGGGAAGTCAGGTGTGGGAGAAGACTTGTTAAGTTCCGTGGCTGGCTCCTAGTTCAGTCTGCACTTGTAGAACCACGTCGGGTGCGGGAGTCAGCTGGACCCTCGTGAGACTGGGAGATGGTAGCCAGGAAGCTCAGACCAAACTTGGCAGCTGAGCGAGGAGGCGAACGTCGGACACTGCCCCAGACTGGCTCCTTACGTGGAGGCTTTCTGAAGGTTTTTCAAATGATTTCACAGACACTCTCCTCTGATTCTCACCTACTGCCTGTGCATTTTGTCAGAAAGGAAACTGAGGCTCAGAGGAGCTGACTGACTTGCCCAAAGTCATACAGCTCATCCCAGGCAAAGCTTGGAGTTAATGCACATTGGTGCTATGCATGAGCAGCTGGTGTCAGGCCTGGCGAAGGGGGGCCCTCAATGAATATTCGTTTCTTTCTTTATGAATCTAGAGTTCTTCCCACTCTGCCACATTGTACAAGCTTCTGGAACACGTTCCCTCAGCTTTTGCAGCTCTTCCTTATGGCTAAAGTTCTCTACTTTCTCCTGTGCTCTTCTGACATTAGCTCGGGTATAACAGCATTTCATCTGATCTCTAGGGCCAGCCATCCTTATTCTTAGAACCTGGAGATTGGAGTGGCCATCAGAGAACTAGTTAAAGCCTTTCACTTTACCGATGAGTGAGCTGAGGCTCCGAGAGAGGAAGTGACTTGTCTGAGGTTGTACAGCGAATGGGTGGCTGAGCCAGGATTAAAATTGCAAATGCTTTACTCAAAGGTCTAAGGGTCTTCAGCAGTCTAGAACTGAAGTCCAGATGAGTGAGGGACTAACTATAGCCCAGGGGAGGAGCCGGGCCGGGGTGGGGACTTTTGTGGGGGCTTTTTGAGGACCAGAGCACCTGTGTAGGCCAAGAAGCAGGGAGCAGGGGAGAGCGGTGATGGCTGAGAGGGGCATGCATGGTGTTTGTGGATAAATCTGTCTCCTGCCTGCCAGGAGGCCTTGGGTGCTGGGGCCTGTACTCTTTGCTGGGTAGAAGGTGACGGGGCTGGACTAGTTGGGTCTCATGCTACGTATGGCCCTTGCAAAGCCTTTGACTTCAGCTGCGGTGAAGGTAGATTGGTACCTATCACTTCCTGTCTTAGGCCAGTGCTGTGGGAGAAATGGGAGCAGCTTGTTTTCCTGAGGAGGCCTCTTCCAAGGATATTTGGGAGATGTCATGTCTCAGGGTGGGCTTCTCTTCCTTTCAAAGGAAAGAGCAGTGCCGGAGGTTGGTGTCAGGTCAGAGCAACAGTTACTGTGGTGGCTGTAGTGGTCTTTCTGCAGCCTGGTGGTTTTCAGCAGCTCTGCAGAGCAGCGGGGGGAGGGAGGGGACTCGGAGAGGCCAGGTTGGAGGGCACACTGCTGCTTCATTGCTTCGTGCAGAGAAAACACCTCCCCCTTACCTCTTATTTTTTATTTTATGTATTTTTAGAGTGAGAGAGAGCAGTCGGGGAGGGAGGGGGCAGAGGGAGAGAGAGAATCCTAAGTAGGTTCCATGCCCAGCAATACAGGGCTCAGTCTCATCCTGAGATCATGACCTGAGCTGAAATCAAGAGTTAGACACTTAACTGACCCAGGCGCACCCCCCCTTACCTGTTTTAGATCTATGGGATTCAGATAAAAATTAATTTTAAAGAAGGACTGTGCTGCTCCCTGAAAGTTTGAAAACTACTGTTTTGGCTTCTGTGAATGCCGCGGTCATAGCATTAGATGGCATAGCTGTCAATGTGATTTGTGTTGTCCTAAATTCATTAAACCGTGTTTTGCTGGTGTCTCCTAAGTGCCGGGCCCAGCTTCCAGCACTGTAAATGTCCAGGGTGAGGAAGGAGCGATCTCCTTCCTAGGGGAACTCCCAACTAGTGGCCCAGACACAGCTTTTAGCTGAGTAAGCGGACCCAGAAGGCTCCAGGAGGAAGCCAAGGAGCCGGCAGGCCCAATGGGGTGTTGGCACTGGGCAGAGCGCTGTGAGGGACCCAGCCCAGGGCCTGGGCTCTCCTTCACTCGGCAGGAAGCCTCGCAGAGGCGGCAATGAGGAAGTGCCTCTGAGCAAGAGCTTGCAGGTACTGTGGGCGCAGCACCCGTCTGCCCAGAGCCGCACCCCAGCCTCTGTTGGGGGAGTAAGCCCCAGGTTCACTCCATGAAGCAAGTTCTTCTGGGTTATCCCCAGACAGCTCACTCATTGGAGAAGTCCCCGGAAGAGATCCTCAGAGAGGACTGGCCAGAGAGGGTGTCTGGGATTGGTCAGGTTTAGAGAAACAGCAGGGGAAGGGGGCGGTCATAGCGCCCTCTCAGGAGCTGATGAACCTTGTGGGCTTCTCCCCACAAATTTGCACTTAGCTTGGAGGTTCTTGAGACCCTAGTTTAAGATCTCATGTCTAGCAGTGGTAGCACTGCTGCTCTGAATCTAACAGGAGTGAGATGAGGAGCCCTTTCGGCATCTTTTTATTCCACTTCCTGAAACAGACACAGGAAGACTCCCCTCGCAGTATGTACTGGAGAGAGCTGTAGAGCCCTGGGGTAGACTGCCCTGGATTCACAGCTCAGCCCCACGCTTCCCTGCCGAGGGCCCAAAGGCCAGCTGCTCAGCCTCCCATAGAGCTCAGGTGCCTGCCACACACACAGCTCTGTGTGTACAGATTCTTTCCTTCTGTGGTTGGGTCACCCAGTTGGCCTTAGGGCTGGCAAGGATAGGGGATGGGATGGGGGAAACAAGGCAGGGGCCCCGGCTAAAGCTGCTAGTCTGGAGGTAAAGAGAAGCCAAGCTTATAGGGTTCTGCTCATCCTTGGGTCAGGTTGTGTCAGGGGGTGCCGTGGTAAGTGAAGTCGTCTGAGCACATGTGAGCTGTTGGGCTGACAGATGTAAGGCAGACAGCCCCTCCTCACCAACCCAGCTGGCAGTGACAATGGCAGGGGGAAGATGGCTGGCAGTTGGTTTGTGTTGTCTGGGCCTCAGTTTTCTCACCTGCAAAATGGCCTTGATCAAGAGTCCCTTCCAGGTCCACAGTTCCTCGTGTGATGCTGTACACAAACTGCAGCTCCACACATGGTGTACACTTTTCTAGGAACTGTGTGTTTTATTATTTATTTATTTATTTATTTTTGAAAGATTTTTATTCATGAGAGACACAGAGAGAGGAGGGGGGCGGGGGCAGAGACACAGGCAGAGACACAGGCAGAAGGCAGGCCCCACGCAGGGAGCCTGACATGGGACTTGGTCCCAGGACTCTAGGATCATGCCCTGGGCTGAAGGCAGGCGTCAAACTGCTGAGCCACCCAGGGATCCCCAGGACTGTGTGTTTTAGACATGCTTTGGAATCCGTATCATTTGGTTGACCTTTCCCTTGCTTTTTTTTCTGTCATCTGGTGTCTCCCTCTGGGTCTGCTCAGCATAGGGCCTGGCCACGAGCCCCTTTCTCATCTCATCATGCGGGACTCAGGGGCAACTTCTCTCCCTTCCGGACAGAGGCAAAGGTCAGACACTGGGTGGGAGAGATGCTCTCAGCATGTGGCCGGTCGGGGAGATAAGCAGCATTGAGGTGGGAGATGGGTCTGCTGAGCTTCTTAAGAGTTAGCATTTGGGTGCCATCTCCCTGGAGGACAGGGTGAGAGGGAGGGACTTGTGGCCCCTCTCATCTCCTGCTTTCTTTCCTGCAGGTGTGGGCAAGAGCAGCTTACTGTTACGTTTTGCAGACAACACTTTCTCAGGTGAGTGTGCCCCTGGGGTGCTGCTGGGCTCTTGGGGATCCCTTTACCTGGTGCCTTTGCCTGATGTCTGTCTTATTTAAAAAATCCTTTTGTAGGCCCATCCCTTTTTCTACCCGGAGACTTTCTGTGCCCCATTGTTAACTTTTTTTCCCTTCCTTAAAATATTACGAGTTAGTACATGCCTGGGTAGAATTTCAGACAGGCAGACTCCGAGGTGGAGAGAGAAAGCTGTCCCTTCACCTGCTTCTACTCTGGTGCCTTTGTGGCCACTGTTCGGCGCAGTGCGTGGCTCCTGCTGTTTTTTCAACTCCACATGCAGTGGGTTGGGAACTGGCCTTCCCCTCAGCACATCACGGACCATCCTTCCCCATCTCTAGCAGACCTCTGGTTCTGATCTGCATCATTTACCAGCAGTGCTCTCGATATGTGCGTGCTTTCTGGCTGCTTCTATTTTAAGTTATGCATTACTTGGGATGCGTCTTATGTTTATCTTTGTATAGAAGTGGAGTTACTAGGTCAGGGGGTAAATGCATTTGAAACTGCCAACTTGCCTTTCAAAGAAGCTGTGCTAAGTGACACTCCCACTGAAGGGCTCAGAAGTGCTCCTTGTCAACTCTGATCCATGCTGCGTCTTAGTCTTCATGTTTGCTAAGCCGATAGGCAGAAAGTGCTATCATATAAATTTGCATTTTCCTGATCCCCGGTAAAGTTGGACCTGTTTTTGTTGAATACATCAGGTTCATCGTAGAGCTTTTGAGTTGGCTTGGCCTCTCTGATCAAGGACCAAATATGACTCTGTCATCGGGATTCCGTGTGCTGTGCTTGACCATCGAGCTACAGTTAGGAAGCAGTTACATGGCGAACACTTCCCTCTTGGTGAAGTGGGCCACTGGTGGTGTGATGGCGGAAAGAATTGTCTGTCCCCTGTGCCCCTGAGCATGGCTAAGCCTCAGCCTATTTGGAAAATGGGACCACTCAGCATAGGGTTATTGTGAGGATTACCGGAGATGCCCGTGTTCTCTTGCCTGGGCGAAGGAGTCCCTTCAGAAGTGGCAGCCAGCTGGGCGCGGTGGCGCGTGCCTGTATTCCCAGCTACTCGGGTGGCTGAGGCAGGAGGATCGCTTGAGCCCAAGAGTTCTGGGCTGTAGTGCGCTATGCCAATTGGGTGTCCGCACTAAGTTCGGCATCAATATGGTGACCTCCCGGGAGTGGGGGACCACCAGGTTGCCTAAAGAGGGGTGAACCGGCCCAGGTCAGAAGTGGCAGCTAGGGCTTGTTGCTATTCTGTTCCGTTCAGGGGTGGTAACTACTGGGCAGCTTCCTCAGACTCGGGATCCCCGCTCTTCCTCCTGGTGTCCCTCGTGTTCCCCGGCCCAGTGGCTTCCAGCTCTGGTCTCCCCATGTGCTCTCTTTCCTTTCCGTTCCTACCGCCAGTGTCTTAGTGGAGACCGTCGTAGGTTCTGGCCTGACACGTCATGGCAGCTTCTGCCCACCCTGTACCCAAAGCTCGGTTCACCTTGTCAGTACAGACCTCCAAGGCCTCCTCACGTGAGTGGAGTTTATATCAGTTTCTCCATGTGGTCATCACGGATGCTGGGGCCCCATGCTTCCTTGTGGAAGGGGCTGCTGTGCATGTAAGGATGTTGAGCTGCAGCCCGGGGCCCCACCTGTTAGAGGCTGGTAGCTCTGCGCCCCCTGCCTTCTCTCGGCCTTGGAAATGGTACCTATTCTTTCAAGTGAGGCCCATGTGTGACTTCCTCCCCAGAGCCTTCCTGGATCTCCACCCTTCTGTGAACTTTGAGCCCTCCATACACTCCGTATGGTCGGGAGGGCTGTGTGTCTGCAGCACTGTGTTCTCGTTACACAGTAAGCCCCAAACAGTGGGAATGCGAGTTGTTGGTCAGCCTGGGCGGGACTAGGACATTGGCTAGATCTTCTCTTCCGTCTTTCACACAGATGCCCGAGCAAACTGTTTACAGCACAGCTCAGGCTCTGATTCAGACCCTTCACTGCCACTCTGCCACAACCAGAGAAAGTCCAAGCTTGCCAAAATGGTACAAAGGCCCTGAGACCTGGCCTCGGGGCTCCCCATCTGCTTCCCACCACATGCTTGACCTCACATGACCGCCACCCCTCCAACCCCCTCAGCCTCCCCCATTGCTATTTTTGCTATCATCTCCTCTTCCCGGAGCAGTGTTTTCCAAAATACAAGTTGTGACGTGTGTTAGGAAGTAAATGTTGTGGGTCATTACAGTGTTGGGTATAGCCCAGGAAGCAAACCCCCACAATGTGTGCTGGGGGACCCAGGACTCAGGCCACTGCTGACACATCTGCCCTGGCCCTTCTAACGAAAGGAGCCTGTCCCCTCCCCTGTCTCATCCTGGTTTAATTTCCTTTGTGGTGCTTCTCACTCCTGAAATTGTGGTCTTTATCACTTTGTGTCATTGTGTCCTGTCTCACCCTCACCTCCACTGCGGGCACCACTGGGGTGTGGACCTTGTCTTTCTTGCTCAGGGCTGTGTCCCTGAGACCTCGAACGTGCTGGGTGCAAAGAGTGAGTGGGGAGGGATGGCAGAGGCTGGGGTCACCTGTGCGGGTGCAGATGCGTCCGATCGGGGCGCCCTGGTGGCCTTGCTAATGTGTGTATGTATGTGTGTGCATGTGTGTGCGCGTGCATGTGTGTGCGTGTGTGTGTGCGCGCAGGCAGCTACATCACCACAATCGGAGTGGATTTCAAGATTCGGACTGTGGAGATCAATGGGGAGAAAGTGAAGCTGCAGATCTGGGACACGGCCGGGCAGGAGCGCTTCCGCACCATCACTTCCACGTGAGTCAGGCTGGCCCACTCCCATTCTGACCCCTTGCCACCTACATTTGGATGCAGTGTCGGGTGTCCCAAGTCATAGCAATGTCCCTGGGGTGGGCCCCTGAGCCGTCAGGAGAGGCACTCCTTGCCACAGAGTGGCTGGTGTTGTGTGAAAGGAGGAGGTGATGAGGTAGGCTGCAGCCCACAGGGGCCAGTGGCGGGGTGCCTGGCAGGAGAGTACGAGTCAGTCTTCAGTTCCCCTCTAGCCTTCAGTTCCTTTGTAG
This sequence comes from Vulpes vulpes, assembly GCF_048418805.1. Lineage (NCBI taxonomy): Eukaryota > Metazoa > Chordata > Mammalia > Carnivora > Canidae > Vulpes > Vulpes vulpes. The sequence goes on along the minus strand of NC_132789.1, from coordinate 16,230,806 downwards.
GCAAATGGGAGCATGGTGATGCTGCCTACCTAGATGGTCACATACTTGGTGAGTGCTTCTTGTTAGGGGCCAGCTGTGACAGCCAGGGTTGGCGTGCAGGCTCCTGTCACCTGGAGGAGGCTTCTCTCCTTTGAGAGGCTAGGAAGGAGTACTGGTACATAGGAGGCCATTGGGAGGCCTCTCCTCTGCCTCCCCAAAGCCATTTACCCAGAACCGGGCTCACCCAGTGGGCTGCCCTCTTTTGCTGCTCCAGCATCTTTGTGGTTTTCAGCTGTAAATGGGGGAGCCCCGCTGGAGCCCCAGAGAGCAGGAGTCCTGGGGAGGGGCTCTTGGTTCCTGTGCTGTTAATAGAAAAGCTTCCAGGAAAGAGGAGGGCTTTGAAGGCAGACAGCTTAGAATTTATATTTTTGTTCTACTGTGTGACCTTGGGCGGTTGCCTAAATTCTCTGTGCTTCGGTTTTCCAGAGGGTTTCTCCTTAGGATTTGCTTTAATGCTCAGTCCTCTGTGCCAGGTGCTTCACACAGATGATCTCATTGAGCTCTGCAGTTGGAACTATTATTTTCCCCATTTTACAGGTGGGGGGGACTTCTGAGAGGGGTCCTCCCAGTGAGTAGCAAAGCCTGAGCTCCACACTGTGGCGGGTGCAGACTAGGAGTCAGTGTCTGGCCTGCAGTAGTTGCTGCTTTGGTAGGCCTCTCCTTTGCCTCTTCCCAGAAGTTCCTGTGTGACTGGAGGCTCTTGGGGAAGTGGCGTGGAAATTTCGGCATGGAAATGGGACAGACCCCAGGCTGGCTGCCCATCCTGTGGCTTGTGAGGATCTGCTGAGGGGTGAGAAGCCCCTACAGTGGTGGCTGGGAGTGTTGGGGGATGTTATTGGGGGAGCTGCTGTGCAAGGAGAGGGGTGAGGCCAGAGCTGCCCTGGTTCAAGCGGCTGGAGCCTGAGCAGCCCCTGAGCGGGTCAGCTGGGTCAGCTGGGTCAGCTGTGGGGAGCACATTTGTGCCGTGGCTTGTGCTTCCCTGAACTCCGCGGGTCCCCAGGCTTGGGGGCTGCCCAGTGCAGCTCTCCGTGGCTTCTTGCTGATGAGCTCCCTGAGTCCTTTTGTGTCTTAGCAGCTGCCAGCAAGTCCTTGGGGAGGGCAGCTGCTCAGAGGCTCCTTGCGGGAGGATGGACGTCACGGGCAGCACAAGCATCCAGACCTGAACAAGACCTCTCGTCTGTGTCAGGAGGTCTGGACACTGACCCCAGACATCCTTCCTCTGAGCTGCGACTGTCACTGACGATTTTACCTGTTTGTTTCACTGAATCCCAGATAAAGAGTCCTGTGATTATTTCCATTTTATGGATGAGAAAATTGAGGAGAAAATTATGGAGAGAGGGTAAAGTGACTTAGTTTGGTTTGTAAGTTACATGTTGAATTCAAGTTCGTTTGATGCCAAAGCTCTTGCCTTCTGGTTCAGCCTTCTGCTCTCTGTAGTCCCCACCTTGAGGGACTGGGGCCGAGGCTGATGCTCTGGTGTCTCCTATGGGCTAAAACCACTCAGGGCATTCAGGGTGGCTGAGCATACTGGGCCCATGGCCATGAAAAGGGCTTTTTGCAGGGCGGTTTGTTGGGGTGCAGAGGAGCCCGTGGCCACCTTGAGGTCAGCTTCTTTTGGAGCAGGGAGGGAAGAGGGTGAAGCACCTCCTTCGTTCTTTTGGGGACACTGGAATAGCTCAGCTACCTGAGGGCAATATGTGTGTGTTTGGGGTGCTCGAGGAGGGGGCATGCTGCACAGTGGGGGTCTGTGGGCACAGGCTCAGCCCTTGCTGGCCATCTTGCCTGTCTTGGGGAAGCTGAGGAAGCTCCATCTTGTGGGTCCCCGCTCTGCGCTTCATGAGGCAAGAGGCACTGCACACGCCATGCGAGGGGTCATGGAAAGACTTGACGTCCTGTGTGGGTGGCTGGTGAGGAAGGGAGTCTTGAAAGAGTTTAGGAGTTGTTCTCAGGGGTTGGGGCAGTCGGGGTGGAGTAGTATGGCCTTTTGTGATTCAGGGCATTAAAAGAGAAACTAAAACTGCATCCTGCCCTGTTGTTACCCTGTTTCTTCTCTGTAGCTGGGGTTTGCTGCCCCTGAGAGGCGTGGCTGGGGTGCAGGTTGGGGAGGAGGGAGGAGTGAGGTGCCAGATGGTGGGCAAGGGAAGCCCCTTGGAGCCTTGGCCCTGGCCTGGGAGTCAGACCCAGACATTGTGACTTCAGCACAGTCACTCCCTTCAGCCTCATGTCCTCACTGGTGAAATGGCGACCTTCGTGTCCGTCATAGCAGGTTGCTTCAGATGAATAGGCAGTGGATATGAAGTGTTGGGCGCTGTGCCGGGCACAGAACTGAGCACAGGTGAGTGTGTGTGATTACTGGTGGCGGCGGTGACAGGAGGCCCAGAAACACCAGTGACCCCCTTGTCAGAGCTCTGAGCCCCCGGTCTCGTCCTCAAACTATTCTCGCTCTCTGGTGAAGTCCCTTTCAGCACTTCTTGGCATTCTCAATGGTCTTCAACATAGGAGAGCTTGGCGATGTGTGCCTCTGCCTGCACTACCTTTGCCAGCAGGGGACAGTCACTTGTCGTCCTGGTCCTGGTGTGCACTCCTGCCCAGTTGCGTGATGACCTGGTGCTCCGGGCAGCAGCTGGTTCTGAGGGCCTGGCACCTGCTCAGCTTGACAGTCTGGGCTCCCAGGGCAGGGACACCATGTCCCCGGCAGGCAGAGCCCGGGCAGAATGAAGCCCCTGGGACCCCAGCGGGCTTCTGAGGGGCGGAGAGACGGGGTAGGGGACACCAGCTGGGCTAGGCCCCCGGGCACGGCACGGGCTGCTTCTGCCCGCAGCCCTGACAGCCGGCTTGGGAAAGCTGCCTTGACGCTGTCCCTTGGTTTTCTTCCACTGGTGTCAGGGGCCCCGGCTTGTCACTGAAGGAATATTAATAACGGTAAAGAGCCACCATTCCTTGACTGTTGACAGGCCCTTGTGAAAACATAAGTTATCTTCTTTATTCCTCGCAACTATCCCAAAAGCTAGGACTGATACATCCGTTTGATAGCTGAGGAAGGAGGTGCGCTGAGGTGCGTGCAGTAACCTTCCCGGGCTCCCACCGCCTTGCAGAGATGGTGCCCGGTAGCCTTTGTCCTGTGACTGGGTGTAGAAAGCAAGAGTGGCCAGAGCGCCGACGAGCTAGTGGTGAGAAGATGGCTGCACCCACGGCCTCCCCGGCTCCATCCTCACTAAGGCTCTGGTGCGGAGGGGCTGTTCCCCCACAGGCTTGAGGGCCCAGTAGTGCTCAGCCCTGCTAAACCTAAGGGGCGGGCGGGGTGCGTGGGGTCGATGTCCTCCAGCTGTCCCTCTGAACTGTAAATGAGTGGGGTCACGGTGTCCGGAGGGGAACGTTTACATCTTCCTGCCTTCCAGACCTTCTGGCTGACCTCACGCCATAGGGTCTGCACGTTTGGACGGTGGCACATCTGGGACACCTTCCTGGCTGGGACTGGATGCCCCACACCATTTTCATGCTCTCTCTGCCACCGGCGTGGATGAGCCCAGAGTGGCGGAAGGGAGGTGTCCACCTGCCCCCAGAGGAGTGAATGAGACGTTGGCGGGGCTTCTCAAATGGTGTGTCTTCTTGGAATGGCATTTTATAAAGCCTGGCTGGAGGAGAGAAAAATCTTTGAATGGTAAAACAAAGACAGTGAGAATATAGCATCAAATACAAAAATTACTTGCATATTAAAACAAGAACTTCAAAGAAGTTTTGAGTTGGTGGCAGACTTGAACAACTTGACTGACCGCCTCAAAGGCAGCTTCTCATTCACTGGTGCCTTGGGCATGAGCGTGAGCAGCAGTGCTGTTGAGTGCTGGGCTGGGGCCTGGTTCCGGTATGTCCAGCCGGGGTCAGGTGGACAGATGCTGGGTGTCTTGCAGGAGAGCTTTCGCCCCATCACCATTTCCCTGGCCGCTGTCCGGATGTGGGCAGGCTGTGTCTTAGTGAAGGGGCTACTCTTGTCCAGGCTGAAGCTCTGACACAGATCCTGACCCTCCAGGTATTACCGGGGGACCCACGGGGTCATCGTGGTTTATGATGTCACCAGTGCCGAGTCCTTTGTCAACGTCAAGCGGTGGCTTCATGAAATCAACCAAAACTGTGATGATGTGTGCCGAATATTAGGTGAGGCTGGACCCCCTGTGGGGACGCTGGCCTGGAGGGTGGGAGGGGGGTGCTCCCGCAGGGCTGGGCTGACTTTGCTTTTTGCCTTTAAGTGGGGAACAAGAATGATGACCCCGAGCGAAAGGTGGTGGAAACAGAAGATGCCTACAAATTCGCAGGGCAGATGGGGATTCAGCTGTTTGAGACCAGCGCCAAGGAAAACGTCAATGTGGAAGAGGTGAGGTGAGGGCCCAGAGTGGGGGCAGGGAGGGAGCGGGGCCCACTGTGTGCAACCACCACAGCCCTCCTCTCCCCGCCTCTAGCCTGCCCAGAGCGCCCAGAGGGCTGACAGGAAACCTCTTAGTAGCTGCCATTTCTCGGTGCCTGTTGGGAGCCAGGCATCGTGCTCGGCCCTTAACGGGCGCTAGCTCACATCTCAGCCGTTCTCTAAGTCACCTCCATGTTTTATATGGGAAATTGAGGTTCTGGAGTGAGGACTATCACCCAGCTTGTAAGAAGCCAGGTCAAATGGAGACTCTAGCCCAGCTATGCGGGGTTCCTGCTCAGCCTTCAGCCCCACTGCCCACCCTGGCCCCAAGCCTTGGTATCCCTTCCTGCTCTCCGGGCTTTCCTTGGGGCCTTGGCGTCCCTGCAGACAGCTGGTTGCTTTCCCGTGGCCTCAAGAGTTCAGGTGGGCACTTGCTGCGAGGCCCCAGAGGCTCTTGGGGAGACCCGTCCCCCGTGGAGCAGCTGAGCCTCCGGCCAGGGGCAGCTTCCCTTCCACTCGGCCTGCTGGAAAAGAGCTGGGAGTCTGTGGGAGAAAAGTGGGACCTTTGGCCACAAGCCCAGGCTGGCCATGCTCGTAGCTTTGGGTGAGTCCTGTCCCACAGTGTGTGGAATCTGGAGACCCAGGGAAGCCAGGATCCCCCTCTGTGTCCTGGACACCCGACTGCATCATGGCAGGGAGACTGGGTGCCTCAGAGTCAGGTTGGGATCACAGTACAGGCCTTTCTGTGTGACCTGAGGTGGTGACTTAACCTCTCTAGGTTGCACCTGTTCCTTCCTTAGATCAGGGTAGGGTGAGCGCCCCTGCCTCCTGGGTCGTGAGGGGTAAGTGGAGCAAATTACATCAAATGCTTGACACCTTTCCTGGCACAGTGGAGGAGAGGCCTGTGGGTTGGCAGGTGGAGTCCCATTGGATCCTGGCACCACAAGGACATCTTGGGGTAGGGTCTGGGGAAAGTTCTACACAGGACATGTGGTGACATGGCATGAAGTGGGCAGGCTGTGGGTCCCTCTGGCCTGTCACCAGATCAGGGGCACCTTTATCTTATCTGAAAATTCCAGCTGGAGAGGTTCTTTTTCTCTTTTTAAAAGAAAGACTGGAAAATCCCTGAGATTGATTTCTCTAAGACACAGCTCATGGGGCTTTGATGTTCTTTTTTGACTTTTTTTTGGAAAGGGTTTGAGAACATACATGCAAAACCCTCTCACGAGTAGAAATAGCAAATGGGACGCGGGGCCCGGGGAGGCAGCCATGGCGGCCAGCAGAGACTCTGAGCTGGGTCTGAGGCCACCCCACCTCCTTCGTCCTCACAGATGTTCAACTGCATCACAGAGCTGGTCCTCCGAGCAAAGAAAGACAACTTAGCCAAACAGCAGCAGCAACAACAGAACGACGTGGTGAAGCTCACGAAGAACAGTAAACGAAAGAAACGCTGCTGCTAATGCCCCCCCAGCCCACTGCAGAGACTGCACTGCGGCCACTCCCCGGCCCGAGGCCCGCGGGGCTCCTCGGGGACAGTCTCAGTTTCGTGCCGTTATTTAAAGAATTCTCTCCACGTTTTTGTATCGGGAGGCGCCATCGGCACTTCCTCCCCTCCCCCTTTGAGTGCCAAGAAGGTGTTGGACGACCTGCCCTTCCCTTCTGGTGCCCCTGCCCCCGGCCAAGGCACCCGGGCCCGGCGAGGACGCTGCCAGCCGAGCGGACTGATTAACCAGAGTTTGTACATAATGTATATTGCTTTAACCAGCCGCATCACCCTCGTCCTGCTCTGGCTTTTGCCTCCTTAATGCCAGCCTGCTGCAATAGACCCTCCCCACCCCACCCCATCTTACTGCCAGCAGCTTCCTGAGGAGACAGGATCGAGTTCTAGCCACATCTTTTGTCAACCTGGGCTGGTGGAGTGGGCCTTCCACGTCCCTTGTTCTCTCCTACAGGCTGTCGGCTTCCTCTCCTGGCACGTAGGGTCTCGCCTCTCTCCGGGGCCTGTGCTGTGTGTCTTCCGAGTCCAGCTCCCTTCCCTCCCCACCCTTCCCTGTCCCCTGCCCCCGTCACCATCCTGGCAGCTGGGGGAAACCTGGCCTTGAGGTAGGCCTGGGGCTTCCCATTAGAGGCCTAGCCTTTTGGCTTGCAGAAAGACTTGCTCCTGCCTTCTGGTCACCAGATTTCTTGTCCTGCCTTCTAGATGCCTCTGAACTACAACCCAGGGAAACCTTGGCTTTTAATTTATACCAACCTGTTTCAGTTCCAACAGAAAGGTAGGGGTGTGTTTGTGTAGGGATGGGGCTTGTAGGGGCACCGAGGAACATTATTTTAACATAAAATGAAGCCAAATCAAATGAATTAAGTTCCTTACATTTTCTCTTCCTGAGGTTTGGTTGGCACAGCAGCAAAAGTTGTGGCCTCCTCACTTTGGGTCCGTGTTTTTAGAAAAATTGAATGGCTTCCTGCCATTGTGGGGCTGGGCTCTCGGCAGAGCAGCCCTGCCTTCCTGGCCATTTCTTGGTGGGGAAGGAGAGCGGGCCTCCCACCCTCATCTGTGTCAGCAGAGGGCTTTCCCGGAGTTCCTGGGTCTCCGTTGTGGCACCAGGCCCCTCTGAATGTGAGGAGTGGGCGCTGGTGCTGGACCATGGGGACGCCACCTCGGAGTTGGACGGCAAGCAGCTTTGGATCACCGACAGAACTTTTTTAGTACAAAGGCAGCAGGAGGATTTCTTAGGGGGTGGGAAGGAATGGTGGCCGGGGCCAGGAGCCAGCCAGCTCTATCCCTGGTCCTCTGGGGGAAGAAACCAGGGTCATCTGTACTGGATTACTGTCCCCCCTCGGGACACTTCCACCATTCACCTTTCCCCTAAAAGGATCATGTAACCTGGGAATAATTTATTTCAACACCATGATGTTTTAGATTTCCTTTCCTAGGCGATTTCCAGGCAAAGCCCTGATTGGACAATCACATTACAGTTCACACTGCAGATTATCCCTCTTAACATTGTTGATGGGTTTTTAATCAATAAAAACTGGGGGTTTCTTCTGACCTGTCTCTCCACTTCCCCAGACTGCCAAAAGCCTGTGGTTCTCTGTGAGCCGGCCTTCACTAGAGCCACCTGGAGAGGTGGGGGAGCTCTGAGCCTGGGAAGCAGTGCTGTGGTGGAGGGTGGCCGTGGGGCCAGCCGACAGGCATTTTCTGACTGGTTGGGGGCCAGGAGCAAAAGTGTGGTTTCTCCATCCTCAGGGCTGTGCTGGGTGACCATAGGCCTGTGTAGGACGCAGAGAGCTCGAGACTCCTGGGGTGGGCGGCATATTCAACTCAGCATTCACGTGACATCAGTGTGGCAGTGCTTGCAAATTCAAGCAATAAGGGGAGAAGGGGTCCTGGAAGTTTCCAGCCCAGGCTAGAAGACACTATGGGTCTGGCAACTGGATGTCCAGACCCAGGTGGTGGGGTGATTTTGGTGACGACAGTGTCTGTCCCACTGAGTGTTACACGCATGAAGGGTGGGGGTGGGGGTGGGGGACTCAGGGCTGGGCTGACGTCCTGGTGGACCTGATGTGAAATTCCTGTCGAACAACAAAACTTTTAAATGGTTTGCTAGGATTATTTCTGTATTGAAAGTTTCTAATTATGCTTTTTAAAAAAATACTAAAAATAAAGGTTCAAGCTGCCAAATTTTCTTCCAGGGTCTGTTTCCTCCAGCTGTGCTCTGGGTGGGCCTGCCTTCCTCCCACCCACTGTGTCCAGCACTTGTTTGTTCTGGTCTGAGTCCAGCACAGGTGCCTGTTGAAGCCCAGGGACACTTGGAGAAGCCAAACGTGTTTTCTCCACAGAAGGCTGGCCCAGGTTGAGGCCCCCACAACCCCGCCCCTGGTTGGATGCATAGGTTGGGAGCACGCGTGGGAAGATGCCAGGGGGAAGCGCCGTGTTTATTCTCTGCATGCCCGGAAGGATGCAGTGGAAGCTTTGCCTGCAGTGATTTCTTTCTGGCTCAAAGCCTGCCAAGCTGTGGGGCCTGCTCAAGCTTGGGGAGCAGCACTGGCAGGGCTGGCCTGTAGCTGGGCAGCTGTGGCCCTGGCAGGGCGCCCAGGGCCAGGGTGGGTGTGGAGGCAGTCCCCTAAGAGCTGTCCTGGACAGGATGCCTGCACCGTCCAGGGGAGGTGCCCCTTCCTGGCGGAGTCCACTCACTGGTACCAAGATAGGAGTGACCTCCCAACGCGTGGAGGCCTTACTACTGCTGCCGCTTCGTAGCCAGCTGGTGGTGGCTCGGATGTGCGCTGCATTCTGCCCATACAAGCCCTCTGGGTACCCAATGATTGAGGCGGGAGGCTCTGTAGAAATTCATTTTATTCTTAGACTATTTTCAAAAGAAGCAGTGGTGTGCTGTTTTTCTAAAAATATGCCTTTATAGATTTATATATAATGTATATTATAAAATCCATACACGTATTTACATGATTGCTACATACAAAATTACAGCACTGTGGTATGTACATATCTATAGGTACATTCTTTCCGCTCATCCCTGCTGTGCTTTTTCCCTTGGGAGGGAGGGAGATGATCCTTTGTAAAGCAGCTTTCGGGCTGGCTCAGCCCAGGGGTGCCTCTGAGTTGGGGCCTCAGCAGAGAGGGTGGAATGGCTGCTGAGGAAGGAGCAGAAGCAGCAGGTTGCAGGATTCATCCTTCTGCAGGCCTGGTGGGCAGTATCTGGTGGCATCCGCCCTCTGGTGCCAATGCTGCCCTTGAGGTGGAGGTGGCCAACTGCAGACCCCTCTGGGGCTGTTCTGTGGCCTGGACTTGCTTGGCTGAGCCAAGAACTTGTATGTGGAGGGGAGCAGGGGGCGGTGGGAAGAGGAGGAGACCCCCCTCCCAGCTCTGGCCCCATGAAGGGGAAAGGACTAGATGGCTAAAGCCTGCAGAGGGCCCATGAAAACACCGGCTGGCCTGAAGGCCAGGGAGGGAGAACAGGGGCGGCCAGGGCAGGGCCCTTCTTCCTCCTGAGCTTGGGACGGCGACAGCCAAGCCCCGGTAGAGCCCGTCGTGGTTAAATGCAAGAGAATGGCCCCAGCCGTCAGGCCCCTGCAGGCTGGGCCTCCTGCCGCACAGGCGCTCCGGGCAGAGGTGCATGCACAAGGGTGAGGAGCTGCCTCGCCTTACTCCCTGGGCCAGAGCCTGGGGGAGAGTTAGAGGCTCAGCCTCGGGCCGGTGTCCCGGAGGACCAGGCCCCCCCGCAGCTCAGGCTAGCTGGGGGCCGCGACAGCCTCCTGAGGCATGCAGAGAACGGCCTCCATTCCTTCTGTTCCCCGTATTCCAAAACAGGAGGGCAGCAGTGCCTGGGGCTGGACGCGGGAGCCGCTGAGGGGTGGGTGGGGTGGGCTGCGATCCATCGCGTCTGAGCTGCAGAGCCCAACCGAGGGGCTGCGCTGGAGGCAGCCTGAGCCCCACTCAACAGCGATCCGTCGGGGAGCCCGGGCTGGGCATGGCCTGGCAGTGGGGACAGGGCTCCTGCCCGTCCCTCTGTCAAGGGCAACCTTCAGAGGCTGAGTGGGCCCTTCCGGACGACTCAGCTCTGGTGTGGGTGGGCAGTGCGGCCGCTGAGCCGGCCCAGGGGAGCCCTCGTGTGCCAGCATGGCGCGATGAGCCCTTGCACGCACCCTGCTTCAGTCACCTCTAGTCCACCCATCCTTGCTGGCCTGACTCCTCCCGACCTAAATTTTCCTGAAGAATGAGAAGAGCCTCTTGCCTTCGGTGGTGCTGGGCTCGTCCCCGCGTCCCATGCCCTGGGCCCCGGAGAGGGCAGCAGGCCGGCTCTGTTCCTTCAGGTGGGTGTCCATCAGCTGCCGGTCAATGACCCTGTGCATGTCATCCTGCGGGGGGCAGAACAGAGGGGCTGAGCAGGGCTCTGACCTGGTGCCAAGGGCAGCAAATGTCAGGGGGATGCCAGATGAGGATGGGATGGGATGAGATGACTGAATGGCTGTAGCCAGGTCAGCCCGAGCGAGAAAGCGAGTGTAGACACGATGCCCGAACACAAGGGAGCCACACAGGAGCCACCGACACCTCCGTATCCTCAGGGCATGGGGCTTCTCCTTGCTAGCACGAGCTCCTTGGCTGACCCTGCCAATGGTCTATCCCTAAAAGCCCAGAGAGGGGCAGGCTTGGGGCCGAAGCTGATAATTCCCTGTCTCTACTCGGGCCTTGCTTGTGACGGGCTTCCTCCGTCCTGCCTCCTCCGTCCCTTGGGGCCGGGTGTGCCTTTCCCTCGGCGTCCCTCCCCAGGCCCCAGGGCCACCTCTGCTTGCCAGCTCTCTAGTCCAAAGGGTCAGCCACAGGGGGCCTTTCTGGCCTCCTTGCCCCCTTGAAGTTCTACCAGGCTGCACCGCTGATGCCCAGGTACCACCGGCAGCCCCACGTGGCCAGGACACGGTTCCCTTGGTGCGGCCCTTGCCCACAACCAATCACATGCTGCAGGCCTCCCCGGGCATGGCTCCCACCTGTGGCACAGGCCACGGGCGTCACTAGCTAAGGGCCTGCCTTCCTCCTGCTTAGGCCCATATCCTTGCCTTCCTCACTGGGGTAGCACTTTTCCCCAATTTGTTAAAGTTGCCTAGAAAATGCCTCCCTCACCCGACTGCCTTACAGCACAGCAGCTTTTACCCCACAGAGGGGCTTCTAGACAGAGCAGCTCCATTTACTCTCCCTTCTAGTTGTTAGATTCCAATTCTGCACAAGACTCCACTCGGCAAAGGCCTTCTGCCGCTAACAAAGGATGAAAGCTACTGCTGTAGAAATAGAAACGGCCCTGTCTAGTTAACATCAGCAGGAACGGAACACGCATCTGCCTGATTCCTTTACCCCTAAACTCAGTGGGCTCTGGATGCCCTGGTGAAGACACCAAACCTTGGCTGAACCCTGGGGTGTGTCAGCTGATCGTGTCCTGCTTGAGTGCTGGACAGTGGCTGAGCTCTGGGCAGCCGCATGCTTGACAAGGCAGGAAGTGGGGCTGGCGCCCGCCCCCCATCCATCACCTCTTGCACTCACACCCACGCTCCTGCCACTCTGTAGGTTTCAGTGTGAAACAAAGGGACTTTCCTTACCCTGCACCAGGTAGCAAGAAGCCAGCATGGGCCTCTTACTCCTCCCCTCGTTCATGTCCTGCTCTCCTGGCTTCCTCTCCTCTTTCCTCACACTCCGCTTCTTTCCAGTGCCTTCCTCCTACTCACAGAAATGGGACACATGCTCTCTACCTCTGGTGTCCCAGTGCCAAATTCTGGGCACAGCACCCCGCACTTAGGACATGCTCAATAAAATCAGTTACATGGAACACTAGGAATGTTATAGGGTCCTTCAGAAAGAAACCCTTTCAGAGCACCCATGCTTTTTCTGGCACATTGCAAACTGTACCTTTTATACTTTAAAATTCATTAAGGCAATCCCACAAACTAGATCACCTTAGAACTTCAGACACACACACACGTGAACCGCTTATAATTCTACACCAGCCAGTACTTCTGTGGGCAAAACAGCCCATTCATGAGGAGACAGCACCAAGAGACCAGGGCTTAGCCAGTCAGAAACGGGTCGGCCTATCAAGCCCTGGCCTCCGTGCTGCACGCCCACTGGACGTGGCGGTGACGGGAGGAGGGCTGTGGGTGATGGCATGGCACACTGCACAGAGATGACGCCGGACGCCGGCACACACAACGTGGTGGGCCACAGGAAGGCGGGGGTGATGGCAGCAGGGGACAGGGTAGGTGGAATAGGGGCTTGATCTCACCTCAAAGGCAGGAGGGGTGTACAACTAAAGCTGTTGATACGGGAACTGAGAAAGGCCACTAGATCAGAAACCAAAGGAGCCAGATAGTAAAAAGCCCTGAGGAAGCAAACTGTAGCCGGGAGAGAAGAGAGAAGAACGGGCGGTAAGCCAGGGATTGACCAGCTGGTGGTAGGGCAGGAGCTGAGGAGCCAGGAACCATCTCCCTGAGGCTGAGGGGATGACACACACAAGTGCTCCTGCAGCCAAGCCGGCAGGGCCCTTGGAGGAACGGTCACCGCTAACCTGCCCGCCAGTGGAGGGCTTTTCATCTGTCTGCTTAGGATTGCGTGGGGAGAGACATGAATGGCTACACCCATATCCTGAAATTGTACGATGTGAACCTCACTAACAAAAAGTACAGCCCTGGCCCAGTGGGGAGCTGTGCTGGGGATGGGGCGGCCTAGGCAGAGGGATTTTGAAAACGGTGGTCCTAGAGAGGACACATTGACTCATTTTCCCCCAGGGTAGTGCTCTTTGGAAAAAGGAAGCTGGCCTTCAAGAATGGGGAAGGGCAGTAGCTGCTGGCAACCCAGGGGCTGTGGAACTACAGACACCCCCAGCTGCGAATTTTTGTCCTGCCATATAGGGCTTCCTGGGCCCTTTGTGTTAACAGATGTTTCTTTCCAGCTAATTGAAACAAAGCTGAGACGACCAGCTGAAGGCAGCGCCTGCTCCAAACCTGGAGGGCACTGCAGCTCTAAGCGGCAGAGCCTGGGGCTCACTGCTCTGGACAGCACCCTCAGGCATTCTTCCCTGGGGGCTGAGGGAGCACAACCTCTGAATTTCACCAGGTGAAGGCGGGTTACTACTCACCCACTGGCATGGGACCCTCTCGTAATAAACTCTCTTTACACTCTGCCTGGGTTCAGAGACTGCTGCCACAGTCTTGTCTTCCCTCACCCTGGGTCTCAGAGCTCTCCTTACCTGCCAAGCCTCAAGCTGCTGCGAGAGGTTCAGTTTCTGCTGAATGGCATCCAGCAACTGGCTGTTCAGAGACATCATATCCATCTTGCACTTGGCGAGTTCCAGCTCCACAGCATTCTTCCTGAAAACAGACCGGTCAGGGTGAGCATGGATGCCTCGTGCCAGAGGCATGTGATTCTCTACCTGGGGCACCTGGAGTCCACAGGATGAGGAAACAGGCTCTGACCAAACTCAAAACAAATAGGAACTGTGACAATAACTAGTATGTTACTTGCAGAGAGCTGGAAAGTCCACAGCATGGGCTCACATCCATTTCCTTAACCGGTGTTAACAACGTGTAGGTGAAGGGACTATCTGTCCTCCCCGTGTCCCAGACGAAGAGGGGGCTCAGAAACAAGGATAGAGGAGGACTGGAACCCAGAGGACCTCAAAGGCCTCACAAGGCACTAAAGAGCTGCTAATCCTTTCCCAAAAGGCCAGTTCCCACGGGAGGTAGGGACCATGTCCTCCTGGTGCCCTTCTTTTCACTAGCAACCCCCCTCTAAAGGGATTGGGGATCTGTCCTAATGGTACACAGGTGTGCAAAGTAGCCACACAGAGGTGATGATCAAAGCTTAGCTAATCATAGTCGCCCACAATTTAGGACACCGGTGGTAAATTATGTGATGGGGCACAGTCTCCAGTAACAACCATGACACTGAATAGTCACTCACAACGGGGAGATACTATGTATTGCTGAGTGGAGAAACGCATCACAAGACAAGGTCTGGTAGGACACCAGCTCTGTAAAAGACAAACTGCCGGAGGGTATTTAAAGGTCATACACAACAAGCTCTGCTTGGCTATCTCTGGATGATGATCGTTGATGGGATTCCCCCATACTTTTGCTTTTTTTTTTTTTTTTAATGATAGTTACAGAGAGAGAGAGAGGCAGAGACACAGGTAGAGGGAGAAGCAGGCTCCATGCACGGGGAGCCCAACATGGGATTCGATCCCGGGTCTCCATCGCGCCCTGGGCCAAAGACAGGCGCCAAACCGCTGCGCCACCCGGGGATCCCTACTTTTGCATTTTGTATTTTCACATTTTAATGTTTCACATACTACTGGGTTTACCTTTTCCAACATTGCTAAATCACGGTCCTTCAAATGCAAAAGAGAATTTTTTTTCAGGAGTGGGGGAATGGGAATAAAAAGTGTGAGAGACTGAGCAGCTTCTGTCAAGGCGGCACTGGCTGCCCAAATGCCAAAATGGGCATTACTTAGGCCCCCTCCGCGATCACCTTTTGCGTCTGCAAGGGCAGAGCACGCACGCCTCAAGCCCCGGCGGCGGCCAGCGGGCGCATCCACGGGCGGCGGGGCCCCGCCTACAGAGGCCTCGGCTGCAGCGAGCTAAGCGCGGCCGGGAGGCGGGGCAGCTGGTTAAAGCAGTCGGGCCGCGGCCGGGCCGGCGCTTCCTCTCCGGCCTCACGTCCGGGGGTCAAGGAGTCCCCTCCCCTGACACCTCAGGGCCTCGGAACGGCGCCCCGACGGCTCGCAGCACCGGCTCAGCCCGCCGCACTGCGGCTGGGGCACAGGAGCAGAGGCCACCCAATGGGCGCCGGCGTCTCACACGCCCCAGGCTGCCTGTCACGCCCGCTGCCATTGGCTGGCGGCGCACCGCGGAACTCCTCGCGCAGCCCGGTTGCCATGGACGCCCGGCCGCCACCCCCGCGGTCCTGCGAACGCAGCCCGCCCCCCACGCTGCAGACCACGGCGGCCTCGGCCTCGGGAGCAGCTGGGCGTCTCCCGGCAGGTGGCGCCACAGAAGCCCGGAGAGCCCGGGGGGTGGTGAGGGAGACCTCCGGGCGCAGGGGCGTGGCTGGGCTCGCAGGTGGTCCCCTTCCTTCCGGAAACCCCCGAAGCGGGGCCGTCTTGGCGACCTCCGTTTCCCAGCCTCGGACTGTACCCCAGAGAAAGGCTGCTCACCGGGGAATCTCGGTGCTTAATTCATGGGAAACCCTGGACCAGGAGAGCTAAGCCGCAGAGGCCGCTGATCGATCGATTAATCGTAATTTAAAAAAGTAATGTCTCAAAGGGCTAGTAGAATTCCTTATATATATATATATATTTTTTTTTTTTTGGAATAATTCCTTATTTAAATGAAACCGCTAGTAACTGCCTTTTTGTTTTTGTGAGGCAGACTGCTAGCCCCAGATATTTTTGGTGAGGGCCCTGTACCTGCAAGGATATAAAATTTTTACTTAAGTTCTCTGGAACTCACTACTGTGTCAGATAAAAACACCTTAAGGTTTTTGCAGCCCAGGGACAGAGGGAAGTTATTTTTAAGGGTTCTCACTACTGACTGCACACTGGAATCAGGGAGTGGGGTAGAGGGACACTTTTTATTTTTATTTTTTTAAAGATTTTATTTATTTATGCATGAGACACACACAGAGGCAGAGACAGAAACACAGGTAGAGGGAGAAGCAGGCTCCATGCAGGGAGCCCGACGTGGGACTTGATCCCAGGTCTCCAGGATTACACCTTAGGCTGAAGGCAGCACTAAACCGCTAAGCCACCTGGGCTGCCCAGGGGGACACTTTTTAAAAGTAGTCCCAAAACTAGGAGATTCAGATTGAATTGTTCTGGAGAGGGCCCTGGCATCTAGGGCATTCCCCCAGATGATTCTAAAGTGCAGTCAGGATGGAGAATCAGAGATGATGGCTATGAAAGCATCTTGTAAAACTCATAAGGTCCTACACAAAGATCCCACATTTAAGTGATTCTTTAGGACTGCGGTCTCAATTCTTTATACCACCAGTTTAATTTCTAAGGGACAGAGTAAGAGCTCTCCTCCTGGAGTGATCTAACGCCCTCCCTCAGGGCCAGCCTTATGTAGGGTCCACGAAGGACAGGGCCTCACTGCAGAATCCTCCCTGGGTACCCGGGCAGGCGAATCTGCTCATCAGCTGGGTCAGACGCCAGGAGGTTCACTGGGCCCCCTCTGGCAGAAGCTGACAGCATGCATTTCAAGGTTTCATGGAGACTTGCTGGCTTACATGTCAGAGCTAGGTTCCACTTATTTTAAGGGAAGGGACTAGACAACTTGTTTCTTCTCTCCTGCACGCTGGTACTTCTCTGGTTGTATCTCCCACCTCCCATGCTGATGGCAGATTATGGTCAGAGCTTGATGTTCAGCTCTTTTATGCTTGTCCAGCCAAGAGAAGGGGACTAGCCATTCTCTACTTCTAACTTCATTCTTTTTATTCCCAACAGGCTTCCACAATTAGCACCTTAATTTTATTATCTTATTCCCTAATTGTATGACACAATTTCACCCTTTGTTATTCATGAAAGTATGCTCCCACTCCAAAATATTATACTGCTATTCACGTATTTGCTACTGAATCAAATATTCACCAGGAATCCAGGGGCAGAGACACACAGGTTTGTGAACCTCAGAGTATACTTCCTAAATGAACTGGAAATTGTCAGCCAGCCTCACAGAAGGTCCTGGCCAGACTGGAAAAGGGACCCAAAGGTAATGCAGATGATGAAATGATTAGAGAGAACAGAAGGGAGCAGACAAGTATGTGTGCAGGTGAGGAGGGGGAAGGAGTGAGGAATTTTTAAAGTCAGAAATTAAAATGTGTTACATTACTTTTTAAAAAGGTATATAGTATCTATTTACAATTTGTTTCAAGTGGGCTTTTAGTTTGCTCACAAGCAGCCTGTGTGGTAAGAGGAAAGGATGTGGGGACTGGGTCAAGAGACCTGAGAGGTGGAGGCCAGTGATCACCACTAGCTGTGGAATGGGGGAAAGTACCTCAGTTTCCTCATCTGTAAAAATTGGGATTAAAAATTTTTTACTTCTTGCTGTGGATGGAAGGATTAAAAGATGAAATGTTTTGTCAGCAGTTAAGTGACACAGACGTTATAAATGTGTTGCAAAGTGCAATGAGCAGACACATTTGCAGTACATTTTATCTCCTCACAGTGAAGAGGGCAGATTGGATGCATGATAAAGAAATAATTTAGAGGGGGATGGGGAATATGGAAGTATATTTTTGCCTATGCATGTCCAAAATTTTTTTTAATGTGAGAGAATGCATTTCTTCTCTGAAGAAAACCCAAAACATTAAGATATGACCCAGTTTGTTGGGAATATAAGGTGATATAGAAAAACTGCTGAATGACTCTCTGAGGATGCATCAAACCCAGAATGCAGGAAAATTCTAGAAGATGAATGATCAGTTTCTTCAATAAATAAATGCAGTATGAAAAAAAGATGGAGGGGGATTTACATACATATCAACTAAATGGGGTATGTGGATTTTGGAGTCTGATTCTAATCAATCATAAAAACACATTTATGGACCAGTTGGTTACTAGATGATATTAAGAAATTAGTGTAAGTTTTTTCAAGTGTGACCACTGTATTTTGCTTGCGTGTTTTCCAGAAGGAGTCTTTTTCTAGTAGAATCTATACCAGATGAGATGAGGAGGTATCTTATGATTTGCTTCCATACAATCCAGTGGGGAGGGGGACAAAGCAGGTGGGGATACAGATGAAACAATAGGCCATATGCTGATTAGGGATAGAACTAAAACACAGGTAGGTAGGGATTAATCTTATTTTTTTTCTACTTTTGTGTATGCTTGAATATGCCCATAATAAAAATAACAACTCCCCTAAAAAACACTAAAAATAAAGAGGTTGAGGTTGATCTATATAATGAAATTGAAAAGCTAAGATACAAAGCTATATGTACAGGATACGTCCTATTGATACTTAAAAAAAAGCTGAAACTATTGCATGCACACCTGCACATGCATAGGAAAAAGATCTGCAAGAGACACACACGACTTTCCACAGTAGTATCTGTATGGGGAGAAGAGTGAGACTGGGGGTGAGGGTGGGTATGGGTAGCAGGGAAACCCTTTTACTTTTGTCTTCTTCTGTATAATCTTACTTTTAAAACTGAGCATATACTCCTGTTGCTTGTGATTAAAGTAAAATTTAGCAAGCTATGCCCACTCACTTTGCAATGGCCTCATCGCGGTCCCGGATGGCCTTCTGAAGCTGCTCCTTTGGCTCCTGGTCCTCAGATGTCACTCTGAGTCGGTCTCTCTCCTCCTTCAGTGCAGTCATCTCCACACTCAGCAGTGTTACCTGACAGGGGACCACAGGGATGTATGTGGGGATACCACTGCTGCTGGCCGGGGGTGTTGCTCTCAAAGAGGCAGAAAGAAACAAGCAGCTCCAGATGGGTGCTTGTAGCTTCCTGGGGCCCCTGGCTCTGAAAGACATCCACCTCTTCTGGAGAAAAGATGCCACATGCTGGGTGGGAGCCCACTGGCCAGGGGCTGGGTAGGGGTGAGGGTAGGGGATGAAAGTCAGCCCTGGACAGCAGCCACGGGGGCTGGTCCCCCTTGTATGTGGCACGCCACACCACCGCTTCCACTTCAAGGCATTCCCAGGGAGCTAATGAAGACCCCACATGCATCAGGGCTCTGAAACACACATTTAAGGGTAGGGACTCAAGTTTTGTTTCCAGCCATCTTCCACTCAACCTGGAACACTGCTATCCACAGGGCCCTGGCTGGGACCTGGCTCCCATTTCTGTAGCAGTACGTGATGCAACCTGTAATTCAGCTTCCCTGGTCAAAGCCATATGAAATTTAGACACCTATGAGATATCATCTTTCACTTTTCTCTGGTCCATGCCTCGTGAGTGGTCCCACAGCCCATTCATTGGGAGTCGTCTTTTGGTGGTAAGGTGCCCTTCCTAGTGGCTCCCTCAGTGACCACAACTTACCCTCTGTACACCTAGAGTTCTGCAATGGCAGGAAGCATGCTCTATTCATCTGTGCATCTCAGAGCCTGACTGTATAATGCTTAATCCCCAAACGCTTGTGCAGTAGACAGTGGTCTTCTTTTGGCCAGTCATCATCCCAAATCCTTTCCTATTTGGAGGACATTCTTGGTTGCAGGAATTTTGGTGGGAGATAGGGGATGCTCTCCCACTAAGGAAGGCAAAAGGGGAGAGTCATGTCCTTTCCTAGGCACACAGGCATGGACAGGTAACCTAGATGTGCCAGTCACACACCCCTACCTGGGACTGATATTCTTGAGGATTCAGCAAAACAGGCCAGGGGGAAATTATTACAGTGACAGCATATTGTTTCTGTGGCCCCCACTTCCTATAGCTCCTTCCTGTTTTAGAGTTCAGTTCCCCAGCCTTCCTATTGATTCTGTCAGGTATCAGATTTAATTTCAATATAGTCTCTGTCTTCTTAAGTTAAGCAGAGAGAGTTTTTGTTTGTAACCAGAAACCCGGCTTGGTAGAACTTACAGTAAATATTTGAATGAATGGAAGGGTGGGAGCTCTCAGTCAATAGGCTCAGACTGGGAGTCAGACTGGCTCTGCCCTCTTGTTAAATATTACACATACTTGGACATTTTTCCAAGAGAGGATTCATCTATACTGGTCCAGCCCTCCCACAAGGAGACAGACACCACCTTTCAGTGTACTCCCCCCTCCCCCCTTCTCAAGTCCCAGGCTTAAACATCTTCAGATGGATTGAAATGGTACAAAAACCCCAGGAACAAGGCTGAAGATCGAGCTTCCCTGAAGATGCTTTGGACTCCCTGGACTGAGATGGCAGAGTTGCCAGCTCCTGGGGAAGAGGCGCTCGGGAAGAAATCAGGGGACACCCAGCAATGAAGAGGTGTAGAGGACAGTATGTTGTTACTGTGGGCCATGGATTTTGGCGCCTCGTAGGAAACATTACGTGCCTCCTGGGACTGATATTCTTTGTATCTTAGAACACTTAGGTGCCTTGTAGGAAACATTAGGACCCAGTGCTCTGTGCTTTCATGGTGGCGACAGCTGCGGTAAGCAGGGCTACAAGCTACAGGGAAGAGCATGCTGGGGTGCCTGCAGAGGCCACAGGGTGGAGCTGGTCCTGAGGCAAGCAGGCAGCAGGTGAGAAACCCAGCCTCACCCTACTTACTAGTAGGTTCTGGAGCCTGGTAGGCCAGAAACTCAAGACCCAGGAAGTATCAGAAAGCCAGACCTCCTCCAACCATGTAAGCCCTAATGTGACGTTGGGCTGGCTATGCTCCAGACAAGGGTTTTGCCAGCTGAGTAAACCACAGAGAAAACTACATGCAATAGAGGAAATGCCGACATTTAATATGCTCCCGAAAAAACTCAACAAGAATTTTGTGCTTTAGTCTGGAAAATGTGGTCAAGGTAGAGACCATCAGCTATCTGCCTTAGAAGTAACAGGGAACTTACCTTCTTTGAGCTGCACAAACTTTTCATAAAAAGCAGGAATCAAAATAACTAGTTTCCACCATCAAGTTGTTGTGAGGATCAAACGAGGCAGATGACTTGAAGGACTTAGCTCAATGCCTGGCACCTGGTGGCAAGCTCTACTCCTCTCTTTTCTCTGCACCTGTGTGGACCTACTGATGGCTATCATGAGGACTGACCTGGCTTGTTTATACAGGGACTTAGGTTGCAGCCACCCCTAAATCCACTTTTCCTACACAAAGTAGGTGTTCTTGAGAATGAATAGGATCTAAGAAAACATGCTGAAGTCATATATCTAGGGCTTTATCTGCCCTTTTGTTTGGTAATTATTTTTGTGCCTACTTGGTAAGGCCTGTGCCAGATGCTATAGGAAAAGGCAAAGAGAAGCCAGACCTCAAGCCTGTCCTCATGGGGGGGTGCGGTCTAAGTGTTAACTGAGAAGATGAGATGTGAGTGAGGATAGTAACCATGACCCAGCAGGGCCAGGGGCTCCAGGAGGAAGGGGATCAAGAGTTGGAAGGAGGAAGTGAAACCTGAAGGATGAGTAGGGCTGATATGTGCAGGTGGCCAGGGAAAGTCTTCTGGGTAGAGGCGAAGGGCTGGAGAAAAGGCCCAGATGTGGGGAAGCACAGGGTGTGTGTGTCATGCCCTTTCATAGCCAAGGAGGGGAGATGCAACCCTTTCAGTTGGTGAAAGCCAAGGAGGGGAGATGCAAACAATAAGGAAGAAGGCTACATGGCCAGTATGCAGTCAGACTGTGGGGCCATGGGAGCTGGCGGCTTCCCACCACTTCCTGATAGGAAGTCAGTCCAGAATTTGTAAGAGAGCTCAAGTTGTGCTTCATGAAGATCAACCCAAATCATGTGGAGGGTAAGTGGGTGGGGGACGTGATGACCAAAGCCATGGTGTGATAGAATGAAGGTCTGAAGTAGGGCAGTGGCTAAGATGCAAGGAAAAAGAATACAGTGAGTTTCACACAGGAGGGGTCACCAAGAGGTCATCAGCCAAGGCCTTCCATGTCCCCAGTACATGCTTCACTGTGTTTTCATGCTCCTCTGGAATAAGTGGCTAGTGCTCCAGTCAAGCCCTATCAAGGAGCCCAACACAGGACTGGGACTGTTTTTTAAGACTGGTTGATTTGAAAAAGAGAGAGAGAGAGAAAGAGCCAGCATATGTGCAGCAGCAGGGGGGTGGGGGGAGAGAATCTCAAGCTGACTCCCTGCTGAGCAAAGAGCCCGATGTAGGGCTCGATTTCAGGACCCTGAGATAATGACCTGAGCCAAAATCAAGAGTCAGCCACTTAATCAACTGAACCACCCAGGAGTCCCAGGCCTGGGACTGTTTCTCACTGCACCTCCCACAGCCTGGCTTGCTGGCTTGGGAACTGGTGGAGAGTCTCCATAGATAACTGGTTTTCTGATTGCTCTGAACATCCTCCTTGCCTCCCAGCTGTTGCTCCAGATCCCAGTAAACCCTGATCAGGAGGGAACAGGAGCCTGCAAAGCTGTGGAGAATGCAGAGAGGGGGTAGGGAGCTCTCCATGGCACAAGGGTGTGGGGTAGTCTTCAGGTCTAGTTACAGATTCTTGTCTCAAAAATAATTATCAGTTAAAATTAAACCTGAGTGCTCTTTTATTTAAAAATCTGGATAGGGCAGCCCAGGTGGCTCAGCGGTTTAGCGCCACCTTTGGCTCAGGGTGTGATCCTGGAGACCCGGTGTCGAGTCCTGCATCGGGCTCCCTGCATGGAGCCTGCTTCTCGCTGTGCCTGTGTCTCTGTCTCTCTCTCTCTGTCTCTCTCATGAATAAATAAATAAAATCTTTTTAAAAAATAAAATAAATAAAATTAAAATCTGGATAGGTTTCTGAGGGTCTGGTCACTTCACCTTCTAGGTCCCCCACCTTTTACTTCTGGCTCTGTTTCCAGGAGAAAAAATAACACTCTTGGGTAGGAAAGCAGTGGACTTGGAGGCTGGATCATCCCTTGGATGAGGTTTCCTCTTAGTCTGGGAGCTGTCTGCTGGGACTTTGGTTTCACATAAACTTGTCTGGACTCTGTCCACCTCATCCCCAGCCCCACCAGGGTACAGAGCTGGTGTGAGCCCCCTCCTCACAATTCTAGAAGCTGGGGAGCACAGGGCGTAGTCAAGCCACTCCTGAGCATCTCAGGGTCTAGGGCAGTGGAGGGCAGTGCTCAGGAGCTGCTGCACTAATTGCACAAGGAGTGCTGTGCCCGCTCTGACAGCCACCACATCTCCACTGGCATTCTGCGATTCAATCTGCATCCTAACCCCTGCCCTGGGAGGTCAGTGTGTTCCTGTCACGGGATGCTTTTGGATGGATGGAGTTTGGCTGAGAGAGCTGTTGCTTTGACAAAGCTTCTGGGCAGAGAGGACCTGCTGAAGAGGCACAGTCCTATCCCCCATGGGACTGAGCGTAACTATCTGCCTGATGAGCTACTGGAGGGGGAATCCACAGGAACTGGCAGAAACCACTTATCAGTTGAACTTTTAAGGAGCATCCCCTGGTGGAGAAAGGCTCCAAAAGAGCTGGGTCCAGGCCCTCAGCAACCTGTGCCTTGCTCGTGTTTTTGAGTAACGACCCTGCTATTTCTAGTTCTGCTACTCTGAGAAGCAAAGAAACAAACCAGCCGACCTCAAGGAGCTGATAAGCAGAAGCACCCCCACAAAAATTTAAATAGGCTTTAAAGTAAATAACACTTTTATTAACCCAAAGAACTTTTAGAACCACTTTGTCCAGTTTTTATTCTTACAGTTTGAAGACCTGTGCTAAGTCCGGCCGAACGACTGCCTGAAGGACTTAGGTTTTAGGCATGATAATGCCATTCTTTGGGGCTTGGCCAGAGACCAGCGACAGCTCTCAACATCTCTCCTCACTATCTGGTCACTTCCAGCAAGATTATAGCAACAGCTGCGGGAAGGCCTCCCAGAATCTTACAAGAGAATTATATTAGGATGTCCAACGACTATGACTCCCAAAAGGAGTTTATTTCTCTAAGGTCCTTTAAATTTAAGAAATACTGACTGAAGCAAAAGCCAGGCTGAACTTCCCTCTCTCAGCACTCTAGTGCAGCAGGAAGGGATGACCAGCTTTGGTTGAAGAAGAAAGGGGGCAGGCTGGGTGGGGGCACGGTTTAAAACGCTACCTGTCTGGTGTTCCCCACAAGTGGGACAGAATACCACACATTACCCTTGTCAAGAGGAAAAGCCTTATCCATCTCCTTGGATAGAATTTAAAAGCTCCTTCCTAGGTGGGGGTGCTCCTAAGCCCTTTAGAACTTCTCAGATTGGAATACAGATGCCCTTCTCCCAGATTCTCGAGAAAGATGAAATCATGATCAAACAGGAATGGAACAGCAAGACCAGCAGTAAGTGCTTCTAACGCTTAAAAACAGGCTGGCAGAGGTGATGGCATTAGAGAGAGAACAGGCCTGTAAAGATCAATTACTTCTTGGTTTGCAAACTTCCCTTCTTAGAAGCTGCTGGAAAAACAACCATGAATATCCTGAGAGCTACAGCACTTTAAACTGCCAGAATCCGCCAGATAATTTGGGCTCTGTGGAAGGCAGCATGTCACTGGAGGAAATGGAAGGTCAGCTATTCTTATCTCTAACAATTTTACTTTGGGCTAAACCAGAGGGCTGGCTTCTTCTCTTGAAGACTCCCAGCTCACCTCAACATCAGGTCACCGTCCTCTGAGGATTCGTCAGAGGAGAGCCACTTCTCAAATAGATGTGAGAGAGGGAAACTCATGAGGGGCCCAGAGAGCCTGGAGGTGCTCACCTGACTGTGCAGTTGCTGCAGCTCCTCTAGGCTTTGCCTCAGTTTACCCCTCTCTCCCTCCATGAGTTCCCTGAGGGCTCTCGAGTCCTCACTGGTCTGCCTTATCTGTTCTTCTAAGGAGTCATCATCAATTCTCCGGGAGCTCTGACAGCAAAAGAGAAAGCCACCAAACCAGAGAGATGGTGCAAGTGGGGGTGGGTGTGGTGAGACAATTAGTGGGAGAGAGAGAGAGGGGAGGTACAGGGAGGAGGCAGAGATGGGTGGGTGTGGAGGAAAGCAGGAGAGAGGAGATGGGGTGGGAAGGTGGAGGGAGAGAAAGAGGAGAGACACAGGAGGGAAGAAAGAAAGGGTTAGAGGAGAGAGACTCTCTTGCCCAATTTTGATCTGCAAACATTAGCTAGACACTTATTTTTGTTTCAGGCTTCAGGGGAGGGAAGTCACATGAAGAGCACATCTCACTCCGACTTCTCCCTTGCCCCACAATGACCCGGCCTCCACACCCACAGCACATTCCACAAATCCACATGGCATGTTCAGGTAAAGACAACCACCCTTTCACAGGATTTCATCTGATAGGGGAAGAAAGACATTAACTATTCTGTAGAAGGGTGGGCCCTGCAGAGAAACAACTGCCTGAGAGCCGGGGGTGTGAATGCAGAGTAAGTACGGCAGAAATCTGTCACGAAGCTGGAAGAAACGCCAGCCTGCCCAGGAGGCCCACAGGAACTTTCCTCTCCTTAAGAGGAGCCGCACCTGGAATTCTAAAAGGCCATTGTTGATCTTCTCAACTTTCTGTGCTCCCCTATATCTTTTGAGAAGTTTCAGATCTTTTAAGTTTGCCTATTCACAGCTAACTCCACCATTAGGACCAATGAAAAGAAATTTGCAGTTTGCAGCTGGATCCAAATTCCTCTACTCAAAGCTTCTAAGGAAAGCCCTTGAACTCGAGGCCACTATGGCCTGGACTTAACCACATGGAGAAGGGGCTCCACACACACGCCAGTGTCTTCAGGAAGATGACCAAGGAACTTCCATTCCCTGACACTCTGCCCCATCACCAGTGTTCAGTGCTCTCAGGCAGTAAGGGCTCAGACAAGAAATTCTTGCAGATTTTGTAAGGTTCTGCTTCCAGGGTTAACCTCATCCCCCGCACTTGCCTTCAGCCTCCAACCAGCCAGGTCGTGTAGGGTGAGGGGATTCTTGGCCCGGCCACTTACCGTGGGCTCCATGCCATCCACGATGCTCTGTATCAGCCTCTTGAGCTCACTCAGGGCAGTGCGCAAGCTGCCGGCTGGCACATCCTTGGCAGACGAGGTTTCGGAAGACTCATCCATCGAGGAGTCCGTGGAGACGGCCGAGTCGGCACTGTCATTCCCTCGGAGGTGGGAGCAGAGATAGCGAACCTGGCAGTAGGCCTCCCAGAGCTGCAGTCTTAGCTGCTCCACAAAGAATCGTTCCTGATTACAGACTCTAGAGAAGACTGCTGGCTGCTCATAATTTTCTAGTGTAGGAACCTAGCATACTGGCACCCAAGAGACTAGTTGCAAGAAAAGGAGTTTTTCTTTTTTAAATCCTCTGTCCCAAGAAATACTGATACTTATTCTGAGCCCAGTACATCTATCCAGACTCCCAATTATTAACACCCCAGCCCTCTACTCCCCTATCATTTGTCATAAAAGCCCTTCTTTATATCGTTGGTTCCTTTGCTAGAAGTCATGATTATGGAAGTGAGTGGTTAGGAGTAGCATGAAAAAATAGCCAACTGAATGGATCATGAATGTTCTAGAACCCAGTTAGTAGGAGGTAGGAGGCTGAGGATTAGCCAAAAAGCATTTCCTAAGAGGCGTTGGGGCAACAGTGAGCCTGGGACATGCTTTGGTCAGGGCTTGCTTCCTAATGCCTCTAGCCAGCAGGCCAAGGCTTAGGCAGGTATAGGGCCAGGGCACTGGCTGGGATAAAGTAGAAACAGGAGGCACCAGGTGATGATGCAGACTGGCTCCTGAAGTCTGGGGCCTGCCCCTAGGGGATCCCTGGGCAACCTCTCATGCCAGAGTGACAGGGTATCAGTACCTGCTCCCTCTCTTGCTCCAGCTCCTCAGCCTCCATGCTCTGTTCTATCTCAGACAGGAGGGACGTGCTGGTGGCAGCAGAGCTTTGCAGACTCCTCTCCTCAGCCAGCTCTTCCACTTTCACCTGCAGCTGCCGGTAGGATAGTCGTACCTCCTGAAGCTCCAGCTGGCTTTGATGTAGCTGTCAAAGAGACAACAAATGGTAGTGAGGCTTTCAAAAACAAACAAGAAAACATGACCCTGAATCTGATCATGCTTCTAGGTCCAACCACCAATTTATAGAAAAATACCGAGAGAGCGTGCTAGATTACGCTAGGGGTGTGTGTGCGGGCAGTAAACTTCAGATTTGGGAAATTCTACAGGACCAACAGCTCAGCTTCTTCGACATACACATTTTAAGAAAAAAAGAAGGGATAAAGGGAGAATCTATAGATTGAAAGAGACTTAAGAGACATAATAACTGCAATGTGTAGGCTTATTTTAATTTGTATCTTGATTCAAGGAATAAATGTGAAAAACAATTATGACATTCATAATTCAGTTAAAAAATTTGAGCACTGGCTATTTAATATTAAGAATATATTGCAGGGGCACCTGGCTGGCTCAGTTTGTAGAGCATGTGACTCTTGATCTTGGGGTTGTGATTTCGAGCCCCATGTTGGACGTGGAGCCTACTTAGAAAAATAAAAAGTCAGAAAAAAACAGGAAAATTTTGTTTTTATTCCTTAGATATAATAGTCTTGTGGCTATTTTTTTTAAGATTTTATACATTTGTGTGTGTGTGTGTGTGTGTGTGTGTGTGTGAGAGAGAGAGAGAGAGAGAGAGAGAGAGAGAACAGCAGGGTGGGAGGGCAGAGGGGGAGGGAGAAGCACATTCCCCACTGAGCAAGGAGCTCAACATGGGGCTCGATCCTAGGACCCCAGGATCACAACCTGAGCTGAAGGCAGAGGCTTAACCGACTGAGCCACCCCAGTGCCCCTCATGGCTATGTTTTTTTTTTTTTTTTAAGTTCTTATCACTTAGAGGTATTCTTTATTTATAGATGAAGTATAAAAATTCTGGGATTTACTTCAGAATAATACAAAAGAGAAACAGGTAGATGTAATGAACTTGGGGCAGGACTGGCTGGGACTCAATGATTTGTACAGCTGGCAATGGGGTACATGGGGCATCATCACACTATTTTACTTTTGAATTTGTATAAAATTCTCCATACTAAAAAATGAACACACCACATATAAAGGCACACAGAGTAAGGTACAATTCTCACCAGAATAACTAAAATAAATAATAAAATAATGATACCAAGTGTTGATGAGGACGTGGAACACCCGAGAGTCTCACCGCTGTTGAGAGTGAAGATGTACAATCACTCTGGGGTAACTGGCTTTTCTACTGGGTGGAATACGCAGCTATCTCATGGCCCAGAAGTTCATTTGTAGGTGCAGACCCAACACAAATGGCTGTGTATGTGCCCGCAAGATAGAAAGGATGTCTATAGCAGCATTATTCTTAAGAGCCACAAATGGGAAATAATCCAAATGCCAATATAGAATGGAGAGATATAGTCAAACTGGAATACTATACAGCAGTGAAAAATGGAAGAACACACTGCTACTATATGCCATAACATGGATGGATTTCATAGACAACATAATGTCAAGGAAAAGCCAGATATAAAACAATATGTAATACAGAATTCATTTATAATATTAAAAAGTTCTCTTTTTAAAAAGATTTATTTATTTATTTGAGAGAGAGAAAGTGAGCAGGAGCAGGGGTAGAGGGAGAAGCAGACTCCCTGCTGAGCAGGGTGCCCAATGTAGGGCTCAGTCCCAGGACCCCAGGATCATGACCTGAGCCAAAGGCAGAAGCTTATTCAACCAAGCCACCCAGGTGTTCCATAAAAAATTCTGAAACTTCATTGAGATAGAAGAGATGAAAGTGGAAGAGAAGTCTGCCTTTGAGAACTACCAGGGTACTGACTGGGAGGCACAAAAGGGAAGTCTGCACGGTGCTGATAATGGGCTTTATCTTGCTCTGGGAGGTGGTTACACAGGGGGTATATATTTGTAAAAATTCACTGGGATGTCCACTTAAGATTTGTATGCTTTACTGTATGTATGTTGTATTTTAGTGAAAAAAATTAAGGGGAAAAGGGCTGTCTGTAATGAAGTTAGGGGTAGGATTTGGAATAACATCTGGGTAGAAACACCAAGAACTCCCAAACCCATGAGAAAAGTGGTCTCTGCCTACTGTCTGTGTCGTATCTCAGTTTACAGATAAGGCCAGGCCTGGGAGGGGCCTTATGCAGCATGTGTGGCTCAGAGGAGGAGAGGGATGCCAGTGATAGAGGGGACAGCAGTGCAGCCATCGTGACTTACAGGCCTGGGCTCCTTCCTTCTCTCCTGCTATTGCTACTTCACTCCTCTCTGCATGCTCTGTGGCCTCTTTCCTATGGAGTCCAAACAGGGCCCTGCTACCTGCTAAGATTAGAACTGCTCAATGTTGACTCCACCATGGCTGCTGAACGTTGTACTCTACTAGTGCACTCCATCACTACACTTGCTTTTAACACAACAGATCCTAACTGCAGAATTTTCATCTGCTTGCTAACCATTATGCACATGTCCACATATTACACCTACACAAGAGCAATGTTTCCACTCCCGTATTTGTGGACTGCCCACCCACCCCTTTTTAAGAGATTCTGGGGTGGGGTAGTGGGGGGGGGGCAGGAGAAAAGAGTTTCCTGGGATTTAATTTTAACTAATTTATTCTTTTATAACAAAGGATTTCTGGGGTCACCCCTGTTCATTAAAAATAGAGCAGACATGTTACTGCCTGTTCCAGACTACTGGCCAGATCGGCTTGTGGCTCCTGCAGCAATGCAGACACTGAGCAGCAGTGGGTAGCAACTCAGAGCTCTGTCATTCTCATGCATGAGGCAAGCTGCCTTGCAGAGCCTCTAGCCAATACTTTAGGTGCCCTAGGGCCTTGCCTCTGCTGATCAGCATCAGAAAACAGTTGCCTAATGGCACCAGTGATCCGGATGTACCTTAACTAGGAAGAGTCTGGAGCCTGGCTGCTCAGAGAATGAAAATGGAACTGGCAAGCTTGCTCTTTCTACAGAGTTCCCATGGATCAGCAATACCTGCTGGTCAGTGGGAACTCCTCCAGTCCCAGTTTTGAGAAAACTCAGAAAGAAGAAAATAGGGTTAAAAAAAAAAAAAAAAAAGGACATTCCTAGGAAGCATTTGGCACAATTACAAATGGCATACTAATAAGCAAAATGCTTTACAATTATTTTCTAAGCAACTCCACATACATCTCAGCAGGAGAAGCTCAGCACAGACAAGTACAAGTTCTTATGCACTGGACAAGATTAGTTCAATTACTCATGCACACTAGAGGATGCTTAATTAATTATAACAGTGAGAGAGCAAAAGACCAGAACAGGTCTGCCCTCTCTGGTCAATAACTGATCCACAAGCATATGCAGAAAAACTGAACCAGAGGAGTCTATTGAACATAAGAAATCTCTAAAATAAGAAATATCATATTTTGTATAACAAAGATGACACTAAATGTATTTATATTTGTACAAATAAGAAAGACACCAAATTCCTGTGTTGGTGTAGTACACTAGGCTTAAGCTTACAATGCTCATGCCCCTAGAGTGGGTGGAAGTGGGAGCCCCCTCCCATTTCACACTGAGGGAACTAAGACTATGGTATGATGTTAAGTGTCAAAGCAGTCTATATTGCAGGCTACCTGCTTCCTGGGTCACCCCACAGAGTGGGGGCTATGTTTTCTGCTGATGAAATCCTGGGACAAGGCCCCTGCACATATCTGTAAGATGCCCACGTGGATATGAATCGAGTCATATAGGGCATTTAAGTGGTCCTTAGAGGGACAAAATCCTTTACTGGGTATTAAGAGTTCAGCAAAATGTCCAGTTTTTTAACTTATTGGGTATTCAACAAATAATAATTTTTATACCTATTGTCAGTCTGAAAAATAATTAGAGCTGGAGTTGATTGGTGGTTTAAAAATCCACATTAGATAGTAGAACCCCAACTACATAGTGAACTGGAGAGAGTTAACTAAAGACAGGGGCTACCCTGGTCATGTAAGCCTGATGCCCTGCCTACTCAGCCTTCTTCTCGTCCTTTATCTGAAACAAAGGATTAAAATCATGGAATTATTATATATATTCCAAAGCCACCAGCTCTACCTTCCACAAGTCTGATTTAGACCCCTCAATTACTACCTGAACAAGTTGGCATTTTTATTTCTGTATTCAGTACAGGCCATGTCAGCAACAGAAAGGGCTTCCTGGAGGACACTGTTAATTAGCAGCAGCTTAAGGAAAATTTCGTATGAGCTGAAGGAAAAGAATCACAAAAAGGTGGGAAAGATAAGAATTCAGCCCACAAACCCAGATTCTACCAATCAAAGCGTACACTGCCTGACTTGATATAGGATGTGGGGGCACTGACTCTCATCCTTGAAGAACGTAGCCAGAAGACAGTGGATGTGCTGACAGTGAGAATGTAAATGTGGTGTGACCTGGGGCTCCTTCTGCCAGAGAGCATACAACCCTCAGTGCTAGCCAGGGACTGGATGGTGCACGCTGGTCCTGCTCTTCCCCATCCTATGGTCCCCAATTCTTGGTTTGATATAAGGACTTCTCATTTGTGAATTCAAGCTAGACTGAAAGGCTCTTTTAGGCAGAGGTCATTTCCCCGTTTTCCTGTATTTCTCTTCCTTCTTCATACTCAACCTCAGAAGAATGCCTGATGGTGTAAGAAATTCTGGTGAGACACTGGCAGCAGCAAGGGATGCACTATATGTTATCATTGAGCACCACGTGTAGCAGGTGGGAGGGCTCTAATTTCAATTCTACCAAGGACTTAACTACAATACTTTGGTAAATGATCCACTTTTTTTCTAAGCCTCAGTTTTAGAATGTATACAAAAGCACCCTGTTCCCTGTAAAGAAGTATACAAATGTTCACCACTATTATCATCATCATCATCAGTATGAGCCAACTCCTTTCCACCTTGAGAATAGCTATGAGGCTTTGGCCAGCATCATTCTCTTTTCAGCATTTATAGAGGCCCTACTGTATGTAAAGTTCTAAGCTGAAGGTACAAAACAAAAAAACAAAAAAACAAAAAACAAAACAAAAAACCATGGAAGGTGTAATACTGCTCATTTGCCCTGAAAGACGTTAATTACTCAGATGGCAGCTTAGCTGATGGTGTCAATAACAAGTGATGTTAGCTTAAGAGGTTACCTTATCCCACATCCTACAGCTCTCCTCAATGGCTGACCGCTGAGCCCAGTGGGGTCTGCCGTGGCTTGGTCTTTGGGGAGAGATTCATCTGAGGCTTGAGCACACTTGGCTGACCGCCTCCACATGAATGACATTGTTGCAATCTCCCCCACTGGCTGGCATGCTCAGAGGGTACCCAAGGGGGAGCAGTAGCAGTACACTCTTAGCCACTGGCCCCAGGTGCTCCTAGGCCACTATGGCAAAGCTGCCTTTGTAGCAGATGTCACACACTATTTCTGAGGAGGCTAGGAGCGGTTATCTTTTTGTTTAGGGGGTTGTCAAATGTGAGCCTGGGGATTCAGCTGAGGACTAGTGGCAGGTCCCAAATAAGGACAAATATGGCCATGAAGCACTTTCCTTTAGGAAGGAAAAAGAGGCCAATTAGGTTCACAAAGGGGTCAGCCTATGCCTTTTCTAGTAACTGTTAGAAGCAGGATGTAAGTCTTGCTGTGTTCAGCAGGCAGCTTCTTGAATTCTGCTCAGTGCAAGCTAAGTGCATGAGCCTGGGAAAGCAGCCGCAGAGAGCATCGTGAGCCAAGCACAGAAAGTCATAGGCTCCCTCTGAAATCTCTAGCAGATTTCACAAACCCTAGGAGGCAGAATGACACGCCCCATGTTCCAGTCATGTTAACAGCCCAGAAAGAACTCTCAGAAACTGCTCCAGGGGCCATTGGCTCAGAACAAATTGGAAAGATGACCTGTGGGTAGCGATGCGTTTGTTTTCGGCAGAGCCAGACTGGCCTAGTTGGTGAGTGCCCAAGGAGAACAATGACAAGGCCAACAGAGGGGCCTTGCCTTTATCCTGTCCTGACCCCTGATGGGGTGCTGGTCGGGCAGATAAGCCTTTCATCTGGCCCTGGCCCTACAGGACAGCTTCTCTGCCGCAGTACCTGGAGGTCTTTGTCATGGCCTTGTCTCTCCAGAACAAGCACCCGGTCCTGTAGCTCCTCCACGGTCCCCTGCAGCAGGTCGTTCTCCTGTAAGGTGGCACTGAGACGATGCTCAAGCTCCCGTTTCCGATCTGACAGCATCTTGATCTGAAAGGGTGGAGAGTCACAGGGGTGGTGGGCAGTCACACCCAGGCTGAGGAGGAGGAAAAGAGGCACTAGCCTCAAACATGAAGGCAAGTGTCTGTCCAGGGGACCCCATCCCTGAAAGAACAGCTGCAAACTCCTGAGCTGAAGAGAAAGCCCCTCCCTTCTAGAAGCCTGTCTGGGAAGGGGTGGGAGATGAGCTTTGGGGAAGCTGGAATGTGGGATGCCAGGCAGAGGAAGGGAAGGTCAGTGTTCTGGAAATTCCACAGATAAGACAGCAAAGGGCTCCACCTTGCCTGCCCGTGACTTCACCTCAATCCAATTTATGGGGGAGTGGAACCCAACCCTCCATTCCATTCTTCCTTTTCAGGAAAATGCCTGAGACAACCTCTTGAGCTGCTATCTTGTCATACACTTTGATAGCTCTCTTCTGTACTTTCCCCTACTGCTAACAGGTCTGGATCACCAGGCAGTACAGACCTGGTGCCCCACGTTAATGGGGGAGCCAGCAGGGTACAGAAAACAAAGTAGTGCCTGCATCAGCCTGTGTCCTGGAAGGAACAGGACATGGACATAGTAACTGATTTTACTCAAAGTGTCTTTTTGCCTGAGCAAGTAATCTATGAATAGGAGCAATTGCACTCCTTTTATTAAACAGGTTGGTATGTCTGTACACTGCATAGCTATCCAGTCTCAAGAGATATAAATCTTCTTTTAGTAAGGCCTGTCTAGTCTCTTCAATGTCTGTGAGAAAACAAAGGAAAGGAGAAAAGAGATGCCAAGCCTTTTGGCCTCACAGTCTATAGGCTCAGGAGCTGTGCCAGCATTCCACAAGGTCAGTGATGCTTCACCCCAAGAACACTGCCCCACTCAGGGGCTATGGAAGCCTTCCCAAGTCCTGCAGGCAGGTCCCACTGGCTCCTCCTATCAGTTCCCTGCTGGGCTCATCCCTTAACCAGCTTCTTGCTCCCAACATGGCTAAGATGTTCTCCATGCATTCCAGTTTGGCTTGGAGAACAGTCCATTTCTTTCCTGGGGAGATCTGGAAATGCATGTCTAACATGTCTGAAGTTCTCTGAATCCACCTTTCCCTCTGCTTTTTGCCTCTTCTCACTTGCCACACTAGAATTCTGTTCAGAGGGCAGAGATCTTCCCTGGCCACCAATCAATCAGATAGGATGCTGTCCTGGGGAAATGAAGTATGTGGCCTTTGTCCAGAGAGATCAGGTATCTGGCCAAACAAAGAAATACTGTCTCAAGTGTGCACCTGGGTAAGGGACAAAAAGGAATAGAGCTCTTTCTGAATGGGGCCACTATTCCCCACACTGAAGCATGTTACCCACATGAAGAAATTCTTACTCTAGTTGATTTTCATTTAAATACCCTCTGACCTTTATATTTTCCTTCCATGAATAATCTTTGTTTCTCAAGTTCCACTCAGCGAAATAATGAGATAATACAGTTCCAACAGGCAATCCTAGCCCTTTTAAAAAAACGTAGAAGTTCAGAGCTCCATGAGGAAACATGCTTAAATAATTTCATAGGTTGGCTTTTTAAAGTAGCAGTGTTACTGGATGAAGCAAGGCATCGGCACTAACTCCACCCTATACACCCTGAGACTTGTGACCAAATCTGCCAATTAACATTCCTGGGAATGACTCTGAGTCACGAGGGTCTTGAAAGAGTAAGCAGAGGGAAGAGGAAAACAGGCAACTCGAAGGAGTCAGACCTTGGTAAAGGCAGTTGAACGGCAAGTCATGCACACAAGTGGTCACAGACAGGCATGCCAAACCCCACCAGAACCAACTACTTACTTCAAGAACCTGCTGCTCAATACCAGTAGTATTTCCAAGGGAAGGGAGAAGGGAAGGGAATGACAGGCAGGAGAAAAGAGAAGATATTGACAGACTTTAGGAAAAAACATCTTCAGGTCATTTCCAAAGAAAGGGAGCAGCCATCTGGGTTTCTCTGGGCCTGACTACACCTACTGATTCCTTAACCACAGGGGGTATGTGCGTTCATTTGGCCCTAGACGATCCCTTCAAGTGTAACTTAGCCAAAGGGTTGCTGTCCAGACAAACTAGCTTAAGGGACCTTAGGATCAGATTAGGTGCAAGCCTCTGGGGGGGAAGAGCCCATTTGGGTTGGTGATAAGACTCCCCTCTCCTCACCTCCCACAACTGGGTTCTCACTGAGTTGGCCCTTAAGTGCTACTTTTTCTTTCCCTCTGGCCCACTGAGGGCCACAGACCCTGACTGCCATGCTCTGGCCTCTCAAACACTCCACATTGAGTGCTTTTCGTGTATTAATTCATCAAATACAACAACCCGATGAAGTAGCTACTTGTGTTATTCTCATTTTATATGTGAGAATATAAGAGATCCCATCAAAGTAGACTGAACTGGACCTAAATGGAACGGAGAAAGGGAAAATTTTCTTTCCCATCTTCTATTTAGGATTGGCAAGAATGTTTTTGGACCAATCAACACATTCAGTAAAAGTAGGTCATTTATGATTTCAACACACTCAGCAGTAACTCTGAGCAACATTATTCTTCCAGACAACAGGCTACCCACTGCAACATGAATCGAATGTTTCTCATTTAGTTTCTACAGATACATCTCTCTTTAGAGAATTTACATATAGCAGGGTTTTGTTTCCCAGTTCAGAAGACTCCTTATCCAAAACATCTAGCACAGCGCCTCCACTGAGAAAAGCACTTCCATCTTCAAGCACTGCCACATGGGAAGGCTCACCTCAGCCTGAAGGCTTTCAAGCCTGATGATGTGCTGGTTGGTTGATGAGTTTTTCTCCCGAAAGTCTTCTCTGAGGGCATGGACTTGCATGGAGAGTTGTCTCTCAACTTCTGATGCCTGCAAGCAGAGGAGACCTTCAGGGTGGATTCAGAGGCTGTGCAAAGGAAGTCTGTTAAGATTTCAGCCTTTTGTTTCCCAAGGATCCCTTTCCAATTTCCTACTCCGTAAAGAGAATAGGATGAAATGTTGGCTTCCCACCCCCAGTTCATGTGTTCCCTAGTGCTCCAACAAGACAAACTCCCATCCCTACTTTCACTATGGATGAGTCTGTCTTGGTAAAGACCACTTTACTAGTCAGAAGAAACAGGCCTAGGAATGGTAAGCTCTCAAATGTTCGATAGCATTATAATTACTCAGTACACAGTAGAACCTCAGCAAACATCTACTAAATTGAGAGAAGGTTTCAGTGTTTTATGTAAGAGGATGACAGATAAACCTACTACCTTAGAAATCCCTTTATTTCTCTCTTAGAAATTTCTGTATTTATATTCTCTCATTCTTTTATTTTCATTTCCTTAGCAGAGCCCAGGTAAATCATCTGTTTACAGTTCTTATTTCCATTCAACACGGGCACTATTTGAAGTTCTCTGTCTTGTCTGTTAAGATTTTTTTTTAAGTTTTTATTTTTAAAGAATTTTTCTACATCTAGCTTGGGGCTCAAATTCACAACCCTGGCATCAAGAGTTGCACACTCCCTCAACTGAGCCAGTCAGGCACCAATATCTGTTAAGGTTTTTGCCATTGGGCAGCCTGGGTGGCTCAGCGGTTTAGCGCTGCCTTCAGCCCAGGGCCTGATCCTGGAGACCTGGGATCGAGTCCCACGTCAGGCTCCCTGCATGGAGCCTGTTTCTTGCTCTGCCTGTGTCTCTGCCTCTCTCTCTCTCTCATGAATAAATAAAATCCTAAAAAAAAAAAAAAAGATTTTTGCCATTTATTCCTCAAGGATATATTTTGCAATTTTTAATTCTCTGGGGAGTATTGGCTAAGGCAGTTATTTTCCACCCTAATCCATCTAGTCTCTAATGCTCCATCACAGAACATCAAAGACATTTAGTATATCATCACCTTCTCTTGAATACGCAGGAGAGTGTTTTGAAAGAATGCTTCCTTGATAAGATTTGAACTTTCGTCTTTCTCCTGAAGGCCCACCCCAGCTTCCCGTGTGCACTAGCCCTGAATGCTGCCCAGTTGAGAGAAGATAGCCACAGGATAGTTTAAGTAACTGCCTCAGTGCTTTTTTGAGGCTAAAAGGGGTCAGTAAGCTTTAAGAGTTCTTGGGAAAGATCACCGTGTTCTGAAATGGTTAGGAAAGTCTTCTGGAGGAGGTGGGATGGTAATAATGTTGATATGGTAGGCTAGCTGTTCAGTGAGGCTCTCGCATTAATAGATACATGTTTGATAGTTTTTTTAAAAGATTTTATATATTTATTCATGAGACACACACACACACACACACACACACACACACACAGAGAGAGAGAGAGAGAGAGAGAGAGAGAGAGAGAGAGGCAGAGACACAGGCCGAGGGAGAAGCAGGCTCCATGCAGGGAGCCCCATGTGGGACTCGATCATGGATCCTGGGATCACGTCCTGAGCCGAAAACAGACGCTCAACCGCTGAGCCACCCAGGCGTCCCTTTTTTTAACTTAAAAAAAAAGTATTTATTTAGTACATGGGTGGGGGACGACAGAGGGAGAGAGAATCCCCAGGCAAACTCCCTGTCGAGCACAGAACCCATGTGGGGCTCAATCCCATGACTCTGAGATACAACCTGAGTCAAAACCAAGAGTCGGACACTCAATGGACTGAGTCACTTGGGTGCCCCTCCATGGTTGCTTTTATCTTCAAGTGCTATATAAGCAATTGCTCATCGTTGTTTTGGTCCCATAGATTCAACAAATGTTGCTCCCCTGTACAAGAAAGCTTTATAAGAATCTCGGGCTATGGTTCTAATTTTTAAACAGTTATAAAACATGCAACAGGGCAGCCCGGGTGGCTCAGCAGTTTAGCGCCGCCTTCGGCCCAGGGCCTGATCCTGGAGACCGGGGATTGAGTCCCATGTCAGGCTTCCTGCATGGAGCCTGCTTCTCCCTCTGCCTGTGTCTCTGTCTCTCTCTCTCTCTGTGTCTCTCATAAATAAATAAAATCTTAAAAAAAAAAAACATACACAACAAAATAAAATCACTTCTTTTCCTTATTCTAAATTTAATTTCAGACACCATCAACTTGTTTCAGTTTTTTTTTTTTTTTTTAAAGATGTTATTTGTTTGTTTGACAGAGAGGGAGAGAGTGAGCAGGTGCTCACAAGCAGGCAGAGCTGCACACAGAGGAAGAAGGAGAAGCAGGCTCCCTGCCAAACAGAGATCTGGACGTGGGGGGATCATGACTGGAGCCAAAGGCAGATGCCCAACCAAGCCACCCAAGCACCCCTTGTTTCAGTTTTCTTAATCAGTCAGAAACACAATGTTAGTCATCCTTGGCCTAAACTAACATTAGTAATACGTACTGAGTACTCAGTACTGAATAGTGAGCCAAGAACTGTGCTAAAAGCTTTAAATGCATTATCTCAATTGTCATAACCAGAGTAGGGCCTATCACCCTCCCTCAATCTACTAATGAGGGAACAGGTTCAGAGAAATGAAAGAACTTGCCAACTTCTAAGTAACAGCATTAAAATGGTAAACTTTGGGTTTGTCTTATTTCCAAATTCATAATTCAATACAGGCATACCCTGTTTTGCTGCACTTTGCTTTATTGTACTTTGCAAATACTGTTTTTCCAAATTGGCAACCCGCATCCAGCAAGTCTGCCAATGTCATTTTACCAACAGCATTTGCTCACTTCATGTCTCATGTATTGCATTTTGCTAATTCTTGCAGTATTTTAAACTTTTTCATAATTATTGTATTTCTTGCGCAGATCTGTGACCTGTGATCTTTGATGTTATTATGGTAATTGTCTTGGGGTGCCACAAAATATGCCCGTATAACGTGGAGAACTTAATCAGTAAACACGGAGTATGTTCTGACTGCTCCTCTGCTCTTCTGACAGCCATTCCCCCGTCTCTCCTCAGACCTCCTCATTCCATGAGACACGACAATGTTGACATTAGGCCAGTTACTAACCCTACAGTGGCCTGTAAATGCTCAAGTGAAAGGAAGAGTTGTACATCTCTTCACTTTAAATCAAAAGCTACGGGGATCCCTGAGTGGCTCAGCGGTTTAGGGCCTGCTTTCGGCTCAGGGTGTGGACCTGGAGTCCCGGGATCTAGTCCCACATCAGGCTCCCTGCATGGAGCCTGCTTCTCCCTCTGCCTGTGTCTCTGCTTCTCTCTCTGTGTCTGTCATGAATAAATAAATAAAATCTTTATATCCATCCATCAATCAAAAGCTAGAAATGATTCAGCTTAGTGAGGAAAGCACATCAAGAGCTGAAAGAGGCCAAAAGCTAGGCCTCTTGCGCCAACCGTTAACCAAGTGGTGGATGCGAAAGAAGAGATCTTGAAGGGCGTGACAAGTGCTACTCCAGGGAACACACAAATGATAAGGAAAGAAAACAGCCTAACCGCTGATCTGGAGAAAGTGTGAGTGATCTGGAGGGAAGCTCAAACCTGGTGCAACACTACCCTAATCCAAAGCCTAACCCAGAGCAAGGCCCTAACTCCCTTCAGTTCTGTGGAGGCTGAAAGAGGTGAGGAGGCTGCAGAAGAAACATTTGAAGCTAGCAGAGGTTGGCTCATGAGGTTTAAGGAAAGAAACCATCTCCATAACACAGAAGTGCAAGGCGAAGCAGCAGGTGCTCATGGAGTAGCTGCAGCAAGTTCCGCAGAAGATCCAGTTAAGATCATTCATGAAGGTGGCCACACTAAACAACTAATCAGATTTCCAGTGTAGATGTAAAAGAGTCCACTACCAGAGGAAGATACCACATAGAACTTTGGTAGCTAGAGAGGAGAAGTCAATGCCTGGCTTCAGAGCTCCAAAGGACAGGCTGACTCTCTTGTGAGTGGCTTATGTGGCTGGTATCTCTGAGTGGAAGCCAGTGGCTCACTTACCATTCTGAAAGTCCCAGGGCCCTAAAGCAGTATGCTAACTCTACTCTGCCCGTGCTCTGTAAATGGAACAACAAAGCCCGGATGTCAGCACATTTATTTACAACAAGACTGCCTGAATATTTCAAGCCAGCTGTTGAGACCTGCTGGTCAGAAACAAAAAAAAGAGAGAGAGAGAGAGATTCCTTTTGGAATCTCGCTGCTCACTGGCAGAGCACCTGGTCCCCACAAGCTCTGATGGAGTGGAGATGTATGAGATTCACATTGTTTCCACGCCTGCTAACACAGCATCCTTTCTGCAGCCCATGGACCAAGGAGTCATTTCAATTCTCAAGTCTTACTATTTAAGAAATACATTTGAAGGGCTAGAGCTGTTGGAGATTGTGCGTCCTCTGGTGGGTCTGGGCAAAGTAAATTGGAAACTTTCTGGAAAGGGTTCACCATTCTAGAGAACATCGAGAACATTCCTGATTCACGGGAGGGGTCAAAACAGCAACATTAACGGGAGTGTGGAAGAGGTTGATTCCAACCTTCATGGAGGACTTGGAGGGGTTCAAGACTTCAGTGGAGGAAGTAGCTGCAGATGGGGTACAAACAGCGAGAGAACTGGAATTAGAAGTGGAGCCTGAAGATGGAACTGAATTGCTAGAAACTCATCATAAAACTTGAACCGATGAGAAGAGTTGCTTTTCGTGGATGAGCAAAGAAGGTGGTGTCTGGAGATGGAGTCTACTTCTGGTGAGGATGCTGTGAAGACTGCTGACACGACAACAAAGCATTCAGAACGTTCCATACACTCTGTCAATAAAGCAGCAGCAAGGTTTGAGAGGACAGACTCAGTTTTGAAAGAAGTTCTGCTGTGGGTAAAATGCTATCAAATACTACTGCCTGCTACAGAGAAGTGGTTCGTGAAAGGGAGAGTCCATTGATGTGGCAAACATTTTGTTGTCTTAAGAAACTGCTGCAGCCTCCCCAGCCTTCATTGACCAGCACCCTGATCAGTCAGCAGCCATCAACAGGGAAGCAAGACCCTCCAACCAGCAAAAGGAGTCTATCTGGGGACACCTGGGTGGCTCAGGGGTTGAGCGTCTGCCTTTTACTCAGGGCATGATTCTGGGGTCCTAGGATCAAGTTCTGCATCGTGCTCCCTGCAAGGAGCCTGCTTCTCCTTCTGCCTGTGTCTCTGCCTCTCTCTGTGTGTCTCTCATGAATAAATAAATAAAATGCTTTAAGAAAAAAAGAAAAGGACTATCTGAACGCTCAGATGATGGTTAGCATTTTTTAGCAATAAAGTTTTGGTTTTGTTTTTAAGATTTTATTTATTCATGAGAGACACACAGAGAGAGGCACAGACACAGGCAGAGGGAGAAGCAGGCTCCATGCAGGGAGCCTGATATGGGATTTGATCCCAGGTCTCCAGGATCATGCCCTGGGCTGAAGGCTGGGCTAAACCGCTGAGACACCTGGGCTGCCCCAGCAATAAAGTATTTTTAAACTGAGATATATAAATGTCTTTAGACATAATGCTATTGCACACTTAATATAGTGTAGATATAACTTTTGTATGCAGTATAAAACCAAAAAATTCTTTTGACTGTCTTTATTGTGATATTCGCTTTATTGTGCTGGTCTGGAACTAAACCAACAATATCTTCATGATATGCCCGTAACATAAATTTTAGGTACAGTGTGAGTTTCATTTGCCTATATCATGTATCTGAAGAAAGTACTGATTAGCAAATCAGTATAGCAGATGTCTATAGCCATACTGTTATCATGTAGCAGCAAAAATGTATGAGAACCCAGTAACACAACATGGATTATGTGGATAAACCTCTGCCTTTATAGGCATTAAACTTTGGGTTTTCAGAAAAACGATTCCTATTAAACATTAAAATGAAGGGCTTGGGGGCATCTGGCTGGTTCAGTCAGAAGAGCATGTGACTTTAGATCTCAGGGTCATGGGTTTGAGCCCAACATTGGGTGTAGAGACTACTAAAAAATAAATAAAAGGGGAGCCTGGGTGGCTCATTCCATTAGGTGTCTACCTTCATCTGATCCTGGGTCAAGCCCTGCATTGGGCTCCCTGCTGAGCAGAGAGCCTGCTTCTCCTTTTGCCTTTGCTGCTGCCCCTGCTTGTGTTCTCTCTCTCGCTCACTCTCTCTCTCTAATAAAAAATAAAATCTTCTTTAAAAAAAAAAAAACTAAAAATAAACTTTGGAGTGCCTGGCTGGCTCCATTAGTGGAGCATGAGACTTGACCTCAGGGTCATGAGTTTATGCCCCACGTTGGGCATGAAGCCTACTTAAAAAAAAAAGAATTAAATAAAATGGGGGTACCTGGTTGGCTCAATTGGAAGAGCATGCAACTCTTGGGTTCATGAGTTCAAGCCCCATGTTGCATGTAGAGATTACTTAAATAAAAATTAAAATTAAATGAAAGGCTTCAACAATATAAAACTTGATTTCGTTCTGTAAAATCTCAAATTTTTCACTTGAAAGAATTATTAGATGCTTATTTCTGTTTGCTCTGTCTTGGTAGTAAAATTGTACTTTGCAGAGTTTAAAGAGGATGCTCTATATTATAAAATGGAACATAACTTTCTAAGAAAACTGATTTTCTAATAAGAAAACATACACCATTCATTCTCCAAATATGCATCAAACACCAATGGTTTGCTAAATAATATCCTGGATACCAGAGCTCAAGGTCTAGTAGGAGACAGATTAAAATAATTAGTAAAATATGCTCCACACTAGTTGAAACCTGAGAGACCAGGAAAAGAAAATGCTTAA
The DNA here is from genome assembly GCF_048418805.1 of Vulpes vulpes. Classification (NCBI taxonomy): domain Eukaryota; kingdom Metazoa; phylum Chordata; class Mammalia; order Carnivora; family Canidae; genus Vulpes; species Vulpes vulpes. The sequence continues at coordinate 16,188,411 of NC_132789.1, read as the reverse complement.
AAAAAAAAAAAAACTAAAATGTTTTTCTTTGAATATCTACAAACATTAGTATGACTTCACTTGTATGCCTCATGTTTTATTTATTTTGCTTGGGCTTCTTGAGGACTGAATTGGTGTATTCATCAGTTATGAGATTACCAGCCATTATCTTCTCTCATTCCTTCTGCCCTTCACAGACTTAGGTCAGCATATGCTCTATAAGTATAAACCCTATCTCTTCTGTTTTCCATTCCTGTCTCTGTGTACTATTGTCTGGATAATACCTCTGACTAGTCTTCTTACTCCTTCTGATTAGTCTTTAAATTGGTAATTTGCTCTTCAACTGTTTCATGGGTTCTTAAACTCTGTTTATAAAAAATGTAAGGCTTTTGGATGCCTGGGTGGCTCAGCTGTTAGGCATCTGCCTTTGGCTCAGGGTGTGATCCTGGTCCCGGGACTGAGTTCCGCATCGGGCTCCCTGTGAGGAGCCTGCCTCTCTCTCTGTGTCTCTCATGAATAAATAAATAAAATCTTTAAAAAATTAATATTAAAAAAATGCAGGGCTTTTTCCCAAAGTAGATTTTGCCATTTTACATTCCCATCAACAATGTAAGAGAATTCTAGTTGCTCCACAATTGCCAGGATTTTGTGTTGTCAGTCTTTTTAAATACAGCCTTCTTAAAGATGTGTAAGGTTATCTCATGATTTCAGTTGACATTTCCCTGGTGACCAGTGATGTTGGGCATTTTTTCATGTGCTTATTGGCCATTCATAAGTCTTCTTCTGTGACATGTCTGTTCTACTTCTTTGCCCATTTAAAAAATCAAGTTGTCTTTTTATTATTGAGTTAGGGATTTTTATATATTCTGATACAGGTCCTTTGTCAGATATACCTTCTCCCAAACTGAACCTTACAGACTTATTCTTGTAATGATGTCTTAGAAGTCTTCAATTTTGATATTATCCATTGGGTTTTAATTTCAAATATTTTTTCTTTCTAGACATTTTGGGTTTTAATCTTTTACATATCTAAACATTATGGTCAAAGTCATCTTATGATTTATATTTAATAATTCTAGGATTTGAAGTCTTTTGTGGGGATCCCTGGGTGGCGCAGTGGTTTGGCGCCTGCCTTTGGCCCAGGGCGCGATCCTGGAGACCCGGGATCGAATCCCATATCAGGCTCCCGGTGCATGGAGCCTGCTTCTCCCTCCGCCTGTGTCTCTGCCTCTCTCTCTCTCTCTGTGACTATCATAAATAAATAAAAAATTAAAAAAAAATTTTTTTTTGAAGTCTTTTGTGGATCTCTCTGCTGGTTCTTGCTCATGAGTCCTTTTTTTTCACGGGTATTTTTGGCTTTGTTTTTATTTTACTATAATCTGACTTTTTTTTTTATTAAAGATTTTATTTATTCGAGAAGGAGAGATAAAGAGCATGAGTAGGGAGAGGAGCAGAGGGAGAAGCAGACTCCCTGCTGAGTATGGAGCCCGATGTGGTGGGACTCAATCCCAAGACCCTGAGATCATGACCTGAGCCAAAGGCAGACACACTTAACCAACTGAGCCACCCAGGTACCCCAATCTGATTGTTTTTATTAGAAAACTGTGGAGGTAATTTGAACTTTGGGTGGAGGTACTATCCTCCAGAGAGGATTTATTTTCTTCTGCCGTGTGTCTGGGGGCACTACCATTCTGACTTTTTAAAAAATGATGTTAATCATACAGAGAAGTTAGAAAAACAACATAGAAATTCTCATGGGGTGGGGATCCCTGGGTGGCGCAGCGGTTTGGCGCCTCCCTTTGGCCCAGGGCGCGATCCTGGAGACCCGGGATAGAGTCCCGCGTCGGGCTCCCGGGCTCCCGGTGCATGGAGCCTGCTTCTCCCTCTGCCTGTGTCTCTGCCTCTCTCTCTCTCTCTCTGTGACTATCATAAATAAATAAAAAAAAAAAAAAAAAAAAAGAAATTCTCATGGCGGGGCAGTCCGGGTGGCTCAGCGGTTTAGCGCCGCCTTCAGCCCCGGGTGTGATCCTGGAGACCCGGGATCGAGTTCCACTTCGGGCTCCATGTATGGAGCCTGCTTCTCTCTCTCTCTTCTCTGTGTTTTTCATGAATAAATAAAATCTTAAAAAAGTATATTCTCATGGGCACCTTGGTGACTCAGTTGAGTGTCTCTTGGTTTCGTATCAGATTACAATCGCAGGGTCTGTGATCAAGTCCTGTGTGGGGCTCAGCATTCAGCTTGGGATTCTCCCTTTCCCTCTCCCTCTCCTTCCCCCTTTGACCCTCCCCCCATAAGTACACTCATGTTCTCTGTCTCACTCTCTCAAATAAATAAATAGATAAAATCTTTTAAAAATTCTCAAAGACCCTTCATCCAGCTTCCCTTAATGTCAACATCTTATATCCATATTACAGTACATGGTACAGTACAGATTAACATTTAGACAGTTATGTTAACTAATCTCCATACCTACTGGGATGTTGCCAGTTTTCCCACCAATGTTTTATTTTCTTACCCGATCCAGTTCAGGCTCCTATACTGCATTTAGTTGTTATGATGTCTTGTTGTTTTGTTTTGTCTCTTCCAATCTCTGACAAATCCTGTTTGTCTTTGTTTTTCTTGAACTCGATATATTTTAAGAGTAGTGACCAATTATTTTGTAAAAAGTTCCTCAATTGGCATTTGTCTAATGTTTTGTCGTGATTAGACTGAGGTTGTACAATTTTTTAAAAAGATTTTATTTACTTATTCACAAAAGACAGAGAGAGAGAGAGAGAGGCAGAGACAGGCAGAGGGAGAAGCAGGCTCCATGCAGGGAGCCGATGTGGGACTCGATCCTGGGACTCCAGGATCATGCCCTGGTCTGAAGGCAGGCGCTAAACCACTGAGCCACCCAGGGATCCCCTGAGGTTGTACAATTTTACAGAAGTTGTACAATAGCACAGAAGGTTGTACAGGGATCCCCTGAGGTTGTACAATTGTACAGAAGTTGTACAATAGCACAGAAGTGTAGTTGTGTGCTTCTCAGTGCATCCTATTGAGGACATGTGTTGTTGTTCCTTTTACTAATGATACTAACTTTTATCACTTGTTTAAAGTAATGTCTGCTTGGCTTCCCCACTATGAGGTTACCATTTTTTCCTTCATAATTAATCAATCTTATGGGGAGATACTTTGAGACTGTGCAAATACTCTGTTTCTCATCAAACTTTTGCATTCATCCTCTAGTTCTTGCCTGCAGTGGTTATTACTGTGACGCTTGCCTAATGGTGATTTTCTGTTGTCATCATTCTTTCTACATTAATTGGGATTCTTCTGTAAGAGAGAAGGCCTTTCCCCCTGACCCGTTTATTGGTTTACTCATTTATTTATCAGTGTGAAGTCATGCGTATTTCTCTTATTCTACATGTTATAATCTATCCCTGTCATTATTTTATTGACCAGATGGTCCAGCCTTAGCCATTGGGAGTTCCTTCAAGTTAGCACCTATGTCTATTCAGTATGCCTCCATCATTTTTTGAACACTTCCTTTCTTTCTGGCATCACAAAATGTTCCAGGATCATCTTGTATTTTTTCTGCACTAACCCCAGAGTCAGCCATTTCTCCAAGGAGCTTTGGTTTATTTATTGGAGAATGGCAATTAGAAACCAAGATCTAGGGACACCTGGGTGGCTCAGTGGTTTGGCGTCTGCCTGCCTTCAGCCCAGGGCATGATCCTGGAGTCTGGGATTGAGTCCCACATCAGGCTCCCTGTGTAGAGCCTGCTTCTCCCTCTGCCTGTGTCTCTGCCTCTCTCTGTGTCTCTCATGAATAAATAAATAAATAAAATCTTTTAAAAAGGGATGCCTGGGTGGCTCAGCGGTTGAGCACCTGCCTTTGGCCCGGGACGTGATCCCACAGTCCCGGGATCGAGTCCCACATCGAGCTCCCTGCATGGATCCTAGTTCTCCCTCTGCCTATGTCTCTGCCTCTCCCTCTGTGTCTTTCATTTCTAAATAAATAAAAAATTTTAAAAAATCTTTTTTTTTAAATGTTTATTTATTTATGATGGTCACACACACAGAGAGAGAGGCAGAGACACAGGCAGAGGGAGAAGCAGGCTCCATGCACCAGGAGCTCGACGTGGGATTCGATCCTGGGTCTCCAGGATTCCGTCCTGGGCCAAAGCAGGCGCTAAACCGCTGTGCCACCCAGAGATCCCTTTTTTTTTTTTTTAATTTTAAAAAATCTTAAAAAAAAAAAGAAACCAAGATCTTAACAGTAGGTGTGCCACTGGGGTGTTGTTACTTTGGGGCCCTTTCAGAAAATGGATTTAGGAAATAAAGAAAATAAACTAACACTGTGATGCTTGCCTAATGATAATTTTCATTAACAGACATCCATAATTATTTTTCAATCTGTCCATTTGTATACATATTAGTAAGTTCGTATTGATATCTGTGATTCCAATCCAATAGCACAGAATTCATTCTATCCTTCTTTCCTTATTTATACTTTATTTTTTGGTAAGAGAAAAACCTAGTTCTCATTAAACATGATATATTTACTTATTTGTTCAATTCTATTCAACATCAAGTAGTGTCAGAACCTCTTACCTATACCTCTGTGAGAAACAGATTTATTAACTACAGTGCAATATCTGTGTGTTCCTTTTCTCTTAAATCTTACAGTATAGTCAGTATACAGTGTACTTTCCAGTTATTTAGGTTAGTTATTTTCTGCTCCACCCCTTCCGTGTAGTTTCATTATTGATTTGTGGTGAAGTTAGTTTTATTTCTTACTGCTTGTATTCCATTGATTGGTTGTAATAATTTTCATATGTGAAACATCAACATGCATCAACAAACTGTATTTGTCACTCTCTGAAGCTTCGAAGAAGTCTTTTCTGTCTCATCCAGTGTTTTTAGTCATTTTCAGTCGGAGGGTCAGTCCTCTAGTAATACATAAGTTGTATTACTAGAAATGAAACCTTTTCTTTGTAAAGGTAGTGGTGAAAGTCTTAATTGTCTTCAAACATTAAGAAAAAAATAAATACATGACAAACCTCACTTCTGAGTTTTATTTTTGAAAGCCTTTGGGAAGAACTGGCATATGGAAGGCTAGTGGGAACAAAAAGACGATTTTAATTTTTTATATTTACTTATAATCATCTAGTAGATGGCTATTACTATTATTATAAATAAGAGTAAAAAAAGGAGGTTTAGGGTAGCCCGGGTGGCTCAGTGGTTTAGCACCGCCTTCAGCCCAGGGCATGATCCTGGAGACCTGGGATCGATTCCCATGTCAGGCTCCCTGCATGGAGCCTACTTCTCCCTCTGCCTGTGTCTCTGCCTCTCAATCTCTCTCTGTGTCTCTCATGAATAAATAAATAAAATCTTAAAAAAAGAAAGAAAATGTTTTTTTTTTTTTAAAGAGGTTTATCATGTAATATGCTGTCAGTAGGCTCATGGCACCCATTCATGAATTTGAAAGTTTTTAAAAAAATATAGAAGATAAGAAAATATAGACCTCTGGTTAATCAGATTTTTCACTTAAAAAAGGGTAATAATAAACTCATTTTTGTTCATATTAGTGTAGATTTTCTTTTCTAAAGCATATTCATCTCCCATTCTGACACAGTAAGGTTATCCATTCCATTTCTATTCAAGTGCTACTTACCCCTCACCCCAGTGACATGTATTCATTGTAACTGTGAAATATGAGGATATCCCAGATACCTAGCCATAAGGAGTCATAACAAAAAAATTTTTTATAAAGATTTTATTTATTCATTCATGAGAGACACACAGAGAGAGAGGCAGAGACACAGGCAGAGGGAGAAGCAGGATCCAGGGATTCCAGGATCACGTCCTGGGCCAAAGGCAGGCGCTAAGCTACTGAGCCACCCAGGGATCCCTTAAAGTAGTCCTAAAGCAACAGTTTTCAACCACAGTAAAGTACAAATGGTTTTAAATAATTCAACTCTTGTTTTAAATGATGATAAATTCAAGCTCATTTTTTTAAAATTTTTTTTAAATTTTTTATTTATTTATGATAGTCACAGGGAGAGAGAGAGAGACGCAGAGACACAGGCAGAGGGAGAAGCAGGCTCCATGCACCGGGAGCCTGATGTGGGACTCGATCCTGGGTCTCCAGGATCGCGCCCTGGGCCAAAGGCAGGCACCAAACCGCTGCACCACCCAGGGATCCCCAATTCAAGCTCATTTTAATGTCACCTTCACTTTAGTGTTTCTGAGATGTAGCAAAGGGGGATAGGAAGAGAGTGGTATATGTTAAGGCTATGAGTCTGAGCAAGTATAGAGGCTGAAGATCTGTGTGAGAGTCCTAGCTCCAGCATTTACCCATACCAGTGACCTTAGGAAAATGATCTACCCTTTATCTCTTCACCTGTCAATGGAGAAAGAGTACCTACCTCATCCTTTTATTGTAAAGATTAAATGAAATAATAAATGTGAAATGCTTAGAACAGGGTGCTAAAGCACACATTAAATGCTTGCTATGTGAACATTTGCTGTTGCTCTAGGCACTGTGATCCTCACTGCCACCCCGGTGTTTCAAGCAGATGCCCATTATCATTGACTGGCAAAGAAAAGAGAGAATTTTTCTTAAAGTAAAACTCAGTAAATCAGGCAAAGTATTAAAACAGTAGATCTTTCCTACTATAATTATAGTTAATTGGTTTATTTTTAAATTATTTTTTAGAAAAGATTTTATTTTATAAAAAAGATTTATTTGAGAGAGACTGAGCAAGAGGATGGGTAAGAAGGAGAGAGAGAGATTCTGAAGCAGATTCTGTGCTGAGCACAGAGCCCAACACCGGGCTCCATCCCACAACTGGGAGATCATGACCAGAGCCGAAACCAAGTCAGATGCCCAACACACTGAGCCACCAAGTGCCCCTATTTTTTCCCCCCTTTTAACAGGTGAGTTACATGGATACTCCTATGTTACTAATGCAATTTCTTTTCTCTCATTTAACAAGAAAGTATATAGTTAACAGTTCTGCTTTGGCTAGTTTAAATAAATTTAATCTAAATGTTCCATTTTGGGGAAATGTTCCTGTGTTTTTACTCATATCAATAAGAAGAGTAATCATAGAATAGCTCTGCTCAGTAGAGAGAAAGTAATGTGTCCTAGATGGTACTCTGACCAAATCAGGCATATTAGGGAGAAGGAAACACAGTCAGTTTGTTTTGCCAGCTTGAGGCTTAATTTTTTTTTTTAAGCTTGAGGCTTAATTAATAATAACCCAAGCACTCTGATTATAAAAGGAGTCCATTTCAAATAGTTCAAGTATGATATATAAGTATTAGGCTTTTTAGTACTCCTTAACAGAACTAGAATTATTTCTCAAATGTCTTGTTTTCTTTGTCATCCAATCTGTATGTAGTGAAAGTAAAAAAGACTTAATGTTTTTGAGATAAGAATGTTAGAAATAGTATCTAAAGATTTAAATGTTTCATAATAGGGATCCCTGGGTGGCGCAGCGGTTTGGCGCCTGCCTTTGGCCCGGGGCGCGATCCTGGAGACCCGGGATCGAATCCCACGTCGGGCTCCCGGTGCATGGAGCCTGCTTCTCCCTCTGCCTATGTCTCTGCTTCTCTCTCTCTCACTGTGTGCCTATCATAAATAAATAAAATTTAAAAAAAAAATAAATGTTTCATAATAGGGCAGCCCCAGATGACTCAACAGTTTAGTGCCACGTTTGGCCCAGAGCGTGATCCTGGAGACCCAGGATCAAGTCTGCGTTGGGCATCCTGCATGGAGTCTGCTTCTCCCTCTGCCTGTGTCTCTGCCTCTCTCTGTGTGTGTCTCTCATGGATAAATAAAATCTTAAACAAAATAAATGTTTCATAATACCCAGTAGTGGCAAGGTATTGAGAAACAGACATCTGTATACTCTTTTTGGTGGGATGTAAACTGGTGTGATGTTTTGGGGGAGTGGTTTGGTGATACTTTTCAAAGTGAATATGCATACTCTTTTACCTAGCAATGCCACTTTTAGGAATTTATTCACTTATAGGATATTTTTCCATAAGCACAAAGATTGTTAAGCTAGGATTTTTTTTGCAGCGATGTTTATAATAGCAAAGAATTGGAACATTCTAAATGCTCATAAGCAGGGATTAGTTAAATTTATATTCACATAACTAAATACAGGCAATTGTTTAAAAGGGTAAGGTAGATCTATATATTGACATGGAGGGATGCCGGGGTAGCTCAGCAGTTGAGCGTCTGCCTTTGGCTCAGGGTGTGATGGAGTCCCAGGATCAAGTCCTACATTGGGCTTCCTGCATGGAGCCTGCTTCTTCCTCTGCCTATGTCTCTGCCTCTCTCTGTGTGTCTCTCATGAATAAATAAAATCTTTAAAATATATACATATATTGACATGGAAAGGTGTTAAAAATTATATATATATTTATATATATATTTTTTATGTATGTATGTATTTATTTATTTATTTATTTTTTAGGTAGGCTCCATACCCAGCATGGAGTCCAGCATGGGACTTAAACTCATAACACTGAGATCAAGACCTTAGCTGAAATCAAGCTGGATGCTGAACTGACTAAGCCATCCACATGCTCTATATGTATTTTTAAAGGCTAAACTTAAAAAAAATAAATAAATAAAGGCTAAACTTTTGGGATGCCTAGGTGGCTCAGTGGTTGAGCATCTGCCTTCAGCTCAGGGTATGATCCCCGGGTCCTGGGATTGAGTCCCACATCGGGCTCCCTGCAAAGATCCTGCTTCCGGGGATCCCTGGGTGGCTCAGCAGTTTAGCACCTGCCTTCGGTCCAGGGTGTGATCTTGGAGATCTGGGATCGAGTCCCGTGTCGGGCTCCCTGCATGGAGCCTACTTCTCCCTCTGCCTGTGTCTCTGCCCCTCTCTCTCTCTTTCTCTCTCTGAATAATAAATAAATCTTAAAAAAAAAAAAAAGATCCTGCTTCCCCCTCTATTTCTCTCCCTCTGTGTCTCTCATGAATAAATAAAATCTTTTTTAAAGGCTAAACTTTGGGCAGCCCGATGGCTCAGTGGTTTAGTGCCGCCTTCCACCCAGGGCGTGATCCTGGAGACCCAGGATCGAGTTTGCGTTGGGCTCCCTGCATGGAGCCTGCTTCTCCCTCTGCCTGTGTGTCTGCCTATCTATCTCTCTCTAATAAATAAATAAAAAATCTTTTTTAAAAAAAGGCTGAACTTTTTTTAATGTTTTAAATATGGATAAACAATTTCTAGGATTCACATGAAATATCTGTAATATAAACGATATTAGGGATCCCTGGGTGGCGCAGCGGTTTGGCGCCTGCCTTTGGCCCGGGGCGCGATCCTGGAGACCGGGATCGAATCCCACGTCGGGCTCCCGGTGCATGGAGCCTGCTTCTCCCTCTGCCTATGTCTCTGCTTCTCTCTCTCTCACTGTGTGCCTATCATAAATAAATAAAATTTAAAAAAAAAAAAAAAAAAAAAAAAAATAAACGATATTAAAGATCTCACTGGAGAGTGGCACTGATGACTAGGGATAAGTATGGACTGTAACTCATTTCAGTCCTTTAGCTTTCAGTTATATCCTCTATTTTTACTCTGAACATTTGTTACTCTTTTTATGGAAAAAATTTTGATTTCAAAAAGCAAAGAACAAATACCTGAACTAAAATTATACTATCTTTCTTATATTCACCTATGATTACAGATATCATACTTTGCCACAGTTTTGCACAGCTATTCCTGGCCACTTAATTAGGCATAGTAGCCAAAATTCATTTTGAGAAGTCCACTGTGCTAGTCCCTGCCATTTTATACTATATGATTGAATTAGGGGCACCTAGGTGGCTCCGTTGGTTGAGCTCAAGGTCATGATCCTAGGGTCTGGGGATTGAGCCTTGTATTGGGCTTCCTGCCCAGCGGGGAGTCTGCTTCTCCCTCTTCCTCTGCCCCTACTCCCCCTGCAAGCTTATGTGTGCATGTGTTCTCTCTCAAATAAATACTTAAAAAAAAAGACTGAAAAAAATAAATAAAAAATTTAAAAAGACTGAATTGGGGGCACATGGGTGGCTGTGGCTGAGTTGGTTAAGCATTTGGCTCAGGTCATGATCTCATCAGTCAAGGGATGGAGCCCTATACCAGATTCAACACTCAGTGGGTAGTGTGCTTGAGATACCCTCCCTCTGCCCATGTGTGTGTGTGCGCTCCCTTGTTCTCAAATAATCATTAAATTATCCTAATATTACCCCCTGAATTATCCTAATATTACCCCCTCCCCTTACCAAAAAAGGTCTCAGGGCCATGACTGCTGTTCCAAAACTAGAAGTAGGAAAATTTGTATCTCCAAGAAGGATGTGGCTTCTGAATACTTGCTGGCTATCGAATACCTTTGAAAGGCCACCAGTAGATCATTACTGAAAGATATGGCTGCCATATATTTCTGTTTCTCCATATCTTTTTTAGCTTGACCCACCACCTCCATGATGTTGGCCAAGTCACTTAACAGGCTGTTCTCAATGCAAGCGCCAGAAGTGGACTGTGCTTTTGACAGCACCCTATAACATACACATGGTGTTCTCAGTAGTATCTTGTTTTCAAACAAACCAACCGGAAAAACAACTGATCCTTAGGTCCTTTACAATTTCCCAGAATTGTCCTAAATTTGTAGACATTGTGATATTTCTTTCCTTCATTTCCCTAAACTTCAGTGATTCAACTCAATCTCACAAAGTCCTGAATTAGAAATAGGGAAAAGGACATCCCTTTAGACCTGCCCTTTTGTGGTAGTATGGAAAAGAGGAGTAAGGCTATAATTTTGCAAAATGAGACTCAGATTAAATGACTCCTGTAACTTGTACACACACATGTATGGTAGGAGAGGAGCTCTAATCCTTATCATCTGACTCAACTTTTTCCCCTTCCATTATACCATTCTGCTTCTCAAGGGCAAAGCAAGTCCCTCTTCAGAGACCACTTTTGTCCTGGCTTACTCTGCTACTTGAGGAACTTCAAAGATGGTCTGAAATTCACTATGGAACTAAGACTGGCTTTGCAGGCTTCCTCATGTTTTGATCAGGAAGCATCTAGAACATTAGCATTATGTACAAACTTAAGAGATTATTATTTCATTTATGTGTAGAAATAGCTAATATTCATTCTTTTAGGTCTAAAGATCTGAGCCAGGGTCATCTCTGAAGAAGAAGAAAATAATTTACTTAGAGCAGTGCATTAGCTCTTGCAAACGGTAGGTTTATTGTTCTGAGTGATGCAACCCCTCCATCACCATAACAAGCAAATGACTGGCCATGTGGCTAGAGGTGGCTGGCTGTATGTGGTAGGAGAAAGCAGAACTGGGAGACCAAAGAACAAGGTGTTGCCACATTTTTTCAGCCTCTACCTTCTTGTCTGCAAAACAAGGCCACTGATTCTTGCTTCTTAGGACTTTTGGACATTCAAGTGTAGTAGGTTAAACCCTTTGTGAATATTACATCCCTGGGCACATCTGAGGAGTCAGACTTTTAAATGAGATACATGGGATGCCTGGGTGGCTCAGTGGTTGAGTGTCAGCCTTCCGCTCAGGGCCTGATCCTGGAGACTCGGGATTGAGTTTCATGTCGGGCTTCCAGCATGGAGCTTGCTTCTCCCTCTGCCTGTGTCTCTGCCTCTCTCTGTGTGTCTTTCATGAATAAATAAATATTAAAAAAAAATAAAGGAGATACATTATAGCTTAGTGGTTAGTAGCTCAGGCTACCTGATGGGAAGAGACTATTTTTATGTCTAGGAAGATCACTTGAAGAAAGACCAGTGTCCAAGAGCATCCTCACTATAGCTTGAGCTACACTGATGGCCTTCAGTGCACCTTGGTGCCTTGGTTGTCTCACGATTCCAGTCAGGCTGTGATATTCAGAATAAGGTCGGCTGCCCAAAGTACCCAGTGCTTTTTGCAAATCGAAACCTATTTGAAACCTTGGTAGTTAACTGAACTCAGTACAGGCAATCAAACTGCAGCATTTATTAGAGGGACTTTTCCCTCTTTTCCTTCTTTTATGAGCCCTAAACTCTATTAGAAGAAATTTCAAGAGGCTAAAATAAAATTTCTTATTGAAGAAGGAGAAAACAAAGAAAAAGTCTTGCTAACTTGAACTGGTTAAACTGCTAAAGTTTTGGTTTTAATAGTGGGACACACAATTAGGAAAAACTGTTTACAAGAAACAAAAATCCTACCTCAGAGATACTGCCCAGTTTGGTTCCAGGTCACCACAAAGAAAGCCAGTCAAATGCATTTTTGGTTTCCTAGCGCACATTAAAGTTGTATTTACACTATACATAGTCTATTAAGTGTGCAATAGCATTGTGTCTAAACATATTTACATATCGGGCAGCCCCGGTGGTGAAGCGATTTGGTGCTGCCTGCGGCCTGGGTGTGATCCTGGAGACCCGGGATCGAGTCCCACGTCAGGCTCTCTGCATGGAGCCTGCTTCTCCCTCTGCCTGTGACTCTGCCTCTCTCTCTCAATGAATTAAAATATATATATATATATATATTTACATATCTGTTTAAAAATAATTTATTGCTGAAAAATGCTAACCATCATCTGAGCGTTCAGATAGTCCTCTTTTTGTTGGTTGGAGGGTCTTGCTTCCCTGTTGATGGCTGCTGACTGATCAGGGTGCTGGTCAATGAAGGCTGAGGAGGCTGCAGCAGTTTCTTAAGACAACAAAATGTTTGCCACATCAATGGACTCTCCCTTTCATGAACCACTTCTCTGTAGCAGGCAGTAGTATTTGATAGCATTTTACCCACAGCAGAACTTCTTTCAAAACTGAGTCTGTCCTCTCAAACCTTGCTGCTGCTTTATTGACAGAGTGTATGGAACGTTCTGAATGCTTTGTTGTCGTGTCAGCAGTCTTCACAGCATCCTCACCAGAAGTAGACTCCATCTCCAGACACCACCTTCTTTGCTCATCCACGAAAAGCAACTCTTCTCATCGGTTCAAGTTTTATGATGAGTTTCTAGCAATTCAGTTCCATCTTCAGGCTCCACTTCTAATTCCAGTTCTCTCGCTGTTTGTACCCCATCTGCAGCTACTTCCTCCACTGAAGTCTTGAACCCCTCCAAGTCCTCCATGAAGGTTGGAATCAACCTCTTCCACACTCCCGTTAATGTTGCTGTTTTGACCCCTCCCGTGAATCAGGAATGTTCTCGATGTTCTCTAGAATGGTGAACCCTTTCCAGAAAGTTTCCAATTTACTTTGCCCAGACCCACCAGAGGACGCACAATCTCCAACAGCTCTAGCCCTTCAAATGTATTTCTTAAATAGTAAGACTTGAGAATTGAAATGACTCCTTGGTCCATGGGCTGCAGAAAGGATGCTGTGTTAGCAGGCGTGGAAACAATGTGAATCTCATACATCTCCACTCCATCAGAGCTTGTGGGGACCAGGTGCTCTGCCAGTGAGCAGCGAGATTCCAAAAGGAATCTCTCTCTCTCTCTCTTTTTTTTGTTTCTGACCAGCAGGTCTCAACAGCTGGCTTGAAATATTCAGGCAGTCTTGTTGTAAATAAATGTGCTGACATCCGGGCTTTGTTGTTCCATTTACAGAGCACGGGCAGAGTAGAGTTAGCATACTGCTTTAGGGCCCTGGGACTTTCAGAATGGTAAGTGAGCCACTGGCTTCCACTCAGAGATACCAGCCGCATAAGCCGCTCACAAGAGAGTCAGCCTGTCCTTTGGAGCTCTGAAGCCAGGCATTGACTTCTCCTCTCTAGCTACCAAAGTTCTATGTGGTATCTTCCTCTGGTAGTGGACTCTTTTACATCTACACTGGAAATCTGATTAGTTGTTTAGTGTGGCCACCTTCATGAATGATCTTAACTGGATCTTCTGCGGAACTTGCTGCAGCTACTCCATGAGCACCTGCTGCTTCGCCTTGCACTTCTGTGTTATGGAGATGGTTTCTTTCCTTAAACCTCATGAGCCAACCTCTGCTAGCTTCAAATGTTTCTTCTGCAGCCTCCTCACCTCTTTCAGCCTCCACAGAACTGAAGGGAGTTAGGGCCTTGCTCTGGGTTAGGCTTTGGATTAGGGTAGTGTTGCACCAGGTTTGAGCTTCCCTCCAGATCACTCACACTTTCTCCAGATCAGCGGTTAGGCTGTTTTCTTTCCTTATCATTTGTGTGTTCCCTGGAGTAGCACTTGTCACGCCCTTCAAGATCTCTTCTTTCGCATCCACCACTTGGTTAACGGTTGGCGCAAGAGGCCTAGCTTTTGGCCTCTTTCAGCTCTTGATGTGCTTTCCTCACTAAGCTGAATCATTTCTAGCTTTTGATTGATGGATGGATTTAAAGATTTTATTTATTTATTCATGACAGACACAGAGAGAGAGGCAGAGACACAGGCAGAGGGAGAAGCAGGCTCCATGCAGGGAGCCCGGGACTCCAGGTTCACACCCTGAGCCGAAAGCAGGCCCTAAACCGCTGAGCCACTCAGGGATCCCCGTAGCTTTTGATTTAAAGTGAAGAGATGTACAACTCTTCCTTTCACTTGAGCATTTACAGGCCACTGTAGGGTTAGTAACTGGCCTAATGTCAACATTGTCGTGTCTCATGGAATGAGGAGGTCTGAGGAGAGACGGGGGAATGGCTGTCAGAAGAGCAGAGGAGCAGTCAGAACATACTCCGTGTTTACTGATTAAGTTCTCCACGTTATACGGGCATATTTTGTGGCACCCCAAGACAATTACCATAATAACATCAAAGATCACAGGTCACAGATCTGCGCAAGAAATACAATAATTATGAAAAAGTTTAAAATACTGCAAGAATTAGCAAAATGCAATACATGAGACATGAAGTGAGCAAATGCTGTTGGTAAAATGACATTGGCAGACTTGCTGGATGCGGGTTGTCACAAACCTCCAATGTGGAAAAAAATGCATTAACTTCAAATTGCAATAAAGCAAAAGCATGATAAAATGAGGTATGGCTATACAATGATATTCACCACAGCACTGTTTTTATTTTTATTTTATTAATTTTTATTTATTTATGATAGTCACACACACAGAGAGAGAGAGAGAGAGAGAGAGAGAGAGGCAGAGACACAGGCAGAGGGAGAAGCAGGCTCCATGCACTGGGAGCCCGACATGGGATTCGATCCCGGGTCTCCAGGATCGCGCCCTGGGCCAAAGGCAGGCGCCAAACTGCTGCGCCACCCAGGGATCCCCCACAGCATTGTTTTTAATAGTGAAAAGCTGGAAGCCACCTAAATGTTTGCAGTTAGCAGACTGGATATAAAATGTTAATCAATGCCATGGAATGCTATATGCATCTACCTATATTATTATTTTTTAAGATTTTGTTTATTTATTCATAGAGACACAGAGAGAGAGAGACAGACAGAGAGAGAGAGAGAGAGACAGAGACACAGACAGAGGGAGAAGCAGGCTCCATGCAGGAAGCCTGACGTGGGACTCGATCCTGGGTCTCTAGGATCACACCCCAGGCTGCAGGCGGTGCTAAACTGCTGCGCCACCGGGGCTGCCCATCTACCTGTATTAATATGGAAAGATTTCATAATATAACAAAAAAAATAGCACATTTCACTCTATCAAAGTTATGACATATTTATATGCACACATGCATATAAGAATGCACACTTCTGTACGAATGTTTGGAAGGGTTAAGGATTAAAATGTTATATCTGTACCTCTGGGGAATAAGATTCCTAAAGATTTTTACTTTGGAAAAATTATTTTTCTGTAATGTTTGAATAGTCTACAGAAGTATGTATTATCTTGATATAAAAAAAAGTAAAGCTTGAGACACCTGAGTGGCTCAGCAGTTAAGCACCTGTCTTCGGCTCAGGGTGTGATCCTGGAGTCCTGGGATCGAGTCCCACATCCGGCTCCCTACATGGAGCCTGCTTCTCCCTATGCCTGTGTCTCTGCCTCACTCTCTTTCTCTCTCTCTCTTCTGTGTCTCTCATGAATAAATAAAATCTTAAAAAAAAAAAGAAAAGTAAAGGTATTTTTATTTTTAAAAAATAAGTAAATTTATAAGACATCAACCTAGGGAGAAAAGTGAAAGAAAGAAAATAATATTGTAAACATCGAATAAAAGATCAGGATCTTCAGTAATATGAGGCTGGGGAGAGTGATACAATAGTCACAAGGAATCTCAAACAGCATGAACTTAGAAAGGTTGAGGGGGTAAGAGAAGTTACTCACTTATTTCTTACTTTTTAAGTTTGAAAATTGACAAAGTTTCAAACCCCTACGAGGAATATAAAGAAATATGACAAAAATCTCCATCCTCAAATAGCTGAAAGGGATGAGATGAATACTCATGAAGCAGCCAATATAAATCACAGAGTAAATATTGTACATATGGCAGATGGTATGAGAAATGCACAAGTAACTTGAGACAAAATACAGTAAGTCTTGAGAGGAGGAAGAACAAAGTAAACATCTGGGTGACCTTGAGAAATTATACAACCACAATATCTCAGTTTTATTGTCTGAAAAATAGTTATTAAAAGATCTTTCAAGTTATGCCAGTATTAAAATGCAATAATGTGGACAACACATTTAACACAGATTAAATATGTAATATATTGAGCTATTATTATTTCTGACAAAGTAAAAACCCCAAATAGAGCGTGCATTCATTCAAAAGGAAACATGCAATTTTATTTTTTTTTATATATTTTATTTTGTTTTTATTTATTTATGATAGTCACAGAGAGAGAGAGAGAGAGAGGCAGAGACACAGGCAGAGGGAGAAGCAGGCTCCATGCACCGGGAGCCCGACGTGGGATTCGATCCCGGGTCTCCAGGATCGCGCCCTGGGCCAAAGGCAGGCGCCAAACCGCTGCGCCACCCAGGGATCCCGGAAACATGCAATTTTAAAGTTAAAACCTCAGAGACCATCTTTTTTATTTTATTATTTATTTATTTTTTAAAGACTTTTATTTATGCATGAGAGACATAGAGAGAGAGGCAGAGACACAGGCAGAGGGAGAAGCAGGCTCCATGCGGGGAGCCTGACGTGGGACTCAATCCTGGGTCTCCAAGATCAGGCCCTGGGCTGAAGGCAGCGCTAAACTGCTGAGCCACCGGGGCTGTCCGAGACCGTATTTTTTAAACCCTGAATACAGCACGTGATGGAATGGGGCGTGAGTCAACAAAGTCAGGCCTACAGGACATGATGGGAGTAAGTGATGGCAAGGGACTTCCCTTAGATCACAGAGTGAGTTATCCTCGACTCCTGTTCCAGTTTCTTTCCATTTTATTATCATTTTTTTTAAAAGACGAAAATTTAATAATCACATAGTGAACAAGTTTCAGGGATGCTGAATTCATCCCCTGGAATGAGGCAAGTTGGATGCTATTAACAGCATTTATACTTAGGGAATGCTTGATATTATAGTCAATGCATGACTGTTGGTCCTCTTTATATCAACTATGTGCTCTTTAACATTTAGATGGAGTACTCCCATGAGAGAGAGGCCATGCCTAATTTTGTTGTATTTGAACTAATATTAAAATTAGAACACTCTAATGGTTTTATTATCATCCTTTTAATCATGGTCACAAATATAATACCTTAACATCAAAGACCAGCAACTCTGGCAGCACAGGCTTTAATAGAAAAATAAAAAAGGGATAAATGTCAATCCACTTTTGTTTCTGGAAGAGGGCCATTACTCAATGTCAGATCCCTATTGCTAGTTAATAAAAAATATTTCAGAAGCCAGAGAGAAGAGACTAAAAAGATTTTATTTTTAAATGTTCTATGAGGACTCATAATAAAAGAGGTCCAGATGGTCCCAATATACTGTATTCTCAACCAGAGTTTTGAATCACTCTCTGTACATTTTTTTTTTTTACCCCAAATGACACAATCCTCTGTGTTAACTTGATGGCCTGGCACTTTGCACTAATTCCAACAGGGATGGAACACTTGCTTTCTATGCTTTGAATTGAGGATGCAGAAATGAGTAAGAATCAGTTCTTGCGGGAAAACTGCCTTGCTAACTCAGGGTCTGAAACAGAATGGGGTACTCCTCTACCAGATACTATACTGTGTGACCTCAGGCAGACTGCTTAACTCTCCATGCTTTCATTTCTTTACCTGTGAAGTGAGGATAAAGTGGTAGCTATCTCAAAAGGCTGTTGTGAGGATGAAATAAATTATTAGAGGCAAAGTGCTTAGGACAGTGTCTGGTACACAGTAAATACTCCATGTGGTAGCACTTGTCACTACTGCCATCATCGTCATCATTAGCTCTAATCTCAAAGATCAATGCTAACTGAAGATCTGGTGTTTAAGTTACTGGCACAAAAAAGTCTAAAAGATTAAATGTAAGTGAGGGCAGATCTTAAAAAGCCCAAAAGAGGGATCCCTGGGTGGCGCAGCGGTTTGGCGCCTGCCTTTGGCCCAGGGCGCGATCCTGGAGACCCGGGATCGAATCCCACATCAGGCTCCCGGTGCATGGAGCCTGCTTCTCCCTCTGCCTGTGTCTCTGCCTCTCTCTCTCTGTGACTATCATAAATAAATAAAAATTAAAAAAAAAAACAAACAAGCAAAAAGCCCAAAGAAAGCGACCGAGGGGCAGCCCCGGTGGCGCAGTGGTTTAGCATCGCCTGCAGCCCAGGGCGTGATCCTGGAGACCCTGGATCGAGTCCCACGTCAGGCTCTCTGCATGGAGTCTGCTTCTCCCTCTGCTTGTGTCTCTGCCTCTCTCTCTCTCTCTCTCTCTCTCTCTGCATTTCTATGAATAAATAAATAAATAAATAAAATCTTAAAAAAAAAAAAAAAGCGACCGAGAAAATTTGGCACAGGGATTGATGGAGGGTGGGGAGAGTTGCAGAAAATGTAGGCACTCTCTTTCATCCATGGTTGGTGGTAATAATAGAGAAAACTTGAAAGTTCTTAGGGGCAGAGGGAGGAGTAGATATGAAAAGGGAACCAAGCTAAAGGAATTACTATCTAGCTAAACCAAGGCACTGTGAACAGGCTTTCTTGTTCCCTCAGGGTTGAAAATACTGAGTACCATGGATTTCCTGCAATGTGAAATATTTATGCTTTCAAAAGAAGACTGCTGGAAGATGCTTGGAGGAGAAACTGAGAACCTTTTCATAATAAACAGGAAGGCTGAGGAGAAGGCAGCTACTCTGAATGATGTTTTACTTAATAAATTTTAATTTAGGACAGTGATGGGAATATGCTGGGGGTAATCTCTTAGGTGTCCTTCACTGGAAGACAAATGATGTTACAGAGACCAGTTCAGGATTCCCCTAGAAAATAAATGTCATGTCTAATCCTAATGAAGAAAGAAAATTCTAGTATTTTTAATGTTTTTTGGTTGTTTTTGGTCTTTTGGTCACATGGCTCACTAGGGAACTCATCAAAAGATGGTTAGAAAGTTAAAATGTTCTTGTTTGGAGCTGGAGAAGGGTTAGGGAAAAAATTGCTTTCCAAACTAATGGTCACTTTCTCCTTCCCACCACCATAAAAACAAAACTATTCTATTAATCAAATTTTGCCTTTTTCTTTTTTCCCTGAACATGCCTCCATGATTCTGCTTATGGTGTGCTCTTTTTAAAATGACTTTACCTGAAATTTTTCACGTGAGCAATTCTAAATCTTAACAGCTCAGTCTAGAGGTAACTTCTATATTGCTTTTATAATCTCCCAGGGTAAAATGACTACATTACTTTCAGGGCTGTAATACTCTATTCCAGCATTTAGCATACACTCTATTTGTTTACATGTATTGTTTTCTCTCTTATTAACTGTGAAGAATTTAAGGACAGGAATTATACCTATTTATCATTCTTTCCCTCAAGAAGTACATGGCCCATAGTAGGTGCTTAAATATTCATGAATATTGAAATGTATGAAATGTATGAAATGTGAACACCTTAAGTGGGTACTTTTTGAGACAGTCAAGCTATGATTATAGAAAATAGATGTGGGATTTAGCTAAATCCCAGGAGTGTCCCATTAGCAAAGCTCCACCAGGATCATCAGGGAATTAATGAGATAATTCCCTTTGATTTAAATAGTCCAGCCTGCAAAGGGCACTATTTTTTTTCTATAGGTCATCATCATGGCTCATGTGGATTTACTTAGGCTTTGATGTAAATTACCCACGACTGATTGGTGGATTTGCCGCTTGGTGCTTCTACCTGAACCTTCACTCTGCTTTTGTATGTGAAACCTTTTAATACTAGAACCTACAGCACGCCTGGGTGGCTCAGCAGTTGAGTGTCTGCCTTTGGCTCAGGTCGTGATATCGGGGTCTTGGGACTGAGTCCCATATTGGGCTCCCTGCAAGGAGCCTGCTTCTCCTTCTGCCTAAGTCTCTGCCTTTCTGTGTGTCTCTCATGAATAAATAAATAAAATATTTTAAAAAATAGTTAGAATCTACAACTTCTTTACCTGTCCCTTCTATAAACTTCACTGGAGTTCTTTCTTTTAAAAGATTGTTATCATTTGATAGGAAATAGACTTGAGATCCCTTTTGGGGCTTGTTATTAAGTAGGCATCACCAAAAAAGTGTATGTGGGAGTAGGCTTTAAATTCAGATTTCTTTTATCCTGGAAGAGAAGCTCATGTTCTCTTAGTTTGGATTGAATGCAAGAAACTAAACCTAAGAAAGGATAAGATAAATATTTATTAAGTACTTCCTATGTCCAAGCATTGCTCTTATTTCATTTAATTTCAACACTATGGGATGAGTCCAATTAACCCATTTTATAGATGAAGAAATTGAAACTAGAAGAGATTAAGTCACATAATTGAGGTCACTTAATTAGTAAACAACAGAGCTAGTATTCAAATGCAGGTCTGACCCCAAAGACAACAAAAATGCCACCACATGACCACCCCTGAGGTAAAAAAGACTGTCCTCAAATCTACTGGTTAGGTTTAGCAGCAAAATCCAGACATTCAGTTTACACTTCTTCCTGAATGCTTTGCGACTACTTTTGTAATTTATCTCCAGCCTGATCTCTTCTCTGACTTTAAGTTCAGATATTCAACTACCTACTCAATACATCCACTGGGAAAGCTAATGTGCATCTTAAACTCAACATGTATAAAAACCAAACTCCTGATTATAGGACTTCCACCAAAACATGCTTCTCCTGAGTCCTCCCTTTTTCAGGAGATGGTAACTCCATTCTTAGAGGAGTTTCAGGCCCAAACACAGGAGGCATCGTTGACTCCCTTCTCCCCACAACACCCACATCTAGTCCATCTACAAATCCTGTGGTCTATACCTTTAAAATTTACCACAAAGGACTGTTAGGAGCATGAATGAGCTGGTATCTAAAAAGCTGTTAGAACACTGCCTGGCTTATAACAAGCACTGAATGAGTACTTACTGAGTAAAAATAAATATTCAGCATCTTACCACTTCTGTTTCCATTATTCCACCCTACTTCCAGCGAGAATAATTGCTCACCTAGACTACTGACCACCGTAATCACCTAACTGGTCTCCCTGCATTCAGCCTTGTCCCCTACAGCTCATTCTCCAAGCAGCAGAGTAATTTTTTAAAAACCCAAGTCAGATCATGTCCCTGCTCAAAATGGTCTAGAAGCTATCATCTTACTCAGAATAAAATATGAGAAAGTTCTTAACATGGCTTAAAAGATTCCACAAGATTCCCTCCCAACATCAACCTCATCTCTCATCTACTCTTACCCACTGTATTCTCTCTGTTCCACTCATACTGGCTTCCTTGTTGACGTCAGCCCTGTTGAGCATTCTCTTACATCATGATGTCCGTGTTTGCTATTCCTCTGCCTGGAACTCTTTTCCCTTAGCTCTTCGTAGGCTGTTCAGTCATGCACACAGGTCTCTTTTCAAATGTCATCTCATCAGAAAGGTGTGCTTTGTTTACCTTACCCTACACACGTCAGTCTCTATTTCTATCCTTTGTTTAATTTTTCTCTGTAGCACTTAGCTGACATATAGCTCTTTGTTAATTGAGTTACTGCCTCTCTCTCTGCCCTTGATGTCAAATTCCAAAAGGGCAGGGCCTCTGTTTCATTTGCTGCTCACAACCCCACTACTGAGAACCGTACCAGGAACACAGTTGACATATTTGTTGAGGACAGGGAAAACATGCATGTATTCACTCACATTCAACCTTAGGGTTGTCTAGAACATACTCCTGAATGGCACAGGGAGCAAAACAAATTCTTTAAAATCTGCATATTACAGAATGAGTTCAGTTTCAGCAGGAAATTTTTATTTTTAAATATTAAAAATTTCATTTAAAAATCTTTCCTTTTATTTAAGTAAAATAGACAGAAAATGAATAATGCCAATTTTTATCTTTACCTCTCATTATCAATAGTTACAAAGATTCTATATAAATTAGATATAAAACTACTGAGATTTACCTTATCTGTTATGTCTATTTTGCAAAATGCTATTTCCTTAGAGAAAAAATTCATGGCAAGATTTTTTTCTGAAAAATATCTCCTATAAAATGTTTTACATGAAAATGTGGAAAAGCAGGGCTTAAGATTCTGGAGACAGCAGCTAAATAGTTAGGCAATCTCCCAGTGGGACATTTTACAAGTAAATTTGGGTATTTGTTGATGAAAATACTTCTCACATCTTGCCTTAGTAACATTATATATCCTCTGATGGTTGCCATGGAAATAGTAGTAATGCTAACAAGGATTAGCCCCACAGGGTTTTACCACTGGGTGCAGAATTACTTTCTGTGAGGTCACTAGGGAAGCAACACAGATATCATGTAGGGACAAAGAGCTGGTGAGAACCCCCTATACGTGGGGGAGGATAGGGTCCCTTAGCTCCTCCAAATCAGCACCTCCATTCCTCACCCTAATACAGCCTCATCCTCTAAGTTCCGAGCCTCTTTCAATCCTCCATCCTCCATGAAGCCTATCCTAATAAACTCTAGCTATCAGTTCTTGCTGTCTCTCAATTCACACTTTTAAAAATGGCCTCAGGGGCACCTGGGTGGCTCAGTCAGCTGATTATCTGACTTTTGGTTTGGACTCAGGTCACGATCTTGGGGTTGGGGAACCCTCATGCTGAGTAAGGAATCTGTTCTTCCTTCTCCCTTCCTCTTACCCCTCACCTCCCTCAATTAAATAAAAATCTTAAAAAAAAACCCCCACAAAATAAAAAATGGCCTTCATATCATAATTTAAGAATCCAATGATAGTGCCCTGCCCTGAACGGTTCCCTACTTCCAAGATGAATGAACAGTTACTAAGTGCCTACCCGGAGCCAGGCACCAGTGCCAAGTGTTGTCACGTGAATTATTTCACTAAGTCCTCATAATGGTATTATTAACCCACTATATAAATGAGGAAACTGAAGTTTGGAGAGATCAAATGGCTTTCCCAATACAATTTATTTCCTAAAACAAGTTTTATCACTAGCATCAGACTAGACTATAGGTTCCTCAAAGGAAAGGGTGGCTCACCATCTCTTGCCAGTTCTCCAGTATTCAGAAAGGGTGGCTCACAACAGGTGATCAGAGAACAAAAAATGATTTAAAGAAAATCAACAATGAAAAAAATATAAAGAACTAAATTTTATGTGAATAGCTAAGAGGGCCAGAGACTGCTATTTGTGTGTTGTGTGTGTGTTCTTAAGAAATCAAAAGTAGGGCAGCCCCGGTGGCTGGGCGATTTGGTGCTGCTTTTGGCTGGGGGCGGGGGGGGGGGGGGGGGGGGCGTGATCCTGGAGACCCAGGATTGAGTCCCATGTCAGGCTCCCTGCATGGAGCCTGCTTCTCCCTCTGCCTGTGTCTCTGCCTCTCTCTCTCTGTGTCTCTCATGAATAAATAAAGTAAAATCTTAAAAAAAAAAAATCAAAAGTAGTAAGAGACTTCTAACAAAGTCCATGTACTATTTTGAAAAAAAAAATTTTAATCTTATATAAAGCTATAGCTACGAACATACTGGTGTTTGGTCATGATTAGCTGTGAGATATGTTGCAATTCATTTTTTTTTTAAATTTTTATTTATTTATGATAGTCACACACAGAGAGAGAGAGAGAGGCAGAGACACAGGCAGAGGTAGAAGCAGGCTCCATGCACCGGGAGCCCGATGTGGGATTCGATCCCGGGTCTCCAGGATCGCGCCCTGGGCCAAAGGCAGGCGCCAAACCGCTGCGCCACCCAGGGATCCCGATATGTTGCAATTCATTTGTTATTACTAATAAAGTAATGAAGTAAATACTTTACTTCAAAAAATAACAATAGCAGCAAATTCAAAATGTTCACTTACTACATTTTCTCCAGTAGGAGAGGAAAGCTATAGTTAGAGCTAGCCTTCTTGGCAAAGCAAACACTGCAGAAGCATTTTGAACGTATGTTTTGATGGGAAAAAAAGTTTATGAACCACTAGTAAAAAAAAGTATTGTGACAGGAATGGATCACCTGTCACTGGACCCCATTCCTAACTGTTTCTGGCTCACTGGGTGAACACAGGCAATTCAGATAAGCCATGTGGCCTCTATCTTCTCAGGACTTCAAAAACATGGGACAAACCAACTCCACCTACTGCCAGACTATCCTTTAGGGGCAATTAGACACATTACTTAGTGTTCTTAGTTGGCGTATGTTCTATTTTCTTGTTTTTCTGAATGGTAAGGGGGCAACTGTAGAAATTGCCTAGCGGATTGTCTTTGTAAAAATGAAACCAGTAAGTTTTGAACCTGACTCAGTTGTCTCTTTCTGAGAAAAATGGAGGGTCAAAAGATGAGTTTGTTAAAAAAAAAAAAAAAAAAAAGTCAGATTAAAAAAATAGAATATATTATGTGAACCAGGCTACAAAAAAAGTGTCTTAATGATTTTAAACAAAGCAAGTTGTTCCCAAGTGAACATTAACTTCTCAGGAAGACTTAAGAAATTAAAGGCATATCTCACTTCTTCAGCTTTTAAATACATAAGAAAAACCCATTTTCTACTTCTCCAAGGTATTGGAAAATTGATTAGTTAATGTCTGTGAAGGCTTTCAGGTGGTATACAGTGCTATCTTGCAGCTAAACATTATTCTATTTAAACTTGTTTCTGCTTCCTTTCTCTCAGTCAACTACCATGTCTATCTGGGATGCCATGAAGGAGATTATTAATTAGTTTCAGTCAAATAAGCTTGAAAATTCTCAGAAGCAGGGAGGCTTAAAAAGATAGAAATGAAAATTTGGGGCACATTCAGACAGAGGCTCATTTAAATGTCAGAATGATTATTCCAAGGCAAAGAGAATTCAAATAACCTGTCACCTCAGAGTTCCTAGCAGGACAGAAGGTACTCTATAAATCAAAATGATTATTAAGGAGGAACAAAAATACAACAATTCAAAATAATGTGTTAATCCAATACCATTTCAACATACAATTACTGAACAACACAGGCAAGGCAATTATGTTAGGCACTAAATAAGATGCAGAAAAGTCATGAAACACTAAGGATCACATTTGCTAAAGTAAAAGCAACAATATAGAAGTACATATATTAAAACATTCAACTGGCAGAACTTAAGTTATGGATAGTGGATCCTCAAAGCATACTGAATCAATGTCTTTATACATTTGAGCATTGTGAATTTTGATATATGCTAATTTTATACAATAAGATTCACTGACAGTTTTAAGCTTCCAGCCAATCAGCCATAAGAATAGGCTATAACACAGCATAAAACACCTCAACTCTTTTTAAAAGAGATTTTTTTTTTTTTGAGAGAAAGAAAAAAAGAAAGAGAGCAAGCTTGTGAGCAGGGTGAGAGGCAGAGAGGGAAAGAGAATCTCAAGCAGATTCTTCCGTGGGCAGAGAGCCCCATGCAGGGCTCCATCTCAGGACCCTGAGATCATGATCTGAGCCAAAATCCAGAGCTGGACACTCAACTGACTGAGCCACCCACATGCCTCATGAGATACATTTTCAAATAACCTTAAGAGAAAAGCAAGTCTGATGCTCCCAAGTACAAGGAAATTGCTTACTGATTCTAGAGTTTGTTTCCACAGAATGAACAAAGTGTAGCTGGTTTACACTGCAGTAGAAAGAATCAGACTGGCAAAAAGGTTATCCTATTACTTTGGAGTAAATTCACAGAAGTCCTGAAACTACCTTCCACTTTCTGATCTGTTCATTTCACTGCTAGGAATCTATCCTCAGGAATAATCAAAGAAGCTGTCAAAGATTTACGTACCCAGCAATTTCCTAGGGATATATCCTACAGAACTGTGTACTTATTTTCACCGGAATATATGTTCAAGATGGTTTATTATAATACCATTATTTGCTAATAGCTACAACCCAGTAAACTAGGTGTGTTACATATTCCCTCAATGGAATATAACACACCAGAGCAAATGAATTATCTAAACTATACATATCAACAAAGATGAACTATAAAAACAAAATGTTGGGGATCCCTGGGTGGCGCAGTGGTTTGGCGCCTGCCTTTGGCTCAGGGCGCGATCCTGGAGACCCGGGATCCAATCCCACATCGGGCTCCCGGTGCATGGAGCCTGCTTCTCCCTCTGCCTGTGTCTCTGCCTCTCTCTCTCTCTCTGTGTGTGTGTGACTATCATAAATAAATAAAAATTAAAAAAAAAAAAATAAAAACAAAATGTTAAGCAAAAGGAATCAGACACACAATAATCCACACTATATGATTCCCCTTCTGCTCAACTCCAAAGCAGGCAAAACAAAACAGTATTATTTATAGGTACATACTTAGCTAGTGAAAATCACTCTAAAGTAAAGGAAAGGACTGATTATCATAAAAGTCTGGATAGTGACTCCTCTAGGAAGAAGGGGGTTGCACTTGTGAGACCATGCAGAGGACTCAGTTAAGCTGTGCCCAATTTCTAATCACCAGTAATAATGGTATAATAAATTAAAAGTTTGCTGATCCCTGGTATCCCTCGAAAGAAATTGGCATATGAAGCCAATTGGATGATCTGAAGTCCCAAATGGTCATAAAGTCATATGTCATGCTCTCTCCAGGGATCGACTGCTCAGGACCAGATGCTTCTTTAAGCCCAGCACTCCCAATCCAGGAAAGGAGACCCACTATCAGACTGAAGCTCTCAAACCCCTTTGTATTTAGTTAATTTTAATATACTTTTAGTTAAAAATATAGTCCAGTCATGTCTTCCTGAGATTATACTCAAGTAGCCTTGTCTGAACTTTCTATGTTCCTAAACCTATCTTCAATAAGAGATAATTCTTATTTATTTCTTAAGGGGGCACATTTCATCTTCCTAATTTCATTATTTTAGATAAAGTATAACTTCTGTTAGTCTGCAACTAATACTGGCTCATTTTTTGAAATAAGAACAGTTAAATTATATGGACCAAAAGCATGCAGGAAAGTTACAAAGTTAGTTGGTAATATGCTACTTTTATTAAGGTGCTCAATGACCACAAAGGAGGAGACCTTATATTCCAGTATTTGGTGGTGTTGGAAGAAGAATCAATGCATGAATAAACCATGTAGTTTTCTTTACAAAAAGGGGGAAAACATAACTGAACAACGGAGAATCAATCTCATGTCCCACTACCACAGTCCAGGTGTCAATGTCAGTATCACCGATGGAAGGACAACCAGCTATATTGTAACATATTTGATGCAACACATCATAAATACACATCTTCTAGCCAAAATGTTTGACTTGAACCCATCAAGCTTTTAATATATAGCTTCCAGTTATAGGAAATGCCAGGGAATAGAAGAGTGAGCTAAATGTCACTAGGAGGGAGCAACCAGACAAATTCAGAAGCTGGAACTTTCTTCAGGGCAACTGGCCCAGTTTGTCCACATGTCAACAGAAAGAAGAATTGTACTAAAATGAGTAATACTTGAGGGACCAGACATAATGCAATAGATAAAATGCATGGTCCTTGACTGTATGCATTCTGATTTGCAAACTAAATGTAAAGGACTTTTTTTGAGGTCAACTGGGGAAATTTGAATATGGACTTAGAGTAGAATAATGAAAAGTTACTGGAGGGGAAAGGTGGAGATCATGGATTTAAAAAGCAGGTTACAGGGACACCTAGGTGGCTCAGCAGTTGAGCATCTGCCTTCAGTTCAGAGCGTGATCCCACAGTTCTGGGATCCAGTCCCACATCGGGCTCTCACCAGGGAGCCTGCTTCTCTCTCTCCCTATGTCTCTGCTTCTCTTTGTGTGTCACTTATGAATAAATAAATAAAATCTTAAAAAAATAAAACAAAAAAAGTAGGTTACAAAATAGTATGTGCAGTATATGATATGATTTATGTCTAAAAATTATAGTTGCATTTATATATGTATAGGAAAAGGTCCCTCAAGATTTGTACTAAACTGCTCCAATGGTCATCTCTAGAAGGTAAAAATGTTTTAATTATTTGACTTGTTTCTATATTCTTTCTTCAGTGCACATGTACTGCTTTTGCAATAATAAAAGATTAAAAAAAAATAAAAGGTTAAAAAAATAACTTAAAGTCTCCAAGGCAGTGAATATTAAGTGCCAATAAATGATAGTGGGTTCAGAAAATGAAGCAATCACTATGCCAGCAAGATGATTCCTTCATGGTAGAGATGAATTATTATCTGGTCCTGGAAAAATAAGCATTATTTGGACAGGTAAAAACTATTACTTCTTTAATCCCATCAGTTGGCCTAAAAGTGAAAGGGCTATATAGAGGACAGCTTGGCTAGGTAGGCCATGAGACACTTAGGGCAAAAAGCCCTCTCCCTTCAAATTCTAGTCAGCTGCTTCTCATTTCTGTCATTCCTCATGATCTAAAAGCCACTACCAAGAAATAAGCACTGATTTATTCTGGCCTCATTTTCCTAAAAAATGCCTCTTTTGACTTCTGAGAATGGAATGTTTCGCCTCTGAGAATGGAATGTTCTAACACAGGTATGTGTGGGGCTCTGTATACATGCACGGGGGTAAAGAGAAGATATGGTAGAAAGAATTTTATTTTGAGACTGTCAAGATGGCGACATTAATATGGCCTTGTTGAAATGTATAGGGTTATACCACTTTGTGAATGTGTACCTTCCAGTCTTCTTTCCCTTCTCTGTGTGTTGACCTGAGTCACTTACACATTCAATTGACATTTGAGAAGCACCTATCATGTGCCTGGCACACAAAAGGTTACATACACAAACACAAAAGGAACAGTAAACAAATGTTGACCTCTAGTTAATGATATACATTAAGTTTTTTTTTTACATTTTTTTAATTCAAGTATTTTATTATTTTTTTAAGATTTCATTTATTTATTCATGAGAGACAGAGAGAGAGAGAGAGAGAGAGAGAGAGAAACGGGCAGAGACACAGGCAGAGGGAGAAGCAGGCTCCATGCAGGAAGCATGATGTGGGACTCAATCCCGGGTCTCCAGGATCATGCCCTGGGCTGAAGGCGGCGCTAAACCCCTAAGCCACCCGGGCTGCCCTAAATTTTTTTTTTTTAAGATTTTATTTATTTATTCATAAGAGACACATAGAGGCAGAGACACAGGCAGAGGGAGAAGCAGGCTCCCTGCGGAGAGCCTGATGTGGGACTCGATCCCAGGACTTCCAGATCACGACCTGAGCCAAAGGCAGACAGACGCTCAACCACTGAGCCACCCAGGCACCCCTACATTCTGAAGTATTAAGGAATAAAGTGTACTGATGTCTCCAACTTACTTTGAAATGTATCAGAAAATAATACCAATGGTGGATAGAAAGATGGATAGATGCGTGGTTAAAAAAAAAAAGTAACAAGTAAGAGGTTAACTGTAAAATCTAGGTGTTGGATATATAGTTTTTACTGAATAATTCTTTCAACTTTCTGCATATTTAGTATGGGGGAGGAGGTGTACGCGGATTCTCTACACCTTCTCAAATTTTGCTATGAATCTTAAACTGCTCTAAAAAATACAGCTTTACCAAAAAATTATTTTAAAATGAAATGTTGGGGAAAAATATATACAGCTTAATGCCTTACCTACAGCTGGTAGGCAGTTCTGAATAAATGTTTGCCTAACTTATGAAAGCAAAAAAAAAAAGGTTAAACACAGTAGGCTTTAAATTTGTATCTGAAAACATGTTCTAGAAGAGAAATCTGAAATTTTGCTCAGTTTTTGATCCTCTGATCTTTTTGTCTGCCTTGAGACAACCTGGGTATTTGTTTTGCCCAGACTGGGCTCATCGCTCAGATGCTATGGGCAGTTAGCAAAGGCAAAAGGAACCTCAGGACAGAAATGCAATAAGAAGTACTTAAGGGGAAAAATAAAGTGTACCCTTCTTAAAAGTGCACTCATTATCATAAATGTGGGCAACTACTCTGGATGTGAAGATGAAAGCTCAGAGTTCTAGACATACTAGCTTTCCTATATACTAGTATGTAAAATGGGGACAATATATATCCACCTTTCTACCACACAGAGTTCTGATCATGAAAATTTAAGTTTTCTGAGTCTTAAAGCTTAATACTTTTTTTTTTAAAAGTAGGCTCTATGCCCACATGGAGCCCAATGTGGGGCTGAACTCACAACCCCGAGATCAAGACCTGAGCTGAGATTAAGAGTTGGAGGCTAAAAAAAAAAAAAAAAAAAAAAAAAAGAGTTGGAGGCTCAACTGACTGAGCCACCTAGGTGTCCCAACCTTAAGCACAGTACAAATGTGAGGTATCCTTATCACTGTTAGGTCTAAGTGACCCAAGCCTGTCCCGTTTTCCATAATACGCCTACCTCATTGGGAAAATAAAGTGGATCGTCAGTACAGCCCCTTTCCTGGGTTTTATCTGTTCCTTTAATGAGGGTTTGAAATTTTCTCTAGGGACACCTGCGTGGCTCAGCAGTTGAGCATTTGCCTTTGGCTCTGAGCGTGATCCCAGGGTTCTGGGATTGAGCCCCACATCAGGCTCCCTGCGAGGAGCCTGCTTCTTCCTCTACCTATGTCTCTGCCTCTCTCTCTGTCTTTCATGAATAAATAAATAAAATCTAAATCATATGGCTATCTTTATGATAATCTAGATCTTTTACTTGTTTCAAGCTCAATCCACTAGGCATATGGCTATTACTTCCAAGAGTATGTTTCCCAAGTGTTGAAGAGATACTAGTTTAAAAGAAGACTGGCAGATATTAGTCACAAAAAAACAAAATTCCAAAGCCAAAAAAATTTTGAGAAACATTGGATCAAACATTTCTTTACTGTTAAGACTCACAAAAGTCCTTTAGTTTACTAATATGCACTGCAAATCTCCAAAAGAAGGACACAGTATTTCGTGTTTCCTGGACTCATTTGACTATGGAGTCTTTTTTATTCCAAACTTTTTTATTTTCTCACGATGGATGCTATAATGGCACACTGGGGAAAGTTGCTGTAAATACTGGAAAATTCTAAACAGATTTACATTTCAATTCAGGGCTCTACTAATTGCAGCCAAGTTAAAAACAAAACCAAAAAACCCCCACTCAATTATAATAATGACAATGTCAGAGACTGTTTTATAGAATAAAGCTGAGCAAACTTTGTTCTACCTATTGAGAAGAAAAATGCTGCTAACCTTTAGGTAAAATTACAGCTATGTAATTCACAGCACAGAGCATATTGCTCTGGGGGTTCCAGAGTACACTCTGTTCTGTACCTCTTGTGAACTTAGCATGTCAACCTTGTATGCCTTAGAGCAGAGCCACTCTGGGCCTCTGACCACAGGCATTAAGAGCCATGGTTCTAAGGCCCCACATTCTCAGATCAGGGCCTGCCTTTTCTCAGCAGGCTTTACTAGAGTCTCCTCACTGGCTTCTTGGATTGAGACCACCTCAGCTATCTTCTTCTTCTTTTTTTTTTTTTTTTTTTTAATGAAAGCTGCTTTTTCCTAAATTAGCTGGCTGCCCTTTGACTTGATTCCTTGCCTACCTGTGACTACGGAATCTGCACACTCTGCCTCAATAGCTAGGCTCCTGGCCACTCCTGTCCCATTGCTGCCTATTTCATAAAACACATTTTATTTTAAATATTCATCATTCTGGGGG
This sequence comes from Vulpes vulpes, assembly GCF_048418805.1. Taxonomy (NCBI): domain Eukaryota; kingdom Metazoa; phylum Chordata; class Mammalia; order Carnivora; family Canidae; genus Vulpes; species Vulpes vulpes. The sequence continues at coordinate 16,156,418 of NC_132789.1, read as the reverse complement.
GGGGGGGGGAAACAGTTCTCAAATAGGTTGGCTCACAATGGGCCTTTGAAACATTTGGTGAAGCCAATGAAACAGGAGTGTCAGAAAGTAGAAAGCAAAACCCAGAATTAGAGATATTTTATCAATTAAAACTCTAGTAAGAATGAGACTGGGGGCAGCCTGGGTGGCTCAGCAGTTTAACGCTGCCTTCAGCCCAGGCTGTGATCCTGAAGACCCAGGATCGAGTCCCATGTCGGGTTCCCTGCGTGGAGCCTGCTTCTCCCTCTGTGTCTCTACCCCTCTCTCTCTCTCTCTCTCTCTCTCTCTCTGTGTCTGTCATGAATAAATAAATAAAATCTTAAAAAAAAAAAAAAAAGAATGACAGTGGGAAAGATTTCTAAAGTAATATTCCTAACAAAGCCTGTAGTCCCAGATAATGTTAGAGCTACATTCCAATTCCAGAGTCTTAACCAAATTAAAAGTCATGACCCAGTGATCCCATATTAAGAGAAAAAGCCATTTAACAGCTAGTCTTCCAAAAGAGCCAATTTCCTGGATGAATTCTGAGTTAATAGCTCAGGGTTATTGTAAAGCAGAGTGAGATTAATAACCACCGCTGCCTCCATTAAAACTCTGTCTTAAAACATCCATTTACAAACACGGAAATCAGCATTTTAGTGCTTCTGAATCTGAATCTTCTTGCTGTTTGTCTACCTTGTATTATAATTGCAAATTTAGAGTAAACAAACCTGTTAATTAGAAATAGTGGTGTTAAGAGATGTTAGCCTTGGTCTTGGATGAAAATAGCTAAACTAGTCCTACTAGGACCAAAGATATTTTGGATACTAGCTACATTATACCCAAGAGAAAATTCTGGGGCATAAACAAGGAAAGTCATATTTTCAACAACACCTGGGGAGTACAATCAGATTTTTAAAGATCTCAAAGAAGTCGGAGGAAAAATAGCCATGATAGAACACAGAAAGTGATAATAATATGACAATGTGTGCAGGATCTAGCTGATCAACAACTGTCTGGGTCTCAGTTTCCTTAACTGCAAAATAGGGGGATAATACATAACTAATTCAGATATTATCATTCCTTCCTACAGATAAGGAAACTAACAATACAGTTGTGAGTCTCAAATTAGCATGAAAACAGACCAAGCTTTAAAAGCACAAAAATATTATTGCTAAGCAATTTCTAAGCAATTTGAGGTACCATTTAAATTGCTTAGCAATTGGTACCTAAAAGGGAATAGGAGGAGAATCAACCTTTATTTCAAAGGCATGTGATCCATCATTCTCATCTCAAGCACTGAAACACAGTAATTCATATTCATTATATGATACCAATTTCCTCATGGAATTCCCACAACAATTTAATACAAACTCTAACTGAGTTGGATATGAGGAAAACAACAACTTTTTGTAGCCCCAAGGCTCTTGTCAGGCCATAGCATAGAGATTTCATACTAATGAGCACATCCAAAGACAGCAAGTAAAGCAAGAAAGCTGAGTAGTAAGCTAAAGCCTAGTGACAAACCAGCACAAACCACCTTCTCAAACCTTAGTCCAAAGCAGTACTGGAAGTCCCATTGATAACTACTCCTTGCTTCTACAGAAAGCCATAAAATTCCAAGGTGAAGTAGCCCCTTGCCTCTGTTATTAGTGTATTTCCTTGTAATAGGTGCTTCACATTTCTACTGTTGCCACCCTTATAATTTTTTCCCCTTTAAGACATTCTGAAGGCATATAATGCCATTTATTTAGTTTTTTAAGTTCACTCATCAGTGTTTTCTACTTTTTTCTTAAAGATTTTATTTTTAACCAATCTCTACATCCAATGTAGGGCTTACAACTCCTGAGATCAATAGTCACGATCAATAGTCATGATCTACCAACTGAACCAGACTGGTGCCTCTTGTACTTTGTGATATACAGGTCTTCCACATCTTTCATCAGATTACCTAAGTATTTCACTTAAAAAAAAAAAAAAGACTATGAGAGAGAGAGAAACACAAGCAAGGGAAGGGACAAAGGGAGAGGGAGAAGCAGACACCCCCACTGAACAGGGAGCCCAATGTGGGGCTCAATCCCAGGACACAGGGATCATGACCTGAATTGAAGGCAGATGCTCAACTGCCTGAGCCACCCACGTGCCCCAGCATTTCACATTTAAAAAAAAAATATTTTATTTACTTATTCATGAGAGACACACAGAGAGGCAAAGACAAAGGCAGAGGGAGAAACAGGCTCTATGCAGGAAGCCTGATGTGGGACTTGATCCCAGGACTCTGGGATCACATCCTGAGCCAAAGGCAGATGCTCAACCACTGAGCCACCCAGGTGTCCCGCATTTCATATATGTTTTTTTTTTTTTTTTTTTTTTATGATAGTCACAGAGAGAGAGAGAGAGGCAGAGGCACAGGCGGAGGGAGAAGCAGGCTCCATGCACCGGGAGCCCGATGTGGGATTCGATCCTGGGTCTCCAGGATCGCGCCCTGGGCCAAAGGCAGGCGCCAAACCGCTGCGCCACCCAGGGATCCCTCATATATGTTTTTTAAAGATTTATTTATTTACTTATTCAGAGAGAGAGAGAGGCAGAGACACAGGCTAAGGGAGAAGCAGGCTTCATGCAGGGAGCCTGGCATGGGACTCGATCGCAGGTCTCCAGGATCACACCCCAGGCTGCAGGCGGCACTAAACCGCTGCGCCACCAGGGCTGCCCCACATTTCATATTTTTTGATGCTGTTCTAAGTAGCATTCTAAAAATTCAATTTCTTATTGGTACTTGTGGTATGCAAATACAATTACTATTTGTATATTCATCTTGAATCCTGCAACCTTCCTAAAACAACTTTTTAGTCATTAGTAGCTTTTTTGTGTGTAGTACCATCACAGTTTCTTACATGGACAATCATATTATCTCTGAAAAAGACATCTTTACTTCTTCTTTTCTGGATGCCTTTTATTTCTTTTTCTTTCCTGACTGTACCGGCTAGAACCTCCAGGATGATGCTAAATACAAGTGGTGAGGGATCCCTGGGTGGCGCAGCGGTTTGGCACCTGCCTTTGACCCAGGGCACGATCCTGGAGACCCTGGATCGAATCCCACGTCGGGCTCCCGGTACATGGAGCCTGCTTCTCCCTCTGCCTGTGTCTCTGCCTCTCTCTTTCTCTCTCTCTGTGTGTGACTATCATAAATAAATAAAAAATTAAAAAAAAATAAATACAAGTGGTGAGAACAGACATCCCTGTCTCATTCCTGACCTTAGAGAGAGGTCTTCTACCATTTAAATATAATGTTAGCTGGAGTTTTCTTTGCAAATGTTTCTTATAAGGCTGAAAAAGTTCTCTTCTGTTTCTCGTCTTCCTAGAGTTTTAGGAATGGAGATTAGATTTTGTTCAGTGCTTTGTGTCCATGAGATAATTATGTAATCTTTGATTTTTAGTTTATTAAAATGGTGAATTATATTAATTTTTGAACATTACAGCAGCCCTAGATATTTGGGGCAAATCTCACTTGTCCGTGGTTTTTATCTTTTTAATATATTGTTGGTTTCAATGAACTAAAATACTGTTTAAAGTGTTTGCATTTATATTCATGAAGGATACTGGTTTGTGGTTTTCTTGTAATGTCTGCGTTTTTTTGTTTGTGTGTTTTTGTTTTTGTTTTTTGTTTTTTGTATCAGGGTAATGCTGGTCTCATACAATGAGTTAGGGATATCCCCTTCTCTTTAAGTTTTTGGAAAAATTTGTATAGAACAATTATTTCTTCCTTAAATGTTTGAACCTGGACTTTTCTTTGGGGAAAAGTTTAACTACAATTCTAATTTCTTATTTATTTTTTAAGATTTTATTTATTTATTCATGAGAGACACAGAGAAAGAGAGAGAAGGCAGAAACACAGGCAGAGGGAGAAGCAGGCTCCATGCAGGTAGCCTGACGTGGGACTCGATCCTGGGTCTCCAGGATCACACCCTGGGCTGAAGGTGGCGCTAAACTGCTGAGCTACTGGGGCTACCCTATAATTCAAATTTCTGTAATAGATAAAGAGTTAAGACTGCTCCTGAGTGAGATTTGGTAGTTTGTCTTTCAAGGAATTTTTCCGTTTCACTTAAGTTATTAAATATCTTGGCATAAAGGTGTTCATAACATTCCTTATTTTCTAGGGCCTGGGTGGCACAGCAGGTTAAGTATCCAACTCTTGGTTTCAGCAGGTCATGATCTCAGGTTCCTGAGATCAAGCTCTGCATTGGGCCCCATGCTCAGCAGAGTCTGCTTAAGATTCTGTCTCCTGCCCCTCTCGCCTGTGCTCTCTCTAAAAACAAACAAATCTTAAAAAAAAAATTCCTTATCTTCCTTTTAATATCTGTAGAATCTGTGACGTTGCCTTTCTCATTCCTGACATCAATAATGTGGTTTTTTTCTCTTTTTTTTCCCTGCTCACTCTAGCTAAAGGCCTATCAATTATATTGATCTTCTCAAAGAACCAGCTCTGGGGTTTACTGATTTTATTTGCTGTTTTTGTTTTCAATTTCACTGATTTCTGCTTTAGTCTTATTTCCTTTCTTCTGCTTACTTCAAGTTTCATCTATTGTTTTCCTAGTTTCTTAAGGTGGAAGCTAAAACTTTTTTCTCTCTCATTTTTTAAAGATTTTATTTATTTATTCATGAGAGACACACAGAGAGAAAGGCAGCGACAGGCAGAGGGAGAAGGAGGCTCCAGGCCGGGAGCCCGATGTGGGACTCGATCCTTGGACTCCGGGATCACAACCTGAGCTGAAGGCAGCTGCTTAAACACAGCCACCCGGGCATCCTTTTTCTCCTTTTTAATACAGATCTTTCTCAACTTATGATGTGATTATATCCCCCCAAACCCACTGTAAATTGGAAATATTGAAAATGCACTTAATACACCTAACCTACCAAATATTATATAGCTTGGTCTAGCCTTAAATGTACTCAGAACACTTAGATTGGCCTAACAACATCATCTAACAACAAAATCATCTAACAACATAAGCTTCTTTTATAATAAAGTGTTGAATATCTCATGTAATTGATTGACTACTGTACTGAAAGCAAAAAAGAGAATGATTGCAATGGCTGTATGAGTATGGAATGGTTCTGAGCGTATTGGTTGTTTACCCTCATAATTACATGGTTGGCTGGGAGCTGTGGCTTGCTGCCATTGTCCAGTATCACAAAAGAGTACTATATCACATATCACTAGGGAATATCTCAACTTTCAAAATCTCAACTTCCAAAACCTGAAGTGTCGTTTCTACTAAAAGTGTATTGCTTTCACCATCATGAAGTTTTTCAATCATTAAGTTAGAGAATCATCGTAAGTTGGGGACTGTCTTATCTGTATAAACACTTAGTGCTATAAAGTACCCCAAATACTGCTTTAGTAACATCCCACCAATTATGATATGTTTTCATTTTCATCCAGTTCCCAAAACTTTCTAATTTCCATTTTGATTTATCCTTTTATCTATGGGTTATGCAGAAGTACTATTTACTTTCCAGGGGCATCTGAGTAGCTTAGTGGATTAAGTGTCTGACTCTTGATCTCAGCTCAGGTCTTGATCTCAGGGTCGTGAGTTCAAGCCCCACATTGGGCACGAAGCCCACTTAAAAAATGTATTACTTTCTGAATGTTTTTGGATTTTCCAGTGATCTTTCTGCTGCTGATTCCTAATTAAATCCATCATGGTCACAGAACATACTTTGTGGGACTTGAATCCTTTTAAATTTACTGAGGCTTTTTTTTTTACTGGCCCATAATATGGTCTATCTTGGTAGGATGTACACTTGAAAATAATGTACATTCTGCTATTGTTAGGTGGAGTGTTCTATCAGGTCTAGCTCTAATTAGATTAAGTTGATTAACAGTTGGTTCAAATCTTCTATACCCTTGTTTATTTTCTGTTTACTTGTTCTATCAGGTGAGAGAGTTGTATTGAATTGTGAATTTATTTAGTTTTGCTTTTAGTTCTATCATTTTTTGTTTCATGTATTTTAAAACTGTTATTTACAGCATATACATTTACAATCATGATGTCCTCTTGACTGACCTTTTTCATCATCCTGAAATTATCTTCTCTAATATTCTTTGTTCTGAAATGTACTGTATTTGATATTAAACAATGTCATTACTACAGCTTTTTTAAAAGATTGTATTTGTTTATGAGAGAGAGAGAGAGAAAACATGAGTGGAGGAGGGGCAGAGGGAGAAGCAGACTCCCTGATGAGCAGGAGCCTGACTTGGGGCTTGATCCTAGGACCCCAGAATCATGACCTGAGCCAAAGGCAGATACTTAGTCAACTGAACCACCCAGGCATCCCTTCACTAGTGTTAACATGGTATAATTTTTCACCCTTTAATTTTTAGCTTATTAGTCTCTTGCTTTTTTATTCAAATGGTCTCTGCTTTTTAATTGACATTTTGATCATTTATATTTAATGTGCTTTATTATGTTAAAGTTCAAGTCTGTCATCTTGTATTTTTATTCTATTTGAGCGATCTGTTCTTTGACTTCTTTTACTGCCTTTAGAAAAATTAATGGAGTATTTTTTAAGATTTTATTTATTGATTGATCCATAAGAGACACAAAGAGAGATACAAAGACATAAACAGAGGGAGAAGCAGACTCCTTGCAGGGAGTCCGATGCAGGACTCAGTCCCAGGACCCTGGGATCATAACCTGAGCCAAAGGCAGACACTACTCAACCACTGAGCCACCCAGGCATCCCTAATGGAGTATTTTTATGATTCCATTTTATCTTGTTTGTTGGCTTATAAGCTATAATTCTTTGTAATTTAAGTGGTTGTTTTAAAGTGTATAATATTTATCTTTAACATATCACAACCCTTCACATATAATACAAGAACTTTATGGGCAGCCCCGGTGGCGCAGCGGTTTAGCGCCGCCTGCAGCCCAGGGCGTGATCCTGGAGACCAGGGATGGAGTTCCACATCAGGCTCCCCATATGGTGCCTGCTTCTCCCTCTGCCTATGTCTCTGCCTCTCTCTCTCTGTCTCTATGAATAAATAAATAAAATCTTAAAAAAAAAAAAAAACTTTACAATAGTATACTTCCATTTCTCCCTTCTGGCCTTTAAGCTATTGTCATGCATTTTACTTTCACTTATGTTATAAATCCTATAAAACACTGTCATTTTTTATTGAAGAGTCATTATCTTTTAAACAGATTTACATAATAAGAAAAAATATCCATACAGTTTCTATTTCTAGTATTCTTCATTCCTTTACACAGAATTAGATTTCCAACTGATATCATTTTCCTTTTACCTGAATGAGTTCTTTTAACATTTGTGGTAGTGTGGGTCTGATGAAGTTTTTGAAATTTTTTACATCTGAAAAATGTCTTTATTTAAACTTAATTTTTGAAATATATTTTTATTGGGTATAGCATTCTAGATTGACAGGTTTTTTTCCTTCAGAACTTTAAGGATATTGCTCCATTATACTCTCACTTGCATTATTTTTTATGAGAAATCTGATGTCATTCATATTTTTGTTCCTCTTTAGGTAGAGTCTTTTTCTCTATTTTTAATATTTTCTCTTTATTAACAGTTTGATTATTATGTGCCTTGGTGTCTGTAGAAATTGGGTCAAATCAGGAAACAGAAAGCACACAGTAGGTTAAAAGGAAAAATTTAAAACAAAGGATTCTAACTATAACAAAAGAGTAACTAAAAGAAATAAGAAAACCCTATATGGTGCCCATAGCTGACTGAAAGTACCCATAAAGGACAAAGTTGGAAGATACGATTTAGCTTCCTGGACAGCAGAGAAGTTTGCTGGTTTGGCCAGACCAGAGGTAGTCCTGAGTTCCTGGGCAAACAATAAGCTATTCTCTGGAGTAAATTGGGAGCAGGTAATCAGAAGAAATGACATGCTGTGGAGTGAGGTTATGAATGTCAGTGGGGGGGGGGGGAGACAGGAAGCCTTCAGAGCACAAGGTCACAAGGAAGTTCCAGTTTATACATTGTGAACACTTGAAAAAGGACTGAGGTGCAAACACTGCAGAGACCACATTCACTGAGGATCACTGGATATCCTCACACCCACTCCTCCAACTCACAACCTGCACCAGAAACAAGAGAGCTCGTCTCCTATAATTCCCTCCAACACCAATGCCCTGTATAAGAAAGCTTAACATCATGCACTCAACTTCAAAGACAACAGACTTAAAAGAATTCCTTTTTCTCAGATAATATTAAAGGATGCATCTGGAGTTGAAAGGTAATAAACAGATAAATTATGTTTTTCATCATGTTTCTTGTGTTTAGGGTTGACTGAACTTCTTAGACCTGTATGTTTATACTTTTCTTCAAGTTTGGACAATTTTCAGCCATTATTTCTTCAAATATCTTTTCTGTACCACCTCCTCCTCTTAAAGAACTCTAGTTACACATATATTAGGCCACTTAATGTTATCCTAGAGCTCACTGATGCTCTTTTCTTTCTGTATTTTACTGTGGATAATTTCTATTACTATGCCTTCAAATTCCCTAATTTTTTCATTTGCAATGTCTAATCTGCCATTAATTTACTCTATTTTTCATCTCAGACATAATTTTCATTTCTAGAAATTCTATTTGGGTCTGTTTTATACCTTCCACGTCTCTACTTATCTTTTGAACAGAGTGCAAGTTATAAGAACCCTAATGTTCTTCTCTGCTAGTTCTAGTATCTTTGTCAGCTCTGGATGGGTTTCAATTGACTGATTTCAATTGACTGATTATTATAGATCATGTTTTCTTGCTTCCCTCCATTCCTGATAATCTTTTATTAGATGCCAGAACATTATAATTTTTATCTTGTAAGGTGTTGGGTATTTTTGTATTCCTACAACTCTTCTTGAGTTTTTTTCTGGGATATAGTAAAATTACTTAGGCACAATTTGATCCTTTTGAATCTTGCTTTAATATTTGTGTTAGGCAAGTCCAGAGCAGTACTCAGTCTAGAGTGAATTATTCCCTACTATTAACTCAAGACTGTCCCAAGTACTCTACCTAATGCCTCATGAATTATGAAATTCTCTAATTTGGCTGGTAGTAACAGTTCCTATTGCCACCACTGTGTGAACACTGGATACCATTCCTTCTAAACTCTGAAACTCTAGTCTGGAGTAGTTTGCTCAAATGCTTGTGTTGATCAGTCTCTTCTGAGTATTCAAGGGAGACCTTCTGTAGATCTCTGTGGTTCTGTTATCTCTCTTCATTCTGGTGCTGTCCTATGAACTATAGTTGCACTGATCTCCCGGACTCACAGCTCCATGTCAACTCAGGGAGTCTCTTGGGTTCTCCTTCAGTTCCTGCTCCTGATGCCAGAGCCTGGAAACTCAAGGCAGAATGGTGAATTGCAGGGCTCACTTCTTTTGTTTGCCATCTCTCAGGGATCACTGTCCTTCATTTCCTGATTCCCAGTGTCTTGAAAACCATTGTTTCATACTTTGCTGGGTTTTTTTGTTTTTGTTTTTTTGTTTTTTAAGTAGGCTCTGTGCCCAACATGGGGCTTGAACTTGCAAATCCAAGATCAGAGTCACATGTTTTACTGACTGAGTCAGCCAGGAGCCCCAGTTTGGTATTTTTAAGCAGGAAGGTAAATCTGGCTCCTATTATTCCAGCTCAGTTGAAATGGCAGTTACCAATGTATCTCTTAAAGCTAATAATTCTCTTTAGTTTTTCTGTGACCTAGCCAGTTTTCTTGTAGGATGTCCACTTTCTGTATCTGTCTGATTGCACCCTTATAATTATAAATCAATTAACTTGTTCCTCTAACTCAGGGCTGGCAAATTCTCTTTAAAGATCTAGAAAGTAAATATTTTAGGCTTTGTGGGCCACATAATATCTCTGTCATACTCTTTTTTGCATGTTTTGTTGCTGTTGTTATGATCATTTAAAAATGTAAAAACCATGGGATCCCTGGGTGGCGCAGTGGTTTAGCGCCTGCCTTTGGCCCAGGGTGCAATCCTGGAGACCCGGGATCGAATCCCACGTCGGGCTCCCAGTGCATGGAGCCTGCTTCTCCCTCTGCCTATGTCTCTGCCTCTCTCTCTCTCTCTCTGTGTGACTATCATAAATAAATAAAAATTAAAAAAAAAAAAAAGTAAAAACCACTCTTAGCTCAAGGGTTATAGAAAAACAAGGCTTAGGCTGGTTTGGCCTGAGGGTCATATTTTGCTGACTCCTGCTCTCATCTCAGTATTTTCTGTAAACTCAAAGTCACTCTAAAAGCCTTAAATCAAGTTAAACAAGTTCACACAAATGCATCATAGGTGAAGCTGTTTCCTTTATGCTGCATCTCAACAAGAAGCACATAATGTCTGTTGTCCCACTATTCATGATGCCAAGACAGATCACTAGGTTAAGACGATTCCTCTATGGTAAAGTTGAAATAATCAAGTAATCTGTGGGGTGATATGTCCAGCTCTCTTTTACCTAATTATTTTTACCATCTATAGCTATTTTTGCCCGAATCTGTTATTTTCTTAGGAGTTGAAATGGTGATTCTCTAATTATATCATTCCTTCTAAAAATATTAGCTGGCATTCTTGTGAAAGAACATTCCATCATCACTTAGAGTTATTCAATTACCTTAAAAAATAAAGAGCTGCTGGAAAAATGCTCAGTTATTTCCTTTTATCAGTATTTAGAGTAATGAGCTAATAACATTAGAGGAATTTTTAATGCTGACAATTGTGTTTGTGTGGGGGAGTATCTTTTCTGAGTATTGTGGACTCAGATTTTTACAAATTCATGCATATAAGTTAATTGCAGTCATTTTTCTCCCTAATGCTCCAGTACTTCCAACTTTTGCCAGTGGGAATTCCTTCAAACAGATGTCTCTGTCCTTCTGACACAACTCCATTTCTAATTGAAGTATATATCCATTAGATTTTGAAAGCTTTCATGTGTTTAGCACAAGATAATGTCTCAGGCTCACTCTGTCAAGTTCCTACTTTACTTGGAATTAGTTGTTATTTCGAGGCTTGGTTCTTTTTAGTGGGGAAAGCTATTTAGGAAATAAAATCTGGGGATGCCTGGGGGGCTCAGTGGTTGAGTGTCTGCCTTCGGCTCAGGGCGTGATCCCGGAGTCCTGGGATCAAGTCCCATATCAGGCTCCTTGCATGGAGCCTGCTTCTACTGTCTCTGCCTCTCTCTGTGTCTCATGAATAAGTAAATAAAATCTTAAAAAAGAAAAGAAAAGAAAATCTGGTATTAGGGGTACTCATTATTACTAGTATTTCATTGCTTCTAGGTCCTTTCAGGACAAAGCTAGGAATAAAAATATATATGATGAATTGTACTTCTCTTATATGTTCTGATTTGGGCATATCTGTCCATCCTAACCTGTTTTGACCTCTTCCCTGATTATTCACAGGTATTATTCACATACCCATTCTCTTGCTAACCTGACACTTGCTGTAACTATAGAAGCATTGCTTACTAAACAATGAGGTGCTATTATTTTTGCCCATGAGTTGTATGACATTGCATGACTTTGACCATGAATCTCACTGAACAAAAATGAAGGGATAATGCCATTAAAAGAATGCATAGCAATATTTATTTGCTGAGCATGAATGTTATAATGCCACATTCTCTGCTAATTATTTACCTAGGAGATTTTATTTTATTTTATTATTATTTTTTTATTTATTTATTAATGAGAGACACGGGGGTGGGGGGGCGTGCAGAGAGAGAAGCAGGCTCCATGCAGGGAGCCCGACGTGGGACTCGATCCTAGATCTCCAGGATCAGGCCCTGGGCTGAAGGCAGCGCTAAACCGCTGAGCCACCCGGGCTGCCCTACCTAGGAGATTTTAAAGAAAAACAGATAAAAAAAATTTTGTTTTCTATATCTTCAAATTTTATAACTTCCTGAACATAGGGCACTATGATTGATACTGGAGATACAAACGAGTCTAAGATGGTCTCTAATGTCACAGTCTCTGGGCTTTAATGCCCAGTTGGTGTGACATAGCAGGAGTACTAGTACAGATGCAACTGCTATTTACTAAGCCAGAAAATATGCCAAGGACTTTATACACAGTCTATAATCCTTTCTTAAAGAATCCCTATTTTTTCTCAGATGAGGAAAATGTGTAATTGCAAACTCTCTCTCTCTCTTTTTTTTTTTTTTGCAAACTCTCTTAATCTCAAATAACAACAGAGCCAAAATAAACCCAGATTCATCTAGTGCCACAACCTGAATCCATTTCACTATGGCACAGAGCCCCTTAGGAGGAGTGATGATGGATGAAATATGCCCGGACTTCAGCAAGGTATAAGGTATCTGATTTTTTTTTTTAACACATTTAAAAACATTTTTTTAAATTTATTTATGATAGTCACACACACACGGGGGGGGGGGGGGGCAGAGACACAGGCAGAGGGAGAAGCAGGCTCCATGCACTGGGACCCCGATGTGGGATTCGATCCCGGGTCTCCAGGATCGCGCCCTGGGCCAAAGGCAGGCGCTAAACTGCTGCGCCACCCAGAGATCCCAAGGTATCTGATTCTTGATTTCAACCTGGGTCATGATCTCAGGGTTGTGGGATCGAGCTCTACATCAGGCTCTGCACTCAGCACAGAGTCGAATTGTCCCCTTCCCTCTGTTCCTGGCCCTGCTCACATGCTGTTGCACTCTTTCTCTCTCTCAAATAAATAAAGTCTTAAAAAAAAGTTGGATGCTTAACTGAGGCACACAGCTGCTCCTGCAATTTTTTTTTAATATCAGAAAGGGTCCTCTTATGGAGAAACTGGAACCTTCATACTCTGTCAGTGGGAATATAAAATAGTACAAGCCAATATAAAATAGTACAGGTAGCTTTTCTTTTTGCCATTTTTTATTGTTTTTAAATTCCAGTATAGTTAAAATACTGTTATATTAGTTTCAAATATACGATATTGTGATTCAACAGTTCTATACATTTCTCAGTGCTCATCATGCTAAGTATACTCTTTAATTTCTTTCATCTACTTCACCCATCCCCCATCCCACCCCATCTTACCTGATAACCATTGGTTTGTTCTCTATAGTCTGTTTCTTGGTTTGCCTTTTTTCTTTTGTTTCTTAAAATCCATATATGAGTGAAATCATATGGTATTTATCTTTTCCTGACTTATTTCACTTAGCTTTAGACTCTAGCTCCATCCATGTTGCTGCAAATGGCAAGATTTCATTCTTGTTTATGGCTGAATAATATCCCCTCCCCCCCAACATATATACCACATCCATTGATGGACACTTGGGCCGCTTCCATAATTTAGCTATTGTAAATAATGCTGAAATAAACATAGAGGTGCATATATTCTTTTGAATTACTGTGGTTTTTTTTTTAATTCTTTGAGTGGGGATCCCTGGGTGGCTCAGTGGTTTTAGCGCCTGCCTTCGGCCCAGGGTGTAATCCTGGAGACCCGGGATCAAGTCCCACATCAGGCTCCCTACATGGAGCCTGCTTCTCCCTCTGCCTGTGTCTCTGCCTCTCTCTCTGTCTCTCTCAAGAATAAATAAAATCTTAAAAAAAAAATTCTTTGAGTAAATACCTAGGGTAGTTCTATTTTTAATTTTTTGAGGAACCTCCAGACTGTTTCGAACAGTGCCTGCACCAGTTTACATTCCCACCAACAGTGCACGAAGGCTTTTTCCTCCACATCCTCATAGTTTGGCAGTTTCTTAAACATACCATACAGCAGTTTCACTGCTAGCTATCTACCCAAGAGAAACAAAAACATATGTCTACACAAAGGCTTATACATGAATATTCATAGCAGCACTATTCATAATAGTCGAAAACTAGAAATAATCCAAATGTCCATCAATGGGTAAGTGAAACGCAGTATAGCTATAAAACAGAATACCATTCAACAATAAAAAGGAACTACTAATATGTGCAAGAACACAAATGAACCTCACAAACATTATGCTAAGTGAAAGAAACCAGACACAAGAAAACTATATGCTTTCTGATTCCATTTATATGAAATATCCAGAGAAGGTAAGTCAATACAGACAATACAGTAGATTGTTTGCCTGGAGCTGAGGGTGGGATGGGGACTGACTACAAAAGGACATGAAGGACCTTCTGGGCAGGGGTAGGGGGTGGAATTACAGAAATGTTCTGAAACTGATTGTGGTGATGGCTGCACAACTCTATTATACACTTGCTAAAAATAACTCAGTTGTAACACTTCCAATGGGTAAATTTTATAAGGTTTTTTATAAGGCTTTTATAAGGGTATCCAAAAATACTATAAAGGGTATTCAATTAGATTTTTATTTTTAATTTTTTAAAAGATTTATTTACCTATTTCAGAGAGAGAGAATGCAAGCCTGAGCCTGCACATGAGCAGGGAGAGAGGGAGGAGAGGAAGACAAGCAGATTCTCTGCTGAGCAGGGAGTCTGATGTGGGGCTGGATTCCAGGAGCTCAAGATCACGACCTAAGCCAAAACCAAGGGCTGGTCACCAAACCAAATGAGCCACCCAGGCACCCCTGATTAGATTTTTAAAAGGCAAGAGTCCTCATGCTGAAAGACCAGAAGCCAGTGATGTAGACAATGGTGAAGGAAATCAACAAGGGTGAGTGTACATTTGGTGATCATTTTGCAATACATACAAATATCAAATCATTGTTATACACTGGAAACTAACATGTTACATGTCAATATCATCTCAAAAGTTTTTAAAAAGTGGGATCCCTGGGTGGCGCAGCAGTTTAGTGCCTGCCTTCAGCCCAGGGTGTGATCCTGGGGACCTGGGATCGAGTTCCACGCTGGGCTCCCTGCATGGAGCCTCCTTCTCCCTTTGCCTGTGTCTCTGCCTCTCTCTCTCTCTCTCTCTCTCTGTGTGTCTCTCATGAATGAATAAATAAAATCTTTTTTAAAAAGTTAAGTATTTCCTAAGGAAAAAAAAAAGAGTGTACATTAAAGGAAGTAAAATATTAATTCTCCAGGTGTGTAAAATCTTTCAGTAAACACTCAAATTTGTTACACACTTGAATCACAGAACTACATAATATATATTTGTTTGACTGTGAATGTAGTTTTAATACTTACTAAGCATCCATATTTCATGCAAGGCTCTGCCCTCTGTGGGTAGTGCCCTGAGTATACAGCCTTTGGTGCAACAGTCAAGTACATGAATCAACCATCATAGATGGTAGAATGTAAGTGACAAAAGAAAGGTACTAAAGTGCTCTTGCTGGTTAGTAGAAGGAGAAATGACAACTGGTAGGGGAAGGAGAGCAAAGGTGTTAATGAAGGACATGCCAAGTACGCTCGACCTTAAGGACTGGGTAAAATTCTAACAGGTGAGGAGACAATATGAGGTGGGAAAGCACAGGACATTCACAGGAAATAGGCCAATTTGGTTGAAGCATGGAGCTCAAAAAAGAAAGGTAAAGGCTCGAAATATGTGCTAGGCTAGGTCCAGATGGTACAGGTCTTTGACAGCCATATCATGGAGCTCCAACTTTATTTAGTAAGCAAAGAAAGAGCCCCTGAAGCATGAGCTGTCTGACACATCCATGGATCACGTCTCCCTGGTCATCTGACAATGGGATAAAATGGAGGGGCAGAGCATCACGGCAGGGAGATACATGGCAGATTACTGCATGAAGTTCAGAGAGCCTCAACAGGGGATTTGGCAATAGAAGAGAAAGGAGGGGGCAGATACTGATTCTCTAGTCCTAGGAAGGAGGGGACATTCATCTTGAATTATACTTCATCTTTTTTTTTTTTTTTTTTTAGAATAGGAAGCTTTTTTTAAATCAGAAAGTGGCTGAACTTCCTTTTTTTATTTTTATTTTTTAAAGATTTTTTAATATTTATTTGAGACAGAGAGAGAGAGAGAGACAGAGACACAGGCAGAGGGAGAAGCAGGCTCCATGCAGGGAGCCCAATGTGGGACTCGATCCTGGGTCTCCAGGATCATGCCCTGGGCTGAAGGCGGCGCTAAACCGCTAGGCCACCAGGACTGCCCTACACTTCATCTTTTGAGAGCTCCTGCCTTATTGCTTTCTCTGAGTCTCAGGGATTTGTCTGTGTGTCCTGCTGATAGTTAAAGTCCATAACTGATATCTTTGGCAGTATGTGTTTCAGAAGACACATTTATATTCATTTTGGTTTTTTTCCTCAAACAAAAGGATTGTATTTGGTAAATAAATTCCTTTCACTT
The DNA here is from genome assembly GCF_048418805.1 of Vulpes vulpes. Classification (NCBI taxonomy): domain Eukaryota; kingdom Metazoa; phylum Chordata; class Mammalia; order Carnivora; family Canidae; genus Vulpes; species Vulpes vulpes. Next base: position 16,140,216 of record NC_132789.1, on the reverse strand, counting down.
AGGGAAGCGCCACCACATTCAAGGGATGACTTTTTTTTTTGGTAAGATTTTATTTATTTATTTTAAGAGACATAGACCATAAGCAGGGGGGAGGAGCAGAGGGAGAGAGTCAAGCAGACGCCACACTGAGCACATGGTGGGGGTGGGGAGGGCTGATCCCACAACCCTGAGATTATGACCTGAGCTGAAATCAAGAGTCAGATGCTTAACTAACTGAGCCACCCCGGGACCCTTTTTGTTTGTTTGTTTGTTTAAGATTTACTTATTTATCTAAAAGAGAGAATGCAAGCATGCACACGGGGGGAGGGACAGAAAGTCTTAAGCAGACTCAGCAATGAGCTTAGAGCCACCCAGGGACTGATCTCATGACCCTGAGATCATGACCTGAGCTGAAATCAAGAGTTGGACACCTAACCAACTGTGCCAGCCAGGCACCCCAATGGATGACTTTTTAATTCAAATTCTGCAAGTTTTAAAATAGTATCTTAATTTTGAAAGACTGTCCTCAATCCTATGCTATGTTCAATTTCAACCTGGTTTTGAGGAATAAGTAAAATAGTTAGGTAGACTACAAGGCTTTGAGTTGACATAAAATAAAAATTGGTATGCTCTTCACAAAGCTCCTGTAAAACACTGAAGTTCCTCTTTAATAATGTTTACCAGCTTTTTAAGTAAACTAATGGCATAAAACAAACTACTGTTTAAGTAAACAATTATTTTTACTGTAAAGATTTTAAAATCTGCTTTTTACAGATTTTTTTTATAACACGTTTGCCTAAGCCACAGCTTTACTTGCTCTGTGACCTTAGATGAGTCACATCCTCTTAAGGCCTTAGTTGTTTCTTCAACTGTGAGATCAAACAGACCAGGTAGAAGCTAAGTAACATGGGTTAAGCTGACCTTCAACTACTATAATATGAAACAGTTGTCACTAACTTAAAACATTATGCTAGAAGTCTAAAGTCAAATTAGTAATTGCCTATTATTTTGGTCTTTAGAACACATCAATAAGCCTTTTACCCACGCTGCCATGTGTATGGCACTATATTAATCATTACTGGGGGTATAAACCAGTTAAAGATAGTCCCTGCCTTCGTGCGGTCTGAAACACTGAAGATAGACAAACATAACCATGTGTGATATTAAATGGCAATAAAATTTAGACTGCAGGCTTTATAATTTAATAAATTAAGACAAATAGGGCAACCCTGGTGGCCCAGCGGTTTAGCGCCGCCTTCAGCCCAGGGCGGGATCCTGGAGATCCAGGATCGAGTCCCACATCAGGCTCCCTATGTGGAGCCTGCTTCTCCCTCTGCCTGTGTCTCTGCTTCTCTCTCTCTGTCTCTCTCATGAGTGAATAAATAAAATCTTAAAAAAAAAATTAAGACAAATATCATCCCCAAATGCCCCTAACATTTGAGGGCAACGTCAAAAATAATGATTATATTCTATGGCTAACCCTCCCTTAGAGGCAGCAGCACGCTGGTGTGGGACATGAACTGGACACAGTGTGGCAGGTTTCTCATTAATAGTTCACAATGTTAATTTTACTTCTGTAAAATAATAATGGAATAAAGGTCCTATATGATGGAGCATGTCTTGGATTCAGCTAATACCTCCTTTCTTTAATTTATATAATGTTAGACGACATGGAATTGGTATCTATTACTCAGACCTTATCACTAACGTAGAGGGAAAGCCATATGCTAAAACATCTCTGACATCACAGTTGCGTCTTGCCTGTGCTCTGAGCTTGAACCAGAACAATGTCATAAGCAGAGAAATAACTGGTATCCATGGCAGCATCACCAGACTGGGACAATGCAAAAAGCTGTAACCTAGCAACTGATGACGTGAGATGTGTGTGGGGGGAATTCCTCCAGTTCTGCAAATGCCGAACATGCAGTACTGAATGTGACTGGTAATACCAGGGCAATGTGGAAAATCTGACTTACTTGTAGAGGGCTGGGAATGTCAGCCTCATAAAACCTTAGTACTATGCTGCATAATCTTAAACAGGAAAAGCAAGCAAACACTTCCTCACTGCCCACAACAGCAGTCATGTGCAGGGAAAGTACCTTATGTGTCATGACTGAAATGGAAAATAAAGTTCATTGTGGCACCAAACATCTCAACCCTCTCTGGGTCTCACTATATAGAGGCACTGAATTTTGGTGAGAGGGGTACTGCCTTTGGTTCTAGGGAAGGATGGATAGGTTCTGCATGTAAAGAACACAGCATTACAAAGCTACCAGACTCATAACATACCACATAATGTGAGAATGCCCCTTAAGAATCTTGTGTTTAAAAAAAAAAAAAAAGAAAGAATCTTGTGTTTAAAAGAGATCACATACATATATATGTGTATGTAGAGACATATATATGTATATGTATATATTTAGAGAGTGAAAGAACCATTTAGTTCAATCCCCTTGTTTTACTGACTCACACCCAGTCTAAAGACATATTTAAGATCAGAAAGTGACAGAGCAGAGGCTAGAAGAAGGTCTTCTGTTTTCCAGGCCAAGTCTTTCCATTAAAACATGCTGCTGTATTTTTTCCTTATGTTAACAGGAACATTGTTTGGACTTATAGGAATGAGGGATACATTTCTATTATGTAAAGCCATTGAGACCTTGGGGTTTTGTCTTTTATAATAGTGTTATCCTACCTAATATAACCATGAATGGGTCTATCCTACCCTAAGACAATCTAAACAATACACCGACTTTAAAAATTTTTGTTGATTCTGGATTAGTTACAGCATCACAGAAATTTACCCAAATCTGTGATTACCAGAGATCTTACCTTAGTACAAAAAACACAATAGATTCTGTTTGGAACAAAATGATGTACATGTTGAGGCACCTGGTGGCTCAATGAGTTAAGTGTCTGACTCTTCATTTCAGCTTAGGTCATGATCTCAGGGTTGTGAGATCAAGCTCCACATTGGACTCCATGCTCAGTGTGGAATCTGCTTAAGTTTCTCTCTCCCTCTCCCTTCCTCCTTCTCTAAAATAAATAAATAGGGGCATGTGGGTGGCTCAGTGGTTGAGCATCTGCCTTTGGCTCAGGTCATGATCCTGGGATCCCAGGACTGAGTCCCGCATCGAGCTCCCTGAGGGGAGCCTGCTTCTCCCTCTGCCTATGTCTCTGCCTATCTCTCTGTGTTTCTCATGAATAAATAAATAAAAATATTTAAAATAAAGTAAAATTAAAAAAAATAAATCTTTAAAAAAAACCCTCAAAAACCTAAGCCAGTAGTTTTCCAAATTATGTGGAGGTTTTTTGTTTTGGGTTTTTTATTTATTTATTTATTTTTCAGAACTCTTTTCCATATGAAATCTTATTTGAAGCCTCAATAAACAGATAAAGCTAATCTTTTATTAATATTAAATATCTTATACATTTAAGTGCATAAAATTTTTGAACTCCATAAAAACAATGAGGCTTTTAAAAAATCTGAAATTAGACAATATAATGTATCTGTGGATTTTACTATGTTTTTAAAATTTTTTATTTGTTTATTTGAGAGAGAGTGTGCACATGAGCACAAGGCGGAGAGGAGGCAGTGGAAGAAGCAGACCCCCACTGAGCGGGAAGCCCATTGTGATGCTGGGCTCATGGTATCCTGAAACAAGCTGAAGGCAGACACTTAACCAACTGAGCCACCCAGGTGCCCCTGTTTTCAGTACTTTAATGTTAAACTGAAATCCACAGGGGCACTTGGGTGGCTCAGGCCATTAAGTGTCTGCCTTTGACTTGGGTCATGAACCCAGGGTTCTGGGATCAAGCCCCAAGTTGGGCTCCCTGCTCAGTGGGAAATTTGCTTGTCCTCTCTGCCCCGTGCTCCTGCTCGCTCTCATTCTCTCGCTCTCAAATAAAATCTTAAAAAAAATAAAGTACTGGAAATACATTTTTTATTCACCCAGTGAAGTAGGTATAAATGCCACCAATTTTTACACAGCTCATCTTACACAGCATATGAGAGATGGACAACAGGAAGGCAGTATGCCAATGTCTCCACAAAGACAAGGTAAGCTGGCAGCACAAACTGAGGTACCAAATACCTTTCATATGTTAAATGTGGCATCGTCTATTTCAAGAGAGTACATGATATTTGTTTTGGTAATGGTGCCTCAAAGTGTTACAAGTTCTTAAAAACAATCAAATTTGCAGAATCTCTGAAAAGCAAACATTTTATTAACCACTAGTCCAGCTAGACTAGAAGTTCTTTTTCAGTTCTGAAAATTACAATTAGAGTTGGATTATTGTCCTGGACTCCAATGAAGAGGAATGGAGAAGATGCTACAAGAGTCAAAATACCACCTACTTTTCTGCTGACTGTGTTTACTCATTGAATACACATATTTCATTTTTTTAAGGCAAAACTATTCATTTATTTAAAAGACTGTTTATTTGACAGAGAGTGTGTGAGAGCACAAGCAGGGGGAGCAACAGAGGGAGAAGCAGGCTCTCCGCTGAGCAGGGAGCCCAATGTGGTGCTCGATCCCAGGACTTGGGTTCATGACCTGAGCCAAAGGCAAATGCTTAACAGACTGAGCCACTCGGTGCCCCATGGCAACATTAATTAGAGGCCAGAACCCATCAGTTAACCAGCAGAGATAACAAAATAGTGCATTGTTTGCTGCCAATAAAGTCCAATCTTGCTACCACCTGCAACCCATTTGCCAGGTATAAAATCTAAAGGCCCCATCTCACATCAGGCAGAGTCAGCTCATTTAACTCTACTTCCAACACTAAGCTGTCTATAGGGGAGGAGGGAATCTAGAGTCAATGTCAAAAGAAAAAAAAAAAAAGGCTGATTGCCACTATGTCAAATCTAGAAGCATTAAGATCTACTCTTAGAGTGATTTATCTGAATTGTGAGCCTTGCAACTCCCCAAATTTAGACAATATGCTAGAACTTAGACTCTCCTCTTTGAAAAAGATCATCAGAACTAGATACAGTTGTAAATACTATCAAACTGAAGATTCTGGAATCAGGCATGGCTCTTTCTCTTGTAAATAATTAAGAACAGGTTCAAATAATCAAGGCATGACTCCACTAATAAAAACACACATATGCTGAAAGAATAAGCAATTACCACCCTAATGTGTTTAACCTACTAATTAGCAGTACTACCGATCTGGAAAAAGCTGGAAATACTGTCTTCAGAGAGGAGAGCTCCTAGATGCAAAAGCCCCTTTTCTGCTCTAGCTGAAGTGATACTCTCAACAAATCATTTTCAATCCTTTTAGCACACCTTTGACATTACAAACAGAAATTACTAAAAAGTGGATCCCAACCTTTGGATTCATTTTATTCAGGGACTCTGAAGTTAAGGGGCATCCCAGACAATAATACCCAGCAAATATCAACTAAAAAGTAATTCAACGAGATGGAAATACAATTCGTTGGGGAGGTTTTTATTTCTGATCAATTACCCATTCTTGAAAATGTACAAAAACCAATCTTTAAACCAGTGGTTAATCTGTAACCAGTGTAAGGCCTTGGGCAATGTCACTAAACTTCTGATCCTCAGTTTCCTTATTTGCCAAATAAAGAATAACTAGCATTACTTTCTATTTGAGTAGGTACCATGTATGATGTCCTTTGGAAATTTAAACTGTTATTTGGTTGGGAAGTAATCTTTTTTTCATAACTTCTTTCAGGGATAGGCTGACTAAAAACTCCTCGTCTTTTTCCACAAAGACCTGTAAATAAGGCAGATTTGAAAAAGAAAATAGTAATACAGCCCCTACCCCAAAAGGTACAAAAGTGCATTCAGTAATTAAAACTACTTTTGATGAGCAGCTGTTCACTGTAAAGGGCTCTAGAAGCAAGGATGGCTACATGTCACCCACCAGTGGCAGAGCAACTGTGACACCAATGGCAACTATTTAAACGCCTTTAACCCAGAGAAGGAAACCCAGGAGAAATTTGCTTCACGAAGTGTGCCAGATGCAGAGCTGCAAATCTCAAATGAGCTGTTTAAAGAAGAGGGATCTGTTTACTCTTCAGAGGAAAATTAGTCTTTTCAGGGAAGATAAGCTCCAGCTAGTATGCACACTGTATCCTTTGTGTGTGGGGAAGACTGTCAGAGGCAGACTGAGGAATACAGCTCCCAAAAGGCAGGAAACAGACAAAGCACCTGTTTGCACAACTTCCTCCCACATGTGTCACACCTCAGATACCAACTCACTAAGAGTAGCTTTTCTGGGAGCTTAGAGTGTGGGAGTGGGTGAGGAGATGGGGCATCACAGGGCAAGGTCAGGGAGGGAAAGTGGGCACTCATCAGAATACAGCTCCAGAAGCTCTGAATGAGTAAATACTCAGGTGACAACCTAACCAAAAGCACCAGAATAGTATCGCAGGTACTCAGAGAGCTCAGATGGGAGATTTCACTCAAAATTTCACCTCAGTATGAAAGAATTCTCATTTTTCTACTAATGTGAAACATGGATGTTTATTTTATTTTATTTTAAAGATTTTATTTATTTATTCATAGAGATGCAGAGAGAGAGAGAGAGAGAGAGAGAGAGGCAGAGACACAGGCAGAGGGAGAAGCAGGCTCCATATAGAGAGCCTGAAGTGGGACCCGATCCAGGGTCTCCAGGATCACGCTCTGGGCTGCAGGCAGCGCTAAACCACTGCACCGCCAGGGCTGCCCCTAACATGGATGTTTAAAGGATAGCTCAAATTTAATAGTCTAAAAACAATTATTCGATTTTATATTCCAACCTACCTCTCCTCTAGTCTTTGGTCTCTTAACTTAGTAGCTCGTGACAAACATCTAGGAACCATTTTTTATTTCTTTCCTTATTCCCTTTCTCACATTTATCCATCCCATTAACAAGTCTTATTGGTTCTACCTTCAAAACATACACCCAATCTAACCCTTCTCACCACCTCCATGACCTACCATCAACTGTCCCCTTGGAGAGTCCTTCAATGATCTCCATGCTTTTACCGCAGGCCCCCACAATCCATTCTCCCACAGTAGCTAACATAATCTTTTAAAAACAGTTATCAGTTAGGTCATGATGCTCCCCTGCCAGAAACAGATCACTGGCTTCTCAGCACACTGAATAAAATCCCAAATCTGTGTCATAGCTTCGTAAGGCCCTACAGAATATGGCTATAGACTTCCTCTGACCTCATCACCTACACCCTTCCCAAGCTGACTATGCTCCAGTCACATCAACCTGCTTTCCATTTATTCCTAGGCTTTTAAATGCCTGGAATATTCTTGCACTCCTTTTTATCTATCAGATGTCTGCTCAAACCTCATCTCTTCAAAGGTTCCTACTTGACAACCCTATCCAAAATTAAGTTGTCCCTATGGCTACCACTTTCTCCCTTTTACCTGGCTATACCTTATGTCTAGCATTTACCACTTCCTCATTTATATTATTTATGTATTTCTTTCTTTACTGTCAACCTCCTACATTATTTTTCACAGGGAATTTATTTTGTTCGCCACAGTATCTCTATTACACAGAACAGTGCTTTCATACATAGCTGGTACACACCATAAATATTTGTTGAATGACTTTTCCTTTTTGTTACCAAACATATATAAAGACAATTACATAAAACACATATGTACTGTTTAATAAATAATTGTCAAGCAAATATCCATTTAATTACCACCAATGCCAAGAAGCAGAATATCCTCCTCCCCAAGCACCTTTCCATGATGACAACTCTCTCCCCTTCACACTCCTCAGGTAATCATTATCCTTAATTTTGTGATAAAAATTACTTCAGCATTCTTTATAGTTTTACTGCTTATGCATGAAGAATGATAAGCTATTCAGCGTAAAGATAAATGCAGGGTGCCTGGGTGGCTCAGTGGTTGAGCATCTGCCTTGGGCTCAGGTCGTGATCCTGGGGTCCTCAGATCAAGTTCAGCACTGGGCTCCCTGCAGGGAACCTGCTTCTCCCTCTGCCTATGTCTCTGCCTCTGCGTCCCTCATGAATAAAATCTTTAAAAAAAATAAAGGTAAGTGCTAGGGGGAATAAAAATATGAAAACACTTGGGGGGGCACGACAATATCTATTAAAAATTTAAATGTATATATCTTTTGACCTACATACCTCACTTCTAGGAATCCATCCCAGAGAAAGGCTGATATAAGAGTTCAAAAATGTAAACAAGGATGTTCACTGCAACATTTATAATTAAAATGTTGTAACCAATGCATATGGTTTTCAATAGGAAATGGTTACACTAACTATGGTATACCCCCTTTTTTTTTTATGGTATACCCTTTTGAATGTAGGATACTATATACAATCATTAAAAATATGAAAAGGGCAGCCCCGGTGGCACAGCGGTTTAGCGCTCCCTGCGGCCCAGGGTGTGATCCTGGGGACCTTGGATCGAGTCCCACGTTGGGCTCCCTGCGTGGAGCGTGCTTCTCCCTCTGCCTGTGCCTCTGCCCCTCTCTCTCTGTGTCTCTATAAATAAATAAAATCTTTAAAAAATATATGAAAAAAAAAAAACTCCAAGATACTGTAAGTAAAAAAATTAACAAGACATTTTTGTTTATAAAGAACAAAGCGAAAACAGAAAAGTGTATAAGAGAGACATGGAAAAATACAAAAGGTTATTAGTATTTTGACAGGATCATGGGGGATTTTCACTGTTTATATCAAACATTTCTGTTATTGTCTAAATTTACTTAACAATGAAACATGAGTTCTTTTTGCCATTGGGGGGGAAAAGCACTGTATACATTTTTAAATGAAAAACCTATGAGTGGAAACTTAGGGCAGAGGCAAACTTAGAATCCTTGATATCTTGTAAAAAATATTCAGCGAGGGGATCCCTGGGTGGCGCAGCGGTTTGGCGCCTGCCTTTGGCCCAGGGCGCGATCCTGGAGACCCGGGATCGAATCCCACGTCAGGCTCCCGGTGCATGGAGCCTGCTTCTCCCTCTGCCTGTGTCTCTGCCTCTCTCTCTCTCTCTCTGCGTGACTATCATAAATAAAGAAAAATTTAAAAAAAATATTCAGCGAGGCTTAGTTCCTTAAGAATCTACTCCTATCCGGATCCCTGGGTGGTGCAGCAGTTTAGCCCCTGCCTTTGGCCCGGGGTGTGATCCTGGAGACCTGGGACCAGATCCCACATCTGGCTCCCTGCATGGAGCCTGCTTCTCCCTCTCCCCGTGTCTCTGCCTCTCTCTCTCTCTCTGTGATTATCATGAATAAATAAATAAAATCTTTAAAAAAAAAAAAAAAGCTACTCCTATCTTAGCTAGATAAACTAAGTTTCACTGGGTGCAAAATTTTAATAGATTTCAAACTGCCTGGCTTCACCTAACTACAAGTGAATCTTTGTTCCTTCATTTCAAGCTCTTCATTACTCATCTCCAGATTATCCCTCCAGGCATCTCTTGGTCTAAACCCTTCCAGTTTAAAATGTAGGCTTTGATGTCTCCTGGTCTTGGACCTATGCCTGACTTCCTGTTAAATTCTTTCTGTCCCCCTCCCTATCTGTGATTCTATAGTAACAATCTTTTATGGTTTCACACACCTTTTGGAACAGGTCTTTTTGTATACTGCCCCCAATACAGGTTCTCCCTTTGGCACAATTAGTAATACCCAAAGCCACAGTGACTAGGCACATGATCAAATTCTGGTTGTGAGGAAGGAGGGAGAGATTTGTTAGAGACACTTACAGAACTGCAATGACAGGGAAAAGAACTGGGATGCCTGGGTGGCTCAGCGGTTTAGCACCTGCCTTTGGCCCAGGGCCTAATCCTGGAGACCTGGGATCGAGTCTGTGTCAGGCTCCCTGCATGGAGCCTGCTTCTCCCTCTGCCTGTGTCTCTGCCTCTCTCTCTCTATGTCTATCATAAATAAATACAATTTAACAAAAAAAAAAAGGAGAAAAATAACGATTTTTTTTTTTTTAAGAGAGAGTGAGAGAGAGAGAAAGTACATGAGAGCAGAGGGAAGAGGCAGAGAAGTAGAAAATCTCAAGCAGACTCTACTCACTGCAGAGTTCAATGCAGGGTTTAATCTCATGACCCTGAGATCATGATCTGAGCCAAAATCGAGTCAGACACCTAACTGTCTGAGCCACCCAGGTGCCAGAAGATAATGACTTCTAAGGTGAATTCTCAAGAGTTTAGCACCCAGGGCTGCACACAGAACAACTATACATCCTCGTGAGACTGTTCAAAAGCAGTCACTATCAGATTTCCAAAGGGAAACCTTTGACAGTCTCCACACTATAGGCCATTTTGGATCTTAAGATAGGTAAGATGACAAGACAGCTGGAGGTAGAGAGAGAGGTCTTTTGTCTAGAGTGTATACACCCAGCAAGGGAGAGAGGGAGCCATAATGACATCCAAACCCAAATAATAGCCAATCCTCCTATGAGACAACAAAGTTTTTTCGTAAAACCTAAAATGCTGATTTCTATCTCCATTAGCAAGGTCAGAAGACCACAGGGCCAGTCACTCAGAAACTGACCAACATAAAGGTTACTGGAGAAACCACAGCACAACACAAAAGTACTTGCAGGCTTTAAGTCAATACACAAAAGCTCTGGGGGTGACTCAATCAGTTAGATATGTACCTTTGGCTCAAGTCATGATCCTAGGGTTCTGGGATCCCCCAGTCAGGCTCCCTGCTCAATGGAGAGCCTGCTTCTCTCTCTCCCTCTGCTGCCCCACTGCTTGTGCTTTCTTTCTCTCCCTGTCAAATAAATAAATAAAATCTTTAAAAAAAAATACACAAAAATAAAAAAAATAAAAAATAAATAAAAAATAAATAAAAAATAAAAAATACACAAAAACTCTGTTCATTTTGTAGTCACTCTTCTCAATTCAAGGAAGGCTGAGTTGTTTTTTTTTTAAGATTTTATTTATTCATGATAGACACCCAGAGAGAGAGAGAGAGAGAGAGAGAGAGAGGCAGAGACACAGGCAGAGGGAGAAGCAGGCTCCATGCAGGGAGCCCGATGTGGGACTCGATCCCGGGTCTCCAGGATCATACCCCGGGCTGAAGGCGGCACCAAACCGCTGGGCCATCAGGGCTGCCCAGGAAGGCTGAGTTTTTATGCAATTCCAGGAGTATCTATGAAGACAACACTAGATGTCTAGGCAACTGAGTCACCATTATCGGTACCTTGTCTGTCACAGTGTTGACATCCAGTCTCTTGGATCACTGGTTTCCAAACAGCACACATAAGCCTAAGAATGCATTTGAAACAGTCCAGAGTACCTCAAGAGAGTGCATGAAAGGGTAGTATATTTTTCAGAAAGATATAGTTCTAAACATTCCTTTATTAAGTATCTTTGCTTGTCATTTAACAAAAAAACAACCAGCATTTATTTAATGCTCACTCCACTGGATACCTGTTTATAACAAACAATAAACAAGCCAGATGTGTATATCCAGACCATAGTCCCTGATCCCAAAGACTCTGCAGTCTAATAGCATCCGTCAAAGAATGCTATTCTTCCATCTCTTCTATGGCTGCTTCTTCACCCTTGCAGGTCTCACCTCAAATTTTATCTCCTCAGAGAGAACCCATCCCTACCTGCCCTTTCTAAAGTTGCTCTCTTCTTTCTGGCCATTTGCCATCACATCACCATTCATAGGACCTACTACAACCTATAATTATCTTGTGGATTTGTTTAGTTATTTATATACTTCTTCCTACAAGCTTCGCATATCATACGTCTTATGTTCTCCACTGTATCCCCTGTGCCTTATTCAATAAATATTTACTGAATGTTAAATTAAAGGAGAAATAAATAAATAAATATCTCACTTTTCAAAAGAATGGAAAGCCAGTTAGTCATTAAAGGAGAAAGAGGTAGATCTAGAACATTTTCAAAGACTACAATTAAGAGTACAAAAGCATCTGAAATCTCTCCCCACTGGTCATAGTAGCCCTCAGTCATATGGTCACAGGCATATGTATCTTTGGTGTGACCATATATTATTGAATGTATGGAACCTGCAAGGAAAGTGGCATCCCTGTGAACACCTACCACACATAGCACTAACATCCATCCAAGAGTCGGACCTATTGGCAAGAAACACCTCAAAATGGTTGCTATGGGTTGAGATTCATTATGTTAAAGTCCAAACCCCAGTACCTCAGAAAATGACCTTTTTGGAGACAAAGTTTTTTTACAGTGGCAATCCAATTAAAAAGCAGTTATTAGAAAAAAAAAAAAAAAGCAGTTATTAGGCTGGGCCCCAATCCAATATGTTGTTCTTATAAAGAGAGGAAATTTGGAAACAGAGTTACATACAAAGGAAGAGACATAAGGAGAAGATAGCCATCTATAAGCCAAGGAGCAAGATCTGAACAGATCTTTCCTTCATAGTCCTAGAGAGAAATCAACCCTTATGATGCCTTGATTTTAACCTCCAGCCTCCAGAACTGTGAGACAATACATTTCTGTTGTTTAAGCTACCCAGTCTGCGGTACTTCGTAGCACAGCAGCCCTAGCACACTATAGTTTTCTAAAACCTTCTGAAATCTTTATTTTGTTATCTTGGCTCTTCAGTCATGAATAAATGTTAGGATTTTTTTTCGCTAAAAAAAAATCCATATAGCATTGGAAATCCATGGAGAAATAAACAGTGTTGAGATGTAATCCATATAGAAAACATAACTGGATTCCTATGTCATCTCACACTACAAAGTTCTAGACAGATTAAAGATCTAAATGTAAAATGCCTTAAGTTTTTAAGTAATTAATATGGGAAAATACATTTAAGACTTGGAAAACGGGATAAAACAAAACACAAAAGAATAAAGCATAAAGGAAATAATTAATAAATTTAACTTCACTGAAAGGGCACACTTCTGTTTAGTAAAATATTCCAGAAACAAAGAGAAAATAGAATAGTACCAAGAACTTGTAAAAACATACTTATACACCAGTAAGAAAACAAGTGAAGGATATAAACAGGCAATTCACAATAAACAAAAACAAAAGATGTCCAACCTCACTAGCAATTCATGAAATAAAAATTAAAACAATAAAAAATTTTGAAACCCCTAAGAATAAAAATTCCGGGGATCCCTGGGTGGCGCAGCGGTTTGGCGCCTGCCTTTGGCCCAGGGCGCGATCCTGGAGACCCAGGATCGAATCCCACGTCGGGCTCCCGGTGCATGGAGCCTGCTTCTCCCTCTGCCTGTGTCTCTGCCTCTCTCTCTCTCTCTCTCCCTCTCTCTCTGTGCGACTATCATAAATAAATAAAAATTAAAAAAAGAAAAGAATAAAAATTCCGTATCACATACAGGAGACTGATTTTTTTTCAATTTTTATTTATTTATGATAGTCACACAGGGAAAGAGGGAGAGAGGCAGAGACACAGGCAGAGGGAGAAGCAGGCTCCATGCACCGGGAGCCCGACGTGGGATTTGATCCCAGGTCTCCAGGATCGCACCCTGGGCCAAAGGCAGGCGCCAAACCGCTGTGCCACCCAGGGATCCCTGGGAGACTGATTTTTTTTTTTAAATTTTTTTTTATTTTTTTATTTATGATAGTCACACAAAGAGAGAGAGAGGCAGAGACACAGGCAGAGGGAGAAGCAGGCTCCATGCACCGGGAGCCCGACATGGCATTCGATCCCGGGTCTCCAGGATCGCGCCCTGGGCCAAAGGCAGGCGCCAAACCGCTGCGCCACCCAGGGATCCCATGGGAGACTGATTTTTAAGACTGGACAAGTAACCAAGTGTCAGTGAAGATGTGAACAATCACACATACTGGCTCTCACAAACACTGCTGAAGATGTGAAGATGTAAATTTGTACAACAATTTTGGAGAGTCATTTGGCAATATCTCATGAGGCCGAAGAGGTCTTTACTCTAGAACCAAGCAATTCCACTCCTAGGTTAACCACGTAACTCAAAACCACAAGAACAGTCACTATAGGAAAGTGTATAATAATGAAAAATTGGGAACTTAAATGTTTATCAAAAAAATGTTTATCAAAAAAAGAATGGAAATATTTTGTACAAATATATTTGTGTTATTGCACAAATAACAAACATTTGAAATAAGTGAACTAGAACTGTATTTATTAATATAGGTCAAGCCCTAAAACGTAACCTTGAGCAAAAAGAATGAAGTGTAGAATGGTGTGAATATGATGCTGCCATTTACTATGTTTAAAACATGGGAATATTATTATACATTTTTAGTGGATATAGAATGTATAATAGGATATATATGTTCACATGCATGCACACGTGTACATGTATGTAGTACAAACACATGAATAAGAAGAATAAATGGAAAAATGGAGAGGACATAAGACCTTCAAATGTATCAATTATGTTTTATCTCTTTAAAAAACCTGAATACAGGGATGCCTGGGTGGTTCAGCGGTTTAGTGACTGCCTTCAGCTCAGGGTGTGATCCTGGGGTCCTGGGATCGAGTCCCGCATCAGGCTCCCTGCATGGAGCCTGCTTCTCCCTCTACCTATGTCTCTGTCTCTCTCCCTCCGTGTCTCTCATGAATAAATTAAATCTTTAAAAAATTAAAATAAAAAAAACCGAATACAACAAAATATTAAGATTTTATGAAGTTGGATTTATATCATTCTCTGCAGTTTTCTGTTTGAAGTATGTTATGGTTTTTAAAATATTTTTAAAGATTTTATTTATTTACTCATGAGAGACAGAGAGAGAGAGAGAAAGAGAGAGAGAGAGGCAGAGACACAGGGAGAGGGAGAAGCAGGCTCACAGGGAGCCCGACATGGGACTCGATCCTGGGTCTCCAGGATCACGCCCTGGGCTGAAGGCATCGCTAAACCGCTGAGCCACCTGGGCTGCCCTGTTATGTTTTTTTTTTTTTTTAAGATTTTTATTTATTTATTCATACAGATGCAGAGAGAGAGAGAGAAAGAGAGAGAGAAGCAGAGAGAGAAGCAGGCTCTATGCAGAGAGCCTGACGTGGGACTCAATCCAGGGTCTCCAGGATCACGCCCTGGGCTGCAGGCGGCGCTAAACCGCTATGCCACCGGGGCTGCCCTGTTATGTTTTTTTAAATGGAAAAAGCAAAAATCTGTATTATAGCCCAGTACATACTCAACAGTCATTAAGTCTGTATATATTCAGTCCTGCAGTATGAAGCTCTGACCCCTAGTAGAGAAAATGCGATTAGGATTAAGCATATGGTTCTGCTGTTGGCAGGATGAGAAGCAAGGGAAGGAGGGGGGGTTAAAGGTACAGATGATATTTCATGTATAAAAATGTAGGGGAAAAGTATAAGAAAATTTCCTAGTCAGTTTCTACAAACTCTAGAACTATCTATTTCGGGGAAGGAAAACTTTAGAAGTCCCTAAGCAATTTTAAATCCTCCCCCTCTTTTTTTTTTTTTTTTTAAGAAGAAATCAATAATTTTTTCTATTCTTTGGTCAACAAGTCTGACCTTAGTGTTTACAAAGTTGCGTGAGCAATGTTTTAATTAGTACAAACTGTGAAAATGACTTAACTCTTACTGAAGTTTCTAATACTATGGAGATTCATTTTGAAAATATCTTAACATCAACTGCTTCTGAAGGCTGAAAGGGTTACTGACATTATTATGAACAAGACTGTGTCTATACTGTTGAAATCCCTATTTTGGCTTGCTGCCCTACACACAAACTGTAAGACGTTTCCACAGGTCCTAAACTGTGGTATAAGCTGCAGCAGGTTAAATTAGTGAAAGATCACTTTAGAACACTTTCACACTGATCAGAACACTCTGTTTTGCTGCTACTGCTGGGGAGAAAATCATCTAGGGGCTCTCTGGAGGATTCTGCTATAATGCTAACAAAAAGTATTGTATTAGACATGTATCAGAGGGATTTTCAAAAAACCTCCACTTTAAGTTCTACATGAAATACTCTTCTTAAGCGACAAGCATAGCCCATGTCTCTCCTATTCTCTTCCCAAAAGCAAGACCCATTGTATTCTTTCTACTTTTGAGGTAGGATTATAAGTGTCTAACACGCCCTATTAAACCCCACTGTCAATGCCATCATGGTGTTACTTTATAACTCCAAAACTGAACTACACATTTTCCAAATATGTCAGCCTGAGTTTCATAAAGATAAGACTCACAGAATCTTAGACACTAGGAAAGAATTTAGAGGGCATTTTACCCAAAATGAACAAATAAACTCAAAAAATGGTATCCCCAGAGTATATGAAGGATACTCTAGAGGATACAAGATGCCATAGAATGAACTTGACTCAACTCCTAGAAGGATCATTTTTACTCAAATATTTCTGAATAGAGATTTAATTGTGAGACAAAACATTTTCAGGCACTAATATATGCTGGGGACATTTCAGATTTTTTTGTCATCAGGTTAGAGAATCCATGTTTGACTAGATACAAAAATCCCTTCTACGCAAAGAAACGATAATTATAAATCATGGCTACTATCAACTAAGTACTTACAATATGCTAGACACTATAGTTGGAGTTTTACATATGTTATCTCAGTCCTCCAAACACTACCAGGTAATAGCAATAATTGTTTCTATGTTACGAGGAAGGAAACTAAGGTGAAAAAAGGTGAAAAACCTTTCCCATGTTCACCCAGCTAGTAATAGGAGTTGGTATGTGGCCCAGGGCCATCTGGCTCCAACTGTGATCTTAATTGCTGCCTCAGAAATGTGAAACTGAGGCACAGAAACCCTGAGTCTTAAATTAGAAAAGCCTTAAAAAAGCCACATGCTTTTCTGTCTCTCAAGTTTTCCCAGCTATAAGATTAGAATACCTATCTCTTCCTTCATGATAATGAGGATCCAGAAGTTTATGTGATATATATGCTCTCAGCATCCTATGTTAGAGCTGAAAAGAAGCTTGGTCACATAAAAACTTGTACATGAATGTTTATGGCAACCTTATTCATAATAGCCAAAAAAATGGAAACAACCCAAATGTCCATCAACTAATGAAGAAACAAAATGTGTTATGTCCATACAATGGAATATTTTTCAGCCATAAAAATTAGGTATTGATATACGCTACAATGCAGATGAACCTTGAAACATATTAAGGGAGAGAGGCCAGACAAAAGAATCACATATATATGATTTCATTTCTATGAAATGTCCAGAATAGGCAAATCCATAGAAACAGAAAGCAGATTAGTGGTTACTAGGAAGTCAGGGTATGGAGTAGCAGGTTAGGAGCAATGGACAGTGACTACTAATGGGTATAGGATTTCTTTCTTAAAAAAAAAAAAAAAGGATTTCTTTCTTTCAGGGGGTGAAATGTTCTATAATTAAATCGTGGTGATGGTTGCACAACTCTGAATATATTAAAACCCAGTAAATAATACCTTCAAAAAATGAATGTTATAGTCTGTAAATTACATATCAATAGAGCTGTTTTTTTAAAAAAACCAAAACTTTGGAGGCCACTGTGGCAAAAGAAATATACTTAAAGATACTTTGGGGATGCTTGACTGGCTCAGTGTGAAGAGCATGCAGCTCTTGATCTCGAAGTCATGAGTTCAAGCCCCACTTTGGGTACAGAAGTTACTAAAAAAAATGAACTTTAAAATAAAAAAAATACTTTGGACTAAAGCATCACAGAAATATTGTACTACACTTTATATATTATACATTTCATGCTTATAAAGACAATGTTAAATACATTGTAAAAAAAAAAAATCCTGTTCTTCTACTACCTCTGCTGGTTGTTATCTTGTTCAAGGAGAATCTTAATTCACTTCAAAGTACTCAACTCCTCTAGGTCCTGAATACCCAGTTAATAAAATGATAAAATACAATCTAAACTGGCTGCTGATGGAAACCCCTGGGGCTTGTCCTGCTTAAAAAGAGAAAGGGAAAAAAAAGCCTCAATACTCACCAAGGGCCTACATTCAAGGCCAGAAAGGATAACAAGAATCTATATCTAGTAGAAATGCTATCCCTGTATATCCTTTTGGGAACAGCTTACCAGGATTTTCTACAGAGAAATTAGGCAAAGGAACCTCAACTACGAAGACACTGCTTCATTAAAACAGTTGTCAACATTAAAATCCTTACCTTCATATGCTTCAGCATAACATAAACACATTATCATACTTTCATTTCAATGGTATTTATATAAGGTACATATTTTTATCCCCATTTTATGGATAAGTGAGGCACAAAGTCATCCAGTCAATGAGAAGCAGAGCCAAGATTCAACATCCATGTAAATCCCAAGTTCTCTGCTCTTTTGTTATGTCATGTTAATATTTGCTTTCTCCCTTCATCTCTCTTGGCCATCTATCTTTCACCAGATC
The DNA here is from genome assembly GCF_048418805.1 of Vulpes vulpes. Taxonomy (NCBI): domain Eukaryota; kingdom Metazoa; phylum Chordata; class Mammalia; order Carnivora; family Canidae; genus Vulpes; species Vulpes vulpes. Next base: position 16,121,933 of record NC_132789.1, on the reverse strand, counting down.
GAAAAGCAGAGTTGAGACTGTTTATGCTCACATTATTTTATAACATGAACTTACCCCAAGAAATAATTTCCCCTTTAATCATTCTGGTTTGCTGTATTCCTTGCATAGGTGTCCATAAGAAACACTTGTGCAGAATTAAGTATTAAGTCAACGCTGCTGAACAAATAAATCTGGCTAGGTGTATCCAGTTAGTTTAATTTTTCATAAGTAATGAATGAAGACTCAAAACCTAAAAAATCTTACAAAATCCCTTCCCAGTTGTTGCAAAAGGTTTTAGAACTGAATCAGAAATGTTGCTACTAACCTGACCTTGAAACAACTTCTTGAAGAACTGTCCAATTCTTCCTTTCCAGATAATCAAATGATGATTCAATCCCCTAGAGGGGCGGTGTGCAGGTAAGATCTTTATTTCTACCTATCATCTGGATTCTCACCTTTCACATGTGTTGATATTTCCTGCAAGCAGCTATTTTCCAAGGTATTAGGCATCTTTTTTTCCCCTTTCTTCCCTGTCTCCCTCCCCCTCCTCCCCACTCCCAGTCTCTCCTCAACCTCTTCTCCCCTTTCTCTAGTAGTAGCATTTACCTCACACTTCCTAGTGAGGCATGAAGGTTTTGACCAGTCTCAGAGTATCCATGGGAAGCAACTATGACAAACTAATGAAATAAGGTCACACATTACTACCCACTGAATTAGTGGAAATGCCAAGAATTTACCATGTGTTGCTCTAGCTAAGCCTTTTCCAAAGATCTAAGCATGACCTATGGAATGACACCAGACTAGAATTTCTTTATTCCTCTGATGACTAAAGAGTTAACAGTTCTTTTTTCAACACATAAGAAGGACTGAGGTACCATAGCAAATTCAGCTTTTAATTTTCAAAAGTAGGTGGATTTGGAGACCAGGGCATTAACAACATTCCTGCATTTGTTATAAAGGTATGTTCTGTATTTAAATTAGATTTCTACCTATTCAGCGCTCAAACTTCTTTGCAATGATTTTGTAATTTTGACCTTGGTTAATTAATACTTTTATCATGTCACCCTATACAGGTACAAGTAAACAATTTTTACTTAATATGAAATAAAAAGAACAAATTTTAAATACAGACACACACATATCTCCTTTCACATTTAAATATGAAGAAATGTACATTCACAAATGTAACATCAATGAAAATCATTTGCTCTAGTAATTTTCCCCAAGTTTTCAGTTTAAAGAAGGCACCATTTAATATTTGAACTAAATGCATTAACATACTTTTGTCTATGACAGACTTAATTACTCTAAGTAAGGAATCAGACCTTTAGAGCTTTCTGAACACCAGAAATCATTAGGCACAGCTCTTTCACTTTAAAAACGAAAAAACTCCCAAGTTAAGTGATTGTCAAAGTCTCACAGCTGACTAATGACAGATAGGGGTTTTAGCTCCTGACTCCTAGTTCATATAGCTAAAGTTCTCAGGTGAAAAATATTTAACTTGTTGATGTCAACGCCAAAGGCAACAAAAATCAGAACTACCCTTACCATATGTATGACTGACATCACACAGTCACTCTGGCTTCCACTTTCAATATTTGATACCATAAATTCTTAACTTGTGACTTACCCTGCTGAGTTGATCCAATAACCTCTGGTTCTGTTCTGATAATTCCTGGACAGCTCGTGTTTTTTCTCTATCTGCTTCCCGTAGGTGAACTTGCTGCCTCTCCAACTCATCCTGAAGTTGTTTCACATCACTCTCCAGTTCTGACACACGTCCTTCCCATTCCCCTTCTCGGTTCTCAAATCGTCTTCTTAGTTCATGTTTCTCTTGTTCTAAGTGCTGGGTGAGAAGCAAAGAGATTTTAAAATTGTTCAAAATTTGCAGTCTTTTCCTGTTTTCTCTTCTCACACTTTCCTAACTTCTCTTTCCCAGTCAGTCAGCACAAAGAAACACTCTGCCACATGGGAAAAGTTGCCCATTTCACAGCTATGAAAATATTCCCTTCTTTCACAGTAGAGAAAGAGTTGGTTTCACAAAGAGAATGTCATTCCTATTTAAAATGCTTAATATTACTATGTTTATTCTTGTCCTTGAAAATGGGATTGTAGACTTAGGAATTCACTTGAAATTCAGCAAGTCATCCAATTAACTGGTGAACTATACATTTAAACAACTTAAGATGAGTGCTTAAGGCTTCTTTTGGAATCATCTATTATGCCTGGCATAATACCAGGCACTTAGAATCAAAGAATTTTCAGAGAATGGAAAGAACTCCAGAGATCTTTCAGATTAACCATCTTTTCTTACAAATGAGGTAACAGAAGATAAGAGGTCAAGTAACAAGCTCAAGGTCAATACTAGTAAACAGCAGAGCTAGGATTGTGTTTAAATCATCTGACTCTGTTTAGTGCTCTAAATCACAATTCAATAAATATTTTTTGTGATATACAGCATTGTATTTCGATATCAAGTAAGTTCAGCTTCAGGTCTACTTTAAATCATTAGCCTTGTATATTTATTTCTGGTCCATCCATTCTTTCTTAAGTACCTTAAATACCATTCTAAGTGCCAATGGGTCAGCCACTGTGCTGGGGATACAGTGAAGAGTAAAACAGACCTGGTCCTTGGATTTACGGAGCTTCCATTCTAGTGGAAAAGACTGATAAAAGGAGTAAGTTGTGTGTGACAAATGGTATGCAGTAAAAGTACAGGTGTCTTAAAGTAGCAGCTCAATAAAAAAGGATGCTTTTGAAGGAAATATCTATTTGTTTCTGTGAGATAAATATGGATGTCTCTTTACAGAGGCAAGTATGCTCTACTTAAAAGGCATATTATGGGGGATCACTGAGTGGCTCGGTGGTTTGGTGCCTTCCTTTGGCCCAAGGCATGATCCTGGAGTCCTGGGGTTGGGTCCCACATCGGGCTCCTTGCATGGAGCCTGCTTCTCTCTCTGTGTGTCTCTCATGAATAAATAAATAAAATATTTACTTAAAAAAAAAAGCACACTATGTACAAGAAAGCAAAGTCTATACCCCAAGGAGTATATTAAAAAGAAGTTAGGGATCCCTGGGTGGCGCAGCGGTTTGGCGCCTGCCTTTGGCCCAGGGCGCGATCCTGGAGACCCGGGATCGAATCCCACATCAGGCTCCCGGTGCATGGAGCCTGCTTCTCCCTCTGCCTGTGTCTCTGCCTCTCTCTCTTTCTCTCTGTATGACTATCATAAATAAAATAAAATAAAATAACTTAAAAAATAAATAAATAAATAAATAAAAATAAGTTAAAGCAATGGTCCTTAATTAAGGGGAGCTCTCAGAAAAGCTCATATACCCACCTGGACCCCAATCCTAAAGATTATGGTTAGGAATGGGATGAAACCTAGACATGCGTCTATCTATCCATCTATCTGCCTATCTATATTGGCTCTACAGGAAATTCTGATGCAGTGAAGGTTGATAACAAGCACTGCTATTGTTTCAACAAGCTAAGATAAGCACAGGAATCTTCTTCTTCAAGGTAGTCAGTCATCTCTTCTACTTGGGAAGCTATGCTCTTATTCTACCCAAGTTCTCACTCCTTGAATATTTTTTGGAATGCTTCTTTTGGAAAGCCTTAAGGGCCAGTGTACAGTTATACAAGAAAATGAAAACCAATCCCCTTACTTCACATCTAAGATGTGTCTAAAAAAGAGATCACTCCATTTCATCCTGTCATCTTATTCTCTTTTGCTGAGTGACTTGTTGATGTATCTAAAAGTCAAATTTATCCCCCAAAGATGAAAATATATCATGACAAAGCAGTCAAAATAACGTGCCAAAAGATAAAACCAGTGATCCAAAATGAAAATTCTGATCACGTTAGTAAAGGCAGTTTTTACAAAAATAAATGTATGGTTTCCCAGGTTGACAGTTTCTGGGAGATAACTCACTTGGATACAGTGTCTCTACTGTATTTGTTTAAAAATTACTTTATAGTTATACTTTATACAGCTTCAGTTTGGAGCATGTAAGGGAAAGGAAGGACAAGGGAGGGACTTCTACTCAACAGCATGAGAACTTTCTGCTTTATACTTCCCTCACACTGCTAAACTCCAAAAACGAGAATGTTTTAGTCACCGTAGAGACTTCAGAAAGATGAAATGCAAAAACAAATGCTAATTGCAATCCTAAAATTGTGATACTTGGTTTTATTCAGTTTTTCCAAAATGAGAAAGACTGAGCAGAAGGCAACAGCAAGAACTCAGTAATCACAGTGTTACTGAAAGGCCAGATAAATTAGGCTTGTGTTCTAAAAGAACAGAGAGACTTAAAAATATTCAGCAAACAGCTGTTAGTGAACAGCCCAACCAAGCAACTCAAACAATCCAATCCACTTGGAGTTGGGGGAGGGGTTGATACAGGTGGTGCTGATCAGTGTAGTCTGTCCTTATAGTTCTTTGGTCATGTGACAAACTTCCTAATTCAGGTTTCCCTGAACACTGAAAAAAAACAATCAAGACTCTCCTATTAACATACAGAACATACAGAATCTAGCCTTTTGTTTACTCAGAGAAAATAAAGGTTTCCTAAAATTGTATTTTCAACTAAGTGTTAAATTAACCAGGAAACTCTAGACAGCATATTAGAAGTATGACAGTCAGGGGTCATATGTCATTTTATTTTATATTATGTGTCATTGTATATGTTTTATTTAGTTTATATGCTATTTTAAAGTTAACATCTACACCTGAAACGAATAATAATGTTACATTATATATTAGTTATTTTTCAATAAACAAAAGAAGGAAAGTTAACAGCAAGACTGTCAAGGTCATCAAAAACAAGGAAAGTGTAAGAAAGTGTTACAGCAAAGACGAAATTAAGATAGGAAAACTAAATGCAATGTATTCAGGATGGGATCCTGGAATAGAAAACACAATAGGTAAAAACTAAGGAAAAACTAAAGAGTATATAGTTAACAATTTATCAGTGTTGATTTTTTTTCATTATGGCAAGTGTACCATAACAATACGTTAATAACAGGGGAAATTGGGTGCAGAGCATATGGAGACCTACTGTACCATCTTTCCATGTTTTCTGTAAATTTGAAACCATTCTTAAAAAAAATAAGGTTTACTGAAAACTCTGAAAAAATAAAATATCATCAGCCCATCTAACATTGGTTGTTACAGAAAATGGATTTCTGCAAAGAATCAAAAAAGCAACACCATTCTCCTAAGTCCAGGATATGGTTCTTGAAAAATACAATGAAAAAGTACCATTTTTAAAGTGGGCCAAGTATTGAATACAAATAAGGGCCTCTGGGTTTGCCTCCCCAAATCTACTAGTGACTGTCATTATGTGATAACTTTCATTTTACTTGTTTTGCCCTTTAAAAAACTATACTAGAATCATTAAGAACTGGCCTACGGAAGAGAGAAGAAAATGTAGTTGAGGAAAAAGACTATCTCTGCAGTAAGAGATAATTTACTCTCAGCTGGAATAGGAAAAAAGGGGATCTTGCATGTTAAAAACCAAAATATTTAATTTCTGAAGTGTTTAAATGCGAGTTAATGTCTTAGTTCACATTTTGGGGGAAAAAAACTAAGGACTTGGGTGGATATAAGACTTAAAAGCAAAATGGCTCACTGTAGATGCAGATTTTTTTTTAAATCTATAAAAAAAAAAAAACAACTCCGCATGTTGAGTGTGGAGCCATTGGAAGGGGATGGACTCACCCCCCAGAGATCAAGACCTGAGATGAGATCAAGAGTCCAGCACTCAACAGACTGAGTCACCCAGGTGTCCCCAGAAGAAATACATCTTAATAAATAACTTTAAGAATGGGGCACCTAGATGGCACAGTCCGTTAAGTATGGGATTCTTGATTTCAACTGGGGTCTGATCTCAGGGCCCTGAGATGATGGGAGCCAGGTGTGGAGCTCTCTCCTCCCTTGCCCCTCCCCCTACATTCTCTCTCTGTCTCTCTCTCTCTCTAAAATAAATAAATAAATCTTAAAAAAAGAAAACTTTAGGGGGCACCTGGTTGGCTCGGTTGGTAGAGTGTGAGACTCTTGGTCTTCAGTTGTGAGTCTGAGCCCCACTGTGGGCTAGAGATCACCTAAAAAAAAAAATCTTAAGGGGTGCCTGGGTGGCTCAGTCAGTTAAGCCCCAGACTCTTGATTTGGACTCAGGTCATAATCTCAGAGTCCTGGGATTAAGCCCCACATGGGACTCTGTGCTCGGTGGGGAATCTGCTTCAGGATTCTCTCTCCTTCACCCACCCCACAAATAAATAAATCTTTAAATAAATAAAATATTTTTAAAAATTACTTTAGAACTTTTAAGCATGTGGGAAAATAATTCTGTGAATGAATACAATATAGTCAATTTAAGGGTGGGGAAAAAATAATCAAAATCTTCCAGTCTTTCAAATTGAATTTAACCTTCATTTTAACCCTAAGAGATACACAGCTAAAAAATATTCTGTTAATCTTTAAACCATTAAGGACTTTAAAAAACGTGCCCTCAACGAGAGAGCAGTATAAAATCAAGACTTTATGTTTTATTTATTTTTTTAAGGTTTTATTTATTTATTCACGAGAGACAGAGAGAGGGTGGGGGGGCAGACACAGGCAGAGGGAGAAGCAGGGAGCCATGCCGGGAGCCCAAGGTGGGACTCAATCCCAGGACTCCAGGACCACGCCCCAGGCCGAAGGCAGGCACTAAACTGCTAAGCCACCCAGCGATCCCCAAGACTTTATGGTTTAAATGACAAAATAAGATCTTAGGTTTGGCATATAGAACTGGAAAGGTATTCAAATATTAACTAATGAATAGGTAGAAAAAAACCTTGACAGTGGCTTGTTGGTCCTCAAATTAGAATGGTGCCAATTTTGAAATAGTAAGGGAACAAAGGGGACTAAAGAAAAAAAGTCTCATTATTTAACAGTTAAGCCAACATTCTCTAGGAGTCCACTCGTGTTAATTTTTCAAACCAAATCTATGAGAAAATGTGTTTGACTCCACTGACATTTTGTGGAAAATTACAAATGCTTTTTAAAGTAAGGGCCAGTCCCCTACTCTTAAATATCTAATTTAATTGAAAATATAGCAAAGTGGCAGCGTTAGACTTCAGATAGTATTTTATCTAAAAATCTAAAATCTAGGCTGCCTAAAAAAATATACTGGGAGGAAAATTCACTTGCAGGTATCAAATGAAATCATTCTCTACTAGGTTTCTGTCAACTAACAAGAAATAAAAGAATTAACAAGGGAACAATGACAATATCTTTACGAGATATTTCTAAATGTACTTTTAAAAAAACTAAAAATTTTTAATGATCATCTTGAGATATACCTTGAAGAAATAGTATAACAGAACCTTCCAATACTCATCTGCAGGAATGATCAATTTTGTTATGTATACTCACACTTTTAAAAAAATAAACATTTTAAAAATGTGAGTATACATAACAAAATTTACCATCGTAACCATTTTACGTGTACAGCTGAATAGTGTTAAGTACATTCACACTCTTGTGCAACCACAACTTCCATAAATTAGAATAAATGTTTAACAGTAGAGTTCACATGGTAACCTGTAGAGGAATGAAGATTTTAAAAACTAGTTTAAGAGCTTTAAACTATTCTATTACTGTCCATTTGTTAATAACAAAAAGTCAAAGATTATTCTTTTACAAAGGAACCCTTCTTGTTACAGAATTTTTATTTTTCTTTTGTTGAAGAAATGTACAAAGGCTCTGCATGGAACCCAGGATGTGTGTTATTGCACACTAAGAATTACTCTGAAATCTATCAGTAATCAAACTGATATGTTCCTTTCAAGTTAGCTGTCTCTTCAATCAAGTCCCTCACTGAAAGAATTTAAAATCACAAGTATAAATCTCTGCAGTAGTCCTTCTATATAGAGTCATGTAACCGAATCCCATTTTTTTTAAAAAAAGACACCCTTTTATTTTAGACCTCTATTTCAAGTGAAAATTAAGCAATTCAATTCATTGGGTTGCTTTTTTGGCAGTCTACCTATAGGTTTCACAAACCACTTTTCAGAGAGGTATCTCAGGAGTTCATCGACTGGCAGACCTAGTTAAGAGGCCAACTGAACTACAGGGCCTTCACTGGTTTCCTGTTTTCCTTCCTAATTTGTGATTGATAGGTCACTAGACTACAAACACAGGCTTAAATCTTATTACAGAAAAGTTTCTGAATCTACATTCTGACTGTTCAACCAGTAGCATAGATACAGAAGCCGACTAGGGTCAATTTCACACCTTATTCAGGACTGTATTCTTGTAGCTAAGAAAAAGAACTGGTTGCAACCATACTGGGTAACATTAGTAAATGCACAGGCAGAAAAAAATAAGCTCCTCTCTACTGCCACAGATGCCCCCCCACCCCCTTTTGAAAAAAATCTCTTTGATTTTTAGAAAGGCTGGCATTCCATACCACTCTCAAGGCCCTTTTCCAGGAAAGGGCAAGAAAACAAACAGGCATAGCTCTGAAAGACTTTGGTCCAGAAAATTGGTAGAAATCTTAGACACTTTAAGAGGTATTTATAACAGCTAAAGTAATATGGTTCTCATAAATTGCACTGGCCATTGAATTGCATGCATGAGGCCCAGAACACAGAAGGGTACTGTTTAAATACAAAATACACATAAATACCGAGGTCCAAATTAAATCCACTACCAACAGTCACATGCTGAGCCCAGGCTTGCCTGATTTCTGCAATAGGACCACATTTCCTAATCCCTGAGTATTTGAAGGCTATATAAAGCTCCTTTAGGGGCAGTTGTTTCCCACAACTCTGAGCTGCCGAGAAGTTAAGACAAGGGCATCTGGAGGCCTTAACGCCAAAACTGGAAGGCTTTAGGCTAACACCCTGATTAGAGATTAACTACTCTGGAAACCTGGGGCATATTTTAAATGCTTCCCGACTTTCTCATTTCTGTGTGTAGACATCACCGCAGCGCTGTATAAATTAGCCATACTGTAAGCTCTATTTCAGATGCAGTGTACAGTACATATATAGAACGGCCCACAGCGGGTCTGGCTGGGGCTGTGCCTGGACTCATTTGCTGAAGTCAGGTGGATTCAGTGTTGTCCCGGCCTGATCACTGAAAACCTCCATCCTACCCCTCCGTCCGGGTGGTTTCCCGTAGAGGCAGCGTGAGCAAGGAAGGAATGGGGTGGGTGAGTGGCTCCCCACGCTTCCTACCCAGCCCACCACGAGGGACGTCCTCACCTCCAGCTTGTCTGTCAGCTCCTTGTGCATCTGCTCGTACTGCCGGCTCATGTCCTGGTTCCGCTCGAGCAGTGCCTTGCCCAGCCGGGCCGCCAACACGAGATCCTTCTCCTTCTGCCGGATCACCGACAGCAGCTCGGGATCCTGGGCGGGCGGCGGCTGCAGTTCGGACCCCTCGGCCGGAGGCCCGACCTCGGCCTGAGAATGCTCCCCCGGGTCTGACGGCCGTTCCCCGGCCGCCAGCAGCGCCAGCTCCTCCTCTAACGCCAGTTCCAGCTCCCCGGGGCCCCCGGGAAAGGAGATGAGGGCGGCGGCGGCTGGACTCCCGACTGCGTCCGCGGCCGCGGCGGGCAGCTCCATGCAGCAGGCGCTGTCCGGCTCGGCGGGTGCTGAAGCGCGGCCGGCCAAGCCCAGGCAGAAGGCGGACATGGCCCGCGCGCGCGGAGCCCGCAGCGGTGCGGCCCGGCCGGCGCGCGCCAGGCTGCAGGGGGGAGGGGCCCCGCCGCGCCGCCCCGCGCCCCGCGCCCCGCGCCTCGCCCCGCGCCGCGGCACGCGCCCCCCGGGTCCCCGCGAGCCCTGGGCGCGGCGCGCGCCGGCCCGCCCCTCCCCCGCGCCGGCGGCACGCGCCCCCTCCCCCCGCCCCGGGGCTCAGCCGCTCGGCGCGCGCTGGGGAAGAGGAGGGGGTGGCAAAGGGGAAAGGCTGAGGAAAGGAAGACCGAGGAGCAGCGAAGCGGGAGGGGAGGTTGCGAGGAACGCCGCCGCCGCCGCCGCCGCCGCCGCCGCCGCCGAGTTTTCAGCCGCCCTGTTGCTGCTGCCGCTGCCGCCGCCGGCCGGGCAGCGCCTCACGGGGCGGGCTGCGCTCCGCTGTCGCTGCGACGCTCGCTGCTGCTGTTGCTGCTGCCGGCGGCCGCTCTCTGCAGCCGCGCTCCATGTCCCTCGGCTCGGCGGCAGCTCCAGCAGCAGCGGCGGCGGCGGCGGCTGCTGCAGGCGCCGAGGCGGCGGCTCCACATCGCGCGCCGCGCAGCCGGGCGGGCTCCTTCCTGCCTCCCTCAGCGCCTCCCGCTTACCGGGCCGGCCGCACCCCGCCCCGGGCTTCCGGCCGCGCCCCCTTTCCCCGCCCCTTGCCGGCGCCTGACGCGCGCGGGCACCTGTTCGCCGCGCCCGCGCGGGATTCGCCGGCTCGCGGGTCTCCTCAGCAGCGCCCAGGTGGCGCCGGCAGCCTTAACCCCTGCGCCGCCTCAAGCCTGAGGGCGGCTGCGCGCGCCGCCTGCGGAGGCGGCTGGCGCAAGCCTAACGGTCCGGGCGGCTCCCCGGCGCGGCCACGCCCCCCGCCTTGCGCCCTCGTCGGGTGTGGGCCCGCCCCCGGCACGTTCACCTCGGGGTGTGGCCTCGCGCTCACCTCGCCGCGCGGCCCCGCCCCCCGCCGCGTTCCCACCTACGAGCGCGGCCCCGCCTCCGGGCTCGCGCCCACTCGGGGGTGGGCGTCTCTCGGGGCGGGTGGACGTCAGTTCTGTCGCGCCTTAGGTGGCCTCCGAGAGGACTGCGGACATTCTTCCAAGGCCGAGAGAGACTCGTGGCCACGGAATTTCGGCCTGGGCCCCCACCGGAGCTCGGCAGTCAGGAGGGGGAGCCCTAGAGAGCAAGAGCGGGGGAGGGATGACTTCAGAACCCCGGCATTTTAATGATGATGACTCAGGGATATGAGGGACCAGATGCCTTGGAGATCAACAGCCCCGAGAGAAACGATTATGTGGAGAAATAACGGAAACTGTTCGCAGATGGGAATATGAAGCAAAGAATCGCCGCGATCATGATTTTTGTCTATTAGGTACTTAGTATGGGCCGTGCCCTGTGTTGCGTGCTTTGCACTCGTTATCTTCGATAATCCTCACGAGAACCTGTCAAGTGGGCGCTGTCGCTCTCCGCATTGTACAGGCAGGAAAATTGAGGCCTCAAGAGGTCGAGTTAGCGGCCCAGGTCATTACGAGAGAGCGTATCCAGGCAGGCTGACTCCAGGGTTCCCGTAAACCATTCTTCTTTCCTTGCCTCACTCGTGAGAAGTCTCGAGGAAGATAAGTAGTAATTTGTGACCAAGGTGGCCTGGTGGCCATCAGGAAGCGTCCTGCAATGGTCAAAACGAGAATCGAAGAGCCTCCTGGGAGATTCCAGGCAGTTCTTGCTTTAACCAGACAGGTGATGCTCTGTCTCCTGTTTTCAGGAACAATCCCATCTGAAGCTAGAATTGGTCCCTCTTCTTTTCCTCTTTTTTTTTTTTTTAATTTTTATTTATTTATGATAGTCACAGAGAGAGAGAGAGAGAGGCAGAGACACAGGCAGAGGGAGAAGCAGGCTCCATGCACCGGGAGCCTGATGTGGGATTCGATCCCGGGTCTCCAGGATCGCGCCCTGGGCCAAAGGCAGGCGCCAAACCGCTGCGCCACCCAGGGATCCCTCTTCTTTTCCTCTTGAATAACAACCCACTTTTGAGTTAGGTCATACCTGGATTCTTTTCATCGCAGTGAGGTGGAAATTTCAGGACACCAAGAGGCTGAAAGGGGTCAAATGGCTTCTCCTGATTTTTATTCTCTATTAAATTCAGAGACTATCAATATTCTAGTGCAGACATGACTTTCTACCCTTAGACTGAACCGCGCGGGTCTGGTTTTGTTTGCTTGTTGATTGGAAAGGAGGCAGACAACTGAGGGATTCCCTCATCGATCTTAGAGCTAAATTTAGGAAGTTGATCACGGTACTGTTCTAGCAACAGTGGACTGTTCTCTTTTTATTATGCCCCCTTGAGGGGAAATTGCAGGCCCGCGGTGAGATCCAACTGCAACCCCCTTTGGTCTTTTTGGATCACACACACAAAAAAGATACATTTCTCCATAATCTATTTATAGAGACACAAATCTCAAGAGCAAATAGAAATCCTTATCAAGAAAAAGTTTCAGAGGGGGGAAAATCTTTCAAATGCTTTTAATGAAGCATATAACTTTAATATCTACACCAATAGTAATAGTGTGTAGGCATGTAGATGTACAAAAAAAAGGGGGTCAGCTCTTTATTTTTTCCTTGATGCAGACTTGGCAGCCTATTTTTCCTGAAAGGTCTTTGACTTGCCTTTCTTGAATTCAATGGCCCTACTCTACCAGACATACCTGTTAATGTGAAAACGAACTACAAATAACTCTACGTCCTAAATATTCTTCTAAACAATGTTCACTCACCTAAACGGACGAGGAGGTGATGATTTGCTATTGTATATTTGCCCTAAGCACTATCTTTCTGTAAACAGTCAAAGACCAGCTCAAGTTTGGAGAACTATTTAGGATCATGGTTATGGGGCGCCTGGGTGGCTCAGATAGTTAAGCATCTGACTCTTGATTTCAGCTCAGGTCTCAATCTCACGCCCATGAGTTTAAGCCCCACATTGAGCTCCACCCTGGGCATGGAGCCTGCTTAAAATAAATAAATAAATAAATAAATAAATAGATAAAAATAAAAACACTTAAACTTGTTACATGTTACTATAATGTATTTTTATGAAAATAAATATATATTCCCAATTTTTTTTTTAAAAGTGAGAAAAGTGGCAGCATTTTTCACTTACACAATTCTTTTTAATGTTTGACTTCGTAATAGAAAACTGGATTTTTATATCTGCTTCTCCTTTCAATTAGTGATATTTTATTTAGATTGAAATATATGAAGAAAATCTGGTCTCACAAAGATATAGTTAGGAAAAGAAGGAATATTTTAATAGCTTTTACAGATCTCTGTAGATATTTTTCCTTGATATTACATCAAAACTCGGCAAATAATAGCTTCTTAAAGATTATTTGCTATGTAGAATCTAAAACTTTATCAAGGAAATACACTAATCTATGTTTCACAACATGTATGATTGATTCTGTAACAGCACATACTGGTCATTTGGAAAATATCGGTTCACTAAACTGTACAGATCTTCCAAATATTGTAACATGTCATTATACTATATTTTAAAAATCAGTGTCATTAATATCACCACTAATCTCATCAGAAAAGTCTTCAAGTATTGGCAAGCTATCAAGCTCATTGAGGTGGATATGAATTTTTCAAAATCCTAACTTCCACCTAAAATCTCCAGTCTTGGGATGCCTAGGTGGCATCCTTCATTAAGCATTTGCCTTTGGCTCAGGTCATGATCTCAGGGTCCTGGGATCAAGCCCATGTCTGGCTCTCTGCTTGGTGGGGAGTCTGCTTCTCCCTCTCCCTCTCCCTCTCCCTCTGTGCTCACCCCCCACCTCAAATTAATTAATAAAGAAAAGCTCCAATCTTTTTTTAAAAAAGATTTTATTTATTTATTTATTTATTTATTTATTTATTTATTTGAGAGAGAGAGAGAGAGAGAGAGCGCAAGAGAGAGTACAAGCATGGGGGAGAGGAAGAGGGAGAGGGAGAAGCAGGCTCCTTGCTGAGGAGGAAGCCCCATATGGGGCTCAATCCCAGGACCCTGGGAGCATGGCCTGAGCCAAAGGCAGACATCCAACTGACTGAACCACTCAGGTGCCCCCAGTATTTATATTTTTAAGATTTTATTTATTTGAAAGACAGAAAGAGAGCACCAGTGGGGGTGGGGGAGCAGAGGGACAAGGAGAAGTAGACTCCCCACTAAGCAGGGAGCCTGATGATGTGGGGCTCAATCCCTGGACCCTGAGATCATGCATGACCTGAGCCGAAGACAGACGCCTAACTGACTGAGCCACCTAGGCCCTCCCTAGACAATTAGTATCATTAAGAAGTTAGTTTTGCTATTATTAACAAAGTTAGAATTACTAGCATTGGAATTATTATGAAAATAGTGTTTATTTCATAGATTCCCTGAAGGAATCTTCGGGACTTCCTGGAGTTTGTGAATCACACTTAGAGAACTGTTGGCTTAGAGCCTTTTAAAATCCTCTGGTTGGCCTTGACTTAGAAGAATGAACAAGTACCTGCCTACATGGAAATTAGTGCCAGGAATCAAAACTCGTCAAAGCAAAGTTATGAAAACCCTCAGGCTTCTGAGAAGCTTATTGTTTAGCCTATTCTGCTTTATACTATAATGATAATATCCGAAATATATTTAGCATTATATTCCTTACATCCTTTATATGACATCTGATTTAATCCTCATAATCACTCCATAATGCTAGTATGGAACACCAATATATGATGCTAGTAGTTTAGGCCCATTGGACCCTAAAGTGCTTGCCTGAGTTACTATGCTTCACTTTACATTTTTATCATTTACATATTACTTTAGATATACGTGCATTAGCATTGCTTTTGGTAACTCGATATTCTGGTTAAACCTGGGTACAACCCATCTTAACATACCATGGATGGATTTCTGCATGAGCGCTGTTACATCACTAAGGGCAAGTGTGAAATTGTCTTTCTTTAGAGATCCTGATATTTCCAAATATGACAACACTCATCAAATTTCCCCCCAGTTGTTTACTTTTTATTAACATCTTGATCTGCAAAAACTGGAAAGTGTAAAAGACAAAATATTTTCCAGAAAATTTGTTTTTGAAAAGTCAGGTGTTGAAGAAGCATGAAAAACTGGCAAACCATGTGATAAAGCAGTTCTGAGCTTGGTATTCTCATTCAGCAATTACAAGTGTGTGTGTGTGTGTGTGTGTGTGTGTGCGCGCACGCGCTTTTTCAGTTGTATATTTTATTTATGAACTCGTCGTGGGAACATAAAAGTCTCAAAGATTCCTCAAATGTTACCCAAAAGCTTTTTATATTTTTTGGAGACGAATTGGTTCAACATTTTGCAAAATGTAGTGTGTACACCCCTAGTGATTCTCAATTTGATTTTTAAGGGTAAAACATTAACTTCCATGGCTGGCATTCACTAGCATCAGCCTTGCCTGGTGTGGGAGTGTGTTTCCTCTGCTCCCCATTATAGTGCCTCCCTTTCCCTGCATGGACCCCTCCCAAGCCCCACCTAAATCCCAGCTGCCCTCTCATCAATAGGTTTTCACCTTTGATCGCCCCCTCACATCTTCCCCCTTACCCCTCCCAGGGTCCTCTCCTGGATCCTCAGCCCACACTTCTTGTAACCTTATTCCCAGATTAACATTCTGCCTAAATTTCCACTTCCAACCTCCCCATCCCCCATCCTGCTAGCCACTAGTTTCTCTCAGTACCAGCTACTTTACTTATTTGAATTCTCATCTTGCCCCTGCCCTGATGCCCTCTCCTCTGAACTTCTATCCCTTCCCACCACTATTCCTGTCCACTTTTTTCAGGTGAGAATTCCCCTCTCCCAAGGATTTTTTTTTTAAGATTTTATTTATTTGTTCACGAGAGACACAGAGAGATAGAGGCAGAGACATAGGCAGAGAAAGAAACAGGCTCCCTGTGGGGAGCGCGATGTGGGACTCGATCCCAGGACCCTGGGATCATGATCTGAGCCAAAAGCAGACACTCAACCACTGAGCCACCCAGATACCCCCAAAGATTTGTTTTAACACTTCAGGTCCCCTGTCCTTTTACCTCTGCCCATTATACCCTGGTTACAGTTATTTTCAGCCTCAGACTCCTCTCTGTCCCTTCTCATCAGGCATTTCCATCTTTACCCTCCATGATTAAGAGCTTGGACTCCTGAGCCAGGCTTCCCTGACTTAAGAGTTGGGTGATTGATCTGGGACCTATATGCCTCAGTATCCTCATTTAATTGTTCTTATCTAATGAGGTTGTTATAAAGACAAAAAGATTTCACACCTGTAAAGCACTTAAAATGGTTCTAGGCACATGGTAGCACAATGTGGGTGCTTGATAATCAAATGTGTAAAACAACCGAGCACAGATCTTTCCCTCTGACACCATGATCTTTCTTAACTTTTATGTTTGTTTTCTTTTCCCCCATATACGTATTTCCTTTTAAAATAAATGCATTAAATTATGGGGTGCCAAAAAAAATTATGGGGTGCCTGGGTGACTCAGTTGGTTAAGTGTCTGCCTTTGGCTCAGGTCCTGATATCAGGGTCTTGAGATCAAGCCCCACATTGGGCTCCCAGCTCAACAGGGAGTCTGCTTCTCTCTCTTCCCCTGACCTTCCCTCTGCTTATGTGCACACACTCTCTCAAATAAATAAAATCTTAAATAAAATAAATGCATTAAATTAAAAATTATAATATAGGTGGCAGCAGGTATGGCAAAACCATAGTGCCATGCAAATGATTAAAGTTGAGGTATAGTAGAATTATTGAAAGTGACAATCTGGGGTTCCTGGCTGAGATCTGCCATTAACCAGCTAAGTACCTTGGAACAAGGCATTCAACATGCTAGGGCTTAGTCAGTTAAGCATCAGACCCTTGATCTCACTCAGGTCTTGAACTCACGGTCATGAGTTTGAACCCTGCATTGGGCTCCACACTGCGTATGAGCCTACTTTAAGTAAAATAAAATAATAAAATAAAATAAAATAAAACAACAGGTTGCTAAATTTGACCATGCTGTTGCCTGAGAAAGTTATAGATGGGCTGGCTCTGCACAAGAGAGGCCATGATGTATGTGAGCCCAAGGGTATTTTTGGCTGGTTTCAGGAATTCCTACCAGGAAACCAGCCCAGCTAGAGCCATACCACTTAGGTAAACAAACAGATAAACAACAACAAAACTCTTCTGTTTGTGGCTGACTTACTCCCTATTCTCCCCTCCCTCTTCTAATGATGTGACTGTCTTCACTGCCCAAACTCATCAGAAAATGACTGCTTTATGTTCAAGGGTTGGCTATTTTTGGTTCTTCCAAAGCCCACACCTAGAAAGATTTGTGATTTAATTTTCTTGCTGTTCATGTTTTCCTGCTTCTTTTTAGCAATCTTGGCCTAAACATACTGCTGATGTGTTTTGCTGCATATATATCATTCATCTGATGCTATTTTTAGACATTTCCTCCTTTTATTTCATTTTAAGGATTTGCCAAACATTTGTTGCATGTTGTCCTTTCTGCATCAGGTTCTGGCTTAATCTGTTTGGCAGGCAAGTTATTTGTATCTATTGATACTGCTCATAATAACAATTTCTTAGGGATCCCTGGGTGGCTCAGCGGTTTAGCGCCTGCCTTTGGCCTAGGGTGAGATCCTGGAGACCCAGGATGGAGTCCCAAATCAGGCTCCGGGCATGGAGCCTGCTTCTCCCTCTGCCTGTGTCTCTGCCTCTCTCTCTGTGTGTCTTTCATGAATGTATAAATAAATAAAATCTTTTTAAAAAAATCTTAAAAAAATAATTTCTTCAGTGAATTTACACCATTTTTCCTTGTCCATTTAAAGGAAACTGATTGTAGAAATGGTATATCATCCAGTTGCCAGGCCAACTGAAAACTTCCACTGGTGGGTAGGTAAAATAACTTTAATCTATTTTTCGTAGTTTGTGTTATCATTGCTACTATTGTCCTTGCTTTTAGTAAAAAGTCTTTGTGGTCCTCTTGAAATTTTCCTGTTATCAGAAGAAAAATTGTCATTTTCTGAAGGGTCAAGGTTTCACTGCATGTCCTATAGAACGTAGCTATGTTTGTGTCTTCTGGAGTGTATGTGTAGGTGTGAGATATGTAGGCATGTTACGTGTTCCTGGAAGATAGCTGGAATAACACACCAGCTAATATAATTTAATTTCTAATTAACAGCAACTAGAAGAACTACGTTTTTGTTGGTGATTAAATATTTTTATGGGTGAATTTAATTTTTTTAAATTCATAAATTATATTAGTGCTTGGGTGGTGCAGTTTGTTAAGCACCTGACTCTTGGTTTTGGCTCAGGTCATGATCTTGGGGCTATGAAATTAAGCCCTGCATTGGGATTTGTGCTTGGCATGAAGTCTTCTTGAGATTCTCCCTCCCTCTCCCTCTATGCCTCCCACTCGTGCTCACACTCTGTCTCTCTCAAATAAAATAAATCTTTAAAAAATAATAAAATTCCCAAATTATAAGAAAAGTCAGTGAGTTGTATAGTTTATCAAGACAGTGGGCAGTGAGTATCTACTGAATAACCATCAGAAATTGTTATGGACTTGGTATTAAAATATGAGACCATAGGATTTATGAAAACATGATCCCTATCCTTAAGGAGGATTCTATCATTGCTTGTGTAAGAGAGTGTGGTCAGGCTGGGCATCCACCAGTCACTGTGGCTTGTCTGTAGCTTACATCAGAGGAAATACATATATAGTGGTTAAGAACATAACTTCCAGGGGAAGACCCAGTTTCAAGCTAAGGCTTCACTGGTTAATAGCTGAATAACCCTGGGAAAATTAGCTAACCTCTGTGTAACCAGGTATTGTGTAGTAAATAATTTTGTTCACTAATATTTTTATTCACTAATGTTTTTAAGACCTAGTACAGTGCCTAACATATAGTAGGAACTAGATAAATTTTTATGATGAATGAATATGCATGTAAAACACTAAGACATTACTTCTTCATAGTCAGTGCTCACTCAATAAGATGTTGAAAAAGGATCCTGATCTCAGAATGCCAGATTTATCACAGATTAACATGGTCTATATAGTTTGTATTAAGCTCTTCATTTACTTAGAACATTTATTGTTCTGTGGTGTTTGGTTGGTTTTTCTACAGGTAAAACAGAGGCATATATGCTATGGTACTTGTACTCAAAAGGTTTAAAATTTAATAAAGGATAGAAAACATGAACAGAAATAACTATAGGGGCACCTGGGTGGCTCAGTAAGTCAAGCATCAGACTCTTGATTTCAGCTCAGGTCATGATCTCAGGATCGTGAGAGATCAAGCCCTGCATTGGGCTCTATGCTCAGCAGGGAGTCTCCTTGAGATTCTTTCTCTCCCTCCCTCTCATTTGCTCTCTCAAATAAATAAATCTTAAAAAAAAAAAGAAGTAACTATAAATATACAGTTGATGTGTCAACAAGTTTGAGTTTGAATTGCGTGGGTCCACTTATACGTGGATTTTTTTTGATAACTGCAGTACAGGATTGTAAATATATTTTCTTTTCTTTTTGATTTAATAACATTTTTCTTCTCTAGCTTACTTTATTATAAGAATACAGTCTAGAGGGCAGTCCCGGTGGCGCAGCAGTTTAGCACCACCTGCAGCCCAGGGCGTGATCCTGGAGACCCTGGATCGAGTCCCATGTCAGGCTCGTATGATGCCTGCTTCTCCCTCTGCCTGTGTCTCTGCCCCTCTCTCTCTCTGCCTCTCTGTCTCTATGAATAAATAAATAAAATCTTAAAAAAAAAAAAAAAGAATACAGCCTAGGGGTTCCCAGGTGGCTCAGTCGGTTAAGCGTCTGACTCTTGGTTTTGGCTTAGGTCATGATCTCAGGGTCATGGGATCCAGCCCTGGATTAGGCTCTGTGCTCAGTGTGAATGGAGTCTATTTGAGTTATTCTCTCTCCCTCTCCCTTTGCCCCTCCCCCCACTTGCACGTGCACCCTCAAAATAAATAAATAGAATATTTTTTAAAAGTCTATAATATAAATAACACACAACATATGTGTTAACAGTCACATATGTTAATGTGACTGTTTATGTAAGGCTTCTGCCCACTGGCAGGCTATTAGTAGTTCCATTTTGAGGGAGTCAAAAGCTATACACAGATTTTTTTACTGCTCTGGGGGTTGGCACCCCTAGCCCCTGTGTTGTTCAAGGGTCAATTGTAAGTAGTATTGAGTTATAGTAAACAGTATATGAAACACATTATAAGTTAAACTATATAGTTTTTGGAATTCAGAGAAGGAAGAGATTGATAGATAACAGTGGCATAAAAGTAAAAGTGTGCTTTTTTGTTATCACTGTGAGCTGGCAATTCTAAACAGTGTTAATGGCAGCAAGCTCTCACCTCCCCTTGGCATGCCATTGACCATGTTTGACAATGGCGTGCCAAATATTGTAATGAATGGTTCATGAGATTGGCCCTTAAAAGACAGAAGATTCCATAGACAAATATGGAAGGCAAGGCAATTAGATGGAATAGCTTCTCCGAAGAAACAGGCCAGGAAGTTGTCTTGGAGAAGAGCAAAGGAGGGGAAGAATAAGTTGGAAAAAAGGTAGGTTGGTCCTAGCTTGAGGAAGAAGGAAAGATGCCATTTATTGAGTGTCTACTCTAGGCACCCAAGGATTGGGGGGATCCCTGGGTGGCTCAGTGGTTTAGCACCTGCCTTTGGCCCAGGGCACGATCCTGGAGTCCCGGGATCAGGTCCCACATCAGGCTCCTGGCATGGAGCCTGCTTCTCCCTCCTCCTGTGTCTCTGCCTGTCTCTCTCTCTCTCTCTCTCTCTCTATGTCTATCATAAATAAATAAATCTTTTTTTTTAAAAAAAGGATTGGCTTACATTGTCTTGCTTGAACCTTACAACAACCGTTTCAGATGAGTATTTTTACCCACACACTATAGATGAGGAAACTGAGGTATTGAGAGGGTGAGGGTCTTACCCCAAATCTTGCAACCAGTTAAGGGGAACATTGGGAGTTGCTTATGTAACCTGTGGTCTCTCCATCTATCTAGTGTTGAATGTTAAAGATAACAAGGAGCCATTGACATGTTAAAACTGGAAAGTGATCTGAATAAGTAGTTCAGGAGGATTAATGTGGCACTGTTGTTAAGGATGAACTCAAGGTGGAGGTTGGGAATCTGGAAGACCAGCTGGGCTGAGGATGGAACAGTCTAGGTGGAAGATACAATGGAAATGAAAAAAGATGTCAGAATAAAGAAAGAATTGCTGGGATTTAGAGACTGATTGGATATTTGGGAGTGGGAGTGAGGAAGAAGGAGGATGCAGAGATGCCTCTGAGGTTACTAACCTGGGCAACAGAATGATGGTGCTATTGCCAGAAACAGGAAAGCCAGAAAAAGAGAGATAATTACAGAATTAGGTCCTTTTATTTGGTTATGGCCAGGGACATCTGGCCTAGGCAGAGAAATAAGACAAGTATGTAATCAGTATAAATATAGCAATTATGAGTGAGTTGTTGATGAGATATTGGGTTTGGAATTGTATCAGTGGGCTTGTAAATGAAGAATTTTTCATCTGGAAGGAAGCTTCTTAAAGGAAGTTACACTGGGTGGAGAAGGACTAGAATATTTGACAGGAAGAGAAAAGTTGTCTGTGTTTAGAAAAATACTTGTGGAGACCTGGGGGTAGGAAATAAAGAGGTAACCATGGCTCCTTGCCTTGGGAATGCAAGCCCCTCTCCTTCACCAGGCCTGTGTAACCGTGGGCAGAGTGACCACTTTTCCCATCTTCCCAGAGCTCCATCTGCAGCAAAGCACATGGGGCTTCTCTTCCCAACAGCCCACTCTATCCAGCCTCCCCCCACCCCCATCTAATAAAAGAAAGGATTAGGAAGAAAAGCAGGCCTTCCTGATGGATTTAGATAATAATTGCATAGAAGAAAGCTATATGCATGTTTTATTATATATTTGCATTAAAAAAAATCAAGAGTCTAAAAAAAAAAGTAAAATATCAAGAGTCTACAAAGGCTTATATTCACGAAGACATATGAAATTACCCAATTAAAAGAAGAGAAGATGGCCAGGACTTGAAAACTGGTTACAGAATTTAATTTACTTGAAGAAAAAAAAAAAAAAACTAAGCAATACGTCAAAGGTATAAATCTGCATTTCCCGGGGGTCTCAACTGAGTGAGTCAGCTTTTTTTAGTAAGTGGGTCAGAAAACTGCTAATCCTATAATGATTTTGTTCAACAGCACTCAGCTGGTAGATTGTTCCTTGCAGATCTAAAAAAACCAAGTATGTTAAGATGGCCAAAGTAGATGTCAACCCTATCAAATTGCTTTGTTTATCAACCATGAATAATGCATTCATTTTCTTTTTCATTTCTTTTTTTTAAAATGACTTTATTTATTTATTCATGAGAGACACAGAGAAAGAGGCAGAGACATGGGCAGAGGGAGAAGCAGGCTCCCTGTGAGGAGCCCGACATGGAACTTGATCCCAGGACTCCAGGATCATGACCTGAGCCAAACACAGACGCTCGACCACTGAGCCACCCAGGTGACCCTATATTTATTTTCTTGACTGAAAGTCTGTCCTTTTAATAGGCAAGTAAGGACAATATGGCATGTGGTTTTACTTGAAATGTTCTGTTCTTTGTTGCACAACTCTGTGGTATAACTGATACCTGACATCACAGAGTAGGGAGTCTTAAACAGATTAAATCCAACAAGACAAGCCATTGCCCTAAATGAGGACAAATAAAGGAGTTGACATATTGGTTTTGTGGAAACAGAGCTCAGATTTAAAAACACAAGCCATGAGTCAGCATGGAGGAGGTTTTCGTTTGATTGATTTTGTGTGTGTGTGTTATTTTAAGATTTATTTATTTGAGGCCAGGGAGGGGCAGAGGGAGACACTCTCAAGCAGACTCCCCTGCAAACTTAGAGCCTCTTGGAGATGATGCAGGACTCAATCTCGAGACCCTGAATCATGACCTGAGCTGAAATCAAGAGTCAGATGCTCAACCTGTTGTGTTTCTGTTTTTGCTTTTGTTTCAGTTGTGGTAAAATACACACAACATAAAATTTACCATTTTAACCATTTTAAGGTGTACAGTTCAGTGGCATTAAGTACATTCATATTGTCAAGCAACCATCACCACCATCCAGCTGTAGAACTCTTTTTGTCTCACAAAACTAAAACTCTGTTCCCATTAGACACTAAAGCCCCATTCCCTTCTCTCCCCTGCCCCTGGCCATCACTATTGTCCTTTCTGCCTGTACAAATGTGACTACTCTAGGTACCTCACATGAGTGGGATCATGCAGTATTTGTCCTTTTGTGATTGGCTTCTTTCACTTAGCATAATGTCAACAAGACTCATCCATGTTGTAGCATCTACTGGAATTTCCTTCCCTTTTAAGACTGAATAAGATTCCATCGTACATATAGACCACATTTTGTTTTTCCATTTATTGGTTGATGGACTTCTGGGTTGCTTCTGCCATTTGGCTATTTTGAAAAACACCACCATGAACACGGGTGTACAAATATCTCTGAGTCCTTTCAAATTGCTTTCAATTCTTTGAGTATGTACTGAGAAGTGGAATTGTCAGATCATATGGTAATTCTATTTTTAATGTTTTGAGGAAGTACCATTCTGTTTTCCATAGTGATGGGAGAGCTATTTTTAAGTCATTGGACATCAGGTGCATTTATTCTTTCCTTCCTTCATGCTCATTCTTTCAACAAACATTACTGAGGACTTGCCTGACTGTGCCAGGCTCTGAGAAGTTTACAAATATGACTAGTTTGACAGTACAATAAAGATCTATAAACTAATATACAATGTCTCAGGATAGAGAGATACAGTCACTCCTCAGCCAGAGCAAGGCTTGAATTCAGGGGTTCAACACAATTTTTAAGAACATTGTCTACCAGAAGAGAAGTTGGTTTATATGAAAGCATAGAATAAGGACATACAGGGGTAAATATCAGGAGAGGAATCCTATTAAAATATGGCTCAGCAATGGACTCCTAGTATTACAGAGTCATCCCAAGAAGGGCAGAATGTATCTAAAAAAGGAAGCTGAGAGATGCTTGTTTAGCTCATTTATCTAATTCTCTTCATTCTAATGATATGTTCCTTAAGCTTTGTGTGTATGTGTGTGTGTGCGTGTGTGCGTGTGTGTGTGTGTTTAAATAATCTCTACACCCAGTGTGAGGCTGGAACTCACAAGGCCAAGATCAAGAGTCACATGCTCTACCGACTAAGCCAGCCAGGTGTCCCCTTAAACTGTGTTCTGATTGCAATTTGGCTTCTCTGCCCTAAAAAGGGGGGGATGCTTTAGTCATGCCAGTCTCAGCATTGTGATATTAGAGAGTTTAAATTTCTCATCATAAATTAATAATTTAGCCTCCCAGTGTTGAATGTAGCACTTAGTAAGCTCTAATTAATGTGAGTTCAATTAAAAAATATAGACCAATTCTTGATGTCCTGGCAAAATCAAGCGTTTTAGCTTTTTAATCCTTCAGATCATAGACCAGGGCCAAGCCACAGATGTCTCTGAACATCAGGTTCCTTATGTGACAGTGGAGATTAAAATAGTGCCTACCTTTTAGAGTTGTTGTAATGATTAAATAAGTAGCTTTATATACAATGTTTGGAACAGTGCCAGGTACATAATAAGTGCCACCTAAAGGTTGAATCCTGTTATTAATAGGAAATTCTCCAAGATGTTCTTACATTATGATATTTCTTGATAGAAACAGTCTGACCTCACAGAGCTCACATTCTTCTTTTCTGTTGGAATCTGCATAGTTCATATGCAAAGTGCAAGCAAAGTTGTGAGACTTATTTTGGTTGCCTATTTTTAACTTCTTTTTTTTTTTTTTTTTTTTTTTTGTGCCCATCCCTCTGCTTCTAAGCACCTCACACTGCAGGATTTTCTGCCATAGTAAGATGAAGCCAGTGCCCCCCCAAGCAGTACCCCTAGCACTGGCCTTCACATAACTATCTTGCAAGTTACTAGGATTTGGCAGGGTTACTGTGACCAGTATGAGAAATTTATTGATGCCAATGAAGTCATGACTGATAATGATTATATGTATGTGTATGTTTTAACCTTCCCAGAAATTTATTGCCAACATCCTAATGAATGCTTTCAAATTATAGAATTTAACTGACTGAGATTAGTTTAGGGGGAAAAAACCTTTGGGGTCATATGAGGCCTATTCAGTGCCACCTCTCAGGTGTACTGTTTTCTTTCCATTGTCCCTCTTTTTTAAAAAAATTATTTATTCATGAGAGACACACAGAGAGAGGCAGAGACATAGGCAGAGGGAGAAGCAGACTCCTCGCAGAGAGCCCGATGCAGGACTCGATCCCTGGACCCCAGGATCATGCCCTGAGCCAAAGGCAGATGCTCAACTGCTGAGCCACCCAGGCCTCCCTCTCCATCATCCCTTTAAAAAATTCTGAGCCATTACAGAAAAAGAACTTTTGCTTTTGTGTGAACTGGATTTTATGAGATTTGCAGGACTTTGGGTGAGACTAGGGAAATTCTTGGGCTAAACTACCAGTTTCAGGAGCAAGTAGGCTGCTGAATAATAAGTATGACGTACTTTGGGATGGGAGGCAGAAGAGTAATATGAACAGAAGCTGATCTGAGTCTAGGACAGGCACAGGCTATTTCTTTTGGGGGAAACTAGGCTTGGTCCAGAGGGCCTGATGTGAGGAGAGAGACTAACCACTATCCATTTGGCTACTTTCTAATTATGAGTCCATATATGAAGCCCAAACTACAGATGGTTCAGAGAGTCATGAAATATGGTTAAACAATTGGTAAATAGAACTTAAAGAAAATGTGAATGAATGGCATTATTTAACCTGAGATGGTAATAACATACCCTGTGTTATTTTACTGGAAGTGGTTGTATTAGTGTTCTCCAGAGAAACAGGACGAATAAGATACATATATAAGAGGATATTTATTGTAGGAATTGGCTCACGTGATTATGGAGGCAGAGAAGTCCCACGATCTACCATCTGCAAGCTGAGAGCCAGGAAAGCTGATGTAATTCAGTCTGACTCCAAAGGCCTGAGAACCAGGAGCACCAGTATCCGAGGGCAGGAGAAGGTGTATGATCCAGTTCAAGCCAAAAAAGTAATACACCCCACCTCTGCTTTTTTGTTCGGTTTGTGCCTTCAACAAATTAGGTGATGCCCACCTGCTCTGGTGAGGGCAATCTTCTTTATCAGTTTACTGATTCAAATGTTAATCTCTTCAAGAAACACTCTCACAGATGCTCCAGAATTAATGCTTCTCCAGCTCTCTGGGCTTCCCTTAGCCCAGTCTGGTTAACATATAAAATTAACCTCCATAGCAATGATCAATTGCTCTCCATTTGCACTGAGGATGTTAATTCAAATCAAAGAAAACTTTGTGAAAATGCTCATTGCCTGACTCTGGAATCATGCACTGAGCTTACTGACTCTGTACTGCTTAAGAAGTTGGAATGGGGGGCACCTGGGTGGCTCAGTGGTTGAGCATCTGCCTTTGGCTCAGGTCGTGATCCTGGGGTCCTGGTGAGTCCTGCCTCATGCTCCCCACAGGGAGCCTGCCTCTCCCTCTGTCTAAGTCTCTGCCTCTCTCTGTGTGTCTCTCATTAATAAATAAATAAAATCTTTATTTATTTATTTAATTTATGATAGTCACAGAGAGAGAGAGAGAGAGGCAGAGACACAGGCAGAGGGAGAAGCAGGCTCCATGCACTGGGAGCCCGACGTGGGATTCGATCCTGGGTCTCCAGGATCGTGCCCTGGGCCAAAGGCAGGCGCCAAACCGCTGTGCCACCCAGGGATCCCCAAATAAAATATTTAAAAAGAAAAAGAAAAGAAGTTGGAATGGTGAGCTAGGACCTAGTTTATATAGGATGGCTTGCTTACGAAGGGTATGGCCATGGTGAACATCCAAATATGAATGAGTAATACACAAATGAGCTTTTTATTAATCTCTTCTGCCGTAGCACTTTATTATAATTAACCATAAAAACAGAAGTTAGTCTGTGTCAACCTAAGCTGATTCACTATATTGGACATTTATGTCAACATGTAGTAATAACATTCTCAGAAAGTTTTGCCCTTAATTTAGCACTTAGGTTATTAGGGTAATTGGGCTTCTTTGAATTGTTGAAAAACATCAGGATGGTTGATTTCAGCTGCAGGAAGTTTTGAAAGTAAAAAGTGAAGGGTACAATTCTATATCAAAGACAGTCACAACTGCCATGATAAAAACTAGTTTCCTTGTCACATAAATGGTATTTGACTTTAAAGCTAAGAGTAAGTCTCCAGGCCTTTAGTTGGGTTGTAGAAGCTCACTAGATTTTTGTGTAATAGGTATTACAAATTACATATGACCTCAAACTGTTATTTTAAGGAATGAACCCTAGACCATTTCCTAGGGCTGGGGAAGCCTTTCTATGTTGAAACTACCTGCGAAAAGAGTGAAAAGTTCATTGCTCATACAAGTTCAGGTCCCTAACCTCACTTACCTTCCATTAACTTTTCCCTTGAAATTTTGAGTGAGTGGAACCCTCTTCTGGGTGGGTGCAAATATAGGAGCCAGAGGAGAAAGAACAGAGAAATTAAAGCGGAAATTGTTTGAGCAAGGTGTCAGATCAGAACCAGCTGTCTCAGTAAGCTAGCAAGCTTTTATAGAATCAGAAACTTGGGAACCTATATTTTTCAACTGGCTTTTTTCTTTTCTTGTTTTTGGTACTTCCTGTGTTTACTAGTGAAGCCTCTTTTGAAAATTATAGATGATCTCATCTTTGCCAAAGGGAACAAAGGAAAGGAGGTTTTAAATTTGTCTCTGTTTCTACCAATTAAAGGGAGAACTATGGAGAAAGTCAGAGGTGCCCTGGAGTTTTTTGTTTGTTTTGTACTGTTTTTTGTCAATTTTTTTCAATGAATTGAAAGTCAGGCAAGTCATTTTAGATAAAGAATTGTTGTACCAAACTGAAAACATATACAGTATCACACACAACTGCTCTACCAGCTTTAACTGTCTTACAGCTAACTGACCATTGAACCATAACAATGTAACCTTTAGGGTTGATTGATCTTTTCAGAACACATTCTTGGGATTGTCTAGCACAGTCATCTAATATTATTTAAAATGATCATTAAAAGTGAGTCGTCTAGGGGCACTTGGGTGGCTCAGTTGGCTGAGTGTCCGGCTCTTGATTTGGCCTCAGGTCATGATCTTGGGGTCCTGGGACTAAGCCCTGTGTCGGGCTACAAGGTTGGCAGGAGTCTGCTTGAGGATTCTCTCTCCCTCACCCTGCTTATGTTCTCTCTCTCTCTCTCAAATAAATAAATAAATCTTTTTAAAAAATGAGTTGTCTATGGTAGAAAGTTCTGTTATTTATTTTTGAAGGCTGCTTCCCAACCACTGTGCTACAGTTCTGCTTATTTTAGGAAGCATGCTTATGATTTCGCTATTAATATATTCAGTATCAATTATCCACTTGCACACAGCTCTGTGTGGGTGAGTTGCAGAGTTGAGAATTTCCTTAAGAAAATGAATTCTGAATTTTAAGTTTACTTTTATCACTTTCCCGTTTCATCTGGCTACCTGGGATGAAGAAAAGCTCAAAAGACATCTGCTGCTGCTTTTAACTTTTGGTTTGAGTCATGCAGTTTGGATTTAACTTTAATAGGAACAGAAGAAATAAACCCTGAAGTGTATGTGTTCTTCCAAATTTATAGGTTCTAGACAAGAAGCCCGAGTTTTTTTAAAAAATTCATAAGGGAGGCACTTTTCATTCCTGTTATTGGAAATCTCAGGAATGGTTTACCCCTGCTATCTGAAAGTTTGCTTTATGCCACCTCGCTTTTATGAAAGACTTAACAACAGTACCTATTTCAATTGAAAGAAATCTGAAGAGGATTTTTGCTTTCACAAAATGGTAATTGTTTATTTGCTTTATATCAATGTGGCTCTACTTTTGGAGCAGGGGTGGAGTGGGGAGCAGAAACCTGTATTGCTCAGCCTATTACAACGAGGCCCACAAAATGATGTAACTGTTATATTCTTAACAAAGTTTTTTTTTTTTTTCAATTCTACCTAACTTCCCCTCCCTGTGTCTTCCTCTCCCCTGTCAGCCCCAGCTTTCCCCTTATCATTCCAAAGATATCCTCATCCATTTCAGCATGGTAATGAGCTGGCCCCCTGAAGGCTTGAATTTCTTTCATCACAGAAACTATTTCTCAAAGTCCTGTTTGTGATTAACTAACCTTGGCAGTTAGGGTAACAAAAGGTGAAGCAGTTCAAGCAGCATGTGGGAAATTTCCTTTACAGATGGTTTCTTTCCCTTTGGTAGAAAAAGCAGAAACTATTTCATGGCATATATTGGCTCATAATTAATCATGAGCCAGATTTAATATCCATCAACTTGACCCTACCAGAGTGTTCCGACTTGTAAGATTTGCCTCCCTAGGAAGACGGAAGGTCATTCATTCTTGCCTCTTTTGGGGCCTAGAAAGAATTCAGCTAATGAGAAATAAACCCATCTTGGACAAAAACATCTTAGAATCTTAAAGAGATGTTTGTATATTCATGCTCCTAGCTGCATGATTTACAATGGCCAAAGGTGGAAGCAACCCAAGTATCCATTGATGGATGAATGAATACACACAATGTGGTATATTCACACAGTGGAGCATTATCCAGCCTTACAAAAGAAGGAAATGTTGACATATTCTATAAAGTAGATGAACCTTGAGGACATTATGCTAAGTGAAAAAGTCCCAAAAAGACAAATACTATCTGTGATTCCACTTGTATGAGGTACCACCTCCACTTATATGAGGTATATGAGTGGTAAAATTCCTAATGGTCAAATGGTGATTGCCAGGGTCTGGGAATAGGTAAAACAAGAAGTTAGTTGTTGTTGTTTTTTTTAAGATTTTATTTATTGGGATCCCTGGGTGGCGCAGCGGTTTGGCGCCTGCCTTTGGCCCAGGGCGCGATCCTGGAGACCGGGGATCGAGTCCCACGTCGGGCTCCCAGTGCATGGAGCCTGCTTCTCCCTCTGCCTGTGTCTCTGCCTCTCTCTCTCTCTGTGACTATCATAAATAAATAAAAATTAAAAAAAAAAGATTTTATTTATTTATTCATTTATGAGAGACACACAGAGAGAGGCAGAGACACAGGCAGAGGGAGAAGCAGGTTCCATGCAGGGTCTCCAGGATCACGCCCTGGGCTGAAGGGAGTGCTAAACCACTGAGCCATCCGGGCTGCCCAGAAGTTAGTTGTTTAATGAGTGGCTGTAGAGTTCATCTTGAAAGATGAACAAGTTCTGGAAATCTGATGCACAACATTGTGAATATACTGAACAATATCAAACTGTACAACTTAAAAATGGTTAAGATGTGGGGAGTGCCTGAGTGGCTCAATTAAATGTCTGACTCTTGGTTTCTGCTCAGGTCTTGATCTCATTGGTCATGAGATCGAGACTTGCCTCGAGCCCCTTATCAAGCATCAGATTAGGCTCCACGCTCAATGGAGAGTCTGCTTGAGACTCTTCCCTCTGCCCTTCTCCTCACTTGTGCTCACTCTCTCAATCTCTCTCAAAAAATAAGTAAATTGGGGCAGCCCAGGTGGCTTAGCGGTTTAGTGCCACCTACAGCCTAGGGTGTGATCCTGGGGACCCAGGATGGAGTCCCATGTCAGGCTCCTTGCATGGAGCCTGCTTCTCCCTCTCCCTGTGTCTCTACCTCTCTCTCTCTGTGTGTCTCTCATGAATAAATAAATAAAATCTTAAAAAAAAGTAAATCTTTAAAAATAATTTTAAAAGTGATTAAGATGGTTTTATATGATGTCTATTTTACCACAATTAAAAGAAAAGTCCTGGGGATCCCTGGGTGGCTCAGCGGTTTCACGCCTGCCTTCCCAGGGCACGATCCTGGAGTCCCGGGATCAAGTCCCACATCGGGCTTCCGGGATGGAGCCTGCTTCTCCCTCTGCCTGTGTCTCTGCCTCTCTCTTTCTCTCTATGTCTATCATAAATAAATAAAAATAAATCTTAAAAAAAAAAAAAAGAAAAGTCCTGGGAAGAGGAGTCATTGAGGAACAACTTTGATGATGAGTTGGAGACCGTGACAGGGAGAGACAAGCGTTAGGTCCTGAACACAGACAGGGTTATTGTGTTTGGCAGCACCCCAGCCTCCCCCCAGGACTGAAGGATACCTGCCCCAGGTGCTGTGAGTGCTGCTGGTTGACATACCATATATACTAGCCCTCAGCTGTCAGCCCTTTGTGGGAATTGCCTTCTACCAAAGAAAGCCATCTCTCCCAGTCTCACCCCCCCCACCCCCCCAGTGCAGCCTGCATCCAATGAGATGTCCATGCAGGAGCCAAAAAGCCCTGGTCTTCTCGCCCCCATTGGGGACACCTCTGAAGGTTGAGCCCACCTTCAGATCTCCCTATGGGATGAGCTGAAATCTTGTTGTGTGACCATACCATAACATCTCCCTCTGTCTAACCTTGCTTCCTCCATTCCCTCACTGCCCTGCCACCTAGCTGTTCATGCCAACAGCTTTCTCTAATAAACTTCCTGCTTGCTAACCTCTAGTGATGAGAGTCTGAATCATATCACTGGGTAAGACATCAAAACCAGCTTAGATGGTAGCTGAGGCCAAGGTGAATCCTGAAGAGGTGGTGGAGGAGGAAGAGGATGGGTCTCAGTTGCATCCTTGAGATCAACTGCTGTGGTGGGGGCTGTGGCTCATCCAACTAATCTTTTCCTCTCTGAGTCCTCCCTCAGGAAGAGAGGCCCACTGGGGCCATGGAGGAGCTGGTTCTTGAGGGTACATGGAGACGTGAATTCAAGCAGAGCAAGAGGTGGACTCTGGGAGACATGGAAATATGCCATTTCCTCTTCAGGAAAGGGCTTCCTGTCCAGTTGTGAGGACGGTGGTCAGCAGATGGCTTCCAGTAATCAGCTCCTTCAGAGTTTGGCATCACTCTGGGAAGATTCCACCCTTCCCAGAGCAGCCTGCATCTGGGCTAAAAGAGATGAGGGCATATAAAGGGATGACTGTTTTGTCCTAAGAGTTTCCTGCTGGGTTGACCCAATTTTTGGATCCCTGCAAAAATTCATAGGCTGAAACGTAATCCTCAATGTGATATTGTTTGGAGATAGAGCCTTCAGGATGTGATTAGTGCCCTTACAAAACAGATCCCAGAGAACTTCCTTCTCCTTTCTGCTATGTGGGGTTAGAGCAGGAAAATACTATGAACCAAGGCTCTTACCAGACACTGAATCTACCAATGCCTTGATCTTGCACTTCCCAGCCTCTAGAACTGTGAGAGATAAATTTGTTATTTTTAAGCCACCAAATCTATCATATTTTGTTATAGCATCCCAGATGGACTAAGATGAGGGTTGACCAAGACCCTGTTAGACTTGTAGTAGAAACTGATTTCTGCCTTTTCACAGTCTTTAAATATCCTGCTCACTGAGTGACCCCGACCCCCGCCCAAAACTTAGTGTTTGCTTCCAGAAACTTGTAGCTGATATTTTTAACTGATTTCATTTTCTACCACACTATAGGTCTTCATTAAATGTTTGTTAAATCAACTACAATGACATCTATTAACTACTATGTAAAAGGCATTATTATGCTGGTTATAAAAAAAATTGTATCTTCAGTGTGGTTAATTGTCCAATGCCCTCATAACTTTTACAATGGCTCATAAACAAAGTGAATGGCAACAGGGATAGAGATCATGTATGGATCCAACAACACCACAAACTCTCCCAAGGATCTCTAGCAATGTCATTGCCAAATATCCACTTGCTAGCAAGTAGAGATCAGTGTGGCACCAATCTTCATGGGAAATCAGCCATAGCTACCAGGTGGCAGGTCCAAGACATCAATCAGAGACCTGCACTTTGGAGAAGTTAAAAATTCACCCTTTCAAGTTATTATATACTCCAGATATAGGTTTCCCTTCCTTTCTAAGTGCCTCTACTAGTATCACCATCTGGTGGCTTGCAGATGGCATGTAATGGCATTATATCCTGTGAAAACTTGAGTATCAAAGGACCCATTTCACAGCAAAGGAAGATGGTAATGGGCATGTGACCATGGACTTTACTGCTCTTACTAAGTACCCCATCACCCCAAAATGACTGGTCTGATAGAATGATAGAACAGCCTATTGTAGTAACTATGTGTTTCTGATGTTTTGACATCTGGGGCCTTGCTTACCCTGGAAAGATTGCTTCCCCCCCAACCCACAACTGGCCAATTCTTAGAGACAGTAGATGACTTACCTGTGAGCATGTCTTTCATTTGCAAAACCAACCAACCCAGAGCCCATATGCCCTTCCACCTTGTCTATTGGGCTCTTATACTTTTGGGCCATTGTTTACCTGCCCTATTTCAGGGCCAGGTACCACACACCTGCAGACAGCCCCTACACCCTAGAGCCTAGTGAAATTATTCAAATAGCCAATCTTAAACCTACTTACCCTGCCTTCTATGTTCCTTCCTATGGAAACCACAATAAAGGCTCCTTCTTCCCTCCCCACTTTCCCTCCACACCCCACACTCTGGCTGTTCATATCACCTGACTGACCTATTGCTCCTTGTGTGGCCCTGCTTCGCATGGTGCACACCTTCCTCTCTGGCATCTTGAGTAACAAATTCTGTTTTCAATGGCAACCATCTACTGATCTGTTGGCCTCCTTATACCTGAATAATAATAAACTCTACGTTTTACTGAATTCAAAAAACTGAACCTAGTTTCTTCCTTTTCTAAATTTTAGTTATTTAACTTTTCCTTTGATGCTACAAAATTATCTCTAGCATCCCTTTATTAACTTTCTCCTCTGCCTCGCCCTTTTTTCTTGTTTGGTTTATCCTAGCCATAGGACATTTCTGTTACTTGGAATCAAACTTTTAGAAACAAAACATTGCATACAGCCAAGTTTAACCTTGAAAGAGGTATAAATGACAGCAAGTCTTTGGAGAATATTTGTCATTTCTTTAGAGGCATCCATAAAAGCCATCACTTTGTCAGCAACAGGATTGAATGTGCCACCACGGTTTATATTTTATTGTTGTTGTTGTTGTTTTCTAAAGAAACTACCCAAGGCTTGTATTATAAATAAATGAGAGACGTATAGATTTATGGCAATAGCTATCACTTCAATATTAGATAAAATTTGAACACATTTCTACTACTGCACTGGCCAAAAAAAAGAGCAGGTAGAAATTTTATTTACTCTTCCCTTTAATTTGATGAAGAGGAACATAAAAAAGGCAATGGGCAGCAAGAGAGGGGAAAAAATAGTCCAGGCAGTCTACAAACTGAATAATCATATTGAGATGCAGAAGCATCAAAAGTGAATGAAGTATCAAAAGTGAGCGAATTCTAGGCGTGCCTGGGTGGCTCAGTTGGTTAACTGAATCTTGGTGTCGGCTCAGGTCATGATCTCAGGGGGGTGGGATCCAGTTCCTGAGTCAGGTTCTCTGCTGGGCGTGGAGCCTGCATAAGATCTCTCTTTCCCAGGCGCATGGGTGGCTCAGACCGTTAAGCATTTGCCTTCGGCTCAGGTCAGGATCCCCCAGTCCCGGGATTGAGCCCGCATCAGGGCTCCTTGCTCAGCGGGGAGTCTGCTTCTCCCTCTGCCCCTCATCTTAATTATGCCCTCTCTCTCAAATAAATAAATAAATAAATAAATAAAATCTTAAAAAAAAAGGTTCTCACTGTACCACCCCTGCCATTCTCTATCTATCTATCTATCTATCTATCTATCTATCTATCTATCTATATATAAAAGGTGAGAAAATGCTAAAGAGGTAATTAATTTCCAGGTAAAATGTCATGACCTTCAGGGGACAGTCATCATGGAATGATATCAGACTTAGCTAAGAGGTTTAAAGATGCACTAATAAGAGAGGTTTTCATAAGGAAGACTTAGAAAAACACTTCTTGATACCCAAGAGGTACATTTCAGTGCAATGAGCAAACAAGAGTACTTGTGGATCTTTATCTCTGGAGAGTTGAAAGAAATGGGCAAGTTGCTCTTATTCATCAGGGATGGACTAGGTGAGCTCATCAGATCCTTCTAAGTCCTATGAATCATCCTTGGGGGTTCTTAAAGTTTTTGCCCCTCATCATTTATTTTTATTTTTTTTATTTTTTTTAAATTTTTTTTAATTTTTATTTATTTATGATAGTCACAGAGAGACAGAGAGAGAGAGAGGCAGAGACATAGGCAGAGGGAGAAGCAGGCTCCATGCACCGGGAGCCTGATAGTGGGATTCGATCCCAGGTCTCCAGGATCGCGCCCTGGGCCAAAGGCAAGCGCCAAACCACTGCGCCACCCAGGGATCCCGCCCCTCATCATTTAAATTATTCTTTTAATATGTGTCACTACTGGCACATGCTCACTGTCCGTGAGTTCATTCCCTGTCTATGTCTCTCTAACTCCCTGGTGGTGGTGAGGGGTGGGGGCTGCTGGAAAGTCAGTTCTTGAAGCACAGACTGCAAACTTCTGGACGCCTCACGCCCTTCAGAAAAACTATGAAAGAATCACAACATGCTCAAAAGTGTGGCGAACCTAACAATCTGTCACCCAAAGCGTGCTAATCATGTGGAACAGTAGCAATCAGATTCATGGCTACCTCTCGTGAAATAGAAATGTGACACTTCAGTGGCTGCCAGGTGGTGCTTAAATAAACTGGGACACTTCACCTTGAAAGCTTTCCGTGAGTGCTGGGAAGCCAGGTCCTGTAAAAACAGAAATACATGTTTAAAAAAGCTGCAGCCTTTGCCTGGGAATGAATTACTTGGTCTTGTGTTGTACAATGTCATAGTCTGGTGCTGTTAAGCACTTGGATTGAGGCCCGTGTGTTGGAAGAGGTCAAGTTGTTCTTCTACTTGAATTCCATTAATTTCAAATATTTAATCACAGCGACATTCACATAAAATTAACCTTTTTATTTTAATTTATTTTTTAAAGACTTTATTTTTAAGATTATTTATTTATTCACTAGAGACACACAGGGGGAGGCAGAGACATAGGCAGAGGGAGAAGTGGGCTCCCCAGGAGGAACCCTATGCGAGACTCCATCCCAGGACCCCAGGATCACAGGACCCCAGGAATACGACTCGAACCAAAGGCAGATGCTCAGCCACTGAGCCAACCGATGTCCCAATATTTTATTTTATTTAAAGATTTTTTAATTTATACATTCATGATAGAGAGAGTCAGAGACACAGGCAGAGACAGGGAGAGAAGCAGGCTCCATGCCAGGAGCCTGATGCGGGACTCGATCGGGGACTCCAGGACCACGCCCTGGCCCAAAGGCAGGCGCTAAACCGCTGAGCCGCCCGGGGATCCCTGCTTATTTTATTATTTTTATTTTTTTTAATTTTTATTTATTTATGATAGTCACACACACACAGAGAGAGAGAGAGAGAGAGAGAGAGAGAGAGAGAGAGAGAGAGAGAGGCAGAGACACAGGCAGAGGGAGAAGCAGGCTCCATGCACTGGGAGCCCGACGTGGGATTCGATCCCGGGTCTCCAGGATCGCGCCCTGGGCCAAAGGCAGGCGCCAAACCGCTGCGCCACCCAGGGATCCCAAGATTTTATTTTTAAGTAATCTTGACATGTAGGGTTCAAACTTACAACCCTGAGGTCAAGAATTGGATGCTCCACCAACTGAGCTAGCCAGATGCCCTCAAATTAACTATTTTAAAATTACCAATTCCATGGCATTTAGCACATTCACAGTGCTGTATAGCCACCACCTCTCTCTAGTTCCAAAACATTTTTATCACCCCAAAAGCTGATCCCAAACCCATTAAACAATTGCTCTTCATTCTCCTCTCCCTGCAAACCTCTTACAACCACTGATCTATGTTCTGTCCCTATGGATTTCCCTATTCTGGACATTTCATATAGATAGAATCATACAATATGTGACCTTCTGTATCTGGCTTCTCCTACTTAGCATAATGTAATTAGTTGTCATGTTAAATTTAAGAACTGAAAAAATAAAAATAAAAACTGGTACTTGGTTCTGCTATTGAAAAATTTTTAAGTATGTTTGGAATTACTTGGGTAAATGAATCTACTTTTTCCAGTATAAATTTTTGAAATTAAAATGCAGAGCAATTATTTCCAATTCAAATTTATCATCCCCCTCCCCAAATTTTATCATCCCAATGGAGATGTGCTGTAAGTATAAAATAACACTTCAGATTTCAAAGACTTAGTAAGAAAAAAAGTAAATTATCTCTTTTTAAAAATATATTGATTACATGTTGAAACAATAATATTTTAGATATATTAGGTTTAATAAAATGTATTATTAAAATTAATTTTGGCAGTATCTGAGTGGCTCAGTTGGTTAAGTGTCTGCCTTCGGTTTGGGTCATGACCCCAGGGTCCTGGGATCCAGCCTAGTGTGGAGAGTTAGGGCTTCCTGCTCAGTGGGGAGTCTGCTTCTCTCTCTCCCTCTGCTCCTAATGAGCCCCCTCGTGTTTGCTCTCTCTCTCTCTCTCAAATAAATAAATGAATTAAGTCTTTAAATAAATTAATTTCAACTATTTTCTTTTTCTTTTTTACATTGTAGCTACTAGAAAATTCCAAATTATGGAATATGATTCACATATTGAATGGTACTGGTTTGGTCAAAGATCTAACTTGAGCTAGACACTAATTTTTTTGAAAAAATCATTTTGAGTACCTGCTGTGGACTTGTATAGTTTTTTGCTACATGTGGAACAAACTAGTTAGGAATAACATGTTTGCCAATCTTATTGACCTTTCCTTAGACTTTGGCCTGGACCAGAAATTGTCTATGAATTAAGTTGCAAGAGTTTGACAAAGCTTTCCTCCTCTTCTACTAGCTACTGATGCTCAAAGAGAGACAGAATCGCTAGAGAAGGTCTTATAACACAATCATCAAAATGTTTTAAATGAGGGAAAATAAGCATTATGTACTGGTCTTCCTGCTTTTTAACCCATAACTTAACAATATTACTATCTGTTTGGGATAAACCAAAAGTATATGCCTTTCTGCTCTTAAGAACAGAAAGATAAGCACTTTTTCTTTCTTTCTTTTTTTTTTTTTTTAAAGATTTTAATTTGTTTATTCACAAGAGACACACAGAGAGAGAGGCAGAGACATAGACAGAGGGAGAAGCAGACTCCTTGCAGGGAGTCTGATGCAGAACTCCATCCCCGGGCCCCAGGATCATGCCCTGAGCAGAAGGCAAATGCTCAATTGCTGAGCCCCTCCAGGGGTCCCAGATAAGCACTTTTTCTTATACACATTCATTCACGAACAGTATATTAGCGGGATATTGTTTGCTATGTACTGTGGTAGATGCTGGGAATTTCACTGCAAAAATGCCAAGTCCCTGCCCTCATAGAATTTACATTCCAGGGAAAGAAGACAGAAAACACCTGAGTAAGATAATCATAGATTGTGATAAGGTCTATGAAAAAAATTAATATATTGATTTGATAAAAAAGTAATTTTATCCAATGATGGGAAGTTGAGGTGGAGTCCTCTCTATTTTACACAAGGTAGCTGGGCAATCTCGTGGAGAAGACAACAGTTAAAGAAAAAAAACATACAGAAGAGCCATGGGAAGAATAATTCAGGCAGAAGGTACAACAGAAGTCAAGACCTAGAGGTTGGAAAGAGTTTGATGTGTTTAAGGAACAGGAAAGGAAAGTCATATGGCTAGAATGTGATGATCAGAAAGGAAAGGGTTAGCAGATGGGGTTGGCAAGCAGGAGCCGGTAGGCTGTATTAAGATATCTAAATTTTATTTTAAGGGTAATGGGGAGCCATTGATAATTTTAGAGCACAAGAGTAATCAGAAGCATTTTTCATACAGATGATCTAGTAGTAGCTTCAAAGAATAGCTCTGTTCTTTAATGCTGGAAGAAGAACTAAGAACTAATTTTTGGTAGATGCCCTCCAATATTCAACAGTACTTTAGTCAATAATCTCATATTCTAAGAAACCTTGTGTATTTTACATGGATCCTGTTTGCACAAGGGACCTAGGGACCTCCCAGGAGGTAATGCATCAAAAGGAGAGACAAATTTGACTCAAAACAAAGTTCAAAATTTAAAAAAAGGAGCACATGGCTGGCTCAGTCAGTAGAGTATGTGATTCTTGATCTCAAGGTCATGAATTCAAGTCCCATGTTGGGTGTGGAACCTACTCAATATTTGGTCGGAGTTGGGATTGGAGCTTAGTGCCCCTGGGAACTCTGGGAGACTGTGGAGAACAAGTCTCATGTTATCTCAGTGGAGAGAGAGAGAAAGCTGGGATATTCATCTACCAGCTCCCATCCATCATCATGTGGGGCTGTTTCTAGGAACACGAACTCCCTGAGACTCTGGGTTATCCTAGAAGCCAGAACAGAGCCCTTATTCAGAAAGTCTGAGGTATAACAATGAGTATGGTTTGGTGTATAGAGATGAGTGTTGAGGGGCCCTGGGTGGGGCCCCCACAGCATTTACTCTACTAATGGCTATGAGCATAGAGGAATTTATCATGTTGATCTCTGTATTACTCTCATTTCTGGCCCTGTTCCTTTCTTCTTATCATGGGAACTGGTTATGTTTTACATATCCTAGTAAGCTGCCTTAAATCTTTTCTGGAACACAGCAGAATTTATTTATTGCAAATAAATAAATAAATACTACTGAGGTCTAACATTTTCTCCTTTATTTATTGACCCTTTCCCCCGCTTCTTTGAACTTCTTGGAACAGAGCCTTTTTCACTTGTGCTTAGCATTGAAAGCATTTCATTATTGTTCTGCAGAATGGCACACAGCACAAAGATACACAGACTGTTTATAAACCCAGCTCTGTGACCAGATGCAGATACAGAGTCAGAGGAGTCTCTGGCCTCTTCCTTCTTGAACCCAGTGATTATAACAGTGCCTGCCACACAGTAGGTGCCCAGTAAATAACTTGTAAAATGAGCAGCTGACATTTTTAGGACTTATGTACAATAAGGCTTCCTACACACCACCACTTACAGCTCCACCAACATACTGGAATTGCGTGTTTCAGAAGGGTCAAGGTTGCCCTTGAAATTACTATCATGTGGGTGCAC
The DNA here is from genome assembly GCF_048418805.1 of Vulpes vulpes. Classification (NCBI taxonomy): domain Eukaryota; kingdom Metazoa; phylum Chordata; class Mammalia; order Carnivora; family Canidae; genus Vulpes; species Vulpes vulpes. The sequence continues at coordinate 16,082,065 of NC_132789.1, read as the reverse complement.
TTATTTTTGTGGGCACAAGCTTGAAAGTAGGCACTAAAGATAGATCTAGAGATGGTATTTTAAAATGTATACACAGCAGGTTATGTGTTTCTAAAAACACCCAATGGTAATTCAAGTACAGCTTGTTTATGCACCTAATCTTTGCTTGTAGGTGTCCTGGCAAACTGTTCTCAATAACATCCCTATTGAGAAAGGAATTACCAGCAGTGCTGGAAACCGGGATCTCTAGGATTCTCAGATACTAAAAATTGAGTAACTGCTTTCTATCCCATGAATCAGGTAAAATTGTTTAAGTCATGGGTCACAGGCGTGTCATTGTCTGGAGTTTGAGGCTGTAACATTTTTCCTTTAAGAGGCCAGCACAACTCATGAATAAATAAATAAAACCTTAAAAAAAAAAAGAGGCCAGCACAGTAGTTTTACTTAATAAAGCACTAACTAGAAACTATAAAGTATAGGCTTTGAGGGGCACCTGGGTGATTCCCTCAGGCACCTGACTCTTGGTTTCAGCTCAGGTAGTGATTTCAGGATCCTCGGATCAAGCCCGGTCTCTGCCCACTTAGCAGAGCACCTACTTGAGATTTCTCACCCTCTGCCCCTCCCCCAACTTGCGTGCCCGCTCTCTAAAATAAGTAAATAAAATCTTAAAATAAAAAAGTCTAGCCTTTGAAAGAGGAATTCTTGCCATTCAATTATCCACAAGTAGGTTATTCTAGGAAGCTTCATTTTTCATGTAGATCTTAGCAAAGGAGGAGAGAGATGGTTTGGCACTTCTGTTATTTATGGGTTTTTTTAATTAAGACATAATTTACATAAAATAAGATTCATCCCTTGAAAGTGAATAATCCATGGTTTTTAGTATAATCACTATGTTATGTAACCATCAACAATATCCAATTCCAGAACAGTTCCATTTCTCCAAAAAGAAACCCTGTACCCATTAGCACTCACTTTCCTCTTTCTAGCTCCTGGAAACCACTAATCTATTTTCTGTCTCAATGCGTTTGCCTCTTATAGATACTTCATATAAATGGAACCATACCATATGTGACCTTTCATGTCTGGCTTCTTTCACTTACCATGATGACTTCAAGATTCATCTGTTTATAACACATATCTGTACTTCCTTTTTTATGGCTGGTGAATATTCCATTGGTAAATGGATATACCACATTTTTAAAAAAAGATTTTATTTGTTTATTCATGAGAGACACACAGAGAGAGGCAGAGACATAGGTAGAGGGAGAAGCAGGCTTCTTTTCAGAAGCCTAATGCGGGATTCAATCCCAGGACCCCGGGATCATGACCTGAGCTAAAGGCAGATGCTCAACCGCTGAGCCACCCAGGTGCCCCTCATTCATTCATTCTTGTGGCTGTTTAAATTATAACTGTTCTAATGGATGTGAAGCAGTGTCTTATGGGTTACTTCTGTTACTTTTTGGAAAAGCTTTAATTTTCCTCTGTCCTGTCCAAGCCCAGGGATACCTGTTCTGGAACGTTCCCTCCACTGTTCTGTTTTCCATCTTCCTTCTTTCACATGCTTTCAAATTTTGTTTTGTTTTGTCTTTTGCACCGTTTTATGATTACAGAACATTTAGCAGATAGTATAGAGTTGACATATGCACCTTCTCTGCTCAGGTTGCCTTCTTGGTAAGGTCATATGTTAGTGTGATGCATTTGTTACTATTGATGAACCAATAGTGATACATTTTTATTTTTTATTTTTAAAGATTTTATTTATTTATTCATGAGAGACACAGATACAGGCAGAGGGAAAAGCAGGCTCCCTCTGGGGAGCCCCATGCGGGACTCTATCTCAGGACACAGGGATCACGACCTGAGCCAAAGGCAGACACTCAACCACTGAGCCACCCAGGTGCCCATGATACATTTTTAACTGAAGTCCCTAGTTTTTGTTTGTTTGTTTGTTTGTTTGAGATTATTGGAATGTCTGGGTGGCTCAGCGGTTGGGTGTCTGCCTTTGGCTCAAGGCGTGATCCCAGTCAGGGGATCAAGTCCCAGATAGGGGGTCCCTGTGGGAAGCCTGCTTCTCCCTCTATGTCTTTGCTTCTCTCTGTGTCTCTCAAGAATAAATAAATAAAATCTTTAAAAAATGTATTTATTTGAGGGCAGCCCGGGTGGCTCAGCGGTTTAGTGCTGCCTTCAGCCTGGCGTGTGATCCTGGAGACCGGGGATCGAGTCCCACGGGGGCTTCCTACATGGAGCCTGCTTCTCCCTCTGTCTGTGTCTCTGCCTCTCTCTCTCTCTCTCTGTGTCTCATGAACAAATAAATAAAATATTTTTTAAAAATTTATTTGAGAGAGAAAGAGTGAGAGAGAGCATGAGTGTGTGTTTGTGTGTGTGTGTGTGGGGGTAGAGTGGAGGTGGGGCAGGGGCAGAGAGAGAAGCAGACTCCCCACTGAGCCTGAGGTAGAGCTAGATCCCAGGACCCCGAGATCATGACCTGAACGGAAGACAGGTGCTTAACTGACTAAGCCACCCAGGCGCCTCTGAAGTCCCTAGCTTTACATTTGAGTTCATTTCTGGTGCTCTGTGATTGTATGGGTTTTGACAAATACGTAACGACATATTCCCACCATTATAGAACCATATGGAATAGTTTCATTGCCTTAATGATTGTCTGTGCTTCACTTCTTCCTCTTTCCCACCTATCCCCAAACTGCTGGCGAGCAGTGTTCTCTTACTATCTCTTTCTACTGTAATACTCTTTGACTTTTTTCTATAGTTTTGTCTTTTCCGAATGTCACGTACTTAGAATCATGCCATATTTAGCCTTTTCAGTTTGGCTTTGTTCACTTGTTTGTCCACCTTTTGAAGAACAACTTGGTTGCTTTCAGTTTTTGGCAATTATGAGTAAAGCTGCTACAGACATTCAGTGATTGAGTGATAACACGTAGAGGCCAATGACATTGAAAGCTTTTTTATTAGTTACGTTCCCAAAAGAAGAGGGGTATGCCATGCCATACAGGTCGACAGAAGAGGCATCAGGTTTCGATCAGAAGGCAGAAGCAGGAATGAGGGGAAAGCCTAAGCCAGAGCTTTCCTGGTTTGACAGAAAAGGTGAGCCAGGTTAAACACTTTAGGATTGGCTAGTTTGAATAAATCCAGTGGGCTTTGGTTTCTGGTTCTGGGTTGATTCAGGGCAGGGGACATATTAGCTTGGTGTGTGAAAGTTAGATAAGCAGGCACGTGGGAGCATGACACTGATTCATGTGGTCTGCTCATGATTGGGCATGCTCCAGGCATGTCCGCCAGTCCTAGGAATTAGCTAGCCTGGTAGACACAGTCTTTCCCTGAGGCCCCCCAAAGTCAAAACATCATAAGATACAGAAAAGAGAAAACGTGATCAATACACAGAGTTTCCCTAGAGGGTTGGTTTTAGGGATAAGTTCCCTGCAAGCAGATGTTTATATGGAGTTTGGGATAAAGATGCTTATTTGGGGTCAACCCCTCTGAAAGGGGAGGAAAAGTCTAGTTGCAATATGGGATTGACAAAGGCTTGGCCAACCCAGAGGAAAGCTCCGGAGTGAGGATTGCCCATTGAAAGGTCCTGCCGCAGGTGGAAATGGCCAACATTTACAGCTTCCTCTTGCTTGGTTAGCAGGTACAGGCTATTCTGGGAAGGGCATAATCTTTTTTTTTTTTATTTTTTAATTATTTATTTATGTAGTCATACAGAGAGAGAGAGAGAGAGAGGCAGAGACATAGGCAGAGGGAGAAGCAGGCTCCATGCACCGGGAGCCTGATGTGGGATTCGATCCCGGTCTCCAGGATCGCGCCCTGGGCCAAAGGCAGGCGCCAAACCGCTGTGCCACCCAGGGATCCCGGAAGGGCATAATCTTGAGTGAGGCAGACCCTGAAGAAGCCGACAACTGGGGGCCACCTGCTAAACATCAAGTTTTTCTTGAAGGGGGATTTGGGTAGCACACTCCATGACAACTAATAGGGAGCATATTCCAGTTGCCACAGTAGTATCTGGCTTGACAGCATGCTGTAATAGACTGCCTTTTTTTTTTTTAAAGGATTTTATTTTATTTATTCATGGGAGACAGAGAGAGAGAAGGAGAGACAGGCAGAGGGAGAAGAAGGATCCCTGTGGGGAGCCTAATGCATGATTTGATCCCTGGATCCTGGGATCACATCCTGAGCCAAAGGCAGATGCTCAACCACTGAGCAACCCAGGCATCCGAATGGGCTGCCTTTCTTCTCTCATTTTACTTCCCCACTCTCCTATAGATACTTCTTTCACCACTCCAATAAACTGCATACTTGTACCTAAATCCTTGTCTCAGGGTCTGCTTCTGGGAAAATGAAACCAAAACATATTCAACTTCTTTAGAGAGATGTTCCTAGGGGCAGGTCTGTTGGTTTCTGGTTATATACATTTACTTTTCTTAAGTTACATATACTTAAAGGATTCCAATTCTGGTTTTCTCAACACAATTCCTGTTTTATCTGGTGGCCTGATGTTCCATTCTATTGATGCCCTTTCTCTCTTAAAAATATCTTGGTTTAAAAAGAAAAAAAAATATCTTGGTTTAATAAAGAGAATGTTTGGAAAAAAATCTTGGTTTGGATGACATACTCAATGATCATTCTACCACTATTTAAATTGAGTAATCCTTAATAAGATACATGGACAGGAAAGTTGTTGGTTTTGATCTCGAATGCCATCAATCCATTGCTTATTAAGGGTGAATCATCAAGTTTTATCGCTGGAAGCAACTTCCAGGCCTGGCTAATCCATTGACTCTTAACCTTTTTCTATTACGATGCACATGGTTGGGCATTCACAAGCCTAACATCCCTATGGGAATTCCCAATATACCAGCTGTAACTGTACTCTTTTTTCTTCCACTTGGGACAGCATAGTGAATGCTGGCGAGAATTAGGTTGTTATAGAGATAATGTATTATTTAAAAAAAGATGAATCATTCTCAAGCTTCAGTACTTTAACCATTAGCATCAAATCACGCATGACACAGTTCATGACTGATCGAATTTGAGAACTGCTGATCTTGTTCCAAATCACTGCATTACATAAAAGAGTCATTTAGCCACATGGTGTCCCCATTTTCTCACCTGGAAACAGGGATGGTAGACTCTCCTTTCCTGTCTGGTTGAATTATGGTGGAAGGTGAATGAGGTAATGAGTACAAAAGCTCTGGAAAAGTGTAGAACCTTTGAACAAATGGGAGCCGTTGTGGAGGCTCTCTGTATATGGAAAGAGGTAGCCATATGGGCTGAGAGTTTTCAAGAGCCATCACAAGATTTACAAAATAGGACTATAGGAGAATTTGCACCCCCCCACACCCCAGTTTGCACAAAAATTCTTTCCTCAGGATTTTTACAAGTCAGAATTTTGTCAGTATTCTTGGTCATTATGTGAATTCTCTTTACATCTTTGCTAGAGTGTATTAGTCAAAACCTAATGATTGCAAGAGCAAAAATTCAACATGAATCAGATTGAATAAATTGGCTTACATAATAAAATTATAGGAATGTCCTGGTTGGCATTGGCTAGAGGGATGGGAAGAACTTGACACTTGAACATATAAGGACTCTCCATGCCTCTCACCTGTGCTGCCCTCTGCATATGGGCTTCATTTTCTCAGAACAACTTCTTTACTAGGTGAGAGTGGTACATGGCTATTAGATGCTGGGCTCTCATCTTTATAGCCTTGTGACCAGAGTAGTAAGACACCCTCTTCCCTCACAATGTCCCCCAGAAGAACCCTAGGGAAATATTCTGATTGGCTCACCCTTGGGCTGACCACTGTAGTTCAAGGAATAATGTGTAGACTAAATCAGTTAAACCAGATGCTCACACCTCAGATCAATTATCCAGGGTCTCTAGGGATCGTGGGGAGCTAGCAGCCACCGGATCTGTGCCTATTATTCAGGAAAAATACAGTCTTATACTTTGTCAAACCTTTGCTCCTCATGAGTCTATTACATTTTCAGGGCTATAAATAGTAGCCCTTTCCTTCCAAATGCAAATATTTTGAATATTTTAATGATTGCTTTCCAAAGACTACTTCCAAAATCACTCTTCAAAGGGTTTGTGCTAACGTATACTCCCACAAACAGATGGTGGTGGGCATTCTTGAATTGTAAACTGTCGTTCATCTATACTGGTGGTTCTTGATCGAGGGTGATTTTGCCTTCCCAGAGGATAATGGCGGTATCTGGAGACATTTCTGACAGTCCACAACTCGGGCAATGCTACTGGCTTCTAGTGAATAGGAGGACAGGATGCTGCTAGACATTCTATGATGTTATGAATAGCAGCTCTCCACAACCAAAAATTATCTTGCTCAAATCTCAATAATGTTGAGGTTGAGAATCCCTGATCTATACAAATAGATATGGTCTTTGGTTTTGGATATGGTCTCAATAAGAAGGCTTGCCTCTACAGAAAAACTTTGGCAGCATACTCTATGGCTGACTTTGGTGTATTGAGATACATTGGAGGTCCTGTTTTCCAATTTTGGAAGGAGGGCACTGAATATGACAAGTAAAAGCTTTCAAGGTGCCCAGTGCTTAGTGCTTTCTAAGTGCTACACTGCTTAGAAAACTCAATCTTCCAAGCTCTGCTGGACTCTTCGTTTTAAGAGTGGTGTTTAAAGCACTTTAGTAAAAGAAGGATAGCTCAGGTTACAAATAAACATGAGAATTTCCAGTGTTTGGTTTATTTCTCTTCTGACCCTTGGAAAATGATATTCATATACTATCATTAAGGGAACTTAGTGAATGACAAAATAGAATGTAAGAAAACCCCACTAACAGGTCTGGTCTCAGCAAATTATACAACAGACAATAGTTTTAACAACTAATATTACCAACTGCTTCTTATTTTCAGAAGTAATATAACCAGGCAAAAAAAAGGCAGAAACTCTGGCTTCAGCCTGCTTTGATTCAAATCCTGACCCTACTAATTACTATTGATATGACTTTGGGCGAATGGCTTAATTAATCTTAATTTTCTCATCTGTAAACTGGACATGATGATAGTACCTCATTTTCAGGTTGTTGTGAGTTAAGTAGTTAATATATATAAAGAAGTTAGAATGGTGCCTGGAACATAACAAATACTATGTGTGAATAAAATTATTTTCTTTCTTTTTTTAAATAAGATTATTCTCAATTCTCTACTTCTTTATTGACATTTGGTGTCAGACTGATACACAAACACAATATAAAGGTTTAAATGAATGGTAATGGCTTAGTATGGAGTGGTGATAGGGTCTTTGGGTTTAAGAGCATGTGATCTCAACCAGGACAGTACTCCACACACAACTCAGCCAACACATTTTCAATATATACATGAATTTCATCCAGGAATAGAAGTATCTGGAGTAGGAGTTAGCAAACTATGGCCTGTGGGCCAAATTGAGTAAGCTTTTCATTTTTGTAAATAAAGTTTTATTGAAACCTAACCATGTTTCATGTGTTATCTAAGATTGCTTTTGCATTATAATGGCAGAGTCGAGAACTCACAATGATGGAGTTGAGTAGTCACACAGGGACTGTATGACTTTCAAAGCCTTAAACAGTTGGTCCTTTTCAGAAAAGTTTGCAGACCGTTCTCTAGACCTTTGCTACCCAAGGTATGATCCCTGGTCCAGCATCATCAGCATCACCTAGGGGATGGGTGGAAACACAAACCCTACCCCAGACTGAACTTCATTGGAAGCTGCATTTTAACACAACCTCCAGGGAGTTTGTGTGCACAGTAAGGTTGGAGACCATTGTGTAGAAGACACTTGCTTTAGAAGGAAGAGTTTTTTCTGGGTTCCTTCTAATGTTGAGCCTCAAGTCAAGCACTAGTTGATCTCTTTTTTCTTTTCTTTTCTTTTTTTTTTTTTAAGATTTTATTTATTTATTCATGAGAGACACACAGAGAGAGAGAGAGAGGCAGAGACAGGCAGAGGGAGAAGCAGGCTCCATGCAAGGAGCCCAATGTGGGACTTGATCCCGGGCCTCCAGGATCACACCCTGGGCTGCAGGCAGCGCCAAAGCGCTGCGCCACCGGGGCTGCCCTCTTTTTTCTTTTAAAAATTTATTTATTTTCATGAGATATTGATATATAACATTGTGTTAGTTTTACTTATAAAACATAATGGTGTGATATATTTATATATTGCAAAATTATTACCACGCATTTAGTTAACATCCACCATCTCAAGATTACAATTTTTTTTTCTTGTGATGAGAACTTTTAAGATCTACTCTCTTAACAACGTTCAAATATACACTACAGTATTGTTAACTATAGTCGCCATTCTCTAAGTTATCCCCAGGACTTACTATCTTCGTTGATTCTTATTTGTCTCTCACTGATCTGAAATATTAACATTTGGGGATATTACATGGAATCAATAAATTTAGAATTGGGAAAAAAAGTAGAGATGCCATTTCTTCCTTCTCTCTCTTCTTCATCTGTTTTCCTTTTCTTTGTCACTTTCCAGGATCTACGTGTCTTCACTGTTGGAGAACTTAGAATATATAAATATTTTCTGTCTTCTGCCCTGGATAAAGTCAAAGAAGTGACACTCGTTTTGCTGTAGTCAGTGAACTGGGAGTCAGAGAACCCGAGTTCTAGTCTCATCTAAACTCTGCTCTTGGGATGCCTGGGTGGCTCAGGGATAGAGCGTCTGCCTTGGGCTCGGGTCGTGATCCTGGGGTCCTGGGATTGAGTCCTGCATCAGGACTCCCTGCAGAGAGCCTGCTTCTCCCTCTACCTATGTCTCTGCCTCCTTCTGTGTGTCTCTCATGAGTAAATCAGATAAAATCCTAAAAAATAAATAAATAAATAAATAAATAAATAAATAAATAAATAAATAAACTCTGCTCTTCACCAGCTGCAATGCTCTATGCAAGCTGAGTCTCGGTTTACTCATTTGCAAAATGGGAATAATTTTACCTGCTCAAGGCTATGAAAATGAGTTGAAATATTGTATGTGAAAATGGTTCATTGGTAAAGAAACAACAACGTAAGGAATTAGCTCTAGATTGTCTGGCTCAGAGCCTTGAACACCGTAGGGGCCGCATAACTTGGATTTTTTTTTCCCCCTATGGGAACTGCTCCAATAAAAGCCACCAGATGGCAGCAAAGAGCAAGTTTCCCCTCAGAGGCTCCCTCTGGTCCGTCCATGAGGGCTTTAGAAGGGGAATAAACAGGGTTCTCCTTGATCCCTGGTAAGCTGATTCCCCTTCACTCACTACCCCCTCCCCAACTCTTCCCTACTCCAAACCCACCCATATGTCCTACCATGAGAAAGCTACAAAAGCAAGCAAGAAGCAAGCAAGGAAGCACTGAAGGATAGATTGGGAGTGACAGCAATCTTTGTGTTCAAAGCCAGAGCCTGAAGTTAATATGACTTGGTAATAGGGGGTTTATGAACTAAATTTAGGGCAAAATCAGTGAAAATCAATGAGGCAATGAAGTACTTAAACAGATTACTTGTTCTCTAAGTTCCTATCCCAGGGCCATCCATCCACCCATCATCCATTCAACATTTACTCCTGGCTTGGGAATACAGGTGCAGTTCCAATCCTCATGGAGAGAAGAGAGACAAATATTGGAAGGTAATTACTTACATGTGTGACATGACCCACCTAGGGAACCATGGAGATGCATCATAATGTGATTTAATTTTGGGAGGGGTCAGGATGGGCTTCCCTGGGTAAGTGATACTTAAGCTGAGATCCAGGGATGGGTAAGATCTGGCTAGACGAAGGAACAGGGAGGGAGGAAAGAGTGTGTAAGAGCCCTCTACATAGAGGCTATAGTGTACTGGATGGCCCGAAGACCTCCATAGAAATTTAGTGCACTCCAATGGGGAAAATGCACAGTGATCAAAGGCTATTAGGATTCAAGGACATTCAATAGATTTCTATTTTATTTATTTTATTTATTATGACATCATCTATACATAACTGAAAATTCCTCATTGTGTATGTGCTCTGAAGGCAACATTTCTTTAGTCTATAGCTGGTGATGGATTGAATTGACTTCACAGAGTTCTTCTGATAACTCTATGACCCTTCACCCCTGGATGGCACAGGACACCATCCCTGTCCTCAAAGGGCTGATAGTTTAGTTGGGACACTGGTTGCCCTCCTCCCCCACACTTTTTGCCTCAACATTTCCAGAGTAGCTCATAGGAAACATTTCCACACTTTGGTCATGACTTTCTTGGTTCTGTTCCTATTCCTCTGGTCTCTCCGTGTCACCTCTTCCCCAACACTCACTAGACTAGGAGTTCCTAACCAGGATCCACAGATCCTTGGGGAGGATGTGGATAGTATTCAGGCATCCATGAACCTGAGTTAATGGATGAGTTAACTCACCATCAACTCTCCCAGGGCTCCCTGATGACTACTCCTGGCTTTCTCCTCTCCAGAGTCATCTTACTACAATCCCAGTATGATCAAACCCCATCACTGCTCCATTCTTGAACCATTCCCCACTGTCTAAATTAACAGTGAGTCCTGAACAGAGGAGTTTGTTAAAAGTACAGATTGTGCTGTAGAGATGAGCTTCCAATTAACTTACTATTCAATGGAGATCTGGAATATGCATTTTAAACAATGAGCATATAGGTAATTCTCTGTGGGGCAGTTTTTTAAAAATTTTTATTTATTTATGATAGTCACACAAAGAGAGAGAGGCAGAGACACAGGCAGAGGGAGAAGCAGGCTCCATGCACCGGGAGCCCGACGTGGGACTCCATCCCGGGTCCCCAGGATCGCGCCCTGGGCCAAAGGCAGGCGCTAAACCACTGCGCCACCCAGGGATCCCATGTGGGGCAGTTCTTAAGACAATACTTTGTGTTTTTTTTTTAAGACCATACTTTGAAGAAACACTGCAATATCAGAGAAATAAAACATAGCATTCAGTTTTCATCCTGACCTGGCACCAACCTATGCTTTTCTTGTTCCATACTCTAGTGATGTCAGCTCCCCTCCCATTCTCACTACAGTTTACATTTGTGTACCTTTGCTCATTGTCTAAAATACTTTCTTCTTCTTACCTGCTGAAAAACCTCCACATCTTTTGGGGTCCATTTCAAAAGCTACTTATTTCCAAGTCTTTCTTTGACTCTTCTTGGTGGAAATTAATCACTCCCTTCGCTATACCTTCATATCCCTCTGGACACACTTCCAGTATCACATTTTTATTGTAGAGAGGGGTGGGTGGGATGTTTAAAACATTCAACAACAGTATGGCATGTTGACCAGGTCAATAAGAACTCTGAAGATTGAGACATTCTTGTGTTTGATTTGTGGGGAGAATCACCCCAGGAAGGACTGGGTACTAGTGTTCCTGGATCCCCAAGACCAGATTCTTGAGTTTCAATGTCATAGAAATGAACACTTAACTTGAGAGACAGAAAATAGGCACAGTTTATTAGAGATAGTTTGGTACAAGGGAGCTGACAAGAAAGAAGAATGTCATTCCCTGAAGGGGTGGTGGGCAAGGCTTATAAGGGCACTTTTGCAAAAGGTGAGGGGCTGGCAGTGGTGAAGCATCTTCTAGTCTCTTGGTCGTTATCATCTGGTTGTTACTTTTTGCTGGACATGAGATAGTCACAGGTTGTCTTTCTACAGGGTTGACATTCTTTCTGGGCTCCTGTAAAACAGAAATACTTGTGCAAGCAGGCTCTAAACTGTTACTTCTAATTTTGCCCAGACAATCATTACTCCCTGAAGGCTGTTATCTCTCATTTGTTCTCTTTCCCTGAAGGAGGTATTTGTCTCTAAACATATGGAAACTTTTTTATTTTATTTTATTTTTTTAAGATTTATTTATCCATCAGAGAGAAGAGAAAGAAGGGGCAGAGGGAAAGCAAGAAGCAGATTCCCCACTGAACAGGGCACCTGACTCAGGGCTCAATCTCAGGACCCCAAGATCACAACCTGGGCCTAGATCAAGAGTTGATGTTAACCAGCTGATCCACCAAGGTGCCCCAGCATGTGCAAACTTAACTCTTGCCTTAGACCAGCGGCTTCAAAGGAGTCAAGTCCCTCTTGCTTTCCCCAGATCATCTCAATAGTAGCATGGTGGAGGGCAGGAAGAAAACTTTGAAGGAAACAGCTATTTACTAATGGGGATAGAAGTGTTTCAACATTTTAGCAATCAGTGTGGACATACTGGCTGCATAGTAGGGACTTGTGTGGAAGCCTGTGTACCTGTGTATACATGTGTGTACGTGTGTGTGTGTGTGTCTCCTGCCAGGTTAAGAGCACAGAATAGTGAATTTGACTGCTTATTACAAACCTTTTTACAGTCAAGAGCTTCACCCAGCTTCCTCAAAGGGCTCTGGAGCATCTGCAAAACCGATGGATTCAAATATCAACTCCTTTCTTTTCTTTTTCTATTTCTGTTGCAAATATGACTGGGCAGGTTAAAAAACAAAAAACAAAAAAGGAAAAACAAAAACAAAAAAAAAAAAAAAAGAAGAGGGAGAGAGCATCAGGATACCTGCAGATTCCAGTCTCTAGTCTAAGCCCACCCAATCATAATTTCTGGGCAAGAACAAAGGTCCTGCACACTTGATAAGTTTTCCCCAAGAGATCCTGCTGCATGTTCAAGTTTAGGTTCAAGTTTAGGAACTACTGGTTTAGGTCAGGAGTTTTCAGACCTGGTTGCACATGAGAATTACCTGGATGGTAAAAAAAAAAAAAAAAAAAAGGATTCTCAGGATTCTCAGACCCAACCTTAGACCACCTGAGCCAAAATCCCTGCAAGTGAGACCCTATATTGTTTTAAAACTTCCCCAAGGTGATTCTGTTTTGCAGGCAGGATCGAAAACTACTGGTTTAGGAAATTCTTAAACTAGTTAAACAATCCCTGAATAATGGAATTGAATGTTTTCTGCAGTTAGGAGGTGATTTTCTCTCTGGAATCTGATCTTATATGTTGCTTTTTTTATGTTGGGAAGGAGGAAAACTCATTCTTGTTTTGACTGCTGTCAGTGGGAAACTGCTTAGCAAGTCAAGTCATGCAATTCTCTTCTGTGCTGGGCACGATGATTATTAAAGTCTTGAAATTATCTTGAGTGTGGGCAGAGCTGGAGTCGGCTGACTTGTCATTCTGGGGCTTTGTGTTAATCAGCGGGGCAGATGGCCTTTCTGCAGTACCTGGTGCCTGTCAACTGCTTTGCACAGCTCCCTTGTGAAAAAATATACCTCCTTTCCTCCCCAATTCATAGGAGAAAATAAGGCACAGAAATTTAAGGGAGCTGCTCAAGGTTAGATATCTTGCAAGTGTCAAAGTCAAATCTAGAGCCCCTGAAGACAGGTAATACTATACAAAATGGTGAGCTGGTAATACTCTAGGTCATTAGACATTCAGATAAGCATCTTGGATGACATAAGCCCTCATTGTCACTTGCCATTCTTATACTTTTTCCAAATTTTCATAATTTATACAATAAAGCTTTATACAATAAGCTTGTATAAACAAGCTTAACTCATAGGCCAAATTCATCACTTAATTGCTTGTTGTCTACTTTGCTAACATAGACCTAGTCTAATGGGAATAGGTTAAGTTCTCACTCTCAGATGTAGAACCTTGACCTGAATTATATAATCATTTCAACCATTTGTACAAGGCTGTAGTGGGCTAGAGCCAGACCCTCCGAGTAGCCACCAAGAAACTGCTGTGTACATCTCTTCCTACTTCCGAGTTCAATGACATCACATCAATAACTTGAAATTGTCTACAATAGGCCTATTTATACCACAGAAATTGGCAAACATAACAAATTAGGTTTTTGTTTTTTGTGATGTTTTTTTCTTAAGCTCACAAAGAGCCAGTTGTTAAACATTTATCAGCACATGACTGGTGCTGGATCAGCATAGAAATTTATCTGAATCCTTCAGGCTTTCACAAGTGATAAAACCAATTAGGAAATATGATGAAAAAGATTGGTCTGAATGTCACCTTTGGTATATTCTCTGTTAGATTTTCTTTTTAATGTGGTCTATGAAATGTCAACTTCTTTTTAAAATATATATATATTTATCTGACAGAGAGAGAGATTGAGAGACTGCATGGCAGGCAGAGGACCAGGGAGAGGGAGAAGGAGAAGGAGAGGAGGAAGCAGGATCCTAGCTGAGCAGGGAGCCTGATGCAGGGCTTGATCCCAGGACTTCAGGATCATGACCTAACCCGAAGGTAGACACGTAACCGACTGAGCCACCCAGGTGCCCCTGAAATGTCAACTTCTAAATGTGATATTATTTCTCACCTATCATGTTGGTACAAAATAATATTCAGAATTGGCAAAGGTGAGTGGAAGAGGACATTCTCAAGCAGTGTTGATGAGAGAGTAACTAGTATAATTTCTGAAGGGTGATTGACAAAACTGTCAAAAGTCTTAAGAGGTGCAAACTTTCTGAGTTTATCCTTAGGAAATAATTAGAGATGTATGCAACATTATTTGCTTAAAATTGTTCACTTTACAGAAAAGGAAACCATCAACAAAAGGGCAATGTATCAAATGGGAGATATTTGTAGATCATATTCCAATAAGGGGTTACTATTCAAAATATGTAACAAACTCCTACAACTCAATAGCAAAAAACCCCAAACGATCTCATTTAAAGATGAGCAGAAGATCTGAATTGATATTTTTCCAAAGAAGACATACAGACAGCGAACAGGGACATGAAAAGATGCCTAACATCATAACACATCAGAGAAATGCAAATCAAAGTCACAATGAGGTATCACCATGGGACGCTTGGTGGCTCAGTGGTTGAGCATCTGCCTTTGGCTCAGGTCATGATCCGGGGGTCCTGAGATTGAGTCCTACATCAGGCTCCCAGTGTGGAGCCTGATTTTCCCTTTGCCTATGTCTCTGCCTCTCTCTGTGTGTCTCTCGTGAATAAATAAGTAAAATCTTAAACAAAAAAAGGTATCACCTCATAGCTGTCAGAATGGCTATTATCAAAAAGAAAAGAAATAACAAGTACTGGTGGGGATTAAAGAAAAGGGAACTCTTGCCCACTGTGAGTGGCAATATAAATTAGTGCAGCCACCATGGAGATTCCACAAAAAATTAAAAATAGGACTACCATATGATCCAAAAATTCCACTTCTGGGTATTTATATGAAGAAAATGAAAACACTAACTCAGAAAGATATACACATCCCTATGTTCACTACAGCATGATTTACAATAGCTAAGATATGGTAATAACTTAGATGTCTATCAATGAATGAATGGATAAAGAAAGTGGTGTGTGTGTGTGTGTGTGTTTATTATATGGAATATTATTCAGCCATAAAAAGGATATCTTGCCATTTGCTACAACATGGATGGACTTTGAGTGCTAATGAAATAAGTCAGGCAAAGAAAGACAAATACCATGTGATCATTTATATGTCAAAGAAAGAAAAGCTCCTAAATACAGAGAACAGATTGGTGGCTGCCAGAGACAAGGGGTGGAGGGATGGGCAAAATTGGTGAAGAAGGTACAAACCTCCAGGTATAAAGTAAGTCCTGGGAATGCAATGTACAGCACAGCGATGTTAAGTAATAATACTATATCATATATTTTATTTTATTTTATTTTATTTTATTTTTTTTATATCATATATTTTAAAGTTACTAAAAGAGAAGATCTTAAAAGTTCTCATCACAAGAAACAATTCTGTAACTAGATATGGTGACAGATCATTTCACAATATGTACAAATATCTAATCATTATATTATATATCTGAAACTAATATATTGTTATGTCAATTATACCTAAACGAATCTAAAAAAATAAAGTAAAAAAAAAAAAAAAACAAGAAACCCCAAAACAGGGCACCTGGGTGGCTCAGTGTCTGAGCATCTGCCTTTGGCTCAGGTCATGATCCTGGGGTCCTGGGATCCAGGCCTACATCAGGCTCTCCTGAGGGAGCCTGCTTCTCTCTCTGCCTATGTCTCTGCCTCTCTCTCTGTGTCTCTCATAAATAAATAAATAAAATCTTAAATAAAGAAACCCCCAAACATTGACTGTTGGATTATTTACATCAGTGGTTCTCACCTCTGCTTACATAGCAGATTCACTTGGGGACTTAAAGACAGTATATCGGTGGTTCTCCACTGAGGTTGGGGATTGGGAAGGTAAGGGAGCATTTTGTACCCAGGGGACGTTTGGCAATGTCTGGAGACATTTCTTGGTTGTCACAACTGGGAAGGAAGATGCTACTGGATCTAATGGGTAGAGCCCAGGGATGCTACTAAACATTCTACAAAGCACAAAAAATCTCCCAGCAACAAAGCTTTATTTGGTCCAAGATGTCAGTAGTGCTGAAATTAAGAAACCACACCACACCAAATACTCTATGTGAGCACTATTCTAAGCAATTTACAAGAGGGATAGATAGATAGATGATAGATAGATAGATAGATAGATAGATAATCTTATATGCACCTCTATCTATGAGAGAGACACAAAGCAATAAAGAGTATTTCATCATTGTGTGTATCAAAGAACTAAGAATTACAAAAGTGTCCAAGTGGAGACTAGTAAAAAAATTATGGCCTATTTATGCAACAGAACACCATGTAGCCATAGAAATAGGTCTAAAATATATTGTTACATTAAATAATAACTTGTGGAACAATAATACAGTGGTGTCATTTGCATATATTCTGGAAGGATTCAGAAGAAACCTTCAGCAACAGGAGTAGCATGAAGTTTTTTTTTTTTTTTTTTCCTTTTCTACTCTTCTCTATCGTTGAGATTTTTTTTTTTTTTTACCATGGGCATGTATTTTTATACAATTTAAAATTATTTGAATAGATTACAATATATAAACATTTTCGTAGTAGTATATTAAATAAATAATAATATCCATGATATACTACTAAGGGAAAAATTTGACTCCAAGACAGTTTAGATGGTACAGACTTGTTTTTATGTATGTATGTATATATGTGTTTATGTATGTATGTATTTTTGAGTAGGCTCTATGCCCATTGTGGAGCTATGGGCTTGAACTCACGAACTCACGAAACTGAGAGCAAGACCTGCACTGAGATCAAGAGTCAGATGCTTAATAGACTGAGCCACCCAGGCGCCCCAGTGTAGACTTGTTTTTAAAACATTCATAGAAAAAAGACTGGAAAGTACATACATCAAAATATTCTACTGTTTGGAAGATTGGTGTTTTCTCTGTGCTTTTCTCTATCCTCCAAATTTTCTGCAATGAGCTTGAGATTCTTCTGAGATTAGAAAATTTAAAAACTTACAAGAAATGTTATTTTTCTCTACACAAATCTATACACAGTTGTTAGGACATTGTGCATAGCTCTTGTATAGTAATGTGCAAAAATAATTTGGCTGTGAGTACAATATTTTGCTGGGCATCTGTGGAGAGGCTGTGAAGTGGATCAGCTGGAACGGTGACCCTGCAAGCCCTTTGTTAAAAATGGCACTTCCTTGACACATGGCTCCCAGATACACTTCATTTTGGGATCCATCTATTTAATGTGAAAAATGTTTCTGCTGCAGAAATTCATTGTCATCTCAAGTTTATAGAGAGGATATCCTCACAGAGCAGAGTGCCAGTATCTCAAAAGGGAAGCAGAGTCCTGAATCCTTCATTCAGCATACATTTAGAGAGTACTGACTTAACACTTTGGGTATTGTTTTGGGGTTTGGGTTCCAAAGGTAAAGGAAATATTTGAGGTCCCTGTTCTTAAGAAAATGATATGAGATAAATATATATAAATGATGAGAAAGATAAACTGGTAAACAGATGAACAAGATGGTTATAGAAAGTAAAAAATGCTATGGTGGTAGGAAAGAACTAAATGATTTAAGATGGCTAATTTTGGATTGTGTGGCCACCCATATAGGAGGGCACAATTTAAAATTGACATATAATTGACATATAGCATCATATTAGTTTCAGGTGTACAACATGATGATCTTTATATAGTGAGGGTGCATTTGAACCAATAAATAAGCTGCAAGATAGCTAGCCATCTGTGGGGCTGGTAGAAGAGCCCAGGGAGAGGGAATGGCAGGTGCAAAAGCCCTGAGGCAGGAATAAGCTTGGTATCTTTAAGAAAAAGAAGCTCAGGGCAGCCCCCATGGCTTAGCGGTTTAGTGCTGCCTTCCGCCCAGGGCCTGATCCTGGAGACCTGGGATGGAGTCCCACGTCAGGCTCTATGCAGGCTCCATGCTTCTCCCTCTGCCTGTCTCTCTCTCTCTCCCTGTCCCTCTCTCTCTGTGTGTCTCTAATAAATAAAAAATCTTAAGAAAAAGAAGCTCAGGGATGCCTGGGTGGCTCAGTCAGTTGAGCATCTGGCTTTTGATTTCAGCTTAAGTCATGATCTCAGGGGTGTGAGATTGAGCCCTGAGCTGGGTCTCTGAGCTGGTATGAAGCCTCCTTAGGATAAAAGATCAGCGTAGCTTTCAAGTGGAAAGTTAGTGAGTGGTGGGAAATCTTCTAGCAGGGTCTGTAGATTATTGGTAGAGATTTTACTCTAATTTTAAAACTAACATAATATGGGGATCCCTGGGTGGCTCAGTGGTTTAGTGCCTGCCTTCGGCCCAGGACATGATCCTGGAGCCCCGGGATCCAATCCTGCATCGGACTCCCTGCATAGATCCTGCTTCTCCTTCTACCTGTGTCTCTGCTTCTCTCTCTGTGTGTGTCTTTCATGAATAAATAAATAAATAATCTTTAAAAAAATAAAAGGGGAAATATTGGACTGCTCCTATAAAGTTTCTGATTCAGCAGATCTAGGGTGGAGCCCAGTAATTTGCATTTCTAACAAGTTCCCAGAGAATCCTGCTGCTCCTAGTGCCTAGATCACATTCTGGGAATCATTACATTGCCTATCCTTATTAATTCAGTATTACTCCAAGGAAATCTATGCTTAGGCACAACTGGTTCATTCCTTCACACACTCAGGGAATATTTACTAAAAACCTGCTATATGTGAGGCACTATCCTGGGTGGTGCATAATCAGTGATAATCAGAAGAGACACAGTCCATGTCCTCAAGTCTTGTAGACTAGTGATTTTCCTAAGGTTACACAGCTAGTGCTGGAGCTAGCACATAGACACTGTCTTCTTCCTCAAAACCCAGCACTCATTTCATTATGCAATAAACAACATTTTTTTTTAATTTTATTTATTTATGATAGTCATACAGAGAGAAAGAGAGAGAGGTAGAGACACAGGCAGAGGGAGAAGCAGGCTCCATGCACCGGGAGCCTGATGTGGGATTCGATCCCGGGTCTCCAGGATCGCGCCCTGGGCCAAAGGCAGGCGCCAAACCGCTGCGCCACCCAGGGATCCCCTGCAATAAACAACATTAACAAACATTGTGGTTGCTATTTATTACTCCCTTCAGTATCTTTTAGGGAGGTAGCAATAGTGGTAATGTAACTGAACGCAAGAGGTTTGCCACTTGAGGTGCATCATATTGAATACAATGGAAGGAAGTGTTGAAAGCAAAGACGGTTTTATTACTTGTCATAAGTAAGGAGACAGGGAGCTAGCTCTCAAAGCACTATCTCTGCATGGGGTTAGTACAGGAAGCTTTCATTCAGTGTATGAGGAGGCAGGGGCAGGGAGTTTGCATGGCAAACTTTTTTTTTTTTTATAGCAAGTGCTCAACATGTATTAGATGTTTAGAGTGGAAATTAATGATATTGTGAAACTATATCAGTTGCAAAAGATTTCCCATAAACTTACTAAGCTCTGAAAGTTATAGTATATTCAACAAAGCAAAGCTCATTCATTCTGATGATATGTTGAAAAATTTACTTGGTTATCTTTCCTCCTCTTTAGGATTTTAATATAGTGATTTCTATAGCTTATTTTCTTTAAAGAATCCAAACCTAACTCAATATTTTGAAATCCTTTACCACAAAAATATATGCAATCAAACCCTTTAGCAAAACGTAACTAGAGAGAGTTCATTAATATCCTTCCCTCTTCTGTCATATATTCCCTTCCCTCCCCTTCTCCATCCATCCACCCCATCCATCCATCCACCCATCCATTTTGGTTCAATTGCGCAGCCTAGCATGTCAACATGCTCGTGCCTACTTCATATGTTCAAACAATGATGGAAAAATCGTAGTATTATAGTAGTCATCTATAGAGATCTTAGTATCACGAGCTAAAGGTAATTTTGGGACAACCCAGGGAGGCTTCCGTGCAGGTTCTCAGCTCCACTCCAGCTCAAACTGGCTGAGGTGAGGGGTCTATCAGGAGAGACACACCTACCAAAGGGCCATCAGGTAAAATGCCTACTTGGTTGTCTCCTTGCTGGAACTGATGATTCCACAAAACAAAACATATCCATTCCCTGCTTTTGTCTCCTTCCTCCCTTCTGCTGATAGCTTTCAGCCCTCTTACTGGAGTAGCTTCTTTTGCATCGTAGCTAACAGTAACACAGACAGTTTCTTTGTGGATGGGCTTGCATCTGCACGTTTGGCGAAAGAAGCTTCTGTGGGGGTGAGAAATGTGAGTGGCTCTTCCTCTCAGCATTGTGAAAAAACAGGAGAAAAATAGAGCCCTGCCTGCTAGTGGCCTTGGGGAGAGAAAAATGACAGTGGAGGCTTGGTAGGCACTGTGATGTGCTACCTGGATCTTCTTTAAGGCTGAAGGATTTACTCACACCCCTTTCCATGGAATCTTACATCCAAAAATCAGTGGGGGACACCAAGGCTCTGGAGTAACCCTTCATCCCAGGCTCTTCATGGGGTCAATGTGTAACTGAACCATGAGTTTGTGCCTGGTGATAGAAACTACACCAACTGGAGTGGTCACACAAGAAAACTTTATTTGCAGCAAGTAAAGAGATCATGGGGAAGGAGGTCCGAAGCCATAGCTCCCTGAGCAAGGGTGAATGGGTTCCTTTCATTTCAGTTTAGGACGACTATTTAGGGAGGGGAGCCTTATCATCATAGGTAGAGGCAGGCATAAGATGTGTGCATGTACCTTAAGGAAACATACCTATACATACATTGTAGATTATGTAAATGAGGCTTGTGCTCCTCTTTGGGCTGAGATGTTTATATTATAATGAGGAAAAGGTAGCCATTGGTCATGTTGTGGCTTACTCCATGGTCCATCCGCACTCCGCACAGGCTTGAGTCAGGGGTTAAGCTCAAACTGGTTTGGATGGTCTGGGCCACTAGAGCTCTTTGTCCAGGCAGTCATTATTGCTTGAGGGGTAGTTTTGGTTTCCGTTATAGATGCTGTGTCCATCAGGTCTTTTGCCTGAGTTAAAAGTCAAGCTGGAGGGATGCCTGGGTAGCTTGGTGCTAAAGCATCTGCCTTTGGCTCGAGTCTTGCATCAGGGTCCCCACAGGGAGCCTGCTTCTCCCTCTGCCTATGTCTCTGCCTCTCTCTTTGTGACTCTCATGAATAAACAAGTAAAATATTTAAAGAAAAAAAGAGTTAAGCTGGAAAGAAGAGCTTGAGGGAAAATGTAGATCAATGGTCACTGGGGTATAAGCACAAGAGCAATAATGGTCAGGTCTTGGGATCTAGCTGGTGACAGACTCAGGCCTTTGATGTGTTCTTCCCAACCCCTGTGTTCTTCCCCTCATTTGCAAGGGTTGAGACCCCAAGAGCATTCTTTAATAAACATCCTCTATATTAATCTCCATTTTAGAGTCTGCTTCCTGGGAACCCAATGAGATTTCAAGGTATCTGCTGTGGGTTGAGTGAGTAATCTAAATCTCCTCCTCCTGTCTTCCAAAAGCTTTGATGAAGTTGGCATTGCTCACTCACACTTCTGTGAGATAGCATTTATAGTGGATTGAATAGTACCCCCTCCCCTGCAAAGATTCCTATCTACCTACAACCTCAGAATGTGGCATTATTTGGAAATAGGGTCTTTGCGGATATAACTCTTTAAGGATCTCAAGAGGAAATTATCCTGGACTTAGGCAGGTCCTAAGTCCAATGACTGGTGTGATCTTTAGAAGAGGAGGAGGGGACACATAGAGACATGGATACAGAGAAGGCCACATGAAGACAGAGGCAGCAACTGGAGGGAAGTACTCACAAACCAAGGAACACCAGGGCCACCAGAGCTGAGAGAGGCCAAGAAAGATTCTTCCCTAGAGCCTTTAGAAGGAGCATGGCTCTGTAGGCACCTCTCTTTGGACTGTTAGCCCCCAGAGCTATGAGAGAATAAAATTCTATTGTTCAAACTGCTCAGTCTGATGGCAGCCTTAGGATACAAAGACAGTATTCTACTTGGAAGGGCTTAGTGAGAAAATTGAGGAGACAGCTGACCATCATACAAATGGAAACATGATGCCCAGTGCTGAGCATGGAGAAGGTACTCAATAAATATTTATTGAACTAAACTGAACCAAATGCTAATAAAGGAGAAAGCAAAATCTATTGCAAGTTATCTTAGAATAACTTCTTGACTTATTTTCTTTAGACCTTTGGCATGTGAGCACCTGTCAATTTGCATACTTACTCATGATATTTGATTTCTACCCATAAAATTGTGGAAGGATCAGTATTTGTTTTGGACCACTCTAATAATTCTTTAAAAGTCAGTCACCATTGAGGGCCTGCACTGTGTCACTATAATGCATGTCTTGATCATTTAAACTAGATTTATAATTTTAAAACCCTGACCTTTTTTTTCCTTCTCTTTTTTTGGCCTGCCCCTCCTAAGCCCTCAGGAGTCTCTAGTTCTATTTTTAGGTGTCTAGGCAGGTAGATAATATGTGATAGAAGTGATCTAAGAGCTCAGCACAGCATGAAATGTGAGTACCCTTGCTAGTGCTTGACACGCCATAGCTGAGTCTATTATCACCATAGGCCTCAATTTGCCTTATCCACAAAATGGAGCTCACACTTCCTTATCACAAGTTAGCAACAGGAAGAGACTTAAATGAATTATCTGATCAGTTCCCACAAGGGCAGCCACTCTTCCGATCATATTTGGAGGTCCCAAATCGTTTCTGAATCCTGCCCTTAGGTCAACATTGTGCAAGGAGAGTTTATCAATGGCCAGAAATGCAAAATAAATGAGTTTCTGAGCTTTATGTGAGTTGTGAGAGCCCAGAATGAGCCCTAAGATCCTTGCTCTGTTTGTTCTCACCTACTTTTTCAAACTTAAAGACCCAAACCATAGGAATGATTTTCAAAGACTAAATCAAAATGAAAATTTCCAATCAATCAGCAAATTTACTGAGTTTTTGTGTATGTGGTACAATCTAATAGGGTCTGTTGGAGGACTCATGCATGTGGTTTCTGTAACTGAAGAGGCTCAAGGAGGATCTGTAGCACCCTTAAAGTACCAAGAGAACCTGCAGAGCTTGCTTTGGGAGTTAGGTCCTCTTCAATGGCACATGGCCTGAATTTCCCCCATTTGTTACCCCCTGAAAAAGTAGCAAGTTGTCAATGAGGATGCTTTTGGCTTCGGCCTAACTCCAGATGGCTTGAACAATACAGGGAATTTGTTACCTATTTGCTCATAGGAAAGCTTATATGCAGGGCTGCCTTTAGATAAGGCTTGATTCGATGGCTTCTAGGATGTCACCAAGCACACGCTTTCTTCTCACTTCTTCATTCTAACTTCTGTAGTGTTGGCATCATCTTCAGAGTTTACCAAGTGGTCCTAGGACTGCTCCAGATTCTGCTGTTTTTTAGTGCATTTCACATTTTCATGGCACACAATCCAGGAGAAGAAAGAATGTATCTTCTGATGTCTCTTACATGAATCTTGGAATTCACTCTCTCTTATTGACCAGAATCTCGCCTTTGCTGATTTCTGAACCAACCACTATGGCCAGGAGGCTAGAACCAGGGACTAGAAAGCTCTCAGGAGTCAAACATCTCTCAGGCTCCTTTTTTTCAGATGCTACGTGGTCTCTCAACACTCCTGTCAGTACTTCTGCTTTTTCCTTTCTGCATGTCATCTCTCTCTTTCTTGCTCTCTCTTTTTCTGCATAGAAAGGAAGGTAACCATCTTTAGTCTTTAAGTTTATATGGCCTTATTCAAGGTTAGAGCTTGATGGATTTTCAAGTCCTGATTTCTAGTGCTGGGAGAAATAATCCGATTGGGCTCAGCAGGGTCAGTTTCTACTCCTGGTCCCAACAAATACGATCAAGGAGTTGGGATCACATTGTGTAGACATAGGCAAAGGGGATCACCACTGGACTTGAGAATGGGGACAAGACATTCTCCAGAATGTGGTGTTAGCCCCCTATAACCTATAGAAAAGTGAACATTATATGCCAATATCTAAGAATGGTCTTCAACTCAATAGACTTGATACATGTTTTACTAGAAGTCTTTGGCAGCAAGTGACAGAAATCAATGCTGGCCAACCCAAGCCAAATACACACATGCACACACACACACACACACACACACACAATCTGAGGGGGCTCGAGGAAGGTCTGTGAATATTCTTTAAAGTGCCAAGACAGGCTGCAAAGCTTGCTCTGGAGTCCCAGGAGAGAGTGTCTAATTGGAGTGGGCTGGGTCACTTATTGTGTTGGATAATTATAATTTTGGCCCTCAAATGAATCACACTTTCTTCTGTTCACCCCTTTGTAATGTGATGCTACTGCTCCTCCCTTCAAGAGGAGGAATCTATTTTTCTGCCCTCTTGAATTGAAGTTGGCGTTATGACTTCCCTTGACCAACAGAATGCAGCAGACATGACAGTGTGAGCTACAGAGCTTAGGTCTTAAGAAACTTTGCAACCGGTCACCTGGGTAGCTCAGTTAGTTAAGCATCTGCCTTCAGCTCAGGTCATGATCTCAGGGTCTTGGGATCGAGTACCATGTTAGGCTCTTTGCTCAGCAGGGAGTCTGCTTTTCTCTCTCACTCTTTCTCTGTGTTCTCCCCCACCCCCACAAATAAATAAATAAATTTTAAAAAAGAAACCTGGCAACTTTTGCCCTTATACTCCTCAAACTTTAAAGCTACCATGCTGTAGGGCTAGCCTATTTGAACAATGAACAGCCACAGGCAAAAGATCTGAAGTTCTCCAGATGATAGCACCCACTGCCAATTATTGAATGAGACCACGTTGGATCATCTAGCCCAGTCCAGCCCAGCCACTGAGGGCAGTCATGTGGATGGGCCCAGGTGAGACCAGAAGATCTGTCAGATGGTTAATCTACAGAGTCATGAGAAATTATAGATTGTTGTTGTTTTAAGCTTCTAACCTTGGGATTGTTTGTTGCACAGCAATGGCTAAATGAAACTGCCCATCCCCTGGAGCTGGAGAAGAGGAATCTGCCAGCATCGGCTGCAGGAACTGCTTTGGGCTTCCACAATGCATCCTGGATTTTCTGCTCTGCCAGCTGCCCACTGTCACGGAGAAGTTCTTCAAAATGCAAGCAGAGTGCTGTGTGTTAAGAGAGAAGTATATACCTGCCAGAAAACAACAACTGCAACAACAACAACAACCCACAAAAAACCCAACAAATATCCACTTCATTTTGTATTGTGCTTCTTGTAAGCAGAACTGTGTAAACACTCTGAGTACCTATTATATGTTGTCTTAAACTCATACTTTTTGGAATAAATTCCATCAGGACAGACTCATCTGAATTAAATAGACAGAGACTACAGGCTGTGCCATCTGCGATCCTCTACTTCTTCTCTTGGCCCAATTTGAGAACAAACACATACACACCGAACCACAAGAGAACTACTGATTTAGAACAAATTAAATAAAGCAACATGTAGGATGTCAACGCTGAGCATTCCAAGACAGGACCCACACACCTACTCTGGGTGTGGAAGCCAGAACTGGCCATGTGCTCAGCCACTGAGTACCCTCAGGTCAGAAGCAGGATTGGAACACCTTCCAATTATTAAGTAAATTCTAATACAGTGTTTTTTTATCCAGGGAGTGATTGGGCTCCCCAGGGAACCCTTGACAATGTCTGGAGGCAATTCTGATTATCACAACTGGGGCAGGGGTGGGGAGCATGCTAGGGGCATCCACTGGGTGATGGTCAGGGATGCTGTTCAATATTCTTCAGAGCACAATACTTCCCCCTTTCTCCAAAACAACAAAGAATTATCTGGCTTAAAATATCCATAGCTCTGAGGTCAAGAAACCCTGATTTCATGGAACTAGCATTGCCAGATAGAACAGGAGTCATAACTACATCCCTGGCCTTTAGAAGAGTCATGTATGACAACATAGCCCTGCAATTTAACATAGCATTACGTCTAACATTTCACCATGCATTAAAACCTTACTCCTCACCAGCAATCCTGCTCCTTGTATTTACCCAAGAGAAATGAAAACATACCTCTACGCAAAGAAACACGTGTGAATGTTCAGCAGCAGCAGCAGTATTCGTGATAGCCACCCCATGGAAGCAACTCAAAATCTATCAACTGGCAAACAGATAAACAAAATATGTTCTATCCATGCTACTCAGTAATAAAAAGGAATGGAGTGATGACATATGCTACATGTGGATGGACCCCAAAACATTATGCTTACTGAAAGAAGCCAAATAAGAAAACCACAAACTATATGATTCCAGTTATGGGAAATGCCCAGAGAGAGCAAATTATAAAGATAGAAATAGATTAACGGTTGCTGGGGGCTGGGGGTAGGATTGGGGATTAATTGTAAATGGGCACAAGAGAGCTTATTGAGGGAGGGAAAATGTTCACAAACTGGGTTATGGTGATGGTCACACATCTCAATAAACTCACCAGAAAGTACTCAGAATGCGTGAATTTTATGATCTGTGAATCATACTTCAATAAAACCTTGCTGTTCAAAGGTCCAGGCATGGACCTTGACTTTTCCCACTTGAGCTGTAACAGGAAACCATATTTACATCCCATTGGAGGAACACACCAGACACCTGAATGCCTTCCTTCCAGCTTCCTAGTCTGATCCTGTAGGATCAGTACTATCTCAGGGTCTTGAGCCACAGGGCAAGTGTGCACTGGTGTCTTCTCTTTACACAGCCGGTTTGGGGAGGCTTATCAGTATGTTTGAGATTTCTGAACAAATGCGAAAAGGTTCTATCAAAAGTTTGTAATCAAAACAATGGGGGAGACAGGCAGTTTTAGGGAGCTTATTTCCTGTAAGAGATCACTTTTCTAAACTGACCCAACTGGTTTATAATCCATGGCGGGACTCGATTGCCTCCCCTAAGTGCAAAGTTCTTTATGCCATGTTCTGCTGAGTAAGGTAAGAAAATAACTCTCAACATCATGCTCTTATGTACAAGTAGCTTTAAAAAAGTATTTTTTGCTGATAACTCAAATAATGCATGCTCATTACTGAAAAAAACCAAACATGACCAAAATATGTGTGACCCAGATATAATGATCTCCCAAGAGAGCCCCAGCTCTTGACTTGCATCCACTCTGGGGCCGCATTCAGCACTTAAGTGCAATCCTAGGAAACCAGTTCCAGCTGGTAACACATCACTAAATGATAGAGCTTGGCTGAAGATGTTTCGAGAAGGTGGGGGAAGAAGGGTTACCGCACATATCACATGACAAAAGTTTACAGTAATTTCCTGTAAACACCTTTGTTCTGCCAAAGTTTCCTTTCTAAATGTCAGCCTCCTCTCTTTCCTCCCCTTCCTCCTTCCCTGTCTCTCTGTCTTTGGTCCCTCTTACAGCCTGAAATCCTCCTTGATTTTTAGAACACTCACTTCTGGCTCTCTATTTGCCTATTCCACTAAAAAAAAAAAAAAAAAAAAAAAAAAAAAAGACAAAAAAGCTCAGTAGATGGCTCATCTTACTCTGATCCTTTTTTGAAGAAGGTGGCTCAATATCCATCAATTATTTGTCAAGAATGGTTGGGAGTGGAGGCTGGAGCTGGCACTCTCAGGCTTGGAAGAATTGATGGTGTGTTTTTCTTCTCAGTTCTGCATTCAGCGAAATCACATTGGTAGCCTGAAATGGGTTACAGTTGGAGTATTTACATCACAGAAATTGGCAAACACTATAAATCAGGGTCCCCACCCCCAAAGAGCTAGTTCCTAAACATTTACCAGCACACAACTGGATCCACCCTGCAACACGCATATAAAAGTTTTACCAAACAAAAATAGGTTTTCTTCTGCAGGAGGCAGTGCCAGAGGCTGGGTTGGGGGTGGAAGATAACTTCTGACGCCAAGAAAATAAGAGCTTTTCTCCAAATTGTTACATATATAATGTATATAGAAAGTGTAACTCTAACTTCTTTTTTTCTTTTTAAGATTTATTTACTTATTTTGAAAGAGAGAGAGAGAGCACGAGCAGGAGGGGCAGAGGGAGAAGAAGAGAGAATCCTAAGCAGACTCTGCACTGAGCTATGAGCCTAATTTTTGGGCTTGATCTCACAACCCTGACATCATGCCCTGAGCTAAAATCAAGAGTCAGATGCTTAACTGACTCATTTCTTTATCCCCTCACAGCATGCATTCTCCCCAAGATAACCATCATTTAGTTGAATATATGTATCCCTCATTTTCTCCAAATAGATAACAGATACTCATGTTATTTGCATGAGATTATATGACACATCTTCTTTGTATCTTACTCGTTGTTTTTTTTTTAAAGATTTATTTATTTATTCATGAGAAACACACAGAGAGAGAGGCAGAAACACAGGTGGAGGGAGAAGCAGGCTCCACGCAGGGAGCCTGACTGGGACTCGATCCCGGATCCCAGGATCAAGCCCTGGGCCGAAGGCAGATGTTCAACCGCTGAGCCACCCAGACGTCCCTCTTACTTGTTTTTTTTTTTTTTCCTCTTACTTGTTTTTTAATTCTAACAAGGTATCTCTGATATTTTCCTTTGTGTACACAAAAAGTCATTGTTAAAAAATGGATATGTAGTATTTAATGGTGTGGTTCTGCTGTAATTAATTCAACCAAGCCCTTACAAATGGCCCTTTGTCTTTTTCAGTTCTTATCATTATTTTCTGTTAAGTAAAAGTTTTTTTTCTTTTTTTTTTCTGTAAATTGCCAGAGGAAGAATTGTGGAGACAAAGGGTAAAAAACATTTTCCATTTTTATAGATACTGTCAAGTTGCCCTCTGAAAAGGTTGTGTTGATTTAGGTTTCCACTAACAGTGTATGATAGAATTTTTGAAAAAATTATTTTTTGGATAAAATTTAATGCTCTGATTGTTGTTGGCGGCCACAGCTGGGACTTAGCAGTGATAATTTGATTGATTTCCTCATGAGCCTTCTGTTCTCTCTTCCTGGTTCCTTTATTCATCTCATTGTACCCACTAGAAATGCCTTTCCCACATAAAAACATCCCACCCATTCTTCCAGATTTATTACAGATCCCCTCTCTAGCTCACTGGCTTCCAACTGGGGACAGTTGGCAATATCTAGAGATATTTTTGTTTGCCACAACTAGAGGTGGAGGGTGGAGGGTATCTAGTGGGAAGAGGCCAGAGATAAGAGATAATGCTAAGATTATCATGAGGGCATCCTCTCACAATAAAGAATTATCTAGCCCCAAATGTCAAAAATGCCAAGACTGAGAAGCCCTACTATCACTAGGTTGATTTCTCCCTTCTCAGAACACTATACACTTACTGTCCTTTCTTTGGTTTGGGCACATAATAGATTGTTTTACTTTATCAATTACCCTCTGTATCAGTTCTTTTGTTTGGAAAGTGGCAGAACTTTTGATTTGAATTAATTTAAATAGTAAAGGGAACTTATTGGCTTACATAACTGAAATGTTCTGAGGTTATGCTAATTTCAAGTGATGCTTAATCCGGTGACTCAAATGATGTCACCAAGAACCCAGTTTATTTCCAGTTCTTTTCCTTAGATGTGGTCAGTA
The DNA here is from genome assembly GCF_048418805.1 of Vulpes vulpes. Taxonomy (NCBI): domain Eukaryota; kingdom Metazoa; phylum Chordata; class Mammalia; order Carnivora; family Canidae; genus Vulpes; species Vulpes vulpes. Next base: position 16,052,239 of record NC_132789.1, on the reverse strand, counting down.
TCATCTTAAGCTTGCTCTCATGAGTACAGATCTAGTTTTGCATCTTCATATCCTATTGCCCAGGGTGCACTGGCAGTACAGTAGCCACTAGCCACATGTAGCTCTTGAGAAATGTGTCTAGTCTGAATTGAGATGTGCTGTTATTGTAAAATACATACTTGAGATTTTAAAGACCTTAGTATGAAAAAAGTAAAATGTCTATTAATAATTTTCATACTGATTACATATTGAAGTGATAATATTTTAGATATATTGGTCATATAGAATATATTAATATTAATTTCCCTTTTTTCTTTTTTCTTTTTAAAATGTGGCTCCCGGAAAATTGAAAATAGCACGTGAAGTTCACATTTTATTTCCACTGGCTAGCACTGGTGCAGGGGCAGAGACTCTTCTGAAGACTTCCACAAGTGAGGGGATTTTCTTCTCCAGGGGTGGCAGTAAATTTACCTCTCATTGGCTTCGGTGGGGTTGCTGCCTCAATTATGAACCAATCACTTGCTGTAGGGAAAGGCATGTAGGGAAAGGTAAACTGACTGGCTGATGCTAGGTAGAAGCCAATCTCTGGAGGAGGGGTTGGATTAATCCCCAGGCAAGGCTTCTGACTGAGAAGAGTAGCAAGGAGGGGGCTCTTACAAAGGATATTTGGGATTTTGGTTCCAGAAGGTAGAATAAGAAGTGGCTACTCTCAATTCCTGCATGCACATTATTTAAAAATTCAAGCAAGGTGGACAAAAGCTGTCCGTGATGTCCTTGATGTTTATGATCCTTTTACCCTCTCTTGGGTGAGACTGTGGAGCAGTTTTCATCTGGGTCATAAACATCTTGAGATTGTGCCTCATTATTCTTCGCATCATCAATTTATGGTTAACACTGTGCTTTGCCTGGCAGAGGCACTAGCAGCTGAGCCAGTGATAGTGGTGATGGTAGAGACCTCTGTGTACACAGAGAGACAGGTATGTCCCCACTGGGGGGTGTCTGAGTGGTGCACTCAGGGAGATGTGCTCTGTAGAGTAGCAGTGTGGATTCTCAGTATTTGGAAGGGAGGTAGATGTAAAAAGGAAAAAGAAGGAGCATTTATCAATGCTATTCTTGAATTAGAGGATTCATGACAGAGGATAGTCCATCTGTCAATCAGAGGGATGAAATCATCCTCATTTAAACCAAGCCATCACCATCTATACCACAGTGATGTTGGTGGTCAGTTTAGACAACATGGAAGACAGACCCTCAGGTGACTGCCATGATCCTTGTGTCTTGATGTTCATGTCTTAGGGTGATCCCCTCCCCTTAAGCATGTGTGGGACCAGTGACTTGGTTCTAACTGAGAGAATATAGCAAAAGTAACTGGCTATCACGTCTGTGATTAAGTTACTTATGATTGTAAGTTGTCTTGCTGTAACACTCTCCCTTGCTTGATTTGAGGAAGCAAACTACTGTCTTGTGAACTTCTTTATGGATGGGACCACAAGGCAAGAAACGGAGGGCGACCTCCCCTGTAAACCAGCAAAAAACTACTGCTTCAGCTTTCAAGGAACTGAATGTGCTGGCAGCCACATGTGCTTAAAAGCAGATTCTTCTCCAGTCAGACCTTGATATGAGACTGCTACCCTGGCTGAAACCTTGATTGCATCTTTACAGAGGATCTGGCTCAACTGTGCCTAGACTCAGAGAAACTGTGAGATAATAAGTGTGTGTTGTTTTAAGCCGGTAGGTTTGTGGCAATATTTATACACAGCATTAGATAACTAATACAGAGAGACCTGAATGATGTTTTCCATTTAATTTCCAGCAAGTATTCAGAAGTACCTTATAGGGCTGTTCTCATTTTATTGAGTAGCTGTGAATAGAAAGACACTCCAATGGCACAGAAGACAAAAGAGTATCTCCATAAGTTACCATGGTGAGCTGGGTCCCAATTTCTGTCATTGGATGGCTGCCATGAATATTTCTAATAAATTTCAAATCTTAACGATTCCTTGTTCCTTGAACAATCTTAGCTCCGCAAAGTGAAAAACTGGTAGAGAATCTCAGATGTAATGCCTTTGTGTTAGTGCTAGAAATGGTTTTTACTTGGCAAAGGAAAGTGAGCTGGGGATTATGTTCCTGAAGTCACTAAGTCTTTATTTTCAAAGTCTTCTTTTAGACCCACTAATGGGGAATGGAGAGAAAAACTAGCTCAGAAGAGTGAACATCTTCAAACCACATCACCCTTTAATAAGAAATTTCAATACTAAAAATATACCACTAAGTGCACCGATTGAAAGAGAAGTGTCTTAATGGTTGTGGAAAATCTTTAGGTCCAGAAAAATTGGTCACATTAAGGTGCTGTCTTGCTTTTGTCTGCAGTGAACACAAAGTATGTTGATGCATCCATTCGTTGTTCTTCCTTTTCAAGCATTTCATGCTAATAACAGTAAACCTGTGGGAGTTTACAAAATCAATTTATTCCTATTTTTGTCTTTCCTGCTTAATGTGCACTGGAATCTACTACCCAATGTTTGCATATTTCCCCTCTTAAATCCCTAGAACTTATTTTGGCTTAGAGATGGGCCTTCTTTTTATGTATGAAACAACATACTTTTGGAGACATCTATGATATAAGGAGCATTGTAAAGGAGTTTGAACCTCTTGCTTACCTTTGGTAATAGAGTGACTCCAGAGGAGGCAGCTGGGATTCAAAGTTGAGAACAACAACAACAATAACAACAAAAGCTTCATGGACCCTATTTTTAAAAGAGAGAAGGAAAAATTGGGGTGCCCCTCTTCTGTAAGAAGGGACCAAACTTCTTTGCTATCTGCAGCCTCCCTCAGACTTCCACCTCAGGCTGCTTGGGGAGTGGAGGTAGGGGAAGGTCTGACATTGTTCCCTACCCTCTTTGTGGAGAGCCTTCCTCAGAGATGAAGGGACATAGAGTCCCTGCCAGAAGGGAGGACTCAGAAGCATCTCATTTCCCAGGGTGACCAGGGTGGCCATCTATTTGGGCAGAAAACTTGTTGATGTGCTCTAGAGAGCTTATGCTTTTCTTCTTGGCTGATCTCTTGCCTTTCTCCTTGCCAAAGAATTTTATTTTAGTTTCTTAAGTCTCTGCCACACCTCTCCCCCAAACCTTAAAGTTGGGGTTTTTTTGAATTGCATTTCTATTGGACTTGCACTCCTTTCTTTCAACTTCATGGAGGTATAATTTACATACAATAGATGCACCATTTCCGGGGTACACTTAGAGGAGTTGTGACAAGTGTATACACTATATAACTACCAGTACAATCAAGATATAGAATGTTCTCATCAGCCTCCAAGAGGTCCCTCATGTCCTTTTGCAATTAATCCTCTTCTCCACCCCCAACCCCAGCTGCTTTCATTTTTTTCCCCTTTCTAGAATGTTATATAAATGCAATCCTACAGTGTGTACTCTTTTGTGTCTTGCTTCTTTCACTCAGCATAATGGTCTTGAGATTTATCCATGTTGTTGCGTACATCAACAGCATATTCCTTCTTACTGCGGGAGTAGAATTCCATTGTGTAGGTAGACCACCATTTCTTTATCCTTCATTCTCATGTTAATTTGGGAAGAAAAGGACTTCTTACAATGCTGATGATTCCTATTTAGGAGCAAGCCAAGCCTCTCCATTTTCTTACTCAAGTCTTGTGTTTATGTCTGTAGCCAAGCTTTATAGTTTTCTGTATGTGGCCTCTGGTCCTTTCCTGTTGAATTTATTTCTAGGAACTTGATATTTTGCTATTACTGGAAGAGAATCTTTTCTCCGTCACATTAGCCCAACGACTGCTGCCGGTATAATGGAAAGCTATTGATTTTTTCTCTGCATTCATCTTATTGGACTACCTTTTGTAACTTTTGTTGGTCCTAATAATTCTTTTATTTTTAAAAGATTTTATTTATTTATTCATGAGAGACACACACAGAGAGGCAGAGACATAGGCAGACAGAGAAGAAGACTCCCTGGGGAGCTTGGTGTGGTACTTGATCCTAGAACCCCGGATCATGACCTGAGCCATGGGCAGATGCTCAACCACTGAGCCACCCAAGTCACCCCTAGAGAAGTTTAAAAAAATTTTTTCCTAGCATATTAAAATAAATTTAAAAAATAGTCAACATGTAATACTAAGTTAGTGTCAGGTGTACTGCATAGTGACTCAACAATTATATACATGATGAACTGCTCACCACGATTGTCATTTCTGTGGGTTTTTACTTTATAACTGGAAATTTGTACCTCTTCATCCCCTTCATTCATTTTGTCCATTCAGAGGAGTTTAAAGATCTTATTTTTCAGTAGCCTCTACACCCAGTATTGTTGGACCAGCGGGATCAAGGGGGATCGGGAGGCACCAACAAAATGGCAGTGGACACTCCACCTTGTGGCCCCCACCTCAGAACTTTCCCACCACCAGCAGACCACCTGGGGACACATCATCAGGGAGAGACAGGACCTATGCAGAAAACCTGAACCGTACCTTACCCAACCCCCATATAAGGCCATGGGCAGTTATTGCCCCATACTGATTCTACCAGTAGTATGCCCTAATACCTATCACCCCATACAGACACAACCCTTTCCCCCTCCCCCCTTAAAAAGCTCGCATGTACTTACTTTGGGTAGGACTTCCCTGGCCTCACTCCTTTGTGGGGCCACGGAACCTCGCCCTAGAACATGTCCCATTAAAGCCTGTTTCCACCAACTTTTTTGCCTGGCCTCTCTATTCCATTTCACTACCAACCGGATTAAACCTGACAAGTAAGTATCAGGCTTGAACTCACAATCTCATGATCGAGAGTCCTGTGCTCTACTGACCAAGTTGGCCGGGCACCCCCAATTCAAAGGAGTTTTAAAGGAAGAAGGGAGAGAGGAAAGAGCATGAAAGAGAAGCCCACCTCCAAAAACGACCCTCTTCACTCTGGCTTATTGTGGGGAGGGGAAGGTGAAGTATCAGATGGAGCTACAAGAAACTGTGGGAACTGGAAGAAACCTGGTTTGCTAGGTACATCTTTGAAGGGTGCGAGAGGGAAGTTTGCTAGAGAATGATTGCAGGAAGAGATTGGAAGAAAATTAAATTACTTCTTTTTTGGAATGCTTGTTCAACAAACCAGTTGTATTTAAGACGTCAGCTGCATTTCTATGATTCCGATTTTAGGAAGGGGTACAATTAAGTGGACACTGGAGAAGGGATTGTCATTTGGGGTGAAAGGCTATCTATATAATCTTTGTAAAAACATCGCTTTCTGAATCGGATTTGGCTTTTACCTTACATGGTGCTATCAGATGGGCATCACCAGGAAAATAAAGTATAAGCAAAGATGCTATGTTCGCACAGGCAGGAATGGAAAGGGGGCTGCGTCTGCAGTTACCCGATTGGGCCACTAGATGGTGCTTCGGCTTCGGTGAGGCAAAATGCAAACTGAGCCCTGGTGTTTTAGGTGCTTTAAAGATAAGGAAGCCAGTGACTCCAGTATTTTGAAGTCGGGAACCTAACGTCTATTGGAAGTGAAGTAGAGGTGTTTATTAGACAATGTGCAATGAGTGTGATCTGGAGAAATGCCTGCATCTCATATAAAATATTCCTTTACTAAGCAAGGAAAATAAAAAATAGGCACAGTGAGACACTGCTTGATACCCATGAGGATGGCTATTATTAAAACAACACTAACAACAACAAAAAACAAACAAGCACAGAAAATAACAAGCATTGGTGAAGATGTGGAGAAACTGGAGTCCCAATGCCTTGCTTGTAAAATGGTGTAGCTGCTGCGGAAAACAGCAGTTTGGCAGGTTTGGCAGTTCTTCAAAAAGTTAAATGTGGTATTGCCAGCAATTCCATTCCACTCCTAAGGTGCCCCAAAGATTGGAAATCAGGGACTCAAACAGATGCTTGGATGCCAATGTTCATAGCAGCATTATTCCATAGTAGCCAAAAGGTGGAAAGAACCAAGGGTCCACCCACAGGTGCATGGATACACAAAATATACATACAATGGAATATCAGTCAAAAAAAGTAATGGAGTTCTGATACATTCTATGATGGGGATGAGCCCTGAAAACATTATGCTCCCTGAAATAAACCAGGCACACACAAAATAAATACTGCATGATCCCACTTGCATGAGTTACCTAGAATAGGCAAATTCATAGAAGCAGAAAGAACATAGAAGCAGAAAGAACAGAGAACTTGGAGAAGTAGAGAATAGAAAGTGTTTCGTGGTTGTAGAGTTTTGCTTTTGCAAGATGAAGGGTTCTAGAGATGGGTGGTGATGATGGTTGCCCAACAATATGAATGTACTTAATATCGTTGAACTGTATCCTTAAAAATGGTGAAGATGGTAAGTTTTATGTTCTATGTATTTTATCATAATTTAAAAAAAATGAAAAAAAAAAAGCTATGCAAGACTGGCCAGGGTCTTCCTCGATGTACACAAGCCCCCAAGTAGAGATCTTGGGTTTTTCTACAAAGTGATGCTAATGAATAACAGAATGCACACTTCCACTCACTCCATGTTTTGTGTTTCCTTTCTTCCTCAGTTCTTCCCCAGCTTCTCTCGGCTATGTTTGTTTTTGGGAATCGGACAGCCTCTCTCAACATCCACGTACATGAAGCTAAAGTAATTCCTGCTGTAGTCTCTCCAAGTGTTTTAACTTTATTAGACGTTGAGTAAGAAAGAGAACATTACAAAGGCAGGCTGAGAGCAGAACAGCAGAAAAGTGCAACTTAATGTAATTTATTGTGGAAAGGGCCAACCCTGTTAGTTTCAAAAAATGAAATTGCAAAGATAATTCTTTTAATGAGTATGTTTTTAGTCATTAAAAAGGAGTATCTTTGACCTTATCTCACGTTATTCTTGTCCACGTCAACTCTTCTTCAACCTTGCTGGTTATGGTAGACCCAGTAGGGGTCCCTCCCCCACAAAGATGTCCACATCCTAAAGTTCCCTCACCATCAACATCCCCTACCAGAGTGGCACATTTGTTACAATTGATGAACCTATATGGAATGGACACGTCATCAGCATCTAAAGTTCACAATTTACATCACTGCTCATCCTGGGATAGTATATTCTATGGGTTTGGACAAATGTACAGTGACATGAGTCCATTATTATGGTATCAAAAAACAGCTGTGCTCCCCTAAAAATGCTCTGTGTTCCACCAATTCATCTCTCTCTCCCAACCCCTGGCAACCACTAATTTTTTTTTTTTTTACTGTCTCCATAGTTCTTCTTTTTCCAGAATATTATATATTTGGAATTATAAGGTGCAGCCTTTTTCAGATTGGCTTCTTTGACTTAATGATATGCATTTAAGTTTCCTCCATGTCTTTTCATGGCTTCACAGCTCATTTCTTTTCAGCACTGAATAATATTCCATTGTCTGGAATGTTTCATGGTTTATTTATCCACTCACTTATTGAAGGACATCTTGGATGCTTTCAGGTTTTGACAATTATGAATGAAGCTGCTACAAATATTCATGTACAGTTTTTGTGTGGACATGCAGTTTTCAACTCCTTTGGATAAATACCGAGGAGAGTAACTGCTAGATTGTACGGTAAGGGTGGTTAGTTTTGTAAGCAACTGCCAAACCATCTCCCTAAGTGGTTGTACTGCTTTTCATTTTCACCAGGTATGAACAGGAGTTCCTGTGGCTCTACATCATCACCAGTGTTTGGTGTTGTCTGTGTGCTGAATTTGGGTCATTCTAATGGGTGTGTAGTGATGGCTCACTGTTGTTTTGATTTGCACTTCCCCAATGACATAGGATGTGGAGCATCTTTTCATTTGCTGTTTTTTGCCATCTGTGTATCTTCTTTAGTGGGGTTTCCTTTAAGGTCTTAGGCTCATTTTTACATCTGGCTGTTTTCTGATTGTTGTTTTAAGTGTTCTTTGTATATTTTGGATCTTTATCAGATCTGTATTTTGCGAATATTTTCTCCAGTCTGTGGCTACTCTTTTTATTCTCTTGAGCTCTGTAGGGACTTGATGACATTTTTCCCCTAGCTGTTTTTAGGAAACAGTTGTTTAGCAGGTGCCTGTATTTCTTGCATTATAAGTGGACTGGAGATTATAAGACACTCCTGAAACCAGTGCTCTGAGGGATTAGAGGTATGTTTAACAGTTTATTTCATTTTTGAAGAAACACAATGAACTGACATGCTAAAGCATCATAAAAAAATGATCTAGAATCAAATGGCAGGAAGTCTAAATGACATTTAATGGATCTTTGAAAATTTATCTTTCCTTGTTAGAAACTTTGTCTAAGGTCAAAGAAGGGAAACACTGAAAATCACTCATTCAGAAAAATTCAAATTCAGAGAAAAAATTTGGATAGCAACAGTATCAGAATGAAATTTCTAAGCCAGTTAATATTTTCATAATATTTAAAATCTGGAAAACATATTTTGTTATGTTTGTGAGTTCAGTTGGTTTAAGTAAAGTATATTTAATGTATTCTTTGGAAAATTTCACATCATCTAGTTATAACAGGTGGTTCTCTATCCAGGACAATATCCCTCCCCCTACCAGGGGACATTTGGCAATGTCTGGAGACATTTTTGGTTGTCACCACTAAGAGTGGATGCTAGTGGGTGAGAGCCAAGATACTGCTAGACATCCTACAATACCTGGTTTGATTAACTAGTTACAGTTGTTCCTAATACAGTAAAATGTAGAACTTTAAAAATAAGTGATATTTGTCTGTGACTTGAAAGCGTCCCTCATATCAGTGGTGGGAAACAGGTAATACGTTGGCTATGGCTTGCTGTTAGAAAACACTCAGTTAATAGTGGTTGGTTTCATGATTTAGAAGTTACCTGCAGCTAAAATAGATTTAGGAAGTCTTCCTTGCCAAAGGGGCCAGAATAGATTTATCTCTTTGTATTTAGAATGGGGTTAATTTCTCAGATACATTTTTTTGTCCTTTGGGGGATGGTTATGTATCATCATTCTTAAGGTTCCACTAAGTCTGGCTTGAGTCTTCCAGGTGCCTTGGATTGTGTTATCTCCTAGTTGAACACTCCAAAGGCAATCACTTTCCTTCCACATTCAAGTTTTGGCTATTTGCTGCCACATACCACCTGCCCTCCCCCATCTGGGTTGCCCCAGCATTCTATATTTTTCACTGCTACAAGAACTTGTCACAGTGTTTCACAATTGTTTGCTACCAGCCCCATTTCTCCACCATACTCAGGCTTTGAAAACCAGACAAGAAGGGTCTTTTCTGTTTTGGTACCCCCAGTGCTTGGCACCATAAATGTTTTTTTTTGGATAAATGAATGGTTGAATGCAGGAATGTCATAAAGTCCTTCATTATGGCTCAGTTATGATGGTGTTCTTCCGGAATCCTCATTATGATAATCGTCGTGGATTCATGTAAGGATAGGATTGGTCATTGTTTCATTTTGTGTAAGAACAAACACATAGTCTTAGGTTTCCTGTCTAGTTTTCTTTTTTAATATTTATTTATTTGAAAGAGAGAGAGAGGAGAGGAGGTGGAGGAGGGAGGAGGAACAGAGGGAGAGGGAGAGAGAATCCTCAAGCAGACTCCTCACTGAGCACAGAGCCTGATGTGGGGCTCTATCCTAGGACCTGAGATCATGACCTGAGCCTAAATCAAGAGTTGGCCGCTTAATGGACTGAGCCACCCAGGTGCCCCTGCCTAGTTCTAACAACAAACAGCTCTATTTGGCAATGTCTTATCCTTTATAGTACCTTCATATCCACTCTTGGTCCCTTCTTATTTGCTCTCCCCATACACGTTCTGTGCAGCTAGCCACTACTTCTGAAAGAAAATTGGTGGAGTTAATGTGTTTTTTTGACTATATATTTCTGTATTCATTTTATTTGTTTTTTATTCTCTGTCTTGTTTCACAAAGGATTTGCAGAGGCCAGGAATTGTTCTAACGGGAAATTAGGATATCTAGGCAAGATTCAGGGCAGTACAAAACAGTGCTGCTAACACTGCAGTCTAATTTAGGATGAACAAGTCCCAAGATTCTGGTAAAGGCTTCTATTTCTGATGCCAGGAAACTAACAGGTTTGGCTGGACTAGAAAAATCAGAAGCATTGACTAGATCCATATTCAGACCTGAGATTCTTTTTATCAAGTCAGCTGGCTATAACCCACTTTGCATCTAACTAACAGGTTTGGCTGGACTAGAAAAATCAGAAGCATTGACTAGATCCACATTCAGACCTGAGATTCTTTTTATCAAGTCAGCTGGCTATAACCCACTTTGCATCTCCTCTCACCTTGCCACCCCCAACATGCCATTTAAAAGCATTTAATTTTGCTTTACATCTTTCTATACTGGGTCAGCCCTTACAATATGACAAAAGCAGAGGCTGGGAGAATTTCCAATGTTTTCTGAGAAGCGGGTTTTGTATAGACAAAAGGGTTTGGAGTCAGTTAGTCCAGGAGTTCCAAACTCCATTCCACCTCCTAAGGTTGAATGTCCCAAAATTAGCCACCCCACTTCTCTCAGTTTCAGTTTTTCCATCTATAAAATGTGGATTATAGTTCCTCTCTCTTAGCGTTGTGGTAAGGATTAAATGAGATAAAGTGTTTGGTAGGGGACGGGGCTTGATAAATAGTAGCTATCATTGTCCCAAGGAGGAAGAGCAAGTTAGATTTGGGAAAAAAAAGTGTATTCAGCAAGTCTGTAGCTATGGTTTTGTATTGATGTACACAGGTGTATGTGTATATACGTGCATGTGATAACACATCTCTAGGTCTATGTAGTGTAGGAATTAGAAGGGAACAAGACTCTTCCTTTAAATTTTTTATATACATAAATAGAACATACACACGCACACCCAATTTAATAATTATGAAACAAATATCCATAGTATTACCATCTAAATTAAGAAATAGATCATAGCAGCACCCTGACACCTTGAATGGCCTCCATTTTAGCTTCAAGGAACTACTCTCCTGACTTTTGCTTTTTAAAAAAGATTTTATTTGAGAGAGAGAGAGAAAGAGCAAGCATAAGCAGGAGGAGCAGCAGAGGGAGAGGAGAAGCAGGCTCCCTGCTGAGAAGAGAGCCCTATGATGTGGACCTGGATCCCAAGGACCCTGAGATCATGACCTGAGAGGAAGGCAGATGCTTAATTGACTGAGCCACCCAAGCACCTTGATTTTTGCTTTATGGTTTTACCACCTGCACATACCTCACTCTCTTCACTTTTTTTTTTTTTTTTGGTGTGCTTTTGAAATTTATATTAATGAAGTCATACTTTGTTCTATTGTCATTTCATTCGGCATTGTTTCAAAACTCATTATGTCATTATGTTTAGCTGTATTTATTCCTTTTCATTAATGTATGAAAACACCACCATATAAAAATTATACTTTGTGCTGCTGATAGACATTAGCGTTTTTTCCAGTTTTTTTTTGCCATTATGTCATATAATACTATTTGTACATTCCTGTGTATATGAGACATGGAATGTGTTTATCTTCAACTTTACCCAATAGAACCAAACTTTTTTTAGAGACTGTGCTAATTTATAGTCCCATCAGCTCCTTATGAACGACTATGGCTCCACATCTTTGGAAACCAGATTTCCCCTTCTCCTTTTCTTGGGTGTGTGTGTGGGGGGGGGCGGCTGTGGTGAGCGTTATATTTCATTGTGTTTTATTTTTCTTATTTCATGATTATGCATGAAGTTGAACACCTTTTTATACGGTTGTTGACCATTTGGATTTCCTCTTTAGTAAAGTGCCTATTTAAATCTCCTGCGTTTAATTGATTTTAAAATGTCCTTTCAGGGCACCTGGGTGGCCCAGTGGTTGAGCATCTGCCTTTGGCTCAGGTCATGATCCCAGGGTCCTGGAATCGAGTCCCGCATTCAGCTCCCTGCGAGGAGCCTGCTTCTCCCTCTGCTTGGATATCTGCTTCTCTGTGTCTCTCATGAATAAATAAATAACATTAAAAAGAAAAAAACGTCCTTCCAGACAATCTCAATAGTTCACCTATTCGTCCACCGGCATTCAGCCCGAAGTTGCAGTAATAGAGGCACATTAGAAGTTCAAGCTCAAAACATTTCCTGCCCCAGCTGTAGCAGAAAACAAGTTGATTTCCCGAAATAACAAGTGCTTCAACTTTAGGCCACTTTAAGGAACAAAGAAGACCAGGGCAGCCTGGCTGCCTTCCTTCTCGCGGGTGGCTATGGAAGCAGAGGACAGAGCCCCCCCCACCCCCCATAACCTCCCCAGGGATCCTGGACACCCAAACAGACACGTCCTTAATCGCAGCATCCTGCTTAACCGCCAATTTCCTTTTTTTTTTTTTTTAATTTTTATTTATGATAGTCATGAGAGAGAGAGAGGCAGAGACATAGGCAGAGGGAGAAGCAGGCTCTATGCAGGGAGCCCGACGTGGGACTCGATCCTGCGTCTCCAGGATCGCGCCCTGGGCCAAAGGCAGGCGCCAAACCGCTGCGCCACCCAGGGATCCCTTAACCGCCAATTTCAAACTCCCAGGAGCTGCCCTGCAGGGTTTCTCCTTCCCCGTTTCCCATTGGTCACAAGTCGGAGGAAGACACAATCTGATTGGTTCTCCCTTCCACTTCCTCTATCCTTTTAAGGACTTTGGGTGGGGCCTGGCTGGGACGCGGAGGGTCGTCCTAGGAGCGGGCACTCTGATTGGCTCGGGCACGGCTGAGACCCGCCCATGTCGTTCTCTAGGTTCAAACGCGGCGGCGGGAGGCGCGGGGCGGAGCAGAACGCGGCCCGGCGGGGTCGGCGGAGCGTGAGTCCGAATCCCGCACGCCCATTTCTCCCCCACCCCACTCTGCGAGGCCGGGGGGAGGGCCGCTTCCAGTCACACGAGTCCCGGCTTTCCTTCCCGCTGTGGGGTGGGCGGAGTGGGTGGCGGTGCCGCCCCCAGGGCTGCCGGGGCGGGGACGTGGGGTGGGCCTCGGCTGGCGGTGCGCCCCCCCGCCCCCCCCAGGGAGCCGAAGGGTCTGCAGGTGGTGCCCGGGGCAGAGGGAATTGCACCCGTCTTAAGCTGGGCGGGGTCCCTTGTGTGCTCCTGCGCTATTCCGTCTGCTGGGGTGTCCTCCCTCACGCTCTCGGTATCCGCAGTCACCTGCGTCCCGCCTCTTTCCCGGTGCTGCAGCCTCTCTCCCCTCCCGGGCAGGGTCCGGGAAGCCCAGGTCCTGCCTCAGAGCTTGGGCCCCGGCTGTTCCGCTGTTCCTGGGCGCCGCACGCTTTGCTTGCCTCCCCGCCCATCAGCAAGGCTCACTGCTTACCCACTCCAGATCTTGCTTCAAATGTTACCTTCTCAGTGAAGTCTACTCTGGCTACACTTAAAAAATGCGGGCACACACCAATTACCCTTATTTCCCTCTCTCTTTTTTTAGAACTCTGCAGCGCCTATTACTATCTAACATACTGTGTAATTTGCTTATTTCAATCATTCATTTCAATAAGTATTCATTAGCACCTGCTACTTGCCAGGCTCTGTTTCCGCTCTTGTGGAGCTTACGTTATCCACGGAGCAGAATAATAAATTTTTTTGTAAGTAAGAGAATATGTCAGATGAGTGTATTACCTCTTGTTACAGTGGGTAAATAATCCGCTTTGTAATGTCCATTGCCAGACTGAACTTTCCAAGACTTGTTTCATAGTGGTTGGTTTTCACCTTCCTATCCCTGACATCTTGAGGAAGATAGGATCTTTCAAGCTGTTCGTCCTCAAATTGGCAGTAAACACTTGACCTTCTATGTCTCTTCCCTGTTAGGGAGATGTTGAAGTTCAAGTATGGAGCACGGAATCAAATGGACGCTGGTGCTGCTGAACCCATTGCCAGCCGGGCCTCCAGGCTGAATCATTTCTTCCAGGTAACAGTCTGCCAACTCTGTTCATCTGTGTTTGTTTCCTTGGAACCTTCTTGTCACTTTTATTCTTATTATAGGGCTGAGGCTAATCTCCTAGGAGTGGGTAGCTGAACTTGGCCTTAAAGGGAGATAATTTGGGCAGACGGATGGCTCAGCGGTTTAGTGCCGCCTTCAGCCCAGGGCGTGATCTTGGAGACCTGGGATCGAGTCCCACATCGGGCTCCCTGCATAGAGCCTGCTTCTCCCTCCCTCCCTGTGTCTCTGCCTCTCTCTCTCCTCTCTGTGTTTCTCATGAATTAAAAAAAAAAAAATAATAAAAATCTTAAAAAAAATCCTTAAGAAAAAAAGTGAGATAATTTTTATCATTTTTCACATGTTACACATCGTATTAAGGTTTGTCCTTTTGTTAAAGAAAAAAAACCACAGGCAGTCTTTTGGCCAAAATTACTGTAGATGTAATCCTATTTCTTTTCATTCAAGAGATCTTTGTTTTTTTAAAAATATTTTATTTATTTATTTGAGAGAGGGAGAACATGAGCAGGGGAAGGGGGCAGAGGGAGAAACAGACTCCCTGCTTAGCTGAGAGCCCAATGTGGAGCTCTATCCCAGGACCCTGAGATCATGATCTGAGCCAAAAGCAGATGCTTAACTGGCTGAGCTACCCAGGTGCCCCTAAGAGATCTTTATTTAAGAAAAAAACCAAAACAACCCAGACTTGTGAAACTCCATAGTCTGCTCAAGATATAGAGCCTTTCAATCCCCCCAGAAGTGTTAAAGCTTAATATCAGGAAATAATTCCCAGTAGATTTTTAATTCTTTTGTTTTTGACGTAGGTGAAACATTGTTGATGTAGAAATCCTTGTTCGATTTATGTATTCACAAGTCAGGGGGTCAGCATAGATAGTGGTGTCGAGCTGGGTTTGAATCCTGGCCCCAGCACTTGTTAGCTGTGTTACCTGGGGTGACTCAGTTGCCTTCTCTGCATCCATTTGCCACTCTGTCAAATAGAGGTTAGAGCACCAAATTCACAAGGTTATCATGAGGATTAAATGAGATAATTTATATTAAGCGCTTATTAGTTATAATACTGATCAATTTATGTTTACTTAGCAGTAATTATATTTAGGAAGGTGTTTATGCAAGGATACCTGTACGATGATAAATACTGATACTTTCTTGATGACATTTCCCCCCAAAATGTTGGTATTGGGGAATGTCCAAACAGCTCAGAATGGAGACAGATCGAAAGCTTAGGTTGTGGTGTTAGGACCATTCCTGTTACGGTTTTAAGTCATGAGATATTTTTCACAAATGAATAGTTTGTCCCTAACTCTAGCTGACTGGAGTGCTGCTGTGCTTTAGTTTCTTTACATTTAACTCCAAAACTTTTCCAATTTATTACGAAATTGACTAAAGGCATTACACTGTGCTCCATATATAATAATTGTGGCTTCCAATGTGCTGGGTACAGAACCAGCATGCTCCTGATTATCTTACTTCAGCTTCATAATGGACGTAAGGACTATTCTTATTTACATTTTAAGTAGGAAGAGACAGATACTGAAGGAGGCAAGGACTTGCCCAGGATCACGCAGCTTGTAAGTGACAGAGCCAGGTTCCATTTTTATTCTGACAACAGAGGCTGGGCATGTAACCACTGGCAATGCTGCCAGCATATGTCAGAGTTTATTAAGTGTGTATTATATTTAAATATCATTATAACAGTAAGGGTTGGGGGTAAATCCCCGGTTTATCTTTTTTTCATGATGAGTTCTTCCCTGTCCCTGGGAAAGCAATTATTCACAAGCGTACCATACACCTAACATTTGCCTAACCTGGTATGGATACTGTTCTTTTCCCATGTAATGTAATTTTAACGAGGTTTAGGTAGAATAATGATTTTGTTTTCCATCTAGGTAAGGACTTTAGACTGGGTCTTAGTTTCTACTTAACATTATACTTAACTTGCCAAGGAGTTCTGTGTCCGCGGTCAGAGACTTTTAGATTTTTGAGCCAGCGCAATTTCACAGATTTGCTAGGCCGACATAGGTTAGCCATCTTTTTTATTTTGTCAAGTAAGAGATGTAAAAAGGATATAAAAAAAACAGATATAGAGAAAAGCCTATTACCTTCTGGTCCTTTCATTATAAAGAAGGGACATTTTAAGAAACAGCAGAGAAAGGAGATATTATTTCAGAATAAAAGAGCACTTTAAAATATGAATATAGTTAGCCTTATAGGGAAGTCATCATGTGCTGGTCGTGTTTTCTCATTTCGTGGCAGACTGGAGAACTTTGTTAAGCATCAGCATGGTGGTATTTTTTGGAGTTCGTGGCAGAAGTATAACTAAAGTGACAGGTATGGTGGCTTGTGGCCCAGGGCTTCACATACTTGGCTGAAGCTTGAATCTCTTGGTGAGCTTGTTGATAAAACATGTTAGCTAACTAGCTAACATGCTACTAACTGGGAAATTCTTGTTCAGTAGGTCAGGGATAGCACCAGAGGATTTTGTTATTGTTGTTTTGTAGCTAAATTCTTCAGGTGATTCAAATGTAGCCAGCCTGTTTCTATTATCCAGTGTAAGAAAACACTCTCAAAGTTTAAAGCAGTAACGATTTATTTTTTCTTCTGATTCTGTGAGTTGTTTGGAATCAGCTAGGCAGTCTTCCTGTTCCACCCTGTGATATCAGCTGGGGTCACTCAAGGGGCCATATTGTGTTGGGAGCTTGGCTGGGGCTGGAACATCTGGGCACTGCCTGCTGGCTGGTGCATCTCAGTGTCCCTCCAGCTGACTTCTCTATGAGGCCTTTCATTAGCCAGTAGTCTGACCCAGGCCTTGTAACTTTCTTCTCTAAATAATAAATATTTTAGGCTTTGGGGTAGCTGCAACTGTTCACCTCTGCCACTGTAGCACAAAAGCAGCCACAGACAATATGTAAATGAGTGGGTCTGGCTGTGTTCCAATAAAACTATTTATAAAAACAGACAGTGGGGCCAGATTGGCCTATGGACCATAGTTTGCTGACCCCTGGTCTAGCCTAAGCTTTTTTACATGGCGACTGGCTTCCCAAAAGAGCAAAAGCAGAAGCTGCTAGCCTCCTTGAGAGCTCTGCCCTGAACTGGGGCAGTGTCACTTGTGTCACCTGTTGCTTGAAGCAAGTCACAGAGACAGATTCAAGGCGAGGGGAAATAGATTGTTAATGGGAGTGGTGGCAAGCACATGTAGAGATAAATGGCCTGTAGGGGGCCATCTTTGCAGAGATATCACCACACAATCCATAGCCTGGCACATAGAGATCATTTTTTAAAAAAATTATTTATTTATTTATTCATGAGAGACACAGAGAGAGAGAGAGACAGAGACATAGGCAGAGGGAGAAGCAGGCTCCATGCAGGGAGCCTATTGTGGGACTCAATCCCGGGACTCCAGGATCATGCCCTGGGCCAAAGGCAGGCGCCCAACCTCTGAGCCACCCAGGCATCCCAGATCATTTTTTTTTTTTAAAGATTTTATTTATTCATGAGAGAGAGAGAGAGGCAGAGGTCGAGACAGGGAGAAGCAGGCTCCATGCAGGGAGCCTGATGTGGGACTCGATCCTGGGACTCCAGGATCACGCCCTGGGCCTAAGGCAGGTGCTAAACCACTGAGCCACCCAGGGATCCCCATGCACATGGAGATCATTGCTCTAGATCAAAGGTTGCAAACTCATGTCTTTGGGGGCTAGGCAGTGAGTATGAGTGAGTCACATGGGCCCAATAGAAGACTGGCAGTCAGATCTACGGTGAACTGCAGAGCACATTCTCTACGCAGAGGGGCAGCATCACTCGAGAGTCACTGTTTTTTTTTTTTGTAAAGATTTATTTATTTATTCATTCAGAGAGCGAGAGAGAGGCAGAGACACAGGCAGAGGGAGAAGGAGGCTCCATGCAGGAAGCCCGATGTGGGACTCAATCCCGGGTCTCCAGGATCACACCCTGGGCTGCAGGCGGCGCTAAACCGCTGCGCCACCAGGGCTACCCGAGAGCCACTGTTTATCACCAGACAAGAATGTGGGACAATCACGTCGGGCTCCTTGCATGGGGCCTGCTTCTCCCTCTGCCTGTGCCTCTGCCTCTCTCTCTCTCTGTCTCTCACGAATAAGTGAATAAAATCTTAAAAAAAAAAAAAAAAGAATGTGGGGCAATGTGGCTCTATCCTCCAGTGTTTCAGGAGAACCCCTAGATCCTACCCCTTCTTTCGGGTAAAATTTCCTGATTTTTCAATATTGGCAGATAATTCAAATTATTTTAAATGCTGCAGGCCCAACAAAACGTGTCTGTGTGGGTTAGATGCAGTCTGCCAGTTTGCAACTGTTGGTCTGGATTATGAATAAATTCAGCTTTAGTATGGTCACTCTGTCCATACTACTCTAGATTGTTCGAGAGCATTAAAGAAACTGCAGTTGGGACGCTGGGTGGCTCAGTGGTTGAGTGTCTGCCTTTGACTCAGGGTGTGATCCCGGGGTCCTGGGATTGAGTCCTGCATCAGGCTCCCTGCATGGAGCCTGCTTCTCCCTCTGCCTATGTCTCTGCCTTCTCTCTCTGTGTCTCTCATGAATAAATAAATAAAGTCTTTAAAAAAAAAAAAAAAGGAGGTCATTATCGTTTAAAAAAAAAAAAGAAAAAAAGGAACTGCAGTTATATTAGCAAACCTCCAGGCACACTCAAAAGGAGTAGCAATCATTGTGTCCTATTGTAGAGACATGGAAACATGCATGTCGTAACCAGCAGGGTCCAGAGTAAATGTTCCCGTGAGCCTCAGACTGTTAAGAAAGAAGAGGCTTTTCTTGTTAATGGCATGCTTGTCAAGCTTTTCTTCCCAGGTGCTGGTGGAAGAAATCCACGATAATGGAATCGTACAAGTGATAACGTAATGACTCTCAATTGATGTTGCTTTAAAGAATGAAGCCCCAGAATTGTGCTGTTAGCGTGTGTCGTGAGCAGTTAGAGTTGGTGGCTTGTAATTTACTCTGTGTGGATGTTATTGATCAAAGCTTTTCATTATTGACAGTGTCTCCATCTGCTGTTTGCTGTTTTTAGGGGAAACCACCCTTTCTGACTCAACAGCAGATGTCTCCTCTTTCCCGAGAAGGGATATTAGATGCCCTCTTCGTTCTCTTTGGAGAATGCAGTCAGCCTGCCCTGATGAAGATCAAGCACGTGAGCAACTTTGTCCGGAAGTGTAAGTTTGGAGAAATTTTTCTTGAAAACCATTCTGCCAGAGAAAACTGCAAAGATGCTGGAAGCCAAATGAGTTAGTGGTTGGTGGTAGTGGGTAAGAACTCTGCTTGGAGGAAGACAGGCCCAGTTTCAAGGTCAGTTTCTACCTGCTGCAGTTAGGAGGCCAGATAAGTTAGGTCTCATGGTTGCAGGTGACAGAAACTTAACTCAAACTAGCTGAGGCAAAAAAGTGAATTTAGGGCTCATGAAACTGAGAAATCTAGGGTTGGGTTAAACTTTTGGTATAGCTGGTTCCAGCTGTTAAGCAGTGTCCACTGGCTCCATCCTTATACCCACTCAGGGCTGATAATCTAGCAGGCATAGCAAGCACAGTGCTTAGGGCCCACAGTATTTAATTTTAATAAATTGAACCTCTTAATAATAATAAGAAAAATATGGTTATAATAATGTATAATGATTTGGGATTATATTCATCTTTATGACAATGACATCATAAAATATAATTTTGACATTTTTTCATAGTTTCTTTCTTTTTTTTTTTTTTTTAAGTAGGCTCCATACCTAGCATGGAGCCTGACATGGGGCTTGAACTCATGACCCTGAAATCAAGACCTGAGTTGAGATGAAGATTTGGATGCTTTTTTTAATGAAAGAGGGGGCTGAGGAAGGGAAAGGTGTCCGGTCCTATGAAAGGCATAAATTGGCTGTGCCCACACCCTGTTCTTGTCTTCCTTGAGGTGGAGGAGTTGGCTGCCGCTGTCTGAGTCCTAGTTTTGTATTCAATTACCTTACATCAGTGTTTTCTAACCAGTGGTGATTTCGCCTTCTCTAGACTCTTGGCAATGTCTGGAGGTATTATTTGTTGTCACAGCTTAGCAGGGGAAGGGTGCTACTGGCATCTAATGGGTGAAGCCAGAGATAATGCTAACCTTCCTGCAATGACAATAGCCACCACAGCATAAAATTATCTGATCCAAAATTTCAGTAGTGCCAAGTATGAGAAACCTTCCCTTATACAACTTTGCTGTGTAACCGAGCACCCTGAACTATTGTGGCCTAAAACAGTAATCATTGTCTTACCTCTCATGAATCTGGGGATTGACTGGGCACAGCTAGGATTTTTCCACTCCATGTGACTTGGGCTAAGATTGTAGGCACCCAGGACTCTCCTAGTCTAGAACGTCCCAGATGACTTGCTCAGTGTCTGGCAAGTTGCCCAGAAGGCTAGACTCAGCTGGGACTCGGGGCGGGGGCGGTGATTGGGCCTTACTCTATTTCTGGGAAGTCTCAGGGCCTCTTGCTCTCTACGTGGCTTCTCCATGTGGTCTCTCTGTCAAGGGTCAGCCAACCATAGCCTGGGAGACCTGTTTTGTAAACAAAGTTTTACTGGAATGTTGTTAGCCTTGCCTACGTGTTTATATACTCCTTCTGAGGCGTTTGAGTCATGGTGATGGAGACTATATGGCTCACAGAGCCTAAAATATTTACTCTCTTGCCCTTCAAAAAAAACCTCACTGACCTCTCTGATCTACATGGTCTCTAGCAGAGATGTTGACTTACGTGGCAGCTCAGGGTTTCTTTTTTTCTTTTTTCTTTTTTTTTTTAATTTTTATTTATTTATGACAGGCACACAGTGAGAGAGAGAGGCAGAGACACAGGCAGAGGGAGAAGCAGGCTCCATGCACCGGGAGCCCGACGTGGGATTCGATCCTGGGTCTTCAGGATCGCGCCCTGGGCCAAAGGCAGGCGCTAAACCGCTGCGTCACCCAGGGATCCCCAGCTTAGGGTTTCCAAAAGCACCAAAGTGGAAGTTGCCAGGACTTCTTAGGGCTTAGGCGTGGAAGGGACATTAGGATCTCTTGGGCTGCATTCTGTTTTGAAGTGAGTCATAGGGCCGCCCAGATTCCATGTGTCAGGGAACTATACAAGGGCGTGAATTCTAGGAGGTGTGTGATTCATTGGGCACCATCTTTGGAGATTGGCTACCACACCCTGTGCAAGGTTTATCTTCCACTGTCTATATTAATACAATCCCCAGGAAAGATTCTAATTGGCTCTGCTCTAAACCATCTGTCTACCCCTTGATCAGGTACTGGGCTAGGATATGAAGTTGATGATCTCATCTGGGTGCTCAGGGGTTCAGTGCACCCTGATTACCAGGGTCTGATGATATGAGTGAAATTGCAAGGGCCCAGAGGAGCTGGGAGTTTTGAGTAGATAAAAATCAGTGTAGATCCACCACAGTGAGCTTTGGGGTTTATGTGTACCTTGTCTCTTCTGTTTCCTGATCTGCAAAATGAGGAAAATGCTTATCTCATAAGGTTTTTTGGGGATTGAATGAACTAGTGCACAGACCAGGCTTATGTGGCCTGACACATAAGAGATAATAAATGTTCACCACATAGCCATCAACCTCAACATACATTTAATGCATTGTGTATCTTTAATTTAATTTAATTTAATTTAATTTAATTTAATTTTTATTTATTTTTTTGTATCTTTAATTTTAAAATGTATTTTGGATACTTTTCATTATTCTCTATTTGAATAAACTCCTACCTTTCTTGAGTATTTAAATTTTCAAGTAGGGAGTGGGAGGGGAGGGGAAATTATGAGACTAATTTATCAAGCCATCTACAGGCACTTTCATCAATCTGGGATCTGCCCCTCTGATTATTTATTTTAAAAAAGGTTTATTTATTTATTTATTTAGAGTGAGAGGGGATCCCTGGGTGGCTCAGTGGTTTGGCGACTGCCTTTGGTCCAGGGCGCGATCCTGGAGTCCTGGGATCCGGTCCCGCATCGGGCTCCTGGCATGGAGCCTGCTTCTCCCTCCTCCTGTGTCTCTGCATCTCTCTCTCTCTCTCTCTCTCTCTCTCTCTGTCTATCATTAATAAATAAATAAATATAAAAAAAAATAGAGAGCATGAACAGGGGAGAGGGACACTGAGAATCCTCAAGTAGATTCCCCGCTGAGCACAGAGCCTGACACAGGGCTCCAGCCCATGACCCTGAGATCATGACCTGAGCCAAAAGCATGAGTTGGACGCTCAACCAACTGAGCCACCCAGGTGCCCTGCCCCCTGGTTACTTTCAAGTAGTAGATCTTCCAGACTCATTCAGTAATCAGGGGCTTAGGCTTAGAGAAATGTAGCTTTTTCTAATAGAATTCTCTTGTAAGGAACTATTTTGTAGTTTTGGAGAGGCTTCCTGGAGAGTATGGCTGAGAGGCTGTGGATTAAAAAAGGGTGATTACATTAGTATGGCTGTTTATTTTTTGCTTTTTTTTTTTTTTCTTTCTTCTTTTGAGTTTCTGTTTTGGAATGTGAGTTTTGATTTCACATGGGAAGAAGGCCCCAACAGCTGCTACTGTATAAGTTTCTTGAATATTGTCATAGAGATGGAGATTTTCTTTTTCTTTTTTTTTTTAATTAATTTTTATTGGTGTTCAATTTACCAACATACAGAAAAACACCCAGTGCTCATCCCGTCAAGTGTCCACCTCAGTGCCCGTCACCCGTTCCCCTCCAACACCCGCCCTCCTCCCCTTCCACCACCCCTAGTTCGTTTCCCCGAGTTAGGAGTCTTTATGTTCTGTCTCCCTTCCTGATATTTCCCAACATTTCTTTTCCCTTCCTTTATATTCCCTTTCACTATTATTCATATTCCCCAAATGAATGAGAACATACACTGTTTGTCCTTCTCCGATTGACTTACTTCACTCAGCATAATACCCTCCAGTTCCATCCACGTTGAAGCAAATGGTGGGTATTTGTCGTTTCTAATTGCTGAGTAATATTCCATTGTATACATAAACCACATCTTCTTTATCCATTCATCTTTCGATGGACACCGAGGCTCCTTCCACAGTTTGGCTATTGTGGCCATTGCTGATAGAAACATCGGGGTGCAGGTGTCCCGACGTTTCATTGCATCTGAATCTTTGGGGTAAATCCCCAACAGTGCAATTGCTGGGTCGTAGGGCAGATCTATTTTTAACTCTTTGAGGAACCTCCACACAGTTTTCCAGAGTGGCTGCACCAGTTCACATTCCCACCAACAGTGTAAGAGGGTTCCCTTTTCTCCGCATCCTCTCCAACATTTGTGGTTTCCTGCCTTGTTAATTTTCCCCATTCTCACTGGTGTGAGGTGGTATCTCATTGTGGTTTTGATTTGTATTTCCCTGATGGCAAGTGATGCAGAGCATTTTCTCATGTGCATGTTGGCCATGTCCATGTCTTCCTCTGTGAGATTTCTCTTCATGTCTTTTGCCCATTTCATGATTGGATTGTTTGTTTCTTTGGTGTTGAGTTTAATAAGTTCTTTAGAGATTTTGGAAACTAGCCCTTTATCTGATATGTCATTTGCAAATATCTTCTCCCATTCTGTAGGTTGTCTTTTAGTTTTGTTGACTGTATCCTTTGCTGTGCAAAAGCTTCTTATCTTGATGAAGTCCCAATAGTTCATTTTTGCTTTTGTTTCTTTTGCCTTTGTGGATGTATCTTGCAAGAAGTTACTGTGGCCGAGTTCAAAGAGGGTGTTGCCTGTGTTCTCTTCTATGATTTTGATGGACTCTTGTCTCACATTTAGATCTCTCATCCATTTTGAGTTTATCTTTGTGTATGGTGAAAGGGAGTGGTCCAGTTTCATTCTTCTGCATGTGGATGTCCAATTTTCCCAGCACCATTTATTGAAGAGACTGTCTTTCTTCCAATGGATAATCTTTCCTCCTTTATCGAATATTAGATGACCATACATTTCAGGATCCACTTCTGGGTTCTCTATTCTGTTCCATTGATCTATGTGTCTGTTTTTGTGCCAGTACCACACTGTCTTGATGACCA
This sequence comes from Vulpes vulpes, assembly GCF_048418805.1. Lineage (NCBI taxonomy): Eukaryota > Metazoa > Chordata > Mammalia > Carnivora > Canidae > Vulpes > Vulpes vulpes. Next base: position 16,028,322 of record NC_132789.1, on the reverse strand, counting down.
CGGCTTTGTAGTACAACCTGAAATCTGGCATTGTGATGCCCCCAGCTATGGTTTTCTTTTTTAAAATTCCCCTGGCTATTCGAGGTCTTTTCTGATTCCACACAAATCTTAAAATAATTTGTTCCAACTCTCTGAAGAAAGTCCATGGTATTTTGATAGGGATTGCATTAAACGTATAAATTGCCCTGGGTAACATTGACATTTTTACAATATTAATTCTGCCAATCCATGAGCATGGAATATTTTTCCATCTCTTTGTGTCTTCCTCAGAAGTGTTCTATAGTTTTTAGGATATAGATCTTTTACCTCTTTGGTTAGGTTTATTCCTAGGTATCTTATGCTTTTGGGTGCAATTGTAAATGGGATTGAGTCCTTAATTTCTCTTTCTTCAGTCTCATTGTTAGTGTATAGAAATGCCATTGATTTCTGGGCATTGATTTTGTATCCTGCCACACTACCAAATTGCTGTATGAGTTCTAGCAATCTTGGGGTGGAGGCTTTTGGGTTTTCTATGTAGAGTATCATGTCATCGGCGAAGAGGGAGAGTTTGACTTCTTCTTTGCCAATTTGAATGCCTTTAATGTCTTTTTGTTGTCTGATTGCTGAGGCGAGGACTTCCAGAACTATGTTGAACAGCAGTGGTGAGAGTGGACATCCCTGTCTTGTTCCTGATCTTAGGGGAAAGGCTCCCAGTGCTTCCCCATTGAGAATGATATTTGCTGTGGGCTTTTCGTAAATGGCCTTTAAGATGTCGAGGCAAGTTCCCTCTATCCCAACACTCTGAAGGGTTTTGATCAGGAATGGATGCAGTATTTTGTCAAATGCTTTCTCTGCATCTAATGAGAGTATCATATGGTTCTTGGTTTTTCTCTTGCTGATATCATGAATCACATTGATTGTTTTACGAGTGTTGAACCAGCCTTGTGTCCCAGGGATAAATCCTACTTGGTCATGGTGAATAATTTTCTTAATGTGTTGTTGGATCCTATTGGCTAGTATCTTGCTGAGAATTTTTGCATCCATGTTCATCAGGGATATTGGTCTGTAATTCTCCTTTTTGCTGGGTCTTTGTCTGGTTTCGGAATTAAGGTGATGCTGGCCTCATAGAATGAATTTGGAAGTACTCCGAGATGGAGATTTTCTTTGGGGACTGTTGGAGGAATGAGATGGAGGGTATAGCCCTGCAGTGGGGTCCCAGCTAGAGGAGGGCAGGGAGCAGGGAACCTGCATTTCAAGAGATCTTTCTTTCTTTCTCTTTTTTTTTCTCTCTCTCTCTTTCTCTCTCTCTCTTTCTCCTTTTCTCCCTCTCCCTCTTTCTAAAGATTTAGATTCCTTCTTCCTTTATTTTTTTTATAAAGACTTTATTGATTTGAGAGAGAGACACACAGTATGAGCATGAGCAGTAGGAGGGGCAGAGAGAGAGAGAGGGAGAAGCAGACGCCCTACTGAGCTGGGAACCTGATGTGGGGCTTGATCCCAGGACCCTGAGATCATGATCTGAGCTGTAGGCAGACATTTCACTGAGTGAGCCACCTAGGTGCTCCAAGATTTTTGTTTCTTAATTACTGTTCTATTCCCAGTGCCTAAAACAATGTTTGGCACTTGGTAGATACTGAGTAAATATTGGTCGAATGACTACATTGCTAACTGAACAAAGTGGCAAAATCTTAAACATTGTATTATAGAATTTGTCTAAAAAATAAACTGATATTAAACATGCAAAGTGTTGATAATTGTTGAAATTGGACTATTTTTGGTGATTTGACAGTAGCTACAGTCTTATGCTCTTTTAGCTATGTTTACTGTAAGCAAAAGCTTCTGTGTGTTCACAACTGTAGTGCTTATAGGTGAATTATATACTTAAAAATTTTTCTTCCTAATTGTAAATAGAGTACAAAGTTATATATAAAAGGTCAAAATGAGAGAATATCCCTCAAAATCTCTTCTATTTGAGATAACTGCTGTTACCAGTTCAGTGCATAATATTGCAACTTTTTTTGTCTTTATAAAATATTTATTATGGAAATTTTCAAGCATGTCTCAAGGGAAAGAGAATAGTGTAATGAACTCCTGTGTGTCAGTCAACCAGCTCTAGCAATTAACCTTTTCCATGTATGTTCTAACATCACTCTTTTGATAGATGTAATATTTTGCTACTAGCTTTGCTCACATAGCAATATATTTACTCAACAAATATTTATGGAGCATTTGCTATGTGCCAGGTTCCGTTTTGGGTACTGAGTTTACAGTAATGATCAAAACAGACAAAAATCCCTGCTCTTTTTTAAAAGATTTTATTTATTGATTCATGAGAGACACAGAGAGAAAGGCAGAGAGAGAAGCAGGCTCCTCATTGGGAGCCTGATGTGGGACTTGATTCCTGGACCAGAATCATGCTCTAAGCTGAAAGCAGATGCTCAACTGCTGAGCCACCCAGGCGTCCCAAAAATCCCTGCTCTTAAAGATTGTATATTCTAGTGGAGATTGAGCTACTCCCTGTGCCTAATATTCTTTTATGTGAATGAACTTTAGGTCGATGCCATTTTCCTGGTGATGGAGCTTTAGGTCATCTTTTTTTTTTTTTTTTTTTTAATTAAGATTTTAATTATTTGAGAGAGAGAAATGGTGAGAATAGGGGAGAGCACAAACAGGGATGAGGAGAGGCAGAGAGGGAGAAGCAGACTCCCTGCTGAGCAGGGAGGTCGGCTCAACCTGGGGCTCAATCCCAGGACCCCAGGATCCTAGGATCCTGGAGCTGAAGGCAGACATTTAACTGAGCCACCGAGGTGCCCATGGACCATTAGGTCATTTCTGGTTATTTTTCTCCTACAAGCAGTGCTCATGATGGGTATCTTGCTGTGTGTGTCTTTTTCAAGCACATCTGTTCATGTTTCTGTGAAGGACAAATTCCTAGAAATTGAGATGTTGAATTGACTGAATTTCAGAAGAGGAAGGGATATACTCAGCTGTGTTGGCTTTTGCCCCTCGGTCCAAACGTTTATCTGACAAGGCTGTGCTTTGACTGCATTTTCATTATAGTGCTTTGGGTCTTTGATTCCACCTCAATATTCAGTCCTTACGTGCTGTAACTAACAGTGTGCAGGGCTGAAATGTGCTTTGGTTTTGCAGTCACAGATGCTACTGGTATGGAGGGAAGTTGTGGGAGTCTTTGCCTATAGCCGTTTGTTTACTTGTATGATTGAAATGCCTAGTGGTTACCAGCCGCAGAATCATAGTTAAGTTGGACAAATGCTAGAAACAACCTAGGGACCCAAGGCCCAGCAGGGGATCGAGAGAGGCTTTGTCTGCAAGCAATAGTAAAATCAGATTCAACCCAGAAAGTTGCAAGCCAGTGTATTTGGGGTATTTTTTTTTTTAAATTTTTTAAATTTATTTATGATAGTCACACAGAGAGAGAGAGAGAGAGAGGCAGAGACACAGGCAGAGGGAGAAGCAGGCTCCATGCACCGGGAGCCCGACGTGGGATTCGATCCCGGGTCTCCAGCATCGCGCCCTGGGCCAAAGGCAGGCGCCAAACTGCTGCGCCACCCAGGGATCCCTATTTGGGGTATTATAATTCAAAACTCAAGTACTTGATCTGAAAGAAACTTGGAAGAAGGGCAGGAAAGAAAGACAGGACTTGGCATAGGGATGTCAGGGCAAAAGGAAAATATTTTGCAGCTTTCAACTTTCCTTCTGCATGGAATTCTCCATGAAGGCACTTTAGATGTATCTTTTACAATGGTCATGGTGAATTTATCCAGATCTACCCATCACTCTTGCCTCATTCCCCCAGGGACCAAAGGGAGGTGTTTCTCAGGGTGACTGGCTGAAGAGAGTGGTATTGTCTGTGGGTGGGAAGGTAGTTAGTGCGGTGGAGTTCATCATGTGTGCCTTTGATCCAAGGGAATTCAGCTCCACCCATGCCTCAAAGAAAGAGGGTGGGTAGCAATTAAAATTGCATTTACTAATTTATCAATATGCTGCTCAACAACTCTAGGTATGAAATAGCTTTTCCCCATTTCCTCTGATGTGTGACTAACTTGCCAAGCTGACTGTAGCTCTATTTTTTAAAAAAATTTATTTCTTTTAAAGATTTTATTTATTCATGAGGAACAGAGAGAGAGAGAGAGAGAGAGAGGCAGAGGGAGAAGCAGGCTCCCCGTGGGGAGCCCTATGTGGGACTCGATCCCAGGACCCCAGGATCATGACCTGAGCCAAAGGCAGATGCTCAACCACTGAGCCACCCAGGTGCCCCTGTAACTCTAGAATGTAGCTCCCAGCTTTATCTCGTGTGCAACCGTAGAAATGGTAACCCGCTCTAGGGCTCCGAGGGCTTTAGTGTCCACGTGGGAATTCAAGAGTCTCTTGGTCTTCATCGTGGGACCTTTCTGAGGGATTCTCCAAGTTAATTTTGTTTTTTAATTATTTTTTAAAGATTTTATTTATTTATTCATAGACACACACACACACACACACACACACACACACACAGAGAGAGAGAGAGGCGGAGACACAGGCAGAGGGAGAAGCAGGCTCCATGCAGGGAGCCTGATGCGGGATTCGATCTTGGGTCTCCAGGATCACACCCCGGGCTGCAGGTGGCGCTAAACCGCTGCGCCACTGGGGCTGCCCTCCAAGTTAATTTTGATTATGCGTTCCTCTTGTCTTCCTTTGGCATGTAACCCCTGTTTCTCTATAATGTGAAGGATTGAATTTTTTAGTCAGATACAGCTGTTGTGCTCTATTCTTTCAGATCCTTAGAGTCATTGCATATCCAGTGATGTCCCAGAATAGTGTCAATAAATATACGGTAGATTCCAAATCCACACATCATACATTTGGGATCTCCGCCTATTATGGACTGAATGTTCGTGTCCCCGTACATATTCAAATGTTGAAGCTCTAATTTCCAATATGGTGGTTATTTGAAGGGAGAGCCTTTGGGGAAGTAATTATATTTAGATGAAGTCATGAAGGTGGGGCCTCCCAGAGTGAACTGTTGGCCTTTGAAGAAGTGAGACCAGGGTCCCCTCTCTCTCCATCTTGTGAGTATATAGTGAGAAGGTAGCTGTTTGTAAGCCAGGAAGTGGGTTCCCACCAGGAACTTAATCTACCAGTACCTTAATCTTGGGCTCCCCAGCCTCCAGAACTGTAAGAAATAAATAACTGTTGTTGAAGCCACCTCATCTATGGTGTTTTGATGTAACAGCCTGAGTGGAGTAAGATACTGAGAAACTGCACTTGAAAAAGAAGACTATATGCTAAGAAAAAGTTAGTTGTAAACCCTTCTAGACATGTGCCCTGTCAACTCCACATTGCAAATGTCAGGGCTCCATTTTTGTTTGTTTGTTTTGTGGAACCTCTATGTATTAAGAGAAAGAGGAGGTATTACACAGTCCAAGGGAGATGGGTTAGTGGGATAAAACTGTGCAGAACACACTTAGCATGGAATGATCTTGCAGTCAGCTCCAAAGTTGATTGAGATGGGAATCATGTTGCTTACATCACATTATAAACCAATCTAAATGCTGATAAACATGTTTGACCAAACACTGCCCTGCAGCCTTCGGAGAGGAGGAGGAAAAGCATGATTTGTGTTCTCCTCCTATTTTCTGAGTCTACAGGATTCAAATTATAGCTACCATGGAAACTGCTTTGGAATTTCTGGAGCCCTTAATTTTAACATATAAAAACACTTTTGTGCTGATTTTATAATTATTCATGACGGATGAGAAAGTGACTAAATGTCTTTTGACAGTGAGGGAACACATAGGAACACTTTTTCTTCTTCTTCTTTTTTTTTTTTTTGCTTTCATAAAGATGCATGTATTTGAAATGCTTTACTTACCTGGGAGCAACTCTTCCATCTCTTGCAGATTCCGACACCATAGCTGAATTACAGGAGCTCCAGCCTTCAGCAAAGGACTTTGAAGTCCGAAGTCTTGTGGGTTGTGGTCACTTTGCTGAAGTGCAGGTGGTAAGAGAGCGAGCCACCGGAGATATCTATGCCATGAAAGTCATGAAGAAGAAGACCTTGTTGGCCCAAGAGCAGGTAGGAGCATTTTAACACATGCCCTTTCCCCTTTCTGTGCCAGAATGTTCGCTGCAGAGGCAGTAATCTGCTGAATTGACATCTGGGATCACACAAGTTTTCCTTGGTGGCTCTGGTTAATTATGGTTGCAGAAAGATCTCTCAGGTTCTCAGCTTTTCTTCTTGAACTGATATTGACTCATTTTGAAGGCTCACAAGCTCCCCTTGATTTATTGATCATGTTTCCATAGTTGTATTTTATTCAGAATCAACGTGGCCTTTTAACTAATGAATTTAAGATGACCTTTGATGATCGTTAGCTGGGGATTTCAAGATATGCATATCGTGGAGTTAGGCAGTATTTGCTTTTGAGCACATTTTCTTTATTTGCATTGTGGGCATATGCATTTGATTTTAAAACAGGCTTTTGAAGAAATTAAATAACATTGGTGTATGGCTAGGGTATTGCTTGTTTAAGAGAGGTAGGAACTTCTCTTTTTGGTTGTGGTATTTTTCTTTCTTTTAAACAAGGCTGCTGCTCCAGACATATTGATTCATTTGCTGAGTTTCTAGAGAGACGGTCATCAGCCTTGGTGTTCAGAGCAATTTATTAGTTACAGATGTCCGAGCGCACATCATGTGTCCGATAATGTACCCGGCTCTGTGGGAAGCCCACAGAAGGAATTGAAGCTCTATGGCTGTTAGTTACAGGGTTTAAAAACAACTTTGGAAAGTGGAGGAAAAATGCAAATGTATAAAGCAGGCGCTTAGCAGCTAAAGCATCACAGAAGGGAGAGCAGTTAGCAAATTCACCAACTATGGAGTGAGGAGAAATGTGGGTGAGCCAGGGACAGCCAGGGGAGGTTCACACTGCTGAGAGGGAATGTAGATTCTGGGCAGAGAGGCGTGACAGGAGCGTGGCAGGTGGAAGTGTGTGTGTGTGATGTTCTGGAGGTTTGAGTACTAGAATGCTATACAGATGTGTGTGGTTTTTTTTCTTCTGAGTAGTTTAGAACAGATGGACTAGGAAATGAGGAGAAATAAGGCATTTGGCTGGGGAGGGGGTAATATGGGAAATATGAAGAACCTTTTTTTTATTGTGGCAAAATATACATAACATTTACTGTTTTTTAAAAAATATTTTATTTATTCATGAGAGACACACAGAGAGAGAGAGAGAGAGAGAGGGAGAGAGGGAGAGAGGGAGAGAGGCAGGCAGACAGGCCGAGGGAGAAGCAGGCTCCATGTAGGGAGCTCTATGCGGAACTCGATCCCGGGTCTCCAGGATCACGCCCTGAGCTGAAGGTGGCGCTAAACCGCTGAGCCACCCAGGCTGCCCAACATTTACTGTTTTAATCCTATTTATTTATTTATTTATTTAAAAGATTTTATCCATTCATAGAGACACACAGGGAGAGGCAGAGACACAGGCAGAGGGAGAAGCAGGCGCCATGCAGGGAGCCTGATGTGGGACTCGATCCTGGGTCTCCAGGATCACACCGCGGGCTGCAGACGGCGCTAAACCGCTGCGCCACCAGGGCTGCCCTGTTTTAATCCTTTTTAAAAAATGATTCTATTTATTTACTTGAGAGAGAGAGTGTGTGCCCAAGTTAGGGGGAGGTTCAGAGGCAGAGGGAGAAGCAGACTCCACGTTGAGCAGGGAGCCTAAGTGGGGCTTGATCCTAGGACTCTGGGATCAGGACCTGGGCTGAAGGCAGATGCTTAACCAATTGAGCCACCCAGGTGCCACTGGGTACAATTCACTGGTCTTAAGTGCATTTACAATGTGATGTGCAACCATAACCACTATCTATTTCTAGAACTTTCTCATCATCCCAAATAGAAACTCTGTCCTTATGAAATGGTAACTCTCCATTCCTCCAAGAACTGTTTTTTGGAATGGCAGTTTACTTGGTGAGGTGGCTGGGGATCATTTATACTTTTGGAATGAGGAGGTTGGTATCAGAGTCTAAGGACTTAGTGTCTTTGAGTGGCCTTCAGTCAAAGGAGCAGTAGAGGGCAGGAAGCTGCTTGTCAGAGTCCCAAGAATGATGTAGCCTGTGTTTAGCAGTGAAATGCTAGCAACTTCGCAGAAAGGAGAAATGACAGGCTGTTGCAAATCATTTGAAAGGGAGGAATGGGAGATGCTCACTCAACCTCCCAATACCTAAGCAACCACCTATCATCAGTACGCACTTACTGAGCAGCTATTCTGTGTGGTGTGCTTCTAGGTCCTTGAGAAGAGGCATTAAATGTAGTCCTGACCTTGCAGTGTTTATGTTTTAGATGAGAAATAGTGCATGTGAAAAGAAAACAATCTAATGTACTATACCTTAGGCAAGCAATAGAGATGCTCACATAGGTATGCTTTCCTTCAGGTGAATGACTTACAATGACCTTGTGTGAGGTGTGGGCTGGGGATTTCTATTTTTCCATTTAAAAAAATTATTTATTTATTTTTAAAAATTTATTTATTTTTGAGAGAGAGCAAGAGAGAGCGAGAATGATCAGGGCAATAGGCAGAGGGAGAAGCAGACTCCCTGCTGAGCAGGGAGCTTGATGTAGGACTTGATCCCAGGACTCTGGGATCATGACCTGAGCTGAAGGCAGAGGCTTAACCGACAGAGCCACACAGGTGTGCTGTGTGGGCTTGGGGCTTTTAAAAATCAGACACACAAGGAGCTAATGAAAGCTACCCAACCATTCCTTAAGAGAGTGAACAGGAAGGAAAGTAGAGTCTTTAATTGAGCCATGGCAAGGCTTTGAGATTTAAGGGCATGAAAAGAGAAAAACTAGCACCAGGAGTGAATGGAAGGAAATGCCAGAGAAGGAGACAGGAGAGGCAACATCCTGTAAGCAACACTAGGAGAGGTCAGCACACCTGCCTGGGCTCTGCTGAGAACCAGATGAGTCCTCAGAGACTGTTTATTTTAATGGAAGCTTCAGGGGTCAGATGAAGAATCCCGGGCGAGCAAGTAAAGGCGTAGGTTTTTCAGTTCAGCCAACCTTCATGGAATACATTTTATGAGCCAGGAAAGCAGAGCGATCATAGATCAGGTGCAGGAGATTATGGGAGCTGTGTGGTTATTCCCCAGATGTGTTACATACATCACTGGTGGTATGCAAGATGATTTTAGGTAGTACATGGACAAAACTATTTTGAAATGTTTACTGGTTTAATATTAACTAGCATATCAATGCCTGGGAGTTGTACAGGTGTTATTGTCAGAACTAAATGGAAGAAGGTATATTTAAAGCTACATTATTTTTATTTTGAAAGTCACAAATCTATAGAAAAGTTGCAAGTACAGTATATATATCATAGAATGTAATTCTATTCAATTATATAAGGTTCTATAACATATGTTTTGTATGTATGTATTATATATGTATACCCATTGAATATATGTACCTTTACATCTTGAAATACATACATAATGTGTACATGTATGACTTACCTGATTGTAAGACTGGGAAGTCTGAAATCTGGAGGGCAGGCCAATGAACTGGAAACTCTTGGGCAAGACCTGATAATGGAATCTCGAGGCAGAATTTCTTCTTTCTCAGGGAAGCCTCACTTTTGTTCTTTCAGCTGAATGGCTGTGGCCCACCCAGATCATCTCCTTTACTAAAGTCAGTGGATTGAAGATGTTGACCATATAGAGCACAGCTACAAAATACTTTCACAGAAACACCTAGATGAGTGTGTGATTGAATAGCTGGGTGCTATAGCCTAGCCAACTTGTCATGGAAAACTATCACAAAGTATGAACCATTGTTTTCTTCCTGAGCTGTTTGAAAATCTGTTGCCAACTTGATTCCCCATCCCTCTGAAGATGTCCGGTGTGCATTTCCTACAATAGGGATGCTGTCCGGTAGACCACAATACAACCATCAAAATTAGAAAGAAACAGTGCTGCATTAGTGCTGTCTAATCTTCAGACCCAGTCATGTTGCACTGGTCGTTTCATGGCCATTTAGAACAAAACAGTCCAGCTCGGGATCACACATAGCATTTTTAGTTGTCTTGTCTTTTTAGCCTTTTTCACCCTGGAACAGCTTCTCAGTTTTCCCTGGACTCTCATGACCTTGGTGATTCTGAAGATTACAGGCCAGTTATTTTGTATAATATAGATATATCTAATGTTGCTCGTGTTTAGGTTCAAGCGCTAGATCTTTGGCAGGAAGATCACAGACAAGACACTCTGCTCTTCTCATTGCATCCCAACGGGTGACTTTGTTTCTATTTGTCACATTCACATCGACATTCACTTAGGTATCTGCCATGCCTCATCATGGGGTGCCCCTTTCTGCTTTGCCATTTCATAAGTATTCTGTAGGGAAGTGTTTTCAAGCTGTGGAAGCACCTGTTTCTCATAAAATTTCCAATTTATTAATTTATAGCTGTGTAGACTTGGATTTTCCTGCTTAAGTCAGTGAGTCACAAGCCATTATTGTCATTATGGATTTTTACTCAAATTGTCCCATATGTTGGGCCATGAGAGTGTCTTCGGGTTGGTTTTTGTGTCTTTTGACACTTCCCTATCTTTGAGTTGTCCCTTTTTATGGTACAAGATGTTCAGGCTCTTGTCTGCCCCACACCTATAATCTTTTTTTTTTTTTTTTAAATAAATTTTTATTTATTTATGATAGTCACAGAGAGAGAGAGAGAGAGAGAGAGAGAGAGACAGACACAGGCAGAGGGAGAAGCAGGCTCCATGCACCGGGAGCCCAATGTGGGATTTGTGTGGGATTCGATCCCGGATCTCCAGGATCACGCCCTGGGCCAAAGGCAGGCGCCAAACCGCTGCGCCCCCCAGGGATCCCCATAATCTCCTCTTTGAAAAATAACTTTCAGTGTAAGATGGTATTTAGATGCCAAGATCTAGGTACTAGGTGCCCTTGGTGCTGTTGGGGTATCACTGCTTCCAGACCCCCCTTTCAGTGAACAGAGCCAGGAAATACACATACAGGTATTAAATACACCTGTCTGTGCACGAGTATGCTTGCACACACACACACACACACACACACACACACACCCATTTACATCTATATTTATTTCTCTATCTCTGTATATTGAAAAACCATGTGTCCACACCAATACTGCCAAGTCCAATCCAACTTCACTGAGTTTATTCTAGTGTCCACCCTTCCTGTGCTTATAGCTCTCTTCTCTTCCCTCAATATTTTAGCTTATTTTATACATTTGTGTGCATCCAGTGTACTGTCTTTGTTGCCACTGCTCCCATGGGTGGGCTCCGATGCCCAGTTCCAGGCCATCCCTGCATGTAGGTGCCTTCCTCACCCTAGTGGGCCCTTGATATCTGATATTGGACTGCTCCCACACATGATCACTGCTCTCCCCACCCTGCGTGGGCCTGGCATCTTGTTCTGGGCTACTGTGGCCCTCTCTCCCTACCACCTGTCCTGGATGCCTACCTTGTTCTGCTCCACCTAATGGCTTTAGGCCTGAATGGTTCAGGGAGAGGAGGTGAAGAAGGAAAGAAAGAGAAAGATATTTAGATTTAAAAGAAGTGAATTGACTTTAAGGAGAGGAGTTAAGTAAATAATTGGATAGATAACATACAGATCTGGCGAAAAATGGTGAGCAAAGTAGGCAAATTAGTGAAATTTGTGGAGTGCTGGGCTAAAGGATGGTCTTTTCTTTCTTCTTTCTTTTCTTTTCTTTCTTTCTTCTTTCTTTCTTTCTTTCTTTCTTTTTTCTTTCTTTCTTTCTTTCTTTCTTTCTTTCTTTCTTTCTTTCTATCTATCTATCTTTCTTTCTTTCTTTCTTTCAACTAGGGACAGCAGTTTAGGCTCACAGGGAGAGGATAGAACATTCTCCTCACCCTACCCCAATGCTATTACAATTGTCTAAAGAGTTTCTTTTTCCCCTAGGTTTCCTTTTTTGAGGAAGAACGGAACATATTATCTCAGAGCATGAGCCCTTGGATCCCCCAGCTACAGTATGCCTTTCAGGACAAAAATAACCTTTATCTGGTGAGTCTTTCCCTCTCTCTCTCACTCTGCAATTAGTCCAATGCTGACACTCAGCACAGATGTAGAACTAGATGTGCTTCTTGCCCATATGATCCATCGAGTTACTTTCCTTACTTTCAGGTGTCTTCCTGTTCTCCTTGTCCTAAAGAGTAAGAGCCAGTCCATTTAGAAACTGTCCCATCTGCTGTTGGGTATTGTAGCCATGGCTTAAAGGGCAATAATGAGAAGTTGTTTATTTGGGAGTAGTCTGATATGATCTTTAATAGAGTAGAATCTTGCTTTAAATTTTTTTTTGAGTCATAATTGACATACATTATGTTAGTTTCAGATGTACAACATAATGAGTTAGTATTTGTGTTGTGAGATGATCACCACTAAGTCTAGAGAACATTTTTTAATTTTTAAAAATTGTGATAATGCATTGTGATTTTAAGAAAAGGCAAACACTGCAGAACAGTATGAAATAGAAGGGAAGGTTCCCTACCTTTCTTTCTAATCCTTCTCCCTAATAAATGGTTATGCATGTTCTTCCTGACCCTCATGGAAAAAAAATTTCTATGTTTGTATTTAGAATACATGTATATAGTTTGTCTTATGAAATTGATATATTACTCTTTTTTTTGATATATTACTCTTTACTCTTCAACTTGTTTTTTCCTTTTGGCAATTTACCCCAGACATCTTTCCTTTTTTTTTTTTTTAAATTTTTATTTATTTATGATAGTCACACAGAGAGAGAGAGAGAGAGAGAGAGAGAGAGAGGCAGAGACACAGGCAGAGGGAGAAGCAGGCTCCATGCACCGGGAGCCCGATGTGGGACTCGATCCTGGGTCTCCAGGATTGCGCCCTGGGCCAAAGGCAGGCGCCAAACTGCTGCGCCACCCAGGGATCCCCCCAGACATCTTTCCATGTCAGCCCATACCATACAAAGCTGCCTCATTCTTTTGAATAGTGCCATTTATTTCTGATATACATGTAGCATGACTTATACAAGGCTAAATTTCGTTCTGTTTAGGTTCTGGGGGATTTAGATTCCTAAAGTAAAAAAAAAAAAGTATCCCAGAAGCAGTTTTAGTTCCTGGTACAGAGTTCTAGTTGTCTCAGCACATTGATATCTGGCTGCAACAACATTTTTACACCCATCTTTGTAGCTCAGTTGGGTATTGCTGATGGGATCTTGTAATTATTTCCTTGTCTGCATTCTCTTCTCAAGTATGTTGGTAATTTGGAGTAAAATGCTTGCTAAGGGTACACTTTCCTTATAAATATCCAAACTTAGCATAGGAACTAAGATATGATTATAGATCTACCATCCCTTATCTTCAAATCTGAAATAACCAGAAGCTCTGAATAACCTCAGGTTCTTTTGTTACTTACTTGGCAGCAAAACCTGACCTGAATCTCCTCTTCCATCCTTTTAGTGTGACTTTTCAGATATTTTGCCTCAAAATGTGAATGCATTTGATTAAAGGGTGATATCCCAAGGCCTACCTTAGGGTGTTACATAATATAAAGTATACACACCATTTTATCTTTCTAAAATCTCAACATTTCTAAGTCTGGAAATAAATTCTGCCGTAAGATAAGAGGACCGTAGATCTATATTGGGATTGTGAAGTTCCAGAATTCCATTGTACCTATTGACTACTTACAGATCTCTAAACCTTTGAAGTTTGGGAAAACATACAAATCATCCTAAGCTCCCTGGCAGTTGATTGTTCATTTGTAATACAAATGAAGTGTAATTGAAGATACGTTTAAAAATCAATGAATAAAAGAAGTAGGATTGTCATCCTATATGTTTCTCAAAGCTATCTCTTTTCTCCATTCCTGCTTCTACTGGGTGAGTTCTGGCCGCCATCTTCTTCTTACCTGCATTATTGCAGTAACCTCCTAAGAGTTCTCCCTGCCATCTGTCTTGCCTTTCCCCCAGGTCTTCTACACACTTCAGCCAAGTCATCCTGCTGTTAAAACCCTTTAAGACTCCCTGCTGCCCTCTGGATGAAGTCCATACTCTTGTATGTGGTTTATAAGACCTTTTTCACATATATCTCTAGGCTTATTGCTTACCTTTTCTCTCCTTTCACTTTAATTAATTTTTTAAAAAGATTTTATTTATTTATTCATGACAGACATAGAAAGAGAGAGAGAGAGAGAGAGAGGCAGAGACACAGGCAGAAGGAGAAGCAGGCTCCATGCTGGGAGCCTGACACAGGACTTGATACCGGGTCTTCAGGATCATGCCCTGGGTCAAAGGCAGGTGTTGAACCACCCAGAGACCACCCCCCTCCCACCTTTTTTTTAAGAGAGAGAGTAAGAGGCAGGGGAGGGAAGAGGAAGGAATAGAGCATTTTTAAAAAAGATTTATTTATTTATTTTAGAGGAGGAGGGGCAGAGGGGGAAGGAGAGGAGAGAGAGAATCTCAAGCAGACTCCCTGCTGAGCTCAGAGCCCATTGTGGGCTTTGATCCCACAACCCTGAGATCAGGACCTGAGCCAAAACCAAAAGTTGGATGCCCAACTGGCTAAGCCACCCAGGTGCCCCAAGGAAGAGTGAATCTTAAGCAGGCTCTGTGTTCAGTGGGGTACTTGATGCTTGGCTAGATCTTACTACCCTGAGATCGTGATTTGAGCTGAAACCAAGAGCCGGACACTTAACCAACTGAGCCACCCAGGCACCCCTCTCCTTTCACTTTACATTCGTCCTGAACTTCCTTTGGGTCTTTGAACTGGCTTCTGACCTTTCTCCATGCCATTTCCTCTTTCCCTGGCTAACTCTTATGTCTCTTTCTAGGCTTGGACCAGGTATCACTTCTTCCAGAAACTCTTCCTCATCCCTCTACTTCTGGGAAGGGTGATCTTCTGGGTGTGTACTCATAGCACCCTGTACCTCCTCTTTGTGAGTGGGTGTTGGGCTCCCCCACCAGGTACTCCCTCTACCAAGGGAGGGATTATGTCTCCCTTGCTTCTAGTAGTGTTCTCCCAAGTAAATGCTTAAGAAGCATTTATTGGAAGAAATTGATTAATTTCATACAAATTGATTTACATACACATTTATTTATTGTGTTATGGAAATCACACATTAGGAGTGTGAGTTTTATTCTCTAGCATACATAATTAAAGTTGGATCCAGTAGGATTTTCAAAATTTGGAGTGCGGTACAAGGAAGTTGAACTTGAATCCTTTGGAAATTTGGTGGCTAAAAATTTCCTATTTGTCATTACATACCAATGAATGTAGCTTGCCATTTTCTGGTATATAGAAAATTGTAATGAGGTCTATTGTATTGTTAATGTCTGGTTCTATATAACAAGGCTAGTTCTGTATGCTGGCAGGCAGCCCATGGAAACCGCGCTTTGTTAATCTGGTTCATGATGAAATCTGTTCAGTTCTGTATAACAGATGCCTTCACCAGTGTCCTTCCAGGAAGGAGCTGATCTTTACAAAGAAAACATTGTTTTGCAGCTTACTAGTAGTATTGTTGCATCTAAATGCTTTGTGAGATTTCTTAAAGGTTGCTGGCTTTGTACTGATGTTTTTCATACCATGGGTCTTTTGGGGCTGCCCTTGCTCTGAGCCTGTAACTTACCCATGAATCTTTTGTCCTTATGGTGGCCTCACATTAACTTCCCTGTGTTCATTCCAAATTCTTCTTCTCCAGTTGCACATAGGATGTACTAGTTAAAGGTCCAGGCTAAGCCATTGTAACAAAAAGATACCAAAATCCAGTCCAGACTGATGGAGCAGGTCTGTTGTATGTGATATTCAGGGATCCAGGTTCCTTCTGTTTTACGAGTCCTCCTCACTTAGGATGCTGTCCTCTTGACATGGTTAAAATTGAGCATTTTCATGTTCTTGTTTCCCCTGGCTGGCAGGAGGAAGGAGTAGAGAGCAGAACAAGCAAATTCCTTTTATGTAGTATGACATGGAAGAGAGACACCTTTCCTCTCCTATTTTGTTGACCAGAACTTCATCACATGATCTCACATCTGTACCATCTACCTGCATGGCCAATATCTAGGTAATGGAAGAGTGGATTTAGGGGACAAGTTATAGTCTATTTATAGGCAATAAAAGATAGATCTGGCTTATGAAGCCAGACTCCTTAGATCCACCTTTCATACTCTTACCTGTTATGTTACACTGTTCTATCCGAGAGCACTGCTAGTCTGACCCTGGTTCGGAGGTCCTACTTTGGATTAGTTTTTTATTTTTCCTGTCTCACTTTCCACTGAAGGCTGTGCAATTGCATGGGGAGTATTTCCTTCCTGTGTAGGAACAATTTGGAGGTTAGCAGGTTCTAGGCAGTGACCCTGTGGCCTGTATAAACACCAGCCCATGTTGTCAGTGGGAATCTGGAGAGAGATAACAAATATAACTTCATTGTTTATTTTAGTGGAATGTGGCAGCTTATGATAGTTTTGACAGCAAGACATGTGCTGTTTTGATCTCTTGGATAAGATTATCCAGTTTTGAGGCATGTCTCAAAACTTACCAGCATGTTCGCATGTTGCCGCTTGGGAAGCCACAGTTTGGAAGCTGGCTGCCCGTCGGAAGAAAGCTGTTACTAGAATCTAGGTTCTTTTTTTTTATTTATTTAATTTTTTTTAGAATCTAGGTTCTTGTTTTATTACTGTTTCTTGGTTGGTCTCTCTGGAATCATTGGCCTTTTCAGTTTCAATGTTCTCATTGGTGAAATGAGATATTAATACCTCTTATTGAGTCCCAATTTGGTTGCGGAGTGTGTTATTGCCCTGGGGAGATCTTTTGTGCCTTCAGAACAGTTGTTTTGTGTCCTTATCTTTTGAGGCAGATTTCAAGTGAATGCATTTAGAGTTTTAAGAGTCATAGTTTAAAAAAAAAAAAAAAAGAGTCATAGTTTTGTCCCATTGTTCCAGTTTACCTCATTCCACTGCCACAGTTTCTGGTTTTGTAGTCTAGGATGGGGCCCAAGAATTTGCAACCAGGTCCCAGATGCTGCTGCTGGTCTGGAGACCCCACTTTGAAAACCAGAGGCCTGTTGTGGCTATGGCTCCAGTTAATTTCTGGGTATTTGTTCCTTTTGTTCCTTCAGCCATAGTGAAGATCCATCCTGAGATCCCCATTCCTTGCACTTTGCTCTTTCAGGTCAAGGAGTGGTGCCTACCCCTTGCTGTTAACTGGCTCTGGGGTTCTTCATCAATGCAGGGTGCTCCATTAACACATGCCCTCAGTTACCTAGTTTGAATGTGCTATCTCCGTCTTGCCAAGACTCTGGATGATTTGTTGCTCAATGAGGATCCTTGAATAGATGGATGGGATTCATGTTTTCTGAAATAAAGGGTCTTTGCTCCTTCTCTTTTAGTGACCTTGGCTGTCAAGAGGAATAATTGAGTATTTCCACCAGGGGCCATCCTGCTTAGAGGATCCTTTCCTTCTTCCCTGATGCCAAAGATTAGGAACACTGGCCAGGGTAGATAACGATGCCAGTACCATTGTTGTATTTCCATGGTACTTCCAGGCATGCTGATTGTAGTGCAAGCATTTCAAGGGCATGCTGCTAAAGGGGTGGCCAGCACAGTGTGCCTCTAATGACACCCTGTGCAAATTGGAACAGAGTACAAGAACTATTAAATACTCACTCCCTTCCCACATAGGGATATATGTGCAAGCTTGCATGTATGTGCACGTGTATGCATATGCATGCGTACACACACACGTCCTTTGTTTTGATTGCAATACAAGTGATGGGCATTGCCATCTCTGTACTTGGGGTGTAGATATGAACACCAGCAGAGAAGCTGCCGCTCCTTCCAAACTGAACACATGTAAGATTTGCCCTTTAATTAGCATCTGCAGCTGTGCCATTAGAAGGGTTTGTCTCTGTTGGCCTGAATGTCTTTGCTTTAAAAGAGCAAGTCCGTTATAGCTCCAAGCCAGACTTGTCTGTCAGCTGCTGTGCTTTCTCTGCCATCTGCAGGGTGATCACATTGTTTAGAGGACTGTTTCACTGTAGGGCTCTTTCCTCCTCCTGTCTCCCCAGCTTTTGATTACTGTCCCTTGGTGATTGCCATTCGGGTGACCTGCAGCTGGTCGTTGTGGGCAGGGACATCTCGTGTCCACCCATGCTGGATTGTTGCCTCCATTCTGATGGAGTGGCTGGGTAGTTGCTGGCCCTTTGTTGCCCATGATCTTGTCGTGGTAGGCAGATCCTGTCCTGTCCAGGTAGTCACTGAAAAACATGTCAAGCAGCAGGAGTGTTGGCTGTATTGAGGGTACCTTTGCTGTAGAAACTTTTCATCTGCCTGATGCAGGGAGCCACTTTGTCTCTACAACTTCATCTGTACTGGGTCTCAGTGCTGTGCTAGGCTGGCTGCGTCAGAATCACCTGGGTAGCTCCTTAAAAATGCAGATTTCTGTACCTCACCCAGGGTCCCTGGAATTTTTAACAAGCTCCCTGAATGGTTGGGTTGGGAGTGAGATGCCCTTTACCCTGTCATAGTGCTTAATGTTTACTCTTTTTCATTCCACTAGAATTCCAGCTCCAAGAAGCAAGGGATTTTTGTCTGTTACAGTCTCTGTTGTTTTCCTAGTATCTAGAGCAGTGCCTGACACATAGTAGGTACTCTTTTTTTTTTTTTCAGTGAATGTGTTTTATCTATTTTAAAAAAGCACCTCCTTAGGTAATTCTGATTCTGATGGGCAGGCAGATTTGAGAAGCCCTGCCCTGGAGGATTTACCAGGTTAATTAGGTTAGAAGCCACATTTTTGGGGTACCTGGCTGGCTTAGTTGGTTAAATGTCTGCCTTTGGCTCAGTTCATGATCCCAGGGTCCTGGATCAAGCCCTGTGTCTTCCTTTCCTCCCTACTTGTGCTCTTTCTTGCTCTCTGTTGCTATCTCTGTCTCTCTGTCTCTCTCTTTTTCAAATAAATAAAATATATATTTTTAAAATTTTATTTATTTTTTTCACGAGAGACTAGAGAGAGAGAGAGAGAGAGAGAGAGAGGAAGAGACACAGGCAGAGGGAGAGTCAGGCTCCACACAGGCACACAGGGAGCCTGATGTGGGACTCGATCCCAGGTCTCCAGGATCACGCCCTGGGCTGAAGCTGACACTAAACCACTGAGCCACCCAGGCTGCCCCAAATAAATAAAATCTTAAAAAAAAAAAAGCTACAATCTTGGGGTGGAGTCTTTTGGATTTTCTAGGTAGAGTATCATGTCATCGGCGAAGAGGGAGAGTTTGACTTCTTCTTTGCCAATTTGAATGCCTTTAATGTCTTTTTGTTGTCTGATTGCTGAGGCTAGGACATCCAATACTATGTTGAATAGCAGTGGTGAGAGTGGACATCCCTGTCTTGTTCCTGATCTTAGGGGAAAGGCTCCCAGTGTTTCCCCATTGAGAATGATATTTGCTGTGGGCTTTTGGTAAATGGCTTTTAAGATGTTGAGGAATGTTCCCTCTATCCCTACACTCTGAAGAGTTTTGATCAGGAATGGATGCTGTATTTTTTCAAATGCTTTCTCTGCATCTATTGAGAGGATCATATGGTTCTTGTTTTTTCCCTTGCTGATATGATGAATCACATTGATTGTTTTACAAGTGTTAAACTAGCCTTGCATCTCGGGGATAAATCCCACTTGGTCATGGTGAATAATCTTCTTAATGTATTGTTGTATCCTATTGGCTAGTATCTTGTTGAGAATTTTTGTGTCCATGTTCATCAGGGATATTGGTCTATAATTCTCCTTTTTGGTGGGGTCTTTGTCTGGTTTTGGAATTAAGGTGATGCTGACCTCATAGAACGAGTTTGGAAGTATTCCATCTCTCTATCTTTCTGAACAGCTTTAGTAGAATAGGTACGGTTTCTTCTTTAAATGTTTGATAGAATTCCCCAGGGAAGCCATCTGGCCCTGGACTTTTGTGTCTTGGGAGGTTTTTGATGACTGCTTCAATTTCCTCCCTGGTTATTGGCCTGTTCAGGTTTTCTATTTCTTCCTGTTCCAGTTTTGGTAGTTTGTGGTTTTCCAGAAACGCGTCCATTTCTTCTAGATTGCCTAATTTATTGGTGTATAGCTGCTCATAATATGTTTTTAAAATCGTTTGTATTTCCTTGGTGTTGGTAATGATCTCTCCTTTCTCATTCATGATTTATTGCTAGAACTCAGACAGCAGTTTGGCAGTGTGGCAGGATACAAAATCAATGCCCAGAAGTCAGTGACATTTCTATACACTAACAATGAGACTGAAGAAAGAGAAATTAAGGAGTCAATCCCATTTACAATTGCACCCAAAAGCATAAGATACCTAGGAATAAACCTAACCAAAGATGTAAAGGATCTATACCCTAAAAACTACAGAACACTTCTGAAAGAAATTGAGGAAGACACAAAGAGATGGAAAAATATTCCATGCTCTTGGATTGGAAGAATTAATATTGTGAAAATGTCAATGTTACCCAGGGCAATTTACACATTTAATGCAATCCCTATCAAAATACCATGGACTTTCTTCAGAGAGTTGGAACAAATTATTTTAAGATTTGTGTGGAATCGGAAAAGACCCCGAATAGCCAGGGGAATATTAAAAAAGAAAACCATAGCTGGGGGCATCACAATGCCAGATTTCAGGTTGTACTACAAAGCCGTGGTCATCACGACAGTGTGGTACTGGCACAAAAACAGACACATAGATCAATGGAACAGAATAGAGAATCCAGAAGTGGACCCTCAACTTTATGGTCACCTAATATTTGACAAAGCAGGAAAGACTATCCACTGGAAAAAAGACGGTCTCTTCAATAGATGGTGCTGGGAAAATTGGACATCCACATGCAGAAGAAGGAAACTAGACCATTCTCTTACACCACACACAAAGATAAACTCAAAATGGATGAAAGATCTGAATGTGAGACAAGATTCCATCCAAATCCTAGAGGTGAACACAGGCAACACCCTTTTTGAACTTGTCCACGGTAATTTCTTGCAAGATACATCCATGAAGGCAAGAGAAACAAAAGCAAAAATGAGCTATTGAGACTTCATCAAGATAAGAAGCTTTTGCACAGCAAAAGAAACAGTCAACAAAACTAAAAGACAACCTACAGAATGGGAGAAGATATTTGCAAATGACCTCTCAGATAAAGGGCTAGTATCCAAGATCTATAAAGAACTTATTAAACTCAGCAAAGAAACAAACAATCCAATCATGAAATGGGCAAAAGACATGAAGAGAAATCTCACAGAGGAAGACATAGACATGGCCAACATGCACATGAGAAAATGCTCTGCATCACTTGCCATCAGGGAAATACAAATCAAAACCACAGTGAGATACCACCTCACACCAGTGAGAATGGGGAAAATTAACAAGGCAGGAAACCACAAATGTTGGAGAGGATGTGGAGAAAGGGGAACCCTCTTGCACTGTTGGTGGGAATGGGAACTGGTGCAGCCACTCTGGAAAACTGTGTGGAGGTTCCTCAAAGAGTTAAAAATAGATCTGCCCTACGACCCAGCAATTGCACTGTTGGGGATTTACCCCAAAGATTCAGATGCAATGAAACGTCGGGACACCTGCACCCCGATGTTTCTAGCAGCAATGTCCACAAGAGCCAAACTGTGGAAGGAGCCTCAGTGTCCATCGAAAGATGAATGGATAAAGAAGCTGTGGTCTATGTATACAATGGAATATTACTCAGCCATTAGAAATGACAAATACCCACCATTTGCTTCGACGTAGATGGAACTGGAGGGTATTATGCTGAGTGAAATAAGTCAATCGGAGAAGGACAAACATTATATGGTCTCATTCATTTGGGGAATATAAAAGATAATGAAAGGGAATAAAGGGGAAAGGAGGAAAAAAATGACTGGGAAATATCAGAAAGGGAGACAGAACATGAGAGACTCCTAACTCTGGGAAACGAACTAGGGATGGTAGAAAGGGAGGTGCGTGGGTGGGTGGGAGGTGGGGGTGACGGGCACTGAGGGGGGCATTTGATGGGATGAGCACTGGGTGTTATTCTATATTTTGGCAAATTGAACACCAATAAAAAAAGTTTATATATATATATAAAAACGACATTTTGGGTGATCAGTATCTTACTGGGCATCTATCTGAGTAGTAAAAGTCCAAGACAGATTTGTACTTTTGGACAAAATCAGATGCTGTGAATGGATTGTCTGGCATAACCTCAGTGGTAACTTTGGCCTTCAATTGTTTGTAGTGTTCTGCTGACCCTTGTGTTTATTGTAGCAAGTCATCTGGTATGGAGACTTGAAGACTCTTAGTTTTTTTTTTTTTTTCCTGCCCTTGGATCTGGGCTGGCCTTGTGACTTCTTTTCTTTTCTTTTCTTTTCTTTTCTTTTCTTTCTTTTCTTTTCTTTTCTTTTCTTTTCTTTTCTTTTCTTTTCTTTTCTTTTCTTTTTTCTTTTCTTTTCTCTTCTCTTCTCTTCTCTTCTCTTCTCCTCTTTTTTTTTTTTTAAGATTTTATTTATTTATTCATGAGAGACACACAGAGAGAGAGAGAGGCAGAGACACAGGCAGAGGAAGAAGCAGGCTCCATGCAGGGAGCCTGACATGGGACTCAACCCCGGATCTCCAGGATCAGGCCCTGGGCCGAAGGCAGGCTCTAAACCTCTGAGCCACCCTGGCTGCCCCAAGACTCTTAGTTTCTGACCTTTGAACCTCTTGCTTTTGGAACCTCTTGACTTGGTCCCATTTTTAAAAGTCCAGAAGTGTTTTCTGAAAGTGCCCAAGTCCTGTTCTTTACTGTATGTCTAAGCTCAACAGCAAGATGATCGATTCAGCTTGGGTTTCCATATGCAATCCATATTTCCCGTGGGCTCCATTCATAACAGAATGAGTGATTTGACCCCAGTGGGATGGTTTTGGAATCGGGATATCATCTTGGGACAGCCAAATTTAAATTTGGTCAGCAAATTTCCAAGTTCTCTCAGTGGTGGATGCTTGGAATTTTTAGTATGGTAATGTGGAATCTTGTTGTTGGGTCAAGTTTGATTAGTTTCTTTGATAAGGACCCAGTCTATTTAGAGGTTTGTCATTTCGTATCTATTTTGTCCCATGTTCTAGAGGCTGCTGGCTAGCAGCTGTTGTAATTTTTGTCACTTGTCTTCTCAATCAACCCTGGTTTTGAAGAAATGAAAAGTTGTTTGACTCAGAAAAGACTAATCTACTTTTGGCGGGGGTTTTCAGCTCAGGAAATTGGATCTTCTGAATAGGAGCAAAGAATACACATCTTTTTGCCTTTTAAGAGATGGTTCTTCTTTTTCTGAACTATTTTCCTGGTTATTCAAAAATAGAATCTTCAGGAATAGTTGCAAAATATTAAATGGTGGTCAGTTTGTGAGCTTTTAAAAGTTGCCAGTTGATGCTATATGTTTGACTTTGTCATTCTCAAACTTACAAGCCATTCTGTTTTTCGCATCTCTATTGAAGCCAGGTTAGAACATTTCTAACTGCGATGTGTCATCATAAATATGCAATGTTCTTATTTTAAGATGTTTCCATTCTAAAAGCATGAGTACTTCTGTTGTTATCGGTGAATTGTTTTTTTTTTTTATATTTAAGACCTTTTTAATGGCAATATATATTTAAAACAGACATAAAAATTAGCATTCACCCACATATCCAGGGCCTGTGGAGAACCAGGTTGGGATGAGTGGGTGAGCTTTAGGCAGCCAGGTGGCTCCTGTGGGCTCTTCTAGGACTGAGACTGGTAGCTTTCAATCTGTTGTGAAGTTGGGGGAAATAAAGTCTGGATGTTAGCTGCCACCCTTTCTAATGTTGGTCTTCTTGAAGGTTCATAAGTCTTTTTCCAGTGATTGCAGGGCAAATGGAACCTAACTTCTCAAATTGTCCAGCATCTGGTTGACTCTCTACTCCGTGTGAGATGCCATGTGAATGGAGGAGACTCCCAGAGGATGCAGAGCCCTTGGGGAGGACATGCTAGTCACTGGCTTCCCCAGGGGTCTCTGTTGTGGGGTTAACTTGATGCCGGGCAGGATCTTTACTGGGCCAGCTTGCGGCCTCTGCGGGATGTGCAGATGCTCAATGTCTCACTTGACTAGAGCTTTCTTCTAATTCTGGACGAAAAGCAAACAGGAGTTTGGAGGAGGATGGAGAGAATTCACATCCCAAATTGGCTTCTGGAATGCAGTAGTTGGAGAGATTTAGTATTTTTTAAGATGTTTATTTGGATCTTGCCTCTTTCCAGAATGGATTTGAGACAACTTAAAACAAAAGTTAATTATAGCCTGGTTCCCAAAATGGGAAATCAGAGCAAAGGACAGGAAGGGAACCGAGTAAGAGTTGACATGACTACAAAGATGGTCGAGGTGTGTCCCTGCTTCTCCCAGCCAGAGAGGGAAGGACCATGCAGTGAAAGGGCAGGGAAGGAAGGCACTTGACTGGCAGTGGAAGACCTCATTGGTGCCAGGCGCAGTATTGTGAGGCAGTTGGTCTCACCCCAGTTTACAGCAGGTGAAACTGAAAAGCAGAGAGCTGAAGTCACTAGGCTGCAGTTTGAAGCCACCTGGGCCAATTGGCCTGAAAGCTGCATGTTGACTCAGAATATCACACTTAGTTATCATCAGAAGGAAGAAGGATTTCAGTTCCTGAAGTGGAAGAAATCTTTTGCTATTCAAACATTTTTTCTGAGGCTGTACTTTCTATTCTTTTTTAAAAATTAAAAAAAAATTTTAATTTAAGATTTTATTTATTTATTAGAGCATGGGAGGGGTGGAGGAGCAGAGGGAGAGGGACAAGCAGGGACTGCACGGAGTGCAGAGCCCAACATGGGGCTCGATCTCAAGACCCTGAGATCATGACCTGAGCTGAAATCAAGAGTTGGACACTCAACTGACTGAGGCACCCAGGCACCCCTATATTCTTTTTCCAGATTTTTTCACTATGTATATATTAACAAATGTAATAATTTTTTTTTAATCACAAAAAAGAGGTTGTACTTTATTCTGTATAGCATGTCACTTTGTATTACCAAGGGCAGCTTTCCACAGCAGTATGAATAGGCTGAGTCTGTTCATTTTTAATATCTACATCTAATCCCATTAGTTAGATATATCATATTTCAATAGTTTCTTAATGATGGATGTTTGGGTGATTTCTAGGCTTTTCCTCCCCTGTGTTACAAATGATGCTACAGGGAATCTATGTATCTATTGATCTACAAACTACTATCAGTTTCTGTAAAATAAATTGTCAGAAGCAGAACTATGAGGTCAGAGAGCATATGTTCACATTTAAATTTTTGATAGAGATTGCCAGATGACTCTTGTAGGAAAAGATTGTAGCATATTTATTGCACACCTCTTGTAGTCTGCTGGGTGCTGAGAGACATGCAAAAAGGATGCCAGAGGGTTTGTTGCCCTCTAGCAATTTCTATCTACATTGTGTACCTAATCCTAGGGAATGTCTGGGGTGTCGACTTGGGTGGGTGGGCAGGTGAGTGGGTGGATTTAATTCAACTTTTCAAGCTTGCCTTGCAAACATTGTGCATGGTGTCTGGGACTAGTCTTTCATTATATTGATTCTCTTGGGTATTGGATGTAATTTCCTTAGGGCAGGGACCTCATCCTACGTGACTTACAATATGTCTCACACATCTTAGTTGCTTTGTGGAGACATTGTAATTATAACACGTCAGGCAGTATTTGAGACTCTAATTGAGACATTCC
Source organism: Vulpes vulpes (assembly GCF_048418805.1). NCBI lineage: Eukaryota > Metazoa > Chordata > Mammalia > Carnivora > Canidae > Vulpes > Vulpes vulpes. The sequence continues at coordinate 16,002,588 of NC_132789.1, read as the reverse complement.
CTTTTTTGGGGTGTGTGAAGAATTAATAACTTTGGCATTCTATACAGGTCATGGAGTATCAGCCTGGAGGGGACTTGCTGTCACTTTTGAATAGATATGAGGACCAATTAGATGAAAATATGATTCAGTTTTACCTAGCTGAACTGATTTTGGCTGTTCACAGCATTCATCAGATGGGATATGTACATCGGTAAGTGAAACTCTGATAGTATACTAAGAATTTGTATCATGTAAGAATTCCCCCAATAGAGTGACTAGATGAAGAATTTCAGCATCAAAATGATGCTCCGTCCAAATTTTAACCAGTCTTAACTGCAACTGGCTGAAAGTCTGTTTTCCAAAGTGGCAGACATTTCAGCTTACTCATTCAACAGTGAAATAGATCTAGAATTACAGTGTTCTCAAGTTTGCTAATAAGACCTGTTAATGTAGCTGATGAGACTTGAGAACTCTTGCATGGGTTCTTTGAGTTATATGGTAGAGAAACCGAATTCAATTTTCAGAAGGAACTGGCATACCACATAGGAGCAAAAGACCATGGAGTTGTACTTCTGCCCTCACCCATTAGTAATTTACAAAGGTGTTCTAGCAAGTTCTCAGTTGAAAAGTATCTCTTTAACATCCTCACTCATGTGATGTTTTACATACATTGGAGGATGTTGTGGGAATGGAACCATGGTTCCACTAGCTACATGACCTTGGGGAAGTCCCCTTGTTGCTTTTGATAGTTTTCCTGTTGTAAAATGTGTGTCTCTAGGAGAGATAATCCATCTAAATAGTTTATTTATTTTTATTTATTTATTTTTAAATAGTTTATATTTGTTCCCTTCCTCTTCTTGCCTCCTCCTCTATCCCTTTCTCCTCCCCTCTCCTTTTCCTTCTTCCCCTTTTTTTTCTTACTTAAATTTGTTTTGCAGAATGTTTGCTTATTGTTTATATCCATGAATAGGGAGGGTTATTTGGTAGAATCTATTTACTTATTTAGAAAGGTTTTATTTATTTCTTTATTTGAGAGAGAGAGAGCATGAGCAGGGGTGGGGGGAAGAGGGAAATGGAGCTCTATCCCAGGACCCTGGGATCATGACCTGAGCCGAAGGCAGACCCTTAACTGCCTGAGCCACCCAGGCACTCCTGTATAGCAGAATTTAGACACTGAGTTTCTTGGCTGAATCAATATCCAAGGTTAGCAGTTGCTTGCTGATTGGCATGAAGAAGACAACACTAATTTGTGGCCCTGATTTTCTTAGAGACATCAAGCCTGAGAACATTCTCATTGACCGAACAGGACACATCAAGCTTGTGGATTTTGGATCAGCGGCTAAAATGAACTCAAATAAGATGGTAACAAAATGGAATAAAATAACTTAGTAGAGATTATGCTACTAGGTGTTCTGTGGTCTTCATAAGTTTGGAAAATAAGGGCTAGCTTTGAGTGACATTTTGGAGTCTTCAACTGTCAGTGTATGACATGGTTTTTCTGAGGGTGGAAGTGGGGATGGAGACATAGAGCTGTTTCCCAGACTTGCTTGACTGTGGCATCCTATCTGTTAACACTGTACAAAACATTTTTAGGAGCATCCTTATAATTTGGTTAAAACATAAAGGGAAAATGCTTATTTTGTTTTTCTTTTTTTTTAAAATTTTTATTTATTTATGATAGTCACAGAGAGAGAGAGAGAGAGAGAGAGGCAGAGACATAGGCAGAGGGAGAGCAGGCTCCATGCACCGGGAGCCCAACGTGGGATTCGATACCGGGTCTTCAGGATCGCACCCTGGGCCAAAGGCAGGCGCTAAACCACTGTGCCACCCAGGGATCCCTTATTTTGTTTTTCTTTTCATTTTCCTTGCTTATTATAGATTATCTTATATAATCTTATTTTTCTCACATCTCTGTTTTCTATTCAGCAAAATTGAAACAAATCACTGGCACATTTGAACCAAATATCCTTAAGCATTAAGAACCAGCTGCTCAGAATGTCATTTCGAAGTCCTGGACCTTTGGTAAAAATTAAGCTGTATTCCACATGCTAAATAGGAAGACAACAGGGTATCTGCTGAGATTAAGAGCAAGAATACTTGAGGAAAAAGATGACAAAGTAAAAATATGTATATAGATTTAAAAATCCTAATAAAATTGGTATATATTAAAATGGAATTTTCATGTCAACTATGCGGAAAAAAAAAAGATCTAAGAGAAAATCAAGTTAGATTTTAAGACTTCTTTTACAACAGAACCATTTGGTGACCTGGGCAAAGTTTTAGGAACTTGGCCTTTTATTCATTCTCAGTAAAATACTGATTCTAGTTAAAATGCACAAATTAAGAGGTTACAAAGGTTACTCTTGAAAATGCCCTCCTTCTCAACTTCTGAGAGTTAAGTCTTTATAAAGGGAAATGTGTAAAATTGCCTTTTTTTTTCTCAAGTTCCTTGGAGGAAAGTGGATGTTGTTAGGTTGATATTAGGAAAAGGTTTGGGGTTATGTTAACTCCTTGTACTCTAGGGTTAACTAGACTGAGGCCTGTAGACCTGAGGCTCACTTTACTTGGTGTTCAGATCCTTGGAAAAAGTCTGTCTATGTATTGTTTTTCCCCCCACTCCAAATTATGTTCTTATAATTGATTCCACTTGATCATTACAATGAGAATTAGAATATAAGATCAGAGCATTTCATGTTTTAAAAATTATGGGCAATTCAGAAATAGTCATGAAAACCTAGTTGTCGAATTTAGTGGAATAAAGCACAGGAAAAAGTTAAGTTCTGCAAAGTTTTATCATTTAGTATTCAAAAACTTGTACTTTGCATGAATGACCTTAATAACCTCATGCATCTAGAAATAAACTGAAGCATAGATACATCATTGTCGGATAATTGAAGTGTAAGTACATAGCTCTGGATACCATCTGCATTGACTTTTTGCTCTGGATAATTCTTTTTTTTTTTTTTTTTTAGATTTACTTACTTACTTACTTACTTACTTACTTACTTACTTACTTATTTATTTATTTATTTATTTATTTATTTATTTATTTATGAGAGACAGAGAGGCAGAGACACAGGAGGAAGGAGAAGCAGGCTCCATGCCAGGAGCCCGACGTGGGACTTGATCCCGGGACCCCAGGATAATTCTTTATTGTGGGGGACTATCCTGTGTATTATAGGATATTTAGCTGTATTCTTGGCCTTTCTCTACTAGATGCCAATAATACCCTCCCCTCCTGTTGTGAAAACTAGAAGTGTCTCCAGGCTTTGCTAAGTATTCCATGGGGGACAAAATCACCCCTGGTTGAGAACCATTGCATGTCAGTTGAGGAACGTTAGAAAGCTTGTTAATGAGAGCCAGGACTATATATTTGCAACAAGAAAACTTCCTTGGAAAACTAGATTATGATCCAAAGTCATTGCTTTAGAAACAAATGGAAATAAAGAGTAAGGCCCTATCTCTGCATCTGGAATCACTCTTTTTGAGTCCTGACTTAGGGAGACTGGACTTTCATTTCAAATTTCTGCTTTTCAGTGCTTTAGACTAATTCTTTCAGTTTTTCTAATTGGAACAACCTTCACTTCAGGCACAGAGCCCTCCGGAGTCACCCAGGTTTATTTGCAGCTTAGCACTCATCCCCTGATTATTCTGGTGAAGGAGATAGGGCATTGAGTTCTGCATACTTGAGAGTAGTGCATCTCCTCTTTTCTTGGATAAAGAATTGCCCCTCCAAAACTTTGTGTTTTTAGGGCCAGAATGTGATAAGCACATAAGTAGGAAGGAATTTTTAGTATTGTTTTAAGTGAAAAGGCCCTTTAATTATAGAAGATTAGTAATCTACAATCTGGATGAAGTCAAGTATGGATATAGAATCATACTTTGTATTTTTGGTCAATGGAAGTGGGTTAAACATATTTAAGATTTTATTTATTAAGATTTTAATTAAGACCTATTTATAAAGATTTTATTTATTTGAGAGAGGGCACAAAAGGAGGAGGGGAGAGGGAGGTAGGAGGGAGAAAGAATCTCAAGCAGACTCTGCACTGAGCATGGAGCTTATTGCCTGTTGACAGGGCTTAGTCTCATGACTCTGAGATCATGATGTGAGTTGAAACCAAGAGTTGGATGCTCAACCCACTGAGCCACCAAGGCATCCCAACATACGTTTCTTTTAAACAGAATGTTTTATAGGCCTAAAGGAGGTTCTGAATATTTTTTGTACTCAAAATATATACAATATAATCTACATTTACTGAAATTCATGTATGTGACACACTCAAAATCAATCCTTTCCCCTACCACTCTTAAATTTTTTTTTTTTTAAATTTTTATTTACTTATGATAGTCACACACAGAGAGAGAGAGGCAGAGACACAGGCAGAGGGAGAAGCAGGCTCCATGCACCGGGAGCCTGACGTGGGATTCGATCCCGGGTCTCCAGGATCGCGCCCTGGGCCAAAGGCAGGCGCCAAACCGCTGCGCCACCAGGGATCCCCCACTCTTAAATATTATTTGTGAATGTTAGATATTTGTGACACTTGGATCTGTTGGTTTTTACATCTTCCATTGTCATTATGTTAAGCTTCTTAGCATGTTGCTTTGAAGTATTCTTACTAATAAAGGGGACCATACTGCTTAGAGGTTTGGGTGTTGAGCTGAGATATACCATTTACCTGCTGCTATGTGCTGTCTGCTCTTAGGGTACCCACTTTATCTTATTAGAATCTCAGAGTGGCAACTATGGAACTCTTTCAACCTTTCTCTTTTTTTTTTTCTTTCAACCCTTCTCATTCAGCTCCCACACAAATACTTGTAAGGAGATTATAAATAAAGAGCAGTATAGTGTATTAAGTGTTAATCAGCCTCATGGAGCAGTTGAAAATCCATGGGCGATAGCCTTTAGTGAGATTTATGTAGGAGTGAAAAGATTTTATCCTTTTTCCCCAAGAGGAACAACATAGTGATACCATTCCTGGTCCCCAACCCCTCATCTCACCCCGCTTCTGCAGGTGGATGTTTCTGCCCTGTGTAGCCACATGGGGAAAGTTAGGTTGAAATAGTTTTATGTTTAAGCATTTAATGGAAAGAAGACTGGGAGGCCGCAGACAGTGGTTTTCTTCTCTCTGCTTGTAAAGAAATCTAAGTTAATCCTTTATTGTTTCTTTTCTTAACCTCTCTATCTCCTGAAATATGACTAGACATAAATGCGTATAATTGCATACCTGTTGTGGGGCAGGAATTAGGGAGTTATCTGACTTTCCTTGGATAAATCTCATCATGAGTTTGAAAATGAAGCATTGATGGCTTAACACCCCTTGCTGGGTCATGCTGATAAACTCGACCCAGTCAAGTTCCTTTTGACTCTTTGCTCATGAACAAGTGACCAAGCCCTGTGTGCTGCAAACAAGGAGAACTGAATATTCTCAGTCCAGTGTGATGATAAAACCCAACAAGTGCAAACGATGCGTATTTAAGGATTGCGTAGTAATAGTTCTGCAAGGTAATTAAAAAGGATAAGCATTTAATGATGACATTAGTTTTTCTTCTCTTGTTTTCATATTTAAAAAATATTTTTATTTCTCATTGTCAGTATTGAGGATTTTTACCAAATCCCTGTAGTTTAATCCTAATCCTGTTCTGAGCTCATTAACATTTACACACATATAAAAAGAAGTCTTAGGATAGGCTCCCCAGCATCAAGGTTTTCCCTTGACTTAAGCTGCTTTCAGCTCCTCAAGCTTAAGGTGCCCTGTCTTAGAACAGATATTGTCTCCTTTCTCCCCTCTTTTGTCCTTCAGCAATGGCTTGTGGCTTTCTTGGGTAGTGTGACCATCTAGCTTTTCCCAGTAGGTACTTGCAATGAAAATTCTTCTTTTTTTTTTTCTTCTTCTTTTTTTTTTTTTTTAATAAAGATTTTCCTTTTTTAAAAGTAATCTCTACACCCAGTGTGGGGCTCGAACTCACAACTCCAAGATTAAGAATTGCACACTCCACTGACTGAGTTGGCCAGTTGCCCCTCAGTGGAGATTCTGTTGCCCAAAGCAATGGATGACTAGTGTCAAGAACACCAGTATCACACTGCTATCTGGAATTAGGGTTTGGAAAAACACCTAGTGGGCTTGAAAGAAGAGGTGAAAAGAGAAGCAGTAGGGAGAATGGGTCTGTTTCCTATAACTGTGGGTCTTTGGGGCAGAGGGATAGACAAGATTAAAGTTACAGTCTGGAAGAGCTTGAGTCTCCATCTCTAGGGAAGGGATATAAAACCCAGCCTTAAAAATGTGTGGCCATCCCTATAAAATCTCTAAGGTCGCTCAGGGAGCACTCAACATTCTTTAATGGGGAGAAGGTTCTTTAGTGCCCATGTAACTGCTCACGCAAGAGAAGCCTTTTTAAAGGCAGGGTTATTGGGCAGCTGTAGGATTATTGGTCAATACAGTATATGACTAACATCAGGCCCTGTCTGTTTTGATAGAGAAGAAGTCAGAGAGGTGATCCTTAGCCTTCAAATTTCATGAGTCATTAAGACTTCAAAACAATTTTCAAGGCTGAAAGGGTTGCTGGCTTCCTCTGTTGTCTAGGAAGGGATGGGGTTGGGGTGGGGGCAGAAAACCTTTCATCAGCATCATTTCAGAAACAAAGGGCTTATAAACACAAACAGAAGGACCGGGATGCCTGGGTGGCTCAGTGGTTGAACATCTGCCTTTGGCTAAGGTTGTGATCCCGGGGTCCTCGGTTGAGTCCTGCATCTGGCTCCTTGCAGAGAGCCTGCTTCTCCCTCTGCCTATGTCCTTGTCTCTCTCTGTGTGTCTCTCGTGAATAAATAAATAAATAAATCTAACCTCCTCCCCCCAGACAGAAGGACAAATTCTCAGAAAAAAAGGACAGTTCTTTAAATGGGATATATTTAGCTTAGAAAAAGACCTAGTACACTGCCCTAACCTTTCTCTGCCAAGGTCAGGTGCCTGAGTGTCCTTGGGTTGGAGGGCTCTGGATTTCTGAACAGTGGGGAGGGAACCACAGGAATAGGAGTTGGGGGTGAGGAAAATGAGCTCATTCACCTTGGACCTCTGGTGGAAGATATTTATCATGTTTTTCCCTGTGGGTGGCTCAAAGTAGGAATGTTGATTCCAGATATTTAAACTTGAGATACAAGGAGTTTGCCATATTGTTTTACCCCAGTTTTCAGTAATGGGTAGATTGATCTTATAGATTCATCTTTAGGATTTATTATCATTTTGCTGTTTTCGTAAGTAAGAGAAGCTCTGTGTAATGTATATCAGGAAAGACCTCTTCTGTTCTAGTTATATATCCATTTGTTATTTGTGCAACCAAAGGGCATGTATCATCAACAACTCTTGCCCTTTTGCCTTTGGATTATATTATGTGCTTTTTTTTTTTTTAATTAGTAAATCGTTTGCATTTTCTGACAGCATGCCACTTGACAGAAGGCTTAAGTACCTGGGAGAATAGTAATCAGTAGCAAATCAGCTTGTGTCTGAAATGTGGTTGTTGGCAATGTATTTGAGAATAATTGAAAGTTTGCCGTGTTCATTTTATTTATGGATTTCCAGGTGAGCGCCAAACTCCCGATTGGGACTCCAGATTACATGGCCCCTGAAGTGTTGACCGTGATGAATGGGGACGGGAAAGGCATCTATAGTCTAGACTGTGATTGGTGGTCAGTGGGAGTGATTGCATATGAGATGGTTTATGGAAGGTCCCCATTCACAGAGGGAACTTCGGCCAGAACCTTCAGTAACATCATGAATTTCCAGGTAAAGAGCTATTAGGAGATTTTGAAGTAATATCAAGAACTGTCATTTAAAAATGTATGAGTGAACATTTGTAATGTAAATCAGCAGTGCCAGATAATAACAATAGCAAATACTTATAAAGCACTTTGGGCTAAAAGCTGCTCTAAACGCTTTAGTAATTGTATTTTATTGACTCTCAGCTGCCAGTCATTGTAAGCCTATGCCATTATTTTAGGTACTATTAAAAAAGAACTGTTGCCAATTAATCTATCATATTTCATTGATTATAAAATGCATTTTGATTTTAGTGCTGTTAAGGTAATAACTGGGTCTTAGACTTGAAATATAGTTCATTAACTTGGCTAATCCTCAAACAATGTAAGAGGTAGATATTCTTTTCATTTCACAGATGAGGAAACCAAGGCCAAAATGGTTAAGTAACTTACCTAGAGTGACAGGCAGTCTGCCTTTAATATTATGCTGTGTTCTTTCTCAGTACTCTTAGCTGTTGAATATGTTAGTAAAATCATATGGGTATAGAGATTAGAATTATAGGAATATATATGAAGTGGAATTAAAACTCTTTTCTAATAATTGTACGTTCCAGTATACTAAGCCCATTTCTTAAGGATATGATTAAATATGTATGTTTTAGGCAAAAGGGAAACTTCATAGGTTTTTCTAACTCAGTCTCATCTTTCTGGAATACTTAATACATATTTTCATGTGTATAATACATATTTTATATGCTTAATACATACATATAATATTACTTGTTATTCTTGAGTCTCCTCTGGGGTTAAAGTTTTCCTTTGCATGATTCTTGGGGCCAATTTATCTTCTTCATTTCAGTCTGCTATTCAGTAATGAGTGAGTTGCACTAGGCACGGTTAGTAAACTGGGTTTGCAGTGATGAGCAAGGAAAAGGCTCTCTCTGCCTTCTTTCCCTGTTATCACACAGAAATCACAGTGCTCTGTGTTTGTGCAGAAGTAGATTGCAGAGGGAGCATGGTGGGGGCAGTGATAGGGTGGAAGAGGGGTGCGGGCTGGGGAGGGCGTTCTAGGCAGAGAGAACAGCATGATTTGTTCAGGCAGCTTTAAATAGCTCATCATTGTTGGACAGCAAAGAGCGAGATGATGGGGAGTGTAGCTACAAGAGACAGAGAGGAGCGGGGTCAAATCATGAAGGATATTGAACCCTTGCAAAGGAATGAGGCCTATTGATGTGAACAGGCCATTTATTTTGGGAACATGCCTTTGGTCCAAAGTTAAGAGGGCACAAAACTTCCTTCTTTTAAACAAACAAAAAAAAAAAAAAAAGGGAAACTTGCATATATGAGAAATACTTTTTTAAGTTTGGAACATGAGAAGTGGAATCTGCTAAGAGGGTGCTTATTCTATTTTATTGTATTTTATTTTTTGGAATAGCGGTTTTTGAAGTTTCCAGATGACCCCAAAGTTAGTGGTGAATTACTTGATCTGATTCAGAGTTTGCTGTGTGGCCAGAAAGAGAGACTGAAGTTTGAAGGCCTGTGCTGCCACCCTTTCTTCTCTAAAATTGACTGGAATAACATTCGTAACTGTAAGTAGAGCCACAGTCCTTCACTTCCGGTGTTGGAATTGAGTGTAAACACTTAGGAATGATCTGCAATTGTTCTGTCCCACAGAAGGTGGTATAAATTATAGAAATAAGGGCCTTAATTATCTACAGGGGATAGAAAAGGCTAATGATAGAGCTGTCGGTAAGTGATAATTCTTCTCCAAAATTGTTTGCACAGACCGGGGTTATTTATCAAACTCTCTGCTTACATGGCCTTCAGAACATCATCCCTCAGTGACTTAAAAGGGCAGACTGATGGAGTTCAAGTGTTGTCACTCGCTTTGACAGTTTCTTCTCAGAGGAAAAGCAAGCGTAGGTATATCCTTCACAGGTTAGGAAAAAAGACTCAAAAATGAGGCAAAGCGTGAGGTTGCTCTGCGAATGGCCAAGCCTGCAGCAGAACCATAAATGTCTCTCTGTGTTCATTTGTTTTCCTCGAGAATATTTGTCTTTGCTCACAGGCTTATAAAATCTATAATGTAGATGCACAGTGGAGTCATTCATATACGTGTCTCTTTGGGGTTATTTAGTGCAAACGAAATTCATTAAAAACAGAGACCTGATTTATTATCAACAAAACCCAAATGCTTTTTTTGTTTGTTTGTTTTACAAATTGGTAATTTGTTGTTGTTGTTAAACCTTTTTTATTTTTGGATGTGTTGTTGATTGAATGTGACCCAGTGATTAGCACAGTAGAACCAGTAGGAAAGCAGTTGGTCTGTGTTTTATCTTTGGTGATGAGGGGATGTGGGGAGTGGAATCCATTTCTAAGGTGTCAAAACTAGGCTTCTAGTTGGAGGCATGTTGTCATAATGTATGAGTTGGGTTAAGATCCAGTGTTGTCCAGTTAAAAGTCATTTTGATGGTTTCTCTAATGTGTGCAAATATTTAAATAGACTACATTTTTATAAATCTTAGCAATTCTTTTTCTTTCTGGATGTTACTTAATTTTTCTAATCTTTAGGCGTCAGCCCCCAAATTTCCAAGGTTCAGGGCTTTTAATCAACAGTATATTTTCAAGCCTGTCTTCTTTTTCTGCCTTTATTTTTTTATTTTTTTATTTTTTATTTTTTATTTTTTTCTTTTTCTGCCTTTAGAAAGATTTGATACAGTTTCCAATAGATACAATTTATATACTCAGTCTTTTCTTGCCTTGCCTTTGTATTTCTATAGTCTTCTTAAATGAGCAGTTAACGTTTCTATGCATGAACTTACCGATTATGTCTTAAAAACCTGTCTCCACTCAAGTGAGCCAGTGAGTGGTGATGAATTACCCCAGTAACTTTGAGTTTTGGTACACCTTGATGTTGTTTTTGATATTGTGTCCGAATTCCCAGGTTTTTTCCTAGTCTTTTTCTTCCAGGCTGTTTTATAGGCTCTAGGCTTATTGGGTTTAACAAGTGTAACTCCTGTTCTGTAAATTACACAGTGCCTGTAGAGGATACATGTCAGTGTGGATTGTGGCTCATGCTATCACAAGGCCCATCTTTTAGGGGTGCCAGAGTGGCGCTGTTGATTAAGCATCTAACTCTTGGTTTTGGCTCAGGTCTGATCTCAGGGTCATGAGATTGAGCCCTATGTTAGGCTCTGTGCTCCGTGCGGAGTCTGCTTGGGTTTTTCTCCCCCTCTCACTGGATCCCTCCCCCTGCTATCTCTCTCTAAAATAAAATACATAAAATCTTTAAACCAACAAAACAAGGCCCATATTTTAGAAGGTCCTGGTTTTCTTTGGGGTGAGATGACATTGTAATGGGTCACTGCAGTCTTGGTCATCTTCACACTTGCTGCTTTCATACTTACCCTGCCTCCTGTGGCTATCTACTTAGAATTTTCCATGTCCTAATACATACCCACTTTTTTTTTCTTCTTATTTTTTTAAAGGTTTTATTTTTAAGCAATCTCTATACCCAACATGGGGCTTGAACACACAACCCTGAGACCAAGAGCCAGGAGCTAGCTGCACACTCCACTAACTGAGCCAGAGAGATGCCCAATTTTTCCTTATTTTTAACACATGCGGATGTGTCACCCTCCACTCCCATCCTCACCCCCACCATTTTGTATCATGGAATTCTCATCCATCTGCATCCTGATTTTTTTTTTGAGGTTATTTTTTTAAGTAAAAATTGTATATATTTAAGGTGTATAACGTGATGATTTGATGTACATATACATGGTGAAGTGATTACTGTAGTCAAGCTAATGATCATATCCATCTTCTCACAGTTACCATTTTTTCCTTTTCTGTGTTGAGAGCACCTGTAATCTACTCTCTTAGCAAATTGCCTGTGTTCAATATAGTGTTATTAACCATAGTCATCATGCTGCGTATTGGATCTACTTATTTATCCTCTATAACTCCAACTTCATACCCTTTGAAGGGTTTCTCCATTTCCCCTGCCTCCCTGTCTGGTAGCCATCCTATTCTCTGCTTCCATGCATTTAACTCTCAGATTTCACAGAAAAGTGAGCTCATGTAGTTTTTTCTCTCTCTGTGCCTATATTATTTCCCTTAGCATAATGTCCTCCAGGTTCATCCATGTTGCTGCAAATGGCAGGATTTCCATCTTTTTTTTTTTGTTTTTGTTTTGTTTTGTTTTTTAAGGCTGAAAGATATTACCTTGTGTGGTTTATATACCACAACTTTATCCAGTCATCCATTGATTGGCACTTAGATTGTTTCTGTATCTTGATTGTGAAAAATGCTGCCATAAACATGAGAGCACAGATATCTCTTTGAGGTGCTGATTTAATTTTTTTTGGGTATACAACCAGAAGAGGGATTATTGGGTCATGTGGTAGTTCTATTTTTAGTTTTTGAGCAACCTTTATACTGTTTTGCATAGTGGCTGTAACAACATTCCTACCAACACCATACAAGGATTCCCTTTATTCCATGTTCTTGCCAACACTTGTCTTTTTTTTTTTCCCCCCTCCAAATAGGCTCCATGCTGGGTGTGGAGCCCAGTGTGGGGCCCAAACCCATGACCCTGAGATTAAGACCGGAGTGAGATCAAGAGTCAGATACTCAACCAGCTGAGCCACTCAGGTGCCCCTCTTTTGTCTTTTGGATACAAGTCATCCTAACAGGTGTAGTGCTATCTTATTGTGGTTTTGATTTGCATCTCCCTGATGATGAGCGATGTTCAGCACCTTTTCATATACCTGTTGGCTGTCTGTATGTCTTCTTTAGAAAAATATCTTTTCACGTCCTTTGCCTTAAGTCTTGATTCTCAAAAATCTCAATGATTTTTATGGACTTCTAACTCTCAGTATAGTGGCTCTGAAGTGTTGTGAAATATGTTTGCCTTAAAACATTTCTCTTAATTTTAATAAACCTTTTACTTTGGAATAGATTTATAGAGAAGTTGCAAAGATGGCACAGAGAGTTCCCAATACCCTTCTCCCAGTTTCCCCTACTGTTATAACATCTTACATAACTATGCCACATTTGTCAAAACTGAGATTAATATTTGCACATTACTAATAATTAAACTTGAGACTTTATTCTGATTTCACCAGTTTCTTCCTTTATGTCTCTGTTCTGTTCCAGGATCAGTCCAGGGTGTGCCATATTGCAATGAGAGTGTTTGTGGTGGATGGGACTACACCAGGGTGGGTTGGCTCTTCATGTCCACTGAGGACTGGTAGCAACTTTTCCTGAAGGTTCTGTGGCATCCCTGGCTATGCAGAGAGCTGTGGTATTTATTGTTTCTCCTAGCAGATTTCCCTGTTTTTCACCAACCTCCATTCCCTGCATATTTGCAATCAACTCAGGGTTGTGTGATTTAAACATTGCTGGACTCCATGCTATTTGAGTTACTTCCTAACTACATAACTCTAACAGAAATTATGCTTTTGTCCAGTCCTATTTTTCATAAATAAGCATTGAGTGATTTTGATCAACCAAAACACTTGAAGCCATTGGATTTCCTGAGTTTATGGTTGCTACTTAAATGCCTTATGGTTCCAGCATATTAAATATTTCTACCCTCCACACCCAAGATTGTTCCTTGATGAAAGCAACATTAGCCTCTCTGCTGCCTCACCCCTAATTCTTCTTTTTCTTGTTGTAACCAAAGAAAGGAAGTACTGCTTAACACAGCAGGTAATAAGAATCTTCTAAAACTCATTATCTCCAGAGGTGGCCCTGGCAGGATATATAAATGCAGTTTAAGAGGGGTCTGGGCAAATTTATGAATGATAGAATTGGGAGTGGCTGCTGAGGGGGGAACTAGGACATGCCTTGGTTTTGATTCCAAAGTCAGATGAAACATCTGTGTCCTCCTGGGTCCAGCCTCTTTGGGTTGCTCTGGGCAACGCTATGCGAACCAGGAACCTGACCCAGTTCTAGAATGCTGATTCTCCCAGCAAGTCAAAAGCTTTGTGATGAGTTATTGCCCCATGAAGGTCACCAGACACCCATTACCCTGATATTCCATTCCCAGCTTCACATGATCAGATGTCAGTGTGCGTTTTTCAGCTACTTATTATTATCATTATTTCAAGGCTGCTTTCCAGGTTCTAGTAGGAGGCTTCTTAAGGATATTGGCTGCCCTGGGCTCTGCAGTCTCAATGATGTTTCCTATATTGGGCAAGAGTCTGGGTGTACCCAGCCTGATTTTTGAGCTGCTGGAGAGCTGAGGCCAATTGGAACACCTCTTTCATTTGTGCCTTTGTGGTTATACCTCCATTTCCTGGTATTATGTGCCTGTTCCTGTCAATGGGGAAGTTTTGCTGCCTGGTGTGCTTTTCTAGTCCCATCTGTTAAAATATCTACCCAGAACAGGCATAGTGATGTCACAGGAACCAGCATGCTAGTCCCTTTCATCCAAAACCATCATGTCCTGGGCCTCAATCTCAGGACCCTAAGATCATGACCTGAGCCGAAATCAAGAGTCAGACACTTAACCGACTGAGTCACCCCTATGCCCTCACATAGGCTTGATTTTTTTTTTTTTTTAAGATTTTATTTATTTAGTCATGAAAGACACACAAAGAGAGGGAGAGACATAGGCAGAGGGAGAAGAAGACTCCCTGCTGGGAACCTGATACAGGACTTGATCCCAGGACCCTGGGATCACACCCTGAGCCAAAGGCAGACACTCAACCACTGAGCCACCCAGGCATCCCTCATAGGCTTGATTTTAAACAAAATATGGACTATGACCTGGTAACTCCTTCTGCACATACACCATCCTGTTCTTTCCTCCGATCTGTTACCCTCCCCAGCCTCAGACCTAGCCATGAGAAAAAACAATGTTGCATTGAAGACCCACTTCCAAAATTGGGGTTTATGTCATCTTGGGATGAATGACAGGATTTGATTTATATTTTCTGTTTATTAGAACAGCATTTCTCAACCTTGGCACTATTGACCTATGGGACCAGATCATTCTTTGTGGTGGGAGCTGATGTGTGAATTGCAGAATATTTAGCAGCACCTTGGCCTTTAGCCATGGATGCCAGCAGCACCCTCCCCCCTGCAGTTTGTGCCAACCAAATATATCTCCAGACCTTGCCCAGTGTCCTTTGGGGGCTGTATCTGCCTCTGATGGAGAACTAGTGATTGAGAATTGGCCTGGTGGATACTAGGAGAGAAAGTATTGCAGTGATCAGAATCACTCAAGACTGTCATTGCTGACAAATGATGGAAGTATAGTTTGGAGCCAGTAGGATCTTGTTGTGTAGAGTGTGGTCCATGGACCAACAGCATCGGCATCCCTGACATCACCTGGGAGCTTGTTAGGGATGCAGATACTTGGGCCCTCCTAGACCTGCTGAGTCAGAAATGGCACTTTAATAAGGTCCCCAGAAATAAGATTCCTGTGAATATTAGCATTTGCAAAGCCGTGCAAGATGAGCCTTAGAATTTCTTTCTCATCTTTGCAGGATCCTGCTTCCTCATTGTATTCTCTGGGCTCAGGATAAGGGGAGACTGCTTTTTGGCTGAGGACTTCCATCCGCTGATGAACTGCTTAGAAATGCTGGATTTTAGGCTCTGCTTTTGAGGAATTGAAAGCTTTTTTTCCCCCAGACTTTACAGCTTTCAGATCTTTCAAGATGGTGGCTTCACTTAATCTCCACCTGCTGATAGCAAATAGGTGGTTGTAAAGAAGGCATTTTTATGCCTTGTACTCCCCATCCCTCCTCAGCTAACTGTTGTCTCATGTTTACTTTTAATTAAGGATGGATTCAAAGTTTTCTTCATTAACTTTTTTAGTGTGTATTTTATTGCCATCCTTCTATTGAGTACCTCCTATGTACCAGGAACTCTGCAAAGCACATTATATGTATTATTGTCCCATTAACTCACTATACCTCTGTGAGACGGGTGCTATGATTAGTCTCACAGTACACGTAAGGATATTGAGGCCTAAGTAGATGAAGCTGCTTGACAAAGGTCCCAGAGCCTGTGTTGGCAGTGGCCGAAGCAAATTCAGGTCTCTAGGACTCCAAGTTCTCTTTGCTTTTATTTATTTGAAAAGTTTATACAGTCCTCGATTTAAAAAAAAAAAAAAATCAAGTGACCCAGAAGGTTAAACAGTGAAACTAGTCTCCTTCTCACTCTATGCACAGGGCCTCTCCCTAAAGTGAACCACTATTGTTAGTTTCTTATATAACTTTCCGGAATATTCTAATATAAACACCAGTATGGCCTATACTCTTAACAACCTCATTATATTGCCTTCTAAGAAATCAGGAGTTTTTATTGTCAGGTGATTTTCCTGCATCATTGATATAAATGAAGAGATCTTCATTTATAACCCTACCATAAGGAGCTCCAGTGGTGCAATCGGTTAGCGCGCGGTACTTATAACCCTACCATATTTGTCCTTTGAATGGACTACTCTGGCTTTGATTTCTGATGAGCAGCGTTCTCTTCTTTACAAATGAAAACCCCTTATGTTTTTTTTTTTAATTATTTTTTAAAAGATTTTATTTATTTGTTCATGAGAGACACAGAGAGAGAGGCACAGACATAGGCAGAGTGAGAAGTAGGCTCCCTGTGGGGAGCCCGATGCAGGACTCCATCCCAGGACCTCGGGATCATGACCTGAGCCAAAGGCGGATGCTCAACCACTGAGCCTCCCAGGCGTCCCACCCCTTATGGTTTTAACATGAATATTTCACTTATTTGTTTTAGCATTCTGTGTTTAGAATAGCATTATTTCAGTGGCTTGTGAAGCATAGGTGTTGGTTTATTTTCGGCCTTTTTCAGGTCTGTTTTGGATTCCTATCATTTGAGTAGATATCTGTCCATGCTTTGTTTCCTAAGCTAGTTTTTGGGGGTTGGTAGATGTGCTTTGTTTGCCCTGGTTGGCCCTTAAATATATCTCCCTGTCAGACAGCCACCTAGCCACTTCAGGGGCATGAGGAAATGAGGAAGGGGAGCTGGGCTGTTGGGAGATCAGCACGACAGAGGGAGGGGTAAGAAAGGGGGAGGGATGCTATAGTAGTGATGGCAGGAATTCAACTTACTAGACTAGGAGGATCTGGGCACCCCACCCTCCAACATAAACAAGGAGTAATGAAGATATGTAGTCAGTAGGTCTTACAGGCTTATGGGCTATACAGGCGAGTATTTATGTGTCTATTGGGGATTGTTCTCTTTTTAGAAAGTAAGTTATGATAGGAGCAAATAGGCTAAGAAGAGCTAAATGCTTATAAATTAGGATTATGGGATTTCCCTGCTCCATTCTGAATTTAGAAGCTATATCCAGAGATGTTAAAAATATGCAGTATTTCATTTTATTCCAAGATAAATTGAGATGGCTTATTTTAGAGGTAATTGCAATATCAAAAAGATAAAAATAAATAAGTGTAGGAATCTGGTTGAAGAGAGTAAGTATCCCAGTAAAGAAATAAAGTCAGGGTTAAAAGTAAAAAGTTCTAGTCAAGTTGCTGGACGAGGACCAATTTGGGACTCCTAGCCTCCTAGTGGCCAAAGCAAAAAGGAAAATAGAACAGTTACAGTTTCTTTTGAACAATTTGAGGGTTAGGGGTGCTGACTCCTGCATAGTCAAAAATCGGCATATAACTTTTGACTCCCCCAAAGCTTTTAACAGCCTACTGTTGACCAGAAACTTTACTGATGATGTAAATAGCCATATAACATGTATTTTGTGTGCTATATGTATTACACACTATATTCTTACAATAAAATAAGCTAGAGAAAATGTTATTAAGAATGTTATGGGCAGCCCCGGTGGCTCAGCGGTTTAGCACCGCCTTCGGCCCAGGGCGTGATCCTGGAGACCTGGGATCAAGTCCTACGTTGGGCTCCCTGCACAGAGCCTGCTTCTCCCTCTGCCTATGTCTCTGTCTCTCAGGAATAAATAAATAAAATAAAAAAAAAGAATTATAAGGGAGGGAAAATAGATTTATAGTACTGTGCTGATTTATTGAAACTAAAAGACAACCTACAAAATGGGAGAAGATATTTGCAAATGATGTATCAGATAAAGGGCTAGTATCCAAGATCTATAAAGAACTTATTAAACTCAACAGCAAAGAAACAAACAATCCAATCGTGAAATGGGCAAAAGACATGAACAGAAATCTCACAGAGGAAGACATAGACATGGCCAACAAGCACATGAGAAAATGCTCTACATCACTTGCCATCAGGGAAATACAAATCAAAACCACAGTGAGATACCACCTCACACCAGTGAGAATGGGGAAAATTAAGGCAGGAAACCACAAATGTTGGAGAGGATGTGGAGAAAGGGGAACCCTCTTGTACTGTAGGTGGGAATGGGAACTGGTGCAGCCACTCTGGAAAACTGTGTGGAGGTTCCTCAAAGAGTTAAAAATAGACCTGCCCTACGACCCAGCAACTGCACTGCTGGGGATTTACCCCAAAGATACAGATGCAGTGAAACGCCGGGACACCTGCACCCCGATGTTTATAGCAGCAATGTCCACAAGAGCCAAATTGTGGAAGGAGCCTTGGTGTCCATCGAAAGACGAATGGATAAAGAAGCTGTGGTCTATGTATACAATGGAATATTACTCAGCCATTAGAAATGACAAATACCCACCATTTGCTTCGATGTGGATGGAACTAGAGGGTATTTTTTTAATTAATTAATTAATTAATTTATTTATTTATTTGGAACTGGAGGGTATTATGTTGAGTGAAATAAGTTAATTGGAGAAGGACAAACATTATATGGTCTTATTCACTTGGGGAATATAAAAAATAGTGAAAGGGAATAAAGGGGAAAGGAGAAAAAATGAGTGGGAAATATCAGAAAGGGAGACAGAACATGAGAGACTCCTAACTCTGGGAAATGAACAGGGGTGGTGGAAAGGGAGGTGAGCGGGGGGGTGGGGGTGACTGGGTGACGGGCACTGAGGGGGGCACTTGATGGCATGAGCACTGGGTGTTATGCTATATGTTGGCAAATTGAACTCCAATTAAAAAAAAAAATCATGTGTAAGTAGACCCCTGCAGTTCAAACCCATGTTGTTCAATGGTCAACTGTATGAGAGCCGCAGTCTCATGACAGGGAAAAATCCAGAATGGTTTGCTCAGGAAAGACTTGATTTTCTGGATACCAAGCCCTGAGGAATTTCATCACTGGGTTCCACATAAATGAGACCTCCTTGTGGCATGGTGAACTTCATCCCTCCCAAATGTGCTCTGAAGATTTCCCTACAGCTGCTGCTGCTTTTAAAAAAATATTTATTTATTTTAGAGAGTGAGAGAGCATGAGCAGAGGGAAGGGTAGAGGGAGAGGGAGAGAGAATCTCAAGCAGACGCCCTGCTGAATGCAGAGCCTGATATGAGGCTCGATCCCACAACTCAGATCATGACCTGAGCAGGAGTCATGAGACAGATGCTCAATTGACTGAGCCACCCCTGCACTGCGCTATGGCTGCCTTTTTTTTTTTTTTAAAGATTTTATTTATTCATGAGAGATACAGAGAGAGGCAGAGACATAGGCAGAGGCAGAGCAGGCTCCATGCAGGGAGCCCTGTGTGGGACTCGATCCCAGGACCCAGGATCATGCCCTGAGTCAAAGACAGGCAGTCAACTGCTGAGCCACCCAGGCGTCCCACTATGGCTGCTTCTTATAGTGCCTCTCAGGGTAAACCAATGGTACAATGCTGAATTTCAGTTTAGTAAAATCATTTTCTAAATAAGGTAAATTAATGCCTTTCCTCCGGGGAAGGTAGGGAATAGGTTTTTCTGGAAAACCCATAAATTGGAGTCTTCAACCCTTAAATTCTCACTTGCCCAAAAACCTTTTACAACCAAGCAAACACGGAAATGATTTGGCCAAAGATTCAAAATTATATTAAACATCTGGGACTGTATTCAGCAGCCAACTTTTGAGTCAGTTCTGTGAAGTGTGGTGATTGCATTTACGCTCATTTTCTGAGTGTGAAGTTTGGATAGAACTAAGGAGAGTGGCTGGCAGGAGTTGAAACAGGCTAAAAAGCCAAAGGACAAAGAGTAGAAGGTTCAGGTGATCCACAACCAATGGTTTGGAAACGATTTTCAGCATCTCATTTCAGAGAAAATAAATGTGACCAACTCAGTTGCTCCCTGGTGATGGAAAGAAAAGGATTGTATTCATTGCACAGCATTAGCAATTTGGGGTCTAAGACCCGCCCTTCCTGTCCTTCAAACTTCTGACAAACCAAAGACACAGGCAAGGAACTGATAGCCAGGGAGGGATGGAAGCATCCACTTTGTTCTTGGCAAGGCAAGTGCTCAATACCCTTTGATGCAGGGCTCCAGGACATTTACCACCCTCGCAGAGAAGAATGGAGGACCTTCCCTCAGGGATGGAGCGGCCTTGTCACAGTGGGACTGAGGGAAACCAGGAGGACAAGTTGGCTGAGTGACTGCCATGTCTGGACGTAGGTGGTGGAACAGGAAGTGTTAAGCTTGGTTCTTTGCTTTCCAGGCACAGTAACCCTGCCTTCCAATAAAACATAGCCTGATGTTGTCCAGCTCTGATGAGTCACATTAGCTCCTTCTTGGGAGAGGAGTGAGCAGAGGGGTGAGGCTTGATGTGTTTGTTCAGCACGTCCACCTCATGTGGTGAAGGAGCCTGGCTGGAAGCTCCTTAGCCCAGGAAGGATTGGGGACAAAATATTCTCACTGCCCAATGGTTTATTGAGGAATAATAAACATGTAGTTGCATGTATTTTAAATGTACAGTTTGTGTTGATGTATGTACATACCTGTGAATTCATCACCGTGCTCAAGAGCAAGAACATATCCATCAACCCCAGAAGTTTCTTCATGCCCCTTTGAGACCCTTTCCTGACACCCCTCCCCATTCCTTCCTTTGTTCCTTGGCAATGACCGATCTGCCTTTTGTCACCATAGTTAAGCTTGTATTTTCCTAAACTTGATATAAATTGAGTCATGCAAGGTATATGCCTTCTTTCATTCAACATATTCATTCCGAGATTCTTTCCATGTTTTGGCATATGTCACAGTCCATTCCTTTTCATTGCTGAGTAGTAGTTCATTGTATGGATATACCACAGTTTGGTAATCCAGTCCTCTGCTGCTAGACATTTGGCTATTTGACATAAAGCTTCTATGAACATTTGTGTGCAAGTCTACAGACTGACACATTCATTTCTCTTGGGTAAGTATCTAGGAGTGGAAAGTCTGGATTGTATGGTAGATGTATATGCTTAACTTTTTAAGAGATTGCCAAACTTTTTCAGAGTGGTTGTACCATTTTATATTTTCACCAATAATGAATGAGAGATCCAGTTTCCCCATGTCTTGTCAATGCTCCCAATAGTTAGATTCAAAGTCACTCATATCTTGGGATATAGTCAGCTATGGAGATAGGCTTAATTTTTTTAAATTAAAAATCTATCTCTATATATGTATATATATACACACAAACACAGGTATACACACATATATCTATGAATACTATTTTTTTCTATGTCATCGACTTGATGAAAGAGTCAGGTTGTTGGTTTACAGAATACCCCCACATTTGTCTCTTTACTTCCTCAGTAGGGGATGATGATGGTACTTGTTCTTCTGGTCCTTGTAAACTAGAAGTTATATCCAGAAGCTAAAAATAGATTCCAATTTGACTTTACTGGCAAGAATATCTTGTAGAGGGGTTTCTCCTGGCCTAAGATGGGACAATATGAACACCAAAAAGACTGCAGTGTCTTGAAACACAACAAATATATAACAGTTTATGAGTTCTAAATGATAATTTGAAAAGAAATCTCACTGGTCACTTCTGGCAATTGCTAAGTCATTACTCTGAATGTTACTAAATATAGGGAAAGAACCAAGCATTTCTCTTGCCTTCCTATTTGAATTATATTTCAGGGTTTGTTGATGTGCTAATAAATGTAGAAGGAAATTGGAAAACCACCATTTTGCAGCCCTTAATGAAGTAATGGCTGTAGGCAATGCTCATCAATGGCTGCTGAAACCTTTAAGTGAAAGGAGGGGGGACTTTATCCTGGAAGGATCAGGCTGATGTCATCAGAACCCATGGATCATTCTTAACATCACAGGATGAGAGACAAGCAGACATTATATGCCCTCTAATTTCATGCATTAACTAGACAGCACATCCAGAATACTGGGAAGTATTCTTGCCAAAAGAATTGAATATGAATGAACAGAAGGCCCTCAGCTGAACTACCAGTTAATAGGAAACATGGAGGACAGGGAAACATTAAATGATGTCACAGAGATACACTCAACCAAGTCTAGTATGTGGAATATTCTATAGAGACATGTGATCCAGTTTCTTAGACCAATAAATGGCGTTTAAAAAAAAAAAGATCAGTATTACAGATTAAGAGACCTGCCAAATCAGTTTGTAAACCTTGGTTGGATCCTGATTCAAATGAAACCGACTGTAAAGAGACATTTTTGGGACAACTGGAGAAATCGAACACAATATGGTATTAGATAATGTTACAGAGTTACTATTAATTTTGTTGGGTGTGATGAAGGTATTATGGTAACAGTGTTTTGGAAGTCCTTATCTGTTAGAGGATTGGTTCTCAAGTCGGGGTGATTTTGCCCCCTACAGGACATTTAGTAATGTCTGGAGACCTCTTTGGTTGTCATGACTTGATAATGTTGGCATCTGGTGGGCAGAGGTCAGGGATACTGCTAAATGCCCTACAATATACTTGGCAGCTCCTACAACAAAGCATTGTCCATTCCCACATGTCACTAGGGCCACAGTTGAGAAATCTTGTTTAGAGATATGTACTGCAGTAGTTATGGGTGAAATGGTATGATGTCTGGGGTTTGCTTTTAATAATCAACAAATGCAGAAACAAGACAAGGATGAACGGAATGGGATGGGAGTTGCTCATTGCTGAAGCTGGGTGAAGGGCATGTGGGAGTTCATTTTATACCTTACTGCTTTTGTGCGTGTGAAGATATATTTACAAATAAATTTGAAAATGTTGGAGAAAAGGATACTGTAGTGTTCTGAGGGCAGCAAAGAAGGTGTGTAATGTGATGTGTTCTTGGGTGTAGGTAATTCAAGGGAGAAGGTGCTCCAAAGAGAATGTTGTTGGGTGCTAGAGCGATCT
This sequence comes from Vulpes vulpes, assembly GCF_048418805.1. Lineage (NCBI taxonomy): Eukaryota > Metazoa > Chordata > Mammalia > Carnivora > Canidae > Vulpes > Vulpes vulpes. The sequence continues at coordinate 15,979,683 of NC_132789.1, read as the reverse complement.
GGTCCTAGGGAATGGAAGCCAAGGAACTACCTCCTTCACTATTGTTTAAGTATGTTCTGGGGGCTTCCACCTGGGCCCCACAATGGCTGTATCCAGACCTAACCTGGCATGGAAATGCAGTCATGGCCAGTTGCAGTTTGAAAGGGTTCTCTTTGGAGCAGTTCCAGCCTGTGTAGGTATTTGGCAGGTTTGCTGAGTACCTAGACCCAGAGGGAGGGGGGCAAACAAAGTAAAGTTACAGTATTAGAAATCTGGCTCATGTATGATGCAGAATTGAGAGAATGCATCTCTCAAGTGTAATCCTGTGGGAAAATGTAAGCCATTTACCAAAAACTTGATGTTAAAGAGCCTCGTAGGAACATGGCTTTTGAGAATGGCGAGATTCAGGCAGAGCACACAACTCCATCAAGATCTCAGATCTGCCATCAGAGAGGGACTCTGCTTAGCTGTTGGCAGCCAGACCCTAGAATCCTTCAGATTGATTGACTGAAGCATACTAGAAAATGCTAACTTCCTTATTCGTCTCCTTTGATGACACCATTGTAAAAATTGATCACGGGCCACATCAGCATTACCTTAAAGTTTCTTTGTGACTCTTTTGAGAAGCGAAGACATGGGAGAATATTTTATTTACCTAGGTCTGTTGGAAACGGATCTAGTTTGTCATCATCTTGTATTTCTTACACAACACATTGTCTGGAGGAGCTATACCTAACCACTTCCTGCCTAGAGGGGAGAGGGTAGGGGACTTACCTGAGGCTCTGGGGGAAGGAATATGTTCTGATGGGCTGAATTAGTTACATATATTTAATAAGGAGCTGTATTTGCCTATCTCCTAACTTATTCTGTTGGTTCCCATGATCTCTCTGATACTGGATATCTTGCCCTTCTTACAATTACAACCTCTTGGGGATCCCTGGGTGGCTCAGCGGTTTAGTGCCTGCCTTCGGCCCAGGGCGTAATTCTGGAGACCCGGGATCGAGTCCCACATCAGGCTCCCTACATGGAGCCTGCTTCTCCCTCTGCCTGTGTCTGTGCCTCTCGCTCTCTCTGTCTCTCATGAATAAATAAATAAAATCTTAAAAAAAAAAAAATTACAACCTCTTTGTCTCAGAGTTTTCCCATCCTAAGAGTTGGTTGATGACATTCCTAAAAGCTCTGCTTTTGTGTCAGTTGTCACATTTTGCCACTTCTTTCTTAGCCTGTCTCCTGTTAATCCACATCGTCTCTGTTTCTGTTATCACTTCCTTAGTGTAGAATTTGTCATGTTGACTATTGTAGACTTGTCCGTTAGAGGTTTCTGGCATCGACCTCTTCCAACCATTGCTCGTGCAGTGATGGTATCGGTCTCTGGCACTGACATCAACCTGGTACTTTAAAACTCTGTCTAATAATCCCTTCTGTCAATCCAATCCAGGGACCCCTTGCTTCAAGGTCCAGCCAAGATTTCACTCTCACTTCCATCCCAGCCTCATTACCCATGGCTGTCTCTGGCTGCTGCTCTGTGGTTTTTCTAAAGTGGTACTCTTCCCCACTCTAGCCTGCCAAGATACCTTTTAACCAACTCTTGACATTCAATCACCTCCATGACACTTTCCCGCAGGAACACACAAAACTCACTGTATCCCCTTTGGCAGAACTTGCCAGCACTCCGTTCATGCATCTCTGCTTTTGACACTCACACCTTGACCTCTAAATGACATGAATAGCCTCTTCACCTACTTTGCAGTTCTGCCTTTGTTCTGTGGATGAGTGCGATCACATTAGTTGCTTCAGATTTTAAAGAACTGGAAGATGGCTAATTTTCTGTTGCTCTTCCTTTTAGGTTTGAATGTACCATCTGATTAATTACTTTTTTTTTTTTTGAAGGTATGGGACATCATGGTAGATAGAATGAAGTTGAAAATGTTTTTGATTTAATATTGAATGCCCACTGTGTTCCAGGCACAGTCCCGATTCATTATATCCTTACACAATATTTATTTATGTGCCTTTGTCCTTTATGACGCTGTGTTGGCTGTTATTCATCTTGTGCTTTGCCACACGCAACTCAGCACCAGTGTCTGCAACTCATAGTGATGATTAAAAGTCATAGGAGTTTTATGAGCTATATCTAGTCTCAGATTTTTGTTGTCATACTTGTTTTTTAATGTGCCAATTCTTCATGACTAAATCGGGTACTCTAGGTTTCCTAAAGCAGCACATTGCATGAAATAGCCCATTAGGTTTAAGAAATTATCATACATCCAAGGTTCTTGTTATTCATTCATTCCTTTAACAGAATGGATATTAAACATTGAATAAGGATAGCCAGGTGTTAGATGTGTGATGGTGAACACAACACAGACTTCCCCCTCATGGAGCTCATATTTCAGTGGGGAAAGCAGGCAATAAACACTATACCAAAATTAGAAAATCTTTTATATTTGTAATATGAATGTGTGATATGCTGAAAAATTAAGGGTGGGAAGGGGTTAAATGGAGCTCAGAGGAACATGTTAGAGATGAGTAGGGCCAAGAGGATGAATCCATTTGATTCTCCTTTCCTTGTTTGTTTGCCTTGTTTTTTTGTTTTTGTTTTTTTAATTTGAAGGCAATACATTTTCCCCCCTCAAAAGCTTCTAATGAATGTCAGGATTACAGAAAAGAAAGAGAATTTATGGGAGAGAGATTAAGCTCTTAAAATAGCTTTTTGTTTCTGAAAACCTTGTTCTGCATCTCTCTTATAATTCGGGATGGGGAGGAGAAGAAAACACTCCAGCACTTGCTTGCATAGACCTTGCCACTATGGGGAATGTGCCCTAATATGACCTCAAGCACAGGCTGATTTATTTTTAAAAATACATAGGAAAAGATTTTCTTGTTTTTCTTGATGGTTTTTGCCAGTGAACAGTAGATCTTGATACATGACTTCTGATTTGTCATTATTGAATGTGGTGGGTATGGGGGGTGAGATGATGATTTCATAATCATGTATCAGAAAATATTAATATAGGTACTCATTAACATATTTTTCAGACAGAACAATCCACTTTTAAAGCCTCTTCATTTAACTCAAACATCAAGTAATTTTCTTCGTGGCCTTTATTATGATAGGTGCTCTCTTTTCAGGAGTCATTTTCTATACATCTGTTCAGCAAATATTTATTATGCACCTGTAGTGTGCCTGGCACTCTGCTGTGTTCTCAGATGTAACATCTGTCTTTATCAACATAGACTCAAATCCAACAGCCTGTTAATAACGTTTTGTAAAGAAGAAAAATTACATTTTTTAAAAGATTTTATTTATTCATTTGAGAGAGAGTGAGTGAGTGGGAGGGAAAAGGAGGTGAGAGAGAATCTGAAGCAAATTCCATTTGGAGCACAGAGCCCACCTTGGGACTCGATTCACTACTACAGGCTGACCTGAGCCAAACCCAGGAGTCAGATGCTCAACTAACTAAGCCTCCAGGCTGCCCCAGAAAAATTACATTTTATGAGGATCAGAAAAGGAACATTTTCCATAAGACACAAGAAAGAGGAGAATTAGCCCCAAAGATAGATGAGGTCACATACTTGGTAGTCTTTAGATTTATTTGACCAAGTTTCATATAATGCTTTCAAACTGTGAGATCCAGATTTTGAGCTAGTTCACTCTCTTTTTTTAGTACACCTGTTAAGATATGCATTGAACCTTCTCATTCTTTGTCTCCTGACTTCTCACTGTCTTGTCTCTTTGTCTCTGTGCTGCATTCTCTGTGAGCACTTCTCCAACCGCAGATCTCATTAGAATGCAGGTTCTGATTCAGTGGATGTGGGGCAGAGCCAGAGATTCTGTATTTCTTTTCTTTTCTTTTTTTTTTTTTTAAGATTTTATTTATTTATTAGAGAGCAAGAGCATGAGCCAGGGAGGGGCAGAGGGAGAGGGAGAAGCAGGCTTCTTACTGAGCAGGAAGTCCAACATGGGGCTGGATCCTGGGACCTTGAGATCATGACCTGAACTGAAGGCAGACACTTAACCTACTGAGCCACCCAGGTGCTCCAGAGAATCTGTATTTCTAACCAACTCTCTGGCAATGCTGATGCTGCCAGTATAGATCACACTTTGAGAAGTATGGTTCTATGTGATTGCTTCAGATGTAACTGCTACTTCACTAATTTTCTCTGTGGCTCTGTCTAATCTTCTATTTAATTCATTCAGTGAGTTTTAAAATTCAAATTCAACAACAATACTTTTCATTTTTTTAAGGTTGTTTGGTTCCTTTCAAGTGTGTGTGGTTCTTTTTTCAGAGTATTCTATTCTTCTTTTAGAATAAAAATACTCATTTAACTTGATAATAAATTTATGGTTCTTTTTTTTTTTTTTTAAGATTTTATTTATTTGAGAGGGAAGAGAGAGAGAGAGCTCAAGCAGGGGAAGAGAGAAGCAGACTTCTCACTGAGCAGAGAGCCTGACACAGGGCTTGATCCCAGGACCCAGAGATCATGGCCTGAGCTGAAGGCACATGCTTAATGGACTGAGCTACTCAGGTCCCCCTAGATTGTTCTTTCATCTGTGGTTTTTGGAGGGCTAATTTTTTCATTTCTTGTGTGTAATGATGGTCCTTTGTGGTAGTTTGGGTGGTCTCTTTTCCCTCGTTTTGTGTAGTTGTTGGTTTTTACTTTTTTTTTTGTGAACTTCTTTCTTAGTAGGGACTGCCTCTGTGTGTGTGTGTGTGTGTGTGTGTGTGTGTGTGTGTGTCTGTACTGGATTGTGAAAGTGCCTCCACAAGTTCTCCTTTTGTATCTGTGAGTGCCCTAAGTACTCGGTGATCCTGGGTCAGTGCCGATGTTAATTTCTGGCTTTGTAGTTTCCCCTCTATGCAGGATCCTGTACGTGCAGACACCCTAGCTGGGATTATAATCACTGGCCTGTTTATTTCCCCCTGAAGGGTCCTGGCCAAGGGTAAGCACCCTTGTCACTTTCTGGTGGATAGAGAATTGCCAGTTTGAGGCTATGGCTCCTTACTCCCCAAGTGTGGCTCTTATAAGTACTCTTCCTCCTCCTTTTTCTTTTTCTTTTTCTTTTTTTCTTTTCTTTCTTTCTTTCTCTCTCTCTTTCTTCTTTCTTTCTTTTTTTTTTTTTAAGGTAGTATTTTTTTTTAAGTTTTTTTTTAAATTTATTTATGATAGTCACACAGAGAGAGAGAGAAAGGCAGAGACATAGGCAGAGGGAGAAGCAGGTTCCATGCACCGGGAGCCCGATGTGGGATTCGATCCCGGGTCTCCAGGATCGCGCCCTGGGCCAAAGGCAGGCGCCAAACCGCTGCGCCACCCAGGGATCCCTCTTTCTTTCTTTCTTTCTTTCTTTCTTTCTTTCTTTCTTTCTTTCTTTCTTTCTTTCTTTCTTTCTTTCTTTCATTTATTTTAGAGCACATGAGCAGGAAGCAGGGCAGAGGGAAAGAATCTCAAGTAGATTCCTGGCTGAGTGCAGAACCAGATACTGAGCTTAATCTCAGGACCCTGAGACCATAACCTGAGCCGAAATGAAGAGTCAGACACTTAACCAACTGAGCCACCCAGGCGCCCCTCTAAGCCCTTCTTTTCAGACTTTCCTGTTATATTCAACTGACTACCTACCTGGAGGTTTATATCCCTGGCTTTTTTAATCTATACTGTGACTATCTCACCTGTTACCAGCTGGTGTATTTCATGTTGATTTCTTCTTCCTTTTATTGAAGATTGTCTGGCCCTTTTTCTAATTTCGACCATATGGACTAGCTTTTGAGCATGATGGAATTTTCAAGAGAACTCTTATTTTATTGTACAGAATTTCTAAATCATAATTATTTCACAGAGGGTTGCTCCTACCCTTATATTAATCATACTTTTCACTCAGAAATGGGATTCTATTTTAATCTCCCAAAGATAAATTAGTATATAGTGGAAAGGGAATTAAGCTTCTGCTAGGAATGAACTGATACGATAAACACAAACATCCACACAAGTATGTGCATGGTTTGCACAGGAAAGAATATTCGACACAGATTCGACTAGCCTTCATTAACTGCAGGACCTGTCATAAACATGGATCTCATGTGAGCAGGAACAATAGTAGGTGATCTTTATGGAATGTTTACTGTATGCTAAGGAATATGCTAAGCACTTTGTATAGATTTTTTTTTTTTCATTTAAACCTCCCAACAGCCCCTTGAGGAAGTTATCTTCATGTTGAAAATGAGTCTCAGAGAGGTTAAGTGACCTTCCTGAAGTCACAGAGCTGGTATGTGGTGAAGCTGGGATTGGAACCCACTCAGATTCCAAAGGAACTGCCATCAGTCATAATGCTTCATATTCGTATCATCTATGAATCTCCATACATTCTCTCAGTCTTCATCTGAGTTTTTTGAGGTGGAGAACTTCACTCTCTGATTCTTACGAAATGTACTTTCCATTGATTTTTTTTTCCCCCTTAAAAAAAGTATTGGGTAATTGAAATCAGATTGGATTTGAGGCTGTGTTGATGGAAGTACACATGAGATGTGGGCTGAAGCATTCAGTGTAATTTTTCTTTCCATCAGCTAATTTTTAAAGTATTAAGCAAGTAGATTCTGATACTAACAGGGAAGATTTAAATTCTCTTGAGAGCTTGGTGTTAAATAATTTTCTGGTAGTGCATTTCACGTTTTTAATCTCCTCTCATCTCAGGGTACCTGAAGCTCTGGGAATGCTCCTTTGCACTTTCCAGGAGCAGCCACACCTCCTTGTGGCTTCCTTCCCCCTCTCCCCAACCCCCAATACCATCCCTTCACCACTCCATTCATTCCCCAGCTGCTCCTTCAATATTGTTGTCATTGGGGTACTTTGGAAACAGCCAGATTCTTTGGAGTCTGTAAGCCGAAAACAGACTGCTGCTCCTATCTGGTGCACAGCTTGCCTCAGAAAACAAGGAGTTAAAAAGAAACCTGGACTGTGACCGGCTGTGACAACTGTCCTAGGGGGCGCTGTAGCAAGCTCTGGCAGTGACTCATGCTGCTCTGTCACTTGGATCAGCATTGGCCCCTGCCACGCAGGCGGCCAGGTGGGGTTACAGCCAGAGCACGCACAGAGTGGGGAGCATGAAGCCTGCACTGCGGGGGCCGTGATGCCGGGCTCGCCAACTCAACCGGCCGGCTTGTCACAGACACCTCAGCCTGCAGCCATGGTAACGCTTCTGGCCCGCTACACCCCCCGGAGCCCACCACAATGAGCAGCCTCCCGGTGACTGATGGACCAGTGTCCCCCTCCCTGACCAAGAGAACTTAGTAGGTCTGCAGAAAGTGGAGAAGATGTAAGATGCCCTTAGCTGGGAGTCATGCCTTAACGAGGTAGGACGCAGATGTCCATCGGTGCATTTACACCATCAGCGCACAGGGGTGCTGTAAATCATTGGAAAGAACTTTATTTGGCTGGTGTTTCATTATGCTGATTAAACTGCGGTGGATTTGGGCAGCATGATTGAGGTGGGGAGGAGGGATAATGAACTAAAAAAAAAAAAAGTGGTTGATAAGAGCTCTGAGCACACTCATCTGGCTATGAATGAGCTAGACTGCAGTGCTATCCTAACACGAGTTACATACCTCCCAGGTCCTCTTTCCTGCTCCTTCCTCTCATTCCAGTTAATCCATGAAATGTAGAAATTCCATCTTATTTCAGTGATTAACATTAAATATTAATGATTTAGAGCTGTCCAGAAGAGGAAATAAATAGGTGTGGGTCAGCTGGCATGCTGGCACCAGCCAGCCTGATGCTCTGTCGAAGCCTTCTGGAAATATCAGGAATGAGCAGCTGGCTCCCTTGAGTTCCCCAAAGTGCTTTTGTTCCACCAAGTGACCTGTTTGAGTTTCTCCTTCAGTTTCCCCCAGTGGGGAAGGCAGCCTGTCTGCCGGTTGGTGGCCATGTTGGCAGAGAAGGGGTTAATCTCTTGTTGCTGGAAGAGCCAAGGCTGGGTCTGCCTGTGTGAGCTAGATTGAAAGCAGGCGCTGCAGTGCCATCGCGAACGCTGAAGGAGTAAGACGATTTTCTCCGCAACAGTGTTGAATCTGGCTGAATTTTTCTCTCCCTCTTCTTCTTGTTTTTCTTTAACCAGCTCCTCCCCCCTTCGTTCCCACCCTCAAGTCTGATGATGACACCTCCAATTTTGATGAACCAGAGAAGAATTCGTGGGTTTCATCCTCTCCGCGCCAGCTGAACCTCTCAGGTTTCTCGGGCGAAGAACTGCCGTTTGTGGGGTTTTCGTATAGCAAGGCACTGGGGATTCTTGGTAGATCTGAGTAAGTGAAAATTTGACTTTCTAAGGACCTGCACTGATGTGAGGCATACAGAGCCCAAAGGTGGTGATGGTGGGGGATTGGGGGGGTAGGGTTGGGGGAGTGCGGCTAAGGGAAGCTGTTAATTAGCCTGCATTTGGGAAGCAGTTTACCTGTCTGGGCTTTGGTGGGGTAGACTGTTAGTATTCTCATTTTGCTGTGTTTAAGGTTTCTCTTTCTGTCCCTAGCCTCATAATTGTCAGTCGGGTACTTTGGGTTAGTTTTTCAGTGTTTGGGCTTCTTTAGTGGGGAGGAAATAGTGGGGGATATCTAGCAGTGCAGATCTTTGGTGGAAGGAGAAACATGCAGGGTTCAGATGAGCCGTCCATCTATTTATCCATCTGTGTATCCATCTCTCAGGTGGGTGGATGGAGGTTGCTATCTTGGCTGTACTGAACGAGATCTCATAAGCAAAAGGTTTCCTGATGGGCTTAGCTGAGCTGCAAGTGGCTCTACCAGAGCTCTAACAGATAGATGGTGCTCAGCTCCGCTAGAGGTCTGCTGCAAGATCAGGGATCTGGCCGCTGAGCTTCTCTGAGCTGGTGGAGCACTGGCAGCCAGAGAGAGCCCCGTTACTGTGAGCCACCAGGAGGGAGTATGATGTAGCCGAGTCACTGATTCACAGAAACTGGGCTTCACAGGGAAAACAAACCAACAAACCAGGAGACTAGAAAATGGAAGTATAAACATCACTATAAACCTCTTGACACGACAGGTCTTTTCTCCATTCTTGAAAAAGCTCACGAAAAATGTATGAACATGGCACTTGGGACTGGAGGGTCCTGGCTTCCAGCCTCCTGGAATTTCTGTAAATAATGCAGTAGCTTCTGTGGATGTAGGAGCTTGGTGTCTTGCTTCGTTCTGTGATCCCGTGACATTCTGCGTTCAGAGGCATGAGTTCACCGGGAAGGTCTTGGAGCAGGTTGTGTTATTCCCCCAGTGCCTTGGCTTTCCCACCTGGAGGCTCTTGGGGGTAATGTTAGGTAATTAGTTGCTGCCCACTTAGGAGACAGCAGAACTGGATTTTCTCCTTGGTAGCATCCATTCCTGATTTGTTGCGCTTGTAGTTTAGAGATCAATTTGAAGGCATGTGTTGGTTCTTGGATGGTGTCTCCCCATGGGTGCTATTTTGACACTGATGTTCCTCAAAAGATTTCAGACCATCATGGGGAATTGGGCACTTGGTGTGAAATAGGATTGTGGGCTGTGATTGAATCAGAGAGAGATTTTTATGTTGAAAGCTGCTGAGGTGGTCCTATTTTCCTTCTTCCCTGGAGTCTGGGTTTAATATCTGGGGTTGCATTTTGGTCGCGTTGGCAGTGCCTTGCTGGCTAATTTTCTCTGCAACTCCAAAACAAGCTGGATGGTAGGAGAACAGGCAGAGAGCTAACTAGCTGTTGAATGTGCCATCAGATGGATATGAAATGGCCCAGCAGGGCATTTGAAGAGCAGGGCAGAAGTGGAGGCCTGACGCCGAAGGATGCGTGGTTGGCGGGCAGCTTACCATGGACAAACGCAGCATACTGAAGGTCACACATCGGACTGGAGGGAGATGTGGGGAGTTCTAGTTCTGGTCAGCAGTGGGCTGGCTGGCCCAGAATGAAAGCTTGCGTGGGATACCAGTGATCTGGAAATTTAGGGAGTACTTGAGGGAATTCGATTTTTGGGGGGCAAAGGCAGAATGATGTGGGGGGATCTTAGGCATTGCAATTAATCTAAAGCAGTGTGTGATTAATGGCTTATCGTTCAGGAAGCCTGAATTGCCTCTGTTCTTCACAGAAAGCTCAGTTAAGAGAGCTCTCTGATGGTGGGGGGGTTGGGGGGGCGGGGGAGGATGCATTTCAGTCTTAAGGCCCAGACACTCGATAAATATTTGTTGATTTAATTTGCTCCTGATTCTTCCCCCCCGCCCCAGATTGTGTTTGTATTGCTCATTGTATTTAAAGATAGGGTATTTCACCTTTGATAGTTCACAATACATCTTTGGAGCATAACACGAGCATCTGTTCATGCCCCAACAGAATGCTTAATAAGATTCTCATGAAAAGGAAAAAAACCCAAGTCCATGCCAACAGAACTGTGTATTTCTTATCTGGAAGGTGGGATTGGCGTATACCTGCCTTTGGGGGACTTTAATGTCTTTGCCATGGCAGTTTGGGGTTGGAATCAGAAAGATACTCTTTCATCTCGTGTCTTTTAATGTGATCTTGCTGTCGGATTTAGCTCTTCTGCCATGAGCAGCCCTACAGGTAAAACCTACAGCATCATTGTAGAAATCCACTCCACCTGTTGGATGTTGGTGACCCTGGACAGATCGCATTATTATTATTTAGAAATTCAATAAAAGATGCAGCGATGAGATGAATAGCCCCTGCAGTTCTGCGGACATAGATACAAAATTCATTTAGAGGTGGGAAGAGGCATTTTCTGGGGGTCCCACCACTGCCACCAGGGACCTGCTGTTTTTCTTCCTGAGCATCTCCTTCTCACTTCCCTGTTCTCAGCATCCCAGGTTTTTATTTACACACAGGGATTACCTCTGCTTTTACTCACTCTTCACACCACCGAGGAGATTGCAGATGCTGCCGTGCTGCACTGGGGAAATTGACCCCAGATCTGTTACCCGTGAATTGAATGAAACGTTCAGAGATGGAGCTGAATGAATGAGGAGTTTTCAGGCGACTCTGGTAGTGAGAATGATTTTAATTGTTGTGATTGTTGGTTGCTTTTTAGGATCCTTTTTTGGGACCCCAGACAATTTTTCAGCCCGCCATGGAGTGCATCATTATTTTAGGCTCAGCAAGAATCTTGATCTCAGCATTCTGTGTCTGAAGTATCGTGGGCGTTCCTTGCAGCTTGAGTTGGAGGGAGCAGGAGACATTCTACCCAACCAGTTTTGGTTGTCTTTGGGGTGGGATTCTGGAGAAGCTGGTGCTGGAGGGTGAGGGAGTGTCTGGCTCGCAGCCCTTTTTCTTTTTAACTGACAATAACCCAGGCCACATCCCTAAGCTCTGGATGCCTGGTTGTTTCTCTGAGCCTCTGTTTGCTTGAATTTTACAATATGTTAAAGCTGTATGTTAGAGGTTTAAAAATAAAATGGATCCCAGCTCTTTTCCTTCCCCTGTCAGCAGGGGTACATTTCTTTAGGTCCCTTTTTCCTCCTAGATCTGAGACACTGCCTCATTTAAGCTCTGGCTGAAACAGTGCATTTCTGCAAACCTTCATATAAACTCTAGAAGGAAAAAGCCAGTTGGTTTTATATTTTGCATGAGTTTTACACATGCTGGTTTGATGCTTTTGGAGAACTTGGAAATCTTGGAGGAGCAAAGAGATCTCGCTGAGGCTGGAATCTGTGGGATGCCAGTGTCTGAATAGGCTGTTTTTAGGAAGGGGGGCTCTGTCTTCCTTTTGGCTCAGGGCTCTTTTCTTTCCTTCTGGGTGATCAGAAGTTTCATTTTGGAGTCCGCTATCTAAATACTGTGGAGGAATGAAAAATGGCTTCCACCATTGCCTTCCCAGATTTTAGGGAACCAGATTTTGGTACCTCTTCCTTGCTCTGTCAGATGCCAGTTTCCTCAACTGCAAAGTGGGGTCAGGGGTGGGTAATGATTCCTTCCTCTTAGGGCTTTTGGGAAGATTATATGAAACACATAAAGCGCTTGATCTTGTACTTGGCACATGGAAAAGTCTCCTTACACGTTCACTGTTATTATTTTTGTTATCACCAGTTTGCTAGTCTGTATATGCACAGCGGTCCTCTGTTTATACCGAGAGGATATGGAAGGCACTCAGCAATAATGAAGTAGACCAGTTGTGCCATGGTTTCAGACATATATGCCTGGACTTGTTCAGAGCAGAAACCCAGCCTCCCAGATCCTGAGAGTTTTCTACTAGAGAAGCTTAAAGGTCCTGACCAACCACAAGTTAATAAGGAGTTGCCAGATACCTGCAGGTAAAAGGTGGTTGTGGGGATGGAATGGCCTGGGGGGCAGAATTAGAAGGCCCAGTCCAGAATGAATTCCTTCCCATCAAGTTGAACAAGTCCAGGCATATATGTCTGAAACATCCAGGGGACAGAGAGCAAACACCTTTCCTGTAAAATATCATGGTACAAATGGGATATCTGACTGCTCCAGGAGTTAGCAGAGGAAGGCAGCCTCCCTCGTGGGGGCACTTAATGGGTAATGCCAACTCATGATTCTTGCCAAATTACATAGATGATCTTTGTTGGAATGTCTGTCCATTTCCCCGTCAGCTGTGGTCTCAAGAGCAGGGCTGGGTCTGATTCATCCTGGTTCTCCTGGAGTGCAGGGCATGGTAGACCCTCAGTAAATATTTGTGCTGGAGGCTGAGTGTGTTGGCACACTAATGGCAGATAAGATATTTGGCTTTTCAGAAGACAGTGGATTTGGATGAGAGAGAAAAAAGAGCATTTCAGGTGGATTCAAGTAGTAACAACAGCTCATCCATACAGGGCATCAACTCTCTACCAGGCTCTGTCCTAAGCACTTTACACAGATTAGCTCATTTAAACTGCATGATGGCTCACAAGGAGGGTACTATCATTATTCCCATTTTATGTGTATGGAAACCAAGGCATGGAGTGATTAAGCAACTTGCCCCAAGGTCATCCAGCTCAGCTGGAAGTTGAACCAAGACAATGTGGCAGCTCAAGAGTCTCTTAGCCACTGTGCTGTGCTGCCAGGTATAAATGCTGCTGACAGGAGAAATTAGGAGATTTGTGTGGGGTCCTCAGGTTCATAGGCTTGTCAGAAGTAGTGGCCCATTCTGGGGAATGATGAGCAGTGGGGTTGGGGCAGGATGAGATGAGAACTGACAGGTGTCTAATAGCTAGGTTTTGTTTTCAATCTCTGCAAGTTTTTTGAGTAGGTAGACTATGTGGTCTTAGATTTTTTTTTTTTAATTCCTCCTCTCAGAAACTATTCCCTGGTGTGTGTGTGTGTGTGTGTGTGTGTGTATGTATGTGTGTGTGTGTACATAAACACATGCATATATACTCTCTCTCCGGAAAATTCTTTGCTTGAGTGTAAGCTTGATGAGCATGGGGAATTGTGTTGACCTTGCCCTCCACTGTGACTTCAGGCCAATCTTATCCAAGGCGCTCAATAAGCATTTGGTGAGTTGGCCCAAGTCATTTTTATGGCTGCATCTTTCAATTTGTTGATGACAAAGTGTCTATGCAAATCTATGTTTTATACATCCAGCTGCCTTCTGTCATTTATCTTGGGGATGGCTTACTTACTCCAGCGGGTGATGGCCTGAATTTTCTAATCAGTCCTATTTCCCTTCTACTGAAATACTTGGGAGAGTGGGGAGTCTTCTCTTAAAAACTGTTGTCTTTTCCTCATCCAGCCCAGGGCTGTTTGTCATTGGGCATGCTACCTCCAGATCCCTACTGCAACGAGCCTCATCTCTCTCTTTGGAGTTTAAAAAACAAAACAAAACAGGAACAACGGAATGTGTTCTGGTACACAAAGGTGTTCATCCTGTGTACTTCTCAAATAAGTTAAAAAAAGCAAAACCCAAAAACATGATTAGCTGCTGCCCGCAGTTCCTGCCCTCTGACAGTTCTGTTTTGCTTCCATTCCACCATCATCCAGACTAGATATCGGACATTTGCCTTTGTTTGTTGTGTGTTGAGTTCTCTCCTCTCATTCAATATCTTCTTTCCTTTAGTCAAGCACATCTTGTTCTACTTGCCTTATTCTGTTCTCTATTTAGACTGTGCGTGCTTGCCTCGCGGGCCTGGCAGGACCATTCTGCCGCCCTCTTGTTTGTCTTAAAGATACCTTTAGGAAATATAATCCAAACAAGCCTAGCCCAATCCTGAAGATTAGGCTCCAAAAGATCTGTCAAGTGTGTTTTTTGCTGGCCTACACATGCTAATTTGCATGGTTGCCTCGGATCCCTTAAGAAGACAGTAATTGACTAAATGGTGCTATGTGTTCCCAAGCTCTGCGCCAGTTTGGCACCTCTTCCTTTGCCTAAGTGAATTTCTCTTCTCTCTCTGTTTTACGTGTCTTTTGTCTCCTGACCTCTGTCACCCTCCTTTCTCTGAACAGCTTTGTGAAAGAGTAGCCTACACTTCACGCCTTTTTTTTCCAGTCTCTCCAACCCCCTGGAAATTGCTGTCTAAGCAGCTACTGATTCCACCCGACCACCAAAGCCAGTGATTTCTCACCTTGCCAGATGATATCGTCACTTACCACGTGTGCCTTGAAACTTTCTGCTTGCTTCTCTTCCATGCTGTGGAAACTCCGTTTTCCCTCCTACCTCTCTGACTGCTAGTCTCACTGCTTCTTGGCTGTCCTCTTCTGTTCCAGGTCCTTGAAATGTTATACTGTCTCCTCAAGTTCCATCAGTTGCCTTTTTAGCCTGGTCTTGCTGATCTCATTGAGTTCCTTGACTTACATGCTAGTTTCCTCATGGCTTTCCTCCCCATGTGTCCTGTGTTTGTACTTGCCGGATGTTCTACCAATTTCTATCCGCCCCTGTCCTCTGTTCCTTTGCAACACAGACAGACTTATTGCTCACTCAGTGAGCTCTAATAGGTGCCAGTTTTGATTTTCTTGTTTCATTTAAGACACTACCACTTTCCGTACTCATCTAGATAAGAAAACTGAGTCATCTTAAGCTATTTCCCATCTCCCCCACCAGCCTATCATTTGCTAGGTCCTTTCTCTAAGTTGTACCTCTAGGATGACACTTGCATCCACACCCATCTTTCTGTCCTTAGTGCCATCCCTCACGGAGTTTTCCTTGGACTGTTGGAGTAGCCTCCTAACCGATTTCTCTGCCTCCAGTTTTCCTAGCTCTGATGTGTTCTCCACAGAGGGTGGAATTCTTCCAAAGCTCAAGTTAGATGATGTCATTCTCCTGCTCAGACCTTCAGTAGCATCACAGTGTGCACAGAATTAATGGCCACTCCTGAACTTGGTATTCAAGCCTGGTAGGCCAAGACCGCAGCCTGCCTTTTCAGTCGTACCTCTTCCTTCTCCCCTGTGTCTGGGCACGCTTCTCAATGCTCGTTGAGGACAAGGACCATGCCTTCTACTTCTCTTGTGAAATAGCGCATTGCCCTTGGCAGGTCTTCAAAGAACATTTGTCAAATTGAATTACACTAAAGTGGCCAGGGATTATGTCATTTTCTTCTGCACAAGTGCTAATGTAAGCTGGCCTCTACAATTCTTGTGTGCCTAGAGCTGTGCTGAGTGCATTACATGCATTATCTCCCTGGGTCTTCTCAGTCTTGCCATGACTCTGTGAGGTAGTAGGTATTACCTCCATTTACAGATGAGGACACTGAGCCTCAGTCAGGTTGGGTGCTTTTCCTGGGGTCTTGCAGATAGTAACACATCTGAGACTTAGGCCCATAGCTGTCTGCGTCCAGGAGCACTGTGATGTCCTGCCTCTAACTGTTGGGACTTCGCTGGATTGTGCAAGACCTACGGGCTAGCCTAATAATAAAGGTAAAAGAATGACTCTTACTGAGAATTCACTACCAGACACTGTTCCAAGGACTTGACGAACATTCTTGCTTAATCCCAGTAGCACCCATTGTTTTATAGATAAGAAAACTGATTATGAGGCTTGGGTTACCTTTTCTTTTTTAAGATTTTAAAATTTATTATCTGAGGGTGAGAGAACACACGTGTGTGTGTGCATGAGCTAGGGGAGGGGCAGAGGCAGAGAGAGAGAAAATTCCAAACAGACTCTGCTCTGAGTGCAAAGCCCAGTGCAGGACTGGATCTCACCATCCTGAGATCACAACCTGAACCAAAAATCAAGAGTCAGATGCTCAACCAACTGAGCCACCCAGGTACCTCAAAGTTTGAGTTCCTTAAAGTTCATGCACCTTGCATGTGGCAGAGAATGGCCAACTTTTCCAACTTTTTTTTTTTTTAAGATTATTTATTTATTTGACACAGAAGGAGAGCAAGCACAAGCAGGGGCAACAGCAGAGGGAGAGGGAAAGGGAGAGGGAGAGGGAGAGGAGTCCCTGCTAAGCAAGGATCCCAATGTGGGGCTCCATCCCAGGACCCTGGGATCATGACCTGAACCAAAGTCAGATGCTTAACCAACTGAGCCATCCAGACACCTCCAACTTTTCCAACTTTTAACTTTATTTTATTTATGTATTTTTAAAAAGGATTTATTTATTTATTTGTGTGAGCGAGAGCATGAGCGTGTGCACAGTCATCAGCGGGGAGGGGGAGAGAGAGTGAGAGGGGAAGGCAAACTCCCTGCTGAGCAGGGAGCCCAAGACATGGGGCTCAATCCCATGACCCTGGGATCATGACCTGAGCCAAAGGCAGAAGCTTAACCAACTGAGCCACCCAGGCACTCCCTGACTTTTAACTTTAGAGTTGACATGAGTATTCTTTATTTTGGGGGACAAACTGTGGTATACTCATTAAAAGCCCAAGCTTTGGAATCAGGTAGATGTGGGTTCTATTCTAGGGTCTGCCACTCACCACCTGGGTGAATGAGGCATTTAACTTCTCCCAGCATCAATTCCATTATGTATGAAGTTGGAGTTGTTACAGTGCCTACTTGCAGTTTGTTGGGGGAACACACAGAGCATTTAGTGTTAGCTCCTGAAGGAGAGTGAGTGTCCATTTCATATTTGCTCTTGTTATTTTGGGGTAAGGATGGGCCTGGGGATGCTTTCAATTCTCTCTTCTTCCCTGCTTGAGTTTATAAAGACATCTTGCTAGTTTCTGCCCATTGAGAGAATCATGCTCCACGTGGGGTGCCTGACAGATGCCCTAATATCTCCATCCAATTTTTTATTCTGAATGGAGACCATGCTATGTTGGCTAAACCGGTTCTTTCCATAAAACATGCTTGAGGCTTCTGGTAGAATCTAGTTCCAGTGGGGTCTGGAATTTGGTGCTGGGAAAATGTGCTGTGCTGTGCCTGGATGTCATGCACTCCCACCCCCCCACCCTCCCAGAGCTTGAGTGTCCCCTGGAGGGGACAGTGTGTGTGTCATCATGACACTGCTGTCCTAGAACCAATGTATCTGGGCATCTCTCAGGCAAGGGCCAGAAAGCTTTATTGTGCCAGCATTGATTCAGTGTGCTTCTTGTTTTGGATTCCTTTGTCCACTGTGACCTTTAAATTGAGGCTGCTGGGCCACAGAAATATTTGGCATCCCATTCATTCACTCATTCATTCACTCCACAAATATACTGTTCTAGGCCTCCTCATGGCATAACTGAACAAGACGGACAAGGTCCTTGGCCTCAAGAAGCTAACATTCCCTTGGGGGAGACAGAGGATAAATATGTTTATAAAGAAGAGATTTTCAGATGATGGTGAGGGCTGTGAAGAAATTAGAACCTGGGATGGGGAATGACCAAATAGATCCCTGAGGCAGGGATTAGCCTGTGGGTGTCCAGTGAGCACAAAGCCCAGTAGGGTAGTTGGAGCTTCTGGATGCCTGGGGGGCATAGTCTGAGTTTTGAGGTAGGATGGGTCTTCTGGTTTGGCTTTTGAGTGGGGATGTGGTATACGTGGTTCTCATCGACTGTGTGTGCTGGATGGAAAGGCGACAAGAGTTGGACTCAAGGAGATCAGTTAGGTCACCACAGTCATCCAGGTAGGAGGTGGAAGTGTGTCAATGGAGGTAACTCACAGAGCAAGGCACTAGCTTAGAGGGAGTACTGTGTGAGAAATCACACGAGTAGCTACATTTTCATTAATAATGTGATTTTATTTATTTATTTATTTATTTATTTATTTATTTATTTATTAAAAAAAATTTTTTTTAATTTATTTATGATAGTCACACAGAGAGAGAGAGAGAGAGAGAGAGAGAGAGGCAGAGACATAGGCAGAGGGAGAAGCAGGCTCCATGCACCGGGAGCCCGACGTGGGATTCGATCCCGGGTCTCCAGGATCGCGCCCTGGGCCAAGGGCAGACGCCAAACCGCTGTGCCACCCAGGGATCCCAATAATGTGATTTTAAATAAATGATTCTTGAGTTACATATTAACCATTCCAAAGCAAATGCTCTAATTCAGCTGGAGACCACTGCTCTGTGTGTGTGTGTGTGTGTGTGTGAGAGAGAGAGAGAGAGAGAGAGAGAGAGAGAAAGAGAGAGAGAAAGAGAAAGAGAAAGAGAAAGGATATGTGGTATGTATGGGTGGCTAAGGGTGCCCCAAAGTTAGCTAGACTCTGAAATTTTAGTAGAGCTGTATTTTTAATATTTAAGTGTTCATGATGGACACCACTTGTGTATTTTAAAATGGGCTTATAAAGTTAGTTCATAAATTTCAGAATGCTCAATCTTAAAAGCCAATATATTTTTGGAACAGAATGCTGATGAGCGTTTTATTTTTTGCACCATATTACATCTTGCAGTTGCATGTATTTTTAGTGTTGTTGGCCACAATTAAGGTAGGGCCCTCAGCTGAGCTAATTTTGATTCCCTGGGTTTAGACTCAAGTATCCATTCTTGGTTATTTCAAGAATATCTGTGATTTGTGATCTGTGTTCTCTGTGATCTGGTGGCATCTTCTGAAGTCTTAGGATCATCTTCCTAAGGGAATAAATGGATGGCTTGGTGCTTAAGCGTGATCTTAATTATTATAATAGTGATGAGAGAAAAAAAAGAAAAGTGACGAGAGAGTACTCAACACATATACTTTCTTTAGGATGGAAGTACAGATTGGATTCTCTTTTGATATGAAGTGTTCTCTTGGTAGCTTTATTAAGGAATTTTTTTTGAGTCATGTGGATTATTATAGATGCCGGGAAAACTGCATTTTATCATTTGTACTTAAATGTTGAAGTTACATGGAAAGCAATTTTTAGGTCACATCTAACACATTTTAAGAAAATATTCTTTCTGCTACAGCAGAACCAACTAAGCCTAACCTTCCCTCTGTGTGTCATATACCATTACCTCTATTAATACTCTTTGGGCTCCTATAATTATAAAGCAGATGTGTATATCAGGAAGAGACGTTGATTTCAGAGTAAATTTTTCTAGAAAATAGAAGCTGGGAAAAAGAGGAAAACCCAAACTTGGCTTCGTGCTTGAAGAGACAGCACTGCTGTGTGTGGGTGGGTGGCTGCATGCACCCGCTGCTCAGAAGTGCCTTTTCTCTCCATGGGTATAACTGGCTGTGTATCAGAGATGTGGCCAAGAAGAGTAGGCAAGCAATGTGTGGGCAGGCTGCATGTTCTTTTATTAGCATCCTCATTGTACTGCATCTCATCGAGCCCGGAGCATGAACCAGCCTGGGCCTCTAAAGTCTGTACTGTTTCCTATTTAATTACCCCCCTGAGCTGCCAAAGGAAGGAGGAAGAGTTGTTCTTGTGTGTGCATTGAGCTGTTTCTAGGGGTGACTGTGGACTGACCTGAATGGATATTCTTGGGCATCTGGGCCGTCCTAGGCTCAGCTTTGGAGCTGCCCTCTCAGCATTGTACATAGCCAGTCATGGATACAAGTTCCCTTCCCTTGAGTGATACATTTCCCTTTCTTTTATGAGTTTGCTCCTGTGGGTCTCTGCAGCACTTTTTTGGGATTGCCTTTTTTGGGTTTGTCCAAGATCAACCAGCCAAGAAGTAGCAGAGTTGGGGTTTGAACCCATGGCTGTTGGGTTGCAGAGCTCAACTTTGAACCAAACCCAATTCTACTGCCCTATACCTGCACCCACATCATCATAATGGGGTAGGAGCGTAAAGCATGTAAGCTATTCCCTTAGCTTTAGTGTCATGAGATAACAATATCCCACCTCAAAGGATTGTTGGGTGAGTTCAGTGAAGTAACTTGTAAAGTATCAAGCACGGTGTCGGATGTGTAGTTAAGTGCTCAATAAATGAACCCTATTATTGATGACAAAGGTAGTGGCATTAACTCTCTCTCCCTCATTGCTACTTGTTGGGGGACAGGAAGTCTGACTTTCTTAACAAGGTGTCTACATGAAAAACAAATAGAATACAAATATGTTGAGCCATACCTGTTTCCCTTATGTTTCTCTTACAGAAATAATTCATGGAAATGGCATATTGCAGTTGACTTATTAAAAATAGGTGTAGGAATAGTCTTTAATCACTCCCTGAAATCTGTACATTGTCTTGAAATTCATAGCCCACCACGATGAGCTTCAAAATTGTGTCCCTACTCAGAGTGACCAAAAGGCACCAGCATCAAATGGCCTGGCCAAAATGCCATCTCAAACCAAATGCTAGGGACAGTCATCCTCTGAGTTTTAAATGCCTAGATCCAAAATCGTAAGTGTTTTCTTCTATTTAGCATCCTGGTTCTCAATTCTCTCTGTATGTTAGAATCACCTGAGAGCTTAATAAAAATGGTGCTGCCCAAGCTGCCCTCCTATTCTGTCTCTGGTTTAATTGGTCTAGTTGGGCCCTGGACATTAGGGTTTTGTTTTATTTTTTTTAAAAGACAGTATATTTTTAAGAGCAGTTTTAGGCTCGCAACAATATTAGCAAGAGGTGCAGAGATTTCCCATTTATCCCCAAATGTGCACAGCCTCCCCCATCATCAACATCCCCCATCAAGAGAGGTATTCTTGTTACAGTTGATGAACCTGCACTGACACATCATCATCACCCCCAAGTCCATGGTTTACCTTAGAGTTCACTCTTAGTGGTGTGCATTTCATGGGTTTGGACAAATGTATAATGGTACGGATCCACCATCATAGTATCACATGGAGTATTTTTGCTGCCTTATGTCAGTATTTTATAAAAGCTTTCCAGGTGATTCTAATGTGCAGCCCAGTTGAAGACCAGGGAAGTTCCAGAAAGCAGTGAGGACCTTCTCCCCCCTCCATTCCTGCAGCCTTAGGTACAAGCTGGGTTCAGGACCAACATTCTTATTACAGCTTTTTTTAGATGTGATTTTTATTTATTCTAAAAAAAAAAAAAAAAAAAGATTTATTTAGCACCTTTATTCTGAAGAGCTCTTAATTGCTGTACTTAGAACACCTAAACAGTGAACATTTGTCAAGCATCAAAATAGCTATCAAAATAGAAAGAGGGAGTTGGATCTCCAGTGATGAGGAGAGCTATCTCACAGACTCCCGTGAGTGTAGGTGAATGGGTGGGGGGCACACATCCCCTTGATTCTGGGCCCCATTAATGAGTGAGCTAGAAACATTTATTTTTTTATGAATAAGCAATCATCTTAAAGTGTACCCAAGCAGCACACTTTAAACAGTAAATGCTGCTGGATCCTGTCCTCCATGTGTCATCAAGTTTTGGGGCCACCTCCCACCCCAACATCATGTACCCCCTGTAATCGTTCTTTTAGAAGGGGATAGTTCTATATTCCGGCACAGAGAGCTATGGCCTCTGCTGTCATCCCTGACCTAGGTCATTGTGTAACTTAGAGATATGTGGGTGCCTCCTGATTACTAAAGGACCAGGGACCCCATCTGTGGATCATCCCTCCCTCCGTGGGGGGTTTGGGTCTCCTTCTCTAGAGCCTAACTCCCAGAGTGAAGTCAGGAATAAAGGAAGTAGCAAAGGCAACCCAAGGTCATGCCAAGCAACCCATTTCATCTCAGATTAAAAGGAAAAAGTGTGTTCTGCCTAGATTTTAGATAGACAATAGGCTAGTAGAGCTGTAGAACTTGACTAAAAATTTTTTGCCAAAAGTGATATGAAAAATTTGTTTCTGGATTTCAATCCCTCTTGCCCATTTCTGTGAGTAATCAGCATTTGTTTTAATGCAGATAATAGCACAGAACACATTCAGCTCCCCGAGTTTTACTATTTCAAGCAACTGTTTTAGGCTTGCGAGGGATGTGCTATTTATTTACACTATTGCATGGGCTGTGTTGATAGAGATGACAATGATAATAGTAATGGTTGACATTTATTGAACCCTCATAATGTGCCAGGCACTCTGCCAAGGGCGATAACCGGCTCATCTCGTTTAACCCTTGGAAGAACTCTTTGAAGTAGGTTGAGAATTATCCCCATTTTACAGATGAGAAGACTGAGGCTCAGTGAGTGGCAGAGTCAGATCTTGAACAGAGCAACATGATTCCAGTGTCAACTCACTTGGCTGCCCTGCAGTGTTGTATGTAGGGAGCTGTAACTAGAACAGTGAGCCAGCACTGCTGTGCCGGCCCGTGTCACTGGGCCAGGAAGAGAGGTCTAAGTTGCTAGAGGAAATGGACCTCATTTAGGCCAGAAAAGTAGTTTGGGGCATCAGAACCTCTGCCAGCAGTTCTCTGGCCCTACCCTTCACCAATCCTGGTGTTCATGCCCAGGGTGCCAAAACACCGAGGGCAGGTGCCCTGGGTGAGAAGTGTCCTCTCCACCCATAAGGCACTGCTCCCAGGGATGAGGCAGAGTGTGTGAGTTATATATACATGTATGGGTAAGTGCCTCCGTTTTGTGGAGAGTGCCTCTCCCTTAGCCCACTCTCGGGAGGCCATGCATGCTGCATTGTCTTTATGTTTCTATCCCAGGTGCACTCTCAGGTGTATCTCAGTCTCTGTGCTTCCAGCTCTCTGTTGAGACCAGCAGAAAGCACTTATTAATTGGCAACCTCATCATCTATAAGATGGGGATAATAAATTGTATTTGCCTCCTAGAATTATAGAGAATAAAGAGTTAAGACCTATCTAGCTCTAGCCCCGAGCTGTGTGTGTGCGTGCATGCATGCGTGTGTGTGCGTGTGTAGTCCCAGGAAGTGTACCAGTTTCCTGTTGCTGCTGTAACAAGTACAAATAAGTGGCTTAAAACAGCACAAATGTATCACCTTGGAGTTCTGGAGGTCAGGAGTCTTAGATGGATTTTGCTGGGCTGAAATCAGTGTAGACAAGGCTGCACTCAGTGGAGCCTCTATGAGAGAATTGGTTTCTTGCCTTTCCCAGCTTCTAGAAGCCACTCAGATTCTTTGGCTTGAGACCCCTTCTTCCACCTTCAAAGCTAGCAGTGTAGTGTCTTCAACTCTCTCTCTCTGACTTTGACCTTACTTCTGCTGTCATATCCCCTCTCCTCCTCTACATCTGTCTCCAAAGGACCCTTGTGATAACATGGGATCTGCCCAGATTATCCAAGATAATCTCTCCATCTCAGAATTGTTCACTGAGTCCCAGCCACAGAGTCCCTTTTGAGTCCCTTGCCTCAACATCACATAACAGATTCACAGATTCCAGAGATCAGGATGTGGACAGGTTGGGAGTGGGGGACATTATTTGGCCCCCACAATGAGCATTAACTGTTTTGATAAAACGAAACAGAAGCAAATTGGCTAGCTTGGGGATGGAAGAACCAGTAATGCAATTGATATAGTTACTAATGTTTGTTAGGCACTTGCTGGGCTAGCTCACTCTTGCCTGAGGGCCTTTGCATCCCATTCCCCTTTTCTGGAGCTTGTTTCTTTCCAGAGCTTTGGATGGCCAGCACCTTCTTACCCTTTAGGTCCCAGCTCAAATGACAACACTCAGAGAGGCCTTTCCTGGTCCCCCTGGCTTATACCAGGCCTTGGATCCATTTCCTCTCACACATCATAGCACCCTGTTTTCTCCTTTGCTATCATCAGCAACCCTTTGGTTTCTGTGTCTCCCTGATGCATTTTGTCTGCCCTCCGTGGACGTCAGCTCTGGATAGGCAGGGGCTCCGACTGTCTTGTTCATGTGCATATCTATTCAGTGAGTAAGTGAAAGAAGGCACAATAGGCACAATGGTGTGCATTTAATGCTCATGCTCCCCTTTGTGGGAGGTCCCTGCATCATCCCACCTCATAGATATGGCAGCCAAAGGCCCAGAGGGGCTGAGACCTTGCCTCTGGTCAGTAATGCCTGAGTGTACGCCCAGGTCTGCCAGAGTTCTCGCTTCTGTCTCTCTCTCTGCTTTGTGGCCTCGATGTCATCAGAAGCTTCTTGAGCCAGCTCTGTTGATAGCCACAGAACTCTGGCAGGTCGATCATCTTTGCTGTGGGTCCTGAAAGCAGCTTTTCAGAACCACCCACTAGCCACCTTGACGCTGGCTTTCTTCTTATCCAGGTCTATCGTGTCAAGTCTGGACTCCCCTGCCAAGACTAGCTCCATGGAAAAGAAACTTCTCATCAAAAGCAAAGAGCTGCAAGACTCCCAGGACAAGTGTCACAAGGTATTTATTTCCGCAGCCGGCCTCCCTCCTTGCTCCAGGATCCTCCCGTCAATCTATGCCAAGGGATCTGCCTGGGGCCGCTGCTGGCGCTGAGCCACCTGATCCATACCGAGCGGGCGAGGCGCTCCCTCCCTCGCTGAAGTCTCGCCTCCAGCAGCTCAGAGGGAGATGAATTCGGGCCTTGACGTTGCCGTAAATCCTTTAAATCTTAACCAGAGGAGGCCCTGGATTTAAAACGGCCCGTTCCTCGGCATGACCCAGCCAGATGTCTGCTTCTTCCGGCAGGTGGCGTGGGTCCTCACCTGTGGCCGAGATGCATCCCATCTGCTTTGAGTGATGCGAAGTCTCTCTTCTTAGTCCTTTAAAACTCCTGCTTATGTAACTGCAGCCACTGTGTTGACTATGCTCAACGTCTCTTAACACTCACTGTTCCTGCCCAGGCACAGCTCTCTGGAAGCTCATAAAACCCACTACTTGCCTGGGACTCCTCTAAGAGTGCAGACGAATACGTATCTCCTTGCCCTGTCCTGGATTGGTCCTCTAGATCTTTGCAAGGAGATGGGGGGGATCAAGATGGATTTGGGATAAAATTAAAGTGACGTGTGCCAAAAACCAAACTAAACCCAAAAAAGCATACAGGTGAAAAATGATGATTGTGGCTTCCTTGCTCCCTGGGCTAGAGAAGTGACCAAGTGTGAACCAAGTCTTGGATGAGAGGAGTGACTTAGCATTGGTGACTGTCTTTACGAAGAACTGTGCACTCCCAGGCGAAGAAGCAATGGTACTTCCTTCCCAACCTTTGGTGAATTAGTGCCAGCCCAGACCACCAGGTGGTTTCGGAGGCTGCTTGAGATTTGATTGCTCCTAACGAACCTCCACGGGCCCTTTTAACCTGTCGATGTGTCTGTTTCAGATGGAGCAGGAAATGACCCGGTTACATCGGAGAGTGTCAGAGGTGGAGGCTGTGCTTAGTCAGAAGGAGGTGGAGCTGAAGGCCTCTGAGACTCAGAGATCCCTCCTGGAGCAGGACCTTGCTACCTACATCACAGAATGCAGTGTGAGCCTTCCCCAAAGTCCCCTTCCCTTGGAGGCGGCACTTCCTGTTGTGTGTGTCTCATCCTGTTTCATGATGGCTTCATGAGGCACATCACAGCCAATGGCAGAGAGGAAAGAGAGAGAGAGAGGGAGTGTTCAGAGGCAAGATATGTGATTGGCAGGGTAGCCTGAGCCAGGCGGGAGGTCTCAGAACAGTGAGACTGGGCTCCAGGAGTCCAGGTAGGCTAAGGAGCCTGGACACAGGCACAGACGTCGCTGCAACGAGTGGCCCAGGGTCTGAACGCCTCCCATCCCCACCTCTCTGGTCTATATCTTGTTCACTACCAGTAGTCTCGGCAGCCCAACTCCTGAATAAGCCCAGGAACATGTATTTTAAATCTTCCTGAGGTCTGTTTTCCATTATTTAGAACCAGTGTAGCAACAAGAAGACTCAGCCTGTTAAAAAAAAAAACAAAAAAAAAAACAAAAAAAAAAAACAGACCCTCTGTCATTATTTACCATGTGATGTCCTTTTCTTTTCTTTTCTTTTTAAAAATTTTTCCTTTCCTTCACGAGAGTAGACTGTCTTCTCCATTGTCTCGTTAAATTTTTCATTAAGGTGTTTTTTAATGTGGCCGATTAAACAGTCTTCAGAAGTTGAATCACACATTTTTCAAGTTTTTTTTCACAAGGGAAAGGAAATCTATAGAACGTGGCTGATGAAGAATAACTGCTATGTTTCCATTCCAGATTTGGCTGCCTTTCAGTGGTGGGTGAAGTTATTCAGATATGTATTTCAGATCTGTATCTCAGTGCCACTGAAGCATTGAGGGAGCCTTATGGATGAAAGGTGGCCAGAAAACGTAAGCCAGGAGGTGGAATTAGACTTCTTGGAGTCTTAAATGGCAATTAGGCAAGAAGGAAGTCATTGCTACTTTGCAAGAGGGATCTAGACTGGAGAGTCCTCTAATTACCGATAATTTGAGGATACCGATATTCCATACCGATATTCCAGAAAAGACCTTGTAGCCATCCCATTAATGAAAGGCTAAGGGATCTCATTGGTTTTCAGTCCTGAATGTACAAGTAAGTATCTGCTAGGACAGGTAGATGGTGGTAGGAGGCAGGGTGTGATATCAGTTTGCAGTTTCAGGCCGGACCCACAAGGACACAAGGTTGAGATGTTTCTCGAACCAGGGGTTTTTACAGGATGAGAAAACTGGAGCCAGCAACCAACTGGAAGTTGTCAACTTTGCTCCGTCACCTGAAACCGTCTTGGTGTCTGCGAAGCAGCTTGCAGCTCCCTTAATGAATCTTTTCAAACACAGCAGGAACCACAGGGCATCCCTATTAAAATTTTTGCTTTCCTCAGAGCTTAAAGCGAAGTTTGGAGCAAGCACGGATGGAGGTGTCCCAGGAGGATGACAAAGCACTGCAGCTTCTCCATGATATCAGAGAGCAGAGCCGGAAGCTCCAGGAAATCAAAGAGCAGGTATGACCGCTGCTTGGAAGCAGGGCTGCACTTCGAACCTCTGATTTCAGAGGTGTGTTTCAGGACAGGCAGAGAGAGAGAAAGGAGGTGGGGGAGGAGAGAGAAAGAGAGGGAGAGAGAGAGGGAGGTATGTAGGTCATTTGGAAACTGTAGATTCTCCACGATTTATATAAACGATGGAGTGCTTGTTCTTGCTCCTTTTGAAGTGTGTACCACATCATGGCTACTCTTTTCAATTAAAGCTGTAGGTTTAGAACAAAGGTGGCCAACCAGTGGCCTGTGGGGTGAATCTGACTCACCACCTGTTTTCCATGGCTTCGAGCTAAGAATGGCTTTCGCGTTTTTAACTGGTTGGGGGAAAAAAGTGAAGAATATTTCATGACATGTGCAAATCATATGTAATTCAAATTTCAGCATCCATAAATAAAGTTTTATTGGAACACAGCCATGCCCATTCATTTCTGTAGTGTCCGTGGCTGCTTATGGTGCTACAGTGGCAGGGGTGGGTAGTTGTGACAAAGACCATATGGCCTACAAAGCAGAAATTACTTGCTATCTAGCTTTTTACAGAGAAAGTTTGCCAATCTCTGCTTTTGACCATCAAAAGAAATTTAATATTTTGATAGCTTTTTGATGCACTCTTAAGTTTTTGAGAGAAGCAGGATATTTCAAAGTTTAACTGCTATAAAGATAGAGAAGAAGAGTGTGAGCAGCAAAGGCTACGTCAGAATTAACCCAGGGATTCTAAGTGCAGAAAGCCATCCCTTGAATGTTCAGAGAAGAGAATCAATATGTTTAAAAAGCCTACTCTCTCCCTCTTTTTTTTCTCCTTTCTAAAAGGAGTTTCTTTCTAGATGGTTCATTTTTATTTTGCTTCATTGTTTCCTTTTTAGCATGGATTTTTCTGTCTTTTGAAGAAACTGTAAATAGAAACTTTAATGAAGAGATGGCTGTGAGCAATTGGGAGAGCTGAATTATCAGCTGCCAGGCAACTCTCATTCATTTCAGAAAATCTAATGGAAGCAGTGTTGGGAATGAACATTTTTGTCTCTGGGTAGCACAAACTTAGCCATCTGGGTGGTGCTAAGGCAAGAGACTCCTGCAAATCATTTGATCCATTAAGTATTCTTTAAAGAAAGAATGGATGGGGGTTTTTTGTTGGCTCAATCTGATTATCACCTTAATATTTTAAAGTGATTAGTTAATATCCTCTTGCTTGATAAAGATGTTATAAATAAACTTGCAAAGGTAATGTTGCAATCTGTTCTGAACACTGATACTAATCTTAGAGATTTTGAAGGTTACACACAGAGTTTGAAAAATCTGCTCTGACAGTTGACTCATTGCGCCTTTTATCAACATAGGTTTTCTTCCTGAAAGTTTCAAGAGATAGGATTTTTTTTTCTCCCATTAGTTCAATGTGTTTTGGAGATTTGCTTTTGGTGACATCCTGGGGAAATGAAAGCCGCATTTGGCCACCAGAGGGAGCAGCTGGTGGCCATGACTTCCATAGAAACTGAATTATCAGGACATTTTGAAAAGGTACATGCTGGTGGTTGAGTTCAAAGAAATGTCTCTGATGATTCATACCACAGTTGGCATACATGTGGAGTTTTAGATTTAATGACTGCTAAAAGTTCCACTGGGGGGCAGAAAACTTCTCAGTTTCAGATTTTCTTTCTCATCAGAAGATAGATTTGTTAAATTGGCTTTTAGTGAGTTTTGGGAGACCAGGATGTCTGCAATCCAGGAAAACAGCGTTTCTTGATTTTCAGCAGACAACTCGTGTTTGGTTTACAGCTTGTTGATTCCTTCCAAATTTGTTATTTATTCCCCACTTTTTCACTCAAAAGCTAATTTCTGTACAGCTATTCATCTTTTTATTTTCTCAACATTTTGCTTCTGCTTAGCCACCCCCTATAGAGTGTTTGCATTTAATTTACAATAAAAACACCTAAGAGTCTCACATGAAAACTTGATTCCTGCACCCTTACAAGAGATTGCTAATGCCTATCATCCCTTCCTCAGGAAAGGGAATGAAAGTTTGAGAAACACAGAAGGCATTGTTGTTTTGGGATTTCTATTTTTGTTGTTGTTGTTGTTTTTAAAGATTTTACTTATTTATTCATGAGAGACACAGAGAGAGAGGCAGAGACATAGGCAGAGGGAGAAGCAGGCTTCCTGTGGGAAGCCCGATGTGGGCCTCGATTCCAGGATCCGGGGATCGTGCCCTGAGCCAAAGGCAGATACTCAACCACTGAGCCACCCAGGTGTCCCTGGGATTTCTATTTGAATAGGAGTATGTCTGCTATTTTCTTCCCACAAAACTCCAAGGCTCTGTTCAGAAGGCTTACTTTAGGGGAGATGTTGAAAGTTGTTCACGATTCCCCATCTTGATCCCACTCAACACTGACTGACAGTCCATCCCATGCTGAGATATAGCCACTGTTTCTCATCTCTCCCTGGAAACAGACCTGATTATCTTCTCAGATTTTTCCTGAAGCAGGGATTTGGTTAGCTGTTGGACTTATAGGATTTCCTTGAAGGATGCAGTATAACAGATGAATGTGAATTCCTTTTGATGATGCAGCTCAACAGATGAATGTGAATTCCTTTTGATGCTTGTAGCAAGCTGGGTACCCCAAGAACTCAGATTGCTGATTGAGATGTTACCTGATTCCTTGCCTTCTTCCCCCTGGGCACCAACAGCTCAGGAAAAAGAAATGTTGAGGAGAAGGATCAACGCTCTGTCCTTGCTCTTGACAAAACACAAAAATTACTTACCCTTCTTGCTGACAGAAGTTCCAGACAGAAAAAGGAGCTTGAGGATAAAAGCTGCCCAAGATTTTCTCTCAGCTCTCTGCTTCCTCTAGAGCTTGGTATTTGTGCCTGTGAGCAGGGCCAGCAGTACTTTTAGGGAACCATAAAATGTTTACACATTTGTTTGTTTTAATCAGAAGAAAAATACTGAGCTTTTAGGTCAAAGAAACTGTTTTTATAGATAATTCTAATGCTTTTGTCTTTATATGAATGCTGTTGTAAAATATAATTTATTTATTTTATTTTTTATTTTTATTTATTTTTATTTTTATTTATTTTTATTTTTATTTTTTTAAAGATTTTATTTATTTATTCATGAGACACACACACACACACACACACACACACACACACAGAGAGGCAGAGATGCAGGCAGAGGGAGAAGCAGGGTCCATGCAAGGAGCCTGACGTGGGACTCGATTCTGGGGCTCCAGGATCAAGCCCTGGGCCCAAGGCAGCACTAAACCTCCGAGCTACCCGGGCTGCCCTATTTTTATTTTTTAAAGGTTTTATTTATTCATGAGAGATACAGAGAGAGAGAGGCAGAGACATAGGCAGAGAGGAGAGCAGACTCCCTGTGGGGAGCCCGATGTGGGACTTGATCCCAGGACCCCAGGATCACGACCTGAGCCAAAGGCAGGTGCCCAACCGCTGAGCCACCCAGGCGTCCCTAAAATATAATTTTTTAAAAAAGATTATATTTATTTATTTGAGAGAGAGAAAGAGAGAGAGAAGCAGACTCTCCCCTGAGTAGGGAACCTGATGAGGGGCTTGATCCCAGGGCTCTGGAATCATGACCTCAGCAAAGGCAGACGCTTAACCAACTGAGCCACTCAGGTGCCCTGTAAAATATAATTTTTACTATACATGTAAATATATATAAAATATATATGTATTTTTAAATAGCAGAAGGGGTCCAGGGAGGCATAGTGCCCAGAGCCATGAAAGTCATAAAACAACTGTGGCCAATGGAGCTAGAAAATAAGGGATGCAAGAAAAGGATATATCACTTCACATAATTCAGCTCAAGTTCCTCTCTGTCCGTTCAGATAATTGTGCGTAGGTTGTGAAGACCTTTGGTTATATAACCCAGCATCACCCACTTTGTGTGCACCACCCAGACAGCCTGGTACCCCATGACTTCTGGGATTGATCTTCACTAATAGTATGCTTACTGGTGGGAGGAAGTAAAATGAGACCGTGCTTCACTCTGGGCTCATTATTTTCCTTTCCCAATTATCCAGAGAGGTGTGCTTGTATGAAAACTATCCAGTTTTCTGGGGGGGCCGCTGGTGGCGGAGTGGGGCGGGGGGAGGGTACAAAAAAAAAAAAAGAAAACTATCCAGTTTTCTTAAGAACATCACCTCCGCTTTAGTGTGCATCTGGGGGGATTGCCTGCCACAATGGGATGAAAGGTTTGCTTTATACCCTGTTGCTTAAAAAAAATCAATTATTGTTTTTACTGGTTAAAAACATGTCCTTGCTCAATGATACATCTTCAGTGATTTCTTGAGAGAATTGATCTTAGGGATGTTCACTGTGTATTGTGAATATCAAAGATGATCTTGATTCCATTCTTTATTCTTTTCATTTTATATCCTCCCCTGGCCCCCCTCTCACCCACCTCCAGTCACCTCGGATTGGATACATGCTCGTTCATAATCCCTATATGCATAAGCTTTGATTTTTCAAACAGAATATTTTCATACTTTGGCCCAAAGTTTTCAAAATCATTGCCCATTTCTCCTGGTAAATCCAATTTTGAAAAACCAATTCAAATGTTCTGTTTTGATTTTAGAAATTCATTTTGGAAAAGGTCAGGCTGTTTGGATCACTTTAAAGGTTTGCTCAGAGGAACAAGATAATTCTTTCTCCGGAGTTTTGCTCCCAAGTTATTTTGACCAGAGCTAGTGTTTCTGACTCTTCCAAATTTCAGGGTGACTTGCATTTCAAGAGCAATGTTAAGTTCATCATTCAGTTTTGGCTCAGAGAAATTAATGGTGAGAAACCGACATGATGAGTTTCACCTTCCAAGATTCTTTCCACCGAGATTTCCAATTACCCCCTTGTGTCATCTGAAAGGTTAATTTTAAAACTAGTACCATACCTAATTGTGTTAGGAGCACATGACTTCTAAAGGACAAATCTATATAAATGATTACCCTTGGAAGAAAGCTGCACGTAAGCAGTTTATCCTGGTTGTTCAAAGAGCATTACTTTCAGCTCTCTTGTGTTGCAGATACCTTAAGGTTCTGTGCTACTTGTACGGTATTATTTGCTCAAAGGATCTTACTAGATATAGGCACACATGTTCTAACTGGTGTTATTAATGATACATGATCTACATTAAAACAGTTGGAAGATTTTTATTTATTTATTTGAGAGAGAGAGAGCATGTGTGAGGAGAGGGACAGAGGGGGAGGGAAAGAGAGGGAGAGAGTCCCAAGCTGACTCCCTGCTGAGCATAGAGCCCAACATGGGGCTCGACCTCACAACTCTGAGGTGATGACCTGAGCTGAAACCAAGAATCAGACACTCAACCCACTGAGCCATCCAGGTGCTCCTACATTGAAATACCTCGAAGATTTAATATTCTTTTCTTCCTCTTCGCCCACCCTACAGCACATTTTTATCCATCTTTTCTCTAGGACTGTTACTTGCTGATCTGTCTTCAGCATGCATCTTTCCTCTGTGGTCCATGGTCTTCTGTCTTCACTGCCTGTGTTTTCTTTAAGAGTTCTAAAGTTCGCCTTTCTTCCCTTGCATGCTCTTTAGGAGTACCAGGCTCAAGTGGAAGAAATGAGGTTGATGATGAATCAGTTGGAAGAGGACCTTGTTTCAGCAAGGAGACGGAGTGATCTCTATGAATCGGAGTTGAGAGAGTCTCGGCTCGCTGCTGAAGAATTCAAGCGGAAAGCAACAGAATGTCAGCATAAACTAATGAAGGTAGCCAGCCACCTGCCACCTGCCAGAAGGCTGTTTCTGGGATAGACTCCTGGGTGATCTTAGCAAGAGTAAAGGGAATACTAGCTTAATGAGTATATGTTTGGGGTATAATGGAATACTCTGCAAGGTCCTGGTCTTTCTCTCTCTCTCTTTTTTTTTTAATAGAAGATAACTTATTTATCATCATCATTTGGCCATAGAGACCAAGAAATTATAGTAGGCAGTGTTGTCTCTGCAAGACTTTTAGGTTCTTGATATTTTCCAGTATGTTTTATCTCTTAAATTACAGGCTAAGGATCAAGGGAAGCCTGAAGTGGGAGAATATTCCAAACTGGAGAAGGTATTTTCCATTTTTGGTATTGTTATTTTATTGCATTTTTGGTAGATAATCTTGTTTATTTGAGAGAGAGAGTGCACGTGTGTGGGAGCTGGGGGAGGAGCAGAGGGAGAGGGACAAGCAGACCTGAGCTGAGTGCCGAGCCCGATGCAGGACTCAGTCTCACAACCGTGAGATCATGATCTGAGCCAAAATCAAGAGTCGGACACTCAACAGACTGAACTACCCAGGTGCCCTGATAATCTTTTAAATGCTACCCTTCACGAATAACATGCAAGCCAGCCGTTGGTTAAGAATAGTCTTACAATGGATAGAGAACTCTCTTCCAGGTTTATTTTGATGGTTAATGTCTGGGCAACCACATTTAGCTTTAGCTGTGGTTCTGAAAGGGGTAAAAGACTCTGATTTTTTTTTTTTAATTATGTCTGAACACAGTAACATGTAAACTGAGACACTTAGGAAAACGTAGGTGAAAATTCCTGTAGTCTTAAGGCACTGGGCGACTTTGCTTCTCTTGGCATTTGTGTTTTGCTGGTTCTAGGGGATTAGCATGCAGCTTTTCATTAGGCTTTCATTAGACTTCTCTGATAGGCCTCTGTTCTTCCTCTCCATTAGGAGGGGCTGGAAAACAGAACAAAAAGACCCCATAGAAACCTTCAGAAAATAGCACTGCACTAAATGTAGTAATACATTAATGCCAATTTACCTTTTGCTTTATTTCCTGGGACTTTAATTATAGATCAATGCTGAGCAACAGCTCAAAATCCAGGAGCTCCAGGAGAAGCTGGAAAAGGTAAGCCTGAGGTGATTTTGTGGGAACTTATCCCTCATTTCCAGATACTTTTCTTTGCCTTATCCTGGAGCCTGAGAAATGAAAGAGACAGACTTAGTTAGCCAGCACTAAGGAGAATGAAGGGGGGAGTGAGCTATTACCTGAAAATATCAGAGCTCTGAATATAGTTTTTCCTTTGGAGACATGTCAGCTGTGTTTATTTTTAAAAACCCAAGCTGTGTGAGACTCTCAAGTAAAAGTTCTAATTATACTACAACAGGACCCAAAGGCCAAGAGGCCAGCTTCTCTCTCTTCAGGGGGCCAGGCTCCCCGTTTTGCACATTTGTATGAGAATCAGGTGTTATGCACGATACAGACTGCTTTCAGTGAGAAACTTTGGGCCCGTGGGAAGTCTGGGGGAGCCGGGGTATCATCTCTTGGTGGGGATAGGGAGGCGTCTCTTTTTTTTTTTTTTTTTAAGATTCGTTTGTTTGTTTGTTTGTTTATTTATGATAGACCTAGAGAGAGAGAGGCAGAGACACAGGAGGAGGGAGAAGCAGGCTCCATGCCGGGAGCCTGACGTGGGACTCGATCCCAGGACTCCAGGATCGGGCCAAAGGCAGGCGCTTAACCACTGAGCCACCCAGGGATCCCTGGGGTCTCTGGTTTATAGCGTCCTATGCAGGGGGTGCTAATGATCCTCCCTTTAGCTGAACGCTGGAAATGCTAATGGAAGGTCCAGAATTGATGTGGTTTTGAGACATGCCTGTCACAACAAGAGTGTCAGTGTGTGTCCTGGCCTGGTTTAGTAGAGCCTCTTCTTACTTACTCTTTTGTTGTTGTTTTTAAGTTGTGGTGAAAAATATATAACGTTGAATTTACCCTTTTAACCTTTTTTTTTTTTTTTTAATTTATTTATTTACTTGAAAGAAAAAGCATTTGTGTGGATAAGTTGGGGGAGGGGCAGAGGGAGAGAATCTTCAAGCTGACTTCGGCTGAGCCTGGAGCCTGATTCTGCTGGGCTTGATCTCATGACCTGAGCTGAAACCAAGAGTTGGATGCTTAACTGGCTGAGCCACCCAGGCACCTCTACCATCTTAACCATTTTAAGTATGGAGTTTGGTAGTGTTAAATATATTCACATCGCAGTGGATCTCTAGAACTTTTTTATCTTGCAAAACCAGAACTCTTTATCTGCTAATTCTCCTTCCTTCCTTCCTACCCCTAGCCGTTGGTAAAACTAACCTTTTTACATTCTGTCTCTGTGATTTGGACTCCTTTCGAGACTTCATATGAGTAGCATTGTATAGTAATTGTTCTTTCATGACTGGCTTACTTTGCTTAGCATAATGTCCTTGAGGTTCTTTCATGTTGTAGCATGGGATAGCGGTTCCTTCTTTTTAAAGGCTACATGATATTCCATTGTGTAGATAGACCACATTTTGTTTATCCATTCATCCATCCCCTTCTCACCTATCCTGGAGATTGCTAATGAAAGCCTCTACTGCCCTGTTTTAGCTACCCATTTGTTTGAGGATTCATGTTTCTATCTAGAACTCTTTTCTCCACCAGGAGTGTGACACAAACCATAAATGTCACAGCTACTGGGGTAATTTTAAATTTTCTAGTAGCCACATTAAACAAGCAAAAAGAAACAGGTGAAGTTGTTTGAATGATACGTTTACTTAATCTGATAGAGCCAAAATGACACAGTTTACTTAATCTGATAGAGCCAAAATTGCAATGTCTATCAATATTAAAACATTTACATGGTTTCAGTTTTTAGATGAATCAAACATAAGCTACATTAGAAATTAATTTTCCGGTCACACCAGCCACACTGGGGATGTTCAAGGGCTGCCCATGTCCTGTGGCTCCTGTGTTGGACAGTGCTAGTCTTGAAGCTTTCTTGAAGTTTTTACTTTTTTTTTTTAAATTTTTTTTAAATTTTTATTTATTTATTTATGATAGAGAGAGAGAGAGAGGGAAGCAGAGACACAGGCAGAGGGAGAAGCAGGCTCCATGCACCGGGAGCCCTACGTGGGATTCGATCCCGGGTCTCCAGGATCGCGCCCTGGGCCAAAGACAGGCGCTAAACCGCTGCGCCACCCAGGGATCCCTTTACTCTTTAAAATTATAATTCAAAGGAAAGAAGTGTGAGCTTTTTGGTTTCTTACACTCAGATCTTTGCTATATGATGCTGTAAGAGCTGCAGTGTAGTTGAGACCCAAATGAAAATTAACTTCAAAAGGTTTAGCTGTGTGTGTGTGTGTGTGTGTGTTTAAAGCACAGATTGTGAATTACCAGTGAACTCTATGGTTGCTGTAGCCTTTGATAGGTTGAAGAAAAGCTTACAGTTTTTATCCTATTTTGAAATAAAAGTAGTACAGATTGCCTGTAGGAAAATTAGCAAATGAGATAATTAAATAAGAAGAAACAGTGCTCTGAGGGTAAATACATTCACACCTGGTGGATAAGTCCTGCTAGACCTTTTGGTTTGCATTTACTAGGTTGCATTGAACCTAAGATACTAATGATCAGCAGATACACCTTTATCTGTGCACCTCAAGAAGGAAAAATTGCCATCCATTTTAACTGTGAGATGCATTCCAAATTCAGTGACATTGAAATATATACAAGTGTGTCTTAGCGTGGAGGAAATACAGAATAAAGTGAATGTTTATGGGTTTTGAAAATGGATCTGCTACAGTATACTTAGTATTGCCTGCCTTTTATGGAGGAGACTGTCACCATTTTTTTCTGTGAATAACTTTGGCCATCTGTGTCCTGCTCCTTCTCCCCTGGTAGGCTGTAAAAGCCAGTACGGAGGCCACTGAGCTGCTGCAGAATATCCGCCAGGCAAAGGAGAGAGCTGAGCGTGAGCTGGAGAAGCTGCAGAACCGGGAGGACTCCTCTGAAGGCATAAAAAAGAAGCTGGTGGAGGCTGAGGTGAGCAGGGGTCCTCAGGCTGTGGTGGACTGAGCCTAGGTCCCAGCGTGGCCACCCATGAGCAGCCGACCAGCTTGAGGCCATGCCAACAAGAAGGCCCCAGAGAACCACTTTGCCTTCTGCAAACCCCTTTGAAACCTGGGAGGCTTGGCAACGTTTTCCCCAAAGGGGAAGAAAAGACTGGTCACAGTGGTGGCCAGTAGAAAGGTGTCCTGAGGAAAGCCTTGCCTTTCTGTTTGTTTTCCTCTGGCCTCACTAACCTGGGAGGCTTTATGTTCTAATAGGTGAATCATAACGCTGTCCCTCAATTTCTCTTTTTCCTCCCTCCGCACCCTTGTTTTTCCTTGCCTCCTCCCTGCAGAGTGAATAACGTTACCTTCAAGGCGTCAGCTATTACCCGTGTGTCGATGGCCCCCTGGGCCTATATTTTGGCCCCCTCCTCTCCCTCGAATTCTTTGTTGTTGTTGTTGTTGCTGAAACATTTGATACAATTATACAGGAAACACATGAGTGTCTTCTCGTTGTGACAAACTTGAACAGTACTGAAGAACGCAGAATAAGAAATAATACTTCCCCTTACTCCCCTCTGCCTCCCCCACCGCCTTGGTGATTGTCCCAGAGAGCAACACATCGTAGTTGATTTAACCATCACACCCTGCCTCCCCCTATTGCTGGGCCCTCTGCCTTCCCCTGCCACAGTGCTGTGGCTGGTGCATCAAATCTAGAACAAACTCGGTATCTTTCCCCATGAGCGGGGCTCCCTTCTTAATCTCCTCATGCCAATCCAGGCCACCGTCATCCATCTGGTCACCCCAGGCTTGAAACCTTGACATCATCTGCTTTTCCTCGTTTCCTGCCATTCAGTGAGCCACTCAGTCCTATAAGTCCAGCCCCACTGTTTCCCCCGTTCACCCCTTGTTTGCCATTTCTGTGGGCCTCCTCATGGTCCAAGCCTTCTTTCCCTTAGCTGAGCGCACTTGCTCATTTCTTGGCTGCCCCCCACCCTGATTTCCATCTTCCCTTCCTCCTCTCTGGCTTATACCATGTAGGACTCACGGGCCTCAACACAAGGCTCGTTGGCACCCCCCTGGCCTATCCCAGAGCTTTCAGAGCTTCCCTGTATCCTGTGTGCACCCCTGAGCTTGGTACGTGAAATTCTGAGCCATTTGACCCACTTAACCCACTAGAGCTCCCTTTTACCTTCTCTCCTATTCTGTCCCCTAAGGCATCTTATGCTATAGCCCCTGGAGGCTAAACCTGGGGCTGCACTCGCTCCCACCCCACTCCGTATTTCTGCTAATGTGTCTGCCTTGTCTGAAGGGCCTTCCACCTCCCCTCCTACCCTCCCCACTCCAGCCTGGGTATCCCGTCGTCCTCCAAAGCTCCACATCTCTGTGACTTCTCCCCTCAGCTCGTTTAGTGAAAAGACCTCACTTCCACTGCCCTCTGCACTGATTTTCTGTATGGCCCTTCCCCGTCTTAACCTATATTATGTTTCTTTATGTTTGTCTTATCTTTTCCAAGGGCAGGAATTCTGTCGGCTTCCTCTCCGTATTTTCCGCGATGCCTAGTGTGATACTTTGCAGATAGTAGGTGCTTGGTAAATATTTGAATGAATGAATGCACTCTTATAACCCACACAACCAAGTACTTGGATTCTAGAATCTTCTTTGCCTCACCGTTGCTTCAGGTGCCCGAGACTTCTCTTCCTGCCTTGTGCGTATGCTTCTCGAGGGTGCTCTCCCTCGGTGCAGGCGCTGTGCCCATAGCGGTTACTCCATTAAAACTCTCTGATTGATTCACGATCTACAGGAACGCCGCCATTCTCTGGAGAACAAGGTAAAGAGGCTAGAGACCATGGAGCGTAGAGAAAACAGACTGAAGGATGACATCCAGACAAAATCCCAACAGATCCAGCAGATGGCTGATAAAATTCTGGTGAGCAGGAACAAAAGCTGAAAAGTTAAAAGACAACAGGTTAGAGGTTGCAGAGGGAAGGGGGTGAAAAGCGGAATGGAGCACCGCCACCAGGGGAGGTGTCACCAAGTAGGTGAATGGAGAGAGGTGGCCTCAGTGTCTGCCACATGCTAGGATAGCACCCATCACCAAATGTTGGACGTCTCAGCACCGGTAACAGATCCGTAAATACTATTTTTCTGCTCTGTTTGCTACTGCCTGACATTTTAAAATATGAACTTGCATCCTCTGTCATTTCCAATACATTTCTACAGGAGCATTTACGTACTTCTATCAGCAGAGTTTTGTATGGCTGTTAACTTTGCGATGGCAATTACAGTGGGGATTTAGACCTTTAAGATCAAAACTCAGATTTTTGCTTTTTGGAGAAGAGAGAAATTAGTCATGCAGGGTTGTTTTCTGCAGAGTAGTATTTGTCACAGATCCGTATTCACCCACTCACTCTCTCTGCTACAGTTGGTTATTAGTATTATCCCCCCCCCCCTTAATTTCCTTAGATGTAGCAGGTCTTTTTTTAGATTTGTAAATCATCATGATTCTGTTTTTGGCTCCGGTGACCAAATTAACTTCATCAGGGAAGGCCGGCTCAGGTGGTACTTGTGGATGTGGTGAAATTTTGTCCCAGGCAGGTGAACTTTTAAAGAACTGTCCTTGGATCTCAGTTCCAAAGCCGAAATGTGTGCCACATCTGGGAGTCTTAGCGATGACATGGAGTCTATTCCTAGCCCCCTCCTCCCTGCCCCTAGGAGAGACCCCGCAGTGGTCTACCATTCCTTTCCACCCTAAGGAGTAGAGGTGGTGAGCAGGGCAGGGCATCTCTCTCTCTCTCTCTGTCTCTCTCTATCACTTCTGGGAAGTGGGTCACTTGCAACTATATGAACTCAAGAATGGCCAATTTATAGGCCTGTCCTTAGTGCTTCAAACAAACAAACAAAAACAAAAAACAAACCACCCCAAACCCTTCAAAACATTACCGGTGTTTGCATATATTCATGAAGATATGGATGCTCTTGGGCGAACAGGTGAAAGAGAAACTGGTTGAATTGTTTTGCTTTCACAAACAGTCTTCGTATATACGTCTGCACACAAAGGCAAATGTGACTGTTAGTCTACCCTTTCTGTTCTCTTGTTCCATCATCAAAGTTTCTCTTGGAGATTGTCAAGTGTGTGAATTTTATCGTGAGTAAAATTAGATCCTACCAAGATCCCACCACCGCTGTCCCTTGCTTGGTGCAAACGAAGTGGTTAAGTCTCTTGTGGTTGCAAACTGTTTCTCTGTTTAATGGTGATGTGTTCATTCATTCATTCAACAAATATTTAATGAGCTTCTACTATGTGCCAAGCACTGTTCTAGGAGCTGGAAACGTAGCAGCGAACAACAATGTTTGCATAACAGGACTGAAGAGTTTGATCTAATACATAGAGAAAAGATAACGTTTTACAAAAATGACAACAACAACAAAAAATGGCAAACCACCAAGAAGTCAGATTTAGAATATTTGCTTTTCCAAAGATACACTTGAAATTAAAATGTAGGGGTATAGAGTTCTGCGTTCTGGGATTCTGTGTTCTAAACTCCCATTCATATATAGAAATTGGGTCTTAAAGTCATTAGGTTCAGGTATCTGAGTTTTGACCTGTTTTTAGACCCTCCTTTCCATTCCTATGCTATCTTAGGAGGACAGAAACTCAGAAAAGATGATTATCAAGTGATTTCTAACATAAAGAAAAACAGATTTCTTTGTTCAAGGGTATCTTGCCACCTGCCTGACTACCTTTGTGGTTGTGACTTCATTTATCAGGAAGTGGCTTTTGCTAAAGAAACCTGTGCGTAGACTATGAAATACTCAGGACGTGGGCAGAGGTGGTCCTTAATCCTGTCATATAATGATGATGCTTGGAAACAGATCCCAAAATGTCATTTGCTTTAAAATATTTGCTATTCTGATAAGACCTTTTCAAAACAGGTAATTGGGATTCTCATTATAGCAAAGTCTTTTGCTTTAATGAAAGAAGTCATTGCAGGAGATCTTTTAGTGCACATAAAGCCCTTAAAGTATGTTTTTATTAATTAAAATCCTGTTTACATTCAACTTTTCAAGATCACATCTGTTAGACTGCAATAGATCTTGTGCACCTGGTCTTAATATTGAACACTTTACTGGCCCCCAAAGCAAAGTCAGTGCTTGTAGGCTTTAGAATTTCAAAAGCTTAATCAGTAACATTTTATGTGCATATGAATCTGAGAGTCTTTTTTCCCCACTTTATGGACATATCCTGTATAATTTCCTCATTCTTCAAAATTCTCATAATTACTTCTACTTCAAGGAAAAATTTCATAACTGTGAAGAGATGAAAACTTGGGGTAATGACTTTTGATATTAGTAATTAACTAATGGTCCAGATTAATAAGAATTAATGTGGATGCAGATATCTGCATTTAGAGAATGTTTCAGTGGATTGATGCTGCCTTTTATTAGATCAGTTTATAATACATTGGCAAATGAATTGATATAATTTTCAAATGAATAACGATTTTGTTTAAAAGCAGAAATCTTAGAATGGAGGGAACATTAAATCTGAACTATTTATATCACTCCAAACTCTCCATCTTTAATATATCTGCATACATATTTCGGTCATTATTATCAGTGTATTTTATGTGCTACTTTGTTCCCATTAGCATTGTAGCCTATAAACAAGATACATGAACATCTCCAGATACTTGCATTCTCCACCCACCAGCCAGCTTAAAAAATAAAATCCTTCAAACCTCAAAGTGTTTGAATTGTAACATTAATTTTTTTCCCATGGCTAGGGTGAGCAATCACGTTGATAATCAGAAAGACAAAATCATTTTTAGGATAATAAAATAACTTGAGTTTTGAAAGAAATTAAAACCACGTTTCTCATTTAAGGCCATAATGAGAGTGACAATGGCCTAAGGTTCAAGACAGTGGTGGTCAGGGGCTTTGTGCTGCACTAAACTTTCAAATGTTGCCTTGTGACTGTCATTTCCCTGTGCACAGATGAAGAGCTGCTTTTGTCTGACCTGTCACACTGACAGCGTTCTGATCCCAGCCCACCGGCTGCATGTGTATGTGTGTGACTACTTGGACCTGGAAACCCCAGGGCCAAGGATCGGTGGTGGTTTCCTTCCCAAGAGCCTCAGGGGCTAGTCATGAAGGAACGTGTGCTTGTTGCTTGTGGTGCCAAAGTCACATTTCCCGTGAATGTCTAACACACATGAGCTCTGTCTTTCCCTTTGCACACCTGACTGTCTGTTCCTTTGTGTCCAGGAGCTGGAAGAGAAGCACCGCGAGGCCCAGGTCTCAGCCCAGCACCTAGAGGTGCACCTGAAGCAGAAAGAACAGCACTACGAGGAAAAAATTAAAGTAAACACACTTTCTGATTTTCGCTGGCATTCTTCCTATGGCACGACACAGCTTCTCTCTTGTCCTGGGCACTTTGGACCACTTCTTGCTAGACCAAAGGCCTATTGGGGGTAAATGCTGTCCTCAGGCCATGGTGGGAGGTTTTGGGATGTTAAACCATGTGGGGGTTTTGATATGTGATGTCAAAAAATATATATGTATATATATTTGTATATTATATAAATTTATGTATTTGTATATAAATATGTATATATAAATTTATATATATATATAAATTTATATATATATATATATCCATGATAATTTAGATTTAGCCACAGACTCCTCATTCTTGGCTCTAATTTCCTTCCTGCATCTCAGATCAGAACATTTTTCCATTAGTTTAAAGTATATCCCTGAGGACTTACTTTAATGAAGACCTGCTGGTGACAAGTTCTCGGTTCTGGGTGTCTGAAAGCATCTTTATTTCACAGTCATTCTTGAAAGGTGTTTTGCCTGGGGATAGAGTTTTGCGTTGGCAGTTCTTTGAACACCCTTTGAAAGTATCATTCCATTGACTTTTGACTTTTATTGTTGCCAGTGGGAAGTCAGCTGTCAGTCTAACCATTGTTTTCTTTGAAAGTAATTGCTTTTTTTTTTGTTATTTGGCTGCTTTTAAAATTTTGCTCGGTCTTTAATTTTCTAAAGTTTTACTGTGATGTGTCTGAATGGAGATATATTTCTCTTGCTTCAGATATGTAGGACTTTAAAATATCTTGGTATCTTTTATCAATTCTGGAAAATCATTGGTTACTGTATCTCAAGATTGTCCCTTCTTCCTTCCTTCT
Organism: Vulpes vulpes; assembly: GCF_048418805.1. Classification (NCBI taxonomy): domain Eukaryota; kingdom Metazoa; phylum Chordata; class Mammalia; order Carnivora; family Canidae; genus Vulpes; species Vulpes vulpes. The sequence continues at coordinate 15,936,701 of NC_132789.1, read as the reverse complement.
TCCTTTTTGAGAGTTTGAGTAGGCGTCGTGTGCATTTTTTTTTAATATTTTCCATTTCTTTATCTCTCAGTGCACACTGAGGGTGAGTTCTGACTGATTTTCCCAGTTTACTAGTTCTGATCTGTCAAATCTGCAGTTAAGTCCATCCAGTGAATTTTAAATTTCAGTTCCTATATTTTTGGTTTCTAGACATTTTATTTGGTTCCTTCCCAAGTTTACTAGGTTATTTAAGACAATAATTTTCTATTCCTAGCATTCATTTTCAGCTTGTCTTTTATTTCTTTAAATACATTGGAATAGTTGTTTTATGTTCTTTATTGATAATCTGAAGGTCTGTTTCTGCTCTTTTATTTCTCTTTGTTGTTTTTCATGGTGCCTATCTTCTTGTGTGCTTGGTCAGCTACTCATCTTCCTTAGAAAATTATTAATGGGAATTCTTTGAAACTCTGAATAGAAATGTGTTCCTCCTTTGGGGGGTGACCCTGGGCCTAGACTTCTCTGTCTTCTTATCCTTTGAGGCTATTAAAAATGAAGTTCCAGTTTATTTGGTTCAGCAAATGCCTCAAGTTAAAAACAACTTTGTGCCCATCTTAACTCTCTAGGTTTCTGCTTTCATTTAGAATTTTAGTCTCTAATTTCTTACTCTCTTGCCAGTTTTGGGGGGAATGTTTTCTATACTTTGTCTAACATTTTAAATCATTTTCCATAGGAGAGCTGTACTAAATAATCTAGCCCAATGTATAAGATATTAAATTTAATTATTATTTTAATTATTAGAATTATTATTTCAGCTCTATTATTAATAAATTCAGTGATCAGAAAAAATGCCAGCTTATCTATTTCCTTTAAAATCACATCACATTTTCCTTATGATTTTGGACCAAGCCTTTAACTCAATTCTTGTGTTCCTGAGAATCAGACATTGGTCATTACATCTTAAATATTATGTTTTCCCATTCCAAATCAGACAATGAAGGAGGCTTTTAATTTTGTGTTGATCCTGTTATAGATTTTGGTATTCTGTGTTCCTTTTTTGGAGAACCAAGCATGTACATGCCCCCACAGACATCATCAGTATCATCATCACCATCCTGGTACCTTTTTTTTAAACCCCTGGAGTTACTTTTGGTCATTTTTCATTTAAAAAAAAAGAAAAAAAAAAAAAAGAAAAATAACCCAGAAGTGACTTCAAAGTGTTGTAGCATGACCCCCTACTCAGCATAAACGTTATATACTAATCCTTTTGATTTGAAATCTTATTGACTTCCCAACTTTTATCTTCAGAATAAACCAACTTCCAGAAAATTATGATGCAAATGGCACAGTGAAAATAGCCATTCATAAAACTCATTCTGTAATTTGGGTGAGTATATTGACTTTCCTGTCCAAAAGCTGTGTTCTGTCTTAAACTGATATAAATGTCTACAGTGGCTCTCTCATTTCAAGTTCCTTGCTTCCTTCCCATGCATCTCCTCATTTGTGCTTCTGCCAGTTTAACTCTGGTGAAGCTGAGGTGTGTCTGTTTTTGATAGAGGCCGTACCTCTCTACCTTTTGTTGGTATCATCACGTCCCAAAGTCAAGGTTTTATTTTGAGAATGAGTCACCCTGAAAATGTACTTCGTTGCTTTAGCACCCCATAAAAAGGAGCATGCCTGGTCCAGATACTCTGTGGTCTCCACAGCCATTTAGATGGAAAGGACTTTGTTTTATAGATCCTAGGGATTGTTATGAAAAGACTTGTTTTCTTCTTTCTTCCCTCCTGGAATCTTTATGAAACCATTTCTTTTTAGCCCATTCTGCTTTGTGCTTCCATTCCAGCCTCTCTAAGGCCATTTTAGTAATAATCATGGTCGTACCCTAGATTCTGTTCTTTTCTCATTTGTAATTTTAGAATCACGCCCCAGCATCCTAAAGAACGGGCCACTTATCCTGTTGAGCTTCTCCCCTCCTCCCTTGACCTGTCCACCACCTTTTGTTCTTCTCCACAAACTCTCAATCTATTTTTTTTCACCAGTCAGTTCTAGTTTAAAGCCGTCTTTGAAATCTGTTCTTTCCTCTCTTTATCATGTGAACCCCCCTGCCTGCTGACTGGCTCCTTTTAGGGAGGATGTCCCCAGGAGCCATGAAGGTCCCTTCACAATAGACATTATGGGAAGGGCAGATCTCAGCTCCCTCTGTGACCCCAGTTCTTTCAGATTCTTCCCAGTATTGGAAGCAGTTGGTGTCATTCAGAAAAGGTAGAGTGGATTCTCTGTGATGAGAAATGGAGGGTTGTAGTCAAGGGCTCTGGCAAGTTATGATGTTGTCTTCCCCTGGCACCCCCTCTTTCTATCTTTCTTTCTCATTTGTTGTTTTGGCAACTGGTAGGGCTGTGTGTGCCTTGCAGAACATTAGATCAAGCTGGTGGATGGTGACACCATTACTGTTTTATTTTTTCCCCTTGGGAACAGAGGGTGCTTGCAGTGGTGTTCTCAGCACTGAGAACACATGATTTCTCTTCCCCTGGGAAAAGGTTTCTCTTTCCAGTGGGTTTTTTTTTTTCTTTTTTTTCTTTTCCCAGCTGGATCAGAGGAAAGAGGCACTTTTTTCCCCCTTTCTCATTTATGTTGTCTTTTCAAACTATTGACTCTCCGCCTACTTTATTGGCAGGCAGAACCCTCTTGTCCCCTGTCTGTTTCCCAACATCAGCCTTGGTCACACAGACATCCTTGGTCTTTAGCTCTCGGTCCCTCTGTGCACAGCCTTGGAGATACCTAGATTAATTCTGTACCAATTAAGAGCAAACAACGTTCTGAAAACTGGTGCATTGACTACGATAAAGTGGTCCCTAGGTAACAGCTGCACATTGTAAGATCTGGGAACAGATCTTTTATTTCTCTCCTTTTGGAGTCTACGTCCACTGAGGATCTATACTTCTTGAGTGTTTCTGGCTGCCAATCTTAAGATAAGTTCTTAGTTGAAGTCCACTGGTTACTTGCCATCTGATGGTCATGCTTGACTTCTTACCCCCATCCTGGCTCATAAGCAGATTCCCAGTCTGTCTTTTTGTCCCAGAGTTTTCTTGGCCTCTGTGCTTTTCCCAAGAGCCCCTGATTAGTCTTCCCTGCTCAGCTTTGCTACTTGGGACACTAACTTCTTTTTTTCTCGTAGGTGTTGGACAGCCAGATAAAGAAAGACCTGGCTGATAAAGAGACTCTGGAGAATCTGATGCAGAGACACGAAGAGGAGGCCCACGAGAAGGGCAAAATTCTCAGCGAGCAGAAGGCGGTAGGTATAAGGAATTACAAAGCCAGTTTCCCAAGGAGGGTTTATGAAATGTGCCCGGAGTCAGATGCAAGGAGAGCCCATTCCAGCCGATGAATTATTCTTCCTGTTTGATCTTGTGGAGTTTGTTGCCTACAGCAGGCTCTCTGCAATAAATTCGTCTCCTAAAAGCAGTGGGGAGGGGAAGTGGCTCAAGGTGGCCACTTTTGCCTTTTGTGCTCTCCTTTGAGGGTTTCATGCTGGGCTGCCATCAATATTATCCTTCACAAGGCCACCCGACAAAATAACCAGTGGCCCAAAGTCTTCCTTATGTGCTTCCTTTCTATGCACTCGCTTCTTGCCTTTCTCATCCATAGAGGCATGGGTTTCAGAAACTTTCTGCTTGTGAGGTTCACCTGTGGTGCTTGTTAATCCACCTATGATCCCAAACCCAACAGGGACTTTGGACCCCAGAATCCCCAATGGAAGGGCCTGGGAAGTTATATTTTTAACCAGCACCTTCTCCCCTCCTCCCTGATTTTTATGATTTATTAAGTTGGGAAAACTTTGGTGTAGAGAATCTAGGATGATAGAGAAATGACAGACCCATGGGTGATGAGACACACCAGTTTGCAGATTCAAGTCAGGCTTCGGCAGGCCCAAGTCCCATGCAGATGACGCAGGGGGCTCATGGGGCCTGCTTACTCACAGAATGTTGGGTTCCTATGTGGTTTCAACACAGGCCACTTAGGTAGTGTGGGGATGTGTCATCTTTGTCTGAGAAAACAACTATGTGCTGCTGTCTAGGCAGGAAGACTTGGACCCCTTGGGGTATAGACCAGTTAACTCCCCTGTTACTTCTGGTCAGAGAGCCTCCATTTATCTCAAGGGGAGCCTTTGGCCCCACAGCCCCAGTTTTTCTTGCTCTGGTTGAACTGTCCATGTGTGAGGTTTCCAGGCCCCCCCTGTGTTTCAGATGATCAATGCTATGGATTCCAAGATCAGATCCCTGGAACAGAGGATCGTGGAACTCTCAGAAGCCAACAAACTGGCGGCAAACAGCAGTCTTTTTACTCAGAGGAACATGTAAGTATTCAGATTCCACCTGTGTGCGTGATCACAGATTGGTCTTCTCTCCTGGGGTGAAACTTCATTCTGTCGAGGAAGCCAGAGCAGATTTAATTACTTCTGTCGTTTGTTCCAGACCCTGTAATACATGTGTAATTTTGCCCTCTCTTAAGCGGTCTCCTTCTGCCATGCCCTTTCTTTGGAGCTGAGTTTTCTTAACGGCTTCAAATTGCCATCAGATTACAGAGCACTCTTGCTCTCTCTAATGAGGCCTATTTATAGTTGGCTTTTGAGAAGCTGTGGTCCTTATTCCCCAGACTTGCCTCCCATGATGAGCCAGAGGTGATCTTGTGTGTGCCTGGCTGGGCCACCTGCCCTGCTGTTGTGAAGTAAGGTCCATGGGCATGAGGTTTGCAAGGACTCCCCATCTTCCAGGGGCACTTTGGTCTTAATCATCTCCCCCAAAGAATGAACATCTCTGGGATTCCTCCCCCACTTAGATACCTCTCTTCAGAGATCTTCTAAAACATTCCTATTTTCACTTAAACCAGCTCAGTGAGCCACTTTTTGGTCTTTGAGTCATTCTAGTTTCTGATGCTTGTGAGCGAGGTCTATGAAGAAGTGGAAGGAAAAACATCCCTTATCCTCACTGACTTTTCTTCTCCAGGGCCCACCTCTGTGAGTTGTTGAGGGCACTCTTGTACTTTTCAGAGGCTCCTTTCTGCTATTAGACAGAAAAAAGGGTCTACCTTAGGAGGGAAATGTGTTCATGTCTCTTACATTCCCCTTGACTTTCCTGAATTGCAGAGACCAGGACCTCTGAACAGTGAGGGCTAAGTGGGTCCTGGGTCTCCATGCTGGGGTCTTGCACATGAGGCTGGGTCAAGGGAGAGCCAACCTGGGAATAACCATGCCCACTTTCAAAGACACACCTCTCAGTCTGTTTCTTTCTGGCCGTCTAGGGGAACATGCTCCCCTCTAATGAGACTGTGATTTTGTTTGGCTCCTTCTACCACCCCCACCAGGAAGGCCCAGGAAGAGATGATTTCAGAACTTAGGCAACAGAAGTTCTACCTGGAGACACAGGCTGGGAAATTGGAGGCTCAGAACCGAAAGCTGGAGGAGCAGCTGGAGAAAATAAGCCACCAAGACCACAGTGACAAGAATCGGCTGCTGGAGCTGGAGACGAGGTTGAGGGAGGTGAGCAGGAGGGGCTCTGTCCCAGGAGGATGTGCTGGGGGTTGTGGGCTCTGAAACCAGCCAGGTGTCAAGCATCTGCCAGTGTATACTCAAGAGACACTGTGCATGGTGGTGACGAGTACAGACCCGGCCAGTGTAATCTAGGTTGGGTTTCTACTTCTATTTCTTGCAAGTGCTGTCTCTTTGGGCACCCTACCTTCTCTCTGTGCTTCTGTTTCCTCATTGGACGAATGACTGTGATGATAGATCTCCCTCCTAGGGTCACATGAGGCTTAGGTACACTGGTGCATTTTTCAGATTGGGGGGCAGAGTGATTCCTCCCTTATCCTGATTTAGTGAGGGTCACATGCCTGAGTCCATGCTTGGGCTTTAGCACCTGGGTCCATCACATGGCTTGTTGACAGTGGCAGCAGTGGTCTCATAGTGACGGTGGAAGAGTAAGAGACAAATCTAAATTTTAATGGGATGTGGTTGCTTTGGGGATGTAAGGAAGCTGGAAAGGGTAGCCAAGGTTTTGGGAGGAAAATGCAACACATTTGGTCACAGACACGTGAGGCTGTGATGTCACATGTACTCCGTGTGTATTCGTTAAATCCTGCTGTGTGCCAGGGAGTAGCCTGGTTCTGCATCCTTGATCTTGGGGGCTGTCACCTAGCAGGCAGGGTTAGGCTGGTTGGACAAAGATGTTCAGAGAGTGGTTGCTAGAAGCGTGACATCCTGGTGGGGCAAGAAGACACAGTACCTAGAGCCTTGTAGGCAGGTGCTCAGGTATTTGTGATGGCATTCTTCAAAGAGCACGTGATCTCTCTTAACAGCAAAGACTGTGAAGCAGGTATAGCCTGAGGACTAAACTTTGAGGATACTCATGGTTCTTGTCCTGGAATGTGAAAAATAAGGCCAGTCCTCCAAACAACAGAAAATGTATTATCTTGTGTTTTTCAGGGGTGGTCCAGGTGTAGACCCCTCCATTAGGATCATCTGGTGTGTCTGTTGAAATTCAGATTCCTGGGCATCTTCTTCTCTTAGCATTTTTAAATGAAACAGGATTTTGGGGGGTAAGGAGAGGAACAGGGATTTGCATTTTTGACCATCTTCAGGTGATTCTTATACTCTCCGAACAGTGGTTCTGTATTGTCCAAAAGCCTGAGGTTTCAGTTTTATTATCCAGGCTATATTTTTACTGTTCAGTAAGTTTAACAACATTTCCCTGTAGTGTCAGCCTTAAGAGTGTGAGTGTAAATAACTCCGATTCTTTGAGCGTGGGAACACTGTGACTGGCTGTTTTGCCTTCCCTTCTCACAAATGTCTCTCTTAGTGTGGCACCTGCCCTGCATCTCTTGCTCATCTGGGCAATTAAAATGCCCTGGGGAAAGGGAGTTGCTTTTTTATCTTGAATCTGTACAGCTAACCCCTCAAGGAAGGTAGGAGAAAGTTAGAATGCTTGTAAGAGGCTCAGGGCTGTCACACTCCCCAGGAGTTCTGGAGCTTAGCTTTAAAATATAACAAGGTGGGTCCACCTTCTCTTTGCTGCCTACTGCTACCGAGATTGGGGACAGAGGCGTCTCAGCCTCCGGTTTGATTCACCTTCGAGGCCCCTGGGCTTCCTGCGCCCTGCATGTGCAGTTGTAGGCTCTTTCCTAGCAAAGCGTGCAGAGTTGAAAAGGTGCGGGGCTCTGGGGTCCTCCTATTGTTGCACGACATCCTGCTTGCCCACCCCCGCATGACTTGCTGTCACCTGCCTCCCCTGGTTCTGCCAAGTGGCCTCAGGAGAGCTTTTGGGCTGGCTGGCAGATTGGCAGCCTGCTCTGACTGCTGGCTTTTTAATAAGACTAACAGCAGGTAGTTGACTCTCGAGCCGGACTTCCTGGGTTCGAAACCAGCCCTGCCACTGTTCAGCTGTGTGGCATCTGTTTGGTCACTGAGTCTGTCAGTGCCACAGCGTGCTGGTGTGTGCAGTGGAGTTGATTGTGGTGCCTCCCTCTCTGGAATGTTACGAAGATGGAATGAGCTAAGAGTGCCTGGCACCTTATGAGTGAGTACTACATTTGCTGCTGTTATGTGACCACCTTCCTTGCTGGCGAGAGAGCATAGCCTTGGCTTCAGCTGCTCCAGACTGGCTAAGGGCCCACAGATCTAGACCTTTCTCGTCAGTCTCTGACCCATTGTCCCAGTAGACTTCAGACACCTCTGCCTGTATGTCTCCTTTATTGCTCAAGATCAACACCTCAGCATTGAACTTTTTATCTTTTTCCTTAAGCTGTCTCTTCCTCTCACACTTCCTAGTGTTCCCTGGCATAGCAATTGCAGAGGTGTCCCTGTGCAATTCAGCTGGCTCGAAACTCGGGCATTACCTTCTGTCCCTTGTCTCTTCCCCCACCTCAAATTAACCACCAAATCCTGTTGTTTCTCTAGGTTTAATCTTTTATAAGTCTTTTCTTCACCCTTACAGCTTTTGGGACTTGGGTGTCACCTTTTCCAGAGACCCTTCTCTGACTCTCCTAAGCTGGATGGAACATCACCTTTGTGTCCACATAGCCTTCTATGTTGAGGTCATCACGTTGTGTACCTGTTGACAGTACCTGTTAGTGGGCTTTTTGAGGGCAGTAGGCACCTTTTGTTTGCTTGACATCTCCAATGACTGGCACAGGGTCTGGTTGCTAGGACAACCTTGTCTGTATTTGTTAGGCCAGTAGATAGGCCATGGTCTCCCTCCTCTCCATGCCTTTGGATGTCTTGGTTCCTCCACTTTGAATTTTCTTTCCCATTTGCTGGTTTGACTCCTATAAATTCTTCAGTAAACACATGCAGAGTTGTTTTACCCTCCTTTACCCTCCATTGTGTTCCCTCTGTATCCCTATGTATTCTGATCATTATACTAGACCACGTATATGGTAATGATTGAATGATTGGTTTTCATTTTTCCTTCAACTCAAGGGCAGAAACAATCTTTCATCTTCATATTCCTTTTTATATGGAAGTTGCTGAGTAAGTTTTTCTTTTTTTCTTTTTTTAATTTTTATTTATTTATGATAGTCACATATAGAGAGAGAGAGAGGCAGAGACACAGGCAGAGGGAGAAGCAGGCTCCATGCACCAGGAGCCCGATGTGGGATTCAATCCCGGATTTCCAGGATCGCACCCTGGGCCAAAGGCAGGCGCCAAACCTCTGCGCCACCCAGGGATCCCAAGTTTTTCTTGAATGAATGAAACATTGAGTGGATAGAAGGATAGAGGGGCAGGGGGAGAGAAGAATGATTACTTCATTATGTGACATTGATGTGGGTTACCTAATTAGAACAAATCAGAGCAGGAGTATTTATTATTATTTTTTAAAAAGATTTATTTATTTATTTAAGAATGAGCATGAGGAGAGGGGAAGAGGGAGAGAATCTTCAAGCAGACTCCCCATTGAACACAGAGCTGGACCAGGGGCTAGATCCCATGACCCATGAAATTATGACTTGAGCTGAAACCAAGAGTCTGATGTTTGACCAGCTGAGCCACCCAGGTGCTCCAGAGCAGGAATATTTCAAAATAAATAGAATTCAGTTCTTTTGTTCTATTTTTATCCTGATTGTAAAGAAGTCCTTTTATCCTGATTGTAAAGAAGTCCTTGTTACCAATATAATGTTACTTACAGCCGTTTACTTTCAAACGCTTTTCTAATAAGAGTAATTGTGATAATTTTCATTTGCGATTCTCGTGTGGTTTTTCTTTTGAAGCTTCCCCAGGCCTTTGGATATTTGTAAGTGTGGATTGGTTTGTACAGAGATTCTCTTGCATGTTCTTGCTCCTGGTCATTTTTGAGACTCCTAAAGTCAGATCTGTTTTATAGCAGATCTGTTTTCTCCTTTTCAGTTGAGTGCTAGGAATTTGAATTCATGACCATGTTTATGATGCAGGTTGAATGGCAGGTTGCACCTTGGCTGGTTAGGGTCAGTTAATTAGACTAGTAAGTTGCATCCTCTGCAGTTAGGGTGAACTGAGCATTGGTGTGTATGTGTGTGTGTGTGTCTCTCTCTTTCTCTTTGCCCCTCCTAGGTCAGTCTAGAGCATGAGGAGCAGAAACTAGAGCTGAAGCGCCAGCTCACAGAGCTACAGCTCTCCCTGCAAGAGCGTGAGTCCCAGCTGACAGCCCTGCAGGCTGCCCGGGCAGCCCTGGAGAGCCAGCTTCGCCAGGCCAAGACGGAACTAGAAGAGACGACGGCAGAGGCAGAAGAAGAGATCCAGGCGCTCACGGTGGGTCTGGGCAACAGGTATCTTCAGGCTGGTCCAGGGCTCAGCCAGGAAGAGTGTGGCACTGAGATCTGCTCACTCGTAGAAATCCCAAGAGAGAAAAAGCAATCCCTAGAAATACTTAATGGCCAGAGAACTGACTTACATAAGCTTCTCCTTCATGAGAATTAGTGTACTAGATCAGCTGGTTTAACATCTGACCTTTCCTGAGTCTTGAAAAAGTCTCTCCTTTATTTATATATCTTCCCTCTTTCAAAAATAATCATCAGTGTATTTAAAATTTGAGCCAGGTCCATTTACCTGAATCTTCTACTTAGTTTTCAGTGATCATTAAAAGAAATAATAACCTTATTTCAGTGATCATTAAAAGAAATAATAATCTTATATTTAGTCTTTCTACCACATTTCTATTTTTGTTTTGGTTAGCTTTGTTGGTGTTACTTTTTTTTTTCTTTCAAGCTGTAAATTCTGCTTCAAGTCTTATGTATGCATTTAGTATGTTCTGGATAGAAAAGATTCTTCTAAGTGAGAGATTCTTTTCTCTAAGAGGGATATGGCTTCTCTGCTCTTTCTGAGACAGTAGTTCACTCAACTGAAGAATGTTCTCAGAAAGTAGAACTTGGGGCAGGTAGGCCAGGGTGTCACTGGATTTAGATCCTCGTTCTTTCTGGAACTCTAAAAATATGACTTTTTGGATCAGTTTCCCATAGTTGATCCTTCTCATGGGGACTGACCCAGACTAACAAATCTGACAAGAATCTTACATATAAAATGCCAACTTATCAACTTAGAGTAGAGATTACAAGCACCAAGTTGACTAGGATCCCCTGGGTGACTAATCTTCCCATTTTTTTCTCCTTCAGAGAAGTCTAGTTAAAGACCTCATTTCTCTTGGAAGACTGCTCGGTGGACCTGGACTTGGCACAGAAAGCCAAATGAGTTTAATGGCTAATATCAGCCAAGCAAATACATTGCTAATAGTAACACAGTGTACTTGCCAAATGGACAGGCACAGTCATGCCTGCTGGTCAGGGTACCCTCTTCATGGGCAGGGCACAATGCAGCTGATTGGGTTTCATGTTTTCTAAAATAAGGTACCTTGGTGGGTACCTTATTCACTCTGATTCATCTTGAATATGCTTCTCATTTCCACTAGGGAACATCTCTAAGCATGTCTTTGGTGTGGGGTTACTTCCACAGATGGCCACACACATTCATTGTTTATGATTTACCCATCTCAAAAATAGTATATATGTGTTTAAAAAAAAACAACTGATCTCATTCTTAGAAGTTACCTCCCATTGTTGGTTTTGGGAAGCCTATTATCTGAAACAGATTGGGAACATGATCTGATAGTGCCAGGTCCTTATGGACCAGTCTAGGACACAGGAGCTTCCATGACTCTGGGGATAGAGTAACTCCTATATAGATGGGGCAAGTGCATCCAAGATTTTCCAGGACTTATGCCAAGGTCAGATATTGATTGCAACCTTAATTTCTATTGTCTCAATGAGAACACTTACTGTGTGATATACCATGGGCCCCCAATACTTGGTTTGGAAAAGAAACAGTCACGATATCTCTTTATTTATCCTCTGCCTTATATCCTTCCAAATTGCTCTGAATCCATTTTGAAACAAAACAGTACAACAAGATAAAAAAAGAAAAGGGCAGGAGAAAATAAGTCTACAAAAGAAAAATATGGAGGTAGGATGAAATTAATATAAAAGAATGCATGTCCAGAAGGCTATGTGCTTTCTGGAATTGGGTGGATGGGGCGAGAGCCAGCCAGATAACATTTCTTAGCTGCTAAAGGATGCACCTAATTCAGCCACTATTATATTGGATGCTTTATATATTAATATCTTCCCCACCCCCAGACCCATCCAGACCATCCACACTCTGAAAGAAGGAGAAGGAGACATCAGTGATCTAATGTATACTCAATGAGTCCTTGACATGTGCCTAGTATTGTGTCTTTAGCCATTTCTCCCCAGGAGATTGGCCTGTTATTTCCTCAAATCCTTCTACTTTGGAGCATGAGAGAAGGACACATTTATCTCACTGCTCTGTTGGAATTGGGAGGGGTGGTGGTGGCTATGCATCTTATCCTGGCCATTCAGAAGGAGAAGGATATAAAATAGAGCATGTGTCACTGCTGTTTATCTGTGGGGAAATTAGTCTTTAAATCCTGTATTGCTGCTGGTTGGAATGTGCTGTGTCTAATGGCTGCTGGAAGCCTTCACAGCAGCAAGTCACGACTTAATTTAGTCAGATGAGATCACTGCCTCAGAGCATCTTATGAAAAAATAAAGAAACAAACCTCCCTAAGTCTAGAAACTAGGGCTCTAGCACTCTTGCAGATGAAGATGCCTTGGAAAATAGGGCTTTTTCAAAGTGACGGCAGGAAAAAAAAAACCTCACAGCTGTTTGTAGCCTATCATGCAGCAACCAAATCCTCTATCACCTTGCCTCGTCCAGTTTTGAGGCTGTGGGTTTTCCTCTCTCCTTCCTTGGATTATATCCCTGGTTTTGGACCGCATGTGGCTGTTGCCTGAGTGGCTTTGTTCTGAAGACTGTATTTTCCAAGAGAAAGAGGAAATGGCCACAGGGGTGGTACCCAGACTTTGTCTCATTGCTCAGGCCCCACATAAGCAGCAGCCACATTAAATCAGCTGGATCTAAAATGATCTCCTAGGAGGTCTGTGAACTTCATAGCAGGCTGATTTATCAGTAAAAGGAAATAGTCAAATGGGCTATTACTGCTTCATTTTCAGGGGCCACCACCTCCTAACCAGGGAAGGGAGAAATTACTCTGGCCTCTGCCACTGGAGCAAATTAGATGAAGCACAGTTCAGTTGACACTCTCCATTGAAGAAGCGTGGCTGGGTCCCTTGGGAAACCACTTGTTGGTCTCCAAGATGTTTTCTTGCTACCCACTCCCATCAGTTGTGTTTGCATGGAGATTCACTGGCCTTCAAAAGCTAAGAATGAGTCAAGCTGGAGGCCCACAGGAGTCATACTGAAACAAAAAGCCATGCTTTTAAGGTGCTTCAGTGCTTTTTGGAGAAAGAATTTTCCACCTGACTTGATATTTAAGACTCCATCCCTTTACCTAAGGAAGAGAATTTGAGTCTACATACTTTAGGCAGATATAAGTTTCACTCCGAATGGGGGCCACAGCATAGAAGCATAGCATAGGCTCTATATACATGAGCATGGCCCCACGACACACTCTTCATATCGCTGTCGTCACACTCTTTTACTGATCTGGTTAAATGACTAATGCTGAGTAATCAAAAGTCTAAAACTAGAGACATCAATGAAAGGAGCTCTCCCAGCATAGTGTGACCATGGGATCCCAAGGTCATCCTCTTCAATTTGTTAAAATCATGGGTCAATGCATACTTTCATTTGTTTTACATAAATATCAATCTCTGTATTTAATAAGCAAGCCATTGGTACGATAAGCAAGATCTAAAATTGGGACCTGTGAGGTGACAGTCTTGTTGGGTGCCTGTCTTCACAGGGAAAGGAATGGATGTGTGGAAGCCTGAGTGTTCTAGAACCCTGACCATAGATTCCAGAAGATGGTCAGACGTCTAAACACTGGTTTCCTTTCTCTAGTTATGCAGATACTTCTCTCTCATCAAGACTGCATTATAAGTCTCTTTTCTTTCTTCCTCTTATAACTGGCTTTAAAACTAATGAAGACATGAGTAATCCCCAAAAATAGTGCTGCTTCAGGTTGCAGCCTGTGCATTCTCCCTGATTGGCACCTAACCCTTAGGTCAGGGGTTCTCAAAGTGGGATTGGTGGATTCCTAGGGGTTTCCCCAAATTCAAATTATTTTCATAATAATGCTAAGATGTCATTTGGCATTTTTAATTGTGCGAACATTTGCACTGATGGTGCAAGAGCAATGTTGTTTTAAAAGAAATAATAAGTATTTGGGGAAAAAAGCCCTCCATTTTCCTTTCTTAAGTGGTAAAGATAGATAAATATAATCCATATGAACAAAAGCTCGTAAAAGCTCGTAAAGTCCTTTGAAGAGTGTAAATATTTATTCCTGTAGCACCTGACACCTAATTAACCCTCAGATATTTCATTGAGAGAATCTAAAAACTGTCTTATGCATTTTACTATCTTTATACACACTATTATGTGACCTTTTGCTTTTTTGTGCATTTATTTTACAACTTATTTGAAAGAAACATAAAACATATTTCTTGACGTTTTCTTGCGGAGATCAGTTGAGTAATTGTTAAATGCTTATAGATGCTCCAGCCGTCATAACAGGATTAGTTCTACATTTTGTGTGTATAATTCACAGTCAGTAATAAAAGCCATAATGATGGCACTTCATTGCATTTTACCTTCAAAGAGGATTGCCATCTGACTTCAGTGATAATGCCATGTTCCTACTTTGGATAAGTGTTATTCATGCCCCATTAAATCAGTAAATCTCTTGTATTATTGCTGGGCATAAAGCAGATTGATCTTGGGGAAAAATAATGTCCTGATAGATTAGTCCTTAAAAAATATGAGCTAAGTATGTGGGGAGTTGATTCTCAATAAATTTTTGTTTATGAATCTCTTTTATGCAACTTTTTAAAAAAACCTTTTCCCCAGTGCTTTTCATTCTTTTGTGTGGATTTATATTTCTGGTTGTCACTTTCCTTCTGCCTGACTGAAGGACTTCCTTTACCATTTCTTAGACTGTAAGTGACAAATTCCTTCAGCTTTTTTATACTTGAAAAAGTCTTTTATTTCCCCTTCATTTTTGAAGGATATTTGTGCTGGGTATAGAATTTAAGTTGCCAGATTTTTTTTAAAAATTCAGTTCTTTAAAGATACTACTCTACTGTCTTCTACCTTGCTTCACCTCCGCTCCCCTTTTCTCACCTACCCCCTGGTGAGGAATCGGTCTTCTCTTTGTTTCTCTATATGTAACTTGTCTTTTTTTCTCTGGCTTTAAGCTTTTTCTCTTTATTACTGGTTTGAAGCAGTTTGATAATTATGTGATAGCATAATTAGTGTTTCTTGTGCTTGGGGTTCTTTGAACTTTTTGTATCTGTGGGTTTATGGTTTTCATCACCTTTGGAAAATCTGTGGCCATATTTCTTCAAATGTTTTTATTTCTGTCTGACCCCTGCCCTCTTCTAAGGTCTCAATTACATGTATATTAGGCTGTTCAAAGTTGTCTCATAGCACATTGATACTCCATTCATTTTTTTTAAAGAGTCTTTCTTTGTGTATTTCATTTTGGGTAGTTTCTATTGCTGTATATTCAAGCTCACTCATTTTTTCCCTGCAGTGTCTATCTGCTGTTATAAATTTATAATATTTATGGCAAAATAGGTGTACTAAGGAATATATCACAGCTCTAAAATTTTTGACTTAACTGTCTTATAGACCTGATGGAGACTATTTTTGTTTTTTGTTTTTTTTTTTAAGAGGACTACTTTTATTTCTACCTCAAATTAGATTCTTCTCTGGGCTTTCATAGCTAAGCTGTGGTGCTACAGTCTACCCTGTCCCTCAAGTAAAGGTCTGTGAGGGCATCCTTTTCCTTTCCTTTCCCAATGTCTATCAGCAAATCTTACTACCTGTACTTCCAAAGGAGATCTCACTTCAGTCCACTTCTTTCAGTCTTTTGCCACCATCATCCTCCAAGCCACCATCTACTCCTCATTGAAGGACAACAACAACCTCCTCAATAGTTTCCCTACTCCTTTCAACCTTCATCCTATTTTGATCTGCTCTTCCTCACAACATCCACAAAATGACAGCTGAGTCATTTCACTCTACTTCTTAAAATCTCCATTGGCTTCCAGTTAATGTATTTTGAATGAAACTCAAACTCCATTCTGGCCCTTTAAGATTTTTGATCCCTGCCTGCCTCTCTACCATAATCTTGGGCCACTTTTTCCTTTAGCCAAAAATTATTTGACTACTACCTAGCAAAAATACATTTACCTTACAATCGTGTGCACACACACACCTCTTCATTGATTCTAAGGTATTTCAAATCAGGAGGTATCGTATAGTTGGTATATGACTCTTCAGTCATGTGGACATATAAACATGTGGACATGTCATAGTTTAGTCAACAGCACCCTGTTTTCCCCAATGTCACATAAAATGGCAATGTCTTGACAGCATCCGAAATTTGATGAATTATGGTATTTGAAACAGAAGATAGTGACAGTGCCTCACTATCCACAGTACATCCCATTGTTTTCTGTTCCATTCTGTTTATTTAAACAAAACAAAAAACAGAAAAGTAGTCCACTTGTCACGCTTGCTCTTGGGTCACAACTTGAAGTTTAAATAGCCACTCAGGCCTTTTTTTGTTTATCAAATGTATCAAACCCTTTCTTGCTTCAAGATTTTTGCCCTCTGCCTTTTCCTGTTCTTTGCATGGCTGGTTCCTTATCATCTTACAGGTGTCAATGTAAGTCACCTCCTCAGAGAAGCCCTCCTTGGTTACCCCATCTAAGTAAGTTCCTTTCTATCCCCCTTATCCTTTTTTCCTGCACCTCGTTTGTTTCTTTCATAGCATTTGTCACTGTTGGTAATCATGCACTCATCAACTTTTTAGCCTCCCTCACTGAATGGTGGTAACTCCACATATGCCATATTGTGCCACAGTGTATGGTGTATTGCGTGTCTTCAGAAAGTCCTTGAGTGCCAGATAAACAAATGCTGCTGTTTCAGAGTAATTCTACCTTGGAGAAAGGCTTTCTGCTTATTTCAAGGTCAATGTGGGGTTTCTGAATCTCAGCAGCTTTTGATTAACGACAAAAAAAGTCTCTAGTTTGTCTTGGCTGTTGTCCTTTGTGTGTGTGTGTGTGTGTGTGTGTGTGTGTGTGTGTGTATGTATCTGCCTGCATGTGTGTGTCTCTCAGGGAGTATACTAAGGAGGGGTCAACTGGAAGGAAGAGGCAAAGGTTAAGAAGAGTAAACAAAGTAACGAGAGTAAAAACTTCCTCCTTTAATTTTCTTTTCTTCCAAAGCCCCCCCTGGGCATTAATACAAATGTTAAGTGTCTGTACATGCATGTGTGGTCTAAGTAGTCAAGTGTTATTAACACAGTATCATGTATTTCTGTAACTTTAATTTCTGATGTTGGACATGACTTAATAGTTCTTTGAAAACCAGATATTTGAGAGGCTTCAGCAGCATTCTTGGCTTTCTAGGTCAATTGCTCTTTTCTTTATTTGACCCATAGCATGTAGAGTTGTATCCTACACTATGAAAAATTTACAATCGACTTCTTACTTTTTAGGCACATAGAGATGAAATCCAGCGCAAATTTGATGCCCTTCGTAACAGCTGTACTGTGAGTATTAAACCTAAAGCTGCTTAAAATAACATGAGACTAAAAACTGAGAGGGAAGAGAGAGCATCTCTTATAATATCAACTGACTGATTTGTTATTATAAACTTTCATCTTGAAGCAGTAATCAGTGGCCAAACTGATGTGGAGTTTCTGAGCCCCAGATAACTCCAGTTTCTTAGGTTCTCATCAGTTTTAAAAATTCTAAACCATTCTTTATGTTTGAGGTAGGATAGTTGGAGTGGGGGAAACAATTCTCACTGCATAGGCTTCAGTAGCTGCAACACAAGTGCCAGGGCAGCTCCCACCCCAATGTAAAGATTCCAAGGCTAGTGCCAACAGGTGTTAGTCCCAGCCAGGTGCTGTGCAGAGGAAAGTCCAGCAAGTTCTATGGACCTAGAAATTTTAACTTACTACTGGGAAGAATAAAACTCTGTGGCTCTTTGGGAGATTTCATTTATATGGAGAGAAGTAAATGGTGAGCAGAGAAGCATTATGCATGGGCTATGTAACGTGGGCTATGTAACAGCGGAAGCTCATTCTGTTTCCTATTGGAGCAAAGGATTGAAATAGGCTCCTTCAGGAGATAGGATGTTGTCCTTATTTGTGGATCTACCTCCTTTCTTTGGTACTTTCATCACTTTATTACCTTCTTGATCTTCAGTGAACTTGTCTCCATTTGTATTATTTGCATCTGTGAATTTCTGGAAACAACCACACTGTACTCCCCACATACATATTTTATTGTCTTATAATGAACTCTTTCTTTACTCTTTACCTACTATAAATGGGACGTTATCTTAAGAGTGTGTGCCCCCCCCCCCATTTTAGGTATAAAACACACACTGTAAAATGCATACAGTGCACTAATCTTATGGGTACAGTCCAATGAAATTTTTACACCATATAGACAACGGTGTAGCCACAACATAGTTCAAGATCCAGAACATTTTTTTTTTAGCCTTCAATAGGCTCTCTCATGTCCCCTTCTTTTCATCATTCTTTGCCCAAAGGGTGGCCACAGTTCTAATACCAGAAATCAGTTTGGCCTGTTCTTGAACTTCAGACAAATGGAATCACAGAGGATGTGCTCTCTTGAGCTTAGCTTTTTTTTTTTTACTTAAATTGTCCATGGGGTTCATCTGTGTGGTTGAAAACATCAAGAATGTGTTCCTTTTCATTAATTATGGTGTAGCGTTGCCAGTGGACATGTAGAACTGGAGTTCATTTATCTATTCTCCTGCTGATGGAATTTGAATTGCTGCCATTAGGAACACAGCTGTCAGGAAGCACTGTTTCACAAGTCCTTTGGTGGCTCTAAGCACCTGTTTCTGAAGAGCATATACCCAACAGTGGAGTAGCTAGTAGGTCATGAAATATGCCTGTTTGATTCTAGTGGGTACCTGGCAGATAAATTTTGGTATTTCCCATTGCTGATGGCTGCATCAGGGATAGGCCTGCCTCACAGATATCTCCTTATTTCTTCGTACTGCCTCTATTCCTTGAGGAGTTGATGCATTCTGTTCCTATATTCTTGTGCCCCTACTTTTTAAGTTTCTTACTGTCTCAGTTTCTTATTTTACGTATGAGTTATTTGCTTATATTACATGCATGCTCATAAGTGATCACTGAATAAAACATAGATCATTTTATGATGGTGATTTTTTTATATTACTATTTTTTCCTAAAATAAACTTGGATATGTTTTAAGTGTGTACATCGTTAATCCTTCATCTGGAGTTTTCTCTTTTTTTAGTCTTTTGGCATAACAGGTTTTTTTTTTTTTTTTAATTGAAGTATAGTTGACACACAATATTACATTAGCTTTTGGTCTATAGCATAGTGATTCAACAACTCTATATATTATGCGAGGCTCACCACAAGTATAGTTACCATCTGTCACCATACAATGCTATTATAATATCATTGACTATATTCCCTATGCTGTGCTTTTCATCCCTGTGACTTATTCATCTCAGAACTGGAAGTCTGTATCTCCCACTCTCTTTCCTCTACTTTACCCAGCCTTCCACCCCCCTCCCTTCTGGCAACCATCAGGTCTCTATATTTATGGGTCTGCTGTGTGTATATATATACACACACACACACACACACACACACACACATATATATATTAGATTTTATTTATTTATTCATGAGAGACAGAGAGAGAGAGGCAGAGACACAGGCAGAGGGAGAAGCAGGCTCCATACAGGGAGCCTGACGTGGGACTTGATCCTGGGTCTCCAAGATCAGGCCCTGGACTGAAGGTGCCGCTAAACCGCTGAGCCACCTGGGCTGCCCTGTTTTGTTTTTTAGATTCCACATCTAAGTGAAATCATATGGTGCTTGTCTATCTCTATCTGACTTATTTCACTTAGCCTAATATCCTCTAGGTCCATCCACGTTGTCGCAAATGGCACAATCTCCTCCTTTGTACATGGCTGAATAATATTCCATTGAGAATATGTGTGTGTGTGTGTGTGTGTGTGTGTGTGTGTGCACGTGCGCGCATGCATGATATATTCTTAAGAACTTTTTAAAAAAACCTTTTTTATCGCTTTATTGAAGTACGCTTGGAGTACGGTAACTTCAAGAGTTTTGAAAGTGTACACACAGCTGTGAAACCAGCAAGACAATCAAGTTAACGAATGAGTGTATCTGTTACTCTCAAATGTTTCCATGTGCCCCTTTGTAATCCTCCCTCCCCCAGATTTTAAAAATTAGAGGATTGTTTTGTTTTTTTAAAATAGATTTTATTTTTTTACTTGAGAGAGTGAGCTAGAGAGAGCAGAGCATGTGCAGCGGGAGGGGCAGAGGGAGAGAGGGAGAAGCAGACTCCCCTCTGATCAGGGAGCCGAATGTGGGGCTCCATCTCAGGACCCTGGGATCACGACCTGAGCTGACCTGAGCTGAAGCAGACACTTAACTGACTGAGCCACCCAGGCACCCCAAGGAATTGTTTTTTAATAGATATTAACATAAAGTAAATTTTATATTCTCTTGATCCCTCACATTTGCTTTTTTTCTGGAGCAGTGACTTCTAATCCTAGCTTTTTACTTCTGGTATCTGTGGAGAAGCCTTGGGAACTCTCCCAATGGGAGGGGGAACCTGAAAGAGTGAACCCCCCCCCCCCCCCCCCCACACACACACTTCATCTATAACAGCTGGGTTGCTAGTGTCCAACCAGGTTTTCTGGAATCAGACTGGGTTCTGATTCGAAAGTAGCCTCTGTAACCTGTGTTATGTTAAACTCTCAAGCTTCCATCTGTTTACCCGTAAAGTGGCACTGACATTGTAAATTCCCCATTCCAGTATATTGTCAATTATAAGATGCATAATTCATTTAATAGCTGCTCTTTGGGGGCTTGGTGAGGGCAGAGAGACAGCTGCTTAGTTCTAATATGCATTCACATTTCGGAAACAGTAAAACTTAAGAAACACTAAGTCACAGAATCAGAAATTTGGTGCTAATGTCTACATCATGGGTGTCTTGCAAGAAGTAGATGATACATCCAAGTGATTATACAGGGCCTGGTCCATAGAAAGTGCTAAACAGTATTGGCTACTATTCATAGTATATTGGCTTTATGAGATCATCTTTTGTTTAGAAAATGGTCTGCCCCTTTAAAAAGTTTGAAAATCACTGCTTGTAGCACATTTGGCAGCAATAGATCTCCGTTACACTTTTTCAAGTTCAAAGACTGCTTTAAAGACACTTCAGAAGGGCATGATGGATGCTTCTCTCTTACTGGTGCTGAGATTGTCTCTGCAAGGAAATGTCATCTTTGTTACTGGTGGGAACTCCTGTAATAACTCAGCTGATAGGAGCTCCCAGTTAGCAGCTTTTCAAAAGCTTATGAACAGTAAGATTTTCCAGCTCAGACCATTTCTATATTTTGACGAGATTTAAAAAAAGTATTTGATCCAATCTGGCACTTAAAACTCTACCTAAGTCTGTTTTGGAGGGGAGTTGGTGGGCAAACATATGACACAGTTTTAATTATGAATCAATCTGTCAGCTATAAGATTAAAAATAAATAATATGCAAATAACTACCTTCAAGAAGGAACCAGACATTCCAGTAGGACTTCAGCCTTTAAAACGGAACCAGACATTCCAATAGGACTTTAGCCCTGTGTCTTTTTAGCCTGATGCTCATTATCTGACTGGTTTCTTCACCCTCAGCATGCTATTGAACATTTACCTAGTAGCATTCTCTCTTCTGGTCTTCTCATTAAGTATGAGAGGTAAACAGTTCTTGCTCAGAACTATGAGGTTTGCTTCAAAGGCAACAGATAACTCCAAATAGAGACCTCTCTCTCGCTCTCTTTTTCTTCTTGGACACTGAGTGTAGATCACTTTTTATATCCTTATTTTCTCTTAGAACTGCATCATGATCTCTTATCTGCAAAAACAGCATCATAAGAAGACTCTATTGGCCCTGTGTCAGGAAGCTGTCTCTCTCCTCTTCTCACTGCTAAGATGGAGTCAGCCTTTCAGTTTCTCTTTTTTAACTTATATCCTCAGGGTTGAAAGGTTAACAGACTTATAATATAGTAAACGGATCATTTGCTCTTGATGTAGAGAGAATACACTCATGGACTCATGGAATCAGACTCATGGAAGACCTAAGAATTCTCCTTGCACATTAGCTGGTTCAAAATCACAGATTGCCTATCACAATACTTAAAAAAAAATTTTTTTTTAAACCTTGGAGACCACTGATTTTCTGCCTACGTCCCAAGTCAGTTCAGTATCTGTAAACTCAATAATGTGTATGTGGATGTGTCTAATACTAACTACCACAACTCCAGCCCCTTAAAATAGAGTCACAAGTTAAATATATGTTATGACTTGGTCAGAAAGAATGTATAAAAGGTCTGAATGAGTTAAAATGCTCTAATGAGTGTTTGGGTGCTTCACACAAACACATAAACCTCCTCTTGACAATTGGGCAAAATAGAGAGGATAAAATATAGAACTAACAATCATAAACTGTAAGTAGAAATCAGAGATGTGAGACCCCTTGAAAATTGGATGAGAATAGGGAAATAGAAGAATGCTTCCCACTCCAGTGGGCCCATCTCAACTGAAGTGAGAGTCATAAACTTAGCACTTCATTGAGCTTTTCAAATATTGCTTCCTTAGCATTTTATCATCTATTTTGAAAGGAGAAGAGTTAGCAGAAATGGGTTAATAATAAATTACAGTTTTCCCACAAATCGGAGAAAGGGAGTGGGAGCCCAAGGGCTTAGGTACATCTTCAAGTGGTGAGCAAATTATTTTGGCAACGTGTATATTCTTATGTGAGCAGATTTTCTGTAGTCTCTTTGCTCTGCAAGAGGCATCATTATAATCTTTAAAATGAAGCATTGTCTTGGTCAATAATTTTTTTCCCTTGTATTTCACAGGCTACATGAAGGTAGAGAAGTATGCAAGAAAATTCAAAAAAAAAAAAAAAAGAAACAGAGGAAGTAGTAAATATATTATTTACCTCTGTATCACGGATGGCGAGCCCAACCCTGCAAAGTTCAAGATGGCTTTATTTGGGGTTACAGGCTCCATTTGAAAGTATAGTTACCAGGCTGGCTTGCCTCTGCTTTTTTGGAGGAGGAATGGTGCAGAGAAATTGGAAGGAAGCATCAGTAAATGGAGGCATTTACAGTCTAGGATGAGAGCCATCTTAAGGAATGGGTTTACTACATAGAAGACAGAGACCAGTTGAACTACTGGGCATTGTTTTTTCATTGTTTCTGGTTTTAGGAGATTTAACCATGTCACCAGAAGGGTGATCCAGGGATCCTTTTGAGGCGTAACTGCCCAGTAGAACAACAAATTTGCAGGATTTTTTTTTTCCCATTTCCCCACTTTTCCCTGATAAAGAAGAGATCTGGCTAAGGACCTAACCAGACTACCTTTATTCTCCATCTTAGAGCTGACAGTGCACCACAAACCAATTTGTTAGGAATTAACAGGGTTTTTGACATTAAAATACAAATTACTAGACCACTTAATACATTAAAAGTTTATCAGCTCAGTTAACAAAACAAAGAGCTCTGTTTTCTGAGCCACACTGCACAAATGTGCTAAATCGATGTTCTTTAATTCTATGTGCCTGGGAAGATTTTTTTATTTTTTTATTTATTTTTATTTTTTTTAAATTTTTCTTTATTTATGATAGTCACACACAGAGAGAGAGGGAGAGAGGCAGAGACACAGGCAGAGGGAGAAGCAGGCTCCATGCACTGGGAACCTGATGTGGGATTCGATCCCGGGTCTCCAGGATCATGCCCTGGGCCAAAGGCAGGCGCCAAACCGCTGCGCCACCCAGGGATCCCTAGGGAAGATTTTTTTAAATTGATAATCAAGGGGGGCTAAAATAGGGAATTAGTCATGGAAACAGTGGCAACATTTCATAAACGTCTACTCTAGGTTTGGAAGTTGGAATCAATTAATAAACCGTAGGCTTCAAGGCATTTCCTTTTAATATACTTCTTTTTGTTACATAAAATTTAATATACTGCCTGTGTGCCTCATTCCAACTATTATTAGAAAATTTCCTTTAAACTTCGAAAGTATTATATACAAAAGCTCTCTGCAAGCGCTGATACTGAACCTCAGCAAAGAGAATAGGGAAGCTAAATGCACTGAAATCGAAGTCATTCTGCCACTGAGCAGGGAAATAAGGGAAATAATGTAGCAAAGCCAGATTAAATCTCTCTCAATAAAATGACAATTTCATATACATGCCCTTTCATTTTTTGAGAGCTAATGGTATAATAAAAACCATTAAAGTGATGCCACAGTACAGTATTTTCAGGGTTATTCTAAGCTTCCTTTAAATTTTTTTCTTTTGTTGCATGAAATTAAATTTATTGCTGAGATGTTAAAATAACTCTTGGTGTCCTTCGCAGTCAGTCCTTCTTGATAAGAACTTTATTTCGCTTTCTAAGACTATCTCTGCTTCTGATGTCCTGTGGATGGTGCCATGGGCTTAGTAGCTTCATTAGCTGATTGTGACACTGGTCTGTTAGATGCCTTTCCTTGGCTTGCATTTTCCACATCATATAATTGTCTGTTAACTTGATCTCATTTAAAGTGGCCCCTTCCACATGACATCACTTTTGACTGATTTGCTTTTGCCATATCTTCTAGATGGACCCCAAGTTAGAAAAAATCAGAGACTTTTCTTTTTCCATCATAGCATGTGTGTGTTAGTGCTAAGTGGACAGGCATGGGAGCTTGGCTTTGGATGCCAGGGTTGGATAAGCAAAAGTGAGTGGCACATCGATTGCCAGTGTCACGTAGGTTCTAAAATCAATGGCTCTAGAAGCAGTGTCTTATTTCAAAATGACTTGCTTGTTATAGAGCGAGGTCCCTTTCCTCTTTTAGGTAATCACAGACCTGGAGGAGCAGCTAAACCAGCTGACTGAAGACAACGCTGAGCTCAACAATCAAAATTTCTACTTGTCCAAACAACTCGACGAGGCTTCCGGTGCCAACGATGAGATAGTACAGCTACGAAGTGAAGTGGACCATCTCCGCCGTGAGATTACGGAGAGGGAGATGCAGCTCACCAGCCAGAAGCAAGTAAGGATAGTAAACAGTGTCAAAGATCCCTGGTACACACTTTGATTCCTTTAGATTTTAGAGCAAGTGCCTGGTATACCTCTCCTAAGGGATCCATTAAATGGGCTCTGTTTCATTACCATGTCTATGTTTTGAGGGCTTGGGGGTTTGGAAAAGTAACTTTTCAAAGTGTGTTCTCTTAATTTTGATTTTAAAAAGTGTGAAAGTAAAATAGAATGGTCTGGAAGTCTAGTGTGAGCCACTTTTAAGTGTAGTCTCTTCCCCCTGCCTTGCTTTGGGTTCTGCCTTTAAGATGGTGGCAGAAATTGCCCTTTATCCATTTTTGTCTGGTTCCCTGGGTCTGTAGAAGAAGAAGATATACCGTATTTCAGATTGTAGTTAGAAACTTGTGCTTTTCTGACACTGATCCAACAAAAGTAACATCTAGGAAATCCTCATTTGATACAAGGCACAACTCAGTGGTACTGATTTGCAGACGATGGAGGCGCTGAAGACTACTTGCACGATGCTGGAAGAACAGGTCATGGACCTGGAGGCCCTGAATGATGAGCTGCTGGAAAAAGAGCGGCAGTGGGAGGCATGGAGGAGTGTCCTTGGTGACGAGAAGTCCCAATTTGAGTGTCGGGTTCGAGAGTTACAGAGAATGCTGGACACTGAGAAGCAGAGCAGGTGGGACTTTCTGTTTGTAGAAAGCCAGTGATAGGTGTCTTCACCAGGGTCACCTGAGCATTATGAACGGAGTGACCAATGGTCCCAGCTTGCCCAGCGCTGAGAGGAATCTCTAGAATACAATACATTTGGTGCTAAGACTGGGAGACTTTTGGGCAAACTAGAATGGGTTGGTCATCCTAGTATACTTCCTACCTCTAGGGGGTGCCATTCACACTGAAGACATGGTAGATGCAAAGATTGATTATGACAGTTCTAGGGCTCTTGTGGGCAAGTGTTTTTTTCTAACGAAATGGGTATATTATGACAGTTTACCAACAGATAGAAATAACTGGTCTTGAAGAATGGGCCCTGTTTTTGAGTGTGCCCAAAGGTACCTTGCATGCCAGAGTTAGCCCATGGCTTCATGTGTGTACAGCTGAGTTATATCCATCCTTTGTCACCTCACTTATACCACCTTCCTCTGAAACTGACCTTCTTGGAATACTCAGAACTCCTTCAGTGAGATAAACTGTACATAGAAATGTGTCTCATTTAGTTGGACACTGTCAGACTCATTTTGGTATTTCCCACATTTACTTGACCACAGTAGACTCAACCAAATGTGTTGGGTGTTTAATGTGTGCTAAGTCAGTTAAATGAGAAAAGATTGGAGGCAAAAGATGAGAATCCTTAAATTTCAAAAGACACTGATAGAAATACTCATTTTTTGGATATCCTCCCACTCAGGGTATTTGCTGATGTGAGGGGCTGCTGGTTTAAGACCTCCTGTTCTTCTTTCTCCTGAGTCCTCATGGTATATTCTGGTTGCTTTCACACAATCCCCTTCCCTTCTGCCCTTGAGTAAAGCTCCTATCTGAGCTGTTTCTAGAATCCCTCAGAGACCAATTTGAGGGTCGGAAGCTAGCTTCAGCATCAAGAAACACACAACTACACATGGAAGGTATAATTATGGGCTGTGCTTAGGAAGACATTTCATGTATACTTTCAGGGACAGTTGTGAAAGATCTTGGCTTTTCCTTTCTTACCCACCAACCCCCTATTTTGGTGTTACGTGGGATACCAAGATGAGTAAAATATAATTCTTAATTCTTGTGCTCAAGAGGCAAGTCACATGGAGATGATGAATTATGCATTCGGATATTTACCACCTTAAATAGTGAGTGGGGTGTGCCAGGAGAGGAGTATATTTATGCTTTGGATACAGAGCAAGGAGAGCTTCCTTGTAAAAGGAGAAATTGACCAAGTTTTTATGGAGGGCATGGCCTTTTGAGTTTATCCTTGAAGGCCGAGTAAGATAGGGGGAGGAGAGCAGCAGCCAGTAGAGGAGACTATAAGCCCAGGTATGGAAGTAGCAAAAGACCTAAATGGGGAAGGGCAGCAATTTTTCTATCTTGCTTCTAGTTTTTTCTATTCTCTAACCTTATTTATAGATAAATTCATCAGATTTGGGTTTCAGTTTCCAAATGAGCATCCCCAGGACTTAACTTGCTGCATATACTTTAAGGAGAGGAAATGTTTGTTTGATTGGAGCCTCCTGTTGTCCTCTACACCTGTGGTCCTTCAGGGGGACCCATTTCCATTTCCAGTCCCATGGGAGGCAGTGACAGTCTTGCTATATCCTATTCAATCTAGTTGCTTTTGGAAAATTGCCTTTTCCCCTTCAGCCTTTCCAAGTGAGTACTCACAGGAACATTACCTATTAAGAGTATTTTTACCCATGGTCTAAAGTGGGTCAAATCTTTGCTCTGTAAGCAATCAGAAAGCAAGACATAATTTGAAACTAGGAATCCAGGTTGGGCATCTCTCCACCCTGTAGCCTGTTTGGTTGCTTATGGGAGTTAGAGATGGGCCCACTTACTTTTCCTAGATTGGTGATGGTGGGGCTTTTGAAATGGGCCTGTGCTTTTCCTGCAGAGCGAGGGCCGACCAGCGGATCACAGAATCACGCCAGGTGGTAGAGCTGGCGGTGAAGGAGCACAAGGCTGAGATTCTTGCTCTGCAGCAGGCCCTCAAAGAACAGAAGCTGAAAGCTGAGAGCCTCTCTGATAAGGTCAGTGCCCATTCCTTCTGCCTTTTAGGAGGACATCTTTATCTTCTTTTAGAAGGCATGCTCAACCCAAATTCAGGTGCAATCCATGGTCAGCATATTTCATGAACATGTATTTACTCAGTCCTGTAAAGCCATAGGATTAGGCTCTGCAATGGGACACCCTTGGTTGGCGATAGTGTGGGAGTTGTGGTAGGGACTGGTGTGTCACCGTCTGTTGGTAACTTCTTAATATCTGCCTGTCCGGGGCCCTGAGGTCTGGATTTTGGTCTCAGCACACAGCTCTCTTGTTTTCTGGCACCTGATTTCTAGACTTAATTTCTGGATTGGTTGCTAGATTTAATGTCTAGCATTCTTGGGATGTATTCAGTGGCAAGGACTAATGCTCCTTCCATTGCTGCACTCATAGGCAGCTCAGCCTCTCTCCAAGGCCAAGGGCACAAGAGGGTCTGATGGCCACTTGAGTCCTCAATATTTTATTTACATTGGAAATATACATGTCCTGTCCTGTAGCATGCCATGTTATGTTTGCAGAGTGATGTACCCGTGTTCTGGAGATTTATCTAAGTCTGGAAAGAGATTTCAAATAGATGCCCCAAGTGTTACAAAAAACAAGAATGAAGATCAAAGAAATTTCATGTATATACCCAGGCTCATACACACACACACACACACACACACACACACACACACGGATGCACTTCTTTATGCACACAAAAACACACATATAAAATAAAGCAAGAATCTGAATTTCATATTTTGTATAACTCTTTGTTATTTAATAATTATAAAAGTAATTATATGGGGTCATAGTGGCAGATCTAGAAGCTATAGAAAAGGAAAAGATGACTGGCAATCTATCTCTGTTCTAGTAGTAAATTTGTGATATTTTCTTTGCATGATATGTTTGTGCATACACACACATTTTTATAAATTTATTATTATATTTTAGACTCTTATTTACTTGAGAGAGAGCAAGAGCAAGAGAGATCACAGAGGGAGAGGGAGAAAGCAAAGTCCCTGCTGAGAAGGGAGCCTGATATGGGGTTTGATCCCAGGACCCTGAGATCAAACCTGAGCTGAAGGCAGATGCTTAGCCAACTGAGCCACCCAGGCACCCCACATTTTTATAAATTTAGATTCTTACTATGTAAACAGCTTTCTGTCTTTAAAAAAAACTACATAGAACTAAGGGCTTTTCCTCAGTTACTGAATGTTTTTTGAACATATAGTTCTAAAAAAAAACCCCAAACAACACAGAGGGACCTATTTTAATCATTCTACTTGTGTTGGAACTTTGAGCTTCTTTCAGTTTTTTGCCATGGTGTTATAAATAACACTGTGATAAATAGAAATCTTTATGGATATCCATGATTATTTTCTTATAGAAATAAAATTATTGGATTTTTAAAAAAGATTTTATTTATTCAAGAGAGAGAGAGAGAGAGAGAGAGGCAGAGACACTGGCAGAGGCAGAAGCAGGTTCCACGCAGGAAGCCTGATGTGGGACTTAACCCCGGGTTCCCAGGATCAAATCCTGGACTGAAGGCGGTGCCAAACCACTGGGCCATCGGGGCTGCCCAAAATTACTGGATTTAAGGCTAGAGTTTGCCACTCGGGAACACTCTGGAATTCTTTGATACTGGCTTACTATTTCTTTTCTTTTTACTCATGAGGAAACTAAATATATTATATAGAAGTAAATGAATCCTTTTGTGTTTAACTTGAATATTTTTTTTTATTTGATTGTTCTTATTCTGTAGCAAAGTTATGCTCATCCTTTAAGACTCCAGACATTGGGGCTCAGTTGGTTAAAGCATCCAACTCTTGATCTTAGCTCAGGTCTTGATCTCCTAGTGGTGAGTTTAAGCCCCATTGTGGGCTCCACGCTGGGGTGGGGCTTACTAAAAACAAAACAAAACAAAAAAACCTCTGGACTCCAGACATTGACATAATCTTTTCTTCACAACTGGTAAATTCAGGAAGAATTTCTCTTCTCCTATCCCCTTATCAAAAATATTATGTGACAAAGCAATCATTGTGTATATGTGTAGTTATGGGCTATTCTCTGCGTTTTTGACTTTATGTAAGATTCTTAAGAGAGTTTGTCCATTCTTTCATCCCAAGAGCTCCAATATATTACTGTGTAAATAGTAAGCATTCAGCATTTGATTATTTAATTAAATTTGGCCAAAGTGATCATCCTTGTTATAGAACTTGTCATAACTTTTTATGTGACCCATGCCTTAGAAATAATCATATTCCTATATGTCTTACCTGTGACATGGTCCTTTGTGATATACTTTTAGAAAACAATATTTATTTATTTATTGAAAGATTTTATTTATTCGAGAGAGCGAGCATGCCGTGTAAGAGTGAGTACAAGTTGGGGAGGAGCAGAGGGAGAGGGAGAAGCAGACTCCTTGCTGAATGTGGGGCCCTATCCCAGTACCCAAGCCAAAGGCAGATGCTCCACTGACTGAGCCAACCCAAGCACCCCTAGAAAACAGTATTTATTTGTTTTGTTTTTTTGAAAAAAAAATTTATATTCTGATCTTCAGACCTTGATTTTTTTAATGTGAAGGTTTTTGGATATTTTCATAAGTCATTAGCATCTAACATTCCTAAATATGATGTCATGGCCAATTTTTCCAAATGCCCAGCTCAATGACCTGGAGAAGAAACATGCCATGCTTGAAATGAATGCCCGAAGTTTACAACAGAAACTGGAGACTGAACGAGAGCTCAAACAGAGGCTTCTGGAAGAGGTGAGTGTAAGATATCTAAGAAATAGAGCCAGGGGGGATTCTGAAGGTGAAAATTTGTTGTGTTTGGGTGGTTAGATCCAGATTAGACATTCAAATTTCAAAGTTTGAATTTCTGAGGAACAGTAAGGTGGTCACTTATTACTTTTTTGAAGGTATTTAACATGTCCAAGGAATGTGTCGCGAAGCCCAGAGGGTCTTTGTCACTTGTATCCTCTCACAAGATGCTTAAAAGAATGTTGAGCACAGATGAATATGTGCCAAATGGAAGTTTATTAAATATACAGGTGACTGAATATTGCATTAAATTGTTCTTTTAGAGTTAATATCTAAAGTACATTAAGTTTTCAGGCTGATAGTATATCTACACAAATTAACTTCATGCACAGGGCAGGGACTTGATCAGATTTATGCTGAGGACTAAACTTCATGAAGACTTTGAACATTCATTTAATTCAATTACAAAAACTATGCCCTGCCTTTGAGATGTAGAATGAACAGCTCAAATTGATCTCTGAACCCATCCCTCATATTATTTCCTGGCCCTTTTAACAGAATTCTGAAACTCTCTCTTTAAGTTGATGACTATTTCCCGCTCCCAACCAACTCCCTCCCTACATGGTGAATCACTAATGATTCTGCTTTGTTCATTAGAATTGACCAACTAGGACAAATATACTTTATAGAGGTATTTAATGAGAAACAAATCTCAAGAGTGTTCTTTTTTTTTTTTTTTTTTAATTTTTATTTATTTATGATAGTCACAGAGAGAGAGAGAGAGAGAGAGGCAGAGACATAGGCAGAGGGAGAAGCAGGCTCCATGCACCGGGAGCCTGATGTGGGATTCGATCCCGGGTCTCCAGGATTGCGCCCTGGGCCAAAGGCAAGCGCCAAACCACTGCGCCACCCAGGGATCCCTCTCAAGAGTGTTCTATTTAACCATGGGGAGCCTGATAGTTCAGTTAACTGGATAACCGGTTCTGGCTAGTTGAGGTTTTATTATATGATCCCTTCCAAAGAGCTCTGCTGATAGAAAGAATAGTGCTAAATTATTGACTTTGAAAAGTGTGATGAAAATTTTGCAGGTGAGTATGAAGTATTTTACAGAATGATACTTTGAAAAAAATGGCTGGGAGTTCTGGAGATGGATGGTGGTGATGGTTGCCTAACAATGTGATGGTCTTTACTGCTAGTGAACTGTACACTGAAAAATGGTTAAAAAGGTAAACTTTATGTATGTTGTATCACAGTAAAGATTTTAAAAATAAAATTAATTGTATCTACACGGAAGTTCATGAAAGGCAGCAATAAGAACACTGTAATAAAAATTTTTTTAATCTACTTGGTGGTCAAGTAGAGAATGATGGTCTTTTATCTGGAATGAATAGGCAATGTACCCGCTTTAGGCACATGTTGGAAACAGAACAGAAATAATCAATGATCTTGCCTGCCCTATTTTCCTTCTGAGGAAAGAGAGTTGGTTCTGACAGCTCAATACTTTGGTCCAAGGTTACATGGTGAGTCAGTGACAAGGCTTGGAATAGCACGCTGGGATCCTGATTCAGTCCCCTCTTTCTCACTTCTAAACGACATAAGAACATTTCTAGCTTCTCAGTCTGCACCTCACAGATAGATTTTTGAGCATAGACATCTGGCTGACACTGAGTTTGAGGCAGATTTTGCTGACAGCTGAAACCATTATGAAACAGAGAATGATACTTATTGTCCAGAATGTGGTTAGGATCCTTGGTTGTGGTGTACACTTTATAAGCATGTGACCAAGACTTAACCTGAGTGTTCTCTTTTTTAAAATGATTTTTGATGTAAACACCTGATTAATCATGATCACAGTGAAAATGTAAAACATTTTTATCATCTAAAAAAGTTCCCTTCTAGCTGATACCTTCTGACCCTGGCCCCAGGTACCCACCAATCTGTTCTTTGTCACTACCGATAACTTTCTTTTCTAGAATTTCCTAGAAGTAGAGTCATACTATATATACTCTTGTATCTGGATTCTTTATTTATTTATTTTTTAATTTTTATTTATTTATGATAGTCACACACACACACACAGAGAGAGAGAGAGAGAGAGAGGCAGAGACACAGGCAGAGGGAGAAGCAGGCTCCATGCACCAGGAGCCTGACGTGGGATTCGATCCTGGGTCTCTAGGATCGCTCCCTGGGCCAAAGGCAGGCGCCAAACCGCTGCGCCACCCAGGGATCCCTGGATTCTTTATTTTTTTAAAAAAATTCTTAAAAAGATTTAGAGAGAGAGTGTGCGAATGAGGGGAGGGGTAGGAGGAGAGAGAGAAGGAGAGAGAGAATCTCAAGCAGACTCCGAGTCGAGCATGGAGCCCAGTGTTTAACCAACTGAGCCACCCAGGCACCCATGGATTCTTTGGTTAAGTATGCTTTTGTGAAATATCCATGCTGGTGAATGTACTAGCAGCTCATTCCTTTTTATTGCTAAGCAGTAATTTGTTGTATGGATATTCCATAATTTATCTATTCACCTGTTGATGAACCTTTAAATAGTTTCTAGTTTTTAGTTATTATAAACAATTCTGCTCTGAAAACTTGTGTGTAAATCTTTGTATGTATAATATTTTCATTCCTTCAGGAGGAGAATTGCTGGGTCACGTGTATGTTTGTAACAAAATGCTACACCCAACAAAATGGTTGAGTGTAGCAAAATGGCTCCATTTTGCTACACCCAACAGCAGTTTCAACCCCACAATGCTTTGTTTGTATTGATTGCCCTTTCTAGTGTGTGTATTACAGTATCACATCGTGACTTTAATTTACATTTCTTTAATAATGAAGGATAAACATCTTTTCATGTGTTTGTCATTCATTTATCTTCTTTTGGGAAGTATAAGTTCAAATCTTTTGGGTAGTTACTTCTGAGTAAAGTTTTTAAAGATTTCTTCATAATAACATTTTGCCAGATGTATGTATGGTGAATCTTTCACCCAGTCTGTAGTTTGCCTTGTCTTTTAAAACAGTATTTTTCAAAGAGCAAATGTTTTTAATTTTTATGAAGTCAAATTTATCAGTTTTAAAAAATGGTTTGTATTTTCTGTGTCCTATTTAAGAAATCTATGCTTATCCTAAAGTTGAAGATATTTTCTTCTCTTTGCACTCCTAGAAGTTTTATAGTTTGAGCTTTTATATGTAGGCCTAGGATGTATTTTGAATTACTTTTTATGTATGGTATGAGAGTAGAGGTTCACTATTTTTTTTTTTTTTTGAGGTTCACTATTTTTCAGAGCTATCCTGTTACTCCAGTGCCATGTTGAAAAGACTATTTTTTTCATTAGATTTTCTTGACACCTTTGTCACAAAGCCATCTGCATGTCTATGCTTATTTCATTACCAGATCATCTGATTATAACACATCTTGAAGTCAAGATATATTATAGTGTGTATGTTTTATCATAAGTGTACTCTTTAATCACCATCCCCTATTTCTCCCATCCTCCCATTCACCTCCTCTCTGGTAACCATCAATTTGTTCTCCATAGAGAAGTCTATGGAGACTTCTATATGCCTATTTCTTGGTTTTTCTTTATTTTTTTGTATTTGCTCATTTGTTTTCTTTCTGAAATTAACTCAAGTGTCCTCTTCATTAGGTATAGAGACTTGTAAATGGGCCCAGAATCACAGTCTCAGAGTTGGGAAGTTTTTTATGTCATGGAGCCCAAATTCCTAGCCTTTGTTCCATTGATCTCTTCATCCCTGCCCCAGGCAGACTTTGCTAATGGATATTTCTCCGAAATCTTTCCTCTTGGTCCTGAAATGGCTTCAGAAGCTTTTTTGACATGGCACTTGACAGCCATCATCAGTCCATTGGAGGTGATGCCAAAGATGAAAGCCCATTGCGAATTCTGGTCAAATTAACCTGCTGCCTAAGGCCTAACATTCCCCACCAGTGGGCCTGGTTGAACCTCAGCCTGAGTGCACAGTGCCTTTGGACATCCCAACCCATTTTTTCCAGCAACTTTAATTCTCAGAAAGTCCTGTCTCATTTTGAATTAAAGCCTGTAACTTCCAACCGTTGGTTCAGTTTCATTGAAACACTTGAAAATAGAGCAGTCTGATATTTACAACCAAACTAGGGGATTAATACTGATTAATAATCAAATTACTTGATTAATAATTTTAAAACTAATGTTTAATTAGCAAATGCCAGGTGCCCTTTTGAATATTTTCCATGAATTGGCCCATACATTTCTTGCAACAGTTTTTTTTTTAATATATATTTTTTTATTTTTATTCATGATAGTCACACACAGAGAGAGAGAGAGAGAGAGAGGCAGAGACACAGAGGGAGAAGCAGGCTCCATGCACCGGGAGCCTGACGTGGGATTAGATCCCGGGTCTCCAGGATCGCGCCCTGGGCCAAAGGCAGGCGCCAAACCGCTGTGCCACCCAGGGATCCCCTCTTGCAACAGTTCTATGAGATAACTACTTTTATTATCTCTTGGACAGTCAGCTAGATACCTAAGTAGCTCTCCCATTCTATATCACCTTCTCTTTCCTAAGAGAAACCTTTCAAGTCCCTCCAAATTTGAAATGTTCTTTTCTGGTAGATTTATCTTTCCAAAGAGAGTTTCTAGAAGTCCACATGGTCTGAACAACATGGAGTAGAGTGGGATATCACCAGCTCTATTATGACTGTAAGTCTCTGCCAATTACCCTGGGCTCTTTGGGTAGTTTTATCACACCACCGACACTCACTGACCTGTTACATCACCACCAACCCTTCCATAGGTTTTTAAAATAAATGTCTTTATATTCTGTGTTTATCAGTCAGTGTGTATGTGTGTGTGTATAAGTTTTTATTTATTTGAGAGAGCATGAGCAGGACAGGGGAGAAGCAGTGGGAGAAGCAGTGGGAGAAGCAGTGGGAGAAGTAGTCTCTCCACTGATCAGAGAGCCCCACATGGGTCTTGATCCCAGGACTCCAAGATCATGACCTGAGCTGAAGGCAGACGCTTAACACTGAGCCACCCAGGCACCCCTAGCAGTTGGTGTTTTTAAAAATACTGTCCTTTTGAACTTTCTCTGGTTGGTTTTGGTCCATCCTTTCAGCCACCAGGGTTGTTTGGTGCTCTGGTTCTGTGATCCAGCTCCTTCCTGCCAGTCTCCTGTCACCCATGTAAAACTGTTGGACAGCTGAAAGCACAGAGGTAATGCTCTCCTTCCAGTCTAACACTGACCTGTGAATAGCCCCCATTTGCGTCTCTCTGGGAAGCAGGTAAATGGCTTTGAAAAATATTCCACTGAGCAACCTGCCACTCTTGTTTTATTATAGTAAACAAGCAGCCTGTTTCTTGGAAAGCTAACGGACAGTTGATGCATTTCTTCTAGAGAAATATTTTGGGCTCGGCTGTCACCAAACCAATTCTTGTCCCAGCTCCTGTTTCTCTGCTTCCTGCCTAGTAATTAATGTTGTCCTAAAATAGTGGGAAGAAACTAAAGAGGGTAATTTGCGGAAATCACTTGCGCTGTAGGGGGCTGATCGCTCTCTTTAAGACATAATCTTAGCTGTTTTCTCTGCCGCCCTCCCACCCCCATATTTTAGGGGTTTCTGTGTGTGTGTGTGTGTGTGTGTGTGTGTGTGTGTGTGTGTTTTAAGATTTTATTTATTTATTCCTGAGAGACACACAGAGACAGAGGGAGAAGCAGGCTCCCTGTGGAGGGCCTGATGCTGGACTTGATCCCAGGACCCTGGGACTACCACCTAAGCCCAAGGCAGTTGATCCACCACTGAGACCCCCAGGTGCTCCAGATTTCTGTGGTTTGATTCAGAAATTCCAGGTTGGGATACAGGCCAGATGATCTCTGGTTGCTGGTGGCTGACAGTATCTCTTGCTTTATAGAGGACTGATGGGAGACTGGTGGAGGAGGTGAACAGGAGAGAACAGGTGGGGAACAGAAAGGAAAGCCTGAACTAGATGGCAGGAAGGAAAGAGAGAGAGAAAGAAAAAGAGAGAATGAATGAATGAATATATCTGGTAGGTTGGGGCATGGTGCTTAGTATGTTACCCAGTTGGGGAGGGATTATCCTCACTTTCAGATGAAGACACTGAGGCTTTTAGAGACAAGATGAGCTAGCTGCCCGTGTGGTCCTATGACTGCTAAGTGTTTGAACCAGCATTTATCCTAGAGTCTGCAGCATTGCAAAGCCCAGGTTCATCTCATCACACCATGATGCCTCAAGGAATCCACTTCCCCTCAAGAGGAAGGGCCATGGAGGAATGGAGATGGAAAGAGAAACAAAACATAGGTGGAGGGAAGCGAGATGGGATGTAGAGGGTCAGCAAATTCTGGAGTTGGCAGTGGCACTCGGCCTTTTGGGGCTGAGAGCACAGAGATTTGCCATTGCCTCTTGGGAAATGCCCATGGTGTTTACTGCTCTTTAGGAGCTGTGTCCTTGAGTCTGCAGAGAGTCTAGGCCAACAGGGGAGGGAGTATTAGGGCCACCGCTAGGGTGGTTAGATTGTCACCCAGGGGTCGGACAACATCAGGCAGAGTCTCATCAGAATAGCTGCTCTTTGCTGCTTTTTTTTGGAAACAGAAGCATTTTAGGAAAGAGAGCCATAAAGAGAGAGCATCTTTATAGCTTGCCTTATTTTCTGGTTGACTTCCATTGTAAAAATTGGAGAGAGATTTCCAGCACAAAACTATTTCTCTAAAGCCCTAAAGTGATCCCCCTGCCCCCAGGTTTTACTGACTCATGTGCAGAGTCTGGGCCCTTCCTCCTCCTCCCTCCCCATACTGCAACAGTATCTCCTGTGACTGTGGCTATCTGTGTACTGGTTGGGAGTCCCTTGCCTTGACAAGGCACTCCTTATGTTAGAGATGACATGATTCCCCTTTGTGCATCCACACTGCTGAACAGGTGATGTCTCACAATAGCAAAGCAAAGCTAAGGACAAATTGGAGCTTAGTTGTCATGGCAGTAAGTCACAGCATCTTCGATGTCCAGTCAGATGGGCCAAATTTCCTTAACTGTAACTGACTGGAAAGCCAGACACGCCAGCCTTCCTCTCACAGTGGGGATCCTGTAACCTGCTGGCCATGAGAGACTTCTGGGCAAATTCTTTTTCACCGTGCCATGCATCCATTTGGGACAGAAGACAATCAGTAATTCTGGAACGAGATGATTTCAGAAGCCAAGATTTGATACCATGCCAGAAGTTAGTTTGGTAACAAGAACAGTGGGGGAATGAGTTGTATTGTCCATGGTATCGAGACTGTGTCTGACCTTTCTCCCCACTAGCAAGCCAAATTACAGCAGCAGATGGACCTGCAGAAGAATCACATCTTCCGTTTGACTCAAGGGCTGCAAGAAGCTCTGGACCGGGCTGATCTGCTGAAGACAGAAAGGAGTGATCTAGAATACCAGCTAGAAAACATTCAGGTGAGAACCAGCAAAGGGAATTTACTTAAAAACTGTCTGTGGAGGCGAAGCATGATGGCTAAAAGCCACCTGGTGAAATGGCCACTATCTTTATATTGTATACTATTGTGTATTTCTCCCAATATTTCATTATGAAAATTTCCAAACCTTCAGGGAGGTTGAAAATACCTATAATGACTAGCTCAGAGATTCTAGTATGAACCCCTGGCTGTTTTTACTTTTCCATATACTTATCCATCTCTGTTTGTTTTTTAGTGGGGTTTTTTTTTTTTTTTTTTTTTTTTTTTTTTGGCTGTAAGGATAGGACCTAGTAAGTAAATAGTGGCTCAGTGGAGTTTGGGTTGAATTTTCATATGCTAGTATCCTCACGACATTTTTTTTTATTTTCATAAAGTACCAAATTTAAAAGCATCCTTCCTTCTTTGGCTGAGCTTATTTTTTTCTTATGGATTTTCAGGTTCTCTACTCTCATGAAAAGGTGAAAATGGAAGGTACTATTTCTCAACAAACCAAACTCATTGATTTTCTGCAAGCCAAAATGGACCAGCCCGCTAAGAAGAAAAAGGTGAGTCCTAGTGTTTGAAAAGCAGGGAGTTTTTGCTCAGGGATCATGATTCATTAAATACTGTTGTGATAGATAATTATAGAAACATCAAAGAAAACAAAATACAGGTTTTCTTGTTTTATATTGGGTGGAAAATAGGTCTTGAGATAGAATAGTCCTTACTTAGAAAGGATGTCATTATCAAGTCTGTAACTCATGACTTTGTGTTCATGGCCTTTAAAATTGTAGTGCCTGTCTCTGATAAGAAAGTGATTTTTTTTTCCTTTTTCATTTTCTAAGCAGCTGGGGTGAGGGTGATAGCACAGAGAAAGGTTTACACGGAGGTCATTATACAAGACTCCAGAGGGATTAGCAGGTCACAGGTACAGTGCTGGAGAGAGATTATAGGTCATGTGTGTGGGATTCACAACAGAGAGGTGTTCTCAGTTCTGTAGAAGGATTCTTAGGGCACATGTACAGGATTTTAGAAAAGACTCAAAATTACCTGGCCCAGTCCTTTTGATTGGCAAAGGCCTAGAAAGAGACCAGCAACCAGGGAGTTGAGGTGACTGACTCACCAAAAGTGCCTGACCAGATAGTTCTGCCCTCCACTGAGTGCTGCTCCATCCCTTTAAAATCATGGTAGACCAATTAAAAACAATGACCAAAAAGGAACCATGGGGAGGGTCATATGTAGATGCACTTGGGAAGACTTTTTACTACCTCGAAAACATGCTTCCCTAAGCCACTGAAGCCCTTCTTAATAGGTTTGGCCAAGTGTTCTCAGTTGGAAAAGGTCTCTAAGGAGCTTGCAGTTGCCTTCTAAAGGCATTCCTGCCCCGGGGGAACAGGGCAGCCCTCCTGTGACTTGGAGTACCCGAGAGAGGGCTGGAGTGGGCCGTGTTCCCTGCGCTGTCTTGACCATTAGGGGTGAGAGCAGTCTCCTGTGGTGGCTGCAGGGGAGGGATGTTCTGGTATACCATGTGATTGTTTGTATTAATGATATTGAATATTTATTTATGATTTTGAATCTTTTTTATCTAAGCAGCGAATTGTTATCTGATTATGTCATGTGATGTAGTTAGGGTGTTTCCATTTATTTTTGGATTTTTTTTCCCCTGGTCACATTATTCCCTGTTTATCTTTTGCCCTTCATGTGCAGTCCATGTTTCCATTTGCTTGCTTTTTTTTTTTTTTTTTTTTTGAGTAAGCCCCTTGTTTTGATATCATTTCTGTATTCAGGTATTTGGTCTTTTTTTTTTTTTTTTTTTTTTTTTTTTTTTAACATTCACCTCTGTGTCTTGTAACTAAGTGTCATGAGACAAACGCAAAGCAAGAGTGATTTCTGAACCATCCCTCCTGACTCCATCCTCCACTTCCATTTTTTGAGGGTAAAGACTCAGGAAATGGCTCTCCTTCTTGGGAAGTGCTAAAGGAAGAGGTGGTGGCAGTTCAAGCATCTTGAACCCTCTTGTTGAAAGTTTCCGAAACCCTATTTTTTTCCAGCCGGCTGGGATGGGCTGTGGCTCAGTCCCCCTTCCCCCCCTTCACATGCCATTTTTACTAAATCCACTTACAGTGAGTATGCTCCTGGCTTTCGTGGTTTGCTCCTCTTGAGACAGAGTTCCTTTAGCTAGTTTAAAGTGCCAGTTTCCAGGAGTTAGGAGATATCTCTGTTTCCATTGCTAGGGTTTATTTAGTCGACGGAAAGAGGACCCTGCTTTGCCCACACAGGTTCCTCTGCAGTACAATGAGCTGAAGGTGGCTCTGGAGAAGGAGAAAGCTCGCTGTGCAGAGCTAGAGGAAGCCCTCCAGAAGACTCGCATCGAGCTCCGGTCTGCCCGGGAGGAAGGTAGGGGCACTCTCTATGCCACATCTGTGGAAAAGGCAGAGGACCCATCTCAAGCAGATAGGTTGTACTAGTTTAGCATGTACTTATGGCCCAGAAGCTCTCAGTCCAGATGACCCAAGTCTGAAAAGTTCAAAGCGTCCTTGGCATTTCCCATTTGGCACAATGCGTGTTCCTTTGGTCTTGGGTCCTTGAAAGACAGCCCAGGGGCAGTCCACGTGGTTTTGGCCTCTTGGTGACCCAGCTAACCAGAAGGCATTGGACTGGTCTTTCTCCAGCTGCCCACCGGAAGGCCACAGACCATCCGCACCCATCTACGCCAGCCACCGCGAGGCAGCAGATTGCCATGTCTGCCATCGTGCGGTCACCTG
Source organism: Vulpes vulpes (assembly GCF_048418805.1). Lineage (NCBI taxonomy): Eukaryota > Metazoa > Chordata > Mammalia > Carnivora > Canidae > Vulpes > Vulpes vulpes. Next base: position 15,896,337 of record NC_132789.1, on the reverse strand, counting down.
AGCACCAGCCCAGTGCCATGAGCCTGCTTGCCCCACCATCCAGCCGCAGAAAGGAGTCATCAACTCCAGAGGGTACGTTCTCAAGGAGCCACCGGGTTTTTGTTGAAAACTGTTTTTAATTGACTAAGAAAATGCAGACCTGTGGTAAAAGTGACAAGTAATAATACTAAGGATAAGAATACTCAAGAGTAAGAAGTCCATCTTCTTCCCCATCCCAATGCCAGTTCCCTTAGCCAGAGACCACCACTATATTCTTCCAGCAATAGTTCATGCATGTAAGCACACGTCATGTTATTCATGTATCTTATCTAATTATGTTTAAAGAGTATGAGAAAATAGGCATATTTTCCTCAGCCTTTTTTTCTGTTACAAATACCATAGCACACTATGCTATACCCTGCTCTTTCTTTTCCTTAAAATATTAGAGTGTTTATAAATACATATGAATCAACTTTGTCCTTTGAGAGGGCTGCGTGGTATTCACTGGTGTGGTTACATGGTTAACCTATGAAAGCAGATGCCTGTTGTCAGGCATTTAGGTTGTTTCCAGTCTCTCCTTACCAGGAGCACCCTGTAGTGAAATCCTGCACCTCTGTGGCTGCTACAGTCATAGGATCAGTTCTTGCAAAATGACTCACTGCATTAAAGATTTTTTGCGTTTCGAGTTTTGGTAGTCTTCCACTTTATATTCTTACCAACAGCATAAGAAGTTTTCTTTGTGTTCTTAAAAGTACTCTGTTCACCTAGAGAGGAAAAAGACTTAAAAAAAAAAAAAGGCCAGGTTGTGAGGGTGATCTGGCTGGGACATTGGTCACCCCAGTGATCACCAGGGTGGATTCGGCTGATCCGGCTAGCTAGGCAGGTGTCCCCTTCCTCCCACAGTGCTCTGTGTGCATGCTCGGTTAAAGGGGTTGCCCTTCCCTGATAGAGGAGGGCTGTTCTTCCGTCAAGGGTATATGAGTAGCTACGCTCCCCTGCTGGAACCTCCAAACAAGCTCTCAAGGTCCCTTTGTAGGAGAACATCAGGTGGTCAAGTTTCTAAGATTCCAGATACATCCAAATGAGACACTGTGTATGGCAGTCTGCCTTTAAGAAAAAAAAAAAAAAAAGGCCAAGGAAGGTGGTTTTGCAAGGTCTTAGGGGATTGTAGAGCGGAGCTGTGGGTTAGCGTCATAGCACCACAGTATAACTGATTTTAGTTGCAAATCTCGATGGCATTTTGGTGTGTCCATGGTTTTTCTTTGGTGATGATGTGCTCTTGTTTCCTATGTTTCCATAACACTTTGAATCAAAAACTTTACCCTTTAGAGTCATGGTGATGGTGATGGTAACGCAAGGGGAAGAAAATAGTTTCCGACCGTAGTGTCCATTGAAAGGGCTTCATAGAGCAGCAGCCTGCGAGCTTCCTCAGACCCCAGGCACCTCCTTCCCATGTGCCACATGTTCATGGTGTCAGAGTGCTTTCACGCCATTTATTCCTTACAACTTTCTGGTAAAGGATGGGAGGCAGTGTTCTGTGGAGAACTTGATTTGAACTCAGAAATTTGGATTCTGAGCTTTTCTGTTCAAAGCTGTCTTTAATAAGGTCACTATGGAGAGGGAGGCCATAGAATGGGAGGGGGAGCAACCTAGTTCTTTTAAAGACTGGAATATAAATGTAAGAATTAGATTTTTAAGGCTTAAAAGGAGGTTTTCATGAAAGAACAGGACACAAAGGGAGAAATCTTCAGTCAGTTTATATATCTAATAACTAGAAATGTTGTAATTCAGAATTGATTTTGAAACTGAATTCTGAAAACTTCTACGTACGAGAGTTCATCTGGAAAACAAAGCTTTGATGATTGATTAAAATATTTACAAACATTTAACTCAAAAGCATGTTTCTTTATGCCCACAAACATCTTTGCTATCAAATAGCCTATCTTATGCCAGTAATACATTCTTTAAAAATACTCAATTTCCAATAACTGGATAATGGAGATTTTAACTTGATTCATATAAATCTAGTTGGATCTGTTCGTGTTAAGATAGTTTCATAGTCTACCTAATCCGCTGTAATGGTTTTTTAGCAGCTTTATTGAGATGAATTAACACACCATACAGTTCACACTTTTGAAGCATATGATGTTTTTTATCAAGTGCACAAGCTTGTACAGTCATCACATTGTAATGTTGACATTTTTGGCCTCAACCTTTCCCTCTCCTTTATAGCACCCTCCTGGTTAGCAGACCCTCTGCATTCTCCCCTCTGCCCTGACCTCTGGCAGCCACTAAGCCAAATAGATTTGCTATTCTAGACATTTCATATAAATGAAATCATATCATCTTTTTTTTGTATCTGGCTTTCATTGAGCATAATGCTTTTGAGATTCACCCATGTTGTAGCATTTATTAGTTCTTCACCTTTTCTGGTTGAGTTATATTCTGTTGTATGATAGCACATCTTGTCAGTTAATCCACTAGTAATCATTTGGGTTGTTTCCACTTTTAGGCCATTATAAATAATGTTGCTGTGAACATTGTATGTTGTGGCTATGTATGTTTCCAGTTCTCTTGGGGATATACCTAGGAAGGGAATCGCTGGGTAATCCTAAATTTAACTTTTCGAGGGACTGCCAAACTGTCTTCCAGAGTGGAGTGGCTATATCATTTGACGTTCCCATCAGCAGTGTATGAGGGTTCTAATTTCTCCACATCTTCACCAACAGTTGTTTCCTTCACAGATGTCCTAGTGGGTGTGAAGTAGAATCTCATTGTGCTTTTGATTTGTGTTTTTCTAATAACTAATAACGTTGACCATCTTTTCATGTGCTTTTCGGTCATTTATTTATTTTCTTTGGAGAGATGTCTAGTCAGATCCTTTGCCTATTTTAAAGTTGGGTTTTTTGTCTTTTTATTACTGAGTTGTAAGAGCTTTTTATATATCCTAGCAACAAGTCCTTTGTCAGAGATATGATTTACAAATATTCTTTCCGATTCTGTTTTTTTTTTTTTTTTTTTTTACTTTCTTGATGGAGCTATTTGTAGCACCTAATGATTTTTTAAAAAAAATTTTCCTTCAGAATTCAGTCGGCGTCTTAAGGAGCGCATGCACCACAATATTCCTCACCGATTTAACGTAGGATTGAACATGCGAGCCACAAAGTGTGCTGTGTGTTTGGATACTGTGCACTTTGGGCGCCAGGCATCCAAATGTCTTGGTAAGAGCAGTTGTGCATTTGCAGTGGGCACTTGCATGTCTCTACCTAAACAGATCTATCTGATGGGGGTGGGTTTTTTTTTTCTTTTTTCAAGATTTATTTATTTATGTTACAGCAGGAATGGGAGGGGTAGAAAGAGAGGGAGAGACAATTTTAAGCAATGTCTGCACTGAGCAGAGAGCCCGATGCAGGCAGGACTTGATCTCACAACCCTGAGATCACAACCTGAGCCGAAACCAAGAGTTGGACACTCAACCAACTGTGCTACCCAGGAACCCCTGTTTTTTTTTTTTTTTTTTTTTTTTAATTTTTTCATCCTATAGTGCATTCATTTTCAAGCTTTTAGTTTCAGTGGGAGGCCTCTATTTTTCCCCTGTTAAAGGAATGAGCTTATCCATGTTTCCAGCTCATGTCTCCCCCTCCCTTTGCAAAATGCCTGTGCTTTGCTGATTTCTAGCCTCCCTTCCTCCCCCTTCCCTTTTTTGCCAGGTTGCTCTCTCCCTACTTTTAGGCTGTGTGCTGGCTCCAACTGAACTGTGCAAACAGGTCCCTTACACACTTGTTTGTAGCAGCTTGGGGAGAATCCAGGAACATTGTGTTGAGAGCACTTGGCTCTCTGTAGGGGCCTGGCTTCTGGGAAAGCTTAGGGATTCCCCGGGTGATGGGGCCTGGCTGGGGCTTGGCTGGCAGAGGAAATAACGGGCCAGGGTCAGCCAAGGTGTTTTCAGCTTGTTCGCTGCTTTTCCCCAGAATGTCAGGTGATGTGTCATCCCAAGTGCTCCACGTGCTTGCCAGCCACCTGTGGCCTGCCAGCTGAGTATGCCACACACTTCACTGAGGCCTTCTGTCGTGACAAAATGAACTCACCGGGGCTTCAGACCAAGGAGCCCAGCAGCGGCTTACACCTGGAAGGGTGGATGAAAGTGCCCAGGTATTGTGGCAGGGTGCCTTGGGCTGGGTGCCAGGTGCTGGTGAAGGCGCCACCCCTGAAATATGCCACCCTGGAATAAGGGTTATTTTGAACCAAAGGGACTTGACAAACAGCAGATCTCAGAAGGACACTCTGACCTCCTCTTTCTCTTCTAAAAGTAGGAGATAAAAGCAGCCTTCCCTTATCCAGGAGGAAAGAAATATTATCACCAGAGACAGGGAGTCAAGGCCTGCAGAGAGAACTCTTTGCAAAGAAACCTTGTTAAAGTAACCCCTTATCTTCTTTCCACCTCCCCATGACATGTTCGTTGCCTTTTCATAATCATGAGTCTTTGTTGAAGCCAGTGTACCAACACTTAGGTCTGTCCACTTTCTGGGCCTTTATTGTCTGGTGGAGACACCCAGATATATATGTAAAATAAAATGCGTACACCGTCCTTCTGTTGCTCTGTCTGCCACCAGTGGAATTCCTGGGCCAGCCACAGGCCCTCCAAGGGTAGAAGGGAGCTTTGCCGCCCCTGACACGAAGGCCCCGACTGCTCTCGTTCCCCAGGATGCTTTCTAGAGAAGCATCTCGGCTATGGTCCCCTCTCCCCCTCCTCCTTCCTGAGGATCTTCCAGCTCCACAGCCTCATTCTTGTTCATCCCTATTTCCCCAGGAATAACAAACGAGGACAGCAAGGTTGGGACAGGAAGTACATTGTCCTGGAGGGATCCAAAGTCCTCATTTATGACAATGAAGCCAGAGAAGGTAAATTAATAATTCAGGGGGATGTTTCTGTGCACGTGGTTGACCCAGGTCTCCCAGTCTTGGCGTGAAGGCTTTGGTTTTTCAGACTGCGTTGCGAGCCTTCTACGATTTTCCATTTTTGAAAATTCAAAGCCAAATGACTTCGCTAAAGGTTATTGGTACGATACTCACGTCTATAGGTCTCCCCTCTGAAGAACCTGCAGGGTGCTGCCCTGAAGAGTCTACCTGCTAATACACCTTCAGAGAACTTCTGCCTCAGTCAACTAACCCATAAATCCGCATCGGCATCAGAAATTTGACTGTGCTACTCATCTGACACACTTTATTTTGTTTTTATCTTCCCTCTCCGCCTTCTCTGCACACCTTTTTCCCTCCTCTGTTCTCGTGCGCCTCTCTTTCCACGCATACTCTGTCTCTCTTGCCCTGTCTCTGTCTCTGTCTCTCTCTTTTCTTCTTTCCTTCCGTTGTTCTTTGTTCCTGTTCTTTTGGTTTTCTTTCTGCCCTTCCTCTTTGCACCAAGCTGGACAGAGGCCGGTGGAAGAATTTGAGCTGTGCCTTCCCGACGGGGATGTATCTATTCATGGCGCCGTTGGTGCTTCTGAGCTTGCAAATACAGCCAAAGCAGGTGAGGGGGAGTGGGAGAGCCCACCCCAGGGGCACGCTGGGCTTGGTAAATCAGCTGGGGTGGAAGGGGCCACTGTCCCCGGCTCCCCTGTCATAGGGGGCTGGCAGGGGCGGTGGGGGTAGCAGATTGCTGACACCTCCAGCCCTCCCCTCCCCCCCCCCCCCCCCCCCCCGCGTGGGAGTGAAAGAAAGCCACAGCCAACCCCTGCTCTCTGTCTGATGCCCTAGATGTCCCTTACGTGCTGAAGATGGAGTCTCACCCACACACCACCTGCTGGCCCGGGAGAACACTCTATTTGCTGGCTCCCAGCTTCCCTGATAAACAGCGCTGGGTCACCGCCTTAGAGTCCGTTGTCGCAGGTGGGAGAGTTTCTAGGGAAAAAGCAGAAGCCGATGCTGTGAGTATGAAGACAGGCACTGGAGCTTGTCTTTGTTAAGTGGGCTGACGTGGGAGCTGACCAGAGTGGTGGGAGCCCTGTTGCTGCCTCCCCAAGGAGCATTGGCCTGGCACTGTCATGACGGGGACTCTTGTGTGACCAAGACACGGGCTCTTCACTGGCTTGTCTGGCATCACAAGCCCTCCCTCTGCAGCACTTTAGCGTGGGGGTGTCAGCGCCGTTAGCCAGCTCTTGGTCATGGCAGCAAACGTACTCGTAAGGAGATCCTCTCTCTCTTGTTTACCCTGATGAGTTTATTTGAAGACTTGAGTTGCAAGCACTTGGCCATGAAGCAGCACAAAAGTCTGCCGAAACCATGCCAACTCCGGGAAGGCTTTTCATAACCTTCTCCATAGCTTCCACATGATCTGCTCTTCTGTAGGCAGGTTCAGTATCCTACTTATCCTTAAGACGTTAGAGTCGTAGGTGTGCCTTGATTGGCATCACTCCTCCTGGAAAGTTCCAGGATATAAACAGGGCTCCTTGCTCATTGGCACTTTCTCAACCAAAGGCCAAACACTGGGCTCTTAGTAAACACATTCAGTGTTTGCAAAGGCCAACTTCTTACACATGAGCCTCCTGAGAGGAGCTTGACTCACCGGGTGGACCTGTTTTGATGATTTGTTGTGTTGTTACCTGTGTGAGCCTTTTATTGAAATCCACATTAATATGTGTACAATAGGACTGTGACTGTATTTCCTACGAGTTTCTGTCTGCGTGGGTTCAGGTAAAGAGATTCAGAAGCTGCTTCACTGCTGACACTGTGCTTTGTACTTTTGCTGCAGCCTGGAGGGGAAGGAACCTTCCATGTGGCTTATTAACCCTCTGCAGGTGAAATCCCTTTAGCGTCAGTTTATTTCCCAGCACAGAAAATCTCTCAGTGTCTACTTGCTCATTTATTTTTGCGTCCAAGCTGAACTGTAACTCTGATGCTAATTAACAACTGCCCTGGAGATACCAGTAACATTCATGTTTGGCCTTTTGAGCTCAGATCAAAACATGGGGCAAGCCAAGAGCAAATGTATGTTTCTGGCATTTTCAGGAGTAACCTTCCTTTCTTCCTGGCACCAAACTTCTCCCTGTTCTTGCTTTTGTCTCTCTGGATGGTTTGATCGTGAACACTTCAATCTTACTGTGTCGTTTTCTTTCTTTATTTCTTTTTGTCCCAATATGTAAAGAAATTGCTTGGAAACTCCCTGCTGAAACTGGAAGGTGATGACCGTCTAGACATGAACTGCACACTGCCCTTCAGCGACCAGGTAATGCTATTCTCTGGACACTGGCTGTGGCCCCCTGCAGCCACGAGAGAAGGGGCTCTTGCTTTTACTCTTTGAGTTTGTCATGAGGATGTGATTATGGTTCCGTCACCTGTGGATCTGTACTTGCAGGTGGTGCTGGTGGGCACTGAGGAAGGGCTCTACGCGCTGAATGTCCTGAAAAACTCTCTCACCCATGTCCCAGGAATTGGAGCGGTCTTCCAAATTTATATCATCAAGGACCTGGAGAAGCTCCTCATGATAGCAGGTGGTAGACCAAGGATGTGGTGCTCTCTTTTCACTGTCAAGGGAGATGATTTGAGAGTCGAGTGTCATGCTTGTGAAACAGAAAGGCAGGCCCTCCTGGTGACAGACGGGAGCCAAAGCAACTCTTTCCCTTGGGTTCCTGTCGCTGCCCAAGCTGACAGCGCTCTCTGCACACATCCATTCCCTGGTGGTCTGCATAGCACAGTCTGACCCCCAAAGAACACTTCACCGTCATGCCAAGTGAAGAGTCGTGAGCCCCAGAGTCTCATTAACATCAGACCCTTTGATGCCAATGTCCTGGTGACGTCAGCGCCACTGCGGGCTGTGGCCTGAGAGCTTGCTTGCTGTTAGCACATTGCCTCTTATTTCTGTGACCTCTCGGAGACCCTTTGTCTGTTCACCACTGGTTAACATCTTGCCATATTTTTACTCTCTTCCTATACAAACGCATATGCACACACATTAAGTTTTGGACCATCTGAGAGTCCCTTGCAGGGACTTTTATGACCCCAAATTCTTTAGCATATTACCTGACAACAAGAGCGTTCTCTTACACAACCATGGCAAAGAAATGTTTTCTCTCTTTATAGGCTGTCTTTTTTTTTTTTTAAGAGAAAACAGTAATTTGTTGGCTCAGTGTTCAAAAATATCCACAGCCAGGTCTTGTTTCATGTGTGGCTGGATGGAGCTGGGGGCTGAAATAATAGTCAGGAACTGGCCTTTCATTGTCTCTTTAACTCTCCCTCTCTTTGCCTCTTTTTTTCTTTCTGCTTTGCTTGCCTCCTTTCCTGTTCTTCCTTTCTTTCTTTCCTCTCCATCCCCACCTCCCTCCCTTCTTTCTTCAGTTTAATCTTTAGAGTAGTTTTAGGTTCACAGCAAAATCAAATGGAAAGGGCAGAGAGTTCCCGTATGTCCCTTGTCCCCACTGTCAATACCCCCGCCAGAGGGGGACATTTGACAGGACTGATGAACCTGCAGTGACGCATCATCACCCAGGGGCCATGGTTTCCATTAAAGTTCACCCGTGGTGTCGTCCATTCTGTGTGTTTGGATGAACCTGTAATGGCATGGATCCACCATTGGAGTATCACACCAGTTTCACATGGCACAGCTTTTGAATTCTTAATACTTGCTGTAATGCACTAGTCTGATACACTGCCTATAGTCAGATTTTACCTGTGGCTCCCTAATGTCCTTTCTAGGATTCCTCCCCGATTCGTGATCCTGTTCCATTAGTCTCCTGTAATATGAAATGGATCCTCAGCCTTTCTTTTGTCCTCCATGACATTGACCTATTGGAATAGTTCAAGCCTGTTGTTTTATAAATGTGTCCTTGGTGTTCTTAACCCGTCCTCATCTTTACTTTGGTGGGGAACATGTTTTAAAGACCAGTTCATGTTCTCTGGTTTTATGTCTGCAGGATTTTTTTTTTTCTTTTCATTCTGGAATCTTGACCAAGAAGCCAGATGTTTTTCACTGTAGTTCTAAAACTTGGACCTGAACTGTGCACATAGGAATCTATGGAAAACTGTTCGTCTGCATGGCCTTGCATGGCTGTTTGTGAAGAGAAATAGGATTGCCATCCTGCACCTTTGCTTCCCTGCCTCACACTGACCATGAGGCTCTTCCTTTCCCCTCAGGAGAAGAGCGGGCTCTGTGTCTCATTGACGTGAAGAAAGTTAAGCAGTCCCTAGCACAGGCTCACCTTCCTGCCCAGCCTGACATCTCACCCAACATTTTCGAAGCCGTGAAGGGCTGCCACTTGTTTGCTGCTGGCAAGGTAAGGTGTCCTCAGGGCCTCAGTGGGTGGAATGTTCTTGAAATCAGCTCTGCCCTCCTTCAACAGGGCTTATTGATGTAACCTTGAAATTTGGATGTCCTTTGGGTTAAATTTCTGTTGCTTCCCTTAGGCACAGGAAATAATTTGTGTAGCCATGAAATTTGCATGGGCTTTCAGTCTAGAGGAAACATCAGAGAGTAAAATGAGAATAAAATTAGCAAAACTGAAAGGATGATCCATGGTTTTAAAAAAAGTGTGTATGTGTGAGTGTGCATGTGAGTGTATATGATGGAGTCTTTTTTTTTTTTGAAGTAGGATCCACACCCAGCATGGAGCCCAACATGGGGCTTGAACTCATGACCCCTGAGACCAAGACCTGAGTTGAGATCAAGAGACGCATGCTTAACTGAGCCCCACAAAAGCCCCTAGTCTTTTTTTTTTTTAATCTAACATGGAACCAAACTAGGAAAAAAGTTATATTACTAAAAATTTACAAATTCTGATTTATGAAATTTATATAATATAAAGTCCTGACTTTATAACTAATAGCATACTGATTTTGGCAAGTAAATACATTTGCTTGCCTGCTTTAAGGAAACCTTTAGAGTATTTATGAATGCGTGCACATGAACATATATAACTAATGAAATCTGAATCAAGCATCTGTAGACTCCCTGAGGCTACTGGAGTTCTCCCAAACCACTGCCTTTCCCTTCTCAGAAGACTGCTCACTGGGTATTTGCCATTTAATCACTTGGTCAGGGTTTACCTAGTGCATCCTGTGGACTTGACCAAGCCTTCACAGGAGATCCACACTGAGGGATGGAGGACCAGTGCAGGGAGGGCTGCTGTGGGCCGCAGGAACCTCCTGAGGGGGCCTTGACCGTGGCCCTGGCCACTGTTCTTGAGGGCTTTTGGTTTCTGAAATACTCTGGCCATGGGGCTGCTGGGATTCTTTTCTTAGTCACTTACACAACGGTTGGGATTAACTGTGGCAACAATAAAAAGAGGACAGAGTATAAAGGAAGAGGATACTGGCCTGGAAAGGTATGGATTTGCAAAGGTTTCTCAGAGGAGGTGAATCTTCAGGGACTGATGAAGGACATTGCAGATTTCCAGATAGGGACCCAGGATTTCCAGATAAGGATCCAGCAAGGAATGCTGTACCTTTTCAGTTTTATCAATTCTTTTTTTTTTTTAAAGTTTTTTTTTTATTTATTCATGAGAGACATACACAGAGAGGCAGAAATACAGGGAGAGGGAGAAGCAGGCTCCCTATGGGGAGCCTGATGTGGGACTAGATCCCAGATCCCAGGATCAGGCCCTGAGCTGAAGGCAGATATTCAACCACTGAGCTACCCAGGTGTCCCTCAATTCTTCTTTTTGAAGAGAACATTTCCTTTTTTTTCTCTCTCTCCTTCTTTCTTGCTTTTTGTTCTTTGTTGTATATTCTCTTTTAGCTGCTGCATGTTTTTATCTCTAATATAACCCATGCTGGATCTCTTATTTGTCTTACTTTCATCAGTGTTATACTGATTTTACTCATCTTTACAAGGGAGCAGCTTTGGGCTGTTTCTTGCTATGATAGTTATCTTACTTATCATTAAGTTTTGCATTTTCCTTAATCTTTGTTTTTCCTTCCTTTCTCTGGCTTTCTTCCATTGTTTTATTTCTAATCTCTTGTTTAGCTAATTAATTTTCAGGCCATTTTTCTGAAGATAAGCATTTTAAGGCTATACATTTTCCCTCTAACTACAATTTAGTCACATCCTGTAAATTTTTATCATTCCACAGATTTTAAAATTTCTTACGATTTCCTTGAATGATAAGTTACTTAGAAATGGGCATTATACAATGTTGGAAATACGAAAAACTAGGCACATTATAAAATCCTAACACATGATTACAGAAACATTCGCAGACTCACTACCCACCCCAAGAACTAGAACATTACTAAAACTTTCCATATCCTGTGTATCTCTTCCTCTCTATCCCACCTTACCCCACCCACCCTGCCAACCACTGACCTTGTCAGCACTGATTTGAGAAGCATATTTTCGCCTTTGATGAATTGACAAAGACCTGGTACTGGGAGGTGAAATTAGAGTGATTCGAGTATTCTAGAAAAAGAACTCTACATACACAAATCTTAGCTAAGAGCTTTTCTCTTTGAACCACAACCCCTAAATTCTTGGGGTAATGTTTCCTGCCTTCTTCCTCCCTTGGGGTAAGATCGTCCAAAGACCCTGTCTCTACAGAAGGTGCACATGTACCAAATGTGTGTGGTGTCAGGTGATTTCCAGAGGTCTTTGCGAGGTTTTTGTTAAGTCAGTGGTTCTTATCTAGGGGCAGTTCTATCCCATGGGGGACACTGGGCAGTGTCTGGAGACATTTTTGGTCATCACAGCTGGTGGCAGTGCCATTGGCATCTAGAGGGTAGAGCATAGGGTTGCTGCTAAACATCCTACAATGCACAGACCAGCCTCCTGCCACAGAGAATTATCTGGGCTAGTGTCAGTAGTGCTAAGGTGGAGAGACCCTGCTCTAAATTGGTTTTGTGTTCCCAGTTTTGCTATGGAGCCAGTATACACACTAGTGACCCTCTTTTTCTTTCTTTCTGTTTCCCTGGTTGCCTTTCAGATTGAGAATGGGCTTTGCATTTGTGCAGCCATGCCCAGCAAAGTTGTCATTCTCCGCTACAACGAAAACCTCAGCAAGTACTGCATTCGGAAAGTAAGTCCTGGGCCTCATACATCCTGCCGTCCCCACCACCTGGCGTGGGAAGTGTGCCCTCTCAGGGAACAGTGTGTGCCAGGGTGACCTCCAGAGAGACAGACGGGCAGACACACCCTTCCTTCCTGGAGGAAGTGCCAGAGTCCTGATTAGCTGTAGTTTGCCCTCTTGATTTCTTTCTCCTATTGGTGAGCTGCCTCTCCAGCCAGCCCAGGGAATTCAGCCCTTTGTTAAAGGAGAAGGGAAGCAGGCTGATGGAGGAGACACTTCCTTTAAATTAGTGTAAAAAAGGACAGAGCTCTCTCTGAGAAGCCAGCCGTCCCTGGCGACACTTATCAGAATCTTTGTCAGATCCTAGATGTTTCTATTAATAACTTTTGGAAAAGCCAGTGCTAGCTGTGTTCCTGTGTGTAATGAGGGAGCTGATTCTCCTTGGAGCAGAGTGGTGGTGATGGTGACTGCAGTGTGGACAGGGTGTGCATTAGATCGTTTGCCTCGCTCCTAGAGGCTGGCTGTTGTCCCTAGACTAAGAAAGCTCCCCCTGTTGTAAGCCTAATTCATTTCCGGTGCCTTCATGATTAGTCTCAGAAGTGAAATATGGGGTATGTAAGGGTCGTTATGTGTTAGGGAAACAGTTTCATCCTGCGTGGGCTGTTTGTTTTATTTTATTGAGATGGTACCAGACACTGAGTGGCTACTTTACCAACACTTTTCACAACAGTTCTTAAATTCAGGGGTGGTAATCCCCAATTTTAAGGTAAGACAATTGAGGCCGGCTGAGATCCTGTTACAAAGTTGAAACCAAAACTGAAGTTTGATTTTTTTCCTGCTTTTGCTGTGTCATGCTAAAAGTTTCCTCATACTTAGCAGGTGATCAGTAAATATTCAGTGGTGATAGTGTGGATTAGATTTCAACTGTTAGCTCTAGGAAAATTCTCAGAAATCATTGCTTCTTTATTACTCTTGGCCACCATTTGAATAAGCATGCCTAGGTTTTTGAAAATACTAGGATTGGCCTGAAAACAAGAAGAAATTAGAAAGCTGGTCACTAATAGAGATTACAACAATGATGATGAGAGTAATTATATAAGTAATATAGATGCATGTTAGAAACAGCTCACAAAAAGAAGAAGGTAAAACCACTCCCTCTAATAAGCCCTGTGTTTTCCAGTCTTTTTCCTCAGATAAGAATTTGTATTTTTAAAGATCTGCCTTTGACTGCAAACTTCTCATTGAAATGGTGTCTCTGACTTTTTTTTTTTTGGCTGCCATCTGACCTTATTAGTCTGGGGTTGCAAAGCACCCAGAGGTAGCAAAGGGATTATTGGTCCTCATGGGGGGATGCGAAAGGATTGAGTGTGTTTTCTGTGGCCAAGAACGTGAACAGGTCCAGAGGCGACCATCTCCAAGGCTTGGTTAGATGCCTGAGGTGGAAACAGAATAGCAGCAGAGAGGGTGCTGCCCTGTGTTAACTCACATTGTTTTCTTCTACCCTCTGTCTCAGGAGATAGAGACTTCAGAGCCCTGCAGCTGCATTCACTTCACCAATTACAGTATCCTCATTGGAACCAATAAATTCTACGAAATTGACATGAAGCAGTACACGCTTGAGGGTAGGCCTCAAGTGTCCCCCTACCCAACCCCCTGGCCTCCCCTGGCCAAACTCTGCTCTGGTCTGGCTGCCAACTCGAGCCAATCCCTGACACCCCACTTCTCACCCGCCTTTACAGAATTCCTGGATAAGAATGACCATTCCTTGGCGCCTGCTGTGTTTGCCTCTTCTTCCAACAGTTTCCCTGTCTCGATCGTGCAGGTGAACAGTGCAGGGCAGCGGGAGGAATACCTGCTCTGCTTCCACGGTGAGTCGGGGCCTACCGCCTGCCACTGCTCTGAGTGCTTGCAGGCACCGGGAGCCCCGGACCTCCACCGGGGCTCTCACTGGGGCCCGCTCTCTCCTAGTCTCTCCTGAGAGCAGCCGCTTCCTTCTTTCTCTGCCCTCTTCTTTCTCTCCCTCTCCTCTCTCCTTTCCTTTCCTTTCTTGCAGTTTCTTTTGATGTTTCTCTTCATTCTTTTTATTCCTCCTCCTGCTCCCCCAACCCCTGCCCAATCTCTGGGTCCTCCAGTCTCTTCTTCTTCCCTGTGTCTGTGTCTCTATTTCTTCCCTTCCTCCCTGTCTCCTCTCTCTTCCTTCTTCCTTTGCTCCTTCTTCCCTGTCTCTCCTTTCCTTTAACACATCTCTCAGAGATGTGGGTCAGCAAAGGTCCTCAGGTTTAAAGGTTCAGCTAAATCTGGCTGGTGGTCCCCTGGGTTCAATCTCTTATTCTTCTGTCAAAGTGTGTGTCATTGATACTGCTCCCTCTGACTTTGCTGCTGCCCCTGGGCTCCAACTCCTTGCAGAATTTGGGGTGTTCGTGGACTCTTACGGAAGACGTAGCCGCACAGACGATCTCAAGTGGAGTCGCTTACCTTTGGCCTTTGGTAAGTGATGCGAAGTATGGAGGGCTCTATTCTGCCAGCAGCTGGAGTCCTGGGAAGGCATTGCAGGTGGAATCCTTTATTGTTTAAGCACTATGCTTGGAATCTATGTGGATTATGTTAGACACCAAGTGCCACAGATCACAGTCACCTGAAGAGTGTTCAGGGCAAAGATTCCGATGCTTGATGAAAAACTGCATAAGCCAAACCCACCAGCCTTGTGAAGTATTTGTTAGGCTCTCATGATAAGAAAGGAGAGCACTCCTTGTATTTAAATCATTTCAAAGGCTGCAGAGTATCCCATGGCATAGCTGAACACCTGTCAATTAAACTAGTTCTAATTAGGCAGAGCACATAGGTCATGCTCATTCTTTTTGTAAGTGTAATCATTGCTGTGATGAATATCTTGCATTAAGCTTTGCACACTTGTCAAGTAGTATCCGCTGCTCATAAGCCCTAAAAGCAGAGCTGCTGGGTCAAAGCATAAATACCCATATACATAAACCCACACATATATACAAATATGTACACACATATTGATGTGAATGTTCTGAAACACTGTTATGGCTAAAATACCCGTCAAGGCTATTTAGTTAATCATTTGCTGCATAACATGTTCTAAAACTTGTTATGCACAAGACAACAACAATTTATTATTGCCCAAGATGCTGAGGTTTGGACAGTTCTGCTTCATGTGGTACCATGGGGGCAGTGGGATTAACCACAAAGTCCAAAATGGCCTTGCAAAATGGTGGCCAATCGGTAGAATTTGTGAGAACTCAGCTGGGGCTGGTGGCTAGAGGTTTCAGTTCCTCTTCACGTGGGCTTCTTCCAAGAGTGCAAAAGTGGAAGTCGGCAGGCCTTCTTGCTTCCACCACATCCTACTGGTTCAAGCAGCCATGGGGTCAGCCTAGATTCATGGCAAGGAGGCTCCACCAGGGTCTGAGTAACAGGAGGCATGACAGACACACAGTCTAATACCAAAGTCCTGGTTTACCACAAGGGATAATAGTGATAATCTCCTTTACCTTTTAAGACAGAAAAACTCCCATCATATCCTAAAGTTTCATTGACACTGTGATATAGACACCTAGTATTAAAACTAGAAATATTTAATTATCTAGGAACCCAGTCTTTAATTTTTTTTGAAAATGTACAGAATTAAACAGTTTAAAAAGGTATCCAATGAAAAGTCTCATCCATATAACCGGTCTCTCCAATTCTCCATCCCCATTCCCCCAAGTGGGGGAGAACAACTTCTGTTTCTTATCCTTCCAGTGTTTTGTGAAAATACAGATGCATAAGAAAATATAGTCTTATCCCCCCACCACAAACACTTTATTAAAAATCAGCGTGGTGCCACACCACACATTACTCTAAATCTTGTTTTACACACTAAGTAAAACCGCACACCTTATGTATCAGTATATAGAGAGCTTCATGCATTTTTACAGCTGTGCAGAATTGCACAGATATACCATAATTTATTTAACCTATAATGTACCCTTGCTTTGGTTCCCATCTTCTGCTCTGACAACATGGCAGTGAGTAAACTTGAACATGCCTCATTACGTCTGCACATGGATGTGTGTGTGGGATAAATTCTTTTAGGTGGGATTCCTTTGTCCAAGGTTACATCACAGCCTGGGTTTGATTTTCTCTTTTAACCCTTCCTTGTTCCATGCTCCTCTTCCATGGTGACCATGCAGCCTACAGAGAACCCTATCTCTTTGTGACCCACTTCAACTCACTTGAAGTAATTGAGATCCAGGCACGCTCCTCTCTGGGGTAAGCATTGCCCCTTCAGGCTTTGAAAAGCTCAGCTGTTGGGGTTGGGTGTTGGGGCCAAGTGTCTGTTTTCCTCCCATCCTACCTCGCACCAGAGGTAAACTCTGATCTGGAACTCCACAGGACTCCTGCCCGAGCATATTTGGAAATCCCAAACCCACGCTACTTGGGCCCTGCAATATCCTCAGGAGCAATTTACCTGGCGTCCTCATACCAGGATAAATTAAGGGTCATTTGCTGCAAAGGAAACCTCGTGAAGGAGTCCGGCACTGACCACCACCGGGGCCCCTCCACCTCCCGCAGGTACCATACTTCTCTTCTTCACTGCAGGAGGCAGAGTGCTTTTCTGTAACATAGAAGGAAGTTTTGCTAAACTGATCAAAGGTTTCCCAGTCTTCAAGCTCCAGGCACTCAATTCTTTGAGATATAGCATTAAAATGATTCAGTCCTTTACAAGTATCTGGGGAGTTTTTAAATGCCCCCTTGGAAAAGGTAGAAGGAAATGTCTAGTCTTTCTCTGTTGGGTATTTTCAGTGGCACCAGAATGGATCATGAATTATGCATTCCTTGCTTTAGCAGATATTGTGCCATGCTAGTTGGGCTTGCTGTGGGGGTATAGTGCTGATGCAGTCCCAGATGCATCCCTCCCTGATAGAGCCCAGTGGGAGAGAGACATGAGCAATCAGGCAATTATAGCACAGCCTAGAAGGATGGGGGCTCTCACTGGGGTAGTGTTAGACACCTTGGGAACCCGGGGGAGGGTTCTCAGCCTGCACGTGGGGGCCAGGGAAGATTTCCCAGAAGAAATAAGGCCTTCTATAGGGGCCATGCTATGCTTTCCTCTTTCTTTGCATGTCTTCTGATTTTTTGTTGGAGACTGAACATTTCAAATAATATAATGTGGCAACTCTGGAATTCAGGTCCCTCCCCTCCCTTGTGTTTGTTGTTGCTGTTTATTGAGTCTCCTGGATTAAATCTGGTAAAGTCTATATTCTATGTTATGTGTAGCCATTCAAGTTTCTGCTTGGTTAGGTTAGTCATCAGCTAATGATTGGGCAGAGATTTCCTTTAATGCACCAAACCAGGAAGTCTCTCACCCTTTGCTGAGGGCTTCCGTGTGTGTGTGGGGGGGGGGGGGGGGGGGGGCTCACAATGCTCAAAGTTAGCCAGAGTTGAGATACTGAGGCCTTCTCAGATTTTTCCTGGGCATTTGCAGAGCCTTGCCTCTGTGCATGGCTTTCTAGGTTCTGACAAATATCTGGAACTATTTCAGAATGCCTCATAGACCTCTTATTCCCAGATTTCCTTTTGAGTGTTTTAGCTAGCCTCTTCCCCAGCTGGTATCACTGCCTCAGGTATTTGCCAAGTTAAACACTTGCTGCTGATTGTTTTTGATAAACATCTGGGAATAGGGCTTTCTCATGAGCAAACCCTGAGCCAGGTCAGATAAAAAGTCCTGAGAAGGATACCCAGGGGACAGGGGAGAGAAGGACTATTTTTTGGGACTGGGCTGGGGCTTTTTGGAGAGCTTCAATCCTGATCTCCCTCCAGTGGCTACTGTGGTTACAGGGCTGTTGGTTTCAAAACCCCTGCAGATCTTGGGAGAAAAGGGTTGGGAATAGTTCATATTAATGTGTCACAAAGCTTATTGTTCTTACTGAGATTCAGCTATTTTTCTTACATGAATGCTCTTGCTGTTTGAGTTGTTGTGAGTCTTTGGTTAATTTCCGTAGCTCTGAAAAGTTGATTTTGACAGTTGTTGCCAGTGTACTTGCTACTTTTATGGAGGAACAGGTTTTTGGTGGTCCCTACTGTGCCATTCTGGAAGTGCTTTCCCCCTTTTTAAGACCGGTGATAGCACACTGCACATTCTTCTGTACCTTAATGTATCTTGGAGCTTGCTTCATGTCAGTATCAGAAGTATTTCTTCATTTTTATTTTTTATGCCTACATAGCATTCCTTCATGTGACCTTAATCTATTTAAAGGTCCTTTAAATCCATTGCTCCTTTATCAGTGGATGTTTGGGACTGTTGCTATAGGAAATTAAAAGACTTTGTGCTTATGGCATTTTGCATGATTAGGAACCTATCTGTAGGATAAATTCCCAGAAGAAAAATTGATGAGTGACATCAGATGTCCATTTTTAATTTTGATAGATGTTGCTGAGTATTCCTCCCTAAAGGCTATATCCATTTGTAATCCTACCAGCAGTACATGGAAGTGGGATGGACCTGGTCTTGACACAGAGGTCTATGAGCCAGATCCAGGTTGATGTGTAGGTTTGAGAAAAACTTTTGGCTTGACCTTGCCTCAAGATTAAATGCTCAAAGGGCTATAGTTCTCTCCTGAAAATGTCCAGATTTTCTGAAGTAGTTTCCAAGTCATGCCAAGAACAAATCAAAGTACTGTCATTAGATTTTTTTTTTTCCTCTACTGCCTTACTAATTAGATGGCAGGCAACTTCCTTTTGAGACTATATAGTGTCTCTGTAAGAAGTTACTTATGCTGTGGTTGAAAGTGGCTGGTTCCTGTGAACGAGAGGCAGAAACAATGCTGTTGCTTTCATGCTGTTGCCAGGCATGTCGGAATATCAGCAGTCTTTGCCTGTCTCTTGGCTTTAAAATGGTCTTGTTATGCAGACTGCTTTGGCAGGTCAGAATGTAGAAGGCCAGCTTGGCTGAGTGTGATTCACCTCAGGCCTTACTGCCCTGGTCTGTTTAGCAGAGCAGGAATTATAACTCTTTGAAAAAAAAATCCCATAAAATTGGCATGGTAGATTATTGGTCATTAATGGATACAGAGATGAGAGATTGCCCATTTGGCCTAGAATGATAGGTATTTTCTTTCATTCCATTAATCTAAGCTGACATTCCAAATGGTCTTCCTGGAGCCATCCTTCTTCCCCTGGGCATTGAGTATTTTCTTACTTGCTTTATGATGGGCCCCTGTGGACATATTTTATAATTTCTCTTCCATTAAAAATAGGTTTAATGTAATTCTCCTACTTAGAATTTATTTATTTTTTTGTCTTCCATATCTTTTTTTTTTTTTTTTAATTTTTTTTTTTATTTATTTATGATAGTCACACACAGAGAGAGAGAGAAGCAGAGACACAGGCAGAGGGAGAAGCAGGCTCCATGCACCGGGAGCCCGATGTGGGATTCGATCCCGGGTCTCCAGGATCGCGCCCTGGGCCAAAGGCAGGCGCCAAACCGCTGCGCCACCCAGGGATCCCTTTGTCTTCCATATCTTAAAGCCACATGACTAGAGAGGAATATAAACCTTTATTTCAAGATGTTGAAATCTGAGTTATCTCCAATTTTTCCACTGTACATGGAGCACCAGGGGGTTCTGGCTTTCTGGGCATGTTATCTGGAATCTTTACAGTTTGAGTTGCACAGGGAAACCAGAGAATCACATGAAAATCTTCACAATGAACTGATCACTTATCAAATTATCTCTACTTACTTTTCTGCTTCATGATAGTGTAGGAATTGGCAAACATTTTCTGTAAAGGCCCAGATAGTAAATATTTTTGGCCTTGTGGGCCATATGGCCTGTCTCAATTATTCAACTATTATTGTGTGAGAGCAGCTATTGATAGTGCATATAGATGAGCATGGCTATCTTCCAATAAAATTTTATTTATAAAAATAGGTTATCTGTCCAGATTTGGCCTTCAAGCTTGCTCTAGAGTCACTCCTCCCCCAGTAGGTATCTTTGCTTTTCATTTGCTTTTAATTATGGGCATTGACAAAAGTGATTCTGGCAATTAAACCAATAACCAAAGGGGAAAAAAATCAACAAATTTGGCCCTTTTCGAAGAGAAGGATTTAAACATCAAGGGTTAAGATAGGCCTCTGGGAAAATCAGCAACACTCTCAAACATTTTTGAAGAAATGACTTTGACTTTAATGCAGAAGTCCAACATGGACAAAAAATATGTCATCGAGCATATTAGCATACAATTTTGTTGCAAAAATTAGAGCAAGATAAATCAGTATGTGATTCATCCTTGGCTCATTCTTAGAATCAGCATGTAATTCCAATTGTAATTTAGGTTTTAAAAATAACGAGGATAAATTTACTTTCCTGATTTCTACTTTTATTTTCTGAGATAAAGCCCCAATCAATCAAAATATGTTCTCCAAGTAATATTCTCTATCAAATGTGCCCATTTTAAGTAGGTTCCCTTTTCCTAGCTCTAATTATGCTGAGATGATGAAGACTGAATACTTTTTCTGCTCATCGGAGTGGGAAGGAATTGACTCTCCATTCTGTTTCTGGATCTCACTTCTTCAGAGAGGTGGCTAGGGCTGTATCTGCTGAAAATCTTCATTTGAAATATCTAGACAGAGGCTGAGTGGAGAGTTGGATTGGCTGTACAAAAAAGCCCTGATGTTTTTAATTGTTTGGTCAGTCACTGTCAACCTTTGGGGCCAGGGACATGTTTTGAGCCAACTGTACCGTTTTTTATCTGTCCTGCTCGGTTTTCGAACTCAGGCCTGATCTCTACACCTCTCATATCAGTATTGGGTGCCAAAGAGGCTTGGAAAGCCACCTGGAAGGAGGGGTGACTGAACACCAGGTCGAAGAGTGGGACAGATATAGCAGCTGACAGTGTCAACTACAGGCTTTCTCAAAATTGCTCCCTTTGCATCAAAGGCCTTATGGCAGCCTCAACCCCTAAGTGAAGACTTCCTTCTGTGCCTTCTAGGCTCTGCAGAATACTAGGTCAGTAGGATACAGGGTGGGGCTTAGGACATCAGACTGACCTGGCTCAGAGTCCCGGCTTTGTGGCCCCCTAGCCCAGGCCAGGCCCCCAGCCTGTTTCCATGTTCTTGTCTGAACAGTGAGGGTCATTCTGGTTCCCAGCTTGTGGAGCTGTTATGATGATTTAATGAGTCAGAGCACATGAATTGCTTAGCACAGGGTCTGGCACACAGTAGGTGCTCAGGAAAAGCCTACACCAAAACCAGGAAGCTTGATTTTCTTTTGTCCTCTTTCTACCAAAAGAAAACAAGAAGCCTGAAGAGCTTCAGGTGGGATTTTTTTCTACTAAAGATTGGGGTGTGGGCGTGGCTCAGGAGGAAAGGGACCTTGTGGGGTTGTGACTTCTCAGCTCCACACCTCCCTTTCCTGTTGCCCCACAGCCCCAACAAGCGAGGCCCGCCAACGTACAACGAGCACATCACCAAGCGTGTGGCCTCCAGCCCGGCGCCACCCGAAGGCCCTGGCCACCCTCGAGAGCCAAGCACACCCCACCGCTACCGAGAGGGGCGGACAGAGCTGCGCAGGGACAAGTCTCCGGGCCGCCCCCTGGAGCGGGAGAAGTCCCCAGGGCGGATGCTCAGCACGCGGAGGGAGCGTTCCCCTGGGAGGCTGTTTGAAGACAGCAGCCGGGGCCGCCTGCCTGTGGGAGCCGTCAGGACCCCACTGTCCCAGGTCAACAAGGTGAGGCACCATCTTGAGGCCCAAGGAGTGACCAGGGGAGCTGAGGGCCCTTCAGGGCCACTGTGGTTAAAAAAGGGGTGGGGGGATTTATTATAATTCAGATTTTTCAGGACATATAGCAAGTTTAGGAGGAAAACGTATTTAAGAAGAGGCCTTTCAAAAAAAGAAGAGGCCTTTCTAGGCAAATGGATCATGAGTACATGTGTACCTCAAAATGTAATAACTACCCAAGGAGTATATCATTCCCTTCCCCAGAGGCAACGAGCGTTAGCGGTTTCTAGAGATATTCTATGCATAGAAGCAAATATGTATGTATATTTTCCCCTCTTAAACACGAATGATAGGATACTACCCAGAATATTTAGGCCTTATTGATACACATATACAAATATATACATCAAGAATTTTTTCGAAAGGCTACATAGGAACTGGTAACAGTGGTTGCTTTCTAGAACTTTGAGCCCTTTGAAATGTTTAAATCGTATGCATGTATCATCTATGTAGTTTTTAAGTTAGTGAATGAAGAGATGGAGGGAGGTGTTGAAGATAAGGGGGCCCCCACATGGGGGCAGGTCTGAGTGCTTGGTGCCTCCTCAGGCAGGCTAGCCAGTTCCAGGGGCCCCCTCTGGGCAGCACAGCCACTGTGCTGTCCCAGGCATGGAGAGTAGGGCTCTCCAGTTTCCTAGGTCACATTCTCCTAATACCACCTGCAGGTCACTGTGGGGATTCCTGCCAATAGAGAGAGGAATAGCCAATGTTTCTTCTTAATCACCTCTGATTCACTGATAAAATGGGGGCCAGTGTGTGTGTAACAGAGATACATCTATAGCTTTGGAGAATTTTCCATGAATTTCATTCCCTGATAAACTCCAAGCTCAGCGGCTTGGCTCTGCTCTCTGGTGTCACACCTGGCTGCACGGAGACCAGGTGTGGTAAGCTTCCTTCCGGGCTGCTACAGGGCAAGCCCAGGGACTCCTGGCCGCCTCAGTTGAAACCCTTCCTTGTTTTGTTCCTAGGTCTGGGACCAGTCTTCAGTGTAAATCTCAGCCAGGAAAAACAACTCCTCATCTTAATCTGCAGGAAAACACCAAACACTCTAAGGAACTCTGCTGAAGGGGCCCCCGGCACCCATCTGCTCAGCCACCCCAAGGCACAGCTGGGCCCAGACCCGCCTCAGTGTGGACACCCTGCATCCAGGTGGTGCAGGGGCCAAGGCTCTTAGGGGCCGCCGGCGCCTTCCTGCGGTCATTCTCTGTGCACTTTGTTACTCTTTCAGAGCATTCATAAACTTTTATACCTAGCTCGAGCCTGTACCAGTTCATCAAAGAAAACCAACCTGCACTAACTACAACGTGGTTAGAATCCTATTTAATAGCTACTTTAAGATCCTAGGATTGGTTGGTTTTCCTTTTTTTTTTTTTTTTTTTTTTTAAAGACAACAGAATTCTTAATAGATTTGAATAGCAATGTATTTCCTGTTGTAGTCATTTTTAGCTAGAACACACCATCAGGTCTTTGCTACGGAAACGTATTGTAGAAGAGTCCCCACCAGTTGGCTAACCTCCTGCACTCATGTAGGTTCATTCTTGTTCCAGTCCATCCTCACAGATAGCCCTGTTTTACCCAGGGTGACATCTTAGCCAAATGTTTACTGTTCTCATTGCCTTTTATGGCCTTGACGACTTCCCCTCCCACCAGCTGAGAATGTACGGAGGTCATCGGGCCTCAGCTCGGAGGCAGTGACTTGGGGCCAAGGGACCTCGAGGACCTCTCCCTCCCTGCCCCTCAGCATCATCTCCCCAGCCTGCTGTCCCTGCTTTCCATGTAGCTTTGGCCAGGAAAGCATGCAATAGACTTGCTCGGAGCCCAGCATTAATGAGTCTCTGGGTCCGGGAGGGGACCGGGGGCACCCATCCCCTGTCCACGACAGTGCGTTGTTCTCCACCCTGGGATGGGAAGAGACCCGTCCGGGAGTTCTGCATGGCGGTTCACTGCATGTGCTGCCCCCCGACCTGGCTGCCCCCCTTGGGTTGCTCTGCCAATGTACTAGTACCATACCATAGCTCCCGCTGAATTGAGACCCTCTGACCACTTGCCAACTCACTGGCCACAACAAGCTGCAGTCTGTAGCACTGAACAAACAAACCAAACGCTCAAGCCTTACGACCAGAGAAGGATTTCAGCAAACCACCACCTCACCCTTTCACGCTTCCCTGCCAACTCCCTTGTGGATGACTCTGTGTTCACACAAAATCCAGCACGGTTCTACCCCATGAAACTGTGACTTCCCAAGTGAGCCTTTCCCTAGGGCTAGACTAAGACCAGGAAGTTTGAGAGAGCCGCAGCCCCTCCTCCACCTCTGCTGGGGTCGGGAGGTCCTCCTTAGGTGCAGCGCGGCTCATACGGTTTCTCTCTACCTGCTACCAGAATGTGAAATTCCTGGCAACTGGTAAAGAACCAACCTAGAGGCTTTGCAGTTGGCAAGCTAACTAGCGGCCTTATTTCTGCCTTTAATCTCCCACAAGGCATCTCTTGCTTCAGATTCTCCATGACTCTTAGGCACGCCTCGAACAACCAAGTCACATCCTAGGTAGGCTGGAAGGTAGACCTGTTTCCACCACTGCAGGTGAACATGACCACGTTTCAGCCCACATCGTCCCCGGTTCAGATCACTTTCCAGATTGCAACCTGGCCCAAATCCCAGCTCCTTCCTGCTCGTCTCTTAACCTAAGTGCTTTCTTGTTTGAAACGCCTACGTCCCTCCCTCCATGTTGTTGCACTCTTGGCAGGTGTCATGCTGTTGTGTTTTATGTGTTGCTTGGAGTCTTTGGGGTCATACTGCATCCCCTCCCTCCCCCAGGGCAGATCAGACTGAATGTTTGCTGAAGTTTTTGTCTCTTGGTCCACAAGTATTTGGAAAGGTCACTGAAAATTGGTCTTTCAGTCTTGGCATTTCATTTAGGATCTCCATGAGAAATGGGCTTCTTGAGCCCTGAAAGTGTATATTGTGTGTCTCATTTGTGAAATGCTTCCTGCTATAGAACTAGCTCAAAAGACTGTACATATTTACAAGAAACTTTATATTCGTAAAAAAAAAAAAAAAAGGAAATTGAATTGGTTTCTACTTTTTTATTGTAAAAGGTGCATTTTTCAACACTTACTTTTGGTTTCAATGGTGGTAGTTGTGGACAGCCATCTTCATTGAGGGTGGGGAGCTCCGTAGGACCACCAAGACGCCAGCAGGAAATATCGGACCACGAAATTGCAGTCAAAAGCTTATTAGCATAAGTTAAGATTCTAGGTCTCCAAAAGTACAGGCTTTTTCTTCATTACCTTTTTTATTCAGGATGAGGAAAAGAACACAAGGAACAATTCAAGATCCACCTGGAGAGGAATGAACTTTGTTGTTAAACAATAGTGAAATAAAGCAATGATCTAAAATGTTTGCTTTCGTACAACGACCTCCTCTTTTCTTGAGAGACCATAAAAAATCCTAAGTATTGTGCCAGTGTCAGCAAGGTTTGTTATCCTGACACGGGACCTTGCTTCCTTTTTTGTGGGGGGTCAAGGGAGGGCTTTTTCTCTGGGGTCGGGGAATGACACGGCTCAGAGCATGCTGCTCTCCTGGCGTCAAGAAGTTTGGCAGCATTCTCTCCAAGAGTGGAGACACTGTTGAAGTTTGGTCGTTATTTCCAGTGAACTGTGAGCTGGCTGTTACGTCGCTGTATAGGACTGCGGAACTGGGGAGGGGTGGGGGTGGCTCCTAAGGCAAACAGGCCATTTTGAAAGACTTACTTGAGAATGGATTACCTTGTCCTCTTATAATGGAGCTAACCAGGAAAACAGGTCACCTTAAAATTTCTCTCATCCACTAGAAGGCCATGGGGATTTAATGATGTAGATTTCCTTGGAAGAGTTCGGATCAAGGTAATTTAAAATGTAAATACTTCTATTTTTAACTAGATGGATTTTTAGAGTCTGCGAGGTAAATTTTTTTTGTGATTTTTTTTTTTTAGTTAGTATAAACTCTGCTTGATCCAGACAAGTATCAGTTTTGGCAAATGGTGGTTTCTTTCATAGTTCCAGTTTCTTTCATGCTTCATTTCCAATGAAGTTATCTGACCACAGTCACAACCTTATTTTCAGGGTTGTAGCTGACATGGCTTGTTATAGGAACCATAGTTGCAATTCTGTTCTACTTTACTATTAGAGAGAAAAATCTGCCAAAGGTCCTAATTATAAGAAAGGGAATAATCCAGAAGATGAACAAGTAAAACATTGGAACCTTTCTTTCCTTATAATACTGGAAAAGTCCATTAAATACCAACAACCAATCTCCGTTAATGAGAATTCTTGGCAGCCAAGGAATACTTCAAAAAGCGTAAGTAAACTGTTCCAAAAGGAATGTGCCAGAAAGCTTCTCTGGACCCTAAGGAATGACCTCAAAGAAACAACCGACAGATTACTTAGCCACACCATAAAATGAGGCCCAACCTTCCATGGTGCCACCACTTTTTTTTTTTTTTTTTTAAATTTTGTTTGGAAAGATAAAGCACAAGTGAGGGGGAGGGGCAGAGGGCGTGGGAGCAGCAGACTCCCCCCTGAGCAGGGAGCCCCATGTGGGGCCCTGAACCCAGGACCCCAGAATGACTTGAGCTGAAGGCAGACACAACCAACTAAGCCACCCAGGAGCCCCACCCTTCCTTTTTCTTAAACAGAATCAGACATCACATTTTCTGTGCTTTCAACTTAATTTTCATGAGACTAAAGATGCTGATTGCACAGCAAAGTCCATAATCATGAAACTAGGATTTGGAGACCTAGGCCAAAAAGAGATAACCTGCTTAATGGAGCTCAAGTTTTTCTTCAGAACTGGGCCTCTTGAATCTGATCTGCTTTAGAAAACATCCATGCAGATTTAAGTCTAAAGCTTTAAGACTAGGCCTGCAGGAGTGGGAGCAGCTAAGCTTCCACTCATAATACAGCAGTTGGATAGGCCTGTTCCAGTGGTTCTAAATCACAGGACTTTGCTCCCCTCCCAAGGATATCTGACGTCTGCAGACATTTTTGACTGTCACAACTGGCATCTAGTAGGTCCTACAATGTACAGGGCAGCCCCCATGCCCCCACAGAACTTATATCAGGTCCAAGAGTCAGTAGTGCCAACCTTGGCCTGTTCTAGTCAGATTTCTCTCTGGGCGGTTTAAATATTGCTTATGATGTCTACAGCATGGAGACTGGTTCTAGGCACACAATGTTTATATGAAACAAATGTTTTATCACTTGCCTAACCAAATATTGCTTTATTTTCCAAAGCTGCAAAGGGTGAGGCTAGTGGAAATCTAGTACAGTGTCGTTCACTTGGCTTTCCGTTGAGTCTGTCAATGATTAATGGAATTGTTTGCCCTGAAGGTCTTACTGAAGGTAAAGGAAAGAACTTCGAAAACACTTTACTACTACATGCAACTCAGGCTGTCTTTCAGGGCACCCCACAAAGGAAAATGAAAGTTGACCCAGGGTCCACACAATTTTCCAGAGGAGATGGGTGAATTCACTCCAGGGCTGGCAGAGAAGGTAGCAGTGAGGGCTGACATTTTCACCCAGGCAAAGGCCTTTCACTGTTCCGAGGACAAAAAAGCCTAGGAGTGGAGCTGACCCAGAGACAGGGTGGGCCCCACACACAGGGGCTCTGGCTCCTGCAGCTTTCAGCATCTTCTCCAAGGGTCTCGCTCACAGCAGGGACGGCTCTCAGGAAGGCCCTGCAGATGTCATTACAACAGTTGGGATGACCTGGGCTTTAGAAGAAATGTGTGTGCACGCTCATAACTTATTTTCTCAAGACAATTATCATTGGTGTTTGGGTCAGAAGGCTCTGGCTTGTTCCTCCACTAATATGCTGATCAAGAGAGGTGCTAAGGAGGGATTCTTTGGAAGCTGGGTGGCGAGGTGAGTGGCTCACAACTAATCCTTGTTCATTCATTTAAACTGTAAACGCTGGTGAAGAATCAGGTATTCAGAGAACCAAACGAATGTTCAGCAATAAAATTGTGCTCATCTAGAAATAATGGGAGTTGAGAACCAAATGACATTTTACTCTTCCCTGAAGTGGTTGTCTCTGACCTCAGCCATAGATGAGATCACTGTAATGTTCTGGGTTTTCAATCTTGGTTTCTGGAGTTTGGAAGTTTCCTACTTGAGTGAAGGGCCATGTCTTTCTTTTCTGGCCTCTTGACTTCCTGTTTGTGGCCATATCCCATCCATGTTGGAAAGGCTTTGTGGCTCCCAACATGAAAAGAGTCTGAAGATCATCCAGTCCTAGTCTAACCCCTCTCATTTTTCAGGGGAGGAAGTCAAACTAAGAGAGGCCATGTAGACCTGCCCAAGGTCACACAGCTAATCATCACCTGAACTGGATCAATATCCCTAATCTCATTTCAGCATCCACACTCTGGGAGGGAATGGTGGGGGGAACAGCCGACTCCAACATGAAGTTAGGCTTTGACCTGACTTCAGAGCACCATTGACTTCTCTCTTATTTATTTATTTATTTATTTATTTATTTATTTCTCTCACATTTATACCGTTAAGTGAAGCCTGAGGTAGGAAAGAGCTTTCTTTGCCTGGATCCTTTGATCTCTGGTTTCAGTACTTTGACATATGATTCTATTGACCCAATACCATTTTACATGTTAGTAATGTAAAGGAAGGCCTTTCCTTTGGTTCTATAAATTTATTTGTATGTACATTTCCAGAGGGAAAAATACATCTTTATTCAAAAGCAATTTGGGTTAAGCTTTAACCATGTGACCAGTCCTCACCCATAATGGGAATGCTAATAGAGAAAGCATTGCCTGGGTCATAGGACACCTCACTTCTACATTTGGCTTTGCCCCTGTGATTTGGGTCTCCTTTTCCACATCCGTGAAAT
Source organism: Vulpes vulpes (assembly GCF_048418805.1). Lineage (NCBI taxonomy): Eukaryota > Metazoa > Chordata > Mammalia > Carnivora > Canidae > Vulpes > Vulpes vulpes. The sequence goes on along the minus strand of NC_132789.1, from coordinate 15,867,712 downwards.
CATTTCCGTTACCTTTAGCTTCTTGGGTATTGAGGCTTCTTTCATTTGGGTTTGTGAGCAATCTTCTGAACCATAGGAGAGTTGCTTTGTGTTGCCTTTTAAAGGAAAGTCTTCTAGACGCACAAACAGCTGAAGAAAATGCAGATACCATGATCCCAGGTGGTGGCTGTCTCCCTCAAGAGTCCTCCGGCTACCGGGCTGCAGAGGGCTCTTACAGGGTTTGCTGGCTTCCAATTAATTTTTACATTGATTTCCAAGTTCATGCTGTTTCCCCCACAGCCTGGAGCCTCTCGCTTCCTCTGAGCTGACGCAGGCTAGCAGCCATATTCTCTAATCCCCCCTCACATCCAGGGCAGAGCTGTTCTGGTCCAACTCCTGCAGGGGTCCCACACCAGGCCCCTCAGTCCCCACTGCAGATCTAGGGGCTGTGCTCACAGATGACTAACATGGCCATGGTCTCTACGTTTCTGGTGCTTGAAGAGACCCCTTTTATACTTTTGAGCTTAGGTAGGTGTTTTTAATTGCATTTAAAAAATACTTTCCCCAGTTTTGGAAAGAGGATTTTTGCCTATTTCCATCTACCAAAGAATCTCTATAGTCCTTAAAATCTAGGGTTCCCAGAGTGAGACAGCTAATTACTGAGGTAGGAAAGCTTTCTAGGCTACTTGCTACCTCAAGTGGACCAAATGACCCAGAGGTTCCCTTTCTCTCATAAATGTATTTAAGTGTTTCCTGATGCCCGGGAAGGAAAGGCTTTAATTAAAAGAACATATGTAATCTTTCATCTTTTTGGTAGAACAAACAGAGCTCCTTTCAGCTGATGGGAACAACTCTGGTGTCTTCCAAGCAGGTATCAAGATCTCAGGATCCCATGGTGCTCCCAGATGAGCAAGAGGCAGCAGAACCTCTGACCTGGGGATGCCACCAACCTGCCCAAACTGGGAGCCTCTCCTCGGCTTCCCCCATGACTCAGTGGTTCAAAGCTCAGTTTTACAGGCTCCTTAACAGCCTTCCAAATTCTGTACGCAGAATGGGTAGGTCAAGGGAATGTTCCTCAGCCGTGGGGGCAGCTGGAGCTGCCCTGTCACTCACCCTAGAGTACTACAAGGATGGTACCATTTTCAGTGAGTGCCAATATGTGATAAAGACTGAAAAGCACCAAACTGAGTAAACCTTGGAAGAGTTCCAGTCTCTTCTCCAAATGACGGAGTAAAATCAAAACTTCCTCTAAGCACATGTTCTGTTATCTTTACAAAGCTTTATTGAAACCTGTACATCAAGGTGACAATAATTCAGTGTTTGGAAAACAGTAACAAAAAAAGGGTATCCCAGACTCAGGTTTACCAAATAAATACTGGAAACCAGGGAGCGTGTTCCTCCATCTCTGGGCAGGAACACAGGGCCTAACAATAGCTTCTGCTGACCTGGGGATAGGAACCTGTGCTAATGGGCACATCTGCAGCATCTTTCCAGAAACCATGCCCAGCATAAAGAGGTTTGCTTTGGTCCAAAGGATGTCTTCCCAACACAAATTTAGAAGGCTGCTGTTAAGTTCTAAGTTCCTTCCAGAGTAAGCAACAGCAACTGCGACAGCCTTCACTGCTAGGTAGAGACAGAGGTCCTGAGCAAGGCAGCACAGGCTAGCATAGGGTGCTTCTCCAAAGTTTTCATGGTAACACTGCCACCTCATTACGATTAGAATAAAAAGCTGGACAACCCTCCAGCGAACAGTGGTCAGTCCTCAGGATCATCTGGCTAAATGGAGAAATCCGGCAGCGGTTTTCAAAGTCTGTTCTAAAAACAGATTATTGCTGAATACAGTTCACATGATCTATATTCTAGGTGGGGTGATTTTAAAATTGCCCGAAGGCCATAGAGTCAGCCACCTCTGGTTGAAAACAAAAGTACACAGTGCACGTAAGCATAAGAAACAACTGTAAATCTTCACCTGGAAATCAGACAGGTTCCAATTTCTATAGAAATCATACCTCCCTGGAGCAAAGTACCGGAAACAATCTATTGCTTTGATTTCAGAGGACCGGCACTTACTCTTAGCTCCAAAGCCAGGCCTCAACAGGGAGGGACAAGCTGATGGCCTTAAAAATGCATGTATGATTAAGAGTTTTGTGTAGCCTCACTCCCTGCTTCCTGGATTTTACCAGCAAAGTGGCTGGTGTTCATTTTTGGCTTAAGAAGAATCTCCACAACCAATTCAGAGGATGTATCTTCAGAGCTGCACCTGTCCTCATGCACTGTGGTGTGGGGGCTACAGACTTTCCACTTTCCCTCGCTCTGTTCTCAGCTCTGGTGAGCGCCGGGGCTCACCGTCACTGGGTGCTAAGAGGACTGTTACAGACGGAGGCGCTTTGGGAGCTGCCAGGCCTGGAACAAACCTGTGAGCAGGACTACAGCGGGGATGAAATGTCTTATTAAGGGTGTGAAATGAGAAATATACAGTCTGTTCCCTCTAGTCGAGCACATGCACGTGTGGGGCCCGGTGGCACTGTTCTCTGGGGCCCACCGCTGGCTCCCAGCTCTTCATATGGGCTTGTATAACAACGTGGTGACATACTTTTTCTTGTACCGGTGGGTCGCGCTGAGCACCATCACTCCATCCTGAGGAAGAGGGTGGAAATGATCAAAGGCAGGACTAAGTCAAGGGCTCAAACTTTAGTCTGTGTGTGAATCATCAAGGGGGCTGAATAAAAACAGAGTCCTGTTCTGTCTTCAGAACCGGAGCCTGTGGGTCTGAATCAGGTCCCCGAAGCTGCCCTTTAGTGAAGTACTCCAGGTAATTCTGTTGCTGGGGGGGGCCTCAGAGCACACTTTCAGAAACACAGCTCTAACAGCAACAAACGTGTCATTACCTTGATAGAGAGTGCGTAGAGGTGGTTCAACATGACATGGTTGGGCTCAGGGAGCAAAGCTGGATCACACTATGAGAGGCACAAAAGCAGACGGTGAACATTTAGGATCTGGCAATGAAGAAGGTTCTCCCTTTATCTCAGAGCACTGGGTACCAACAGAAAGGAGGCAGGCTCTCAGGCCCCTTTCTGCTTAAGCTGGGCAGTGAGTGGCTCGTCTAAGATGAGAGGTGAGGGTAGTGCCTCATGCTCCAACTAAGGGGAGCTCTCTGTGGGCTTGCTGGATGCATTTCCCAATATGCATCTTGGGCAGGCTTAGCCTCTATAGAGGGGGCCATGGCTCTGTCCTGATCGAAAGGGAAACAGGAAGAAAGAGTTGTCCAATGAATGCACTTTTAGAGAAAGCAGCAAGATAAATCTATATTAAACATTCCCGAGCAGTGAACTGCAAGCTCATGTCTGTTAAGACTCGGGGAGCATAAGGGGTGAAGTGGATAATCGGGGTGGGGGGGTAGGGGCACATGGCACCTGGTGCATGGAGAACAGTGAATCCCCGGGGAACAAGCCATGACTGCCATGGGGGGCGGGGACACCTGCACATGTATGCATTCAGCTCTTTATCTTAGCACACCTGTACACACTTGTACGTGGAGCCCAGAGCAGCATGGGTGCTTTATTACCTCATAAACGTGAATTTTAGGAGGTGGCTTGATAAAACACAAGAACATCCAGATTCCCAAGAATTAGAGCCATGCTGTGCTTATCTACTTAAATGAAATGGGAAATTAACAAGGTAATAATGCGGTGCTCCTCAGGATCTAGGAGGATATACACTTCTTTTTATGAGGACTATCAATCTCTTTGAGAAAATGTGTGTTACCCAGATACCTCACATTTGGAACCAGGAGCATTGACGTTTTTGAAAGCAAGTGATTAAGATTCAATGCTAAAATGTGGGGGCCCGAGGAGGAGTTCCATTTGGTAGCTTACCAAGAAGGGGTGGTTATGTGTTTCATTACGATTTACAAGGAAGGTGCTGAGGCAGGAGTGAAACGTAAGGAAGACAAGTTCAGAAAAGTTCTGTGTGATGGGAAAGCAGGAGCCACACTTGGGGGACATCTTGCTGGCTGCCCATCCCCACAGTGGAGGGGGACCCCAGCAGTTAACACCGAGGGGCAACCAACTGCTTTCTCAGGTGTGGTCAGAAAGGGGAGCAGCAGCACAGGGCCACAGAGAATGGTCCTGGCAGATGCCTGTACTCACAGAAATCCCCGTGTCCTTGTTCAGGATGACCTGGAGCAGATGCGGGGGGAGAATGGGTGGTGCTTTAAACCGTTCTTCTGGTTTTGAGACATAGGGCTCCTGATGATAGGGTCCTGGTGGGGAGCTGGACAGCTCTGTTGGGAGATGGTGACAGGATATTTACTTTGAAAATTAGGTGTTTTAGGAGCAGTCTTGTTGAATTTGTGGCATCATCTAGTTTTCCTTATCCCCTCAATGTAGAGTTATATTCCCTTGGAGACTATACAGGCCCCAAGGGTGAAGAGGAGAGGCAATGAGAAAACCCTCTGGGATTTGGGTGACTGGCATAAAATCCAGCAGTGAGCTCGGATGCCCTGGCGGCAGACAGCAGTGGTGGCGAAGCTGGTGATTCTGGGTCAGGCTAACAAGGAGGCTGCTCATAGTAACCTAACCTGCAGAATAATGCTCCTGCAGAATAATAATAAATAAAATAATAATATAAATAAATAAAATAATAATAAAAGGCCCCTGCAGAATAATGCTCCTCGCCTTGGGCTGGGCTGGCAAATACCACAAAGAAGCTCAGGGCTTCAAGTGAGGCTTAAGCAGCCAAGTCCAAAGTCTGAGCACCACTGGCCAGAATAAAACAGAATATAAAGCAGACTGTTTATACAGAGTGACAAAGAACAGGTTATTCGAGGCAACAGGACATTTCAAAACTAAAACCAAAAATAAAAAATTGAAAACCTGATCTCTACAGGCTCTTTGACTCTACCACTCTTAGGTTCTTTTCAAACTCTTGCTTGTCTTGATTATACAGATATATTAAGAAGCTTCTAGAAGGCAGTGTTCCACAAGGCTAGAGGCAACTCACTTAGCGATGTCTGGCCAGCTGGAAGGGACTGAGCTGTTATTCAATGGACACCTGGGAGGGGTTCTGGTCACCTGATCCTTGGGACTCTCCAGAATAAATCTGATACGCTTGGGTTCTGCCAATTCCCTTGACGTCATTTTCTAGGGTGCAGGCTCCCTTCACACGACCCAACCATATGACAGCAGGAAACTGAGAAAAGCATTAAGTGCAGAAAACTGAGCCATTAGGAGTAAATATATATTTTGAGAAAGTGAGTACCTAAATATGAAGTCTATGCAGAGCCGGATGTTGGTTTACCGGCAGTGAGGGGCCAATTTTCTTTCCCCAGGTGGTCTAAGCTGCAGAAACTTGACTAAAAGCTACGGTATGTGGCCTAAAATCACATGTACCAGTAAGTAGGGGATATTTGGGCATTTCCTCCAACCCCAATTCCCACCTATCTGAGAAAGAAACAAATGACTTCTCTAAAACATTAGTTAGCTATCCAGAGAGAACATCATTTTTGGATTTCCCATTCCTGCTCAACAAGCTGGCTTTTCAGCCACAGCAAATCCACCACGGTCAATTTACCACTGTGGTTTCTGAACTGGTAAGAATGAGAGATCCTGGTGGCAGAAACTCCAGGCCCACCCAGGTGACAACAAATAATTATTCTGTAAACAACTGAACCCATCTTGTTAGATTAGCAGGTACCGTCCTGGGCAATCTTTTTTGCTGCCTCCCACAGGGGTCCAGAAATTATTTAAATCCCTACAAGAGGCAATAAAGTCAGCATTGACATTTTAGATTACAACACATCATTGCCCCTGAATCGTATGTATTGTTTCCTCCTGTGGATCTGGATGGAAAGCAATTTACTCAGAGCTTGATGACTGGCTGACTCCTGGAAGATGGGAAAGTTTTACCAGGCTGGTACCAAGCAGGCTGCACAGTTAGCCTATTTCCTGTGGTGAGCCTCCTTCTCCCCCAAAGGGAGTCTAAGAAGGTGCTCACATACCACATGAGGAAACTGAGGGGTCCATTTACCATCTGTCAGGCTGAAACTCTTTAGGGAGGCACCCCCGGAGGGTCGTGGGCCGGGAGTTGGCAGGCTTCCCCTGAACTGGCTCATCACTAACCCAGTACAATGCTCCAGGGCCTCTTGGGCCCTGCCCCTGGCACGAGATCAAGCTCTGGTTCTGTTTCCACTGTCTGCTCTCGGTGGCTAAGCAGACCTACCAAATACCGGAGATGAGTGGGGGAAAAAAAGAATGACTTACAGCTCCCTTGGAGCTAGATTTCAACAACCTGACCTGACAGAGTTAGGAATTACTTTTGTGGCTCATCAGGGAGCTACAAACATCCACCCGACTGGGCAGCTTGAGCTCAAGAGTGAGAGGCAAGAGAAATAAGAGTATTTCTAGACTGCATAGCCCCCACCTGCACACACGTGGTATAAAATAACTGTTCATACCAGACACATCGGAGCACTTTTGGGAATCCACCATTAAAGCATCAAATACTTCAAAGTCAGTTTTCTTCACTTGAATGATGTTGTTAACTGTGCCAAGCTGGCTGGTTACTATTGGCTGGGAAGAGACAGACAGGCAGAAATCATAACATGGAAGGTCTCTGGAGTTACTCTTTTGAGGATTTTGAATTCCTGGCTGGAAGGTCTCACCTCCTGGCTAGCCAATCTGCTCTTCTCCATCAAGTCTGCCCGTAAGTCTGACCATCAGCACTTCTAACTAGCTGAGCCACACACAGGGACTTTTTACCAGCAGGACAAAGGGACCTGGCACACTCGATAAGGGAAAATGATTTGTTTGGATTGTGTAGGCAGTCAGAGGACCAAAGGCAGGAGGTAGAGTACCTCAGAAGGGTCATGTGTCCACTGACCATCCACAAAGAACTTGTACTGATGCTCTCCTTCAGGCAGGTCCAGGATGGCTACAAAGTTATTGTGGCTGCAAGGGAAAAGGAAGCAGAGGATTTTAGCTGGGTGAGCTGCCCTCTTAAGCTTACTTACAAAATCAGCCATTGAACAAAACCAAAACTTTCTATATAAAGCCAAGAGTTCAGCTGCAGAAGAATAAACATTTTTAACCACTAAAGACAATTCAGTAGAATGATCTCTTTCTAGAAAAGCTGTAAGGAAGCAGCAGTGCAAGAGGGTTCCTTGAAGATTCACTTTGCTCAAATGCAGGAATAATCCCCATTCCTATCATCAAAAGGTCAACAAACAGGCATGTGTCCTTTTCAACTTGCAGGCAAAATACCACCTAGCAACGTGGATGCCAGAGGAGGACAGCAAGTCAAGATAAACTGCATGCTGCAAAGTTTTATTCTTTGTCAGTCTGCCTTGGGCAGGAGATTGGATCGATTTCACAGGATCCACAAATAGGTCTCTAAAGAAACTTGCTTCACTACTAGAATAAGGTTCCAGGAAAGCTTTGTTTCACTGACTTACAATGACTTGTAACTGATGAGTGTCTCCCTCCTATACTGACCTCACCCCTGGCAAAGCATGTGGGCTGTGACGGTAATCAGGCCTGACCTAGCAGGGCACAATTTCTCCCTCTGTTTCATCAAGAGTACTCACGAGTGACGACCCTTTTATAGTGACAACTTGAGACACAAGTTCCATGCTAGGATTCCTGATCAACTATTTTATTAATGATACCTATATAACAGGTCCCTTCCAAACAAAAGTAATACACAGAGAATCAACGTTAGAAGGAACCTCAGAGATTATCTGTTCGGTATTTCCTTCCTACAGATAGGAACCCTGGGACTCAGGTGTCACTGAGAGGTTAGCTCAGCCAACAGTGGACTCAAATCCCAGTCTTGAAGATTCACAGCTCAATGCTCTCTCTCCACTGCACTAGGAACAGACTTCTCTCTTTCTACAGAAGTCTTGCCTAAGCAAACACACAGCTGCATATCTGAAGTCAAAGACGTCTGTGAAATACTTATAACTGAGAGATGTTTTCTTCTAAGCGTGCTCTAAACCTAGAGACTAACTGGGTGTGGGGTGTGAACCTCGTGAATTACTAAGCAAAATTATTTTCCATTCAGCATCTATTTTATAAAACTATCCTTTTCTATTCCCCATTTAGAAACCAGAGTATCCCTGAATTAAGACAAATACGTGAATAATGCCCAGGCAATTACCTTCTTGTGAGGGGAAGTTTACTCCAGTTGTTGAAGGACCCAGATAAGTAAACTTCCTTTCCGCCTCCCGTCCATCGAAATACTGTTGGCCGAGCCTGGGCCGGGGCTTTATCATTCACTTCCAGATCGTGCTGCCAGGCCAGGAATTCCTCTTTCTCTGGAGCCTAGAAACAGAACAGTTTGCTGAGGGACAGGAAGCCACTAGTGAGCTCCCTACAATAGACAGGTACTCTAATATGGACAATTCATTCTAAAGAGGCAGCAATTACTACTTAGGTTCATATTTAAGCTCATTAACTTGATAGCTGTGCCTTGCTCTCCCCACTTGCAAAACGGACCTAACAAAAGCAATCGTTTCTTACAGTTGGGAAAGACTGAATGAGAGGGTCCATATAAAACGCTCTGCGTAGTGTCTGACACACAGTAAGTACTTAATAATTATGAGCTGTCAATACTGTTACTAAAGAGATCTACACCAAAACATTAGGAGAAATTGCAGAACTCAGTTGGAGGAGGGTGCAATGAATTCAAGACCAGATTGGTAAATGTCATTCATTTTTCTTCCCTTAATTAACAAGATTTGAAGTACATGAAGATTTATCAGGGACAATTCCAGAGCTGTCAACTGGAAAACTCATAAATCTAGATTCTAACGGAAAAAATATTTAAAGTGACGTCCAAGGCACCGGGAAGAAAAAGGTAAGACCATAGTCTCTGACCCTCTGTATGGCAAACAGAAACTTCTAGAGCAGAAAGTGCTATGTACCTGAGGTATTGCGAAATAAGAGAGAAATAAACACACCCAACTCTGGGTGAAATATATGTGCTTTTGGATCTTTTACATATTTCCTAGACAGAAGCCAAAGACTTTAAAAGAGCAGGAATTCCAGGCTGGGAGAGACACTTAAAGGTGTTGCTGAGCGAGCTTTTAAGACCTTCACTTCAAATACTGACTGGAGCTTATCTTAAATGACACTTGAATTCTTCAAAGATTGAACAAGATCTACAGATTAAAGAATAAGGACTGGAATCACCTGCCACTGAGAAGGTGATAACTAACCACAGCCAAAATGGTGAAGTAGTGTAGCTAAAATAATCCACAACTTTTTTGGGGAGTTTCAGGCATTCAAGCCAGTGAGTCTGCTGCATCATTTTAGTAACTTTGGAAAAAGTGATAATGGACACTATCTAAAATCAAGAAATTATCCAGAGATCCTCTGTATGCTAAACATTTCTCGTAGGAATTTTGGAAGAGCAACAGAACAACAGCTACTTCTCGAAGAAAGTAGTTTGGTTCTTAGGGTGTCAATAGCTGTCCTTAGGCCACAATTATTTCTAGGGGAAAGGATGTCAATCACTGGAGAAACAAGATTCCAAAGTTCACTTTGTACAGAGCTCCTCAGGAATGCAATAAAAATCACAAAGCAGGTGCAAATCACAGGACAGATGGCCCAGTAAAAGCAGACTCCCTAGAGTTAGACTCAAAGCCAAAAATCCAAGTGAGGATTTAAGATAGTAATGTGATCACCAAGCCCAACATCTGAGAAAAAAAAAAAAAAATGAGTAAAGGTGGAATGAGTTGCCAGGCAATTAGCCAAATGGGCAATGATGACTAATATGCATGATTGATGATTAATGTACTAACAGAGAATATACTGGGCTGGGGAGACACCTTGATTCTTCCTAAAACTACTCTGTGGCATAGTCCTTATGGGATCAGTTCTTCCCTTCTTAGGATATACCACATGCTTATCAGCTGCCAAAACCACTAAGTGTCCTTGGCTTTGGTGACCAGGCCTGGGCCCCACAGCTGGAAACACAAGACCCCATCAGGTGGTTAACAGAGATGTGGCTGAAGCAGGAGTCAAGACTCATCTTCAAAGTTTTGATGAATTAAAGCAGAGTACGGAAGGATGTCCAAATCTGGCCCGCAAAAATATTTGCTTTGGTCTGTTTAAAATAGGAAGTCCTACTTACACACCAGGAGAGAGAAGGTGAGCAGCAGCTGGCTGCCCCCTTTCCAGGCTTACACTGCACTCGCCCACTGACCTCCCAAAGTGGAATTCCTTTTATAGGAACCGCTCTCAAGTAGCTCCCTGAACCAAAGTTCCAGGAAGAACAAAACACCTCCGGCACCCGCAGGGGGCTGTTGCAACTCGACTTTCAGCTTATGCACGGGCTCTGGGTTGTCCCCGAAATCGACAATAAACTGCAAAACCAGCTACTAGAAAAAAAAAGTGCCAGGCTTTTTTTTTTCTTTCTAATAAAGGTGAGGAAAGATTTCTCAAAGCTGTGAAACTAATTATACCTAAGAGGAAAGCAGAGACTGGGGCTCACCTGCTGCTAGCTCAACGATCTTAAATAATTAAGGATCTGAAACGCCTGTCCCAGCGCTGCTTTCTCCTTAATGATGTTAAACGAAGTTAGTGCCTCCTCCCTCGGGGTGACTTTCTCATCGGTAATTAGACACAGGTTCCTGGACTGCTAAGAGGGCTCTTACAGGGCCATCTGGCTTTTAAGCGCACGGAGTTAAGCATCACCTCCGTCCCACCTGCGATGGGTTTTAATTAAGAGGGGACGTGGCGGGGACTCTAGCAGAGGGCTCCTCCCCTCAGTACTAGTCAACGAGAGCCGGATCCCCGCCGCCCCCACCTTGATTTCCTCGGAGTGGAAGAGGTCGGCGTCCTCGGGGCTGTCCATCAGGATCTTGGGCCTGTCCCCGTCCTTGGCGCCCCCCGAGCTGTCCCTCCGCGGCGTCTTGTGGCCGCCCTGCCGCTCCAGCGCGGCCCGCTCGCTGCTCGTGTTGCCCATGGCGGGGTCTCCGCGGACACCGGGAAGCCGGACCGGGCCTCACTCCAGGGAAGGGGCCGGGGACTCCGGCAACCAGCGGGTCACAAGCAGGTCACTCCCCCCGCGGAAGGAGTCGGAGCCCCAAGTGCCACACCCCTCAGGCGAGGGTTCCGGGCCGGCAGCCGGCTTGAGGCGCGTGAGAAGGACCGGCGAAGCTTCCCTACCTCGCTGAGCCCAAATCTCCCGAAAATAACTCGACACTTCCCCGACAACTCCCCCCACCTCTTAGCAACTTCCGCTTCCGGCGCGTCTGCGAGTCACCGGGGATCCGGAGTGGGGGCGGTGGCGGCCGGCGAAGCGCACGGGGCTAATTCGACCTCAGTTCCGCTTCCGGTCCGGCTTGGCTCGGTCGCCGCGCTCTGAGGAGCGCGCAGGCGCAGTCGGCCGCGAGGGCCAGACCCAGGACCAGCCTGCTGAAGGCCGGCAGGGGGCGTGCCAGCGCGGGGTGTCTGCGAAGAAGTGAGTGATGCCATTCACTATTTTATTTTTATGTATATATTTATTTTTTTTTTAAAGATTTATTTATTTATTTGAGAGACAGAACTCACAGAGGGAGAGGGAGAGGGAGACGCAGACTCCTGAGGAGCAGGGAGCCGGAGGCGGGGCTCGATCCCCTGACTCCGGGATCATGACCTGAGCCAAAGCAGAGGCTTAAGGGACTGAGCCACTCAGGCACCCTACTATTAACTATTTTAGACATCTTTGCCCACTTCCAGCTGACTCTCTACTCAGCAGCCAAAAATGTTGTTAAAGTGCTAATCTAATTAAGAGACTCATCGTATTAAAGCCCGTTAATGCGCTAGCTCCCAGGGCAGTGAGTGCCTGAGACTCGCTGCCTGCATAAAATGCAGATTCCCCGGCTCGAAGCCCCAGAAATTATGATTCCAAAGCTCTGGAGTGGGTTCTGCATTTTAATAAGCACCCCAGGTGATTCTGAGGCAAGTAGCCTTGCAGGTGTTTGAGAAAATGACAGACCGTAAGAGTTTTGGAAATTTCTCACAACTTAAGGGTCATAAAACTCTGGCGTTATTAGTGTATTTTTATTTATTTATTTATTTATTTTTAAAATTTTTTTTAAAATTTTTATTTATTTATGATAGTCACAGATAGAGAGAGAGAGGCAGAGACACAGGCAGAGGGAGAAGCAGGCTCCATGCACCGGGAGCCCGACGTGGGATTCGATCCCGGGTCTCCAGGATCGCGCCCTGGGCCAAAGGCAGGCGCCAAACCACTGCGCCACCCAGGGATCCCCTGTATTTTTATTTTTTAATTTAAAAAATGTTTGTTTGTTTGTTTATTTATTTATTTATTTATTTATCCATGAGAGACGCACAGAGAGAGGCAGAGGGAAAAGTAGGCTCCCTGTGGGGAGCCCCATAGGGCCTGGATCCCAGGACCTGGGATCGCCACCTGAGCCAAAGGCAGATGCTCAACCACTGAGCTACCCAGGTGCCCTTATTAGTATATTTTTAAAAAATTGAAAAAAAAAATAAAAAATAAAAAATTGAGTGCACAGCCTTTTGGTAGATAATATTTTAAGATATTTTATAACCACTTTGGTCACATAATTCTGCATAAAATTAACTTACTAGCGTTTGTCACTTATTGTGGCCAGTGCTTTAGCATACATTGTGGTCCTAAAATATTCTAATCTTGCTGTCAGCCACTGTCATGGCTTTTTTCGGGGGTGGAGGGGGTTTTTTGTTCTTGTTTTTGCTTTTTGTTTTGCATGGGAGTATCCCAAAAATACTTTGTACTTGCTGGGCCAGCAACCATCTATTTGATACCTCCAAAGTGCCAGGCACTGTGCTAAGAAAATGGGAGAGATATGACTGAGAAATGGTCTCCTGGAGGGGATTTGGTAGTGGCTATCAAAATGTTTAAAATGCACCTTCATCTTAGTGCACAATTTTACTTCCAGGGAACTTCAGAAATATACACATGCAAGTTATATGGATGCATGTTCATTTGCAGCAAGGTGTCTGATGCCACTTTACATTGATTCTAAGATGCACTTTTTTTTCAAGATGCATATTTTATTTCACTTTTTAATCGCTTTGAAACTGGGTGCTTCTTAAACCAATGGGCTCTTTTGAAACTGGGTGCTTCTTAAAATCAATGGGCTCTTAGATTTGATAAAATAAGGCAATGAAAGCCTCCAACATTTAAAAAAGTGTGTCAATAGAAAAACAAAATGAACTAAATACATTCATTTTATAGAATACTGAACAACTTTGAAAAAGGAGGAAATAGAATTCTGTGAGTAACTGTGGAGAAATGTCTATGGCATTCCAAATCCCAAAGCAAGTGGCAGAACAATAGAGCTTAAGAGCATGAGCCCTAAAGTCAGCTTACCTGGATTTAAGTTCTGGCTTTACCTTGTTTGTAACTGTCACCTACCTTTCCTCTTTTGTGAAATAGGAAATAAAATAACATCGACCTTATAAGCTTGTTTTGAGAGTTAACTGAGAACATGCATGGAAAGTGCTTAGCATAGCACCTGATTCAGTAAACATTGAACAGACGTTAGCACTTTTACTGGCATCATTATTTTTGTGAATGGAAAGTTCTGGAAATATATACAACAAACTGTTAATAGTTGTCCCGTCTGGGGAGAGGAATGAGATTGGAAACAGGAGCAGATCGAAAGGGGACTTACTCTTTTTTGTTTATTGTTTGAAATTTTTTCTACTGTGAGGATGTACTACTTTTGCAATTAAAAAAATGTTTTTAAAGACAAAAATAAATAAGATGTGATATCAACCCCAAAAGAATTTACAGAGTAACGGTAGAAACAGACTCACAGAAAGGCAATAATTCAGGTAGGCAAGGGGTTCTACTGGTGCCCAGGGGGGACTTAAGACAGGCTGGTGGATAGTCCAGAATACATCCTTTGAGCTGTTTTTTGTTGCTCACATTAGGCAGTGAGGAAGCCATGGATGCGAGGATATTGAGCTTTGGGTTCTTCTCCAAACAACTTGAGAGGTAATAAAGAACACATGAGCTATGGACACTTTATCTGAGCTATGCAGATGCTTTTATGCATGAAGAAAGTTTTAAGACTCCTGCTCTGGCTTGGATAAGATAGCCCTGTGACAGCGTGGGCCCCAGATCTCCCCACTTCCCCATTCTCTCTCTCCATGCACATTCAGAAGAAAGGGCATGTGAGTACAAAGTAGCCATCTGAAAACCAAGAAGAGAGCTCTCACTAGAGTGCAAAACTTGCCTGAACTTTGATCTTGGACTTTCCAGTGTCCAGAATTATGGAAAAGTAGACGTCTGTTGTTTAAACCATTCAGTCTGTGATACGTTTTTATAGTAGCCCTGGCCAAAGAAGACAGACTGCAGTGCCTGCAAGCTGTTGGGATAGAGTTGTAAGCTTACTTTTTAGTTGGCCTACCTGGATTTCTACCAGGCCTTCTGAAATTCGCCTAGCCAATGTAAATAACACTGACAATGTTGGCCAGACTTGTCCATCTTTTCTTGGTAGACATTCCTGTGTTCTCTCCCCTCTGAGATGCAAATGTCATTGTGACAGAGAGGTAGTCACTGACACAGAAGTAAAATGAGTTCATTCCATGGTATTTGGTCCACAAATATTTGTGGAGAGCCAATTTATACCAGGCTTTGTTTTGGGTGCTGGGGATAAAGGACTAACAGGACAATGTTACCTTTTTGCAAAGCTGAAGGGCCCTGTGTGGCAGATAGATACACAAACAAATACACAAACATAAATAAGCTGGATAATTCTGGAATGATTACTATTATGAAAAAAAAAACAAATGAAATTATGTGAGAGAGTGACTGGGGTACTACTTTAGATGAGGTGTTCATGGAGGACCCTCTTTAGGGGGTAACAGTTCAGTTGAGACCATAATGACAAGAGATGGGAGAAGAGTTCAGGAGAAGCATTTCAGGTAGAGGGGAAATGCAAAGGCCCTGAGGTGGGTATGAGTTTTACATGCTGAAGAAACATAGAGGTTATTTTTATGGTGGCTGGAGTATACTGGGAAATGGGAGGAAAGGCTTGATCCTTTTGGGCCTTGGTGGTCACAGTGAACTTTCTGAATTTTACTCCCAAGTCAGTGGGAATTCGTGGGAGAGTTTATGTATGGGAGTCATGTTATCTGATTGACATAATGATTTATATACATTTTATAATATCATAGAATTTGGGGGTAGGGCTGAATCTTAAAAAAATAAGCTGATCATAAAAATACAGAGTTGAAATTTTGAAAGCGTAGACTCCCAGGGAAGAAACCTTAATTGGCAAATAGCCTCATTTTATGACTTGCAAGGTGTCTGGCAAAATTCTATTTCTTGTCCTGGGTGATGGTTATTAAAGCATTCATCTTATAATAATTCACTAAGCCACATATTAATTTTGTATTTGTATCTTTGTTTTCTTTTCAAGAAAAAAAAATATTTTTTAAAGAAATAGCTTCACATATAGGCTAAACTGAGACCTAGCAGGGAATAGTGCCCAGTTCAAGGTAATACATCTGTCTTAGTAAAGTTCAGCCCGAGTCTGCTCTTTTTCAAGAAGTTTTGAAGGAATGGAGGAGAAAAGGATGTATACCTCTTCCCTTTCCTGAGATGATGACTGAAGCAAACTAATGCAATTTTTGGGCAAAGATTCAACTAAGGTGGAAAAAAAAAAGTGTATTTGTCTCGTTAAAATGTGAGCTCCTGAAAGAAAAAAATTAAGTGTGAATTCCCAGGGATTTGAGGATCAGAGTTTGATAATTCCTCTAACATGCATTGTGATGATCACTGCCCTTCATCTGCAAACTGCATGCATCTTTTGTATAAGCCCAAAGTTTCCTACTGTAAGAATGTGTGACTCTGCCTGAAGTCCTTCTAGAGCATTCTTGGCATGTGCAAGGGGGAGGCCAGAGAGGCCAAGATTGGACATCTTGTGAGCCATGCTCACCAGTGACACACAGAAGTTAGTGGATAGATACCTCAGCTCCTTTGCCCACTGGGTGGGACAGCTCTAAGATATGTTCCATCTGGTGTCCCTACAGAGGTCCCCAGTGGAACCCTGTTGCCCAATGCAGTGACTTGGTCATAAAGGTGCACTAAATTTGTTGGCTTCCTTCTCTTTCCTTTGTTACATCTTGGGATCAGCTCCTAAATAAACGCTTGGACTCGACTGGGGCTTTGGTGGCATCTGGCTGCAGACTGGTGGCCTTGGTTTGCTGACAGCAGCTACCTGGTGGGTCTAGGGGTGGCGACAGTCACCTGGAGGCACAGTACAGCTGTCCCCCTCTGCTAGGAGGTGCAACACAAGCTGGTGGCCTTGGACAGGTGTGGCGACACATGAGTGCTTAGCCTTGGCGAGGCCGCGGGGTTGGGACCACATCAGGGAGGGGACCTCGCCTGGTACAGCTAGAGCCCCAGTGCCAGGAGGAGAATGGGTGGCCAGGGTGTGAGGCTCCCTGCCCAGCCCCATCCCTGGGCTCTGGGCATGTCCCTCTGCTTCAGCCCAGACTCCTGACTGTGGCCCAAGGGGCTCCCTCCGATCATCCCCAGCTCCATCATCAGTGCAAGGGTGACCTGCAGTCCTGCCTGTCCAGGGGTCCTGACCCCGGGGCTGCTGAGGGCCTTGGAGGGCCTTCCTGGGGACTCAGAGAGCAGCAGGTGCAGCCTCTGTGCCAGTGGCCTTGGATTCAGTAGCTGGAGATTAAGATGGGCGGTTGTAGATAAATGCCTTGTGGCTTTTGCTGTTAACTCAGGGGTTAGCTGTACTGACACACGCTACAAGGTGGATGAACTTTGAAAATATTATGCTAAGTACGGGCGCCTGGGTGGCTTAGGGGGTTAAACCTTTCCCTTGCACTCGGGCCAGAGCTTGGGTTCCCTGCTTAGTAGGGAGCCTGCTTCTCCCTTTCCCTTTGCCCCTCCCCCTTGCACCTGCATGCTCTCTCTTTTTGTCTCTCTCTCTTAGATAGATAAAATCTTAAAAGAAAAGAAAAGAAAATGCGCTAAGTGAAAGAAGGCAGCCACAAAAGGCCACATATTGTATGACTTCATTCGTATGAAATATCTGGAATGGTAAATCCATAGAAACAGCAGGCTGGTGGTTGCCTAAGGCTGGAGGGAGGAGGGAAATGTCTGCTTAATGGTTACAGGGTGTCCCTTGGGAGTGATGAAAGTGTTTTAGGACAATATAGATGGTGGTCATAGGATACTGACTGTACTGAATACCACCGAATTGTACACTTTAAAATGGTTAATTAGATATTATATAAATTTCACCTCAACTGAAAAAACAGGGCTGGTCCTAGGACAAATGTTAGAGGTATATAGCTTATCCTATTTCCGATTTATTTTTATGTATACTGTCTTGCAGGATGAACCCTCTAGTCCGGGCCTCCTGTCCTGCCCATCAGAATCTAACCAGTCCATTATACCTGTTCTAGTTAACATTTAATATTTTAGAGGCCTTCAGTTTTCTAACTTCATTCATTCATTTATTTATCAATAATTATGGATGGCACAACTATCTGCCAGGCACTGTGGTAGAGGATGGGGATAGGATGACGAGTGAAATCAGACCTAGGCCCTGTGCTTATGATCCTCTTAGAAAAGATGAACATTAATCAAATAATCATCCAACAGACATCTGTGATAATTTCTAGGAAGGAGAAATGTGACCTAGTGAGAGGAATGTGACCTAGTAAGGGAAGGCTTCAATTGGGTTGAAATTTGAAACCTGTAGGTGGTACCAGTGAAAATTGTTTATCAAGTCTTATCATGTGGCTGGCATTGTGCTTGATGTATCAACTCATAATGACCCCAAGAGTCCTTCGAGGGATCTACTATTATCCGTTGTATTTTACAGAAGAAATTGAAGCTCAGAGAGGTGAAGTGACTCGCTCAAGGTCACATAGCTAGGAAGTCATGGAACCAGTATTCAAACTCAGGCAACCATACTGATATAGATATTTATCATTGTGGACAGATAATTTGGTACAGGTATCATTTGGTTCAGGCCAATGGAACTGGTTAATCAAGATTATAATCATAAAGCCAGAATGATCATTCAGTGAAAATCAAACAAGGTATTTTTTTGGTTTTCTTTTTTATTTTTAGCATCTATTGACCTATATAAATATGGATGTGTTTGTTATTGTCACAAAACTCATTATTATCTGAAAGTTGGAGGTTTTTAATTGTTTGATGTAAGATACTAAGTCAAGAAGGTGGTATCATATTAAATAGTTGAGTAAGTTTAACCTCAGGACAGTGATTATGGCAGACAATACCCCAAACATCCACTAGGTGGAAGTAAAGAACACTGAGAAATATCTTCCAAATCTTCCAAAGAATTAAATGTCTGTATTTTAAAGTATGACGAAAATGATAAAAATGTCAAGTAGTATAGGAAATATTGAATAAAAAAACAAAAGTTCCCCTCACACCTTCTTCTATAGTTCTACTTCCGTCTCCCCAAAATAACCTATTGAGAGTTTCTGGTATACTTTTTGAGGGTACATATTTTGTTATAATTGTGTAACTTTTTCTAGAAAAGTATTTGCTTATATCACTCTTTAAAAAACTGACACAGTGGGGGACACCTGGGTGGCTCTGGGGTTGAGCGTCTGCCTTTTGCTCAGGTCATGATCCTGGGGTCCTGGGATCAAGTCCCGCATCAGGCTCCCTATGGGGAGTCTGTTTCTCCCTCTGCCTATGTCTCTGCTTTTCTCTGTGTCTCTCATGAATAAATAAATATAATCTAAAAAAATTTTTGACACAATGGGGACTCCCCCTCCCCCATCAGTGTCTCTTTCCATGTCAGCACATACAGATCTTCTGTATTCATATATGGTTAGGCTAACAGATCAGGAGATGAGGGCCATTGAAATATTACTCTCAGTTCCCAAGAAGAGGGGATATGCCACACCACTCATGTTGGCCACAGGTAGAGAAGGTGAGGGGAAAGCACATGGAAAAAGTCCTTATTGTGGTTTCAGTGGGCCTTAGACTATAGATAGGGATGGTCCCTGATGGTCTGGTACTGGGCACTCAGGTGTTTAGGGTAGAAGAATTTTGCCTTCTGGATTGTAAAAGCCAGATAGAGGATGTGGTTCAGAGTATGGGCTCCAGACTCCTTGGTTTGCATATTCCAGGCAAGTCATTTGCTACCAGTAGAAATTAGTTAATCTTTAGAGGTGGAGACTCTTCCTAGTCACTGAGGGCCCAAGATGTCAAAGCATCGTAGAATATAAAAAAGAAAAAGCATGGGGTGCCTGGCTGGTTCAGTCAGTAGAGCATGTGACTCTTTTTTTTTTTTTTTTTAAAGATTTTACTTATTTATTCATGAGAGAGAGAGAGAGAGAGAGAGGCAGAGACATAGGCAGAGGGAGAAGCAGGCTTCATGTGGGGAGCCCGATGTGGGACCTGATCCCGGTACCCCAGGATCACGCCCTGGGCCAAAATCAGCTGGTCAACCGCTGAGCCACCCAGGGATCCCGACCATGTGACTCTTGATCTTAGTTAAATTAATGTCATGAGTTGGAGTCTCACATTGGGTGTAGAGATTACTAAAAAAATAAATTAGTTTTAAAAAAGAAAAAATGATGAATACATATAAATAAAATAAAATTTGCCATCTTAGTCATTCTTTTATTTTTATTTTTTTGTTAAAAAGATTTTTAAAATTTATTTATTTGAGAGATTGAGAGAGAGATAGTGTGAGCAAGAGTAGGGGTAGGAGCAGTGGGAGAGGGATAAGCAGACTCTGAGTGCAGAGCCTGACTCGGGGCTCAGTCTCATGATTGTGAGATCATGACCTGAGCAAAAATCAAGAGTTGGATGCTTAGTGCACTGAGTCACTCAGGCGCCCCCTTAATCATTTTTAGGTGTACAGTTCAGTGGCATTAAGTGAATTTACATGTTTGCAAAACTGTTGCCACCATTTATCTCTGGACCTTTTTTCTCTTGCAAAGCTGAAATTTTACACCTATTAAACCATAATCTCATTCTCCCTCTTTCCCCTCACCCTCCCACAACTACCATTCTGTTTTCTATCTCAATGAATTTGACGAGTTCCTACAAGTGAATCACAGCATTTGTCCTTTTGTGATTGGCTTATTGCACTTAGCATAATGTTTTCAAGGTTCATCTAGGTTGTAAGTTATCTCAGAATTTCCATTTTGATTAAGGCTGAATAAATCCTCTGATGTGTGTATATATACTACATTGTGTATCCATTTGTCTGTTAACCTGGGTTGCTTCCACCTTCTGGCTCTTAGGAGTATTGCTGCTGTGAACATGGGTGTACAAATACCTTTTTGAGTCCCTGCTTCTGGTTCTTTTTGGTGTATCCCCCCAAGTGGCATTGCTGGATCCTAATTCTATTTTTAGGTCTTTGAGGAACTGCCATACTGTTTTCATCGCAGCTGGACCATTTTGTATTTGTACCAGCAGAGCCCAATGGTTCCAGTTTCTCCACATTCTCCTATGTTTTCTCCAAAAGTTTTGTCATTTCAGGTTTTACATTTAGATCTATGATCTATTTTGAGTCAATTTATATTACCATGTGAGGTTTGGGTTGAGGTTCATTTTTTTGGCATACGGACATCCAATTGTTCTAATATCCTCTGTTGAAAACATTTATTTGCTCCTTATTGAATTGCTTTTGTGAAAAATCCATTGATCATATATGTACAGGTCTGTTTTTGGACCCTATTTCATTCCATTCATCTCTGTGTCTATCTTATCACCAATATCACACTTTTTTTGATAACTGTAGCTTTATAATAAGTTGTGAAATCAGGCGGTGTGAGTCCTATAACTTAGTTCTTCTTTTTCTTCCTTTTTTTAAAAAAGATTTTATTTATTCATGAGAGACACAGAGAAGCAGAGACAGGCCAGAGGGAGAAGAAGGTTCCCCGTGGGGGGCCTGATGTGGGACTCGATCCCAGGACCTCGGGATCATGACATGAACCGAAGGCAGATGCTCAACCACTGAGCCACCCAGTTGCCCCAGTTCTTCTTTTTCAAAATTGTTTTCAGCAATGCTAGTCTTGTGCTGTGGCATCTAAATTTTAGACTCAACCTATCAGTTTCTCCAAAAAGCCCTGTTGAGATTCTGATGAAGATTATGGTCTTTTCCATTTATTCACACATTTAACGTTTCCAGAACTTTTAATTTTGTCCCCATAGACATTAATTTCCATCTGGTTTTCCTTTCCTTTATCCTGAAGGACTTCCTTTAGCATTTCTTGTGCTTCAGATCTGCTGGAAACTAACTCTTGGCTGAAAATGTCTTTATTTCATTTTCTATTTAAAGGATATTTTTACTAGAGCTTGACAGTTCTTTATTTTATAGTTGTTATTCCACTGCATTCTGTATTCCATTGTTCCTGATGAGAAGTCAGTTATTTTCACCATTGTTTCCATGTATATAATCTATTTTACCCCCTGTACCTCTGTGTACAACTGTGTACCTCTGGCTGCTTTCTAGATTTTATTCTTTAACTTTGGTTTCCAGCAAACTTTGGTTTTCTTTGAGTATTTCCACGTTAGAGTTTTTTGAGCTTCTTGAATATATGGGCTGATCTTTTAAATAATATTTGGAAAAATTTAAGTCAGTATTTCTTTAAAAAATTTTTACTCCTCTATTCTCTTTCTCCTCTTATTTTGGAAATCCAATTACATATGTGGTAGGATGCCTGATATCTTTCTACAAGTCACTGAAGCTCTATTTTGTTTTTAAGTTGTTTTTCTTGCTGTTTCAGTTTGGATAATTTTTATGGACTGTCCTCAAGTTCAATGATCTTTTCTTCTGCGTTGTCCAATAAGTTAATATCACACAAGGAATTTTTTTTAGCATTTGTAATTTTCTCACCTAGAATTTCTAGTTTTTCTTGTTTTCCATATCTCTCCTGAAATTCACCATATCTTCCACTCATTAATCTTTTCTTCTAGATCCTTTTACTTATTTTAATGCATTTGCCTACTTATTTTAACATCTACTTTATCTTTGGGTTTGTTTCGATAAACTGTTCTCTTGATGATAATACTTTTCTACTTCTTAATGTGTTCAATGATTTTTAAACTTTATCTTGGACATTGTGTATGCTATATTGCAGAGAACTTGGATTCTGTTATCTTCCTTAGAAAAGTGTTGGATTTTGATTTATCTGGCAGTTAAATTACTGGTGACTTTTCTTTAGCCAGCAGAGGTGTGGTTTTAGGTTTCTTTTGGGTGGGTCTATTTTGTCCATTCTAGATGTTAGTCCTTAGATATGGTCTTTACTACCAATGTATGATTCCTCTGGAGCTTCAACAGAAGGACTTAAGGGCTACCAGCTTCTCTAATTTGGTGGAACTTAATCCCCAAACTGCCTCCCAGCACTGAGGATGTGCTAAAATCTCTGCTTAGCTCCTTAAGCTTTCCAGCTGTTTTCTTTCCTTTCCATTCCTCTTTTTTTTTTTTTTTTTTTTCCTGCTGGGCTCCACATATGCAGTTCAGGAGTCAGCCAAGGATTTGAGAGGAGTCTACAGATTTTTGGGTCCCTTCTCTGTGCTCTTATCTTTTTGGGATTTTCCCCCTCAATTCCCAAGTACCCCTAGGAGCCCCAGACACTAACCTGTGATTCCTTAGCCCAGCGAGACTATTGGTTTCTGCTTGACATTTATTCTCTGTGAGTATGCAGACTTGAAGACTCCTCAAAGGAAAATCCAGGTAAATGTGGATGATTCCCTTCTTTTAAGGGTTCTGTTCCTTACAGTTTTTGCCTGCTGTTGGTTGTTTTCAATAGCCTCTCATTTTAAAAAATGTCTTATCCAGCACTGGTAGCTGCCATACACAGGACAATTAGCCCAACATAAGTTATTTTGCTATAACTGGAAGCCAGAAGTCTAATCAGTCTTCATTGGTGGACATTTTGTTTTTCATTTTGCCCTTTCACAAATAATATGGCCTTTGTATACCCATATAACCCAAACAATCTATAAATCCTAGTGTAGTTTTATGAGTAAAAAAGTGGGAATAGTTACTAATGATAGGATCTCTAGATCTAAGAATACATACTTTAAAACATTTGCTAGAAATGGCCAAATTTATCTTTAAAATGTGGTAGCATTTCTGTTTGGGAGGACTATTTATCACACCTTCTTCAAAACTGAGCATTATACATTTAAAATTTTGTTCAGCAGTCTGACTAGTAAAAATTATATCTCATTGTTCAACTGTGTATTTGTTGATTTATGACTGACCCAGACCAACTTTTCATTTGGTCATTCTACTTATACTTTATACCCGGGTATGGAAATACCTCATTTCTTATAATAATAAAATCAATAAAAGCCTGTATTTCCTGAGTGACTCCAAGGGCAGGTCCTGACTGGACAACCTCACCCTTCTTGATACTTGTTTCAGGGCTGGGCATGTAACCTGGGCCTGTGCTAGCCTGGATTCAGGCATGGCCCTACAATACAAGTGTGGGGTTTTCGTCAGATCATTTGGGGCGGAGAGGCCTTCCATCTCATCAATGAGGAAGTTTATAGCCTGAGGAGCTCCTCCCATAAGGGAAGTCGGTTGACAACAACGAAGAATTATATGCAAAAGAGAACAGAATAAGAGAAACAGAGTCATAGTCTGCTAGCTTTGTGATTTGCTGGATCAAATCAACCTTGAAGTTTGCCCTCTGTCTGAAATTTTCCATTTTGAGAACTAGTAACTTCTCTTACTGTTTTAGTTGAATTTTTCATTGCTTGCAACCAACAGCATTCCAGATCACACACCAGCCAATGAGAGGAGCTCCTAGTCTTCAGCAGTAGGCATGTGGTTGTTTTGTCTTTCACTGATGTCAATTACTACACATAGAAAACTAATTTTAGACAGAGGTGAGACCTCAGAGTTTCCTTAACATCTGATAAAATTCTAAGAAGACAATGTGTCGTAAGTATTGCAAACCTGTTGCAGAAGTTCAGTCTGCACAAGTTTATGTTGAGCTTGCGACTGTTTAGGGAAAGTGGGGAATAGACAAACGAGGTCATTTCGTTCTGTTGCGTGTAAAAAGTCATTTTGTTTGTTTTTTCCTAGCTCTGAACTAAACTGAGAGCTGGTTTATAATTTAAGGGAGTTAGTCAGGAATTGTGATTAGGAACATGGATTTTAGGGGATGCCTGGGTGGCTCAGTGGTTGAGCGTCTGCCTTCGACTCCAGGTGTGATGCTGGGGTCCTGCAATGGAGTCCCGCATTGGGCTCCCTGCATGGAGCCTGCTCCTCCATCTGCCTATGTCTCTGCCTCTCTGTCTGTGTCTCTCATGAATAAATAAATAAAATCTTAAAAAAAAAAAAAAAAAGAAAGAACATGGATTTTAGAATTGAATTGCCTGGGCTCAAATCCTCAGACTTGAATGAATGTGACCTTGAACGAATTATTTAACCTCTCTGTGCCTCAGTTTCCTTGAAGGCAAAGATGACTTAATCATAGTATTTATTATCTGGGTAGTTGTAACTAACAGCAATTATGTGAAAGTCCATTTAAGGGCTTTGCACAGTCCTTGGTAGCTAGCAAGCCATGAAATTTGCCTCAATGTTATCATAGTTACCCACTTTTTAAAGAATGGTTAAACTATATCTTGGAAGAAAAAGAGCCAATTTTAGAATTGCAGAATGTAGAGACTGAAGAGCAAGCCCTATTGAGCCAACCTTTGCCTTCTTTTGTCATCAGGCATTTTACCTACCTTTGGTGTGTTTAAGGAACAGTGATGTGCATATTGGCATCTACATTGCTTTTGAGAATTTTGTGGCCACCACTAAATTTTAGAGTGAGCTAGCCTGAAAATTATCCTAGAAATCAGTAAAAAAAAAAAAAAAAAAAAAAAAAATATATATATATATATATATATATATATATTGCTTAATAGCAACAGACTATAGTTTAGTGCTTTGAACCAGTGACTGCTGGCAGGTACCATCATGGTTGGGATCCCAGGCTCTGGGGCCAGTCCGCCCAGGTTCACACCCTAGTTCTACCACTCTCTAGTCATGGGCCCTTGGGCAAATCAGTTACTTAACCTTTCCATGCTTCAGTTTCCTTGTTTATTGAAGTGGACAATAAACAGTGACTTCCTCGGGTGGGTCTTGCCAAGATTACCTGGCATGAAGTGCTTAGAACAGTTCCTGGCCTGATGGAAGATCTTAAAAAGCCTTAGCTCTGTTTCCACTTTATTGAAAGGTGGCTACTCGGGAGCTTGTTGCTGTTTTTCTCTATCAAAGTTGTGTGATTTCCCTCCAGCTCATTTCTGGATTTCCTTACAGAAATGCAGAGGGTTAGAAAAGGCAAAAGGAGGGGTGCCTGAGTGGCTCAGTCAGATAAGTGTGTCTGTCTTTGGCTCAGGTTGTGATCTAGGGGTCCTGGGATTGAGCCTGGTGTCAGGCTCCCTGCTCAGCGGGGAGCCTGCTTCTCCTCTGCCCCTTCCCATGTTTGTGCTCTCTCTCTCTCAAATAAAATAAATAAAATCTTAAAAAAAGAAAAGGCAAAAGGAATATGCCATCCATCAAAGGAACACTCTGAAGTGCCTTTGTCCATTGCTTCCAGTAGAGGGCAGCCCAGCCCCAAAGGGAGTCTGGGGGAGAGGTCACCCCCACAAGCTGGCGTTCTTCATTGGGGTCCCTATCTTCTTGAAATAATTTTTGGGTGTATGTGAATTTTCATAACCTCCTCTTTCCAAACCGTCATGATGAGTGACAAAGGAATAAACGAGGGTGTTTGGGGATAGCACTTTGAACCAGTTCCTTGGTCAGTCACTTCCTTCAAAAATAAGGTTTAAATCTGTTGGATAATGTAAAAATAAGGACAAGATGATGGAGCAACTTTTGGTTCTGTTCTCTTTTTCCATTTCTCCCCACTCTATACCCTCGTTCTCATTTATTATTTATTTATTCATTCTTACCGGAAACCTTCTCTATGCCA
Organism: Vulpes vulpes; assembly: GCF_048418805.1. Lineage (NCBI taxonomy): Eukaryota > Metazoa > Chordata > Mammalia > Carnivora > Canidae > Vulpes > Vulpes vulpes. Next base: position 15,841,790 of record NC_132789.1, on the reverse strand, counting down.
GGTATGGGAATGCAGAGGTGAGAAAGGTAAACAGCGTTCCTGCTTTCATAGGGGCTGATGATAGTCTGCTGGGAAAGACAGACATGGGATAATTATACAACTGATGACTGTATTTAACTCCATTGTGATAGACCTTGAAGTAAAGCTCTGGGGCTATGTGATCATGCAAATTGAAGACCCTGGGGGTGGCGTGGCTGCCTTAGACAGGGCAGGTTGGGGCAGCCCTCTCCAAGAAGCTGAGACCTGCAGGATGAAGGAGAGAGAATCCAGGACTCAGGTTATGGGCAGGACTTGGTATTATGGGCAGAGAAAGCAGCATAGACAAAGGCCCTGAGGCAGGAACGATCTTGGCATGTTTGGGAAGTAGTGAGAAGGCTGGCGTGGGACTGCAGCAGAAGGAGCGAGCAGGAGTGGTAGGAGATGAGATCTGAGAGGCAGACAAAGGTCTAATCATGTGGAGCTCTGTGGGCCATGGTTAAAAGTTTGAGTTTTAGTTGCATGGGAAGCCATTGTGTAGGTGGGTGGGCTGTTTCAGCCGAGCAATGATGTGGTTCAGTTGAGGTTTTGAGATTGGTGCCAGGCTGCCATGAGTGCTGGAGGAGGATCAGCTCTGAAAGCAGGGTGTGGTGGGCCGAATAACAATCTTCCCCAAAATGTCCCTATACTAATCTCTGGAACCTGTGAGTATGTGAGGGTACACAGCAAGAGGAATTAAGCTTACTAATCTGCTGCATTCGAAATAAGGAGATTGATTAGCCTGGATTACTTGGGTGGGCCCAGTGTGACCACAAGGGTCTTTACATGGAGAGGAGGAAGGCTGAGAATTCAGAACCACAAAGATGCCAAATGAGAGAGAGTCCAGTGGCCATTGCTGACTTTGAATATGGAAGGAGGCCAGGAGCCAAGGAACGTGGGCATTTTCTACAAGGTGGAAAAGGCAAGAGCATGGATTCTCCCTGAGAAGCTGTGGGAAGGAATACAACCCTGCAAGCATCTTGGTTTTGGCCCAGTGAGACTTGATTTGGACTTTGGACCTTTAAAACTGTAAAGCAATAAATGTGGGTTGTTTTCAGGTCACTAAGTTTGTAGTATTTGTTATAGCACCAATCAGCAACAAACACACAAGCAAGACCTATGAGAAGACTGCTGAAATTGTTTGGATGAACTTTGGTAATGGCTCGAGAAACATCTATTTACCATCCATATTAATTGTTGAGATCTGTGCTAGGCCCTCTATCATGCTGGTCATCAGGCCACTTGTTACCTCTGCAGAGGCAGGATTTGGCCTTTCCTGAGCTCCTCTCAATATATTCACTCTGAAGTACACCCAGTCCTCATACATGAGATTCCACATCGCCTGGAGGAATCGACACATGGTGGCGGTGCCAGGAGCAGACAGCTTTGGAAAATTAAAATGGCAGGGCACCTCAGTGAACCAGCTTATGACAGTGAACCAGGCAAATGAACATTCAGACCGGAAGAAGGAAGGATTGAGAGTCGTCACCATCACAGATTTGACCTGGCTGCCCATCCGAGGTTTGCATCCAGCTACACAAATGAAACTCAAATGCCTGACCCAGAAGAACACCCAAGGGCAACTCTGTACTTCCCTCTCCTGACCCCTGATAAAGAAATCTCTATTGGAACAAATCATAAATAAATCTGTATTAGAAAGGGAATTCCTTCTTTCTGTGGCTTCTCCAGGAATGATGGGTGGATGCCTGGGTAGTCTTTATGCCTCTTTTTGCGTATGTTGAAACCAGAATTCATAATGTGTTGGTTCAGGGACCTGTTTTTATAGGGCACTCCTCAAGCTCAAATATTCAATATCCACGAGTATTTTTTAAGGATTAGTAGTAGCCAAAGAATCTGGATGCTGTCTTAGAATTTTTTTTTTTAATCAGTGGCCCAAAACTGTCTCTTATATTTAGAAACCTGGATCTAGGATTACATATCAAGATACATGCATAATGCTGTTTTGCTGAATGCAGCTGTCCTGGTGTAGGCCAAAGATAATTTGCTGATCCAGGAGCTGAGGCCAGCGAATTTATGTCTGCATCTGCTTCTGCCCATAACTCTTGGGTAAAGATAGGGCAACTTCAAGGACTATAGCCCTATCAGCCTTAGCAATTCACAGAGCGGTGGGACAGGGACGTTTGCTCCCTGAGTCTACCCCCTTGGATACAGCCAGTGGTGCCTCCTGCAACGTGACTGTGTAACGCTGTTCATGACTGTCTTAGTATCCTCACGTTTTCTTGTAATTGTTGTGTATGTGCCTGTTCCTCACTGTGAACTCTTCCCAGGGTCTCTCTTTATCATATTGGAATTTCCAAAGCCTACCCCATGGTTGAATAGGTGCTCTGTAAAGAACGATTGAATGAGGGAGTGGATGAGAGTGACAACAGGCTGGGGAAATTGTTTGAAAAGCTTTTACATTACTTTTGCCCTGCTTGTGGCAGGCATAGTAAGAAGCAGCATGCCTAATGCAGATGATGGTTATTTCTTCTGTTTAGCTTCTGTCTCTCCCTCTTCTGGTAAAAGCACTTTGGTTTTCCTTTGGGAAACCATCCTTTCCACTCCCTCAATCCATAATGTTTGGGTGGAGCTGACCTCCCCCTCAGTTCCACTGGCTGAATCGTGAGCCAGGCCTGGCCAATGAGGGTGCCACACACCCCTGGCCACAGATTCAATTTGTGTTAGAAGGGAAGCCACACCTGCTGCTATCCATGCTGATAGATTAGTCCTGGTTCTGAATCAATTTTGCATTATTTCAAATCAACCCTCTCTCCTTGCCAGCTCCCATAGCTGTTAGAGACGACACTTCATTTCTGCTTGGCATTGCTAAGCTGGTGGGAGAAGCTGGAAGCTGCTGGCAGCCAGCATGTCATCATGAAACCAAAATGAACTCAGGAAGTTGAAGCTGAGAAATAGATAGGAAGAAGTTCTTAATGCTGAGCACCAAGATGCAGCCACACCTGAAACAATCTCTGGAACTTTTCAGTTAGAGGAACCAGTAAACTCTTATGTTTTGTTCTAGCCTTTAAAAACATTAAAAAAAAATTTTTGTCACTGGCTGCTGAAAGTATCCCCTGGCTGATGCCCTTGGTCAATCCTTTTTCTAACTGCTTTTTGGAGTAGAGCAAGGATGATCTCAGACTTGCAGGAAGCCCTGGAGTAGCCCATAACCCCACTTTATCATTATGAAAGTTCTCTGCCAGGTCCTGAGGACCCAGTAAGAATCAGACCTGCTCTGGATCCCAGGGATCTCATTTAGTGACTTCAGTGGGAAGAACATTTTCAGTGCCTCTTGGGAGGGCAACTCAGGCCATGGGTTCTGAGTTGACACCTCTCTAGCCCCACCTCCAGCTTCTCTTTGTTCTTCCCTATAGGCTTAGGCTGGGATCCAGGAGCCCACTCTGGTTATAAGAGTCTCTAGGAGAAATTTAGGAGCCCCAAGAAAACACAACTTGCACACCATGATAAACAGGCTTACTTAAAACCATTTTTATTCTGCCTCTCAGCAACACTTCTCATTTGATTTAGGAAAAAGATTGGGGACCCAAACACAAACAAAGAAGAAACGAGATGTCTGAAACAGAAATCAGGACCTAATACACTGGAATGACGCTAGGATCTCTGCGTGCTGAGAATTCATGGCCCTGTTTCAGTTTTCTCCTGGGACAAGTGCTGGCTCATGGCAGGCATCCAAGTGAAATGACAGGTGGAATCTGACGTTCATCTCAACGTTTATTTTTTTGCTAGGGTCCAGGTTTTAACAACCTCCTGAGATTCATAGTAATCTAAGAACAATGCTTTGTCTTTGTATAGCACTTAGAATCTCCCTCCAGGGGCATTCCCATCTATTACGGCGATTAATTCTCATAACAACGCTCTGAGGTATGTAGCAGGTAGGTGTTCTTATGTCCATTTTCTAGATGAAGAAATCCGAGGCACTCAGAGGCTAAGAAACTTGCCTAAAATCAGCTTGCATAGCTAGTTAGTGGCAAAAGAGGCATTGGGACTCAGGTATTTTGTTTCTCAGCCTCATGTTTATTCACTTAGAATAAGCTGCCTTTTCTCTTGCTTAGGAAAGTTCATTATCACTGTGTTTCTAATGAGTTCTTGAAGTTATTTTTGCCATATATACATATCCTCTGATGTGTTAATCCCTGGATATTTTCTTTGAGTCCACTTATTTTTCTTGAGTAAATTTATTTGAATAGAAGCAATATATCACATGCCTAAGGGGAAACTGTAAATGGAAGGTAATTAATATAAGAAATACAACAAAAACAGGACTGTGCTACTAAAGTTCTATCTAGACAGAAGACTTTGAACCTGAGGCCTACTCTTTCTTTAAGAAGATGGGAAAAGAGCTAAAGTAACACAAGTGTGTTAAGGACCCATGAGCACTAACCAGAGACTTTCTCTTTGCTGTAAACAGCATTGGAAAAGACTAGAAAAGGGGAAACATATTTTGTGACTGGCGTGACTTAATGTTGTGCCTATAAAGGACTTAAAAATTTCCTTGTGTACCACAGTGGTACACACCTTGCATTCTGTGAAACACTGGGTTGGCGTGTTCTGGTGGGCAGAATTATAGCATCATTAAACCAGTACAATCACACCTGAAGGGGCTGCATTTGCCAGAAAAGAAATACAGTGGGTAGCATCTTCTAGGTTGGCATCCAGGAAGATCAAAGATCATGCCTGAGACTTACTAAAAAGAGAGAGGGAGAGTTTGGAATAAAGCACATTCCATAAACAGAGCCAGTTTATTTCCAAAACTGGGATGGGGAAGGTGCTTCTGTATCTAGAATTGGCCATTAAGTACATTCTCAGAGTCTTTAAGTGGGGAGTGAAGTGACCATTGGTGGATGCAAGCAAGGGAGGGGATCATCGGAAGACAAAAGGCCAGAAAGCCCCTTCATTTGTTTCTTTAGTGACTGATGGAATTTTGGGGGTTGTGGCAGGGATGGAGGAGGACTCACTAGCTACAACATGTAAAATACATGGGGGAAAAAAAAAACCCTGCGCAAATTACACTCTGTCGGACAACTTTAAACATGTTGCAAATGTTTGTGCCCAGCTTTGCAGACAACAGCATCCATTGCTCTTCCTAGGATTCCCCCCCCCCCCCTTAGAAGAAATAAGATTTCCTGAGGCTCATCTCAGCAGAAGAGGAATGGACACAGAGGCTTTCCCTAAACTCAGACAGCGAGATTTGAGTTTTTCTTTTCTTTTTTAAGTCAACGACTGGCTGATCTGGCTCTGCTGCTTGGTTTTCCTTAATTTTGAATTTTTTCCCTTTTCTTTCCTTTTTTTTAGTCTGTCTTTCTTTCTTTCTTTCTTTCTTTCTTTTTTTTTTTAAGTTCATTTGCCAGGGACCTGCCTCTGGAGAGTCCTGAAGGAAGAGATCTCACAGTCTGAAGTCAAAGGCCCATTCCTCAGAAACTCCTGTGTGTGGATGAGGTCCATCCTCCGTGCTTGCGGCTGACTGCTGGCCCGCTCAGGCGCTGTGTGGGACAAACAGACAGTAAGAAAGAGAGAGAGAGCAGGCCTGAGCCTTCTTGGCCCAAGGGCTTCCATTCTCTATAGGATCACTCTGATTAAACAAGCCCGGATCTGGACCAGCACATCTGCATACTTTTGAGACTAAGTGTGGGTTTCCTTTTGAGAAAAGTTTATCTGGAAACATTTGATTTTACACTTGGTGCATACAAAAAAAACCAACAACCCACAAATGATACAGATGCAGCAAAATGCTTTGTGAGCATTTCTGAACCTTGTTCTCCTCAAAAGCTAGCAGCACCATTAGGATTTGGTGTGTGCATCCTCCAGTTGTTTATCTCTGTAGTTAAATCCGTAACTATGCACTTAGAAATTCATCTTGTGTGTGTTTATATAAATGAGATAATGATATACTTATGTATGGTGTGCATATATCATATATATATATAACATATATATGACATATATATATATATTCATTCATTTATTCAATAAATATTTACATGCCAGGCAGTGCTCTAGATGCTGATAATGACACAGTGCCCCACAGCTACATGGTAAGTACCATGCGTCAGACACTGTGCTTTATACAATTTAATCTTCACAGTCCTATGGGTTAGGTACTATTTTATTCTCATTTTACAGATGGGAAGACTAAGGTACAGACTGGTTAAAAGACATGCCCAAGAGCACACAAGCTACTTAGAGGTAGAACCTGCATTTAAACCCTACCAGTTTTAGCTTCAAAGTGAAGCTAAGGGTGCTCCCTTAGGTGTTGTGCTCTGTTAGTATGGGCAATGACAGAAATGAAAATGTTTTTGGAGTTTTCATCCCAGTAGGAGGAGATAGACCATAAAAATATACATAATTATATGTACATTAATATATAAAATGTATAATTATGAATCAATATATTATGTAAGTTATATATAAATATATATATAGTTTCTTAGGGAGTGGCAAATATTAGGAAGAAACATAAAGTTGGGATAAGGGGACCAAGGGAAGGAAGGTGGGGTGCTATTTTAGAGAAGTTGCTCAGGGGTAGCCTCTCTGTTAACATAGAAGCAAGCATTTAAAGGAGAGATGAGAAGAAGCCATGTGGATATTAGGAGGAAGAAAACTCTAGGTAGAGGGACCAGCAAGTGCAAAGGCCCTGTGGCAGGAGCATACTTGTATTGATCAAAGAAGAGAGAGGAATTCAGTGTAGCTAAAGTGGAGGAGTGAGGGGAGATGTGCACTGGGAGATGAAGACAAAAAGGCAGCAACCACATCATGTGGGACCTTGTAAAGCCATAGTATGGGAAATTACCTGTGTTTAAACTGCAGTGTGGCATTCCATCCTATGAATAAACAACTGCATAATCATTTTCCAGCTGATGGCCATTTAGGTTGTTTCAGTTTCCCCTATTTCAGACAGAGCTGCAATGAAAATCACTGCACATCCTTGGTTCTTCACCCTGGCTTCATTAGAATCCTCTGGAGAGCCTTAAAATCTACCAATGCCTGGCCCTATCACTGGAGATTCTAATTTAACTGATCCAAGGTGGGCCCTGGGCATTTTTTTTTTTTTAATTCCCCAGGTGATTCTAATGTGTAGCTAGGGAAGAGCACCATTTTATATCCTTTTTGTGCACCTGTATCTAGGGAGGATACTCTGAGGTAGAATTGCTGAGTGGGTGGACACATGGATTTTAAAGTTTAATAGATGTTTCCAAATTGACCTCCCACAGACTGTCCCAATTTACTCCTACTAACAGTGTTGTATCTAACTAATTCTTCACACTCTCACCAACCTTGATACTATCCATCTTTTTAATTGTTTCAATCTGGCAGACAAAAAAACCCAAACATATCATTGTTGCTTTAATTTGTGTTGGCCTAGTTACTGGTAAGGTTGAACATCTTTTTCGGTTATTTTGATTTCTTTGTCAAAGTCTGCCAGTTTATATCCTTTACAAAGCTGAAATCTTTCCATTGTTACTGATGACTTAGGTGTGACTTGTCTTGACTCCAGCTTATCAGAACCAACAAAGAAAGGCCCTCTGACCTTCTGGAAGTAGGTAACGTTCCCCATTTTTCATCATGGAATCACAAGAATTCTCTGAAGACATATCTATGCAGAACAATCCCCAGGAAGTTTTACTCTAACAAAATTTTGTAGGGAAGAAGATGGATTTGCTTGTACGTTTCTGCAGAGGCCAGTTTCTTGCTTCTTGCCCTCCATGATACATATGCTCACTTCTAATCCTAATGCAACTGAAGGATATTTTGAGGCCACGACAGGATTCATGCCAGGTTGTTGTAAGACATAAGCCTTACCATTGCATAATGGGTTAATATCTGCTAACTTTGTGTCTGCTCGTGGTAGACTACCGTGGGATCCTTAATCCAGTTAGGAGGTCAAGTTCTTCCTTGATGGAAACTTCAGAGCATGAGACTTTTATTGCAAGAATGACAAACAACATTTTTAATACATGGGAGGGGTGTGCCTGGCTACTTAGATGCCTACAAGGCCATCCAGAGATGTCAGTTCAATGGAGTTACATTGCATGTGCATTTAACTTATGATGAATGAAACATTGGTGTTTCTCAACAAGAGGAAAAGCAACCATTTAAATGGAGCTGGAGATTCTGGCCATCGCCACGCTCCATGCTCATGAGCATGGATGGGCATATGATTCCTATTCCTTCTGTATGAACTTGGAGCATGGTTCCAGCGTCTATTTCAGCTTCTACTCAACCCAAGGAACATCATCTCTTCCAAAACTGGTGGGAACACTGGCTCTCTTCAGCTGACCAGGATACTGGCTGTGCATCTCTAATAGGGCATCCACCTATGGATGCTTCCAAGATGAATTTTGATTACCCTCAAAGTTCACATGATGTCCTGACATTAGAACCTCACCCCCGTGTAAGATGAAAGTGCATTGAATGTCATTTGTCATATTTGTGGTTGACAACTCTCATCTGTCTTACATCCAAGCTTTGTCAACTGTTTTTGCTGCTAAGGAACTCCCCCTGAATTCTTCAAGGCATCAGATATGTTACCATGAGCTTGATCATGAGACGAGAGGGAAGAACAAATTTGGAAGGCATGTCAAGTTTCTAGGGAGTAGGGAAGAAACAGCAGTAGCTGAAACTTATACCTGGTATCTTAGGATGTAAAAAAGACCTATTTTGTGGCATATGTTCACGCATGCAAGAATGTTCCCCATCAAATGCAAAGCCCTAGAACAGTGGTTCTATAATTTCAGAATACCTAGAACTTTCTTGGGTGGGTGTTGCTTGTGATAATGCATATTTCAGGGTCACTTGGGTTCTTGATTCGAGGCCAGGAATCTGCATTTTTACAAACATCCCAGCTGAAACTGTCATAGGTGTCTCCAAGACTTTGAGAAACACGATGGGAATAACCTCACTTTATTCGAATCCTCAAGGCACCAGCAGAAAGTAAAAGCCTTCAGATAGTTTGATTTAGGCTGAGGACTTGAATGTTTCTATCAATAAATAGACTGAAGCAATATTTAAATGTTTGAGCTCTTGGAGGGCAGAAAATTTTCTGGCCTGGAGAGCCTGTGAGTTTCTGATTCCATCTGCACCACAATCCTTCTCTTCTGGGAGCCCTACATTCTGTACCAAGCTGTTGAATGTTTCATTGTTAGTGATTCCCAGTCCTTGTAGATTTGATGTCATAAAACTCTTTGCTCCAACCACCACATGGCTTACAGAGATATCCTGCAAAATTAGGACGAATGAGACATTTTTTCTGACTTGGGATACTCTCATGACCCCAGTCTGTCCACCTGGGATTTCCATCATCTGAGGGAGAAGAGATTGGTTACAGTTCTCTTGATAAGGATACAGAGTAATTTTTTTTAAAGGCAGGGACTTCAGGATTCGTTACAGTGTTGTTGATAAAGATAAAGAATACTTTTCTTTAAAAAGGCAGGACCTCATGAGTTTTTAAAAGGCAGTTGTTTACTTCAGACGGTTTTTTGATTGAAATTCAGAGAAGTCACATATTCAAGGATTTTTGTCTCATGTCCAGACTTGGGCTCCTCTAAAGTCAGACTTCCCCATCTCCCAGCCCCCACCCCGCACCCCCTATGGAAGCCCTGGCTGCCTTGAGGATTGTTACAAAAGATCCTCCCCTGTGAATGGGTCTGTCTCCTTGGTGGTAACCTGACTCCCCTCCTTGGCATTGAGTGAGCCCTAACACAGTTAGGTTGATGAGTTTGCTAGTGGGAATGAAAACTGGTCACTCTGTTAAAGCCTAGCTTCGTTGAGTGCATTCTTCTTTGTGGGTTTGGGAGGGAGGACGTTTGGCAAAGAGTATTGTCATAGCCACCTGCATCTAAACCCCAGGGCGGGAACGGGGAGCTGGGAAATGCAGAATCTTGGGCCCCACTTTTGATTTTACGACTTGGAATCTTTTGAGATGGGGCTCCGATGTCAACTTATTTTAAACCTTCCAGGTAACTTGCATGCAGCTCCAAGTTAGGGAACCTCTGCCTTAGTAATTCCATATTGCTATTCAATTCCTCCCAGGACTGGGAAATTTTATTTCCAAGGATTACTGAGAAATTGGCCTGTTATTAGTCTTAATGGAAGATAGAATTGATTTCATTTTCCGAGGGCTAGTTTCTTGCTCTGTCTTTATATACACACACACACAAAACACAGACAAAGCCTTTACATTTGAGTTTCTCCATGGGATTCTAACACTGAAAAACATTATTCTTGCTTTCTTTGATAACCTGGTGGGAAGGGTATCTAAAAGGAACCTGGCCAGGCAGGTGGGGAAGTAGTTCTCTTCTTATTTTATGGATAGGCAAACTGATGGCTGAGAGAATTTAGTAACTTGTCAGGGTGATCTGTGTTGTAGAGCTAGGATTTGAATCCTGGAAAGCCAGTGCTGGAGTCCAGGCTCTCACCACTGTGAAACACTGCTCCTTAGGAAGAAGGGGTGAAGGGGTGACTCCCTGTCATATCTTTTATCACTGCTAACAAAACCTTAATCACAAGCATATCCACATCGATGCTTCATCTCCAGATAGAAACATTGATATTAAAAATGGAGAAAGTCCTCACATATGAAGACTTGTGGGTCCCTTGTAAAACTTCTTGGATGGTGTCTAATGGGCAAACTGATGACTTTTGAAAGCTGAATGTCCACCAGAGACTACAAAGTAGATAATGTCCATGCTGGAGATGTGGTTTTTGTTTGTTTGTTTTCATTTTGGTTCTGGCTCTCACTATGTGCTTAAAAACTGTGAATTAGTTGCCAACATCTAAAAGAGTTGCCAACATCTAAAGGAGATTTGATATGAAAACCTAGCTTTCCAATGTCTTTTGAAAAAGGCTCCATGAGGTCTGCATTCTAAGTGGTCCCCATCAACTGGACTATGATCTTAAACATCACAGTCCCCACCACCCCCTATTGTTCCACAGCCAGGCTGCTTCATTCATGTTCCTTGCTTACCTTCTGCAGTGTTTTGATTTTGTTATCCTGGTGCTGTCTCATCACTTTTTTTTTTTTAAGATTTTTATTTATTTATGAGAGAGAGAGAGAGAGAAAGGCAGAGACCTAGAAGGGGAAGCAGGCTCCCCGCAGGGAGCCCAATATAAGACTTGATCCCTGGACCTGGACCCAGGATCACCCCCTGAGCCGAAAGCAGATGCTTAATCCCTGAGCCATCCAGGCATCCCCCCCCTTTTTTAACGTTGAAACCCCACCATACCACCCCCATATAAATCAGTTCTAGAGGTAGACACAAGGCGAGTGCTATCTACTGGTTTTTGTTATGGAGTATACTAGTTACTGGCTTAGAGGCAGTGTGGCATTGTGGTTAGGAACACAGCTTTCAATGCCAGATGATCTCAGGTTAAACCCTGACTTTATCACTAATTAGCTGTGAGGCATCAGACAAGTTATTTCTCTTCTCCAAGTCTCATTTCCTTTTTTGCAAAGTGGGGATGATAATACCTACATCATGGGGTTGCCGTGGGGATTCATTCATGTAAGAGCTTAGACAGGAGCTGGCCTATGCTAAGTTCTCTGTCAGTGTCAGCTACTATTATTATAACCCAGTTCAACACTGATCTGGGCAGTATGTATTTTCACAAGTCTCCAAGAGTTAGGCCAAGACTTAGCCTCGTTTCCCTGGAACACAGTCCTTTGAATTTAGCTCATGAGTACAAAGGCTTGAACTGTGTTTGGTAGCATCTTAAATTCTGAGGTCCTTCTCCCAGTCATGTTGATAATTGGCAACAGTAGTAATACTAAGATTAGTAAATGGTTTGCATTTTTTTCAGTACCAACTAAGGAACAGACACCATGTTATATGCATGCAGGTCATCTAATTAACCTTCACTATAGCTTTATTCGATGGGTGCAACTATAATTCCCATTTTTACAGAAGAAGAAACTGAGGCAAAGCACTTGGCTGAGAGTCTCACAGGCAGTAAGTGGCAGAGGGGAAAAGCTGCACCCAAGAAATCTGGTACCAAACCTGCACCATTAACTCCACACTCCACAGCCCCATGCTTACACACAAGCACTCTATGTCTTCCTTAAGGAATAAAGTTGGGTCTGCGTTTATATATGTTCTCCGACCATCTTCTTTATAGGCCAACATCATTCATTTTCCATCTTGTAGACAAGAAACCTTGAGCTTCCTAGGATGTTTTAGTGTCCTTTTCTCCTTTCATTGGTCGAAACCACCTATTTTTTTTTTTCCCTTTGTGCCACTTCCTGTCTTCACATCTCCTCTGTCCAGCTGCCCTGATTGCTCCTGGGTCTGGCTTGTCTGATAGGAAGTTGATCTCCTGTGACATGTACTACCCCTCTTGGCTGCCAAGGTTGCATTGGCCCATCTGGCAGGCTCAAGGGTGTCCCCTTCCTCCCCCACCCACCAGGTGAGACTTTCCTGAAACCAAGCCAGAGGGGCTGACCTTCTCAGCTTGAGGGAAATGGTGTAGGGCTAACTGCGCTGCTCTGGCAGAAGAGCTAAAGGATTTCTCAGAATTCTTATCTGCCCTGCCAGGAGTTAGTGAGACAGAGATGGATCTGGGCTTGTCATTTCCGGGTCTCAGTCATCCGTCACATGACCTTGCCCTCTGCCAAGCCTCCGATGGGCAATGTCAGAGATTCTAGCAGATTCAGCGCATTTCAGCTGGTTCGAGAAATCAGGATAAATTTGTCCAAATCCAGAGAGAAATAGCAACAGCATTCATCTCTTTAATGAGATGAGAGCCTGTTGGCAATACCAAAAATATGTGGTCACCCTTCTGCCCTTACACTAAGAACAGGTAGGCCCAGTTGAGTCAAAATCATGAAATCATTGAGCAGATCGGATGGTAAGGCAGAGCAAGTAATGATCCTAATACCCATTTATTCCCCCACATTTCCCACTTACAACGAGGTGGCACTGTGTGACTGGCTTTGGCTAATAAATTGTGAGCCTAAGTGACATTTGTCACTTCAGGGCCGAGGCAGTAAAAATCTATGTGGGAATCTCTGGTCTTCCTCTTTCCTCTCTCAGAGATTGGAAAACTATGGTCCCTTGACCTATTTATTTTTGTAAATAAAGTTTTATTGAACACAGCCATACTCACTCATTTGCATGTTGTATATGGCTGCCTGTATGCTAAAATGGCAGAGGTTAAGTAGTCACAGCAGAGATGGTAATAGAGGCCTATCATAGTTACCATTTGGCCCTTAGTGGAAAGAGTCTGTTGACCCCTGTTCTAGACAGAGCAGCTACAGGACAGCGGGGCTTCAGATAGCCTGGACCCTGAGTGATTGGGTGGAGGAGAGAGGCTCCACAAAGCTCCATGGCTTGTGGAAATGAAAATGAAAATGAAAACTCTTTTGTTTGGGATTGTTTACTACTAGAACATAACCTAAACTGTCCTCACAGATCCCAACAGGCATTCAGGAGAAGGCATTTTACATGGGGAGGGATTCAAGAAGCCTACTTACTTCCTTGTGAAGTGAACTGCACAAGAAATACCGATGATGAGAAGGCCAATAATGATGGAGGCGATGGCCACCCACTTGGCATTCCTCCCAAGTCGCTTGGATCCTTCAATGTCACCATCGTTGTAGCTGTTCAGAGACTGGGGGGATACAAGGGAAGAGCTGGTGATGACAGGCACCCCCTAGGGAAAGACACGTGCTTCTTAAGCTGATCTGAGCAGGCAAACATGGTTATCACCTTCTCCAGGAAGCCTTCCTTGGACTCCTGGGCTGACTTACTTCCCCTTCTGGATTTCCCGATTACCTTCATCTTAGTATTTACCATAGCACATTAAAAGGATTGTTTTGGCCTCTCCCATTAGAGAATAAGTTCTATGTGGGGCCATTTGTCTTTTTTTCTGTACAGTATACCAGTGCCTAGGGTCATATTTGTCATGTAGAAGATGCTTGATAAATATTTGTATAATGAACAGGTATGCATGTCTCATCCAGCAGAATGGGGTTTGCAAACTCTGGCCCATCAGCCAAATCCAGCCTGTTATTTTTATAAATGAACTTTGTTTGGAACACAGCCACACTCCTCTATTTACTATAGTCTGTGGCTACTTTTATGCTACAACAAAGTTGTGTAGCTGGATTGGAGACCATATGGTCCTTAAGGCCTGATATATTTACTTTTTGGTCCATTAACAGAAAAAGTTCACCTCTCCTGCACTAGAAGTTCAATCCACGAGATTAGGGACCTTGGCTGAACTGTTCACCTCTGTCCCCAAGCCAAGCTGTCATTCAACTGGTATCTACTCTTGTGACTTTGCCAGCTGCTAAAATCCTGAACTACTTCTGTATTGGCAGGTAAAGAGCAGCAACACCTCCCCAATATCCCAGCCATCCTGCCCCCCAACTTCTGAATACCCACAGACTTCCCCATGATCCAGCAACTTAAGAGTTACCACTTGGCCCAGCAGAACATCCTCTCTGATGGAATACTTTATTGAATATTTGAATACTTGTTGAATATTTTAAATATTGCCTTTGTTGCTTGTACGTTGAGCAGTGTCTGGTACATTGTAGGAGCTCAAGAGGTAAGTATTGGCTGAGTAGGTGATCCTCCTTACAGGATGTGAGTTTGTTTGGGGGCAAAATGGAGGTGCTCAGAGAATATTTGCTGCTGAGCTGATGGCCAGGGCAGCTGAAAAATCTTATAATAAGCCCTCTTTATCATAATTCCCACTGATGAGGATCCCCCAAAAGTTCTGCTGCTGCTGAAAGAAGACTGGAAATATGCATTTGTGAGTTACGGACAGAGGTTGATCAGTGCAGGTGAATCTAAGATTTCAGTGGGGAAACTCTATTCTTGATCCTGAAATCACAGAATGTCAGTAAGAGTCCTCCTCTTCCCAGGTTATTAAGGGGGATTAGGCACTGCAAACAATTACAAACCATGGAAACACCCAATATACCACTGAACTTTCCACTTCCATAATCTTCCATGAATTCTTGGATTCTGGCCACCTTTGCAACAAGATGTGGACCTAGGCAGTGAAGGGGGCTTGTGTGCAGGCATCTGGTGTGAATGGGAAGGTAGGAATCTGCAAGGACATCCAGAGCTTCTGGCAGGATCAGTCCCAGAATTCTGAGTCCTGAATTCTGGAGTTCTCAACCCTGAGTATTTATTAGAAACACCTGGCTAGTGTTTTGTTTGTTTGTTTTAAATACAGATAGTTGTCCTGGAGAGATACTGGTGTGGGGACCAGACACTAACTTCCTTAAAAAAAAAACAGTGGTAAAATATACATAAAATTTACCTTTTTAAAACTATTTTTATGTGTATAGTTCAGTGGCATTAAGTGACATTCACATTGTTGCATACCCATCCCCACCATCTGTCATCCCAAAGTGAAACTCAGTCCGCATTAAACCCTAGCTCTTTATGGACTGGACCATTTTTAGGTACCTCATGTAAGTAGAGTCATGCAATATTTGTCCCTTTGTGTCTGGCTTTTTTCATTTTGCGGTGTCCTCAGGGTTCATCCCTGTTGTAGCATGGGTCAGAATCTCTTTCCTTTTTAAGGCTAGATAACATTCTACTGTGTGTATAATGTCACATTTTGTTTATCCATTCATCTGTCCAGGGACACTTGGGTTGTTGCCAAAGTATTTTTTAAAGCTTCTTAGGATTGAAAACCTTTGGTCTAGACAGCTATATTTAATGCCCTGCAAAGTCAAGGTGCCCATCACCTTAAGATTTATTGTGAGGAAGTGTGCAACAGAGCATGGGCTCTAAGCTGAAAGAGAGAGCGGAGTTCAAACTCCATGTGTTAGCCATCAAGAGAATTAGAACAAGTTATAAGCTTTCTAAGCCTTGGTGTCCTCATCTGTAAATTGAGGGCAATGGGAATAGCACCTCCTTCACAATGGAGGAGCCAACGAGTTAAGGCTTACAGAGTGGTTAGCATTGCCCCAGCCCATAGCGTATGCTCAATAAATGTTTGCTTTTCTTGTGAATTGGCACTGTTTGTCTTGTTCTTCCTCCAACACTGAGGTCTTTGGGGTGCAGTAGAATCACCTGGGCTCCTTATCAGAATTATAGATGATCAGGCTCTGCCCCTTGCTGGAGCAGCATCTTTGAGGACCCAAGTTTGAGAAACCTTGTTTTAGAGTCTTCATGATCTAAGTCTCTGCGTAGAATCTTAGACCCTCAAATTCTGAGCTCACAATCTAGTTTACTATTTTTTTACATTTTTATATTTTTCGCAATCCAGTTTAAAATTATGTCTATTCAGATGCTCCTAAGGTGATCATTATCCTATTGTGCTACTTTGGAAAACGCAGTTACGAGATGCACTTTGTCAAGGCAATGCACTTGTGTTGCTGTAACCAGAGGAGAAATGATGAGGTCCCTCCCCTTCCCAAATATTGTTAACTCCTGGTTGTTTGGATGAAAAGCCAGTTTCATGTTCTCAAGTGGGAAGAACAGTGAGTCTGTGCATACTGAGGGGTACATCTCTATCTGTGCCCATGAGCACAGGTGAGATGGAGGCTTCTTAAGCCACTTGTTTGCTACAGATCAGCAGAACCATGCTGGTGACCTGGCTGAGGGGGATTTGGGTGCAAGCCATGAGTGAGTCTTGCTCAACCTTTATCACTTGCTGCCAGTCTGGCATCTTGTATGTGAACCTCTTCTCTGCAAACCACCATCTTGCTGGGGCTCATAAGGGAAACGTGGAGTCGTTTAGGAATGAGGTCATGATTCGCTTGAAAAACAGATGAAAGCTTCTTGCAGTATTTACTGTGGACTCTCCTCCCTCCCATGAGTTCTTTTATGAATCCATTTCCTCTTCTGGTGCTTGAAGAAGGGGCTGCCCATGGGCAAATCTGCTGGGTAAATATAAGGATATGGAAAGATGAAGATGAAAGACTTTAGAACTCCCAGATTTTACTCTGAAGGACTTCCCTGATTGGGAGTCTCAGGGTTTAGGGTGGAGATCTAATAATGAAGAGAGAAGGAATTAATCTTCCCTTCCCCATTCATTGCCTGCCATTCTTTTCCCTTCCCGATTGGAACTGCATACTAAGGCTCTCCTGGCAAATGCTACAGACTGAAGTGGTGGAAATGGGTTGTAGAGAAAATGCATGGTTTATAAATCTTTTCCTGAAGAGCTTAGAAAGCAAACTATCCCATCTGCTGTGGAAGAACTAGAAAGAAACATGAGATGGCTTAGATATTTAACATTTACATGATCTTATTTAGTTCTTTTACAGATTACAAATGTAACTTGTGAACATGTAAAGCATTCGAATGCTACAGAAACATCCAGTAAATACTAAGCTCTTCTCCCCATCCTATTTCCCAGAGATAACCATTGTTCACAGTTTAGTGCACTTGCTTCTAGATCCTCCCCTCCCCCATGAATACTATGAAAGGAAAACTGATACTTTCTCTTTCTTCTGTTATGGCTAAGCACATTATGTATCTCAGTCAAGATAAAGAAACAGCAATTTGCACCTTGAGATAAACCAAGAATTCAGAGTCAGTCTGTTGAGCCCACATCCTTCTAATATTAAAACCTTGAGTATTTCCCATAAATCTTGGCAATGACAACTTCATCTCGGCTTATGCGATGTTGGTACCCAAACACAGGTCACTTCCTTCGTGGATATTGTAATCCCTTGAGAAAGATACTGTTTTGCTTTGTTAATTTTTTTAAAATCATGAACAAACTACTGTTAAACTTGGTAACTTTGGCAATTTTGCATTTGTTTCCTTTAAATACTTGTGTTGTGCTTTTTATTTGGCTAGCTGGTCCTTTTGAAGTTGGACTTCCTTGCATTTCTTTCCAAGTGAAAATTTTTTTTTCTAAATGTATTGGTCTCTGAGTTTTTCTTTGAAAAATTAATAATGATAGCAGGTAACATTTATTGAGTTTTTATGTGTGCCAGGCACAGTGTTAGATACGTTTCAAGGATTACCTTATTAGCCCTTATAACAAGCCCATGAGATAGATGCTTTATTGTTTCCATTTTCTTGCTGGGAATATTGAAGCACAGAGAAGTTAAAGTGCTCAGAGTCACATAGCTAGTTTTGTAAGGTACGTATGTATACACGTGATGTTTATTGGTTAAGTGTAGTTCTTGATATACTTATTTCCTTTGTCCAGTTTTCTATTAGCTTGTCTTTTTCATATTGATTTGTGGGAACTTTTTGTATATTATAGATCAGCATTGTGCAATAGAAATATAATGGGAGGCATGTATGTGATTTTAAATTTTCTAGTTGCCACATTAAAAAAATAAAAAAATAGGTGAAATTAATTTTAATACTATATGTAAATATGTAAAGTGTATGTGTTTATATACACATGCATATACACACTTAGAGATTTTCGTTTGTTTTCTTTTATTTAAAAAATATGGATAGTATTATACCTATTCTGCAACTTGCATTTTTCCACTAATACAGGGTTTGCATCTTTTCAAGCTAGTGTTTCTAGGTCTGTCTCATTCTTGTTTTTTTCCCTCCAGGCAGGATTTAAAATAATGAGTTATTTAAAATATAGAGTTCCTAATGTTGCATTATCTTTGCATCCTTGGGGGGAAATCTTAGATTGTCATGATGCTTGTTTTTGTTTTTTAGGTAACTTTTTGTTTTCATATAGCTTCAAACTTACAGAAAAGTTGTGAGCATAGTTGTCTTATTCTTTTTAGTGGCTTAGTAGTAGTCACATCCATGGCTGCACCTCACCAGTAGACATTTCAGTCATTTAAAGTTTGTTGCAATTACATAATATGCTTCAGTAGACATCCTTATTCATATATTTTTGTACATGGTTAAGCCTCTCCTTAGGATGGATTCCTAGGAGTGGAACTGCTCAATCAAATAATTGAAAGGTAGATGTGGTTACATTTAGAGAGACAAATTGCCCTGCGAAAAAGCTAGACAGATTTACACTGCTGCTAAAAGTATTTTAGTGCTGTTTTCCCCATATCCTTGCCAAAACTGTGTATTATCAATCTTTTTTTTTTTTGCCATTCTGATAGGTGTCAAAGAATCTCAGAATGACATTTCTTTGATTCAATGGTGAGATTGAGCTATATTTATGTTCTTTGGCCCTCTGCTCAGATGTCCACCTTCTTAGAGAAACTTTCTAAGAAGAGTGAATTTAAAACTCTCTCTGATGACCTATATAGTGCCTGAAACATAGGAGATCAATAAATATTTGTTATATGGATAAATGTTTATTTGTTAACTATATTTCTTCTTGATGAATTTTGTATTTATATTCTTTGTCCAGTTTTCTATCAGTTTGTCCTTTTTCTTATTAATTTGTGAGAACTTTTAATGTATTATAGATCACCACTGTTGCAAGAGAAATATAACAGAAGCCACATATATAATTTTAAATTTTCCATTAGCCCATTAAAAAAATAAAAATAAATAGAGGAAATTAATAATATAAATTTGATTTAACCCAATGTGTCCAAAATAATATTAAAACCTGTGGTACTACCCACATTTCAAATACTCTATAGCCACATATAGCTAGTGGCAACTACTGAATAGCATAGTAGATAATATACCTTAATCTGTTACATATATTACAAAATTTTCTCCTAGTTTCTCCCCATCTATTTTTTGCCCCAAGTATAACTTCTATTTTGATACAGATTGAGGTTCATGAGAAGTTTCAAACTATAGATAGTACCAAAAGTTCTCATGAACACTTCACAAAGTGTGTTCCCCGATGATCTTTTACATAACCATAGTACTTTGTCAAAACTAGGAAATAGTGTCATTGGTAAGACACTATTAACTTGGGTATAGATCTTATTCTGATTTCACCAGTTTTTACATATACTCTTTTTCTTTTTTTGGTATATGTATAGTTCTATGAAATTTTGTCTCATGTAGATTGGAGTGTCCACACACACAGAAATCCTCCTGTGTTACATCCTTCCCCTGTGTCTGTGTTTACTGTCTTCTAACTCATCATATACGTGGTGCTTGGATATTGCCTGGAGTTCCTTTCTGAGCTGTATTCCTCTTCCCAACCCAATGATCCTTATTTTAAGGTGCTAAGTGTGATATGCACTATACAAAGTGTGATAAAAAGAAGGACCTTTAATTTCCTTCTAGTTTTTCTTTTCCTCTGTGAGGCAAATGAACCTTTCTCAATATGTAGCACAAATGAGGCCTTATCACACATTTTGTAAGGCCCTCAAACAAGTCCCTAGGAGTGCCTTTTCTCTTTTCTCCAAGCTTGGGCTTAAGCCAGCAAAATGTTAGAGTCATTACAAAACCTAAGGAGAGCATCCAGGTCTTGGTCACCTGGTTTTGAGCCAGCAAAGGTCACAGTTTGACAGAAATGGAGCAAGTTCTTTTCTCCTGTAGTGAATACTAATGATGTCATGGTCACTGCATCAAGTTATTTCAAGCTTATTTATACATCTCCTCCCTGGATGGACATATGATACTCAAATACCCGCAGAAGGAAAGTTGGTCAGGAACCAGAAATGAGGGTGACTGTTTCTATGCTGAACCTCAAAAAAAAAAAAGTTAAGCCCAACCTGCAGCAGGGAGCAGCACGACTGTGTGTCATGAGGCTATGCAGCCAGGACTCCTTGCTTCATGTCAGAGGTGCAGAAATCTCCCAGCATCCACATTTCCAAGAAGGAGAGACTCAGTATAATTCCATAAATGTTGCTAACTGGAGTTGAATACCAGGGGATCCAATGTTCTAGAAATTTGTGACACTGTACATCAAATGGTAAAGCTGCACCACTTTCCTAAGCCAGAAAAATATGGCAAGTACTTTGTCCTTTCATTCTGGTCTTAGAGCAGAACTCTTGTCACATCCCACATGATACCAGATAAGACAGCATCACCTGAGGAGTGGCTACCAGGTTCAGGCCTGAGATGCAACTCTTCCAAGTTATACTTTTTATGTTCCCCTATGTTGGTGGTTCCCAGCCCCAGCTGACCTTAAATTAGCTGGAGGGACTTTACAAATTCCTATACCCAAGCCCCCTCCAAGAGCAGTCAAATCAAGATCTCTGGCGCTGGGATTCCAGCATTAGTACACTTTGGAAGCTTTGTAGTTTATTTTAAGAAGAGGCAAGAGCTATTGTCCTAGATGGACATCCATCCATCCATCCATCCATCCATCCATCCATCCAAAAATTATTTGTTGAGCACCAACTATGCACCAGACAATGCTCCCCAACATCATGGAGCTTACATTCTGGTGAAGACTGAAAATAAAAAAAAACATGCTAATAAACAAGATGATTACAGAAAAAATTATTAAGGCAAGAAAAATGGGATACAGGGAGAGAACTCTCACTGAGATGGGGGCAGGTAGACTGACACGTGAGGAGAAGGCACCAGACCTGCAAAGAGTGGGGGAGGGGAGGAAGAGGAAGGCTGGAGGGAAAAACAGCATGTGTAAAGGTCTGGGGATAGGAAATAATTTTCTTATTGAAGGTACTTAAAACTGAGGAGGAAATGTAGGAGTGAAGAAGGAAGAGAGGAGAGAGAGAGAGAGAGAGAGAGATGAGAAGAGGCTGGAGGTAAAGCAGGAGCTATGTTAGTTATAATTATAATGAATTATGGCAAAATAATAGTTAATATTCATGAGGTACCTATTCTATGCCAGATCCTGGAATAACCATTCACACCATCATATAACTGAATCTTTACCATGACTATCATGTGGTATAAAATTGTATCCAGTGAGAAAACCCGAGACTCAGGTACAGGGAAGCAAATAATATGTCTGCTTTCAAAGGCAACTTTTTAAGGGGGCTACAAACGTTAGCAAATGATAATAAGTTGATTGACAAAGCTCTTAGCAATAACTCCATCATTATGTCCACAAGAACCTAAGAGCTAGCTTTAATACAGTGTTGATAACCCAGCTTCATAAATACTTGGCCACTGATATTAAAAATAGGGCAAACATGTCTCTAATCTGCGCTATTGATCTTCCTGTCGGAAAGTTGTGCATTTTCTTTGTTCTTGTCTGCCACCAAACGTGCTCAGAAATCCCACATTCACCCTCAAACAAAATTAGCCCCTAAACACAAAATAATAACAATGGAAGACATTGTCAGTTGTTGTTGCTGTTGTTGTTTTATATTTTGGTTTCCTGGTCATTATAGATTAAATGAGTTAATACGCGTAAAGTGCTTTGAGCAGCGTTTGCAAAATAGCGCCAGTAGCTATTACATCAATATTATTATTATGCCATATGCTGATTGATGAATATGAAAACAAATGAGCTATTAAATATATTTTGGTATGCTCCACATTGCCCTTGCTCAGTTGCCCTTCCTTAGGATTACATCTATTGTTAAGAAAAAAAAAGACCTGGGTAAGAACTAAAAGTCCTCTTCCTGCTGTGTAGGGCGCAGAAGGCACATTTCTGTTACCTAGGACAGGTAAGCAGTAAAGCCTTAGCAGCCAGTGACACCACAATGTCAAGCTTTTCTGGAAAGCTCGTGATGTCTGATATTGCCATCAGAAAGCATAAGTCACTTGTATGAGGGGAGGGGATGGAATGGGAGCCCTGAGTGGCCTTGACTGGAAACCTGTCCTTGGCTCCCCATTGCCCTTAGAAAGAGACCCATGTTCTTAATTGTGGCCTTTCAAGCCCTGCAGAGTCTGACCTCTGCCTGCCTCTCCAGCCTCATTTGGAGCCTTCTTTCCAGCTCCCTGCCTCCCTCTTTTTGGCCCCCTGGTCTTTGTCTTGGTCATTTCCTTTGCTGGGAGCCTTCCTCTCTTGATGTCTTATGTGACCAGTGCCTGGTCATTCTTCCGGTCTCAGCTTTCATGTCTACTTTCTCAGGTCACCCCATCTTCAGTCAATCCCCTGACCTATGTGCTGACTCAGTCTTGGGCTGTTTCCTTCATGGCATCCTCTTGATGCAACTCAGTTATTTTATTCTGTTGCTTACTGACTCACTGAGTGTTTGACTCCATGACCTGACTGTGACTCCATGAAGGTGGGCGCCATGTCTCTTTTTACTCATTACCCTCTTTCCAGGGCCTGATGGAGGGTCTGATTTACTTAGTCTCCCTTTAGTTCCTTTAGATGACGTTGAATTGATGGAAAAGCAAACCAATAACACAAGCAATGCAAATAAACACTGAAATGAAGCAGTTGGCCAACTTAGTTTTCCTACCAAGGTGACCAGTCCTTTTTGTACTGGCAGAACAAAGAGTAAACCTAGTCATCTAACTTCTTTGTCAGAGTTCTGAAGGATGGGCTTTTGCCTTAGAATGGCAGACACGGGTTTGCCATGTGGATGACCAGAATAAGGAATTTTTGGCTTGAGGTCAAGAGCTCAGGAAGGAATTTCAGCCACTTTAACTTCATAAGCCAGAGTCACCAACAGTTTTTCACTTAAATGGAACCCACCACCCCAATACTTGTCTATGTGTATGGGAATTGTGCAATGACTCATTTTATTACAGACAGTATTATGCAATAGACATTTGGATCTTTAATATGATAGTAGCTGGCCTCAAAGAAAAATGTGGCCTTGTAGGGATGGCTCTGAGTCTGTTTTCCTCATTTGTGAAATGAGGGTAATAATGTCTATAGCACAGGCACTTTGTGAACCTTAAATGAGGTAATGCACATGAAGGGCCCAGCATTACCTCACTTAATCTTGAAAACAACGCAGAGAGATCTGCATTAAAGTTCCCATTGTATAGGTGGGAAAACCAAGTCTCGGAGAAGTTAGGTGAAGGGGTGGGGCTGGGATTCAAACTTGAGTTGAGTGCAGAGTCTGAACCATTAGTATCTGCCTTTGACTCTGTTGCCAGTTCTTATTGGGGGCTGAAGGAAGAGAGGCTACAAGCAAAAAAAAAAAAAAAAAAAAAAAAAAAAGAGTTGTTTCATTGGAAACTCTGCAACACATAGACCCCTCAACAAGGGTCACAAAGCAAGTGAAAGAAACAAGGGCCAGAAAGCCTACTACAGAGGATACAGTATTTGCTGATTACATATCATATAAGGGACTTATATCTAGAATATATAGATATCTTACAACTCAACAACAAAAAGACAAACAACTCAATATAAATGACAAAGGATCTGAATACACATTTCTCCAAACAAGATATACAAGTGGCCAATAAGCACATGAGAAGATGCTCAATATCATTAGTCATTAAGGAGTTGCAAATTTAAACCACAAGATCAAAAAAAACAACAACAACAAAACAAAACAAAACCCACAAGATCCCCACTAAGATGGCTAGAATAAAAAAGACAGATAAGGGATGCCTGGGGGGCTTAGTTGGTTAAGCATAGGACTCTCGATTTTGGCTCAAGTCATGATCTCAGGGTCCTGGGGTGAGCCCTCCATCAAGCTCTGCACTCAGTGGGAAGTCTGCTTGCCCCTCTCCCCTGCTTGCACACACTTTTTCTTTCCAAAATAAGAATCTTTAAAAGAATCTTTAAAGAATATTTAAAAAAAAAAGACAAGTTTCATTGAGGAGGTGGAAACACAGGAACCCTGCATAAAACTGTAAAACAGTATACCTGCTTTGGAAACAGTCTGGCAGTTACTAAAAAAGTTAACACAGAGTTACAGTGTGACTCAGCAATTCCACTCCTAAGCATATACCCAAGAAAAGCGAAAATATAAACACACAAGAACTTGTCTCTGAACGTTCATAGAGCATTACTGATGACAGCCAAAAAATGGAATCAATCCAAATGCTCAACAAGTGAATGGAAAAATAAAATGTGGTCTTTTCATATGATGGAGTATTATTTAGCTTTAAAAAAAGAGGTACTGACCCATGCGTGAACATGGATGAACCTTGAAAACATTATGCTAAGTGAAAGAAGCCAGACATAAAAAGATCATATAATGTATGATTCCATTTATATGAAATGTCTAGAATAGGCAAATCCATAGATATGGAAAGTAGATAAGTGATTGCCAGGGGCTGGGGAAAAGAGGCATGGCAAATGATTACTAATGGGTATGGAATTTCTTTCTAGGGTGATGGAAATTAAATACTGGTAATGATGGCACAACCTTGTGAGTATACTAACAATCACTTGAGTTGTATACTTTTTTTTTTTTTTTAAAGAAGCAAGGCCTGGTGACGCACCTTGAGGACTCCAGTAGATCAATGGCCGAGGCCAGAGAAGTTGACAGTCTCAGGCAAGAGATGATGCCAGGGCTTAGAAGCAACCCCGGGGATATTTGATGGTTACCCCAGTGTCCACTAGAAGCAACAGCCAGGCCCTGCGGGTGTTAATAGTGCATTATGGCTCTGTATTAGTGCATGGGAAACACATCTTGAAATATAGAGAGGAATTTTACAGGAGTTGACTTAGCAGGGAGGGCCAAGAACCAGTGAAGCCTGGGCTACTATTTATTAATGTCAGTTGTATTTGCACTCACAGGTTTTATATATATATATATATATATATATATATATATATATATATATATATAGAGAGAGAGAGAGAGAGAGAGAGAGAGAGAGAGAGAGGGAGAGAAACTGGGACCCAGGCAAAAATGGATATTGCTTCTTCAGTGACCAAATCAGTTCTGAGTGATTGTTCTAGTTGGAATGAAGGTTAAAGTAAAAGTAAAACAAGAATTGGTCCTAAATGTGGGAACTGTTTGGCTTGGGGCCAGGACAAAGTAATGATCTGTGAAGAGCTCTTGTGTGATACCCCACTGGATAACAGAAGCCCTAGCTCTCTATTTTGTGGCCTATTCTGGGATTCCTTCCTGGGGGAGTTAGGTCCATTTTAAGTAGATGACATAGATAGCATCCTATGTGTCCCTGTATTACACTACACTTATTCTACCCCAGGGGCTTTGCATTTCCTGGCTCTGGCCAGATCTTCCCATGACTGGCTTGTTTTCATCCTTCAGCCTTTGCCAACCATCCTTTCTAAAGTAGAATCTCTTCTCTACCACCTGCCCCCAGTAGTCCTTCTTTCTCATACTTCCCCTGTTTATTTTCTTCACAGCACCTACCACTCTTTGAAATGATCTTGTTTATGTGCTAATCTGTGGATGGTCTGTCTTCTCCCACTAAGACAAGTTTCTAGAGAGCCAAAACCTTGACTGTCTCATTCAACAAGCAGGGGAAGGCTGTGGTTGTCCTGTGCTGCCCACGAAGCATTGGGTTAGTCCACCTAGTTTGGGGGCAGAGTGGATCCCTTTGGCTGTGGAAACAAACAGGTGATCTGTTTGTTTCCTGTGTCTTCTGTCTTCTTTCTTTCTCTTTCTTTCTTTCTTTCTTTCTTTCTTTCTTTCTTTCTTTCTTTCAAGGATTTTATTTATTTATTCATGAGAGACACACAGAGAGAGAGAGAGAGAGGCAGAGACACAGGCAGAGGGAGAAGCAGGCTCCATGCAGGGAGCCTGATGTGGGACTCGATCCTGGATCTCCAGGATCATGCCCTGGGCTGAAGGTGGCGCTAAACCACTGAGCCACCAGGGCTGCCCCCCTGTGTCTTATTTCTTAACTAGTTCAGAAATCTTGAGGGGAAGAAGAGAGGTTAATTCACTGATCCAACATGTAGGCCTCTTCTAGTTAGAGAACCAGCCAGCTCACAAATGCCCCAAATGTCAGCGATATAAAGGGTCACCATATTGTCTGACACATAGTAAGTGTTCAAAAATTGTTGAATGAGTGAATGAATGTGAGAACCCCCCTCCTTACTTCCTACCCTTGAAAAGTGGCCAATGGTTTCCCAAGTGCTGTGGCATCTTCTTTGAGAGAACCAGGCATACTCAAGTGATGTTTTTTTGTGTTGGCTTAACACTTTCTTCCCTTATCTGAATTCCTTTTCTCAGCCCTTCTCTTTGAAGCTCAGAGCTAAGTGCCCCCCAACTAGCTTCCTACCATGGTAGTAGAGGCCACGGGTGCCATAATTGGAAGAAAAGGCTGGTGACCCAGGCTTTCTCTGTCTTTGGCCATACAGATGTCTATTTGCCATGCCCACCTCCTGCCTCTTCTGTTTTCCTTCTGGTTGAAAATGGGTTTTGGACTTGGTCACAATCAAGCACCAGTGTCGAAGGGACTTATTTAGGGGCTCATGGGATGTTGAAATATTGGAACATTTTCTTCAGAGTCCATTTCTTTTTGTTGGTAGATAACCTAGGAGATAGTGTTGCTTAAGGAGATATTATGAGCCACATGTCCTTCAAAAGCATGATGAACGTACCTCAGGAGGATCAGGTGCTCTCAGTGTGGTTGAGAGAACAAAAAAGCAGGCTTTGCTATGGAAAACAGTATGGTATTTTGAGTTTTTGTTTGCTATTGTTTGATGTACTGAGTTACAATTACAGAGAGAGAGAGAGAGAGAGAGAGAGAGAGAGGCAGAGACACAGGAGGAGGGAGAAGCAGGCTCCATGCCAGGAGCCCAACATGGGACTCGATCCCGGGACTCCAGGATCACGCCCTGGGCCAAAGGCAGGTGCCAAACCGCTGAGCCACCCAGGGATCCCCTGAAATCCTAATTCTAGAACCTGTTGCCTTTTCCTTAAGACACCTCTTCTCTTGAGGCACCTGGGTGGCTCAGTCAGTTAAGCGTCTGCCTTTGGCTTAGGTCATGATCTCAGGGTCCTGGGCTCGAGCCCCACGTCAGGCTCCCTGCTCAGTGGGAAGTCTGCTTCTCCCTCTTTCTTTGCCCCTGCTCCCTATTCATGCTCTCTCTTTAAAAAAACAAACAAACACAAAACACTCTTCTCTCTTTCAAAGCCATCCTCCTCTTCATCATCCCTATCTCTAGGATATATTTGGTCAGTGGGAAGTGAGGTTATCTCTCTCTCTCTCTGTCTCTCTCTACATGTGTTATCTCTCTCTGCCTCTCTGTTTCTGTCTTGATCTCTCTGTCTCTTTCTCTCACACACAGGCTCACATATATATCTAGACTTGCGCTGATGCCTGAACATAGCCTTAGATACTTTTGTTCAGGTGTAAGAACTCTTTTTATATAGATCAGCATTGTCTTAGATCCCCAACTCCTCGATAGCAAGGCACCATCAAAATAGCTTGATATATGTGGGCACTTAGGAAGTAGTATCTGGGTTTTCAGATGACTTTGGGATTTTTCATTTAGGTTTTGCTTGATCCTAAGATCCTTGCTCTTCCTAAATGTAGTTCTGGGAATTTAGAGATGGGGCTTGCAGATCACAAGGCATGTTTCTGTGCTATTGCTATTCATTCATTCATTCATTCATTCATTCATTCATATCTATCTCCTTATACATCTGGGTCATTTCTCTCCATAAATATCTTCAAGGACAAGTGAAAATTGTCCTTTTGCCAGTCTATCATTAAAACCAGAAAGCTAGAGAGGACTTCTGTAAGGCTTGATTGAGAGTATTACATGATGCTTCTTCTATTGTTGGGGCACGTCTATTAAAAGAGAAAGCTTTCAGGACATCGAAGCTGTATTCCTATTAAAGGGTGAGGGATAGCCACTTGATCATAACCCTACAGGAGGCTAGACTGTAAACTCCATGGGGGCAAGCACTATCGTGTTTGATTTTGTCCACAAGTGTCACCTTTCTTATATTTTTTAAAAAAAATTCTAGTATAATTAATAAAAAGTGTTATATTAGTTTCAGGTGTACAATATAGTGATTCAACAATTTTATACATTGCTCAGTGTCACCTTTCCGAGCCTCGCTTCCTCATGGATAAATGGGGCAAACAACTTTCCTGAATACCTTGCTGGGGGTTTTGCGAGGAAAAAGTGAAATTGTGTCCATATGAAAATGCTTTGAGAAGAAGATGATGATGATGGTGACAATGTTGATAATGGTAATACCACACTATCCGAATTGTCCAGAACAAAGAACAAATGGAGTTATCAGAAGAGGGAGTTAAATATAAAAAGTCTCCTTCAGTTTGGCAGAATAGAACATATACTATAAAAAGTAAACAGAAAGATGAATTTCTGAATTTCACCTATAGAAAAAGAGAATGAAGGAGGCAGAACAGCAGCAAAAGTTTGGCCAGGGAGACCCATTAAAAATACTTCTGTTGGAAAAAAAGTGGGGAGAGGTTGGTCTATAAGGCAAGAATGTTAGGGATGGAGCACCTGGCCTTACTTCCATGTCAACCATGGCTCAATCCATTAAGAGTGAGGACCATGATCGTTATGAACAGTATTAACCAGAGTGTGCTTTGTGGTGTATTAGCCTTAGGATCAAAGGCTGAACATGCTTAGTAAATGCTCTCTGTGTTATTGTTCCACTGAAGAGCCATAAGGCACAGTGTTTGGCCAAAGGTTCTGAGAAACCCCAAAGGAAAGGAAACAGTTTACTTTTGCTTACCTTACTTAGCATTTGACTTCTTCTTTTTTTTTTTAAAGATTTTATTTATTTATTCATGAGAGACAGAGAGAGAGAGAGAGGTAGAGACACAGGCAGAGGGAGAAGCAGGCTCCATGCAGGGAGCCCGATGTAGGACTTGATACCAGGACTCCAGAATCATGCCCTGGGCCAAAGGCAGGCGCTAAACTGATGAGGCACCCAGGGATCCCAGCATTTGACCTCTTAATTTCATCACCCCCTCCTCATCCCTTTTCTGGCAAAACTTTTTAACATAGGGCAACCAGTTGTCTGAGAAGCATCATTTTGGAAACTCTGGCTTAGGTTTTCATGTATGTTCAGGTTCACACTCTGAAGGCATCACATTTTTGGATGAGTGGCTCTGAAGTGAAGAGTGTCATCCCATGGACTAGTGTGTTGAGAAGAGAGACCAATTTCCAAACATGGACCCATTGGGTTGGGGTGTGAGGATGTTGGTGAGCTCCAGAGCAGCCAGGAAAGTCATTATCAGGAACCAAGCCTTGACCAATCTCTCAGAGACCCATGGCATTAGCTTGGGTCTCCTGGATATTTTTCAAAAGAGTTTTGGCAGAAATCCAGAACTCAGGTGAGAAGGGGAGGGGAATCCTCAGAGATAAAGGTAGGAACAAACCTGGGCCTCTGTGGCTATTCATTCATTCATCAAACATATGTTACTTATGGATCATGTGCTCAGCATTGCACTAGGTGTTGGTGCCAACAATGCCGTATCAAGTGGTTCACACAACTTGATGTGAAGAAGTAAAAGTGCTGTGAGGGAAATCTGTTCAGCGTATAATGGGCACAAGCCAGGGTGAGGAAGAGAGGGCAATCAAGAAAGGCCTCACTGATTTTCCAGCTGAATTTTGAAAGAGGTGTGAAATTGGCATTTAAAAAGATCCTCAAGTGGTTAAAGTTTGTGAAGAACTGTTCTAGGAAGTGAGTCCTCCTACCTGGTCTCCCCTTGGTGATTATTTGCAGGTTTCCTCCAAAGTCATCATTAAAATTCATACATTATAAGTGAGAAATAATTTGCTTATTAATTAATGGCAAACTGCTCCTCAACCATGGCCCCATTTTGCCAACTCATTAAATAGCTGCTGTTGTTATCTGGGCAGTGTTTGATGACTTTGAGAGACAGGTTCTGGCTGGACTTTTTTTTTAAACTGTAATGGAATTTTTTAAACATGAAAAAATCAACAAAATTATATGATGAATCCACATGTTCCCATAGCCCAGCTTCACTATTAGCAGCCAATCTTGTTTTATCTTTATTTCCCATATTATGACACAGCCATTATATCATTTTATCAGTAAGTTAAAATGGTATTTTTCTTAAAGATTTTATTTATTTATTCGTGAGAGACACAGAGAGAGGTAGAGACATAGGCAGAAGGAGAGCAGGCTCCCCGAGGGGAGCCCAATGCAGGACTCAGTCCCAGGACTCCAGGACCCATGACCTGAGCCAAAGGCAGATGCTCAACCACTGAGCCACCTTGGTGCCCCTAAAATAGTATTTAAAATGTATTTTCTGGGGTACCTGGCTGGCTCTGTCCGTTAAGCTTCTGAACCTCAATTTCGGCTCAGGTTATGATCCCACGGTCATGAGATCCAGCCCGTTTTGGGCTCTGTCTGTGCTCAGGCACTGAGCATGGAGCCTGCTTAAGATTCTTTCTCCCTCTTCCTTTTCCCCTCACCCCATGCTTGTGCACACTTGCTTTCTCTCTTTCTCTCTCTTAGAAAATAAAAAAATAAATAAAATAAAATGTATATTCTTTCAGAGAGGCAAACCAATAGAGAACAAACTGGCAGTTACCAGGAGGGAGGTTGGGGGGATGGGTGAAATAGGTGATGGGGATTAAGGAGGGCACTTGTGATGAGCCCCAGGTGTTGTATGGAAGTGTTGAATCACTAAATTCTACACCTGTGCCTTAACTAACTGGAATTTAAATAGAAACCTGAAACTTCCTTTTATAGGAACACACAGATTAACATCTTGAGGTAGATGTAGTCCATACGTAGGACTAAAAGGACTCCAACAGCAGTTTATCTTTTAATTTTATTTCATTTATTCATTTGAGAGAAGGAGAGAGAGATCACAAGCAGAGGGAGTGGCAGTAAAGGAAGAGGGAGAAATAGGCTCCCCAGCAAGCAGGGAGCCCGACAAGGGTCTTGATCCCAGGACCCTGGGATCATGACCTAAGCTGAAGGTAAATACCTAACTGACTGAGCCACCCAGGTGCCCCGACAGCAGTTTAAATTCTAGATTCACAAGTAACAGATGTCAGTGGCCACCCTCTGCCACATATTAGCCAACAAAGCTGGGACTGTTTGGATGACACGCATATTTAGAAAAGCTGTGGGTATGTAGAACAGAAATTCCTAACAGTGACACACTTCAGGTAAGGTCTTTATCATCTGGAACCATTTTAATGCTCTTCAGAGCTTCATGTGCAGGAATTCAAAAGAAATCACAAGGGTCCAGAATATTAATACCCCCTTTCTCAGCTGAAAATCATGTGGAAAAAACTAGAGAGGGTTGAGAGAAGTCACATTGAGAGACCCAGTGAGTTACAAATATTTAGAGCTCCAACTTGTGAGCAGTGTTATATCTCCTGGGTCAGCTGCCTGGACTGAGACCTATTATTTCCAAGTTCTGCCTTGGTCACACACACACACACACACACACACACACACACACACAAGCAAAATCCCCAAAAACCCAAAAAACTCCCCCTCTAAACTTAATTGAAGGCCACTTGAAACATAGCTTTGATGGATGAGCAGTCCCTGGTGGAGCCTGGATCAGATGGAAAGAACAATCAGTTTGGTTTGTCTTTCATCCTGTGGGTATTTACTTTCTTTTTGACCACAGCCTTTGTCTTCTGGAGCAGGTGTGGTCAGGTGCAGGGCAGGGCTATAGCTTACTGTGCCAACCCATGACTGGATAATGGGATTTTAACAATGGCTTTTAGACTACCCATCCATTATCAACTCCATCCTCTGTGGGTTTTTGAGACCCATTGCCTTGTTTTGAGGATTTCTCTTTGTCTCTTTTCTGTTTGGATCTCTTTTTGCTGGATCCTAAGTCTTTCTCTTTCTTGGTTTACTGCTTTGTTTTGGGGGAGCACATCATCCCATAGCTTTCCGAGAAAAGATGTATGGCAGGTAATTGTGTGTTGGGTTGTTGTTTGGAGTTTTTGGGGGAGGGATTTTCTTGAATGTCTGAAAATGTCTTTATTCTTTTCTCTTCTTTGACTGGTTGTTTGGATGGGTCTAAATCGAGGTTGGAAATAATTTTCCTTTTGGATTTTGAAGTCATTGTTCCACTGTTTGACTTTCAGCATTACTAAGAATTCCAAAGCCATTATGAATGCATACGTGGCATGTTTTTTTTTTTCTTACAAGTTTGTAGGATTGGAGAGAAATTTTACCCTTAAATACCTGAAATTTCACCATGATGTACTTTGGTACCCATATAATTTCATTCATTTTATTGGGTATCAAGGGATGCTTGCAATCTGGAAACTCAGATACTCAGTTCTAGACATTTTATTCCTGTATTATTTATTGATAATTTCCTCTCTTGAATTTTGTCTTTTTTTTAACTTTCTGATTAAATATTGGATTTCTGGGAATGATTATCAAATTTTCTTATATTTTCTTGATGACTTTCATTTTTTGGGGGGGGGAATTTCCTTCCTCATTTTTGTATTGTGATAAAATATATGTAACGTAAAATTAACTATTTTTTAAGGATACAGTTTGGTGACAGTAAGTACATTCACATTGTTGCACAACTATCACCACCATCTATCTCCAGAACTTTCCCATCTTCCCAAATTGAGACTTTATACCCATTAAACAACTCCACATTCCCCTCTGTCTCCAGCTGCTAACAAACACTATCTCCTTTTTCTATGGATGTGACTACTCCAGGTACTTCATATAAGTGGAATCTTACAATATTTGTCCTTTTGTGGCTGGCTTCTTTAACTTAGCATAATGTCTTCAAGGGTATGTTGTAGCATGCATCAGAATTTCCTTTCTTTCAAAGGCTGAATAATATTCCATTGTATGTATATGCCATATTTTATTTATCTATTTATGTGTTGATGGATATTTGAGTTGCTTCCACATTTTCCATCTTTTTTATTTTTGTATTACTTCCTTGAGATTCCTTCAACTTTGACTTCTAGCCCTTCCACTGTTTTTTTAATCTACTCTCATATTTTAATTCCCAAGTCCTCTGTTTTGCTTGTCTAATTATTTTTTTTCCCCAATTTGTTCTTGTTTTGTGGACACCACATAGTTTCATATTTCCCTCAGGATGTTCATCATCTATCCTTAAATTTTCTTCTGATTTTGCATTATTTATTTCCATACACTTCATTTCTTCTGTAAATCACAGGTCTCTTAATTCAGAAGAATTGCTCCAATGTCTGCTTGTTCATATTGAAAGTGAGACACTGAAAAACTTCTTGGAAGTTTTGCGTATGAGGATGGGGCATGTCAACAGATGGGCAGCCACTTATGATTAGGTAGGGCTTTCATCATTTCTCTGGAAAACTTCTACATGTTTGTAGGTTTTTTTCTTTTGGTGAGAAAATTCTCCAATCTCTTGCTTGGATGCCAGGGTAGAGGTACAAAGTAGGGACAGGGGCTAGAGACTTTCTCATTCAGTGATGCCTTAACTTTACCCTCAGCCGTGCCTTGTGTCTAGAGCCATTCTGTTTAATCTAACCAGAGAGCAGATCTTCCATTTTCTGTCAGGTACCTACTGCCTGGGCTGGTGGATGATCTTTATGATTTCTTTTTTTTTTTTTAAGATTTTATTTATTCATTCATGATAGGGAGAGAGAGAGGCAGAGACACAGCCAGAGGGAGAAGCAGGCTCCATGCAGGTAGCCTGATGTGGGACTCGATCCGGGGTCTCCAGGATCACACCCTGGGCCAAAGGCAGGCACTAAACCTCTGAGCCACCCAGGGATCCCTCTTTATGATTTCCTAAATGGACTGTCAAAGATTCCTCCACTCTTCAGCCCTACTCTTTGCTTCTACCTTCAAAAGTGATATCTTCAGTTGGTACCTCTAATTTCTAAGCCTTTCTAGAGTTGCTCAGGGTAAATAGATTTTATTCTTGTTGGCTCCTTCTGCAGGATTCAGTTTTCAGTACTATCTACTGTGTAAAGTTGGTCAATGCTCAACTAGCTGCTTTCCATGTTCCAAGATTTTGTCGCCTCTCTCATCTCTTTACCTGTTCTCCTAATTTGTCCTTGGGTGTTTGTACTTTTTTAGTTTCACTTAATGTCATTTTCAGTGGTTTCGGAAGAGTAGAGAAAAAGTCTTATTCAATATTACATGCTGAACCAAAAGTCTTTCTTGTTTATTTGTATGCATCCCAATTTAGCATTAATATTTACTTTTAGGCTACAACAATTATTTATTCCAGTGACATATTTTCTCGTCATTGCTTTTGTTCTTAATTGAATTTTCTGGTCTTAATCAAAAGAGACAAACTGCCACTGGAAAAGGCAATCACTTGTATCCCTAAAATATACACATCATCATCATCATCATCACCATCACCATCATCACCATCAATACTTACTGAGTTCTAGCTAGTCCTAGGCAATGAGATAAAAACATTTAACTTTTATTATCTAATCTTCACAGCAGCACTTGAGTAGGTACTATCACAACCCCCATTTTACAGGGTTGAAAAACCAAGTCTCAGAAAGACTGAGTCAGTGGCATGAAATTACAAACATAGCAAATGGCAGAAAAGGATTTGAACCTCAGTGGTTGGTGTCTAGACAGGTTCTATAAGTGTGAAGGTGAAGAAATTCTGATGAAAGAAGGCTTATAAATCACCCAATCCAAAGTCATTGGCTATTTCGTATCTGCACTTAGAATGACCAAATTGGTTCAGCTGTGCAAATAATTGTATCATGACCTCATCAAGAATGGGGGCTCAGCATGGACTGACCTTCGGTCTCTTGAGTCAGGTAGAAAATTCCAGCTACACAACCAATAGATGGTGAACCCAACCTAAAATTGCCAATATTCCTGTAATTTGCCTAGAACTTTTCTTCTAAATCTAAGAACACAGAAATCTTGTTGATCTTATTTACCCCTTGTTAGAGGTAAAGGAGTATCTAAATGTCTGGGATAGAGCCTGGCACATAATAGGTGCTCATTAAATATTTGTTGAATGAACATTCTTTCTCTGGAGTGAAAGGTGTATGGAAATTATGGAGTTCCTTTCAGGTGAAATAAACAGAGATAACCAAGGATGGATGGGAGCATGGGGGAATGAGGCTTGAAAGCCAGCCTAGGCTCTACTTTCTAAGCCATGTGCCCTGGTGTAGGGCTGCATGTGCATGGAGAAGGGGTGCCATTTTCAGATTCCCATGAATATGTGATATGGGCTAGAAGAGGCCCAGTCTGGGGAGAAGTTCTTGAGATATGTATCCCTAAAGTTGAGTACAGGTTAAGTGCACTTTCAATACACAGAGAAGCAAAGATTTCCATGTTTCTGCCACTGGCAATGCTTGATCCACTGAAGTTCCAATACGACAAGCCATGTACCAATCCTCACTTTACCACAAATTATAGGTAAGTCAGACTTAAAAAAAAAAAAAAAACAGACCCCACAAGACACCGTAGGCAAAGAACACAGCTAGCAGAGTTGATCCACCTCCTTTTTGCTACACACCATTCCTCTTCTTTATTCTTTGGATTTTGGAGTCTTTATCATGAAATTTGTCAAGCCCAGATCTGCATGGTTTCAATGGGAAAGCACTTTAGAAGCTATGTGATGAGGAGGGTGTGGGAAACTTTAGAATTTGGATTTCACTCATTTGATGTTCTATTGGTTTTCATATGTGACATATGTTGTTTCCAGGCTCCAAACCTATCCATCTGCTCAACAATTATTATACATACCTAGCACAATACTGGGAGCTGGACATGCTTTATCCTGTTCCATCCTTATAACAGATTTGCTCCACCTAAAACAATTTTCACATTCCCATTTTCTAGATGAAGAAACCAAGGCTTTAAGAAGATATGAAACTTGCACATAGTCACCTCTCCAAGTCCAGTGTCTGTGTTCTGACGTGAGAGTGGTGTCTTGCTGAAAACTATTGGAAAAGTCTTCAAGGAGGAAATGGGGACGAGAGGGTCAGAAAAAAAGGTTTCCATTCAAAGCATGTACCAGTCTTATCCCCCAGGACACACCAAGTGGCATCATTAGTATCCAACCTGTCACCACCAGCTGGAGTGTTAGCTCATCTCAGATCAATGAAGGAAAAAGCCTTTGCAGGCAGTTTTATAATTGGCACTGGGAAAGGGGTGAACTGGCTGCTGATTCATTAATAAATCAGGATAGAGTGTGGGCACCAATTCCAGCCAGAATGTCTGCTGCTGCCTGGAGAATTTGGCTGCAGCATCCTTCCCGGTTTCGCTGCAGAAAACCCAATACCGGATATCTCTGGTGAGGAAGGAAGAGAGGAAACTGGCTGGCTGGTCCTAAGGAACCTGATACCACAGTTTTCCTGGCTCCAGGATGGGGGGAAATGGCAGCAGGAGTGAAGCAGATATCATGATCCATTGATACCATTCATTCATTCATTCATTCATTCATACATGCGTTCATTTCATGTGTTTGTGGAGCATCTACCACCTGCCAGATTCTCTCCTAGGTGCTGAAGATAACAGCAACAAAGAATACAGACAAAAACTCCTACCCTCATAGGGCTTATGCCCTAAAGAGGGGACACAGACGGTAAGCATAATAATAAATGAAACAATGTATCAGATGGAGAGGAGTGCTCTGGACAGAAAACAGCAAGGAAAGGGGGCATAGAGCTTGTGGGGATTTTGATTTTGAAGAGTGATCACAGAAGGCCTCAGGAAGTGACATTTGAGTAAAGATCTAATAATAACATCATGCTGAACACAGTTTCAAGCATTTTACAAACATCTCATTAATACAACAACCTCAAGAAATTATGGCTAGGATTATTTCCATTTTACAGACAAAAAGGCTGAAGTTCAGAGCTATGCAGTGATTTCCAGAGATCATACAGCTGATCTGTGGTCAGAACTAGGGTTTGAACCCAAGCACTGGGAACGTAAGCAGCGGCACGCTTGAATGTTGGTGCTGAGAGCAGACAAACAGGGTTGCATGTGCAATTGAGGTCTTTGTGTGTACCCAGGAAGCGAATATGATGCCATCCGTGGGCCAGTGTGGGCGGACTTGAATGGGGCAAGGGGGCGGAGACACTGGATCTTCCCTGACCTGAATCAGGCTTTCTCTGGCTGTGACTGGGGAGTTTGGTCACCTAGCTGCCCGGGGTGGGCCCGCGGGGAGGGAGATCACTGCAAGGGTTGTCCCGGGACAGTGCGGGTCGGAACCTCACCCGGCCGCCCCCCGCCCCCACCCCCCCACGGGCCAGCTGCTCCAGTCAATAAGGCGAAGGCCTGCGAGCGCTCGCCGCCCTCCTGGTGGGGTTCGCCCGGGAGTTCCTACCGGGACAGAAGGGGGCCGCAGAGCCAAGCTCCGGGAGGGGAGACCGGAACATCGGCAACCTCTACTCCAGAGAGGCCACGGTTCTGGAGGCGGACGCGCAAAGGGCGCGCGGTGTCCCCAGTGCACCACCGAGAGCGCCCTGGGCGCGGGACGGAGCGGCGGAGCTGAGCCTTGGGGAGCCCTTGGGGATCGCCGAGAGCGGCGGAGATAGGGTCCGCGCGCACAAATCAGGGAAGAACTACGACATGCTGGGGCAGAAAAGAGTAAAAGAGAGGCAAGGGCACTCATTGCTGGTGAGAGGGGCACAGGGGACGCCCAAGAAAGGCCTGGAGAGCGAGCCAGCGCACTGGAAAGAGGGGGCCAAAGGGGTGCTGGAGCGTGCCGTGGCGAGCGAGCTGGCGTAGAAAGAAGCTGTTGCCCTGGAGAGGGGATGCTTAAGAAACCACAGGACCAGAGTCAAGGAGAGGGTTTCGGGAGTCGCTTGGGGACCCCCAGAAAGTGGCCGGGGCGGCGCCCAGGCTCAGCAAAGACTGTATGGTAAAAGTGCCACGCGCCGGAGAGGGGACGCCCCGCGCGCCGCAGGAAAGGGGCCGTAGAACTCAGAGAATGGGGCGTGCTTTTGCCTCCAAAGGCGGCGCACTTTGAGGTTCTAGAAAAACAGGTGGAGAAGAACCGGACCAGTGCCCACAAATGTCAGAGGAGGCAGGCGGGGAAAGAAGCTGGGGAGTCCACGGAAGAACTGCTCGTGTTGAACATTGCGCACCTTGGGTGCTGGAAGGAGGTGGAAAGCCGGCCGGGGGGAGGCTGGATCAGGGCTCTGAGCGCCGCAGGCAGCGCGGAGGCGGCGCTGGTGGTTAGCCGCAGAGTTCTCAGAGCTCGAGAAAAGTGAGGAGGAGGCGAAAGCACCGAGAACCCGGGGTGCGCGGGGCAGTGCGTAAGGGAGCAGCGGAAAGCGCGCTGGGTGCCCATGCCCAGCGCCGGCAACGCCTCCCAGGTCTTCCCTCCCTGGCTACTCTAGGCCCTAATTCACTCACCATGATGGAGAAGACAAAAGCCACGATGTTGATGGGGTACGCGGGGCAAAAACACGAGACGATGGCGAGCCACAAGTAGTTCTTGGGCATGGGCACGTCTTCCTCGGTCTTGTCATCCTCGGTGTTGGCCTCCGGACTGCTGTCCAAAGCCCTCTTGAAGTCCGAGCTGGGCTCGTACTGAGACATGGGCGAGGCCGGCGGCGCAGGCAGGCGGAGGAGCGCACGGTCGGCGCGGGCCGGAGCTCTGGCAGCCCGCTCGCCGCGAGGCGCTGAAAAGCCGGCGGCGCGGGGCTCAAGGGAGACGTGACCTCACTTCTCCTGCGTCCTCCGCTTGCACCCGCCCGGGCCGAGGGACCTGGGCCAAGAGCCTCCGCACAGGAGGGAGGGAGGGAACAAGGGAATGAGGGGAGGCGGCGGGGAGGAGAGGGTGCCAGCCGGCCCCAGAAACAAGGGAAAGGCGCTCTTTGAAGGACACACCCAGAGACCATCAGACGGGCGCACGCACAGACCCACTCTAAGTCCGAAATAAAAGGAGGCCCGGGGCTGGGGAGAGCGAAAGCCCTTTAAGTTGCAAACGGGCTAGCCTGCGCTCCGGACACGACCAGCTCATCTTTTCAAGCCGCTGAGTTTGAAAACGTTAAGTGTAAGAAGGCAACCCAACTCTATGCAGGTGGCTACAGACTTACTACTGCCTTTCGCCTAACAATTTGCTTTTCCTGGTCCAATCCCTAATTGTAAGCAGACTTTGGACACTGAGGCCCAATAATTTCTCTTCCCCAACAGGTGGGCAGGGAACAAGGTGCTAAGCTTTGGGCCCCACCCTTCAGGCACTGCGCAGGGGTCCGCTGGAGACTGGACCTGAGTATAGACAGCCAGTGGGGACAGCCCAGTAAGGGCCAGTCTGGATGCTATCCCATCCCCTTTTCCCCAAGTGTGCAAACAAGAAACCCTCTCTTTTCCACTTTTCCAACTGCAGGGGCCCTGGAGGGAGAAGCAGGTAGATCTGGCTGGTTTAGACAACCCAAGTGGATATTTGAGATGGGGAAGAAGAGAGAGAGGGGTCTACTCTGGCAACTAGGATGAGGATAGCAATTGCATCACTAAGCAATTCAAGGGAGAGGTACCGACGAGAAATGAGACTCCAAATTCAGACAGAGATGGGAAATTGTAACATTTGAGTTGAAGGACCTCAGGAAAGTCCTTTTACCTCACTGAACTCCAGTTCCTTCATCTGAAAAAAGTGGATAATAGGAGTCCCATTAGGGACGTTGTGAACACTATAAAATTGCAAGTCAAACCAGGTGAATCTAAGTGTGCTATACATGTTAGTTTTTATTAGGAAGCTATTTCCCCAAAAAGAGTCATTATGCAGTACCTCAGACCCAATATCCTGCTGTGCAAATATGTCACCCAAAATGCAGATATTCTAAGCAGGCAGGGCCACAGAGAAATACAAGTAATTTTATTATGCATAGTTTCTTTTTTTTTTTATTATGCATAGTTTCAAGAATAGTTGCTCACGTCATAATGCAGCAAAAGTATTAATCATCTGCTTGACTTTCTCAGAATATGAACTCATTATCTGGGATGCTCTCACTTCTCATGGAGCCATAC
The DNA here is from genome assembly GCF_048418805.1 of Vulpes vulpes. NCBI lineage: Eukaryota > Metazoa > Chordata > Mammalia > Carnivora > Canidae > Vulpes > Vulpes vulpes. The sequence goes on along the minus strand of NC_132789.1, from coordinate 15,801,268 downwards.
TGATCCTGTTATCTGTCTCCCTCATTGGACTGCAGACTCTGAGAAAGAGGACCATTCCTGCTCATCTTTGTATCAGCACCTGGCACAGTGCCAGGTACAAAGTCTTTGGTTAGTATCTAAATACATAAAGATGAAATAGTGCCTTCTCTCCCATTTTGGTTGGTTAACCAAGTGAGAATAAACCAAAGAACTAGAGCTACTGAATTCTCAACCAAGCCATTCCTTTGGCTGTTCCCTCTACCTGGGATGCTGTTCCCCTGGACTACCACATGGCTGTTCCTTCTTATTTCTCAGCAATCAACTCAAAATTACTTCCTCAGAGAGATATCTTCTCTTTAGATTTATTTAATGTAGTCCCCATGGTAATTGTTACTCTATATCTCACCAGCTTTTTAAAAATTTTTAAATTAAATTTATTTATTTATGATAGTCACACACACACAGAGAGAGAGAGAGAGAGAGGCAGAGACACAGGCAGAGGGAGAAGCAGGCTCCATGCACCAGGAGCCTGACGTGGGATTTGATCCTGGGTCTCCAGGATCGCGCGCTGGGCCAAAGGCAGGCGCCAAACTGCTGCGCCACCCAGGGATTCCCCACTCACCAGCTTTTTAAAATGACATGTGTCATTATTGTGATTTTTGTTTATGTGTTCACCATCAGTTCTTTCTCTACACCTAGAGCTTTGTAACCTGTTCAGAGCTGTATCTCTAGCACTTAGAATTTTCCTGGCACATAGTAGGAACACAAAAAATATTTCTTGGATGAATGAATCAGAATTACCTGCTAGTAGCACAAAAATGATTTCCAGATCTTAACCAAGACCTACTTGAATTAGAATTTCCCAGGGTGATATCCCAGAAATCTGTATTTTTAATGCCTGAGACATCTGTATTTTTAGAACATTCTCCAATGATTTTGATACAACTGGACTTTTTTTTTAAATCTCATCATTGTCTCTAGTTCTTAGGACTAAGTCCTGGACCTTTAGTTTGGAGATCCTCTCTGGTCCTTCAAACTCAGCATGCCAAAAGTAAAACATCTTCCTCCAAGAACCTGTTTCTCAAGTCTTGGTCCTTAGCTAATCCTGTCCACTCCTCCAACCTTCTAACCTACCAATTCTCTCTTCTCACTATGCTTCAGTTACAAAGGTGTTTTTCCCTTCTGTTCTCAAACACACCTAGCCTTTTCCCACCTCAGATTCTTGCACCTGCTCTTCCTTTTTCCTGGAACGCTTCCCTCTTCTCCACCTGGTGGGTCTTTCTCATTTTTCTGTTACTTCTTGAGAGAGTCCTTCCCTGACCATCGTAAGTATGGTCCTCTTATTCTCCATCCCATTACCCTGTTTATTTTCTCCATCACAATTATCACAACCAGAAACTCTGGTTTGTTTATCTGTTGCCTGTCTTCCCCACTAGAAGGCAAACTCATAAGAGCAGAGATTCCCCCCCCCCCCCCCCCCCCCCCCCCCCCCGTTCACTGCAGTGTCTTCTGCACTTAGAATGGTTCCTGGTCTAGTAGGTGCTCTGTAGTTATTCATTGGATAAATAAACTGTGCATTTAGTTATCAAGTTGGGAACTCTTTTCTTCAGCCTCTACATCAAGGATTCATCAAACATTACTGCTTCCATGGCAAACATGATCTCTTTTTCCCTTCTCCAAGGCTAGTGTTATGATTGTAGCTCTTATCAATAGTGCAAGGCTCAGTGGGTACTGTCTGAGCCATATTTGTGGTTTGGGGCTGGTGAATTTAGTTGGTGTGGCTAAGCCCAAGGTTTGGGTTCCAAATGAAATTTTGCTGACTCAAGGTCATGAACTGTGCTGTTCATGCCAACCCACTTGTGCTATCCAGGGAAATGCAAAAGAAGGGGTTGTTGACTCAGCATGGCCCATCTCCTCTGCCAGGGAAACAACTATTCAACCCCGGTCCAACACTCCAGAATCACCAAACATTTCCTGAGTACCTACTGTCTGCATTCCCTAGGTGCATCATCTCATTTAGTTCCTATAGCACATTGGGGTGCCTGGGTGGCTCAGTTGGTTAAGCATCTGCCTTTGGCTCAGTTCATGATCCTGGGGTCCTGGGATGGAGCCCCATGTCAGGCTTCCTGCTCAATGGGCAGTCTGCTTCTCCCTCTCTTTCTGCTCCTCCCCCTGCTCATGTTCTCTCTGGCTCATTTTCTCTCTCAAATTAATAAATAAAATCTCTAAAAAAAATAATTCCTACAGCACCACTTGTGAGATATATAGATAGGTTTCCCTTTTGCAAATGAGGGAACCTATGACCAGATAGGTAAAGAGACTTGTGTAAGGTCTTAGAGCTAAGTAGAGGTGCCAGGATTTGAACCAGGTCTAAGATACTTGTTGAGCTAGCGGGTTCAGGCCAGAGAATTAAATGGACATCTCAGAAGTTTGCTGGAGTTATTATATTCTGTTCAAAGATGGATTAATAGCTGTTGACTTGTCTAAAACATAGCAGTTGAAATTGCAATCACTTGAAATATTTACAGTTAAATTGAAAAGAAAGTGCCCACACCAGAAAGTGTAATGTATATGGTGCTAATTCTTGAGGGATGCATTAGACCACTCAGAGGTTAGCAGCTCTAATTTCCTAAGCGTCACTAATTTTCTCTTGAGAGGTCAGTATATTGCTCTTGAATGAAGTCTGCTGGCTGATTGCTTAATAGTGTGGCAATATCTTCCCTCTTTTAAAATGAGAAGGAATAGCCCAACTAGAAGAGGGCAAAGATTTACTGGGGCTTTCTGGATCCTGAGGTAGCAATCTACATTTTTTGGCATTTGAAAAAAGTTTATTTCCAAGTGTAAAAATAATGTATGTTCATTCTGGAAAAGTTGGAAAATGAAGGAAAGCATAAATAGGAAGAGGGCTCACCTATATCCCACCATCCAGTGGTAACCACCACAAAAATAAGAGAACATTTCCTTCTTGTTCCCTTTCTACATGTGTATATTTTTCTTCAATAACCTGGGATTATATACAGTTTTGTTTTGTGTTTTTCGCACTCACTGTTATATTATCATTAACATCCCTTGCAGATATTTTTATGGTCTGCCTAATTTCCCATTGATTCAATGGATTATTATTTATGTAACCATTTCTCAATTATTAGGTATTTAGGTTATTTTTGGTGGGTATTCATTGTTAAACAAAATATGAAAAATACTGTGATTTTGTGCCCAATTATCAACATTTGTGATCATTCCTTTGTGACTCATGACCTTACAGGGGAGATGTCTGTCTTTGAAAGGGCAGAAAAAAACTCAGATTGGCTGGTTGAGAAATTGTATCATAAGATATGTACCAAATGTAAAATTAAAATGTAGGCCAAGGGAACAATCACATATTCAATGGACTACAGAAATGAAGTGATTCAAACAAGATGAAATGAGATGGATTCAAAGAATAGCTTCTCAATGCCAAATGGATCCCCAGATCTATGATATTTAATGGCGTGATTTTGAATTTACACTTTTTGATCTTAGCTATGCCTAGGATTCCAAGATAGAAGGAGGGAGGGAGGAAAGGAGAGAGGGAGAGATGGAGGGAGACAGAAGAGAGAAAGGAGACAGAGAGAAGAAAGGGAGGGGGAGAGAGAAAGAGGGAGAGAGAGAGAGGAGAGAGAGGAGGGAAAGAGAGAAAGGAGAGGGACGGTGATGAGAGAGTGAGAGAGAGAAAGAAGACAGAGGAGGGAAAGAGAGAAAGGAGAGGGAGGGTGATGAGAGAGAGAGAGAGAGATTCTGCTGAACTGTGAAAATACAAGAGTAAGGGTTCCAGATCTTTAGGAATGGTAAAAAGTTGAATGCATCTGCTGCCAAATTTTGCATTAGTCTCAAGTACCAGCCTTTGGCAGTCATAAAGTAACTTATGGTCTCAGGGGTTTGCTACAGAAGAACAGTGTCTTTTTGGCTAATATTATTAGAAAACCATTTACCTTTCCAGTTTCCAACAGTTCTGATCTTCTCACAAGGATTACAAGTGGTGGGCGGGGAGAGTGGAGCGAGACTGGAGAGAAGGAGTATGAGGGGGAAACAGATTCTGTACTGTTAATTTTTTTAAACCATGCCTTTTAATGAAACCATTTCCAGATAGCGGGGCACAAAACACAAACTCTCTCAAACTTAAAATGCAACCTTTTTCCAATTCATCAGTCCTCTATTGTACCAGAGAACAATATCCATCCTATCATTTTTTTCTTGCCGATTGAATGGTGTGTGTATATACACACCATTATTGTATATACAAAATAATTGATAATATATAGTAATGATAATGCTGTGTTTTGGACTCTATCATACAATCCTAGATGAACCAAATAAGCAAATGTTATAACAGTGATGTTAGAAATCAGAAAGAAGTCACCCCTACCTCAATATCCTAGCCGTTGATGTTTCCCATGTAACCTTCCAGTCCTTGTGTATATCCAGGTATTTTTCCAAACTTGCAGTGAAAGTGTATGCACCATTTTGTATCTTGATTTTTTTTTTAACTTAATGCCCTATGCTAAACCCTTCCCACATTGTGATCCTCTGCTGAATCATCTTTGATGACTTTAATAATTTTATGATAATTTAGTTGTTTTTTCCTCTTATTAGGTAATTTTGGAGCTCTGTCATCTTTTGTATTAAGAATAAGGAAGAAGGGAAATTTTTTAGAGATGCTCCAAACTCTTCCTTCCTTCATTCCTTCCTCCTCTCACTGCTCTACCCTGGAAAGTAGAGTGAAATAGAGATTCAAAACAGCCTACTGTGCCAGAGGTGGGGGAGAGGTCTCCTGAAACAGAATAATTTCCAAAGGATGTGGGAGCAAACCACTTAGGGTCTGAAAGGTTGAACACTGATGTGTGGAATTGCAACCTGGAGTCATGGGTGGTGGAGGTACTGGGGTGATAGGTGAGAAGGGTCTGGAGAGGGAGTTAGAAAGACTGAAACAGAATAGATAAGAATTGCACTTACATTTGGACTGGAGAGGAGAGCTGGATTTCCTATGTTTTGGAGGGTATCATTTAGTGCACCTGAGTTAAAAAGACCAGATGTTTTGGCCTTGTCAACCTGTGTCACACTGTATTAGTTAAGTCTTCCTGTTCTTTCAGAAATATTTATTTGAGAAGCTACCAGGTGTCAGCCACTATTTTGGGTGCTAGAAATAGAGTAGCAAGCAAGAAAGCCATGATCTCTACTCATATGGACAAATAAGTTGCTTATGATCTGTGGTGAAGGACAAAAACAGAGTAATGTGACAGTGACTTGGGGGAGTGGGGTACTTAGATGGGGTGGCTGGAGAAAGTATGCCAGATAAATCCTATTGAGCCTTAAATCTACTCTCCACCTTTCTCCACCTCATCTTCTGACCCAACAGACTATCTTGAATGTTTTACATCCAGGCTTAACACACTGTGGCCCACTGCCTGCTTTTTATAAATACAGTTTTATTGGAACACAGCCACACTCATCCATTTATGTATTGCCTATGGCTTTTCTCATGCTATCATGTCAGAGTTGAGTCATTGTGACAGAGATTGTATGGCCCAGAAAGCTGAAAATATTTACCATCTGGTCCTTTACAGAAAATATTTGCCAAGCCTTTTTCTGTTTCAATAGGCTTCTTTGCCTTCTGGTTTCAGATGGGTTTAACCAACAGGGAATCCTTTCAGGAGATCAGAAGGAGGGAAGAGAGTGGTGTCATTATATTCCCCCCTGGGTTTCCTCTTTGTTGAGGTGCCTTGAGCTGATGAATAACTGGGTTGAAGTTCATAGCTCCTCCAGGGCAGCCTCTCCAAGGAAATCTCATTTTGAGCTCCAGAGAGCCCCTTACCCTCTTTTCTTTAGGCCTAGGAATGACAGTGGCCCCTCTGTGGCTCTTGGGGTCCTGTGTTATCCCTTGTAACTCCCTACACCTTGGTAACTAGTCGTAAATTCTAGTGGGAATGTGCCAGTAGAGTCCTGCTGGGTCCATGACTGATTTAGAAGGTCTCCTTGGGAAGGTAACATTTGAGTGGAGATCTGATGGCTAAAGAGAAGCCAGACATTGGAAGAACTGAGAAAAAAACCTTCCAGGCAATGGGGATGGTGTGTGGAAAGGCTCTGATGTGGAAAATAATTCAGGATGCTTAAGAAAAATAGAAAGAAGGTCTATGAGGGTGGGGGATAAGGTTAGGAGAGGTGAGCAGGCCAGATGTGCAGGACCTTTTCACCTCTGGTAAGGAGTCTGGGTTTTATTCTAAGAGCAATGGGAAACCACTGAAGCATTTTAAACCAGATTTTTGTGAGCCAATTAATGTTCTTTTATGCTAATTAGTTGTGTTAGTGTGTTACCAGATGCAGAGAGTGACTAAAATTGACTTTGGGAAATTTACTGAAAGGAAGATTTATTTCAGGAGCTCCAAGAAGAGTTAGGTAACTTGGCCATGGGGCAGGCAAGACTTAGGGGGTAGATCTGGGGACCTTACCATAGGAGTTAGTATCTTCTCATCTGGCTCCCAATCCATCTATGTCTATGGATCATATTCCAAACTCTTGCGAGAGAGAATCTGACTTAACTCAGGCTTTGGGATGTCCCTTGGGCTCCAGGTAATTGATGGCAGCTGTGGTGAAGCGAGGAAGCATCAATTCTTTGATTCATTCACAAATACGATGCCAGATGTATGCTTTGTGCTGTCCTAGGTGCCAGGGGTGCATATAATATAATGAGCTTAGCAGACCTGTCCATGGAAACTTTATTTCAAGGGAAGAGAGCCCTTCCTTATAGGAAAAAAAAAAGTTATTTCAAAATGTTCCTTGTGAAAAAATAAAAATAAAAAATAAAATAAAATGTTCCTTGTGGATGGGACCTTAATCTGGTCACAGTTCTATGACCAGAGAATGAACAGAGCCTGGCACAAAAGAGGTGTTTAATAAATATTAGTGGATATACGAGTAGATAATAGCAAGGAACTTACTTAGATAGGAGAGTCAAGGAAGGCCTCTCTAAGAAGTTGACATTTAAGTTAAAATGAGTAGCATGAGAAGGAGAAGCCATGTGAGGAGCAGAGTATAAGCCCACTAAGTAGAAGGAATAGCATGAACAGAGGCTCTGAAAGGAGAAAATACACATATGCACATATATGCACACACACACACACACACACACATCTTATAGAAAGGGGGCATTGATGTGAACTGGACAATACCCTGTCCAAAGGAATGTAATTCAACAAACATGTTGAATGGCTGTGACAATCTCTACTTCAGAGCTTCAAGTGGACTAACTGTAAAGTACTTTTTGAGTTGCCTTGTGAATTGTGAAATTACCAAATCTCAGCAATCCTGAAAATGGGACCATTCATAACTGACTTTAAGTGCTTCAAAGTTTGAAAAAGGAAGAACCTTTTTTTTCCTTCCCACATTCATTCTTGTGGTTTCTGAAATACTTTGAAAAAAAAGCACCCAAACTTGGGGTCACATGAATTCTAGGAAACTTTTGGGGCTGGATCTTTGCTACCTTGTAACTTCAGCATGCTTTTTCATTGTTTCTGATTGCTTTTGTTTTTTGGTTCTCTGAAGCCTCTCTTCTCTTCCCTCCTGTCTTTTTACCTCTGATCTCCTGTATCGTATTCCACTGGTTGGAATGATGATGGACACTTTCCTTAAAGCACCAACTTTCCTCCCAAAAGTTGTGTAATTGTCATCTGCTCTTCTTAAGAGCAAGACCCAAATCCCTTTACCTCCTAACTGCCTTTTGTCATTATTTGTACATCTTCAAGGTTTACAACATTTACCTTTTGTTCTGTCACATAGAAAAATTAATTCTTTTGGGCTTTGTCCAAAGGTTGTAATTGAAACCATTAACTGACAGTTTCAGTTACATAAATATGATTTACTGAAGAATGAATTTGTGTATTTGGACTTACTGGACTTAGGTGTCATTACAGTTGTGTCCTGTAAGAGAGATATAATTAATAAAACTTGAGAGGAGGGATAGTGGAAAGGGAAAAGGATACAACATATTATAACCATATTGCTATTGTCATTTTTATTATTTGCCATCCGATTCCATCAAGTTCAACTAGATTCTATGTCAAAATATTAGATGATTTATCTATTTGTTTTTGGAGCTGCCTTCCTGTTCTACTTCGGATCATTGGTTTTCATGCCTACTACACAGCTAAACATTTCTTTTTATTGTACTCCTGCCTCAATTGTTATACTTTTATAAAAAGTCTTGATATTTGATAGGGCATATCCAACTATCTTGCTTCCCTTCTTCAAAATTCTCTTGGTTCTTCTTGGCCCTTTGTTCTTCCTTGTGAAATGTGTTTTTTGATCTCAAGTGCAGAGAGCTAAGTTAATCATACTCCTTAGTTCATTTAATGTGTTATTGTCAGCCCATTCAACGTTCTGCCCTCATTTTGTTTTATTTTTTGATGACTTCATTTTTGTATTCTTTTTCTACATCCTTATATTCATATTCCATATCTTTCCCGCCTGCCCCTGCCAAGGCACCTACTCAAATGTGTTTGATATATGTGCCCAGATACCTGTATAACATTGTAAAACGATATATATATATTCAAGTGATGCAAACAATATCATGCAACAGATATAATTGATCTTAATTCTTAAAGGCAATATCATGATTTTTAGATGTATTATGAGCTATGTGTATATCTAGTTGATTCCTTTGAACTGTTGCACAGTATTTCAAAGTGCACATCTGATACAAGTTTCTATTACATTTCTGCCAGTGATGGACATCTAATGATCTTTAGCTCCCTGCTATACAGACAGTTTTGCAATACACATCCTCATACATGTCCCTGTGTGGTTTTCTGTGTGAGTTTCTATGAAGTACATACATTCAGGAGAGGGATATGCCAGGTCCTAGGGCATACATTAATTTATTTTCACAAAATACTGCCGGGTTGTTTTCTAGAATGATAGAACCCATCAGGAATGCGTGGAGATTCTAGTTATTACCTTACTTTCCAGTTTTGCGCAGTCTGACAGGAGTAAAGTGGTATCTTACCATTTTAATTTGTGTTTCTTTGATTACTAGTGAAATTGGACATGTTATTTACTTGTCAGCCATTTGGGTTTCTCATCTGCAAATTGTCAACATCATTTTCTGAATTTTTTCTATTGGAGTTTACATATTTTCTTGTTGAGTCTCTTTTATTTTCTAGATGTTAATCCCTCATCAGTTTTATGTTTTATAAGCAACTTTTCTCAGGCTACCATCTATGTGATTTGTTTTTTTAAACAGGAATCCTTAATTTTGATGTATTCAGAACTACCAGTTTTCCACTTATCATATACGATTTTGGATTTTATTTAATAAGTCCCTCTCCATTTAGAGATCACAAATTCTCTGACAATTTCTTATGTTAGATTTTTTTGGTTTCGCGTTTGACATTTAGGTCCTCAAGGAATTTGATGTTCACCTTTGTAAAGGTCTGAGTTAGGGATCTGGCTTCATTTTTGTCCAAATAATGAGCTAGTTTCACCAAATCATTTATGATTATGCATTTTTCTGGAAGCCAGTTCCTATACCAGTATTTCATGGTTTTTATTGCTATGACTGCATAAGATGTGATAAAATTTGGTAGGGTGAAACTTCCTCATTGTTTTTATTTGTAAAATTGGCTTAGCCAATTCACATTCACTTTTAAGTAACTTTCCCGAAACACACACATAATATATTTCATGGATAGGGACACAATTTGTAACATTTTAAAGTATTTCCAAATTTATATATATTTATTTAGGACTTCTTGTAGGTATTTCAGTGTTTTATAATTTTCTTCATAAAGATCTTCTTTTTTTTTTTTTTTCATAAAGATCTTCTATTCCTAGGTATATTGTAATTTTTGTTGCTATTTGAATAAGATATATAGCTTCCTATTACATTTTCTAACTGGTAGTTCTTGAAATATATAAATTGTATTTGTATGTTGTTATATGCAATGAACTTGAGCTTTCCTATTGGTTCTAATAGTTTACCTATAAATTATCTTATATTTTCTCTTCAGCCAATCATATTGGTTATAGACCTTTCTTCTTTTTTTTAAAGATTTGATTTATTTATTCATGAGAGACACAAAGAGAGAGACAGAGGCAGAGACACAGGCAGAGGGAGAAGCAGGCTCCATGCAGGGAGCCTGACATGGGACTCGATCCCAGGACTGCAGGATCACGCCCTGGGCCGAAGGTGGCACTAAACCACTGGGCCACCGGGGCTACCCGACCTTTCTTCTTTTATTCTTAAACATTATTTATTTTTCTTGTCTTGTTGGAGTGGCTAACATCTCAATTATAATTTTGGCAATAACTAGCAAGTATTATATTTTTATTCCTTACATTAATGGGAATGCTACTAAAGGTTTTACCAATAAACCTGTTTGTGGCAGATATTTATTTATTTATTTATTTATTTATTTATTTATTTAAAAGATTTATTTATTTATTCATTCAGAGAGAGAGACAGGCAGAGAGACAGGCAGAGGAACAGGCAGAGGGAGAAGCAGGCTCCGTGCAGGGAGCCCAACGTGGACCCGATCCTTAGTCCCCAGGATCACACCCTGGGCTGCAGGCGGCGCCAAACCACTGTGCCACCGGGGCTGCCCTGTGGCGGATTTTTAAAGAAAAGGTTAATCAATTCTCTTTTTTATGAAAGTTATGTTTTATTAGAACTCTGAAGTTTACTTATATATGCATATCATTCAGGTTTGGATGGAATAGAATTCAATAAAACTAGGTAATTCAAAGTGATGTCTTATAATCAGTTGTTCTAAGGTTTCTTTAATAGATATCTTTTATTTGTTTAAGAAAGTTTTCATTAGTGTTTTAATTTTTAAGTCATTAATAGATGTTGGACTTTATTGAATGCCTTTCTTGTATTATCAAAATGATAATTCTATTTTTAAAAATCATTTTCTCATTTCCATTTTCTGTTCTTGTGTCTGGTATCTTTTATTCTACGAACTTTGAATGTCCTGGGTTATACTTTTATGTCTTTTAGCTTTCATAACATATTCTGCATCTCTTTTTTTCTCTTTATATTCTGGAAGATTTTCTCAGATTTTTTTCCAGGATGTCCACTAAATCAAAAATTTTAAGCAATAAAGTTTTAATTTCTGAGAGTGCCTTCCTATTTACGGAAAACTTCAGTATAATTAGCGCCTACAATTATCATTATTAACAATATTATTTAAAAATGAATATCTTCTTGAATCTCTATGAAGATACTAATTATAATTTTAGAGATTTTAAAAATACTTTTCCTCTTTTGACTATAAGTCAGTTGTGCTGTTTGTTCATCTCAGTTCTCAAATGTCTGGGGACCTATGGTTATCCATTTATATTTATAATGAAATTGGTTGACTAATGCTAAAAGCTATTGTGGATTTCTTCCACCTTGTGTGAGACTGTTTCCAGCAGGACTTCTCCCCTGAATGAAAGGCCATTATCTTGTATAACCCTCATAGTATAACTGTGTTAGTTTTCTATTGCTGCATAAAAAATTATCTCCAAATTTAGCAATTTAGAACAATAAGTATTATCCCACAAGTATGTATTGTCTCATGGTTTCTGTCGATCAGGAATCTGGGTGTAGTTTCAATAGCTCCCTCTGACTTAGAGTATCTCCTAAGCTGGGGCCACAGTCATCTCAAGGCTTGACGTGGGGGAGATTCACTTTCAAGGCCATTCACAGCGCTTCTGGTTGGCCTCATATCCTTGCTGGCTCTTGACATCACAGCTTGTTTCTCTAGGAAAGAAGAGAGAGTGGGAGGAAGGGGAGGAGAGAGATGGGAAGTGAGAGAGAGGGTGAGATGAGAAGACAGCCTTTTTGCAGCTCAATCTCAGAAGTGACATCCCATCTTGGGGCGCTTGGGTGGCTCAGTCAGTTAAGCATTTGCCTTGGGCTCAGGTCATGATCCTGGGGTCCTGGGATGGAGCCTCGCACTGGACTCTCTGCTCAGTGGGGAGTCTGCTTCTTCCTCTCATTCTCCCTCTGTGCTCTCTCTCTCAAATAAATAAATAAATAAATAAACTCTTAAAAAAAAAAACAAAAGAAGTGACATCCCTTTATTATTACTCTTTGCTACTGGTTATAAGCACTAGATCCAGCACACCCTCAAGGGGATTCTGCAAGGATGGGGTTATACAAGGGCATAAATGCCTGAAGGTAGAGATCACTGGGTGCCATCTCAAAGGGTTCCATAATACCCTAGGTCCTGTTACTAACTCCCAGTGAGGGACTGGGGCTTATCAAGGTTAAGTCACTTGCTCAACATTCCACAGCCAGTAAATCACAGAGTTAAGTCTGGAACCCATATGGAACTACTTTCAAAGTTTGCCCTCTTTATGCTACCATCTTCCAAAATGTAGATATGTCACTTTGGAATGTAAAATCACTTAAGGTGATACAGTCTTGGATTGGTGTTAACATGCCTTTAACCCCTTTAACCCTCATTAATCTCCTGTTTAACCAAGAAAGAGCTGGCCTCCAGCTCAAAGTCTTGGGAAGACAAGGGTATCCAGTCAGACTTTATTTATTTATTTATTTATTTATTTATTTATTTATTTATTTAATTTTATTTTATTTATGATAGTCACACACACAGAGAGAGAGAGAGAGAGAGAGAGAGGCAGAGACATAGGCAGAGGGAGAAGCAGGCTCCATGCACTGGGAGCCCGACGTGGGATTCGATCCCGGGTCTTCAGGATCGCGCCCTGGGCCAAAGGCCGGCTCAAACCGCTGCGCCACCCAGGGATCCCCAGCCAGACTTTAATACCATTATTTTCTGTTAATGGCATTTATTCCAGCTGTGGCAAGTAGGAGTGGCTTTAAACTAATGATAGTGACATAAAACTTCCTTTAGGGCAGCCCAGGTGGCTCAGCAGTTTAGTGCCGCCTTCAGTCCAGGGCGTGATCCCGGAGACCCGGGATGGAGTCCCACGTTGGGCTCCCTGCATGGAGCCTGCTTCTCTCTCTGCCTGTGTCTCTGCCTTTCTCTCTCTGTGTGTGTCTCTATGAATAAATAAATAAATCATTTTAAAAAAACTTCCTTTAAAAATATACCACAAACATATGAAATATGTTCATTAAAGTAAAAACTGAAATAGCAAAGATGTCACTCAGATATGGCAAATGTAGTGACGGTGATCTATGGATTGCTCAAGGCTTGGGAAATACTGCCTAAATTATAATGTATCAATTCCAAAAAGAACCCCAAGGATAATATTCCCATTCTTTTGGTTCGACCTTTTCTTCCATCATTTCACAGATGTGTAAAATGACATCGAAGGAGGGTGACTTTGCTAAGGGTACACAATTCCCATGATCACAGCCCAAGTCCCAAGGCCTTCATGCCATAGTTTTCTTCTTTTACTTCTATTAGTTATCAGCTTGAAACATTTTCTTTTTACTCTCCCTACATTAACCGTGCTGTTTACAATTCATTTTCTTCTAATCAGAGTTTCTAAAGAGTGGCACTGTTGACATCTGGGGCAGGAGAGTTCTTTGTTGGGGGGCTCTACTGTTCATTGTAGGATGAGTAGAGGCATCCCTGATCTTCACCCACTAGATGCCAGTAACACTCTCAGCCCCAGTCGTGGCAATCAAAAATGTCTCCAGACGTTACCCAGTGTCTTGTGGGGGAGGGGGTGCAAAATCACCTCAGTTGACCATCACTGCTCTAAAGCAGTGGGGGTTTTGTTGTTGTTTTTAAAAGATTTTATTTACTTATTTGAGAGAGAGAGAGCGAGAGAGAGAGCTCGTGCAAGTGAGTGGGGGAGGGGTGGAAGGAGAGGGAGAAGCAGACTCCCCGCTTAGCAGGGAGCCCTACCTGGGGCTTGATCCTAGGACCCTGGGACTATGACCTGAGCCAAAGGCAGATGGTTCACCAACTGAGCCTCCCAGGTGCCCCTAAAGCAGTGGTTTTTTTTGTTTCCACAAGATCTCAGATACTGGTGCTGCTAGTCTGTGGACCACACATTGAATAACATTGCTGTAAACTACATAGCCTAATAAAGTAGCTAGTTTTTTCCTTATATTTTTGAAGACTGTATATGACAATTGTAATTAATGCAAAATAGAACTCCATTCACTACACTATTTGCTATGAATTAAATTAGATCTCCTATGTGGAAGTTGGGGATTCCAGCATTAAGTTTTCAGAAGCAAATTGTTCTTGAGGGGGTAAGGGAACACACATAATATAGTTTTACTTTCTACTCTCGGCAAATTAGAAACCAACTGGATAAATTAAAGTAAAGCCTTATCAAAAATGATCATTTCTTTGTGTTATTCTTTTAAGTTAATGAGCCTCACCTACGTATTTAGCAAGCACAGTTTAACAAAAGTTTGTAGAGTGCTTACATTTGCAGTGCAAACCACTAAATGTGCAGTTGCAGTGCACACAAAGGCGGGGGTGGGCTCAGGCTCTTGCTAGGTGGCAGAATTATTTTTTTAATTGCTTAAGAGAGCTTCCTGAGAGAGCTGCACATTAGTGAGGATTTGGAGGCAGTTCCGTGTCTAAGCAGGAAGGGTTGTAATGCTGTCCTAAGTATCTTCAATTATACATGAAGGAGTGGGCTTTCTATCACAATCCAGCAAAAAAGCTCTTCTTGGGCTCCTGGGGAATTTTTGTGCATTAAGGACTGAAACTTTTCCTGGATCCTTTTGTCCAATGAAGGTACAACAGCTCTTGGTAAAGGGAAAAATTATCTCTGTATTGTTCTTCTGAGTAAGAGTGAAAGTGGATTTTTAAAATTTAGAACCACTGTTGGTAGAGCCCATATTTGACTCCTTCTCTTTCTTCTTTCTCTTTCTAACCCCACCAACTGTCTCCTCTCCCAGCCCCCTGCTGCCTCTTTTTCTTCTTTCTATTCCTTTGATCTTTTTACAAAGTGGATATGATGAAGCACTCGTGTTACTCTTTTGTTTTATGATTTGTACTCTGAGATGCTCTGCTTTTGTTTTCCTTGCAAAACTAGAACAATAGCAGCATAGTTCCAGGAAATGGGATGTGAAATTGTTTATCAGCTATACGCATTTTCAACCATATGGCATTGACTCCCATTTCTTTAGGTAACCACAATTTGGGAAGAGTAGACTTCAGGCAATGATGAAAGAAAGTTCCAAATATTAGGACTAATCAAACCAGTATGTGATGCACACTGTTTCTGAAAGTTTCCCGGCAGAGTCTGCATTATGTCAGGAAGGTTAGGCTGGAGGAGCCAGTCTTCTTCCTGGCTGCTCACCAGAATCACCTGGGGGAGCTTTCCAAAAGAAGCAGATGTATTTTTAGCCTTGGGTTCAAATCCTGACATCTCTATTTTTAAAAATTTCCTCTCAAAAGTCTCGGATGGAGCCAACTTGGCTCTGGTCCCAAATGACATTTAGAATCAGTAAATTAGCAGAACTAAAAGGTCCCTTTGAAGTGCTTGAGGACTCTCTGAGATCCTCCATGATTTTAGGAACTGATTTAGGTCAAGGGTCAAGTGCACCATGTGGGGCATAATGGTAGCCAATATTGTGTAGCACAAAATGGCATGACACATGCCTAGACAAGTCAAATCCTTGTTCCCCCACTTCTTGCTTGGATAAGTCATCCAGTCTCTCTGAGCCTCAGTTTTCTTGCCTATAATATGGTGCCAACCCTTAGTGGGATATTGTGGGGATTAAAGAGATAAGGTATGTGAGGTGCTTAACAAGATCCTTGACACATAAGTGCTCAGTAAGTGTTAACTGTTAGGGGCTCAACAAAGTTATTTTTATCAAGAGGACCTGAGGTGACATGAGCTAGGCTAACCCACTGAGATTCTTCACATTAGAAACAGAAGCTTGAGAGTAGTTGTGATCCAAATCTAAACTCAGGAAAGGGATAATGGAGGTATTATTTATTCACAGCAATGGATGGCCTTTCCTACTTTCCAAATGCTCAGGAGAATTTAGCTTAAACTGAGTGATAGAACATCATTCTGGATACTTACTGAACTTTTTTTTTTTTTTAAAGATTTATTTATTTATTTATTTTTTAATTAATTTATTTATTTGAGAGAGACAGCACGAGTGAGGAATAGGGGGTGTGGAGAGGAAGAGGGGGAAGCAGACTCTGCTGAGTAGGGAGCCCGATGAGGGGTTTGATTCCAGGAACTTCGGATCATGACCTGACCTGAAGGCAGATGCTTAACCAACTGAACCACCAGGCACCCCTTATTGAATTTTAGATACTGGGAGCCACACTAGACTTTTTTCCTGTTACTCTATTCTTCTTCCTCAGGCTTTGCATATGCTGTTCCATCCAGCTGGAATACTATACTTCTGGTCTTCATATGGTTTTTAATTATCCTTTTTCAGTTGTTCTTATCATTGCTATAATAACTTACTCTATAACTAGTCTCTATCTCCTCTACTAATATGTAAGCTTCAAGGAAGCAGAAACCTTCTTTCATTGTTGTATCCCAGGCCTTAGAACAGTGAATATTGATCAGGAGAATGAACGAATGAATAAAATGATACATGGATGTCAAAGCCATAATTGTTTATAAAGAAACCAGGGTATCTGTAGACAAGCAATCTTAAGACTTAAAGGGATCACCAAGATGATTAACTTCAAAGTATTCATTTTTACAGGTGGATGATATCTTTAGAGATTAGAGCCAGGTTTAGTGTACTGGTATCTAGGCTTTTTATCACCATTTACTCAGTTACCAAAATTTGGGCATGTGTTCCATTGAATGTAAAGATACACATGAAGACAAGGGAGCTACATGTTTGAAATTAGGACTCTGGCCACATTGGTTGTGTTGTCCTGAAAAATTGGAAATAAGTGACCAAAGGTCTAGGAGCAGCTAGATTATCCTCCTGTCACATATCCTGACAATGAGAGTCAGGGTGGTGGTTGTGTGTGCCTAAATGCTTTTTTCCCCCCAGCATTTGGGTATAGTAAAGGTTAATCCAAAAAGTGACTGAATTTGATTTGGAGTGTCTCCTTGGGCCTCAATGTTTAGTGCTGGGAAATTGAAGATAGCAAAGCAGTAGCCATAACAAGTAGATTGTATTAGCACTTAGCTTGGCTCCCCAAATCACACTGGTGATAGCTGCACTCCACTTGGTTTCACTGGCTGAATGGGAGGGGTCCAGAACAATCACAAATGCCCAAACATTTTCAGCTCAGGCATTGAGGGATTGAAGCCTTCTCCCGCAAAAGAGATGTTGTATTGGAGGCTTCTATATCCATTTATTCACTCATTCTTTACTTAGCATAGAGTCATCAAGGGGCTAGCTACTGTTAGGGAATGAATTGTGCTCCCCCCACCCCAATTCATATGTTGAAGTCCTAACTCCCCTGTATGTCAGACTGTGACTGTATTTGGAGACGGTCTTTGTAGAGGTAAGTTAAAGCAAGGTCATTAGGGTCCTCATAGGAAGAGAAAATTTGGACACAGACACACACAGAGGGAAGACCATGTTAGCACCCAAGGAGATGATGGTCATCTACAAGTCAGAAGAAAGCAGCCCTGTCAAGCAGATCTTGATCTTGGACTTCCAGCTTTGGGAATGATGAGAATATAAATTTCTGTGTTTAATTAAACTACTCAGCCTATGGTACTTTATTGTGGCAGCCTGAGCAAACTAATACACTTACCCTATGTCAGACATTGAGGATACAGAATTAGATAAGACCTAATTCAGACTGTTGGGGAGCTCATATGCTTGTGACCTCCCATTGAGTTCAATGGGAGTCACTTAAACAGTAATAGCTGGGTAGCCCTTGTCTCCACCTGCTTACCCAGAATCTCTAGCTCCCTCCAAAGGATCTTTCATTCCCATGTGGCAGACCTTGATGGTATGTCACCATGGCACAAATGCTCACAGACAGATCTGTCAGCTGCAGTCACTGTGTCGAGTCTTCTCTGTTTGGACGCATTAGCTTTGGTACCTCAGAGGATATGTCATTGCTTCTGGACACTACTCTGAAGCCCTGATTTCCTTGCCAACCCTGATTTCTTAATCCTACTAACAGTTGAAATGCCATAGTAGTAACCTTTGATCAGTGAAAAAGGGAGGAGGATGCGTTCTGTCCCTTGATTGTGAATCCAAGTTTTATAGTGTCCTTTGTGAAAACAGGACCTTTTAATGTGATGGGATGAGTTAGGGGTCAAGATCCTTTTTCCACATGGATGTCTAATTAAATATAGTACCATTAATAATTTGTCATCAGTCAAATGTCCAAATACATGTGGGGCAATCCATTGGTTGGCTTCTTTGTTTCTCCTTGTAGAAGTACCCACACTGTCTTAATTTTTTTTTCTAATTTAAATTCAATTTAACATGTACTGTATTATTAGTTTCAGAGGTAGAATTTATTGATTCATCAGTTGTATATAACACCCAGTGCTCATTACTTCAAGCACCCTCCTTAATGCCCATCACCCAGTTACCCCATCCCTCCCAGGTCCCTTCTAGCTACCTTCAGTAGAAGTACCTACACTGTCTTAATTTCTGTACATACACAGTAGTCTTCTGCCATAGAACCTCCTCTGTGTATCTTTTTCCCCCAAGTGTTTGTTTAAATTCTGCTTAGTGGGATCCCTGGGTGGCGTAGCGGTTTGGCGCCTGCCTTTGGCCCAGGGCGCGATCCTGAAGACCGGGGATCGAATCCCACGTCTGGCTCCCAGTGCATGTAGCCTGCTTCTCCCTCTGCCTGTGTCTCTGCCTCTCTCTCTCTCTGTGTGTGACTATCATAAAAAAAAAAAATTAAATTCTGCTTAGTTAGGGCAGCCCCGGTGGCGCAGCGGTTTAGCGCCGCCTGCAGCCCAGGGCGTGATCCTGGAGACCCCGGATAGAGTCCCACGTCAGGCTCTCTCTATGGTGCCTGCTTCTCCCTCTGCCTGTGCCTCTGCCTCTCTCTCTCTCTCTCTCTCTCTCTCTCTCTGTCTCTATGAGTAAATTAAAAAAAATTCTGCTTAGTTAACATACAGTGTAATATTAGTTTCAGGTGTGCAATTTAGTGATTCACCATTTACATACAACAGCAGGTGCTCATCACAAGTGCATTAAGGAACCTTAATCCTACCACCTATTTCACCCATCCCCCCTATCCATCTCTCCTCTGGTCACCATCAGTTCTCTATAGTTGAGTCTGTTTCTTGGTGTGTCTTCTTTTTAACTTTGTGCATCTGTTTTGTTTCTTTAAATTCCACATATGAGTAAAATCATATGGTATTTGTCTCCACCTGACATATTTCACTTAGCATAATACGCTCTAGGTCTATCTGTGTCATTGCAAGTGGCAAGATTTCATTCTTTTTTATGGTTGAGTAATATTCCATTGTACGTATATATCACATCTTCTTTATCCAGTCATCAGTTGGTGGGCATTTGGGCTCTTTATATAATTTGACTAATGTTGATAATGCTGCTATAAACATCGTGGTGCATGTATCCCTTTAATTAGTATTTTTGTATCCTTTGAGTAAATGCCACCTTTGTATATCTGCTAGTGGGTGAATTCCTTCAGCTTTTGCTAATATTTAACTTTCATAATTTTCAATTTATTTCTAAATAATTTCAAACTTACATACATAATTTGGAAGAGCAGCAGAAGCAACATCCATATATCCTTTACTCAGATTCCCAACGTTCTACCATTTCACTGCATTGATTCATCATCCTCTTTTCCTTTCTTCCTATATATGTCTACTTGTTTGTGCAAACTCATTAGCATTTTTCTAAACCATTTGAACATAAGCTACATACATGTTGCCTTATCACCTTTAAATAATTCTCTGTGTATTTCCTCCAAACAAAAGCACTCTTCTAAATAACCACCATAAAGCCCTTCTAATAAGGAAATCAGTCTTGATACAACCCTGCTATCTAATCTATACACTTTGTTCAGATATTGCTACATGTCCCAACAGATGGGCATCATGGTCCCACCTGGGAAAATGCATTGCATTTTGTTATCATGTCTCCTTCAGTCTGGAATAGTTCCTCATTTTGTCCCCAACTTTTATGTCCTTGACCATTTATAAAAATTACAGGGAGGGGGATTGTTTTATGGCCCAGAATATGATCTGTCTTGGTGAATATTCCATGGGCAGTAGAAAAAGAACTGTGTATTCTACTATTGTTGGGTGTGGTGTTCTATTAGATCCTGTAAGTTGGTTGTGTAGTTCATTTTATATATCCTTGCCAATTTTCTAGTAGTTCTATCTGTTGCTAGAAGGGACATATTGAAATTCTAGCTATAATGGGGTTTTTCTGTTTCACGTTTTGTGTATTTTCAGACTCTGCTGTTTGGTGCACACGTAGGATTGTTATGTCTTCCTGAAGAATGATCCTTTTGACATTCCGTAATGTCCTTCCTTGTCTTTAGTAATTGTCTTTGTTCTGAAGTCTACTTTTTATGATATCAACATAGCCACTTCTGCCTTTTAAAAGATTAGTGTTTGCATGGTATGTTTTTTTTTTCATTCTTTTAATTTGACCTACTGATATCATCGAGTTTGAAGTGAATTCTTGTAAGCAACATGTAGTTGGAACTTACTTTGTTATCCATTTTGCTAATCTGCCTATCTCTGCCTTTTAATTGGTCTATTTAGACCACTTACATTTAAGGCAATTATTGATATCTTAGAACTTAAGTCTGCCATTTTATTGGTTGTTTCCTGTCTCCTTCCCCTGTTTCTCTTTTCTTCCTTCCTGTAGGTTATTTGAATACCTTTTAAGATTCCATCTTGATTTATTTCTAGTGTTTTTAAGGCTGTATATTTATTTATTTATTCAAGTAAACTCTTCCCTGCCTCAGTGTGGGGCTTGAACTCATGACTTGAGATCAAGAGTTGCACACTCCCCTGGCTGAACCAGCCAGGTGCCCCTTCTAGTGTTTTAGACGTATCTCTTTGTATAGCTTTTTGTAGTGATTGTGCTGGATATTGCTATGTCTCTATAGACATATATTATAACTTATGTGTATGCTTATTATAAATTTCATGATATAAAGGATTCATAACATTAAAATTACAAATAATTAAAAATGCAATATTCTTTAATGTAAATTCCAAATATCAAATCAATTCTTAGAGAATTCTTTTGTTGATTTCCACCAAACTCTTGTATTCTTAGCCAACCTATGATTGCATTGATGAATGAGTATAGTTTTGACAAGAATGTTAGTTGATTTTTTAAGGTTAACGAGAAAGATAAAAGTGAAATGTTGAATATATGGGAATATCACTTGTCAATGACATAAAGACTTTTTTGCTGAATTGGATAATTATCTCAAATACTGGAATAATATTTCTTCTTTGTTGTTATTCATAATGTGATGACTACTTGTGAGTTTAATCCACATTATTAATATTTTTCCAGGTTTATTGAGTTATAACTGACATACAGCATTATGTAAATTTAAGATGTACAATGTAGTCATTTGAAACACGAATATATTGTAAAAATTATTGTCACAATAAGGTAAGTTAACATATCCTTCAGTCTCATAGTTATTATTTTGTTGCCACTCTTGTTACGGTGAGAACATTTAAGAACTTCTCTCTTAGCAACTTTCAAGTATTTAATGCAATGCTGTTAACTATAGTTACCAACTTTAGATCTACAGAAGTTATTCCTCTTATACCTGGAAGTTTGTATCCTTTGACCAACATCCCCTCATTTCCACCATCCCTTAGCACCTGCTAACTATAGAACTACTCTCTGAGCTTGGCTTTTAAAGATTTCACATAATAGTACAATCATACAGTATTTTACTTTCTCTGACTTATTTCACTTAGCATAATGCCCTTGAGATTTATTTCATGTTTTTCAAAATCCCAAATGGCAAGATTTCCTTTCCTTTCCTTTTTTTAAAATGTCTGGTTGCAACTGTGTATAATTGGTTAGCACCTCCATAGAAATGGTTACAACAGTAGTTGCTGGTGTTCAGGTGAGCCTGAGGGGATTTTAAAGTGGTATCCACTTAGTATCCAATTCAGAGCAAAACTAATATTGATGAACAACAAACTCATCTTCCATGGCTCTGTGTGCCATTCTTCCCCATGACTTGGGGAAAGCAGGGCTGGGATAGAGACAGATTTTAGATGGTATCATTTGAACACCTAGATCCTGCTATGTCTAAAACTCTGTCTTAGCATTTGTTTGGTCATGAAGGCAATAAAATTTCCCTTTTCCTTAGTGGGCTTGGATTGTGTTTTTTCCCCCCACATACCTAAAAGTCTCCCCAGCTGTGTTCCTTCATTTATTCAAGAAGGTTTTCTAAAAGTTACTTTTAAAAAGTGTGGTAAAAACCACACAATATAAAATTGACCATCTGAAACATTTCTAAGTGTACAGTTTAGTAGTGTTAAATGTATTCACATTGTTGTCCCTCTGATCTCCATAACTTGTTCATCTTGCAAAACTGAAACTTTATACCAATTAAACAAAAACTTCCCATTTCCCCTTCCTCCCAGCCCCTGTCAACAGACATCCTACTTTCTGTTTGTGGGAGTTTGACCACCCTAAACATTTTAAACCTATTTTTTTTAGAGTTTATTTATTTATTCATGAGAGACACAGAGAGAGTGGCAGAGACATAGGCAGAGGAAGAAGCAGGCTGACCATAGGGAGCCCAATGCGGGACTTGATCCCAGGAACCCGGGATCATGCCCTGAGCCAAAAGCAGATGCTCAACTTTTCTTTTCATGCCTGACTTATTTCACTTAAACATAACATCTTCACGGTTCATGCATATTGTAGCATGCATCAGAATATCCTTCCTGTTGAAGGCTGAATAATATTCCATTGTATGTATAAATCTCATTTTATTTACCCTTTCAGCCATCGATGGACACTTTAGGTTGCTTCTACCTTATGGCTGTTATAAATAGTGCTACTGTGAACATGGGTATACAAATATCTCTTTGAGACCCTGCTGTCAATTCTCTTAGATATATATCCAGAAGTGGAATTGCTGGATCAGATGGTAATTCTATTTTTAACTTTTCAAGGAATTGCCATACTGTTTTGCACAGTGGCTGCATTATTTTACCAACAACCATGCACAAGGGTTCCAATTTCTTCATGTGCTCAACAATACTTACTATTTTGTTTCTTTTGGTAGTAGCCATCCTATGGATGTGAAGTGGTATCTCATTGTGGTCAATAAGTTTTCATGTGTGCCTTGTACAGTGAGCATAGTTGAAGCTTGTGGGCATTAAATGTATACAAATAACTAATTTCAATTCTGCAAATTGTTCTACAGGAGAAATTATAGGAGGTGGGGTGGGGGAGAGCTTGACAAATTCTGGAGGAGGGGGCATCTCTTCAAGACATAGTTATTTACTCCATGCATCCTCCTTTGATGGGGACCTTTTCACACTGCTCCCTTAGTAAGCTTCTGGGGAGGTAACCTTCTGGCTGCTGAATTTTCTGAGGCTCACGGGCCCTTTCTCAGTGCACAGCAGCTTTTGGGATTGGGGCTTGCCAAACATCTTCAAAGGTCCCCAAAGAGCTCTTACTCTGGCAAACAGTTTCCCATCAATAAACAGGGCAGTACTTTCTGCCCAGATGCCTGTTAAATTTATCTCCTCCCATACAAAGTCTCCCTTAGCCAAATGTTCGTGTTGGGCAGGATGCTCTGGTGATCCAGGTCCCTGGTTTCCTGTGATACCATTTGTCAGTTGGTGAGCAGAAGTTGGATGGTCACTGGGTGGGGCGGGACGGGGGGGGGGGGGGGGGGCGGGGAAGAGGTGTGGAAGATGGAGCCAGGAGAGAGGGCAGGATGGCTACTGTATGGATGCATTTGCTGTAGCCCCCTCTAAGACTCAGCTTTTCTTTTCTTAAGCAGCAGAGTTGGGCTCAATGGCTCCCATCTCGTTTGGCATTTGGTGAGTTTGAAAGGAGGGGATTAAGGATGCCTGGGTGGCTCAGCAGCTTCGTGTCTGCCTTTGGCTCAGGGCATGATCCTGGGGTCCTGGGACCAAGTCCCACATCGGGCTCCCTGTGAGGAGCCTGCTTCTCCTTCTGCCTGTGTCTCTGCCTCTCTCTCTCTCTGTGTGTGTGTCTCATGAATAAATAAATAAAATCTTAAAAAAAAAAGAAAGGAGGGGGTTAGGGCACCTGTTTCTTTAAAAAGAGATGCATGTAATGGAGGATGTTCTTTTAAAAAGATATTTTATTTAAATTCAATTTGCCAACATATAGTATAATACTCAATGCTCATCCCATCAAATACCCTCCTTAGTGCCCGTCACCCCATCACCCCATCCCCTCACCCTCCTCCCCTTCTTGCAGCCCTTTGTTTCCCAGAGTTAGGAGTTTCTCATGGTTTGTTTTCCTCTCTAATCCTCCATTCCCTTATAGTCCCTTTCACTATTTCTTATGTTTCACATATGAGTAAAACCATATGATAATTGTCTTTCATGGAGAATGTTCTTAGGAAGATAGTCATGCTTATTTCTTGGAAGAGTAGCTGTAATGCCACTCTCTATCATAGAAAGAATAACTTGGACTTCACTCGTCCTAAAGCTTATCACTGTCCTCATCGGCACTCCAACTCGTCTCCTACTCCTACATTGTTGGTCAGCAGTGCCTGTCACCATCAGTCCCCCAAGACCAGGGTTGAACACCCAGCTCTCAGTTTGTTCTAGAGATAGGAGAAGCCTTCCTGCCCTTTGAAATATCTTCAGAGAGATGTGTCATGTCTCTGCCCTCAATAGAGACCTCTACAGAATAAGCCTTTCCTTCCCTTTTTGTTTGGTTCAGAGGCCTCCAAGAGTGATTCTCTTGGAACAAAGCAGAAGTCTACCCTCCTCTTCTTGCTGTGATGAACTCAACCTCCATCTGAAAAGCAAATGAAAACATGCTTTGGCTTCAAAATAGGTGTTTGTCTTTTACTTTAAGCTTGCAAGATGATATACAGTAGCAGAGTCCAGTTTCACAGCACAAATGAATAAATGATTGAATGTACTCTTTCTCTATGTAGATGTATATGTATATGGTAAAATAGAATCTATATATTTTATACAGCATATATAATGTATGTAGTATATAGTACTGTGTAAATGTACTTTTCTCTAGATAGCACACACAGAGCAAAATCTATTTACTAGATGTAATAAATCATATACTACATTACTATAAATAACAAATAATTTGGGTCCTTTATGTTAGTGGCCCATGACTATGACTCATCCTCATGGGGCTTCTGACCTGGGGTAATTAATCTCTGGTTCAGAACTTTTGGACCTGAGAGAAGGTGCTAATGTCCAAAGTTGTAAGGTCTCTGAGTGGGCTACTTGTCTCACTCTTACTTTTCTATGCCTATAGCCTGAGGTCCTCTAACTTTAGCTAACTCTGGTGTTTAATAATGATCTATGTAGTCCCTAGGACTGGGGGCAAAGGAGGTGAAGGGGTGAGGATAGGACAAGTGTGGATGTAGACTAGTGATCTCCCCTTCCTGGAAACATTTTTCCAAGTGTATGCCCTACCGGTGTCAGGTTATTCTGGGCTTCTGAGTCTGTGGGGATGTGATGGTGTTAATAACTTCACCTGTGCTAAGTGGGCATAGATGGACAAAATGGATACCCAGGAAGCTGGAAGAAAGCAAATGAAATATTGGGTGGGTCCATGGGCTGAGCAAAGCACTTTGATGTTGTACTAGGTGGTGTCTGGTGTTCATCTCTGGCTGCAAAGTCCTTCTGGGGACAACAGCCAAGACCAAGGATCTGGTGGCATTGGCAAAAGTGGTGGTGGTGGTGGTATTGGAGGTGACAAGAAAGATGCTTGGTTTTGTCTCTCTTCTTTGCATTTTTCTTATGTTGTAAGTCATAAGTTCATTTATACAATTAAAAAAACAGGTGAGAAAAACCAAGTTGGGTCACATCACTGAGCACTTTTGCCAAAAAACATCTACGGGGCTTCTTCTATGGCTATGTTCCAGTTCTGAGAATACAGAAAGAATGAAGCAGACTCCCTCCTTCCTGAACTTTATAAACAGATGAGCAAATGAATAAGGTATTTTCAGAAAGTGATAAAGGCAGTGAAGAAAATAAAATAGAGCACAGAGAGTAAACTGGTGGGAGGTTAGTTTAGCATGAGATGGTCATTTTTCACATTTTCATGTGTGTGTCTTTCAAGGTCTTTTTTCCCCTCAGTATCTGTCCTTCTTTTTCCCTTCTGATCTAATTGTGTACCATCTATCTAAAAATGGGATCATGATGTACATTCTGTATTGTAACCTTATTTTTTTCACTTAATATATTGTGAACATCTTTTTGTTCCATTATTCATTCAGCTGCATCTTCATTTTTATGGATGCAGAGCAATTTATCATGATGGCTGTACCATACTTTTTTAATTTAATTTTTTTTAAAGAGAGAGTGAGCCCAAGCAGGGGAGGGGCAGAGAGAGAAGGAGAGAGAAAGAACTCAGGCAGGCTCCATGTCCAGGGAGGAGCCGGATGTAGGGCTCCATCTCATAACCCTTGAGATTATGGCCCCTCTACCATAGTTTTTTAATCAGTTCCTTATGATTGTACATAGGTTGCTTCCAGTGTGCTGAAGGGATTATTCCTCTGGAGTTTGTCTTTATCATTACTGCCACCTTCCTGACTCAAGTTTGCATCGTCCTTCACTTAGACAGTTGAAATAGCCTCCCAACTAGTCCTGTGTCTTGATTTTACACTCATCTACTTAGATTTTGTATTTCTGATCGTCTCACTCTTCTGCTTCCAAACTATCATTGGCTCCCTATTGGCTGGACAAAAAAACTTAAACACCTTAGTTTTATAACTCCTGGGTTGTGCACCAGTAAAACCTGATGGCTTTAAAAAAAAAAAAAACCTGATGGCTTGAAAAAATACATGAAAAAATGTTCAACATCCTTAGTCACTAGGGAAATGCAAATCAGAACCAGAATGAGAAAAAAAAAAAAAAAGAAAAGAACCACAATGAGATGCCATTTCAACTTACTAGGATGGAGATATATATAGATAGATAGATATAGATATGTCCTATATAATATCTCCAAATATATATATCTTCTCTCTCTAATATATATATATATATATATCTCCAGTATAAACTCCAAAGCTTAATATATGGATTAGAGATATATCTGTATATCTATATAAAATAGAACATAACAAGTGTTGAAATTGGAACCCTTGTACATTGCTGGTGGAAACATAAAATAGGGCAGTCTTTGTGGAGAACAGTTTGGTAGTTCCTCAAAGAATTAGAAGACCTAGTAATTCTGCTTCTAGCTACATATTCAAAAGAATTGAAAACAGACTTGAACAGATGTTTGTATGTCAGTGTTCATGGTAACATTATTCACAATGGCCAAAGTGGAAACAACCCAAGTGTCCTTCAACAGCTAAATAAACAAAATGTGATATATTCATACAATGGAATACTATTTAGCTATACAAAGGAATGAAGCTCTGGACTGTGCTACAACACATAATGGATCTTGAAGACATTACAATAAGTATATAAACCAGACACAAAAGGATCAATATTGTATAATTCCATTTATATGAAATTTGTAGAGACAAGAAAGTAGATCACCACGTTCCAGAAAATGCAGAGTAATTGCCTAATGGGTACAGAGTTTCTGTTTAGAGTGATGAAAAAGTTTCTGTAGTGGTGATGGTTGCACAACAGTGTGGACATAATTAGTGCCAATGAATCATACACCTAAAAATGGTTAAGGTGGCAAATTTTATGCTATGTATATTTTTAAAAGTTATTTATTTACTCATTCATGAGATACACAGAGAGAGAGGCAGAGACATAGGCAGAGGGAGAAGCAAGCTCCCCATGGGGAACCCAATGAGGGACTCAATCCCAGGACCCCAGGATCACAATCTGAGCCGAAGGCAGATGCTCAACTGCTGAGTCACCCAGGTGTCCCTATGCTATGTATATTTTTACACCACACACACACACACACACACACACACACACTCATGCACATACACAAAACTCAATGGCTTGTCCATTCCTGACTTCATGTCTTAGCTCACAACATTTGTTCTTCTTCCTGAACTTTTCTTAGAGCTCTGTTAGTCAAAATCCCACTCTATTTTTAAGGCCCATCCCAAATAAAGAAAGGCACCTCCTTTCTTGATGACTTTCGTAACTTATTGTCCCGACATCTTTTATAAATCAATGAGATCTTTAATTTGTTTGAGCTTTTAGAGTACTTTATATGGTTCTTTTGGACTGTTTCCTTGCCTTAAACTCCTACTAGGCTGTGAGTTCTTTGGGCAGTGGGACCATACCATATTCATCTATACATTGTTCATTCAACAAATATTTATTAGCTCATACTATGTGCCAGCTTGGAACATAATGCCAGCATTCTGGAAAAGTTCAATTAATGTTATACTGAATTGAAATGTCATAGGTGGTCTGAACCCCAAATTCCCAGAGAAATTTCAGAGTGATGTAACTTTAAGGACGAGCCACCTTCCTCCTTACTTAAAATCCTCATTGGCTTTCATTCTTGGAAGTAGTGGACTATGATAGATATTTTTTCCCTTCTTTCTGGGAATATATACCCCCCTTCTTCTGGGAAATTGTTTTCCTTTTCCCTTACTGAGTCTAACCTGTGTGCTTTGAGTGACCTGTCCCATTCTTACATGATTTTGCTATCTTGGTTGCTGCTGATTGGTCAAAGGTGGACCACTTGAGCACATGAGTGCTTTTCCCTGGGATTTTTGAAACTGAGACATGGAAGGGGAGCCTACAGGAGACAAGAAACCGTATTGCCATTTGTGTAAGAAGCTGGTATGCAGTGCGATAGGATATGGCTGATGCACAGAAGAGAGGCAGAAAGAGGTCCTTATACCAGTTGCATGAATGATTCAGATGTATCTTTGTCTATCCCATAACTTCAACTCTTCATTGTATTTCTTAAGGCAACCAATTCCCAACCGATTCTAGTCTAAATTGGTCTGAGTTGGGGTTCTGTCACTTGAAACCAAATCACTGCACCTCTCTGAGCCCAGTTTTTCATTCTAAAGTGATGCTTGTGACCCTTCCCTTGTAGAATTGTTATGACTATTGAAAAACATGATGCATATAAAGTGCTTAGGATAGTGTCGAGCACAAAATAAGTGCCCAGTAAAAGTTACCATTGATCACTATTTGAATCAGCACCCGTGGTGCCTGGAGACCGTGTGGGAGCACAAGATTCCTGGATAAGTAAAGAGATGGCTTTGATTCTTCTTTCGACTCTGTCCAAGAGAGAAGAGTCAGTGCCTCTCTGCCAGCCATGGCTCCTTCTCGATCGATGACCTGAGTTCTGAAGGCCTGTTATTACTTTCAGCCAGTTCTCACTGAGGTGTTTCCCATGATGGGTGCCCAAGGCACAGATGGGCTGAATCCATACTCCAAATGGAGCCTCACCTTGCTCCATTCCCATTTGGCTCTAGCTGGTCGACTCTCAGTGCACAGCTCCAAAGCTTAATTGCATTTTACTTGTATGTTGCCAAACACTAAAACCTTGTTTTTGGATTTAAGTGTTTTGGGAAATGGGCTGTTATTTCACTGACTGAGGCTTTGAAAAGTTGAGACAGCTGAAGGAGCTACTAGAATGGACATTGGTCTCCAATTGGCCCACCTGTGCTCACCAGGGAGGACACGTTGAAATATTCCTTGTGAGCTCTGAGAATTAATTTGGGAGATATCCTGCTCCTGCAGTGACATGCAATGGCACACAATAGGCTCTCAATTGTTATTTTATTTTATTTTTTTAAAAATATTTTTAAAAAAATTTATTTATGATAGTCACAGAGAGAGAGAGAGAGAGAGAGAGAGAGAGGCAGAGACATAGGCAGAGGGAGAAGCAGGCTCCATGCACTGGGAGCCCGACGTGGCATTCGATCCTGGGTCTCCAGGATCGTGCCCTGGGCCAAAGGCAGGCACTAAACCGCTGTGCCACCCAGGGATCCCTCAATTGTTATTTTAAATAGATTATGAATTATTCACGACATTAAAAAGTATAGTAACAACAAACACTTAAATCATGGTTATGCTGTCCCAGACACTGTTTTAAGCACTCCACATCTACCAACTCAATGATTCACAAACTGTGCTGCACATCAGAATTACCTGGGCAATTTTTTAAAGTGCTGATGTTCAGGCCACACCCTGTGCCAATGAAATCAGAATCTCAGGGCATTGGGAATTATAAAACTCCCCAGGTAGGTTGAATGTGCAGAGAAGTATGAGAATCAGTGAATGAACTCATTCATTATATACACTCATCTGAATCCTATGAAGCAGGTGCTGTAACTACCCATATTGTACAGCTGAGGAAACTGAGGCATAACAGACATGTTAAGTGACTTGTCCAAGTTCACACAGCTGGTACATGTCAGAGCCAGGTTTGGAACCAGGGTCTCTGGTCTATGTCCATGCTCTTAATCATACAACACTACAACCACACATAATACCATAGCGTACAACAGATGCCTACGCATCTGCCCTCTTCTTCTCCGTCCCAGTCCCAATGCCTGGGGATGACTCACCCTCTTGTGATCTCTCTTGGGCATTTTCAAAGTCTCCTTATTGGTCTTCTGGCCTTTGGGATCAGGCATCTAATTCAGATTTGTCCAATAGAATTATAATGTGTGCCACAATGTGATTTTAAGTTTTCTATGGGTCGTAGTAAAAAGCAAAAAGAAGCAGGTGAAATTAATCTGCAGATTAATTAAAATTAATTAATCTTGGCACACTATTTTATTTAACCCAATATTCCCCAAATATTATCCTTGTGACATATAATCATTAAAACATACTAAGGTGATATTCTAGATTCCTTTTTGTCACACTAAGTGTTCCAAGTTCTCTGTGTATTTTACAGTCACAGCATATCTCACTTTGGACCAGGAGTATGTCATGTGTTTGAAAGTCATATTGGACAGCAAGGCTCTAACCTGTTCTCTACCCTGCAGGTAGCATGAACTTCCTGAAATGTAAATGTCACCATTTTTCTCAAGGCTTTATTTTTTTAATTTTTAAAAGATTTTATTTATGTATTTATTGAGGGGGGCACAGAGGGAGAGAGAGGGGGAGAAGCAGACTCCCTGCTAAGCAGAGAACCCAATGTGGGACTTGATCCTAGGACCCCAAGATCATGACCTGAGCTGAAGGCAGATGCTTAACCAACTGAGCCACCCAGGCTCCCTTTTCTCAAGGTTTTATTTATTTTTAAATATTTTAAAAAGATTTTATTCATTTATTCATGAGAGAAACAGAGAGAGAGAGAGAGAGAGAGAGAGAGGCAGAGACACAGGTAGAGGGAAGAAGCAGGCTCCATGCAAGGAGCCCGACGTGGGACTTGATCCTGGGACTCCAGGATCATGCCCTGGGCCAAAGGCAGGCGCCAAACCGCTGAGCCACCCAGAGATCCCCCTCTCAAGGTTTTAAAACACATCTCTGGCTCCCCATTACTCTCAAGATAAAGTCCACAAAGCCCTTCCTGATTAGGTTCTAACTAACTTTTCCAGACTGTTTGCTCATATTCTCTTCATGCATGAAGACTCCAGCCTTAACAAACATCCTTCTTTCCCTGCCAAATACACCCTTGTTTTCCAGGTCTCTGTTCCTTTGCAAGGATGGTTTCTTGACATGGGATGCTACTTCTTCTCTTCTTCTCCTCTTTCTCTTCTCTTCTCTTCTTTCTCTTGTCTTGTCTTGTCTTGTCTTGTCTTCTCTTCTCTTCTCTTCTCTTCTCTTCTCTTCTCTCTCAGACCCAACTCAATGCCTGTCCCTTTTAAAACCTTCCAAGATTCTTTAGGAAGAGTTAGTCCAACCCTCTTTTGAGTTCGTATGGTGCTTTGAACATAGCTTTTTTAAAAAATCGTATTTATTGGTCACTGTTCATGTATTTGCTTCCCTCACATGACCAAGTGCATCACCAGGGAAGGGATCACAGCTTATCCATCTGTCTGCTCCCAGTACCTTTCTTACTACATGCTTATCAAGTAGGGAACACATTATATTTTACCCAATCTCCTCTGTTCATTTTTATTACTTGCCTGGTTTGTAGAAATGTAGGTTTGGGGCCCTTATGATCTAGCTGTCTTGTTTTACAGATGCAGAAACTGAGGTCCCAGAAAAACACTAAATCTGTTGCTATCTGGCCCATGTCTTGGCTAGACCCACTCAGCTATCCTATTCTTATTTGGTGAGTTTTCTGGAAATGTAAAACTATATTAGCTTGAAGAAGAGGAGGAAAGTGAACCCACTTTGTGTAATCAGTGGTTCATGAAATAATAAAGTATAAATAAAATGTTTGTAAATGGGACCACATTTCAGATGCCCTAGAGTTCCTGGATGTGTAATGGAATGCTCTTATGGGTTCTGGTACAAAGAGGAAAGAGTATCAAATTTATCATTTTTGTACATCTTTATCTCCTCCCTCTCCAAATGGGACTGCTCACAGGTGAGTTCCTGATGCTGTTTTAGCAAAGTGGATGATAGTGTCTCTGTGCTATCCCAAATAAAAAAATGGCTTGGGGTAGATTATCTGCTTCTTTGATCCTCTGAAGCATCAAACCTCTTTGTTAATCATGGTTGAGAGAGATAATTAGAATGTGCTCCAAAGAGCCACTTTGCAGGGGTAACTGGAAGACATTGTAGAGTGTTGTTTCATGCTCTATAATTCAGCTTCTTGACCATCTGACTTCCTAGTAGTCTCAGCCATAGGAGATAAGACCATTAAACTGGGACTTAGGGAGAAAAAAACAACTCTATATAAAGTTAAACTTCCTCATTGAACAGATTGAATCCACTGTTTCTCTTGGCAACCTCAGTTTCACTGGGAGAGAAGCCAGAGAGCCAAGGAGGAGACAGAGGAGGAGTTAATTGGGAAAGCAGTTGTCAGATAGTACAAGTTCAAATAGCAAATCGCCCAGAACCTGAGAACAATTGCTGTTGTGTAGAGAGAGAAGTACCCATTTCACTGGCATACTTGGTGTTCTAGAAATAATATGGCAGGCATTAAAGAAGAGACATTGTAAAATCCGAACTCACAGATACAGGGAACAGATGAGTGGTCGCTAAGGGTGTGGGTAGGGTGAGAGAATTGGGCAAAGATGGTCAAATGGTACACACTTCTGGTTGTAAGATAAGTAAGTCCTGAGGATGTAATGTACAACATGGCGACTATAGTTAACAATACTGTAGTGAGCATTTGCAAGTTGCTAAAAGAGTAGATCTTGAAAGTTCTTATCACAAGAAAAGAATTGTAAATATGTATGGTATGTACATATATATGTGTATATGTTGCATATATTATGTTGTACACCTAAAACTAATACAATGTTGTATGTCAATTATATCTCAATTGAAAAAATAATTAAAACTGGGGAAGAAAAATAAGAGGCATTGTAGTTTATTGGAAATAAGGCCATGGGTGAGAAGCCAGTGAAGCCATGATTAATCTCTTCTGACTGTGGAACTCTCATTATCTCTTGGATTTCTTGGCTTGATTGATCCCAGATGTGTGGTGCCATTCTTGGTATAGATGGAGTGAAGGTTCCAGGGCTAATCCACATCTAAATTACTAATATTGCTTAAAATACAATTTGGCTAAAATAACTATAAATATAAGTTCCAGTATTGTCTTCTGCTCCCTGGTCTTGTTTACTATCACCCTCCCCACCTATCCCGTTTGGGAGACCACTGAGCAAGGAAATCCACTTACCCAGCACCTCTTTTCACAGTGGTAGATACATGAGAGTTGACTCTGATAACAGTCCCCACCTTACATTTGTTTCATGCTCTTTTAAATCCAAATTGGCACTTTCACACCTGCTGCAAAGCTGAGTGATAAAACATCTGTGTTCCTAGTCTTTCCCTTTTCTTTTGATTGATGTTGTGAGTTTAACTGGAGATTTTCTCTTAGCTTTACCTGCATGATACATCTGATGTTAGTCTTTTCCCCTACTATCCTGCCAGCCCTTGAGAGGAGGGACCTTTCCTTAGGGGTGTCTAGGCTTGCCCAAAAATCTCCTTTCTGTCTCCTTTGACATTCATTGAATCTTTTTGTTGCAAGTGAAGGAAACCAGACTGAATCTAGCTTATGCAGAAAAGAGAATTGGTTGGCCTCCACAGCTAAACATTTCAAAGGTCTGGCTATAAACAGATGCTCTAATGAAGTTACCAAGATTTAACCTCCCTCTTACTCTCAGCTTGATTTTTCTCTCTTTGCTGGCAGTGTCTCTGTATGGAGTGGCTCCAAGAAGCTCTAGGCTTATTTTTATCCTTATAGTCCACAATTCCAGAAGAAAATGCTTTGTTCTCACCGATTCTGGAGGAAATTCAGGGTTTGACTTTTATTGGATTACCTTGGGTGACCATGCTTGAATCATTTGCTGTGATTGGGTAAATATAATACTTGGATTGGTCAGGTCTTGGTCACATGAGTATAGTTGGCATCAGGGTTGAAGCTCTGCATAAGAATCAAGGAGAAGGGGCTGCTATCTAAAGAAAATAGCATGCGCAGGCACAAACTATGCACGTCTTCCACATTTTTGAATGACTTTCCTTGACAGAGGCTCAACCACAGTGTTGGAACAATATGGTCCTTTGCCTGGATTATAGATTTCTCCTTGCAGTGTAATTGTGATACTAATTACTCAGAATTGAGTCAAATCTCACAGGCTAAGGACACGATTCCCAACAAGAATGCCTTCAAGGTATCATCCACAAGTTCAGGGGTCCCCAGAAGTCACCTACATTTCCGAATAACAGGCTACAATTTGGGGGTTCCCACAGCCCCTCAGGTGCAGCAATTTACTAGAACAACTCCTAGAATTCAGAAAAGTGTGATAATTATGTTCACGGTTTTATTAGAAGAGGTACAAATCAAGACCTTCTAAATTAGGACTTTCATAGGATGAGGTCTGGGAGGGTCCCAATTGTGAAGCATCCATGTCCTCAAGAAGCATCACCCTTTCAGCACGTCAGTGTATGATTACCAATAAGGGAAGCTCCCTGGAGCTCCAGGCACTCAGAGTTTTTATTAGGGTTTATTAATGATTGAGTTAATGATTGAATCATTGGTCCTGTGGCTGAACTGGATCTCCAGCCCCTGAGCATCCGGACAACAGACTGATATCATATGTCTCAAAGCTCCAATCCTCTGATCACATGGTTGGTCTCTCTGATATGGCCAGCACCAAGTCTAAAAAAAACTATTTAGGGGCCCACCGTGGGGGCACTTCATTTGCATAAACTCAGGTATGGTCCAAGGAGCTTACTGTGAGTAAACAAGATACTCCTGTCATCTGGGAACTTTCAAGGGTTTAGAGGCTCCCTCCAGGGAACTGGAGATAAAGAACAAATAATTATACAACATTCTACTATGCTGGGTCTCAACTTCTTCCCAGGCTTGACCAGTCTACTGTTCTCTTCTGATGCCACCACTTGTGTACTCAATATCCACTTCCATCTAGGACTTAACAGCATTTTCCTCCCATAGCCCTATGAGAAGTCTCTTCTGGTATCTCCCCCTGAACCCTGCTTCTCTCTATTTCTACTACTCATCTTTCTTCCTCCCAAAGCTTTGGCCTTGTAAAAGTCCACCCCTCTGTGCCTCATTTTCATCATTGATAAAACATGAATTGTGGATTGGTTTCAGCTCAGCTGAGATGGTACTTATTCCAGGAAGCTTTCTCTAGAAGACACTTTTACTTTTTCTGTGGCTAGCATCTTTCTTTTTGAGAATCTTGCACTTTATAAGATGAATCTTCCTCCTATTATAAAAGATGAAAAGTCCAAACTTGCTTTCTCAGCCTTTCTGGCAGCTTGGTTATGATCATATGAGTGAGGCTTTTGGCAATCAGAACATAAGTTCTTGGAGGTAGCATTGTAAAGACTCAGGGTTAAATTAGACAGAATCAGATTTTATTGCTTATGTCTAAAGACAGTGACTGATACACCTTTCTTGACCTTGGTATACCTTCCTTGACTTGCCCTATTGAAGAGGCAGCTTCTGTGTGCTCCATTTGCACCACTTTCTCTGTCACCACCACCAATGTTCTCATAGCTAATATGTATTGAGTTCTTACCATGAGCTGGAGGCTTTACACGTGTTGTCTTATTGATTCCTTAGTGGTATAGCCATTTTACAGATGACATACATAGAAGTAAAGATACCTCTGGAAGTCATGCAGCTAGTGAGAGCACAATTTGGATCTGAACTTTCTCAGTCTGACACCAAGATCTTCTCTTTTAACCATCCGACAACCACGCTATAGGACCATCATTTAACCCTTCTGCATTTAAGCTTTCTGCATCTAACCCTGGAGGATAGGGTCTAGGTGTCTCTATTTTTATACCTCTGGCATCTCTCACATGCCTGGCACAGATAGGTAGGTGTTCAATCAATACTTGAGCCCAAGTAGATGACAAGATCTCACCTGGTTCAAACACTTCTTGAACATCACTGAGCTGCCCAGTGACTTCCCACCCACCAAATCACTGCTTTCCTTCCCTGAGCTCCTTTCTTCCATATTGCAATCTCCAGGACTTGTTTTTCAATTAATTTGAATCATTCTCTACCTTCGCATATCTGCTCCTAGGAACACCCTCTTCAAATCAATGTAAAGTTGAAAATTTGCCCTAATTTCCAGTTTTTCTTTCCCCCCCTCTATTCCTAGGTTTTTGGGGACTTTGGGAATGAAGGTACTCATTAAGTGACCTATCATGTCCTCCAAACTCCAGTTCTTTGGTGAGAAGAATTTCACATTTTTGACAAGAGTTTAAATCTTCAGAAAAGGTTCTGGCTTAGTTAACTTCTGTATTTGGAAGACATGTTGCCTTTTTGTGGAGCCCCAGATAGCAAATCTGGATTCTCTCTGGCATGATGACATGTTGCTTAAAAGAGCCAAAGACTTTCTCTGAAATTTGTGAAGGAGGGCATTGTCATTCAAATGGCCACTAAGAGAGCAGATGTTGGTTAGATGAGAAGAATGATAATGCTAATATGCTTAGTTCTTCTAAGGGAGTGCTTTCAACTGTAAGTAACAGAAAATCGGGACTCAACTACCTAGAAAAATGAGAGGCTGTATCTTCTCACATTGCAAAAAGTCCAAACCAATGTAATTCTCTTGGCTCTGCCCCCCAATGGCAACAAGATGCCTGAACAATTCTGGACCTTTGTGATAACCTCCAGGGGACAAAAGACTGTTTTCCTCTATGTCTGCCTTTAAAAAAAAAAGATTTATTCATGAGAAACACAGAGAGAGGCAGAGACACATGCAGAGGGAGAAGCAGGCTCCATGCAGGGAGCCCGATGCAGAACTCAATCCCAGGTCCCAGGATCATGCCCTGAGCTGAAGGTGATGCTAAACCGCTGAGCCACCTAGGCTGCCCTATGTCTACCTTTAAGGAGAAAGAAGCCTTTTTCAGAAGCTTCCTTTTGCATTTCATTGGTAAAACTCATTGGTCACATGATCATTTATAATTCAATCCTGTCATGGGGTATGGGATTACCAGTATGGATTTTGACCAATCAGGGATTACCCTGGTTCACATGCAGAGGATGAGTAGATACCTGTAGAAAATCAGGACTTTTTTATTTAGCAAAGGAAGAATGGAAACTGGCTGTTAGGTAGCATTAATATTAATGGATATAGTCTTGAAGGGCAAGTGGGAAAGACTTTTCACAGCAACAGGGAAAATGTATTGGGAAAAGAATGGTTGGAGGGTATTTGCTGATTTAGGATTAGTCATGGGAGAGCCTAAATCTGCTGCTGTTTAATAGTAATCTCCCAAGATCTGAAAGTATATTTTTGTCACTTTAAAAAAATCTGAGGTAAATGGAATGCCTCAGTTCTAGTCTCATCAACCTGGTGGGTCATGGTAGTAGAAGTGTTTGTGCTGGTTTTGCCTCACTCATTATACTAAACTGCATGTTTATTTCTATATACCATTAGTCCCCAGCTTTGTCAGGATGGATAGTCTTGCATATCTGCCTCCTTGTGGACATCCATATTTCGCAGAAGGCAGCAGATATCTGAAGAACTCTGATGAAGCTGACCTTGATGATGGTTCCTCTCTTGGTCATTCATCCATCTATCCATCCCTCCATCCATCTGTCTACTCATTCTTCCTTTCTTCCTTCATCCACCCAACTATTTATCTACCTATATATCTACTCACCCATCCATCTAACCATCGATCTGTCCACCCAACCATCCATCCATCCAACCATCCATCTATCCATCCATCTATCCATTTGATGTCAGGAGTCCTATGATATGTGCTTGGAATATATTGATGAATAAAGCAGATTCAATTCTTGTCTTCACAGACCTAAATTTAATTGGAGAGACAGACAATAAACAAATAAACAAACATTTTGGGAGCTATTTTGAGACTAGAATTGAAAGAACTTTGTCCCCCCAGTGTGAGCCAATGTGGTTCCTGTGCTCAGTCTCTCAGGACAGTAA
The DNA here is from genome assembly GCF_048418805.1 of Vulpes vulpes. Classification (NCBI taxonomy): domain Eukaryota; kingdom Metazoa; phylum Chordata; class Mammalia; order Carnivora; family Canidae; genus Vulpes; species Vulpes vulpes. The sequence goes on along the minus strand of NC_132789.1, from coordinate 15,762,788 downwards.
GGTAGAGAAAGCTTGAGGGTAAGAGAGGCAGGTCTAAATTTCAAGTTACTGGGTGTGTCTTGTCATTGAAATGTAAGGTATGCTTTACACATCTCAGAGGATTGCTTTGAAGATCATATAGTATTAATGGATGTGAACAAACGTCCTTTGACAGTTCTTAAAATTTATTATCATTAAAGCTGTGGCTCTGATCCCCGTCAAAAGATGGCTAATTTGAATCCCAACACAAAAACCTCTATGTAAGTAGAAAGACAGTATAATATAGTTAAAGCAATATTGCAAAATTTAAAGACAATCAGAAATTGAACTCTGGATCCATTGCTTGAAGGTATGTGACTTGGGTAAACTATTTTACCTTGTTGAACCTCAGCTTTTCTCTTTTCTTTTTTTTTTTAAAAGGTTTTATTTATTTGAGAGAGAGAGTGAGTGGGAGAGAGAATGAGCAGCGGGGAGAGACAGAGGGAGAAGCAGACTCTCAGCTGAGCAGGAAGCCTGATGCAGGGCTTGATTCCCAGGACTCTGAGATCATGACCTGAGCCGAAGGTAGATGCTTAACCTACTGAGACACCCAGGTGCCCCAGAAACTATTTTGTGAGTGAAACATACCTCCAGGTTCAATTTAGCCTATAGATCACCAACCTGTGACCTCTACTTGAAACATCTACTAGAGTGTAGCTCCTGTGGACATAGAGCATTATGACATCCATTCACTGATCCTGGATACTGAGTCAGATGGATCTTTGTCTTCTTGTGTATTAATCCGTGACTCTCGAAGAACTGTGGCTACTATGAAAGGAGAAGGTCCAGATAACCCCAAATACCATGTTATAGAGCTGCACCGTTCAGTGTAGTAGCCACTAGTCATGTGTGGCTGTTTAGATTGATTCTTTTTTTAAAAGATTATTTAATTATTTATTTGAGGGAGTGAGCAAGAGAAAGTGCAAGCATGAATTGAGGGAGGATCAGATGCAGAGGGAGAAGCAGACTCTCCGCTGAGCAGGGAGCCTGATGTGGGGGTCCATCTCAGGATTCTGGGATCATAACCTGAGCCGAAGGCAGACACTTAACTGACTGAGCCACCCAGTTGCCCTTAAACCTCAGCTTTTTTTCATCTGGAAAATGAGAATAAACACAATAATGCCAACCTCCTAGGGTGATTACAAGGATTCAGCCAGCAAATTCATTTGAATTAATGACATGGTGCCTGGCCTCAGTTACTCAGAAAATTATCACTTCTATTAAATTTTTATTGTACCTTATCTGTATGTGGTTTCCCCTGGCTACCTCTGGGACCCCAAACCGGAAGGGACACTCAGCCTCAGCCATGCAGTGTGAGGCTCAGGGGCTGAAATGAGTGGTTTGGTTAAAGTGGGAAGTGTTGCAAGAGTGGTTTTAAAGTAAGCTTGGGCTTTTATTCCAATATTACTCTTTACAGTTGGTCATAGCTTTTGGTCAAGGTCCTTCCTGATCTGGGATCCATGACAAGAAATGTCAGGACAGGATGGTGATGTCAGTGCAGCTGTTGGTTTTCATAGTGTGAAACTCCAGCCACTTTCCTCCTTTATATAAAGTAGGAAGATAGCAAGTGAAATTACCACCAACATACGTGAACATGCACGAGTTTGTATACCAGGCTCACTGTTTCTGTTAGAAACGGATATCCACCCAAACTATGTAGCCTTGAGCAAGTTCCTAGGCTTTTCTGCACCCCAGTTTCCTCTACTATTTTTTTAAAATATTTTATTAATTTATTCATGAGACATACAGAGAGAGGCAGAGATATAGGCAGAGGGACAAGCAGGCTCCCTGAGAGGAACCCGATGTGTGACTTGATCCCAGGACCCCAGGTTCATGCCCTGGGCCAAAGGCAGATGCTCAATCAGAGCCACCCACGTGCCCAGTTTCCTCTACTATTGATATCAGAGTCATACTGGCTTCATAGAGCTGCTCTCAGGATAAACCGAGATGAACACACAAGGCATTTATCTGGCATACAATAAGCACACAGTAAATGCTCATTTTAATTTGTTTGTTTTTGGCTTGTATATGCACAGGGTAACTTTGGAAGATACACAAGTTACTAAGCACAGTGGCATTACCTGTCTAGATGAGAGTGGGGTCTGAGGTTTGGAGGGGAAAGAAATACTATTTAGTGAATGTCCTTTTGCAGTGTGACAATTTTTAACATGTACATACATTCCTTTTCTCCATTTCCTAAAGGAGATGTAATATTCCCTAACTATCATGAATGGTGCAAAAAATATAAACCTCTTTGTCTACATATTTACTGTATTATTATTTTCACCAGTCCTCCCTGTCTCAGGTTTTGGGGAAGGAACTTATCTTTCTTCCTTCATTTTGACGCTTTTGCAGGGGTCAGTAAATTATAGCCTATGACCCAAATCTGGGTGCAGTCTGTTTTATATAGCTTCCAGTATAAGAATGCCCTTTACATTTTTAAAGGGCTACATATATAAAAAGAATAAGCAACATATACTTATTCTCTGCTCCTTTACAGAGAAAGCTTCTATAGGGTACATGCAGTTTAAAAAGCCCTCATGAGAGCTATGCAGGCAGCTTGGTCAGAGAAGCAGGACAGTGGATCCTGGTCATCTGGCACAAGCTTGGCACACCAGTAGGTGTTTGATTATGATTCTGAGGAAGATGCTTACAGCACAACTATTTCTCCACATGTGGCTCTTCTTTGAGCCTGAGAGCTGAGAGATGATGTATTCTTTCCTCTGACTCCCCAGTCTATCTTAGCAGTAAAATATCTTCCCTTGTTTGAGTAAATACTCCTTGTCTAAGCAGAGTAGGTCTTCTTGCAGCTGGTAATGCTTGCCTTCTTCCTTTTTGGCAAAAGGTCCAATTTTGCTGATGAGCATGATGGGAGCGCAATGCTAATATTGACCACTAGATGGAGATACAGCTCTGAGAACTAGGCTCAGAAAGGGGCCAGCAGGAGGGCCCAGTGTCTTGTGATTTTAGCATCTCCCCTGCCCAAGATGGACACATTCTGGACTTGGCTCTGCCACTTACTGGCTGTGTGACTGTTGGCAAATGACCTAAGTCTTTGCTTGTAAAATGTGGATTAGAACAGTGCCCACCTAAGAGGGATGCTGCAAGCATCCAATAAGCTATTATGGGAGTATTATCTTATTTGCAAACTGTGCAAATGTAAGTAAAAGTAAATACAATGTCAGGGATCCCCACCATTAGAGCTGTTCCTGGGGTATGATTACAAAAGAAAGATAACTTTCATGACCTCCTCGTCTCATACAATGAGGACAGGGGTCAGAGAGGGCACCTATGGAGGAAGAGAGGGAGTTGGAAATGAATGCAGGGCACTTTTGGGAGGCTCTGTTTCATCGTCTGTAAAGCAGGCGAGCCCAGCCTTGTAGGATCCTGAAGATGAAATGAGATAATCTGTGTCAAGCATTTTCTACAGAGTCTGGAACAAAGCAGTCCCTCAGAGTTAGATTGTGAGTGGGCTGATGATGCTTTTGTCATTCTGTCCTCAAGGCCTCTCTCCTCTCCTCCCCTCTCCCCTCACCTCTCCTCCTTCTTCCTATGTTAACCATCATGGTCCATGCAATGCTAATGTCCTATTTCTATCTCTACCTTGGCCCTCCCTCCTGAGTTTTGGATTCTTCCACTCGATGGTCCCACTCCATATGCTCAAAACAGAATGTCCTGAACTTTCTTTTCTTCCTTTTCTCCTGGTACATTAAAGACGCCATTCTCCACCCAGAGAGTCAAGCTGGAAAACTAGACATGGTTCCTGACATTCTGCCTTCTGCCCACTTGTAACCCACCACACAAAGTTCTGTTGATTCTTTTTTTCAAAAGATTCATGGGCAGCCTGGGTGGCTCAGCGGTTTAGCACTGCCTTCAGCCCAGGGCGTGATCCTGGAGACCTGGGATCGAGTCCCACATCGGGCTCCCTGCATGGAGCCTGTTTCTCCCTCTGCCAGTGTCTCTGCCTCTCTCTCTCTCTCTCTCTCTCTGTGTGTGTGTCTCTCATGAATAAATAAATCTTAAAAAAGAAAAAGATTCATGAGAGAGAGAGAGAGAGAGAGAGAGAGAGAGAGAGATTGAGAGACATAGGCAGAGGGAGGAGGAGGCTCCTTGTGGGGAGCCTGAGATCATGACCTGAGCCAAAGGCAGACACTCAACTGCTGAGCCACACAGCCATCCCCTTTTGATTCTTTTCAAGAGATTTTTCCATTGCCATTGCTCTTCCTACAATCACCACAGCAGTCTTATCTTAGCTCCCTGCCTCCTGCCTTGAATTTATACAACAGCCTTTTCTTTTTTCTGGGACACAAGTCTAATTATTCCCCTGCTCAGAATCCATCCATGGCTCCCTATTGCCAGTAAGTTGGTCCTAACCTTATAACATGGCCTTAGAAAGTGTCTCTACCTCTCTCCTCCATTTCCCTGTTCTGCTAACCTGGTCTTATAGTTTAGCCAGACTTTGTTATTTTAGTTCCTCGAATGACATCAAGTTTCTTTTTGCCTCTAGGCCATTGTACATGCTCTTCTCTGTACCTGGAGCATTCTTCCCTTCCTCCTTGTCTGGCTTACCTTTCCCTGGCTCCTACTCCTCTTACAGCTGTCATCACCCTCCCTAGAAAACCTTTCCTGACACCTCAAATCTGAGTTGAGACCCACCCCCTCCTGTCACCTCTAGCCCGATGTCCCCTGGGATGTTCTTGTACCTGCTTTGACACCACTGCGCTGATGCTGTAGTGTAATTAAATGTCACCTGACATTTGAGAGATGTATGAGATATCTATCAATTTGGCAGAGTCCCATCCCCTTTCTAGTGGGAAGCCAAATGTGCATTCAAGATTTCTATAAATCTAGAGAGCTTGTGGAAGAGTAGTCTGTCTCGGACTGGACTTCCTGCTCCAATTCTTTATTGTGTTCAATGCTGAGTCCCTTAAGCCCTTTCTTTGCCCCCAGATGGATGTAGAACATAGCTTCTTTTCCTGTTTCCTCAAAACATCACTCACAGAGGACACTTGAGTATATGACAGAAATTACTGACAATCTAAGGCGATGTAGTGGAGGGGTTGATTTGGCTTGTAGTTCTAGGAGATCCTGTAGCCAGCCCCCCACCTTGGGAACTACTGTTTGATTTTTCCCCAAGTTTCCTTCTCACTCTGTTATTCAGCCCTCTTTCTTTCTTCCTCTTTTTTTTTTCTCTCTTGGACCTCCTCCTTTCTGCTCACCTCCCCCTCACCCAAATTCCTATTTAATACGAAGAGGTATGGGGTCTCTTAACTTTGCAGACTTCTTATAGGCAGTAGCTCCCCTTTGCACCTCGATGGCTTGTTGAGGTACAATGCTAAACAAAGGATGTTAGTGTGAAGAGACGTGTGATGCTGTGCCATCCCTCTGCCCAGGGACCTTGTCTGCTTTAGTCATTGCTATATCTTCATAACCTAGAACTTGGTTGATGCATACTGGGCTCTCAATAAACAGTCATTGAATGCATGAGTAAATGACTTGACTAGGTGAATGGAAGAGTAAGCTGTTGCTTAGACTGACAAGTAGTGCGAGTTTACCTCTCCTCCCTCCCTTCTGGATTATCATGAAGAGATGTGGAGGCCAGCCTATATGAGTACTCTGATAATCTGGGAATTGGAGCAAATGGAGTCCAGTTGTTTCATCATTAATTCAGCTGTCCCTCAGTGAGAGTTAAAATGACTATCTGTTCTACAACTTAGAGAGAATGTGGGTAAGCATAAAACTAAAATGAGAAAAGAGGTAAAAGGCAGTGAGTCCATACACATTTTGAGTTGACAGGAAGTTAAGCTTCCTTGTGCAACCAAGACCACCAGAAAATATATGAGGACTGATAAGACTGAGGTTTTCTTGTACACCATTTGCCTTGTTGGGGAATGTGTCATCCATCCATCCATCCATCCATCCATCCATCCATTCACCTACTCACCCACCCATCCATTCATCTACCCACCTACCCAGCTATCCATCCATAGCCTATATGTAATATTTAGAAATAAGCTGTAGCTCCAATGGTGTGAATTGGGGGCAGTATCATCATTCCCTACTTAATAAGCCAAGTTATTGTGAGATTAAATGATATAATCAAGCCATATGATTTCACCCAGCACTGGGCCTACTGTATAACAAAAACCCAATAAATAGTAACCATGGTTATTATTAGGATCTGAATACCATACCCAAATTCAGCAGTTCTCTTTCCCAGCCAGACATCAAACACTCAGCTCCATTATATTAACCAGAATTTGAGGAGGAGTAGTAAGGTGAAGGCATCTGGAGAAGGAGTAGGTAGAGTCAGGCTGGACTAATGAGGAACAAAAAGTGGGGATTTGAGGCTGTGGTGTAAGGTTGAGGGGTTTCCACCTGGGAGTATCTACCTCTCGAATGTTGCCAGAAGTCAGACCCTCATATATCCTAGTGAGTATCCACGACAATAAGCAGGAAGCAGGAATACAGTGTAGTCTAGTTCTCCTCCACTGGGACAGCTGGTTGACCCAGGTCTAGACTATGCCCGGAGACTTTGGGATCAGATAGGGCTATTGATCCGGTTCTGCAGCCAGTTGATATAATCCTCTTGAGACATATGGATGATGTGTTCACGTACAAACTGTGGGACAGATGCAGTGGCAACTTCAGATGTGATCTAAAAACTAGACTCTTTTCTGTCCCACCTCCAAAATCCTAGAAGATATGTGACTAAGGCTGGTGGCCACAGGATGCCTCTAACTGTTCAGGCATTCATAATGCCTAGAGCATCATGACGAGAATGGTTCTCTGAAGAAAAGAACCCCTTTCCAGCTTCCTGGCTCAGAAGACTAATATTAAGCCCCTTTTTTGTTACTGTTGACCCAGAGAAATTTCTGGAGAGAGGAAAAACCCAGCTATCTGCATTTTTCTTTTTGTCCTAATCCTTAATATCTTTTTAAGAAGTCATTTTTTTTTTGTTTGTAGACCTTTTTGAGCACTGATGCTAACTATGAGCTTGCTTCCAGAAAAGGCTTTAAGACACAAAATGTAGTTTCATTCAGGTTCTAGATTAAGACACCTCCACATCCAGGCTATTGAACATTCTGTGATGTTCTTACTGGGAGAGGAGCATGCTAAATTTTACTAGCCAGGGTGATGAACTCACATCAGGGCCTCCATAATCCCTTCCTCTTACTCACTTGGAGATTGCCTCTTCTATACCCCCATAGATGGCAGGTGGAAGGTGGACCCCATAAATGGCAAGTAGGGAGTGGACAGTTGCTCTTGAGTTAGTTTTAGACTAGCCTATCATTCTTTTCTGAAGGAGCCTCATGGGATTTTGGGAGTGCAGTCTGGACCTATGAATTTTTCCACAGGGTCATCTGTCTTCTCCTACTCCTGACCTTGCACCCACATATATACACCCAGGTCAACTTGTGGGAGTGCCAGCCTGGCATGAAAATACCCAGAGGACTGAGAATTCCACCATTTGATTCCTATCTTTATCTTGAGACATTGAAAGCCCATTTGGGGGACCTGAGTAGCTTAGTTGATTAAGTGTCTGACTCTTGATCTCAGCTTGGGTCTCGATCTCATGCTTGTATTGGGCTTCAGGTTGGGCATGGAGCCAACTTAAAAAGAAATGTATGTATGCCATCTGATGAATTAAGGAAATGACTCTCCCCCATCTGCTGATACCATTTGGTGCCTTAGGACCATCTAGAGTGGGTGGTGATGATAAACTACCATTAAAAGCCATTCAGTGGCTTTCCTGCAGCCTCAAGTTAAAGACCTAAATCCTTGACTTGATTTCAAAGTTCTGTACAGACTGACCTCTTCAATCTCCTTGCCACCTTGCACCTCCATGGTTGCTTCCTTCTCAACCCATTGACTGCCAGTGAGTCCCTCCCACAAGTCAAGTTCTGTTTCAGCTTAAAAGTCACCTTCCCTAATCGCCCTAGTCAAGATAGGTCCCCTCTACATTTACCTTAAATCAGTTCTCCTTAAACTTTATTGTGCATACAAATCACCAGGGACCTCGTTTAAATGTAGACTGTGAGTTGGTAGATATGGTTTGAAGCCTCAGATTCTGCATTTCTAAAAAGCACCCAGGTGAGGTCTATGCTCCACAGGCGAGATTTAGAATGCTCCTTATTATGATTGCCAGTTATTTATTTTATTTTCTTGCCTATTTATTTATGTCTCTCCAAAGCATCCAAATTTCCCCAGGGGGCACCGTTTACACAGAATATAATGTCCCCTGGAGTTGAACCACCAAGGTCATGTAGTAATTCCTTGCCTGTTCGAGATGATGAGCTCTGTGGAGGCAGAGACCTTATGTCTTTTTAATTGTGTCTGCAGCTTTTAAACAGTGCCTAGATGTTGAGAGATGACTGACTGAAAAAGGGCACCAGAGGCATAGTGCGAAGCAGACAGAACATGGTAGTTACCTCGATAGCCACAGCAATATCTGGAGAGCACAGCTCCCAGATTCTCAGGTCCTGTAGCACCTTCAGGAAGACACGGGGCCGAATCCTGAGGTCCAGGTTTTCTCCAAACTTCTGCAGTTTTGCCAGGATCTTTTTAGCAGGTCGGAAATTCTTCAGATCTTCAGGGAGTTTGGACAGTAGATCAAAGTACCTTCAATTCCCAATCCCAAGAAGAGAGGGCCAGTTAGGAAGCTGCTAGGGCGTGAGTCTGAGTATCTTAGGTCCTACATCCCCACTTTCTCTTTCTACCACTCATGTGATGTCTCCAGGGCAGCATCATCTTTATTTGGGAGAGCAGCCTCCATCCTGAGTATAAAGGGCTCACAGGTCAGGCACGTCTTTTGTTTTTTAGGGGTAGTAAAAAGCTGGAGCGTGATCTGCATCTCATTAAAAAACAAATTTAGGGCATGCTTTAAAGCATTTCTGGTTTTTCTATCTAGCAGACAATGTGGAAAGCCACAAGAAAGGAAGGGGCACCGAGATTTTGAAGCTTCTTTTTTGAGAGTTAATCAGACCAGGGAGGACACTGACATATCTGTGGAATCCCTACCAGGATGCAAGGGGCTCTCATGCCCAAGATGAAGGAGGAGGACAAGGAAGGGGAAGTGTGTATTTTTCCCCCCTGAGAGTGAGTAAGCTTGGATCACAGCTTTGTATGTTTCAGTGAGTTTTGAGAACCTTTCTGAATGCTGCAACAGAGTGTGAGGGTAGTTTGGTGATCCATTCTTGAGATGGTAGCAAGAAGGTAGATTCTAACCTGGAGGTGGTTCAGGTGACCAGGGTGTAAGGCAGAGGATGGCATCGCTTTAAAAAAGAAAAAAGGATTCTCCCCCTGATGTAGATGAATCAATTGTAGAGAAATATGAAGAAGAAATTGATCATTTAGGGATGTCTGAATGGCTCAGTGATTGAGCATCTGCCTTTGGCTCAGGGTGTGATCCTGGGTCCTAGGATCGAGTCCTGCATTAGGCTCCTTGCAAGGAGCCTGCTTCTCTCTCCATCTATGTCTCTGCCTCTCTCTCTCTCTCTCTGTCTCTCATGAATAAATAAATCTTAAAAAAAAATTGACCATCTAATTTTGGGCTATGTGCACAGCTTTGTATTTTATATTTTGTGGTGTATATTTATTTGTGTCTCTTGTAAGCTCCCATTCCACATTATTAAAATCATGAAGGGATTCTGGGTACATTTTTAGGCTTTCTCATCTTACTCTTAGATCTTGATTTACTCACCCTGCCATGATGGGGTTCATGGCAGACTCCAAATTCTATATTGCAGATGAGCATAGCAACTGGGGTTAGACAAGGGTTTAAATCTGGGTTTAAATCTTGAGGTTTCCTTATTTACAAAGCAGAAATTACTATGTAACTTTCAGGATTTTTGTGGGAAATAAAATAGATAATTTAGGAAAATTTCTTTTTTTTCTAAAATTTTATTTATTCGTGAGAGACACACAGAGAGAGAGGCAGAGACACAGGCAGAAGGAGAAGCAGGCTCCACGCAGGGAGCTTGATGTGGGACTCGATCCTGGGTCTCCAGGATCAGGCCCTGGGCTGAAGGTGGTGCTAAACTGCTGAGCCACCCTGGCTGCCCCAGGAAAATTTCTTAAGGTAGTGTCTGCCACCCAGGAATCACTCAATTCATGTTGCTTTTTGTTGTACCTATACTATCACCCCCATACCAGGGCACAGTGTTCCTAGGACATGCTTGCCTGGTTTTATATCCTAAGGGGTCAGATTATTTGGGGGGAATATAGGGATTGACCCAGAGACCTCACAATTTGTAGAAATGTTTAGGTGGTTTGCCTCATCTGCCTCTCCCAAAGGGCTGACAAATTAGTCCTTATTTGCAAGTCTGAATCAAACAGAAGATAAATATGGAGCATACAGTTGTTGGATTTTCTGTAAATCAGGAACTGAGGGGTTCTTGCCTGACTGCCTTTTGTGGGGGGGTGGTTGCTGCTGGTGCCATTAACAGTCTTAAAGGATAATGCGATCAAATGTGATTTTTTTTTTAATAATAGCCCGTTCCCCCTCCACCCATGTCGAGGACCATCTTATCTGGCTCTCAGGATCTTTACCAGTGGTCTGCAATTTCTTCTGCATCCCCTTTTATCATGGAGGCTTGATGTCTCATTTTTGCTATATCCTTTTCAAAATTCGAGACAATGTTGAAAGAATGGAACTTCTGGAGAACTCTCTCTTCTTGGCGCCTACATCACACATTGTATGAAAAAGAGGAAAGAGATCAGACCCCCATCTTCTTTACCCATCCGGGTTGCCCTTTGAGATCTGACTTAAATACCCTTTTCTTCATGAAATCCTCAGCCTTCTCAGACACTCTTCAATTTACAATGTGGCTCAGGCCACAGGGTGACAACTCTCTCCAAGGTCCTGAAATGCTCCCTTCTTGCTAAATCCAGTCTCTTTTTATCAGCCTTCTTTCTCTACCTACTACTTTTGATTGTATTTACACAGTTTTCTAACTGGAAAATAGAGGGTAGTAATGGTTCTGGTGCTTGGGGGTGAGGATTAAATGATACAATGTGTGCAAAGTACGGGGCTTAATGCCAGATGCACAGTAGGTGTTTAACTCAAGTTGGTTCCTCTTTTCCCCACTCCCCTTATCATTTTGAGCATATGTCCTAGCTCTCTTAAGGAGTCTTTAAACTATAAACATAACCGTGTCACTCACCTGTATACAACTTTCAATGGCTTTCCATTTTATTTGGAATAAAGTTCCTTGAGTAACCTGCTCTCCAAGGCTCTGGATTATTTAGCCTCTACAGCATTTTCCAGCTTTGCATTTTATACTTTGGCTCTGAACAAAGTTCTGAGGTAAAGTTCAACCTCCACAGCTGGGCTAGCAAGACCTTTTATGATCTTGTCTCTGTCTCTCTAATTTCCATGAAAGCAGCATAAGCCCCAACCACACCTGACTACTGGCAGTTCCTGGTGCCCTGTACCCCTTCTGGCCTCTAAGACTTTGCTGTTGTTTTCCCCTGGAACTCCTGTCCCTCCTTGCCTCTTCTTATGCAACTCTCCAGGTTCAAATTCCACCTTTACTACTTAACCACTGGGTGACCTTTGACAAGAGACATCTCTGAGCCCACTTTTCTTATCTATAAGATGGGTATAATAACAGCATCTGCTTCACAGGATTTTTGTGAGGGCTAAATGATAAATACAAAGCTCTTACACATGGTCAGAGCCCTGGCTTGTATATAGTAAAAATCTCACCGATTTTTTATTGAACTGAAAATGTTGTTTCCTCCAGGAAGACCTTTCTGATTGCTGTCTCAGGCTAGGTAAGACATCATTTTCATGTGTTCCCTTAGCCCCAGGCTCATTCCCATGTTGATTCTCATCATCTGTGTGGTAACTGCCTGTTTATTTGTCTGTCTCACTCATCAGATGGGGGCTCCCAGAAGGTGAGGGCAAGTCATCTCCCAGTGAGCAGTCAGAGCAGCTAACCCCTCCATGCTCCCAGAGTGAGAGACCAAAGTGTCACAGTATAACCTTCGTTGAGTGGAATAGATGAATTTCACTGGGGTGAATGGTCACCACAGTCAAGGGGCAGGCTGGGAAGGGAAACACTTATTGGGTATCAGAGTAGGAAAGAAAATCTTCCAGTAGCCCACCAATGCTCTTAAAATCAAGTTCCAAGTCTGAAGTGGGGTATTCATGGCTGTGTATACTACTACCCTCACCACCTCCTTCTGCCTTATCTTCAAATTTTCATGTCCGTTCCTGCCTTGGGGCTTTGTATGTACTTTTCCTGCTGCCTGAAATGTCCTTCCACTGTCTTAGATCACCAACAATTCCTCACCTGTCAAAGCTCAGTCTAAAGTCACCTCCTTAGAGAAGTCCCCCTGGATTACCCAGCCTAAATTAGGTCCTCATGATTTCTCTCATGGCACCCTGTTATCTTCCTGTATGGCAATCTACATTTGTATCAATTTAGCTATTTGTTTCTGCCCATATTTCCCAGGAAACTGTAATCTCTCCAAGAGCAGGAAATGTGTCCCTATTCCCTGCTAAGCCCCAGCACCTGGCATCAGTGGGCTCATGGTGGGTACTAGATGAATGTCCTTTGGGTGAATGGATGTTTGTGTGCCCTTACTTCATGAGGATTTCCATCTTATCTTGAAGACAGAAGCCAGCCTCCTGGGCCACACCATAAAACTTGGCCCTCATGGTGCTGCATACGCCACTCTTGCACTGGATGATATCATGGTTGGTGCAGCTGTAGACACAGATATGAAGAGTTTAGGGGACAAAGCCCCAGGATCAGACCCGTGAGGCTGGATTCCTTGGGCCCCAAGGTGCTCTGCCATGGAGATTCTCTGCACCACCCTGGGTTCCCTACTCCCACCTGGATTTTCTCTCAGCATTTCCCTGGATGTAGGAAGGATAGGTCTTCCCAACAATTCAGGCTAGTGGTTCAGGCTTTATTAAACAAGCCCACAGGGAGACATCTCGTCACTTGAGCCCAGCAAATGTTAAGGAGAGTGAGATCAAATGCAATCAGGAGCTGGGAAACTCAGGTTCAAACTCCTGTACCACCATTTCTTAGCTGTGTGGCCTCGGGCAAGACAGCTCACCTGGCCAGGTCTCACTTTGCTCCTCCATATAATGGGATAATGCTCCTACTTCATAGAATTGGTTTTGGGGAATAAGCAAGATAATGAATATGAAATCCTTCACCCAGTGCCTGGCACAGAGAGGAATTTGTTGCCATTGTCTGCATTGGCATCTTGCCTGTGAGCTCCTTGCCCTGGGTATCCCTTGTCTTTAAGCATTGTGTATGGCTTCAGGGGGTCTAGTCTGCTTTGGGTTCTTTCCACACCTCTGGGAAGACAGATGATGTGGTTGCCACAGTGCCTTTGCCAAGCTTGTTCTCTTGCCCATCTGGCCTACCTTTTAGACTTCTTCTGGATGATTTGAGTGTGGCTTTCTCCACTTGTACTGCTGGATCTGTCAATGAAACATGAAGGGATGATTTCAGGTTGCCTGTAGCCTACTTTTCATAAAGAGGGTTCTTTGGGGGCTCCCAGGACACCAGTTAGCCTCCAGGATTCAGAGAAGGGAGGTGGCTCAATCAAGGGACCTGTCATAGAACTGAGTGCATATTTTCCCCACTTCTTGGCCCTTGCTTCTTACCCATATCCCCTGCCTGGAGGGTCTTTCTTGTTTCTTTTCCACCTGCTCAAATCCAACCACCTTATGGTCTATAGCAATTTCTGCCAGCTCTGACTCTTCTAGTCTGACTTTGACCTTCTGTCTCTGTATATTGTCAGGATGACATATTTGCTGGATCCCAGTTTCATTTGTACACAATCGATCTTTCCCTCTAGAGGGCAAGTTCACTTGGGGGCCCTTCCATTTTCCTCTCTATACCAATTAGCATGCAACCCTGAGGCTGAGTGCAGATATGGTGAAGGGATGGTCAAGTCCTTCTGATCATGGTGTTGATGTTCCCAACCCCGGACTACTTCTTCATTCAAGGATTCCCTTCTCTAAACTGGACCCTGAGCTGACAACTCACTTCGCTTTACTTTGGAGGCAGACAGAGCTGACTCCAGAGCCCAAACCTGGCACCACCACCTCCCAGTCTCTGGGCAAGCACCTCGGCTCTGGATCATTAATGCCCTCATCTGTGATCAGTCAACTCTTCATGACATTGAGCCCTTTCTAGGTGTGGACTGATTGACTTCCTTGAGTGGCCACTCCCTCCTGTGGCTCTGCCTGGTCAGAGATCCTAGAAGGGGGTGAAGCTCCTTTGCTCATGCCCATCCCTCCCCTGTACCTTCTCCCAGGTTCTTCAGCACCAGTGTCTCGCACCTTCTCTCTTGCCATCTCCCTTTCTTTTTGCCAAATGCTTGGAAAACTTACTTGACTGCCTTCTCTGTGTGGTTCTAGAAAGGATAAGTCTGTTTTTCTTATCTCTGTGATGTGCAGCTGACCCTTCCCTTCTGGCTCTGTAGCACCTAGAATTTCTTTAGGTAGGCTGGCCACTTCCCAGACTCCTTTCCATAGGAAAGGTCCTGACCTTTGCTGCTTTCTCCAGGGGTTCAGAGGACTGGATCTAGAAGTCTTTGCTCTGGTAGTTGATGGATTGAGCCGTTATCCCATCTCTCTGGGATGCAGGCCAGGAATAGTACCCAGAGGTCCTTGAATTTGGATTCCAACCAACTGCCCCAACCCCTGCAGATGAATTCTTTGGGTGAGTATATTGGCTTTGACCTTCCTCCTGTAGATGACTGTCGTCTAGCACTGACAGTGTGACTCAGGGAGGAGATGTGATAAAAGAACAAATAAGAAATAAACAACAAAGACACTTTCCCTGTCTTTGTCTCACTTTTCCTGGGCTCTCCTAGAATTTCAGCCATACTTATTTCTGCTCAATGCCTAAGCTTCCTCCTATCTCAGGCCCTTTGCACATGCTATTCCTTTGGCTTGGAACACTATTCCCACCTATCCCCACCTATCTGCACCATAGGCTAGCTAAGTCTTCTTTTCTTCAGGATGTTAGCTCAAACTCAGTCTTAAGTCTCTGGTGCTCAACATTTACCCAGTCCTCCTTACTTTTCCCTCAGAACACTTCCCATGGTCATGATTATTTGGCTAACTTTGTGGGATTATTTAATAAATGCATGGCTCTCTCATTAGGCCAGTAATTCTTAACCATGGGCAGGGTTCAAGGAGTCCATGAAAGCAGATAGAAGAAAGGTTACATCTTTCAACTAGCCTACATATTTCAACTAGCCTGTAGCAGAAATGGAAATCCCATGTATTTGTACAATACAAATTCCTGGGTGATTACAATCATGGAAGCTACTTTGAAAGATCATTTACACTCAACACTAATCTAAAATTACAGTAGTTATTAGATCTGCTGCTAAGTCTTGTTATATAATTCATTGCTAAAGAAGCTCATAGATGACTATATCCCAAATTTGGTTGTAATATCATAATCTACAGTACAATAGATTTCTTTGCAAACCTTTATAATTTACAGTAAGCATTTAAAAGCATTTTTATGGAAGGATCTGTAACACAAAAAATGTTGTGACCCCAGTCCAGATTGTGAGATCCCTGAGGGCAGACTGTGTATGGCCTCTTTGCTGTTGAATTCCTCCAAACCTAGCACAGATCCTGGCACATGGAGGGACTGATAAGTATACTCAGGATAAGTAAATGAAATGGGGTGGACCTCCCCTCCCTCATTAAAAGTCATCCAAATAAAGAGAGAAAGGATGGTCTTGTAATATAACCCTCTCTGCTTCATAGCTCTCCATGACTGGAAGATTTTAACTTTATACAGTTTGAGTTAGGGGAAAGACACCTGGATACTCACCCTCAGCCCCAGAAATTAAGGAACTTATTTCTAGTCAAGAAGGAAAAAGTATCCCACTCCCTGCCCCACTTTCCATGGTCTGGTAAGGGACATCTCTTTAACGGTCCCTGTAACTGTGAGGTGCCCACCTACCTTGATTTGTGGGTGGTCTGTATGTCTTTATTGGTGGAGTCACTCTTGTTTTGTCTGATCATTGGCAAGATACTGCAAAGCAAGATGAGTGTCTTAATAAGGCACAGAATATATGGTGCCCCTAAGCCAGAAAGTATCTGTGGAAGGATGGAGAATTCTCTTTCTACAGCAAGGATCCTGACATTTTACTGGGCATGGGAATCACCTGGAGAGATTGCTACCTATACAAATTCCTGGACCATAACCTCAGGGATTTGGATACATCAGACCCTGAGTGAGGCCCTGGAAGCTGCATTTACAATCACACACACACATAGACACACACACACACACACACACACACACACACACACACTTCTAATACAGGTGTGCAGAGAGCACATTTTGAAACCTTAGAATTTCTCAGCTTGAAATGCTTGTTTAAAAATACAGTTTCTTCTGGAGATCCTGATTCAGTGGGTCTGGGATGAAGACTAAAAATTTGTATTTTTAACAAGCATCTCAGCTAATTCTGCTCCTCAGAGACATTTAGAAAATACTGTTAGAAGATTTTAAGAAAAGATCATCTTTCTGGGTGATGTTATGGTTTGAGTGTTTGCATCCCTCCAAATTCACATGTTGAAACCCTAATCCCCAAGGTGAAGGTATTAGGAGCTGAAGGCTTTGGGAGGTGATTAGCTCATGAGGTCAGAACTCTCATGATTGGGATTAGTCTCTTATAAAAGAAAGTCCAGGGAGTTCCCTTCCACTTTGCAAGGTTACAGTGAGAAGACAATCATCTATGGGGAAGGCCCTCACTGGACACCGAATCTGCTGGAACCTTGATTTTGGATTCCTCAACCTCCAAAACTGTGAGAAATAAGCATCTGTTGTTTGTAAGCCACATATTCCATGGTATTTTTGTTACAGCAGCCCAAACAGACTAAGATGACTAGAGAGCAGTCTGGCCTTGAGGCTGGAGCTGGTCCAGTTGACTTTTAAGGGTTATGAAAAGCCTAAGATTTCTATGTCAGCCCTGATGGGAACAGATTTGGGGCCTGCACTGAAAGAGGAATCCAGATTCTAAAATGAAGTTGGCAGAAGAAAATGTGCAGCTTTTCTTCACTGTCTCTTTGCAGCTCTACAGAGAAGCCTCTGTTATCTGCTGCCTCTGGAAGAGATTAGGGAGATTTTTCTCCCAGAAGAATTGAGGAGCATGGGAAATTTCAACAGGTTCTTGCTCTGTCACCATGGTTATTGTAATCACTGAAGTGAATGCAAAGGCCATGTGATGAGTTTTGTGTTCTCATGTGGTTTTGTCTTTTGAGGACCATATGCAAGTCACTCATCCTCCTTCTCCATTCATGTTCGTGAGGTGTTGGTAATGAGTAGTTGTTAATAAACCTGCTTCAAAAATGTGCTGTGAGGATTCCGTGGGATGCTATGTGTGAAATAAAAGTATCACCACCACCACAACCATGGCTGCCATGTATTGAGTGCTTGTAATATGCCTGGCACATGCTAATATGTTAAATGCATTATTTCACCTAAATTCTTAAAATGACTTATTGAAATAGATATTTCTACAACAATAATAATACTTTACAAAACTAATATTATTTAATTCTCACTACAACCCTTTGGGATAGGTTGTTAATAAGCCTCATTTTACACAATGGGAATCAGACTCAGAGCAGTGAAGCAACTTGCTCAATCAATATCACAAGGCAATTAAATGATGGGGATGGAGATCGGCCCTAGCCTACTTGATTCCAAGGGCAGTGCACACAATCTCATATTATAGATGTGAAAACTGAGGCTCAGAGAAAGGCTAAGTCAGATTCTTCTAGGTTTTGAATGTGTGCCAGTCTGACTTCAACACCAGTGTTCATGCTGTGAGTTCTTACCAAGGAGGGAGACTCATAGAGCTGATGCTTCATTATTAGCATCTGTCTCTGATGCTGGTAAATCAGAAACAGCAGCCAGAGCCTTGAAGGCCAACATTATCTCTGGATGCCTCCAAGGGCCACCCTCTGAACCCTGATGCAAGTTGAGGCAGCAACAGAACAAACTCATCATTAGCAAGCAGTGGTGGGTGTGATGCATGTGCAAGTGCTTGGTGAACTGTAATTATGGTAATAACAATAACCAATAAGTCATAGCCAGCATCCCAGTAGGCTGAAAGCAATGAAGAACCTCTTCCAGTGCATCATTTATTTTCAAAAAGTAATTTGCTTACTCAGAGGGATCCATACTTGGGAAAGAAACTCCAGCTCTAGCCTGCATGGTCTCTGAGCTTTTTCGAGGTCAGAAGTCCTGTGGACCAGGCTTCCCACCAGAGGGAAGATACTTCAGGTTCAAGTCTAACGCTATGAGCTGATCATCTTGGTTGATGGCTTGACACTTCTGAGGATCTTTGTTGTTCTTTTTTTTTTTTTTTTTTTTTTTTTTTTTTTTTTAAATTTTTTATTTATTTATGATAGTCACAGAGAGAGAGAGAGAGGCAGAGACACAGGCAGAGGGAGAAGCAGGCTCCATGCACCGGGAACCCGACGTGGGATTCGATCCCGGGTCTCCAGGATCGCGCCCTGGGCCAAAGGCAGGCGCCAAACCGCTGCGCCACCCAGGGATCCCAGGATCTTTGTTGTTCTTAAGAAGGAAACCAGAATCCTTGAGGTGGTCTTCAAGGTCCCCAGACAGACTTATGCCTCTCTCCATCCCATTCTGGTTTCATTTCAGTTTCTTGAAGGTGCCATGGTCCCTTCTGAACGTGTTTGCACATTTGCTGCCTGAAATGTTCACCTGCCCTCAACTTTGGCTGGGTGGCTCTTTCTTGCCTCATCCACAATCTCTTACAGTCTCTTCCTTGGAGGAAACTTCTCTGATCCCCCTCCACCCCACCTCACCCACTGCCATCCCATACTAGATCAGATTCTCCTATTATTCACCCTCTTAGGTCTGAGCTTTCCTCTTTTAATGCTTCTTGCAATAATTAGTACCTAATCCATTCATATTCATAAGTATTCAGTAAAAGAGTGGACAAATAACCTTGTAATTCCTAGGAAGCAATGCAACATAATAGTTAAGAGGATGCTTTTTGGAATTAGAAGGGTCTGCATTCAAGTTGTGCCCTTCCCATTCATTAGCTAGGTGACCTTGAACAAGTTACTTAGCCTCTCTGAGCCTCATTTTCTCCTTTGTAAAATAAAGATACTAGTACCTTCCTCAAAGGGTTGTTGTAAGAACCCAGGGAGGTGATGAAACATGTGAACAAGTGTTTGTCACAGAGAAAATGCTCAATAATTTGGAACTGCCTTGGCTAATGTTATAACTAGTATTCTGAATTCCTTTATTTGCCCCAGGGGTCAAGAGAAGGTACCTGGATGCTTTCTTTTGCATCCTATTTTCCAATGTGACTGTCCTCTGGGCATCTTCCCGAACCATCTCCAGGAGCTTCTGCAAATCTGAGGGGAACATGAGAGGTCATTGTCCAGAGGGCAGGCGGGGCTGACATCCCCTCTGCTTCTGTGTGTAGGGAGCTGGAGAGGGATAGATGAGGGTGTAGGCAGCCCATAGTGTTTGGCAGGTTGCACATCTCCCTGCTTAAAACTGATGACTCATTATTTTCCCTTTGGACAGCATCTATATTCCTCCATGTGGCCTCTAAGACTTTGCAGGATCTAGCTTCTCCTTTTCTCTCCTGTCTCATCTCACTTCCTTCCCCGACCTTAAACTCTGGTGTAGCCAAAGTTTAGTTTCCAATTCTGAGAAGCAATCATCTTGTTCAAGAAACCCTCCCTGATCCCATGGACCTGAAGTTCCAAACTGGTGAACCACAAGCTGAATCTAGCTCACACAGATTTTGTTTGATTTGACGTAGATGCTAACCTTTTACAACTAGAAGGTTTTGTGTAAAAATTCAGACCTCCTGCTTTCCTGGACGAGGCTCTGGGATGGGGCTCATTCTTGCTGCTTGCAGACAGTGGCCTTTGGGCAGGCACACATGCTCCACCTCCCCGCATTGCTCTCGCCACTCCTCATTGCATCTTTTACCTGCATACTTAACGTTGTTGCTTTTTACATGGTATAGAAATACGTCTGTGTACCTATTACGAATTGAAGTGTGTCTTCTCAAAAGATGTGTTGATGTCCTAATCCCCCAGTACCTCATATTGTGAATTATTCACATTCTTGTTTGGAAATAGAGATGTCACAGGTACGGTTATTTAAGTTAAGATGAGGTCCTCATGGAGTGAAGTGGGGCCTTAATCCAAGTAGAGACATTCAGGGAGAAGATGACCTGTGATAATGGAGGCAGATGGATTGATCGTGCGTCTAGAGTCAAGTGCCCAGGGTTGCCCAGCTATGACCAGAAGCTAGAAGAGGTGAAGAAGGATTCCCCGCTACAAGCTCCAGAGGAAGTGCAGCCCTGCAACACCTTGATTTTGGATTCCAGCCTCTAGAACTGTGTGAGGCAATACAGTCCATTGTTTTCAGCTGTCTAGTTCATGGTACTTCATTACGGCAGCCCCAGGAAACTAATACACTGACTCAATTTGGAAAATGAAATCTACTGAGAATCAGCTATATTCTTTGAGAAAAGTAGGACAATGGAAGTCCTACATGTCTTATATGGATACAGATTTGCAAGTACCTGGCACCATGATTGTCATAGAGCAGTCCCAATCAACATTTGCTGAATAAATAAGTGAATGGCATGGCTAAGGAGCAAAAAAAAAAAAAAAAAAAAAAAAATTGGGAGGAAGTATTTGGGAGAATTTGAGCTGGATTTGGGGCATCAGTGAAGGAGGACAGTACCAGTGGGGACACTTTCCACTTTTCAGCAGGTACCTGTAGTCAATGCAAGTGCTAGTCTCAAAAGCTATACCTGCAGGAGTGAAGCCCAGTGCTTTCTACAGCCATTTGTATCCAGCCTTGTTTATGAATTCAGTCACTGGGTACTAGGACAAGGGCACTGTCCCTTAATGATCTTGGAGCCATCTAGGCTGTGATGAACACCAACATTCAGCCATTTTCCCACTCTGTCTTCCTCATTCCAAAGTAATGTATCTTCCTACTAATTTGTGGGCGTGATTCCATTTGACCCAAATCTGATCTTCATTGTTCTCTTATGATGCCCACCTCCCAGAATCCTTGTGTAGTGTCTAGAAGCCTATTAGTAAGGGGAGCTGGGGCTGGTTCCTCTGCTTTCTTCCCATCTCCTGGGAACCAAGGAGCAAAATCTGACTCCTCCCCTATTCCTGCTCTCCCCCATATGCAAGCCAGCCTAGAGGTGGGTGGATACCAGCAAGTGGTGGTATCCATCCACTAGGACTCTGGTGACCTGGCATATTGGGCAGCTTTCCTAGAGAATCATGAAGAAGGCTCCACACTCACCTAATGCACCAAAGATTTTTTTTTTATTTGCCAATAATGCCTGTGGTCAGGTATGGTGCTCACCAATATCAAGCTCCATCCATCACATAGCTGAGGTTGGATATACATGAACTAGGATGAAGCCTGGGGACTCAGGAGGTCCACATCTACTCAAGGCTATCTGGGAGCAGACACTTGTTTGCAAGGGGTGCAGATATACAAAATAGGATTTTTCTAGGAATAGGGCACTGTGATAGAGGTCCACACTCAGAGGAACCTGCTTGGTCCTGAGTTCTCAGAGCTATGGGGATGACATTATCCATTGTTTACAGACAATGGCATACTGTGTTTTCAAATGCCAAATCATACACTGAAGAAGAAAGTTCTGACTTACTTCCTCCATTTCCTATCCACAGCTTGTCTACAAATCTCACTCCTTAGTGACTAAACTCATTTCTTCTGTTTTGGGGAAAAAGAGGTCTTTTTGTTGTATAGGGTTGGGTTGTGGGGGAACATTAGCCACCATCTTTTTGAGTTGCTGTTGAAATGAGTTTCTCCTATAACAGTTTCAAGACTGGGAACTTCAAGACTGGCAGGAGAAATGGCCTGGGCTTTGGTTTCTTGTGAATCCCCTTGCCATTGATTTGGGGAGGGAATCAGTCTACGGAGAGGCCATAACCTGCTGTCCCCAGTGATTTGCCTCCACAAAGACTTCATTATGCAGCTATCCTGGAAATTAGACCTTGGTCAAATGGTATGTCTCTCAGAATAGGATTCATGAATTCAGAATAAATTTGAGGAGGTTTTAGAAGGCAGTGAAAGTCTGGGAAATTAATCTACTTTTGTCAAGGCTATGACAAATGGGATGGAGGTTAAGGGATAAATAGAGGGGAAAGATGAGGAGGTGGAAGTAGAAAAGCCTTTCTACTTTCTCTCTGGGACATAGGTCTCTGGTAAAAATGTATCTCTTAGTCATTGTTGTGCACCCACTGTGTGCTGGGCTGAGGGTGAATAAGACATTATTGTTCCACACTAGTAGCAAGTTCATGTTCCTTTCCTCTATTTTCCTTAGTAATGGAAATATGTGCATGTATGTGTGTGTGCATTTGTCTGTGTGTTTGTACTTTTGTGTGCGTGTGAAGGTAAGCATTAACTAGACCGTTGTCCAACATCTTTGGAGCTAAGTGTGCCCCTTGGATAAAACTCTGGGCGATGAGAGTTTAGTAGAAATGTTTATGGAGCTTCTGAGAAGACTGCTTCCATTCAGCTGGGAGTGAGTACTTTTCCACTTCACCTACTTCCTTCTGCTTCCAGCCTAGCATGTGGCTGTGATGACTGGCATTCCAGCCATTTTGATCATAAAATGTTGCTGAGTGTGGTGGCGAAGAAAGACAGAAGGAAGTAGAGTTCCTGATGACCTTTGGGAGCCATACCAGCCGTGGACTGGTCTTTTTTAATCTGTAAGAAAAATAAACTTTTATCTGTTTTAAGCTACTACTTTTCAGATCTTTGTATCCAGCCAAAAGGAATTCCTACCTGATACAATAATATACAGTTGCAAATTAAAAGAAAGTGCTCAATAAAAGCAAATATAAAGTACTGAGAGAATTGAGGGGAGGGAACCCAGGAGCATCAGGGAAGACTTCACAGTGGAGGGAATATTTAAGCGGGGCCTTGAAGGTTGAGTAAGCAACCTTGTAGCATTCCACCAGACTAAAGGGCCAAAGGTGAAAAGGCACTACAGAAAGAGGATGACATGAAAGAATTTGCATTATTTAAGAAGAAAGCATTTTGGTGAGGTTGGAGTGCCTGGTAGAAGGTGTGAAGTGGTAAGATCTGAGCCTATTATAACAGCCTGGGACAAGATCAAATGCAATGTCTTAGAGGCAATGGAGAGTCTTGAAAGATGTTAAGCTGGGGAGCACTATATCGTATTTTTTTAAAATTTTATTTAGGGGATCCCTGGGTGGCTCAGCGGTTTGGTGCCTGCCGTTGGTCCAGGGCACGATCCTGGAATCCCGGGATCGAGTCCCACGTCAGGCTCCCAGCATGGAGACTGCTTCTCCTTCTGCTTGTGTCTCTGCCTCTCTCTCTCTCTCTCTGTATATATATATCTATCATGAATAAATAAATAAAATATTTAAAAAATAATTTAAAAAATTAAAATTTTATTTATTTACTTACTTAGGGAGAGTGTGTGGGCAGGGGGAGGGACAGAAGGAGAGAGAGATCGAGAATCCCAAGCAGATTTTGGACTTAGCATGGAGCCCAACATGGGACTTGATCTCATGACCCTGAGATCATGACCTGAGCTGAAATCAGAAGTTGGACACTCAACTGACTGAGGCACCCTGGTGCCCCTATCTCAGATTTTTAATTCAGAAATTTCCTTCTGGCTAAACATGGAAACATGGGCAAGTGAGGGCAAGGCAGGAAGAAGAGAGACTAGGAGACTGTTGCTGTCATATGGGTGAGAGGTAATGAGAATGTGGACTGGGGCAAGGGGAGTGCTCCAAACTCAGGTACCCAGAGGGTTAGGTACCAGATGGGTGACATGAGCTAGTGTTAAGAAAAATCAAGTTTCTTTCTTGGTCTTTAATTTCCCACTTTTTCTAGAGACTTGTTTAAAACATAGAGATTAAGTGTGACATAAGGGCCAGATTGCCTGGGTTCAAATTCTGACCTCATCACTTACTAGATGTGTGACTTTGAGCAAATAATTTAACCTCCCTGTGCCCCAATTTTCTCATATACAAAATAGGCATAAAAAGTGTTATGAGGATTCATTAAATTTATATGCAAAATAATTGTGTATATATGTATATGTATACACACAATTAGTTTGTATATGCTAGAGGCTAGAATAGTGCCTGGTACGTAAAAGTCTTCTTAAGCATTAATTATTGTACTTTCATCATCATGACCATTATCATCCTTATTCTGGAGAAAACAGTAGGGCAAATGAAATGATAAATGACCATGCACTTGGCCCATTGAGAACAATGCTTGAATGTAATAGGGAGTGGCAGGGACTGGGGAAAACTAGCCAGCACATGCCCTACCTAAAAGGAGCAGCTCCAGTTGAATGTTGTGCAGGGTTGTGGGTCCACTCTTATACCAGTGCTGTGTGGTTTTTTTTAATTAATTTTTTTTAATGTAAAATCAAATCGTAAAATATCCCCCTACTTTTTTAAATGAAGCCTTGTGTATTAAACAAAACATAAATGTCAGGAACTAGCCTACATGCCCTAGTTTTCTATCTCTACACTAAGACTAAGAAATGGAAATGAAGAGAGAAGATTTAAGAGTTTTGGGAGATAGGATTGATGGGAGTGGTTAACTGGTTAGGGAGGTAGTCCTTGGGGACAAGTCTGTAGTGTCTCCGGTGCCTGGTAATATGGCATCATTCACCCCTCCACTCATCACAGTCTCCTTTCCCCTCTGCCCCCTCCTTCCTTCAGCATTCCTGCTGCCACTGGGAGGGCAATATGCCGCTTCTGGACTGAGGCCATTCTTGAAGCTGGGGACACTTTTCTTCTTAAGAGTAGAGCTTTCGGGGTTAAAAGACACAGCATGGATGTGATACTAATAACCACATAGACACCTTTGAAAAGAAAATCAGACCCTGTTTACTTCTTTATTGAGAACCTTCCAGAGACTTCCTGTTGTACTTGGAATCATTGTGAAGTCCTTACCTTGCCCTACACAAAGGCTATGCCTGCTTTGACTCCTGCCTCCCTCCTCGACTTCATATCCTCAGGGCTCAGACTAAACATTAGAGCTGAGAGAGCCTTTCCTTGACCACTCTGGCTAAACTAGCCCTATTTCCACCAACAGTCTCTCTCTGGCCCATGTCTTCGTTTATTATCTTCTGATCACATATTATACACAACTGCCTTGTTATCTGCAGCTTTCTTGTTTATGGTCTGCTTCTTCCTTTTAAAATGTAAGCTTGGGGAGGGGAGGAACTGTAATTCTCAGGGTCTTCAGTAGCTGATCAATAGATACATATTGAATGAAAGTTCAAGATATCTTTAAGAGTCACATGTCTACTGATGGTTGATCTTAGTTCCTCTCTATCTTAGATAATATGTTCAGCAAAAAGTGTTTCAGGGGCAGCCCTGGTGACGCAGCAGTTTAGTGCCACCTGCAGCCCAGGGCATGATCCTGGAGACCCGAGATAGAGTCCCACGTGGGGCTCCCTGCATGGAGCCTGCTTCTCCCTCTGCCTGTGTCTCTGCCTCTCTGTGTGTCTCTATGAATGAATAAACAAAATCTTTAAAAAAAAAAGTGTTTCAGGGTGCAGAGCCTTTCATGGCTCCTTGTTGACAAGAGTGGGATTTTTTTTCTCATTGGTAGATAATGCTCTGAGTCCTGACCACTTAGCTGGAATTTTGCCCTTTCACTCATTTTTAGTTTCAGTGATTCAGGCCTCAATCAGGCTTTCTGGTCTTGACCTCTTGTTTGACCTCCTTGAATCTGTATCAC
This sequence comes from Vulpes vulpes, assembly GCF_048418805.1. NCBI lineage: Eukaryota > Metazoa > Chordata > Mammalia > Carnivora > Canidae > Vulpes > Vulpes vulpes. The sequence continues at coordinate 15,736,965 of NC_132789.1, read as the reverse complement.
ATTCAATCCTTCTCAACTGAGCTCAACCCAGCCTTGGCATTCTAGGTATGTGAAAGAGCCCTGGCTAAGAAGGCAGACCTCAGCTTGGGCACCACTGAGGGGACACTTATGAAAAACTGTGTATAAATTTTCTTCTGTGGGGAGGACCCATAGCTTTCAAGAGATTTTCTGAAGAACCTGTGTCCCACACATTGGGAACCACTGAAAAGGCTTGTTCCAGAGCAGGGGCAGGGGTGGTGGTGTCACAGGGTGATACAACTTCCATATAGAAAATACTAGGAAAAGACAAATCCTTAGAGACAGAAAGTAGATTTACAGTTGCCTGGGGCCAGGGGTGGCAAAGGAGAGAGACTACCAATGGATAAAGGTTTTCTTTTGGTTCGATTGAAATGTTCTAAAATTAGATTGTGGTGATAATTACACAACTCTGTAAACTCACTTAACAGTTTTTGAATTATACACTTAAAAAGAATGAATTTTATGGTATGCAAATTATACCTCCATAAAGTTGTTTTAAAAAGTCAATACCAAATTTCAAAAACTTAGTGTGAAAAAAGATATTAAATATCTCATTAATAATTTTATATTGATTACATGCTGAAATGGCAATATTTTATGTAGGTTGGGCTGAATAAAATATATTATTAACATTTTAAAAAGAGCAATCGATGACCATGGGCTGTCTCTCCAAGAGAAATTGCTCAGAGTAATCTAAGTTATAAAGTATATTTCTGATCTTCACTGGGGGAAAGCAAATGAGACCAAGGAAATTGAACAGGGCTAGGGGACCCCTGTGTCTCCTTTAACTGAGTAAGGCTGAAGATGGAGCAGGAGGGGTTCTTGATGTCTGGCTTTGAAGCAAAGAGTCAAGGCAGATTGGTCAGATCTCAGGTAGGACTTACTGATATGGAGAAGTTCTTCATCAGGCTTGGTTGAAAAGGAATCATTGTCCTCAATGTCCTTGCTGCCTGTTACCTGGGTGATCACACTCAGGGGTTCATCTGAGCCAGGGTTCATGGAGACCATGCTGCTCTGGGGGGATGATCCCCCACTGGTCCGAGACAGACTGAGTGTGCAACCGCGCCAGCTTGGTTTGCCGCTGGTGACACGTAGTACAGGAGGTTTCTTGGTCTGAAGGAAAGAGAGAAGAAAGAGAGATTTCAGAAAGAAGGGAGGGAGGACAGAATGATGAAAGGAAGGAGAGGAGGAAGGAGGGTGGATAGAAGGGAGAGAGGGAGGAAGAGAGAGAGATGACTAAAGGAAAGAGGGAAGAAAGGAGACAAGGAAGGAGAGGAGGGAGGGAGGGAGGGAGGGAGGGAGGGAGGGAAGGAAAATAAATAGAAAAAAAAAACCTGGCTCTGAATGTGAATTTCTTTTGGCTCTTCCTAAAAAACATGACACATGTTCTGGGTCTGGGGTGACCTTCTGTCACAGATTGATATAATTTAAACTCCTTACTATTTGAAGCAAACGTGACAGGACTTACTCTATTCAGTGAGCTCTGTGGTTGCCTAAGTCATCACCACAGGAGGCCAAACTGTATTTCAATGATGTTACCAGGGACCAGAAGCGTTTTTGACTATTCTTTTGTAATAATAATTGAAGTTGATTTTTAAAATGTGAGAGGATAGGTCTCATTTCTTTCCCTACCTCTTGGTTTGACCCCAAACTGTATAGATCAGCTTCTTGTTCACCAGGTTGACACCAGGCCTTCAAAGCATGACAATTTGTGTTAATTGGGGTCTTCTGAAGAGTACAAGATGGAGAAAATTCTAGACCTGACATTCAGGTGATGGAATATGGGGGAAGAAGATTTGTCTGATGGGGCAGCAGTCTTTGGGGGGAAGAGGAGCCATGGTTGTGATGGTTGTGGCAGATAAAGATAAAGGGGTAGATAAAGTCCTGTAAGGAGAATGTGGACTTTTGGGAGGAAAGGAGTCAGAGAGGATGTGTGTGTGTGTGTGTGTGTGTGTGTGTGTGTGTGTGTGTATACCACCCTCTCCCATGATTGGTATCACTTCAGAATGTACTGTGCAGTCATGTCTTCATTTAACTCATGATCCTGATCTTCCAGAGGGTTTCTACTTTGCACATTGAAAATGCCCTTGATCCCATGCTGATGATTCTTTATAACTTTTAAAATACCAGGTTTGCAGTGGGGCAGAGTAGGTCCTCAGCTGCTCCAGAGTAAGAGCTCAATTGTGCCTTGGGCTATAGTTTACATTCAATTAATGGAAACAATTTTATTTGAGAACATTTAAAAGGAAAGCTCTTGCAAGGCAGACTGATGTCACCTTTCAATCAAACTCATAGTATTTGATACCCTCAGAAAGCAGGTAGGGAGAAGAGACAGGACCAGAGGCCACACCAACATTTATTTTTTTAAAGAATTTTTATTTATTAAAGATACAGAGAAAGAGAGAGAGAGAGAGAGAGAGAGAGAGAGAGAGAGAGAGAGAGAGAGAGAAGCAGGCTCCATGCAGGGAGCCCGATGTGGGACTCGATCCCGGGTCTCCAGGACCACACCCTGGGCCGAAGGCAGCACTAAACCACTGAGCCACTGGGGCTGCCCCACACCAACATTTAATAAATAACTATCAGGGTGCAGAGAGTTGTCTCCAGCAGGATTCATATCATGGAATCCACTGAATGTGGTCAGAGTGGGGTTTTTTGTTTGTTTGTTTTAAAATATTTTTTATTTTATTTGAGAGAGAGAGTGAGCACAAGCAGGGGGAGGGGCAGAGGGAGAGAGAGCAGACTCTCCAATGAGCTCAAACTAGGGCTCCATCTCGGGACCCTGAGATCATGATCTGAGCCAAAGTCAGATGCTTAACGAACTGAGCTACCCAGGCACCCCTACAAGTAGTTTTTTGATTGGTTATCTTGTGGGGCTGTAACTGTAGGTAGAACTTCGGTCCCCTGGAATTGGAGAGGGGTTTCCTGGTTGCACAGGGGAAGGAGAGGGTGTGTTTACCCAGATCCCCATGTGGGCATGTGGGCTACAGAATGACTGTGATAAAGAAAAACCAAATGCCCAAAGTTGGCATGTTCTCTCCAATAAATCAGGAGCTCAATACAGTGTTCCCCTTGTCCCAACATTGCAGCTAGGGACAATACATGTAGAAGTTGCCTCATATGGTCTCCTCTGGCACTATATGAATTCCTGACTCTGGAAACCAGACTCTTCAGATACATGTCATTTTTGAATGCTGGACACATTGTGTCCCAGGAGCACACTCAGGAGTCTTGTAATAAGAACTGGACTTGGAGCCAGGGTTCCTCAGAGGGGCCTTGAGCAAGTCACCATCTTGCTTCAGTTTCCTGATCAATAGAACAAAGAGGATGGACTGGGATGGTCTCAGGAGAGCTTTCTATACCCAGAGCTCTGTGTGGGTCTTCCTTGTGCTAGGATATCATTTTGTGTTCCTAAAGTTGCCATTAATTAAAATTCAATTAACAACCTCAGCCAGGAAATCCAAAGTGGAGGACTGACACTTCTGATTAATTGAGAGTGGCAGAAAAATAAAATGTGTGTGGGGGGGACAATGTGACAGGCAGTTTTAGCATCTTGCTTGCCCTTTATTGAACTGACTCTGTCTGAATTGACTTAAACCCCCAAATGCTTATTCTCTATTTTTTATATTTCACTCAGGAGCAGTGTCAACCAGCTGCTGTGTTCCACCTGAGTAGGGACTGCTTTTTTGGCAACAAAGGAAAAGATTTCCCTGAATGATTCCTTACACTTTTTTAGAAGCAATGGTTTCAAACTGGTGGCCCATGGGGGAGACATGATTAACTGCCCAGAATTTTACAAATTGGGGAGATTTATATATAACAACCTCAGTTATTGGTCTCTCTTGCGAATGATAAGCCCTGGACTCCCATACTCGCATGGCAAAATGGCAAGAGCTGGGCAGCGGTTCTTCCCTTCGGCTGAGCAGTCGTTCCCCCACTTGCCACAGACCTCACCACTCCCTGCTGCATTAGACCCAAATTGATTTTTTTTTAATTTACTCGGTTGGCCTGGCTCTTATGAACACTGTCTTGGCATTGACAAGCCCTAAACGTACAGAAGAATACCAGTTGCTGTGGGGAGTTGATTGGAGCCTCTCAAAGTGCTCATTTTGCAGGTTCAGAAACTGAAGTTGGGAGAGAGAAGATGACTTGTCTGAAGCCACATAGTGAACTGGGTCATGGTGGCTAAGCTAGGTCTCCTGACTCTCATCTAGTGCTCCCCCTTCATCAGAGTGTACCACACTTCAGCCCAGAGTTTGATCTGCAAGCTTCCTAGAGAATTCAATTTTATGTGAGTTCCAGTGTGGTGATTCACTGTCCCCTCTTTCGATTTTTGTTATGAATATTCCTGAAGGACTTTTTTTTTAAAGGTTTGTGGCTCCTGCTGCTTTTTTCTATGCATCTCTGGAGACAGATGCACACAATATCTCCATAGCAACTTTCTGTGACAAAAAAGAGGCATTTCTCAGATCTAGGCACACCCTGATGAAAGAGCAAGAAAATGGTGAAACTCTTCGTGAGGGCAATTATAATTGGGACACCATGGAGAACATGTATTCGACAAGCTCAGTGTTTAATGAGCAGACCCAGGATTTAACTATTGGCTCTGCCATTACCCAGCTGTGCAACCTTATACAAATCACTTAACCTCTCTGAGCCCCAACTTCCTCCTCTCCCAACTGGTGATTAGGATAGTGCCTCCTGGGGTTAGTAGAAAGGCAGAGCTGGCTAATAGATCCAAAGCACTTCCTTAGCATAGAACCTGGCCCATTACAATTATGTTAAAAAGTGGCTTCTAAAAATTGTGTAACCACAATAATGCTCAGCATTTTAACATCTTCAAAGTGTTGTTTCTTGAGGTTCTTTACTAATGTTGTGAGGTCAGCAGGGACGAGCATTATACTCCTGTTGTGGGTAAGAGCACAGGTACAGCAAACTGCTCTTTCAACTACTTTTGCCTATCTAAACATGACCTCATTTTAAAAATATATTTGAGAGAGAGAGAGAGAGAAAGAGAGCACAGAGGGAGGGGGGAAGCAGAAGGAGGAGAAGCAGACTCCCGTTAGGCAGAGAGCCCTACTCAAGGCTCGATCTCAGGACCCTGGGATCATGACCTGAGTGGAAGGCAGGCGCTTAACCAACTGAGCCACCCAGGTGCCCCTAAACATGACCTCTTGTCATTATTATTTTATGGTGCTTGTTGGGTAGATGAATCCAGGAAGTCTGGTGCTGGAAATAGTTCTGAGTGAAAAGAATAGATCTCTTGATGTTCTTTTTGTACGGAATGTGCATTCTAGTTCATAGAACACCCTATCTGTTGAATCACCCACTTCTTATTTTCTGGTTGAGTTTAAGAGAGAGAGAGAGAGAGAGAGAGAGAGAGAGAGAGAGAGAAATGACTATTATTGATTAAAACCGTGGAGTGAGGTAAGTCCATCTTCTTCTGGTGACATCTTATTGAGCAGCTCTGCAGCCATCCCTCCCCTTCCCCGTGAAGTGTTGTCCAGCCAAATGTCATTTCTCCTATAATCCCCAGATAACTATTTTAATTAAAATTCACAAAAACCATCCAACAGCATGTGGTTCTGACTTCCCTTCACTCAGAGAACCAACTGGAAAAAAAATCCCATCAGAGAAGAGACCAGCAAAAAAACGCCTCTGACACATGTTGGGGCCAGTAGTTGGGCAGTAGCGTCGTGCACGTGCCGACAGTTACCTTAGGCGCTGTGACGAAGTGCTCCCACTTCTGTTCTATGGACTTGTCCTTATTGATTTTCTTTATTGTATTCTTGCTTCCACCCGGGTCCCTGAGTGAAAAACAGCTTAATGAGTTTTCCATTCCCAGAGCCTCGTTTTACTACAAGTTCTTTTAGGAAATGCAATAAATAGATGATGGATGGTGGCTGTTCTCTGTTATGGTTTTTTTTTCCCACCCCCTGTATGTGTGAAAAAGTGAGAGGGACAGTTTTCTGTAGCTGGGTCTTGTCAGTGAAAATTGAGGTTAGGAGAGACCACTGCTTACAAGGTGGGGGTGAGGGAGGTGGAATGTATTTGTGTGTGTTCTGCGTCTATTTGCCTTTTGGATTGGGTCCTCTCTTAGTCTCCAGGGCAAGTCTACTCCAGGGCAGTTACTTCTGGGAGTAAACTGAAAAGCGTGTTCGTTTGTGAATCTTTGCCTGCTCTGCTGCCTAACAATCCCACCCCAAGTAACACAGAGAGGATTACTGGGTGGGACTGGGGAGAGTTTGTGGGGTAGGTTGCACAATAAAAAAAATCACTGGTTTGGAGTGTGTGGAGCAAAAGTCTATAAGATGCTTACATGCAAGATGCTTTCGTGCATTCTCACTGAATCATCTCCACAAAAATCATGTGATATTGTCATCCCTTTACAGATGAGAAAACAAACTGGGGGAGGTGGGGAGGGGAAAGCTCAAGTCACTCACCCAGATGCAGATTTACAGTGAAACTAATGACCCTCACTTGAATGGGTTCTTCTGGGAACCCTGTACCTGATTTTCTGTCGTAATTTTATATTCTTTTTCTTAAAGTGCTTCCCTCCCCCAATTAGTTAAACTTCAAATACCCTAAAACCTAGATCCCTCCCTTCTTGGGTTGGGAACCTTCTCGCTATGAGACTGAACCTCCAGCAGATTTTGTGGGTGACATGCCTATCATCCCTCATCTAAACCCGTGGGACCAGATGTGTTGCCATGTAGGGATTTGGGGAAGGATATATGCTGCATATACCATATGTTAACATAATCCCTCCAGTGGATTCAGGGCCAGCACCCTGTAACCAAACACATTAATATTCCTGTACTGATATATATGAATATTTACACCAGGTGGTATAAAGACCGTAATTAGCTTCAGGTCAAATTTTGCCACCAAATTGGTTTGATTCATATGTCAAGTTTTGCTGCTAAATGAGTTATAGAAAAATTGAATTTTCAGAGCCTTTTGGATTTTGAACTTGGGGCTACAGGGCAGTGGATCTTGCTGATAAGCAAGCAGAAAAAGACTCAATGTGTGCTCTTTCAACTCCCTCTACCTACCTATCTGTCAATCGATTGACCCATCCATCTATCCCTTTCTTTATCTCCTTTTTCTCTGCAGAAAGGATTTTGGATGGTTGGGACTCTTAAAATCGTTTGGCACAGAGCAGGGACTTGAGGGAATGAGATGGCCAGATCAGGTTGGTGAGGGGAGGCATTGACAGAGGTCTAGACTTATCAGGGGCTGCTGGTGGAGGAGTGGGAGATACTCAGCAGGTGGTAAAAGGTGGTCAAGCTCTAACTTGCCTAAGACTGGCTTCTCATGGCACAGGGCTCTAGGTAGCAGAATCAGAGGCTTTTACCAGCCGAGACCTGGAGGAGGGCGTGCACTCTTTGATGGCAGGACTTTGCTGAGCATCTACCAGCCCACAGCCACAATGCAAGCAACACATAGAGGTGCCAGGGTGGAAGTCGGGCTGGGGAGGGCGGGGTGAGACTCCGCCTCCAAGCTTTTTGTAAGACTTTATGTTTGATTACACAATAAAAAGCCCTCTGAATAATTAACAGTGAAGCTCATTTAACGTTGGTTCTGCCTGCTTCTCCCCCGAGTAATCAAATTAGGGAATATTTAAAATCCAGCCAGAGGAAGGAATAGCAACACACCAGTCCTATAAACAATATTTAAACTAGCGGCGCTTTTGAAGTCTGATTTAAGGCTCGCCAACTGGAAGCTTTAGAGGTTCTGCTTTGGAGCATTTCTTTCAAGACCACAGGGTTTTTCGGCTTCTTCCCTTTGCTAACTCAGCTCCTGCTGTGCCTGCAGCCTTCTTCTTGAAGTTCAAAAGCAACCCCCTTCCCCTTTTAAAATTAAATCTGGTCCCAACCAAGCTTTCAAAATCTTAAATATTCAAGCCCGATTGGAGAGATGGAGGTTTTCTGTTAACACTGACTTCCAAGATGACCTGAAATCTATTGCGACATGAGGCAGCAGGTAAATGAGCTAAAAATACAGCAAAGCTCCCAGAGATCTAAAAAAAAAAAAAAAAAAAAAAAAAAACCCTGCACCCTTGCCCATGCAAAGCCACTGATAAAGAAAGGGCCTGGTTAGACCCTTCTCTGATGTTTCATTCTCACTAGCAAATAAGCCAAAAAGGAAACTCAGATAGGGGCAGGAAGAGAAATAAACCACCTGAGTTTCTTGGTCCACAGGTGGCTGAGAGAATTGAGTGGACTGGATGTTGGAGTCCCCTGCCTGCACTGCTGCTTTCTAGGTGTGTGTTTGTGTAAGTTACTTAGGCTCTTGGAGCCTCGGTGCCCACATCCGTAAAATGGCGGGAATAATATTAGTTATGTCAGAGGCTTGGTGTGAGGATGCAGCCGGGCCTGTTAAGGGCTTGACAGGGTGCCTTGTACAGAGAACTGAACACAGAGAGCTTAGTGTGGCTTGGAGGAGGGGTTAATGGTGGGGGACAAGGAACAAGGGCAGAACCGTGGGGAAGTGACTCTCAGACCATTTTTTCCCCTGCTGAAACTTTGGGGCAGGGGCGGGGAGGAGGATCCTAGTTGCTAGAAGTCAAGGGACGAAAGCAGAGCACCGTTGCATCTCATTGAACTGTACCTGCCAAGCACATTTTGTTCCTGGTGAATTGCTTGAAATAGTCTGTGCCCAGTAGCACTCAGAGTCATCTTCTCCAATACTTCCCTCTTTCTTGGCAAATCCTTATTTGGGGCAAAACACCTGTTCTCGAGAGTGGAAAGTCTGTCGGCTGGTTTGGAATGCGTTCATGTGTCCGTGACTGAGTGTGGAGGACAGAGGTAGCCCCTGATGGTGCACCAGGGAGGGGACGGAGAGCAGAGCTCCCAGGAGTCCTGGCCAATCGCCTCCCTCCTGACAGGTGCTGGGATCATCCTGCCAGGATCCCTCACTCCTGCAGCGATGTCTTTTGAGTAAAGACATGGAGGCATGATGCAATTAAATCAATGCAGAGAGAGTGGGTAGATTCAGAGATTTCACTCACATGTCACCTCTTGCATCTTTCCCAGACGGTCTGACATAAAAGTCACCCCACACCTGCCACTGTTGCATCACCCCCTCAATTGCTTCACAGTGCTTGGTGCTATCTCAAAGCATCTTGATGACTGCATGTCTACTATCTGCCGCTCCCCCCACATCCCCCGGAACCCAAAGCTCCAGAGAACAAGGATGGTGTCTGTTCCCTTCACTGCTGTGTCCCCAGTAATGCCTGAAAAAAAAACAGGTTTAAGGAAAATGAGAGTTTCCAGGGTGAGGGGTGCACATGACAGGGGCAAAACCCAGCTTAAATATAATGACTGCTATTTTGCGTGTTGTTTGAAATGATGCTGCATTCCCCCCACCCCAAGACTGAAATCTGGCAAATTAAAGTTCCTACAGGAATTGGTTAAATATGACAATAAACTCCACAGCCATTGAAAGAGGTTTTGATATGGAGATTTGGTTCCCATATATTAAGTTAAATATGAACGCCGTAAGTATACAATGGCCTCTTCTATTGCTTTTTAAAAGGAAATTCTATATGTACATATCATATTATCTTGGTAAGTTACAGTTTCTTTTTGTATCCTGGGGTCCCCTGGCAAATATTACTTTGTGATGAGTTTTTCTTTTTGTTTTTCCGACACCAGATTGTACCCTAAATTAATTGAAGACTTTTGGACTTTCGCTAGGAACAGAGGCAACCGTCATCTAGTGGTTAAGCACACGTGCTTTGCAGCTGGGCTACCTGAATTCCAATTCTGATTTAGCTTTTACTGGCTATGCAATTCTGAGCAAGTTACTTAAGTTTTCTGTGCCTCAGTTTATTCTTTTGTTAGAATGAGGCTCAACTGCAGGAATTCTTTCCTCTCCTGGCTGCCCAGTGGTCTGTCCCATTCTTTCTCATGGGAACTAGGGAAGATAGCAGCAGGGGCTGGGGGTGAGTGGAATTAGGGATGAGAAGTGGCACAAAGGTTTGTAGTGCTTGCTCACACGTCATCTTGTCTGCTTCTCTTATAAAGGCCCATTCATTTCTGGTCACTCCTTGGAAAGTTAATCTCTTAAAAAAATACCAATACAAGTTCATAACCCCTTATCAAATTCCAAAATCCAAAGGGTATTGAAAACCAGAAAAAATTTTAATAACTTATTTGACGGCAAAACATGACCTGAACTGATGGGGGGCTATGGATGACTGTTATTTATCTTTATGGTGCACTTAGTGTAAATATTCCTTCTTTTTCTTTTTCTGCGGGAATACTGTGTTGGATGATAGTCTCCTGCCCCGTCCTCTCTGGGGGTCGTTTTCTATGGTGTATGCCCCATATTTCCTTTCTAAAATGCCAAGAAAAGAAAAAAAGAAAGCAATTCTGAAACCTAACTAGTCCCAAAGGTTTGGATAAAGACTTGGGTGCCTTTATATATAAAATAAGTCTTACTTTGCTGAAACAGAGGCTTGCATCTTTCAGAAAAGGATAATTAGGACACTTGTTATTGAAAGCTCAGTTTCTGCTCTCTCATGGACCCGATTATCTTGTCAATTGAAATAAACTCTCCTTGCTAGCTGTGGGATTCATGAGGATCCTGGGAAATGATAATGTGTTTGAATTGCCACATGATGAAATTGGGAAGGCCTCCCTCCCCACCCCAAGTAAAGCACAGACTCAGAGGCATCTCCTAATGACACCCTAAAATCTGTCATCTGTCCATTCACCCAACCATCCACCTGTTCTAGCCAAATATGGGATCTTCCTGCAATTAACAAAGATCGTCTTCTGCTTGCAGTATGCTAGCTGGCAGTTAGTAAAATTTTGCTGCCTGTAGGAAGCCCATGTTGAGATATTGAACCACCTCTACTTTCTTGTTATAAAATCCATAACGGGGCGGGTTGGATCTGCAGCCATCATTATGCCTAGTAGAAGAAAAAACTCTGGGATCTACAGATCCCCGATGATGGATGTTTCCTTTTGGAAAATGCATAGTTGTCGGAGCTCAGGGTTTGTGTTTCAGATGCTTGAGTAGCAGGAGATGCTGGCTGCTTGATGATGGAAACTCAGAAAAGAGAGCACCGTCAGGAGAACTGAAGATTTGAGAATTCTCTTTTAGAGTCATTCCTTGGATTGTTTATCTTTGCAACCAAATTTTGGTTGACCTTGCTTAGCTTTTTTCCTATCTGTTCGTTTTTCCCAGTGAACATGGATCTCATCTGTTGGTAAAATTCTGCTCAGAAATTTCTTTCTTTCCCTGCCTTAAGTCCCAATGGCATTGATAATCATAGAGCCAACTGCTCTTTGAAATGGGGATTTTAATCTTGAATAACTACCGTTCAGGAACCCTCACAGTGCTCTCAGTCACTGGGCTAAGTGCTCTATGTTCTTTATCTTCTTGATGCTCACAATAACTCTTCTGAGGCAGGAGCCTATATGATGGATGAAGAAACCAAAGCCCAGAGTTGTTAAGTGACCAAGGTCACATAGCTATTAAGTGGCAGAGCCTGGACTCATCCAGTCCATCTGATGCTAAAGCCCTTGCTCTTACTCACTCTCAATTCCTCTGGGCTTTAAAAAATGCATTTGAAGATTTAGAGAAATTTGAATTATGGTATCAGAATGAAACATCATAAATATTAGACATTAAAGACAAGACATCCTTCTCCTTTCATGCTAACTAAAAAGATGCTTTTTGTCACTTTCTAGGAAACCTAAGCCTCTGCCCAGCCCCCACCCCTAGATTTATATATTTTAAAAAAATCAAAATGGTGTGCTGGAGTTGGCTTATGCTGGCTCACAAGAACTGAACATGTACATCTGTTCCTAGCCCCAGGTCCGATGACATCATGTTGATAAGCCTGAAATGAGCCATGGCTGGACTATGTCCACCATGGAAATTGGCATTGTTATATATCATGGCTTTTCCTTCTTGGAGAACTGTTCTGTTTATGAAATGTTTATTAAACATTATCAGCATACCACCAAACTAAAATCACCACCAGGAGCAAATGGTTCGCTAGAAAAAACAAGCCCCAACAAATACTCTGACTTCCCATGGGAATATTTCTGGATGCATTTTTCTGTCAGGTTGAAGTTCTGGTCTATATTCTCCTCTGATAGAGCTGGATATCTATGGATTCCTGACGGAACTCTGCCTAGCAAGTCATGGGTAGAACCTCCACTACTCCCAATGTGAACACTATGTCTTTTTTTTTTTTTTTTTACCACAGGTAACAATTTTTGGTCACATTGTCTGGGCACATTTCTAAAACCAAGCAAAAGAAATAAAGATGCTTCTTTTTATCTTCTCAATCCAAATCCTACATTATAGTCTTGCCTCAGTTTGGGATAATGGATGCTCAAATGTTGGAGACAAAAGTGGCTGCTGGTATCTTGGGGAGATGAAATGCTATTAGAAATCCACTGGCTGAAGGACTTTTTTTTTTTAATCTAAGCAATCAACTGTGAAAAAAATTATATGTTGCCTTGACCCAGAAATTACACTTCTCAGAATCTAGCCAACAGAAATATTTCAACTGGGTACAAAAGTATGTGCGTATGTGCAAGGATGTTCCATGCACTACTGTTTGAAATGGCAAATACTTGAGAACAACCTTAGTGTCCCTCAGTGGAGAAATGGTTATCTAAATTTTGGTGCACCCATACTATAAACCATTGATAACCACTTCTTTATGAGGGATGGTATTCTGGTAAAGGATGGTGGAAACTGTCAAAAGAATGTAGAAACTTTGCACATACCATTATGGAAAGATGTCCATATTTTCTTTTATTTTAAAGATTTATTTATTGATTTTATAAAGATAAAGAGAGCACAAATGGGAAGAGAGGCAGAAGGAGAGAGAGAGAAAATCTTAAGCAGACTCCTTGCTGAGTGTGGAACCCGATGCAGGGCTCCATCTCATGACCCCGAGATCATGATCTGAACTGAAATCAAGAGTTGGACACTTAACTGACTGAGCTACCCAGGCGCCCTATAAGATATTTTAAAGGGGAAAAAGTAGAAAAATATACAATATTCAGAGTGTGATCACATTTCTGATAAAAAAAAGATGGGTTTTATCTATATATATTCATAAGGGGAAGGCAATAGAAAGGTCTGGAAGGAAGAAGGACATACCTCAGACTTAAAAGGGATTCCTCTAGGAAAAATAAATAATATGTGGGAAATGTGTTAAGGCTTTGGTTTTCAAGCAAATTCTGTGAACCACAGAGATATTTGGAAATAACTGGGGTGCCTTGATGGGGATAGGAGAGAGTTGGAGGAGCCCCAGGTCCCCCAGGCCTCCCAACCTCCTGCTTTGTGTAGAAGCTCCATTTTGACAAATTTGTTTTACATTATTGGGGTTTCCATTAAAAATAAAAGATTTCTGCTGCTTAAAAAATAAAATTATAAACCAGAGCACCAAGGGAAGCTACAGTTTTCAATCCATCCCAACTCAAACCATGGAATCAGTTGGAGTTACCAGCCTGTCAATAGATGCAGGAGTTTCTGGTTGATGTTAGTTTATCTGGGCTCCAGTGCAAGGGATGAATTAGGGCAGCGGGTAGGGTGGTAAACACTTTCAGGAGGAAGGAATTAATTATGATTCAGGAAGAGAAGGAAGACTGAATTCAGTTGGGGGCTGGGCAGGGCTGTAGAAAGAGGCCATATCAGTTTATTAGGGTGGGGGTGGGAGGTTCCCACCTGAGGGAAGGGGAATGATTTTACTTCACTCAGCATGGGATTTTCACAGAGCAAATCCAGTTCCTTAGGTCAGGGTCCCTTCCTTTTAGCCCCATTCTTGGAAGAAAAATGACTCTCCATAAGGAACCAATGTCTTATGTACCTGCTTGTTCCTCCTTCCACCTTGTGTGTGCAATGTGGTTCCTGCAACAGTGGCCTCGGGGCTTTTGCATGAGCCTTCCCCTCTGATGAAGACACACCTAAAATTTTTCTTGGCCTGGAGCAAAATGTGCCATTCCAGGGACCTGAGCACTGAGTATTGGGTCCAAGTAGAGAAACAGCCACCAATATATGTTCAAACAAACAAACAAACCTTGAGAGAAAGAAGAAAAGCAAGAACAAAGTGAGAAGGAAGAGGACAAGGAAATGAGAGGAGAAAACTGAAGAGGAGCAAATAAAGAATAGTGTTGAGGAGACAAGGTCCAAGAAGGGACCTAGGGAGTAACCTCGCTGGGCACACAGTGGCATACTGGTCTAGCTGACCAGTTCCTGTGGTGTCAATACTCCCAGCATAGCTGGTTGATTCCAAACATCTAGTGTGAGGTCACTGAATGTGGATCTGGGGAGAGCTGCTGGGAGGAGATGCACACTGTTGGCTCTCCTGAGCCTATATGAGCTGTATACCCTGGCTTCAAGCTCACCCCTGTCTGGATCAGAGAACTCCTAAAGCAACCCACCCTCCAAAAATAGCAAAAGGAGGGGGAAAGCATATAGAAGGCCCTCCCCTATGACACAGTCTGCTGCTTGTTATGGTGGGTTGAAGGGCTGAGACCTACTTTGGATCCCAGCAGGTGATCACAGGCTTCATGGTGTGGCGGGTGCGGTCGATAGTCAGGGCCTCCAGAAGCCAGTGGAGGGCACAGAGCTGGCGGAAGAGGGGCTCCCTGCAAAGACAGAGGGGCAGCGGGGGGCAGGGGGAAGCACAGTGAGATCCTGTGGAACTACGTCCTTCACAATAATGGCCACAGAGACAGTTGTACTGGTTTCCAGTTAGTGAGCTATTGCCATGCTTCAGGCATGGTATTTCCCATTCCTCATCTCATCGAGCCTTTGCAGTGGGCTCATGAGCTGTTCATGGATCCATGTTACAGATGAGGAATCTGAGGCTCAGAGGAGTGAAGGAACTTGTGCCAGGTTGCTGACCTAGCAGGTGGCAGAGCCACGATTTGACACAACATGACCATATGCCGGTTTCCATGTAGGAAGGGAGAAACAATGGAGGGGTCTCACAGCTAGAGGTCTTGACTCAGGTAAATGAGTGGGTTGAAGAACATTCGTTTTTTACAAGTATCTATTTGTTCATCTGATAAAAGTACAATAAATGTACTAAGAATGTCAAAGAATGCTGGAAACACCAGCAAACTGGATTTATTGTAATCTTCCTCCTCCCCCCAGACTAACAGTTGGACCCATTGTTTTAAATTTATAGGTCATTTGCCAGAAAATGCAGCTGGATGTTGAAGAAAACCACATTGAACATATTATTTGAAAATGTAACTAAAGCACTGTATAAAAGCATATCTAACCTGTATTTTCTGATTTGGGGTGGCATCTCATATTACAGCAAGCCAGGCATTGACTAGGGCACCTTATACACTTTATTTCATTCTCCCAACAACCTGCGGAGGTATGAATCATTGTCTAAAGAGGCTCAGAGAACTATAGTCACTTTGCTATAGGTCACACAGCTTGTTGGTGACAGAAGTGGGATCTGAATATCTCATTCAGGGCTCCCAACAACCCTATAGGGAGGGTACTGTTAGTATGTCCTCTTTGCAGGTGAGGCACTCAGGTAAAGGCAGTTGCTCAAGGTCACACTCCTAGGACTGGTGATCTGAAGCCCTCTCTCTCTCTCTCTTTTTAAAATAAATTTATTTTTTATTGGTGTTCAATTTACCAACATACAGAATAACACCCAGTCTCATCCTGTCAAGTGCCCCCCTCAGTGCCCGTCACCCACTCACCCCCACCCCCCGCCCTCCTCCCCTTCCACCACCCCTAGTTCGTTTCCCAGAGTTAGGAGTCTTTATGTTCTGTCTCCCTTTCTGATATTTCCCACACATTTCTCTCTAACTCCAGAGGTTGTGCTTTTCCGGGCCCTGGCTCTGTCCGAGGTGCTGACAAAACCAATGCAGTGGTCGCCCAGGGTGTGAGGTCAGGAGAGGGTTAACCTGCTGCCTGCGTTTTTCCTGGAAGCAAGGTGGAGTGCCAGCCACCCCCTCCCTGCATGATCTCTCCTCTTACACTAATGGGTGAAATGCCTCCATTATGAACCTGTATAATTGCTCTTCTCTGAAGTTGATCTTGATCAATAATCCCCAGGATTCCTGAGCCTGATGTGCAGAGGGGCAGGAAGGGATCCTCCCTCTCTGCTTCCAGGAAGGTGCCACTTCAGAAGGTGGGGCCCAAGGATGTTGCTGACCCAGGGGTGTCCCGGTGAATCGCTTGAGAAATGTCCCTTACTCTCAGCTTGAAGGGGCACTTCCCCTACTACCCCACCCCTCACTTCCTCCAAGGTGGCTATGCCCACCAGGTCTTAGGAAAACCAGGGTAAGCTGCTCTCTCTTCTTCACTGGAACCCTTCCTTCCTCCTTTCTTCCCATACATTTTTTTCTAACACCTTCTATTCCTTCATTTCTAATATAAAGGTCCTGCAAGCCCATAGCCCTTCCAATTCTCATCTCTCTTCCCACTTAGCACCATCGTGGTCCTCATAGGTGCATTTCAGCAGCTCTGCGCACTGGGCCATGTCCAACAATTCTCCAAGAGCAACAGCTAGCTGTTTCATGTGCCTGGCTTCTCATGTTAGTCTCACCATAACCCAGGATATTGCAAAAGGCCCAGGGAGATGTATCCTCTTCTCTTCACTGTAGACAGCCCCTACCAGCCTGGTCTTTGGGTTGTGTAGGGTGGAGACTGGGAGTAAGGGATCAGCAAAGGGAGTTAAATGGTGAGGTGGGGTCTGCTTGGTCATGATGATGGGGATGTGGGGCATCCGAGCATCAGATTCATTTCTGCAGGTGACAAACACAGGCATAACCCTGACTTGATCCCTCTCTTGCTCAAAATCTTCAAACTACACCATCTGGTTGGGGCTAAATTGTGTCCCCCTGAAAATTCATATGTGAAAGTTCTAAACCCCTGGGGACCTCAGAATGAGACCATATTTGGAGATAAGGCCTTTGAAGTGGTGATTATGTTAAAATGAGGCCCCCTAACTAGGGTAGGCCCTAATCCGGTCTGACTGGTGTTCCTCCTATAAGAAGAGGAAATTTGGATACACAGAGAGACATTAGTGGTGCACATGCTAGAAGGAAAGACCATGTGAGACACAGGGAGAAGGAGGCCTCAGAAGAAACCAACCCTGTTGACATCTTGATCTTGGACATCCATCCAGCCTCTGGAATGATGAAAAAGTGAATTTCTGCTGATGAAGAATTTTGTTATAGCAAACTAACACACTGAGACCTATGAGACTTCTATCCACCTCACCAGCCTCAAGTCTCCCCATGGCCCCTCTTCTGTCATCTGTAGCCTGGGGAAGTTCTACTCCATTGCTCAGGCTCACCTTCCTCTCAACTTTGCACTGCCTGAGTTAAAATCCTAGCTTTGCCACCTACTAGCTATGTGTTCTTGGCCAAATTACTTAACTTCCCAGAGCCTCACTTTCCTCATCTATAAAATGGCAGGAATTGTTAGTGAGGGTGACAAGAGGTGGTTGGGACTGTTCTCTGCTCTGATATATATTCCTCTTCCTCCTCCTTCTCTGCCTCCCAGCTCAGATGTCAGCTCCACCAGGAAGCCTTCCTTGATTTCTCCAGGTCTGGGTTAGGCTCTCTTCAAAGCATTCTAAAGCATTCCATCTTGATAGTATATCTCTTTGCCCCTACATTCCCAGTTCTCACTCTATTGTAGCTACCTGTTTACTTGTCTCTAGTCCAGGAGCCTACAAGCTACAGAATCTTGTCCACTGCAGGTTACTGCTGGGCACAGAGTAGGCTCAGTATATTACTAGCTTCTGAATCGAAGGTGGTGGTAGGGAACTGGATCAGATCTGACATTTTCTGGAGATGATTACTTGGGCAAAATTCTCATTTGCAGAACCACTGAGATAATGAAGAGGAGTGATAACAGCAAAATAGTAAAATTTTCCCACAGAGCATTTACACTGTGACAGCAGACTCTGTGTTAAGTGTTCTACATGTTGACTAAGGTCATCCCTGTGAGGAAAGTACTATTGGTTTTCCCACTTTGCAGATAAGAAAACCGAGGCCCTGTAACTTGTCCAAAATCTTAAAAAGCCAGCAAATAGGCAGAGCTTGAATCTTAGCCCAGGCAGCCTGGTTTCTGAATCTGTGCTTTATCTCTGGTATTAGTGTTGTTTCTTATTACCAGGGAGAGCCCTCCTTTTCACTAGAATAGAGTTTCATCCAATGGGTCTGGGCTTTATTCTCTATTTATAAAAAGTGCCTCACAAACACCTGTACAAGATATTTATAGATAGCAGCTTTATTCATAATTGCCAAAATGTAGAAATAACCAAGATGTCCTTTAGTAGGTGGAGGGATAAATAATCTGTGGTACATACACCTAGAACAATAGAATATTCAGTGCTAAAAAGAAATGAGCTATGAAGCCATGAAAAGACATGGAGGAACTTTAAATGCACATCGCCAAGTGAAAGAAGCCAATCTAAAAAGGCTACATAGTTTGTGATTCCAACTGTACAAATTCTTGAAAAGACAAAACTATAGAGACGGTAAAAAGGTCAGTGGTTGCTAAGGGTCATGTGGGGAGGGAGGGATGAACAGGTGGAGCACAGAGGGCTTTAGGGCAGTGAGAATATTCTGGATGCACTACGATGGTGAATATATGTCATTATACATCTGTCCAAAGAGAACACACAACTCCAAGTGAGGCCCTCATGTAAACTATGGACTTTCATGATGTTGTCAACATAGGTTTATTGGTTGTAACAACCGCACCGTTTGGTGGGGGTTGCTGAATCATGAGGGAGACTGCGCACAGATGGGGCAGGGAATCTCTGTATCTTCTACACACTTTTGTTCTGAGCCGAAGAATGCTCTAAAAAAATACTAGTCTTAATGAAAAAAAAGTGCCTCGAACCTGTTCATCTAATGTATGGTAAAATAAACCAGGGCCGGGGGGGAAAAAAGAAAAAAAGTATCCAGAAACATGCTCAATAGAAATCAGTACTTTCTCATGATTGTATGTCAGATCATAGCACAGTATTTTGGATTTTACTGAATTAAAAGAGTGGACGTTTATTTTCTTAAGGATGTGGCATGATAGAAGAAAACACTGAACAGGGGTGTGTGTGCAAAGCCTGCTTCTGAAATCCTCACGTTTGGAACTTGAGGTGAGCACACCTGAGTAGCTCACTCTATTGAAACTGCCATACCAGCCCGCATAATAGTGGGCGAAAACATACCGGAGAAGAAAACATTTTGTGCTTTTACTAAGAGAAATCAGAAAATGCCTACAAAGCCATTTCAGGCACACCATGCCTACTGCCAAGGACAGCCTTGGACAGGTTGCAGGCACTGCTCCTGTTGCTTATGGAGGGCTGTGAGGGCAGCCTATCATCTCAGAGAGGGGAGGAGGAGCTGTTTCTCATTTCTAGAGACCATCCCCCTCACCTTTTTGCAGATAAAGATGAAATCTCCCTTGACATGACTGAATTGATCTCCATATGGTCAAATCAGAATATTCAGCCAGTTTGGGGATCAGTTACCTTGGATTAAAGGGATTGACCAGGCTCTGATCTATATTGGCTAATGTGACAACTCAGGATTTGAGAACTGATCGGGCATGCTCTGCCCTGATGCCTTTGGGTAGACTAATTACAAAAACATCCTTCCCTGCATCCACCCACTTTGCAATGTGACTTTTCATTTTCACCATCAAGAGGTAGAATCTTTTCTCCATTCCTTATATCTGGGATGGCTTGATGCCTGGGCCAATAGAATGTGGTGGAAGTGTCTTTGTGTCCATTCTGAGCCTACGCCTCAAGAGACTTTGGTGCTCAGGCTCCTGTTCTTGGACCCCTTCCCAACTGCCCTGGTTAGCCTGTTGCATGATGGGAAACATGTGGCCCAGTTACTCTTGTCACCCGAGCAACCAGCCAACCAACAGACCTGTGAGTGAGGCCATGATAGATGGCCAGCCTTGCACTCACCCATCATCTGGGCACACACACATGCACAAACCCAGCCCGGATTAGCCAAGCCAATCCAGACCAGTACAACCACCCAGCTGACCTGTAGACTTGGGAGCAACAAAAAAAAAATGGTTATTGTTTGAAGCAACTCCATTGTGAGGTATTCAGTAATACAGCAATAAATTACTGATACAGTCACCAAATGCAGCAAGAGCCTTTTAACAGCCAAGAATAAAGGGCAGCATTAGCAAACTATAGCCAGTGGGAGCTACCATCTATTTGCAAATAAAACTTTATTGGAACACTGCCATATCCATTTGTTGCAGCTTTTATGCTGCAATGGCAAAGTTAAGTTTGTTGGAAGACAGGAAGACAGACCATCTGGCCTGCAAAGTCAAAATATTTGCTGGCTGTCCCTTTAGGAAAAAGTTTTTTTGACCCTTGGTCTAGGGTATAATAGACACCAACAATAATCACTGTGATCATCATCATCATCATCATCGTCATCGTCATCGTCATCATCCTGGCCTACCTAACAAACCTGTATAAAGATCTGATTTAGGAGTGAGGAGTTGAGAATTCCTGTTGTAAGAATTTTGGCAGGTTCTGCCCCTCTCTGGGCTTCAGTTTCCTTATCTGGCATTGAAGGAAGATAAGAAAAATCTCCAATTACTTCCAAGGCTGATTTAAACCTCAATTTGTTCAGACCAAATGAACTGAGGGGTGGGGCCCAGGAATACACATTTTTCAGGCATCATCCCCACCTCCATCCCTGGAGGATTCATATACAAGTGAAAGCTTAAGAACCACTGATCTACACGGTTTGGTTTCAAAAGGTTTGTCCACGGGAGAGACAGGCAGAAGTGCAAGTGTTTCCAAGGGACGTGTTGAGAAATTGCAAAGCCTATTTTGCAAGGAGGAGATGTTTTAAGAACATCAAGTTTAAGTTGTCAGTCTGAATGCCCCTGAACAAATAAGTCTATCAAAAATCCAATCGTGGGATCCCTGGGTGGCGCAGCGGTTTGGCGCCTGCCTTTGGCCCAGGGCGCGATCCTGGAGACCCGGGATCGAGTCCCACATCGGGCTCCCGGTGCATGGAGCCTGCTTCTCCCTCCGCCTGTGTCTCTGCCTCTCTCTCTCTCTCTGTGACTATCATAAATAAATAAAAAAATTAAAAAAAAATCCAATCGTAATATCAATCAAAGGGGAGTAGGAGGAAAGTAGGGAGTGGGCTCATCAAAAGCTGGCATATTAGGGAGGGATATTGATGACGATGATGATTATGATGATGATGATGCATTGTTTTACTCTTCCAAGTACATGAGATGTGGCTCTTCAAATATATCATGAGCTCCTCAAAGGCAAGGCTTTGGGATATACTTTCTGTGTAGTGTGTGGAGATGAGCATTTGGGCTGTGCAATCAGATAGACTTGGCTTAAAACCCTCAGCAACATGCTGAGCTCTGTGACCTTGGGCGAGGGAGCACACCTCTCTGATTGCTGCTTTCTCATCTGCAGAGAGGGGATAATAACATACCTATACAGTAGGGCTGCTGAGAGAACTGAATGAGATATGCCTATAGAGCAGTCAGTAATGCCATTATTACTCTATACACCATAGGGACCTAATAAATATTTGACACTCATTAGGCAGACAGAGAAATTGACAATCCATTGTACCATTTTCATTGCCCTAAAGCAGTGAGTCTTAACATGGGAGGTGAAGAGGGTGGGCATGATTTTGCCCCCAGGGGCCATTTGTCAATGTCTGGAAACATTTTTGGTTGTCACAGCTGGGGATGGGGGCGCTACTGGCATCTAGGGTGGAGGGATGCTTCCAAATCCCTTAAAATACACAGGACAATCCTTCACAACAAAAAAACTATTCATCCCCAAATGTCAGTAATGTCAAGGTTGAGAAACCCTGCCCTAAAGTCAAATGCCTCTCTCTTCTTGTCTGAAATCTTCCAGTTGAAAAGTGCTAACTAGCAAAAAAGAAAACACTGGGTTTGGAATTCTTTGGAAGAGACACAAGGGAAACAAGATGCCAAGGTTTGAGGAAACCAGAGTGTTCTTTGGAGAGTTGATTAGCCCCTATTACACCATGCAATGAGTTCATGCCTTGGGTCAGGAGACAACAGGTGCTTCTCTGGGAAATGGCTCGAGTTTTGGGGAAAAACATGTCCCTTGAGCCCAGGCTGAGACATTGTCGCACACGCTCCGCGAAGACTGCAGACGGATTTTATCAGGCTTTGCAAACTATTTGACATTAGAGTGTCTGGCTTGGTAAGGAACAGAATGACTCAGTCCCAGCTGATTTGCCACTTAGCTCTAAAGCACCATGTCTGCTTTCTGTTATTTTTGCACGTCAAATAGCATTGCCAGCTCTAGGCTCTGTGTCCCTTTCAGGAGGACAAAGGAGCAGCTCAACATTTCCCAATGCATTGTTAGTTCCCTGAGGCATTTCACCTTGGTTTCGATGGATAAGCTAGCAAGCAGACGAGCCAGAGGAGGGAGTACTTACACGCGAGCCTCAGGTAGCGAGGGTGAGAGGATGCAGCTGTGCACGGGGATGAATGGGCGGAGTACATTTCCAGTGCCCATCTTCTTTACCTTCTCATCATCGTATGTGCTGGAGAAGAAGCAGAAAGAGAGAGACAGAGTGAGCAAGGAGCAGCAGTTTTAAACACCTCTTCTCTTGCCAGAGTTTATTTGGCAGATATGATTGGGCACCTACTATGTACCAGGCAATAATTCTGGCTCAAGAGATGAGGCTTCTAGATGCAGCCAGTGAACGGTTCATATAAAAACCCTTGCTCTCATGGATCTCATATTCTAGTGGAGGACAAAGAAAATCAACAAGATGAACAGGGAAGTGGCATGGTATGTTAATGTATATTAGGGGTGGGGTATGTTTTCTGAAAGGGCCAGGCAAATATTTATGACTTTGTCGGACATGCAGTCTGTGTCGCCATTGACATATGGAAACAATACTCAAATAGCAGTGTTCCAATAAAATTATTTGTAGGGGCACCTAGGTTGAGCAGCTGCCTTTGGCTCAGGTCATGATCCCAGGGCCCTGGGATCAAGTCTCACATCAGGCTCCCTCCCTTCTCCCTCTGCCTATGTCTCTGCCTCTATCTGTGTCTCTCATGAAAAAAATGGATAAAATATTTTTTAAAACCCTTATTTATGAAACCAGCCTAGGGGCTGGATGTGGCCCCTGGGCTAGAGTGCTAACCTTCCCTTCTCTGCAATAGTAAGTAGTGAGACATGCTCTGGGGAAGTGAAAAGCAGGGAGAGTGTGTGGAAGGGCTGGGAAGGCTGGGAGTTGCAATTTTAAATAGCGTGATGAGGGGAGGTGTCACTGAGAAGGTGACATTTGATAAAAAATCTGCAGTGCATAAGGAAGTGAGTCATTCAGATATCTTTGGGCAGCGCATTCTGGATAGAGGGAACAGCAGGTACAAATGTCCTGAGGTGGGCCTGTGTTTCAAAGATAGCAGGGTAGTGAGGGGGAGAGGGTAGAGAGAGAACAGGGGCCTTGCAGACCACTGTGGGGATTTGGGCCTTTTCTCTAAATGAGAGTAAAGGATTTTGAGCTGAGAGAAGATGTGTCTGACTTGTATTCAGAAAGGATCCTCTGGCTGCTGTTTTGAAAATGATCATGATGAGGGTGGAGGGCAAGGACAGAGACAAGGAGACCAGTTAAGGGTATTGCAATAATCCTAGCTTGAGAGAGGAAGATGGCTCCAGCCTGGCCATGGGGTCCTAGCCATGGGACAATGAGAAGTGGAAATGAAGGCATGAGACACAGCCAAAGAACTGCCTGGAGTTTGTGGCTCCTATTTCTGGTCCTTTCCTTAAAGAGGTTCCATCCAATTCTACAGACTGCTGTCTAATTGGTTGGTCACATCAGCCATGAGATATGGGGATCTCAAACTTTAGTAGAAGCGGGCACAGGTGTGCCCCCAAAGATCAGCCAAAACTAGTCATAACCTCCATGGACTCCAGGCAGGCTGCCATGGAAAACCAGAGCCCAGTGCTCTGCCCTGTAGAGACACCATCTGGGCAAGGGGAAGAGGAGGCTTGCTTAGAGAAGAGAGACATAACCCAGACAGGTACTTCATCCTTGAAACCACTGGATGTTTACCTAAATAAGACTGTTTCAAAATGAAACAGAACAAGTTACATTGAATACCATATTAATTTTTTTTCTCCACCATCATGGAGTAAGTCATTTCAGTTATAGAAAATAGCATTTTTTTTCTTTCTAGCATACCTGAGTCATAGGGTATATATTCTTTTGCCCATGACTGTATCTAGCCCATAGACACATTTTTTAAAAGATTTTATTTACTTATTTATATATTTATATATATTTGTAAATATATTTATTTATTACTCATGAGAGACAAAGAAAGAGAGGCAGAGACATAGGCAGAGGGAGAAGTAGGTTCCCTGCTTCATTAGGGAGTCCAATGTGGGATCACGACCTGAGCCAAAGGCAGATGCTTAACCACTGAGCCACCCTGGTGCCCCATGTAGACACATTTTAATATGTCTACCATGTGTGTAATTGGATCAATTGTCTGTATTTTAAATTTGGGAGATTTAACATAAAAATGGAAAAGTTTTGGCTCTGCAAACTTGAAAGCTGTCTGGGCCCGTGTTCTGGCTATAAGAGTCAGGCGGGGACCAAGAGCAAGGTCATTGCCTGCTTTACATGTGGTGTGGGCTTCTCAGCAGGTTGCCCAAGACTCATGCACCCCTGGCTTCTCCCTCCTCATTAGCCTTATTACTTCATGCTTCATGTGCATTCCCTTAGGACTTTTTTAATTTCTGAGCCTCAGTCTAAGTACCTTCATTGATTGAATCATTGACGGGTTCCCTGGTTCATTCATGTCTACCTGGATTTATTGAACATATCTGTGCTGGAGGCTGTGGACACAGCCATGAATGAGACAGACCCAGCCTTTCCCTTCTGATAGAGTCTAGGGGCAGAAATGGGTGTAACCAAACACAGTTGTGATAAGGCTGAGTGGAAGAGTGTAGGATTCTTTGAAAGCATAAAATAGGGAGTTTGGCAGAAAGGGAGCCAGAGAATACTTCTTGGAGGAAGTTGTGGCAATTCAGAACCACATGCCCCAAGTTCTTTGACTCTCTTCCCAGGGAGAGATGGCCAAATGTACCTTTCCCCTGGAATCTTGGTTTTGTGAGTGGCTGAGCTAATAGAACATGTCAAAAGAAATTGGTGTGATGCCCCCTTTCTGGGCCCAGGCTCCAGGAACTGGCAGCTTTTTCTTCTCATGTCTTGGGGTGCTCACTGTTAGCATCCAGCCATAGCTATGCTGTGATGAAGCTGGCAGCTTATGAAGAAGCTCATAGGGAGAAGAATCACGGCTGCTAGGACTCAGCTTTGGCTGACCTCACAAGCTGACAGCCAGCTTCAAGTTTCCACCCACGTGGATTCACCTTGTTGGAAATGGACCCTTTGAGCTGCCCCAGTAGTAGTGCTAGAGACAGTCCTTCCCTACTTGCCTGGCTCAAGCTGCAGATTTGTTAGTGAAATAAATGTTTGTTGTCTTGAGTTCTTAAGTTTTGGAGTGGGGACACCTGGGTGGCTCAGTGGTTGGACATCTGCCTTTGGCTCAGGGCATGATCCTGGAGTCTCAGGATCGAGTTCCACATTGGGCTTCCTATACGGAGCCTGCTTTTCCCTCCATCTATGTTTCTGCTTCTTTATCTCTATCTGTCTGTGTCTCTCATGAATAAATAAATAAAATCTTAAAAAAAAAGTTTTGGAGTGATTGTTCACAGCAACAGTAACTGGAATAAACATTGAGCTAAAATCTGAAAACTGAACAGGAATTAAGTAGGTAAATGGGATGGGGGAAGAGCCTTCCAGTGGGGGTGCATATCATGAGTAAAAGTAGGGGAGGGTGTGTGGCTGGGGCAGAGGGAAAAAGAGAGGACTAACCCATCCAGAGTCTTGTGACCCCTGCTCAGGCTTTGGTCTTTATCCTGTGTGGAATGGCAGCCTAGGAGGGTTTTAAGCTGAAAGCAATTTATTTTTAAGATTTTATTTATTCATGAGAAACAGAAAGAGCCAGAGACATAGGCAGAGGGAGAAGCAGGCTCCTTGCAGGGAGCCCGATGCAGGACTCAATCTCAGGACCCCATTTTCACAACCCAAGCGAAGGCAGACGCTCAACCACTGAGCTACCCAGGCACCCCAAGCTGAAAGCAGTTCTTATGTCTTGAAAAGATCACTCTGGTTTCATGTAGGGAATGAGGTGGAAGCAGGAAGAGGAGGTGGAGTGGGGATGCACATTAGGAATTTACCTTCCTCCTGAGAATTCAAGGACAATTCTGGGGTCACAGAATTAACTAAAAAATAGGACCAGAATCTAGGTCTGCTGATTTCCATTTCCACGAGCTCTTTATTCAACCCCTAGAGCTGAAGAAGCCACAAGCAAATACATGGGCTTGCCCAGTTTTACTGGCTCAACCCTGTCCCCTGGAGGTTTAGATTACATAGACATTAACCCAACTGTTTCAGTCCTTAATCTCTGGTTTTCTGTCCTCTCTCAACCAGGATAACCAGACAAATTCTACCCCTTGTTTTTTTCACCTTTTCAGATAAATCTGCAATGAAAAACGAGGTCACTGGGCACAGTGGGAAAGACTGCTAGCACGCAGAAATCTTTCGGGACATGCTTGATTTTCTTTTTCCTTTGCCTACTTTGTCAGACTTAAAACTTTTGTCTGAATTTATTCTATGGCCTTGGATCCAGCAGGGGGTGGGGGCGGGAGGGTGGAATAATCCCTCTTGCTTTTATAATGCACAAGATCAAATATCTTGTTAAAAAAAAAAGTATTTTAAATGAACACTTGTCTTTTTGATACTCCTATGATTGGAATTATATTTATAGCACACGGCTCTTAGATGAGAGATGCCTTCCAGCCTGCCTGGAAATGAAGATTTTTAGCCATAAATCTGAGGATTTTAGGTAATTGAGGCCTAGAGAGATCAAATTCACCTTATTGCATATAATAGCTAATAGTTACTGAGGGCTTCTGGTGTCTCCTATGCCAGGCTCTGCTCTAAGCATTGTTTCATTTGATCCTCATAACAAACCTGGGAGTTTGGTACCATTCATATGGGTGAAGGAGGCTCAGAGAGGTACAGTGATTTGCCCAAAATTAAACAATTATGTATGAGGGAAGTCAGGACATGGAAACCAAGTCCTGTGCTCTTAACCACTACTCTGTGCTGATATGGAGAATCTCCCATTGGTATTTTGTAACCCTGCTTCCCCACTTGCATTTGGTGGCTGCATAGCAGTAATGGCCTCCACTTTTATTTTAATAGCCAGACTTGTGCAGCTCATAGAATCCACCGGATAAGACACAAGGAGATCAATGCCTACGAGAAGAATGGTCTCATGTATATTTAAACTTACTAAATTTTACATAAACCATGTCTCACACACTGAAACATGGATGGGAGAAGAGAGACTTGTGTTCTATGACCATGGATTAAAACCATACCCAAACATGGGAGACGTGGCAACAGAACTATTTAAAAAGTTGCAGGAGAGTCTTTAACAGATGCCTCCGACCCTTCCCCAGCATCTGTTCATGCGCCCATTAATCTGAGTGCAACCCCTGCAAAAAAGACCCCTGAGTTCATTCCTTCTCTTTATGTCAGGGAAAGCCTACCAGCTGGCTGGTTTCACTAGGAGTACCAGGCTTTAAGTACCATCAGGCTCAGAGAAGGCAGATTTTGCACTAAGCTCTTGGACCACTCATGGAGAGGGTAAGAACTGCCTTGCTCATTGAGTGGCCTTCTCTTGATCATGTGCCTCTATCTCATGAGCAGACTACATTGGTGGCACATTGAGTGGCTGGATGTAGGTGGCTCAAGTCATGACTTGCCAGCTTTCTTTTTACTCTGAAAATAATGATTCCAAAAGATGACACCATGAATGCCCTCCTCTTTCAACTCTGGCCTTCCTACCCAGAAATGCTGGCCATAGGAATTTCTGCTGGGCTGATACTGATGTGTCTAATCACATCTCTTTCTATTTGGCATTAAAGATCCCACTCAAAAGTCACACTTCTGGGGATTCTATGCAGACTCTCTTTCTGCCCCCTAACCTTGAGGGGATGGGCATTGGTAATGAGCATTTCTAATAACAGAAACAGTATCTACTGCCCCTGGCTTCTGGCATAGAGCTCCTGAAACCCTTGATATCTCCTAAGTGGTAATAGCACTAGGAACATCTTTTGTTCTAATATTTGGTCTTAGACTCTGGTTCTTGACACAGAACTCCTAAATCCTTTGGAATTTCCTACATGGTAGAAATGTCTTTTGCTCTAAGGAGTAGCCCTTGGGTGGACTCCTGGATAGCTTCATGATGGGTGCTGGTCACCAGAAAGACCACGGCATTTTTAGAAACCCGGAGCTTTTCAGCTCCACTCACCATCCTGCAGAAAAGGGGAGAGGAGCTGATGATTGAATTAATCATAGATCATACCTATGTGGCAAAGCCACCATAAAAATCCCAAACGTATGGGATTCCAAGAGCTCCTGGCTTGGTGAATACATCAACGTAACAGGAAGGTGGCACTCCCCAGCTCCATGCGGACAGAATCTCTTGACCTCGCCCTCTTTAGCTCTTTATCTGGCCATTCATCTGTATCCTCTATTATATAATAAACTAGTAAATGTAAGTTAGTGTTTCTCTGTGTTCTGTGAACCACTCCAGAAAACGATTAAACCCAAGGAGTGGGTGGGGAACCCTGATTCATAGCCAGTCAGTCAGAAGTACAGGTGACAACCTGGGGCTTGTGGTTGGCATCTGATGTGGGGGGTAGTCTTTGGGACTGAGCCCTTCACCTGTGGGATCTGATGCTACCTCCAGGTAGACAGCATCAGAATTGAGCTGGATGATATGATGCCCCACTGATATTGCAGAGAATTGCTTGGTGTGGGAGAAAATCTCACACATCTAGTGTCAGAAGTGTTGTGAGTATGGTCATGGCATCAGAGGAAATGAGAAACATATGGCAGCAGTGTTTTTCCTTTATGGGCACACTTGTGGGCACTTCAGTGTGCATCCTTGGGTTGGTTTATTGTGCTCCTACTGGATGTGGTAGGGACTACCTTAATCCTTTTCATATCTCAGTGGCCCCAGCGGGCTTGCACATAGTACATCTTCAACATATAATGGTTGATTGTGCAGTGAGAAGAAGCACACTATCAATATAGCTTTCTCACTCCCAAACTTACTTTGCAACTGGCTAAGATGAAAGTCCAAGACCATATTACACTATGGGGCTATTGATACTTCACTGAAGATCTTGTGAAGAAACAGAGAAATGGATTTATGTCTTAACACTATGAGGCAGAACCTCATAAAAATCCCCATTAGACATCTCTGTTCTCTGCCAGTGGTGGGTGCTTTTCTCTCTTCTTTTCTCCCCCAAAGGGTCCCTTCTGCTCATACTCTTGGCCAGTCTCCTCGATGTCTCCATTCTGCCTATTAGGTGAAGCACTTCTGCTCTTTCTCTGTATCTACATATTTCCCTGAATGGCCCCTGCTCTCCAAAATCGGCTTCTCCTTGGGATGCCCGCTCCTTAAAATGCATGGAGTGGGGTTGGTAAATCATAAATATTTTCTCCCATCTTAGAACGGATAAATGAATTAATAAATGGATGCACAAATAACAGCCCAGCTTATTAGATCAACCCTTAGGGTAAAACTAATAAAAGAAAACATTGAACAAAATAGAAAAAAATTAAAATAAAAAAAGCAAAGTGCTGACACAAAGTGGAAATCTCCAGACCAAAATGAAACCATATTTCTGAACCTCCAGACCACAGAGGTGAGCTAGCATGGTGCTGCCCTGATCTTAAGGACATTTGCCAATCTAGAAAAAGTTAACTTTCCTTCTAAATTAGCACACAGGGCAAGGGGAGCAGAAACTATAGCTCAGGGTTTGCACACATGAGGTTTCAAGGAAAGGCCCTTCTTACAATAAGTGGGGATTCCCAAGGGCCACACTTTTGGGGAGGAGTAACTAGAAATGTATCAGCACCTCATGGTTCTTGCACTCGGGATTTGAATCTATCACCTGGAACCCTGAGCTTTAAGGAGATCCCTGACCATTAGTGTCCAGCCCCCTGACCCTCTGACCTCACAGACCAGAACACTCCAACTTTTTTCATGAAGGTGAAAGTCACATAACATAAAATCAACTGTTTTAAGGGATGCAATTCAATGACATTTGAGTGATGGTTGTGCAACCATCACCTCAGTGTGATTCTAAAATATTTTCATCATCCCTAAGGGAAGCCTCCCACCCGTTAAGCAATCACTCTCCACTCTCCTACTCCCTTGAACCCTGGCAATCACCAATCTGCTTTCTATCTGGGATAAACCTCAAAAAAATTCTGGTAAGTGAAAGAGGCCAGATGCAGAAAGGTCACACACTGTAGGATTTCACTTCTAGGACCCTTGTTTTTAAGAAGTCCATAATGAGGGGGTGCCTGATGGCACAGCTGGTTAAGTGTCTGACTCTTGGATGTCAGGATCCTGGGATCAAGCCCCATGTCAGGCTCTGTACTCAGCATGGAGTCTGCCTGAGATTCTCTCTCCCTCTCCCTGTGCCCCTCCTGCTCTCTCTCCGTAAAATAAATAATCTTTCTTTTAAAATCCCACATATTGATACTTCTCTAAGTTAACACTGTGAAGAACAGAATTTAGGACATACTGTGGAGGAAAGGCGGAATCTGCTGTGGGTTCCTTTCCTCTTTAGCTGATACCCTGGCAATTTGAGTCCTTGAAGCCCTAGCAGAATGGCTGTCAACTTTGGCTCCATATTGGAATCATCATGGGAACTTTAAAACGTACACCTTAAAATGTACTATGTCCAGGCAACACCCCCAGAGAGTCTCATGTAATTGGTCTGGGAAGCACCCTGGACATGGGTATTTTGTGTTATCTAGTCATATCCATGGGACAAGGTGAGCTTTGGATCCTCCTATTCCACCATCTACCCCTGGGCATTTTAAAAACTTCCCGGGTGATTCTAATGTGTAGCCAGGATTGAGACCACCGCTCCAATAGGACAATGGTTACAAGGGCAGACCATTTCCACCGTTTCTTTCCGTTTCACCTGCCTCAGTACCTCCTTTCCATTCTGGATTTGTGCCTCATTCAAGTCTAAGTGTCCTAGGAATCTGTCCATGCAGAATGGCACAGTTTAGGAATTTTGTGTCACTCAGATTGGGACTCAGGGATGATTTCTAACTTATGATCTTAGTCACAAAGGAATTATGTGAGCATTTCTAAACTTTATTCCTAATCTCTAAAAAAGGGGGTGGGTAATAACACTATCTATCTAAGGAATGTTTTAAAATTTAGATGAAAAGATGTGCATAAAGCATATAGCAGACACTCATTATAATTACTGTGGTTGTTACCTATTGCTGTGGTTATGTAAATGGACATTTCATAACGGACTGGTCTGTAGGTGGCGTTCATTCTACAGGCCCTTCCGCAGACTTCCGCATTGCATCTGCCCCATCTACTTACTTTAAAAGAAGTTCGCCATAATGGATTTCTGACATCTTTTTGGCTGGCTGGAATTTATGTCTTTCTTCCTCCTCGAGTTTCTGAAGTTGCTGTTGCTTCTTTTTCAAGGCACTCTCCTCTCGCAGCATGTCAAAGTATCCACGGCCTGCCTTCACTGACTGAATCAACATGCTGGAGGTAGGGGGTTGGGGGAGAGGGAGGGAGAGAACAACAAAGTTGAGCTGACCATTAGGACAGGGCCATGCTATCCTGGGATTGATCATCTTTGAAGGGCATCCTCATACCCATGAACCTTCTTGCCTTTGGAACTCCAGAGTCAGATGGACCTGACCTTGATGGACTTGACCTCTCTGGTTTTAGTTCCTTCCTTGCTCTGTTATCCAACAAATATTTATTCAACATCTACTATGTGCCAGGCTCTCTGTTAGGTGCTATGAAATGAACATAATAATCCACACCCCACAGGAGGAGACAACTTTATGCATGGAAGGGGGCTCATCCATGATAATCAGCAGCAGATCAGTACTGTATGGCCCAGTACCATATGGCTCCTGGCCAAGGCTCCCTTCTCTCATATTTGCCTAAATGCTCATATTTGCTTCATATGCTTCACAATGGCTGCGGAAGTGGAGTCAATAAAGTGTATAGGTGCTTGCTGTGTCAAGTACATAAGTTGAGACTTCGTGATTCTTTTTTTGCTGACTCAACCACTGTTTCCTAATCAGACATCTTGATATTGGCTTGATGCCAAGACATTCTGTGCCTTAGGGTCTACACACCTCCCCCACTTTGCCATCTGTCCCCTCAGGGTTGGAATTTGGCAGCACTCTGGTGGAGAAGGGGTAAACACATCTCTCTGTCCACCTGTCTGACTGAGAAGTTGTCAGGCGCCGTGTTGAACCACCACAACGTTTCCCCAGGCATGAATGTTGGTTCTGAGATCCACTTTCATTCCTAAAATTCCTCTTGAGCAACCAGTATGTTCTGGGGACTGTGCTGACACTTGGAGATACAGTGATGAACAGGATGCTGTTCTAAGAGTCAGTGATGATACAGAATGATGAGAGTGAGAAGGACTCTGAGCTTTGTAGGTGGAGGCACCTAATTCAGACTAGCGGGTGGATGGAGATACCTTCCTCGATGAAGTGAGACCTCTTCTTTTTTCTGAGTAGCTTCTTTCTGTCTCCTTCTCTTTCTCTTGTGCTTAGTTTTGGATGGGAATATTCTCAGCAAACTTTCATGCTTAGATTCTGATGTGATTAATTAATCCTTGTTCATTTTCTAGGAAGAATTAAGGTATTACTGAGGGCATTGTCATTTCAGCAGTGGATTCTTGTAATGTCTACTGGTAAAATGCTGGGAGGTAGGAAGTGGAGCTTTTCCAGGATTTTTCAAATTGCATTACACAATGATAACTTTTCATTCATTTATTTCTATAGCAGGCTTTGCCTGAGAACCCGCTAGTCCAGGTACTTATGAGGAGACCAAAGTTACACAAAGCAGTAAAACAACAAATCTGCCCCCAGAAAGTTCATAGTATCATAGAGGAAGCACACCCACAAACATACACTCTGAACACAATGTACAAAGAGCTACAGGGACCTAGAGAAATCTAAGAAGGCTTGCTGGATGAGGTGACATTTAGGGGGTAAGTAGGAATTTACCGGTAAGAAAACATGGGAAATGGATGGAATAGCAGTTATAAATGCAGAGAGGTGTATTATGGACTAAATGTTTGTGTCCCCTTAAAGTTTATGTGTTGAAACACTACCCCAAGGTGATGGTATCAGAAAGTAAGTTTTGGGGAAGGTAAGTAGGATTAGATTATAAGGTTATAGATTATTAGATATTAAGGTTGGCGTCCTCATGAATGGGATTAGTACCCTTGTAAGAGTCATGGGAAAGCTTCCTTCTCTCTGCTGCCCACCATGTGAGGATACAAGATGCTAGCAGTCTACAACCTGGGAGAGGGTTCTCATCAGAACCTGACCATGCTGGCACCTTCATCTAGACTTCCAGTCTCCAGAACTGTGGGAAATAAACTTCCATTGTTTGCAAGCCACGTGGTCTACCGTACTTCATGATAGCAGTTGGAACTGACTAGGACAGGTGAGTCTGAAGATGGCCCATTTAGGAAACTACAAGTATCTTTAAAAAGCTGGAGCACAGAAGGAATGTAGGAGAATGGCCAGAGCTAAAGCTAGCAACACTAGCAGGGAACAGGTGGTACAGGGCTTTGGGGTCTGGATTGAAGCAAGCCATGATCTGGGAGT
This sequence comes from Vulpes vulpes, assembly GCF_048418805.1. Lineage (NCBI taxonomy): Eukaryota > Metazoa > Chordata > Mammalia > Carnivora > Canidae > Vulpes > Vulpes vulpes. Next base: position 15,703,147 of record NC_132789.1, on the reverse strand, counting down.
TGCTAGAAATAGAACTTCTAGAAATGCTTCAGGAATCTAAAAAACATTTGAGTTTTCATGAACAATATTTTTTAGCTAATAACAATACAAAACCACAAAACATCCTGTCATACACCGGATCAATTCATTTTGTACAAGCTTTTTTTGCCATTTATATGGCATTGACCAATTCTGTAATGTGTATTTTTTCACATTTTAACATGTTTGAGATGATGCTACCCAGATGGCAGTTGTTTTGTGTTTATTATCATCTACACACTCAAACTTGGTTGTAGTTCCAGACAGCCAGACCACACAAAAGCCTCCCCTGATGTTTTAGATCACAAAACCAATGGATCATGATCTGGGGTCTGAAACACAGTTGTTTTTTTGGGGGGGGGACATATTCTTATAAAATCAAGACCGGGCCAGTATCAAAATTTGTAGACTGGGGATCAGCAGCTAGGAAGAAAATCTTGGTGAAAATAGCAAAGCATCCTTTTAAGAAATCTTGCATCCAGCATTGTTGACTCTAATGGAAACGTGATTCAGAAGAGCTGGACATTAAGTATGAAGAAGTTTGAAGAACATCTTAGCAATGTGTTTCTCTTATATTTTTCCTTTTTTTTTATTTTTCCTTTTATGCAAACAGTGATATGTAAGAAATTAAGAGTGAAGAAAAGCTTTAAAAGTCATGACAATATTTTTATGAAAAAAAATTCTAAGGGATGGAATAGCATTGTTTTAACTTAATTGGCAGTGTTTTAATCTTATTTTGTTTTAAGTGATGTGTCTTAGCTTCAATGGCAGCTTAGACCAAATATGGTATTTGAGTTTCTTATCAATATGTCATGGCCAGGTCATCAGTGATCTTTTTCTAAACTGCTTCTCAGCTCATGTCAACTTTTCTGAATGTCTACACTGTATGTCACATGTTCAACCCAGACAACCAGTTGTAGGGAAAGATCCATCATTTTCTGCTCAGTTCATATTTTGGTCATGGCAAAATAATCTGTTTCCTCTCAGACAAAATTGTGCAGAAATAAAAGAATGTGTAACCTAGGGTAACTCAGTGAAATCATATTAGAGATAACTTTGGCCCTTAATTGTCAGTTCTAGAAGCTTTTGCCTGGCTTTTATTTTCAGGTTTAGGAATGCGAGTGGTTGATATGATGTGGAATTGGTGTTTGAAACAACAGTGTGCTTCTATTTTGCTTTCAAGTTTCTGAATTCACTAATCAAAAGAGTGTCCTGAGGTTACAAGATAACCTGATAAAAAAGAAAATAGTTACCATTGGCAACCCCTTAATTTCACAAACCCCTTAATTTTCACAAATGTGGTAATGTCTGTAGCACAAACAAAGCAATTGCAGAACCAACCTGGGGCCCGAGGCTGATGTGACAGCAACCTTTGTTGTGTTACTTCATTGAGACCCCTTGCTCAAAATTTGGTTCAGAGGTTGAAACTGACACCACAGATGAACTAAAAATGTGTGAAGCAACTTAATACTCACATAATGAGGTTTTCTGGGCAGAGCAGGGAAGTCTCCCAAGCAGGTCTGAAATCAGCCTGCAAGAGCAGGGAGGGGTGACTGGTTTCGAGTTTTATTATGGTCAGGGAGTCGGGCTGGGGTAAGCAGTCTCTTGTCTGTGGCTTGAGCTTCCCTCCAGCACCAAAAGCAGCAGCAGTTGGACTTTCTTGTTAACTTGCCCAGGTGTGGGCAGAAGGGGAGGAGACAGTGGGGGAAGCTTGAAAGCTGTCAACTGTCACACATCAAAAACAGAGTTAGATTCTTTATTACATTGATTCATGCCCATCTTGATATTTGTCTGTTTGCCTGAATAGCTGCATCATTATCAACCATTCCACAAAAATTTATTGAATGCTTACTGTGTGACAGGCACTATTCTAGGGGCTAAGATACAGCAGCAAACAAAACAGCCACAAAATTCCTGCTCTCATATAAGTTTAGGGGGAGACAAACAAAAACAAAGAAGTAAACTGTAGAACCTAAAGTAGGGATGTGGGGAGAGTAGGACTGCCAGGGGTGAGGGTATGTGTGCAATTTTAAACAGATGATCAACTTTGGATAAAGAAGATGTGATATATATACACAATGGAATAGTATTCAGCCATCGAAAAAGGAAATCTTGCCATTTGCAATAATATGAATGAAACCAGAGGGTATTATGCTAAGCAAAATAAGTCAATCAGAGAAAGGCAATTATCATATAATTTCCTTCATATGTGAAATTTAAGAAGCAAAAGAGAGAAGCATAGAGGAAGGGAGGAAAAAAACAAAACAAGAAGAGATCAGAGAGGGAGACAAACCAAAAGAGACTCTTAACTATAGGAAACAGTGCTCACTTTGGCAGCACATATATTAACTATAGGAAACAAACTGAGGGTTGTTGGAGGGGTGGGACGGTGGGAAGATGGGGTGGGAAGATGGATGGTGGGCATGAAGGAGGGCATGTGATATAATGAACACTGGTGTTACATACAACTGATGAATCATTGAACTCTACTTCTGAAACTAATAATATACCATATGTTAATTGAATGTAAATTAAATTAAATTTAAAAAGTAAATATATGATCAACAAAAGTTCTTGCTGAGAAAGTGTCATAGGGGAAGAGTGTTTCAAGTAAAGGGAACAGCGTGTGCAAAGGCCCTGGGCAAGTGTAATTTTAGATTAAGAAAGTTTACTTTTCATTGAATAAAATGTAATATTGTACAATACATTTGTGCTACTAATATATTGGATTTGCTACTACTATATTGTATTTAGATATTGGTATTTTATTTACTTGTGGTAGAAAGGTCTTGCTCTAAAAAAAAAAAAAGAAGAAAGCAAAGAAAGGAGAAAGGAAGAAAGGAAAGAAGGAAGAACAGAAAGAAGGGGAAAATGAAGGAGGGAAGGAAGGAGGGAAGTGCTGTGCTCCAGACTTGAAAATGTAGGGAAATACCAGGGGACACTCCTGGTCCGGGGACCTGCTGCTTCCACACAAACTTGCTCCAGGGTGCTACTCCAAGAGGCAGTAGATTTTACCATTTTAATTAAGAAGCTCATTGCTAATAACTTGATCTAATATCCTCTTGTGCAGGACCCCAGTATCCGAGTTGTAGAGGCCCCTCTCTGCTGTTGGATGTAAGACTTAATGCTTCCAGCATGCTCTTGGGATGCAATAAACTATGCAGATAAGAGGCCTTTGTAGAGAACTAGACAATTATGTGATTTCATATCTGTGGTCGAACTTAGCCCTGCCCTCCACTGTTTCTGGGCCCCACCCTCCTAACTCCCTCACTTCTGGATACATGGGTTAACTTATTTATCCTCACAATAAATATTTAGGTGCTGCCATTATCAGTGGGTCTGAAACCAGGTAGTAGGTTCAACTGTGGAGTCCAGCTGTTCAGAGTGCTGGCTTATAAAATGTCAGACTATTTCCATTGCAAAGTCTCACCTGTCTACCCTGGAAATCCCTTTCATTGACTTTAGAGATTCTATGGGCCACTGGGTCCTTGGCTAGCTTGAGTGAGTTGTCATTGACTGGCAGGTGTCAGAACTCTCCTATAGCTGTGAAACCTCCCTTGGTGTCATCCAGGTTCTCTTAGGAAGTGGAAGGATGTCAGTGAAAGGCATCTGTCCCAGGACAGTTTGGTGGGCTTTGGGCTCAGATTTTAGTCAGAGAGTGGGGGCAGGCATGGAGAAGACTCATCATGTGGGACAATTGTGCACGACAGTGGGAGGGGTCCCACGGTCATGGAACAGGCATGGCCAGTTTGGTGGGCTTTGGCTCAGATTTTAGTGTCTGAATTCAAAGCCTCTGTCTTCCCCTGAAGAACCTGTAACCAACTAGATCCTGAAAGGTATGTATTATGGATTGAATTTTGTCCCCTCCCCCTCTACAATTCATAGGTTGAAGCCTTAACTTTTAGTATCTCAGAATGTGACTTTATTTTGAAATAAGGTCATTGCTGATGCAATTAGTTAAGATGAGGTCATGTTGGGGTCAGGTGGTCCCTCATCCAATATGACTGGTGTCCTTATAAAAAAGAGGAAATTTGCGTCTCAGGCATGCACACAGGGAGAATCCTATATAAGCAAGAAGGCAGAGGTGGGGTGATGCTTCCACAGGCCAAGATGACCTGCAAATCATGAGAAGCCAGAGGGAGGCATGGAAAGAGTCTCCCTCACAGGCCCCCAAAGGAACCAACCCCCTCCAACACACTGATCTAGCCTTAAGAAGTGTGAGACAGTATATTTCTGTTGCTGAGCCACCTGGTTTGTAGTGCTTTGTTACCACAGCCCTAGCCAACTATTGCAGTGTGATTGGTGTGATACTATTACAGTGGAACACCATAACTGTTTTTATTGCCTTTGACTGTGATGGTGAACATCATCCTTACTGAACTAATTTAGAAAGAAAAAGTGACAGGCTGATGGTCCATGCCACAGCAAATAGAAAGGGCTCGAATATTATGTGGCACACCTTAGGTTGGACACCTGTGATATTTTGGATTCTGTGTTAGGCACATAGTCTGTGTTGAGTTTTGTTTGAGGCACTGACATTATGACGGTGAACACATCCTCAAAGAACTCATAGTCTTTACTTTTGCATCTTAGTTATCCATCTTTTTATAGAAATTAAGAGGTTGGTGAGAGATTTATTTCACTTATTTATGCTCTTATTCCAAAAAGTATCGGGGCAAAAAAATTTTAAAAACTGACAAAGGCAGGCAAAACAGGAAGGCAAAAATCAGGTCAGACGGATATCAAAACCTGCACCACATGACCTAGTGCGTTAATTTGGCCCTGAGCTTCCCCGTGTCTAAAGCAAAGAGGGAAACACAGTCCCTCATGTGATTCCTAATGGTCATAAAATTTTTAAAAAACTGTTCAGGAGATGTCTACTTATTCTCGATGATAGGAAGAGATTTATCAAGATGCCTGGGTGGCTCAGTGGTTGAGCATCTGCCTTCAGCTCAGGGTGTGATCCCAGGAGCTGGGATCAAGTCCTGCATCAGGCTTCTTGTGGGGAGCCTGCTTCTTTCTCTGCCTATGTCTCTGCCTCTCTCTTTCTCTGTCTCTCATGAATAAACAAATAGAATCTTTAAAAAAAAAAAAACAGAAGAGATTTATCTTACGGATCTGTACAGGGAGGGCACTGTGTAAAGCCAGGTCTGTAACAAAACCCCAAATACTGCTAGTGATGAATGCCTCTGTAACTTACAGAAAGGGATAGGGGAACCCAGTTTGGGGAATCTAGCAACCAAGTGTTCTGTTGAAATTACCACCCCTTTTCAACCAAAGCAGCCAGATTCCCAGCTGCTAGATCTTCTGGAAAGACCTGGGTGAAAGATGAGCAGAGTTGGGGGGTAGGGTCTGGGCCCTCATGTCAGACACACCAGTCTATTCTGGAAACCTCAGGCTACAAGATGTTCATTCAGTGAGCTGTGAAGTGCTCCCACAGTACCGTGGAGGCCCATTTAAAAATACTTAATATTTTAGCAAATTCTCATTTAATTCCCTTGTATGTTCCCTACATTTTCTCCATCATTATTGCTGATTACCAGGCTATTTGTGTGAAGGGAGCTATTTGCAGGGAAGAGCAGTTTTCGCCTTTAAATCCACTCACCCGGGGCCTCCTGTTCACTGCTTTCCACGCTGTAAAACTCCCCTGGCTAACATCGCAAGAGGAACGATGGGGAGTAAAATAATTAACTGCATCAGGCAAGCAGAGGAAGAAGCTGATTATAAAATGGAAAGTTTCATCTACCCAGTGCAACTTATTCTTAAACCAGTGCATGGGGGTGGGTTTTTATTTTTAAGGGACATATGTTCTCTGTACGGGAGTCTGCATGTGATCCCATGAATGGAGATTGCTCACTTTGGCAACAGGAGTATTCTCAGCAGGGCTTAGCTGAGACAGACCAAAGGCATAGAAGTAGGGAAGCACAGGTTTTTCTCCCAAGTACCTTCAGACTTGAGGAGCAGTAAATACATGGTGAGGCTTGCAGGGCACAGCCTCTGCATGGTACCTTTGTCTCTCTCTTAGTCAGGTTTTAAACTTCTCTGAACTACCTGGGCACCTGGTGGCTCCCTTGGTTAAGTGTCTGCCTTCGGCTCAGGTCATGATCTCAGAGTCCTGGGATAGAGCCCCTCATTAGGTTCTCTGCTCAGTGGGGAGCCTCCTTCTCCCTCTCCAGTCCTTCCTCCTCCTTGCTCTCTCTCTCTCTCTCTCAAATAAATAAAATCTTAAAAAAAAAAAAAACCCCAACCCATCTCGCTGAACTACATACAGCCACTTCGTCTTCAAACTGGAAAAATCTCAGCTCTTGCCTCAAAGGGCCTTTGGGAGGATAGATGAGATGGTGGACACAAAGACCTAGGACTCAATAATTGGGAACCAAAATTGTTATTGCCAACTCACTAACAGTCCCGAGAGGTTGGTGTGATTTATAGGGGAGAAAACAGGGAAAGGGGTAAGTAAATGATGAGGATCTGAAACAACTGGAAAGTGGCAAGGCAGTAATTGGAAGCCAGGAGGGCTGGTTCCAGAATTTTCCTCTTTCCACCTGCATGCTCCAAGGTCAAGCACATTCAACAGGAAGCTTCAAAGCTTTGACTTTGTGTGTCACACAGGCTCTATACTGTGTGCAGACTCCATCTCTAGGCATGTAGAATAGAAACTGGTGGCTTACCTTTTCCCCTTTTAGACCATGTTTTACCCAATCCAAGATACTACCTATGGCAGATTAAGTCATTATTCACATTCCCCCGTTCCCTGTATTCAAGTGTGGAATGTACTTCCCAGCACCCTGACTTTCGGCTTTCATGTGACTTCCTTGGCCAATGGATGTTAGCAGATATGACTTGAACAGAAGCTAGAAATAAGCTTGCTCAATTGGGTCTATGACAATAACAAAACCCACTATTTTGCTAAACCCAGAAGAATGAGAGAGGCATGAGGAACAGAACTGAACCCACTTAATCTCAGCTGAGATTGGCCAAACCCCAATTAACCTACAGACACTTGAGCAATGGAGAAATACTTATTGAAATTTGCTGAGTTTAGGGCAGCTTGTTGCATAGTGTTATGGTGAAAATAGCTGATCAATACATGATCTATTATAAGATGCACTATTATTTTTGAGCCACAAAGAAGGAAAAACCCCTGCCAATTAAATTAAGACATAATTGTACATTACATCCCCAGTTCAGAGATGTTAAAATGTGGACGAAAAATGTCCCTCTTCAATATGATAAAATATGATATTAAGAAATTGCTGAGGAGTATCTAGCATACTTGATAAATATTTGTGCAAATTTCTGATTTCTATGGGTGTTAGATTTACCCACACAGCTGGCCCATCAGACTTATAACAAGTCTATTAACCTTTAGCTAACCATTCTTCCCTTGAGTCATGCTGTCTAGTTCCTTGCTACTCAAAGTGTGGTGGTCCTTGTACTAGCATCATCAGCATTACCTAGGAGCTCCTTAGAAAGCTAGAATCTTGGGTCCCACTCAGACCTCCTGAAGGAGAATCTGCATTTTAACACCCCCAGGTGATTCATTACACATTGAAGCCCGAGATGCATTACTCTAGCAGTCCCCTTTCCCCTATTAAAAACAATAACAACAACAAAATAGTTCTCCAGAAAGAAATCTTTGAAGTGGCTCAATTAGAAGCCTACTTCCCTTGCTACAGGTTTGAAACAAAACTTTGACACATGCTAGCAATCGCTTCATCTCGGAAAATTCTTTAAGCACATCAGTAGCAGACATTGTCACCCTTTGAGGCCACTCTGCTAGCAATGAGTCTCCCATTACCTGAATCTGCCTCCATCCTGAGGGCCCTACAGGAAACTAGGACTGAACAGCATCAAAAGCAGCCCCACCTCCCTTTACAGGGGCGTTGCAAGAAGCTGCGGAGTTCTGGAGAGTTGGGGGGAGTAGCAAAGGGAACTCATGTTCACCCTTTCTATTATGGGGGGCCTGGGATTAACCACTGCAAATCACCTTGCTAAAAACCAACAGCCCATATATACCTTAAAAAAAAAACCAAACCTAACTTTTAATGGTATTATGGCTCTGCATCCAGCTGGTTTTCACTCACATTTTCCGTCTTTGCCTGCAAGAAATATGAGGCTATAAAGCCAGGAGTGCTTCAACGGGAAAGGCTGAATGACATTAAAATGAACAAACACTCCTGGCAATCTGATTTCAGGGATGTCCTGCTCTCAAAGACAGGAATTGCCTACACGGGAAATTTTCACTTAACAAATTTTACTGTTTTCAAATAATAGCAAATAAATCAGTTTCTTTTCAGTTTGTGGAGGCTGAAGACTTGGAGAGCCCTCTTCATCTGGCTGGCTCAAGCCTTGCTTTATCAGCCCATCCAGACATACTGATTTCAGAGGGGGAGAGAGCCAACCTGATGGAAAGAAGGGATCTGAAACGCCATCCTTAAATTCTTGAATTTTCAGGCAACCCATACAGGCAAATTAATAACGCAGCCCCAGTTCAAATGCACCCAGCAAATATTTTGCATTTAAATTCCCGCATTAGAATGCCCTGTTTATACAATAACTTAATAAATCTAGCCTGGCTGCCAAATTGACAAGAAGGTGAGAATCATTCATTAAAATGCAAATGCAATTGAGATGAAATTTGGAATACATTTATTACAGCAATTGAACTTCAGTCAACTGTAGTCACAACACAGATTTTGAACTGCCTTTCAGACAAAAGGACGTGTTGTAGTATTCCCCCCACCACCACCCAAGTTAATATCTTTGTCAGCATGCAAATTAAAGCCATTTCCTGAGTGCTAATGATTTGCAATGGAGGATTTCACTCTTCTTTATAGGACAAGATTGCCAGAGATAAAGGTCAACTGCATACACAAAAGATTGCACTGGTAGCATATTGTGTATACAGCAAATTGATGGCAAACATATTCTGAGTGCTTATTGCAACCACATTCTTATTAAATCACATCCGACCATCTCTTTACCATCCCTGGGTCATTTGCTAATTGTAATGTCCAACAATGGGAGATTTGCCGAGTCAGGATTTCACCTCTCAGATCAAAAGTTTCAGATGGATCTCTCTCCTTCCTGAATGACTCAGCCCCCAAAGAAGTCCCTTTTGTGGGTTCCTTTTGATCATAAAGCAGATGGAAAAAAAAACATGGCTGGGACTTGATCCTCAAAGGAGACGTCATTATTTATCTGCTTCAGTTTTATTCTCTCTGGCTCCTTTGCAAAAGTCATGTGGCATTTCCGAGGTGTGGGTACAGTATGTGTGCACCTAGCAGACACCATTTAAAATTTACTTTTTAATTTTAAAATTTTAAAATTTAAATTCAATTTGCAAACATATAACACCCAAGGCTCATGACATTATGTGCCCTCCTTAATGCCCATCACTCAGTTACCCTATGCTTCCACCTACTTCCCCTCTGCAACCCTTTGTTTCCCACAGTTAGGAGTCTCTCATGGTTTGTCTTCCTCTCTAATTGTTCCCCACTCAGTGACCCCTTTCATTATGGTCCCTTTCACTATTTCTTATATTCCACATATGAGTGAAACCATATGATAATTGTCTTTCTCAGACTGACTTATTTCACTCAGCATAATACCCTCCAGTTCCATCCATGTAAATGGTAGTAATATTCTGATGGCTGAGTAATATTCCATTGTGTGTGTGTGTGTATATATATATATATATATATATATATATATATATATATATATCTCACATCTTATCTATTCATCTGTCGAAGAACACTGTGGTTCCTTCCACAGTTTGACTATTGTGGACATTGCTGCTATGAACACTGGGGTGCAGGTGTTCCATTGTTTCACATCTGTATCTTTGGGGTAAATACCTGGTAGAGCAATTGCTGGGTTGTAGGGTAGCTCTATTTTTAAAAAAGATTTATTTGTTTGTTTGTTTGTTTACTTATTTATTTATTTGAGACACAGAGACACAGGCAGAGGGAGAAGCAGGCTCCCTGCAGAGATCCTGCTGTGGGACTTGATCTGGGGATCCGGGATCAGGCCTGAGCCCAAGGAAGATGCTTAACCACTGATCCACTCAAGTGTCCCAGCTAGTTCTATTTTTAACTTCTTGAGGAACTTCCACACTGTTTTTCAGAGTGGCTGCACCAGCTTGCATTCCCGCCAACAGTGCAAGAGGGTTCCCCCTTTTGCCACATCCTCGCCAACATTTGTGTTTTCCCATCTTGTTAATTTTAGCCATTCTAACTGGTATAAAGTGGTATCTCATTGTGTTTTTGATTTGTATTTCTCTGATGACAGGTGATACGGAATATTTTTTCATGTGCTTGTTGGTCATGTGTATGTCTTCTTTGGAGAAATGTCAGTTCATGTCTTCTATCCATTTCTTGACTGGATTATTTGATTTTTGGGTGTTGAGTTTGGTAAGTTCTTTATATATCTTGGTTACTAGCCCTTTATCTGATATGTCATTTGCAAATATCTTCTCCCATTCTGTAGGTTGCCTTTTAGTTTTGTTGACTGTTTCCTTTGCTGTGCAGAAGCGATTTATCTCGACGAAGTCCCAAGAGTTCATTATTGCTTTTGTTTCCCTTGCCTTCATAGATGTATCTTGCAAGAAGTTGCTGTGGTCAAGGTCAAAAAGGTTGCTGCCTGTGTTCTCCTCTAGGATTTTTATGGATTCCTGTCTTAAATTTAGATCTTTCATCCATTTTGAGTTTATCTTTGTGTGTGGTATAAGAAAATGGTCCAGTTTCATTCTTGAGCATGTGGCTGTCCAATTTTCCTAATACCATATAAATGAAAAGACTGTCTTTTTTCTATTGGATATTCTTTTCTGCTTTGTTGAAGATAAGTTGACCGTAGAGTTGAGGGTCCATTTCTGGTTTTCTGTTCAGTTCCATTGATCTATGTGTCTGTTTTTGTGCCAGTACCATATTGTCTGGATGATCACAGCTTTGTAATACAGTTTGAAGTCAGGCATTGTGATGCGCCCAGCTTTGGTTTTCTTTTTCAACATTCCTTTGGCTATTCAGGGTCTTTTCTTGTTCCATACAAATCTTAGGATTATTTGTTCCAACTCCATGAAGAAAGTCCATGGTATTTTGATAGGGATTGCACTGAATGTGTAAATTGCCCTGGGTAGCATAGACATTTTCACAGTATTTATTCTTCCAATCCATGAGCATGAAATGTTTTCCCATCTTTTTGTGTCTTCCTCAATTTCTTTCATAAGTGTTCTGTACTTTTTAGAAAACTCTTGGTTGGATTTATTCCTAGGTATCTTATGGTTTTTGGTGTAGTTGTAAATGGGATTTATTCCTTAATTTCTCTTCCTTCAGTCTCATTGTTAGTGTATAGACATGCAACTGATTTCTGTGCATTGATTTGTATCCTGCCATGTTGCCTAGCACATACCATTTGAGTTCCAAGAAGGCACAACATAGAGTTGTCTTTGGCCACAAGAAAGTGTGCTGTTTAGGATAGCTCTAGGATGGCAAAAAGCAGTGTGTTTCACCTGTAAAATGGAGAGATTACTTTTGTCCCCTTTTCCCTCTTCATGTCCATCAACTGATCATGAAGTGATGCCAACTCTACTTCTTAAATATCACCTGACTGTCTTCCTTCCTGTTGCTGCCATCTGAGTCAGAAACCATCATTCGTTGCCTCTGTTACTCCAAGTAGCTTCCTGGTCTTTCCACTTCACAACCTGTGTCTACCTTTTAAAAAGATCCATAGAGCTCTTTCTAAAATGCAAACCTCATCATTCCCATCAGAGTGCTCCAGGCCCTTCCATGGCTTTCCACTGTCTTTTGGACAAAATCTAGACTCTTCATGGCAGGAAGGTTGTCTAGGATATGGGCTTTATCTTGATTGGAAGTAGAATATGCCATCCCTAAATATGCCTCTGTGGCATATTGATTATTTTGAATTAAAATTACTTAAAGATACAGCCAGTGCGAGGAGGACACTCTGACCCTCCTTTGTCCCCCTGAGAGTAGGAAATAAATCTCCCTTGTAAAAGGTATCCTCCCTGTACCAGGAGAAAGAAAGGTGTCCTTACTGATGTGGGAAAGAAAGGCAGAAGAAAACTTACTAAATTTCCTTACTACCTACAGCCCATGGATAAGTTCTTAAAACAGGCAGAGTGACATTCCTCTTAGAAACTCAACTGCCTCGATATTAATACTTTGCTAAGGGCAAAAGGCAATCTTAGCCCAATCCTCAGGATTCTGTATGTCTACTTTAACATAAAAATTCCTTGGAAACTTCCTATATCTCTACCACCTCCCCACAAGATACGTATTGGTGATCAACCCTCAAGCATATGACCTATCAATATATATCTGAAAGGTCTCATGACTCGGATTTTATTAGATAGTAATAAATGACCCTTTCCCAACAATAGCTAGCCCCTCGAGGTCCTGGAAACTTTGCCTCCAGATTCTTTAGAGACTTACACTATCCTTAACCCCTTCCCAATTTAAAAGTATATAATGGGCCACTGCTCATGACCCTGGTGCAGCTCTTTCTGCCCATGGATCCTGTCCCCGTGCTTTAATAAAACCACCCTTTTATACCAAAGACATCTCAAAAATCCTTTTCTAGCCATTGGCTTCAAAACCTAACATCTTTTCCACATCACTTATCACCAGAGAGGAAATTCTCTAGTGGAGAAGGCTGTGTGAACAACCCTTGTTGCTTCTCCACTAATTTGCTACCCCAGACCCAAATCCCTTGCTCATGTCAGTTCTCCACAAATGTGTTGTTTCTTTGTTCAGAAGGTATCAAAAGTGTCTGCTTTGGGTACTTCTGGGTCTCGTATTTCTATGGATACCTGTATATACAAACTTAAATTGTGGTTTGGTTTTGGTTTGGCTTTGCTCCTGTTAATCTGTCTCTTGTCAATTTAATTATTAGACCAGCCAAAGAACCTAGAAGGAAGGAAGGGGAAAGTTTTCCTGCCTAGCAATCTATAACCACTTATCCAGCCATTTCTTTGTGATTCTCTACCCCTTAAAATTGCACATGATTTTGCTTCTTCCTGCAGTAACTGCTGCTTCTTCACTTGGCTGATTGCTGTTTGTCCTTCAAGGCTTGAGAAAAATTGTCAACGGTCCACCATTCAATCTCATACTCCCCTACTCCCCCAGCTCCAGATTAGTTCAAGTACCTCCTCTGGGATCCCCCCATCCTGCTGCTTGTGCTCATCTGCTCCCCATTATTGCATTTATCACACTATATGGTAATGCCCTATTTTTTGGTCTGCTTTTCCTACTAGACTGTGGCGCTCCTTAAAGGCAGTGCTTGGCAGAGAGAGCATAGGCGATCAACACTTGCTGGTTTTCCTTCTCTGCCTCCTTTCCTTCTTCTAAGGGCAGAAAGTGATGGTTACCTGCCAAATATTCTTTTCCCCAGCTTCCTTGGTAACAAACCACATTATCTTGGGCATCCAAAGGCCTAGATTAAAAAAAAGTCAACAAAATGAAGCAACACCACACAAAACTGTATTTTCCAGTTCCCCTGGCAGATGGGACAGGCCAGTGAGTGGAAATGGGAGTCATTGGGAGGAACTTCTGGGAAAACTCTTTGAAGGGAGTTAATACAGCTGGGGGCCTATACCCTTTGGCCTTTTCCTCCCTCTTCCTTCCTCCTGAGACTTAGCTGTAATGGCTGCAGCCCTAGCAGCTATTGTGTGAGCATGAGGAAATGCTGCAGATGGAAGCCAGTATTTAGGATAGTGGATTAAAAGGCAGAAGGAACCTGGGCCCTAGGCCGTAAGTGACCATGAAGCTACTGTATTTGTACTTCCTTCAGAAGGTAAACCTCTTTTTAAAAAAAAAAAAATTTATTTATTCATGAGAGACAGGGCAGAGGGAGAAACAGGCTCCATGCAGGGAGCCCAACACAGGACTTGATCCCGGGACTCCAGGATCATGCCCTCGGCCAAAGGCAGGCACTAGACCGCTGAGCCACACAGGGATCCCAAGGTAAACCTCTTTTATGTGAGATGGGTAAGTCTTTACCTTGATTAAGTCTTGATAGCCTCCAGCTTTGGTCATTATGTAGCAGAATGTAGTCCCAGCTGAGTCTCTTTCTCTCTCCGTCCCTTTTTTCCCCTGACTAAATTGTCATGATTCTCACCTTTAATTTTTTTATATAAAGATGTTTATTTTATTTATTTTGTTTATTTTGAAGATTTAATTTATTTCTTTGAGAGAGGGAGAGAGCACGTGCTCATGAGTGGAGCGGGGGTGGGGGGGCGGGCAGAGGGAGAGAGAGAGAAGCAGACTACCCCGCTGAGTGGGGATCCCCACAGGGGGCTTGATTCCAGAACTCTGAGATCATGATCTAAGCCAAAGGCAGACACTTAACTGACTGAGCCACCCAGGTGCCCCATGATTCTCACCTTTAAAATGCCATCATCCTTGTCTAAATCACTGGCCATGAACTAGGGAAAGAGGTTGGGGGAGGTTAGTTTGGATGGTGGGAGACAGGTATGGAAACTTAGAAGCATGGCATTCTGCCAAGAGAAGTAGATCTCAGAGAGTCTCCACTGAGGGTGTCAGGGCAGTGAAGAAACAGATACAGGAGAGTCTGAGCCTGTAGGAGTGAAGGCTGTGACTAGGCAGGGCAGGCAGGGCAGTGGCTGTAGCTGAAGAGAAGCCATTCCTGTTGGGGGAGGTAAAAAGATGTGCCTGAGGGATCCCTGGGTGGCGCAGCGGTTTAGCGCCTGCCTTTGGCCCAGGGCGCGATCCTGGAGACCTGGGATCGAATCCCACGTCGGGCTCCCGGTGCATGGAGCCTGCTTCTCCCTCTGCCTGTGTCTCTGCCTCTCTCTCTCTCTCTCTGTGTGTGTATGACTATCATAAATAAATAAAAATTTAAAAAAAAAAGAAGATCCCTTCTAAAAAAAAAAAAAAAAAAAAGATGTGCCTGAGCAAGGTGCTGAGCTAGAGACTCAAATACGCATTATCTCCTTGAATCCTCACAACTTCCCCAGGAGGTAGGTAGTTATCCTCATTTTGCTGAGGAGCAAACTAAGTCTCAGAGGGCCAAGTGGTCTAACCATAGGTTAGTAAGTGGTAGAGATGGAATTTAAACCCAGGTGGGGGATCCCTGGGTGGCACAGCAGTTTAGCACCTGCCTTTGGCCCAGGGCGTGATCCTGGAGACCTGGGATCGAATCCCACGTCAGGCTTCCGGTGCATGGAGCCTGCTTCTCCCTCCATCTATGTCTCTGCTGCTCTCTCTCTCCCTGTGTGTGACTATCATAAATAAATAAAATAAAAAAGAAATAAACCCAGGTGGTTTGAACCAAAGTGTTGCATGAGGAAAATGTACCAGTTTTGGAAATGATCTGTTCTAGTTTTAACTGGCTACCATTTCCTTATCTCTTGGTGTCTATGACTTTGGATGAGTCACCATCCCCTCTTCCAGATGTACTTGTTCTCTTCTGTTGAACTGGAATAAATGAAAACCTATTCTAGGACATTGTTGAAACCACACGTGGGAGACAGTGTGGTGCTTGGCACCTTAGAGATATTAAGTAAATAGTAGCAATCATGGTTTTCATCATCACCGTCCAAGCCATGACTGGTTGCTGTTACAACTCTCTGGCTGTGCACACAGCCAGGGGGATGGTTTGGCTCTAAGCCCTGCAAGGCTTCTGGGAAGTGGCACTTGGTTCAAGAGGTGAGCTTAGGAGGTTCTATTCTTGGAGGGTGGTGGCAGGAACAGTGTAATTAGACCACAATTATTTTGGGATTTGGTAAATTGCATTATGCAGTAATTCATAAAAAGGTCCGTGCTTCAGTTGCCCATAGTGGTGGTGGGAAAAACACTTGGTTATCATGTAAGTAATGAAATTTATTAAGCTAAAGGGCCAGGGAATTAACCTCTGCTCTGCTGAATAAGAAATTACATGCAGAAGCCTTCTAATTATTTTAAGTGGTTTTCTTTTCTGGGTTCTTCCTTTATTTAATCTCTATCTCAAATCTTCAGTAAAAGAAAAAAAGAAGGAAGACAAAGGGGAAAGGAGAGAGATGAGGAGGGGGGAGAAAGAAGATGGAAAGAAGCATCTAAGGAACCCATATTACAGCCCAGGTGGATGTTTCAGAGGGAGACTGCTGAACAGTGAATTCAAATCAAACCTATGGGTTTAGGTGAAAGTGGGATGTACTTTAATGTCAGTTAAAAAGCTAGGTTCTGTGGTGCCTGAGTGGCTCAGCTGGTTGAGTGACCGACTCTTCCTTCGGCTCAGGTCATGATCTTAGGGTTGTGAGATCAAGGCCCACATCAGACTCCACACTCAGCGGGGAGTCTGTTTGGGATTCTCTCCCACCCCCGCAGCTTCTCATCTGATCACAAACACACACACTCTCTCTCTCTCTCTGAAATAATTAGATAGATAGATGATTGATAGATAGATAGATAGATAAAAATCTTAAAAAAAAAAAAAAGCTAGGTTCTAATTCTCACTCTACCAGCAACTGGCTGTGTGACATAGGCAGAATAATGAACCACTCTGTTCTATCAGCTAGGGAGAACCATCACCACTACCATAACCATCATCACCGCAGCTAGAACATGAATAATTACTATGTGCCAGGAACTATAGACTCAACAGCTCCTAGGCTCTTTAACTTCTTTAAACAATTCCACAAGGCAGGTAGTAGTAATAGCTGCATTTTACAGTAAGGAATCGAAGTACAGAGCGGTTCAGTGACCTCTTGTGAGGTTACCCAGCTGGGGCGGAGTGGAGGCTTGCACCTGTCCTGCTCACCTGTTCTCTGAGATAATAGTGTCTTATCCAACTTGTTATGAAAGCCGAAAAATGAAGAAATAGATGTGAAGGCATTTAAAGAAGAGGTCATGCGAATGCCAACTGCAGTGGGAAACCGGAGATTCAAAACTGCTTTGTGAAGAGGAAGGATCAATCCTTCCCACCTAATCACAGTATTGCTAATTGCTAGGGCCACAATCAGAGAAGCTAACCCTCTCATCAGCACAGGGCACGCAAGTGTATGCATGCACACACACAGAGGAGGAGGTGAGGAGTGAAATTGAGCTGCAAAGAAGCTGTGCCTCTATTTAAAAACAGTTTCAGAATTTGGGCTAAACTCATCTCTAGAAATTAAATTGCTTGAAGGTATTCACCATATCACACTTCACCACATCTCTTTTACCCCTTCCCATTCTTTGGCACACGATAAGAATATATATATAAATATCATTTTTGATTGCCAATTTTAAAAATGGCTAGTTGACTCAGTGAATTTAAAAAAAGAAGAAGAAGAAGATGAAGAAGGGCTGTGTTGATTATTTGATCCCTGTTGGAGGTCAGTTCTCTTATCTGTCTCTAGAATTAGAGACCAGCATTTTCAGGCAACATTTCTCATTGACTCCCAAATTGACTGTTAGTATTTACCTAGTCTAAATCTCTTCACTGCTTGCTGATCCCATTTTTATGTATCCTGCCTACTTTTGAATACAATTCATTCGATTCCTTCCTTCCTGACATCCTTATTGGACATGAACTGTATACAAGGGTGCGATGTGAGGCCAGAATCAAAGGATTTGCATTCTAGTTGGTGTCTGGTGTCTACAGCTTGGCCTTGGGAATTGTCCTGCCCCGAGTCAGAAGCTAGACTGAGTATTTTTGGAGGTGAGAAGTCTGTTGGGGAGAGCTCTAAACCCTCGTTTTTTCAAATAAAGAAACAGGTGCGGAGAGGAGAGGTAATTATATGCCAAAATCAGAGGCAGAGCCAAGATGATGATGGGGTCTCTGGATTCCCAGTCCAATGCGCTGTGTCTAAACCCTCTGCCACCTCAGGCACCACTCAAAGAGCTGAAAAGCATGACGTGTTTAGCTGGGGGTTTGATATTTGAAAATCTTGGCATGACCCAAATGTTTTTGCTTCTTAGCTCTGCTCCTCTGATATTTTGGTCCTCCATGGTGCACAGAGCCACCTTCCTCAGCATGAGGATGAACTTCTTGTGAAAAATGTACCTACTGCTCTGCTCTGTTAAGTCCTCCAATGACTCCCTTCTGTCCTCACTGCTTTGTCTCAGGGCTCTACCCCTCTGTGGGGCTAAGTCCCAAAGTCTTCCGTCCTGGTCACCATGCTCTAATATTGGGCTGTCATCATGTCTCCTCTGGGTATCTGCTCCTCCCTCTTCACTGACATCTCTGCCTTGGAGCTCTTCTCCTCTTCTTTCCAATATTGCCTATTATTTCCAGAATTCCCAGGGTAGCCCCTGAGGCTTTGCATGAGCTGGATTTGTCCCATCTCCTTGGTCTCTTCCTTGTCAAGTGACACTCTAGCAATACTGAGCTGCAAGACCATGCTCTTCCTCATCTCAGTTCCTTTGCTCATATACTCCTCTGCCTAGAAGGCTCTTTCCTTCTTCACCTACCTACCTTTTACTTGTCCTTCAGAACTTGCTCAGGTAACCCCACCCCACCCTAGAAGTCACCTTGGCTTTTCCCAAGCTGTATTAGGCACCCCCGAGCTGCTTGCTGACTGACTTGTCTGTCCATGGATTTCCTCCTCCCACCCCAACACCAGACTGAGCTCCCCAAAGGCGGGGCCGATTTCTAGATGTTTTCTCTCTCCCTAGAACCAGCACAAAGGAAATCCTCGTAAAATATTGATTGCATGAATAACTAAATCATTTGACATTCCTGTATTTCAGAACCTAATTAAATACATGCCGACTTTCTGGCACATAACAACACCAACACCCAATTTTGATGTGGTCCATTCACATTCTCCTTGGATGGAGCAGGCATATAGAACCGTCTGTGCAGAAGCTGAATCATCCAAACAGGAAAGAGATAAATGGATGCCTTTGAAATATATATATTTTTTTCCAACTGGGAGCTAGAATATAGCTGTGTTCTAAGTGATCAAATGAAACAGGCTCCCCATGTGCCTCTCAGGAAAGTTATTTCCTTAGCTTGTAATGTGGTCTCTGACCTACCTATGCCAAATGACTACAAGTGGTGTTTAAATCCCCCGAAGGAAGCCACCTCCAGCATCTAATATCAGGTTACACAGTATGTACATGTTGTGCTTTGATTGAATTTCCTGGACTTTGCAAGTTGTATGTGACCTCACTGTTCACACATATGTATACACAAACCCTTGTGCACACACCATCCTGCCCCCCAGAAGTCGCCTCGGACCTTGTAAACATCCTGACATGCAAACATGGTGATGGTGACCTGAACTGGCCATATCATCAGAGGACGTGGACCAAGGAGGCTGCCAACCTCACTGGCTTCTATGTGGTTAAAAGGTGCTTTGGCCGAGGGCTACTCTTTAATGAATGTGAGTCAGCATTTGTATGAGAAGACTGCATCTCTTCTGGAAGAAGAAGAAAAACCTGCCAAGTGTCAACAAACAGTTCTACATGCATCCCAATTAGGGTGATTTCTGGAAGGGAGCAGAAGCCCACCACAGCTCGGTTTCTAGGCAACTGCTATAGGAGTTCTGAACCTCACTGGGGACAGAATATGAGCAAGTGTGCGTGTACCAGAGTCTAATGTGCTTCCTCCTGCTCCCCTCAACTCCCCACCTTCCTTCTTGTCTGTTTGCCCCCTCATATTTACAAGCAAATTATGACTTAGAGGGGGAGGGCAGAAGATGCTAAATATCCATGAAGTCCAAAACCCTGGGGAGGACTGAGTCTTGGAAAATCATCCTAATGTTAGCCATTATTTACCAGAGCACTTTCTGTGTGGTGGGCTGGGCCCTCGTGCCTCTCCCCGGGTTAGCTCGTTGAATCCCTCTACTAGCCCCATGAGGCAGGCACTATAATTTCAAAGATGGGGAAAGTGAGGCTGACAGAAATTGAAGCCTAAAAGTCACCCAATGAGAAAGTGGCAGTGTCAGGATTTGCACTCTGGTCTGTCTTAACTGCTGTGCTCCTCAGCACACAGGTGCTGACAAAACAGAAGCTTGATCGGCTTTCAGCTCTGAGATAAACTGGTTGACTATTTTTTTTAAAGGCATGCAAACCCCACCCTACAATACAATACATATTATTACCTATTGTGCTTAATGACTAAATGGAATGGAAGGATTGTTTTTCATGGACCTGCCAGGGTGGACATAAAAAATTCATTAGCAGGGTGAGAGGCTTTTTTTCTAGAGCATACCGGCAATCTCCAAAGCACTCTTGGCTTCTAATTGGAGATAGATCACAGACAATGGAATAAGGCACAAGACTACCAGCCTGTGATCTTTGGACCCGTGTTCTCCTGCCTGATTGTTCTTCGAGATGACTTACTGGAGACAGGGAACACTCCTCAGGAATTTGCAATGGCTACTTCACTAAGCATCAGGACAAGGGGAGGGGTCTGAGGGGTTGGTGCCATTGGCGTGTGTGTGCATTGGGGTGGTGGTCAAAGGCTCCCCTTCTGGATTTACAACTTGGGTCTTGCCTGTCACCATAAGAAGCAGCTCCTAGTGGCCCCCTGATCATAGGATGGTTGTCTGCTGCTGCTTGTCCTTGTCATAGTACATTAAGAGGTATCCCAAAAGGTGTGAAACCTCTGCCCAGGACCACAGGCCAGCTGTCTCCCATTCACTCAGGGTCCGCTGAGCCGCATCAGCCTGAAAGCTGTTCCTGTCACTGTTTGGTCCCTGGGGTTAAGCTGTCATCTCTCATCTTCCTCTCATGTTTGAGATGACCTTACATCAAGTCCTAGCCTGGTCCCTGACACAGAGCAAGAACTTAGTAAAAGATGTCTATAGTCACCCAGCCTTCCAGGTCCTGTCCTGACTGTGACCATGTGCATAATATTTTCTCTGCCTGGGATACGTCCCCCTACACCCTCTATATGTTTTACCTGGTCTTTTTCTATTCCCTTTTCCAGGCCAACCACTGCCAGTAAGTACAAAAATCAAAGACCTATGATGGATATTGCAGGTAAAGGTACATGAGCCTGAACACATGCCTTTTGAGGCTGTATGTAGTCTTCCAACCACCAGAGACACTCTTACCAATAATCTGGTCTGTGATTCATTCTCTCTCTCTCTTTCTCCTCCTCCTCCTCCTCCTCCTCCTCCTCCTCCTCCTCCTTCTTCTTCTTCTTCTTCTTCTTCTTCTTCTTCTTCTTCTTCTTCTTCTTCTTCTTCTTCATCTCTTCCTCCATATACACACTTCCTCCCCTAAGCCCTGAGAGCTCTTTAAGCTATTATTTTTATCTTTCTATGACTACCAATAAAGGGCTGCTCAATTGTACAACCCAAGGGCGTTATGAACATTGTATTCTACAAATGGCCTTTTGGGGGCACTATTCCCTTGGAGCACAAACTGTGAATGGTGCCCCTGGAATTGTACAAGGGGCAGATGCGCTCTGAACATATACTGTCTCCCTGCAAGTCTTTATGCTTCCCTGAAGCTTTCAGGAAAAGTTCACAGGATCAAAGTGTGGCTTTGCAGCTACTGTGCACTTTGGGCTGTCTCAGGGCAGGGATGGGGGGATTCAGATTCCTGCTTTAAGTAGTCGTTTGGATCTTGTTCTATTGAATAGATTCCTGGAAAAGCTCTTCTGATTTAAAGATTATCTTGCAAGGGGTGCCTGGGTGGCTCAGTTGGTTAAGCATCTGACTCTTGATTTCGGCTCAGGTCAAGATCTCAGGGTCGTGAGATCAAGCTGCTGCATTTAGGCTCCATACTGAACCTGAGCCTGCTTAATATTCTCTCTCTCTCTCTCTCTGCCCCTCCCCCTCTTGTGCTCTCTCCCTCTAAAAAAGGGGAGGATTATCTTGTAAAATAGTATTCTAATTGATTTTTTTTAAACTTTGCATCTACCTGCTGCCAGGAAACTCTTGTCTGGAGCTAGTCTGACCGAGAATGATTCCTAAAGCTAAACACACAGTCAGATGTGCTGAAGGGCCAGGCCATGCATTTTCTTTAAACGGCACCACTGGGACTGACAGGGCAGCCCAAAACATTCAGAAATTCCTGACCCTCAAACTTTGTCTGCTTCAGACACACCCCAAGAGAACTTGCTGAAACATCATTAGACTCTTCTCAGGCTCTTCGATTTGGCTGTCCTGCATTTTTTTCAGCTCAGGGAAGAAAAGTGCTGCTGTGAGCATTCTTGCTGACTTTACTCTTGTTTTTGTGGGAAATTTTGAGGAGATAAAGTCCAGGTAAGTTTCTAAGGGGCCCACCTGATCTGGTGGTATATGACAAGGTGTGGCTGTGGTGGGGTTTGATTTTGGGGAAATGTTTCACTTCACGTCATTGCCCATCTGTTAAAATGATTTATCTAACATATTTGGGCTTCACCAAAAAAAAAAAAAGGAAAGAGAAAGAAAGAAAGAAGGAAAGAAAAAGAAATTGTGCTCTCCGTGTAAATATTTTTTTTGCAAGAAAAGGGCCAGAAAATGCCTTTGGTCAGACAGTTGGGCAGCTTCCCTCAGATTGAACAGGGATCATTGAACATCCTGGAGCCCCTAAAGGTAACCTCCCATGTGTAGGTAAACTGACTGGGGGAAGACATCTGTTGAAATCCTATGGGTTTTGAGAGCTATGATGATCAATGAGTTATCAGCAAAGAATGGCCAGTATGGTCTGGGAGATCTTGGAGGACCCATACTCTACAGAGACACCTTGTGGTAGTGAGAAGCAATAGCAGCAGACACGCAGTGAGCATTAGCTCTCTCCTCTGAGTGTGTGTGCACACACTCTGTTTCTCTCCAAAGGGAGAAGTGAAGCTCCTAGAGTGAGACGCTTGACTTCCTGAGACATTTCATGTGATGGTTAACTGGAAAAATAAAAGATGTTTGACTTCAATTTGTAGCCTCTTTTATATTACAAAATACATGGTTCGATGATGTAGTTGTTTATTTTGTTCTCGGTGGTGAGATTGTGGGTATGGAGGAAGGACATAGGTTGATAGGTTGGTTCAGTTGTCATCCATCCTTTTCTCTCTCCACTGATTCAAGCTGCTTACTCCACTTCCAGTAAAAGTAATAGTAATATGAAGATCCCTAATAATGATCCCTAATAATGATCAGTCTCTTTGTCTCTCCAGGTAAAGAGCAAACTATAGCATCTTTAACCTTCTTACAGTTCCATGCTCTCCAGCACCTGGTTTTCCAATCAGACAAGAATGAGACATCTCCAGGTCCCCTCACAGGTGATAAGAAAATCTCACCAGGGCAGCCCCGGTGGCGCAGCAGGTGCTGGCACCGCCTGCAGCCTGGGGTGTGATCCTGGAGGCCGGGGATTGAGTCCCATGTCGGGCTCCCTGCATGGAGCCTGCTTCTCCCTCTCCCTCTGCTTGTGTCTCTGCCTCACTCTCTCTCTCTCTGTGTCTATGAATAAATAAATAAAATCTTAAAAAAAAAAGAAAATCTCACCTAAACAGGGGACAGAAGAACCCCAGTAGCATGGTCAAGCACTTGGGGGAGGTATACACACCAGCCATCAGGAGTATCGGCTCTTCTGGTTGTATTGTGTATTTAGCACTTAAGCAATCCAAGTACATGATATATGCATCTTAACTCATTTTATTTTTATAACTGCCCTGTGAAGAAGTTTTAATTATTATCCTCATTTTACAGATAAGGGCAATGAGACTCTAAGATAGGTCGTTTGCCCACTTTAAACACCTTATTGGGGGCAGAGCCAGGATTCATGCTGGTTCCAAAAGTCATGACACATTATACTATCTGTCAGTACATTATTAGGTCAGGTGAAGTGCAGGTGCCTGGGAAACTGGTTTTAAAGATGTTTCTTGTTCTTAGCCACTTCTGGCATAGAGTCATGAGGAAATTAATACCTGTTGAAACATATTTACAAGCATTAATTTTGGAATAACAGGGTTTAAGTTGCCTGCTATTTTTATTATTGTTATTGCTTTGTGCTCCTGTGGGTTGTGGGTTGCACAAATGACACAGTGTCACTTTCCTCACAGTGGGCTGCCAGATGAGTTTTGGTCCAGCATCCCAAGTGTTGCTCCTGAGCACTTATTCAGGTGTTCTGAGATGAGCTTGGCAAACCTGTGAGGTTTCTGGCTTTTTAATGCAATTTTGTTTCCTTTTACTTATAAGTGAAATCAAGACTGCAAAATGTCAGTTAACACTATAGAAAAGCCCCAGGCAGAGAGAGATGTGGTCAAAGGCTATAGTCTGTTCAGAAAAATGGGAGTTTTCATTTGCATTGCAGAAGGTGAATGGGATGTAGCCACTGGCAGTAGCACATCTGGGTGCAAACAGTCTGGCTCATCCGGTGACAACAGTCACTTCTGGAGCGGCTGGGGGATTACAGGAAGTGCTAAGTACTTAGGACAAATATTTTACGTGAAGAATCCTGGGGATGGTAAATGATCTCACTGATGCAGGCTGGCTCTGCCTGTGGCTCAGCTGGACGTTGCCAGTAAATTTAGGGAGGGGGGGTTATTTCATGAATACTTTACGTTTTCATTTTGCTTTCCATAAGCTGCTTTTATTTGCTGCTGAAGATGATGCTAAAGGGAAAACGGGCAAAGTCATGTCTGAAGTATTTTCAGCCTCTTACCCTGTATTTCTTGCTTTTCTCTCTCTTAAGAGAGAAGAATATTTTGTTTTCAAACATTTTCAAATTAGCTACTTTTTAGCAACTGAAACACAGTGTAAGTCTAGAGGACTTCAGTGAAGGGTTTGGAACCTTAAAGCTGGCACACTTTAGGAATTTATCCTAAGGAACTAAGGTAATAATGATCTAACTCTGAAGATGCCCATCCTTGTTTATGTAATGGGATGAAATTGAAAATAACCAAGAAGTCCAGTGATAGGAAATGGGTTATATATATTATGCTACATTCTTACAATGGAATATTACACAGCTATTAAGATGGTTGCTATGCTTGAGTGGATATTTGATATTGAAGAATTATTGCTATTTTTTAGATGTGGTAATGTCATTGTGGTTGTGGTTTAAAAAAAGAGTCCTTCTCTAGATAATCATTTAAATATTTACAGATAAAATAATAAATGCTTCAAAATAATGAAGGAAGGTGATGTGTAAATGAAAAAAAATGGCTATGAGTTGACAATCATTGATCTTAGCAATGGGTCTATAGAGGGTAATTATATTATTCTGTCTGTCTTAATGGCTATTTGAACATTTTCTTACTAAGTTTAAAAAATGAAGTTATAGATGGACATGTATTGACTTGGAAGATGTTCATAATCTATTGGTAAGTAAAAAAAATCAGGTTACCAAACAGTTTATGCACTTATAAAAATTACATGTCCATATAGAAAAATATTGGAAGGTGATATGCCAAAATATGAATAATCATTCTTCTGTGATGTAATTGTGTGTGATTCTACTATGTATTTATATCTATTGATCTGTATTTTCTAGTTTTTTAAGATTGTTTTATTTGTGTATTTTTTAAAGTTCTTTAAAATATAGGGCTTGGGATACAGGAAGTGTCTACTAAAGCTGACCATATGCAAATTCAAAGAGCCCACAATACCGCTTTTAGGTATATTCTCAACAGAAATACATATGTTCAGTGAAACTCATGTGTAAGAGTGTTTGTTCTGTGGCGGCTCTGTTCATAATACCTTCAAAATGAAGACAGTCCAAATGTCCATCAATACTGAAATAGATATGTCATGCTATCTTTTCAGAATGGAAACTAGGTAGACATTGAGAGAGAGAGAGAGCAGACTCCATCCAGCTGAGACAGTGTGGATAAACCTCAGAAACATAGTGAGTGGAAACAACCAGGTACTATAAGAATGCCAACTATATAATTTCATTTATGTAAAGTTCAAAACAGGATAACCTGATCTCAGTCTTAGAAGCCAAGATAGCTTTTTTGGGGTGGGGGGATAGGGTGGTGACTAGGGGTTGTGGCATGAGGAGGCTTTCTGGGGCACTTTGGTAATGTTGCTTTTCTTGATGTAGGTGTGGGTTACCTGGGCGTGTTCGCTTTGTGAAAAAGTATTGAGCTGTTTGCTTAATGATTTGTGTGCTTTCCTGCATTATATTATATTTCAATAAAAACTTCCAAAAAAGTTACAGGGCTTAATGCATGCAATATCTGCTCTAAGTGGTGGATTAGTGCTTTATTGTGTAGCCTGTGGTTACATCCATTAGAGTAATGGCTTGTTCAACAATCCCCATAGGAAGAGATTTAAAATTAATATGGAAATCCAGTACTAACCGCTGATTTGCAGTCTCCACTTATGAACTATCCATCTTGATTCCCCCCGCCCAATCATATTTGCTCCAGCTCTCCCTAAAACATGACCCTCCAAGGTTCAGAACCTGGGATTACGTGTGACATTCTGCGCATCTCATGCCAAGGTCTGCCTGGAGCCCCCTGAACTGGGGACAGGAAGGAATCCATGAGCTCACGATCATATTGTAAAATAGCTACAGTTAGTCACACAGGGTACATGGATGAGGTAAGATACACATCTACGATTTATCAAGCACTTACCTACCATAGGTCAGGCACTGTTCTAAGTGCTTCACATATATTAACTCTTTTAATACTCGCAAGAGCCCTGTGAGAGGGAGAAAGTATTTATGCAATCTCCATGCTGGGGCTCAGAAAAATTAGGCAGTTTGTTCATCACTAACATGGCTTATAAGTGGTGACTAAATTCCCTGGTCTTGTCTGTTCTCAGAGCATTAGAAGAGCTAAGGGAAGGAACCGAAGCAGAAAAGGTTTTGTCTCCTTTTGTCCTCACTAAAGAAATCCCTGGAAGGGAGCACTGATTCCATCCTACAGCTGAGAAGCTGAGGTTCAGGAAGGTAAAATGACCAGAGTAGGGTCACTCCACTGGTAAGGACAGGGCTCGGACTGTTTGTCTCCAACACTGATGCTTTTTTTGTATTACAATGATCTCACAAAACTAGCTGAAAAATCAAGACTACCTTTTATTTGTTGATAATTACTCACCCATATATTCCTCACCCACATCTGTTCTCACAAATACCAGCAACAGTGGGAAGATCTTGTTTTCCCTGTATCCCATACCATAGATAAAGAAACTGAGGTCTAGAGAAATGAATTGATTTGTTCATGGCCACTTAGATAATAATTGGTAGAGCTGGGATTTGAATCCACCGCTGACTCCAATTGTTCTGATTGTATTATGTAAGCCCTCCAAGCCTTAACTATAAAACTGAGTACCTTGCCTGTGATCTAGGAGAGAATTTCAGAAAACAAGGTTTTGTGCAGACCCTTATGTAATCAAGGGTTCAAGGGTTCAAGATATTTTGGTACTTAAATTTGACAACATGGTCTTTTGGTTGAGTTCTTTTTTTTGTGGGATCCTCTGAGGTAGCCCTAGCCACAAGGAAAGGAATTAAAAAGATATTTACCCTCAGTGGAGAGCGGCACAAGAAAAGCAGAGAAGAAAACTTGCCCTAGAACTATGGTTAACTAGAGGTGTCAAAGACACACGAAGACATCAGTAAGAGAGAAAAAAAATGGGGAGGGCCTCTGGGTCACATTCAAGATGATAAAAATGCAATTAACTTGAGTCAGGTTCCTTCAGCCCACAGCAGTGACCTACCCGTTGGGCATGCGGCTGTGTTTATCAGTTCTGGGCTGAGGACCCAGGGCCAGGTGCTTGCCTTTATGGAACATGTCAGGGACTCATTAATGTCCACTCGCTGGCTGCAGGGCGTGGGGATGATGTGACATGGCGGAGGAGGAGGGATGGTGCTAAGGTCTTCTTTGAATGATTCATGAGGTGCAATTCAGAAGCCTTAACTTTGCCTACATCCAAGGCATTGACTGGCATATAAATCCATGATCTTGACCAATTCTGGGGCTTTGAGGCAAGTCTCAAGTCAGGAGTTGGGGGGGGGGGGCAGGTAAGGGTTTCAAAGGGGGAAGAATCAGGCTTGAACTTCTAAATGAAGAAGTTCTGAGTTCCAGGCTATGAATGCAGAGGTCCTGGGTGTTGAATGGTGAGATGCAAAAGTTACTGAGAGCCGTCAGTGAATATCTGAGGTCAACTATAATTTTTCCAACTATTTAGGTCCACTGATTAAAAATCAGCCTCATTCATAAAGGGATTTGGGTGAGGTCTGTTTCTTCTACTGGTCTTTTATGTGCCAATCCTCAAATCGAGTTAACAAGGTGTCATTATAGACCTAAAGTCTCCTTAGAGTC
The DNA here is from genome assembly GCF_048418805.1 of Vulpes vulpes. NCBI lineage: Eukaryota > Metazoa > Chordata > Mammalia > Carnivora > Canidae > Vulpes > Vulpes vulpes. Next base: position 15,674,980 of record NC_132789.1, on the reverse strand, counting down.
TTTTAGTTTAGAGATGACAACTAAATTATGCCCTGGGTAGCAACTCTAGTCCATAGTGGTGCCTATCTGGAGTGCTGGGTTGAGAGGATTCTTGAATCCAAATCTGGGCTCATGTGGAAAGAGTGCTGTGGTCCACTAGTGATGTCTGCCTTGGGCACAGGATAGAGAAGTGGGGGAACGTGAGCCACATATCTATCATCCTGGATCTAACTTAATTAAATTATTAGTCTAATCTCTTCTTGTTTCAAAAAAAAAAAGTTGGGAGAAACTCACTCTACCTATCAGCTCAGACACAAACCATATCTCAGAGCGAATGTCCCTTATTAAACACTGTCAAATCATAAATAATTAATTCATCCCATCAACAAACACTTACTTGTGGACCACGACAGTGGACGTGATATAGTCTAGGCTATGATAGATCTTACTTCCTGGTGAGGAAGGCAGAGATGAAAACAAGTTATTGTAGCACATGGGCTCTGCTTTTCCCCTGTCCCTCATATCCAATCCATTAGCCAGTCCCTTGGCTCCAAATAAATACTGAATCCGTCTACTTGTCTCCAGTTCACTGCTATTTGCCTGCCAGGCCATTGTCAACTCTTACAACCTTTCGACTGGGCTCTACACAGCAGAATGGAATGTTCTCTTAAAAATCAGATCATAGCCTTCTCTTGTTCAGAGCCCTCCAATGGATTCTCATTACATTTTAGGCTAAGACCCAAATGCTCACCATGACCTACGAGGCCCAAGGCCCATCTCTCTAATTTCATTTCCTGGTTCTCTCACTCTCTCTCACTCAGCTCCAGCCACACTGGACTTCTCTCTGCTTCTCTAACACTTCCAGCTTGTTCCATCTTTGTCACTCATCCCCCTTTATTGTCCTCTGGAGTTTACCTGTCGTCCTCTACCTCGCTTCCTCCTGTATCTTTATGTGAATGGTTCTTTCTCACCATTAAGATGCCAGGCCCTGGGCCCCCTTTACAGAACAGCCTCCTCTGATCACTCTAGCTCAAGTAGCAGCTTTCTCCTATTGCCATGCTGTATGCATCACCTTGTTTTATATTCTCATAGTATTGAGCCCAACTGCCCCTCCCATCCTGTTTAAGCACTTGCTAACTTGTTTGTTGTCCTTGCCCCATTTTAATGCACATTATTGCTTTTTATTCATTGAGGACAGGAATTTTGGCGGTTTTGTTCACTGCCATGTCTTCAAAATATGCAATGATGCCTGGTGTATACCTGGCGGTACTTGATGTTCAATATTTGTTGAAGAAAATGAATGAACACAGAAAACTAAAATGCCTAATCTCATACAAAAAACCCAGCTTCTTCCTTTGCCAAAATTCCACTTTTGTTATTTCTAACTGCCTTGAGTCAGCTGTCTACCAAATGCAGCTAGGAAGCAAAATCTCAGACTTCGGGAACACTTTTGTAATCTGTACCCTGCTGGGGTCTGCTGGGGAATATGGGGAGGTGGGGTAACTCATCAGTGTTTATTTGCGATTTTGCCTAAATAAACTTCGGGCAAATCATGAATTCAGGTCAACATTGCAGTTGTCTTAGCTTTAGAGATGTTTATTTTACTTAAAACACTTGCAATAAAAAGCACCAGCCACTTTGGAGGACGATATGTCATTGGCTGCACGAGTCATCCCAGAACTGGGCACATGCAGATGCCCTAATTGTCAACTTCCAGTAGAAGAAATTCGACAAGTAAGCGCAGAGCCTGCTGCCTAGTTCCACCAAACATCTGGTGGAGCAGGCGAAGAGGAAAGCAGTTAGATTTTTATTCTTTTTAGCATCATGTTAAACTGGCCATGAAACTGGGGATGGTGCAATTGAATTATAAGAGGGCTGAAGTATTAAATAAAAATCTAAGAGGTAGTCAAGGTGTTTGGTTCGTGTTAGGCTGAAGTCTAATAGGAGGTGAAGTGGGTTTGAAACACAGTAAGTGGAAAAGACAACATCTTCTTTGCTAATAATTCGCTTCATTTAGTCTTGGGAGAGGGGCACATGGGGTTTGCATCCCTCGGAGAGGTGATTTCCCCTGCAAAGCAGGGTGTTTCCTTCTGGAGGGGACGCGCTGTTCCCTTAAATGTCAGTGGGATCCAGGAGTGTGGCCAGGTGGAACATTTTATTGTTGTTTCTTGTTTTCTTGCTTGCGGCTTTTCTGCTGGCCTTTTCCACATTCTCTTTCATGTCCAGTATTTGGACAGGCTAAGCCTGTCCAATGAGGATGTTCAATTCTAGTGAGTTTCAGAGCCATGGTAAATGCATCTGGCAGGAGTGACAGTCTCAGCTTGCCAACTCAAGGGTGGCAGAAAAGCCACTGTCTTTATCACCTTTCGACTAAAGCCCTATATTCTGCTGGATTAGTGGTAAGTTCAGCCTTAGTCATTTGGGGGGGGGGGGCATGTCCTCAGGGATGTGCCTGGGAACACTTAACAACTGTCTCTCCGGGGGTACAAATAAGCCCTGATTTGTGGCATTTGTGGATTTCTGTGACATAAATATTTCCACTGTGGCTGATTTCGAGCTACCAATGTGATGTCAGTAAACATGGAGCCGAGAAGACATTTGCACCAGCCCCTGTTATACAGCGTTCCCACCACAGATGCCATAACCAGAAATATCATCAAGAGCACGGATAACAGTAAAATGTATAAAATCATTAGGAAGTGATGGGTTTTGAGTCTTTATTACCTTCATTTTAATATGATGTATTTATTTATTTATTTATTTTTTAAATTCTTATTTATTTATGATAGTCACACAGAGAGAGAAAGAAGCAGAGACATAGGCAGAGGGAGAAGCAGGCTCCATGCACCGGAAGCCCGACGTGGGATTCGATCCCGGGTCTCCAGGATCGCGCCCTGGGCCAAAGGCAGGCGCCAAACCGCTGCGCCACCCAGGGATCCCTAGTATGATGTATTTAATTATAAGTTTATATAATTTTATTTTTAACCATAGCTGCGTTTAATAATTGGCTTGCAAATTTCCTGAAAACTTAGTGCTCCATTTTCATTACAAGCTGGCTCAGCACTGCTCGTTGCCCTTCTTGGGCTGGATGGAGTCTACATAGATCAAGCCATCTGTTGGTATCTTTAGTTATCAACTATTTGTCTACAGGATACAGATTATTGTGTAAACTCTCATTTTTCAGGCTCTAGTGATTCTGGTTATTTGCACCTGGAGCTTTGGGTCAGACTCACCTACTTTAAGGTTGATAGTATTCAGCTGGTAAGAACCAACTTGGTCTAATGGTTGTATGGCCAGTGACTGTTCTGATTGATTGATACCCATGACATATGGTTGCTCTGTGTTTTGAACCTCACCTCTGATCCAAGTTCCAAGCTGCACTATTCCTTCTGAAGCCTCGAATATCCTCCAGTCATGACCACGGATCAGAAGACAGATCCCCTGTTGAGGTGCTCATTCTCTGCTGTGCAATCCTCTTTCTCTGCTGCCTGTCCCTGATGCTGCCCCCATTCCGGTAACTCTTGACTTCCTGATGCTACCTCTCACCATTCCCAGAGGCCCCAAAGTTCCCAAGGCATCAGCCTCAAAAGCCCTCTAGCCTGCATTCAAACACTGTAAGGCCAATATGTCCACAACTAACAGAGGAGTCCTTGTGGATCTTAGCCCTCAATTCCCAGACCCAAGTTCACATGTCATCCTTGAGCTCAGCTCCATGGGAGAGTCTGAGACTGAGGTCCATCAGCTCTCTAGCTGGGGATATTCTCTGCAGGATTATCTCAAGACTGACTCTTAAATTAGTCTGCTTGGGCTGCCATCACAGAATACCATAGACTGAATGGCTTAAGCAACAGACATTTATTTTCTCTGTTTTGGAGGAGCTCAAGATCAAGGGTATCAGTAGGATTGGTTTCTCCTGACAGTTCCCTTGTTGGCTTGCAGACAGTAGCTTCCTGATGTGTCTTCTCTTCTGATAAGGACACCAGTACTGATGAATCAGGGGCCCATCTCTGGGACCCCACGTAACCTTAATTACCTCTTTAGTGGTCATATCTCCAAATATAGCCATTAGAGGTTAGGGCTGCGACATATGAATTGTGGGGGGCGAAGTGGGGGAGACACAATTCAGTCCATAACAACCACTGAGCAGTTGAAAAGTGATTGGTCCAAACTGACATGTGCCCTAAGTGTAAATTCATCGCTCCTCATTTTGTATCATTTTGTCACTTTTCATTGTGTATGAAGAATGAAATATAGTATTCCACTGATATTTTTTATATTGACGACATGATGAATGATAACACTTTGGATATATTAGGTTAAGTAGAATTTCTTTCACCTGTTTCTTTTTGCTTTTTAAAAGCAGCATGGGTATTCAAAAATGTAAAATTACATGCATGGCTTGGATTACGTTTCTGCTGCACCATGGGTGTCAGTACTTGCCTTAGTCCCTTCATGCCATTCCTCCTCCCCACCTTCCAGGCCCACACCTTCCAGCCTCCTCTTGGGCTCAGCTATCCCATCCCATCAGCTGTGCTGCTGGATGGAGAAGGGGTGGAGGTGCAGGTGGGCAGTGGAGACAGAGGGGCTTCCAGAAGAGGGACAGGAAGGAAGGAAACGTGTTGTCTGTGGTCTGGCTCAGAGTGGGAGACATATGAAATAAACAGGCCTTCCACAATGCCTGTATGACCCTGTCTTTGCACATCCTTATGTGTTTCATGCTCAGAGAGTCTCCATCCTTTACTCTGCCTTGACTTGCTTTGCCAAGAGTCCCATTTATTATCCCACCTTGGAACCATTCCAGATCCTAGGACAGAGTCAAGGGGTGAGAGGGAGAAAAAGCTCAGCTCACCACCCAGAGATGACTAAGATGTGATTCTGGACCTCAGTTTGCCCATACCATCATACAGGAAGGAGTTGGGGGGGGGGGGGGAAGGATACAGACGGCGTTGTGTTTAAGGCCTTGCAAGGCGCACTTTGCATGCATTATTTCATCCAGTCCTTCTAGCAACTGCATATTATATTCATTTTACAGGTGAGAACACAGAGACTCAGGGAGGCTAAATAAGTTCTCCAGTGTTACCAGCTGGCAGGTGGCAGGGCCAGTATTTGAGACTGAGTCTATCTGACTCTGGGCTACCATACTGTGCACCTGGAGTCAAAAGGAGAGATTTTTCTGGAGTACATGGGAACTCTCTTGAGTTGGATTCAGGTCCAGGAAGGGAAGCAAAAGTAATTCTAGGCAAGAACTGGCATGAGTAAGGGTGGAGAGGTAAGTCCAGTGCAGGTACTCCCTGAAAAGTCCAACCAAGGGCTACCCTCCTGTAAGTCTTCTGCTTAATGTTTAGGGTTGGGGGACTTGGCAAGAACTTGTAGGTACTGCCCCACAGCCTGCTCATCCCTATCAGGTTGTCTATGGTTTATTCCTTGCTGGGCTCACTCACCGGCTTCGTGTAAGGTCTTTTTTGAGGTTTATTATTTCCTTGTCCATATACTTGATGCTCCTCATTGGCTTGTCTGGCACCTGATGAGAAGGCAAGAAGTGAAAAGATAAAAGTGTTAGAACAACTGTTACAAATGGAGCCAGACTACAGGAAGCTCATGCATTCATCTGAGATCTCCGACCAGGTTGGAGGGGTCCTGGATGATGCAACAACCTTGTCTACACCAAAGAGGGATCATATATACAGTGGAAATAGCAAAGGCTTTGGAGACGGGCAGACCTAAGCTCTGACCACGGTTCTGTCTGGTAGCTGGATGTGTGATCTCAGACAAATTACTTAACCTCTCTGAGCGTCAGTTTTTTTCTGCAGAGTGGAAGAATAATTCTTATCTTGTTGTGACAGTTAAAGTCATTGCCAAATTCCTGACTCATAGCAAGCGTTTGATAAATGGAGGCTCTTATTAGCATCATACTCAAAGTAAAGCAAAGAATTAAAGGTTAATAATCATTGTTGGTGGCATAGGTAGCTGATTTGGAGAGCTAAATCCTGTCAATGTAAAGATGCCAAGGTCCTTTTTTTCCCCTCACTGTCCCCATAGCAGGGTTTTATGAGTGATTTATCCAGGTGGTTGTTCATGTTTTTTTCCTTCTCTTTCCAGTATTCATTTGTTTTGCTGGGCCATAAGGGAAACCTCCCAAGACTTAAATTAATTCCTCAGAGGTTGATACCAGGTCAATGTAAAGAAGAGAGTTAAATTAACTGTATTCTAATGTAAAAGTCACTTTTCTCGGCCCCAGTTTAGTGAAACAATAATAAGACCATTATCTGGATTACCCTGTCTTGAAATGAATTCCTGCAGTACCATTTTTTTTTAATCAGAGGAAATCTCAAGAAATTATGGGAAAATGGGTGCTTTCAGATGAAGCTGGTAGGAGAATACATTGCAGTGACTTTTCTGAAGGGCAATTCGTCAATGCATACTAAATGCTGCAAAAGTGCACTTGCCTCCAGATCTAATGATTCTTCTGCTTCAGGCATCCTATGGGAATATCCCTGCATGGGCACAGAGATCCATCAACAAAATTGTTCACTGGGATGCTGCTTGAGAGAGCAAACTCTTGGAAACCACCTATACATCTTCACAGTGGAAGACAGGTTAAATAATTATGGTGCATCTAAACAATGGAATAGTATGCAGCAATTAAATGTGGTGACAATGTGATGATGGAAGTGTATTTATTGACACACAGAGATACCTGAGTTCTTTGAGTGAGAAGACATGTTACAATATGAAACGCACAATTCTGCTTTTGTTTTTTCGGAAATGATCCATGCTTATGTACACAAAGATACGAAAGATACACAAAGCCATACCCCCTCAAGTGCAGAGATTCTCTCTGGGGGTGGGATACGGCAAGTTTTACTTGACTTGTCTTTAGCGTATGTGGAATTCCTGTTGCTCTGCAATAAATATGACTCAGGTCTGTGATAAACAAGGAGAAAAGATTACAAAAAACAATAAGTGACCAAGTGAAGTTTGGCAAAGGCCGATTGGTAGTACTGTGTTGAGAGTGTTTTCCCAAAGGCAGAGTGAGGATGGGTGGTGTGCTTACTGACAGAAGTCACAATATGGATGTGTCAGAGGGGAGGCGTGCTGTTTCTCCAGCAGCTCTCATCACCCACTTGCTCTGAAAATGAAATTGTGCGGTGATGCCCTCTGCTCTGGGCCTTTTATGTGGAACGTGGAAGGTAAGGAGTGTGGCTGCATCAAAGGTGAATGCTGTTTGTGGCTGTATGGTGGGAGTGGACAGTGGGGTCTGGAGCCAGGGAAAGGGACTGTCACTGGTCTGCCTGATTCCCAACCTTTTTTCTCCTGGGTCACCCAGTACATGTCCTGTGCAAGGCAGCTCCCATGAAGAATGGAGAGTCTCAGGGCACCTAGGGGGCTTAGTCAGTTAAGCATCTAGCTCTTGATTTTGGCTCAGGTCATGATCTCGGTTATGAAATTGAGCCCCATGTCAGGCTCTGTGCTCAGCACGGAATCTGCTTGAGATTCTATCTCTCCCTCTCCCTCTGCCTCTTCTGCCCATCACTTGTGCATGCTCTCTCTAAATAAATAAATAAAATCTTAAAAAAAAAAAAGAGTGGAAAAAAAGGAGTGGAGAGTCTCTGGCAATCCCCCAGAGTACTTGGCACTAAAGTTCCTCTCATCCACTAAGTAAAATATATAGGGTACAAAAAAGCATCTGGGATAGCCTTGAATAAACTCAACTAGATATGAAACAGTGAAGTCATGTATAAACTTTATCTCTGTAGTTATTGTTAGCAATGAATTATAGTTAATACATCTTAATATACCTGGGTATTTTAACCCTTGGCTGAAAATTCATGGCAAACCTGTTAGTTTTCATCTTGAAGGATGGGTGAAGTGGGAGAGGAGACAGATCTCCAAAGAGGTATGTAAAGATCTCCTGAGTACTTCCTAAAACTTCTACATAATGGACATTTGCTTTCTTCACACCTGAGCATTGCTTCACCCACCCTCTTGATACAAGTTCCCTCATTAGACCATTTGCCCCTCCCCCGTGGGGCACTTGCACCCTGCGAAATAGTCAGTGGTCCTGAATGGCTGAAGCCAAACCGCACAGCCCATCCTCCATCACAGTGACTGGTTCAGAAATGGGTCATGTGATATAGTTTGGGCAAATGATATGCAAGCAGACATTTGCCAGGGGCTTCTAGAAAGCATGATTCCTAGATCTTCTGAGGAACTACAGGCAGAGAAGTTCTCTTTCCTCACTGACTATAATTGGAGAAGCAGATATGTCTGGGAGTTAGTTGCTGGCAGCCACGTTGTGCCCATGGGGGCACAAGCCTCCAGTTGAAGAAGATGCGGGGGAAGGTAGGGGGGAAGAGTCAAAGAAAAAGTTGTTCCATGGTGCCTCGTTAAACTGAATCAAGTGCCACTAGACTTTTCATGAACATCTCCTTTATTATTTAAACCACCTTGAATTGGATTTTCTGTTACCTGCAACCATAAGATTTCTATCTGAAATATGTCCTCCCTTGGGTGTGCCAAGGCAGTCAATAGATCAAGAATTATTTTAACTCATCCTCTTTTCTCTTCCCTTCCTTTCCCTTCCTCTCTTGGGTGATCAACATCAGATGACATCCATCTTGGTCCATACTGAGGTGAAAGCAATGAAATTGGCCATGTGAAACATTTGAAGTCAAGGTTACCTCTCTTCCTAATCCCTCTTTTTTTTTTTTTTTTTTTTGAGCACCTCATTAACTCTTTGCTACAGGACCAAAGTAACTTCTTTAAAAGATATTATGAACTAAAAATATTTATGAACAAAGAAAAAAAAAACCAAACACACTCAAATTTCCCTGCCAGATAATTTGAAAACACACAATTGAAAGCCTACTTGAAGTCAGTTGTGTACACATCACTTTCCTATATGTCTCAAGTTTCACCCCTTCAGGAAGCAAATATGATACTATCCAAATTTCACACATTCCCCCCTTCCCTCCTCATTCAATCTTGTCTATGGATAGTTGTCTATAAAAGAGAATTTGTATTGACTAGGGTTGGTGCTGACCAATTTATAGCAGTAAAGCCAAATATCCCTTTGACTTGACACAAAACTTTAGCAGGACAGGATCCTCGCCCCAAACCCTGCAATTATGTCGGCATTTCAAGGGTTTCTCAGGAAACCATTTTCACTGTGACCATTGTTTAAGCAATTATAATAAGCCAGCGGTAATGATTGGCATCGAATGAGGGAGTTCTGGTTTTCAGGACATTTATTAACACCATTTGATATTAGCAAAATTAAAAGTGTATAAGATATCCAGGATTCACTATCTCTACGGCTTTCTGTAGGGCAGTTTAGCCATGTGTATATGTAACCTTAAAAACACATATGCTCATACTCCGAGCAATTCTACTTTTATCCAAGGAAATTTTGCAGCAAGGATTAAAAGATTTATCCACGAGGATGCCTATCATGGCTGTATGTATAAGAGTGAAAAACATCTAAATGTCCAGCAAAAAGCATCGAGGGGATAAATCATGGTCTATCCAGATGATGGCAAATGATGCATTTGAGTTTGGTGCTACTGTTTAATGTTGCTATTGATGTATATTTGTTACTATGGAAAGGAATATAATTTCAAGTGAAAATGTGTGTTATAAAAATATAAAGAACTTAGATCATAGAGAGTTTTAAGATTCATATTCATCGAAATCTATGGATATTTCTAAAAATGCATATATGCTAATAGAAATTATGTTTTAAAGCAATGATATACAGCAAGGTATATATGCAAGGACATAATCAACTGGAAGTAAATATAACAAAGTGTTAATAGGGATATCATCTCAGGGTGTTTGAATTATGGGTAAAGGGTAATTTTTTTATTTGGGTCATCTTTTCCCCCTTCTTTAAAAATAATTTACCTGTATTAATTATCTAATAAAATAATAGTGTTTTCATGTTTATAAAGCAATTCGAACTGATTCTATCAATATAAGCTTTGAGGGGCTGGACAAGGTGTGTGTGAGCCAGGCTCCAGAGTGTGCAGGGGAGAGCAGAGGTGGAGTGACGGATACAGAGGGGGGATGGGATGTGGATTCAGAGTCCCAGCTCCTTGCCACTCTAGCTCTAGCTGTGTGACCCGCAGGTCTGTCACCCGCCTCTGTCCATCAGCGAGCGCTCCCACCTGGCATCTGCCCAGTCTTCATCTAAGGGCTTGTGAGGGTACTAAGAGGCAGCTTGGTACGTAGGCTTTGTGAACCAAACGTGTCAAAGAATCGTACTGCCATTATCACTACATAATAAGCATCTGGGATTTTCACAAAATTGAATCATAAGTTAAAGATAAAAAGCATAATTTGAGATTGCGAAAATACTCCCAGACACACTCATGAAGGACGGATTAAGGCTCTCAGCACCCACGAGCCAGCCAGCAGCGGTAGCGGTGCCGCGGTACACCAGTAGGTGGCGCTAGATGCCACAGCTTTCAGTCAAGTCCAGGTTTCCTTCAATCTCTTTCTCTGCCACCCTCCACTCGCTCTTGATTGAAATGGGAATTGGTTGCCAGCATCAATGAGCCCCCATCAGCCCTGGGATTGAGCTGGCATGCCAGCAGCCAATGCGCTATATTCATCCAGTAAAGAAATTTAAAAAAAAAAAAGAATTAAATGAATCAAATACGTTAATCTCATAAGCTCTTTTGAAAGACTAGATAGGAGGGGCCAGCAGTCCAGCTGTTGGACAGCAGCAGTAGCCAATGGGAATCCACATGATGGGCTGTCATTCAAAGTCCTGGAGGAGCTTCTGGATACAGGCCCTAGGATGTAACAACCATCTTGCCAGCAGCACTTCTGTTTGATAATCATGCCTAAATTTATGCCTAAGTAATTATGCCTAAATTTTCAGGACCTCCCATGTGTCTGAAAAAGTGTTAGGCTAGAGATGGCAAATGGGCTCCCCCTTGAGTGCCAGCTTCAATCTACATTAGCAGCAGTGGCGGTCTGGAGCTCCCTGCGGTCTCATCCCATCAGAAGACTTCTGTGATTGATTAGCTATGTCTGCCACAGCTCCTGGAAGGAAAAGTAGCATCTGAGTGTAACACAGAGGTGCCATTCCCTGGCTTTACCTATGTGTGTGAGGGGCGGGTTAGGGTTGAGTTGGGAGTGTGTGTGTGGGGGGTTAAGCCCCCATACGTCTTCAGTTTCTTTTCTCTTTCCCTGGAAGAAGATGAAGTCAACATCTCTGCAAAATCCCAGTGAATCCCTTGAAGGTCCAGAGAAACCCAGCCTCCCCTTGGTTAAGCTCATTTAACCTCATTTTCCACATGAGAAGCAGAAGCAGAGATGAGGTTAAGCCAGTGGTGAAAGGGAGAAGAGCCAAGTTGCAGAATTGCTGGTGGGGGCTTCAGTTCCCCTGGGGATGAGCCTTGATGTACCTCCATGACTGCTTACCTATGATTTCTGCAATGCTGTCCACAGGAGGCTCTCCAATGGCAAGTTACATGGACCACGGTAGGACACTGAAGGAGGGGCAAGAGTAACTCAAATATTTCTTACGTACCTACTGTGAGTTAGAAAGTGGCCATGGGTATGATGCTGAACAAGACAGCCTTCCTGCCCTTAAGGAGCTCACAGTCCAGTGGGGGGGGGGGGGCAGGTAGCAAACAGGTAGTTCAGCTATAATGTGGTGAAGTGCAGGCACTGATCCCAGCTTGAGGCTGGTGAGGGGACATTATTGACTGAGGCTCTGACTAAGCTGAACACAGAAAATAGAAAGAGAACTGCTTCAGACAGCGGGGGACCTTGAGGAGTTGGGATGTAGGTATGATGGGGGGGGAAGAGACGATGAAGGTTCTCCTGATGTCCTCAAGCCGGAGAAAACATACCCAAAGCTGGCAATGCTGCTAAGAAGCCACAAGAAGCTACTTCAGCAAATAAGCTCTGAGATAAGGGAGGGCCCTAGCTAAAGAGTGAAGAGGAAGCCTCGAGTTTTACTTCACTTTTTATCTTAGTTTTTCTTTTGAATAGGCAGCATTTTCAAATGGTTTAAAAACAAATAAAAGGGTATGTAGTTAAAAAGTATTACTTCCATCTATGTGTTTCAAGCTATTCATTTTCCTCCCCAGAGATGACTAGTGCTACCAAGTTCTTGTATATCCTTCCAGAGAGATTTTATACTTTAATAAGCAAATGCACGCACTCGTGTGCACACACACATCGCCCGTTGCACCATCTGCATGGCACGTTCATGCCAAGGGCATTCAGAATACTCCCTCCATGGCCCCAGAGGCCCTCTTGGTGTCCTGCACCAGCCCCATGGGCATCATGGTGACTGGTCTGGCACCTCTCTGATGAGCAGATGTTTGTTCCCAGCTGCTCTCAGAATGATATTTCCAGCCAGTGTGTTCTGGACCAATGCATCCCATGCTGCAAAGGCTCCCTACTGATGAAGGAGCTTTATAAACACAAAACAAAACTGTAGCTATGATGCCTCTCACTGCCTCTCCTTCCCTGGAGGAAGGATATAATCCCCATATGTAAAATCTTCTAGTGTTCCGGCTTTAGCCTCAGGATCACTGTGGGGAAGGCAAGTGGGCCATAGTCTGAGCACCAAGACTCTTCTTATATTCCCAAAGTAAAAGGAAAGCCAGCAGTTCTTATTTAAAATTGTTACTATATTCAGCTTACCTCTTTATCAGGTTTCCTATTTTTAATGTAAAGTTAAAAACCACTGATTTAAGCAGCTGTTATGCTTATGTAAATGGTGTGTTTTCCCTCTGTTCTCTAAATTCTAGCTTTGCAGTGCATGCAGGGAGTGTGACCTTGTCACATTGCTTCTTTGGTCTCTGGCACAATGCCAAACCAGAGTGGCTCCTTGGCAGTTGTTTGCTGAGTGGGTGGATGAACCAGTGCAAATAAAGCTGTAGCATTCCTAGATTTTCAACTTTTAGACTCAACTCGTAGACAAAGCCTGGAAAACTGAACCACGGGCCCGGAACAGAATGTGGGCTTTCAATCTTGATGATGGAAACATAGTAGTAAAAGACACAAGGGAAAAGGATGAGCTAATCTCCTTCTCAGACAAAGTGAGGAGTCAAAGATGCACTATATGGTGAATGGGGGCGGAAATGCAAGTATAACATAGGGTTTTTTTTTTTTTTAAGAAAAAGACTTTATTTTGATTTAATTTTATTTTAAAATTGAGCAGAAGTACAGAGATTTCCCATATATTCCCTGCCCCCACACATGCAGAGTCTCTTGCATTATCAGCATCCCCCACAGATGAATGGACTTACAATCAATGAACCTACACTGACACATCAAGTTCATGGTTTGCATTAGGGTTCACTCTTGGTGATGCACATTCTGTGGGTTTGGATGAATGTATAATGACATGTACCTGTCGTGATAGTATTATACAGAAGAGTTTCACTGCCCTAATTAACACGTTTTTTAAAGTTGCAGAATTAACCAGTGACAGAACTAAAGGTAATACTATTTTGGGGAGGATGGGGCTTGGAGGTGGGGAATGTGTAAGGATGCCAAGCAGCCAGATTATCGTTTTTCATAGCAGGAAGTCATTAAAGTCTTAAACATATAAGCTGGGAAATAAAAGTACAACTTGAATAATTTGGAAATGTAGATCATTGGAAGAAATAATAGGAAAGCGTTAGAAGTGACCGCCTGGGAAATGTCTTCAGAAATGAAAAGTGCACTCAGAAGAGGGACTCCTACTTTTTAGTATTCTTTTTTAACCAGCATATGTTTTATTTTTTTTTTAAATTAAAATAGTTTGAGAACCCTAGTTAGAAGGAGTGAAAATACAGAGCCCCACTTTGTTCCTTTGAAAACCAACAAGCACAACAAGCCCCTAATATCCATTCTCATTTCGGAGTCAAGACAAAATTAATTTAGAAAAGAAAATACAGCCAGGGAGCAGAGTTAGCAACCTCAGGAAATTCGGGGAAATGTAATTGAGTAAGAATTATCTCCTTAATTACTTCTGACCAAATCAATAACAACGCTAGATGAGAAACCACGGTCGTCACCAATGAGTATCAAGTTACTGAGAAAGGAATTGGGGTTCAGACTTGTTTGAAATAGCAAAACATCTGCTTCTCACAGTCAGCAAACATGGTTCCTGGGTGGACGGTGAGCAGAGGGAGGAGAGGATGATGGCTGGCAGCCTGGGGTGGGTCACCTGCTTATTGTTTTCAAAGGACAAAAGCCTGCCCTGAGAGCCTTTCTCCAAAGAGGTGAAAGCATGGATGCCCTTGATTGTGTCAGATGTTCATCTCCATTCTTTGCTGGTGCTCACCAGGGGAGAAGCCAGTTAGCCATGTAAATTAGAGGGAGGTGAACCAAATACCCCAGAAGTAGTGAGTGGGAGAGTGTTTTTGTTTTCAGAGCATAAGTCTGTGCGTGAAGGACACAGATTTCTTTGAAACCAACCTGAACGTGCCTTTTAGGGAGGTGGTGAGGATCCTTGTTCCAAAGGAACCCTGCTCAGCACACCTTCTAGATCTTTCTGGGACATGGTATTTGGCCTGGGTTAAAATTCTATCTAGAGGGGCGGCCCGAGTGGCTCAGTGGTTTAGTGCTGCCTACAGCCCAGGGCCTGATCCTGGAGACCCAGGATTGAGTCCCACCTCAGGCTCCCTGCATGGAGCCTACTTCTCCCTCTGCCTGTGTCTCTGCCTCTCTCTCTCTCTGTGTCTCCCATGAATAAATAAAATCTTTTTTAAAAATTCTATCTAGAGTTGGAATCCAAGTGTGCACCATTTACCTAACCTCATGTAGACCTACCTATCTCCATCAATATTGGGGTCTCTTGACAATTGTCTAGGATCTTCTCACTTTCCCCTCACACTCTGCGCTTTACTCCTGGCTCTCCTGCCCCCTTGGACTTGTCAATGAGTCATCCCCAGGACACACTGGATATTCTTTTGTCCAAAAAGAATTACTGAGTCCCTGTTAGGGTTCCAGCTCAGTGGTGGGATATACACATCCTTCCCAAAACTCCCACTCAGTCTTGTAGAGGGTAGGCAGACAATTAAGTAATACCATGGAATGTAGGCAGGGTTGGGAGTGGGCCTGGGAGGCTGTGGGTGCATGTTACCCAGCCAGGGCAGGGATGAAGGAAGTGACTCCTAAGGCCCCTAGTATTGGAGGTGGGCACCAATTTGCAGCTTGAGCTGATTAAAGCCCAAAGTTCTGCTCTTAGAGCCCTAGCCAGGGGGAAATCTTTGGACAGCTGGGGCTGTGGTAACCTTCTGGACACAGACCCAGCAATCACCTTCCCAGGGGAGCTGCCTCTCCAAACCTCAATCCATGTGGCTCCAAGGAGGGGCACATGATGCAGCCCTAGCCAGGGAAAACATGCTCAGCAATTCCCTGCCTCCAGTGAGGATTTGCTTCTTTTATGAATCTCAGTCCCAGCAGATTAATGGGTCTCAAATATTAATGGATATTTGCTGTAGCTATTAGGAAAGAGATCTCTTTCTACAGGGGTTGCTAAACTGGGAGAATATGAGCCTGGAGTTCTTAGTTGGTCATCTTGATCACCATTTTGGTAAAGCCTACTTGAGAATTAAGCCAACACAGGAGAAAGAAGAAATAAGATAAAGATTCTGTTGGAACACCTGGATGTAACTATTCCTGAAGCTAGACTTACCTATGGGCTTTTTGTTTGCTTGAGACAATTTCTCTTTTACTAAGGCCCCTTTGAATTGAGTTTTTTTATCATTTGCAATCACAAGGGCTTGACCACGATTTTGTTAGCATATTGCAAATGGTTGCCATATTGTGACTAGTCAAGATGACCCCAAACTATACCTTATGAGAGTTACACTAATTTCCTGTCTAAACCAAAACCCATGGGAGAACACTGATTTTATACAGCTTTTTAAAAACATTTTATTTATTTGATAGAGAAAGAGAGAGTGAGTGTATGAGCAGGGGGAGGGGCAGAGGGACGAGCAGACTCCCTGCAGAGTATGGAGTCCGACGTGGGGCTCCATATCAGGACCCTGAAATCATGGCCTGAGCTGAAGTCAGATGTTTAACCAATTGAACCACCCCATTGCTCAGGAGAGCACTGATTTTAAAGTCATCAGAGATCATCAGAGTTGAGAGATTACTCAGCACAGCCTCCTCCATCGCATGACAGATATACTACAAATGGCCACCATTTATTGAATGCTTACTAAGTGTTATGTGCTGTGGTGGGCACTTTACATGTAGTAACTCATTTCACTCTTGCAACACATTTGGTGGATAGGACTGTTCTTTTAAAAATATATATTTTATTTATTTATTCATGAGAGACCCAGAGAGAGAAGAGAGGCAGAGACATAGGCAGAGAGGGAAGCAGGCTCCTGATGAAGCAGGAGCCTGATGCAGGACTCAATCCTGGGACTCCAGGATCATGCCCTGGGCTGAAGGCAGATGCTTAACCGCTGAGCCACCCAGGCATCCCTGATAGGACTGTTCTTAACTTCATCTCACAGATTACAAAATGGACTCTCAGAGAGATGGAGTAAATTTACAGAGTTACATGACAAGCCAGGGACAGAGGTGGAGTTGAGGTTCAAGCCGTAGCTTGGTTCCAGAGAGGTACTCTCCCTGTCCCACAAACAGATGAGCAATCCAAGACCCAGAAAGGCTGAGAATTTTCCTAAGGCCACACAGTAAAGCAGCAGAGACTCAGGACAAGAATATACAGGGCCTTCTATCCTAACATGCCACCCAGCAGATACAATAAATCAAAGGGCAGCTGTGAGATTTGGAGCCACACAGACTAGCCATAGCCAGAGTCTTTGGCAAATACAACAGCTCTTTGCACTTCAGTTTTTTCGTGCACAGAGCCTACTTCATAGGGTTGTGATGGAGATTTAATGTGCTAATGTGTGTCAAGTTCTCAGGACAGAGCTGGGTTTATAGGGTCTCTCAATAAATGCTAGTTGTTAATGTAATTGTTATAATTAATAAGCTATGCTGTTAATGAAGGTGTAAAACGCAGGTGTCTGCCACATGACCACGGGCAAGTCACTGAATTACAGTGGCCGTTGGTCCCATTGCTAAAATAGGGTTATTATCTGCCCTTTGCTCATGACACCAGAGCATTACGAGGATTAATTAGAAGTTTTATAATGTGCTGTGCACTTTGATGCTCTATAAACAGAGAAATGTGATGGTTGAATATTTACATAATCCCCATTACTGAGGATCTTGAATTGCTTTACTGATGTTTAAAAAAAAATTCCAATTTTCCAAAGGGTGTATAAATCGGTCTGAGTTGAATAAAAGATTGGGACTTTATTATCTGCCAACAGCTTAGGAACTCAGCAAGACTGGGCATCTGGGCACCAGTGGGCTGACTGCATTGCTAAAGTCTTGGGAAGGGAGAAGGAGATGCTGAGACTGTAAGACTGTCTCTTCCTTTTCATTTGAGCTCCTTCAGGGCTAAGACTGAATCTTGTCCTCCAGTGGATCAGAAGCCCAGGGCTTGACATGCAGCAAGCATGGGATGAACGCTTGATGAAGGGAAGATGAACAGATGGGATGGATGTCATCCTTAACCTTTTGATGATAAAAGAATAGGTGAGTCTGGCCCCAAAACTATGGCCAAAGTAAATGTGGAGCCACATTGGGTATTGGACAGAAAGCCACTTGGGCAGTGTGACAAGTTGGAAAGACATTTGGCACCTCACAGAACTGGGTTACCAGCTGTGTGACCTTGGCCTTGGATCAAATTTTTCTCTCTCTTCATCTGAGAATCATAGTAATGTCTCTTAGGATGCTTTGGGCTGAAGGCAACAGGAAACTCTACCCACCCTTCCTTAAACAACTGAGAAATATCTTACTTCACCTAACAGGGAGACCAGATTAGTAAGGTTTGGGGTAGGCTTAGAGGTTCTGTTATGCCCCTGTGCTGCGCACAGGGTCAGGTGTCCACAGAATCAGCTTCATCCTTAGACACCTTCCCCTCACGTTTTTTTTTTTTTTTATTTATGATAGTCACAGAGAGAGAGAGAGAGAGGCAGAGACATAGGCAGAGGGAGAAGCAGGCTCCATGCACCGGGAGCCCGATGTGGGATTCGATCCCGGGTCTCCAGGATCGCGCCCTGGGCCAAAGGCAAGCGCCAAACCACTGCGCCACCCAGGGATCCCTTCCCCTCACGTTTGTAAAGTGGCTACTGGTAGCAATCAGAGTCAAGGCTTCCTTCCCCAAAGCCCTGGCAAACCTTTCATGTCTCGTTAGTCCAAATGGGCTTGCGTTGGTCCATCATTTGAACTAATCATTGGCTAGGTGAAGACGATTGCCATGACAAGACCCATGCTGCTCACACTGGGGTCCATGGGCCAGTATCATCAGCATCACTTGGGAGCTTATTACACCTGCAAATTCCTGGACCACATACAAGACCAAGTGAATCAGGACCTCTGGGGGTGAGGTCTAGGAATCTTCTCTACCAGGCTCTTCTGGGGATTCCTCTGCCTGCTACAGTCTGAGAACCTCCAGGTTAGACGATTTGGCTAGGATGGATGTTGATGAGTTAGCTACAAAATGTGGATGATAGTGCCAACTAATTTTGAAGGTTGTTAGGCAAACAGAAATATATGTAAAAGACTGGCACACAGTAGGTGTCTAGTAACTTCCAGTTTCCTTCTCTTTCATTCTCTAGTGATGTCTAATAGTTACTCTTCCTCACTAACTGTTACTTCTCCCCACCCCAGGGTGCTAAATGTCCTCATGCAACTGTGACCTATGGAAACCAATCTGTAAACTACTTTATACTAAGGTGGGAGGGACATAAGTTATCCCTGAGCCTAGTAACATTTTCACCCTGCAAATGGAGTGCAGGGAGTAGACCATGCTTAACCCAGTAGTGTGCTTTAAAATGGTATAATTTCAGGAATGCACCAGGTGTAGTGTGTTGGGGTATGTTTTAGGGTGAGACCATGCTGGTCCATCTTCAGATTATATGCCATGGGTAACCTGCTACTCTGGCCACACCAGGGGGACCAGTTGGCTGATCAGGATGCACACTGGTAGCCATCACAGGCAAAAGCAGATGAGCACAGGAAGCTATGGTGGGCTTGGATAGATGATGGAGGGCTGAGGTCAGTCAGGGTGATGGTTTTAACCTCTGCCCTGTCTTTCCCCCCTGTTTTCAGAGTCCCGTTGGGGCGTTTAGGGAGGAATGTGGCTCCTCTTGATCTTTGCGTCTGTAAGTTCCAGATTCCTTTTGAATAATAATAATAATAATTTAAAGGAAAAACCCTACATGTATTAAACACACACACACACACACACACACACACACACACACACACACACAAGCAGACAGCAGATATCTGGGCACGACAGGCTCTGTTGGCAGTTTCCTGATTCAACAGCTGGCTCTACATGTCAGGCTCAAAGGAAAAAAAAGTTGGCCACTCGTTTGAAGGAGCCCTTTTCTCAATAAGCTGGAGCTGAAAAGGTCCCTTAATCCCCAGAGAGGAAAAGTCTTCTTTTGGAACAGATGGGAGGGCAAGGGAAATGCTGGCAGGAGGAAGGGGATTAATTAAGTCGGAGCCCTAGTCTCTCACTTGACAGGAGGATACCCTTCTGGGTCCTATATGCATCTCCTTCTGCCCCCACAGACTGGGGTGGGGAGGGTGACCCTGGTTCATCATCCAGGCTTCCAGAATGTGTATTCTAAGCAAGGGACATGGCACCTCTTTCATTTGGACAGAGATAAATAGAGGCTACTTGGTCAGATTTTCATACCCCACTTCCCTAACCCTTTTTCAAGAGTGGGCTTAAAAAAATGATCCTTGGGATCCCTGGGTGGCTCAGTGGTTTAGTGCCCGCCTTCCACCCAGGGCGTGACCCTGGGGTCCCGGGATCGAGCCCCACGTCGGGCTTCCTGCATGGAGCCTGTTTCTCCCTCTGCCGGTGTCTCTGCCTCTCTCTCTCTGTGTCTCACATGAATGAATAAATAAAAATCTTTTTTAAAAATGATACTTTTTATTTTAGAAATTACCTTAAGCATCACGTGGCCCTGGGTGTTACTTCAGCTTTATCACCCTATGACTGTGACCCTGGGCAAGTTATAACTTCACTGAGCACAAATGTTCTCACCTGTCAAATGAGGACATTCATAATGCGGCTTTTCTTTTCAGACACGATGTGAGAATCACAGCTAATGAATTCAAGGCACCTCACATAGCACCTGGCATTTAGTGTGTGCTTAATAAATGTTGGCTATTAAGACAATTATGAGCTCTGCCAATAAGCTCAGCTCCTGAAGGCCCTGTCAAAGCTAAACCTTAGTAGAAAAAGCCAGTATGCATTAAAAACAATCTTACAAATGTAAAGCGATCCTCGAGAGAGGCTATCTGGTTGTAAAATACTGGTTCCACCACTTAATAGCCTCTGTGACCACGTTTATCAGTAAGGAGAGAAAAAGTAGATGCTTTGATTCCTAAAATCCTTTCCAGCAGAGCTCACTAGGCCATTACCCACCCCACCTTGGGAAAAGACCCGCATGAAAGTCCTCAGGATGGAGATGGGCCCCTCTTCCCCTTCCAGGCCCCATTCTTTCTCTGTAGTTGGCTTCATGTCTTCTTTTGGGGGTGGGGTGAGGTTCTCACTGACATTCTTGCCTCTTCACAATCTGTAGTGGATCTCATAGTGTACTTCTTCCAAACCCATGGTCCACCTGGAACTTCAGAATGGGGCCTTATTTGGAAATAGGGTCTCTGCAGATGTCATTAGTTAAGATAAGGTCATACTGGATGAGGACAGGCCCTAAATCTGATGATGGATGCCCTTAGAAGAAAAGGAGGACACAGAGGAGAGGCCACGTGAAGAAGGAGGCAGGGACTGGGGAGACACAGGAACACCAAGGATTGCCAGTAACCCCCGGGGGGCCAGGAGAGAGCTGAGTCTCTCCAGAAGGAACCAACCCTACTGATACCTTGATTTTGGCCTCCTGACCTCCCGAACTGTGAGCGAATAAGTTTCTGTTGTTTTAGGCCACCCTGTTAGTGGTAGTTAGGGTAATCCTACGACACTAATATGCCATCTCCTCTCTAACAAATCTTACTATCAGTCTTTTACTGAAAGCCCTTCAATGGCTCCCTGTTGGCCTCAAAGCAAAGTCCCAGTTCTTTGCTGTTTTCTGCAGAGGCTTTCACGCCTACATCTGCTGGCTATACCTCCCCCCCCCAGCACCCTATCTTCTGCTTCATCTCTCTAAATGTCTTTGAAACATGTATGCTCCTGGGAACACGTTATGTCTCCTACAGGGAATGCTCTTTCTTTCCTCTCCCATTCTGAGAACTTATACTCATCCTCTGAGACTCGATTTAAATATCACCACCTCTGTGAAGCCTTCCCAAGCACCCCCTTCTTCCATTCTCCCTCTACAGGCCAAGTTAGGCATGCTTCTCTGTTCCTGTTGTGTTTTGACAAGCCTCTCTCCTTGGAACACTGAGCTCATGCACTGGAGCTATTTGTGTGATGCATCTGTCCTGCTCCTGAGATCAGATGATCTTGTCTTTGTAAGGGATCAATAAGTGTTTGTGGGTTGACCAACTGACTCTGTGGAATGTGTAATGAAAGAGGGAGGGGACTGATGTCATTTCATAGGAGATGCAACAACTGGAAGGTAGCAGAACATATGCAAGGTTGAAAAGGATGCGGAGGACTGGGATAATCAATTTTCCTAATCAGTCTTGGGGAGGCCAGTTGCCCATGTTCTGTTGTATACTAAGCCTTGGTCACCTGTGAGAATGACTGTTTTCTGTAGAGCCAGACACCTGCCCACTCTGGGAGCAATTAGAAGGTGCAACTGTGCTTTTAAGGGAATGCCTGGAAGCAGGAGGAAGGCTCTTGAGGCTCAGCAGGCATCAAGGGATAGGATCCCTGCATGGACTACCATGTAGTGAGGTGGCCAAAGCATGGGGACCTTATACTCTGCTTCCTTATGGCAGGCAGAAAGAACTAGATCAAATGCACTTAGAAAGCTAAAGGTGAGGGTTGGAGAGCACAAGAGGCCAAGAGCACGGACTTCAATGTCAGACATGGATTTCAAATCCTCTGTCTTCTACTTCCTGGTGGGGTCTCTTTGGACAGGTGCTTTATCCTCTCAGAGCCTCAGTGTTCTAATGCCTAAAATTGGGGGGGGGGGAGTTGCTCATAATAATTCCTGCCTTGCAGGGTGCTTGTGACCAGCAGAACTAGGGTATGTAGAGTGGCATGTAGCCAGCTGTTGGTAAATGGTAGCTGTCTTTTTTTTTTCAGTCTAGCAAGAATATTATTAATTTGACAAATATTTTCTGGGGACTCACTGAAGGCTTGTTATTGTTTCCAGATCTTGGGACTCAAAAATGTTTAAGCTCAAGATGCGTGAGGCTGTTAAACACTTCCTGCTAGACCAAAGACGGTGTGTGTGAGCCTTCTATTTTTGAAGGTGCTTGTTAATGCCTGATGGCTCCACTGGAGCCCAGCTGGACCAGAAAAGGTCATCTGACCTTTTGTCATCCTGTCCACACCGCTGAGGGGGAGTTCCATTAAATGAGTCCTTATTTCCTTGCTGGATTTCTTCACTGAAAATGTCACACAGACGCAGGAAGCTACAGACTGATCTTTTCCCCTTCTTGAAACCTGCCCCAATGTGGAGACAGGTATTACTTCTAAGGCTGTTTTCTAAACCACCGGGAGAAGATTCCTCTTACAAAACTTTTTCCTGTGACTTGCACTCTGCAGACAAGTTGATGAATCATGTTTGTGTTTGTCCAAGGCACATTTCAAAAGTCGTTTGTTGCAGCTACATTTTAAACATATAAACATTCTCCCTGTTTAAGGCAGGTACAAATCTCCAGGATGTGCATTTTTGAGCCTATGGTGTAGGTGGAGACTCAGACCAAATAAATACTGTTTAGAAGTGAACACACAGAGCAGGAGCCATTCGGGGAGAGGGAGAATGACCACAGAAACTATAAAATGAGAAATATGCTGTGGAACTTGATGATGCTATTGTGGGATGCATTTCTCCCCACCTCCTTGTCAAAGGAAAACTCAGACCATATTTCCTGCACTATGAGCCTCGTCTCTGAAATGGCCCAAATCTCATTTTAACGAATACACATGATTGAGTTTGTCTAACTAGAGGTTTAACGACCTGTAAAATGTATCATGAGCACCTGGCAACTCTCAGAACTCTTAGATAGCACCTGTACCTCACAACATGAGGCCCCAGGGTTGTGGGATGTTCAACTTGGGTTTATTTAGGCGACCAAGTCCAGTGTTTGGAAGAAAGAAGCATTTTGCACAAACATGAAGTCTGTGTGTTGCTATAACTGAGCACTGTCAAATAGCATGGCTGCAGCCTCTGGCACGCTCTTGTTGACTGGTTGATTGATTGATTCATCCAATAAATATTTATTGAGCACCCACTATGTGCTAGTTAGGGAGCTTGGTATTTGGAAGAACAATGATAATATCAGAAAACCTTTGGGTGCCTATGTGGCTCAGTCAGTTAAATGTCTGCCTTTGGCTCAGGTCATGATTCCAAGGTCCTGGGATCAAGCCCCACACTGGGCTCCCTGCTTAGCAGAGAGTCTGCTTCTCTCTCTCCTTCTGCTGCTCCCTCTGCTTGTGCTCTCTCTCAAATAAGTACATAAAGTCTTAAAAAAAAAACAGCCAAAACTTTTCTGAGTGCTTGCTGTGTGCCCTGTGTGCCTTAGTGTTCTCACTAAGAACTTGGCATGGATTCTTTTTACTAATTTCACCACTATCTGACAAGGTAAATATTACTATCATCATCACTCTGTTGCACAGGAGAAAACCAGACAAGACTAATCAGTCTCAATTCCAGATTCCCAAGGAAGAATCTAATTGGCCCGGCTTGGGTCAGGTATCCACCTCTGTTCACAGATGAGGTGAAGAGGGCACCACTGTGGTGTAACGTTCAAAGCTGGGTACAGTCCAGCAGAAAGCAGTTCTCAGAGGAGCAGCCACCTTCTTCCACATATGCTGTTCTGCAGGGAGTGGATGTGGGGAGAGATGAAGGGACAAGAGGTGAATGACGATGTCCTAGGTTCTGGGACCCCTCTTGGGAGGCTCCACTGTAGCTTCTGCCACTGAATTACACAGGACATCCATTGTCCTTAGGATAAATTTTCTTCTCCTCCCCCACACATTTTTAAAAATATTTTATTTATTTATTCATGAGAGACAGAGAGAAAGAGAGAGAGAGAGAGAGACAGGCAGAGGGAGAGGCACGCTCCTCGCAGGGAGCCTGATGTGGGACTCGATCCCCAGACCCCGGGTTCACACCCTGAGTGGAAGGCAGCAACCGCTCAACCGCTGAGCCAGGTGTCCCAAGTTCTCCCTTTTTAATCAAACTTCTCTGAAGGGGTTTGTGTTTTTATGACCAAGAGGGCATTGATGAGCTGATCTTGAAATAACAAATCTCTGAGTACTTCCAAGGGCTTGCCCTGATTTCTGGCTTCTGTACTTTGTAGTAGTGTGCTCCGCAGTGGAGTAGAACAGGTGAGTGTGCAAGTAGATGTCTTGAACACTTAGTGGTGCCAAGCAATCCACAGGCACACTGCAGGACTCTGCTGCAGAGGTTTCTAGAAGTAGCATCTTGAGGCCAAGCAATTTTCCAGGGTTCAGAAGGAAGACACCAGACCTTCATTTATCCTAATGCAGAAAGGTCTCTTCAGCCTACACATCAAAAACTGTCTTAGCTTTCTCCAGGGAGTATTAACCATAATAACATAGCAACAGTAACACACTCTCATTCACTGATACTCGCTAGGTGCCAGATCCTGCACCACACACTTGACATACACTATTCGATATTATGTTCACAACAGCCCTTTCAAGTAGGGATTATTATTACTGTCACTGTACAGAGATGGAAACTGAGGCTCAGAATGGTTGAGTAACTTCCCAAAGTCAAGTCACACAGCAATGAAGTGTGAGAGCTGGTCTTCCAGTGCAAATCAATGAGATTAGAGTCCAAGCTCTAGCATTTATTTCCATGCCTAACACATTGAGCCATTATCTGGTACCCCAATAATATAATGGTTAGTGTCCAAGTTCTCATAATATCTTCTATAAATCTTGAAGGCAATCCAATGTAGATGGCATTTAAAGAAGATAGAATGTAAAATGGTACAGCCACTGTGGACAACAGAATGACCATTCCTTGAAAAAATTAAAACTGGAATTAGCAAATGATCCTGCGATTCCATTTCTGGATAATTACTTGAAAGAAACTTATATTCTCATGAAGCTTAGAGTCTGGTGGGAGAAGAAGACATTCAACAAACATCTATTTTGTTATTATAGTGTGTCCACTGTGCAAGGGTCTGGTAAGCACAGCATACACAGTGTTACAGGGGGAACTGGACTGCTTAGTGACATTTGGAGGGATGACTAGGGAAGGCTTCTTTGAGGAAAATGGGTGTTTAAACTAAGACTCAAATAATGACACAAGTGGACTTATTAAGGGAGTATTCTAGAAGCAGGAGCAGCTGGAACAAACGTGTGGAGGTGGGAAGAGGCTGGGTGAGTTGAAGAGTATAGGCTTGTCCCCTGAATTTTGACAGTGACATTTTTGTAGCACTGCATGTAATGGTGAGACATTAGGAGGCCCTCTCCTCATCCTCCAGGAGAGATGTTTGGCGACCTTTTTATTTTATATATGCACATATGCATAGTTACAGATAAAACAGATGTTTCCAGTGGAGAAAGTCCTTCACATGGCCACTCACTAGAAGGAGTCATGGTTCAGGGAGAGAAATGCATCTTCATCTTCCTGTTTGCATTTTCCATCACCTTGTAACTCCCCAACCACGAACAGTAGCATGAGCCAACGACCACAAACAGATGGCAGGCTTGCTGTACATGCGTGCATGCATGTGGGGTGTGTGTGTGTGTAGTATTTGTGTAAGTGAAGGTGGTAAATACTAACCCTCAAGATGTTGTGGCCCTGGACCTCAGACCCATCATTGTCTGCAACACTCTTCCTTTTTCCATTCTGCCCATTCTTCTCCAAATCTGCCTAGGACATTATGGCTTTATGAACACAAGGAATGTATTTGGGAGGTGATCCCAGAAAACACTAGTAAGGGAGTGAAATAAGGAAAGGAAAGTGTGCTAATGAGCCAGCAGGTTCCTACTGTGGGCAACCTGAGCTCATTCCACTGGGACCCCAAGGGATGGTATAGAGCAATGGTCAACAAACCTGTGTTGAAGGGGCCAGAGAGTAAATATTTTAGGCTTTGCAGAGCATACAGCCCTGTTGTGTATGTAGCACTATCCTTGTGGTGTGAAAGCAGCCACAGATAGTATGTGCAATGTATAAACAAGTGGGCATGGCTATTTTTCCAATAAAACTTTATAGTAGCAAATGGTGGCTGGATTTAGCTGGTGAGCTCTGGTGTGTCCACTCTTGATACAGACTGTGCATCAGATTGTTGCACCTAAAGGCAGTGCAGTCCAGGTTCTTATCCACCAACATTTGTCTGCCATTGGTGGAGGGCTGCTCCCGAGGGCATTACCTTCCTGCCCCTTCTGGACTGCCTCAGATCACAGGCAGAGAGTTGAGGATGTGCAGAGTAGAGAAAGAGCCAAGGACCAGGAGAGCAAGAGAGGATGGGTGCATTTACTAAACTCCTTAAAAGCCATGTGAGGTCTATGGTACATTGAAGCCAATAAGGCTCAGAGAAATGGAATGATGGGGCTGAGGTCACACAGCTAGGGAGTGGTCATGATGAAAAAAAGCGCTGGTCCCGTTGGCTGTTTGTGTCTTGTAGGACTCCAAAAGACAGATATTTTATGTGGTACTTCCAAAGTGTGTTGTAACATCTGGCAAGGCACTTTTGTTCTGAAGCACCCAGTTTGGAAAGCATGTCACCGTAACCTTTTCCACGAAACGCAATTTCTTCCTTTGTTTCCTGAACCGTTATAGAAACCCTTGAGAATCCAAGGAAGGACAAAGATGGATGATTTAAGTGTTCTTTACTCTTTACAACCTTTTAAAATCTCTTGATTATGTGTGTCTGGGATGTATGTATCGAACTCAAACAAATCAATAAAAAGCACAGCCAACTACCCAATAGAAAATAAGGCGAATGATACAAATAGGCAATTCTCAGAAGAGAAAATACAAATGAACAATAACTATGTAGATGATCATCCATCTCATTAGAAATCAAGTAAAATCAAGAAAACAAGATGCCTTCTTTGCCCATCTTAGCAAAAATTTGAACATCTTATTAAGAACAGGTGAATATGTGAAGAAACTGGTACTTGAGTGCTATTGGTAGCCTGCAAATTGATACATATTTTCTGGATGGCAGATTGATGAAAAAAATCCATTTTCTCCCCCATCTTCCTCCAAGATCCAGAGGAGGAATCATGCCAATCAGGGTAGTTGCATTGCCCTTGTCAGGGACAGGTCTAGGTGTTTGCTGACAGCTCAGTCTAGGCTAAGAGGCCCAAGGAAAGCTGGAGATATTTCTGCAGTGTCACCAAGAACATCTCTAGCTGTTACGTGACCTCTGGAGGGAGGCAGAGGTTGTTGCTTAGTCGTGCAGCCAAAAGTGTCCTAATTGATATAATATATTATATTGATATATATTGATATTGATTGATATTATAATTGATATATTATACTGATATATATTGATATAATATAATATAATATAATAATTATAATAGATATAATAGTCTCTCCCATATAGAAAGACGGGCTCATATGTCCAAAGAGGCAACATACGAGTATTTCATTGTAGCACTACATAGCATAACCAGATGCTAGGAATCACCCGAACATGCATCAGTAGGGACCTAGTGAAATAAGCTATGGTTTATTCAGTTGTTTATTAAACTACCAAATTCTAGCCATCAATTACAAACAAAAAGTTAAGTTTTTATGCACCGATTCCACCATGCAGAGATCCCCAAGAGTATTCTTAAGTTCTTTAAAAGTTGTGAAATAATACATATGTTAGAGCCCCACTCATGAAAAACAAAATTATCCTCAAAAGTAAAATATGGGTAAAGATTCACATGCATATGTTTATACTTATAGAGGACTCTACTTTTGTGTGTACAGCAGTTGCCTTCCTGGCAGCCAAAATGGATTTCATTTATGACTTTTGCCATTAAAAATAATGTATAGAAAACATCCTGCGTGCTCATTATAAAAAAAGTGAGTAAATTCCAGAATGTACAGATGCAAGTTTTGTTCAAACAATACAAGCCAGAGATTTTTTTTTTAAACCACTATTTCAGGGCAGCCTGGGTAGCTCAGCGGTTTAGTGCCGCCTTCGGCTCAGGGCGTGATCCTGGAGTCCTGGGGTCGAGTCCCACATTGGGCTCCCTGTGTGGAGCCTGCTTCTCCCTCTGCCTGTCTCTGCCTCTCTCTCTCTCAGGAATAAATAAATAAAATCTTAAAATAAAATAAAATAAAATAAACCACTATTTCAGGCTGGGGGAAACTTCTTTCAGGAACAAAGGGTAACTTCTCTTTGGGTCCTCAAATGTTTTTCTTGTATGTAGTACAATTACTTGGGCAGAGTTCAGCGTTTTTAATCAAAAGCTACTTGTTGAGTAGGCAATGTCACTTTTCCTAGCCTGCATAAACACAGCTTTGTGGGAACTAGGTTTGGAAAATAGAAGAGCTGTATCACGGGGACTGAAGTGTGTGTGTGTGTGTGTGTGTATGAGAGACAGAGAAAAGGAGAGAGAAGAGAGAGAGAGAAACAGAGCAGATTCATAAGGTGCTCTGTATATAATTCTGGAAAATTCTCCATTGAAAGATCTGCCCTGTTTTCCCCCAGTTACCAGCTCTTTTCTTTCAACTACTTAGCACCATCTGGATTTGACCTCCCAGAGGGGAAGGGCTTCTTGCAATGCTCAGATGGTAATGACAGAGTTGTAGGCATGGACTGTGTGATAATTGCCTTCCAGTTGTCTCCTACATTTGCCTGGCTCTGATTTCTGGGTTGGGTACCATTAGTCTCAAGGTTCCTGTCATGCTGCCATTAAATCATTGTTTTTTCTGACAGTGCTGTTTCTGGAGGGAGAATACTGTGCAGTCCCTAAGACAAGAATGCCGCCACCTGGTCATTATGCCCAAGAGCCCTCGCATGGCTGCTCCAAAGACTCATGCCTTTGTTGTGATGGCAGTGTCTCCCAAGACTGAATGGCTCTGTTGTGTCTGGTGTTACCCCCACCCTTTTTCAGAGTAGAATTATCCTGGTGAAGAAGCACCCACCAGCACTAATTTAAGAGAAGAGGTCTGGCAAATGGATGCAAAGAAAAGAATGTCAGAAGAAATATTTTTCTGGAAATCAAAAAAGATAATTCTCTAAGTGTAATACTGATTTTTTTTTTTTTGTCTCCCTCAATGAGACAGAAAAGCAAAAATTTCCAGACAGGGTCCAGCTGTCATCTGAAGTCCATGGTTGAGAATGGTGAGATTTGGGGGTCTGCTGAACACAGATGGGAGGTGGTGGGAGGAACAGTTCTGGTGACCAATTTCCAGCAGCCGAGCTGCAGCTGAATAAAGAGGATATTGGTCAGCTTTTGGCAAAGCACCAACAAGCCAAGGGCCTGTCCTCACTTTGGGGGATCAGAATTCATTCATTCAACAAATTCTGGTGGTGGTTCCTTGCCGGGCACTCTTCTGGGTTCTGGGCCCCGAGGATAGAGTCACGAACCAGGCAAACTTCCTGCATCCTAGCTGGGCTCCCACTAGGAAAGAAATGGTGCACACAAACCAAAAATTCAAGGACAGTTGAAGCAAGACACTATTTACAAAGGTGTGGGCAGGGTATAGAGGAGCCTATAGGGGATGATGTTGTACTTCTCCGGGGCTAGCAACAGCAAGGAGCCATCCCCACTCTTATGCCTGGGAAGGGGCAAAGCCGGGGAGCAGAGCCAAACAGGGTAGCTGTATGGAGACCCGGGCTAGAAGCTGTGGCCCTCAGTAGAGTCTTGACCCACCACACCAAAAAGGCAGAAAGGACAAAGGAGCAATACTCTGACCTCTCTCTCCTCCTACCTTTTGATCTTTCTAGTGGTGCCTCCTATTAGCTGAATCCAACCAGAAGCCTAAAAGGAAGGGAGCTCACTGAAGAGGCCATGGAGGTCATCCTCTCCAGGCATGGAGCAGGGAGGAGGAGGGTGACAAGGGGACCTGGAGAGGCAGCACAGTCACTGCCCTGACGGAGCTTATATTTTACTTGGCAGAGACAGACAATGAATAAGCCAAGGGCTCTCAAATACAATGTTGCCGGGACTTTGACTCATCCAAGCAGCACCTTTATGCAAATTAGGAAAAGCCACCCTCTCTCCAAAGATATGCAGCCCTGCACCAGAGTGATTAGTGATTAGTGAATGCAGCTCAGCTGGATATCAACCTACATTTGCCCTGTGGGTCTAGGCCCTTGTGTGGGGCTCCTCTCACAAAACATGATATCCTTAACTGTCAAGTAGATAGCGAGATAGCTACGTAAAAAGATCAGAGGACAGTGGTAGAGAATACAAGGCAAAGGAAGACAGTGGGGCTACTGGCCGTGTTTGATTCCTCATTGGTCCAAGGCCCTCTGCCTTCCTATTAGCTCTGCTGCCACTGAGGGCCACCACCATGACTCCAGGATGGGCAAGTGACCCACACAAGCACCTTTCTCAGAGCTTTAGGTTTGGTCCCACTGGTAACATGATACAAACATGGCTGATGAGGGGCACTGAGGTGGCCAAAGAAATTGCTCACCCACAACCAGCACCCCCAGCAGCCCCTGCAAACCCCACAGGCAGGTAGAAGCCAGGGCGGGTCCCCCGCTGAAGTCAGTCACCGATGGGAGTCAGTCACCTCCCAGAGCTGGCAGGGGATGGCCTGGCTGTCTCCTCCCGGCTCCAGCTCCCTGAACTGTAATGAGCAATTTGTCTTTCAGCCTTGATCTGCTGTCAGCGGGGCTGACACCAACTCTGAGTATTAATTTCTTCCCGAGCTGTCTTACACTGCAGCCAACAGAGGGGCGTAAAATGAACTGGGACTCGCTGGGTGCGGAAGCCCATTGCCTGGCTGCTTTTATTAGTAGGAAAGCCATGGTGAGGGATACAGCCTGAGCTGTGCTTCTTTCTTTTATTAAGAAGCAGAATCGGAAAAAAGAAGGAGAAACAGCAGCAGCAGACATTGGACCCCTACCAGGAACACTTTTCCCTCTGCCCCTGAACCATTAAGTGCCACCACAGCACTCTGTACACTCTGTCCCCTCCTCTGCCACACCCATCACAGTGGCATGCTTGTTAGGATGTCCACAGAGGGCAGAAGTGATGCCCGCCCTACTTCCCTTGTACCCAAAGTGTGCCTGGCACACACTATGGCACCAGGTAATGTCTGCTGAATGGGCAAGTGTTGAAAAAGGCTGGAAGAGACATCCCTGCTTCATAGCCAAATGTGACAGACTGCAATTGAGCCCATTCACAAATTTTTAAAGAAGTGTTAATGACTATTGGCAAAAGGAAAATAATGATGGTTAAAGCACCTGAAAATTGGCTCTTCAATTGCTGGAGTGGGGGGGGGGGGGGGGTAGAGAAATATGAATTTGCCCAGGTGAGGGTCAAGTAGAACCTCTCTTCTCTCTCTCCTTCTCCCACCCTACAGTCACCGTGATAAATTGGGATGATCACAGTAAGGTGACAAATGCCTACAGAGAGCCAGCCTGCTGTGTGTTCTCTTACTGCACATTCTTCTGACTTTAGAAAACAAGACCTTTCCTTAAAGGGTCTCTGGTCATAGCGTGGACATCTCCACCTTGTCACCAGCTTTAGCTTCCCATGGCGGGTTTGAAGGTCTGAGGCCAGAAATCCTTGTCATAAGCTAAGAGCACTGACTTTGGAGGCTTACAGGTCTGCCTAGGAGTCCAGGCCCAGCTGCTCATTGGCTGGGTGACCTTGGGTGAGTGACTTCATGTCTCTGAGCTACAGCTACCTATCTGTAGAATGGAGTAGTGACAGGAGAGAATTGCAGAGCCATGGTGAGCTGCAGGGGAGACAATGAGACACTGCATGTGGAGCTCTCAGCGTGGTATCCAGTGCACAAGAGGCTGCAATATGGAGTCATCAGCTACCATTGAGTCTCAACATTGGGACATCACATGGAGGCTCTGGTTAGTCAAAGGATATAGAGAGGGAGCCAGTGGATGTAATTCTAGAGCTATTATGCTTCAAAATAAATTACCCTGCCACTTTTGCTTGATTCCTCCTATAAAGGCAGAGCTGCTTCTATGGGAGAAGCGTTGACAAGCCAAAGGCAGAACTAGATCTTCAGGAACATTATGGCTTAGTTTGCCACAAAGTCCCCAAAATCCATGACAATGAATGGGGATTTTGAACCAAGGACAAACCAAGAAAGGAAATTAGAAAGCTTGGGGACTATGGGTTTTTAGTTCAAGAGGGGACTAATACAGAAAATACACTTAGTTTGAAAATGGTGGTGGTCTGGTGGAGAGGAAGACAAAGTAAGCCTTTTGTAGTTTTTAATCTTCTTCTCCTTCCTCTTCCTCTTCTTCTTCTAGTGGGCTCCATGCCCAGTGTGGGGCTTGAACTCAGAACCCTGAGAGTCTTGTGCTCTACCATGCCAGGCACCCCAAGCCTTTTTGATTTGACATTTCACTGATTATGGTTAACAGAAGGGATTCTTTGAGAAGGTGACTTCCCTGTGGCTGGATCTATTCAAGGGAAGCCTTCCTGACTCAGGATACATCTGTGTTCCCCATACTTGCAAACCATCTTCAGGAAATTCATCATTTCTCGGTACCATCTGTATTATCAATCGCTTCATATTTGTCTTTAAATTGGCCCACTTGAAAACACGGTAAAAAGAAAACTGGATGCCACTACTGTAGATAGAAATCCATTATTGCAATGGCATGTAACTATAAATGCAAATACGATAAAGCAAAACAGTGTTTGCAGTTACAGCAAGGTGGGGTTGCCCGCACAGAGGCTCTGAGCTGGGGCCGGACCTCTCTTTGTTAACAGGGAGAGTTACAAGTGTTAGAGAGGCATTAAAGACTGAACTAGCACCAAACTGAGACTTTCTCCTTTGCATAATAAAAACGGACAGGAGAGAATTGAAAAATGATTACCTCTTCCAAGATGCGATTTCATGTTACCGTCAGTATAACACCAAAAAAATCATCTCGCTGTCTGCTAGTGGTGCCTGTCTCCTTGTCAGGGAAACCTCTAGGAGAATTCCAGTGCCAAACCTGAGACTAGGTAAGGATCTAAAATCCGTTCCGGGAGATTTTATGACCCCAGGATATACTTTCTTGATATGAATTTCCCACACAGTAAATTCTGATAAATGTTGAACAACCTGCTCTCCAGCAGAGACAAAAAAAAAAAAAAAAAAAAAAAAAAGCAAAAACAACCCAGCCCTGATTTACAATGTTTGTCCATTCCAATGGTGTCAATACTCCCACCATGGCTGACTTCAGGTTATCATATCAACATGGTGTCAGTGAAGGCAGAACTGGGGAGACACGAGAACAGTGGGTTCTTGGGAAACAGCCTGGGCTGGCGCTAGCACAGGACTGTCACCACCCAACTGTGGTTGTCCTCTTAAGGATATAAAATAAAACTGCATTGAAGAGACTTAGATCCAGTACTTTGAAATATCCAAAATACCACTGAGACCTTTGGCCATCTCCTAATGCATGAGCATGTGGAGAAATGAGCTAGAAGACTCTTGCAATCCCAACTTCACAGTCAGATTCCATCTGTGCCCATTTCAGGAACACCGAGACCCTTGTTTCATGCATCCCCAGACAGATAATTTGGTAACCACTAGAGCTGGGCTTGACTT
Organism: Vulpes vulpes; assembly: GCF_048418805.1. Lineage (NCBI taxonomy): Eukaryota > Metazoa > Chordata > Mammalia > Carnivora > Canidae > Vulpes > Vulpes vulpes. The sequence continues at coordinate 15,641,129 of NC_132789.1, read as the reverse complement.
TGTCTACTTTCTTCACAACTGTATTTAATTCACATTTGCATTTCACCTGCCGTAGATGCTCAACTATAGCTTTCCCTATATCCCAGCAAGGTGTTCAGACGCCTGCCTGCTTAACTGTGAAACCACAACACGAGGGTTATCACCCCCTCCAGTTGCTTCTCCAGGTCACTTCACACCAGCTGCCACCTTTCAAGGGCTAGCATCTCCCACATACCAATTCCTGTCTGCATCTAGAATTTAGATGCAGGTGAATTATTGTGCATTATTATTGCAATTAAATCTTCACCCGATCTGTTTGCACATTTCACTGTAAATACTTTCAAGGAAGGATTGGGTCTAAATGAACATTTCACTGAGGGCGCACTATGTGCCAGGCATTTTGTGATTATGAAATGAGTCTATTTCACAGAAGGGTGGCAAAGATCAAATCATATGCTAACCCACCTCTACCACGCTATGCCATGCTTTCTCTTTATTCGTGTTCCCTAACAAAGCCCAGAATGGTGCCCTCATGGGCCCCCCCATCAACACTCACTGATGGCAATAGGGCTGCCAAGAGCTCCAGATGCAAGCCCTGGCCATTCTTCAGTCTGGCCCTCCCAATACCTCCTGGATACCCAGACCACAAAGCATTTGAGTGTCCTCCACCTGGAAAATGATGTTCTATATATCATCACTTAAGCTTAATTGTGAGTGGCTTGGAGGACACCCCACATGGGACGATTTTACACAGGGCTATTATGTTGGCATATGTGTTTCATGATCTGTGGCCATCCGCAGCAACGGCTATTTTTAGCTTCCTAACAAAAATTTGGCACAACCCCCTGTCATGGTTTTTTTTTTCTTCCTCCCCCTTCAATGTCAGAATTGGCCACTGTCTGGTATGACCTCACCAGGCCAAGCTGGGGAGTTTCCATGTTAAGTGAAGAAAGGCAAGACAAAGCCGGTCATCCAATGACTGTGCCCCACAATCCCAGAATTGCCAGAACATGTTGGGCTGAGTATCAACTGTTAGCATTAGTGGCTCACCATCATGTATGGAGGGAGGATTCTGTCATTGGGTCTGGTGTCTGCACACATCCGACAGTCCCTCTGCCTGGGGTGTTGACAAGCTTGGGTCAGGTCTGGCCTGGGCACAGGGCTTTTCCCATGATGTCATCTAGGGTTGTGTCTTGAGGAATTTGGCAAAAGAAAGCAATTTCAGCAATGCACTTGCCACTTGTAGGGAGGGAGACCAAATTTCAGTTGTGTCCTGGGAGGTAGGTGCCATAGTTGTCAAGAACATGGACAGACCTGGGTTCAGATCCCATCTCTGACACTCACTATGACCAGTAACAACCTTTCTGAGTCTCGGTTTATGCGTCAATAAAATAGGATCCATAACACCAGCCTTCATGGGATTGACGTAAAGACTAATTGGGGTACCTAGCACCGTGCCTGGCACGTGGTCAGCCCTTCTTCCTACTTCTTGGCAAAGCATTTGAGAGCCTGTGCTCACAGAGCCTGTGTTCAAGAGGTAGTTATACATGGTTGTGGGAGAAAATGTGTAGAGGTAAAAATGGAAAGACTTTGGAACCTGCAAATCCTCTCTTGTCCAGCCCAGAGTCCTTGCAGACACAGAACAACTCCCCTCCACCAATATTCTGAAATGGGGAAGTGACCCCCACTCCCAGTTACCAATACCCCATTATCTCAGCGTGGCCCCAATGTTGGGAATATACAGGACAAATGGCTTAAAGAATAGGAATCTATATGAGAATCGAGAACAAACAGAACAAAGCCAACATCCTGCCTTGCACTCAGGTCAACCCGCTGAGTCATTTAAAAGAAAAGGCTTGGAGCTGAGGACACTCATTGCCTGGACAGCCTTAGCCAGTAACAGAGCACCATGAGAGTCCTAAGGCTTGGCCATTTCTGTGCAATGTGGGGCTTCTCCAAGAGGCAGTCTTTGTTCTGGAACTCTCCATGGGTTTGGCCAAGACTCTAGAAGCTCCACTGCAATCTGACACTCTTCCTACTCAATACCCCTTCTCCTACCTTCTCTTCTTCCAGTCTGAATGCTTTACCCTGCTCAATCCTGTTCCCTCTCCACTTTAGCCATCACATGCATTCCCCCAACATTACCTCTTGCTCTTCTAATTCTTGTCTTGGTACTTGTTTTCTAAAGGACCTGAACTTACACAAGTGTCTATGCTCCTCTGGCCACAGTGAGTCAGCTTCTTCCTTCTGGTTAATTGGACACCCGCGTGTATTTGCAGAAAGGCAGCACAGGAGGAAGCATGGTGGTGGAGGAAGAGTCTTATGGTGTAAGGCAGTTTGCAAAACCCCAATCATCGGCCCAGAGAGGGATTCCTGAATCGCTGCTCAGGTGGAGAGAGCTCAGATTCACTAGGGGTGGCAGCAAGTAGGTTCCTCTGAGGGCGGCCACGCTTTCTTAGTTATTAATGAAGTACAGAGAGGAAACGTGTCCAACACACGAATCTGCACGGGAGAGTGGGTGTGCAGGCCCCTTTCCAACACAGTCCCATTTCCTGGTATAATGTGACCTTTCCGTCTGATTACCAGTCTGCTCTTTTCGCCAAAGGAAAGCCAGGAGAAGAGGTATTTTTAGGAGACAATAGTCAAGTTAATTAGGCGGCTCTACATTTGTCAGGCTTTACATTAAGAGCTCCGGAGGGAGGGGGTGACCATCGCAGGAAGGAGCCACAGACTTGATTCATTTTGGAAACGGGCTCCAGGGCCTTCAGGGCAGCCTCCCACATTACATTTTTGCGTGCACCAGAAATACATGAAATTTTAATGACAACAGAGCCACTTCCCTCTCCACAGCTCCATGCTGTCCATTTTGCTGAAAGGTGTCATTGTTGTGTGCAGGGAGCCATTGAGGGTGAGGAAGGACATTGTTCCCCTACTCCCCGAACCCACACCCCATTATGGACTGATCCAATCAAACACCACCTTTGGTGAGCTACCCACAGCGAGCTAATCCTGGGCCTTATGCACACATTTCATCTGCACCAGCACATTCTGTGATGTGGCCCAGAAAAGACAGCCAAGGGAGCCTTTCCAAGGAAATTATTGGAAGTCAGGTGGGGACAAAAAAAAAAATGCTGCGCTAGTTTGTGAAGGTGACTTGGTGTGAGCTGACTGTGTGGGTCTCCTTCCCAACTCGGCCATCTTGGTGGAGCAAAATCGGCCACAGTGGGGGTATTTACATGACAGAAATTGGCAAACACTACAAACTAGGGGTTGCTTGTTTGTTGTTTTTCTAGAGAACATCAGTGGGGCAAACATTTCTGTCAGTAAAGACCCATTCCTGAGAGACATTTTTCCCTAAACCTTAATGCCTTAATAGCATTTCTTATCAAACTCTCTTTCCCAATTGTAATCGTCTCTGTGTTTACTATTTCCATGATGTTTCCTTTCCTGGTTCTACTGCTCACTACCTCTGATGCTGGACTAGTTAGTTAACCTCTCTGTGCCTCCGTAATTTTTTTAAAAGTAGGCTTCATGCCCAGCATGGAGCCTGACACAGGGCTTGAACTCATGACCCTGCTGAGACCAAGGCCTGATCTGAACTCAAGAGTCAGACGCTTAATGGCCTGAGCCACAGGAGCCTCATATATGTTTAACATCTTAATACATCTAGTCTTTACAATAATCTGGTGGCATAGATATCATCATCCACATGAGAAAGGGGAAGGCCTCAAGATTTCAAGTAACTGGACGGAAGTCTCACAAGCAAAGATGGGATTGGAACCTGGGGCTTTTGGGATCCCAAAGTCGTGTGTCTAAGCCATCGCACTGAACTCCCTCTGTGGTGTAGGCCTTCTCCTTTGGGCAGGCCAGCTTCCCACCACACAGTCTCAGGCAAGCCCTGGCGATCTGCCAGGAGCAGGAAAAAAAAAAAGGATGAAGCTCTCATTCCCTTCAAAGAAACCCTTCTCACCCCAAAGAGAGAGTGAGAAAGGAATTGGTTTAAGTTCATTTGGAATTCGGAGTTCATTATCCACGTACTTAAAGCCTGTCGAGATGACAAATGAAATGTGAAAAATGTAGTCCATCACCCACATGTTTGGTCTTTGCAGTGTCAGAACTGGTATACTTCAGAAACATCTGGATGGCTGGAAAAGGGACCAAGCCAAGCTTCTCTTTTAATGAGAACTTGGAGGAATGAATGGGGACCCTCCTCCATTTAACAGACGCAGGAACGCCCTCAGAGGGGAAATTCCTTGCCTGAGGTAACATGGAGTTTGGGTGGCAGCGTGGGGCTAGAGAGTCTAACTGGTGTGGTTTCAAACCCATTCCACTGTTCAGGGTTGGACGGAATGGTCTGGCACGGTGCCAGGCCTACAGGCCCACATGAATAAGCATGTAGTGTGGGAATAAACTTCTCATGCAAGTGCCTTACCTCTAACAAGCAGAGCTGATCTGGTGAAAAATCACCATTTGCGGGTTAAGGAACTAAGACTTAGGCACCTTGCTTAGGGTCACAAAGCCGTTGGTGGGGAGGGGTGAGATTGGTGCCTCTGCTTAAGCACCAGGATGAGGACCATGATTATCTGAGTGTGTATTATGTGCTAGGCATTTCAGGACTGGACAGGAATTGGAACACTCCTTTTTAGCCTCAGGGAGTTAACATTGTCCTTGGGCTGGGACCTGACCTGCATTTCAGGACTTAATAAAGACAACACCACCTGTTCTGCAGATTAAACTCGTCATTTCCCCCCTCTTCAGTCTGATCCCACAGTTTTCATCATCCAGATTCCCACCTAGAGTCATCATAATCCATTGTGGTGTCCATGCACCACTTTTACTATTCATATTCGTCTTTAACATTAAAAAACAACAACAACAAAACCCCAAAGTGTCTACTTTACTTTTCTCCTCAGCAATAATATCCGTGATGCTATGCTTTTCAAGTGCTTATTAGAGTTTTCCTGATGCACCGTCAAAATTAACACACAATTATTAAGATTAAAAGTGGCTGCAACATACAAAGTCATCTTGCTTACCACTGGTGGCTTGTATAGCAACCTCTGGGCAGCATGGTCTGGGTGTTGTGTGAAATCTATGTCACGCCTGCTGACAAGGTGGCCTGCCCAAGCACCAAGATGTTTCCTGCGTGGGGATTCTTTGGTGGGTGCTGAACAGGGAAGCACTTTCAAGAAGAAGGTTAGGAGCAAGACACTGCCTGACTTCCATGGTGTGGGGTGTTCCTCACATGTGCATCAGACCTCTAAGGTTTTGCCAGATGACGGTCTTGGTCTTGATTTTTGTTACCCTGGGACCCCAAGGTTCGTGGCTCGGAGGATGGCTCTCAGCTATCATGTTTCTTATGTATCAACTCTTAAAGCTTACAGTCCCTTGTAAGATTCCCATTATGCCCCCACTTTCCAGATGAGGACTCAGAGGCAAAGTGGCACAGCTAGCAAGCAGAGGAGCCCTGCTTCAAGCCCAGGTCAGCCTAACTTCAAAACCCAGACTCTTTTTTTTTTTTTCAAGGATTTAGTTATCTATGTTAGAGAGGGAGTGGGCAGAGGGAGAGGCCTGGAGCCTGATGAGATGCTTGATACTATGACCCCAAGATCACAATCTGAATCGAAATCAAGAGTTGGATGCTCAACCGACTATACCATCCAGGCCCAGGCCCCAAACCCAGACTCTTAAATATTATGCTCTCAGCTGTCATGCTGGCACTTGTCCACCCCCATCTGAGACCAGCAGATTTAGGAGGGTCACTAGGTGGGATCATCACCACAGGAAGTCAATCCTATCAATAGTGGATTGAAGGCTGCTGCTGTTGGTATCTCCAGCGGAGAGAGAGAGACAGGGTTCTTGGCCAGGTTCTGCGGGAGGGAGAAGAGCTTTCTGAGGCAGTGTTTTTCTTGAGGTCTGGAGGAGAGCCTACGGAAGAACACAACCTGTAGGGTAAGAAACCACAGCTGCTTGGAGAAATGGGTGGATGCTGGGCTTTGCTTTAAAAAATCTAAACGGCAGCTTTAGGGCAGCTTCTGAGATTCTGACAGTAGGAAAAATGAGGCTCAGACGAGTAGTGTCTTGACCATGATTTTACAGCATATAAGTGGCAGATCTGGGATTCTAATCTAGTTCTTCTTCTTTTTTTTTTTTTTAAGATTTTATTTATTTGAGAGAGAGAGAGTAGGAGCAGGAGGGGGGTGCAGAGGGAGAAGCAGACTCCTCCCGCTGAGCAGGGAGCCCAGTGCAGGTTTCAATCCCAGGACTCCAGGATCATGACCTGAGCTGAGGCAGACACTAAACCAACTGATCCACCCAGGCACCCCCTAACCCTGTCCTGACTATAAAGGTAGTTGTATTTCCTGACACACAGGCCACTGGGTTGATCGTTCATTCCACAACTGTTTATTAAGCCATTGCTCTTTCGAGGCCTTGGAAATGTTTGAGATTGGGGCACTGGAGTCAAACGCCTGAAATTTTCTGGATTTAAACTCCCCTACTTTCAGCCCCCACTAGATGCAGATATCACCTGGGGGTCCTGCATTTTTTTTGTTGATTATCTCAATTATCTATTTACTGGTGTAGACACAATCTCACGATCTCGATCTCTTATAGAAGGAATCAATTCCCCAGTGATGGTTGCTTAATGAAGAAATACGAGGATGTTTTAAGATACAGAATCAGGTAGGGAGAGCAAAAGCCCCCAAGAGCTGAGGTGGCTAGGTCCTAGGGCTCAAGCTGATTACAAACCTGCTCACATATTTTCAACCCAACAGATGGAGCACAAGGGTTTTTGACGAATGCCCCTACCACTTCCAGGCCCATGTTATTACCCAGTATATGCATTTTCACCTTTAAGTCCTAGGCTAATGAGAGGATGGCAGAGATGAAGCTGAGATTGACAGGGAGGAGCAGAATGCTCTACCGGTGAGACCCCTTCAAACAGATTTCAGACCCTCAAGTACACGTTTAAGGAGCTGTGTTGAAAAGAAGCTTCTCTCATCCATCCAACTGTGATGCTTGGGATTGTTGCCTTGTAAATGAGGTACAAGGTGTCACCTTTGCGAGGTACTTCTTTTCTCAACCCAACATGATGTCTTGGATCAGTTCCCAAGCCTAAGTGAGCATGGCAATTCATTATTATGACAACTTAAGCCACAGTCCCAGACATGGACTGCACAATGGATGTGCCAACTGCCTGACATGGGCAACTTTGCCAAGAATTTAGCAACAATGCGTGATTGTGTTTGATATGCTTTCCTTAATTCATTATGGATACTGTGGTTTGGAGAAACTGAACTTTAAAAGTGGATTGTGTTGTTTGGAATCATCTTGAGTGCGGGGATGGGGCTGGGACTGAATCAGACATTGGGCAGGTTTGGATAGGTCAAGGGAACACTGTTTCTGACCGGGTCTCAAGGCTGGATCTGGCCAGGACTTCCCCCGTATTTGAAAAAGAGATACGTGTCCTCATCTGCAAGCCTAGTTGCTCATTTTTATTTCTTGCCTAGCCAGCGGGGGCATTTAAATGAGAAATCCTTGCTTTTAGGAAGTGGATTAAGAAACAAAAGTGTGGGTAACAGAGGCACTTACCGATTCCCTTGGCAGGCCTCTGGACCCCCATTCAATCACATTCATTCATTTGACAATTGTTAACTGGTAGCTACTCTATGCCAGGCCCTGTGCTGGTGCCAGGGCAGCGGACAATGGTAATTAACACTCGGTGAGGATTACTTAATTTGCCAGACGCTGCTTCAACACATGACCCGTTTATCCTCATAACAAACCCTCAGGGTAAGTATTACTGTTGTCCTCATTTTACAGATGGGGATGCTAAGGCTCAGAGAGGTGAAGTAACTTACGATGGTTGCACAGCTGCTAAAGCCATATTCTTAACACATTACTGATTCTCAGGCAAGAATAATTTCTGGGGACCTTACATTAGCTTTCAATAATTTGTCTGGCTTTAAACTCCTGCTGCTCTCTGACTCTCACCCAATCTGCACGTTTGAGGAAGGCCATGTGATGCAAGTGTTGTTGTTGTTTTTAATCCAGTGCAACCAGAAAGCTTCTCCCTCCCCCGAGGAGTGCCATTTGTCAGGCCTTGGCTTTGCGATCTTCACCCCTTTCTGGACTTCAAGAAAGACTGGTCAGAGATAAGCCTGGGAGCATTGTACATTGTAAATCATTTTAAAACTACACTGCGAGCATCTTCCTCTCCAAATATAGTGACCTCAGCAGCCTGGATTCATTGTCCGTTCCCCCAGCAGAGGCGAGGAAAGCCCCATATAAGGTCACGCCTGTGTTGTTTGCATCTCCTTGTACAAACCTGCCTGCTGGTTTTCATGCCCGTGTCCCTAGTTCCACAGCCCTGAGTTCTATCAGCCAAGATGTCACCATGTGCTCCAGTGTGAGATTTACCTTTGCATGGGTCCCTCCTCTCTCGCCCAAGAGAACCGGTTTTGTTTTTCCTCCCCTCTTTTCTCCCTTCTCCAGAGATATTAATTAGGAAAAGCAAGAAAGAAGAAGAAAGAGGAAAAAGCACTGCAAAGTTATCAAGTTGACATCACTGGAGGAGGAGAAATAATTAGAGCCTATTAAATTTGGGGTATTAAAAATAAAATGGCGAGTAAGCGGAGGTTAGCCTGAACGGAGGAGCAGTGGTGCAACCCTGGCCACGTTAATTAAGCTCAGGGAGTCTCCATGGAAACCCAAGCTGGGCACATTTATGAACCTGCGTTAATTATATGGAAATCTCTGCGCTGGAAGACGGTGCTCCTAAAGGGCAGGAGATGTGCTCCAGACACCCTGATGTATTCCTGCAAGTCACGGGGCTTTGGTGGCTGCTAATGACAAACCGAATTTCCAGTGGTTTCTCTCGTGGTTACAAACTCTAAGCTCAGAAGTGTGTAATTCTTTGCTGGTTGGCTCTGTGCCCCCCTGGCCACCCTGGACCATCTCCTGCACCACCCCCTGGAGCCCCTCATGATCCAGTTGCCAAAGGGCTTAGAGCTCGTCCAGAGTCCTTGCATGCTGATTGCCAAACATTTTCATATCATTTGCCATCATCCTCAGCTATTATTAGACAAGAAAAGGGAGGCTCAGGCAACTGGCAGGAGGTTGCACAGCTATAGAGTGGCAGATGTGGCATCTGAACCCAATCAGTCTTGCTCCAGAGTTTCCTCTTCCTCCTTTCCTCCTCCTTTTCCTGCTCATTTCTTCTTCTTCAACAGCTTTATTGAGATATAATTCACACACCATCCAATTCACCCATTTACGGTGTACATTTCCATGGTATTAGTATACGCACACATCTGTGCAACCATCATGATAGTCAATTTTAGACCATTTTCATCAGCTCAAAAGAAACTCTTTAGGTATCATCACTCCATTATCCCCCCAGTCTCCCTAGCCCCTGGAAACCCCAGACCTATTTTCTGTCTCTATCGGTTTTCCTTTCCTGAAATTTCATATGAATGGGTGATATTCTGAGTCTTTTTGCATCCAGCTTCTCTCACTCAAGATCACGTTTCCAAGGCTCCTCCACGTTGTTGCACATATCAGTACTTTGTTCCTTGTTTGTGATCAGGTAATATTCCACTGTATGGGTACGCCCTGTCTTGTTCATCCACCATCGGCTGATGGACATTTGGACAGATCTCATGTGTTATCTGTACATCATATAAGCTTAGAGAAGGTCACAGTGAAGGGCAACCCTGGGACTCAGGTCCAGGTCTGCCTCCTGAGCTCCTGCATGCAACACCAACACGGAGTGCTCATTCCATGTTACTGAGGAAAGATATGATGCTCCTCTCCATCAGATGCAGAGTTGGGGGTAACTCAGGGAACACAGTATTCAAGAATACCATGTGGGGAAGGAAAGCCATGAGTGGCCACAGAGGAACAAGGGGAAGCCTTCATGGCCCTTTCTGGAGAGGTATAAGGCTATTGTGTGAAAGTGGGGGGTGGAATTAATCCAGAGGGTGGGAATGTGGTCCCAAGTAACCTCAGAGAAGCCTCTTGACCTCTCTGTGCTTCAGTTTCCTCTTCTATAAAACAGGGGGATGATAACAGTGCCTACCCTTTAGGGTCATATGGAAACTAAATGAGTTAATCTTTGTGAAAGTAGTTAGAACAGTGCCTGGCACATAGGGCGTATAATCAAAGTGCTTGCTATTACTTCTATTTTTACCTAGGAGACGCCGTCTGGAGTGGCTCACCTTGATCCTACCAGGACACAAGGGCAGGTCCCTGAAGGCTGTATTTCCTGTGAGAAACAATGACAAGGCCTTGCTCTGGACCTGTCTTCCCATCCATCAAATTAGGAGGATGGGCACATGCATTCTGGTAATGTTACAATTCTTTCTGACTGCCTGGGTGTCTTCATGGAGCATCTTCTTTCCCCTTCCATCCCCACAGCATAATTTCTCTATCTCCATGGGAGTGGGGTTTGCTCAGGCCTTCTAGCAGGGAGCATCTGTCACCCCATGCCCCATAAAGCTAAGGTTTAAAATGAAAGGCTTTGGTGAAAGCAGAAGGGACTGCTGGTTCCATACCCTCAGCTTCATCCTTAGTTTTCTTCCCTCTAAAATGGGGTTAATTAGATCATCTCCTTTCTATGATTGGAGATGAAATGAATAAGTGCATGCAAAGCACCTCAGTGCAGTCTGCATGTACCAGGTAAGCAGTCAGTGCATCTCAGATTACTATTACTAGAAAGACGGGAAGCCAGGTGGGAGGCACAAGTCTTTTATGTATTGCAATTTCGGCCCCAATGCCCTTCCCTTATTAAGCAGACTGCAATTTGTGAGTTTACTGGAGAGAAACCGTCTCTGATCTCCATCGGCTGTTAGGCACCCGCCTGTGTATTTCCCATCAAAGTCAGCATCCGATGGTATTCTAATCACATCCCTCAGTTAATACCACACATTTCTATGTGAAAAGGGGGCAAATTACATGCAGACGCCACCAAATATGAAAACTCCCAGCGACGCTTTCATTGTTCAGGCAGCGTTCTCTGCTCACTGCTTCTGAGAATATAAATTAATTGGCAGTACTATTTATCTCACTTTGGCTAACTGATAGATAGATCTCTCTGCTCTTTAGTTTGTAAACACCTCTTGGTATTTTTCTGATCCCACTTTCTTCTAGTTTTTGCCTCTGATCACATAATACATGCACACACGCACACACACACACACATACACACCCTACCACTGCCACCAAAGTCTACACTTACATAACATGACATTGTGGGGCAGAATGGACAGGATTTGGTAAATGTGGCAGTGATACCTGTTTTTGTTTTTAAGCAATTAGGTAAATACAAATGAGGAAATATGCTAAGGGTTTTTTCTTAGATATTTATTCACTTAATAAATATGTTTCCGGGGGTTTTGTTTTGTTTTGTTTTAGTGTCCACTGATCTTTCTCCAATCCATTCCTATCTTTCCATCTCCCCTGCACTCAACTGAACCAGGGTTGGCCTTAGGTCAGGAGGGAAGCATGGATATTGGAGCCAGACAGAGCTGGGTTCGAATCCTGGTTTACCACTGATGGTGTTACCTGACAAGCTATCTCATTTCCCTGGATCTCAGCCTCCTTGTTGGTGAAATGGAGCTTAGATGTTTTGAGGATTAGATGAAATATTTTTTTGAAAATGCCAGTCATAGTGTCTCTGTCACTGTGTATCAGATGTTCAATGATACACTAATCCCATCTGCCTTCCACGTCTACTGAATTTTCTTTTACACCCCAGACCCTGCCTCAAACTTCGCCATGTTCCCTCCCTGTCATCCTTGATTTTCATCTCAAATGCTTCTCCAGGGAGCTTTTCCTTAAGTCCTGGACTAAATTAGGTGTTCTTGCTGTTTGCTCTGTGGCAACCTGTGTTTGCCTTTCTGCAACACTCATCATGCTTGAGATTATTCATCCAACCTGGATCTGACCTCTAGACTGAAACTTACACAAGGGCCAGGTTCACTAGGATGTGCAGCAATTATGAGATGCACTACCAAATTTCTTATAGCATTGCAGATTTTAAAAAGGAAGAAAAATGAACCAACTCAAATGTCCATAACAAGAGAATGGATAAACTCTGATACATTCACAGTGGAATACAATTCAGCAATAACAAGGGGCAAACTACTGGGATTATCTGACAACGGGGATGAGTCTTAAAGACATGTTGAATGGAAAAAAGCAAGAGACAGAAGAGAATGTATTGTAGGATTCAATTTATAGGAAATTTAAGAGCAGGCCAGACTCACCTAGAGTGATCAAAAGTGTATCAGTGGCTGCCTTGGGCTGGGGTGGGAGGAAGGAATCGACTCCAGAGGGGCAGGAGGGAACTTTTTCAGATGCTGGAACTATTCTCTTTTTTAATTAGGGTGGTGAGTGGTTATGTGGGTGCATACATTTGTCAAATCTCATTAATCTGTAGACTTAAAATGTTTGCATTTTATTATATGTAAATGATATTTCAAAAAGTTGATTAAAAAATAAACAAATGAGGGGATCCCTGGGTGGCTCAGCGGTTTAGCGCCTGCCTTCAGCCCAGGGTATGATCCCGGAGTCCAGGGATCGAGTCCCACATCAGGCTCCTCTCTCTCTGTCTCTCATGAATAAATAAATAAATAATCTTTAAAAAATTAAAACAAAATAAAAGCACAATTAAAGAAGGGGAAAAAGAAAGGAGAGAACGAACAAACAAATGAAAAATTAGGTAAAGGAAAAGGGGCAGCAAGCTTGAATTCTCCCTAGTCAGAGGTTGACTTCAGTTTCTGAGTTAATGTGGCAGTTAGTGGAAACCACTTTTCTCATTGCCACAAGAAGATAAAAAGATAAATGACAAAAATAATATTTTTCAAAGACACTGAAAAGCCATGGAAATAAGAGTAGATGGACTAAAATTCCATAGAGGGAAAAGTCCTTTCTAGAAATTATAAAAGCCAACAGACAATAGAATAATGTCTCCAAGCACTAAAAAGCAAAACAAAAATCCTGCCCACCTCTAGTTCTGTAGCCAATAAAAATATCCTTCAAAAATGACAGCAAAATAAAGACATTACAGACACACAAAAGCTGAGCGAATTTGTCACCAGCAATCCTACATCACAAGAAATAACTAAAGCAAGTCTCCTAGCTGGAAGAAGTTGATCCCAAATGGAAATAGGGATCCACGAGAAATAATAGAGACCAGAAAGAGTAAATGTGCATTCACAGTGTTAGAAAATTGACTGTTTAAAGCAATACTAGTAACTATGTCTTATGGCTTTACATAAACATAGGAAGAAAACCACTAACTGTAATAAAAAAGCATTGACAAATCTGACTTCAACTTCATTAACAACTATGGCTCATCAGTTGGGCACCATTAAAGGAATAAGAAGAGCCTGGATGCATTCAAATTGGCAAAGAAGAAGTCAAACTCTCCCTCTTCACCAATGACATGATACTCTACATAGAAAACCCAAAAGCCTCCACCCCAAGATTGCTAGAACTCATACAGCAATTTGGTAGCGTGGCAGGATACAAAATCAATACCCAGAAATCAGTGGCATTTCTATACACTAACAATGAGACTGAAGAAAGAGAGATTAAGGAGTCAATCCCATTTACAATTGCACCCAAAAGCATAAGATACCTAGGAATAAACCTAACCAAAGAGGTAAAGGATCTATACCCTAAAAACTATAGAACACTTCTGAAAGAAATTGAGGAAGACACAAAGAGATGGAGGAATGTTTCGTGCTCATGGATTGGCAGAATATTGTGAAAATGTCAATGTTACCCAGGGCAATTTAATGAAATCCCTATCAAAATACCATGGACTTTCTTCGGAGAGTTAGAACAAATTATTTTGGGATTTGTGTGGAATCAGAGGGGACCCCGAATAGCCTGGGGAATTTTAAAAAGGAGGGCCATATCTGGGGCATCACAATGCCAGATTTCAGGTTGTACTACAAAGCTGTGGTCATCAAGACAGTGTGGTACTGGCACAAAAACAGACCCATAGATCAATGGAACAGAATAGAGAACCCAGAAGTGGACCCTGAACTTTATGGTCAACTAATATTCGATAAAGGAGGAAAGACTATCCATCGGAAGAAAGACAGTCTCTTCAATAAATGGTGCTGGGAAAATTGGACATCCACATGCAGAAGAATGAAACTGGACCACTCTCTTGCACCATACACAAAGATAAACTCAAAATGGATGAAAGATCTAAATGTGAGACAAGATTCCATCAAAATCCTAGAGGAGAACACAGGCAACACCCTTTTTGAACTTGGCCACAGTAACTTCTTGCAAGATACATCCACGAAGGCAAAAGAAACAAAAACAAAAATGAACTATTGGGACTTCATCAAGATAAGAAGCTTTTGCACAGCAAAGGATACAGTCAACAAAACTAAAAGACAACCTACAGAATGGGAGAAGATATTTGCAAATGACCTCTCAGATAAAGGGCTAGTTTCCAAGATCTATAAAGAACTTATTAAACTCAACATCAAAGAAACAAACAATCCAATCATGAAATGGGCAAAAGACATGAAGAGAAATCTCACAGAGGAAGACATGGACATGGCCAACATGCACATGAGAAAATGCTCTGCATCACTTGCCATCAGGGAAATACAAATCAAAACCACAATGAGATACCACCTCACACCAGTGAGAATGGGGAAAATTAACAAGGCAGGAAACAACAAATGTTGGAGAGGATGCGGAGAAAAGGGGAACCCTCTTGCACTGTAGGTGGGAATGTGAACTGGTGCAGCCACTCTGGAAAACTGTGTGGAGGTTCCTCAAAGAGTTAAAAATAGACCTGCCCTATGACCCAGCAATTGCACTGTTGGGGATTTACCCCAAAGATTCAGATGTAATGAAACGCCCGGACACCTGCACCCCGATGTTTGTAGCAGCAATGTCCACAAGAGCCAAACTGTGGAAGGAGCCTCGGTGTCCATCGAAAGATGAATGGATAAAGAAGATGTGGTTTATGTATACAATGGAATATTACTCAGCAATTAGAAACGACAAATACCCACCATTTGCTTCAACGTGGATGGAACTGGAGGGTATTATGCTGAGTGAAATAAGTCAATCGGAGAAGGACAAACAGTGTATGTTCTCATTCATTTGGGGAATATGAATAATAGTGAAAGGGAATATAAAGGAAGGGAAAAGAAATGTTGGGAAATATCAGGAAGGGAGACAGAACATAAAGACTCCTAACTCTGGGAAACGAACTAGGGGTGATGGAAGGGGAGGAGGGCAGGGGGTGGGTGTGAATGGGTGACGGGCACTGAGGGGGGCACTTGACGGGATGAGCACTGGGTGTTATTCTGTATGTTGGTAAATTGAACACCAATAAAAAATAAATTTATTATAAAAAAAAGAAGAGCCTGGATGAATATATATATATATATACATGTGGCAAAGGACTCATATCTAGAATATATAAATAATTCCTACAAATCAATAATAAAAAGACAAATAACCCAAATGAAAAAAGAGAAGACTCAGATACGTCACAAAAGAGGACTCCACATGACCAATCAACATTGGAAAAGATGTTCAACATCATTACTCATTAGGAAAATGCAAATTAATGTCACAATCAGCTCTCCCTACCCATCTACCAGAATGGCTAAAGCTTAAAAGGCTGTTTTGATGAGGATGAAGAGCAACTGGAACTCTCAAACATGGCTGACACTTTGGAATGTTGGTGATTTCTGATAAAACTAAGCATACCCCTATTCTGTGACCCAACAATTCTTAAAACAATTGTGCATATATATGTTCACACAAAAGACATAAAAGAATGTCCAAGCAGCTTTGTTCATAATACTCCCAAACTGGAACCATCCTATATATCCATCGATGGAACAGTGTATAAATAAACCATAGTATGCAAGCCATGCAACACTACCCATCAATAACAAAGGATGGACCACTGATAAGTTGCATAGATGTAATGGTAGCAAAAGAAGTCAGATATAAGAGAGAACATGCTTTACGATTTCATGATATGAAGTCCAAGAATGAGAAAAACCAATTTCTGGTGAAAGAAGCTAGAAGAACCATTACTTCTGAGTGAGGACAGTATTGATAAGGAAGAGACTTGAGAGAATCTTCTGGGACGATTAGCATGCATGTTTCCTATCTTGATTGAAGTGGTGGTTGCAAGGTATACAGATATGTAAAATTTAATTGAGGTGCAACTTAAGATTTAAATAGTTTACTACATGTACTTATGCCTCAACAAATAAATAAAATAAAATAAAATAAAACAAAATAAAATAAAATAAAGTAAAATATACCCCCTTTTCCCTCTTCTCATACTTCCTACAGTCAATCTTCAGGTCTTTTTTTTTTTAGTAAGCTTCAGACCTAATGTGGGGCTTAAACTCATGACTCTGAGATCAAAAGTTGCATTCTCTACCAGCTGAGCCAGACAGGCACTCAACTTTCAAGTCTTACTAAATAAAGACAAGTATATATATATATATATATATATATATATATATATATATATATACACACACACACAGATGGGTAGATAGATTACAGACATAGCTATATAGAAATTCGAATAAACATGGGATTATAATTTTGGCCACTGTTCATATGTATTTTCCCAGGGCAATCTCCAATTATATATGTTGTCCCAGCGTAATTAATTATATCCTTCACCCTGTTAAGTGTCCAGTTTGGACAAGAAATCACATGGTCACACTCATTATAATGTACATATAGCAATCACCCCCCCCCAACTATATACATAATGGCCATCTTTTCATGTCTATACATATGGATCTCCTTTATTTATTTTAGAGGCTGCAAACTATTCTGTAGTATGTGTGTATTTGACTCTCCTATTGATGTAGATTTCAGGTTGTTTCCAGTTTTAAAAATAATATTGATACTGTTGGAGTAGATATTTTCTATTTTTGCCTTTACAGCATTTGGGTTGCCTTCTTTGGATCAAAGCATCTGAATTTTCTTCTCAAGAATTTACCCTTCCCCCACCCTCAATACAGGTGTGGGTGACACCACCACCACCCCCCGCCCCACCCCAGTCTGTCGACCCCAGGGATGGGCAATATCCAAATGGATGGAACTCTTGATGATTCATTTGGGAAAGAGATGCTTTTTTTCCCTAATGTTATTACACCAGAAGAATTTGAGCCTGGAGCTACTGATGGTCATTTTGAGACACAATGGAGAGTTTTTGCATTAGAATAAAATCAGCAGGGATGAAAGTGAGGACAGTGAATATAGGTAGGCAGATTCCTGATGACTTTGTGTAAACTGGATCCTGGTATAATGGAAGCCATATCCCCTGGAGTTTTCTGTAACGTGAGTCTTAACACTTCCTCACCTTTTTATTTGCTTGTGCGAGTTTGAGGAGGGTTTTGTCACTGGCCAACTAAAAGATTTCTGACAAAAGCTAACTATGATAAGCATCCTTCTGTGTGCGTGTGTGTATACTCAAGAACATATGTGTATATATATATATATCCAACAATATATGTATATTTTGAATATATACACATATATTCTGAGAACAGTAATTATTGGAACATTATTTTTTTATCTAGATTCGATTAGCCAACATATAGAATATCATTAGTTTCAGATGTTCAGTAATTCATCAGTCGCATATAACACCCAGTGCTCATCACATCACATGCCCTCCTTAATGCTCATCACCCAGTTACTCCATCCCCCCACCCACCTCCCCGTCAGTAACTCTAAGTTTTTTCCCCATAGTTTAGAGTCTCTCATGGCTTGTCTTTCTCTCTGATTTCTTCCCATTCTGTTTTTCCCTCCCTTCCCCTATGATCCTCTGTGCCGTTTCTTATATTTCTCATATGAGTGAAATCATATTGAAAATTGTCTTTCTCTAATTGTCTTATTTCACTCAGCATAATACTATAGAAACATTATTGTAAATCAATAACAAAAGTGAAATGACTGGATAAAGAATCTTAATATATTTGAAACCATGTTCCAAAAATGTACAGATTTTCACCTCCGACCTGCACTGTTCGAAAGTGCCAGTTTCCCCACACTTGGCAGGGGATCTTAGATGTATGTGACAATGAGAAAGTGAGCAAGAGAGTTGGACAGACACTTCACAGAAGAGTGTATCCAAATGGCCAATAAACCTACAAAAAGATGTGAACCTCATTTGGCATTAGGGAAATGCAAATTAAAACCACAAGGTGATACCACTAAACACCCACTCAGATAACTAAAATTAAAAAGGACTAACATCCAGTTATAAAATAACAAGTCACGGGGATGAAAAGTACAGCATAGGGAAGATAGTCAACAATGTTGTAATGATAATGATATCATATGGAGACAGATGGTGACAACACTCATTCGTGATGAGCACTGAGTGATGTATAGAATTGTCAAATCACTGTGTTGTACACCTGAAACTAATTATGACCCCATACTTCAATTAATGGGGGGTGGTGCTTGAGTGGCTCAGTCGGTTAAATGTCTGACTCTTAATCTCAGCTCAGGTCTTGATCTCAGGGATGTGAGTTCAAGCCCCACGTTGGGCTTCATGCTGGCATGAATCCTACTTGGAAAAAAAAAAGAGACTCAAGATACCAAGATTATTGAGGATGTGATACAGCTAGAACTCTAATACACTGCTGGTGTGGATGTAAATGGCTACAGCTACTGTGGATAGCTGCATTGGTGGTTTCTACTAAAGCTGAAAATATATACATACCCTGTGGCCAGCGATTCCACCCATGTGCACATACCTAACAGAAGTCTGCACATTTTTTTCATTATAGGACACGTACAAATGTCAGCATTTTTGTAATAGTCTCATCCCTTCTTTCCTCCCCCCAAAACAACACAACTCAAAAGTCCTTCACCAGGTAAATGGATAAATTGTGGTAATTAAGACAGTAGATATACAGCAATAAGAATGCACATCTGATAATTACACATGAAAACATAAATGAATCTTATAAACATAATACAAATGAAGCCAGATCCAAAAAAGTAAATACTTATGATTCCATTTCAATGACATTTTAAAAACAGGCGACCCAGGGGCACCTTGGTGGCTCAGTCAGTCAAACATCTGCCATTAGTTCAGGTCATGATCCGGAGGTCCTGAAATCAGGCCCTATGTTGGGCTCCTTGCTCAGAGAGGAGTCGGCTTGACCCTCTCTCTCTGCCCTTCCCCCTCTTGTGCTCTCTTGCTTGTGTTCTCTCAGATAAATAAATAAAATCTTATATATAAAAAAAAAAAGGTAAACCACACTGATGGTAATCAAAATCAGGAAGGTGATTACCACTGGAAAGAAGGGCTTATGTCCGGGGATTAGTTTGATGGGGTTTCTGGGCTCTGGTAAAACTCTATACCTTGACTTTGGTGAAGAAGTTGCATAGATTCTTTTCACTGTAAAATTTCATCAAACTGTACACTTATATTTGCATACTTTTTCTCTGTATATGTTATGCTTCAATAAAAAAAGTATTCTTTGTTGTTTTTTTTCTAAGTATCCATGTGAGAATAAAATGATTTGGGAAAAATCTAATAGTGGGAAAAGACTTCAGAACACACAGGAAATGCTAGAAACTCCAAAATCAGTCCTGACACAAGATATTGCAATGATGAGAGGCCAATTCTTCAGGTCTTTGTTACAAACCCAAAGTGAAGCATCTTATATATCTCTCATTTGCATTGCCAGGAATCTAATCTCTGGACAGAAATAGGAATGAAGTGAAAAAGGAATCGGGAAGCAACAAAGGAGAGAAATTTTGGGCAAGCTGACCACAGCATATGTATCTGGGGCTTGGTATTGTATTGTGACTAGACTTGAGAGAGAGATGTTCTAAAAAAATCTGGTGGAAAGGTTGATATGAACTCATGGCCAAAGGCTCTAGAAAGAAACATGGTACTGGATGGGTAGGGACTCTGGAAAATGAAATTTTGAACGAAATGAATTAAATGGAGAATGAATGAATGTGAAGGACATGAAAAGACTGAGTGAGCAAAGTTCTGATAACAAAGCAAAGGTGGGGGGCGGGAGCAGCATTTAAGGAAATCTAGTCTTCTATAAAGCACTAGTGACCTGAGATAGTCAAAGAAATTTCACCAAAGATGGCAAGGAGGGCATGTTCCCAGAAGTGAACAGGCTTCTAGAATATTGCCAGAAAACCTAAAGGCAAGGAGAAGTGGTAACTTAAAAGAATATGTCCCAAGAGTAATACATTTTAAATGGGATTTTTATTGTTCAGAGCCAGCAAATGTATAAGGAGATAATAGGTCCACTCTTTGAGGAAGATCTTGAAATAATTTAGTCAACAAATATTTATTGTCTTCCCCGAGGCTGGCACGTAATAGATGTACTGCAAATAGTTGTTGAATGAATCGATGAATTCAAAGAGCATTAATGGAAGTCCCTGCTTCAGTGACGTTTTCTGTTGGTGGGGACACAAGACCCATGAGCAGGTGTGTGATGGGACCTAGACTATGGAACCCTACAGAGCTGGGGAGGGAGGAGACAAAGGAGAGAGCCTGAGAAAGCTTCTTGAAGAAAAGAAGCTCCTACTCTGTCTTGTTACAATAAGCCCTGAATACCTCTCTGGACCAGGTCAGCATTTTTATCAAAACCCAGGAAGAAAATATAGATCAGATCACATCTAAGTACTGCACCCACCTCTGGTCAGCCCCCTTTGAGACCAGATACTCTGGTTACCTAAGTTATAAGGATCCTAAAAGTAGGAACCACCTTTATCCCTATTTTGCTGATAAGGGAACTGAGGATTGGAGCAAGAGGTGATTTGTCAGGGTTCTACAGCTGGGAAATAGCAGCGCAGGGTTCATCCTCTGCCAGGTGGGCTCCAGAGCCACCCACATTATCATCACATGCTTCTGCTTTGGCTAGACAGCTGGATAGATGCCCTCTAGGACTCTAGGGTTCTGGGTGACGGCTCCTCATCTTCAGCATTTCTCAGAACTGGGGAATCTGTTGGTCTGGATTGTTCTGCCTCCTGAACCTCTGGGAAGAATTCTTTGGCTTGGGTTCTGTTGGCCTGAAGTCTATCTCTATGTGAAAAAAAAGAGGATGTCTGAATGCTTGGTGACCCTGATTGAATCAGCAGCAACGGCACAGGCACACTGGTATATTTGCGCTTTCCACACGACTGTACCATTTCTGCCTTGAACCCGCTGGGCCTTTGTGGCATCTAATCATTTTTAAAAATTCACTTGGGGCCAATAATATGCTTTGTTGCAATCCAGGCTTTGTAAAATGAAGGAATTAGCTGCAATGACATCGCATGGTCTGTATTAATGAGTTGTAACTGGCTATCAAGTTCATTATCAAAACAAACCCCCCATTTGCCTGAAGCCCTGTGCTCTGGGTCTAGGTGGAAAGAAAGCTCCTTTTTCTTTGTTAAAGCAGGAAAGCCAAGCTTCAGAAAACGTTGATTTATGCTGAGAGAGCCCTCCACACCCTTAACCGACACAGCATGAATTGTGGTCCTGTCATTTACAGCTGGAGACACCCTCATACTCTTCTGCCTTTGATGTAAAACATTACCTGGGCCACCCTGTTATCAATCTTATCCAACGATCTATTTACCTAAAGTACACAATTACGGAAGGAGCTCCATTACAATCCAGGGCAGACGAAAGAACATTAATGAAACCGTGGGTCTGTGGGATTGGATGGTTTAGCAATTGGTCTGAAATGCTGCCTTCCCCTGGCATCCAAACAGCCACGCTGTCTGGGGCTTTTCTTTTTCTCTTTTTAAACACATGAAAATGTTACAAGAATTAACGAAGCTAAAAGGAAGCGTAGCATTTGTCAGCTAACAAATATTGTTAAAGCATTATGATACAAAGGCAAGAGAAGTGGGGCAGTGGTGGTAGAGACAGAAACAGAGACAGAGATGCACAGCTTCCAAACCTGCAGTGAAATAAAAGCTGCTTTCTGAGGAGTGGTGGTTTTTTATTTTCCCTGAATCGGGCCTGGCTGCTTCAGGGGAGTGTCTGACCTCTGGCCAACATCTCCATCCCTTCATTAAGGGCCCTACCCTTACATTAAATTCAGGTCCTTTAGGTGCCAGAAGTGGCGATCATCCCTCACAGGTAGACAAGGAACAATAGAGTCTGGCTTCCTTTCAAGTCAATTTGTGGTAGGACCATGTTCTAATACCAAAAGGAAGAAAAAGGACACTGTTTTGTGAGTAACCATGAGACAGCTGCATTTGATGTGACTTCTGTGGACAGTGTGACATTCTCCCCCAGGATGCTCCTGTAACTTCTGATGAGCTCAGAAAGGCTTTGGTGACAAGAAGGATTTGGCTGTAGCAGCAGCGTTGTCTGGAACTGAATTTGGAGACTTGAGGATGAAGCCAGGTCCCCATCCTAAGTGAATATTAATAGCTCTGGCCATGGAGCGGAGAGGACAAAACAGGACCTTGGAGCCATACTGGCCTGGGTTTGAGTCTTGGCTTCTCCATCACCCAAGTCACCTTTTGTGTCTGAACTTCATTTCTCTTACCTATAAAATGGAGGTGGTAACACCTCCCTCACAGTCTTCAAGATAATGTTTGTAAATCACTGGGCACATCGTGAGCCCTCAGGACATGGCAGGATAGCAAGGTGCGCTAACAGGTAGGATGGTATAGATTGGGGAGCTAATCTACCCAGGCATCATGCTCCAAACAAGAGAGAAAGAACACCTTGAAGGAATCTTCGAGGTAGCCGTAGCAGAATGGACCCCTCAATCCTTAGTCACTTTGAGAATAGAGAGTGGAAAGGGAGAGAGGGAATTCTGGAGGGATTTCTTCGATGACACCTGCTGGGAGGCTTTGAATCCTGACCCCAAAGGGAGGAGTCCTTCACTTCAAATGGAATGACAGAAAGGCTTCGTTGGCACTGCTGAAGAGGGGCTGGGGGACTGCTGAGCTGGTCCCTGACCCTCTCCTGGCAAATTCAGAAGACAGAGGACAGGCTAGGGAGTGCTCCTAGGGCTGGGGCTAGGGCTGGGTTAGGAAGTGGTGCCTGTCTTCAAATGATGGCATGTCAAGCAGATGTAAAAGTTGGGCACTAGATGGGACACGACAGGCGGGAATATCACCCTGGGGTTCTGCCCACAGTAGCTCCCACCAGAAGCCCAGGAGACTCTAAGGTCAAGAGTCTGGGTGGAGCAGACTACTGGTAAACCAGAATCTGGTTTACCTGATTGACAACATGCAGAAAGCTGGAATCATTTGGAAGGCTGCCAGAGAGGACTTCCAAAGGGCCAACAGAAGTGCCTACTGGAGAAAAGTGTGGAGGCCGAAAAAATTAAGGCCATTCCACTTTAAGTTCAGCGTTAGCACAAGTACAGCCATCCCAGGCCCCTGTGAAGAAGAGCTGAACTTTACATCCCTTCAGTTACATGAGCTTACATCTTGACATCCTAGAAAGCCCCCTATTAGAATGAGAACAGAGCCCAAGCCAGTGGCAGGAAGCCCTATATTAGAATAAGAACAGAGCTCAATGCCCTTGAAGGCCCCATATCAAAATGTAAACAGAACTTGAGGAATTCCTCCACCCCTTCTGGAGGTCCCCTAGACCAGCCCTTAAAACTAAGCTAAAACCCACCTCGGGGTCCAAGTCTCTGCTCTGCTGTGTCAGGTATACTTGGACCCAAGCTCGAGCTTGTAAATAAACCCTCATGTGTTTGCATCGGTGTCGGCTCCTTGGTGGTTTCTCGGATTTGCAATCTTGGGCACAAAAAAAAAAAAGCGAGCTTTAGACACCTGCGAGGCCCTAAAAGAATACAGATCTCTTATGGCAATACCGCTGAGAACTTATCTGTTCTCCCTATTGTCCCTTCCAGCCAACACAGAAAGCTAAAGGGAGCAGGGGCACCTCTGTGGGTAAAGGAAGGGGCATGCCCCACACCGCCCTCCCTAGTGGCAGGTGGCCTGCAGGAGGCCATCCTAAGCTGTCCTCCACAGGTAGGAGAGGAAGCACACTGTTTGCCCTGAAGGAAGGTTGAAGTGTTGCTTAATATATTAATACCCAGAATCAATGCTTTTAATTTCTGAATCGTGACTGTGCCTTGTGACTTGGAGAAACCGCGAGGCTGGCTACCACCCAAGGGCAAGCAGAAAAGTCCCAGACACCTCATCCATATGCTGGGGGCGCAAGAAAAGCTTCCCCTAGTGAAAATCATTGAAGGGAACAGGGGAGGCAAAAAAATACATAATTTTTTTTTTAATTTGTGTTTTGATTAGATCCTGGGCTTCATTCAACAGAAAGGCTGCTTTTGTAATGCTGGTATTATAAAAGATGGGATGGAGGTTTCATGCGATTTTTGGCAATGGGCTAGAGAGAAATGAGAGTCCTGTGCAATGATTGCCAGCTGCTGACTTCAGGGACTTCTGCGGTGACTGGAGTATCCTTGAAACACCCCCCTGAACTTTCACCTTGGCCAGTGAGGACAAGTTAGAAGTGAATGATCTATGAGATGTAGTCAGTATTTCTTCTACTTTCCCAAAGCCTATTCTAGTAGGTGGTTTTCCTTCCTCATGCTCTTCTTTCAAGAGTAGAGACATATTTGCCCTCTACCCACTCACCCTCAGAACTGGTCAGGCTTACTTTGCAAAGTAATATATACATAATGTTTAAGGATGGGAACTTTGCAGTCTGACCCAACTTGGGTTTGAAGGCCAGATGGGCCCCTAACTAGCTGTGGGACTCTGGTCAAGTTATCTCTCAGCCTCAGTTGGCTCACCTGCAAAATGGGATAACTAGTGCCCACCTCTTAGCATTGTCAAGTGGATGAAATTTGGTAATTCACATAAGAACTTGGCATGGCACATGGGAAGTACTCTACCAATAATATCAGTTATTGCTAGTATCATCATCACAACCATCTAATACCTTATTTAATTTTGAAACATCAGTGTCATTTTGAATCCCATGGTGGATACAAAAGCATACTTCACTTTGCTATCCCCAGGACAACTTTGAAAGAATGATGATTCATGAGAAGATAGATTTCTTTCTCAATATGATATCTTTCATGACAAAAAAAAACTGGCATTACACAAAAAAAATGGCATTACACACAAAAGAACATGGGGCAGTTGGGATGTACATAAACACGAAGAGGTAAAAGGGTATTAATCATAAATCAATCTCGGTTATTATTCTGGATCCAGTCTTTATGGACATTATCTTGAATCTTCACAAGATTTAATCACATTTGAGAAAGTGCAGCATCAGAGAGGTGAAGCAGATAGCCTAAGGTCACAGAGCAGGTGGCAAACAGCAGCAGAACCAGAACTCAAAGCTTGGGTGATTCCATGGCTCTCGTCCTAACACAATCACACTAAGACATGAGTTTGTCTGGTCAGCCGAGGAAACTCAGAAATTGCCTTTTACTGAGATAATTTAAATTGCAAGCCCTGGAGCTGCAGGAAAGGAAGACAAGGAAGGTGATTTGTTGATTTGAGGTAGGGAGGGACAGGTGAGGATGGCTAGTTAAGGCATCCGGGCTCCCTTGGTAGTTCCCATGGACCCTGCAGAGAATGTTCCCCAGGCCTGCCATTTTTCCATTCCATTTCCATCCTTACAAGGATGCCAGATTCGTAGCTCAAATTCCTTGGTACCTGTCAACAAGCTTGGCTTCCTGAGTTTTGAAAGGCCTCTTTTAAAAGGTCTAAAAATATCAAAGAAGCAATTTGATTAGTAGAAGATGGGATCAGCTAATAAGCAATAACAACACAGGCAAGTCATGTACTAATTGCCTTTTGGGCATTTTCTTCAAGGGCTCTCGGAAATGCAACATTTTCGTCCCGTTACTCTTTTGGCTGCCTTTCCCTGCATGCATAAAAATGATCAGCATGAGAGTCATCGTCTTTGGAAATGTCAGTATTTAAATGTTTTAATGCTTGATATTTGGGAGCCCGTGGCTTTGATCTCTAAGTGGGAATATGAAAAGATAGCATTTAATAAGCACTTACTATATAGTAAAGGGAATACTCATAGCCAGGGGCTTTTCTGAACATCATCTCATTGATGCTCCCAATAACCCTATAAAACAGGGACTGTTATAATTTTCCATATGTGGGACAAGAAAATTGAGGCATCAGAGCATAACTTGTCCAAGGTCACACACATAGCACGTACTAGAATGGTATCCATGTTTGTGGAGCACCCAGCATATGCTGGGGAGGACCTGTGAACAAAATACTTATAGCCCTTGTCCAGATGGATTTACAGTTATCTGAGTGATGTGCTGCCTTAGTTGGTATCCGAAATTATCCTTGATCCTAGAAGAGATGCTAAGGAATATTGAACTTTGGGCAGCCCCGGTGGCTCAGTGGTTTAGCGCCATCTTCAGTCCAGGGCGTGATCCCGGAGACCTGGGATCGAGGCCCACATCAGGCTCCCTGCGTGGAGCCTGCTTCTCCCTCTGCCTCTCTCTCTCTGTCTCTAATGAATGAATGAATGAGTGGATAAATAAATAAATAAAATCTTAAAAAAAAAGAATATTGAACTTCTATCCATTGCCAGGCATTGCACTAGTCTCTGGAGATAGAACTGTGAGCAAGGCATGGTCCTTTCCCTCAAAAAGCTCCAAATGGTGGGGTGGAACAAATAAACAGGCAGTTATGATGCAGAATTTTTTTTTTTTTTGGTAGAAAATAAAAAATTCAGTGGGTCAGACCTTGGATTCAGACTGAATCCATTTAACTAGATATTTGCCCAAATTATTCAACCTAATTAAGCTGTTTATGATTATCAACATCTCAGCCACATACACCCCAGAACCTCATTCCTCATTAGCTGGGCCTGTCTTCCATTCCATTTTATCTAGCAGGTCTTGGCAGCATATTGACCCAGGATCAAAATATGCCTTTCTTAGAAATGTGGCTTTAATTAGAAATGGCTTATAAATCTTCATTGAAGTGAGCATTATTTAGAAAGATGAGTCTAAGCCACATCCAGGGTTCCCCCCACTCCATCCTTAGCTGTGTTTCTCTTCCAGAAAAGCTCACTAGCATATTTTAGCAAGACCTCAAGAAAATGCAAATGTCCTTGTCTGTGGTCACGGGCACAGTCACATTCTTGTTTGCATTGCCTACAGCTAAAATTGGCACTTTCCTTTTTCCTGCCAGATACTTCTGAATATATGCTTTAAAAATCGAACCAACAGATGCCCCATTTGGAGAGATATTTGTCTACTTACTGCCCACTGTTACTGCAGTAAACAGGCTTATCTTAAGGGTACTGGGTCTCTCCAGTTAATCAGTCCTGGGTTCAAATCCTAACTCCACCACCTTCTTATCTGGGTTTCTCGGGAAGTTACAAAATCTCTCCATACCTCACTTTCCTTCTCTCTGCAAATAGAGGTAATGATAACACCTGCCCATGTCATGAGGGGTTATTTTAATAGTGTACACAAAGCACCTCATGCACAACAGATGCTCAGTAAATGACAGCCATTATTTGCTCCCTAGAGTCACATGGCAAGGAACGAACCCCAAAACTGTGAACTTAGATTTCCTTAGGTTCTGCAGATGAACATGAAGAAATCGAGAAAGGTTAAATGATTTGACTAGGTAGTGGGAGAGCTGGGATTGGAAGCCAGCCATCCCTGTCCAGAACTCTGGAAACTGTCCAGAGCTCTGGAAACATCTTGTCATGGAAAATCAGAGGAAAAGGGGCAGGGGATATTTTAGAAGGAGGAAGAAGATGGAGAGCACGACATACTCAAAAACCAGTCTGGCTTCCGAGGAGGGGCCAAGTAATGACAGATGAGGCAGGGGAAGTTGGCAGGGACCTGATCCTGCAGAGCCTTTTAAACCTCATTAAAAACATTCATCTTCATTTTTGAGGGCATCGGAGGGCCATTTAATTGTTCTATTCAGGGTAATGACAATATCCTACTTGCACTGAAAGAGAATGGGTTGGAAGGTCAAATTGAAGGTAATGAAGGCAGTTGGGGCCAGTAGAATAGTCCAGGCTACAGACAGTGCTACCAGATAGTGACCTCGGGGAAGGAGGCAGTGTTGTGTAAAACACCTGCCCTGGGCAGCTGGTTGTACATAAGTGTTGATGGGGAGGGAAGGGTCAAAGAGGAAGTTTGGGTTTCTGCTTGAACAATTGGGTACACGATAGCATCATGTATTTAAGTGAGGGGAATGCCTCACCATCAACTGGAGCAATGGATTTGGGACTGTGGTAGTCCTCCACTGCCAGGTTCTCTACCAGGGATGATCTTGCCTCCTAGGGGACATTCAGCAAGATCTGAACACGGGTTTCATTGTCACAAGTTGGGGAAGGGGGTGCTACTGATGTCTAATGGACAGAGGTCAGAGATGCTGCTCAACATTCTCCAAAGCACAGGACAGCTCATCGGCCCAACATGTCAACAGTGCCAAGATCGAGAAACCCAGCTCTGCTGAAATGCAAAGCCTTGAAAGAAATAACACACTGGACCTTTCTGATTATTGAAAGCTTTTCTGAGAACCCATGGGGTAAAATCCTCTCTAATGTGACAACCCCCTGGGATAGAAACCTGGGTAATTTTGTGTATGAAGCGGGAGAGTATGGAATGGTTTATCTACTGGAGCTCTGTGGGGCAGCATTTTGTCATTTTTCCAGGAAAGAACGTGCTCCTTGGGGGAGCCTGGTAGTCCTCTGCCTCCCCTCCCTCCTGTATTAGAAAATAAGTTTTAGCTTTGGTTCAATGTCTTGTATCACCTCAATCTCCACCTAGCCAATGCTGAGGATTCAGACCAGATGGCTTCACTGTGTATTTCTTCCCGTGACAGAACTTATTTCTACCTCCAAACTTCTATATGTTTTTTGCTTTTCTTTTTGGTGCTTCTTATTTGCTGTCTTGATTCATGGATATTTCTGAATTTGTTATTCAATGGAATTGTGGGTGCCTTGAGAGAAGATGCCTGACCCCCCTCACCCGCAAAATCTGTTATGGTGGGTGTTAAATATACACCTCAGAAGGTGACCTTGCCCGTGTCCCAGACTACTATGGGACATTATTCTCTGTCTTTTTTCTGTCCATTCTGTCATATTTCTCTGTCTGTTCTAGAGCCCACCATGGACCCTTTGAAGCCCCAACAACGCTGAACCCATCCCAGGAACCATCCCAGCAGTATACTCTTCTCACTTTGTGAAATCCAGAAACCCCGAGGCACTTCCAGGCTTGCAAGTTGGTGGCCAGACGTGGCTAATTTTTGAGTTATTAAATAAAACTACCAATTGCATAAATTCCAATTTAGGCAGAGATATACTCGATCAAAATTGAACCCTCACAAGAAATTTTCTCAGCAGAGTTTGAACACAGGAATTCAGAAGGGAAAAATGCCACCATCTCATGAGAGAAGGTATCCCATTACCAACAATTATGATTTTGCATTTAGCTGTCAGAAAGAGCTCCGAGAAAAATGTGTTGGTTTACTCAGTCCAAGAATGGTTTAATTGGCTTCTCTCATATTTTTGTGTGGGTGCTTACTCGCCACCGAACCCCACATGGATTCTGCAGCTTCTGAATTTCACAGCTCACAGCTGGGTATTTGGAGGGTAGGAAGATGCTGAAAGGGGGTTGGGGAGAGGGCTCCTTCCACAGTTGTGCAAGGGCTTGTCTAACTAACCAAGTTTCTTCAAGCTCCCTGCCCCCAAACGGTGGAACCAGATGGGAGTCATAGGAATAAAGATGGCGCACATTCCACTGTCTCAGCTCTCTCTCTTGTCCTATTATCCCTCTAAGTATATACTTTTTCAGAGTTTCTAGAAAGGTGTCTCATGTAACCACATGAGGAAAAAAAACCACATGTCTTTTTTCACCTCTGTACCCCCAACACCTAGCATCATGGTTGGCACATACAACTATTCATTGAAGGAATGAATGCTTCCACTGAAGGCCTACACCCTTTCCCTGGCCCCAGAGTCCCACTGTCACTGGGTTGCTTGGGACCCCTCAGTATCTGAGTTTTGGAGAAATCACTTGTGAGTCACATTAACTTCTGATTACTCCATCCAGTACCTATCTCCCATACTTTCATCTTTCCTTTTTCCTTGTTTTCCACACTCATGCTAGATACACCCTTTCCCAGGCTGTCTTGTAGTTAGAAAAGGCAGGCAACACTATTCTGGCAAAATGAAACATAAGAGGAAATAGGAAAAGTTCCTGGAAAACCTTTGTTTGCCTCATAAAACGGACAGACATAGCTCACACTCTCCACTTTCTCTTGGTGCTGGGATATGGATGTGATGCCTGGAGCTGGGGCGGCCATTCTATGACCATAAGGGAAAAAGACCTGCCCATTCGTATATCAGCGAGGTTCTGAAGTGATACCAGCAGGCATTCACCTCCAGATTTCTTATATGAGGAATATAAATTCATGTTTGTCTATATCACTGCTTTTCAGTGTTTCTCTTACTTATAGCCAAAAAATGATCCTAATTGATACAGAGAGTTTTCCTTTTTTCTCACTTC
This sequence comes from Vulpes vulpes, assembly GCF_048418805.1. Lineage (NCBI taxonomy): Eukaryota > Metazoa > Chordata > Mammalia > Carnivora > Canidae > Vulpes > Vulpes vulpes. The sequence goes on along the minus strand of NC_132789.1, from coordinate 15,610,629 downwards.
CTCCTGGTTCTCCATGGGATTCAAACATGAGTTGATGGGACTGGGCAGAGAGTTAAATCCAAGAAACTCAAATTATGATAGGGGCACCCCCTTTTCTACAACAAGGTTTTTAACTGGATCAAGCATTTCTGCCACCAGAATGAACTTTCTCCTGCAAGGCACCTCATCCTTCATGCACTTCTAGTCTTGACCCACTTCTTCCTTTATACCCTTATGCTGGGACTTGGCCTCCCTAATGATGAGCCCCACTGTGGGACTTTGCAGTTAACACTCAGCCTCTTCCAGATTTCATATCGGGGCTCACACGTCCTCAAAGTGGTGGGCAGTGACACTCTTGTCTTGTCGGAGAACAAGGAACACCAGTAATAATTACTGCCATCACTTAATGGGCTGGAGGTGAGGATGCTAAGTGTGTCCTGAGACTGTGCTCAGTATTTCACATGTGTTATTTTATTTAATCCTTCCAAAACATGGATGCAGTGGACCCTATTATAATTTGACCCATTTCACAGAACCTCCTACCAAAGACTGTCAGAGAGGGGATTTGAGCGCACCTTTGTATAACCTCAAAAGCAAAGCTCCTACCTCCTCACTAAGCTTAGATCACATCAACTACACTCTTTGATGTGTTTCTTCTACCGCCCCCACCACCTCCCTATGCGGAGCAGCTGCCTGTTTGCAGCCCAGACAAAGAGCTGGCTTCATTTTGTCCAGCATAAAGAAAGTGCCTATCCCTCTTCCTGTGTCAGGAGGTAATGAACATGCACCTTCCCCACAATTTATCATGAAGGGGAGCTCGCTGTCACATGGACCTGCAATTAGACACAGCAAGATTCACCAAGGCAGGCATTACCAGTCCAAAGCATCAGGGCAGAAAGAAAAACAACAAAACAAAGCAACTTGAATTCTGCAATTGTCTCATGCAGTTAACAATGGAGCCAGAAGAATCCCTTGGAGAAAGAAAAGGACTGGCTGCTATTTCCCTGGCCTAAGTCATGAGTCGGATAAAAATGAAGGTGCAGCTGGCAGGATTCTTCAGAATTGAATCTCAAGTGGTCAGGAGAGCTTTTATTCTTTCCTGGCCCCCTCCACCCCCACCCCAGCATAATCAGTGATTCGGGGCAGGGGGCGTGGTGTCTGTGATTAGAGGCCGGAGAAATCACCCAGTGCTTAGCCCACTTCCAACAAAGACGGGTGGTAACTCACCACTTACCTCTTCAGGCCACAATTTCTGCTATCTGGATAAGGAGGAAAATCATTTTATGTTTGCAGCTAGAAATGTCTTATGCTAAGAGTCCAGGTTTCTCTTGTTGGGGGGGTGTCTCTTTCTAAAATACGTTATTTCTCCTTTTCTGATTCAAGGCAGCCTGACTCCGTGAACACTGGCTGGACTCCTGAGACCTCCTCTAGGCAATTCTGTTCTCATCACAGGGGGTGGGGGAGCAGGATGCTCAGGCCAAGGTCTTCTCTATACCTGGGATTCTGTTTATTTTGCCCCCTTCTTCCTTCCTAGCAGAGAACTAAACCCTGGGGCTCTTCCAGCCTCAGTCTACCCAGGTCCTAAAGGCAGTTAATAACAACAATCTGAGAGAGGATTAAACAAAGCCATAATGGCTAACAGCGCATGGTATTTACTCTGTGCCAGGCTCTTTTCTAAGAGCTTTTTTACCCATATCAGTTCATCTAATCCCCATAACACCCTATGACAGGAGAGCACTTTTAGCTGTTTCATCTATTCTGAGATGCACGTTTCCTTTCCACATTTAGCATCTCTGAAACTGGGGCACATCTTATCATTGAAAGTAGGTTATAGTTTAATCAGTAGATTTTTTTTTTCTCAGTGGCACAAAAAAAAAGTATGATGCATCTTGAAATGGAAGACAGATTAGATAAAATGTGATATGCCCGTTTCACAGACATGGAAACTGAGGCTCAGGTAACTCTTGTGCTTAAGGCCCTACAGCCTGGTAAGTAGCAAAGTTGGGGTTTGAACTCACGTGGTTTGCTGCAGAATCTTCTCTTTAAAACACTAAGCCTGGATATGAGCAGAGTGCTGAGTGTGATTCCTGGTTGATCTCAGGATCTGCCCAAATTTGGGACATGTCTTTTCTCTCTGGGTGTTTAATGACAGCGAAGTGGAAACTTCAGGCACCAAGAGACAGAGCCTGTCTAAAGGATTCCACAGCTTTATAGTTTTGGCCAAATGCCATTCCTGCATTTCCATTCTGAAACGTGGAGGGGGGTGGTGTGCTAAGTGTGTCTCTTTTTTTAGCCCCTTTCAAGGAAGAAAATGTACAGTCTCTGGTAATCTGCACCCTCCCCGCTCCTCCTCCCTTCCCCATGGCTAATCCCATTAGCTTTCTCTTTCGGCTTCCTTGGGAAACAAAGGGAAAAGGAACTCCCTAAAAGATTAGGGAGCCCAATATTAGGGCGAGCTACAAGGTTTCCTCAACAAAAGACATTCAAGCAGAGGATTTGCATATATTATTCATGTTTTTAAAAACTACATGAAAGCATTGTGCAAGGCAGGGTGCCATTGCAACATTCGTTATGATGTAGCACCTTCCATCCTGTGAGAAGGAAAATGTCTAGCTTCGGAGAAATTCAGGTCCCTTTTGGGGGTGTCATTACACTAGAGCACAGTGGATCTATAATTCGGTGGTATTACCATGCAGCCCAGTGTGGCCTCACTTCCTCCTCTGAGAATCCAGTTACTCTTCAGTGGACACTTACCTGGCTGCCTGGCATTTGTTATTCTCTATGTGGCACACCCTGCCCCCAAATAATAGCTTTCAGCTATCTGAAGCCAGTGACTGCACTTACACCTTCTTTTTGTAACCCCCTGTTGTGCATGCTAATCTCTCTATCACTGCCTGATTTAGCATGGGAAGGCAGGAGCGCTTGATCCCTGGAGACAGAGAGACCCAAGTTCAAATCCATTCCCTGCTGGCCAGTGCCCTTGGATAAGGGATCTCTTCTCCCTGGGCCTCCATCTATCTAGTGAGGAGGTAGCAGCTCATCCTGAAGTGTAGATGGCACTGAAAGCTCTAGGTCAAAATCTGGCAGGTGGTAAATACTCAAGATATGCCAACTATTCCCATTGCTACAACTGTGCTGTAATTGTTACCAGTTTGACACCAGAAGGTGATCCTAATCTGTATGGATTTTCTTGTGGTTTGTCACTTTCTAGTTAGCCTTGTTTAGGTTAACCAATGCTTTACAGCAACTCTAAAAAGTTGCAATTTCTACAAGCATGATAATTCAGATGTGAGCCAGTGACACCCTAGAGTCTTCATTATTTCCTAGAAAGTGGGGCAGGGGCAGCGGGATTTCAATGAAGCTTTCGTGTCTGAAGTCTTGGTTTATCCAAGTTCCCTGGAAACCTCTTTTCCTTTTCTTGACCTTCCTGAGTTCCACCAACCTCTTCCCAAGAAAGATGTGGTCACCCTCTGTACCTTCCTCTACCTTCTTCGACTCTCTAGATCATGAAATTTTTAAAGGCAAGTCCCATTCTTACAAGAGCAAATGTTTAGCATGTAACAGGGGTTCAATGAATGTTTGCCAAATGGAGGAAATAACCATGTAACTAAATTCTAGGGAGTGTTCGCTATGTGTCAAGAGAAGGTACAATGAGATCCCCCTTTGACAGATGGTAACACTGCAGCAGAGACATTCTGTAAATTGCCCAAGATCACGGGGCTGCTAAGGGGCAGATCCAGGATTCAAACCCAGGCTGTTTAGGTCCACTGTGCATGCTCTCACACTCCCCTCTGCTTCTAAAAAGCCCACCTCGCTCCTCATCCTCTCCCGCTACTGCTAAGGAAGTTCAGTCCCAGAGGGGACTGCTCCAGATGGAACTCACTTCTGTGCAGCATTTTGAGATGAAAGGAGATACATGAAGACTGCATCTTGCAGAGTGAGCTCACTAAGAGAGCTGAACAATGAGGAGTGAGTACAGATGTGCTAATTCTTAGAAGGTAGAAGCTTAGGAACACTTTGGACTACCAGAGAAGCATGGGTGAGTTTTAAGCTCTGCATTGTGCACCAACTTCTCCCCAGGCCCTCCTTTCTGGGATAGAACTCTGAGCTGTAAGATATGCCACAGTGGGCCGGGGTTACCTGTGACCCTCTCTCCCACTCTTCACCTACCTTGGCCAATCAGTGGTGATATACAGGTGTGCAGATACAATAACAGACAGAACTAGCCTACCCAGTTATGATCATTTGAACACAGGAACACCTGACTGTGGTCATTAAATACATATTAATGATTTTTCTAAAAAAAAATCAGTAACAATAACAATATTTTATATCTCAAAAATCAATAACAATATTTTATATCACATATAACTTTATATCATGTCATATATCACATAAACAACATGTAATTTTATGTCACATGAGAACACTATCAAGTGTTGGCATGGTGTTAACCAATTTCCACAGCTTCCTTAGTCCTAACATTGTTTCTGCCTAGTTGATGTCCTTGTTCTCACTTTGCAGACATGAGGTAATAAGGGCTCAGGGATGCACAGCATCTTGTCTTTTTTTTTTTTTTAATTTATTTATTTGTGATAGTTGAGAGAGAGAGAGAGAGAGAGAGAGAGGCAGAGACACAGGCAGAGGGAGAAGCAGGCTCCGTGCACCAGGAGCCCAATGTGGGACTCGATCCCGGGTCTCCAGGATCGTGCCCTGGGCCAAAGGCAGGTGCCAAACGCCTGTGCCACCCAGGGATCCCCAGCATCTTGTCTTATATCAATAGTTGGCGAGTAACAAAGTCAGACTTCAAAACCAAAAGTTTGACTCTGCAGTCTTTCCATAGAAAGAGGATGTGCCATACCTCGAGCCCAGTGGATCTCTGAAAATAATTTCTGCAATGGCAAACCTACAATTCATCTTAATTTTTTTCTGATGTTCTACAGTGTCACTGCCGATTTATTCTATCATTTTGGAATTACTGCCTAATAGGATGGCCCAGCTCAGTGTTCTGGCTGGCGTTTTCATTCTTTACGAGAAACCAACCATTGATAGCAACAAGGATGTGTCTCGACAATTTAATTACACCATGACTCCTCTCTTCCCCTGTCCCTTGTTGGCCTGAAGGCTAATTTCTATTTCACTTGGTCTTGAAAACATGATTGGTTTCGGCAGATAGGGGAGGCCTACCTGTGTTAGATGTTCTGAGGCATAAAAGGGGGCCGCTCCGTTGGGTATACTGTGCATCTTGATGGGTGGTATCTTGGTCATCTTGGAAATCTCTCAGGCAGAACCTGGGCCCCCCCAAAGAGGGTTTTTCCCCCAGAATCTTCTACTTCAGCAGCCACTGGTGAAAAAGGCTCTAGCAATTTCTTCCTGATTCCCAAAGCCAATTACACAGACTCCAAAGAGGCTCTGACCCAGGAGTAAAGAAAGCAAGTCATCTGGGTTTCCCACAAACAGGATAAGGAAGTCCAGAAGGGGTGGAATCAAGCAAGCCCGGAATTACTCAGGTTTTTAGAAAGCTACAAACTTTCAGGAGCTTCCCCCCTCTTTGGAAGGTGTTAAATTTCTCTAATATAAACGAAAATAAAACATGAACTAAAAAAATAAAACGCCACCGACAAAATCTGAAGAAGGCCCACCGAGGGGCCGCCAGACCCCTACCCTAAGGTGTCCCGGACATGAGGCTCAAGTTTTCCTACTCTTAGGGAGAGAAAGCTGGCTAACTGCCAGACAGGAGCCAACACAGTTGCTTGGCAACGAGACGCTGTGGAGGGCTTCCTCATTGGCTGGGATTGGTGGGGGCGGGGTCGCGAAGTCCCCGGAGCAGCGGGGATGGTGGCCAGGAGCTGGCAATCACCAGGGAGCCACATTCTCCAAACTCCCGTTTCTTCTCTTACACCTGAGGACCTTGACCTTTTCTCTCCACCTAACTACAAGCAACTCCTTCCTTCCAAACTCTGCTCTGTCCTGCTACTAACCTGCTAGTGATTTCTTGTGCCTTAGGTTGGTAGTGCAATTACTTTAACTTGAGATGCATATTTCTTCTCTTTCCACACGACAAACTCCTATGCATACTTCAAAGCCCCCATATATATGTATGTGTATATATATACACACACACATATACATGTATACATCTAATGAGTATTTAGAATGTGCTAGACACTGCTCTGAGCATTTTACATATATTGACTCCCTCCCTGCAACACATCTTCAAGGAAAGTTTCTTATTACCCTATTTAACAGACTAGGAAACCGAGGCACAGAGAAATTGAATGATATGCTTCAGGTCACACAGAAATCTCCTGAACTGGGATTCAAAACCAGATCTGTTTGGGGCACCTGGGTGGCTCAGTCAGTTGAGTATCTGACTCTTGATATGGCCCAGGTCCTAATCTCTGGGTGGTGGGATCGAGTTCCACATGGAGCCCCATGGCTATGTGCTCACTGCTGGGTGGGGAGTCTCCTTGAGATTCTCTCTCCCTCTGCCTCTGCCCCACCCCTCTGTGCTCAGGCTCTCTTTCCAAAATAAATAAATAAATCTTAAAAAAAAAAAAAAAGCCAGACCTATTTGAATCTAAAACCCAAGTTCTTAACCACTTAGCTGCATGACCCAGGATAAGGTGCCTAATTTTGCTAGGCTTTGGCTTCCCTATCTTTAAAATAGGAAAAATAACTTTTCCACAGGTTGTCAGGGATTAAAACAGATAATATATGTAAAGGCTGAGCACATGAGGAATCCTAGTGGCAACTATTATTATTTCCTGACATCCCATCCTCAGAAAGAATTACTCATTTTTACATGCAGTGTTCATTTCACAGCTGACATTAATACTAATATTTATTTATTGATCATTCACTCCATGCCAGGTGCTCTACTAAGCACTTTCCATACATTAATTTATGTAATTCTTCCAGTAACCCTATGGGGCCGGTCCTCAGCTTGCAGAAGATTTATTGCACATGTTCTGATTTGCATGTGTTATCCTTGGCATTATTTCACATGGAATCAATCTGATTCATGTTTTATCTCTAAACCTGGAGCTGCTGAGGATTATGATGTCATCATGGCCATGTGATGACCTCCTCAGTTTCTCTTCAGAAGGCACCTGCTGCAAGATGACCCTCCACCAAGTACAAAATGCCCCACCACACAGCTCCAGATGCTGATGCTCAGAAGTCATCAGTTTCTCACCATTGCCTGAAGACTGAGTCTCACCTTCCCTTTCACAGGGAGTTTTGGCCCTCCTGCTTCCTTTGTGGGCTTCACAAAGGAACCAGAAAGTTGCAGATAAACTGAACTGTGTTCAGTAGATAGGGTTCGGGAGGAGATAGGATGAGAAAGCGAGATGGTGTGGAAAGTGTTCAGCTCTGAACAGGAAGACACAGGGCTATCTTCATACAGCTTTAAAGGGCAGGCTTGATAAAGAAGGACTCAGCTAGCCCTGTTACGCATCCAAAGAATAGGAAGAGGGTTTGGGCTCAACATAAAGAAATACACAACAGAGTACCATTTAAAAGGCATACTCCAGGTACCTGGGTGGCTCAGTCAGTTGATTTCAGCTCAGGTCATAGGATCGAGCCACATGTCGGGCTCCATGTGCTCAGTGCAGAGTCTGTTCTGGATTCTCTCCCTCTGCCCTCCCGCTCCTTGCTCACTCATGCACACGTTCTCTCTCTCTAAAATAAATAAAAATATTTATAAAGAAATAAAAGGCATAGGCTCTGGAACCAGACTGACTTGGCCACTGAGCTGCCTCAGTGATAATCTTAAAGGACTCTGAGGAAAACCAAACAGATAGTCCCTGGGAAGCACCATGCCTAGCAAAAAGGAAGTGCTCAGTAAATGCGAGCTCTTATTTCTTTTGTGATTAATACCCAGCCGTCAGAGCCATGTAATAATTGCAAGTAGAAAAGGTGTGGAATTGAAAAGACATGTGTTCAAATCTTGGCTCTGCCATTGATTGGTAATGCGCTCCTGGTCAAGGGATTTTTATCTCTCCCAGTTCCAATTTCACCACATATGTAAATAGTGATGATTATGCCCACTTGAGGCCGTTGGAAGCACTAAGTAAAATAATGAATGTATAGAGCCTGGTACCCAGCTAGGCCTTTAGCATGCTATTTCTCTTTTATGTTTAAGAAGTGGTATATTCCATAGGGAAAGAATGAGTTCCCCAGCAAGAAAGGTATTCAACAAAATAAGGTCACATTCTATAGTACTGGGGGTTAAGACTTCAATATATGAAATTGAGGGGGAGACAGGAGAGGGGACATAAATCAATAGGCCAATAGCTCATACAGTGTTGGATAGATGTCACTTTGTTTCCTTCAAATATTTAAAATATCCCTATTCACTCCTGTGAATTTTCTGTGGCACCCTAGGGTGCCTTGGTGCATAGTTTGGGAACCACAGGGCCATAAGCTTGTCTTCCTTTTGAACTGAGCAGCCTGGATGTGCAAGAAGTTAACACCCACAAGGGTAGCCCGAAAGTAATGACTCCCCCTTGGGTAAGACATCTCTGGCATGTGCCCTATACTCCCCCAAAGGTCTCATTCAGGACTGACTCGCCTATAGCAATTGTCTGTTCATGGATGAATGACCCAGCATTGGCTTCTTCTTTTTCCATTTTACTTCCCCACTCCCTTGAAGGTACTGCTTGGATGGGCCCCAAGGAAACCACTTCTATCCAAACTCTTGTTCTGGGTCTGCTTCTGGGCAACCTGACGTAGGTTGGGCCCTCCTCCTTACCTAGTTAGAAGGTGGACTTGCCACCTTTTTTGACGACCTTGCTCCAAATCCCTTTCCTGCTGTTGTTCTTATGGGTATCCCAAAGAGTTTCTTTATATTCTCCACATCCCTGATGTACCGAGAGGCCAGCATGTTTCCAGATATGCAAATGCATCTCCCAACAGTGAAATATTTGACAACTAAGATATGAAGTGATTGTTTAATTCTTAATTCCTGGTTGATTTATGCAAAATATGAACTGAAAGACGCGGGGCGACAGGCACTCTCTCCTCCCAATTTGCCAAAAAGAAAGGCATCTGAAGGGATTAAAAATAGACGTATCAAGCAGAAGAAAAATTGTGGAATGTGTCGGACGCCAGCTGGGGTAGTTGAAGTGAAATCTCAGAATCTGCTAAACACTCGAATTTCGGCGAGGAGTACATATGTTTGGCATTAAAAACCTATTGGAGAAGTCATCGTTTTCTGAATATCTTTAATATACTTTTCTGTGTTGCAGCTAGCACCCAGAGAACTCCTTCTGGGTGTTTTTACTGAAATGCCAGCACTGGATTTACAAATTATGGGGCCCAAGGCAAAAGTAAAACTCGGGGCTCCCTTGACACCTGGTAGCTGGCAATCTATCCATGAATTGCTGCCAGGACGAAATACCACTGCCTAATGGGTATTTGCACCACCTCCGAGGACTTCCGTATTTCATTAGATTGAAGAAGACTTTCTGCCGGCTACATTGACCCTTGGGGGGGGGTCAGAACCCATTCCTACCTTATCTTCCCAACTGCACTCTAAGAAGGGTGGATCTTTGTAAATGAGGAGAAGAAAATTCAGTGTTTATGATCTTCTCTCTCCTCTTTCCTCCTCTGCTTTGGTATACCAGGTGTGGTTGCGGGGTTGTGGTTGTGGTCTCCAGGAATATTCTTAGTGAATTTCCCACACTGGATTCTAGGATGTGGCCCAAGCTACCTCCATGAATAATGCTCTCCTTTTGGACATGCTTTATCTCCCAGCATCCTGGGCTGGGGACAGGTTGGAGGTATGGGATAATTAATCCCATTTTACAAAAGCAGAAATTGAAGTACTTGGGATTTCGCACTTTCTTAGTGGTGCGGATTGTCTGAGACAAACCCAGGTTTTATGATTGTGGATTCAATGATTGACTTCAGCACTCTGTCACATGGTCTTGATGCTCTTTCATTTAAAGGGTGTGTGTGTGTGTGTGTGTGTGTGTGTGTGTGTGTATCTCAGCAGAACAACCTGCAGTCATATCTGCAAACTCTGCCAACTCTCTAGCTTTTTGGGGGGAAGCCTTATTTTATTTCACATCCACAGAATCCCACCCCCATCCCAGGTAGGAAAACAGTCCCCTGCCCGGTATTCCCATGGATTTTCAAGTAGCCCACAATTTCCTGTTCAGTATGTGCCTCCTACCTGTGTGGATGGCATTGTGTCCCTCTCAAAAGATGTTTTAGGTTCTAAATCTTGATACCTGTCAATGCAACCTTATTTGGAATCAGAGTCTTTGCAAGTATAATCAAGGTACCATGAGGTCCTACTGGATTAGGGTGGTGAAATATTAGGATGCCATGACTGGTGTCCTTATAAGTGGGAAGAAATTTGAATGTAGAGACAGAAGACACGCAGGCCGAATGCCCTGTGACAATGAAGGCAGAAACTGTGGTGATGCCTCTACATGCCAAGGAACACCATGGATTGCCAGGAACAACCAGAAGCTAGGAGAGAGACGAGGCAGGGTCTTGCCCTAGAGCCTTTGGAGGAAACCCATCCTTGCCAATACCTGGATTCTGGACTTCCAGCTCCAGAACCACAAGAGAATAAGTTTCTGTTGTTTTAATACACTCATTTTGTGATGATTTGTTCCAGCAGGCCTCATGAAACAAGTACACCACGAATCTTCCTTGGGTTTCACGTCCCTCTTCACCCCAATTTATTTATGGCCTCAAAATGTGACTTTGCAGGACCTGGATATAGCAGGATTGCACCAACGGCTTAGGATAATAAGAAGGAGGCTCAGCACAGCTCGGCAGAGTTAGTGACTTAAAATTAAATAGTAAGCATCGCTGAATTTTCAATTAAATAAAAATAAAGTTCCCAGATGATTCTAACACACAGGTAGGGGTAGGAACCCCTGCCACACATCCTGTTGGTAAGCTGCTGTTTTACATAAGATAGAAACATTCATTTAAGCTAAATAGAACTGAGTTTCAGTCTGGATTTTTAATCCTGTATGTTGGCTGTGTGACCCTGGGCAAGTTTCTTAACTTATATAAGCTTCCATTGCCTTATGATGAAGAATAAAAACCAAATCACTGAACTTAGAGGGCCTTTAGCGGGTTAAATGACATAATTATCGATCTCTCTGCCTATATTTTCCTATCGTCTACATATATTAGATACAAAACATATGTTAATACATATGCTGGCTAAGAAACATAACACATAATAGGCACAAAATAAATTCTGGCTGACATAATTAGCTCTTTGTCCTGGAAAACTGAACTAATTTCCTTCCTTCCTCCCTCCCTCCCTCCCTTCTTCCTTCCTTCCTTCCTTCCTTCCTTCCTTCCTTCCTTCTTCTCTTCCATCTTTCCTTCCTTCCTTCCCTCCTTCTGTTCTCCCTCTCTTTTTCCCTCCACCCTCCCTCCCTCTTTCCCTCCTTTCTTCCTTCTAGTTAGAATCCACTGATGGTCTATACTATAAGAATGACAATAAAGGGCAGCCCCAGTGGCGCAGTGGTTTAGCGCTGCCTGCAACTCGGAGCAAGATCCTGAAGACCAGGGATCGAGTCCTGCCTCGGGCTCCTGCGTGGAGCCTGCTTCTCCCTCCTCCTGTCTCTCTGCCTCTCTCTCTCTCTCTCTCTCTCTCTGTCTGTCTGTCTATCATAAATAAATAAATCTTAAAAAAAAAAGAATGACAGTAAAACAGGAAAAGGACTTTCCTTTGCAAAGGCCAAAAATCAACTTTAAATCAACTCTCTGGCTAGATTTAGGTGGTCTTCCCTCTTCTAACTGCTAGAAATCAAAACTATCCCTCTCTGAAGAGTGACATTATTCAAAGCCTCAAAATATTTATATAATTTTTTTCAGAGAAGAATGCTGTGCTGGTGGAGGAGCTGTGGCCTTCTGAAGAGGGAAACAGCCAACCACAGCAACTTGGCAGGGAGGGTGCAGAGGCATAAACACCCAAAGCTCACTCTCCTCTTGCAGACACTCCTGATCTATAATTGGCCCCCCAACAGCAGGGCCCAATTTGATGCCACAGGGCAAAGGAGCCCATTGAGGCAGAAGTTGTGCAAATAGAAAACATCCAGCACAATCTTCAAGATATGTTAGGTTTCAAAAACAAAAGAGAGGAAAACAAAGTGTATCATATGCTAGCTTTTAGGAGAGAGAAAGAGCGAGAGAGATGGAGAGAGAGAGGTCAGGGCCCAGCAGGACACAGATGGTAGAGTCAAGGGGATATGAGGCAGGATTATCTACCACATGGTCACCTACATGAGTAGGGGTGTAGGGGTACACAGGACAATGTGCCGTTCCTGAAGGCTACAATCTGTGAAGCTGTGGCCATCTGTATGGGACAAGGGGAGGGAATGATTACCAGCCCTTGAAGGGCAGAGATAATGGAGAGGAGGCCTTGGGAGGAGTGGTGATCCATGTGTAGGTGAGAGGCACAGCCAGTCTGAAGCAAATTCCCAGGGAGGATGCCCCAAACACCCCCTGATCCTTTCCTCAGATCTCCTGCCAGTGGCTCCCATTGGCTCAACCCACCCACCAGCCAGAGAGCACAGGAGCCAGTTGGTATCACACAGGTGGAAAGTGAATCTTCCACTTGAGGGTGGTGTGGCAGGGCCAAGCAGAATATGTATGCATAAAGCATAACTTCCTTTACACTGGATGGCCTTTTGTACTCTTTGAAATTTCCCTAAGCCACGTGCATGCATCACTTTAAAAACACAAATAAAAGTAACTCTCACTTCCTTTCCCCGTTTTGCACACAGAAGAGAAAAATATTATCCTCTGAAAAGAAGAGGGAAGAACCAATGGCTTCCCACTCCAGGCACAGAGCTTGGGCACAACAGCGTCTTCCCGGGAGCCCAGAGTGCTGAGCATTCCAGATGAGGCTGCTGCCTGACAGTTAGCAAGACAAGGCTGAAACGTCCATATCTGTGTTTCTCTGACCCCAAATGCATCTCTTCCCTGGGCTGCATCCCCACCCCCACCCGCGCCCCCGCCCCTTCTCCTGAAAAGTGACAGGTAAGAATTTCGACTACCACTATTGTTCCCTTTAACCCTCTTCCTCCTTCCTCTCCTCCCTCCCTCCCATTTTTTTCTCCTGTAATTTCCTTTTATAACTTATAATTTTGAACTCACAATTCAACTAACCATTTGGGAGGCAATTTTCCCGCTCTTACTTTCTTTCAGGCATCATTGTTTAGACAGTCTGAATGGGGTGGCCCAATTTTTCAATTTCCTGACAATACCTTCCTTGAAGAGACTCTCTCTGCCTCCCCTCTTTGGGGTTGTCCTCTGCTGCCGGCTGCATTCTGGTCAAGGACAACCTTACAAGTACACACCTGTTTCTTGTCTGGCAGTCCCCCCCGCTCCCCCCCCCCCGCCCCCGACTTCTGGCACTTGGGTAGAAACTGTCTCTCTTTCTCTTAGCTTCAGTGACAGTTCCTTCTCAATAAAATATGCTCTTTCAAACAGGTGCTGAGAAATATGACATTTGGAATATATAATAGCGGCATTCGAATATACACCTTCATCAGACAGTAGCTAAAAGAAGAAAGGATGCTCACTGATGTGGAAAATCCATTCAAAGGATTTGCATATATTCCCCCCCCCCCACACATACACTCCACCCTACCCCTTTACTAGGTTCTGGTTTTCCCAGTTTTGTCTGTAAACTTCTTTCTCCCACTAAAGAATCCTGAAATTAAGACAAATCCTTTCCCTCTTATTTTTCCAATAACACCTGTCGGTGCCAGGGACATTTAAAACAAAGAGTTAACCAAATAGAAAGAAGAAGAAGAAGAAGAAGAAGAAGAAGAAGAAGAAGAAGAAGAAGAAGAACAAGAACAAGAAGAACAAGAAGAAGAAGAACAAGAAGAACAAGAAGAACAAGAAGAAGAACAAGAAGAAGAACAAGAAGAAGAAGAAGAAGAAGAAGAAGAAGAAGAAGAAGAAGAAGAAGAAGAAGAAGAAGAAAAGAAAAGCTCTGTTAATATTTGAGTGTATTTTTCTTCCAGATGGTCTTCTTGGAAGGTTTTTAAGAGTCTACTTACCTTTCAAAATAAAAATAGGCTCTAAATTTTAAAATTTACTGTAGGAGCAAATTAAATTTAAATTTACTATAGAACTAACATGTTTTTTAATTTTTTTTAAAGATTTTATTTATTTATTTGACAGAAAGAGAGAGGGAAGGAAGAGAGAGAGAACACGAGGAGGGTCAGAGAGAGAGGGAGAAGCAAGCTCCTCACTGAGCAGGGAGCCCAATACAGGTCTCAATCCCAGGACTCTGACCTGAGCTGATCATGACCTGAGCTGAAGTCAGACAGGTTTACAGACTGAGCCACCCAGGTTCCCCATAACACGTCTTTTTAAAAACACGATTTAAAAAGTATACACAGGAAAATGAAAAACACCATAATCTGCCCCGCCATCCAGGGATAATAATTTAATCTTTTGATATGCATAATTCTCTATATTTTCCAGATATAGCCACAACTACATCCATATCTTGTCTCTTCTGTTGTTTACTTTGACAAAATTAGATCACACTACATATACTAATTTTTTTTAACTTACTGATATCTTTCATGTCAGCAAGTACTGATTTACACCATTAGCTTTCATACCTTTTGTACCATGATGAGAAATACATTTGAAACTATGATCTAGTTCAGTGTGTGTACAGCACCTCTCAATTTCTAATTGAAATAAAAGTTTCATGAACCACTACTCACCTCTATTATGTATGATGTACTCTGGTTATTTTCCTATTTTATTCTTTTTCATTTTTAAAAAATGCTGGTTATGACCCAGTAAATTGATTCCAAGACCCACTAATGGGTTATGACTTACATTTTGAAAAACATTCTCCTAGGCCATAATTTTAATGGCTTTATTGTATTTTGAACTACAGAGTTTTTAAGTTGCATGGAATCAAAAGGAAGTCATGTCCGGCCGCTTCACTGAATAGGCAGGGGAGTGAAAATTTTATTTTCTCAGTAGCTAGTACGGGAATTTCCCTCAGGGAGAGAATTTTCTTTGTTTAAGGAAATACTTCTTTAACAGTTTGTAGAGGGGAAGGGTGGGAATAAACATGAATTTGGAATGGAAATCAGTGAGCCCTGTGGCAGAGGTGGGCAGACGCTTAGTTAGCAAAACAAAGAATTTCTAGGAACAAGACTACCTGATATTGAATTTGTATTCTTTGCATTGCTATGCCGTAAATTCATCTACCCTCTCAAGTTTTCAGTCAGGTTTATTATCAGATGTCTTTGGGAGCAAGTGATGGAGATAAAAAATCAGATTGGATCAAGAAAAAACAAGCCAGGAGTAGTTTATTTGCTTATGAAATTGAATACACCAGGCTCCCCCTGGGTCCAGGGCCTTACATAACGTTATTGATACTTAGTGTCTCTTTGTATTTCTTCTCTTTTTTGGATCGGTGAAAATTAAGAAAAGGAAACCTCCTTTAGGATGGCGTTGGGAGGCCAGCAGGGGGAGCTCTCATGCAGACCAGACCCAACGGGAGAGAGGGACCTCGCAGGTGGATACTACTTTATTTTCCTAGCAGAGGGAGTAAGGCTTTCCTCCAGCCCTGGCAACAGCCCAGCCAATGAGAGACTGTCCCAAGTCAGCCAATGAGAAGCCACTCTACTTCAAACTCCCAGTTTACTCCAATGGATTTTTTTTGCTTATTACAGCATTCCCAATTCCCACGGTCTTCTATAAAAGAGGGTTCCTCTCCTTAGTTCTGAGGACTTGCCTCTGGTTTTGCAGTAGGTTGCTTGTTTTGTATTGTAATCCTCTATTTCCCAATAAACGCTTTTTTTGTTTTTTGTTTTTTGTTTTGTTTTGTTTTGTTTTATGCTAAATTAACCAGCAGTTTTAATTTTTAGGCCAATAGTTCATTTCAGGTATTGGTTCCTAGTAGGTTTTTTTTTTTTACAAAAAGAGCCAGGGCTAATTCTCTTTGGATTGACTAGGATGATATGGCCATGTTTGATTGATGATATGGCCGTCTTAATCATTGTGGCCATGGCAATGGGATGCTCTGATTGGCCAGGACTGGATCACAAGCTAACCCTCAGAGCCAGAGACAGCCTCACATCCATACTTATTTGGTTTGAGGTAGGTGAAGAGTGGTTTCCAGAAAATTGGGTTCTCATGGGAGAATCAGAGGTGATCAAATATGCTATATACATGCTTCATGTGAGCAGTCAGCTTGGTGGGGATTGGGGTAGGAGGTGAACTCATCTGCCTGCCCCAGTGTCAGAGGGACCCCATGAGTGGCACATCCAGATTATCCTTAAATAGAACTAAGAACAAAACAAAAGCATCCTTGGGGGGTACACAGAAATCTTGGGAAGGAGATCAGATTTTCTACAATTTGTATAAAGATAGCTGTATCAATCTTGTCTAGATTACAAAGGAAAGAGGATCCTTAAGGATACCTGGTTTGCATGAACTGGGAAACCAAGTCCCAGAGAGGCTCAGAGATCTCCCCAAAGTCACAAAGCTAATTTTTATTAGAGCCCAGATTGAGCACCATCTCCTGCTGAGACTCAGCAATATGGCCTGCTCGTGCAACACTCCCTCTTTTCCACAGAAACCTAGAGATGTCCCAAAACTCTTGCCCCCACATTGCATGCCCTTGTGAGCCCCCCACCCATTCCTTGGGGCTGCCTTGGACCTCTGCATGGAGTCTGAAGAAGGAGCCTGTGTAGGAGCCAGGCTCCAGTCTCTTTAAGAGATTGTCAGCTTAGGAGTCTGAAAGAGAGGCTCAGGATGCAGAAAGGGGATGCCGTTTATGCCCCACTTTCTATTTATTAGATATTTTAGTACATTATTTTATTTTATCTTCATAAAAGTTTTAGTTTCAGGGAACTGGAGCGAGGGGAACTGGAGTTGAGAATGGCAGTCAGCAGGGACCATGCTGGGAAGGGTCTTGAATATGACCGAATGAGTGAGTAAATGCATCCATGGAGTTTACACTTGCATTAGTCAGCTCGGGCTGCTATAACAAAGTAGCAGGAACTAGGTGGCTTAAACAACAGACATGTATTCCCACACGGTTCTGGTTCTGGAGGCTAGAGTGCAACATCTGGGTGTTGACAGGGATTGGTTCCTTCTCAGGGCTGTAAGAACCTGCTCCATGCCTCTCTCCTGGCATCTGATGGCTGGTGGACAATCCTGATGCATAAACCCGACCTCTGCCTTCATCTTCTCGTGTCCTTCTCCCTAGTGCATGTCTGTCTGGGTCCAAGTTTCCCCCTTTTATAGGGACCCAGGCATACTGGATTAGGGGCCCACTGCACTCGAGTATGACCTCATCTAAACCTAACTGATGGCATCTGCTCTGCCCCTATTTCCAAATGGGGTCACATTCTGAGACATTGGGGGTTAAGACCAACATCTGAATTTTGGACACACAGTTTCCCCTGTGACGACTGATAAATGGCATCTTGAGAAAAGTGGAGCTAAGCAAGATTAAATGGATGTCTTTACTTTGAGGCCTCTGTAGAGCATTTACAAGCTTTTACAACTTAGCTGCAAAATCTCTCACAGCCCTCCTATTGAGAGGTGGGGTCTTCATCCCCTCCCCTGGAATCTGAGACCTACAGAGTGCAGTGGAAATGACACTATATGACATTCGAGGGTAGATCCTAAAAGGACACACCACTTCAACCCTGGAATATCAGGCTTCCCTGTTCTGAGGCACACAGGTATACTCTCCAGCCAGCAGCCCCAGCTGAGCACATCCTCCGGGCATCATCCCACCATGGTGCCAGACAGGTGAGTGCAAAGATACCTGGGAGTTATGTCTTTTGGCTGTGGCTTTAATAGTTCCAGCTGTTAGAGGAGGCATCAGAGTTGAAATCCTAGCCACAGTGGAATAGAGATGAATGGTCTCTGCTGTATATAAATACATACAAATATACATACACATTTTATATACCTTTACATATATAAAATATTAGTATTACAAGATGTAAGTTTTATATAAGATATATATATATCTATATATATAAGAATATCTTATATATATAGATATAGTATTAGTCTGGATGGTTTAGGTAAATACAACCAATAAGGTATATATATGGTGTTCAAAATCTGCAGGGTGGGTTGATAGACTGGGAACTGGAGACATATGAAAGGATTGAAGCTGTGGCTTGAGTCTCAAGGCAGTCTGTGGGCAAAATTCCCTTACTTTTGGGAGGTTGGTCTTTTTTTTTTTCCCTCATAAGACCTTCAACTGATTGGGTGAGGCCCACCCACGTTAGGGAAGATTTATTTGCTTTACTCAAAGTCTACTGATTTAAGTGTTAATCTCATCTAAAAAACACCTTCATGGCAACATGTAGACTAGTGTTTGACCAAACACCTGAATACTGTGGCCTAGCCAAGTTGGCACATAAAATCAATCATTTTTGGCTATTGGTTATGCAGCCATAGATAATTGGAACAGCCTGTGACAAACTTCTGCTTGTGTACTGTGACTTTCCAAGTGGGTGATAATATGCTACATTTTCCAGTTTTATTTGGTCAAACTTCCCAACCTCCTTCCCTCTCCCCCTGTTTTGTGTTATATGTGTGTGTGTGTGTGTGTGTGTGTGTGTGTGTGTGTGTGTTTTAACAGAGACCTGTGCATATGGTGTTCTGCAGAACGCCTCTTAAGAAGCTTGAGTGTAGCAATTAAGAGCAGAATCAAGTTCAATTCTTGACTGTGTGAGTTTTTAGCTGTGTGACCTTAAGTAATTATTTAACCTCTCAAGGCTCAGTATCTTCATCCATAAAGTGAGCTAATCATACGGGCCTCACTGCTGTTGTGAGGAGTAATTAAATGAGCCATGGAAAGGGCTCACACCAGCAACTGGACACACAGTTGTCATTCATTCATTCATTTATTCATTCATTCATTCACAAGCAGAACCCAGATTTTACCAGTATGTGGTGCTCTTCTTTCTCTTAAGGCCTTTATTGTGATGCTCAAGCTCTCATCCCACTCCATTTCTAGAGGCTTCTCTCCTTTCCAGTTTCTCTTTCTTCCTCTCTATTTTTCCCCTTTTTCCTTTTTATTTTCCTTTGTAAAATCAGGTTTCTCTTCCATTCCTGGGGGACATGTGCATGTTTCACAAATTCATCTTGTTTGTCACTTCAGCCAGCCGCTACTCTCTGGACCACTGCTTCACATTTCCCACGAGGCTCTGCTCTCTCTGCTTCAGCTCCCTTCATTCTGCCTCCAGCTGCTGCTGCTCTGCCCTGTGCACCTCCCCCTGAGCACAGGACAGACCTTGCTGCCCATGGTGGCAGGAAGAACAGGCTGCAAATTTTATGCTGACTCTACTGGATGTTCTAGGATTGAATGTTCCAGATACCTCCCGGAGGTAACATGTTCGGAGCCCAGGATCCAACCCCAGAGACATTTACAGAGCATCCCCTACCCTGTGAGCACCTGCAGTGCTCATGGCATTGCCTGCCTGGGAGTTCACACTGCCTGCTGCCCAGCCTAAGACCCGCCTTTCTGCCTCCTTATCACCTGACCTTGTTCCAGGATGTCTGTCGGGGGAAATTTTCACTCCTTTAAGCAGGCCCCACAACCAGGCAGGTGATGTGCCCTAGGGCTCTCTGCTGGACACTTTGAATAGTGTTATTATACCTTTTTCTCCTAGACTGAGGTTAAGAGAAATGAGAAGTCAGGATGACAGTCCCACACTCTAGCCCATGTGCATCTGCAGAATTGCACTCAGACTATATTCTTTTTTTTTTTTTTTAAGATTTAATTTATTTATTCATGAGAGACACACAGAGAGAGGCAGAGACACAGGCAGAGGGAGAAGTAGGCTCCCTGTGGGAAGCCCAATGTGGGACTTGATCCCTGGACGCCGGAATCATGACCTGAGCCAAAGGCAGATGCTCAACCACTGAGCCACCCAGGTGCCCCCATACTACACTCTTGAAAGGAATTTCCCCAAGGTTCACTTTCCTCCCCCCGTTGTATGATTAGAGATGAATTTGTCCAAGGCAGTAGTAGCCATAACTTCATGTGGCTACTGAGCATCTGAAATGTGGTGAGCCAAATTAAGACATGCTGTCAGTATGAAACATATACATGGGTGATCCCTGGGTGTGAGTGGCTCAGTGGTTTAGCTCTTGCCTTCGGCCCAGGGTTTTATCCTGGAGTCCCGGGATCGAGTCCTATGTTGGGCTCCCTGCGTGGAGCCTGCTTCTCTCTCTGCATATGTCTCTGCCTCTCTCTGTGTGTCTCTCATGAATAAATAAATAAAATCTTAAAAAAAAAAGAAACATACACATGTTTCAAAGATAGTACTAAAAAATAGGATGCCAAAATATCTCAACAATTTCCATATTGCTTATGTGCTAAAAGACAATATTTTTGTATATTAAATGAAATAGCATATCTTACTAAAATTAATTTCACCAGTTCCCCCTTTTTTAAAAATGGCTCCTAGAAAATCTAAAAATGCATATGTGAATAGTGTTATATTTGTACCAGACAACCCTGTTGTCCCTTTCCCTCTGCCCAGAAGTACTCAGAGCAGATCTTGGGGCATATTCACCAGTTTACAGATGAATAAGCCTCTGAATAACAAAACTAGGAAAGGGAGGGAATTTGCTAAGAGTCAGGAAGCTCCAGAGATCTGGGGCCACTTTCTTAATGTCACCCTGGCACCGGGGTCCTGCCCTAACCCTCTCAATTGTCTCAATACTGGGAACGCACTCCCCTCCTCTCTGCCTTTGGCCTTCATATGGCTCATCTCTTCTCTTTCTGTCTAGGGTTAGCCCCTCCCACTTTCATCTCCTCTGAGAGGTATTTCCTGACACCCCAAATCATGCTAAAAATGTCATCTTGCTAGGGGCATCTGGGTGACTCAGTTGGTTGAGCATCTGACTCTTGGTTTCCAGGCTCAGGTTGTGATCTTTGGTTGTGGGATCCAGTCCTATGTTGGGCTCTGCACTGAGCACCGAGTCTACTTGAGGTACTCTCTCCCTTTCCCTCTGCTTCTGTCCATGGCTCCTGTGCATGCTAAATAAATAAATACATAAATACATAAATAAATAAATAAAATCTTTAAAGAAAGAAAAGATTTCATTCTGCTAAAAATGTCATCTCCAAAGTGCTCACCGAACCCTGCTATTCTCTTCACGACATTTCCTAATGAAAGTCTCTTGCTTATTTGTTTGTCATGTTTTCCCAGCTAAAGTATAAATTCCATGAGTACAGGGTCTTGTCTATCTTGCGTCTTCTCATACTTCAGAGTCTGGCACAAAATAGACTTCCAAAAATTTTTTTGATGAACGAACAAAGAACATGAATTCTTTCTGTTCAGGTTTGAAGCTTGCTTCAAGCTTGTATGAATTTGCAATTTTAATCTCCTCCTCCTTACCCCAGGACTTTAGCAAAGTGTACAGACATGTCTTGAGTGAGTGGATTCTTTTTCTGTGTGGCAAGTATGGGCTGAGTTTCACATCAGCATCAATCCTGTATTGAGCAGAGAAACCCGTCTGGAAACAAATACCCTAAATGAAGAGTGACCATGGTGGCATAAGCCCCAGGAATGTGCAAAAATCTGGGTGGAGTTTAGGAGTCTCTTAGGGATTGAAGTTAGTCATGAGCCAACCACCTGGCTTGACATCTTCCTCCAAGGATGCTCTATTAGTTTCTAGGGTTGTTGCAAAAAACAGAAACCCTACCATAGCTAAGTGGCTTAAATAACAGAAACTTAAAGTGTCATAGTTCTGGAAGCTAGAAATTCAAGGTTAGGGTGTCTGTAGGGTTGGTTTCTTCTGAGGGTCATGGGGAGAATCCATTCCATGCTTCTCTCTTTGGCTTATAGATGATTATCCTCATGTTCACGTGGCATCCTCCCTGTATATGTGTCTGGGTCCAAATTTCTCCATCGTATTAGGATACCTGTCATATTGGATTAGGATCCACCTTAATGATCTCTAAAACCCTAATGAGGCCCTTTACAGAGGTGATTATCTCTGTAAAGACCGTGTTTCTAAATAAGGTCACATTCTGAGGTACCGGAGGTTATGATGATGTCAACATATAAACTGGGGAGGAGGAAGATAACACAATTTAACCCCTAACAGTTGTTGAAGGACCACTTCCAAGCTGCTCAGGAAAGACTGTGGGTGTTCTACAGCCCCTACCCCAGGGAATACTCTGAAGGTCCACTGTTTTCACCTGCCCAGCATCCGTCTCCCCTCTTCTGCATAGAACACCCAGATTTTTCTTTGGGGATTCACCCACCTGTCATCCTCAGTCTGCCGGATTCCAACAGAACTGGCCTCATCCTCCAGGTATAGCACTGGGCATCTGACCCAGATTGAGCCAATCAGTGTATTTCTCTCTTTGGTCACAGGGATTGGTTCAAGTGTGGGCACATGACCCAAGCTGATCCAATGCCACTCAATTCTAGGAAGCTTGAGAGTTCTGGGGACCTTCTTTCCCATGAGAAAGAAACGAACAGAGAAAAACGGGAGAGGTGTAGAGGAGCCTGAGCCCAGTGCAATGCGTAAAGCCCCTGAACTGAGCTATGCCTGAACGTGGCTTTATGGTTGACTTTTCACTTACAGGAGCCAATACATTCCCTTTTTGGGCCTCATGCCATTCCGATGTGAGGTTAAATGATTTGTAACCGAAAGCCAATGTAACGTTGCCTCCTCCCTGCTCCTGTTTGTA
This sequence comes from Vulpes vulpes, assembly GCF_048418805.1. NCBI lineage: Eukaryota > Metazoa > Chordata > Mammalia > Carnivora > Canidae > Vulpes > Vulpes vulpes. Next base: position 15,587,936 of record NC_132789.1, on the reverse strand, counting down.
TACCTTGGGCATTCCAGGTAGCCTGCAATAGGAACATTTCACCAGGAAAAGAGAATTTCTTTCAGGCTTCCTGCGTTGTCTCAAAAGAGCCTGGTTTAAAGCCCCAGTGGAGATACTTAGACGGCCAATGAGAGCAAGGAGCCAGGGTGGTGAATGTGTGCCAACAAATAACTCAAGCGGGCGGAACTCTTGGGGTTTTATAATTATGTGAAAAAAACTGAGATTTCTGTAAGGCAGGGGGTCAGCAAATTAAAATTCTCCCAGGAGCTAAGGGCTTCTGAATGCTTGTTTCTGATAATCTTGTTTATATCCTGGGGTAAATAAATCTGTCTTTTGTTCTGTGTTATTCAACTCTCAGCGCTATTTGTAATTAAAGGGGTGGAGGGTGGAGACATGAGTGAGTTCTTTAATTGGCTCTGTTCTGGGTGACACAGAGTAAGAAAAAAAGGCCCTTGTGGGCCGGAGTTGGGGGTAGCCTGCTTTGCCCTGGGAAATGGTGATAAAACTTGGGCATCTGGTGATCAAGTGGCAAAGGGGTGGAAATCCATCGTCATTAGTGTGATCGATGAGCACAGGCTGAGTCTCTGCCGGGCTGTGCCAGGGTTTTTTCTTTCTTTCTTTCTTTCTTTCTTTCTTTCTTTCTTTCTTTCTTTCTTTTTAAAGATTTATTTATTTATTTATGAGAGAGAGAGAGAGAGAGACAGACAGACAGAAGCAGGCTCCATGCCGGGAGCCCGACGCGGGACTCGATCCCGGTACTCCAGGATCGTGCCCTGGGCCAAAGGCAGGGGCCAAACCGCTGAGCCACTCAGGGATCCCCCGTGCCAGGGTTCTGACACAGAGAAAACTAGAGTGAATATCTGGTTTCAGAAGTCACCCCCATGCCAAGAGGTACAATATAATTCCTGGTGGACTTGTTACTCACCCTCCACTTTCCTTTAAACATATCTTGGGGGTGGTGGTGGAAGGGATGACAAGATAAAGCAAACAATCCTACTGGATGGCCAGATAAGCCACACTTATGACATGTTCGAAAGGGGTTAATGAGCACAGATCATCATAACAGATACAACAGCTAACATGTGTTGTGCACTTTCTGTGTGCCAGACATGATGTTGACAGCAATACATGTCATTTTTTTCTTTTCTTTTGATGGTTTCTCTTAATGCTCCCAAGAATTCCATGCTATTGGCACAACCATCTGCACTTTTTAGATAAAGACATTGGGACACAGAGAGAGGTCAAATAACTTGCTGGGGGTCCCCCAGAAGATGAAGCTGGCATTCATCTCCAAGTCAACCTGACTACAAAGCTCTGCTTACGTTGACCACATTATGCCTCCCTCATGTCTTCAGGGAGCTATGCTCTGCCCTTCCATAGGTTTTTTTCTTTTAACTCTTTGATAATTCTCATAGTCTCTCTGAGTCTCAGTCTTATCTGTAAAATGGGGATAAGAACACTTTTATGTAGCAGGGTGCTTGGATGCAAACAACAGAAACAGATATTGGTTAATTTCAGCAAAATTGGAATGTTCTGGAAGGATTTGGGGGAGCTCACAGAGCTCTGATCTCTTCTTGTTTCATGGAGGAAACAGGTCAAGCTTCCACTGAGAATCACCCAGTGGAGGATTTTCCCCCAACAGAAAGGGTGCTCAGATGCTGAGTAGCCAAAATAACCTCACCTTGCCTTGACTTTCTAATAGGGCTGCACCATGATGGATGTCTTTAGCATCAGGCATGACACACAGTAAATGTCCAGTGAATGGAAATTATTATTATTATTATTATTATTATTATTATTATTAATGCCCAGAAAGAGGCAGCTCAGTCTGTCTCCATGTCTGCTGTACCAATTCTGGGCCGCCTTTCCTGTGGGATGATTTAGATGTCCTTTATGAACAGGACATAAACGAAGCTAACATATCCTTGAGACAGGCTGCTGGCATGTCTTCAGATTGGTCACCAAAGCGTGTCCTAAATTGGGAAGAAATCAAAACAGATTGCATCTAATTTCTCACTGTTCCAAGCAAGAAATTACCTTTTGAAGGGAAACACCGTGACTTCCAAGCTGTTTGCAAACAGTTTTTGTGAAGTGCCTTGTCTTGGGCTTGGCTTGGTTTTCTTGCTTAAATTATCCTCATGGGGATAGCTGGGTTTTCAGAGAAACACAAAGAATCCATTTATCTCACTTCTTCCTCATGCTATTAGGAGCCTGATGAGCCCCACGCCCCCCCGCAGGTGGCTGAGTGAGTCATCACCCGGAAAGTGTGGGCTTTGGAGCCAGAGACCTGGATTCAAATCCTGAATCTACTGTTTTCAGCTATGTAGCCTAGGGTGAGTCACTTTACCTGTGTAGGCCTCCATTTTCTTATCTTAAAAATGAGGTAATCATGATTTACTTCCTAGAGCTGCAGTAAATGTTGGCATGCACAGTGGCCTGCAGTAAATGTTTTTATCTAAAGCAGCTGCTATGATATCTTTGCATAAATTAGAAAAAGGCATCCTTCTAGCAGATTTACCTGGAGCCAGGGTGTGTGGCTGGCTGGGCAGAGCACAGGCAGGATTTTATTTCTTCTGCTGGCAGCCTTGTACAGTATGCAACCTGCAAAAGGATGAGAATATAACCCAGTTCTGGCCAAATCATCTGACCACACACAGTGATTGGTCCAAGGGATAGGCATGTGACCCAGGCAGTCCAATCAAAGTTTTTCCTTGGGATCAATATACACATATTGGGAGAAAGTAGCATTTTATAACCTTTGGGAACTTGGCAGCCATGGTCCCTTTCAGATAGAATAGGCCTGTCTGTAGTAGGAGGAAATGTGGTCAACAGGCAAAGACAAAGAGAGAGAAGTAAAAAATGGGACATGAGAGAGGAAGTTTCTGGAGCATGTTGTTGAGGCTGTTTCCTGCAACTCTTCCTGTGATTCTAAGCACGAGCTCAGTTCTCCTCTTAGTTTACATGAATCCAAACAATGTCATTTTTGCTTCAGCTAGTGTGACTTGGTTGTCTGACACTTGCTACCAAGACTGTCCTGATAATTGAGGAGTTGTTATAAGAGGGATCATGTAACGGAAAAAAATCTTAGCTTACAGTGGCACTCCATAAATAATGGTTGTTCTTACTATCACACCTAACCAGTGTGCTTCTTTGGAGTGAAATAGAAAAAAATGCTTTGTTATAATTGGGGAATGTCAGATATTGTCACCAGTCCTTGATCTCATGTTCATGACAGATATCAGTAACTTATTAATGAAAAACATTAATTGATAAGGTGGCTTTTGGTTGTTGTTGATTATTTGGTTTTGGTTTTGTTTTTTTTTTTGTTGTTGTTGTTTTGTTCTTTTGCTTGCCTGGGAATGGTCTCTGAGTCCTACTAACAGGTGCTACAGGCAGCTACTGCTAATCATTTGGAAATGAAATAGGAGATGAAACCAAACATTTTGATTTTAGGCAATTTGGTTTTTGGATTTTATTTTTTGGATTTTTTTAATTTTTGGATTTTAGGCTTTTGGTTGTTGTTGATTATTTGGTTTTGGTTTTGTTGTTGTTGTTGTTTTGTTCTTTTGCTTGCCTGGGAATGGTCTCTGAGTCCTACTAACAGGTGCTACAGGCAGCTACTGCTTATCATTTGGAAATGAAATAGGAAATGAAACCAAACATTTTGATTTTAGGCAATTTGTGACAAAATCCATTTCAATTCATTTTTTAAGCCTTTAACTCATGGAAGAATGCCAGTGAAGGTGAGAAAATGTTGCTTTAAATTAATGCCAGAAAGTAAGGGGCTCAGAATAACACCACAGAAGCCTAAATGGCTAATGATGTTTGGCAGAAGGTTTTTGTGAGCATGTGTAGGGCATCTGGGTCAACAGGCAAGTGAATTCCCAAAGACAAAAGAAAAGATTAGCTCTGCCTTCCCCCAAACCCAGCATTTTGTCCAGGGTAAATCTCACTTCCTGGTGGTCTTTTGGGTGTGGGGGAGGGTTTCTTGGTGAATTTTCCAGCCAGAGAAAGGCTTTGTGATGGAACAGAAAAAAGAACCAAATAAATTTGAACAAAACACTCCAGATTTTTCTGCCTAGCTTAGAGAAGTCCAAGATCTGTCACTGACTGCTTAATCTAGGGGAGCCAAAGGGGTCACATTTGATACTGGAGAATGTACATCGATGTTTTATTTCAAACACACCTTACTTTCTAATGTGCTTCCCCTGTAGCACATTACCCCTGTAATGTAGAGTTTTATTGGGTGCTTAGTATGGGTTTCTTTTTTTTCCATATTGGTCCCTGGAGATGCACCTGTTTATGTAGAATTGATGAAGTTTTGGAATATAGGTGAGGTTTGGTGGAGTGAGGTCTGGAGCCAGGAAAGAATTCTTGAGATGTCTTTGGTGGAAGATGGTGGTTTTATTAAAGCCCAGGGACAGGACCCGTGGGCAGGAAGAGCTGCTGCCCCAGGCCCGTGAGGGGTGGCTAATTATATACCTGGGAGTCAGGAGGGGTTTGAGGATAGCATACTCTCTTAGGAATTTTGGAAGCAAGGTTTCCAGGACCTTGAGGGGGCTAGCTGTTGTTGGGAAAAGGTCACTTAGTACTGTGTAATAAAACCTTAGTCATGAGACCCTTCAGATGTGTATCCATGGGCCATGTGCTTGGGGGATGATTGCCAGCCTGTATCCTGGGGGAGGTGGTAAAGATAAAGGAAGTTTCCAAGGAATTTTTTTGTTTGTTTGTTTTGTTTTGTTTTAAAATTTTTTTATTGGAGTTCAATTTGCCAACGTATGGCATAACACCCAGTGCTCATCCCATCAAGTGCCCCCCTCAGTGCCCATCACCTAGTCACCCCCACCCTCCCGCCCACCTCTCTTTCCACCACCCCTTGTTCTCTTCCCAGAGTTAGGAGTCTCTCATGTTCTGTCTATTCAAGGAATTTTTATATGTTAAAGTAGATATACAGAATCCTGGGGGTTGAACTAAGATTGCCTTTTGCCCTTAGCAAAGTATTAACATCGAGGCAATTGAGTTCCTAAAGCGATGTCACTCTGCCTGTTTCAAGGGCTTGTCAATGTGCTGCCCTGGGCTTGTGCTTTGTCCTCAGCTACTCCTCTGTTCCCCCATCAGAATAAACCCACAGACCAAATTACCCCCAAATAAACCCTTAATAACTGCTTTCAATTACTGATCACTTACTGTATGCTGAGGTGTGGGTTTTTTGTTTTTGTTTTTTTTTGTTTTTTGTTTTTTTGCACAAATTATCTTTTAGTCCTTACAACAAACTTGACAAAGCAGCATTTTTACCCCTGTTTTACAGATGGAGAAACTGAGATTCAGAGCGGTTACTTCGTAACCGATGAGCCAGCATTTAAAGACAAGTGTTTCTCATACTGACGTTCTTGCTATTTCTGCCATCACGTGCAACATGGCTTATATTTTTCTCTAAAAAAATTACAAAAGTAACGCAAAAAGTAGGGATGTACATAAAGTAAAAAAAAAAAGGAAAGAAAAAAGCCCTCCTAATTAACTAGGCCTTCCCATCTCTATTTCCCAGAGGTAAACTATAGTACTAGTTGGGTGTATGTCTTTCAAGATCTTAGGTAATGCCACAAATAATATTTGTTATTATAGGAAAGTCAGAAAATGCAGATAAGCAAAAAAGCAAGATAAGGTGCCATAACTCAGAGATAAGTGGGGAGAACATGCTGATGTATTTCCTTCCTGTGGGGTGTGTGTGTGTGTGTGTGTGTGTGTTTAGAAGAAACATTCATTGTCTCCCTGTCATGTGACCAGCCCTATGGGAAAAACAGATGAGACCCCTCCCTGGCCCCTAGGTGCCACAGCCTAGTGGTAACAGAAGAGTTGTCACCTTTTCTTTGCCATTCTGTGGACTTCTATCTTCGTTTTTCCTGTGGGGCAGTGAGGATGGGCCGGGAGCCCCATGAGATGGGTGGAGCACAGACAGGGTGCCCATTTCCTGGGGATGAGGTCCTGTGTGAAGTCCTCACAGTTCCTCTGTGATACAGTTCCCATTCTACAGATGAGCGGACTGAGGCTGCAGGAGGTGAAGGTGCTTGCCCAAGGTCACAAAGCTAAGTGGCACAGCTATGGTGCTGTGGCCCCTGGCCCCTCAGGCCTCACGTACTATAGCCCTCCTAGAAGTGGTCAGCCCTTGTCCACAGGGAAGTGGGCTGAGTCCATGGCCACAGGGCTGTGGGAGGGATGGTGTCACGGGGAACGTCAGAACACAGCCTTTAGAACTGGGAGATCTGGGGATCCCTGGGTGGCTCAGGGGTTCAGTGCCTGCCTTTGGCCCAGGGCTGATCCTGGAGACCAGGGATCGAGTCCCACATCAGGCTCCCTGCATGGAGCCTGCTTCTCCCTCTGCCTGTGTCTCTGCCTCTCTCTCTCTCTCTCTCTCTCTCTATATATATATATATATATATATATATATATATATATATAATGAATAAATAAATAAACTCTTAAAAAAAAAAGAACTGGGAGATCTGGATTTGAGTCTCCACTCCTCCTACTTCCAATCTATGTGTCCTTGGGCAAGTGATTTCACCTCTCTGGGTCTCAGCACGTCTGTTAAATGGGGACCATTATCCTGCTTGCCTCATTGGGTCATCATGATGGTAAAATGGGCTGGTATCGGTGAAGTGAGCCTATAAATGCTCAGCACAAAGCAAATTGCTCAATAAGTGTTACGGATTGTTGTTACTCTGAGTGCTTCCAGGAAGCCTTTGATTCAAGGACAGTTAGGTCTCTTGGATGATCAGATGAGGAAACGTCCCCTCCCTGCCAGGGGCTGTGGCTCTACTTTAGTTTCTGATTGCCTCTGGGCACGGGCTGCTTGGCACCACTGTTCCAGGCGCTTTGGAAAAAACAAAACCTGGTTCTGGCTTTGGGCTTCTTCTGTTCACCCAGAACCCTTCATTTGAAACCCTCTCTTTTCCCTGCTTTCCTGATCCTTACCTGTCTAGTGCCTGACATGGGGCCTGACATTCAGTAAATAATTGTTGAAGATTGAATAAAAGATGGAAACATGAAAGGCCTGGCAGATAGAAAGAGTGGGAAATGTTGAGAAATCACTTCAAGCTTGATGACCACCTCGGTGTCATGAGGACAATAATACCCACCTCACTGGGTTATCAGGAGGGGTGCGTGTATGCCATATATTAGGTGCAGGCACAGCCACCTGTCAGGGGTGGCTGCAATTGTTACTTCCTCTGACCTCTCCTTTGGCCCTCCAGGGGGAATTCCCACTCCAGAAATGCACACTTTTCCACGTGGGGTCACTTGGTCGAGTTGCATGAGAGAGGCTCACTCTATTCTGTTCTCATCACTCTCTGATGCTTAGGGAAGAATATTCTGGCACTTCCACTTGGCAGCCAGCTGCTTCACCTTCAAGGTCCTGTCCTGTTTCCTTTTAGCTTTGTCCCTAAGCACTCCTGCCCACACACCCTGTGGCCTGGCCTGTCCACTCCCCTGAAGCACTCTGCCTCCCTTCCACGTTCTTTCTATACATTAAGGTTCTTGAAATGGCTCAATAATATGAAAAGTACTAAAAGGAAACCTCTTTAAGATGGAGTCCAGGGACGCCTGGGTGGCTCAGCAGTTGAGCGTCTGTTTTCTGCTGGGGGCCTGATCCTGGAGTCCCCGGATCGAGTCCCACCTATCAGGCTCCCTGCATGGAGCCTGGTTCTCTCTCTGCCTGTGTCTCTACCTCTCTCTCTCTCTCTCTGGGTCTCTCATGAATAAAGAAATAAAATCTTAAAAAAAAAAAATAGAGTCCAGATGAGCATTAAGGAGGGCACATGATGAGATGAGCACTGGGTGTTATATGCTGGCAAATTGAATTTAAATTTAAAAAAATGGGGATCCCTGGGTGGCGCAGCGGTTTGGCGCCTGTCTTTGGCCCAGGGCGCGATCCTGGAGACCCGGGATCGAGTCCCATATCAGGCTCCCGGTGCATGGAGCCTGCTTCTCCCTCCGCCTGTGTCTCTGCCTCTCTCTCTCTCTGTGACTATCATAAATAAATAAAAATTAAAAAAAAATGTAAAAACCCACCTTCATTAATTAGATAATAAATAAATAAAAATAAATAAAATGTAGTCAGAGACCAACAGGGGGAGCGCTCATGCCCTACAGTCAATTGCAGTCAATTGCAGACCCTATAGGAAGAGACACACCTTGCAAGTTAAGTCATACTACATATTACTCTACTACCCCAGCAGAAGGAAGAAAAGTTCTTCCCTGCCCCGGCAACAGCCCAGCCAATAAGAGACAACCAGAACTCAGCCAATGAGAAGCCTCTACACTTCAAGCTCCCAGTTTCTTCCAATGGGCTTTTTGTTTACAACAGCCTCCCAACTGCCCCCCTGTCCTCTATAATGGAGAGTTCCTCTCCTTTACTCTGGGTACTTGCATGTGGTTTTGCTGTAGCTTGTTTGTCCTCAATTGCAATTTTCTTCTATTCCTGAATACCCCCCTCCCCCTTTTTTTGCTGGTAAATTAACTGACAGTTTGATTTTTAAGTTTAACAACAGCAAAAACCAAACAGGCCCTGGCAGCCATACTGGATGAAGATATTTGATCAGAATTCACAAAAAGTGTCCTAGTTGATCCATTTTGCTGAACAGAGCAAATTGAATCCAATTCAGCCTGGACATAATGTTGGCTGACAGCCATAATGGACAAGAGCCACACAGATCGCCTCCACTGATGCAGCAGGGGTCTATGGAAGCAACAATGTGACTAGCCTGAGTTCTCTGGTCACTCATCCATCCTCAGTGCAACCCTATGAGAGAGGATGGTATATCACTGGTTCCATTTCACAGATGGAACAGCAGAGGCTCAGATAAATTACTAAGTAGAAAACTGACTAGGAGGCCAGTGGCTTGAAGCAAAAGATACATCTATTCTCTTTGACATGTGAGAAGTGTGTGAAAATGTTGGGGTTGTCCCATTGGGAACTGGGATGCTAAATTTGATTTTAGCTCTGAAGCTGAAGTGTCATGCAAGATTACTTTCCCTCAGGACCAACTGGAGGCAAAATTAGAGCATGAGGCGACTACAGAAGGGATCTTCTTATCTGATAATGAGAAAGTATTTTCAGCTCTGACAGTGTCTATAGATTTTTACCAAAAATGGGAAGTGTCTTGAGTAGATGAATGATCCAGCCATTTCTTCACTGAATTCTGTAAGAGAACCAGAATTGTCTGGACACAACTGTGAGGAAATGAGAGGATGTCCATAGGAAATGATGGGGCCCATCACTAGAATCAGTGTATTACATATGGTTATGTTTCCTCCAAACTGGGAGGTAGGTATTTTTATTTTCATGTTTCAGATGTTGAAGCCGACCTTCAGAGAGGTGAAGTGACCTATCTGAGGTCACAGGGCTACTAAATGGCAGAGTTAGGATTCAAACCATGATTTGTGTGAATTTAAAGCGCACTCTCCTTTTATAGCTAGCCTGGGCCAGGTCTCTGGGATTCATATGTGAAAGCAGATTCTAAAGTGAAATAAACTTTGCTAGGAGAGTCCCCTGGGAGGATGTGGAGGATGTGGAGGAAGCAGGTCCTATGAACTCTCCTGTTTCAACTCTTGGACTACCAGGACAGTTTGATTTTGAATTGCCTTTCGTCAGTTGCGTCTTCCAGATTGCATCTCCACCACCTCCTAGAACACATCTTTCTACTTGGGACGACTACGATAGAGATAATACAGCATCTGTTGACTAAATAGACAATTCTGTAGTAGAAAGTCAGTTTAACTCTGTCAATACCAAGCATAGTTCTCTCAAAACAAGTTATATGGCTTTTGCTTTTATAATCCTTCACTCCCCACTTGCAAGATCTGTCAACTTTGACTCCTGAGCTGCAATCCCAAGGGCCCCAAATAAGTGCTTGTGGTTGTTTCACAGCCTCTTCTTGGCTGACACAAAAATGAACTGAGTCACAGCCCCTGCCCTCAAGGAGCTCCTGTCCTGCAGAACAAAATGCTAGCTCAGTTAGAGTTCCGCGCTGAACGATGAATCATGTGTAGATAGAAAGCAGCCCATATCCATCCCTTTCCAGTATGAAAAGAAGGCAGTGAGTGCACAGGATGTGTGTAGAAATGCCTTTGTCTCAGTTCTGATTTTGTCAGCACCTGCCTGGGATCTGAGCTTGGGGTGAGCAGTTTGCTGTGCTCTGATGCTGCTATAGGCAGCACACCGTCCTGCCTGCCACCACCACTGCTGTCCTCAACCCATCCTGAGGTTTAGCTTCAGGAAGAATAATGAGCAAGTCTCCTTCTACAGTTGCAGTCACGTGGGAACAAAGGAGATTCCCTCCTAGGGGCCAGCACCATGAGCACAGCAAACATAGCCTTCCTGGTCCTGGTGCCCCACACCAGTGGTGGGGTGCAGGGGACCTTCACGTTCTGCTTGGTGACACAGACCATGTTCTCTGTCATTTATTTCCTCCCACTGGGCTGGGAGCTCGCACAGCCCAGGGCTGATCAGCAAGTTCCAACATGCTGGGAGTTAGCTCTGATGGTCCGAAAATGCTGGTTTAACCTTCACCTGAACAATTGGCTCATGATGACAAGAGCTGCTGTTTATTGATAAACTTTAGATGCTTCCTATATGTAACACCTGTGGGATGCTTTCTCTAAATAACCTGTATAGTGAAAGAGCAGGACTTATGGGGTACAATCATCAAGCTACTTCTGTTGTTCCCCCAGTTGTGCAATCATGGGACTGATGCTCTCTGCCTCTGAATGAATGTCGGACTGCTCCTTTAGCTCATCTGCTTATTGGTGGGTTATAAAAATGCCTTTGGCTGTTCAGTGATTCCTGTGTCCAATCTGGTGCAAGGGACAAACCCGTTGGTTTCATTTGCTCAGGCTTGCTGCACACAGAAGCTACCGAGCAAAAGGGACCAGTCAGCTTTTTGTGTTTCCCTTAAGTGAGAGGTAATCCTGCCCTCCAACTCTGACCCCAGCCAGGCTGCCCTGCCTCTCTGAGATGGGTGAGGGTGCAGCAGGGAGATAAGAGAAGAAGCCCCCCACCCCCGACTGGACTACCATGGGCTGGGCTCTGCAGGCTACTGCTCTCCCCTGGGCTGCTTGGGTGAACTTTGAACCTCTGTCTCCATTGGCTCTGAAACACAACAAAACCTTTGTGGGAATTAGAAAAAAAAATCTGCCCTGCCTTCATTTACAGCCTTGTGGGTGCTCAGTTTGGTTCATGGATGCTGTCTTTTGCAAGTTAGGAAAAGCCTTCCCCTTCCGCTAGGTGTTTGCAAGCCCACATCGGTGTGCACGCCCCGAGAGCAGAGCATGGCTGGATTTCTGCAACACACACCCTCTTGAGCTAGCACCTTGTTCAGTGCACGGAGTGCACATCTGTCTGTGGGGAGACCCTGGACACACATCTCTCACCTGTGGCTGTCTCGCATTAGAAATGCTCTAACTGTCCAGTAATGACATTCCATCTGGCTTTGGTTGTTCATGGTCCGTGTCCATGGAGTGGGGGCTCATCATTCCTCCAGAGGGCCTTATTAGGTGAAGCGTCATTCAAATACTCTGGATCAGCACTTTCTTTCTCTCTCTCTCTCTCTCTCTCTCTCTCTCTCTCTCTCTCTTTCCCCAAGGAAACACTTTGGTGGGAGAGCAGCTGCTTGTCAGACTCCTTTGCATCTCTTCAGCCTGCTTTGCATCTCTCAGATTTCTCAGGCACAAGTCAGACTCCAGCCACAGGGACTCCAATCTTCTGAGGACACAAATCATGCTCTCGTGTGTTCCCTCTGAGCTCCCTCCACTAGGCTTCAGGTAAGGGGAGCATAGCTCTTCTCTCCCCTGTGGGGTTGGGGAGAAAACAACGTTGCTCTATCCCACTCCCTCTAAAAAAAAATCCTCCTTCCAATTGCCTACTCTCCTCGAATTTGATGAGAAGCCCAGGGTCATGAAATAGTTTGCCCATCCTCTTGAGGGTCTTGTGCCTCTCTTTGGAATGTGAGAACACTTGACACGTACTGTTTCGTTCTTGGTTGACTTAGGGGACCCAGGCCAAGCTGGGACAATGTGTCACCCACCAGCAGAAGTTGTCAGTACCCCTTGGGGACTGCCCACATCAGGCCAACTTCCCTCTGCTAGTATCAGCATCTGTGTGCCTGGGGGCCTTCTCAGAAGATGGAGAAGGCAGTCTGCCACTCCCAAGGCAGACCAGAAGTGCTAGACAGTGAACAGCCCCCAGGAGCAGCCCTCGGCAAATGACTGATGGGAGTCAGTGTATACAATTCCCAGATCCCTCACTAAGCCAATACTGAGACCTGTGTTCTGTGTGATTTCCCAGAGTTGCCCATGGGATGAGTTCTGGTGCCCACAATTGTCGCTGGCATGATCATAAATCCTTACTTGGCTTCTTTCTCTCCCCACCTCATTCTCCCACTTCCCTTCCATCATGTCCCAAATAAACTGCTTGCACTCAAGTCCTTCTGTTCCTTATCTCAAGGTCCCTTTCTGGTGGAACAAAACAATACAAAGTCCTATTACACATGACACCTCCAGTATCGCTTAGCACAACCCTGAGCCTCTCCAAGCCTTTCAAGATAGAAGTTTTCTTTTCTCCATCGAAGAAGCAGAAGATCCTAGGGGTGAAGTGGTTTAACATCAAGCATGGTAGGACTGGTATTCAGTCTCAAATCCATATTTCTCCAAAAATTTGTTCATTCTCTATACCGCTCTGCTCCCCGGCCACTGTCAGCCATTCCCTCTAGCCAGTAAAACATGGTCCTTTAAGTGGCCACCCTTAGCCTCAAAGTCCATTCAATCTAGCATGCTCTTAATGTCCACAACTTGGTTCTGAACCATGTGCTCAAAAGCCACACTTCACTCCCCATTTCATCCCACTCTTATCCTCCCAACTTCTAGTCTTAACATGCTGTGCTGGGTGCTGTCTTTCTGGCCTGTGGTCCAGGATCAAGCCCCATTGCTTAGACTCATCTTGAGCAACACTCTTCCCAGTATTGGACTGAGCCCCACAACTCCTGGCCATGGCACTGTCCATTATGGATGCTGTTCTGGTTGGTTCATATCATGGCTATCTCTGTAAATCCTCTTTTCTCCATGCCCTACCAGTCCATAACCTTGGCAGGAGCAAAATGGATTATCATCCATTGCTCAAAATTAGAAAACACATCCAGAAAGTCGTGCACGCACGCTAGCTGAGCAAACCCAAGTGCTTTTCAAGAGGAGTTGGGTACCACTGCTGGGACTCGCCTAAGTGGGAAGACTTTAATTGTTCCCAGGCTCATCTCATCCACCTAATTTCCTCTAACGAGCACACACAAAGCAACGAGAAGAGGTGCGGGATTGGATGGCAATTCAATGCCTCATAATGCCAGATGAATTGCGGCGCCTGCTCCACAGTATTGCATTTGCCGATGTCTGGGAGACAGTCTCCATGGATGCTAATTCAATTATGCTGAAACATAGAAGGAAATTGTCAGCTAAATTGCTGCCACATTGCCAAGCTGCACCTAGCCTGTGTCCCCAGTGCTGTTTTCCTGCTGATTCAGCAGCAGACGGCCCTTCGAGTCTGAGAATGACCAGGGGCTGTGTCCTACTTGCTATGGCTACTTGGTTCTTCAGGCAAACATCCCGTCTTAGTCCTCCAAATAGAGTGGGGAACATTGCTGGTTTTGTTGTTGTTCATCTTTCCCTTGCTTCTCTTCTTTCATGAAACATCTGTTATTTATCATCTGTTCATTTAACAACAGCAGAAAGATGTGATGAGTTTTAAAAGAAAATATATCCCCCAACCGATCCATTTTGACTGAGCACCAACTATGTGATAAGCACGATCCCAAGCACCGACAGCTCAAGCAGGTAATAAAATGGGCAAAAACCCATGTCTTTAACAGTTTATTATCCTCTTTCACCTTCTAAGGAGGTAAGAGTATTTTCACTTTCAGGGCCTTCTTTGCTTTCTGGTATCTAGAGAATGAATGGGTGAAAGGGTTAAAAGAGAGAGAGGGCCAAGTTAATTATAGGAGAAAAGGCAGCATCAAAAGAGAAGGCTAGAGAACTCAAACAGCTGGTTTGGAGAGTTTAGGGGCTTGACAAAATAGAATTTTGTGGAGTGAACTATGGGAACAGCAATGGGGAGAAGAAAGTAAATTTCAAGTTTTGCCTTGTTTTCTGGAGAAAATGTATCTGGGCTCTGTGGTGTTTTTTAAGAGACTTCAGTAAATGCATCATTCAAACTGTGGAGTTTTTTCTTTTTAAGTAAAAAGAGGGGTGCCTGGCTGGCTCAGGAGAGAGAGGGAGACTCTTGATCTCAGGATTGTGAGTTTGAGCCCCATGTTGGGTGTGGAGATTACTTAAATAACAAAGACTTAAAAAATAAAATGAAACGATCAGTCAACAAATACTTACGGAGTATGTACTATATTCCAGGTATGACAGATGCAGTCTTTGCCTTATCAGGCTTCTAGTTCTGAGGGAAAGACAGACTAGTACATGATGGGTACACCAGAGGGGGTGACACTTCATTTGGAAAGACAGAGAAGGCTTCTTTGAGCAAATATGATTTATGCTGAACCCTGAAGGAATTGCAATTTGTTAGGCAAAGAGAGGGGGTGGGATGTGTGGCTGGTTTTCAGACTCAAGCTTTCGAGAAAGCTTCATGGGATGGAAGACTTTCATTCACTTGGCCATAGCTGCCCCATGGAAAGAAACAATGCTGGGAACTCCTCTACAAGAATCTTCCCAACACCTAGCTTCCAGAAAGCAAAGAAAATGGAATGTTCTAGGTAAATTTCTATAGTGGGGGCATGAATCTATCTCACTGCCCCCTCTGAGGCTCCTTCCATGAGCTGCCCCCATGGTCAGGGAGATAAAGCTGACAGGGCTGGGGCAGTGGCATTAAATCACTCCTCAGGCCGGCTGTCTGGTCGTCAGAACGAGGGTTTCTTTGCATGGGGTTCTGTGTTGCGGTAGCTTCAGGACTGGAACAAGCCAGCCAGACTTTATATGAGCTACATTTATTAGGCACCTACGATATACTCAGTTCTGTTCTGAGTACTAGGAAACAAAAGTGAAGAGCAGATATGGTTTGGTACTTGCCAATGTTGGTCAGGTAGAAAGGCTTTCAAGAGGAAGAGATATGGTCAAGTAACAAGGCATTCACAGCATTTCCATGTCTTAGGAGCTATGACAGTGTGATAATCTGCTCCCAGAGTCCCCTGGGGAGGTCAGAGAGACTTGATTTGGGGCACTGGCTCTATCAATTAAGAGCAGTGTGACTTGAGGCAAGCTCATCCTCCTGCATCTATATTTTCTCATGTGTGAAAGTGTGTGTTAGAACACCCAGCTGGAGGGACTCCAGTGAGCATCTGAGATAACCTATGTGTCACCATCCCAACGAGCAAGTGGTACACAATAGGGTATCAAAAAAGACGTAGCCTTCTTTTCCACCTTGTGCATTGACAAGGCCATGGTGAGCTAAGCTTTCTCCGCCGCTGGGTAAAATCTTGAGCAACCTCCATCACTTACTTCACTGGTTCCTCCTGCATAATAAAATGCCTTGCAGTCATTTCCACTCACAGAATAGTTCCATCTCGGTAATTAAAATGCCCACTCTTAAGTAATGGTTTAAAAATCTGGGTCAAAGCTTTTTCCCACACAAACCAACTGTAAAATAGATACTTCTGAAATTGGACACATTGGAGAAATTTGAAGACTGACTGAATTTGTAGATGATATGAGGGGATTCTTGTTAATGGTGTCATGGTAAATATGTTTGTGGAGTTTGGTGTTGAATTCCTAAGGATGAAATAATGTGATATCTGAGATTTACTTTTTAACAACTGGGGGCTCTGGGAGGTGGGTGGGGGTGGAGATTCACTGCACACTGGACAACTCCCTCCAAAAATCCTCTCCCTGGTTTTCAACTCAACCTTTTGAGGCCCTGGAGGTGGTGTTGGATCAAGGGGTACAAAACTATTTTTACCTGGAATGTTTGTAAGGCCAGCATCTTGCTCTGAAATGTCAGGTTTTTGAACACCTTATTTTACTCTTGCCTTCAGCTGAAACTAAGACCCAAAACGTCCCATTTAATATCCTCTTTCACACGGGAAACAGTTGGTGTTCAATGATAGTGTCTGTTATTTTTTTATGTTGTTGTGGGAGGCTGACTACACAGATGGACACAATCAACGTTCTTTCTGCATCTACACTCTGCCATGTGACTTTGTAGTTCCTCGCATCAAGGGATGGACTCTTATTTCCCAAACCTTGAATTTCAGCTAAGCTTGTTTTGGCTTTGACCAACAAAACATGGCAGACATGATACCTTTTCCATGCCTGGGATCAAGAGACCCTACGTGTTGTTGGCTTTTCTCTTGGAACCCTCCCACTGCCCTGCCAAACAAACTTGTGGGTAAGATGAGAGATTGTGTGGAGAAATGCTGAGTCAGCCCAGTTGTCCCCGACAAGTGAGACAGCCCAACCAAGACCAGCAAAGCCACCCAGCTGACCACAGGGATATGTGTGAACTCCGTGGTACTCAACTCAGGTGATCGGAAATGGCCAGTTGACCCACTGACATGTGATTGGAAATTGTTAGGATATATGCCACTGAGGTTTTGTGGTTGTTATGTGGCATTCCAGTGGCAGTAGATAGCAGATACAGTGTCCACAGCGAGCTAATAAGGGAGCTGTGTTTGAGAAGTGTCCTCCCAAGTACCAGGTGACAGAGCTGACTGCCAGCTGGGCCTTGTCATCTGTATACATTCCTCCCAGAGGAAGACTGTTTCCTTCCTTAGACATACTCAGCTTCGGCCCAGATAGATTCCTCCTGGGCTTGTCAAAACTTTCCAGAACACAGTACTGCAAACAGGGCTTCCTTTGGCAGCTTGTTAGGATAATTGAAATGTGGGTGGAAGCTCATTAAGCTCCCCTTCGTCAACATTCTTCCTTCCAGGCCCGGGGAAGCTGCGAGTTCTGTCAAATCCCATTAGCACCGTATCTGGGTGGCTTCCACACCTTTCCAGGCAAATCAAACACACGGGGTCCACACTGAAGGGAAAATGCATTTATTCCCACAGAGAGGGGTGTGTTTATGGAAATGTAAAGATGGATACATCTGGCTGGGATGGATGATGAGAAAGAGAGTGAGAATACCTAAAAAAATGCCTGGAAGGTGTAAGGAATGCACTCTGTGATTGTACATGTTAAAAATCTGCCATCTGAAGTCTTCACTGGACATCCCCACATTCCCTTCTCTTCTTGCCTCCTTCTGTCACCCTACAAAACCCTATTTTATAGAAAGGTTTTTAGAGCCAAAAATATGTTCACATCCTGACCGGACCACGATAGTAACAGTGATATTAACTTTTTGTGGAGCAAGTTTCCTTTGGCAGGCTCTGTGCTAAGAGTTTTATATAAATAATCTCATTTAATCCTGGACAGGAAGCCCCCTGAGGTCAGAGATGATGCCCATTTCGTTTCCTTTAGTAGGTACCAAGCATGTAACACAATTCCTGACATTAGATGCTCAATACATGTTTAGCAGACAAATGAATGACAGTCTTTGGGGTAGAGGTAATTACTCCCATCTCTAAAAGACTAAGAAGTAGATCCCTGGGTGGCTCAGTGGTTTAGCTCCTGCCTTCAGCCCAGGGAGTGATCCTGGAGACCTGGGATGGAGTCCTCTGTCGGGCTCCTTGCATGGAGCCCGCTTTGCCCTCTGCCTGTGTCTCTGCCTCTCTCTCTATGTCTCTCATGAATGAATAAATGAAATCTTAAAAAAAATAAAAGACTTAAGAAATGGGGGATCCAGGACTGACCCAAGCTCCCCATAGCTAGGTAAGTGGTGGGAGGGGCCAAAGGCAAGAACACTATTTTCAAGGGTTGCTCTTGTGACAATGACATAAAGCAGCAAGGATAAACATGTCGGAAATGACCTGGTACCCAATAAGAGCACAAATGTTAAGTTTCTGATGTTGTTGTTTATTTTTGTGTCTTTGTTTTCTGTTAAAGTGCATATGAAAAAAGGGGTGGTAGGGAACCAGAAGGAGCCTCATGGCATCACAGAACCAACATGACCTGGGTTCAAGTCTTGAGCCCTATCACATAATGGCGCCATCATTTGGTTGAAGCCATGTAAAATTCAGGTAGTCCTATCTCCTGCATGGTGTTCCTGCAGCAGTGGTGAGGACTCCCAGGAACGTGTGGGCATAAAACTCAACACACTCATCATTAAATGCTTTATATCAACAAACACCATATGCTTGTGCAAATCAATCAACAATTAGTTTTTTTAAAAATGTAACAACATGAAACCTGCCTTATACGATTGTTTTCAAGATGCAATTAAGATAATGCTCAATGATGCCTAGCACTTGGTAAGTGCTTAATAATAATAGCTAATAATAAGTAAAGCTTACCGAGCATATACCATATGCCACGGCTTTAAACGCATCATCTCATTTAATGTTCTTATCAAATCTATGAGGTAGATACTGTTAATTGTCCCATCTTACAGTTGAGCAAATGGAGAGACAAAGAGATCACATAACTTATCCAAGGCTAAACATCTAGTAGGAAGGCTAGTGCGTCTTTGGACTGGGCACATTTTCTGGAGAAGGAGCGGGAGGGCAGAGCTTGGAGCTGCTCAGAGCTGGCACCAAACCCCAGTCTTTCATAAGCCTGAGCTTGGATGGCTTCTGGCTTGAGGGGTCTCTGGCATTCCTCGCATTCATAAGAAGCTACTGTTGTGGTCCACTTATGAGGTCTGAACCCTCTTGAAAGGGGTACTGTGATGATGTTCAGTGCAGAGGAAATGTTCTTTAAAGGGTTTTAGCAACCACAAGAAGAAAACCCTTCGAGTGGGATCATTTAAGATAATTGTGCTCTGATCAATTAAATCCGGGATTGGCTAGGTTTCATTACACTAGTCAACTCTGTTCTGTTGGTTGTACCTGGCTGGAACCCCTTATTTGAGAAGGATCTCAGCGAAGATCAATGTGTTTGATTAGTAATGTCTGCTGTGGGCAATGGCTGGAGAAAATAGTTATGTATACCATGTTATTACTGACCCTGCATCATTTATACGCCTTGAAGGTGTACCCTAGAAGGGAGTAACATTTCCCTTTGTCAAAGTTTTGGGGTGTGTACGTCCTGGGTGCAATTACATATTTACACGAAGAAGAGCCACTGTGTCATTTGAGCATTCTCAGAGTCTTATTCAGGCTTGTCATTGAACCTCCACCATGTGATCAAGACTTTCTCTAGATCTTTTCTTTTTATTCTCATATTGGGCAGAAATTATTTTCAGTATCTAGAAATGTAAACAAAGTTTCAGAGAAGTGAATGAACTTGTTCAAAGCTACACAGCACCAAGGGCAGTTCTGACACAGAAGCAGGCAACTGATATATCAGTTGATTGATTGATTAGCTAGTAAGTGGCAAAGCCATTTAGACTGTAGGTTTTAGGCATTGAGACGAATGCTTATTCTTTGGCACAACAGACACCTCTGATGGGGGTTTAGGGCCATGCTCAGATGCCATGGTAAACACAGAAATAAGTAGCAAACTCAATGCTCAAGGAACCTGCACAGTCTTCTAATCTCTTTCACCTCCCTTCTAACCCCCAGACACAATTCCAACTCTTCTAGAAAAAGAAAGAAAGGGTCACTGCACTTTATTTGGCTACAAAGCACTAAATGGTAAATTGCCTTTCCATTTTAAATTGCTGGCACCATCAGATTCACTATGAATACAAGTGCATCTTCTGGGGGTAATAGCCATTTTTATGCTGCTAATCTAGAAAAAGGAAATACAGCTCAGAGAGCAGGCTGACGATAAGTTGGGGTAGCAATCCTGAGGCTGATGTGGTCTCAAGAAAACCACGAGTCTCTCTGGGCCTGTTTTCTCCGTCAGAAATTATATTCCATCTGTGTCTCGGTAACCACAGCAGGGGAGAGTTAAGAAAACCTAATAAGGAGTCTCCCGGCAAAGTTTCTGTGCAAAAACACAATAATGAGAATTCTGCACAAGGAAGTCCCTTTGTGTTAGCAATACGTCCAGTCAATTTGTTCAGTCCCCAAAGTTCTTTCAAAGACCTGCTTCTCACGTGATCATCCCAATGAACCTGCAGGTTGGTGAGATGGTGGACGTGTGGGGAGGTGGGCTCAGGGAAGGGAAACGACCTGTCTAGTATCACGCAGGCCAAGAGAGGGGCAGAGCCAAGTCTCCAGTGCACATCTAGCTGGATCTCCGTTGCAGCAGAGAATTACTGAGAAGGACGCATAGGTTAGGAGCTCCTCCCAACAAAGCAAATGTTTGTTGAATGAATGCAAGCCCTTGAGTAAGATGGTGGGTGAACATGCTCCTGGAAGCCTTTCTGAGGGCAGTTTTGCTGAGTGTTTACAATGCCTTAAAAATACAAATTCCCTCTGGCATCATTCATTCCCCCTTCTTAAGCATTTATCCCAAGGAAATAATCAGATAAGATATGAAGATGTGAAATGCAGACATTTGTATCAATATTACCTATAGAAGCTGAAAAATTGCATGTAATATCCAGCTGTAGGACATTGGTTTAAATAAATGAATAGATCATATAATTTATGACATGCCTGCATTCTGGGCTTTAAAACTGTGATGAATAGAAGTAAGCACGTGTATGATGGCTTAGCTAAAGTGGTGTTTACTGCGGTTTTAAGAGCAAAAAGAATGTAAAGTTAAATGTCCAACAACGAGGGTTGTTGTGCAAGGGTTTAGGTTCATAAATACACTGGAATACTCTACAGTTTTTTAAAGTAACCGTGCAGATGGATATTTATAGACTTGAAAAGAGGTTGACAATATAGAAGTTAGGTGGACGATTCAGGACTAAGAGTATGTGTGGCGTGCTCTTTTACACTCTATGTATCTGCAAGTGTATATGTGAAAATGTGAATAGGGGTTATCTTTGGATGATAGGGGTACACTTGTAAACAATAATTATTAAAGGTGCTTATGATACAATAATTCTTATCATTGTGCTCTTACTATGAGCTCTCTGCGTGTGGATGTGTGAAGCTCACAGAACTGACGCATTCTGAACATAGCACAGGTATTACTGCATGAGGGGATAAAGACCTCAAGCAGGGGGCTGGCCTAGAAGGATGATGCAGAAGGGACAGGAAGGTGCCTGACTTTAACAAACACCTGCTCTGTGCCAGGCACTTAATGTATACATCATTACATTGAATCTTGCACTGATTACTCAGAGTAAATTTTATGTCCCACTCATGTATATAAAACTTGAAGCCCAGAGGGGTTGAGTAACTTCTTCGAGATCACCCAGCTTGCAAGTGGAGCCTGTCTGCCTCTAAAATGCACTCCACCTTGCTCTATTTCTCAGAATACTTGTATCTCCTTGGCAACAAGGCCATGGCCAAACCCACTGACAAGCAGAGGCTCTAAGAGTTTGGTAGGGCCTGGTTCTCATCAAGTCCAGCCTTGTTGTACAGTGAAGTCAGAGGAAGAGTGTGGTGTGAGATCTTAGTATCCTCATGCTGAGCCCAGCTTCTATCTTCTGGGACAGGGGTACATTTGCAGCTCTCCAGCCCTGTCTTTGACTTTGGAAATGGCGACGTGGTAGTAATACCAACTTTGCATAACTGTAAAAATGGACCTTACTTCTCTACTTGGTTGGGTCACCACAGAATCATTACTTTACCCCCTAAAGCCTCAGTTTCTTGACCTGTAAGGTGGAGTCCTAATGCTCGTCTCTATGGGGGTTTTCACGAGTTCAGAAATAATAACCTGCAAAACACCTGGCCCAGAGTAGGCACTCAGAATTTATAGATTTTTTTCTTACTCATCCTAAAACTGTAGGAGTGATAACAACACAGGGCATATATGCCTTTATGAAACTAGCAACATAGGCTAGGCAGATATGCATGTATTTCGAAGCCCCAAGGAAAAGCACTTCAAATCTTCTTTGCCAAATTAAAGTCGGTTCCACCTTAAAATTTCCCTCTGCAAATGCTTGCAAAGATGGTATTTAATTGATCATAACATCCTCAGACTCTCAGGCAGGCTCTTTCCTCCTCTTGCTCATCACTGCTGATTACTTGAGATATTTTATGTAAACAGAAAATGGTTCCTGCATAATTAGACCCATCCACCCTCCCACACTCCCCCATTTGCTCTGCTTCTAGCTTCCTGGAGCTGCCCAGCCACCTCTGAGGCTAATCAGTTGAAGGTCCGCAGGGCTGCTGAGCTCTGGGGATCCTAAGAGACACTCACTTGGAGGAGCTGTCACCTGGGGCCATGGAGACTGCTAATAAAGAGGCAAAACTCCACACCCACTGTTTCTCCCTCTTGGTTCTGTCCAGTGCAGCCACTATGCCTTTGCTTCCTGGGCTCATGTGCCACCTATTGCACCCATCAGGAGAGACTCTCTTTTCAAACATAGCGGTCCTGTGTCCCCCTCTTCTGACTTTCTGTTAGGTAACGCTGAAGGGGAAAGGGTTAATCCTAAAATAAGTGAACCCCCTGCTTGTGCATTACACCTAGGTGATGCGATCTTGCTAGAGTAGCTTCCTCGGGCATACACGATGTTAGAATTCCTTGTTTCCATCTTGGTCTCCCTGGCTCCCACCACCTTGCTAGACTGTTCCATAGACCTCATGATATCATTGAGGACACGGAGTGGACTTTACTGTCTCCTGCATCTCCAGTGCTTGGTTCAGTTCTGAGGATTAATAGGTATTCTGTTTGGGTACTTCAAGGAGTTCAGCTGAGAAGGTGTAGTCCACAGAGGTAAGTGAGATTGGATTGTTGAAAGGTTTGAGCTTCATCTTAAAGCCCCTGAAGAGCTTTTGAGGGTTTTTGTTTGTTTGTGTTTTTTTAGATGAGACAGGAGGAAGGGCAGGGAGAGGGAGAGAGAGAATCTTAAGCAGGCTCTGTGCAGAGTTTGATGCAAGGCTTGGACACTTAACCCACTGAGCCACCCCAGGCTCTCCTTAAAGCCCCTGAGGAGTTTTAAGGGGGAGGGGTGAATAACCACACATGTGTTTTAGGAAGATCACACTGGTTGCCTGATGGAGAGTGTATAAATGGAGACATGAGAATAAGGAGGTTGTTAAAATAATCCCAGAGACCATGGCCTGGATGGCGGTGGTGGGCCAGCTGCAAGAGCCTCCTCCAAGCTTTGCAGCCTCTTGTGCATTCTCCTGGCAGATGCTGTTGGGATTCACCTGTATTGCCTAGGCCTACCCCCCAGACTGTGCAGTTTTTGTTTGCTCTGACATCTCTCAGACTCAGGGTGTTCTCCGGCTACGGCAATGTGTTGGGTATCCCTCGGAGGAGGCAGGGAAAGCCAGAGAAGATACATTTCAGGAGTGTCCCTCAAACAGTGAGGAACAGGAAGAGATGGGCAAATACCATGCCCCTCAGTGGTGGAGCAGGTTCTCCCCTGCCTCCTAGAAGTCCCCAGTGGGACTGAGCAGCCCACAGTGGGAACCAGCTCATTAGTGTACTCCGTATTGGATGTCTTCCCTTCTCTGGCTCATTGCATCTCCTGGGATCCCTCACAAATGAGCTCCTTGTACCCACATTCTCATCTCAGGGTCTTTTTAGAGGAACCCAAAATTAGACAATGCTATTTTATAATGAATGGAAAAATATCCATGTATGTTCATGCATTCAGTCAGTCAATCATATTTTACCATGGTACCTATATTTTAACATCTAAGCTGTATTCTCTAAGAAGAATACACAGCTCTCTGGGACACTAAGATCTTCTAGAACTTTCTCAGATACAGCATTTTTTTCATTAACAGGATCGCCATGAACAGACCCCAAATGATAGGATGAGGCCCAGAAATGTCCCTGGTTTTAAATTTTGAAAGTCAAGATGCACATGGTTCGAGGAAATAAATACCCACTCCAGGAGGCCCCAGGGGGAGCTGGAGGTAGCATAAGCACCTGTTGGAGGTGTCACTGCTTATGCTTCCTTTGCTTGGGAGGACACAGATGAACTGTCTAAAGGGAGTGAACTTTATGGGTAGTTGATATTACTTCCCCTTTTTTCCTTAGAAAATACCCCAGCCTTAAAAAAATATATGACTTCAGTTGCCCCAGTGCTCAAGGCAAAGGGATGCTCTGTACTTCAAGTTTATTGGGAAAATCTGTAAGGCTTGGATAAGAATGTGTCACTCATCCATCTAGAGTAACCCATGGTTCGAGGAGGGATGATTTTGCTCCCAGGGGACATTTGGCAATGTCTGGGGACATTTTTGGTGGCACAATCAGATGAAAGTGCCGCTGGCACCTAGTGGGTAGAGGCCAAGGATGCTGCTAACCATCCTGTAATGCACAGGACAGGCTCCGTAACAAAGGATTATCCAGTCCCAAATGTAAATAGTGAGAGACCCTGCTTTAGAGGAACCTCTGCATCTCTCAGCTTCTAGTTTTCCACACAGGCTTGGGGAGAGGACTGAAATCATGGGGCATTTCTGGGGATGCCAGCAAGGGGCAGTAGAGGATGGTGAAAATCCTGTGTCTGCTCACATGGGGGAGTGATGATGATGGTGGGGGTGGGGTGGACAGAGACCTGGCAGCATTATTAAGGGCCTTGTTTCAAGTTGGCCTCAACTGTGGGAAGCTTTAACAGCAACCAAAGCTTATTATAAGTGGAAATGTGATATCATGACCATAAATTAAAAAAAAAAAAAAAAACAGTTTCACTTGTCATGATTAGAAGGTAATCGCAATATGAATTGAATGAGAGTCATCAAATATCATTGAATATTGGTGAGACGAGCAGCCTAGGAATCAGAAAGCCTTGAGAGATTGAGAGAGTCCCGTTGCCATTCTGGGCTTCAGTTTGCACATCTATAAAATGGGATTTGGCCAGAATGGTGTTTCCTGAAAAGTGGTAAGGATAAAACATTTTATGCAGAGGAGAGAATTTGTGGTTATATGCAGAAGCAGTGTTAAATAACAATGAATTGCTTGAAATTAATCCCCTTTTTTTCAATTTCCTTTCAATCCATCTAAACACAACCAGGAAAAAGTCTCAGCCTTAGTGCTCACATGTCTTTAACATCTTTTGAACTCTTGCTAATTTTTCCTTTCATGAAAGACAGAGGAGTCCACAGAGTCAGGACATTGGTCAAATTCCAATACTCAGAATTTATTAACATTCTATAATTTCATTGTATTCATCTTATGCTTACCTTCTATTCATGTAAAGTGGTACTGGTTTCCCATTTATAGAGGATTATAGAAATTTCCTGTTCAAATACATTTATTCAAGTTCTGTGAGTGAATCAATTTAAAAATATTAAAATAAAAATGAATATATGGTATGCAAAAATGGAAAAGATTATAAAATTAGCAGATATTGTAATATAAGGAAGTCAGGCTATCCTTCTAGGGATGACCTTAAAATTGCTCTGGTTTTTAATTTTGAAGTTAATAATTTGCAAATAAAATGCAAACACCTGTGCTTTAAATATTATCTTAAAATTGCATAGGACTCTTGAAGTGAGCAGATGCTATCCATGAATGCTTCTAGCTTTATTAGCCACTCACCCCTCACTGGACTCATTCACAGTCTTTTTTGTGGGAAGTACTTTTTCTAGACCTTACATAGTACTTGGCACACAGTACATGCTTAATAGGTGCCTATTAGAAAAAAAAATGCATGCAATCAAAAATGAAGCTTTCAGTTACTAAGGACAGAAAATCCACCTCAGTCTGGTTTAACAACAACAACAAAAAAACCCCCAAAAAAACTAAAAAAAAGAGAAGTGTCCAGAAACAAGGTGGGCTGTGACATGTTTTGGTCCACAGGTTCAAGGTGTAATCCAGACTCTAACTTCATTTCTCTATAATCTTCTCAGATCTGCCATCCTCTATGTCCTTGTGCTCAGGAAGGCTTGCCTTATTACAGCAAAGTAAGGTGCCCCAGATCTCATACCCACAGACCACAAATCCGGAGGAAGGGATTGTCTTTCCTCCAACATTCCAAGGAAATGTTTTGAGATTCACTCCATTTGGCCAGTTGGACCATTTGGGGTCACACATCAACCCTGGAATCAATCTCTGAGGCCAGAGGGGTGGAATTCCCTGCTTGGCCTCTCTTAGGTCACTTGTCCCATGCCTATAGCCAGGAATGGTGTCATCTTCCCCAGAGAAACATGGGTCCCCAAATAAGAATTAAGAGCTGTTGGAAAGAAGTGGGAGGAAGAAACGGATGCTCCGACAGCATGGCCACATGATAGATGCCCATTCCATCCATGAAAGGTAGAACACACTGACAGAGGGTACACTGGTTCATGATCTCTTTGTTATTTGCCATGACAAGATAAACACAGAAATCAAGGCGAAGCGTTAAGAAACTTATAGAGCAATTTAACATTTTTTACAATATCCAAGTGTGTGATAAGTAGATGCCTCTTGTTGAACAGAATATAGACCACAAGTCTTAACTTACGAAAGATTGGGAAAATGAATTAATCTTTCACAATAACTTGAGAAGCATTGGTTTAGAAACTGTGCCTTATGGGTTGACTATTCCATTACCAGGTTGGAAAGTCTGAGTTGAAACTCCTAGATTCATGTAATACTAATAGATGTAAGATATTGTGAAATTTGGGTTTGAGTGAGCCTGATGCCAAGATGTTATGAGCATCCTAACTCATCTGGAGCTGTTTCCAGACACCGATAGGTAGGTATTGTGGATCACAAGATGCCAAAGACCTACAGGAAGAAAGCATCAAGGAATTGAGAATGATTGAAAATGAAGTCTGGATTTTCAGGCAAGCTCCTTTCTTTTTTTTTTTTTTAAAGATATTATTTATTTATCCATGAGAGACACACAGAGAAAGGCAGAGACATAGAGGGAGAGGTAGTCTCCTCCAGTGGAGCCCGACATGGGACACAATCCTGGGTCTCCAGGACCTTGCCCTGAGCTGAAGTTAGACATTCAACCACTGAGCCACCCAGGCATCCCAGGCTAGCTTCTTTTATCAATTTTGATGATGTCTTTACTACTTATTATGAGTTTCTATAGTGACAGGAGAGGTAAAAGGGATTGTGCAAGGTGGCATTGCAGATTAAACTTCACAAAACTTGGCTTAACTTTCCTTGTGGAATTTAGATTTAAACATCTCATTGCTGCTGCCATAATACCATAGGCTTTCTCAAGGACAATAAAACTTCCAAAAGTTCTGCTAGCAAGATTTCCTTTGTCTTCATTCCTCAAAGAACAAGACCCAGTAAGGACAGGTCTTGGTTATGCTAAAATAATTATTATTTCCTCAGGGCCAGTGTTGTAAAGATTGTTCCTTGGATTGAGCCCAAAGGCATTGTAGGGTTGGTCCCACATTATAGAGGAAGACTGAGCTACTTTTGAAACCAGGGGTAACTGGAAAATGACAATCCTCACAATCCTGAGTTCCAACCAGAGAGATTCCACCCATGTGCAAAGGCAATGTGTCAAAAAGGGCTTCCTATTTCCAGATGAAATAATCTGATGTCAGGTGTTTCCTTGGAAACCCTCTGGAGAGTGGAATATAGATGAAAAAAAATTGGCCAAAATATGATGAGTACATGGGATTCATGATACTCTTTTTTAATTTACCTTTGAAATTCCCATAATAAAAAGTTAGAAAAGAGGCCTTAAATTTCCAATTTTCCCTAATATAAATCATACAGGAATTAATATTAGTCACTCAACAAGTAAATGTTGAGAATCAACTATGTACCAGGCCCTTTGGTGCTGATTGGGTGACACTCCCACTCCCGCACCACACACACATTGAGAAAATGGGATAGATTCCTATCTGATCACCTTTTATAAAGTCCACTGGTTGAAAAATCCTGTGAACAAGAAAAAATTCCAATTGGCTATCTAGTTTTTTTAACTGACAAATATGTTACATGGCATTACATGTCAGGACATACAATGATTGGCCTGATGATTTTTAAGAAAAATCTCTATCGGGGATCGCTGGGTGGCTCAGCAGTTTAGTGCCTGCCTTCAGCCCAGGGCATGATCCTGGAGTCCTGGGACTGAGTCCAACATCGGGCTCCCTGCATGGAGCCTGCTTTTCCCTCTACCTGTGTCTCTACCTCTCTCTTTCTGTATCTCTCATGAATAAATAAAATAAAATCTTAAAAAGAAAAAAGAAAAATCTCTATCACTATTTCTTATATTCCACGTATGATTGAAACCATATGATGATTGTCCTTCTCTGATTGACTTATTTCACTCAGCATAATGCCCTCCAGTTCCATCTACATCAAAGCAAATGGTGGGTATTCGTCTTTTCTGATGGCTGAAAGTGATTTTAAGTGAAAGGGATTATAAGGGAAAGGAAGGGAACTGAGTAGGAAAAATTATATAGAGAGACAAACCATGAGAGACTCCTAACTCTGGGAAACAAAGGGTTGCAGAAGGGGGTGGGTTGGGGGGATGGGGTAGCTGGGTGACGAGCACTGAGGAGGGCACTTGATGGGATGAGCACTGAGTGTTAAACTATACATTGGCAAATTGAATTTAAATTAAAAAAATAAAAATAAATAAAAAATAAATATACCCGACCAAAAAAAAAAAAAAAGAAAAAAGAAAAATCTCTAACATGAATATACAAAGTTAACACACAGAAATCAAAAACTGGATGAAAACAGATGGAAGAGGAAAAGAAAACTAAAGTAAAACAAAAATAAAAGAAATACATAATATCCTTTTTGAGATCAGAGAAGCTGTTGCATCCATGAAACAAGAAAAGGGTACTACCAAAAGGGACAGTAAGAGTTAAGAATGAGTTACTAAATAATTTAAAAGAACATGGATGTTTTATGATAAATCGCTGAGGGTATATCTTCGTTTTATGCACTTTTCAGTATGTATATTGTATTTTACAACTGAAAAAGATTAAACGTAGAATAAAATAAATAATACTGCTAAAAAATTTCAATACAGAGTGTATGAGGAAAAGTTGAAAAAATCTACTGTAAGGTGGGCCAAGAGATGGAGACCTAAAAATTAGGAAGGAAGAAGTAAGGACATTAGGGATTTGGTGTAAGAGGTTCAAAATGAGAATAAAAGGAGTTCTAGAAAGAGAATATTTTAAAAACTGAGTAAGTAAGATCATTAAATAAACAGTACAAGAAAATGCCCCAGAGCCATAGGATATGAGATTCCAGATTAAGAGGGTCTTTTGAATTATCTCCATCAGGAAGAGGAAAATATATCCACATTAAGCCATACCACTGTGCTGTTTTAAAACAGAAGGGAGAAAAGGAATATCATAAAAGCATCCAGAGGGAAAAAAAAATTAAAGTACAGGTTACATGCAAGAATCTGAATGGCATCGGTTAGCTAACAGTAATATTGGAAGACTGAAATAAATCCATCAGTGCCTTAAAGTGTGATATATATAAAGGCATTATATATATATAAATATTATATATCGAGAGAGATGTGGGGGCTGTCGTCATGACATAAGATACTTAAATTCTCATATTCCATAATAGAAATATAATAGCTAATGCTTCTAATTGACAACCCAATAAATAGCAGTATTGGTATGTTACTTAAAATATGGAGATAAGTACTCGAAAAGACAGCCCAAAGTATTGAAGGTAGGTGCCTTGGTGGAGCAGAATGCAGAAGTGTGTGAGGAAGTAGAAGGGACTTCTGGAAGTTTGTCATCAATTTTGTTATAAATTGGTCTTTATGCACATGCATTATTTTTGTTAAAATAAAAATCAACTTGATTTTTAAATATCCCCTCCAGCTGCTGTGGGGACCACTGGCTGCAGGGAGGGAAATAGAGGCAGAGAAACCAACCCTTGAACCATCACTTTGAGTCTTTCACTTTACCAGTAAAAACATAGAATCACTCACCTTTAGTTGTTGTTGCTGTTATTGTGCTTTTTGGGTTTGTCACTCAGGCACAGGTGGAAATGACATCATTTATTAATCTGTTTTATGAACAGGCTTGGTACTTTGCTGCCTTGGTCAAATCAGGGATCCTGCCATTCCTGAGCTTTCTTTTGTTACTCTTCTTCCCTTGCATTCGGCAAAGATCCCTGCAATGTGAACAGAAGGAATTGAAATTCCAGTCGTGTCTCTCCTCAGTTCGGTCTGATTTTCAGAAATTGCAGTAAATCAGTGGCACTGAAAATTGGCCTATTTTTTTTTCTAGGGATGTTGGTTTGGCTTGATGAGAAAGCAAAAACAAATGGAGTTTATAAATGTAACTAATCAGGAAGTTAAAGAGAGGTTAAACCTAATGGATTAATCAAGTTTTTCTGGAAAGTGGGAAGGAAAGGTGAGAGGGTGGAAGGAAGAATGATGGGGCAGGCTTTTGTCCAGACTGATTGAGTAAAAGCCCTTCAGTGGAATCAGCTCTTTGAGTGTCTTGGGTCTGTCTGTCTGTCTCTCTCTCTGTCCATCCTTGGAGAACGGAGAGGTGCCCAATAGTAGTAGTCTGGCATGCTGAGTGGAGAGAACATGGTACACCTGCTAGGAGACTCAGCTCTGATTTCTGATTCTGCTGCTTACTAATTGTGTGAACTTAGAGATATCCCATCACCCTTTGAGCTGCTATTATGCTTACTGTAAAATGGGGTGAGTTCTCATTTTCCAACATTGTAAGGCTTGTAAAGGTCAACAGAGGTAATTCAGTAGAACATGATAGCTGGAAATGGAGGTGGGGGACCAGCCAACACTCACAGGACCCTTGGGCAGGAACAAGCATGCCCCAGGTCTAGAGAGAGCAAAGGAGCAAGTGGTACGAGAGGAAGCCAGTGGCTGGGGCTGGAATTTGATGAATCAGTGCAGATGACATTAAGGATTTTCCCTTGAGGGACACCTGGGTGGCTCAGCGGTTGAGCATCTGCATTTGGCTCAGGTCGTATTTCTGGGGTCCTGGGATCAAGTCCTGCATTGGGTTTCACCCAGAAAGCCTGCTTCTCCCTCTACCTGTGTCTCTGCTTCTCTCTGTGTCTCTCATGAATAAAAAATAAAATCTTAAAAAAAAAAAACAAACACAAGGTTCTTCCCCTTTGATTGCTGGGAGAAGACACTAAACTACTTAAGAGATGGCAAGGAGGTTTGGGACCATCAGGTTTGATTCATTCTATGCCTCCTTTATATCCAAATTTACAGCTCCGGTTCAAGCCTTTTCCCTCAGTTCCAAGCTTGTGTTTCCAGCTATCATACAGCTCTCATGGTTGTTTCCCAGACACTGAAACTCAACATGTCCCAAACCAAACTCTTTATTTTCCTCCCTAAATCTGACTCTCCTCCATCCTTCACCTTGCAGTGTCTCTGTCAGTGGAACCCAGGGCAGAAACTGCTAGTTGCCTTCCAATACCCATTTTCCCATAGTTCCTTAGTCACAGAATCTTGAACAATGTGCCTAGCAACTCACTACATTTCTCCACCTCTGCCACAGGTAGGTGTGGCCACGTGACTGTGTTCTAGTTGGCCAGGTACAAGTGGAAACTTTACTTCCAGGAAAGCTCCCCCCACCCCAGGAAAGCTCTTTAAGGGGCCTCCATTTTGCACTTCCACTTGGTCTTCTTCATATACCCTGAAACACGGGTGTAATGGCTGGAACCCCTGCAGCCATTTTGGACCTTGAGGATAGAACTAATGTGACAGGGTGGCTGAACAGGTAGAAAGAACCAAGTTCTCTAAATATTGAAGAGCTGCCAAAAAGCCTTGCATAGTCTATTCCCAGGTGTCTTTCACCTGAGAAAGAAAGATTCTTCTTTCTTGGTTAATCCCCTATAATTTTGGGTTTCCTGTGACTTGCAGCCAAACCTGATCCTAAGTAATAGCCAGAACCTTGGGATTTCTTCCTTGCATCTAATCTTATACCAAGTCCAGACTTCTGGCTCTTTCTCCAATCCAATTCCCCCTTTCTTACTCTTGTCTGAGCCACACATCCTTTCTTAGCAGAAGACTGCAACAAATACCTCACTGATTCCTCATTTTAGCCTCTCCTCACTGACACCCACCCAGAGAATTTCCATTTTTTCAAAGTAATCGTCTAAAACCCAGATATGACTGTTACTTCTCAGGAATCATGGAACTATGGACACTTAATATATAGAGCTTAAAGGACCCTTAGAGGTCTTTTAATCTAGATTTCTTATTTGTTGACTTGGCTTGATGAAAAAGGAAAAGCAAATAAAGTTTTCTGTGGGCCTTCCACAATAAAATATATACTATTCCAGATGTAAAAAGTAGAAGTGCTTTCCTCTGGAGAAGACCCAGAATTTCCAGCAGCTTCTCACAGGTGCTCACCAAAAGTTAAAAATCTCCAGTAACTCTAACCGCCTTGTTTTGTAGACAGGGAAACTGAGGCTTATAGAGGTTAAGTGACATGTTCAAGTTCACAGAAAGATTCAGTGGCAGAGCTGGAACACAGTCCCATGCTCTTTTTCTCAGATAGGGCCACCAATTGGGTGGGAGTCAATGGAAGAAATGTGGAGGCTTCATATTTCTGTCCTTGAGGATTGGGTGTCCATTTTCACACAGACTACTCAAATTGGACTCACGTCAGTAAGGGCTGGGTTGCAGTTAGTACCCATGAGTAGAAGTCTTAACAGAATTATTAATTATATACATTTCTGTTTACAGGAGAATTATGCTGTTAGCCCCATTAAGCACCATTATCGATGTGTGATCTAATAATTTCAACATAATGAAACTAATATATTTTGGAGGAATAGAAGGAAATATTCCACAACAGCTGCAAATTGGATTATTCTGGACTAGGATATCCTTATGGCAGTGATAGTAATTGTTCTGATTTTTGTCACATATAATTGGCACGTGCTTTACAGTTTATGTGTCATTTTCACATACCTGATTATCTTATTTTGTTCTTCTAGAAATTTGAGGAGGGAATAAGGCAGAGAAAACAGTGTTCTAGTTGGGAATACTGTGGTTGCAAGCAACAGAAAATTCAACTTCTACTAGCTTAGGGAAGAAAGAAATTGGGGAGGGGGTTGAGAAGACTGTTGGCTCATATAACTGAATTACCCTGGTTTGATCCAGGGCTTCATGCTGTCATTAAGGCTCTGGCTTTGTTTCTGGATGATTCTCTCTGCTGCCTCGTTGGCTTCTTTCCCAAGGTTGATTCATTGCAGCCTCCAATTTTTACATCCTTGCATGGCAATGCTGAAAAGGGACACAGATGAATTCTGATAAGTCCCATGCAGGGCAGAGCATTTATCTATCCCCAAAACCTCAGAAAACTTGTCCTCATGTCTTATTGGTGAGAACTAGGTTAGAGGCTTATCCCTCAATCAATCAGAGTGGGTAACAGGTAATATGCCCTCATTGACTTAAGCCAGTCAGGGCCCACCACAGAGCTGAGGGCAGGATCAAACTGTTGTCACAGTTGAACAATATGCCTAGCAATTCTCAACATTTCTCCACCAACAACTGTGGTGGGGGTGGAGTGATCCACTAAAAAATGTGAATGCTCTGGTGGAAAAGGGGTAAGTGAACTGGAGAAACAACCCAAAGCATCCATTACACAGCAGCTCAGAGAGATCAAGAGGCACACAGACTCTGACTTTGGGGACCAAGATATAAATTCAGGGTTTCTGTCTCAAATCTAATGTTGTAAATGTCAGGCTTCTCTTAGAAACCTGAAATATTATCCAACTGCCCTTCATACTTATCTCCTAGCTCTGTTCTTAAAAAACAACAAAACCAAAACCAAACCAAAACAATACAAAACCCACCAGAAAACTCCTGACCATCTTTCTGAGCCAGGAACTTCCTGTCCATGCCCATTCAATACAGAGAGCCCAAACCCCAGATAATAAAGGAAGCGATAGTGTACTTGGCATTATCTGGAGTGTGTAGGCATTCCAGTGTTGTCACCGGAACTAGCTGTAGGGAAGCAAGTTTCAGGTTTTTGGCTCAAGGACCCCCCCCCCCCCCTTCTAAGGTATACAAGTGAATTGTTATGTCACAAATCAAATCACTGCGACTATTACTTCTCCACCTTGGCCACACTGATTTTTCCAGGATTCCAATTCATTTCCATAAAAATCGCTTATGCCTACAGCTCCTGGAACTGGCTAACAGTACATCTAGCTTCCTATGTGGCAGGGAATATTAGCATTTCTATTCTATAAACAAGGGCTCTGTGACCCAAAGAGCAAAAGTAGCTCCTCCAAAGTCATTACATTAAGAAAAACACAGTTTTTCCCTCCTGTGTGTTTCCTTTACTACTCACACAGAACACTTCACCTCAGACACTTTGGGTCACCCAGTATGTGGTGGGTTTTCTCCACACCAAACAATTCTCCACGACACTGCCTGGTTGTTCTGTGATTTGACTCAATTCTGACACTATCTACCTGGAGATAGTATCAGATCAGATCCCACAGGTTAAGGTCTCGGTCCCCCAAGACTGTCCCCAACTCCACTTCAGATGCCAACCACAAATAGTAGGTCCCCAGGTTACCCACAACTTCTGTCAGACTTGGCTACAAATCAAAGATTCCCATGATCCCCTCCTTGGGTTCAATTAATTTGCTAGAGTGGCTCACAGAACTTGAAGAAACACTTATGTTTACCAGCTTGTTAGAGGATATAATAAAGGGTACAGATGAACAGCCAGCTGGACAGATACACAGGGAGAGGTCTGGGAGGATCCTAAGCACAGGAGCTTCTGTTCCTGTGGACTTGAGGTGCGTCACCCCAGTCAGTATGTGATGTGTTCACCAACCTGGAAGCTCCCCAAACCCCATGCTATTGGGATTTTTATGGAGGCTTCCTCACAGAGGCATGATTAATCATTACCTCTATTCCCAGATCCTTTCCCTTTGCTAGACAATGGGAGGAGGGGAGGGAAGAGGGGCTGAAAATTCTAAGCCTCTAATCATGGCTTGGTCTTTCTAGGGAGCAGCCCCCATCCAGGAGCCTTTTTAGAGTGAAAGATGTTCCTCATGCTCTTAGCCCTTAAAATATCACAAGGGTTTTAGGACTCTTGTGTTAGGAACCAGGGGCCAGAGGCCAATATATATATTTTCTATGATCTCATAGCCACTCAACTACTGAATGTTGAAGGTAGGATTTAAGTTCATGTGCGTGGCTCTCACATGCCCTGCTCCTCAGTAGCGCCCAATACAGGGACATGTCTTGGTCTCATTTGGAAACACAAAGAGACGGTTGATTGCACAATTCTCTCCTGCCTGGATTTGACATCAGAACTCCCTTTCCTGTTGCCCATCACTCATATCCAGGAATAAAAACTGATTGAAAGTCTTGTCCAACAATGTGGCTTTAACAGACCACCTGCTCAGGACACGGAAATACAGACAGGAAACATCTGCCTTGGAAATACTGGAGCTTCTGTTGATTGAAATATACAAACAGAAAAGCTGTCCTTGAGTCCAGGGAAATTCTGAGCTGAGATAGTGGTATTATCAGCCATATCCTGCACAGCTGGACGTTGGAGGACGTGGGTGGTGACAAGCGTATCCCAGGCCAACTGGGACCCTCTTGGGTCATAATAACAGTCAATCACTGCCAAATATTGTTCCTTGAAGGAGGGAGGAGCCCTTAGGTGTTCTGACAAGTGGGTAAATGAGTTCCTATCGAAAGGAGCAGTGATGGCTTGGCTCACCTCACTTAGAGCCAAGGGTGGTGGTCTCTGGGTAAGCCATGCAGAAAGGCAAACCTGCAGGGCATTTTTACCTGTGTGTGTGTCTGTGTGCATATGCATGCATGCACGTGCACGTGTCTCTGTGTGTGTGCTTGCATGCGTGCTCTGAGTCATATCATGGAAAGACTGCTCATTTCACATAAGAATTTCTCACAAGATTCTCTAAAACCTTGACTTTCCCCTGGGGTACTTCAAATAGAATTGGGGTTACAAAATCAATTTGGATTGAGTTATCTACAGACTTTCCATGGTATGCATACCTGTGCACCTCCTCCAAAGAGGAGATCTTCCTGTCTCACTTTGTTCCTTTTATTTAACAAACTTTAGTTGAACACCAGTTGTGGGCCAGATACTGTGCTGGGTATCAGGTAGTCAGAGATGCAGAAGATAGTCTAGGGGTGGGGATGGGTGGGCATCTATAGCCATGGTTTTCAAACAGGGCTGATGCCCCACCTCCTACACTAGGAAAAGTCCAGAGCATCTTTGGCCATCATAACTTGGGGAGAGGTGCTACTGACCTCTGATGGGGGAAGGCCAGGGGTGCTGCTCAACATCCTGCAATGCACAGGACAGTCCCACACATGAAGCGTTATCTGACCTCAAATATCAATGGTGCTGGGGTTGAGAAATTGGATCTACAATATGATGGGAGAAAGAATTGGACTGTGCTATGTTCAGTCCTGGCTCTGACTGTTGCTGGCAGAAGGCCTTGAGTGAGTCCCTTGACGTCCCTGAGTCTGTTTCCCATCTGTCAAAGGGAATGAAAATGGAATGATTGAAAGAAGTGTAGGCATGAATCATGCCCTTCATTACCTAGTGCCCAAGAAACAATAGCCACTTGGCTTCTCTAAGCC
Source organism: Vulpes vulpes (assembly GCF_048418805.1). Classification (NCBI taxonomy): domain Eukaryota; kingdom Metazoa; phylum Chordata; class Mammalia; order Carnivora; family Canidae; genus Vulpes; species Vulpes vulpes. The sequence continues at coordinate 15,551,377 of NC_132789.1, read as the reverse complement.
CAGGCCTCAATGGACTAAAAGCTACCAGTGGGCCCTGGTGAAAGTGAACTCTATAGATACCATTTATCGCAAGAGGATGCCAAAGGGACTGCCATGCTCTTTTCCCTTCCTGGCCTCATTGCAACCTGTAGCTATACATGGATTTGTACACATCACGGTTTAATGCCCCTGTCTTCCGCTAGATCATAAACTCCATGAGAGCAGGGACTGTGTCTTCTGTTCTTTCTGTATTGCCAGCACCCTACAGGGTCTGGCCATATGGTGTGTGTTCAGTAATGGAACCAGACTGCCTGAGTTGAAATCCTGGCTTCTCCATTCATTAGCTGTGTGACCTTAGGCAAATTATTGAACATTTCTGTGCCTCATTTTCCTCCTCTATAATATGGGACTAGTTTCTCCCATCAAGGGTTGTGGAGAAGGGTAAATAAGCTGCTATTAACCAGTTGAGGGCCTGGCACCTGGTTAGTGCTTATGAGGGTTAACGATTACTGTCATTACTTTGTTACTGTCTTAAAGGTAATTAATAACGCTGCTCTGGTATGGGATGCCGGCATAGCACACAGGCATGAGCCTGCCTCTGCCTTCGGGGAGCATTTGTTTCTGTGAATCATTTGGAGAAAGATCCGAGTTTGCAGAGAGGCCGGCAGCTCACCTAAGCAGAAAAGTAGAAGCCAAAGTGATTTCTTGCTGGAGGTTCACAGGGGCCCCCTGGGTCACCGAACAGCCTTTCTCTCTCGCCTGGAAGAAATGAAAATTGATTTGAAGCTTGTCCCATCTGAAAAGGTCTGTCGGTAGCCAGCACCACTGCATGTTGTCAAGGATGCTTTGGGTTTCTGGGCCAGGGAGGAAGTGATTCACGACTATTCGCTTTCCCAGGGAGTGAAGCAGACCCAGTGGAGACACAGAATGAGGTCCCAGGGGCCTGCTGGGCTGGCCTGCTTCCCTGGATAGCAGCAAGAGAGGAAAATTGAAGGGCTGCTAAGAACTGATAAACCAGGAGAGGGGACCCACTGAGAACAAAATCAGAGGATAAGGCTGCTGGGAATATTGTGCAGAGGAGACAGAGGATCAGAGCGCCCAAGATGATGCAACTGCAGCAAAAACAATGATAATATTTCCCACTAATTGAGTGCCTACTATGTGCCGGACATTCAGGTGATGGATGGATATCTGATGCTCCTGATGACCCTGTGAGATCGCCTAACCCGTGTGTGTCAGGCCTCATCGCCCTGTGGATGGAAAAGAGATCACACTCTCTGTATTCATTCAGACCTTCCTTTAGTCATTCAACAAGTGTTTACTGGGCACCCAGCATACAGCAGGCACTGTTCTAGGTACTGGGGACACAGCAGAAGAGCAGACGGACCAGGAGCCCATGCCCCCTGCCCTTGCTGGCATTCCTGAGGGCTAAGAGACCACTGAGGCTAACAAATGAGTCCATCTTTTGTGTCAGGCAAGGAGTGGTGGGAGAAGGGGAGAGCACAGGATGGGGGTGGCCTTTGTCGGGGTAGGGTGAGGTTGCAATTTGTAATTTTAAGGAGTCTGGTGAGGAAAGGACTGCCTGACATCTGAGCAAAGACCTGAAAACGGCAGTTACTTGGGTTTCTGTGACAATTCCAATGTGTGTGGTTGGCGGCTCCCACACGTCACTGAGCGATTCTCAAACATCAGGAGGGTATCTGAGAAGTCAACTTGATTCTGACGCTGTCTACCAGGGATCCCACAGGCTAAAGGCTTGGTCCCACGGCACTGCCCCTTCCAGCTCCTCTTTCGACTCCAAGTGGAAGTCCAGGTTGTTACCCGTACATCCGGTGCACTACCTATAAACTGGAGGTTCCCAAGTCCTCTTCCTTGGGTTTGATCAATGTGCTAGAGTGGTTCACAGAACTCAGGGACATTTTACTTACTAGATTACTGGTTTATTATGAAAAGATCTAAAAAAAAAAAAAAAAGAAAAGATCTAACTCAGGAACAGACAGTTGGAAGAGATGAAGAGATGCATAGGGCAAGGTCTGAGGAGTTTCCATGCTCTTTCCAGGCACGCCACTCTCCCCAAATCTCTGTGTGTTTACTAACCTGGACGTTCTCTGAATTCTTCCCTTTTGGATTTTTACAGAGGTTTGTTTCACTACATAGGCACAGTTGATCAATGTGTTGACCATTGGCGATTGATTCAAACTCCAGCCCCTCTCTGCTTTCAGGAAGTCATGGGTGGTACTGAACGTTCTATTCCTCTAATCATATGGTTGGTTCTCCTGACAACAAGCCCCCATCTTTAGGTGGGGGGGGGGTCCCAAAAAAGCTCATTAACATAACAAAAGCACCTGTATCGCTCTCATTACATAGGAGATTGCAAGGGATTTAGGAGCTCTGTGCCAGAAATGAAGACCAAATATTGATTTCTTATTATAAATTACAATATCACAGGTAAAAAATGAGCCATGTGCAAATTTTGGAGAAGCGTATAATAAGAAGAGAAGAATGGCAGGTGCAAAGGCCCTGTGGTATGTTTGGAGACTAGAACAGAAGCCTGTGTTCAGGAGCATAGTGAGTGAAGCGGAGAGTCGTGGTGGGTGGGACCAGAAAAGACACAGGTATTAGATCATGTGGGCCTCATGGCCATTGTAAGGACTCTAGCTTTTATTCTGAATGAAATGATCCATTGCCGAATCTGGAGCTGACAAGATTCTAACTTAGGTTTTAACAATTCTTCTCGCTGCTCTGTTGAGAAGTCTGTGGGAGGTGAAAGAGGAAACAAGAGACCAGTCAGGAGGTTCCTGCAAGGATCTGGATGACAATGGTGGCTCAGACCAGGTGGCAACAGTGGGGCTAGTGAGAAGTGATGGGATTCCATATCCATCCTGGGTTGGCATGAATCCCAGCCTACCCATGCAGAATAGTAAGGCTCTTGTCTTGTGCTCTCCAGCTCTCACCTGTGCCCAGGCGCCCAAAAGGCAGGTGCATGCAACATGTGCCATCAGACTATTCTATTCCATTCTGGTTCCACATGTCCTCAGTCACTGAAGCCACTCAGAGTGGTGACATGGCCACCACTGTGCTCATTATGAGAATGCCAACATCATGTCAGGGAGGCACCTCAAAGCTAGCAGTCTTGGGGATGCCAGGGTAGTACCACTTGCCATGCAGTGACTAGGAGAAAGGCCTCTGGGCCTTACAGCTATTCTGTTTGTGCCCATATGGCACAAAGACTGTCATCAGTGTTTCCATCAGCTTCTGGCTGGTTCTCCCTCCCTCTCTTGACATAGGAGCTCATTCTAGGCCTCGGATTCCGTTTGCTCCCTCTTTCTCCCCAGTTAACCCCATCCTGCTTCCCTGAGTGCAATCAAAACAAGATTCTAGAGGAGAGCAGAGAGAGAGAGAGAGAAAATGAGAGAAGGGAAGAGAGGGAAGATATATGTCATAGGTTGGGAGCTGAACAAAGCATTGTGTGCCAACTCAGTGTTGACACTGTTGTTCCAGTTTACAGTTTACAGATAGAAGCTCAGACAGGTTGGGACACCTAGGTAGCTCAGCAGTTGAGCCTTCAACCCAGGTCGTGATCCTGGGGTCCTGGGATCGAGTCCCAGTTTGGGCTCCCTGTAAAGAGCCTGCTTCTCCCTCTGCCTGTGTCTCTCATGAATAAATAAATAAAAATCTTTAAAAAAAAAAAAAAGAAGAAGAAGAAGCTCAGACAGGTTAAGTGATTTGCCCCAAGCCATCTCTTGTGCATGCAAGCTCTCTAGTATTCCCTTTTCTTCCTCAACACAAAAACCTCAATCCCATAGTGCCCATTCCGCCCTCCCCAAATCCAAAATGGCAAAATACCATTTCCTAATAGAACAGAATATTTAGAATTGAACATTTGCATTTCACACCTTGGCTGTGCAGTGCCTGTCACCCGTAGCAGACAGTCATTAGAGAAAGCCAGCCTTAAATTATCTAGAAAAGGATCATACTTTCCAAGATAAAGAATTGTGATCCATGCAGTTCATGGGGCATGGGGAGGGGCAGGAAGGTTTTGATGATAAAACAGAATATTTGAAATTCTAAAAAACTGGAGGAAGGATGTCTGATTACCAACCTCCTGTCCACTCACCAGACTGGAGCTGCCTGGAAATTTGGGGATTTTGGTCCATCATCTCAACAGACCGTAAACTCCCCGAGGTTGTGAATAATGCCTTCAAAAAGTTCTTTTTCCAGGTTCCCTGGGTGGCGCAGTGGTTTGGCGCCTGCCTTTGGCCCAGGGTGCGATCCTGGAGACCCGGGATCGAATCCCACGTTGGCCTCCTGGTGCATGGAGCCTGCTTCTCTCTCTGCCTATGTCTCTGCCTCTCTCTGTGTGTGACTATCATAAAAAAGAAAAGGAAAAGTTCTTTTTCCCTACAGGATCTTGAAAATAGACGCTTTATACAGAGACAGGCAGATTCCAGTTAGTACTAACAGCCCATGTTTAGTGAGCACTTGCTTTTTTTCGGGAACCACATAAGTGCTTTAGTAATCATTACCTCAATAAATCCTTAAAAAGAAAAAGAAGGGCAGCCCGGGTGGCTCAGCGGTTTAGGGCCACCTTCAGCCCAGGGCGTGATCTTGGAGACCGGGGATCGAGTCCCGCGTCCGGCTCCCCGCATGGAGCCTGATTCTCTCTCTGCCTGTGTCTCTGCCTCTCTCTGTGTCTCTCATGAATAAATAAACAAAATCTTAAAAAAAAAAAAAAAAAGAAAAGAAAAGAAATGCAAAGCCCAGATGGTAAGTGCTATTATTATTTTATATTATTATGATAATTTCAAAGAAAATGAAATTGGGGCTCAGAAAGGTTGAGTAAATAAAGCCCAAAGTCACAGAGGTCCTGGAGGGGTGAAGTATCTGAACCCAGGTATGGGGGCTTCTGTTATTCTGACAGGATGCTGACCTTGGAGTCCATTAGGTGTGGGTCAGAGCCCCGGCCTTTCTCTTATCTGCTGTGTGACCTTTGGCAAGTCACTTACCCTTTCTGAGCCATATTTCCCTCATCTGCAGAGTAGAAGTAGTAAGACATCTCATCGAGTTGGTGAGAAACGGAAAAAGAAAATACAGAAGGTGGCTGGCATTGTGTTTGTCAACAGTGGCCACTCTGAAGAGCTAGATCCCTCTCAACACTTAACAAAAATTGATCGCGAGAAGAACTATTTCCCCTTTCCAGCACGCAGAGGGTTAACTCAGAACCTCAGGCTGTTAGCATTTCTCTAATCTTGGTGCTAATTATGTACAGAAATCATTTTGCTTCTGCCACGTATAATGAAAACGATTGTACAGAAATGGAATTTATCATGCTATGTGTTATGAGAGGTTTTGTTTTTTTTTTTAAATACTACCTCAATTTCCCCCACTTTTCTTCATTTCCCCCTCTCCTTGCCAGATAATCAAATACAAAAGTTATATTAACCTCCCAACCACTTCAATTAAAATGCTCATCCAAAATTTGAAAACAATTAAAAAACCCATTATCTCAGATTTAACGTTCTCTGATTCCGTGTCTATTTTCTGCCACAGCATAAACGGCAGGTAACATTATCGCAGTAGGTGCCTTCTAGAAAGCAATGTCTCATTCTCTGCCAGTGGGTCCCACGGCTGCTCTCCCAGCACAGGCCTTATTAAAAACCCACATGCCCTGGTGTACTTTGTCATGTCCAAATGCATCAAAATAATTGATTGTTTTAATGAGCCCTCCATCTGTCTTATTTTCTTCTGTCTTTCTCGGTAGTGGGTTTCAGAGAGAAGAAAGGATAGGCTCCACTCTTGGGAGGTCATGGACTCAAAGATGGGAGGGTCTCTGACTTGAATCTGCCCCCCAGGGGTTCTGAGTTCTCTGATGAAATTAGAAATAGTTTTCCCAGAGAAGACCTTGCCAGGAAGTGCGTTAGGGGTTATGGTTAGGGGCTGCAAAGGACACCAGAGCCATTATCGACCTAGCTTAGAAGAAAGCAGCGTCTTTAATCAGTCCTTGTGTTTTAAGTTTGGGTCAACAAACATGTATTGAGTGCCTGCTGTATACTAAGACACCATGTCAGACAGTGGAGACATGGTCTCCAAGATCTAGAATCAATCAAAATATTCCTTGCATCAGACATATTCATACACTACTGGTGGGAATATACCTTTTTGCAACCTTCCTGAAGTGCAACGTAACGATATCTATCAAAAGATTTAAGAGATGTGCATGCCCGTTCACCCAGCAATTAGCCTTCTAATCATTTATTATAAGAGGATAATCACTTAATGTGTTTGAAGATTTAGCTACAGCTGTTTTCTTTGCAACATTATTTGTAAAAGCAAAGGAAAAAAAAGTCTTGAAAAGCCTAACTGTCAATGACAAGGAATTACATAAATTAATGACGGCATATCCTTAGAATCAAATAATTTAAAAGCATACTTGAGAGGAATATGTATTGGATGGTAAAAAGTCTATGATATACTGTTAAGTGAAAGAAACCAAATAGGATAGCAAGTAGTATGATCTCAGTTTTATGGGGGAAAAATATATATATAGCACCACTCTGAGAAGATGAGAATAAGGGTTATTTTTACATTCTTTTCTGAGCTTTTTCTGTTCTGATTTTTTTTTCTGTTCAGAAAAGAAAAAGTTATTTCCAAAAGGGATATGTGTGAATTGCAGCCAGAAATGGAAGAGGAACATTTGGGAATTGAAGCCGCTTTAGGAGCTAGCTGGGTCCTCTTCCGGCACGGCTTCTCTTCTGTGTTCTTCCTTACTCACTGTGTCTTCCGCTTGCCCACTGTTCTGCTTCCTCAAAGCCTCTTCCAGCTCCTGGTCTATCAGAGCCTCCCCAGCTGGAGACCCACCCTGCTACTTCAATGCCAATGTCTGACTCTTTCAGCCTCTGGATATAGCTTACTTAGTCCACACTTCCAGGAGAGAGACTGTGAGTGGCCTGACTCCTCTCTTTCTCACCAGGCTGTGGCCTGTGTCACCAGCCAGTCTATATGGTCAGGTGGGGTAGGTCGAATCAGGTGTGGTCTAATCAACAGTGGGCTCAGAGCAAGGTGGTCCAGAGCCATCTCTTAACCAGGGGATGGGGGAGAGGCATTTGCCTTTATGAGGCTCTGTGGCTGGGCAGCCACAGTGATAGACATCCTCGGCACAACGGTCCAATCGAAGAATTTGAGTAATTCAGAGCCCACACAACCACAGGGGACCAGATCCTTATGTTTCTGTACTCTACTTTGATCAAATAAATTAAATCATTGTTGATCCTGGTGACCTTTGGCCTGACATCACAGCTTACACAATATCAGGGGGAGGGCATATAGCATGAGTATCTGACCTAGGCTTTGTTCAAGCTATAGATGCAGACAAGGCAAAATCGCAGTTGGATCATGATCAGGGAATTAGAGCAGTAGAGCCTTCCATGATTATCATAATAATAACAACACCATGTTTCATACAATGGCGTATAGTTTACTACACGCCAGACACCGATCCTCCTGGGTGTCATCCTGGTAACTCCTTGAGCAACCTTACAGCCTAGGTACCTGCTGGTAGATCCATCTCATAAGTGAGGAAAACAAAGGTTGGGGAGTTGAAGCAACTTTTCTCAGGTGTAGCTGGATCAGAATTGAAGCCTAAGCCTTTTCTAATTTCAAATCCTGCATCTGTCACTACCTCTCCATACCACCTAAATAATTTCTGTCCCAATTCCTTATTTTGGAATAATTAGCAATAACTATTGCCACTTCTTGCCATTCCCTGGCTTTTAAGCCAGAGCAAGATAAAGTTCTGGCTCAATTTGTCCCAGATCAGACAAGCCACAGAACTGTAATAATTAGAATGCTTTTTGTTAATAGACAATGAGAATCCAACCAAACCAGAAATTCATTAGTTCAACCATTGAACAGTCTTATGCTTCTAGTGAAGATGAAGTAACAGGGATGGGAGTTATCCTCCTGCCTGAGGCAATAAAAAATAGATATAAAAATATGCTACAATGATTTTCAAGCTATTTGGGGCTCAGGAAACAAAGGACAGTGACCTGTGGGAAGCAGGAAACTAATGAGGTGAGTCCTAGGGGTCCCCCAGTGTTCCATAAGTTTCCAGGTTACAGTATGGGCAGGGGGGAGCCTGATGGATCCCCCAGAATTGAGAATACAGAGCTGAGAGTCTAGGGAATCCACAGTCGTTAGAGTTTCTAGTTAAGGAGAGATGAGAGCCACACAGAGAACTTCAGAGATGAAGGAGGTACTGATCAATCCATGAGTGCAAGGAAAGAACCACCTGTGAGGATTAGAGATAACAGCACTAGACATCCACACTGGATTGAGCCAGTAACTGTCCCCACTGGACTGGATGGAAAACCTTAGGAATCTCAAGACACTGGAGAGAGTACAGAGGGATCTTGTCTCATTGGTGGGGAATAATTAGCTCTAGGCTGAACGTGTTGTCCATAAAAATCTATCTATAAAGTGGAATTCCCCATAGCTGGGATATTTAATGATATGCATTTTTTCACCCAAAATCAGAAAGAAGACAGAGATCACTATCATCTCTTCTGTTTAACAACATCCTAGCCAATGAAATAAGGCAAGACAAAGAGATAAAAGGCATTCAGATTAGAAAGGAAGAAGCAAGTGATCTTCATTTTTAGACAACAGGACTATCTGTGTAGAAAATCCTATGCAATCTGCAAAAAAGCTGATATATCTAATAAGTGAGTTTAGCAAAGAATTATTAGTAACAACAAAGAATTGTCTGGCCCAACATGTCAATAGTATGAAAGTTCTAGAAGAAACTCTGTTTTGGAAGAATATGTAAGAGGAAATTTTGGGGGCACCTGTGTGGCTCAGTCAGTTAAGTGTCTACCTTCAGCTGAGGTTATGATCCTGGAATTCTCAGTTTGAGCTCTGTATTGGGCTCCTGCTTAGTGAGGAGCCTGCTTCTCCTTCTCTCTCTGCTTCTCCTCCTGCTTATCTCTCTCTCTCTCTCTCTCTCTCTCTCTCTGTCAAATGATAAAATTCTTAAAAAAAAAAAAAAGAAGAAGAAGAAGAAACTTTTGTGACCTTGGTTTAAGCAAAACATTCTTAGACGTGACATAAGCACAATCTATGAAAACAAATGAACAAACTGGACTTCGTAAAAATTAAAATCTTCTGCTAGCCTGATGGGGCTGGTATAACAAAATACTACAAACTGGGTGACTTATAAATAAGAGAAATTTATTTCTCAGTTTTGGAGGCTGGAAGTCTAAGATCAAGGTGCCAACAGATTCAGTGTCTGGTGAGGACCCACTTCCTGGTTCATAGACTGTACTTCCTCCTTGTGTCCTCCAAGTGTGAGGGTGGAGAGGGAGCTCTCCGGGCTCTCTTCCATAAGGGCACAAATCCCATTCATTAGGGCTCTGTCCTCCTGACTTTATCACCTCCCAAAGGCACTTAGGATTTCAACATATGGATTTTAAGGAGACATAAACGGTCAGTTCATTGCATGCTCTCCGAAGGTACTGTTAAGAGAATGAAAAAATAAGCCACAGACTGGAAGACAATATTTGCAAATCATATATATCTGATAAAGGCTTTGTTTTTTTTTTTTTTTTTTTTAAGATTTTATTTACTTATTCATGAGAGATACACAGAGAGAGGCAGAAACATAGGCAGAGGGAGAAGCAGGCTCCATGCAGGAAGCCCAATGCGGGAATCAGTCCCAGGACCCCAGGATCATGCCCTGAACCAAAGGCAGATGCTTAACCACTGAGCCACCCAGGTGTCCCTGATAAAGGCTCTGTACTCCGATTATATAAAGAACTCTCAAAACTCAATAATAAGGAAACAAATAATCCAGTTAAGAAATGGACAAGCTTTGAACAGACAACTCACCACAGAAGCTATGTTTGAGTGTATTTTGCTGAGCTTACTTATGGCAAGTAAGCTCAGCAAAATACACTCAACATCATTAGTTGTTAGGAAAAAGCAAAGTAAAAAACCCACAACATTACACCTATTAGAATGGCTAAAATTCCAAAAACTGACCCTACCAAGCACTGACGAGGAGTGGAGGAAATTGTAACTTCTCTTATATGCTGCCAGTGGCAATGTAATATTGCACAACTATTTTGGAAATCAGTTGGGCAATCTTAAAAAAAGTAAATTATACCTATTCTATGATTTAGCTACTGTACTTCTAGGTATCTACCTGAAAGAAACGAAAGCATAGGTCCATATAAAGGCTTACACACAGTGCTTGTGGCAACCCTAATTCTGAGAGCCCCAAACCCAAGTGTCCATCATCAAGAGGTGAATGGATAAGCCAACTGGGATATCCATATGATGGTATACTGCTTAACAATAGAAAGGAATGAAGTGGTGATACACACAACAGAGATGAACCTCAAAATAATTGTGCTGAGTGGGAGAAGTGAGACCAAAAAAAAAAAAAAAGGTAAACACTGTGTGATTCTTTATATAAAATTTAAGAAATGTAAAGCTTATCTTTAGTGACAGAAAGCAGATCAGTGATTGCCCAAGGTGGGGGCGGGGGGGAGGTGGGGAAGGATTAAGAGAGGTAGAAAGAAATTTGGGGGAGGATGATAGATAATGCTCTTTTCTTGATTGTGGTAATGATTTCACTGGTGTGTACATACATTAAAATCTCAAACTGTACTCTTTAAATCTGCGCTGGTTATTGCATATTATACCTCAATAGAACCCTTAGATTAAAAAAAGAAAAAGTGTGAATCCACAGATTTGAAAAAATTGGTTAACAGAGTAATTCTGGCTCCAAGAGTATCTGGAGAAAAAAAAAAAAAAAGAGCTCACACGGTATCTTCTTTTTGTAATGTCCCTTTCTCTGGTTGCTCGGCCTCTCCCAGAGGGGCTCTTCTCATGTGGCCAACGGGGCTGCCACAACTCCTGGACTTCATCTTTCTACATTCAGATCCAGAGAAAAGAAATCGATGTGCTTTCCCCAGCGATCTTCCCTAACCTCTGAAACTCTCTTTAATTGGACCAGCTTAGGTCACAAGCCCATGAACACACCAACCAAGCAGCCAGGAGACTGCGATGCTCTGAATGTCTCAGATCCAAGTCCTTGGAGTGAGAGCGGGAAGGAGATGGATTTCTAAAGCAATTCAGGACTGTGCTCCCAAGAAAGGCAATGCAGACTGTGATGATCAGACCTCTGGCTACAGGAAGCAGGGTGGATCAGGGCCTCAGCAGCTGTGCTCTGAAACCTGCCACCTTGGTGGTGTGGAGGTGCTGTCTCCCTGGGGCTGCTCCCAGGCAGTGGCTGAGCGCAGAAGGAACACTAAGGCAGGCCCATTCCAGGAGACACAGGCCTCCCCTCACAGGTGCCTTTGCCTCATGGACTCCCCAGGGGCCTTGCTGAATGGCCCTTACACCCTTCTCTCTTTACTCCTCTCTACCCTTCACTTGACATCCGACCTGCACCAAGGTGACGGCTCTCCCAGCCTCTCCTGGCTTCCCAGAGCTTCCCTTCCATTTCCCCTAATAAATCTCTTGCGTGTTTAACCCCATTTAGCATCTGCCTTTTTTGGAACACCCAGATTAACACAAGTGCCAGGGAGGCAACTAACAAATCTCTACCTTTAACCAAAAGTTCTAAGTTTTACTTGGTATGTCCTTCTCCCATATCTTATTTGACTTGTGGCTTTGGTTACTGAAACTGCTGGGGGCGCAAAAGCCTTGAAGTTGATATAACAATATTGACTTATTGGCTGATAACCCTGCCTTCTATTTGCCAAGCACTCAATGATTTACAAGGCCTTTTATGGTACATAGCTTCATCTGAGCTTTACAAAAATGCAGTGAGGCAGGTGGAATTATTTGATGTTAGTCATAGGAGACTGATACTCCGAGAGGTCAAAATGAATTGTTTAAAGTCCCATAGATTTATGTCACTACTGTGCCTAAAAAATTTTTCAATAGCTCCTTGCTGCCTTCAAAATAAACACCAAGCCATTAATGTGATACAAAACTGCCCTGTGCTTTGGCACTAGACATATTAAGCTATGTTCAGGGTCCCAAGAAGGCCACCTGGCCTTTGCACATGCTGTTCCGTCTTCCTGAAATTCCTTTCTATGCCCTCTTCTGGTATCAAGTAATTCTCTTCCTATAAGAAGATATTCTTTAAGACTGGATCATGTGTCCCTTGGGTTCCCCAGCAACCTGTACTTATCCATTTCATAGCATTCTGCAAAATATATAGTAACTTATACTGTAACATATACCATAATTGCCACTAAGTAGGGCTGATAGTCATCAGTTGCCAGAGGAAGAAACAAAATTAGGGAAGTGGAGTGTATTAGTCAGAGTTTTCCAGAAAAACAACCAGAAGGAGATAGGCAGATAGATAACATAAGGAATTGGCTTGCACAATTATGGAGGCTGAGAAGTCCCAGGATCCACAGTTGGCAAGCTGGGGACCCAGGAGAGCCGATGTGTAATTCTAGTCTTGAGTCCAAAGGCCAGAGAACCAGGAGAGCCAGTGATACATTTCTAGCCTGAAAGCTGCTAGGCTTGAGATCCAAAAAAAAAAGCTGATGTTTCCATCCAAGTTTGAAGACTGGAGAAAGACTAATAGCTCAAACAGTCAGGCAGGGAGAAGTTCCGTCTAACACAGATTTTTCTTCTATTCAGGTCTTCAGTTGACAGAATGAGGCCCACCCACACTGGGGAGGCCAATTTACTTAACTGAGTCTACTGATTCAAATGTTCATCTTATCCAGAAACACCTTCATAGACACATCTGGAATAATGTCTGGTGAAATGTTTGAGCGCTCAGTGGCCCAGTCAGGTAGACACATAACATGAAACACCACATGGAGTAATTACTCAAGGTTGCATGACAGCTGGTGGCAGAGCTGGAGCACAAAGTCTGTCTCCAAGGATCTTTTTATGCAGACATGTTACTGTCCCTTTGGATAAGACAGCCATGGGCTGGTGACACCTACATGATCCATCTGAAGTTCCTGTATTTCTTAAGGATGTACAGGTACCAGGCTGTATGCTTGGCATTTTACTTACATCCCCATGACCTTGGACTGTCATTGTCTGCAGATGCATGGACATTTGTTGAGTGAACAAATCACATTTGCCACTGATTATGGGATTCAAACCCAGGACTGTCTAACTCCACAACCAGTGCTTCTTACATTGCATTGTCCTTCTCGAAAAGGAGAACTTGTTGTTCCAACCTCTGATTTCTTTTCTCCTGGAAACATGTCCTCCTGGGGCATGACTTTGTCTCTCCAGATGGCTGCAGGCTGGGCGGTACCCATTGCCAGGTCCAGGAACTTAAAATCACAGCTGCCCAGGACCATGCTTAGTAAGGAGGCATCATTATCCCTTTGCCAAAACTGATTTCCCCAGAGCTCCATGGTGCTGCTGAATAAGCAGGCAAGCAGACCTTGAGTACAGGAGCCTGGCCACACACCTTGCAGGTCAGCTGGCATTCACTCTGGGCCTTTCTACCCAGGTTCCCTAGATGCACAGGGATGTGCTGGGTCTGCAATGCCAAGTGGTAGTTCTGTTGAGGGGATTTGTATTTTTTTGTTTCTCTTCTCTGTTTAAATCTCAGCAGCAGCTGCTCCTCTGTCCATGGCGGGTTCTGAGTGTCTCAGAGAGGCATCAATATTGACAGATGAGGCCTCACCACCCAGCAGGGGATGCAGTTTCAGAAGAGGAGCTGAGCAAGCTCATTAGGATGGTTTCTCAGTACCCTTTGGCAGCCCCAATTACCTGGCTCTGAGCAACATGAATATGGATCAGTGAGAGGAAAGGGATCATGTGGATTAGGGTGTTTTAAAAACAACAACACAGAGACAGTATAGAGTAGGCTTTTAAGGTCAGTACTTTTGCAGTCAGAGAGATCTGTCTTCCAATTCTGTCTCTGCCCTTTGCTACCCATGTGACCTCGGGAAAGGGCATTCAGCACTCTGAACCTCAATTCCTTTATCTGTAAAATGATCCTCATGATAATAAGTACTGCAAAGGTATGTTGTTAGGATCACATGACCTCATGTATTTAGGACAGGGCCTTGCATACTCTGAATGTTCAATAAAAATGTAACGGTTCCTACTGTTCCATCTAGAAATGGTCACATCCAGAGCAGCTGGTTTCTCTCCTAAGTGTGAGGAAACCTTTTCCAAGAGTCTCCCTGCAGATTTTCCCTTATGGTCCATTGGCCAGAATTGAGTTATATGCTCACTCCTGGGCCAGTCACTTGCTGGAAGAACAGTACTTCTATTACTGGCCTCAACCAGTGCTTGTCAGACAAAATTAGGTCATGTGACCACTCCTGATTGGCATTCAGTTGAAGATTACCAAGCATGGCAAGAAGCAGGAAAATACAACTTATAATGAGGAGAAAAATCAGTCAATTGAAACAGACTCAGAACAGACACATATGGTAGAATTAGCTAACAAGGACATTAAAACCAGCATTCTAACTATATTCCATGAGTCTCAGATGTTAGGTAGAAATAGAGAAGCCATAAAAGAAAAAAGGCCCAGATTGATCTTTTAGGGATGAAAACTTCCAAGTGTGAGATGAAAAATATGCCAAATGCAATTTACCGCAGATTAGATGTTGCAGAAGAAAAGATTAGTGAAGGTGAAGATTCAGCAATAGAAATTATCCAAAGTTGAACACACAGAGGAAAAAGAATTTTTATTTATTTTCTAAAAATTAAAAAATTTTTTTATTGGAGTTCAATTTGCCAACATATAGCATAACACCCAGTGCTCATCCCGCCAAGTACCCCCCTCATTGCCCATTACCCAGCCACTCCAACCCCCCACACACTTCCCCTTCCACTACCCATTGTTCATTTCCCAGAGTTAGGTGTCTCTCATGTTTTGTCACCCTCACTGATATTTTCACTCATTTTCTCTCCTTTCTCTTTATTCCCTTTCACCAATTTTTATATTCCCCAAATGAATGAGACCATATAATCTTTGTCCTAGGAAAAAGAATTTTTAAAAAATGAACAGAGCATCAGTGAGCTGTTGGACAACTTCAAACGGCCTAATATATGTTTAATTGGAGTCCTTGAGGGAGAAAAGAGAAACAGGAGATGAAAGATGTGAAGAACAAATGACTAAACATTTACTATATTAGATGGAAAGCTTCAGCATTGAGTATATCCTGGTTCAGAGCTCAGGTTATGCCAGAACCTGTGCGAGCCTGGGAATGTTAAGTCACCAGCTCTGAGCTTTGTGGTGAGTCCAGATTCACCGAGTAACCTCCCTCACAGGGTCACCATGAGGCACACAGGAGATATGGTTCACGGAGCACTTGCCACAGTGCCTGGAACATGATGAGCCACTGGTACTGCTCTGCTATTAATTCTATCACAGCCTTTTCCAGTTCTGGCCTTCTGTGGTTTCCAGAGGTTCCAGTGTTGACCCTTTGGTTCATTTATTTATTTGTTTGTTTTATTCTTTGAAGAGAGAGAGAGAAAGAGAGAAAGCATGCATGTGGGCACGTGAGTAGGGGGTGCAGGGGATGGGAGTAGAGGAGAGGGAGAAAGAAAGTCCCAAGCAGGCTGTACACCCAGCATGGAGCCTGAGGTGGGGCTCCATCTCATGGCCCCAAGATCATGACCTGAGCTGAAATCAAGAGTCAGCCACTTAGCCAAATGAGCCACCCAGGTGCCCTGAGCCTTTGGTTCATTTAATAATTACTGACATTTACTGGGTACTTATGATAGCTCAAGTTCTGTGCTAATTGCTTTATTTGTATTAACTTATTAAGTACTTACTACCAACCTCTGAGGAATGTGTATGTTTATACCCAGCTCCATTTTATGGATGAGAAAACTGAGGCCCATGGATTTAAGTAGCTTGCCTAAGGCCACAGCTGGTGAAGACAGTCAGCTCTGTTAACCCCTCAGAGGCTCGGATCATATCTTGCTCAACCTCCTTATTTTATAGTTCATGAAACTGAGGCCCAGAGAGGCTGAAGGTCTTGCCAGAGGTTGCACAGCAAATTAGTGGGAGAACCAGGGCTAGAACCCAAAGCCTAGCCCCGAGCTGGTTTCATTCCTTTCCAGGACCTCTCTAACAAGCTATGATTCCCAAGGCTTTTTAGTCAATGTATTGTCAGTATCTGCAACCAATTTCCCAGGCTCATGCTGGAGCCTGGTGCAAGATCTCCTTCTTTTCCTTCACTTATTTTCCAGGGCAGGTGAGCAGCTCATTTAAGTCCTGTCCTCTCCAGCCAGCTTCCTAGAGCCTTGATGGAATAATTTATGCAAACATCTTACTTTCAGGGCCATTTGCATTCAAAAGCACTGCTGGGAGTAAAAATGCTTAACCTAAAGTAAGGAGTTTCCCAGGCAGGTTTTGAGGCCTCTGGGCTGGGGATGTTTTGTGATGGGCGCAGAATCTCACTGGGCACCCCTAAATCACACTAATCACTTGTTCTGTCTTGCTTTATTCCTTCACTTTTTTTGGTTATCTTTCTGGGTACTCCCAAGGGCCAGGGATTTTGCTTGGTATTGGCAAAACAAAAGTAAAGATGGTAGGGCATTTGTCCCTCCCTTTGGGGAAGACAGAGAAAGGAATTCATGACAAAGTTGTGACGATATGCGTTATGACACAGGATGGAATGCCTACCTCACTACTTGAGCCCATTCGGGTAGGCTTCCTGGAGGAAGGAACATGAGTTGAGTTTTGAAGGATTAATACAATGTCATCTCTTCCCACTGGAAAGAGCTCCGTGAGCACTGGGTTTTATATGAAATGTTGGCAAATTGAATTTAAGTAAAATTTTTTTAAAAAAAGAGAGCGTACAGGCTAGCAGTCAGGACAATGCCCAGCACTGCAGGTACTCAATAAATATTTGTTGTGTTGGACCCTGGCTCACGGGAGCCAACGTGTCCCGATAGATGCCCCAGAGACTCAGACCCCAGACAGGCAGATGCAACTAGCAAGAGGGTTTTATTGAACATTTGCACAAATGGGCTCTCCACCTGAGGTGGTTAAACCAGCCTTCAAACCAGCCCTGCTGGGCCTCCCGGTCCCTTTGTCTTTTATTTAGCCTATCCCTGAGTTTGGCCATGGAGTCCCTGATGACTCCAGAATGGCCTGCATAGAAACAGCATTCTCCTAGGGCCGCACACAGTCCTCCCTCTTTCAGGAATAGTAAATCCAAGCCTCTCCTGTTTTGAAGTCCTACTTCTGAAAGTGAGGTGAGGGATTGTTCTAACTTAGAAACGGACTGCTCTAGTGCCCGTAGATCCTCATCTACAGCTGCTTGGAGTTCTAGATAACGTCGTGAGCCCTGGATCAGAGCAGCTGCGCCAGTACCCACCCCAGTTGCGACCCCTAGTCCCAGCATAACGGCTAGGGTTAGGGAGACAGGCTCACGCCGAAAATGGGTGGGATGTCTGTCATACTGATTTTCTAGAGTTTCGGCAGGGTTATAGAACACCCTGGGCATGATCTGCACCATGACACAGAAGTCGTTTGAGTTATTTAGAACCTTAGCTGACACACAGGGGGTGAGGCCTTTGTTGCATGCCCACCGGGTTCCCGGCTGGGGCACCAGGTAAGAGTCAGTCCCTAAAATCGGAGCGGTAGTATTACAGAGTCCCTGGTAACCCCGGTGGGGTGAGGGGGGGGGGGTGTTCCTATGCAGGTTCCTTGTCCTGAAACTTCTGTAAGGGTAAGTTGTGGTTGGGAGTCCGGTGTGCATCCCTGAGGGCTAGTGGTGTTGTTATAGGTCCCGGGAGTAGCAATTCCCTCATAATAAGGGGGGGCAGGTGCAAGGCAGAGCCAGCAGGATTTAGTTATGTTGGGACTGGTCTGATTAAGGGCCAGGAATGCCCCTGTGATGAGGTTAAACAGTCGTTGTCCCCTGTTGGGTGGTGACCGAGGGGTTGGAGTGACCGTGGAGTTGGCGGGTGTGGCGCTCCCTGCGGCTGGGGCTGGGGCTGTTGGTTTGGCAGGAGCTCTTTGTCCCCCCGAGGACCGTGTTGGGCCCGATCGCCACGGGGTCTGGGGATTCTATTTTTAGTTTAATTCTGAATGTAAAACCATCATCTGTTCTTTCTTTGTATAACCTGAGTCCCCATGAGTATCCATTGGCCCAGTTAGTAGCCCTTTTTCCGGGTTCTGTGAAGGATATCCGTAGGGGATGACACCACCCTTGGCAAGACCCATGATTAAGGGTTTTCCATTTGTTAAACGCCGGGTGAGTATAGTTAGCCTTGACAGTGATGTAATCCCAGGAGGAGGAGGGCCTCCATCCTGTGTCTCCCGTAGTCTCGCACCCCCAATTTTTACAATAGAAGTGTTCCCTCCCTCCACAGGTGGGATTTAGCCTGCGATCTCTGTGGTACCCGGGACAGACATAAAAGGGAAGGGTGCTTAGCATGGCCCTTCTGTCAGGCGTGCCACATCCTCCCCATGGGTCTAATCCCAGTCGCCCTGGGGGGCTTTCTCGGTTGGGGGCCCTAGAGGTGTCGAAGTATCCCTCTAGGTCCCATGGGCTGGGGGCCCCTATGGTTAGCTTGCATAAGTCAGGATATAGGTTAGGCCACCAGGTTCCCACGGGGGCGGTCTTAGTTGTGGACCAGACCTCGTCACCCCCAGACGTTAGTACCTGCCAGGTTAACCTTTTGGGGGCGTGAGGGTTACCTTTGGCGGGGGTGAAAAGCGCTAGGAGAGGTAGGAATATAACAATTGTCATTGAACAATTTTTGAAAGTCTTATCTTGAGTGGGTTTTGGGTGCGGTGGAGCTTTCATTGGGGTGGCTCGCCCTGTCCGTCCTGGTTGGCGTCAGCGGTGCTCGTTGATGGGGAATGCTTGACGTGTGAGGCGTGGACCCAAGCAGCAATGCCGTCTACTTTTAGGGCGGTTGGGGTGGTTAGTAGTACAGTGTATGGGCCGTTCCAGCTGGGCTCAAGGGTCCTGGACTGATGTCTCCTGACGTAGACGGAGTCACTGGCCTGGAACGGGTGTGGGTCGGTTGCGTCTCCGGGGCGGTAGACAGCTGCAAGGGGTTTCCAGATCTGGCGCTGGATAATCTGGAGCGCCTTTAGCCGGTCCTGTAAACCAAGAGTATTAGCAAGAGGGTCAATAGCAGAGTCTAGCAAGTCCGTCACTGGTGGGGGACCTCCATAGAGAATCTCGTAAGGAGTTAGTCCATGGCGCGCGGGAGTGTTCCGGACTCGGAACAGGACCATGGGGAGGAGTTGGACCCAGTCTCTAGTGCCAGTCTCCAATGTCAATTTGGTTAGGGTCTCTTTAATTGTTCTATTTATTCTTTCTACCTGCCCTGAGCTCTGGGGTCTGTATGCGCAATGTAATTTCCAATTTATCCCCAGTAATCTAGCCACCAACTGACTTACCTGGGAGACAAAGGCAGGGCCGTTGTCCAACCCTATTACCTTGGGCAGTCCAAATCGGGGGAAAATTTCTTCTAGGATTTTCTTGACAACCACCTGGGCAGTTTCTCGTTTGATGGGGAATGCTTCTGTCCATCCTCCTGTGGGCCTAGCGCAGCGGCTCGTGCTGTTTCATCGGCCATCCTGTTCCGCTCTGCTACTGGGTCGTTGCCTCGCTGATGCCCAGGACAGTGAATTATACTCCATTTTCTCGGCAGAAAAAGGGAATGGAGAAGATCTAGTATTTCTTCTCTGTTCTTGATGTTTTTACCTGCAGAGGTCAGGAGGCCCCTTCTTCGGTATATTTCTCCATGAACATGGGCAGTTGCAAAAGTGTACCTGCTGTCAGTATAAATGTTGACCTTTTTGTCCTTAGCTTTTTTAGGGCCTGAGTTAGGGCTATAAGCTCCGCCCTTTGAGCTGAAGTCCCCGGCTTTAGGGCACTGGCCCAGATGACAGTTTTTCCATCTACCACGGCTGCCCCGGCTTTACGTTCACCATTTCGGAGAAGGCTACTCCCATCGGTGTACCAGGTTGCTTCAGCATCTGGCAAAGGCTGGTCCGTCAAGTCCCCTCTGGTGCCATGGACTTCGGCTAGGATCTGGTGGCAATCATGCATTACCAGGGAGGGGGACTCGGTTTCTGGAAGCAAGGTGGTCGGGTTTAGGGATGTAGCCATTCCAAACCGTATCTGCTCGGAATTCAGTAACATGGCCTGATAATGGGTGACCCGAGTGTTTGAGAGCCATCGATCAGGGGGCTGGCGGATGACTGTCTCTATGGCGTGGGGGGGCCACCACAGTGAGGGGTTGGCCGAAGGTCAACTTATCTGAGTCTTTTACCAGGACTGCCACAGCCGCTATTATTCGGAGACATGGGGGCCATCCTGCAGCCACGCTGTCTAATTTTTTGAAAAGTATGCCACGGGCCTTTTCCAGGGTCCCAGTTTCTGAGTTAGGACCCCTTTGGCTATTCCTTGGTGTTCATCAGCATATAGCGCAAATGGCTTGGTTACATCTGGGAGGCTCAGGGCAGGGGCAGTCAATAAGGCCCTTTATATTTTGTCAAAAGCCAATTGTTGTTCCTTTCCCCAGTGGTTGGGGGTGTTGGATTTCGTGAGAGGATATAGGGGAGCCACCAGCTCTGCAAACCCGGGTATCCAGAGGCGGCAGAACCCGGCACTGCCGAGGAACTCTCGTAGCCCTCTGGCATTAGTGGGTGCTAGAATCAGGGCTACAGCCTTTTTGCGGCCCTCCGTCAGCCACCTCTGGCCTCCTTCCAGGAGATATCCCAGATAGGTCACTCGTCTCTGGCCTATTTGGGCGTTTTTGGTGGAGGCCCTATACCCCAGTCCTCCCAGTCTCTCGAGCAGGGCCCCCGTACCTTTTACACAATCCTGTTCTGTCTTAGCCGCTAGGAGCAAATCATCCACGTACTGCAGGAGAATGAGGTCCGGATGGCCAACTCGGAAGTCTGCCAAGTCCTGATGCAAGGCTTCCTCGAACAAGGTGGGGGAGTTTTTGAATCCCTGTGGTATTCTTGTCCAAGTGAGTTGTCCTGAGAATCCCATCTCAGGATCTTTCCATTCAAAGGCAAAAATAGGCTGGCTTTGAGAGCTTAACTTTAGGCAAAAGAATGCATCTTTTAGATAGAGGTCAGGGGTCCTTCTGCCTCAGTTAAAACTGAATGTTGAGCTCCTGTAGCAACCAGGAAGGTCACTGGTTGACCCCCCCCCCACTTTAAGGGTTATCCGAGGCTCGGTGGGGGGGCTCCTGGCCCTGACACCCCTAATCTTCATCTTCTAGGGACAGAACGGGAATGGGCTTCTTCTTAGGTCCCTGCGTTTGGCCCTTCTTTGGACAATCTTTAACCCAATGTCCCTTTTCCTTGCAGTAGGCACACTGGTCTCGTTCAACCCGTGGTTTTCTTTTGTCTCCCAGGTCCTTACTCTGTCCTGACTTACTCTGCCCTGAGCCCTGTACTACGGTGGCCAGTATCCTAGTCAGTTCTTTACTGCGTTTTTTATCTCTTATATCCTCTCGTTCCTCTTGCTCTTTACGGATCCTTTCCTCCCTTTCCTCTGGGGTCTCTCTCTTGTTAAAAATCTTTTCTGCCTCTCACTAAGTCCTGTAAGGTGTATCCCTGAAGTCCCTCCAACCGTTGTAACTTATTACGAATACCCGAGGCCGATTGTCCGATGAAGGACATGATTACATCTGGTTGTCGATCTTTGGCCAAGGGGTCAAAGGGGGTATACATACGGTAGCCTTCCAGTAATCTTTCCAGAAAACCTGCCGGCATCTCATCTTTTCCCTGCACTATAGCATGTACCTTTGCCAAATTGGTGGGGCATTGCCCTGCCCCCTTTGAGACCCGCTAGGAGTACCTGGCGATAGAGACGGAGCCGCTCCCTACCAGCAGCAGTGTCGTAGTCCCAGGCCGGGCCAACCAAGGGGAAAACGTCCTAAATTTCATTAGGCAGCTGGGTCGGCCTCCCATCTGCCCCGGGACGTTTTTCCATGCTTTGAGGTAGACGCGCTGTCTCTCCTCCGTGGTGAGGAGAGTCTGCAGGAGCTGTTGGCAGGCATCCCAGGTCGGCTGGTGGGTCAACAGAATTGACTCAATTAACCCGGTTAGCACCTGGGGGTCTTGGGAGAAAGTGGGGTTATGAGTTTTCCAGTTGTAAAGGTCAGAGGCAGAGAACGGCCAGTATTGCATCTGGCCGCCTACTGATCGGAGGGGACGTGCCTGGGAGGTCCAGACGTCTTCCGACTCTCCCCGCGCTCTCGTCGAAAACGGAGGTGACTGGAGAGTGGAGGTGAAGCAAGGGGTTCCCTCTCTACCCCAGTAGAGTCGGGGATGGAGCTGAGGGAGCGGAGGGAGGGGTCGGGGCCTCTGGGTGGGGCATTGGGAGTTGGGCATAAGGGGGAAGGGGGGACCAAGAGAAGAAGACTGTCCTGGTCCCCTGGGAGTACAGGCGGCTCCTTAGGTTTTGGTTCAGGAAATTTTAGGGGGCAAAGGGTGGAAGTGGAGGAAGGAAGGGGAATAAGGGGAGTGACGCAGGGAGGGGGTGGGGGTCTCGGGGCCGGTTCCCCCTGAGAAGGAGTGAAACATTTTATCCAGGGGGGTGGGTTTTTAGCGAGATCCTCCCGTACTATGATGTACGGCACCTGATCAGGGTGTCCATTGGGTCCTGGCTGAGAGACCAGGGCCTTCACCTGCAAGATAACATCAGTATTAAAAGTTCCGTTCCTGGGCCACCCGACGTTGAGAGTCGGCCACTCTGAGGAGCAGAAGGTGACCCATCTTTGTCTTCTGACTTCGGCCGAAAGGTTGTGTGCCTGGCCGGCGACTTCTCCCAGTGATCTAGAGTGAGGCTTAAGGGGGTGGTTACAGTCTGCCCCATGGGTGTAGAAAAGAGGTGAGCGGTGAGGAAGAGGACAGGAAGAAAGACACAAAACAGACAGATGCACACGAAGGACCGGCCACGCGGCGGAGAGCCGGTTACAGATCAGGAATGCAGATTCGGATGGGAGCGGTCGCCAACAACGACCCTCCCTGAAGAGGAGGGAGAGCCGGGCTCCCTCCTTCTTCCAGACTACTCCGGAGTCAGACTCCAGAGCGGGACCAGGGGTCTCAGGGCACGTCTGCCTCCCCCGCTGGTCCAAAAACAGAAAACAGAGTCCTACCGGCACAATTGCACAATTCGGACCCGGCCAGCCAGACAAACGGACGAGACAGATATGACATTAGCGAGCTCGGTCTTACCTCCTACCGGTCTTAGGATTGAGCCTGGGAGTGTCTCAGATCCCGGACGAGCCCCCAGATGTTGGACCCTGGCTAACTAACGGGAGCTAACGTGTCCCGATGGATGCCCCAGAGACTCAGACCCCAGACAGGCAGATGCAACTAGCAAGAGGGTTTTATTGAACGTTTGCGCAAACGCGCTCTCCGCCTCAGAGGTGGAAGAGCCCCATTGGAAATTACAGGCATCTTTTAAAGGCAAAAACCGCGGGATTAGCATAGCATTTGGGTTATGACATGATTGGTCTATTTGAAGGTCAATATGAGCACGTTCAGGGACTTTCCAGTTAGGGCGTGGGGGGCGGGGGTCTTCTTTTCTCGGAAAAACCACAGAACGTTTTTCGTTGCTTAAGTTCCAGGAAGGCACCTGGGTGTGGACTGCCTCTGGATTAGGCCTGGTTCTACATTTTCACGGGGGGGGGGGGGGGGGGGGGGGTCTTCAGTTGAATGAATGCATAGAAAAATAGAGATCCAGGAAGGGATTCCAGACAGAAGGAACAGCATGTGCAAGTGCATGAGAATGCAAAAGGATACAACACATTTGGGAATGGCAGGAAACTCACTGTGGCTTTAGCACAGGATCCATGGCTGGGGTGGATGAGTCAAGGCTGTGGGTCTGAAAAGGAAGGTCCTTGAACCATAGGCCGAGTTTGGACCTGAGTATAGACTTAGCCCCGAAGGCAACGGGAAGATATAGTTGGGTTTTATTAAGCAGGACAGTAACATGACCAGCTTTATGCTACAAAAGGATCATCCTGTTTATTGTGTGAACAAGAAAATAGGGATGAGGGAGAGAAGGGAGTATGGGGCTGGAAGCCCAGAGCAGCATCTGTTCTACTAGTTTGCACAAGGACTCCTGGTGAGAAAGCCAAGCTTGATTGAGGGGGCACAGGATGGGGTGGCTATTGAGGCTTGAGGGAGACCTCGTCCCAGCTACACCTTCCTTGGCTTCCTGCTGGAAGGCATGTGGTCATGCGGAAAGCCCATTACCATCCCACCAGGAGAAGCTTCCCCTTGTTAAAATTCTGGACCATGGTGTCTTGTATTAAAGCTGATATTAAGCCATAAAATGTAATATGTTATGACACCATAAAATGCAGTGTAATTGCTATAAAACCATAAAATGTAATGTAACAGGCACAGTGTCCATTACACTGTTTCACAGTCTAAAACAGTTAGCTTCCACTCTGCTTTTAGACAAACAAACAATTCCTATTCATGACTACCTCTGGAGAAAGGTATAGGAAAATCAACCCAGAGGAGCATGAATTGTAATGTGAATGTTCAGGGAGGAGGCAGTGCTGTGTGGAGGAAGATCCCCAGGCTTTTAGTTAGACAGATCCTAGCCTCCAACTCTGTCCAGTGATGTCTAGCTCAGGATCCCAAAAAGCAGAACCAAAGATGGGAATTGAGACTAGATTTCTCTTGAAACCACATTAGCCAAGCTCATTCCTCTGCC
The DNA here is from genome assembly GCF_048418805.1 of Vulpes vulpes. NCBI lineage: Eukaryota > Metazoa > Chordata > Mammalia > Carnivora > Canidae > Vulpes > Vulpes vulpes. Next base: position 15,526,718 of record NC_132789.1, on the reverse strand, counting down.
TTAATCTGCTTCTTGCACTCTCCTCCTGTAAAGTAACTGGTGGGCTCTCAGACCCCCACATCAGTCAAGTCAGAGGTCTCAGAATCTCCTCTTTCAGAGGGACACCAGCCTCCAGGCTTCTCTGAGCCAGGTGTGCAGGTATGAGATGTGAGCAGCCCACATTGGTGGTGATTAGTGATGGGCGCCCTGGTTATGGGTGATGTGTGTGCAGGAGGGAGGTACTGACAGCGTGAACAACAACAAGCTTACAGTTTGAAGCTCTGTCCCTTTGGCTGAAAGGCTTTCCCCTCTAAGCCTGAATTTTCTCTATACAAAATGAAGCTTAGTACTATCTTAGTGTAAGGGACTGTGTAAATCAAATGGGATCCTAAGGAGTCCTGTCTAGTTCCAGGCCTATACAAAGCACCTTCCTATGTAGATATCCTCTCATAAATAAAGCCACATACACCTAGCATCACCCACACGTAATAAGCATCACATAACGCACATGCTTTGGGGAAACACCAGCCCAAATGTGTCTATAGAAGGGAGTATGCAAATAGAAACAAACACACATTTAAATGTACATATAGAAACAGTGTCAGGTACATAATAAAGCTGTCCTAACAAAAGGGATTTCTTTTTTTAAATTTCTTTTTTATTTTTTTTTTAAGATTTTGTTTATTCATGAGAGACATACAGAGAGAGGCAGAGACATAGGCAGAGGGAGAAGCAGGCTTCCTGTGGTAGCCTGATGCAGGACTTGATCCCAGGACCCCAGGATCACAACCTGAGCCAAAGGCAGATGCTCAACCACTGAGCCACTCAGGTGCCCCATGTCTTTTCTTTTTTAAGATTTTATTTATTTATTTATTTGAAAGAGAGACACAGAGAGCAAGCAGGGGGAAGAGCAGAGGCAGAGGGACAAGCAGACTCCTCATTGAGCAGGGACCTGGACGCAGGGCTCGATCCCAGGACCTGAGATCATGACCTGAGCCAAAACCAAGAGTCAGATGCTTAACTGACTAAGCCACCCAGGGGCCCCACAAAGAGGGTGTCTTGATAAAATAACTCAAGGCAGAGAAGAGACAAGGATGGTATGCTAAGAGGCATTCAGTGTGGCTGTACCTGAGGCTCAATTATCTTGTATCTGCTCCATCCTGAAGCCAAGCTACAGAGAAGGCATCATCATAGTGAATCAGGGGTATTTGCAATGGATGGTATACTCCTGTGCTGGTGTGTGATGAGGAGATGGGCAGAGTACTAACATCATCTGCTACAGACATGAGAGAGAGAGAGAGGTCTACAAAGAGGTGATAGGGATGTCCCATGGCCATTCAGCGATGGGGGAATGATTTTTTTGTTTTTGTTTTTATTTATGATAGTCACACACAGAGAGAGAGAGGCAGACATAGGCAGAGGGAGAAGCAGGCTCCATGCCCCGGGAGCCCGACGTGAGATTCGATCCCGGGTCTCCAGGATCGCGCCCTGGGCCAAAGGCAGGCGCCAAACCGCTGCGCCACCAAGGGATCCCTGGGGGAATGATTTAAATAGAGAATAGACACCCCATCTCCCCACCCTTAGGAGACTCTGTTCAGGTGGAAATGCTTGACTGCAGCATAATGATAAGGTCCTGTGGAGGCCGAGAAAAATTCAGGCCATTCCACCTCAAGTTTAGCATTAGCACAAGTATAGCCATTTTAGGTCCCTGGGAATAAGAGCTGAACTTTACAGGAGAAACTGCAGATTGTCCTAGGCAGGGAATCCCATATCGGAAAGACAATAAAGCTCAGAATGCCCTCGGCAGAGAATCCCATATCAGATCTTAAGAAACGCCCCCCTACCCCTGGACAAGCAGAGCAGGACTAACTCCATTCTGTGCTACACCTGCCCTCTCATGTAAAACCCCCCACACGACCTGCCTATTGTTTACGGCTCTCCCTCACCCTAGTTTAGCTATTAAGCACACCCTTATCAGAAACTATCACACAAAGGAATGTGGGACCCCTGACCTTTAACCACCAAGGAATGAAAACCTCTCTTTTGCCCGCCAAACCTGCGCTCCAATTCTAACCAGAATAATAGGCTAGTTCAAATGGTCACTATAGGGTGAATCGTAATTCGATTGGCCACCTGTGTGTGGACCGACATGACTGTGCAACTTTCTACGTACGTTACTATCTCATTGGCCATGGACCCCTATAACACTACTATGCTTCTTAGTCTCGGGGTCCAAATCCCTGCTCTGCTGTATGGAGTATACGTGGACCCAAGCTCGAGCTTGTAAATAAACCTTCGTGTACTTGCATCGGCGTCGGCTCCTTGGTGGTTTCTCGGATTCGCAATCTTGGGCACAACAGTCCATTCTTTGTGTTTGTTTGGATTCGGGGTATATGAATGATTAGCACATGGGAAGGCGTTCGATCATGTAGTATGTATCCCTCCCCTTCCACTCTTAATTGTGCAATACGTGGTGCCTGTTGTGCCATTTCAGATTTCTATTCAGCTGCAAGAAACAGAGACACAAAAATATTGGCTAGCACAAGTTGGAAGATTATTCCCTTTCACCAAACAGAAGCCCAGAGGGAGGACAGTCCAAACTTGAAGTCCTATAGGGGCCAGAAAGTAACATAAACATCTAAAGAGAGCGGAGCCATGGGTACCCAGCTTCACCCAATTGCTGCCAGGAGATACCACGTGGTCTCATTGTTGCCTAATCTTTTGATCTTTTAAGAGAAGCTTAAAACCTGGATTTGGTATGTGTCATCTGACTCCTAAATGTCAACAACGAATTAAAAATGTTGAAAGCGCTGAGGACCTAGTAAAACCTGTAAGTGTGACATATTTAATCCAGGGCTGCCAATTTGTGATGGCTGATTTAGTCGGAACGATATAGAAATTCTTGTGTGTGCACATACACATGCATCTATCACTGTGTGTGTACCTCAATATTGTGAATGAGTCTGGAGCTTTCTTACTGAGCTGTTTTCAAGTGGTGGGTGTGCTCTAAGCCCTGGGGATTCAGCAGTGAATGATGGCATTAACCTGAAAGTTTGAGAGCTGGAGTCTAGGTTCCAGGCTCTGCAGCAGGTTGGAAAAGCAGAACCATTATGAGTGGTCAAAGGGCTTTATTATAGAGTTAGACCTTATGTGATCAGGGGCATTGGTGGGGCTGCCCGTGTAAACCCATTGCCCCTGCATCAGATGCTGAACCTGAAGTCAACAGGGCTGCCAGTCACAACATATGGACATGAAATGAGAGACAGCAAGAGCAAAGTAGAACCCGTGAAGATGGGCTGGAACCCCCAGCTGTCTTTCTCTGGGACCCATGGATGGCTCTCAGGGCCTCCAGACTTCAGTGATGCTGTGATCTATAGGAGGACCATGGAGCTGCACCCAAATGTGGCCTGGTGTTTGGAGAAGGCAGAAGAGAAGATCTGGCAGGAGAGGGAGGGGCCATAGGCCTGTCTGCTGCCCCTGAGCCCCCAACAAGATGGGCCACCTGACCCATGACTTGGTTGGACATTGTGATAATACCTGAACTTACTTTCACCCTCCTAGCATAAACGTGGCCCATATTGTCAACGTTCATAAAAATAAAAATAAATAATAATAATAACAAAGAAGAAGGGATGCGTGGGTAGCTCAGCAGTTGAGCATCTGCCTTCAGCTCAGGTCGTGGTCCCAGGGTCCCAGAATCAAGTCCCACATCGGGCTCCCTGCATGGAGCCTGCTTCTCCTTCTGCCTGTGTCTCTGCCTCTCTCTCTGTGTTTCTCATGAATAAATGAATAAAATTAAAAAAAAAAAAAAGAAAAGTAAAACCAATCAATTACATAGTAATTACTAAAAGCATACTGTGCAGTCAGTCACCAAAAAGAGTTTGCAAACCCTGGAGCACACAAACCAAGACATGGAATGAAGTTCAGGGATACAAAGGATACATTGTGTTAACCCAGTTTATGTGGCAAGTAGGCAGTGAGTGTTTGTTTATTCATTGGCCGGTTACAATATTAGAATGCTCTTAAATGAATGGGAATGTTCCCAAATGAAAGTGGTGACCTCGTGTCAAATTGGGCGAACGATTTAAGTTTTGCTTATAATTTTCAGAGGCATAAACAAGAAGTGACCCAGGTCAAGTTAACCCCACTTGTCTTACAAAATAAGCTGAATTAAGCTATGCTGGTATAGCTAACTGCTTTTGTGTGATCAGGGAATTCTCAAGGGTGGTCTCTGTGTGTGTTTGACTTGAACAACGTCCACCTTTAGCTCACCCAGATTTCTCTTGTGGCCTACTCCTTGCAGGGGAAGTAATTTGGGACAGGATTTGCACTTCACTAAGAAGACACCATAGGAAGCCACTGCAGACAGAGAAGACAAAGAGTGACAAAGGAAGTGGCAATCCTGTTGAGGAGAGTTCTGGAAGGGGAAGAGAGGCGGCCTGTGGGTGCTCACCCAACAGAGGCCTCAGGCAGAAAGACCTGATGCTAAACTGAGAAATGAGCTGGAGGTAGGAATTAGCCTGGGGAGATGGGTGTGGGGGAAGCAAGTAGTGTGTGAGGGAGGGAGAGGAGGAGGGAGGGAGGAGAGAAGGAGGAGTCAGAGGAGGGAGAGAAGCAGGGTAAGAGAAACCTGTAGAAACAGAAGAATAAAGACAGTGAAAGAAAGAAGCATAGAGAGACGGACAGAGATTGGAGAGAATTAAGGAATTTAAGAAGTACATGTATTTAGAACATCAAATAGAAGAATGCTATGAAATGGTCTGGAGAAATAAGCCTGGACCAATAACACATGAACACTCACACACACACACACACACACACACACACACACACACACACACACACGTTGTGCCCAAGATTGTGAATCCAAGAAACCACCAAGGAGCCGACACCAATGCAAGCGCCCGAGGGTTTATTAGCAAGCTCGAGCTTGGGTCCAAGTGTGCCCCACACAGTGGAGCAGGCACTTGGACCCTGAAATGGGTTACAGCTGGGTTTTTTATAGGCTGGTCTAGGGGATTTTCAGAAGGGGTGGAGGAATTTCTCAAGTTCTGTTTACATTCTGATATGGGGCTTTCAAGGGCATTGAGCTCTGTTCTCATTCTAATAAGGGACTTTCTACCAAGGGGGGTGGGCTCTGTTGTCTTTCTGATATGGGATTCCCTGCGAGGACATTGAGGACATTCTGCAGTTTTTCCTATAAAGTTCAGCTCTTATTCACAGGGACCTAAGATGGCTGTACTTGTGCTACTGCTAAACTTGAGGTGGAATGGCCTTGGTTTTTCTCGGCCTCCACAACACACACACACAGATCAATACATATGTATATATAAATATATAACATACACTTGGATGTACACAATTTACCCAGTTAACACAGTATGCATCCACATCTGCCCATACAGATACACCAAAAAATACATATAATTCCCCAGTGATTTCACTCCATTCCCCTCACACCCCAGGAGCAGCAGGGGTTAACTCTGGTCAGATCCTGGAGGTGTTTCTGCCATTGACTTTACCACTGGAGGGGTGGTATGGGCACTCAGCAGACCACAGCCGTCCTACCCCCTTCGCCCCCCACCAGTAGGCAGCCCTGTTAGACATCTCATTTTGTTTTGGGGGTAAAGATGGCCCTTCTGATAACGATAGCAAAGCCTGACTGCCAAAGTCGGGCTTGGCTTCTGGAGGCCTTGAGATGAGGCCTTGTTTCTTCTTCTTCTTCTTCTTCTTCTTCTTCTTCTTCTTCTTCTTCTTCTTCTTCTTCTTTGAGGCCTTGTTTCTGATTCACCTTACAATTCACTTTACGGTGTTATTAATGAATATAACAGACCATAAAAGTAGGGAGGAAATGAGAGAGCAGAATGTCCACACTGTGAATTTTGGTGAGACACTGGTGAATGGGAAGGACACAGAGCTGTCAGCCAGGGCAGTGTTATTGAGAGCTGTGGTTTGAAAGCAGAAAGGAACAGAATGGACAAACCCAGGGTCTTCCCTCCCAACTCGGCTGCCTGTGTGCCTGTGAGGGCCTGAGTGTGACTACATGAGAAAGAACTATGTAGATGCATATCTACAGGTGTCTGTTGCATGCATATTTGTATCTGAGTATATGGGAGGGCAAATCTAAAACCCCAGGAGCAAACTCTAAGGTTTCTATGAAAATACATTTTCTTTTGCACCAATGACCCCCCTCCCTTCTGTTTACAGTGGGAAAAGAAATCATGATTTCAAAATTTCTGCTAATGCTTAGTGTCCAGTAGGAGACCTGGGTTAGATGCATCTTTCTTTTCTAAGGATGCACCACCAAGAATTTTGAATAGTGCCACGGAAGGTCCTGGAGCTGTATGTGATGGAGATCAGAAGAAATATTCATTTGCTTCACAAAATAGAATAAAATTTTGCAGATATCTCCTGGCACAGGAAGTTGGAGAAGGATGCGGATCCTGGGGAGGGAGAAGGCATAAACAGAGAAGGTACCAGGCAGGGACCCAGGGGGAAGGACAGTCTGTGAGGCTCTAAGGAGCTTTAAGAATGGAGATGTTGAGTGTTAACAGTTTAGGTTGTTTCCTGTTTCACACTGCGCTGTAATTCACTCCCGATGTCACTAAACCTTCCATAAAAGTCTGCGTATTAGTTGAGGTAAAGGTTAAGCTGCTGTAACAAAGAACCCCCAAATGCAGTGGATTAAAGAAGACAGAAGTTTATTTCTTATTCGTGAAGCTGTCCTGAGGTGAGTGGTAACTGGAATATGTCAGGCTTTGCTCCACACCCTCGCTCAGGGAACCAGCTTCCTTTCCCAGCATTGTCCTTATCTGCACGGTTCAGCTGCATCCGAGCACATCCCTAGGCCTTAGTATAAAGGGGAAGGAAGAAAACGAACATGATACACAATTTTCTTTTAAGCAAATGGGGCAATGCTAAACATATCACTTTCACATTCCATTGGGTAAAACGTAATTCACATGGGCTCATCTGGGCCCCAGGGGACGCTGGGAAATGTAGTCTTGGCTGAGCAACCATGTGCTCAGCTCTTACTTGGGAAGAAAGGGAGAATGGAATTTGTTAGAAAACCGACAATATCTATTGCAATCTTAGTCCCTATCTGAGTCACCATAGCTTCTTACCTGGGTTATTGTAACAGTTTCCCGCCTGCACTCTGGCTCTCTTCAGTCTGTTCTGAAAGCAACAGCCGTTAAGTCCTGGAAAAATATATTATTCTCAGCTCAAAAATCTCTGATGGTCTCCTGTATGCTCCGAGTAAAAGCCAAAGTCCTTGGAATTGCTTACTTCTAACGTCCTTTCCCATCACTCCCTCCAGTCACATTATTCTCTGTCTTCCTCAAAAATGCCAGGCATGCTCCTATCTCAGGGCCTTTGTACCTCCTGAACTATCTACCTGAAACACTTTCCCAAGATATCCACGTGGCTCATCTCCTTCCTTCCTGAAGTCCTCACTCAGATGCCACCTTCTCATCAGTCAGGCCTTCCCTGACTGACCCCACTCCATTTAAACTGACAACTCTATCTCAATTCTCTTTAACTCTCTTCCTCTGATTTTTCTCCATAGTACTATCATAGTACATATATCATATATGGCATATGTGTCCATGTGTTTGTGGTATGTGTATGATTTATTTGGTTGTTTTTCCATCAGAATATAAGCACCAGAGGGCAGGGATTTTTATTGGATCCACATGTTCATGCCTTCAAGTTATACTAGACTGGGATGAGGAGGCTGGATCTTTAGCTGTTAAAATGACCAGTCTCTATACCAGCTGTCTTGGAAAGGGAATGAGACATTGGGCAAGGTAGCTCTCCTCTGATGTTTGGGAAGGGAGGCTGAAGGGGGATCTGGTCAGTGCAGCAGTGTCCCTTACTGGAGTCATTCTGTGAATGAGAGGAGTAAAGAGTGAGTGTAAAAGCAGAGAGACAAGCTAGAAACACCTGGTAGGGAATGACTCTCCAGGTTGGGGGTGGTGGGAATCCCTAGTGACCAAAGGTACAGAGGTGGGAATGCACAGAGGATCTTCACGGATTGTGAAGCGTTACCTTTCCTCTCTGGGAACAATGAGTGACACTTGCAAATGAAGGGTGGGGCTTTACTGTTATTTGGAAACTAGATGCTCCATCCATGGAATAAAACTCCCTGTCCCCACACTTCAGGGCTGGCTCTTTAAGATCCAAACCACAAAGCAAACCAACAGAAGAAACATTCTTGGCAACCAGGTGCCTCCCAGTCAGTCCTCAGTTTTCGGACAAGCTGTGATGGAGCGATTAAATTTTGTGCCACACAGACTCAAGTCCTAAATAATGTCCCTGTAAGAGACTGTCTGAGATGCCAATTGCATCTTCCTTGTATTTCATGAGGACTCCCAAGGCAAAACAGAGCCAAATAAGTGGGGAGAGGTCACAGTCTGAGCACTTTGCATTCTGCAACAGTTCTTTGGGGTTCCACAGAGAGGTCATTGAATTGGGGCTTCCAAAATCAAAATTCTGGGCAGGAACAGAGACTCACTGTGTGACTTTGGGCGAGACATTTCCTTCTTGGGCTTCAGTTATCCCATATGCAAACCAATGGGGAAAAACATTCATTGCTCCCTAACGGCTCTTGAATATTCATAACGTTTTCCTTTTAGGGAAGGCTTATGCTGTGTGGAGCTTTTTATAAGGGTTATCTTATTTAATCTTTACAAGAATCCTATGAGGTAAGGGTTATTATGTGAGGAAACTAAGGCTCAGAAAGGTTAAGGAACTTACTCAGGCAGCACAGCTATCTAGTGTGGGGTTGGGATTTGAATGCCAGCAATGGAGCTTACAGTCTAAATCCCTCTGTTTTAGTTTTGTTAACAATAATCCTAAGGGTTCAGACTATTTTTAACCTTACATTCTAGGGGAAGATGATTTATCCAAGGTCACATTCAGTTAGGTCTGCAACTTCCAAATGTCATTCTGATGCTTCGCCTGCTAGGCTTGCTCTCTGATCCTCTAGGCTGTCTTGCCCTTGGGCTGGAATTGTGTGCAGGACTCTCGTAGAATGTACTTTGATTAGTATTGTTCCAAGAGGGCCAGAGTTTGGGGCAGATGTGTTGGGGAAGTCTGGACTTGACCCTGACAAGACTTTTCAACAGTTATTGACAAATCTTATCCTGGCAAATAGCCAGATCTCATCCTGCCTCAAGGTTCCCTGGACTCTACTTCTTAAATTCTCTGAGCTGAAGCCTAAGGAGACAGCTAGGTCTGCTCTTGCTTCCTCCTAGAACAGCTAGTACATCAGGCAGCAAGCAGGGCATCCCCTGGAGCCAGCCACTTGCTGCAGGAAAGGAAACTAACCTGAGATGCCACTTGGTCGCCTGTGAACCTGGTTAGAGTTTCGTGTTGGTCAGAGTTCAGGGAGAAAAGCACTCATGCCTTCTGGGGATGGTGGAAATAGATACCTTTCTGGAGGAAAATTTTGGTCACTTGCATCGAAACCCTTAAAAATGTGCATTCCCTTGTTGGAGATGCGCTCATTAAATATATAAATATATTCGCATGAAAATGAGTGAACAATGGTTATTTCTGGGTGATGGGTGTTTAGGGATATATATTTCAAAATTATAATAGGCAATTTTTTTTTAAGATTTCATTTATTTATTCATGAGAGACAGAGAGAGTGGCAGAGACACAGGCAGAGGGAGAAGCAGGCTCCGCAAGGGGAGCCCAATGTGGGATCGATCCCGGGACCCTAGGACCATGGGACCATGCCCTGAGCTGAAGGCAGACGCTCAAACACTGAGCCATCCAGGCATCCCTAATAGGCAATTTTTAAAGCAGTTTTAGATTTACTGAAAAATTGAGCAGAAAGTGCAGAGTTTCCAGCACCTCGCCCCCCCACCCCAGTTTCCCCCATTATTAACATCTTACACTGGTATGGTACATTTATTACTATTGATGAACCAATATTGATACATTATTAATAAGTCCACAGTTTACTTAGGATTCCCTCTTGTTGTGCATTCCATGGGTTGGACAAGAGTATAGTGACATGTATCTACTATTATGGTGTCATACAGAATGGTTTCACTGCCCTAAAAATCCTTCCCTTCCTCCCTCCTTCCCCCCAAACCCCTGGCAACCACTGATCTTTTTACTGTCTGCATATTTTGCTTTTCCCAGTATGACATACAGCTTTAATCCTACAATATGATGCTTTTTCAGATTGGCTTCTTTCACTTTGCAATATACATTTAAGGTTCCTTCATGTCTTTTCATGGCTTGATAGTTCATTTCTTTTTAGCACTGAGTGCTATTCCATTGTTTAGATGGACCACAGTTTGTTTATCCATTCACCTGTTAAAGGACTTCTTGGTTGCTTCCAAGTTTTGGCAATAGTGAATAAAGCTGCTGTAAACATTTAAGTGCAGGGAGTTTTGGTGGTTTTTTTTTTGTTTTTGTTTTGTTTGTTTGTTTGTTTGTTTTTAGAGGTGAGTTTTCAACTCATTTCAGTAAATATCAAGGAGTACAATTGTTGGGTTGTATGGTTAGTTTCAGAAGAAACCTCCAGTACTGTCTTCCAAAGTGGTTGCACCATTTTGTATTTTCACCAGCAATGAATAAATGTTTCTATTGCTCCACATCCTCACCAGCATTTGGTGTTGCCCATGTTCTGGGTTTGAGCCATCCAAATAGGTATGTATTAGTATTTACTTATTGTATTAACTTGCAATCTTCCAATAAGCTTGATGTTGGGCATCTTTTCAAATGCTTGGATCCCATCTAAGTATCTTCTTTGGTGGGGTGTCTATCTAGATCTTTTGTCCATTTTTTATTTGGGTTGTTTGCTTTCATATTGTTGAGCTTTAAAAGCTTTTTGTATATTCTGGATACCAATCCTTTACCAGATATGTGCCTTGCAAAGATTTTATCACATCTGTGATTTATCTTCTTATTCTCTTAATAATGCCTTTCACATAGAAGTTTTTAATTTTAATGGAGTCCAACTTGGCAATTTATTTCTTTTGTAGATCATGCTTTTGATATTGAATCTAAAATGTCATCACCCACCCAAGTTATCTAGATTTTCTATTATCTTCTAGGATTTTTATTATTTTTATTTTTAATCTTTCCAGGAGTTTTATAATTCTGCATTTTACAGTCTATGATCCATTTTGAGTGAATTTTTGTGAAAGGCATATTATCTATGTTTGGAATCTTTTTTTTTTTAATTTTTGCATATGGATGTCCAGTTGTTTCAGCACCATTTGCTGAAAAGACTAGCCTTTCTCCCCCAAATTGCTTTTGCCCCTTTGTCAAAGATCAGTTGAACATATTTGTATGAGTCTATTTCTGGCTCTCTATTCTGTTGCATTGATCTTTTGTGTATTCTTTCACCAATACTACCCTGTCTAGATTATAGTTGCTTTATAGTAAGTCTTGATGTCAGGTAATGTCTGTCCTCCAACTTGGACCTTCTTTGTCAACATTGTGTTCACTATTCTGGGTATCTTCCCTCTCCATATAAATAAACCTTAAAATCAGTTTCTCAATGGCCACAAAATAACTTGCTGGGATTTTGAATGGGAATAATTTTCCTTTCTTTTGCTTATTCTAATTTTCTAATATCTCTTCAAAAGCTTGATTACCCAGTGCATGGACTTTTTAGAGCCTTCAAATCTGGGTCTGGATTCTAATTCTGGTATTTATTAATTTAACAACCTTTTTTTGGTGATGTTAGCTATGTACTAGGCATTATTTGAAGCAGTTTACAAAGATTCACACATCTAATCTCTGTTACAACTTTAGAGTCTCCATTTTACAAGTAAGGAAACTGAGACACCGAAAGATTTATCAGGGAGAAGTGTAGAGAGGATATGGCAGACAGCTTTAAGATGGCCTCCTTTGATCAATCCTGTGTAATTCCTTATCCTGTGTAATTCCTTCCCCTTGAGTGTGGGTAGGATCCATGATTTATTCTAACCAATGGAATATGGCAATATTCCATTCTTATTTTGCATAAGATAATAATGTCATGTCCATCCTGCTAGCATACTTTCTCCCTTGCTGGCTTTGAAGAGGCAAGTTGCCATGTGTAGAGGCTCATATGATAAAAAAAAAAAAGCAGCAAGAAACTGAGACCATCAGTGTGATAAGCCTTCAGAGACTGAATATTGCCAACCATCAGATGGGTTTGAAAGCAGGTCCTTTATAACACTCAGGTGAGACCCAAGCCCTTGTCAATGTCTTGATTGCAGCCTTATGAGAGACTCTGAAGCAGAGTCTAGACTCCTAAGCCACTGTGATATAATAAGTGTGTATTGTGTTAAGCCTCTAGGTTTGTGGTTATTTACTTTGCAGCAATAGAAAACTACTACGGGACATAAACCAGGAATCCTTTCTGGTTTATCCATCCAAATCCCATACACTCCACCTTTTCACCTTGCTGCCTCCCTTCTTCCCAGTCACAGGGCTTTGGGCAAGCTACTCAATCTATCAGTCTTGGTTTCTTCATCTATGCGATGAAAATAAAAATGATTCCAAATTCATATAAGGTTGCTATTGGAGATGAAGGAGAAAATCGAAGATCTTGGTAAAATGGTGGCCTTTCAATGGAAGTTATCCTGTTGTTGAACCTCACAGCATCTGGAAGGGCACACGAGTTAAAAAGAATGCAATCATATACTAGGAAGCTGGTCTCAAACTAAACAGGGGGTCTAGAGATTGAGGCAAAATGGCTTTTCCATTCTATTCCTTTGGGTTCTGCTAGAATTCAACTGTGTCTTTTCTACTTGGCTTTTGTTCATCTTCTCTCCCTTTGCTCACATTCCCTTGCATCTTTCCACCCCCTCTTCTCCTCCTGTGTCCCATCTCTCTCCCAAATCAGCACAGAAGGTGACAATCTCAAAATTTAAAATTGCCCTTGGAAATCCCTTAGGAGCATCCTATTACAGAGTTACATGCTATGTCTCACTAAATCTTCATCTAAAATTGGAGCTGATGACTATTTATTTGGTTTCTGTTAGGAATCATGTTAATCTACGTCTGTCTGTCTATCTATCTATCTATCTATCTACTTGTGATATATTTATCTAAGTAGGTATATTATATGTATCTGTGTGTCTTTAAGCTGTAGAACCACCTTCAGTGTGACAAAGATATCTTTACCCTGAGAGACAAGTAGGAAATGACACCAACTGGGAATTTGATAAATTCACATTTCCCATCTCATGCCTATTCTGGGGCATACACTTACTGAGTGGAATAAGGGAGCATAATTATCAGCACACTTGTATTGATATTTCTCTTTTTATCTTAACTTTTGAGGCTCCCACTAATCGTATTTCATCAGTTCTAATTCTAAGCACACTATCAGTTCTAAGTACACTTTTTCTAATTTTAACCTGTCTGAAACGGAGATGCATTTTCCAGTCTGTTGTCCGCCAGCCAGCAGGCAGGCACAATGTGGTTCCATTCCCCATGTCCAAGCAAATTTGGTCATAGCTGTTCATACTGTCGTCACTTCCACCGAGTTATACACACTGCCGGTCCTTCACAGGTTGATTTTAATTGCTGCTTAAAATGTCTTCGAAAAGATTACACTACAATATGATCTGGTATTGAAGTGGAAAGTTTCCGAGTACACAGAAAGGACCCCAAGCAGAACAGTCAAGTGGAAGTTTCACATTAGTGAAAGAAATGCTTGTCTTTGGAGGAATGACTCCAGTTTTAAATGTTTTGAAAAGTAACAACCAAATTTTACTGAATGCCTAGAAAGTAAAAGACCACTGTAGGTGAGTCCGTATTGCATTTTGTCACCGAGACTTGTGTAGAAGTATTCCTTGTCACACACCAAGCCAGGCAACAAGGGGCAAGAAAAATTGCCAAATCCCTCAACAGAGATGGAGGGAATTTTAAATGAGGCATGGTGTGACTAATTTAGATGTTGAAAAGGACTATAAAGGCATTGGTTGATAATTTAATTACAAGTTTATAAAATTTTTTTTTAATTTTACGAAAAATAACCGTATATCAAGATCAATGATGGAGTGATGGGGGTGCCCGGCTGGCTCAGTTGGAAGAGCATGAGATTCTTGATCTTCAGGTTGTGAGTTTGAGCCCCACACTGGGTGCAGAGTTGATGAAATAAAATAAAATAAAATAAAATAAAAACTAAAAAACTATAAAAAACCCAAAAGATCAATGATGGATTTAATGAAAGACAGTTGAATTCAAGTTAAATTTCGGTGATGCAGTTCCAATTTCATGATCAATGAATTCTCGTGGTATAACACTGAAGTGTTATTGTATTTTTAAAAACCTCTGAGCAACTCCCTCTATCTTTCTGAAAATGTCTCCCAACAAGAGGTAGAAAAGGGGGGAAAAAGAAGATTTCAAAATGAAATCTATATGCATGTGTTTTATGGACATGCAACAATAAGCAGCAAAACTGTGTGTTTCCATTAATCCGGAAAGAAAGCATGAGTGAATGCAACTGTTTAGTTGCTGGGAGGGATGCTTACCTCAGCTTTGTTTATAAGAATGAAAAACTAGAAATAATTTACCCGTGTGTCAATAGGTGTGAACTTAAATTATAAGACATTCATATAATGGAATTGTAGAGTAGGCATTAAAAACGAAGTCAATGTTTATTGGTATTAGAAGGTATTCATGATACATAATAATAAAAAGGAGGATACAAGCCAAGCTTGATGCCATTTTTGTAAAATAATAATCATCATAATAGTAGCGATAAGGTCTCTATATTCAACACATGAATGTTGAAGAGAAAGAAACAAATGAAATATAATAGTAGTTGCCTCCTGGAATGCCTGGGTGGCTCAGTTGGTTAAGCATCTGCCTTCGGCTCAGGTCCTGATCTGGGGCTCCTATGATTGAGCCCCATGTCTGCCTCCCTGTTCAGCTCTCTGCTTCTTCCCCTCCCTCCGCCCCTCCCCCCAACTTGGGCTCTCTCTCTCTCTCTCTCTCAAATAAATAAATAAAATAATTTTAATAATGTAGTTGTCTCCTTCTCCGAAAGGGGCAATGTGAGTGATTTTTATTTTCGTCTGTGTGTCTGATTCTCCTTAAAAAAATATTTTCATATAGTTAAAATAATAAGAAGAGGGGGGAAAAAAGGAATTGATATAGATCCTAGGAGATAAATGAAGAGGAGCCGCGCCAGCGCAGGCTTCCTCTGTGATGTCTCTTTAGATGTCCATAGGCTCCTATTCCAGTAATGACTGTCTGCTGGAAAAAAAAAAAAAATCCTAATCATGCCACTAATGAAAGTATTTTGGTGGCAAATGTTTTTAGTTTAGTAAACTAAGATGGCAGTCGTGGAAGCCCCCAGTGTGTGTTTGCATTTGGGTGGGGAGGGCTTTGCCAAGTTTGTGAACACTCCAAGCTTGGGCAAGTTTTTCTTTCTTTTGTCTTTCCTCTCCCTTCCCTGCAGGAGGGAGGAAGCTTTTGTTTTGGCCACCAGCTATGTCTTTCTCAGTGGGTGTCTGTTAAGAGACTGCAGCAGGAAGGTGGTGATTAGTGGAAGTGGCTCTGTTTGGGACTGAAGATTTGTGCCCCCCCCCCCCAGGATTCATATGTTGGAGCCCTAACAACCCCCGCCCCCCGTGTTTGCAGATGGGCCTCCAAAGAAGTAAGTATAGCTAAATGAGGTCATAAGGGTGAGGCCTTGATCGGATAGGATCCGTGTCCTTCTAAGCTTACTGTGTGTGTGTATGTGTGTGTGAGATTGCACGTATGCATGCATACGCCCCTGCAACCGAGGAAGGGTCCTGTGAGAGCCCAGTGAGGATGCAGCCCTCTGAAAGTCCAGAAGGCAGGTCTCACCAGACAACAAATTAGCAGCACATTGATCTTGGGTTTCCTAGTCTCCAAACTGTGAGCACTAAATTTCCACTGTTTAAACCACCTAGTCAGTAGTATTCTAGGTGACCCTGCATCCGTTCTGGCTGCCTCTCTCTCCAAGACGCTGAGATCTCTCCTGGCCTGAAGGCAGAGACCATTATTCCTGATCAACACTTGAGATGTCTGGACCCTCATCCCCTGTGTAGCGCCCTCTTCACCTGATTCCTTTATTAAAAAAAGATTTATTTATTTATTTGGGGGGGGGGGGAGGGAGGGAGAACATGAGCAGGGGGAGGGGCAAAGGGAGAGCAAGTAGACTCCCGATGTGGGGCTGGGTCTCAGGGTCCTGAGATTGGTAACCTGAGCCAAAAGCAGGAGTTGGCTTCCTAACTGACTGTGCCCCCACCAGACACCCCTCACGTTGATTCTTTGAGTCTCCTTTTCTTCATGCCAAGAGCATTCCAACAAATGAAACTGAGCATTCTCACTGCTGCCTTGTTCTGCTAACGCTGGACTCTCTACCTGGGGTCCTGGGCTGTCATCCCCTTTCTGCCCCTTCCCCCTGCCCACACAAGTCTCTTCCTGCTCCTGCCTCATAATCATCACAAGGTGTGTGTGTAGGCTGAGAAAATTAAGGCCATTCCACCTCAAGTTTAGCATTAGCACAAGTACAGCCACCTTAGGCCCCTGTGAATAAGAGGTGAACTTTACAGGAAAAACTGCAGAATGTCCTCGGCAGGGAATCCCATATCAGAAAGACAACAGAGCTCAGAATGCCCTAGGCAGAGAAACCTGTATCAGATCTTAAGAAACTCCCCCACCCTTTCCCCCATATTGGAATGAAAAAAAAAAAAATTCCTCTACCCCTTCTGAAAATCCCCTAGACCAGCCATAAAAAACCCAGCTGTAACCCACTTCAGGGTCCAAGCCCCTGCTCTGCTGTGTGGAGTATACTTGGACCCAAGCTCGAGCTTGTAAATAAACCCTCATGTACCTGCGTCGGTGTCGGCTCCTTGGTGGTTTCTTGGATTCATAATCTTGGGCACAACAGTGTGTGTGCCTGTGTCATTCAATGGGCCCTTGAGTGGGTCTGTTCCCTACCAGGAAATGTGTCTTATCCTTCATTTTGATGTTGTTTTGGAATCTAGGTGAGGTTTGGTGGTGTGAGGTCTGGGGCCGTCGACCAAGAAAGAATTCTTGAGGCACCTTTGGTGCAAAATGGTGGTTTTATTAAAGCACTGGGACAGAACCCATGAGTAGGAAGAGCTGCTGCCCAAGGGTTGTGAGGAGTGTCTGATTAGGAGGAGAAGTGAGGCTTTCAAAAGAATTTCTGTATGCTAAAAAACCCCTACAGGGCAGCCCTGGTGGCACAGCGGTTTGGCGCTGCCTGCAGCCTGGGGTGTGATCCTGGAGACCTGGGGTCCAGTCCCACATCGGGCTCCCTGCATGGAGCCTGCTTCTCCCTCTGTCTGTGTCTCTGCCCCTCTCTCTTTGAATAAATAAATAAAATCTTTAAAAAATAAAAATAAAAATAAAAATAAAAATAAAAAACCCCTACAAGATATCGGAGGCCTTGCCATTGTTGAGTTAAAGTTGTTTTTCCCTGTAATAAAGCATTAACATTAAGATAGTTGGGAGCTTCCTTCTGGAAGTTAGGTTACTGATAAGAATGCTTTTTTCCTTGTAAATCACTAAAACATTTTGTAAATTGAGGGAGACTCACGTCTATAGGACTATAATCTCTATAAATTAACTATTTGTTTTTCCTTTCTCTTAGCTTTAGGGTAGCCAGGAGTGCCTGAGTAATGTCACACATACCCAACCTGGGCCGAGGTTGGGGGGTGGAGGTGGATAGGTGGGTGAGGGATATCAGCTTGTGCTTTGTCCTCAGCTAGCCTTCTGTTCCCTCATCAGTTGTATCCCCAGCACCTAGAAAAGTTAGGCACATAAGATGCACCCATTAAATATCTGTTGTAGAATAAATGAATGAAGAGGAATGAGTAACATAGGAGTGCCTGGCCCCTAACAACCCCAGATTCTTGGACCTTCTGAAATAATCTAATGCAGTTTCCAAAACTCATTGCTTTCTGGATCCCTCAACACTCTTAAAAATTATGGAGGACCCCAAAGTGTATGTTTGTGTGATTAGATCTATCATTAGTTACCATATTAGAAACCAAAGCTAACAATTTTTAAAGTATTTATTTAAAATCCATTTAAAAACAGTAATAGGCCCATGAAATGCTCAGAGAGGGTATGTCAGTTGCCCAAGATCACACAGTAGGCCAGTAGCAGAAACTGGGATTCAAACCCCGAGTTAGGGTTTGAGTTTTGGCTGAGTCCATTATTCACATTCTCAGAGCATAACTAAACGCTTGTGAGTTGAAAAAAGGAGAAGAGGTTAGGTTTCTCCCAAAATGTGGGCTTCCTTCAGAGTTGATAGAGGGTAGGAATACCCCAGCAGGTCAAAGAAGAGCTGAAGGGTCAGAACTGGCCCAAGTTGGAGGTGAATCTTGGTGGATTTCCCTCAGACTTCATAAGAGATGCTTTGAGGCCAATCCACCAAAAATCAAATCCATGATATGTAGTTCTCTGAAAAATCAAGTTGCTAATGACCAGTTGCTCAAATTAGTCAAATTTTCCAATTTTCCAAATCTCATTTAAGGAAGATTCTCATCGAATATAGTTAATGAATATCAGTATACTCCTCCTGAATATAGTCAATGACTACATTCTTCTACATATGGTATTTTAATATGCTCACTGATAGTACTCAATGAATTTATACTTCTTGAATACTCTTACCCCCAAATTTATTCAAGATATTTTAATTATATTCAAGATTCTAAGATAGTCAAGAATATATTTTTCATTAGAAGATAGTTATAAGAAAGCTAAATAGCTCCCATGATATTTAGCTTTAGACAAATTGAGCTGGAAATGCTGCTGAGAATATATTCAAGACCAATTTATTAAGCAGATCATATTCATAGTCATTGGAAATCTTTAAGAAAGCCAGTCTTCAAAGCATGTTTGGCAAATACAGCAAGCTGATGAGTTGGTGGTCTGGCTGTTAGCATGTGTCAGGCCAAGGCCTCTTGTGCCCATCTGGGGCCATACATCTCTCAATTCTGTGGGAGATACAGGAGGAAGAAGTCCTATTACAAGACTATGAGTCATGTCTGGACCCTCAGAGGATAAGAAAACATTGTGTCCCCAAACACTAACTGGACCCACTGGTCACCTTTTTGAGAGGGAAAAACACAGAAGAGAAAAAGAGAAAGAGGGACTCATGTGGGCTGCATCATACAGCCGAGGACTTTGTAGGCATTATTTCTCTTAATCAACCCAAAGTTATGAAAATTATCCCTTTTGCTAATGAGGACATTGAGCCTCAGACATGTGAAGTGACTGGTCCAACATCATCTAGTTATTCAAGGTCAGAGTGCAGGTGTGAACTCGGGCAGAATGGATGTGAACTCAGGCAAAGTGGGGATGTGAACTCAGGTAGTATGGGGATGTAAACTCAGGTGGAGGGCAGCCTGGGTGGCTCAGCGGTTTAGCACTTGCCTTTGGCCCAGGGCATGATCCTGGAGTCCCAGTATCGAGTCCCACGTCGGGCTCCCCGCATGGAGCCTGCTTCTCCCTCTGCCTGTGTCTCTGCCTCTTTCTCTCTGGATCTCTCATGAATAAATAAATAAAATATTTTTAAAAAAGATAAACTCAGGTGGAGTGGGGAGGTGAACTCAGGTGGAGTGGGGAGGTGAACTCAGGAAGTATGGGAATGTAAACTCAGGTGGAGTGGGGAGGTGAACTCAGGCGGAGTGGTAAGGTGAACTCAGGCGGAGTGGGGATGTGAACTCAGGTAGTATGGGGATGTGAAGTCAGGCAGAGTGGGGATGTGAACTCAGGTAGTATGGGGATGTAAAGTCAGGTGGAGTGGGGAGGTGAACTCAGGTAGTATGGGGATGTAAAGGCAGGTGGAGTGGGGAGGTGAACTCAGATGGAGTGGGGATTTGCACTTGGGCAGACTATGCGTTTGGACTCAGACAGTGAGATTTCAGAACTAGAGGTCTGTGCCATTGGACTATATATTCTCCCACGAAGATGAAAGCGAATCGGTGAACAGAGAAACAGACATCGGAGGTGCAGGGCTTTGCAGCGAAGGAATCTGGGAGCTGTAATGGGATTTGATGGCATGTCCATTGGATGTTGGACGAACCAAGAGAGGAAGCAGGATAAGGAACTATGAATCCCATGGACAAGCCCCCTTTCCCTTCTCTTTGCCATGTAGAAATGAAAATGATAGAAATTCTGATGATCTCCTGGTCTATTTGTTTTCCCGTAGTCATGTGTCCCATAGTCACTTAGAGCTTGGATCCAGCTATATTATGTTCCCTGAAATAAAAAAAGCTAAGCACAAAGAACCATGAGAGAGGAACACTAGCCACTGGCATAGAAGCTTGCACAGCTTCCAGCAGAAACTTTATAGAACTTTTCCAAAATACTCACTCCATTCTTTCCAGGAGAAAAAAAAGCCCTTTAATTTTGTTCTTTATTATCCAAGTAAGATGCACACTGCATGCATATTGCTGATAAACAAACAGACAAGATACATGTAAGCTAAAATACTAAAATAAAAATCACCAATAAATCTTCCCTCCCCTACTCCAAAAAAATCATTGTTAATAATGGATATATTTTTCCCAGGGCTGTTGTTTCTATGCAATTTTCAAATGGGATCATATTGCACATGTTATTTTGTAACCTGAATGTATTTGTAACCCTGAACGTATTATGATCATATTCATAAGAGCCACTTCACATCATTTTTATTAATTGCAGATTTGTTTTTTTTTTTTAATTTTTATTTATTTATGATAGTCACAGAGAGAGAAAGAAAGAGAGGCAGAGACATAGGCAGAGGGAGAAGCAGGCTCCATGCACTGGGAGCCCGATGTGGGATTCGATCCCGGGTCTCCAGGATCGCGCCCTGGGCCAAAGGCAGGCGCCAAACCGCTGCGCCACCCAGGGATCCCTTAATTGCAGATTTGTGATTGTTGATGACTTTATTCCCTGTCCCCAAAGAGGTGAGAGATGGGGAAACATTTTGGGCCTACCCAGGGTGCGGCTTGCCAAATCAGGGACCCTCAGATGGGACATTAGAGGGCTTTACTGGATGGGTCTTTAAGCCACCTGCAGTCTCCCCTTGGCTAGTCAGGGCTCAGGAGCCTTCTGATGGGGAAAATCTGGGGAGCCCTTGCAATAATATTCCACCAATGTCGTGAGGCTGTGAGCAAGTGCCCTCACTTTCTTAGGCTCCTCTGTTGAAAGGGGCTGTTTTGAGAATTGTATGTAATAAGACTGTTGGGTGCCCACACAGGACCTGCTCCTTCTCCCTCTGAGCTCTGTGGATCTAACACAGACACTTCCATTGACACTGGAGGGTCTGCAGAGCCCTCCCAAGGACAATGGAATTTAGTGGTGTTGTTCCTCCAAGACAATAACGTTTGGCAGGGCACAGCAGAACTTGGCAGGACTGCGTGACTGGGCTCCTCTGAATGGCAGGAATTTGGCCCCGGTGCCCTGGGCCTCAGCATTCTTTTTTTCCCCATGGGCTGGCTTTCCTACCCCCAAGTCTCCCTCTTCTGCTTCTGGCTTGGTGTCCTTTGCGGCTCCCAGCTGTGTCTTTTTGCAGAGACCCAGAGAGGACAGGCTCAATGCAGTGGATGTACTGCTGGTGATAATGGGAAGTTGGTGAAGCCCTTGGGTGGTGACCTGAGGCTGGACAACCTTTTCCTCAATGTCATTTAGCATTTGAGAATAATTGCAAAGAACAGGCATCCTCCAAGTAGTCATTTTCCTATGCAAGAGAGACTCCTCCAACAATAACTTATTTCTAGCCAGTTAGTGAGATAATGTATATGTAAAAACCTCACCCCAGTGCACATAGGAAGCATTGCATATGTGCTATTCCTATGCTTATGGTCACTTTTAAAGACATAGAAAGCATGAGGATCCTGCATCTGGGCAATGGTGGGGAGGGAGTCTGAGGCCCTCTCTCCACTCCCACTCCTTGGGCAGGGTGCATGCCAGGGAGTATTTTCATACCCCCTCACTGCCTGAAGACAGCCAGGGTGTCACCAGGCAGATAAATGTGCTCATCCTCTCCTGCTAAAATTGGCACGTCCGGCGTGGAGTTTCGATGATTTATTTACCAGTGACAGTTCTGCTCTGGGGTGGAAGTGCCCTGGTTTGCGGAGTGGTTCATTCATTTGTCTTTGTTGGCAGTGCAGGCCCGTGGGATCCCCATCTCAGCTCCCACCAATGCCTTATTCCTTCCATATATTGCTGCTCTCATTGAGGCGGGGAAGATAAGGGGTTCGTGGTGTGCTTGCCTTCCCACCTGCAGAAGCACCCTCTTGGGTCTGCTTTGGGTGGGAGTGGTCCCTCGGGATGGTGCTGGAGGTGGAAAGTATATGTGGCATTAGAGAAACCACATCTTACAATCATGGACCTTTTTAAGATGCCACGGGGAGTCAGATTGCTCTGGGCTCAAATGCTGTCTCTGCTGTTTATTAGTTGTGTGGCCTCAAGCAAATGGCCTGACCTCTCTGATCCTTGAATTCCTCATCTGTTATGAGGGAATAATAACCCCCATTTCCTGCTCTCTTGTGAGGATAGAATACGTAAAGCACCTGACACATAGTAAAGTGAGCCTGACATATGTAGGAAGCTCTTAATAAAAGGCAGCAATTATTCCTATCTTCATATCCTCATTATTATTCCCCTGGGCTCAGAGCTGGTCCCTGGAGAAGAGGGAGTGTGTTCCCTTTACGCTTTTGACATACCAGAGGGGGAAGCAACTTCTAGGAAAAGCCAGACAGCTGGGATGAAGGTCTGACTCCCTATGCTTTCTCTGTGTGAGATCTTGAGGGAAGGTACTCTGAGCCTCTGTGTTCCCATCTGTAAAATGGAAAGTAACTGGCTTCAAGGGCATTCTGTGAAGATCAACTTTCTTCTACCTTCATTACTTGCAAAATGCTTTAAGATTTACAAAGGGTCGTGATAGTCATTATCTGATAACAGATTTTCATCCGAGATACTCCAGCCCCAGGGATGGAACATAAACCCCGATTCATGAATAGAGAAACCAGGGCTCAGGGAAGGACAGCAAATGATACTGTCCCAACTCATATTCATTCACTTAACCAATATTTATGGAGTGCTTACTGCACACCAGCTACTGTTTGAGGTGCTTCAGATACGTTGATGAGCAAGACAGGCAAAAATCCCTGTCTTCACAGAGCTTACATTCTAGGGGTGCGACATGGATGGAAAAAAAATGGAAATAATAAATACATTATTTGTGTAACGTGTTAGAAAGTGGCAAGTCTTGTGGAAAAAATATATCATGACAGGAGGCTCAAGAATGATGGATGAAGGAGGGTGGGCTGCAGTTTTAAAGAGGGTGTTCAGGATGAGCCTCATTGAGAAGGTGACAGCTAAGCAAACGCTTGAAGGAGATGAGAGTGTCAGCCAAGCAGATGAAGGAAGAGAATTCCAGGCAGAGAGAATAGCATGTGCAAAGGCCCAGAGGTGGCAGCGTGCCTGGGGTATTCACAGAACAGAGAGGGGTAGAGTGGGGAAAGTGGAAAAGGATGAGGTTGGAGGGACACAGAGGTAATGCAATGTGCATGCAGAGAGAATCCTTTAGGGCTTTGTAGGCATAATAAGGACTGAATGAATTAAGGAGTTATAGGAGGGTTTGAATAAAGTTGAGCCAACGGTCTGAGAAATATTTTTCCCAGGATCACTCTGGCTATTGTGGGTGAATTGACTGTGGGGTGTCCATCAGTGGATGGATGTATAAACAAAATGCGGTCTATCCATGCAGTAATATATTACCATATAGCCATTAAAAGGAATGAAGTTCTGACACATGGGTGGATGAAACTCGAAGACATGATGCTAAGCGAGAGAAGTCAGACACAAAGGGACAAATATTGTATGATTTCGCTTTTACGAGCTGTCCAGGGTAAGCGCACTCACAGAGATGGAAAGTAGGTTAGAGATTACGAGGGACTGGGGAAGGGAGGAATAGGGAGTTATTGCTTAATGCCTGCGCAGTTCTGTTCGCAGTCATGAAAAGGTTTTGGAAATAGACAGTAGCGATGGTTGCACAAATTGTGACTGTCATTAATGCCACTGAATCGTGTACTTGCACAAAGGGTGAAATGGCAAATTTTATTACATGTTTTATTTACCACCATGAGAGTATTTTCAAAAGACTGGTTGTAGGGACGAGAGTGGAAGTGGCCTCTGCTGTAATGTCCATGGGCTCAGATCAAGGTGGAGGTGGAGAAGAGGTGAGAGGTACTCAGATGCCAGATATGCTTGGGAGTTATGGATTTCCTGAAAAGTTGCAGGTAGAGCTATTGATTCCCAGTACCATGTTGGAAACTGGGTCTCCAGAACCTTCCCGAGGACCCCAGGATCACACAGCAAGTGTGTTGTACTCACTGCGGGTCATGCTCTTCCAGCTGCCTGCAAGGTTTCCTGCTCCTGGTCACCCTGCCAGGACTGGGAGGTGGATTCCTCTGGTCCTTCGGGGCACATGGTGGTAACTATGTAGAGTGGATGTTCTGGGCTGGAGCCCTGATGGACGTCAGCCACCCCTCAACCACCGTCACATCCTGGGCTGGCACCAACGGTCCTGCCCTGGTGGTTCAGCTATGAGTTGGCAGGTCCCTTCTGTTTGTTGCATCACTCTGTTGTTGTCTAGGAGATGAGCTGCAAGGTCATGAGCCCAGATTAGGAACTAGGTGGAGCTAGGTGGAGCAGATGAACTCATGAGCAACACTGTTGCTGTTTGCAAGGGGGACCTTAGTAACCGGCCACAGAGAGATTGGCCCAAATCTTCCTCCTCTCGATTTCGGGCACCATAGACATAGTCCTGGGGAACTCAGCATGGGTTATGGTCTCAGACAGTCCTGGGTTCAGATTCCAGCCCTGCCTCTTACTTCCTGTGTGACTTTGGGCAGATTGCTTCTCTTCTCTGATTCCCTATTTCTTCCAGTTGGGATGATACTACCCAACTCTGGGACTTCTTAAGGTTAAGGGATAAGTAGATGAATGAGTGTTGTAAAGTGACCACAGCTAGACAAACAAGGACTCATAAGACAGAGGACATCAGCATATGGACAATGCCTGGTGACAGGTTGACAAGGAGGGGTGTATATGATGCCATGTTCTGAAGAGGCAGAGAAAGGGAGAGAGCCGTTTGCAAGAAGAGGTACTGAGTTCTTTTTTGCACAGGTGGAGCTTGAGAAGTCCCTGCATGGAAATGCCCAGGAGGCATTTGGAGCTCAGGAGAGTTGATCTGGGCCAGAAAGAGGGACTGGGTGTGCTAGCTTAGACAAGATGGCTTAGTGGAGCAATGGGATGTGTGATGATCCCAGGGAAAGCATGGGGGAGCTTAGGACAGGGTTCCCAGCACCACTGCATTCATGGGATGGTTCTAGGAGACAGGATCAAAGAAAGAGGTGGGGGGATTTGCCCAGTGGTCACAGGAGTCAGTCGTTGAGCTGGACTGGATGTCCAGGTGTCCCCTTACAGGAGGCAGGGGAGATGCTGCTTGGCCCATCATCTCTCCCTCTCTTTCTGTCTGTCCCTCTCTCTCACTCACTATGATAGCAGCTGGCGATTGTCATTTTCAAGTGAAAGAAATAGACTTTAACTAATTTAGGGGAAAAGGATGTGGTATAGCTCGTATAATTGAAAGGAAAGCTAAGCATTGAACCCCAGGAAGGACAGGAATGGGGCTGCTCCAGGGATCTAGAAAGTAAGAAAAATGAACATCTCTTCAGGGTACTGTCACTGGGATGAATCAGATTCAGCTATTTTCCATCCTTGAGTCTCTGCAAAAAGTTTCAAATTCCCATGAGAGAAGCCCTGATGGCTTTAGCTTGGGATGGGGCTCTTTGATGGAAAATCCCCATGAAGCCACACATAACAGTGAGGATACCCCAAAGATATACGAAAGGGCCCCAGATGCTGCCAGGTGGAAGCCATTGGTGCGCACCCCCGGGGCCTGCACGGAGGCTCTCTGGGGTTTCTGCAACAGGGCTCAAAGGGCATCCCTGCAGGAGGTAAGACTTGAACACAGATGAATGGGATTGGCCACCTGATTCATTCATCACTGCCCACTTACGCCTGGCAGGATCCCAAAGGGATGCGACAGCATGTGGGACCGGAGAGCTTTAATGAGAGGAGGAAGAGCAAAACAAGACCCTCGCCATTCAGACTAGTAATTAGGGATGCAAGCAGGGGATAGGGGAAGGTGTCCACACTGCCTGGCTTTTTATATACCAGGAATTGCTCTAAGTATTTTACATATCTCAACTCATTTATTCCTCACCACATCTCGACAAAGCACCACATCTCTACTCCTTCCTCACCTCTATGGTGTTGCCCGTGAGCCCAAGGCACAGAGAAGTTAAGACATTTGCCCAGGGTCACCCAGCTAGTAAACGATGGAGCAGAATTCAAACTAGGGCAGTCCTGCTCTGCAGTGTGTATGCGTAATCATTTCACTCTACGGCCCTGCAAATCCCATGTCGTAGGAGAGGAAGAGAAATCTGTGTCAGGTGATCTGTTCCATCAAAGTGTCCCTTATGAGAATCAAATCCTGGATTTAACCACTCAGTTTGCCTTTTTTGTCTCAAAGTCAATATATTCTCTCTGCAGAATATTTGGAAAACCCAGAAATGCACAAAGGAAAAAAATAACTTGAACACCACCTTTTTTAGAAAAATAACAATTAAAAAATATTTTATTTATTTATTCATGAGAGACACAGAGAGAGAAGAAGGCAGAGACACAGGCAGAAGGAGAAGCAGGCTCCATGCAGGGAGCCTGACGTGGGACTCGACCCCGGGTCTCCAGGATCACGCCCCGGGCTAAAGGTGGCCCTAAACCGCTGAGCCATCCGGGCTGCCCGAAAAATAACAACTTTTATGCAAATTTGTAACAACTACATAACTAAAATGCAGCTGTGATTTTATATTTCTTGTAAATAGATGATCATACACACTGATTAGCTGAGGCCAACTTTTCC
Organism: Vulpes vulpes; assembly: GCF_048418805.1. Taxonomy (NCBI): domain Eukaryota; kingdom Metazoa; phylum Chordata; class Mammalia; order Carnivora; family Canidae; genus Vulpes; species Vulpes vulpes. The sequence continues at coordinate 15,499,783 of NC_132789.1, read as the reverse complement.
CTTGTCCTATTGCTGTGACACTAAATCGTTTTTAGGAGCATAATAGTTAATGGCTGCATACTTTTTCCCCTCGTATGGAAGTACCCTCATTTGTCCAACTAACCCGTGTAGTGGAGCCGTATTGTCATTTCCAATTCTCTGTGAGTATAAATGCAGCAGGCATTGCTGGTGGTCTGCTCAGAGTTCTTCTGCGTCTTTAACTGTCTGTGCACCCTCCCCGCCTCTGCTTCTGGGTGGGTTTGCATCTGTGACTCTTCTTTGAAGAACCCCTCTGGGGCTCCTAGAACCACTTTGCTCACAGGGTCAAAGTGTCTGCATCCCCCACTTCCATCCCGAGGGCAGACCGTAGCCAATGAGCATTGGCGTGGAAGACTTAAAGCCCAGATTCCTTGACTGGGTTGGAACACATTCTGATCCGCTCTCCACTCCTTTGCAGGGCTGCTGAGCAACAGCATGCAGCAGAAGCGATGTCTTGCCATTTTCAAGGCTGGATCACAAAAGACATGACAGGCATGCCTCTCTCTTACGTCGTCTCTGGGATTACTTGCTCCGAGGGAAGCTAGTGGCCGAGTCATGAGGACACTCAACCAGCCCCCTGGAGAGGCCCACGTGGTGAGGGACAGCCGGGAGAGTGAGCTCGGAGGCAGACCCTGCAGCCCTAGTCAGGCCTCCAGATGACTGGAACCCTGGCTGACGTCTTGACTCAACGTAATGAGGCACTCAGACCAGAACCACTCAGCTGAATTCCTGAGACCTAGAAACTGTGCCATAATATTTATTATTTTTGGTCAGTACGTTTTAGGGCTCATTTGTTATGCAACAAGAGCTGGCGGCTACACTTCCCTTTTGCAGGTTCACGATGCACCCTGGCAGGCCAAAGGAGGGTGTCGAAGCTGCTCTATCCTGGCACTTTCCAAAACTGTTTGATTATAGAGCCCACCCCACTCCCCTTTCTTCTGATGGAACTCACTTTGGGAGCTGCCAATCCAGTGTGAAATCTGGGACATATCCAGCAATTCTCAATTTCTGTCGGTTCTGCAAAGACATTATTTGTCCTCCAACAACGGTGTCTGTGCTGGCTCAGATCTGAGGGTCTGGCGGGCGTGTGTGCATGCACGAGCATGCACAGCTATCGGCAGTAAGCCCTGTCATCCTGTCTGCCGTGGGTTTTATAAGCTGTCACTGTCAGAACCACAACAGGCCAGTCTGTCATGCATCTCTGACACTGCACGAACAGGCATAGGAAAAATGAAATCATCCCGTGATATCAGGTCACTCACGAGGCCTCGTTTCCAAGACAGCTGGCCTTTGCCTCTCCTCTGCTCTCACTGCTCTCCTGAGCTGCTGAGGTCACATCTTACTGTAGTTTGCAAACTTTTTGCTCATCTTCACAGCCACCCTCTGGAGGACAGGCAGGGTGGCAATGAATGAGTCCCACTTTAGAGATGAGGAAACAGAAGATTAAGGGTTCTGTTTTGCTTTGTTTTTTGTTTGTTTGTTTGTTTGTTTATTTGTTTGTTTGTTTGTTTTCCCAAGACACACATCTACTTGAACCCACGCATTATTCCCTTTGCCAGGAGCTCTTAATCCTTCCCACCCCTCCTGCTCCCTGGGTCAGGTAACACAGTGCAACTGCACCTGTCTGCCTGAGTCTCTTTCTTTTTTGTTTCTCTCTTTTTTTTCTGCCTGTGTTTCAAACTGTCTTAGCCACTCTGCCACTCCCACCTGTGGGGCCTTGGGCAGATTTCTGGATCATTGCAGTTTGGCTACAGATTAAATGGAACAATGGATGTGAGGAGCATGTAATAAATATTCAATAACACTATTATTATTAATACTAATCCTTCGGGTTTCAGCTCTGACATCATTTCTTCCAGGAAGCCCCTGGTCACCATTCCCACTGTATCTGGGCAGAGTCTAAGCCTGCTCTGGGCTCCTGCTGAGCGGCTTCAGTCTCCAGTGGTCCCTAACCCTGGCTGCAAATTAGAATCCCCTGGGGAGCTTTTAAAATATATCTCTGCCCGGGCTTCATCCCAGACTAATAATATCAGAATTTCTCGAAGTATTTCTAGAGCATGAGCTTACCCTTGTTCTTCTCTTGGGCCAGTGAGGGTGCCTAGAGGCTGGGTGTCTGGGCTTCAGCCTAGGAGAGAGTCCCCATACTTCCATTTGGGGCCTGGATGGGGAAAAGTGTGAACCCAGGCAAGCAACATTGCCCACCTGTGTCTGTCCTCAGTTTCCAAGTCTTCCAGGGAGGAAAATGCTATAGTCTACCATTAGCATGTTCTTGGCCCCTTCCTTCCCACACTGTTCTCTTTATTTTTTTTTTCACTGTTCTCTTTTTTCTTTTGAAAAAGAAAAAGAAAAAAGAAAAAAAAGAACACTTTCAATGGTTTTGCAGGATAACCAACAACAACGGTGATGACAATAGCTGATATTCTGAGAACCCGCTTTGCCCTAGGGACTGTGCTGACAGCTGAGGGGCTACAGCCATCCTCCTCTTTTCGTTAAACATGACATAATTCAGATCTCAAAGTTGCATTGACAGGTTTCTCCTACAGTACAATACAGGTTCATTCCTGGGCAGGAGGTGGGCTTGGCCACTGAGATTATGGAGATGTGGTGTCACAGTTACCTCTAGACCTTTAAAATCCCTTCCAATGTCCCTAATTTCTGCGTTTCTTCTCTGAGATGGAGACACTGGGGCCTGGGAAGCAGCTGGGAAAATGTCCAGTGGCTCAGTAACCCACCGTGGGTCCCTGGATGACCCTGGACTCAGTTTTTCAGGAGGGACCCTCCACTCCTTACTTACTATGGTCCTACCCTGTGTTGGCACCTGTGGGCTAAGCACCACATACACACACATTTATTCCTCATCTTAGCCCCAAATCAACATCATCCACTTTTGTGAATAAAGAAATGTACACTTGACGGGATGAGCACTGGGTGTTTTTCTGTATGTTGGTAAATTGAACACCAATAAAAGTTAATTAAAAAAAAAAAAAAAAGAAATGAACACTTGCAGAGGTCAAGGGACAAAGTCACATGCAGTGGTGAGCAGCAGTGCCGGGGTCAGAACTCAGATCTCTGTTGGTCCCCCTGCTTCCTGATCTCAGAGCCCATGCTCAGTACTACCCTGGGACCTGCTATTTTCTTTACTTACTCACTTACTGCCTGGTACCCCACTACCCCCACGAGGGCAGATTCCTACATCTGTCTAGTTCTCCAGTATCTAGTGCTGTACCTGATACAGGGTAGGCTGGGCAGGGCAGAGTAATATTCAAATCTTTGACAACTGAGAGGCCCAGGGCACTGACTATTCAGAATAGCCACTGGTCCAAAGGCAGCTGCCTATTCTCAGAGGGACTGGCAGGGCAGGGGAGGTATCTATATTTTAGAATGTAACTTTTATTATTATTCAGTCATGGCCAGGCTGAACGACCAAGAGAGATGTTTGCTATTCAAAGAACAGCCTGTAGGGGCACCTACCTGGGTGGCTCAGTGGTTGAGCATCTACCTTTGGCTCAGGTCGTGATCCCGGGTCCTGGGATCGAGTCCTGCATCAAGCTCCCCATAGGGAGCCTGCTTCTCCCTCAGCCTGTGTCTCTGCCTCTCTCTATGTGTCTTTCATGAGTAAATGAATAAAATCTTAAAAAAAAAAAAAAGAAAAAGAAAAAATAGTGTTATACTCACAGATCCCAAGAGGAGAGGGCTTGCCACACCAGAGTCAGTTTAGAGGCAGACAGAATAGGCGGAAATATGAACAAGGAGCTTTTACTGTGGTTTCTGCAAGAATGAACAGGTGAGGCAGAGTAGGCAGGCTTAGGTTTGGCTTGTTTGAATAATTTCAGCCAGCGTTGGGGCACAGGGGCTGTCTCCTGGCATCTGGCACCTTACCTTGGATGATCAGGGCCGGTGGATAGTGGCTTGGAGAGTTAAGAGTATGATGAAGAATGCGGTTGAAGTGTGGGCTCTGGATTGGTTGATTTTCCCATGAAAAGTGTGCCTGCAGGTGAGTCCTTTACTATGTGGAGGAATTAGCCAAGCTGGAGAGGGGTGGCCCCTCCAGAGTCAGGAAGCCCTCAGGTGATCAAAGCATCAGAATAAAAAGACATGCTTAATACAGGCCAGGACAACGGGGTCACCTTGGAGGCTCAGGCGCTGTTATTTATCAAGTGATAAACACTGAAGTATTTCAATATTTGGACACCTGGAGTCCCGTACCTGTGCATGCAATTGAACTGATGAAAGGCAAGAAAGGTACTTGGTAATACACCGTGAATTGCTGAATTGGGGGCACTAAGCCTGGAGTCCTCCCCCCATCCTGTGTATCTCAGTTATCCCTGGAGAACGGCCATGGCAACGCTGTTGCACGTGGCTACCCTCCCCTTTCCCTCAGGAGCCTCCCAGGTAGCTCGTATCTGCTCGCACCCAGGAAGCCTGGAGCTGGGGGTCTGGTGCATTGACCCTGCTGCAGTCGGGGTGACTCAGCCAACCCTCAGCAACCAGGCAGCAGGTCCCACAGCCGGCCTTGAGCCTCCCACCCCTTCTGACAACTCCCGGGCTCAGGACAATGGGTGGGAAGGGACCTCCTGGCAGCCCCACACCCTGCCAGTTCCAGGTGTTGGCTCATTTAAGAGACAGTATTGATTTTCACATTATGATGCACAACTCGTGAGGCATGGGGTGGGGGTGTGGGGGGGGGGCGGAGGGAGAAGCCAGCCGCTGATTCCCGGAATTTATTTCGAGACACATTAATTTGTTTCTTCCCTTCAAGGTCAAATCAAGGCATCTCCATACATCACCATTGGCAGCTGCTGGCTGGCAGGCAGTTGGGAGGGGGCAGAGGTGGGCTGCGAATAAGACTTTCTGGGGAGCTGAGTCAAGGGAATGGGGTGGGGGGAGCAGGTCCCCGGCACCCCATGTTCCAGCATCATCAAGGAAGTGAGGGTTTAGGAATAATACCCTCTCCTGTGGCTGGAGATCTACAAAGGGCCCGGAGTCCTCTATTTTGACGACAAGGCTGTGTTTAAGCTGGAAGCTCCCAGAACTGAAAGGAGCCAGGTTTCTGGGGTTTGAGATCATGCATTTGGCCTAATTTTCCAGGGTGACCCACACTCACCATTCATTCGCTCAGTACATATTTATTCCTTGATGTGCCAAACATTGCACTTGGCACAGAAGACACAGAGGGTTCGCTGCCCTTAGCACTCGGGGGCTCACCATGCATAAGCCCAGAAGTGGCAAACATGGAAATAGTGGCTTTGTTTTGCTCCCTCTCGCAGCTACCCTCACAGTGTATAGACACGGATCTGACTCCCAGTACGACACATCATACGTGGTGGGTGCTTGGTAAGTATTTGTTGAACAAACATCACATGAGTAGGGATTTCTCCCTTTGACTTGAATGATTCCTCCTCCCACCCTTGAAAGCAGGGCAGTCAAGGTCAGTTTGGGTTTTTTTTTTTTTTTTTTTAAATTATTTTATTTATGATAGGCACACAGTGAGAGAGAGAGAGAGTGAGGCAGAGACACAGGCAGAGGGAGAAGCAGGCTCCATGCACCAGGAGCCCGACGTGGGATTCGATCCCGGGTCTCCAGGATCGCGCCCTGGGCCAAAGGCAGGCGCCAAACCGCTGCACCACCCAGGGATCCCTCAGTTTGGGTTTTTATGATTGCTATTTCTTCTGCTGCACAGATGCCCACGCTGTTATATGGTGTGCTGTGTGGGGACAAGGGTAAGCCAGAGAGGGTTCTGGCCACTCTGGGGGAGTCTGAGCTGAGACCCTAAAGATTTAGCCAGCGAAGAGGGTCAGAGAGTAATCGTGGAGAGAGAGAACAGTGTATCAAAAGTTCTGGTAGCAAGAGAAGACTTGTCTGGTTGGAGAAACAGGGGGGAAGGTAGGTGGGGCAAGAGGGTGAAGGTGGGGGGTTAAGGTAGGGTGGAGAGAGTTAGCCTGAGGATAGATCCCATAATGCCTTGCATGTCTCACAAAGAAGCTTGTACTCAGTCCTTCCAACAGTGGGGGATCATAAAAGGATATTAAAAGGGACATACCTTTAATGAGGGCTCATGTGTTTTCTACTGCCGATGAGGCCCCTCCCAACCCTACCCTTCCTTGCTCTCATCTTCAAGTCTGACAGGAGCACCCTCATCCCTCTCTGATAAACCATCATCCCTACCCCCACACCTCTGCAAAGCCCCAACTTGAAACACCATCTCTCTTTTCTTCCCACAAGGTGGACAAACTCCCTGAAGCCACCCTTAGATTTTCTTTGTTGAGAGAATGGCAGAGCAAGGTCCTATTTTATAGTAAGTCTGGAGTCGGATAGCCTGGACCCCTTGCTTACCAGGTGTGTGATTTAGGGCAGCGCCCTTAACCCTTCTGGGCCTCTGTTTCCTTATCTGTAGAGATGAGAGTTGAACATACCTCCTAGAATTGTGGACACATGAAGCCCTAACGTGGTGTCTGATACACACGAGGGAGTAAAGTGAGGGACAGGCCTGCTTTTATCTACCTGCTTGTGTAGGTAGGTCAGTGAGCTCCTATGGCCAGAAACTGTGGCTCATTGTTCACTCTATCCTTGGCTCTTGGCTCAGGACCCAGCAGGTAGGTGTTCAGGAAATATTCATTGACTTCTGCTATCATTTGGGGGTTTAGAGATGCCCTTGAAGATTTCTTTGCAGCCCAGAAACAAATATCCAGGTTCAAGCCCTGCCATTATCCTGTGACTTACCAAAGTCGCTGAGCATCAGCCTCCTTTTTTTTTTTTTTTTTTTAAGATTTTATTTATTTATTTATGAGAGAGAGAGAGAGAGAGACAGAGGCAGAGACACAGGCAGAGGGAGAAGCAGGCTCCATGCAGGGAGCCAGACGTGGGACTCGATCCCGGGTCTCCAGGATCATGCCCTGAGCCGAAGGCGGCGCTAAACCGCTGAGCCACCTGGACTGCCCAGCGTCAGCCTTCTTCATTGTAAAATGAAAATCTACTTCCTAGGTTGTCATGGGGGAACAAATGGAATTGGCTCCAGGGATAGAACATGTGGCCCTGTTTTGGTCAGTGAGATAAAAGGGGAAGTCTTCCAAGAGCTTCTGGAAAAGATCTTGCTCACTGATAAAAGAGAAAGCCAGATGAGATGACCTTTTTTTTTTTTTTTTTTTTTTTTTTAACTCCTGCCTTTTCTTCCTGTACATTGTCATAGGAAGATGAGATGATTGGAGCTGCTGCAGCCATCTTGCAAACAGGAGGACAGATCTTCTAGACTTGTCAGAGATAGCAGAGGAAAAAGATCTCTGGGCTTTGGTGGCATATGAACTGAATAAATAACTTGGAAATCACTCATCTCTAAACTTGTAAAGTTAGACAATAGATGTTTAGGTCACTTAACCCACTCTTTGTTGGGCATCACTATTTGTGGCCACAAGCATTCCTAATCGATACTGTGTCTCTAAGTGGTATAGCATTTAGCATTCCTCATCAAAAGAAGCACACAGGCTAAGAACATCAGCTCCTTTATTAGTATTATTTACTGTTATTCCCCCCCCTAAACAACAGCACAATTCAAATAACAATGACACACACATCCCGCTCATATACATAATACCACTAGCCTGCCTGCCAGCCTGTCTGGCCTTTGCTTGGTTCCTAGCGGAGCTGTTTGGAGACAGCCCCCTCTGTAAAAATCCCAAATTGGACATAGGAGGCACAAGAAAGGGGGGACTTTAGCCAGAGAATAAATGGGCATCCAGAGTCCTCAGGGAGTGCCAACTTGGGGACATGCTATATAAATGCTTGGATGAAGAGCAGAAGGCACTATTTTCATGTGGCTGTTGAGTAAATCCCATATATGGGGATGTAAGACCTATCTATAACCCTTTGCAGGCCAGGGCTGCTGAAATACAGTAGGGTGAGCTCTAGGCTCCAACCACCAAACCATGGGGCAGGCATGGAAAGTAGGAGCCCAGAACAGGAAACTGGGTGACAGGGAGGTCCCCAGAGAAGAGCAATCCTTGCATTTGCTGCAAAAGGCAGATACAGTGTGAAATGTTATGTCCCCTTTTATCTGTTTTGCAGCTATAGAATGTGCAACATTTTCATTATGATAAAAAAGGTAAAGAAAAAAATCTCCCAGCATTTTGGCCTAATGCAACTGAGCATGACCTGCCAATTGCGCCATCCTGTGGAAAAACCTAGAACTACACTATCCAGGGAGTCTGGTCAGTCCACCCCCACCCCTAACATTTTAGTCACACTAAATCTATGAATTCAGCTAAAGTAATGTACTCTGGAATCAGAGAAGCCTTGGGGTTGGGGAGGGAAAAAGATGGGTCGAGACTGGGTTCTCAGGAACAGGTGACTTCCTGGCTGTCTTGGGGAAGCTCATTGTTGAAGTTGCTCTCTCCAAATGGTGAGTAGGGAGGAACCTGGGGAGCTTCGATGATCAGCAGGCCTTCTGGGGAAAGTGAGGCAAATACTGTCACAGGATCCACCTCTGCGGGAAGCCTAGGAGAAGCACAAGATATTATCCATGTGTTATTATTATTATTATTTTTAAAGATTTTATTTATTTGAGAGAGAGTGAGAGGGAGAGAGCATGAGCTAGGTGAGGGGCAGTGGGAGAAGCAGACTCTCTGCTGAGCAGGGAGCCCGACGCCAGGCTCTATCCTGGGACCCTGGGATCATGACCTGAGTGGAAGGTAGCCACTTAAGTGACTGAGCCCCCAGGTGTCCTCCTTCATTATTTTTAATATAGCTTAAACATCCTTTTGTTCATTTGGAAGAAAATAGTTTTGACATGAGTTCAGGTTCTGAGGGCATCCACCCCTGGGTCTGAATCCCAGCTCTGCCCCTCGCTAACTGTGTGATCTTGGGAAGGTCACTCAATTGCTCTGAGTTTATGTCCTCATCTGCCAATGGTGGTAGCAGTGTAAACGTGTGTGGTATTTGAAGTGAGACAGAGTCTGAACAGGCTTTGCAAACAGTAAAATGGTGGTTCCAACAGTAATTTAAAAGATCGCCATGGCCCAGATGTCTGGTCTTTGGTTGAGGTTTCTACCCACATCTGCCCAGCTGTGGGCGGAAATGGCCAATACTACTGTCCTGTAATAGAACATAGGTAAGATGCTACAGCAGGTAACATGTTCTCATTTGCCATGTGTCTGCTTAACGTGCTTTACTACACAAGCATCACTGGCAAATTAACGACAGAACAGGCTGGCCACATGGGAACATTCTCTTATGCTTAGGATGAGCCTTGATTTGGGTCACAGCTGAAGTACCCCTTAACAGGTCATAATTGCTTTTTCCCCCAAACACATTTATAGGAAATGACCTGGCCGGAACTGTATAAAGAGCCCAGAACAGTTAATAGGTAGGAATGAATATGCCCGTTGCAGAGAACATTTAGCAAAGGCTTGGGGTACTCAAGTGGCAGGCTCAATGAGTGAGAGCCTCAAAGGGATTTCTGAATCCAACTCTGGTTCCAGTTCTGAAGCTATTTTTTATGAGTTTTTGATTGTTTTGGGTGAATGAGACAATCTGGGACCTGGCTCCTTCCACTAACTACCGGAATTGTGAGAACATGTTCATGGCTTCATTTGGATGCCATTATTAATAAAGATTATGAAAACTAGGACCTTCTGAGCACTTTCTATGTGCCAGGTACTTCACATGTGTATCATTTCATTTAATCGTTAACAATAATCCCACCAGGCAAGTTCTGTTACCGTCCCAATTTACAGACAAGGAAATTGAGGTCAGAGAGGTGAAGTGATTTGCCCAAAGTCACACTGCTGGTAAGAAGCAGATGGGAATGGAATTGGAATCTTGGTCTCCAAACTTAGAGTAGCTGATCATGATGTTCTAATACCTCCCCTGGTACCAGACTTTTTGGAAAAAAAAAAAAAGGAAAGCTAGAAGGGTCAATCAGCACAGATCTTTCCACTGGTCCAGGATGGCTTGGCTGTTAGAATTGCAGAAGTTTTGATGAAAGGACCAAGCAATGAGGCAAACCCATTCCTAGCCAGGGCAGGATCCTTCCTGAAAGGGGGTGGGAGGTTTCTGCTGTGAGTAGCAACATGTAGCCACATGAGCAGCATCTACCCAGGAGACTTACAGAGCCACAGAGATTAACGAGGGACCCGCTGGGAAGGAGGGAGGGGAAAGAGGGAGCTTGGGCAGATGCCAAGTCAAACTTCTGAAGCACAGAGGAGGCCTAAAGTCTGGACCTCCCTCCCACTGCTGGGGATGGGCCGACTCTGTTTAACTATTTGTAGGCTAACTGGTAGCACACCTGGTACGATGGGGCAGGGCAGCTGTGAGCCAGAGCATGGCCTTTGCAGGCAGGCAGACCTGAGTTCAAATTCTGATTCTTCCTGACTGTGTGACCTTGGGCTTTAGACCTAGCCTCTCTGAACCTATCTCCTTATAGGAAAAGTGGGTTAACGGTGTTCACCTCTTAAGGTAGTGCAAGAATTACACAGGATAATGAGAGAAAAAGGCTTGGCCCAACACCTGGTATTTAGTAAGTGCTCAATAAGTGTTAGCTTCTACATCGTTACTGCAGTCATGACTATTGAAGTGGGCACCTTGGTGGCTGTGTATATTTTAGCACAAGTGGTCGTATCACTGAACCGTAAAATGCCAGAACCCAAACGAATCTCCTTGATTGCTCAGGACAGTGCTCTCATATTACACCTAGGGAAACTGAGGTCCAGAGATGGGAATAGACTTGTTCAAGGTCTCTCACCAGATGACCTGTACATTGAACCTCCATGGTAGGAAGATTATTCCTCTTCCATTCTCTTTGAATCCTTCCATTTGCATCCAAAGGAACATCTCAACTAAGTGTTAACATGACTTTAACACCTTTAGCCTCTATCCCTTGCTATTTTCTGTTTTTAACAAAGAGAGGGCTGATCTAAGGCTTGGATCCTTTTAAGCAGACAATGCTATCTATTTAACTGCATTTTTCTTTCATTGGATTTGTTTTATGATTGCCCTCTTCAGCGAACATTTTAGCAAAGGGAATTTAACTTTCTCAAAAGTGATCTAATCAAAAAGAAAAGAAATCTTAAGCGAATAATAATATGGGAATATAAGCATATAAGGCAAAAAGTAGTTGAAGACGGTCTGTGAATGACTGCAGTATGGTCTCCCCTACCCAGGTAGGAAGGCCACGGCCTTTGAAAGTGGGGAGACCTGTGTTCAAATCCCAGATCTGGCTCATGACTAGCTGGGTGACTTTTGTGGAATTCCAAAATCCCATTGAACTTCAGTTTTTTCATCCACAAGGTGGGCTTAATAATACCCACTTCATAGGATTCTTTTAAAAGTGGAATAATATTAAACTAACCCCTTCTTTAAACCTAACTCCCTCTTCACATGGCTCTTGACACACTGCAGGTGTCAGTAAATGGCAGAACAGATATCTGGGAAGATGTGGAGCAAGGAGCTAAAGTTTGCTTTGGCTCTGAACATCTTCCATGGATGATTTCCTGCATCCCCTGCTTCCTGTCCTCTCATCCAAGTTGGGTGTGGAAAGACCCCATCGACACACAAGTCTTGCCCTGCCCCCAACCTGATCAGCAAATTCCAAGACCTCTCCTGCTCTCCCTCATCCGGTCAAAATGGCACCTTTCACATGGGGTTGGATGTGTTGGCAAGAATTTCCTAGCCGTGACAAAGGCAAACAGCTGTAGCATCCTGCCTGGGAGGAAATCTCCAAGGATCTCAGTCTGGCTGAAGGAGCTTCCCTGTCCTCTGATGACTAGAGTTTTTCCTGGGAGAGGGAATAGAGCCTCCTGAGTGTGGGCCAGGGCCATTCTTCGTGTCTAGAGTCTGGGCAGAGCCAGGGCATCCCAGAAGGTCCCAGCTGCTCTCATGTGACTCCAGCCTTGGAGAATTTTTAAATAACATTAGTCCCTACGGACTGAATGCTGAGTCTGGACCCCATGCTAAATGCTTTACACACATCCTCTCATTTGCCATCCCAACTCTGTCCACGAGGGAATCTGGGGACAGAAGCTCAGAGCAGTTGTTCCAAGGTATCTACTTTCTTTACCAAGGAACCAGGACTCCCTACACCCAGAGGAGCTTCAAAATACTTAGCAACTGGCACAACTAGACAATGACCAGCCAGAATGGATGGAAACATGCCATAGTGATGGAGGAGGGTGCTGGGGACCCCTTGCTGTTGGAATGTGGGAAGGTTCAGAGGGTCCTGGGGACAGGATCGGGATGCTGGGCTGGCAAGGGAGGGCACTTGGGGGTGCTCACGACAATGGCTAGTCTAATACTGTAACAAGTAGCTCAGCTCAGCTGCTGGACCCCAGCTGTGCCTTGAGCAGCTTTAGGCATTTCTATCTAGTCAAGTCACCCCAGCAAGCTGCTTTCCCAGAGGCCTCAGAGATGGGGAAATCCACATTTCATAAAGATGATTAACCCCCTGACTTCTTTCCATCTCCTTCCACAGTGCTGTCCTGCCTGTGACTCCATCCTGAGACCTTATTTGAGTCTCTTCAAAGAAACATCAGCTCCCCCTGCATTTTCCCCCCTTTCCTTTCCCCTGTCCCTCTTAGCAGCCTTTGATCTGGCTGCTGTTCCGGGAGGAGGGGGGGGGGGGGGGTGTTGGAGATGGCAGGCGAGCCAGCAAGCATGAAGACAGTTAGCCGTTTGCCTTATGAGGAATCGTCTATGGGGTTCTAAGGACTCCAGAGGCGCTGGGTGGGTCAGTAATGGGCACAGGGCAGGAGAGAGAGGACTGCAGAATCCCAAAGCTGAAAGAGGCCTCAGGATTCAAGCCAGCACACTCTCTTCCAGCTCCAGGAAATTTTCTTTTTTCTTTTTTTTTTTTTTGGCCAGGGCTAGAGGTGGAGAAAAGTGCTCAACAACATGGATAAAGGGAACAACAAACTGCCACTTGTGGGGACCTACTGTGTGCTGGTGGCTGTGCCATGATTTCATTTCATTCCCAGCTGGTGGCTCTGGAATCACCAGCCACCCCATCCCTTTTACAGGTGAGCAAAGGGCATCCCTTGCTCCAGGTGTGATCACTGAACTCAGAGTTCAGGAATTGGTTTGGGGCTGTCCTAAATTCAAATTCTCAGGACTCTGGGCAGGTCTCTTCACCTCTGGGAACCTCTGGGGTAGTTCCCCATCATACAAGGAGGGTATGATGATTAAATGCGTGGCCTGGGACAAGACTTTGGGGCTAGAGTATGTGCAGTGGAGTGCTGCTGGGTAGAGGGTGCGCGTCTGGGAAGAGGTGTCCTTTAGCTCCTTGCTGTGTAGACTTCCTCCCCACAGCTGTTGCCATGAGGGCCCTTGTGTGGCTTTGATTCACTGGCCCGGCCTGGTGGTTTTCCTGCTGCTGGCCTGGTTCCCCCAGGCCCAGCCCTGCCTGCACCTCTCAGTCAAAACTGCCCCCCATGCATCACAAAGTCTCAGCCTCCAGAGCCCTCCCAGTGGGCAACAGCAATGCCATGATCCCTTCTGGCTTCATTCCTGTGGACACTCTAGGGAAGGCATACAATGTCCCGGTGGTGGGCCCCTTAGGTCCCCCCTTGCAAGCAAGCTTCACAAGATTCTTCTGGGCATTTGGGCATCAGGGGAGAGTCTTTCCTGATGGTGATGGGGATCCTGCCCAGGCGGACCACACGCGTAGGAGAGTGGCCTGGTTTTCATGGAATCACAGACAAGTCATTTTGCCTCTCGGACTCTTCATTTACAAACTGGTGGCATTGTTAATTCCCACCTCACAGGGCACTGAGCAGGTGTGATAGCATAATTTATGCCCCCCCACTTTCTGGGACCCAATGGCAGGTTTGCTGTGACACTTTTCTCCCCTTTAGGTGGGAGGGTTCAATTCTCTCCCCTGGGGCTTATCTTGGAAGAGAGAGAGATGCCCAAGAGGGAGACACTCCAGATCTTGGGTCCCAGGCACTACTCACTCAGTCACCCCCACCCTGGAACCCACACCACCAGGTTACTTACTGGATTTTCTTTGTGAAATTCTTGGAAACGATGCCACCTTCTTGTTGCTTCTCTTCGTGTTTGCCTAGAGGGGAGAAGAATGCCACATGTAAGAATATATGTCCTCTGGACTTCGGTCGGGACTCAGACTTGGGTTTGAATCCTGCTCATGCCCTACCATTTGGCTCAGGGCTCAGTCTGGAGACACCAGGTGTCTGAGTCTCTCTGGTCCCTCATCTACTAAATTGACCCACCTGCTGTTGTAAAGCTGAAATAAGACAACAAGCCAGACAGGAGACCTTGATGGTGGTTTGGAGACAGTTATGACTTAGATTTAGGAAATCACAGAAACTGAATCACATGTTGCACTGTATCTTCTAAGCCTTGCACATTCACCCCTTCCTCCTAGTCAGCCACACGAACCCAGAGGCTAGCATCCCAGGAGGCATGGTAGGAAAGAAGTGGGGTCACCTACCGAGGGTTGGTTTGCCACCCAGTGGGCTTTACAACTCATAGGGCCTTTGTCTGAAGGTGGGCATCTTTCCCCCTTGCTTACTGATGGGGGAACTGAGGCACAGTCACCACCAGGCCTGGCTGTGAACCAGCTCCCCCTGAATCTACACCAAGTACTGGGGTCTCATGCCTCTCTTTCTGTTCCAGCTTGCAATTAGCTTTTTGAGCCACATTATCCATACTTACAACGGATGAATTGCCTGGAAATAATGCTTCAATCTGCTAAATTAAAAACAAAAACAAAAACAAAAAACAACAAGACCCAGAGTCTCCAAAGGGAGCTCTCCTTAAGAAATGGCACATTAGACACCACAGATTTGAAATTCCACCTGCCCTGCCTTCTACAGAGTAACAGGGGGAGACAGTTTTTTCTTCCTCAGGAATGAAAAGATAAGATTACAAGGTTTGGGCCCAAACCAGCTATCACCTTGCAATTTATATAGCAACCTTTTTTTTTAAAAAAAATTATTTATTTATTCATGAGAGACACAGAGAGAGGCAGAGACACAGGCAGAGGGAGAAGCAGGCTGCATGCAGGGAGCCCGACGTGGGACTTGATCCTGGGACTCCAGGATCAGGCCCTGGGCTGAAGACAGACCTCAACCACTGAGCCACCCAAGCGTCCCTATATAGCAACTTCTGAGCCTCTTGGCTGCTCCTTTTTTTTAAATGGAGAGAACCTCTAATTTCTCTCTCTCTCTTCTTTAAAGTTTTTATTTATTTCTTTGAGATAGATAGAATAAGCATGAGGTGGGAAGAGGGGCAAAGGGAGAGGGAGAAGCATATTCCCCACTGAGCAGGGAGCCTGACAAGGGGCTTGATCCCAGGACCCTGAAATCATGACCTGAGCTGAAGGCAGCTGCTAAACTGACTGAGCCACCCAGGCGCCCCTCTAATTTCTCTTTAAATAAACCAGAGTAGTGCCCAGTATAGGCTTCCAGCTCCTATCTTTATTTGTTCATCTGTGGGGTCACATTCCCTGGCCAAGAACCCTCATGTGTCCAGGGACACTCTTCTGAGAAGCTTTGGAATCCAGACTGTAAATAACCTTGTGGGATTTTTTGCAGCCCCGGTTTATTAAAAAACTGACAATTAATAGGTGATTCCATTATTAATTGCTTTTTAAATTATTAATAATTGCTTTATTAATGACTGTTCTGATATTAAGATAATACATGTATTATTCTAGAAAAATGTAGAAAATAAAGAAATAAATGATCGAAACCACCCATAATTCCATCACCCCAATAAAACCACATTTTTATATATGTTCCAGACTTTTCTTTCTATGTTACTTAGGCACACATAAATGTTACATAGTATAGATGTATATGACGTATTTTAGCAAATGGGATCCTATGTTATGCTCAAAACTGTTATCTCTTGCTATCACATTATAATTATTTTTCCAGGGACGCCTGGGTGGCTCAGCGGTTGAGCGTCAGCCTTTGGCTTGGAACGTGGTCCCGGAGACCCGAGATCGAGTCCTACGTCGGGCTCCCTGCATGGAGCCTGCTTGTCCCTCTATGTCTCTGACTCTCTCTGTGTCTCTCATGAATAAATAAAGAAAATCTTAAAAAAATTATTTTTCCATGTTACACCAAATATTCTTCCACAATGTGATTTTTTTAATGGTTGCACAGCATTCTGCTATAGGGATACCTAAGTTCATTTGCCAATCCCTGGCTTTGGGGCACTGCAGTCGGTATCTGACCTTGGAAAGAACCTCACTGCACTGAATATTCTTACAGCTGGATCTTGCATCCGGCCTGATGACATCCTTAGGATAAATTCTAAATTCTAGAATGCCTGAGCCTTGATCTGTGATGCTATACTGCCCTTACGAAAGGCTGCATCAGTGTATTCTCTTACGGGCTGAGCAGAAGGGGGTTCAGGGATAGGAATTCGTTTTTGAACCAGAGTGTCTGGTTACCCAGAACACACAATGATGTGAAGGTGCTGCTGCTGGGAGAGGTGATTTGGACCTGCCAAGTCCATGTACCAATTGTCCAGCTCTAACCCAGGCCTGTGGCCAGGGGAGCACTGTCTGTTCCCTGACACCCTTCCACGGCTTGGGCCTCCAGAGGCCTGCTTCCTCTGGGGACTGGCCAGTGCCTCTGACTCAGCCCTTTTGCACACTTGGTGTCCTGAGAATAGTAAACAATGATGGTGATCAAAAGAATAGCAATAACAGACTCTTATATAGCGCTTACTTGGTGTCAGCCACTGTCCCAACTCCTTACTACGGCTACTTTAATTTTCACAACCTTAGAAGTCAGGGACTTTCGTGATTACCCTTTTGTGGATGGGGAATGGAAGTTCAGAGAGGTTAAGTGATAAGCCCAAGGTCACACAGCTTGGAAGTGCCAGAGCAGAGGTATGTAGGTTTTGGACTTTAGTCCCTGCTCTAACATTTGTGAGCCTATCTCTACTCTTCTCTGAGCCTCAGTTTAGTCTTCTCTCTATAATGGGGTGACAACAGCTTCCTAATTATTGGGTTGCTGAGCAAATGAGCATGAGTCACAGAATTGTTTTCTAAGTTGTGAAAATGCTGTGTGAAGGCGATGGTTTGCGGCTTATTTTGATGTTCGGATAAAGGACTGCTGCTGAAAGGCTAAGCTGTCCTATCCATGCCCTGAAAATAGGGTACTGGGGTTAGGGAGGGGAGGATCTCTGAGCAGGCGCAGCTCCAAGATTTTCATAAAGAGGAGCCTGGTTGAAAATGGATGTTGCTACCCGAGGCTCATCGTGAAGCTTAATTTGCATATAATTTGAATATCTATTTATTGGGGCAGCTTAAGGATTATGAGTGATTTTTTAATTTCTTATTTTGCTTTCCCATCTACATTTTCTACTGTGGAAATATTTTATTTTTGTAAACAGAAAAAGGTAATTATGATTCTGTTTTTTTTAAAAAAGAACTCATCCAGAGGCCAGAGCAAGCCAGAGGCCCCTCACAGCTACTATTTTTTCAGCATGCCTCAGAGAAATGTAGGTGCCAAGAAGCAGGCATCAGCACTTCAGGGAAAGCCATTGGCCCAGCTAAAGAAAGAAGGTGCTGTTTCCAGGGGAGGCAGAGGCCCTGGGATTAAGGAGAAGGGGTGGGAATAAGGCCTCTGGGTTTTCCAGTTCCTTCTTGGCTGGGACCTAGCCCAGTGGCCCATGAAGAGAACATTTCTTGGCTGGTGGCTGCAGGGTGGGAATTGGGGTGTATAAGGCATCATGGGAAGCATCTAGTCTAGCATTTTCCAAATACTTCCTTGGAACTGGACACTCAAATGTGGTCAGATAAGACAGGGCTGCCTCCAGAGATCCACAAACTACTTTAGTAAATTCAAAGCTCTGATAAGGCCTGCAGTGAGGAGACCTATTGATCATTTTGTTTCCTCTGGCACCTTTTGAAATTCCAGACTGCCTATCCTGCATTTCTTAGATGCCTATTGATATCTTAAAATGTACCATTTGGCAAATACTGATTTACTTCAACTCTTCCTAAGACCAACACAAAACCGAGGGCCAAGAGGTGGCAGGATTTGTCCAAAGCCGCATAATCTGAAGAAAACTCAGCCATCCTGACTCGGAATTGTCTAAGCAGGCCTGGCTTTGAATTGCAATGTGCCATGGAGGATCTTGGGGGTCTCAGGTGAGTTACTCTCTCTAAGCCTCAACTTTCTCACTTGTAAAGTGGGTATCACAAATCTACCCATATCTCCTTGAAAGTCCATGTCAGGAACCAGGGAGTCAACATACAGAGGCATTTAGCACAGTGCCCTGCACCAAGTGCTTGAGACAGAACAGGTCTGTCGTTACGTGATGCAGGGTGAAAAACTGGATCTGATTTTAAATGGAACCCCAATATCAATGTGATTTCTTGAATCCATTTTCTGAGAGTCTCTGTATGTACTCTCGGGGGATTTGGATTCTGTCAAACCTGAGGTAGACATGCACACGTAGGAGGCATTTTACAACCTAAAAAGGCTTCGTCTATCTCACTTAAGTGCTCAATGACCCCATTTTAGAAATATGGAAACCGAGGCTCCATGACTCACTCAAAGCCTCTTGTGGAGCCGCTGGATTTGTAAGGTACACTCAGCTGGTGTCTCAGCCTGGAGCTGCCACAGCCCAGTTATTAAGAAGCACCCAGAAAGGAGAACGGAGGAAATATCCTCCAGGAGACCACGGGGCACGGGAAACCCTCTGACCTGGGGTGGAAACCTCTGGAATCCTAGTTAAAACAAAGAATTTCTGATTAAAACAGAATTTCTGTTTACAGAGTTCCAGGTGGACACTATTATTAGACCCATTTTACAGACTCTGCACTTACTATCAGAGATTGTCTGCATGTTATTTTTAATCTTTTCTACAGACTTGCAGGGCCAATCATCATGCTCCCCATTTTGCAGAGAAGGACACTGAGGCTCAGAGTATTGAGAAGACTTTCTTGTCCATATCCATCCGGCAGGGTCGGGATCTGAACCCAGGTCTCAAAGAGCATCTACCATTTATGGTTTACTGGGGCCTTACTCTGGGCACAGCATTTTAGTAACAGCAGCATCACAGCAAGATGAATACTGATCCCCCTTGCTCCAAGCAGTAGGTCCACACTTGACACACTTCGGCTCATGTCATACAACAACGATCTCCATGCAGTGTAGCCACTGGCACCCCGATTTCCAGATAAGGAAACAAAGCACAGAGAAGATAAACAATTTGCACATCCTGCTGGTCAGTGGCAGAGCCAGTTTGAGAACTCCAGCCTGGCTCGGCAGCCAACTCAGGAAGCCCTGGCTACACCCCTCCATCCCCACGCGGCCCCAGCGTGTCTCGTGTGGCCCACCACACCCGGCCCGAGCCTCTGATGTTTATATTTCTGCCCTGTGAGGCTTTGAAACTCCCCCTACACGGCGCCCTGCCCTACCGGGCTCGTCTCTGCCCAGCCTGGCTTTGCAATGGCTTTTATTGATTTTCTGGCCTGGAGCCTGCCAGATACTCTTTTTAATGGAGCATTAATTGGGAGGGAAGAGAGAGGAAGCGGAACCGGCTGCCCGGCTTAATGGGGACTGAGCCTCTGGTCTCCTCTTCTGGGATGTGACCTGGGCCTGGAGTCCTGGGCAGGCCCAGACTCTTCCTGCTGCTGACTCATGGTGTGACCCGGGCCAAGTCCTGCTTGGGCCTCGGCCTCCTCCGCTGTAGAATGGGAGCAGAGGGCCCGCGTCTCAGGGCTGGAGTGAGGGAGGATTATTTGGTGGCAAGAATATGAGTCTTAGCCCAGTTCTTGGTACCTAGCAGGCGCTCAATAAGTCATCAAATTGCTTCTGGCCTTCTAGTTCCCAAGACAGCCTGGGGTAGAATCCAGGAGGCCATGGGCAAGTTACTTTAAGCCTTCTGTGCCTCAGTTTCCTCATCTGTAAAAAGAGGAGACAAACAGTCCCCACCTCCTCCAGTTGTTCGAACTGAGACGCTACAGGTAAAGCGCATAGCAGAGAGTAAGCGTTCAACCAAGCTTACCAGTCAGTATCGTTAGAGTGACAGTCATGCCTCAGTTTCCTTATCTGGGACAGGGGAGGTGTGCCTCTTGAAACCTGTGCTGATTATTAGCTCTATCATGCCACAGCATTAAACATACCCTTCTAGATTGTGCTGTGACACCAGGGTGCCAAGGGCCCTATCTCTTCTTTGCCTGTGTATTTCTTCTCTTTTGACTTATGTTTTATATTATTATTATTTTTTTTTCTGTCAAAACGTGTGATGTGGTTTCCATTTCCCTGCCTGTCCTCTGATTGAGACAGCACCCAAAGTCCCCATCAGCTGGGTCAGGTTGAGGCATCTCCTGGAAGCCAGGAGAGGAGTGCTTTTCCATAGATAACTTCTATGGGCTGCATTCCTGAGCCCTGAAGTCACCTGTGTCACACGCTGTCACAGCTCACCCTCTAAGGGAACGTTCTCTTGGCTATTCCCCGGGCTGAGGCCTACACCCCTCTCGGGGACCTCTCTCACTCCTGCCCCCCACTCACCAGACACCTCCACGTATCCATCCTTGGTCTTCACCATCAGCTCCTCTGGCTTAAAGCTGTGCACGTTGACACACACTTTCCAGGGCTCCCCGGGGAAGGGTGGGGGACTCCTGCCCTCCGCAGGTACCCCAAACCTGGCTGCGGCCGTGGGCCCCCGAGGCACCATGCCTGACCTCAGGGTCCCAGGCCACCCGGTGGAAAATCGAGGCAGGGCCCAGTTGCGCCATGAGGAAGTCAAGTCGTCGGGGAAGGGGTCCATGCCAAAGTCATCATCCAGCAGGCGGGAGGGCAGGGGCGAGTCCCGGAAGGGGTCGCGGCGCAGGCGGCTCGGGTAGTGGCAGGAGAAGGGCATCTGACCGTCAGCCATGGCTGCGGAGGCTCAGGGATGGGGGCCACCTGCCCAAGGTCACCCAGCGAGGTGATAGGGTGCGCTGGCCCTCCGAGCTCACGCTTGGGCTTCAGGAAACGCTGGACCATCCACTGCCGAGGACGGGGGCGTGTACCCGGTGGGGTCCCAGCCCCGGAGCCCCTGCTCCCGACCGCGGCAGCCCCCTGGGCAGGAGCCGAGCCGGCCCGAGCCGAGGAGCCTCCCGCGCACTGCAGCCCCGCCCGGCCGGGCTCCCCGCCGCGCCGCTGGGAGGGCCGGGGCAGCGTCAGGAGCTTAAGGAACCCGGGACGGAGGCCTAGAAACTTCTCCGAGCTTCTCCCGGGCGGGCGGGGAGCCTTCTATTTATTGCTGCCTGGGGCCGGGGGCGGGTTCTGCAAGCGCCTCCTGTCACAGGAGTATTCGGAGGTGATGAACCAGTCCCCGAGAATCCGCAGGGAGCAGCTGGGCTCCCGGGGGCGGGGAGGGCCCGGCGGCCAGCGCAGCCCGCGGCCCGCCCCCCCCCCCCCCCCCCCGCTCCCTCCCGGAGCCTCCGCTCCACGCGGGCCGCAAAGACCCAGCGGCTATTAATAACCGCTCTGCCTGCGGAGGCTCTGAGGCTCGGGTCACCCAGGCGTGCCTCCCCCGCCCCCAGCGTGCTGCGTCCTGCCCCCCCCCCCCGCCCCTGCAGAAGGAGCCCAGAGGGTGGGAGCCCCGCGCACCTGGGCTGCGGTCCCCACTTAGAGCCCCCCCGGGAGCCCGCTTTCAGCGTCCTCTGCGGGCAGTAACGTTATCCCCTTCAGCAGGAAACTGAGCTGTCGGTTTTCCCACCTGTAAAATGGACGTACTGGAGCCACCTCGGGGGTGTGCCACGACAATCACATGAGGATCACATGCGGGCCCCCGGGTGGCTCAGTGGGTGAGTGCCTGCCTTTGGCTCAGGTGGTGATCCCCGGGGCCTGGGCGCCCCCCTCTCCTTGGGCTCCCCATGGGGGAGGCCTGCTTCTCCTTCTGCCTGTGTTTCTGCCTCTTTCTGTGTGTGTCATGAGTAAATAAATAAAGTCTTTGAAAAGGTATCGCATGAGGGAATCATCTTTAAACATTTAGCGGACTGACACATATTCAATTTTGAGTTCTCAGTTCCACAAGGCTTGCTACATGCTAGACCCTGTTCTAAGGGCTTTCCAAATATTAACTGGTTCAACCACAACAACCGTCCTGTTGAGGACACTGCCGTGGGAAGTGTTAACCAATGGTAGCCTCTATTATTAGTAGTCATCCTTGTATTATGACTGTTAATAATGCTAATTATCAGAAAGTGCTGTGCCAGGCAGCCTGTCGGGTCTGGAACTGGAACCCCAGAGAGGACCTTTCTGCTAGATTTCTATGCCCCTCCCACAGAGCTTGGAGAATGAACTTACAAACTGTGCATTGACCTAAGTGCCCCCCTGAGCTTGGGTGCCAGTGTGATCTGTCCCCAGCAACAGGCGGGCAGTTTGGGCATGCAGTCCTCCCTCTGTGGGCTGCAGGGTCTCAGCCCTGCCTTCCCCCCAGGGTGGGGTGGGGGTGTTAAGGAATTCAGTGAGTCACTGGTTGAGAAATCGGTTTGATGTTAGGCAGTGCCCGCATGAGGCCGTTTGCTAAAAATAATAGTATGGAGAACAACAGCCACCATCGTTTACAGCCTCCTCCTCTGTACCTGCCTCGGTGGGGAGCACGTGGCTGCCACTCTCAAGTGAAACCCTCACAACAGCAGTGAGGGGGTTAGCACCACCCCCATTTTGCAGGTGAGGAAACAGGTGCAGAGCGTTGCCCCGTGCACAGGGCTATGGGGTGGCAGGGCCTGGGGGGCAGCACCCGGGTTCATGCTGAGCCGACTGGTGGAGATCCCCCCTCTCCCTCCCCCGCTGGCCTGGCCGAGAGGGAGACTGAGGCGCCCCCCACTGCCCCTTCCCGAGTGACTGGTCCCCACTTGACTGGTGAGATCATCGGGCTAGAAGCTTCAGGCTGACGTCATGGCTGGGCACCGCAGCCTCAGCTCTCCCTGTAATTACCGCCGGGCGGGGCGCCTGGGTTCGCAGCCCCAGTGGGGAGAGGCACTGCGCGACACCGAGAGGGAAGCCGGCCCTGCCCGGGCCTCGGCTGGGGCCAGCCGGAGGCTTCCGAGTGGGTGGCCGGTCCCCGGTTCGTTTGTGCGTGGATCTGAGTGGGTGGAGCGGCTCGTGTGTTCATGCAGGGACCGGGCTGTGTTTATTTATGGGTGAGTCACTAATGGGTGAGTCCCGGAGGACCCTCCTGCTCCTTCCTCTCTAGGCTTCTCCCCACAACCCCACGGAGCCTTCTCATTTCAAGGATGCTTGTAGCACCGAAGCCAGCAGCAGAAGAGGGAGGCTGTGCAACTAGAAAGCAGAAATAGCAATCATTAGCATTTACCCAGTACTTTCCACGTGCTGGGTTCTGTTCTAAGCCCTTTGAATTTATGTATATTAATTCATGGAATTCCCCCCCTACAACCCTACAAGGAAGGGGCTTTTTTTTAATCCCCACTGTACTGCCCAGAAGACCGAGGATCCGTGATTATGTGACTTGCTCAAGTCTACACATCCGGTCAAGTGGCAGAGCTGGGACTCAGACCTAGGCAGTTTGGCTCTTGACCACTCTGCTGCACTATCTCTCCCCTCCCCCCGCCTTTTAAAAAAGATTTTATTTATTTATTCATGAGACACACACACAGAGGGGCAGAGACATAGGCAGAGGGAGAAGCAGGCTCCTCTCTATGGGGAGCCCAACATGGGACTTGATCCCCGGACCCCATGATAATGCCCTGAGTCGAAGGCAGATGCTCAACCACTGAGCCACCCAGGTGCCCTGCACTATCTCTTATAATCACAGTCATGACTCACATTTATTGAGCACTGACTGTGTACCAGGCCATGTGCTCAGCACTTTTTTTTCATGACCTCACTGGACCCTCATGGTTCAGAGAGGTGAAGCCACCTGTCACAGGCCACACAGTAGGGACCTGGGAGCCCCCTGTCTCATCCAGTGATCTTTCCACATGCTTGCTGTATGTTGTCCCCACCCCTGTCCTCGCCCCCAGGTTTTCATCACTTTTCTGGGTCAGGCCACCCTTCCATTTTGGGAAGCTGAGGAAGGAGGCAGCTGTTCATCCTGTTGCCCCAGCCATCTGGAAAGGAGTCATAAACCCTACAGGCTGTCATTATCCAGATGAAAATATGGGACCAGGCCCAAGAGAAGCCAGAGAGGGGAAGGTGCCTCCAGGTTGGCTGTCCCTGGGAAGAAAAGACTGTGGAACCTGTGTGTTGAGGCAACAGTAGACCCCAGTTTCCAGAACAAGTGTTCTCTTGGCTACCTTGCTCCTAGAGCTTTCACATGGGAAGGACCACAGTTAATCCTCAGACAGATAGGCCTGGGGGAAGGTGATATCACCCTGCAGTCTGGGAAAGGGGCCCCAGGAGGGAGCAGCAGCAGCCTGAAGTCACACACGTTGGCTGTCCAATTCTGTGCTCTTCCTTTTCATGGCAACCAGACCCCACATTATCTCCTCCCCTAGATATTTACAGCCCTAAGTCTTGCCAGCATCACACCCCTTTACCTGCAGGTCCAGTCCTAACTCTATGTGGCATGGGGGGTCTGTAGGTACTGAAGGAGGGGCCTCTGTGATTCCCTCAAAGGCATGGCTTTCTGGACCTCATTTTTGCTTAGTGTTTTCTCTGCAATTCCAGGGGTCTTGTTCCAGGCGTGGAGGCCAAGCCTGGAGGCCTCCTGCATTCACTCAGACTCCAGGTCCAGGAAAACTCAGGCCAGAGTGCCCTGCATTGGACACCCCTGGAGCCCAGCACCTGTTTCAAACAGGAGGTGCACATGCTCGTGTCGTTTATCCTTCCCTTTCAGACCCACAACAGGGACAGCACTAGGGGAATTTCCAGCTCACTCAGCTCCGGGAGGGTGGGACCCCTGGGTGTCTTGTTCACATGCAGTATCCGCTGCTCCTAGAAGGGTGCCTGGTGCATCGTAGGAGCTCAGCAGATGTCAGCCGAGCCGATGATGTCACGTTAGCAACCTGCCTCAGAATTGCCCTGCTCATGTGTGTCAGACCCAGTGCACAGTCACAGCATCAGAATATTAACTAAAATTTCCAGAGTACTTAGAAGGGGCCAAGCTAAATGATTCCCAAGTGTGCTGTTTATTTATTCCAGCCCCCCCCCCCCCCCGCCGAGAAGTTCACCCCATCATCATCCCCATCTTCCAGATGAAGAAACTGAGGATCGATGTGAGGCCACTAGCTTAGGGCTTCTAAACTCTGCTGTGTGTCAGCCTCAAGCCCAGTGCTCTTTCCTTCGCCAAACATGCCTGCAAAAACAGATGATTAATAAATAAATAAAATAAAATAAACAACTCACGTGGTTCCTCCTTATGCAAAACAATGCCTTCACAATCCCACGCAGCTCATGCTTATCCATTGGGCTCTAGCTTCCTCTTACCATTATCTTCAAAATTCTTTCCAGGGATCGTTTCCTCTGACCACCTCCACAGGTAATAATAATTATACCACTTATTTAACCTTTTGTAAGAGTCATATTTTGCACAAATCAACTTCTTTAATCCTACTCCAAACTGCTCTAAGATAGGTATGATTATCCCTGTTCACAGACAATAATATTGAGGCACAGAGAGCTTCAGAAACTCTCTCAAGCTCACCCTTAAATGAATGTGACACTTTTTTGAGCTGACGCCCCAGTCGAGGCAGCCTGGCTCCAGGCCCTGTGCTCCTAGCCTCTACATGATTCTGTGAATAACAACCACCCAAACCACAAAACAGTAATGGTCCCCACCATTATTTGAGACCTCTTATGTGCCAAGCTCTGCTAAATCCCCTATATGCCTTACGTCTCTTTATCCTCATGACAACCCTACGAGGCGGTAGTGTATTGTTAACCTCATTTTAGGATGAAAAGTAAAGGCACAGAGTCAGATCTGTGCTGTCTGATGGCTAAGCCAGTCCTCTTCACTGCCCAGTGGGCTGTGCCATGTGGTCCCCACTGTATGCCTTGCCAGAGCAGGGGCTCTCGAAACCCAGAGGGACCCAACAGATCACAGCTGACCTTTAGGTCACCAGCCCACTTCTCACTCTACCTTCTTGCTGGGCTCCTTCTCTGGAAACTTCTTTTAGCCCTTCCAGACTTTCCCAGTAGAACAAGTGACACCAGGAACTCATAGCATTTGAGAGCCTAAAGGCTGCCTGGGACAAGCCATCACTGGGTCAGCCAGAGGGATCCTTCTGTGTCACCAGTGTGAAAGCTGCTCAGAGCCAGGGCAGGGGCCAGGGGTCCAATGGGCTCAGTGGGAGCTCCTCTTAGCTGTATGTGTCTCTGGGAGAAGGGAGGCCCGGGGTCAGCTGTGGATGGAGAGGCTCATTCCATCCCCTCCACCCATCTTCAAAGAGGGTTGCCTCCAGCCAAGGGCTCTCAGGGGCCCCTCTACTTACTCCCATGCTTTTATTAGGGCTTCCAAAATCCCGTTTCATAGCCCAAATAGTTATTCTGCAGCCTGGTAAATAATATGTCCACTAGCCTGATTTTTAAAGAAGTGACAGTGTTGGCACTTAAAGCTTAAGAAAGACAGTAAGGCCTTGTGGATAAGAACTTGAACAGACCTGGCTGTGCTACTCTGGGTCAGTGGCCTAGCCTCTCTGAAACTCTGCCTTGTCATCTGTAAAAGGGGGATGACAGCAGTACCTATCTCACCGGGTAATTGTCATGGATCGTGAGGTGGGAAATGGTTGTGGAGGTGGGTGTGGGCTAGGTATGTAGGGCCTTGTGGACCGCATTGACAAGCTAGGCTTTGTCTTGGGCACTTTGAGGAACCATTGAACTGTTTGGAGAAAGGAAAAAGGACTGATGAGATCTGAGTTCTAGGAAAATCACCGACCACTTGTGGAGAGGACACTGGAGGGTAAGACTGTCTTAGGGTCCAGGGAAGATGGCAGCCTGGGTTGTGTTGTTGGCTAAGAAGAGAGAAAGGGTGCATATAATCCATGATCTATTTAAGAAGCATTTTGACTGAGGGATTGGCCTGAAGGAGAGGAAAGGGAACATCGGATGCACGCCCAGTGTTTAGATGTGGGCATCCGGTGGGTGGTGGTGTCCGTCAACGAACATATGCAGAGAAGTGATGAGGGGAGTGGGGAGACTCCCTTCATTATTCATCCATCACATATTTATTAAGTTCTTATGTGCAAAGCACTAGCCTAAGGGCTAGAGATGAGACAAAAGTCTCTGTTCTCATGTCTATCAAACAAGTAGTCAAATCAACAATTAAAACAATTTTAGGAAAAAAAAATAAAACAATTTTAGGGGGGCACCTGGATGACTCAGTGGTTGAGCACCTGCCTTTGGTTCAGGACATGATCCTGGGGTCCTGAGATGGAGTCCCACATCGGGCTCCCTGCAGGGAGCCTGCTCTTCCCTCTGCCTATGTCTCTGCCTCTCTCTCTGTGTGTGTCTCTCATGAATAAATAAATAAAATATTTGAAAAAAAAAACAATTTTAGAAATTGAGAAGTTTCATGAAGAAAATTAAGGCTCTCAGCTGCCTTTCTGATCTGATTCCCTGCTATCATCACCCCTTACTTGAGTCTTGTGGCCTCCTTTCTATCCTTTGGACAGAAAAGTCACACATATTTCTGCCTGAGGACTTCCCTCCTGCTGTTCCCAATGCCTATGACACTGTTCCCTCAGATCTCTCTGAGACTGGTCTCTTACTTCATTTGTGTCTCTACTTAAATTTCACCTACTCAGAGGAACTTTCTCCAACATTTGATCGACAATCAGCTTCTCTCTCTCTCTTTTTTTAAGGATTTTATTTATTTATTCATGAGAGACCCAGAGAGAGAGAGAGAGAGAGAGGCAGAAACATAGGCAGAGGGAGAGGCAGGCTCCATGCAGGGAGCCCAATGTAGGACTTGATCCCCGGGCTCCGGGATCACACCCTGATCCAAAGGCAGATGCTCATCAACCACAGAGCCACCCAGGCATCCCTACAATCAGCTTCTCTTACATTAGCTGATTTTTCTTCATACCTCCAGTTACTAACTGACATTTATACTTTTTGTCTCCATTATTTTTTGTTACCCGTCTCTTCCATTAGAACGTAAGCTCCTTGGGGGCTGAGGGTGGGGACTTTGGTCTGATTGTTTAAGGCTGTGTCATCAGCATCTAGGACAAATAACTAGCACATAGTTGGGATTTAGTAAAATTCAAGGCACAAGATAGGAAGCAACGTACTTCCTGTTGCCATTGTGGTTGGTCAGAGCCACATAACTAGTTGTGGCCAGTGAGTTGTATACAGGGAATAAGTTCTGTCACTGTCAGTTCATAGCATGTGAGTAGCCCAGGGGAGACCTCAGCTCCACAAAGAGAGGACCCTTAGGTGATTTTTCTTCCTTCTGCACAACATCACTGATGAATAGAATGTCACCACTGGCTCCCAGGGGGAATGGGTGAAAAATGAACCCTTATTCTCTTAAGATTCTGAAATTCGGGATTTGTCCATGGCTCCATCATAACACAGATGATTCTGACAGCTAGGCTTCCAAAATCTGTCCTTTTGTGGTTGTTGTATTGTTTCAAAGGAAATTCTTCAATGTTATTGTCATTCTTTTTTTTTTTTTTTTATAAATTTTAAAAAATTTTTATTTTATTTATGATAGTCACACAGAGAGAGAGAGAGGCAGAGAGAGAAGCAGGCTCCATGCACTGGGAGCCCGATGTGGGATTCGATCCCAGGTCTCCAGGATCGTGCCCTGGGCCAAAGACAGGGGCTAAACCGCTGCGCCACCCAGGGACCCCTGTTATTGTCATTCTAATAAACTAGTCTATCTGCTTCTCTGCCCAACGTGCCAGCCTGAAAGTGGTATCTATTCCTCTCAGCTTGGGACATTTAGGTAGAGGGCCATTGGAGGCACTCATGCAGAGGGGTGGTTCTGAGATCTTTGGAGGGAGGGAGAGCTGGAGAGTCTGTAATCTTGAGCCCCACCCCCCTCTTCTCCAGATACCTCTGAGATCAGAGTAGGAGCTGGTTTGACCAGTTGGTGACCATGACGCCAGGCAACTGCTTTGGAAAGTTTTGTTTTTGTTTTTGTTTGGGTCTGGGAGTGACAGCTCTTAGGAGGGTTTGGCCTGAGAAGGTTTTCATGGTTTGTGCTGGGAGAGGAGGAAGGTTGCAGTTGCTGAGGAGGCTGCATAGAGATAGACCAGAAAAGCTATAAACAAGGTATATCCTGGGGACTGTCTTACTTTCACCCTGAATATGAATTAGGGTAATTTTAGTTGTGAGCAATAGACAGTCTAAATAACAGTAACTGAGAGAAAAGGGAACATTATTTCTTCTTAATATTAAAGTCCAGAGACACTCTGTCTCATCGCTGGCATGGTACTCCTGCTTTGAAAAGCCCTCAGAGACTGAGGCTTTTCCATCTTCTTGCTCTGTTTGTTTGGGCTCAATTTCCAAAGCCACCTCATGGACCAGGGAGCCACTTGAGTGCCAGCCATCATGCCTGCATTCCATCCAGCAGGAAGAAAAAAGAGATGAAGAAGAAGGGGAAATGCACAGGACAAATCACTTTTATAGAAATGTCTGGAAGCTACTGTGGAAAATGCTCCCTATATTTCATTGGCCAAAGTTAGTCACATGGCCACACCTAGCTGCAAGGAATGCTGGAAAATAACATTCTTTACTCTGGGTGGCAATGAACCTAGTTAAAATTATGACTAGGATGAAAGGGCAGTGGCTGTTGGGAGGCAACTAGAAACTCTGCAGCATTGTGAAAGAGTAAAGTATCCTAAAGGCTTCAAGTTGGGTTCCTTTGGAAAACTAGTGGGGAGTATGTACTTCTCTGCACCAACATGCTGGTATTTTCGTACACAAAAATGTTTGCCTGGGATTTCAAAGGATCCACAGACTCTCTGAAGCCCAAGCATAGGGGGCCATGGATTCTTGATCTAGAAATAGGGTTCAAGGTGAGGGAGACTGAGGGAAGAAAACCAAACTGTGTGTGTGTGTGTGTGTACACCTGTTCCAACCCTTGTTGATTTGGCAACATGATGTGGTTGGTATTGTTTGTTTTAGATTTAGATTTGAGAGTAGATTGTCAAAGGCACACAGTGTTACACCTTGAGAAAGCATTTGATAGTTTCACTGGCAATGGGAAAAAAAAAAAAAAGACAGAAAGAAAAACTGCCATGAGTCATCTCATCATGGGTTGGCCATAGCTGTAGGTTGCTTTGGAGTCAGCATTCAGAGGCAGTGGAGATGCTGTGGCTGTGGGTAGAAATGCCTGAACAGGGCCCCATGTCATTCTAGCAGATTGACGTTAGAACTACTGTGGTTGAAAATGTTGATGAAATACCAGGGTGGAGATGGACCTGGGGAAATCGCCAAGGTCTTGGGAGACTCTAGATTCCTCTGAGTGGAGGGAGGCCTCTCTTGAGAATTTGGTATTCTAGGTGATGAAAGGTGAGAAGAGAGAATGTTGGATCTTGGCCAAGGTGACCTGGAACCCTCCCAGAAACCTGACAAGAGCTTATCTAGGCAAATGAACCTACCCCCACTTTTTTTTGATATCAGTAACAATGATACTAAGTCAGGTGCTGGGCCAAGTGCTTTACACGTATCACATCTTCATGGCACCCAATCTCAGATTGATCCTTTTAGTATTCCCATTGGAAAGCTGGGGAACCTGAAGCTCAGAGAGATCAAGCCACTTACACATAGGTGCATAGCTAGGAAGTATCGGTCAGGCTCGAACTCAGGTCTTCTGATTCCCAAGTCCTTGCTATCAGCCACTGACTTTTAAAGACCACAGCAGTTTCTAATCCTAGGGACTATACCCCTGAGCCAGGCACAGTGCTGGATGAATAGTGGGTGCTCACATCTGTCTGCCTCATCCCCATGCTGCCTTCTCTCATGCCCAGGGAAGGACACAGCCCCTCATTGGTAGAATGTGTGCATGAGACATCCTTAGGGTCCCTGTGTGGGACATGCCACTGCTTTGCCACAGTTTTCCTAGCCATACTCCCCACCGTCTACCCAAAGTAGAGATTAACCAGTTCAAAAATGCATGGGACTTGGAAGGAAGAAGATCTGGCAACTCCGGGCAGATTTAATCGCTTTACAGCCACCAGTGCTGGGCATGGCACTCCCTGTGGGCACACAGGGATGGGGGATGAATGAGGCAGACAAAGGCTTCTCTCCTCTTGGAGATGGGCTATAAACAAGTAAACAAATAAACCAGTTACAGACAGTAATAGCACTATGGAAGGAATGCACAGGGCAGGCAGGGGACCAAGAGCCTACTTTTGGCAGGTGGAAGTCATTGCTCTGGTCCTGTACACATGCAATCGCCCCTGCCCGGGATCCCCAGTCCTCCCTCCTCTTTCCTGAGCTCCTTCTCCTGGCCTGATCCACTCTGCTCACTTCCCTTGCATCAGCCAAGATGTCAGTTTTTCTGTGATGTTTTCCTTGAACCTCCTAGGCTGCCTTAGGTGTCCCTTTGGACTTAGCCACATCCTGGTGTCCAGTTGTGCCACTTACTAGCTATGTAGGTGGGGCAACCAGTCTGTGGCTCAGTTTCTGCATTTGTAAAATCAGCATAGAAATAGTACCTGCCTCATAAGAATGTTGCAAGGATGAAATAATGTAATTTATGTTAATATACATCAAGGGCTTGGAATCGTGTCCAGCACATAGTGGGTCTTATGTGAGTGTTGAGTGTTGTTGCTGGTGCTGTCATTACCATTGTGGCAGCTAGCTGCACACCTATGTTATCACACCTGAGCAGCACACAATATGTATAATTCATGTAATTCAGTGGTTCCCAATCCTGGCTTCATATGTGAATGACCTAAGATGCTTTTAAAAACACCACTACTGGGCAGCCTGGGTGGCTCAGTGGTTTGGTGTCGCCTTCAGCCCAGGGTGTGATCCTGGAGACCCGGGAGCGAGTCCCACATTGGGCTTCCTGCGTGGAGCCTGCTTGTGTCTCTGCCTCCCTCTGTGTGTCTCTCACTAATAAATAAATAAAATATTAAAAAAAAAACCACATCACTACCCAAGACCGACCCTCAGCCATCCTTATTATTGGGGCTGGGTGGGACTCAAGTGTGTGTGGCTTTGTAAAGTGCACAGTTCATTCTAATATGTAGCCAGCATTCAGAACCACTGGCCTGACCCAACTTCTTTTAACAGGTAAAATAACTAGGACCCAGAGGGGCTTAATTTGTTTAGGTCACAAGGTGAACTAGGGGCAGGAGTCTTGGCTCCTGCCTCTTGGGAAGTTTCAGATGTCCTCTGACTCCCCTGCTTCTCTGACTGCCTTCACCCTGAGGAGAGGGTGTGTGTGCCTGGGATTGCAGAAGTAAAGGGGCTGGCTGCATGCTGCCTCGGCTCCATCTCTGGGCAGCTGCTAATCTGGCCTGAAAGACAGCCATCTCCCAAAGCAGCTCTCCCTCTCCTGTGGCCAGGACAGAGGAGGCTGGGAGGGGGTGGGGTGCTTCTTTAGACCAAGAGCCAGAAGAACACCCAATTCCTGTAACTGGGAGCCAGAGCAGGAGGTAGAAAGGCAGATGCCTCTTCTATGAGTCACTGAGGGATGGCTGGCATCACAGGGACAATCGCCTGGCAACCACATTTTCCAGAAAAAGTCATTGGGGATCCTTACAAAGGGCTAGCTCTGAGTTATGGGGCTCTCACCTTCAGAGGTAAAGAGATAGAGCAGAAATGGACCTGGAGCCCACAGACCGAGATTCAAATACCCTCTAGCTATGTGGTACTCCCTCTGTGGCCCTCAACTTCCTCCTCTGTTGAATGGGGTTGTCATGAAAAGGAAGTAAGTTAATGCATGAAAAGGGCTTGGTACATGATCATTGATCTACAAAAGGTAACTATTATTATTACTACTAATATTATGCATTGACGAAGCCTCATAAGGGGACACTGGTTGCTGGGCCTGTTTGGTAAGAAATAAATCAGCGTGTGGTGGTGGTGGCGGTGGCTGTGGCTGCTGGGCCTCAGCAGTCCCAGTCCCAGTAGATAGCAGTGGCTCTACTCCAGGGAGTTTGTCTCATTGAAATGACAATTTTAAGAGAGATCTCCAAAGGGGCGAGATACAAGGGGAGGTGACAGTGGTAAGCTATCTTGTTTGCTCTTTCTCTCCTAGCTGATAACCTTGTGAGGCATAGACAGGGCTGTGCTGCAGACAAGGAAAGGGCTGTAGCTCTGGGGATGCAAGGGGGATTGTTGTCTGGCCCCTGGGATGACATATATTATCCATGCATGTGTTTGTATAAATTTTTTTGACTTGCATGGTGTTTGAAAAAAGGAAGGACACACATTTTAAAAAACAGGAAATTTTATCTGAAAATTCACTCTCTTGAGAAATGGGGAAATCTGGCAACACTGAGCTGAGCTAGCACACACCTGGCAGTGGTGTACTGGAATTCCCGATCCCCACAGTCCTAACCCTGCCCGCTTCCCTCACCTGCCTGCCCCCGTGGGGGTTTTCTACCCCTGTTTCCTACAGCAGGAAATTCTGAAGTTGGGCACTGAGGGCATTTCCGGAGGCCTCCACAGGGCCTTGCAGGAACCCCGCTGTTCCCAGGTGGCTACTTATGGCTGTCTCCATGAGCCCTGCTTCCTTAGCTCTGTCTCGGTTTAGGGAATAGTAGTCATGCTCCCTAACATTCACTGAGGGCTTCCCATGCATCATGCATTTTTAGAGCCACCATTCCATTTGGTTCCCACAGCAGCCCAGGGAGGGAGCTGTTGCTGTTTCCATTTTAAGGATGAGCAAGCCAAGTCCCAATGGGGTGTCATCCTTGCTCAGTGCCACACAGCTAGTAATGGCAGGGCCTATCTCAGAATCCAGATCTTTGGACTCCCAAGTCTGTGCTCTACACACTGAACTTCCTCCTGCCTATTAAGGCCTGGGAGAGAAACCATTCTACCAAAGAGAACTGATTACTCTCTGCAGCAACCAAAGTGTTGTGGAGCAGAGCAATGCAGAGTCTGAGGGCTGGAGTTAGCCTGTCTGGATCCTATCATTGGCTACATGGCCTTGGGCAAGTGAGTTTTGCTTTTCAGGGCTTCAGTTTCCTTCTACATAGGAAGGAGATTCTAATGCCTACCTCGCAGGGTTGTGGTAAAGACTGAGATAATGCACATAAAATGCTCAAGGAAAGGTTTCCCATGGCACTCCGTGGATGCTAAGAATGTCTATGCAAAACCAAAGTGTCTACAGGTTTGCTCTGAAGATTGAAGAAATGAGATGAGCAATGGGACCACGTGTGCACACAGCAGGTACTGCCCAGGTGTTCTCTGTCCCGGTCTCCCTGCCACCCCTCTTCCTTCCCTGCTTCTGGGCACCCCACATAGACAGAGGATCCTGGGCCACGGATGAGAACACCATACCATGGAACCTTTTATTAGAACAGAGACATGTTTTGTACAGGCTGAAAAATCGGAAACCCCGGGAAGGTTATGCTTAGCTGTGGACACCAGAAATCAAACAAGCCACGGCCGCTGTGTCACAGGGTAGAGGACAGGGTCCCAGGATGCTGGAGGACACAGGAGCTTCTCCCCCTCCGATGTGGATGTTCCAGGCAGAGGCTGGCTGCTCAGGCTGAGCTGGGCTGGTGGTGGGTCCCCTAGCTTGGGGTTTTCCAGATGGGAATTCCAGCCCCTGGTGTGGAGAAATGGCCTTGGGGTGCACCAAGTCTGCTGGGCTGATATGGTGGATTCTGTGAGGTCCTTGGCCTATGACTGCTTGAGGGAGCAGCCAAGAATTGGGAGAGAAAAGAACCTGCCCAAAGTCCTCACAACAGAGACCTGGCATGAAAGAGCTACCAAGCGAGGGGGGCATGGAGCCAGGTGGGTCTGAGCTCAAGGGAGTTCAGGCATACCAGTTCCCCCTTCCCAGGCCTCAGTTTTCTCATCTGCAAAATGGCACCATGACCTATGTCACTAGCTTGTTCAAACAACTGTACAAAATACAGCCCTGACACAATAAACAGCGGTGAACTCCAGAGAACAATGAAGTCTTCTTGGTCTCTCCTTTGATCACTCTGGACGGCTGGGCTTGGAGAGAAGGTCAGGGTAATAGAGGGGACTTCTTTGACCTGGGCTACAAGAGTTATATCAGGTGGCAGCACCCGGAGGCCTCCCATTTTTGACTGCAGGACTCAGCTACTACAACCTCACCTTGCAACTGAGGTCCATGGCCTGGGTTTTTATGTCCCTTCTTTGGGAGACATCCTTCAACCTACAGTTGGCAGAAGACACAAGAGACTGTATATCTGACAGTTCGGAGCTCACAGCATCGGAGTTGGAAACCCCACCCTCCACCGTGCCAAGAATGCTTAGGCCAAATCCCATTTTACAGATGATAACACTGAGGCCTGACACCCACCTCCCTTTCATCCAGACAGACACACACAGGCCAGAGAATCACAAAAGAATGTTGTTCCAGTCTCTTTGGCTCAACTTGTTAGATGAGGCATATCTTTTCTTGGCCAGAGAAAAGGAATTACAATTTGGTCTCTCTCTCTCTCTCTCTCTCTCTTTTTTTCAAAGAGTTGTGACTTTTTAATAGAAGTTGGTTCGTGCACAGGCATTTTATTCCTCGATTAATTTCCATCAAAATGAGGTTTTTCCCGGAGATAACCAGTGTTTTAGTTCCATTTGAGCTTAATTTGTATGACCGAAGACTCCGTTTCTGCCAATTCCAATTTGCTGGGTGATTCTAGCACTCATTACCTGGGTGAAAATGCCCCTGCTGCAGACAGCCGCACCCAGAGCTGAGAGATGGACCGATTTCCAATAGCAATTCAGGGGAAGAGGTGGTCCCTCTCCTCTCCCGATATCACTCAATAAATAGGGAATAAATTATTAAATAAGCCAGGTTCTGATGAGGGGCCCCCATCATGATATTTACAATGCAAAACAATCATCCCCCCAAAAACTCCTCAATAGATTAAAAAAAAAAAACAACCAAAACAACAGCCACAGACAGAGGGGAGATGCCAAGTCTATTCGTATCACTCGCTCATTGGTGCAGAAGTGAGGAGGAAGAGGCTGCAATAAAGCATTGCGGGATGATACTGGATCCAGCATAAGCTCCTTAGCTGGATGCAGCTGGCTAATGGAGGAGGGAGCGTTTTGAGGAATTCTGGTTTGTTTTTTAATCACACTCTTCTATTTAGCTGGAGAGCAAAGCAAGGCAAGACACATGCTTGTGAGATTATTTTGAATATTTTTGGAAAAGAATACAATGGAAGAAATGATGGGAGTGGGACTTAAAAAAAAAAGTGCTTGAGAACCTTCGGGAACACCCAAATGTCAGCCGTCTTCAAGCAAAGCCTTTGGCAAAAAGGATGCTTCTGAGCTAATGCATGATAGGGACTCTCTGAGACAGAGACCCTTGTGTCTCGCAAACATCTTAATTGTGTTTTGCTTCTGAAAGATTGCCTTTCCTTCAAGGAAGGGAAGAAACAGAGCTAGGAATGCAGTGGAACCTCGAGGAACTAGAATGTTCCTGGATGAGGTAGGGTTTTGAGGGAGTTAGCGTTTCTTAATTTAACCGAAGGGAGTTCACATAATTGTTTTCAAGTTTTTCTCTAATGACTGAGAACCTCCGAAAAATATTTAGGTTCTTTTTCTTTTTCAATCCTGGTGAACTCATTCTGTCTTTAGGCAATTTCCTAGGCCTCAGGTCAACATTCTGGATTCTATCTCAGAAACTCCCCCACTTCTCAAAGGGATTGTAATCTTTGGCCCGGAAAAGGGGAGCAATCTGTCCAGGGTCATTCATCTAGGCAGGCAGCAGGTCTTGGGCTGCATGTTTACTGGGCCTCAAGCCACATCCCCCAATGCTGGCTCGTAAAATAAGCACATGCCACGTGCGGGTTGCAGGTGATTTGTCTCACTCCCTGGAAACAGAAGGTAATGTGGGCGAAGTAGGCAGAGGAACAGTGATGCCAGGAATTGGGCCACAACAAGGTTACCAGCGCCCCAACAAGCATTTATATTTGGATGCATAAGAAAGGAAATGGAAGGGAAATTAGAGAAGGCTATTTGGCAGGGGGTGGGGGGACAGAGATCCCCACCCCCACACCAGGAGGCATTTAAGCAGCCTCTTGCAAACTTTCCCCTGGCTGGGAGTTAGAGCTGGGTAGTCACATTGCCAGGGAAACAACCAGGGATATTGCAAAAGTCTCACTAAACTCAAAGCTGGACCACAGGAGCCAGCAATTTCAAGGCAGTTGAATGGTGACTTTGGAAAGAGTAGGGCCCTCTCTGGGAAGCAGCAAGTAGACAATGCCAGTTAGAGAGGCAGGACTGGTAAAGGCCTCTAGATCCTGGCTCCGTGGGATCCGAGATGACCTTCTTGGGGGGACCTTTGGCTGCTCCTTTCATCTTGTCTCCCTGCCCCCGCCCCGCCCGTCCCTAATTCTGGAAATAGCATTGTGCTCTCCTCTGATGGAAAGCAAGAGATCACAGTAAAAGGCTTTAGCTTTGGGTCTGTGTATCTCTCTTAGGAGGGTGGACACTGCTCCCAGAAGCGGTGTGTGTCCATGGGCAGAAGGAAGAGAGCAGCCTGGAAAAACCTCAGGGGATGGGGAGAAATTAGCTTCAGTGGAGGTGGAAGTATTTGTAATTTACACAAAACCCACCAGGCATGCTCAGAAAAGCTAGCGAGTGATCCTGCCCACCACCTGCCGCCCTGGAGTAAGGGTGAGACCGCAGGTGCATCTCCTCTCCCCTCAGTCAGCTCCATTCTTGCCATATTCTCTCCATGTCAACTCCAAGTTTGATCCCAGCGCTAAGCCAGATGTCACTTCAACCACTGTGGCCCCCCAAGCTCAAGACAGCTACTTCAGTAAACACTGAACAACGCCTCCTTGGTGAGCCAAAGGACAGTATAGCTGTCTCCCAGCAGGTGTCTCCCTAAAGTGCTCACCCCACAATTCCTGACTCTGCAAGTTGTGCCTTAGTTAGGTTATGCTAACTTTAGACTCAATCCCCACGTGAGCTGTGACTCCACCATATCATTTCAGGGCCTTAGCTCACAAGCCTCGTGGCTGTTGTTCATCCTTCTGATACCTCAGTGAGGCAGCTGGTGGGCAGGGAGCTGGGGCACAAGCCTGAAGCTCACCGACATAAGGAACCTTGGGCCTGAAACACTCCCCCACCCCCTCAGGCCAACTCCAGGATGTTTGGACTTAGAGCTTGTGGGTGTCACCTGAAGGGACAAAGCCAACATCCCTACTCACGTCCCACCTCTCAGATTTCATCCACAAAGATGCGAGGGAAAAAAGATGCACAAAAATAGAAGCCCCCCCCCAACACACACACACACACATACACACACATACACACACACACACACCTTTCCATATAAATAAATAAATAGTTGAATACTGCTAATGGCAACCGAGAGAGAGAGAGAGAGACAGACAGACATCACATAAATAAATAAATAAACATAAATAAATAAAATAAATAATAGGTTTGCTAGGAGCCCCAGGCAAAATGGTCCCCTAGAGTTGTCTGAAGGCAGTCTGATGGGAGGCTCTGGGGCCTCTCTCACTGCTGTCCTGCTAAAGAGGTTCCGTGGCTCGGAGAGCCTTGGTCTCCATGATGGGAGACTGGATCCCAGTCTGGGTTCCTGGGCAGGGAAGAGGGTTATTTACAGTTGCTGTACATGCCCTCCCAGGGCACCTGCCCCTGTCCCAGGCACCTGCCATCCGGCCTTCTGTGGTGACAGCATTGGCATCCATCAGTCTGGGTGGGTGGGGCCCAGGGCTGAGCCAGAGGGCATCATGGGAAGGCCAGCTTGTCCAGTGCTGTCTGGGGCACCTCGCTCTTGTGGGTGGTTGGGGGACAGTTTCTGGTCCCATGGGTTGATGTAATGGGAAGGATTGGGGGCTGGGGGAGACGGTCACCTTTTTCAAGAAAAAAGGATTTTTTTTCCAAATATTTTCCCTGGGGTGTGAAGGATAAAGAGTGTTTGGCTCCCCATTGCTGGCCCCAGTATCCAGAGCCGGAAACCGTGCCCCCTCACTGTCTCCCTCCAGGCCCTGTCCTGCCGCAGTTGCCACTGCAAACTTGAAACTCACCCACAAGGCTCTGGAAAGCCAGTCAGCTGGTGAGGGGGATGCCCAAGAGTTTATTTTAAGGATCTTCCCCCTCACACCCCTGTTTGCAGTGCCTGCTGTAGATGAAGCAACTGGTGGTATTTGCGTGTTGGAGATCAGCTTACCCAAGCTGCCCAGCCCTGGGCAGGGGGAAGACAGGGTGAGGGCAGAAATGAAGGGTGGGCTTGAGCTCACAGGAAGCCTCAGAAGCCAGCAGAATCCCAAGCTATGGAAGATCCAAGGCCCTGTCCCCTCATACTCTCGGGATTTGGGTCTTTCCCCCCAAACCTGAGCTGCTGTGCCCCATCCTGGCAAAATTCCTGAGAGGCAAAGGGGGTGGCTGAGGCCGAGGGTGGGTGAGTAGATGCTCGGCTGCATGGGGTGGGCTCCAGGGTGTGGCAGTCTGGGAAGTGGGGGAAGGGACAGGCAGGCACCAACCCGAGGGTAGGGCCAGACTGGCCGGCGCTGGGGACTGGCAGCGGGCCATGGCACTGGGGAATGTTCAGCAGATGGTCTCGTGGAATTAAGTCAGTGCCAGCTAGTGGGGGCTGAGGCAAATTTAGGATCTGGGGCTGTGGACCAAGCTGTCCTGACTGTCCACTGTGTCCTTTCTCAGTGAGGTTCAGAGGCCCTGTGAACAGCCAAGGGGCTGTCTAAGCCATGAGGTGGCCTTTCCACTGCTAGAACCTACTGGACTGCTTTTCCTGACCCCACCAAGATAATGGGGGGGGGCAGCAGAATGACCCCCTGCCCTTTCATGTCTGTACTCACAACCAGAGAACCCATTTCCTAGCTCCTGACACTTTGTACCAATCGAAATATCCGTGCTCCCTACTCAGGTTAGGTCCCCTTCTCTCCCCACTTAGCCTTCTGGCCTTTGTTCCAGCCTGGTTGGGGAGGTGGAAGGCCTGACTGGGCCCCTGGGCCTGACTGCACCTGGTTTCCTCTCCTCTGCTCCCATCCTACGAGGGTCCACACACTCGCGTGGTGGTGGTGAGACAGGTGAGGATGAGGGCAGGGGGATGAAGCACTGCTAGCCTTCCTTGTGCACCCTGTGAGCAGTAGGTTGGCGGAACTTTGTTTTCCCGGCCAGGCTCAAACGTTTGAGTCACGGACCCATTGCTTCTTACAAAACCCTGTGGTTTTTTTGTGCCAACAGAGGGTGGTTCTCTCCATATGCCCAGGTCTGAACTGAGCCCCAGGGTGGTGCTGGTGGAGGCTCCTAGCAGCTTGACATAGAGGCTGAAGGCCCCCGGTACCCTCCTCCTCCTCCCCCTCCCCAGGAGAGCAGGAAAGACAGGGTCCAGGAGCCCTCAATGTCTGTCACCCAGGAGAAGGCAGGGTGGGCAGGGAGGGGTGGGGGAGGCTGGCAGAGTGAAAGGGGCCCCCTGCAGGCAGCTGGCTCAAGGAGGGCCCCTGTTTAGCGCCTCGTGCTGGAGTAGCTGTCTGCCGAGCTGTAGCTCCGGCTCCGGCTCCGGGAGCCCAGGCTGGGGCTGCGGGAGCCGGAGCTGCTGCTAGCGCGGGTCCTGCTCCGGCTGCGGCTGCGGCTGCGGCTGCGGCTGCGGCTGTGGCTCCGGCTGCG
The DNA here is from genome assembly GCF_048418805.1 of Vulpes vulpes. Lineage (NCBI taxonomy): Eukaryota > Metazoa > Chordata > Mammalia > Carnivora > Canidae > Vulpes > Vulpes vulpes. Next base: position 15,459,125 of record NC_132789.1, on the reverse strand, counting down.
GCTGCGGCTGCGGCTGCGGCTCCGGCTGCGGCTCCGGGTGTAGCTGCGGCTGGCAGAGCGGCTGCTGCTGCTGCTGTACCAGGAGGAGGTGCTGCTGAGGCTGCTGGATGATGAGGGGCTGGGCCGGTAGTAGGGGATGGGGCGTTTCCGGGCACTGCGGAGACCAGAGGGAGCGCGCTGGAGGACCAGACCGCCCAGCCTCCCCCCGAGCGCGCCCGCCGTCCCCAGGGAAAGCGGACTCCTTCCTCCGTCCCAGGCTCTTGGGGGAAACACCCCTTTGCGCGCTCCTCCTGCTGTCCTGAGACCATCTAGTGCTGGTGTCTCGAGAAGTGACAGCTCTCACTTTTGAGCCAAGCAAGCCTGAGGCTGGGAGTCTCCAGCTGGCAACCGAATCTACATCTAGGCTTTAATTGCACGTTTTGTTTATCTTTTTACTTTTACTGGAACCTTCTATTTATGGTAAGAGAGGCTGATCTTCCATTTGCTATGGTATACTGTGGTGCATTCCTTTTGAATTAAATGTATGGACCTCTAAGAAAGAACATATCTGCTTAAAGAACATATCTGTTAAAACATATCTGTTTAAAGAACATATCTGTTTAAAATCAGAACATATCTGAACATATCTGTTACATTTGAATTAAATGTATGGACCTCTAAGAAAGAACATATCAACAACAGTAGCTTACTAAACAGGTAAGTGCAAAGTGCTCAGATGCCGCTGGGTGCCTAAAGTTTGGGAAACACTGAATGGCTCATCAGGATGGACTATCTGAAGTTGACTAAGGAAACGAGAGCCTTTTAGAAATGCCAGTTTATCTCAGCCTTCTTCTAAGTCCACCCCATGGCACCTGTAGTCCATGCTGTGGGAGTAGGACTCCCTTCATGTGTGCTGTGCTGTTCTATGGGATATCCGAGAAGGTGATGTCATTGCCCCCATTCTTATTGTTTGGAGTCACAAGTGCTTTTCCCTCCTCAAGGTCATCTCTAGGGAGGAGGCCCAGGGCAGCCAGGACATCGCAGCTCCACTCCTGTGAGTCTCTGGATGGAATGGCTGACCCTTGGAGGGCCAGGAGGAACTGATTGTCAGGAGCCAATTTCAGGACAGCACTCAGCCATTCTTCTGCTTTCAAGGCCTAAAACTATGTGTCCATTCAGACCTCAGGGGTTTTTTGTAGGGCTTTTCTTATCTAAGACCTTAACTGTTAGAGGCAACCTGATCCACCTAATCTGACCTTTCAATCTGTAACAATGACACAGTGAGGGTTCTAGTGTTTTGCATTTCAGTTTACAAAGTGTGTTCCCATCTCTTTGCCCCCCCCCCCTTTTTTTCATCTTCATGATACACACTCCTGAAGGAAATATTCATGGATGAGAACTGAGAATCTGGGAGGTGAAGAGAGTTCTCCAGATCCAGTGCTCTACCCCTGGCCCACAGGGGCTCCCTCTAAATTCCTTTGGCACCTAAAGATCCTTCTTGCCCTCTCCACACTTGGTGCCAGGTATGATCAGGGCCTATTAAAGCCTGGCATGTGGTCTGACCGTGATCCTCTTTGCTGGCCGGCTCCACCCCCAGGAAAAGATCCGCTGCTTTGCCCCCTTCGCCGGGATGCGACCTCGCAGCCCCCTCCGCAGACCCCGGCCACACCCCCTCCGGCACACCTGATTCCTCAGGCTGTCCCCACCCCTGTCCCGGGGCACCCATCCTAGCCCCGCCCCGAGGCCCCGCCCTCTCCTGTCAGGCCTCGCAAATTGCCTGAGCTCCCACAATCCTGAAATCCAGCTCCACGGGGTGCAGGGGAGATCCCGAGGCCCCGACGGGTGGGAGGGGTGGGAGTGAGGGTGAAGGTGGGCACCCCGGCCCTCCTGGCCTCACCTGGTTATCCTCCGCGCCTCCAGGTGGCTCGGGGAGTCTCTCCGGCGCTTGCGCATGGGCGAGTAGGACCGCCGTCTCCGACGTGCTCGCTCGCGCTCCCGCTGCTGCGAGTCCTTCTCATTGTACTTGGGGTCCCGCTCCCTGAAGGGGTGCGGGGGTCACTGGGGAGCTGGGGCTGGCTTTTCCGCATGAGCCAGGGGCACTCACTTCCTCTTCCCTGTGCCCCGCACCTCATTGCAGCAGGTGCTGGGTTCCTCCCGGGGCCCCAGGAACGCGGGAGGGAATAGGACAGGGCTCTGGTTCAGTGTTGTGGGGAGACCAGGCGTGGGCGCGGGTGTCGGCCTTCGAGGGTGGGCGCTACAGGGGCCTAGGTGCTGCGGGGGTTAGGATGTGGCGGTCCAGAGGGCCCTGGTGCATGCGGAACAACTGCGCTCTGAATAACGGGGATGAAGGGTGCGTGAAGAGGCTGAGGGCCCGGGATGCGAATTCTGGGGTGTGGCTGGATGTACATTCCGGGGGTCCATTAGAACCCAAGGATATGTTACACGTCCCCACTCCAGCCGAGACCAAAGAAACTACAAGGATGCTGGGTCGTCTCCCCATCCCTACCTCCCTCAAGGCTGGAGGACGGGGGGGCTGGGGCGGGGCTTGGGTGACGCTCCGCAGAGGCCGGGGGGAGGGGGCCGCGAAGGCGGAGCCCGTGCTTGGGGCGGGGCTGTACCTGCCGGGGCTGTACCGCGAGTAGCTGGGGCTGCGGCGCGATCGCGAGCTTCTGCTCCGCGGGCTCCTCTTGCCGGACTTGGAGGAGTAGCTGGAAGAGCGCGAGTAGGACCTGCGGGAGACGGTAAACAGTCCCCAGGGGCCTGCTGGGCTTCGCCGGGGTCGTGCCGGGGTCGTCCCGCAGGTGTAGGGTTGCATGCGGCTGGTCCCCGGAGGGCAGGGCGACTTTGACTTTCTGGACGCCAGGCCCAGGAATCTGGCCCTTTCCTGAGAATGAGATTCCCTCCCTTTTGGGCGACTAATAATAATATTGGTAACTTCTTCTTACTGAGTTCTTACCATCTAAGGCCACTTACTAGTTATGTGACTTTGGACAGGTGATCTCACTTCTCTGAGCCTCTGTTTTCTCATCTATAGAATGGGGATAAATAATCATACTTTCCCTATACAGTCGTGAATTCAATGAGTAAATTAGAGTAAATCACTTACATACCTCACATAGGCAGCACACAGGAAAGGTTAGCTATGACTGTTAGGCTGTTAGGTATTTCATTGAAATTAATGCTTTTGTGTGCATTATCTCATTGAATCCTCAACACATTGTAGGGCGAGGTACTATTATCAATCTCACTCCACAGATGGGGAAACAAAGACACAGAGAGGTGAATGTTTTCATTTTGCAGATAAGGAAACTGAGGCTCAGAGAGGTTATCTGAGCCACCAGCTAGGAATGGGTACAGTGGGCACTCAAACTCATCTGTCTGACCCCCCCTGCCCCCCACCAGGGCCAAAGGACATCTCCAGTTACCATAACTAGCTCCCTAGGGAGGAAAGCTCTGCAGATCAGAGGCCAAAACTGCACTCACCTTTTTCCAGAGGAGGTGGATCGGCTTCGGGTGTACCTGGGGGAGACTCTGGGGTTTGGGGATCGGGAGGAGTGGCTGGAAGAGCGGGTGCTGGCATAAGAAGGGCTGCGGGAGCAACCTCTCATAGGGGAGCTCCGGGCTGTGGATGGGACCAAACCAGACTTCTTCACCTCTGTGCATTCCAGACATGGCGACTGAAATCCTCTGCAGATGTGGGGAGAACTCCTGTCAGCACTGGCTTGCCTGCCCATCTGGAGGCATCTGCTGATACTCCTCTGCCTACCTTTGCCTAGGCTGTGGTACTCTCAGAAACCCCTTTCCACCTATTCCCATCTTACTGCCTCTGGAAAGACTTTCCAGAGCACAGATGTTAGAGGAATAGGAACAGAGGGGAACACATTCCACAAGGGCACTTCAGAGTATTTTAGGTCAGTGGGCATAATGGTAAATAACACCAAATCACATAGACATTTCCTTTGGAGTCTTTTTTAATCCTGGTTACATTAATGAGAATGGGTTGGGTAGTAGTGGGTTTTCCACTATCTCTGTAATACTGGCAGTCACCCAGACATGGTGCTCAGAGCCTTGGGAAGGCAACTGTTGCTAACTAGAATTAAATACACTGTCTTTATGTATTTTCATATATAAATCATGTATTTTGCAAATGCTTTCTATTTAGGACAAGTGCTACAAATTTTCTATGTAAGGTAGTAATGTAAGTTTCCTTATATAAAAAAGTGAGTTTATTAAAATAAGAATATCAGTAGTATCAGGATGTGATTAAAATCAACAAGGGGCCATACAGGAGGTTCAAGTTTGGGAAGCTTTGATGTAGCCCATTTTGCAGATGGGGGAATTGGGACCAAAAAGAGTGAAGGGTTGTTCAAAATCACCCAATGACAGGGTCCTGTCCTCTGTATTCCCACCCTGCTTAGAGCCATGTGAAGCTCCCGTTGGGTTCTCAGTAAGGACCTGTTCATTTGGTTTGAGCCAAGAGTCAAGCTCCAATCATGTTAATATGGTTTCCAGGCTCATCATTATCTGGCCCTGCTTACCCCTCCAGTCTCACCTCTTGGCACTTTCCTCTCTTGACTCCAGCCATGATAGACTACTTGTTTGTCCTGGAATATGCCTGTTCTTTCCCTGTCTCCAGGCTTTAGAACATTCCCACTGCCTGGAACCCTCTTCCTTCCCCTCCTCACCTGACAATAACTATTCATGGTTCAGACTTTAGTTTGACCACACCTTTTCTGGGAGGCTTTCCTTGACATCTCCCTGCATCTAGTCGGGTGGCTTTCCATATGTTACCACAGCCCCTAGCCTCTATGCATTCCCTGTCCCTGGAAGAACTCACTTGGTTTTACATTTTTCTTTACCTCCCCCTTGGCCATTGAACTCCTTGGGGAAGAAGACTCGATTCTAGATACTGTATCCCAGCATCTCACATCTGTCCGAGGTCATGAATAAATAGTTGTGAAGTAAACATATTGTCGTAGATGCCCTCCCAACCACCTCAGGAAATTGGTCCTAGCCTCTCCAATTTAAAGAGAAGACTCAGAAGGGTTAGTTACTTCCTCGAGTCTACCCAGAGGCTCAAGCCCTGATCTGTCCAGCTTCAAAGCCCCTGTTCCTGTCACCTCATCAGTCCCCAACCTTCACTCTCCAAGGTTCCCTGGATTTAAAGCTGATAATGTCTCTTCCATTCAGCCCTCTGCTCATTGCTGACATGACATAAATAATCATGAATTTAGAGATCATTTGTATTTCAAAATGAAAGGCTGAGTTTAAATTATTTAACTTGGCTGTCCGTGTAGATTAAAAGAAGCAGGTAACAGCTAGATGCCACTCAGACTTTAGCTTCAGTGCTATGACAGATCTGTGTTTGAGTCCCAGTGCTGTCCCCTATTAACTGAGTTTCTTAACTACTCTGAGTCTCAGTTTCCCCTAGCTAAAAGAGGTCAATGCTAATACTTATCCCATAAAAGTTCTATGAGGAGTTAAGGAAGATTATCCATGGCAAGCACTCAGTGTGGACCCTCACATATAATCAGGGCCCGACACATATTAGCAGTCATTGTTATTATCAGTTGTTATTACTATTGCTATTCTGGTTCTTTTTTTTTCTTTTCTGCTCTGGAGTATAAAGGTAGACACTCATCCTCCCTCTCTCATCCGGGAATTTCACTGTCTGTTCTTGGAGACACTGATGTTTGACCCAGCTCCAGCTCCTAGGCAAGCTTGGATGTGAACTGAGGCCAGGGATGTCCTAGGGCAGGCAAACCAGAGGCTACATGTGGAAGCCAAGCTGTTTGTCCAGAACTGAAGTGGGCTACGTGTTGGGAAGAAAGGGCGCTCTGTCCTTAAAGCAGCCTTTAACTGCTTCACTGCTAAGGCTTTGGCTATCATCCTGACATCTTGGCCACCCCGAACAAAAGCAGGCTCCCACCTCCAGAAGAAAGAAGACCCCACTGTTAGCCTTGCAGGATGTACCAGCAAATCTTTTCCACTCCTCTTGCATCTACCTCATTAATTATATGCTCCAGAGAAAAAGGATCATGCTATTTTTATTTCTCCAGCACCAAGCTGAGTGGTTGGCTTATCAGAGGTACCTGATAACCAGGAGAGGGATAAGTAACTGCATGAATGATCTAGAGTAAATGATCAGCGATTTTTACTAGCTATTATTGTGACATTATCCTCAGTGATTAGCATTTTGCTGTGATTTCTTGAATGAGAGGGTAAGGGGTAATGAAGTAGAATTATAACTGGCTCATAAGCAACTGCACGGAAGGGTTCTCTGCAGGAAAACTGCATCTAGCAAGTGCACTAAGAGACACACACTATACACGGGTGTGTGCGCGCATGTGCACACACACGCTCACACACAGGCTGCAGGTCTATGGGAACTCTCTGTACTCTGTGCATCTACAACCCATCCTACTATCAACATCCCACACAAGAGCGATACATTTGTTACAGTGAACCTCCGCTGACACCCCACCACCCCAAAGTCCACAGTTTCCATTAGCATTTCCTCTTGTGAACTTAATGGGTTTTGACAAATGTAGAATATGTATTCACCATTGCAGTGTTGTACAGAATCCGTACTGCACCTGTTCATCCCTCCCTACCACCTGCCCTCTCTACCTCTCTCTACCCACTGATCTGCTTACTGTCTCCATAGTTTTGCCTTTTCCAGAATATCATAGAGTTGGAATCATACCATATGTAGCCTTCAGATTGGTTTCTTCCACTCATTTAAATTTCCTCCATGTCTTTTCATGGCTTGATAGCTCATTTCTCTTTAGTGCTGAGTAATATTCCATTGTGTGGATGTACTACGGCTTATTCACCTACTGATGGATGTCTTAGTTGATACCAGGTTTGGGCAAGTATGAATAAAGCTGCTATAAACATCCAGGAACAGGTTTCTGTATTGACACAAGTTTTCAGTGCATTTGAATGTTTTTAAATAGCAGGGACTTTAAATGAATTTAATGTTAGGCTTTCTCCTGAGATTACTGGTAAAACTTTTTGCCTGCCCAGCCTCCATCCTTCCTGATATCAGTATCCTGACTTTTCCTTCAGAGAACCAGACATCCCCTACATTTTGTGTATGTGGGAAGACTTCTCATGAACTCTGATGGTGGCATGTGACAAATTCTTGCCAAGAGCACAGCATCTCCTGGGCCAGAGTGATTGGTCCAAGGGTGGGCAAATGACCCAACATGGGCGAAACAATGAGAATCTTCCCTGGTATTTTGCTAAATTTTGGGGAAAGGAGTGTTCTCCTTCCACTGGCTGGCTAAACCGATAGAATGGTTGGCATATGTGAATGCTGCTTGGCACATGTGCCCATGCTTTAGGAGGATCTGCTTGAGAATGAACCCAATAGAGAAGGAAGCAGAGAAGGAACAGAGATGTAATGGGAAAGACAGATTCTCAAAGATGTATTTTTGAGTCTCTGGATCAAGGTGTACCTGAAGCTGATGTCCTTGTCCCCACCTCATGCCCCCCCCCCCCCCCCCCAAATTTTTTGCCAGTTTGAGTCTTTTCTCTCTCGCAAATCAAAGGCTCCTGGGTTAGGGGTGGGAAGTAGGTGGGTATAGGGCTAGGGTGAAAGACTGAGATAGTGGAGATAAGGCATATCGCCCCTCCCCCCACCCGTTCTCCACCTCAGTGACACTGACCTTGACTCTCTGCCCCTGCTGGTAGGGGAGAGATTCTCCAAAGTGGCCCCCTTGTTCTGGGGTGAGGAGGTGGTGAAGGAGTTCCCTGAATCCGATGTGTTGCCACAGTTGAGCTCCCGGCTTTTGTTTAGGCCCCCACTGGGGCTCCCCTTCTCTTGACCCCGCGACCTGGCTGAGCTGATTTGCGTGGAGGGTGGTGAAGAGGTGTCATTGCCTGAGTCATACTCCTGGGAGCGTCCTCGGGAGGTGGTGAGCGGGCTGGCTGTTTTGGTAAAGAGGTCAGCTGCAGACCCCGACCCAGTGATCTGAAAGCAAAAACACCCGTTGGACACTGCTGATCACTGGGCCTGTGTGCTGTGTCTAAATAACCAAGAAATGTTTACCGTCATGATGCACTGTAACGAAAGGAAAGAGAGAGAAGAGGAAAGAGAGACGCCAAAAAAAAAACAAAAGCACAAATTCCTGAAAGAATTCCACAGAAAGGAGATTTTTTTTTTTTACCCCCTGCTAGAATAACTGGAAGATTTAGGTATCATGCAGAGAAAAAGCATGCGATCCAGATTAAACCAAAGAAAAAGGAAATTATACAAAATTTAATTTCTAATGAATTAACTCAAACAAAAGTGACAACTCAATCGAAAGGGGTGTGTGTGTAACACCCTTAACCTAAAACAATAATAAAAATAAAGGAAGGGGAAGGGGGAAAAGAAATGGGACCATGGGCATGAAAAACATGTATCTTTTAACTTAAAAACAAAAGAGAGAGATAAAGCCAAAATCTTAAACTTCAACCAAATCCTCAAACGAATTTGACTTTTTTTTTTTTTAAATAAAAAGTTCCCTGCATAGAACCCTACACAAATATCGCATGGGGAAAAGAAATGAAATAAAGAGAGTTTTTTTTTTTTTTTTAATATAAAGTCAAGGTCACAAAATGACATTTTGGTCTTTTTCAACTAAAGGGGAAAAGAAAGGGGGACAAAAAAAATGGAAGTCAAATAGTCTGACTGAAAACAAACGAAAACAAAAGCTCTCTACAGATATCTGTGTGTGTCCTTTTCCCCCTGGAGAAGGTAGCTAAGGCTCTCGAGTGGCTTCTAATAAATTCTCTCATGTCTTTGCGGATTTTATCCACTTACCAAGCAAGAGCTCCTCCTTTAGTACGTAGGTAAGGTGTAAGAGAAAGGGAAGAGCGGGCAACGTCAGTCCATCATTAGAGTCGAAATTGACAAGAAAAAACACACACCTTTCTGCACACCCTCACACTTGGCTCTGAGCTTTGAGTTTTGGTTTTTTGCAGTGTTCCTAAGAGGTTGAGGCATCACTTCAATTTGGTTTTCTCAGCAAGGGGACCTCAAGCCATCAACGGTAACCTTGTTCGTCCCTTGGTGCCCAAGTTGGATCAAGAAACCCTTGCTGAAGATGCAGTGTGTGTGTGTGTGTGGGGGGGGGGGGTGCTAGGATTTGCCTCCTTCTATGTGTCAAGATCCAGAGGGTGTGTGCTTGTGACAAAGGGCTTTGGGATGGGGGGGCACTTGGACATTTGGCTTTGGGGTGAATGGGAATTGGGGGGGGTCCCAGAGTCCTGTTTGGATCTAATCTGGGACAGATGGAGGAGGAAAGGGGGTGGAACCAGCCCTTGGGAAAGCAGTGGATGGTTTTCTTTAGATATTCAGACCAGTGTCACAGCTGTGATGACACAGGGGGTCTGGTCTGGCCCCTGCCAACAGTACTATGCTTATTTAGCCATGGGCAAGCGGGACTCCTGCCCTGGGCCTCCTCCAGCAATTACCATCCTTATGAGGCAAGAAATCTGTGGAGCTGGGAGGGTACTACCTGGAAACCACTTCCCCTGAGACTACCTTATGGGTAGCTGAGACCCCAGAATTCTCTGTTTAAATGGCCTCTGAGCCCCTGCCAGGGACTCTGCAGGCTCATCTATGGATCTCTTCTCCTGGGGACACACCTTGCTTCAGGTTTGCACACTCTTAGGTCCAAGGGTGGCCATTTGGACAGAGCTTTAATGTTCAGGCTGAGGTGTCCACGTGCATGTGTGGGAGGCCCATGGTGTAGGTTGGTGGGAGCGGTAGGAGGAGAAAGGGAGGGACCAGGGCCTTGAGGCAGGGTCCCCCACAACACACTGCCATGCTATTGCCAGCCGCTCTGAGGGGACTGAGATTCTAAAATCAACCTGGACTTCCCGGATCATTTTAAAGGTATGTTTGCCAAGATAGGAGAACATATTGTGTTTATGTTTGCTGGCTTGACTTATAAACATTCAGATATCTAGTATGTGGGCCTCCTTCTCTACTCTTGCGCTGGGCCCCATGAATATTAGTGAGGCCTGACCATCAAGAGCCTGCTTCCTTCATACCCCTTATTCCTTGTGCCTTGTGCCTAAAGGAGTGGGACTTTTGGGCTTTCTTAGAGAACCATTTCTGCCTTCTCAGCAGCTGGTCATGAGGGTGAGACAGAAACACCAGAACTACGAGGGTAACAGCAAACTGGCAGCTCAGGATGTCAGCTTTTGGGCTGGGGAGGTGGCACTTCCTTTGTGGATTCTCCCATAGGCTTTGCACGCAGACAAAGTGATGGTCCAGCTCTACCTAGTTCTACCCAGCACAGCGGCCACTTAATGTGCTTGGTGATCTGGGGAGCTTTGGTCTGAGACAAGGGACCGCAAAAGGCCCTGTTCCCATTCAGTGCCTCCATTTATCTTCCTATTTGCAGTATGGAAGCTGATCTTCCCCACCTCAGGGAGTTCAAAGGCAACACGTGTTATTTCTACCACCTCTGTCAGGAATGAGAAAGCGTCATGGGGTCTGATGGGCTCTTGGACTGGGCCTTGGTCCAAGGATGGGTACAGATAATCTTTGCCTCGGAAATGGTGAATGTTTGGTGGTCAGAATATCACAAGTGAATCAGGCAAGCCATTTTTGGAGGGAACCAGGGGCCTGTGAGTATAATGGCCTCCATTTTCTATCCATGATAACTGACTTGCTACCTGGGGGCATCCAGACTGGCCTTCCTCTTCCCGGATACTTGTTCCCAGCCCTGACTGCCAATTTTCAAAGCATTTGTCCTGGTGCATCATGGGTCCCCATGGGCAAGGAGTTCCTGAGTGTGAGGCCCCTCCAGGCTGATGGAAACAGAAGGGAACTTTGCCCTGTTCACCTTCTCATCCCTATACCCTGAGCTCACTTATACACTTTCAGCATGTCTCCACCTGACCATGACCATTATCCACGTGTAACATGTGTAATTATAACTAAAGCAAGATGCTTTATACAGAGAAAACAGAGATAAAGGTCCTCTGAAATGTTCTCATTGGGTTAACCCTAGTGCCTGAAAATACCAACATCTCCGGCTTGTTTAAAAGTCTCATTTCTTTTGATGAATATAAATTCTTCAGCATGGGTGACAATATCCTTTACAACCCAACTCAGATCACAGACCTCATCTCTTCCACATACCCCCACAGTGGCCCCTACAACCTAAGCCAATCGGTTAGAATTTTCTTGGTTTTGCGATGTCTTGCTCTCCCAACCCCAGGCCATTTGCACATGCCATTTCCTCTGCTTAGAATACTCTTCCCCATTAGTCCATTTCATATCGGCTAAATTTATACATCCTCCATATTATATACCACCTCCTCCAGAATGCTTTCTCTAATCCCCCAGATCGGGATGGCACAACACTCCATAGTTCATTCATTCATTTGACCTTTCATTCGTTCACTCTTTCAAAAATGAGTTGCTTCTGTGTGCCACAGCACTGTTACTCAGTGGGGTAACATTGCTTGTTTTATTGCCTGTCTCTCCATCTGAGTGGGAGTTTGTTGAAGACAGATGCCATACATGACCAGTTTGGTACTATACCCAAGTAACCACCAGTGCCTGGCACAGAGTAAGTGCTCACTATATCTGGCTAAATGAGTAAAGCTGCTCCATAGCCCCTTACAAGACTGAACTTGGGAGCCTGGGCCCATCCTAACTTAATTCAGTGGTGAAATGGCTGTCATCAGACCCTGGGGAGGTCCAACTGGGTAACTGCCAACTTTGGGAATTTGATGGCTTTTTAAAGGAGGGACTGGCCCCCATCATATTCAAAATAGTTCTAAAAAAACTAGGTGGATTATTAGCTGAAGGCTGGTGTCTCAAGACCAGCTCAGGGTTGGCTGTGTGATCAAGAGATAACTTCAAAACTGAGTCCTAGGTGCATTCTCAAAAGCCTAAGTTCCAGGCTGAGATGAAAAGCTCCAGTTCTGAGAAGACTTCCAGATGAAACAAACTATGCTTGGTGGTCTCACTTCCCTTCCACTCTCTACTACTCTAGGAGGTAAGCTTAGAAAATGGGCTGTATCTGGCCACTTGCACATAATAGGGCTGTTAGCTCATACTTTGTTCAGATTATAAAAAGGTGCTCCTTCTGGGTCAGGCGTTAGAAAACAATGCTCCATTGGCCAGACTCATCTGGATAGTTTAATTGCTTCTTAGTTTTAGACTCCACCTTCTCCAGAGCTCTCTATTCACTCTATGCAAAGATGAGGAAAGATATTGAGGGGAGCCAAAGATAGAATGCGTGTGTGTGTGTGTGTGTGTGTGTGTGTGTGTGTGTGTTGGGGTGTGTGACGGCCATGATAATGCACAGGCGACCTTCATAATAGGCAGACAATGGAGGCCTCTGTGTTCTTGTCTCTGCTCCTTCCTAGACAAGTACTCACTCACCTAAGATGTCAACAGTTGTCCACTCGATGTTGACATGAGAAGATGGCTCCTCCTTGCTCCTCATTTAGATAACAGCCCTCTCAAAATTCATTTTTGAAGAGATCTTCATCTGTTGGGCATTAATTGACCTTGGCCCCTGTCCTCCCGGTTAGGCTGCAAAATGGTGCTCAAGATACTTGGTAGGAGGAGTCATTCTATACCCACGGTAGGGAACAATGCCCTCAGGGTACATGGGGCCCCGGTTTAAGACCTGGAGCCCTCATACCAGGGCACTCCTCTTTGGTCTACTCTGACCCCTTCCTCCATATCAGCCTTGTCCTTCTTTTTCTGTCTTCACAAAGGCCTACCTGTGGGGCTTGGCATAAAAACTCAGCCACTGTAAGATCTGTTTAATTACAAGATGAAAAAAAATTTGTCTTAATGTGGATTATCCCCAAAATCAAGACAGGAATTTGAATGCTAGTAGTTTATTTGAGAGGATAAGGAACTTCTGTAGGGGAGTGGGGAAATGAGATGAGGGAGAAGAGCCAATGAAAAATAGGTTATCAAACCAGCTATCACGGAAGGCAGCCGGAGGACACTCTGGAAGCCAGTGAGGAACTAACCCAACCAAGGTGGGAGCTGGGATATTTATACACCAGTTCTCCACCACTCATAGACTGAAGGCTGCACCCAGTGGGTGTCATTTCTCTAGTGTGCTCATACTGCTGCACGGCCAAGCAAAGTAGTCTTTGGTGGCCACAGAGTATCTTCCAGGAGCGGGAGCTGGCCTTGTGCCCTGAAGTGGAGAGTGTGAAGGGATGCAAATGAACAGTGTCTGCTTCAACATCCCAAATCACCATTGGAAAAACAACAGGCCAAGCTATGTTTTGCTTTAGCCATGTTTTCTTTAGCCCACTGAGTATATATGTACTTAGATACATAGCCTGCTTGACAGTAAATTTGAATTAGTTGCCAACATTGTAGAATGGGGTAGTTTCACATAACAGCTCTATTTCTAGTTTGTGCTGAAGAATAGGATTTGACAATGCTTGGTTCACATTTCTGCTCGCTAAGAATCAGCTTGAGAGAATGCAGCTGCCTGTTTTAGGCGGGGTGTAAATTTTTTTGGCCCCCAGCCCTCTGTGACCCCAGATGCTTATATTTATTAAGGCTGGCCCCTGAGACATCTGAGTTTATGACCCTCTGTTCTAAGTGTCTGCTGCCACCCTGACCACTCCAAAAGCACCACAAACACAGTGAATCCTGTATGCTCCATCTCTCCCTTCCAGAACTATGAAATGGATTGCTCCGTCCTCTCCATCTCAATCCTTTTCATCCCTCTTAGGCTCTTGCCAATGGAAGGAACCAGGAGACCAAAGCCATTAAGCCATATCCAGACCCTGACAAGATCCTCCCTTCTGGATCAGGATCGCTAATCTCAGATTTTTTTCCTCCCTAAGGACAAACTGTATTTCACAAACTCATGGCCATTGGAAGAAAGCAAACAAGCATTTTCCCTTTACTCCCTTGGCCCCCTCCAATGTGAAACTCCGATTTTTTTTCCCTCTTGAAACCATAAGCTTGACTCATCTCCTTGTTCCTTAATATACTCAATGTTAACACGTGGATTTTTCTAATAAGTAATTAAATCCCCCCCACCACAAACTCCAGCTCCTGGCATTTCACTGGGAGTCTCTCTCAGCCCTCCAGGGAAGCTGGCACTGTTATTTATTGTTTTTGTTTCAAATCATTATTTAATCAAGAACAGGGAAAAAGGCAACCTCTCACTTACACTTCAAAATTTAATTTCAGCTGAATTCTGAGATCAAGAGGCAGCACGGCCTAATAGGTTACAAAAATACAATCAAGAAGAGAATTCCAATTAAACTGAACAAGTCCATTTACTGAGCTTCAAATGGCCCCATGGAGAGAGATGGCTATAAATTTTTTTCCCCTCCCTGCCATATGGGGGACTGGAAATTCTCATGTGAATATAGAGCTGCATGGCAGAGCTTTTTGCTAGAGGGTTCTGGTTATTCCTTAAAAAAAAAATCCTTTTGTTTCACAAAGACATTAAGTTTATTTTCCTTGCTGTTGTTCATCTTCCTTTATACACTAATTAGGAAGACAGAAAAAGAATGGGTTCCTTGACCTTTGTGAGTCCGTGTGAGGGGAGGCAGGATGTGGGGACAAGAAGATGACGGGAGTCCTTCAGGGCTGGGGCGATCCCATGGGGCAGTGCAACTGCAATTGACTTTGGGCCCAAGTTGGTGGCCTGGCTTCCTCCGTCTCTGCCACCACCACCCCGTCCCCAGCCCAGGCAGGAAGTTGAGGGGAGATGGCAAGCTCTGGGGCTAACATTCCCCTGAAGTCCTCCCTGCTGCCCCCAGCCTACGGGTTCTCAATCTCCATATGGATCCACTCAGACAAATTTTGCACCAGGCCAAATTGAAATGGAGACAAGTTAAGTTCAATGTAATGAGTTTTTCATCCAGCTAAATGCATTTGATTTAAGGGCTCATCCTCGCGTCGGAGGCCATGTCAGTACCACCTCTTCTGGTGGTAAGATGTCACTTTCGTGATAGAAAATGGTGCTTTTCTTTTATTCCGAACTGACATGGTAAAAGTAAAAGTTAACAATGCTATGCCACTTTCCATTAAAAAACAACCACCCCCACAACAGGTCCCACAAGTGCCCGTCTCATACCGCCCTTCCTCCGCATTCTTCTGGTCCCTCTCTGCTCGCAACTGCAGTGAATGGTGTGGCACGTGGAGCCTCTTGGCTGAGCGAGAGCTCGAAGGCTTTTGCAGAATGTGTGAGAGCCTGGATCGGGGTCCGAAGGCTGGGGCTACCACATGCTCTCCCTTAGCCTCCTTTTCCCTGTCTGCAAAATGGGATGCATCCTTTCATCCTATCTTTCTCCTAGGCTTATTCTGAAATTCACCTCAGATTGTAGATATGATTAAGCTTTTTGAACCCAGAGATACTTCAAAAACATCACATCTAGGATGATTAGGAGTAAGCTTAATATAACCACTGCGATGACAAATAATAACGCTAGCAACGACTGCATATTGAGCGCTAGTTATGTCCTGTGCGTTGGGCGAAACTGCTCACACAGAACTGAAATTGAATGAGGCTAGGATCCTTGTCTGTCTTGTTTACTGCTGTTCACCTAGCACCTGGAAGAGTGCCTGGCACACAGTAGGTGCTGAATGCAATTTTTTAAAATGAATGGATACCTCAACTCACTCCATCCTCACAACCACCCTATGAAATAGGTATGATTATTAGCCCGAAGTATAGATGGGGATGCCGAGGCCCAGGGAAGTGAAATGACACAAGGGAAGTCATGTCGTTAAGCACATGGATTCTGAGGGCACACTTTCGTGTTTGGATCCTAATTTCTCCATTTCATTTAGCTGCCTTTCACTGAGTTGTTCTAGGCCATGGCTTCCTCAGTATAAAATGGGTATATTAGTAGAAGTTCCCTTGAAGAGCTATTATAAGAAATTGATGGGGTGGTGCAGGTGAAGAATTCAGCCTAGCACCTGGCACATGGTAGGTGCTCAGTTGGTCTTGGTTGTTGTTGTTACCCAGGGTCGCCTAAGAAGGCAAGATCAAGAACCCCAGAGTCTACAGCTCTGCCTCAAAGCCCATGACTTCCTCAGTGCCCTCTACAGCCTCCCCCTGTTGACAGGTTTCACAAGGCTCTTTTTTATGGACCCCAGGTTCTTTCTGCTGTCTTTCCTGTTCTTCTTCCTTTTCTCTTTTTTCCTCTTCTCCTCCTTCCTCTTCCTCTTGTTTCTCTTCTTCCTCTTCTTCTCCCTCTCCCTTTTCTCTTTCTCTGTCGTCTTTTCTTTCTCCTCCCTCTTCCTCTTGTTTCTCTTCTTCCTCCTCTTCTTCTCTTTCTCCTTTCTCTTCTTTTTCTCCTTCCTTTTTCTCTTTCTCCCTCCTCTTCCTCTTGTTTCTCCTTCCTTTTTCCTTCTTCCTTCTCTTCCTCCCATTCTTCCCTTCCTCCTCCTCCTCCTTCTTCTTCTCTTGTCATGGGATCTGCAGGTTTTTGTTGGGAAGGAATACATGGCAACTACTGGCCCCAGCTGGAGGTGAAAGGAGGAGAAAAGGAGCCCGCAGTTCTCCTTGGTCTAGCTTCCATTGTGATCATCCCTCTTCCAGATTCTCTCTCCAGTAAGGGCAGACTTGACAGAGAGCTCCGTGCCCCATGACAACAGGGAAAGGGCTTGGCCAGGGCTTGGCCAAACCTTGGCACCACTAACCCCTGTCCTCCAGTTGGTCCTCTGGCTATCAGAGGAAGCTTCTGAGACACAAGCCACGATTCACACCAGCTCTCCTTCCTCCCAACTGGGCCACCTACTGAAGTCACTTCAGCTCTGTGAGCCTGTTTTCCTGTCTGAAAATGGTGGTAATAATTGTATCTATCTCAAAGAACTGCTTTGTGGATCAAATAGCAACAACAGCCACTGCGTAAAGTATGGGATAGTTTCTAATGTCACTTTACTTTTGCCCCTTCATTCTAACAAAAGTACCGGTACACAGAGGTATCTCCCTCTCCTTTTATTCATTAGTTATCTCCATTTCATCTCATCCTTCAAAGCCCAGCTCTAATGTTCCCTTATTTGTCTCCTCCCAAGCATGGAGACAGCATTGTCTTGTCCCTTCTCCGTGGTCTTACTCTACGTTGTACTTACTTCCATCACCACCAGGGTGGATAGCCTGGATATTCAGCAACTGGGGAGGATGGACATTGCCCCATCCGAAGGTAGCTGGCCTTGGTACTGAAGGCTGTCAGGTAGCACTTTCTAGTTGCTGAACTGTGAGGAAGTCCCGAGGTACCAGGGGAGGGAGGAAGGGAGTAGCTTTGGTGACTTGGAGGGTAGGGTGGTGACAGTGTCTATTAGCCAACTAGCGCACAAGTTTTGGAATATTCTGACAACCGGGAAGGAACTGGTGCTCGCTGACTCAATCTCAGCCCTAATTACTTATCTCACTGTAGTGCAGCCTTCTGTTGACTACCAGACTGAGCTCTGGGGTTGAGGAAGAGTGTTTTATTCATCTCTGTCTCCCTGATGCCTTGAACAGAGATGGTTGAGTGGAGATAAAGAACATGAATAAGGCTGTGAAGGGTCCCTAAATCATCTCCTTAGGACCCTCCATTTGGATTTGGGCTCTGACTGAGCAAGAGGGCTTCAGGTTATCTTTAGCTCACCAACTAGGATTTCAATAAGACACAACCTGAATTTGCATATTCATATATGCAAATATGCCCCTTGATGTAATGTGCCTGTCTTTGATTTTTTAAAGAGCAGTGCATTTGAAATACCTGCAGTGGAGTATGTCAGGAACCAGGGTGTAGGAGACCCTCTGTGCTAAGGCTCCTGTTTATCCCCAGAACCCCATCTCTTGCTCTGGAATTCCACCTCCGTCCCAGACTCCAGTCTCCGTTTCCTGCTTCCTCTGCCTGATTCTTTTTCATCACTAGTTTCTCAGTGGTTGCCTTCTCTGCCCTAACATAATACTAACCCTGGTATCCCTTCCCTGCCTGCTTCCTCCTATCCCATCTCAGCATCTCTGCATTAATTGTGGTGCATTGTCTTTTGTAGTTTTTACTTTGTCTGTCTCTCTCCTAAGAAGGCACAGGCCCTTCTATATTCACCAGATCCTGAGAGCCATGGGGGAGATTGACCCTTGATAGATGTTTTGGGAGATAACTGGCAGATTTGAATGAATGATTGGGTGGGTTTTTCAGGGGCAGTGACTTTGCTGTTCTCTTTACCAGGGAGCTCAGGAAAATCCTGGGGCCAGGACTCTCGGAAAACCTGGTCCAACCTGGCATCTCCATCCATCTCTGCCTTTTGCAGGAGAGAAGAGGAGAAGAGAGTCTAGCATGGAGGGCACTTGGAGGGCTAGACTTGGGGGTATCTGATGCCCCCAGAAGTCAGGCAACTATGAGTAGCGTGGGGCTAGCCATTAGGGCTGCAGCTGCTGTTTGGGATGGAGGAAGCTGAAAGCAGAGGAAGCGGGGGCCCTGGCCCTGGTCCCAAGTCATGCACTGACTAGCCCGGGCCTGGAGCCATACTATGATTACTATGACTACTCCTACTACTACCAGTGCTGCTAACTATTGTCGCTGCCCCACTACTATTTCCATGGCTACTCTTACTGCTGCCACTACTATTATCGGCAGTGACTATGAAGCATTTCCCCACTTGCCTGTTGCACTCTAAAACATTTAGTTACATTAAGTCACTGAATCTCCACACTATGCCTCTTCCGAGGCAGGTCTCATTGTATGCCTCATTTTGCAGATCTAGAGAAAACTGAAGCACAGGAAGTTTATGGAACTTGCTCAAGGTCCCACGGTTGGTAAGCACCCAGAATGCTGTAGTTGTAACACCCACAGATATTTTCTGAGTTTTTCCCCTGTGTCAAGCACCAGACCCCAATATTTCACAACATTACTTTGCTTTTGTCCTAACAACAGGGTTTTTTGAAGAAGAGACTTATTCTCTGCATTTTTTTTAACAGATGAGGAAACAGTAACTCAAAAAGGTTTAAGTAACTCTCCCTAGCTCAGAGCCAGTATTTGATGGCATCATCATAGCACTGTGTTTTGAATGACTTTGACTTGTGATAGCCCATGGAAGTCATTCTCTTCTCTGAGTCTCAGGTTTCCAGTTTCCCTTCTTGGAATCAGGGCATTGTGCTAGGTGAGCTCTTTAACGCCCGGCATTTCTAGATATGGGTGAGCTTTCAGCTCTTCTGATAGGGGTTGGGCCCATGGGAAACATTGAGTCTTCAAGAACCAACAGCCAATCTGGTTCCTCACCAGCTGGTATGGGAGGACTACACATTTTCTTTTTCTTTTTTTTTTTTTTTTTAAGGAATGTCCAGCCTTTTGCAACATCTTGACAGACCAAGCCTGTTAGGAAACCATCTCAGGCAGGTGATCAAACAAGCCAGCTGCTCCCAATGGCACTTTTTAGCGAGGGCCAGTTGGGGCCACCAAGTGGGCCAGTTGGGGCCACCAGTGGGGCCACAAATACCAGGACCAGAATGACTGGGTGATTTTGACTCACTTAAGTTCTCTAACTCTTATTGCTTTTATTTTTATTTTTAAATGATTTCTAACTTCACAACAATTCCTCTGAGAGACAAATGAGATTGTCATGCCCATTTTCCAGGTGAGGAAGTTGGGGCTGGGAGGGGTAGAAGGAATTGTCTAGTCTAGCCAAGACTCCCACCCAGACCTCTAGACTCTCTGCCATCCTGAAAAGACCTTTAATAGGACATCAGCAGAGGAGGAAATGCAAAATATCCAGCAACCACAAGACAGCTCTACAAAGGGGGCGCCTGGGAATGTTGCGAATGGTTCTAGTTGGGCAGAGGATTTGGGCAAAATGAGGCACAGGGTGCCTCAACTGGTAAAGAAGAGCTTCTCAGAATGCACTGCAGGTGATAACTTGCATCAGATAGTACCAACTAGTGTTTATCATCACCTTCCCTTTCTGACCTTCCTGTAAGCACCCCAAGCTTCTCCTCATTTTCACCTCATCTGAAAATTTCAGATTTACTCATAGCTAGAGGAGATAGGTCCCTTCCAGCTGCCAACTGCGATTGTAGGCTATGTCAATGTTGTGTCTCCTCTCGTTTGTGTATCTGTCCTTTTAGCATCAACAAAAGGCCTTTGCATACTTTATCTTACTGGAAATCCCAACAATCCCATATGAAAATGGTATTATTTCATGTTTACCAATGAGAACACTGGGTTTCAAAGAAGTGAAGTAACTTTCCCAAAGCCATACAACCAGGGAGTAGCAAAGCTAGGACCTGAGTTCAGCTCCAACACTACATCCCTTGCTCAGGAAACTTCCTGGCATCAGACTGTCTGAAGTCACATTCCGGCTCCTCCTTGTTGACCTGAGAAAGCATCACATGATTCCATTCAATGGTGGGTTGCTAAATCAGATTCACTCTTGCTTTGCTCTGTGGGTTCACCCCAGAAAGTAACCTCTCTGAGCCTTTTCTGAGGCTTCACCCCAGAAAGTAACCTCTCTGAGCTTTTTCTGTCCCGTCTGTGGAAGGGACCAATGAGAGCAGCCATGCCCTCGATTCCCTGAGACCTTGTGTGGATGCATGAGAGGACCCAGATCAAGTGCTATGAGCTCCTTGAAGGAAAATCCTCATATACATTCAAGGCCGTGTTTATATAGGTGAAATCAAATCCCAGCTGCTAATCAATGCTGCAAGCTAGCTGGCATCAAAGATACAGACTTCACTGAAAAGCTCGGAATGCCTCGGATACATCAAAGACCCCCTCTTTTCCTTCCTCCCCAAAGAAACCTCCTATGGGTGTCTCACACATGCATTCCTGCAGATGTCACTCTGGAGACCAGCGTGCAGTTTTCAATGTTTCCCCGATAGAAAGCCTGGGTATTTAGCTTTACTTCTCCCCCACCCCAACCGAGTGCTGCCAAAGGCTGGTGAATGACCATTTGGTTAATCAATAATGAGGGCTGAAAGCCAGTGGCATGTTTGCCCGAAGCTGAATTAAAATGTGACGTACACTGCCCTGAACTTGTGCTTCCATCTCCCCCAAGTGTCATGGCCAAGACTGGCCGAGGAGGCCGTGTGGAATACTTACTACACCCCTGGCCGACAGGAGGCTGAGCATCTGGAGGGGCTGGCTGGGCGGGTGGCTGGAGCGGGCCTCCGGGCTGGCCTTGCCGAGGGTCCTGGAGCAGCGGTGGGAGTGCCTTCGGCGGGACTTCCGCCCTTCCTCGGGGGACCTGCCGCGGTGCCTGGGGGCCGGGGAGAGAGGAGAGGGTCTTCGGAAGGGGAGTGTGGCACAGGGCTGGCTGTAGGGCCAGTAGGACCTGAAGACTATGGAATGTGTTTGGGGATGTTTATATGAACTATGTGTGCTTCCATCTATCCCTCTATCTGCCCCCCTGCCACTCCCACCTGCTCTTTCATTCAGTAGCTTGTTCTCTCATTTGTTCCTTCCACAAAGGTTTATTCATGTACCTGACTCTGTTTGGGGGCCTGGGAATGCAGCTGGGAAGACAAAAAACATCCCAGCCTCATTTGGTTTCATGTCCTTGCTGTATGTGTGACGGTCTATCAGTATGTTTGTACGTGACTGTGTGTGTATGTCTGGGTGTGTGTCCATCTGTGTTTGTCTATAAATATGACTGTGCGTATCTGTATGTCTTTGCATATGTGACTTCGCCATCTGTAAAACAGATGCATCCCAGCGACTGTCACCCAAAACTTTTGGGAAAAGAGTAGCTGGAAAAATGACAAGGGTGGTCAGACACTATAAGCTGGTCAGACCCGGGCTGCCCTGTCTGCAGGAGAAAGCAAAGGAGTCTCTGACTCTTTACAAATGGTATAGTTAGACTCTGTTGGCCTGGCAGCTCTGGGCCATGGTAGAAATAAAAGTAACACCTCATTGATTTGCAATCCCTTCTGAGGGTAGTTCTCAGTCCTCTCTACAACTTGAAGATGCAACACAAACAAGGCAGGTGTTTCCCATTTTACAGATGAGGCAGCTGAGGCTCAGAGTTGTTTGGGGACCCACCTGAAGTCACAAAGCTTTGCAAAGTGGCAGAAGCAGGGCTGGGGTAGGGTTTTCTGAGCCAGTAGGAACTGAGCCTCTCAGTATGGAATGTCCCTCTGTGCTCTGGGACCTCCGGATCATTTCAACTGGGTGTGCGTGGCCCCAGGGCCAGCTCTCAGGTTGCTTTGATGCCTGCTGGAGTGTCCCTCCGGCCCATCAGGCACTGGAGAGCTCAGGCAGCAGCACCACCAGAAAAGGTGATGGTGGAAGAGGACTAAGGCTGGGGTCTGCAGAGGTAGGCACTTCCCGAAGAGGTAAGATAGACTGCGAGCACCAAGCTCTCCGCACCATCCTCTGACCTAGGCCAGCAGGGCTTAGCTGCTGAAAGCGATTCGGCCCCGGCTGGAGGTGAAGGGCTCTGGCTGAGTCACCTGGAGCTGAGTCTCTGTCCCAACACTGTCAGTCGCCATGACCTTGCTCAGATAGACATCTTTGCTCACCAAGATGCAGTTTTGTCAGCTGTACCGCATCAGTAATGCAATTGAGCTCAGTGAGCCAATGCCCTCCAGACAGAGGCCACCAGGAGCTGGTGGCTGAATAAGCATGTTCACTGCTCGCTGTGGTGGTGGGGAGCACACTCCGCAGGAAGTGGAGAATGTCCCTGTACAAGAGTGTCAGAAAGAGCCTATCATGGGCAGGTGGCAGGTGCCCCACTTTCAGGAGCATTGAAGGCACTGGGGCTTTGTCCTGGATTGGATGCTGTCCTTAAGTGGGGGTGATACTCTGATTGGGCCTCTTCATAAATTTTGGAGCCTAGACCAAGGCTAAAGCCCCAACTGGTAAAGAAAGAGCAGTCTCCCGTGTGAGCCAGGATAGAGAGATGCTGGCTCTCTTTTGTGTTTTGTTCCTGTTCCATTTGGGCTCTGTCCTGACTACAGAGGGATCTTCCTCTTGTCTTTATCACTCAGGGTCGCAGAGCCACCTTGCTTGATGTCAACACTCTTTACATTTGCCGGTGTTCAGCACACCAAGGTGTCCCAGTGATAGCAGCCCACACCTCAGGGGCTGTTTTTCTCTTCCTCCAACGCTTCTCACGCTGGGCTCCACATTTGCATTGCGAGGGGAAGATTTAAAAATCTCACTGCCCCAGCCCT
This sequence comes from Vulpes vulpes, assembly GCF_048418805.1. Classification (NCBI taxonomy): domain Eukaryota; kingdom Metazoa; phylum Chordata; class Mammalia; order Carnivora; family Canidae; genus Vulpes; species Vulpes vulpes. The sequence continues at coordinate 15,436,029 of NC_132789.1, read as the reverse complement.
GCCTCATCCCAACTAGATCAGGACACCTAGAGGGTGGGATCCAGGAATTGGTATTTTAAAATTTTTTCCAGCCATTTTTGGCTGCAGAGTGCAGCCAAAGTGGAGAAGCCCTGGTCTGGTTCATGGTGTTAATGGGATGATGTAGAGAGGAAATGTATTTGAAACTCTAGTCCCAAGTAGGACTTAGACCAATATTCCCCCTCCCCCTCCTCCTGCTTCTTCCTCCAGACTTTGGTTTAACTGGGATGCTGTGGGACCAGGGCAGTGACATTTTTAAATCTCCTTGGGTGACACGAATGCATAGCCCCAAATTAAGAAACTTAAGTCCAAATTAAGTGTGTGGGAAGCACGTACTAAAGGACAAAGCAGCCTCTGGCATCCAGAAGCTGGCCTGGGTGTGTCCGCTGGATGTCAGGGGTTTCAAACATCAGCATTAACACACCCCCATGCTTCATTCTTCTCCCCTGTGGGAGAGCCCCACTTCCCCTTCTCAGGCTGGGATGGCCAGTGTGTCAGCACAGAGAGGGTCCAGGTTAGGAGTTACCTGACTCGGAAGGGCCTCAGAACAAGGTATTTTGTGCTGTGTGGCCTTTCCCAGGTTGCTCAGCTTCTCTGTGCATAAAGCAAGCCTGAGAGAGAAGGCCAAGTCCAGAGCCAGCCTCCCCAGCTTCATCCTAGCTCTGTCACTCAGTAGCTAAGCAAGTGACAGGTTCTTATCCTCTCTGTGCCTCAGGGTCCTCATCTTTAAAATGGGGAAGAGAAACAGTAACTACTTCATAGGGTAGTGGAGGGGGTCATTTTCTCTACAGGGAGGTGTTGATGGTGCCAGGCAAGGGGCTGTCCCCTTGGACAGTGGCTGGGTGGGTGGGGGGAGACTCCCTGGGGAGAAGTGGTTACCTGCTCTCACAGCTTGAGGAGCGGGACTCCGAGCTCTGGGACCTCGAGGGATAATGGTGATGACGGTGGCGGTGAGATTTTCGGGGCCGGCTTCGTGATCTTAGGGGTAGGGGGTGACAGGGAGTGAGTCAGAGGGAGGAATGAGGGGGAGAGGGAGAGGAGGAGGGGAGAAGGAGAGGGAGAAATGGGGAGAGAGGAAGAGAGAGATTTTGATCTTGTGACACATGTCATCCTCTGTACCCAAGTCACTGTCCCTCCAAAGTTAGGCATTTCCTTCTGCCCCCCCACTCCTGCATCACCACGGCTTTTTGCCTGGGCGTTTGGGGGTCTCCAACCAGCTGTGTTGAACACAAGTGAGTGGCAAGGGTTCCTCTGGAGGAGCCAGCGTGGGTGACTCAGACTCCCAGGCTGCCGAGGCAGCCCTGAGGCAGCCCACATCTGGACAGGAGTGTCACCTCCACTCATCACCTCTCTTCCACTTAAGGTAGGAGTCTCAGTCTCGTCAGCTACCATCATGTGTGAATCAGTCAGGCAAGAGCTAAAGAAAGAAGTGGCTGTGCTTCCAGAATATTGGTGTGGTAGTGGATCTTCTAATTTTTCAAGTGAATGGAGAAATACAGATTTTTATGTAAAATATCTCTATTTAAAATGGAAGCTCATTTTTAAAAAAGACACTGTTTTGGGGGCAAGGAAAAACACATTTGCAGAGTAAATTAGGCCTTTGGGCTGCCAATTTATAACCTCAGACCTGGAAAATTAAGTCCAGATTCTTCACGTGGAGTCAAAAGCCTACTTTCAGGGTTACAAGCATCACTGACAACAAAAATTATAACAACGATTAACAACCACCACGACCACGAATAAGAATATTATTACAGGTTACATCAGTTCCTCCTAAATGATAATAAGGGCTCAGAAGTACTAGCAGCAGAGGCAGTGGTCACTGAGGATGTACAAGGAATGTCAATAGTCTGGACCAAGGCAGGAAGCCAGTGGGAGTTAGAGAGGGCTCTATCGGGAGGCAGCCTGGTTATCCCCAACAAAGGACTCAGATCTTGTTAATGTGACAATCAGACCATATTCCTTCCCTGCTTTAAATCTTTTTATTGCCCTCATGTCAAGTCCGCACTCTCATCTTGAGCCCCAAGGACCTTGAGGAGTCAGCCCCCGCAAAGCTCTCTAGCTTCCTTGGGTGACATCGCCTGCCCTGGCTGGGCAGACTCGAGCTAGTCCCAACTCCTGTATCCTGGCTCACTTATGTCTCAGTTCACGACGTCCTCGTGATGGTGATGATGACAGGTAGCCCGCACCCCAACGCATACCGCCTGCCAGGCACCACAGTCTAAATGTTTTCCTTAAACGGACCCATCTCTTCCTCACAACAACCTATGAAGTAGGTTCTTTTTTTTTTCCCAGATGAAGAAACCACTTGCCTAACCTGCAGGCTGGAACAGTTAACTCCATCCTTAGCCTCAATCTAGATACTTCCTCCTGTGGGACGCCCCTGCTCACCACCAAGCCTTCTCCTCGCCGTGACCTGCCCCGTGTCTGGCTCCTGTGTTTTGCTGGGAACCCTGAGGCTGGAGACATTGGCTAATTTCTGTCCTTGGGCCTAGCCCAGGGCCTGCCATGGTTTAGATCCTTACTACGGGATGCTGAATCCAAGGAGGCTGGGTCTCTCCAGTGGTCGCTTGTTCAGAAGCAGCCCTGGCATGGGCCTGGGCAAGAAGAGCCATCTTTTATCTTAGTGGTGTCTTGTTTTCTTGCTTTTCCCTCTCCTGACTCTTTATTTTTATTTAAAAATTTTTTTTTAAGATTCTATTTATTCATGAGAGACACACACAGAGAGAGAAGTAGAGACACAGGCACAGGGAGAAGCAGGCTCCACACAGGGAGCTGGACGTGGGACTTGATCCCAGTTCTCCAGAATCACACCCTGGGCCGAAGGCGGCGCTAAACCGCTGAGCCACCCGGGCTGCCCTGACTCTTTTTTTTTAAATCTTGTGTAACCTAGCAATTTCTGGACTCATCCAGCTCTTGGTACCAGGGAGGGTGGCCACCTTGCTGCCCTCAAGTGGGCAGTCCCTGCCTCAGTGATGATCCCCTCGTTGCTCCTGCCAGCGCTCTTAGAGTCGATGTGCATCCCCTGGCTTTGTTTATACTGCAGCCCCACTGGGCAAGTGATGCCGCGGCCTCTGAGAATAGGCACTCAGTCTTGTCTGCGCTTAGCATGAATGCAAACTCAATACATGTGACCGATGTTTGCCTTTTGACTTGAGTTGAACAAGCCTGAAGATCTGGAAGTTGTTTCCTCCGCTCTACTGCTTCCTTCTGGAGCATTCCCTAGGCCCCCTGTGGGGATGGCTCAAATGTCCTCCTTTGCACTGACCTTGGATGAAGTGACCCTTTGGGCAACAAAGCCGGGTGCCCTCCCTTTGCATCCCTGCCTCCTCTCTTCCCTCCCCAACAGCCAACTGCCTTTCATCCTATTGCCTTTGATCCTCACTTTAGAAGCTCCTTGGCGGGAGATAAAATATTAGTTGATTGGAAAACACACACACTAAACATTTGCAGGGTATAAAGTAGGTGGGTTGTAACCACATTTACTTTTAATTTGTCTGGGAACTGAACTCTGCAGGCAGCACTAGCTGATTTGAATTTCTACTACCAGCCATAAACCGTGAACCAGCTGGGGCCCTGAGACCAGGGGTAGGAGCCTCACTGCTATCTCCATGATGTAAGCCCAGCAGCCAAGGCTCAGACTGACACACACACTCACACCTGTGCTCGCATGTGATCACGTCCCCATCACCACTCATGCACACATGGCCCACCTGTGTGCACAGGGAGACGCCACCCCGCACCCTCCACGTGCATGGTGCACACAGGTAAATAAGCAGTGCACACGCAGAGTGCAGAGAATTAGCACACGGGAGGAGACAGTGCACCTGCTGGCACATTGTCTGCCTTCACGCTTGCATATAGGCAGGAGCACCCAGAATGCATTCGTGTGAACACAAATATATACCATACACACACTGCCCCCACTGCATATGTTGGTACACATGGGCACACAAACGTTTGCAGGATGGAAAGATGTACAGAGATCTACAAACAGTGTGCACACTACACATAGGTGTCCTTCATAAAGATGTATACACGGTGGCCGCCGGGTACACAGATGTGCAACACTCACTTTCATGCACACACAACACAGGTACGCACACATCATATACACGCCCTTGTGCATATACCCAAACCCACAAGGGCAGTGCATCCCAGGCTCTGTCCTTTCCCTGCTCCTGTGCCTTTCACCCTCCCCACCGCCTCCGTCTCCAAACTGGAGAGAATGTTCCAGGTGGTCTCTACTTACTGTTTTTTGTGCCTCTTCTCATCTCTCCTTTTGCTTTTTGGGCTTGAGGAGCTAAAGGAGAAATGGCCAATTAATTGACAGATGCAAAAATCCAGTTACAGATAAAAAGAAACGAGCAGCTAAAATGCTTAACACACAGTGATCACCAGATTCAGGCAGTTTGGGAACAGAGGCGAATCATTTCCGAGACCAGAGCAGTCACTGCTGCTGACTTTGACCGGCAGGTTCAGCCACAGACACAGACTCGCACATTGACCGAGAATGGGGTGCTTGGGGCGGGGGGGGGGGCATGACCAGCTGTGGTAGCTTAGTAAGAGCAATGGTGAATAAAGGGGATACCTGCCATTTTCGGAGGACTTAGTAGAGTGAACAGTCTGCTAAATCCTTTTTGTCAGCAGTCTTATTCTCCCTCAACCCACGGGGAGAGGGATGTTTAACACGGACTTATTTTACAGACGCAGAAACAGCCTCAGCTAGGCGAAGAAGCTTGGCCAGGATCACACAGGGGAGCTGGGATGTGGCCGCAGACGGTGGACCCCCAGAGCCCATGCTCAACAGACTGATGTTCAATTAATTTATAAGAGAGAAGGATGCAATGTTCAGGGAGATACTCTGAAGCTTCACAAAGCTTGGCAGAGTCACAAACGTTCTGGCCATGGATATTTAAGTATCTGTTTTTGTTTTTTAAGTCAGAGGGCTGGGGTATGCGTCCAATGGACCGTGATGAGTGGGAAGGCTCCCAGCATCCCCCAGTGGAGGCCCCAGGGGGTGAATGCTATTTGGTAGCTCAAGCCAGACTGGCTTTGGAGAGTCACCAAGAAGGCACGACTGGTCTAGGTCCTGGAGAAGGGGAAAAAACCTCATCCAACTCATCCAACTGAAATTGCACCTTGAGGTTAGAGCTGTGTGGTTTCTCTCCACGTTTGAGACTCAGGCTGGGCAGTGGAAGAGCCCAGGGCCTCGCTGAAAGATCCAGGTTCATGCTGCCTACTTGCTGTGTGACATCAGGCAAGTTACCTGTCCTCTGGAAGACCCGGTTTCCTTGACCGTGGAGTGGGGCCATTGCTCAGGCTGCTGGGCTGAGGGGATGGATGACATTGGTAACCACTCTCTACCTGTTAACTGGATAAACAAAAGGACTTTGCACTCTGCCAACTGCTCTAGATGTGGATGTTACTTCAGACACCACGGGTAGGGTGTCCTGGTCTTCTGTCGGACAGATCTGGGTTTGAATTTTGCCTGTGTCCCCTGACTGTGTGTGGACATGCCTGTCCCATCTCCTGCCTGAATCTCAGTTCCTTCATCTGTAAAATGGGAATAATAAACATATCCACTGTACTGGGTTATGGTGGAGACCAGTAGAGATTAAACCCGCACACACAGGGCAGGGGCTTGGCGCAGGATCCAGTTTATAGCGACTACCCTGTCAGTGACAGCTCTCTGTGCTGACTTCGTGTCTCCAGTACAGTGGGACTTGGCCTCTGTCACTTGGCTACAATCTGGGGAGGCTCTGGCGGGCTGGTGGGGCTGATGTTTCCCTATACGCCCCAATCCAGGATTTCAGCTAGTGATTTCAACAAGTGGACCAGTGCAGTGCGATGTTCCAGGGAGGGGCACCGGTGGGGGCTGGTCAAGGAGTGACCATCTGCCCAGATGGAAACCAGCCCCAGGCTTTCATTTTGGAGGAAACTGAGGCCCAGGAAGATGAAGGGGGCATGCCCAAGAGCACAGAGATGGAGACAGAGAACTGACCCCAGAAGCTGCCTTGTTACGAAAGCAGGAAAGAGAGCAAGCAGCCAGAGGCAAAAAGGCGAAAAGATTCTTACCTGTGCCTTCTCTTCTTGGAGAATGACCTGATGAAAGGAACCAAAAGGAAGAGAGGCAGGGAGGGAGGCAAAGGGAGCCAGGAGGAAGGAAGACAGGGATTGAGGGAGGGAGGGAGGAAGAAAAGACAATAAATAGAGGTGAGCTGAGGCTTGTCTTCCTGGGACAAACGTCTCAGTGTATTTGTGATCATGCTGCAGGGGGTCAGGACACTGGCAAATCCTCCTCCTCTCACAGATTTCATAAGACCATTTTGAATTTCCAGTCAAAACATCCAGTGCTTCAAATCTCACCCTAAAGTGTCCATGTCTATCTCAGATGGGGGTGGGTGAGGGGACGTACCAGCGTCCTCTGCTTCCTCCTCGATCCCCATTTCACCTTCACCTTTCTCTCCCTAGTGGTGGATTCTTCATCACCATCTTCCTCCTCATCAAGGACAACCAGCTCCTGTATGTGGAGCTCTTAATGGGTGCCAGGCTTTGTGCTAAGCATCTCTCACACACAGTCCCACTCAATCTTCACCCAAACCCTGCGAAGTTCTACTAATACCATTTTACAGACACTGAAGCTCAGAGAAGTTGGTTAAGCTGCCCAAGGTCACAAAGCCTCACCCTGCTCATTCTTCAGAGTTCCACTCAGATATCACCTTCTTGTAGCATTTTCTGATGCCATCAGGCTGGTCGGTGCCAACCCTCCACTCCTGTAAGCTTGGGTAAGCTTCTGAGCTTAGCCTTATAATACAGACCTCTGCACATTATAATTATGCATCTCCCCGATTAGAATGTGAGCAACTCCAGGCCAAGGGCTGGATCTTGGTCACTGACTGTTCCCAGGACCTAGATTCCTCATTCATGAAACATACTGGGTATTCAATAAATGTATGTGAAAAATGGGATTATTTATTTATTTATTTTAGCCCTGAAGCCATGCTGATTGAGAGGAGAAACAGAAAAATCTCCAAGCATTCCCCTGCTCCTAAGCTCCTATTTCCAAAAAAGTCAACTATCATTAATCCAACATCTCAAGAGCTTGGAGAAGCTGGGCCTGAAGTAGGCTGGTGCTCGGTAGGTGCTTTGGAAAGGATCACCAACAGTATCTCCCCCTCCTAATCTCTCAGTGATGGGCCTCCTTCCCCCCCCCCCCACCTCCCCTCCTGGGCTGGCTGTGGCTGGCAGAAAAAGCCTGCCTTCTGGCATGGTTTCTTTTTCATGAGTGAGAAGCCACTTGATTTCCAAGATCTGGATATGGAAAGGTCTCCCAAATTGGGACCGAATGGTCAGCATAGGAAGGTGACAGGATGGCAGTCTCAGTCAGGGGCAAGGCATTGCCTCCACAGGAGACCTCATGTTGGGAAGGTTTTCTAACACCAAATTAACAACCTTTCACTTATTGGCTTGCCCATGTCTTGTGTTAAGTAAGACTCAGCATCAGTGGAGATGTCTGGGCAGGCAGTGGACATAGCTAGTGAAAAACCAAACTGGGCTGAGACCATTCTGGCAATGAGGGCTGAGACATGACCACACTCTTGGCTTGGGAAAAGCCACTTTGAGGCAACTTTGAACAAGGAATGAGAGGGGGGAGGAAAACCAAATGAACTCTAACCTTTTATTCTACTGTGCTTGTCTAATGGCACAAGTAACCCACTACTGATGCGGATAAGCAAAAAAGAGGATACACATCACTCTTTCCCACTCATCCACAGCCAAACACAGCAAATAACTTATACAGGGAGTTTCACACTCCCTGCCCCCAGGGGGTCAAGCGGGCTTCGTAAATGAGGGGGGCTCCGTGGGGCCTTGTAGCAAAGCAGAGCACCTACGCTCTGTCTAAATGCACAGCAACCCCTGAGCCTAGTCAATGACTTCTGTGGGAAAATTGGTCCAATGAATACAGAGCTGCTGATTTTACAGAGGAACTGGAAAACTTGGGTTTTTTCATTGCATAATCTCCTGATTATAAAATGTTGAGTTGGCCCATGAACCACAGATTTGAGTCCTCTGGTGTACATTCTTTCAGTTATTCCCCCCTCTCCCCCGTGCGTGTGTGTGTGTGTGTGTGTGTGTGTGTGTCTGCGTGTGCACGCATGGAGTGGGCACCTTTTGGAATGTGTGTCCAGCTCACAAAGTCCCTTAACTACCATCCGTAAGGGTGGACAATCCCAGAAGCCATGTTTTACACAATCCCATCCTCTAGGATGGGTGGGACCAACCAGAGAGGCCTTTCCTTGGGAATTTGGAATGAGAAACACGACAGAGGGCTTCAGTGTCTTTTTGTGGCAGGGCTGGCCACACGGGGGGGATGGGAGCAGGGTGCAGCCCTGTCTCCCCAGGTAGAATAGGAACTGTGTATCTTGCTGGGGGTGCCACGCTTTCCACTCCTTGGTTCTAGATCCTTACGAGGCCTGGCTGGTCCCCAAGACATTCCTGTCTCCTTATTATCAAACAAACCCCCTTTTGCTCAGAGTTAGTGTTAGTGGGCCCTGGGTCCTTGCAACTAGAGTTCCAAGTTGTTTTTATTTTATTTTATTTTATTTTATTTTATTTTATTTTATTTATTTATTTATTTATTTATTTATTTATTTATTTATTTAAATTTAATTTAAATTCAATTTGCCAACATACTGTATAACACCCAGGGCTCATCTCATCTTGCTCCCTCCTCAGTGCCTGTCACCTGGCTACCCCATCCTCCACCCCTCTCCCTTTCTGCAACCCTTTGTTTCCCAGAGTCAGGAGTCTCTAATGGTTTGTCTTCTGTGAGTCCCAAGTTATACAAGAAAAAGGAAATAATAACAACACACAGATGAGGTGTTTTGTTGTTGTTGTTGTTGTTGTTTTTTACAGATGAGTATTTTATGTAAGTGAAATGAGATGCTTCCCAGTGAACTTTTGGGGCCACCTACTCTCATCCCAACCCCCAGCACCCCAGGGGCATCCCTGGTTGCCAAGGCGAAAGGACAATACCTGTGTCGCTTATGCTTTTTGGAGCCTTTCTTCTTCTTTTTCTTGACAGGCGATGGACTATATGATGGGGACCTGCGAGGGAAGGAGACATCTTCAGAGGGAGCTCCTTAAGGACTGGGATTGGCTTCAGAGACCCTTCTCCAGCCCCCACACATGGTCTCACACACACGGATAATACCAATACTGATATTATCAGTACTTGCATTTACTTATTTGATATAATCAGATTCGCATTTGCTTTCAACATCACGGTGTATTTTATACGCATTCCCTCACTCCGTCTTTCCTATCTGTGTCTTAGGCAGGTACGACTGCCACCTTCCTTTTACAGACAAGGAAAGTGAGGTTCAGAGAGGTAAAGCAACCTGCCCAAAGACACACTGCTAGGAAGTGGATAAGCCGGGATTCAAATGGAAGCCTCGCTGATGGCAGGGGCCTTGTTCTCAATCCTTTTATCATCCCCTGGTTAGGCCAAATATTTTGTGTCTCTCGTTCTCCCTCCAGCTATACCCCTCCTCTCAGATACTTTAGTCTCTCCTCTTTCCTTACCCTGGCTCCCTGGTAAGATTGAGCCCCCGGAGGAGACCTCATCAGGCTGTAGTTAGCATGGATGGTGCTATCAGAGGTTCCCAAAGAAACAGAGCCACCCAGGACCATGATTATGACTATGACTATGACTAAAGACTGAGGTTCAAGCGACCCGAGTTCCAATCTTGACTATACCCCTAACTCATGAAGTTACCTTGGGCATGTCACCACTTATCTCTGGGTCTCTTATGTCCCCGGTGACAAAATACTAAGATTGATACAGAGAAGGAGGTCAACGGGGCCTCTCAGAGAGCAGGCTGGGTGCAAGACAATAGGGAGCGGTGGGGACCGTGGTGAACCAGAGACCATTGGCCTCTCAGATCAGCCGAAGCTCTCATGTGGAAATGCAGCCCCAAGCTTCTGGAACACCTGCCTTTTAAATAGAAGTCACCAGCAAAACACACCTTCATGTGAAATCCCCCGGTTTTTGAATGTTGGCCACCAATTAAAATGACAAAAGAACACCTTGTGGTCAAACAGAAAAAATCCACAGGCGAAACTAGGGCTGAGAACCCACTTGACTCTTAGGGAACCACAGCACCTGTCCTCAAACAAGTGCCCAGTGGACATTTATTGAATGAACAATTGAATTAGTGAAGCCTGACTTCCTTCTTCCAAATGTTTTGCCCACCCCTAAAATCAGGGACCTCAAGCCCCTTGCCCCAATTCCTACTCTCACCCTACAACATAGGGTCTGCATTCACATTCCCTTCTGGGTCTTCTTTGGGGCTGTCCTCTTAGAACCAGGCTAAAGGGGTGTGGAGGCGGCAAGAAGCTGGAAAAGCAGTTTTTGGGGCCCGAGTCCGCCAGACACTGCTCTCTGCTGCCCCCTGCAGGTTTATCCAAACACTGCCTCCGAGCTTCCCCGTGATCTTCAACCCACCCCTCTGGGTCTGGAACACTGGACTTGATTTTAGTCTAGTGAGCGGCAGGCAGCCTAGAAGAAAATCTGGAAATACCTTTAAATTAAAAAAATGAAAAGAAATTGTACATAGGGAAAAATCCACGGGGTACAGAAGAGTCAATCGCCGGAAAAAAAAGAAAGTCTGTTATCCTTGGCATTCACCTGCGAGGTAGGAGTAGTGGAATCAACTGACCCCTCTCTGTGCCTTTTTTCCCCCTCATCTCTGAAATGGGGACAATAATGTTTGTCTGTTAAATCGTGGTCAAAGGTAAAAGACATCATGGAGATCTCAGTGTTTACAATGTAGCCCTGCCCACACAGTAAGTTTTCAAACAAACAAACAAAAAATCAATATTCGTGGTCATGATTATGCTGATCCACTGGTCACTTAAGATGTACCAGACACTTGTGACAGCGCCTTCCACATCCATTTTTCTCCGTCTGATTCTCAGTGAACGCTGGCAATAAAATAGCATCACTATTTTATACAAGTGGAAACAGGCACAGAGAGGTGAAGTGTTTTGCTTAAGGTCACACAGCCTAAGAGGCAGAGAGAGGACTCAAACCCAGGGGGAGTCACTGTTTGACTCTGAAGCCCACTTGACCCTATTTTGTCCTTTGCTCCATCTTCAAGCTTTCATCTCCCCTCAGGACGCTCACCTCCTTCTCTTCTTCCGGGTAGATTTCTTCTTTTTCTTCTTCCCCCTGGAGGAAGGTGGTGGCGTCAAGTCTTTGTCTCGGGAGGCACTGCAGGGAACACAGAGTTGGGTATTAGATGACCCAGGATGTCCCCACACCCCCAATCTGGGTTGTTCCAGCCAGGAAGGAGGACTCCATTCTTTGGAGGAAGAAGGACCCATTGCGAATGCCTAATCACCCCCTCATGGCTGATTCAGTCCTATTTCAGATTAAGTGCTTCAAATAAGGAGTTAATGCCAACCTAATGAGACAGATGCTCTATCGTTACCCATACACCAATTGATTATTTAAAACAGAGTTATAGAGGTTAACTGCTCCTTAATAGATTTATTATTGAATTTGCAAATAGCTCACCTTGGTAAATAAATCACTTTTTAAATAATTAATTGGCAGTTCAGCCCCCCTCTTTCCCCAATACTTCATGTCCATAGTTCCTGCTGGAAATTTAATAGGAGGAGGAAGTTATGTTAAGTAGCAGCTGATTATTAAAAGTATATTTGCCGAGGTCTAATGTAATGAGATACATATCTTATATCGCTTCACAGAACCTCAAAAACCTCTGCTCTTCAGGAATAATTATTTCCCATTCAATTAAATTCAAATGCTCGGGCTGCAGTTAAATGAAGTCAACTTATCTCCTTCTATAATTGGGGCAGGCTCCAGGGATTTTTTAAAACACTATCCCATGGCAAAAGGAGATGGGTTTGGGATGAAAAACTGCTTGGGAATTGAAACATGCCCACCCAGTTGAACTTGACTGAGAAAATGTAATATTAATAAGAACACTATTGTCATTATCAGTGATAACACCACCACAGCTAATTCGCTTATGATGTGCCAAGCATTTTCCATTCTTTTATACTCACAAAAACACTTTGAGGGTGGTATGATTCTTAGGGTCTAATTTTACAGGTGAAGAACATAACAGGTACGGAATCATGAATTGGCTTGTGCATGGGTGCATAGTTAGGAAGCAACTGAGCCGAGATTTGACTCAAGGCCTCTGTGATTCCCATCCTTTTTATTTATTTACTATATTTATTTATTTATTTATTTATTTATTTATTTATTTATTTATTTATTATTATTTTTGTGATTTCCATCCTGAGAGCTTTCCCACATAACCAACTGCCTTCTTAAAGTTGTTTATGTAGACATTCTTCTGGAAATCACCTGGGTTTTTAGAGACCATCATGAAATGCTGCCATATTGAATTCCATTCTAAGAATCTGGATCTTTATGGTTGGTGGAAAAAATGCCCAAGTGACTAGACTATATGTGAAGGTCTTTGCATTGCCAATGGGTAGAAGTCATATAGCTATATGTAGAACATTTTTCAGAGAGTCACTTTAAGCAATTTAAAATAAAATACCACAGGGATTAAGTACCTAGCTACTCAACTACACTTATATGTTATAAAGCACAAAGCATGATACACATATCCAGGAAGTAAACAGGTTGCTTGTGTAAATGTGGTAGACCATTTCCAGATTTTTCCGGCAACAAGTTCTTGACACAGAGTAAAAGCTTAATAAATATTTGTTGGGTGACCAAATGAGAGATGAATGGATGAAATAATTTAGCCTCTTGTTAAATTATCTTGTTTTATATAAACACTTCCCAGGGTAACTGTTGCCAGGAATTTGAGAGGAAAACAAAACACTCAGGGAAAAAAAAAACCCTTAAAACTGTGCCTTATAAAATAGAGACAGATCTCATTGTTTCAGACAATTATTCTTTTTTTTTTTAATTTTTTTTTAATTTATTTATGATAGTCACAGAGAGAGAGAGAGAGGCAGAGACACAGGCGGAGGAAGAAGCAGGCTCCATGCACCGGGAGCCCGATGTGGGATTCGATCCCGGGTCTCCAGGATCGCGCCCTGGGCCAAAGGCAGGCGCCAAACCGCTGCGCCACCCAGGGATCCCTCAGACAATTATTCTTACTTCTTTCAAGAACCCCAGGGTTCCAGGGAAGCAGATTTGGAAACCACTGTCTTCCACTCACATGTGAGTGATGGGGTAAGATGGAGAAAGACCTTGAATTTGGATAGATTTGAGGTCTGTGAGAAGGGGAAAATCAACCCCTTCAACAAATCCCAAATGCCTTTATCTAGGTAGGTCTCCATTGCCTCTACCTTTTTTCCTCCTCCTGTCCCTGTGCGCCTTGGTGTGCCCTTCCAGGAGGGCTGGAGGGCCAGAATAGTGTTTATATCAGCACACCACAGTTATATAAGCAGCAGTGAAATATGCAGAAGTTAAGTCTGTGCAGACATAGAGTGGTTTAGTACACGGTGGTCAAACCTACAGAGTATGCAACAATAAAGAATGTTGGCTTTAGAAGCTGACACACCTGCACTTACATTCCTGCTCCATTACCTCTTAGCTCAGCGACCTCTCTGAGTATCACTTTCATCATCTGTGACATGGAAATAAAACAGGAGACCTGTGTCCTAAGTTTGTCACAAAAAATGAGGACCTCACTCAGGTAACGTGCCCTGGTCTGGCACAGAGCAAGTTCATGTAAACGCCCTTTCTATTATTATAATTATGCATAATAACACTACTACTATATATTTATTTATTATATGCCAAGTGACTTTTTATTATGACTTTTAACATTGTCACCATTATTGTGTTTTTTATCACGTCGGAGAGTGGGTCTCAGATAAGAGAAGGGAGCAAGGCAATTCCACAACCAAAGGGACACTCTACGATCAAACTGACAACATGGCATCATTTTTCAGATTTTCGTGCCCAGAACTTGCTCTTCTGGCTCCTGAGGTGCTAGCCAGCATTTAAAGCACCTCTTGGGGCACCTGGGTGGCTCAGTTGGTTAAGTGTCAACTCTTGATTTGGGTTTAGGTTGTGATCTCAGGGTCTTGAGATTGAGCCCCGCATCTGGCTCTGTGCTGGGCATAGATCCTGTTTAAGATTTTCTCTCTCCTTATGTCTACCCCTGCCCCTGCCCTGCATTCCTGCCCCTTGCATGTGTGCACTCTCTCTCTCTCTCTCAAAAAAAACAAAACAAAACAAAACAAAAAATAAAGCACCTCCCATATTCTAGGCTCACTGTCAGGATCCGTACTTATGTGATCTAATTTAATCCTTATGAGAATTAGAGCTCAATATTCCCATTTTATAGTTGTGAAAACTGAGGCTCAGGAAACTAACTTGCTCTGTGTTGCCCAGTTGGTATGTAATGTGACTCTATGTTTTCAAAGTACGAAATGGGTAATATTTTCAAAGTACGAATTCTCCCCTCTCTCTCCATCTCCCTCAGCCTCACATGAAAACCACTTTGTTTTGTTTCCTGGAGACCATTCTAAAGATCTGATAATGACCTTCACTTTTCTAAGCTGACAGGACTTCACTGTTTCTCCCCTGTTGAAATCAGAGCCTAAATAAAGCCTGCAGCCAAGATGGTAGCCTGGGTGGAGGATCAGACTTCATCTGTGAGAACCACGCTGGCTTCCCAAACCACTTCTTCAGAATTCGGGTTCTTAACTAGACAACCTTGTTCATTGGCCCCAGAAGTCTATGAATTCTCTGAAATGGTACGTGGAATTGGGGGAGTATTTCTGGAGTATATACACTTTCTCTGGGGGGCAGCACTCTTAGCTTCCATGTAATTCTCAAATGGGTGCCTAATATGGTTTAGAACCTCTGCCTTAGGAAACCAAGAACTCCAGGATACAAGGAGAGAATCTGGACCAGATTAGGGGTCTTCAGGCTAATCTTGACCCTGCCACCTATGTTTTTCAGTTTCCCTATCTGTAAAATGGCTTGACACCCTCTGATTCAACAGGAAGAGGCAGGGATTATATCTGGGGCACTCTGCTGGCAAGCACACTATGTTCATTTTCCTCCTGTCCCTGATGGGGTAGATACAAGCCCAGGGCAGCACGAGAGGGGCAAGTTAGTTTGAGGACTAGGAATAAAGCTTCCAACCAGCTGGTGAAGCCAGATTATAAAGACAGTGCTGCCAACAAAATTGATTCTCTAGAGGCCAAAGACAGACTAGGCTTTATGTATGCACGGTGCAAAATTTAAAAATAGAAGTCAGGGGATAGATTGGCTTTTTCATTAGCATCGATGTATAATGTGGTAGATGTTAGTCTAGGATTTAAGATCAGAGAGACCGTAGTTCAAAATTCACTCTGCCACTTACTGGTTGCTATATTTTGGGCAAGTCACATTACCTCTCCGAGCCTCAGTAAAATGTTGTGTCTTCAGATGGCAGCACAGTGCCTGTCACTATTGGGTGCTAAAGCCATCTTGGCCGAATAACTGAATTTAAGGAATGAATGCAAAGATCTGGATCTTAGGAGACAGATGTGGGCTGAAATCATGACTTGGGAATCAGTGGCTCATAGAGTCATTAAAATGGACAGGAACTAGCTCTCTCATTTGAGACAGGGGCCCCCAGGCTGAATCTAGCCTTTTTTTCATAAATAAAGTTTTCTTGAAATACATCTATGCCCCTTTGTTTACATATGGTCTGTGGCTGTTTCGGTGTTATGATGGCAGGACTGAGTAGTTGTGGCAGAGACCATCTGGTCCTCAAACTTAAATTATTTGCTATCAGGTACTCTACAGAAAAAAATCTGCTTTTTCTTTTTTTTTTTTTTTTTGAAAAGATTTTATTCATTCATGAGAGACACACAGAAAGAGGCAGAGACATAGGCAGAGGGAGAAGCAGGATCCCTGCTGGGAGCCCAATGCGGGACTCAATGCCAGGACCCTGGGTTCACCACCTGAGCCAAAGGCAGACGCTCAACCATTAAGCCACCCAGGTGCCCCAGTTCGCTCATTTTTTATTGGATTTAAGCGTCTGAAAGAGGAACTTGGAAAGAAGTGGGTATGAAGAGTGACCAGAAAGACAAACTTCATTTCTTTATCCTTAACTTGAACTTCCTCACTGGACCAAAGAGAGGGTGGGGGTGGCATCTCACCTGCGTGCTCTGGCAGGACTGAGCTCCCGGCAGGCCTTGTCTCTCTCCCAGCTGTTGGTTCCCAAGGCCTCGGTGGCCAGATGCTGGCTCAGCTTCTCCGAGGGTCCATCCTGAGCTGGAACCAGAGGGCTGCTTTGGGGTTCTGTCCTACAGGGGAACAAACAAGGAGATGGAAATGTTAGGATATGATAGATTTTTTTTTTCTTTAAGGGAGAGAGAGTGTGTGTGTGTGTGTGTGTGTGTGTGCATGTGAGTGGGGGTGGGAAGGGGCAGAAACAGAGGGAGAAAGAGAATTTTAACTCAGAATTTTAATGACCCTGAGATTATGGCTTGAGCCGAAATCAGGAGTAAGAACCTTAACCAACTGAGCCATGCAGGCGCCCTAGAATATGACAAATTCTTAATGTTCATCAATCATTCACACACATCCTAATATTTCCCAACTTCCTTTGCACTTAGGTTGGGGCCATAAGAGATTATATCTGGCCACTGGTCTCTGGGTGAGAGTGACATGAGTCACGTCTGGCTTGAGGCAGTAAGGTTTGTGTGCTTTCTCCAGCTCTCTCTCCCTTTTTTGCAGTGACCTCGGAGGCCACATACCCCGAAAAGCGAAGCTTACTTGCTGGAGGAGAGACCTAAGCCACATCAGACTATGTATGTTAGAAATAAGCCTTCGTCAGGTTAAGCTGAGATTTAGGGGCTTGTTACTGTGGCATTGCCTGGCCTATCCTGACAGAACCACAGGGAGAGGCTGGAAACCAGTGTTTCACTTCCTTGTTCAAAGCAGAAGAGGAGGCCAAAGCATGATAGGATTAGTTTCAACTCCCTTCACCAGTTGTGTCCCATTTCCCTGCCTTATCTCTGTATGGAATGGATATCCCTGGATTCAATACTATTTTCACCATTTAGTAGATAGAGGACTCAGTTTCTCTGTTTTACAGTTTCCTCAATGGTAAGACAGGGAATAACATTAGTCCTTATGTTGTTGAATTGTCATGAAGACAAAATGAGATAACACAAAGCAAACAAAAAGGCCTTTCCATTTCCCTTTACCTCACTGTGAACCAAACCTCCACACTCTGGTGTCCTTAGCAGGTATAAGCCACCTACTTGGGATGCATGTATTTTGCATAAAGGCCTGAAGTGCCCTCCTCTGCCTCTGAGAAGAGTCCCAGGCAACTCTAGGAAATTACCTGAGTCCCACCTCCTTCTTTGAGTCCTCAAAAGAGGAAGGAGGTGCCGTGGGTACTCTGTCTTTGAAAACACTGTCACTCATACCTCTGGGCCCCCAACCAAGAAGAGTCGGGAGTTTGAGAGGCGCAGGTAGATTTGGCACCATCCAGTAAACTCGCCTCCCTCCTCACCCTGCAGAGTCCAGATCAAGCACTGATCAAAGGCATTAGGATTTCTCCTCCACCAAGCACCTGCAGCCAGTGCCTCAAGACTGGTTTTATGACTCAGGATGAATGCACCTGATAAGCCCCCTGCTCCTTAGGGCTGCCTAGAGAGCAGGCCAAACCCAGTCAATATTGAAGGAAGGGCAGCAAAACACATCCATCTCTGTCAGCTGCTGATCAGTGCATCTTTAGAAGCAGAGGTGAGAGATGCTGCAAGCCCAGGAGGGATGGGGATTCTTGTCCAGACCTCCTCACCACCAACTCTAGGCTTCCTGAACTTCGATCTTCCATACACCTCTCTGCCCTGCTTCTCTTACTGGGAGGGTTCCATTTCCATGCCTCCAGTCTATTCATGCGGAATGCTGCCCTGGATCTTCAAACCACTCAGAGCTTGCAATGTCTGCCTGGTCCCCAGCAAAGCTTGCCTCTTCCCATGGTTGACCTGGCCTGGGCTAACCTGTGTCCAGGCCAGTTCTAAGTGTGGGGCTGCAGAGAATAAGGGGGAGTGTCCTCTGTGATAATGGAGTTTACATTCGAGATGGAGATATAAGGACATACACAAGTAATAATATGACTTACTGGATGGTAATAAATTATGGAGAGAATAAGCCAGTGTAATGGGAAGGGGTGACTGTTCTTTCATAGAGAGTGTCAGGGAAGACCACTCTGAGGAAGTAATGGGATGGAGGTTTAAAGGATTAAGGACTAACCTTACAGTTTGTGGTGGTTTTAAAATGTGTTCACAGATTCTTTGACAGCCCTGCCATCAAAAGATGAAACCTAATTTCTCTCCCCTTCAGTACTGGCTGGGCTTAGTGATTCACTTTTAATGACTAGAAGGCAGTAGAAGTGATAGCGTGTGACTTCCAAGACTAGGTCACAAAGGCAGCCTCTGCCTCTCTCTGTTTGGATTGATCACTCGAGGGAAGCTGTCACCATGATGTGAGGACACTCAGGCAGCCCCGTGGAGAAGCTCTTGTGAAGAACAGCTGAGGCTTCCTGCCAACAGTCAGCACCAACATGGGCATGTCACCTCGGAAGTGGATCCTCCAGTCCCAGTGAAGCGTGAGATGACACTACCACCCTGGATGACATCTGACCACTGTCTCAATGTGAGATGGTCAGCCAGAGTCGCCTGGCCAAATTCCTGACTCACAGAAACTGTGAGACGTTATTTGTTGTTGTCCTAAGCCACAAGGATTTGGGGGGTAAATTTGTTGTCAGGTAATGTAGAAGTTTGCATAGGTCAACCTGCAGGAAGTGGGAAATGTGCTCTAGGCTGAAGAAATGGTAGGTTCAGAGACCCTTGGCATATATATATAATATATACAAGAAAAGGCAAGCAGGGCTAAAGTGGATAGAGGGGAGACCACGGACCAGGGTTCAGGTCTTGTAGGTCTTGTAGGTCTGTGGCTGAGATGGGAAGCCTTTGGAACAGAGGAGTGACATGGTCCAGCTTACATTTGGAAGCATCACTCCAGTCGCTTGAACAGAGAACAGAAGGGAGGGACGACAGAGACAGGGACACTAGTGTAACTGTCAAGGCTCTGATCAGTGGGTCAGGGATGAAGATGACAAGATGTGGTCAGGTTCTGATATTCGAAAGTAGAACTCGTATCATTTGCTGCTGGTTAAATGTGGGATGGGAGAGAATAGGGCATGGGAAGGGTCAAGGATGACTCCCTGGTTTTGAGCCTGAGCCACCAGCAGGGAGGAATCTCCACTGAAGAGGTGGAGACAGTGATGTTGGGAGCAGAGTTCTGGGGTGGCCTAAGGCCACCCCAGATGTGACAGTCCCGTTGCTACTATGACTCCTAATACACGCTGTTGACATCTGATTGTCTTCTCTCATGCTAGACTATGAGCTCTCTGGGGGTAGGACCACGTCTTACTGTCCCAGAGCCCGCTGTGTGGTAAACACTCAACATTTGTTTAATGAATAAATGAAAGAGCACATGCTTTGGCTAAAGAGAACATGCATCTGTTTCAACAAGGTAGAAAGGGCTTTTGCGATGCTTTGAGCTAATCCGTTCATGTTAGAGTTGATGGAGATAAATCAGCCAATGTCTTGGTCAACTCAGACAGCTCAGTCAATGCATTTTCTCTTCTACCCCGTATTTCTCTTAGAAAAGTGACCAGTGAACTTATCAATGTATGTGTATTGCCCAGAAGAGTGTTGAACTAGACATACACAAGAACAGAATTTTGGACTCTGGGGCATGATAGAAAACCATCACACAAATCTGTATCAAAGGCAAGCCCTCAATAGGAAAAAGAAAAAAAGAAAAAGAAAAACAAACTGATGTGAGCAATTTGGCAGTGAATGAATACATGATGAGTAAGTGCTGGCATTGTGTGGAAGGTCTCAGTGACTTCCGCTAATGGAGGGAGTGGAGGCATGGGTTATCTGCAGGGCAGGGACAGATGGGGGATGCTCTTGCCGGGCGCTGGGGGACAGGGCTTGGGGTGAGGACAGCGCCTCATCCATCATTGCCAGCATCAGGGATGAGCAAATCCTGATGATGGTTTGATGAGGAAAAGGTACAATGTGGTTGCTGCATTTATAAGCTGACACACCCTGACGTGTTCTCATTTTCTGTAGCCCTGGCTACACCATCCTGGCTATACAGACCACACCCCAGATTTTGTAATAAAACAAACAAAAAAAACCTGAACAAAACCAGAATTAATTCTTACCAGGCAGATAGGGAATTGTGAGGGAAGGAAGAAAGGAATTCTCCGTAATATCATAGAACTTTTAAGATCCTTTTTCAAGACGGTCTGACACTCTGCTTCTCTGCTTTCTTAAAAGTGAACGACTCAGACGCCATGTAGGCCCAGGTTTCTAAAACCTGGCACATTATCAAAGGCTCCCAAGAAGCTGTTAAAAATATAGACTTCTCAGTCCCATCCCAGCCATAATAAATACAAGTCTCAAAGGGGTGAAACCAGGAAATGCACGTCTTGAACATCCCTGGTGATCTTGCTTCCTCTGGATTAAGAGTAAATCCAAACTGATTACCAGGTAATCTGTACCAGGTACCCGATAAAAGGCTCTGGATGATCTGGCCTCTGCACCCATCTCCTACCCTTCTCTCTGTCTCTTACTCTCCTCCAGCCACATGGCTTCCTTGCTGTCCCTCACATGGAACAGGGCCTTTGCTCAGAGCCTTGGCCCTTTGTTCCCTCCACTTGGTATGCTGTTCTTACAGTTCTGTGCATGGCCACTTCATTCAAATGTCACCTTCTCAGAGAGGCTCTCTCTGACCTGCTCTGTGATTTTGCCCCTGTGTTCACTGTCTCCATCACAGTTGTCTGCTGTGCCTTACCCCTGGACATTCGTTACTATTTGAAATTACTGTTTTATATGTTTATTTGCTAACCATTGGTCTTCTGGACTCAGATGTGAGCTTCATGAGAGTGGAAACTCACCTTTTTTCTTGCCAATGAATCCCCAGGGACATAGTGCCTGGCATAGTGTGCCTTTTTTGCTCAATAAACAATTGTTGAATGAATGACTGGATGGATGGATGGATGGATGGATGGATGGATGGATGGATGATGACTGATCCCATGTGGGAACCATAGATCAGAGTCAACATGTCTCCTATGTATAAAGAAGCAGTAGTTCAGGGAAACGGGCCCATCTGATGTCACTCAGCATTTCAGTGAACTCAGACCTCAGCCATGGCACCCCCTCCTCCCTCATAGCCCCATCCTCTTTTCTCTCTCCGCCTCCCGATCTGCATCCTTACAGGGCTTTAAGAAAAATTTTATTTATTTAATTTTTCTATCTTTGCTGAGGAGTCCTGGCAGCTGCCTCGTTTTTACCACACAGCCCTTCGATGTTGCATAAAAAAGCACTTAAAAGGAGGGAAGATCTTCAGGGGACAGCTAAAACAGTGAAGTCAAGGGCCGCACACTCCACTTCACACAAGGAGGGAGGGGGCCATGCGTGCTGAATTCCTCAAGGCCTTCCAGCTCCGTTCCTGCTAATCAGCGACCTGGAGCTTAGATGCTGCTCTCCGTAGTCATGGCAACCAGCAGATTCCCAGCCTCTGATAAAAGTCAGGCCTGAACTTTCTACAAAACTCTCCAAGATGCCTGGCTCCCTAGCTGCTTCCCTGCTTCTCGCATCAAAGCACCCCGCTCTCAGCAAAGTGCTCAGTCAGCCCTGGGTTGGATACAGATTCTCATGCCTCAAGCACTAGATTGAGTTAAAGACCAATTGGGGAATCCGAGACAAAAACAGTGTTGGAGGAATAGGAATGGTCCCCAGCCCTGGCTCTCCTCTGTATAGAGTAGGGAAACTGAGGTCTTCAATAGTTGAAGTCCTTCAACTGAGGACTTGCCCAAAGCCACACGATGAGAGACTCCATCAGAGCTCTTTCCATGTCATGTAATTGTAGCAGCAGCCAGCATTTATCAAGCACCTGCTCTGTGCCAGACACAAGGACGGTCCGAGCACCATCTCGTTTAAGCTTCCACAGAAAGCTAGGAATAGGCATGGTCATCCCTACTGTACAGGTAGGAGAGGAACAGACCCAGGGATAGTAAAGTGGCAAGAACACTAGCTGCTCTGCTTGTTTATGAAAGAATCAACTGAAGAAAAAGGAGAGAGATCTGGAAAACACTTTGAAAATGTAAGGAAGTAATAAGTGGGAGGATAGGGTGAACCTTGGTAATTTCATCGCAAGACAGGGATTTGCTTTATGTGTTTGGAGTGGGGGCTATATCTCAAGTTTGGCTTGAATGTTATATTCCACAAATAGGAAGGGCATTTGGTCATTAGACTGGGGACACTTATTGCCTCCATCCCACAGCTAGCTTCTCCAGGGTGTTGAGTACTAATTCAGCGTCTCAGCTGATGCTGACAACTCTCTGTAAGGCACCCAGGTTAGTGAACTCCTCCCCATTACACAGATGAAGGCACTGAGACATGGAGAGACAAAGAGTCTTGCTTTCCATCCAAGGCTCATGCCCCGGCTTCTTGTCCTGTGCCTGCATTTAGGCCTGTGAATGATCCACCCTTGTCCCCCATACTTGGCCAGACACCTGCCACCTGCCTGTTTCAGGAGAGAATGAAGGCTCACACCCTCGGCTCATGAGTCCACCAGAAAGCTCAAGGCTTATCATGGGGCTGAGTCAGCCCACAAACAAGATGGATTTGGCTAATTTGTGCCTTGGTTCTTAGGGCTTCAGTCCTCGCCTAAGGTCTAGGTGCCAAGTCCTTTTCAAGGTTAATAAAGCCTGGTGAGGGGTGGGTAATCTGTGGAGGCTGTGGTTCTTTAAGCTTTGCTGTCATGGCTAGGAAAAGTATTGGAGCTTGGGAGAAGACTGGGGATTCCTGAGAGCCTCTGAGGGAGATGGCCCTGGAATCAGGGTCATTTGTGTTCATCCTGGTAGGAACAGAATAAGAAATAAGATTTTTTATGGAAGCTTGGCATGTCCTTCATTATGTCATTCATTTATGCAACAGCTGTTTGCTGAGCACCTACTTAGTATCAGATTTCAAGGACCGTGAAGTAACTAAGACTGGCTTCTGCTCTCAGCCTGAAAGGCAAGACAGATCCCTCTACTGGGAATTACAATACAGTACAGTGATCTCAGAGGGCCATGGAACCACAGAGAGAACACCTAATCCAGCCTGGGGAATGTGGGCGGATGGCCATGGAAGGTTTCCTAGAAAATGTATGGAAACTGGTTAGAAGAGTGGAGTAAGTAGCATTTAGAAAGAGGTCATGGCAGTTATCCGGATAAGACAGAGGGGCTGGAGGGGGGAAGCAAGAGTGGAAACTGGTTGATTTCACCAAGCAAAATGCCCATAAGGTCCATCCAGGTTGCCACAATGGCGGGGTTTCCTTCTTTTTTTGTGGCCGGGTAGTAATCCATTGTGTACACATAAGACATTCTCTTTACCCACCCACCCACTGATGGACACTGATGGTATTACCACGTCCTGGCTATTGTCGGTGATGCTACAAAGCATATGGGGTACAGGAGAAAAGAAGCTGAGACTGGGGAGGAGACCAGGGGCGGGGTCCTTCAGAGTCATGTGGAAGAGAGACAGGTGCTTCCCACCCCTTCCTTGCTCCTGAATCCCCTGGGGATCTTATTAGGCTGGAGGTGCTGACTCAGCAGGTCTGAGGTAGGGCCTATGCTTCTGTGCTTCTAACCGATGTGCAGGTGCTGCTGCGGCTCCAGGAACTGCACTTTGAATAACCAGATTGCAGATTTTATAAAGGATTCAGACCCGCCCCTGCAGGGTGGACTACACAGACACACACAGCCCTCTAGCGCACTCTCTCTTCCAGCAGGACGACAATGCTTGAGTTCAGCTCTCAGGGCTGAGAGTGTGTGAGTGTGTGAGCATGTGCGTGTGTGTGAGTGTGTGTGTGTGTGTGTGTGTGTGGTAAACACTCCTGTATATCAAAAATTGTCCAGGTCCCAAGTTCAGGTCAAGGGACGAAAGAACCATATGGAGAAAAATCAGCTCAGCACTTCTTACCCAGCTCAGTCAAGCGGGTCAGGCACCCAACATGCCTGGGTTGTGGACTCTCATCACTGAACACATCCATCCTCTGCCCTCCCATCAACCCCAAATTCAGCCAGTCATCTCTCCCTCCTCAGGCTGGCCTGCCGATTGCCGATTTGCCTAGTGAAAAGCGGCTGAGAGGGGGACATTTGATTCTTGGGACTGCCTGGAATGCAGGCTTCCCCCAACTTGGGAAATGGCCATATTCCAAAATGCTGTGGTTTTCCACTTGAATGGGCTGCAAAAAGTAATTAGGTGATGCTGAGAAAGTGCACAGGTCCTGGGATCCTACTGACCTGGGTTCAAGCCCTGATCCCACCCAGCTGGGTCACTTGAGACAAGAGTAACCTCTCTGGCTCCAGCCCAGGGCACCCTCAGAACCTTTCTACCAGCTTTCCCTGCAGACAGGGTTTAGAGTTCTCCATGGAGCATGAGAGGCTGACTATATTTTCTTGCCAGGGGAGGGACGTTGCTAGGTGAATCCCTTTGGGCATCATTATACCCACTGCTGGAGGAGGCACCAAGCAAGCAAGACCTGCTGGGAACAGGATAGAAGGCTCCAGCTCATGGTAGGAGGAGCCTTGGATTCAAGAGGCAAGAACAGTAAAGACTGGTCCCAAGAAGGGCCACCAGGGACTACTCACTTATTCTTCATTCAGTCACTGATTCAATAAATATTTACTGAGCACCTACTATGTGTAGGCCATGTTCTCAGCACCGAGCATATAACGGAGAACAAGGCAGAAACAATCCCTGTTTGGTGGAGCTTGCATTCTACTGGGATAGGCAGAGGGAGGGGGAGCAGAAAACATGTATAACTAAGTGGTAAATACAGAGGCTATCGGAAGTTGCAAAGAGAAGAGAAATGGAGGATAAAGAAAAGTGGGGATGCTACTGGGAGAGGGCTGGAATTTTAAATGCACTGAAACTAGAGCTGAGTGAGTAAGGGGAACAAAATCTGAGAGGGGAAGGCGTCAGAGAGGTAACAAGGGACCAGATCACGGACAGGCTGGTGGACTACTGCAAGAATTTGACTTTTTCTCTTAGTGAAATGAGAAGCCATTGGAGGGTTCCAAGAAGAAGAATGATGAGATCTGATGTAGGCTTTACAGGGTCTCTCTGGGGGCTTGATGAATGCAGTGCGCAAGGGAGCCGGGATAAATGTAGGAGGACCAGCTGAGATTGTTGCAACCACCCACCTGAGAAGATAGTGGCTGGGGTCAGTGTTGTCACTGCCATAATGGTGAGAAGTGGTCAGATTCTGGACACAGACTGAAGTTGGACTCAGCAGAGTTTGCTCATGGATTGGATGTGGAAGTGAGAAATAAAGGGGTCTAGAGTGACTCCAAGGTTTGGCTCTGAGCAATAGAGAGGATGGAGTTGCTGGCTACTAAGCAGGTGAAGATGGGTGTTTGGGATGCTAATTAGACACCCAAGTGGAAATGACAGGTAGCAGTTCAATGCCCAAGACTAGAGTTCAAAGAAAACATTAGTGCTGGGGAGGTGCCTCTAAGAGATGTTGGCATTTAGATGGCATTTAAGGCCGTGTGATCAGATCTTCTTGGGGGTAACATGGAGTACCTCACTAGAGTGAGGCAAGAAGCTGAGGAAGTAGATAAGCTCTGTGCCAGTGAGGTTTTAGAACAACAGGATGGCTCAAGAGGACTGTCCCAGCCTTGTGGACTGGCTCTTAAAATACACAGTTGACTATTGAGCAACACACGGATTGGGGGTGCCAGCCCCGTGCAGTCGAAAATTCATGTATCACTTTTGACTCTCCCCAAACTTAACTACTAGCAGCCTGCTGCCACGGATAACATAGTCACATATCTTGTATGTTATATGTATTATTCACCATATTCTTATAACAGAGTAAGCCAGAGAAAAGAGAATGTTGTTAAGAACATCATGGGGAGGGGAGGTATCTGGGTGACAGCTGGTTAAGCATCTGCCTTCAGCTCGGGTCATGATGCAGAGTCCCGGGATTGAGCCCCACATTGGGCTCCCTGCTCAGGGGAGCGCCTGCTTCTTCCTCTCCCCCTGCCTCTCCCCTGCTCACATTCTCTCTCTTGCTCTCTCTCTCTCTCTCAAATAGATAAATAAAATCTTAAAAAAAAAAAAGAACATAAGGACAATACATTTACGGTACTCTGCTGTATTTATTGAAAAGAATCCACATAGATGTGGATCCTGTGCACTTCAAACCTGGGTTGTTCACAGGTCCGCTGTGCTTATAACGTGTCTGACTCCTCCTGTTCATTCATTCCTCAGCTATTCATTAATTCACTCATCTGCTAAGCATCATTTTACTTCTGGTAGAGGGTCATTTCAAAATGCTCCAGACATGCTCCTTCCCCCAAGGAGGCCTTCCTCAGAGTCCAGAGGAAGATGTGGGTCGGGTTCATGGGAAACTCTCAGGAGCCAGAGTGACCCAGGGAAGAAGGGAAGAAGTCCTAAGGAGAGCGAGGGCAAGGTTGGAGGACATCTGCAGGGAGCGGGCAGGGTGACGGGTCTAGGGAGGGTTGGTAGAGCATGGTGATCAGATTCATCAAACAGACTCTCCTGGCCGCTCCCCAGCTGGGTGACCTTGGGCAAATCTCTTCACCTTTCTGGTGAAACACAAACTGTATGCACCTCAGAGGGCTGTCACGAGAATAAAATGGCATGATGTATGCTCGGTGCTCCATGGCGGTCCTTTAAATACCAGCCACACTTTCCAGGGCAGGTCACGTTGTTCTCCAGCCTCACTGCTGATTCTGATCCCCTGTCCCCAGATGGCCAAAGGCAAAGGATTCTGGGAAGAGGAAGGACAGGGAGGTTGGCGTGCCCTTGAGCATCTTAGGAGTTCCTCCCTACACTGGGACCTTGCCTCTCTACCATCAAGCGAAGTGGCTACTTCAGAACCCAGCGATAGCCCATTCCATGCCATGTCCAGGCATCTTTCTCTCTCAACAGCCCAGGGATGACTTTGTCTCTCCTTGTTGTCCCAGAACCACCCACTGGAGTCTTTCATCAGCTAGAACTACAGTTGGGGGGGCGGGCATGGGGCTTCTGAGAGTTTGGTGCAATTAGGACTCTGTGTTCCTGCGCACACACACACACACTCACACGTGTGCACGCACGCCTCCTTCCCCGGGCTGAGGTTTGGAAGAAAATTCCTAACAAGCAGAGAGTAAAGCTGCCACTGAAATCTGCAGAGAGGACAGAACAGACAAGCCACAAATCTCGATGGCAGGCGGCGAGCAGGCGGTGAGCTCCTGAGGTCTGGGCTCGTTAGTTTTAAAATAACACAGCAGAGCAGTGAGATAAAGGGCTTCAGTGGGGGAAGCTGTCAGACACCTCGCCTCACACTGCTGGAACCACCCGAGGGGCCCCATCTCTCCTCCTGGGTTACAGAAACACAGACTGCCAGCCGGGGTGGGGGCTGTGCGGCCAGATCACAGTCAGAGCTTGTCAGACGTAGGCCAGGCCTTGGAGGACTTTGAGCCCAAGCCTGGAGCAGTGGGGGTCTGGGGAGGCTGGGTGCTACATTCAGAGACCCTCGACAGATGAGGAGCTGAGCAGGGCCCACCACTCGGTTCCTTTGCTGCTGTACCGGATGCTCTTGGCCACCTACAAGGTGGATGGGAATAGGAATATTGGTTGCAGATGCCTCACAGGTGGCCCTTTGCAGAAGGTTATGCCAACCCCCCAGGGGAGGGGGTGGTAGGAAGGCAGCCCACAGCTGATGACTAAGTGACCTAGAAGTCCCAGAGACCTGCCCCCTTGCCTCAAGGTAGCAGCAACTCTAGGCTGCGATCCACACTCCAGAGCCCTCCCTGGGAGCAGGCTGAGGCTACACTGGGGGAAACCACACTTTCCCTCTGCTTTCTGCTCCTGCCCTAACCCACTGCCTCACCTCCTTTCTCATGAGAGCATACCCTCAGTAGGTCACATGCACCCCACCCTTTGTCTCGGGCTTTGTCTCTTGTGAATTCCATCAAAGACGTAGACCCCAGACCAAGTTTTTCCTCTGTCAAACTACGCTATGCAAAAGCAATGGTCGGGGAAGTACTGTATTTTTCAGATGGACATGGGTTTGAATCTCTGCTTTGCTACTTCCGGGGTGTGTGACCCACAGGAAGTTAAATTTACTATCATCAGGCCTTAGTTTTCCCATCTGAGGATGGCAAATGTTAATGGGGGTTGTTCATAGTACCTGCCTCATAAGGTGGGTGTAAAACGCTTAGCATATTTCCCAGGTACCTAAGAAATGCTCAGGATATGTTATTTGATGATGACGACGATGATGACGATGGTGATGATGAAGATGGAGCCCCAAGGGCGAGGTTGGTCCCTGAGAACTCCACCAAGCAGCAGAAAGCTCTCAGAAGACTCCGCCCCTGCAGCTTCAGCACCAATGGCCAGCGGGTTCTCAATCCACACCCTTCCATCCACCAGCGCCCCCTCCTTTAGGCTTGTCCCAGAGGCCCCATCCTTTGCCATCATGGTTCTTCTCTGACAAAGGATTCCCTGTGGGAGGGAGGGACCTCTGGAGGGAGCAGACGTCTGGCTTTACACAGAAGTGGCCATTTCTCAATGCCAGCTCAGGCATCCCGCTGTCCCACCTGTAGGAAATGGCTCCTCCACAGTAATTCTGATTAAAGAGTTGATGGGAAAGGTCTGTCCCTCCACTGGGACTTTTATCTGCTTTTTAAAAGTCAAACCCATTACTGCAGGATTGCGGGTTTATTAGGGAGCTTTATCTTTATTAGGCAGTCAGTTTTGTGATGATTGCCCTCCAACTCTGATGGGTTCCACTCAGCTCCGGGAGGGCTTGGGCGCAGGGGTGGGTTGTGGCAGGGACACATCTCAGGAGGTGCCAGGGGATCTTGGGACAGCCCCTCCCTAGCACACTGGCAGAGATCTTTCTAAGCTCCGAGGTTTAGCTCGGGGCTCATGGTCCACGGGGCTCATGGTCCAAGGGCAGCGACTGACCAACCAGGAGCCACCCAGAGCTTTGGAATTGGGCGGCCCGGAGCTCAGAAGCTGGTTCTGCCATTTTCAAGCTGTGATCTAGGACAAGTCACTTCATTTCACTTCTGCAGAACAGGGTTAATGATACTGTCCAGCTCGTAGAGATGATGCGCGTAAAGTGCGTAACACCATTCCTGGTGCAGAGTAAGCACTTAATCAATGTTAGCTGTCACTGTAATTGTAATTATTCATTGTAAATAGACTTGGGGACACAGATGCCTGAATCTCTGTCTTTGCTCTAGCTGATCCCTCTACCCGCAGTGCCCTCTCTTCCTTTCTCTATAAAAAGAAACCCACCCGTCCTTCCAGGTTCAGCTCAATGAGCTCACCCTCGTTTTCTGACCCTTACTGCCCATACTCCTGAGGGAGCACATTCTTTACTTCACCATGTTTCAGGGACTCTTGGTAAATCCCTCCAAGATATTACAGCATGACCTTGAGCAAAGCCTCCCCTCTCTTTGAGCCTTGGTTTCCCTTTTTTAAAAATGGGGATAAAACCTCATCTATTGAGGTGGTTGTGGAAAATATATGAATGAATATTAGACTAAGTAGAGTGTCAGATTATTGTTAACTATTGTTGCAACTATTACTGAAAGAGATTTGGTAGCTCCAGTATGAGAAAGAAGTTCTGCTTGGTGAGGAGCCTTATGGCTTAATCCTTTCCCTCTCATTTTTGAGGAGTGCATAGCTTCTAATCTGCCGGGAATAGCTTGGGACCCTGAAGGCCAGCTCCAGTGACCTCTACAGAACCTGTCCAATTACAAGATTTTTGTAAATCAGAATCTTTCTTGGGTCTAAATTGTCCCTAGCTTCTGACCTTTTTCTGAACACACTGGGGATGGGACAGTAGGGGTCTGAACCCACTAACATGACCCGTTAGCCCCCAATTTAAGGATGAGAGTTGTCACCTACAAACGCATCTTCTCGGTGCCTAAGCTGAAGCCTGGGCATGCTGACTTCTCTAAGTCACTGTGTTTAAAGACATGGGATCTCACATTTATTGAGCACCTATGATGTGTCAGGCACTTCATCAGGCTTTTAAAACTCACTATTTCATTTAAGTCCTACAATAAAACTTTGGGGGTGGGTATTGTAAGGGTTGGTTTTAGATGAGAAAACACAAGTTCAGAGAGGCCTAGCGACTTGTCTAAGGACACAAAGCAAGCAAGTGAGGGAACCCAGAGTTCTCAAGGAACTGTGGCTGGGTGTCCCTGGTCTCTGGACTGAGTATGGGTACGTGTTTACCCAGCTTTGGGGGTAACCATGTCCCTTTCTTCTGCTGACCATGTCTTTGCCTCTCCTATGCTGACTGGTGTTCTGTCCTCCTATTTCCTCGCCTGCACCCGGTTCCTCGGCTGCTGTCTGCAGTCTATTGACCGAGACACTCAATCAATCAGCCAGCTTGCTCCGACAGCTAAAAAACACCCCGTCGACCAATTTCCCCTCCAGCGCCTTTCCGCGGACCATGAAACCTCACTAATTTGGAATTTGCAATGATTTCTGACACAGAACCTGCATTTCTCATTCCGGTAAAAAACAGTCTGAATGAAATGTCATCACAGGAACCCCTGGGGGGTTTTGAGCAAGGTCCCAGCAGCCAAAAGGCCCTTTTTGCCACTTCCTCCCTTTTGTTCTTGCTCCTGATTTCTTCCATCAGTATCCATTTTTATGTTGGATTCTAACTGACAGCACCATTATAAATGCTACCATTACCAATAATAACAGTGGCTATTCACGGAGCACCAGCTATGTGCCAGGCACTGTGCTAGGGGCTTTGCATTTGTTTACTCTGCCAAATATTCACCTTAATTCCTTGGGGTTGGTACAAAGAAACTAAGGCAAGAGGAGAATCCACTAAAAGGTGGGAGAGAGGGAATTTGAACCCAGACAGTCTACTTCCAGAATCCATGGTCTTAACCCTTAAATAAAACATAGTGCCTTTGGCACCGGGCACTGTGGGGGCCGTCTGTGAACCCCGTGAACCCCAAAGTGCCTCCTGCTTTGGGTTTCTGAAAGCATTATGCAATGAGACAAGATAGCTCTGTGTCCTACAGCTGCATGATGGATGTCAACATCCAGGGTCAGCAGTAGTGGAAAAGCTGCCTCCTCACTCCACCACCAGGAGCAGTCCTGAAAGACACACAGCCTTCAAAAGAAACTGGTGGCAAGAAGTCTGAGAAGGATCTTTCCTAGGTTCAAAATCCTGTTTGAGAGTGTTGGTTGCCCTTAGGGACACACCACTGACCCAGAGCTCTGGTTTCTTCCTATAGATATTTTGCTATATGCTGGTGGTAGAGATGAGAAACACACAACCAGAAAGCTATACACTGTCCCACTCAGACCTTCCTTGTGCAAAGGTCCTGTGGCCTCCTTTCACATAAGTCCAGAGTGGATCTGCCTTTGTAGATTTGCAGTAGGGCATCCTCCTTTTCATGGAGGGAGACATTGGTCACTCAGATTGCTTTAGGAATACGGTTTGAGTGGGAAAGAAAGATACACTATTAAAAAAATCATTGAAATGTTTTGATCCTACCAATTACCCATTGAGCTGGTATAGACTGAACCTTGGTTCCCTGAACAAATCTCTCAGCCCCTGGTGGTGGGACCTGAGGCCAGAGACAAGTGTAGCCTGCAGGACTGAAGCACAGATCTTAAGACCAGTCCAACACTCCTCAGACGTAATGATGCTGCCTTCCTAGGAAGTGCATATTCGTGGTCACATTTTTACTTGCACCCAGGAACACATAAAATGGGTCCAGATGTGTGTGTGTGTGTATAAGGCAGGGTGAAGCCTGGACCAAGATGTTCTCTGTATCAAGATGCATCATGTGGCAGGGTCAATTATGTCTAGAGTGGCCATGTAACTCATTGTCCAAACCAGGACCCTGGGGATTAAAATGGGCGCTGACGGTAAGTGTCTCAGAGGGTGTATGGTCATCCTAGTCATCTCCTATTTCTGATCATGAGTCTTGAGTGACAACTGCCCCCTCCACGTCTCCTCCCGAAGGGCCTCTGGCACCTCAAACCAAACCTGTGCAAGCCTCACTGCCCCCACCATCCTCCCCCAGCTCCCCCTTCCACCTTCTCATCCAAGCACTGACCTAGCCATCACCGTGGACACCCCTCACATCTGACCCTTCTCACTCCAGGGTGCCCCGGTACCCATCTTCTCTCCACCTGCTCTGGCACCCACCCCGCGCCGGGGTCCAAGGCCTCTTCATCTCTTGCCCAGACAACAGTGGCTGCATCTTCTGTCACCCTGGCCCTGTCCAGCCCACTCTCCATGCGGCAGGCAGGGTCATTTTCCAGACACAAGCTTGAACACGTAGCTCCCTTCTGCGGAGCCCTGAGAAGCAAGCCCTCCCTCTCGATGTGGTTCTGGTGGCCTTCAAGGCCCAGAGCGGTGCTCTCCAGGTATGTCATGGTCTGAGGCTTCTTGGCCACTGTGCTTAATTAAACCTCCTGAAGTACTTGTAGGGTCCCTGCCTCCTGGTGATCTGTCTGCCAGATGCAACTAAGGACGTAGCCTGGCGCCAGACCGCTGGTTCAAACCCTGGTCTTGCCACTCTTTGAGCTTGGACAATTGACTTCCCTTCTCTGGGCCTTCCTTCTTCATCTGTAAGACGTGGATAGTGATGGTATAGGTACTATACTATTGGGTTATGTCATGGATTAACACTGCATATATGTAAAGCTCTTGGACCAGTGCCTGGCACACACAGTAAGTGCTCTGTGTTTACTAAGAAATGACCCCTCTTATCTTGCCTACTTTATCTTGAGGGCCTCTTGTCCATTTTTCAGATTTCAGCTTAGAATGTCACCTCCTCTGGGAAGCCTTCCCAGACTGCTAAGCGTGTTGTGTTCCTTCTCTATGTTCATAATACCCTTCCATTGCAGTCATCTATTTAATTCTCTGTCCCCCTGCCCTGACCAGACTGTGAGTCCTTTGAGGCAGAGCCCGAGCCTTTTACTGCATTGTATCCTCAGCACCCAGGCGAGTGCCAGGCCCATGGTGTATCTTCAATAAATATTGGTTGGATGGGAGAACTGAATGGATAAATAGCCTAATCAAGCCAGTGGCTACAGACAGCCTTCTTGGGAGAGTTTCTGAGTCCCAGGACACCGATATTTGTAACAGATGTCTCTCCAGGATAGGCATGTACAGAAAGGCAGCCAGGTTTCCCCTGAGGACACTGCACATAGAAATGGCATGTGGCTCTCCCCCTGGTTTCCTGCTGCAGATGTCCATCCGTTCCACCTTCCAAAAATGAGCCCCTCCACTCCAGGGTAAAGAGGAAAAACTGAATCCCAGAGCTTGGTGTCCAGGAGTCCCCACCTGTACTGACCTCCCTCTGCTGTCCTCCAGATGTCCCCTCCCCTCCCACCCAGTCAGCCTTTCTGAACTCAGAGGCCAGGGTTTGAATCCCAGCTTTGCCACATACTAGTTATAGGGCCTTGGGAAAACAC
Source organism: Vulpes vulpes (assembly GCF_048418805.1). NCBI lineage: Eukaryota > Metazoa > Chordata > Mammalia > Carnivora > Canidae > Vulpes > Vulpes vulpes. Next base: position 15,402,414 of record NC_132789.1, on the reverse strand, counting down.
ATTCATCTCTGTTCCTGGTTTCCCCATCTATAAAATGGAATGTGTAATAGTGCCTACATCACAGGGCTGTGGTGAGGTCACACATTTTGTGATGTGCCCAGTACATGACAAGAGTGCCACAGCGCTTTTCAAGACTTTAAAAACAATGATTCCAAATTCCATGTCTTGTTCATGCTGTGCTGCCCACTTCCGAAGCCCTCTCCCCATGTCCCTACACAGCCATGTCCTACAGGGTGCATTTCTCTGTGTGTCTGGATGCTCCAGCTGCTCTTATATTCTCTAGTGAAGATCCAAGGCTGCAGGAGACACCTGGCAAGATCTGGGCGTCTGCATTGTCAACTCGGCTCTGTCTAAACACAGTGGGTTTGAGCCCTTTTCTGAAGCACCAGCTGGCCAGCAAATGTCCCTGGGCCATCTTGGGCATGGGACCACTCTCTTAACAACCAGCCTTAGAGAGAAGGACTAAGGGTCATGTATTAGTGATGTGATGCCAGGAAGCTCTGGTAGGCAGGCGAGGAGGCGAGATCAGGGAGGAAGGAGCCACTAACAGGTGTGTTGTCTAGCCAGCCTCCACTGCGGGTGCCTGGGGCATCATCCCGCCGCGGAACCCTGGAACCAGCAGACCACACGATCCCATGTTATTCTACCCAAGGCACCTCGAGTCTTTATTCTTCAACTCTTAGCAGTCATGGTCGAAGGCTGCTGCCAAGGGGCATTAATTCCTGCCCTGTGTCCCGGCAGAGTGGGCTTGGTGTCCAGAGAGGCCCAGATCCTGTTGGTTGGAAGTCAGGCTGGCACGCTCAGGAACTGTGGGCATCAAGGGCACAGGGGCAGGGCAACACCAGCACCCCATCTGCAGCCATGCCTGCACACCTGCACATTGCGTGGGGCATGTCCTGAAGAAAGCCAGCCACCAGGCAATTATCTAACCTCTCTGGACTTTCACAAGGGGGCCCTGAATTCTGGGAAAAGGCAGACTTCATTCCCCTTGTCAGATCCCCCACTCCTGCTCCCTTTTCTTTTCCACCTTCGTTCTCCTTCCCCAGATACTCTCGAGCTTCTGCTCTCACAAGCATTTTTAGGGTGCAAAGATTGGACAGGATGCTCAAGTCTCCCTGTCCAAACCCTTCTTCCGAAACCAGCTCAGCGAGGGGAATCTGGCCTGCCCCAAGGAGTGGCAGATACCAGGTCCCCTGACATGCTGGGCTTCAGGCCCCTCCGTGGTGCTCTTCCTGGAGGCCGCATCCCTGCCCGTCCTGCCCGTAGCTTCCTCTGGCTGGAGGGGGCTGGGCTGGCGCAAGGCCGAGGTCAGGCTGGGCTGCCCGGCGCGGGGCTGGCAGCTTGCGGAGCCTTCCTCCCGCCTCCGCCAGGCCTGCGTGGCTCAGCATTTCAAACGCATCCTTATGTACTGGAACAGTCTCAGGAAGAAAATAGGATTTTGCCTTTTGTTGCAATTTAAAAGAAGGAGGGGGGGGGGGAGCCACAAACACATCCTTCCCTCTCGCCAGAGAACGGCCCATTTGAGATGATCAATCAAATGTTTTCAGCCAAAGCCTGTACAGGTCCACATTTTCCCAAATTACATCAGCTCAGCTGAAAGGAAGATGAGAGACACGGAGGAAGGGGCTGGGAAGCAGGGGTAAGGGGGCTGGTGGTGGAATCATCCCCGGTGGAGCGGGGGAAGGGCTCCACTGTCTGTCTTCACACCTAACGGAGGGCAGGAGGAGCAGGGACAGAGACTGGACAGCAGGTAGGACTCCTCTTTGTGGAGAGTCTCGGCTCCTGGTAGGAAGAGCTGCAGAGCCCTGCAGAGACCCCCACTGGGAGTTCAGCCCACTTTCAATCGCTCCTGTGGAATAGGAAGCTGATCCTGAGACCCATAGCCAGAGCCAGGGAAGCTACCAACCCCGGGGGAGAAATGTCTCCCTGCAGAACGACTCAGTGCTTATCAGGCACAGCATGACATGTGGATCCGTCACGATCAACTGTACGCTCTGTCATGGGTTTGTTACTAAGGATTATTAAGGCAAAAAATTGGGGAGGAGTTTCCAATTAAAACAGATGCGTAAATATATGAATCTTCATCATCTCAGTTTATGGCAGTTCCTTTCAGGAGGGAACCTTGAAGTTGTCCTTGATCTTTCTTTCCCAAGACCCAGGTCTGACCTATCAGCAAATCTAGATGCTACCTTCAAAATACACTCAGAATCCAATCACTTCTTTCCTCCTGGGTGGCTGCCACCTGGTCCAAGCCCCCATCATCTCTCACCTGTGTTTTTTCAAGAGCCTCATAATGGAACTCCTTGCTTCCATCCTTGTCCTCCTGCAATCTACTCCCCAGAAGGCAGCTGGAGGGATCTGCTGAAACTCAAGCTAGATCAGGGTACTCCTCCCTTCAAAACACTCCAATGGCTTCCCCAAAGCCAGTCTAACTACAAGGCTCAGTCTGGCTCCTGTTGTCACTCTGGCCTCACTTCCTACTCTTTTCTTCTGCCCCACTGGCCTCTTGGTTGCTTCTTTGACATGCCAATTATAGTCCTGCCTCAGGACCTTTGCACATGCTCCTTCTGGAGACATCTGACTGCCTGAAACATCCTTCCTCCAAATATCCATGTCTTCCTCCCTCACCTCCTTCAAGTCTTTGCTTAGATGTCACCTTCTCAGTGACATTTCTTCCCTGACACCCCTACATAAACCCTATTTAAAATCACAACCCCTCCCCATTGTATGCTTACCTCTTCCTGCTTTATTTCCCCCTATAGCACTGTACACTTTGTATTGTGACATAACCATTTCCATGTTTATTTTGTTTAATGTATGCATCACCCACTCCTGCCCCCCCACCAGTAGAATCTAAGTTTCATGAGGGCAGGGATTTTTTTCATCTCTTGTGTTCATACCTGTTTCCCCCAGACTCTTGGAGAGTGTCCGGACAACATTCAGAGCCTTGTTGATATTCGTTAAATGAATAAGTGAATGGATTCTAGACTCCTCCTACAATAGAATCCTTTACCCTGAGTTGTATTCTGCTATGCTTCCCTGAGCTGGAAAGAAAGGTGTGGAATTAAGTTGGTGGGCTGAGATTGTTATCATTATATGTGATGCTGGGTTTATGCGGGTGCATGTGATATGTAGGTGAACATCATCTGTTACATGTCTGGGCTGCTGGGGAAAAAAGTTGAGAACAACAGGATCAATGAGCAGATTTAGGGCATGGTATAGGCCTTAAGTGCTGTGTGATGTTGAAGAAGTTGCCCGCCCTCTCTGAGAGATAGCTGAGGAACGAGGGGATCGCCACTGCGCCCAGAGCACTTTGGCTCGGGTCCCAGTTCCGCAACTATTAGCTGAGTGACCTTGACTAAGGAGGCTCTATAAATAGAGGCTCACGTTCAATAGGGGAGGAAAGAAGCCACCGGCTAGGAGGGGCAGCATACGTGAATGTCAGCTTTGGAATTGAGATGGGGGCTTGAATCTTGGCTCAGCCACTCATGAGCTGTGAGCTTCCGTTTCTATACCTTGAATGGGAATAACCCGATCCCACAGCAATATAGAGGAGTAAATGAGTAACCGGACAATGATACAGAAATAATAACAGCTAAGTAATATTTTTAGCACTTCTATTCCAGTCACTGGTCTAAGTCTTTTATGTATAACTCGTTTAATCCTCATCACAAGGCTATGAGGATGACATTATTATTCCTCCTATTTTGAAGCTAAGGAAACTGAGGCACAGAGTGGTTAAATAATCCACCCAACGTCACACAGCAGAGCCAGGTTTCAAGATCTAAAACCAGCCCTTCCTGAACCACCTGGCTCCTTAGCATCCTGACACCTCTCACACCAGAAAACCAAGGCCGGGGCTCCCAAATCGACACCCCCCCATTTTCCAGGCACAGCCCTACATCTTTAAGCACTAGAGTTCTCCTGAGCGTCTGAGTGGTGAGGGGCACCAGGTAGCTGAATTCGGGTTGATTAAATCAAGGAGAAAATCAATTAAATTTAAATAAAGAAAAAAGATTGGAAATCAGGCACAATGCCTTCTTAATTACAGCACCTAATCACTGGCTGGAAAAAAAATAACTCCGGAACGTTTCATTTCATATATGGCCTTGTGTATCTGAAATGAGAGGCTTCTAATGAAATGCACATTACCCCACTTGACTAGTAATTGACTAGGCAATCCTGACAGTTTCACGGGTGGACATTATCAGGCACAACAGCCAGGGCTTTTAGAGGAAGTGGCAACACAGGATGCTTTGGAGTTTATGGAGGGGTAGCTGACCCCAAGGTCCCCTTTCCTAGCAGTACCACTCGCAATGCTCCCGACAAAGAATGTGGCCACTGGGCAGGGCTGAGCGTGCAGTGCAGCAGGTGAGCGTGATTACACGGCTTTTCTCTGCACTGTGTGGAGTTGTTGCAAACACACGGGGCCAGGGAGGATCGCCAGCAATCAGTGACCAAATGCCTCAAAGAAATTACTCTGACAAGTATCTCTGCAGTTGAGATCCTGGATTGTAGCCTTCTAATTGGTCTCCCTTCTCGGTCCTCTCCAATCTCTCTCTCTTCCAATGTCCTCTGAAGCTAGGGGCATCTTTGTAAAGCACATCTCATTAAGTTACTTCCTTGATGAAAATCTGTCACTGGAGTCTTGATGTCAGAGCAGTCTCCCTACCATGGCTCAGGAGACCAGACATGACCTGATCCCAGACCATCATATCTCCAGTCCTCGTTTTCCTCTCCTGTATCCTTTGTTCCAAGCCTACCAACCTAGTGGAGTTTCCCCAAACCTTTCATGGGTTCGTGAATTCATGCCTTTGCATGTGCAGTTCCCTTTTCCTGAAACACCCTTCCCTCCCTCCCCCACCTGACTAAGTCCTGACATCATGTCCTCCTGAACCACTTCCTCAGTGACTGGCTGGGTTTGCAGCCCCTCTTTGATGCTGTCAGAGCAGCCATGATGCCACAGCTATGGCAAGAGTATGATGGCAAGAGTAGCCATGATGATGGCAAGAGTAGCCATGATGGCATCTCCTATTACCTGAAATAGTAATTGTAAGCTCAGTGAGGAGCAGGGTCTTAGGGCTGTTCATTCATTTTTGTCCCCAGAACCTAGGACAGTGTACAGCCCTGCTTAAAGACATTGTTGAATGAGTGGGCGTAGACTTCACAATGACGACTGTGACAATGTGGGGGATTTGCTGCCTCCTTGCAAAGTAAAGTATCAAAACCATCTCTCACCCAGGATGCTTTCTTGTCTTTTTGACTATGAGTGAGTATGATAAGGCTTAACGTTTGCTTGTTCTTTGGCCCTCTTTGAGTGTGGGCAGCAGTGACCAGAGCTCTTAGGGACATCATTGATTGAGTTACTCAGTCATGCAGTCAACTAGACCCCATTTATGATACATCTGCAGTTGCCCAGCATTGAGCTGGGCACCCAAACTTCAGAAAGCTGACCAAGGTGCAATAGCTCACAGCTCATGCACAACAGGTGTGCAAATGCTAACATCAGCAGGACATAAGGGATGGACAGACCCCTGTAGGGCCCCTTTTACAGAGCAAGGGACTGAGGCACAGAGATGTGCCATGGCTTTCCTGGGATCACAAATACGATACCCAGCAAGTATGTGAATAACATTCATCCCACCTGCCTCCCCTCAAGATCCCCATGTCTCCTTGAGACAGGGGGGATCTAAAGAGCTACCAAGTAAGCCAGATTCAGTAGAGTCATTCCTCAGATGGATAAGGTTGCAGGTGGAGCAAGTGGGATTTAGGGTGACCTTAGGACTAGCGTTGTGACAGACATAGTAACTCCAAGAAGTGACGGTCTAGAGGCCAAGAGCCCTTGCATCGAGTGTCTGTTCCTTACAATGTTGGAGAGGGGACAGTTTCCTAAAGTCACTCTCGTCTATTGTTTGTGGAAGATAAGCGTTGAACCTCTCACTGAGTTCATTCCTCCAACCATTCACTCATTCATTCATTCAACAGATCGTTGAATCGTATGTGGTATCTGCTATGAGCCAGGCAGTGTGCTAAGAGCTTTGCAAACATTTTCTCATTTAATACGCAACCCTAGAGTTAAAGCTGATTTTAAGGTAGCATTATAATTGTTCCCACTTTGCATATGTGGAACCTGGGGTCAGAAAGGAAAATAACTTTCCAGGTAGTTATAATGAACAATAATGATAATAGTTAACATTTGCAGATCATTTATGACATGGCTGGCAGGGTACTAAGCTATTATGTTGAATTCAATCCTCACAAGGGAGTTACAGGGTAGGTACCAGGAACAGCCCATTTTACAGACCAGGTGATTGGTATTAGAAAAGGTGAGGTAACTTGCCCAGAGATATAGTAGCTGCTATACGACGGAGCCAAAATCTTACCTTACTTAGTTAGCTCTGCTTGACTCCCCTGTCCAGCATTTCTCAGTATGGTCCCAAGATCACCTACCTCAGAATCACTGGGGACGTTTGTGTGAAACGCAGAATCCTGGGCTCCACAGACCTCCAGAATCTCACAGCAAGGCCCAGGAATCAGCATTTTATACAAAGTTCCCCGGCAATTCCTACACTCGCAAAAGCCTGGGGGTTTTGTTGCCATCCTATAGGTATAGACCCAGCAGCTTTCAGCAGAGAAGAGGATATTCCATTTGACTTTCTCACTCAGTTGCTTTGGAAAAACATAATGAAAGGGGGAAAAAATCAGTGAAATGCTCCCTGGATCCCAGGAGGACTGCAAGAGATATAAAATGAAGACGGCAAAGACATTTTGATGCCAATACTCCAGCAGATGTGTTTACGCAAGTCGGTTTGATTACAGGTGCTAAAAATACCCCCTTTAAATTTAGGAGCCCAGAACATTTTCCACTGCTTTACCATAAAACAGCTAAAAAAAATTTTTTTTTAATTCATTCCTAACCTTCTTCAACTAGTTATTAGTATTGATGCTGGAGTCCCAGAGTTTGTTATCGAGAATTATAATGGCAAATCACAGAGACATTTCCTCTGATTACACAGATTCTCAGTGTATTTGGCTCCCACCTCCTCGCCAGCCGTTCCTCTGAATCAGCAAAGTGCCAGCTGTACTCTTCGACTTCCTTGGGGCGGGTGAATGCCAGACCTCAACAACTTCCCAAAATAAATCTTTCCATCCAGCGGGCCCAGCCCCCACTTCCTTTCCCCAATCTCTCTTATTCTGTTTTTGTACTTTACATCTTTGAATCATAAAATTTTAAGACTCGAGAGGTTCAAAGATGTAATTCACACATGAGAGAAACTGAGGCATAGAGAGGAGAGAAGAGTAACACTTCTGAATTGACAAAGCACACGAGTGGTGGGGCTGGTTCCAAACCCGAGCATCCTACCTCCAAGCCCTTGCAAGGGTCTTCTGATCAGACCAGGCTGCTTCTCCTGGTATTCTGATCTTCACTCATACTAGCTTATATACAGTTATAAGCTAGTTATATAAGCTAGCTTATGACTGTAGGTTCCTAAACCTCTCTGAGTTTTCTCATCTGTAAGAGGAGGAAAGTAAAAATACTACCTCAAAGGGCTGTTGTAAAGATTGAATCAGATAATCCATGCAAAGTGTTAGGAACAGTGGCTGGTACATAGTAAACCCTCAATAAACGGCAGCCTATCAACCATCATCCTCTTCATTGTCACGTGGCCCAGAACACATGCTAATGTATTGCTGCAAGTCTTTGATTTTTTTTTTTATCCTGCTCGCTTTTTTTTTTTTCTTTTTAATAAGAAGAAACAATGCCTGGTCACCAACATAAAAATGTTCAGTAAAAATCGGTGGGATGTTTAGAAAACAGTGTGGAGGTTCCTCAAGACATTAAAAATAGAGCTGCCCTTTCGCAATTGCACTGCTGGGTATTTACCCCACAGACACAGGTGTAGTGATCTGAAGGGGCATCTATACCCCAGTGTTCATAGCAGCAACGTCCACAATAGCCAAACTGGAAGGAGCCACTATGTCCTTCGACAGATGAGTGGATAAAGAAGATTTGTTATAAATATATACAATGGAATATTACTCAGCCATCAGAAAGGATGAATAACCTACCATTTACATCGACGTGGATGGGACTGGAGAGTATTATGCTGACTGAAATAAGTCAATCAGAGAAAGACAATTATCATATGGTTTCACTCATATGTGGAATATAAGAAATAGTGAGAGTCCATAGGGAAGTGAAGGAAACTAAATGGGGAAAAGTTAGAGAGGAAGACAAACCATGAGAGACTCTTCAACTCTGGGAAACAAAGGGTTGCAAAAGAGGAGGAGGGTGGGGGGATGGGGTAGCTGGGTGACGGGCATTAAGGAGGGTACCTGACGTGATGAGCACTGGCTCTACACTATATGTTGGCAAACTGAATTTAAATAAAATTAAAAAAAAATCAGTGGGATGTTTTAGGAATGAATGGGAAAATCCAAAATTACTAACCTCAAGGTTTTGACCAGCTTAACGTTTATTTTAACTGGAGTTGAGAGATGATGACCACTGGCTAACTTCACACAACAGAAGGGACACTGGCTTCTGTCATTGTTCCTCCTTCAAGAAAGGCTCACTCAGATCTTCCCTCCTCTTCAGATTTTCCTCCATCCCACTTCCTCTAAGCTTCACCCACATTGCTTTTGGTCTTCAAAAAAACTTTCTCTTCCATCCCATATGGGAGCTGATTACTCCCATTCTCCCCATGTCTGAGATAACCTAAGGATGAGTATGGCAACTGTCCTTGTATGGGTGTGGCACACATGCTGGATGGGGGAACTCATTGGCTTATTTGTAGTCGGCTATTGACCATCTAGGACCTCTCCCCTCTAGAACTGTGGCAGCACATAAGAGTCACCAGGGAAATTTTCTAAATATGCCATTGTCTAGGCCCACCACCCATCAATTTAACAGAATCTCTAGGGCAGGGGCCTGGGCATTCGTGTTTTTTAAAAGCACCCCCTTCCTCCCAGAAGTTTATTCTTGTATAGAGCTAGAGGTGATAATGACTGCTTTGGACTCTTTAAATAATTTACATATATGATTTTCTAGCCTGCCTGGCTGGGTGCTCAATGGGAATGGATCTTGTTTGTCTTTGCACCTGTAGCCTTACCTAAGCACTTAATGTGTAGTGAATTAAGTGGTGATAATCTTTTAGACAAGACACCATGACCCTTGCTGGTTCATGAAGGTGGTATTTCTGATCTCTGTGACCTCTGAGTCTCAGTTTCCCCATCTCTACATTGGGGGTGAAGATAACATCTATTATCTTTATGGCGAGCCGTCAGTGAGACGATATTGGTGAAATGACCTAGATGGAGCCAGGAACATCAGAAATGCCCACAAAATGTGATTTGTTCTTCTCTCTTCCTTTTAGTAAAGTGCCATGGAAAGCAGCCAGAGGGAAGGAAGGTACGAAGCAGTGTTTAGGGGTAGTGTACCCACTACCTGATGTGGCCACGCCACGCCACACCACCAACAATGTCACCATCAGCCACAGCATCATTAATGAGACCAAACTCTGTGCAGGCTCTTTAAAAAGAATAAAACAGGGGCACCTGGGTGGCTCAGTCAGTGAAGTGTCTGCCTTCAGCTCAGGTTATGATCCTGGGGTGCTGAGCTCCAGTCCTGTATTGGGCTCCCTGCTCCATGGAGAGCCTGCTTCTCTCTGCCCCTCTGCCCTTCCCCCTGCTTGTGCTCTCTTTCTCAAACAAATTAACAAAATCTTTTTAAAAAGAATAAAACAAAACATTTTACATATATGGTTCCTTTATGCCAATGATGATCCTATAGAATAGGTAGTATGACGTTGGTTTTCAGATGAGAAAAAAAGCTCCAAAAGGTTCTGTAACTTGTCCAAGGTGGCGCAGTGAAGTAGTAATGCCAGAGTCAAACCCTCTCCCATATTCCTCACTCCTCGTTTTCAGACAGACCATTCATTCTGCAAACTAGCTCCTGGATTTTGTTCTTTCCTTGGAGTGTCACATTCTTTCCTTTGTTATGTGTCCAGATGAGATGACACAGGCCTCTTGTCTCAGCTGCTCACTCGCATCACCAGACCATGGACAAGTTGGCTGTTAGGCGTTGGACCTATCTCATTTATTTGTTTACTTTCAGAGGCAATAGTGATTGCGGGTACTTCTGAATCCACCTGAGCTAGAGTCAGCTCAGTGACTTTTGGGCAAATGTCTTAAAGCAGCTGAGGCCTCAGTTATTCCTTCTGTACAATGGGGCTAGGGAGAGTGGCCAGTCCGCTGGGTGACTGTGAGGATAATGTATGCAAAGTGCCTTGAATCTAAGTGGAGGCCCAAAACAAGCTAGTTACTGGTAGTCATGGTAGTTACCGTTCCTCTTTGGGGAAGATGGTCTAGCTACCCAGGGGTCGGCCACCTGCCCGTAACTGGAGCAGACTGGCTGGCTGGGACCCGGAGATGTCCGACGTCTCCGTTCAATTACCTCCATCTGTGGGTAAAACAGCCCCTGCGTAATGGACTGATTAATCTCCTTATCGCACGGAGCACACAGTGTAATTACATCAGAGAATTCAGATCCCCAAGCGCGACATCAATCAACTCAGAGAGGGCAGCTTCGCCCTCCCTTCCTCAACAGCCTGGGGGAGAAAACACGTCTTCCCTCTGCCTCCCTTGTTCATGTTTCCCTCAGATGTGAGATGGGGGACCAAGAACGCCTGGGAAGGGCTGCCTGGGGAGCAGGTGGGGAAGGAAGGAGAGAGGAGGGATCTTTCTTCAAGTCACTTGCCTCTCTGGTTCTGTGACAGCTGCTACTCTTTCCCCTTCCCCTTGTAAGGTTCCTGCTTGAGTTTGGACTGAATAAGTGGGGAGGGGGGAAGCCCTACTGGTTTTTGTTGTTGTTGTTGTTGTTGTTGTTGGTTGTTTGGTTGTTGTTGTTGTTTTTGCCCCACTGTTTTGTAAAAGGTGGCTGGACAGAACAGTAATAACATACTTGCTTTTGATTAAATTCTTACTAGTATGCCTGCAAAGACATTACCTTCCTTGTCTCACAACAAGCTGATGAAGCAGGTGCTTAGTCCCCATTATGCAGATGGAAAAACTGAGGTTTGGATTGTGCCTCGCCAGACTCCAGGGGGTTAGGAGGAGGGTAGTCTCCGGACCAGAATAAAAGGACAACAGGAATAGGAATTAAAGCCAATTCTCAGTAAAGAGAATTTGGCCCTTGTAAAGCCAGGAAGTGAGGCTTTTCTTGCTGGTTTGGTGGCTGGCGTCTTCTGTGTGATTTCCTAGTCTTTCTTGATAGGCAGCTAAAATCTTCCCCTCCATAAAACAGATAAAAATAGAGCTCTTCTGTTTGAAGCAGGGGTAGTAATCTGGATACCCAACCACTCAACCTTCTCCTCAGGCTTCAATGCAAGCCCAGGGATAGTGCCACACAATGCAGTTTGGAAGCAGCAGACAGAGGTGGACTCTAAGATTTCCAGCTCTAAAATATGACAGATCTGCGGCTCAGAGGGCTCTGGTCTGTCTCATTAATAATTGAATCCTCTGTGCCTAGAACAGTGCCTGTTCCACCACCACCACCAAAAACAGATGTTGAAAAGACAGGTGATTTGAAAGTCTGTTCATTTAGTGGCCGGGTAAAAAGTGGTCAGGTGCATTTTTAAATTTCTCCCCTGTGTGAAGAAGCTCCTGCAACGAATAAGCTCATGAACATGTTTTGCTTGGCTGCATTAGTACTTTTCAAACATTCAAAGTTATTGCAAACATTTCCAAATCAGGGATTTCGTGCACACATTTTAGTTTTAGATCATGATTGGGGACAAGGGACCTACATTCCTCTCCTGGGGGAGCCATTGGCCAGATCAAGGTGGCAGTGGCTCCCCAAATCATCTTAGTCCCTGCCTCTTATCCTTGAAAGCATGGGGAGTGCACAGAGCTGGCCACCCCTGGGTCTGGCCTTGCCAAGCAGCCTTAACTTAGGTGATAGTTAGTAACCTGGGGGTGATTCCAGGCACTTTTTAAGAAATGAACTGGTCCCTATAAGGCTGGGCCAGAAAACAGAGGCCCATTCTTTTTCTCTTCCAGCCAAGAACAAGAGGGCAGATGTACATCTCATTGACTAAGAGCACCAGGAGCTGCCCACCTAGCTCAGCACCTGTGCTTTCATTCCCCTTGTAGGAAATACACAACCAGCCACCCACATGCTCCCTTCTCTCACAGGATTCTTTCTCTCAGGTTCCAAAATGCAGGCCCAGCCCCAATCAGGTTTGGAGAGTGCCATGAAGCTGACACTGTGGTCTCTAGCTGCTGGGATTATATTTTAATTATCAAAATCCATGGTTCCCAAATGTGTGTCCACAGCCCGTGCTGATTGGGCTTCTTCAGAATCATGGAAGGCACTTTCTGTAAACGCACGTTCCTGGGCCCTGCCTGTGGGGATTCTATCTAATAGGTCATGGTGGGGGAGAGGTGGACTCTAGTTTCTATATCTATAGAAAACTCTCCAGGCAGGTGAATCTAGGGCCCAGCCCACGGGGGAGGACCACAGATAACAGGCCAAGCCACTCACTTTGTTCTACCTGCTTTGCTTTCCATCTCTTTAAATGTTGACTATACTATGTGGGGCTTTCCTGTTTCTATTTTGCCTCACCTTGAACTTCCCTCAAGGATATCTCCCTAAGCCCGATGGTTCTTTCCCTCATTTTCTCCTTCAGCCAGTTGAATTATATCCTTTGGGCTTAGCTCAGTCCCCCAAATGCCCAGTTTCACAGTGCTACACAAGCGGGGAAGAAAGGACACCCCAGAATAGTATCTGTAAGGAGAGACACTGCCTTACTCCCATCCGAAGCCTGCCATAGGGATTTCTCCCAGACTCCTTGTTCCTTCTCATCCCTGTCCTCTCCATTTCTAAGCCTTGCCTTCTTTTTAGGATCAATTAATGGGAACGAGTGCCATTTTATCTGTAGGCTTTCGAAATCCATCAGCTGTTCCCGACACCTCCATGGCGGGTACTTGGAAGAAGTCAGTTCTGAGCGAGAGCGATAGAAGATCGGTGGCATGCGGAGTGTGGATTACCGCGCCCAGGGGTCCACCGTGGATGGGAGATAAATATCTGAAACTCCCAAAGCCATGGAAACAGCGGCTCTTCAAGGTGATTTTGCACACACACAAAAGGAAAAGAAAGTGGAGTACAGAGGAAGCCCCCACCCCCACTGCAGCTACCCTGCCTTTCTCTTTGCTGGTTGGAGAGGCCAGTTTACGAAGGGAAGGGACAGGAAGGAGAAAGAGGCAGAACAGAGGATTTGGCTGTGGGGTAAGCAGTCTGCACAAAGCCTGCTTTTTCTCCCTTTTTGTCCTCCAGCTCCCAGGCTGGGTCACAATAGTGATGATGGTGGTTATGATGATGATGACAGCCAGCAGGTAATTCAGTGCTTTGCCATGTGCTGGCTCAAGCAGGGCACTGTTCTGCGTGCCCTATTTGCATTGGATCCTTGCAACAGCTATGACATATGCCCTATGTTACCATTGCTGGATCACATATGAAAAACCCAAGGCATGGGAAGCTCTGAAACTTGCCCAAGCTCATGCAGCTGGGAGGTGAAGGAGCCAGGCACTTCCCAGCCTGACACTGAAGCACCAGGTTATGTGATATGGTCCAAGGCTCTGTCCCCACTTAGACATCCCCAGTTGACTTACATTTCATGAACATCTGCAGGGTAGGGTTATGCCACCACTATCTGAGAAACTTGCAATGTAGCTGGGAAGGCCCAATTTAATAAAAACAAATTGTTAGCCCTAGTCTGCTAGGCTAAGAGTTTTATATGCGCCACTTCATTGGATCTCCCCAACCACTCTATTATCCTCATTTTACAAGTAAGGAAACTGAGGCTCAAAGAGTTTAAATCACATGCCCTGGATCACAGAGGGTGTGGGAGGAGGAACTAGGATTCAAATCTAGGCCTGCCAGCTTCTAAAGCCCAAGCTCTGACCCAACAGATTCACAAAAATGTAACAAATCATACTAGGGTAGTTACAATATGGTAAGTTGTGGTTGAAAATACAGGGCTCCCAGGTCTTGTTTGTATAAATTCTTGAGCACCTGTTATGTGTCAGGCATGGTACTAGGCTCTGGGGATAGGATGTTGAGAAAAACAGATATTATTCCTGCCCTCATGGAGATTACAGTCCCGTGGAAGATGCCACAGGTATGTAAGTAAACTGAAGAACTATGAAGAGAAGTGGACAGTACTGGGTAGACATATAATAGGGCTGGGTGAAGCAGAAGGAGGGAGCAAGAGGTGAAATAAGACTGGAAGAGCAGGCAGGAGCCAACTTTGCAGAGCCTGGTTGGCCATGGTACTGTTTGAACTTTATCCTGAGAGCAGTGGGGAGCTATTGATGGTTATTGGTCAGGAGAGTGACATGGTCAGTTCCACTCTTTGGAGAGACCCCTCCGGCTTCAGCATATGTATGTTATTATGAATGTGTACGGATGTATGCACATATGAATAGTGGAGCATGGCCAGAGCCCGTGGTAGGAAGGTAGGCAGGAGGCCCTTGCAGGGATTCTGACGAGATGATGGTAGGTTGAGGAAAGAGGAGGTGGTTTATGTAACTTGTTCCCCAGCACAAATTCCTTCCCTAAATCTAGTTGGTGCTGCTGGTCACAGGCAACATCAGGTGAAGGGGTGTGGATAATTCAATATAAATGCATCCCTGAAATGTAAGGAAACTACATTTCTGAGTTACAGCAGTGTTTCTCAAGCTGGAACATGTATCAGAAACACTTGAAGAGTTTATTGTAGCACAGATTGCTGGGGTCCCCCTCCTGGAGTCTCTGATTTGGTAGATCTGGGCTGGGTCCCAAGATTTGGCATTTCTAACAAGCCCCAGGTGATGCTGCTTTTGTTGATGTGGGGACCACATTTTGAGAACCAGGAGTGTAGAGTAAAAAGCACCCACTTGTGGCTACACTCAGAGTTGAATTCAATTTCTGCTGCTGTTTAATCCGAGTGAACCTGGACTGACATCCAACAACCTGCTTTTTTCATCTGTAAGATGGGGCCAGTAATATCAACATCGTGGGTTTGTTGTAATATTTATAGTAAATCAAGTAAAAGGCTTATTACAGTACTTGGCACATAAAGAAGTCTCAATAAATAATAGCCATTGTTATTACTCAGGGCAAAAGTTTAAATCAGCCCTTGACCAATGACACATCAGGACTGGGACTACAAAATGGTATCTTCAGTGAGCACTCAAAACTTGGGGCATGACATTTATGAAAAAGCCCACAGTGAAGATCATTCTCAATGGGAAAAACTGAGAGCCTTTCCCTTAAGATCAGGAACACAACAGGGATGTCCACTCTCACCACTGTTACTCAACATAGTACTAGAAGTCCTAGCCTCAGAAATCAGGCAACAAAAAGAAATAAAAGGCATTCAAATAGGCAAAGAAGAAGTCAAACTCTCCCCCTTTGCAGATGACTTGATACTATATATAGAAAACCCAAAAGACTCCACCCCAAGATTGCTAGAACTCATACAGCAATTCGGCAGTGTGGCAGGATACAAAATCGATGCCCAGAAATCAGTGGCATTTCTATACACTCACAATGAGACTGAAGAAAGAGAAATTAAGGAGTCAATCCCATTTACAATTGCACTCAAAACTGTAAGATATCTAGGAATAAACCTAACCAAAGAGGTAAAGGATCTATACCCTAAAAACTACAGAACACTTCTGAAAGAAATTGAGGAAGACACAAAGAGATGGAAAAACATTCCATGCTCACAGATTGGAAGAATAAATACTGTGAAAATGTCTATGCTACCCAGGGCAATTTACACATTCAATGCAATCCTTATCAAAATACCATGGACTTTCTTCACAGAGTTGGAACAAATAATATTAAGATTTGTATGGAATCATAAAAGACCCTGAATAGCCAGAGGAATATTGAAAAAGAAAATCAATGCCGGGAGCATCACAAGCCGGATTTCAAGCTGTACTACAAAGCTGTGATCATCAAGACAGTGTGGTACTGTTACAAAAACAGACACATAGATTAATGGAACAGAATAGAGGACCCAGAAATGGGCCCTCAACTCTATGGTCAACTAATATTCGACAAAGCAGGAAAGAATAGCCACTGGAAAAAGGATAGTCTCTTCAATAAATGGTGTTGGGAAAATTGGATAGCCATGTGCAGAAGAATGAAACTAGACCATTCTCTTACACCACACACAAAGATAAACTCAAAATGGTTGAAAGATCTAAATATGAGACAAGAATCCATCAAAATCCTAGAGGAGAACACAGGCAACAACCTTTTTGAACTTGGCCCACAGTAACTTCTTGCAAGATACATCTATGAAGGCAAGGGAAACAAAAGCAAAAATGAACTATTGGAGCTTAATCAGGATAAAAAAACTTCTGCACAGCAAAAGAAACAGTCCACAAAACTAAAAGACAACCTACAGAATGGGAGAAGATATTTGCAAATGACCTCTCAGATAAAGGGCTAGTATCCAAGATCTATAAGGAACTTATTAAACTCAACACCCAAGAAACAAAAAATTGAATCATGAAATGGGCAAAAGACATGAACAGAAATTTCACCAAAGAAGACATACACATGGCCAACAAGCACATGAGAATATGCTCCGCATCACTGGCCATCAGGGAACTACAAATCAAAACCACAATGAGATACCACCTCACACCAGTGAGAATGGCGAGAATTAACAAGACAGAAAACAAATGTTGGAGAGGATGTGGAGAAAGGGGAACCCTCTTGCACCGTTGGTGGGAATGGAAACTGGTGCAGCCGCTCTGGAAAACTGTGTGGAGGTTCCTCAAAGAGTTAAGAATAGAGCTACCCTACGACCCAGCAATTGCACTACTGGAGATTTACCCTAAAGATACAGATGTAATGAAAAGCTGAGACACCTACACCCCAATGTTTATAGCAGCAATGTCCGCAATAGCCACATTGTGGAAGGAGCCATGATGTCTTTCAACAGATGAATGGACAAAGAAGATGTAGTGTGTGTGTGTGTGTGTGTGTACGTGTGTGTGTGTGTGTGTGTAACATATATATTACATATATATGCATATATAGGAATATTACTTAGCCATCAGAAAGAACAAATACCCACCATTTGCTTCGATGTGGTTGGAACTGGAGGGTACTATGCTGAGTGAAATAAGTCAATTAGAGAAGGACGATCATCATATGATTTTACTCATACGGGGAATATAAGAGATAGTGAAAGGAATTATAAGGGAAGAGAAACCATGAGAGACTCCTAATCTGGGAAACAAACAACGGGTTGTGGAAGGGGAGGCGGGTGGGGGGTTGGGGTAACTGGGTGACAGGCACTGAGAAGGGCACCTGATGGGATGAGCACTGGGTGCTATACTATATATTGGCAAATTGAACTTTAAAAGAAACAAATTAAAAAAAAAAAAACCCAAAACCTTGGGGCATGAAAGCACCAGGTAGCTAATACTGGTGAATAGGAACGACAATTTGGTAATACATACAGATTACTCTTTGTTAAGCAAGACTTCAAAGGCAACCAGGAAACAAAGGCTATTTCTTCATGGCTGCTAAATCAGCTTGTCTAACTATTTATCCATCTAATAATTGTAAAATCCCTTCTTTCCTTTATTTATCCATTCATTTATCCATTTTTCTATCCATCCATCCATTCATCCTTTATCCAACCATCCAACTACTCATCCATTGACTTTTCTAAACCCCTACTTTAGACAAAATACTGTCCTTGTTACTATGAAGTTCAATGGGGAAAACCCTCAATCAAGTGGATCTACCATTTGTGCCCTTCTGGCATTCTATTCCAACTGGCTCATATTTCCATATTTCGTCCAGAAGATCTGACTCACCCAGAACAGACTACAACCTGGCAGAGGCAGGCAGGGGGCAACAAAGAGTAGTGTGTCCTCAACCAACATGAAAACTAAAGAGGAGAAATGGTTAAGAATTGAGGTCCCAGAGACAGATCCAAGGTAGATTCTTGATTCCTTACCCTTTTTCAGTCTAGTAAGTTTGGAAATTTGTGAGCACTAATTTTCTTCTTAGAAAATGGGAGTGCTAACAGTACCCATATCATGGGGGTGGGGTTGTGAGATAACACATAATATATATAAAGAGGTTGGCATGATTTCCTGGTGCATATTAATTAAATGCTAAACAAATCCTAACTATTATTGTTAGCAGTGGAGTAGGGGACATGGGGTTTATGGGGCAATTTGCTCAGATCAATGTCTCCATTATCAGCAGAAGCCAAACTTTGCTTGGGGTTTTCCCTGAGACTGTGTATAAATTCCCAAAGGGATAAGCAAAACGGGTCCCCTGCCCTTTTACACAAATTTCTGCCAGATAAATCAGTGTCTGATTCAAGAAACAAGGAAGAGAGGCCCTTGTCAATAGAATTCTGGTTTTTATAAAGCACTTTCTGCATTTCCAAAGCATGTTTATATCTTTTTCTCTCATTTTGTCCTGATAAAACCCCAAGCTTTAAATAAAGTTTTCTTAGTCTCACTTTGAAAAGAAGGAAACAAGCCTAGGGAGGTTAAGTGGCCTGCCCATGGTCACACAGCAAGTTAATAGCAGGGTTATGCCTAGTTTTCTTAAACATTCTTTCCACTATACCACATAACAACTTAAGTTCAATTTCTTGGTTTGTCCCTTTTTAATAAATAGGAAACCAGAGGACTTTGGCTGACTCCTCTGGTCTTTTATACTCTAATGCCATCACTGAAAAAAAATATGTATATGTGTGCATTTTTGGTGATTGTGAATTATTAATGACAATCTCTTTAGTGTGTCAATTCCAATTCTTTGTTTGAAACATTCCTTTTGGCATTGGCAACAGCACTGAAATAAATAGTTTATTTGCCAATAACATAGCTTGTTAAATTTTAATCAAATAGAGTATTGTAAGCACGTAGTTACTGGGATATACCCCTTGGGAGGGAGAGAGATCACTTTAGAAATGAATTAATAATGGAGCCTCTGGAAGCCAAAATGAAATGGCCAATGGAATCTTGATGTGGATTATCCCTATTTGAGCTGTAAATCAATGGAGTTGGTCTCACCCTACCCCCATTAAAATTTCCTTGTTAATTATTTTCGGAAGATAATAAGAACAACCAGATGTGGGGGTATTGTTTTGCCTCCTGTTTTCTTCTGAAATGCATGAGCTCTTTTATGATGTTTTAAGCATGTAGTCTAATATCATTGCATGTTAAAGCCTAGGGATCTGATGTTATGGCTTAGGAACAGAGATGAGAGGCCAGATCCATGGCTTCCACTAATTTCTCTCTCTTTCTCTGTCTCTCCATTCTTTCTCCCTCTTTTTCTCTTGTCTGCTTTCTCCTCTGATGCTCAAGAGAACATGATGCCATATTTTGTGTGCGGTGTTGCTTCTTACTCATTACCAGAAGGATGGAACTATTGAGTTGTTTCACTCTTGCTCACAATACTCCCCTACAAGCCAATGATTAGCATTTGTGAAATGGTTGTGTAGTAGTTATTAGGACTGTTAATCAATATCTCAGTTCTTCTTTCAGGCACATAGTAGGATTGCACTTAACCTCCTCCTTGACTTTAGGTATGATGCCATGGCTTGCTTTGAATAATGAAGTGCGAAAGGAATTAATGTGCATAACTTCAGGATAGAGGCCTTTAAAGGCAGGTGTGCAGTTCACCATTTTCCCTTTCCCTCTTCCCTAGTAACTACAGACACTCCAGATGGTAGAGATTCATTGAGTTTGGGCTCTTGACAGAGGACTCTGGAGCAGAGGTTCCTGTAAATCCATGACGGACATGTAGTGTGAGCACAAAGAGAAACCTTTGTTGTTTTAAGCCTGACATTTGGGGCTTAGTTGCTACTGCAGGACAACTAAGCCTATCCTTACTGACACATGCAGGATAAAGTCTCATGCATACTTACCATGGGAGTCACATGCATTTATGACCAGGAGATCAAATCTGGGACTTCTGAATCTTTGGGAAAAGAGGCTATAGCTTGTTCATCTTTGAACATCCATTGCCTACCAGAGTGCCAACCATTTAATGGATACCAGTAATGCTTTCTGAATGAATGATTTAGAAATATGACAGCACAAACTCTAGAGTTAAATGGCAGAGATGATGATGATTATGGCAACCACTTTATTGATGATACCAGCATCTACTGAAGGCTTAGTGTGTGCCTTAGCACTATGCTAAATAAGTTGGCAAGCAATATCTAATTCAGTCCTTACAGTAACCCCATAAGGTAAATATAAATTTTGTCTTCATTTTGCATATGAGAAAGAAGAATCATGGAGCATGAAAGCCAATTGCCCAAGGCCATGAGTAAGTGGCAGAACTAAGATTTAGATCTGATACAGCTATTCCACAGATTCTCAATAAATGTGAGAGATTTTGCCCTCAGGGGGCATTTGACAATGTCTGGATATCCTTCTGGTTGTCACAATTGGGGAAGCACAATAGGCATGTAGTGTGTACAGGCTGCAGATGCTGCAAACATCCTACAATGCACAGGGCAGTTCCCCAGACAAAAAAACTATCTAGGCCAAAATGCCAACAGTAACTACAAACCTTGATATATTCCTATTATGCTCTTAACAATTATGTTATACTGCCTCTGGACACATCTATCTTTTCAGAAATCAGGGAGACCAAAGCTTCAAAATTCCTACACTGTCCTCCTGGAAGATTTATTTGAAATATATAACTGTGTTTCTGAACTGATCACATTATAAAATAGATTTACATAGAATTTTTCAGGAGCACAAATTTCTTATAAAGTGAGAGACACCTGAAAGGTGATGTAACTAGTAGGTTCAATAGGTAAGGATGGCTGGAGTTGCAGCCAGGTCAGTGTTTCATGGTTGGATGCACTGCAGCCTTAAATTGTTTAATCAACGACTGCTGTCCTCGGTGCTGAACCAGTCAGGCTCTCAGGGACATGAATCAGCAAAGCCCCTGGGTTTCAGTAGAAGTTCTGCTCACACGCCAAGTGCACACACAGGGCTACACCTTTTTCCTTTCCTAGCCGCTGATCTCAAGGACATTGTCCCCACCTTTTGAGCAAGCTAATTAACATGCAGGAAACATTGCCATTTTTGAGTCCATCTTGAAGAATTTTTGGTCTGGGTCTTGACAAGGTGGCAATTGTTTCCCTTCCATTATTCATTCTTTCAACCTTCAAGGACTCTTCTGCCACTGAGCACACAGCCCCGCCACACATGCTGATGCATGTACACACACACATACACACAAACACGGAGTCCACATTAAGAGAGGTAGGGAGGGGGCAGGCAAGTCAGATGAGACCAGGAAGTAGGGTATCCTAAAGAAGGACGTGAGGGAGTGAAGTGATGGAATATAGGACTTCATTATTGAAGTAAACTAGCCAGTGACCCGGATTTGGTTGGCAGGTGGTGATTATTCTCCTTCCTCCCATCTCAGACTATGATCTAAGGTTGATAAGATGTTTGATAAGTACAGGAGTGAGCCCATCTCATCCCAGAAGCCTATTTTTGGAGGTCATTATGTCCTTCAGGAAGTTGAAAGACTTGGAATTTGAGGTATGTAGGATCCAGCATATGAGAGAGGTTCTCCAAGGCTTAGGTGGAATGGGAAGTTGAGTATTATGGAGCTGAAGACCCTGTCTTATTCTTACACTCCTCTGGACTATAATTGGGAGAGATTCTTGTCAAAAACATTACTAACAGTGCATGGAGGGGTCAACTAGTTCCCAATCAGCTATATCAGACCTCATCTCCTTAGTCTCCACTGAAATTTGGTTGAATACCTTAGGACCAGGGATATCCTGATTTATGTAGGCTCTAAAAATACAAAAACTGATTCTGCTGTATGTGTGTTTGTGTGTGTGTATGTGTGTGTGTGTGTGTGTGTGTACCCAACTCAGACACAACTGCAGAGCATTTACAGAGACCTGACCCCTGTAAAGAATATTTGAGATGCTCAGGGAGTTTAGGTAAACGGATGAGGGTGTATATGAGTGTGCATCTATGTGCACACACACATGTATTCATTCATGTCATGTATGTGGAAATGCTTGTATGAACACAAATGGAAATGTCCGAGAGTGTTTAACAGTATGGGATAGGAGTGCCACATCAATAGCCATTTCTCCTTTGGAACCATGGTTCTCCTTAATTTTGTTTTTGTTTTGTTTTGCTGTTTTGTCCATCTGCCACCAAAGTGGTTTAAAAAGGGGGGTTTTGCATCATGGGCTCACATATGAGATATTTTCAGGGTCCCAGTTGTCTCAAACATAATTTTATTCTCCTTTGATTCCCATTATACTCATGGAATGTCAAAGCTGCAAGGTTCCTCCAATCATTTCATTTTATAAATGGGAAAACTGAGGTCTAGAAAAGTAAGTTAAATCTACCCAAAGCCACAGAGCAATCAAGGTCTGTTCCTGGACTTAATTCCTTAAGGCTACTTCTTTACTAGTCATGTTTCTAAGGGATTGCATTTGCATTAAGTAGAGGACTAATTTATGAGGCAATCAGCTCAAACCTCCATCTGATGCCCCGCAAAAGGGACTGGCCATCCTCTGTCCTTTCCCCAGATTTGCTGAATACTTCAATATTGGAATCTGGACTACTGTGGGCTACCAGGATCTGACCTGGAACCTGGATAAAGATCTTCTGGGAGAAAGATACAACAGAGAGGTCAAGAACCAGATTAGCACTGACATGAAACACACAGAAGATGCAAATGCCTCAAGCCTTCCATGGCCTCCATTGTGTTTAAGGTAAGATCCTGCTCCTGTGATGCTCAGGAGGATCCAACCCCTTCTTATACTCCCCAGCTCCTTCTCTTTCAACTCCCAACTACCACTCTATATTCTAGCCAAGGTGGTATTTCCCTAGGTGAGCCAGGACCTTTTCCACCTCAGTCTGCATATGTTGAGGTCATCTTCCATTACTTCTCTCCTCTTCCCTGGTCAGTTCTAGTTTATATCTCAAGTTTTGTCCTGTTTATATCCTAGTCATCCATTATCCTATTTGTCCTAGTCATTACCTCCTCCAGAAGCTGTCCCTGGTTACCTAAGTCCTTGATAAATGTTCCTCTTCTGTTGCCACATAACCCAAAGCAAATTAAACAGGTTAAGTTCTTATCTGGTGTCTGCATCTGGTTGGCTCAATGTTGTATCCCTATCTAGTTGGCTCAGTGTTATATCCCCAGAGTCTAGTTCAGTATCTTTCATAATAGATGGATGAATGAATGAATGAATGAATGAACTAACAAACACCACTCTGAGTCTCTTCAACAGAGTAGGCAAGGGACTGGGGGTGAAGTAGAAGCCTCGGGGACTGGGGTGGTGTGGGGGCACTTAATTGGTAGAATCAATGTTTCTTCAGCCAAGACCCATACAGAAGTGATTTCAGGCCTGAGAATGCCATAGAAGCCCTGAAATGCTGCTCTGTTGTTCACAGGCCTTCTGCTTGCTGGGCACGCAGGAGGGTTGGGCGGAGGTGTCTCTAGCTAAATAGCTGCAATCCAGGGAGAGGTAATTGCAGGATCTGAAGGCAACTTTTTTCTATGTCTGGCTCTGCTCAAGGGAATACGTGATCACAGACCTCTCAACTGGAGAGTCTGCCAAGTATCAGTGACAGTGGCAGGTGAGGTGATGGTACTGAATTTGGTTGCCATGGGCAAGGACAACCAGAGAGAGAAGGTGAAGGGTGTTAAGGGGACAAGTCTGGAAAAAAAAAAAAAAGGGTAGAAGGGAGTGGGGGCAGGAACAGAGGAATGGGGCCTGAGAGTGTGTTCCAGAGAAGACACAGTGGCTGGCTAGTCTCCAATGGCAGGAAGTATCAGAAGAGGTGGAGGGGGATTTTTCAAGCAGCTCATACTTCTCAAGAATGCTCATGCCGTTATTTCTGGAAATCATCTGTATCATGATGAACCCTCTTCCAAGGAAGAATTACAGGAGGGGCAAGATGACCACTGGGTATGAGTGTTTGATTTATGCTGCCTAGATTCCAATTCCAGTTTTTCTACATACTTGGGTGACCTGAGAAAGTTACTTAATGTCTGTAAAATGGGCACAACTCCCATACCAGACTCAAGGAGTATATCTTATTGTTATGATGCAGTCCACAAATGAGACAGTCCACATAAGGCACTTCATACAATGTCTATGATACAATATGGGCTCAAAGATTAACTAGTGTTATTAGTGTCTTGTGTTACTATTTACATATTTATTTCTGATGCCTACCCCAAATATCTGGCATATAGTAGATCTTGAGGAAATATGGCATAAATAAATGAATGGATGGATGAATAAATTAAGGAAACATTTGTTATTTGTCCAGTGCTTGCTATGAGACACTTACATGCCTTGCACTTCCTGTTCCCTCTGATTGGACTACTCTTCCCCCTTCTTTTCTTTTTAAGTGATCAACTATCCATAAACCAAGATTTAGCTCAGAATCTATTTTCTAGAAGGGGACCTTCCTGGCATCAGTTGGGGGAAATCACAGTGGCATCACTGTCCTAAAAGCAGCTGTGAGGGATAGTAAGGATCCTGGATTGAAAGTCTGAGGATTTCAGTTTTCATTTCTGTTACATTCATAGCCTTGAAAATGACCTTGGAAAATTCCTTGATACTCTGTGCCTCTGTCTTGTCATCTATTGAATGGGGGGTGATGATGCTTACCATATAACATTGTTGTCAACATATCTCTCCTTCAGCATTATTTATGGAGCTCCTCTTATGGGTCAGGCAAGACACTGTGCTCTGGAGAAAACTTAGTCAACAAGACAGGTAAGGTCTCTTCCATAATGAAACTCACAATTGGGAGACAGACATTAAAGAAATAAATGTTCTGGAAAAAATACAATTATAGTTTGTAATGGGAAAGACCAGGAAAGACTTGCTTGAAATTTGAACAGTAGGAAAGAAAATGGCCATTCAAAATAGGGCTTGGTAAGAGCATCCCGAGCAGAGGTAGCAGCATGAGCAAAGGCTCTGAGGCAGGAGAGAGTACTTAGGGAGTCGAAGAACTGAAAAGTGGTGAGTAGGACATGAGCAAAATGAAAAAGGGGAATAGGGGAGTAAGATCAGGTCAGGAAGGTGGGGTCATTAAAATCAGGTCTGGCAAAACCTTACAAGCCATAGCATAGACATGATAAATGAGACAGGGATTTTGGCTTTCTTAATAAATGGTAAAGCCACATGGAAATGCCACATAAGACCATGTCTATGGACCTATAACTACTTTTTAGTTTTTCCATCAAGGCAGTGAGATAATATCATCCAGCCACCACCCCCATCCAGGTATAACAATGGGTATGACATCTCCTCGCAAGTGAAACCAAGTGACATCTCTACCTGATGGCATAGCATACCTAAGCCTAATTGTGCCTACATCTCTGGTTATGCCAGCATTTAGACAGGGCTGAGCTATTATCAAAGGGGAGGAAGCATCCTGCAGAGTGTTTTGCAGCCATGATGTATGTGGCTATTCTGGGCCTGGTGGGAGGGAGGCTGGGAGGGGGCCTGGCCAGAAGAGCAGAGTTATTTCAGGACATTGCATCAGGCAACTGGTAGCCTGAGTATACCAAGCAAATCTGGATAGACTGGAGGGGCCAGAGACCCTGAACTACTGGAAGCTAAAGGACATCCCTAGATGATCCCAAAAGAGATGTACCCTTGTTGTAAGGCATTTCGGCATGAGTGCTGGAGGCAGACAGGACTAGAATTAGTGCTCACTGTGTGACCTTGGGAGCGTATCCACATGGTGCTAGGCATGTAGTCGAGCACTTTATGTTCTACAGCTTATTGTATCCTCCCACAATAACCTTATGACATAGCTTCTGTGTTGTTCCCATTTTACAGATGAGGAAACTGAAGCTCAGGCTTGCTGAGGTCCTGCTGCTATTTTAGAGACAAATCTGAACTCACCTCTCCAGCATTATTTGTATTATTTGAACTTAGTGTTATTTGAACTCAGCTCTCCTGGGTTATTCATCCTGCCTCTTATTACCCATGACAAAACAGTTGTCAGGACAACGAAAGGAGGTGGTACTTGCAAAATACTCAGCACAGCTTTTGCCATGTAGTATTTTGGCATGTAGACATCTTAGTAAGATGTTCCTGGATTTCACTTGTGCTCTTTGAAACTGCTTATTTCAAAGTGCATACCAAATGTTATGGCCCTTCATTTCTTGTGGCACTTTATTCTTGATAAAGGCAAGTCTTAAAAATACATCAGGGCTTGGCTAAATGGGGATGGTGAGAGGTTTACTAGCCATTTGGGAAAAAAAAGCAACCCCCAAAAACCTGAACTAAAGTGTGTTTTTTTATAGAAACCATGGAGGAAGAAAAGCTGCAATGTTAATTACATTTATAAATAACACTATTGCATGTGCTCTTTAAAATAATCTTGCAAGGCATGATGACAAGAAGCCACTGAACTGAAGACACAGAGAACCCTAGGGCTTATGGAGTTGTCCAAGGTCACAGAGCGAACCGGTGGAAGAAAGGTGATGGGACCCCAGTCAGTTCCTTCCTGAGGCAGGCCCCCAGCCCACGAATCGTCTGAATGAAGACTGTCAGTAAGATTTTACAGGCAGCATAGTTTCCCCTGCTGAACATCCATTTGCTGAGGTTATGATATAAGTGGCAGACTCTTCTTTGAGGGACTACCAACTGACTCAGGCACAGGTATCTATGTGCCAGCTCCAGGGCTTAGTGATTGGCTCATAGGGAGGCACCTATCTCAGCCAGGCCAAGGAGAGCCAGTATGATTCAATTCCGGGACTTTTACTGAAACCATTGGGAAGGGACCCTCTTTTGCTAGGAGTTGTTTAAAAGGATAAGATGAAAGCTTAGGGTTACTGGCAGACTTCTTATAACCCCAAGAGGCAAGACTGCCTAAGAAATGAATAGGGTGACAACATTTAAGTTCCTGGATCCAGCTAGATCTGAAGCTGGTATTTTTGGTTATGAGAATCAATACATCCTCTTCATTACTGGAGCTACCTTGGCGTGGTTTATGCCTCTCTTGTAACCAAAGGCTTCCTAAT
Source organism: Vulpes vulpes (assembly GCF_048418805.1). Lineage (NCBI taxonomy): Eukaryota > Metazoa > Chordata > Mammalia > Carnivora > Canidae > Vulpes > Vulpes vulpes. Next base: position 15,375,320 of record NC_132789.1, on the reverse strand, counting down.
ATAATCGCTCTCATCATCAACAACAACAACAACATAATACTGTGCATCTACAAAATATAGGAGCTTCTGGTATCCACAAGAGTAGTAGTTAGGAGCATGCATGCCACAATCAGTCTGCTTGGTTTTGAGGCCTGCCTTTGCTGTCTTCTAGCTGTGTGACTTTTGGTAAGTTCCTTTACCTACCTATGCCTTATCTGTAAAGTGAGATACTAATATCCCTTAACCTTGCTGAATCACTGGGATCATTAAATAATATAATACATGTCTAATGCTTAGGACAGGGATGAACATGGAGTTATTACTCAATAAATATTACTATTACTAGGATGTTGATCAAAAAGAAGGTGGTTTTATCCCAAACCCGGGACCTTTACAGGCACTATATATACAAAAATTGATGTTAATCACAAAATATGAATAGTGGGACTTGCCCCTTTCTGAGCCCTTACTATATAACATATATGATTATTCCACATCAGTCATATAAAATGGGTAACCTTCTATCCTCACTTAATTGACTATAAAACTGAGACTCAAAACCTTGTTCAAGACAACACGGTTGGTATGTGATGGAGCTGGCTCATAACCCAGACTTGCTTTCTCCAAAGCCATGTATCCCTCAAAACATTTCCTAAACCTCAGTTTCTCACCCAAGACCAGTCATGATTTTTGTCCATTTATGCACGTGTTTCTTATACTCATTTTTGTTTGATATTAGTCTCGAAATTTACTTGTTTTCTGTCTTAATACATTTAGTTACAAAAGAAACCTCACATCACATCTGGAAATGTTAAATGAGTGTCCTGGTCAGAAAAACAGAAAATAGCCTTAAAAATAAATGATGGAAACACAGGAACATTATTAAATCCTAGCTATCTACTGCTACCTGCCCCAGGCTCGGAGCCCGACACCTGCTCCTTCTTTTGTTAAGAAAGGAAGATTAGCAAGTATTGAGAGGTGTTAAAAACATAGTAGTCCCAAACTGAGACAATTCTTTGACAATAGGAAGGACAGCAAGAAGACAATCGTTTTCTCACCTTGTTATTACATGTTATTTCAAGCTATATCCATGGGCCCACCTAAAATATCTCAGACAAAAAATAATATGGGTGCTCAAACTCTGGAAAACACAGCACCCCAAACTCCAATTTATGTATCCTCTAAGGGCTCTCCCTTTCTATACTCCACCATATCTTCTCTCTCTGTCTTTCATCATTTGGGCACCCTAGAATATCTCTATGCTGGAACTTGGAATTAAGCTAAACTAAAAACAAAGTCTTCACTACCCAAGGGTCTCTCCCCAGGTGAGTCTTGCAAACATTGTATCATATGCTGATGCATATAGCCACCCAACTGCCACCTGGCAGACACACATGGTCCTTATCAGCTGACACTCACTGCCCTAGCCCTCTTTTTTGGAGGAGCCAGCACCCACCCACATCTCCTGCTACATGGGAGCCATCGACATCCACACAAGAACAACCACTGTTGCCACGGAGATATATTTTAAACAAGGCAGGTGATGTAATTCTCTTTGGGAATGTGGCATCAGAGACATGATTGGGACACATTGCATCTGATCCCAGCTCTTGAGCAAAAAGACTTCACATTGAATCTAATATGCTCCCAAGAGTCAGAGAGAGGAAAATGATAAATAAATGACTGCCAAGCTCAGAAATGTATACTCTAGTTGTGTGGCCTTGGGTGAGTCATTTAGCCCAGATCCAGATACACTTAGATGACTCCCCAAACACCAAGACTTGCCTGTGGTCACATAGACAGTAATAGAAGCATACAGAGACCCAAGGACGGAGGGATTGTCTGATAATTCATTCCATGCCTGACTAAGCTATAAAGCTGCATTTACCAAAATTCATTGCATGGAACATTGGCTCTACACTAATGATTGCTTGCTCCCCTACACGGCATGAGGATGGGGCTGTCTACTTAAATGGGATTGAGAAACACTAGGTTAAACACAAAGAATCAGGTTTTGTTGCTACATGACTTATCAGAGCTTGTTCCGTGTTAACTGCAATGTAAAAGCCCAGAAGGGAATGCGTTATTATGCAGCCTTTCTCAAAAATCTGTGGCCACAGAGCCTTTGTTTTGGTAATCTAGTGAGCATATATTTCATAGAATATTTTGGGCAACACAGCTCCATGGAGAAATCTCAGCCAGAATACCTTCAATGAGGGGAAAGTCCTGCTTGAAGAAAATCCGGCTGGCTAGAAAATTCTTCCTTAACTGAGAAAACTCAGCCTCCTTTTAACTTGTACTCTTGAGTTTCATTTCTACTCCCGTCTGAGACATAACATCTCTGAGTCTTGCCTTCTTAGTCCCATAAAGTGGGGGTGATCCTAGCCCTAATTATCCCCCAGAGTTGGGAAAATTACATAAGACAATTCAACTTTGTAAACTGTCGACTGCTGTTAGAGCTGTCATCCGTACAGTAGCATCACAATCTCATGTAAATACAAACTGCTTCAGGTAGGCGCCCTGTGAACTAGCCCTCATGGAGATGGCTAATTCAGAACAGGGTTTCTTAACCTCAATACTATTGTTGTAGGGGGCTGTCCCATGGATAAAGGATGTTGAGCAGCATCGCTGGCTTCTATCCACTAGATACCAGTAGCAACCCCTCAGTTATGGCAACCAGAAACATCTCCAAGCATGGCCAACTGTCCCTTGGGACAGAAGATTGCTCCCAGTTGAGAACCACTGTTCTAGATCAGCAATCTTTCTATAATGACAGAGACACTCTGTATCTTTTTTCTGTGCCATCCATTATGGTGACTCTAACACATGTGGCTGTTAAACACTTGAAAGACAGCCAGGGTGACTGAGAAAATGGATTTTTAGTTTTAATAATAAATTTCATATTAAATAAATAATATAGTTAATAATGAAACTAATTTTATTTAATTTTTAATTTAAACATATAGAGCCACAGGTGGTGGTTACCATATTAGTGCACTTTCGAGGTCTGCCTATTAGTGGTTGAGCATCCGAGTATTTGTTGAGCACCTACTGTATGTCAATCATGATGCCACATACTGAATATGTAGTGAAAAATGACAGACATGACACCTGTTCTCATCAACTGCCAGACACCAGCAAGTAACCTGGAATACAACATGTGCTTCAGGTTCCATTGAACTGCAAGGTTTCCAAATGAGGAAAATTTATTAATACCCACTGATGTATCAGGACGAGTTTGTTTATGTAATTAGCTACACTGAACAAATCCCAAAGAGCTTCCTGAAAGCAGAGCCCTATCTTGCTCATCATTATCATCACCAGAGCCTGGCACAGTGTCTGGCACATGTAAGTGATCAGCAAGCGCTTCTTGAAAAGAGATACAGGAACAGATCCAGAACAATCTGTCATATATGGTGAAGGTTCTCAAAACCATGCCATGTCAAGAACAACTGAATGACCTCCCTGTACTTGCTTAGTATAGTATCTCAATACCTGGCACAGAGTATGTGCTTAATAAATATTTGTTGACTAAGGAGTGTGGGGAAGGGAGCGAGGAAAGTCTCAAAGCCTGTGTCAGTCCCTGGGAGGTATTGTTCAGATATGAAGAATGTAACTGGCCTTGACAAGAGAGGTCCTAAATGGGGCATAAGGATAGTAACAATAATTTACTCTTACTTTTATTATTACTATTTCATTGTGTCTCTCCTCAAATTCATAAGCTAAAGTCCTAACTCCCCAGTACCTCAGAATGTAACTGTATTTTGAGATAGGGCCTTTAAAGAGGTGATTCAGGTAAAATGAGGTCATATGGATGTGCCTTAGTCCAATGTGACTGGTGTCCTTTCAAGAAGCAGAGATTGAAGGCACCTGGGTAGCTCAGTGGTTGAGCATCTGCCTTTGGTTCGGGTCATGATCCCAGGGTCCTGGGATCGAGTTCCACATCGGACTCCCCACAGGGAGCCTGCTTCTCCCTCTGCCTATGTCTCTGCTTCTCTGTGTGTGTCTCTTATGAATAAATAAATAAAATCTTTTAAAAAAAGCAGAGATTGGGACACAGATAACTCAGAGACCGAAGGAGGACCATGTGAGGACATAGTGAAAAGGCAGCCATCTTGAAAGAGGCCTCAGAAGAGACCAAACCTGCCAACACCTTGGTTTTAGCCTTCCAGGCTCCAGAACGGGGAGGAAATAAACTAGAGTTTAAGCCACCTGGTCTGTGGTATCTTGTTATGGCAGCTTGAGAGGACTTACGTGCTACTGATCATTTAAAACATACCAGGCTCTGTGTTAAGAGATCCACATGCAGTACCTCATTAAATCCTTGCCCTGGTCCCCCTAAGTCTATTCTCTTTCTAATAGAAGTCAGACTGTGTCCCTCCTTTTCTCAAACTCAGGCTGACCATCTCACTCCAATATAGATAGTATAGATCAAAGTCCTTATAACCACCCAAAATCATTGCCCCAACTACCCCACTGTTGACTCTCCAATCTTATCATTCTCCACTTCTCTCTAGTTCCTCCAGCCATCCTGGTCAAGTATGTTCCCACTTCAAGGCTTTGGCATTTGCACATCCCCCTGCCTGGAATGCTTTCTTCCCAGATGTCACCTGGACTGTTCCCACACTTCCTTCAAATCTTTGCTCAAATGTCACTTCATCAGTGAAGCCTTTCTTAAATATGATGTAGAAGGTACCTGGGACCCCTGCCCAATTCCAGACTTTCCCTTAGCCCCCTTACCCTGATTCATCATTCTCCTTAGCATTTACCACATCCATCATGCTATGTATTTTCTTGTACATCTGCCTATGGCCTCTTTCTTTCTATTAAAATTTAGGCTCCACGAGGGCCAAGTCTTTCTTTAATTTATGGCTACACTTCTAACATCTAGAATGGTATCTGGCACATGGTAGGTACTCAATAACTATTTCTTGAATGAATGAATGAATCCTCAAGACCTCCTTATGAAATAGCTATTGCTATCCTCATTTCAGAGGAAGGAAACTGAGGCTCAAAGAGGTCAATTAACACACTTAAGATCAGATTCCAAATAAGAGCTAGATATAGTGTGTGAACCCAGTTCTCTTTTCCTGAAGTTCCCATGCCCTTCAACACCAGAAGGCATTTGGAGAACTCCACTGTGGGAAGATAGTTAGAATAAACCCACAGCATACAATTTATGCTTATCCTTGCTGCTCTGTCTAGCTCCTTCTCCCCTATCACATGGGCAGGCTGAATATGTCTTGATGATTTGATTCTAGAAAGAAGAAGGAAGGTAAGGGACACTGGGAACTACCTCCTTTCATAAGAGATTGTGGATTGAACCCTGATCTGGGGTTAAGGTAGAGGGACCTGCATTCAGACCCTGCTTTACCACATTCTCCAGCTGTACGATCTGGGGGTGAGCTCCATTACTATTCTGAGACCTAGTTTCCCTAACTGTAAAATGGGTGTTCTAATTCTTATGTAGTGGTGAAGGTAATATGCAAGAGCATTTGAGAAAGGGAAACTTTAAAAACTATAAGGTGTTATGCACACAAACACAGAAGCAGTATTGGTTCTCAAATTACCAAGTTCAAACATTTGTCTAAGAACTGCTAGCATTTGGGGGTGCCTGGTGGCTCAGTCAGTTGCGCATCTGCCTTCGGCTCAGGTCCTGATCCCGGGATCCTGGGATGGAGCTCTATGTCTGGTTCCCTGTTCAGCGGGGAACCTGCTTCTCTCTCTCCTCCACACTTGTGCTCCCTCTCACTATCTCTGTCTCTCTCTTATATAAATAAATAAAATCTTAAAAAAGAGAACTGCTAGCATTTACTATATATTATGGGAGGTTGTATTATTATTCTGTTCTTCCCGCTTCCTTGTGTCCACACCCTTTGTCATGTGACTTTGGAGGAGGTTTATTTCTCTACCGCATTAGTGTCGGGTTTGCCACATGACTTGCTTTGGCCAATGGAGTGTGGGTGGAAGTGACAGTCTAAGTTCCAAATTTGGACCTTAAGAGCCATGATATTTCTAATTATCTCTCCTGCACTTCTACCATTACATGAGAACTTGTCCTGGGCAGTCACCTGACCCAAGGAAATGAATGCATGTGATGCAGATCTAAACCCAAGTCCAGCTAGACACAATCTAAATAAGCTGATTCCCAGCTGACCTGCAGATGCCGGAATAAGAATAAATGATTAATGTTTTAAGACATCCTGGGGTGATTTGTTATACAGCACTATTGTGGTAATAGCTAATTGATAAACGTATTTGCTAAATGTTACTTTATGGACATTATTGTGAAATATCTGATAGATTCAATGACTACCTCCATTTTAAAGATAAGGAAATAAGAACAGTTTTAGAGGTTTGCTTAAGACATCCAGTAAGGAAATGGAATAGCCAAGCCATAAAATATTGAACTTTGTGAGTATAAAATCCCCACATTTTATATTCCAAGCTATGCTTTCTTACACCTGGGAAATAGAAGCCAAATTGTATTCAGATAATTCAGGCTGAAGCGATGCCATATCAGTGTTCTGGATATTTCAAGAGAGATTGGATAATGAACAGCTCAGGTACCATGGTGAAATTAAACACAAACAAATGAAAGATAGTAACAACAGGTTCAAAAGAAACCTGGATTTTGATCCCAGTTTTGCCACAAACTGACTGTGTATCCTTGGCCAAATTCCCTCACTTCTCTGGCCTTAACTGTACAACAATGAGGCTGAATTCTGAATCCTTTATGAAAATAATTATAAAATGTCCATTAAGCTCCATGATGTTTCAGAGGTTTTCTTAATTAATCCGTACAATCTGAGACTCAAAAAATTTGAGTAACTTGTTAAAGGCCACACAGCTGGAATTTAATTCCAGACCTCCAAACTTAACCCTGGTTTCAGGGTCCCTTCCAGCTCCAAGATTCCCTGGGTGAGCTTCATTCTGGACGGGAGCCAAGAGATTGCCTTGCTCTGGCTAAGGGGTCACACCTGCTTTACTCCTCCTCCACCAGGGGCTGTGGCTCTTTATAAACAGGATCTCTGCTTGCCTCTCAGACTGTCCAGGCTAGGCTAAGAAGAGATAAAGGGGTCCTGAAAACCAGCTCTGGGATTATTAATGGTGCCCTAAGCAGACCTTTTTTCTCCATCAATGAGTCATTGAGATTGTTAATTATTTTCTTTATAAAATAATTAATTCCAATCAAGACAGGAGCTCTTCTGAATTACAGTTCATTAGCTGCTCATGCATTTTTCATTCATGATAAAAAGACATATCATCCCCATTTCACAGATGAAGATGAGGATTACTGGTCCCTGGAATCAGCAATGGAGGCAAAGCCAGCCATGTCCCAGACCATTACTATCAGCCCTGTTGACTTAGCTTCTGTAATTATACTTGGGGATGGAGGTGTGTCTGTGTGTGTGTCTGGAGGTGTATGTCTATGCATGTGTGTGTGTGAGGGATAGTGACAAAGACCTAGGAGTTCCAAAGTCTGGGTCGCAGTACTCTGCTCTCTCTCCAAATGAGGCATCTGCATCAAAGATGTGGCTAAGGCTTAATTCAGAAGGAACAGGCTACATGATATTGGCAATGCGGATGTGTTGGAATGAAGGATCATCACCTGTGGGAAGTGTGACAACATGGAGAGACTCTTGAACAGGAATTCTGGAATCTTGGGAAGTCCTAAACCAACAGTCAGGTCTGGGTTCAAATTCCAGCTCTGTACCAACTGCATGTGTCTTTGGGTGTGTCCACCTTTTGGTCCTTCGTCCCCACATCCATATAGCGGACCCTCAATGATACTAATAATGACAGCTAATATATACTTAAACCTACTAGGAATCAGACTCTATTCTAAGCATTTACTCTGTATTACTCATTTGAACGTGAACAATCCAATGAGGTAGGAACTAGTATCATTTCTGTGTCACAGATGAAGAAACGGAGGCACAGCGATGTTACTAACTTGCCCAAGGTCACTCAATAGCAGAACTGGAATCTAAACACAGCCATTCTGGTTTATAGGATTCATATTCATAACCATAATGCCGTATAGCCCTTCTCAAGTCCTTGCTAAGGAGAATCGGCCTGACTTGGCTGGGTGTCTCAGTGTCCTCTTTTATTAATAATGAAAATCATAATATATCAAGTCCCTTGTATGTGCTAGGCTTTTCCAGATATTTCTGATATATTTTATCTCTGTTGTGCCTCTCAGCAACCTTGAGACACAGGGGGTATCTTGATCTACATTTGGCAGAAAGTGCAGCTCAGAGAGGTAAATGGACCTGGGCAAGGCTGCATAGCTGGGTCTGTTTGGGTCCAAAGCCTGTGCCCACAACCACTGCGTGACACTATCCCAACAACCTGTTGTCGGGCTCCAACTCTGATCTGGGAGGCAGGATGAGCACTTTGGAAACTTCACTTCTGACTCTGTTCTCCTTTTTTGGGCACTCATCTCCCCATCTGTGAAAGAGACTGTGTCTTAGCAGCTCTGAGATACTACCCAGCTGGATCTCCTTGTCTCCTGAGGTACCCAAAGGGAGCTACTCATCTATGCTCTCAGCCATCATTTAGATGGACAGAGCACCAATGACAAAGAAGAGCTTCCTTCTCAGGAGACTGGAAAGTAGCCTGGAGCTTGGCAGATATCTGGTTCCAACCTAGGATCAGAAGTCCAGAGAATGTCTGGCCACCCAGTCCTCAGGAGATGCCTGGGACATAGCTCTGTGTGTGTGTGTGTATGTGTGTGTGTGTGTGTGTGTTTGCAACTCATCATTCCCTTAAACAGGCATACCTAGTTTTATTGCAATTCATTTTCTTGACCCTGGCAGAGACTGTATTTTCTACAAATTGAAGGTTTGTGGCAACCCTGTGCTGAGCAGGTCTATGGGCACCATTTTTCCCAACAGGATTTGCTCACTTTGTGTCTCTGTGTCACATTTTGGTAATTCTCACAATATTTTAAACTTTTTAACTATTATTATATTTGTTATCGTGATCTGTAATCAGTGTTTATGACTGACTGAAAGCTCAGATGATAGTTAAGACCTCTTAACAATATTTTTAAATTAAGGCATGGACATTGGCTTTTTTTTTTTTTGAGACATAATGTTATTGCATACTTAATAGACTATAGTATAGTGTAAATATAACTTTTATATGCACTGGGAAACCAGAAAGTTCATTTGACTGGCTTATTGTGATGATCTGGAACCAAACCCACAATATCTCTGAGATGTGCCTGAACTTTTTTCTTCCTTCCAGGCATCCTCTCTCTTGTTTGCCCTTTCTTTGCTTTTTGATGCCTCTTTGTCTCTGAGCATCTCTACTCTGTAGCCATCTGACTCCCTTGGTCTCCCAGGCCGTCCTGAATTCCTCTCTGCTTTTTTTCTTCATCTTTCTTGTCTTTCCTATCCTGACTCCTTCTTCTCTCTATCTCCTTCCCTCACCTTCATACATCCTCTCTCTCCCAGTCCCCTACTTTCCCTCTCTCCCATCTCTCATCATCCCCACCGCCTCTTCTTTTCAGGTTTGTTGCTGTTTGTGAAGCCTGGCAGTGTCCTTGGTGGGCGGTAGATCACGCACATCAGAGGTTTGAATCAAATCAAACTGCAACTGAATTACACTAATAAACCAATTAAATGCCATTCAAAAAGTAATTTCTGTAGCATCCCTCATATTTATTGCAAATCTTATTTATCTAACATGGTACCGTCTCCTGTTCCTTCCCCCATATCCCTTCTTCCCTCCCCTTTCCCTCCTGGCCCTTTCTTTCTCCTCCATCCTCAGCCTCTTTCTAGTTCCCTCTCCCACCAAGTCTGCCTGCAGCTCCCCTTCACCCACTCACCCCACTACATAACCTGTTTCCCCAACCTGGGATTCAAACTACATTACAGAGCATTGGTCAGATGAAAAGAGCACTGACCTGGGAGTCAGAAGGCTTGGTTTCTAGTTTTCGGCTCTGCCACTAATTGGCTTTATGTTCTTGGGAAAGTCCCAGAGTCTTTCTGAGGTCCTTTGCCAGTTGACGGCATTGGGCTATGTAATTTCCAAGGTCATTCCTAACTCCTGTGGTCTGTAGATTCATGACCAGATTGACTAATTAGGTCCAGAGAGAACTGGATTTGAATCCTAGCTGTGCACTTATTAGCTGGGTGTCTTAGGCAAATGGCTTCACCTGTCTGTGTCTCAGTTTCCTCTTTTGAATGGGGGGTAATATGAATACCTCTCATATAGTAAGGATTATTATGAAGATCAAATAAACTAATATAAGTAAGAAGCTTAATATAATGCCTGGATCACAATAAGCAATCATTAAAGGACAGCCTCTATTACTACCATTGTTTGTGTTGACACTGATGCTGGGACAGGTGACTTTTTTCTCTTTCCCTCACATTTATACTTGCCTCTTAGAGGAGGTGACCTCCACCCACTCTCTCTTTACTGTGGGAAAGTTATAAGGAGAATTTCTGGCATCCTCTCCTCCCCATATTCACTCCCTTCCATGTGAATGTTGTTGGTCCAACTGGTCAGAGTATGGAAATAACTAGGTCATGTTTGATCAGTGTGTGGGGTCACTGCATACAAAGGCAATGCACATGCTCTACACACTGTCTCCTCTCTCTCCATCTAGGTAGGTGAGGAAAGCTTTCTCGCCTTCCAGCTGCTTCTGAAAATGTGGATGTCAAGTTCTGGGAATTTTGTTCAGGTATCAAAGGCAAATGTCCTAATTCCGCCTCAGACTCAGGTCACAATTTCTTTTGCAGCCTTCTTAAGTTCAGCATTGGATATGCATGTCAGTATTTTATCTTTCATTTGGTTATTCATCTGCCACTTTGTTCATATATCACATTGGTAAGATGTCCAGCCACCTTGGTTTGTCCAGGACTAAGGGGCACTCCTGAGAGAAGGGACTGTAAGTGCTAAAACCAGGAAAGTCATGAGCAAATCGGGACAAATTGGCCACTCTGCACATTGGTCCAAACTTTGAAGTGATGAGTAGTATGCTAAGTTCCCTAAACAAATAATAAAAATAGTAGTGATACTAGCGCTAAAACATGAAAACTATAGAACATATGAAACATGCAACAAAAAAAGGAGAAGGAGGAGAAAAAGGAAGGAACTGAAGTCATCCATAATCCTATCATGTGGGGACTACTCAGCCAGGCATGCCAGGAGACATCCCTGTGTATTCAAGGACATGCCCTCTACATGGACTGTAGCATAAACTGGCTTCTTGGCACTGTGCATTATGTCAATACCAACCACAGCATCACTAGTCGTGTTACCAAGGGGAGCACCAGAAAGCTCTACAGAAGAACATGGGGTGTCAGTGTTGGTTGGCAGTGAGAACTCATTTGATTCAACTATTAGAGTGTTCTGAAAAATAAAGCTAAGATGATGCCTGTTGTGTTTGAGCCAAATCCCATCCCTAACTTCCTTAATTTCTGTGGCTTCCTGTGCAGTGCTCTTGTATTTAGACAGTATTGAGATAAAGGACTGAGGTGGATCAATCTGCTTTCAGCAAGTGGTGCCAGATAGCAAGACAACAGCTGGACATAAAGAGGCCAATCCAGCTCTTTTCTACCCCCTTGGCTCCTGTCTTCATCGGAGGTGAGGGGCAGTGAGTGAGAATCCTAAGCTTTCCAGGGAGAGCTGATAATAACCTGGGTCTAACTGGGCAGTGGGAGTACTCAGTATCAAGTTCCTGGGGATGCCACACCCTTGTAGCATTCCATGAAGATGTGGAAAAGAGGAGGATAAAAAAAGAGATGGGGGAGCATGAATGCAGGACATTCCATGTTGTCTAATAAGAAGGAGATAAAAGATCAGACAAAAATAATGAGAAAAACTTTCCTGAGCTAAAGAACTACTCCTGTTGGCAAATCAAATACACTTAACAAGTTCTGCGAACAAATAATGAGAAAAGACAAACACCTAGAAATCTTGGCAAAGGTTTCAACTTTCAAAGATAAAGAAGCAAGTCTACAAGCACTGTAGGGAAGAAACATTTGTTATGTGTTCAGCCACCGGGCTGTGAAGACTGTGATGGTGCCCACCTTGATCACAGCTGTGTCCCCAGCACCTACCAAAGGGCATAACCCATAATAGTTGCTCAACAAATGTTTGCTGAATGGACATAATAGTATTATTACTTCCTGCCCATTCCTATAGTATTTATGGTTAGTCATTCCTATAGTATTTCAACCACAATCAAACCTCACTGATGTGCTGGACCAGCAGGGAATATTACTACCCCCATTTTACAGTTGAGAAAACTGAGATTCAGCCAGGTGATATATTTATGTATTCAGCAGTTGAGAGAGCCTGGATGAGAACCCAGGTGTCTCAGTTGGCAGCCCTGGACTCAAGCCTTAACTGCTCAGAAGCAGCCCAGATACATTCTCATGCCTTCTCTTCTTATCTTTAGCAAATGTGTTACAGGGATTTTACCACATGCTCAAGCAACACATATATAAGCCAGCTGTCCCTGCGGTGATCACAGTCTGGGAGGCCTAATAGACACCCACAGGGTACACATATAAATAAATCAGCCATGTTGACCCATAAAGCAATTCCATGTGATAACGTGGCCCTTGGCAACAAAACCTTGATTCACGCAGATCTATTTTCCTTGATAGGCCTGGGATAATTTTTCACCCAGACTGTAATGTGATGGGGAGGCACACAGACATCTATAAAAAATTCAAGAGAAGGCCAATCCTTATTCTGAAGGGTTAGTGGTGCCCTATCTCTCTTCTGGTCCCCCAGTCTCCCCTCCAGCCCCAACCACAAGGCCTGGCTCTCTGCTTGCATTCTGAATAGCAAAATCTGTTTTCTAATAATGGTCCTTAACTCCTAGGGCATTTTCCTCTTTACATGGCATGACACTTTGCAGTCTGGGTGTCATTCATTCTGAGAGCTCTCTCACCCTGCTTCTTTCCCTCCCCTTCCCCTCTGCCTCCATCCTTCTTCCATCTCCATCTGAGCAAGAGAGGCCAAACCAGTGATCTACCCCAGAACTGGAAGAAAAAAGATAGCTAGCACAGCCAATGAAGAGGTGGAGTTACCTCCTGCTTTTATCTGCAGAGGGTGTGGACATATGCCTTACCTCCAGAATTCCTTGTGGCTCCCATCACAACGTATTTCTAAGACATTTTGGAAATAAGACAAAAAATTCCTCTTGGTGCCCTTTTCCCCCAGAGCAGCAGGTGGTAAAAGTGAAGAAGACTGGCAAGGAGTTTACTCAGAACAGAACCCTTAGCATAATTCTCCTCAAATACCACCAGAAGATCTGAGGCCATCCCAGGAACCTTGGACATACTTGGCTTGAGCAGTAGGAGGTTTCATAAGGTACAAGTGGGCATCACAGACCATCTCAAAGGCTCATTCTTTTTTCTGTCCTGTATCTTCTTTTTTTGCCACACTCTTCCTTGCCTTTCTGCATTCAATTTATTTTTTCCCGTTTCTTTCTCCCTTAAACTTGGATAGTTATTCCCTTGGGCACTACTCATAATCACTGTCACTCAAGAATTCCCCAGGTCTGTTACCCAACTTACTTCCTTTGTGGTCCTCAAAATGCCATTTGAAATGACCGATAGACTATAAACATAGTGTTGCTCCTGTATTCAACCATGAGACGCTCTGTTTATGCTAGAAGCTGAGGAAGGGCAACTCTCACAAGCCAGGAGAACATCCAAGAATTCAGGAAGGTATACGGTTGACAGGGTAAACACAGAAGAAGGCCCAAGCTCAGCGTCAAGCCACTGTGTGTTCAGAACAAAGAGCCTGGAAATAAATGGAAGAGATGCTGCCTGAACCTTATAAACATCTGGCTAGAAGGCAGGATAGGCTATGAACTCATCAAGGGACAATTCTGGAACCCATCAATATCTCTGGATAGTGAAATGAAGCCAATAGCCTCACCAAATGGAATTTACTGTGGCACTGATTCATACTTGGAGCATGAAGAAAGTCAGGGCACTTTTGGGATCCTGCTGACCAAAATTGGGGCCACTTCTGGCATCCCTACAAACAAGAAAAAGAAAATTTTTTGCACAGGCAAAGCTCCTTGCCAAAGATATCTTTGGCTCTGGCTACCTCTCTTATCTCTCCAAGCAGCTGAATCTATGAAAAGGAAAAGGAAAATTACAATAAATCTAAATGTTTCCCTTTTCTCTCCATCTGGCCTGAAATATCCAACCAAAGATCTATTAAATCCCTCTTAGAACCCATGCTGGCTTCCAATTAATGATAAGCTTGGACTTTGCTCAGTAAGCATGGGCAAACAGAGAACAATGTCTGGCCATATGAAAAGACTCAAAGTTCAGAAGAAGGGAATAAAGAAGACTCAGTGATATAGATGAAATACAAGGAGAAAAGTTTAGGAATTTCTTGATAAAAGAGGGCACTGCTTTTATATAGCTAGCATAGATAATCAGAGAGGGGTACCAATGAAATCTGGAAAATGTAAGGCAATGAAAATCATGTTGGGTGAATTAAATATAAAATTACAATAGAAGCACTAAACAGTAGGTTGCATATTATGGAGCATTAAAAGAAAAATGCATAGATAAGCTCAAGAAAACTTCCCCCAATTCAGAAACATGTAAAGGAAAATAAAAGACATAGAGAAGAGGTCCACAATATCTCATTGTAGAATGAGAGAGGCAAGAACACTAAGAAATAATAAAGAAAACTTTGCTGAGCTGAATAATTACTCTTATCTGTAGATCAAACAGACTTAGCAAGTTCCAGGAAAAAAAAAATGAGGAAAGACAAACACCTAGATATCTTGGTGAAATTTTTTCAATTTCAATAGTAATGAAGCAATTTTACCAGCAAAGCAGGGAGAAAAGTTAATATTAAGAAACAAAAAACAAGCAGTCCTCAAACTTCTATACCATGAAATATAATGAACAATACAGTTTTGAAGGGAAATACCATGAACCAAGTATTACATACTTAATGTAGGTAATGTATCAATTGAAGAGTAAAAAGTCTACATTTAAAAAATGTAAAGATTAAATGCTATAATTTATATACTCTGAAACAAAATTTAAAAATACAGTGCATCCAAGTCAGAAACTAATCAAAACAATGAATTATATAGCTTATACAGTAGACAGAAAATGAAGCAAATATTAAAATAAGACATAAAATAAGATGCTATATTGGTTATGACTATAAATGAAGGAATTACATTCCACTATCAAAACACCAGTACTTTTAGTTGTGTATCAAAAATTAAAATTTACTATATGCTTTTTGCAAGGGACACACCTTGAAAATAACAGAAAATGCTTGGAAATAAAGGTATGGCCAAAGATATATCAGACAAACCAAAGGAAACCAGGGGTGAAAATATCAATGAATACAGAATTCAAACCAAAGAAAATTTTCAAAGAAAGGGTTTTACATGGGCAAGAGGTTCATGCCATAATGAAGACACAATATTGTGGATATTAATGTATTCAACGGCATAACTTCAAAAGGCATAAAGTGAAAGCTGTAAAAAACCAAAAAGGTAAAAAATACAAGAAGAAACAGCCAAATCATAATTACTTTAGAATACGTTAACACTCCTCAACAAAACAAAGAGGTAAAAATTAGTAAGTTTGAAATATATACATATGTTAGATATATATGTTCTCTCTCTATGTGTGTGTACATATACACATATATATGTTAGATATTTAACCTTCCTAAGAATAAATAGGATTCTTCAACATTGGCAGATCATTTATAAAAACTAAATCCCCAAACTTAGAAATTCTGTAGCTGTAGTGGAGGCTGGGCTATCCTGCCCAGATTCACTTTCAGTAATGAAGAGTGTATCCATTCTTCCAGCCCCTGGGAGTCCTGTCAGCAAAGAGCACTCAGTTGTCAGACCGACCCTTCAGGGACTACCTCTCTTGCAAGAGTCCAAAGCTCTTCCCCTTCCAGGGGCAGCCTGCATTCAGTGATTGATGTAGGCAGTGAAGGTATCCTCTCACCCCCAACTCCAGATAACTCTGAAGGAACTTCCCAACTTCAGAGCTCTTTGTGGGGTTAACTGAGGCTTCCACTGAGACTCCTTTGCAGCTCAACTTGTCCCTCTGCCCAGTCCTACTTCCTTCCCTTCCCTTTCCTTTTGTAGCTGTCACCTGACCCCAAGATCACTTGCCATAAATCCCTTGCAAGGTAATCTTTATCTCAGAACCTACTTCCCAGGGAAAGCAACCTTTAAGACAGACCATACTGCAATATAACTAGAATTGCTTCTAAAATATTTAAACAAGAAAGCCAGAGTGACATATATGAACATATGTATTAATTTCATATAGTTATTAGATCAAGAATCAAAAGTTTAATTTGTAGCTAACTTTGAAAATATTACATATCAAATTTATTTATTTATTTATTTATTTATTTATTTATTTATTTAAAAACAGTTTTTTTAAAAGATTTTATTTATTTACTCATGAGAGACACACAGAGAGAGAGGCAAGAGACACAGGCAGAGAGAGGAGCAGGCTCCATACAGGAAGCCTGCAGGACATGATCCCAGGCTTCCAGGATCATGCCCTGGGCTGATGGCAGGCACCCAACTGCTGAGCCACCCAGGTGTCCCTACATATCAAACTTATTAATATGTGCTGCTAGTTATGCACTCAAAAGCAAATTCATAGTTTTTTTTTCAAATTCATAGTTTTAAATGCTTTTCATACTATATAAGAATTTAAAAATTAAGAAAAATCAATCCAAAAAGGTGAAAAAAGAACCACAAAACATATCTGAGAAAATTAGAAAAATATTTTTTAAGAGATGCATTCTGAAGTATGCAATGATGAAAATAATTTCTAGGGTTTTTTAAAAAATATTTCAGCAAATAAAACAAAGGAAAAAGAGAAAAGGGAAAGATGATGCCAAGGGAGCAAATATCTTGATATTGCCGTACATGGCGATAGGTACATAAGGATACCTTATACTATTAATTTTGAGTGTGTTTGAACATTTTTGTAATAAAATAGCAAAAAAGAGAAGAAAGGAATAAAAATAAAGATATTAATTAATTCGAAAAAAACTAAAAGCTAATAGAATTGATGTATAAATACAAAAATTCATTCTTGGAAAAATCAACAATAAAATAGATGATTCATCATATCTAATCAAGGTTAAAAGAGAGAACAAATGAATATATATAATTAGAATATAATTACAGATCAAAATTTAGTTTTAAATATGACAGGACTATAATTATAACTTTTAGCTAATACATTTTAAACACTTTCAATGAAATGGCCAATTTGTATGGGAAATATAAATTATCATATTAGCACAAGAGGCAGAAAAATGGACTAGACCAGTGATGGCAGAGAATCTGAACATTTGTTACATAGTTACTCTGTTAAGAGCCTTGGACCCAGATGACTCTAGAGAATGATCTTTCAAACCTCCAAAAACCAGCAATCTCATACCTATAAGGTAACATAACCAAAAAAGGAAAAAGTTTCCCAAGTATTTAATAAGATTAATATAACCCTAGTACCAAAATAGTAATGATGATGATGATGATGATGATGATGATGATGATAATGACCAATTATCTCACCATAAATATAAATGCCAAAATCCTACATTGAATATTATCAAATGAAAACCTCAAGTTTATTGAAATAAATGTGCTACAACCCATGAGATTTATCCTAACAAGTCAAATATTAAAAAAACACGAGGGTTGTTTAAATTAACGCCCCCTTAAAAACCCAAGACTCATGACAGATAAATTTGAAATGTTCCTGAACTAGGAATAAATTTGATCAGAATATCAATTGCAAAAGAACAAAAGAACATCATGCTTAATGATGAAACACTAGGAACATTCTTGACAAAGACACCTGCTACTATCTCTTTTATTTTACAATTTCCCTCGAAGGTTCTAATCAATGCAAGAAAGAAAAAAAAAACCCCACAAAAACAAAACCCTGAAATAACAGAACCAATGTCTCCACCCTCCATCTTTCCCCTTCATGCAACTGAGAGAGATTCTAACACCCTGCTTGGGGCCCCTTGTTCCCAGTCAGAAGTCCGAATGAAAGAGGTGCAGTCACACCATCACTCAGGTGAGACAGTTGAGAAAAGACGAACCACTGGTTTGAAGAATTAAAAATAAATAAGGCAACTATGAAATGACTTTAAAAAATAAAATTTAGATGCTAACCTATCCGATTTGGGGGTGGAAGTAATAAAAGAAGAAACAACAAAGCACATAACTGTCAGATTTGACCACGTAAGATATTATTTTTGTAAATTTCTTAACCAAGATTTTAAAACAAATGACAAAACCTGAAGAATTTCTAAAACATGCATGACAGACAAATAATTGCAATCCTTATTATATTAGAACAGTGAACAGCCTTTAAAAAAAAAAGGACAAGGACATGAATTGGCAATTTACAAAATAAGAAATACAATGACCAGTTAATAAAAAGATTTTATTTTACTCATTTTTTTCATGAGAAACACAGAGAGAGAGGCAGAGACACAGGCAGAGGGAGAAGCAGACTCCCTGCAGGGAGCCTGATGTGGGACTCAATCCTAGATCCTGGGATCACACCTGAGCCAAAGGCAGATGCTCAACTGTTGAGCCATCCAGGTGAAATGACCAGTTAATAAATGAAAAATTAAAAAGTTATTGAAAAAATACAAATAAAAACAGGACATCACCTTTTCCTTAAAAAATTGAAAGGATTAAAAAATTAACAATAGGCAGCATTGGTGAGACTGCAGATGGGTTGGACCTCTTGTTTACTGCTAGTGGGAAGAAAATTCATGCAACTATGGCGGGGGTAATTCCTCCATAAACCTCAAAACTCCGAAAATTATTCATATCATTTTATCTAGCAGTCACTTCTGGAATGTGATGAACAGACTCTAAGATGATCCCCCTAGAAACCTCCACCTCTTGGTGTTCACACCCTTATGTAATCTCCTCCTCTTTGAGATCTGTGATTTGCTTCTAAGCAAAAGAATATGGCAAAAGTGATGGGCTGTCCTGTCTGTGGCTGGGTTACATTAAGATTGCAACTTCCATCTTCCTAGCAGATTCTTTCCCTTACCGGCTTTAATGAAGACAGCTGCCACATTGTGAGCTCTTCTATGGGGAAGTCACATGGCAAGTAACTGAAGGTCTCAAGTCAACAGCTAACAAGGAACTGAATCCTGCCCACAGTCAGCTAAATAAACCTGGAACCAGATCCTACCCCAGCTGAGCCTTCAGATGAGACCTCAGCTCTGGCCTGCCCCTAGATTTCAGCCTTGTGAGAGATCATGAGGCAGAAGACCCGGCTAATACTGCTGCATGGAAACTGAGCTAAAAAAGTGTGTGGTTTAAGGTGCTAGTGTGCAGAGAGTTAATTTGTTACATAGCAGTATATAACTAGTGTATAAGGATTTACCAGAAGGAAATGATCATGGATGTGTGCAAAGATGTGGACACATGAAGTTCACTGCAAAATTTTTTATAATTGAGAACATTTGGGAACAGTCTAAATGTCAATGAATATCAGGCTGGAGAAATCAATTATAATACCAGTGAACCGTATGAAATTGTCATTTTTGTAGGTTAAAACAGGTTGAATATCACTAATTATATACATCTCAACCTGATGTATTCATACAATATAGGCATTAAAATAGTATTCATGGGAAATAGTTTTCAATGTGGGGGGAGCCTCATGAAAATTTCATGATATATTGTTAAGTGAGAAAAATAGTTTTGTAAAACTGAAAATATTTTAATTTTGCAAAAACAGAGAGATGTATGTATATGCAGAGACAACAGACTACAGGGATATTGATAAAAAGTTAACAGTATTTATCTTTAAAGTATGGGATTTGGGGTGATTTTTATTTTCTTTTTTTGCTGTACCTTCCTGAGTGAACACGTATTATATTTTTATAGACAGAAAGCAAGCTTAATTAATACAAGTCAACAATGGAACAGATTCCTAAGCCAGAACTAAACTTTCTGCCTAGAACATGGTCCCTGGTTTCTCACAAATCATTCTGCTTGATTTCCTGGGCTTATGGAATCGCTAAGAGTGCATTTCTAAGTGCCCTATGATATCATCAACAGCTCTGCCGGATTAGCTTGCTGTTTTCTGGAAAACTGTCATCCCTCCCTAGTGGTTAGGTTCTTTCTCATCCCACAGCATACCCCAGGTTCTTTTATTTGCTCTTTACAAATCCCTTGGTTTCTGACATTTCATGATGCTGGGCAGTAGAGGGAATTCTGAAGACAACATGTGTTCTGAGAAAATATGGAAGCTCACGGTGTATTTTTTCTCCCATGTTTCGTATTTCCACCCTTCTGTCGCTGTTCAGATTCATCTGTTATCCAGCTAATGACCCTATTAGAAAGCTGAAGCGCTCCCCAGCTTCATCGTGAATGGCTGATGGATTTTCTCTCAGACCCCAGAAATGCCTTGGGACTGCTGTGCAGGTCCCTGAGGGATGGGCCAGTATCTGGGAAGTCATCCTCATGAAGAAACACATTCCCTTACATCAGAATGCACTCCTATCACGTTTATGTGGTGCAGACTCCCGAATGTGTCCCTGACCATGTCATGTCTGCATTTAATCCAAGGCCCCCACTCCCTGGAGGAGAAAGGGCTATGAGTGATGTGATTTTTGGCATATTCAGCGAATTTCATTACAATCAAAGCATGTGTTATCACTGCAGGATGAAGCGGGGGTGTGGGACAAGGGTTAGTTGTCACTGTACACATTTCCTCTCACTGAGAAAGGACTTAAGATACTTTAACTTCAAAACTACATGTAAGTTACAGCAAGGTGGACTTAGACCAATCATGAAGACAAGAACCACCTCTCTTTGATTCACCAAGTTCTTAGGACCGTTTCTGGCACATAGTGGGCTCCTGATGGCCGGCTGGTGAAAGGATAGGTGACTGGATTAATAAATGATATCAAGAATTATTAGCACGCTTTTAGTTTGGAATTTCTACTTATTGGTCCAATTTCTAATCCTGATAACCACACAGAATAAACCTTCTCTGTGCTGCATATAGTTTTCGAAATGTTTGCTCACTCTTGTGTCTCTGTGTCTTCATTGATTGTTTCCTTGAGGCTTAACAATTGCAGTGCCTTCAGTCACAGAATATTATCACTTTTCACTCAGTGACAAAGGAAAAATCACTGTCCTTGTCCTTGGCTTTGATTGAGGAAATTAGAATGGGAATAAGGGAGCAGGTTCTTGTGGGCACATATCCAAGCCATGTTCTTCATTCTCACTTGAGGGAATGAATGGGGATGTCTACCCATCCTCTCTCATGAAAAAAAAAAAAAGATACTGTAAGCTATACTCCTCACCATTGGGTATAGGGCATAGTACTTTCCCCCCTGCCTACCTTTAAAGTGGTTTCCTTAATCAGTCCCTGCCTGCCTCTGCTATTGTCCTGTTCCGGGGTATGTAATCTGCCTAAACCTCCCTTTATGGAGCAACTCTGACTGCATATCCTCACCACAATACCTCCCACCATGTAGAAATCCAAGGCAAGAGTGCTTACATAGCTGTAATGTGGCATGATAAGTGTTTCTTTGGTCATGTCTATAGTCTGGAGTGACTAATTTAAGATCATTTTCCTTCATGGTTTCCTCCTCCTCCAAGAAGCTTTCCCTGAGCAGCCCACAGTCTTCTCTCCCAAATTTGTGACACATTTCTGTAGCATGGTGCAGTCTATCATGCAGATAGAACATGAACTTTGGAGCCAGGCTGATCCAGGTTCAAATTCCGGGTCTGGCACTTACTCACTACAAGGTAGGGGCAGATGATTTATCTACTATAAGCCAGTTTCCCCACTTACAAAATGTGGGTAGTAATTCCTCCTTTACATAGTTATTCTAAGGTGGTGGCTTTCACAGTGCATTCAGTATCACCTGGAAACTTGTTAGAAATGTTAATCCTATGACTCCCCTTCCTTTCTCATATCTGCTGAATTAGAAACTGGGGATGGGGTCAAGTTATGCTTTGATAAGCCTTTTAAGTGTTTCTAATGCACGCTTAAGCTTGAAAACCATTAAGGATCAGCAACAACATGTGCAAAGTACCTGTACCTATGGGTTTAAGAAACTTAGCTATTATTATCCTGTACATATACCACTTGGCTTGATGCTCTCTTGCATTAATCAATTTGTTATGAGAAGCAGTATAGCATAGTGGTTAAGAGTATAGGCTCTGGAGTCAGGCTGTCTTACGTTCCACTTATACCAGTTTTGTGATCTTGAGTGACTTCGCCTCTCTGTGCCTCTCTATCTGTATATGGAGACAATAGTAATAATAAATATGCTGTTGTGAGGAATAAATTGTGATAAGCTATGTTGAATACTTATTCCATTGTCTAGCACATAATATGTGCCCTTTAAAAATGATCTATCATTTTAGTCTCCAATTATGTTAATTTCTACTCAGTTACATCAAAGACTCTTATTAGCAGGGCTAATAACTAGGTCATTTACATACTCCACAACGATTTGTATCATGGAGTATACAGCAAGGGTACAATTAGTACTTGTAGATCTGACTCTCATTGTCCTGCATTTTAATACCATACAGGGCAAGAGCTCTTGGTTTATCATTTTTTGTTGGTCTGAAGTGACATCAAAGAGGAAAGCTGTCATTGCCAAAGTTAAGCGATCTTGTAGGAGGATCTGGAATTGTGTCCCTAGTCTGACATCTATCAGCCGTGTGACTTTAAGATTTCATTTCTTTATCTATAAAACAGGGATTATACAGAACATTGGCTCAAATTGCTGCAAACTATAAGGAAATATGTGATCTTAATTCCAAAAAGTCCAGTGGTTGGGTGGGCTACAGGGTTAGGTTTATTGAGTGACTCAGTAATGTCACTGAGATCCCAGGTTCCTTCTATCTTTTTGCTCTCCCACCCTTGATGTGAGGGCTGTGCTCTCAGGCTGCTCTGCCATGATTTTAAGCTGGCTTATAGTCCCAGACATCATACACAAGTACCAGAATGTCAAGAGAAAGACATGTGACTTCCTAAGGAGAGATCTTCAAAAGGGATCCCTAGCAGGGATCTTCAAAAGAGATCCCTAGAAGACTTCTCTTTATGTCTTATTGGCATAAATTGGGTCACACACTCATTCTTAAAACAACTGCAGGTAAGAGAATGGGATGCCCACAATTAGCTTAGGTTGATCATCTGGCCTGGTGGGGATGGATTGGGATGCACCAATGCTGCTCCCTAGAACCACATTTACTGGATTGTTGTGGCAATTAAATGAAATCATTGTACAATATGCTATATTTAGCGCACCAATGACACCTGATGGATATTCTCTTCATTCTCTGTCTCTTCCTCTTTGAGTCCTTGATCTCACCTCTCACATACAACCACCAAGTTCTAATTATTTCTCCTTAATAGAAGTTCAGTTTATCCATCTCTGTATATGACTGACCCCATCAGCCCCCAAATCCCCTTTCCCTGAAATTCTGCAACCACTCCATCCTCACAGTTGTTGTTGTTGTTTAATTCATTCTATGATTGATCTTTCCCTACCCATCCTCTTCATAGCAGCTAGAGTGATTTTTTAAAAAATAACATACATTGCTTAAAACTTTCTGTGGCTTCCCATTTTCCCTAGAATACAATCAAACACAGATGAGGCAGTCATGAGCATGTATATCCCAGATTTCCTACTACCACAGGGAGCATAACAGACCCAAGAACCCCCGGTGCTGAGTTCTGACAACTGTGGAAGTGAAGATCATACTTCCCAGTGGCTGCTTCTAGTCAGTGGCTGGGTGGCCAGAATATTAATGCTTGGACACATATGACTCCCTTATGGCCAACTTTGTCTTGAGAGCTCCCCAAGAGCCTTGACAAAACTTTCACAGACTGTACAGCTGGCTAGGATGCTTTCACTCAAGCTTTCTTCCTCCTCTTTCTCCTTTGCCCAAGATCTGATTCTCTTCCAACCTTCTCTATTTACCTCCGCTTATGCCCATTTATCTCTCAGGCAGTTCCCCTAGTAAAATCTTTATCTGTGCAATCCTATCTTGGCAACTGCTTCTAGGAGGACTTGGACTCACAGAGCTAACACCTCCATGATCTGGACTCTGTTTACCTGTCCAGCCTCAAATCTTACCACTTATTCCTCACACTAGATCACCACCCTGAAATACAGATAGCTCCCCCTTACTTCCTGGTCTTTGCTTATGCGGTTCCTCTGCCCCAACGCCACCCTACTCCTACACTCCCTGTTTGGCTAACATCTCAGTACAAGTGTTATTGCTTCTGGAGATCTTTATCTTCTGTCTACACACACACATACACACACCAGGGTTCCAGTCTTTGCTCTGGATACTGCAGAACACTCTACTCAGACCCTTATCAAGGCACTCCTTAGTCTATCATTTTTAAAAAATCATTTATTTATAATTTGAGAGAGACAAGGAGAACAAGTACTGGGCAGGGGCGGGGGGGCGTAGAGGGGCAGATGAGAAGGAGAGAGAAACTCAAGCAGATTTCACGCTGAGTGTGGAGCCTGATGCAGGGCTCGATCCCAAACCCTGAGATCACGACCTGAGCCAGAAACCAAGAGTTAGACACTCAGCCAACTGTACCACCCAGGTGCCCCTATGTTGTATATATATATATATTTTTTTTTATTCAGGTTCCTCCCCACATACAATGCAAGCCTTGTGTGGGGCAGAATTATGTTCTCTCATTTTTCCTATTTGCCCAGTACCCAGAACAGTACCCAACACACAATAGGTACTTATCAGTTGATGGTCCCCTTCTCTTATAGCCCTAATACAAGGCTGGAAAGACACACAGAGTCCCTGATAGAGCCCTGAAAGACATGTATGTTATATCTCCAACATTGGTCTGGTTTGGATGTAGAAGGACCAGAAAATATCCCAAGGCCCCCAGATCCAGCTTAGAGATGTGGCTAGCCTGTCTGTTCTTGTGCTTCCACAGGAGCAGGTCTCAGCCCCAGGGAGGCTCAGTTTAAAAGCACATCAATCATGCTCTAGCGAATCCTGGATTAAAAGATCAAAGCTGACAAGCTGCCTGTTGGAGGAGGGGGCCAGCTAGGACATACCACGAAATGTTTGGAGTAGAATACACACAAAGCAGGAGCTTGTGAAGAGCAGGACTTCTCTGTGTATGTGTGCAATTGATGAGTTGCACAAAGGCTGGTCCAGCCTACGGGGCTGGTAGGGGCTGAAGCCAGCCCACATTCTCTCCACCACCCTGTGTGCCATGTTGTCAGGCTGCATCAGCCAGAACACAACCACCCAGAGAGGGCACCCTTGGCAGCCATACAGAGATGCACTATCATCTTCCCTTAGTGAGGAGGGGCCAGACTCCAGGAAAGAACTCGGGGCTGGAAGCCAGCAGAGTTGGGTTCTGGCCCTTATCAGCCCCTAATATGCTGGATGATGCCAGACCACCCCCTTCCCGGGGCTTCCGCTACTATTTTTAAGCCTGTGACGTGCCAGGCACTGGGAATATGAGAAAGGCAGAAAGATAAAACAGTCCTCTTGAAATGCACAAATAGAAGGAGAAAACAGACATTAAACAAATAACCACATAAATACATCCAAACAATTATGATAAGCACAGTGGAGACAAGTCTCCACTCACAAGTTCTGTGAGACAGAATTACAGCAAGGGTTCCATTTGCAAGAAGAGAAGAAATCATCAAGGAAGAAGCATAAATAGGAGTTCACTAGAATGTGGAGGAAAAGAGGTAGGACTTTTGGTTAAAGAACAGTAATTATCCACATGACAAATATTCTTTAAGCACCTAGTATGTGTTGGGTTTGGAGTAATGAAGAAAGGGGAAAAAATGTCCAGCAAAGGGTGGAGAGACAAAATGGAATGAGTTTATGTGGAAGGTGGAAGAAAAAGCCAAATCATTTTGCACCTTGGAGAGTAATGTAAAGGGTTTGGAGTTTTCTTTTGGGGATAATAAAAAAGATGTTGGAAGGTCTTAAGCAGCTTCATGACACAATCCCATCTGCATGTGAGAGCCCACTGGGTGCTTTCAGGAGACCAGAGTCTGGCATGTACTATGAGCTCATGGCCTGTGGGCTGCTATTGGGATGATGTTAAGGACACATCTAGCTCTGCTACCCCAAGACACAACAAGCAGCCCTTGGCCATGTAACCTGAGACCTGAGACCTGTGGCCTCTTCCTTTGTCATATCCCTCCAACCTTAGGGGAACCCCTGGTCTCGAAGGACTGAAGGAAGAATAAAGATACCCCACCATTCAAGTGGTAAGCTGTTCACAGTGCTCATCCCTTTGCAAAGTTGCTCTCCATTTTGTGATCCAGGGATGAGTCCTTTGGACTGGGGGAAGACAACATGCCTCATTAGGGGAGGCTCAGCTCTCCCACAGCACCAGAGAATGAATCCTGATTGACCGAAGCCAATCACAGATGTCCATTCTCCTTAGCAGTATCTGGCTTAGGTACAAGCATGGGATATAATTCTGGAAGGCCAGGGGAAGATTTTCTTTGTTCCTTAAAGAGGACATGAGAAAGGATGCTCTGTCTCATTGTGCCTGACATAATGCATGGAGGTGCTACAGCCCTCTTGTAGTGGTGAGGAGAAACATCCTTAACGTCTCCGAGAATGGTGGAACCAAACCTGAGGTCCAGTTGAGTTGCTAAACTAACCGACCTTCCCTCCCAGCTTCCTACATTTCCCTCATTATTTCAGTCATTTTCCATTATGTTTTCTGGGCCCTGTGACTGAAAACCCTATAACTGGTGCAGGCTCTCTGGGCTTCAGTTTTAGGTGATTTACAAATTTCACAATCCCCACGCCAACATGGGGTAGGCTATGGCTAGCAACTCAGCTCCATGATATACGAAATCTATGTCCAGTAAAGCTTCCCTCCTTCACATCAAGGAAACATTCACCTGAGTTGCAGTCAGGAAGTTCTGGTTAGCATCTGGCTTAAATTTTTGCTGCTACTTTAGGGACTTTTTCCCCGTGAAGGAAAGCCTGTGGAGATCATCTCTTTGCCTTAAACCACCACCTCATATCTTGGCCCCATGGGGTGATCGCCTTGATTATGGCTGGATCCCTGGCATCTAGACCAGTGTCCAGCACAGAATGGGTATTGAAAAAAGTGGGTTTCTTTTACATAAACATGAAGTCTTCATCAGAGGGTAGATTGGAGGTATCTCTGTTAGGGAAAGAAAACAAGCATTCTCCTCTTCCAACTGAGACACAAATACATCCTTATCTACTAACTTCAGTTCAGGCATGGGGCCCCCAGTGGGATTGGACAAAAGCTGGAATTTTCAGCCCTAGAGGAGAGGGATTCTGGCCTCAGTGGGCACTGGGGGGCAGTAATTCACACATTCCCTCATGGGTCTCTGGTCTTTGGGAAGTTCTGTTCCGCCCAGGCTCCTGCCTGCCTAGGTGACCCAAGGTGTCCTAAGAATCCCTTTTTCTCTCATGAAAGCACACACTGCTCTAACTATAAATCAGCGGATCTCTCCTGACTGTCATTTTTCCTCTTTTCCATAACTCTTTAGATTCCATCTCCTTGAAAGACCATGAATCCATGGTCAGTTCACTTTGTTTAGGTAAACGTTTTTGTTTTGTTTTAAATATTTTATTTATGTATTCATGAGAGACACACAGAGAGAGGCAGAGAC
Source organism: Vulpes vulpes (assembly GCF_048418805.1). NCBI lineage: Eukaryota > Metazoa > Chordata > Mammalia > Carnivora > Canidae > Vulpes > Vulpes vulpes. The sequence continues at coordinate 15,347,645 of NC_132789.1, read as the reverse complement.
ACAGGCAGAGGGAGAAGCATTCTCCATGCAGGGAGCCTGACGTACAACTCGATCCCGGGTCTCCAGGATCATGCCCTGGGCTGAAGGCAGCGCTAAACCGCTGAGCCACTGGGGCTGCCCTAGGTAAACGTTTAAGAAAACCATAACAGACTTATAGAAGAGCCCCCAAATCATCAAGGTAGAAGTCAATGAATTCCACCAGGATAAGAAAGATATTCCCAACACTCAGAAGCACCCCTCGCCCCTGCCCGCCATGCTCACTTCTGGTCACTCTCTCATCTCTCTTTCCTGACTTTTCTAACTTCTAGATGAGTTTTGCCTGTTTTTGCACTAAATGTAAATGGAATCACACAGTAGGTACTCTTTGCACCTGGTTTCCTTGGTTCAACACTAAGTTTGTATCTGTTGCTGCCTAGAAGAGTAATTCACTCCTGTCCATTGTACAGATGAGGACACACAGGCCAAGGAGCAAGTGCAAGCAAGGTCAGCCAGACAACCAATGGCTCATCTGCATTGCCTTGGAGTCCCTTACCTGCTGCCACTATAGTGCCCCTCTGTGGGGTGATCACCCTCTCCTTTTCCCTTCCACCCTACAGGACCACTTTGTCTTTAGAAAAGACCACCTTCACCCCTGTTTAAAAAAAGAAAGAAAAATCCCTTCCTCATTCTTGGCTCCAAAATAAGATCCTCTTTATTTCCCCAGCTCTTTCCTTCCTGTGCTCTTGATACAAAACCTTTCGCCAGCTCCGCAATTACCACTGAGAGAAATCTCATCTATTTTGGGCGATTCATTTGCGCCTTCACACTGGGCCTGTCTTTAACACACCTGAACAATCCTCTTCAGGACAGCCTCCCCCCTCTGAGTGGCACCTTTTCAATGCCACCAGCCCAGACTCACGCCCCCTCCATCCCGACTCTTATCCCTTTCATGATTTCATTCCTTGCACTGTTGGAAATGGATCATTCAACCCAGACTGTACTGATAAGACGAATAGCTCTTCCCTGCCCGGGGCCACTGGGTTTACCAACACTTCAATGTAAGCATCTTCTACAAGGATTTAATTTAGATATTTAGACAACAGATTTTTATCTGCCACACTGGTGGCTTTGCCTCAGAGTAGAGTGAGGATAATCAATTGACTATTTAATCAGGAGATAGGTGGGAAGGTCTGTGTATCCAGGGTGTGGGGGATAAAATAAAGACGGGGAGTCAAGACTCAGTGTGTGACCTTGAGAATGTCACTTCCCCACCCCAAGCCTCAAGGTTCCATCAGTAAAATGTGCATGAAATTGGAGAGGGAATGATCTAGCAGAAAGTCCACAGGGGGCCACCACCCTCAATCATGCAAGTGGCATAATGCTCAGGGATACCCTGTTTGAGGGGTAAGTGGAGGCTGAAGCCCACCTATAGAAAGGAGCTCCTTTTCCTAATTCCCAAAGGTGTCTTGTGGCTAAGCAGCAACTCTGGTGCTGTGATATGTGTGTGATTTTTCTGCGAAAAAAAAATGCCTTTCCAGCTTCTCAAAGCATCCTAGTCTGAAGGATTCCAAACCGTTAGTTTGCATAGTCTCTTGAACCCTTTCTTCCCCTTCCATAGGAGGCAATTTGACTCCAGGGAGACTGAGGCAGGATGTCCATGGAGAGAGGAAGGGACATTTATGAAGTGTGGGGTAAAAAGATGAATAACCTGTTATCTGGGGTGGGGGTGGGGAACAGGGTGAAGAGACAGCTGCTGTCAGTGAAGGAAAGAAGCTGCTCTTGTTTGGGGTTTCAGGCTGAGTAAAAAGAATAAAACAAATGTGGCTGAGATGGGTGGGTGGTGGGAAAATGCCTGGGGGAACAGGAATCTTCACGGATTGCCTGACATCTCTGTTTTACCCATGCCATCTGCGGGAAAGGAGACAGCAGGCTTGGATCTGCAGGTAGCCCCCACCTGCAGAAAGTCTGTGACTTCAACCCAGGGATGAAGTCTTGGATTAGGGCTTGATCATTCAAATTGCACAAAGGATTTTGTATTCAACTTTATTTTTTTTAAGCTTCTATTAAATATTTAAGGAACTGGCCCCTCGAGCATTTAAATTAGGATTTGATTTACGTCAAATTGCTTTGCACATCACCTTTGCCAATCAGGTCCTCTTTTCAGAGAATGTGGAACTGGGGATATGGAGACTCAGTCTGCCTCTTGTGGGGAGCAGACCTGGAAGGTTATATAGAGCCAAGGGCTGAATCTAGCAATCTGAAGCAGTTGCATTCTGGAGTAATTTCTCTGTGATAAACCCCTTTCCACCTGAGGGTCATTGAGCGAGTCTGGGATTCTTGCAACCAAACCATCCTAAAGGAGACACAAACTTCAGCCCCCACTGGGGGTGATGATAGGATGGATGCTCTAGAGTCTTCAATGGGGTCCTCATGTCTCCTAGGGGGCTTGGGAGCGGGTTATGCCCCACATTAAATAAACCCTAGATATAAAATTCCAATTTACAAGAAAGTATATTGGATAGAGTAATTGTTTTTTTTTAAAGATGTATTTATTTATTTTTAGAGAGGGGGGAGGGGCAGAGGGAAAGAGAGAATCTTAAGCAGGCTCCACGCCCAGCCAGTGCTCGATCCCACGACCCTGAGATCATGACCTGAGCTGAAATCAAGAGTGAGATGCTTTGCTGACTGACCCACCCAGGCACCCCTATCCAGTATTTTCAATTAAACCCATTCATTCCAGTTCTCCTTCTTCAGGTGCCTAAACAAATGCACCTCCCTACCCGTCTCTCTCTCTGTTTTTCTTTTTCTTCCGACAATTACAACGCCTGTTATGTTGTGGACTCATACTATGTCCTAATGCTGTGTTGAGCTTTTTGTTGACATTATTTCAACTAACACTCACAGCAACCCTGCTAGGTTATTCTCCCCTGTGTCAATGACGAGGAAACTGAGGTTCACATGGGTTGAGAAACTTGCACGTCACACAACTGCTAAGTGGCAGAGGCAGGACTCAGGCAGGGCGGCCTGAGTCCAGAGGATGAGACAGAGAGGAGCTAGCAGGTGGGAGCAGAGAGCTGGGAGGAGTTAGGGAGAGCTGAGCTTGTTGAGAGCAGGAAAGAGGGGGTTGAAGGAGGGTCTATGCTAGACTGAAGATGAGATGGACCCCTCCCTGGAAGATGCTGGAAACCCTCACTCTAGATCTCTTTCACTCACTCTTCACCCCCTTCAATGGATGCCACTTGTCCTTGGCTGCTTTTAAGAATCTCTAAGTCCCCAAGATTCTAGTCTCCCAGTGTCCTCCGCATGGTCACACTCCCCCATGCATGTCTCTGCCCCTGCTTCTCAAGACCCTTCCATTCCTGCCACCCTCACCTCCTCCTGCTTCCCTCCTGGTTTCTCCAGCAGCTGCCTGTCCACTGAGCAAGTGTTGAATCTGCAGCTCAGACACTAAGGTCCAGAGTCTGAAGTGTTCTCCTCCAGAAGAAAGTATCTAGGGCAATGTCTCACCCAAGAACATGGGGTGTTAATGTCCATTTCAGACACAGAATCAAGGAAACCTTAAAACTGGAATAAACCTAAAAGGTGTATAGTTTTAGGATAAAGAGAATGAAGTCCAGAAGGGGAGAATGACTTATCTACCATCATGCACCTAATGGGCGGCAGAACTAGGTTAGTTTCATCCATCTATCCATCTATCCAAGATTTCTCAAGTAGCTATCATGCACCAGACATAGGAACTAGAAATACAAAATGGAATAAAACAACCTCAAGGAGCTTATAGTCCATCTTGATGGTATAGCTCCCATCTTAGAGGATGCTTTATTTCATGAAGATATTAAAGTTGGTTATATAACAAGCATAAGAGTATTTACCATGTACTAGACCTCATAGTATTTACAATTATAATCTCAATCAGTCCTCACCACAGCCTTATAAGGTAGGTACTATTTTATACCCATTTTGCAGATGAGAAAATGGAGATACTAAGGCAAAGCTCACCCAGCTGGTAAGAGGTGGAGCTGGGATTCAGGCTCGGGCTGCCTGGCTGCATTATGCCTCCTTGCCTTTCCCAAGCACTTCCATGGCATGATGTTGTAAAAACAAACAAAGAGAAAACCTATCAACATGCTCTTCAAACCACGAGTAAAACATACAAATAAAGAATGCAAAAATCAGAATTAGGAAAAATAAATGACACTCAGAAGTCAAGCGTGATGAAGGGGAAAACAAAACAAGGAGTTGCAAGGTATCATCTTGCCTAGGGTCATGAGTGTTCGACCACAGTTGGGGTATGAGTTTCCTGGCAGACAAAGAGAAAAATTACAAAGTCTGAGTTCCAGTATTTTCATAATTCTTGATTAAAAACTAGTTCTTTTGGAGAAGTGCAATAGTCCGTTTATTTTTTCTTGATGGGCACTGAGGGGGGCACTTGATGGAATGAGCCCTGGGTGTTGCCAACTATATGTTGGCAAATCGAACTCCAAATAAAAAAATATACAAGAAAAGTCATATATTACTGACCCCTGAACTCTTGAGAGCAAAGACCACATCCTATGCATCTCTCTGAAGGATCCTCTGATAGAGCAACGTGGAGGTTATTTGGGGGAGGGATGTATTCGTTTCCTAGGGCTGCCTTAACAATGTACCATGAATTGGGTGGCTTAAAACCATAAGTGTTTATTCTGTCACAGTTCTGGAGTCCAGAAGTCCAAAATCAAGGTGTTGTCAGAACCATGCTCCCTCCAAAGACTCTGGGGGAGAGTCTTTCCTTACCTCTTCCAGCTTTTAGTGGCCTGGGTGTTCCCTGGCTTATGGCCACATCACTCCAATCTCTGCCTCTGTCTTCATATGGTTCTCCCCTGTATGTCTGTGACTCTTCTATTCTTATAAGGACACCAGTCATGTTGAATTAAGGGTCAACCCTATTCTTGTATGACCTCTAGTATGATCTTAAATCACAATTGCAATGACTATTTCCCCAAAAAATGTGACACTCGGAGGTTCTGGGTAGACATGAACTTGGGGGGAGACATTTTTCAGCTCACAACAGACAGTCAGAGAGGGCTTCCCTGAGCAGATAATGTTTTTGCTAAGCTCTAAAGAATGAGGAGGACCTGGCCATGCACAAATCTGGGGGAAGGAGGAACAGTCCAAGGTAAATTGTGAAGGTTCTAAGTGTGGGATGAATGTGGTGTGTAGGAGGAGCAGCAAAGAGATCCCTGTGGCTGTAGCAGCATGGGAAGGAGGGAAGTCGGGGGCAACTGGGGGCAGGGAGGAAGGGCAGAAAGGGACTGAGGCCATTTGCCAGGAGCTTGGGATTTTATTATAGCACAGGAGTACAGGTTTTGAGGAGAGGAGTGATGTGAACTGGTTTGGCTTCTAAATGATCACTCTGGTGGCTGCATGCAGCATGGCTTGGAGGGGGAAAACAGTGTAAACAGCCTCAGAGATTTGGAAGACTGTCCCTGTGAGTCCAGGTGAGAGATGATGGCAACTCTAACTAGTTCAGTAGCTGTGGGGATGGAGAAGAAGGGATTCAGGCTATATGTGTAACTGATAGACTTGCCAATGAATCAATTTTATGTTAGGGAAGCAAAGGATGATCCTGCAGTCCTAGTTATTGTACCATACATCTGTCCACCTGCAGCTGGCATTTTTCACTCAACAAACACCTTGGTCCTCTTTCCATGCCCAAACTTAGATTTCAGCTCCAGTCCTTTTAACCACTTCATTGTATTCCATAGCTTGAGTAGATCGCAATTTATAATTTCTAAATTCTCCCCTTGTTGGACACTTAGGTTGTTTCTAGTTTCCTACAGTTACATCAATAATATAAAAAAAAAACATTAACCCCATCACTCATGTCTTCAACCAATTTCTTGAGCAGAATTTGGACACCTGTCTGAGGGCGTAGGCTAGAAGGGGTATAGCTGGGTGGTAGAATTCTCTCATTCTAATGGGATTTAGGTTTTTGCCAAAATATATACACATGGGTTTGGTAGCCATTGAACTCACTGAACAGAGAAAGCCCATCTCTTCCCCACCTTCTGAAGCCAAATAGTCCCAGAGGAACCCCCTAATTCCTATGCCTCCCTAAAATTAAAAACTATGGAGTTTCTGTAGGCCATATGCTACCTTATGTCTGGTCTTTAAAAACATGGAGTGGCATTTTGGCAATGGGGACCAGGCTGCCAACTATAGTTTGGATCTGGGAAATAGTAGGGTTCTTCTTGCACACATTTCTTTTTTCTCCTAATATAGGCCTTCATTTGAACCCAGGTCCAGCAGGAGAAGAGGAGATTAAACCCTCATACCTGTTCTGACTCCTGGCTTTCCATCTGTTACAGCAAATCATTCTTGGTAGAGAGCAAGACTTTGGGAGGGAGATGGAATCCAGCTTCATTCTCTATCCTTTCTCTGAAAGCTACCTATGATTTTTTTGGTCTGTTCTGAATCTCTGTCCTCATCAGCAACAAAATAAAATTTGAGGCAACACACATGACAGATAGAAGAATAATTTCCTTAACATGCAAAGAGCTCTTACAAATTAAGGAAGAAAAAACCCCAACTCAATTCCATTAAATAGATGAAGGACACAAAGAGGTAAAGCAATCATAGAAAATTATAAAATGGCCAACAAATATGCAAATATTCATTATTAAAGTAAGAGAACTTAAGCAGGCAGACACTACTTCTAACTCTCAGAAGAGTGTGGAAGAAGGAGCTTGATAATCTCATCTTGCAAAGGTCTAGGAAAAAGACTCTTTTTCCTCTTGGGAGGGGAGGATGCAGACTTTGGGTAGAACAATTGGGTAATATCTCCTAGGACTTTCTAATAATCCCTTTTCTATGAATATATGGCATATATACACACCCCAAAGTGGATAAAGATGTACCAAAATGCTCACTGTAATATTTTTTGTTGTTGCAAAAATTCTGAAAACAGTCCTGATTGTGAGTCACAGGACACTGATTAAATAAAAAATGGCACATCTATACAATAGAATACAATACAGCTACTACTAACAAAGAACAGAGAAGCTCCAAATGTAGCAATATATTTTAAAACCCAAGATACAAGGACACCTGAGTGGCTCAGTCAGTTAAGTGTTCCATTCTTGATTTCGGCTCAGGTCATGATCTCAGGACCATGAGATCAAGCCCCATGTCAGACTCGGTGCTGAGTGTGGAGCCTGCTTGAGATTCTCTCCTTCTCCTTCTACCCCTTCCCATTCGTGCACACACACATACTCTCTCTCTCTCATTCTCTCTCTTAAAAAAAAAAAAAAACAAGCCAACAAAAATCCCAAGAAAGAAAGTTAAGAAGAAGAGACAAGTTTCCTAGTACAATATATAGTATTCTTAAAGGAAACATTTCTGGAAAGATATATAAGAAAGCACAATAGTAACTGCCTCTAGCAGATAGCAGCAGTGAAAGGCCTTTCACTTTTGTATACTTCTGTGTCACTTTCAATAAACTATTACCATGTGTTACTTTTATGATTAAACTTATTTTAAAAATATTTAGCAGAAAGCTGATGGTTCAGGACTGTGCTTAAAATCTGGAAATCAGTGTTTCTGAGTTCATGTTCTATTCGTGTTCTATTCATCAGTTCATGTTCTACTTACACCTGTGTTATATTGAGTTAATTGCTCAACCTCTCTGGGCCTGATTTTCTCTTCACTGAACTGGAGATGCTAGGAATTTGTTGGTGGTGTTGTCATTGTCGATGTTCTTCTTTATGCTGCCGGAGGGATACACTGGTACAGACAAGTAAGCAGCTTAATTGTTTGGCTCCAAAATTTGTTTTGTTTATTACTCATGTGCAAACATCGATCTGATATTCTTGGAGCTCACGTCACTTAGTTAAAGAAATAATAACGATGCTTCCCCACCGTGAAGGCATATCTGGAGATGTTAGAGGGTGATCCAATTTTCACCTATCCTTCTGTTAATTCCACCTGTAACCTAGTGCATGCTGGGAGTAAATAGCATTACCTCCCAGGTTGATGTAAAACACCTGGTGAGATTTTTCTCTCCTGCCTTCCCTGAAGTTGAGAAGGTAATTGGGTCAGGAGCAAACAGAGACATAAGAAATGTTGACAGAGAAATCACTAAGCAGGGGAGATACTATCAATAGGGACAGGAACACTAGTGATGCTTAGGTAAGGGGGGGTAACTGACAAAATAATAAAAGAAATGTGCAGGGTCTTTGCAGAAAAAATGGCAAAAAATCATGATTTAAAGAGCAAAGATGGCCACGTGGGATTGACGGAAGAAATTGGTTGAGTAAGCAAGAGTGCAGTTGAAACAAGAGGTAGGGCCACTGTGGCAGACAAAGACCATCTTGGGGGAGTTCACTGGTTGATTGAGAAAAGAGGGGGGTGGGGAACAGGTCAAAGAACAGGGAAAACCAAAGAAAATTGTATTCTTGAGATTGTTATCAATTTGCCCCAGTTCCAAAGTGAGGAAAGGAAGACAGGTGGAACAGGCTGACTATGGAGGCAGGGAAGATGTGTGGCAGAGAATGGTTCACTGAAAGCTTTGTCTCCAAGCAATGTTGCTAAGTCAGAGGATGTCCTCCTGGGAACCTTGATTAGATGTCATGGGAACTTTGACTAGAAAGATACCCACGTGGGTCCCAGCTCAGATGCTAGGTTATAATGGAGTGTTGGAGCTCCTCATGGGCAGGACTCTGTGTGGGATTCATCTCTGTGCAAAGGAAGTGGTCCATAGTGAGCATATGGTAAACTCTTACGGCACAAAGAATGAACGATGCCCATTTACTTTGGGGCAGACATCTGGCCTCTTGGGGAGGAGCAAAAGAAACTCTGATACCCTTCTCCCTGGAAATATTACTGGCTTCTATCAGGACATGGGCTAATGTTCAATTTACAAACATTGCCCCACAGCATCATGGCTACCATTTACTGAGTACTCAACCGTATCAGGACACTGCTAAGTGCTTGCAGACATTGTCTCATGTAATTCTCAAACCCAACCTCCAAGATGGATTATGTCATCATTCCCCTCCACCCCGCCCCCCCCAGATGAGGAAAGACTTAGGACGGTGAAGTGGCCTGCCCAAGATTACCCAGTTGGAATTCGAAACTAGATATGTTGAATCTGCCCAAGCCATTTGTATCAAGATGCCCGAGACCTGCAGTGGCCCACATGGAGGAGATGCCAGTCTCCGTTTTATAAATGTGAAGACAGTCACCCAGGGAGCTGACATCCAGACTTTCAGATTCCAATCAGGCTCCTTCCACTAAGCAACTGTTTCTCCATGATCCCAAAGGGAGGCTGGAGACCACTCAGTGTGGTTTTGTTTTTAATTTCCAAAACTTTCAGACATCTCTTGATTTGTAAATAAGCTGTCTTAAAGTCCTGACTGTCCAGCCATTTTGGGCTTCCAGGACTGTGTCAGTGGGTGTCAACCAGTGGCAATTTTGGCCCTCAGGGGACATTTGAGAATCTCTGGAGATATTTCTAGTTGTCACTCTAGGAGGCAGGGAGAGATTCTACTGACATCTAGTGGGTAGAGACCAAGGATCCTGTGGGGACAGTCCCCACAACAAAGAATGATCTGGCCTCAAATGTCAATAGTACCAACGCTGAAAAAAAACTATGAAAATCCCAAGCTTTTTTATAGGACTTTTTGTTAATTTGGGTTTTTTTTTTTGCTATTTATGTGTCCTCTACCTATTCTTTTTTAAAATTAATGTTTGTGTACATGACTAAAACAAAGAAAAATCTTGTCATTTATGAAAACATTCTCATTAAATACATAAGCCACAGAGATAAAGCTAAATGTCTGCTCAGCCTCCCTTCTGCGGCAGCAACATCATCATCTGCCATTTGGTGTACATCCTTTGAGACATTTTTCTATACATACATATTTATATACAGTATATGACGTTCTTTTGTATGTTATTTGTACAGACACCCAGAATGCTTTGGTGTATGCATACTACATAAGATGTTATCATCATCCTGCAAATTGATTTTTTCTCTCACAATCTCTTTGCAATTTATGTTAATACACTTGGATCTCCCACATTCTTTTCAGTTGTTGGTTTCTATTCTGCAGTGATGCATAGTTTATTTTACCATTTCCCCCGCTGAAGGGTATTTGGGCTATTGATAGTCTTTCTTCCACAATGAACCCAGCTGCAATGAACACTCTCGAATTCACTTCATTTTTCCTCTAGAAATGATATCAAAAGCTGGACACGGAGTCAGCAACCTTTTTCAAATTTTTTCTTTGACAGATGCTAAACTATCTATAAGTTTATACTCCCACCAGCAATGTACAGGTGTACCTGTGTTCCCACGTCTTCATCAAAATATGCTATTATCACACATTTTAGTTTGTATCAGTCTGTAGGGTGAAAAATGTCTAGTTTTTAACTCTAGAAGAACAAAGAGAATTTTTGAAGTGGTTAATCCCCTCTTGGCCTCCCATGTAAGGGCTGGTCCTTTTCACCCCCAACCACTTAATATACACAGGGTGTCTGAAAACATTTTCTGAGCACCTGCTATGTGCTGGGCCCTGAGCTTGAAGCTTTTCGATACAGGGAAACTATATTCCCATTGGCAAATAGTCATGAAATATTAGAGCATCTACTTATGGCAGTGCCACACACCAGCTCAGGAACTCAAAAAGAAAGGGGAAAAAATTGTTCTAACTGACACCAGTGGAAGAGAAAGCATGTGGGAAAGTTGCTTGAAGCAACTGGCATTGGGGCCCTATTCACAATTTATTTATTTTTTACTAGTTGGTTTCCTTGTTCACTGTTTTCACCTCTCTCCACCCCAATCTGTCTTATGTTCTCTCTCAGTATCTCTGACTCCTAGCATAGGGCCCGGTATACAGCAGGCCCTCAATAAACATTTACCCTTTGAATGAATGATCTTATCTGATTGACAACCTTGAGTAGATATTCGTGTTTTCTCCATTTTACACCCCAAGGCTCAGAGACATGAAGTAGTTGGCTCAAGATCACACAGCCAGCAAGGAGCAGCAGTGAATTAGAACCCAGATGTACAGAGTCCAAAGTCCTGCCCTTGACACCAAGCTCTGGAAGGGGGTCCCACTGCTTAAGTGAGAGGAAGTCATGTAGGGTACAGGACCCAGGAAAAGAGGAAAACTTGCAACTTTTCCAGATCTTTTCTTCAACCCTTGGATTTGAGAAGGTTGGATTTGAGCCTGGGAGCCACGTGAATCTCCCCTGTCACTCCTCTCCTTTCGCTAATGCATTCCACCCTTTCTTGCCCCCGAATGGATTCTCTTATTTAATTGTCTTTCTCTCCCCTGCCCTCCCCCTTCCCCATTTCGTCCAGTCCCTAGGGACTGCCAAAGATGCCATTCGGTAGGATAATTAAAGTTCCCCTCCTGTTAGCATCTTGCTCCTGAGCCCTCCTAGCAGCTGTTCAGCCAGAGCAGGCCAGGGAGAGCTGCACAAAAGCTTTGCTAATAATTGTGTCTACAAGCTGCATGTGTGTGTGTGTGTGCGCGCGCGTGCGCGCTCACACTTGTGTACAGGGCCAGCATGCGTCTGGTCTCACTCCACCCCCTTGGGCGGGGGCCACAGATTCATTACAGATTTTTCTTGGTGGCTCTGAGAAGAGGGAGGGGAAGGGGACCAGATGGCAGACAGGCGGGTGGCGGTCGGGCCTGCCTCCCCCTCCTCTCACCAAGCAGATGCCCTAGGAACAAGGGCCCCTGAGGCAGAGGCAGGATTAGAGGGAATACTCCGTATCAATTAGTGTCAAAGGCCGGAGAGCTGGTGGGGGAGGGGTAGCCCGTTGGCTCTGGCAGGTGGGGGAGGGGAGAAAAAGCACTGAAAGAGGAGGGGAGCCAAGACCAGGCCTGCAGGGGTTAATGTGCATCCTCACAGGGAGCTGGGAGTGAGAATGGAATCACCCTCAGAAATCTTCAAGGCAGCATCCTGCTTCCAGATGGGTAAACTGAGGCCAGAGGAGGCAAAAAGACTTGTTGGAAGTCTTACAGCCCCTGGACTGGGGCTAATACTGCAATTGGAGCTCTATTATTATCAGATATTACATGGCATGAGATAATATTAGAAAAAGCTAATAGATATTAGATAATAATGTTATTATTCATATTCTTGTAAGTTAGAATACCAAAAATTCTAGCAGCAATGGAATAGTATTAGCCTCACTGTCAGGTACCCACTATGTGCCACATACTTGGCAGACAATTTCTTATCTATTTTAACCTCCCCCCAACCATGGCCTAATAAGCTAGATCTTAATGGTCTTATTTTATGGATGAAGAAATTGATGCTCAGAGAGGGGAGTGAGGTTGCCCAAAGTCACACAGTCACACAGTCAAAGATGGGGCTGGGATTCTAACCCAGAGTTGAGCAAACCAAAAAATCAATAAACAAGGCTTCTCTGGACTCTGTCTTGGAGTGTGACTGGGTCCATGCTGGTGTAGAGTAATAGCACTCTTAAACCCTCACTTCTTATACCCTAAAAAAGATGACTGAATTTTAAGTCCCAAGACCGAAATTCAAGTTCAAGATCTTATTTACAAGCTGTGTGAACTTGGGCAAGTTACTGAGCCTCTCTGAATTTGTTTCCTCTTCTTTTTTTTTTTCCCTCTTCTATCCTATGACATTACCCACCAACGGAAGATGAGTAAATCACTTTTGATAAATGTATGTCGTGGAACACTATGTAGGCATTAAAAATGATGAGGTGGATGGATATTTCCTGGCATAGGAGGATACCCAGACTATATTGTTAAATTAGGAAAAAACCTGAAGTAAAAAAAAAAAAAAACTATTAGTATTACACACTGATTAAGACATAGCAAAAGAAGTAGTAAGATAAGAAAATAAGAGACAGGGATGCCTGGGTGGCTCAGCGGTTGAGTACCTGCCCTTGACTCAAGGCATGATCCAGTCGTCCCAGGATTGAGTCCCAGGATTGAGTCCCACATCGGGGCCCCAGGATGGAATCTGCTTCTTCCTCTGCCTACATCTCTGCCTCTCTCTCTCTGTGTCTCTCATGAATAAATAAATAAAATCTTAAAAAAAAAAGAAAAAGAAAATGAGAGAGAGAAAAAGAGTAAGAGTCTAGAAGGCCAAACTCCAAAATATTCATGGTAGTTATCCTATGCAGTTGTATTTTCTTTTCTGTACCTTAATGTTTCCAAAAATTAGTAGTCATACAAGTGACAAATATTAAAAGTATGTTCAGGGATGCCTGGGTGGTTCTGTGGTTGAGCATCTGCCTTTGGCTCAGGGCGTGGTCCCAGAGTCCTGGGATCGAGTCCCACGTCGGGCTCCCTGCATGGAGTCTGCTTTTCCCTCTGCCTGTGTCTCTGCCTCTCTCTCTCTCTCTCTCTCTGTGTGTGTGTGTGTGTGTCTCATGAATAAATAAAGAAAATCTTTTTAAAAAAACTCGTATGTTCAATCATCAGTCTTGGTCAGTTCTGAGGATTATGAGGATCCAGAGTCTGGCTCTGCATACTGTTAAGTGCCCCCCCGCCCCCCCCACACACACAAGAAATGGTTTGTCTCTTGGGCTGGGGAGGAGAGTGGTAAGATGTGGGCCAAGTTCTAGTTTACAGCTCCGTTAGAGACCTGGCAACTTCTGTGGGTCAGGTCAAAGTCAAAACGAACCATGTCTGAGGGCCACTGGAGAGGGAAGGGTTAATGTGCAAATCCATAAAGCTGACCCTGGGGTGGCCCACTTAGGAGACCATCTGCCAGTAGGCCCCCAGCTGCCAATCCCAAGCAGGCTCTGCCTTCTTCCAGGCTCCTCCCAGCCCACACAGCTCGGAGCAGCCCCCATGCCTCTGCCTGGGCCCTGCTCTCCAGCCAGGGGATCTGGCCTGTCACATCTCCCTCATCCCCAACAGTAGCACTAGCATTGGAGGTGACAGAGGCTACAAACTTTCTCACTTGTGGTCTCATTTGACCTCAGTGACCAAGATAATGAAGCATTGGTTTTCCCATTGCCTAGCTAAGGACTCTGAGTCTCAGAGGAGTTAAATGACTTGGCCAAGATCATGAATTCTCTTTGGGAGCCAGCGCAGGCCTCCAGGGGTGAGCAGCAAACCCCCCTGCTCTGATATTCTCTCACGGGTGCTAACTCTTCCAAGAGAAGTCCAGGGACTAGATGAGGCCTGTGTTCCAAAGCCTATCACCAAGAGCTCAGGGAGGTGAGGATGGTGGGGAAGGAGCTCTAGGTGGGGGGCCAGGACACTGGATTTGAATCCCTGCTCTACCTCTCCAGTCTGCCTCATCTGCTGCTCCATCTAGATGGTCTCAGGGACCTTCCAACTCCTCCACTGGATGAAACCCAAGATCTCTGGCTATTTCCTAGCCCAGAGGAGGGACTAAGACGAGCACCTCTCTTCACACACCATCACCACACACTCTGGAGTCAGATGTTGGGCCTCATAGACCAGAAGAGGGGAGAGAAAAGAGTTAACTTGAGGGGCAGATGGAGGAGGGACAGAAGCCTTCCTGGAACCTGCCCAAATGTCAGACTGAGCAGTTCAGGACTGGCGGCCAAAGGAGGCAGAGAGAGACCCAAAAGCTCCCAGAACAGATGGGCCAGCCAGGGCACGAGGGGGATGAAATGGCCGTCATAATCATAATATCTCAAATTCCTCTGGTGCATTCCTGTTTCCAAAGCTCATTCAAATCCATTATCTTATTGGAATCTCACAACTCCTCTGGACAGTAGATGGCCAGGGGCTGTGAGATCCATCTGGCAAGATGAGGCAACTAAACTCAGAGAGGTTAAGAGATCTGTCCAAGGTCACACAGCTCATTTGCTGTCAGAACAAGAGAATCAGGTCTCTTGAATTCCAATTCATCCATCAATGGACTAGCAATCCAATCTTCCATTTCCCAATGTGGGGGCTTCGAATGATGAGATAAATTAATAATACAATCTCAACAATAATGACAATAATAAAACCAACAAGTATTGATCACTTACAATGTGATTGGCAATGCATTAAGCACTTAGCGTATCTTATCTTATTTAATCCCCACTCTGACCCTATACGGGGTAGATATTACTATTAGCTCCAATTCACAGATAACGGACACTTAGGTGCACATGAGTGAAATCACTTGCTCAAGGACACAAGTGTAAAATAATGGAGCTAAGATTCAAATATAGATCTCTCTGCTCCTTCACAACTGCACTGGCAGGTCCCAATCATCATTGCATATTAGAATCCCCTAAAGGCTGCTTAAAAATTCCTGATGCCCAGATATCACCTAGAATCAATTAAATCAGAAACTCTGGACATGGGGCCCAGGCGTCCATACTTTTTAAGAGCCCCAGGACAGGCTCCCTGCTCAGTGGAGAGTCTGCTTCTTCCTTTCCCTCTGTCCCTGCCCCCTGCTTGTGCTCTTTCTCTTTGCCAAATAAATAAATAAAATCTTTAAAAGGCGGGGGGAGGTGCCTGGGTGACTCAGTTAACCAATTGCCTTCAGCTCAGGTCACGACCCTGGGGTCCTAGGATCCAGCCCCACACTGGGCTCCCAGCTCAGTGGGGAATCTGCCTCTCCTGCTCCCTCCCCACTGTACCTGTACCTCTCCTGTACCTCCCCACTGCTTGTACTCACTCTCTCAGTCAAATAAATAAATAAAATCTTAAAGAAAAAAAAAAAAGAGCCCCAGAGGATTCCATTATGCTGCCAAGTTTGGCAACCACGTACTACAGTCTCCTAGGGATTATTCCACATCTCATCTCACAAGGGCTCCCGAGTGCCTCTCTTTCTGCATCTGTACAATGGAGCCCCCTCAGCTTTGAGAGACTAGGATTCAGCCTTTCTAGGCTCAGTCCAGGAAAGCATCAAACATCCCCCCTGTCTACCCCCCTGCACGCTCTGAGCTTTGTGCTGAAAGCTCCAGAAGGCAGACCGATCCCAGCTGTCCCTTCCCTCCCCCTCAGTTAGCTAGGGTTTGGGGAGTCTGCACCCAGAACCAAGCCTGCTGTATAACTTTTATTCTGTTTATCTCAAATTAGGCTTTTGTGCTGCAGCAGATGCTGGAATCTGCAACCACAGGGACTGTGAGGCTGCTTCGCAGCATTTTCTGTCTTCTCTGGGCAAACCAGTTAGATGCCCCCGAAATACAGTGAAATCATAATGGAAGGAGGATCCGGGGGTGCTGCCAACGGAACAAAGGAAAAAACTCCCCAAGAAGAGCCTGTGGCTTGGTGGGAACCGGGATGCTCCGATTGTCCAGGCTCTGGAAATTGTCTCCACTTCTTTCTTCCCCAGCAGGAAGCAAAGGAGCCTTCTCTACATTTGTTCTCCTTTCAGAGTCTGGGGAAGCAGAGTGTGGAGGAAAGGAATCTCTTCCCCAGGTTCAAGTCCTGACTGTTGGCTGACTTCTGAGTAGACTGCCATGCTCCGGTCCATTTCCTGGCCTGTAAATGAGGCGGCTGGGGCCCCTCCTGACCCTGACCTACCTAGTTCTCTCGAACAGATCTGTCAGCCGCAGGATGGAAAATAGAGAAACCCTAATGAATATAGAAATCCAAAGAAAAGCAGGCCTCCTGAGAGAGCTCTCTGCTCATTCGCCCCTCCTCCACCAAGAGCAGCTGCCCTTGAAACTGCAGTGCTTTGCTGAACCCCCTGAACTCACTAGCCTGGTCTGCAAATATCTGAGGCACATGGAGGGGGGGCACTTTGAGGATGGTGAAGTGTAGGAATCAAAGGTCCTACAGGACTCTGTCTCCTAGGAGGCAGAAATAACCCCATCAGCTCAGCTGGTGACAAACGGCAGATCCGTGGAGCATAAAAATCATGGTTTTGAAATCTTAGAACCAGGGGCATAATCAGATGTGCGGGACTTGAAGCTTACACAGTTTGGGAGCTCCTTTTTAAGAAAAAGAATATGAAATCTGAAAAATAAAGTTAGATCCTCAGGTGAATATTTATTAGGAATGAGAGGAGAACATATGACAAAAATTTAAAAGCCAGGAAAACCCACCAACATCCTCAATCCAGAATATAACACAATTTTTTATTAATTAATATTCTGAAATACCTCTACCATATTTTATTCCTTAGACTTTTTGGACTGTATATTCTGATCGTCTCTTCATATGCCAGGTTTGTAATAATGTCATTTATAGAGAGAATAGAAAAATAATTCTGCATTTTTCTCCAGGATGGCTTGTTTAGGAGGACTTTGGGGTATGTGGGTGATAAGGTCCAAAGGTCCTACTGAGATATGGGAGGACAGGTACCTTCCTGTGTCCCTCTGATCTTTCTCCTGCCCATTAAAAGGACTTCCTTCCAGAGCCATGCTGGGAGTGGTGTCTTAGTCTCATCTAGATATCTATGCACTGAAGATACCTCACTTCTAGTTGGTGACCTCCCCTCATAACCTCTACCAGCTCGCCTGCTTAACAATCTCGAACCCTTGGGAGAAAGCAAGTAGAGGAAATAGGAACCGAAAATGTATATAAAATTGCTCTCATTTTTGATAGTCAGTGATCTACACAATTGCTGACTTCAATCTTTTGCAGCATGTCCCTGAGAGCTTCGGGAGTCAAGGATGCCACAGAACCCCGGGGACCAGGGCTCAAGACAGCTGGAGACAATGAGGGTAAAGAGCCCTGTGGTTCGGTGGTTTGATTGGATGACACTGTTCCTGGGAATAAGGGGAGGCAGGGAAGTGCAGCCCCAGTGAATGGGTTCAATCCACTTACCCCTGCTCCTTGACCAGGCTGCACCCCAAGCCTAACAAAGCTTTCCCACGTGCCCTTCCTCCCTAGGGCCCAAATATAACTACACAGAAATAATGCAGCAATATGGTATAGTGGTTATGAGCACAGGGCCTGGGGCTCAAAACCCTACTTCATTTCTTATCAGTTATTAGCTGTGTGACCCTGAATGACTGCCTTCACTTCTCTGAGCTCCAGGCTTCTCAACTGTAAAAGGAGAATGAAAACATATTCACTTTATAAGGTATTTTTGAGGAATAAGTAACATAGTTCATATATAATGCTTAGCACAGTACCTGGCACTGGAGTAAACAATAAGTGCTGAATGTTACTATTAACTATTCCTGTCCAGCTCGGCCTTTCTCACCGCCAGAGCCCAGTGAGAGTTCCCACCCTTGTATTCCATCCCAACCCCCAGCTCTGCTCCTTGAGAGCAGAGACCCTGTTTACTTCATTGTCACTTCCCAAGCATCCAGCACCAGGTCAGTCACATAAAATATACTTAATAAGTTACTGAATGTTCGAGTGAATAAATGGGAGGCTAATTTGCAAAAGGAAAAACTATCAGGGGAGATTACTTCCCGAAGATCAAGAAGATCAAAGAGGAACTTTCTGGCAACTAAGTTATTTTCCTGTTTTCTTTTTTGTAACCGATGTTAAATAAATGTTAATGGTGTGCCATGCCCCGGTTCATCGCTTTATCTATCATCACGTCAAATCCTCTCCCCAAAACTCTTTGAATATTGCACTTCACATAGGCAGTTCAGTCTAATGGTTAAGAACTATATTCAAATCCTAGCACCAGAAGTGCTTTTTTTCTTTGGGGGCTCTCTTTGTCTATAAAATGAGAACAATATGTACTTGACAGAGTTGATACGTTAAACATGCTAATGCATATGAAGAGTTTAGCATAGTGCCTGGACCATAGTAAATGATCGTTGAACAGTAATTTATTTTTCCTTCCCTCTTCCTCTCGTATGGAGAAAAAAACCCTTTGCAGATAGTCCTCGATGCTCACACTAGAAGTGTGATTCTAGGAATTATAGGCAATTCCAATATATGGGAGAGGATGGCACCAGACCCCCCTTCCTTTCTACCCAGATGCTACTAGGTTATACTTCCCAGTTCTCTTGGCACCTAGATGGGATCCTGTAACTAGCTTTCAGCAATGTAATGTAAATAGATGTATTGGGTCACTTCCAGGTTGAAGCAGTCAAGAGCAAGTTGGGACTTCTTTACCTTGGTTAATTTTCTTCATCTCTCATGCCATATAACCTTGAAGCCATGTCATGGAGGTGGGTCCCTGTATAACTACATGAAGCAAAGTCCTTCTTCAACCTACATGGGACTAAGATATGAGCAGGACATGACTGGATCATATTAAGCCACTGAGATCCTAGGATTTATCTGTTATAGCTGTCATTCTTGCCTACCCTAACTACATTTTTCTCATTTAATGACCTTGAAACATCCAAGGTGACATCTATTCTGCTTATTCTTTGAGTTCAAGTAGTATCAGCAGCCAGTATATATTCTCTCCTCGTCAGAGAATATGTTCTTTGGAAAAAGGAGTGCTAGGAATTGATTGCAGTGGTGTGAGGGATTCATAAGAAAGAAGGGGTGTGTGTTGACAGAAGTCCCCATCTCTCCAGTGACACTGCCCCCTAGGTTCCAATGGTCAAACAATCCCACAAATGCAGACAGTGCTAAGCTTTCACTTAGGTTAGGCTCTGGTGAAATGCCTCCATCTCTAGCTGTTTCTTGAGAAAACTCAGAACAAGCATAATTACAGCCCAAGGATAGGGCTGTGCACGGCTAGATGACTTGTAATCACAAAATCTATGTTCTGATGGTAAATACATTTTCTGTGTTCTTTTTGCCTTTACTTTTTTTTGCCTCTTACTCTTTTTGCCTCTTACACCTTGAAACAGTTTAACCCAATGCTGACTAAAGCTGTGGTCTGGCTTTTCCCAAGTGGAAACCACTACCACCAAGGTCTTGAATACGGGACCTGTCACCAGAAATGCAGGGTCCACCAGGGTTAAATAGAGTAGAGATTTCATGGCTCCTGGGTCGGAGTCCCTTTCTTTCCAGTGACCAGTTATACAGGGAAGAGAAGAAGATGCTAAGAATAAGCATGGCATGACTTCTCAGTTACAGATGACTAGGCTAACTCTGGCCAGTCACTTTGTATTTGTTCATCCCCGTCCTTAAAGAGAACCAGCAAAGGAAGTATTTGCTCACTCCGATAAAATGGTGGGCTCCATGATGGAAGTGGCACATCTTCTTTGATGTGCCAGGTATGTTAGGCTCTCTCAGTTTACCAGCTCCAATGGTCACAGTAACCTTGGAAGAAAGTTTTTTTCCCCCATTTTAGAGATGATAAAACTGAGGCTCGGGGAAGAGAAATGCAGTGCAGTGCAGGGGTTACTTTGTTGTACTATTCAAAGTATCATGTATGCCATATGTACTGTACAAAGCATGGCACAGAGCAGAGCCGAAGCACCTTTCCAACCCTGGCACCATTTCTGACGTGTCAAAGGATGGGAAGCAGAAAGAATACCTCTTCTACAAAAGCACGAACAGCCATAGAGTATTTGGAAAACGTAAAACTATATAAATGCAAGTTACTAACTAATAAGTGAGTGAGTTGATCCAGAGGCAGGCAGTAGAGCATGGAGATAAGTGCACAGGCTCTGGAATCATATGGGACGGGGTCTGACGAACTTAGGACCCCTCTAAACCTCAAGTTTCTTCATCTGCAAAACAGAGACATGAAGAGTCCCCATCTCATAGGCCATCATGAGGCTTTAGTGAGTTAGCACATATGAAACGCTTAGCCTAACGTCTGACTTAGACTGTTATAGTTGTTACTGCAATTGTTACAAATAACTCGATTAGACTTAGTTTTCTTATCTGTGAAACAGAAATCATTCTACCCATCTCACTATGCTTTCATAATGGGAAGCATGCCAACTCTGCAGATAAGTCAACCCCAAATTTAACAGAGGCTGGACACAGCTGGGAAAAGGTGTGGCAGGAGAAGACTGGGCTCCATGAGGACACCCCTTCCCACTGCCTTCCCCCTCCTGCAGGGCATTCAGGTGCTCCAGGCAAGATGAAGCTGGCATTGTCCTGACTCTGAGTAAGCCCCAGCAGCAGATCCGGTTCCTGCAGCCTTCCAGTCTCCTGCTGGTGAACACAAAGCCAGAAATAACTCCCTTGGTGCAGGACACCCGTGTCCTCCTCGTCCTGCTTCAGCTCCCTGACTTGCCTGGGGACATCATGAAATGTGTCTGCTTAGCTTGGCATCTTGAAAATCAGCAGTGGGCAGGCTGGCCCGTAAGCCTGTCTTCCCTGTCATTATATGTACGGCCAAATCTCTTTCCTCTCCGAACTACCCCTCTTAGGGTGTCTAGCACAGGCACTGTTCATAGTTCCAGGTAAATATGCACTAGGTGTCGGCTGTGACCTGGGCCCCATGCTAGATGCTGAGTGTATAGAGATAAACAAAACAAAGCCCTCTGGTCAAATATATACATTTACACGCTAATTAACACATTCTGGGATTGCCCATCTATTGATATTCTATTCATCAACCTAATGGTTTATGTATTTACCAGTAGTTATCAGAGCTGGTTAGCCACTGACTAGCTTTTTTAACCTTGGGAAACTGGCCTGACCTTTCTGAGGTTCTCTTTTCTCGTTTGAAAAATGGGGGTGAGGCAGTGTCCTGCGATCAACAGTAATTGAAACAGTGAATGCAAAAAGCACTGCACCAACAGCATAGTAAGTGTTCAATGGTTGGTGCCTGTTTTGCTCCTTCCAAGAGCTGTAGCATTCCCATCCTGGGAAAGATAAATACATAGCAGGCATATTGCCACCTCCCTCTCCTGCACCAATGACAGACACCACTAATCGATGGGAACACTCTTTGCTACTGATCTCAGATACATCCCCAGAAGCCATCTCAACACAGTGCTTCAGGCAGCTATTTCCAATTAGTTGAAGCTGTTGACATTTTCTATGGAACCTTTCCCACCATCCTGTCCTTACCGACTCAGGTGTATAGGTCTATAGTTTGGAGGAATATCTTTTTCCTCTAAGAAATGTCTCTTTCCTCTCTGGAACTTTATTCTGGGTTCAGTTGAGTATAGCCTCTTAGAGACTGAAGAGCATGAACACAGGTCATATGTGTGCAAGGGTCGCTCACTAAATGTAGGTACACATTGATGTGCCTGCAATTAGCCAGTTGAGTTCCCATTCTGCTCACTTGCTGCATGATCTTGGGGAAATTACTCTTCGTCTCCGTCTACTTCTTGATATATGCATTTTTTTTTTTCTCACAGGTAGTGTGTTGGTAGGACATGTTGGTTAAGATCCTGACTATGGGAGGCTTATAAGTTCGAGTTTGAATCCTGGATCTACTTTCTGGCTATGTTACCTTGGAGAAGTCACATTATCCCCCTGAACTTTAGCTTTCTTACTTATTAATTGGAGATACTAATAGTACCATCTCAAAAACTTATGGGGTTTAAGGAGATGTGAAGTGGGATAATAGTTTGAGATATTGACCCATGTGGTTTTTTCCCTCCCTGGATATTCCCCTTGTGTTTTTTTGTTTGTTTGTTTGTTTTGTTTTTGTTTTTGTTTTTACCATTTAAGCAGATCATGGGTTCTACCCTCATCACCTCAGGGGAGGCATGTGTCAGGGCTAAAAACAGGAAGAATATGAGTGTTTTCAGCTTTTGCATTTTGGAAAAGTCAAAGCCTGCAGGGGAAGGGGATTTATGGGTTTAGGAGAGAGTCTTGAAGAAACACAAAGGAAGAAAGATTTCTCCAGAGTAGAAAGAGATTGCCTCCAGGCTAGGGATAGGAGAGACAGTGTGTGTGTGGGGGGGGTACCCACAAGACCAGAAAGATGCAGGAGTGATGGATGTCTCCATGGTAACATGCGTGAACTGATGGCCAATGGTCTGAGCTCTGCCAAGCTGGGCAAATGTGGACAAGTAAAATAACCTCTCTGGAAGTGTGTTCTTACTTATAATGTAAGGCTGTTTTTAATCACTCTTCATGTTAGGGCAAAAAAGTATAAAATTGGTGCTTAACAAATATCTATTATTCTACTCTTCCTCAACACCAGTGATTCAGCTTGTGGTCCTCTGCATTGCCATCTCTGAGTTTAGCTCTGGTCAAGAAAACATATGGTTAACTACCCATATCTCTTGTCTCTTTGTCTTGAAGGGTTATCCCTCTTCATGGATGGTTCGATAATCCTCTTGCTGGGAAGAGCACTTCTAGCATGAAAGGCACTTCCCGCTGGCTGATTCTCCTTCTGAGTGATTGCCCAGTGTGGGAGGAGACCATCAATACCCCAGGGCAAGCCCTCACTGAGCCCAGAGCCCGTGAGGTGAGGTTGGCCTCGCTGCTGTGCAGTCCCTCCCCTCTCTACCTGAGCCCAGTCTTGGAGTAAGCCTAGTGGAGTCATCATCTAGAAATTTAAAAGTAGGAGAATAGCTAGGCCTCACCAGTGACATTTTGTGCTCCGTATCTTGCCCCTGGGGAAGAAAGTGTTGGGTAAAAGAGAAGTCTGGAGCAGCATACCTGGGCTGTCATCCTAACTCTGACCCTTTTAAGGTGATAATCTTGGCTGAGTTGCTTAAATCCTCTGAGCCTTACTTCTACCACCTACAAAATAGGGACAATGGATATGTATCTCCTACATAGGGTTGGGGTGAGGATATAGTGAATAATATCTACAAACTGCCTAGCATAGAGCTTGATTTATAAATAGGCAGAGAGATCTAAAACTGCAAGGCATCACAACTAACTTGTATGACCTTGGGCAAGTCGCTTGTTCAGACTCTGATTCATTTTTTGATGATATTAACTCCTGCCCTGCCTGCTAATTGCTGGTTATTTATAGACATGTCTCCCCTGCTAAAATGTAAACAACTTGACAGTAAGAGAAAATTGCATTCATTATTATGCTTTGCCTATAGTAGAAGTTCTGTGCTAGATGAAGGTATGAATGAACGATCAAAAAGGAGATATAAAATCCCTTTGCACAGATTCAAAAAGGGGTCTTGGCAATTGTGGTTCTTTGTTTCTGATAGGAATGAATTTGGATCCATGTTAGCACAAGTTCTTGAGGTCAGAGATGTTTTCCCACTGTGGGATGGTGTCAAGAGACCCGGGGTTTATTCTGTATCTTTATAAGACCTTGAGCCTCGGTTTCTTCATCTGCCAGATGGACACAAAACTGCCACTTGCAGTTGTGAGGACCAAATGAGAATAAACAAGGATGATGATGTAACATTATTTCATGCTGTGACTTCAGGCAAGTCATTTCACATCTGAGACTCACTCATCCTGTTTGATAAATGGGGATACATTAGTTATCCTGCCTTCTACCCCAAAGAACTCTGAGTAGTGTGGTATTTGAAGACTAGGTGTCAAGTGGGCCCACATTTCAGCTATCACTCTAGCATTAGCCTTCTGATACTGCATGGAGTGTCCTTTGCTTTTTCTGTGCCTTAGTGTCTCCCCACTATAAAATGAAAGGCTGAATGTGAGTTCTTCAAAGGTCCCCTCTGGCCCTCCCATCCTGACTGCAGGCCAAATGTCCCAGTGAGGTGACGCTGGTTTGTAAGGAGCTGACCAATGGAAGGTGCTCTTACTATGACGGGTTCCTGCGGGAGACAACTATCCACGTGATAAACAACGGCCCTGAGCCCATCCTTGCACCACTGCCCAGATACCTACCCTTATGGAAGTGGGCTGAGCCCCAGAATCACCTGCCACCTGGCTGTGGGAGGGAGGCTGGCTAAACAAAAGCCTCCTTATCAGCTGGAAGCTCTGAAACATGATCCCAGAAACAGCCAGAGCTGCTCACCTGTTCTGCTAGGCACAGGCTGGGTACAGATGGACATCTCATCAGGATCCCCAGACCAGGCTTCAGGAAGCATATGCCACAGGAGGTCTCTATGGGGCAGGATGCCATATCTTACTGCAGGGGGTAGGGTGGCAAGAGAGAGCCACGTCTGGTCACCTGATCACAGCAGGGAAGTTCAAACACAAACATGACATTGGGCAAACACCACTTCACTGAACCCAGAGCTGACCCAGGCTGACTCAGTCTATGAATGTTGGGCAAATCCCTGCTCCTTTGTAAGTCTCAGTCTCCCCCTCTGCAAAATGGGGATCTGAATTACAGCAGTGCATCCTAAAGATCTTTCAATCTTATGTCTCTCTCAGAAAGAAATTTTGAAAATGAAACCCACCTATATGTGTATTTATTTGTGAATTACACATACACACTGTGGTTCCAATATATTATGCATAGTATAAACCTATCCCTCAGACCTCTGCATGTACAATGAAATTGGATGATCTTGAAAACCCCTTGAGCTCTAAGATTCTGATGCTGTACCTCCATAAGTCTCCGAGTTTCCTCATCAGTACTATGCGCGTATTACTACATATCCTCATTATTTATTCATTCAACAAACATGTAAAGATCCTCAACCACGGACCACTGTCCCAGGTGTTGAGATAGAACAAGGACAAGACAGACATGGTTCCCCACCCTACCCCTGCCAGCAGGTCAAATGTTTCTCTTGCAAATCAAAGGAATTAACATTGCTGTCTTTTAATATTGGCATTTCCATATGCTTCAGACTATTAGGTGTGCAAGTGACTTGATGGGGGAAAGTGTTACAATTCATGCATCCAGCCAACACTTGTTTGGCCTCCTGCTGTGTATCAGGTGAAAGAGATTCACCAGTGAGCACACAGACATAGTCTCCATCCCCATGATGCTTTCAGTCTCTTAGAGGTACACTTAATAATGATCTCACAAATCAATATAAAATCACAAGCATGTTGAGAACCAAGAGAGGTACTGCCATAAGAAAGTCTGCAATTCAAGGTATGATGTAGTCTAGAGCACTGTGGAAGGAATCTCTAATGAAATGACATTTGAGCTGAGATCTGAAAGTGCAGTAGGTATAAATTAGGCACTAGGAGAGAGGGAGAGCCTTCCTGGCATCATGTGCAAAGGCCCGGTGGCAGAAAGGGCATGGGAAAATTGAGTGACAGAAAGGACAGGGGTGTGGCCAAACAGAGGGAGGGAGGGAGGGCCAACACTTCAGAAACAATATTGGGGGGTAGGCAGACAGACACTGAACTGGAGAGTCTTTAGGCCTTAGGAGGGGGCGGGTAGCTCTGTATTCTACAAACCAAAGGACAGTGATGGAGGGTTTTAGATGATGGAGGGTGTGTGTATGGTCTGACTTGTCTTTCAAAAAGGTTCTTCTGGTTTGATGGGGAGAATGGGTAAGGAGGGTCAGGACAGAGAAAGACAACATTACAGAGAATGGTGTGAGTTGGGATTATAACAATAGCTATTGCCTAAGTGGATTGGGCATAAAATAAGATGAGCAAAATGAAACAAATACACCCACAAACTTAAAAGCCAAACCATAGTGACAAGAGGTAGAGAAGAATGTAGTTGCAATCACGCAGACCCGAGTTTAGATCCTAGCTTCACCTCTTACAAACTGGGTGACCTTGGACATGACGCACCCCACCACCTCCCTGGTCTCAGCTGTTCCTCCTCTGCAAAGTGGACTAGACTATACACACATCAGTCGAGAGCTCTGGGTTCTCATCCCAACTCTGACTCTTACCAGCCAGCGGTCCTTGAGCAGGTTACTTCTGCTCTTTGAGCCTCGGTTTCTCACCAATAAACAACCTTTAAAATACTTGTTTCCCAGAGTTACTGTGAAGATGGAATCAGGCAACAGATAAAACATGATTGCTTATTAGCACAGGGCTGGGCATATAATGACATAAGGAGCTTGGCATCCACTTTCTACTGTGAGCGAGTGTGCACACACACCATGAATCCACACTCTTCAGGCCCAGATGGCACCTCTCACCTCAGAGGAGTGGTGACTTGTCTTGTAAAATTCCAGCTCACTTGCATAAGCTTAACTTTTAATGAAGCCAGAGAACAGTGATCCACTGGTGTTTCTGCTCAGCGAAGCTGTCAGCGGGAGGTAAGCCCAGGGAATCCGGCAACGAGGGGATTCTCCCGATGTGAGAAACATTTGCGTCCAGAGGATCTTAATATTTGTTTTGAACAGACACATGTAGACGTGAATTACTTAATGACTGTTTTAGGGTTCGGCATTGTTCTGTATTTGGTTTGGCTTTGTCTCTATGACATCTTAATTCGTGTTTTATTTCACGGAGCTGCACACACAGGCTGTGGCATATGGGAACTCCCTCAGCAAAATCTCAAATGAAGATGGGGGGAAGGGGGGTAGGGAGAGAGAGAGGGACACCAAGAGTAAGCAGACTGTAGCTTCAAAGGTGTGCAGTGAAGGGGGGCGGCTGGGTGAGAGGGATAGTCTAGATTTGCACGCAAGGATATGAGATAGACCAAACCCTCACCGTCATGGGAACAAGATTTTCCACTGCTATTTGGAAGTCTAAACAGTGTGTTTTTCAATTTCCTAATCTGATTGATCACAATCAGAGAGATTGTAAATTTCATGCTTGTCCATAACACATGCAGGGACCAAGCTAAGCTTCTAACACTGCTATTCAAAGTCATCCTGGCTGTGTTTGAGTCAGACAGAAGAGCCAAATAGAAGCAGATCAGACACAGGACCCTGACTGAGAGGGAAGGAGCCCCCCTGTGATCCCCCTTCCTGCTCCCAGCCTAGGAGCCAAGGACCTGGGAAGTCCTTAACAGGCTTAGGATGTTAATTGCTTGAAATGTTTCCTGCCTACATCTAGGGAATCATCCCCTGTTAGTCTTCCCCTCACTCACTCTGCTCCAACCATACTGACTTCCCTGCCATCTTTTAATACACCAAAGGCCCTGAGGTGGAGGCATGCTTCCACCTCAGGGCCTTTGCACTTGCTGTTTGCTCTGTCTCAAAAACCCTTCCCCCTTGGTGATCCTCATGGCTTGTTCTCTCCTTTCATCTAGGTCCCTGACCACTCCATCCAACAAAGAAGCCCCCATCCTCATCCTTTATCACTTTTCCCCTGCTTTATTCTTCTTTATAATACTTACTATAGCCTGACTGTATATGATGTCTTCATTTATCACCTTTCTCCCTCACGAGAGCAGGGGCTTAGTGTCATTCACTGCTATATCAAGTAGGAGCTCAATAAAATTGTTCAATGAATGAAAGCATAATTTTATTTTTTAGCCACATGTGGCTCCTTCCTTTTTGTGATTCATTCCCAGTAGCTTATTTTCTGTTTGACCTGTGTGGGCTCACTCTAATCCCCCATCATTGGTGGCTGCTCAAGGAATGCAAACTGGATTTTGTTCTAGCCAGAGCTGGACCATGAAGGACGAGAAACCTAATGGTCCACACCAGAGTCTGCATCCTTGAGCCAATGACAGAGGAGTTGGAAATTTTATACAAGAAAGGCAGTTCCTTTCCACAATCCCCCTTTATTAGCACTCACTCTGACTCCCCAATAGGTGACAGCCCCTCCAGATAGTTTAAATTGCTTTTTCTTCTGGAGAGAAAAAAAAAAAGGTGTCTTTTGAGACTCTACTAGCAACAAAGGCCTTATTCATTCTGCTCATTCCTTGCATTTGTAGGTAAAATTGATGAAATAAATGAATCATTCCCATTTCACAGATCAGACCACTAAGGAGAACTGTGTGACTATAAGCAAGGGACTCCATGCCTCATGGAGGGTGCCTCCCTCCTCTGGTTTTCCACATCCCCTTTTCTTTATTCCCACCCACATTATAGTACTTAAGACAGTCTGCCTCATGTTGTCGGTACTGGTGTCTGTGCCCACCTTTGCCACTAAATTCTGCAGCCCTCCCAGGGAGAGACTGCATTTCATTCACCCTTTTCTCCTTGATGGGCCTGGCATGTAGTAATAATAAAAACTATAATTTATTATTAATAGTAAGAACTAACATTGATGGAGCCCTTGCTCTGTGCCAAACAGCACTTTCCATAAATTAGCCCATTCAGTATTCTCAACAGCTCTTGCAGGGGGCTGCTACTATTAGCCCCATTTTATGGATGAAGAAACCAAGATGGAGAAGGTCAAGTTCTTGCCAAAAGTCACACCACATCTGCAAATGGTGAAGTGTCTGGAAATAGTAAAAGGAAACATGTATTTTGATTAGTGTGCCTTCAGGGTCCGTCAGATTTTTTTCAACAGATCTCCACATCTCGGTGGCTCTTTAGAGAATGCCAAAACCACATTTAGAAATGAATACAGAGCACTGGGGTGGTCAAGTGGGGAGGCCAAGGAACCCCAACCATCACCACCAAGCAACCCGTCCAGTTCCGGTGCCGAGGGGCGTGGCACTCTCTCCAGGCATCTCATCAGGCCGTGGGAACAGGAGCACTGTTTATGGACATCTCCCTCTGTGCCAGGCACTGTGCCATGTTCTTTCTATGAACGATCTGGTCCACTCCTCACTGCAATCCTGTGACATCAGTGTCTCACAGGTAGGCAAACTCAGGCATGGAGAGGCAAAGTGATTAGCAGAGTCCAGAGGCAAGAAGTAGCACAGCAGGATTTCAGCCTGACCTGAGCCGATCTGACTTCAGAGCCTAGGTTCTTCGCCATTCCACTCTCTCCCCCTCAAAAGTGTGCCCTGACACCTCAGAGAAATCTCAGTAACGAGCAATTAAACAACTCTGGTTTTGTTAAGGAGGGTAAAGCCAGCCAATCGGGAAGAAAGGATATTTTTAAAAATTTATTGTGCCCCTGCAGCATGCCTGAGGTGCTCACAAGAGCAGGAGGCGGGTGACCCAGGCTTCCTTCTGCATCACAGGAGTTAGGCTTTTAGGGGTGTTCCCCAGCCCCCGGCATTTTTTTTTCAGGTGGCCTGGAGTGGGGGTAGAGTTCATAGAGGCTCGCACAGGCCTGGAAAGCACTTCCAGGTGGCATTTGGTGCAACCTCCTGTATCCATACCAGCTGACATGTCTACTCGCCCAGCCAGACAGACATCTATACCCAGACAGCTTCATTCTGACACGGGTGCGACTTAAATCTCTCTGCAGAGTGTGCGTCTCTTAGGCTGTGTTGAGCAGAATCCCCAGCCTGTCAGGAATGGAGGTGGGGCTGGGAGAGAGCGAATCTGATACTGGATTTGGACCGCGTGTACTCATTCAATTAATGCATCCAACTTTCATTCAGTGTCTGCTGCAGCCCGAGAGTCTCTAAGACAGCACGGTTGCCAAGTGAAAACAGCCGTGTCAGAAATAATGCCCCCCACTGACCCCTGTACACCATTCAGCAAATTTCACCTTTCAGAAGGAGAAAGGTTTACCCCTAACAATAACTCTTTCCTGCGGGGGGAAAAAAAAAACAAAAAACAAAAAACAAAAACCAAAAGCAATCATTCATCGCCAGGGCAAGCATTCTCCATGACCCCTCCGTACCTTGGTTTTTAACCACAGGCTGTCAAGAAATCCCCTCCCAGCTGCCCCTCACTCTGCTCCCGAGGACAGAGTCAGCACAAATGTGCTAACTGATCTCTTGGCACAAAGCGGAGTCTGGAATTAAATGATTCAAAGGCATTTTTCCTGCCTTACAATTTGGCCATCTTTCCCTTTATGCAGTAAAATCTCCCAATAGTTTGGAATTTATGATCCTTTGGACAGACCTGGGGCCGAAGTCTGCTTCTGGACTATTCTGCATAGAAAGGATTTTCGAAGAAAATTAATAGCTTGCCAAAAGAATTGTAAAGGCAATTGCTTATTCTATTTAAGAGGGCTGCCTTTCTAGACCTTTACAAACACTCCCGCATCCACAAACAATTGATATGCTAATTTCAAATGGTTTTTACATGTTCATTAGGTCTTTAGCTACTACTATTCGGTGATATGATTATTACACTTAGGTCTAGCCTCAGACACTTAAGTTTTCCACTTTGAGCATAAACTTTTTGGGTACAAACTTTCTGGACCAAACAAAAAAGAAAATTAATTAATGTCAGGAAAAATGACTGTATGTCTTTGGTGGGGACAAAAGAGGGATCTCTTACTCTCCAACTATCTATCTTACGGATTCATGCTGACTGTCTTCCAGCCCATATAGGGCGAGGCTTCAGTATGGCCACCCTATACCCTCATTTGCCTGAGATGGGTTCCCGTTAGATCTTCCATCCTGGAATAACTACGCACAGCAATCCTGTCACTCTTGATAGGAATAATAAATTATATAGTCACTCTAGATTTGATGGAACTAGGGATTCAAAGTAATTTTCAAGGAGTTTGAGCCTTCTTTGGACTGGCAGTACCTGGTCATCTCTACACAAATGAAACGAATACTCCATGAGGATGTTATATCAATACATTCTGAATCTAGGTAATTCTTCACCAGCCCTACACCTCCTCACTAAAAAAGTTACATCAGAAAGCAGCTAACCTTCCCTCAGGGAAGAAAATTATGGGACCACTCCCACCCCACCTCCTGTGTATTAATTCCATCTCAATGCATTGCCTGTCAGGAGCTGAAATCCCACAATGTTTACTGCCAGCATCATTTGGGAGAGCAATGGGTAGGCACAAAGAACACAATACTGGAATGAAATGTGGATTTCCTTTGGCCATTATAAACTGAGCTGTTTGTTTTAGAAGCAACGTCTATTAAGCAATCACTATGCGCCACACACTGTGGGAGGTGTTTTACCTGACTCAGTCCTCATAATTCAATGCCTGAGATGGCTACGATTATTATTTCTATTTCAAGCTGACAAAACAGGTTCAGCAAGGTAAAGCTTCTTGTCTAGGACACTCAGCTAAATGGTAGAACTGGAGCAGGAATCCAGGTTTGTCTGAAACTCAAGTCTGAGCTCTTAACCACTATGATATACTGCCTCCCACTCTGCTATAGTGTTCTGACATTTGAGTCAGACATCTGCTTGCAATTTGATACACATAAAGCTATTGCCTCATCAAGTATGCCTCATGGAGGGGGAGAGGAAGGCGGCGGGGGGGTACTATGGGAGGCTTTCCTTGGAGTGTGATTGTATGATATGTGCATAGTGCTAAGAAATCAACCAATTGAATGGAAGCTTCTATCCTGGTACTAAATTATCTTCAGAGATAGACTTAAAATATCCTGGGGAAGTTCATTCAGATGAGGGGTAGCCCTCGTCTATAAACACATATTAAATGTGTAACCAAGGGAACTGGTTGGTGTTTCATCCAACCCCTCCCCCATCTTCCTACAGATCTGCTGCCTGTATGCTGGTCTTGACTCATGGAACTAAATGACATTTCTGATGAGATCAAGTCCCTAGACTGCCTCCAGAGGAAGCCACCGGGGCTCAGCTGATGCTATACCAGTGTCTCTGTCCCTTTCCTTCCTGAGAACTCAGCTTTGGAAACATGGTACTTTCACTGTTAAGTAAACATACAACATTAGAAAGGAGGTGGAAACTGACCTCACTGGATGTGGCTTGGATGAGGATGGGGATGATTTGGGTTTTATAGACAGTCTGTTGAAAGACGACTCAAACCCACCCTTCCCTGAAGACTTGAATACAAATGTTCCCCACTCACTTCCCACCCAAACTATAAAACTGGAATCTATCCTATCCAGCTATAAAACTGGAATCTATCCTACAGAGAGGCTACACCTGTTACAGAAGTACCGAAGAGGGTCCTTCCCATATGACATAAATTAGGAGCTTATGACTCAGACTTTCACCCCAGGAGTGGTTTCAAAGAGAAAGGAGACCCAGGACGTTAAAAGACACCTAGAGGGAAATGACACCAGGGGGAGGAGGGCTGGCTATTGTTAAGAGTCTCAGATGCATTATGTTGGGATTTGTACAGTGCTACAGAAAGCATGAGGGTTAGGTGACTTTGGGCAATTCATATGATTGAGAATATGACTAAGAAAAGGGCATGACAGTAACAGACAGGCAAACGGTGAAGGTACCAAGTCAGGTGGACTTAGGCATTTTCTGTATTAAAATATCATCAGGAATCCGCTCTTCTCTTCCTGTAGCCCTGAAATATATGGCAGACTCTGGACCAAATGTCACACTAGTAGTTTTCAATGAAATTGTCTTTAGTTTCTTCTACAAGGGCATATTCTTTGGCCAACCCAGCACCTGATTTGCCAACAGGAGGTGCACTCCAAAGGTGGAGTGGATGGCTGAAACCCAGGAAGATAAAACTGCTGACGTCAAAACTCTCTACAAAGAACCTTTTTCCAAGCAGACAGACATCAGTTTCGGACGGCATTTGGTGTTCTGATTTCCCCTTCTCCAGACTGTGTCACAAGATGTCCCCTCCCTCCCATCTGCAAATACTGGTGGCTGCTGCTGCTTGCAGCCTACCACATCTTGCTTCTAGTCCACACATTCCCAACATGGGGAACCCATTTTTCTAAAGACTTGTGTGAGCTAGGTTCCTATCAGACTATGAAAAGTTGTCCAGCCTGAGTTTGATTCTTTAGATAGGATTCCCCGTCACCCACCCCGTACCCACTGGAAAGTTCAGATCCAGTTGTGCCAGAAAAGGCTTTCTGGTCTGAAGCACTTTCACAGACATGTTTTCAATCTACTCTCTGATGTAGCCAGCCAGGATTAATAAATCCTCCAAGTGGTCTCCTCTGGTCCACTTCTTTCTTTTTCTCCCACTGAACCACTCATCCAACACCAGCAAAAGATGAGTTTTCATATTGCCTTGATTTTCCCTGAAAGAGGGCAGAGCCGCCTTCCTTTCATTTCAAACTCCTCTAAATTGAATGCTTTATGAAAAGAATTGGGTTTTCTCGGTCTTGGAATGTTCTCCCCAACCTCCTCTCCATTTTACCCCACATCCTCTTCTCTCCTTCTTTCTGCCTTTCTTTCTTTTCTTCCCTTAGTCCTCCCCATCACACTATTTTCACCATCTACAGGTCTGTTCTCCTTGAGTTCAAAGCAATCAGATCCTATTTGAAAGCCCAAATAAAACTCTTCCAAGATCATCTTCACGATCTTGGAAGGCTCCTCCCTGACTCTTGAGCTTGGAGTACTGGTTTTGGATGCTGGAGAGGAGAGAATTCAGCAGCAGTGGCAGCCAGAAAGGCGTGGAGGAGGGTGCTGTTTAGGGTGTATTTGAAGGAACAGCATATGGGGCTTTTGTCAAAATGTTCAGAGCTCGCTAGTTTTTGAGCTGAGTATAGAAATGTGCCGTTACCTCTGAACGCTGCTTGAGCTGGTCCAACCCTCATCTTCTCTTCTTGTACAACACTCCCAACCACCCCAAATCCACCATTCCTTTTGCCCACCCCCCCACCCCTCGTCCTCTGAGCTCTGATACCAAGAAAAGTTTCTTAGTTAAGTCCTAGCTCACCTACACCGCCCACCCTAAAGAAAGCAGAATCTCTCAAATAGCAGCTGCCAGGTCAGCAGACCATTGAGTGCTGCTCCCCCTAAAGAATCCCTGTCCCTTCTCACCAGCTTCCACCTCGCACAGGCAATTAGTTCCCATGTTCCAGCGGGAGACACCGAGCAGTGACGGGAAAAGACAAGCGCCCTGGCCCAGCTGCCTGCATCCACCCCTCAGGGCTCTGGGGCACACAGGCCAGGAAAGAAGGACCATCAGGCTCTCTCCCCTGTGAAGAAGGAGGTCATTACCTTGGCAGCGGCTTGCGGGCCGTGATACTGGCGACAATGATGCTCTCGGGACGCGGGGTGGCCACAGCTTTGAAGGTTCCTCGCCAGAACTTCTCGAAAAGCTGCTTCTCGCCTTGCTGAACGCTCGCCATAGCCAGCCCAAGGGGGCCGGGGCTCCCGGGCGCTGTCCGAAGTGCTGAAACGTGGATTCCAGATGGGGGCACACCCGGCGGCGGGCTCGGTCCGTGTGAAACCCAGAGGGGTGGGGTGGAAGGGATCGGGGTTCGGGGCGGGGGATGGGGCGCCTCAGCCCGGGCAGGCAGGGGAGAAAAGAGGTTGCTCTACCCTCTACGGTCTTTCTTCGCCTTCCGCGCGGTCTCTGGGCTGAGCCCTGAGCTTGCCGAGCCTCCGCGCCCCGGGCAGGGAAGGAGGGCGGGCTGCCTCGGCAGCGCCAGGAGAGGAGGCGGCGGGGTCGTCCGTGTGTGCGTGCGCGTGTGAGCTCAGGCGCGCCCGGGTTTTGTCTCTCGCACAATGTGACGTTGGAAGAGGAGGCTGGTCGCGCGAGCTGCACTTTCCTCCCCCCGCTCCGTCTCTCCTCCTCCCCACCAACTCCCTCCTCCTCCCGCACAGCCTCCCGCCGCCATCTGCATAACAAAAGCCCGCAGGTCCTGGGAGGAGAAAGGGCGGGGCGTGCGCCTGTCCCCGGGGCCCCGCGGCGACGGAGTTGCAGCGCTGACCCCTCCGAGGAGCAATCCTGGCACCCGAGCTGAACCAGGCAGCAGACCCTGCTTCCCACACTGTTCTCCTTCCCAGCCATGGCAGGCCTTCCCCCTGCCCCCATCTCTTCTTGCGTGCCCTCTGGGCCCCGCCACCTCCCTTCTCAGCCGGTTTGCAAGTCTTGTAGCAGATCTCGGGGGTGGGGGGGGGGTGGGGGGAGAGTAAAAAAATACTTAACCTACCCGCCCAAGTCAATCTGACCCCCTTACTTCTGGGAGGGACCGCCTAGGCCAGCAAAGGGGGTCCCTTGCATTTCTCTTTGCGCCTGGGCGCCGCGAGATCCCCACCACCCAGAAAGTGCCATTTGATGGACAATCCATCACCAATTCGGCTTTTCGCCATCTGCCAAGCCAGGTCCCCGCCCGCGGAGGGGCGCAGCATTACATCTGTGCATGCGGCGCTCTAAGGAAGATTTCTTTTGTGCCTCACAGTCAGCCAGCCTGATGTCCCCGCTGCCAAACTCGTCCAAAGGAAAAGAGTGCTCCCACCCCACCCCACCCCACCCCACCCCACCCACCCCAGCCCATCCACTCCTGGGGAATTCAGGCGCAACCACTGAAAAGTGGTTAAGAAATTAACAGCTTGTCTCAGGAGTGGAGTCCCTTTCAGAAAAGTAAAGTGCTTAGGGAGAGGGATTTTGGGGGGAGCGGGGGGTGGGGGGTGGTGGTGGTGGTTTAGGATTCCAGGAGGAATAAGTTACTTTTAGATCTCTTCCCAACTTCTACCCTCTCCCCCCCCCCACCCCCACTTGAACCCTAATCCCGGAAAGTGAGAGTTCAGAATCACAAATAAATCCTTAGAGGCAGAGGGTCTGGGGAGAATTTCTCTAGTTTCACCCCCAGGGTTTTCATTAAGAAAAAGAGACAGTAGCAGGACCCCTCCCAGCATCTCTCCCTCAGGGCCCTTGCATCTCCAGTTACTACTCCCACTCCCCAGATTGTAAATTCCTGGAAGGAGGCCTTGCCAACTCTTAAAGGCCTCCAAGCACCAGGTCTGGGCCACAGCCAGAATAAACCCCTGCTTCTTGCTGATGCTGATAGGGACAGGGACCAAGAGACTTAGGCACCAATATGAACTTCAGAAATTCTTGCAAAGGGACGGTGTGTGTGTGGGGGCGGGGGGGGGGGCATGGGAGAGAAAGGGGGAGAAGTAAGGCAAAGAAATAAGATGGGGGGGGGGGGAGAAAGAACCCTGGAGATACAGAGTATGGATCCGGAAACGTTCGTAGCTTTGGATACGCATTTGGGTATTTGTGTGCCCGCTCTGGAGGGTGACTGAAAGCACTGCTCGCTCTGCAGCGACCCCTTCTGGTTGACAACTAGAGATGCATTTGCCGGTTTCTGGAAGTGGGCTGCAGCAGCCGGGAGGTGGGGTTGGGGCTGGGAGCTCAGAGGAGGAGGGAAGTGGAGGGGGAGGTTCTACGTGTCTCCTGCCTACCCTCCAGCCCAAATTCCTCTGCTCTCACTCTCAGGTCCAAATGCCCACCCTGAGTTGACCGATATTTTAAATGCCATTGAAAGCTGGCCCCTTAAGTAGCCTGGGATATTTAAAAGCATCTTTAGTCATGACATTTAGGGTCTGAACTGAGTCACTTGCAGGGGAGATGTAGCTGGAATCCTACCCCCACAAGAGCAATCAACATTTCTCAGCCTGTTCCTGTTCTAAGTTCCCAGAGTGTTGATAAAGTTCCATTTGCATCACATTGCCTCTTTTGACCTGGAACTGTAGCAAGAGGTGGGGGGGGGGGGGGGGAGTAGTTGCTCTTATTCCCTTTTAAAGGTGAGGAAGGTGATGTGCGGGATGGTCAAGTGACTTACCCAAGGTGGTGCTGTAGGGATCAAAGGATGTCTGCAAAGAAAACTAGTTTCTGTTTTTGCTGGGGGCGGGGGGGGGGGGGGGGGGGCGAGGGCTGTCCTTGGGACACCTGGCAATCCTGAGTAGAACTGGGTAAAAAAGATCAGATAGCAAAAAACCATGTATAGAGTCATGGTGGTGAGGCTTCTAAATGGGAAGTCTTGGGTGATAAATTCCAGGCATCAAAGTCAGACTACTTGGGTTCAAATCCCAGCACTGCCACTTTTCAGCTGGATGGCCTTAGGCTAGTTACAAATCTCTGCCTCAGTTTCCCCATCTGCAAAATGACGGTATTAATCAACATTTCACGGTGGTTGTGAGGATTAGATGACATATTTCCTGTAAAGAATTTAACTTGGTGTCTGATTTATAGCAAATGCCCATTAAATGCTAGGTGTTATTGCTGCTGCTTTTGGAATCATCCCCTATTGGCATTGTAAGTCCTCATTTGGTTCAATGATCATTCATCAATGCCTAAACTTAGTTAGATACAATCCTAGGCACGGAGGGTTCAATGATACACAGGGCATGGTCCCTTCCCTGATGGAGTACATGGTCTAATTCACCTTCTGGGAACCCATTGCCTAACATTTGTCCCCTTTCCACCTTATCAAGTCTGGAATGCCAACACCAACCAATTAGTAGCTATCTAAAGAATGTGTTGAGAAAGATTCTGAAGTCATGTCCCAGAAAGAGTGCTATGATGGATTAGTGATATTTGCCACTACAGAGATAGGCAGTGATTATGCCACGTGTGACTTAGACTGTAGGTCTGGCTTCTCCAATATAACATAAACCTCAGTTCTTCTATCAGTTTAGCAAAATATAACCAGCTTGTTCTCATTCCCTCGGGGAATTGTCTGTTTTCCCAGGGGCAGGAAGTCCACCTCATAAATTGAGACCTATCAATATGCTGGTTAGTGAATACAAATATGTGGCACAATTGCTGCCTATCCTCTGCGGTCGGCTGGTGGCAGACATCCACAGCAGTCCATTAGTGCATCGCAGCACTCTCTCTGGGACGAGACCTCAGACTCTTTCTCAACACATTCTTTAAAGCGCTTTCCCTAATTGGCTGAAGTTGGTATTCCAGATAAAATCAATTTGCCATCCACATCTAGAGGGTGCTTCTTTGCTTGATTAATATTGTTCTTTCATTAGAAAAAGGAGAGGCCAGGGAGAGTTGCAAATCCAGGCACTCTAGAGCATGAGCTAAAGAGATTCTTATGCATCCTTCCTTCTAGTGATCCAAGGAGGCTGCACCTCCAGCTCAGAGAAATAGTTACCCCTCACCCTAAAGCAGTTCAAATCCCACCTCACTGATGTTACTGTGTTACCTTGGGTAAAATCCTTATTCTCTCTGTGCCCATGACTTCTCTGAGAATAATGAAACTAATCATTATCCCCCAGTATCAAGGGACATAAGGGTACTTGACAGTCTGTACCCATTTCCAGATGTCCAGTGAACAGTGAATGACTCAAATAATTTCTGAGGTAATGGGGAATGTGATAATGAGACCAATTCATCCATCCTTGTGCCTTTAAACTTTGTGCTAAACTATTCAAATTACAATATTCTGTATTTCTTCATATAGACTTTTGGGGAGGATGCACTGATTGCACTACTAGGGTTCACTAATCTTCACCCCTTGAAAGAAAGTCTAATCTGAATCCCCCCTTTAGATGTTAATTGTTTGTCTCTCTTCTGGTACATAGATATACACTGCTTCCATAGCCCCTGAACTAACACAGATAAACCAGGAATCCTTTTTCCCTGGCAATGTAGTTCCCAAGAATCTATAAGATGAATACGCTCATTGCTGTCTCTGATACTAATAACAGTTGTGCTTATCATGTATATGCTTGACGTTAGATGCCACTTGTACTAAACCTTCGATATACATTATCTCATTTAATCCTTGCAAAACTCTATGAGCAACGAACCATAGTCTGAATTTTGCAGATTTGGAAACTGAATCTTAAAATGGTGAGAGGATTCTTGGTATATGCAAGGACTTCACATTGAAAAAGAGTTGAGTATATTCAAGGAAGAGGCCAAAGACCAGAGAACATAATTAGTGGTGGGAGAGTGTGCTCTATGCAATTATTCTGCCCAGTTTTAAAAGCCAATGATATTATACTGTTATTTCTTAAAGTGGTGTTTCTTGGAACCCCGGTGGTACTGTCCAAAGTGTTTTAGGTGGCACCCAGGCAGAGAGAACATTAAATAACATTGGAGTGTGTGGTCATATACGGTGAGAAAGTATTCCCTTTTATCACTTTTCTTCCTAGCCATTAGGTTACTTCCAGAAGTAAAGCTCCATATCTTGATTTTCTTGAAATGTCTTGAACACATCTCTGAGTTCATACTCTTCAACATTGAAAAAGATGACCAGATTCAGAAGCTTGGACAATGAGAATTTATTAATAGCTTTGTTTTCATTGAATTTATTTTGTAGTTATTTTCTACTGTGAACATGTGATACTGGTTTTTCGTTTTCTAAAATGTCCTTTTTAAGTAAATTTGTTAGGTAGAGAGGTAAGTCACTTTTCAAAAAAAACTTTCATTATAGAAAAAAACTTCAAACATATACAAAAGTAAAGGTGCTAGCCATAATTAGCCCCTGTATCCATTTCTAATTTCAAAGATTATCAGTACATAGTTGATTTTTTTTTATCTTACTCTGACCCACTTTCCAGACTTCTAAATCATTTTGAAGCAAATCCAAGACATTATATTATTCCAGTTGGAACTACTACAGGATGTATTTCTAAAAGATAGAAACTATCTTCTTTTAAAAGCATAATTGTAATATCATCATCACATTAAACAAAATTAGCAATAATTCCTTAATTTTGCAAATATCCAGTCAATGTCCACTCCCCCGCCCCCACAATCATCCTTCAGTGTTTGTTTATTGCTTTGTTGAAATTGAGATTCAAATAAGGCCCATTCATTGTGGTTAGTTGATGCGTCCTCCCTAAGTATGCTTTCACCTGTAAATCCAATCCCATCCCATCAGCTTTTAGCAAACTTTCTTATAATCTGTATGTTCCTGATTGCATACCTGTAGCACTGATAGCATTTCTCTGTGCCCTCTATTTCCTTTTAGGTGATGGTAGGACCTAGAAGTTTAATCAGATTTATGTAAAAAAGAAATTCCACCTTTATGTAAAAAAGAAATTCTTCTTTTCTTGTCATGCCGACACTAAAGATCTTTGCCTAATTTATTAATTTATTAGACGTTGCAAAATGGTGGTGGTTCTAGCATTTATTTTTCATGTATTAGCTATAAAATAGTTCCATAGAGAAGTATCCCCTCATTAACTAGTTGAACAACTCAGGATACCATTGTATAGGAAAGGCATAATAAATACTTGATCCCTTTTCTTTGTTTACTAGTTCAAAAATAATGGGTTGGTGTACTAACATCCTTACAAGGTATTACTGAGTGGTTTTTTTTTAATCCTGAAGATGAACTTAAGATTTAAATATAGTTAGTATGTTTCAATTAGTTGCTATTATTATCCTTAATGATGCTATAATTGTCCCACCTTTAGTCGGGAGAGTCCTTTGTTATGATCCTAGAAGCCTTTGATAGCTTTGTTGCTTTCAGATACATTAAGATGTTTCAAGCTAAACTGTGCAGACCTAGAATCATCCATTTCTCCAAATAGCACTGGTTCCTTTGGTAGATACCAGGGTTACTCAGCCTTACTGGGTTAGTCAGTCACTGTTTCTAGGACTTTTTAGCATAGTGCCCTAGGAAATTTTATTTTTAGACAAAAAATATATCAAGGTTCTACTGACATTTCTAGATCAAATAAGAGCTGAAGGTTTTTCTTATAAATCATAAATCTTACATTTGTATTTTCTTGTTGACATGCCAAAAATCCAAGTTTAGCAACACCAACATTACTCATTTCCTTTATCCCACAATACCACACATGCCTATTTCAGAACACCCAGACTTATACTACCACCTATAATAGGATTACTGAAATCAGTTTAAGATTTTTTTTAACCTCAACTTACTGAATATTAAAACTAATTGGAATAAAATCACATTAATTTTTATATATTTACTTTTACTTTTTTTTAATTTTTTATTTTTTATTTATGATAGTCACAGAGAGAGAGAGAGAGAGAGAGAGAGAGAGGCAGAGACACAGGCAGAGGGAGAAGCAGGCTCCATGCAGGGGGAGCCAGATGTGGGATTCGATCCCGAGTCTCCAGGATCGCGCCCTGGGCCAAAGGCTGGCGCCAAACCGCTGCGCCACCCAGGGATCCCTACTTTTGATTTTTATGGATTACTTCTTAATATAACTTCATTTTAAAAAAAATATGTCAAATATTTACCTGGTTCTAAAGTCAAAAGTGCTCAAATGATATATTTAGACAAGTCTAGATACTCTGTCCTATGTACCCCCTCTTCTCCCTCTCCATATATAATTTTAAAACATTTTATGCTTTATCCTTCCACTAAAGATAGTATTTCTCAATCAAAGTCATTTCATTTCAAATAGTGCAAATAGTAAGAGCATAGGTGAGGCAAAGGTGCTACAGAAATTCTAAAGCTGTATTTAAATTGCTAACATTCAGGGGATGTTGTATTATTTCTCTGTGCAACAGCATGACCCTGACTTTTCCAGGCCAGGCCAGGGACGCTGCCAGGGTGGGATTCAGCAGCCTTTTGTGCACAAATGTGTAGCATAGCTCCTTTACTTAAAAGCAACATGTATTTGTCATGTACACAATGCAGGCCTCACATCTACTACACTAAGCTGGTATAATATTTACATACGTATGTGGACATATAAATCCATGCTCTTCTAAACAGAGAGCTAAAAAAGAGAACTTGCCTAAGAGAATCCAGTTTTGCATCTAAAAGCAGCCTTCCATCTGCCATGGCTCACCTTAGTGTGTGTGTGTGTGTGTGTGTGTGTGTGTGTGTGTGTGTGTGTGGTGTGTTATATTGCTTCTAGTGCCTTCTGCTTTTAAATGATAGGATGCAACTTCTAAATGTGGCTCACTTTGTTTTGTCTGTTACTTCTTTTCTCCTGAAAGGAATACAGAATTCTCTCTTGGAATGTTTTGAAGCAGAAGACAAAGGCAACTGACCTTTAGTTTGGGGGAAAAAAAGACAGAACAAGAAAGAGAAATGTAAGTCTGTTCATACGCCCCTGTACACTGCAGATCTGGAGCCAGAGCCGAAGCCAGGCATCTTCTGCAGCCAGGGGCTTTGGGGATACCTCTCTGCAGCAGCACCCTGCCTCCCACTTTGCCCCTGGATTGGATGTTGCAGAAATAATTACCAAACAAATCGATAGTTAGTGTAGTGATGTGATCACAGTTGCTAATGCATCATTTTCCTCCTGAAAACTTAGTTTGCCTTACAGGCAGGCCAGATTCTACACAAGCTCCTGACAACCCAAAAGCCCAGAATAACTTCTGGACTATTTAATCTTTTCTCCCTGGACAAGCACTGTATGAACATTTTCACATTTACCTCTTGCAGTGACACTCTGAAGCAGGCTCTGTAGGAAGCGATGGGACTGGTCTGAGAGTCCATAGCCAGAATGGCTATGGTACATTTCTCTTTTACTCCTTTTCTGGGGGGAAGGGAGGCTGATTAAATAGACATGTCCTAGAATTTTGTTTTTAGAAAACTGATAAATGCTGCTATATATTTTTAAATCCCTCCCAACTAGACTTCTTGGAGAATTCCCTAGGTTTATTATTTGGGGACAGGCTTATCAATTCCAGCCCCTTCCATATCCTTCAAGGGATCTTTATGTGAGGTTGGGCAAGCCACAGAGGGCTTGGAGGGCCAGGATGCCTGTCCTCCCTGAACCTAAGAATCTCTATGCCTAATTCCAGCCTCATCTCTCCCATCTGTGAAGTTTAGGGGTTGGGCTCTTGGAGGTCTCAAACTGGCAGCCCACAGAATGAGTCTGTGTTCTCTTTGATATCCACAAGGCATGTAGAAATAGAGTTTGAATAACTACAGGTCAAAGGCAAATGTGCTCATTTTTTGCCCCAGATCCCACCACTCCTAATTGCATCTCATCCAGTCTTCTTTATGCACACACATTTCCACTAGAACTCTGTGGAAGCTCCTGGGCTTGAGATGTTCAGTGCAGCACCCCCCTCCACCCCTGAGGGGCGGCCTCCTATAGTCTCTTTATGTTTTTTTTTTTTTGCTTAGACTATTCATAACAATAATTTTAATAACAGCAGAATTAGCATTTATTGAGCAATTACTATCTGCCTTGCTGGGGATTAAGCATTAATTAATTAATCAATTAATTTACACATCATCTCATTCCCTCCTCATAGCAATCCAAGAGAGAAGCTATTATTGCAATCCACCTTTTGTGTATGAGGGAAGTAAGGCTCAAAAGGATACACAGGTGATGGTAAGTAGAAGGGCTGTGATTTAGATCTAGGTTTTTGTAATCCCCAAAGCCCATGCTCTTAACCAGGGGTGATCTTCAATACACTTTACTGGTACAGCGGGGGCGCTGACTAATCAGATGGATGTTAGGTTCAGGGCAGCCTGGGTACCAAAAATATGCCTCTGGTGACCAGGACAGTGCAGACAGGGAGCCCTGGAGAGGGATCAGAGGAGCAGCCTCTATTGAGGTGAATAAACATACTTCAATATTAAATGTCTGATGTGGCTGTAAATGTGCTTTCTGGCTGAATGACAGGACTGCTCCTAATCATTTCACTCGCTAATGTCTTGCTGAGTCAGAGGCCCTGAGGAATCTGTAGAGCCAGTGTTCAAGAGACACAAAGAACACAGTGCTGACCAGACCAATGCCAGGTGATTTTAGGGGTGGACAGGGTCTCCTGAGAGATGGGGAGGTGGGGAAACTCAGAAACAAAAGCCAGACTCCCTGCTTTCAGAAACCTAGAAATAAGGAAGGGAGATGGTATTGACCTGGAAAGACAGTTCTGTGGGTTTCTACACGAGCTGAAGGAAGCCAGAGTTAATATTAAATGGACCATTTAATGCAGCTCTGGCTCCAAACCACGGAGAGTGTGGCTGACTCTCTGCAAAATGATTCAAGTCATGTGACCCTTCTAATTGTTATCACACATTTATAAAACTTATTGGGCACAGGCTACGTGCCAGAGATTGTACCAAATGCTGAGGTTTCAACAAGAAGTAAGAAAATCTCTGCCTTTGATAGGTTCGCAATCCCAGGTTGGGGATAGACTAGCAAACTGGCTGTGACTCTGTGGTGTGATCAGTGATATTTCAGGCTAGACCCAGAGGTCTAAAGATGCAGAGAAGGAGTCCTCTTCTCTGTGTTGGGGCAATCAGGGAAAAATGAGACCTGAAGTTTGAGATATCCAGACCAAGGAGGCAGGGAGACAAAAAGAACGCTCCAGGGAGAGAGCTCTTCCATAGGAAGACTCAGAAACCAGAGCTTAGAGTATAGCAGTGGTTCTCAAAGTGAAGTGCAGACCACCAGCAGTGGCATTTCCTGGGAACTTGATAGAAATGCAAATTCTTGGGCCCTGCCTTAATCTTACTGAATTTCACATCCTAAGAAGTAGGACCCAGAGAGCTGTGTTTTGACAAGCCCCTCAAGTGATGGATTCAAGTTCACGTCTGAGAAACACTGAGACTGGAATTTTGCTCAAGAGTGATCAGAGTATGCCTGGAGAGGAGGGTGAGGCCAGGTCCCAAGAAGTCTCGTATGATTGAGGTTTTATCTTGTGGGTAATAAGGAGCTTTTGAGAAACTTTAAGAAAAGCAGGATATGACTTTTACCTTCATAAGTGTTCCTC
Source organism: Vulpes vulpes (assembly GCF_048418805.1). Taxonomy (NCBI): domain Eukaryota; kingdom Metazoa; phylum Chordata; class Mammalia; order Carnivora; family Canidae; genus Vulpes; species Vulpes vulpes. Next base: position 15,302,871 of record NC_132789.1, on the reverse strand, counting down.
AAAACTGATCTGGTTCTAAGCCATTGCATTTGCTATTCCATTTGCCTGGAACATTCTACCCCAAGGTTTTTTGAAATAACTAACTCCTTATTCAGATCTCAGTTCAAATGCTAGTTTCCTCTGACCACACAGTAAACAGTTCTCCTGTTCTCATTTCCCCAATCAGCTTGTTTTATTTTCTTACAGCTCTTATCTCCACCTGCAATCATCTTGTTTATGATGTGTTTTTTTCCCCTGTCTCCCTCTACTAAAACATAGCTCCATAAAGGAGGAAACCAGTCTGCCTTGCTCACTCCTATGATCCCTGCACACACACACACACACACACACACACACACACACACACACACACACACGGGGCAGGTGGTACCCAGCACACAGCAGGTGTTTTCAATAACTAAACTGGGAGAATGAAAAAATCAGAAAGAATGACAAAACATGAGAGACTCCTAACTCTGGGAAACAAACAAGGGGTAGTGGAAGGGGAGGCGGGCAGGGGGATGGGGTGACTGGGTGACAGGCACTGAGGGGGGCACTTGACAGGATGAGTACTGGATGTTATGCTATATGTTGGCAAATTGAACTTCAATAAAAAATACACATATAAAATTTTTAAAAAAATAATAAACTCAGAGAATGAAAGACACAGGAAGCCCAAAACAAATCCCACAGTGAAATTCCCCCAATGGTCATTAAAATATACAGACACTGAGGGAGCTCAGAAGAGAGGAACACTCGATTCGACTGAGACAGCTTCCAGAAAGAGGCGGGGCTTTTAATTTTCTTCAGGACCCTAAGGTATGGTAAAGAGGAGAAGCAAGGAAGCAATCTAGATGAAAAACCCAGAATGAAGTCAGAAGCCAAAAGAAGCCAGTTGAAGGCAAGGAGCCCAGGTGGGTTAAGTGTGCTAGAAAAAAAGCAGAGAAGGGGAATGATGAAGAAGGTGGGTGGGAGCCAGAAGGCAGGGGTGAGGGATGGAGGGGATCCTCATGAACTCTAACCTCAGATCAGCGTCCCTTTTCAACCACTGCTCGAGGCGTCATCGAGCCATCTGTCCCTCTGTCCATCCATCCCACCCAGACTACTGACCTCTTCTAGGTTAGAAGTGAGTGTTTCTAGATGTTGAGTTTCTGCAAACAAATACAGCTTTTAAAATATAAATAAAATAGAGGGGGCCAAGTTTTTTTGTTAGGTGTAAATAATTATGATCATTTCACGAAATCAGGTATACTCTACACCCAAAATGCAGGTGAGAGGAAAACATGATCTCAGAATAAAGAATTTACTCCTAAATTGATAAGTCTCACTTATTGAAAAACACAGAATATTGTCCATAGTGGTTTTTTTTTTTTTTTTACTTCTTTTGCCAGACTGGTGGAAAAGACCCACATCTGACCAGGATTAAGTACCCGGAACACTGCCCTAGATGCAATACAGCTAGCCCCAAAGGAGGTTGGAATGTGGATTAAATGTGTATATTTAAAATAAATAGTAAAAACAGTGGCTTCTTACCCAGCTTGGAAACTCAAAGTCAAGCTCATTGAGTCACTAACCTTACGGATCCCTCTGTCCAATCCCCCTTCCCCCACTTTTTTTTTTTTTTTGCATTTTGTATTGTGATAAAATATAAATAACCCAAAATTTACCATTTTAATCATTTTGGTGTATACAACTCAGTGGCATTAAGTACATTCACAATGTTGTATAATCATCACCAATAGCCATGTCCAGAACATTTTCATCATCCTGAACAGAAATTCTGTACCCATTAAACACTACCTCCCTCTCTCCCATTCACCCAGCCCCTGATAACTTATTTTCTCCATTCTGTCCCTATGAATTTGCCTATTCTAGGTACCTCATATAAGTGGAATTATACACTATTTATTTTTCTGCCTGGCTTATTTCACTTAGCATAATATTTTTGAAGTTCATCCATGTGGTAGCATGTGTCAGAATTCATTTAAGACAGAATAATATTCCATTGTATGTATAGACTAGCTTTTGTTTATCAATTCACTGGTCAATGGATGCTTGGGTTGTTTTTACCTTTTGGCTACCGTGAATGATGCCACTATGAATGTTGGTATACACACATCTGCTAAAACCCTGTTTGAGTTATTTTGGGTATATGCCTAGAAACAGAGTCCAGGGAGTTGCTGGGACTGCTAAGATCATATGGTGATTCTACGTTTGATTTTTTTTTAAGGACCTACCTCTCATTTTATATGTCAAGCAACTGAAGGCTAGAATGGGTTCAGGATCTGCCTAAGGACATGTAGCATTGAGGAGGTGTTAAGAGTAGTAACTAGACTCCCAAACTCTCTACCAACCCCAGATACTGGGCATAAGCCAAGGCAGGGGAAGCATTCACAGGGCCAGCATCAAAGAGACTGACAGGGGTTGGGCGTCTCCTGGACAGAAGAGTTCACCCATTGGCAATCTGTTTTTCTGTTACTGGGCCAAAGGCACCTACAGTCAAGCACCTACAACTATAAGCTGAAGGGGCTGAGTAAGCAGTACATTATGTAAAAAAGAAGGGCAAGAATGAAGAAAAATTCAAAACAGTTTTGCTCAAGTGCTCAGGGGAAAGTTCCTACATTTTAGGAAGAGTTAGGAAGCAAAGAGAATTGATGGGAAAACATTTTGGCTTTAGAACTCTAGGCTAGTTCTATAGAAGAAAGGTTCACTCCTAAATTAAAAGTCAAATTTGGGTGGAAAATATCCCCACCCATGAGACAAACTCACACATTAGTACAGCAAGAAAAAGAAAAACTTCTTTGCTGAATACAGGTTGGGGAAAGAGCCTAAAGACCTGGATATAAATTCCTGGCTCTTCCACTTATCAACTTTGTGACTTCTGTAAGAGATAACCCCTTTCTAAGCCTCAGTTTATATGTCTATAGAGTAGGGGTGATAATAGTACCTACTTCATAGGAAATTGATATGATGACTCTAACCCCAGTGATGGTGGACCCTGGCTGCAATTAGAATCACCTAAGATATTTCTTAAAATTCCTGATGCTTGGGCCCCACTCCCAAAGATTCTGATTCAATTAACCTATGATGATGCCCAGTCCTTTTTATTTTAAGCTCCCCAGATGATTCTAATCCAAAATTTAAGAATGGTGGGCTGGATCCAGTGCTTTTCAAGAATCACCTAGGAATATTATTAAAATTCAGGTTTTTATTTAGTAGGTCTGAGGTAGGGCCAGAGATATTGCATTTCTAACCAGCCCCCAGTGATGTCATGGATGCTGGTCTACAGACCTTTGACTAGCAAGATTTAAAAATGCCTAGTCTAGGGCAGCCCTGGTGGCCCAGTGGTTTAGTGCTGCCTTCAGCCTGGTGTGTGATCCTGGAGACCTGGGATCGAGTCCCACATCAGGCTCTCTGCTTGGAGCCTATTTCTCCCTCTGCTTGTGTCTCTGTCCCCCCCACCACCCCCCCAAGTCTGTCGTGAATAAATAAATAAAATCTTTTTTTAAAAAAATGCCTAGACTAGTCCTCGCCTCACCCACAGTAAGTACTTTGGTATATGTCAGCTCAGAAGTAATAATGATATTTAGTGGGTTCTAGAGTTATGGGGAGTGATCCAGTAAATCTGAAGTCTCCTAGAAGAAGCAGGAGTCTGTTGCTTCAGTGTGGAGTTTATTTGAAGTAAGTAAATCTTTAGAGTGGCTTCTGTTGCTTATGGAGATGGGAGTTGGAAGTCCTGAGTGTCATGATAATTGTGAATCTTGCCTGGAAGTCAGGCTGGAGTCTATGTTTATGCATGGAGGTTCAGGTCAAGCAGGAATCAAAGCTACAAGGCAAGGAAGTGAACTTTCGGGGACAAGTTAGAGTACTCCAGTACTTTATTCAGGAAATATTTACTGAGCATCTACTAATGCACAGCACTGTAGTAGACACTGGGGGGTCTAACTATAACCACAGTTCCTGACCTCAAGGAGCTCACAATCCAGTAGGAGGAGGCCAAACCACTAACCAAACAACTCCAAAATTCAGAATGACTGACATTCCAATGGAGAAAGTTTTGAGAGGGATCCTTGGCTCAGCCCAAGGGAGTTACAGAAAGATTCCTAGAGGAAGCAATGGCTGAGTTGTGAAAGATAAATAAGAGTTATCCTGGAGAGGAGGTGGGAGCAGAGATGATCCCAGGCAGAGGGGAGAGCCTAGGCTAAAGCAGGTGGATAGGGGAGAACAGAGCCTCTTCCCAGAAGTAGCTCAGTTCATGGATACTGGGGCTGAGGATGCAGCCAGAGAAAAGCCTAGAGCTGTAGAGAAGACTTGAATGTCACACTAAGGTATGTGTACTTCTTTCTGAAGTCAGAGATCTATGAGGTCAATGAAGCCCCTGGAGCTCTCTGCAAAGTTTGTGTTTATGTGTCTGTGTATATTACCTAGGATAAAACTATTGGGTTTCCATCAGACTGTCCAATGGATTCCAGATCCCCAGATAGGTAAAAATCCTAGGAGCTGTAGATGGGATCTAAACATCCTATTGGTTAGTGCTTGCTCTGTGCAGACAAGGGAATGTCACAAACCCTGGGATGGAGAATTTGGTGATAGAGGAAGAGCCTACCACCCTGTCCTTTTTTTCCCACTTTAGTCTTTGCACATCAACTCTCTCTGCCTGGGACACTCTTTCTCACCTCTGCTGCCACCCACAGCTCACCTTGTTAATTCTTATTCATCCTTCAGATTTGAACTTGAAATCTCCCCTTTTTGGACAAGACTAGCTTGACTTCCCCCATGAAGTCAGCCCCCTCCCATAATACACACTCATAATTCCTTTGAAACAGTTGCCACATGTTTAGTTACATAATGAATAATGTAATTCATCACTCAAAGCTGTCTGCATCCCTCCCATCTACTAAAATACACACTTTTGTTGGAAGATACTACCTGTTGTGTTCACAGCTATAATGTCAACACTCTCAACAGGTCTTGGCACATAGTGGGGACTCAATAAATATCACTGAATGATGGCATAAATATTTGAATGAGTGAATGAGTGGATTGACTTGCCTGATGATTACCACCTGAATTCTTTCCCTTTCCTCCCCTCCAACTCTGCACTGCATTTTAAGCTCTGACCCTTGAGAACCAGATCACTGCATGTTACTTGGTGGGAAAATATTGTAGCAGGGAATTGACCATACCAGCCAGATTCCTGAAGCTTGCCCTAGTGGCTTCATATAAATGCTTTTAATCACTTAGTGAACAGATGTAGTCTATGGGCTAAAATCCAGAGACCTTTCCAAAGTGGTCAGGCAAACGCCATCATTGACTAGCACCAACATGTCACTCATGCCTGTATTTGGAAAATCCTGTATCTGTTTCCTAATGAGCAAGTTGCCCTTATTTGGCTTATCCCTCCTGAGTTTTCAGGAAGGTGGGAAGGCTTTCACTTGTTCTACATCATCCCATGTGAAGAGAAGAGGAGAAGAAAAATACCTACATTACAATAGCAGCTTTGGGTTTAATATTAATTTGGGTGAGTAATCCTGAAGGCAAAGAGAAATGAGGGTGAGTCAACAAAGTTTTTCAGTGGGTGTCAGATTAGCAGCATGAACCTCTATGTTCTAACTCCTACCCAATGACCATGACTCCCCAAACCTTCATCTTGTATCATCTAGTCAGAGCTTCCATGAGTCTCAGTTTCCATATCTGTAAAGTGGGCAGAACAGTATTTATCTGATAGGATGGTTGGGAGCATTAAATGAGATAATGTATGCAAAGTGTTTGCCTCTATATTGCCTTCTCCCTATATACCAACCCCTACTTCCTACCAATCTTAGGATTAATGTAACTATCAGACCCTAAATTCTACACACCCCTAACAATACAGAGGGCAAAAATGTGAAGTTCTAGGTCAGAGTGTTTGAAGATAAATGGTAAAAGACAAAGAAGAAAGAAACTCTGTAGGACAGCATTAGGTTTCATTAGCCCAAAAGGTTTGATTATGCATCTTTAACCAACAGGGAACTTTCTCTGCCTTTTCCATGTAGTAAGCATTTCCCTTCTAACTGTCTATCTTTTTTAAGCTGATGGAACAGGAAAAGAAGAAGGGAAAGAAGCCACTCTTTTTTCATTTCTTCAAAGGCAACCCAAATTTGATCCCTTTAGTGAATGGCTCAAGATAAAAACTCCACTTCAGTCTGCTTTCTGTGATTAAACAACCCTCTTGTTTGTCAAATAGCAGGGAGAAGAGAAGAAAGGAAAGCTCTTGTCGCTGTTAAGTGCTCTGAAAGTGTACTCCCCTCCCAGCTCTTACCAGTTAGGTGCACCAAAGCCTACAAAGAGATTCTTGAGATGAGGCAAAAGCGGTTGCCTAGAATAGGAGAGAAAATGAGGATGGGGTGGGAGGCCCTATAAAGCCCCCATAGGATTGTGGATTCCTCAAATTGAAAGGTCTAGAACTCTTCTGCTCCTGCTTTCTTTTTAGGGACATCACATCATTTGAAATCAGTCTATTCCAGGACATCTCCATACAACAAATCATATCCTTGAGTGAAATAAATAGACTGTCAGGAAAGATCTGGGGGTTGAAGAGAGCTAACCTAAATCCATCTTGCTTCACCAAAATCCAATTTCAATGTGGCAATGGGAGAACTTGAGTTTTCATGAGAGGCAAGAACTATTTACTCAAATCACTCTTAGAGAACTCAAAGTTCTAGTTGGAAGATAAACGGAAAAGTGTTGGTTTGTTGATAAGGTGGACAGATGTACAAATAAAAATACAGAACACCTAGTGAAATTTGAATTTCAAATGAACAATGAATTATTTTAGTATAAGTATGTCCCATGTAATGTTGGGGACATACTTATACTAAAAAAATGTCTCTATTTGAAATTCAAATATAACAGGGCATCTTGTATTTTATTTGGCTAGCTCGCCTATTGACAAAGTAACCCCAGCATGCATTTCCTGTTTCATTTCCTTATAAGGAGTATCAGGAATATGGACAAGAGCAGGGAGACAGTGAAGGCTTCCTGAGGAAGTTTCTGGGGTGGTTATATCCATGGGTTTAGAGTCAGGCAGGGCTTGATTCAAACCCTATGCCTGACTCTTAAGTGATCTCTGGCAAGTGACTTTCCCAACTGAGCCTCTTTTCTTTAAGGCAAAATGCGAATATAATATCCACCATACAAATTGTGGAGATTAAAATGAGGTGACAGTAAAGCACCTAGCCCCCTGTAGATCCATAAATGCAGCTCTTACCATCTTGCTTTTCTACCTCTCCTCAGCAGCAGTTCCTTCTGCCTGGAATGACTTTCCTCCACTCCCTCCTCCCTTGGGAAACTTTCTCCATATTTCTCCTTAGCACACCCATATTTTGTCTAAGCTTCTAGAAATGTCCCTGTTGTTCTGAGATATTATATTGGAATCAGCTTCACTGTTCACAAATGTTCTCCTCATCAAGATTGAATTTTCTGGCTCAGATACCAAGTTTTCTTCATCTCCGCAGATCTAGCATTTAGTACAGGGCTTAACATATAGGAGGAACTTGATACTTTCTGAATGAACATGTTATCAAACCATTAACATCTTAGCATAAATTGCCCATGACTTCAGTTTACAAATGGTAATATAGTACATGCACAGACACATACACAAAATCAGTAGAGGGGATTTTCTCAAAAAGCTAAAATGATTCCATTTAGGAACTGCCTTTTAGTTGAGGCTATCTTTTTTCCTTTGGAGAAAAAAACCCCCAGGACTTGTCATTTATAAAATAAGTTTTAAAAGGTATTTGACAAAATAGAGAGTTAGCAACTTCCATGGTGAGATATGTTCATATCTCTAGATCTCTATCTGGATCTCTATCTCAACAAGGAAGTTTCAACACTGAAAATGTACTAGTACTTGGAATTCAAATTCTGAGAACCACCACTTCAATGAGATAAGAGAGTAAAAGGAACTTGAAGGACTGCAACTCATGACTGGTGAGCTTTGATGGGAAGAAGTGGGAAAAGAAAGACTGTAGCAGGAGATGGCCAGGGAGGTGCATTTTATTTGAATAAAAATGTTACAGAGTCTGGGAGAGGAATATGACAGGTGGGGAAAAAAGAAGCAAACAAACTTCCCCTACTTCCCTAGGACAAAACCCCACCATCCCAGAGTTCAAGATCTTAATGAATTGGAGTCGGAGGCCTCCCAATCACCCCTCCCCCAATTGCTCAAGTCAGCAAACTCCTTTGAAGAATGACAACAAGGAAGGATGTCCATCCCATTGACCTCCAAGGACCCTCCTGTCTTTGGACCCCAAGTTTGACCCCTCCCTCTAAAAGAGACCAGCTGTGCCAGTGCCCCAGGCAAACTCTGGGAACTTGCCCTTGCCTTGGCCTCAGAGTTACGTTTCTGCAAAGATAGTTCCTTAAATCTCTTAGCGCCATTGACCATGATTCCAGGCATTGTTAGGTCACCCCTCACTCCTGCCTCCCCCCATCCCTCCCCTTTTTGTCTTATCCTAGATGGACACATCTGTCACTTTTAAGTCCCCATTGCTCATCTGTCATGCTCCACAACCAGGAAGTGCAAGGGAAAAGGCCAGAGGAATGTTCTGCCACTAAGAGGAAGACTTTGACACTTTTAATTCCTCCGTTTCTCAGGGCCATCGTGTCCCCCAACCCAACTCAGAAATAATAATAATAATAATAATAATAATAATAATAGCAACTATTTAACTACTTGTTGAAAGCTCATCCAATGACAGGAATTGTGCTGAGTACTTTCTAGTGTTATTCCATTTAAATAGAGTCATGTTACAGATGAAGAAACTGAGGCTCTGAGAACTTAAATCATTTACCCAAGGAGTATCTCCCAGCTGGTAAAGAGGAACTGGAAAGCCAGTGTTTCTGGTTTCAGACTTCTGTGTGTAACTTTACTTAATACTGCCTCTACCCAATCAACTTCAGGGACTTCTAGTGGTTCACCAGATGAGACCCAAAATGTTCCTGTGGGCTCTCAGGACCTTCTAATGCCTGGTCATTGTCTGTTTCTACAACCTCATCTCCTGCTAAGGCCCTCCCAGAATTTTGGAGTTCCTTTTACTTAAAAAGTCTCCCACCTCTGAGCCTATCCCCCCATACTGTTCCTCACCCCATAGTGTGCTATTTCCTCTTCCCAAATCCACCATATTGTAAGCCCACATCCAATGTCACCTTTCCCAGGACACCAGACCCAGTGAGCTCACCTTCATCTCAATCTCTTAACACCTGGGGTCTGCTGCATAATACAGCTCATGCCACAGATGATGCCAAGTTGCTAGGTATTCATCCCTCACGTAGGAGTTTCATCTTGCCAGTTTGACCGACACCCACAGGGCATACCATGTTATGGCACACATGCCTTTTGTATTACCTTACTGGGAACAAGTAAATGTCCAATTAGTGTTTGATGACTGATCCCCTTCTCTCCTTTTCCTTTCTCTTCTTATTCATTCTTTCCTATCTCCTCCTCATTCTCTGTTTTGGCATTTCCTCCCTTTTCTACCCACCCCCCATCCCCTCTGCATTTTTAAGTGTGGTAGGCAGCAGCTGACATGGCTCCCAATGATCTCTGCCTTCTGATATCCACAGCCTTTTGTAATTCCCTCTCTTTGGTATGGGCTGTGCCTAGTGACTTCCTTCTAATGAACACCACACAGCAAGGGCAATGGTATGTCACTTCTATGATTAGATTACAGGGGACTCCGACTATCTCTTGTTAGTGCTCTCTTGCTGGCATTCTTTCTTGTCCTCTCTCTTGCTCACTCAGATAAAGGCAGTTCCATGTTGTGAGATGCTCTATGGAGAGGCCCATATGGCAGAGAATCAAAGAAGGTCTCTAGCCAACAGTTCATAAAGAAGTGAGGCCCAACAATCCACAAGGAACTGAATCCTGCCAACAACAACATGAGCAATCTTGGAAGTGAATCCTTCCCAGCTGAGCCTTGAGATAACTGCAGCCCTGGGCCATACCTTGATTGCAGCCCTGTGATAGACCCAGGGCCAGAAGACCCAGCTAAACCATGCCCAGACTCCTGATCCACAGAAACTGTGAGAGAGTAAGTTGTTTCAAGAGGGTGAATTGTTAAGCAGCAATAGATAATAAATATACTAACTATTCATTTGCTCCAACATTTGTTGGACATTTAATATGATGTTCTTGTTAAATGAGGGGACATTTTGATGACTCAGGAATGGTTCTCTAGTTTTAAAAATCTCTATCCTTGCTGGGAGTTGGGGAGAGAGAGTGTCATCAGAATAGTCATATCATATCATTTTTAAGAGTTCTAATAGAGAAAGGAAGTAGAGATTTAGTAGAGGTTTGTAGAGTCAGCAACTCATTCTGCTTGAATCTGAGAAGGCTCCAAAAAGGTGAATGTTGAGCCAGGTCATGGAGCACAAGTGGGAGGTCACCAAATTGAGGGAGCTTGTCATGGTGGGTAAAAAAAATGAGAAGTTCGGCATTTCCTATTTTGATTCCTCTATAACAAAAAGAACAATATACCTTTATTCAGTGTTCACTCTGTTAGTTTGAACACTCAGTATCTCATTGAATTCTTGTTACAGTCTATGAAATGGAAAATGTCCATTGACATGTGAGGAAACTGAGGCTCAGAGAGTATTAGTGTGTTGCTCAAGGTCAAGAAGCAAGTCAGTGGATTTGATGCTGATGTGCCTGACTCTAGAGACTATCCATTGCCTGTGTCACATTTCTAACAGGCGCCTCAAGAGGGAGAGGCTTCAGTTTCTGCTGGATAGGACAAGTCTCTAAATGCCTATGGACCCACACACTCCTGTCACAGCCTGGGATGCAAACAAAGAGAAAAAGCTGGGAAAGTCATGGAGGGCAGTGGGTAATGGCACAGGCCTAGGTCCAAACCCCACCTACTAGCTAAGTGACCTTGGGCATGGTATTGAACAACCTCTGAGAATCAGTTTTCACTTTAGTAAAATGGAGAGATGATAATAGCACCTCCTTCATAGAATCAATGTGATAACCCATGGAAAGCAGAAATGGTGAAGGAGAAAGAATTCAATGAAGTTGACAGTTCTTAGTAAATCTCTCCGTGTAAAAATCTAGTAATGAAGGACCTGAAAAATTGAGTGGGAGAGAGCCAGTGGCCCTATATATTTTGCTCAGATTTTGATAACTTTGCAATGCTGAGTATCTTATCTCCTTAAAACCAATTTGCCATTTTCTTCAGACAATTGATATTGTTGGGGGTATGGAAGAGAGAACATGTATTCCCTACTTTTCATGTTTCCCTATAGGGGGACCTCTAGTAAAGTAACACTCCGGGCTCCTGCCCCACTTGACTGGTGCATGCTTAGCTCAGTATTTGCTTTTGGGATCTGCTTACCTACAGAAAATACATTCTGAGCTTAGCAGAACAGGCTTTGTTCTATCAGTTTGTCTTATGTTAGGGTTGGGGGTAAGTTCAATTCAAAAGAGTATTAGTAAGCGATGTTCTCCAAAAGAGTTTTTAAAGTCAGTAATAAAGCTGGCACTGACTCTTCCCTGTCTCTTGCAATTAGTCTGATACCACCTTGAAAATGTTCACTCCTCTCTCCTGATGTTACTTATTCCAATCCTTCATTAAGTTTCCTTGTCACAATTCCAGATGGCTATCCTTTCTGCAAAGACAACTCTTGCTTTGGCTTTCTTCTCACTGATATTCTCGTCCCCCACTCACCCAGGTCCTGAATCATGGAGCAATTTGGCAGATTCACTTTATATCCATGCCTTCCCCTCTGCCAACCCTGCAGATGCTTAGACGTATCCAAGTCTTTTCTAATTACTCCTTGGCTGATAACTATTCTAGCAATCCCTTCATGTCTGGTAAATGTTTCAATTTCTCTACTTTGTCTTTCTCATTGAATCCTTAAAAAAAAAAGCTTGGTAACTCTGGCATTTTTGAATCATCATTAATTTCAAGCTTGTCTTCTTTTATTAGCTGTCCTATATTCCCACCGAGAACTCCTTCCTCCTTGATCCATTTGAAAGCCCCCATTTAATTTTCTTTCCCATTACTGAGCGAGGACTAGTTTGGACTAACGTGTTCCAATAATGTCCCCACAGAAGCAGCAGCAGACTGAATCAGGATGGGGGCAGAGGGGGTTCCCAGCTATAGACTGCTGGCACTGTGAGCCCTCAAAACATCTCTTCCCGGGGGCTTGCTGCTCTCTGTCTGTTCTGAAATACTTTCCAAGAATCACTTTTTCTGAACTAATCAGAGGTAGGCAAAAGTTTCTAGAAGGACATTAATAATGTACATGTTTATTGAGAGGAAGGTGAGCTGATCAAATAGCTTTCTCCCATTAACAAGTACAAAATGATTTTCTTTTCTCTGTCCAGAGGCTCTCTTATCACCAGTGGGGATTTCCCTAAAGGGATTAGGGAACCGAAAGAGGAAGGGGACAGAGAAAAAAGGCAGGCTCAGAGTTTGATTATCAGTAGTGCTGTCCTGTAGAATGCTCTGTGATGATGGAATGTTCTATATCTGTGCTCTCTGATATAGTAGCTATCAAACTTCTATAAAATGTGGCCCCTGTGACGGGGAACTGAATTTTTAAGTTTACCTAACTTTAATAAATTAAATATAAACAGCCACAGGGGCACCTGGGTGGCCCAGTCAGTTAAGTGTCTGCCTTCAGCTCAAGTCATGATCCTGGGATCCCCAAGTCAGGCTCCCTGCTTTGCGGAGAGTCTGCTTCTCTCTCTCCCTCTGTTCCTTCCCCCACTCATACTCGCTCTCTCTCTTGTTCACTCTGTCTCAAATAAATAAATAATCTTAAAAAAAATCAATCTAAACAGCCACACATGACTCGTGGCTACTAGACTGAATATCATGGCATTTGGGGTTATCTAGACCTTCCCCTTTCATAGTAGCCATAATTCCTTGAAATCATGGAATAATACACAAGACAACAAAGATCCATCTGACTCAGTATCCAGGGTCAGTGGATGGATGTCATAATGCTCCATGCCCACAGGAGCTACACTCTAGTAGATGTTTCAAACAGAGGTCACAGGCTGGTGATCTACAGGTTAAAGTCAACCTGGAGGCATGTTTCACTCACACAATTAAAAATAATTAGTTGCTGGGGCACCTGGGTGGCCCAGTAGGTTAAGCGTCTGCCTTTGGCTCAGGTCATGATCTCAGGGTCCTGAAATCGAGCCCCATGTTGGACTCCCTGCTCAGTGGGGAGTCTGCCTCTCTCTCTCTCTCTTTGCCTCTCCCCCTACTTGTATGTGCACTCTCTCTCTCTCTCTCTTTTGTTCATTCTCCCTCAAATAAATAAAATCTTAAAAAAACTAATTAGTTGCTGACATTTAAAAATCAAAAGATTTCACATCAAGATTTGGATTTCCAGCTTCTCTTGAGAAATTGGAAGACCTCACCTGACAACATTCAGATGGAGATGAGTAGCAGCAGCCTCCTTTATTCAGCACAAGGGCTTTTCAATTTGCCACACTCCCACCATTCTCTATGCTCTAAACATCCCAGGCAGGCATTTGGGTTTGTTTATCCTTGTGTCATGGTTCTAGGCATGGGCTTTGTATGGCATCAGACAACCTGAGTTTGAATACCATTTCTGCCTTGTAACAAGCTGTGTGACCTTGAGAGGTAAAGTGACTTTACCTCTGAGAGCCTCAGTTTCCTCCTATGTAGAGAAGGTAATAGAATGCGCCCCAGAGTGTTGTGGTAAGGACTCAGTAGAACAATACTTGTTAAGACTCTTGATATAGGGGGCACCTGGGTAGCTCAGTGGCTGAGTGTCTGCCTTCAACTCAGGTTGTGATCTTAAGGTCCTGGGATCAAGTCCCACATCGAGAAGCCTGCTTCTCCCTCTGCCTATGTCTCTGCCTCTCTCTGTGTGTCTCTCATGAATAAACAAATAACACCTTAAAAAAAAAAAAGACTCTTGATATCAGGCTTACAGTAAGTGCCCAATAGATGGTAGCTGTTGGAAGGAAATGAGGAAAGATGGGGAAATGGAGGAAGAGGAGACAGAAGAGAAAGAGAGGAAGGAGGAGGGGCAGGAGGGAGATAAGAGGTCCTAGTCAGTTTCCAAACACATCTAAGACCTAACAAGGGGTGGGGGGAGACCTCTTTCCTTAACTCCCTATAGCTTTAGCTTCCCTCCAACATAATACCATGACCACCCACTTTGCAAACCCATGGACACAGGGTGGGAGTTGAGAGGTTAAGAAGGGATGTGTGAATAAAAGCAAGGAAATAAATCAGTTGGCCGCTGGGACCTTTGCCCTTGGATCTGCCACCTTTGCCCTGAGAACCAGTTCTCCTGCCCACTTCTTGGGAACACTCAGGACCTTGTGACAGAAACACCAAAGGGTTCGGTTTCATCACACTTGCTGGAGTTCATGTCCCTCCCCTATGTCCAGCATCTATAATCAGAAAAGATCTCCATGTGGCATAGTTTGTACACATCTGTCAGAAGAAAAGCAAGCCCCTCGAAGACAGATGGAGGGAAAATGAACAGCTAGCTGTCTGCAAGAAATGAAGAAAAGTAGAGCACTGGACTACATTCCCAAGCAGTTATGACTTCAGGTTCCTAGTGTTTAACTTTGCCCAGTTTCTCAAAGTTGATTCAAGGACCATTGCAATTCAGAATTTGCTGGATGAGGGTTGCTGAAATGCTGATTCCTGGGCCACAACCCAGACCCTTGAATTCAGTTCATTTGGGGGTGGGGCTAGGGAATCCATATTTCATTAGAGCTATAAGCTCATTTAATTTCTATGATTTTCTTAATCAAGGCATATTAATACTGAAAAAGCATGGTTTGCAGCTGGTGAGAATAGCCCAACACACCTCCCACCTCTAGCGAAGCATGAAGATCACTGAAAAATTGAATGGTCAGGGAAGGTTTCTCAGAGGAAGAGAGCTGGCCTTCTACTGGATCTTAAGGTATCTAGACAGAAGCCAAGGGAGGATATTCACTCATTTATTTATTCATTCAACACATGTTTCCTGAACACCTACCATGTGCCAGTTTTGTTCTAGGTGCCAAGAACAGAGCAGTAAACAAGACAGAGAAAGCACTCTGTTCTCATGGATCTAGTTAGGAGAGGCAGGCAATAAACAAAATGTATAAGCAAAATACTTAGCTTATAAGATGGTGATAAGTACTGAGGAGAGAAGCAAAGCAGAGACCTTTGGTAGAAACATGATTCAAATTTGGATGTAAGGTTATATTATACAGGCATGAGTCCCTGTCTAGTAATCAGATATTGGCAGGAGGTCTCCCATCATAGTAAAGCATCACATCCCAGATTTATCCATCCATCCATTCATCCATCCACCCATTTAGCCATCTATCCACCCATCACACACCCATCTATCCACCTATACACCTATTTAGCCATCTACCCACCCATCAACCACCCATCCATCCACCTATACACCCATTTAGCCATCCACCCATGCATCATTCATCCACCCACTCACTCAACCACCCATTTAGCCAACCACCTACTCATTATCCATCCATCCATCCATCTATCCATCCATGCATTTAGTCATCCACTAAACCATCATACATCCCTTCATCCACCTATCCATCCCATTACCCATCCTTCCATATTCTATTCTTTCCTTCCTTCATTTATCCAATCTACTTAGCTATGTGCTAGACCTCCCGTGAAGTTCTGCAGATAATGAAAATAAACAAAACAGACACTGTTATGGAATGAATTATGTCTTCTTTCAAATTCATATATTGAAATTCTAACCCCCAGGGCCTCAGAATGCCACTGTATTTAGAGATGGCACTTTTAGAAAGGAGATTAGGATACAATGGGGTCATTTGGGCAGGCCCTAATCCAATATGACTGGTATCCTTATAAGAAGAGGAAATTAGGACATACACGCACAGAGAGATGACCATGTGGATACAGCATGAGAAGGTGGTCTTCTGCAAGCCAAAGAGAAAGGCCTTAGAAGAGACCAAATTTGCTGACCTTGGTCTCAGACCAAGCCTCCAGAACTGGGAAAAAATATTTTGTTGTGTAGCCACCCAGTCTGTGGTATTCTGCTACAGCAACTCTGGCAAACTAACACAGACACCGTCATAGAAGTAGGTGCTCAGAATTCAGAGACAGAGAAGGAAAATTAAACAATTATAATACAAACATACATCTTTGCTTTGCCCAGAAGTCTACCGATATATATCCATTTGCAATAATCTTTGCTCTCTCATTAGTCCAACAAATATTTGTTGAGTGCCTACTATATTTCTGGGGCTACACTAGACACTGGGAATAAAATGATAGATAAGGTAGCTATATCAAGATTTGGATTTCCAGCTTCTCTTGAGAAATCAGAAGACCTCCCCTGAAAACATTCAGATGGAGACAAGTAGTAGCAGCCACACTCTAGAAGTTCACAGTTCCTATGCCCCTCCCTAGAGACCTAAACACTGTTCTCTACCCAGATTCAAATAAGGGAATGCAGTGTTGTGTGGTAGATACGATCACAGATTGTGGAGTCAGAGAGATCTGGGTTTGGGCCCACACTCTACCATTAGTGGGCTGTGTGGCCTGGGGCAAACTATTTAACTGGTCAGAGCCTCAGTTTATCTCTAAAAGGCAATAGGGTTGTTGTGAGAATTAAGAGCATGGACATCAATCAGAATAAGTACTCCATAGATGTTTGCTTCAGCTTTATCACTGCTGCCTCTGAAGCAGAGCCAATCAGATAATAATAAATATTATCACTAATATGGAGTGCTTTCTTGATACCAGAGAACTCTAAGTAATTTGCATTTATTATAATTGTATATCTATGAAGCATCTTCCCCACCACCCCAGCCTTTCCTAGTTTAATTTTCTGGTTTCTCTTTTGTCTACTTAGTGTTTTATCACTTCCAGGAAAACACTTAAGGCCCAAGATAGTCTGAGGCAGAGGCTTATACTCTGTCAGGAAAGTACTGTCTCTTTCTCCTCATTCATAGCTCCCCCTGTCTCTTCAATTGGCCCCCTGGCTTGGGCAAACCGGAAGGGGCAGCTGGAGGTGACAGGGCCCCAACCTCTCAGTTATAGCTGCATTTACCACCAACACATTTGATTACACATCCCCATTAAGGAGGTATTGGTGTTTCTACAGATGTCATTCCTGGTGGGTTTTTTTTTTTTAATTTAAATTTCCTCCAGAGCCATTGGGAGGTAAGATCCGCCTTCCCTTCTGAGGGACTAGGGACAGGAGCCAGCAAGGAGTTGTTATCATGGAAACCACGTCTTCCCCTGGGCCCCCAGGGGCACTTCTGGAAATGGTTCGGAATCTGATCACAGTCTTCAAGCATAAGAACTGTGTTTAAAAGCTGTTATTTCCTCGCTTCTGATAAATGGTTGTCGAGAAGCTGCCAGTTCTGGTTTCGCTGGGGGAGATTGGACTCGGGGAGGACATGGGTCAGAGGAATGGGAAAAGATGACAGGATGGGGGTCCTGGAGCCTCAGACCCACACAGCACCCCAAACTGAGATGACAGTTTGGAGACAGTACTGCCTGACTCCTTGTCAAGAGTGAGACAGTCAAAGGGACACTGAGATTAGACCGGGTGAGTCGTAGATGGCTCACCCTCTCAGGTTGGAAGGAGACTGGGTGTTAAGTAAGGAATTGAAACACCTGGATATGAATCATCAACTCCTATGGCTTTGAAAAAGAATTCCAGATACAGGAGTTGCAAACTCAAACACCTGCAGGTACCAAGAGGAAAACACCATTAAGTAAATGGAAATGAGCTTGGCAATGTGTTAGGGAGACAGAAGAGTACGCTCCACACCTGAGGGAGGCAGTGGTCACCAGCTCCAACTACTGGCTGCCACACGGGCCTCCGGCCCCAGGTGATTATCCATTTCTCTAGGAAAAGCCCCAAATCTGGAACTTGAGGTGAAATCTCCTGACATTTACCTGGAAGCTATGCGCTCAAACATTTTTTTTTTCGCTCAAACATTTTTAAATCACATTGCAGGTCTAATACAACATGTCTGAAGATCAGATCTAGCCTATTGGTTCCAGTTTGCAAACTGTGTTATGATTGTTGAAGAGAAACTCGAAATTCCACAGGCAGAAGGGAATTTTAATATATTATCAATTACCACAAAAAACACAGTAAAAAGAATAGTTATGATTTGTTTAGTGCTTACTGTGTGCTTAGAAATTTGTTTATATTACTCCATTGAGTCTTCCCTGCAATCCTGGGGGGTGTAGGAGTTTTAACCCTGCTTAGGAGGAAACAGAGATTCATAGAGGCTAAGTCACTCATCCAAGGTCACACTTCATGATGCTGGAATCTCTGCAGAGGGAGTAATCATTTCCCCATGCACCTCCCTCAGCACAGAATGCCCTAGTCACTGTCAAAGGCTTCATTCTCATCCCAAATTTTGCCTTGCTATATGTGTTAGGCTTGTTCCAATGCAATGTGTTAGGCTTATTCCAATGCAATGGCTTTTAATCAGGGGGCAATTTTGCCCCCCAGGGGACATGTGACACTGTCTCTAGGCATTTTGGGTTGTCACAACTGTTGGGGGGCGAGGGGAGCATCTGGCATCAAATGGGTAGGAGCCAGGGATGCTACTAAACACCCTGGAATGCACAGGACAAGCCCCTCATAACAGAGGCATAACTAAATGCCAGTAGTGCCAAAGTTGATAAACCTTCGTCTGAAAGGATTAGAGGAAGAAGAGCTGAGAGCTGGGGGCTACTAGAGAGATAAGAAGGAGGAGAAGGATACTTAAGATGCAACTTGTAAAAAACAGCTTGATTGTTAGAGAAACTGCATGATTTAACCAAGGGGTTCTCAACCACACCGTGCACTGGAACTTCATGAGGTCCCTGAAACACATCTTCTTATTGCCATTATGCCGATAAGGAAACTGAGGCCCAGAGAAAGAGATTTTTTTTTCCCTCAGGCTTCATGAATGGCATTCATGCATTCAGGTACAAATATTCATTGAGTACCTGGTATATCTTGGTTCTAGGTAAGGGATCTGACCCTTCTGCCAACATTTATTTGGTGTTTTCTACCTGCCAGGCACTGTCATTATTCAATCCTTCTAAGCAACCTAATGAAATGGGCACTGTATACCTCCATTTTTACAGTTGCTAAACTGAGATTCAGAGAAGTGAAATCACTCGACTAAAGTCATCAGAATTTGAACCCAGGCATTTATGACTTTGAACAATGTGCTCTTAACCACTGCACTGCATGCCAGGATAAGCAGCCCATGACATTTATTCAATGAGTTCACCATTTCAAAGAGATTGAGGATATACAAGAGCAATTCTTGTATGCATCTTGACTTCAAGGAGCTTACATTCAGATGGAAAGATCAAGCACATTCACTACGAGCTATTTTACACAAGATGAAAAGTGATCGATTCATAAAGAAGAGTAAAGTGTTATCACACAGGAGTTGGCAAACTATGGCGAGGGTCCAAATCCAGCCTATGGCATATAGCCGTGCCCACTTATTGACACAGTGACTGTGGATGCTTTTGAATTAAGCAGTTGCTACAGAGACTACCTGGCTGGCAAAGCCAAAAATATTTACTATGTGGCCCTTTATAGAAAAAATGTGGGGGGGCCCTGCTGTAGAAGGAAAGATAACCAGTACTAAAAGTTACCCACCCTTTGTGCTTCTCTCTAGATCCATCAGTGATTGATTGTTCCTCCTAAACATTGGGATGATTATCCCTGGAGATGGCTGTAGCAGCAATGACATTAACGAATCCATGAACTGGGTGCTGACTGTGTGCCAGACACAGGCCTAATCCTCTCCAGTTCCCCCAACAAACCCATCAGATAGGTATCATTAATCTCTTTTATACATGATGAACATGAAGCTCAGAAAGGTCAAGAGGCAAATGCAAGTTCAATTAGCTATCAAGAGACAGAAGCAGGGTCTGAAGGTGGACACGTACAGCTCCAGTGCTTTTAGCCACCTGCATGTGAAATCACTCAGCATGAGTCCTGGCTCTGCTGAGTCAGAAAACTCTGATATGTTTACCATGAAGTTTTCCTTTTTTTTCTTCCTTGACCAGGGCTCCCACCCTTGTAAACCAGTGTGATACCAGGATTTTTTTTAAGTTTTTAATTCCAGGTAGTTAATATATTGTGCTACATTAGTTTCAGGTGTACAATATAGTAATAAAACAGTTCCATATATTACCCAATGCTCATCATGACAAGTGTACTCCTTCATCCCCATCACTTATTTAACTCATTCCTCACCCACCCCTCTGGTAAACATCAGTTTGTTCTCTATAAATGAGAGTCTGTTTCTTGCTTTTTCTCTATCTTATTTTTCCCCCATTGCTTGTGTTGTTTCTTAAATTCCTTGTATGATTGAAATCATATGGTATTCATCTTCCTCTGAATGACTTATTTCACTTAACATTACACTCTCGAGCTCTGTCCATGCATTGCAAATGGCAAGATTTCATTCTCTTTCAGGCTGGATAATATTCCATTGTATCTACAGACCACATCATCTTTATCCATTCATCAGTCAATGGACACTTGGGCTGCTGCCAAATCTTGGCTATTGTAAATGATGCTGCTATAAACATAGGGGTACATGTATCCCTTTGAATTAGTGTTGTTGTTCATGTCTTTGGGTAAATACCCAGTAGTGTGATTGCTGGATCATAAGGTAGTTCTGTTTAACATTTTGAGGACCCTCCATACTGTTTTCCACAGTGGCTACACCAGTTTGCGTTCCCACCAACAGTGCACCGGGGTTCCTTTTTCTCCATATCCTCACCAATACCTACTGTTTATCATACTGTTGATTTTAGTCATTCTGACAGGTATGAAGTGATAACCTCATTGTAGTTTTGATTTGTATTTCCCTGATGATAAGAGATGATGAGTAAGATATTGGGATTTATAATAAAAAATAAATATATTTGGTCTTTGTCCCCGTTCCTGGCACAGAGCTCGTAAAACCCTTGGAATTGCCTAAGCTATGAGAGGATGATGGTATCTGGTTATGTTAATGAGGAAACATTTTGGAAATGTTTGGAAAGGCCCTAGCTAACCCAAGGATGGGGACTAGTGGCAGGAGAGCAAACCATGCGGTTGGAGGGTTGAAACTTCCAGTCCCACCCCCATGACCTCTGGGGAGGGTGCAGGGGCTGGGGGCTGAGTCCAATCACCAGTGGCTAATGAGTTAATCAATTATGCCTATGAAATGAGGCCTCCATAAAAACCCAAAAGGACAGGTTCTAGGAGCTTCCAGGTTGGTGAACATATGGATTTGGGGAAGAGTGGCTTGCCTAAGAGGAAACATGGAAGCTCATATGCATCTCTTCCATCTGGCTGTTCTGGAGTTATGTCCTCTGATAATAAACTGGTAATACAGTAAGTAAAATGTTTCTCTGAGTTCTGTGATCTGCTCTAGCAATTTAATTGAACATGAGGAAGGGGGTCCTTTGAACTTCCCATCTATAGCCAGTTGGCCAGAAAGAAACACAGGTGACAACCTAGACTTGCAACTGGAATCTGAGGTTGGTGGTGGGGACAGTCTTATATTACTGAGCCCTTAACCCTTGGGGTCTGGTGCTATCTCCAGGGAGAAAGTGCCAGAATTGAGTTGAATTCTCAGTCACCCAGCTGGTGTCAGAGAATTGCTTGGTGTGGTGATGGAAAAACCTACATGTTGGAATTGGTGTCAGAATTGTAACCATTAAGAAACTCTTGCCAGGCCCAGAAAGGCCTGGAAGCTCTTTTCAGAACTTGCATGCCTTTCTCAGAGCACCCAGCAAGTCCCATGTTTCAGTGGGTTGCAAAGCTGCTCACTCAGCCTCACCTCCGGGAGCTGTGGCTGCTTCCAGACTGGCTCAAATGCCTTCCCACCTCAGGGGTCCAGCAGCTGATATTTACACAGCACTTTACAGTCTCCCTTCGTTAATCCAGCGTGTTCCCAGGTCACTTCTCATTAAGCCAAGCGTAGCCTCCTTTTCACTTGTTCTGAATCAAAGTGTCACTTTCCCCAGCAAGGAGCTGCAGGTGGAAAATATAAGCCCAAAGCTTGGAAGGCAAGAGAGGGAAGAGGGGACAGCGCCCAGTTAGTTCCTACTCCCTTTCTTCGAGCCACAGTGATGCTCAGCAGCCCCTCCCACCTGCAAGTTAAACAAAAAACAAATCCCAGTATGTTGAAGATTTTCAAAAACTGAGGGTATTGAGTCCAGCTGGTGCAGGAAAATATCCAATGACAGCAGTTGGACCTGTAAATGTCTTTCATGGTATTCCTGGGCTAGCCAATTATCCCAGCTGTGCAGCCAAGGCCCACTCAAAATGTTTTGAAGGAACGAGCTCATAGCAGAAGCACTGCTCTGATTCCAGTTGTCCCCAGTCAAGGCACCCAGTGCCTCTTAATTCTCTCCAGCCTGATATCAGACCATGAAAGCCAACTGCCTGCCCAAGGCACTCACTGACTGACAAATTGCTGCCCAGCAATGTAGAAATGGTTACCAGACCTCCCTAGGGCAGCAAATCCAGGAGTAGGAAAAAAAAAAAAGAGGCTGAGTATTTTAATGGAAAGGATTTGGGTTGAAATCCTCCAGTTCTATCTCTTCTCAGCTATGTGATTCTGAGCGAGTGACTGAGCATCTTGGAATCTCTGTTTTTTTCTTCCATAAGATGAGCTGTCATTAGGGTTGTCTTCAAGGTGTAACTACATAACAGGACAATATTTTAAAAATTGTAGTAAAATATATATATAACATAAGATTCACCAACATAACCATTTTTAAATGTACTGTTCAGTGGCATTACATACATTCACACTGGTTTTTTTTTTTTTTAAGATTTTTTTTCTATTTATTCACGAGAGACACAGAGAGAGAGGCAGAGACACATGGAGAGGGAGAAGCAGGCTCCCCGCAGGGAGCCCAATGCAGGACTCAATCCCAGGACCCCAGGATCACAACCTGAACCAAAGGCAGATGCTCAACCACTGAGCCACCCACGTGCCCAATATTCACGGTGTGGTATAACCATCACACCAACCCTCTCCAGAACTCTTTTCTCTTTGCACACCTGAAACTCTGTCCCCATTAAACAACTCCCTGCTACCCTTTAACCACCACTCTAATTTGTCTCTACAAATTTGACTATGAAGTAGGCACTTCATATAAGTGGAGTCATACAGTATGTACCCTTTTGTGATAGGCTTATTTCACTTAGAATAATGTCTGTCAGTTTTATTATCTTGTAATTCTGGTACCAGAATTTCCTTCATCTTCAAGGCTGAGTAATACATACAATGTAAATTGTATGTATTCACCACACATTTGTTTATACATTCATCCATTGATTGACACTTGGGTTTCTTCTCCATTTTAACTATTACGAATAATGCTATGAACATGGTTGTACAAATAGCTCTTTGAGTTCTGCTTTCAATTCTTTGAAGTATATATCTAGGAGTAGAATTGCTGAATCGCATGGTAATTTTATTTTTTATTTTTTTGAGGAACTGCCTTACTGTTCTCATTAGCAGCTGCACTATTTCATATTCCCATAAATAGTGCACAAGGGTTCCAATTTCCCTACATCTTCATCAACACTTGTTATTTTGGTTTCTTATAGTAGCTATCCCAACGGATGTGAAGTGGTATCTCATTGTGATTTTTGACTTAGATTTTCCTAGTGATGAGTGATGTTGAGCATCTTTTCATATGCTTGTTGGCCATCTACAGCAATATTTTTGATTAGTGCCTGGAACATGTTGGGGGTGGAGACCTGATGCCCATAATTACAAACTGTAAAATATACATCACGACTCCAGCTGAATCTTTCTTGCAGGCCTGAATGCTTCTCTGCTCCAAGGCTCAGAGCTATTTAGAGAGGAGGAAGCTGGTGCCTTCTCCAGCTGTGGAAAGTCACGTCATTTCTCTGGGCCTCATCAAGATGCTCTGAAGACACACAGAATAAATTCAAAACAACCTTACAGATGGTGGAAAGATCACTGCACTAGGAGTCATACAGATCTGGGTTTGTATCCTGCTCTGCATTTATTAGCTGTGTGATTTTGGCCAAGTTATTCATTATCTATTTAACAGATATCCATGAAGCAATCTGGCAAATATTCCACAGATATTTATTAAATAGATAAATGAACGAATGAATAGATGAATGAATGATCT
The DNA here is from genome assembly GCF_048418805.1 of Vulpes vulpes. NCBI lineage: Eukaryota > Metazoa > Chordata > Mammalia > Carnivora > Canidae > Vulpes > Vulpes vulpes. The sequence goes on along the minus strand of NC_132789.1, from coordinate 15,278,701 downwards.
CTTTCTCATCAGCAAAATTATACCTCTTCCTGGAACAACCTATCAGCTAATAGAATGAGTTTGCAGAGAGCTTAGCAGTTTGAAAATACTTGGGATGCAGTATGGCTGTTGGTTCAGAATATATTTTTACATATTTATAAATAAACAAATCTCAGTATGAATCCCAGATCTGCCAATACTGTCCATGTAAATCTTAGACAAGTTGTGCATTCTTCTAAGCCTTGGTTGCTGTTTTTAATATGAGGACGATAAGACTCCTTGCTGTGCTAGCCAGCCTCCAAGATGGCTTCCAATCATCCTTGCTTCTGATATTTAAGTTCATATATAGCCCCCACTGAATATTAATACGGCTGATCCATGCAACCAATAAGTTATAGCTGAGATGATGGCATACATAAAGGACACTTCAGCCTCTGCCTCGGAGACTTGCTCTTTCTTGGATCAGCCGGTCTGGGGGAAGTCAGCCATCAGGTCTCAAGGATATTCAAGCAGCTGTATGAACAGAGGTACTCATGGTAAGGAACAAGGCTTCCTGCCAGTAACCAGCACAAACTTACCAGCCATGTGAGTGAAACACTTTTGCAGAGGATCCTCTGCCCCAATCAAATCTTCAAATAAGACTGCAACCTAATGGGACACCTTGAACTGGAACCACTAAGCTAAATCACTCTCAAATTCCTGACATCGGATGCAATGCGTGAGGTAGCAAATGTTTACTGCTATTTTGAGATGTAAAGTTTTGGGGTGGTTTGTTACACAGCAATGGACACCCAATATATTCACCTTAGAGTGGGCCCCTGTGAACTTTAAATGCATGTGAAAGATCTGCATCTCACAGTGCCTGGCCCAAAATTATAGCTCAGGAAATATCACTTGTTCTTGCTATTTTTGGCCATAAAAAGAATTATTTGCTCTTTGCTCTGATTCAGACTCAGGGGGTTATGTATGTAAAAATATGTACTGGAAGATATATCAATAAATTACTTAAAGCACAGATGATCCAGGGCCAAGAATATAACCTTTTGGGGCACCTGGGTGGCTCAGTTGGTTAAGAATCCAACTCTTGATTTTGGCTCAGGTCATGATCTCAGGGTCATGGAATCGAGCCCTGTGTTGGGCTCTGTGCTAGGCATGGAGCCTGCTTGGGATTCTCTCTCTCTCTCCTTCTTCCTCTGCCCCTCCCTGCCTGCCTGTGTGCTCTCAATCTCTCTCTAAAAAAAAAAGAAAGAAAGAAAGAAAGAAAGAAAGAAAGAAAGAAAGAAAGAGAGAAAGAAAGTATAAAACCTTTCTGTTACCCAAGCTAAACAGGGGGGTAGAGATGGGGGAAATAAAAGTCTAAAGGGCTGAAGGTTCTTTCCAGCATTGCAAAGATTTAAGTAAGCTAACGGCAGGGGCGAAATACAAACTATGAAGATTAAATACAAACTATGAAGGCTGGAATGTTCAGAGTACTGTATAAACAGACATGTTATTATAGTTTCCTGCACTTATAAAGTCTACAAAGTGCTGGAGTTATCTCTTTTCAAGCTTGCAATAAGCCCACAGGATGGTTATTCTTATATCTATTTTAAGGATGGGCCAACTGAGGCTCAGAAGACACAACCTTCCAAGAAATATATAGTTAACAGGTGCTAGTGATGGGTTTGAGGCCCAGGCCCCCAGTCCTCCCTAGGACTAAGCCCAGTGATGGTTCTGTGCTGCCAGTCTTCAATCTTTTCTTCTCTCTGAGTCTCCATTTCATTAAATGTAGAGTTTGGAAGAAACCAGAAATCACATGTTCAGAGGCTTAATGCATAAGGCCGGATTATTTAAATGAGAAGAGCAAGTCAATAAAGAGTGAATTTTCCGCTACAAGGAAAACAAGAGCACACATGCTTGGAGTGGGGGCCACGGGACCTGGGAAGGACTTGACAAAATGAAAACCATATGTCCATTCTTGAGAGGGTCTTTTCCTTAGCTCTATCCAGGTGTGTTGCCACGTAGGAATAAAAGTCCAGGGCTCCAGATCACCTATTTCTTGAAGAGAAGCCCAGACCTGTATTTCATATGAATTATCCCCAAGTTTAAAAGTTAGCTCCAATGAAATAAAAGTACACAAAACATTGTCTGAGTCAAGCACACATACCTACAAGCCAATTCAGCTCATGAGCCACCGTTCAGTGACCCCTGGACTAGATAATTTGCAAGGTCCCTTCCTGTTCCCAGACAGCCTGTCTTCATCAGTGCTCAGCATGCACTGTTTGTTTACACAGAATGCTGGACAGTCTCATAAATATTCCAAACTGGTTTTCATGTGTGAATGTGACCCGTGTCCTCAAATCAATTCCAGACTCTCTGAGGGCAGGAACCAGGGGGCAGGAACCAGGTCCTACGTTTCCCATGGGTTTCTGTTTCTGACTCTCCCTGCAGGAGGTATAGCCCCTTAGGGTGAGGGCTCATCCATAGTTAGGTCAGAGGCTGAATGATTTTCCCCAGGCAGTGGCTCTGGAGAGCTCTGAGTTTTTCACATCACTTGGGAGTCTGAGCTCTAGATTTTTGGGAGGACAGCTTCCATCATTCCCAGCGTTCTAAGTAAGTGAGGCAAAGGAATCAAGGTTAATGATTTACACTTACATCATGTCTGCTAGATTTATAAAGGAAGCTTCTGTTTTCTTTGGGAATCCTGCCTGCTACTGGGCAGATGTGGCTGCTTTTGCAGAGGGAAGGGACTTCCTCCAAATCAACCCAAATGAACAGGCAGGTTCCTCTGAGTGTCCTCTCCTTGGAGTTCTAGTCCATCACATCTGTGGCTTTGGATGACATAGTACCTAAAAGCATGGCTTCTGGAGCCACCTTTCCTGGGTTCAAATCCTAGTTCCTCTACTTACATATTAACAAGACTGGAGTTGCTCCTTGATCACCCCCATGCCCATAGTGGTGAAGAATCTGTGTTTAAAAATATGACCTATGTCCTCTGCCCTCCAGGAGCTTATAATTTAATTGAGGAGATAGAACAAAAAAAGTTACAGAGGCTTAACACAGATATGAAAAATTATGGTCCATGGCAATAAATGATCATTAGTAAATGAGTTGTGCAAAAAGAAGCACCAGAACAGAAAAGAGGAAGAAAATAACAGAGTGAGACTCATGCTGCATTCATTCAGGAGGGTTAAGCTTTAAAAACTGCTAGAGCTGGTGGAGGAGCAGGGATTTTCTGCAGGGAGCAGAGGAGCACTAATGAAAAAAAGCTATGTTTGCCCCACATTGAAGAAGACAAGGTTGAACAGAGGTTAGAAGAAACACAGACTCTGGAGACAGACCTAGGTTTGAATCCTGAATTTACCATATAGGATTCTCTCAGTTGAAAGTGACAAAGACCGACTTCAGCGGGCTTATGCCAAAGGGGTATTGCTTGGCTCACAGAGGGAGGATGGGTTAGTTCAGAGAAGAAAGAGAGGTAACGAGGGCAGCTTCTGAAACCTCAGAAATTGGAAGCCAGTGGCATTGTCTGACTCTGTCCATCTCACTCCAGCTTTTTTTCTGACCAGCATCACACTATCCTATAACAGACAGGTCTTCTCTATAGGGCAGAGCATATGGCACCTCACAACCTCACAGTCATGGAAAGGTCCTTCCAAGTTCCATGACCCAAGAGAATAGGCTATTTCTCCCCCAGCTCTAAGCAAAATGTCCTAGGAAAGAGCTCTGATTGGCTTGGCTTGGTCACATGACTTCCACAGGTCCTTCTCAGTGACCTGATGGCTGTGGTCCTATTATTAGATAGACCTGAGTCTTGGATGGAGTCCTGAGATTGACAGCTCATCAGAACCACAGAGGTAGGGAGGGTGTGGAGAGAGACTTTCACTATTCCAAGAAGGGTAGAATATTATCAATCCTTTGTTTTGGAGAAAGGTCTAGAAATAATCTAGGCCAGTGTTTCCCACACTTGGATAAGCTTGCTAAAATTCATATTCCTAGGCATCACCCAAAGCTGTAAACCTTTCTCCAGGGACTGGAGTCCAGAAAAATGTTTTTAACCAGCTTTTCATGTGACTCCAGCGATCGGTGAGATAGGGGAACAACAAGTCAATCTATCCCAATCCTCTCATTTTTAGTGAGGAAGAAACTGAGGCACAGAGAGGAAAGCAATTCACCCAAAATCACAGATCCAAGTAGTGGCAAAAGAGGAATAAGACCTGAGTTCTCCAAAGCTCCCTGCTCATTCTCCTTATAGCTCCTTGCTTTTCCAAGCTGTTTCAATGGGTCCCCAGACCACAGAGGAGGACCCCATGAACATCTCCTCCATGACCTTTCTACAATTGGATTTCCCTACCACTGTCCCATACACTGACCCTATCAACACACACACATACGCACGCACACACGCATAGAGCTAGACATTCTTCTCTCTTCCCAATAGCTGTGACTTCCAAAACACAACTATAAGTTGGCAAATAGGACCCAGTGTTGGGGAGGAGAGCCTAACAGACAGTAGACAATTGGATGCCATATAAGAGGCTGCAGAGGAGGGTACTTCAGGCAGAGGAGACTGCCAGTGCAAAAGCCTGGAGGCAAGAACAAGCATGAAGAGTACAAAAAATGGAAGCCCCAGTGGCCTGAGATTGAAAGAATGATTGAAAGGAGATAGGAATTTAATGAGGCTGCAGTGGGACTGCAAAGGAATTTAATGTCATGTTCCTGGAAAAGGAATCTGGTGGGGGAAAAGGATGAACACAAGACACATGTGTCGTGAGTCTTCAGGCCACAATGATTCGTTCAGACATCGGCACATGAGAAAGGCTGGTACAGTGAGATTCAGCCTTGGGATTTTACTGGGAACATCAAGGGAAATTCATTTTTTTTCCCTTGGGTTTGCTTATCTGGTGGGAGGTACACTTGGAGCAGCCATGTTGGAGAGCTCAGCTGAGAAAGAAGACAACAGAGGGCAAGACAGGACTGAGGGATGGAAAAACTGAGTACATATTTCACCTCGACTTCTCGATCCAGACATTCTCAGAGTTCTTTTGACCTAAATTTTTAATTTCTGTGAGTTAATACATTTTTTATCCCCTTAAGCTGGTTTCAGTCATTTAAAAAAAAAGAAAAAACCTTCTACTAAAGCATTTATATAGTTTAAGAGGTCTGAATCACCTAGCAAACATTTACTGTGCAACTATTATGTGCCAGACCCTGAACTATGAATGGGGCTGGAGGAATAAATATAAATAAAACACATCCTTGCCCTTAAGCTGCCTACAGTCTAGTGAAAGACGGACAAACAAAAAAGTACATAATCTAATACAATGTGACACATGCGCTGAGTTATATACAAGAACTCAAGGGAGCAGAGTGGGTATAATATGATGGTGTGAGGTAGTCAGGCAAGCCGTTCTAGGGGAGATTGAAGATCTAAATCTGAGAATTTGATATTTAAAATGCATTAGTGTATGTCACAGGTTAGATTCTCTGGGAAGCCAACTCTGAGAGAGATAGATATCCATGTGCAGGATGATTTTTAGGGGCACCTGGGGATCAACACTTAGGGAAGGGGAAAACCAAAGCAGGATTGGGTGAGACATCCCCTAAAATGGTCATGGCTAATCCCATGGGGTGCTCTGAAGCTAGAATGGCCCTCCAGAGTTGTTCCAAGTTGGGTTGAAATGGTCAGCATTCACCTAAGACAAGAAATGCAGCTCTATCTGTTCCTGTGTTCACATCATCACACCCTCCAAATAGCAGTGTACAGATGGTACTAGATTTTTTTTTTCAAAATTTCTATTTTGGACTATACCTCTATGGAATTGCAAACACTGGGCCCATTAAAAGAGCACTGAGACAAATGACAATATAATGATAATAGCCCATATTTATAATCCACATGAGTGGCTTCAGCCAAGGTGTAGGGGAAAATGTGCTTGTTAAAACGTGAGAAGGTTCTTTGACGGGATTCCTTGATGAAATGTAAATATGCTAGTAGTTATCAGCAATATCCAGTGGATCTAGTTAGATGATTTATTTTCAGGTCTTCAAGGATGAACATTCAGTGGCAAAGAGCATGGGTCTCAATATCAGCCAGACCTGGGTTCAAATATTGATCCTTCTACCTCCAGGCTTTGTCACCATGGATCAGTTAATTCAACTTCTCTGAGCTTCTACAATGTTCCTGGCACACGGTAAGTGCTTGACCAAAATTAGTTGTCTTAATCACTAGTAGTAGTAGTGCTAATACTACTATTATTCTACTTCTAGTATTACTAACTCAAGTACTGCAAAGACTTCTGGGGCCAGAGAAATCCGCCAACTCAGTGTATTAGCTTTCTCCCTGTGAGGCTGACCTAAGTCATGGATCCAATCCCTGTGCACACTAATTAATTCATTTTGCCTTATTAAATGTATGCTCTCTTAGCTTAATTAGCAAATGTTTCAGTCCTATATTTCACAAAGTGTAGAAAACCGTAGGCATACCGATATTAATATTTGTTCCTAGAAATAAGGATCAAATAAGATTGGGAACTTAGTTAAACAAAGTCAAACATTTCTTTCCTGCAGGACTTGTCAGAGTCTTTTGTGTTCCAAAGGGATTTGTGCCTTTCTAAAAGGCAGATATAATATTGTATTAATCTTGACAGTTTGGGCTGCAAATGGTAGAGGCCCAATGAATTTAGCTTAAGTACAAAGAAAATTTATTGGTTCATATAACTCAAAATATTAGGATTGTATATACTTTAGGATAACTGGATCCAGGGGTTCAAATTATGCCACTTACTCTCTCTCTCTCTCTCTCTCTCTCTCTCCCTCTCTCTGCCCTTTATCTTCCCCCTTCCTCCCTCCAGTTCCTTTCTCCCTTTTTCTTTCTCCTATATTTTATGTTTATCGATTTGAACTTTTCTTCTCTGTTTGGTTTCATTCTTAGTCTTTTGCGTATGATATCAATATTGCTCCATGGAAGTCTCAAACTTACAGAGGAAAAAAAATATTTTTCCACAGTTTGCCTTTCTTGGGTCAGGACCCACGTCTTATTCTGTTGCCATGACCTGGGGTATGAAGTAGTCTGAATGGACAGGTGGAAATAAACTAAGCATGGGAGAGGGGAAAAGCATTTTCCCAAAAGAAGAGTTGCAATGAAGTCAAAGATGATATATCCACTCTGAATATTTAGCATTTCACCTTACTGGGCTAGTATTTTTTAAGAAATGCTGACAAACTCAGTCTCATCAGAGGAAAAAGAAATTACCATTTTGGGATACTATTTTTGGGTATCAATTATGTGCCTGTTACTGTTCAGGAAATTTGGATACAAAGATGAATGAGATCCTGTCATTGTCTTCCGGAAGTTCACAGTCAGGCAAACAAAGATCTGAGGCAGACAGTAAGAACTGGGCAATATTCTAGATATTAAAACAGAGGCATGAATAAACTGCCACAGGAACACAGAGAGGCTGGATCATTCTTCCTTGGTCATGACAAAAAACACTACACAGAGGAGGATATAGGAGACTTTCGTGTTGAGTTTGGGAAGAGGCCAAGTTTGAGAAGGTCAGGTTATCCTGACACTGAGAGCTGCCCAAGAAAATTCTTCTGCTTGAGAGCACATGGCTTAATCTGGAAGCAAATGATAGTTGTGTAATTAAAAAACAGCCCGTAAGGTCAGGCAAGAGATGGAGTTGAAGAACACTGGTGCTAGGTTGGACTGCTGACTTGCATGCCATCTCTTTTCCAACACTTCTCCAGAGAGTTTTCTGCACAAAACAATGGAAGATGAATACTGTTGCTCTGCGTCTGCCCAGTGAAGTTCCTCGACCACTTTCTCAGGTCCTCAGGGGTTTTCATATGAACCAGGCTGAGCCAATCAGGGTTTGTATTATCTTTTCACTGTGATTGTGTAGGAGTGGTCATGTGACCCAGATACAGCCAGTCATGTTGTATCTTGTTTTTTGGAGCGACATATTTAAAGCTGGTTGATTTTTTTTTTTCCTACTGTGGGTAACCAGGGGAAGATATAAATCTGGGGTTGCCCCAGTATCCTTCTATGCTACATGCATTTGCAACTTAAATTGGATTTCTGTCCCTTGTCTTCAAAAATGGTCACTTTTCTCCAAATTTACTGAAATGCTGCAAAAACTCCCTGTAGGTTCTGGAAAGGGGGAGAAAGTCTTTACCATACGGAAAGAAGTGGTATAGCCAGTAGGTAGTCTTTGGAGCAATGCTGCATAAATATCATGTTTCTCAGGACTGTGATCATGATATGGAGGTCAGAGTCTGTCAACCTAATTCTGCTTCCATGAATTGCACCTCCTCCCCTCTCCTTTCAAGATCCATCTAACTTAAATACCTGACTCCAAGTCGGCCTCCACCTCTAATGTACTCTTCACACTGCATGCAGTACCCTGCATGGATGAGCTCATATCTGACAGTGTCACTTGTTACAGAAACCAAGGTGTATTGATGGAGAAAAAATAAAAAGGCTCCACTTCCTCAAGTTAACCTGCAAGATCCTCCAAAGCTTGATTCCTGACAAGGTTCCAGTGTCATCTCTCACCACTCCTCATAATTTGCCCTCTATCAACATTGGATGGCTTCTCTTTCTCAGAGTATACCATTTTTAGAGCCTCTTTTTGTTCTTCAAAAATACCATCCATCCTTTAAAATTCAACTAAGATATCTCATTACTTCTATGCCAGGTATCCTAGAAGGACTCTTGTGTACCCCTATCACCACAGTTCTATCGGCTTTATAATTGTATGCTTGGGTGTCTGTTATCCCAGGAGAGCAAAGGGTCTGGTCTTCTTTCTCTCATATCTCATATCCAAATCATATGCAGATATTGTCAGCTCTACCTTTAAAATATATTAATATATTCTAAATCCAATCATCTGTTATTACTACCAAATACTACCTAGGTCTGAGCCCTTACCATTTCTCATTTACATGTTACATAATGCATCATTATTACAGGCCTTCTATCTACCGGTCTTCCTTAATTCTGTCCTAACCACCTTATAGGTGGTTGTCCATTGTCAAGACTGCAGTCACAGTGAACCTTGAAAAACTATCACTCAGTTCCTCTTGGTCCTCTGCTCAAAACCTTAAATTAAACTTCTCATTCACTTAGAAAAAAAATTAAATCCCTACAATGGCTTACAAGATCCTACATGATTTGGTCCCTGTTCCTATCTGACATCAGCTTAGATTATTTTCCTCCCACCTCATGCCACATCAGCTCCAAGTGGTCTTCTTGCAATCCATCAAGCACACCAGCCATGCTTCCGCCTCATGGAGCATACATTTATTATTCCTCTGCATGGACTATTTTTGCACAAGTTTTGCTCCCTCACCCACCTTCCGGTCTTTTCTCTGATGTCACTATCTCAATCAGGCCTTCCCAGATACCCTGTTTAAAATATCCCCCTTCTTCAACACTCTCTATCCTCTTTACTTATTTTCTTAATTCTGTACCATTATACCATCTATTTTACTTGCTTATTTAATTTATTATGTGTCTCCTGAGTAGATCCCCACCCCTAAAAGATAAGCTCCTTATTGAAAAGGACTTTTAAGTGTTCTGTTCCCAAATATATATTCCCAGTGACTAAAACAGGGTGTGGCATGTAGTAGATGTCCAATGAATAGTCATCAAATAAATGAATAAACAAATGAATGAGCAAATTATTTGAAACCAAGTGCTTAGCATATAGTAGGCACTCAATATAATTTATTGAGTAAATTAATTAACTAGGGAAGGCTTCTGATAAGTCTAAAAGAGCTTTTTTTCATGGCATTTTCATGTTTCTCAATTCCCTTCTCAAGATTCCAGGTCTCCAGTTACCTAATCAATTGCCCATGGAGATTTTTGCCAGTCTCTGATGTGATTCTGTAAATGTCTTCTCCAGCAGTAAGAACAGAGGCAATCAATGAGTAGTTGACAATGAAGGGTCATATCTCATCTGACAAAGCCCAGCTCCAGTCAGGAGAATCTATCATTCCTAGTGACACAGAGTGAGGCAATGCCACAATTCTTTATCATGAGTTTCCAAAATATTGGGCTGGACATTCATGTGCACATAAAACTAACTAAACTCTTTGGATTCTAGGGTTCCATAAGAAGGGCTGATGGAGAGAAATTGATATTGAAATCATCAGGATAGCCCTCAAAGAACATGGGGAATACATCTGAAGGCAAATAGATTTCCAAACAAATAGAGATAAGCACAAAATATGTCTCCACTCAACCTCTATGAGACCCATAGAGAATTTGGCATTAAAGAGTAATAATTAGAATGAACACAGAACTTAATAGTTTGTAATAAACTTTCATTTGTATAATTTAATTTGGGCTTCCTAACTACCCTATGAAGAAGAGAATATTATTATCCCAGGCTATTCTGATTCCAAATTATTTGCTGTCCTGCCTGTAAGAGGGTTATATGACCCTGCTAACCATCATGTGGTTTGCACTGCCTCTCTGTGGGAGAAGTATAACATCATGCCCCCATGGCAAATGAAATGTGAGAACAAAAGTGAATTTGTGGGGGGAGGGTGTCTGGGTGGCTCAGTTGGTTAAGCATCTGCGTTTAGCTTACATCATGATCTCAGGGTTGTGGGATTGAGTACCGCATCAAGCTCCCTGCTCAGTGGGGAGTCTGCTTTTCCCTCTCCCACTGCCCCTCCTCCTGCTCATGCTCTTTCTCTATCAAGTAAATAAATAAAATCTTTTTTTTTAAACTGTGAATATAGAGGACATCTGAGCAAAAACTTAAGAGAAATCCCATTACTCTATATCATCACTCTCTATCCCTTAGGCACCAAACCAAGATAGGAAGTGGATGGTTCTTCATTTTGATCTCAGAATGAAAAATCTATATGGAGAGGATCCACAGAACCATAGGTGAGAGCTGACCAAAACAGAAATATGAATGAAAAATAAACCTCTGTTGCTGTAAGTCACCAAGATTTGGGGGACTATTTGTTACCACAGCATAACTAACAACTAACACACCCATTTCACAGATGAAGAATCTAAGTCTTAATAAGATCTGTGGCTTTTCCAAAGGCACTCACCTAATAAGTAGCAGAACCAAGACTAAATCTCAGGATGTCTCACTCCCCAAACCATGTCATTCTACTATATCATTCTGTTTAAAAACAATGTCTGCTTCTGCACATCTCCTAGAGTAATCTGGGAAACTGGGTAGTACCAGACTCCAAGCTGGTGTGTCTTTCACTGATGAGAGCCCTTTCCTCTCTGAGCCCCTGCCAAGTCAGAAAAGGGTTCTAAATTTCACAGTTATTTAGGAAAACAGAGTTGGCTCCATATAGCTGTTTTCATAAACTGCTCTCTGGACATGATCCCAGTCCAGGGTAAAATATGAAATTTAATCACAGTGGGAATTGATCCAGTACCACCAGGCCCCATTGACTGTTCCTCTTGTTTTTTTTTTAGGACTCAATTGTTTTTCAGAAGCTCTTAGATGGATCTGGAAGTGCTCTGGGGGCACAGGATCAGAAGGTTAGCTTTACTTAGGCCTTTCATTCTTTGGGATCTTGCCTGATATTCTTCTTAGGAAAGAGAGGGATATCTGGGGACCCAAGCAGGCTTACTACCAGGCTAATATTTCTAAACATGTACATTCTATACACATACAATTTGTTCCTTAGGGGATACAGTTCAGTGCATAAACATTTCATTCTCAAGAGTTAAAATCTGGGCTAGAGGTATCAAGCATATAAAGAAATTGTCCATGTCACCCAGGCAACCTGACTATCTAGCAAGGTTTCCAAGAATTCTACAAAACAAATGTCCTTGGGCCCTCCTGATACAAAGTAAAGGTTGGCGGTACCTGGAGTCTGCTCCTGAGGAGGGAGGAAAGGTTTCAGTTAACTTGGATGTTTCTCTACCTTACTATTAGAGCCCCAGGATCATAATACAACAAAGCCCAAGAGGAAATCAGCTAAGTATGGGCCTGGTTATTAGTCCAGGAGCTATGTAGCAATATGCATTGGAAGTTTCATCTACATAACAAACAAACCTTTACCTAGCACTTAGTATAGGCCGAACACTTTCCTAAGCACTTTGTAAATATTCTTATTTAATGCTGGCAACAATTCTTTCTGAGGTAGAAACTCTTATTTTCCCTATTTTAAAGATGAGGAGACTGAGGCATACAGGGGTTAGGTGATTTATCCAAGGTCTAGAAACTAGATGCAGAGAAGGCAGGATTTGGACCCAGATGTCTGCCTCCAGAGTCCATACTCTTTACCTCTATGTGATGATGCTTCCAGGTATCATGGAAGAAGCAGACTCTGGCACACATTGAAATGAATTGAAACTCTGGCAATGCCATAGTTTCTCTTCCAGTTTGCACTCAGAATGAGATGGGGGAGATCTCACCTTCCAAGGCAGAAGGTGAATGCAAGACACTTTCTCCAGGGCAGCCCTGGTGGCTCAGTGGTTTAGTGCTGCCTTTGGCCTGGGGGGTGATCCTGGAGACCCAGGATCAAGTCCCCACGTCGGGCTCCCTGCGTGGAGCCTGCTCCTCTCTCTGCCTGTGTCTCTGCGTCTCTCTGTCTCTCATGAATAAATAAATAAAATCTTTAAAAAAAGACACTTTCTTCATATTTCATGTCCCTGGGAAATTTCTAGACTATGAACTCTCAATACGCAGGAAGAGAGCCACTCTTTGTAGTACTGTCTCCATAGCACCTAATGCAGTGTCTGAATCAGAGAATGCCAGTAAGTATTTATCAGAGGGAAGGGAGGAAGTGGGGAGGGGGACAGGAAGGGAGGGAGGAGACTATTTAGTTCTCAATTACTATCATCTTATCTCCAGTTACCGGTTAGCTGAGGAGAGCCTCAAGTGTTGCTCCTGAGATGGATGTTTAGAGATATTCTCAAAATAAGTAATTTCAGCAATTGCCATGACTTGTGTCCCCTCTGGTTCTTTCTTCTGCAGTATATTCCCCCTGGCTTTCCAGATCCCTTAGTTACTGCTGAACAACATATGCACACAAGCACATGCATGCACACACATATACATGTACACATACAAACACATGAGTATATACATACATGCACACACAAGTATATGCATACACATGTATACACACAAATACATGCATACATACTCACAAAGCACTGTACACACATGTATACCATTCTACACACACATACATGGATGCACACTCATACTCATCAATGCAATACACATGTACGTACACAAACATACAACTACATGCATGCATACACTACACACATGTGCATGTATGCATTCACACACACACACACACACCAACAGAACACTGTTTACCCAACTAGCTAAGACATGGGACTTCATACTCTATTATTCTTTCCTGTCTATAAAGAACAGAGAAAGGACCCAAGAAGGGGCATCACTCTGACATCTCCATGCTTTTGGCAGAAGGAATGTCCAGAGCTCCAACCTCTTTTCTGGCCATGAGAATCTTAGCTACTAATAGCAATTAGCTGTGAAATGTCACAACATCTGAGAATGCAAGAGTCTGGAGGGACCTGTCCTCTTAATTTTGGGGATCTGTTAGTATGCCCCTCCATGGCCTGACCCTTCTCATTATACTACACTGTCTTTCTACTCTCACATCTTTCCCTATTACTTCCTTGGAGCAACATCATCAAACAAGGCAGCGTGGCATTTCTGTTCAGAGTGCTAGGATGATGCTAGAGGGGACTTTGGTTCAATCCTAGGCTCAGCCACTTACAAGCTATGGAGGCTTAAACTCATATCTTGCCCTCTCTGAGCCTCAACTCTGTCAGAGGTAAAATGGAAGTAAGAATAGAACCACACCATAGAATTTTTCATGGAATCAGTGAAACAATGCACCTAAACACTTAGCACAGAGTCTAGCACATAGGGAGTACTCAATAAATACTTATAACTATCTCAATTTTTCAGGTTCTGTCCATACTCCACACAGCAGCATCATGTTTGTGATGCCACATGATTTCGCTTGTTTCCAGAGTTAGGAAAAGCCCTCCCTTGTTAACCTTCATTTGGAAAGCAATTTAACTCTCTGACATTAAAAATTAAAATATAAACAGCCCAGCGCCTGATTTAATGGACAATTAAAAATTAAATTAACAGTTAGTAAATGATGAGCTAATTTCGTTATTGTAACCACATTAGCATCATACTTGGAGGAATATAAAAAAGGGAAGTAGACCCTTTAAAATAAAAGAAAAATTACAGGCAATAAAAGATTTAAACTCATATATCACAGTCTTGACAGATTCATTCTTTGAAGCTACTCGCCCCAAAACTCAGTTGTCTGATATTCATGCAAAAATGTTTAGATGACAAAGTAATGAGAATTAATGACCTGGTAGAAAGGCACAGAACACTAACATAATATTTTATTGTAATATATATGGAGCAAACAGCTTGGCAAAGTAGTCTGGGTCATCTCACCCTGTGTGGTTGGTGGCCTCAGGAGAGACCAAGGATTTTCTTACCTTGTCTTCAAACACGTGGATCTGCCAGGAGTGCTAATTGCAGGTCTTAGGTCCACACTCTCTTTTGGGATTTCTGCACTCAGCTTTGACAGACGGGGAAGGTGAAAAGCAGCCCACATGACCTGGAGAGCCAACAGCAGAAGATGGATCCAGGAAGAACTGTCCATACTCCAAAGAAATCACAAGTCAAAGAAGCTCACCTTTTCTTCCCACACCCTCCTTGTTCCATACCTGTTTCCTCCTCTTCCTCTGGAGCCTTACTGCTCTCAAAATCACTTTGTCATTGAATTTTTATGTATCTGTCCTTCCCCATGGTCCATAAGGTGATTGAGTTTAGTGATTGCTTCTGTCTTCATACATCAGGTGCTCAGCATTTGTTGTCAAATGGATTTAGTGTTAATGAACGAAAAATTTGTTCAATCTCAGATGTTAAGGATTCAAAATGCTGCCCTTTCTAGAACCGTTTGCCTGATGAATAAGGGGATTGGAGATAGTGATCCTGAATCCAAAGAGAAAGCTCAATCTTGGTATGATTTCAGACATCAAGAAGTGGCTAGGGGCTAAAGGGATAGTGTTGGGAGGGGAAGCTTCCAAGAACTCATCAAATCGCAGCTTGTAGATGTCTATTTGCTCTGATTACATGCTGGTCTGGCTTCAGTGAACAGAAACTGTCTTAGGAGCAAAGAACACCACTCTGTTCTCACAATGTGTGAAGTGTCTGACAAAATACGATCTGATTCTGATAAGATGTGAGCTGAATGAGGCAGCCTCCTGCCCAGAGGGTCCTCCTCCCCTCCATTTTTAAAGATCCCCACTGTCATAGTCTCTGCTTTGGAGTAAAGGACATTTGTGGGCTTTTGGTAGTCCAGGATCTAATCCCTGTAGCATTAAGAGCTCCTTATTATCCTCTGGGATATTTTCCTCTCACTCATTGTGTGTAGTCAATAACACCAAAAGCCAAGGCACTTTACCTCCCACCCAAGGGTATATGACTCAACTATGCAAAGCAGCCCTTTCCTGCTACTACTTTAAACCTTGAGTAGAAAGCCATAAAGAGACAAAGTAGATGACATCACTTCTTCCAGAGTGACACATTTTCAGGTCCGTTGTCCACTTCATCCCACCCAAATACCAAGGCATTCCTTTCCCTTTCTGAACTAAGTTCTTCAGCCTTCTCATTGATTCTGGGATCCAACAGTCTTAATAAATTTGTTTTCTGCTTAAATTAGCCTGAGTCTGTTTTAATATCTTATAATCCAAGATCTCTAACTATCTCTAACTAGCATTTTTGGGCTGAACAACAAGTGCTGAGGGTAAGAGGAAGCCCAGATGAGGGCTCTCATCCAGTTACACACACTCTTCCAGTTACAGATAATTTATCACATTTATTAGTTAGCTTCTTCCAAGGAAAATAACCCTAATGAATTCAATGTCTAGTGAAAGAAAAGAGGAGGATATATAATAGGGTAGAATCATGAGGATAACAAGTCCTAGTGGTGGTAAGAAGCCAATAGGAGAAGTCTTCTAAGACAATCTTTTTTTTTTTTTTTTTTTTTTTTTTTGCCTATTGTGTTTGGCTTCAACCCTTGGTAAATTAACAGATCTTTTTTTTTTTTTTTAAAGATTGTATTTATTTATTTGAGAGAGAGAGAGAGAGAGAGAGGCAGAAACATAGGCAGAGGGAGAAGCAGGTTTCCCTTGGAAAGCCTGATGTGGGACTCAATCCCAGGACCCGGGGATCATCTGCACTGAAGGCAGATGCTCAACCACTGAGCCACTCAGGCATCCCAAATTAACAGATCCTAATCAATTTAGCCTCAGGTAGGGAGATGGGGATTCTGGATGACTCAAAAGGCTTTCCTGATTTAAGACCTCCTTGATCCCAGTTTCTCAGTCTCATTTCCCAGAGGGTCCAGGTATTCAGCCAGGGGATCCCCACCTTATCTCCACATAATGGTCCAACTTCACAGGCTTTACAGAAGGAAAATCTCAAGAATATACATTGTGGGGACACCATATCTGAAAATAGCATAGCTTTCCAGCAGTCCATATGTCAGTAAAAAACTAGAGACTTGTGAAATTGGCTTCCTCCTTTAACTGCTACCAGTCATGTGCCACAAGAGTGTATTAAGTTATATTACAGAATTGAGTATTAGGTAGAGTCTCTACAAGGAAGGAAAAGCAAAAAGAGGGTCATATTTGAATGTCATTCAGTGTCTGCCCCCACATCCTCCATCATTTCCTTCCATTGACCTCCTCTCACCTGCCAGCTAATTGGCTCATGTGTGCTCTAAGACCCAAGAACAATGGATCCAAAATATGGTAAATGATTTATGATACCCATGGCCTGGGATGAAAAGATACATCTGGCCAATCAGATTGCTCTAAAGTGTTGAAAATTATAAAGCTGGGAAGACTAAGATGGCACAGCATTTGAGGATGAAAATACACCTTGAGATACAAAAGACAAACCATCAATAATCCAAACTTCTGCATGAGCAGAAAAGATGAAGGGTGTGAAGAAGCTAGCAAATGGAGAGAAAGGAGACTGAACAAATGATCAGAGAACAGAGAGAGGAAGAGAGAGAGAGAAAATCAGAGACACTAGTTCCTAGAACAGCCACAGATCCTGACAGCTTTCTGGTTCTAATTACAGTTCAAGGCTATCCTAACAATATACCTCTGTTTTTGGAGGTAACTCAGAGTAATCTGTTTCCTGCAACTGAAAGAACCAAACTGAAACAAAGGGAATCCAGTACACAAAGACAGAGGTGAAGAACACATGAGCCAATTCTAATTTTCTCCGGCCCAAGCTATATAGCCAGAAATGGATATGTCTAAAATAGTGTCTTGTGTCTGGAGCATGTTATATTTCTCAGACTGTGTGCACTATTATCCCATTTGAGCCTTATGACAACTCTCTGAGATAATAATGTTGGACACACATTCATTCAACAAACATTTGTTTAGCTCCTGCTGCATATATCACCAGCACTCTTCTGGGAGTGAATGGAGAAAGAAAAGAAAGGCCAAAGAATGAAGGCCCCTGCCCTACAGGAGGATGTCAGCTGTGGACAGAGATATCTGCAACTTACAAAGGAGGAGACAGACCAAGTTAGGGGGCAGGTGTATTCAAGTTCACCCAGCTAGTTAGTCAAGGGGATGAGATATTAGCTTAGGTCTCCTGAAATCATCATCTGTCCAGACTTCTATTGCAATAGGATCCTGCTTCTCTCACTCTCATGACCCCACAAAGGGTTGGCAAACTTTTCCTTCAAGAGCCAGAGAGTAAGTATTTTAGGCTTTGCCAGTCATGTTCAGTCTCTATTATGACTACTCAACTGTGCTGTTAAAGCACAAGAGCAACCTTAGGCACTCTACACGCAAACAGGCATGACTGTGTTCCAATAAAACTTTATTTACAAGGAAAGTGGTTGACTGGGTTTGGCCTGTGGGCCATAGTCTGCCAACCCCTACTAAATCCTGTGTGCTTGAAGGACCCTTCACCTCCCATAGCTATGACTTGTTAAGAGTCCCAAGAGCTTAAAGAAGACAAAGCTGTGTGAGTCAAGTAACATTTAGATATTTTATTAACCTTATGATGCTTGACTGATTGGACCACAGGAGGAGATAATTTGCCATCCCTAACCCGACTTAGAAATGGATCATTTCACATAGGTAATATATTTTCTCCAAGAGCCTCTCAACATCCCAGCTGCCCATCACCATAACAACCCACATTCTATAATGAAAAAGTGGAAGCAATAACAAATAAGGGAGAATGAATTCAGGCTTTGACTTTTTTGGATATAAGTTTTGACATTTCAAGTTATGCTACTAACAGACTAGTCATCGGTGTCTTCAAATATCCTGAATTTCTTGGATCCACATGCTATAGTAAATGTATTTGTGTTTTTCTAAAGGCCAGTAGTCACATATCAAGAATCTTAAATTATTTAGAGTATATATACATACCAAGAAGAAAACTCCGTCTGTATCAGAAGAAGCAAAAATACAGAATCAGAGATGATAGGTATGCTAAAAATTAACTGAGGAAAGCTCATAAAGGCTGTTGTGTAAATATAGACAATTTAGTTTTATACAGATTGCTGGTGGGGTAAAGAGAAAGCCAGAATTCATTTCACATTTTTCTGCCTTTCCAAAGAATGCATTCCAATTGTTTGAATATTAAGCCTTCTTGTTGAGAATATTAAAACTTTTCTATTAACAGAGTCCACAATGATTAGGGGGATGAAAGACAGACTTCTGAATTAGACACATATCCTCTCCACTTCTGCTGGGTCCCCAAGTCATGGATATCAGCACATCATGCCCTTATCTTCTATATAAGCCCATGCAATTCCCTGAACTGTAGGAGGGGCTGAAGGGCATGGAATGATGGTGGCTGCTTGCTCAGGATGAAGCCTCCAGAAAATATCCTCTGCCCTGTGGCTCCCTGAAAAATGAGGAGGGTAGCTTCCTTTCAAAGCTCAGACAAATTCTGCCCACAGTGTCCTGACTCTTGAGGAAAATGGTTTCCTGGAACTGTTGTTTAGAATTCTCAAAGCTGTTCCTGTCCAACTATAACAATGGCTTCGTTTTTGCTCTGCCTGTAGTCATGGGTCACCTGGGGGCTGCCATTTCAAGCTCCCCAGTAGTGGTGGCTCATGAATGTTTTATTAAATACCCTCCTTGGAATAGTTCTTAATGAAGGCAAAGAGCTACTTTCTTCAAGGCTACTATGAGCATCTTTTCAAGCTTCATGTTTATGGGACTGACCCTTTTCCTTGCTCATGTCTGGAAGGTACCAAATAACAATAAAGATAATTATATCTGACATTTATTAAGCCCTTACTATGTGCCATGTGCTCAACTAAGCATTTTACAGTCAATGGTAGCATTTAATCTCAAGAACACTTTTGAAGTAGGTATAAGAAGTATCCTCATATTATAGTAAGGCAGTAGATTATGGTGCTTAAATTAAAGAGCATGAACTCCGGAACCTGATTTCCTGAGTTCAGATCCGGGTCCTCTACTTACTAGCTGTGTAATCTTGGGCAAGTGACAAACTTTCTGGTTGTGTAAGTCATCTATTGCTGCATAACAAATAACCCCACTACTTATTGGCTTAAAACAATACTCATTTATGATCGCACAGTTTTGGGCATGGCCTAACTGGGTCTTCTTAGTCAGGGTCTCAAACTAGGCTATAATCAAAGTGTCAGCCAGGGCTTCGGTCATCTCAGTTATGACTGGGGCACTATCTGCTTCCAAATTCATTCAAGGCTGGCAAGATTCAATTCCTTGAGTGCTGTCGGACTGTTGGTCTCAGTTTTAATATGACAGCTTGCTTCACCAAAGCCTGCAAACTGAGAAGGCAATTGGAGCAGTCTTCTAGCAAACTGAAGTCTCAATTTTTTGTAACCTAACCAGGGAAAAGGCATCCCATCATCTTTGCCATATTCTACTAGTTATAAGCAAGTCATTAATCTAGTCCGCTCTCAGGGGGAGGGGAATAACACAAAGGCATGAAATCCAGGAGATCGGGATCACTGAAGGCTACCTTAGAAGCTGGCCTTCTAGACTGGTCTCAATATCTTCAACTGTAAAATGGGGACACTAGTACCTACTTGGTAAGGCTGTTATGTATATTAGATGAGTTATTACTTGCAAAAGCTCTTAGATTGGAGCATGGCATATAGAAATGTTGGCTATTATTATAAAGAATAACTATAACACTGGGAGTTTAAGTCACCTGCCCAAAGTCATTCAGCTAGTGAGGGCCAAAGTAAGGACCGAATCCAGACTATATTCACTAATTTTCATCTGTGTACTTTGAGATGCAGCATTGACCAAGACAGATACAGTCCCTGCCAAACATTGGACATCCGGTCTGGAGGAGGATGGACATCCAAGTAAGAGGGCTGTCTAACCTAAGTATGGCTTACCAAGAAAAGTTTCCTTAAGGTTGTGACAGACCAACTGGAACTTAAAGGATAAAAAGGAACTTCTTGGAGAAGAAGGGAAAGAATCATGTTCCAGGAACTTAGAACAACCTTTGGGAAGACCCTGGGGCAGAAAACCCATAAACTTGATGACATTTTCCCCAAATCTCCCTCTATAGTCTCTAGTCTCTTACATCCCATACATCAAATGGCAAATCAAATACACCACAGGTCAAATACCACCTCACCCATGCAGGCGTCCAATATTTTTTTCTTTCTAGTACCTGGAAATATTCCAGCTGTTCTCCTGCTGTTTTGCTTTGTCCAGTAAGTTTGCATCTAAGCTGTCTTTCCACCACTCTGCTCGCCTGGGAATTCCTTAGGGGCAAGGTCCATGGACCTCTCATCTCTTCCTCTCTGGGGAATGTTCACTGTCAAACTTTGGGACCAGGAGACAGAGGTGGAAAGGACTTTGCTCTGTACACTGCTGCACCTTTGGAGAAGAAATTAAAATCAGTAATAACGGGATTGGGGGAAAATGCTGCAGAGTTAGAACAGCATACAATTTGGAATCAAACGTGTATCTGTGCCTAGAGATTCTAGCTGTGTGATTATGGGTAGGTGTCTTAACCTCTCAGAGCCGGGTTTTTTTTTTTCTTCCTGTAACAGGGCATTATACCACTTCCTCTGAAGGGTTGTTGTGGTACTTACTACATGTGATGTACCCAGTGAAGTACCCAGCACACAATAGGAGCTATGATCTCAATAATGCAAGTCAGTGGAGCTATTATCTCTTTTTTTCCTGATGGTATTTTAGATAGTTTAGCTCAGATTTTCCCTCCTCTACCTGCTAGTGGTATGGGGATCATCCAGTACTGAGTTGTTAAGCATTTATCTTAGGTGAAGGAAGAGAGCCAGGGTCTTTAAAGATGTGCGAGACGGAACTCAGGCAGCCTCCCCCACAATGTTTTTCATGCAGCTGAGCAAAACTGAAGCTATATAGAACAAAGGACACATTTCAGGAAGCCAGGATGCCTTCCTCATGGAAGTTCCCTGTTGGGAAAGAAATCTGAGCAAGCCAAGGGTTTGTAGTGGAGCAAGCTTTGGTGCCAGGCAAAACTCAACTGAAACAGTGTATTTTCCTATAGGCTAAGACTCTGGAGGACAGGGCTACATCTTTTCATTCTTGCATCTCAAAAGCTACCACTAAGCACATGTCTTATAAATAGTTATCAAATCGTTGATCCGGCCAGCCAGCTATTTACCCAGCCCTCTGCTTTCTTGTGAGCTCTGAAATTCTTCAACTGATTTTACATACACGAAATTCTCCAGTTATGGACTCCAACTTGGACTCCCAACCCCAACCACACACAACACAGGTGGGTTTTTCCACAGATCTGTTCTTCAGAGAGGGGCATGTAGATGAGGGGTAGTTGTTACATAGAGGCTAATAATCCAGGCACCAAAGTCAGACATCTCAATGTTAAATCACAGCCGTGCCACTTCTTAGCTCTGTGACCTTGGCTATGTCATTTCAGGTCACTGGATTTTCATTTCCCCAAGTGTACAAAGGAATAATAACAAATAGCTAATATATACTGGGTACTTACCATATGCCATGTGCTGAATGAGTACTTTACACATATTCATTATCAATGGTACCTACTTCATACAGCTGATATGCAAACTAGGTCAGTGCTCAGCATAGAGAGCAGCACACAGTCATTTGCTCAATAAATGCTACTTATTGCTGTTATTACTCTCCCACTGGGGCTTGAAGGCTTGTTTAAGCCTCATACCTAAGACAACTTCCCAGCCACTGCCATCTATCCCAAATAGGTGGACGGTCTTTCCAGTAGAGAATAAAAGCTCAACCACAAATCATGGGCATTAGTGTTCTGCACTTGTGAGGATATTGGGACCCACATTCTTAGCAACAGGTGTTATTACAGCAATTCTAAATACATTTACAAAAATTCCTTCTGGTCTAATGTGAGATAAATGCTGACTGTCATCCCTTTCCGCAGTGTCTGCTGCCCTTAGGGATTCACATGTTAAAACACTCACGTGCAAAAGCCATATCCTTACTCAAGAGGAGCTTTTGCTACAGTGGCTGTTTTTAGTAGCATAGTTGAATAGCGTTTCTATTGCTTATAAACACACCTGCCTCTGGCACATGCTAGAAAGATAACTGGAAGCGGAAGCCCCTCTCTCAATTTTGGAGCCCCCTCACATCAGGTACCATTCAGCTCTAATGATGAACCCCAGACCTGCTAAATTGCTCCTAACCCTTGTCATCTTCTATTGTGCATTACCACTTCCACTACATTGCAGCATTAATTTGATTTATGGCCCAGACACCCCACCCGAGGCCTGAGAAGATGGCTCCCCTCCGATCGCTTCCATCAGCAGTGTAAGTGGAAAGTAATAAAAACCCATACGTGGCTCAGACTTTCAATTTCAATTGGAAATTGAAACTGTGCAATATGATTAAAGTTTAATCTGCATCATCAATAAACATGTGTGCTAAAGGGTTGCTTCACCTCCTGGTCACAGGCATGGATTTGATGACAGCGTGTTTGCTGTCTCTTGTCTAAATGCTGTGTCTACTGAGGTTGCGCACACCAATATACACGCGTGAGCATGCAGGGAGTTGACGTTGTAAAAAAGATGAAAATAATCATATGGACATGATGAAAAGGTTGCTCATGCTCAGATGAAACTGGATTGAATCAACAGCTCTATAAGGATTTGCTTAGGTGCAATGGTTTTTTAAGGAGCACTAATATCCATGTATTCATTCATTCATTCATAAAGTACTTATTGCGTGCCTATGGTATGTCAGACCCTGTGCTGGATCCTGGGGTCATAATGGTGAGGGGGGAGAAACAGACACCTTTTCTGCTCTCACAGAGCTTACAGTAATGGTTAAGCAGAATGTCAATCAAAAAATTAGGCAATTAAAAGTAAAACTGCTCCCATGTTAAGTGCCTACATTAAGAAGCTTACAATGTTCTGAGTGCTACAAAGAGGGAAATGCGACCTATTCCGTGAGGTCTGGGAGAGCTTCCTGGAGGTGGTGATGATTGAGCTAAGGAGTGAGGTCTAAAGAGTGAGTCATGTGGGGTTCACTAGGCTGGGGGCAGATAGAGGGGTTGGGAGCAAGGACAGAGAGAATAATGATCCAGTCACAGGAGGCCATACAAAGGCTGGGAGGAAGAGGAAGCATGTCATATCTGAGGAAGGGGTTGAAGGAAGGGAGAGCAGCTAGAGCAGAGAGGGGAGGAGACTCAAGATGAGCCTTTAGAAAAGTCACACAGGACTTTGTAAGATGTCACCAAAGGACCTAGAGTTCTTTTTCTACGTGCAATAGGAAGCTACCAGCATGCTTAAGCAGAGACATTATATGATCCATTCAAAAGGCTGATGCACAAAGAAGGGAATGGGGAAACAAGAGTGGATGGGCAGAGACCAAGGAGGGGGCTGTGTCTGTGGTCCAGGGGAAAGGGAAGGATAACCTGGACTCAGTGAGGACGGTGGAGGTGCAAAGCAGACACACCTTCTACAGGGTAGAAGTCAATGCCTGCCCTTCAAACACATATTAAATCAGCTTATCTCATCTCCTGTCTCATAGCCTTTGCTCATCACTTTCATTCCCAGATTCCATGAAAGCAAGCCCTTCAATACACATTTAGGCAACTCTGACTTCTGCTTCCAAACTTGCCTGCATCTTTACCCCATCCTTACCTATGTCCATCCTCCAGTGGATAAAAGTTAGGCACATTTGCTTTGGCTTCCAAACTTTTGCACACACTGTTCCTTCTTCCAAGAATACCCTGTCCCCATCCCCTTCATCCAGCTACCTTGTATTCAGTTTCCACATCTTTGCTCAGTTTTTCCTTTGAGAATTATTCTCTGACCCTCTCTAAACAGCTTGCTTAGAGACCAGGTATCACAACACCCATAACAGCCTGCTTAGTTGGATCTTAGCAATCAGTAGACTGGAAAAACCTCAAAGAGAAGATGAGGCCTTGTTTCCCATTACATCCCTCAGGATCCTGTACAATGCCTGGCACACAAGAAGAACTCAATAAATATGTGTCGGATGATTGAAGAGCTCTCCTTTCTTTCTAATGCCAACCCCTCCCCTCATGCTGTCAATCCTAACGCTTGCTACTTCAGCAAGATCTTGTTTATCAATTGTTTCTTCTTTCTTGTATATATTCAAGCTCACCCTCTTAACTAGATCCTTGCTTATAAGAAATTTCCCATCCTAAAGAGCACCTTCATTCAAACCTAGCTTTTCCCAAGGGTAGAACCTACCCATAAGTTTCTACTGTTCAGTCAAGCTTCTAGAAAATATAGTCTACACACTCTTTCTATTCTTCACACCTTAATTCCTTTACCATCTAGCTGCCATTCCTACAGTTCCCCCAAGATAGCTCTAGAGAGCCTTGGAGACCTCCCAATGCCAAGTTCAGTGGTCACTGTTTAGCTTTTGTTCTATTTGACACCTCAGCAATATTTGATGCTGTTGAACTACCTGCCTTCTGCTTGAAAATCTCCTATTCCTTGATTTTTATGGTAACATTTCCTGGCTCGTCACTTACAACATTGGCTGTGATTTTTCATTTATTATCCTTTAGTGAATTTCAGGGGTTTTCATGCCATTTCACAGATGAATAAACTAAACATACAATAAGCCATGTGATCATGAACAAGTCTTCATCTGTTGGAGACAGTAAAGTACTTTTGAGTGAAATACTGTCATATCTTGGAACTGCTTTAAAATACTACATATGTGGGATGCCTGGGTGGTCAGCAGTTGAGTGTCTGCCTTCAGCTCAGGGCGTGATCTCGGTCTGGGATTGAGTCCTGCATAGGGCTCCCTGCGAGGAGCCTGCTTCTCCCTCTGCCTGTGTTTCTGCCTCTCTCTATGTCTCTTATGAATAAATAAATAAAATCTTTTAAAAAATAAAATACTACAGATGTAATCAAATATTATTAGTGTAATTAAAGAGGTAAGTATAAATAAAAAATAAAATAGTTATATGATTCACCACCATGATTCCATTTTATGAAGACCCCTTTGGAGTCCTAAAACCAAAGGTCTTTCTTACCACAAAGATCAACATACTTCAGGTGATGGTCTTGGTCTGACCAAAGGTTCATAGTGTTTTCTGCCTTACATAAGGGAGACAAGGGGTCATGGTGTGTATGTTCTGATAGAGGAAACATGTAACATGAACATGTTGCCAGGAGACCTGAGTTCAACATCTTACCCTGCCAGGATCCACTTGTAGGACCCTGAATGGCATATTTATCCATGCCTAGGTGAGTCTTAATATATACGTAAACATACTTTAGAAAAATAGACTTTCCCAAGGGAAATCAAGTTTGGATTTCTCAAAGCTTAGAAATTATAACTATCAAGAAATCTGATGTTTTGTTATTTGTAAAAAAAGGCAGTGACTTGAGTAAGTCAGTTCCCTGCTCCATGACTACTAGCTAGGTGAACTTTGACAAGTTATGGGGAGCTTCTGAGTCAATCTCTATATATTCCAAAATAGAAGATCAATTCCTTACCCTGCAGGGTTATGGAGTAGATTGAAATGTGGAAACATCTGGAACATGGTAGACAGCTCCAATTTCTAACTGGGGGGTGGTGGCCAAATAGGAGGCAGGGAGCACTACTGGCCCTCCAGAAGAACCTTAGATCCATCCCTCTCCCCATTTCCTGTGCATCTCACTCACTCAGCATGATTTGCAGTTGGTGGCAAATTCAGCCCTGGGACCAGAGATCTGAGACTGGTGATAAAACCGTCAGCCAAGATTTGCTACATCTTTTTTTCCGCCCCCTAGTCTCCCATTAAAAATGATTTGTCGTTAGGGCGAAACATGGGAAAACAAACGTGATTAAAATTTTCCCATATTAAATACCTGCGTGGCAATGGCAGGCCTGAGCTGAGCTCTCTGAAAAGGCTTTGATTCATCCATCTGGGGGGGAGGGGGTGGTGAGCAGCTGGCAGCATCAGGAAGCAGAGGAAGAGTCTGGGTTTTTTCTCTGCTGCCTTATACACATCCGCACATCTTCTTCCATCTGGTTGACTTCATCCCATTGGCTAGTCAAACACAGGTACAGCTACTTGTGTTGTAAGTCCCCCCCCCCCCCCCAGCACATGCTAGAAGCCAGTGAAAATTCCAACTAGAAAAACTGCCTTCATCCTAGGCTTCGGTGAAGACTCACAAATAAATTTCCAAGGAAAATTAAATACACACACACACACACACACAGAGGTATAGCTAATCAGGGATTAAATATGTTTGGGGCAGGGATGGGTATTACCGTAGCATTGGGAAGGTGGAAGAGGTAGGGAGGGAGTACGTGCTCTACTCTCCTACTCTGCCTTCTCCGAGGTGAAAAAAATCTCTTGCAACTTTCAGAAATGTGATAGATCTGTCAAAAATCCATGAGGTCAGTTACACAGGTTATAAAACTCACTTCACAGCTTTTATATCTCTCAGAAACCTCTTGCTTCCTTAAGGTCTCTATGTGGTAGATCAATTGCAAAATCACCCACAATTCTTCACCCCTCCCTGAATCCATGCCCCTTTGCAATATGGCTTTGCAATTCCTCTCACTGAGAGGCAGAGATTCTTCCCAAACTTTGATATGGCATGGTCTTGCAACTTGATTTGGCTAACTGAATGCAACAGAAATGAGTATGTACTGGTTCCAAGGTTAGAGCTCAAGAGATCTTGCACACTTCATTTTCTCTCTTGTAACAAGTTTAGGTTACTCTACTGGGTGATTCAAGATACATGACCCAGGTACCACCCATCAGTTACTCCATCCAATAACCAGCTAACTTCTAGATATGTGAATAGGCCATCCTAGACCAACTAGTAAGCCTACAGCCAAACACCATCCAGTCACAGATTGATGAATAAACCCGGCTGAGATCAATGTTTCTTGTCCTAGATCAGTAGAACTGCCCAGCTGACCCACAGACTAGCAAAAATAAATATTTATCATTTGAAGTCACTGGTATTTGAGGTGGTTTGTTGTGCAGTAAAACTAACTGATATGAAGTCCATATGTGTTGTGACATGCCATGATCATCTTCATAACATGTGTCTCCCCAACTGCTCCAGAAGTAATTTGAACTAATCAGGCCCCAAAATTGAAAAGGATGTTGTTGTTTGTAGAATGTGGTAAGAACCTTGGTTAAAGTGAAAAGCCCTCCCTCTGGGCTCAGACAACAGCAATTCTTTCTTAAACAGGCTAAAGTTTTCAGTTACTCAGGGACCAATAAAGAGATAAGCCCTTGTCTCACCAAAGCCACCTGAGCATGATCCATGGGGCTTCTATTATCTCAGTCAAGGCACAATTTACTAAACTGGTTTCTTCTCGCAGTGATTATAATATGGTTGATTGATAAGAAATTTGGGGTAATAAGAGAAAGAACAAAAAGTATATTTTAGTCATGTTCACCATTCTCCAAGCTTTCCTTTCCCTCACTTGATCACCAAAGATGGGGAGGGTTGATCAGGATTAGCCAGGCCAACATTAGCAAGCTGCCCTTCCACCCACTCTTTCTTTTTTCATGAAATTGGAGAGAAGATACTACTTTCTCCCTTTTAGGGAGGGACACTTCCCTCATCCCCTTGGAATCCAAGGGAGAATGAAAGTGAAACCCAGAGGAAAGGCTCTCTATGCTGGTCTAGAATGGGGAAGGAAATTATCCACATGGGCTCCAGCACATAAGAGTATAAATGGTGGTTTGAGAGTAGGATCCACATGTTCTCCTAATGGCATATATGCTTTTAATATACCCCTTCCACACCTGCTCCAACTCCATTTCCTCCATTGAGGAAATGCCTCTCCCAGAGGACCAACATGACTGAGATTCCGTGGAAGGATAAGGGAAGGAGTGTAGGAGAAGTTCTTGACTCAAAAGAAACTAAAGTAGAATGGGCTACTGATGACATGACACTAATTATAGGAAAGATGGAAAGGGCATCTGCGATGTAGAAGGCTTGGAGTTGTAGATGAAACTGCATTTTTTAGTATTCCCATGGAAACACTAGGATGTAACAAGAGTGTCTGAGATAGGGCTGTCTTTGACATGATGATTATCAGTCATAAACTGATCACAAAATGGGGATCTGAAAACATAAGGGAAAATGCTTAAATTGTATCCTTAAACATAAATCTTTTCTCCTCAAATCCACCTCTAATTCCCCAACTCTTAACATTGTCAGAATTATTATTACAAGGCCATTTCTCCATATTCTGGCCCCTGCTTACTCTCACCAACCCTGTTTCCTAATACTCCCCTTCTTACACCTTACCTTCCAGCAATTATTCCACCAAGGTGAAGTGGGTTAATTCCTCTCTCTGGGTTTGTACAGATACCTTGTCTCGATCTGGGACCTTCTTGTTCCTTATGTCTTCTTAGATAACTAATTCTTTTACTCATCCTTCCTAGATAACTCCTCCTCATCCTTCATGTCTCAGCTGAGATGTCCTCTTCTCCTAGAACTTGTGTCAAGGGACCCTTAGATGGTCATGTTTCAGCAGGTGGAGAATTCCTGGGCATTTTATATGTGCCATTGCTTCCTTTCCTTGAAGACACAAAACTGGATAAATTGTCACTTGGGGATCATAGTACCATAAGGCTTGGGCCATTTCATGCCCATGAGATAATTTCTATGAGTTACAACAAGGGAAGAAACAAAACCATGACTCAAATTCATCTTGCTTTAGGTCATAAAATAAATTATATATGCTTACTATCACAGTATATAGGAAGCCTGTTCCTCAGTGACCAAATGTAAATAAAAATTATAATTGGATGTCATCACTGTCAATTGCTCTGGCTACACAGTGGAGGGAAGGTCACTCCTCCTAAGGAAAGAATAATGAAGTAGTGACCAGGCAGTAGTCAAGGATGAATCTTGTTCTGTCCTCTTTCCCTAAGACTGAGGCAGGAGAAGGGAGATGGACGTGCTTTCGTTTCAGTTAGATCTTTGAAATCACTAAGGAAGAGCCTCATGAGCAGAGAGTTGAAAAACCAATGGGGTAAAATCCGATTATTTCTTTATGGTACCTTGAGTAGACAGTAAAGACATTTCTTGGGGGGAAAAAGGTTGTACTGGTTGATTTCTTTTTCTTGGAGTTGTGAAGCTTTCCCTGACTACTTAATAAAAAGAAGCAACTAGTGAATGACAACTGACAAGAAGACAGGCAATCCAACCAGTTGAGTAAGTTTACCCCTAGCATAGATTTTTTTAATCCTGCTAAGAATAGGTTTGAGGTTCCTCCTCTATCCCCCACAGACCTTGTGGAGGGTAGAGGCAGACCCCACAGTCTTTTTCTATTCCCTCTCCTCACTATCAGACTATGAGCTTCTTGAGGGCATGGGCCATGTCTTATTCACATCAGTATTTGTTGGTCCTCAGAACTTATGGAAATGTTAACCTGTGAGTCAGGCCCACACTCATGGGTCAGTTCAGTATTCCTTCAGCTTCCCTAGAGCTAAGCAACAAGAGAGGATCTCACCACCAGTTTGGTTCAGACCAGCATCCCCAGATCCATCAATTACCAGCTTTGGTCTCACCAATTCAATTTACTGAGGCAAATGGCCCTTGACTCCATCAGCTTGTATATTTTCTAGTGAGTATATGACCCCACTGGCAGTTCATCTGCCTTAGGTATCCAAGAATCGAATGGGTATCAAATCTCAGTGCTGTAACTTATTTGGCAAAGTTACTTATCTTTTATGTTTCAGTTTTTCATCTATAACATGGGGATAATCATAGCACCTCCTCTACAGGGTAGCTGTAAAGAATTAAAGAGAAAAAATATACATATACAGTTTTTGAGGTATATGGTAGACCTATATGAGTGCTTGCTATGATGATAAGGATAATGATCACATGGAAGATGGCATCATAAATGATACAATGATACTTCACCTGTTCCATTCTTGGAGAGTGTTGATTGCCTGGGAAATAGTCCAAACAAGATGAAGAATGGATATGGACCCAGTATATATCTGATACCCAATACTGACTTAAACATAATTAGCATCCTTTGGGCAGGCTGACATGGTGTTTCTGTGTCCCTGTTTATGTTCCTTCCCCCTTGTCTTTTAGTATTTTTATCAGCTGGTAATTTGCTATGCACAAACTTTTCCTATTGACAGGAAAGTCAGAGAAAGTGCAATCCTACAGCTCAGATATTAGTTCAGTTGCTCTGAGTCTTGGTGGTGTGATTGATGGGAGTTTTACTGCAAATATAAAAATCTGCATTCCTTTCTTCCTGCTTTGGCACATCAATGTTTTGGTCTTGCACAACACGTCCTGGAGCACTGATGATAATAGAGCTCTAATGTGCTTGATGGCTCTGCATCAAAGCCAGTCAATGCACCACTGGCATCGACTTGGATGACAGAAATGACTGGATTAACGACACTCAGACACCCACTACCCAGCAAGGACAGAGAAAAGTCCCAGAACCAGAAATAGAGAGTATATGCCAATACAACACCAATTCCACCAACATTTATTGAGCACCTACAGGGATGAAGCTTAAGCCAGCATATCTCCTAGTGCATGAGTAGGTGAAATAAATTATTGTTGGATGAATGAATGGATGGATTAATGGAAGTCTGTATACTACAAATCCATGATGCTTCCTCTTTTGGAAACTGAATTTTCAAAAAGCAATCAAACGCAAAGGAAATTAGCTAGAAGAGATAATATATGGCAAAACCCCAAAGATGTTAGTCCAGCTGTTGCAAATGTGACAAATGCACAAATCCAGGGGGAGGGCGTAATGACTTGGATGCCAGAGAAGGAAATCCACAGACTTAGCTCAGTTTCAAAGAGAAAGTGTTTGATAATCAGCCACAGGTATAAGTTGGATCATGCAGAGATGGTGAGGATGGCCTTTGTGCTTCAGAAACCTTGATGTAATTCTTCTCAGGGGTGGCAGGATTATTGTGGGGTGGGTTTAGTCTTTAGAAGGGGAGATAAAAAGAATCTAGGCTCAGCACCTAGAGGTCCTGTTGGTCTTTCTCACTGACTATCTCCACTAGCTAGCACAGTGCCTGGCACATGGAGGATACTCAAAATATAGTTGAGTGGATGAATGAAGACATCTATAAAGCATATTACCTATCTCTATTAGGATGTAACATGTTACCTTCATTGTCAAGAAAGAAACAGTATATAATTTACATGTAGTGTATCTGATCTGCATTACTTCCATGGTTCTAGAAGACAATATTTCATCTGTATTATTTAGTCTATAATCTATGAACTAGATACCATAATGCAGAGGAGATAACATTGTATGGGCAATAAGAAGACAGAGAAATGCCTTCAGACCTGGGGAAATTAGGAAGGATTTATGAAAGAGGAGACATCTAACACAGTCTTTTAAAGCAGAGCCAGAATCTAGACTGCCAGGACATTGCAAAATCCAGTCTGAAGAAACAACAAGAGAAAAATTTCAGCAAAACACAAATAAAGAGAAGTGTTTCTCCAAATGTATCCTAAGGAACCATTTACACAAAACCACCTGGGAATCACCATCCCTAGCCTACTGCTTCAGGATCTCTGTTGGTAAGAATGAGGAATCTAAATTCTAACAGACTCTCTATGTTATTCTTATGAGCTACATTTTGGAAACAATTTCCAGAAGCACCAAGCTCACCATTTCATTTCATCCTCTCAACTATAAAAACAGGTAGGTTAAATCTTCAATTTATAACTAGGGATATTGAGGTTCAGGGAGGTGATGTGACTTGCCTGATGTCACTCAGCCCATAGGTCGAAGAGTTACAATTCAAACACAGAACATAAGACATTGAACCTTCAGTCTTACCCACCATTAGCCACAGCCCCTTTGAATGCAAGACTACAGGACAAGGTGTGTGGCAGGTGGCTATAGGAAGTGACTTTGTTCTGATAATAATAGTAGTAGAGATCGATAAAGACAATGATACTGTTTTATATCTCTTAAAAGAATGAGAGAACACACCACCACTCTGGCTGCAGCAGACTTTATCAGGAGGCTCTGATTAATGAGCAAAGCACTGGACTCTGCTTCCTAATAGATGCCTGTTATATCACCAGGAGATTTCCATCTCAGCAACACAATGCTATAGTGTGCTCAGGCAGCCCTGCATTTGATCAGCCTCATCTCTGTTTTTAAATAAAAAGGTCAAAAAGTACATGCATCCAGTAGAGAAACCAGAGATCGGAAGATGAAGTTAAAGCAAATGTTACATAATTATTGGGGTTTAGCTCAGCACTGGAATGTAAACTGTGCAGCTGGACATTTCATTTAGGTCAGCTAGACTGGGAAGGTTAAAACATCTGAGGTCAAAGGTCCAAGGCCATGGGTCCAACTGACCAAGGGAGCCAACCTTCCTTACTGTTTGAAAGCCTCACTTGCCTTCCAACCCTATCTAGCTACCCGAAAAATCCATGGAGGGGAGACCTCCTCAGATTTGGTGATTCGGAGGTCCAGCCTGCTCCCTCTTTTCCTCTTACTCCCTAATCTCATGTCAACTTCTGAAGGACTTCTCTCACCACCCACTGGGAATGGCATGGCCTCATCCTTCCTTCCTGGGCTTCTACACCTCCTTCCTTTCCTTTGCCTTTGTCTTTTTTCATGACTCAGTGATACCCAATATAATACTATCTCCCTATTTGTTCTTTTGTTTATTGCCTTTCTCTCTCCACTAGACTATAAGCTCTACGAGGCTAGACACCTTTGTTCTCCATTCCCCAACATCCAGGGTTGTGCCTGCCACACTGTAGGCACTGCATAATTGTTGGGCCAAAGAACAATATGTTGGCACAAAAGTGTCCTCTAACTCTGAGGAGCAACTTCACTCTCAGTTCTAACTGCCTTTGCTTGGTGATATCACTTAAAAATAAAACCTTTGTTTCTAGTTAAAATTCTCAAAAGCTTTTTTTTCCTCATCATCCCTAGAATAACACATAAATGTTGTGAGGTGGTTTGGGCCAAGCCCACTCTGGACCATCCAGTGCCCCTTTCTGTCATGCATTTGCATATCATACATTCTTTAGGGGGACAGTAGTGTCTGCTTCCCCCCACTTTCGGTTCTTTCTATATGCACCCTCTCATCCTGAAACCCCTTTTTCTTCCTCCTTCCTTGCCGGGTTAGTTTCTGCGCATGCTTCCCCTCTCAGCTTGCACTTCCTAGGGTGGCCTTTCCTGAATTCTCAGGCTCAGCTAGCTTCCTTTCCTACATTTCTCCATAGCATCCTGTCTTTCCACCTTCTGCCACATGTAAACATTTGAACATTTGTTCAGTGTTTGTCTTCCTTGTAGACTCCACTTCATGAACTCCACCAAGGCGGGGATGGTCTCTGATCCTGACATCAGAGTTCCCAGCATTTAGCACACTTCAGGAGTCAGTGCTCAATAAATATTGGCTTTATGAGTGAATGCATGCACACATGAATAGCAGAGCCCAGGAATTATCTCCTACTGCAATTACCTCCAAACACAAGACAAACAGACATCTCCATCCCCTGAGATGGTGTTTGAGGACCCATGGGTGATTTCCAGTCTCAGTGTTGGCAGCAGAGCCTCACTCATTGCCTTCTCCAGGTCCAGCCCCTTACTGTGCAGATTAATATTCTTTGGATTACCAAAGATCACCCTACCAGTTGAGGTCATTACCAAGTCCACACCATAAATGGCGAAGACATTAGAGACCTGGATCTTTTGCAAATGTATTATTTAAGCCTCTAGCTAAGGTGAAAAAATTGCAACTAACTCAGCTAGCAAAATTTGAAGCAATCTAGAGAATTGTGCTGAAATTGCAAGTGGGAGGCCAAGGAGAAGAGGCCAAGGGGAAGAGGCCATGCTCACTTTATATCCATAGAGAATCCAGAGCAGGTCTGGAAACCACAGGGGAGGAGGGGAGGAGCTGAGTAGGAGAGAAAAACACATGGAGACCTTTTATCGCTTTTGTTTAACTCCAATTACAAAAATCATAAACACATGCAAAAATCTCCCATAATTAACCACCCAGAGATAACAACTTTTAATATTTAGCTGCATGCCCTTTTGGTACTGAAAAAGATGGGCTGGAGGCTGCACTTATATTTAATAGCCAGCCTTCTTCACTTAGCAATGCAACACGATTATATTCCAATGGGAGGCAGATGGCATTGGTTAAAAACATAGACTTTGTAATCAGAGAGACCCTCATTTTACTCTTGCTGAACCACATAGTATTTTGTTCTTTTGGCAAAATGCTTAAACCTTAATTTCCTCATTTACAAACTGGGGGTGGGGAGTGGAATAGATCTCTGTGCCGAGAAAATTAAATCAAGTAAGATATGTAAGTTATTAACACCGAGCCTGTTGCATAATAGATGTTTGACTTGCTATCATTATTATTGGTATAACATCAGTAAGTACTTCTACCCAACATCATGTCTGATGGCCAAAAGTGTTAAAGTGAATGGATTTGTTTACCCAATCCCCTACTGTTGGACATATACACTGTTGTTATTTTTCTTTTCTGTTGGGTGGGGTTTGGGGATAAGTAGCCATGCAAGGGTCCCCAGGAGAAAAGAGAGCACAAGAAGAATGGATACTTCCAGAAAATGTCCTGCTGCCAACGGTGGCAGTACCAATGACACGTGAGTTCCCAAGAAGGAAGGAAGAGGAGAAGTGGGGAGGACAGGTGGGACCATTCAAAGGAGGACAAACAACTGTTTTTACACTAACTGACCTAATTGTTTCACTGGATTGGAGACAAAGAGTGATGGAACAGCCCACAGCAGCTAGAATGATACTGTAAAATATAACTCAGACATACTTTCTCCCTTAAAACAAATCCATTCCCTTTATCTTCACCGCCAAAGTCCAGGATGAAAACCTAGCATCTGTCTCCTCTGATGATCTCTCTTATCACTCTCCCCCCTTTGCTCACGCTAGTCTGACCATGCTGGGTTCCTTGCTAGTCTTCAAAATTGCAATGCTCAATCCTGCCTGAGGATCTTTGCACTTGCTGTTGCTTCTGCCTGGAATCCTCTCCCCCAGATCTTTGCATAATACACTATTCATGAGGAAGGTCATTGTACCCTCCTCTGAAAGGTCTTCCCTGTCCACCCCATCTCAAAGAGCTCCCCTCTGTACCACTACCACTCCATCACTCTAAAACCCCTTTCATGTTCTGTTTTCTTCTACATTTCCTTCTACATGGAAGTATACATGCCTTTGTTTATTGTCAGTCTTTCCTACTGAAGCATAAGCTATGTATGGTGGAGCAGGGGCTTCTTGTTCATTAAGTATTCCTGGTGTCTAGAACAGTGCCTGCAAAAGAGTTGGTGCTCATTATTTATCTTTAGAATGAATGAATGAATGAATGTCTAAACTGGCTTAAGGTCCCGGGACCAACATTGTCTATAAAGTAAAATAAGTTGACACATTTCTGGTCCTCAATATACCAGAATAGTTAAAGGCAGAGATTGAAGCATTTGTTGGTATGCTGGCTACATACATCACTTCTTGGTTTGGGACCTTGGGGAAATTATATGACCTCTGTATGCCTCAATCTCTCATATATAAAATGAAAATGACTGTGACACTGACCTTATAGGTTGCTGTAAGAATCATATAAGAATTAAGTGTAAGTAAGTTGCTTAGCAGAGTGTCTGGTACTTAAGCCCTCAAGGAAAGTTGTTTCTTATTATTCATCAATTAATTCATTAAATCATTCTCTCTCTTAGGTCTTTCAGTCATCTATTCATTCAAATATTCACCCACAGAGTTAATATTATGAAAATGTCCATCTACCAAAAGCCATCTATAGATTCAATGCAACTCCTATGGAAAATTCCAATAGCGTTTTTTCACAGATGCAGAAAAAAACAATCCTAAAATTTATACAGAACCACAGAAGACTCCAAATAGGCAAAACAATCTTGAGAAAGAACAAAGCTTCACATTTCCTGATTTCAAACTGTAATTACAAAGGTATAGTAATCAAAACAGCATGGTACTGGCATAAAAACAGACATAAGCCAATGGAACAGAATGAAGAGCCCAGAAATAAACCAACACAGTTAACTAATATTTGACAAGGGAGCCAAAAATACTCAGTGAGGAAAGGATAGTCTCTTCAGTAAATGGTGCTGGGAAAATTGCATATTCACATGCAAAAGAATGGAACTGGACCCCTAAGCTAAACCACTAACAAAAAATTAACTCAAAATGGATTAAGGACTTAAATGTAAAGGAATTGGAATCATAAAACTCTCAGGAGAAAACATAAGAGAAAAATCCTTTGACATTAGTCTTGGCAAGAGTTTTTTTTTTGATAGGACACCAAAAGCACAGCAACAAAAGCAAAAATCTGTAAGTGGGACACATCAAACTTAAAAGATTCTCACAGCAAGAACAATAACCAACAAAATGAAAAGGCAACTTTCAGAATGGAAGAAAATATTTGCAAACCATAGATCTGTTAAGGGGTTAATACCCAAAATATATAAGGAACTCATATGACTCAATGGCAAATAATAATAATTAATAATAATAATAAGCTGATTAAAATGGGCAGAAGACCTGGATAGACATTTATACAAAAAAGACATACAAATGTCCAACAAGTACATGAAAATGTGCTCAACACCACTAATCATTCAGGGAAATAGAAATCAAAACTACAGTGAGATGTCACTTCACACCTGTTACAATGGCTATTATTATCAAAAAGACAAGAGATAACAAATGCTGGCAAGAATTAGAGAAAAGGGAACCCTTGTGCACTGTTGGTGGCAATGGAAATTGGTTCAGCCACTGGGGAAAACAATACGGAGGTTCCTCGAAAAATTAAAAATAGAACTACCATATGTTTTAGCAATCCCATTTCTGGATATCTATCTCAAGGAAATAAATCTTGAAGAGATATCTGTACCCCTCATGTTCACTCCAGCATTATTCATAACAGCCAAGATATGGAAACTCCCTACATGTCTGTTGATGGATAAATGGATAAAGAAAATGTAGGGGTGCCTGGGTGGCTCAGGTGGGTCCAGTGTTGACATCTGACCCTTGATTTTGGTTCAGACCATGATCCCAGGATCATAGGATTGGGCCCGTTATGGGCTCCACACTGGGTGTGGAGACTGCTTGAGGTTTCCTCTGTTCTTTTACCTCTGCCCCTACCCTACTCCCCTGCTCAAGTTCCCTCTTCCGAAAGAAAGAAAGAAAGAAAGAAAGAAAGAAAGAAAGAAAGAAAGAAAGAAAGAAAGAAAGAAAGAAAGAAGAAAATGTAGTATAAATATAGGATGGAAAATTATTCAGCCACACAAAAAGGAAATCCAGCCATTCATAACAATGGATGGATCTTGAGGGCATTATACTAAGTGACATAAGTCAGACAAAAAAAGACAAATACAATATGATGTCACTTTTATGTGAATCTAAGCAAGCAGAAGGCAGAAACAAAGACCAGATTGATAGTTGCCAGGAGTTGGGGGTGGAGAAAATGGGGAGACGTTGGTCAAAGGATACAAACTTCCAACTATAAGGTATGTAAGTTCTAGGGAATCCAATGCACAGCATGCTGATTATAACAAATGATATCATATTATATACTTGAAAGTTGCTGAGAGAGTACATCTTAAATGTCCTCATCACCATCACAACAACCAAAAAAAAAAGGTAATAATATAAAATGAAGGATGTGCTAACCTTATTGTGATGATCATTTTATAATATATTGATGTATCAAATCATCACACTGTGATGCCAATATTATGTCAACTATATCTCAATAAAGGTGGGGGGAAATAAATATTATTCATCCATTTATTTCTTCATTTTTCAGTGATTTTCTCATTCTCTCACAGTTCATGCTTCTATCCATCCATTGAATCTATTCGCCCCCACATGTCCATCTATCCATCTGTGACTTAAACAAACATTTACCAAACTTACTATGAAGGATGCTGAGGCATCGGTGGGAAGATAAGAAGCATGAGATTATAACAGCACTGGCATGTTTAGATACCCTGTGGAAACCGGTCCAGTTATGCCTGGGGGCCCACCCAAGGATGTGCCCCTGTGCCCACACCCTCCACACCTCCTCCGTCCAGCTCAGGGACACGGGCCCCAAACCCAGTGTCCATTCCTCCAGCTCCCTGCAGCCTGGGGTCTCCTTCCCTCTCTTAGCCACTGTGTAGTTTGCAAACAGCTAATTCCTTCTGAGCCAAGGAAGCACACTTTGCCCCAGCCCGACACCCTGCTAAAATCTCTTCCTCTACCTCATACTGGGATGGCTCCGTTCCCCCAGGTGCCCAAGACACCCAATGCTGCAGCAACTTGCACCATCCCCTAATCTAGCTGTTACTCAGATTTTAAACGTCCCAGAGGGATCCCAGCCATGGGCTGGCAGGAGACTATGATGTGAGTGGGATTAGACAATCAGATTTTCCTTCTTAGCAATTTGAACCAAGAGAAGAAGATAGTTTCTAGGGAGTTGCGGGCACTAGAACTTAGAAAATCATGGTGACTCATGGGCCACTGTGAAGACTGAAGCCAAGAGCACCTGGGTGGTTCAGGTCATTATCTCAGGGTCCTGGGATTGAGCCCCAGGTCATTCAGGCTCCCTGATCAGTGGGAAGTCTGCTTCTTCCTCTCTTCCTGCCCTTCCCCCCAACTTGTGCACTCACTCTTCTCTTTCTGTCTCTCTCAAATAAAATCTTAAAAAAAAAAAAAGACTGAAGCCATATGGAAACAAAAGGAAGATGGCAGAGTCGCCCAAAAGCAATGTAAAAAATACAATAATAACATATTAATAATGGTAACAATAACAAGAGCTAACAGTTCTTGAGCAGAGAGCATGTGCTAAGCCTGGCACAATCATTAACCCACTGAATACTTGGCACAGACCTACAGGCAGCATCAGCCCCTGTTAAGACTGAGGCAGAGAGAAGTCACTCAGCCGACCATCTCCAGCAAGCAACTGGAGAAATCTGTTCTGGAAATCTGGAGTGACCACCATCATCCTCTTAGTTGCTCATATTCTCCTTGCCTTTCCTGAGGCCCCACTGGACTGCTTTCTCTCGAATCCCATGAGACCTTTCTGCATCTTACTGCAAAGCCACAATTGTCCCTGAGTTGGCTGGAGTAGGTTTCTCTTGACTCCAAAGGGAACCTAACTGAAGCCCCTGGCCTTACCTGTGATTTAAATGTGCCTCTGGCCAGGGATTGGATTTCCTTAAGAACAATGCACATGCCCATCATTCTGATCGATTGCCTGGAAATTTGAAAAGGTGGGTTCACACATTTTTCAAGGAGTTAAGGAGGATGCATGAAGATTAATTATACTTAATCCATTATCAATAATTTAATATGCATACCCTGTCCATGATGGTTTCCCTATTTAGATGCCACCTTTGCTTAATTTTATGTAAAAGAAATTTTACCAGAACTCCCACACTTTCACTTGTGACCTGATACTTGTGACAACATAACCCAATTTCCCAGAAAAGATCCTAAACTTCAAGGGCTTGAATTTTCCTACCACTTAAACTTGCAGGGAACTAATGCTTGCTTTATTAAGGAGAGACTTTTTTTTTTTTTAAATCATAGGTAACTAATTTTTTGAAAATTAGCATTCTTCAAAGTACAGTTAATACAAATGACAGCAAACATAATTGAATCTCTCTCCAATGATTTAGAAGGTATTTCTGAATGCCACTCCCCTTTATTCAAGACCATTAAAAAAATCTGGATAATAAAATTAAACCCTTACCTTTGCTTGTTGGAGATTTCCAGGTATTACATGGTTGCAGGACTAAGTCAAACATAAATATCACATCTGGTTTCTTGGGCTGTTTATCAGAATCATTTGTGTCACCATGACTGATGTGAGAAGATACTCAGCTTTTTTGACTGGGGTCAGTCTGCTGACTCCACCTGCACCAAACTGGTTATACGCCTAGATTGACTCCCTTAGAAGCTGGATATTAGCTCTGAATTCCAAGGTGGTTGAGAAAACTAGGGAGTTTTCATGTTTGAGAGATAACAATTCTCATCTAGCTAGAGTTGTTTTGAGAATTTGCAATTTATACGCCATGTGTGTAATCCAGCGTCATGTGCTTAGTATGTGATCAAGAAATGGTAAGTGTTAATAAATTGACAAATACCTGAGCACTTGAGAGGAGCCAAAAATCTATTATTCTTCTGGGTGTCTCCAAAATATTCCAACTTGTATTTGTTTTCATAGCAGATGGAAGACCTGTTCTACTCTGTGATGTTCCCCTTCAGAGAACAAGTCAAGTCCCTTTTAGTAGAGGAATATCCAGAAAGAAGCAAAAGGAATGCAGGAGGGTTGAAGTCCTAGGCTCAAGAAAGCTTTGGTGTCATGAAAATTCACGGCAAAGGACTTGGATTTGTGTCCCTAATCTGTGAAGCCAGCCCTGCTGGACATGGTTCAATAGTGTGTAATGATTTAATGGAATCCACATCTCTTTCTTAAACTTCTACCTACTGGCTTATTTGTTTCCTCTTTGATTCAGCAAAAGTATACCAGGCACCTCCCATGACCCTGCAGCTCTTTTTGGTGCTGAGGAGACGACAGGAACTGAATCAGACCAGAATGTGCCTCCACAAAAGGTTCTAAAGGAGAAGGGCACAGTGAGCCCAGAATATGTGATGACTTTATCCATTCTTACATATCCAGAATATGTAAAGTGGAGGAGGTTCAGAGAAGGCTTCCTGAAAAAAGTGACATTTAAGCTGAGACCTAGAGGATGAGAAAGAGTTAGCCTCCTAGTTTTTCCTGGAAGAACAGCAGAGAAAAGGTTTGTACTTTGCAAATATTTGAAGCCAGCTCTCTGACCTCACTTCCTATTACTTACCTATTTCCTCACCCTTCTCCGGCCACTCTGGTCCACCCTGTGGAGTTCTAGTCTCCAAAGTAACATTCTTTTTCTGAAGACAACATAATTCTAGGCTCTTATACCACTCTGAATGACCCACTATCAACAGGTTCCATTTGACCTAAACTTCTTAAAAGGATGATGCCTCATTAATTTCTCCTTAGCCATTATGCTACATGGACTAGTGATAAGAAGTTATACCTTGAAGGCAACAATAAGATTGGAATCTCCTTGTGTCCCCAAATCAAGAATGTGTTTCTTTTCCTCATTTGTTTGGAAATGTTCCTAGGACTCCAACAATGTGCTGACCAATGTCCCAGACACTAGGAGTTTCTGCAAGTGGGGTTCCCCAGGAATCAGACACAAAGTAAAGAATGCAAACAGATTACTGGAGAGTTCACAGATGAAGGGGAAAGTTGGAAGCTAGATTGGGCAGGAAGAGGCATTAGATTCCAGCACAGATCTAACAAGTCTCTATAAGCCCAACAGGAGACTTTGGAACAAAGATTGGTAAAAACAATCTGGAAAAAGAAGAACAAAGTTGAAGGCTTCCCACTTCTTGATTTCAAAACTTACCAACAAGTCACAGTGACTAAAACCCATAGAATAGTAGAAAATATCTGCAAATGATCATTTGCAAATCTCATAAGGGTCTAGTATCTAAATATATAAATAACTTCTACAACTCAATAATACCAACAAAAACAAAAGCACCAATTTAAAAGTGACCAGAGGAATCACTTAGACATTTCTCCAAAGAATATATACAACTGGCCAATAAGCACATGAAAAGATGCTCAGCATCATTAGTCTTTTGGGAAAAATGCAAATAAAAACCAGAAGAGATACCACTAGGATATAAAAAAATGGAAATTATCAAGTATTGGAAAGGAAGTAGAAAAACTGGCACTCTTGTACATTACTGATGAGAATGTAAGATGGTGCAGCCATTATAGAACACAATTTGGCTATTCCTTATAAAGTTAAAGAACTATGGGATCCCTGGGTGGCGCAGCGATTTGGCGCCTGCCTTTGGCCCAGGGCGCGATCCTGGAGACCCAGGATCGAATCCCACATCAGGCTCCCGGTGCATGGAGCCTGCTTCTCCCTCTGCCTATGTCTCTGCCTCTCTCTCTCTCTCTCTCTCTGTGTGTGACCATAATAAATAATAAATTAAAAAAAATTAAAAAAAAAAAGAACTACCATATGACTCAGCAATTCTATTCCTAGCTTTATACCCAAGAAAACTGAAAAACATGCATTCAAACTAAAGTTTGTATACAAATGTCCACAGCAGCACTATTAATATTTTCCTAAAAGTGAAAACAACCCAAATGTCCATCAGTGGATGAATGGATAAACAAAATGTGGTACTTCCATACAACGGAATATTATTTGGCCATAAAAAAGAATAAAGTGCTGACACTTGTTACAATGTGGGTGAACCTCGAAAACATTATGCTAAAAGAAAGAAGTCAGTTTCAAAAGACCATATAGAACATGATTCCATTTACATGAAATGCCAGGATCCATAGAGAGAGAAAGTAGAAGAGTGTTTGCCAAAGAGGAGAAGAGAATGGATAGTGACTGGTTACTGGGCACAGTTTCTTTTTGGGGTGATGAGAATGTTCTGGAACTGGATACTGAAAATGGTTACACAACATTGCAAATATCCTAAAAACCACTGAATTGCATACTTTTAAAATGGTAAAAAGAATGAGTTTCATGCTATGTGAATTTTATCTCAATTGAAAAAGGGAGAGGAGAAAGAAGAGGTGCAGCATGTGGTGAGAAGAATTTTTAGGAGGGCCTTGCCATGTCTGGAACAGTCATGGAAGGCTTGAGGAAGAATGGCTTTCTTTCATTGTTCTTGAACCCCATCTGCTGACTTTCAGGTGCTACCTTGCCCTGACCTCTGGGGCTTTGATGACTCATGGGTCCAGAGGTGGATGACCTCAGAGAGCACTCCTGGTCTGGCTTTTTTATCCTCCCCCCGCCGACTATCAGAACAGAATCGGGGACACACAGGCATGATCTAGGAGGAGACGAGGGTGAGGGTGGGTGGTGAAGAAAACATTGTTTTCTTCCTTTTGTCTCTGAAGCCAGGTGACAGAGAATGAAAATGGGGAATGTAGATCAAAATGTAATTTCCCCTTACAAGCTGCGGTGAGGCCAGGGGCT
Organism: Vulpes vulpes; assembly: GCF_048418805.1. Classification (NCBI taxonomy): domain Eukaryota; kingdom Metazoa; phylum Chordata; class Mammalia; order Carnivora; family Canidae; genus Vulpes; species Vulpes vulpes. The sequence goes on along the minus strand of NC_132789.1, from coordinate 15,235,159 downwards.
GGGGAGGTAGCCTGCCTTGGGGAGCTGCTCAGGCAGCCGTAAGTCATCCACAGCTCTGCACAGACTCACCGCTTTATTAAAGGTCAAATGGAGCCAGTGGGGGAGGGCAGATGGAAGCAATCAAGGGGCACGGGCAGGGGGAGGGGGCTGGCTCTGATTAAGATGTTGTTCCAAACAGGGCAGAGGCCAGTCATTCAAGCCTGCAGGTGGTGCCCCTGACACCCACCAGGGACCCCTGGGCTGGAAAAGGCTGCTTCTGTCTTCATGGCCCGAGAATTTCCCTGGCCCCATGCGAAGATCAATGGTGAATCAATACAACTCTGGCTTGTATAAGAAACAATTATCAGCAAGCCAGAAAAACAGCATTGGAAGCCCTCTGCTCCTGTCTATGCGCCAGTGGGTAAGAAAGTCACTAAACTGTCAGAAATCAGGTAGCTGAAGAATGATCTAAGCTCACAGGTGCCCAAGTTGGGCCACTTCATCATCGTCAGTTACTTCTATTATCTGCCAAAGCTTCTCCATGACTCATTGTCTTAGTGCATCCTCTCAACAACAGACACATGAATGCTGCTATTATTCCCATTTTACAGTCAGGAACACAGAGGCTCAGAGAGGTGAAGTCACCTGCCTGACAGCACTGACCTAGTGAACGGCAGAGTCAGGGTGGGACCCCATCTGTCTGACTGAGATGCCTGTGTGCTTAACCACCATGCTTAACTACCTCTCACAATAACCATATGATTTTCAAGAGCGTACCATGTGCCAGGCCATGAACTCTTTGTTGGGATTTGGGTAATTTGTTTCTTCTCTCAGGGTCTCAGCTTTTCATCCACCTGCTGCAGGGTTAGTGCTGATGTATGTAGGAGGGAGGTTCTGAGTATCCAGTGATATTCACCGATAACCATTTGGATATCCAAGTCATTTGGAAAATGGAAAGTCTGTGTGACTAAGAAGTCATCCCTCCTAGAGTCTTCCCCACAGGGAATGCCGTCATGCCTAGCAGGCAGTGCAATCCTAACACAGATGGGCATCGCAGTTTCGAGCTATGATGAGAACAGATTCTTTGTCACTGATGCTGCAGTAGAAAGCAAATGTGGAGCCCAAAGGGGTGGGAAAATGAAAATGAGGTATTGCAGTTGACTTGGTGATAGCCAGGTGTAGGCATTAAATAGCAGGCATGACCCAAACCATCAGGCCTCTGACCCATCCCCACGAAGACCCTGAATAACCCTTTGCTGGTCACGAAATGGCCCCCCAGTGCTAAGCTAACATGTTTTCACTTGTGTATACCAAGTTTTTAATTTTCTTTAAACACAAAGGGTTATTTTCTTATTATTTTTATTTTATTTATTTTTTAAAAATAGGCTCCATGCCCAATGTAGGGCTTGAACTCATGACCCTAAGATCAAGTGTCAGCTGCTCTACAGGCTGAGCCGGCCAGGCACCCTAAATTTATTTTCATTTTATTTCATTTTATTTTATTTTATTTTATTTTATTTTATTTGTATTTATTTATTTTTTAAATATTTCTTATTGGAGTTCAATTTGCCAACATATAGTCTAACTCATCCTGTCAAGTGCCCCCTCAGTGCCCTGCCACCCTTTATTTTCATTTTAAAAGAGCTGTGGATGAGCTCTTTTATAGGCCTCACTTGGGTTGCTAGTAAGGGCTTCTTGGAAAGCTTGCAAAGCATCCACTTCAGCAGAGAACAGGGCTACTGAAAAACAATTTTCCCCCTGACAAGAGAAGAAAATAATTTAGGAGGTAAAGAGGTAGTAGAGTAAGAGTTGAGGAAGTGTGTGTGTGTTCTCATAACAGGTGTTTAACATTAGAAAGCTCTAGGGCTTTTATTTTGGCTTTTAAATATACCTTTAATGACATTTTCATCATTTCCTCCCGACCCAGTAACATCTATGAGACTTGATCACTCAGACAGTGGCTCTGCCAGCAACAAAAGATGCTTCTGGTGCCCAAGCCACAGTCCAATAGCTCATCCTTGATGGTGGCCTGAGCAGCCCAAGCACCTTAACACCATTCAGCTTTAAGCACCTGCCCGGAACCCAGAACCTTCTCTGCCTCAACGTTTCCTCTGATGCTGTAAGAACCTGCTCAACTTCAGGCAGGCGAATCCCAAAAGCATGGGGTAGCTCACACCCTCAGGCAACACTCGAATGCGTGACAGAGCCAATAGATAACCACCTCAGATTTCCTGCACCCCCATGCTTTGCACAGAGACTTCTGGTAGGCCATCTGCACGCTTCTCAGATGCCATACGGGAGTTGAGCCCGACTGCCTATAGGTTTTTCACTGGTTCCTGGTTTCACTCCTCCTGCTTTTTCACTTGTGTTTCCTGGGATCAGTTCCCAAATAAACTACCTACCCCCAGGTACTTTGAGTTTTGATTTGCAGGGGAATCTCAAGTAAGACCCCAAGCCTATTTATCTTTCAGGAATGTAATTTCCATGGCAGCTGTACCACCAGTCAAGGTTCAATCAAAGCAGCAGCCCCCTGGGAGGTATATGTGCATTAAAGAATTTGTCCCAGGCACATGCCCTTACTCAGTGAGGATTGATTAAACAGTCTCTGTAAGGTTGTGATCTTTGCCTTCAATGCTCAAGTTTGAAATGTGCAGGTCAGGCAGTCCAGAAGGGTAGAAAATGTGAAGTGGGGAAGAGCAAAGACAAGCTGGGATCCATGAGCACACACTGGAATCCACAAGGACACAGACTTGAGCCCATGCCAGTTTTTTCTGCCTTTGACTTTGATGGTATGCATGTCTTCAAAGAAAAGTTGGCACCCTTCACAAGGCACCAAACAAACACCTGGCCCAGGTGTTAAAGAAGCTGAAGGAGGACCCATAGAAGCATGGCCCCATATCAACGATGTGAACCCAAGACTATAGGTGTGAGCTACAAAGTGCGTTACCTGCCCTACAGAACAAAACACAAAATGGCTACAGCCTCACTACCACCTTTCAAATTCCTCACATAAATCTCACCTGTGGCTCTGAAAACATAGTGGGGAGGGCCTTCTGGGAAATGTGGTTCAGCTTGGCCAAGTTAACACTTTACAAACCACCACAGTAAGTGAAGGGTTCTTGCATTTATAAAACATCAGAATTGGACAAGACTTGCCCTCAGGACTCATTGTATTTGGAAATGTCTCACCATGACTTACAAAGATGTAAAAAGCAGCTTCTTCATTCTCAGCTGCTAAAGGCAGAGCCGCTGCATGTGGTCAGTGGGGTTGTGCACTGCACAATTCTAGAGTGTGATATTCACAGGGATTATGATGTGAATGGTGTCCCACTGAGTGGGGCCCTCCATGAAAAGCAGCCACACCCACCCACAAGAGCTTCAGCTGGTGACAAGGAGGAGCATATCTTAGAACAGATTCCCATCCTATATTGATTGGGAGGGGAGCCATATCTTGGCCAACAATTAGAATACCATTAACAAGCCTGGACTAACCAGAAGTGAAGGGACAGGCAGGTGGGTCTGGGAAATAATGGCAGTATAAGAAGTCCAAAGAGGTGACTTAAGACAGGTAGGAAGAAGCACCTGGCTCTGAAAGCAGGTAGAGAGTAGAGCCTGAAGGAGCAGAGAGGCAGGTGAGTACCCCCTGAGGATAAGCTCCTATCTTTGTTCTCCTGCCTTGATGAGGCCACCTGGCTCTGGGTGTACCTACCTTACCTTTACCCCCAGAGGACCTCTGGGGGACCATTTTTAAGGGTCCTGGAAATGCCAGTGTTGAGACAGAAAGAGTTGGATTTGTAACTGGTGCCCCCTTGAGGTTTGTTCCTAACCAACCTCCATTCTCTGTTTCCTGAGCATCATAACAATTTCCCTGGTGGAACATCTCTGCCCCAGCCTCAACCCGTGGGGAGCCCAGTTCAAGTCAAGTAGACCAAGGCTCGTGAGCAGGTGAACCAACTAGCCCAAGGCCATAGCGCATGGCGAAGCCTGGCTAAATCTCATCACTTCAAGGCTGCAGCTGTTAACCGCTCTGCAAGTCCACCACCAAAACTGGTGAGCGAGCCCTAGATTGCAGGGCTGGGTCAGCTTTGGGGTGAAATTCAAACAGCAGCTGGAATTTGTTTTCTCACCTTTGTCCTCCCTCTCCTGTTCAGAGTAAACACTTGCATAGCACAAGCCGGCAGAGAACTCCAGCTCATTAAATCGCTAATTCACTCCCTCCTGTGCCATCCCCAACACGGCCCCGAAGTCAGCAAAACCCGTTATCTGCTTAATCTGATTTTATGCCAGGCCGCAATTTATTTTTGAAATTTTTTTCCTTGTTGGATAATGGCAACTCTGAAAAAGCTCTATTGATTTCTTGACTGCAGGTTTATCGGGGCTGAGTCAGCCCAGCCCTCCGTCAACTGGAGTCTCCATTCAGATCTTTATCTTGTCAATTCCTAGCTTGAAAGACCAAGTTTAGTTAAGGCCGTAGGGATGGGTCCTGAGGGCTGCATTCATACTTATAATGAAACAAAATTAGAAACTGCTTGAGGTCTTAACAACCACTGTCTCCACCGTGCTGAATTACACACAGAGGAGAGACGGTGCAGACGGAGGTGAAGCTGGTACTTTGCACACGTCTGTAGGTCTAACTGCAGCCATAGAACTTGGGACAGGGTAAAGCAGACAGAAAACCAAAACTTGGCCCTGGTGTTGATACTGTGTACTCAAGTGCTCAGCATCTCCAGGGCTGTTCTTCATCCCCAAGTGGGGGAAATTTCTTCTACTTCCCTTAGGACATCACAGACTTATCCATAAAATTGATCGTCCTCAGTAGAAAAATACTTGAGAATAGATGGTCACTATCTACTAAGCTTTCCACACCAAAGGGGTCCTGAACACCTTGCTTCTTCCAAGAACCTTTACTTCATTTTGCATTTCATTATTCATTCAGAAAACATTGGGCAGCCTGGGTGGCTCAGTGGTTTAGTGCTTCCTTCAGCCCAGGGCGTGATCCTGGAGACCCAGGATGGAGTCCCATGTCGGGCTCTCTGCATGGAGCCTGTTTCTCCCTCTGCCTGTGTCTCTGCCTCTCTCTCTGTTTCTCATGAATTAAATAAAAAGAAAGAAAGAAAAGAAAACATTCATTGGGCAGATACGAAAGGTATAAATTATCCACCCACACTCACCCTCTCTTCTTAGACAACCTGGCCACACCTCCTGCAAGCAGCTCACATCCCCTCGGCCCACTTTTTTGGCTCCTGCCCCTGCTGCAGCAAATCACCTGCATACAGAATACCAGCCCTTGCTTGAGCTAGCTGTGCCACGGACCGCTTGCTTTCTGCCCTAGGGCTTGATAGACATTCTGGTGCATGCACAAAACTGGAGATGAGATGGAGATTACAGCCTTTGGGCAACTCTGACCAGTGGAGGACAGGAGCTGGTGGATAAATCCTTCCATCTCCCATTCTCAGGAGGACATTTCTGCATTCTACACAGACCTCATGGGTTCTCTGTTGAGTATGAGTCACTCGCCCACATCAGCTCAATTACACACTTTGGACTGTGTTTCTCTCCTCCTCTATTTTGCTCTTCCAAGTCTTCCCTCTCTTGTTCCCTGGCATCTCTTCCTGACCAAACTACCTGCACGCAAACCATTCTCTCAAGCTCTGTTTTCAGGGGGAAAATCTGAGCTAAGGCCTCCTTAGTGCAAAGAATTACTCCCAGTCTCTAGAGTGGAAGGCCAAGTGATGCCAGTCCCCTGCCTCTGGCTCCAGTTCATTGGCTCAGGAGTGAACACCTGACAGGAGTTAAAGCCAATCAAACTTTCTCTTCCTTGGGGATTCAGAATGGAGCTACTATTCAAGCTCTGAGTGAAGTTCAAAATGCAAAGCTTGGGGCACCTGGGTGGCTCAATGGATTAAGTATCTGCTTTTGGCTCAGGTCATGATCCCAGGGTCCTGGAATCAAACCCCGCATCAGGCTCTGTACTCAGTGGGGAGCCTGCTTCTCCCTCTCACTCTGCCCACCACTCCCCCTGCTTGTGCTCTCTCTGTCAAACAAATAAATAAAATCCTTTTTAAAAAAATGAAAAGCTTTATAAAACCCAGCTGGGAACATCCATATACCTACAAAGCAGAGAAAACCAGTTAGCAATGAAAAAGAAAGAGACATCATGCCTCCTTGGGGAGACACAGAGAGAAATTGCTAGTTCCTGGTCCCTTTCTTTTTCAGGGTTCAAGTTTCTCACTGGCCCAACTTTCTTTCCCACCGTTGGGTTCTCTGGGACACTTTTTATCCTTCCACTAATTCATTTTTCTACTTATACTAGCTTGAGTGAGATGCTGTTATTTGCAAACAAACAGCCTCTAAATCAGAACATCTTCTTAACACAGCCAGACAATGTGTTAAGCTTTAAATGTACAATGATGAACAGGACACAGCCCCTGCCTTCGAAGAGTTTAGCATTACCTGATTAAGAACAAAAATGAAAGAGTAGTTCGTATTTCCTATGCTAACAGAGAGCTAATCCTTTTCATCATAGGCCTTGTATACCCCAAATAATTAATTTATTCATAATCATTGTAATAATCGCAATTTCCTATCTTTGCCTTGTGCAAGGCGCTGTGCTTTACACATGTCAGATCTTTTCACTCTTTACTGAAATGGTTCATTTCTTTCATGTCAGGGATACAACAGTAAATAAGATCATTTCAAATTGTGGTAAGTGCTGTGAAGGAAATCAGTCTGGTGATGTGACACACAGCTGGTAGCCAGGGTGGAGAGAGTAGATGCAAACTTTTAGATGGAGAGAGGAGAGGGTCAGAGAAAGCCCCTCTGAAGAATCAACATTTTCGTGGAGGCTTACAGAATGAGAATCAAGTAGCTGTGCAAAAACCTAAGGGAAAAAACTCTCCAGGCAAAGAGAAAGGAAAGTGCAGAGGCCCTGAGGCAGGAATGAAATAAAGGATTAAATGAATGACGAGGATCCAAAGAGGACAACTGTCCCTGACCCTTGAATCACATCTGTCATTTCCAGGTCTCTCGCCGCACAGGAAGGTTTTTAAAATATACATGTTTAGGCTAGTCCCCCAGAGATTTAGACTTAATCAGCCTGGGGTAGAACCCAATAACATGTTTGTTTTTAAGCTCACCAGCAATTCTAAGGCACAGAGGGTATGGGGAACGACATACCCAGATGTACGTTGGTGTAGCACGATTTACGTAAAAAGGAACCAAGCATGGTGGGGAAATGTGATGATTGGGTATCTCCCAAATTTTGGATCAATTTCGTGGTCCTATGGCCATAGTCTGTATGGAGACAACAGTTTCCCCAAATGTGGGTTTCTGGAGACTGGGTGAAAGATACATCTGAACCAAGAGGTGATTCACTAAGAGAAACCTTGTGAGTGTTGCCAGACCTTCCCCCAGGCTGGGTGAAGCTCCCACTTCTCTGCTTCTCACCCTCACCCCCCGCCATGCTTACCGTTGTAAAGGGTATCACATGGTGTGATATATGCCTATGTATTTGCTCATCAAATAGAATCCCATGAAGGCAGGAATTGTGTCTTCTTTCCCATGGCATCTCATGTACCTCTCAGGTCTCAGTTTAGATGCCACTTCCTCCAGGAAGCCATCCTTGACTTCACCACAAGATCGTTTAGATGTCTCCATTTATCATACCAATTATTGTCCTATATTTTAAAATACATATATTTATACATATATTTTATGTATATATCCCTCAGTAGTCTGGGAACTCTTTGAGTCTACAACCATACCCATTGATTCATTCCACAAATATCTATTGATCACTTTCTATGTGACACACACTGCTCGAGACATTGAGGATACAGCAGTGAAGATAAATGAACCTTCTCCATTGGAGCTTATGTCACCATGGTGGGAGGACAGACAATAAACTTGTAAAGTACAAATTATGTCAGACAGTGATAAGTGCTCTCGGTGTGATGGGAAGACATGGGATGGTTTTAAATAGAGGAGTAAAATGACCTCACTTTCCTTTGAAAAGCACCACTGTAGGCTCCATGTTAAGAAGAGAGTGTAAAGAAGTGAGGACAGGTTCCAGAGGGCATGTTATGCGGCTGCCTCAATTAACCAGGTGAGAGCTGATGGTGGTTCAGCTGTAGTGGTAACAGCAACAGAGATGTGAGAAGTGGTCTGATTCTGGATATGCTTTTAATGCTTTTTATTGTTGTTCGATTGGCATACAATAAACTGTATGTATTGAAAATGCAATTCAATAAGCTTAGGCATCTGATATCCCTGTGACACCATCACACAATCAAGGTAAGAAGCACACCCAGCCCTCAAAAGTCTCCTAATGTCCCTTGGCAATTGCTCTTGCCTCCTCCCATCCCCAGGCACCCACTGATGTGCTTTCTGTCACTATAGATTAGTATGAATTTTCCAAAATTGCACATAAATGGCATCATACAGCACTATTTTATGTTTGGCTTCTTTCACTTGGTGTAATTGTTTTGAAATTCATTCATGTCACATACACCAATAGCTTGTTCCTTTTTCTTCTTGAGTAGTATTCCACTGTATGGAGGTACTCCAGTTTGTTTAACCGATTATTTGTTGATGGATGTTTGGATTATTTTCCAGATTCTGGATGTATCTTGAAGGATAGAGGTGAAAGAATTTGCTGGTGGAAAGGCCATGATATACTCCAGAAAGAGCAGAACCACAGATAATGACCAGCTTCTCCATGTGACCTAAGAAGGTGGAGTTGCCAGTTGTTGAGATAGGGAACCCTGTAGGGCTAGGGATGTAGAAGACCCCTAACGCATCCAGTGCATGGTAGGAGCTTAATAAATGTTTGCTGAAGAAAGGATGAGGGCAGGGAGAACAAAAGAATGAGAAGTAAATTCTATTTGGGATGCTGGTCATACAAATCTTAAGCTTCAAGCCAAACTACACATATTCTTTCCTTTTCTACATCCCCCATCTCCCTCCTGGAGCCCAGGCAGTTATAACCATAAAGAGAGTCCTTGGGCACCAAGGAGGTAGAAGGCAGATTCAATTAGAGCAGGATCCCTTGTTCTCAAATGGCCTCAGGTCCAGGAAGCATTGTTTTCTCCCCAGCATGGGGCTGAATGCACAACTGTCCTCTTTGGTTTGTGAACAATAAGCTACCAAATTACTCTCTGCTTGGCAGATCCACTTGAGATCTAGGGGTACTAAGAAGTCCCTTCCCTCTTCCCCATTTACCCTGAGCTTCAGTTGAAATGTGTCTAACTGACACTTTATCAGGGCTGAACCCTAGTGTGAACTGTTATTAAAATCCACACATACCAATTTTTTTAAATGACAAGGGATGTAAAAAAGTCCACTTGAGAATAAATACAAATAGCAAAAACCCAAAAACAACAACAAAACCCTCCCCCCCAAAAAAACAGAAAGGAGGTGGGATGCCAGTGTCACTACACTTAAAGAAATGGAAATTCCTACAGTCTTGAGAAAACATCTTTTCCCTATCAACTTGGCATGACTAAAACAAATGCAAATAAGCTAGCATTGGCAAGAGTGTGAGGACACAGACAGGAATGTACTTTGCTGGTAGAAGTGCAAATTGGTACAACCATTCTGGAGGAAGCTTAAAAAGGAGCCATAGTCTTTGATCCAAAAATTCTACATTTAGGAATTTGTGCTGGGCGAATTGTTATGGATGTCTGTAAAGACATTTATCATATCATTATCTATAATAGGAAATGTCAGTAACAACCCTAATGTGTAAAGAACTCATGACACCGCCCATCAAGAGAAGAACAGAAAATGCACTGCATACATTCATACAATAAATTATATGGCACTGAAAATGAACAGACTTGTACTACATGCAATAACATGGACAAATCTTTCAAACATAACATTAAGTGAAAGAAAAAAAGAATACATGGAGGATGTGTCCATCATATAAAGCTCAGAAACAGGGATCCCTGGGTGGTGCAGCAGTTTGGCGCTTGCCTTTGGCCCAGGGCGCGATCCTGGAAACCCAGGATCGAATCCCACGTCGGGCTCCCGGTGCATGGAGCCTGCTTCTCCCTCTGCCTATGTCTCTGCCTCTCTCTCTCTCTTTCTCTCTGTGTGTGACTATCATAAAAAATAAAAATAAAAAAAAATAAAGCTCAGAAACAGGCAAGCCTAAACTGTATTGTTTGGGATGCAAACACAAATGATAAGACTCTAAGAAAAAACAATAAAGTGGTTTCAATAAGACAATATAGTAGTTAACTCTAGGGAGGAGCGAGGAACATATAGGGAACTCCTGGAACTTGGCAATGTTTTATTTCTTGCCCTGAGTGGCAATTTTGTGGGTGTTCATTTTGCTGTCATTCTTTATGCTGTATTTTTCTACCCTGATCCATTCACTGCTAACCAAGATAAGGAACTGAGATTCTTTCTTTCAAAGTTTATGATGGAACCACACAGGGCAAAGTTTGACCATTTGTATCTAAAGATTCCAACAAGCTTAGCATGAATAATTTGTCTTTAAGATTTATCCTCTTAGAACTTTAGACGATCTAAATTGGCCCTACTTTGATAGGACCGTCCCAGAAGATAGATAATAGGACAATCCCATGTCTGAATTTGCTGAAATTTGGCATTAGAGACAGATGGCGGGGGCGGGGGGGGGGGGGGAGGGAAGGAGAAGAGTGGAAGGACAGAGAGAGATGAAAGCATAGCTGACACAGCTTGCTAAAGTTCTGCTCCTTAAACTAATTATTTAAATAAAAATGTGGCTGAGTTGGGGGTAGTGGTAGAGGAGAGAAAGCAAATGGCAGTTAATCAGGGGGTCACAGATTCAGCCATGAAACACAGAGCTCTGCTAAGTGCTAAACACTGTGCTGGACATTGGGGTAGAGTAAGAATTGGCCTTAGAAACTCATCATGCAAGGGAAGGAGGCAAGAGAACAGTGAAATCAGTCCACTTTGGAGGGTTGAGAGTTTGAGGCCATACAAGAAAAAAAGGATATTCATGTCTGTATTTCTTCTCTGAACCATTCTTTCTATTCCAGCCAAATTTAATAGGAGTTAGGAACCACTTGGTACCCAGGATGAAAGAACCACTTTCTTCTTCCTGCTTAAGTGCCTAAATCCAAGAGCACATCAGTGCATCTAGAGCCTTCTGCTAGGAGGTAACAGGACTGTCAGTCCATAGGAACAACAGGCTCTCTCTCTTATCAAGAAGATGTGGGAGCTTAAGTCCTCTTCATGTTAAAGATATTCTGCATCTAATTCATAAGCCAAAGTGTTCATTTGTGATTATCATCAATTAAAACAATAGCAGCAGCACCAACAATGAGGATGCTGATTATGAAATTTATTGAGGACTTAAAGTATTGGATACTTCGTTTCCTCACACAACAAATAGGTAATATTTTAAAATATTATTAACATATCCATTGTACTAATGAGCAAATGGAAGAAGGGAGAAGTGAAGCTACTCAATCAAGGTCACACAGCTGGTTGGTGGTGAAATTTCTGTTAGAACCAGGTCTTCCTAACCCAAGCACTGTGCTAAGAGGTACTACATGAATACAGCCATGGAGCAGGTCCATACTCCATGAGGGGACCTTAGTCATTTTGTCTTGCTTTGCTCACTCCGGAACCACTTGTTTGTGAATGAGGGGATCTCCAGGCCAATGCGGTAGTGTAGCACAGCAGAAAAGGAGGGCTGTTGAGTTGATTTGGTGACTTACTCTCTGACAGTGATTGTGGGGCTTTAGGAGGATGGCCAAGCATCTTGAGGTCCTAGAGACAGGTGACTGCATTGCTCGTGTATCTGTAATTTACAGAGTAATCTCCACTTTCTCCTCACACTGGCCAGGGTCTTGTACACTGAAGTTTCTCAGGAGTGGACAGAGTGGAAGAAAAGTTCTTGGGCTCTGTCAAGTTGCTGGAGAAAGGATACAGGAGACAGAAGATTCCATACTATGGGATATTTCCTTCATCCCTTGTGTCAAAGTGATGGGACTTCTGCTGTCCCCATCAAATCACCTTCTCTGCGTGCTTTGGAGTCAGGAGGCTACAATACTATGAACTGTGGTTCATTCTGATGCTTCTGGAGATCACTGTCAGTGAGGTAGGCCTTGGAGAGGAAAACAGGACTGAACAAAAAGATCAGGAGGATAAGCAGACTTATGAGAACTCAGAGGGAAAAGGGTAAAGCTATATAAGGATTTTAAGAGTGGTTCTGATAAAACAAGCACTTACCAGATGTCAGCCTCAGTGTTTAATCCTTTTCCTTTATTATCTCATTAAAATATCACAGGAAACCCAAGAAGTAGGGCAAAATTTTAGAAACAAAACAGATGAAGAGAGGAGAGAAAGAGAAGAAAAATCATCAGAGTACATCGTGAATAGTGAAATAGGAAGCAAATATCAAACTAATATGAACCTGTGTTCCCTACAGTGTGTGTACGCAACCAACACCGGGTTGCAATGTAAAATGGTCAAAAAGGTTTTGAGAAACACTGCTTTAAGGTCTCTGGTGTCTTCATTCATTCTTTCAACAAAAACCAAGTTCCAAAGTGGTAGAAGTTGCTGTCCAATGTATTAGAAACATAATTATTAACACAAGCACCTTCTCCAAGGAAAAGTCCAACAGAAGAGAAGACTCAAATGATGCCATATGCCAAGAGCTATGGGTGGAGGAAGCCCTAGAGGCTGAGGGGAAAGCATATGGAGGAGAAGTCTTAGGGGAAGATTTGCAGAGAAGGGTCCCCATGAGCTGAGTCCTGAAGTTGTAAAGGCACATAACCAGTGAGGTTTCTGGCAGAAAAAAACTGCTTTATCATCCCTACAAGAAAAGGGAACATGAGATGAACTAGGACTGACCCCAATTTACAATTCCAACAAACATACAAGCCAGGTCCAAGATTATCACCTTTAATTTACAGAAGAGGAAACTGAGCTGAGAGAGCAATTTGCTCAAGGTAGCAGAGTGGATAAAGGAAGGACCAGTATTAATACCTAAGCAGAAAACTTTAGTGAGCATGCTTCTAATCACTACTATATTCTCCCTTTCTAACCAATTCATGAAAGAGTTTGGAGAGAGGGAAGGAAGAGCAAGAGCAAGGACTGGGGTAGAGGTCAGGTGACCTTGAGATCATCACTTTGTAGACATAGTCCCAACAAGCCTTGTGAGGTAGGTATGATTATCATTCCATTTTATGGATAAGGCTCAGAGTGGTAGGGCGATGTCCTTCTCAACAACCACATCCATGTAAACTCTAGTTCTGGGTCCCCACTGCCCAGGTGCCTGTCTCCCTGCTCCAGAAGCTAGAAAATCCCTTTCCTCCCAGGCTCTTGTAGGGAAGCCTTCACCACTGGCCAATCTGATGAGATATCTCGTCTCTGCCTGGGAAATGTGGAAGCCATGCACCAGTAGTCCGGAGCCCCAGAAGAGGAGAGGCCACTAATTAGATGAGTCTGTTCTGGTATCTGCTCAGACTCTAGCAGACAGATGGGGATGAGACAGGAATCCCAAATCACCTTGTTTGAGGGCCTCTGAGTGTGGTGCCCACATAAGTTGACATTTCTGAAAAACGGCCATGGGGTCTGGGTCTGGAAAGAGACAAGGAAGGGCTGCAGGAGGGAAGAAAACTTGGGCTGTGTGTGAAGAGTTGATCCTTTCCCCTTCTCAAAGCAAAAAACCTGAGGTGAGCACTCACTGACCCAGTTTTAAGTCCTGGAAAGTACTGGCATGAAGAATTGGCTTTGTAAAAGGGGAAAGCCCAGAGTTTAGGCATAGAAGACGGGGTATGAACTCTTATTTCCCCTTTTCACAGCCACATGTATCCTCATCTGTAAATGGATATAAAATTTGCCACACTTAACAGGGATGTAGTACTCACTATGTGCCAGATTTTGGTGTAAAGACAGTGCCACTTTTCATAATTCACTAGTTTAATCCTCAGAATAGTCTCAGGAGTTAGATGTGTCCACCATCATTTCCCATTTTACTAAGTACATATTACATCCATGTGCTCTCATTTAGTCCTTCTGATATTGGTCTCATCGCCCCATTGTACAGATGGGGAGGCGCTAGGGCCTGGGGATCTGCAGCCATGAGCACATGGTTCCACAGAGACCGGGACGCCATCCCAGGTCAGGCTGCTTCCCAAGCCCATATACACAGCCACCACATTTGTGGTTCCCCTGTCCTGAGAACCAGAAACATCACCTAGAAGAGTGCTAAACATTCAGATTTCCAATTCCATTTTTAGAGCTGGTCTTGAGTAGGTCCCAGGGATGTGAATGCTTGAAATAACCCAAGGTGATCCTAATTATCAGTCATTAGCCAAACCTGACATGTTAGAATTACATGACATAGGGAAGGAAAGCATCAGTATACTTCAAAGTGAAAATGATATAAACTGTGATTTTAATAGTAACCTATTTCATTAACAGTAACAAACCATCGTAAATGTTGAGGTATCAGCGAATGTGTGCTAGGTTCTACAGAGCATAACAGCTGAGAAACAGAAGACACAGTGAATGACCTCAGGAAGCTGGCAGTCTGAGAAATGAGATAAATGGTGCATTTTGGGGTTTTGGGGGTGTTTTCCAGGTGTGAGTCATAAAAAGGACATGTCAAGAAAGGACAAGATATTTCATGCTACTGTCAGCATAGAAAGCTGGTAGGCTTTCAGTTATCCACATACACAGAGCTGAAGGATGCTGAAGGATTCAAACATGTGTTTGAATTCCTTGAACCCACTCTGTCAGAGAGTGGACAAAGGGGTTGAGAATATTCTAACCAGCAGAGAGGAGGTGCTATGTTAGATTATGAGCTGAGCATCTGGGCATAGGGGCGGGGGATCCTGTCAGGAATGTGATAGAACTGGCAAAAGAACAGTTACGGATCTACGACTTGTCTGACAGTGTGTCAAATCACCCAACTGTCATCAAGATAGGAAAGAAAACAAACAGTACAAGCCACTTAGCATTAACTCCAATCGAACTGTGTCTCCTTGGCCAGTGTTCTGCTTGTATTGATGGAAGCCACAACTCTGCATTCTTAGGAACAATACATTCCTCTCCCTCCTTCTACATTCAGTTTATAATACATTTGACCATGTCTCTTTAAGTCCTCTGTGATTCACTGAAAACCAAATTAAAACAAAAGATTCTGGGCACCCTGTCCATCAACAATCCTGGCAAACCATTTCTAAATTTCCTAGTGGTTTCCCCAGGATCCAACTACACACCTCGAATCTGAAGACCAAAGGAAGGTCGGAGAAACTTGTATTTTTAATATGATTCCCCAGTTGACTTTTACATGTACCCAGGATGGAGAGACTCAGGGAACTTCAGAAAACAAATTCATTCATCCAACAATTACTTACTGAGCACCTACTATACACCAGCTTCAAACTAAGCCCTAGAGATAAGTGATGAACAAAATCAGACAGGGCCCCCATCTTCATGGGATCTAGAATCAAGTGGCCTCACTGGAAATGACATTAACAGTCCAAGAAATGCATGTCGATTACATGGTTGTATAAAATAGGAAGAGAGAACTATGATGGTCAGCCTGATTTAGATTGGGGATAGCAAGTGGCCATTTTAATGAGGACCTAAAAGATTAAGTGTAAACCAGGAAGAGACTGAGGTACGGTATGGGGAAGTGGAGAATTGCAGGTGTTAAGACCCCAAGGCAGAGAGGTCCCAAGGAACAGAACAAAGGCCAGTGGGGCTGCAACACTTTGATCCAGGTTAAATAGCGTCACAAAAACAGGCTGGGGTGGAGACAAGGGCCAGGTTAGCATGTGTTAGGAGATACGATTCCGTCTTAACAGGCAGAAAGAAGCTGCTGAAGGGCTTTAAGCCTCAAGTGACGTGCTCTGAATTTACAACCTTTCAAAAAACATCACGGGGCTTCCTCTCAGCTCTGCACTATTTTAATCATGTAATGCCCATGGATGAGACTCTACTCTGCAAAAAATGAAAAATGGATTCCCTTCTAGAAACTCCAGAGGAAAATTCACTAGGAATTGGGCTCTCTAGACTCCAGCCTCCTCCCGTGTCCCCTCTCCCAGAGAGAGGGTGAACATAAGTCCCTTTTAAAACTGTGAGATCATGGGACAGGAAGGAAAAAACCTATCAACCTGTGCCCTGCTTCCCTCCTACCGCCTATTCAATTACACACCTGCTAGAAATCAATCGCTCTGCTGTGTTCTCCAGGGAGCAAAGTTGTCAAGAGCCTACTACACAATAAACTCTGAAGAAGAGTCTGTGGAGGCCCCTGGGGCAATGTCCATGCTGGGCCAGAGAAAGCCAGGCCACCCAAGGAATGTGGGTGACAAGTATTTAGGATGCTGCAGTGGACATTCTGTTGTGCCTGCCCAGAACCAAGGCCTCCTTCTAGTTTGGGTGGGGCTGGTTGCACACTTGGTTCTAAGAGTGGGGATGGCTGAGGACTGGCCAATCAAGTGTTCTTATTACCCTGATGTTATTGATCGATGAAATGATGGAGTTTTGGCTCAATGAGGACCAAAAGGGCTCTATTCTTTGACTTCTAGGGAAATACTGGTATAGAGAGTACCCTCTTTTTTAAAATGGATTTGCTAAAAGGATGGGATGTAAACCTGCTGGTGGCCTTCTTGTCATCACAAGGGGGAACCTGCCTGAGAATGAAGGCTGCATGGAGGAAGTAAGAGCTGAGATGGGGAGAGGAAAGAGCCAAAGACAGAGACTCTAACGGATGGCTTTTGAATCTGTGGATCCACTGAAACAACCAATTATTCAGTCATATGAATAAATATCATCTTTTGCCTAATTCCCTTTGAATTGTGTTTCCATGTTCTGGCATTCAGAGTCCCAACTCTTACAGGTGCTCCTCCCTCTGGCCTCTAACTCCCACTGCACAGGCTCAGCAAGCTTTGGAAGTGAACAAGATGGAGGTGGATCATGCCAAGGAATGTCTACATTGGCTGTCCACCTTTAGACACGAGCAACAGGAGAATTAGAATTGTGCCAATGGCACAAGTATGATTTGAGCAAAACTCCTGGAAAGATTTCTTCAGCTAGAGGATTCTGTTTAAAAAGAGTATCCTTCCTGCCAATAGCCTTCCCATGATCATTCTCTTCATTGGAGCAGACAGCTCTTTCTCAAATTGGCTGTTGGCTCTGTCTCCCCACCAACCTACAAAAAAAGGGGGAGGGGAGAAGAGAAGGGGAAAAAAAGAAGGAAAAGAGAGAGGGGGAAGGGAGGGGGAAAGGAGAGAGAGACAGAGAGAGAGAGAGAGAGAGAGAATCTCCTAAACCAGTAGTTCTCAACCCTGACTGCGAACTAAAAAATTTCTGAAAAATAGTGATGCCCAGATTCTACCTCCAGAAATTCTGATTTAATTCATCTTGGATGGGAGGAATCATTGGTATTCTTTTTCTTTTTTTTCTAAGATTTTATTTATTTATTCATGAGACACACAGAGAGAGAGAGAGAGAGAGAGAGAGAGAGAGAGAGGCAGAGACACAGCAGAAGGAGAAGCAGTCTCCATGCAGGGAGCCTGATGTGGGACTCAATATCCCGGGACTCTAGGACCAGGCCCTGGGCCAAAGGCAGGTGCTAAACCACTGAGCCACCCAGGGATCCCCAATCATTGGTATTCTTTGAGAACCACTGAGTAGCACTGGTATATTCCAAATAAAAGTGTGGTCCTCAGACCTGCAGCATCAGCATTACCTGGGAGCTTGCTAGAAATACATGATCTCAGGCCCACCCCAGACTTGCTGAATTTGAATGTACATTTTCACACGATCCCTAGATGATTTGTGTATACATTCGAATTCAAGAAGTACTAAGATGCAGGGACTCCCCTGGAGTCAGCTTCTGTTCTGGGCAGCATAGCTCTGTGCCCTGTGGCACTTGCTGTGTTATGGAGGAGTGGTCAGCCTTGAGGTAGGGTAAGTGTGGCTCCAAAAACAGAGAGGGCCACTGGTATGGCCCATGTCAAGCACAGGCTGACTTTGGCCAGGGACACACATGGAGCTAGCATCCCCACTGCCTCTCTATCACCCCTGATTTCCCAACACACTTCACTGTGCTGTGTAATGGGCACTTAAATCACCTGCAAACAGAGCAGCCCAGGGTTACAACTCCAGAGCAGCATCATATAATTACACCGAGGAAATCATTTTTACGTTTCATTAGTGCTCCTTAATAGAGACGATCTGCTCCCAGGTGTGACTGCCTCAGTGACAGACTGGATTGTCTGTGTGCCCCTTCTACCAGCCAACTTTGATATGCCTGGGAATCACCCAAAAATTCTGATTCAGGACATCTGGGGTAGGACTGGGAGTCTGCCCCTTTAACCAAGGTGCTGCTTGACCCTTTAGCCACTGAGAAGGCCTTAGATCACACAGGCATATCCAGAAGGCCCAGTAGGAAAAATTCCTGCACCAAGGACTTTCTCTAGCATGATCTCATTTAATCCTAACAATGCTGTAAAATGGAATTATTTAAAAATTATCCCCGCTTTCCATCTAACTCGAAAGCTCAGTGAGCTGAATTCCCAGACCTGGCTGTACATCAGAATCACCTGGGGACCTTTTCAAAACATACTCCCTGGAAGGTTTCAGTTCTGAGGTAGGTTCAGGAGTATGTATTTTTAAAAGGTCCTTGAGCGATTGCAATGCAACTAGTCTGAGAACTGACTTGCTTTGGGAAATTACAGATTGAGACGTCACTGCCTGTCTAGAGCCGATCAGAGCAATTCTTGTGCTTCTCACTTCTCCCACAGAGTAACAGCTTCTGATTTTCTTTATGTCCTTGACACCAAGCCCAATACCTGCCAAAAAAGCAAGGGCTTAATAAGAGTTATTGACTCACTAACTGAATTGAGAAACGGATGGTGGATGGATAGATGCACGCATGCATACATGCAGAGAGGAAGAATGGAAGGAGGGAGGAATCACGCTGGGGGCTTCTAGAGCTTGGCATTTACCCACACACTTGAGTCTCTCTTCTTCTCCCACTCTCCTTTCTGATGTGCATTCTCTGTCTCAATTTCCTGTCTTCCTATCTGCCTGGTCCCCTGGGGGTATCAGAACATCATTTCAATGTTCTACGCTCCCCATTTCCCCCTTTCTTAAAAGGTAAATTCAGGATCACTTTCTCATCAAGACCCTTCCTGCCACCATTGGGAGCATAGATCCAGCCTTCGTACAACTGTGAATTAAGTCAAGGTGGTCCTCATATTCCCACCATCCCCCAGCCCCATGGGAACTCATGCGACCCTTCTCTACCCCTCATCATATAGCCATTTGACTCTGAAATTTCTATCTTCCGTTTCAACTCATCCCCTGACCTCCAGGCTTGCATATCACTTGTGTGGTTAGGATCACCCCTTGAAACTCTAACAGGGATCTTCAATTTAATTTATCTAAAACCAAGCCTCTAACTTTCCTCCACTGTCCTCCCATGGTCCTCCCCACCTCAGCTACGGTACCAACATTTGCCCAGTTGCTCAGGCATCCCCCGAGCACATTCCTTCTGTTATTCCCAGAGCCAATTCTATAGCAAGTCCAGAGAGCTCAATCTTCACAACGTATCTCAAATCTGACCCCTTCTTATAGCCCCTCTGCTACTACCACAGTCCCAGCCACCATCACCCCTCTCCTGGATAATGACAACACCCTTCAAACTGATCTTCTGGCTTTTCTTCTTGCCCTCCACCATAGTCAGTTTCCATACAGAGGCCAAAGCAAGGCTAGGAAAATACACATCAGCTTACATCATTCATCTGCTGAAGACCTCACGAAGTTCATCACCCACCATCCAGACACGGCCCCCCCTCCATGGGCTTTAGGGATCTGCACGATGTGGTGGTCCCCAGCTACCTCTTCAGTGGCATTTCCTCACATTTTCCCTGCTCACAATGCTCTCAAGTGCTTCTGTCTCCAACACTAAGCTCCTTCCTACTTCCCTGCCTTTGAACTTGCTGCTGATCCATTTTTCACGCACTCACATAGTTTACTTCCTTCTTCAGATCTTTGCTCAAATGTCACACCTTCAGAGTGTATTTAAAGTGTCCCATGACTCCGACTCTCTGTACTGATCCAGCCTTGTCCTTCATACCATCTTCACTGTCTCATTACACACACACACACACACACACACACTCACTCACTCACACATGTATTTGTTGATTATCTGCCCCTGAGATTCATGAGACCTTTACTATCCTGATCTCAACTGTATCCCTCATGCTGTGGTCAGTGCCTAGAACATAAAAGGAACTCAATCTACTTGTTGAGCAATTAGGTGAACTGTCTGCCCTTACCTTGCTCAGCAGTGTATTAATGTGGATTATAAGAACCATGCTTTATTCATGATCACACAGTTCATCATCCTGGCATCTTGATTTTCAACAAATAAGCTCAATAAATGCTAACTATCAGAGAGCTTGTTAAATAAATGATACATTCACGTCACAGAATTTTACATATTCTTATCCTGTTTTTGTTAAAAATCCATAATGCTAATGTAAAAAAAGAAGAATACACCCCAAATTGAAAATGAGATCATCTTTGCCTTGTGGGATTATGTCTAGAGTTTAGTTTCTTCTTTGGCTCTTCTCCATTTTCTAGTTTTTCCACAGTGAAAATTTATCATTGTACAATCAAAATCTAATTTTTTAAATGTAGGATGCCTAGGTGGCTCAGTCAGTTGAGTGACTGATTCTTGGTTTTGGCTCAGGTCATGATCTCAGGGTCATGAGATTGAATCCCACATCAGGTTCTATACTCAGTGTGGAGTCTCAGTGTGTTCATTATCTCTCCCTCTCCTTCTGCCTCTCCTACTTGTGCTGGGAGAAACTAGTTCTTCATCAGGCAGCCCTTCTGGCTCCCCTAGATTACCATTATTAGTTAAGTAACTATCCACCGCTTATGTGCAAGACCTGAGTTTCATGGGTTTCTCTTAAAATTACCCTTCTAAGGAGGTACAGCAAGACCTCAAAGCAGGAGATGGCACCAAGTGAAACCTTCTTCTTTTCCTTTTCCCCTTCAGGTCAGGTCCAGATTCCCAATGGCACCCCATAACCTGCTCCAACACCCCAATACATGTATACATGCATATGACTAAACAGCCTTCATTTGAGTTCTGATCATTTTCCCTTTAAAAATAAGTGCATCTGACAATCTGTGATATTTCGCCCAAACTGAGCTGAGTGCTGCAGACCAAGGATGATGGCAGACACCAAGCACTGGCTCATTACCCTTGCCTAGTGTCTCCTACCACGTCTTAGAAAAGAAGGCTCATTGAGCAGCCACCAAATGTGATCTCCATTAGTCTCCTTCCCCCTATAGGGGCCTCAGTTTCCCCATCTGTAAAATTAGGAAGATAGGCTAGAAAAGGGAAGCAGATAGGCATATTTTACATATATCTCATTTTCTGGATACCCAAAAGAAATTAACCCAGACCTTTATCCCATATACAGCAACAGACTGCTTTCTTGGTCTGGGAATGTTTGGGGCAGGGGACAGGGGCTTGCATTTCTCTGTCTCTGGAGTCTCTGTTTTTCTGAGCTGGTTCAGTTTATGGATCATATTCCCTGTGTTCTCTTCTTTTCCCATATCATCTCATCGCATTCTGGACACTACCCTCATTCCTCCACTTCCCTCGAATGCCACCAGCACAAGCATCAGTATGTGAAACAGACATTGTCAGTTTGGGTTGACAAACTGTACATTGCAGTGAAGCAAACTACTTAAAATTGGAAATGAGGTGGGGGCACCTGGTTGGCTCAGTTGGCTGAATGTCCAACTCTTGCTTTTAGCTCAGGTCATGATCTCAGAGTCATGAGATTGAGCCCTGCATCAGGTTCATGCTGAGTGTGGAATTTGCTTGGGATTCTCTCTCCTTCTCCCTCTGCCCCTCTCTCTGCATTCTCTCTCTCTCTCTCATATAAACAAACAAATAAAATCTTTCTTTTAAAAATTGAAAATAAGGTATCCTGATCTTTGAAATCTTAGGCCGTTCTATTGTCAGGAAGTCCTCATGTTGTCTTTTCTGGCTTTTGGGGTTTAGCTACCCATCATGTGGCTCAGCCTCCCCTCTCATACAAGCTCCTTACCCCCATCTGGCTTATCTACAACCTTGAATTCATATTATTATGCAGAACAATTTAGTTCTCTGTTTTGCTGTTTTCTTACAGCTATATTCTTTGGGGCCCATCTTCAATATCTAAAACACCTATAAAAATGCATTCTAAAACAAAGAGTTTTCCCTCTAAGAGGTGTTCTGATGCCAACTGTGTATAGCTTTCCTGACACCCTTCCATAAGTTCCTAATTCCATGTCTGAAATAGACATCACTAATCAATCTCACCATTATTTGCCACTAAGTGGATCTCTTCCCAATAGATAACTGTAGGCAGACATTACTAGTCGATAATAGCTGCCCCCCTCCAAGTACAATCTTTTTGCAATTTGCAATCTCTGAGCCCCAGATGACCTCAAAGTTTCCTTTCAGCTTGAACTGCCTAGGGTCTGGTGAGAGTAGAATATTCATCAAATGAAATCAGCTGAGGACATCATTGCCATTTGCATGAAAATACTCCACACAATCTGAATAGGACATAACCCTGCCTCAACTTCCCCCTCCCCCCAGCTGCAACAGTCTGCCACATATCTGAAAGGAGCCCACATTTGATCACTCCTTTGGATTAAAACCTGAAAGATCCTGGTTAAGTAAGAACAGCACGATCTCATTCTCTGCCCAGAATGTTCTTGCCTCATCTTTTTCCTTGATTTAACTTCCTATTAGTCAAACTTCTGGGCTTAGCTGAAATTCACTTTCTCCAAAAAGACATCTTTGAGATCCCCTTCTCCAAAAAGTTGGTCATATCCTTGATTCCTCACTATATACTCTTAAAGCATCCTATGCTCCCCTCCATAACGCTCATCATCATTTAATTATATAACTGCTACTCAGTGTTTCTCTTCCCAACTAGGTTCCAGCCCCAGTACCAAGACATGCTGGCATATAATAGATGCTCAGTAAATATTTGCTACATGATGGATTGATTATTATTATCTACATTCTCGGTTGAATGTGAGGATGCACATGGTATATAACATGTTTAGCAAAGTGCCCAGCACATAGAAAGTTCCCCATAAAGGACAGAAATATGAACATAATTGATAGATGGCTGTGTCCTTTCTCTATGTATCATTTTATTTAATTCTTGCAAAAACACAGGCAAAGGCACTGTAATTATTCCCAGTTGAAAGAGGAGGAAATTGAAGCTCTGAGACATGAAGTCACTTGCCCATCACTGCAAGGTGGCACAGTTGAGATGGACACCTAGGAAGTTTAGTCTCAAAGCCTCTGCCTATGGGCTGTTCAAGGGGGATCAGTCATTAGGATGGAGGGGGGCTTGAAAGTGAGTAAGGCTTCCCACTGAAAGGAAAGGGCAACTGTCATGGAGCAGCTAGCGCTTGAGCCTTAGAGTCAGGTCAGCCTGGGCTTCAGTCCCTCCCCAGCCGCTTCCTAGCTGGGTGGCATGCATAAGTGACTTAACCTCTCTGAACCTTGTTGTTCTCCTCTATAAAATGGGAAAAATAATACTTTTGC
This sequence comes from Vulpes vulpes, assembly GCF_048418805.1. Classification (NCBI taxonomy): domain Eukaryota; kingdom Metazoa; phylum Chordata; class Mammalia; order Carnivora; family Canidae; genus Vulpes; species Vulpes vulpes. The sequence continues at coordinate 15,211,584 of NC_132789.1, read as the reverse complement.
CTGTAATCATGATAGGATGGTGTAACAAGATCCTATAAGTACAGCACTTGGTACACTGCCTGATATATTACGCAGTGCTCTTAAAAATAGAAGTCAAAATCATTCATTCCTCCTGATTCTCTCTTGTCCTCACTTCTCCTCTTCCCTTCTCTTCTTTTCCCTTATCCCTCCCTACACTTATATATACTCTTTTATTCTTAGAACTCACTTTAAATGGGTAAAGAAGCTGTGTAGATACCTCTTTACCCACTAGCCAGTGGTATATGTGTTTTGGGGAGAACTGGGGTTTTTCCCTAATGTCTAAAAACAAAGAGACATTATTGGGTACAATTAATTGTTTAAACTGCCAGAGATTTGGAAGTAGAGGGAATAAACAGATGTTGCTCTGAGCTCTCTGCTCATTAACTCAGAGAAAAGATTCATTTCCTATGCATGATTAACTCCCCATCGTCAGTGATTTACACAGCAGATGATCAAAAGAGAATTCATTATTCCACAGACAGAGAGTCTGAGTACTAGGCATTCAGCCTCCTTGGAACAGCTCTGTCCCCTAAATTCCTGGGGTGTCTGTGGTTAGTGCCTTGACCCAGCAAGATGTTGTTTGTCATTGGCTCAGTTCTCCCAAGAACTCTCAAAAGAATGACGATCAAAAGCAGCATAGAGGAAGCCACAAGACCTCCCTGTTCTGTGACTGGAAGGAACCCAGAATCCAGCAACCATTGGTCTCCATTACATCTTGCCATTGCTTAAGGGAGCACCTGTACTTTGAAATACAAAGCCAAGCATGGCAGGACTGATGTTTTCTGTTGAAAAAGCTCCCAGGACCACAACAAAGAGTCAACATCATAGGGTTCAAGACCCACAGGGATCTGTAAAGTGTTTATTTATTGAGCATCTTCTATAATAATGCAAATCAAGAAATTCATAGCCTCTTCTCCCTATACTGGATAGGCAATATCTTCCTGGAAGGCTAAATGAGTACCGTCAGTGCTGAGTTAGCAGACAAGCAATTCTACATTGCCTTTGCTTTCTAGAAAGGGTAATTCCATGGCAACAGCTTTCTTTAACCATATACAGTGGACAAAGGATCAGGAGCCAAAACTATTCTGAGAAAAAGAGCAGAGTCTCTGCCCTTCAGGATGTTCAATCAATTAGCTTTACATTAGTCACCATGAGTCAGGCTTTGTTAGGGAGATAGTGTTGCATTAGACACATTCTCCTCCCACAAAAAGCTGAGGCTAGAAATGGCAATGAGGTAGGGATATGAAGAATTAGAAGACAAAGTTTCTAAATACTCCTCTCTAGTCCAGAGCTTATTTGTGATGAATTCCTTACTAGGACTCAGAAACAAGAGAAAAATAAAAACCATCCTTGTATGAATTTTTTATACAACAAAATTACTTTCATTGTTAAGATGATTCCTTATGTTGAAATAATGCCCTTCCTTCCTTTTTTCTCTGTGCCTAAAAACCTTCTTTTATGAAATTATGGTGTTGATAAAATTTGTTTGTTGCAAGATCTTTTTGGCAAAGTCAATAGCTGCTCCTCCCTTTTTAAAATGTTACTGGTTCATGAAATCTCTAAATTGGGCACCCATGGCTATAAATAAAGCTAACACAGATAAAACTCAATGGGAGCTCAGCAAGGAAGACAAGATGTCTTCTCACTTGGGTGAAATCAAGAAAGGCTTCAAAGGAGTTGACATTTGGGCTGAGACTTTAAGGATGGATGGGCTTTGTATACAAGCAAAGACCTAGTTTAACCGGAATACATAGTGAATTCCAACTTGTGAGCCATGGCCTCCTAAAGGGCTCTAGAGGTATTGCAAGGTATCTGCCAATTTATAAGCCCATTTGCCAATGTCTCATCCCGAGTAGAACTACTTTTCAAGTCTGTAGATCTATTTTTCAAAAGCATTCCTGAATTCATAGAGGCACTTGGTCAACAAATAGTTTCTTGAGCAAAATATGCTAAAATATCAACTGTTATCTTGCGAATCTATGAAATTTTTTTATTGTCATAAGAGAACATCATGATTCCCCATCCATTCATTCAACAAGAATTAACTGAGAGCCCATTATGTGCCAGGCATTATGCTAGACACAATTTTCTCTGGTGAGCAAGACTTGGAACACAGGGATCAGTGATAAGGATGCTATAACCTGGGTTTAGGTTGAAGTAGAGATTGGATGGGGATGGTAACAAAGGAAAAGATGAAAGGTAGCCAGATTGGGGGCATATTTTGAATGTAGAATAAACCAGACTTGCTGATGGATTTGATGGTTAAGGGTCAGGAAAAGAAAGAAAGAAATAAAAAACCATTCCTAGGACTTCAGCCTCGACTATTGGGTAGATGATGATACCACTGCATGAGAAAATAGGAAGAGATTGGAAACGATTGGACAACAGCATGAGACTTGTGAAGGTGGGTGAGAAGGTCATTGGCAATAATCCTGGAGGCCAGCTCAAGAGGGTGTGGGAGCCTTAAATGCCAAAGCAAGAAGTTTATACACTCACAACTGAAGGTACTTTCTTTAACCACCCCTCCAAAAGTTGGCAGCCTGGGATCCCCAAGAATGCCTGGAGGAGATGCTCTTCAATCAATTATATTTTTCTGAGTATCAACTATATACAAAGCACCATACTTGGGATACAAAGAAAAATATAATTTCTGTCCTGGAGGCATCATCATCTCCTCAGATGAGAAAAGCAAGCATACTATCTTTGAACAGGAGCACAATTAAGATAGGTTTTGGTATAAAGGTGGGATTCTGGAAATTGTGACAATCTCCATGAGGAATAAGTGGGAAATATCTGGGGTTACATCAGGGTGGTTCTCCCCTGCATCTTTGTGTCCAGAGGTCTGTCTTCATGCTACATAAAACCAGTCTTGACACACACACTTTTTCCAGAGTTCCCATTCCACATCTTTCACCCTGACAATTGAAATGGAGCCCATTGGGGCACACCCAACCCTGATGCCCTTTAGTAGCCCAATGCATCCATCTCCAGATGCTGCGAGTATTGGCTGCCAGCCTCATCTATGCCCTAGGGGAGAACTGTTCTCAGACAGGAGCCACCTCACCCAGAAAGCCCACTCTGGTACATCCCCTCCCCCAGGTCATTCTATATACAATGACTAACTGACCCAGGGGTTAAAAAAAAAGGCTCACCTCATTGCTTTGAGGTGGGATCAATTCTGCAGCATGGTTCATACTTGAGAGCTCCCTGTTGGATCACACTATAGCTAGTCTCCAGATAAAACCACATCCTCGCTTAGCTCCTCTTCCTTCCCTTTCCCACCTTCCTCATTCCCTTGCTTCTGAGAGCTCAATGTATCACCCTAGTGTCATACTCTGCTTCTAGGGAACCCATCCTAAGATATAAACCTTATACCTCACTCCTTAACACACTACTACCATTAATAATAGCTAACTTTTTGAGCTTATGATGTGCCAGACAACAAGGGAAGCACTTTCTTACCTTGTCTTGTATGATCCCAAAGGTTCAGTACTATAACCGCCATTTAACAGATGGGAAAACTGAAGCTCTGAGACATTACTATGTATGGCATCCTAAACACATTTCTTATGGCCTCGTAGAAGGAACACAGATCTTCCAGGGAACTGCACCCCTCATTCTACAAAATGATCTTTTCCTCCATTTTAAATGTTCCTCTGAACTACTCCTCCTCCCTTCTCACTTCTCAGATTCATCCCCCTCTGAAAACCGGTGGTCAATTACATGGGTTTCATTGCTCAAGATCTCCTAGGGCAGAAAATTCAATTTATTTCCATCTGTGTTAGTTTTCTCTCAGAATGCCTTTTTTAAATTGGCAATAAGCACTTGAGCCCTCCCAAGGATTGTTCACTCAACAACATGTTCCTAGCGTTTCTAATAGGTGTGTGTGCTATGAAGAGAAAAAGGATGTCCCACCACCTTTTCTTCCAAGTACTCAAAATAACTGACACTATCTGGGTCTGCTGTATAATCACAGAGGTTTGTTTCTCCCAAAGAACCACAGTTCAGTGTCAGCAGAGTCAAAGAGTAAGTGTTCCAAAACTCCAAACCCTTCCCTCAAAGAAAAGGCATTAGAAACCAAAGGTGACTTATATTGGCCACTGCAAGCAATAAATAATTAAATAAATAAATAAATAAATAAATAGGCAGTGTGGTGAGCATAGCAAGTGACAGAGGAAATAAAATAGGGAACAAATCTACTTGGTTTGCATAGGTTGTTCCTTCTGCCTGGAATGCCTTCTCTTTCTCCAACTGTTGAACTCTTACTCATGCTTCAAAACCCAGTTTAAATGTCATCAGCTCTTAAGATCTGCATACACTTCCCCAACCCTCCATACAGTCATTGCTTTCTGTGGACATACAGAGTACAATCTACTCTCAGAATATAGAATGGCAGGGGGCCCATGGGTGGCTCAGTCGGTTTGAGTGTCTGACTCTTGATCTCAGCTCAGGTCTTGATCTCAGGGTTGTGAGATTGAGCCCCACATTGGGCTCCATGCTCTGTGCAGGGTCTGCTTGGGATTCTTTTTCCCTCTTCCTCTGCCCCTCCCACTCTTTCCCCCCTTCTCTCTCAAACAAATAAATAAATCTTAAAAAAAGAAAAGAAAGAAAAGAAAAGAAAAAAAAAGAAAAGAAAAAAGAAAAGAAAAGAAAAAAGAAAAGAAAAGAAAAGAAAAGAAAAGAAAAGAAAAGAAAAGAAAAGAAAAGAAAAGAATATGGAATAGCAGGTAGTTAGGAGTCCCCTCCTGCATGAGATAACCCAGGATGAAATCCTCGCTGCATCATTCACTGGCTGTGCAACTTCATGCAAGTCATTCAACTTCTTGAAGGCTCAGTTTCCTCATCTGTAACATGCTAACACATACAAACACTTAGCACTATGCCTGGAATGCAATGAATGCTCAAGAAAACGGTAGCAAATTTCTTTATTACCGTCATTATCACTCTGTCCTCTGAATTCCCATAAGCACGATTTTCCTATTGTCCATTCCATTAATTTGCTATTTACCCCTATGGCCTTGTTTTGTTAATTAACATCTCATGTGTGCATATCTTCTTTCCTTAACCACATGGCAAGGTCCCTGGGGACAGGAAATGCATCTTATACTGTTATATACAGCTATACAGCTGCAAGAACCTTGCCAAACACATAATACATGCTCAAATATTTGCTGAATAAATTCTTAAATCTCTGGCTCCCAATATAGGTGCTTATTTTGCTTGGCAACAGAACAAATAACATTTTATATTTACATTCTTGTTTCCAAGGCTAATTGATGTGGGTCTTATAAGCATAAAAACCCCTCTAAACTCTCCCCTAATAATGGCAAAAGCCATCAATTAAACAAACCATTAGATGTATCAACAACCTATTAATCTGCTCTTAGTGGAGGGACACTCGTTGCTTTTCAGCTGTCTGGCTGCACAGTGGAATTGGGTTTAACCAGAATATTCTGTTGGGTTTCTAGCTCTCCATCAGCACTACTTACTCTATGAAATGAGGATTAAATGATAATGTAGCTAATATAAACATAGAGACAGATAAAGATACACAAACAGCATTTAACCCAGTTCCTGCTACACTATAAATCTTTAACACATGGTGGCTTTAGAACTCTGGGGTGGGGGTGGGGGGAGCATGGAGTAAGAGAGTAAGAAGGAGACCCAAGCTTCTGCTCTACCATTTTAGCTCATCTTTAGTTTCCTCATAAGCAAAATGGGGATACACATATCTGCACTGCAGGGTTATTTTGAGGATTAAATGAGGTTAGGTGATAGGACAGCTGTCCATAGTGGCACAAGTGATACAGTACAGAACACAGAACAGAGTGCCTGCTCTTATGAAGTTCATGGTCCAGAGGAAGATACTGACACATAGTCAATTAGAACAAGAGGGTAGTAAGTGCTATGATGGAAGGTAGTACAGAGGACCCAGGGGACACACGAATGGTAGGAGACCAGCCAGGGCCTGTGTAGTGGGGTCACTGAAAGCTTCCCCCTAAGAGGTGTGTGCTAGCCATTCTCATCACCCACCCTTCCAGCTTCCATGTGGGTTGCAACTACATCCTGGCTTTGCCACCTGATTCTTGGTAGGATGATGCCAGAGGAGACAACAAGGGTGGAGGAGGCTCCACAAGTTTCCAAGGGCTGCTGTAACAAAGTACCATGAAAGTACCATGAGTAGTTTAAACAAATAACTTGTCTCACATTTCTGGTGCCTAGAAGTCCAAGTGTCAGCAGGGTTGGCTCCTGAGGGTTGTCAGGGAAAATGTATTCCTCTCTCCTAGCTTCTGGTGGTTTGCTGGCAATCATTGCCATTCCTTGGCTTATAGTAGGAATCTTTGCCTTCATGTTCCCAAGGGCTGTGTGACTGCATCTGTGTTCAAATTTCCTCTCTTTATAAGGACACCATCATATTAGATAAAGGGCCCATCCTACTTCAATATGACCTCATCTTAATTAATTATGTCTGCAATGACCCTATTTCCAAATAAGATCACATTCTGAGGTTCTGAGGGCTAGGATTTTGTCATATGAATGGGAGTGTGGATTTAACCCATAACAGAGGCAAAAGGGACTGTTCCTTCCATCCTTCTAGCTATATCCCATTCCTATTGGTGCCAGTGGTTCCCCCTGGTTGGTTCCAGAAACAGCAGCCAGCCTCTGTTCCATGTGTTGTTTTTTTTTCTTGCACTCCTAGAAACAGCTTCATTGTATCCCACCAGTATCACTACAATCAGCTGGACAGGGCCACCCTTTCAGCGGCAATCTCAGCCCCATGGAGACCTTGTTCCAAACGTCTAGAGTCTAAAGCCCCAGCCTCTTTCCTTTGTCCCCCTAGCCCTGTGGGTATTAGCTTCTTCCTGCCTGTGAGGGGCAGTGTCTGGCATTGCTCCTGGTAATCATATCCTTGTGTGATCCATTCCCCTGGAGTGCAGGAAGGGCTTACTGACTCACTTTACTAGAAAACAGCAAAAGTGATGGAATATCACTTGAGAGATTAAATAATAAGAGAGTATGAGTGTCTTGTTCACTTGCTCTGCTGAAGCCAACTGCCATGTTGTGAACTGCCCTACAGAGAGATCCATGTGACAAGGACCTGGGGGAGGTTTCCAACCAACTGACAGGGATAAACTGAGGGCATCAGCCCAACAGTTCACGAGGAACTGAACCATTTGAGTGAGCATGGAAGTACATCCTTCCACACTCACAGTGTCTAGAACCCAGCCTTAACTGCCACGTTTATTGGTGCCTCGTGAGAAATCTTGAAGCAGAAGATCCAGCTAAGTGATGCCCAGAGTCCTGACCCATGGAAAATATGAGATAGTGAATGGTTGTTTTCAGTTACAAAGTTGTGGGCTACTTTGTTATGTGGCAGTAGATAGCTAATGCACTTTGGTTACTATCCTTGTAAACTCAGTGTAGTCTTTTTACTTTTTCCCTATTTCAATAAGTACTTAACCAACTCCCTATTAAATTCTCTCAAATTAATAAATATAATTTCTTTTTCCTGATTAGACATCAACTGGCACAAGATGACATCTAAGATGTAACCTTAAAGACAAGTGGGAATTAACTAGGCAAAGAGGATGAGGAGGGTATTTCAGTAAGAGGAAACACACAAACAAGGGCCAGGGCACCACTGGTTCTTTAAATATATTTACTAAGCACCTACTATATGCTAGGCTTCCTGCCAGGTCCTAAGAATGGAATTATGAATGAGAGAGCAAGGTCCTACTCCCATGTTCAGAATAAGGCACCAATGAGACAAACACTAGCTCTAGTACATAGGGGCCAGCCCATACCCTAGGCTTCCTCACCAGTGACACGTGTATCCTGTTAGGATAGGAGCACTTGCCTTGGTGATCCTAATCTAGGCACCAGATGAGTAACCACCTTCCAGCTTCAACATTGCGTCTATAAAGCAAGGATGACAAGCTCTCCCTCCCAGGACTGTAGCATTAATCAAATGAGGTTTGGAGGCTTAAAGCAGTTTTGTATGGGAGACAGAGCTCTACTACTGTTAAGACACAGTAGTCTTACTATAACAACTGGTGTTCTCAATTCAGAATGATCCAAATCCTTCATCTGCCCAGTGGCTAGCAGCCCTCTGCTGGCCCAGAACTTGCTGTAGCCAAGACCTGGTTAATAGGATTAAACAAAGAGCCTGTTGCTTCTGGCCTCAGACAGCGGGTTGCTGGTCATTGATAAAAACAGGCTGTAATACAAAGAGCAACCTCCCCGCGGCCACTCGCCCCATAAATCATCAGCTACCAAGGGCTATTGAATTACCTTTAGAAGATGGATGACACCAGAGCTGGAAGGCTGCTTGATAAGGGTTCCCTTTGAATAATTCCATGTAGAAAGCTGGGTTTGAGAAATGGGGTCTTTCTACTAGCTCAGCTCTATCCATGCTGTCTCTGCCAGGTGCTTTCAAGATAAACACGTTTCCTTATGGGCTGCCAGAGCGTCTGTGATGAAGGAAGAAAACTTAGTGCCAGGCCTCGGGGAAGTATCTACTTCTGCCCAAGGCACAAAAAGGGTTTTGTTTATTATTATTATTCACTGTTCATAGTACTAACTCATTAATAATAGCTATCATTTTATTAAACATATTCCATGTGCCAGGCAATGTGCAAAGCATTTGAGCTCACTATACCCTTAAATAACTATATGAGACCAGTCTTATTACTCTCTCCATTTGATTGATGAAAAATGAAAATTCAGAGAGGTGACATGACTTTCTCAAGGTGACACAGCCAGTAAGTGTTGGGGCTGAGACTCAAACCCATGCTCTTAACAGGAGTCAGCAAAGTTTCTGTGAAGAACCAAATAGTAAATATTCTAGGTTTTGTAGGCCATACCATCTCTTTGGCAATTACTCACCTCTGTCCTTGTAGTGCAAAAGAAGCCACAGACAGTACATAAACAAATGTGCATGGCTGTGTTTCAATAAAACTTTATTTACACAAATTGGCAGAAGGCCAGTTTGGTTGATGGACCACACTACAACAACTTCTACTCTTAATAGTCTTATGGCACTAACTCCCATTTGGACTTTGCAGTGTACTCCATTTGTCTACTTCCACATAGGAAATATGCTAGCTTGGGACACCTGGGTGGCTCAGCGGTTGGGCACCTGCCTTCAGCTCAAGTCGTGAACCCGGGATCCAGGATCGAGTCCTGCATCAGGCTCCCTGCTAGGAGCCTGCTTCTCCCTCTGCCTTTGTCTCTGCCTCTCTCTCTCAGTCTGTGTCTCTCATTAATAAATAAATAAATCGTAAAAAAAAAAAAAAAAGAAAAGAAAACATGCTAGCTCTTCATGGAGTTATTTAATTTATTCAACTCATTTATAATTCCTTTATTGAGCTCTTGAAGACTCCAGCTCTAAGAAAAAATATAGAGATCTTGCTAGTTTAAAAAGATGTGTAAAATATTTCAATTATTCCTTATATTAGTGAAGAAAGGAACTGTTATGCTGTACTAACATAAATCCAAGATCTCAGTGCCTTAGAAAAGGGTTTCTCAATCTTGGCACTAATTAATACTTTGAGCTAGATAATTCTTAGTTATCCTGTGCACTGGAGGATGTTCTGCAGTATCTCTGGTCTCTACCCACCAGATGCCAGCAGCATTTCCCTACTGGTGACAAAAATGTCTCTAGACATTGCCAAAAGTCTCCCAGGGGACAAAATCACTCCCAGTTGAGAACCACTGAATTAAGACAACAAAGTTTATTTCTCATTTATAAGAATTTGGAGATGAGTCATGACCTCTCTCTGATGAGTTCCCCTGGTGCCGCAGGGACCCAAGCAAGATGTTTGCCTCTGCAACTCTGCAATCTCAAAGCTCTTTGCTTCTTGCCCTGCGAATGGAAGAGATGCAGAATGGAGATCTCCCCATTTCTAACTTTCTCAGATAGGAAGTGACATATTGCTTATGCTCACCGGCCATTGGCCATAGCCTAACTGCAAGGAAAGAAAATTGGGAAATGTCGGTGAGCATGTGGAATATTTGCAATCCCTACTGGTCAATCATTCACTCAACAAACATCGAATGAGTACCTCTTCCTGTCAACAGTATACCAATGCTGGGGAAATATATCTCAGTGAATAAAACAGATTTGTCTCTGCCCAAACAGTGTTTATATTCTTTACCTAGTGTGCTCCTTCGGGTTGCAAAAAAAGAGCATGAGTTAGGTTTGGTAACAGAGATTACTGAAAGGATACATAAAGATGTGCAAAATAAGATAAAATTATCTCAGCAATTATGCTAGGTCCAGAACTTCTGAAGCCTCATTAGAAACCTGAATAAATACATCAAAAGTCTGAATCTGAATGATCTTTCTTTCTTTTGTTCACCTACCCGTCATATGTCCTAAAACAGAGGCTACAACTGGATTAATTACCATCCAATAATGAGCCTTTGTTCACCAAACCACTTAAGAGTTTTAGCAGTCAGCTTTCCTTAAGCTACTGTTATCACAAACAAGTCCAAAATGGCAGTGGCTTACAACAACAGACATTCATTTGTTGCTGATACACATGTCATCTACAAATTGGTTTTAGCTCTGCCAACATCTTCTTTACTCCAGAACCAAATAAGGGCAGGCCCATTCTCAGTCATGAGTTAGAAGGAAAAGAGCAAGTGTTGGATCTTAAAATTTCTTTTCAGGCAGGACTTTCACATCTGCTGAAATTCAATTGGCCATAGAAAGTCGTACGGCCAAGTATGACATTAGTAGGGCAGAGAGGATACTTATCCCACTGGAAGGGACACAAGAAAGGGATGTAGGGATGGGCCCATCAACTAGAGAAGGTCTCTAGCATCTAGTGGGTAGAGACCAGAGATACTGCTCAACATCCTACAATGGATAGGGCAACAAAGAATTATATAGCCCTAAATGCCAAGCAAATATTTTTAATACTTAATATAATATAATATCATGGTTCTCAATTTTGTTCCCCAGGGAACATTTGGCAATGCCTGGGGGGCATTTTTGGCTGCCATAATAGAAGAGATGCTACTGGCTCTTAGTCCATAGAATAGACAAGAATGCTGCTTAACATCCTTCAGTACATAGGAAAGTCCTCCACAACAATGAGTTATCCCACCCCAAATGTCAATAGTGCTGAGATTGAGAAACCCTAATCTACCACAAAAGGCAACTAGGCTGCTTCATTCATTCATTCATTCATTCATTCATTCATTCATCGTCATCAGAGATTTATTGAAAGTCTATTGAGTATCAGACACTGTGCTAGTCCCTAGGAATAAAATAGAAGTAAACATAAGTACAATTCCTGCTCAAATGGATTTTATAGTTCACTTGGAGAGGCAAACATTAATCAAAGAATCACACTAATGAGTATTTCATGCCAAACTAAGATAAATGAAAGAATGGAACAGATTCTCCAAGAGTTTATTCTCTGAGAGAGATTAGGTGAGCCTTTCACATGAAGTGACAAGAATTATGTAGGATGTGTAGGAGTTAAGTAGATAAAGAGAACAAGGGAGTTCTAAGCATAGACATAGAAAGGAACATTTTTCTTCTGGAGGAACTAAAAGGTCAGTGGAATGAACACACAGAAAGTAAAGAGTGAGTGGTGTATGATGTAGCTCATAAGGACATCAGGGACCAGATTATCCAGGGCTATGTATGAAGACCAGTTTAGAGAGTTTGGTTTTTCTCTTATGAGTAGTAAGAAGCCACCAACAGGTTTTAAGCAAGGAATGAGTTATTCATTTTGCATTTTTAATATATCACTCAAGCTACAAGGTGGAGAATGGCATGGAGGGGGTGTAGAGGTGACCCAAGGAGACCTGTAAGCTGTTACCATCATCCAGGTGAGGGATGGTGGGAGCTCAGCTGAGGATGGGGGGAGACAGAGAACACTGAATATACCTGAGAGCTAATTAGGATGTGGGATGGGAAGAGGGGAAATGTATTCAGACTACCTTCTAAATTTCTAGCCTATATAACCAGATGGATGGTTATTATGCTCATTGAAACAGGAAACACTGGAGAAGGACCAGGTTTGGGGGCAGGGGGGTAGGAAGACAATACTCTCTATAGTAGAATATTAGCTTAAGTTGTCTTTGAAGCAGCCAGGTGAAAATATCAAGAAGGCAGCTGGATATTCATGTCTGTGATTCAGAGGACAGGCAAGGGATGAAGTTATTAATATAAGAATCATAATACATAGATCCTCAACCCTGACATTGCAGCCTTTGACTTGGACCCCAATCCCTGGCTTCATCATTTGTGGCTGGTTATCCTTGACTAAATGGCAGTAACCATAACAACTCTATAAAAATTGAACCACTTGTCTGTTTCCCACAGAATTCAATCATTCATTCAATGGTTTTAGATCTTATCATTTGTGACTGGTTATCCTTGATTCAATGGTGGTAGCCATAACAACTCTACGAAGATAAAACCACTTACCTGCTTCCCTTAGAATCCATCCATCCATCCATCCATTCATTCATTCATTCAACAGTCTTGGATGTTATTGTGTACCAGTCTTTGTCCTTGGGGGCTGATGATACAGCAGTAAATGAGAACAAAAAAGGTTATGATCCTTGTAGGCATTTGATATTTTATGACTTCTTTCTTTGTGTGGATTGCTGAGAACATCTGACCCTTGTTCTTTCACACCCAGTTTGGAGTACATCATCCCACACTGAAGGAAATGCCTGAAAATGACCTCAAAATTGTAAGAGGATAATAGAACTACAGTATCTCTACCTTATGTTGGTAGGATCCATTCAGTTCACTGATGTAAAATAGATTTCTTCACACATGCCAACTTTAATTGATTGGCAGTGGCTGCATGAAGGGGTAGGTACAGAATAATTCAGCTGGAAAAGTGATCAATTAGTGATGTCTACCAAGGATTTGATTTGGGAGAGTGGAATGCAACATGCCCACAGTTCTGATCTCAGATCGTCCTTTTTATATACTGCTGAATTCTATTTGACAATTTTGGCTAAGGAATTTTGTGTCTATGTTAATGAAAGATATTAGTCTATTATACTTTTATAATGTCCTCATCAGATTTTCTTGTCAGAGTTATGCTGGCCTGATGATACAAGTTGGAAACAATTCTCTTCTTTATTTTCTGAAAGAGTTTGTATAATCTTAGCATTATTTCATCTTTAAATATTTGATAAAATCGGCCTCAGTTGTAGGGGATGGAAGGCAAGGAGAAGTTTTAAACTGTGAATTCAATTTCTTAGATTAGACACAGGGCTATTTAGATTTTCTATTTCTTCTGTTAATTTTGGTAATTTATATTCTTCAAGGAATTTATACACTTCATCTGAGTTGTCAAACTGAACCCATTCATTTAAAAGGTGAAGAAACTAAAGCTTAGATAGGACAACTGGCATACCCCAGGTCTTATAATAAATGACAGATCAAATATATGAACTCAGGTCTTAAAGGCTCAATTGCTCTCAACCTACAACATCCAGATTTATCTTATTTCCAAAGCCACAGGGAAACTGTCTATGGATCTTTCCAAAAATGGCACACACACATTTTAAATGCCCACATGCTCCAGTATTTGGCATAAGCTAGGAACTTGGAGATAAAAAGCTGTCCAGGGTAAAAATCACCTACATTAGCATCAAACTGGACCCTTAGACTTTAATCAATCGTATCCACCAAAGTCTGAGGATTTTTGAGAAAACTCATGGATCAAAAGAAAAAGAAATCACTCTGTTCAGGTTGCCCTGGGAAGCACCCAGTCTACCTTTCCCCCTGGGTGCCCTCTGTTCAGTGTATAAAAGCCAAGCTGTCCATGCAGATTATTTCCCTCTGAGTATGGGCCTGGTCACTAGAAGACAAAGTCCCTAGGGAGCTTCTCTGCCTGACCTGACCTACTTAGATGTGTCGTGCCTGATCAGAGTGGGAGTGAAGCTAATGGGGATGGACAAGAAGGCAGGCTTGGGGGGGCCCAAGGGAGATGCACTCACAGAACCTGGCTCAAAACATTTCTAGGGGAAGGCCTCTCTATAGGAGAAGCATCTGTTAAATCTGACCACATCAGTAGCTTGCCTGAAAATATTCAGTGATACCCTTGTACACTCATGAAACAGTCCAAATTCCTTAATATGGCCTCTATGGTCCTGCATGGATCAGTTCATGTTTCTTTCTCCACCCTTCCCCTGATCACTGTCTTCTTTGAATGAAATAGACCTACTTTCAGTTTCAACATGGCAACAAGCTCCCTCATCTCTCAGGGCCTTTGTATAGGCTGTTCCCTTTGCCTAAAATATGTTCTCCTCCTATTTTCACCTGGCTTGTCCTATTTGATCTTCAGGTCACAGCTTTAAAAATCACATACTCCGATAACATTATCCAACACCACAGGTCTGTGCTCCTTCTTGGATCATTTACAGTCCACTGCACTCACTCTACGGCCACATTTACATGTTGCTTTGGAATAGATTGCCTATCTATCTACCAGTATCTCCCATAATGTGGCCTCTCCCAAGTCCCACAGTCCTATGACCAACTGCCTTCTTGACATCTTCACTTTGATGCTTATAAACACATGAGACTTAACACGTCCAGTACTGAGCTAATTCCCCCTCCCAAACTGTCCCTTCCATCTCAACAAATAGCATCTCCATCTACTTAGTTGTTCAGGCCAAACGCCTCTAACTCCTCTCTTTTCATCTCATTCTACATCTTAACCATCACCAATTTACTTTATAAAACGTTTACAGAAGTCTGGCACTTCTCAACACTTCAGTGTTGACTAGATCTGAGCCACCAGCACTCCTCACCCAGATTATTGCAAGAGGCTCCCAACTGGCCTCACTGATCTGCCTTGCTTCCCTAAGTTCAATTTCTAACACAGCAGCCAGAGGAATCCTTTTAAGACAAAAGTCTTTGCTTATATCTCTCCATCCGACTCAAGGATGGAGACTGAAGAAGTCCTTTGTAATATCCTAACAGGATCTGACTCCAGCTACCTTCTGTCATCACCGATTCCAGCTCCTCCTTCCTCATTCCATCCAGCCACTCTGGCTTCCCTGCTGACCTGGAACATACCATGCATACTCCTTCCTTACGGTCTATGTGCCTGTAATTTCCCCTACCTGGAATGCTATTTCTCCAGATGGCCACATAGTTCCTTTTTCCATTTCTTTCAGGTGTCTGTTCACACATTATTTTACAAGTGAGGAGTCTCCTGGCCACCCTTATATAAAATGGCAACCTCTTACCAATCCTCCACCTCCTCCTACTCCTCCACCCTCTCTTGCTCTGTTTTAGTTTTTCGTAACACTGATCATCTCCTGGCTCTATTTACCTATTTATTTCCATATTTACCTATTTATATATTTTAATGTCCATATTTACCTATTTATTATTTGTCTTCCCCTCCCCCTGGAATCTAAGCTCCATGATAACAGGGACTTCTGCTTTTTCACTACTGCAACCCCAGTGAGTTGAAGTGTCTGACCATGTTGTTGACTGAAAGACTTTGACTTCTGGCAGCATGGTATGTTGACTGGTATGGACAACCCCATGCCACAAACACAATATTAGGACAACAAAGAGATCACACAGAGCCAGACTCAAAAATAAGGAAAAGAACATCCTAAGAGGTCAGAAGTGAGAAGAAACCTGACATTATAGCAGTAAGTTCCAGGTAAAAGCCGGGCCATAAGGAGGTATCAGACCTAGAACACAGGCCCCAAGAGGTGGAGGCTGGCATTTTAATGGTGTCAGGACAATAGGAGACATGGCCTTGTGGGCCATGCAAGGAGAAGAGCTGGATGGGAGACCCCTGCATAAAAACATACTCTCAAAGAGAATAAACAACCTTCCCAACAGCTAGGAATCTGCAGACTAATGTGCTCTCTGTCTGGGCTCTTGGTGATCTCTTACCCTGACCTCCTCCCAGGCAGATCCTGAAACAAGGACTTGGGTTCAGGTAATTTATTGAGGAGGTCAATAAACTAGGGAGCTTATGAAAGCTATGGAGAAGCAGTGGAAGTAAGAGAGAAAAAGGAGGAAAGCCAGTAATGGTTGCATAAGAAGCAGATTACTACTGGGGGAAACACACTTGGTTCTGCTGGAGACCTCTGGGAGATTGTAGAACACACCTTGGAATTGTCCCATGGAGGGTAGGGCATGATACATTTATCCACAAATGTGCATCCCCCAATGACTGAGGTTGCTCTGAGAATGTTAACCTCTCTTATGCTTAAAGGTTATACCAGACCTCAGCCAGACAAGGTCTTAGGCAGAGAAGAAGAAAAGCAATTGGGATAAAAAGCTGCCAGCAGCATGCTTGGGTATGTCTGCAACAAAGGAAAACTCTTGCAGATAAAAGGGATATAGGATGGGGTATCTTCTATGATGGGGAGCAAGTCCCCGGTAAGAAACTGGAAACCCAAGCATCATGCACCATGGCACAGGGGCGTAGGTTTTATTCTTCCCATGTGACATGGAAATTCTCAGCCAAGAAATTAACATAAATATAAATCTGGATTTTGAAGCTCTTGAGGGCCAGGAGGAGCAAAAGCAAAGACACCATGTAAAGATGGAGTCCATGACCAGGAAGGTCTGCTGGGGCTTCCATCCATCTGCACTAAGTCCATGGATACTGAGCCAGACCAAAGGAAATGACCAATGGAAAGAGGACAGCTTGCACTCCTAGTGTGGGGATGCTCCTACGTAGATACGGGAGTTAGAATGAACAGAGAGGAGGACAGTGAGCTCACTAAGGACATGTCCCCAAAACACGCCCCAACGATGAGATACTACTACACACCTATTAGAATAGCAAAATTACAAAACACTGACAATATCAAATGCTGGAGAAGATGTGGAGCAACAGGAATTCTCATTTATTGCTCGTGGGAATGCAGTATGGTACAGCCACTTTGGAAGACAGTTTGGCAGCTTCTTCCAAAGCTACGTGCACTCTCACCATACAATCCAGCAAACATGCTCCTTGACAGTTACCACACTGAGTTGAATACTTATGTCCACACACAAACCTGCACACTGATGTTTACAGCAGCTTTACTCATAACTTCCAAAACCTGCAAGCAACCAAGATGTCCTTCAGTAAGAGGAATGGAAAAATAAACTGGTCTGTCCACACAGTGGAATATTATTCAGTGCTAAATAGAATTGAGCTATCAAACCATGAAAAGACATAGAAGAACCTTAAATGCATCTTACTAAGTAAAAAAAGCCAACTGGAAAAGTCTACATATGGTATGATTCCAACTATATGACATTATGGAAAAGGTAAAATTATGGAGACAGTAAAAAGATCAATAGTTTCCAGGGATTGAGTGGGGGAAGGGATGATTAGGCAGAGGGGGATTTTTAGGGCAGGGAAAGTGTTCTGTAGAATACCATAAGGGGGGACATATGCCATTATACATTTATGCAAACCCATAGCATGTACATCACCAAAAGCGAAACCATGGATTTTGGGTTATAATGATGCATCAGTGTAGGTTCATCAGTTATGACAAATATACATCACTGTGGCCAGGGGTGTTGATAGTGAGGAAGGCTGTGCAGGCGTGGGGGCAGGGATATATGGGAACTCTCCTTTCTCCTCCATTTTGCTATAAACCTAAAACGGCTCTAAAAAAAATAAAAGCTTATTAAACAAAGCAAAAGAAACCTCCTCTTCTCTCTCTGCTTCCCACTTCAATCAGAAGAAAAAGGGGCTGGCAAGGGTGGAGTGCAGCGGAGAGAGCAGACCTAAGTACAGCCAAGGCCAGGACACAGAAGGGGAAGCTCGGAATGAAATCTAAGATTGAAGCTGAAAACCAGAATGGTGTCCAGGTTCTTGTTAGCCCAAGAAGACTGACAAGTTATGGAATCCAACTGACTTACCAGGTAGCAGGAAGGTGGGATGTGGGTGGGAGGTGTACCAGAGACTGGCCTCATAGTAGTTACTCAGAAAAGTAAAACAATTTCATGTTCATTCCTCAGTGAAAGGAGACTTCCCAATTAAATAAGCTCCAGTGGCAATTTCTGAGCTCTCTCTACAAATCAGATCAATTCTCCCTTAAGGATGCACATGTGCATGCACGCATGCGCACACCCACCCACCCACCCAGCAACCCACGACACACACTGTTGAGAAAGGCCTCTGTGACTGGCAACATCCCAACACGTGTTCTGGTCTTTCTGACAGAACACAGGGCATTTTAACAAGAATATTTTCTGGCTCTGCTGAGAAGCAAAGTATCAGTAACAATCACAATCACAAAATCTCACACTTCTATTCCATTTTGTTTCAAGAGGTTTAAAACGCTTGGCAGACTTTAATTCATTAGCATGTGCATACATACTCTCCAGCTGTGAGAGGAACTGCAATTAGGAGGTGCTGCTGCCCACATCTGATATGGTGCAACAAGATACCTGTCAGTCATGTGGTCCTCTCAATCATTCCTGAACTGTGTCGCATGAATGTTCCACAAGGATTGAAACAAGAACTCCCTTCAAGGCTTTCTATGTCACCAGTGGCCAAAGGGCTGCCATATTGGTTCTCAGCCTTTATCTAACGTGGTTTCTTCCCATCATTCTGACTTGGGTCTCACAGCTTCTAGAGATGTATAGAAAGATTGCCCAAACCCCTAGAGAAAAGTTTTCTAACCAAAGCAAGGATTATTATGTTCCTGATCCCAGCTGTGATAGCGAACCTCTCCTCTTCCCCCACAAAGCACAGTAACCCTCTTAATTAAAAACTTGGCCAAGTGCTGGAAAAATGCCCTGATTCTTACCACTTTAGAGAACCAGAGAGACAGATGGAAATGGGTAAAGGAGAGCTTGCTCATTTGACATGTTCCTCCCACTACAGGACTTTTGCAAGGGCTGCTCCCTCTGCCTGCAACACACCCAGCCCCTCGTTCTCCTCCTCACTTAATTCCAACACCTTTTTCAGATTACAGCACAGGTTACTTCCCCAAGCATAGAGCAGTGCGCTTTGTTGGAGCAGTTCTGTCTTGTATATACTGTTTGCTTTGTAGCAATTTACTTAGTTTTGAGATCTAACTTCCATGAATACTAGAACCATGGAAATTCTAATCATCAACACAGCTCTAGAATATAGCAGGTATACTCCCGGTACACAGTAGATACAAAATAAATATGTCATGGATAAATCAACTAATCCTATTTTACAGAGAAATACAAACACATTCAATAAATATTTGTTGAATAAATTAACCAATATCTTTAAAACTGTCAGAATATTAGCACTTACTTAATAATAGTATCTACTTCATAAAGTAATTAGGAGAATTACATTGTTAATGCAAACAAAACTCTTAAATAGTACCTGGCACATAATAAGCACTCAATAGATATGAGTAATCTTATTATTAATATGTTATTCCCATAATAGTAAGATACTTTGAATTATGATCTAAAGTGGGTTTTCTCCACATTTTCTGGTAACTCGGCCCTTCTTTCAGCATGGGCAACATTTCTAATGTAGAATCAGAGACCCACAGGGATCCTGAGCTGCACAGCTGGTAAATGGCAGAGCTTGGATACCAACTCACATCTCTCAGGCTCCAAAACACTAGCATGTAAGCCACTTTCTCTCAAACTATCTAGCAATGATCAAGTGAACAAATACAACTTCAGTGTTATTCATTCTGAAACATCAACTTTTAAAAAGTTTGTCCCCTGAAGAGTACGTATTACATTCCTGAAGAATCACCACAATTAGAAAAGGCACCTAAAATGATAATAATCTCACACCTTGCTAAGAAATAAATTCTCCCTTTTTATTATAACAAAGACAATGGTGTACCGATGCATTATTGGAAACAATTATCTCTATACTTGGTTTGGGCTGTAGCTCACCAGAAGCTGCTGCCTCAGCCAATATTACTTAAAGGCAGTGATTTTTTTCATTTTGTTTTAGTCCTGTGAAATGTATTTCAAAAGGGAATAGGAGACCCTATTTGAAAAATCGATTACATATTTCCATTTTAATGTAAACATTTAGTGTCCAACACTCTGCCTCACCATCTCATTAGCCTTTGAATGCAAGGCACCACTGCAGACATTTATTTCAAAACCTTTTTTTCAACCCCCCCACCCCCACTCCAATCAGAGAAAGCGAATTGAGCAAATAGTTACCCCGGCAGATAGTTGATTAAATGCAATAATTGCGAAGATAGTTGGGGTACAAACTTCCAGAAGAAATGAGAAAATGTAAGATAGCTTTAAATCCATCTTCTCAGGGCACCTGGGAGGCTCAGTGGTTGAGCATCTGCCTTTGGCTCAGGACATGATCCCAGGATCCTGGAATCCTTCCTCTGTCCATGTCTCTGCCTCTCTGTGTCTCTCATGAATAAAATAGATAAAATCTTCAAAATAAAGTAAAATAAATTCATTTTATCCTGGGACCTGTTGTTTATTTGTATTTTTAGAGAAGCTTTCTCTAAAGAAGAAGCTTGCAAAGCTCTGCTTTGCTAATATTACACCCTCAAAACAATAATAGTAAATAAATAAAATGGATTTTATGATGGTCCATTTAGGCCCTAAATGACCAAATACCCCTACCCTTTTTCTTTGCGTTGAAAAGTTACTCCCCTGAGGTTACTAGAAAAGGCCCTTTGGAAATCCATAAGGGTCTGAAAGGAGAGTGTATTTGAAGCCCACACTGGGTTTTTTTTTTTTTTTCCACACTGGGTTTAAAATCCATTCCCCCTAGTGAGCTGGTGTCCTGTTTCCAAGCCTGAGAGGGCAGCCAGTACTCCTCCTGAGAAACTACCAGCCTGTCTGCACAGCACAACCAGCACGCCAGGTACAATTGAGGCAATTTAAACTGAGCGCAAAGTGCTCCATTTCAGGCTGAAATCACGCCAAGGTGTCCCGACAAAAGCTACATTCAGCACCTCCAATTCCACATTCCATTCTGCGCTTTGTATGCCATTATTACCCAGGATTCCAAAAGCACTTGGCAGCATTAAAGGAGTCAGGAAGAACAACAATAGCAAGGAACTGCTTGAGGACACAAAGCTGGAATCACAAAGAAGGGAGCAGCCAGAGATGTCAGCAGAGCTCTGAAAACAGATATGGCTTCATGAGTGAGAGAGAGGCTGGGTTTCTGGAAAAAGGCAGATTCAACCTGGTGAGAACTAGATCGTCACAGACTGCCGATGGGTGCACCTCGTTTCAGCCACTTGGGAGGGCTATTTGGTAGCACTTATTAAAACTCAAAAACGCATGTGTCCTAGGATACAGATAGATATACCTCTTCCTGGCATCTATCCTAGAAGAGGATGTAAATGGATGTAATGTGCACAAGGAGGGACACACAGAGATTTTCAACAGAGTTGCCTGTAATAACCAAAAGGTGGAAAATGATCTAATATCCATCTACAGGGGAAGAATCACAACGTGGAAGGCCAGGTGAAGGGCTATGCCCTGAAACTTTGAATACTTAAGACAGTCCTTGAGAGGATTCTCTGATTATTCTCACAGGGCAACTAAGGTGCCAAGATGTTAAATAGCCCCGTTCAGGATCATCACATACACAAGGTGTTTAAACTCAAGGGGCAGCCCGGGTGGCTCAGCGGTTTAGTGCCACCTTCAGCCCAGGGCCTGATCCTGGAGACCCGGGATCAAGTCCCACGTCGGGCTCCCTGCATGGAGCCTGCTTCTCCCTCTGCCTGTGTCTCTGCCTCTCTCTCTCTCTCTGTCTCTCATGAATAAATAAATAAAATCTTAAAAAAAAAATAAACTCAAGCCATCTAGCTCCAAAAGTCATATTGCTTTCCAAGGAATTTTAAAAATGTATTTTTTCCCTTTGAACTCAAAAAAAGCAAGTTGCAAAATGATACACCCAATATGCACCCACCAGCCAGAAGCTCAGCTTTGTGGCCTGTGGCCTCCTACTTCCTGAAGAGTATGGAATGGACTTGGCCAACACCTGCCTCTCACTCACCTCTTCTGTTTCCCAGGCTCACCATTCCCTTTGGAGAGCACTGTATTATTACATTTAGATATGTTCATACACTGTTAACTATCAGGTTTGTGGTCCTGGAGGCCCTTTTGTCTTTTTAGGATGTGTCTTGTCCAAAACCAAAACCAGAAGTGGGAGGAGAAAGTACATAGAATGATTCAGAGAGTGGATTTTGGGGTCTACAAAAATCTAGGTTTGGGAAAAAAAAAACCCAGAAAGCTAGGGTTGAATATGTCTCCATCTGTGTGTGCTTGGGCAAGTGATTTCACCTTTGTGAGCCTTGTTTTCCTCATCTGTAAAATGGGGTTGTTAACAGTTTCTACTTCACAGGTTGTGAGGATAATGTATAGGCAATGCTTAGTACAGTTCTGGTACTTCATAAGCCTCTGTCTGGTCTGTGCCTTAAGGGATGATCACATCTTCCTATTCCTTCCTTCTTGGGGAGGTGCCTCACCCTACGCAAAGGTGGAAGGGTAGCAAATTCAGTTTAACATGTAACATTTACTGACTATATCAGACCAGAGGCATTTGCCACCAGGAGCTATCTGGTATACAGCACCTCCTCCTGTTAGCACACTGATTTTCATTTTTCCCCCATCAAATTCCCATCCAGAGTAGTCCTGAGATAAGTACCCCTAACCACTATGGAAGGTGTAAGGGGAGAATGACCCAGGTGCCTCTGGCCACACACCTTCTTGAGACTTGAAATCTGGAGCCCATGACTGAAGGACATAGAGATGATTAAAGCCATGAACTGATTACTGCTGTCGATCGTTTGCCTCTGCAAGCCTGCCTGCTCCTCTAGGCCATTATTCATTCCATGTACCCCCATATCCTTCTAATATATTCTCTTTTAGTTGAAAAAAGCCAGAGCCAGGTTTCTGTCCTTTGCCACCAAGAAGCCTGGCTCATTACACCTGCTGTGCACAAGATGCTGTAGGTACAGAAACTAAAGACACTAGTAGATCCTGTGCCCAAGCTGTCCACAGCCTTGTGGAAAAGTCTGGAGCACTTTCATCAGGTGCTTGGTTACAGAGTAACCTCTCTTTCCACCTCCCCCCATACAGGAAACATGTTAGAACTGAGATGAGAGAGAACAACAGAAGAGCCATGACTGGACCAATGGTATTTGACTCCTCTCCCTACTCCACCCCTATTCCAGAGACCACAGACCATACCCAAGCTTGGTCTTATGGGTCTCTTTAGAAGTCTGGCTAATTAATGGCTGTAAAAGCAGTTTGGACTTTGTAAGCCTTTTATAATGTGCCTCACTTAGACGTAATGGGCTCAAGATTGCCTCTGGCATCCTCAAGAAAATTAAAAATCCAGTAGGCAGTAGAATTGCCCCAACGTGGTTTTCCTATTACTTTTATTTTTATTATGATTGCAAATAGTGGCATTACTAATGGTACCTTGGACAAGAAAGCCTTTCCGGGGAAGGCCTTGCTGTTTCCCTACATCCACAACATGATTTATTGGTCCTCCAGCCAGCAGCATGCTGGCTCTTCCTGCATGATGTCATTTAACTCTTGCCAGATGGAAGGGAGTTGGAGGGTTCCCTAACACGTGGAGTCGATCCTAATGTGGGGCCACTACAAACAGAGACACCATTCATTACCCTCCAGCTTGACAATATAAGTCCTAATTGGTATTTGTCTAATCCTTGGCTTTGGACAAGCAGGTGTCTTGCTTTTGTGGGCTGGGCAAGACTTGGTATTCTGGAAGTCTGGGCTAGCATACAGTGCAGAAAGATGGCAGTGTATAAACTGGGCAGAAGAGGCATGACTAGTAATAATCACAATCATAACGCTATCCATCAGGACCTTTAGTTGCAAACAATCAAAGTACCTCTACCAGTTTAACAGAAGAAAAATTTTTAATAATATCAAGAATTTCCTGGCATCTTCAGTGAGGGCCAAAGAATCACGATCAGGAATGAAACCCAATCTATATCCCTTCAACAAAAACAACTGCTACCACTACTTCTCACAGACACCTCAGCTAATATCAGTAACTCTGGGTGTGAAACATCACTCTCTGCCTCTGCTGCCCCTAAAAAGCTGGGTGTGGTGTGTCTGCCATGCTCACTCAAAGATGGATTCAACTTGTACCTGCTGGCCAGCATCGCCTACTGCCAAACTGAATTTTTGCACAGGTGAATCAAATTGGTGGGATTAGGTCAATGGCATGCCAAGGGCAGTGGGAGTGGTCTGCAAAGAGGTAAGAGACTGTATGATTAATAGAGAATTTTAAAGCAAAATAATAAAACCAACTTTAATCACTCTGCTTTAATTATTAGCATGAGCCAATAATTCCAAACAAAGTCAATGATACAATACACCTTCTGGATGGGGCAGACCATACTCACCCCTCCTCCTAAGTGGGCTGCTGGATTAGTTCACATTCCTGTAGGTGCCCCACCTACAGGATAGAGGGTGTACCTGATAACAACAGAACCTACCTCATAGGGCTATTGTGAAAAAAATAAATCAATGTTGTAAGGATGTCATTTCTCTTCAAATCAATCTAGAGACCATAATCCTGATCAAAATCCCAAGTTTTTGTTTGGGTGGAAATTTATAAGGTAATTCTAAAATATGCATAGAAAATCAAAGAGTCAAGATTATTCAAAGTAGAATAAAGTCAGTTGGTTTTCACTGCTGGGATATCAGGATATTATAAAGCCAGAGTAATTAAGGGAGCATGCTTTGATACAAGAAAGATAAATAGACCAGTGAAATAGCACTGAGAACTCAGAAACAAATCCACACATGTAAAGACCCTTGATTTATAACAAAGGTGCCACTGAAGAGCAAAGGAGAAACAATGGCTTTTTCAATAAATGGTGCTAGGTCAATTGGCCATCCATATGGAAAAATCTGAGTCTTTATCTCTACATCATACTATACATAAAAATCAATTCCAGTGGATTGTAGATCTAAATGTGGAAAGAAAAAATAATAAACATCTTTGAAGACAATAAAGGAGAATATCTTGAGTTTGAGGTGGGTAAAGATGTCTTAAACAAGATACAAAGGAACTTGGGTAGGTGAAGCCTCATTGTGCAGGTGGTTCAGAATGAGAAAACTCGTAAGTCAAGGTCCTTGTCTAAGTTTTCTCCCATAAAGTTTCACAGCCTTAGAACATTTTTAAAATCTCAGAATGTTCAGTCTGAAGCATTCCAAAAGAGGGGGAAATTTCCCATGATGCTCTTCATGGAAAGCATCTATGTCTAGGTTACTTTTATAGAGGCAGTAACTGTGATATCATATATAGTGATTGTTGACTATGTGCCAGGCACTGTGTAAAATACTTTGCCATCATTTTCTTATTTACCTATATTTCAGCCAGTTGATGCCTGCAAGTCTGTCACCATGGAAGTTACAACACAAGAAAATATACCTTTCAATCTTTCTCTGCTACCTCCTCCTTTAATATCTAAACTTTTAATTTATAAAATCAAGACTCAAAGAATTAATCAAGAAATGTCTAAGCAAATGTTTTGTACTGTATTGTTTTATTCAATTTACAGTAAGCCTTAATAAGAATTTGATAACTTTAAACTTACAAAATATATTCCAATTCATTTCCTTATAGAATCTCTATGAAATAGCTATGGCAGGCATTGTAATCCCCATTTTCCACATAGGTAAACTGAGGCATACAAAAAACTCCTATTAGGGGCTGGAATCCATGCTAAACATTGTAAGCCACATCCAGCACGAGTGGAGGAATTGGCTAGTTAGTTTTGCAGAGGCATGCTCAAGTGAAGAATGGAATTACTGTATCTGGGATTTCCTCCTTAGAAGTAAGTAAGTGGAGAGGATGGGGCAGGAGCGTGCTGAGCCTTCACTTCAATTACCCTGGCTGAGAACCTGCTCACCTCATTCCTAAACGTGGTCCTCCTGTCTCTAGCTTTCCTTGATTCCACACAGCTCATGGCAACACTTTCAGATTTATCTGTCTATAACAGAGCTCTGATATGTCACTTCCTTGCCCCTAAACCATCAACAGCTCTTCACTTTTTTAAAAAATACAGTATTTGTAATCAAACTCCATCAGAAATAAATCTTAGCTCAAATTTTAATTTTCTTAGGTCAACAGTGGCACTTACTAATTCAGTATTTTTGGTCTACTTACTTAACTTGTCTGAGCCTCAGTTTCTTTGTCTATAAAATGGGGATAAGACTAGGGTTGATGAGGGGGGTTGTAAAAAGAGATATTTTAAGTATAATGACTGAGTGCATTGATGTGCTGGTTTTAAAAGAGAAAAAGAACATTTGATTCAGTTAACAATAAAAGCTTTCTTTTTTCCCCTTTCTTTCTCTTTTTTTTTTTTTTAGATCTTGCTGTGCATCAGTTCTACGTTCGCACTTTTCATGCAGGCCATTATCAAATCTGCACAACTACCCCCTGAGGTTAGAATTACTATTTTCTGCATTTTTATATACACAAGGAAACTGAAACTCAGAGGTGTCACCCAGCTGGTAAATGGTAGAATTTAGTTTTCAACTCATATCTCACTGAGTTTTAAATTCATACTCTTCATTGCTATACTGGGACCATCAACATCAAAGTCACCTGGGAGCAGGAATTGCAGAAATGCAGAGCTCTGTGCCCTAGTCCAGACTGTGAGACTTCCAACAGAATCCATTCTCATCTTTTTTCTTGGTGGCTGGGAAAATGGCTATGTACCTAGAATCTATTTTCCCTGTCCTTTTTGTAATTAGATTCAGTCATGTGACAAGTTCTAGCCAGGGCAATGTGAGCAAAAGTAACAGATACCAACTCTAAGCCAAGGTGAGGAATGAAATAGATGCATTTTCTCTAGCCCCTCCCACTGACTAGAACCTAGACATGGTAGGAACTTGATCTTGACCAAGGAGAGGAGGACAAGTTTATAGAAGTCAGAGGAGCCTCATGATGGGAGAAACCTGAGTCTCTACAACTACCCTAATCTTGGTCACTTCAGAAGTAGAAGTCATTTATTGGGCACATAAATCTATAATCTGAGCAGGGATTGATGGGGATGGCACCACGCGGGAAGGCTCCACTGGACTAGAGAGTCTACTTCTGTAGTGAATCATGCCCATGGTAGGAAAGTTGATTCCAGCTCTCAGCCTAAAGCTTAGCTGGGGCTGACTACCAGGAACCTTAGCTCTTCTCCACAAATGCTGCTTCACAGGCTTCTGGGCTCCCAGCATGGTAGTTGGGTTTCAAGAGTAAAAAGCAGAAGTCTATAGTCTCTTAGGGGCTATGCCCAGAAACTAGCACAGTGTCACTTCCACAACATTCTGTTGGTCAAAGCAGTCCCCCTGTGCAGATTCAAGAGGAGGGGACATCAACCTCATTTCTCAATGAGAGGAGTGTCAAATACGTGGCTATCCTCAAGCTGCCACATCTCATGAAACAAGTATACCTACCAATAAGGAACACTCACTTGGATTGTAATGTGTGTGGGAGAAGTAGGTTCTGTGTTCTCTAAGTCATGCTATTATGGGGCCATACAATATCTTAGCCCTTTGCCATGACAAATACTCCTAGTGAATCAGAATAGAGACTGGCGATAAAGAATCTACAAACAAGCAACTTGATGGCTTCATGCATTCCAGAATTTTAAAGCCCACTCTGCTAAGCAACATGACTACTCCATTCAGTTTTTGACCTCCCAGTGACTCTGAGATAGATAAGGTCTTTTAACTGATTGCTCATGGGGTTCACATCTTCCAACAATCTCTCCAAAAGTTTAGCCTGAAGATTCACCACCTCACTAAATCCCACTTGGAGATACTCAGAAGGGCCTTGGGAGTTCACCTAGTGAAACCTCTTTGGTACAGAGGCCCTAATACTCTAGGATTACAAGGATGCTCACATCAATGACAAAAATTCCAGAAGTCCAGGTAAAAGGAAGTGTTTTCTGAATGTCTTTTTAAAGATGTGGCTCCTATAAAAGGGTTGAACTATTTCAGAAGCGTGGAAAAATCAGAAACTGAAAGTCTAACAGTGTTGCTTAGCTGAGTGGATCTTGAATACCACAGATACAACATTAATTAATGGTGAATCACTTTGTGGGTTACACACATTTTACATAACAGGGAACTGGCTCCCCATACCAACATGTTAAAACTAAGCAAGAAAGTTGCAGAAAAGGGCAGCAGTATTTAGAGCAATTAGTGAAGACATCCAACCAACACAATGACAGTTTTTAGACAAACATCTGGTTATTCAAGGCCCTAAGCACCTGGGGAAGGGAATATCTTACAAAATCAAGTCTCTGATTCAACAACTTTCTTCTCTTCTTGGTTTAGTTCTGTTTGAATATTTAGCTTCCTCATGGCTAATATTGGGTCCCCGCAGACTTAATTTGGCAATCTTCCTCAAAAGAGATGGTAATACTAGCCCTGTGAGGTTGATAAAAAGATTTAAAAAGATAATAGAGATGTTCATGCAATGAATATTCGCAATGAAGATCCATAGAACATGCAGTACAATGTTTAGAGCAATATTCTGCATGGTAAACAGAAGTCCCTCTGATTCCTTCTCATTTTGAAGAAATAGCTTCTAAACCAGGAAGGGCAGCTATTATGAGCTAAATGTTTGTCACTCCCAAATTCATATGCTTTGAATCCTAACCCTCAATATAATGGTATTATGAGGTGATGACTTTGGGAGGTGATTAGCTCCTGAGGGTGGAGTCTGCATGAAAAGGATTACTGCCCTCATAAAAGGGACCCCAAAGAGCTCCCTCACCCCTTCTACCATATGACACCGTAGGGAGAAGTCAACCATCTATGAACCAAGAAGCCGATTCCCCCAGACACCAAATTTGCCAGCACTTTGATCATGGACTTACCAGCCTCCAGAACTGTGACAAATAAATATTTTATCCACACAGTCAATGGTATTTTTGTTATGGCAGCCAGAACAGACTAAGACGCAGCACATTGATGTTTGGTTTGGTTAGGTAATGCCTTTTCTCTTTAATTTTTAAATGAGATTCCAACACAAAAATCAGAAAGGTTTTACATGAAAATTCAGGTTTCTGGTTTCTTCTAAAGGAACAGAAGAAGCTTTAGAAACACAGACCACAGCTCTAGAAACATGTTGCCTACAGGTATGAGTTTGAGAACTAGGACCTCATACTGTTCTCTTTCATCAAGTTTTGTCTCCTAGGCCTACTTTCCTGGGCTCTAAACCGTCTTCTTAGACTGGGAGAGTGAATAGGGAGTTTGTTAAAAGCTCTAACATCATCATGAATTTTGGAGATAACTGTCTTTGATTCTTAGCCAGGTGCTAGGTACATGCACTGACAAAAGATATGCTAACAGCAAGTGTTGCTAGAAAAGATAACACAACTTCACTATGGCTTGCTTAGCCAATTAGCACCCAGCCAGAAAACTGCTTTCAAGGTCATTGTGTTTTATTTACCTATTGATTTGGTAGAGCCCTACTAGGCTCAGAGCACCATGTTCTGTCCTACAGAACATAAAAAAATGGCAAGATAGAGACATCATTTGGCTAACCCCTGTTCACTGTTTAAGTCTTAGTATTTTTTTAAGATTTTATTTATTTATTTATGAGAGACACAGAGAGGTAGAGACATAGGCAGAGGGAGAAGCAGACTCTCTGTGGGGAGCCCGATGTGGGACTTGATCCCAGGATCTGAGAATCACAACCTGAGCCAAAGGCAGATACTCAACCACTGAGCCACCCAGGTGCCCCTAAGTCTTCGTATTAAAGAAAGTCCCTTCCTCCACAAAGCCCTCCCTCATTGCTCTAACTAGGTTAGATATATACTCCTGAACTTTTCCTTTGTTACATTCCATGAACTTGATCAATGTCTCTATCTATCCCCTTCCTTCGGTTCCTTATGATGTCCTTTATTTGCTGCATCTCAGTTCCTAACACAGCACATGATATCTGGTGGGCCCTTCACAATATGCTGAAAGAAAGAATAAATGAACAATTGCATGAAAGAAATGAATGAATAAATGAATGAATGAATGAATGAATGACAGAAGACTTGATGTTTACGCAACTAATTGCAATAGAAGGGAGGAGTGGGGCAAATGTATTTATTGGTCAACTGGTCATTTGTTAAACATGTTAAATATCACCCCTGAATACAGAAGACTTAAATGTCCAGTGTATTAATGGCTATAATCAATTAATAGCTATAATGATTACGAGCAGATAATTAGAGTACTTTGCATGAAAGAGGCAATTGTCTCCCAGTAAGGAATTCTGGTATGAAGTTCCTTATATAAATTAAGCTCCTGGAACATAATAGGTGCTCAATCCATGCTATAATAGTTCTTATGAGAGCCAAGATTTATAATATTACACCTGTTATCCTCACTGCTATACTCTCAGCACAGAATCTGCTACACAGTGTTTAATAAATACCAGGTAAATAAATTACTTAATTAATGATGAATTAACAATATTAGCTTGAGGATAAAAGTTAGTCTGATCTCCTAAGGGTTGTTTGGATCAGCCATAAAGACCCTGAGAGTATTCTGGGATACTGAGGGTCAGTGATAGGAAGGTCAGTTTTCAGCCTGGGGAGGAGTGGAGGGCACTCCAGGATCCCAAAGGCTATGACACTTATCTAGTCTTTTTGAGGGTCATGCCGAAGGCAATTGCTACAAAGGGCAGCTTATCTCTGGCAGTATAGGAAACTGAGGGCCCCAGATAAACCCTGAGGGTGAGTGGACAGACGCAGAGGGGGCTCCTGATTAGAGTCAAACATTCTGAGATTTGCAGGGGTTTCGGGTCTGACCCAGGATATTTCAGACTTCTCCAGAGAAGAGTCTCTGGATTTCACATAAAGCTGCAGAGCTGAGAGGCTGGGAGGTAGGAGGAAGAGAGAAGAAAAGGACTGGAGATGGAGAGCAAATAATGGAAGCGCAAGCGCACGCACACACACACAGATGGGCAGGACCAGAGAAACAAGAGACCCAGAGTCAGAGCAAGAGCCAGGACAGAAAACAATCAGAGGCAGAAACTCACAGAGATGCACACAGCAACAGACCCAGGAAAAGGGAGAGACAGAATAGAGGCACAGGGGGCAGAGTCTCAGAACATTCATCCAAAGAGATGACATAAAATAGAGAGAGTGTCAGAGACACAGATGGACTAAAGAAGGAAAAACACAGACAAAGATACAAAGAAATGTGGGAAATTAAAACAAAATAAATCACAGAGACACTGAACAAGAGGTGCACAAGGTGGAGAGAGAAGGAAAGGTAAGGATGCAGAGGAACCGAATGAGTAGGTAATCCTGTAGATCAGCTCATCTGGTACAGTTCTTTGCACTTGCCAGAGATTCTGATTCTGTAGCCCTGGGGAGGGCCTGGGCACTGTAAATTTTAAAAACTTCCCAGGTGACTCTCATGCACAGCCTGGCCTGAGAACCACTGCTTAAAACAAGGGTTTTGGTCAGTGGAAGAACAGTGTGAGAGTTACATGGGCTATTTGCTAAAAACTCTTGTCTCTTGGGCCCTTCTGGAGCTATGAATAAAATCTATGAGTGTGGGGCCCAAGAATGTGTATTTTTACATGCTTCTCTGGGGATTCTGAGGCACACTTCCGTTTGAGAAATATTGTCCTAATCTGGTGGATTGAGAGAAGTTGCACACACACACACCCTCCTCAGAGCATGCTTGGTAATGGCGTCCCCATGGACTGGGACTGGTTTCTACAAAACCTCCCTTGCCCAACCTGTCCTTATTTGTGGAAATACAAGATTCAAGGTCAGAAAACCACATCACAGCTCTGTCTCTTAAATGCTGAATGGCTCCAGACATGTCACTTAATTTCTTGGAGTTTCTTAATCAATACAGTGAAGTTAATAATCTCAGCTCTGCCTGGCCAACAGGCCCTTTTGGTAATGAAATGAGATATAAAATGTAAAAATACTTTACAAGCTGGAAAGCACTATAGTGCTATCATCATTGTCATTATTAACAGCATCATCATTATTAATAGGTGTGGCATCTTTTTCCAACACCCATAACCAATTCTCCAACTCTGAAAATACCTGGGTGTCCAATAATTCAACTACAAATTCAAGGGCTCCTCGGGTTTGATGATTTTCTAGAATGGCTCACAGAACTCAGGAAAGTGCTATACTTATGACCACAGTTTGTTATAAAGGATACAAATAAATATCCAGGTGAAAAAGTACTTAGGGGCAAGGTCCAGAAGGAGCACAGGAGCCTCTGTGTCAATGGAGTTGGGATGTCCCATTCTCCCAGCATGTAGATGTGCTCACCAACTTAGAAACTCTCCACATCTTGTTCAAAAGTGTTTATAACTTACTCTCCAGCCCTCCTCCGCTTCCCAGAGATAGGAGAAGCTGAAAGTGACCAGTCCCATCAGGAGGTTTTCTAGGGGCTCCCCGTTGAGTCACCTCATCATCATAAACTCAAATGTATAGAAAGAGGAAGAAATTTATAAATAACAAAAAACACCCCTATTACCTTGGAAATTCCAAGGGTTTTAGAAGCTCTGTACCAGGAACTAGGGACAAACACCAAATATATATTTTATTCTACCACAACATGTTTAACAGTCACTGAGTGCCTGAAATCTTCGAAGTGCCCTGATAAACACTTCATATGCTTTATTTCATTGATTCCTTGAAATGATTTTATGACATGAAAATATTATTATTATTATTATGCCATTTTATGAATGAACAAACTGAGACTCATAGAGATGTAGTATTTTGCTCAGGGTCACAATGCTGCACCCACTTACAAATAAGTAAATGACAGAGCCAGTTTCCTTATCATCTTATATCTGAAAGTAATATCAAAGACAAGTCCATATAACAATCTTTCTCTATAATGAAAACCACTAAAAGTTCAGAGAGATTAGATGCCTGACCAAAATCATAGAAAAAGTCACTGCTATATCCTATTCAAACTATTTTAAACAAATTACAGTCATGACTGACAACATGCTTGTGGATGTAGAAAATTCTAACGAATTCACACATATAAAAATCTATGAGAATAACTGAACTTAGCAAAGTCATGAAATACAAGTCAATACATAATTTAAATAAGTTTCATTTCTACTAGCAACATTTAAAAAAGCAAAGTTAGAAAAACAATAGAATTTACAAAAGCATCAGCAAAGATGCTATTTATTTATTCCAATTATTTATTTATTCCAATAATTAGGATTAAATTTAGTGAAAAGGTACAAGATCTCTATACTGAAAACCAAAGAAGAATGCTAAAAGAAATTAAAAACCTGAATAAATGAAATGATATACCATGTTCATGAATTAGAAGTCTCGATGTTGTAAAGATGCCCATTCTCCCCCAAACTGAATGCAATCCCAATCAAAATATCAGACTAAAAATTAATAAACTAATTCTAAAATTTCAGGGAAAAGCAAGAGACCTATGTAATTTGTTAGGACTGCCATAACAAAACACTACATATTGAGTTCTAGAGGTTATAAGTCCAAGACTGAGATGTTGCTAGGACTGGTTCCTTGTGAGAGCTGTAAGAGAAAATCTGTTCCACATGTCTGCCCTAGCTTCTGATAGTTTGCTAGCAATCCTTGATGTTCCTTGGCTTGTAGAAATATCACCCTGATCTGTTTATATTCACATGTTCTCCCCAGGTGTATGACTGTATCTAAATTTCCCCCTTTTTAAAGGACACTAGTCATAGTGGTTTAAGATCCAACCTACATAACTCATTATAACGTAAAAACCTCTATAAAGACCCTATCTCCAAATAATGTAACATTCTGAAGTAATGCAGGTTAGGACTTCAACATATGAATTTTGAGAGGACACATGACAACCTAGGAAAGCCAAGACAATATTGAAGAACTTACATTACTTGGGATGCCCAGGTGGCTCAGTGGTTGGGTGTCTGCCTTCGACTCAGGGCATGATCCTGGAGTCCTGGGACAGAGTTCCACAGTGGTCTCCTGCAGGGAGCCAGCTTCTCCCTCTGCCTCTGTCTCTGCCTCTCTCTCTGTGTCTCTCATGAATACATAAAATAAAAAGGTTTCAATAAATAAATAAATAAATAAATAAATAAATATGAAAAGGAATACAAGTATCACTGGCATGGAATAAGATTCTAGAAATAGACGCATATGCTATAGTCAATTTGTTCTCTACAAAAACACTAAAGCAATTCTATGGAAAAAGGAGTCTTTGACAAACAATACTGGAATAACTAGATACTCCAATGAAAAAAAAAAAAAAGAATCTCAATCCCTATATCACGTATACCAAAAAATCAATTCAAGTTGACTCCTAGATCTAAACATAAGAATTAAAACTATAAAATTCCTATAAAGAAACATGGCAGAATATGTTGTAATAAGCAAACTTTCTTAGGATACAGAAAGTACTAACCATAAGTTCTTTTAAAATTCATAAATTGGATGCCATAAAAATTTAAAACTTCTGTTCAAAAGACACCATTAAGGAAATTAATAGGGAAGCCATAAACTAGAAGAAAATAGTCATAGTACATGTGTCTGATAAAGTACTTGTTTCCAGAATATAAAAAAATTCCTACAACTCAATAAAAAAAGAAAAATAGTCTAATAAAAATGGTCAGAAATCTTGAGCAGACCCTCCACAAAGGAAGATAAACAAATAACCAGTTAGTAAGTGAAAATATATCGAATGCTACTAGTCATGAGGAAAATGCAAATTAAAACCAGACTGAAAAAACACTACGTGTCAATCAGAATGGTTTCTAAAAATCTAACCAACATAAAATGTTGGCTAAGATGTAGAACAACCAAAAGTTCCAAACGTTTCAAATGGAGATATAAAAATATACAACCACTTTGATGGAAGAGCTAAAGTGTTTTGTAAAATGAAACATACATCTATTCTGTAACCCAAGGAAACTAATTTTTAACAATTTCCCAAAAAAGAAAAACATATTCATACAAAGACTTGTACATGTTTTATTTATAAAAACCAGAAATTGGAAATAGCCCAGGTGTATAGTAGTAGATGAATAGGTAAATAAATCATGTACATCCATACAATGGAACACAATACAGTCATAAGAAGGGATAAATTGCTGCTTCATTCAACCAATTGAATGACTCTCACTGACATAATGATTGGCCAAGAGAAGACAGACATAACAGAATACATACAGTAGGGTTCTATTTTATATGAAGTTCAAAAATAGGCAAAATGAATCTGTAGTGAGAGAAGTCCAAAGGAGTGATCACTTCTGAGTTGAGTATTGACTGGAAAGAGGTATGAAGGTGCCTCCCAAGATGCTGTGAATCTTCTCTATATTCATTGGAGAATGATTATATGTTTAAGACTTCTACACTTTACTTATGGTATCCCTCAATCAAAAAAATTATAAATATCATGGCAAGTCTATCTCACATTTTAAAAAATAAAATGCCAGTACTTTAGCACCATATAAAATAAATACCAAAATACTGGGATGGCATATTGGTCATGATTTCAATTATTATCCATGAAGGTGACCATGTTTGCAGGTAGCTAAGAACTGAAACGGTAACACTTGTGATTTTGTCAGGAAAGTGCAGGGCGTTGAAACCCAACCAGCTCATCAAGGCAACAGTGGTTTCCCAAATGAGAAGAACTCACCACCCTAATTAGGAAGTGGGACATTACTGGAGCCCACCTATGGGAGGATTCAATCCATATACAAATGTGTCGCTAGGAAATGAATGCAAAGCCATGGCAGTGAGTGCTCTCCATAAATGGCAGAGCAGCAAAAATGAAAATACTTTTAAAAATTAAATGTATGCAAGTGCCAATAAAACAGTATGGTGATTACTGACCTTGGAAGGGCCTGAATTTGGGTTTACTGGTGCAAGATGGGGCTGGACAGGCCTGGTGCCTGTCTTCTTAGGAGCAAGGTGATCAGCCAGGTAGCAAGCAATGATAGTTTAAGGTGTCTCAGATCTCATTTAAGGAGGAAAGCAAGGACCAATTGGGTTCATTGATGCCTGCATTTATTAATTTCTATTCACTGAGCATTTACTATGCACCTGGTATACACTTTAGACAATTTATCATAACAGTTGTGGGGTTAGATTCCTTGGACTCAAAAACTGGCCCGAGAGCTTATTAGTATGTACCTTGGCCAAATGACTTAAAACCTCTGTGTCTTAAATTTCTCAGTGTAAATAAGATATAATAGGGTTAAGCCTAATAAATGATATATAATAACTGTGAGGATTATCTTATGAATGAATCCATGTAAGGAATGCTTAGAACAGTACCTACTACATACAAATGACAACTGTTTCTGTTAATGCCTCCATTTTCATGGATTGCAGATGCACAAGCACACAGATACACATACACACGCATACACACAAAAGAAATGCAAAAGAAGTGGCCAACACATGAAATCTGTTTAATATTCATTTGTTGAGTGCATAATACATGCAAACCCTCATGCTGGGAATGACTGCAGTGATGAACAGTAGATGCCCTTGAGGAGAAAAGAGTCTAGCAGAGAAGTCACAGACAAGACAAGCAATTGCAATACAATACGGTGGACAGATGTAATAATAACACAGTGAGAAGAATGATAAAGCCCTCTGTAGGGAAGAGGAGGGTGGGAATGAGAAAGAAATATTAAACTGAGACTTGAAAAATTATGGGAGTTTTCTAATTGGTTGGGGAAAGAGAATTTTAAGCAGAATGAAACAAATTTTAAGTTTAACCTAGAGGATTCCAACTCTAGCATGATAGTGTGAGCAGCTCTGTGGACCCACTTCCCTGACAGATTGGTGAAAATTATTTTAAAATTTTAAACCTCTGCAAATGGTCCATACACCAAGTAAAGAAACAATTATTCAAGAAATCCTATTAAAACTAGGTAGGAAAACTGAGGGTCAGTGGTATTTGAACTTAGACTCCTGCCTTCCCTCCCCTTGCCCAGCTCAGCAAGATAGAAATTCCACTCCAAACTGGAACAGTCAAGAACACAAGCTTCCTTCTCTCCCCAGTTCCCAGAGGGCTATCTTTCTGGAAGGAGCAGGACATCAGCATTTCTCATCTGGCTGCCAGCTACCTGTTGCTAAAGCTAGGTTCTAGTGAAATGCAGCTGAGAGGCTTCTTCTGTGCAGCCTGCTGGTGGGACAGAGGCTCCACCTTGAGCATAGCACTGCTGGAAATATTGGGGTCCTGAGCACCCCTGCCCTAGTTCATGAGGTGGGGGAGGGGTTTCCATGGTGGGAGAGGCAAGCCAAGGAGACCTGGAACCTCCAGAACAGAGGTGTCACTCAGAGTGAAGTGCAGCATGGTCTGCTCCCAATATCATAGTCACTTACTCAAAGGTCATATCCAGGGAAGAGAGGTAGACCAGAGCAAGAAGGGCTCTTAGTTTCTTCCCAAAGCAACCAAGTCCACTTACAACAGTCTGAAGGTCAAGCCTAAGGTGTTTTTTAAAAAAAAAACAGTACAGGTGGCGAAAAGCTACTGGGCTTCATTGGGCTATTGATGGATTCACTGGAGGTACAGGCTAAACCATAGGCCAGCTAGTGTAGTTTTCTTTTGCCGGAGAAAAAGGAAAAGACATGTGGGAGGATTTTGTCATTACAAATTTCAAACACTGACCTCAGGAAGCATCCCTTCAAAAGAGCCCAGGTTTAATTATATCAGTTTGTGGAGCAATTTATGCCCTAGGGCATTATTGAAACCTGCTTAAATAGAACAATTAATGGAATTGAAGATTTAGTGTGGTCAGGGAAAGAAACAAAGGCAGCTCTGCCAAAAGCACTGTCATTCTAGTGTGACTCTGGGCTTATCCCAGGCTGCCCTCTTTGATGATAAGCATCATTCACTGCAACAGGGAGGCGGACAGACTTTATTGAACTAATTCAGCCAGCCACCAAACTGGTTAAGTGAGCAAACAGCAACAAATAGTCTTGTCAACAAATAGTGCTTGGACAATTGGGTAGCCACATGCAAAAGAACGAAGTGTGAATTACCTCTACCATACCCAAAAATTAATTCAAAATGGATCAAAATTCTACATGTCAGAGCTAATACTATAAAACTTTTAGAAGAAAAGATAAGGGTAAATCTTCACGACTTTGAATTTGGCAATGGACTTTTAGATATAATGCCAAAAGCACAAGCAACGAAAGAAAAATTTAATAAATAGAACATCAAATTCAAAACCTTTTGTGAAAAAAAAAATAAAAAAAAACCCTTTTGTGAAAGTGAAAAAACAAGCTACAGAATGAAAAATAAATTGCAAAAAAGAACTTTTATATAAAATTTAAAGCAAACGATCCTGAAATTTGTATGGAATTACAAAAGAACCCAAAAAGCCAAAGCAATCTTAAAGAAGAAAAGCAGAGTTGGAGGCATCACAATTCCAGATTTCAGGCTATATTACAAAGCTGTAGTGATTAAAACAGTGTGGTACTTGTTCAAAAGCAGACACATAGAATAGAACAAAAAACTCAAAAATGAACCCCAAACTAAATGGTCAATTAATCTTCAACAAAGGAGGAAAGAATAACCAGTGGGAAAAAGACCATCTTTTCAACAAATGGTGCTGGGAAAACTCGACAGCAACATGCAAAAGAAAAAAACTAGACCACTTTCTGACACTATAAACACAAACAAATTTAAAATGGATTAAAGACCTAACTGAGACTTGAAACCATAAAAATTCTAGAGGAGAACACAGGTGGCAACTACTTTGACATCAGCTGTAGTAACTTTTTTCTAGATATTGTCTCCGGAGGCAAGAGAAATAAAAGCAAAAATAAACTATTGGGACTACCTCAAAATAGAACGCTTCTGCACAGTGAAGGAAACCATTAACACAACTAAAAGTCAGCCTATGGAATGGGAGAAGATATTTGCAGATGACATATCTGATAAAGGGTTTCTATTCAAAATATATAAAGAACCTATAAAACTCAACACCCAATAACAAATAATCCAATTAAAAATGGGGAGAAGACAGAAATAGACATTTCTCCAAAGAAGACATCCAGATGGCCAACAGTCATAGGAAAAGATGATTTATATAAAATGACCAGAATAAGAAAATCTTTAGAGAGAAAAAGTAGATTAGTGGTTGCTTATGGCTGGGGAGGTGGGAGTTTGAGAAATGATAGCTAAAAAGTTTGAGATTTCTTGAGGCAATAAAAATGTTCTAAAATTGTAGTGTGGTTGTACACATCCCTGAATATGCTAAAAACTACACATTTTAAATGAGTGAGTTATGTGCTATGTGACTTCTCAATATAGCTGTTATTAAAATATTTTGAGAGATACACAAAAGATGAAACCTAGAAGATAAAATAACCAATAATATCTCCTAAGTGTTTATTTTGTGTATACCACCTGGAAAAAAAACTTATGAGGTACTCACTATGCACCAGGCACTTCTCTAAACTCTGAGATACAATGAATGAAACAAATTTCCTGCCCTTATGCAGCTTACTTTGGAGGATAGAAAAGTAGACAATAAATACATATTTATTGCTATTATTAATAAGTACTACTAATACCACTACTAATACCACTACTAATACTACTACTAATACTAGTACTACTAATACTACTACTACTGCTACTACTAATACTAGTACTACTAATACTAGTACTACTACTACTACTACTACTACTACTATAATAATAGTATTATTAATAAATACTACATTGGTAATATTATAAATATTAATGTTATTATGTATTAATGTATTAATATACTATACAAATAATGTTAAGTAGTGGTAAGTGTTAATAAGAAAAACAAAGCAGGATAAACACACAGAAAATTGGAGGGGGGCTGCCATTTATAGGGGATGGGCCAGGGAAAGTTTTTCTGATAATCAGAGCTGAAAGAAGCTGGGCTGGGGGGGGGGGGTGCTGGAGGGAGGGTAGCACAGAGCGGTAGAATCAGCTGAGTGCCAAGGCTTCGAGATAGAGATGTGCTTGATGTATTACAAAGAGCAAAGAGGGCAATGTAGCAGGGGGAGGTTACTGAGGAAGACAAGGGTGTCAACGAGGAAGGCGGGACTTGTGAATTGCAGTAGGATGTTAGGAATATTTAGTGCTAGAGTCTGTCTCATTCCTGTGGACATACCTGTCCTTAACTCTGCAGTAACACATCAAAGGCACCATCCAAGTGCCCCACACATGAGTCGGGCAACCACAGCCTAGTCCAACGTTTTTCAAAATGTGGGCTGCATCCTATTCATGGTGATGTAGTATTAATTTAGCAGGTTGAAACCAACATTTCTTTCTGGAGTGGAATTACACAGATTGGAATAGAATGGAAAATATCTCGGTTCAGGAGCTGTGTGCGAGCATGTGTGCATGCATGTGTGTCAATATGTGCATCTGTGCCATGCACTTGTTGTGATATAAAATGTATTTCTCACCAAGGATCACATCAAAATATTTGAACCTGACTCTAGCCCATCCCCAGCTCATACAGCTCCATTGGAGTGCATGCAAATCTGCACCAAAAGGCACCTTGGCTATTGATTTGTATGTAGCCCTCCTATGCTGACTGTCAACAATTTAATTGATCCAAAAGATGAACTAGCCTGCAGCTATGGAAAGAAAAAGGTCTTCTGTGTTAATTGAGACGTTTACATTAAGCAAGGCAGGAACCCCACGTGTGTGTTCGCATTGTAATGAGTGTTTACTTTCTTGCCTCGTTCGGTCACCACAGTCCCGGTCTGCAGAAGTTCCCCAAGATTAAGCCAACAACATCCCTCTGGGTACAGATACAACAGGTGGGGGAGGGGCTGGTGGCCCCCTCTCAGAAAAGCACTAGGACCGTTGGGTGTCAGACAGGTATAAACTCCAATTCTGATGTTGTTAACTCCCAACTGTGTGATCCTGGACAAGTGAAATCACTCCTTGGAGCCTTGGTGTCCTCATCTGCAAAAAGAGGTGGTCACTGTAAAACCAGATAGAATTGCTGTGGGTTAATAATAACGGTCATCTATACCTGACACAGCGCTTACAGTGACTATGTATATTAACACATGTCATCCTCACTACAACTCTGGAAGATGAAGGAGCTATTTTCCTCACTTGACAGATGAGAAAACTGAAGGCAAAGAGGTTCAGTAACTTGCCCAAGGTCACCCAGCTGGTATACTGTGAGGGCTGGGCTTCCTACCCACTCTCTGCTCAGTTTTAACAGTGGCTGTTTAATTAAAAAAAAAAAAAATCAGAGCCGCTAAAGAAAATATCTAAGAAGATTCTGATAATCTTTAAGGCTACTTACCAAGGACTTTGGATTCTCCTTCCAGGTCCATAGTAGGGTTACTTTTCTTGAAATTAGATAATTTGCTTGCATTAGCTAATAAAATATTGGTGGAAGTGATGTGTGCCACTTCTGGGCAAAAGGTTTAAAAGAGAGCATGCTATTCAGCATGTTTCTCCTCTTCATGCTGTGGTGATCACGAACACATATTAACATGGACCTCCATTAACCTGCTTTTCTGAAAAGTTAGGACAAGCAAAGACCTCCCAGCCAAATATGCCTTTGTCACACTACGTGAATAGGAAATGAAGTCTGGCTATGTTAAGACTCTGATACTTGGGGTTATCTGTTACTATGGCAACACTTAGCCATCTTGACTGACACAGGCTCTTCCCAATCTGATGTAGTGTAGCTACCACTCATTGAGCTCTGTGGGTCTGATGAAATGCGTCACTTCACCTACCACAACTCTTTTACCCCTGATCACAACTCCACACAGAGTTCTTGTTATCATACCCATCCACAGATGAGAAAACTGGGACTCCTAGAGGTTAGTTAAGTGCACTGCCCAACTTTACACAGCTCAAAAGGGGTGCACAGTCAGGACCCAAACCTAGACCACAAGTAATAATTGCTTCCCCCAGTCATGGGGAACTGAATCAGCAGGGTCCTGGAGCCAACTTGTACAAGCTTGTGAGAGCTGATTCTGGACATCTCTTCCCACATTCACATCCAGTGAGGTTACACTGGTGACCCTGAAATCCACCATGATGGGAGGATTGACACCATGGAAATTGGCAAATGCTACAAATCGGGCCCTTTCTTTTTGACAGAAGAACCAATTTGCCACTGCATACAGATTGGACCCATATTATCAGAGTCGGCCATGCTCAGTTCTAATCCACTAAACTTACCTAGAAAAATTCCCAGGAGTTCACCCAGGACCCCTTGGGATTCCCAAAAGTGTTTCTAGTTGATAACAAAGAATCTGTAGTGAGACTAGCACAAAGCAGGGGCATTGTAAGGTGAACTGTTAAGAGCAAGAAGAGAGAAGGTGCTCTACAGGGTAACTAAAAAACAGGCAGTGAGAGCAAGAGGAAGAGGAAAAAAAAAAAAAAAAAACTCTAGTGGAGGAAAGAAAGGCCTTCCAGTCAGGAGAATAGAGTCTTTAATCTGTGGAGCGCACATTTTGTTAAGTCTGCATAATTCATGAAACACAAGAACATCCCGAGGACAGCTGAAGTTCAGGGCAGAAGATCAAGTTGACAAG
Organism: Vulpes vulpes; assembly: GCF_048418805.1. Lineage (NCBI taxonomy): Eukaryota > Metazoa > Chordata > Mammalia > Carnivora > Canidae > Vulpes > Vulpes vulpes. The sequence goes on along the minus strand of NC_132789.1, from coordinate 15,169,068 downwards.
ATTGGCTTTGGGGTAAAACACGCAGGGGGGCCTGGCTGCCAGAACTGACCTATATTTCTCTGTGTTTATGCCGCAGCAGGAGCTGTCTCTGCTCATCCATCATCCCAACCAGGCTTGACCTGCAGCCTGGTTCTCCCTGAGGTCATGGGGCCTGGAGAGCATGGAACCATAAAGATGACTATCCTGTTGGGTTCTGGTGGCTGTTTCCACATATCCAGACTACTGTAATCATGCTTGGGGCAATGGCACAATCACTCTGCTAATCACAGGTGTGGGGTGACCTTGGGCAAATGATCTTACCTCTCTAAGCCTCAGTTTGTTCTTCTGTGAAGTGGGGCTGCTAAGAGCTCCTATCTCATAGAGCTGTCATGTACAATGCCTGGCACCTAGTCAGTGCTTAATAAATGGTAGCCATTAACGTTTATGACTACGGGGAAGGAGAATAGGAATAATAATATTTAACAGTGCCAGATACTACTCTGAGAGCTTTACTTAAAATAAATCCTTTAATCCTCACAGTGTCTAATAGGACTATGGCAGGAGAGGAAGCATTTGCCCAGGTCATAGTAAGTTATCGAGCCCCTGCTAAGTACCAGGGTGCTTATAAACATTCTCTCTCATCCTCATCTGCACAGCTTTGATAGTTAGGTGTGTTTGTTTCCATTTTAAAGGTGAGAAAGTGAGGCCTGAGGAGTCAAATTAGCTAACCCCAGGTCACTGAGCAATTAAGCAGCAAAGTGGGAATTCGAGACTAGGTCTTTTTTTCTCTAAGTGCTGGTTCATTCAACCATCTCCATTCTCTGAAAGAAAAGCAGCCGCCCTCATTAAGTCTAATTAACATGCATTTGGCATTTAAGATATGAAAGACACTAAGCTTTTCACAGGCATGCTCTTATCACAACAGCTGCAGGAGGTGGGTACTTATCCCCACTTGACAGAGGAGACAACTGAGGCACAGAGAAGTTGGCCATGTGTCCAAGGCCACACAGCTAGAAAATGTCAAAGCTGAGATATGAACCCAACTGTCCTAACTCCAGAGCCTCCTTGACCTAAGTTCTGTTGATTTATATATAATACCTATTCAACAAATTTCCCTGACCTGTGTCAAAGAAAAAAAAAATTATTACTATTTGCTAAAAAATGGTAAGGCAGGCTTTATTCAGGGGGAACTACTACCATAGTATAGGGACCACAGCAGTGGGATTTTACAGTAAGGATGAGAGAGGGGGTCAATACAAGGAAACACGGGGCTTTCTAGCCCAGGAGCAGTTCAGTGAAGGGAAAACTAGTGAGAGGAGATTCTGGCTAAACAGACTGATTCGAATTCTTGCTGAAGGCAGGCCAGGATGATGAGACACCACCTGGCGGATGGCAGAGGATGAGGCACACAGTCAGGGTGATCTGAGACCAAGGATGACTAAACTAACAGAGCAGGGTTCTTGCTAAATGTGGAAAGGAATACAGAAATCCAAAAGCCAGGGCCTAGCTGAGAAGAGAGTTCAGAACCAATGGACTGGACCAACCCTCCATCTCTCTGTCCTCCCCATGCTTTCTCCCCAAAGAAGGAATTCCAGGCCTATCCCAGGTATGTCCCGAAGTCTTGGAACTACCAATTAATGCAGAACTAGGAAGATCCCTTGGTTTCTTTGGAGACTGAGCAACTATCTCCAGCTATATGCCTCCCTCTACCTCTCCTGACAAGGCAGCAGTAGGGACCTCCACTGGGGAGTCCCCTCTTTGTCTTTTTTGGCTAGAAAGATATATTAAATCAGAACCTTCTAAAATGGGGCACCTGGGTGGCTCAGTGGTTGAGTGTCTTCCTTTGGCTCAGGTCGTGATCCTGGAGTCCTGAGATTGAGTCCCACATCAGACTCTCCGAAGGGAGCCTGCTTCTCCCTCTGCCTGTGTCTCTACCTCTCTCTGTGTGTCTCTCATGAATAAATAAAATCTTAAAAAAATAAAAAAGCTTAAAAAAAAGAACCTTCTGAAATGACAAAATAAAGGTCAGAAGCTGTGGGGTAGATGGACTTCCAGGCTGAGTCTGATACAGTTGGGCCAGGAGCTGAGGCACCCTTGGCTCCATTACCACCTACCTGACCTCGGTACAAGTTTGGCTTGGGGGTGGCCCAGAGGCAGGGCCCCACTCAGGGAAGAAATGTCATGTCTCCTTCAGGTGCTGGACTGGATTCCAATTTGGAGAGAAGTCCATCTTGCAGGGAGCTCACCCTCTAGACCCTCCAGACCTGTTCAGGGTTTGTTAGTGCTGTGTCTCTCCTCTGTGTAGGCCTCAGATGGCTGCCTTGACATTTCCCGGGTGGCCTAAAAGACCCTGAGGGACCTGGCCCCTCTCATCTTCCCAGCTCATGTCACAGTCATCTTTGAGTCATTCAAGAAATACTGCACTAGCATGCAGCTCCCTGCCTACTGTAGGCTGTTTGTCTTCTTCCAGACTTGTCTTCCTGTCCGTGCACCTAGAATCTCCTTTGTCCCCTCCTATCCTTCAGTTACACTAGGATGACCCTAAACATCCTTCCAGATCCTCCTCAGACTTCCCAGTTGTTGTCCCCCTCCCCAGTGTGGAGTCAGGTGCTGTACTAGTTCTGTAGGGCTGTAACCAATTACCACAAACTGGTGGCTTAAAATAGAAATTTATTCTCTCACAGCTCCGAAGCCTAGAAATCTGAAATCGAGGTGTCAGCAGGACCACATTCCTCACTTGTTTCTTCCAGGTTCTGGAGCTCTAGCTGTTCCTTGACTGCCCTTACTGCCCTTGGCTTGTGGCCACATCACTCCAACTTCTGCTCTGTCTTCACCCAGTCTTCTTGCCTGTGTCTCTTCTCCTCTTCTTGTCAGGACACCAGTCACTGGATTTAGGGCCCAACCTAATCCAGTATGATCTTATTGAACTAATTACATCTGCAAAGACCCTATTTTCAAATGAGGTCACATTCTGAAGTTTCCAGGCAGATAGGAATTTTGCAGGGACACTATGCAGCTCAGTATAACCACTTTACAGATAGCACCAGTATTGCAGGCTAGTACGATCAAGGAAAGCTTCCAAAAGAAACTGGGTCCTTGAGGTTGGCTCCTGCTTGCATAGGCAGATCCTCCATTTCAGGAGACCTATTTGAGCCAACACCCAAAGGTAGGGAGCCAGTGACCTCTTTAAAGCTTCCCTGATGAGTTCAAGTCTGTGCCTGGTAATATCTTTCTCAAGACCCTCATGACCCCTCCCATTTGCTTGCCCCACTTACAACGATCTGGCAGCAGCAGAGAAATACTCAACACTTTTAAACAGAACCCATCAGCTAATAAAACTGAAAGCAATAATCTGTCACTTTGAAAGTATAAACCAACACATTTCTCAGGAAGCTTTCCATTCTAGTAATAATATTGGACCAGGAAACTGCTTGCTTCTCTCTCTCTCTCTCTCTCTTTCTCTCTCTCTCTCTCATCTGTGCATTTCCAAATAATGAATGTCAAGTCATCTTTAAGAGTATTAAATACCCAAGTGGCCAATGCAATTGGAGAGCAGGCATATTATTCATTCCAAAAGGCAAGGGAAAAAAATTAAACCCAAAGCAATGGAGAGGATGGAATCAGAGACTTGAGGATTCAAGTGCTGCCTTTATCACTTACTGACTTCTGCCTCTGTGACCTCTTGAGCCTCAGTTTCCTTATGAGAAAAACGAGGGTAATAATCACACCTCCCTCTCTGGTTCATTTTGAGATTAAGTGCCTGACAAAGAGTGAGCACCCAGTAATCTTCTTAAAATAAACATTTTTGGATAATCATAGGTTGTTGTAATAGTTCTGAAACAATATATTTGTATTATAAAATAAAGCAAATAAGCAGCTTATTTCATGTCATTAGGAGTCAAAGTTTTCAGTTTAAAATAAATACAAATATAAAATCAAAATAAAAAACAATGTGTCCTCAGTTGAATTAGAAATAATAGTATGAACTTGTGATATAGTTTCTCCTAAAAAACATATGCATTTCCTAACGGTCCTCTTAAAATGCGTTGAAACAGTAGCTAACCCAGGAGCACTGAGCACTTCCAGCACCTAGACTATGGTCCTTTTTTTTTCTTAAGATTTTATTTATTTATACATGAAAGACACACAGAGAGGCAGAGCAAGAAGCAGGCTCTCTTCAGGGGATGTGGGGACTTGATCCCCAGACCTGGGATCACACCCTGGCCAAAGACAGATGCTCAACCACTGAGTCACCCAGGCGTCCCTAGACCATGGTCTTAAATATCATTTTCCTACTCAAAGAAATCCAAACTCCTTGGAAAAGTGGCTGATTCCTGGCCTTGGGCAGAAAATATACAAAATGAGCCAGAAAGCTTTATCATACCAAAGGGTAAAAAAGCTGTTGATATAGTAGGGTCATTTCCAAAGGACTCAAAAGCCAACCTGAATAGTCTCCCACTAGCCAAAGATGAGATAATTTGAGCAGTAATAATAAAGTACATCAAATATGTTAAAGATCTATGAATTCATAATGGTAGAAACAACTAATTCAGTTCTTTCATTCAATCCTCACTTCAATGCCTATGAAGAAAGATCTAATTAGCTTCTTTGTCATAAAAGAAACTGAGGCTCAGTGGTAGTCTCTCACCCAAAATCACACAGTTTATAAGAGAGGGAGCTGGAAGCCAAGCCAGTTCTGTGACCTTGCAAAACTGCAGGAAGTATTCAATAAACAAACTTTCCCTCCACTACTCCCACCACATCAAGGCTATGAGAAGGCAGAGAAGAAAATAGAGAGGATAAGAACTATCAAAGTTTCATCCTGAAGCCCCTGGTTACAGGCGATAGATGTTGGCAGTTGAGTGTGTACTATGATACACTTGGAAAATGATAAAAATGGACCACTTACAACCTTTCACTCTCTTGAAAATCCATGACAGCCATAGAATGGTCTTTGGTTTTAAAGTGGTAGCTGGCAAGACATTTCTAAGGTACTTCCTGATTCATGCCTATACCTCCTGCCTTTGAGGCCAAAGTGTCTTACAGAAGTGGTCTGGGGACCATTTTTGCCTATCTCTCACAGTACTGCTTAAAAATGCAGATTCATGCACCCCATTTCAGATTAAATCCATTTCTGGTGGGCAGGGCTCCATAGTCAATATTTTAGTCAACTTTCCTGGGAGGGATGTTACAACAATAAAATTTGAGAGGTGCTGCCCAACATCCCCCCACTCTCATGGGAAATACCCTCTGTCGGGGCCCACATCTTCCCCATTCAATCTACTCCACACTACAGCCAGAGAGATCTTTCTGAAAGACAAATCTGAAGTGGCAGTCCTCTTAAAACCTTCCAATGGCTTCCCAGTGTCTTTAGGATAAAGTCCAAATAATTTAACTCATTAATGGTCCCCAGACTTGTTTGCCATTACTCCCACCACTCCCACCACCCTCCATGCACCCCCATCATGGGAAATTCTTACCCTTCTCCACATTCACTCATGCATCTACTCTTCCAGAATGCCTATGCCCACCCCCCACTCTAATGCTACCCATGCCCACCTCTCCAAAATCCTACTCATCCTTCAAACACTCTTCTGGGTTCACCTGCACTTGGCCTTCCTTGGTGCTTCTGGCTGAGTTAAGTCACCCTTTCTGATCCCATCATCTCTCTCATACAGCACATTTCAAGATACTTAGTAACTGGCAGGTTATGTGCCTGTCACCCAACCCTCCTATACATCCCTGGAAAACAGAGGCTATGTCATATTCATCATTGTATCTCCATCATCTGGCATGGCTCCTGGCACACTGCAGGCTCACAAAGCTTATTATATTAGTGAATGAATACGTTAATGGGTGAATGGCATCTCCTTCCTCATCCTCACTCCACCACAATACACATCTTAGCCCATCTGTCCTCTCCCATCCTCTGAGATCTTCCTATCCTCCTTCACTCCTTATTTAATAACAATTTTTTGCATGCTGCCCCTTGGGTCAGGGCTGTGATCTGGGCAAAAGAGGTGTGTTCTTGGCAAAGGTAAGTGTTTTGCTTCAAAGATGCCCCTTCCACTTAAATAACACTTGATAGTTTACAAACTCCTTCAATAATATGAGCTTCTTACAACAGTCCTAGAAAGCAGGCAAGATTAATCTTGGTATCCCCTTGATGGAAGTGAGCATATTTATGCAGATAATTCAGGGTGCCCATTTTATTTTATTTGACAGACCTTGCTAATGAGTAGGCCACAAGTAGCCAGTCATGTTATAAATACTAAAAGCCTCTCCACCTGCCCATATTTGACTAGATTGGGGCTGTATGTGTGATTTAAGTGACTCAATCAGGTTCTCTCTTGAGAATTTGAATTGAAAAAGAATTTCCTTGAGGGTGATTTTTCACATTTTCAATGCTGACAAACAGAGCCAGTGTGCAAAGAAAAGCAGAGAGGGGGTCACTAGGTGGTTTTGGAAAGACAGAAAGAAAAAGACTGGTTTTCTTGGTTTCAGATATCTGTTCAGTGCCTGGATGAAGTCTCTTGTAGAATCAGCTTGAGTCCTGACGTTGGGTCTCAGGAGCACCTTTCCCGTCCTTCCCATTAATCTCCCCTTACTAGAGTTCATTTGTATAGGTTTCTGTCCCTTGCAGAACACAAACCTTGACCCAGATGGAGATGTGAGCAGAAGAAAGAACACTGGGCTGAGAATCAGAAGACCTGGTGGCTTTGCCACTGAGCAACCACGAGTCCTCCAGCAAAGCATTTCATCCCGTCAGAAGACCTGGTGGCTTTGCCACTGAGCAACCACGAGTCCTCCAGCAAAGCATTTCATCCCGTCAGACCTCAGTTCCCACTCATGTAAAGTGGTAGTAGTGATGATGCCAACCACACAGGATCAAATGACTACAGCATGTAAAAGCATTTTTGTAGCTACATAATTATTAAGTGAAGTAACCTGTCCCAAGTCACCTGGATGGTAGGAAATTTGGGCATCACCATATGGACCAAATGAAGAGCTACTAAAGACAGCCTGAGTGTCATTTGACCAAGAGTCGCTTGGTACAAACAGCCTCCGAGGAATGAAGCTACCTGGGAATGAGGGGTGCGATGGCCCAATCCAGGGGTCACCAGCCTTAAAGAGACACCGGGCTAAAGAGTACGTCCCAGCCACTCGAAGGGGGAAGAAGCATCTCCCTTTGGTCCCGCGAAAGCATCCATTTCTCCCCCTGCGTCTGTGAGCTCCAAGGATAGAATGGTGTCCGTCCGTCTTGCTAACAGTCCTCTCTCCAGAGGGCATACAAGCAGGTGCTCATGGCTGGATGAGTATCTCCATTTTTCTCTGTCTCTACTTCTGTTTTAATGTCTCTCTCTGCGCTGCATCTCTCTCTCTTTTTTTTTTTTTTTTTTTTTTAATTCATGATAGTCACACAGAGAGAGAGAGAGGCAGAGACACAGGCAGAGGGAGAAGCAGGCTCCATGCACCGGGAGCCCGACCTGGGATTTGATCCCGGGTCTCCAGGATCGCGCCCTGGGCCAAAGGCAGGCGCCAAACCACTGTGCCACCCAGGGATCCCCGCATCTCTCTGCTTCTCCCCTCCCTGCCTCACCTTGTCTCTTTGTTGTCTCTGTCTGACCCTCATCTCTTTAGACTCCCTCTGTCTTACCTGTTTGCCTCCACCCCTCCCACATCCTCTCCTCCCCACCTCGCCCCATACACTCACACCTGCCCCAAACCTCTCCCTCACACAGGCTCCTTTGTCTAGGTCCCTTTCCTGTTGCCTGGTAACGGCCCTCCCCAGCACCCCAGTGAAACCATAGCAACGGGCAGCCTAAGACACGGCCATTCGTCTCCCTTTTGTCCCTTGCATCGCACGTGGATGCTCCAATTACAGGTACTCAGGCGGCGCTGCCTTTGTCCGCGGCCCATTCTCTGCGCAGTCGGCTCCCCGGCGCAGAAGCTGTTGGGTGCTGCTGCACAAAACACCTTTGTGCTTCCTCGGCACTCCCGCCGTGCCATGCTCAAGGACACAGAGATCTCCAGACTCACGCTCTGACATCTGTGCAGCAAGCTGGCGGTGGAAAGGAGAGAGGAAGGTGGGGTACATGGACTCACAGACACAGTGACTCAACAGCCCCTAGAAGAGAAGCCACAGGCCAGAAGGCTGAGGAGGGCAGTGGCCCTGGCTGCCCCACTGCTGGCAGAGCGCCGCTCTGGGCTCTGACCTTCCCTCTGTCTGTTCTTCTGGTGCCTATCTAGGTAATCCTTAAGCCACAGAACCAGGATACATTCTGTTCCCTCTAGCCCAGATCTTCCTTCTCTTTGCACACTCAACTCCCACTCCCACCCTCAGATGCCAGCTCCAACACTCCTTTGGAATGAAGCCTTCTGCACCCCCTTCACTGGCTACCACAGCTCCCTATGTTTGTTGTACACGTGTTCAATTATATATATATGTATTATATATTTATATTATCATATTTTATATATATATATATATATATATATATATATATAATGTTTTTGAGTGGCATATTAGTTTCCTAGGGCTACTGTAGCAAATTACTACAAACTGGGTAGTTTCAAATAACAGATGTTAACTGTTTCACAGTTCTGGAGGCTAGGAGTCTGAAATGAAGGTGCCAGCAAGGCCATGGTCTCTAAAGGCTCTAGGGAGAAATTCTTGCCTCTTCCTGGCTTCTGGTGGTTGCCAGCATTCCTTGCCATTCCTTGGCTCCTGGACACATGACTCTGATCTCTATGTCCACTGTTACATGGCAGTTTCCATGTGTCTCTCTGTCCAAATTTCTCCCAAAGGACAACAGCCATTGGATTAGGGCCCATCCTAATCCAGAATGTCCTTATCATAACTTGATTATATCTGCAAAGAATCTATATCCAAATAAGGTCACATTCTGAGGTTCAAGGTAAACATGAATTTTGCACAGGGCGGGGTGGGGGGGAGACTATTCAACTCAGCACAGATGATTATTTCTCCTCTGGACTTACAAGGCCTGTGACCTCAGCAAAGGCATGTACTTTGCTCACCACTCTGGCCCCCCAGTGCTCTCCGCACAGCGCCTGGCCAGTGAAGAAGTCAGTCACTATTTAATGAGGGTATAAGCTAACAAGACTTGCTTCACCTGCATGAGGTTTGATACTCCTTATGCAGAAAGCAGGAATCATAGCATCACTTCAAAGGATCGATGAAGAGTAATCCACACCTGACATGCAGAGAAAGCTCACAAATTGGTAACCATGTGTTTTAGTTGCCTGCGACTTAGTTATGACAAATTAACACAGAAATCAGAATCAAGGTGTCAATAGAGCCATCCTCCAAAGGCTCTAGGAAGAATCTTTCCTTGCCTCTTTCATCTTCTGGTGGCAACAGATCTTCCTTGGCTGTGGCTCTATCATTCCATATTCACATGGCCTTCTCCCCTGTTCTGTGTCTTCTAGAGACACCTGTGGTTAGATGTAGGCCCACTTAGAAAATCCAGGGTGATCTCATATCGAGATCCTTATTTACACCTGCAAAGACCTTTTTTCCAAAGTCCCATTCACTGGTTCCAAGAACTTGATGAGGACATATCCTTGGGGGCAGGCAGAGGCACATCATTCCACCCACTACCCCATGATTATTTTTTTCTATAATTAAACTTCAACCTCTCATTGTTGAAAGTTTATATTCAATCAGCATTGATGAAGAGCAAGTAGTTACCCATCCTAGAATCTACTCATTTTTATTTAATTTTTGTAATTTTATAATGGCCCTGAGAATGTGTTCTCCCCATTTTTAAGTTAAGGCAAAAGAAGCAGAAGAGGTAAAGTGATTTTCCCTCAATTTCCAAACTTAGGAATAGGGCAGAGTCCCCAAATGCACCCTGGTCTCCCTGCCAGTGTGTGCATAGCCATTATCCTGTTGACTCCCTTTATTTTTCCTGCCTTCACTGGCTGGGTCCAACAGGCTCTTTCTTCCTGGATGTCTCTTCTTCAAGAGGGCTTCTCTAATCCCCAGGCTGTGTAAGTACCCCTCTTTTGGTTTCCAAGATCCTCTGTAATTTGGTATCTATTTTTGTCTCCTTCCTCTGAAAGATAAACTCCTTGAGGGTAAGAACTGAACCTAGTTCAATGTTACATTATCACAGTTTACTATGGAGCCAATCATTTGAGCAATAGCTCTATAAATATTTATTGAAGTGAAATTATAGATGTATTATCATTGTCACAGATTTATTCAACTGAACCATATTAATATCAGTTACATTATTATTATCACTTGCTTAATTGATACCTCAGTCCCATAGAAATCCTGGTTTTGAGAAGGCTAGTGGACATTTATTCCCAGGATTCAAATAATTGCAATTTTAAGACTGGATCACAGTAAAATGCTAGTGCCATTAACAGAAATCCAGAGAATCAATAGGGTAGACCAATGCTTATCAAACATTAATGGGTACACAAGTCACCTGGGGCTTGTTAAAAATGCACATCCTGGTTCAGTTGGTCTGAATTAGTGGCAGGACTTGAGATTCTGCATCTGCAAGCTCTTGAATGATGCCACTGTGGCTGGCCCTGGAGGAAACTTGAGAAGCAAGGATTCAGCTCATCTGAGCATGAGGTCAAAGATGATGAGTTAGATCTGCAAGGCAAGTTTGGGTTGCTGAAGTGATTCTCAAATGAATATTTCAATGGGGGTGGTTGTAAACACAGGGCCAGGACTTGGAAAGAGAGGCAGAGGCCACACCTTCTGATATGGCATGCCACATAGGACTTTGATGAGCTTTTGCATGGCCCAGGAAAAAAAAACACAAAGATATTGGGGAAATATTTGGAAGAAGGAAAAACAGAGAAACAGAGAAGAATCAGGAGAGAGAGGAGTTGGGAAGAAAGAAAAACCAGGACAGTACACTCACAGGACAGCCAGCTGCTATAGCAGATGTGGACAAGCCACGAACTTGCTAATGGAATTTACGACCTTCAAATAAAGGTTTTACTAAAGTTCAAGGGTGTGTAGCAAATGACTGATCCCAACCCCATATGCCCTTGGCCCACCTGAATTCACCCAGAGCCACAGCCAATAATTTTCCCACGTACGTGCTTTCCCACCTTGAGGGTCTATGTCAGTCTGTTCTCAACTTGAGGACTTCCTCCAGCAGCAGAGGACCTTGCTTGGCCGTAGGTAGACTCAACCCACATGTGTAAGGGAATTAACACGCAGGGGGCAGAGTGTGGGAGTGGTGAGGGAGGTGAGGGAGAACTCACACTACAATGGGTTAGTAGCCATCCTACAAGGGACAAAGCGCAGACGGCAAATACAAAGGACAAGTGCATTATCACAAGAAATGGAAGGAGGTTTAAGCCAGTCTTGCAAATAGGCCCTCATCCACTAGCCCAGGCAAGTCAATGAACTGAGCCAGGCAAGTACTCTAGTGATTGGATTCACTGATTTCTCATGAGAAAGGGAAAGCCTTTGGGGGCAACTCCAAAGGAGCACTCCTTCCCACAGCATCAGCACCACCAACAGCCCCCTTTCACATGAGAGCTGACAGTTCCTGGGAAATTGGCAAAGCTCGAGGAAGAGGATAAAATTTGCCTTGCTTGGTTCACGTCTCTGAAGAAACTCTGGGTGCAGCTGAGGTTGCTGCTATATATAACACAAAAGCACAACTAATAAAACTGATTGTAAAGCACTTTTCAGATCCAAAGTGCCACATAAATGCTAAATAAGAAAATTAATCTTCGCTACAAAGAACTCACGTTGTGAGACTGGAATGGTTTTGAGATGGTGCCAGGGGAAGGGGAGTGTGTGCAACCTCCCCTCCTACTTTGCCTTTACTCACCCATCCCCAACCAGTATATGCCTATGCATTCCTGAGCAGTATGCAGTGCTCCCATGTGCATCCCTGGCTTGCACACACACATGCATACACATACACATACACACCCTAATACATATAACTTCCCCACATACCAGCCCACACACCTATGCACAGAGACATTTTCAGAGCCATGCATATATACTCAGATGCACCCTGACACACATACTCACCACCCAGAGATGCCCTCATAGGTAAGCACATGCACCAAGACACACGGATATACAAATACCCACATGGGTTCACTCACATACACTGCTTCTCACACACATTATATCGTCTAAAACCCCTCAGATAACTTACCCATGTAGCCACAAATTCATCCCAAGGATTCCTCACACATGAAACACCCTCTTGCATGCATACCATCACACAGCCTCACACAGAAGCCTTCATACATGTTGCAGTATCTCAAAACAGTGTTTGAAATTCTTCAAAACCTCCTTGTTTTAAGTGTCCATCCATGCCCTTTGTCACGTAACTTCCTCTTATTGTGGATGTAGTTTCTTTTCCCACCCATTGATGGTGGGTCTTGTCCACATGATTTGCTTTGGCCTATGGAATGCTAGCAGATGTGAACAGAATGATTTAGATAGGGTGGTGAGCCTCAGATTGTTCTCTTGATCTCTAGGGATCTGGCAGGAGTAGAGCATGTCCCTTCAGCCTGGCCCCACAATGAACATGGAATAGCTATGAACTCAGCCAGGCTGGATCTATAGCCTAGAGTAGAGCTGCCCAGCTGAGCCCAGTCTAGATGAGCCACACCATGATTGCCTCACAGACTTATAAGTTTCAGACTACACTAGAGGTTGGAAAATTGTAGTCCATAGGCCAAATTGGAGTTCTGCCTGTTTCCATAAATAAAGTTTTATTAGAACACAGCCATGTCCATTCACTTATGTATTGTCTACACTGCTTTCATTCCAGCAAGGTAGAGTTGAATGATTGCAACAGACACTGTATGGTCAACAGAGCCATCTGTGCCTTTACAGAAAAAATTTTCCAATACATGGAATAGATGCAAGTTGTTGTAAGGCACTGGGTTTTTGCATTCAGTTTATTCCACAGCATTATCACAGTAATAGCTGATTAATTCATTTGAAAAATATAAATATTCAGATATCTTCTCATATCCAGTGATTTTTGTTTCCATGTACCTATAGACACCCATATTTCTTTTTTTTTAAAGATTTTATTTGTTTATTCATAGACACACACAGAGGCAGAGACACAGGGAGAGGGAGAAGCAGGCTCCATGCAGGGAGCCCGATGTGGGACTTGATCCCGGGTCTCCAGGATCACACCCCAGGCTGCAGGCGGTGCCAAACCGCTGCGCCACCAGGGCTGCCTGACACCCATATTTCTTTTTTTCAGCACTTTATTTTATTTATTATTTCTTTAAATTCAATTTGCCAACATATAGTATAACACCCAGTGCTCTTCACATCAGGTGCCCTCCTTCATGCCTGTCACCCAGTTACCATCCCCCATCTCTCCTTCAGCCACCCTCATTTTGTTTCCCAGAGTCAAAAGTCTCTCATGGTTTGTCTTCCGCCTGAATTTTTCCCTCAATCAGTTTCCCCTCCTTTCCTTATAGGCCCTTTCACTATTTCTTATATTCCACATATAAGTGAAACCATATAATTGTCTTTCTCCGATTGACTTACTTCACTCAGCATAATACCTTCCAGTTCCAACCATGTCAATGTAAATAGCAGGTATTCATCCTTTCTGATGGCCAAGTAATATTCCACTGTGTATGTGTGTGTGTGTATATATATATATATATATATATATATATATATATAGACCACATCTTCTTTATCCATTCATCTGTTGATGGACATCGTGGCTCCTTCTACAGTTTGGCTATTGTGGCCATTGCTTTGAACGTTGGGGTACAGATGCCCCTTCATTTCACTACATCTATACCTTTGGGATAAATACCCAGTAGGCACCCATGGTTTCATCTCATAAACTTACCCATAGGCATCATCAGATGCAAACCCTTCCATTATCTTCATAGACACAGATGCCCACACACTCTCACACACATATCCACATACAGAATCATACATAAGTGTGCATGCATGCACACACACATGCCTAGGACATTCCCACACAAATGCACACATATAATGCTCCCAAACCACTCAGAATTGTTCCACATGCCACTCATATATTCACATGCCCACATGCTTCCACATGAAAACACAAGAATATTTGTACAAGCTTTTTGGTACTACTTCAGCTTTCTTGTCTGTTTAGAAAAGCTTAAATAGTCCAATAAGTCCAGGGTTTTCCATTAAAATTCTTTGGGCTACCAGGGGCGCCTGGGTGGCTCAGTCCCTTAGGCATCCAACTCTTGATTTCAGTTCAGGTGATGATCTCAGGGTCATGGAGTGAGCCCCACATCAGGCTCTGCTCTCAGCGTGGAGTCTGCTTGGGATCTCTTTCTCCCTTTACCTCTGCACCTCCCCCTGCTCTCTCTCTAAATAAATAAATAAAATCTTTAAAAAAAATTATTTGGGCAACCAAAAAGTGTTCTTACAAGCCTAGATCTCAAAAGACTAAGAGCTTGACTCAGCTTGACAAGAACCCTCCCCAGAAAGAGGGAAATAGTCTAAGATTTTGTACCCCATGGACTCCAATTTCTGATATTGTTGAGAGCAGAAAAAGATGCATGGCCACTAAATGGACAGACTGCGCCTATTTGACAGACTGATTTCACTTTCTGCCCCAGCAGCTCCTCTGTTCCCAAGTTTTCTTCCTTTGAGCACCTTCAGTTCACTCTTTATATGGCTTGTCTAGTCCTCATTGCTATATTGTGGCAGCTCTTGTAATATAGCCTTACACTGCTACATAGTTGCTATGGACTGAATTATGTCCCTCCAAAACTCCTATGTTGAAGCCCTAACCCCCAGGTGGTGGTATTTGGATGTGGGGCTTCCAGGAGGTTTAGATGAGGTCACAAGGGTGAGACCCTCATGAAGGGATTAATTCCCTTATAAGGAAAGACACCAGAGATTTTGTTTTCTCCCCCAAACCTCTAAGTACCCAGCAAGATGGTGATCATCTACGTCAGGAGGAGAGTTGTAACCAGAAACTAACTTTGCAGGCACCCTAGTCCCAGCATTCTAGCCTCCAGAACAGTGAGAAAATGTCTGTTGTGCAAGCCACCCATCTATGGTACGTGCTATGGTAGCCCAAGCTGACTAAGACAGTGGTATTTCCCATGGCTATGTGCCACTAGAGAGTAATGTTCATGAGACAGAGATTTCTGTTTGGTTATTCCTGGAGCCTGAGCATGTAGGACAGCGTCTGGCACATCCTAGGTGCCAAAGTAAGATTGTTGAATAAATGAATGCGTGAACAAATGCAGGTGTTGCTTCCATGGCAGGATTAAAAATGTCTTGAGGACATGAGCTTTATTTATCTCCTTTGTATTTCCCACTGAGGTTTTACAACTTGCACAAATGAAGGAAAGAAATGGCAAGAAAGGGGAAGAGTAAAGGAAAAGAGAGAAAGAAGGGGAGAAAACGAGAATTACCAGAGGGAGGCAATTTAAAGGAAAGAAGAAAGAAAATAGGAAGAAAAGAAGGAAATGAAGGACAAAATTTGAATTCTTCGTCTGTCTCTACAGCTGTGTGACCTTGGACATGTAACTTAACCTCTCCGAGACTCAGTTATTGTCTCAGCAAAATGGGGGTGATAATAGTGGCCAACACGAGACTTTCTGAGGATAAAATGAGATGATATATTCAAAGCTCGCACATGTGGAGTGCGGGTAAGTACTCCAAGAAGGCAGAGCTACAATCAGAATGATAATGAAGATGACCCTGGGGGTGTCGCCAATTAACAAAGGGAGGGGAATTAACAAAGTAAGGATGAAGAACTGACTGATTTGGAACCACCCTTTGGAAGGAGATTCTGTGGCACCATCTACCACTTTGGGGCCTCATTTGCCCCCTGTTTGTGCCATTCCCCTAGACCAGTGGTTTTCAACTCTGGCTGCCCACCAGAATTTCCTGAGGAGATTTAAAAATTCCTGATGCTCAAGCCACACTCCAGACCACAGAACCTGCATGTGAGAGAGGTTCAATAAATACTGCCATGACGACCATGGGCATAAGTTCTCCCTCCCTTGAACAGCTGTAGAGGCAGAGGGGCTTTTCTTCCCAATGGGCCCCTCAGAAACCCCTTCTTGAACTCCCAGATCTCACATTGGCTTAAATAAAACATAGCACCCATTTCTGCGCCTACTTGTCAAGCACAAAGACAATAGCAGATTTTCCACAAAAAGAGAGCAGCCAGTTGAGCCCAGACAGGCACATGGATAGCCCTCACAAGAGGCTCTCACAAGGGCATCTGGGTGGCTCAGTGGTTGAGCATCTGTCTTCAGCTCAGGACGTGATCCCAGGGTCCTGGGATCAAGTCCCACATCAGGTCTCCCTCTGCCTATGTCTCTGCCTCTCTCTCTGTGTGTCTCTCATGAATAAATAAATAAAATATTTTTTAAAAATAGAGGCTCTCACAAAACTCTGAGAAAATACAGTCCCAGACAGGCAGAGATGTCTAGAGCCTTGATAAATCAGAGCATGTGGTGGCACCCCAGCCTGGTCAAAAAAAGGAATAATTTAGGCTTTGGATCACCTTCAACTCCCAATTACCACATTTCTACTTGATGATGGAAGGCGAAGGTGGGAGATGTACATCTGGAGTTCAGGGAACCACACCAGCAGGGCAGGTAAGCACAGAGGGTTTTGGAGCAAGCCAGATTGAGGTTCAAATACCAGCACCCCCAGGGTGGTCTTTCTTTAGCTGAAAGACCTTGGGAAAGTGGCTTCACCTCTCTGAAGCTCCAGGTCCTCATCTGCAAAATTAGCATAATAAAATACCTCCCTGTAGGATGGTTTTGAAGATGACAACTGACATAGAAGGTAGTAAAGTGCTTGTCACTTAACACACATAAGATAACTGGCCCCAATTCCTCACTGCCCAAGTGTCAACATTTATGGATTTTCTTTTTTTGTAAGATTTTATTCATTTGACAGAGAGAGAGCACAAGTAGGCAGAGCAGCAGGCAGATGGAGAAGCAGGCTCCCTGCTGAGCACAGAGCCCTATACTAGGGCTCAATCCCAGGACCTTGACATCATGACCTGATAAGCCTAAAGCAGACGCCTAACCAACTGAGCCACCCAACTCCCTCATGGATTTTCTGGATTTTTTTTCAGGGGTTATGCTGCATGAGCATCTACTATGCACTAGGCACTATGAACACTGAACAACCTTGACTTTTTCTCTGTCACAGGCATTATCTTATTTTTTTTCCTTGTTCTTTCTCCTTTATTATGGAACATTTTAAAAACCACATATTCATTCAGCTATTTCTCACTACTTTAGTCTTGTTGCCATATAAACATATACAAATAAAATAAAAACCATTTTAAAAGAATTTCTTTTTTTCCTTTAAAGTTTCTTTAATAATGGAATTTCCGTAAAGCTCTGAATGGTACAAATGCACCCTATGTAATTTTTTTGTGCATGAACTATTTTTACACAAATGTTTGCTGAAAAAAATAAGCTATGCATTTGGTAATGCCCTGTTCCTTATGTGAATTTGTCATTATAATATAATTCATCATTTTATTATTATGCCCTCTATCCCTTGTCCTAAGAGTAAGCATTTAATAAGATAGACCACACTTAACCCCCCAACCTCCTAATGAAATTGTTACCATTTGGATTACAGAGTTTAAAAAATTTTTAAGTACATTATTTTATTGAAGTATAGCCTATATTCAGAAAAGTATACCTATCATAAATGCATAAATTGATGAATTTTTGCAATGTGCTCACATCTGTGTGACCTGCACCCAGATCAGAGGCCCCCATGTGTCCCTAAGACTAACTGCTATCCTGATGAAATTAGCCAGTTTGGCACTTTATATAAATGGCATCATGCAGTATTATTATAAGCAGAATAATGACACTGCCCCCGCCCCAAGATGCCCGTGTCCTAATCCCTAGAATCTCTGAATGTGTCTGTCACCTCGTATGGCAAAAGGGTCTCTGTGGCATGACTAAGTTAAGGTCTTGGAAATAGGGAAATTAACCTGGATCTGCATCCCTGTTTTAAAGAGGCAGCCAAGATGGATTTGTCTAAGGTCAAAGGTCACACATGATGTGGCAAGGCTGGGATTTGGATGAAGGCAACATCTAGAATCCATACTTTGAACCACTGCTTCGGGTGAGGAGACTGAGGCTGTACAAGATGGTGTGCTGAGTGTAATCACACAGGTCACATTCACAGAGCTGGGATGTGAATTGGACCTTGGCCTGCTGACTGATGGTGCTTTCTTGCTGAGCTGACATGCTACAGACATTTCCTACCTGGATCCATGATGCTGGAAGCTTCAGCTGTAACATACTCTTCCCAGTCTGCCAGTCTTGGATGCCTGCTCCAGGATGACAATAGCATGAGCCACTCACCAGCCAGAGGGCAAACTCAGTTGACTCCTAAGTGTCACCTGCTGTCCCCAGCCTCCTCAGAGGGAAAGGAAATGCTGCTGAGGAAGGCTGTGGTCTCCAGACCCCTTCACACCAGCTTCAGATAGCAATGACCAGGCAAAGGGAATGTCAGCTGGATTTTCTGCATGGTGTGTAGACTGTGGAATAGTTCAGCAGAGATAGGGCTGTATATAATGGCCATCTGGAAAAGCTCCTTCTGGAGTTCTTCTTCCAGGGAAACAGGAGATTTAAGCTGACCAAAGGGCTACATGCAAAGTCAGGGTCCCCACCCAAGGTCAGATAGGATTCATAGGCTACACAGACTGAAAGGAACATTTCACAAACCCCTTAACTCCCAAGATGAGGAAACTTAACACCTACATAATACTTGCTGGTTTTTATTGAGCATCTACTATGCACTAGGCACTATGACACTGTTTTCTGTATAATCCTCACTATAGTCTAAAGACATAGGCCATTATTAGGCACCCTTTATTGAAAAAGGATGGAGCTCAGGAAGGCTTGCTCAGGGCCATGTGCCCAGGCTTGGAAACCTGACCCTGGAGGTAGGGTGCCCACCCACTACAATTTATATCTTTCAGAGGGAAAGCTTCTTATCATCATCAAGAGAAATCCTTTCACATTCCCTTGATGTTATATCCTGATGTGACACCTGGTACCACAGTAGCCATTCTGTGGCTTTGAGAGGAGCAGGCTGAGGGCAATTCCATGAGCTTAGAGATGAATAGAACCCAGGTTAGATGACATTGTGAAATGCTGATTAACCATAGAACCAGATGTCCCCCAGAATGCCTGTTAGGGAGCATTATGAAAGTCTTTCTTGCTTAAGTACATTGAGTCAAGGTTTGTATTACTTGCAACCAGAAGCACCCTCACTAATATGATAAGTGCTAAATTCTGTTGTCAGACTCCATTCGACCAACAGTTAGCCATGTGACCTTGGGCACGTCTCCTGACTCTTCTAAGCCTTGGTTTTCCCCCACTGTACAATGTGGGTAACCATAATCACCATAATCCAGAGTCATAGTGAGAGTACAATGAAAGCATAAAAGTCGAAGTGCACCACAAATAGGAAAGCCTGAGGTAGTGCTGGCTATTACTGTTGCTGATATTATAGACTCAGCAGGGCCAGAAGCAGCCTGGGGGAGCACCCTGGGGGTCCCAGAGCCTGCTCTTGTTCCTGGCGAGGGACTCAAGGAAGGGAGCAGCTGCATGCACTCAGATAAGCCCACATTTGCATTCTCCAGCCTCTCCTGCCCAGTGTTCTGCAGCGGAGCCAGACAGCAGCCCTTCCCGGGGGCACACGGCCAACAGTGAGCATCTGATAGAGGGACAGATGCTGAGGCAGGGGCTAAGAAGATGCTGCACCCCAGCTATGGGAGCCCCACCAGGGAATCATATTCCAGTGACAGGAGAATATTCTAGCTATCCTATCCTGACAGTCTCCCGCATAGTCAGATCCTTTGCTTTTAGCCTCTCATCTTTTAGCCTTCATAACAACTCTATGAAGTAGATTTATTCCTATTTTATGGATGACAGAACCGAAACTCAGAGAGGTTAACAAACATGTCCAAGTTTAAGCAGCCAGGAGCGGAAAGGCCAGGTCTGTCTGAAGCCAAAGCCATGTTCTTCTTAATTGCTATGCTATAGCAAAGAAAATTGGCTACTCCTCAAGCTGCATGAAAACAGGAAGGGAAGAACCATTCCTGGGAGAGTTAGGACTTCAGTGATCACTGACCTTGCCTTCATGGAGTTCACCACCCCAGCCTATGGCTGAAGCATTCTGACTCCAGCTCTTCCAACATTTGCCTTTGACATCCTGGCCTGTCTCAGAACTTTCTAATTCCTTCTGTGTCAGCTCCCTAGATAGGGGTCCAATCTCATGAGAGACAATGATGCTCTGAAAACGGCTTCAGAAGAATGCAGACAGCACCTTTCACTAAGATTCTGGGAGCGTAATAGGCAACCAAGAAGAAGTATGTGAAAGTGGGTTGGTTATTCTCTGCTTGTGATATACCCCAAACCCAACCAGATCCACTCTGCATTCTCTACACTTTCTATGTCTCCAGAGGCTGCCCCATATGGATGGCTTCAGTGGACACCCTGACCTCTAGCTTCCCAGTGGGCTTGATCAAAGGGAGGTACCAGGAGGGGTTAGAAAGAAAGAAGAAAAAGTTGGAGGTTTTTCTCCCATTGCCTCTCCCACTTGCTCCCCACCTCAGTACTATGCTTCCAGCTGAGGTCAAGTTCTTCCATGGCCACAGCTCCTTCTAGTACCACCTCCCTGGCTCCACCTTTTACCAGGTTCTGGAAGCCCACTCCTCTCCTTGTATATTCAAGCCAAGGCTAACTGCTCCCAACTCTGGCAAGTCTCTGGGTGTCTCAGCTATCCTCTTCCATCCTCCCAACCTTGCCCACTCCCCTGTGAGTAAGCCTTGTATTAAATGTCCTTCAAAATCCCAGTTTTCTGTTTCTTCATGGGTCTCTGAGTATTAAGGGGGTGTTTTTGGGGTTGAGAGGCCAGATGTTAATTTGTTCTTGAGAAGTTGGACTGTCTTGGCTCAGCTACATGGATAAATTGCCAGTGGGATGAGCTTTAAGGAATTGCCAGTCTTGGTGATGTCCCATGTGATCTCATCACAGAAGAGCGGCTTGGTGGCTAGGGCAGTTTATTTCTAGGGTATTTTGACTATGACAAGCCAAATTCCATCTGGCCTAGTCTGCCTGGCTCACAGTGAGATTCAGAATGGTAAAGAGGAGACAGCTAATGGTGATGAAATGGTACCTAGCTCTCATACATGAAAGCTCCCTCTTTTCAGCCACCCAGCACTTTCAGATTGACATTGAATTCACTCATCTGAGCCTCACAATAATCCTGTGAGGCGATGGATAATGGCCACTTCCCCTCTTTTACAGATGAGAAAATTAAAATTTAGAGGAAGGGACACATCTAAAGTCACACAGTCCAGAGATGTCAACCCCAGCCATGGTGATCCCAAATCTGGGGCCCTTTGAAACACACTTCACCCTTCTAGCTGATACACCCTCTGCATTAGTGGCTCCAGGATCACTTGGCAAACCTGAGAAAGCTGTCCTTCTGCCAAATAAATAAATAAATAAATAAATCTAGAATTTGATTACTGAGCACTTGTTATATACGAGGCATTGAGCAAAATACTTTACACTTTATCCCTTTTAATCCTCAATGACACTGTGAGATAGTAATGATTATCCCCCATTCAAATGTGGAGGAAGCTGGGGTTCATAGAGGTCAAGTGATTTACCCAAAATCACATAGCTAGTGAGCGTTAAGACCTGAAATCTGAAACTAGACCCATTTTATGCCTCTTGTGCTTAACCATTAAACTCAACTGCTTCTACTCCAAATGCTTCCAACAAAGAGCATGTGAAAGTGGACATGATGAGTCAGAGGCATGCCTGTCCCTCCTGCCAATGACTGGAGCTATGTGAGCAAGTGGAGTGCTGCATGTTGAAACTTGATCATCCTGTAGGCAGCACTCTTAGTAAGGCACCCCCTCTTCTGGTGGCTTGTCTTAAATTTTCTGGTCCAGCACAATGTTACACTGAACTTGAGAAGATAAGGGAGTCAAGTTTCCGTAGATGGAATGAAGGACACCTCCCATACGTCTAGCATTTCACATCTTAAGATAGGCTCTGATACCTCCTAAGCTGTTTCATCCTTATGGTAAACCTGTCGGGCACAATATTCCCAAACCTCTCTCTTAAAGAGAAAACTAAGGATGCAAAAGAATAAACAGACTAACCCAAGGTCACACAGCTGGTAGAGCCAGAGTTATGGCCTACATAGATTGGGTTCCAATACTTATGCTTACTCAACTGTAAAGTGCTGCTTGGCTGAAGATAAGAATCTGAGAAGGGAAATGACTGGCCCAAGGTCACATAGCAAGACAGTGTTGCTGGGATTAAACTCAATGAATACACCTGGCTGCGTCCTGGCAGCCCCCCAGACATCCTCTTCTCCATCTCCTTTTCCCTCTGGCAGTTCCCCACTCTTGGAGTTTCTCCCCTTCGAGTTCCTCCTCTAGAAGCAGCTAAAACTAAGGGATGTCTCCCACCCCATAGCCTCCTTGGACAGGATGGGAAGGAGGAGGAGGGAAGACTAGCAAGAAGGAGGGGAAACCACCGTGGGTCTTATTTGCATGAGCTGGTTATAGCATGGTTTCCTGAACTCTTGGCAGTATCGCCTGCTCTCTGCCTGCAGAAAGGAGGCAGAACAGCTGTGTGCACATCTGCCGGAGGAATTCTTTAAAGAACAGAGATGACACTATTCTTCTACCAGCAGTAGCAACAGCAGGGCAAGTGCTTGAGGCTCATTTTGGGTTTGCTCCCTCTCTGTCTGAGGTTCATGTCTTTAGAACAGCTGTGCATACAGAGCAAAACAAGACTGTAAGGTAAGGAGGCCTCTGAAGCAAGCTCAGAAGCCCTCTGGTCAAATTCATGTGAACTGACTATTCACAGAGGTTGCTCACAAACAGAAAATAATAACAAAGACTCACTGTGTGCCAGTTAGAGGTCTTCTAAGCTATGTTTATATTTAAGCTATATTTATATTTACTTATTTCACTTGTATATTTCACAGTATATCAAACTTGTCTGAGTGTAGGTGTATTCCAAAAAAACTCTAGGCCATAACTAATATGATTATCATCAGTGGTTCTTAAATTTTCATGTGTTCAAGAATCACCCAAGGCATGATTTAAAAATCAGATTCCTGGGTCCCTGCCTTCTCAGTTCAGGAGGCCTAGAGAGCCAAGGAATTTGCATTTTAATAAGTTCCCTTGTTTGATTCCTGTACAAACCGCAAGGGACCATTCTTTAAGATTGACAAAGGGAAGCTTTCATTCTCAAGCTTTATGCCGGCATCTATGACAGGCCCAGGGGAAATATGGATAATTAATTCTAATGCTGACTACCATTACCTCAGCGATAATCATATTCTAGGCATCTTGCTAAAAGTCTTATATTTACTAATGTTTAATTTATCACAACAACCCCCAAATCAGATAATATTATTACCTCCAAGTTACAGATGAGTAAACTGAAGTCCACACAGATGAAGTAACTTGCCCAAAACCTCAACTGCCCAAAGCCTCACAGATAAAAAGCAGAGGAACTGGAATGTGAATTGCAGGTCTTTCAATTCCAGGCACTGTGATCTTAACCATTGATACAGTCCCTATCCTTGTATAACTCCTGGAGTAATGGAAGAACAAACTGGGGACCTTAACAGTCACAGAAACACCATTAAAAAATAAAAAAAGAAGCAGAGAGCAATATATTTCAGGTGTTGTAAAGGTTAATAGAGAAGATAGAGCACTTCCTATCAATGGACAACCCTGGTAGGCTTCCTAAGGGAGGTGATAATTATATAGTCTTCTTTAAAAGGATAGGTTTGAACATAGTATTGATGAGTGTTGGAGGGAAGAGAATTCCAGGAATAATGATCATCATAAGCAAAAGCACTGATGTGAGAAAGAACAGAAATCTGATGGGAAACATGAGCAATACCACTTGGTTATTGTGACTATAGGCAAATCTGAATGGCTCACTTCCTCATCTCTTTCATGTGTTTATTCAAGGCCTTAGCTTATCACCCTATTTGCAGCTGCAGTGAAAATTCTGTCCACATGCCCCCCATTCCATTTCCCCATTTTACTTTTTCCAAAGCATTTTCACTTAATATTGAATTTGTCTTCTTTTTTTTAAAACTTCTTGTCTAATCCCTCCCCCCCCCCCCCCCCCCCCGCGGTAGAACACAAGCTCCAAGAGCGCAGGTATCTTTGTCAGTTTTATTCCTTGTTGAATTTTTGGCTCTATAACAGGGCCTGGGATGTGATTGGTGCTCAATAAATAAGTGTGAAAACTTGAATGAAGAAAGTAAGAAGGAGCATCAAGGCAGAGTGCCTGGAGGATTCAGCACCTGGGACAGCGATCCACAGTTCCTTCTCTCCACTGCTTAATCTAAGGTGATGAGACATCACGTCACATCCAGCTGTGGCAGCCTACACAAGCCACTCCTACTGCAGCCATCAGTAGAGTTTCCAGAATCTTGATATTCGAATAAACAATGCCCCAAGTCTGGAAAATACAGGTGGAGTTCTCCCATTAAGGCAGGCTTAGCCCCCTGGGGCAATCCCTAAATCAATCCCCTATCACACAACAGCCTTCTGTACTTTCTCTCCACTAAAACATCTTTGACAAATCCTACTCCTCTCCCTCCTCCTTTCTGATGAGTCCTCAGACACTCCAACCAGTCTGTTCTGATTCATATTTATCAGTTTGGGGCTGTCTTCCCTTCCACCATCACCCTCATATTCTCCCCCAAGTTAATTGGGAAAGACGGATGGATGATGGTGCTCTGTGTAACCTAATTAAGATAAAAGCTTCCACTGATCTTCCTGCTGGAGAGACAAAAGATGTTGCCAGCAATAACTCCTGATGCTGACATGTCTGATATGTGCAGCCCCCATGGAGGAGTCAAGGGTCTTAGCTGCCTTCAGAACCAAAGGATCCCAGTTACACAAGTCCTCATGACCTGACCAGCTGTAAAGTGTGGGGCAGATAAATCCTTAATCTCATGTTTGCTGAAAACTTAGTGTCTGTATCCAGGATCTGACTATTCCTCACCACCTCCACCTGGCCCAAGACCTGCCCTGTGTCTTACCTGGATTATTTCAGTAGCCTTCTAATTGGTCTCCCTGGTTCTATACTCAATACATCCTCAATACAATAGCCTGGCCATATTGTTGTGTTCCTTTAGAATCAAATTGATTCAAGTCACTCCTCTTTTCACAGCCCTCCAGTGATTCCTCAAATCACTCAAAATAACAGCCAAAGCCTCCACATGGCCCTACCTGTTTGGTCCAGTTAATCAATGAGCACATCTTTCGTTATTCTCTTCTTGCTTACCCTGTTCCAATCAAACTGGTCTCCTTGCTGCTCCTAAAATGCTCCCAGCATACTATGGCCATCTGCTCTGCATGGGCTGTTCCCTTTGACTGGAATGCTCTTCCTCCAGGTAGCTGCCTGGCTCATTCCCTCACCTCCTGACCACCTTATTTAAAATTGCAACACACATGACAAATCATCTTACCCTGATTTATTTTTTTCCTTTCCTTTCTTTTTTCTTTTTAAAGATTTTATTTATTTATTCATGAAAGACACAGAGAAAGAGGCAGAGACATAAACAGAGGGAGAAACAGGCTCCCTGCAGGGAGCCTGATGAGGGACTCGATCCCAGGACCCCAGGATTACGACCTGAGCCAAAGGCAGACACTCAACCATGGAGCCACCAGGTGCCCCCTGATCTATTTTTTCTACAGCATTTGTCACTTTCTAATATGCTAGGTAGCTCATTTGTCCATTACCAACTAACACATAAACACCACAAAGACAGATTTTGTGTGTTTCATTTGCTTCTGTTTGCCTGGTCCTTTACCTAATGCCTGGCACATAGTAAGCACTCAATAAACATTTACTGAGTAAATGAGTCAACAGAAGTATAAAAATTTACATTATGAGAAATGGCTAAAAGGATAAAAGGTAACTGTGGCAAAAACAAAACCAACATCAACCCTGAGGTATAATCATCAAGTGCTTGACAATGTACAGGTGTGCAACCCATGTCAGAATTGCAGCTCATAAGTAAAGCTGAGGCCACATTACCAGTTTGGCTCTGCCACTCCCTCGCTGTGTGACTTTGGGCAACTTACTTAACCACTCTGAGGTTTGCTTTCCTTATATAAAATATGAAGATAATAATATAAACCTATATCATGAAGTTATTATAGAATTAAATGTTTTAATACATCTAAGTGGCTTAAAATAGTGCTATAAATTAGTGGGCAGTTATAACTTAGAGCCCACATGTGCTGACATAGGTCCTGAGCCATTGACTGGAGAAGGGACAGAGAGCAGAAAGCTGAGTTTCATGGTTGGTCAAAGCCATGGATATATCCACTAGGGGCCACCATGAATCCTCAGTGGCCAGAGCTGTGGAGATAGAGTTTTCCTTAAGTTGGGCTCCACCTTAACCCTAGGAAGTCCTGCTTAGGTCTGAATCTCATGTAGGTCTTGAACCTGACAACTTTGACTTTTCCAACTCAACTGCTAACTTCATTGGAGCTCAGAATGAGGCCATTAACTAGATGTGTGGATGGTCATGGGTAAGGGAAGAGACATACACTTGACTACATTTACTACTCTATTCTTCCCTCCCCAATCCTCCCTGGCCCCAAATCTCCCTTCTCCTTAATCCCAAAGCAGCATTCCCCATGCACGTCATGAAAGCAAGCAGATGCTAGCTAGACATTATGTGTATATTGTGGAAGCTGCTAAATTTCTGGGTTATTTGTTATGCAGTAATAGATAATTAATACGTCTGGGATGGGACCTGAAAACCTGCATTTCTAAAAGCTCCCAGGTGATGCCTGTGCTCCCATGGACTATACTCTGAATAGCCAGGAGATTGGATGATTTACCCAAGAATACACAGCCAGTCATAAGTGGTTGAATATGACTCTGAACTTAGATCAACCTGTCCATATCCCTTTGGCATTCACTGTTCCAACATATGTTTGAGAGTTTTCTCCTGCAAGGTTCTACCCAAGGGTTTTCTCCCTGCCCACTCTGGACATACTAGGAGTTCTAAGAGTTAATGCCCAATAGCAGTACTTGATGGGTGGGAGCTGGAAGATAAAAACCCCAGCTTCTTAACTTCTTAAATGGGATAGCTCTGATGTGTGCTCTACACGTCTCCCAAGAGTCCCCAATGAGCTGAGTTCCAATTGTCCACAGCATTGACATGCTCAATAACAAGCCTTTATTCCCTTCTCCCCCTTCCCTATGTCACTTCCTCACTTCCCTACTAGTAGTCCTTAAAGCCATCTGCCAAATTAACCACTTGCATTCATATCCTTGTCCTGGAATACTGTGTACCAGCCATTATGCAAAGAGTACTCACTTGCGTGTCTTTCCTTCTCTCTCTCAATATATATATCATATTGCACCTCATTTAATCTGTACAACTGATACTCTCATTTCATAGATACCTGAGACACAGGGAAGGTAAATGACTTAATCAAACATTACACAGCTAGGAATGAGCAGAGCAGAGTTTGAATGCAAGCCTCTCAGACCTGAGATTAGGTTCTTACAACTCAATCCACACTTCACCTACTGCCATCAGCCCTCAGTCTTGAACTACCCATCTCCATTCTCAGATCTTTCCTCTCCTTGCAAGAAAAATTCCAGGCCCAAGGCCCATCCCAATGTAGCTCCTTGCCCCACAAAGGAAGAAACCAGTAAATCAGTATGAATGTCCCTAAAACTACTACTAAGTCACTAAGATCTTCTCAAGACATGTCCCAATAAAGTGATCCCAGCAATGAGGGATCTCAGCAGGCTTTATTTTTTTTAAGATTTTTATTTATTTATTCATGAGAGGTACATAGAGAGAGAGGCAGAGACACAGGCAGAGGGAGAAGCAGGCTCCATGCAGGGAGTCTGATGCGCGACTCGATCCTTGGTCTCCAGGATCACTCCCTGGGCTGAAGGTGGCGCTAAACCGCTAAGCCACCGGGGTTGCCTATCATCAGGCTTTAAAGCACATCTTTGAGTGTCCAAAGACAAGTGGATCCTAAGTCAATTATTGCACGTGATTATTTAATCCAGCAAACTACAGGGCTTTGCTCTGGGAGTGGGGGTAGGAGTTTCACTTAGTACCCTCTGCCCCAATTCATTCCCACAAATGTTAAACAAAATCTACCCAGTGTCTAGATGATAATAGGTTCTCAGTGACTATTTCTTGAATAAATGAATCAATCAGGGATCCCTGGGTGGCGCAGCGGTTTGGCGCCTGCCTTTGGCCCAGGGCGCGATCCTGGAGACCCGGGATCGAATCCCACGTCGGGCTCCCGGTGCGTGGAGCCTGCTTCTCCCTCTGCCTGTGTCTCTGCCTCTCTCTCTCTCTGTGTGTGACTATCATAAATAAATAAAAATTTTTAAAAAATGAATCAATCAATGGATCAGTGAATGAATGAATATAGGTGCACCACCTAGCTGGGCAGAGTCCCCCACTCCCATGACATCTCCTGCCCATTTGACAAAGTGGCTAAATGCTCAACCATATGCACTAAGAATCATAACTCTTCATGTGGAGCACTTCCCAAAATTTTCAAGATCATTCCCTATGTGATGTCTCATTTTATTCTCCCCTCCCCCACAACAAACTTTGAGCTTGTTAAAATAGGAATGGGCAACACTTGATGTGAATGAAAGAACTTCAGCCTTTAAGTCCAAGAAATGTTAAGTTCTAGCCCTGCCTTTGCCATGATTTGCCACTAATTTGTTACCTGACATGGGGATGGTTTCTTCCCCATTCTGAGAAACAATGTCCTTGTTTTTAAAATGAAAGAGGTTAAGCTGAATTTAAGATCAAAGATTTCCTTCTGGTGCTAACCTATTACAATTCCAATATCCATCCAGGTAGGAAGGAAGGGCCAAATTTTACACATCACAGATTTCCCAATGCTTCCTCAAATCTCACCTGTGGATCTCTGGGTATAGTTATTCCTGCCAATCATAAAGGCTATTTTGTTGTATGCTCATCATGTTCCTGGGACTATGCAGGAAATTCTCCATACACTATCTTATTTATTCCTCACAACAACCTGTGAGCCTGAGCTTGATGTATCATTTATAAATCCTTTTGGCTGCCAGTAAATGACTACCAATGACTTAAGCAATAAGAACATTCTTAACAAGGAAGTTGGACATCCCACTGCTGACTTAGCATCTCAAGGATATTACCAAGAATGTAGGCTCCTATATTCTTCTCTTATCATTGGCAGAGTGCTGGTTTTTCATTCATTGTTTGTTGCCTCATGGTTACAACATCACAACTATGGCTCAGACATCATAACCCCAGGCAACAACATTCAAAGCAGAAAGGAGGAAAGGGAGCCAGAGATCTAACCTCAAGTATTGCTCTCTTTTTTACTGGAGAAAAATCACTCCTAGAATCTTCTACACCAACTTCCCTCTCATCTCATTGGCCAAAACTCAAGTCACATGGTCACCCTTGACTACAAAGGAGGCTACAAACACATCTGTTTTTTTCAACCTCTAGAGTGAAACGATGGCATAAGAAAAAAATGAGGCATGCTATTGGCTAGGGAAGCGACAGTGTCTGCCACATGACTTATCTCATTTGAAATGAACAAAACTGAGGCTTAAAGAGGTTAAGTAACTTGTCCACTGCCATGCAGTGGATAAGTGGCAGAACTATATGCAAGGCCAGGTCCAACTCCAAGCCTTTG
Source organism: Vulpes vulpes (assembly GCF_048418805.1). NCBI lineage: Eukaryota > Metazoa > Chordata > Mammalia > Carnivora > Canidae > Vulpes > Vulpes vulpes. The sequence goes on along the minus strand of NC_132789.1, from coordinate 15,139,327 downwards.
CTCTTAACTACTGTCAATCCCCAACCTAGGCACAAGGTAGACCTTTAAAAGTCGAATGTTGGACAATTTAAAGGGAGTCACATTTTCTAAAAGGATATTGAAAGAGAAAATTTTATTTATTTTTTTTTTAATTTTTTTTTTAAATTTTTTATTTATTTATGATAGTCACAGAGAGAGAGAGAGAGGCAGAGACACAGGCGGAGGGAGAAGCAGGCTCCATGCACCGGGAGCCCGATGTGGGATTCAATCCTGGGTCTCCAGGATCGCGCCCTGGGCCAAAGGCAGGCGCCAAACCGCTGCGCCACCCAGGGATCCCGAAAGAGAAAATTTTAAAGTCAGGCTAAGGACCCAATGATGAGAGAAGGTAGGAAATTGATCTCCTCTAGAAGGCAACAGGATGCTTCCCTGACACCTGATAGGCTGGTGAAAATGAGGCAGCATCACCCTAGTCCTTGGCATCCTCCCCGTCTAGAAGTTTGACTTCAGAGGGCTTTGCCTTGCCCTCATCAGCATAAGCAGCTGAGTCAGAAGATGATCATCCTAGGAAAGGAGGCAGGAGCCCTGGGACATACTGGTCATTCCTGGGCCATATGTCAAGGGGCCCTTAATAGCATAATCACTCTCTCCCAGGAAGGCCAGTGGTGACAGGCCTTTTAATGAAGGATAATGGTATTTAGCATTTAAATATACTCAGCCACTGACTCATCACTGCAGTAGCCATCAGAAAGACAAGTAAATCAGAAGAGGAGGAAGAATTTTTCAGGCTCAGAGAGAAATCAGGCCAAGATGTGGACCACCAGGGACCCTCATGACTGCTCAGCCAGCATAAACCTCCTGAGCCCTCTTGAGTAGAGAAATGGACTAGATGGTACATTTCCATCATCACAGAAAGTTCTACTGGACAGCCATAACATGGAATGAAAATGGAGGAGAGTTGGTTTCACAAAGGAAAATCAAGATGCTGGGACCCAAAGAAAGATGGATGGATGCTAGGGAAGTAAAACTGATGCCCACTGTAAGTCATTCTTAATTTGAAAGTTACAGATAACTGGGACTGAGGGAAGCTAGGGACCTCCCCACCATGAAGGGGAAAAAATGCAAACAGTTTCATATACTGAATTCTGCTTAGAGTTTCAGGGAGGTCATAGGCTCCCTGGAGCCAAACAATGAGCAATGACCCCACTTCAGAAGTCCAGTGTTCAGGGAATTTTAGCAAGACAGTAGGTGGGGATGGGAGGGCTGTAGGGAATAACTTTTAAAGGCTTTATTGCCTAGTGCCATCTCCAGAGCTTCCTTAATTCTCCACCCCAATGCCCTTAGTCTGAGAACAAGAAGAATTTGTCTCTACTCCTAATTATCGGGTAAGACACAAACGATGCAAATATTATGCTAAATGAGGCCCCTTAAAATAGCAGAGAGCAAACCATCTCAGAAGATGCCTTGTCATTTGCAATTTGCAAACGAGTTTGATGCCTTTCTTCATTCTCTCCCCACTCCCCACCCCTGTTGTTGATGTTAATCTGAATTCCTGAAGGAGTCACCTTCCCCCCAGAAAGGTGTCCCTTGAGGGGAGGAGGCAAGGAAAATGGGGGGATGGAATTGCAGCTTGATTGCCTACATCTGATTAGTAATTACAAGCCAAGAGCTGCTCTAGAGAGAAACACTGTCACCCTCTGATGAGGAACAGGCTTTGAGAGGCAGGTCTCCCAGGTGGAGGGTGCTAGGAAGGTGATGAAAAGAGGAAAAAGGTGGTGAAAGATATGCAGTTGGAGGTCTGCTGCTATTGGGTTGGGGGGGGCAGGCAGGCAGATTATTCCATTCTTTGCCAGCATGGGTGACCCTTGAGCTTTGTGTGGCTTACTCTGTGTGCCTCAGTCTCCTTATCTGTAAAATGGGAATAAAGCTGCCACCTGCTTCTTACAGCTGTTGTGAAGATCGAGTCAAGTCCTATTATAGTGCATGCATCCAAATTGGCTCCAATTTGGCCTCCAGCTGTCAGGACATTGTGCTTAAGACTCTGTAAGGCCTCAGGAAGGTCACCTTCATCTCTGCCAACCTAGCTATAGATATCTCCATCCTTAAAAAAATGGAACACGATAGCCCATAACCAACTTTTAACTCTTCTGTCATCGAAAGTATTGGTGGCTTGGGCAATCCTAGACAAAAATAACCAAAAATAGCATACTAATTTTAGCTGTTTTCATGAACTTACCCACCCTATGTGAAAAATGAGAAAGGAGATATGATTTATCCAGCATCCTCAGTTGTTCAAAATGCAGACCAGACCTTGGAAGGAAAGATTCCCATCAAGTCCCCTCCTAAGGGTGGATAGATGGCACAATACCCAGTGCCTCTCATTCATCAAAAATGAGAACATGAGACTCAGCCTACAAATTGTTAGGTGACTTTGGGCAACTTACTTAACCTTGCTGGTGCTCAGTTTCTTCGAAAGCAAAATGAAGATAATAAAACCAGTCCTCAAAAAAAAAAATAAAAATAAAAATAAAAATAATAAAAAAAAATAAAACCAGTCCTCTGAACTGCTTTTTCCTCCCTCTGCATTTCCTTTTCTCTCCAAATGGCATAGATGAGAGACTCTCTCCCTCAGTCTTTCTGAAGAGGATATCCACTTTCCCCCATGGAATACAGTGCCCTTCCCATCCCCCAATATCTGCCTGGCTTCACCACACCCTGTTTTCTGCTCCAAGAAAGAAGACTGATTTCTATTGGTTACTAACTACACTATACCAACTGACTACAATGACCCTTCCCATTGCGGGGGTGAAAAATGAGAATAAAGCAGTGGTCCTTAGGTGTGGCTGCCCTTTGCACTCAACTGGAAAGATTTTGAAGAGTTGATGTCCAGGTTCAACACCTGCCCTAAGATTGATTTAATTTGTTTGGGGTATCACTTAGGCATTGAGAATTAAAAACAAAACAAAACCCCAAGCAATTCTGATTTGCAGTTATTTTTGATGGCCACTATGCTAGAGAAACTAAGGCTAGTGAACAATCTATGGTGATAGGGTAAAGTCTTAAATCTATCTTTTTAAACTATAATCATAAGGAAAATAATGATGTATTTGGTGATGATTTTTTTAAAAAAAACCTAGATGTTTTTTGCTGCCCCCAGAATCACAAGCCAAATTTGGAAGCCAAACAGCCAACTTCTTAGAAAGAAACTATAATAAATATAGAAGCCCAAGAGGAAAGTATGCCTGCCTCCACTTACCGCCAGACAAGTTTTAAAACTGTCATACATAAAGAGTTCTTACAAATCAATAAGAAATATAAAACTGAAGCTCCAGTGAAAGATAGTGAAAAAAAGACATGAAAAACAATTCTCAGAATAAATACATGTGTCTAATAAGCTTATGAGTTTTTTAAAAAAAACTCAGCCATTTCAGTAATCAAAGAAATGCCAGAAGAAATAAGATACTGCCTTTTAAACCTATTAAATTAGGTTTAACACCAAAAAAAAAAGACAAAAAAGAAAAACCTCTATGCTGGCCAGAGTGAAGAAAGCACTCTCCAACACTGTTGGTGGGACTGTAAATTAGCTCAACCTTTCTGGAAAGCAATTTGGCAGGACAATCCCAATTATGTTAAAATATATATATGTACATTTAGGCATATGAAAAATACTGGGAGGATATAAAACAAATGTTAACAGCAATTTTCTTTCTGTAATAAGATTAGGGTGATTTTTATTTTCTTCTTTATACTTTTCTGTATTTTCCAAATTTCCACAGTGAATATGAATTGCTTTCATAATGAGGAAGAAAGAAAAACAATGAAAAGAGACACATTTTTTAAAGACCTTGTTATGTTCTTTTGAAATGTCTTTGGTTTTTTTTTTTTGTTTTGTTTTGTTTTGTTTTTTACTGTTTCATTCCAGGATGCTTGGTTTTGCAATGCTAAGCTCTTTCTGAAGAGTTTTGTACTTCATCCTGAGAGAGTTGTCGAATAAAAGGAACTGGTTATTTCAGTAGATCTAGCAAGAAAGAAAGCACACCTGCTCTGCAGCCCTATGTAAGTATTTTGGCTTTTCCCTTTCTTGGCTGTGTGACCTTGGATGTGTTATTCAAACTTTCTAAGGTCTAGATTCCATATCTTTAAAGGAAGACATGTAATCATTCCTACCTCACAGGACTAAATGAGATAGCTTCCATAAAGTGTCTGAACAATACCAGGTGCTTAGTAGGTGCTCAATAAATGATAACCAGAACAAATGAGGTCGTGGAGAAAAGGCATGACAGCCTTCTGAATGGGAAGCAGTCATCCAGAGAGAAAGTCCATCCCACTTGGGGAAAATTATTGCACTTCATGTCAGCATTCCCATTTTACAGAGGAGGCTTGAGATGCACTCAGAAAGATAGAATGCTTTGTTCAAGGTGTTCCCAGGACTTCAGGATTAGGGGATGAACAAGCAACCAAGTCCAGCTTTCTTTCTTCTGGGAGAAATATTCCCAGGCTGTTTCCCTAGTGGAGAATCACATGTTGCCCGTCTTTCCACATCTCCAGACCAACAGCCTCTCCCACCTTCCACCAACACGACCCTCTAGTGTTCCCTGCAGCACATTATTAATGGGAAAATTTTAAACCTCTCTAAACGTCTATGAGCTCCCTAAGGATAAGAACTGCGTCCATTTTGCGGTCTGTGTCTTGAGTTTCTTTGTTTGAGTCGAGTCAAGCTAGACTAGAAAGGAAAGAGAAGGATTCAAAGGGTTCCTGGTCCCTGGCTTATTGGCCAATCCAAATAGGTGATGTCATTCTTCCTCCACTGCTATCAAGCAGAGCTGAGGGAGAAAGTCAACTACTGGATAAACATCAGGGACAGATCGTGGAGGGTCTATCTGGTGGGCTACAGTGATGACTTTAGCTTTTAGCTGGAGGGCAGGGATTTTTGCCTTTTTCATTCACTGACACATCCTCAACATCTAAAACACTGCCTGTCATACAGTGAGCACTCAATAAACAGTTGGAAAAGTAAATAAATACTATGTGGCCAACAAAAATTCTTGCCATAGAAATATATTTCTGAGGTATTACTTAGTTGTTTTGTTTTTTTAAGGCAGATTACAAGAGAGTATGTAAAACTAGGGGATCACAAATTGTTTACCATGGCTGGTTTGGGATAGTGAATTTAGGTCCCATTTTCTTCCTGTTTTCCTAACTGAATATTTCTCCCCAAAAAAGAGCTTATGATATTTGTGTAAGAAAGGAGAAAAATAGGGGCACCTGGGTGGCTCAGTGGTTGAGTGTCTGCCTTAGGCTCAGGGCATGATCCCAGGGTCCTGGTATCAAGTCCTGTATAGGGCTCCCCGCATGGGGCCTGTTTTTCCCTCTACCTATATCTCTGCCTCTCTCTATCTGTCTCTCATGAATAAATAAATCTTTAAAAAAAAGGAGAAAAATAAGTGAAGAAATTGATAAGGATTAGAAAGGAAGAAAGGAAGAAGTTAGGAAGAGATTAATTCAGACTGTAGAATCCCAATGTTCCCCCCACATCCATCCTACACACACACACACACACACACACACACACACACACACCACACACACACACACACCTCCTTCCCTTTCTTGGCCCTGCCCTTAGCTGCATGCCACACTCTCTCTGCTCTTGGCAGCAACTTCATATCCTCCCAGAGGCCAGTGCCTTGCCACCCTGGCCACAGGGGAGGCTGCATGGATCCACAGACAAAGGCAATTAGCAAGGGCCTGCTGCCTGGCTCCTCTAATTGCCCACACTCCTGAAAAGAAGTAAGTGATAACTCTTTCAGAGGAGAATAAAAACATCTCAGCCATTAGAACCACATGTATGCAGATCAGGTCTCTCCTAGGAAGACTCAGAAATTGCCAGAGATGGGAATCACATGACCAGAAGGCCACTGCCCCAGGAGGGATGAGGCCAACAGATCAGAAAGAATGGCTTCTTGACGGACTCTCTGGGGACCAGCCACTAACCCTCTACTGTGAAATCAGACCTCTAGAAAGATCTAGGTTCAAATCCCATCTCTATTATTCACTAGCTGGGTGGCTGTGGGCAAAGCACACTGCCTCTCTGAGCTTCAGCTATAAAATGGGAGCAGAAGCAGCCCCAAGGGATCCTCATGGGAGCTAAGTGAGAAAGTGCCTGATTAAGAGCTGCTGATTGTTGGTATTTGGAAGCATAACTTTTCACTTGGTCTGTGCACCATGGCCCCATCCCCTTCTATATAGCTCAATCCTTCCTGCTCATCCTCCAAGATTCAGTTCAGATGTCACATCTTCCAAGATGCTCCCTGACCCCTTCAAACTGAATTGGGTGCTTCTGCCATGGGCACCCGGTTTACACACTACTTTTCTGAATAGGCCAGGGCTCATTGGTCGTGAGTGACAGAGACAGCCTCTGGCTAACTCAAACAACAAGGGAGTTTATTGGAACGATGTCAGAACTCAAGAAATCAATGTGAGGTTGGGTTGGGCCTTGAGAATGAACTAAAGATGCTCCAGGGAGCCAAGGAGTAGAATCTGGGCACGAAGCCACTGCTGGGATGGAAATAGAGCCTTGACTTCCAGGTGCCTTGTCCCTCTGCTCAGAATCAAATTCTAGTGAGTGGGTCATGGACCTTGCTAAGTGCACAGGTCCACCCCTGGTCAGGGGTAGAGCAGAGCTTCCAATTATGGCCCTGCCATACTGTCTCCAGTGGGAGCAGGTTACTCCCAATTACAGAAGTAACTTGTGAAGTAAAGTGGGTGCTGGTCATGAACAACAGGTGTAGGAACTAAGAGCAGAAATCAATCTCCAATGTATGCAGGGATTTCATCCCAATCTTTCTCCTTGGGGTGTCTTAAGACTTTACTCATTGTCTTGCAAAGTGTGCTGGCTGGCTGGTTGGCTGGGGAAACCACAGGACCCAACTGAGGCACAAGGAATGACCATAGAAGACAGCGATGGGTAGCAGTTAGAAGCAGACTCGAGAGTCAAAGTTGAGTTCAAGGTCAAGCTCTGCCTCATTGCTGATTTTGCTATCTTCGAACAAACTGCTTCCTCAGCTTCAGTTTCCTTAATGTAAAAATATCTTTGTAAGTTTGTCTTAAGGATCTGAGGAGAAGTTTTGTGTGCAGAACTGACACAATGCCTCCTGGGACACGCAAGCTCAATAAACCACACCGTTAATACTCTTTTTTTTTTAAATCACTTGTTATTACTGCAAGAATTGAGGAAAGAAAAGTGATCTGCTGACTGAGCATGAGCCTTACAGAAAAGGGGTCGCTGGGATACATGGGAGCTCAATGGGAAACCTAGGGCAGGAACCCTGCCCTAGAGAAGCTCAGAGTTGAGTTAGGGAAACAGATGAATTCTTACCCCAAATAAATTGAGAAAGTAATATTTTTTTTTAAAAAATGAACAAAAGTGAAAGTAGTATAGGATGAAAAGCACATGCAGCCAGAACTGGATCAGAAAGAAGCAAAAGCTTGTGAAGACTTAACATAATGTGCTGAATTCTGAGGGTGGTAAAGAAACACCCAAGCCCTGGAAGGGAGGAGGCTGCTCTAGAAATCTTGGCAAGTCGGCACTTGAGCTGAGGTTTAGGGTAAATCTGACCAGGTTGAGGAGAAGGAGGGCACCCCAGGAAGGCAGTGTAGAAGTCAGCCTTAAAGGACTCTTAGCTTGGGGTGCGCCTGGTAGCTCATTTGGTTAAGCATCTGACTCTTGGTTTGAGTGCAGGTCATGATTTCAGGGTCAAGAGATTGAGCCTGCACTGGGCTTGTGGAGAGTCTGCTTGAGATTCTTTCCCCTCCCTCTCCCTCTGCTCCTCCCCCACCCCCAACTCATGCATGTATGTGCAGCCTCATTTTCTAAAATAAATACAATCTTAAAAAAAAAAAAAAAAAGACTGTTAGCCTCCTTGGGCTGCTTTGACAAACACCATAGGCTAGGTGGCTTCAACAATAGACATTCATTCCTCGCAATTCTGGAGGCTGGGAAATCTAAGAGCAAGGCATAAGTAGATTTGGCCCCTGGTGAGGACTCTTTTCCTGGCATACAGATGGCCTGCCTTCTTAATAGGTCCTCATATGGCACACAGAGAATGAACTCCTGTCTCTTCCACTTCTAAGAATACATCAATCCCATTATGGAGGCCCCACCCTCAAGATTTCATCTAAGCCTAATTACCTACCTAGGACTACACCTTCAAATACTGCCACATTGGGGGTTAAAGCTTCAATATATTAATTTGGGGGGAAGGGACACAAATATTAAGTCCATACCAGAGATCTAAGTAATGGGCAAGGGAGGAAAAAAAGGAGACTGGTTTTGCAGGTGGTTTCCATTTTTGATAGGTCCTGTCTTCATTCTAGATTTGTATGGCTATAATTCCAGCTCAGCTAGGGGTACCCAAACCTGGTCTCGCATTATAAGTACCTGCTGCTGTCTCCTTTTGCAATTCAGAATCCTGGGCTCTGCCCCAAATAACCTAAAGCAAAATCTCTGGGGACAGAGCCAGGAAATCGGATTTTTTTTTCATTTCCTCAAGGGATTGTTTTTCATTGAAGTAAAATTCACGTAACATGAAATTGACCATTTTAAAGTATGGTGGCTCTTAGCACATCCACAATGTCATGCAACCACTACCTCTATTTAGTACCGAAATACATCCATCACCCCAAAAGGAAACTCCTTATCCATTGCAAGGAAACCAATATCCCACTTCCCCCTCCCCTCAGCCCCTGGCTTTCTGATTCTATGGATCTGCCCACTCTGGTTATTTTGTATAAATGGAACCTACAATATTCATTCTTTCCTGTCTGTCTTCTTTCACTTCACATAACGTTTTCAAGGCTCATCCATGTGGTAGCAGGAATCAGTGTTTCATTCCTTTTTATGACTGAATAATATTGCATTGCATGGAAAGACCACATCTTTCTTATTCATTCTTCAGCTGGTGGACATTCAGATGGTTTTCACCCATCAGTGATTGCAAACAGTGCTATCCCTAGGTGATTTTTATTTCACTAATTTAAGAGTTGCCATTCGGTAACTGTAGTCAGGTTATTATCAGTTAAAAAGAGCAAGGTTCTCAAGCTTCCGTGTGCCTCACTCACCATCACCTGGAAATCACCTGCTAACACTACAGATGCCAAAGCCCCACTTCCACATAGTCTTGATTCGGTAGATTTGGGAGGGGCCTGGAAATAACTTTTAATGAGGTCTCTGCCTCCAATTCCTAGGAATCCAGGTGCAAGTGACCTATCCACCCTACTCTGTACGAAGAGTGATTTTTTTTTTTAAGATTTTATTTATTTATCTGAGAGAGAGAGAGGAGAGAGAGGGCATGAGCAGAGGGGAGGGGGAGAGGGAAAAGCAGACTCCCCACTGAGCAAGGAGCTCCCTGAAACTCGATTCCAGGGTCCTGGAATCACAACCTGAGCTGGAGGCAGATGCTTAACCAAGTGAGCCACCCAGGCGCCCCAGGAACAGTGATTTCTTTTTAAAAAAGAGAGATTTTATTTATTTATTCATGACAGACACACAGAGAGAGGTGGAGAAACAGGCTCCCTGTGGGGAGACCCATGCGGGACTCAATCACAGGATCCTGGGATCACAACCTGACCCAAAGGCAGACGCTCAACCACTGAGCCACCCAGGTGCCCCAGGCACAAAGATTTAAAAGGAGGTCATCCATGGTTGAATTATGGGTCATTGTTTTGCTTTTTTTTTTTTTAACATTTGACAATATTTGTCAAATATTCAACAGTGAGCATGGTTTACTTTTATATTCAGAATTATTTGAAGTATCAGTGAATAAAGAAAAAAAGAACAAAGGCTCTAAAGCCTCACTTGATTCCCAGCCTCTGCTGCTCTCCGGTCCCACCAGCACCGGCCAAGACCTCACGACCCCTCCCCCTGCACTCCCCCAAGCCCAGGCTCTTTCTGAGAAGCACACACACATATTAAGAAAGTCAACATCTGATTGCTATGCACAGAATACTTCCGCCTCCGGCATGTCACACAATTTGGTTACTTACTGTGTGCTTTTTGGAGCATCTGAGGAAATCAGAGCTGGGGGCTGGATCTCTGTTTTCCTACAGATAATGGTATTCTCCTACCACCTAAGTTAATAGATTGAGGCTCACAGGCACTTATGAGTGGTGTCTTTAATATGGTTCTGGAATATTTGCCCTATAAATTCTTAAGAACAGACTTATAGATCGCCTATTACCAGCATTATGGGCTATTAATAAATCAGTTACAGCCACGTATATTTTTTTTAAATTGCATTTTCCCTTTCTGTTCACATTCTAAGCAGCTAAGAATTGCTGAGAGACGGAACACCCGTGCTGGAGGAGGGCTGTGATTTCCTGCAGAGAGATGGCAGGGGAAGGGACTTGACAGCTAGGTCTGAAAAGGCACTTTCGAGCAAGGAAGAAAGAGAGGTAAAGGGACCGCCCCAGCCGGCGTTGTTGCGGAGCTTTAGAGCCACAATCCATCTCCCCGTGTCCTCAGGCAGCGAGGCTGAGCCCACCACCGTCCCCGTGACTCCTTTGCTATCAATTCCCCCTGGTATTTCTCTGCTCAGGCTGTTCTGTGTTAACTTTGCATGTAATGATACGCTGCGTGGTGTGGGGGTCACCTGAGCATCACCAGCACTCTCCAGCTGGTGTGTACAAACACGGTCACGTGGGAGGACCGACCTGAGGTTCTCCAGCTCCGCAGCCCCTTCCCCTGGCCGGGGAAAGACCCCCCGACTTTCTTCAAGGCTCCTATCTCCATCTAGAAGTGGGGGAGTCCCCAGGGGATGACAGCTCATCTCATTTATATCTGGCACTCCCGTCAGCTGTTGTCTTTCCCCCACTGCCACCGAGTCACTGTTTCCAGCTGTGGGACTCAGGGCTCCCTTGCCTGGCAGGAAATGCTGTGCAGAACTTACCCCAAACCCTGCACATGGGAGGACCTCATGCTTGGGACCATAGCACTACCCTACTTCGCAAGACCGCATAGCCTTCTTCTCTCAACAGTGCCAAATCCAGGATGACAAAAGGAAGGGCACGTGTGTGTGTGTCCCAGGTACTCTTTCCTCCAACTCCCAGGACTTTGGGTTAGGACTCGGTCATGGGCATAGGCCCATGAATGTTTTCCCTATTGGGGGATTCACTGGAACAGAGACCTCTTTGTTACTTTATAGTCTCTTTTCATTGAGCCTCCTCTCCCCACTCCATGCTATTGTGTGTGACTCTTGGAGTGTCTGAATACCAGCCATTGGGGCTGATGGAATTAGTTTTTCTAGAAGCCTCTAGTGCAAATCAGTAGGTGCAAATAGAGAGGAAAGCAGTTTCTGGCATGTTATACCTTGTGTGAGGTAAGAAGGCATTGCTAGCTGCTATTACAAACCAACCTAATACACTCAGTGTGTATTAGGTGCTAAAAGATGTATATTATCTTACTCAAAACCTACAACAGTCAGATGAGATTACTGTTATGACTGTCCCCAAGGCCAGGCAATACATGATGTGAAGGGAATTTGAGCCAAGGGAGGAGATTCTAGAGTCCTTGCTGGCAACTGCTACATTAAGAAATACATGGTGAAATATTTTAAAGATCCATCTCCACCAAATGTCCCGTATCCTCCTGAGAGGACTCCCACTAGAAGTGTCTGAGCAAATGGGGGGGCAGGGGTGTGCACATAACAATCTTGCCATGTGCTCGTGGCAGGGTCATGTAAGGAAAGACACACTACCATCCTGGGAGACACAACTACATCAGTCCACACCTCAGCCCCTCAACCTGACTGGTGCTCAGTGTGGCTGAGGCATCCATTAAAGTCTCCCAGCTTCTCAGGCACCCGTGCACCCACACCACCCTGGAGACCATTCCAGGCAATACCTCTAGTCCCACCCTATCCCCAAAACCCCTTTCCAGATCAGGTGCCCCCTGGAGAGCAAAGCCCCTACAGATCCTGTCCCAACCTCCCAGCCAGAAACAAGTTGGGCAACAAGCCGAAGTTCACCAGGAGACAAGAGACCCTGAAAATCCTTAGAGGCTTCCCCAAATGTCTCTCCCACTCCAAGTACCTGTGTCTGAATCACAACCTTGCTTAGAAGACTCAGTCCCTGCATGAGGGAACTATGAGCAGGAGGCCCCTGTTTAAAGGTTCTTTCAGAGGAGAGCCCCTCACGTGAACTTGCAAAGTTCACTTACCAAATGAGCTCATGTACTGATTCATTCAATGTCGCTGATGCCCACAGGGGTGTGGGACCGGGGAGACCTTGTGAGAGCAGCAGGCAGAGTTCCACGGGATGAGGACACGGGACGGAAGTGGACAACACTTGATTGGGTCGTGGGGCCCAGGAGTGGGGTAGGGGCGGTCTGGGGCACTGAGTGTGCACCACAGAGCTCCAGGTCTGAAAAACAGGCAGAGAGAAGGGTTCTCTAATGATTTTGCCTGAGGCTGGCATTGCCCCTGAGATGACTTTGTCCTCCAGCCTCTGTCACATCCTCTGGCCTATTTCTTTGAAGATAAGGTCTGGACTTTAAAACCAGAGGCTTTCAATTTATGTAAACATAAAATCCTCATTGGCAAGATCACTTGGCACAAAAGAAAGGCTGGACTGGAAGGCAGAAAACCGGCTCCCGCTCTCGCTCGTGTCCCCATGATGAGGGGTCTATCAGCAACCTTCCCGGGGCCTTGCTTGCTGTCCCCTCTGGCCCAGGTCATGGATGTGATGCATAAGGGTGTGAGAGCAGTCATCATGCAACTATGAGGAAGGGAGCCATGCCATGAGATGGCAAACGGCAGAGCAGGAATACAGAGGGGGCCTGGGTCCCAGAAGATGTGCTCTCAGATAAAATCCTGAGGGTCTGACAGCAAGCTTCCTGCTTCACGGGCCAAGTCAAACCCCTGACAGATGTGTCAAGTCTTCAGTTACTTGCGGCCACATGTCATTCTGATGGACCTTGAGCCAGTCACTGCTTTTCAAAATAAATATTGACTGAGCATCCTCTCCATGACAAGCATGTAAGTACATTACATCGATTTTCTCCAACTCCCCGTAACCACCCATGTCACAAATGTGAAAATTGAGAATCAGGGAGGGTAATGCACTCCAGGTGAGAGATACAGGGTGAATTTGACCTCTAGAACCTAGGTTCTTCATCACAAACCCATGCTTCACCTTCCTGGGCCTCAGTTTCCCTCTCTAAAAAATGAGACAGTAGAAGGCAGTGTTGTCAGGAAGCTAAGGCTTTGAATAATTCAGGCCAAGTTCAGTTAAAATCCAGCCTCCACGACTTGGTGCTGTGTGACTTGAGCAAGTAGCTAAACCTCTCTGAGCCCCAATTTCTTTTTCAGTAACTGGTGACAATGAGAGGACCTACTTCATAGGGTTGTCCTAAGGATTAAACATCAAGTAAAGCTAACACACAGTGCCCAGCACAGAGCAGGTGACTCTCTGTGTCTGAGTGAGATAACCTCCTCTCTTCCTTCCAGCACAGGATTGCCAAGACATTGGTGACTGGTTGCATACCAATGCTGAAATATCCAATGTCTTTCCCTGGAGGAAATGTGCTCCTGTGGCTTTCTAGTACAGGAGAAATTGAATACAGAAATTTTTCATCTGAAACCAACTATTTTTAAAAACAACCGTTTACAACTTCGTTTACTCCTGGCAAGGGTTAGACCAAGGCATCCAGCCCCTCCTTGCTGTGGGTAATGGAGGAGAGAAAGAAAGAGGGAATCACTCTCCAGGGGCCTCCCCGGACTCCACAGCTAAGCTAAAAACTTAAAAACCTGAAAATGGGAAGGAAAGGGGGAGGTGCAGAAATAATATGAAGCAGGTTCCAAGGAGGTTATATAAAAACAATGAAATCGCAATATTTTCCGCGACAGATTTCATCAGTGCCGCCTGAGTGCATTCTATTAAACCTCATTTATTAAATTTTGAGGAACATAATTTAGATATAAGATCCCGGACAAACAGGTTGCAAAATAGCTGATTCCGGACGCATTGACATCCCCCCATGCGTGGAAAACAGGCTGGTGTTTTTCATTTTGACGGTCTCACGGGGCTTTCCTGCTACAGCTTGCATGGGGGAAGGAGACAGTGGGATGGAGGTGGAGGGGGCTCTAGGCTCTTATTTGCAGTGTCACCCCCCACAACAGCCATTTGGAGGTGGTGTGCTTCCTGTCCTGTAGCATAAGCATCTCTGAAGTTGAAGAGGCACACTTAATTGTGTTCTGGAATTTGTGGGCCGAGAGGTGTGCAAGTGCCAAGAAAGCAATGGACACACACAGCACAGATAGCTTATTTGTTTATCTGAGCACCTCCCCCAAGCCTCCCAAGACATCCTCCACCCTCCAGAGAATCTCATTTGCTGGTATTTACAAGGCAGGAAGTGGCCAGGGTCTCCCTGATGGTTGAAATAGATTCTTATTCTGGGATTTCCAGGTCATTGGGAAGTCTCTCTGCCGACACCAAACTCCAAGCCCCAAATGCTTCCCCAGACCTGCTTTCTCATGCCCAAACAGCCCTCTGAAGGAGTTAACATATGCCAGAGACTGTCTGCATCAGTCCATCGACTCCTCTCCTCAGCCCATTCATGACATAGATTACTGATCCCATTTCATGGATGAGAACACTGAGGTTCAGACAGGTGAGGTGCTTTTCCCAGGATCACTCAGTGATTAAGTAGCAGAACCAGAGATTCAAGCCCAGAGAGAGTTGTAGAAGATATCACCATTCTCTTACTGGCAGGACACAACATACTGACACTTGGATAGATGACAGGCAGAATCAGGGAAATACAAATCAAAACCACAATGAGATACCACCTCACACCAGTGAGAATGGGGAAAATTAACAAGGCAGGAAACAACAAATGTTGGAGAAGATGCGGAGAAAAGGGAACCCTCTTACACTGTTGGTGGGAATGTGAACTGCTGCAGCCACTCTGGAAAACTGTGTGGAGGTTCCTCAAAGAGTTAAAAATAGACCTGCCCTACGACCCAGCAATTGCACTGTTGG
Source organism: Vulpes vulpes (assembly GCF_048418805.1). NCBI lineage: Eukaryota > Metazoa > Chordata > Mammalia > Carnivora > Canidae > Vulpes > Vulpes vulpes. Next base: position 15,124,315 of record NC_132789.1, on the reverse strand, counting down.
GGATTTACCCCAAAGATTCAGATGCAATGAAACGTCGGGACACCTGCACCCCGATGTTTCTATCAGCAATGGCCACAATAGCTAAACTGTGGAAGAAGACTTCGTGTCCATCGAAAGATGAATGGATAAAGAAGATGTGGTTTATGTATACAATGGAATATTACTCAGCAATTAGAAACGACAAATACCCACCATTTGCTTCAACGTGGATGGAACTGGAGGGTATTATGCTGAGTGAAATAAGTCAATCGGAGAAGGACAAACAGTGTATGTTCTCATTCATTTGGGGAATATAAATAATAGTGAAAGGGAATATAAAGGAAGGGAAAAGAAATGTTGGGAAATATCAGGAAGGGAGACAGAACATAAAGACTCCTAACTCGGGGAAACGAACTAGGGGTGGTGGAAGGGGAGGAGGGCGGGTGTTGGAGGGGAACGGGTGACGGGCACTGAGGTGGACACTTGACGGGATGAGCACTGGGTGTTTTTCTGTATGTTGGTAAATTGAACACCAATAAAAATTAATTAAAAAAAAAAAGAAAAAAAAAAAGATGACAGGCAGAGAGGTCTTTGTTACAGCTCCAAACAGGAAGAGGCCACCATGCAAGGCCAGGTAAGGGTTGTGTCCAGGGACAGGGCAACAGCGAGCTGGAGCTGCTGTAGGGACAGTTCCCTATGGCAAGCAGAATGGGGTTGTCTTGTTTTCTTGGGCTCCCTGGAAGTTGGCTAATTTGAGTAATTTATGGGGTGCTTTGGGGCACAGAGGCCCTCTCCAGTTGTCTGGTACCTGGCCCTGGCTTGATTAGGGCAGGTGCATAGTGACCCTGGGGCATGAAGCCCGATAAGGGAACTACTTGGAGTGTGAACTTAATTATCTGCTCAAGAAGAAAAACTGACCAGCCTCTAGCGAGGGCCTCAAATCTAGGTCAAGACAGAATTGAAAAACAAATAAACATCAATTTTTTGTGGGTCCAGTCCTAAGCCCCACATCCTCTTCCCCTCTCTCTGCTGAAAATGCCTTGAGCATCACCAACACTCTCCAGCTGGTGTGTACAAACACAGTCACATGGGAAGACAGACCCGAGGTTCTCCAGCTCTGCAGCCCCTTCCTCTGGCCGGGGGATTTTTTTCAAGGCTCCTGTGTCCCTCTAGAAGCAGGGAAGTCCCCAGGGGATGACAGCTCATCTCATTTGTATCTGGCAATCCGGGCAGCTGTTGTCTTTCCCCCACTGCCACCGAGGCATTGTTTCCAGCTATGGGATTCGGGGCTCCCTTGCCTGGCAGGGAATGCTGTGCAGAACTTACCCCAAACCCTGCCATGTGGGAGGACCTCATGCTTGGGACCACAGCACCACCTTGGGGTCACCCATCCTCTCCCCATATTTAGTTGGTCACAATGTCTTGTTGCCCCCACCACTTTAAGAAAAGTCTCTTAAATCAGTCCCCAGGTGGAAAAAGTCATGTTCAGATCTCTTTTATGAACTACAAGGCCCTTCAATGGTGCATCACTATGGTTAAGAGTAAGAGAGGGAGCTCACAGGTCAGCCCATCTGGGTTCCAGCTCTAACAAGGCCCCCTGACAGCTGCAGGACCTCAGAAATCACCTAATCTCCCACTGAGCCCCACCTTCCACTTCTGCACAATGGGAATTAAAGAGTGACCTGCAGCTGGAGAAGGGGAGGATTAAGGGAGATTATCTACCTGAAAATCCTGTCACAGAGTGAGTCCTCAGTGAATACACTCAGCACTGCTACTGTTGCTACTGCTGTCATTCTGTCCACTCTGGCACTAACCTGCAATTTCAGCCTGACCTCTCTGTTCTTGCCAACTTCATACCTCACCTCCCAAACACTGCCATGCCTTCTTACCTTTCAGCTGCAGCCGGGATATTTTTCTCTGCACCTTTCTCACTTCCTAGCTCATCCTGTTCATCCCCAGCCCCAAGGTCACTTCCTCAGAGAAGCTTCCCGGAGCCCCTACCCTGATCCCACAGCTTCCACCTCCACCCACCCAGTGTTCCCTCCCATCCCGTCAAAGTCTGAACCAACCATCTGGTGAGAAGGGAGTTGGGATTCCTACCTGGCTCCCTGACAGTGAGCTCCTCAAAGGAAGGAAGCTCCTTAGTCACATAGCACAGTGGTCAAGGGTGCAGATCTCCTGCCAGGCCACCTGGGTTCAAATTCTAGGTCCACCTACTGCCACTGCTGTCCCGCCCCACACATTCCTGCCTTTACCGCTTCCTACTGCCAATACCTGCACATCTTCACTTGAGGGCCTCTGCTTCATCACTGAGTCTGCTTTGCTACCTGTAGGGCTGGGAGGAAGTCAGTGAACAAATGTCCCCCTCTTGACCCCCACACCCCCACCCAGGAGCAGCACTCAACCAGTGCCTGCCAGAAATGAATATAGAGATCTCTAATTCTCTCATCCCTCAGGTAGGAGATTTCTGACATGTGTTCTACCCCCCTCCCAGAGCTTCTTCAGCCCTGATCAAGCCCCACTTGCCCACAGAGGGAGCTGGCTTGATGTATTGGTGATGTACTTGCTTCCCAGAACAGAGTATGGGCTCCCCTGCTGACCCACCCCACACCAGTTCAGCAAGAAGAGACCCTGGAGGGATGGAGAACAGGAGTTCCCCAGAGTAACAGAACCAATAGGGCCAATAGTTGTATCTATGTCTCCCAATAGATGGTGATAGAAAAAGTCTATATATATAGATCTCTATCAACCTCTGTCTCTATCTATATGAGGATATTTATTATAGGAATCAGCTTATGTGATTATGGACGCTGGAAAGTCACACCATCTGCCATCTACAAGCTGGAGACCCAGGAGAGCCAATAGTGTAATTCAGTTTGAGTCCAAAAGTCCAAGCACAAAGAGTGCCAATGTCCAAGGGCAGGAGAAGTCGGATGTTCCAACTCAGGCAGAAAGGCAACAAATTTGCCCTTCCTCCACTTTTTTGTGTTAAATATGTCCTCAAAGGATTGGATGATGCCCACACACACTGGTGGGCACATCTTTACTTGGTCTATAGATTCAAATGCTAATCTTTTATCGAAACAACCCCCATAGTCACACCTAGAACTAATGTTTTAGCTTCTATCTATTAAGCATCCCTTAGCCCAACCTAGTTGACACATAAAATAACTGTACTTGATAACACAATTCCAGTAGCCTTCCCCTACTCCCTCACCTTCCCTTCCCTACTTGCACTTAAATCCTTGTCTCAGGAGCTGCTCTGGTGCAATCCAAATGAAGACGCATTACCCCTGCTAGCTGCAAGAGCTTGAGCATATCACTTAAACTCTGTGCCTCAGTTTCTTCATCTGTAAATAAGATAATTTTATTTATGGGATTGAGGATGAGAAGAGTAATGCCATGCTTGGAGAAGTGCCTAATACACAGAAAACACTATAAATATTAGGTCTTTTCTTCTCAAGGTCTAGCAGAGAACCTGGCATATGCTAGGGCTTCAAAAAATGTTTGGTGGTTGAAGCACACTGAATCTCTAGGGATGAAGAAGGGCTGTATATTAATCCCTTTCATTCCATGCTAGGTTCCTCTGGTTGCCAAAAACTCACTCAAGCTAACACAAGTAAGGAAGCTTGTTTCAAGGAGGTGCCTACAGGAACAGAGGTGGGCATCTCCGGGGAACTATAGAGCAACTGGCCAGGCAGACCTTACCAAGGCAGGAGCATAATCAGGAATGCGGGGGTGGTTCCCATTCCAAGAACAATCCTAGCAGTTGAGTTACTTGTCACCCCCCTGAACTGCGGAATGTTCTCATATCTTCCCTTTAGAGAGTTATCACTACCATAACTCATCTCTCTCTCTCTCTCTCTGTCTTGCCTCTCTGTCTCTCTCTCTCTCTGTCTTGCCTCTCTGTCCAACATTTTGGTCCCACTGAAGTCTCCTAGTTTCTTTCCAGTCACATCTCTTCCCCCTGAGGGTTTTGATCCAAATGAGAAAGAGTCACAGGAATCAAGATAGGATGAAGGTACCAGACTCAGAGGTGCTAAATCTAGACTAGAAAGCACAGCATAGATTTGTAACGAGATGTAGGAATTCTACTACTTCCCCCCAGGTCTATACAATGGAGCTTCCCAGAACACAGTATGGGCTCTCCTGCTGACCCACCCCACACCAGCTCAGCAAGAAGAGACCCTCGAGGGATGCAGAAAAGGTCATTTCACTATGGCAAGCAAGAGCCTTCCAACAGGACAACTCTGTAGCCAGAACTTGAAGAAGCAGCTGAGTGAGCCATACTGAGATTTATCCAACATTCACTCCCACTAGGTAGAGAGAAAGGGAGGGGAAGGATGGGCTGAAGCTCTCCCTATTACTTCCAAAATGGTGGAAGTTGTTATTGTAATGGACCGTGGTAGACCTGACAGGAGAGGGATGAGATTTTTCTTTTTCCTGCAGCTCCGTGCTGACCAACTTTGCCCATGTCTCTAGTTCAAATTCCCAAGAGAAATGACCTGATTGGTGCAGGGACTCATCTTTATCTCTGTTTGAACAATCTCCATAAAAAGCCAGCTTAGAGGTCATTGGCCAGCCCACCGCTTAGTGAAACCTGAAATCACAAAATTATTCATTTATTTGTTTATTGTGTGCCTCCATCTCCCCAAGAATGTTCCTGAGAGACCAGAGCCTTATCCATTATGGTCATTTTTTTTATCCCCAGCATCTACAATAGTACATGGCTCAAAGTAGGAGCCATATAAAGACTTAATGAACACATGACTGAATGAATGATTAATGCAATGAATAAATGCGTGAACAAGTTTATTAAGAGCCCTGTCTATCACTGAAGCCTCTTTCCTAACATTCAGGGAACTCAGCTCCACTAGACAAGTTCCATCAGGTAATGAAACCCCACTTACCCAGAAGGCAATTGAGTGAGTTTCTACTGCTATGGCAGTATGCCCCTACCCCCATCAAAGCAACTTGTCCAGATATTCCTTCCAACCATATGCTGGAATCTTTCTGAGAGATGATCTGGCCAACACAATTTTCTCAGTCGTCTTCTCTGTCCAGTGATGTTTTAGCCCCTCTTTAAACTGGACCACTGCCCTGATTACCTGCTTCTTAATCCAACTCTGTCCGCACCAGTACCTTTGATTAACTTGTTTTCCAGTACACAATGATGTCTCCCTCCAACTCACTCACCAGGGCATTATTTAACAGAAGCCTAAAACCAGCATGCTAATGAAAACAACTCTTGCAAATAATCCTTTAAAGGGATTCTTAGTACCCAGTCCCTAATAAACTGATGCGGATTAATGACCTTTAGGAGTCCACTAAAAACCCACAATATTCTTGGCCTTGCTATTCTTTTACCCAGAATAAAGTAGGGATGAGGGTACAGATAATAGCACCAAAACTAATCAGTCCCAAGTTTCGTCACCGCTGAGCCTCTAACAATATTAGAAGATCCAGGAGAGATCTGAACTGTCCCTGGAGAGATCTAAAGAACTGAAACTTCAGGGTTGCCAAGAAAAATAGCTGGGGATGGCCCAAATGAAGGAACTTTGTCCCATCTTCCTCAGCATTGGTCAGAGGGTCTGGGAAGCATAAAGGCTCTAAACCTCTAGTGAGCTACACTTAAGAATAAATAAGACTTATATAGTCATTGTGCAGATCAGAGATAATATGTGAAAAGTGCCAGCACATAGCAGGTGTTCAATACATGGTAAATGTTGTTATGCAAATCACATGCCAATGCCTATAACAGCAGAAACCTAGAGAAAAAGGCTTCTCAGCCCAGGACCAGGAGTATCTTGGAACCAAAGGATGTTCTGCTCTCAGCCAAAATGGAGGCTTTTTAGTTACAATCTTTGCAGTTCCTGGGCATGACTCTAAGGGCCTCTAAGACCACAAGGGCCAACACAGAATGGTCCTAAGTTAGATAACTGGTTGACAGGCTAGAGCAGAGCCTCTTCTCTAGAGAGCGGAGGTCAGGGTGAACCTTTCCAAGCCTGTAAGTCTACACTGGACCAGCCTTTCTTTGTGTTCCTCTTCAAACTAGCAGTGCCCTTCCTTGCACCCATTCTCACCAGACTTGTCTTCTGATTTTCAGCTTTATGCTTACCTCCTCCAGGAAGCCTTCCTAGGCATTTGCAAGCTACATATTCTCTTTCTCATCTCTATATCCCCATGACACCCAGTCTGCAGCAAACACTAGCCTCCTCTTCTAACATTATGCACTGGCTTTAGGTCTATGAGATCTTGGAGCCCCATTGAGAGCTGAGACTGTGGCTCATATGTCTCATGTAGTCCCCCAGGAATCTTGTGAAAAGGTGATTTTGATTCTGTAAGTCTTGGGTAGGGCCTGAGACTCTACATTTCTAACAAGTTCCCAAGTGATATTAATATTGCTTTGAGGTAGCAAGGATCTAGCCCATCTTTTACAACACTGTTTCTTCAAACTTTTAATGTGACACAGACTTTAACAGAGAGAGAAACACATTTATTCCAGGAGTAATCAGAGCCTTCAAGGGGCATTGTGAACCTCCAAGAGAGGGACACAGTGTGCAGCACCTCCCAAGAGAAACCTTTGTTCAAGAAACCATCCTATAACATTTATCTCATTATCAGACACACAGTGATTGTTAATAACAAGAGCAAATATTTATTTCCTCCTTACTATGGGACAAGAGTTTTACATGCACCTTCTTAATTATTCCACTGACCTCTACGAAGTAAAGCACTATTGGGGGATCCTCACTTGAGAGCAGAAAAGAGAAGGGAAGTAAGTCATTTGTCCAAATGCATGTGGTTGAGTCAGGAATTAGACTGCATCTCTCTCACTCCAGGGTCCTCCTCTTCAATTCTCTGCTTGATCTCTCAGCCTGGACCAAGATCTTCTTCCTGTCATACATAATGGCTGAGGGGCCAGGTTTAGTGAGGACCGATGACTGTCTCAGCTGCAATCAGTTTTTAGTCTACTCTTTTAAATGGCTGTGGGTTGGGTTTTTTTTTTTTTTAATATTCCTATGGTGAACATTTATTAATCACATATAAGAAAGGAAAAGAGCACACTTCTAATTTAGCTTAGAATGTATCTGGTTGCAAGTTACAGTAGATAAATATGTGTTTGTTCTAATCACATTACAGGAAGTCCAGAGGTAGATAGTAGTAACTTTAGTTATGCAATCAGGAATCCTGGCCCTTTCTTTCCTTCCAGGTGTCATGGACACAGAGAAAGTGCATGTCTTGATTGTGGGAGAAGTTAATATAAGCACTGTTTTCATCCACCCTTTGATTTGAAAGACATTAAAAAATCCTTCCATGTGTTGGCCAGTGGACTTTGGAATAAAGATGAAAAAGACAGGACTCATTCTATGGGACATTAAGATCATACAGATAACTAATCTTCTGATTACGATACCACATAATGACTACTATTCATTTCAACCCTGGCTTTCTACAGAAAAGATCTGAGGCGCGGATGTACTGTGATAGGTATTATAAGAGAAGTGAGCGTAGGGGCTGTGAAAGCCCAGGAAAAGGGCCTCTTGTCTCCATGGGGGTGAAGAAGGTCAAAAGGGGTCAGGGAAGGAAGGGATCTGAGTCTTGTAAGGTGAAGAGAAATTAGTAGCAAGAGAAGTTTAAGTAGGCATATGAATAGTCAGGATACTTTCACCTACATCTTGTTTTGGCTTAAAAAACAGGGTGGTTGTTTTGAGGGTGTTTTGTAGGGTTTTTTTTTCCCCTCATAGAAAAGAAGTATAGGGGTAGATGATCCAGAGTTGTTTCAGTGGATCAACCACACAAGGGTCTTAGATCAACTTGTCTGCAATCTCTTGGCCTCATAGTTGTAATAAGGCTGCCATTGCTCCAGACCTCACAAAAGGAGAGAATAAAGGTCTCATCTTTCTCTGTGGCTTCTTTCCTGAAAGCTTTGCCCTTCTAGGCAAAGTTGCTCACTTTGCAGTGTAGCATAGTACTTTGTGCACAAATACTAAGGGGTTAAACTAGATAAGATTCACTGGAGACATACAAAGTTCTCAAAAGAATTATATTTGAAGAAACACTGTAATCTTGAAACAAAGGGGACAGAGAGAATACCAAGTGAAAAGGGACATTCAGATCACCAAATTTCTACAAGCAGATGGCAAACAGAAAACTCTTCCATGCAAACACATACCACTCTTTATGTAAAACAAAGGATGACTCAGAGAGTGGAACCGAGATCCTAGAACCATGGAGAATTACTCCCAAGCCTTGTGTCTGAAGCAAGGAATTGTTAATTTGTCTAGCTGGATTTCAGAATTTCTATGGGCCAGTGACTCTTGTGTGCCTCATTCTTTCCTCTTTGTGAATAAGGACGTTCACAGTGGTTATTCTATGCCTGTCCCACCACTGTATCTAAAGATAGTTTGCCATCAAACACTGGCTCTGCTGCTTGGTACTGTGGGCACCTCCAACCATAAGCATTGATTTTCTCATCTATGGAATGGGGACAATTCTAGTGCCTACCTATTTTGTAGGTTGTTATGAATACCCAGTAATATTACTATGATATGTATATATTCACTCCACACAGTGCCCAGCACATAGTAAGCAGTGCTCAGTAAATGCCTATCATTATTATTTTTCATTATTCTCTCCTTTGTACCCTGAACAAACCTCTGGCACCTGCCATCCTGCACTGGAATTATGCCTGTCTACCCTGGTAGGGTCTGAGCATGGGGAACAGAGAAGATATCTTAGTTATATTTGTATCTTCAATCCCCTGGCATATGGTAGATGCACAAAAAGTGTTAATGAATGAATATCTATGATTCCATATTCCTTTATACTGGCTTTTGGTACTTGAATATCATGGTTTCCTCTCCTGGATGTTGCTGTGGGAGATGATCTGAGAAAGCCAGGGGTCATTCCTGTCAGTCATGATGACTGCACAATTCTGATCATCTGTGACGGTGAACATTCCAGAGGCAGTACCTACAACAGGAAATTGCTGTGGCTGGGATGAAAACCCTGGAGGATGAAGGGCTCCTCCCAATTTGGAGACATCAGAGCTCCAGAAACCCAGCTCCTCTTCAAGCTACTTCCCTTGCCCAAAGCACTCTAATAACCACTCTTCCCCCAGTTCTGTGGTGTGATAGGATAAAGTTTGGTAACTTGAGATTTCTCTTGTGGTCCCAGGCAACTGAAGGCAAAATGGGATGTACACACAAGAGTGGATTTATCGACTCTCCTCCAGTGCTTCAGGGAATACCACATTTGGCTAATTTAGGAAGAATATCAAAATAAGGATACCCATCTGCATGGGGTCAATTAAGAACAAAACTCTTCATGAAGCAATGGGCAATGGTGACTATGGTGACCTGTGACCTCCTCCTTCAGAGCTAGGATCTGTAACAAGTACCAATGACAGTCCTAGCATCAATGCCAACAAAAAATTCTCAGCATAAATGATGCACATCACTCATAGTATACATCACTAATCAATGATAGCACACTTTCACCCCAGACACAGCTTCCCATCCCATTGATTCAATCAAGTCACTACTAATTGACTGGGGGTGCCAGGCAAGATTAAACCACTTTCCAACCCTGGACCTGTATGTTCACACTACTTGTATAGTCTTCATGATTATAGTAATCTCCTTAGCTAGTGCCTCCTCCTCATGTCCCTAACAACACAATCTTAATGGCATCATATATCATCATGGAGCAGACATCTTATCATACTACCTCCACTCTCTAGGACCCTCTTGCTTTTCTGAATTGCACTTTGGTGGGACATAAAGCGAAGCAGTCAAATGAAACTGTATTTACTGTAAGAACATTGTTGAGGATATTGTTCATTTTTTTTTAAGATTTTGTTTATTCATTCATGAAAGACATAGAGAGAGGCAGAGACACAGGCAGAGGGAGAAGCAAGCTCCATGCAGGAAGCCTGATGTGGGACTTGATCCCGGTACTCTGGGATCACGCCCTGGGCCGAAGGCAGACGCTCAACCGCTAAGCCATGCAGGCATCCCTGTTCATTATTTTACATCATGTCTTCTCTATGAGGCTCTGGGGGGGTGGGGGGGATGCCTCCCTGATCTTTGAATCAATAATGGATGTGTCTCTCTTGAGCCACCAGATTTTCTTCTGCCTTGTGACTCTTGTGCATTCTGTACCTGACATATTTCCCTCTTTGCAATGGCTGCAGAAAGTTTACAGACCAGGAAAGTACTACTTGCCTTGTAATTCATGCACTAGTCTCTTTCCTGAATCCATCTAATTTTTCTGGGTTGTTTGCTTCCTTTGTCCTATTTATCTTAATTTTCATTTATTTTATTCTGCTGCTTTTTGCACTTCCTTGTAAGCCTCCTTGAATATTTTGGGGAATAAGCTTGGTATAAATAAACAGATAGGTAACTAATATCCAGATGAATGTGAAGCATCATCTAATCTTTAATATCTAATCCATGTGCAAATGTTGGGGATGAGAGTGCACTGGACCATGTATATTGGGGGATAGGAGCATGTAAGACCATATTTCTTTGCAAACTCCCACCCTTGTTCCTCTTACTCTGAGGGACCTAAGAATGGGATGTGGGTGTGTGTGCATGTGTGTGCGCGTGCATGTGTGTGTGTGTGTCCTTGCTTTCCTGCTTTGCATATGCTCTTACAGACCCGATAGTCCCTTATAGCAACCTAAATCAGCTTGCCCAGAGGCATACAGTTTAACCTTAAATATCCAGGGTACTTAAAGCACCAAGATGAAAGAACAGGTATTCTTCTCATTTCCTAAATTCACAGCTCTCTACTGCCTAAAATACTTGTCCAAGCCACTTAACACGTGGACTTTGAAGCCATACATACCTGTACTGAAATCCCACCATCCAAAAATGTATTTATTTAACTTCTTTTTCTAAACTTTAGTTTCCTCTTCTGTAAAATGCCTGCTTTCTGGGGTTGAAGGATGGCTTAAGTGAGATAATATACAAAAGCATTTAGCGCAATGTGTAGCACATGGTAAGTGCCTGACAAACAACAGCGATTACGTTACAGCTTTTATTAACCTGTCTCCTTTAACCTTATAAACTGAAGGCTCTGCTTCACTATAGTTGGTGGAAGGAGAGAATAATTTGGTGTATTACACCCTTGCTAGCATATTAGTTCAGGGTCAAGTACACAGTAGGTGTGTAATACCTGGTTGCTGAAAATCTGGAAGAATGTGCCCTGGGGAAACATGAACTATTAATATATTTACCATGCAGGGCAATATTTCATCATATTGTACTACTTCCTCCTCCCTAGAATGACCTCTGTTCAATTTGCACCAAATGCATTCACAGCACCCTCTGCTGTGGCAGTAGCAACAAATAGCCTCCCAAAGTCAACATGAGATTTACTCCAAAGGAAAGCAAAGGAAGAAAATGTACATGTATCGAGTCCATGCTGTGTGCTAGCCAGTGTCCTGGACACGTCCATCATCTGCACATGAAACTGTGTGGTCGGTGATTGAACAGCCACATCAGTCCCCACTGGGTCAATTCTCCCTCTGTGTAAATTCTACAGCCTGAGCACCTAACAATCTATATTCTTTTCCAGGTCAAATCAAATGACAAGATGATTAAAAAAAAATGTGTCTCAGAAACTCATGGACAGAGCCCAAGAAACCAACAACAGGGAGAGTCCTGGTTAATTTCAAGATGCCAAACAGCCAGCTTTCCATCAATTTCCAGGACCTCATTTTCCCCCTTCATTTTCAGAATTGATGTTTATGTTTCCACCAGGATAGAGACCAATTCTCCTTGGCATCCTCCGTCAGAGAGAATCAGAAATTTTCCACCTGGGATGCTACAAATTGCATTTCTCAACACAGTTCTGGAATACAGAATATGACCAGCATAACTAATGCTGAGTGATCAAAACTCAGGTGCTCTAACTTTATAAGAATCATCATCAGGCAGTCAGCGTTTCACCAAGGGATGGAGCCTCTTGTCCTCCAAGATTCAGAGAGCAAGAGCACATCGACCTGGAAGCAGCTCCGGGGGAACACTGTAGCACAGAGTAGGCTAGATAAAGACTCTGCTGCTTCCTCCTGTATAACTTCAGCTGTATTACTGTGTGGCTCCGAGCCTCAGTTTTCTCATTTTTGAAATGAGGATAAAAGCAGGACCTAATTCAGAGGACTAGTAGGGGAGTAAGTAATAACACATGGAAAGCACTCAGCACAGGGCCTGGCTCATGGGAAGTGTGTGGTCTTAGCTGGGCTGTGGTAGGCAACCTGTCTGGTGTTCATCCTTCTTTAAAAATATCACGATCAGGGATCCCTGGGTGGCGCAGCGGTTTAGCACCTGCCTTTGGCCCAGGGCGCGAACCTGGAGACCCGGGATCGAGTCCCACGTCGGGCTCCCGGTGCATGGAGCCTGCTTCTCCCTCTGCCTGTGTCTCTGCCTCTCTCTCTCTCTGTGTGTGACTATCATAAATAAATAAAAATTTTAAAAAATCACGATCACCATCCTCCTTGTCCTCCTCATCATCACCACCACCATCATCACTATCACTATCATAACCATCACAGTCATCAGCATCCTCATCATCTTCAGCACCACCATCATCATCATCACTATCATTATCATAACTATCACGATCACCATCCTCCTCCTCATTATCATCACCATGATCACCATCATCATTATCACACCCATCACGATCATCACCATCCTCATCCTCATCACGTTTTTCATCACCATCACCTTCATCAACATCACCATCATCACCATCGTTACCATCACTAATGGCTAACACTTATTTAGCAATTCCATTCGGTCACTCTTTATATTGAGCACTGTATACATTGTTAGCACATAACAGGACTCTGAAGAAGGTGCTATTACCATCTTTATTTTACAGAAGAGGAAGTTGAGGTTTTGTGAGGTTACAAGTCATGCATCTGAAGTCACCAGGCCTACCTGAATCCAGAGCCCACCCTGAGAGACTGTACTCTCCTGGTGGGCATGGGATGCACCTCCCATTTCTTTTACATCTCCCATGATGCCTAGCATTGTGTTGTGCATTCAGTAGCTGCTAAAAAAATATCTGCTGAGGTGATGGAAAACGTGAAAAGGATCAAGAAGTGCTGAAAGAGCAAGGGTCAAATGCTCCACTCCAGGTCACCAGTAAAGACAGCTGGAAAGCCAGGCTCTGTGCACCAATCTCCAGGCACAAAAGGGTCTCTTTCATGTTGGTAATAAAGATGCTTGTCAAAATGCCTTTCGATGTGGGGCCGGGAGGCTGACAGAAGCGTGCCAAGCATCTCAAAGGCTGAGGTTCGCTGCTCAGTCCTTTACCCTATCTCCTAGACTGAGCCAGGCCATGAATCAATGCCAGGGTGGTCCCCTCTCACCCCCAGTTCAAGCCAAGGAGACAATTAGAAGAAGGGAATACCACATTTAGTGAGTGCTTATATATGCCAGGTGCTGTGCTAAGTGCTTTGCTGGACAAAATGAGGCATGCTGAAGCCACCTGATAGTATAGCTCAGTGATTAAATGCACAGGATCTAGAGCCAGACTGCCTTAAACGCTGGCTCTACCACTCACTCCTTGTATGGACTTGGGCCTCAGTTTCCTCATCTGTAAAACAGGGATGATAGAATTAACAGCACCTTTTTTGAAGGGTTATTGTAAGGGTGAGATAAGTATGTGGTTAATGCTTCCTAAACATTAGTGTGTATTACTTAATCCAATGACTCTATGAAGTAGGTATCATTAACCCATTCTGCAGATGAGGATACTAACCAAGGCTTGTGGGCATGAAATGACTTGCCCAATACAACCCAGCTAACAAGTGCAGGGACTAGATTGGAATCTAGGTTGTTTGCACTCCAATCCTGGGCTCTGTACCATTCATACTATCATATTTCCAGGGTTCATGGAACTTTCAGCCTTGGGGGAGGGGAAAGGTCAAGCCCTTTGTCTCCTGTAGACCTTCTATCACTCTTTCAATGGCTTAATTTTCTCACTCACACAGACACACACACACACACACACACGAATGTGCTGTAGGCATAGAGAAGTCAAGAGGGTTTCTATTGCTCATTTATTCATTCACTACATATTTATTATGCCATGCACTAAAGAGAATACAGTAATGGACAAGACAGACTTAGCCTCTGATCTCACAGAGCTCAATTCAGCAAGGGTTGCAGATATTAATCTAAGAGTCATGCACATGTATAATTGTGGCTATACATGTGCTTAGAAGGAGCGATATTGGTGCTCAGAGGGACTACGTAGGAGGAACCGACCTAGAGAGGAGGTCAGGGAAGGCTTCTCTGAGGAAGTGATGACTGAGCTAAGGTATGACTAAGAGTAGTGATTACCAACATAAAAAATGGAGGGAAAGCTATTTCAAGTAGAGGGAACAGCATATGCAAAGGCCCTGTGGCAGGAGAGAGCACAGAAGTAGCAGAGACTGAATGGGGGCTTGTATAGCTGAAGCAGGGAACAAGGAGGAGTGTGTTACATGTGCAGTTAGAGTAAGGAAGTACATGTTATGGAGTGCAGTGAGTTGATTCTGAAGTAGGCAGTTCTCCAAAAAGACTGTTGAGAAACGTTCTAGAACATTGCCTGGTGCATAACAAGTGTTCAGTATAAATGTGACAAATGAATACATGAATACAGAGGACGAAGTCCCTGGCTGAAAACAAGCTGTAGCCTAAGACTAAATGCTAGAATAGCAAAGGCACATAGAAAGAACTAAGGAAGTGCATATAGGAATGTAACTGCAGGTCCTCGAAGGCTTCCAGGAGGAGGTGATTTTTGAGCTGAAATCTGGAGCCTGTAAGTCATTTTCCAGGTGGACAGAAGGGGAAGCCCCCCAAGCAGAATACACAGCACTGAATGCAGAGCAACTGAGGACCAGGACACACCTGGGGGATCTGATGGAAATGATGCAGCAGGGGAGGCTTTCTCTGTCCAGATGACCTGACCTGAGAGTCCATTGTTGGGCACCATCAGGTCTTTGGTGGCCCTTACCTCAAGCGGCCCCCTCCACTTGAATTTGTGTCAGAGCCCCCTGTGAGGGGCACCAAGCTCCACCTTAACTGCCCTAGACCAGACTCACTGAAAAGGGAAATGCCATGCTCAACTGCCTTCTGATTAAACAAGTATGACATGACCACCACTGAGCAGAACATCAGCAAAATAAGACAGACTGTCTGAGAGGGAAGAAAGGGGGCAGTTTCATCTGTAGGCAGACATGGAGCTAAATCTGTCACCTGGCCAAGGTCTAATGCCCCAGTTGGATGGGACTCTACATATGGTAAGGAGACACAGGGTAGATCCGGGATGCTTAAAAAGTAGCAGAGGAGGGTGAAGGGGGGCAATCCCATCACCTGCTATGATGCCCACCACCATCACCAAGCCTTACTGTTTTGTACACGTCTTCTGAGGAGATTGCATTTGAGCCAAGCTATAAACAACAAGAATATTGAGTAGAGGGAGCAGCAAGCGCAAAGGCCCTGTGGCAAAAAATTCTGGTGGGTTGTAGATAGTAACAGAGGCCAGGGGAACTGGTGTGTATTGAGGGAGGGAGAGAAGCAGTTAGGCCATGGAGGATAGTAGGCCCCAGGTCATGCAGTGCTGAGTAGGGCAAGTAAGGAGGCCCGATTTTATCCTAAGCCTGACAGAAAGGTAATAAAGTGTAGTAAGTACAGGAATAACATGATCTGATTTACTAAAAAAAGAGGACTCTGGCTTTTATGTAGAGGATAATTCCTAGGCAAGAAGTAAAAGCAGAGGCCAGCCAGGATGTTACTATAATAGTCCAGGAAAGAGATCCTAGTAGCTTAGACTAGAGTGTTCAAGGTGAAGATGGAAAGGTGCTCTGGTATACTTTGAAGATAGAACAGTTGAGACCTGACCTCATATTTGATGTTGAGTTGAGGGAGAGGAAGGAGTTAATGGGACTCCTGAGTTATGATCATACCATGTTTAACGAGGTTGTCTTTTTGTTTTATTTTTACAGGTGTGCTAACAGGCCTAAAGCAATCATATAAGTCATGCAGAGTAAATAACCACTCAGCTTGGACCAGTCCGATCCAGGCCCTGATCCCCAGCAGTCTGACCCCAGCTCCTGCACTCATAACCAACCGAGCAATTACACACAGAGTGTGGGAGAGTCAGGAGACCAGGCACAAGCACTGCTCGGCCACTCACTGTGTGTTTCAGGCAGACCTCTGTACGTGTCTGACCCTCAGTTCCCTCAACTGCACAGCGGAAATTATAAAAGCTTCACCCGGAGGGTGATGGGAGGATTACAGGAAATTTACTCATTCATCCAATAAACATTTATGAAGCATCTCCCACACGTGCCAGGCGCCATCCTAGGCACGTGGAGCATACTGATGAGCAACACTGGAAGAATCCTGTCCCTGAGCTGCTTACCTATCAGGAAGGAGACACGCAATAATCCTCATAAATGAGTATGTTACCTAGTATTTTAGAAGGTGAGAAATGCTATGGAAAAACAAGGTGGTGGGCAGCCCCGATGGCCCAGTGGTTTTGGCACCGCCTTCAGCCCAGGACATGATCCTGGAGACCGGGATTGAGTCCCACGTCGGGATCCCTGCATGGAGCCTGCTTCTCCCTCTGCTTGTGTCTCTGCCTCTCTCACTCTCTCTCTGTGTCTCTCATGAATAAATAAATAAAATCTTAAAAAAAAAAAGGTGGAGCAGCATCAGGGAGACATATATAAATGTATATAGTCAACACCTTAAACTTACATGTCATGTGTCCATTATATAGCACTAAAAATTAAGAGAAAGAGCCACTGCAGTGATCATGATTAAATATTTGTTATGTAAATAATTGCTTTTTGACAGATCTTTTATTTTTATGGCTTTCCTTGCCTGGGATAATAAATTCCTGCTCTCTCAGTTAACTCCAGAGGACAAAAGTTCTTCCCACCCCAAGAAATGCCTTTCATCGTTATAAACAAAAGCAAACAAACACATAATCCTTCCACTGAAAGTACAGGATAAGTGGACATGTAAGGTCTGGTGAAACAGCTCCAGCGAAGAATTAAGTCCCACAAAAGCCCTGGGGCCCCAAAGTACCCTTTGTCCTGAAGCAGAAGTAATCATGGGAGTGGTGCTGCCTCCTAGAGAAGCATCTGGAATGTGGTGGTGGTAGGGGTATGTGTTTTAGATTGCCACTAGGCTTGGGGTATACAACGTATTCACATAAATGCCCTCCCCGCCAGACACTTACTCCATGAAAAATAAATATAGTCAGGTGAGCCAAGCTATAACTTCTTTGTATGTGTAAACAAAAAAAATATTTCCTGCATGGTTCAAGCATCCATTGGATTTAAAAGGAATACAGCTACCAGGTTAATTGAGCAACGGTTGTTCTTTGCCCTACTCAGAACTTTACCAGAGTGCACCGTTTCGGGAAACTGGGTCGTGGGCAGCAGCACTGTGCCTGGTATTTTTTTTGTAGGTGACACCGCACATCTGTACAAGTTTGCCTTCGTAGCTGTGACAGTCACAGTGATTATACATAGAAGCAATTATCTGGCTATATCATTATGTTTTATAGTAGTCATATCTAAGCATTTACATATTGAAATATATACTATCTTATTACAGACTCCTTTCACTTTATTCTCCGTTAAGATATTGTTAGGACATTATATTGATTTCTTGAAGTTATGGGTATATATAGATTCTATTATCTGTGAAATTCATTTCTGGATAGTAAAGAGCATGTTATAAAAAATTTTTTTCTTTTATAAAAAGGGGCATTGAATCTGACGGAGCATGATGTCATCTAAATGCTACTATTGAGCTTTAGGAAGTATGCCCTGTGGATTTGGGCACAATTACTATCCGATCTCTCCATATTTCAAGAGAAACCGGGCATCCAGAAATAGACATGCAAGCTCCTGATTTTTTAGAGAAATGGCACCAAATTTTAAATATAAAATCACAGTGAAATGATCAGTGGTATCAGAGATTTGGATGAAGAGAGGAGGAAAAGCCAGAGGCCCAAGGATTTCTAGGGCAGTGAAACTATTCTGTATACCAGAATGGTAGCTACATGTCATTACACATTTGTCTAAACCCGCAAAATGTAGTGAACCTGAAAGCAAACTCTAGTCTTTGGATGGTAACAGTATATTAGTGCAGTCTCATCAGTTGTAATAAGTGTACCCCTCTGGTGGGGATGTTGATTAAAGGGGAAAGCTCTGCACATATGGAGGTAAGGGGTCCATGGGAACTCTCTGTACTCTACCCAATTTTGTTGGTGAACCTAAAACTCCTCTACAAATGACGTTTATTAAAAAATATATATATATATATACACACACATATATATATAGTTGTAATATAAATTGCAAAACACTTTTGTTTGTATATTGTAATATAAATTGTAAAATAAATATTGTATATATAAAATAAATAAATATAAATATTTCTATAAACACTATTCAGGTCAAATAATCATCTTATGGCTAAATGTAGGCCCAACTATGATCTCAGCTTTAAAACTAGATGTATTTGATGGGGAAACCAGAGAGATGTGTGAGCCTCTGCAGTGTGTGTGTGCAATGATTCAAGTGGTCATTTTTTTAACATACACTCTGTGCAGTTTGCTATACATTACACACTTCATTTCACAAGAAGTCTCTCAGATACACAGTGTCCATGTCACAGATGAAAAAACTGAGGCTTGGAAAAATGCACCACCTTGGCTCAACTCTTATTAATTACTGCCAAAAGCATTTTAGTGTTCACTCTGATCCTGTGTACAGTGCATTTCAAATATTCTTTTGTCTATTCACTGCAATCACTATGTTTGGAGCCATATTATTTTTATCCCCACCTTATAGACCATGCAGCTAAGGCTCAGAGACCAGCCCTTGCCCAGCCAGGCCTTTCCACTCAAAAGTGCCAGAATAATTTCAGAGTGACCCCAGCCAAGCCTGGTTGATTCCAAAGCTCATATAGTCAACCACAATTGCTGTATTTCCTCTCTAAAAGATAAGCAACACTAATAGTGTGGGGAGGGGTCATTCACTTGTCATCAAAGGAATGCTTTATTCACTGTGTCTACACCAGAGATTGTCAACATTGATTACATGTCAAGAATCACTTGGACATTTTAGAAAGTATTCATGAATGGATCTCACTCCATTGGTCTGAGATATGGCCTGGGCATCAAGATTTCTAAAAATTCCTCCAGGCGATTCCAAGAATGGGTCGTGTATTCCTCATAATCAATAACAAAACCCAGAGTTGGGTGGGAATCTTGGCTCCCCCTCTTGAGCCAAGTCAACACATTTCTCCATGCCTCAGTTTTCTTGCCTGTGACATGGACACCGCTTATCTTAAGGTTCCTGATGATATAAGAATGACCTCCAGGTGACCCACACACCAGGTTAATGGCTTTCAACTCCAAGTTTGTACTAGAGTCATGGGAGTTTTCACTCCTGGTTACTAATGCCCAGGTCCCATTTGCAAAGAATTGTTTTCAGCTGATCCATTTGTTGGATGTAGACTAAAAAGCCTCCCAGGTGATTCTAATATGCAGCCAAGGGCCAGAACTGCTGAACCAAGTGTACTTAATGCCCTATTTTGCTTATGAAGTAAACGAGGCTCACAGAGGTAAAATGACTTACACAAGATCACATACCTAGCAAATTGTGCTTTCAACTATTTCACTATTCTTTGATGCCCCAGAACTAAAAAAAAAAACCTCTTTCCTGGCCACTAAATACAGATTGTCAAGCCAGAGAGTCATAGGACCTCAGGTAAGTATGTCCCTTACAAAGGCCACCCCACCACAATCTTTGATGTAACCTCTCACGCCAAGTGGTTACCATGGTTCTAACTGGTTCCTCTGGGAACAGGAAGATCATTAGCCCTTAAGCAGCCCACTCCAGCTTTGGACAGCTCTGATGCTTAAAGAGAGCTGCCTTACCTACTGCACAGCGGTTGAGAATTTTGAGATAGATCTGTTTGAACTGCTACAGAAAAATCTCAAAGATAAATTATTAAGCACAAAAACCAAGTGAAAAGACTGCATGCCTGGTATGATCTAATTATTATGCAAAATACAAAACCTTCTCAGTGTGCATGTAATTGCATAGGAAAAATACCTCGTATCATAAGAACAAATCAATAACAATGGTTAACTTTAATAAGAGGAGGGGCATTTAGAGGGACAGGTGCACATTTTTTTCTGAATTGTAATGATTCATGCCTAAGAGATTGTTTTGGAAATAAAATGGAATAAAGGAAGTAAAATACTTAACATATGCCTGTCATTATAGGCATACTCAGTAAATGTTCACTAAATATTTCTTAGTCATAGAAAAGTTTCAAAAGATATCAGTGGTGATTATGGATTTTTTTTTTTGCTTACCCATTTAAACATTTTTTTCAAAAATAAGCATTTATTATTTGTCAACAAGAAAATGAAATCACTTCTGTGTCAGCTTGGAATATTACTTGCATTTGGCTGCAAGTAACATAAAATCTTAACAGTGGCTTGGACCAAAAAAAGAGGGGGAGGGGATTAGTTTACTCATCAGAGACCCGGGGCCACTGGCCATTCTCAGTACATCAGCATTTATCACTACGCTTTTCACTTCATGGTTTTAGGGTGGCTACTACATCTGCACACACTGCATCCGAGCAGAAAAAGAAAGGAGAGATGGTGCAAACTGTGTTTTCCCTTTTATTGAGAGATACCCTTGTTCCCAGAAGCACATACAGCAGACATCCATTTAGGTCTCATTGACCTTAACTGTATCACTTCTACCTGCAAGGGATGCTGGCAAAGTAAGAACCAAGAGGGTCATAGCTGGCTTCAAGCCATCATGGCTCATACCTGTTTAAAAGCAAAATGTTCTATCAAGGAGGAAGGGGGATTTAGATACTGGGCGCACAAGTGTCTGCCACAGCTTCCATTCATGAAGCACGAAGCTCTCCCTCAAACATCCACATTGATCCTGGTTGTTATTTACAAAAATACATGCATTATTAATAACTCCACTTGTAGGCTGCTTACAGTGTGACATATAACTTATTTAAAATCTCATGGGGAACCCAGCAGGGTCAGGACTGGGATTTACAGAGTTCTGCCTGTGGAGATGAGTAATGCTCGTTCCCTCCAAGTATTTATTTACATCCGACTATAATAGAAGACAGGGAGAAAAAGAACTTGAAGCCTATCCATAGTTGGGACATACACGTGTTCGAACACGGCCTGACAGAGAAATGGACAAAGTGGAGCAGGTATCAGAAACCCAGTTCTAAGGAGGGGTGGCTCAGGTCCTGAGAGAAATTTCATCCTAAAAGGAAAAGGAGACTGGCCCAGAGAAGACTCAACAACAAAGTCTGAAGGGCAGAAGGAGGCGGGGGGTTTGGGGAACATGCAATAGCTGGAACTAACCCTAATCCAAATGATGTGATGTGTGTGTGTGCATGTGTGCGTGTGTGTGTGTGTGTGTGTGTGTGTGCCTGTCCTGGGGAGAAAAGAAGCTTTCAGAAATAATGATGTAAAATCTTAAGGGTAAAAAGGATGGGGAACTTGTCTTCTCACTTCCTGACAGAGCACTAAGCTACCATGGCAGTGTGAGAATCAAGAGCCCAGACAGCTTACATAGAAGAAGGTGAGAGCTTGGATCCTGGAATCAGATTGGTAGGTGCACGCTCTACCCTACTATCTACTAACTGCTGCGACTATGGGCAAGATGCCTAACCTCTCAACAGTTTTGTCCTCTGGAAATTAATCATAATAATACTAACAGTAATAATAATAAAAATAATGTCTACCCTGAAATATTGTCATGAGCATTAATAAGCCTGGAAGTATCTGGCACTTACTTGCTGTTTGTTAGCAATTGAAATTATTGGGCAAGAGACTCAAGACCACCAACAATTATGGGGAGGTAAGCTCAGAATGCTCAAGGCCAGCTGTTATTAGGAACTTTAGCTGATTTAAGCCAACTCACATAACCCTAATCAAACAGGTTCCCACATGTCCATGCCTGCAGCACTACAGAATTTAGAGACACTCAGTCCAGCCAACAAAAGCACGCCAGGCCAGTCTTCCTCCATCTCTTGGTTAGAAATAATGAGGATCCAATTCATGACCTACTGAAACTCTCTTTGTAGGATCCTTTTGTCTAACACACCAGCTCTCCCCTATACATCGTTGGCACATTTCTCACTACTCAGAATCCCTCCCCACCTCCAAAGCCCCCTACCCACCACATACCCTTCTTCTCTCATAGAGCTCTGCTCTCTTTTCCCTCTGACAAGCCTATCTTTTCAGAATAAAATCCCACCATCATGTCTCCAGTTCCTCATCCACGCATAAGTACATTCTGCATTTGAGCCTAGGGTCAGGAGACAGGGAATGGTGCTAGATGAGCACTACCAGAAATCATCCTGAGGGAATGAAGAAAGAGGAAAATATTATAATCAGACATTCACAAATGTTGTTTCTGCTTTGTTACGGAAAGCATCTTCCCTTTGCTAATAAATTCAATAGATATTTGTTTGTGCTGGGCACAATTCTTGGCACAGGAACACAGGAATGGTAATTAATACGTGGTCTCTACTCTTAGGAGCTAACCGTCATCTCCTCCTACCTCAGTCACTTCCCAGGATAGAGGATGCCCCAGATTACCCTGGACTCAGACCAGAAATGAGTGCCCAGCCCACCAGAGTTCTCCTAAAGATCCCCGGTGGATGATAGGAATGCAGCCTGATGACTGTTTGCAGCCTCTCTATAACAGTCTGGGGAAATGAAGACACTGAGTTGACAGTGGCCTTGGCAGAGCCAGAGAGAGATCTCAACACATTTATCACCAGCTGGGGAGCTGCTGTTCAGCCTCACTGACCTGTAAAATCCACACTAAACTCAGGGCTGGCTCTTCAGCTTCTGAATTTGATTTAGACCCCAGGAAAGGCCCCCAAGGCCTGATAGTGACAAATCACCATTTCTCAGTACGGTTCTACTTAAGTGGATGTTTGAAGATTGCTAGAAGCCAGTGGGGAGAGCCAAATTGTCTCATGTATGAGGGACAAGGGGTGACAAGATTCCTACCCCCCGAAAGTACCTCCTCAGCTTGGCACTTCTCCCCCATATGCTCATCACATTTAGAATATTAGAAATCTGTCTTCTCTGAGGGAATATAAGCTCTAAGAGGGCAAGGTTCATATTGGATTTATTCATGGATGTACCCCCAGCATCATGCTCTACATGTTGTCCATTGTAAGTGCTCGATAAATTCTATTGATTTCATCATATGTGATACTAGTTTCATAACATACCTTGAAAAACTCCAGTCAATATTGAGTCAATACCAAATAGGGTGCTAAGTGATTTATATTCATCATTTTAAATAAAAAGATCAGAGATACAGTATCTATATCCTAATATAACCATTTCCTAAATGTGTAACTTTGGGCAAAGATTTAACCCTTCTGGCCTCAGTTTCCCAACCAGTAAGAGGAGTATACAGTAATAATACCAGTATGTATGTGAAGTGCATAGCATAGGAGCATTTTTTTTTTAAGAACCCAGGCCCCCTGCACTTATCAAAATTTTAACTTCTAATGCCCATTAATTCCCAGTAATTACATTTCCAAGAGTTTCTCCAACAAAAAAAAATTGCACACCGATAAGAGGACAATGCACAAAAACATTTGCTGTAATGTTGTTTGAAATAGAGAAAACTTACAGTAACCCCAATGTTCACCAACCAGGGATGATCACACAAATTACAGTACAGTGCAGAGCTGCTGTAACAAATTACCATAAATTTGGTGCCTGGAAACAACAGAAATGCATTCTCTCACATCTGGAGGCCAGAAGTCTGAGATGGAGGTGTCAGCAGGGCCAGACTCTCCTCCACAGGCTCAAACAGAAAATCTATTCCTTGTCTCTGCCAGCTTCTGGTGGCCATCAGCATTCCTTGGCTTGTGGCTACATCTCTCTCTGCTTCATCTCCACACAAACCTTTCCAGTATGTATGTGTCTGTGTATAAAATCTTCTCCAGAATCCCTCTTACAAGGATACATACGATTGCATGTAGGACTCAAGGATAATTCAGGATGATCTCCACATCTCAAGATCCTTAATTTAATCACATCTACAAGACCCTTTTTCCAAATAAAGTAACATTTACAGGTTTGTTATGGACTGAACAGCATGCCCCCACCCCCCACAAATCCACAAGTTGAAACCCTAGCTACCTCCATCCCTAGCATGTGATGGTATTTGCAGATGGGGACCTTGGGAGGAAATCAGTGTTAGATGAGGGTAGAGCCCTCAAGATAGGATAGTGCCCTTATAAGGAGAGATACCAGAAAACTTGCTCACTCTCTTTCTCCTGCAGTGTACATAAAAAGAGGTCATGTGAGCACTCAGCAACTAAACAGCCATCTGTAACCAAAGGAAGAGCCCTCAGAATGAAACCTACCTTGCTGCCACCTTGATTTTGGATTTCAAGCTTTGAGAACTGTGAGAAATAAATTTCTGTTGTTTAGGCCACCTGTCTATGGTGTTTCATTGTGGTAGCCCAAGGAGATGAAGATAAGACTCCAAGGATTAGGACATGTACATATCTTTGGGCCACACCATTCAGCTCATGACATACAGTATATGAAGACTACAAGGCAGTCATCAAAAGGAACAAAGCTATTTCATTGTTCAGTGACAGATCATGACTTGCACTAACGAGGAGAAGTGAAGACTGAACAAAGGAAACACATTCTAGATGTTTCTGACAGGAGAGCTGATAAGACTTATGTTTTGAATGTGGAGGATGAATGAAAGAGAAGAATTCTCCTTCAAGTCACTGCAACAGGAAAAAGAGACCCAGAAGGTCATACTGGATGACTTTTTTTTAATTTTTTAAAAATCTTTATTTATTTATGATAGTCACAGAGAGAGAGAGAGAGAGAGAGAGAGAGAGAGAGGCCGAGACACAGGCAGAGGGAGAAGCAGGCTCCATCCACCAGGAGCCCGACGTGGGACTCGATTTCGGGTCTCCAGGATCGCGCCCTGGGCCAAAGGCAGGTGCCAAACTGCTGCACCACCCAGGGATCCCCACACTGGATGATTTAAGGGCTAAGTCTAGGTTCTGAATATACACATATTTTTTATTTCTTTTTGGAGTGTAATATACATACACAAACCTCTGGCATACAGCTCAATGAATTTTTACATTTGTATTCACCATATACAAACCATGCAGAGTGCCTTCTATAACATGCTCGACACCCCAGGTTTCATTGTACCCACTCTAAGGCAATGCCCACACAAAGGGAACCATTTTAACTTTTATATATTTAGAAGTTCTTAGATTCTTATAAATGCTTTTATATTTTTGACTTCTGTAGTTTTAGATGTTTTTGAAACTCATATAGACAGAACTCTTTCACATCGGGCTTCTCTCACCTGTTATTACATCTCCGAGGTTCATCATATTGTTGCATGTATTCATACTTTGTTCTTTTTTATTGCTGTGTTGTATGCCATTGTACCATCATGGAACCCATGGGATTTTCTGATGGAGCATGAGAAGAGAGGATTTGGGGATTTTCTTCTGAGTCACTAGAGGGTGGAGTTGCCATGCACCTGAGATGGGTTACATTGGGGGAAGACTGGCTATGAACTGGGCAGAAGATAAAGGTCAGAAGCTCGGTTTTGAACCTGGTAAATCTGAACTGCTTATTAGACATCCAAGTGTGGATGATGAGTAGGCCATTAAACCATCAAGCAATGAGGAAGAGGGCCAGTGAGGGAGATAATTACAACATTGTGGGTAGCAGGTGATGGAGAGATAACAGGAGATCCAGAGTTTGGGCAAGGAGTAAGGGGGCAGGGTGGGGGGTCAGGGGGGACTGAGAAGCAGCATGCATGAGAAAGGAGGATGCCTATCTTCCCTCCAAAAGTACTATCAGAGTCAGAAGCAAGTGCAAGAAAAAGCACCTGAGAAGCTCTAGGGGAAGGTGCATCCTCAGGGCAAAGCCATGTTACAGCAACAAGGCAAAGAGAATGTCTACAGAAGATGTTGTACTGTTCCAGACTCACAAATTTTCCAGGAGCTTCTCATTCACTCATAAAGCAGACATTCTACACCCGCCTGCAAAGGCATATTAACAGCCCCACTTGTTGAGTTAAGGCTGTTGCTCAGCATTAGCCATCCAATCAATCAGTTTTCCCTGCTGTTTATCTTCTTGTTTTTCCTAACATCTATAAGGTAATATACAGGATTATGATGGCATGCATCATGACCATTCCCCATGCTCACCAAGTGAATTAGCTACATTCTGCACAACACAGAATGTAGCCTTCACCAAGTATCAGGACACCAGAGCTTCAAACCCATCTCTGCTGTTAAAGTAATGTGTACTTTGAGGAAGGCCCTACCCTTCTGACCTCAGTTCCTGCCTCTATAAAAGGACAGAGAGAGAAAGTATGAGGGGTGCCTGGGTGGCTCAGTCAGTTAAGCATCTACCTTTGGTTCAGGTCATGATCTCAGGGTCCTGGGACTGGGCTCCATGTTGGGCTCCCTGCTCAGTGGGGATTCTGTTCTTTCTCTTCCTCTGCCCCTCCTCTTGCTCATGCTCTCTCTTTCTCTCTGTCTCAAATAAATAAAATCTTTTTAAAAATTAAAGAAAGTATGGGTTTTGGGGTCAAGCAGACCTCATACAATAAATGAGGTTTGGTCTCGTTTGTGGCTTGGCCTGCCTAGCATTCATACCCTCTTCCAAGAACAGTATCCTGGTTTTCTTTAAGGAACACACACACACACACACACACACAGAGGCATTCTTAGCCCGTGATGTTCAGATGAAGCTGATGACCCATCCCCCAGATCCACGCCTGGGCAATCAAAATCACAGAATTTATTTCGAGATATGCACATGACCTAATTAATGTCAATGCACAGCAACCCTAGGACTTCGATTGAAACCACTGGGGAACAATGTTCCCTTTCACTGTATGACTAAGTCAGTAGACTGTAAGCCTACAGCTGCTTGAGGGCATCATGCTTCTTGCAATTTGGGTCGAATTGTGAAGAGCTTTTTATGCTCTGCTAAGAAGTTGAGAGCATCTCCAATTTTTTCACCAAGTACCTACAAACAGCAGAAAACAAATCAGCAGTTATCCCTCCTAAAGTGCTGAGCTCATGAATTCAACTATAAGATTTCCCCAGCAACATCTGTCTTAGCTTGTGTACATGCATGTGGGTTTTTTTAAAGGTTTTTATTTATTTTTAGAGGAAAGAAGAGAGAACACACAGCAGGGGGAAGGGCAGAGGAAGAAAGAGAGACTCTCTAGCAGACTCTGCACTGAGTGTGGAGCCCAGTGCAGGACTCAGTCCCATAACCCTGAGATAATGACCTGAGCCAAAATCAAGAGTCAGATGATTTACTGACTGAGCCACCCAGGCACCCCCATGCATATGTATTTTAATTATTTGTTTATACAAATACAAACAAAAATATTTGTTTAGTTGTGTGTGTGTGTGTGTGTGTGTGTGTGTGTGTGTGTGTGGCTTTCTGCCTCTTCTGGTTCATTGTCACTCATCTTCAGGGCTATAGGTGCCCTCATTTGAGAATATGGCTTTAAAAAGAGGCAGCATGAGAGATTTTTGTGGAGTTGTGTAACCTCATCTTAACTGTATGTTTAGAACATAACTGGGCCACAATTCCCTTTCTCCACAATTTCCAGGCTCAGGGTTATAGCAAATGTCCCTGCAATCCCATGTGAACCTTGATAAGAGGTTAAACATGTGATGTCATTCCAGAATACTCCAGGCACCTTACTCATTCACTCACACTCAAGACTTGTTCACACATAAATTGACCTTTCCCAAGGACACCAGAGTCTCATCACTCGCATCAAATTTGTATTTGCCTATGGGGTCACACACTATGAGGAGATAGCTACATCCCTGCTAAATTGCTTTGATAAAGTTGATTATGGACCACAGATTTCTGAGCTTTTGGAAGTTACATTAAGCCTTTGGACTAAAATCTGTCTAAAATCTGTCTTAGTATCAACCTAATCCTCAGGAGCATCTGCTTCGGCTTTCTCTATGTCACCCTGACATGTGGAATCCTTACATTCTTGAGGAGTGACCCATAACTATGTGGTGGGGGGAGGGTCACAGATCCTTTTAAGAATCTGAAGGAAAAGTCCTGGACCCGTCAAGCCAAGAAAAAATACCTTTGCACAAAATGTTAGATACAATCTTGAGAGCATAGTATATACTCCAAAAACCCCATTCTGAGGCTAAGTTAAAACCCAGGGATGAGAACATCAAGATGGGAAGAAATCTTATAAATTACCTGGCCCAGCTGGCTCACTGAACAATAGTAACAATAATCATCATAATGATAAGAGCAATCATCTATTTAGTACTTACTGTGTACTAGATACTCTGAGACTTTACATTCATCATGTCATTAAATCGTCACAATAACCCAGCCTATTTGGTACTTTTATAATACTACTTTATAGAAAAGTTAACTGAGGATCCCAGAGTCCAAGTCACTGGCTGTGGGTAGGGAACAACTGAGTGGCAGAAGTCAAGTGACTCCTAATGCTTCTAACCACTGTGCATTAGTACCCATCATCATAGTACTTGTCAGCCTCAGTAGCAAGTAACAGGAACCCACTGAAGCTAGCTTAAGAACAAAGGGGGTTTGTCACAAGGAAGGATAGCAGGGTGTCACAGTATCCACAGGCAAGGACTTAGCTGGACTGCAGGAATCACCTGTAACTAGACATTGGTTTGCCATAGGAACCAAAAAGATCATCTGTCTGTTATGGATCAAACGTTTGTGTCCTCCCCCAAAACTCATATGATGAAGCCCTAATCCCCAATATGACTATATTTGTAGGTAGGGCTGGTAAAAAGATGACAAAGGTTAAGTGATATCAAAAGGGTCAGACTCTAATTTGACAGGGCTGATGCCCTTAGAAGGTGAAGAAGAGACACGACAGGAAGGCATCTGTCTGCTAGGCAAGAAGAGAGTCCTCACCAGAAACAGAAGCCTGCCAGGATCCCAATAGTGAACTTCCAGCCTCAAAAACTATGAGAAAATAAATTTCTGTTCTTTAAACCACACAGTCTATAGTATTTCTTTATGGAAGCCCAACCTGACTGAAACACTGTCTCCCTCTCTCTCCCTCTCCCCCCTTTCCCCTCCACCCTTCCAGCAAAAAGAAAGAAGAAAGAAAGAAAGAAAGAAAGAAAGAAAGAAAGAAAGAAAGAAAGAGAGAGAGGAGAAAGGAGGGAAGGAAGGAAGGAAGGAAGGAAGGAAGGAAGGAAGGAAGGAAGGAAATAAATAAATCAGCAAGGGGAAAAACTTAGGAGCTCAGTTTCCCAAGCATGAAGGTTAGGTCACCAGCCAGAGTTGGCCTCTCAAAACAGCACATGCCCCAAATGAGTGCAACCATGAAGTTGCAAAGGTCTCAAACTTAAATGCATGAAAGAGCCAGGCAGGGAACCCAAATGTGTGAAATATGCTGGCTGTGCAGGGAAGGGAGAGGTGGGAACTGAGAGCCTCATAGAAAAGCCATGGACACTTCTCAGCATGAGCCAGCCTTGCCATGGAGATGTACAAGTCCAGTGTTGGCAGATTGCCCCCTTTTGTTTCCAAAAAAGAAACTCATAGCCTGCATTTTCACGTGCAATCTCCAGACTTTTAAACATTGCACACTTGTACTGTCCAATCTAAACACATTCATAAGACAAGCTATTTCTAGACTGAAGGCAGCCAGTTCATGGGCTATGTGTACAAAGTCCACATAAAATTCAGTTGAGAGAGATGGAAGGCAGTAGAATGAGGACATTCTATGGAGACAAGGCCTGGGATCA
Organism: Vulpes vulpes; assembly: GCF_048418805.1. Lineage (NCBI taxonomy): Eukaryota > Metazoa > Chordata > Mammalia > Carnivora > Canidae > Vulpes > Vulpes vulpes. The sequence goes on along the minus strand of NC_132789.1, from coordinate 15,094,433 downwards.
AATCCTACATCAGATACTCACTTGCTGTGTTACTTAACTGGTCACTTCACCTCTCTGATCACTCTGAGCTAATCATCTTCTAATCCTGTTGTTACCAACATTTTGTCATTACAAATAATGCTGCTGTAAATCGTGTACACATGCCACTTTGCATTGGGCAAGGGTATCTGGAGGATACATTCCTGAAGGGGAGATTGCCAGGTATCACAGGTGGGATTTTTTGGAAAAGACACCACAAGATAGAGTTTAGGTTGTAAAGTGTTTGTTAAGAACATATGTCCACACAAAAACTTGTACGTGACTGTTCACAAGCCTTATTTATAATAGCCAAGACCGTGGAAACAACCCGAATGTGCATCATCTGATAAATGGGTAAATAAGATGTGGCACAACCAACCAATAGTATAGTATTTGGCAATGAAAAGGAATGAGCTCCCAGCACATGCTACAGCATCAATAAACACTGGAAAAACAATATGCTAAATATAATAACTGACACAAAAGACTAAATGATTCCATGTCTCTTAAGTGTCTAGAAGAGGCAATTATTTAGAAATGAAAAGTGGGGCAGCCTGGGTGGCTCAGCGGTTTAGCACCACCTTCAGCCGGGGTGTGATCCTGGAGTCCCAGGATCGAGTCCCACATCGGGCTCCCTGCACGGAGCTTGCTTCTCCCTCTGCCTGTGTCACTGCCTCTCTCTCTCTCTCTCTCTCTCTCTCTCTGTGTGTGTGTTTCTCATGAATGAATAAATAAAATCTTAAAAAAAAAAAAAAAAAGAAAAGTATATTCGTGCTCGTCTCGGGCTGGAAGTTTGGGGCAAAATGAGAGGTGAATGCCAATGGGTATGAGGTGTCCTTTGGGGTGATGACAGTGTTCTAACATCGTGATTCACAATTCTGTGAATATATTAAAATTTTACTGTATACTTTGAATAGGTATATTATGTGGTTTGCACATTATATTTCAATTAAGTGATACAAAAAGATATTAAAGGGGAGGAAGAAGAAGCAGGATCGGGCAAACAAGTCTAAACTGCAGTGCAGCTCAAGAAAGCCAGTCAACCAGGCAGAGAATGGCTGAGCCCAAACAGCCACGCCTCCTACCCTGTCGTGCTCCATGACGGGACGTTGACTGCTCCAGGAGGCTGTGACCTTGGGTGAGGGAGCTCTCTGCCACTGTCAAAGGAGCTGACAGCTAGAAGCCATCTGCTGACCACACTCCGCACAGCAGGGCAGCATGTCCTCCCTTGAAGCGGGATCTGAAAAGCATATCTCCACATGCACCTTACCAAGTTAAAAGGCAAATAATGAATTCTGATAACTATGGCCATACCTCGCGATTGTCACTATTATCATTGACATGAAAGAATTCCCTAACTGCTGGCAATGTTTTTATATCTGGCAGATGGAACACCATTGAACAACAGGAGGGGATACATTTTAGAGGACCACACTGAGGAATATCCATAACACCACATGAAAGACTTGTTATTTTCTCCTGTAAGGATCAGGAGCCCTGGCATGGCTCTGTTGTTTTCCCAAGAGAGCTAGTATGATGTAAAGCTGTATCTTGGAACACTCACTTTAGTGACACTATGCAAGATAGATTGGAAGGGGGAGACCCAGAAGCTAGGGAGACTAATTAAGAGATCGTTGGAACCACCCAGCCATGGGGTAGGGAGGCCCAGTGGTTGCCATAGAATAGAACAGACAGAAGGAGGAAGTTTTAGAACAATGGGGAATGATCAGACCAGAGTATAAGGGAGAAGGCAACTCTTTTTAGTTTGAGCCAAGGGGCATTGGAAGGATGTCCTGGCCCTATCCTGCCATGATCCTGACCTTCTATAAACCTTCCCTAGCCACCCACATCCCTCCATCCCCATTATCACCACCTCCACCTCTTGCTTGGACAACTCTACACCTTTCTTACTGACCTCAGAACATCCATTCTGGCTCTCTGCAATTTATTCTCCTTAGAGCAACCAGAGGAACCTTCTTTAAAATTAATTCAGGTCCTGTCACTCCCACATTCAAACTCCTCCAATGACACCTTACTGTCCTTGTGATGAAGCACTATGTCTACGAGGCCCTTCATTAGCTGCCCCTGCCCGCCTCTCCAACATCATTTCCTACCCCTCCCATTCCCTTCTTTTTTTTTCTTTTTTTTTTTTTTCCCATTCCCTTCCTTGCTCACCTGCATTCTCTCAAAGTTCCAAGTTCCCTATTGTCTCTGGGCCTTCATACATGCTGTTCCTCTATGTTCAATATTCCATGATCTCTGGCCTACTTCTGCTTATAATACTGTAGGTGTCCGATTAGATGTTGCCTATTCCAAGAAGCCTTCCCTGACCACCACCCCTCAAGAATGGATGAGATGCCCATGGCAGATTGTGCAAAAATGGCACCAACATTTCCTCCATCTCCATATGCATCCACAGTGCTCCTCCTAAAGTGAGGCATAATGTTTCCCCACCCTTTCAGTCAGGCTGATTTTTGACTTCCTTTAACCAACAGAGTACATCAGAAGTGACTTTCTAAGGCTTCAGATTCCAGACCTTAAAAGGGAATGAAGCTTCTTCTGCTTTCACTCAGGAAGTCCAGGAGAGAGAGAGAGAGACAGACAGACAGACAGACAGAGAGAGAGGGAGAGCGAGAGAGAGACCATGGGGAGGAGAATCAAAGTCCCAGACAGTGAGTGAGAACCAATTGCCATGAGAAAAATGGCTCAGCCACTCCAGCAAATCTCTGGACAGTCAAACCATCCCCCTGAAGTCCCACACATGTGACAGGCCATCTATAGGATCTTCCCGTCCCAGTCCAGTTGCCCCAACCAAGGCCACATGGAATAGTGACAAGCCATCCTACTGAGCCCTGCCTGAATTCCTAACCCATACAGTTGGGAATCACAAACTGTTTGCTTTAAGCCATTATATTTTAGAATGCTTTATTATGTAGCAATGGCTAACTGATAAAATGCCCCTCCCAATTTCTTCTGTGATGGCATCTACTTTCTTATCTCCATGGTTGCTCGCTTACCCGCCTCCACCATCTACATATATGTTAACATCAGGAGGAAAAGAGCTAAACTGTGTGTTGTTTAGCACTACCTCTCGCCTGGCTGATGGCAGATGCTCATCAAGTATTTGTTGATAACACAATAAAGCAAACAGGGATACTCTTAGCAAATCCAACACTTGCCTTAATAAAGCCAAGCCATCTCTCAAGGTGGCCAGGGGAAGGGTGAATTTCCACATGGCAAGAGGTGAGTGGGCCTCATTACCAGGCTTTCTCTCCTCCCTTCTCTCAAATTTACCCAAACGCTGGCTCCTTTGGATAATCTGGACTTTTTTCTATGGAGGGAGCTATGAGTGCCCTTCCTTATCTTTAAAAAATTACAATAAACTTATAACCATTCATTGCATGTTAAATACATGCCATGGAGAGTGCCAACCACCTGTATTAGTTTCCTGGGGCTGTTGTAACAAATTACTACAGATCTGGTGGCTTCAAACAATGCAAATTTATCCTCTTTACAGTTGTGGAGGCCAGAAATCTGAACCAGTCTCACAGTGTTCAACTCAAGGTGTCAGCAAATCTGGCTCTGCCTAGAGCTCTAGGGAAGAATCCTCTTCCTTGCCCTCCATAGTTCCTGGAGACCGGCTGCATCCTTGGCTCTCCGCCCCTCCTTACATCATAACAACCTCTTTCTTCCACCCTTACATCCTGACGTCCTCCTTTGTACTCAGAGCTCCCTCTGCCTCCCCTTTTTAAAGCAATTTGTGATTATGATTAGATTCACCCAGATAATCCAAGATAATCTCCCCACCTCAAGATCCTAAACTTGGGAAGCCTGGGTGGCTCAGTGGTTGAGCACCTCCCTTTGGCCCAGGATGTGATCCTAAAGTCCCAGGATCGAGTCCCGCATCAGGCTCCTACATGGAGCCTGCTTCTCTCTCTGCCTGTGTCTCTGCCTCTCTCTGTGTGTATCTCATGAATAAATAAATAAAATCTTTAAAAAAAAAAAAGATCCTAAACTCAGTCACATCTGCAGAGTCCCTTTTGCCATATAAAGTGACGATCAGAGGTTCTGGAGATTAGGGTGTGAGCATCTCTGGAGGTCATTATTCAGCATACCACAGCATTAACTCACTCATTGTTCTGAACAACATCATGAAGAAGTTCTTTTGTTATCTCCATTTTACAGATGGGGAAACAGACTTAGAGAGGCGAAGTGATGCTCTAGATCATGCCGCTAAAGAACAACAAGGCCACACTGGGATCAGGTTCTGTATGACTAACGACTCTGCATAGTTGCCCTTGTATAGTGGCTTAATATAAGGGCTGACAGTGGTATTTTAGGGAGAGATCCTTTGGGAGAAAGTGAAACTCAGGGAATTCTGATTACAAGGTCCAGCTTCCCTTCTTTCTACATAAAAGTTTTGTTGATTTTCTTTAGAGTCACCTGGAGGACAAGGGTGGTGTTTCACTAAGGAAATCAATGGGAAAGGCTGCCATTTGGGACATGTTGAGTGCCATTTGGTGACACTGGTGAGCTCTCAGTAAAACTGGGATTGCTTGAAATATCTGGGAAGCTGGGTCTCCAACCTTATGCCTGCAAACCATGCATATGTGGCAGAAGAATCAGTTCTTGTCTTCCTAAGAGCTTCTGGAGCCCCATTCTTTTCCCAGACCTGCCCCCTTAGTCATGAGGTAAAGCAAGGGTTTGCCTCTGGCACAAGGGGATGTGATGGTAAGGAGTTTAAGACAGCCAGTGCCTACAGGACAGGCCACTCCTCCCTTATCCTTGGGGAATCCTACATCCTCAGAAGTGCCCCCCAGACCCTCACTAACACATGAATCTCAAAGCCTGGAGGACCTTAAGGGCAAAGGATGCACATTATCCTTTCATTTCTGCACTTCATAACCCAGCACACCTCTTGGCTCTTATTCAATAATCAGGTACTTTGTATATAAGCTAGAAAGAGAGGAAAGAGAATAGACTGGATATAAAGGGAGGGAAGAAATGGCATTTGGTGCCAACTATGCAGCCTTGGGCAAGTTACCTAACCTTTCAGAGCATCTTTCTTCGTCATCTGTAAAATGGGCATAATGATGTTCTGACCACTAACATTTACTGAACACTTATTATGCGTCAAACACAGGAACAAATGCAAGATCTTATTCAATCCTTATAGCCTCAAAGCAGCTAGCTACTCCTAGCTATCTGCACTTTGTTTGGTTTTGTTGCCTATATTTAGGCTCAAAACTCACCCTAATTTTGTTTCTTGATTTTTGCAGTTATTTTTAAAAAATTTACAGATGAGAAGTACCTGAGTGTTCCATCAGATAGTGTCCAACTCTTGATTTCAGCTCTGGTCATGATCTGAGGGTCCTGGGATGGAGCCCCACGGGCTAGGCACTCAGCACAGAGGGTGTTTGAGTTTCTCTCCCTCTGCCCCTGCTCCCCCATTCACATGTTTATGCATTCTCTCTCTCTAAAAATAAATAAATTTCTTTAAAAAATATGAAACACAAAAAAAAACAAAAAAAAAACAAAGAAACAAAAAAAAATAAAATAAAAAAATAAAAAATATGAAACATGTGAAAACATCCTTCTTATAATCAACGAGATATGGTAAGAACATCTTAGGGGCAGCTGGGTGGCTCAGTCAGTTAAGCACCTGCCTTTGGCTCAAGTCATGATCCCAGAGTCCTGGGATTTAGCCCCATATCAGGTTCCCTCTGCCCCTCCCCCTGTTCATGTTCTCTCTCTCTCTCAAATAAATAAATAAAATATTTTAAAAAAACAAAGAACATCTTTATACAGAGTTGGCAGTATTTGAGCAAAACAATTTTTGAAAAACTGAAAAATAATTATTGACATATAGGCTGCTGAAATTTTAGTCCTTGTGCTATCCTGAGGTATTTCCTTTGGAGACCTCATCCATTCAAAAGAGCTTCAAAATTCTGTGCCAATCTATCTATGACTATCACTCTTAAGACTCTGAAGAGACAACTGAGAAATTTAGACTATAAAAAGCACCTTTTCAGGACACCTGGGTGGCTTAGTCAGTTGAGAATTCAATGCTTGATTTCAGCTCAGGTCATGAACTCAGGGTTGTGAGATTGAGCCCCACATTAGGGTCCACACTGGACATGGAACCTACTTAAGATTCTCTCTCTCTCTCTCTGTCCTTTCCTGCTTGCCCTCTCTCTCTCAAAAAAAAAAAAAAAATTCACAGATGAGGAAACTAAAACACAAAGTAACTAGCTAACTCACCCATGATCAAACAGCTTGTAAGTGTTGAGGCAGGATTTGACCCCAGTACTCTGCAAGCACAGAGGGTAGTTATGAGGATTATACAGGGTGATAAGTGAGGTCAGTTTGAATGGGTTGTCATTAGGGATAAGAAAGGAAGCCAGGGAAATGGGGACAACATCAGATCTAGTCTCCAGTCTCTCTAGTTTCCTTCTTGTGCCTGCCTCCCCTCCCTGGTACACAGAATCAGATTAATCACCAGCTAGTGATTACCTGTTTATTTATTATTTGTTAAATAATATAATGAGCACCATGGACTCACCACCCAAACCAAGAATCTAAATTTTAGCAATCATTTCATCTGTGTTCCCATCCCCATCCCATGTCCTGCCTTTCTCTTTATCTCTTAAAGGTAATCATGATATGAAATGTTGGATTAATCATTCCATTGATTTTCTCTTTCATTTTTCATTACATATATTTCTTTCATTTTTCATTATATATGTATATGTCTAACAAGAAATTATTTAGCTTTGCTTATCTTTAAATTTCTAATTTCCAGGTCTTTTAATTATAGGCGCTTGCTTCTTTTAATGTAGTTGAACTTTATGAGTGCACCCAGGCCACCTTGCGTGGGCTCTTTGGTACATAAGGACTCCCACTGAGGGTGTAGGTGGGGGCTGGAATGCAGCCTGGAGCTCCTCTGGCCTTTTTCTTTTCTTTCTTTTTTTTTTTTTTTTTTTAAGATTTTATTTGTTTATTCATGAAAGACACAAAGAGAGAGAGGCAGAGGGAGAAGCATGCTCCATGCAGGGAGTTCAACATGGGATTCGATCCCGGGACTCCAGGATCACACCCTGGGCCGAAGGCGGCACTAAACCACTGAGCCATCCGGGCTGCCTGGCCTTTTTCTTTTCTTTTCTTTTTTTACAGAGAGACAGAGTACACACATATGTGCATGTGAGTTGGCGGGGCAGGGGGTGGGGTGGGGTGTGGAGAGGGAGACAAAGAGAATCTTAAGCAGGTTCCACGCCCAACACAGATTCCCGATGAGGGGCTCAGTCTCATAACCCTGAAATCATGACCCAACACTTAACTGACTGAGCCACTCAGGTGCCCCTGGCCTTTTTCTAATTAGCACAGAGGTGCCATTCCCCCACCAAGTCATGCACCTGAAGGGAGCATCTTTTTCTAATTTGAACAAAGGACTGTAGGGGCTAACCGGGGCTCTGAGTTAACTCCCATAGATGCTCAGCAATCCCTCTCAGCCACCCCATATTCAAGGTCGAGGTCAAGCACATAGAAATCATGGACAGGAAATGACCTACAGTGACAGCCTCAGGAGACAGCTGTGTCATGAGACTCCCTGTTCCTGCTAGAACCTCACTGGCCTCCCTCCGTCTGTCCATCTCTAACCCATCAGGAGGGATTTCCTAATCAGGTTCCAGGGGCTTTAAGATTTATGTCAAGAGGCCTCGATTTATTGAATTAATGCTGCTGAGCAGAACCGTAGCTGTTAAACAGTGTGGAGATCTGGATTTTACAGCAATGTAACTAATAAGGCTATTAACACAAACTGGGCCTGCCGCTGGCATTTATAACACCATAAATCTCTCTTCCCACTGGAAGTATTTATGGGATGGCATGCACTCAGAGTCCACTGCCTTTTCTGTGCTCTGCTCTCAAGGATTGGCAAGGAGGAGGTGTGGCCCAATAATGGGACTAGTCTGGAGGAAGGAGGGAGAGAACGGGGTCTGCTTCTCATCCCCCATCCCTTCCGTCAACTGGACATGCCAGCCATTGCCATAGGCAGACTGTTTTATGTTATTACTCATGTATTTATGTCCCATTTGTGGACCACTGACCACACACTTTGCAAATGCAGTAACTATGAACTCCCCAGCATCTTCTCAGAAGTGAAAACCTGTTAGCTTCTGTGTGTTAGATGTGGATGTATTCTCTCACTCAACTTAAATTCTGTCTTATGCCCCCCAAATGCTCTGAGGCAGAACATTTAATCTTGTCACTTCCAGCTAAACACAGTCATTTTAGTGATTTTTATTTTTCTTACTGATTTCAAGTTAGACCAAGTCAGATTGTAGATTTTCTCACTCCTTTCTTCTTGATGGAGAAGATGCCAAGTTCCAAGGGGTGTGCAAATGTCCCCAAGCCATCCGTGCGCAGGGGTAACCAGGTCTGTATTTTCATCTGTCCATGTCCTCTGGAGCATCCAATGAGACATAACTCATGCCACAGTGTCACTTTCCATACTGGCTGACCCTGGGATTAGTTTCCATAACTCATCTGGTCCTCACCGCCTTTGCTGCTGTACCTGTGTCCAGGCCAGGGAAAGCCTTGCATGACTCCTGTCTCATTCTCTCCCTTCCTTCCTCCTCATCTCCAAGTCCCACTTAGGGGCCAGGGATCATGACACTCCATGACATTGGCAGGACACACTCTCTCTCTCTGGACTTCATATGCCTGGCCATACCACCCACCATGTCCATGTGTTCTCCAGCTAGTACACCATGATTCCACAAGGGCATTGGGTGCTTTCCTGCCACCTCCATGAGACCTGCCACCTCCCTTCCCTCCTCCCTCCTTCCCTTCCTCCTTCCTTCCTTGCACAACATATTGAGTCTTTCTCTGGCACTGTTCTAAGCACTTTTCAGGATGTGCTCCATCACTCCTATGAACAACCATGCAGGTTAAGATCCACTATTGTCCCCTTATCCTAGATATAGACACTAAAGTCCAAAAGTGTACATCCCCTGTGTAAGATCATGCAGCCATCAAGAAGTGAAGCTGGTATTTGAACCCAGACAGCCAGGCTTCACAGAGCAATGAGACATCCACAGAATTCAAAACTAAAAGTGGAGTCCTACTCCCTAACACACTTCCAGAGCCTCACCCTGGGGTATGCACTGCTCAGAGTCTCACATGCATATCAGTGTTTGCCTCTCCTCTCGTCCTCCAGTCTGGAGTTTGGGGAGTTTGGGGATAAATGGCTCCCTAGGAAATCTTCCCAAACTTCTGTTACTATCAAGACCTTAGCCTTTTGGATTTCCAAAACTACAGATGTCATGTATTCCTTTTTTCCCTTAGGACAGTGGAGGCTAAGACCTGATCTAAAGAGAGTCTAGGATAAAAGGTGAGCTTGAGTATTTCAGGGACAAAAAAAATCCCCACAAAGTGGAAGCTTCACTCCTCATCCATACCCACATCATCACATTCAACCTCACAGTAGCCCCACCAAAGAAGATACAGTCCTCCCCTTTGTACAAGGGAACAAAAGCTCCAGCAAACTCAATGCAATGGCTTTTCCAGATAAAAAGTAAAATTGACAATTGCAGAATGAGAATTTGGATTCAAGTTTATCTGAGTTTCTGGGGACCACTAACCTCTCTTCTAGGAGCAGAAACTAGTTTTGTGGGGGTTTTTTTTCTGTCTACCCAAATAGTGGCAAAACTGGCCCTGGTACAAAGCTGTCCAGAGCTTGAGACTGTCTTCCGGGGACTAGGCCACACATGAGAGCTTTGTCACAGAGAATGATTGGCTGTGCACCCTGACCAGACACCTGCTGAGGTGGAATTCGGCAGATCCATTCTTCTGATGCTTCTTAGTTTTACTCCTTTGCCCCTTCCTCCTTCTTTGGCTCCCATTGTTTTATTCAAAATATAGTGAGCCCCTGCTATGTATTAGGCCCTGTTCTAGAAACTGGGAAGAGAGCAACAAGCCAGACTGCCTCCTCAAAATCTTAGTGCCTCAGCATGACCAAAGTGAAGACTATTTGTCTCCAGAGGGCAAGGTCTATGTTTGCATGCCAGGGCCCCACACAGGTCCTGGCACAGAGTAAGTCATCAAGAAGTCGATGAACGGTTTTCAGTTCCCATCAACTACACAACCTAGGTCCCATCAACCTAGCACAACCTTCTGTGCTCCCCAGACTCCCAGCAAGGCAGAGACATCACAAACGGTCACTAAAAAGCTTCTGTGATGGCTGATGTAAAAGGAGACAAGTAGATAAGAAAATACCCAGACTCAGATAGGAACCCAGACATGAGCCACTGTTGTGGAAGGAGAAAGGGCCTCATATGTTCTGAGAGCCAACTCTGTGCCAGGCCCTGGCTTAGGCACTTAACTCAGGTTTTGAATCTCATAATGGACTAAGAGATGGGCACTCTTGCCAACCCTGCAACCATTTTTCATATATAAAAGAGGGCTCCATTATTGCTCAGTGTCCTGTGGACAAGGAGTGTCCACTTCCCATAGGTGCTGAATTAATCTTCACAAATCAAACTAGGGTAGAGTTCTGAGCCAAAGGATCCCTGAATGTCCCCAAGTGAGGCAGGCATGTGGTTGGCTAGTTTGTTTCATTTTCTCAAATATCTGTTTTGTTAAAATAATGTGCTGTTTTTCTTTCTTTTTAGTCAATACACATACATAGTGTGAACTGAAAAAATGCAAATAAGCAAAACACAAAAGAGAAAATTCACCCTAATCCCATCATTAAGAAATATTCGGGGGATCCCTGGGTGGCTCAACGGTTTAGCGCTGGCCTTTGGCCCAGAGAGTGATCCTGGAGTCCTGGGATCGAGTCCCACGTTGGGCTCCCTGCATGGAGCCTGCTTCTCCCTCTGCCTGTGTCTCTGCCCCCCCCCCCCCCGCCTCTCTCTCTCTCTCTCTCTCTCTGGGTCTCTCATTAATAAATAAATAAAATCTTTAAAAAAAAAAAAAGAAATATTCATCCTTACTACTCTGGTATTTACTTCCCAGGTGCCACACACACACACACACACACATATATGCTTATCCATACAATAACACATACATATAGGTGTGACACATGACATACATGTCACATGCATACATCACATATATGCACACCATAAGCATATACTCATATACATATGTTAATATTCATATTCATATATATGTATATCTTCTGTGTGCATATACATGCCATGTGCATACATGTCAAATATATTTCATGTGAATATATGTGTGCATATCGTAGGCTATATATCATGCACATATCATATACACATACATATTTTTTCAAAAGATAATTTCTTACATTGTGATCTTGCTGTTTTAAAATGTTTTCATTTCACTCAAAAATACATCATAAAAGGATTTTCCGAACATTAAATATTTCTATTACATCAACAAAAGCCATTATATGTATATGCCACATTTTGTTTACCCAGTCCTAACTCTTAATTGTTAAGCATTTAGCTAGTTCAGTATTATAAAAAATGCTGCTATGAACATCTTCAGAGCTATAGCTTCAAGTGCATTTGTGATAATTTCCTTAGAATAGATTCCCATAAGTGAAATTTCACTCTTGGGGGCTTTGCATATATGTATATATATATGACTTTAGATACATTTTATCAATTTCCTTTCTATAAAATTTGTGTGAATTTACCCTCCCACATGGCTATATAAGATTGCCCACTTCTTCACATTTGTACTTTTATTGGATGCTGTCATTTTTTACATATCTTTCAATTTGAGAGCTGAGAGATGACATTTCAAGGATAGTTGAATTTGCAATTTGTATTATAAGTGAGGTTAAATCAATCACCTATTAACTGCTCTGAGATCAGCAAAGAGAAGGTGAGTTGGGAGAAGTGGTAACACCTAGAAAGTCATTTATCAATACAAGGACCATATAGTAGGAGACAGCAAGCCAAGAGGCAGCAAGAGTTGATACAGAACTAAGTGCTAGAGGAGGTCAAAGTTGAGTTCAGGAGAGAAGGGCTCAGTGTCTGTCCTGAAGCTGGAAGACAGACCTAGAAGAGGAGAGGACCAAGGGAAGGGGAGGTGGAGATGAGGGGAGAGGGCAGGGGAGGAAGAGGAGAGGGACTGGGAGGGGGAGGAGAGGTGGAGTGACTGGATCTCTGAACAACGCTGGTGCCCTTCATGTGCTCTATTCCTTTCAATTCCCCCAAATGCTCCAAATCCTCTCACCTTCCAGCCTTTGTGCATGCTGGTTCCTCTGTTCCGGTCTTTCACTTTGCTAAGTTCTCCTCCTTACCTCTCAGGCTACACCTTAAGTGAGTCTTCCTCATCTCAGAAGAAGCATCTCAGCCCCAAGCAAAGTCATGTCCCATATTATATGACCTCCCTGTGTCCTGTGCTTGTGGCTTAAAAATATATATTGTAATGCTGGGGTGCCTGGGTGGCTCAGTCAGTGAAGCGTCTGCCTTTGGCTCAGGTCAAGATCTTGGAGTCCTGGGATGGAGCTCTTAGCCTCAGGCTCCTGCTCAGCAAGAAGTCTGCTTCTCCCTCTCCACCCCACCCTCCCCAGCTCATGTTCTCTCTCTCTCAAATAAATAAGTAAAATCTTCAAAAAATATATATGTATCATAATGGTAACTGTGTGTGTAATTATTCATGTAATGTCCTGGAACTGTAAATGCTGGACTGGAAGCTCTGAGTCTGGGTTCCAGGCTCAGGGGTCCCCTCTGGGTTCCCAAGACCTAACATGGAATCTGTACATAATAGCTTTGCTTCTCTTTAGCTCTTGTCATTCAGATCTACATCCACCCTTCCCAGTCTTCTACCCTGTGCTGCTGCTGCTACACCTGGAAACTACTTTTCTCCTTTGCCAACTAGATTTCTTTATTTCTGTCAGTGGGAGGGGGGAAATATGAAGACTAGAGGAGGGAGGAAGGACTTGCTCCTTCCTCCTGTTGGTGTCCTGTCCCTTTGAGCACCTCCCTAACAAAGCAATACCTCCCAACCCCCTCACCCCATTCCCATCCCACTTTGGTCAGGTGTCTAGTCTCCAATTGCTTTCAGTACTCCCCAAATCAGCCTACAGGTGGTCTTTCACAGGTATCAGCAGCCACCAGAGATGTCCTCTTAGCAGAGGTCTAAGCCCCAGATCCAAGGGCTTCTCCTCCCAGCTTCTAGGTTTTCTGGGGCTTTTAAAATTCCAGTTAGTTAACATACAGCGTAATATTAGTGTCAGGAGTATAATTTAGTGATCCAATACTTACATATAACACCTTGTGCTCATCCAGCTTGTAGGCATTTGTTTTTGTTTTTGTTTTTTTAAGATATGTATGGGCGGGGGGAACCTCAGACTCCCTGCCTAGCAGGGAGCCTGATACAGAGCTCAATCCCATGACCCCGAGATCATGACCTGAGCCAAAACCAAGAGTTAGACACTTAACTGACTGAGCCACCCAGGTGCCCCTGGCTTCTGGATTTTGTAAGCACATATACTTCCCTTTATTCCACCAGCTATAGGGGCAGTAGCTGCTTCCCCTAGTCATTACACCCAGATTATCTCATTGTTCTGCTGTTGCTTTTTCATTATTCCTACACTGTCCACCCAATTCCCTATATTAAACTCTCTCTATTAAAATACCTAATGTGATTTCCATCTTCCTAATGACATAGTAGACATTCACTGAGGCCAGGTACCATTCTGTGGTTAGAAAACAACAGGAAGAAATCAGATTCACTGTGCATGACTGAGCATCTACTATGTGCCTGGTACTGTGTGGGGTCCTTGGAGGCTCAGAGATGAAACTGAAACAGAATAAACCAAAAGTGCCCAAAGCGCCTTCAGAGAGAGAGTTGAACTCCCTTTCTCCCACCCCATTCCCCCATCAGAAGCCTCTTTAAGGGGAGCAGTTGAAGCTAAAAATCTCTCTTGCTCTGTACTTTGCAATGCTTTTCAGTGGGTTTCTATGGGCATATATATGGGAGAATTCTTTATTGTGTAGGGCTGACTCTGCAAGAAGTTTAGCATTTTGGGCCACCTCAACTACATGCTAACACCCCTAGTCCATTGCTTTGTCTGTCAAAAGTGCCCCCCCACACACACACACATTAATAAATGTACCTTTTGCAGTGTCCACCCTCCCTGACCACTACAAGGTCACCCATGGAGGAGATGCCCCCAGGGGATGTCGAGTTTGCTAATTATTTCTGACATTATCAGCTCCAATGGAGAAGCCTTTAATAAATGTGGAAGATGGTGTAGTTTTGTGTGAGATCTGCAAATTAACCAAGACAAGCAACAGAATGAAATCCAACAGAGGGCGTGACGGGGTGGCAGACTGGTAGGGTGGTAGGTATAGAAAAAAGGCAGCCAGGAACCTAATTAGCCAGGACTGCTCATATCTGAGCTGCTCTGCATACCCAGCTGCCTCCCGACTCATGACATGTTGAAAATGAATTCATCAAGAAGCACTCACATAAGCCCCTTGTTAGAAATGGGTCCTGAGTAGGCTTAATTAGAAGAAGAAACGTGGGGAAGAGGTAGGGCATGGAAGAAGAGAGAGTTGGTGGGTGGCAGTTGACTGTGGGTCCCCCACATATACGGCACTGTCCAAGGTGGGGTATTTTTGAAAGAACTGAGATTTCCTTCACTTCCTCCCACTCCCTTCCTTCTGTTCCACCCACTGGTGACTCGCAGAGCACCAGTTTCCAACAAGGTGGGTTGGCAGGCACACTCTAATGTATAGAAACTGATAATGAAATGTGGTCAAAGCAGCCCCACTGTGGTTGAAAATTAATAACAGCAGTGTAAAAAAAAAAAGTCTGACGATTTTCTCCCCTCTTTTCGTCTATTCCTTTCTTCAATCCTTGAAAAAAAATAAGTACAGTAGTTTCAAGGGGCACCTGGGTGGCTCAGTCGGTTAAGCATCTGCCATTGGCACAGGTCGTGATCTCGGGTCGTGGGACTGAGCCCCACATTGGGCTGTCTGCTCAGCGGGGAGCCTGCTTCTCCCTCTCCCTTTGACCCTCCCCCTGGCTCATGTGTGCTCTCTATATCTCAAATAAATAAATAAAGTCTTAAAAAAAATAAAGTAGATTCAAGTTGTCTCTCTAATAACATCATTCTCTGGCACTTATGTTCCAATGTCCTGTCTTATATGTGAGAGAAAAAATATAGAGTTCCAGGTATGATACACAACCCCAATCAGTTTCATCTTCCCCACCCAATTATAAATTATATTTATCACAATTTACTTCCTGTATCTTTGACACCCCAACCAAAGAAAAATGTTTTTTTGACTTTTGAGATCAGCATAGCATAGTATGAAATGGACAGTGGAGTCAGATAGGACTGAGTTCTAATCCTTTCCTGGAAAGGATTGTAGCTCTGGGATCAATAGCAAGTTACTAACTACTCTGAACCCCACTTTTCTTCTCCACTGAATATAGCCATTGCATATCAGCCTCCGGACCCTGGATGCTGCCAGTAATTGAGGACACTATTATCTGTGCTGCCAATCTCACAGGATTATTGTGGAGAGCTAAGGAGATGAAAACAATGAAGGTTCTTTGTAACATTAAGTCATTATATGCACAGATACTCTAGGGTCTTGGTTATTTGCAAATGGCTTTTGCGTTCCATTGAATACCTATGTCTGCCTCCCTGCTCTGCTTCACAACTGACCCTACATGAGAGATCTGGTCAGAGTGGATGAATGACAGGCTCTCTTGGTTGCCCACCCAACAACCACCCACCCTTTTCCTCCTTCCCAGGCGAACTCTGATTTTATTCACTCTCCTAACAGCTGAGCAATTGAAGTTGGACTTGTACCCCTCTCTGAATCAAAGGAGGGTTAAGTCTTGACTGGTCAAAACCAATCAGTAATTCCATTGCCCCTTCAGTGACTAGAGCACGGACATGTGGCATGATTCCCACCAGAAGACATGATGAGAAGTATGCTGGGGACTCTGGGAAATGCATTCCTTGTCCACACCTTTGAGAATGTTGATGTTTTGATGCTTGGAGCTACTGCAGCCATCTCTTAGCTTGATGGGAAAAGTACAAGGGCAAAAGCTAGTCACTGAGACTATGAGAGCCTCAATGTTTTGAAATTGACTCTAGAGCAATCCTGTTTAGAGATATCTTGATATGTAGGACAATTCTGGTGATCAACCTTGTCTTCATCAACTTGGGCTGATATAATAAGTTGTCATAGACTGAGTGGCTTAAACAGTAAGAATTCATCCCTCACAGTTCTGGAGGCTGGAAGTCTGAGATCAGGAATGCCAGCATGGTCAGGTTCTGGTGAGAAACATCTCCTGTCAGGCAGCAGAAAATGGACTTCTTGTATTCTCACATGGGGTAGCTAGCTCTTTGGCCTCTTCTTACAGAGCACTAATCTCATTCATAAAGGCTCTACCCTCATGACCTAATTACTTCCCCAAAGCCTAATCTCCAAATACCATCACGCTGAGGATTAAATTTCAACCTATGAATTGGTTGGGTGCGGGGAGGGGAAACACATTCAGTCCAAAACAATCCTGGTTTTCCTGGCACTGATCCAGTTTACATTTGTGCCAGGGTACTGTCTGCTTTAGCATTTGTACCGAACAATAGTTTCCTGGCTTGAATGATAAATGATACCCCTATTCATAATAAATATCCTTAAGTCACTTTGAGCTAGGTTTATTCTATACAGCCAAAACATCCTAATTACTACAGGGCTAGAGAGAAGTACAAAGATGTGTGTGTACCTATGTGTGCACACTTATGCATACAAGCATATGCAAGACTATACTAAAGCTAGGAATGGATGCTTTATAGTAACCTCTACTTAAAATTTTCCATGCTTTCTCTTATTTCCTCCTTACTAAACATCATTATTGTGGAAACAAACCAAAAAAAAAAAAAAAGAAAAGAAAAGAAAAAGAAAACATGAGGGAGAAACAAACAGTAACATTATAATCTGAGAACTCATCTTCTCCCAAATGTGTTGTGAATCTTTAAGGCAGAGGAATGTGTGCAGCCCTTCTCCCCACACTCTATATTTTCACTATTGTCTCAAACAGCAAACTCAGATCTGTCTCAATGCATGCAGCTCTTCAACTTTTCCCAAAGTGATAAATCCATTGTCAAATAATGCATCTACCAGTCCTTGTTCTCTCTCTCCCCTTCATGTGACCTTCCCCAGTTACTCCATTAATGGCTTCAATTTGCCAGTTGCCCTTTCCCCTCACGCTCAGATCAGCCGGGCGGGGCTGACTTGGCCACTGTCACAGAGAAAACTGAGCAGTCTGCTGATGTAGTGTGTCGAACAACTGCCCCATTAGTTTTTCTATCATCCAGTGTGCCTCATCCATTAGTTTGGCTGATTTGACATGAGGTTTCAAGGTAAACCTAGCAGGCAGATACTCTACCTTAAGAGAAAAGCAAGTTAGAACACTCAATGCCTACCCAGCCTGGAAATGGCTCTTGCAGATAAATTCTCTATCTCTTTCTCTCTCTATTCCTCACCTGATCCAAACATCTGAACTCAGCCTCTAAACATCCAAGGTCAGGAGCATCTGGACTTGGAAATTAGAATCAAGAAACTTGAAAGACACTCATAGCTGTTACTATTACTATCTTCAAATCAATGAAACAGATACTCCTCTATTCTGAAGGCAGGAATAGAAAAAGTAACAACATTTTGAGAGGGCAATATAAGAGTTTGTAACAAAAGTCTTAAGAGTGTTCATACACTTTGTTTCAACAGTCCAATTTCTATTAATTTATTCTGATGAAATAAGAGGACAAATATATGCATATTTAACAATGCTCATCACATAACTGTAATAGAAAATATGAGTGCTCATTAGCAGGGAATTGATGAAATATTTTATGATATATCCATGCAGTGGAGCATGGCATATTATTAAAACAAGTCCTGGTCAGTTTCACAGGTAAGACGATAAACTGACACACCATTCCAGAGAATAATCTGGTATTATGCATTGGAAGTCTGAAAAATATTGGGTAAGGGCTGGGTATGAGTATATCTTGTGAGCCTTCTGACCACTTAGTGACTATAGTCACTAATGCTGTTCACAATGTTTCTGACTTTCTATTTTCCAAACATGGAGTAGAACTGAACTTCATGGTCTTCTAGTTACCATCTACCTAGTCATTATCCATGTGACTGGTTCTGGCTAATGAGTTGTAAAAACAAAAAAGTGGTTAAGTACTACTTCTTGTCAGTGTAACACCCAGGGAACTCTTTGTCATGCCAGGTGACTATCAATATCTGAAATGGTGGCAGTGCCACCAGCATTGGTCACAGAGTGAGAAGACATAAGCATAACTCAACTGGATACACAAGATGAGAGGGAAATAGGCCTTTGTTGTTGAAAGATTTTTAAAGTTGTTTGTTATTACTGCATATCCTACCTACGCTGACTGATACATCCTTTGATCTTGCATGCCCATTTCTAGAATTATAAGGAAACACTTGCACACACAGATAAATATGTTAGAGGATAGTTTGAATACATAGATACATATTAAGGATATTAATCACAAAATTGCTTTAAACACACACATACAAAAACACATAGAAGTCCTATAGCATACCCACAGTGCCAATACAGGTAGGTCAGAAGATATGGCAATATCATCCATATGCTACAAATATTTCCTAAGAAGACCTACGCCCTGAAATAGAACCAAGTCACCATTCCAGCTTCTTCTCTCCCTTCCTCATGAGTTTCCCATCAGAGCCCCCAGAGTCCACTCAGTTGATTTTTTTTTCACTTTTTTATTTGTGATAGACAGAAGCAGAAGCATAGGCAGAGGGAGAAGCAGGCTTCCCACGGGAAGCCTGATGCAGGACTCGATCCCAGGACCCCAGGATCACAACCTGAGCCAAAGGCAGATGCTCAACTGCTGAGCCACCCAGGCATCCCCACGTAGCTGACTTT
Organism: Vulpes vulpes; assembly: GCF_048418805.1. Lineage (NCBI taxonomy): Eukaryota > Metazoa > Chordata > Mammalia > Carnivora > Canidae > Vulpes > Vulpes vulpes. Next base: position 15,075,476 of record NC_132789.1, on the reverse strand, counting down.
ATTAAGATTTTCCTAGTCCATCAAAAATAATAATATGAACCTCAATCTGTTTTTTCCCAAGAATCCCTGAGTTTCCCTATGCAAATTTATCTAATGCCTCCACATAAGCCATCAAGGTCCATAAAACAAGGAATAGAGGTAGAAAAAGGCTTTATCTATCCCCAAACATACCTGCTATGTGTTTTTCCCCTGGAGCAATGAATACTTACATGCTTTGCATCTACATAACACACTCAAGCAAAGTTTCCACCCCTACAAATAAAAGCAGCTGGAAATGTAGCAACTTCTCTCAACACTGAGGAAAATCACTTTTAAGCTTACCAATTCATCACATTAGTATTATTAGGAATTATGTTGACCACGTAAACAGTGATGAGAAAGAAGGATGAAGTAGAGAGATGTGACAGGTTTCACCATCCAGATTAGAATTTGCCTTGGGGTCTTCAAGGTGACCCTTTCAGCAACAGATCTTTAAAATTTAATGGCCCTACTGGGTATGGGTATATCTTCTGAGCCTTAGGAAGTAGTTGGTGAAGAGAATAAGCAGAGTGAAATGTCCCTAAGCCTCCCAAAGGGATGGTTTCTCGGCTACTAGAAGACCTTATAAAGTTGCTAGTAGTGGCAATTGTGGCAGTGGTGGTAGTACGGGTGGTGGGGGTGACAGCAGTGGTGATAATGGGTAAACATGGTAAAACTTACTCATCAACCCAATCCTGACCTCTCAATTCACAAGGCTGAATTAATGTGACAGTGATGGGGCATTAATATTTACTAGGATTTAATATTTTATAGCCATTCTCTCACTCTAGAAATGGATTGAAAACAGAGAGGTCAGCTGTCATCAGGGAAAACAAACAACTCAGAGCAACAAGAGAGAAGGGAAGCAATAGGGGAGGTGTGGGGCAGTAAGTAGAGACAGGGGGACCAGCCAAACTCTTGGGGCACCTGCCATCATAGGCTCTAAGCCTGTGAGACAGAAGCATTACCAAAACATCCGGTCAACCACTTTTCCCCTATTTATCAGCTTTCTAGAACATCCTGACTCTGTAAATTCACCTATCTCCTCCCACGTGGGATAAGAAAGGAAGGAAATATCCCCTTTCATACCTGGAAGTCCAACAGGCAGGTTTCAGGCAGCAAATCAAGTTGGGTCAAGACTATGATCCGAATTAGTCATTGGCTGCTCTTGGGATACCTCCTCTCTGGGAATAGGTGAACCCAACTGAGGATCACCGTTTTTTCCAAAGTATGTTCAGAGATGTGGTCTACAAGCTGGCCTGGCAGCTCTATGAGGGCAGGGACCAGGTCTATCTTGATCACCAGTGTTCCAGCACCAAGAGCTGGGAAAATGCCTGCGATATTTTTGGAGCTTAATGATTTTTGTTAGACGAACAAATGAATAGATAGTCCTATGGGATGTTGTATTTAAAAGTTTCCATAGTTGAGTAATTGGAGGAAGGATGTAGATCCTAGAGTATCTGTCCTTGGAGAATTACAATGTAACATCCAAGAAGCCCTTTGTCTAACTATGTTTATCACAGAAGGTTTCAAATTTATTTGAACATATGTTACCTCCTCCCTTTTTATGGAATGCTTTAACTCTATTTCTATGGGACATGCTTTGGATAATGCTGATAAGTGTCATTTCAGCATGGTGGAAAGAGCATGAAATCTGGAGTCAGCCCAAACCAAGGTTCAAAATTCAACTTTACCACTCTTCAGCTGGGTTGCCTTGAACAAGTTGCTTCATCTCTCTGAGTCTCAGTGTCTTCATTTGTGATATGTGAAAGATCACAGTATCTCCTTTATGTACCTCATGTGGCTCATTATAAGAATCAAATGAGCTACACATGGAAAATAAACGGCTTACACATTAGTCATTGCTGTTTCTAAAAGCAAGGATCATGTCAAGTTGATATTGCCCAAAGCAATTTCCATTTTAGCTTTGGATCCTGCTAAAAGATGTGCCAAAGTCTGATCTCTGGAACCCCCCTAGGCCTTGAAGGTAAATTTCCAGGTACAGGTGAATTCTCATATCTTAGAAAATTAATATTAGAGTTTCTTAAAAGGCCACATGAAGCACTATAGTAGACACTGATCATTCACAATATCTTTATTCCTTGCCACCTCCTACTACTTGAAAGTTGGAAAACCAAATACTAAATTGCCAGATGTCCTTGAAGCTAGGAGAGATATGGTTTATTAAATATAAGCAGAAATATTTAATGAGGCTTCTGGGAAAGGCTTTGGTTTTCTGATTTAATACAGAGTCAGAAAAGACTAGCACAGCCATCTCTCCATTCCCTTCTTGAAATGAGTGCAAATGTGAAGGCTGGAGTAGCAACAGCCGTATTGTAACCTGGAGGGAAAATACAAGAAAATTACAAAGGCATCATTCTAAAATTATTGAGCCAATGCACCAAAGCCAGAAACCATCTTTCCTCAACTTCATATTATTTAAAAAAAAAAAAACTAAATCACTGTAGTCAGGTTTATGCTACTTGCAGCTGAATAAAATCCTCATAAAAATAGTAGGGGAAAAAAAAAGGTTTGATTGGGAGTCTGCATTTAAAATCAAACTTAACATCATGAAAATGTTTATATTTCATATTAAAACAACCTGAAGTTGTAATTAAGTTGCTTTATTCCATGCGCTTATTCTTTTTTTTTTTTTAAGATTTTATTTATTTATTCATGAGAGACACAGAAAAAGAGGCAGAGACACAGGCAGGGGGAGAAGCAGGCTCCATGCAAGGAGCACGATGCGGGGCCAGATCCTGGGAATCAGGATCACGCCCTGAGCCAAAGGCAGATGCTCAACTGCTGAGCCACCCAGGCATCCCCCATGTGCTCATTCTTAAAACCAAGTATATATTATTGATTTATTTGGTATAGAGCATAATTCTTCTAGCCACATTACATCCCAGCATAACACGGAGATGCTTCACCTCATGTTGGACTTTCACAGAAAATTTGGGAAGATGAGCTACATCAATTTTCCTAGAAATCTCTTTTAAATCCTCTGTTATTCTTCTCCCTCTCCTTTCCAGTTCCCATTCTAAGGTCCTCCTTGTAGACTTTTGTCTTTCTTAATTGCCTAATTTGGCCAGGTGCTCAGCTGTCAAGGGCTTTGCAGGAGATGTGAGCAGCTCATCAGGCATCACCATCATCAGCTTCATGAAATCCCACATTATATGCAAGATTTGCAGTTTTACTTTATAGCCAGTTTGCATTATATTTCCTTAACACCATTGGACATTTACAACATCAGATCATTGGGGAAGAGGCTGACTGAGACACTGACTAGAGAGTGGAGACAGACTAGTGTTGAGTAAAAATGTATGGGGATCGATGTTGAAGTAGACAATCCATTGGTGAATATTTTCAGGCACTGTTGGCATTCAAAAGTCTACAATTAATGTTCACCTTGATACAGTCATAAAGGTAGTAATTGGGAGTTAGAAGACCTGTGTTCCAATTCCACTTCTGTCCCAATTTGCTATGTGACATCAGGCAAGTAATTTGTCCTTGTTGGGAAAATTATGTTTCCTCAATGGTAAAATGGCAGACTATGTACATTTCAAGATCTCTCAACTTCCAAAAATGTCTATTATCCTTGAAATGATTGGCAATGGACAGGGGTGGGTAGCAAGCTTCAGTCCAAAAGCTAAGGGCCTCTGGAAAGGGTGACCAAAAACCCTAGATGAGGTCTTTTACTAAATCTGACTCAGGCTACATGTTTTCATTTTGAGGAGGCCCTCGATCTCTTAGCAGCAGAGAAACTAATTAGATTTAATAAGAGACAAGGCCGTTAAATGAAAGTACATGAGAAATATCACATTGCTGAAGATTAACACATGTTATGGTTTATCCTCAGAATAAAACCAGAGCTCCTATTTATCCTGGAATCTGTGACCCAGACTGAATGTGAGAAATAAGCAGCTTGTTCATGAAATAAAAGTAAAAATTTCATCCCAAAGGAAGAACAAGGAAAACACGTGCCACTGGAATAGACAATAAAAAGTGGTTAAGAGGTCAGTCTTTTCCCCTCACTCCTCTGCTTCTTAATGCTCACAAAAGCCCCTAATGTTGAAAATTGTTCAATGGCTCTTCACTGAGCCAATATATCCATTTGACAAGGTGTTCAAAACCACCTGTGATCCATTCCCTGCAAGTATCTCTGCCCTTGTCACTATTTCATGGTCTCACTTTGTACTTCAACATCAAGACATTTAATATTTTAAATATTTAGGAACATTCCATTTACACTGCACTGTTTCTCCCTTCCATGATTGCATTTTTTCTTTTCTTCTCAGAATTCTTTCCTGTCTTCTACCCTATCCTGCAGCCAAACAATTTACAGTTCCCTGAGCATGTGCCTCCAGCCTCCTTAGTTTTGCAAATGCCATGCTCCCTTCCAGGGACATTTGATCATTTCCAATACATTTGACTACAGTTAACAAAATATCCAACTATAAAGAGCTTAAACAATAAGGAACTTAAATTAGTTTGTTCAGCAGCTCAACAATGTCAAGAACATTCTTTTTGTTTCCTCTCTCCTTCCCTCCCTTTCTTTCTTTTTCCCCCCTACTCCCCAAGACTAAGTGACCCTCTATCATGGGCATTCTTTCCACCTTTCCACTCTACCATCTTCCTGTTGACTTTTAGTCTCAGGCTTAACACTCCATCACCTTTCCCCTCCTCCCGTCCAGGTGGCAAAATAGCTGCCACAGCTCCAGGCATCGCAACTCATACAATAGCATCCAAAGGCATTCAAAAAAGGACTTTATCTTCTCAACTCTCTTTTCATGGAGGAGAAAAACCTTTCTCAGAAGCCCTTGCACCCAGAAAAATTTCCCTCAAATTTCACTGGCCAGGAAAGTTCTTAAAACTTCCCAGGAGTAAAACTTTCAAGTACTTACTATCAGTTCCATTCCTCAATGTCACCAGATCTCCTCCTAGCCTCACCTCTCATTTTGTTTTTCATTGCAGCGGCATCCGCAGAGTATTACTAAGTGCTAGGCACTCTGCTAAGCACTCTACAAACATTATCTATTTATCCCTTAGAACAACTCTGTGAACTAAGCATGATTATCGCCATTTTGGGGTTAAGAAAACCAAGGCCCAGAAAGGTTAAGCAATTTGCCTAAGGATGCACAGCTAGAGAGGTAGATTCAGGATTCAAATCTAGAATGTCCAAAGCCCAAGCTTCTAGCCCCTCTTGATCCTTCTCACTCCTGTCTCCTCTTGACATTCTTTGCCCCTTAATGGTTCCTTTTTTTTTTTTTTTACACAGAAGTCTCCCTGTCTAACTGACCCTTTCCCTCTGCTGAGCAACACCTTCAGATCTTCCCTATAACTAAAGAAAAATGAGAGCCATTTCCTTTCACGCTGTTGTCTCCTCAATCTATCAAACTTCGCAAAATCGCCTCTTCACACTTAACTGATTCCACTTCCTCAGCACACATTTACTCTTTGCTTAATCTTGCATCCTCTCCACCTCCCCACTGACACGCTCTGCCCAAGGTTTTCAGCAATAGCCAATCGAATGGCTTCCCCCATGTTCCCTCCTCCTAGATGTGATTAATTAGTAGGGCAGCCAGGAAGCAGCCCAGGGCTCCAGTCTATATGGAACTCTAAAACATCACTGGAAAGGTAACAAGATGAAGAAAATTGTGTTTACCAGAACTCCTCTTAGGGATAGTACTGTGTGCAGTTGTAAAGTAAACTTTGATAAGTTACTGGGTAAGACAGTGAGATCTCCCCAAGAGGCATGCTTGAGTAACAACAAATGCTTTCCAACTGCCCTCCTCTGAGGGTTGATCTCTTTAACTGCAGGGCTTTTGTCTTCCTTAATAGGAAATGCAATCCTGCAGCTGGAGTTAATTGCTTGGGTCAGTAGAGCAGAGGCCTTTGCCCCATGTCAGGCTCAGGATCTCCTCCAAATTAATGCCAAGAAAATACTTAAAGAATAGCAGTTTGAAGGGTGCAAAATTATTAGCCTACTCTATGGACCCATATTTCTCAGTCTAGATCTATCTGTTGCACATAATATGACTAATACACTTCCTTCGCTCCTCCATGGTCTGGTCTGCCTTCTTCCGGGCACCAGCATTCCACTGGTTTGTTCTTACTCCCTCTCCCTCACTCCCTGTACCCCCTCTCCCGTAGGGAGATCATGCAGTGCATACAGCTAACAACCAGGGCTTAGAATTAAGCAGACCTAGGATTAAGTTCTAGTTTGGCCATTTCCCACATGTGTGACCTCAGGCAAGTTACTGAACCTTTCCAGGCTTCAATTTCCTTCTCTGTCAAAATAAAATCTACCTTGGGACACCTGGGTGGCTCAGTGGGTTAAGCATCTGCCTTTGGCTCAGGTCATGATCCCACGACTCTGGGATCCAGCTTCATCTCCCTCTCCCACTCCCCATGTTCATGCACACATGCTCTCTGTCAAATAAATAAATAAAATCTTTTAAAAAAATATCTACCTCATGCAGCTATTTTGAGCATTGAGATAATACAAGTAATCCTCTTGACACAGGGCCTAGCACAGCAGGGTGCAATAAAAGGGAGGTTTTGGTGATGACAGATGATGACAGTAGTGATAATAGTGAAATCTACCCAATTCTCAGCAACAGTAATCACCAACATTTACAGAGAGCTGCTATGTACCAGACATTCTAAGTACTACACATGCAATAAATCACTTAATTATCACAGTAACTCTATGAACTAGACATATTATTACATATTATTATGTCCATTTTATATATAAAGAAACCGAGGTGGGGATGCCTGGGTGGCTCAGTGGTTGAGTGTCTGCCTTTGGCTCAGGTTGTGATCCCAAGGTCCTGGGATCGAGTCCCACATCAGGCTCCCCATAGGGAGACTGCTTCTCCCTCTGCCTGGGTCTCTGCCTCTCTCTGTGTGTCTCTCATGAATAAATAAAATCTTTATTAAAAAAGAAAAAAGAAACAGAGGTGCAGAGAGGAGAAGTGGCCTGACCAAAGATACATACAAGCCAGCAGGGAACAGAAAGAGAATTTGAACTCAGGTCCACTAGCCTCAGGAACTCAATAGAATTTTAGGAGACACCTAAGCCCAGGGCTCAAGGAATCATGGTGGTGTGTATGTGTCTGTGTGTGTCTGCACAGGACTATGCATGTATAACGTGTGTGTGTGTGTGAGAGAGAGAGAGAGAGAGAGAGAGAGAGAGAGACTTGGAATTATGTGTGAGGCTATACAAATGTGTTAGGCTGTGTATATGTGCTCATGCTCATACTGTATAGGGTAGAGAGAAAGAAATTTATATTCTGGGTCACAATTTGCATTCTCTTTGCATTGGGGCATATAGCTTTTGGTTACAAAAACTCTTGCTTGTATGCTTTCCTTAGAACTCTTCTCCTTTTCCTTTCCTTTTTTTTTAAAAAAAGATTTTATTTATTTATTCATGACACACACACACGAGGCAGAGACACAGGCAGAAGGAGAAGCAGGCTCCAAACAGGGAGCCCGACATGGGACTTGATCCTGGGTCTCCAGGATCACACCCTGGGCCGGAGGCATCGCTAAACCTCTGAGCCACCTGGGCTGCCCTCTTCTCCTTTTTCTAAAGCATGATTCCCCACTTGTGGTTCAGGGAATGATGAAAAAGCCCCCATTGGCAAAGTGGAGCCTGCCTCTTAAGGGCATATAAAAAGAACTACAAAACTCACTTAAACCTTTCCTACTGATAAATTATAGGGAGATTTCCTCAGTAAAGAAGACAAATGAATTATACAGTATTTCATTCCAATGTACTCTCCTCCTTCGCTCTATATATTTCTACGACATTACAGGAAGAAGAATAGCTCTGCAAGAGGTAGGCTCTAGTCAGCCTGCCAGTGTCCCTCTCCACCACCCCCAGACTTGATGTCTTCCTCACAATGGCTTCACAGCTTTGTCCCCCTTCCCCACCAAGATGTGGAAATGACCAGCTCTGTCTCTCAACGACAAAACCCACCTGCTGTGTCTCTATCTCTTTCCCTCCTCTGTGTATCACCTTAGATTTTCCCCTTCCCTCCTGTTTCTAACTCTATCCTCCTCCCCATTTCTTCCTTCTTCCTCCCATCCTCACTCATAAAATTAAGGAGCAGGAGTGGTTAACAGGCAGGGAATTGGTATCAGACTCAGCCCTGCCATTTACTATCTATATGACCTTGAACAAGTATTTAACCCCTGAGAATCTCAGGTTCTGCATCTGAAAAATGAGGGTTATGGCAAGGATTCAATACAATATGTATGTAAGGAGCTTAGAACAGTGCCTGACACACAGTAAACACTAAATACATATTAGAAGGGCCTATGAAATTCATGATGAATCACAAAGGGGACAAGAAAAATGTTTTCCCCATTGAATGGTTATACATCTGTTAAGAATAGGTTTATCTCTGATCTTAGCTCTGATTCTTGATCTCTGGTTAAGAATGAATTAGTTCATTAGTTCAGGGTTCAAATGTGAGCTCTATGATATACTGGCTTCACGACCATGGAAGAGACTAAAACTCTCCAGACACCAGTTTCCTCAGCTGTGAAATGATGACAGTAATATTCCCCACCTCACAGGGAGGTATAAGGAATTAGTTTAAAGTCCTTAGTTCAGAGTCTGGCGTATAGCAAGTGCTCAGTAAGTGGCGATTATTAAGAGTTGGCAATTGTTAAGAGTTGCAGTATCCCCCTTGCTCTGCAGCCAATGACCTCCCCTTGCCTATTTGCAACCCTCTTCTCTATTTGGCCTTTAACCCTTTTCACTCCCCATTCACACACAAAAGTAGGGAAGTTCATAAGAGCATCTATTCAATGCTGTATCTGCCATTTGTTGCTGTCTAACAAAACATCCCAAATCTGAGTGCCTAAAACAACCACAACCATTTATTTTGCTCACAAATCTGAAATTTGGATAGGGCTTGGCAGAAATGATTATTCTCTGCTCCAAGCAGCATTAGGTAAGACAGCTCTACTGGGAGCTGGATGATCTATTTTCAAGATGGCTCTTTCATAGGCAAGCTCATTGGTGCTGGTTTTAAGTAGGGAATTCAGCCAAACCTATGGGCTGAAGAGATTGGTTCCCCTGCACAGGCTCCTTGAGCTTCCTCACAATATGGTGCCCACATCTCAAAAGTGCACATACTAAGAGAACAAGGAGGAGGAGCATAGCATTTTTGTGAACTAGCCTGGGACGTCATAAAACACCATTTCCATGATATTCTATTGATCAAGGTTGGAGGGGAAGTGGCATGGACTCTTGATGGGGAGTAGCAAGGCTCTAAAACATGTGGGATCAGATAGTGTTGTGGCCACTTTTGGAAAATACAATCTGCCATACTTAGGTACTTTATACATCACACCCCACCCCCAGCTTCCACCCTTCAAGGAAAACTTTCTAACCTTAGTTATCTTCCTTTCAGCAGATTAGAGCTAAAGAAAGCCAAGCCAAGGACCCCATATTAAGACATTGAACTGATTTCATCTCCACTTTGAACTTATTTGGATTTTCTGTATGAATCTGCTGGCTTGGGCAGTGTTGACTATTTTCTACATGTGGTCATTCACAGGAGGTGGTTCTGAGAGAGGTGGGTGGGGGCAGCACCACAGAATACCACAAATACTGTGGTCAAATTCAACCACTCATTCAAAACTGTAAAAATTCCTTAGGCAATAAGTTTCTATGTGATGCAATATGAGCCCACCCTTTCAAGGACAGCTGATTGGCTTAGGTTTAATCACCTGACCTAAAGGCAGCCATCCCAAGTCCTAGGACATAAAGATAAGCTGAACCAAACAGATCCTGTCTCACAGGAATGCGAACGAATTAAAAGGAGGCATCTGTTCATGGGAATGGAAGGTGAAAGTTCATAAGGCAGAGTAAGTATGGAGCCACCTTAAAAAGTCTTGTATCAGCTGATATATTGGTAAGCAGAAACTGAATTACGATAAGGTAGGTGTATGGAAAGGAGAGTAGAACAGTCTCAAAGTAAAGATAGAGACCACTGAATTAGTAAAGAAAAGAGATCATTAGAGATTTTTTTTTAATTTTAATTTTTTTTTAATTTTTTATACTTTATTTAAATTCAATTTGCCAACACACAGTCTAACACCCAGAACTATTTTAGATTCTGGTAACTTTCCATTCTAGTTCCAGGGACTTTATGATTAAGTCCCTTTCATTCCCAGAGTAGGAATGCCAAATCATATATGATAATTTTATTTTATTTTATTTTATTTTTTATTTTATTATTTTATTTTATTTTATTTTATTTTATTTTATTTTATTTTATTTTATTTTATTTTATTTTATTTTATTTTATTTTTTGAGGAACCTCCATACTGTTTTCCAGAGTAGCTATACCATTTTACATTTCCATCAACAACACACAAGGGTTTCTTTTTCTCCACATCCTTATCAACATCTGGTATCTTTTGTCTTTCTGATAGTAGCCATCCTGACAGGTGTGAGGTGAAATGTCACTGTGGTTTTGTTTTGCTTTTCCCTGGTGATTAGTGATGATGAGAATATTTTAATATTCTGGATGGCCATTTATATGTTTTCTTTGGAGAAATGTCTATCTAAGTCCTTTGCCTATCTTTCAATCAGGGTTTTTTGGTTTTGGTTTGAGGTTTTTGTTTTGTTTTGTTTGCTATGAATAAAGAAAATGTGAGATAGATAGATAGATAGATAGATAGATAGATATAGATATAGTATAGAGAGAGTATTATTCAGCCTTTTAAAGGAAGGAAATCTTGCTATATGCAAGAACATGGAGAACCCATAGGACATTATGCTAAGTGAAAGAAGCCAGTCACAGAAGGACAAATACTGCATGATGTCACTTATATGAAGTATGAAAATAGTCAAACTAATAGAAACAAAAAGTCGAATGGTAGTTGCCATGGCCTGGGGGAGTGGGAAAGAAATTAGGAGTTGCTGCTGTTTACTGAGGATAAAGTTTCAGTTATGCAAGATAAGAACAAGCTCGAGAAATCTGCTGTACACTATTCCTACCGTGAATGATACTGTAGTGTGCACATAAGAACTTATGAGAGTATCTCTCATGTTAAGTGTTCTTATCACAATTTTGTTAAAGTCTCTTTTATTTACACTGGCCTGTGTTCACTCCCAGTTCTCCCACTGCCTTATCTCACTAAAACATGTAGAATGTATTCACCCATTTCAGAGATATGGAAACTGAGGCTCAGAGAGGTAGCCAACTTACCCAAGGTGGCACAACCTTTGAGCAACAGGAGGGCCTGGAGTGTGAGCATCTGGGATGGCAAGTCCTTTCTTTCAAGTATTTTTGAAAGGTCATCTCTCTCGGACCTGGCCCTTTCATTAACCCTACCCTCTCTGAAACCTGTTCCTTGGAGGCTGCTATGAAGATATTTCTGCAATAACCCTGCCCTTGAAAGATGAGTTTTGCCTTGAGATTCCATCTTCCTGATGGAATTCTTTGATTCTATCCCTTCCTCGAGCTAATTGCCAAGACTGGGGAAATCTCACCAGCTCCTCAGTTCAGCCAGCAGGACCCCCATCCTTAACAATGCAACTTTCTGACAAAGTATGATAGATGGCCTCAGACAAAACTTTCCTAGCAGGGGATTAAAAAGGAAAAATAATTAAAAGCACAATGGAAGGAAGGGGGGAGAGATTTCTTTTCATTGATTTCTTTGCCAATGAGAAGTCTTTAAAAATCACTTTTTAGCTATAGCCCTTAGATGCGTGAGCTGTTATGCTGAGAGGGAGAGAGAGAAAAATCAAACTCTGAACCAGATCAAACTGTGATCTTTCATTCTCCTGAACAGATGGCCATCTTGGTAAAGAGCAAATTAGAAATCCAAACAAAAGAAAGAGGGAATGTCTGGGGTAGGCTCGGCTTTGGGCAAAATTGTGAGTTGGCAAAGTCTGACCTTAGAAACATGCGGTGCCCCCATTCTCCCTGTGATACCCGCCAGAGACAGAATCTGCCTTGAGCTAGGTGAGAAGAGGACGAATTTGGCTTTGCCTTCCCTTTCTACTTCCTGTAGACCTCCTGTCACTGGTTCCACCCACTATAGGTGTGACCTGTCCCTTCAGTGTTCTCTGATGCTAGTAACAGACCCCCAGGAGGGGATGCTAGTTAAGCCAGCTGTTGATTAGTTCATAATAAAATCTAAACTGGGGATCCCTGGGTGGCGCAGCAGTTTGGCGCCTGCCTTTGACCCAGGGTGCGATCCTGGAGACCCAGGATCGAATCCCACGTCAGGCTCCCGGTGCATGGAGCCTGTTTCTCCCTCTGCCTGTGTCTCTGCCTCTCTCTCTCTCTCTGTGACTATCATAAATAAATAAAAATTAAAAAAAATAAAATAAAATAAAATAAAATCTAAACTGTAGCTACCCCCTCCCCACCAATCTCAAAGGATATTTGAGATTTGAAACAGGGAGCTCTTCAAGGCACACTCTCTGATGAAGGAATAGTAGGCAGTGTATTGACTGAGGAACGCAGTGGATGCTGCCAAGATCCCCCTTCAGAAACGAAGGATGTAACAGCTCAACTCCTGAAGTGCTCTTAGGAGAGCCCTTTGCAATCAGCCCCTTTCAGGGATTGCCTCAGCTGGAGAGAGCTACCTCATCTAAGGTCATGCCCAAGGTCATGCTGCCTTTCCCAGGCAACCTGCACCAAATTACTAATTAATAGAGGGTATACAGGCCCAGACTTCTTGCTGAGACAACCTCAGAGACAAATTGGGAAGATCACCCCCTCTTCAGAACTCTCCCTTAGGTTGTCTGAGGTTTCTGTTGAATTACAGCTCGATTTCCTACTCTTTTCAATCCTGCTTCCTTCTCTCCCATAAGTATTGATCCCAAGAGCTCTCCCTAACAAACCCCCTGCATGCCGATACCCATCTTGAAGTCTGCTTGCCTAAGGAATCTAACCCATGACAGTGCAGTAGAAGGACCTTTCTGGCAGAGCCAACATGTTGCCTAACTCCAGGGTACCACATTTCCAATTGTACTGTTTGGAAATGGTATTCCCTAGAGTTCAGCGATCCTAAAACGTGCTTCCTGTCAGTGCCTCAAATCACACTGTCCAATCATAAGCATGAATTCATGTGCACCCAGCTAGTCACTTGACCAGCCTCTATGACTGGCTCTTCCAAGTACCTGAGTCTTTCACTGTGGCCTGTTTTTGCCACTCTGTAGTGTGCTTTCTCTGGACCACTAACTCACCTGCTAAGCTGTTTCCTCACACCCTGACACTTCTCCCACATCTAGCCTTCCTCAAAATGCGTACTCTCTGTTTTTGCCACTATGTGGTACTGGGCAAATATTTACCCTTCCGAGCCTCCACTTCCTCACTTATACTGTGGCACAGACTGCCAGTTGGCCCCCAATTTCCATATTCCCTTCTTCCCCTCCCTGAGCATATGGCCACCCATCTAGATGCTTCCCAGCCTGTCTTGCAGCTAATGACATGCAACCACATTCTGACCAATGAAATGTAAGTAGGAGAAACTGCATGGTATGTGGAAGCTCTATATTGCACCCCTAAAAGCAAGCTGTTTTCCCTCCACATCCCCTTTCTTTTTTCTTATGGCTAAGAAATTACAAGTGGAACAGTTACCTTGAATCCAATAATGGAAGCCAGCTTCAAACCACCAAACTCCACCAGTACATAAGGGAGAATAAACTTCTATCATGTTTAAACCACTCTATATGGGGGCCTCTTGGATACAGCATTTGAGCATGTAACATAACCAATACACGTGAAACGAGGTAATGACCCTTACCTCACAGACTACCTAACGTCTGGCCACCCTCGATGAGTTTTCCTCATCCTGTTTTTGTTGAATCTCACCTCTAGAATGAGGAATTTAAAAAGACTGATCTTAGGGTGCCTGGGTGGCACAATCGGTTAAGCATCCAACTCGGTTTCAGTTCAAGGTGTGATCTCAGGGTCTTGAGATTGAGCCCCACGTTGGGCTCCGCGCTCATCATGGAGTCAGTTTAGAACTCTCTCTTCCTCTCCCTCTGCCCCTCCCCCCCCCGCCTCTCCCTCTCTCTCTCTCTCTCTCTCTCAAATAAATAAATGAATCTTAAAAAGACTGATCTCAAGAAATAGAGATCAACACAAGCAAAGATCCTGAGTTCAGGGCCCAGATAAACTGGAGTTCACACTATACAAACTAATCCAAAGCCAACTCACTTTACCATTCCATGCTTTGTTTCTTTCACTGTAAAATGAGGATAAGAATTATAGTTAAATCACTGGGTTGTTGTGAAAGTCAAATGAGAAAGCATATGTAACATGCTTACATAAATGTATGCTATATCATAGATGCAAAAAACAGACTCTCAACCAAGGACAGCTATTATTACCAGAGAGGCCACTCTGTCCAAGGAATATGAGCAAATGCTCTGGAACCAGGCAATCTGGATCTGAATCCAAGCTCCCCCACTTGCAATATTTATAAACTTCGCTGGGGTACTAAATCTTTCTGGATCATAATCCCTCTATGAACTAGGGATTGTAATAGTATCTACCTCATAGGTTCATCACAAGGATGAAATGAATTGATAATTTTAAAGTCCAGGAGAGTGCCTAGCAGGTGGTAATTATTCAAAAATTCTACCTATTGGTTATCATTATCAAGACTTCCTCCAGGGTTGATATATTAGGACTCTCCTCACAAAACTGAAAGGCAGCAAAAGTCCTAACCAAGCACACTCCAATGCTCTATGAAAATGAGATTTGCCCTTGCTGACCTGCTCTTAGCTGAAATTCTCATTATTAGAACCACATCTTCAAATTGTGGTGTGTTTTCATAAAAATCCTAGCCCCAAACCAAAATATATTAACAGAAAATGAGACTACTTGGCCTGTTTTATAATTCAGCAGAAATATACTAGTCATTTATCCATTTAAACATTTTCTAAGAAGCTATAAGCACAGTTCAAGACTCTTAAGGTATAAAAACATAATAGAAATCAGTTTCCCTGGACCACTAGCTCAAATTGTAAAGAAAAGGGAAAATGGAAGACACTGTTCATTGCCTCAGCAATATCTACTCCCCTTTTTGATAATGACACCAAATTTCATTTGGAAAAATAAAGCGCTAACTTCAGGCAATGGGTTGTCATTGGTCTACACTGATTATGACCATCTTGTTCCCTCTTCCCAGCCTCTCTTGCAGCTAAGGATGGTTAGTTAGGTGACCCAGGTACAGGAAACAAATGGGAATAAAATCTACTAATGAAGCAGTTCTGAGAAAGCATTTGCTTTCTACAAATGGAAGCAAAATCTACTGACAGAAGTAATAGTGTGGTGCCTTTGCCTTTTCAACCTCTCCCATCTTCTTCCTATCTTGAACACATATGTGATGTCTGAAACTAAAGCAGCTATCACATGGTTTTAAGATAACGAGCATAAAAAAAAAGATAATGAGCATAAAGGAAAGGCTGAAGGAAGAACAGATACACTGGCCCTGGCATTCCCAAGCCACTCCCTGAACCAACACCAGTAACCACTTACTTCCTAACCTCTTATTATACACTACTGCAGGTGAGTTCCACCTGCAGCTAAATATATTCTTATTTATACAGGTCCTTCCACAGAATATGGAGCTATAGCAGGCAGGTCCAGATAGCAGTTTCCAGGACATGGGGATATGTTCTTGTATCTAAGTCATGGGGATGATATGAAGGATGTGAAGAGGGTACTAAAACTAAACCATTCAAACTTCATTATTTTAATTAAATAATGTAATTATCATCTAATTCAACCCAGTCCTTGGTGAATTTCCCAAGCACAGATATAAGTAGCTTACTAATAATACTAAGGGGGCACAATTCACCCAACAGCATACAGAATATGTAGTCTGCTGCCCTCAATAGCGCTGCTCAGTTTGGACAGCCACCCTTCCCAGCCCACAGCATCTTTCCTTTCCTAACATTTCTCTTCTAGCACATAGCAATTCTGTCTCAAAGGCTTCCTGTGCCTTTTTGACTCTGCAATCACCCAGCAGTTGGTAAGACCTATTAATATTTCAGTTCATTTTTCAATTGCAGGGCCATTATACTCA
This sequence comes from Vulpes vulpes, assembly GCF_048418805.1. Lineage (NCBI taxonomy): Eukaryota > Metazoa > Chordata > Mammalia > Carnivora > Canidae > Vulpes > Vulpes vulpes. The sequence goes on along the minus strand of NC_132789.1, from coordinate 15,059,378 downwards.
TTGAACACAGACCATCTATTCATCTGCCACAAACACACCCAAGTGTCTCAAAATGCCCTTCTGGTTACAAATGAGATAGTTAACAAATACCCTTCAGGACCTCAGAGAGCACCCTTCCTATGACATTCCAGGTCAATGCAAGGTCAATTTTTCCAGGACTTCTTCCACAATCCAAGGCATGACATTGTCTTTTCTTGGCATTATTAACCAGGAAAAACAAAAACAAAACACTGGGTGGAGTAAGACAGCCATTTCTTTAAACCAAAATGTGGCAATCCGCCTCACGATGACCCTCATTAGGGGTAATAATAAATGCAGCTAAAATATATGCAGTACATACTTTGTTTCAGGAATGGGGATAAATGTTTTAAATCCATTATTTAATTTTATTATTTCATTGAGATCCATATAGCTAGAGTGACCATATATTCTGGTTTACACAGGTCCACCCTGATATACACTTGCTATTCTAGCCTTATTATTAACAGCACCCATTTCACCCACAAAAGAATGATACTTTACAGTTATAAAATAAATTAAGTCGCAGGGATGTCATGTACAGCCTGGGGAATATAGTCAATAATATTGTATTAACTTTATAAGGTGACAGATGGTAACTAGACTTATGGTGGTCAGTCCACAGCGTATAGCAAATGTCAAATCACTATGTTGTACACATGAAACTGATTACTCAATAAAAGCAGCTTTTTAGACAGTAAATTATATGGCAATCTTAAGTATGGTCAGACCACCTGGGTTAAAGTCTAGTACTCTATTAAGAGCCATGTACTACTTGCCTCAGTTTCATCACATAAAATGAGACTAATAATAGAAGTATCTCTCACCATCTAAATTATTTTCATCCAAATTCAAGAACATGGGGTGCCTGGGTGGCTCAGTTAAGTGTCTGCCTTTGGCTCAGGTCATGACCCTAGGGTCCTGGGATTGTTGCCCTGCATCGGGTTCCCTGCTCTATGGGGAGCATGCTTCTTCCTCTCCCTCTGCCTGCAGCTTCCCCACGTGTGCTCTCACTCTCTTTGTCAAATAAATAAATAAAAATCTTTTAAAAATTTAATTTAATTTAAAAATCCAAATTCAAGAGCATACAACATAGTAAAATATATCAGTAGGAATTATAGGATTGTGTGTGTGTGTGTGTGTGTGTGTGTGTGTGTGTGTGTGTTTGGGAAACATATATTTAAGGTACATATAAGCTTAGTAGACCATTGACATTTAGTAAGTGTTCCACAGTGTGGTAGCTGTTTACTCCTGTTTCTCCATCTGTAAAATGGCAATAACATCTTATGTTTCTGGCACATATCTGGCATTTGGTGAATGGTTCATATTATTATCTTAATCTTGGTCAATAGCTCCCTCTGAGATGGAAGGCATAAAGTGATCTAGAGATACACAGAATCATTAAGGGTTTGCTTAACAGGCCTCTTCCATCCTGCCATCTTCCTTTGGAAGGAAGCATCAATTCTGGCACATGACATCTGTCCTATGTATGCAGTGCAGGGCCAGAATGTGAGATGACTCAAAGCCCACCTGCCACAGGTTGATGGATGGCAAGCCAGTGAACTGCTGAGACTGGCTCAAACTCCCATCTGCCGCATGCCAGGAAAGAAGCTAGGGCTTCTAGCACAATCATTGATGTCTGTCCAGGTATCTGATATTTTAGTTAAATTTAGACTGGCAATCAATAGAGACCTCTCCGGAGGCCTCATTTTCACAGGTTCTTACTCACCTCACCAGCGTGTCATTTTGCAGTGGTGAAACCTGCATTCAGGGCTGCTGCCTCTGTTCTTAAGCAATTGTCTGAAGTTCCCCAGTCCTATCTCCACTTTCCTCCATATCTTAAATCACTTCATCTTGCAACAAGGAAACCATGTGACTGATGGCCACTCTCCTCTAGGTAAATTTACAGATTATCAAATCGCACAATCATGGAAAATCTACATAGAGCCAGATTGCTTTCAAAGTCTCTAGTCTGATGCACTCAATTTACAGATCAAGAAACTGAGATTCAACTAAGAGAAGAGACTTGCCCAATGTAATATACAAATTATTTTAGCATTAGAAATAGGTTGGGGGCAGGACACTGGAGTCAGATTGCCTGGCTTCAGATTTTATCTCCACCATATTCAAGTTACTTATCTCTCTGTGACTCAGTTTTCTCAGCTATAAGATGAGACTAATCATAGCACCTACCTCCTTTATTGTGGTGAAGATTAAATGAGACATAAATCCCTTAGCACAGCTTCCTCGGGCTTAAAATTAGCATTAGATCACATTGCTTTTTATTATTTTTAATATTGATGGAGCTGGTACAGGATTCCACATCTCTTAGTAAGAAAAACTGAACTTGTCAGATTTTGGGTGCATCCTCATAAAAAGGAATTTTTTTAAGGTTTTAGATTTTTAAATGTTTTTCCTTTATAGTATTTAATGTTCCCAAGGTTAATAAACTTGACTAGTATTTCTTAAACTGCATTCCTCAAATGACTAGTCTTCTTCAAAGCTAGGAATTCCTTGAAATCCCTAGTTTGGTGGTCAGACAAGTTTAAGAAATACTGGACCTTTGGCTTCCTCCTCCCCTGCAGATTAAGAATGCACACGAACATATTAAAGATCTAGGAAGTCCTGCAGGAAAGAGGTTCCAATGTTGTTATTTAAGCTGTTACTTCCCAAATATACTTGACCATAAAATCCTTTTGAATATCCCCACTGACACCGGTTATCACACAAACACAAATTGAGAAATTTTGAATTAGATCAAAGCTTCTTGTCTCCCACTCAAAATCAGAAGCCAAGCCACATCACCTGACATTCCACAGCTTCCTAACCTGAACAAAATCTTCCTAGCAAATAACCTATACTTGACACCTACTCCTGAGTCCAAGACTCCCCACAAGGCATAAAGTCGCTGCAATCATGTTTGTAGAACTTTGCCACCCCACCCTTAACCACAGCTGATTGGCCCAGAGGTGGACATCTGACTGAGGATGAACCAATAAGACCCTCTCCATATAGAGTCTAGTGTAAGGAGGTGTCCCGGCCCTTAGGTTAAAGACTCCTTTACAGACCAAACTCCTACTGCTAGAGATCCAGCTGCTATTCTACTGATAGTTTCTTTGCCGACTCTCCTCATATAGTGGTAGGGATAATGAGTAGCATCTCCAGCCCACATTCTATTCTTCCTTCTCCACAATTAACTGAGTTTGGTTGGCCCTGACTGGCCCTACATAGGTCACTGACTCATCCTGAACCAATCACAAGGGATGTGGGCTTCTGATTGGCTGGACCTGAATCACATGACCATTTCTGGAGCTAAGATTGACAAAATTCATCTGATACTCACAGGTGGGAGAATATGGGAGGAGTAGTTTCCCACAGGAAAACTAAGGTTCTGTGACCAAAAGAGGAGGGACTAGATGGTGAGCAGATAAAATAAAGATGTTCACGATACCCAGGGCCACATTATGAGTTTTATGGATTTCAGGCACTTTTAACTTTAGAATCCCTTCCTCCATAAAAATATATAGATTTATATTTTATGACTATCTCGGTATAAAGACAAATAAATGCTGGCTAGATTATATTCATGGTTTTTTTTTTCTGATTTTAAAAAGAAATTAAAATATTTTGGCGCATCTGGGTGGTTCAGTAGGTTAAGGGTCTGCCATTGGCTCTGGTCAAGATCTCAGGGTCCTGGGATCAAGCCCCACATTGGGCTTTCTGCTCAGCAGAGAGTCTGCTTCTCCCCTCCATTCTCCCTTTGTGCTCTTGCTCTCTCTCTCTCTCTCTCTCTCTCTCTCTCAAATAAATAAATGAAATCTTTTTAAAAGAGAAATTAAAACATTTGTGTAGACTCTACACACTGCACCTACTGTGCCAATGGATTAATGAGCCCTGACTGCACCTGCTCTCAGATGAAACCCTTTTCAGCAGAAACTTGTGCCCACTGATGAGCAAGTATTCTTATGCCTGCCTTCCACACCACCCTCCAAGCTCAACCTGAGAGCTCCTGAGTAGAGGCAGCCAATTTTCCTGAAGAGCCAACCTGGAGAAAAGAGAAGCCAAGAAAATTATGGGCTTCTTAATCAGTATAATCTCCCTGCTAAAAGGCTTATCTGCCAGAGCACCTTAATCTGCTTCCAAAGTTCACATTCATTAACTGCCCAGTCTTGGAAAGGTGCTGATAGGCTCCTTCACAAATCTCTCACTTGCCATAACTGACATTATATTCATGGCTATTATTTTTAGGATTATGTGAAGTCAGTGACCTTCTACTTTCTTCCACCACAGTTTGAAGAAAGATGAACTAAGAGAATATTTTCATGGAGAGGAAACCAAAGAACAGAACAAGGTAAAAAGAAGCCCTAAGTACTTTGGAACCAGAAGTCCTGAAAGGGACTTTCTGAGGTTAATTGGAGTATTTCTTGTCCCTAACTAATTTACCCTAAAGAATTCTGAGCAGCATGGTGTGGTGCATGCATTTCCATCTGTCATTCACTTTCTCAATGTTGGTGGGTTTTTGCCATACTTGTGTATCAACTATAGTATTATTAAATCTTTGTTTAAACCAACTCACTTTTCCCCCACATAACCTCATTCTAAACAATACCATGCAGGAGATCAAAAGTTTGATGAACCACTTATATTTTTCCTGATACATTTAATTAAATGTTAAGTATTCAAATAAAAACTATTCGTAGATGTACCTCCTAAAACCTTCATGAATACCCCCAATGACATGCACACTGTGGGTAGGATACCTGCCACTAATTAGCTGTGTGCCTTTAGCAAGTCACTTACCCTTTCTGATCTTCAGTGTCTGGGCCCAGCTGACCTCTAGAGGTCTATGATTCTGCAGTTCCAGAGAGGGAGTTAGGCAGTTGAATTCTGTGTGATTGTGTTCCACTTTCCACCCTCCCCTTAACCTTACCATCTTTTAATTTTCTGAATAGTAATTTTTAAATGAGGAAAAGCCTATATAAGCTTTAAAAATAAAATACATCTTATTTATAAAAAAAATATATATTCTAAATCCACTGGATTTTTTTTCCCTTCAGATGTCTGTCCATCAAGTGCCTTCAAAATTTCAGAGGTTTTGTACATGCTTTTCTCTCTGGAAACAATCCTCTTCCTATAAGCTTTTGTATCTACTCATCCCTCATATCTCAGCTCAAGTGTTCCTTGCTCAGGGGAGCCTTTCCAACCTATTACCATCATTTCCACTATAAGTCACATTCCTCCTATTAAATGCCTCCATATTATTGTTTCTCCAGATATAATTTTATTTAAATTTGGGGGGTCATTTCATTAATGTCTGACCTCCTCTCTAGACTATACATTTCATGAGGGTAGGAAGAGTGTTTGATTTCCTTGCCACTGTGTTTCCAGAAATTTCTTTAAAAAAAAAAAAGATTTTATTTATTTATTCATGAAAGACACACACAGAGAGAGAGAGAGAGAGAGAGAGAGAGAGAGAGAGAGGCAGAGACACAGGCAGGAGGAGAAATAGGCTCCATGCAGGGAGCCCGACGTGAGACGTGAGACTTGATCCCGGGTCTCCAGGATCAGGCCGTGGGCTGAAGGCGGTGCTAAACTGCTGAGCCACCCCAGCTGCCCTATTTCCAGAAATTTCTATAGCGACTGGCACACAGTGGGTGCCCAGTTGAACAAATGACATTTCCAAGAGGAGGTGGTTTTGAAATTTCATAGCAACTAACATTTCTTTTGGTAACTTGTTCTAGGGTGCCTCAACCTCTTCAGTCACAAAATCATCCCTAATGTCTAGCCTAAGTTCCTCCTCACTCTTGGCAGAGAAAACATTTTACAAATGGAGTTATACCTGAATGCAGTAATCTTTTGAGGACCAAGGAGACAAATTACAAGCTACTTCTCTGATGGAGCCCTGGGAATTTCCTCCCACTCCCCAGCCAAAGCAAAATCCAAATGTTCTTGATGTGTGTTAATTGCGAATGAAGCCTACTGTTACCTGGTTCAACGCAATTATCTACAAAGCTGGTCAGAAATGTTCAGATGGAGGTGGTTTAAGAACAAAGACGAAGGGAGAACATTATTTGAGCAGCAAGTAGGCAAGCAAAATCCATCATGGTTAATTATTTGCTCTTAATTGTCAGGAAATGAAGGATGGATGGAAGAGGGTTTAAATGGAATAATACTAAAAGTGTTCTTCTACCCAAATGCTGTAGCCAAATTTGCAAGTGAGACTTTTCATAATCCACGGGTTGTTAATTATCTAAACACGGGTCCCTTGGAGCTGCCTGAGTGAAGATTAATTAGTTTTTGAAATAATAGCTAAATTGATGCGGGGAAGGCGTTCAGACTCCAAAATAATGGCTGAAAATTAGCCATCCTATTTCTTCATTTCTCTTTGCTGGGTTCCTGGAGGACATTTATCTCTGTTGCTTTTGCAGAGAGTGCTCATTAATCAAACAGGCAGATGGGCCTTCCCAAATTTGTGACGTGGGATGAAAAAGCAGCCCCACAAAGTGCACAGGAAAAGAAAAGCTGATGATTTTCTGTACAGACTTCCTTCCAAACTCAGTCATGGCTAGACACTTCCTTGTCAATATAAGCAAGACAAGGCATAAACTTCAAAACTCAATTCTTTTCTCCTGGACTGGAAAATGGGTCTGTGGGTAGAAGAAGGTTTTCATGGTCCCAAATGTCCAATCCAAAGACTGAACTTCTAACTCAGAGAAGGACTTAGTTTCATATAGTCTTTTTTTTTTAATCTATATAATTAAAATTAAGAGGTTTTTTTCCTATTTACTTACCACATTATATGAAAAAAAAAAGCAGAGCAGGTTTTCACTAAATTTGGGAAGTATGTTTAGGTTGATCAACTAAAAAACAGAAATTAGTTAGATGTGCCTGGGTGGTGCAGTCAGTTGAGCATCTGACCTCAGGGTGGTGAGATCAAGCCCCGTGTTGGGCTCCGAACTCAGCATGGAGTCTGCTTAAGTTTCGCTCTCTCCCCCTCTCTCTGCCCTTTCCCCCACCACACATTCTCTCTCTTTCTCTAAATAAATAAATCTTTTTTAAAAATTGAGATTATGTGAGGTTGATGAATTTACATATAAGCAGTTGTCTGACTTTAGGTTCCCCCAAAATCAGATGGTGGACCTGGATGCAGGTAGTTTAAATGGGAGATGAACCCAGGAAGCACAAGTGAGGAAGTGTGAAATGTGAGCCAGAGAAGGGTAAGAGCTAACAAAGCATGCTGATGAACTGAATACCACCATGGGCAACAAGGACTCATTCTCTTTAGAAGTCTCATGAGGGGTGCCGGGGTGGCTCAGTTGGTTAAGTGTCTGACTTTGGCTCAGGTCGTGATCTCAAGGTCCTGGGATTGAGCCCCATGTCTGGCTTCCCACTCAGTGGGCAGTCTGCTTCTCCCTCTCCCTCTGCCATTCCCCCTGCTCATGCGCTCTCTCTCTCAAATAAGTAAATAAAATCTTTAATAGAAAAAAAGAGGGACACCTGTGTGGGTCAGCGGTTGAGTGCCTGCCTTTGGCCCAGGGCATGATCTTGGAGTCCCAGGATCGAGTCCCACATCAGGCTCCCTGCATGGAGCCAGCTTCTCTCTCTGCCTCTCTCTGTGTGTCTCTCATGAATAAATAAATAAAATCTTTAAAAAAAAAAGTCATATGAAAAATCATGTGAAACACAGCTCTACATGGTCTCTCTGGAGGATGAGGAGGATGGACTATTCAATGATTATCATGCCCCAGTATACTGTTGAGGGTTTCACCTACGGCATTAAGATCTAACACCATTCTCCCTGGTACCAAGGAAACCCAAGGGCAGAAGATGGAGATGCAGGTGGAAACTGTCCATTGCTGCATATGAGTCCAGATGGATTGAGGGGGATAAGTAGTGGGGCATCAGGAGTCATTGCAGTAGCCTTGCCCCAGAGTAGGTGACACTGGAGTGCAAGAAGTTAGTGACTATCCAAATATGCTATATTACAAAACTGTGGACAGAGAAAACATACAGTGGTTTCAAAGATGAGCCCCTAAATGAAAGTCTTAAGTGTAGATACTACAAAACACAGCATTATAGCTTCCCACAGGGGCAACTCTACATACTTTAGTGTACTTTAGAGAAGATGCAGAGAGGTTTATTTATGTACAAATGCTGAGAGATTCCAACAACCAAGTCTAGGGGGAAATAGTTGATACAAAGTTTGTGTTGATATCCAAAGAAATATCCCCCGTCCTTACTCATTTTCTTCCAAAACCACTGGGGTTTCATGTCTTTTCCCTTCTGCCCTGGAACTCAGACTGAACCAACTTTATTTACCCAGCTTATTAGCAAGATCTAGTATTGTCTTGGGTTTGGTTCTCCCAGAAAAAGCCAGAAGGACAATTATTCAAGGAATCTGAGAAGTGATCCCAGGAAAGTTGGTGTCACTGGTTGAGTTCCCCAGAAAGTGGACTTGGTGAAGGAGTTAGCATGTAGGATGTTTATTAAAGAATGCCCTTAAAATCAACACCTATAAAAGTAAGGGGAAAGAATCAGGGATGGAAAGCAGGGGGAGATGAGCCAGCATGCAGGCCCAGTCATACCTGACCCGACATTACAGAGAGCTCTGAAACTCAAATGACCCTGTAAGTAGTTCAAAACTTGGCTAGGATTGCTAAGCCTTATAACCATACACACACAAGTTGTTAGGTGTGGGCTTCCCCGAGAATGAGATTTGTCTTTGGGCAAGGCATTTGTCTGCAGCTAGATGATCCCTAGAGGGCTGACAGTTGAAAATCATCTGCCGACAGCACTCCCAGCATCTGGGGCAACAAGTCATTCAATGAAGGGACATCTGCATGTTGTATCCCACTGTACAGTAGGGGGTGGAGTAAGTGAGACAATGAAAGGAAGGAAGTTAATAAACAGTATGTTATTGGAGAGGTTACCACTGAGCAATCAGATTATCCCACCTAGGGTGACAAGGGAGCTCAGGTATTTCTCTACCAACCCATGTCAGTCATGGGTTGAGAGCTAATCCTGTGGACCATTAACGTCCTGGACACAGACTCATGGGGTTCCAGTTACCAGAGAGAGCCATCAAGCAGAGTCACTATGAAGCCCCCTAGGAGCCTTGAGCTGAGTATGTATAAAGTGGTGCCACAGGTATATGAGCAGGCACCAAGATTATCTGCCAAAGTACCAAATTGTTAACCAAGAGCAATCCAAAGAGGGTTTTTCTATCACAAAAAAGCTCTGACTCCTCTTCTCAACTGCCCAATTATCACAGAATCATCCTTTTGCCAAACTGCAATTAGAGTGATCTCCTTAAAGTAAAAAATCAAATATGTCACTCCCTCTGCTTAAAAGCCCATCCTGCCTCCCTCTCTGTTACAAGAAAAAATCCAAATTTCTCATTCTGGCTTAAAAGGTCCACCTCTAAAGCATGACCTTACCTCACTTTATCTTCCACGACCTCCCCAATTAAACTACACTTATTTATGTCCCTCAAATTCATCATGTTCTCTTCCTTTCAGGCCTTTGCATGTGGTGTTTCCCTTGCTTTTAATATTCTTCTTCATTTTTCTCCACTCCTGTAGCTCAGGTCTGAGCTTCAGGTCTCAGTCTGGTGGTGCTTCCTCCAGGAAGCCTTCCTTCCACCACAAAGTGGGTAGATGCTCCCTCCTTACCATCCCCTAGCATGCTGAATTTCTCCATTGGTAGTGTTTTATATACTGCTTTGTATTTTTTGGTTGATGGATCTGTTTCCCTCACTAGGCTAAGCTTTGTAAGGGTGGAGACCATGATTTGCTCATTGCTCAATATGCTGTCAGTACCCAGCACAAACGCATGGGACAAGGCAGTTACTCAATAAATTGTGGGGGAATAAATGTGGAGACAAATTTACCCCAAATCCACAATGTATGATGCTCTATATCTTTTCCAATGTGGTCCAGCTCCAACAACAACTTTTTTGTTTGTTTGTTTGTTTTAATTTTTTTGAGAGAGCATGAGGAGGGAGAAGAGTAGAGGGAGGGTTAGAGAAAGAGAATCTTAAGCAGGCTTCACACTCAGCATGGAGCATGACATGGGGCTTGATCTCACAACCCTGAGATAATGACTTGAGCCAAAATCAAGAGGTGGACACTTAACTGAGAAACCCAGGCACTCCCCAGTAATCACTTTGAAGCAATACAGACAACCTCTTCACCAAGGAAATCTTTGCTGTCTTATCTACTCTTTTGTCGATGGGATGATGACTTTTCATGCCTCAGTGTTGTGAGAAAACTGACATTTAGCATCAGAAGAAGAAGGACTCAATGATTCAAGTAAGGAAAGGCTTTTAAAACTTCCAATAATGAAGTGTGGTGTGCGAAGGAATAGAAGTTCCTGCAAACAAGAATGGTTTGGTTAATCAACAGGAGAAATATGGATTTAATGAGGACTCTTCTGTGGCTGAGGTACAGACCTAATCTTTTACAACTGCCCTCAGTAAGAAAAAAGCAGATGATAAATCAGAAATCCAGAATCATTTCCAAGCTGCAAATATCCAGTCCCCACACTAATTGAGCTCCAGAAATGACACTGGAGTTTTGGAATCTAAATACATCTAGATGTCGGGCAGCCCAGGTGGCTCAGCGGTTTAGCGCCACCTTCAGCCCAGGGTGTGATCCTGGAGACCTGGGATCGAGTCCCATGTCAGGCTCCCTGCAAGGAGCCTCCTTCTCCCTCTGCCTGTGTCTCTGCCTCTTTCTCTCTCTCCATGTCTCTCATGAATGAATAAATAAAATCAAAAATAAATAAATAAATAAATAAATAAATAAATAAATAAATAAATCTAGATGTCCAAGCATTCAATAATCCCCAGGGAAGGTTCCTGGCCTGAGCTTGAGTCCTGGCCTCCCGAGTCACCCTCTTGCTCTCCGAACAGCATGAGCTTCACCAACTGCTCCACCTTCTCTTCCAACTACCGGTCCCTGGGCTCCATGCAGTCACCCAGTCACCAGGACCGGCCGATCAGCAGCAGCGCGGCCAGCGTGTATGCAGGCATGGGGAGCTCGGGCTCTGGATCTCTGGATCTCTGGATCCCACTCCACCAGCTTCCGGGGCAGCTGGGGGTCCAGGGGCCCAGCCGCGGGATGACCGGGGGTCTGGCGAGCATAGAGCACATCCAGGGCGAGAAGGAGACTATGCAAGACCTGAATGACCACCTGGCCTCCTACCTGGAGAAGGTGAGGAGCCTGGAGGCTGATAATCAGAGAGTAGAGATGAAAATCCGGGAACACCTGGAGAAGAAGGGACCCTAGGTCAAAGACTGGGGGCATTACTTCAAGACCATCGAGGACCTGAGGGCTCAGATCTTTGCAAGTGCTGTGGACAATGCCTGCATCGTTCTGCAGATTGGCAATGCCCGGCTTGCTGCTGACGACTTCTAAGTCAAGTATGAGACGGAGCTGGCCATGCGCCAGTCTGTGGAGAGTGACATCCATGGGCTCTGCAAGGTCATTGATGATACCAATGTCACTTGGCTGCAGCTAGAGACAGAGATTGAGGCTCTCAAGGAGGAGCTGCTCTTCATGAAGAAGAACCATGAGGAGGAAGTAAAGGGTCTACAAAACCAAACTGCCAACTCTGGGTTGACAGTGGAGTTGGATATGCCCCCAAATCTCAGGACCTGAGCAAGATCATGGCAGATACCCAGGTCCAGTATGACAAGCTGGCTCAGAAGAACTAGGAGGAGCTGGACAATTACTGGTCCCAGAAGATCAAGGAGAACACCACAGTGGTCACCACACAGACCCCTGAGATAGGAGAAGCTGAGATTACCCTCATGGAGCTGAGATGTACTGCCCAGTCCTTGGAGATCAGCCTGGACTCAATGAGAAACCTGAAGGCCAGCTTGGAGAACAGGCTGAGGGAGGTCAAGACCCACTACACGATGCAGATGGAGCAGCTCAACAGGGTCCTGATGCACCTGGAGTCAGAGCTGTCCCAAATCCAGGCAGAGGGGCAGCATCAGGCCCAGGAGTATGAGGCCCTGCTGAATGTCAAGGTCAAGCTAGAGGCTGAGATTGCCACCTACCATCGCCTATTGGAAGACAGGGAGGACTTCAGTGTTACTGATGCCCTGGACAACAGCAACTCCTTGCAGACCATCCAGAAGACCACCACCCACAAGATTGTGGACAGCAAGGTGGTGTCTGACACCAATGACACCAAAATTCTGAAGTGTTGAGGCACCAAAACAGGCCAATAAAATGTTCAGAGGTCAAATAATCATCATCACCATTATCATCATCATCATCATCATCATCATCATCATCATCATCATCCCCAGGGAAGCTAATCGAGTTAGCTGGGGCCCAGCAGAAATGGCCTGAAAGAAATTGGACAGAACCTAAAGGAAATCCATCTGTAGGCCAGAAATGGAACTGAAACTGGAAAATAAGGAATTGGTACTACAATTCTGACAATGGATGCTTCTTCTTCCAATAGATAATAAACTCCATGAAGACAGGAATTCTATCCATCCTCTTATAGATGCCCATCCTTTTATAGAGTCTAGCATAGCACCAGATATGTAGCAAATCTTCATCACATATTTGTTGAAAGAGGGAATGAATAAATAATGAAATGCTCTAACACTTTCTCTTAAAATCTTGCAACATCATATTGCTGACAATTTCTCCAGTTGTATGTCTCTCCATTCTCCACAATGCAAATGAGTCTCTAGCCAAGGCAAAAATGTGGAGGACCTGAAGCTCTCATCCATTGATGGTAGAAATATAAATTTGTACAAGTGCTTTGAAAAACTATTTGGTGATGTCCACTAACATTGAATGCATACTACATGACAACCTAAAAATCCCATTCCTAGGTATATGCTCAGTAGAAATATGCACATATATTCACTAAAAGACATACATTAAAGGTTCATAGCATCACTATTCACAATGGCCCCAAACTGGAACCTCTTGAGATGCCCATCAATGCTAGAATGGATAGAATGAATAAATATGTTGGGGTATGATCACACAATGGAGTGTGGTAATGAGAATGAAGAAACTATAGACAGCAATGTGGATGAATATGGTAAATACAGTGCTGAGTGAAATAAACCAGACACAAGGATACTAGTGTATGATTCAATCTATATAAAATTCAAAAACAAGCAAAATAATGTATTCGGTTAGAATACAGGAAGTAGATAACCTTGGGGATGATAGTGATCAAAAGGGGTTATGGTGGATATTGACAAGCGCTTGCAATAATCCATCTCTTGATCTAGGTTCTGGTTACACAGATAAGTTCAGATCACAAACATTCATTGCACTGCATGTTCTTATGATTTGTGATTTTGCTATATGTAGGTTATATTTAAATTTTTAATTTTAATTAAAAATAATTCAAATAAATAAACAAACAAACAATTCTAGCCAATGACTTGCAAACCCAAATACCTGTGTATTTAATGTATGTGAGAGACATGGGTCATAGGGCCAGCTATGAGCATAGTAAGGAAATGGTAAGGACTAAGTGAATAGGGAGTCAAGCCCCTCTAAATACACTTAAATTCAGATTTTGAAAAATCTGTGCTCACTCAACCAAACATGACCAGTGGCCCAGTTCAGCCCATGGTGTGACCAATTATTAGTCTTTTCAGGTCTGCCCATGCTCAACCACCCACAGTCTGTAGATACACCTGACAACCTGCCTCTAAGCCTTTGCCCCCACCCTGTCTTCTGCCACCTTCTCCCATAGCAATGCCTTCATCATTGTCGAAGATCTAGCTCAAATGTTTACCTGGTGGAAAGCCTTGCTGACCCCTCCTCTCTCAAGCACTAACAATCACTTTCACCTTTGTGCTGCCATAAAATTATGGTCACCCCACAGAGTATAAGCTCCAAGAGGCCCGGATTTGTCTTGTTCCCAGCTTTACTGCCAGCACCTAGGACAGCACCCTGAACATGGGAAATGTCCAATATAGATGTTGAAATATAGCTGGGGAAAAATATTTACTATAGCTCTGTAACTATGCTCTTTATCCAGAAGGGTGTGGTTACAAAGCTCATAAACAAACATGCATAGCCTGTCAGTCCCCTATATCAAATCCAGAAGACTATAAACAGTTCCTTATTGGGATTTGGGTGGTATATTCCAATCCCTATAGACTCCAAAGAGGATAAAGATTTTGAAACTTTTCCCCTGTTCTGTTATAACACTCTGCCAATGCCAACAAGTCAATTTCTTCCCCCTCAGGAATTATACCCCATGAGGAATTATCCATTTGGAAGCCTCCTCCACTCGGACTCTCATTCTCTACCTCCTCTTTCTCCCAGACCCTTAGCTTATTCAAGCCATTGCTCAATCTTCTTATGCTTAGTTTCTAGTGCAATTTTTCAGCCACTTGAATCCTCCTTTTGTTTAATGATTGGGTTGGAGATTGTGGCATGAAGAAGGAGCCCAGATCCTTTAAGGAGAAGAGGAAGTGTACTCAGCCTGGCTTCCCTCACCGTGGATTATCAAAAAGTAATCAGACTTATACTGCCAAGATTAAAATCTTCCACTACCTCATCCTCTAGTTATTATTATGCTTAAAATTATCTATCTCCTTGGTATTTACCACAGAAAGATGGGAGTGGAGGGAGAAAAATATGTTCCCTCCACTCTGCTGTCATAATAACCATCACACTGTATTTTGGCTAGATGTATATAATCTGCTTCCTTTAGGAGACTAAGCTCCCTGAGGGCGTGAACTATGTTTTATTTTTCTATACATCCTCAGGGCACTCACAGAGGGATGGAAGTGGGTGCCATATGGTGATATGCTCCATTGGGTAGCAGTTGAAAGAAAAGCTGCTGCCACTGGCGAAAAAGGAGCATTTTAAACCAAATTCATGTTTGCCTCCAACAGATTGCATCTGTCCAAAGTTCTGTACTTATGCTACAGAAGACAAAAGGCATCAAGTGGGAGTTTGGGCAACTGAAAGCTTGGCCATTCAGAATGATGCGTCTACATATAGCTCTCTCTACTGGAAGCTTCGGGTGCCTGCCTTGACTTCAGTGTTCAGAATACTGCATGCAGGGTAGAGGATTTAAGATGCTATAAATACATTCTCTAGACTGTAAGAGCATTCACTGGCACCATAAGGTGCCAGGACCATACACATGGTGGAGATGGGGTGAGGGAGATTCTTGTTTAATTAAAAATAACTTTTTTCTTAATATAAGCATCATATATGTGAATTGTGGAAGATTTCAAAAGTACAGGGAAGCATAATTTTTTAAATACATGTGATACAAGTACCTAGGAATAAACATCATAATTCCTTCCAGGCTTTTATATACCAATGCTGGCACCGGTCTCAGAGAGTGCTTGGCTCTATCTTCATGTGAATTCAACTCTGCTACACATGGTTTCTGCCAGGTGTAATCCTTTCCTCTGTGCCTCATCTATGCCCACTGCCATGTCCAGTTCCCTCCAGCATGGTAACTCTCATCTCTGGTGAACACTATGCATCCTTTGCAGCTCATTCTCCATTCTATGTCACATGTGCAATTATGACATAAACTCTGTGCCCTGCTCCTCTCTTCCCTCTGGACTATCAAAAGCCTATTTGCAAACCAAAAAAAAAAAAGTGTGATTATGTTCCTCCTATATCCACCCTAATTCCTGTCAAAGCGAGATAGATGCCTTGGACTAATTAAAAAAGCATACATACTAGGAAAATGAGAAAATACTATACACACACACACCCCAACATTTCTGCATTTCATCAAATCCAAGATGCTAGAAATTATAAGACACCATTTTTAAAAATCTTATTGAAGCATAGCAAACAGAGAGAAAAGTGTATAGACGCAAATGCATAGCTCAATGGATAATCACAAAGCAAACACCTGTGTGACCACCAGCTGGGTCAAGAAACAGGATGATGCCAGCCTTTCAGAAGTCCTCCCCTCACCCCCGCCCCCACACTGTTATGTTCCCTGTATCCTCTCAAAGGTAACAACTGCCTTGACCAATAACACTATATCTTGGTTTTGCCTGGTTTTTTTGAACTTTATGTAAGTAGTATCATACATTATATATTCTTTTGTTTATGACTTCTATCATTCAACATTATATTTGCGAGACTCATCCTTGACTCACCACTATTTTATGTAGCCCTAAGAAAGAAAAAACACTACCAATTAAACTAGGGCACAAAGCTTTCTTATCACTTAAAATTTTTATTTCATACCTACTTAAAGAACTATTTCAGATTTATTTGTTCAGACTTTTATCACATATTATTCTTATGCATTCATAAAAAAGGGAAAATATAAGCAAAAGATATTGGTAGGGTGTTCCTAAAATTCCTATGTGTTCAGAATCCAATTCTTCTGGGGGCACCTGGGTGGCTGAGTTGGTTAAGTGTCCAATTCTTGGTTTTGGCTCAGGTCATGATCTCAGGGTCCTGGGATTGAGCCCCACATCAAGCCCCCAATTGGCTTCATGCTCAGTAGGGAGTTTGCTTGAGGATTTTCTCCCTCTCTCCCTGCCCCTGCCTCTGTGCTTGCTCATACTCTCTCTCTCTCAAATAAATAAATCTTTAAAAAAAAAAAAGAATCCAGTTCTTCTGAATCACTTTTGACTAACAATCAAAAATGTCCATTTCTTTTTTCACACAATGACATTCATCATACTATTGCATTGGTGATTTGTTTTTTCTTCAGAGTATACCACTATGGTATCCAGAGTTTTCTCCAAGCTGATGACCCCAGGCTGAAGAGTTGGATGCTGGAAGTTTCTTAACAGAAGCAGCAATAGAAGGTTTTTAGACAATAACCAGAATTCACAGTCCTTCCTTCAATGGTCCTTAATGGTTGGGTGACTAAAAGCATTCTGGAGCCAAGTGATCCATTTAGGCCACCAGGAATATGAGCCTAGTGTGCAAATACTCAAGACAATGACAACCACATAAAAATGGCTGTCCAGCTGGCAGGGATTGTAAGATGCCACTGATGCCTAGATGCATACAATTTCTGAGCTGACACAGTGCTATTTAATGTGTATTTTAGAAACAGCAAAATGCAACAATATTTTAATGTATTTATCTTGCTTTTTCATACAGTAAAAATGGTCATGTGGTAGGACTATACTTTCTTAAGACTAGGAGGAGAAAAGCATACAACCAGAGAGGAACAATTCAAAATATAAAGAAAATATTTTGGTGGAAAAAAAAAACTGAGAAGCTTATTCCAGTTTAAATATAAAATGAAGTATAAGATGGATTGGGCTGAATTTATTTAAATTTTCACTAAAGAAATTATTTGATGCTTATGTTTTATTTCTCAAATGATTTCACAGTAGCTAGGTTCACCATCACACAGAATACCACCACCATCTTCCACCCAACTTCCCAAGCCATAAACTTAAGAGATATCTCCCTTGCTCATGACCCTTACAACCAATCTGTGTCTAAATGGCATCTCTCTACTCGCCTGAAAATCTCTCTGATCTGCCTACCCCCCTTCCCTTCATCACAAGCATTCCAGCTCAAACTACCATGACCACTCACTTTGATGACTATAAATGTATCCTTACAGGTCTATCCCAGTCTCTTCTAGGCCCATGACCATCCATCTTCCACCTAGCTAAGAAAGGATCCTTCTCAAATGTAAGTCTAGTCAGGCCATCCCATCACTCTAACAAATAATGTCCTTACCATAGCTCCTAAGTTCCTGTGTTTTCTGGTGGGGAAATACTATATAGAGCCATCCTGAATGACTATAGGGCACATGATTCTCTAGATTCTGATCTACTGTGCTGCAGAGACGTGCCCTATACAATCTATCTAACCACACACAGCAGCCATCATCTTCTCAACCTCTCCAGCCTCATTTGTACCACATTACCTTTGCTCCCCACATTGGACCCACATGGACCTTCTTTTAGCCCCCAAACATGCCAAATTCCTTCCCAACCTTGTCTATGCTATTCTTTCAGGCACACTTACCCTCAATTCTCACTCAAGTAATAATACCTACTAATCTCCCATGTCTGTTTGAATAATACTTCCTCAAGAAAGCCTTCCCTGACTATCCAGGCTTTCTGTACAACCTGTCATAGACTTGGTTAAAACTGGAACAGATACTTTTTCATGTGCTTTATGACTGAAAAATCTGTATTCTCACCTGGCATATAAACTGCCCAAGAGAACAAACTGTCTCCTCATTAATATATTCCCAATGCCCAACATAATACCAGGCACAGAGAGGGTGTTCAGTAAGTAGGGGATAAATGAATGGGTAGAAGGATGGATGCAGGAAGGATGGATAGATAGACAACTGAATTAAAAAATGGAATGGATCCCTTTAACACAAGCAGAAGCAGCATTACTCCATTGATTTGGTATCTTCACATTCTTCTCTCCCTCCTCTTCCTAACCTGTCACCTACTTCATTTGGTCTGAGAACCAGGACCCTCCAGTGGGTACAAAATTACCTTTAATCTAGGATAATCAAACGCAGTGCATAAAACACAAGATAACCTAGGGTAACAAAATGCAGTAAATAAAACACAAAAATAAAACCACATTGCTCAATGGTTAAGCATCTGCCTTTGGCTCAGGTCCTGATCCTGGGGATCTGGGATCGAGTCCTGCATCAGGCTCCCCACAGGGAGCCTGCTTCTCTCCTTCTTCCTGTGTCTCTGCCTCTCTCTGTGAGTCTCTCACAAATAAATAAATAAAATCTTTAAAAAAAAGATATACAGTTACATATGAAATCAGATAAGCAATGAAATTTTTTAGTATGTCAAAATGAACAATAACAATTTCATTTTGGCATACTTATTCTAAAAAAAAATCACTGTCAATTTGAAATTCAAATTTAACTGGGAATCTTGTGCTTTATCTCGTAAGCATACTTCAACCTCTTCAAACCTGGGTCTATTTGTCCCAGCCCCAGCCCCTGCCTTTTGCTCACCTTTCTATCACTGGTGGCTGACATCTGTGGACTACATTTCCCAGGGACCATTGCTAGCTGGCTTCTAGGACTGGCCAGTGAAAGGCCCAGGTAAGATAGTGGTGGGGGACAGTAAGAGAGGAGTCAATCTTTCCCCCTCTTCTTATCAGCCTCAGGCAGCATCTCTAGTAGCAGACATGTCACTTCTGTAAGTCCAGCTCCTGTTAAAAGGCTCTCTGTGGTTCCAGATTCCATAGGGTGACCTCGGCTCCTGTTCACACCATCCTATCTTTGTCCCTTGGGCCTGAGCCAGAGGAGCTTCCTGCAATTGCCAATCACTGAGTTACCTCACCATTTCACTTTCTTAAGCTTCTCTGTTCTTTGCTCATCTGTGTAATCTATTCCCCACATTAAACTCCTTTGGTACCAAAACCTCAGAAGGTTTCTGTTCTCCTGTTTTGAACTCTGACTCATACACCTAAGTCTCTAACTTCTTGCATGGCCTGCTGACCTGGTTGTTGAGCATAACTCTTCCTCCAAGATTGTAAGCCAAGGGTACCATCTACAGTCCATCCTCAATTTCAATGCTTCCCTTTGTCTACTTTTGGGGAAATGGTTTCATCATTATTTTTATGAGTAATAATAATAGAGCTAATATTTATTGAGTAGTTACTATGTGCAAAGCTCTACATCCATTTCATCTCATTTACTTTCCAATGCAACTTTATGACTTGGTACTATTATCCCTATTTTCCAGATAAGGAATCTGAGGTTCAGAGACCAAGGTGATGCATTTAGGAAAAGCAAACCCCCAGCATGTGTGACTCCATGCTCTTAATCATCCCCCTCTGCCTGGGACTCCAGTCCCATCCCCCTCTCACACCTTCTATAGGGCATACTCTTAGAGCCAATGTCAGTTCTCTTGGGAGGTTTGGGTATCTTTAGAAGATGTTGTGTAGGCTATTTCTGGAGGGGCTTTTTGAGTTTTTCAGCCAGCAGGCTGTATCTTGAGGCTGCTTCAAATGAACCGTTCTCAGTGGTATATGTATGTGTGTGGTGGGGGTGTGGGTAGGTAGAGGTAACCAAGAGGGAGTGACCTTGAATTTTGAAATGAAGTCATTCTGTGTCAGCTGTCAAAGTGGTGAGAAGCCAGCCAGGCAGCTCCACAGGGGACCCAGGGAGACATGAAAGGCACACAGAGTCAGGTTGAAGGAGATATTAAAAATCAGGCAGAGGGACTTTTGGCACCAAGAGAGTATCTGCTCAACAAAATATGAAGTGTCACCCAAGCAGCAGTGTGATAAGGCCTCTTGATGTATGTTACCTGAGAAAGGCCCATTTTATAGCAAAAATAAATAATGAAATGAGGTTGACACCTATCCCTCCATCACTCTTTCATGTTTCTGGAGAAATTGCAGCTAATAGAGCACTGCATGGCTCTGTGCTTCACAATGAGGAGCCCACAGAATTACCCCCAAAGGGATTCAAGTCCCCAGGGGCAACTCAAATGCTACAGACCTCAGCCCTGTTAGCCACCAGCTGCCAGCCTCACACAGAGCCAGCTGTTTAACATTTACCAACCGGTATCTATTTTTAACATGGCACAGGTGTCAGAAAGTGGGCAGAAAACCAGGCAGGGATGAAGTTAGCACATTTTGATTTGGCCAAGTTCTCTGATCTGGAGAGTGGTGCGGTAGAAAAGGCAAGGTATGGTCTGGTAGAAATGGGAAGCAGACTATTTGTCTGACAGTTTCCTTCCAAAGATTCCCCACATGAAACACCCAGTGCTCTCCAAAATCATATTCATTCAGTGTTTAACAAGTAATTATTTAGCATCTACTATGCCCTTGGCATTGTGCAGGGGGCCCTTCCAGACTCCCTCCATTAGGGAGGACTTTTCCCATCTTCTGCCCCATTTGCAGCAAGGTCTTGCTTTCAGGTTCTTTGTTTCATTCTATTCACAATGTATTAATTAAGTACCTACTTCATGTTAGGCACTATAGTTAAATATACAGCAGTGAACAAGCCAGACCTAGCCAGTTACATATGATAGCAAGAGTAACAGATCTGAAGGCAAAAGATAGACTTTGGGGTGGGGGGGGGGGGGGATTGAGTTTGGACAGGTTGGTTAACCCCTTAGAACATCAGTCTTCTTGTTGGTAAAATGAGGATGATCCTACTCATTTCAGAACCTCAGAAATAAAAGATGTAAAAATTACTAATTATATCTAAAAGACCCTATTTCTAAATAAGGTCACATTATGAGGCTCTGAGTAGATATAATTCTGGGGGAACACTAACTCACTACAATTATAGTAGGTTATCAACTAATTCATATTTTTTCAGGATTGACTCTATGTTCATGTCCCTTAATACCCACCCCATATTCTCCTTGAGATCAGGAAACGTGCATAATATTTTTTTGGATCCCCATTTTCACTAACATCTAAATATATATTGAATGAACAAATGGACTAAGGGATAATAATAGGAGAATGAAAACTCAAGGGCCAGGCTGGTAACAAAAATGAGGGCCTGCTAGAGTGACCTGGAGGAGGGCATTGCCACTCAATTCCAGCCAACTCCCGTCATGCCAGAAGCAAGCCTAGAGTTGTGTGACCTTCTGTTTTTTTCAATAGAAGCAGAAAATGAAGCTTTTATATGAAATCTTCCCAGTTTAAAATGTTGGTCATAAATTAAACTTTTAAAACTCAGCACAGAATAAACAAAATACATTGATGAGCTGGATTTGGTACAGGCACCATCACCTTATCACTTCTACTCACAACTCAAGGAGTGACTCTGAAATTACCATTTCAGACAGGCCAGTGCTAAAGACATCTTTGAGATGGTTGGCCTTGCAGTGTTTCTTCTCTGCCTACCTGTGTGTGTTTATGGAGCCCTGCAAAGATTTACAAGTAGAGGATTCATATCCTTATCAATTCATGCATTCAAGTATTTACTGAACCATAATTATTTGTGATGCTTTGTGCTAAGCTGGGCACACAGACAAAAATCAAACATCACACCTACCTTCAAGGAGCATGGAAAGGGAAAGAGAGACCAAATCGATCATTATTCCAAATAACTATTTAATCACAACTATGGCGAACTAAAAACAAGACAGGAACAAATTTTTCCTCGCTCAGGTTTTTGGTATTTTTGTTTAGTTTACTTGAAGAGAGAGCTAGAAGGGGGTCACTATTTTGGGGAACCCAATGTGGAGCCTGAGTATTCTCGTCTGGATTCTCAGCCTCAGTGCAACTTGGTCAGTACTTTTCTCTTCCTTTACTTTCATTTCAGGGACTTTTCAAGGAATACAGTCTTATTGGAACATTCTGATGCCAACTGCTCAGGCTGCAATCCCCTAGCCCATGGCTACTCTACAGGGAGGAATAAAAGCCTGCCTTTGGCTGGAAACTTGTACCATGGCTGGAATGGTAATAAGACCCTGGAGTGCCTGGGTGGCTCAGATGGTTGGGCATCTACCTTTGGCTCAGGTCATGGTCCCAGGGCCCTATGGTGGAGTCCCATGTTGGGTTCCCCACTCAGTGGGGAGTCAGCTTCTCTCTCTCCCTGTGCCCCTCCCTGGCCCCCACACTCATGCTCGCTCTCTCGCTCTCTCTCAAATCAATAAAATCTAAAAAGAAAAAAAAAGACCCAGAAACTCTTTTTAAAAGATTTTATTTATTTATTCATGAGAGACATGGCAGGGGAGGGGGTGGTCAGAGACACAAGCAAAGGGAGAAGCAGCCTCCATGCAGGGAGCCCAACGTGGGACTTGATCCCAGGACTCCAGGATCATGCCCTGAGCCAAAGGCACTCAACTGCTGAGCCACCCAGGTGTCCCAAAGACACAGAAACTTGATGCCCTTTCTTCATTTTTGTCCTTATACAAAGCTGGCTATCCTAGACATGGGACACCCACCTAAGTTACTAGGACAGCTGTCAATCTTAAGACTCCTATGTTAGGTTTCTTTGTCCTTGGTCTTTGTGATCCCCTCCATATCTCTGGTCTAGCCACTTCTAGCCATAAGGCCTCTGCTTGGAGCTAGTGGAAACCAGTACCCGACTGAATTAAAACCCAATGGGGACCCTTTCCTAGGGAAGGCAGCTGTAAAAGACTACATGTGTTAGAATGTCACTTAGACCAGGATGGATTTCTAAGTTTACTACTCTTTGTCAACATCCCCTACTACCTAAATTACAACATGGAGTAATTTCCCCTTGTAAAACTTTTCTAGTGTTTTCCATGGATTAAAAATGGCATGTTCGGCATGGCATGGTATGTCAGCCCATTCACTGGCACCCATTTGTAGTCTAGAATGCAATGGAGAAGCAGGGCAGGAAGGGAACAGGGGGCAATCCCTACTACAGGGCAAGGTAGTGTTCACAGCAATTTCATTTGAGGGACACCTCCAGTTGTTTGGACACTAGGCACTTCTGACACATCCTACAAGGGACACCACTCAATAGTTGGGGGGGGGGCAGATTTTTTTTGTAATGGACCTTCTCTACTTTTCTAGGAGCATGGGATCTCCTTCTCTCAGCCCCCAAGGAATGTCCCTTGGATGCCTTTTAACCCACTGTAAACGATTTGGATTGCAAGATTTAAGAAAAGGCTGATCTTCTGTAACACTGAATGGCCTCAGTACTCTTAGGAGTTGAGGAAAAATGACCCATTAATGGGACATTAAGCTTCAATATGTTTTATCAGATCTCTTCTGCAGGGCAAATGGATGGAGGTACCTGTGTTCAGGCATTCAGGACCCTAAATTAGGCCCAACCTAAGGGCCTCTTGCAGAATGTGTCTGGCCACTAACCAGGCTAGTGAGCCCCCCTCCTGATATACTGGATGATAATTGTCTAAACAGGTGTCCTCCTAATAAACCGAGGTTGCTGGAGGAAACACAGGCCATCCCTGATGAAGGGGGTGCTGACTCTCTCTCACTGTTCCTCCTCCTAATAGACCCAGGTTATCCTCATTGTCTGTGGGGGCTTCTCCTTCATTCATTTCCTCGGTTAATGGCTATGCTAAGGAAAGCCAATTGTCTCTGGTTAGTCTGCCTCAGGACAGGGACTTTAAGGAATGTTTCCAAGCAGCTGCCGGAACACCTTCTGTTTCCAGGAAGTTCCCAGTCTTCTCTGGCCCAACATGGACCTGCCTATTTTTATTTGTTGATGCAAAAAAAAAAAAAAAAAAAAAGCAAAACATGCATCTGTTCATCTGTCCAAGCTGATGAGCTTTAGAACTGGGAATCCTCTTTCTCTGCCCTCTGTACTTTTATCCAACCTCCAGTCTTGCTGGTGGCACCTCACCTTTTCTGCCTTCCCCCTCTCCCTAGTCCTGTTTCTGCACCACCTCAAGTGTGGCCTGCATAACTGGCTCCTATACCATCCTGGGTGCCTCCAGCACCATTGGCTCCTGCTCCTCCTATCCTCACTATCATTGAGCCCATCCAGGAGAATAGAATTCTTTAAAAAGTGATTGGAGGGGCACCTGGTGGCTCAGTCAGTTAAGTGTCCAACACTTGATTTTAGCTCAGGTCATGATCTTATAGTCCTGGGATTGAGCCGTGTGTTGGGCTCAGCTTGTCTCCCTCTCCCACTGCCCCTCGCCCTGCTCATACTCTCTCTTTCCCTCTCTCTCTTAAATAAAAATAAATAAATATATATTTTTAAAGTGATTGGAAAAGTCAATAACAACAGCTTCCACTGAATCAGCACCTGCTATGTGCCCATCACTGTGCCAGACACCTTAAATATGATTTCTTTAACTTCCAAACCAAGCCTGCAGGGGAAATATTATTTCAATTTTCTAAAGGAAATACACTAAGTTGATAGAGATTGAGCTGCCCAAGGTCAAACAACTGAGTGAATGGCAGAGGCAAAGCTTTATGCCACATGTGTCTCATTTTACAGCTTATAGTCTTTCAGCGACCCAATGCTATCTCACAGCAACACTAGAACCAATCACTACCAAGTGAAAACTCCCTATCCACACTTCCAGCCATGACAGCAAACTACACCCAACAGGTATGTTGGCTCAAAAGTGATAGAAATTTATGTTTTTCACATGTGTGACATTCCAAAGCAGTTTTCCCAAACAGCAGGGTAGCTCTTACCAAACAGTAACTCAAGAACCCAGAACTTTATATCTTCTGGTTTCACCATCTTCAAAAACAGAATGGCCTCCAAGATTAACAAGATGGGAAAAGAACAAGGAGGATTGAGGGTGGGAGGTTTTTATGGGCAGCATAGGGGGCAGGACACATCATTTCTGTTTACATTCCATTGGCTACACCTCAGTCACATGGTGATGCCTAGTGCAAGGGAGGCTGGGAAATATGGTCTGTGTGCCTAGAAAGAAAGGAAACAAATTTGGTGATCAGCCAATACTCCTGCCATACTGCTTCCCAATAAATCCAATAATTCTGGCTGTATCTTTTGAGTACTTGTAAAAGTTCGCTGAAGCTTACCTTCCCTTCTGGAGCATTCAAAGAGCTTTTATTCATGTGCCTTACAGTTTTATATTTACATTGATAGCTATTTAAAGTCTGTATAAGTGTTTGACACTATCATTATCTTGCATGCTTCACAGAGGTTGGAGTCTCAGGGAGAGACCTGCTTTCTTTTCCATGTATTAGAAATGAATACAGCCCCCTATGCAATCTTGCCAAGGACTAAGAAAACGATATAAAGAATGAAAAGCTTTCAAAAGGAAGATATTACTCATGTAGTCATCCAGGAATAGGTCTACAAAGGAGATATGAAAATACCATAAGCCAATTTCAAGCAAATGTCATCCAAGACTCTTAAGAGGTTCCCTCTTGTCAAGTTTCCCTTTATGACACATTGAAAATTTTAGGGTACATCAATAAATCATGATTTGCCATTTCCTTCCAAAGCCCTCCCTATTGTGAAATTCCAAGTAGCTAATCCCTAGAACAATATCTTTTAGAAGATTTTCCTAAGTATGTCTGCATTTATTTTATGTTGCCCTTTATTTAAAGAAAGAACTTTTGCCCTATTCCTTACCAGCAAAGGATGCACGATGAAATGGGGTAGTTCAGGGTTTTTTTTGGTTTTGGTTTTTTAGGGGTTTTTTTTTTTTTTTTTTACTCATTTGGGGAATAAATTACACACAGACTTAAATGCTTCTCCTACACGGGGAATTACTCAAACTGTGTTTCATGGAATACTCTTCCTATGGATGTTAATGTATGTTCTGAAAGAAAATAGGAAGCAAAGAAAGGATTCTGGAGAAAAAATAGGGTAGGACAAACTGGGTTAAAGAAAGATAAAGAGGTTTCTTTACTGCAGGACTTGTAGAACCTTTTGTATGATAATGGTGGACTGAATATTGAAGAGAAGGCACAGGTTGACTCTGAAGATGGAAACAGTTGTTATCCTTTCAAATAGAAGATACCTCTAAATGCTTTGCATTTATCTATATATCATCCTTCTGAGTTTGAAAAACAAAGGTCTCAGCTCTGCTCAAAATATTCACAGATGGGATATTGGATACATTTCCTGATCACCGACTAAAAGTCATGGATCAGAAAAAAAACTCTTCATTCTATTAAGTTAAGAACAGCAACTTTGGGGTTGAAAGACCTGGGTTCAAACCCTTGTTCTTCCACTTGCCTTTTTTGTAAATTAGTCTGAATATCACTTCTTCATGCTTCATTTCCTCACACATGAAATGGGGATTATAATAGTACCTACTTTATGAAGACATAGAAAGAATTAAGTGAGACAAACTCTGTAAAATATTTAGTGAGGGTTCCTGGCATACATGGGTTACCTCCTCTCCAAATATATAAGCCATTTGTCATCACCACTATAGCATGTATTTCCCAGATTTATATGGCACAGGTACCTTTTAACACAAAATGTGCATTAGCATCTCAAGGAACTCTGCAGATCCAAGTCTGGGGAATGGCTAAGTAAGAGGGCATCCTATGAAAATGACATCCTGTGATGTCATCCTGTGATGATGACAGACCACAGGGGAGTCTGAGGGATCCAGAGGAGATGCACCCAAGACCTCAACATCATGCATGTGAGCTCTCTATCCACCTTTCAGAATCCAAAATGGTACATCTGGAGATGGTGCCAACTTCCCGGGTTCACCTGCAAAGTCCTGGTGTTGGGGGCCTTCTGCTCACCACATTCCAATCCCATCCAGGACCTACAAAGTTTGGAAATGACCTTTCTTTGTTCAAAATGAGGATCTCCTGGCTGAAGATCACATGGGACTGTCAGAGCCCACAGACCACCATTATATCTACCACTGAAGTCAATGCTTCTCTGTCAACTCCTAGAGCTTACTCTGCTCCAGTGGCGGAGGGCACTCTTCCTCTTTGAGCCTGATCCAGTTTGTCTGTTCCAGGTTCTCTGAGTGATGAACTGCCACCAAAGGCAGTTATAGCAATTTGAGTTTCGATGCATGTCCAGAGTAAAATTATAGTCATCTCACTCTTGAACACTTCTGATATGCCAGGCAGTGTACAAAGCACCTGAAATGCACCAATCTCATTTAATCCTTACAAGAACTCTATAAGATAGGGTCTATTATTGTGTCCATGTCACAGATAAAGAGAGAGGTTTGGGTTTTTTAAAGATTTTTAATTTATTTATTCATGAGAGACACAGACAGAGAAGCAGAGACATAGGCAGAGGGGGAAGTAGGCTTCCTGCAGGGAGCCCAATGTGGGACTCAATCCCAGGACCCTGGGATCATGACCTGAGCTGAAGGCAGACTCTCAACCACTGAGCCATCCAGGCACCCCAAGAGAGAGAGGTTCTAAGAGATAAAACGACTTCTTCAAGTTCTCAGGGTAAGTAATGATCTGAACTCAGGCTAGGTCTCCTGAATTTGGTTCATCTACTTCCCACCATCTCCTTTGTCACATAGTTTCCCTCTGTTTCCTGCCTGTTCTCTGCCATGATATCCAAGAAAGAATTGGATGGATTTAGGCAAGCAGAAAGAATGCCAATTGGACATACTGGCTTTCAGAAAAATAGCTTTCTGCTCACTGATGTTCAACAAACTGGCTTACTTCCAGCATCAGAAATGGTACTTGGTGGGTTATTCAAGAAAGCCAAAGTTAAGAATCATAAAACATAATGCATTCATAACTTATGTGTTTTAGTTTAACCTCAAACAAAGCAATGTCATTTGTTCGCCAATCTTTTGAAGTAGGAGAGAAGGTCTTGTCTTGGAGCGCTGGAGTCTTAATGGAATTCCCTTCCCTTTTTTTTGCCATAAATCACAACTGTAATATATTACTTTTGATAGCCAATTTCAATCTGTTTGGAGTGGTGGACTTTAAAGAAGGCACATGTGAAAAGTAAACTGCTGCATGCTTCTAGATTTTTGTGATTTTCTTTTTTCTTCTTCTTTTTTTTTTTTTTTTTTTTTTTTTTTTTTTTTTTTTTTTTAGTTTTCCTAATCTCTTAGTTTTCATCCCCTGGTTTCACAGCATTTCTTTGCAACTCAACTTTTCAAGCCTCTTCAAAGCATTTAACATAATGTTCATGGAAACAACTCCTCTCTTTTAACTCCTGTATTCATCTGTGATTTGTAATATTTAATCAAACTATACACTTAGAACAGAACAAAATGTAGGAACAACGATCTTCCCCCAGATATCTGCCCAGTTCATTCCCTTGCTCAAATGTTATCTTCTCAGTAAAATAAAATTGCAACACTCCCTTCCCTGTTTACTTTTCCCTCTGGCACTCATAATCATCCAAGATACAGAACAGCTTATTTCTTGCGTTTATTGTTGTCTAACCTTATTAGAAAGTAAGTGCCATGAAGACAAAGATTTTAGTCTATTTTGTTTGCTAATGTGTGTCTAGGGCCTCACACATAGTAGGTCCTCCATAAATATATACTGAATGAATAAATGAATGAACAAAATGGCAGCCATGATTTCAGCAGATACCAAAGAGATCTTGAGAACCTCCATGTTTTAAGATGAGCCACTGAACTCTGAGGTCAGACACCCACCTCAGAGGCTCACTGAAAGAAGTACAACCTGACCCCACAACCCCACAACTCTCCCAGTCTATAAAAGAAGACAGCTACAGCATGGTGAGTAATGACAGGTGACCCCTAACCCTCCCTACAGTGTGAGATGATGGGGGGGTACTTTTTGCCCATCCTGAGGTCGGAGATTTTCTCTGTGCTTTGGTTTCCTATAAATTTTCTTGAATGTGCCTCGGTGTTGATTTTTTTTTTTTTTTTTTTTTTTTATCCTGCGTAGGGTCTGTAGGGCATCTTATGATGGCTTGATACCTTTCATCAGTTTTGGGGAAGGTCTTTGTCACTATCTCAACAAATATCTCCTTCTGCCACATTCTCTTTCTCTGTCCTTGGGACTCCAGTTCGATCTTCTCATCTTCCTTCTCTCCCGAACACACCATCCTTTTGTCTTCCTCTTCTTGATACACAGTATTTTCTTCTGACTCGTCACATGCATAGTAAGCAGAGCTATTCTCAAGTGTGTCTGATAACTTCAATATTTGGAGGTTCTGGGGGTCTGTTTCATTTGCTGTTTCCACTAGTTGTTATTTAGTTTGCTCATCTCTTCATGTGCCTGATTATGGTTTTATTGGATGCCAGAAACTGCATTTGTAAACCTGTTTGTGGAAATAATCTGAGGCCTTAGGATGATGTTATTTTTCTCCAAGGATAATTTATATTTGCTTCTTCCAGTTTTCCGTAGGAACCAGCAGTCTGGGGTCACCTCGATACAAATGCAGGGATTGAGATGAGCAGTTGCTGAACTACCATCCCTGCAAGAGCCTGTCTATTTCCATTTCACCTTTACTGCTAGGGTGCAGCCCTTTGTGATTCTGTTCAAAATTAAGGAGGGTTCACCAAGGCTTTCTTCCCCGGACAAGTACAGAATTCTAATCCCTGTGCCCTGACCCTACGAGGCTGCTAAAATTCACACAGAGCCTCTTTGCTGCTTATCACACCTGGAATTGCCAGATACTGGTCATCTCCCTAGACCTCCAGCCTCCCCAGATTCTGGTCTATTTTTACTATGTCTTAGCCCTATAATGTCTTGAAGCACTGTGTGTGTGTGTGTGTGTGTGTATACATATATATATTATACATATATAAATTATATATTTATCTGCCTAGTGGGGGGACCGGTCTAAATTACCTTGTCTGCCATTATCAGAAGCAGAAATGTCCTCCTTACCTATGTCAGGGCCTGGCTAGGGTGAGGCAAGTGAGGCACTAGAGTGTGCCATTTGAGGATACACTCACTCTCAGGTCCATGAAATGCAGGCCTGAGAGTGAGCACATCCTTATACTGTGCACCCCAATACCTTGCTTGCCTTAGCCTCAACCCAGTCCTGATCTATGTATGTCTGCAGAGGTTTAAATACCTAGACAGGGATCCCTGGGTGGCGCAGCGGTTTGGCGCCTGCCTTTGGCCCAGGACGCGATCCTGGAGACCCGGGATCAAATCCCATATCAGGCTCCCGGTGCATGGAGCCTGCTGCTTCTCCCTCCGCCTGTGTCTCTGCCTCTCTCTCTCTCTGTGACTATCATAAATAAATAAAAATTAAAAAAAAAAAAAAAACCTAGACAGACACTGCTAGGTGAATTTACATCTGGAAAGTGGGCAGGGAGATACAGACTTGACTTGCTCTTTATTCACTTCTAAATTGTTTGGCTGTTGGAGATGCCTGGGTGGCTCAGTGGTTTACCGTCTGCCTTTGGCCCAGTGCTTGATCCTGGAATCCCGGGGTCGATTCGCACATCAGGCTCGCTGCATGGAGCTTGCCTGTGTCTCTGCCTCTCTCTCTCTGTGTCTCTCATGAATAAATAAATAAAATCTTAAAATTGTTTGGCTGTTCTTTCAAACCCAGGCATTACTGTTTACTATATGCTAAGTGCCTGACATGCCTCGTGCCATCTTTATCCCTGGTTTGCCTATGAGGAAACAAAAGCACACAGAGATTAAATGACTTGTCCATGTTCTCCAAACTGAAAGACGATGGAATCAGGTTTTGAACCCAGCCAGGTTCCTAAGTCTCTATGTCCAATACACACATAGCCACCCATTATGGGTCCTGTTAAAAGTGCCAAATTACTTTTGCAATTTAAAAATATAGTGTAATCTAAAATAGTATCTTAATTAGTAGTATATAAATATATTTTATACATCAGAATATATATTAAAAGGCATTCTTATGTCCAAAATTGCAGGACTTCCAGCCCATCCTGCAACAGTGAAAATCGGGAGTCCACAGCCCCTCTACACTTCCCATCCCTGGCCTTTTCACGCTCCCCAGCACAGAGGAAAAATGGCCCAGGGCCTGTTCTCAGACATGTCCAGGGCCCAGACTACTGCCCAGGCCACATCGGTCTGCCTGTTGTTACCATGTCAACTCACGCCTTTGTCCACGACACGGTGCCCGACTCCCATTACTCACTCTGTCCTTTCCTGTCCAGCTGTGCCAATAAAATGATTTATCAGCAGGAGCTCAGGACAGGCTGCCAGGTTCTGGGCAGAGGAAGGAGGCATGGGAACTGCTTTATGAAATAAAGGGCTGGCACCCAAAGGACACACTTCACAATCTCAAATCCTTTCCCACAAGTACTGAAAGTTGTATTCATTCATTCATTCATTCATTCATTCATTCATTCAACAAGAATTTACTGAGGACCTAGAGCTGACCTAGGCCTGTGGAATAGGGTGGTTAACAGAGGAGGTGAGCTCTCTGCCCTCTTGGGAGTTCACAGACCTATGGGAAGGCAGGCGAAGATCAAGTCACTTATGGGTACATTCAAATAAGCAAGTGGTGTTACTAAGGCAAGAAGCAGAGCCTCCACTAGCCCAGGAGTCAAGAAGGCCTCTCTAAGGAGGTGATTATTCTTGAGCTGTGATCTGAAGGCAGAATAGGAGTCAACTCCACCAAGACAGAGGGGAAAGCCTGCCAGGTGGGTGAACATAGCACAAGCAAAGTCCCTGAGGTCAGAAGGAGCTTGGAATTCATGAGATCTATAAAAGGAAGCATGGCCAGCAAGCAGAGAAGGGTGTGAGAGCAGAGAGGAGGAGGCTAGGGAGGCAAGCAGGGATCCAGTGATGCACAGCTTCACAGGCTTTGTAAAGAAGCTGGTCTTTATGCAAAAGAGCTTGCAAAAAATCATTGGAAGATTGTAGACAAAGGCACGTCAGGATCCTGTTTGCATTCTAGGAAGAACACTGAGGAAAACAGATTAGGAAGGGACCTATGTGAAATGAGAAAAGCCATTTAGGAACCCCGAACAGTGCTTTGCAGATGATCTGCAGGGAACAACTACTTTTCCTTCAATCCATCATAAATCTATGCTTTTGTAAAATACAACAAAAATTCGCTTGGATGTCACAGCAGCATCAAATTGCTATAGAAGTCATAAACCACTTCCGATTTCTTGCGTTATTATGAACCAGTAAGAGTTTGCTGACTGTCACTAGTACCTAGATGACAGTTTTGAGTGGCACTGGTGTAGCATGAACGAGGTCCCCAAAACAGGCTCAATTGTCCACCGAGAGAACAACTCTATTTTCTAGAACCTGGCTCAGTTTGACACCTGGTCTCTGTTCAACCTCATGTAGGAAACAGTCTCAGGCCTTCCGAGTAAACCTGCAGGTTACTACTCCTACATAGTTGAGTGTTTACTCTCCTCCCTCCCTCCTCACTCTCCTCCATCCTGGCACATGTCAGGGAGCTCATACACACTGCAGCCCTGGTGGTCTTGGTAAAGAAGAGGCTGCTCCATTTGATCTGTATTTGCCTCTGCCCAGTACCCATTTCTGTCCTAGATATAACTTGCCACTTCTGTCCTTGAACTCATCTTCCCTCCTGCACTGACCTTTGGTCTTGCAGCCTCTTCTGGTCCTCAGCTATTTAGTTCATCAATGCATCCTCTGCTGCACAAGTCACATCATCTTGGGCCCAGCCCTTCCTCCCTCCATCCCTCCTCTGGGCTGACTCCCTTACCATCCCCCTTTCCTGGGGCCACACACAATCCCCTGCTTTTGTCCAGCTTCCCTCTGCCCAGCACTCCTCCCAGCCACCCCTGACCTTTAGCTCTCTTGCCACTGAACAAAACACAGCTGCTGATTATCAGAGTAGCAGCAGGCACAAACAAGACACAGGTGTCTCTTCACCCTCAGATCCCTGTACTTAGAGTGTTACCCCAAGGATTCAACCCAAGGAGGTAGAGTGAGCATACTTATGTAAAATTCTCTCTCTTCCTCCTCTTCAAACTCACCCTTAGATAGAAGGAGGGGAACTGGATCTGGTTAACGCTGATTTCCTGAATCCTTCTGCCTCACAGCTAGGTCCAAATTTGGATTCAAGAGGTGATAAACCATCACCCTTATTATCAGCTCCAATTCCACAACCCACTCCCTGGGGTAAGGATGGGAGTGCTGCTTGCAGATATTTCCAGTTCTTCTTCTTTCATTGTTCCTTTGCTCCTGTGAATTAAATGTGACTCTACAACTAGCTAGGGCCGGTAAGATGGGAGTGGGAGTGACACCTGGCACTCCTGAGAAAGCACGTTTTTGCTACAGAGGAATCTCCTCCTGCAGCAGTTATAGAAGCATGTTTGCTTGCACTTGATATGAAAGATTCATAAGATCAAAGCTGCCAGGAGGACAGCAGCCCCAGAGCATCACCATGACTGTAGCCAACGTTGCATGAGTGCAAAGTAGGTCTCTGTTTTGAACCCACTGGTCTTCTGTTATAGCAGCAGAGCATTGCCTATCTTGACTAACCCACCATAGTTCTGGTTCAAACAGAGGATGGCAAAGTTGAATAGAAAAGTAGTCCCTAGCTAATGTCTCAGCAAGTCACCCTCCTTGTGGTAATTGTGGCCATTCCCCAGGCTAAAATAATGGTGGCCCAGCTTGTAAAAGTGGTGGCAGCAAAGATGACAGAAGTGAATAGATTGGACAAGTCCTGTTAGATCAGACTGAGAGGGATGAGAAGAGGGATATGTCAGGTCATATCTTGGGTTCTGGCTTGGGAAATTGGGGAAGTGGCAGAGCCATTAAGTGACATGTGAAACATTGAAAAATGAGCTGACTGCATGTCTCTGTCCCAGAGTGCTGAACATGGCAGGTCACAACAGTTGGGATGAATAGTCTTTATTGGGGTGCTCTCCTGACCCCAGTTTGCAAGCTTGAGGATGAGCTTTCTCAATTATGTGGCAGACAGACGCTCAGTGGAACAGCCAACAGGACTCTGCTATAATCAATCCCATTTATAATCATCAGGAAAATAGCAAACTACAAGGAAGAATGCTGTACTCCAGAAACCACTGGCATTTGAGCGCCTGACAGAGCTGCCAGTGCTGAGGGTTTGATGGATGAAGAAGACCGAGAAGAATGTCTGATTTAATTGTTTATTGTATCAACTAATTACATGGTATTCATTCATCAACACAGGATGGTGAGAGGGTCCCCTAAGCTTGAGACCCAGACAACTAGGTCTTGGTTCCAACTCTATCATTCATGATCCCCGGCAAGGCAATTCCTTGCCCTGGGTCTCCCTAACCCTATAACCCCAAGGTCCTTCACAGGGGTCCTATGCATGCCTTAGAGACTCATTAATGGGATGGAAGGATCCCCAGAAATTATAGTCAGCATATTGTTTGAATGTGCAGATGTCTACATACTAGAGAAGTGGGTCTATGACCTTCATCAGGGCTTGCAAAAAATTAAAAACCACTGAAAGTGGAAATGGACACACCCGAGGATTGTGAGGAATGAGGGAGAAGTACGCAGGAAGAGATTTACTTCTAGTTCTCTTTTCCAGGTGTCTCTAGGCCAGCCCAAAGGCCAAATACCAAAATACTCAGGAACGGGGCAAGAAGAGAATAATGGAATCATTTGTGCACTATTCATCCAACAGCCATTTGTTGCAGGACCAGAAACTAGGGGTGTTGCAACAAAGAAGCAATGAATGGAAGCATGGCAGAGGGGTGTGTGTGTCTATGTGTGTGTGTGTGTGTGTGTGTGTGCCTGCATGTGTTTGTGTATGTGTGTATGCCCTGGTATGTGTGTGAATGTATGTCTGTGTGTGTCTCTGTGTCTGTATGAATATATGTATGTGTCTATGTGTGTCTCTGAATAGGCCTGTGTGAATGTGCCTGTGTATGTCTCTGTATGTTGGCGTATATGTACATCTGTGAAGGTATATCTCTGTGTGTCTGGGTCTGTCTGTATGTGTGTGTCTGTGAAGTTATATCTCTGTGTGTGTCTGCAGATGTGTGCTTCTGAAGGTGTCTCTGTGTGTCTGTGTGTATGAATCTCTGTATATGTATGCTGGCCCTCGGGGCAGCTGTGGGCTGGGAGCCCATCACATGCTCTTCTCCACAAGAGTCCAAATCTGAAAAGCTTGGGGGCATCATGCATGTCACCGTTAAGAACAACTCACCCTGGAGCTGCAGGGCAGACAAAGGGATGCCAGGGAGTCAGAAAAGCCTTCATGGTCTTCAGATGCAAACCTGGTTTACTGGGAGGGGCTGTCCCACCCCCTCCTCAGGAGGCTCCTCCCTCCACTCCTGCAGGGAGCCAGTGCTGCATTCCCAGGACCTGAAAGCCTGCTAGAAGTGGAATGCCACCATTTTTCCACACCTGCCCCGAAACCCTCTGTGACTACCTAAAATCTGACCTGCAGAAATTCAGAGTGATTGATGCATCTATTCACTGCAAACTGAAAAGACCAAATACAGATCTTCCTGGACATACTATGGGATTACATCCTAATAAACCATCATAAGTTGAAACTATTTTCAGCCAGAAATTTAATATGCCTAACCTACTGAGCATCACAGCTTAGCCTCGCCTCCCTTACACATGCTCAGAACGCTCACATTAGTCTGTAGTTGGGCAAAATCATCTAACACAAACCCTGTTTTACAATAAAGTGTTGACTAGCTCATGTAATTTACTGAACACTGTACTGAAAGCGAGACACAGAATAGCTTTAAGTGTCATGGGCCGTTTGCCCTCCTGATCATGTGGCTGCCTGGGAGCCGTGGCTGCCTGCTGCTGCCCCACAGCACGAGAGTATACAGTCCCACAGATCGCCAGTCTGGGAAAAGATCCAAGTCCAAAATTCAAAGTACAATTTCAACTGAATGTGTATCGCTTTTGTGCCATCATAAAGTTGAAAAATCCTAAGTTGAGCCATGGAAAGTCAGGGAGTGTCTGTACTAGGGGCTTTCCCCAGTGCAAAGAACCATGACACTGCCTCTATTTGAGACTTGCGAGGCTGGCTTGGCACAGCACACAGAAATGGTGGGAGTGGTCAGGAGCAAGGCTCTGAAGTCAGAATGGACAAGTCTGAACCAGTGACCAGTGTGTGCCTCAGTCCCCCTCATCTGTCCAATGGGATGAATGTCAGTAGCAAGTACCTACCTCCTTGGGGTGTGTTAAGAGTCAAATGAGTTAAGACCTATAAGGGTTTGCAGTACTACTGGCACATAGAATTAAATAAATACCTATTATTATTACTGTTATTCATGAAAAATAGTTTCCTCATAGTCATTTGAAACTGTGCACTGCTGGAAGAGAAAGAGAGAGAGATGGCAAGAAAATAAGATGTTACACATCTACCCATTAATGATACCAGGCAAGAGAGGGTGAATCAATTTTTATGACACATTAGTATAAATATTTTATCATATTAAACTAGCTTGGACTTTTTCTCAACTGAAAGGCATTTCTTTCTCTCTTCTAAATTAACTATGCCATGTTTCACTTGAAAGGAAGAAAGGAAGGAGGGAGGGAGGAGGAGGTGAGAAAGGAGGGAAGGAGGGAAGGGGGGAAGGAGGGAGAGACAAGGGAGGGAGGAAGGGAGGAGCTCTGCAGAAACTGCTCCCCCACAGTGACCGCTGTGTCAGTGCATCACCTGTATAGTGTCTTACAGGTTCCTAAGAATATGCAGTTTACTAGCTTCCTCTGGCTGCCCACAAACAGCCCCATGAAGCTTGTATTCTCAGCTCCACTTTCCAGATGACAAGACTAAAGTTTAGACAGGCTGAGTAAAGTAGCTCATGGTTACCCTTAGGCAACCAAACCCCCAGCTCCTCTGATCCCCTGCCCAGGAGCACTGGGTCCTCCTCCCACTGCCTCTAGAAGTTCTTTACTTATTC
This sequence comes from Vulpes vulpes, assembly GCF_048418805.1. Classification (NCBI taxonomy): domain Eukaryota; kingdom Metazoa; phylum Chordata; class Mammalia; order Carnivora; family Canidae; genus Vulpes; species Vulpes vulpes. The sequence goes on along the minus strand of NC_132789.1, from coordinate 15,022,240 downwards.
ATTCCACAGTCCTCAGAGTCTGTCCCTGTGAGCTGTGCTGCAGATACCAACATGAATGCACTGCTGTGGCTTCATGGAGGCAGCGTACAGTCCGGTTACAGGAGGCATTTCACGGGGCTATCCTCCGGAGTGGCCTTCTCCAACGTGAGGAATCCCAGAGCCATGGGAACGTGCACTCCCCTGGTCAAGTCCTGACTCCTCCACATACTGTTGTGTGATTTTATGACCCAAATGACCTCTCTGGAGCCACTTTCCCCAGATGACAAATGATGATAGTACCTACTTCCCAGGGTGGTGGTGCATCTTCCACAAAGCAATTCCTGCAGAAACACTCAGCCTGATCTGGGAGAGACTCCTTCTGAAAGGGAAACTTGAGATCTCCTCCCTGATGGGTCTGAATACCTTGAAAGGAGATTTAGACAACTGGCAAAGAGCTGGGGATTGAGTCTGGGGCAAGCACGCAGATCACAAAGCCAAGGGGAAAACGAGGCAATTATTAACTTGAGAGAAAAGGGAAGGTGTTGCAAAAGAGGAAAGCAATCTGAATCAACTGCAGAGTAAGCAGTGCACCCCATTTACAGTTAGGGTAATACAAACACTGAATATTGATCCAACAGAAATTACAAAGGATCTGGGGGAGGGGGAGGGTGTCACGTTTAAAGGCAGAAGCAGTGGGGATGCAGAAAGGAAAGAAAGCTAAGTCCTCACTTTCCCGTGGAGAGAAGCCAAGGGATAGAGTCTGGAATGGAGTCATCAAAAAGGTACAATATCACCAGGCTATTTTGAGACCTGTAGGTAAACAAAATAACCCACCCAAAGGGCAAAGGTGGTGGCTTCTGAGGAGGGAGAGAGGGAGAGAGGGGCAGAGGAACTGCTGTTTTGTATTACATGCTTTGCAAAACTAATTGAATCTAAACCAGGTATTCTCAACCTCAGCACCACTGACATTTAGGACCAGATAATGCTTTGTGCTAGGAGGTGTTTCATGTACTGTAGGATATTTTAGCAGCATCCCTGGCCCCTACCTACCAGATGTCAGTAGCAAACTTATCACCCCCACTACTAACACCAATTGTGACAACCAAAAATGTCTCCAGACACTTCCAAATATTTGCTTGGGGCCAAATCACCTCCCTTCTTTCACTGAGAAACACTGACCTAAATTAAGTACATGTATAGCTTTAATTTTTTAAAAAATCTCTTATGAAATGCTTACATAGTGACCAGTGCATGGTTAGCATTTTATAAATGGTAGCAAGGACTGTTATTTCCCTGACCTTGCCAGGACTGCGTTCTCAACCCACCCGTAGATATTTCCTGCCATACCCCAGTGAGCTCCGAGTCCTTCATATTTGAAGACAATACCACTGCTACTAATCATATTAACAGAGATAGCAATAACAGTATACCATGTCTGGGATTAGCACAGTGGGGATCCCAGAAGAGAATAAGTACATTCACACTTAGTAATACCTTGTTGCCAGGTTATTGTACATGATTAGTGGTAATTTCATCCTCATAAAAACCCAGAGAGGGAGGAGAGAGGATTCTTCCTCTCATGTTACAATGAAGCAACTGAGAATCAGAGAAGTTAAGCAACTTGCCTGAGGTCACACCTAGGAAGTGGAAAGGCCTTAGTTTCAAACTTAATTCTGTCCAATTCCAAAGCAAGTCATCCCCCACCACATTAGGGAGTCCCAACTTTTGCTATGTATGCATTAGGGTCAACTGAGAGATTTTTAAAAATAATGATGCCATGGGACACCTGGGTGGCTCAGTTGGTTAAGCACTAGTTCCTGGTTTGGGCTCAGGTCATGATCTGGCAGTTATGGGACTGAGCTCCAGATCAGGCTCCACACTCAGCAGGGAGTCTGTGTCAGATTCTCTCCCTCCCCTGCTGCTTCTATCCCTGCTCATGCGCTCTCTCTCTCTTTCTCTCTCTCTCAAATAAAGAAATAAAATCTTTAAAATATAAAATAACTAAAATAAAATAAAATAATGACGCCCAAAGGAGATAAAGAGGTCTAAACTTCCAGTTACAAAATAGGCAGCCCGGGTGGCTCAGCAGTTTAGTGCCGCCCTCAGCCCAGGGCATGATCCTGGAGACCCGGGATCGAGTCCCATGTCGGGCTCCCTGCATGGAGCCTGCTTCTCCCTTTGCCTGTGTCTCTGCCTCTCTCTCTGTCTCTCATGAATAAATAAATAAAATCTTTAAAATAAATAAATAAGTCACGGAGATGAAAAGTATAATATAGGGAATATAGTAAGTAAGATTGCAATAACATTGTTTGGTGACAGATGGTACCTACACTTACTGTGGTGAACACTGAGTAATGTATAGAACTGTTGAATCATTATATTGTACACCTGAAACTAATATAACACCGTATGTTAATTATACTTCAATAAAAGAAAAAAAGGCTTCATATTCCTCCCACTGAGATGATACAATTAATATCTTGCCATATGGCAAATATATAAGTTTTTGTACCAGTTGACAGAAAGTTGCAGAATGAGTACTTTATTTTCAAATAACATGTTTTTCTGATCATATAAATAATATATGCTCAGTATGTAACTCTTGTAAACTAGAAAAAGAAAATGATCCTTCTCCAAAAGAAAAAAAAAGAAAAGAAAAAGAAAACAGAGTTCATTCCCAACCCTGTCCCCAGCCAAAAAGGGATACCCAGACTCTAGACCAAACCAATGAATCAAAATCTGTGAGGGAGGGGCCCACACATCTCAATTTTTTGAAAACTCCCCCAGGTGACCCTGATGCATAGGGCAAGTTGAGAAGACCAGCTCTAGATCTAGATATGCACGTAAGGCACACATGGTTCCTCCAGGTATCTTTTTAAGATGTGGGTTCTAGTTCAGCAGGTCTGGGGAGGACCTGGGACTGCATTTCTAAAAAGCTCCCAGTAGTGGTTTGCAGACCACACTTGGAGCACCAAGAAATGAACCTGTTGCCTGTCCTGTCTTGTTAACCCTACCTGCCAAACTTACCTTAGACATTTCCTAAGGTAAGAGGAAAACTAGATTTTTTTCTCCAGGGAAAAGAAATAGTAACAACCCCACCTACTGAACAGCTACCATGTGCCAAAGTCTGTGCTGAATATGCTTTCAAAATATCAGCTCTTTTAATCTCCATAATAATCCTGTGTCATAGCAACTTCTGTTTCTCTCATTTCATGGATGATGCAAGAGGTGCAAAAAAATTAAGTCCTTTTTTTCAAGAGTAATACTTAGTAGTTAGCAAAGTAATCAAAATTCGTACCCGAGTCTCTCTTGGAACTCTTGATCCCTGCTTGTCATGCCCACCTTAATTCAAAGTCCATGCTCCATCTATAACTTTAGACATGTCACTTGACCTCTCTGAGCTTCATATTTCCCAACTGAAATCTGAGCATAAAGATTGTCCCTAGATACCTCACATTGAGAGAATACATTTTGACATCCAACAAGACCATATCCCTATAGACACAGCACATTACAAATGCCTACTCAAAGGGTGGTGGGGTACTGGTTTTTTTTTAATCTCAAGTAGGTGGGTGGAATCTTGGCCTCCAGAAAACACAGCTGTGCAAGGGGCTGGGAAGCAGGTAGGCACATCTGCAGAAGGAGATAAGGTTTGCTCCATCTCCAATGACTAGAAGCTTATTACGGAGAAATAGCTAGAGAGATGCTATCTCCCCAAATGAAATATCGGCCAGCTTATCTCTGACAGTAACTCAGCCTGGGCAGGGGAGCAAAGGCAACAGGATGATCACTTAAAATGCTTCCTGCTCTCCAAGGATGCTAGAGGCACCCCCAGCCCATGACTGGTGGGGCTGAGCACCTGCTCAGGTGTGGATGAGCAGTCCAGCCCCTCAGAAAAATGAGGTGAGTTGCAGGTTCAAATTCTTTCTCAGGGTACAATCTATATCCAATTTGGAAAATGATGGAAGCTAGAGATAGAACCAGAAGACTTATTCCAGCATGTTCTGGCTGTGGGAGCCTGGGCTCTGAGACTGAGAGAAGACCACAGTGATGGAAGCCCAGGGAGAGGAAGAATGGTTCCAGAAAAATCAGGAATAGCAAGTAGGAGCAGATCATGTAGCATTTTTACATGCCAGAATAGAGAGCCTGGGGTTTGTTCTAAGTGCACTAGAAGCCTTTGGAGGCTTAACTAGTTGGGTCACACAATCTTATTTAAGATCACTCTGTTCTATAGAGTATAGATTAAACAGGGGAACAGTGGAAGCTGGGTTATTAGTAATGAGACTCTTGTAGTTTTTAATTCAAGAAATGATTGTAGACATAAGGGCTCATGTCCACCAAAAGAGGTATATAGGAATGCCCATAGCAGCATTACCCATAATAGCCACAAACTGGACACAAGCCACATGCCCAACCACAGAAGAACATATGAAAAATGTGGGACATTTATACAGTGGAGTACTACACAGTAATGAAAAAGGAGGACCTAGTGCTACCCACAAGAACATGCATGAATCTCCCAAGTGTGCTGGGAAGCCCACAGAATTGTACATTCTGTTTTATTTCATTTATATGAAGTCAATACAGGCAGAATTAACCTGTAGTAAAGGTGACTGGGGAGGGGTCAACCCTGGGGTGATACTGACTGGGAGGGAGCATGAGACAGCCAGCTGGGGTGGCTATATAAATACACATTTATTGCTATGTAAAATCCATCAAGCTGTGCATTTTGATCTATGCTCCCTATTGTGTAGGTGTTATACCTCAATTTTAAAAGAAGACATTTAGGGGCACTCAGGTGGCACTGCCAGTTAAGTGTTCCACTCTTGGTCTCTGCTCAGGTTCTGATCTCAGAGTCATGGGATCAAGCCCACACATCAGGCTCAGCAATGAGTCTGCTTGGGACTCTTTCTCTCTCCCTCTGTCTCTCCCCTACACCCCACCACCACTTCGTGCTCTCTCTCACTCGTGCTCTCTCTAAAATGGATAAATAAGTCTCAAAAAAAAAAAAGCATTTAAAAGTAAAAACAAAACAAAAAAAAAATGTTCCTCAACTACTATAGAGCAGAACCCAGATCTCCTAACTCCCAGTTCTGTTCTATTCTCTCCAAGCCACAAAACCACATGAAATATTTCAGTAATGCCCTCAATTTAGCCTTAATCAATATATATCCCCCCCCTCCCCATACACACACACAAAGAAAAAACTGAGAATGGCTCATCCTGGCAGCAGAGAATGAACACAACAGGTATTCTGGAAGTGAAACTGGCCTCTTGGGGTCACTGACAGCTCTGTCTCATGACTTGTGAGCAGCCCTCTCTCCCAGAGCAGAGACTGTCTGCCAAACCAGGGGTGACTCTGCGGCACCTACAGCCCCAAGGGACAGGATTCCCCCAAGAGTACTGGAAATGTCTGGCAAGAGGTCTAGAATGGTGAGCTCCAGCTCCCCTACGCCTGCCAGCTGAACCGAGAAGTCTCAAGCTGCTGGAGGAAAAAAAGCCCTGCCTGGTTTTAAGCAACATTTGATCTCTGTCAACCACAGAGTTGCATCAGAACTGTTAGAGCTGGAGCAGCAGAGGCAGACTCAACTCCTTCTGCCTATTTTTAGACCCAGCAGCCTGCACTGCGTTCCTTCTGTGTCACAGCAAAAGGACTTCAGGTTGGAACCCTGCTGCTTGGGGAAGCCTCCAGAAAGGGTTCCCACATGCTGGTGGATGATGGGCTGGGAGGTGCTTTGCTTTCTTGCAGTCAGACATGTGACTTTGATGTCTCTTTCAAAACTTTAGGAAACTTCATAAAAGCAACAAGAAAAAAATATAGAGATATCTATATAAATAAATAAATTATACACATGCACACACAGTACAAATGGAGTCTCTTCCTAATGGCTTCTTCACTCAATAACTGATCTTAACTATCTTCCAGTGTCATTTACTAGACCTCAAGTACATCTGTTTTATTAGCTCCATAATAACATAATAATCGATAACACTAGAATTCATTCACTGCACACCGTCCTAAGTGCTTCTCATGTTTTTGAGCCTTTAATCCTCCTCTAAGAGGTAAGTTCTATTATCATCACCCCCATTTTACACACAAGGAAACCGAAGCTTAGCCCAAGGTTGGGATACAGCCTTGGCTTCAATGCAGTTGCATCTGACATCCGGGGGGGTCTGCCCTTTACCAGCACATCTGCCGGCCTTGGGATTCCGCCTGATGAAAGTGCTGTTGTGTCTTGAGTTGAGGGCCCCTCATCATAAATCCAGATTGATTCTGTGTTTTGCCATTTGTTACACAGTGGGGCTGAAGAACATCCCTGTGAGTAGCTAGCTAAGTGGGGGTCACCATGACCATTTCTTGGGATAAATGCCTGGTTGTGAGACAGCTGGGTGGAAAGGTAATGCCCCTCACCAAGTTAGCTGTCCCCTGAAAAGGCTGTAGCATTTACTATCCCAACAGTAGGGTGAAAACTGCCTTTCACAACTCCTCCTGCTTTCAAAATCTCAGCCAGGAGTGACTCTCCAGCCACCTTTTGAACATATGGATGCACCACTGATTGAGAGTGACCTGGGAGAATGGGTGTATGTGTTTTATCCTCTCTGCCAGAACACAAGCTCCTGGAAAGCACAGACCAAAACTTATTCATCTTTAGGACACTCCTTGCCCCAGGGGCAGCCATCTGTGCTAGGAAGAGGTCATATCCCCAAAGTAAAGGAAGAGGTCATATCCCCAAAGTCTTACCTCCCAGGTTTTGCATGTGCTACTTCCTCTGCCCAGGTCACTCTCATTCCACTTCCCTATCTATCCTCACAGGCTTGGCGCTGGCACTGCCACCATCACCACCTGCAGGAGGCCTTCCCTGCTCCCCAGGCTGGAGCCAGCTGTATATCCACAGCCCCATCTTTACCCCTGACATAATACTGATCGCATTACTTTATAGAAAATTTCTTCAAATTCAAGCCACCACCACAATTGTTTGCAACCCTAAGAAAGACTCTGGCACAAGCTTCTCCCTTTTTAACTAAACATCTTTACGAAGATAGAATTCACAAACCATACAAGCTGCCCACTGAAAGCATGCATTTCAATGCATTTTAGTATATTTACAGACTTGTGCAACCACCACCACCACTGTCCATTTTAGATGGGTCTCATCACCTCTAAAGGAAACCCTATATCCGTTAGCTAGCAACCCCTTGCCCCTACCCCTTCATCCCTACCCCGTCGTAAGCGACCACTCATCTACTTTCTTTCTCCAGATTTCTCTACTCCAGATTTTTTGATATGAGAAGAATTGTAGAATATGTGAGCTTATGTGGCTAGTTTCTTTCACTTAGCATAACATTTTTGAGGTTCACCCACATTGTAGTATGTATCAGTACTTTATGCCTTCTTATGGGTGAAATAACATTCCACTGTAGGGAGAGAACACATTTTCTTTACCTATTCATCAGTGGATGGACATCTGGATTGTTTCCATCTTTGGGCAATTGAGAATAACGCTGCTATAAGCATTTGTGTACGTGTTTCTATGCAGACATAGTTTTTCATTTCTCTTGGGTATATGCCTAGGAGTCATGGTGCTTCCTTATCACTGAGAATGTTTATTTCTACTTATTTAAAAAGTGCTTTTAGACTTAATTTAGACATCAATGTTTTATCACATATCATGCTGACACATACTTAAAAAAAAAGAAGCAAAATATATTGGCTAAGATATTCCAAAAAAACATCTACACTGCAAAGTCCAGGCCTTCTAAATCATTTTTAAAGTCATGAGTGCCCACTGTCCAGGTTTTTGTACAAGAGGTCATCCTCTATGCCATTTAGAGCATTAGAGATATAAAAATTCTTAAAAGATATAGGCCCACTCCAAGCAAGGCTCACCTCACCCTGACTGCTGCTGGTCAATGGTGATTTTACACCATTGATTAGAAGATCCATCCAGATCTCAGAGAGGCTCATATGAGGGGAAATGTGCATCTTAGAATTCATGAAATAAAGTCATCTCCTGTCTACTTGCCTATACCTCACACAAAAGATTTTAAGTGTCTCAAGGACAGGAACCAAGCTTACCCACCCTTGCATTCATTCATTCATGCTCATAAGTCAACAGAAATGTATGAAGTGCCTAGCCCACACATGATGCACTAATGAATGAACGCTGACCCCCTTTGGAAAATAAAACTCACTCACCTCCTACTTGGGGACCACTGTCAATTAGTTCATCTCTCTGAGCTGTTTCTCCAACTGTGAGATGAGGGTAGGGTAGTGCTGAGATTGAAAATAAGCTCATGTGTGCAGGGTACCTAGGAGAGTTCCCACATACAGCGGGCTACTTAAAAATACTTGTGGAACAAAAGGAGTGAATGACAAAAGAGTTACCATCACAGCTAAAATTTGCTGCACATTTGTCTGTTGGCCAGACCCTGCTCTATGCACTTTATGTGTGACAACTCGTTTTGCTCATCCCTCATTTAATCTTTACAATGACACCACAAGGTAAGTATTAATATTCTCCCCAGTTGACAAATGAGGTACAGAGAGGTGAATGAATGAATGAATGAATGAATGAATGCTGACTTATGTTAAAATCCCAGACATCCAATTTCTAGAGGGTAAACCTAGTCAGTCCACTCCCCGTCTGTAAAATGGAGAAGTAGATCGCTTGTATCTCACAGGTGGGTGCTGCAGAGGGTGTGAATCTATGTGTGTGCAGTACCTGACTCAGATGCAAACAGACAAAATGAAGGCTGACCCATTTGCTATGAGAAGGCTTTCACTGCTTGACCAGGTGACCTTGGGCAAGTCTCATAACTTCTCTGACTTCATTTTCTCATCTGTAAAGCACCCTACATCCCCAACGTGGAGGTGAGGAGGCTTGAGATTGCCCCCGACAAAGCCCCTAACTCAGCCAGCGACTGCCTTAGAGGAAGCTTCACACTGATTAGTGGTCCTTACCCAGCCAGGTCTGCTTTCCAGGAAAGCCAAACAGCCCACAACAGCTCCTCTTTCTCAAGCCGAATCTAACATGTGCCTGTAGCGCCAACCCTTCGAGCTGTCAGACAGGCTGGGCAGAACCCAGTGGGTGCACTCTGCTTCCCCCAGATGAATAAATCATTACAGGAGAGAGCTATGCATCCCACCAGCATCCATAAGGACCTGAATTATATATAACGAAGCAGCAAAAGCAATTTATCCCAGGCACGTGCAAGTCATAAAATGGGAGTTCTCGGGTGCCGGAGACAATTTTCAGATATTGCGGTTTTTATCAAAGCAATAAGGCCCACCAAAGGAGCACCCTGCCCCACGGGTGTGGGGATGCCTTAATCGGGTTTATTTATTATCAGAGGAGAGAAATCTAACTCTCTCTCTCTCTCCCTCTCTGCCACCACTCACCGCCCCGGTGTGGCTGCTTCTCAGCTCAGGGGTTCTGAGATCTAGGGATGAGCTGCCAAGAGCAGTCGCCCATCTAGTAGGAACCATCTGCTGAGAAGCTGGAGGTGGGACCAGGTGTGCTCCAAATCCCTAGAGGAAGAGGGGAGAGGGAGGATGGGATCAAAAGAAGAGAAGATGGTATGGTAACAAAATCTCTAAATCAGAGCTCAAGGGCCCCACCTTTGCCACTGATTACAGGCAGGGAAACTGAGTCACTGAAAGGTTAAATAACTACTTGTCTAAGGCCACACGTGGAGAGAGGAGAGGAGCTAGAATGACAAGGAAGTTAGTTTGATAGACGTTCAGGCTACTACGTGCCGGCAGTTGGGATTTGAAGGAGAGCTGTCCTGGCATGTGGGACAGCTGACTCCCCTCCATCTGCATTCAGCCCACAAGCCTGCCTTGCTGATGATGCTCAAATGTGCCAAGTACACTCCTATCTCAGGGCTTTTGTACCTGCTATTCCTTCTGCCTGTGAACACTGTTCCTCCAGATCTTTACATAGCTGACCCCTCACCTCCTGGCCTCTGCTCAAATGTCACCTTCCCAGGCAGGACTTCCCCAACCACCTCATCCAAATTTGCAAGCATCTCCATGCCACGATGCTCCATCACCTTGCCACGTGTTGGATTTTCCTAAAGCAAACACAGAGATGGCGTGTGATGTGTTGAGAGGAAAGCAAGTGTGGACAAAAGATGGATGATAAACTATGACATCCGTTCAACATAGCTCCACCCCAGCAACAAGCTCTTCAAGCAAGTATACCCCACAGGCATGTCCGGAGTCAGGCTGAAATGGCCAGGCTTTCATACCCAGCCTCACGTTGGCACTGGATACAGGTTGCCCCGGGAAAGGTGTGAGCTTGGGCAAGGTGGCTCTCTGCCGCTCAAGCAAACCCTGAGGAGGAGCAGGGGGGCTATCTGCTGACCACCTTCCCCCCAGCTGAACAGCAAATCCTACTTTGAAGGGGGATGTGGGTGGCACATCTTCATATCTACTTACACCCTTTATCCTGCTCTATATTTTCTCCCAGTGCTTTACCACCACTCAACATTGTATGTAGCTACATATTTCCTTGTTTATTGTCTTTCATGCAACTTCCCATGAGGTTCTCAAGGATATAGGTAATAGCGTTGGTGCATAGCAGATACCCAATAAATATTTGCTCAATTAATTAATAAATGAATGAATGCCCTCCATTGCTCCCAATTTAACAGAAGAGACTGACAAGTGAACAATTACATTTCAGTGGTGAGCACAGCTGGAATCCCAGGGAAGTGGGTGTTCTCTAACCCAGCCTGGGATGGGGAGTGTCCAGGAAGGGCTGTCTGACTTCAAGTCCAATGCTATTCCCACTATACCAGGACAGGATGCATGAGACAGAGTCAGCCCTTACTGCACTCAGGGCTACCCCTCATCTTGATATGCTGCTTGTGGTTCCTTAACCATTTCATGCTTTTATATATTGCCTCTCCAACCACAATAGAACTTCTCTGAGCCTAAGGAGCACATCTTGCATTTCTTCTCTTTATCGTACTCAATGCAATGGTGGTGGTTTGGGCACCACTGTCATTCCCTGAACCACTACTGGGTATATGAAAAGGGACTTTAGAGATGTAGACAGCACAGGTACAGGTGACCAGGTTTTCTAACCTCCAGTTCAGACATAATGTCTATAGAGATAAAAACAGCCACTGTTCAGTGAGTACCATGTCCAGCCAGATACTGTGCCAAGCACTATGCATACATCACACCTGTCAATTCTTATAGCCACGTTGCAAGGCTGAATGTTGTCTCCATTTTACAAATGAATAAACTGAGGCTCACAGAGGAGAAAACATCTGCCCAAGGTCACACAGTCAGTATGCAGTAGAGCCAACAGGCACATCTGAGCTGATGTTGCTCTTAACCATTACACTGACTTTCAAGGTTAATGAGACAGACTGTTTTAGCTCACGATAGAATCATAAAACCTGAGTGGTGAGCTCAACATCTCCATCAACCTGAAATCACCATGGTTTCTGAATTCCTTCAGGGAACAGAACAAATGGCCACTCAGCCTTATTCAATCTCATCTCTCTAGTAATTCCAGATGTCTTTGCTCAGCTGTCAGTTGTGTCTCCATCAGAAGAAGGAACCAGCAAGCTATCTCCCAAAGAGATTCATATGATAGTATGAAGGTTGGGTGATTATACCCAGATACTTACAAACAATGGAAACCTGGCTCTCTCAACACACTGACAGGGGTATCATCCCTCAGGGTTAGACTCACATTAGCCACACTTTGAGACTGATGTATAAACCAGATGGCTACTTTACTTATTTGCAAAGAGAGATTACTATCAGAGAGATTGATTCAGAAAATCTATACAACCAGTACTTTATCTCCTCGTAAGAAGACCAGCCTAATAAAATGAATAATAATATTGTTTCTTGATGTATAAAATTGGGACGAGAAATGGATGCATTCATTTAATGTCTAGTGGCAACAGACAGAAATGGTTAGGAATGAGCTTTTTTTTTTTCCAGATGGAATTATAACTATCATAAGTCAACTGGCAACTGGCAATATCTGCATCTATCTTGTGGCAGATATTTTTTTGTTGCTGCCAAAAGGCCACTGTCAACCTCCTTTCTCATGGCCACTTCATACTGTAGAGATTAGATAAGCATATATTCACTCTCCTTGGAAAGAAGGGTGGTCATCTCTGGCCAATGAGACCTAATGGAAGTCACCTGAGGGACTTCCAGCAAAAGGTACAGGAGGCAAGAGAAGAGCTCACAGGTACTCTTTTCCTTTCTTTTTGCTTTAAAAGTGGATGTGATACTTGGAGCAGCAGCAGCCATCTTGCAACCATGAGGAAAATGAAAAGCCAATTTCCTAACTATGGAATAGAAAGAACATGGGATCACTGATAACATTGTTGACATACTGCTCCAGAACTAGAACTTCCTACATCCAGAATTTCCATTTGAGAAGTTCATTAAATGCTTTTATTGCTTAAACCATTACAGTTTCAGTTATCTGTTGCACTATTACAAATGACCCCCAAAACTTAGTGACTTAAACATCATTTAACACCTCTCATGAGTCTGTGAGTTGACTGGGCTCAGTGGGATGGTTATTCTGCCCATTTGGGGTTGGGTGGGACTACAATCATCTGGAGGTTCAACTGGCAGGAATGCTCAAAGCAGTGCATCTGCATGACTGGCAGCTGGCTGACAGCTCAGCCTTTCTCCAAATGGCCTGGGTTTCTCACAGCAGCTGGCTTCCAAAAGTAATCTTCCAGGCATGCAACAGTAGAAGTTGCAGACCTTTTGCAGCTTGGAAATGACACAGCCCCACTTCTTCATTCTCTTTATTTGAGATGAGTCACAGGGTGAGCCTTGATTCAGGAGGAAGGGAAAGAGATCCTGCCTCTTAATGGGAGGATGGCAAGAAAGTCTCAGCCACCTTTAATTGACCATAGTTATCAATCTGCTTTCCCACGGCTTGTAGTTGAAAGCAGTTCTCTACATCGAGCCTTGCTGCTAGAACAAGAAATATTCAAAAATCAAGACTCCTTCTCCATTGAAACAAACTGTAGTGGCTGCAGTCAAGGTTGGCATTTGCAACTCTCTGTCCTCCAGGCTTCTGTGGCAGATCGTGATGGATACAGTATTTCTTTAAATATGTTAATAAGTTCAATCACATGACAGACAAGTCTTGCAGGGCTCTCCATCCTGTCTCTTTAAGGTGACTTTGCATTGCTCTGCTTTGATCTATAATATATTGACTTCATGGTATAACTCTCAGAAGGCAATCTTCACTCCCTATGCTTTCCAAGGACTTGATAAAACACTGCTGTAGTTCCCTGGACCTGGCAGCAACCTTCATCAAGATCCTTACCCTGTGCATCATAGGGCTGTTGAAAGCATCTGATGAGATGAGAGCTACAAAAGTGCCTCAAAATGGTTAAGAGGGATTATTGTTATCCTAATCAAATAAGCATTTGTGTCAGGTACGGCTCTTTTGGTAACAAGTGACATAAAACCCGATTTGAACTAACTTAGCAAACAGGAGAAATGCTGGCTGGGAAAGGAGTCTGAGACTCATTCCAGTTTCAGGCATGGCAGGATCCAGCAACTCAAACATCATCAGCAGGACCTATTTTCTCTCTGCCTCTTGGTCCTGATCTCCTGCAGGTTGCTTCATTTCTCAACAAGATGGCTGCAAGCAGCTTCAGGTGTACCCCCTGCTGGGTTTGCTCTTCCTAACTCTTGAAACAAAGGTCCTTCTCCTGATTGTTACTGGCCCAAGTTGAGCAATATGTCCATCCTTTAACCAATTCTTATGGCCAAGGGGATAATGAGCTGACTGGCTGGGCCTGGGTCACATAATGACTTTAGATCTGATAGGGTTGGTTTCACTCAAATCTTATGGATTGAGAAAATCTAGGTACTATCACCAGAGAAGGATGAGTATGTGGCCACTGTACATGACACAGTAGAAAAGCATTAGGTAAAGGACTCTGGATCCTGTGACTATCTTGGTCCTACTGGATTACTGACTCTTGCTCCCAAAGCTTGCATTTGGCCCAACATGACCTCAGGGACTCTCTATGTTGTGTTGATTTACTATCAGGTCATCATGGTATCCTACTAAATCTGACTCTAGTCCTTAGAGACTCTTTAGAGTGAACGCAATTAGTGCATCTCGTGTCCTTTTTATAAAGCCTAGGCCTTGGCCAGGCTATAGAATAGCTGCTATTGTATCATGGGCTACCACTGGTCTAAGAAGGTATGGCTGGGGAGGGAAGACACATGGTATAAAACATGGGTAACTTACCAGGTACACCATGAGTGAAGAGGCACACAGATGTGACGACAAGCAGGGAAATGGAGCCAGTGTAGCAAGAAGTAGAAGGGAACACTATGCAGCTCCATGAGAAAAGGCAGGAAGGACTCCCCCATCCCCACCTCCCCAAGAGGAAAATCCATTCAGTAGAAAACATTTAGAATGACTCACATAATACTGAGCCCAAATTTTCAGAGCAAATCATGGAAGAGAAAAGGGGTTTGATTTGGAACTTTATCTTGAAAAATGAAACTGAGCTTATCAACATAACAAAATTCAGGTTACCATTTCAACTATGCATGAGTTCTTATGAAGAACGAAAAATGAATTAAGCAGTGAATTTTTTTTTTTTTTGGTGTAATTTTTGTGACAAAATCCTTCACTTCAGGTTTGGTTTTCACAGCATGATAGCAAAAAGGTCATTTAAAAAATATTCAAGGGCTTCACCAATTTTTCCTAAGGCCCGTTAGAATCTTTTGATATTTAAATCTTTCTCTTTTGATGTGTTCACCATGTCACTTTCCTTGTCATTTTTTTTTCTTCAACTGTTAACTCTTTTTTGCATTGATATGATATTCAAAATATTTAATAATCAGTGTGAGACAAGTATCAATTGACCAGAGCAATGACCACAACAGCCAGTGTGGCTGACCCTGTGATGTTGTTCAAAGGCCACCTGATTCTCTTGGATTGTCTGTGATTTTTCTGTTCTTTAGGCATGTTTCAACACCACTTTCATCAGCTTCATGGAACTTTACATCTTGGGCAAGATTTTCTTTTCTTTTTTTTAAGATCTTATTTATTTTTTCATGAGAGACAGAGAGAAGCAGAGACACAGGTAGAGGGAGAAGCAGGCTCCATGCAGGGAGCCAGACGTGGGATTCGATCCCATGATCCTAGGCTGAAGGCAGAGCAAGATTTTCTTTCTTTCTTTTTTAAAGATGTTATTTATTTATTCACGAGAGACACAGAGAGAGAGAGAGGCAGAGACACAGGCAGAGGGAGAAACAGGCTCCATGCAAGGAGCCCGACGCGGGACTCGATCCCAGGTCTCCAGGATCAGGCCCTGGGCTGAAGGTGGCGCTAAACTGCTGAGCCACCCGGGCTGCCCCAGGCAAGATTTTCAATCGACCATTTGCAGTTGGATTACATTGCATAAGCACCAGGGTCAGACAGTGAAAGACTGATTTTCTTTGACAGGATTTGTTGGTTGGAAGAACCAGCAATCCATTCCAGGACATATGATAGGCATTCACAATTCAGGGGGTCCTTCAGAGAAACTGAGCTACAAGAGAGTGAACACGGCAGAAAAGGATTCATGCTAGGGGTGCCTGGGTGGTTTAGTTGATTAATCATCTGCCTTCAGCTCAGGTCATGATCTCAGGGTCCTGGAATTGAGCCCCACATCCGGCCCCCTGTTCAGTGCGAGTCTGCTTCTCCCTCTCCATGGGCCCCTCCCCCTCACTGGTGCGTGTGCTCTCTCTCTCTCTTTCTCTCTCTCTCTCAAATGAATAAATAAATTCTTTTTTAAAAAAGGATTCATGCTAGGGAACATAATATAATCAGTAAAAGCTTTAATAAGTGAAGTTGTATAATTATTGAAAAAAAATTTAATGACAAATTTTTGCTCTTCTATACAACTTCACCAGGTCATGGACTCAGATGATAAATACTCAGTAACAAAGACCCTGAATCCTGTTTGTGAACTGGCTTGCATGGATTGGCCTTTCTTGCTACCACTGAGTCCTAACAAAGACCAGCAGGATTTACAAGTTAGGGTCACCAGATGATTTCAACAGAAGTATCAGAACAACTTGGAAAAAATACGATGACCATGTATCAGTCTGACAGCCTCTGAATTTGTTTCCTAGTAAGACATTCAAATATCAGCCTGCATTTCAAACTAGAAATCCTATTTATAAAATTCAGGACAGTTCTCTTTCTTAGCTGTAGACTTTACGCCCCCAGTTCAGACAGGGACGGGGCTTGCCTAGCTAATCACAGAACAGAACACAATGTAAACACACAGGACTGGAAGGAGCAGATGAACTGAGGAGTTTCTCCATTGGGTCTTCTTGCTGAGGCTCTGGTGTTCCAATCCTTAGCCTTAGGAGTCGGGGTTGGGGTGGGTTGGGCTACTGGGTATTTTCTTGCCCCCAATTTTGAGGAACAACAGCAATTACTTCATGTTCTGCAATGTTCATTAACTTGACTGGGTCAAAGGCTCTCCCAGATCAGAAATAGTTCTGAAAATGGACTCACGAATTCTGCAGACTGTGAATTTTCCCTAATTAACATATTAACATACTTCCTTCCCCTGCCTCAAGTCAGAGCTTTTCAATCTTGGAGTAGGAAAGCAGCAGAATCTGGCTGTCACTGGCTCTCCAAAGAGCACAGTGATAAAAAGCTAAGGTTTTGCAGCCAGACAGGTGTGGATATCAATCTTGATTCTACTACTTGCTGATTGCACGTTCCTGAGTAATTCACTTAATCTGTGTGAGACTCAGTTTCCTCATCTGTAACATGAGGACAATAATTGTATCTACCTCATGGGGTTGTTAAGCATTTCAATAAGGTGTTTCTAAGCCTAATGCATCACGAATGTCCAAAAATTATGATGAATCTGACCAGTGGTAGACGATCCATCTCTTTTTTTTTTCCTACCAAGAGTTCATTATTCTTCCCTATGGTAACAGCTCCTTGGGTTTCCTTTGACTAATTACTCCTGCTCTCTAGGGTGGTTCAAGGGGTACTAAATAAATCCATCCCAATTTAAAGGAAGGAAACTGTGTACTATTTTGCTAAGGCTGCATAGAGTGGGTGGCTTAAACAACAGAAATTTTCTCACAGTTCTGGAGGCCAGAAGTCTGAGGTCGAGGCATTGGCAGAGCTCATTTCTCCTGACACCTCTCTCCCTGACACAGATATCCTTCCTCTCCCTGTGTCTTCACATGGTCTTCCCTCTCTGTGTCTGTCTCCTAATTTCCTCTTCTTATGAGGATGCCAGTCGTGCTGGATTAAGGTCCACCCCTATGACCTCACTGAACCTTAATTACCTCTGTAAAGGCCCTATCTCCAAATACACTCACATTATGAGGTCCTACGGGTTAGGATTTCCACAAAGGAATCTGAGGAAGTCACAATTCAGCCCATAACAACCTGACCTAGATTTGGCCAAAACACTCCCTTCCCCCTAGTCAAAGTGATTGATTCAATGCTAGACTTTTTTAAAGCTAAGTACAGGGAATTTCTTCATCTGTAAGATGTGTGTTGCAAAGGTAACATGGAATGGAGCTGTTTGTTGTTGTCACCATGTGGGAAAGGTCAATATATAAAACAATATAGGGATCCCTGGGTAGTGCAGCGGTTTGGCGCCTGCCTTTGGCCCAGGGCGCGATCCTGGAGACCCAGGATCGAATCCCACATCAGGCTCCCGGTGCATGGAGCCTGCTTCTCCCTCCGCCTGTGTCTCTGCCTCTCTCTCTCTCTCTCTGTGACTATCATAAATAAATAAAAAATTAAAAAAAAAAAAAACAATATAAAAGAGAAATGGAAAGAGAAAGACTTAGTCCTGAAATCATCAGCTGAGCCCCTGGATCCATCTGAGCCTGAAGCTCCATTTGACAGTTCACTCAGAGAATCCACTAAAATCCCCTTTGGTGGCTTATGCCAGTTGGGAGTTTCTGTCACTTGCAACCAAACAAGTCTTGACAGAGATAGCCCCTATTTAATTATTAAGGAGCTTGTAGATCCCAAGGAATAGAAAGGGAAAGGATTGAGAAACAGAGCTGGAAAGTGGAAGAACCATTTACAAAACAAATTGGGCAGGTAACCATAACCATACAATGCAGGAATCAGGGTGGATTCAATAACAGATGTGTATTCCTTTAACTGAACCTAATGTAAGACAGTTTGACTCTGCACAGTAGTGAAGGCAAGGAGTTCTTCTCTAAACCATAGGCTTCTCGAAGGCAGCAATATTGTTTTGTTAGGTGCAATGTAGCCCTAGTGCCCAGCATGAAATAGGCACTCAAAAGATATTTGTGGACTTGGACAGGCTTACTAAGGAATCTTTTGCATTTTATGGTTCAATACAGATATCTTTTGCCATAGTATTATATTTGCACTCACTGTTAAAGAGTTACATTGATAATCATATAGCAGCCAAGTATTAATGTTAACAATGTTTGATAACTCAAAGAAAAAACCTTCAAGTGTATCCTCTCACCATTAGTGGACCTGTGACTTCCTTTAGTCATCAACTGCATTATGATTCTCTGCTGGAATGTGGAACTGCTCTGCTTGGCACCCATTACAGCCCCCTGTAAAAGTGGTTTGGATGGGGAAAGAGAAGAATGTGTATATACGAAACTGGATAATGGCATGGAGTGAGCAGAGCGTGACCTTGCTCTACATGGATTACTGCACCACTGGAGAACCCTGAACTTAGAGGAGACTCTGAGTTTCTACCAAGCTGCTGGTTACCTGCCTGTCCTTCCCTCTGGAGAGAGAGAACTCCTTACCCTGGAAAGGAAGTACATGTCTCTGGGATATGGGGGTTATCTCTAGGTTTACTGCCTCTGAACATAAGCCAATATCCTCTAGGAAGAGAAAAGAACTTCATCACCCTGGAATGTCTCCAGGGAGAGAGAGGGTCTCTACCTTCAGTCTGCTATTCAATCATCCCTAAACAAAGACCATACAAGAACCCATGAAATCCAGGGAATATGGTCTCCAAAAAAAACCTCTGTTGAGATGACAAATGGAAGGAATCTAGATTCCTGAGTCAACAAATAGAGGAGAGCCTTTGACAACCTTTGCATAGCCAAGAAATATACTTTTGAGATGCTCAACCCCTGAGATTTCAGGTCTTGTCTACCACGGTAGCTAGCATCAACTATCCTGATCAATAAAGAGGATTATAATGTGCACCAGACAAATCATACTTGCATGAGAAATAAGAGAACTACACAACATGTAGTGAGTGCCAAATGATAAGGATTAGGATGAGATTTGGGAGTGGGCAAAAGATTATGAAGAAGTCATCACCTTACTAGTGACAGAGTAAAAGGACACAGAATTTGAGAGACCAGCTGCAGCTGTCCAGGGACACATCCCCCCAGGTTCAGCAAATCCAAGTGTCATCAGTACCCCCATACCCACTCTCGTTCACAAACATTACACTGAGCCAAAGCTGTGAATGACTTTCACACAGTTTAGAGATTTTCAGATCATCTTAAGCTCAATTACAGCTAAACCAATAATATACCCCAAACATCATTATTGGAAAATCACCAACCAGGCCCACTAATTGTATTTGCAGCTTCTTCATCATATTAGTAAAGTCATAAGTGCAGCATGCTCTTCCCAGGGGAGAGCCGTTCACAAGGCCAATTTCCTTAGGATGAGACTTTCATATCACATCAGTTTGAACTAATGCGTCTCGGGAAATAAACTGTCAGATCAATAACATTTGCAACCAGAAAATATTTGGAGCAAATAGCAGAATACAGCCTGTGGTTGAGACTAATATAATCCTTACCTGACACTTGGAAGCTGTCATGACTCTGAACCTTTGGAGCTTTCCATGGGGTCAATTTGGAGATCCTGTAAAAACACAAAGAGCCTTCATTCAATACATTGTGACCTTTTTCTAGGAAGCTCATCATACCATCACTAATCTGGAAAAAGCAAACAACAATTATTAAGCTCCTTCTATTGGCTTGATGCCTTTATCAATATATGCCTTGATCAGTATATGTAATGATAAGCAGCAGTCTTTATAGTAGTCCATAAAGGAGTTCAAATTCTAGATCTAGGGACGCCTGGGTCGCTCAGTGGTTGAGCATCCACCTTTGGCTCAGGTCATGATCCCAGGGTCCTGGGACCAAGTTCCACATCAGGCTCCCTGAGAGGGGTCTGCTTCTCCCTCTGCCGATGTGCCTGCCTCTCTCTGTGTGTCTCTCATGAGTAAATAAATAAAACCTTTAAAAAAAAATTCTAGATCTAAAACTTCCTAAGGCAAGTTTCTTTACTTCTCTGAGTCTTAGTTTCCAAATCTGTACAATGGAAATAATAATGGATACTCTCCAGGGGCATTTGGTGACTGAAGAGAAGGTACGGATCCTGCCTATTTTAGTGCCTGGCACACTGTAGGTGCTCAATAAATAATAGTTATTGCTATGATTCTAGGTACCTCTTTGTAACTGAAGTTAAATTAATGTTTCCCCCTCAACTAGGCCATTTGAGGGGAGTAAGTTTATGTGCCAATCTGGGTTGACCCCCTTAATCTTTCTGTGGAAGTATAAAAGGCACACCATCTGTTTTTGAAGTAACAGAAAGAAATGGTCTGCATCTCTGCTCTAATTTTTCCTATATTCTCAAGTAAAGCCCTTGACCATAACCTAGCATTCTAGGAGTATCAGATAAAGATTGAAAAGCCAGTAAAGAAATACAAAAAGGATGGAATGCTGAGAAGTATTTAACAACCCAGAGTTGAGGTTCCCTTTGAACTGGTGAGGCCTGGGACTGATTTCTAGATCAGGCACTTAGCAAAGGTGTGACCTTAGGAAAATAACAGGATTTCTCTGAGCCATGGTTTACTCTATGCAAAACAGCAACACTGTCTGCCTCCAGGAGGTAAGGTCAAAACTAAATAAGATAAATAGCAAAATTGTAACGAATGTTAGTTCCCCCAACCTGGTTCTCATCTCCTATCATTATAAGCCTCAAATTAATTCAGTAAACATGTATTGGGCACTGTGGTGGATACTGGGGATATCAATAAAGGAGACTGACAAGGTCACTGTTTTCATGGCCCAGATGACATTCTGGAGGGAAAAAGATAAATTACTGAGCCAATTCCACAAATAAGTCGCAAATTACATTTGTGAAAAGAGCTAGAAAGAAATGATGCAGGACGTTAATGAGAGTTCGCTAAGACCACCAAGCTGAGGCGTTAAGAAAGGCCTCCATGAAGATCCAACTCTCCTACCCATTCTGGGTTGTAAGCTTACTTCTTAGTGGTGAGAGGATAGAAAGTGGCACTGGGAGAGTAAGCCAGGGCCCATATCATGCTGGGCTTCACAGGGTAGACTGTGGGGCCACCACGTTGCACAACCACAGGAGATGTCAATTATGCTAAAGCACAGTCTGTGTTGCAGAACCAGCAGCCCTGGGAGACAACAAGCAGAAAACAGAAATCGCAAGGGACCAGAAACATAAATAAAAGGCAAAGTGAGTCAGAGAAAGCATTCAGAAGCAGAAACAAATGATGGAACTCCCAAGTATGGTTATGATAGAGTAATTGAGGCAGACCAACGTTCTTACCACATGTAACTAGAAAAACCAGACAAGGCACAAGCACAAAAAAAATTGTGTGTGAAATCCCTGGGGTGCCTCAAGTATTTGCAGGACAAAAATCCTGCAAAGAAGGTAAGTTTCAGGGGCCCCTGAGTGGGTCAGTCAATTAAGCATCTGGCTTCAGCTAAGGTCATGATCCCTGGGATCAAGCCCCTTGACAAGTTCCCTGCTCAGCGGAGAGTCTGCCTCTCCCTCTCCCTCTGCCTCTGCCTGCTGCTCCCCCTACTGTGATTTCTCTTTCTCTCTCTCTGTCTCAAATAAATAAAATCTTTTTTTTTAATGTGCATGCATTAAAAAAAAAAAAAGGAAGAAGGAAAGTTCAGTGAGATGAGCCTGACATTGTGCACATCACTTTTTCCCTTAGGACATTGATGACTCTCAAGCATCATGGGGGGAAGCTCTGAGGCAGGGTAGAGGGTCACTGTTCAAAGGCAGAGAAGCTGGGGAGCCTGGGTAGCTCACTCAGCTAAGTGCCCAACTCTTGATTTTGGCTTAAGTCATGATCTCAGGTTGTGAGATCAAGTCCCACATCAGGCTCGGTGCTGGCTGTAGAGTCTGCTTAAGATTCTCTTTCTTTCCTTCTGCCCACTCACCCAGGTCACACACATGTCTGCCCACTCACCCAGGTCACACACATGTATGCATACACATGTGTGTGTTCTCTCTCTCTCACTCAAAAAAATAAAATAAAATAAAAGGCAGAGAAGCTATCAAAGTGGTTAGGATGCTTCATGAGGGTGGGAGACAAAAATTAGTATTTGGGAATGTCAAAACAGGTAGGAGTTGAAGGCCCAAATTATTCTTCCCAAGGAAAGGATGTAATGAGAAGTGATCCAAAAACACTGTAGCTATTTCCCCCCATTTATGCTGTATAAGGCAGGCAGTTTAGAATCAAAGCAACTATGTGAGAGCTGACCTCTCACCAGATGTGATGGGAGTGAAAAGGCAATGAAAGGAGATGATGTCCAAGTTAGAATTCTACACATACTGAAAATAGCCTTCAAGGATGAAAGTAAAATAAAGTTATTTTTCAAACAAATTAAAACTGAGAGAATCTGTCACCAGCAGATCCAACTAAAATAAATACTAAAGGGGGTTCTAAAGGCAAAAGGAAATGATCCCAGACAGAAATGCAGGAAAGACTTGAAGAGCAATAGAAAAAAAAAAAAGTATGAATAAATCTAAATGAATATTGAAAACATGAGCAATGATTTCCTGTGGGGTTTTAAATACATGTACATTTAAGTAAATACAATTAAAAGCATAAAAGGCATAAGGAAAATAAATTAAAGTGTAACAGGCCCTAGAATTGTCTGGAAAGTGGTATAAATACTGATTTATATCAGACTCTAATAAACAAAGGAGGTATGTCTTAATTTCCAGGGAAACCACAAAAAGAAGGCATAAGTAACAAGTTAATAAAAGAAAAACTGGTTCAATTAAAAAAATTTTTTTGATTGGCCCACATTAAGGCAATAAAGGAGAGGAGGGGAATAGAACAAATAGAAAGAATAGCAATATTGTGGATATAAAACCAAACATATCAGTAATTACATGTAAATAGACCAAATACTCTAATTAACAGACCTAGCTTGTCAGATTATATCAGAATCAGTCATATGCTGCTCATATGAGATACACCCTAAACATAAGGACACAAAAAAGTTGAAAGTAAAAGGAAGGAAAAAAAATAAAATAATAACCAAAAGAAAGGCAATAGTTATACTAATATCAAACCAAGCAAACTTGAAGACAAGACACGTAACTTGATATAAAGAGAAAAATTCCAACAAAAAGGTTAATCCACCAGGAAGATACAACAATCATATATTCATAAGCACATAATGTCATACTTTCAAAATATACAAATTAAAAATCCGAAAAGAAAAGTAGACAAATCCATAATGGTAGTGGAATATTTTAACAGCCTCTCTCAGGAGCTAATAAAAGGAGACAAAAAAGTGGTGGGAGTATAAAGATCTAAACAACATGATTAATGAATTTGACTTGTTTGACATTGGACTCTAGCAAGAGATTGGACACAGCTTAAAAAAAAAAAAAAGAAAGATTAATGAAACGGAATAAATCAGTGGGAAACATCCACAGCACCCAATGATACCAGAATACACATATTTTCAAGTGTACATGGAGCACTGACCCAAAATGACTGGAACACTGGGTCATAAAATAAATGTTAACAAAGTGCAAAGGTGAATATTACGTAGAATATATATTCTTACTACAGTGCAATTATGGCAGGAATCAATAATAACAACTTAAAAATCTCTTAAAACCTGATTGGAAATTAAGAAAAAAAAAGTCACAGGGGTGCCTGGGTGGCTCAGTTGGTTAAGCATCTGACTCTTGATTTTGGCTTAAGTCATGATCTCAGGGTCTTGACATTAAGCCCCAAGCTGAGCTCCATGCTGAGCGGGGAGTATGTTGGGGATTCTCTCCCTCTCTGCTCCTCCCCTCAGCTCATGCTCCCTCTCTCTCTTTCTCTCTCTAAAATAAATAAATAATCTTTTTTTCTAATCACCAAGAAAGAAAAAATCACAAAGGATATTAGGAATATTTTAAACTGAATGATAATACAAATAAGACAGGAGAAAGTATGGTAAGTAGCTACCACTCTTGTTAAACAAAAACTTACAGCTCTAAATGGATATGCCTGAAAAGAAACAAAGATGGGAATCAATAATATAAGTATCCATCTCAAGAAGTTAATAAAAGAACAACAAATCAAACTCAAAGAAACTAGAAGGAAGGAAACAACAGACATAAAAACAAAAATCAATGAAATAAAAAGGAAACTTATAATAGAGACAATCAACAAAACTCAAAACTGGTTCTCTGAAAAGGCTAATAAAAATTGGTAAGTGCCACACAAGATCCTACAGGCATAGAAAAAAATAATATTATCCTAAATAGTGAGACAGAATATTATAAACAAGGTTATGCCAAAAGAATTTGACGATGTACTTATTTTTTTAAAGATTTATTTATTTATTTATTTATTTATTTATTTATTTATTTATTTATTTTAGAAAGAGAGACCACAAGTACAAGCAGGTGGGAGGGGAAGAAGGAAAGGGAGTGAGAGAATCCACAAGCAGACTCCCCACTGAGTGCTGAGCTCAAAGCAGGGTTCAGTCCCAGGACCCTGAGATCATGACCTGGGCTAAAACCAAGAGTTGGCTGCTTAACCAACTGAACCACCCAGGTGCCCCAGAATTCAACAATTTATATAAAACTATACAATCTAGAAGAACACTCCTTACCAAAATTGACACAAGGAGAAATAAAACATCTGAATACTTCTATATCTATTAAAGAAATTGAATCTGTAATTAACATTCCCTCAGAGAAATCTCCAAGCCCAGATACCTTCACTGGTAAATTCTTCCAAGCATTTTAAAAAGATGTAATACTGACCTCACCAAACCACTACTAGAAAATATAAAAAGATGAAACATTTCTCAACTCATTTTTTGAGGTCAGCATGACCTTGATACAATCACCCAGATACCAAAACTTGACAAGTATATTGCAAAAAAAAGAAAATTACAGTCCAATCTCTTTCATAGACCCAGATACAAAGCTCCCAAACAAAATATTATGAAATCAAATGCACTACTTCCATAAAAAGGATGCTATATCATGACCAACTCTGGTTTATTCTAAGAGTACAAAGTTTCAGGTCTGTAAAGAAATCACTAAAATTCTCCATATTAATCAAACAAAGGACCAAAAAAAAAAAAAAAAGGATTCATCTCAATGATGAGGAAAAGCATTTGAAAAGTTAAATACTCTTAATCTTAGCACACTAAGACAGTTTTGATAAAGGGTAGCTAAAATAACTAGAGCCATCATACATAATGGTGACATATTGTACATTTCCTCTCAGGCTGGGAATGAATTAAGAGTGTCCATTATCACCACTTCTACCTCTTCATCAGAAGTCCTGTAGACCAGCTGTTCAGCCCATGTCCTCCTTCCTCCTCCTTCCTTCTATCCAGTAAGACCAGTCCTGTAGGTCAGTTGTCACCCACACCTTCCTGTTCTCCATCACTAGTGGACTGGATGTTTCTATGGCAGCCACACCTCCAATCAGGTCTGAATCTCAGTCTAGCAATGAGGAGAGGGTCCTCTTAAGTATCTTCACTTATTCACTGCCTTCTCCAGTTACTCCTCTGCACCCCTTAGAATCATGTTCTACCCTTTGAAATAACTATCCACCTTTTTACTAGTTGTACTAGCTAACACATTTTCATGTGAAATTATCCTTGTTCAGGTAACTGGTCTGGTGTCTGTCTCTTCACTGAACCCTGACTGGTACCAAACCTAAAGAAATGCAGTAATAAATAATGTTCATGGACTGAAAGACTCAATATTGTAAAGTCATTTTCCCTAAATTAAGATACAGATTTAACAAAACCCCAATCAAAATCCCAACGGGTTTCTCTTTTTTGTTGGAATTGATATGCTAATTCTATAATTTATATGGAAATAACAAGGGCCAAGAATATCCATGACAATCTTGATGATGTCAAGATTGGAAGATTCACACTTCCAGATGTTAAGAATTATGATAGGGGCACCTGGCTGGCTCAGCTGGAAGATCATGTGACTCTTGATCTCAGGGTTGTGAGTTTGAGCCCCATAGTGGGTATAGAGAGTACTTAAATAAATAAAAACTTAAAAAAAAAGAATTACGATAAAGCTACAGTAATTAAGACAGTGGGGTAATGGTTCAAAGTGAGACAAATGGATCAGTGGAAGAAAATACAAGCCTACAATATATTGTTACTTGATTTATGACAGACACTATTGGAAGTATAGTAGGATAAGACATTATTTTTGAAACCTGGGGCTTAGTCCCCAGTTCTACCTGGTGAAAGTTCACATGGAAAAAAAAGGAACTTTCTTCACACTATAAACAAAAATAAGTTCCAGGTGGATGGTAGACTTAAATGTAGATGTACAACAATAAAGCTTCTGAAAGACAAACCTAGAATGGGCAAAGATTTTTTTCCACCAGACCTATAAAGCACTTTCCAATTTAAATGATTTATACATTGGACTTGTGGCTCAGTCGGTTAAGTATCCAACTCAATTCTGGTTCAGGTCATGATCTCAGGGTCCTGAGATCAAGCTCTGCATTGGGCTCCATGCTCACTGGGGAGCCTGCTGGTCTTTCTCCTTCTGCTACTTCACACAGACACACATACACACACACACACTCTCTCTCTCTCTCTCTCTCTCTCTCTCTCGTTCAAATAAATAAATAAATAAATAAAGAGAATCTTTTTTAAAAATTAAATAAATTAGAACTCATTAAAATTAAGAACTTCTGTTCATTAAACTCATCAACAAGATAGTAAGGAACTGCCAAACTGGTTTCCACAGTGGCTGTACCATATTACTTTCCCACCAGCAGTGTACAAAGTTTCCAATCTCTCCACATCCTTGCCAGCACTTGTTTTTTCGTTGCATTTTTGTTTTCTTTCTATTATGGTCATCCAAGTGGATGTGATGTGGTATCTCCTTATGGCTTTGATTTGCATTTCCCCAATGACTCACAAAAGAATTGAGTATTGATCCATGCTACAACTTAGATAAACCTAAAAAACAGTATGTGAAGTAAAAGAAGCCAGACACAGTAGGCCACATATTATATGATTCTATTTATAGGAAATGTCCTGAATAGACTAATCTATGCAGACAGAAAGTAGATTAGTGATTGCCAGGGGCTGGGGGAGAAAAGAATGGGGAGTGAGTGCTTAGTCAGTTTCCTCCTTGGAGTGATGAAAAAGTTCTGGAACCTGACAGGGGGGATGTGCTTATACAACATTGTAAATGTACACAAAGCCACTGAATTGTACTATAAAATGGTAAAAATAATAAGTTGTATGTGTTTATATTTTACTACAATTTAAAAATAAAAAACCAAACACCTCATAAGAGGTGAAAGGGCAAACCACAGGGTAGAGAAAGATATTTGCAATACACATAACTAAGAAAAGCCTCACAGCTGGAATATACACCATCAAATATACAAATCAATAGAAAAGAGATAGACAATTCATTTTTTATTTTTTTTATTTTTTTAATATTTTATTTATTGATTGATGAGAGACACAGAGAGAGAGAAAGAGGCAGAGACATAGGCAGAGGGAGAAGCAGGCTCCATGCAGGGAGCCCGATGTGGGACTCGATCCCAGGTCTCCAGGATCACGCCCCTGGCTGAAGGTGGCGCTAAATCTCTGAGCCACTGGGGCTGCCCGACAATTCATTTTTTAAATGGGCAAAAGACTTGAACAGGCACCTCACAAATAATATATAAATAATCAGGAAACATACTCAATATGTTCAAAATAATCAGGAAAAATATTCAATATCATTCATCATTAGGGCAATGCAAACTAAAATTTCAGTGAGACACCACTGTACACATGCCAAAAGAGCTTAATCCTTTTAAAATGACAATACCAAGTGTTGTTAAAGAAACAGAGTGGCTAGAACTCTCACTAGTGGCTAGTACAATGAAAATTGATACATTCACTTTGGAAAAGGTGTTTGGCATTATCTAATATAGTTGAACATACATACACCCTATCATCCAGCAACTCCACTCCTGAAAACAGCCCCAAACCAGAAACAACTCAAATGTCCATCAGCAGCAACATGAAGAAATACATTGTGATATATTTTTAAATGGAATACTATAGGGCAATAAGAATAAATTACAGCTACATGAATATATTTGCAACCATAATATTGGCCAAAAGAACCCAGATAGAAGAACAAATTTCATATGAGCCCATATCTATAAAGTTCAAAAATAGGCCACAGTAGCCTATGGAGAGAGAAGTAAAAACAGAAGTAAGGTTACCTGGAAGAGGGCATAAAGGCACTGGCAAGATGCTAGTTATTAGTCTGGGAGGTGCTTACATGGTTTGTTCATGAACTCACCAGTCGGTATCCATATATTTGTGCACTTTCTGCTTGAAATGTTATGCCTCAATTAACATGTCTTTCTTATTTAAGTGGCTGGATAAACTAATTGTAGCACAGACATACAATTGAATCCTACTCAGCAATCAAAAGGAATGAACTATTGTCACCTGTAACAACTTGCACCAATCTAAAAGCCATTTTGTTGGGCAGCCTGGGTGGCTCAGTGGTTTAGCGTTGCCTTCAGCCCAGGGCGTGATCCTGGAGACCAGGGATTGAGTCCCACGTCAGGCTCCCTGCATGGAGCCTGCTTCTCCTTCTGCCTCTCTCTCTCTCGAATAAATAAATAATTTTTTTTATTAAGGCATTATGTTGCCTGAAATAAGCCAGTCTCAATAGTTACCTACTACATGATTCCATTCACATGACAGTCTCTGTAAAAAAAAAAAAAAAAACAACAACAACAACCCACAAAACTATAGGATGGAGAATAGGTCAGTGGTCACCAATGGGGTTAGTTTGGGCTTGCAAACTGGTCTTTGGACTCTTGGGGCAAGGGGAAGTTGAAGAAAGAGGTGGGTCATTCCAGATTGGTAGGTGGCAGATTTAACAAACAAGGGAACTTACTTACGAGGCTTGTTTCAGGTGGCCGAAAGCCAAGTAGATTCCTACACAACCCACCAAAACCTTAAAAGTTTATCTAGAAGCCTTAACTATAAGATTCCATGACAGACCTGGTCTACATGGTCTTAACATCTTAAGTGGGTGAGATCTACATTCCAAGGATGGAGGAAGAGTAATGAGCTTCCAATTGCCCAGATCGAGTTCCCCGGTTAACTGGTGGTGTCATCATCCAAAAGTTAAGATGGGTCAAGATGGGACACAAAAGAGTATTTTGGGATTATGGAAGAGTTCTTTATCTGATGGTGGTGGTAGTGGTTATACAAATATATATGTGTTAACATTCATAGAACTGTACGCTTGTCTTTCCCCAAAAGTCAGTTCTTTATATTATAATTTTGTAAATGAAAAATAAAGTGCAGGCTTTGCAGTCAGTCTTCCTTGGTTTGAATAACATACTAGCTATTTATCCTGTGATAAGTAACTTAATATTCCCATTTCCCAGTTTCCCCATAAGAATAAGAATTCTTTCCCCAAAAGAATAACAGGGCACCTTGGTGGCTCAGGGGTTGAGTGCCTTTGGCTCAGGTGGTGATCCCAGGATCCTAGGATCAAGTCCCAAATCAGGGTCCCCGCAAGGTGCCTGCTTCTCCCTCTGCCTATGTCTCTGCCTCTCTCTGTGTCTCTCATAAATAAATAAATAAAATCTTAAAAAAAAAAAAAGAAGGATGGAGGTCATGGTGACCACCCCCCCATAGGGTTGTGAATATTACAAATATGCTAAAACATACAAGCATTTAGAATACCTGGTAAGAAATAAGTGCTCAACAAATATTGATGGTCATTATTAGGACACATATACATCATGTGAAATTTGTTATAAAGCATGTAATTTTTAAAATGTATTACTTTTCCATAACCCAAATGCTCATTAGCTGATGAGTAGATAAACAAACGTGATATATCCACACAATGAAATATTATTCAGAAATAAAAAGGGGTGCCTGGGTGACTCAGTTAAGCCTGGGACTCTTGATTTTGCCTCAAGTTATGTCTTTGGGGTCCTGGGATCCAGCCCTGTATCAGGCTCTGCACTGAGCATGGAGCCTGCTTAAGATTCTTTCTCTCTCTCTCTCTTTCTCTCTCTCCCTGTACCCCTTTCTCTTTGCCCCTTCCCCCACCCCCACACGGCTCTATTAAAAAAAAAAAAAGGAAATACTGACCCATGCTACAACATTATACATTATGCCAGGTAAAGAAGCCAGATAGTCACATATTATCTACTGCCACCTATATGAAATGTCCAGAATAGGCAAATCCATAGGCACAGAAAGTCAACTAGTGGTTGCTGGGACATGGAGAGATATGAGAATTAGGACTTTCTGCTAATAAGTAAGGGATTTCCTGTTTGGAATGAAAGAAATGTTCTAGAATTTAAAATGGTAATCATTGCATAACTCTGTAATATACCAAAAACCACTGAATTAATATTGGCTCAGGTCATGATCTCATAGGTTATGAGATCCAGCCCCACATTGGGCTTCAAGCTTACTGCAGAGTTGGCTTGGGATTCTCTGCCTCTCTCTCTGCCTCTGTCCCTCCCACACCTGTCCCCTCTCTCTCTAAAAAATAAACAAATAATCCTTTTTAAAAAGGGTGCTCAAGAAAACTATTATTTAAAAAATACTAATACTTAGTATTAGTATGATGATGAGCTCACTGCCCAGTCAACTCTGTCAACTTGCTGGTCACCTTATATTGTCTAGAGAAGCTTCACATATATTTTGGTTAATTTTGCTTCTTAGTAAATTATATCTTCTACATTCTTCTATAATAAAACGGGTTACAAATGACCAGAGAGATTTTTTTAAAAAAACAGATCATCTTGACTTTAAAAGATTTAAGTGTCCAAGGATGTGAAATGATGTTTTAAATAACTGCAAATAGTTTTAAATAGTATTAACTAAAAAGAGGTGTGATAAAAACCATTTAATGGTTGTTAATCTGAATAAATAGGTTTTAAATCATAAAGTGGCACTTAATTGACCTGCAATAACTGGCTTGTTAAATCTAAATTAAATCATTATCTGAGGCATTTTTTTTTAAAAAAGTAGAATTCTTAAAGATTTGCAGAAAAAAATTAGTTAAGTGTGAAAAATAGCAATGCTAGTTGTGTACTGAAGCAATTGTTGAAGCAGCTTCTATGTCTTTTAACTAGGACTCTTGGTATCAATTCCATTGTGTGTCTAGGGAGGCATCCCTCCCCCCCCCCCTCACAAATCCAACAACATATCCAATAATTCAACTCAATTCTGACACTATCTACCTGGAGATAATAATTGGTTTCACAGGTTAAGGGTTCACTGCCCCCAACCATTTCTGACACCAGTCGCTAGTGTAGATTGTTACCTGTACTTCCCACCCACTGGCTATAAATCAGAAGTTCAACTAATTTGCCATAGCAGCTCACAGAACTCAGAGAAAAATTTTACTTACTGGATCACTAGCTTATTATAAAAGGCTATAACTCAGGAAGAGCCAGATGGAAGAGATGCAGAGGGCAAGGTATGGGAAGAGGCCTCAGAGCTTCCATGCCCTCTCAAAGGGCACCGTTCTCCACAAATATCCACGTTGCTCACCAACCCAGAAATTCTCTGAGCCCTGTCCTTTTGAGTCTTTAAAGGAGGCTTAATTACATAGGCATGATTGATTAAATCATTGCTATTGGCAATTGATTCAACCTCTGGCCCCTCTCCTCTCCCAAGCCCAGAGATGGAGGTGGGAGTTGGTATTGAAAGTTCTGACCCTCTAAATCATCTGGTTGGTTCTCCAGGCAACCAGCCCCTATCTTGAGGTTGAGTCCAAAAGTCACTTATTAAGATAACAAAAGAAAACCTTAATGGCTCTCCTCACTTAGGAAACTAAGGGTTTTTGGGAGCTCAGTGCTGGGAACAGGACTAAGACGGGGCATATATTTGTTATTATAAATCACAATATCACACCATTGCATCACTCACATGTGGTTTAATAAAAGCTTACTGACCACTTGCTATGTCCAGGTATTGTGCTAGATGCTGGAAACACAGTGGTAAAACAAGAAGACAAGTTATCTATCCTTTGGGGCCCTACAGTCTAGCTATTAGTACTGTTCAATAGAAAGAAAATGTGAGCCACATCCATAATTTTAAATTTTCTCCTGGCCATGTTAAAGAAGTAAAAAATAAATAGTTGAGAGTCATTTTAATATTATATTTCATTTACCCCAATACATACCATATATAATAATTATAACATGTTACAATACAGAGAAGTATAAACAAGATATCTTAGATTCTTTTATTCATACTGCCTTTAAAAACCAGTATGCAATATACATTCAGGGCACATCTCCATTAAGACTAGTTGTATTTCATGTGTTCAACTGCCACATGCAACTAGTGGCTACCATATTGGACAGTACAGGCCTAGCTGTACCACCATTTCATTTTTTGTTTGTCTTTCTTTTTTCTTTCTATTTCCCCTAACATTCTCAATATGTCACTTGGACCCTGGCTTTATGGTTGGAATTAATATGGAAAACAGAGCCTTCACAGGAAAAGGTACACATTACAAGTTTTATAATAAAATATATAAGCACCATCACACAACATACTTGTTAAATTGCCCAATATTTGGCATCTTGTTTGGCTATGACATTTTTGATACCAGGCACACTGTAGGTATCCAAAAAATGCTTACTGAATGAGTGCTAGCCCAGTAAGTGCTGTGAGTTTCCAGATGGGAGGAGTCCCTATAATTGAAAGGGGCTGAGATGAGTCCTTCAAGAAGGACTCATTTATTCATTCAACAAATACTTACTGAGCAACTACTATGATGGGTTTGGAGTGGGCCTAGAAACATCAACAGGACTAGAACAATGAAAGTAATATCACTTGGTTGGTTCCTCATGTTGATCCAACCATTGCTTCACAAAGTTCAGTTTTTTTATCACCTTAACAGTTTTCTTCAAAACCATAGGCACTATTACAGTATTTCTTTAAATTGACTCATATCTTTTTAGTAAAATTCTAACTTACAAATTCTAGCATATAAACATTTAAAAAAAACCACTATTCCTTGCCATTCTTAGAAGTTAACTGCAAAAAAATAAATAGAATGTACCCAATTCTACTAAATTCTCTATAGCTACAGTTGCCCCTGGAGACTCTCAGGCTATGCCCTGCTTTCTTTTCTTGTTCAAAGGTAGACTAGTCAATGTTAGAGAGGTGTTAGAAACATATTAGCACTGTGTTAATACTTTTTCACCTCTATAATCAGTAGGCAAATCATTTGAAAGGAAAATATGTGATTCAACTGTATGTAGTGTTCAGTGATATCAAGTTACCCTGTGCATACCCAGTGGTACACATATCATACTTTGTTCAAAGAACCTGAGTGGACTCCCAGGAATCAAAACAGGGGGCCTGTTTTATAAGTGAGCAAGAACACCACACTTGCCTCTAAACCAGATTCTCAAAGACATCGTGAACCTCAAGTTCAAGGCACATGCTGTTTTTCCAAAGCAAGCACACTCTCTTCTCTTCCTCTGCAGTCGGAGGGTACCCCAATGTTCATGCCTCAGAACGTCCATAAACTATATTCCTAATGTGAAATCTGGCTAGAATTAGTTTTTAAGGGAAGTAGTATAGTTCGATGGTTTAAAGCCCAGGCTTTGGAGTCAGACAAACCCAGATTAACATCAGGCTCTGCCACTCTGTAGCTCTATGATGGCAGTTAAGTACTTAACTTTGCTAAATCCATGCTATTTGCATGTAAAATGGGAATGATAGCCCTTTCTTCTAGAATTACTGTGAGGATTAAATAAAACAATATACATAAAGTACCCTGCACAGTCTTGACACTTAAAAAACACTCCATTAGTGTTTCTTGTTGTAGTTGCTGTTGTTATTCTGATGGAAATACTTCTGTATCAACCAAGGTTCAACCAGAGAAGCAAAACCACTATGAGATGATAGATAAATTTTCACATGTTAAAAAAATATGTAGATATACACATACGTTTTAAATATACATAATGATATAGATTTTGTATGTGTAGATATTATATATAAATATATGTAAAACAAAAGGGATTTGTTGCAAGGAATTAGCTTCATGCAATTGTGAGGGCTGATTAGGCAGTTTCTGTAAGGCTATTGTCTTCGTATCTCATGCTGGACCTTGAAGTCCTCAGGCAGGCAGTCAGAAAGAGAAGAGGGATCTAAGAACATGCTGGAACACCATGAAGGCAGATTGAAACCAGGCTCCTGGTGCCTCTGGTATTAGTGGTGTGAGTATCCTGAGGAAGCAGAGCCCTTAGTCATAGAGCTGAACACACACACACACCTGCACACCTAAACACACACACCTGGCCCAGGAGTGGCAGGTGCTGAAGGTAAAGTAGTTTGCAGGCCCAGACACTGCTCATCATGCCCCCCGCCCCCACATGATTGAGCAGATCAGCAGGAACAAGTATGAGCTTCCCTATATCCTCCCCCAAGAATCTACCTGGAGGCTCATCCGATTTTGAAACAAACAAGAAAAGGATTCTGGGGCAAGTAGTTCGTATTAACCAAGTTGACGGACAAAGCCACCACCCCATCTAAAAACAAAAGAATTCCCATGAAGGGATTTTCACACTGGAGGGCCAAGGAATGTTCCTTGCATGGCTGTGGTAAGGATCAGCATTTTCATTCTCTCTTTTTTAAAGATTTTATGTATTTATTTGAGACAGAGACAGTGAGAGAGAGATCATGAGCAGGGGGAAGGCAGAGGGAGAAGCAGACTTGATCCCAAGACCCTGGGATCATGATCTGAGCCAAAGGCAGATGCTCAGACCATGTTTTCTAAACAGTCATACTTGACATGAATCTTTCTCCCTCTCATGTATCATTCAGAAATCTATGCACTCACATGGAAGGATCTCTAAGACCTCTTGTTAAGTGAAAAGAGTTTGCCTTAAAGCAATATACATAATAAAATCCCCTTGAGGTTAAACATACGTGCACCACACACATACCAAAAACTGTATACATGTACAGAGAGAGACAGAGAGAGCACAAGCAGGGGGAGCAGTAGACAGAGGAAGATGCAGACTCTCCACTGAGCAGCAAGCCCAACAGGGGGCTTGATCCCAGGACCCCTGGCTAAAAGCAGATGCTTAACTCACTGAGCCACCCAAGTCCCCCTAAAAAAAAAATTTTTTTTTAATCTTAAAAAAAAAAAAAAAGAAAGAAAGATCCAGAATGATACATACAATGCTAACAGTGTTCATTTCTGGAGACAGGGAGAAAATTGACATGATGAAGGAGATCTTTACCTTTAGAATGTGTACATGTCTGACCCATAAACATTTTATTTGAATTAAAGTTTTTTTTTAATTTAAATTAGTTGCCAACATTTAGAAATCCTAAGATTTCACATAAAAATATCCTAGGGGCACCTGGCTGGCTTAATCTGTTAAGGTCCAACTCTTGATTTCAGCTCAGGTCATGATCTTGGAGTCCTGGGATCGAGCCCTGAATCAGGTTCCACACTCAGCAGGGAGTCTGCTTGAGGATTCTCTCCCTCTCCCTCTGCCTTTCCTCCATGCCAAAATAAATCATCTTTTTTTTAAAAAATCTCGAGTTCTGGATTTTTTTTAAATTATAATGTCTGGCAACACTAGGTCCTCACCCTTATGGCAACATTGGGCTGGACCCAGTGGTAGCAGAGACCCTGGACAGAGCACAGGTGCTCCAGGTCTCCATGGTGGCCAAAAATTGGCTGCCTGACCCACTGCCCTCCCATTCTTGTTAAAGACCTTGATTTTGCTCCTCAATTGAGCAGCTGCATGCCCCTCAGTCCTGGGTGCAGATGTAAGTCTTGCTTGACCTAAGTCAGTTATGGTGGGCACTTGTCCCTTTCCAGGAACTTGCTTAGGCTTAGACATGTGACACAGGCCTAGCCAATGGGACTTGGGACAGGCCTTCTGGAAAATATTTCCCTCACTGATTAAAAACAGAGATTCAAATCAACAGAGAACATAGCCTCAAATTCATTCACTGGAATGACAATGTAGGAATGTGGGAATATAGGAAAAGTGACTCCTTGGTGACACTGAGCTGCCAAATTAGTCACCTGGAATCACTTCCCTCCTAACTTCTTGAGATGCAACACAATTTTTTCCTGATATTTGAACCACTTCTGGTAGGGCTTTATTTTACTCAAAGGTCAAAGCATCCCAACTAATACAGACTTAGGCTCAACCCTGTAGGCATACAAATCACTGGTCTCCAAATGTGCCACCCACATTCTCATCTTCATGTTTTTATTCTGCCCTGGGATCCTCCCTCAACTCCCCCATCCTTAGATTCCTGGCAGGCAAATTCTTAGTCACCTAGGAAAGTCCAGGTTAAGTATCAGTTATTTTCCTATAGTTTCTTCAATCTCTAGCTCTAGGCCAACTTAATTGCTCTCTCTTCCATGTTCCCATAAAATCTCCATTCCAGCACTCTCTTTCTTGAACTTTACGAGTCTATCCCATGCAAGAGCAATGCTCCTGGTTTTTAGCTCTAGATTCTTGGGAATCTTTGAATTCCCAGCATTTTGCAGAACTGAATCAATATCTTAGGCATTGTCCATGACCTCCAGGCTCACTCAGTTATTCATCTCAATAAATATTTCCTGTGCATTTAGTACTCAATGTCATAAGGGTTATAATGGGAAACAAGACAACTGGCCAAGCCTTCATGAAACTCAACCTTTACTGGGAAAGAGACACAAATAAAAATATCATGTGATAAATGCTATGAAAAGTAGAGTCATACCCAGAAGTGGGACTCCTGGGTGGTAAAATAGTTCTATTTTTTATTTTTTGAGGAATCTCCATACTGTTTCCCATAGTGGCTGCACCAATGTGCATTCCACACCAACACTATACAAAAAAAAAGATTCCTTTTTCTCCACATGCTCCCCAACAACTTGTCATCTTTGGTCTTTTTTTTTAAGATTTTATTTATTTATTCATGAGAGACACACAGAGAGAGGCAGAGACATAGGCAGAGAGAGAAGCAGGCTCTCTGTAGGGAGCCTGATGTGGTACTCGATCTCAGGATCCGAGGATCATGACCTGACCCAAAGGCAGACACTCAACCAATGAGCCACCCAGATGTCCATCTTTGGTCTTCATTTAAGAAATATCTATCAAGATCCTCTGCCCACTTTTTAATCAGGTTACTTGGTTGTTTGCTACTGAGTTGTAGGAGTTCCTCATATATGTTGGAATATGAAACCCTTACCAGACATATGGTTTGCAAATATTTTCTCCCATTCCATAGGCTGGCTTTTCATGCTGCTGTGTTCTTTGCCATTCAGGTGCTTTCTAGCTTGATGCAATCCCACTTGTCTATTTTGGCTCTTGTTGCCTGTGCTTCTGCATTGTGCCGTTGTTTCAGTGACATCCAAAATATCAGTGGCTAGACATTGAGCTTGATTGTACTGATTATTTCACAACATATATGTATACCAAAACATCAAGTTGTACATCTTAAATATATAAAATTTCTCTTCGTCGATTATGCCTCAATAAAGCTCAAGAGGGGGACCTAGGGGGGACAATGAGCAAAAAGAAGAAATGTTGAACCCAAGCATGAGAAGGCAGGAGATAGCTCCTAGAGGGATGCTATCCAAGATAATACCCAAAGGTTGAATAAAAGGATCTTGGAGAGTATTCCAGATAGATGCAAGAGCATGTGTAAAAGCACAGAGGTGAGAGACAGCAAGGAAGCTTCAAAAAGTTCAGCTTAGCTAGAGTAAAAAGGCAGCTGGGAAGATAAGCAGAAGGTCCTATTGCAAAGCATGAGGAAAAACCATAGTAAAGGCTTTGGTACAGAGTAACATTCAAATGCCTTATCATGGCTACAGGGCATTGCATGATCTGGCCCCTGTCTACCTCATGCCTTCTCCCCCTCTTTATCCACTCTGAGCCACATTCTGTCCTATACTCTTCCTTAAAACCACCAAGCTCATTCAGATGTCAGGGTTCCATACTTACTGTTCCCTCTCTCACCACCTCTATTCCTCAAGATCTACACACGACTTGCTTTTTCTCATCATTCAGGTCATCATGGATCAAGGGACTTTACCAAGGGACACCTGTGTGGCTCAGTGGTTGAGCCTCCTCTGCCTTTGGCTCTAGTAGTGATCCTGGGGTCCAGAATTGAGTTCTGCATCGGGCTCCCTACGGGGAGCCTGCTTCTCCCTCTGCCTATGTCTCTGCCTCTCTCTGTGTGTGTCTCTCATGAATAAATAAATAAAACCTTTAAAAATAAAATTAAGGGTCAGCCTGGGTGGCTCAGCAGTTTAGCACGGCCTTTAGTCCAGGGCCTGATCCTGGAGATCCGGGATCGAGTCCCACGTTGGCCTCCCTACATGGAGCCTGTTTCTCCCTCTCCCTCTGCCTGTGTCTCTGCCTCTTTCTTTCTGTGTCTCTCA
This sequence comes from Vulpes vulpes, assembly GCF_048418805.1. Taxonomy (NCBI): domain Eukaryota; kingdom Metazoa; phylum Chordata; class Mammalia; order Carnivora; family Canidae; genus Vulpes; species Vulpes vulpes. Next base: position 14,983,532 of record NC_132789.1, on the reverse strand, counting down.
CTGAATAAATAAATAAAATTAAAAATAAATAAATAAATAAAATTAAGGGACTTTACTTCATTTTATAATATATCTCTATCACCTAGAACAGTGCCAGGCACATGGCAGGAGCTCAAAAAGCACTGAATGAGTGAACTTATGTTTGAATAGCATGACACCAAATGACTCACTAGTCTGGAGCACACTGGGCTGGATGAATGTGATAAAATTTCTTTCCTCTTACCACTTTCCAGATGAGGGAGAAAAAAAAAACAAAACCTCCAAATAAATAAATAAATAAACCAGTCACCATTCTTCCCTTTGGTGTGCTGAAACTATTTTCTCACATCAGCTTCAGTTCATTTTACAGGGAGAAAAAAAGCAAAACCCACCTTCTTCTGGTTAATTCAAAGCTCCAACACTGGCTGACAAATGATAGATGCTACATAACAGCCCTTGTCTGTCTTATGTCTTCGGCACAGACCTCAAAAAGTATTGGAGAGAAGGAAGGAAGAACTGATCTATCAGGTCAAAAAGTCTTGCTTCTTAATGCCTGGGAAGTCCACTCCTTAGCCCTATTTGCTCCATGACTTTAAATATTCTGCAGGTGCCTTCAAGAGTCCAGCACTGTGCTAAGCTCAGAGAAACACAGAAGACAGAGACAGGATCTTCAAAGAACAAACAAGTTGGATCCTGCATAAGCCAGAGGTTGGAATCAAAATTCAAATCTTAACAGAGTCTAATCCTAATCTAAGCACACTCACATTTCTCTGTGGATGATCTCTTGCCAGTTCAGAAGACTTGAGAAGATTACATACTTTTTGAGACTCAGTTTGTTCATCTATAAAAGAAAGATATTATTAATCCCTGCTTCAAAGAGCCATTGCAAGAATTTAAAAAGACACATACACATCAATGTGCTCATCACAGAGTCTGGTACATCCTAAGTACCAAAATGGTCAGCTATGAACATTATTATTACAAATGGCCTTCCCCTAATGCCCCAAGCCTCAGTTTCCACACCTTTAACGTGGTGGTGGTGGGGCTGGGGAAAGGGGTGGTTCATGTTTTATGTGTGTGTGTTTGTGTGTGTTTAATGAAAATTAGACAAATAGTTCTGTCTTTTCAGCATCTTAGAATCACCTGGGGGGATTCAAAGTCTGTCCCCTCAACAGTTACTCCCAATTACATCATAATCTATGAGGATGGGGACTAGGCATAAGTATTTTTTAGTTCCTTAGGTGATTCCAATGATTAAATGAATTTGTAGGCACATAGTAGATGTTCAATAAATGTCCCTACCTTCTACCTCTCAAAGGACTCAGGGGAAATGAGTTCCTTGTAGGGTCTGAAATCTTTGCCACTTTTAAGATCTCATGAACAGAAATGACGAAGCTTTTAGAAATCAAATAAGATATAACTTCACAGACCCGAGAGGTTATTCAAGTTGTATGCAAATCATCAATTAGTAATGCAAATGCTCTTGTGGCCCTTTAACTATTTTATAGGGCCCAGATGAGGCCCTGAAAAGACTTCATTTGGACATACCCACATGAAATGATAGCCACAAGAGAGAAAGTTACTATCTCAACAACAGATGTTTCCCAAACAAGGCAGCTCACCTGAGTATGACAAAAAATGGAGAGACTCTGCAAAAAGTTTGAAAAAGGGCTTGTTTTGGCTCTAATAAAAGAGTAGCTAATCTTTATCTAGGGTTTAATCATCCCCAAACTAGGCCCTACCTCTTCCTGTCTCAAGAAAAATATCGGAAAGGCCTGGTGCAGGGAGACAGTAAATTATTAATACCAATCGCACAAGGTGTTTTTACCTTGCTTTTATCTGTGGCTTTGGAGGCAGTTTATAAATATTAGCTAATTAAGCCACCCAACAGCTTTGCAAGGAATATATTATTATCCTGATCCTTCAGATGGATGAAATCACCTTTATTAGAAGACAGTGCTAATCCATTATCCCAGAATTAGCCATGGCAGTTGTAGTGGAATCGATGGCTGCATTAAGAAGGCAGAACTCCCTTGCTCTCTCATTCATTCATGTAGTCATTCATTCATTCACGTAGTCATTCATTCAGCAGCCATTTCTTGAGGGCCTACTAGAGGCTCTGGGCTTGGTAGGGAAATGCTAAACCCTAAGGATTATGACTTAGTCTTAGCTGCATGCTCAGAGCCTAGAACAGTACCTGGCAAGTAGTAAGTTCTCACTGCACATTGATTTTAAAATGAAATGAACATTAATGAGTGAGACCCAATCCCTGCTAAAACCACCGAGCCTGCTTCAGGCTTCATTCCCCTGCCTGAATAACAATCACTGCTAGTTACTGTCTGTGTGCCAGACCCGATACTACAGGCTTTAGGCACACTAACTCATTTCACCCTAAAATCAACCCTAAGAGGCTGGGGATGGGACTTCCATTGGAGAGAGGAGAAGCTGAGCCTGCTGGAGTCCACATGCCCTGGTAGAAATCCCAGCGCTGCCCCTTACTAGCTCATGACATGGCACATGCTTCTTAATCTGTCTTAAGCCTCAGCAACCTCATGTGTGAGAAGACCTGCCCCATGAGAGTCATTTTCAGGGTTAAATGAGATCATGGCCCAGCACTAGCAGCAGTACCCAACATACATCAAGTGCAGAATAAATGTCACTACAGCATCTACTCAAGGCCATGCCTGGTGGTGAAACTGGCATTCGAGCCCAGTCTGCTAGCTACTATGATCGTCCTGCCGCAGCCTGCTACTCAGCTGCTTCTCTTCTTGTCAAATGATCCCATATCCCAGGATTGTCCATGTTAGCCCATCTTCCTGTAGCCTGCCATCCTTCCTTCTGGCCACCCTGTTCTGCAGGTCTTGTTCTCACACCATGATGGTCTAGACATCAGCACCATTTTCCCCTAAGCACACGGGGCATTCACAATCTGCCAGGCCACCACTCTCCTACCCAACTCACACTGTCCATGAAAATGTGGATTTGGGTTCAAAACCAAATCCCTCTACTTATTTGCTGGGGGCAATTATAACACCTATTTCTCAGGGTTGTTTCGAGGAGTAAATGTAATGCATGAACATGGCTTAGCACAGTGGTGGGCATAGAGAAGCACTCAGTGAATGTGAATTTGTAATGCCACTCCTCAATTCATTGTTCTAAACCAGGGGTAATTTTTCTCCCTAGGTAGGGTTACCTGACTTGGTGGTGGGGTTGGAGGGTATGGGTAGAACAGGATGCCCAATGTAAGCAATAATTTTTTTTTCTTTTTTAGAGAAGGAGTGGGGAGGGGCAGAGGGAGAAAGAGAATGTTAAACAAGCTCCTGAGCACAGAACCTGATAAGGGATTTGATTTCATGACCCTGAAATCAGGACCTGAACCAAAATCAAGAGTGAGGCATTTAACCAACTGAGCCCCCCAGGCGTTCTAACAATAATATTCTTTTATTTATTTATTTATTTATTTATTTATTTATTTATTTATTTATTTTTAAAGATTTTATTTATTTATTCATGAGAGACACAAAAAGAGAGAGAGAGAGAGGCAGAGACACAGGCAGAGGAGGAAGCAGGCTCCATGTAGGGAGCCCGATGTGGGACTCAATCCCAGGACTCCAGGACGCCCTGGGCTGAAGGCAGGCACCAAACCACTGAGCCACCCAGGGATCCCCTCTTTTAATATAAGTATGTCCCATGAAATATTTGGGATATGCTTATACTAAACTTTATTGTTTATCTGAAATTCATATTTAACTGGGGCCCTGAGTTTTATTTTACAACCCTACACCCAGGAAACATTTAGAAATGTCTAGAGCTACAATTGGCACCTAATGGGTAGAGGTAAAGGATGCTACTGAACATCCCTCAAGGCACAGAACCACCACCACCCTCCCACGGCTTTTCTAACCCAAATGTTAACAGTGCTCAGATTGAAAACTCCTGCAATAAGCAATATCATAATAATAATATTCAAGGGGAAAGGATTGAATGGGCAGGGCTTTACACCCCTATAATGGGTTGAATTTGTCCCCCCAAAAGATATGGCCAAGTCCTAGTCCCTGATACCTGTGAATTTATTTCGAGGTAGGGTCTCTGCAGAACTGAGTTAACGTTCTCCAGATGAGATCATCCTGCATTTACAGTGAGCCCTAAATCCAATGACTGATATTCTGCATCTGGCACTCTTGGTTTCAGCTCAGGTCATGATCTCATGGTCCTGGGATCAAGATCAAGCCTCCTGTCTGGCTCCCATGCTCAGCAGGGAGTCTGCTTGAGACTCTCTCTCTCTCCCTCTGCTCCTCCTCTGCACACATATGTGTGCACATGCTCACTCACTGTCTCTCTTTAAAATAAATAAATAAATCTTTTAAAAAGAGAGAGAAAAGAGAAGGAAATATGAGATACACAGAGAAGGCCATATGAAGTCAGAGACAAACAGTACAGAAAGGAGGCCCCACACCAAAGGCATGCCAAGAGTTGCCAGTGGTTATCAAGAGCTAGGACAGAGGCATGGAACATATTCTCCCTTAGAGCCTCCAGAGAGAACAAACCCTATGTTGGTTTCAGACTTCTGGTCTTCAGCACTGTGCAAGAATAAATTTCTGTGGTTTGGGGCCACCGACTTTTAAATAATTTGTTATGGAAGCCCTAGGAAACTAATACAAGCCCCTATGAATTTAAACTCAAGCACCCCCCTCTTTTCTTTTTCTTTCTTTTTAAAAATTTTAATTATTATGGAATGCCTCAAGCCTGTAAAAAAAAAAAAAAAAAAAAAAAAGGAGAGACTCTAATATAATGAGCACCATAGACTCATCACCCATCTTGGGAAATGAAGCTTTACATATACTAATGAAGCCCCAAAGGCACCCCATCCCTGCCCGCTCTCTCCCCCAAGAGGCAATCACTCTCTGCTGAATTTGGTGTTAATCATTCCCTTATGAGCTTTTATACCTTTATTACATATATATGAATTCCTAAATAACAAATAGAATTATTTTGCCTAAACTACATTAAAAAATGGCATCCTCGAACATGTGTCTGCCTTCAGCTTGTATTTTTACTGGACTTTTGGTTTTGAGATACATGCTAATGCACGTGATTCAAATTCACTTATTTTTCACAGTTCTGCTATGTGCATATTATCACAAATGTCCTGATAAATTCTCTTGCGGATAGAACTTTCAGGTTGCTGGGTTTTTTTTCTTTTCTTTTGTTTTTTTTTTTCCCCAATTTTTTGTGGTTGTTATTATAGACAATGCATCAGCAAGGCTTCCTGTTTCCTGGTCTGCATGTGTAAGAATTTCTCTAGGGTTCTGTTTCTCAAAATGTGGCATGAGACCAGCTGGTGAATAATGAAATCATTTCAGTGGCTCTGTGGTCAATGCGGTGGGTTTTTTTTGTTTTTGTTTTTGACAAAAGAGAAGAATAAAGACTAAGGGTGCATCATATAGCAAGGGTAAGTATTGCTTCATAAAACTTTTGTTTCAATTATAGATAAGTGCATTGTAGGTTGCCATCTAGAATTTATTTCTTACTGGCAGTCAGAACCCAAAGAAGTTTAAGAAACAGTTCCCTTGGGCCTTGCTAGTCAAACTGTGGTCCAAGCATCACTGGGGAGCTAGCCAGAAATACAGAATCTCAGGCCCCTATAGGACCTACTGCATCAGAATCTGCATTTTAATAAGGTTCCCAGTGCTTTGTCTGCCCACTAAAGTTTGCAGACTGGTTCTCTAGGGATACCAACAAGTGGATTGCTGGGTCACAGAACGTGCCCATGCTTATGGAGCTTTACTAAATATTGCAAAAAATGCTATACAGAGTGTTTACACTAAGGGTCTCCTTGATACATCTACTCTCCATGTTAGAGGTCACAGTAAGATTCCATTAAACCAAAGCATCCTGCAGCCCCCAATTCTTATTTTAATTTTTTAAATGAAAAATGGGTGGGTAGCTCAGTGGGTTAAGCTCAGTGGGTTAAGCACCTGCCTTTGGCTCAGGGTCCTGAGACTGAGCTTCTAGTCAGGCTCCCTGCTCAGCGGGGAATTGCTTCTCCCTCTCCCTCTGCCTCTGCTCCTCCTCCGCCCTGCTCATGTTTTCTCTCTCTCTCAAATAAATAAATAAAATCTTAAAAAAAAAAAATCACAACCCTTCTTTGCGGCTTTCCTGAGACTCCCTCCTCCTCCATCCCTCCTGGCTTTCTCTGGGGAGTGAGAGAAGCCTGGTATAAACAAAGCCCCCTTCTGGGAGAAGGGGCTTCACCAGGAGAGGAAACAGGGACAGCTGCTTTCAGGGAACCACCTGAGATGTTGAAACACCTCGTCCTGGAGAGAGACCAGCCCCAGGAGAATGTAACAGACTGGCTCTCTGGCAGCTCCTGGCTTTCCTCGGGCTAAAAGAGCCACAGTCCTTTTCAGCGAAGCTGACATTGTTTCCTGGCTACAGCAGCCCTACTCCCGGATGCAAAGTTTAATTTGATTTTTTCACTTGAGTAACCAAAGCATTTCTGATGCATTGCTTTTCATGAGGTCCTGGCACTGCATCAGCTGAGCCATTTCCTCGAGCCTCCCCTCTCTGCTCTGGTTTGAATTTTCTTTTCCTGGTGCCTGACTTACTTCCTTATGCAGTATCCACTTCCTTATGCAGAGTCAGTGCAATAATACACCCTTGCCCTGAGAGCCACCACCTACTGAGAGTCTACAGTGGGCCTGGCGCTGCCCTGGGGACTTCCACACACCACAGATACACACCATTATCCTCATTTTGTGGCTGAGGTCATCATTCCAAGTTGCACATCAACACACTGATGAAATGGGAATAGGTCGATCAGAATATTCCACCCCCAACCACAGTGATTGGTTCAGAAATTAATATAAGATCCAACTTGGTCTAATGACACACCATTACGGTATGAACCACTGGAAAAGAGACCCACTCTTCCCACTAGGTTTGCTGAGCTGGTTACTGGCACCCCTATTACTGCAAGAGGCCAACTTGCCATCACAGAACAGAGGGGCTGCCTGAGAGTGAAGCCAGCATGGAAGAAGGCACAGTGGCATGATGGAAAGAGACTGGTGATACTATTCAAACTCCTGAATCCAGCTGTGCCTAATTCCCCTCAACTTTGCCATTTTGCAAGCCAAAAGGTTTCTTCTCCCCTCGAGCCAGATTAGCCTGGGTTTCTATCACTCATAACCAGGAGAGTCCCAGTATGACAGTTCCTGTGGCTATTGGGTGTGATGACATGAGATCATGCTGTGGGGCACTTAGCACAGAACCTGGCACATAGGAAGTGCTCAGTAAATGACTCACTTTGTCATCCCCAGCCTGAACCACCTCATCAGCTTCAAAATAATTAGCAGAGCAGTGGCCACGACCCTGAGGATGAAGCTGCTGACTTGGCCTGGCACACCCACTTACTTCTCCCTCACTGCCTCTCGGCTCCCTCTGCAGAAAGCTCCAGTGCCAGATGGCTTGGGGAGGAAGGTGACAGCTGAAAGCTGGTACAGTGAGGGTGGTATCTACTCCCGATATACAGAGAGGACTTTGGAGGGGTGAGAGGTGGGTAGAAAGGAGACAGTTAAAGGCTAAATGAGCCCGAAGGACTTCTGGACCTCCAGACCTCCAGCTGCCGGAGGTTCAGGCCTTGGCAAGGGCAGGTACCCCAGGCTCCCTGGGCCCAACGACCTCATGCCAACCTCATCCATCTAGCGGGGGACTGAGACAACCCCTCTGGCTTCTCAGCTGCCTGCATCCTTTGCTGAATCACATCCTCGCTTATTTCTGTACTGTGAGTTCTCGGCACTTTGCTGAGGACGGTCAGGGACACTGTGAGGATGGCTATTGCCAGTGATGGTGTGCCAGAAAGACAGAGGAGCCAGGAGGCTGCTTTTTGGTTTCTCTTCGACTCAGAAGAGGATGAGAGACCTTCTCATATTCCCCATCATCTCACTGATGCCCATTCCTTCCCTTGCCTCCCCTCCTTCGCTCCTCCTTCATCTCCCTCCATTGCAGACAGCTGTGGATTGTCCCCACGATCGTGGACACCAGACCCCCTTTTATAACTTCAAGCTTCTGTATATATTGCTGCCAAAGCCTTGCACCTGTGACCTTCTTCAAAGCAGTGTCTTTGAAGTCCTGGAGTTGCATCCCCCCACTGGGAGAGACCCAGGAGTCCCTGTGAACTCATACACCCAAGGAAGCCCATTGCTAATTACTGGTTCATGGGTACATTTGGCCAGCTGTGCCTTAAAGTGAGACATATTCTTGAGGCATAAATTACATTCCAGAGCTCCTGATAGGATCTGGCCAAGGCTGGGACTTTACCTGAAGTCACACTCTACCTAGACTCCCTCGCGTTTTGTTAGCCTGCTTCCCCTACTCACCAGTTTCTCCCATATGCATTTCCTAATCATTTACATGCACACAAATCTCTGGTCTTCTCCTGAGAGAACCCAGCTGAACACACCTGTCCAGCACCCATTCCCTTAGAAGAACTGCCCTCTCCCACTCTTAATCCCTGTGGTTTGTTTAAAGGTGATGACCCTACCTGCCAGTGTGATCAAGGGACATGCCCCAGACCTAACAATCAACTTACTTTGTCCACCATAACCTCAGTGATTGGTTCAGGATGGGACATGACCCAAGATGATCCAATAGGACTCAAGGCCATATACTTTGCTATAGCTATATGGAAAAAGATCTTGTTCTGCTGGGTTTATGGGTAGCACATAAATCTTGAGCTACTGGGGATCAACTTGCCACCAGGAGGAGAGGAACTTCCTGAGAGCAAGGCCAACATGAATGAAAGCAGAGCTGAGGGTGTATGGAATGGGACCAGGGCATGACATCATAAGAGTACCTGGATCCAGCTATACCTGAAGATCTAAACCACAGATTTTAAGTTCTTTGATATTGCAGAAACTCAATCAGCACCCACCAATATTAGTAATAACATCTATTTACTGGGCACCAATAGGTGCCAGGCACTATGCTAACTGCTTTCTACAAATCATTTCTTTTTTAAAAACTTTTTAAAAGATTTTTATTTATTTATTTGAGAGAGAGAAGGTGAGCAAGAGCATGAGCAGGGAAGGGGCAGAGGGAGAAGCAGACTCCCTGATGAGCAGGGAGCCTGAGTGGGACTCGATCCCAGGACTCCAGGATCAGGACCTGAGCTGAAGCCAGATGCTTAACTGACTGAGCCACCCAGGCACCCTCTACAAATCATTTCTAATCCTCACAAGAAACCTGCATACATTATCATTTCCCATTTATAGAAGCAGAAACTAAAGTCCAGAGAGACGCATCAGCTGTCCCAAAATCACACAACTGTCATATGGCAGAGCTGGGGACTTGAATCCAATTCCCCACAGCCCCTCTACCAAGTAAGTATTCAATCAATGCTTTTTGGTTTGAATAAACTTGGCTTTCCAGCCTCCCCCAAATAGCCAATTTGTGGCACCTAGATATACTAAGTTTGGGCTGCCTAACAGTGGAGGTCACCATATTCGTAAGTTCATGTCCACAACATCTTTCTGTCCCAAAAACAACTCCCCAAATACTCTACTCTGGGCCCACATGTCCACCCTGGAGGCTAAGCCACTCCTTGACTCTCCAATGCTACTGGCTCCCTACACAGCCCCCATGAAATAAGAACCATTATATCCCCATTCTTCAGATGAGGACACTGGGGCTCAGGGAGATGCAGTCACTTGTTCCAGATCACACAGGGGCTTTAGCAGAAATCAAGACCCTTGGGAAAAGAGACTCCATGGGACTGTATCTCATCCTATCCATGCTCAAACAAAAGGGAATAGCAAATGCTTGCTGCACGCATGAATGAATGAGTGAATGAATGAGGATGGAAGGAGAAACAAATATGTACTTTTCTACTTTCAATATTTTTAAGAAGGTGAGAGATGGTCATGACTGATAAGAAATAATCCTTCCAACCTATAATTTCCTCACTTGAAACTCTGAGGAAAGGGCCAGGGGCTAGCTTGGTGTAGGAGCCAAGAGAATTAAGATCTGACTGTGCCTTTATTTCCACAGCATCAGTGATGCAGTGGAAAAGCCAAACACCTTGGAGGTAAATCTGGGGTTAAATCCATAATCTGCCAATTATTAGCTGTGTGACCTTGAGCAAGTCACTCGCCTCTCTGAGCCATTTTTCTCATCCATAAAAATAGGCAATTCAAAGATGCATCTCCCAGGGTTGATAAGATAAATCGCATACAAGAGGCATTCATTAAACAGCAGCCTCCTTTAGCATTTTCCTTACTCCCCCGGGAATTTAAGACAGCGATGACTAGAACCCTTTCCAGACGAAAAGAACTGAGCATTGCCAAAGCTGTTTCACGTAATAGCCTCCAGCTGCCTCGCTGGGGAACTGGCGGCTTAAATGGGACACTACCTATGAAACGCTTTGAGAGACTTGGAAGAAAAGGGGTGAGAGATCCGGAGGGTTATTATTACACACGGAAACGAGAGAGCCGGAGCCCACACACGCCTCTCTTATAATCAAACTGACATTGAGGTTTACAGTGCATTGAACACTGCGTTCCAGTCCAGGGAGCTAAAAATGGAAATCTGTGAAAACAGCAGCTGGGTTAAAAAGAGAGCAGGCCTGGTTTGCGATGAGCGGGCTCCTTCAGGCTGAGAGCAGAAAGGACGTCAGGCCCTTGCCTCCTGAGCTGGGGTGGCCGCGGGTCTCCTGCAAGCTGGGACACACGCTCCACGTGCCACAGAGCCCCAGATGGGCCTGAGAGCCTGTGGCCTTGCAGGACTCTTGTAAACAAACAAGCCAGGGCTACAGCCTATTCTTGTGCAAAATACTTCACCAGTCTGGGTCTCAGTTTCCCCATCTGCAAAGTGGAGATATTCTGAGGACTGTTATTAGGATTTAATTAGCTCATAAATGAAAGTGCCTCGCTTGAGTGTCTCACGTATAGTAAGCTTTAATAGATGTGAGGTTATGCTGCTGTGGGCCTTACTCAACCTCTTAGACCCACCTGGATCATTCCCTCCCTCCAGTTTCACTTATTTCTTCCTAACTAAATCCTAACCATCCTATAAGCCAAAGTTCAAATTCCATGTTCTGATAAAACCATACATGTGTTGGGAGAGTCATTCATTCATTCATTAGGTACCAACTATGTGCCGAAGCTGTCCCAGATCCTGAGTCTACAGCTATGAACAAACTAGACAAAAGTCTCTGCCCTCTTGAACTTCTATTTTAGTGCCTTGTTATATTTTTCTAATTATATTAATATAATTACATAACAATGAACATTTTTCAGCGTGTCCTCCTACCTCTTAGAATCAGCTCATACACTGAGAATCCCTGCGTTGATGCTTCAGATATGCAAATCTTCCTGCAAAACAGGCTGCTGAACTGCTGCAGGGCAGGAGGGGCCCTATCCCTCTTCCCAAAAGACTCAACTGGTCCCTGTTCTGGAGGGAGAAGAAATCTGACTGCCTTGAGTTGAGAAACCAGGCCATTTGTATCTCACAGTTCTCTCCCCACTTACCCTAAGAACACCAGCTTCTGCTAAAACAGTCCTTCCTACAGCTTGCCTTTCTGCTTGCATGTCCCTCATCACTCTGCACCTCAGATGACATTTTGGCAGCCTGATCAGCCCTGCCTAGATCTCTCCCCAGAGGAAATAGGCTGATTTCGGTGTCTGGCAGTGCCTGGCACAGGTGTGTATCCTTTGATAGAGTTGGCCTTGGGGACCTGAGGGCAGATGTTCTAAATGAACAGCACCCAACTGCCAGTAATCATGTTGGCCTTTTCGCTTGTAGCTCCCAAAGCCCCCTGGGAAATGGAGTCTACACTCTGCTCACACAGGAGAAGAGGCTGGGAGGCCCAAAATCTGCTGACAGATGCAAAGGAGTGTCAGAGCCAATGAACCTCAAGCCTCTTCAAGGGGGTATTCTTCATCCTCACATGCATCACAGAAGCCATGCAACAGACTGGGGATCAGAAGATCCGACCTACCATCTAACATGGTACCCACTCACTGTGGGGTGTCATTACCCTCCATGAAACTCATTTTCCCTGTCTGCAAAGTGGAACCAAATAGCTTGTCCTGAGAAGTGAAATACTGGTCATGGTGGTATTTTGTAGCCATCATCCGCTAACTATATGACGAATACTCTCTGTGCCTCAGTATCTTCATCTGTAACATGGGTTTAACAGTAGAACTTTCCTCAGAGATTTGTTGTGAAGTAAGTGAATGAGGTCAGTAAGAAATGTGGGTTTTGAGAAGGATTAAATAGGGTGACCAAGCCTCCTGGTTTGCTCACATCCTATGGGTAGGGGCTCTTGGAATGGAAAATCACCAGCAAATCAGGACGAGCTGATCACTCAAGGCTTCAATGAGTGAGTACAGTGGCTGGCACCTAGTAAGATCTGATAGGCATTAATTAGCTCAGTGAGTCATGCTCAAACCAATGGGCTCAGAATCTAGAAGCTTCCAGATGGCTCTACTGCGCAGCTGAGGTTCAGAATCATGCGTGGAGGAAGATGAAATCCCTCTACTCCATGCTTCTCAACCTTACCTGCCGATTGGAATCTCAACTCTACCTGTAGAGAACTTCAAAAATTCTCCATGCAGGGCCCCCAGCCCACACTAAAGAAATGAGAAGCCCTGGTGTGGAGCTGAGCATCATCATTTCTCACAAGTTCCCTGCCTGAACCCATCTCAGCCATTGAAAAGAATGAAATCTCACCATTTACAATGATGTGGATGGAGCTAGAGTGTATTATGCTAAGTGAAGTCAGAGAAAGACAGATACCATATGATTTCATTCATATGTGGAATTTAAGAAACAAAACCAGATGAACATAAGGGAAAGGAAGGAAAAATATGATAAAAACAGAGAGGGAGACAAACCATAAGAAACCATTGTTTCTTAACTATAGGAAACAAACTGAGGGTGGCTGCAGGGAAGGTAGGGAGAATGGGGTAATTGGGTGATGGGCATTATAGAAGGCATTTGATGTAATGAATGCTGGGTGTTATATGCAACTGATGAATCACTAAATTCTACACCTGAAATTAATAATACACTATTTATTAACTAAGTTGAATTTAAATAAAAATTATTTTTAAAAAATCTTTCCTTCATGGAGTTATGAGTTTTAAAGGCATGAAGCTGGATGGGCACCAAATAAGAACCAAATCAGTACCTGGGGCACCTGGGTGGCTCACTCAGTTAAAGATCTGACTCTTGATTTTAGCTCAGGTCGTGATCTCAGGGTCCTTGGATTGAGCCCCACATCAGGCTTCATGCTCAGCTCAGTGTGAGTCTGCTTGGAATTCTCTCCCCTTCTCCCTCTGCCCCAATCCCTGCTTGCATTCTCTCTCTCTCTCTCTCTCTCTCTCTCTCTCTCAATAAAATCTTAAAAAAAAACTGAATCAGTGAGATAAGTTGTGTTATTATTCTTTATCACACATTAATGAACCCATTTTGCAGATGAGAAAAGTTGAGGCTTAAATAGCTTGCCCAAATCCACCCATCTATGAAGCACTGGAGCCAGCAGCTGTCAGGTCTAGATGGCTTGCTTCTTCTCACCGTGTTCCAACCCCTGGCCTCACACCTTCCCTCCCCCTGGTCCCATGTCTGTCCCCCATGCTCTTCCCACCAATCTCAAAATTTCAAGTTCTGGGCCCTGCGGTGACAAGGAGACACACAATGTCAATCACAAAAATAAATTCTAAGTTGAAGATGCAAATGAAAACAGGGTCCCTGCAGCCAGGTGGGTTTTCCAGGTGAGAGGCTCAGAGCCTATCTCACCACCTTGCCCTTCTCTGTGGAGAATCCAGACCCTGTGGATACCTGAGAACCATACATGCCAGTCCTGGTGTAAGGGCTTCACGCATATTATTCATTTAATCCCCACAGCAACTCAATAAGGTAGGTTGCAGTAGTAGCCGAATTTCACAGGTGAGCATACTGAGACTCACGGAGAATTAAGAAGCCTGCTTCAAGAGTCCACGAGCTCTGACTCTGGAGCTGTGTTCTTAACTTTATCCTGCCTCCAAAGGCAGGCAAGGATCAGTCCTCGATGGAGAGGGAGGCAAGGATGCAAGTCAGAAAGAGAGTGGATGTCAGGTCAGTGGACTGTTTGGGTTTTTGTTTATTTGTTTTGGTTTTGTCTTTTTTGTTTCTTTTGTTTGGCTTTTACTAGCTCCATAAAAAAATCCCTGAGGCCAAGAGTAAAAGGGACAAGAAGCAGTTTTCAACAGAAAACAGAGAAGAGCTTTCCAATCTTTAGGACAGCCCTTAAAAAGAAAGGTTGCCTTGGCCTTTAGAAAGCATGTTGGAATAATTACGTGTAGTTAGCCCAGGGAGGTGGTGGCAGAGCTGGGAGCAGTAGCCCTAAAAGCCAGCTTAAAACTTCTAAAAGCCCTGAGCTCTGGTAAAATTATATAATTCCATTTCTAAAAATCCAGAAAACAAGCATAAAGAAGGCCAACACATGCTTTCTTTGAAATATCAAATTATCTGTGTCTCAACAACAAGAAAAATGAGAGGACCTCCCACACCTACCCCTTTATACTACTGTTTGGATAATCCAATTGGAGGAAGTGGAGACACCTTTATTTCCTATTCCACAGACTTCCCCACTGGTTGACTTTTGGACAATGAACATGTACTACTTTTACAGATAAAATAATGTAAAAATGATCTTAAATGGTTCTAAAGGGTATTTATGATAGGGGAATATTTATGATGTCATGGTAAGTGAAAAATGGCAAATCACAATGTAACCTTTTTTCTTTATTTTAACTTTTATATACCTAAACATTAATAGTAGTTGGTGGGTGATGCTATTATGGGTGGTTTTTATTTCTTTTATGCTTTCCAATATTATTTTCCCCTATAATCCACATGTATCAGCTGTGTAATAAAAAATTAGGGTGATGGGCAGCCTGGGTGGCTCAGCAATTTAGCACCGCCTTCAGCCCAGGGTGTGATCCTGGAGACCTGGGATCGAGTCCCGCGTCGGGCTCCCTGTATGGAGCCTGCTTCTCCCTCTGCCTGTGTCTCTGCCTCTCTCTCTTTCTCTCTCTCTATCTCTCTCTCTCTCAGTGTCTCAGTGTCTCTCATGAATAAATAAATAAAATCTTTAAAAAAAAAATTAGGGTGTTTTTGAAAAGGTGATGATCCTAGCCAAAGATTGAACTCTCTTCCATGACCAGAGAGGCAGGGAGAGAGAGTGAGGGAGATCTGCTTGGGGAGAGGTTAGAGATTTGAACTCACAGAATCTCTGTTACTGGGGTTCTGAGGTTTATAGAACCCAAACAGCCACACCAATGGTGGGTGTGCCAATCAAAAAATGGAATGACAGAAGAGGAATCTGGAAAATGAAAAAGATACTGAGTTTGAGATGATCTAACACATCCATATAATTGGAGGCTATAGACCTAGGAATCAGGGGGCACGTGGGTGGCTCAGTCGGTGAAGCATCTGCCTTCAGCTCCACTCATGATCCCAGGGTCCTGAGATCAAGTCCCACATTGGGACTTGTGAGCAGTGAGGAGTCTGCTTCTCCCTCTGCCTCTGCCCCTCCCCCCTGCTCATGTGTGCTATCTCTCTCTGTCTCTCAAATAAAATCTTAAAAAAGATCTAGGAATCAGGGAAAAGAGCAGGAGTTGGAAAGTTAAATTTGGGCATTTCCTTAAAGTGATCAGTAAAGCTACACAGAAAAATCCTCAGGAAGAGAATCCTGCCTGGCATTTCTCAACCTTGTACTTAGCATGGATTGTGTCAAGTAATTAAAAATTTCTGGTCATGGGGCCTGTGCATCAGCATTTTTAAAATAATAGACTTTTTCAAAGAAGTTTCAGTTCAAGTGAAATTGAGCAAAAAGTACAGAGTTTCCACATACCTCCCAGCCACACACACACAGAGACCCATCATTATCATCCCCCACCAGAGTGGTACATTTGTGACAGGTGATGAAGCAACACTGACATATCATTATCACCCAAAGTACACAGTTTCCATTAGGGTTCACTCTTGGTATTGCACATTCTATGGTTTTGACAAATGTAAAGACATGTACCTCAGATTCAGTGTAATCCCTATGGAAATACCAATAGCATTTTTCAAAGAACTAAAACAAATAATACTAAAATTTGTATGGAACCACAAAGGGCCCCAGTTAGCCAAAGCAATCCTGAGAAAGAACAAAGCTGAAGGTATCACACTCCAGGATTTCAAACTATACTACAAAACTATGATAATCAAAATAGTATGCTCCTAAACAAAAATACCAACAAAAAACCAGTACGATACTGGCACAATAGCTGACATACAGATCAATGGAACAGGAGAGAGAGCCCAGAAATAAACCCAGGCATATATGGTCAATTAATCTACAACTAGGGAGACAAGAACATACAGTGGGGAAAAGACAATCTAGTCTCTTCAACAAATGGTGTTGGGAAAACTGGTCAGCTACATGCAAAAGAATGAAACTGACTACTTTCTGACACCATACCCAGAAATAAACCCAAAATGGATTAAAGACCTAAATGTGAGACCTGAAAGTACAAAATTCCTAGAAGAAAACATAGGCAGTAAGCTCTTTGACATCAGTCTTAGTAATATTTTTTTAGATCTATTTCTGCACACAAGACAAAAGTAAAAATTATTTTTTTATTTTTTTAAGTTTTAAATTTTTTTTCAAAAGTAAAAATTTTTTAAATGGGACTACATCAGGGCAACTGGCTGGCTCACTCCATAAAGCACTTGATTCTTAGTCTCCAAGTCGTGAGTTCAAGCCCCACATCAGATGTGGAGTGTACTTTTAAAAATTAATTAATTAATAATTAAGAAGAAGAAATGGGACTACATCAAACTAAAATGTTTTTGCACAACAAAGGAAACCATAAAAAAAATGGAAAAGCAACCTACTGAAATCAGAGAAGATATTTGTAAATGAGATATCCAGTAAGGGGTTAACATCCAAAACATATAAAGAAGTCATACAACTCAATATCAAAAAACAAACAAAAAAAATCCAATTAAAAATGGGCAGAGGACCTCAACAGATATTTTTTCAAAGACAACATATAGATGGCCAACACAAACACATGAAAAGATGCTCATCATAACTTACCATCAGGGAAATACAAACCAAACCCACAATGAGATATCACCTCACACATGTCAGTATGGCTATTATTAAAAGGTAAGAAATAGCAAGTATTGGCGAGGATGTGGGGAAAAGGGAACCCTCATGCACTGTCTGTAAGAATGTGAATTGGTGCAGCCACTATGGAAAACAGTATGGAGTTTCCTTTAAAAATTAAAAATAGAATTTCCGTATAACCCAGCAATTTTGCTTCTTGGGATTCATCTGAAGAAAAAGAAAACACCAATTTGAAAAGACATATGCACCCCTATGTTCATCACAGCATTATTCACAATAGCCAAGATATGAAAGTAATTTAAGTGTCCCATTGATAGATGAATGGATAAAGAAGATGCGGTATGTATATACATATATACACACAGTGGAATATTACTGAGCCATAAAATGAGTGATATGGATGGATATGGCTGGTATAATGCTAAGTGAAATCAGAAAAAGACAATTACTGTATGATTTCACTTATATGTGGAATCTAAAAAAGCAAAACAAAGGAACAAACAAAACAAAACATAAACAGATTCACAGATACAGAGAACAAAGTGATGGCTGCCAGAGGGGAGCAGGGATGGAAGGATGGACAAATAGTTGAAAGAAATTAGAGGTACGACCTTCCAGTTATAAAGTAAATAAGACACGGGGATGTAATGTGTAGTGTAGGGAACAAAGCAATGTTATAAAAACTTTGTTAAGGTGACAGATGGCAACTGCTCTTATAATTGTGATCTTTTCATAATGCATATAAATATCAAATCACTATGTTGTACACCTGAAACTAATATAATATTATATGTCAATTATACTTCAATAAAAAAAAAAAGAAAGATGTGTATCCACATTGCAGTATCACACAGAATAGTTGCTCTGCCCTAAAACTATGGGGATCGGTATTTTTTGAAAAAAGGTGATTCTAAGGTACAGCTAGGCTTGGGAAGCACAGGTGTAGCCAGCAAGAAGAACAATAAGCATGAAACCTTGAAGAGCACTTGCTCTTGGCAGAGAGGAAGAATTGAATTTTGAAGGAGATAGATGAGTAAAGGTTACAGAGACGGCAGAACAGCATCATGAAAACCAGGGAAAGAATTTTGCAAAGGAAAAACAGAACGAGCTATAGGAGTGAAGAAAATTGAGAAACAAAGAGAAGGAGAATGGAGAGTGGAGCGTTTCATTTGCAAGATCTCCGGTGGCCTCTGAAAGTTTGGAAGCAACAGAATATGTGGCTGAGGTGGGGTGTAGGCACAAATTTACCTGGGGGTGGGGTTGAGTGGGCAGTGAAATGGAGGCTGCAAATATTTTTTAAGAAGAAGAAAAGAAATATGGGAATAAAGTAGCCAAAAAGAAAAGCAAATTTCACGAAAAGGATCTTTCTTTTTTAAAGGATATTCATTATATATATCCTTTAAATATTTCACACACACACACACACACACACACACACGAACAAGATTGTAGGCAAAGAATCTGTGAACAGGAGCCAGAGCACAGGATGGATTCTGGGATGAGACCTTAGAAGGCAGTGCCTAGAGGTGTGTTGAAGAACACAGGTGGGTTCACTTGTAGGAAAAAACCCTATTCATCTGTAAATGAAAAAGACCTTCATCTAGATGGTTAGGAGAGCCTGGGACCAATTGTCCCTACAAACCCCATCGCCCAGCACAGCTACCCATAATCAGGAGGGAACTCAAAACCCAGAGCTGCTCCAGGAGAAGAGAAGGGTTTCAAGCCCATGTTGGGCACCCCAACTTTGCAGACCTGCAGTTGAGAGACAAGCCCCCCAAACATCTAGCTTTGAAAGCTGACATCTCTTAGACCCACAGGACTACAGGGATCTGAGAACAGGCTGAGGGACCCACTGCTCCAGGTCCAGCACACAGGAAGCCAATGGAGAGGCACCTAGACTTTTTGTGAATGAGGCTCATTTGCTCATCTCAAAGTGGTGGCCTGAGGGGCAGGCATCTAATTTTGCACATACCTAGGGGCCTGCTGGCTGGCAGGTGCCATCTTTGGCTCTGCCTCTGCCACACTCCAGAGCACCAATAGCTCCCAGGAGGAGCTTTTATGTGCATACAGTGCTTTGGTATTTGTGCCTGCCCAAGGGACACCCCTTTATCACTTGACTCTGGAGGCCAAAGAAGCTTGCCAGCCTAGGTCCCACAGGATTGTAACAATCAGAGACACTCCTTGACAGGCTACCTCCCCCAGAATACTGCAAAGAAAGCATACAAGCATACCCCCATCTTCCTGAGAAAGAAGCCTATGCTTGTGCAGAAGTTTCTGCCTGATGGGTGGGCTACTGGTCTAGCACACAGTTAGGAGCCTATGGAGAGGCTCTCAGGAAACAGAAGCTGATCAGCACAAACTTTGTGCTCTCACTCTCTCTCTGCCTCTCTCCACTAGCTGGTTATCTCCTGGAAAGGCATTTTATACCCTTGTCTGGTATCCCAATTTTCACATCTATTGTTAGAGGACACCTCTACATCACCTGGTTCTGGTGGCCCATGGGGTTTACCAGGACTGTATATATTTATATACCTTAAGAGCTGCTGCCTAAAGGTCTGACTTCTTGTCATCAGCCTGATTCTAAGTGCAGACTGAGATCCTGTCCTTTGGGACAATGACATGTCTTGGCACACCCTTGACTACTGGGAGCCATAAAAATAAAACAGGCTACTTGGACAATCACAAAAGTTTGAGAGATAACCAATTGCTAAGGCAGGGTTGAATGAGAAGGTTCATACCCTACAGAAGGCCACTCCTTCAAGACTGGGAGAGGTGGCTGTTTTAGGATATGGATATCCTTGGGTGGCGGTGAGGGTGGGGGTGGGGGTGGAAGGTCATTATTCTACCTACCACAAGGGACAAGTAAGGAGTCTGCTGTTATAAACAGATAGCCACAGCTAATCATAATACTGGGAACACTCAGCAGACTTGAGGGCTAGAAGTAACTTTAGATGGTCCAGCAGTTTACTGAGCAATTACCACATGCCAGCCCCTCAAGTGGAGCCCTAGAGATGGCTAAAGAAGATGGAAAGATGTAGAGGTGAGGTTTAGGGATCCTTCCCAGGTTAGCAACCTCTCCTACTTGTTTTACATATTGTATTGTATTTTTTTCAATATTCTACTACATTAAAATATTTTTTTGAAAAGCTCTGATCTAGTCAAATGTTCTCATTTCCATGATGAACTGAGGTCTGAGAGATTCTGATAATTTATACCCCTGAAGTCACTGAGAACTGAGCTCAATTGGTCAGTCACCAGGCAATCCTTCTGGAGGGAGTGGCACATAGTGGTAAAGAGCATGAACTTCAGGTGAATTCAAGTCCCACCCAGACACTTGCTGTGCAGTGTGTTTCTAAACCTATTGTAAGGGTGGATTAAGAGAGATAGTACACAGAAAGCACTTAACACAGCACATGCCCAACCATGTAGGCTACCATTGGTGGCTGGTATTATCATCATTTCTAAATATTTCTTATCTCCAAACTATACTGCAAGTTCTTTGAGAGTAGAACCTGAGGGGATTGGTCTTTGTGAGATAGCTGGGTGCCTCACTCCCTCTGACTGGCTCCTACTCACCTTTCAGGTCTCAGCTGAAACACCCCTTCCCTGGGGGAAGTCATCCCAGACCACCTAGAAGGCATGAGGTCTCCTATCCTATACTCTTGTAGCATCCCAAATTCTCCTTTGTAGCTTTCACCCCCACCTACTGTTAAACAATTATTTATGCAATAATTTGTTTCTCCAACAATGCAAGCTACAACACAAGCTCTCTAAGGAAAATTAAGCACACCAAATATTCCATGTGCTCCCTCCACATTTCCCAGCCTCCTTTCCAGTAAACTGGGGCCATGTGACTAATTTTGGCTCATGGGTTGAGTACAGAAGTGACACATGTCACTTCTGAGCTGACATAAAGAAAAACTGGCACAGTAACTCTCCAGCTGTCAATTTCCCTAGGCAGTGATTGGCAAGATTCCAACAGCCTGGGTCCTTGAGTGACTACATGGAGGATTGTCTTCTGTTGATCCACACTGGATGATATGTAGCATGAATGAGGAAAAAACATCTTTGTCATTTTAAGCTTCTGGGATTTCAAAGTTAACTTGTTACAACAGCACAACCTCACCTATCCTGACCAACACACCACTATATTCCCAGCATTTACACATAGTGTTGGGCACACAGAAAGTGCTCCAGAAATACATATTTGTTGAATGAATAAGTAAGCCTCTGAAACAACAGATAGAAGTCAGAATACATGATATTTCTTAAGTGGAAAAGGATAGCTTTACACCATGAAACACACACACATACACACACATGCATATACATGTGCACAAAAGATTAGACTACTAAAAATTCAAATACCAGGATCCCTGTCACCTAGGACAGAAGCTAGAAAAGCAGTCTCTTTGACCTTGGGGCTGCTGGACTCCGAGTCATTGTCGTGTTATAGCAGGTCACAAAAACATTCAGTGATGCTGAGGACAATTAGGTACCCAACAAAGTGATAAAATCCACTACAACCAGAGCCATTAGTCACAGGGCATTATTTAGAAATTGTTGCAATTTATAATATTTATGAATTGATCTGCAGGAACCCATAAACATTGCTCATCAATGTAACTAATTGGCATTTATGAGCTCGTTTGGTTGGCTGATACATTCCGGCTGGTGTCATCATGGTCTTGAAGAAAAAAGGAACCCACACATGCTGGGGCCTTCGGCTGTGGTGTCAGCATTCTGACGATTCCATTGGATTGGACAAGGAATTGAGTGAAAGTGGTACATTTATGAATTGGAGGAAACACCAGTAGAGAAGTGAGGAAACAGCAGCTACCACAGAGGACAAGAGGAACCTAATCCCATTGTTTCCCCATGAGGACAGGTGCAAAACATATCTTTTCCCTCCTACTCATCATTCAGGTCTCAGATGAAATAATCCACCCAAGGAGAGAGAGAGCTGGGATATTTATATATCAAGTCCCAAGAGTCACTGGTCAAAGACTGCTCTTGAAGCAGAAGTGTTAAATTCTTGACAGTCTGGCCTGCCTCTCATGGGCAGTTTGAATTCTGGAAGTTCCAGCACATACATGGATCCTGGCAGTCAACAACTGGCTAGAATACACTGAAAGGTAGGAGGCCTATGGATCTCTGCTGCATCCACTTCTCTTCCTTTGATCAAAACAAAGAAACTCACATAAGCCCATGGTTGCTGAGTGCCTTCACTGTACCAAGAACTGTGTGGGGGGTTGGGGATAAAGTCTTGAGTTTGAAAGGCATGACCCTATCACTGCAGACTCAGAGTCTACAATATAGAGGAGACCCAGTCAATCTCAGTAGAGTGATAGGGTTATAACAGGAGTGATCATATGCAGTGGAGAGGTTTCTTGCTCAGTCTGGCTGGAAGAGCATAGTTGGGAAGTCTTCCTAAAGGTATAGAAGGCCACATGGGTTATAAAATGAGTCTGAGTTGGCCACATAGAAAAGGTAGTTGTGGGAAGAGTGTTCCAGATGGAAGGAACAGCATGGGCAAAGGTACAGAGGCATGAGGGAACATCTAGTGCTCAAGGAACTGTAAGTTCCTTGGGAGGGTGGAAAGGTGTGCTGGGAAGTGATGGGAGGGGTGGTTGGAGGGGTATGGAAATTGTGAGGGGAATGGAAATTGTGACCAATTTGAAAAGTTTGAGATTCTGATTTGCTAACTGGCTTAGGCAAAAGTAGTCCAAAGTAGAAGTACCTGGGATTACCATAAACTACCCAGCATCCAAATATCTGAGAGAAGGGCAGTTTAGGAGAGCAAATGCAGGACTGGAATTGGGAGAGCAAATTAACCATGTAAGCTTGGCCGGGCCCTTCCCCAACCTGGGCCTCAGTTTCTCATGTGTCATCTGCAAGGTCCCATCTTCATTCATTCATTCATTCATTCATTCATTCATTCATTTATAATTCAACAAATATTGGTTGAGTTCCTAGTATGTGCCAAGTACAGAGGATACAGCAGTGAAAAAAATTCCACCTATCACAGAATTTACCTTCTAGGAAAAAAAAAAAAAAACAAGAAGAGGCAAACACATAAGTAATACAACCTCACTTATGGAAAATCCTATGAAGAAGAATACAGCAAGGTCAGGAGTGAAGGATAAGCAGGACTCTCTGAGGAAGTGATATCTGATTAGAGATATCAGCAAAGTAAAGGAGAGAGTCCTGGGAATACCTGGGGAGAGAACATTCCCATCTTGGTGTGTCCAAGGAACAGCAAAGAGAAGAAAGGAGTCAGAGAGGGAGGTATGAGCCAGATGAGGTAGGACCCCCAGCTCATGGTGAGAGTTTGTGAGTTTATTCTGAGCTTAGAAGACATGAAGGAGTCAGCATAGGAGTGACATGCTCTGACCTACTATATAAGTGTCCATAGCAGCACTAGTCACAATAACCAAAAAGTAGAGGCAACTCAGATGTCCATCATCTTATGAATGGATAAACAAAACGTGGTCTACCTATTCAATGGAGTAATATTCAGCCATAAATGGAACAAAGCACTGACATGTGCTCTAACAGAGATAAACCTTGAACATACAATGCTAAGGGAAAGAAGGCAGGCACACAAGGCTACATAGTGTACAATTCCATTTATAAATGCCCAGAGTAGGCAAATCTACACATGTAGGGAGTAGATGAGTGGTTACCAGGGCCTAGGGTGGGCATGTTCCAGGGAGGAGTGGGGAATAGCTGCTCATGGGCACAGGGTCTCTTTCCAGGGTGACTAAAAATTTCCAGGATCAGGAGTTAAGACAAAATTCCTCTTTAACCCTTTAAAGGGTTCCAAAATGTTGCCAGTCTGTGGGCAGAGATATTTTCTCCCCCTCTCATCCACATAAAAGACACTCGCCTTAACCAAGCATAAGTAAAAAGGGCAAGTTTATTATAAGAATATTGGCGAATTTCATGGAGCTGAAAGAATAGGAAATACCTGGATTAGGAAGAATCAGCAATCTGTCGGTCTCCTCTCTCTCTCTTCCTCCACCTCCCCTGGAAACAGATTTCTCTCTCTCCCAGTCTTCTGGGGCAAAAAACAAAACAACCATCCACCATTTTCCATTCATTACTGTTTCAGGTAAGAAGGACTGCCTTTCCTTTAGTCTCAGACCAGACCCCAGGGGACTATTCTAACAGGTCCAGGGCCCAGCATGGGTCTGGGGGCTATTCATCTAAGGCCAAAGGTGAGGCTCATTGCAGTAACAACAGCTCTCTTGGTGCTCTTGTGATTAGAGTACTAAATTGGGGTGGGGGTGGGCTTTACTTGGAAGAAAAGAGAAATTTTCCAGAAATAAAGACTTGTTAAATGAATGACCCTTAAGATCCCTTTAAATCAGAAAAATCTTAAGATAAAGTGTTTATGGTCAAATGGTATGGTAATCAAGTGATTTTTAATGAGGCTATGTTTGGCCAGGGCTGGCACCATTCTAGAGTTGCAAGAACAACAGTATGGCAGCATTTTGTGCCCAGCAAGGCCTGCAGAAAGGAGCTTGGGTTTGGACACAAAGCAGATCTCTATACCCCTCATCCCCGCCCCACACTCAGAGAACACAGTGACCCCACAGGATACCCACATGAGCCTAGAGATGATGTCCCCTTGCCAACTCAGCTGAAATGCATTTCTCCAGATCACACAGAGATGGTCCTGGATCTCATCGATATGGCTCTCACTTGAGCCACAGATGGCAAATGGAATGCTCATCCCCGCCCCTAGCTCCCTGGCCCGGCTGCTTCCACATTCCTTGACAATAATGCTGGTTCAGAAGCTGGCACTGGAGCCAATCCTTACTAGGCACAGCAGGGTGGGAGAGGCAGAAGGAAAGCTGGCAAGGTGGGAAATAGGGGCTTTTGATTTTATGCTGGCCCTAGCAGCCTGGAAAGTGCTGTGAAAAGTGGGCAGCAGGACTGCAGCAGATGACAAAGCTTTATCAGGTAAGGGGTGGAGCTGGGGGTGGGGGGCAGGGGGCAGGCACGGAGAAATTATAGCCCCACTTGCCAAGTCTCAGAGACACCTGTGTCTAATTTAGCATAAGGAAGATATTATGGAAAAGGGGCTGCCACCTTCCTCAGATGACTCTCACTCAATCTGGTCTATTCCAGCTTCTAAATCTCTCTAGCCCCACCCCACCTGCTCTAAGCCATCACCATCTCTTGCATAGAGAGCTGTGACTGCTGCCTAAATTCTCTATTTGCTCCTTGGCCACAACAGCTCATTCTCCACCCAAGGACCAGAGTGATCTAAGTTGCAGGTCTGATTAAGCCTCACTTCAGCTTAAAAGCCAACAGTGGCTCCCCAGAGGATAGAGTCCAAAATCTTTCACAGCAGTTCAAAAGGGCCTTCCTGTGCTGTTCCTGGCTGACTCCAAAGCTTCAAGCATCAAAGGGGCTTGAGGTATGTAGCAGAGGCTCTGGTTCCCTGCTGGGTCGTCTCGCCTTTACCATACTGGCCCAACTTCCAATATAGCCAGCACCTGCTCTCATTTGCTTGACAGCTTTCTCTGGTGACTGGAAGCCACTTTTGCTCATATGCATGACAGGAGAGAAGTGCCAGGGAATTAACATCTTCCCCTGCCCCAACTGACTGCAGCCCTCCAACAATGACTAATGGAAGATGGTGTATAAATATCCCAGCTCCATCATCCATTGGGTGGGATAACTGAGATGCATGTCTGACTCAAGCCCCCACAGTTCCCCACTTGCCCATAGTAGTAACTTGTTTGATTATGCATCCTTTCCCAGCTTCTTCCTTCCCCTGTCTCACCTCCCCATTCCTCAACTGGTATTCAGAATCACCTCCCAGATGAAGCTCTTATATTCAAATCTTTATCTCTGGGTGTTCTTTGGGGAAGATCCCTGAAAAAAAAAATTGTTTTCCATAACCAGGTTTTCCAGCTATGTACTTATTTGCACATGTTGGTAATGAATGTTCCATGTCTGCAGCCTCAGGACCTTTGCATAAGCTGTTCCCTCTACTTAGCATACTCTCTTCTTGCCCCGCCCCACCCCTACAGTGCCTTCTATCTCCCAGGTGGATCTTTAGCTCTATCTTCAGCTTAGATCTACATTATTGGGTAGAACTTCTTTGACCCAAGCCCCCACACAGACAGGAAAGTTTTCATTCCCCTGGAATTTATTCTCCCCACACACTATTTCTATTTCATTTCACTCATCTCACCTATAATTATTTGTTCAAAGCCTGTATTCCCTGCTGATATGTAAGCCCTATGAGAACAGGAACTGTATATGTGGGATCATTTCTGGATGCCCAGAGTCGAACATGATGTAGATGCTCAAAGTGGAGTCAAATAAATAGTGCTTTGACTTCAAAAAAATTGGAAGAGAAGGTGTAAAACTCACTCAGAAAGGGAAATGTCAACACATATGTATTGGATAATCACAGCCACCATGGCTCAGCACATAGTCGGCCAGACACTTACCAATTGTTTCACAAACATCACTTTTTAAATTTGTTTAATTCAATTTGCCAACATACAGTCTAACACCCAGTGCTCAACTCACCATGTGCCCTCCTTAATGCTCATCACTCAGTTACCCATCCCCCAGCCCACCTCCCCTTCTGCAACCCTTTGTTTGTTTCCCAGAGTCAAGAATCTCTCATGCTTTGTCTTCTAATTTTTCCCCACTTAGTTTACCTTGCTTCCCTTATGGACTCTTTCACTATTTCTTATATTCCACATGTGAGTGAAATTATAATAATTGTATTTCTCCAATTGACTTATTTCACTCAGCATAATACCCTCCAGTTGCATCCACGTCGATATAAATGGTAGATATTTATCCTTTCTGATGGCTGAGTTATATTCCATTGTGTGTGTGTGTGTGTGTGTGTGTGTGTGTGTGTACCGAATCTTTATCCATTCATCTGTTGAAGGCTTTTTCTGCACTTTGGCTATTGTGGGCATTGCCGCTATGAACATTTGCCTTTTTGGATCACTATATTTGTGTCTTTGGGGTAAATATCTAGTGGTGCAATTATTGGATTGTAGGGTAGCTCTATTTTTAACTTCTTGAGGAACCTCCACACTGTTTTCCCAAGTGGTTATACTAGCTTGCATTCCTACCAACAGTGTACAAGAGTTCCCCTTGCTCCATATCCTTGCCAAAACTTGTTGTTTCCTGTCTTAATTTTAGCCATTCTCACTGGTTCACAAACATCACCTTAGATTATAATATTATTCCTATTTGCCATAGGGGGAAGCTGAGTCAAAGAGAGGCCAAGTAACTTGCTAAAGGGTACACAGGTAATAGGAGGCAGAGCTGGGATTTGAACCCAGAAGATATGGCATCAGAGTGCACATATTTAACCACTAAGCTCTCCTGCCTCTTACCACATGGAGTGAGATGCCAATTATTAAGCAGTCCACAGCATCTATATACAGAGCTTCTTCCCCTCAGAAGGCGTGACCTGAAGAAAGACAAACAGAATCACTGGCCTGATGGCATTCATTCACCATACCAGATATTATAAGGTACCTACTATGTGTGAGGTACAAGGACAGAGTGGTAAACAAGACAGACACAGTCCTTGCACTCCCTACAGTACAGTAGGAAGGACAGTGCTGCATGAATAAACACACAAATAGTTTTGTCATTACCAGTTGTAAACACTGTAGAGACAAAGGGGATGAGAAGCACCTAACTTAAACAGGTCAGAGACAACGCTGAAATGAAGACCTGAAAAATGAGAAAAATTCAGCCACCCTAAGGGGGTGGGTAGAGAACATTTTCCACCAGACCGTGGGAAATGTTGGCTGTTATTCTAGGTGCAGTGGGAGGCCACTGGAGGGTATTAAGGAATTGGAGATGTGTTCTGATTTACATTTTCAAACCTCCCCTCCAGCTGCTGCGGGGAGAGTGGGTGGCAGGGAGACAGGAGCGGGAGCAGAGACCAGCAAAGAAAGCTGCTACCAGGTTTTAGGTAAGAGACCATGGTGGCTCCAGCAGGGCTGAGAACAGGGGAGATGGAGAAACAGGCTCCATTCAGGATACATTAGGGGGAAAACCAACAGCAAAACTTAGTGATGGCTTAAGTGTAAAGGCCAAGGAGGTGGAAGAAACTGAGTTGGTTTTCAGGAGTGGGTGATGAAATGTGGTAAGCCTGGTCCAAACCTGGCAGCTTTCACAGTTTTATCCAGAGAGTGTCCCCAAGGTGACATCTTTTCCAGTCCCTCCCCTCTTCACTCTACAACCACATTCCATAATAAGTCCTTGAGGCATTTTAGGAAAGCTGGAAGAAGCAAACCTCCAAATAATAAAAGTAAAAACCAAAGCAGGTGAATTTTGCACACTCCTCATGGACTAGGCATATATTTCGTGCAATTATCTCAAACACACTATGATGAAAGGCCTATTATTATCACCATTCTACTGATGTAGCTTAGAGAGGTTAACTAATTTTCCCAAGGCTTACACAGTGGATCAAACTCAGGACTGGCAGATGATAAAGACAAATCCCACCCCTTTGCTCCCCATTTGGAGGACCAGTTGGTAATATTTTCTCCTTCTTCTCTTTCTTCTCCTTCTGATCCCCTGAGGACCCCAGGACTACCAGTAGTTGTTTGTGAAGCCTGGAAAGATGCCTAGAGATGTTGGCTCTCAACCATTGCCTAAAGCCTTGTCTTCACCAATATCCTGCGAACGCCCCACTTCCATACCTTCCATTAATCTCAATCCAGACTAAGGAAACTTCAACCACAATCAAACAATGGATAGATACCACCAAAGAGAAGGGGAGAAGAATGTGGGCCTGAAGTATCCACTGATCACACCCCTATTCTGTTCAAGCAGCTCTCCTCTGATCTCCTGCCTCATTAAACTCTTTCACGAACATTATCTCATTCGATCAATGGGTACATACCACTCTACCCATTCCCACAGGTGAGTAAACTGAGGATCAGCAAAATGAAATGACTTGCAAGCTCAGAGCCAAATTCTGAAACCAGGGCCTCTCAGCCTAAGTCCACTAGCCTTTCCAACATCACTCAATAGCTTGCCATGAAAACCTTCTTGGAAGTGTTCTTTTTATGGATTTTGTTCTATGTGCATTTTTACCACCTCAGGAGCAGCCAAGAATTGGAGAGGAGGAGGAGAAATGGGGTGTGGAGAGGAAACAAGGGAGGCTTGAAAGCAGTAAGGGCGTGATCTCAAGAGGAACTGTGATTTGAATTGAGTAGAAATTGGTTTCCTGTTATCTTTGTAGCCACTATGTTTGCAATTCGGGACCTGATGCCCATGCATACAGGCCAAACACTGCCACCGTTTTCTGATCAAATCGCCTTCCTAGGAAGACACCGTTAAAAAATTCTCTGTAACCTATCAGGCAGCCTAAGCTCCTCTAAAAGACTCATATTGCTGAACAAGTTCACAGAGGACTCCCTCTGCAATAGAGCCAGAAAAGAAGCCACGTACTGCCACATTGCAAGGGGCCAGGTGGTAAAAGATAAATTCTCCCAGGCCTGTAAGGAGCCAGAAGGAAACATGGTGATACTAAGACACCAGTGACAGCCCCTGCTGTCCTGTGTGCCATATGACTGATATCCAGCCATCACACACAAAAACAGGCATACTAAAGGTTATCATGTTGAAATCCTGTGCACCCTGACAAATTACCCTTTTGCATATCCCTGACAAAGTCTATCTAAAACAATAAGGAAACGTGTCATCTTATCCAACAGGAAGTCCATATGTAAGGAGGGTTTCAGGTCTAGTTGATTTGACTGCTCAAAGAGGTCTTGGATTCTTGCTTTCCCTAAGCTCTGCCAAACACAGTGCAGACTCCATCCAGAGTGTAATGCCTGCCATGGTTGTAAGACGGTTGTGGGTAGCACTTGATGCTGATGCTTTCTTGTGTAAGTCTAAGGGGAGGGACAGAGCCTCTCTCCAAATTATGGACTATAACCCCTTTACCATTAGTCCATTTGGACTAGCTCAAATTCATAGGACTACCCTAAACCAATAACAGTCACCAGAAAAATGCCCCCAGTGACATTTGATAATGGTCTGAAACATTTTTAGCTGCCACACTGGGGATGAGATGCTGCTGGCATCTAGTGGGTAGAGGCTGGGGTGCTATTAAGCATACTATAATGCACAAAACAGTCCCCCACAACAACGAATTATCTGGTCCAAAATGTCAATGGTGCTGAGATTGAGAAACCCTGCCTTAATATAGATCAGGGTTGGCAAACTACCACCTGCAGGCCACAATTTGGCTCATTGACTGATTTTATAAATAAAGTTTTATTGGAGCACAGCCACATTCATTAATTTACATATCATGGTTGCTTTTACACTACAACAGAGAGTTGTCACACAACTAGTTGTGGCAGAGCCCATATTCAAACCCCATCACCACTAAAAGCTTAAAGTATTTATTCTCTGGCCTTTTTCTGGAAAAGTTTGCTGATCCCTGATCTAGGTCTACTCATAAAGCTGTCATTGGAAGACTATATAATAAGATTAGGGTTCTATTAAGGAGAAACATTCATATTGAGAAGAAATAAATAGTAATCACTACCAAGATAAGTCTGTTCTCAGAGGACACACCATAGGGCATAGCTCTCAGCAAGGGCTTTCCCAACAAAAATTTATTTCCACATACAAGATTGATTATAAAAACTAGGAATTTAGGTCTTAAATAATCTTTAAGTTGGTGAGAGGTGGTGAAACATCCAATTCTCATCACCCCCACCAAAAAAAAAAAGAAAAAAATCAAGATTTTCCTTCATTCAACTCCTACCACAAAAAGAACTGATCTTCAAAGGCTGGTGTGTTCTGAGTCCACAAAACCTGAGTCAGGCCTGGTGTGGGCTCCATGGCAGGCCAAGGCCACACTGAAATCGAGGGAGAAGAAAATGCAAGAGAGGAAATTACTGAGTTAAACAGACCACTCGTAGAAGAGGAAATTACTCAGCAGGAAGGATCATAGGACAGATGAAAGAATCATCTCCAGCAAAATGGTGACCTGACAACAATCCTGCCCCATAATGCCCTGGGGTCCTACAAGATTTCGCAAAGTATCCAATAACTCCTTTTCCTTCAACAAATCTAGTTGGGTTTCTGATCCTTGGAAACAAAGGATTCCTGAAAATACAAGACTCCTTGAGTCACTGGATACTATTTCCAGGGCCTGCCCCTCATTGCCTCAGGGGGAGGGTAAATATTTGCCCATTGGGTTGACTGGTTTCTCCTCTCTCCTTCCAATCCAGTTACCCAGAGACTCCTGACTCACTTGGCAGGAAATTGGGTAGACCCAGAGGGCTGCCAGAGAGTTAGGAATTAAAAACTATGAGACCCAGGAGGGAAAATGGTATCTGACTTTTCATAGTTATTTTATTATTTTTAAAAAAGATTTTATTTATTTATTCATGAGAGACACAAAGAGAGAGAGGCAGAGACATAGGCAGAGGGAGAAGCAAGCTCCCTCCAGGGAGCCCGATGCGGGACCCGATCCCAGAACCATGCCATGGGCCAAAGGCAGATGCCCATGGTTGAGCCACCCAGGGATCCCTTCATAGTTATTTTAAAGGTTTCTTATTTTAATAGCAACTATAAATAGTTACTATACTTGTCATATAAAAGTCAATATCAAGGGATCCCTGGGTGGGGCAGCGGTTTGGCGCCTGCCTTTGGCCCAGGGCGCGATCCTGGAGACCTGGGATCGAATCCCACATCGGGCTCCCGGTGCATGGAGCCTGCTTCTCCCTCTGCCTGTGTCTCTGCCTCTCTCTCTCTCACTGTGTGCCTATCATAAATAAATTAAAAAAAAATTTTTTTTTAAAAAGTCAATATCAACTCCTACAAAAGACAAAGAATGGAAAAAAACTTTTTTAAGTGGAAAAAAAAATTCATGGCCATGTCTTTCCCACATGAGATAATAATGTTACTTTGATCTTCTGCTCAGTCTGGTCCTTATCTGAAGCCCACCACTACACACCCTGTTCCTATTACTTTCCCATTTGATATTTTAATTGAATGAGAACCGTCATATCATTCCCCATCTGCTGCTTCTCCAGTTTCTCCTGGGAGCGCCTGGGGCAACACTTCTCCCTGGAACAAAATCTACTCTCTGAGTTTCTTTGGAATAGATTATTTCTCCTGAAGCCAGACCACTCACCTTTGGGATGCAGATCTGTCCTGGAGGTGTCCCTCTGGGGACCACCATCTTGGTTTTTGGGCTGCCCTTATTGGGTGGAGGGTGGTGGTGCCAAATTTTTGCCTCTGCTGTTTCCAACCCACTCTCCCCAAGCTGAGGCTTGGGAAAAGGAGTCCCCCCATTTGAACCGCAATCAAGACAAAAATCAATCAAATCGTGATTCCGAGTTAAGCAAACTGCAAGCAAGATAGCAGTGAAGTCAAACATTTCATCAAGAACATATTCAGCACACATGTCCCAGCTAAGTGCTAGATTGTACAGACAGAGATGAGGAAAGTACAGTTTGTATGCTCAAAGCAACCAGTCTTGAACAACATTGTCCAGTGTAACTGGAGCAAAAGCCACACTTGCAATTTGGAAGTTTCTAGTAGCCACATTAAAATAAGTACAAAGAAACAAGTACTACCAGGCACTTCAGACACATTATTTTCTAATTTAATCTTCACAGTGAGCATATGAACCAAGAACTTTTATTTCCTCATTTTACAGATAGCAACACTGAGGAACACAGAGTAGGTAAAACCGTGCTCAGGGTCTCACACTGGTAAACAGCACAAAGGGAATTTAAACTAGACAATTTAGTTACAAAAGCTATACTCTCGCTTGTTGTAGGGAAGTGGTTATTTAGAAAGGTCAAGAAGCCTTTTTCCTTTCATCCTCTAATCTATTCCAGGCTTCCAAATTCAGATTCTGAAAAAATCTGGGTTTTCTTCCTGTGGCAAACATATCAAGCCAGGACATTAAATTCAGACCTAAATAAATATGCTTTTATCGATGCTACAAACAGGTTCTCTGTTTGGCCTTGTTTGTCTGCAAAATACTTCCCTACCAACCTTGTATCTGTTTGTACCATCCAGCAGGGGCAAATGGAGGTTAAGTAGCTGAATCACCCTTTCCTGGGGTTTCTGATCCATATACTGGGTCCCAGGCGATTCTTGTCCGAGATATACAACCTCTCAGAAAGGGAGTCTTTCCCCCAGAGAGACAAGGGATTAAAATGGGGGTTCATACCTATCATGTGCCCACCATTGAACTGGATGCTGGGGTTAAAGAGAAAAAGTCAAGACCTCTCTGCCCCTCGTAGAACTCACATTCTCTCATCGGCTACAGACACAGAATGAGTGGCTACAGTGCCATGTGATAAGAACTATAGGAGAAGGGTGGCACCACATGGACGGCTCCAGGGAATGGGGAGAATCATGGTCAGTGCAAACTTCCCAAACTGATGCCTGAACTGAGCTTTGAAGAATGAGTGTAAAAAGGCAGAAAGACAACAAGGTCAGCCAGACATGAGGCCCAAGAGACAGGCAGGGCCAGATCACAAAAGGCCTTGAGCATCCAAATGAGGAGTTTGGACATTTCCTTGAAAACAACAAGAAATTGTGCCTCAATTTCCACATCTAATATAAGGAAAGTAATCATATCCACCTCATAGGCTTGTTATGAGATTAAAGTGCTTAGCATAATAGTTCATATTAAATGCTTGATGATTATAGTTCGTATTGAAAAGTTTTAGAGAGGGACACCTTCGTGGCTCAGTTGGTTAAGCATCTGCCTTTGGTTCAGGTCATGACCTCAGGATCCTGGGATCAAGCCCCATATCAGGCTCTCTGCTTCTTCCTCTCCATCTGCAGCTCCCCCTGTTCATCTCACTCTCTCTCTCTGTCAAATAAATGAATGGGGTCTTTTTTTTTTTTAAAGGTTTTAGAGAGACTAATAATATTAATAACTGGTGATATGACGACTACCATTAACATCAATATGTGCTAGACAGTGTACTAAGCCCTTCATGTACATCACTGTTTTTCTTCTAAACATGTGTCACTAACTGAAATCGCATCATGCATTATGTGGTTACCACCTGTCTCTCTCCTGCTAGAATGAAAGCTCCATGGGAGCAAGACCTGTTTGTCTATTTGCTGCTATTTCCCCAGTGCCTATCATGGAGACTGATGCATGAAGTAGAAGCTCAATACATCATTGTTGGATGAGTAAATGATGATCTCATGTATGATAATCCAGAGAAACAAATATTATCTCCTTGATTTTACAAATGAGGAAAATGAAGGGTAGAGAAATCATTCAAGCTGCAATGTGGACAAAAGATGCAAGATGGGAAAGGCTAGAGGAAAGGAGACCAGGGAGGAGGCTACTGCAGACATGCAGGGAAGGAAACTGGGATGGAAAGAAGTTACTAGATCAGAAAAATATTAGAAGGTGGGTGGATATGTGGCTGATGGATGGACAGATGGGCATGTGGATGGACAGGCAAGTGGGTGGATGGGTTGATGAGTAGATATGTGGGTGAATGGATGGGTGGGTGAATTGATGGATTGATGGGCTGGTTATGAATGGGAAGATAAATAGATCTTCAGAGGTTTCTAATATACTTGCATGAAGCATTTTACACATAGAACAAAAATTTTCTCTAAGAGTAACCAGAATGAATATTAAAATATTTTCCAGGTAGGAGCACCTAAAGTGGCTCAGTCGCTTAAATGTCAGACTCTTGATTTCGGCTAAGGTCATGATCTCAGGGTTGGCGAGACTGGGCCCCATGTCTGGCTCTCTGCTGGGCATGGAGCCTGCTTGGGATGCTCTCTTTCCCTCTCCCTGTGCCCCTCGCTCATCCTTACTCTCCCTCTCTTAAAAAAAATAAAAATAAAAAGTAAAAGTAAATAAATAAAATATTGTCCAGGTAATGAAGGCACAGTCTGTAACATCATGAGATTCATGAGATTCAGGAAATATAGCAATCCTCTCCAATATGCCTTTATACCAATTTTGTCCAAGACTCATGTGCTCAATTATTCTTTCCTTTACTCCTTTCAAGACAAATAAGGCATAAATCAGCCCTTAACCTGTCATTCCTTCAGCTGATTTCCAAATCCAGAATGCTGAGGCTTTAAATTATTCTGTATCTAACTTGGTTAGCAGTACCTGGGTCTTCATAGGATGATCTTATTGTCAAGGAAACAGAGTTGGTCTGACCTGCAAAAGCTCCTGCTGATGTGGTTGCTATTCCAGAGAGAGAGTTAAAGGCAACTCAGAATGGCTTTGAAAGATGATTCCTGTCCAGTTGAGTTCAAACAGACATTCAGTCATAAAAAATCCCAGTTGGGTCACTCTTCCTTACGAAAGGCAACTGTGGACAGAAGAGTCTGGTCTGTTCTTTCTCTTTCTTCAGCCCCTCCTTTCCCTGTGTCTTGAAAACACACACACACACACACACACACACACACACACACAGACTCACATATGCATGACCATGTTCAGGGCCAGAGTAGGTGAAATATGGTAATATAATTTAAAAGAAAGCCCTACCTAAATCAGTACCTTCCTGATCTTTCCTTGAAATTCTCCCATGAGCAACATATTCTTTTGGGATAAATATTACCCACTTGAGACCTGATGATCTCTTTTTAAATAATATTCAAGAATTCTACAGGCTTGACTAGGAAGAGTCAGTATGTCCCTACAGAAGCTTCCTTTAGCCTGTAAATTATTTAAGTTACTCAGCATATTGGTTTGCTAGGGTTACCGTCACAAAGCACCACAGATTGGGTGGCTTAAACAATGGAAATTTATTTTTTCACAGTTCTAGAGGCTAAAAGTAAAAAATCAAGGTCTTCCCTTTATGCCTGTGTCCTAATCTCTTCTTATAAACAAACACAGGAATCACTTTGGCTTAGGGCCCACCCCAATGACCTCACTTAACCTCAATTATCTCCTGAAAGATCCTATCTCTAAACACAGTCATATTCTGAAAGACTGGGAGTTACAACTTCAACCTATAAATTTGGAGACATGGGGGGGTACATAATTCAGCCCATAACACCCAGACATAAAGCAGCCCAGGGAAGCATCTTGTTTAACATTCACATCTCAATGTAGGGGTAGTGGTAGGAGAGGAGGCTGTTCTTCAGTAGGATGGGTGTTGGTTGACTCTGTTGCTTGACATCCCAAGGAGAAAACGGAATATCATGCTATGACTGGCAATATTGGGTCACTCTGCAATGGTCTCTTGTTGGGCCAGATCCTGGACATGGCTATTATCTCTCTTATAAGGAAAATAGCATCATTCCATCATGCCCATCTGGCTGATCATACCGCTCTTAGGTTCCCTCTTTACTTACTCACCTAATCTCAGACCAGTATTTTCTAGAGATAGTAAGATATGTAAGTCAAGAGGAAATTTTTTTTATCGTGGTAAAATATATATATCACAAATTTGACATTTTAACCATTTTCAGGTGTACAGTTAGGTGGCATTCGGTGTGCTCACAGGCTGTGTAACTAATTCCACTGTCTTAATTCATTCAGCCTGCTGCTATAACAAGATAAGGTGGCTTATAAACAACATAAAGTTATTTCGCACAGTTCTAAGGCTGGGAAGTCCATGATCAAGGCACAGGCATAGTTATGTTCTGGTAAGTAAATCTCTTCCAGGTTTCAGCCTCATTGTGGTGTCCTCACTTGGTGAAGGAGGTTAGCAAGATCTCTGGGATGTCTTTTTTAAGGCCATTAATCCCAGTCAGAAAGCTCAACCCTCATGACCCAGTTACCTCCCAAAGGCCCCA
This sequence comes from Vulpes vulpes, assembly GCF_048418805.1. NCBI lineage: Eukaryota > Metazoa > Chordata > Mammalia > Carnivora > Canidae > Vulpes > Vulpes vulpes. The sequence continues at coordinate 14,946,598 of NC_132789.1, read as the reverse complement.
CCTCCTCATACCATCACACTGGGCATTAGGATTTCAACATATGGATTTGGGGGAATGGGTAAACACAAGCATACCATCCATCTTGAAAACTAGTAATTTATTAGCCCAAACAGAAACTCTGTATTCATTAAGGATTAACTCCCCATACCCCCTCCTCCTAGGCCCTGGTAACCTCTATTCTACTTTCTCTGTCTATGAATTTGCCTCCAAGTGGAACATACAATACATGCCCTTTTGTGTCAGGCTTCTTTCACTCACCACGATGTTTTCAAGGTTGATCCATGTTGTATCATGTGCCAAAATTTCATTCCTTTTCATGATTAGGTAATACTCCATTATATGGAAGCATCACATTTATTTATTCACTCATCTCTTAATCGACACTTAGGTCATTTCCACCTTTGGCTGTTGTAAATTATGCTGCTATGAATGTCGGTATACAAGTATCTGTGTGAGTCCCTGCTTTCAACACCAGAGGAAATTTCAAGAGCTCCATGCTGAGTCTGGGGTTATCAGCCTCTATCCTCCTTTTCTTCAACTTGATTTTATTTCATGGTTCCTACAGTTCTTCTCTGCACCACTGAATTTGAGTCAAGATCCCCACAAGTCTCTCCCACCAGGTCTCCCTAACTATTAATTTGGTTGCTTAGGGATTGGTGTATTGATTCTGTCCTCCCAGGAAGCCCCAGAAGACTGACGCAAATTGATCCATCTCTTCCCCTCTAGTGGGCTTTACATCCCAGGCAGCCAGGGAAGCAACCTTGACTGAGTCCCAAGAGTTTTTCTAATCCCAGGACAATGGCCAGCTCGCACCCTACATTTGTGCAACACAAAACAAAGAGGATTAGCTTCTCTCAGTTAAAAACAAAACCATAATCCTGCACAAGTAAGCCACCAAACAAATATTTATTAAACAGCTATAGAACAGGATATTAAAATAATTTCCACTCTTGGAGTTGAACCAACACCCTGACATCCTAAATTAAGGTTCCATCCTACTTGTATAGGACATGCCAAGGGCCTATTAAACTGGATTGGCAGGCATTCACCCTGCCACATTTCTAGGCTACAACTATGAGGTTGAGGTTTGAAGGAGCTGGAATGGGGATTTTGTGATGGGTATTTGTTGGGAGGGCTATACTTCTTTCTGCCCCTTGGCCACTTCACAACAAGGGCTGAGGAGTATGTCCTCTCATCTCAAGCCAAACACTGGAGGTCTGAGAGAGCTGGTATGTGCTTCCTGGAGTCTGGTGAACTCAGGGTGTTGGGTCCTCAACAAAAGTGCAACAAGACAAAAGGCTGTGTCTGGAGTTTTCCATGGTAGGGAGTGGAATAAAACTTCCCCACCACTGGCAGGAGGAGTCAAAGGAATGAGCTTTCTGGACATTTTTATGGTTCCCACAGAAGGAAGCTGGTTGGCATCAGTCTAAAGTGTATCCTGCCCAAGAGAACCATTTGGAGATACTCAGGGACCAATGCGCAGCTAGAAGGTTGAAAACAGAGTCTATAGTCAGAGACCCAGGGAGCAGGCTTTCCTGGGAACCCACAAAAGCACCTCATAGGAGAATCAGCTTTGACTTCCATTCTGCCCAGAGGATAGCAATCTCAGATTGCAACAGCATCAGCTGCATGATCAGCTGCAACTTTTTCTCTGCCATCCCATCCCCTAAACCAATCTCTCCTTCCACCCACTCTCCTCCAACTGGGGGTGAGGGAAGCAGAAATCATAGACTGCCAAAGAGAAGAAAAGAAACTATAGAACCAGTGAAGTCAGCCCATGTGCCCTCCCCCAGCTCTGCTCTTTCAAAGGGAGGAGGAGGAAGAGATTTAAATTAGAAAAGAGAGAAGGCTTTGGAGTCACTACAAGGAGTCTGTCCTTGTAACTGAATGGTTCCCCAAAGCTGTGAGCCCTGCCGGAGGTTTCTTCCAAGGTCAGGAAAGAACAAGTCCACTGGCAATGTACTTCTTTCCTCTACGTACACCCTACCACGTCAAACTCATCTAAGGAACTCATAATACCTGCTATATGCACTTTGCAAGGCACTAGGGATTCAGAACTAAAAAGACATAAAGTCTTGCCTCAGAGAAATCTTTATATAATCCTTAATTTATTATTGGAGGATTGTTTCTTGCAGACAGGAGCTCTGTGTAAAGAAGGGATCAGGTGCTTGCTGGAGAAGGAAAGACTACATATATAAAGGATAACTCAGATTCTAGGAAGGTGACAAAGACAGTGACATGGTTTTAGACCTGCCCCAAGTGCCCCCATAACAACAGAGACTAGCTGGGAGAGTGTAGTGGATGCTAATGGTACCCGCCCCCCATACCCCTTTACTGGGATGATGTACCTATCTCCCACTTTAACAGCTCACAGCTGCACCCTTCTCTGGAGAATTGCTCTCAATCCAATGGGAGCCCTTTGTCCAGGAATTTACACCTTTCGAGGCAACCCACAGCCAATAACTGGGTGACAAGGGGGGTAGAAATGTGACCCCCTCCTTAAGGCAGCACAAGTCTGTTGTGTAAGTCATACCCCAGAACATCCTGTGGGATCAGGCTAATGCTCTTTTTCATCTGAGATCCCATCTTCACTTAACTCCTTTTTATGCTGCCTCATGCTTTTCTCCTTACTTTTCTTGGAGAGCACTTCCCCCAATTAACCAATCACATGTACTAGAGTCCCTATCTCAGGCTCTGCCTCTAGGGATGATCCAAAATAGAGAGCAAAACAAGACAAGATCTACAGAAAAACTAGGTGATAGTTATCCCCATAAATCCCAAAATATGAGTGGGTAGGGACAATACATCAGTAGCTATTGGACCCACATGATTTCAGCATCTTTGCAAGATGGGACAGAGGGAAGAAAAAGGGGTCTTCTGAGACCCCAAAACCAACTGATGATCACAGGGAAGCAAGGCAGGCTGACCTGAGAACAACAGCTGGAACTGGGAAGGAGTCTGCAGGTTCTACTTCAAGTGAGTGCAGGGATCAACATAAGATTAAGAAGGTCTAGTTACTGGTCTCAAAGCAAACTAACACCCTTCCAGGACAAAGCCCTGGAAATCACTAAAAGTAGAATCCAAAAAGGGCAGGGACAACAGGAGCAAAGGAAAGACAATGCTCAGTATAAGCAGAAATGGAGGGTAGAAAAAGCACACAGCTGAAAGTATGGGGCCACATTTTTATCACATAATGAAAACAACTAAAGATGGGAACTCTAGAAACAGGAAGCTTGAAAAGCTATCTTAGCTTAATTTTCTAAATAGAAATATCGGAAAACTTACTTCACTTAAAAAGTGAGTAACAAACTCTGGGAAACAAACTAGGGGTGGTGGGCAGGGGTGGGGGTGACTGGGTGACTGGCACTGAGGGGGGCACTTGATGGGATGAGCACTGGGTGTTATTCTATATGTTGGCAAATTGAACACCAATAAAAATAAATTTATATATATAAAAAAAGTGAGTAACAAAAAAGGATCACTGTCAAATACCATTAAAAATTATAAGAAAACAGAGACAAGGAAAACATGCCAGAAATATATGCCCACCAAAAATAGAAGAAAGAAAACTACATTATAACCTGATGCAGCAAAATGGGCTAAAAGAAATTAAGAAAGTAATAGCTATAGAATATTCATATAGGGGCAGCCCTTGTGGCCCAGCGGTTTAGCACTGCCTTCAGCCCGAGGCGTGATCCTGGAGACCGAGGATCGAGTCCCATGTCAGGCTCCCTGCATGGAGCCTGCTTCTCCCTCTGCCTATGTCTCTGCCTCTCTCTCTCTCTCTCTCTCTCTCTGTCTCTCATGAATAAAAAAAAGAATATTCATACAAGTCCCTTGAAAGAAATCCAAAACAACAAAACAGAAAAAACAGATTCATAATTCAAGAAAATCAACCCAAAATGCCTAACACTGAAACAGATCCAAGAAAATTACTGGACTTAAAAGAGAAAGGGGGGAAAAAAAGATTATACTCTGGGCACCAAGCCTAAAAGATCAAGTCACTTATAGGATAAATAAAATCAGATTATCATTAGTCTTTTTAATAGCACTTTATGCTAAAAGAAACATAGAATCATATTTAAAATCTTCAAGTAAAAAAAAAGTGGGCCGAGAATTTCTATCCTGAACTGACCTTCAAACAAAATTAAATTTAAAAGTAATTCCTAAAAATTCAAAGTAAAATAAAATAAATGAAACTAAATATGTATTCACTCAGTATTATATAACCACACAGAGAAGAATTTTTTCAAGTAACTTTAAAATATAAAATCTGACTAGATACCCCTCATGGAGTATATCCCAAAAATAAAAAAAGGAATGCAAAAAGCAACATACCCACAAGAATTGAAGACAAAATATTCAAACAAAACATGTACAAGAATGTTCATAGGATGCCTGGGTGGCTCAGTGGTTAAGTATCTGCCTTTGGTCAGGTCGTGATCCTGGGGTCCTGGGATTGAGTCCTGCATCGGGGTCCCCTTGAGGAGCCTGCTTCTCTGTCTATGTCTCTGCCTCTCTCTCTCTGTGTGTCTGTCATGAATAAAATCTTTTAAAAAATGTTCAGAGCAGCATCATTCATAATAGCCAAATATGGAAACAACCCAAGTGTCCATCAATGAATGAGCAGATAAACAAATGTAATCTGTCCATGCAATGGAATATTACTCAGCCATTAAAATGAATCCAGTACTGATATATGCTACAACATAAATGAGCTTGAAAATACACTAAAGGAAAGAAGCTTGGCACAGAAGACCACATAATGCATGATTCCTTTTATAGGAAATGTCCAGAAGAGGCAATTCCATAGAGACAGGAAGTGGATTAGTGATTGCTGGAGGAGGGGAGGGGGCCTGGGGATGGGCAGAGGAGAGAATAGGGAGTCCCTGCTGAATAGGTACTCGATTTCTTACTGGGATGATGAAGGTGCTTTGCAATTAAATAGTGGTGATAGTTATACCACATTGTGAGTATACTTAAATCCACTGAACCACATATTTTAAAGTGGGTAAAAAAGAAATGCAAAAAAATTTTTAAATGCATAAAAACGTGATTTTTTATGTTATGTGTTTCACTTCAATTTTAAAAAGTCCTCAACTATTTGTATTAATCAAATTGATGGTATAAATGATGATATTGCTATTTCCAGACTGGTGTGTGTATTGAGGGATTTTTGAAGCAAAAAAATAATTATCATAATATCTTTGGGAATCAAGATTCTCACCACTAGGGGAAGGAAATACAGAGTTAAGAATGTCGAAGTTAAATAAAAAGCCCTATTTCTTACAAAACTAAACATATTCTTACCATACAATTCAGCAATCACAGTCCTTGGTATTTACCCAAAGGAGCCACCATTACCCCATGTGGCCACTCTCCATCATCCCATGTAGCCACTCTGAATCATCCCATGTAGCCATCCTCCAAATGTACAAAACCCACTCACTTTTTCCCTATCCTACACAAGTCTGAATTTTCCACACTAAGGCTCAAGGTTATGTGCCTAGGTAAGACCAAAGTGTCAGAATTCTGTAGTTTTTGCTAACTTGCATCCATTCACTCTTCACTTGACAAAGTATCCTGAATTGTCTCTGGGGAATGCCACCTTTCCAGTCTCATCCAATGTGCTACAGGTGGGGCTCCATCCCCAGCCCACGGTCAGAACACAGGACCCAGGTCCAACTGAATTAGCGCATTAAACATTAAATCCTGGGGCACCTGGGTGGCTCAGTTGGTTAAACATCTGACTTCAACTCAGGTCATGGTCTCAGGGTCCTGGGATGGAGGCCTTTGTGGGGCTCTGTTCTCAGCAGAGTCTGCTTATCCCTCTTCCTCTCCCGTTGCCCCTCCCCCGGCTCATGAGTGTACTCTCTCTCTCAAATAAATAAATAAAATCTTTAAAAAAATAAATTTAAAAATGAACATTAAATCCTCTGGTTAAAATGACTGGTTCAGGGATAATCATGAGAGCCTATGAGATTTAATAGGACGTTTGCTGGAAAGCTGGCACAAAGACTGTCTTATTTTTCCCATTGTGTGTACATAGGGAAGGATGTATTTCTGGGAGCTTCTGGCAGTCATTATAAGACCATAAAGGGAAAACTTGCCTGAATGGAATCAATGCAAAGAAAGCAGAGATGGAGAAAAAGAAGAGATGCACTCTGCTATCATTTAGACTCCAGATCCTGACTTGCCCTGACCTACCTCTGGACTTTTCAGTTACTTGAGGTGATAAAGTCCCTTCTTTTCTTAAGAACTTTTTAAAAGAACAATGGGAAGCCCTCAACAGGCACTAATAAGGAGAATAATTTGTTTCGAAAAAAAAAATCACTTTGGTGGTTGTGTAGAGAACAACACAATAGTTGGAGAGAACAACACAACAGTTGGAGGAGATTTGGAAGAGGACAAGAGTGAAAGCAGAGAGGTCTGTTAGGAGGGGCTTTAGAAGTCTATGGAGATGATGGTGGCTTGAACTGGAATAACATTTATCCAATGTCAACTACCAAACATCAGTGGCAACATGACAATTGCCAAAATTGCCAAAATCCCCATATACTATCTCTGACTTTTTGCTCTGTTATTTTCACATAAATGAATTTTGTCCTTAAATAAATTCTTCCTGACCTTTAAACAATAATATTCATGAAATCACAAGGTTGATTTACAAGATATATGATATAATACATATCACATATTGGTATATTATGTATTATATGTTATATATGTTTCTAAGCCACATTAAAATAAGTACATAACTATTAATCTTTTAAATGTTCACATACAAGTCCCTGAAGTTCAACTTGAATACCACCAATAGGAGACAATAAACCATCCAAAAGACTGTAGGAGGTACAGGGAACAGAAAGAAATACTTCTTTTTGTAATGCAGAGGAAAAGTGCTACTTGGGATGAAATAAGGTAGTTTAAGGTGAGTAGGGAAATTTTTACCTGTAGATGGACTTTAAGAGAGAACCCAATTTAAAAAAAAATAAAAATAAAAACTCAGCTGAACAGAGAAATAAGAGGGTGGTTATTTGAATGACATCCTTCCCTTTAACAAAATGGCTCACCACAGAGACCCTTTAAACTGAGAGCTCCCCTACCGAATAAGTGCCTAGTACCATCATTAACTACTTGACAGAGAACCTGGGGGCAGCTAGGGGAGGAAGGAGGAGGTGGAGAGGAATTTTAAAGCCAAGCTCTGGCCCATTTAAGACCAATTTGAAACGAAGATTTCAGAAAGTCTGAAAGTATAATTTAAGTGAATGCACTAAGTAGGCTTCTGTGAATAACTCTTCCACTTAGACAATGTTCCTCAAGAACACCCTACTCTGTAGCCATTAAAAAGTGTGTTTTAGGAGAATATTTAATGACATTGGAAACATCTCAAAAGCAGGTGGCAAATCAGCATGTACAGCATGATTCCAATTTCAGATTTAAAAAAGAAATTCTATACATGGGTGAAAAAAAAAAGACTAGGAGTCTACATTAAAATGTTAACAGTGGTTATATTTAGATGGTGGCTTAGGTGGAAGATATATATTTTCTTCTTTGTTCTGGCCTGTATTTACCCAAGTTTCTGATAATTTTATAAGCAGGGAAGGACAAATAAAGGGTGTTTTTAAAAATAAGAATCCATTGATGGGATACTACAAATTGTATCAATTGCTTATTGACTGAAAACATAAAACAGGAAATCTCTTTCTAGAAGGGCCAAATCTCTTATTTCATCTATGATGATAAAATGATAGCTAACATTTGTAACCACTTATTATGTGTCAGGAACTGTGTTCAGGGCCTTATATAATCATGTCTTTGACAATGACTCTTCACAACCACCTATGAGATGGGTATTTTTATGCATGCCCCCCACCTCAATTTTCCAAATGAAGAAACTGGGGCTCAGAGCAATGCCATAAACTGTTCAAGGTCACTAACTGGCAGGTGGCAGAGAATCCAGGTCTCCTGATTTCTAATTCAGGGCCCTTTCTCCTCCATAGTATTGGGTTTCTACAGATGCCCTAGTTTATGGGCTGAAAATATCTCATAATTACCCCATAAATAAGCCATCGAACTTATTTATTCCTTGCATTTAAGTTATTATTTAGCATTTAAAGGACACATTACATTGAGCAAGAACCATCAATCTTTCACATAATGCTCTGGTTAATAACTTGGTAATTATAATCCACAGTCACAAACCTGAGCATGCTTGTCATTTCCATGGTGCCAGATTCTCTTTTAAAGAAGAGAACTCATCAATTATCTCTGACCTGCTTGCTCTATGAATTTACATCCTTCCAAAGAACCAGCATTTACCCTGGTGGTCGGAGTGTTTTAAGAGTTAACCACAGAGCTCCTAAAACTAAGGACTTGAAAACTGTGTGTTTATAATCCCCTCTAACATGGTATCAGAGTATCATTTAGCCATTCTTTGATGCTAATAGAGCTCCTAGTTATAAAGCATTCACAGGTGTATGTCAAGACATGAACTAACTGCTTTGCTTACAGAAGGAATATCAGAATGCACTGCTTACCAATCTTATCAGACCCAACACCTCCTTGTATCAGTCAGTTTCTGCTGTGTAACATACAATTTCAAAATCTCAATGGGTTACAAGAAAAAGAATACTTATTATTTTACTTATGAGTCTGTGGTTATATATTTTACTTATTCACTCTGTGGTTTTGCTGAGCTCATCTGGGATTCCATGAACCTGGGTCCTGGCTTTAGGTTAGGGTCATACCCATTCTAAGGGTCTCCCCACTCTCTGTGGAGCAGTGGCCATCCAAAGCATGATTTTCTCATAGCAAATAGCAGGAAAACAAGAGAACAACTAAAAACAGATGATGCCTTTGAGGACCAGACTCAACACTTACACATTTGCATTTCTGTTCACATTTCATTGGCCAAAGCAAGTCTCATGGCTAAGCCTCAAATTAATGAGGCACAGAATATTCTCCATTTACACTAGTGGGAGGTACTACAAAGTCACATGGCAAAAGGTACTGATGTGTAATGCCATTTAGAAAGAGAATGAAGTGGGAGCAATGATCCATTCTACCCACCCTTTTGTAACAAATATATTGTAATGTGCCCTTTATCATCCTGAAAAGAAATTCTGAGATAATGCAACCTATACATGTATAATTTTCAAAAATCAATTTCATGTGTGAATTCTAGAAGACACAGTAAGGTAGTCCGATGTTGGCACATAAACCAAGAACCACTGTATGCATAAGAGCTACAAATGCAAGCTGAATCAGAGGTGTGGTGTGAGCCCCTGAAATAATTTGAACAGCTTTTCCATTGTTTATATGATTTTTCTGAACTGCTATACAGCTATGAATAAAGTTTTTGGCAAAATAAACTACAACCATCCCTTGATGCACACTGTAAACTACATTCCTAGAAGAATCAGAGTATGCTAAAACCATGCAAAAATAGGGGTGGCTCAGTTGGTGGAGCATGTGACTCTTCATCTCAGGGTCATGAGTTTGAGCCCCATGTGTGGTATAGAGGTTACTTAAAATTTTTTTAAGATGCAAAATATATTCTATGTTCATATGTAAAACAGGCTCAGATGACAACATATTTTAGTATATGTGCTGCTGAAGCAAGCACTCAGATGACAATATATGAGTTTTTCACCCACAAGAAGATATGGCAGGACAAAGGACAGGTCCTCCACATTGTTGAACATCTGCTCACCTGGTCCCCTAAAGCAAATCATGTCTTCATGATTTTGTAACTCCCCATAAGTGTAACTACCAAAAGTGAGCCCACTAACTTCTGTAGAGAGTTCTAGAGGGTAGTATTGCCTCTGTGAGAACCACTGATGTTGTATTAGAGTGAAATCTTTAATATTCTACAGCCTGACTTTGAATCCAGGCTCTACTTCCTACTTATTAGCTTTGTAACTCTGGACAAGTTACTGAACTGCTCTGGGCCTGCCCCATTCGTAATGTGGCTTTAAGGATTAAATGAGCGTGCCGGCACCTGGGTGGCTCAGTGGTTTGATCATCTGCCTTTGGCTCAGGTCATGATCCCAGGGTCCTGGGATCAAGTCCCACATTGGGCTCCCCTCAGGGAGTCTGCTTTTCCCTCCAACTATGCCTCTGCATCTCTCTCTGTGTCTCTCATGAATAAATAAAATCTTTTTTAAAAAATTAATTAAAATTAAAAATAAATGAGTGTGCAAATGGCAAAACATTTAGCACAATGTTTATACATACTAAATGTTCAATAAAAGTCAGAGCCTAATGTCACACTATTCATTTAACTTATTTCCATTTCACAGATGAAGAGATTGAGGCTTAAATGAGTCGCCTTTCTTCCTCCTCTCCCTGCTGTCTTCTATTCTGAAGATAGGCACTAACTGATGTTCTGCTGAAGGTCAGTTTGAGACGAAAGGTTGGACTGGAAAGATCGTGGGATTGATAGATGAGTCCAAGAATGGAGGGGATCTGGATTCACATTGTAGGCTGAAATATATAGGACGTTCACTCTGAAAGAAGCACTGTCTCACATCTCCACCGGCATCACTATTTGGCATGTTCAAGAATGGTGGCACTGCAAACCCACCCAATAGTGGTCCAGAGGAGGATACACCCTTCAGTGGTAATGCCAGCAGAGGTTTTAGAGAGGCAATATGGAAGACAGACTCTGGATCTAGAGGTCAGAGCTCTGTCACTTACCATTCATGCATCCAGGTAAACATCCCCACCCCGTGCCTCAGTTTAATCATCTATAAAAGAAGAATATTAGTGCATACCTTACAGGGTTGTTGTGGAGACCAAACAAATATAGAAAGTATTTAGAACTATGTTAACATATAAGAAGCTCTATGTAATTGTGCACCACTGTACAACTGATGTCCACCCATAGGTTCAGTGCAGTCATATAGAGCCTGACCTGGTGGTTGATAAAAAAAATGGCAAAAAGAATGGATGAATGGATGGACAATGGTTGGAAATAACTATCAACTTCAGAAACATGTCATTTCTGGCTTCCAATTGGGGGGATCTGGAAAGCTGCAATGGAGTATTTGTGCTTATCAGCATGCTCTCAACCACTATACTGCATAGACTTTCAAAACCACAAAATAAAACAAAACAAAACTGAGGTATGTCAAGGAGTGCTCACAGCAGTTAACAATGCAACTGAACTAAAACCAACAGCATCAATCTTATACACACTTGCCCTAATAAGTAAGGCATTTTTTATCCATTGTCATCAACATTTATAGAGGAGAATGAATGAAGAGGCACTGATGAGAAAAAGAATGGGACAAAGGGAGAAAGGAAAGCAGATGGAAGCAGAGTGCTTAGTACAGTGTCTGATGTACAGAAGGCCCTCAACAGTTATTTGTTGAATGAGTGGATGGATGGATGGATGGATGAATGGATGGACGGACGGATGGGAGGGTGGAGGTATGTATGGATAGATGGGTAAATGGATGGATAGGTGGATGTCTAATCTTTTCTGCCCCAACTTCAAGCTTCAAATCAAGACAGAAGATTTCCAGAGATAAAGTCATCATCACTGTTCATTTTTTAAAGCCAACAGTTTCCTCAGGAGGAAATATGAAAATGCCATGTTATCCCATGTTAGGCAAATCATAAATATCTCAAATTCTGGTGAAAGTTCTGCCACTAACTAGCTATGTGACCTGGATTAAGTCATTTTGATTCTCTAAGCCTCATTTTTCTCAGAGGTGGTCTCTAAGAATTCACTCAGAGCAGACATCATATAATATCATGAATGATTTATGTGCATAAGTATGTACTCATATTTGTAGTTTATACTCAGCACCCAATTTGTTAGCTTTATTCATTCCAAACTTCTTATCACTATTATTACACAGCATGTTATTGTATATTGGTAATTCTTTACTTCCACATAATACTTAAGAGTTTGTAAAGCACTATAATACCTTGGCTACAAGTCATTTAGCACTATGTACTTTCTCATAGGTCCTCACAACTCAGTAAGTAGATGTTACTAATTCTGTATCAGTCATATATTCTCCCACTATTGCTGCATAACAACCAACCAAAAAAACTCCAGGGCACCTATGGCACCTATAATAAACATTTATATGCAGTTCAGGTGACCTGGGCTGGGCTCATCTGATTTTTCTGCCTTGCTCACATGTCTATAGTTAATTGCTGGTTACCTAAGTGCCCTGTTGATTTTGGCAGGACTTACTCACATGTCTGGGATTTGGCTGGCTGTTACCTGATCTAATACGGCCTCAGCTGAAATGCCTGCTCCATGACACAGCAGGCTAGCTTAGAAATTTTCTCATGGTAGTCGTAGAAAAACTACCTCTGCCTGTGTCACCTCTGATAATATCCCATTAGCCAGTTTAAGGCATGTGGCTAGCATAGATTCAAAGGACAGGTAAATGGACCCCACCTCTTTTATGAGAGGACCAGGTAAGGCTGTGGTATTTTGAGTTGAACTACCTGCCCAAGATATGTATGTTGAAGTCCTAATCCCCACTGTCTCAGAATGTGATGCTATTTAGAGATAGGGTGTTTATAAAGGTAATCAAGTTAAAACGAGGTCATTAGAGTGGGTCCTAATCCAACCTGACTAGTGTCTTCCTAAGAAGAAGAAATCTGGACACAGAAAACCAGAGGGAAGACAATGTGAAGACACGGGAAAAACAGCCATCTACAAGCCAAGGAGAGAAGCATGGAATACATTACCCAGCCCCCTACCCCCCGCTACCCACTAGCCCTCAGAAAGAGCCAATACTACCGACACCTTGATCTTGGACTTCTAGCCTCCAGATCTATAAGACAGTAGATTGCAGCTGTTTAAGCTGCCCAGTGTGTAGCATTTTGTTAAGGCAGCCCTAGGAACCTAACAGAAGGGGTGAAGAATTAAGGTGTTAATGAAATCAGGCCTTAATACTCTATTTTACAGGAAAGGAAACAGAGGCTTTCAGAATCCAATTTATGTATCACCCAAGGAGCATCAGAGTTGTGAGTAGAACCTGGGTCTTCCTTATCAGATTTCCTTATACCTCTAAGACATTTCTGTTCACAATCTTTTGTCTTTTCCTAGGTGACTTCCAAAAGGGAGGCACTGGCATGTGCAGGACTCTGTTCATGCCCAACTAGGCAATTCTGTGCATGTTGCTTCAAAGCTTCTGTTTTACAATCCTTAATGATCTAGTAATTGTGTTTATGGCTTTCCAATGAAGTGTGCAGAGCTCTGATAGCCATGACTGGTTTCTTGAGGGCCTTTATTTGATCTGAGACTGTGTAGAGCTTCTGATAGACTAAAAAGGTGTGTGAGAAAGAGGAGAAAATTTGGGTCAAATATTTTACAGAATGGTTTTCAGCTAACCACTCCGCACATTTGAGCCACCAACTACATTTTCATCAAACATACTCAATTATTTGGAAAAACTCTGAAGCCACTGGAATGATTTCTCCCACAGAATGAAATAAATGGAAAAGAATTAGGCCTTTAACCCATATTTTAGTCAGGGTTCTCCAGACAAACAGAACCAATAAGACATACAAATCTCTTCTATGTAAAGAGATTTATTATAAGCTATTGGCTCCTGTAATTACCAAGGCCGAGGAGTCCCACAACCTGGCTTCCATAAAGTGGAGACCCAGGAAAGTCATCCATGTAGTTCAAGACCCCAGAGCCAAAGAGTTAATGGTGTCAATTCCAGTCTAGGTCTAAAGGCTGGAAACCAGGAGTGCTGAGGGCAGAAGCAGCTCAGTCAGAGTTCATTCAAACTTCTTCCACCTTTTTGTTCTATTTAGGTCCTCAACAAATTAGGGCCATCTGCTTTACTGAGTTCACCAATTTAAATGCTAACCTCTTCCAGAAACATCCTCACAGATATACCCAGAAATAATATTTAATCAACTATCTGGGCAAGCTGACAAAAATTTATTGAGTGCCTACTACTTGCCAAGCACTGTTATAGGCTTTGGGATACAGAGATGGGTGAGGTACAACACACACACACACACACACACACACACACACAAGAAGCTCACTGTCTCATATTTATCCAATATTCACTCATCAAATACTAGTTTTGAGTACCTACTGAGTGTAGTCGCTCTCTGAGTCACTGAGGTTACTGAGATAAACAAGATAGACATGATCTCTACTCTTGGCAGTGTCCAGAGGTGAGCTCGTGACACTGTTATTGAATAATTCGTGGCACAATTAAGCAGTGACATTTGTGAGGAGTGCTGCAAAGGAGAAGCATACATTGCTGAGGCTAGTATAACAAGAAGACCTGATCTATTCACTTTCAGGGGGTGAATCAGGAAAGACTATCCTTAGGAAATGAGTTCTAAGCTGAGATCTGAAGGATGAGGAGGGATTAGCCAAGCAAAGACAGCGGAAACATCCTCCTGACAGAAAAAAAAAAAGAAGCCACCCTGACCGTCTATAAACTGGCCTGGTACGACTCTGGTACTTACTATCAGCATGGCCTTGGTCTTGCTGTGAGCTGATCTCCTGGCACTCACAACTAGGGCTTGGTGTTCTCCTTCTTTTTTCTTTTTTAAAAGGTTTTATTTATTTGAGTGAGGGTGAGTGAAAGAGAGAGAGCACAAGCAAGGGGAGGGGCAGAGAAAGAAGCAGACTCCCTGCTGAGCAGGAAGCCCAATACTCCCGCATCCCAGGCCTCTGGGATCATGACCTGAGCTGAAGGCAGATGGTCAATGGCCTGAACTACCCAGGCGGCCCCTTGGTTTTCTCCTTTAAAAAGAAACAACTGCACAGGACACCAACAGCAGACAAAGCCACTCTGAGACCACAATAGAGCAAGACTATGTAACTGAGACCAAACACAAAGAAAAATCACCAAAATTCCCCCATCCTGTCTAACACGAGGGACTGCTATCTCTTTACCAATTTATCAAGTTGCCTGGAATGTCACTGTAGTCTTTTCTCCTTTCTGACTTATTAACATGCCCAATCACAGAATCACTCTCACTTCCTGCCAGTACCCAACCGAGAGCAAAGCCCCATTTTCTTAAACCCTCCCTAAATTGACCAACCTGGGTCCACATCCTAGACTAAGTCTCTCCTAACTCCCTCCTACCAAGATACCCACAGGTCCCACTGTACATTTCTCCGCAGTGCTACAATGAAGGATAATCCCAGCTTGTTCAACTTTGAGTATGTTTCTAGTGGTCTTTAGCTGAAGGGCATTGACATTTGGTGAATGTTTTTTTTTAATATTTTATTTATTTATTCATGAAAGACACAGAGAGAGAGAGAGAGAGAGAGAGAGAGAGGCAGAGACACAGGCAGAGGGAGAAGAAGGCTCCATGCAGGGAGCCTGATGTGGGACTCGATCCTGGGACTCAATCCTGGGACTCGATCCTGGGACTCGATCCTGGGACTCGATCCTGGGATTCCAGGATCATGCCCTTGGCTGAAGGCAGGCACTAAACCGCTGAGCCACCCGGGGATCCCCCTGGTGAATGTCTTTTAAGAGATCTGAGGGATCCAAACCATCCTCTTCCAAAAGAACTGCTAATTTATATACAGGAGCAAGAAAGATCATCATTTGGATGTTTAATTAACATTTACCATAGCTAATGTCTTAGTTTTATGGTGAATTTAAGATGGAATCATGTTTTCTTATGCTGTATATACACTTTGACAATACACTGAGAACCTTTTTATAATTAATGTGTCTAGTATATACTTAGATTTGAAGCACAGTTTATTATCTTATATCACTAGGAGGGCTTAGAATTCTCATAGCTCTGCCTTTGGCCTATCTCTAGTTGTCGGTTTTGTTCAGAGTCCTAACCTGGATTACTAACGATTTGGGGCCATCCACGGTGCTTTTGGCCAAAAAACTTGACCAAACCAGAACTCATTAACTTTTCCTAAAAGCCTGGATACCTGGCAATTTAAAAGAATTTATCAAAATTTTAAATGTGCTCAACTTCTGACCCAGCAATTCTGTGAAAAATGTATTGTATAAATCCACTGGACAAAAATTCAAAGATATACAAAGACATCCATTGCTTTGTTGGTAATAGCAAACATATGAATAAACAGAAAATTGGAAATGACCCAAATTTCCCATCAATAGTCAGTTGGCTAAATGAATCTTAATATACCCAGAGAGTGGAATATTATGTAGCCATTAATAATAGTGTTATAAACATATATGAACTGGTTTGGAAAGAAGCACATAATATATTGTAGGGAAAAATGCAGAATAATGTAATCCAGGATTAATACACACACACATATGCACAAACATTTATAACAACATATTTTATACCATAATAAAAGTGAATTATATCTAGGGGTTAGGATTAGAGAATTTTACTCCTTATATCATGTTCAAAAATCACATTATGTGATGCCTGGGTGGCTCAGCGGTTAAGTATCTACCTTTGGCTCAGGGCATGATCCCAGGATCTGGAATTAAGTCCTGCATCAGGCTCCCTGCAGTGAGCCTGCTTCTCCCTTTGCCTGTGTCTCTGCCTCTCTCTCTCTCTCTCTCTCTGTGTCTTTCATGAATAAATAAATAAAATCTTTTTTAAAAAGTCACATTCTATTGCTTTTACTTTTTAAGATTTTATTTTTAAGTAATCTCTATGCCCAACATGAGACTCAAACTCATAACCCTGAGATCAAGAATCACATGCTCTATCAACTGAGCCAGCCAGGTGCCCAGTATTGCTTTTACTTTTAAAAAATGCATTTTTGGGTCCTGTTTGCTATATTCCTTTTCCAGATTCACCAACCACCAAATCCTACCTAGGATCTTACTGTCATTTTTACCTCCTCTCTCTCTCAGCCCTATATTCAGCCATATGCTGAGTCAAACCTTTCTACCCCTGAACTGTTTCTCATATCCTCACCATGCCCTTCCTGTGGTGAAGGTCAGTATCATGTCGCAGGCCTCCCTATTTCTACTTCCTTACTGTTCCAGTGTATGCTCTGTACTGCCACAGGGGACTCTTTCTAATTTATCTAATCATAATCATTCCTTTGCCCCAAACCTTTGGCTCTTCTGGACTAACTGACTAAGCCTCAAACTTTCACCATAGACTTCAATTCACTTTAGGTTCACTTTGCATTTCAGTCTTAAAGTCAAGCCTCTGAAGCATCCATGCCAGTCCCCCATCCCAGTCAAGGCAGCATTAAGGCCCCCCTGAATGTCAATCTGCATTTTCATACCTACAAATCTCAACTCACATTGTTCTCTCCTTCCCTATGCCCCTCCTTTTAATTTGCATCTTTAAAAATACAAAGGCCTTGACTTATGTTTGATACTGTAAATGTTTCTTTTTGCTTGTACTGAAAAATAGCCTTGTATGTTGGAAAATGCACAGATTTTTGAGCCAGATCATCTGGGATGGAATTTTAGCTGCTATTTATTAGCTCTGTGACATTTACTTCACTACACCATACCATGGTTTCCTCATCTGTAAAATAATAATAAAAGCAGCCTCATAAGCCAACATTTGCAAAGCAGAGAAGTACTGAACACAGTAAACACTTGAAAATGTTCATTATTATGATTACTGGACTCCCAAATGGTATTATCTTCTGTTGCTATTGAGCATGTTGGATTTTTGCTCCTAAATTAAATGCTCCCCTCTCAAAGCTGCTGAGCCTTTTGAGTTCCTGTGGCTGCTTTTTATAGCTTTTTGGCCTTAGTCTCTATGCATAATAATTAAGAGCCTAAGTTCTGAAGACAAGCTTTCTGGATTCATGACCTTGACTCTTGTCTTGGGCAAGTTAACTGAGTTAAGCCTCAGTTTCTCCATCTATAAAATGAATTAATAATGAGTTTCTGCCTCATAAGGTTGGCTTGGGAGACTGAATGAGTGAAACTCTAGAAAGTGCTTAACCTGAGACTAGCACATATTAAGCACTCAAACATTAGCTAGCATTATTATCAGTGAGACAGAAGTGAGGGAGGAAAAAAATATATTCAAAGAGTTTAAATAAGGTGGAATTTATTTTAAGGGCCCAGACAAAAAAGATACTACCACCAAAGGGCATTATTAACATTTGGGGTTAGATCATTCTTTGTTGTGGGGGCTGTTGTGGGCATTACAGAATATTTAAGCAGTATCCCTGTAGCCCCTACCCACTAAATGCCAACCACATTCCCCTCACCCATTCATGTCTATTAAAAATGTCTCCAAATAAAAGGTAAATAAATAAAATAAAAATAAAAATGTCTCCAGGCACTGCTTAATACCCCCGTGGAGGAGAGGGATGCTGGGTACAAAAATCACTTTCTGTTGAGAACCACTGTGCTACCCTTACATGACCCAGAAAGTTGCTGGCCCACAGGACTCTAGCCTCTTGGCTTCTTTCTACTTCTTAAATTGCTCTACAAATCAGCTTCCTCTCTCAGTTTGACCCTCCTGTTCCCCTAACTTAAGTCTAGCTGGTCTTTAGCTTGCCATGACCCAGCCCTGGCTCTCATGCATACCCACACCATTTAACAGCTCCACCACCCAACATGGTTGATATCTAGTTCTCTTTATGCAAATTCTCAAGAAACAAAGATTCCGATTGGTTGAACTACAGTCAAGTGACCACCTTCAGTCTAATCAGCTGTGACCACGAGAGAAGAGGCAACCTGGAGAATGACCACATCTTGTACAGGTGCCTTGGGATGCCTCCAAAGAGGTGGGTGTGGTCAAGTCAGGTGTAGTCTGTCTCTGTAGCATCTGTATTCTCCCTTTACATCAGATGGTCCTCAAACTTGTCTCCCACTGCCAAGGAGACTGCCGCCACCAGTTTTTGCTTCTGGTCAGTCAGAGGCTTTTTAGCACAGCTTTCAAAGGATGAACAGGCTTCAGTTACGGGTCCCAGGCGGTGTCCAGACATTTATTTTGCATCTTCAGAGACTTTTCTGAACTCCCTTTGGATTCCCAGGATTGATTCAGATAATTAAGATTGCAAGATGAGTGAGCTATCTCTATATGTATTGAAGGGGATCAGAATATGCTACCCCACAATATGCTACTTTCTCATGAGGCTTGTTTGGAGGTAAAAGTAATTAAGGAGGAGCAAATACAAAGAGCTCTTTTTTTCTTCTCCCTCTTTCTACCTCAGAGTAGGACATACATTTCCCTATGTGAGGGTCTTCCCCTCCCTTCTGCACCAGGAGAGAAAACAACCATTAACACTGGAGACAGAGTGTGAGCACCAAAATGGGCCTTCAGTACAAACTTCACTAAAATAAGTCCTATCTTCCCTTAGCTTCCGCCATATATTTGCCTTTCCACAATTTACTATACCTAAAAGACCAACCCCTTCTCCTATGCCTTGTAGCTTCTCCACAAATGTACTTTCTTTTGTTATGATAGTATATAAGCCCCTCAAGTCTAATCACCTCTTTGGATCTACATTTCTTTTCTAAGAAGGCCTCAGGCCTCTGTGCATGCTTAAAATATATAAATAATATAATATAAAAATGTATTAATTCACCTCTTCTCCTGGTAATCTGGTTTTTGTGTAATTTGCAGGCCCCATCTGCAGAACCTAGAAGGTAGAGGAAAGTCTACTTCACATTATTATAAGCACACTAGACCAATGTGTTTTCTTAGGTTTTGTTGGAACAAAGACCCTTTGCAAGACAAGATGCAACATTTCTAAGTTGCATAGAGTTTCAGGGTGGTTCATGGTCCTCATCCCAAGGCCATTTCTTGGATCCTAGAAGACTTTATATAGGAGAATAAGATATATGTAAATCAATTGAACATCTATTGTATCCAGGGTGTTGGCACACACACATTTACCTTATCTGAATTCAATTATGAGAAAGAGAGAAAAATTTATCCTGCGGCTCTTAAAACCAATCACACTAGAATTTGGCTCCAGTGCCCCAGAGAAAGGAAGGTCACAATCAAAATGCAAAAAGAAACAAGATAAGTTAATTCTTGCCTTTTGCCCTTGTAAAGACCCAGGGCAATTTAAGGTAATTTGGGCCACACAAGATTTTTGCCTTCAGCACTAACACTAGAACCTACACCTTTAACCTCCATTCAATTCGTAACCCCACATGCTTTCCATATCAGTGGTTTTCAAACTGCAGGCCTCCACCCACAGGTGGTCATAAAATCGATTTAGTGGGTCATGACCAGCAGTTTTTAAAAAATTGAATAGAATGGAATAAAAAATAGCAGAGTGCTAGTTTCATAGTGTGATTGAGTATTATTTCATAAAAGTTTTGCTTCATTTGTGTGTGTGTATGTGTGTGTTTCTTCATCTGGTCAAAAACATTTGAAAGTCATTGTTCTATATTCTGTGCTGCCCAGTACTGGTAGCCATTACCACATGTGGCTATTGAGCATTTGAAATGTGGTTGGTCAAAACAGATACGTGCTGTTAAGTATAAAATGCACACTGAATTTCAAATTAAAGATGAAAAAAGAATGTAGAATATCTAACAGATAATTGTTATATTGATTACATGTTGAAATAATAACATTTGCCTTTGGATATAGTATGTTAAATAAGATACTAAAATTAATTTCGCATGTTTCTTTTTACCGGCTTACTAGAAAAATGTTAATCATATATTTGGTTGTTATTATATGCCTGTTGGACAGTGCTACCCTGTATGTTTTAGCAAAATATACAAGTACATACATATGACATGCTTATAACCTGGCTTATAATATAGCATCTTTAAAAAAATGTTTACATTTATTTATTTCTCAGAAAGAGAGAGAGTGGGGGTGGGGGCAGAGGGAGAAGGAAAGAGAGACTCTTAAGCAGACTCCATGCTGAGCATGGTCCCAGTGAGGGGCTTGATTTCACAATCCTGAGATTAGGACCTGAGCCGAAATCAAGAGATGGAGGCTTAATTGACTGAGCCACCCAGGTGCCCCAAAATAGCACCTTTATTTTTTAAATTTTTAAAATATTTATTTATTTATTTACTCATGAGAGACACAGAGAGAGAGAGAGGCAGAGACACAAGCAGAGGGAGAAACAGGCTCCATGCAGGGAGCCAGATGTGGGACTTGATCCCTGGTCTCCAGGATCATGCCCTGGGCTGAAGGTGGCACTAAACTGTTGAGCCACCTGGGCTGCCCAAAATAGCGCCTTTAAATAGCATCTATCACCTATTATTACCAAGCACTTAGAAAGATTCATTCAGTGTCAAAATGGCTGCCCCTTTATCTAACACCCTTACTTCCAATGCAGAGAGTGCCTTTTGACTCAGTCTTAGCCTGACTTAGTTTAATGTTGCAGGTCCTTAGTAGAGGTGACAGATGCCTTGGAAATGTTCTATTTATTCTCTTAATTTATTCAGAAAGGATTATGGTCCTCCTGTCAATGGTTATGCATTCCAAATGACCACACATCCTGAATTAGGCAGGAAATGATTGCATATCTATTTCCTGTGTTCTCTATAAATCTCTCTGTGCATCAGCTTTACCTCTCAACCTCATTCCCCATATTCTCCTTTCCTCTCCTAACTCAGGGAAGGTTCTATTACCAATCATAATCTGAATATTCTACTTGTCAAAGGCATGCTACAATGACCCTCCCAACATGCATGCACAGGCAGGTGTATGTATATGCACACACAAGCGTGCACACACAAACACACACACACACACACACACACACACCTGCCCATCCTAATTAGTTCTAGCCTCTCTGGAGCCACTCATTTTTCTCTGGCTGACCCCTCTACATCCAATACCTCTCATCATATTGATCTTAGGAATTCTTCCCTTCCTTGAGGTAAGTAATAATAAGAATAGTAATAACAGTAAGGAGCTGTCTTTTATAGACCACTTGTCTTCCAGACATTATGCTAAGCACTTTCTCTCATGTAAAAATCATTAACAATCTTGTTGTGATGCAAATACTTTCCCATTTTAGAAAAAAAGAAACTTTGCTATATGAGGTGATCTAAACTGTAAGATCCATAATGCCTTGCTCACTATACACCCAATGTGTACAAAAAGTGCCTGGCACATATATGTGTAAGGGCTCAATAGATGTCTGTTAAATAAATAAGTAAATGGGTGGATGATGACATACCACTGTCTACTTTTTTTTTTAAGATTTTATTTATTTATTCATAGAGACACAGAGAGGGGGGGGGGGCAGAGGTACAGGCAGAGGGAGAAGCAGGCTCCATGCAGGGAGCCTGACTTTGGACTCCATCCAGGGTCCCCAGGATCACACCCTGGGCTGCAGGCAGCGCTAAACCACTGCGCCACCGGGGCTGCCCCCACTGTCTACTTTTACTTATAGTTATGTCTATGTATCATCAATCTTATTAAGTTAAGCTACAAGTTCCTTTTTTTAAGGATTTTATTTATTCATAAAAGACAGAGAGAGAGAGACAGGCAGAGACATAGGCAGAGGGAGAAGCAGGCTCCATGCAGGGAGTCCGATGTCGGACTCAATCCCAGGACCCCAGGATCATGCCCTGAGCCGAAGACAGATGCTCAACTGCTGAGCCACCCAGGTGTCCCAAGCTACAAGTTTATTGAGGACAGAATTTATTTTTGCATTTCCTGAACTTAGTACAATGCCTGCCACAGAGTGGACACTAGAAGATATGTCAAATAAACCAATAAAAAAAATTGATGATTAAATGATTTAAAACATAAGTGATTGGGATGCCTGGGTGGGTCAGTGGGTAACTGTCTGCCTATATATATTATATAATATATTATATAATTATATAATATATTATATAATATATTATATAATTATATAATATTATATATAATTATATATTATATAACTATTATATAGTTATATATCTATATATTAACTATATAGCTATATATAACTATACTATATATACTTATATAACTATATTATACAGTTATATATAACTATATATTATATATATAATTATATATATAGTTGCCATATATATGGCATATATGTATATGTGTTATATATGTTATGTTATATATATAATTAGTTCATTATAAAATTTAAAATATACATATTTCACACACAAAATATCTGGATTTATGGCTACTCTCAGTTGTGGGAGAAGCATCTGAAGGTCTAGAACACTACATATATAGTCAGGATAGGCGAGCAATGCTATAGTTAACAAGGCCAAAATCTCACACTGGTTTCTCACTCACTACATGTCCATTGTGGGTAGTCTGTGGCTCTGCTCCCCATCTCTCTGAGTTCCATGTGGAACACTGACAGCCACCGTGGCAGAAGGAAAGGAGACACAACAAACCAAGTTTACTGTTTTCACCCAGAAATGACACAAGCCTCTTCCACCCACATTTCATTGGCCAAAGCCAGTCAACGGTGAGGGGATATAATCCCTTTACAGAAAGTCCACTGCAAGGGAGGAAATAGGATGCCTAGAAAGCACTATTACAAATCTATCCCAGGGAAACAACCTGCCTCCTTTAGATGGGAGGACATACATTTCTCTTCATTCATAACTCATCATACATCACATTCATTCCTTGTTGGAAGTTAGCCTTGCAATCACTATAGTAAAGAGTAAATATGTGAATAAATGAACAAACCTTTCTATATATTATGGCACAAATGAAAACTAGCTCCTTGGAAAGCAAACTTTCATGCCAAGCTCTGGCTACTCAGTCACTGCCTTTCTTGGGACACCTTGCATGGACTAGCTCCACTTCCTATGACTACTTCATTGGCTGGCTGGAGGTGAATAACACCTCCATGCAGACTCCCCATCATTGCAACACAAATGGAACATCTGTCCCCTAAATGACTGAGCAGCCATTACTCATGGCAGGCTGGCCAACATTTATGAAACAGATGGGACTTGGTAGGGTAAGAAGCTAGGGTCTATGGCAGGTAGGAAGCACTGACAGGTGGAAAAACATTTTGGGGTGCAGCCTCATTATTATGTTTCTAATGATAGGACTGAACATTAATCTTGAATGCCTTGCTTCCCAATAGTGACAAGAAAGGATTCTCTTTGCTCTGTTAATGGGCTTATGGGCATAGAGGGCAGATTTCCCACACTTAATTTCTTTCACACTGTAATGGTAAAGGCGATCCAAGTTTTCTCTAGACTTTCATTTCTTTGTTTTAAAGATCATTTATTTATTTTTAATTTTTTTTAATTATTTATTTATGATAGTCACACAGAGAGAGAGAGAGAGAGGCAGAGACACAGGCAGAGGGAGAAGCAGGCTCCATGCACTGGGAGCCCGACATGGGATTCGGTCCCGGGTCTCCAGGATCGCGCCCCGGGCCAAAGGCAGGCGCTAAACTGCTGCACCACGCTGGGATCCCAATTTATTTATTTTTAAAGAGAGCAGAGAGAGCAAGCATGCAGGCAGGGGGAGGGGCAGAGGGAGAAGGAGAGAGAGAATCTCAAGCAGATTCCCTGCTGAGCATACAGCCCACGGGGCTCCATCTTACAACCCTGAGGCCATGACCTGAGCCAAAACCAAGAGTTGGACCCTGAACCAACTGAACCACCCAGGCACCCCACTGGATTTTTATTTCTAAGAGGCCTTAAGATGCCAGGATAATACCAAATGCAATATGAATTATTATTAAAACAATCTCCTGCCCCAATCTGCATCAGCTCTGTTAACTTCCTTTCACCAGGCTACTAGATTTTGAGTTATCTACACACAAGCACCAGTGTTCCTATTTGCACACTTATGGTGACATCATTACATTTTTAGCCATATTCCAAATTGTCCCCTGATTCCCATCTGTTCCCTCTCTCATACTTGCATGTGTGAGTAAACATATATACACATACACATTTATGAATGTATATGTAAACTTTATTATTTCTTCCAATGTACATTTAGTACCAGGCTAGGCAGTTGGGGTAAAATGTGAGCAATACAAGCAGGGATGCTAACTCTTCTGGAACTCAGAGTCCTAGCAGAAAAATAGAAATAATAAGAAATTGTTATAAGTTCTACCATAAAAGAAGTTCAAAGAACTCAGGAAGCCTAGACCAGGAAGGTTCATGGACCACTTCCCAGAAGAAATGACATTTTAACCTAAGACCTAAAAGTTGGCAGTAATTAGTGAGGCAACTCCAGACAGAGGGAACTATGAGAAGACCCAGAAGCTAAAAAGATGGGATCTTTAAGGAACAAGTGGGTTCATTTGAGCTAGGATGTGAGGAGCAGGAGACAGAACAGGAAACAGGTGGGGAAACCCTAAGAGCAGCAGCTAATGAGGAAAGCCAGGGCCAGACCTTATAATGCCTGCATGCCCTGTGAAGCAGCTAGAATTTAATTTCCAGTGAAACGGGGAGCCAATGAAGGGTTTTAAGTAGGAAGGTGATATGATCCAATTTGTATTTTCTCCATGGGAATATTCAAAACAGGCTGGAAGTCTTGGTACTGAACCCATCACAATGGATTTAGTCAGGGTCCTGAAGGTGCCCTGCTCTTCTGGGCATTCACTCACTGACTACTGAAGGTCTTAAGTGTTCTGGGGGAGAGGCTGGACTGCCCGGGGGCCAGGGAACTCAGGTCAGTGGCTATTTATCACTGTATGGTATTAATTTATCACCACATTAATTCATAAAGATCTAAAAGTATACATAGGAGAAACATGAAGAAAATATACACCAGCAAAACTTGTCTTGTAGGATGATGGGATTAGTGGTCTAGGTCAGAAGTATCTTAATGTTTCAACCACCAGTATGGCCCTCCTGGGGCATAACAGCTAAATACACATGCTAATGTCTGCCCAGAACAAATATACCAGGATAATATTTTGAAAGATTAACTGATGTTCTTTTCTCCTACTACCAGTATGTCTTGTTATCCCATGACCATTCTCTATTCAAGGGGTCAGACCATGGTCAGATCATGAAAACAGAAAAAAAAAAAAAGCTTTTAAATTTCAAAAGCCTGAATTTTGAAGGGACTTGGACCAATGGAAAAATAAACTCAAAGAGGCAGACTAGGATTTCCTGCCTCCAAGACAAGATAAAAAGAGAAAGCAGAGGAGTTTGGGCACTGGGGAGCTCCCCAGTGCACTAGCGAGCCCTATAAGAGAGACCCCAGTAGGAATCAGAGTACTAGGGATATGTGCTCTTAGTGGTTCACCCAAGAAACCAGCAAGAGTCCAAAAGGGGAAATGGCTAGGATCCAGGTACATGAAACAGTCTTACCAAGTTCCTCCCAGAGGACTGCATGCTTCAGCCCCTGATAACCTCCAACACTCAGATATTATTTAAGTCTCCAGAAACTTAAGAAAGAAAGATGCTCTCAGAACCCAGCTATGTGAGACATTCTTGGGACAACTGGGGATTTATGAATATGGACTAGATTTTAGATATTATGAAATTATTTTTATTTTCTTAACTGTGATGATGGTATTCCAATTATATCACAAAAGTCCTTTAACTTAGGAAAATGCATGCTGAACTACTAAGAGATGGAATACTCGAACTCTGCAACTTATTTTCAAATAATTCAACTGACAAAACATACAGGTACACAAGAGAGAAAGCAAATCCAGCAAAATGTTAACAATCAATCCAGAAGGGGAGGGGGGGATATGGGTGTTTAAGATACTGTTATTTCATTTTGTCTATAGCTTTAATTTTTTAATAATGTATAAACATTTAAAATACTTTTTTATAATAGAACTCATAAATGCTAGAAATCATGAGGAAAAATGTTGATCTGATAATATTCATTTAAAATGTTTTAAGCAGCATAGAGAATGGTTTGTATTATTACACATAAAGAAGATGAAAGTACAAGTAACAGTTGTTGAATAGAGTAGTTGGGATTATCTGTGGCATTTTTCTATATTTTTCATCTTTCTGTGCTTTTATAATATTAAAAATCACTTTTAGATGTTATCTTAAAGAAAGATGGGTGGGGAGAAGAGATCCTGAATTAACTAAGATTAAGTATCTGCCACCCAAGATAATGGGGAGTTCAGAATAAAAATTAGAGTGAATTATGGAGAAGTGAGGAAGTTACTGCTGCTTCTGGGTTAGTGGACCAAGAGTTATACAAGTCAAGTTTCCTAGGTGTAAGCAACAGAAACCAACTCTGGCTCCTTAAAGCATTCTGGGGATGGTGGGGAGCTCACAGAACCACCAGGAAGGCTGGAGAGCCAGGCCTGGAAAGTGGACAAAAAGAAAGAGAGGCTGGCCAACAGCCACCGTCACTGTCAGATCTAGGTGACAAGAGCCAATCAGAAAGGACAGGACAGTAGCAGCCACTGAACTGGGGTGGGCTACAGCTCAGACCTCTGCTCCTCCTGTCCTGAGCACTGAGTGTGGACACTGGCACCATCACTGGCCTCTAGAAGCCTACTGCTGCTCCTACAAAATCCTCTACTGGCCTTTTTTTTGCATAACACTGCTCCCATTTCTAAGCCTTGCATGTATGCATCTGATGGGCCAAGTCTGAGTCACATCTCATACGTGAGCTGCAAAGGACACTGGGACAGCCATGACCTCATCTTCGAAGCTCCTCTAGTGGGAGGAGGGCCCTGCCTCCCACTAAGACTCATATAATGGGAAATTTTCCAGAAAGGTTGGAGATTCTGACACTGGGCACCAAAAAATGACAAACGTCACCATGTAGTGAACCAGGCATCCCATAAGAGAAAACAAGACCAAGATTTGGCCCTTGGCCTCAAGGAGCAGCTTTGAGAGTGGATATTATATCTTATTATTCTTTGTTAACCCACAGTGCTTAGTGCAGAGTAAACACTCAATGCACAATTACTAAATAAGTAAAAATAAATGAACAGTCTGCCCTGGACAAATCAAAAGACCTTTTGTTGGCAGAAGACTGAATAAAAGAATTTTCTAGAACCTTCTAGCAAGATGATTCTTAGAATTTATGGCCTTACCTGAGAATGCCTGAGAGTCTTAGTGATGTGACATTCCAGAGACTGGGAACCAGATGCTAGAGGAAAATTGTACTGATGCACTAAACCTTACCAAATATTAAAATTTTTAAATGGATCCACCTGGAAAACCAATTCAAATATAGTCTAAATCCAAATAGCTGAAACAATTGAACAAGAAAGAAATTTGTTCTGAGTCCTTCCTCAAGACTGAATTTTCTTATCTTTTAAGCAGAAAGCCCAATGTCATTAGTTTTGGTCATATGTTGGTCTGTGGTGTCATGCTGGGCTATGTCACAGCACACATCAGCAATAATTTTATAAATGTGTTCTCCCCAACCGCCTACCTCTGAGCTTGAATCGATTTCCAGCCACAGTTTGCACATTTCATGCCAAAAGGCTGCAGTGGGGGGTGGCAAGGGCTGGTGTGAAATCACTTGTTCTGCACATCTTTAAACATGGATAAGAATCATCTCTCTTTTCAATGGTTTTGGTCTCGGTTTAACTAAACACAAACTTGCTACATCCTGTGCAGTCTCTAGACTTTTCATTAATTCACTCATTTAGCAAATTCACACTGACTGCTCACTATGAGCCAAGAACTGTGCTAGAAACTGGGGATATAGCAGTGGCCAGAAAAGATATGGACCTTGAATTCATGGCACCTAAATTCTAGGTGAAGACCCATATGTGAATATGCAATTACAAAATGGAATGATTAGAGGAGAAAAACAATCAAACTGGGTGCTTTATACAAGAATAATAAGATATCTAATTTGGATTGGAGTTCCTCAGGAAGTGACATTTAACCTCCAACCTAAACACTGAGAATAGTTATGGGCTGAATTGTGTCTCCAAAACTCACATTTTGAAGCCATAACCCCCAGGACTTCAGAATGTGACTGTAGGGTCTTGAAAGAGGTAGTTAAGTTAAAAAGAGGTCATTAGGATGGCCCCTAATCCAACAGGGCTGGTGTCCTTATAATAGGAAATTTAGATACAGACACACCAACACAGAGAAACCCACACCAGGACACTTGGAGAAAACCATCTACAAGCCAAGGATAGAGGCCTCAAAAGAAACCAACCCTGATGCCACCTTGATCTCAGACTTCTAGAACTGTAAGAAAATTGTTTTTTAAGTCACCCAAGCTGTGGTACTTTGTCATGGCAGCCCTAACAAACTAATACAAGGGTTAACCAGGTAAAGAATCAAGGTAAAGAAGAGAGAGGCCCAGGCAGAGGGATCAGAAAGAGCAAGTAAAGACCAGAAGCAGAAAAGAGTCTTGCCCCATCAAAGAATTGAAAACCCAAAGACTTAAGTGTTTGGAGCTGAATAAAGGCAAGGAAGGATGGGACAAAGTAGGACCAGAGAGAGAAAGAGGCAGAAGCCAGAACATATAGGACCCAACAGGCCATGTTAAGGATCTTGACATTTAATAATTTTGGAGAAGGGGGAGGAGGCAGTGATATGGTTTGTTTGACACATGGTTCAGTATTGTATTGTCCGATGAATGGAAGGGCACTGCAGCAGGGAAGTCAGCTAGGCCAGTGATGATGGTCTTTGGACAGGTGGTAGCAGTAGAGAACTAGTAACAGACACATATTTAGAAGGTAGAACTGATAGGCTTTGCTATCATTTGGGTGTGGGGGCTGAAGGAGGTGGATGGCAAGAAAGGTACACTGCTTTCTGGCTTGAGTACCTGGGAGTGTTAAATAAAACACATTTTCCTATGTGTAGAGAAGCTTTGGAAGCCATCTTTTGGCTGAGACACTAGACAAAGAGGTACAATCTCTTTAGGCAAAGGTCAAGGCACTCAGCCTGGAAAACAAGGTTCTTCTAAATCGACCCCCTCTCTGCCTTCTCAGCTGCCTCTTCCATTACCTGCCCTCCTCCCCCATACTTCATGCTCTAGACACACCAGATTTCTTAGTGACCATCCTTGCTCCCCCTACATAGAACATACATACTCTACACCCCTGGGAACCCCTACCCATCATTCCATATTCTGTGCAAATAACCTCTCCCAAACCTTCCTTGATTCCTGTGTCCACCTGGACCTCACCTCTCCCTCTAGTGATGGTTCTTTATATCTCAGTTTGACCAAAGCACTAATTATATGCATGCTATTCCCTCACATCGCACTTTTCTTTTTTTTCCAATCCCTATTCCAATTTGTAAATATATATTCATTTATGAATTTCCTTCTAGAATTTAAATGCCATGAATACAAGGTTACATCCATGTGGTTAAATTCAAGGGGCACTTTTCCCTTTTTATGTTTCCTGACCACTCCACAAAACTCATTATGTATTCTACTCCTTTCTTTTTTTACATTTTAATTTGAAATGTTTCTATAGAAAAGTTGTAAAAATAATATATTGAATACCCGTGTCATACTCTAATCTTCACCCAGATTCTCCAATTAATCTTTTTTGCATTATGTGTTTATCTGTTTTTGTTTGTTTTCTGGGCCATGGAAATGTAAGTTGCAGGTATCACAATGCTTTACTCCTAAATACTTCAAGTTTCCTAAGAACAACGATCTGTTACATCATCATAGCACAATTATCAGATTCTACAAAAATAACATTGATGCAATACTACTGTCTTAGTCTGTTCAGGCTGTTCTAACAGAATACCATAGACCAGGTGGCTTGTAAACAATAGAAATGTATTCCTCATAGTTCTGGATGCTGGGAAGTACAAGAAAAAAGTGCCTGCAAATCCAGTGTCTGGAAAGAGCCACTTCCTGGTTCTTAGATTGCTGTCTTTTTACCATGTCCTCACATGAGGGATGGGGGCAAGGGAGGTCTCTGGAGTCTCCTTCATAAGGACACAAATCTCATTCATGAGGGCTCCACTTTCATGACCTAATCACCTCCCCAAGGCCCTGCCTCCAAATACCATCACACTGGGTGTTAGGACTTAACATGTAAATTTAGGAGGGATACATTCAGTCCACAGAAACTCTTATCTAAAAGCCCATTTTAAATTTTGTAAATTGGGGCACCAAGGTAGCTCAGTCGGTTAACCATCTGACTCTTGGTTTCGGCCCAGGTCATCATCTCATGGGTCATGAGACTGAGCCCCACATCAGGTTCTGTGCTCAGTGGGGTGTCTGCTTGAAGATTCTCTCCCTCTGCCCCTCCCCCAACATGTGTCCTCATGCATGCTCTCACTCTAAAATAAATACATCTTTAAAAATGCAATGAAACTTTATAAGCTGTTCCTATAATTTCTTTTATAGTGACTTTTCTGATCTAAGATCAAATCTAAAACCACATATTGCATTTAGTTGTCTTGTCTTTTAGTCTCCTTTTATCTGGAACAATTCCTTAGTCTGCCTTCATCTTCCAAGATGCAAATATTTGTGTGTAAAGTACAGCTCAGTTTTGTAGAATGGCCCTCAATCTGGGTTTGTCTGGTGTTTCCTCATGACTGGATTCTGGATATGCATTTTGGGGTAGGAATATCACAGAAGAGATGTTGTGTCCTCCTCCTCAGTACATGACATCAGGACACACATGATACTGGCTCATCCCATCATCAGTGACAAACCACTTCCTTGAAGGTCTCTCTCTTCCCTTGGCTTCTGTGTCTTCCTCCTACCTCCCTGGCAGATGCTTCTTGTCTTTTTCATGGGCTCCTCTTCCTCTGCCAACCCATAACTGCTGGCCAGACAGATTCCTAGGCTAGGAGCCTGTTCTAGACTCTTCACTCTAAATTCTTCTCCATCACATTCTTCTGTATCCTGACTCTAATCTTCTGTAACTTCAATTACCACCTTTGTCCTGACGGCTCTCCAACTTCCAACTCTCCTCACTCTGGATATCCCTCCTAAACTCCAGACCCAGAAGTGCCTACCAGACAGCTACACCAGGATAGCACAATGTCCAAGAAAGAATACATCATCTTCCCCTGCCCCTAGACTGTTTCTCCTCCTCCTGTGATAAATGACAACACCCAGAGCTCAAGTCATTCATCCATCTTACAAACATTCATTGAGGACTCAGAACTTTTCAAATTTAATTATACAGTCTTCCTTCATGGAGTTTCAATTTCTTTAAATAAGAGCTGTATCTGTTTTCTTTGTTATTGTTTCCCTAGAAATGTCTCACCTTTGAAAATGGTAGCTGTTTCTAATCAAACTCTCAGTTTCCTCATCTCAAAGGTAGAAATAATAATGGATACCTCACAGGGCTTGGGTTAGGAGCAAATTATATTGCATATGAGCAAGTCCTTTATAAATCTAACATTGTATCTATCCCCTGGCTACTCAAAATGTCCAAGATCAGCAGCAGCAAGCAATACCTGGGAACTGGTTAGAAATATGAGTGTGGGCTCCATCCTGGCTTCACCCAACTGCTGAATCAGAATACCTATTTTAGCAAGATTCCTAAATGATTTATGTATACACAGTGAAGTTTGAGAAGGACTGCTCAATCCCAAGTGAATTACAGATAGACACATCCACTAAATATATCACCCCATTTGTTAACATTCAGTTCATGGTGTTTCTCACACAACAAGTCTTTCCTGGTCAAATGAAGAAACGCTAGGTTCACATGAAGGGCATAGCATCAGAGAAAAAGCAGGCTTTGAAATCCTAACTTCTCAGTTTTCTCACAGAACTATGTTCTCTTAACATAGTTTTGAGAGTACAAAGGTCCGGGATCTTCACTGCCTAGTGAAGATAATATACATGAAGGATTACATACAGAACATGGAATGTGATACTCAGAAAATTATATTTGGCTTTGTTTTTAAGTATGGAAACTCACATTCAGATGGCTTCCCATTTGCCATGCATGTGTAATCTTTGAGCTTGTCCATGGGCTCTACCTAGGTTATAAGAGAACAGGAATCTCTCCTTATTCTATGTCTCAAACAAATTACCATTTCAGAGATCTGGATGGGTGTGTGTTTTTTAAGCTACCATTTGCTGAATTCCTACTGTGTGCCAGACACAAGCTGAATAAAGTGAAAATGTCTGGTCTTTCCATTCTCCATGTTGGTTCCAGGCCTATAGCACATAAGGTGGGCAGGGGCTAGAGCAGCAGAACAGAAGGTGGGGAAGGAACAGGAAGGAGGAATTGATGGTTAAAAGAGCAGATTGGTGTCCTCAGGCTCCTTTTGCCAAAGTTTATTTCAATCTGGCTGGGTGTTTTTTTCAAGCTTCGAATTTAACAAGCTCAAGATAATCCCCATTGCTGCTTTCTGCATCTAGACCCTTACCTAAATAAAGGTGCTTCTTAAATATCAAGTACCACTCATACCTAAGATGATTGTGGCTCTTCAAAAAGAAAGATGTGCCAGGCTCAGACATCGCAAAATTACAAACTGACATTTTCCAAAACCCCCAATGAGATTCTAATGAATGCTATATTGTGCACCCTCCAAAAAGATAATCATACCACAGACACAAAGTTTTGCATACAATGTCAAGGAAAGAAGGGTTGCAAGCTTTAAAGGAGACTCAAAAATTTTCCACTTAAAATCTCCAGATTTGGGCAGCCCTGGTGGCTCAGCAGTTTAGCACCTGCCTTCGGCCCAGTGCGTGATCCTGAAGACCCAAGATCAAGTCCCACATCAGGCTCCCTGCATGGAGCCTGCTTCTCCCTCTGCCTGTGTCTCTGCCTCTCTTTCTCTCTCTGTGTGTCTCTCATGAATTAATAAATAAAAAATCTTTTAAAAAAATCTCCAGATTTAAGGTTCACTTGCTTCTCTTCACACAAATCTTTTTGTACCAACACACATGTGCTTCCAGACATACACACAGAGTGCATTTTCACTTACTTCATTTACCTCTCTAGATCCAGAAGCAGAATAAATTAATATTTTCCTGGCAGGCAAGTGAAGACATGTTTTGTCTAGAGATTACATAGATTAAGCCATCAAGTGCCATAATCTACCCTCAATAAGGCAGAAAGACAGTAAGACAGGAAAATGTAGACGTAGCCATCTAAAGTCCAGGAGGAAACAGTAACTTTGCAGCTCATGAGTGCCCCAGCCCACTCACTGGAAAGCCCACATGAAAAAAGAAAAAAAAAAGAAAAAAGAAAGCCCACATGTTTGGGCATCCCACCTGGTCTAACAGACATTGCTCAGAGGAAAACACATCTCTGTAGAACATGATTCAAAAAATAAATAAAACAAAACCATGAAGTCAGAAAGACCACAGTTGCTTGGAAGCCACTAACAGACTCATTTTACTCAAAATGGGCTTTTAAATCCAAAGGAGACATTTGGGCAGCAGAAAGGACAGTCCAGTGGCTAAATGCATGGGACTCATATGGTCCCAACTCCCTGGTTTTGTGTAAATACTTGCTCCACCCCTTCTTCTGAGCCTCAGTTTATTCGCACAGAGAATGGGGCAATATTAGCATCTACTTTGTGGAGCCATCCCGAGAGTTCAATAAGGTGAGCTGTGTGAAGACCTTTGTATGGCACCTGGTATGTAGCAAGTTCTTGACAGAGCCTCTAAACTATGGCATGGATGTCTCGGAAGTCCACAGAGTCTAGTCTTAATGGCCAGAACATGGCAGGAGCCCTCAAGTCCCAGCTACTCCTTCCCCTCAAATGTTCTATCA
The DNA here is from genome assembly GCF_048418805.1 of Vulpes vulpes. Taxonomy (NCBI): domain Eukaryota; kingdom Metazoa; phylum Chordata; class Mammalia; order Carnivora; family Canidae; genus Vulpes; species Vulpes vulpes. The sequence continues at coordinate 14,912,166 of NC_132789.1, read as the reverse complement.
TGTACCAGGGCATTTTGGTGATGCACTACACCAAACACTACAGGACTTAACAAAAGTTGATGACTTTAACGCATTTGGGTTTTTTTTTTTTTAAGATTTTATTTATTTATTTGAGAGACAGAGAGATAGAGAGTATGAGCAGAGAGAAGGAGAGGCAGACTTCCCAGTGAGCGGGGAGCAGGATCGGGGTCGGGGGGTGGGGTGGGAGGCTCAATCCAGGATCCCAGGATCCCAGCCTGGGCCGAAGGCAGATGCCCAACCGAGCTACCCAGGGTCCCCATCATTTGGGTTTTTTTTTTTTTAATTTTATTTTAGGAATGCATTATAATTGTATTTATTAAATAAAAACAAATTTTAATAGACATTTATATATGTGTGTGTATTTTATAAAACACATGCATATAGAAAACATAAAATTTGCTATTGTAACCAGATTTAAGCATGAAATCTGATGGCATTAATTACATTCACAATGTTGTGCAACCAACACCATTACCTATTTTCAAAATTTTTCATCACCCCAAATAGAATCTCTGTACTTGTTAAGCAATAACTCCATATTCTCCTTTCTCCCAGCCCCTGGTAACCCTTTTTTTTTTTTAAATTTATTCATGAGAGACAGAGAGAGAGAGAGAGAGAGAGAGAGAGAGAGGCAGAGACACAGGCAGGGGGAGAAGCAGGATCTATGCAGGGAGCCCGATGAATGACTTGATCCCAGACCGGGGGATCACACCCTGAGCCAAAGGCAGACGCCCAACTGCTGAGCCACCCAGGCATCTCCCACCCCACCCCCGCCGGTAACCTTTACATCACTTTGTTTCCATGAACTTGCCTGTTCTAGATATTTCAGGTACTGTAAATCTCCCTTTATCCATGGGGAATATGTTCCAAGAGCCCCAGCAGATGCCTGAAACCACAGAGATTACCAGACCCTAGATATGTTTTTTCCTATATGTACATACCTGTGATAAAGTTTAATTTATAAATTTGACAGTGAGAGATTAACAATAACTGATAAAATAGAATTATAACAATATGCTGTAATAAAGAGTTATGTGAATGTGATCTCTATCTCTTGAAATATGTGACTGTACTGAACTCATCCTTCTTCCTGGAATGGTGTGAGAGGATAACATGCCTGCATGACAAGATGGAGTAGGTGTATGACGTAGATGTGATGACTTAGCATCGGACTACACTGACCTTCTGACAATATATGAGGAGGATCACCAGCTTCCAGGCCGCAGTTGGCCACAGGTAACTGAAACCACAGAAAGCAAAATGGCAGATGAGGGGAGGCTGCTCTAAGTTTCAGAATCATGTAATATTCGTCCTTTTGTGTCTGGCTTCTTTCACTTAGCATCATGTTTTCAAGGTTCATATTGAAATTCACATATTGTATATAGCCTGTACCAGAACTTCAGCCCTTTTTATACCTGAGTAACATTCTATTGTATGAATATGCCACATTTTGCTTATCCATTCATCTGTCCCTGGACACTTGGGTACCTTCCACGTTTTACTTACAGCAAGTAATGTTATGAACATTAGAACAGGAAGATCTGTTTGAGTCTCTGCTTTCATCTCTTTGGGGGACATACCTAGGAATGGATCTGCTGAATCATAGGGTAATTCTACGTTTAACTTTATTTTTTTAAAGAATTTTAGGAACACCTGGGTGGCTCAGCGGTTGAGCGTCTGCCTTTGGCTCAGAGAGTGATCCCAGGATCCAGGATCAAGTCCCACATCACGTTCCTTGCAAGGAGCCTGCTTCTTCCTCTGCCTGTGTCTCTGCCTCTCTCTCTTTCTCTCACATGAATAAAATAAAATCTTTAAAAAAAAGTTTTTTTAAAATTTGAGAATGAGAGAGAGAAAGAGAACATGCACAGAGGGAGAAGAAGCAGACCCCCCACTGAGCAGGGAGTCCGATGTGGGGCTTGATCCTAGGACCCTAAGATCATGACCTGAGCTGAAGGCAGACACTTAATTAACCAACTGAGCCACCCAGGCACCCCTCTATGTTTAACTTCGTAAAGAAATATCATACTGTCTTCCACAGTGGCTGCAATATGTTTTACTCCCAGCAGCCCTGACAACAGCTCCAGTTTCTCCACATCCTGTTATCTTCCATAACTCTTTATTTTTAAGAACATCTCAAGACTATCCCAACAAGATAGCAAACTTACTGTTCTAAAATAGCTAAGAAGCAAGTAACTCTAGTTTAGCAGTTCTCACTCATTTCACTAGGGACAGCTTTGCTAGTCTAAGGAACATTTGACAATGTCTAGAAACATGTTTAGTTGTCATAACTCCCCATAAAATTATTTTACATACTGGTCTTCCCTGTAAGATTTCATTCAAAGTTCTCACTTCTCTTTTATACTTAAAAATATATTTTAAAAACTCTTATTTCAATCAAATTGGTTTGGCTCCAAGTAACAATGGCAAATGGAGAGTAGCTAAAAAATAAAACATCTCAAGCTTTTTTTTAAAAAAAAGATTTTATTTATTTATTCATGAGAGAAACACACACACAGAGAGAGAGAGAGAGAGAGAGAGAGAGAGAGGCAGACACAGGCAGAGGGAGAAGCAGGCTCCATCCATGCAGGGAGCCTGACGTGGGACTCAACCCAGGGTCTCCAGGATCACGCCGTGGGTTGAAGGGAGCACTAAACCGCTGAGCCACCTGGGCTGCCCACATCTCAAGCTTTTAAAAGTCTGGAACTATTGAAGTTTAGTAGTTCAATAATACCACCAAGGACACAGGCTTTTTTCATCTCTCTGCTTTACCACCCTTGGCATTCCAGCTCCTATCCTCAGATTTGTCTCCTCGTGGCTTCAAGCTGATTGCTGCAGATCCAGTCATCACTTCCCCACACAGCCATGTACAAAGGCAAGAAACAGACATTTATTTACCTCTTTGCACCCTAGAGGAAAACCTATCCCAGCATCCAAATAGCAAACTTCCCCCTGGGTCTCATTCACCAGTGTTTTAATCACTTGTTCATGCCTAAAATGGTCACTGGCCAAAAACTAAAATCACTATATTAATTTTAGGCTAATCAAAGTTTATTCCATAAAGCTGGAGAGAGATCACCTCCCTGAGCTTATTATAGGAGAGTGAAGGCCCAGACAGTAGGAGATATTGAAAGTATTAACCAATCTATAGGTTGTTTCATTAGTACTTCAAAGCTACTTTACTTGTCATTTGGTTTCAGATGCAAAAGACAAAAACTTTGTTTGTTTGTTTGTTTTTTAAAGAAGGGATGGACACTGGCTTCAGATACATGGATACTGGTGGTTAAATGCCATCACCAAAAACTTAAGTGTTGCTCTCTCAGCTCCCAATTTCCTCTGTATGGGCTTCATTCTCAAGCTGGCTTTCCCCTCTTAATGAAAGGCCAAAACAAAGTCCCAGAACTGAGTTCTAATCAGCTATGATTGGTCTGGCTTGGATCACACGGCTCCACCAGCACAGCGGACAAGCAGGATGGGTAATGGATGCTAGTTTTGTGAACATCAGCAAATATGTACTACACAGATACATGGGGAAACAAATGTATATATTTTTGGCCTCCAGTAATCTGGATATTATAAAAATGCACTAATTCATTCCACAAACATTTGTTGCACTGGAGAGGTAAATAAGATACAGTGTCTTCACAAGGAAGCTAATCCTCTGCCATTTAACCTGTATGACCCTGAGGAAGCTTCTCAACTTCTCAGATTCTCCTATTCATCATCTGTAACAGGAAATGGCTGGAATGCTTGACTTTTCCAATTCTGTATTCAATCAATTCCATGACTTCCTTCCTGCAAATTGCTTTGACTTTTTTTTTTTTTTTCCTAGATGCTACCAATCAGATCAACTGGACTCTGTTTGCATGGCTTGTTGCCCACAGAGGAACAAATGAAAGAAGACTGAAATCAACCCAGCGCCCCTCTGTGACTGAGCAACTGATTTTGGCATCTAGAATTCACGGACTTTTGCAGCCAGACAACTTGTGGGTGACCAAGGTGAGGAAGCCCAACAGAAGGGAGGTCTGGGCAAGAGGGAGTGGAGAAGCCTATCACTGGGAAGGAAGCTTCAGGCCACAGACTTTGCTCTTTACCACCTCCCATACCCAGTCTGGGCTATTTACTTCCAAACCGTGTCTGTAAAGGTGCTTGACAAAGAGACTCATTGGTACCTCTGCAGATTGCATGCTAAAATTAGCAGTGGGTGTGAAGCTGACTCCTTCAGAGTGATTGCAGGGCTCTGGGGGTGCTGGCTTCTGCTGATTAGTCATGATGCTGGCTTGTAAGGAAATAGTGTCAGGTGTTTGAAATGTTTAGTGACCCTTAAATGACAGAATATTGTAGCTAAGCTCAAGTGAATATGTCTGCTCTAAGAATTGTAAATTCTTTTCCCCAAAGTGATGAGCATACTAATGGTCAAGAGGTAACAGGCTCAGGAAGCCCAGGTGGCTCAGTGGTTTAGCGTTCAGCTCAGGGTGTGGTCCTGGAGTCCTGGGATCGAATCCCATATCGGGCTCCCTGCATAGGCCCTGCTTCTCCTTCTGCCTGTGTCTCTGCCCCCCCCACCCCACCTCATGAATAAAAATTTTAAAAATCATATAAAAAAAAGAGGTAACAGGCTGACAGCCCTCACATGAGGAGTTATACAAGTTGGGCACTGCACAACTTTAGGGGTACCACTGCAGTCTATGGAAGCCTAGGTGAGTGGTGCCTCCTAGAGTTACGCAGTGCCCAATCTATACAACCACATGACCGTCCTTAGTGCCGACAGCAAAGCTAAGCTGAAAAGGCTGCCATGGTCAGAATCCAGAGATTTTCAATCAGTCAACACATAATATTTTGCACTGATGATAAACTGAAATGCTATTTTGGACACACTGGGTTAAGTGAAATGTATTAATTTCATCAGTTTCTCTTTTTAACATGTCTGCTAGAAAATTAAAAGTTATACATGCAGCTGGCATTTGTGGCTTGCATTATATTTCTACTGGACCATACTATCTTAGAAGCTCCAGAGAGGGATGGTGCAATTGCCCACTGGGGTAACCCATTCTCTGCCACACCCTTTTGCCTTTCTTCCTTGCCTATCTCATTTTCCTACTCTTTCACCTACTTACAACGGATCACCTCACAAATAAACTAGACCCAAATTTGTCTCAAAGCATGCTTCAGGGGTAAAGTAAGAAACAGATTTGCTATGCACAGGGAACCACACTAATATGTACATTTCGTTACACCTGATTTGCATATGATCAGAAAAGAGGTAAAGAAACCAACACAAGAAAGGTTAAATACAGGATTTTAAATAACAGAATACCTGCCAAGTGAGTAGTAGAGAGTAAGTGCTAAGAGCTTGAAGGAGGAATGATATTAATATGGAGTATTGTGGTTGGGGAAGAAGATTTCTGCTTGGCCCCAGAAGATCTAAGTGCTGCCAGTTTACTGCCAAAGAATGAGTTGTGAAAAGTGAAGTCTCAGCAAGGACCTAGACTCAAGGAATGGCTTTGGTGCTGATGACATGTGCAACCTATTTTGTGGGAAATACACTTTGAACTGCAGTACGTGCGTGTGTGTGTTGGGAGTGAGACAGGATGCTACGATTTGATTCTCTTCTATCACTCATTCTTGTGAACAAAGCTGGCAGGGGGAAGTAATGCAGTCTATTTCAGAAAGCACAAACAAAACATGCTTTCCAGAAAGGGATCAAACACTCTACCTCTTTCCCATTAGCGCCATGCTTTTTGTGACTGAGATGAGCAACTATAAATGTCACCATAGGAGAAGGACACATTCATTCTATGAGCACTATTGACCACTCACTATGTTCCAGGCACTACTGAAAGAGCAGTGCAGAAAGCAAAAGCAAATGCTTTATAACTTTCAAGATGGAAGAAAAAAAAACCTGCCACCATTCAGTCCTTTAAGCAGTGAATAAGTCAAAAAAGTACAGAAAGGAAATAATTAAACTGTCCTGAAGAATAGATGTTTTGGTAGTTACCCATTCTCTTATTTATTGTTTTCTTTTATAGAAGTAACAATCATTTAAAAAGTAAGAGCCCAGAGTTAGTCGGAATTTAAGAGTGAGCTAAGTACAGTGTTTCCTCTGCAGAATGAACTTGTGCCAAAGAAGCAGAATGGTGCTGCCCAAGGTACTGGTGGCTTCTCAGTACACCTCACTGGGATTTGAACACAATTATGATTCTCCCATAACTTTACAAAGATCATATTTTGCCCTTAATAAGTAGGTGGACATCACAATCTATAGTTACATGTATAGATTAAAAATAGCTTTCCTTTCATCTATTCTTATTTTAAATGTCCCATTCAGATTTAAAGATAAATTCCATCAAAATACATAGAGTTAGAGTGAAGGTTTTCTATTGATTCAGTTCAGTCGAGGTTCTAAAACACATTTCCCCTTGTAGTCGATATTCTTGCCTATACCCAGCTGAAATCTCTTCTGCTTGATTGAATGAAGTTACAAATTCAACAGTCTACAAAGATCAGAAGGCAAATTAAATGATTAAAATGGGACTTTTTAAAAAAAGATTTTTAATTTATTTATTTATTTTAGAGAGAGAAAGAAAGTGCATAAACAGGGAGAAAGGAGGAGAGCGGTAGGGAGAGGGACAAGCAGACTCCACACTGAGCCCGACATGGGGCTTGATCTAACAACCCTGAGATCATGACCTGATCTGAAGTCAAGAGTTGGATGCTTAACTGAGCCACCCAGGTGTCCCTAAAATGTGACATTTTAAATAATAACTGACATGCCTTCAGTGTTGGGAGAATAATAGTATGATGGGACTGTTTACTAGAACAGCATGTGTTCTGTCTAAAGGGAGAAGCTTCTACTCAGCTCCAGTCATGTGTCCATGTGGGACAACAAACTCTGTCTTGCAAAGTTATCTCATTATTTAGAAAAGCTCAAAAATCTCTTAATCTAATCTAAAAATGTCTTAATTGACTCAATTTCTTACAATTCACTGGGTGAAAGCCAAAAGGCTGCATTCTACTATCTTTGCCATCTCTTTTCTTTTTTTAAAAAAAAATTATTTATTTATTCATGAGAGACACACACAGAGAGAGAGAGAGAGAGAGGCAGAGACACAGGCAGAGGGAGAAGCAGGCTCCACGCAGGGAGCCTGACGTGGGACTCGATCCCGGGTCTTCAGGATCAAGCCCTGGGCTGAAGGCGGCGCTAAACTGCTGAGCCCCCCGGGCTGCCCTGCCATCTCTTATCAATGCCAACTCTCTTGCTGGCAATTTTAGAGACTTGAAATACATAATATGTAAAAAAACAGATATTTTCTTTCCCATTTCACAGATGGGGAAATCAAAGTACAAAAAAAAAGAAAATCTCAGATTTCAATTCATTTTAGAAAAGTTGAGAATGCAACCCCAAATACGTTCAAGTACTCTAAATTAAAAACAAACATTAAACAATTAGTTTGTGAGCAGTTAGAAGAATTCACTGTAGAAAAAAAATATACTATTGGTTGAGCACAATACCCAGTTTGGAGTGAGTGCTCTATAAATATGTTTTGTAGAGACTGCTGAACAAACGTCAGCTCAGCCCAATACCATGGTTGTGTATCACAGCAGTGTGGTGTAAAGATCTTGATTCATACTAATTTAGAACTGTACCAACAGACAGCTTACTATCTGTAGGACATTCTCTCAGACTCAGCTTCTGTAAAATAGGAATAATATCCAATTTGCCTGTTAGGAGGATCTGAGATAATACACTATATCATCCATGTCTACACATTTTATATACATAGTACCCATTATTCCAATTGCTTGATAGATTACCAGACTGGCAAGTCAGGAAAATGTAGTAGAAAGGGATAACAAGGTTTAGTGGAAAGGTCAATCAGTCCAAATTGAGTTGGATTCTAGGGTCTGCCACTTGCCAGCCTGGCTACCCTGAGTAATCTACTCTTTAGTAATACCTTCACTGGGCTGTTGTAAAAAAATTAAAAATAATTGAGCACCTATCCTATGCAATGCAATTGATATAGAATGCTTAGCACTGCCTGGGCTATAGTAAGTGCTCAACTAAGAGTAGGAAGTGTTATTATCAGCATATCTGAATAGCAGTGAGCACTTAACACCACTCAGGAGAGCCTTGGGAGCATAATGATAAATGTGGGCTGGATGGAACCATAATTAAGTGGGTTTGTGAAAGAGGTGAATACACCACAGAGAAAATATTAGATAATAGTTGAGAGCCAAAAGAAGCCTGCATGATCATTTAGAACCAGGTCAGGGAAGTTTCTTTGTAAAAGGCAAGGTAGTAAATATTTTTGGCTTTGTGGGTCAGTCACTGCAGCAACTACTCAAATTTGCCCTTTTAGTGTGAAAAGCAGTCATGGATAGGACTTAAACCTACAAGTGTGGCTGTGTTCCAAACAAAATTTGTTTACAAAAACAGGTAGCAGGCTGGATTTGGCCTATTGGTCGTGGTTTGCTAACTTTTGGTTTAAAGTAAAAACATGACGGCATGTGATAAGATAAAGTGTGCTGTTCAGTTGAAGAAATCAAGTGCATAAGCACTTAAACCTTTGGAATTTAAATCAAAACTCAGGATGATCATGGTAGGTGAGATCCCAAAAACAAAAATGAAATTGCTAACATGATTTTAGCCCACAAAAGAGAAAATTCTATCCCAGTCTGCTCTGGGGGGACCATCTCCATGTTGATTCTAGATATAGTAAGGTGAACTACAGCATGTTCAACTGAGATTGGTGATAAAAAAACCAGCCAGAAATGGCTTACATGTTTCATCTGGTGAGCCCACCACTACACCTCATTCCCAGTCAATTGCTAGTAGCTGTAAGGAGCACTGTGTAGAAAGATTTCTGAATCCTCACATCTGGGCCTAAGGAGAATGAGAGCCAAGACTGATTAGTAAGGTTTTCCCTGGGTACAAGGGGAAAGCCATGATAGGTATGCTACATAAATGCCACCTTGAAAACCCTATCTTATGAGGAATGACCCAAATAAGTTATATAACCCAAAATATAATCATCTTCAAGCTGGCAAGATAGTACTACACTCTAAATATTAATCTGATCTTGCTAATAATGGACATATTCAAAAGAGTTTTTATTACAGTGGGCAGCAGGGGACTGGACTAGTCACCTGAATATTCTTCCCAGCCCTGCATGACACTATGTGATTTTTCAAGATGCCTTATTGTACTATCACAGCTGTGTTCCAGGTGGCTTAGTCTTTCCTAACAGCTTTGCTTTGAAGACGTCATGAATATTTAAATATACTTTAGGCTAAACATTTTTCATGCTTCTCAAATCACCCAGAGTCTGAAGGTGGGTTTTGGATGGCAAGGAGGCTCATTTTCAAGATGTGTTGTTTATGCACATATATGCATATAAACCCAGAGGCATTATTTTATATACACACATTCAGACCTTCAAGGTGCATGTTATGTAAATTCTTCTTAAATCTGGACACTCGGTTTTGAAGTCAAAGTCTGCAGTAAAAGGCCACTGACAGGTCTTCAGACACAAACTAGCAACTCTGCGATAAATAAGAATGTTCTGATTATTTGGAAATGACCTACTAAAGTTCCCACTGCAATTGTTCATCGATTGTGACCTAAGAACCACAGTGACTGTGAGCTAGCCAGTATCCCCTTCATTGTTTCGAGGATGCTGAATAAATCACAGAAGGTCCTGGAGACAGGGAGGTTAGGTAGGTGGGCAAGGCATGAGGGCTGAGGTAAAGAGAATTGGAGATAGATAGATAGATAGATAGATAGATAGATAGATAGATAGATAAATAGATAGGTAGATCTGTTCCTTTTTCCATGAAATCCTACTGAAACAACTATAAAAGTGTTTTGTTTTACTCTGTTTTAAGCACCAGAATGGAGACAATAGGTGAGGGGGAAAAAAAACATATTGTAGAATCTGAATGTAGATTTAAAAAAACACAACAAAATCTTAAGTTAACAGTGGAGAAAGCTGAGACTCCTAGATTAGCAGCACCCAATCAGAATTGAAGAACCCTCTAGAAATGAGGGTTAAGACAATGAGACCTGAAATTCAGTTTAAGAAGCTGTCAGTTTCCAGCAAATGCACTACTAGGTATTTACCCAAAGAAGACAGAAATACCAATCCAAAGGGAATGTGCACCTGGATGTTTAGAGCAGCATTATCTACAATAGCCAAACTGGAAACAGCCCAAGTGTCCACTGACTGACAAATAAAAAAGATATAGTATACAGATACAATGGCATATTACTCAGCCATCAAAAGATTGAAATCTTGCCATCTGCAATGACATGGATAGAGGTAGAGCATATTATGCTAAGCAAAATAAGTCAGAGAGAGACAAATACCATATGGTTTCACTCATATGTGGAATTTAAGAAACAAAACAAATGAGCATGGGGGAGAATGGGGGACAACCAAGAAACAGAGTCTCAACTATAGAGAACAAACTGATGGTTACCAGAGGGGAGTTGAGTAATGGGACGGAGGAACTAGGTAACAGAGATGAAGGAGGGCAGTTGCTACAATAAGCACTGGGAGATATAAGAAGTGCTGAATTACTAAATTGTACACCTGAAACTAATATTATACTGTATGAACTAACTGGAATTTAATAGAACACTTAAAAAAAAGCAGCTGTCAGTTCCTGAGCTCTGCTTCCCTACTTCATGCAGCAAGATTGCCGAGAGACTAACCTGGCCACAGACCTGAGGTTTCTTCTCTAAAGAAGATAAAACAAAAGGTCTCTGGATGAAAGGACTCTGAAATGGGTACCACTCTTTAAAAAGAAGAAAGGATTTAAAATCAGAAAACTAAAATAGTTTTTAGAATTTTTTTTAATGAAAAAGCAAAGTAAAACTCAATATAAAGTTCAGAAAATAAGGTGAAGGAAATCTCCCAGAATAGAAAATAAAAAGATGAAGAGAAAACAAGAAACACTAGGAAATAAAAGCTGAAGACTATTATAGAAGTCTATTATCCAAGTAACAGGAATCCCTGACTGTAAGATTAGAGAAAATGAAGGGGGAAAAAGCATCCATTATATTAGTTATCTGTTACTATATAACAAATTACCCCAAATACTCAGTAGCTTCTGACATTTATTCTCTCACCTGGTTTCTGAAGGCCAGGAATCCCTGGGAGCCGCTTAGTTGGGTGGTTCTGGGTCAGGGTCTCCCATGCAGTTGCAGTCTCATTTGAAGGCTAGACTGGGGCTGGAAGATTTCTTCCAAAGTGATTCACTCACATGGCTATTGGCAGAAGTCTCAGTGGCTACCTAGCTGTTGGCAGGTGGCCTCAGATCCTTGCCACATGGACCTTCCCATATGGCTGTTTACATGGTAGTTGGCTTGCCCCAAAGCAAGTGATCCAAGAGAAAGAGAGAGGCACAACCAAACACAAGTCACTGTGTCTTTTATACTTCAATCTCAGAACTGAATTGCTGTCACTTCTGCTGTATGCTACTGGTCATGGAGACTAACCTTGGTCCAATAATGACAGTGAACTCTACAGGGGCTATGACTATCAAGAGGCAAGGATCAGGGCACCATCTCAGAGGCTGGTTACTATATCCATGAACTCTGTGTGTGTGTGTGTGTGTGTTTATGTACATGTAATATTTTAATTCTCAGAATTTAAAGACATAAGTTTCCTTAATTGAAAAAGCTGACTGCTTAGCACAATGGACTCAGCACAAGGCCTATCATCACAAACTTTCAAAATACCACACCTCCTATAAGCTTCCAGAGAGTTAAAAAGTCAGATCACCAATGGGTACATGAAAAGCTGCTCAACATCACTAATCAAGAAAATGAAAATCAAAACCACAATGAGATATCGCCTCATGCCTATTAAAATGATTATTATCAAAAAGACAAGAGATGACAAGCACAGAAAAACATATGGAGAAAAGGGAACCCTTTTGGTAATGCTTTTGCCCTGGTGGGAATGGAAATTGGTGCAGCCACTATGGAAAACAGTATGGAGACTCCTCAAAAAATAAAAAATAGGGGCAGCCTGGGGGGCTCAGTAGTTTAGCACTGCCTTCAGCCCAGGGTGTGATCCTGGAGACCCAGGATTGAGTCCCACATGGGGCTCTCTGCATGGAGCCTGCTTCTCCCTCTGCTTGTGTCTCTGCCTCTATCCCTGTGTCTCTCATGAATAAATAAAATCTTTTAAAAATAATAAAAATAAAAAAATAAAAAATAGACCTACCATAGGATCCAGCAATTGTACTTCTGGGTATATACCCAAAGGAAATGAAATCATTGTCTCAAACATATATCTGTATCCCCATGTTCACCACAGCATTATTCAAAACGGTCAAGACATCAAAGCAGCCTAAGTATCTGTTGAATGAATGGATAAAGAAATGTGGTATATATGTGTGTGTGTATATATATATATATATATATATACACACAATGAAATAATATTCAGCCATAAAAAGGGAAATCTTAACTATTTGCAACAATATGGATGAACCCCAAGGGCATTATGCCAAATAAGTCAAAGAAAGACAAATACTATATAATCTCACTTATATGTGGAATCTAAAAAAAAAAAAAAAAAAAAAAGAACAAACTACTACAAAGAGAGAGTAGATTGGTAGTTGCTGGAAGCAGGAGCAAGGGGACAGGTGTTGAAAAAGAGTGAAGGTGGCTAAGGGATACAAAGTTCCTGTTATAGATAAACCCTGGGATATAATGGATAGTATGGTAACCACTGTTAATAAACACTGTACCATATACTTGAAATGTGCTAGGAGAGTAGACCTTAAAAGTTCTCACCACATATGCACAAAAAATGGTACACCTATTGAAGTGAGGTGATGGATAGGTTAACTAACTTTATTGTGGTAATCACATCACAGTACATGTGTATCAGATCATGTTGTACACCCTAAACCTACACAATGGTATGTCAATTATATCTCAACAAAGCTGGGGAGGGGGAGAAGACAATATATAATCAGAATGGCTTCCGACTTCTTCAGGACAACATCGAGGCTAGACACCAATAAAAAAACACCTTCCAAATCCTGCAGGAAAATGATTTCCAAGCTAGAATTAAACCCACCAGAATGGAAAACACTGGAGAGGAAAACAACCAAACTTTAGAAGCTGCAAAGCAAATTAAAACAAAACCTGAATCTTAAAACTGACAGCAGAGAAACCTGAGAATAATGAATTTAGCAGCACGTGGAAGCTCTCAAAACGAAGGTTGAGGGAGGAAGGGGCTGGCTGAAATACAGGTAAGTGCTAAGTGCTTTGTGGGCCTTTTCAATTCTGGAAATGGTCTTAAATTCTGGGAATTAAAAATGTAGTTATACCAGCCAAACCATCAATGAAGAGAGCAGAATGAAAGTGTTTTTAATCATGCTTGGTAAGTTATTGCAAGATGCATTCTGCCAAAATGGGAGGAGTGAAGCAGAGGAAAAAAAGAAGACAAAGGAAATGAGAGATCCAAACCCAAAGAATGACAAAGGGGAGACCCAGGATGGTGGTAAAGGAAGACTCCAGAGGGATAGCTATGTGCCAGATGGGGTGGAGGGGACAAGTCCAGAGTGGGCAACCAGGTCAGAAATCCTCAGGGCGGGGGAGGAGCTTTTTCAGGGTAGATGAAATCTACCTAGCGCATCTGAGTGTCTTAAAGGGAATGTAAACACTTGGTGAAGGCTTTGAGATTGAATTCCTAATAAGCACCTAGGAAACCAAGCATACAACAAAATACAAGACAATTATTAACTCCTGGGGGGGAACGCTGTCAAGGAAAAAAAAAAGCAATCATACTTTACAACAGGGCTCAGCTGTGACTAGCGTTTACATAGTCATAATGTAAACACTGAATATTGACCTAATCAAAATTATGAAGTAACTATATTGGGGGAGGACTGCCATGGCCAGAATTTAGTAGAGAATGCATAGAACTGAAATATCTAGCATTAGTAATAAGCAGAGATAGAAGTGAAATACCAAAAAAATCAGCTGAAAGGTGCAATGGTTGCTTCTGAGAGGGGAAATGAGGCAGAAAATAAGAGACTATTGTATTTTATGGCCAACTTTGTAGAATCCTTTAATTTCTAACTGCATATGTCATTAGTTTGATCTTAGAGATTAATATGCTACACTAAGAAATGAGGAGACAACAGCCACTCATTCATTCAGTAAGCATTTAAAGAGTGCCTACAGCGAGCAAATCCCTGAGGATTAAGGGGTGAGAAGACCCAGTCCCTGTCCTCCCTCACAGGTCAGTAGGTTTCTCAAACAGCCTGTGGGGTAGAGGTGCGGGGCAGAATTTCAAACTCTTCTCTAGTGAGGCGTTAATAAGGTGGAGAACAGATGCCTGGACATCTGCTTATCTTGAATTTCAAGGTTCCTGGCTAGTGGCAGGGGTACCCTTGGACGGTTGCTGTAGGCTTAGCTTCAAAGCATGCTGGGACAAGGAGCAGGTGGGATTGACAACTCTTGAAATTACAACAGCCCCTAACATGGGCAGCTGGCAACAGAGGATGTACTCTCTAAAGCGCTAGAGTGACCCAGGCTAGTTTCAAGCAGGAGGGTTATTGTCGTGGCTGCTTAGCTTGCAGGACCTCATTTAATCCCCACAATGAACTGCTGAGGTGGCTGTCATTAACATCCCCACTTTCTAGATGGGAGCTCAGACAGGTTATGTGACTTGCCTAAGATCACAAAGCTTATAAAACCACGGAGCTAAAATTCAAACCCAAATCTTAAGTCCATAGCCTTCAGGCTCAGCCTGGGTCTTCCCTCAACTGTTGTGATAAGGGGTTGCAAGACCTGGATTTAGTTTCTCCTCTACCATTAATCACGGTGTGATCTTAGGCAAGTTGCTTCCCTTCTCAGTGTCTGTTTCCAGGTGTGGAACATAGAGGGGGTTGGCTCAGATGATGACTAAGCATCCTTTACACATGGGCAGTTTATGGTAGGAGGGAGTAAGTCAAAAGGAAGAAATGTATAAATATGGTGCAGAGGTGAAGCTTTTTCTCCTCCAAGCCTCAATTTCCTCATCTGTTAAAATAGGAATCAAGACATACCTCACATGGGTGTTGCGTGTGTTAAAAAAGATAATGTAGGGGATCCGTGGGTGGCTCAGTGGTTTAGCGCCTGCCTTTGGCTCAGGGCCTGATCCTGGAGTCCTGGGATCGAGTCCCACGTCGGGCTCCCTGCAGGGAGCCTGCTTCTCCCTCTGCCTGTATCTCTGCCTCTCCTTCTCTCTCTCTCCCTGTCTCTCTCTGTGTGTCTTTCATGAATAAATAAAAATCTTAAAAAAAAAAAAGATAATGTAAAGTACTTGGCACTTGTGCAGGCAGGCACACAGTAAGTGCTCAATAAGCACAAGCTCTTATGTATTCCTATCACTCATGTACTGACAGGTGCTCCACCATGCTTGGATTCCTGAAACTTCCACCTGTGGTAAGGTCAAAGCACCATGTTTGCAGGAAGATGAGTGATCAAAACAGAAGAAAGGGAGTCAAACAAAATTACTGTCTAACAGGAATGTGTGCTGTTGCCCTTTATTGGTTTTACATACGAGTTAGTTTACGAATACTTTCAGGAGCATGTAAGTGTGAAATTGGAAAGCGTCACTCCAAGACTGCCACGAGCCACCGCACTGGCGATATATAAGGGGGAGGAGGGGGGAACAAGGTGGGCCAGGGAAGGGAGAAAAGGAGACACACAGGAAAGGAAGGTGAACCCAAAGTGTGGAAGGACAAAGAGATATAGAGCAAACGGATTTTAAAGTTCAAAGCTCATTCATCCAGACTTATTGTTGAGCACACACACTCTTATTTAACTTTTTAGACACACTCCACCCCCCACCTCTGCTTTTACTCCAGCCTTTTCCTCCCTGTGCAATTCCTGCTCCCAGCCATGGACCCTGCTCCAACCTGCCTCGGCATTCAGGCCAAGTTTGAATTTTATTTTCTTTCAGAAGACACTGTAAAGCACTCGTGGTTCAGGAGAATGTAGACTTTGGATCAGCGTCAACCTGCTCTGGAATCAAACTGGGAGAACTTGAGACAAGTTTAATTGTTTCAAACCTCAGTGTCCCAGGCTGTAAATCCCAGATGTATAACAACAAATTCAGAGGGCACAACAAACTATTAATGAGATAATGCATATGAAGCACTTAACCACCTGCTCCATAACTTTCTCCATGCCTCAAGTGTAGCCCCTATTCGGTGGAACTAGGAACACTGACAAGCATGGCTGTCCATCCTCAGTGTCCCAGAGAAAAGGAACCATGCTTTTACTTCTGAATCCTCCATAAGAACCTAGACTTCTACTCAATAAATGTCACATGGATTGACTGCAGGAACTATGTCAATCCTCAAGCTTGTGATTATTTACTATTTCAAGTAGAAGATGAAACATCCCAAATAATTGACTCCACGCGACCAGATGATCATGCTGAGGTCTCCTGTCTTGCTTGGGATGACACTGTAGTTCCCCAGGAACCCATTCCATGGCAGGAATACTTTGTTCCAATGATAATGAAAACAAGAATAATAAACGAACTTATATTAAGGATTTACTATGTCCCCAAACACTCCTTGCGAATGCTTTAGCTGTTAAGAAATCAGTTAATCCATGGAATCAGCAACTCCATGGCAAAAGGCCAATTCTCATCCCCACTTTACAGAGAAGGAAACTGAGGGGGGTGACCAAATATCTCAGTTTGCCTGGGTCTAAGACACTTGCTGGGATGCAAGATTATCAAAGCTAAAACCAGAAAAGTCCCAGGTACATTGGGATGAGTGTGCCCAAACACTGACGCACACAGGCATTAAGTAAATATCCCTAAGTTAAGGAGCAGCCAGGCCAGGATTATGAATAGAGGACACCCATCACCTCTCTGCCTACAGCTAGCCATATTAACTTAGGCACATCATTTACCATCTTTGGGCCTCAGCTGTTTTCATGTTCAAAACTAAGGGGTCAAGCTAAATCAACAATGGCAAATCAATGGGCTCCCTTGCCCATGGCAATGTTAATTGATTAAGCCACTCCTCCATTTTACCCATCTTGGGCTTCAGAATCCTTCTCAACTCAATGCACTGGGCACTCCCATTTGTAGGAACGGATGCTTAGCATGGTCTCCAAAGCTGGCAGGTTTACCTTCACAGTTTGTTGGCACTAAATCAGCTTCCTGAAATCATTCTAGTCTTGTAGGATTTGGGAGATTAACATCCAAAGACAGAGAACAGATAGATGGCAGCAGCACTAACAACGGAAGGGACAGTCTCCAGAGATGGGGCACTCCCTCAGTGTTACATATCCCTCAAAGCACAGTATGGTGAATGAGAGCAGGGACTCTAGAGAAACTGGGCTCAGAATCCTGGCACACCATTTACCTGCTGTGAGATTTGGGACAAGTTATTTAACCTGTTTCTTGATTCCCTCAACTACAAAGTGAGAATTATAATAGGAGCTACCTAGCAAGGTCATTATAAGGATTCATAAAATTAATATGGGTAAAATGCTTAAGTGTTCTATGCGTTAATATCAGAATTCTCAAAATCATGCTCTGGGGTGGATATTAGTATCTAACAGATGAGGAAACTGAGGTTGAGAGATTAAAGTCACATAGCAGCTAGTTAATTTAAGTAGCAAAGCTGGATTCAAATACTGATTCCAAAGCCTCTGCTTTGCCACACTGCTACTACGCTTCACTGCATCTCAGGAAAAACTCAAAAACTTATTAAAAGAATGCTAGAAAAAAAATGTTGAAATAAAAGTGATTCTTGACTATCTGTAGGGACTTGCCAACCTAGCCACTGTCGTCCTACCTTCAGTACCTGTTTATCCCCCATTGGTAGTGCTTTCCTAGAAGGCTCCGAAATATTGCCTACTATGACCCCACACCCATTCACACCATCAGCAGGCAGAGATGGTGCCAACAGATGGGCAGCATCTGCTGAGTCTCCAACTTCTGAGAAACACGTATCAGTAAAGTGAATTTTGTTATTTTATAGATCTGTATCTTTTAGGGAATTGAACAAACACAGATTAGGGAAAATGGATAAAGGGATTAAGTATCTAGGTATGTATGCTGTATCTTATCTTCCTTGCTCCCCTAGAGATCCTCCTAAACATGTATATTTTGGTCTTAATAATCATATTCACAAAAATATCTACTCTGGTAAAAACTAAAATTCCTAAAGCTAATATATTTATCACCATGTCATTATGTCCAAAGAGAGTAAGCTGGTACCCACATTTCTAATGCATTCCATCTACTATATTCCTTTTAAAAGCAGGAAAGGTGCTCAGCTTTACACAAGATGGATTTGGGCCATCTCTAACACTAGTCAGAGACCAGAAATTGCATTCGTTCCTGCCTCTCTCCAAATACTCAAACCCTGGGTTTGGTTGTTATGCGGGTTGTTGGTTGAGCTGAGCAGGCAGTCTAAAGCAGGTGACATTGAACTGGTGTGTTCTTTCATTCAGTGACTCTACTAGCAGGACATGACATGACAAGGTCCACTAACATCCAGAGAGCAGCCAGATGTAGGATGTCCTGCTCTCTATCTACATTTTTAGAAATCAGTTCAACGGCTCCTCCCCTCTTACTTCAGACGTGACAAGAAAGGCAAGCAGAGGGGATCCCTGGGTGGCTCAGCGGTTTGGCGTCTGCCTTTGGCCCAGGGCGCGATCCTGGAGTCCAGGGATCGAGTCCCGCGTCGGGCTCCCGGCATGAAGCCTGCTTCTCCCTTCTCTGCCTCTCTCTCTCTCTCTCTCTATGTCTATAATTAATAAATTAAATAAATAAATAAATAAATAAATAAATAAATGCATGCAAGCAGGGGACACCTGGGTGGCTCAGCAGTTGGGCAGCTGCCTTTGGCTCAGGGTATGATCCTGGGTCTGGGGATCGAGTCCCACATCGGGCTTCCTGTGGGGAGCCTGCTTCTCCCTCTGCTATGTCTCTCCTCCTCTCCATGTCTCTCACGAATAAATAAAATCTTTTAAAAAAATAAAAAGGACAAGCAGGAAGAAAGTGATCTGGTGGGGGAGCAGAGGAGGGGAAGACACATGTTTTCCTCCAAAGGCTCTCATGTTGATTAGATAAAGTCGGCTCCATCAAGACTACTCAGTCTTTACATTCTAAATGGTTCCTTGTTTTTATAACTCTAACATTTCCTGCCCATGCTGTTAACAGAGGAAAGCAACCTCTTGGCTAGTAACTGTGGCTCTCTCAAGCTCGATTACCAAGGGAGAAGCCTGGAGTTATTCAGCAGGGGAAAGGGTCCTAGAAAATAATAGTGTTTTTGCCTCTAAAATCTGCTAACTCTTGTGTGTAAGAGGTGAGGGCAGATAAAAACAAATTCCCAGGGAAGGGCTGGAGAAAGGTGGAAATGCTGAATGTAATTTTAACAAAGGGAACTAGGAACAGACTGCACAGTGCAGTGGTTAGGAACCCTGGCTTGGATTCTGAAAGATCTGGGACTCTGCAACTCAGCGTGTGACCTTGAAGAAATTACTGAACCATCTCCTGGGACTAAAGGAATGTGTTTCCTCCTCTGAAAACTGGTAGTAACAACAGTGTCTTTTCTCTGGGGTTGTTATGACGCTTCGATGAGACAATAAAAGTGAAGGGCACAGCACCTAGGGCTGGCGTTCTTATTATTCAGCAGTCTGCCTGTCTCTGCACATCATTTTACACTAACGTTATTGGACAACATTTACTGAGCGCTTACTACGAAAAGGGACAGCGCTGAGCTCTGGGTTTGACAGGAGAATTAAGTCTCTGACTAGGTTAACGAATATATCAACAATGTAGCATATATAAACAAATTACATTAAAAAATATGTTGGGAGTATTAGTACTCAGATCATTACAAGGGCTAAGTGAGAGAACACCTGCCCTGAAGGGGTTTAGTATAGTGCCTGACATATACAAAGAACTCAAGTGAAGGTGGATATTCACATCAAGGGCAAGTCCCACTGGCCTTGGCAACAAGTGGGAGGGAACAGGAGTAACCTGGAGGGTTTCCACCTCCCCCATTTCGCCACATCCCCATCCTCTAACATCCTTGGCTGGACCCTAGCCTCCACCAGGCACTTGGCTCTTCAAAACAACTATGAAGAAACCAGCAGCTCAAGAGCTTGAAGATTAAGGTGATTAAAATACAGAAAACCGGTCAGGCTAACCATTACCCTTGGAGTAGCAGCAAGCTGAAGAAAGTCTGCTCGGGGCTGTGAGTGCTGGCTGTGCTCTTTCCTAGTCTATGTGGACTAGGTTATGTGGACGCATTCACTTTGAAGAAACTCAATTGCTACAATGAAGATTTGCGCTCTTTTCTGTACAAATGGTATGTTATAATAAAAAAATGTTAAAAATAGCCACTGCCCTTTTCCAATACCCAAAGCACAGAGCAGCCCTTCCTGATGGCATGCCACACTTGGGTCGTGAGCACTCCAGGTCAATCACCTGAGGCAGCCAGCAGCCACCTCGATCTAGCCACCAGGGAGCTGTTGAAATACCAGGAAAATTGAGAAATATTGCACTAGAGTACCAAATGACAACATCCTCCTCAATCACAAGAGTCTACCTGAAGGTTTTCCCTATCTAAGGTCAATTTTATTGACTCAGTTTTTAATGAGATTGTTTTATCATCTCCAACAAGGAGAGAATACACCACATTTATGGGTCAACACTCCTAGACTGCTCTTTACAAAACTGAGAGCTTGTCTTTGACATCATTCTATATCTTACTCTTCATAACAAACAAATATCTAGCATATCCCTCCCTCTTTCCCGATTTCCTTTCTCCACAATCACTGGGGGGGGGGCAGAGGAGGAACATAAAATAAATTTCAATATTTATCAAGTCAATGGATATAACACAGACTACATGCTGGTTTTCTCTTTGAAAGTTTATTGTTATTAAAAAAAAAACAACCCTATACTTTTTACATTTTACATTCACCTCTCAGAACATTTAATGATACCAGTTAATGATGATATATAAAAAGCCCACCAGCTGCTTGAAATGGCTGCAAATTTTTACCATGTACTGGTATTAAAGTGGTTTGAACTCTTTGGAAAAATTGGTGTAACATTAAGTACCGAGATTTCAAATTCCCAGATTAGAAGATTTTTAAGTCAGGAGGAAATTTAGTAAAAATTCAAGACCTTAAAAGGAAATGTTAATAGAAAAACAAAAACAAAAATACTGTAAAAAATAGGATTTCCCCCCACCCCCAAGTTAGGTTAAGAAAAAAAAAAAAAATGTAACCAACCCCAACCCATCCCCAATATTTCTCTTAGAAAAGTCACCCAATCCTGAACACAGGGTCTCACACACAAATACAAGTAGCTTCATTTGCAGATCAGCCTCTGGGATCTTACACTGGCCCCAGTTCAAAGTTTAAAAAAAAATTAAGTTAGGTAGTTAGATATCCATAAATACTGGTATTCAAATGAATGAAAACATCCTAGCTTTGGTATGGCTACGAAAATCTGGAAATTGTTCAAGAGGACACTGGCTTTGGAAGAGGAGTCAGAGGGTGGGGAAGGCAACACAAACCCCCAAGCAGAGGTAAAATAAATATTGGGATACATCCACAGCAAACACAGTGTGTAATACTGAGGCAAGTGCCTCAAACAAAACACACATAGAGGTTCTTGATCAAAATAACACAAGTGCAGGTTCTTGACCAGATTCACACATATACGGGTTCTTCCTAAAAGCTGTCTAGACCAGCCTTTATCAAAGTATTATTTGCAAGAAACAGTTTGAATCTGGGAATGCAGGTGGTACCAGGAATTCAGTCTGGTTTTGCCCATCACAAAAGCACCTCCAACTCCTAACAAGGGGGCTCAAACACCCCTGATCACCACAGGGGCCTGTCCAAGGGGCTGAACTGCTCAGCTCATCTCTGCAGTGATGAAAAAACTCAACCTTCTGGGATTAAGAGTACAATTTACTACGCTGTGTCACAAGTCTACTTCCCACTTGCCCCCATTCCCACAGTCTTGATTACGGATTGTGAGGATATTGAGGAGCAGAAGGCAGTGATGTGGCTGAGGCCGGAGCATGACCTCATCACCCTAAAATTTATAGAAGAGTCCAACTTGCCCATACCCTGGTCTTCAGATGAATAGTTACTTCACAAAAGCACAAAGGTGCTACCAGAGAAGGCGAGAAAAAAAGGCAACTTGTTGCTTTGATGCTTAAATCCCCAGTAGTTATCAACACAAGCCTTTCTAAAAATAATAACAACAACAAACTTTGGTGTACTGCTAGGAAGCCAGTAAGACAATCATCCAAAAAACAACTTGGATGACCACACATGCTGTATCTAAATAAATTTCCATTGCAGGGCACTAGTAGAGAACAGACAGACAGCCACCTATCATGGGATGTTACACACACCACAGTGACAATTCAAGTGACAGAGGCCCTCTCTTGGAGCAAAGGCTATCAAGAAGAAATGAAAGATGAAGGCCCTGTTTACTGTGGACTTGGTTCACTCCAGTAATCATAATGGGGGCTGCGGGCAAAGGAGAAGCACAGAACATCCAGGCAACTCTAAATAAACAAGCATCATTTACCCTGTTCTCTAAAGGAGACTCCAACACCAGAAAAAAGAGAGAGAGGAAAAAACAACAAATGGGTTATAAATTAAAAACCAATCTGTACAAGTCTTTACTCTGAGTCAGTAAGGTTTGGTCTCTGTTGAAGCCAGGACTTATAGGAAGGTGATTCGCTTCTCATCATGTACCCCCCAACTTGCTTTGGGGTGTATACATTAAGAGACAACACGGAGAGAATCACCGGAGTCCGAGGGTATGGCATACAAATATTTCCTAGAACGTGTAAGGTCTACTGACTACCCACAGAAATGCTAACAGTTGCTCTAACCCCAAATTCTCTAAATATCCTAAGGTGGCAGCTACAATACAGAAAACTCCATCTGCCAGCGAATCATTTCTCTAGTGCTGGGAATGAGGGGCAGGAGGCAGGGAGAGTGGGGAAGCTGTTTCACCAGGACTCCTTCGGTTAGTGGCAGCCACAGCAGAGCTTTCCTTTGTCTTCAGCCTGGGCCAGACTCCTGGGAGGCTGGGGGCACTGACAACCAGGCTCCACGGGCTCAAGACAGTCCGTGTGCAGTAACAGCATCAGCGACAAGAGTGCGAGTGGAGTTACGAGTGAGAGTCTCTAGATCACTGACAACTGCCCTATCATTCTCCCTCAAATCATCCAAAACCATCCAAAATCCCCCCCACCTACAAGAGACAACCCAGGCAATGCACCCACGCCGCCAGGTACCACTTCATCTCCTTAGGAGCAAAGAACGGAAGTGAATTAGAAATAAAAACTTCTGAAATGACTATTTGTTCTGGTTCAGGCTAGATCAAATGTGCCTAAATCAAATACTCACATTAAGTAACATTTACACTGCAGTACCTTCAGTACTTGAGGAGCATGAGACGCCCCCTCCCCCAACCCCATTACTTCAGCACACGTAGCCACCCAGGCAAATTTTTCTGTCACTCAGCCAGTGGAATGGATGGCATACGCCAGATGTTACACAAGGCATTTATTTCTCAGAGAAAGCTGAGAGCCAGGAGAATTAATCTCCTTCTGCTAGGACCTCTGCCCCAAGCTTCTGGAGAAACAGTGAATTGGGCTCGACAAGGGAAAGAGCTACGTGATCCACTAATCAGATTCAAAACATGAAAATGCAATGCAAAGTATATCCCTTCCTGGTAGAAAGACCTAAAGACAAAAAAAAAAAAAAAAAAAAAAAAAAAATGTCCCTTTAAACTCAAAGGAGGCTTAAAAAAAAAAAGGTAAAGTATAAGCAAAAAAACAAAGAAATGAGTAAATCGAACTCGCAACACTCCCAAAAATAAAAGTTCGTGGTGACTGCCAGCTGGAAGAGGTCGAGGCAGGAAGGAGTAATGCAAACACTGGAGTGGCTGCCACCAAAAGCGCCTTGCAGAATCCACAACAGCTCTCCCCGTTTTCCAAGGCCAAGGAGCAATTCCCGAGTTAAAAACTTTCTATTTGGAAGAAAACAAAACCAAAAACCACTCCAGAAAAACGGTCAAGGGAAGAAGAACACTGTAGAAAGTCAAGCCGCTGACCTCCGGCGGATCACAAAGAGCCCGCGCTGAAGCTGGCCCAAGTAGATCCTCATCTTGGTGCTGTCACTGGTCTTCCTCACCCAGATCTGCAGGGGAGAAGGAGAGGGAACAAGATGAGAGGGTCCAAGAGTGAATTCTGAGGAGTGAATCTTCCAGAGCATCAAAATATCTGCACGAGTGAGGTGTGGGCGGAAAACTGTCAACCTCTTCCCAGCAGGCCATGGCCCCCCTCCAGGAAACCTCTAGCACAGAGAGCAAGCATCAACCTAGGACTTCCTTTCTCCTTTTTTCTCCCTCGCTCACACCTCTCATTAAGAAAATGTAAAGCACAGTGATCTCAGGTTCTATTTTTGCCTTGATCTTAAGGACTTTTTTTTGATTTGGTTTGATTACAGCATTATCAACATTCAAAATACATATATTCATGAATAAAAACTTTCAATCAAATTTGGAAATATTTTCCTTGCCCCAAGGGACTTCTATATTACAGTTTTTCACTCCTCTGGGTTCCTGGCAATCAAGGCTACCAGTCATGGCAGAAAAACTAAAAAATAACAAGGAAAAAAAGAAAAACCCCATGAGTTGAGTTAAGGCCCAATTAGGATCATCAGAAGGCTAAATTAGCTTAAGACAGCCCATCCCTCCTAACCATATCCTTTTCCCACAGATAGTATCAGAGGTCTGACATTTCACAGGGCAGATGCATTCTTGCACAAAATGGAAAATGAACTCTTGGCAGCAGGGTGACCACCAGAGCAGATAAGGGCACTGTCATCCCTGTGGCCAGGACTGGGAAGAAAGCCACCTCCTCAGTCACCTGATACACCTGAGCTTTTTCATCTTCAGAAGAACCCTATAAAAGTAAGATCCTCACCCCATTTTATAGAAAAGGAAGGGCAGGTCACACCCATCCAGTGTGAATCCTGGTGTCTGCTCTCAAAACCCCTTGCTTTCTCTTGTCTACTAAACCAGCTGACTCTTCTTACCACCTGTTCCTCATCCCTTTGGTTAAAATGCCATCAGATGAGGCCAAAAGCTGGATTAAGTTCCACGTCTCGCCCACATATGCAAGTACAAGTCCCCAGAACAAACTATCTTCTCCCTCCCCCATTCAGCTCTCAGGTTTTAAGCGTGTGTCCTCAGTCTCATTTCAATTCCTTTGATGTGATTATTTGGCAAGAGACTTTAAAGTCAAATACACCGGTTTGAAAATAAAGTTAAAGGCCTCACAGAAAGCTGAGCCTCTAAGGACCTTGCAGAAGCACTTTACATCAAAAAATGACCCCACAAAGGGCTGATGTGTGTTTGTGGGGGCTCACCACCAAGCACAGACCCACCCAACAAATGTGCCTGGAGTCAAGTTATGCCAAGGCCAACTAGCTCCAGGGTCACTTAGGAAGTGACCTGAATAATCAGCCAGAATACTTCCGAGAAGTGAGAAATGTTTCCCTCTGTTGCAAGCCTCTGATGCACTGAGGCTTCCTCCCTCCAGGTGACAGGGCTCAGTGTCATCATTTTCTTGTCAGACCTCGTTGGCACTCTATTATGTCAAAGGATGACAATCTTCAACAGAGAGAGAAAAAAAATGTAACTTGCATTTTCTCTTTTCCTGAAAAATCTTGAGGTGTCATGGGGAGGATGAGACACTGGTTCTGATGTTAGGCATGGGTCCTAGGAGGGCCACACAGCTGGGCACAAGGACTCTGCTGTGAAGTCACAACACCTCTTGCTGACAAACAGCAGGTCTCTCCATCAGATCCCATGTTCTGACTTGGGTGACTCACAGACACCCCACCCCCTGCCCCCAAGCCCAGAGAGAAAAGATGTTCATTCATCTGGGAGGCTCTCCCTAACTTCTAAGGAAACAATCATTTTGCAAACTAGTCACATTTGAGGGCATTTTCAATTCCGGAAGCTAGGAGAATGGAAGAAGCTTAAGTTATTTCATAATCCAGTTTCATTAGATTTCCTGTGCACTGACACGAATAAGTTACAGAGGGTAGGCACATAAAAATCAATTTATTTGCAGACATTTTGTGGACTGATAAAAGATCAAGCCAATTGAGCTATTAAAGTTTTAAAAACTTTTAAAAAACTACTAACAATACAAGTTACCCATTGCTGACATCCCCCTAATGAAGGGCCAGAGAACTCACTCGCCAGTCATCCCATCCTTGAGCATAACCCTCTGAACTGACTTAGAACCAGTCTCTAGCCTACAGGAGAGACTCAAGGAAACCAATACCAGGGGGGCAAGAGCCTGGCAGCTCACCGTTGAGAGGCACAACAGGACGTGTCAGATCATAAAGACAGCAGGCAAGGAGGAGGGTGTAGCTCAGATCAGGCCAACATCCATTTACTGAGCACTTCCTATGTGCCAGACCCTGTGCCAGGTTAAAATCTCAAAGCATAAAACAAATCTCTTAATAGACATGAAAGCTCTAGAGAAAGAACATAGATGGAGTACGCTCCACAAGCAAGTTCCATTGTTGGTACACAGTTACCTTACAAAGCAGCAGGACTTGAACACACAGAGATCACACAGACTCGCCTTCTATTCTTTCCTGTAGTCTAAGTGGCTCCCAACTCAATTACTGTATGTGGAGCTCACCAGTACCATTAGGAATATACAAATCCACGTTATGTTGGTAATCAAGCAAAGTAAGGGATTTTCAGGGATCTTTTTATCTACATGCAATTTCTGCCAGGAAGTGCTTACTTAGATCCTAACCCACATATAACACACAATTCCCGTACTTCTGTGGTGGCACCTGCACTGCAGGTTGGTCACACTGTGCTCTCCTGAGGAGGGAGGGAGTTCAGTCCCTACCTCATTTGCTCCAACAGAGCTGATCACACAGCTCAGTTTCTGGTTGTCCTTTGACTCTAAATAGATGGCCTGGCTCTTGTGGTACCTGTCAAAAACAAGAAACAGTTTATTTATATTTTTAGCCATTTTATCAAGGTAAGACTGACATGTAAAAAAAAAAAAAAAAAAAAAAAGCCATACGGATTTACTGTTTATAACTCAACGAGTCTGGGAATAAGTATACACACCCATGAAATCATCACTACCACGAACATATCCAACTGCTCCCAAAGTCTTCTCCTTCCCATTTCATCATAATATATATATATATATTTGGTAAAAAGAACACTTCACATAAGGGCTATACTTTTAACAAATTTTAAGTCAGTAATACAGTACTGTTGAAGGCAGAAATTTTAAAAAAGAAAGAAAAACACCCAAAATATAATTAAAAGAATCTCGGGGCAGCTGGGTGGCTCAGTTGGTTAAGCATCTGCCTTTGACTCAGGTCATGCTCCTGGAGTCTGGAATTGAGTCCTGCATGGCTCTGCACTCAGCAGGGAGTCTGCTTCTCCCTCTCCCTCTCTCAAATAAAATCTTTTTTAAAAAAAGATAAATAAAACAAGAGTCTTAGTTTACATTTGAGGAAAATTCTGGATTTCAGGTTTAATTTGAAGGCCTCCATCCTTCGATTAGATCACATGGCCTCCTAATCTTCTACTAAATCTAAAACATATTCCTTGGTCCTTCTGCAGAGGGGAAAAAGGAAGTGAAGGAAAGTCTGGAAAGCTAACTTATATTTACTCTCTACTTGGGACTATATACCCAATTTATTCAAAAAGTATATTATAATTTTTCAAATAAAACCTGTTGCTGCTTTCCACCTATTCCCAAAACACTAAAGACAGCTGGATGGACAAAATAAATAGAAGGGTCTGAACAACTGATCTATTATTTATTTTCAATGCATCCAAATAGGTCATCCACAAGAAGGTAGGCCAAATTCAACTCTTACTATGGTCACTCATTCAACAAATGCTCATTCATCACTTATTGTGTACCATACCACTGAGTATGTTGGAGGTTGGTGGTGGATAGTGAACAGGTCCCTGCTATCACACAGCTTCAAATCCAGTAGCTGTGAAGAATACGGAGTAATCACACCTGGTAAGTACTAACCAGGCGAAGTTCTGAGTGTCAGGGTGTATGTACCACAGGGATCTGATTTGGCCCGGGTAGTCAGGAGAGCTGCCTTGCATGGAGCAGACCAGACAGACACTCCATTTCAGCTCTGGTAGCTATCCCTCTTGGCCTGTAGCAAAGGATCACCTTCAACTTCTACAAGCTCATGGATAAGGCCAAGGATGAAAGTGAGGAAGCCAGGGCCAAAGCCCAAATGAGACAGCAGCTGCCACAGGATGAAGGAGCAGCTGCTGGATTGCAAAAGTTGGAAATATCAGCTGAGCTATGGCTGGCAGCCCTGGCCGGGGCCAACCCTAGTCAGTCAAGAACATAACCTCTGGTTAATTCTGGCTGCACAGATCTGGCTCAACAGACCCACTAACTCATGTAAATTCTACCAAAATGCATCTCCCAGGAAAGCACGGCATTTTATCATTATTTCTGTGGGGGGGAAAAAGACACACTGTTTTGCTGGTTTAATGAAATAATCTATTGCTGGGATATCACGGTAAGAGATATACTTCACTCCCAAAATGAGCTTTTTCCAATCTAGGTTCTAAGTACTCTTCAACTTGTTACTTGGGAGCTGAAAACTCAGGTTTCCAACTCAATTTACTTCCTGAAAACACTGTTAAAAGAAATCGAATCATAAATACAATTAGAACAGCAAGATTGGTTTAGACTCAGCTTTAAAGTTGCTTTTGGCCAGAGATCAGTTGGTAAACTGGGTCAGGGGACCTTCATTATGCTAAATATGTAATATCCACAAGGCCTGAAGTATACAGTGCGTGAGACAAGGCTGAATTAGTTCACAGCATGACTCAAAACCTCCAGTTTCCCTCCTCCATCTAAGCCAACTTTCCTATGTAAATAGTAACATCTCGAGTGATGGTTAAAATAAAAATACAGAGCGGGAGAGCATTCACAGTTATTCTATGGGGATTGTGAGTTATTAAAGAAATAAACACAAAACAACACGCACCTGGCCTCAAGTCATTCTGATACTATTTTCTAAATACTTTAATAAAGAAAGGTCACAGTGAAGTGAAGGAGTATGTTACTAGTGTGGAAACATGCTCAATATACTGCTATGTAGAGGGGGAGAGGAATCTATGTCCATTACCTTCCTGTGTTTATTTAAAAAAAAGAAAAGAAAAGAAAAGAAAAATGCATGTCACCTGTGTATCATACATACAAAAAGCTGGGTAAAGTTATATAGTTAAGATGCATAATAAAATGTATATTACAACTTTATAGAAATAAAAAGTGTACATTAAGAATGGTGTTCCTTTTATTCCATGGCTTTCTTTTTAGTGAAATAAACAGATACTACTCATATTAAAAATTAAATAAGTCATGGTTCTAGAAAATACCTAAATAACAAAGACGGGTAAAAACAAAACTTGATGATACAATTAACATCTTAATGTCTGTTAAGGACAACAGCTAACTCTGGGAGGCTAGTCAAACAATTCTCATGAGATGTGCTTCATTTTCCTTCAGATGTGTATAGAACCCAAACCCCAATACCTGTGACTGGCTTTTATATGAATACCGGAAGTAAACAATGAGATCCGATCTATTACCCTCCCACTACCCCCCCTCCCCCAGAAGAAGTGGTCTGGGACTTGAGTATCTGGCCACCTCCCAAATCTGCCTGCTTTGGGGTCACCAAATGGTGGTAACTTGAATGTCCACCATTGGTCACCATCTGCTCCACAGCAGAGCTGTGGAGTTCCCAAAGCAACCCACTTCCAAGACTTCCAAGCCAACAGATTACCAGATCTTTCTGAACCAGAGTCTCACACTATACAAGTCTTGGAGAACCATTATCCCTAGATATCAAATCTATTCAATTATCTGAATTCCCTAGAAGAAAAAAACCTTTAGCAATTAGCATTCATATTTTCAAGATGAAACTAAAAATTATATGACAACCTTACCATACAAATTTACTTTTTAATTTCTAAAGACTAATAAAAGAGAGGGAAAGAATTCAAAATAAATAGACATAAAAACTGTTAAAAAGCAGCAACAATGGAGCTAATTAATAAAAATGTACATTACCACTTTTTTGCCAATTAACCCATTTTACAAGCTGCAACTCATCTGAGATGAAAAAAAATATTTTCAATAGCCTAAGAGAACAAGCCCCAAAAGTCAAATCGATTTTATTGCTTTATTACTAATGGAAATCCTGACCTGGGAATCCCAACAAATGAGCTCTTAGAGCTTTGCTTCTACTATTAAATCCAATGAACTAGAATCAACACTACTATTATAGAAGAAAGCAATTTCTCCAAAAGGTGGGTCAAAAAGGAGGGGGGTAGAATTAATTTAATTTTATATCCTACTGGGAATCCTGATATTAACGTTTCATTTCCCAAAAAAACTGAATACTATGTTACAGCTCTGGAACCTGAGTCCCAATGCCAGTTGTAAATATTCACCGCCTTAATAGTCTTTGTCAGTTGACGGCTGGAGGAAGCAGGGGACTTCACTCCTGATTCACATTAGCAGACCCACATTTAAAGTGAGAAATAAACCAGTCCACCAGCACCATCAGTTAGTTATTTTAAAATATCAGCTACTTTCATGGTACTTTCTAAGAAGGGTCATCAGTCCAAATCAAAATGTGAGGAAAACTTACAGCAGGACATAAAATGCCTTAAAAGCACTACCAGAACAAGGCAAAGTGAAGATGCTTATCTTTCAAAATGAAATGTAGCTTGATAAGTGTTCATGCCAAGATGGGAAGCCTGAATCATACTCAGTTTGCTGAAGTCATTTAAAACTCAATGAAACATGTTTTGCCAGAAATAACATTGCACCAAAATACTCCATACCCCTGGAACGAGCATAAATCGGTTCACTTGCCTGTTTAGACACAGGCCATGACTAGTGAAAAAAGAGGAAGAATGAAAGCCTCCCAACTGAAAGGGCACAAAGGCCAAATATCAGGTTCAGCCTGGTGAGAGATAAGGCCAGCTATGCACTAGTCAGTGTTCACCAGGACCCCCATGAACACCTTCCAAATGTAGCAGGGAAAGGAGACCCAGCTTCCCACAAATATGTCATCAACTCTGACTGCCAAAGCCAAAAGGAAAAACACAGAACACAGATGAAAAATCAAGAGTCTCCATATTTAACAATATTAGCAACTTTAAATTCACTGAAAAAGGAAAACGCTCCGAGAGACCTTCTTTTAAAAATTTCAAAAAAAAAAAAAAAATTCTGCAGCCCCTATGAGACAGACAGTGAAATTCATTCAAAATGCTTAGGAGGTCTAGCACAACAAATGCAACCACTCTGTTTATGTTATGAAACATCAGGCACCATGTATCCCCTCTTTAGAAAAACAAGAATTTTACCTTACTGCATTTTCACCCTCAAGTCTCATAAAGTCTGAAAATTAAGCCTTAGAAAGATCTGAAGCAACGCAATTACAAAATGAACATCATTTGAAATATCACATAGCTTTAAGACTCATAGATCCGTAAAAATGTTAGTGATAAATCTCATCATTTTTGAAGACGGCTGTTATGTGCGGGCTTGATCTTTAAAGGTTATTTGGTTTTCATTATTAGAAACATTTTTCATCTTACTTTGCCCCTCAGTGTGATGAGCTGTTAGGGCCTGCCACCCAGTGGCGATATGTTCTGATAAGCAATTTTAGGATACACTAACTGCCCTCTTTGAAGAAAACCAAATAGAGGGGCAGAAGTCACTCAGATCAGGCTCCCAGACAGAGGCGGCCTTCAGCATTTACTGGGTAAAAAATTCACTGTAACCTAATATTTTGGGAGATAGATTTAGTTCAGGCATGACTAGAGGACTAGATTTCTAAGTACTTCTGCCAACTTCAGAAGTGTATTATTTTAAGGTAATCAACTAACAATCTTGGGGTTTTTCTTCTTTAACAAAGCTCAAACAACTCAAAATAATCATTACTCTAAGTTTAGAACTTTGGGTTAACATACTGAAACTCAAAAGATCATTATAAATGATAGCCGTCATAAATGATCATTACAGAGCATAAAGTAACACCAGATAAACATTTTCCAAACAAACAAGTGGAAATTCAGAATGCAAATATGTGTCTACCATGACTTAAACTGAGTATATTTGCATATGGACAATGAATAAAGGGATATATCAGAATTAAAGAGCTGTGACAAGGTAGTAAGACCTGGGGTGGCTTAACACCTAGCAGAATCCCTAGCTACAGAGCAGATAGTAATGTTTGTTGAATAAGTGAATGAGTTTGTAAACCCTCTCATATTGCTTTACAATTTCCTCCTGACCACACTGGTGGTCTCAAGCTTTTAAACTGTCTTTATTCACAAGTATTTCTGGCATATTAAAAAAAGTATTGTAACATACCTTATACTCACGTGTAGCTATGAAATAATAATACACAAAAAGCAGTTAAAAAAAAAACTATTTTTAACATAAACTGGTAACATTTTAGGATTTAATTCCCCCAAGTATGTTTCTCATAACACTCCTATAATAGGATGATGCATACAAAAAGGGTAACCTGGATCAAATCAGTAATACCTGTTAACATCTCAGAAATTCACGGCGCGCAAGTGTATCAGAGAACCCAAAGAGCACCTACAGTGAAGAAACGCATTTAATTTAATTAACATGGTCATCCCCCAGACTCACATGACCACAAAATCCTTTTTTCCACAGAACAGCTATTAATTTTAGTGCACAAGGGCAGAGTTAAGAAAAGGCAGAGAGGGACATAAACCCTGACCTCCGTCTACAGGGCACCACCAAAGAATGGATGCCAGCAAATTCTAGTCTGATGCCAGTGGCACAGAGAAAAAGGACAGCTCCCATCAGAACACATTTTTGGGAAGCACTGCCTTCAGAGATCAAATGAGCAGTATCAATCAAATGACTCCTGAAAAAAATAAAAAAAATTTTTTTAAAGTAAGCTCTATACCCAACATGGGGCTCAAACTCATGACTCCGAGATCAACAGTCACTTGCTCCACTGCCTAAGCCAGCCAGCCTCCCCAGTCCTGATGTACTTTTAAATGTTATTCTGCTTCAGTACTACATAAGCTATGCGGCAGCCATGCTCAGAAACAATGAGAACAAGCCCCAGCCCTCTTTCCAAGGGGTTCTTTTGAGACTCTTAACGAATAATCTTGTGTTTATCATAACATACCATCTTTTATCATAGTACAGCTTCCCATCTTCTATCCGAGCTTCAAATCTCTGGGCTGGAGACTCTGCCGGTGTAGCAGGCAAGTGTTCAGGAGAGGATGGGGATGCTGGAGGAACCAAAGATATTTCAATGACTAAGCATGTAACAAGCATGTGGTCCAACTGCTAACATGCTTTAACTGTAATGCCATTAAAAAGTGGTAATAATCAGGATTGCTAAGTCCTCAGGGGTATAAAAATGAGAATTCAACAAAATTCTTGTATATTATACCTAACTTGCTCCTCAAAGCAACCCTGTGAGGTAGGCAAGGCAAAGATTAACCTCACTGCACAGAGAAGAAATTGGGGATGCAGGCAGGCTGTGATTTACCCAAGTGTCCATCAGAAGCCCAAAGAGGCAGCAATTAGGAATATCTCTTTAAAATTTTAAAACACCTGGGTGGCTCAGCAGTTCAGCATCTGCCTTCGGCCCAGGGTATGATCCTGGGGTCTAGGATCAAGTCCCACTTCAGGGTCCCTGCATGCAGCCTGCTTCTCCCTCTGCCTGTGTCTCTGCCTCTCTCTCTCTCTCTGGCTTTCATGAATAAATAAGTAAAATTAAAAAAATAAAATAAAATAAAATAAAATAAAAAATATAAAATATAAAAAAAATAAAATAAAATAAAATAAATACAATAAAATACAATAAAAATTTAAAACCAAAGTCATTTCTAGATCTATTTATTACTAGACAGAGCAGGCTTGTAGTTATGAGCTAATACAGTGTCAAAGGATCTAAATTCACAGTCACGTAATCCCCTCCCCATCATGCCTTCAGAAACACAGAACCTCTCTGTGGACCACAGTGGCTCTCAGAAGCAAACTGCTTAGAGAAGAAAAAAAAAAAAAATCTTGTTTCCTTCCACAAGACTTGGTGAGTGGATAGACATGTGAGTAATCATGGTGCTTAAACCATAACAATGCCTTGCCTCCAGAATTCTATTTTGCAGCCTAGCACTTGAGTGCCACTCTGGAAGGAACCACCTCGAACACTGGGCTGGCCCCTTCTGTAAGCTGGGACTGTCAGTCCCTCAGCAGACTCAGGACATGAAAAGCCACTGAACAGCAGTGCTTAGCACTCAAGTCCACAAAGCAAGTAATACTGAAAAATCCTTCAGGTTTCATTTCCACAAACGGGGGTATACTTAAATCTTATGCCTGATGCCTACACAGAAGGAAACTTTTACCAAAACGGGGAGGGGGGGCACATAAGGTTCCCTCCAGTTTTCACAATGACTACTCTGAGGCAAACAATGAACATTTTATTTTTGAAAACTGCAACAATTCCCTGTCAGGTATAAGCATGCTTCCCCCACAACATGATAAAAGAGACTGCACAAATGCCAGCAACACTGTGCACTTACCTGGTCTCTTGGGTGACTTAAGCTGTAGGAAAAACAACAAGAAATCTTAGAGCAGATCATTTCAGATGCAACGAAAGGTATCAATAGGTATCAAAACGATTTAACAAGTAACACGTGAATGACAGCGCAGAGACCTATCATTCAAACCTAAGCTGTCAAATAAATCAGAAAATCAGACTGTACCTTATTCAATGTTCTCAGATCCTCCATGATCTGTTCATCTGTTAACAAATAGTTTAGCTGGGGTGTTGAGAGTTAAAGGAATGTGTCCAAGAAGCATGGGTTTTGAGCAAGCAGAAATCAACAGCACAGTACCAGGATTTACGGAGTGACTCTGCCAGACGCTGCTTCTACAACCTTTTGCCCCTCACAAGTTGCTGGTTCTACTCGATGTTGTAGTGCCCAGGTACGTAAAAGAACTCACAAATTTCTTTCAAAGGCCTCTAAGTTGTTTATAACTCCAAGAATGAGAGCACAGGACACAATACAAGGAGAACTTCCTCCTTGATTTATGAAGTGCTTTTGTTTCAAAGATCTGAAGACTTGCACATATGTGTGCAAGCCACACAAATGTGGTCTTAGTCTTCCTCCAATAACTTAAACCCTCAGTTGTGAAGACAAAGGAATCTGAAGTTAAGCCCTTTCTCGGCGGCAGACAACTGAATCATTTTATATAAATGTCCTCTCCTCAAGAGAACAGAAACAGACCTTTGCCGTGTGTGCCCTCTTCCCACTCCTCTGTTTTTATGATTAAAGGGCTTTTTTATGTGACTGAAATCTCATTTAACATAACAACAACTTGAGTTCTACTGTTTTCAGGATATAGATAATAGAGGTACAAAACCTTTGACCTCATTTTACAGGTAGAAAAATTAAAGCATGTGAAATCTGAGGTCGCCCTTGAATCTCCAGATGTTAAAACCAGGTTGAATTTTCAACACAAAGTACCTTTCCAAATAACTGCTCTCTACAAATTCCTTCCACTAGAAATAGCAACAATCAGGGAATTGATAATAAAATGGCCATTCCCAGGTGCTTGGGTGGCTCAGGGGGTTAAGAGCCTGACTCTTGGCTCAGGCTCAGGTCTGATCTCAGATCTCTGAGTCATGAGTTCGAGCCCCACACTGGGCTCTGTGCTTAGCATGGGGCCTACTTGGGATTCTCTCTCCCTTACTCTCTTTCCCTCCTGTGTGTGCACACCCTAATAAATAAATCTTTGAAAGAAAAAAAGGCTATTCCCTAGCCCAGGGATAAATACACATGCTTGCCAATCACATTCAATTTCTGTAGGACAATGGCCATGTAGATTCTAGCAAACAGATAAGCAAAGGATTCAATAATCTCAAGAAAAAAAACGATTAAAGTTTGATACAAATGGATATCAGGAGCAGGTTTTCTCCTCTTGTCTGGGATGGGGACAGGATCATTTGGTCGCCTCCGCAACTTTCTGGTCATGATGGGTTTCACTTCCATAGAATCTGTGGCAAGAATTGAATGGGTAAATCTATCCAACTTCCACTTGAAGTCAGTAAGAATCACTGTGCTATAAGAACATCTGCCCCACAGCCACCCAATCAGAACTATTTTACTGGGGACATTTGGTTCACACATGGCCCAAGCCAGACACCTGTATCAAACTTGAGAAAGAGTGCTGTGTTAGAAGTCTCAGACTAGCTGGCCTCAGCACACGCCCCTCTCAAAAATGTAGTCCAGCCATGCAGTCTTACTTGGGGAAACATCTCTCCAGCATCCCAAAAACTAGGATTTTTCTCCTCTTTCCTCAAATTAAGAAGCCACAGAGTGGTAGGCTCCTGGGATCAGAAATCCTTGGATCACCTAGGTCAACTAATTCCTGCTGTTCCCACCGAGGGAGGAAGGAGAGCTGAAGTGTGCTTGTGCACAAGACTCCATGAGAGGCCATGGCCTCAGTGCCACCATCTTTATAGTACATGTTCATTTACAAACTGGGCCACTATTTAATTTCAAAACCTCTTACAGCTATTTGACTATCAAGAATGATCTAATGAAGGCTTATAATAAAAGCTCTTGACTTCTCTCTGCAGTCAGACTTTGTTGCTGACTCTTTCCCTTGCCTTAAAATCTCTCCTCCCCTACCCACAGATCTCTACTCTCCTGATCTGCCTCCTTGGCTCCTATCTGCTGGTGACCACTGGAGTCCAGTCAGTTCTCAGCCTGTGTCCCAGTGAGCCTCCATCGCCAATGCCAGCTCCCTCAACCTTGTGAATGGCAACCTATGCCCACCGACACCATCCACTCTCATCCCCTTGTCCCATCCTCATTGCCCTCAGAGCAATCTTCCAAAGACACCGATCAGGTCATTTTACACATCCCCCTTCTTATTCAATACTTGCATGGCTCACCACGCTCTACCAAAAAAAGGCCAAGTCTCTTTCTGGTCTTGCTTTTTTCATTTACACACACCATGTGAGAACTTCTGGCTAAATCTCTTACCCAAGGGCACATGCCTTACCACACCCTAAAGCCTTTACACACTCTCCCCTGTGCCTGGTCTTCTCTTTTCTGTCCAGGATACTCCTATCCAACATCCCTTAAGAACCAGCTCAAGGCTCCCCGTTTCATGATAGCTTCCAGAGTCACACATCTTCTAAGTAACCAGAGCAAACCTCTGTACCAAGCACCAAACTGTAGGGGACATTTTCCCCAGAGACACCTGAATTCCGATCCAGCACCTAGCAATAGTTCGGGCATGCAGTAGGCACTTCACAGAAGAGTTTCCTGCAGAATGACTAGATGAGGTCAACCTGGTAAGATCATCCATTCATGACCATGCAAACTTATCAGCAGAGCAGACAGAACAGCCTTTCAGAATTCTAGTGTAGCCCTTCCACCACAGCAATGCACAGGATCTGCAAGTATATAATATGTAGAAAAATACTTCAAAAAATACTTCTGCGTGTTGCTCTTAAGGAGGAAAATGAGAAAAACTGATTTCTCCCCCAAATATGGAGGGAAAACAATGAGAGCCACAGACCTAATGAGTGTGTGTAAAGATGTGCATGAGAGTGGGGGCAGGAAGGAGGAGGACAAACATACTCGCCCCTAAGAAAAAGTGAGGAGAGAAATTGTCCTCTCTACGAGAACTCTCTACCTTCTCCTGAGCTGGCAATCCTTCTCCAGTTACTTACTGGCCAGTGGGTGTAAATCCCTGCTGCAGCTATGTGACTCAAGGTGCACTATGTAAACACTGTCTCAACTTTCTTCATCTATAAAATGGAATCATCAGTAATATTTCCCCCACAGGATGCTGTGAGGGTTATAGGAAAAGATACCAGTAAGGCCCTAAACACAGTGCATGGCACAGCAATGTTCAATCGATACTAGTTTTTGTTATTATTGTATCTGCATCCAGAAAAACACTATACAAAATCTTTAAAAAAAAAAAAAAAAAAAAGAAAAGTCAAGATGCAAAGAGCTGAATGAAATTACTTGAAGACAACTGATGTCAGCTGCAACGCTTTGCAACATTCACGCCTTATTAGGAAAATAAGGTGTAAAGGGAGCTTACCCAACCCAAAGCCACTAGAGAAAAAGCACCTAGTACATGAACAGCATGGAATGTTCTGTCCACCAAAGACAATGGCCCAGTGTACCCTGCCCTCTGGGCTGCCGAGTCTTGGAGGTGGGGAGGGTAGGCAAAACCGATGGAAGTAAGCCAAGTAAAGGCATAGCTGAGAGAATACAGGAATAACCCAGTCCAATCATGGCCAATAAGCTCAGAAAGTTGTAACTGCATCACTCACATATCAGAAAACATAATCAAATTCTTCTTATGGAATAATGAAAATCAATCCATTTAATTAGCCTAGCCACCACAATAACCTAATCAGTTGTCATCCAAAAGACGACTTCAGAAGGAAGGTGCTCTGAAAACACCTCTGAAATATACTGGCCTGTCCCCACCACCATCTAGGAAAGAGGGAGTGGGGGAGCAGATACTGCCAGTGGTCCAGGCGAAAGATGGGATTCACAGGAAGACCAACATATAAGTATCACAGCCCCAAAACTACACAGCAGATTACCTACTCCACCCTCTTCGCTCCAGACTGCCTGAGATAGATTTTTCACGGAGGGAAGGGACAGCTGACTACCTGGAAGTTCTATTTCTCAAGAAAAGCAAGAGGCTGGCATTCTGAGTCTATGACATCAGGATCCTTGGAGTTTTGCCAGCAAGAGTCCCAAGGAGTTCACTCTGAATCCACCACAAAAATCAAACCTCTGGAAGTGACACTCAGACCCTGGAGGGTGGCCCCCCTGGAGATAGCAGTTGAGCAGAATATCAGTCTTCCTCGCAGACAAGCCCAACACAACTGGCTTAAATCAGAAAGCCTCCCAGAAAACCTAGGGCCCTTCATGATTTTGTTCTCTTGGGGATACTCTCTGTGATCTTACTGAACACCACACACACCAGAGATGGGGGGGGGGTGCCGGTGTGCGGGGCAGACAAGAGAGAGAGACACTGAGCAAGTGCTCCCCACAAACCACCTTGTCTATGTGATATTTAATACCGCAAATCCTCCTGCTCTGTTTACCAGCAAGGACAGAAGGAATGGTCACACCCGAGAGAGGCACACTGGGCATCCTGGCTAAGAAATGGGAACGCAGGCTGAATCAGTGCTGGGCAGAGCCATTACAGCACCATCCCTAGGGAGATATATTCCCGGTAACATTAATTACCTGCAATTACTATACAATTAGCACTTCCCTGCTGGCCTTGGGTTCCACACTTCTCTGAGCCTTGTCTTTCACTCCAACAGCTCACCTATCTATAGCTCACGTGTGCAGTAAAAGCTTGATGTTATTAAAACAAACCCATGCTGGTTCAGCTACTGAAAAATAACAGTTGCAGTGATTCAAAGCAGCAGCCTTAAGGAAAAGAATGTAGGGGCACTTGGGTGGCTCAATCAGTTGAGCATCTGACTCTTAGTTTCAGCTTAGGTCATGATCTATGGGTTGTGAGATCAGAGCCCTGCACTCTGGCTCTGCACTCAGCAGGGAGTCTGAGTTTCTTTCCCTCTGCTCCCCCCTCTCCTCTCCTCTCCTTCCCCCACCACACTGGCTCATGCTCTCTCATAAATACAAAATTAAAAACAAATCAAAACAAAAGCCACTGTGGAGTAACCACTGTAGCAGATCGTCAATTACCCTCAAACCAGGAGCAGTGCAACATGGCATGGGCCTAGAGGCCCAGAGCAAAACCCAGCACATCCAGGCCCCTCTCTAAGAGGTTGGCAGACTCATCAGCATCACAAATGGACGCTGTGCCAGTGGGAAGTGAGAGAAGAATCAAGGTTAGGTGTTTAGTGACCAACCAGGTTAAGAAGGAAGGGCCCAATCTCCCTCAGGCCAAAGCTGTCCAGAGAACAGGAATGGTGTTAAGAGAGTGAACCAGTCAAGCCTTCTCACGTCTGCACCTTGAGACACCTAGATTCCACAATGGCAGCACCAGCAAAGAGTATCTTGGTGACAAGCCTGCTCTGCCCAAAATCCAGTCATCTCTTCCATTCTCCCCGCCTAGATATGTGTGGGGCTTCTTCTCACCTGGACTTCCAAGGTCCCCTCTCTCTGGCATCTGTTCCTCATTGTGTGAAACTGTGCCTGCATCAGTACGACCAGAGAGACCTCTACAAGGTTTTACAATCAGTAAAAACAAGCCTGAGAGATCTTCACCTTCATTAGAAGCATGCTTTCTGGACACTGCCTTATGCTGGGCAACAAGCTATGTCAGCCTTGTAACTATCAGAACACAGGCTCCTTGAGGACACAGACCTCACCTATTAGCCTCATTTTATGAATCACTCAGCACCACATGAAGCCACAATACTTCCGTGGTAGAAAGTCAGTATACTGTGGTGGTTAAAGACCAATTCTGGGGATCCCTGGGTGGCGCAGCGGTTTAGCACCTGCCTTTGGCCCAGGGTGCGATCCTGGAGACCCGGGATCGAATCCCACATCGGGCTCCCAGTGCATAGAGCCTGCTTCTCCCTCTGCCTATGTCTCTGCCTCTCTCTCTTTCTCTGTGACTATCATAAATAAATAAAAATTAAAAAAAAAAAAAAAGACCAATTCTGGCTTAAGCCCTCTCACATTGGGGCACTTTGAGCCAACACTGTTCCTCTGAGGTTGCTCTGTCAAGTCAAGTCAAGTCAAAGGGAGTGGCAGGAACCGAGGGATATTACAACTTTCCAAAACCTATGTGATTATTACTAACTGCACCAGCTGCTCTTGGAAGCATCTCACCCGATCTGCACACACTAAACCTCCGAGGTAGATCTGACCATCGCCTTCCTAAATGAGAAAACTCCACAACAAAAGCAAGCTCAGGACAGGCTGGGATTCATCCACATGTCAGCCTAATGATAATGAGGCAGTTCTAACATTTTTATGTAACACCTGGCTCAATGTAAGTACTTTTAGTGTTATGTTTTGATATTATAATTTTGATTTTAATATTATAAATACTCATAGCTCTAGCCAGAAATCCAGTTATCTTCTAAAGGAAACTCACAGGCTAAATGAAGTCATGAGTAGCTTCCACAGGGGCCAGAGGGTTGAAGGATGCCCCAGTGAGGCAAAAATTTACAAAGGAAAATGATGTAGTGGTTGCTGGGCTGGTGAGAGAAAGAAGAAAAGGCAACCATCCTCAAGACAGGAAGAGGATAACTTGACAAAAAATAATAAGATTCCCCACACTTGAAAAATCACTGAGTTCTCACTGATTATTTGGGTTACTTATAACCTCCGCCTGAATTGCAGAGAAAACTCACACTCAAGTAATTCCACCTACACCCTGACTACTCAAAGCATGGTCCAGCCAACAGCATCAGCAGCCCCTGGGATGTGGTTAGAAATGCAGGATTATAGGCTCCATCCCAGGCCGGCTGAAGCAGCAACTGCACGTCATCAAGACCCCCAGCTGACTCATGCACACACCCAAGCGGGGGGAGCACGGACAATTTATCCCAGTCTCCTCACCGACAGTACACCTTTCTACCAGCACAACCCGTTGTCCTTAAGTTCTTCTCAAGCAGTGTGCACAGTGAGAGAACCTCCCACTAATTCCCACAGAGTCTGCAAATGCTTTTGGTCCTGTCTGGACAAAGCAGGTACTTGATCTCCCTGTTTTCAATGGCTTAATTTGGTCTAAGTTTCCCATCAGTCTATAATTCGAACTTTGTTTTTCGAGAGATCTTCATGTTGAACCAGAAGAGGAGATTTTAAGAGGTATCTTTTCCGGGCAGAGCTAGGCAACGCTGATATTGGGCATCAATCCACAAAGGTGAAATAAGTCACTCAATGAGAGGAATGAAATCAGGCCTTTAATCCAGCACCATAGCAGCACCATCTGTGGAAATGCTAATTATCCTTCTAGCTCCACTGCCTTTTCTTCTGACACTCTATCATTACCTTGGCAGAGCTTTCTATACCAAGGGTACCAAATGGCTTGAGGAAGGACATCAGTACCTTTAATGCCCATGGCTAGCTTTAAGCACTTGTGTAATCTATTTTACTGCGTTACAAATGACTTCCCTGCATTTATTTGTCTTTTCTACCCTGGCAGGATCAGCTTCAAGTCACTGGGGATGCCTCCTATCCCAGTTAAGATTCTGGCTGCAAATGGCCTGGCCAAACAATGTCTATTGCTTGTCAATAATCAGGATGCCAAATCACAGGTAAGTTGATGATACCCTTCCCTGCAGATGGAAAGGGAGCAGCTATAAACTGACAATATTTCCCACTAGCCTAATGAAGACTCCTGAACATCTGGTGGCTCTAGCAGAGAGCGATGAGGCATCAGTGCCAGAAACAGCCACCGTCAAAGAAAATGGTGTACAGTTCAGAAAACAGGCAGAGAGACTGGTATCAAACAAGGTAGCACAGTGCTAATGGTCTAGTCAACAAAGCATGGCCACAAGAACAAGACAGTGCTGTCTAAAGATGCTATTTTTAGCGTCCATTCCCCCCCCAAAAAATTTCTGAGCCTCTTTCAGAGGCCTTCAAGGAATTCCTTCTGCCAAGTCTTTCAAGGAGAAAGCTACCAGAAGAGACTTTCAAAAATGAGACCTCCCACTTCAGACACACCACATTCTCATAGGTGTCTTGGGGGTTGGGGCCAAAAGTTTATGTCAACTGAATGGCCATGCTGGGTCACAGCGACAGAACTACAGAAAAGGAAATACTACTTAACTGTTACTTTTAAAGTCCGTCCCCAAGGACTTAACATGAAAACAAAGCATTTCTTAAGGACCCCTACTAAAATCATACATGCCAGACCACCTTCAGTACATGATAAGAATCAAATCTGGGCTGTGCAGGAGGCCTACACTTACATGTCCAGGTGACAAACTTCGTCACTGACTGTCTTGCAGTATTCACTGATAGAAATGTTGCCAAGTTCCAAAATATCCAGTTCAAGCCACTTCCTGCCCTGTATCCTTCTAGGATTCATCAGTCTACATATAGCAACAGAACAGTCAAACCCATATTGCTTCTCCCTTAAACTTGCCTACAACCTGCTGAGTTCCATATGCAGATGACTAAAACATAGAAGGCAAGGGAGGGATTGGCACAGAGTCTAATGTAACTTTACTACCTGTACAGGAAGCTAGTTCAGTTTAGCTACTCCTGCCAAATTTGTACCAACTCTGTCTGAAATGTTCACAGTAACACCTGGGGAAGGGATCTAAGAGCACAGATGATATAGTCAAACGCCTTTGTTCTCACATCTAGGTCAAAGGAAGACAATGCTTTTTCCGTAATTAAGGCAGACTGGGCGGGGGGGGGGGGGGGGGGGGGGGGACCAAAGCAGATTCCTACCACCACAGAGGGACTTGGATAAAGAATCTGTGAATATAAGCAAGATGAGAGTGGCAGCTGACCTGGAATTAAATAAAGCACAAGCCAGAAGTGGCAGCCACTCCTAAGGGTCTCCCATTTCCCAAACACCTGGTACACATAGGGCACTATGCTAGGCACTCACATTTCTAAGCACAATCCTGTGAGATGAGGTCTGATCAGCCCCATTTTGTAGAGAAGGAAATAAGCTCAGAGACATTCAGTGGCTTGACCAAAGTCACACAGCCAATACCCAACAGAGTTGGAACTCTGAGCTGTCATATCAAAGTCCTATCAAAGCCCTCCTTTGGGCTCCCTCCGCTCGGAGGAGGAACTAAGACAGAGGAGTGATTGTCACACCCCTCCGGGCCCTACCCAGGGCTCCTGGGACCCTGCTCTGGGGTGCTTTCATACCTCCAGTCAGCTCCATCGTCAGCTTTTCATTTTCTATCATTTTCTTCTTCTCTTCTAGTTCAGCAATCAAGTTCTCTTTCAGCTCCACCTTCTTGTCTTCAAATTCTTTCACCGCTGCTTTCTTTTCTTTAATGTAGTTTCTCTCCACCTGTTCTGTCTGAGCAAAAGATAAAGCACAGGCTAGGCCTCCATGGGGCCCTCACAGCCAGGGCTCCAAGTCTGGCTCTGCACTTCGGAGCCCAGAAAACACTTTGACGAGAAACACAGGAAAGCTGAACTCACACGTGCACTGGCAGAACAGGATGTCTGGGAGCAAGTTTTCCAAGAATGCATAAAATGACCCCTATGACTTCTACTTGCCTTTACGAGTATCCCCTGCTTGCTACTCATATTTCCCCTCCTCATCTTACATTGCACAGCTATGTTAAAATAAAACTTAAAATTCTCAAAAACAATAATCTCTTTTATAGACATTAATTTTAAAGGAAAATAGTACATTCCGGATGAAATACCTACATTCAAAATTATGATTACAAAATACTGAATCAGGGCAGCTCAGGTGGCTCAGCGGTTTAGCGCCACCTTCGGCCAGAGCATGATCCTGGAGACCCAGGATCAAGTCCCGCATCAGGCT
The DNA here is from genome assembly GCF_048418805.1 of Vulpes vulpes. Taxonomy (NCBI): domain Eukaryota; kingdom Metazoa; phylum Chordata; class Mammalia; order Carnivora; family Canidae; genus Vulpes; species Vulpes vulpes. The sequence continues at coordinate 14,867,505 of NC_132789.1, read as the reverse complement.
CCCTGCATGGAGCCTGCTTCTCCCTCTGCCTGTGTCTCTGCCTCTCTTTCTGTCTCTCTCTACATCTCTCATGAATTAAAAAAAAAAAAAAAAACCTGAATCAAGATGGCCCAAGTTACTATAATTGTTGACATTTATGCCAAGATAAAGATCAACTAGAGTAGATCATCTGTTAGATACCTGAACCCTCAAGTACACAAACACTGAAATAATACTAAATAAAAAAGTGTTCATTTTTTAAATCTCACCATTGTATTAAGAACAAGGGAGCTTATGGTGGGCTATGGCTGCAGATCACACAATCTTGCTTACTGTGATTATGTGTGTTGCGCTGACTTCAGTAGTAAAATGGTTTCCAATAATGTGCTCTATTAAAATGTGACCTTCTCATACTTGTGTGTGGTTCTGATAAAGTCAGGACTCCCGCCACACATACATCCTAGCACCCCAGGAACAGATCATCATTCAAGATTCAGGCCCTCATCTCTGTACTACCACTGTGCCTCCAAAGAACCAACGTTCAGATGTCTGCTGTAGGAAAGGAAAAATGTTAAATCCGTCCTTCCTACTGACCCAGACCACTTCAGCTGTAAAACCACTGAGCCAATTCAGAGACTGGGCTACATCAAGGACTAATATTTATTAGACCATTAGAATTCAGACATACTCCTAGGTGGCTTTAACATGAGATAAAAGTTAACAAGAAAGCAGTGAGGGGGGTGTATCCCCCAGCCCCCTGTGATAAGCAGAAGCTGCCCACCCTATAAATGAATAGATGGTAATTTCAAATTGAGACCCAAAATGTCCCTTAGTGAAACAGAACACTGATGAAGGCTTTGCAGCTGGGGGCTTCTTAACTGTCCCTTTGGTGACAGAAGGAAAGGTTCTCCGGATTAGGAGAGCAAGATTCCTGTCTCTGAAAGAGACTGCAAAACCAGAAGATCCAAGGTACTTACCTCCAGCTGGAGGAAGAGTTCTGAAAGAGATAAAATGTGCAATTAGACTCGCTAGGCTGTGTCACCTTTCTAGACAGTGATGGTACGATTCATTTAGAAGCAGTAATTGCTTTCTGAAAGCACAGTTACACAGAGCAAATGTTTCCATCAGTAGAGCGTTGATATACACGAAGGGGAAAGATGCAAGAAGCACTCATGTCTAGTTAAAATTTGGCCCTGAACAGAATCACTTCTGGCAGTTCTGCCCAAGGGCAAAAACAAGCAACAGGAAACAAACTACCCTGGCAAAATAAAAGCGAAAGGCATCCCTTCTTTCACTCAGTACATGCCGTCCAACAGTCCTACAGGGTAGGGTGGGTCAGGAAGGAACAATGCAATTACTCCAGGAGCAGAGTCAACAGGGATGTTTTTAAAGCATGTATGAAGGGCTATGTGTAGCAAGGATGAATACTGCTGGAGAACTCAGAGCACAGAAGCTCTGAGCCCTCCTGGGGCTTTCTTTACAGGCCACCAAATCTCTGCATACGGCTGCACGTGTACAGCCACGCCCTCAGGGTCCGAGTGGAATTCCAAGCTTCAGATCTAATGTAGCCCTTCCTGAGGAAGGGTCTCATTCACAAATGTGGTAAATCCTATGATTCTACTGTCTCCTATAAAAGCATATATATGCACATCCACATGTAATTTCATAGAATTTTGAGTTTCAGGACTCCAGATTAAGAATTTAGATCTCAATTAATAGATGTTGAATAAGAAACTTAACTGAGGAACAGCACCTGACTGTCAGTGAAGGCTGACAGGCTCAGTCAGTGAAGCATACAACTCTTCTTCTTTGGGACTGTGAGTTCAAGCCCCACTGTAGGCGTGGAGCCTACTTAGAAAAAAAGATGCCTCAGGAACTGACTGCAGTGGGGGTGACCTCAGGGGCAAGCAGGATGAGGGTAGGCAGAAGGCTATATTTCCATTTCCCCAGCACCTCCCACACCCTCCAGCTCCCCTTCTCTCTGTTGGTATACACAGGACATCTACACCCCAGAGGAAAGGAAGCTGGGGAAACACTGGATCAGAAAGCAAGAGGACAGCAGCCTGAGGAATGGCACCCAGACCTCATCTGAAAACCCAGCATTACTTTTACCACTGCAGGAGCAAGCACCACGCTTGCACTCAAAATGCTGGCTGACAAGGAGCTCCCAAATGGGACCATTGTGTTCCTGTGAGCCCGGGAACCTGTGTTTATACACTGAATGGTCATCACATTTACTTTTTGCGTGATTATTTACCTCAGAATGTCCCTTAACTTTCCCCAGGTTGTATGTCTTGTCAATAAAATCCCACACTTCCTCAAGTCAAGGACAATGTACTCCACCCATTTCATTTTGCTCAAAGCTTGGATGTAGCAGGTGCTCAACAAATTCTTACTGAATGAATACATTTACTATGTACAACAAACCAAAGCATACTCTTCCCCTAATGCTTATAATGCTTGAGAGAAAAAAACAACAGAGCACCCCTTCCTCCCAGAGCAGAGAATACTAGAAAAAACAAACTTCCAGTAAGAGTGAAAAAAGCTCCAGTTCTTTCCCATGTAGCTCCTCTGATGGTCCATTTAGCCAGCCATGCAAATGTGGGAACATAATAGCATGGAGACATCAATAGCATGGTTAAAATAAGCTCAACCACAGGCCATTCATTAGCCACTGGAAAAATGAACCAGTTTTACACAACTGCAGCTTTGAACTCTCCCCTCCACCTCATCTGAGAACATATGCCATGCATTCTCAACAACAGCTTTTATGGCCATGCTATATCGCTGATTAGCAAAAAAGCAAGAACACCTGAAGATGATTTACTTCCACCTAAGAGCCTCACCTGCATTTCGGATCCTCTCTTTATACTGCTGATCTAGTTTTTTCATCCTCTTCTGATATTCCTGTAAGGTACCTGATTTAGAGATTTACAAAATAAAATGTTACTTACTTTGGGATCAATCTGCTCTACATTTCAGTTCCTAAAATTATCTAACACCAGCAGTGATTGTTTTAATAATATCAGAGTAAATAAAACACAAACCAAAGAAACGCACGTGCAAACAAAGCTAACTGGACTCTGGTTCTCAACCAAGGCCCAGAACAGAAATCACCCCATCTAGTGGATTAAGACTCTCTAGCAAGTGATGGGGAGTAGAAAGGCACAGGCTTTCTCAAGTGATTGGGATCACCTGCTGCTACAGTCTGAGCCAATGGGCCTCCTTTTCCAATTTCCTTCAGTAAGGCCCAGATTAGTGCAGTCAAGTAGAACTTTCTTTGCAATGGTAGAAATGTCCTATGTTGCACTGTCCAATATGGGAGCCACTAGTTATACGTAGCCGCTGAGCACCTGAAACAGCAAGTGCAACTGAGGAACTAAATTATTAATTTTATTCAATTAGATTTAAATAGCTACACACGGCCAGTTACAATTCTGACCAGCTCAGGTACAGACCTTCACCAAATGTCTACACATGTCATTGTTTTACCCAAAAGCAGCGAATGACAAGGGTCATAACAATTAGTGCAGGAAGTGTTTTCTGATCATAATGTAGTAGGGTATCTTTTTCAAAATCTGTCACTCAACCGTGCCAGGTATGCCTCACAGACTTGCTGGAGTGGAATGTATTTCTTTCTCTGGTAGTAGTTCTATTATCGTGGAAAGGTTAAAACAAAAAAACCCACAAAGATGTGTAAATGCAACTCATGGGAACATTTTTTCACTATTAAGCAAAAATCAATGTCCAATGGGCTAGTCCAAGCAATGTAAGTACCTACTGGAAAGTTGCTTCACTGATGTGAGGGTTCCACAGAAATAAGCCAAAGAGCTGCTGTCCACAGCTGTCCCTGAATTCCCAGTGCACCACCCCACAGTGCTAAACACCTGCCACAGGTAGTCACATCTGCTTCTGCTTTCTGAAGTTCAAAGGTCGGAAAACAAATTTAAGCAAAAGGAAGTGATGTGCCCAAGGTCAAAGTTCCAGAAGGCGGTAAAGTTAGAATTCAAGCCTATGATGGCTCTTAACCTGATGCTGAACTGTCTTTAGCAGGAAATAGCATTGGATAAGACAAATTCACTTTTAACTTACCAAGCAAACGACACAGAACACCATGAGGATAACCCAGAGTTCATCAGTATTTAGTTTAGAAAGAATGGTAAAATTTCATGTATTCTTTGAAAACAAGATCCTTCCTAAAAAGGTCAAGCTTTAGGCTCACAATGGTTTTCAGCTCATGCTTTTCAGAAGGCCCTAGGTTAGAGTTCAAAAATGTTTGAAAGCCACCACTTTACTAACAGCAGGTGATAGCAAAATGCATACTGGACAACTAAAAACAGCCGATCAAATTTCCCACAGGGGAGTGAAATAGATTTCAAAGGCTTGCAATACCATGTATATTTAGAAATGAAGGGTTAAACCACACACCAACCTTCCTGCAGTTGTTGCAACTGCCTCTTGAGAGAAGCCAGTTTATCCTGATACATCCTGAAAAGAAAAAAAAAACGAAAACCATGTTGAAAGACAAAAACGTTCAATACTCAATTCCAAAATAATCTACACACAGGAATTACCTCGGTTGTTACAGCAATGTCATTGATGTCCTTTAGGAGACAGGGAAAACTGAAATCTGCCAGCTGGTTTAAAATGTACCAGCAGCTAAAGGGATCAGAAAGGGACAAGGATTCTGTGTTCTTGAATCATATCCCAATTCTGTAGATTCTCCTGTGTTATCCCACCTTTAGAGAATCAGTCTGAAATCTACAAATATGAAGACACGCAGATTTTAATAAATAAGTGACAATGATAAACAGGCAAGAAGATACAAAGAAAAACTGAAAGCGTGATGCCATTTTCTTAGGGGTTTAAAACTATAAACAATGCACACGAAAATGTAACAAAGGCATTAAGCTCATATCAACTTTACAATTAGATTATAAATTCCAAAGGAATAAGATTATGTCTTTGGCATGTTTTTCTATATAGACAGCATAGCTGTGTAAGCATCAAATTAATAAACCTTTATGTCATTTTTAAAAGCACTATTCTTTTAGGATCAGAGAAATAATAGTAATTCAATACCAAAAGTTAAAATGCAGGATTTATTTGCAGCCCCAGCTGGATAAGAACACATAGTACACACAAAGCACAAGAGCCTAGCGTGTTATTCTCCACCCCCCACCCCACCCCAACCTCGAATGGATTATAAGCAATTATATACTCTGGCAAGTCTGTTTGAATGGCGGATTCCACAAGTAAATCTTATTTCAACAATATTTTTGCTTCTACCTGAAAAATACCCTCAATTTTACAGTGACAAAAACAAGATTTGCAACCTGAATGTGCACTGCCCAAAAGATAACAAGCAGGATAGCTTTCTGACTGCTCAACTAAGGGCCGTAAATAAAACCCAACTATCTACACAGACAGGAAACACTGGGCAGAATCTGGGGGTCACACAGGGGCTCTGATCAAGACATCAGTGACAACTGAGATGTGCTCTCAATACCCACCGTGAGTCACACAAGGCATTCAGTTTTGATCAAAAGTTTTTCTGTATCCAACATTAAGAGGCACATTCAATTAAAATATGGTCTCAAGAGAAGGCTTAAATATGTCGAGTAAGAAGAGGGGAAACAATGTGTAAACTACACAGTTAAGTATTTGGAGCCCAGCATGTTCAGTTTTCTGCCACATCGAGTGCAGGAAACAACACCTTTGACTTCTGAGTCTGTCTCTGAAAGGGAATATTAACAGAAGAAAAAAATAAACAAGCGAAACAAATTTAGATTTGGGGAAAGGAAAGGTATGTGGAAATGGTTCAAGGTAAATCAGTAAAAAACCTGAAGAGAATAAAAAGCAAGCACAGTTTCAGGAATGAAGCTATGAGAAAAATCACATGAATTATTAAAGTAATCCTTTATTCAGCACTGGTGGATTTTAGGTGAATTGCCCTTTTGGGTTCCAAGCCTGAAAAGAATAACAGAATCCAGAGGATGGTCACGAACCATTTGCAAATAGGACCTATAAAAAAAGGAATGTGGATCATCTAGTTTAAAGTAAAAGAATTTAAAGTTAAATCAAGATCCTCAAAATACATTCATCAAATACTTATGGAATATGTTTTATAAAGTCTTCCATCTGTGTTTATTACAAAAGTGAGTGGTTTTCGTTTCTCTGGGCGCATTTAGAGAAGGCTTGAGCCTGGATGTGTGACAAGTGGAAAGAGTACTGGAGCAGGAGTCGGGAGTCCTGCTCTCCAGTCCAGGTCTCCCTGAGCTCTCTGGGCATCCTGCACACCGTCAGCTCTCAGCAGGGTCACCCCCATCTGAGAACCAAATAGCTATGACACATCCTTTACTCTGAGTAATGATTTTCACATTTAGAAAAGAAAAAAAAAAAAAAAAAAAAAAAAAAAACCTCAAAGGAGTGGGAAACAGTTCTCTCCTGATACATGGTTTTATTTCCCTGGGATCATCTCCCTCAAGGCTCTTCCTAGCCAACCCTCAAAAGATTGTTTTAACAGGAAGATCGATTAAACAGGACAAATTTAAGGGGGAAACTGTACACATACACATGGTCTCTGGAAGATCTATGGTCAAAATCATAAATACAAGGTCACTGTCATGATTTCCCTGTCAACTCTAGATTCCAAACAAGAAATTTAAGACTCATACTCACTGTTCCTTCATTTCTACATAGTCCTCTTCATCATGCTTTGCCAGGTCAGTTTCACTAGCATCTTCAGTGTCTAAAAAATCAGGGAAGAAAGGTTAAAATCATAATTCATAAAGTTGGTATCACCTGACACAGTGACACTTAAACTTCTGTCAAATGAATGCAGGCCTGCATGAAGCCATCAGTGAAAAATATTAGTTACTTCAGGAAAGAAAATGCCCTTTCCAGTTTAGACATGGCCAGATTTATGCAACGAGCTGCCTTCACCTGAAGTGCAGCCAGAGAACAGGGTGCAGTGCCTCAGAGGTAGGCAGTCATGGTCAAGGCTGCAACTTCACGAGAGCAGTCATGCTGGCAGTTCAGTAACTGGAGCTGCGAATGTCAGGACAACAACTACAGGCGGACAGGCCTTGCTCGTTACTCCAAAATGACCTAATGAGTCCATTCTCTTCTGGTCTACCCCCAGTTTGGAACCTTCAGCAGATTTGACAACCCTATATACACAAAGGAGAATCCAAACCAATGAACCCTAATAAACTAAAATGTTTTCAAAGTTACAATAAGGGGATCCCTGGGTGGCTCAGCGGTTTAGCGCCTGCTTTTGACCCGGGGCGTGATCCTGGAGTCCTGGGATGGAGCCTGCTTCTCCACCTCTATGTGTCTATCATGAATAAATAAATAAATCTTAAAAAAAAAGTTACAATGAAAGGGGGAAGATGATCGAAGAGAAAGTGTTTCAGAACTTTTCAAACGCTGTTCTTAGACTATGACAATAGTGAAGGGTCTACATTAACATTATATTTCAACAGCCCTACTCCAGGCCGGGAATAAAAAATCAATTTCGGCTTCTCGGCTCCCCCTAGTGGGCATTTAAAGCGGTCACAAGTGTCTCACGTCCAAAACCCCTAGTGAAGCCCCGTCTTCGAACGTAATTCAATCAAACGCAGTTAGTTCCTTCGACTCGGATCCTGCGCACACGTCTCTGCCTTCTTGAAGGCTGCTGCAGCTCCGAGTCTCCACAGAGCCCTCTCCTCTCTCTGTCAGGAGGCCTTCGCTGAATTCCTGCCATAGGCCGGCCGCCGTGGGGGACTGAGAGGAACCAAGCATGTTCCTTACTCCCGGCAGCTAGCCCAACCTTTTGCTCCACAGCCAGAATATTCTACCCACACGTTGGTCTCTATCTCCTCTCTTCTCCCGTCTTTTTTTTTTTTTTCTTTTTTCCTCACCTTTCTCCGTCTCCAGTAAGCTCCTTCCTCAATCCCTCCAAAACAGTCTTCCTCACACTTGCCAAAGCGAAAAGCCCAGTCTGAAGAGCCAGGCTCTGAGAAGGCAGTAAAGGTAACACGAAGAACGTGGGACTGAAGACACAACACCTGGGCACCATTCGGCAAGTCCCTATCTTCCCCGGCGCCGCGAAGACCTCCGCAGACCAGGCCCAGCGCTGTGCGCACGCCCCCCCTCACCCCCACACACGCGCGCTAGGAAGCCCCGTTCCGGGCTGGGGAAACTGAGGCTCGCAAGCTCAAGTAATAAGCGGCCTACGGTCACAAACTGCGACCCTGATCCGGCCGGTCCCAGGGCCTTCTGAGCAACCCGAACTCTCCCCCTGCGCCGGGCTGCACGGCCGGGGCAGGCAAGCTGGGAACCTGGAGGCCCAACTGGCCTTCGCCCGGATCCTCTCCGGACCGAAAAGGGGGAGGGGAAGGGTCCTCCAGGTACTCTGAGGAAAGCTTTCTCATTCCGACCAAAGCCCGGAGGTTCCTCAGAGACGGCTGCGGGAGTGGAGAGGAGCCTTAAAGGGACCTCCGGCTCTGACAGCAGCCCCCTCAGGCCCTCCTTCCCGTGACCGTGAGGGCACGACGTCCCCCCCGACCCCCCGCGGCCCCGGCCCCGGCCCCAGAGCCCGTGGGGGTAACTTCCTGCAGCCGCGCTCCTCCCGGCGGCCCCGTCAGCTTCCCCCGGCCCCGGACTGCGCTCCGGGCAGCGCCCTCGCTCCCGCGGCGGCGGCGGCCCCGGCCCCGGCCCCGGCCCCGCCCCCGGCGGCCGCAGGACGCACCTTCGTCCGACTCGCGGCCCCGGCAGCTGCGCTCGTCGTCCTCGGCGCTCTCCAGCTCCTCGTCCTCCTCTGGGTAGAACTCCGGGGCCGGCGGCGCTCCAGCCGGGGCCGGGGCCGGGGCCAACAGCCCTGCAGCGCTCATGTCGCCTCTGGCCGCGGCTGAGCGTGCCACCCAGCGGCCGCGGCCGCGCGCCCTGCGGACTCGACGCCCGCCTCGCAGCCCCCGGGGGAGCCGCCGAGCCGACGAGCGGGAGCCGCGGCCGCCGCGGGAACCCCTTCCCCGTCTCCGCCAAGCCCCGCCCCGCGCGCCCGCGCTCGGCAACGGGGGCCTCGCGCCGGCGGCGACTTCCGGGTCGTGGGCTGCCCGGGGACCGCCTGACTCCGTCATCCCTGGGGAGGAGACGCCGCCCGACGCCCCCTTCGGTTTAACCTCAGCCCTTTCATCGCAGTCTTAAAAATCCTCGACGGGCAGTGGGAGGGGCAGAGACAACGTTCTCTAGAGTTAGGCAAATCCTTGGACGTCCCTGGCCGCGGCTAGGACCCCCGAAGCTCGCTGGCCACCTCTGGAAATGGCCGCCAGGCGGCGCAAGGAGCCAGAACTAAAGCGAGGAGCCTTAGCGACCTGAGAGGCAGAGGGGTTGAAGGGTCCTGGGAGGTGGAGGTGACCTCCTTCCATTGAAACGGGTGACCGGCTTGAACCACCCCCTTTATAGGTTGGGAAACGCTGACATCTACAGTTTTTGTGATCATCTCCCAGAGCCTGGCTCCTCCCCTAATTGGAGCTTTATTGAAAACGAAAAGGCAAAGATGCTGATATTCCATCCGTGGGTCAGCAAAAAAGCATGTTTCTCCCCGTCCGTGGGAGTCCTTTCTGTTTGTTTAGGTGTACTCAACAAGGTATTTTTCCAATTTTACAGATGAAAACGTTTACCTAAAAAAATGGTAGCGCCCCGGCTGCCTTGTCTACATGATCACACCCAAGCGCCGTACATTACTGCCGCCTCTTATTTCTTAGAATATTAATTTTTTAAAAGGTGCTTTTCCCCATCCAATAACTTGCTAACAACTCTCCACTGAGCAAGCAGAACATTTTGCCTGCAGGAAGTTAATTAAGCCGACATAAGGAAGGTGCTGTGTGGAAACTTAGAAAGGGAGAGAACTGGGGGAACTTGGGTGGTTCAGCGGTTGAGCGTCTGCCTTTGGCTCAGAGTGTGATCCTGGGGTCCTGGGATCGAGTCCCACATCCGGCTCCCCATAGCGAACCTGTTTATCCCTCCACCTATGTCTCTGCTTCTCTCTGTGTCTCTCATGAATAAATAAAATCTAAAAAAAAAAAAAGGAGAGAACTGAATACCCACATAAATTAATGCATGATTCCATCTGAGTAGGAGACACTGTTATAAGCTTTGCTTAATGAACAAATTTAGGATGTCCCTTGCCTAGCTGTGGGTAACAAGAAAAGGGATGTTTATTCGTTTAAAGTACCCCTGCCCCCTTCATGTTGCTCCCAAGACTCCATAAAATAAGTAATTTATGAGTAGTAAGGCTGAACACAGATGTAAAAGCTAGGGTGGACCCCAATATCCTGATTCTCAGATCCTTTGTGCTCAAATTCGTCTCTGAATGGGACCCTGCAGAGTCTTCTCAAAGTGAAAAAAAAAAGTATTCTCATCCCATTTATTTCAACATTTATTTTCTACCTTGTCTTAATGAAAATCTTGGTTCTGTTTGTGGGAGATTTTTTTCCTCCCAGCAAAACAACAATTTGCAAACTGGACTGCTGCAATATCTTTCCATGAGTTCTGAGGTCTTCTGAAGCTCCTTCTAAGTAAGAGTCATTCTTGAGGCTCACTGTAGAGCCACCGTCTGTATTGAAACTAGGATTTTAGAACTGCCTCTTGCCCGAAGGATGAAGTCATTTCTATTTTTATATTAGATCACAGCTAACTTATTTGGAATCAGCTATATTGAGCAACTTGGGTTTCCATCAGAAGCAATAATCATAGACCAGAAAAAGCACCATTTTAGAAATTAGAGTTCATTGATATAATGAATCCAAAAAAAAAAAAAAAAAGATTTGGCTTCGTTGCTAATTGGTTTCTTCAAGATACGGAATTTTCATCTTGCTTATGTTTTCTTTCTATCTTCTGATTGCAAATAACATCTGTTAATGGTCATGCATTTTTTTATATGAATAGACACAACTGAACACTGGTAGTGAAAACTTCCATTTCTTCGACCCATATTCCCAACTGCAGAATTGCTAGGATGAGCTCTTAATATATGTTCTTTAAAAGAAGGAGGACCTAGTCAAAAAAGTTCTGTCATGACTTTAGCCTTACTTGACCTTTTTTTCTTTTTTTAATTTTTATTTATTTATGATAGTCATACAGAGAGAGAGAGAGAGGCAGAGACACAGGCAGAGGGAGAAGCAGGCTCCATGCACCAGGAGCCTGATGTGGGATTCGATCCCGGGTCTCCAGGATTGCGCCCTGGGCCAAAGGCAGGCGCCAAACCGCTGCGCCACCCAGGGATCCCTTACCTGACCTTTACAATTGTTGAATATAATAATTTTCAGGGCTCCTGGGTGGCTCCGTCGGTTGAGCATCCAACTCTTGTTTTCAGCTCAGGTCGTGATATGGGCTGATAGGATCTGACCCAGCCTCGGGTTCCACACACAATGGGGAGTCTGCTTGGGATTCTCTCTCTCCCTCTGCCTCTTCCCCACCTCCTCTAAAATAAATAAAATCTCAAAATATATATATACGTATATATATAAAATAATCTTGGATAGTCTCCCTGGACCTATAAAAAAATCAAGTTCCCCTAGAACTACCTTGAAATCTCTCCTCATCCCTTTCCAAAATGCCAGTCAACACTGCCCTGGGGCACCTGGGTGGCTCAGTGGTTGAGCATCTGGCTTGGGCTCAGGTCATGATCACCACAGTGTCCTGGGATCCAGTCCCACCTCAGGTCCCCCGCAGGGAGCCTGCTTCTCTCTCTGCCTGTGTCTCTGCCTCTTTGTGTCTCTCGTGAATAAATAATAAAATCTTTAAAATAACTAACACTGCTCTGGAAGCATCCACTTCAGAACTCACCCCAAATGAAGTCCTGCCAGCTTCATTTCCACAGGCTCTCTCTGCATACCCTATACCCAAATTCAAAGGGGAGCATTGTAATTGGAATAGGGTATAATTTTAAAACACTAGGGAAAACACGTAGTGTTTAGAAAACAAATTTTGCCTGCAGGAGTTAACACAGGAGTTCATGATGGGAAAGTTTCCTGAGAGCAAATCTAACAAAGGCTTAGGATCGAATCGTGTGCCTGAAAGGAAACAATTTCTTCATAAAATGCTGGATTGTCAAAGTCCATAAACTTTGGGGCTTATGAATAAGGACAGCAGATTTCGATTTTTGGTATTGACTTAACATATCCAGTTTCAAAAACAAAAAAAACAAAAACAAAAAAAAACAAAAATATATATAGAAGGGCTGAGTGACCCATGCCCTTTTACCCCTGGCAGAAGAGTCTCTCTCTGATCATCACAGGTTGCCCTTTGGCCATCGGTTCACACAGAATCATGACAACATTAGCCCTAAAAACGAATACGCTGACTAAGCTCGCTGAAGCCTACCACACAGTTCCTGTTCCTACGGTCGAAATGATTATCAAAACCCACAAACTGATCATTTCTCAAGTTTGGTCCTTGTTCCTCCCCAAAATGAGCCCCAACGGTGCTGAAGGCTTTCCTTGCGCACAGTACAGACCTCGTATAAAGATCTTCCCCTCCTCCAACAGCATTAAACTGACGTATGTCCAACGCAATGCAAGGGCACCTCCCTTGCCAAAGATCTACAAGAACTGAAATCCAGGAACTGTTTACAAGGCCGCGGTAAATGCACGCTGTATTAGTTGACGGCGCAATTACTTAGGGGACTAAGCCAGGACGGAAGAATGGAGACCTCCTCGAAGACTCTCCACCCGGTGGGACCCCGCCCCCGCCCCCACCCCACCCCGGAGTCCCAGGGGGCTCGGCCTCTGGGAGGCTCCCAAGAAAAGTGAAGGCTCAGAGGAGTGCCATGAACTTTGACCCCAGCGCCGCACAAACAAGGCGGACCGCACCCCAGGCGGGCCCGCGGGGTAACTGAAGCTGCCAGATCTTCCGCGTCTGAGAAAACCCCGCCCCGTCTCGTCCCGCCCACCGTCAACTCCGCCAATCCTCGGGCGCCATCGGCGGCTCGGCTTCCCAGGCGCTTCCAATCGAGTACCTATGCCAGGCCCCAGGCCCGTGCCCCGCGGTCAGGGGAGGTCAGTAGAGAGCCTATTGGAGCCGAGCTGGGGGCGTGGTCGGGGGCAGGGGGCGGGCGAACTGAGACCGTGGGGCGGAGCGCGCTCGGCGCAGTCGGGTGCGATTGGCCACCCCTGGCAGGAGCCGCACCTCGGACAGCAGCAGCGGCGGCTGCGGGAGGGTCCGTGTGGCGCCCGGCGGCGACGGCGGCGGGGTCCTGCCTGAAAGAGTGGGACCCGACCCCGAGACCGCGGGCGGAGGCTCTGCGTGGCCGGACCCGGCACTCAACGACCCGACCCGGGCATCCTCCGGGGGACCAGCGGCAGAAGAGCGACTCGGGAACAAGTGTGGGAGAGGAAGCGGCGGAGGCGGCGGCGACGCCGGGCCCGGGGGTGGTGACAGCAGGTCTGAGGTGAGAGCACTGGGGCGCGGGACGGTGACAGAGTGAGCCGAGGCAAGGGGACCCTGGGCGGAGTGAGGTCCGGGAGGACTCGAGTGGCGGGAGTTCGGGAGAGGGTTTGTCCGGACTGGGGAGAGGAGACCCCGAGAGCTGCTGAGGTAGCGGGTCTGAGCGGGAAACGCGAGAGGGCTCGGGACGCTCTGAGGAGGGGGGACCCCAGAGGGTTGGGGCAGGGGGTCTGAAGGGAGGGGACCCCGAGAGGGCTCGGGACGCGCTCTGAGGAGAGGGGACCCCAGAGGGTTGGGGCAGGGGGTCTGAAGGGAGGGGACCCCAGAGGGTTGGGGCGGGGGGTCTGAAGGGAGGGGACCCCAGAGGGTTGGGGCAGGGGGTCTGAAGGGAGGGGACCCCAGAGGGTTGGGGCAGGGGCTCTGAAGGGAGGGGACCCCAGAGGGTTGGGGCAGGGGGTCTGAAGGGAGGGGACCCCAGAGGGTTGGGGCGGGGGCTCTGAAGGGAGGGGACCCCAGAGGGTTGGGGCGGGGGGTCTGAAGGGAGGGGACCCCAGAGGGTTGGGGCGGGGGGTCTGAAGGGAGGGGACCCCAGAGGGTTGGGGCAGGGGGTCTGAAGGGAGGGGACCCCAGAGGGTTGGGGCAGGGGCTCTGAAGGGAGGGGACCCCAGAGGGTTGGGACAGGGGGTCTGAAGGGAGGGGACCCCGAGAGGGCTCGGGACGCGCTCTGAGGAGAGGGGACCCCAGAGGGTTGGGGCAGGGGGTCTGAGGAGAGGGGACCCCAGAGGGTTGGGGCAGGGGGTCTGAGGAGAGGGGACCCCGAGAGGGCTCGGGACGCGCTCTGAGGAGAGGGGACCCCAGAGGGTTGGGGCAGGGGGTCTGAGGAGAGGGGACCCCAGAGGGCTCGGGACGCGCTCTGAGGAGAGGGGACCCCAGAGGGTTGGGGCAGGGGGTCTGAAGAGAGGGGACCCCAGAGAGCTGGGACAAGGGGTCTGAAGCAAGGGGACCGCAGAGGGTTGGGGCAGGGGTGTCTGAGGGAGGGGACCCCAGAGCGTTGGGGCAGGGGGTCTGAAGGGAGGGGACCCCAGAGGGGCCGGGACAGCGGATCTGATAGGGGGACGCCAAGAGGAGCCAGGACGGAGGGCTTAGGAGTCGCAGAGAGCACTTGGGACAGGGGGTCCTGAGAGAGAGGATCCCGAGAGGGCTCGGGACAGCAGGTCTGACGGGGAGGCCTCCCCTCCCCGAGAGGGGTCTGGACAGCGAGTGTGAGGGGAACCCAGAGACCGGGCCGGAGCGCGCGAGCGGAAGTGGAAGAGGGGAGCATGCCTGGATTGGGGTCGCCGCGCCGGGCGATCCGACGGCTGGCGGCGCGCAGCGAGGGGACGCGTGCTGCCCCCAGGGTCGGCAGCGAGCGGATCTCCCCGACCGTGCTGCGTGAGACGCGGGACAGCCCGAGCGCCCGTGACTCTGTGGGCGAGTCTGGAGCAGGGATTATGTAATGAAACCTCCCCTGAGTAGAACTCAAGGGCTGGAGGGTCTGGCAGAAGCGCCGAGGGCTCGGCAAGAGCGAGAGACGCACTGGCCGACCTCTCTCCTCACTGGCCCCCTGGCTTCCGAGGTGTTCCTCAGAGTTTGGCGCGGATGCCTTGAAAGTGAGGGGCTTCGTCGACCTTGATACCTTCTCCAGAACCTGAAAACTTGGACAGGGCTTCTCCAGGCCGCCACAAGCCAGTTGAAAGGGAAAGACCCGTGTTTGGGGTTTATTGGGATGTTGGTGGTGATAGACTCAGGTATTTTTTATTTCAGCTCAAGGAACTAAGATAGGTTTTAGAATTTGGCAGCGCTTTGGTATCAGTGTTTACAATGCAGATTCAAAGGAGCTATATACACTAAGTTTGACTGTTTAACTTTGATGTGTTGGAGATACTTGGGAGGTCAAACTAAATTTTGAAAGGAGGTATTGGAGTGCCTAAACTGACAGCGCTTTCCAATTAAATTTCTCATCCTAAACGCTACCAGGACTGAGCTTTAGGCATAATTCCAGGACAAGCGAAGGAGAGAGAGATAAGCCTATTTAAACCAGACATTGTGCCCTGGTAGGAGGCAAGTGTGCGTCTATTAAAATGCTGAAACAAAATAGTGGAAAGCCAGAGGGGGTGGGAATTGGGGGGCATCTTCCTACTTTGATGGATGTGAAAATTAAACTAATGACCAGGCTAGTTGTTCATAGTAGTTAGGATATGTTAATACTGCCCTGACTACCTCCCAAATGTTCTCTTGACTGCACAAGCTTTGTCACAGCTGTGCCAAGCAGTTTTGCACTTGAATCTTTTTACCTTTTTCTCTATGTGTTGCTCCTCCTCACCCCTTCTCTTTGTGACTGGTTTCTTTTCTATAGAAGCAGACTTAGAAAATGATGGTTCGGGTAAAATAAAGAGGAATGTCATTATCATTTCACAGTTACTTAGATATCTTCTTTGTTTCCGGTTTAGAATGTGTTTTATTAGAAGCTTTTTACCCTTATGTAGTAATGGGCAGCTTTAACGAAGGGAAAGAAAGAAATGCTGCTTTATTTCCCCAAGACATAATGGAGAAAGCTTACATAGAACTGCCTATTTAAATCCAAGACAAACATTACTGAAGTCGTTTTCATCAGGGTGATAGTAAGTAGAGGACATGTGTCATTTGGGGATTTTATTTGATATTACCTGATACAGAGCAGTTCTTATATGACTGCAGAGAGTGTGTAGCTGGATATGGTTATGAAAATTCCACCAACTAGAAGTCCTCCCCTAAGAAATAACAGGGACATAGGAAGAGCAACAACAGCAAATACAAATTTAAAATATGACACTATGATTTATTTAAGATGTATTATGATTTTTTACAGTAAATATATTTTTCCAGAACTCTAGATCAAATTCAAGTAAAAAAATAAAGTCAGTTCATTCAAGGGGTTATTTACACAGTGCATAGATTCATTATGTAGTGCTTATAACTTATGAAACGGTCTGTGGAAGGATTGGGAATCTCAGTACCAGTAATTCTGCAAAGTAATAGAAATGTTTGAGCAGAGGAGCTTTTTGATCATACTTGTTAGATCATTTCTGACTGGTACAGTGGTAGTTTCTTAAGACAGAACTAAATTAATTCCTTTTAAGAAAAGAAAATGTTCTGGTACTCCCTAGAGTGATGACTAAAGCAGTCATTTCAACCACATTACATTATGGTATTGATCCAGAGATGATGAAGAGAGATTCTTCATAATAGAATTTTTAGTGATAGAAAAGGCCTATAGTGACTTTTTTTATTCCTTGGGGTGATGAGTGGGTAGATAGGAGGGTAGGAATTGTATGGGAATTCATTTTCATTTATTTCACAAAATAGAAGGACACCATGAGAAACTATAAATATGTGAAGTCATTGAACCTGTGCTCATTTAAACGCTTTCTTTTCAATTAAAAAAATATACTGAAAAGAAATTAAGAAGGAGCTTCCCACTTCTAAGGGAATGATTGTAGCAACCACAGAATGCAAGTCCTTTTGATTTGTTGGAGTTCTTAAACTATTCTTACTCTTGGTTTAGCGGGATGCAAGTACTACCCAGTAAGTACAATAACCCATTTTACACTTTCTTTACCTCTTGAGTCATACACAGTCAAACCATTGTCATCACAGAATCTACCTTTTGATAGCTGCTTTGGTTCAATATTTAAGGCAACCTGAATAAAAGTTCTCATTGCTTGACAGTATGCATATTTGTTGTTTTCAGTAGTATAGAGATGAATGAAAAACTATTGATACTTTCATTTTAGAGCTTCCTTTGAAAGCGTCTTTCTTTAATAATCTTTTCTTCTAGTCTTTGTTTCCTCCCTCCCCCCAAAAAGAAAATACACTGACAGACAGACAGAAAGCTTCTACCCAAAAGTGTTTTATGACTCTGCTAGGGGAAGACTTCTTTTCAGTCTTCAATGAGATTCAGTGAGCTCATCTTCAATGATTCTGTCAACCAGTGAGGAGTTTTGAATAAATAGTTTTGAGTTGTGAGATATTATGCAGTTGTAGTTCAGCATAGGAGCTTTAGATTGTGATTATTTAGCTTTATCATTCATTTAATTGGTTGCTTTGTTATTTATAAAGATATATTAAAAGTTTCTGTTTCTTAAACTCAGACTGAGTAAAAACAAAACAAAAACAAAACAAAAGTGGTATCTATCAATCTAGCTGTCCTTATAGATAAGTATATTGAGTTTATGGACCAAAATGTAATCTAATTCATTTCTAAACTACAGGCATCAAATTAAAAACAACTATTTAGAATTTTTAGGATAACTAGCAGGAATTAACTTGATCATTACAGCTATATGTTATATTAAATCTACCTAAATATTTTATAAATCAACCTAATGCGATTTTTTTTTTCTGTCTGACCTGAGATTTGTTAGAGACATTGAATCTAAATTATTTCTATTTTATAATAGAATGACTTAGGGGTCAGTTTCTTGGTTTGTTTACACAGATCAGCCTCCTAACCATTGTCAGCTATCCCACACATACACATTTTTCATCTGCAGAATGAGTGAGAAAGAGAATTGGCTTTGGAATACTTTATACCTAGGAAGAATATTTTATGCCTAGGAAAACCATTCCCATTAAACAAAGAGGTGTGGCCCATGTGGCTTTAGGTACTAACCTAAGAATTTACATGCTGGAGTCTAGTCTTTGGGGCCCTTCCACTTAGCCTCAGTGAAATGATGGATAGCAAATTCAACCCCACAATATACATTTTGTTATTCTTAATATTTTAGTCAATTATCGAAGTACCAATTAGAAGACTTCAGTTTTACTTCCATCCACTATTTCTGATGGACAATGGGATAACCCTTTATTTCCAGATTAAGCAAGGACTCTGGGCACCATGTTTATTTTTATGTTTCAGCTCTGTCTCATGACATACATAGGCTTATGTCCACAACAATCAAGGCTTATGACAATTCAAATAATTTTATTTACCCGTTACAATAGATGGCACTAATTAAGGCAGAATGCTTTCTTACATAAACTAATAACCTAATAAGTGTTGGCAGTAGACACACAGAACAAAGTCATAGTTTGTGGCCAATTTTCCATTCTGTTGTGGACATTAGCCTTTATTTCTTTTTTTTTTTTTTTTAAGATTTTATTTATTCATGACAGAGAGAAAGGCAGACACAGGAAGAGGGAGAAGCAGGCTCCATGCGGGGAGCCTGACATGGGACTTGATTCCGGGACTCCAGGATCACACCCCAGGCCGAAGGTGGCGCTAAACCGCTGGGCCACTGGGGCTGCCCTAGCCTTTATTTCTTGAAGAGTGTGTGTGTGTAAATATACAAATATTTCCAAAAAACACATACAGTTTTTAAATGATTTAGGTCAAGAATTAATGGCAGAGATAAAAAATTAACAATGTTATGTTTCATGTACCTTTATGTTTCTATTGTCTCTTGTGCAAAACTTCTCTTCTGTCATTGTATACCAGTTCCTTTTTTGCATGCATTTGTCTTTTACTAGCCTGTGAGCACTTCAAGGCAGAGCTGAGTAGTATTCATCTTTGCATCCCCCATGCCAAGTTTAGTACCAGGCACAAAGTATGAAGGATGCTCCATAAATGTGAATTGAATGAGTGAATTAATTAATGATGAGCAAATTATTAGATCATATTTACATTCACACTTTGTTTCTTGTACACGAAAGAGACAGGGATTCAGTTGGAGCACATGAGTGAATGTTAGCATTATTCATCTGTTGTCTAAGAAACAGCATGATACGTTGGAAGGAGAAAGGACCTTTCACTCAGAGAGACCTAGGCATCTACTTTGGCTTTGTCATTATGCCAGCTGGCTTTCCCTGGGTAAATAACTTAAGTCTTAAGGCTCTCCATTAAAAACGACAAATACCCACCATTTGCTTCAACGTGGATGGAACTGGAGGGTATTATACTGAGTGAAATAAGTCAATCGGAGAAGGACAAACATTATATGGTCTCATTCATTTGGGGCATATGAAAAATAGTGACAGGGAATAAAGGGGAAAGGAGAAAAAATGAGTGGGAAATATCAGAAAGGGAGACAGAACATGAGAGACTCCTAACTCTGGGAAACAAACTAGGATGGGAGAAGGGGAGTTAGGGGGGGCAACTGGGTGATGGGCACTGAGGTGGGCACTTGATGGGATGAGCACTGGGTGTTATTCTATATGTTGGCAAATTGAACACCAATAAAAAATAAATTTACAGAAAAAAAGTCTTAAGGCTCTCCATTCTCTCATCCATCAAATATGAATACATCACAGGATTCTTATAAGGAATAAATGAAGTTTATATAAAGTGCTGAGCACAATGACAAGCACATGAAAGTGTTTAATAAATGGTAGCTGCTTATTATTTTAATCACTTGAAACAACTTTATTATTTATTATTTATTTATTGTTGTTTTGTTCTGTTGTTTTTGCTCTATTCCCATTATCTAATCAGTTGATAAATCCCATGGCCCCTGACTCCAAAAAGAATAATTAATAGATTCACATATGGGGAAATAGAGACAGTAAGAGTAAGTGACTTCCCAAGATCAGACAGTGGTAAACTTGACCCCTGTGACCTAGATTTGGTTTTCCAACTCACTACAGTTTCTACTTCATACCTCTCAGTGGTCTAAGAAGGAGCTAAAGGACTACTGTGATGATCTTGCAGTCTCTTTTTTACGGTTGCTCTTACTCTACCTAAAGTACAGCTCTGATTTTGTCACTCACATGTTCACAACTTTAATAATTCCCTGTGGTCTACCGAATTTGTCCAGATTTATCAGATCTGTTCCTATTGCTCCTAATCTCTGTGTGTGTGTGTCCTGCACCCCAACCAGATGGGCCTACATACTGGTTGATTGCTTACTGATTTACCATCTCCAGGTCTTTGTTCCTGCCATTTCTTTTCCCTAGAATGCCTTCTGTTTCTTCTTTTTCAGACCTACTTTCATGCCGTCTTCCCTGAAGCCTTTTTTGATCATCCTCCTTGCTTCTCTTGCCTTGAATTCCTTAAGTACTTTGTATGTATTCTTATTACATTAGTATTCTCTCTGATTTTACATTATAAGGTTTGTACTTGTCTTTCCTAGATGTCTGTCTTCTTGGTTTTAAAAGGATGGTGTCATACACATCTAACTAAGTATCTTGCACCTATTATCTGCTCCGTAAATATTTTTTGAATTGTATTAAATTTAAATACTTATTTTAGGTTCAAAAATAATATTTAAATATAACGGTTGCTCCCAGTGAAGATAACAGAGAGAATTCTTAAATGAAACATTCCCTCCTGACCCTGGCAGTTGGTAAATTCAATGCCAATGCTACCAAAGACTGGAAAGTTGTATGCTCATATTTGGCTTGATAATATTCCCGAAAGTGAATTTTGACTCTTGAGTGTTTGGGATTTGTTATTTTTGTTTCCTTACGTGTTGTTTTTATCTGTAAGGAATGGGTTCTAGCTTCAGGTCTTCGGAAGTTTCCAAACTTTCTCTGGGTATTAGCAACAAATAAAATAAGATTCCCTTTCATTTGCAACAGAAGATGGTCACTTGAGTCAAAGGTAGAGCCTGGGAGAGATCTAATAGTTTGCTCTTCCAGAGAAAATTCCTCACGTTGTGACATAAACAATTTGCAACTATTAACAGATAAAATTATCTCTAACTTCCATATTGTATTCTTCTCCACAGTGCTTACTACCTTCTAACATACCAAATATTTTATTTATCTTATATATTTACACTAGAATGTAATGTAAGTATGAAAGCAGAGAGTTTTGTTCTATTCATTGCTGTATCCCAATTCATAAAACAGTGCCTACCATGTAGAAGGTGTTCAATAAACACTGAATGACTTAGTAGCTCAATTTGTCTTTGGGAATTTCTCCAATTTGTTGGCTAAAAAGACGGTTTTGTTATATTAAACATGCAAAGTAAAATCCTAAGGAAGTAAGATATAGCTTAGAAGAGTAGTTTATCTGTATATCTTACTCTCTCTGGATTTTACATTTATCTTTAAGCTGCCTTGAATTTACTATATTTTTGTTTTATTGATTTCAAACAAATGCCATTCTTGCTACCACACCATACATCCAAGACGATTGTGTCTCAGTCTGGCTAAAATCGAAGAAAACTGTTCATTGTAACAAAACCCAATGGACACTTGCTAGCACAGCTCTTAGGCATTAAAGACTAGTAAAACCAAAATTATAATAAAATTCAGTATAGAGGCATTATCCCCTTAAAATCACTTCAGCTGTTTTTCTTAGGTGGTAATATTAACCCTGAAAATTGGTCAATCAAGCTTCTGATATTATCAGTTATCAGTTTTCTGCATATATAAGTGATTGGGGTTGAAATGTGCTTTAAGCCTGAATTAAAAGAACTTAGTCACTGGTGACTCATGATGAGTTTTTCCTTTTCCCTGCTGGAACATATGCTATTGCCTCCAACTTGGCTTTTTTGAAACATTGAAGACATAAAGAATCCTGCTTTTGTGTACTATGTTCTGGAAAAGTTCTTTTGGGTTTAAGGTGAGGGCCTTAATTACGATGTTGTTTAGTAATGAGCTCTACATTTGACTTTTCAAATTCCCATACAATTTTTTTTAGTCACTGACTTTATGGAAGTTTTCTCATCATCATGAAATAATCAAAAGTCATCTAGATAGTGTGTGAATGACCACAAGTTTTCTCATCATCATGAAATAATCAAAAGTCTACTAGATAGTGTGTGAATGACCACAAGGACTTTGTCTGTTTTGTTCATTACTATATTCCTGGTGCCTAGAACAGTGCTTTGTACAGAGAGAGGATTTTCATTTTTGAGTGAAGTCACATACATTCTTAAAAACAGTGCATCTTACAAAAATAATGAAAGTCTGTTGAAATGAATTTTCTCCAGCCCTGTTGAATTAAATAATCGTCAATTCAAAATCAAGCTATTTGGGGAAGCTCTGGAATTAGCCCAATGTAGTTCTACCCTAATAGTTCTTAGCATTGATTGTGCCAACCTGAAATCTTCAGTGGTTCACTTACAAAAGGAAGAGTTAAATCGGCAACACCCAAAGGCACTTGCACCTGTGGGAACCAATGGGCGTCCTAACAGGAAATACTTTTAGCTTGCAATACCCATAGTAATGTGCAGCGCCCAGGACATGCTGTTTTATCTGCAGTTCCTTATTAGGATTGTACATTTCTTCAAGGTTTACATATATATATGTATATATGTTTAAAAGAGAATGCACTTTAAATTTGAAAATTAAATTGTGGATGGTTATTTCCATTTTCTTCATTGTCAAGGAATTGGTGAGTTGTCTTCCTTTAAGTAAGTTCTTTCTTTACCTTCTAATGTTCTGTCCCCTGAAACTTGACGGTAGCATACAGGGAGGGGGGGAAATTTTACGTCAGCGTAAAATAATTAAAACTTGAACTGATATTATTGTCAATAGGAATAAGCAGTTCTAATATTTACATGATACCGTGTCAGTAGCTATTGGTAGAATTTCATAGATCTTTACATAAGATGTGTTTAGCTCGACCAAGTTTTTCTCTTTTGTAAGGACTGGGGGAAAAATTCAGTGAAAGTTTTTAGAAAGTTCTTTCCAAAATGTCAAAATGTAAAGCTGTATACGTTAATGTAGAGCTGTTAACGTTAACTCTCTGACCAGGAAGTACTCTCTTGAAGCCTCATTTATAAAACTGTGTCTATAATAACTTCCTTTCTCGGAATGAAGGTGCTGATAGCGTGGTGTTGTTCTTACAACTTAAGCTGAGCTTGGTTTTATCTTTCCTAATGAACAAGAGGCGGCTTTTTAAAGAAAGTCATCTCTGGGGCAATCTTACTTATTGCTGGAGCTAAATAAAGAATTTTTAAGGTTTTTAGTATGTTGGATTGGAGATGTAGGACATGCATTTGAGAAGATCTGTGAGTAAGCTTACTTTTTGTTTTACATTTAGCATTTTATTATAAATATGGTTTGTGTCTAAGCATTGCTAATAAACTTTGTTGAATTTCATGTGAATATTTATGGCTTTAGCTCAAAGTCCAGCTGAGAGTAATCAACCTCAAAAATTACTGGATTCCTATGTTCTATTTATTTTAGTTTGTAGTTTCATATTATACAAATAAATATGAGTGAGAACTTTTTTCAGAAATTGATTTTTTCCCTTTTTCTGCATAAGTAAGGTAAATACTCAGCTGCAAATAAAATATGAAAATCTTGTCAGAAGAGTCTTAAACAAAAATTTTAGATATACTGAAGGCTATTTTTATTAAATGAATAGTTTGTGTTTATGATTGATATTCCTATAAAACAGTATTTCAAAATGAATCTGCTCAAAATGGTACACTATTCATCCTAGAGATCTTAAAAAATATCAAGGCCACGTCCTATTTTTCTTCTTTTCCAGAAGGGAAATAGAATAGAACACAGAGCAGTTTCTTGAACATAATGCCAAATTTAGAAACAGAAAAGTCAGAAGATAGGATTATGTTTATCTTGTTTTGTAACTTTTTTGTTTTAATACATAAAATTAGTTACTTATTAAAATATAAAAATAAGATATCTTAGCCATGAGGTAATAATATATGGCACTACTCTAGTCCATAAAATGAAATTAGATGAAGTAGAAAAGTAAATAATTTAACAGTTTGTATGTTGAAAAAGTAATGCAAAATATTTCATTAGCAAACAAAGCTGCCTTAATAGTTTCTTTACTAATTTCTCTAGGCTCTTTAAAACAATGTTGAAATGAAATGTATATAATCCTGACTTCCAAACTCCTGATACTTTACGTGTTAGATGTGTAAATCAAAGCCTTACAACCGTAGGTAGGATGAATTTTCATTTAAGAACATCGCAGTAGGGATACCTGGGTGGCTCAGTGGTTGAGCGTCTGCCTTCGGTTTAGGCCATGATCCCAGGATCCGGTATCCAGTCCTGTGTCAGGCTCCCTGTGTGGAGCCTGCTTCTCCCTCTGTTTATGTCTCTGCTTCTCTCTCTGTATCTCTCATGAATAAATAGAATTTTAAAATAAAAGAACATTGCAGTAGATATTACTGATTTGGGAACTATTCCTCTGATATGTAAGAAAATTAAAACTTTCAAATAATCTTTGAAATGTGATATTTTACAATGTGTTTTTTAAGATTTATGAATATTAAACACTTAACATAAGTTGTACTTTAACTTCAATTTTCATGGTTCAGGAGGCCTTTTTTGATTGTTCTATCAGCACCACAAGTAACCCAATCATAGCTGGGGTGAGGGTGGGGCAGAGGAAGTAGATGGAGCTTCACAGCAGTGACAAGATTATTGCAGATTATATGGCTGCCTGCCAAAAGGCCACTAGTTGGAAAAGTGGAAGTTACTAACTGCATCCTATTAATTTGTACATATTTATTTGTAACCATTTTTAACTGTTTGCTGGTTTCACACTGATGATGAGTATTAAACTTCTGACTCACTTAATATGTGCTTAATGTTCTGTTCTTTAGTTTACGTTAGTCATATTCCTTGCATACTCTGCAAAGATCACACTATTTTGTGGAAGACTGTGTGTTAGCAGAAAAAAAAGGGGGGAGGGGTGCACAGAACTTTAAACCTTAACTGTTTTGCTTTCTAGTTAAAAGTGTTACAGAGTTAGGGATGCTTGAGTGGCTCAGTGATTGAGCATCTGCCTGCGGCTCAGGGTGTGATCCTGGGTTCCTAGGATCAAGTCCCACATCAGGCTCCCCTATAGGGAGCCTACTTCTCCCTCTGCCTGTGTCTCTCTCTCTCTCTCTCTGTGTCTCTCATGAATAAATAAAAATCATTTTTAAAAAAAAGTGTTAGAATTAAAATGTAAGGCATCCCATCAGATTTGGCAATTTCTGTAAAAATACAAATAAAAATAATGTGAAGGAAATTGTAGTTCTCAATTATATTGGTTCAGTGTGAAATTGAGATTCCTACTGTTTTCAACATACAAGAAAGCTTTGTAGAGGAAATATGACATCTCTGCCCTTATGCATAAAGAGGGAATTACAGTGGAGAGTTATTTTTAGAGGTGTCTTCTTATGAATATATTTTATGTGATGAGAAGTATCTCTCAAAGTTTAGTTTCTGTTTCAGGGTCACTGGCAGAAGTTAAAAAGCCTGTTCAGGTCACTGGATATTCTATTAAGAAAATACTTTTAAAAGCATTCTGATATCACCAACAAGCAGCCTAGTTCGTCTTGAGCTGGCTGATCTCAGTGATAGCATTTTTCAAAAATGTAACCAAACTGAGAAGATATCAAGATGCTATCAGTACCATCAAGTAGTAATATAAGTGTCCTACTAAAAGAGGGGACAATTAATTTCCATTTCATAGCAGTGTCCTACTCCTTCAAGAAAAGAGTGCACTGTTTTTAGTATAAAGAAAGATTATAAGTGATTCGAGGAATCTGTTCATTGGTCTCTGACAGCTCTTAGATGTCCCTGCCTAATTCTTGTACAGTGAATAACATCTCCAGGTTTTATTACTTTTGGTCCCATATGTTTTGAGGCTGGCAGTTAATTTTTTTTAATTTTTTTTATTTATGATAGTCACACAGAGAGAGAGAGAGAGAGAGAGAGAGGCAGAGACACAGGCAGAGGGAGAAGCAGGCTCCATGCACCGGGAGCCTGAAGTGGGACTCGATCCCGGGTCTCCAGGATCGCGCCCTGGGCCAAAGGCAGGCGCCAAACCGCTGCGCCACCCAGGAATCCCCAAGGCTGGCAGTTAATTAACAAGAGCATATCAGCTTGAACATGTCTGCCTCTTACAGCTCACCAGCTTTGTGACCTTATACAAATCCCTTAACTCTTGAAGCCTTGGTTTCTTCAACTGTAAAATGGACACAATCATAGCACCTACCTTATGGATTATTGTGAGCATCAAGTGAGATTACATATTAAAGGAACAAGTTTGGCTGTACATTATAAAGGAAGATCTCAGTGAGTGATAGTAGCTATGGTTATTTTTGCTGTTTTTTGGACATTTCAGTTCTTATTCACAGTTCTACCAGGAGATGATTCATGGGAAGAGATATAAAACAATACATGCAATCATGTAAAGATAATAGAATCAGTCTTACTGGGATCCCTGGGTGGCGCAGCAGTTTGGCGCCTGCCTTTGGCCCAGGGCGCGATCCTGGAGACCCGGGATCGAATCCCACGTCGGGCTCCCAGTACATGGAGCCTTCTTCTCCCACTGCCTATGTCTCTGCCTCTCTCTCTCTCTCTCTCTCTCTGTGTGACTATCATAAATAAATAAAAATTAAAAAAAAAAAAGAATCAGTCTTACTATAGTAGAAGTATGTAAAAATACCATGGGAGGGGGCACCTGGGTGGCTCAGTCAGTTCAGTGTCTGCCTTCGGCTCTGGTCATGATCTCAGGGTTCTGGGATGGAGCCTCTGCATTGGGTTCCCTGCTCAGTGGGAAGATGGCTTCTCCTTCTGCCCCTCCACCCCAAATAAATAAATAAATCTTAAAAAAAAAAAAAAAAGCACCATGGGAGCACTTGAATGAAATCTATAGGTCTTATTTATTTATGGCACTCTTACCACATTATATACTTCCTATCCTCAGGGGAGAGGGGAAACAAGGGAAGAGTCAACTGTAGATTTAATTCATTAGTATAAAAAGTTAATGTGCCAAATTCAGCTTTAGCAACATTTTGTTGCTGTTTTTCACTTCAGAGAAATTTCCTCCCAATAGAATATAGCACAGCTTAGGAAAGCAACATGGCTAAGTGTTGATTTTGTCATTCATTTTCTCAACAGTTTGTTTTCTTCTAACTGGATCACCATCAGATAAAGTTAGGACCATGTCTAAAGATTCTAGGTCAACTCAAAAAAAAAAAAAAAAGTTGGGTTTTTTTAGGAATGTTGTTCTAGTTTGGTTTTACTTGGGTAAAACCACACAATAAAGAATATGCATTTGAGTATAAAGAAGAGTGTTTTCTGGTTTTGTCTTAACGTCAGGGGTTGATACCTATAATGGGTCAGTTAACTTTATGTATTGAAAGACAACTAATTTTTACATTAGCAGATTTTCATGGGCGCTGTGTTAACAAAGCAGATGTGAGATTGGGGGGGGGCACCTGCAGTAAAGAAAGCAATGAAACTACTTATAGGGTATTTGAAAAACATTTAAGGTTTGTGAGTATATTTTTAGTGTTGGAAATTTCCAGATTTTTTTTAAAGATTTATTTATTTATTTATTCATGATAGACAGTGAGAGAATGGGGGGGGGGGGGCAGAGGCACAGGCAGAGGGAGAAGCAGGCTCCATGCAGGGAGCCCAATGTGGGACTTTATGACCACGCCCTGGGCCGAAGGCAGGTGCTAAACCACTGAGCCACCCAGGGATCCCCATCCAGATTTTAATCTATAGCGCAACCCCTTTACCTGGTTGGCAGCCTTTGCATTAGTCTGTATCTCATTCTTGTTTCTGATACCCCCTAATTTTATAGTCTGAAGGCCCAGCGTGTTGCTACTAGAAAACACAGTTTCTCTGTGCAACTGTCTTACTTAGACCCTTAGGCCCTCATCTCTGGATTACCACAGTTGCCTTCCTCCATTTCTGTCTGTTTTTTTCCAATTCATCCTGATTAACCTTCTTTAAATGCTACTCCTCCCCTTTTCAGAAAGCTTCACTGGTTCTATGTTTCTGCTACATTAAATCTAACCTCTTCTGCTTGACTTTCAGCGTCCTTTCTAATCTGTCCCACACTACTCATCCAGCTTTATTTCCTATGTTCTTTGGCCTCTTCTTTCTGCTCTATTGAAGTCAGTCTGTTTCTGCAACACACCATACAAGTTTAAATCTGCACCTCTGGTTCTCTCCTTCATTCAAAAAACCCTCCTTCCTGGGGGTACACCTCGGTGGTTCAGTCAGTAAAATATCCAACTCTTGATTTTGGCTTAGGTTATGATCTCAGGGTTGTGAGATGGTGCCCTGCATTGGACTCTGTGCTCAGTGTGGAGCCTGCTTAAGATTCTTGGTCACCCTCTGCCACTCCCTGACTCAAAAAAAAAAAAAAAAAGCCCTCTTCCCTTCTCTCTGCCTATTCAAATTTTACCTTTTCTTCAAGATCCTGTGTAAAATTCACTTCCTGTTTGAAGTAAAATCAATTTTGCTGCAAAATCCCAGATTTTTAAATTAGCAAACCATCGAACACAAATGTGCATAGTATCTTAAATCATCCAGTTTTATCTTCACTAATGATGTAAACACTTTGAGTACAAGGACCATGTCTTACACTTAAATCTTTCAGAGTTCCTAGCAGAATGCTGAGGTACCTGACCTTCATTTGAAGAAAAAGAAAAGAAAGTAAATCTATTTCATCCTGCCTGTCTAAAGTCGAGTCAACAATCCTAATAATATTGAAGAGACCTGAATGTTTCTCCAATTTGAGTCAGGTCTGTCACTTCATTGACAAAAAAATGTGAGGCAAATGAAGACAATTTTGTAACTGATTATAGATTGACATGTTTGCTTTTCTTTATAAGAAATTATGTGTATGTATAGATATTCATATATATGTGTGATTTTGTTTCCTTTATTAAGGAATGAGATAGCCAGCTACTCTCAGAGAAGTTTAGTTTTGGTATTAACAACTTTCCATGCTGTCACTATAGATTAAATATGATCAATAAATTTTATGTAATCAAGGAGTATTCCTACCCAATTCTTTAAGTGACATAAGTGTAAATGTCTAATTTTAGGCTGTGTGAAGGGATGTTGAAGTTAATTACATATGATCCCTTCCCTCATAAAACTGTTAATTCTATTAGGGAAAAATATATATATACTCAAAAGCTTAAACATAAGAATACTTGTTAGTTCAAGTGGATGCCTATTGCTTTAATTTTTAGTCAGTCACTTGTCTTTTGAAATGATACATGCTGGGCACCCCCGGTGGCACAGCGGTTTAGCGCCGCCTGCAGCCCGGGGTCTGATCCTGGAGACCAAGGATCGAGTCCCGCGTCGGGCTCCCTGCGTGGAGCCCGCTTCTCCCTCTGCCTGTGTCTCTGCCTCTCAGTCTCTCTCTCTGAATAAATAAATTTTTAAAAAATGCTTAAAAAAAAAAGAAATGATACATGCCTTCTTGTATTGATGCCAAAGACCATATAGGACAAAGAAATGAAAGAAAAATTTAAGAAATTCCCCCATCATTATTTTTCCAGTTTATTGAGGTATAATTGACCTATAACATGTTAGTTCAAGGTGTACAACATAACTTATGTATATATAGTGAAATGATCATCACAATAAATTTAGTTGACACCAATCACCTCACAAATTTTTTTGTTACAAATTTTTTCCATCGTGAGAATTTTTAAGATTTACTCTCTTAGCATCTTTCAAATATACAATACAATGTTAATTATTATCACCATGCTGTACTTTACATCCCTAGAACTTATTTATCCTATAACTGTAAGTTTTTACCTTTTGATCACCTTCACTTAATTTCCCCCTATCTTCCACTCACTGCCTGACAACTACCAATCTGTCTCCAGTATCTATGAGTTCAGTTTTTTTAGATTCCACATACATACAGTATTTTATTTCTCCTTCTGACTTATTTCACTTATCATACTGCACTAAAAGTTCATCCATGTTATCACAAATAGCAGGATTTCCTTTTTTTTTTTTTTTCTTTTTGGCTAATAATCCATTGTATACAGATACTACATTTTCTTTATCCATTCATTCATTGATGAACACATTATTTCCATGTCTTGGCTATTATAAATAATGCTGCAGTGAACATGGGAATACAGATACCTTTTCAAGATAGTGATTTCATTTCCTTTGAATATATATCCAGGGGTGGAATTGCTGAGTCATATGGTAGCTCTGTCTTTAATCTTTTGAGGAGCCTCCATGTTTTCCATAATGGCTGCACCAATTTACATTCCCACTTGTTTTTAATGTATGCCTTCCTTTGTATTGATGCTAAAGAGCATAAGGGACACCCAAATGAAAACTTTTAAAATACAAAATGTCTTACATATGTAAAAGTATGGATATTTAGAAATGTCTAGTTAATGCTTTATTTTTTTAAAATACTTTATTTAAATATTTTACTTATTTATTCATGAGAGATACAGAGAGAGAGGCAGAGATATAGGCAGAGGGAGAAGCAGGGTCCTTGCAGGGAGTCCAATGCAGGACTCATCCCAGACTGGGATCACACCCTGTGCCAAAGGCAGACACTCAACCACTGAGCCACCCAAGTGTCCCAAGTTGATGCTTTAGATTTTGTTTTGATGCTTGGTTTTAGATATTACCTTTCATTTCAAAGATTAAGGTTCAATAACTCTGTGAAGTATTGTACTGTTAGTGCCCAGAATAAGTGCTATAAGTCCAATATGCCATTCATATATAACAATAAAAGCTGGTTATCTAACTTACCAATGATAAAAAGCTAAAATTATGGACTATTCAATACAGTTTATGATTTTAAAAAACTATTTTACAAAATAACAAGGTTTTTCATTTATAAAGGGCTTTAGAATTTATATAATGATTTCACATTATTTCATGAGTCTCACAACTTTGTGAGGTATTATTCTCACTTTATAGATGAGGATTGAGGCTGAACGAAGTGATGTACTTAAGATCACACAGCTAGTCAGCTAGTAAATAAGTGGCAGAGTTAACTTAAACCCAGATTTGCTGATTTAAAGGTTAGACTTCTTTTCCTTTAGACCACAAATCCAAATTGAGTTATTTGGGGGATAAAACTCAGTTTTTTCCTTTTTCTAGTTAAGATAAAGTTCACATAACATAAAATTTGTCATTTTAAAGTTTATAATTCAAGTTTTTAGCATATCCACAATGTTACGCAACTATCACCACTGTCTAATTCCAGAACATTTCCATCACTCCAAAAAGAACCCCTGTACCTGTTAGCATCCCATCTCAATTACCCCCATCCCTTGGCAACCACTGACTTTCTATCTCAATGGATTTTCCTACTCTGGATACTTAATATAAATGGAATCATAAAATATGTGAATTGTCTGACTTCTCCACTTAGCATGATGTTTTCAAGGGTCATCTGTGCTATGGCATGTGTCAGTGCCTCATTCCTTTTTATGGATGAATAATACTCCATTAGATGGATAGGTCACAGTGTATTCATTCATCAGTTAATGGACATTTGAGTTGTTTCCATTTTTTAGCTATATGAATAATGCTACTCTGAACATTCATATGCAAGTTTTTGTGTTAATATGTTTCAGTTCTTTTGGATATATACCTGGGAGTAGAATTTCTCATAATTATTCTTGTAAAATAATTCAAATAGAAGTGCTTTGAAGTTATTTCTTTTGAGTTCTTTATTCACAACTGTCACACATATGCACAGAATTGTTTATTTCGCTAATTTGTTTCCCACATCTGTTCTTCAGAAGTAAGGCAGAGGCAAACTTTAGCTTAGATCTTGGGCAAGAAGTCTCTAATTCTAAGTGAGTGTAGTCTGAGTTCAACACTGCCTGCTACGTTCAAGATACTGTGGAGTTCAAATAATTCAGTAGTATTTCTTTTGCTAGTCATATTCAATTAATGGAATTAAGAAATGTCCGTGTTCTTTCAAAGTAAGGCAGAATGGCATCAATGCCACAAGAAGTACTTTCTATATATGAGAAACGAAGAGATTACTTCTGCACTAGGGTGATGGAGTAACTTGGAGATAGAATTTGAGCTGAGTCTTGAACATTGGGTAGTTTTTTCAGCAGGTGCAATAGAGCATAATCTGTGTATTTCTTAGCCTAGTTCAGACATTGTGAATAAAATATAGGATACTTAGGGACAGTGGCAAATCAAAGGCCCTTGAATCCTGTACAAAGAGATTTGAACTTTGAACATTCAGTAGTGGAGAGCCATTTAAGGTGCTTGAATAGAAGATACTGATGCAATCAGAGCCTCTGAAAGATGACTCCTTCAGTAGTTGGTAAAGCAACCAAAAGAAAGAAAGGGATTTAGGATGAGGACTTGGACTGGTAATGAGGTTCTGGAACTAGGACAGCCTCAATGCAAAGAAGAAAAGCAGCTTGTGAGAGATTTAGTGAGGACATTGGCAGCTTGAGTGAGATAGCTGAAAGCATAAGAGTGAATCAGATCAATAAGAGAAAGTGCAGCGAGAAGAGAAGGGGCCCAGTATAGACCCTTGTGTTAAGAGGTGAGCAAAAGAGGACAAGCCAAGAAGGTGGGTTGGAAAGAAACTTCTAAGAGGAAAGTGCCACACAAGCCAAGAAATAAGATGTTTTTCGTAAAGGTTATGAAAGGGTACGACCTGAGAAGGATCCTGTTGGATTTGGAGACTAGGAAGTTAGGCTAGTGAGTCCTAGGGAAATAAATAATAAATAGAATCTTCAAAAAAGAGAAATAGAAAATATCTTGAATTACCTCAGGCTTATGTAGAAAGATCAAATTCTGTCTTTCCATCTTATATTAATATTCACTTTTTTATCTGTGTACTGAACATCTTTGCCAATTCTTTTAAATGTGCTTTCCTCTCCAAAACATAGGAGACCCAATATGATAATAAACATAGGAGACTACCAATTATGCTTGTTGAGTCCATTTTTCTACTAATTTTTTTTTCATTTTTCTACTAATTTTTCAAGATGTGTATTTTAGTGTTAATATTGGCAACTCAAGTACAGTATTTAAAAGTTCATAGTCCTCAGTTTGAATTTTTTTTACATATTTTTTTTTCTAAAAAATGCCCCAAACTAATATTATTGTGCTTTCTATAGAATAGAAACTTGTTAGTGATCCATTATAGTGTAGCAAGCACTGTGGAAACATTGTAATCTGTACAATATTTTTTTGGTTAACAGTAATATTGATGAAAAAAACAGTAATAATCATGAATAGTCATTCCTGTTGTAAGATGTTGCAGAATTAGTTCCTTATGAGTCCTGAAGTTTGGAGTTCCCAGCAAGAACACTTATTGGTAAATGAGTAGAAATGGAAGCAGGTATCTATCTCCCTTGTTCCCATTAATATTTTCTCCTGTTCTCTACAAAATGGTGGGAAGTCCTTGACCCAAGATAGCTCTTAGGTAATTTTTAACAACTATATAAATAACATATGCTTTTCATTTTAACAAATAGAAAATATAGATGAGTAATTAGAAAGTAAAAGTTATCTTCTATACTCAAATATATTTTGACATATAATTTCCCAGACTTATTTAAAAATATACTTTTTTTAATGTAGTGATTAAGGGGACACCTGGCTGGCTCGGTTAGAAGAACATGTGACTTTGAACGTGTGAGTTCGAGCCCCACATTGGGTATAGAGATTACTCCAAAATAAAATAATTTAAAAAATAATGATTAAGAAGGTTATATTGCATTTTTTTATGGTTTTATAAGCTGTTTTTTAACTTCAACAGCAGTATATCATTATACCACATAAATAATCATATTTCTATGCCCAAATGTATTGCTTCCATATAATTTCCTTTTTTTTTTAAGATTTTATTTATTTATTCATGAGAGACAGAGAGAGAGAGAGAGACATAGAGGAAGAAGCAGGCTCCCTGCCAGGATCCTGATGTGGGACTCCTTCCAGGATCCTGGGATCACAACCTGAGCTGAAGGCAGAGGCTTAACCAATGAGCCACCCAGGCATCCTGCTTCCATATATTTTTTTTAAAACCAGTATTATTTTATGGATATTCAAGGTGAATTTTTTTGGTTAGTTTTTATTCTTAGAATTTATCCTAAATAGCTCCTTAGTTTTTCATCTCCATTAAAACTCTAGATTTCTTTACAGTCATAGAAGATTCTGCAGCAGATGGACCATAAGAACCTGGTTTCCAAGATCATGGTCTTTGTTTTGTTTTGTTTTTTTAGAGTTTCTTAAGATTTTATTTTATTCATGAGAGACACACAGAGAGAGGTAGAGACATAGGCAGAGGGAGAAGCAGGCTCCATGCAGGCAGCCTGATGTGGGACTCGATCCTAGGACCCCGGGATCACACCCTGACTCAACCACTGAGCCACCCAGGCGTCCCTCAAGATGATGTTTTATTTTGTTTTCAAAAAAGGGGAATAGCATTATTATACTGTCTGTTCCAACAAAGGCTCCCAATGCTTAAGAACTGTCCTCTTTCCCCACCTGCTAGAAGCACAAGCTAATAGCGTCTAACAGTTCTGTCGACCAAAAAGGGTTTGAAAGGATGCGTACTTATCTCCCTAAACACATGGCTTTTTCCTTGGCCTTCATCTCCTCCAGAGGAACTCCAGCTCCCCTTCTTCCTTTAGACTATCACCAGCCTTCCTTCCTCTTATATTCCTGCCTATTCAGGATTTTTTTTTTTTTTTTAATTTTTATTTATTTATGATAGTCACAGAGAGAGAGAGAGAGAGGCAGAGTCACAGGCAGAGGGAGAAGCAGGCTCCATGCACCGGGAGCCTGATGTGGGATTCGATCCCGGGTCTCCAGGATCGCGCCCTGGGCCAAAGGCAGGCGCCAAACCGCTGCGCCACCCAGGGATCCCTATTCAGGATTTTTTTGTTTAATTTTTGCATTCAAACTTCTTGGTTAAAAGCCAAGATCATCATTAAGAGGGGTGGGGGGGAGACTTTGGATTTGTATAAAGTAACCAATTACTACAGTTATTTAATTAGTGAATATTTTATGCCCATTATTATAAAGGCTATATTTCAGCCTCCTTAATTTATTCTATTTTGTATTTTTTTAAAAAACTATTTCCTGAGCTGACTGTAAAAAATAGATATTTTCATTCTCATCATACTAAAACTTTTACTTTAAATTTATATCACTAAAGTAAATATGAATATAAGTGTAGAAGGTGTTCAGTAGGTTCAGTAGGCTTAGTTTTTAACATTTTATTTAATGGCTAGGTGATTGAGTCGACTAAGCTTATAAAATTTGCTAAGTGATTCTTAACTGGCTAGCATTGTAGGAAAACAAATTAAAGTTGTAATTGTCCTTGACAAGGTGAAGGGGTACCTCAGTATTAACAAGAAGTTAACTAGAGGACTTGAAGTTAACCAAGCGATTCAATGAATGACTTAAAAAAAAAAAAGAACTGCAGCAGAGGACACCAGACTTTCAAAAAGCATGGCAGAAAAAGAAATAGTCTTGCTAGTTAGAGTCCTGTTAATTATGGGAGAGTAAACTACCATTGTCATTTAAAAAGCTGTAATACTGTAAATAGTATTATTAATAGAGCTTGATTTGTGTTGCAGTTAAGGAGACTTCAGCTGAATTCCACTAGTTTCTAATATGTATTGACAGAGAGGAGATGTATGCAAGTGATAAAAAAAAAAAAAAAAACAGAGGTGAGATCAAAACATTCTAATTGCCACATATCTTTCATTTTACTGAACGTATCATAAAGCGATAGTTGCTGATACCACATTTCTTAGATGGAAGTTCCATCACTGTCAGTGTATGAATAGGTATTGTTGATGTGAAAGCTCTTCTTGTGAGCCAGGTAAGATGAATGGTTCGGTCAGAATGTGGCGTTCTGTGTGCTGTATATATCAACAGAAATTTACACCTGCACTTTTATATAACTGAACAAATCAACTCTGTAATTGCCTTATTTGAACCTAGTGGATTATATGTACTGCGACACCTGCTTTCACTTTGCTTTAAAAGAATCAAGACTGGGATCCCTGGGTGGCGCAGCGGTTTGGCGCCTGCCTTTGGCCCAGGGCGCGATTCTGGAGACCGGGGATCGGGGATCAAGTCCCACATTGGGCTCCCGGGGCATGGAGCCTGCTTCTCCCTCTGCCTGTGTCTCTGCCTCTCTCTCTCTCTCTCTCTCTGACTATCATAAATTAAAAAAAAAGAATCAAGACCTTGAGTTTTAGTATTTTGCCAAATCAGAAAAAAAAATTAAAGATGTATGCAGGATAAAGGGCAATTAGTACATTAGAGACTCTGGGGGGAAATGAGTGAAGTCAATATAAAAAACAAAAATGAACAGGATCAGAAGTCAGTCCATTGTCACTGTTCTAAATTTGTAAGTGTATACAGGATTTCTTATGTTGCAGAACTTGGAAAAATTAAGTTCTAGGGAATTTTTAAAGAATCTCTAGGTTTGGGGTTTTTTTTTAAAATTTATTTATTCATGAGACACACAGAGAGAGAAGCAGGTTCCCTGTGGGGAGCCCGATGCGGGATTGGATTACGCCCTGAGCCAAAGGCTGACGCTCAACCACTGGGCCACCCAGGTATCCCAAAGAATCTCTAGGTTTTGTTTTGTTTTGTTTTGTTTTTAAAGAAGCAATGGCTTTTTTTTTTTTTTTTTTTTACTTTTTATTTATTTATGATAGTCACACACAGAGAGAGAGAGAGGCAGAGACATAGGCAGAGGGAGAAACAGGCTCCATGCACCGGGAGCCCGACGTGGGATTCGATCCCAGGTCTCCAGGATCACGCCCTGGGCCAAAGGCAGGCGCCAAACCGCTGCGCCAGCCAGGGATCCCAAGAATCTCTTGGTTTAAAAGAAAACCTAGTCTCCAAAATTCCCATCTCTGAATTGCTGTCTTTAAGTACTTCTTTAAGTTTAAATATATTGATGGTTTAATTTGGTATCATTCTGACACTTTATTTTACAGTTTGCTAATGCACCTAATGCAGTTCCTTGTACATATCAAACACTCAGTATTTTAAATTTTTTTACTGGGTATTATAAGTCCTAGGTTTAATATAAAGTGTCACATATAGGGAATGTACAGAGACTCCTGAATTTCCATGACAAATTTTTGCTGTTAATTAATGAATTTACCCCACAATGTAGTGCTATCTAGATTCTACCAACATATGTGGAAGGGACCTGTGTGTGTGTGTGTGTGTGTGGGACCTGTGTGTGTGTGTGTGTGTGTGTGTGTGTAACCTGAGAGATATGAATAGAACCTGATGTGTGTATATATATAGATATATATAATATTTATTATATATGTATATAACCTGAGAAATATGAATAGAACCTGATATCCAAATTTTTGAAGACCTTAATAGGTCTTTTAGTTAAGGTTTACAACGGGTTTGTAAAAGGGTTTACAATTTTTAGTTAGGGTTTACAATGTCTCACAACCAACCGAGTATCATCCATTTATATTGTATTACATATTTTATTTATTGATAGCACACGAGTTTATAACTCTTTGTTATTTTACCTGGGTGAAGAGTCTGACATTTACTTGTTGATTTCTTCAGGCTTCTGGGGATGATAAGTTTCTAACCATTATTTTTGTTTGTTTGTTTCTAACCATTATTATTTCAAATCTTGAACTAAATGTACTTCCTTCCTACTTGTATAACAAGATCTTTTAAACATGTTGGAGAAAATATTCTTTACCAAGCTTTAAAAAGGGTAAAATTCAAAGTTAGTTTATTTTGTACTAATAAAACTTTTACTGATCATATTTACATAGTAGGCTCTGTTAACATAGTCTATAGCTATCAGAAAATTGATTTCTTAACCTAGCTTTTCACTGGAATCACCAATAATATAATAACATCAAAGCTTACTGATACGAGGAAGCCACATGGTCCCTCCCAACTCTGAAATCCTGTGATTTCAAGCTAATTTCAAATAAAGAAGGAAGTCTTTGGCTAAAGTAAGACAGTGAAAATATTAAAACAAGCAAGTGAGGGATTAAAAGTTTTTTAGCAGGGTTTAGTGAACTTCCTTGATAAAAATCTTATTAAAACTATTATAATAGGCAGTTTTATAGTTAAAACTGTGAACAAAGAAGGAAATGTTTTGAAAACAGGCAAAAATGAAATCAGCGCTTCCCCTTACTTTTTTTCTAAGTTTGCTTAGTTTGACCACACACCCATACATTTGTAGCACGCATGTTAACAGAGTGACAATCTGGTTACTCCTTTTATATTAGATTTAATTATTTAAATTAGTTAAAACTCCTGGTTAATTAAAAATTTTAAGATGTATTATTGCTATTAAAATAAAATTTGGCCAGATCAACTAACCAAAATATTTGTACCTAATTTAGACTCTTATAAAGACAGTAAGATAAAAAAAGAGAGAGAGAGAGAGAGAGAGAGACAATCTGGGAAATTTAAAAATTTGACCTTATATTTGATGACATTAAAATTTTGTTAAATTTTAGGTATACTGATGGAATAGTTATTATGTTTTTTAAAGTAGGTTTTTTATTTTTTTAAGATTTTATTTGAGAGAGAGATAGATATATAGTGAGAGAGAGTACAAGCAGGGAGGAGAGGGAGAAGCAGACATCCCAATGAGCAGGGAGCCTTGACATGGGGCTCAATCTCAGGACCCTGATATCATGACCTGAACCAAAGGCAGATGCTTAACTGATTGAGCCATCCAGGCATCCCAAAAGTAGAGTTTTTTAGATGTGCAGTCTGAAATGTTTATGGTTGAAATGGCGTATCCAGGGTTTGTTTCAAATAATGCGAGTAGATATAGTGGCGAAGTAATGAGTTGATAATTTAAAGCTGGGCATGACACAGTTCAACTTTTCTTTACGTTTGACATTTTCCATAATAAAAAAAATTCAAAAAATAACATTTAACACCCATCTATGAAGTTTTACTACAAAACTATTTGAAATGCCTTTTTATTCCTTGTACAACGGAAGAAAAGCATTACCTACAATAAATTCGACACCTTGCCATTTTCTCCTCATAGTCCATGTTCCTGATCCACTCTTTGGTGTTGGCAAAGAGCTGTTAAAATTGCCACGTGGTAGAAAAAGAGCAGGGGGGAGAAAGTCACTTCACTGTGCCCAGAAGGAGTTACATTTAGCTCCTTTGCTTTTCTTCCCTCTCCAACCTAGTGGAGAGTTTTCTCCTTTTTTGGGAGTAGGAATGGAGGCAGCCAAGTTATCATTAGGTAATAATAACAAATACATATATGCACAGAAATGTATGGTAAATACTTATAGTTATCTCCACAATTCAAATTTATAATATTCTCTACAAAGATCAATATTTTAGTTATCAAAGCTCTAACTTGTTGCTAAAATAGTCACTTTGTGTTTTAAGAGAAATAAGTGTCATTTCTCACTAGCATGAATAGTTGTAGAAATGGTCATTTTTGATGATCAAAATATAAATAAGCTAACCACAATATGCAAGATTTTGTGAAATATGAAGAATAGCTTATTATTTCAAAATTTTAGAAATTGAGAAAAGGAATTTCAAATAAACTAGATAGCATGTATTAGAAGAATCTGTAGAAAAGAACAACTAAAATTCTCAATAAATGTCTCCACTTCACAGCCCTATGATATGATTCATTACACAGATTTAAAGATAACAATGTTAGATTCAGGCCAATAATTTACAAAGAATTAACTTCACAAATGCAGTACAATTGACTTTTGGTAAATTGAATATTATTAAGAACTGAGACTTTTCATTCACTTCAAGCCCTTGTCTTGGTTTCTCAGCCTCTCTCTCTCCCCCTTCCTGCTGTGTGCATCCTGCTCACTGCCATCAGAGTTAACTTTCTAAAAGGCAAATCTGACCATCATTCACTGGCTTCAGAAACTCTACTGTCACCCACATTGTTCATGCAAAAGTCCATATTGCCTTAGTGTAGCATCCAGAGTCAGGCCACTAACTTCATCCTTTTTTTGGCCTCTCCTAGGAGAGAACAGTAAGCTCAAGCACAACAAAGTCTTTGCTTGTGCTAGGGAATCCTATGCTTTTCTGATATGATTGTGCTTTTGAATGCCCTGTTCCTCAGCTTAAAATGGTTTCAACACTTCTTATTGCCTCCTCTGTTTTCATAAGCACTTTTCATTATGTCACTATTTTTTTGTACTATATTCTAACCACTTGGTGGTGTTTATCACCCTTTCTATTGATTTATTATTTCATTCAGTCATTTGTTCAAGTATTAAGTGAGAAGTTACTATGTTCCAGACACTGTTGTGGCATTGGAGGTAGAGTGGTAATTAAAATTGTCATGGTCTCGGGGATCCCTGGGTGGCTCAGCGATTTAGCGCCTGCCTCCGGCCCAGGGTGTGATCCTGGAGACCCAAGATCGAGTCCCACATCGGGCTCCCTGTGTGGAGTCTGCTTCTCCCTCTGCCTGGGTCTCTGCCCCCCACCCCCCCGGTGTGTGTGTGTGTGTCTCATGAATAAATAAAATATTTTTTAAAAATTGTCATGGTCTCTAGTGGAGGACGCATATATTTGCAGATTGCCCACTCTGTCTTCCCACCTCCACTCACCAGCACAAAAACTAACCCCTCACACTAAAGAATTGGCTCAGTAAATGCTTAATAAAATGAGTGATGTGGGGAGCCCGGGTGGCTCAGCGGTTTAGCGCCGCCTTCAGCCCAGGGTGTGATCCTGGAGACCCAGGATCAAGTACGGCACCCGGCTCCTTGCATGGAGCCTGCTTCTCCCTCTGCCTGTGTCTCTGCCTCACTCTCTCTCCCTCTCTCTCTGAGAATTAAAAAAAAAAAAATGAGTGATGCATGTATAACTATATGGATTTGTTAGGTTAAAGTTTATTTTGAGATTTTTGTAGATTGACACAGTTGTAAAAAATAAAGATATTTCACATACTCTTTACTTATTAGTCTCCTGCAAAGATAATGTCTTACAAAACTGTAGTATAGTACCACAACTAGGATATTGATGTTGTCCCAAGATTTCCCTGTACACTGGTACATGTCTACCTATATATATATATTTGTGTGTGTGTCTTTAGATCTGTGCAACTTTTCACACGTGTAGGTTTGTGTATTATACCACCACAGTCAAGATTAAAAAAAAAAAAAACAGTTCTACCACCACAAGGCTACATCACCACTCCATCCCCATCTCTCCAGCCCCTATCCTAAATCAACCACTAATCTGTTTTTGCATCATTTCAAGAAAGTACACAAATGAAATCCTATAGTAGGTAACCTTTGTTGATTGGGCCTTTTTTCCCCACTCATTATATTTCTCCAGGGAT
The DNA here is from genome assembly GCF_048418805.1 of Vulpes vulpes. Lineage (NCBI taxonomy): Eukaryota > Metazoa > Chordata > Mammalia > Carnivora > Canidae > Vulpes > Vulpes vulpes. Next base: position 14,826,065 of record NC_132789.1, on the reverse strand, counting down.
TCTTGAAGTTGTTGCATGTATCACTGGTTCATCCCTTTTATTGCTAAATAGTATTCCATGGTATGGATGTATTACAGTTTATCATTTATCTGTTGAAGGACAACTGCATTGTTTCCAGTTTTGGGCTATTACAAATAATGCTGCTGTGAACATTTGTGTATAAATCCCACTCAAATTTCCATTTCTCTTGGATAAATACCCAGGAATACAATTAATTGCTGGGTCATATGGTAATGTTTAGTTTTATAAGAAAGTGCCACAGTTTTCCAGAGGATTGTAACGTTGTATATGTAAGAGAGCAATATAGGGGAGATTCAGTTTCTCCATATTCTCACTAGCATTTGGTTATATCACTTTTTTTTTTAATTTTAGCCATTATGGTAGGTATGTAATAAAACCTCATTGTGGTTTTATTTGCATTTCCCTAATAGCTGATAAAGTTGAATATCTTTTCATTTGCTTGTTTGCCATTTGTATATTCTCTTCAGTGGAATTTCTTTTTCTTTTGCCCATTTTCTAATTGCATTTTTGGCTTTTTTTTTTTTTAACTGTTGAGTTTTGAGTTTTCCATATATTCTACATATTACTCTTGTTGGATATGTGGTTTGCAAATATTTTCTCTCACTCTATAGCTTGTCTTTTCATCCTTTTAATGAGATCTTTTGTAAAAGAAAGGCTTTAAATTTTGAGTAGGTACAATTTATCAAATTTTCTGTTTATGGGTCATGCTTTTGGGGTTAAATCTATGAACTCTGTCTATTGTTAGATCCCAGAGATTTTCACCTATGCTTTATATCTAAACATTTTATAGTTTAATGTTTACATTTAAGTCTGTAATCCATTTTGAGTTAACTTTATATAAGGTATGAGGTTTAGCCTATGGATGTCCAGTTGCTTCAGCACCATTTGTTGAAAAAGGTATTCCTCCTCCATTGAATTACTTTTGCACCTTTGCCAAAAATCAGTTGACCATATTTGTATGTGTATTTTTCTGGGTTTTCTAATTCTGCTCAATTGATGGATATATCTATCTCCCCACTGGTACCAAATTGTCTTGATTACTATAGTTATATACTAAGCTGTAATATTGGAGAAAGTGATATTTATTCTTCTTCCAGGTTGTTTAGCTATTCTAGTTCTTTTCCCTTTTCATAAAAGTTTTAGAGTAAGTTTGCATATGCCTACAAAAAAACTTTGCTGGAATTCTGATAGAAGTTGCTTTATAACTATACATCGGGTTGGAAAGAATTGACATCTTTTCTATGTTGTCTTCTGATCTGTGAACACATTACATCTCCTTTTTTATTTAGATCTTTGATTTATTTTATCAGCATTTTGTAATTGTGAGCATGCAGATTCTGTCCATGTTGTGCCAAGTTTTTTCTCAAGTATTTCATTTTCTTTGGAGTGATTATAAATGATGCTGGTTTTAATGTCAGTTTCCCCATGTTTAATGTTAGTATATAGAAATTTATTTTTATGGTCTGATCTCATATTCATATCTTTGTGACCTGGCTCAACTTACTTATTAGTTTTGTATTTTTGAGATTCCTTAGGATTTTCCATATTGACAAGCATGTTTCTGCAGTTACAGTGTTATTTCTTCCTTTCCAATCTGTAGGCCTTTCTAGTATATGTGCTGCCGAAGTAAGCACTCTGTAGGCCTTTCTTTTTCTTGTGTAGCCACCTTAGCTAGAACCTGCAGTACAATGTTGAATAGAAGTGGCAAAAGCAGACATCCTTGTCTTGTTCCTGATCCTAGGGAGAGGACATCCAGTCTTTTACCATTAAGTATAATGAGATATATGTATGTATGTATGTATGTGTATATGTATGTATGTTTTGGTAGATGTTCTTTACCAAGTTAAAGTAGTTCTGTATTCCCAACTTCCTAAGTGTTGGGTTTTTTTTTAAAGTCATAAATAGGGACGCCTGGGTGGCTAAGTGGTTAAGCATCTGCCTTCAGCTCAGGGTGTGATCCTGGAGTCCCAGGATCGAGTCCCACATTGAGCTCCCTGCATGGAGCCTGCTTCTCCCTCTGCTTATGTCTCTGCCTCTCTCTCTCTCTGTGTCTCTCATGAATAAATAAATTTTTTTAAAAATTAAAAAACATTAAAAAATAAAGTCATAAATAAGTGTTGGGTATTGACACATGCTTTTTCTTCAGAAATTGATATGATCATAGGATTTTTCTTTAGCTTGTTGATGAGGTAGAGTATATTCAAATGTTGCATCAGCTTTGAATATCTTAAATAAATTATGCTTGTTTATAGTCTATAATTCTTTTTATACATTGTTAGACTTAATCTGATAATATTTTGTTGAGGATTTTAAAAATTTTATGAATATATTTAATAATTTTATTAGACCTTTTTTTTTTTTAAAGTAATCTCTGCACTGAGCATGGGGCTTAAATTTACAACCCCACAACTCTTACCTACTGAACCAGCCAGGTGCCCCTGCTTTGATGAGAGTTTTTGTGTCTAACTTCATAAGAGATACTGGCTTGTAGTTTCTTTTTTTGTACTGCCTTTGTCTGGTTTTGGTGATATGATGACAATAGCCTCGTAAAATGAGTTGGGAAGAATTCTCCTACTTTCTGGAAGAGATTATATAAAATGTGGTAATTCCTCTTTAAATATTTGGCAAATTTTTCCAATTCAGCCATCTGGGGGCCAGGGATTTCTTTTTCAGGAGCCTTGACATTACAAAGTTCTTTTTTTTTTTTTTTTTTTTCATGGTTATAGGACTATTCAAGTTATAGTTTAATGTTGGTGGATTTTTAGTGGTTTGTGGTTTTGGAGAAATTGGTCCATTTCTTCTAAGTTGTCAATTTGTGAATATAAAGTTGTTCAGAGTGTTCCCTTATTATCCTATTAATGACTATAGTGATCTGTTGTAATAGCTCCTGTCTCATGGATAATTATTAGTAATTTATCTGTCTTCTCTTTTTATTTTTATTAGTCTTGCTGGAGATTTATCAGTCTTACTGATTTTTTCCAAAAATCCATCTTTAAATTTCATTGATTTTTCTTTTTCCCATTTTCAGTTTCACAGATTTCTGCTCTTATTTCCTTCTTTCTGCCTACTTAAGGTTTATTTTACTAATATTTTCTTAAGTTCTTAAGGTAGAAACTTGGATCACTACTTCCAGACCTTTTGTCTCTGCTAATATAAGCATTAATATTATAAGTTTCTGTCAAGGACACCTGGATGGCTCAGTTGGTTAAGTGTCTGATTGTTGGTCACAGCTCAGGTTTTGATCTCTGGGTCCTGAGTTCAAGCCCTGCATTGGGCTCCATGCTGGATATGGAGCCTACTTTTAAAAAAAGTTTCCCTCAGAGCACTCCTTTAGTTGCAGCCCACAAATTTTGATATGCTGTGTTTTTATTTTCATTCAGGTCTATGTATTTTTCATTTCCTTTGAGAAATAAAAAGCCATGCATGGTTTAGAATGTGGTGTTGATTTCTAAATGTTTGAAGATTTCCCTGTTGTGTTCCCATTATTAATTTCTAGTTTGATTTCATTATGGTCAATAAACATACTCTATATGATTTCAGTTATTTTTGATATATTACAGTTTGTTTTGTTGTCCCAGGATATGGTGAATGCTCCGTGAGCACTTAAAAAGAATGTGTATTCTGCTGTTGTTGGGTAGAGTGTTCTATAAATGTCAATTATGCTGGTTAATGGTATTCTCCAATTTTTTTATATCTTTGCTAATTTTCTGTTCAGTAGTTTTATCAATTGATGAGAGTAAAGGTGTTAAAGTCCTCAATTATAACTGTAGGTTTATCTGTTTCTTCTTGTAGCTTTTATAGCTTTGTCAGTTTTTGTTTTGTATATTTTAAAGCTGTTGTTTGGTGAAACACATTTAGGATTGTTGTCTTTTTGGTGGATTCATCCTTGTATTCCTATGTAATGTCCTTCTTTGTCCCTAGTAATTTTCTTTTCTCTGAAGTCTGCATTATCTGATGTTAATATAACTACTCCTGCCTTTTTTTATTCAAGATAGTGTATCTTTTTCTGCGCTTTTACTTTCATCCTACCTATGATGTGATATTTGAATTGAGTTTCTTATAATCATCATATTGTTAGGTCGTGTGTTTTTATCCATTCTGTCAATCTCTGTCTTTTATGGTGGCTATTTTAAAATATTTGTCAAATAATTCCAATTTCTGATTCATCTTAGTATTGGCATTAGTTGATTGTCTTTTCCCATTGAAGTTGTGATTTTCATGGCTCTTGGTATAACAACTGATTTTTTTTTTTTTTTTTTTTTGTATGCTGAACATTGTAAGTATTATGTTTGGAACTACAGATCCTATTTAAATCTTCTATTTCACCAGGCAGTTGCCCTGTTTAGGTTCAATGTGTAGGTTCTATCCTACTTTTGTGGGTGGTAGTTTCTTTTTTTAATTTTAATTCCACTGTAGGGGTGCCTGGGTAGCTCAGTCAGTTAAGCATCTGACTCTTGATTTTGGCTCAGGCCATGATCTTAGGGTCGTGAGATTGAGCCCTGTAGGGAGCTCCATGCTCAGCTTAGAGTCTGCTTGAGATTCTCTCTCTGCCTCTGCCCCTCCTCATGCTTACTTACATGAGCACATGTACTCTCTAAAAATATAAATAAAATTTGATTCCAGTGTAGTTAACATACAGTGTTATATTTATCTCAGGTGTGCAATATAGTGTTTCAACAATTCTATATATAACTCAGTGCTCATCAAGATAAATATATTCTTAATCTCCTTCACCTATTTCACCCATTCCCCCTACCATGTAGGTGGTAGTTTCAGTGATAATTTACTTGTTGTCCTTTCAGTGCTATCTTGGTCTTACTTCCTTCTTCTGGTTCCACTTGAGCTCCCCACTGGGATCCCTGCTGGTACCACCTATGAGGATTGATGACACTTCCCTGGACCTCCCTGGGCTTCCCATTGTCATTAGGTAGGGGGTGTAAGATGCTGGATTTCCCCCTTTACTTCCACTCTGTCTCTGATGGTGCTTCTGGGAGAAGAAAGCATCTACCCTGGGCCACCTGCTGCTGCTGATGGAAGGTCAGGAGCCAAGGGATTTAGGTGGCTCTCTGCTACTTGATACAGTATATGAGACCAGGCCTGGTTCACTTTGGGCTGTTGGGTAAAGGGCTGAGACACCTGGCCTGGATTGGCTTTTGCCACTGAGTGACTGGCCAGGAGCCACCTGTGTTGGGTGGTTCTCTGCCAGTGGGTAGAGGCGGAGAGACATCAGCCCTCTTGGGGTCACTAGAGTGGATAGAGGTGCACACCTGTTGCCATCTGTTGTGAGACAAGAATTGATCAGCCTGCTTGAGTTCCACTGTTGCCACTAATGTGGCAAATGGGTCCCACTTCTGCCACTAGATATGAACCTTTCTGTGAAGTCCTTGATATGCTTCCTCTTTCCCAATCCTTTGGCCAGTGAGAACAGGGGTTATTGTTTGGTTTGTTTGGTTTTGATTTTATATGTCTGTTGGTGGTTCAGTGTGTAGACATTTCCCAGGCTCAGACTGGGATATAAGGGAGATAAAACACAACCTCAGGGAAACAGTCAAGGTGCTCTTTAAGTCCTGAAATCCCTAGCCAGTCTGCACTCTTGTTTCTACTGTTTAGGGTCCTTTATGATCGTGTCTACTGAATCATTTCCAGATTGTATAGTTGTATTTAGAGGGGGAAGAATAGGGAGAAATGCATCATCTCTTGTCCCAGATTCAGAAACCTACATGGATTTTTAAAGAGAAATACTGTACAAACAGCACTAAAACAATACTGGACATAACTGAATTTTTGATGATGTATCTGTTGCAAAGTATAAGTTGTGTGTGTGTGTGTGTGTGTGTGTGTGTGTGTGTGTGTGTTTAAACAGCATAGAAGATGGTGAGTTTACTAAACATTTCCTTATCCTTAAGAGAACCATGATTTTCCAGTTTTTATTATGACAAACCTGAGGTTCTTCAGGTCTTTCTCTTCTTTCTCCTTAAGCTGGGGTGGAGCAAGCTGGCCAGCATCTTGAGTGTCACAAAAGTTGGAGATGTTTCCTGGACCTTCACAGGCATGAAGCTCCTGAATATCATTTTTAATGCACAGTAAAGAATAGGAGCTTGGGTTAAATTTGTGGTGATTAAGTGACATAATCTGTAAGTGTGTAATATTAGTTTATTTAGTATTTGTCTCTATTTTATAAAAGTAGAGTTCAATTTTTAAAAAAATCTTATTTTGGGTGAGGATAAATGAGAATTTAATCTACTTTTACATGATTTCAAATGTTTAATTTAAATTTAAAATCTGCTTGGTGATTGCATGATCTAATTCTACCACCTACCCACACCACTGTGTTAGAGACTGTGCAGTTCTCCTTATGGAAAATGATATCACCAAGCAGTGGAGAATGACTAACTGATTTAATGACAGGACAACAGCATAGCTTCTTTCTGTGTATTCTAAGGAAGGAATGCAGTGTAAAAAAAAAAAAAAAAGTGAAGGCACTTTCTTTATTCTGATCTAAACTGTAGACTTATACTGGAAAAGAAGTACAAGATATATAGGTGCTGCTGAGATGTTAGTTGGCTTGCAAATAGAGGAGAAACATTTCTGTAGTGGTATTTTTAAAAAATAATTAATTTCAAGAAAACAAGGAGAAGAGAAGCCTACAAGATAGGTCTACTAATAGAGAAAAAAGGGGGGAGCAAAGGAAGAATACCTTAGAAAAAATAGCTTTGTATATAACCCAAGTGTGAGAAAATAAAGTCATATGATAGAAACCGAAGACTGGATAGTAGGGTAAAGGGGCAGTAGATGACAAGAAGAAAATACATAAGGAAAGACTATCCTTAGTTCCTAAAAGTAATTAGTGTAAACACTATATTTTTCCCTAATTTTTTATCCTATTCACGGTATCAAAGGTGTTAAAAATAAATTTATTTGTGATGTGATAATAATCATACTTTACTTTCATAGGTTTTAAAAGGTTTTTACTTACTAGTAGTATATAATATTTATAGGAATTTATAATATACCTTTACATGCATTATTTTATTTGACCCCCAAGACTGTCATAAGATTTGAGGTTATTATACTTATTTTGGAGTGAATCACTGACCCAAAGTCACAAAGCAAGCAAATGGTGTGGCCAGGACAAAACTAAGCTCTTTGCTTTCTAATTTAATGAGGTACAATGTATCTTCATTCCCTCTTTACATCAATTCAAAAATCAAAGGTTAAATGTTATTATAGACTTTGTTCTAGAGGAAATGGAACTGAATTCCAAGTCACATTTCTATTCTTTAATAACTACTCCCTCATAAAAAATACTAATTATCTGTATGCATGTTTCAAGAAATCTTCCCCCTCAATATAACATGAGACTATGACCTGTGTGTACCATAACTACAGTTTTATATTGCTTATTTGACTTTTGATTGTTTTTGGTAGGTGGCAGTTAGTCACAGATAAGTTCCATATTCTTGTTCTTCACACCAAAGGAAACAGATGTCTCACATTTTCATGAGGTTTATGGCAGTTTCAGACTTATGAACCTCATAAAGACAAATGAGTACTGTCAAACCAAAGGCTCTTTGTTCACCCAGATTGCCTTCTGCAACCTTTCTACCCACTTCTGGGTCTTTCTTACTTACTTTTCCCTATGTTTTTCTCTCTCTTCTTTTTCTACCTTCTTTCCTTTCCTTATTCCCTCTTTGCTTGTTTTGAACTCTTATCCCCGCCCTTGATTTCTTTTTCTTTTTTTGCTTATTATCAATGAACACATTTAAAGTTTAATTAGCAACTGCCTTCTTTTGTAATCAAAAGGAGCTGCAGTGCAGTATACTTCCTCTTTGTGATAGGTTCCTCTTTGCCCTACTATCAACCGGGACCAGATATACACAAACATGGTATCTTAACTATCTGGAGGGTGCCTAGGGCCTGAGTTATGATAATTGAGTTGGGTCAAGAATGTGAACAATACCTAAAATTACACAGAGCTACTATGGCATAATTTAAAATTCATTCAGCAATGGAACTTTTTTTTCTACCACCAATAGATACGTTTATATTGGCTTTGTAAAAATACGTATAGCTATTCTTTGCCCACAAGGGAAGTTGATAAAGACTTATCAGACCTCACTATTCTACTATAACTCAAGCAATCCACTTTGAAACAATTTCATTCATAGTCTTGAATATAATCTTTACATTTACTTTCTCAACTTTCATTTTTACTTTTTATAGTGAGGGCTTTGTTTTTTGGTTCCCATCCTGACATCTCTAGACATAATTCTCTTAAAAGAAAAAAAGACAGGAAATGAGAGTTCAGGTATTATTTTAAGACTTCTGTCATTTTGTAGGAAGCACATGCCATTGAATCCCCTAATGTATTTTTCCCACTAAATATTGACAATCTCCAAATATTTTTTTGTGTTGTTGATGACAAACAGTTCTAACTTAATGGCAAACATTGACAGTGTCTTGCTATTCTTCTGTCATTGCTTAAAGAATTAAAAAGCTCATAATCTATTGTTCTGTCTTTCTGATCAGCTACATACCAGAGTTGCATTTTCAAGTCACAGCAGCAGTAGCTTTATATAGCCACTTCATTCAAATTCTGATTGTTTTTACCAATATCATGTCAGAGAAGTCATCTTGGATTCATATGGAAGACATCAAAATTGAGGAGATATTTGCGTTTACAGGTCCTTTGGTTTTTATTTAGTTCTACAGTGGTGGCTAAGTGAACACTACTCACATTTAAAATGGGAAGAGAGGGGTGCCTGGGTGGCTCAGTTGGTTAAGCATACCCCTTTGGCTCAGGTCATGATCTCAGATTCCTGGGATAGAGCCCTGTATCAGGGCTCCCTGTTCAATGCTTCTCCCTCTCTCTCGTCCCTCTATCCCCCACTTGTGTGTTCTCTCTCTCTTAAATAAATAAAATCATTAAAAATTATAATAATAAAAGAAAATGGGTAGAGAATGACCTTCTTCCTAGTGTAAGCCGAAGTCATGGGATATAGCTAGCTTTTTATCTTGATATAAAAATCTTGTTCCTCCAATCCCTGTAAGTATGGAACATATAGAAAAATAACTCATGGTATAGAATATAGTCTTTTTGCTACTTATGGTTCTGGCCAATATTTATTCTTAGTACATTATCTTCTTTTTCTCCATTTTACTTTTCCTAATTATACTCTGAAAGAAATGATGTATAGTATTTTTGGTATTTTGCTGGGTTTTAAAACATTGAAAGTTTTGAGTTGCTCTGGAATTCAAGTCTTTCAGGACACAGAGTCCTGGTGTATTCCCATGTTCTTCTGGAGAAAATAATCCAAAAATCCAAATCCCAAGAACCAAACCAACCTTCTTAGTAGAAGAGACTACCACATCATTTCTTTTAGGAAATATCATGTAGTGTTTAAAGGAGGTTTAGAGGCCCAAACATCTATATTCTGTTATCCAATCTATTGATTGTGTTCATTAGTCATTAACTCTGTCATGCTGTCTTGCCTCCAGGCTTTTGTGTTAACTACTCCCACCTCAAACACTTTTTGGTTTCTCTGGGACTCCTTTACCCCCTTTCTCAAGAGACTAGATTAGATATCCTTTATCTGTGCTACACTGTTCTGTTACTGTCTATACTTCAGGCCTTGCTTTTCATCAAACGTCATCTCCTTGAGGACAGAGATTTTTAACATGTTCATGATTATATCTTTGCTACCTGGCATGAAAACTGGCATATAATAGATATTAAATAAATATTAGCTGAATAAATGAATAAAATTACAGGAAAAAATAATAATTTCATATTTTCTTTCATATTTAAAAACCTTTACAAATCCTTTATACCAAGGTGTTTATCTTGATTAGTACTACACTTCATTATACAAATGGAAAGATTCGATTATTTGGTTACATTTTATCTATTTTTTAAAGATTTTCTTCAAAAAAAAAAAGATTTTCTTTATTTTGGGGGGCACTTGGCTGGATGAGCACTGGGTGTTATGCTATATGTTGGAAAATTGAACTCCAATAAAAAAAATTTTTTTTAAAACCCTCTAAACACTTAAAAAAAAGATTTTCTTTATTTTTTATTTGAGAGAGAGAGTGGTGGGGGAGGAGCGGGCAGAAGGAGTTGAACAAGCACACGCCATGCTGAGCATGGAACCCAATGCAGGGCTTAGTCTCACCACCCTGAAATTGTGACCTGAGTCAAAATCCAGAATTGGATGCTTAATGCACTGAGCCATCCAGGTATCCCTATTTCGTTACATTTTAAATTAGGGACTGGCAAAATGGATTCCTTGGTAAGAGATCTCCGGTTTTCCTTGAAGAAAAAAAAATTTAGGTCATCTACCCAGAGGAAATAATTAATATAACCTGTTACCCCTTAATGTGATTTTTCTGAAATAGCTAGATTTTTTGTTCGTTTTAAATAGCCTGCTTCTCCCTCTGCCTGTGTCTCTGCTTCTCTCTCTGTGTCTCTTATGAATAAATAAATGAAATCTTAAAAAAAAGATAAATAAATCATTTTAAATTCATCTTAGTTCTTTGTGTGAACTCTGTGATAGAGTGTAAATGGCCAATATATAGAGTAAACTCACTGTTTAAATATAATATATTTTCTGAAAATAATCCAAATCTGTTTAGATTATGAAAATCACAAATTTGCAGTCAGTTTTATATAATATGGTCACTCTTTCAGGAAAAGTCGGTCTAAAATTAATCCAAAAAGAGCAAATGGACTTTTCAAATTTTATCTAGCAATAGAAGTTGAGAAGGATAGTGTTTGTGGCCACTAAGTAGATCTTTATTCAGGGAGACATAAAATGGAAACTCTAAATGCCAATAATCCTGAGGTTTATTTGTGAACATTATGGTTTAGGGTTTTTATAAAAGTTCATCTTCTGCCAGAAAGGAAACTTGAGTTTAAGAACTAGTCTCCAGGGAGTTGATAATATTGAATGAACTTAACTCTTTGTCTGACACAGATTGATTTTATTATTTTTGGCACAAGGTCAAAATAGCTTCAACATAGCTTTTATATGAATGTTTGGAACATTTTCCTTTGGTATTTCTCAACATACGTGAGTGCTTTTCTTTCCAAGTGTTATATGCTCACCTTATATGAACAAGTGCCTCAAACTTGTTTAGACTTGAGCTTTCATGCTGTGATTAGAAAATCATCAAATGAACTTTCTCTAGTTCTGGTTCTTAACCTTTCCAGAACTTCAGCTTCCTCATCTGTGAAATTGAGTTAATAGTGCCTACCAATTAGGATTCTTCTGGGAATTAATTAATATAATATACATAAAACCTCTTGCACTAAATGTGCATGTTGTAGATAGATGAGTGATAAGGTAGAATCAATAGTTTGCGTCATTAAAGCCAGACGTTGGGATCGAGTTAGGTATTATGCTTGCCTGTTTGTGTTTGATCATTGTGTCTTTTAAATATGAAATACCAGTAAGGAATACTTTGCAGTTACCATGTAGTAATTTAGGCTGATATGTGAAGATGTACATCAGCAAGTTGCAGTTGGTATTATAGTATGACTCCATTTGTGTAATAAAAAGGGTATGATCACTATATGTACTTACAGATAAATTTTTAAAGAATACACAAGGGGTGCCTGGGTGGTTCAGTTGGTTGTGTCTGACTCTTGGTTTCAGCTTAGGTCATGATCTCAGATTCATGAGATCCAGCCCCACATTGGGCTCTGTGCTCAGCATGCAGTCTAGTTGAGACTCTCCCTCCCTTTCCCTCTGTCCCTTGTGCTCTCTCTCTCCAAAATGAATAAATCAGGGCACCTGGGTGGCTCAGTGGTTGAGCATCTGCCTTTGGCTCAGGTTGTGACCCCAGGGTCCTGGAATCGAGTTCTGCATTGGGCTCCATGCAAGAAGCCTGCTTCTCCCTCTGCCTGTGTCTCTGCTTCTCTCTCTGTGTCTCTCATGAATAAATAAATGAAATCTTAAAAAAAAAAAGATAAAATAAAATAAATCATTAAAGAAATACACAATAATTTCTTAGGAGTAATTACCTTTGGGAAGTGAGAATAGGGAGGCTATCCCTTCTCCACCCCTTTGTACTTCTGGAATGTTGTTGGAGATATATTACTCTTATAATAAAGACTGTTGAATGTTTTGGCAGCAGTTGGTGGAATGAAGACTGTAAGTAGAACCAATAAACTGCCTAAGTGAAACCTAGTGAAATCTAAGTGTGATTTTTTTTAATCATAACTAATAATTTTGGTAGTTATATCCATAATTATGAAAATGAAGTGATATGGATAGTTTGCTGCTCAAATTATAATGAATCCAAACTAACTGACAGTGCTGTATGTTCTGTTAAAAATGAGCACAACAAAAATTGAAAATGAAATTCCTCCCTAATGACACCACCATTGACATTTACTTATTGATAGTGATCTGGTATATTTTTCGGGAATTTTTCCTGTGGACATTCATAAGCACTCACATAATTATAAGCATGTATTTCTTTTTTTTTAAGATTTTTTTATTCATGAGAGACACAGACAGAGAGAGAGGCAGAGACACAGGCAGAGGAAGAAGCAGGCTCCTCGCAGGGAGCCTGATGTGGGACTCCATCCCAGATCCCAGGACCACGACCTGAGCCGAAGGCAGGCACCCAACCACTGAGCCACCCAGGCGTCCCATAAGCATGTATTTATTAAAGTGGGATTTTATTATACGTACTATTATGTAACATGCTTTTCTCACTTAATATATTTATATAAGATCAGTACATATGTACTTATCTTCTTTCAATCACTAACCTGTAGTACCTTCATTTATCTAATGTTACTGATTAAAGTAAAAGTTGTTTGCATTACTTTACTACATTGAACATTACTATTTCTTTTTTCTTTTCTTTTATTTTTTTTTTTTTTTTTGTATTTATTTATGATAGTCACAGAGAGATAGAGAGAGAGGCAGAGACACAGGCAGAGGGAGAAGCAGGCTCCATGCACCGGGAGCCCGACGTGGGATTCGATCCGGGTCTCCAGGATCGCGCCCTGGGCCAAAGGCAGGCGCTAAACCGCTGCGCCACCCAGGGATCCCGAACATTACTATTTCTCTTGTGTATTTCAGTAGAGCAAATGTCTAGAAGCAGAATTGCTGCGATGACAAGATATCCCTGTTCTAAAATTTGGTAGACATTGCCAGCTTGGCCACCAGTGAAGCTCTCTTGTTATACAGACTTGCACAGCCGCCCACCCACAGGGTCTGATACGTTGCCTCTTTTCCCCTTCTAACACAGTACTGCCCTGGTATGAATAAATTAATATGATATAATTTAATTTAAATTTCTTTGATTATCACTGTGATTAAAAAAAACTCTTCACATGTTCATTAGCTATCTATAGTTCTGTAAATTAGCTAGTCACCTTCTTTTGCCCATTCCCCCTTTATATTGGTAGTTGCTCTTTATACATTTTGGAAAATGGTTATCTCTGTAGTATATGAGACAAGTATTTTCCCCATTTATTGTCTATCTCTTACTAGTATTTTATGCCAAAGGAGCATCAATTTTTATTTTTACTTTTATTTTTATCAATATTATACATTTATACAGTTTAAAAAGTAAAAATTTTCTTCAGATTGAAATGAAAAATTATTGTCTCCTGCCTCATATCTCTACTCCCATTTCTAAATCCTGCACTTCTTAAAAGCAACCACTTTGAAGGTTCATAGGGGTTTTCTCTGATTTTCTTCTCCATATTTCTGAAGAATATATTTATTCTGCCATCTCAGAATTTTAGTTTTAGGTGAAAGGTGAGAATTTCGCTTTCTTACACATAGGTTTTGCCCTCATCTTCTAGATATAGTTATATCATAATTTTTGGTTAGCTTAATATATGATATTTCCATTACCGTGTATATTATTCATGGCTATGGTTTTTTTTTAAGTAATCTTTCTGCCCAACTTGAAGCTCAAACTCATGACCCTGAGATAAAAAAATCTCATGCTCTACTGATTGAACCAGCCAGGTGCCCCTGCTGCTGTTTTTTTTTTTAATGTATTCTGAATAAATTTACCTTTTTTGCATAACATTTTGTTTTCCCTAGGATAAATAATTGTTTTACTTTCTTTTGTTAATATGGATTAATTAATTCCATATTTTATGCCAAATGACAAATAACCCCTCAATATATCCATTCAATATATTTGGTAACTATCTATTTCATCTTTTTCTTAAAGATTTCCATACAGGATCCCTGTATCCTTTCACTCCAGTCTGGCCTTGTGGTTCCTAGAACACAGTTATCCTGAAATTTCCCTTCAGCATCATCTTAGAGATTTACATTTTTATTTAGCAAAAATAATTAGTGTTTCTCTGAGTTTCTATATTTTGTGTCACACTTAAAATCTGAGATCATACAAATATTCATCCATATTTTAGCTGTTTAATGGTTTTATTTTTTCCATGTATGTTCCTAAATTATCTTGGTGTAATGAATGAGGTAGAGGTTTATTTTTATTTTTATTTTTTTACACTTTGAATGACTAGTCACTTTTCCTTACATCATTTTATTGAATTAGTAATTCATCTTTACACACTGATTTGAAATGCTACCTGTATCACATATTATTAAAAACCCATTTGTATTTGGTTCTATTTTTGCGGCCTTCCTTCAGTTACATTGACCTTTCTGTTCTATTCCAATGCCGGATCTCAATATTTGATTTGTTGTAGTTTTATAATTTGTTTTAATATCTAATAGAATAAGTCTTCCTTCATTACTCTTTTTTCTTCCTAAATTTCCCTGGCAATTTGTTAGATGTTTAAACATTTTTTTTTTAATCTTTATTTATTTATGATAGTCAGAGAGAGAGAGAGAGAGGCAGAGACACAGGCAGAGGGAGAAGCAGGCTCCATGCACCGGGAGCCCGACGTGGGATTCGATCCCGGGTCTCCAGGATCGCGCCCTGGGCCAAAGGCAGGCGCCAAACCGCTGCGCCACCCAGGGATCCCCAGATGTTTATTTTTCTAGATTAGAAGTTTGCAAATGATAGCCCACAGACTGAATCTGTCCTGCTGCTTGTTTTTGTATGAACTGAGAACTAAGAATGGTTTTTAAATTTTTTAATGGTTAGGGGGAAAATGAAAATAAAATTTCTTGACATGAAATTAAAATCTCAGTGTCCAGTAAAGTTTTATTGGAACATGTGCTCATTTATTACTTATTATCCATGGTTGCTTTCACACTACAACACAGAATTGAGTAATTACATCAGAGACTGTATGATCCACAAAACCTAAATTATTACAGATACTTTATAGAAAAAGTTGGCTGACCTCTGTTCTAGATCAAATTTTAAACCATTGGGATCCCTGGGTGGCGCAGCGGTTTGGCGCCTGCCTTTGGACCGGGGCGCGATCCTGGAGGCCCCGGGATCGAATCCCACGTCGGGCTCCCGGTGCATGGAGCCTGCTTCTCCCTCTGCCTGTGTCTCTGCCTCTCTCTCTCTCTCTGTGACTATCATAAATAAATAAAAAAAATTTAAAAAAAAAACAAAAAAAAAAACAAATTTTAAACCATTAAAAGGAAATCTATTAGAATTTCATGTAATATATAGATTAATTTAAGGAGAAATAATCTCTTCAATGCTAAATTTTACCATCAAAGAAAAAAATACTTCTTTCATTTATTTAGATTTATTATTATATCTCTTAGTAGGAATTTATGATATTTGTTCCATCTGGTTCCTGTACATTATTTACATTTATAACTGGATTCTTTTTTTAAAGATTTTATGTATTTATTCATGAAAGACACAGAGAGAGAGAGGCAGAGACACAGGCAGAGGGAGAAGCAGGCTCCATGCCGGGAGGGACTCAATCCCAGGTCTCCAGGATCACACCCTGGACCAAAGGAAGGCCCCAAACTGCTGAGCCACGCAGGGATCCCCCTTGGATTTTTTTTTTAAGATTTTATTTATTTATTCATGAGAGACACAGAGAAAGAGAGGCGAGACAGAAGCAGGCTCCATGCTGGGAACCTGATGTGGGACTCAATTCCGGGACTCCAGGACCACGCCCTGGGCCGAAGGCAGACACTAAACCACTGAGCCACCCAGGGATCCCATATAACTGGGTTTTTTTAGATTGTTGTAAATACAGTTGTGAATGAGATATTTTCTTCCATTCTATTTTCTTTATAAAAAATTAGAAACAGGGATCCCTGGGTGGCGCAGCAGTTTAGCGCCTGCCTTTGGCCCAGGGCGCGATCCTGGAGACCCAGGATTGAATCCCACCTCGGGCTCCCGGTGCATGGAGCCTCCTTCTCCCTCTGTCTATGTCTCTGCCTCTCTCTCTCTCCCTCTCTCTCTCTCTCTGTGACTATCATAAATAAATTTTAAAAAAAAATTAAAAAAAAATTAGAAACATATACTCATTAGAAAATTGTGAAGATGTATCATAAGGTCATCACTGAGTAGGAGCAATCTTGCTGGGCGCATGGGTGGCTCAGTCAGTTAAGCATCTGCTTTCAACTCGGGCATGATACCAGGGTCCTAGGATTGAGCCCCTCATCAGCTTCCCTACTCAGTGAGAAGCCTGCTTCTCCCTCTCCCTCTGCCACTACCCCTGCTTGTGCTCTTTCATGTTTTCTGTCAAATAAATATTAATTTAAAAAAAGCAATCTTGCTATCTCAATCAGGTAAGTGAAACAACAAAGAAGATAGAAATTGGTACAAATATAGGTTTTGGTAAAAAATTATTTACCTGGAATTTTACATTATCATTTTTTTGAAATGTCTTGTGATCTTAGTTTTTTTTTAAATAAGATTTATTCATTTATTTTAGAAAGAGAACGCAAAAGCATGGGAGGGAAGGGGCAGAGGAAGAAGCAGAGAAAGTCCTCAAGCCGACTCCCCATTGAGCATTGAGCCCCACTTGGGGCTGGATCTCAGGACCCTGAGATCATGACCTGAGCCAAAATTAAGAGGCAGATACTTAACCACCTGAGCCACCTAGGCACCCCCTTAGTTTCTGTAGTACATGTTTTAATTATGAGTCAAAGACAAAATTACTCTAAAATTATTATTTAGTTTAAAATTATAATTTATAGTTGAAATTATTTTAAATTAAAAATATACTTCTATTTTATTGTTTTAAGATTTTTATTTATTTATTCACAAGAGACACACAGAGAGAGAGGCAGGCAGAGACATAGGCAGAGAGAGAAGCAGGCTCCATGTGGGGAGCCTGATGTGGGACTTGATCCCAGGACTCCAGGATCACACCCTGGGCCAAAGGCAGATAGATGCGCAATGGCTGAGCCACCCAGGCATCCCAATATACTTCTATTTTAAATACCATAATGCACAATATATAAAGTAGATGACCCCAGTCAAGTAAAAATCCCCAATCATACCAACCTTTCCCACAACAGATAGTCACTATAAACAGTTTGAGAATATTCTTCTATATTTCTCCTTTATGCTTCTTAACATTGTTCATATTATTAATGCTACTTTTAAAAACATATCATATTACTATTTACTTGATATTTTAGTATATAAATCTGCTTCTGGTTTTATTAGCTACATAG
The DNA here is from genome assembly GCF_048418805.1 of Vulpes vulpes. Taxonomy (NCBI): domain Eukaryota; kingdom Metazoa; phylum Chordata; class Mammalia; order Carnivora; family Canidae; genus Vulpes; species Vulpes vulpes. The sequence goes on along the minus strand of NC_132789.1, from coordinate 14,808,483 downwards.
TAGTCAAGTGTGTAATTGTTCCAGTTCCTCTTTGATGGGCATTTGGGTTTTTCCAAATGTTTTCTATTACAAACCATGCTGTAATTATCATTATAAATAGCAGCATGATTCATTTTCAGTTCATCTACTCTGACTTCAGAATATTCCAGTTTAGGGACCCTCTTTCTTCATGAACTCCCATTAGGATAAGGGCCCCTTTACTTTAAAGCAGTGTGCTAACTAGCAATCCTTTCTGTTTTTTGTTTCTTTAAGAATAAAATAGCCCTTTTAACAGTGAACTTACAGTCTAGTATGGTTGGCCAGGGATACCCAGTTGATCATAACTATGACTAATTAATATTGTTTGTAAAATGTCAGTCATTACTATGAGCCAATAAACTTAACTTGCCTTGGGCTTCCAACAGATTGTGGGAGAGTGGGTTGATTAATCCAGTATAGGAAACAGTATATATGAAATGGTAGCAAAATGCTGTTTATTGATGGGCTTGTGCCAAAACGTATCTCTCATCTAGTAGGCTAAAACTACATATTTTAACAAGGGGGGAAGTAAAAGAGGGAAAAAAAAGGATGTAAATCCTATCCTGGCATTCCAGGATATGCTATCTTGTTTCATTATTCAATATGTTTTAGCAGCATCAGCTTCAAGAAGTAATGGTTGGGGACGCCTGGGTGGCTCAGCCATTGAACATCTGCCTTTGGTTCAGGGCATGATCCTAGTCCAAGTGTCAAGTCCCGCATCCGGCTCCCCGCATGGAGCCTGCTTCTGTCTCTTCCTCTCTCTCTCTCTCGTGAATAAAATCTTAAAAAAAAAAAAGAAGTAATGGTTGAAATACATGTAAACCTATTTTTCAAAGTATAATTAAGTCACTTAACCTTTATTAAATCTCAAAATTTCACTAGACCTCTGATCCTATGTTTACTAGGACATGTGATTATAAGAGTACAAATGATTCATATTAAGTGAAAAATTATTAACTTTATTAATAATATAGAAATGTAAATTAGAGGGGCATCTGAGTGTCTCAGTTGGTTAAGCATCTACCTTCAGCTCATGTCATGATCTCGAGGTCCTTGGATCTAGCCCCATATCTGGGTCTGTCTCGGCAGGGAGTCTGCTACGCCCTCCCCTTCAGCCCCTCCCTCCTGCTCATGTTCTCTCTCTCTCTCTCTCTCTCTCTCAAATAAATAAATCTTAAAAAAAGAAATGTAAATTAGAGTTAATGTTAAGTGTCTTAATTATTATATGCCTTTTGACAAGTCAATTGCATTTGTAGAAATGTATCCTAAGGAAATAATCATGGGTACATCACCACCTGTATTTCCAGAACTTTTTTGTTATCCCGGACAGAAACTCCATACCTGTTAAGCACTAATCTCCATTCCCCTGTCTTTGCCCAGCACCTAGTGACCTCTTACCTACTTTGTCTCTATGAATTTGCCTATTCTAGATATTTTATACAAGTGGAACATATAAAATTTGTCCTATTTTGTCTGGCTTATTTCAATTAACATAAGATCTTCTTATCATGCTGTAGCATATACCAGAACTTCATTCCTTTTTATGGCTGAATAATGTTCCATTGTATGTATACCATCATATTTTGTTTATCCACTCATCTCTTGATAGACACTTAGATTGTTTCCACCTTTTGGCTATTATCAATAATACTGTTATAAACATTGGTATACAAGTATCTCTCTGGTCCTTGTTTTTGATTCTTTTGGTTCACCCAACTCTACCTATGCATAGAGTTGCTGGAATAAATGGTAATTCTGTTTAACTTTATAAGGAACCACCAAATTGTTTTCCATGTTCCTGTACCATTTAACATTCCCACCAGCAATGTAAGGGAGTTCCAAAGTCTTCACAGTCTCAACAACACTTGTTATTTCTCATTTTTAAAGTAATGGTTATCCTAATGGTTGTGAAGTGGTATCTTAATTATCAGGGAAATGTGATTGTTTTTTTTTGTGTGTGTGATTGTTAATAATTAAGAGTGTGGAGCATTTTTTTCAAGTGTTTATTGGCCATTTGTATGTCATCTTTGGACAATTGTCTATTCTAGTCCTTTGCCCATTTTTAAATTAGGTTGTTTTATTATGTTGTTCAGATGTAGGGATTCTTTATATTCTAGATGTTAAACCTTTATCAGATATATAACTATAAATTATATAATTTTCTTCCATTCTCTGGATCATCTTTTCAATATTGTATCCTTTGCACATACATTTTTAATTTTAATAAAGTCCATTTTATTTGTTTTTACATTTCATTGCTTGTGCTTTGGATGTTATATTTAAGAAAACTTTGCCAAATCCAAGGTAATACAGATTGCGCCTATATTTCCTTTAAGAGTATTATAGTTTAAAAAAAAAAGAGTTTTATAGTTTTAGCTCTTAAATTTAAAGCTTGGATCTGTTTTGGGTTCATCTTTGTATATGGTATAAGATAAGGGTCCAGCTTCATTCTTTAGCAAATGGATATACAGCTATTTAAAAACAAAAATTGGGGATCCCTGGGTGGCGCAGCGGTTTGGCGCCTGCCTTTGGCCCAGGGCGCGATCCTGGAGACCCGGGATCGAATCCCACGTCGGGCTCCCTGCATGGAGCCTGCTTCTCCCTCTGCCTGTGTCTCTGCCTCTCTCTCTCTCTCTCTCTCTCTGTGTGTGTGACTATCATGAATAAATAAATAAAATATTTAAAAAATAAAAAAAGAAACGGAGAAGATGCCAAAGGCACAAATGAGTATAAAAGCAAAACAGAAAAAAATAAAAATAAAAATAAAAAAAAATAAAAACAAAAATTGCCTTTCCTCCATTGTATTGTTTTGGTACTCTTGTTGAAAATCAGGGATAGATAGATCGATCGATCATGTAAGAGGCTTTATTTCCATGCTCTCAAATCTGTAGCATTGGCTTGTATATGTCTATCATTAGGCCAGTAACACACTAGTTTAATTACCGTAGCTTTGTAGTAAATTTTAAAGTCAGGAAATGTAAGTCTTCCAACTACGTTCTTTTTCTTCAAGGAAATGCTATTCTGTCTGGGTCCTTTGAAATTCCATAGAAGTTTTATGATGGGCTTTCCCACTTTTGCACAAAATACCATTGGGATTTTGGTAGGAATTACATTGAATTTGTGTATTGCTTTGGATAGCATGGTCATCTTGACAATATTAAACCTTCTCGTTCTTGAACACAGGGTGCTTTTCCATTTATTTAGGCCTCCTTAAATTTCTTTCAACGCTGTTTTGTAGCTTTCGGTATACAAGTCTTCCATCTACTCAATCAAATTTATTCCTAAGTATTTTAGTCTTTTTGATGGTACTGTAAATGTAATTGCTTTCTTAATTTCTTTTTCATATTATCCATTGCTAGTTCATAGAAATAACAACTGATTTTGTGTGTTTATTTGTATCCTCCAGATTTGCTGCATCTGTTTATTAGCACTAACAGATTTTTTGGTGTTCCTTGGGGTTTTCTAGAATGAAAATCATGTCATCAAGGCAGAATTTTTTAAAAGATTTATTTATTTATTTTGAGAGAGTGGAGGGAGGGGCAGAGGGAGAGAATCTTTCAAGCAGACTCTCCACTGAGTGAGGAGCCCGACACTTGAGGCTCAATCCCACAACCCATGCATTCATGCCCTGAGCTGAAACCAAGAGTCAGACGCTTAACTAACTGAGCCAGTCAGGTACCCTGAAGCAGAATTTTTTTAACATCATATCTTCTCTGAGTAAGAAAAAAAAAATTATGTCAAATAAGTAGAAGCTCTTCAGTTTTATGGGGTTTTTTTTGTTTTGTTTTGTTTTGGTTTGGTTTGGTTTTTTTTTTCAGTTGGGGAACCATTTCTAAATGGTTTCTAAAAAGGAACACTTGTAATAAACATAAAATTTCTGAAGGAAAACTAGTGCATTTAACCCAATTCTTTCAAATAGTAGGTATGCCATACTTAAAGGGAAAATTAAAAGAGAAGTTGAAATGATAAGATTTATATAGACAGATTCATGATCAGCCTTTGTTCAGACTCCTTTAATTGAACATTTTAATTTAAAACATTATACTGCATATAAATGTATTAAGAAGGCAGAATCATCTGCAGATCCCCCATGTAGAATGCCTATTCTGTAATAGGCAAAAGTGGAAACAACCTGAATGTCTACATGTCTACTGTTGGATGAATGGATAAAGAAAATGTGAGACAGACACACACATACACACAGATATTAGCTATAAAAAAAAGAAAGAAAGAAATCCTGCCATTTGCAACAACACGGATGGACCTTGAGGGCATTATTCTTAGTGAAAAGAGAAAGACAAACACTCATCTCACTGTGGAATCTAAAAAAAAGTGAAACTCATAGAAACAGTAAAATGGTGCTAAGCAGGCACTAGGAAATAAGGGAGATTGGGAGATGTTCGTCAAAGGGTACAAACTTGTAGTTATAAGATGAATAAATTCTGGGAATCTAATATTCAACATGGCAACTATAGTCAATAATCCTGAATTATATACTTGAAAATTGTGAAGAGAATAAATCTTAAATGTTCATAACACACACAGGTGAAGTGATGGATCCATGATTAACTAACCTTATTGTGGTAATTCTTTTGCAACCTATACATGTATCAAATCATCACGATGTACACCTTAAACTTATACAATGTTATGTCAGTTCTGTTTCAAGGAGGAAAAAAGGAAGGCAGAGTCAGTCATCCATTAGCATTAGGAATAATTTGAGGAGATATCTAAGAAGTCAAATAAGATTAAGTTTTCTAAGTTATATATATGTGATATCCCATCCCCTGTGCAATCTTTCTTGATATCAAAACCTCATAATAACCTGCCTTTCACTGCACCATCCTGAAAATATTCTAGCAGCAACCTAACTGTTTTTATCAATACCACCAGCTCATGGTGAACTTGGAGAATTATCTAGTCCAGAATTCACAATCTCCTTTTATTTACTTAATTTCTTCTATCAATTTTGCGTTGTGATTTACACTTAAAATTTAGTTCAATTTTACCCCAAACAAGTTTTTCCTCTTACGTGTATATGCATATTACATAGTCACTCTTTCCCCAGACTCTCAAATAAACCATTCAATCTAGTTTCCTCCCTGTTTAGATCTGCACTGGGGGAGGAAGGCAGGGGAGGAGGATTATTTTCTTTTTTACAAAGGTGAAATATTTCAAAAATGGAAAATGTAATTAATATCTATGAACCTCTCAATTTTTTAAAGAAATACAGCGTTATATAATTGAATTGTCCTTTGTACCACTTCCTAGTCCCATTCCTACCATCTGTCCCAGATCCATTTACTCTTCTGAGGTTAGTGTTTATTCCTGCCCTTCCATTTGTACTTATATGTGTGCTTCTGCAAATAATATGAATGTTTTTGTGTTGAAATTCGAAATAAATTTCAATATATCCTACATGTGATTCTTCAGTTTGGTTTTTCCTCCATTATGTGTTTGACATTTATCTATATTAATCAATTTAGATTAAGCTCATTGCCTTAAACTATGATATGGCGTTTATACGAGGTGATTATACCACAATTATCTTTTTCCCTATTGATAGATGTTTAAGTTGTCATTTTTTACCATTACAATGCCTTAATGAATATTCATGTGCCTATGTGGGGGTTATGTAGTGTACACATCTCCAAACTTAACTAGATATTGCTAAATTTCATTGATAAAATGATTATGGTAATTTTTAAAATTTTATTTGTGAGCAAAATATGGTGTTGATCATGACTGGTAAGCCTTGTTATAATGGAAAAGACACTGGATGAGAATTAGGATGGGGTTTCAGCTCCAGAACTAATTGGTTGGATACCTTGTATTTTTTCCATCTGTCTGAGTCTCAGTTTCTCCATCTCCAAATTAAAATCAGATTGAATATGATCTCTGAGTCTTTTCCAACTAGATGTTCTGTGGTTTTCGTGCTGATGATATATTGTATGTCGAAAGACAGAAGAGCCATACATTTTTAAACGAAAGTGGATCCAATAAAGTGCTAATGTCAGCAGTCCCTAACATCCTTAAGTAATCCAAAAGTTCAATTCAGAATGTCTTCAAATCTGTCATTTTTATGTACTCATTCTTTTTGTTTTGTTTTGTTTTTTGTTTTTTTTTTTTAAAGATTTATTTATTTATTCATGATAGACAGTGAGAGAATGAGAGAGAGAGAGAGGCAGAGAAAGAAGCACGCTCCATGCCAGGAGCCCAACGCGGGACTCGATCCCGGGACTCGGATCTCGGGACTCCAGGATCGTGCCCTGGGCCAAGGCAGGTGCCAAACTACTGAGCCACCCAGGGATCCCCTATGTACTCATTCTTAATTCAAGATATAATTTTTAAATCACTCAATTAAATGTTTTCTGATTTGCATAATTAGTTGTATTTCAGCAGTACTTTTTTGCTGTTGTTGTTGATCTCATTAACTTTATTGTAGGGTAACATTGAACATGTTACAGAGGCAGGATGTTTGACTTCCGAGATAGGTGACCCTAATTTTAATCTGTGCTCTTAGCAGTACTTTTTAAAGGTATTTTAAGTGCAAAATAAATTGCCAGGTTTGATTATAGTTAATATACTCTATGGACTAACCTCAAAACCTAAATTCTATATGAAACATTGATTTGTGGATAAAAACATACTCAGTTATAGATAGATAACTAACTTGGAAGTGCACATTTGGAACCCAACCCTTTTGCAAGTTGGAGATTTCCTGTAACATTAATCTCAGGAAATCCTAGGCAAATATACAATTATTACTCCAGAAGATATATAGATGATATGTACTGTGATGGAAATTAAAATGTCACTGCTAAAAGATTTGCATTTTGTGGGCTTGGAAGGCTCTGGACTTCCATGTTAGGCTTTGTTTTCTCTACTAGCAATATCATTCATTTTACTACTACATGAAAAAGCAGGCAAACATAAAGGCATGGAAAGGAGACAGTTTTATCAAATAGTTTGCAAAAGGCCAAAGAGACAGATTTAAGGGCAATGATAGTAAATAACTTTTTTAACTTAGTCACCAAATAAGATAGATAAGATAGAGCTGCAATTACTTATTCCAGTTTGAGTTCTTCATAAGAAGTTTTTCTGGATTTCCTTTAATGTAAAAGGTTTGGTTTTCATTTCTCTAAATTTTAAGCATCAGATTACTGGGCAGTTTAGACATTGCTGTTATGTATAAGTTTACTATTGAAATATCAGAGGGATGCCTGCATGGCTTAGCAGTTAAGAGTCTGCCTTCCGCTCAGGGCGTAATCCTGGAGTCCAGGGAACGAACCGAATGAGTCCCACGTCCCCACATTGGGCTCCCTGCGTGGAGCCTGCTTCTCCCTCTGCCTGTGTCTCTGCCTCTTGTCTCTCATGAATAAATAAATAAAATTAAAACAAAAAGAAATATCTGACACAACCTTATAATGGGGTTACTATTGACAATAATCTTTGAAATATTAGAGTGCCTAAATCTTATGTGAAGTTCTAAGAGACGGCCTTTTGTTCTTTGTAATACAGCTGAAAACACCTTTTTTGCATAATGTCTTGCTTGATCTTTCTGCTGGGATCCAGTATTACCTCTAGTTGGTTGGCTATCTTTTTATATAGTTTTTAAGCTCATTTTTTACAGATTTCATTTTGTTTGCTTTTAATTCTTTTTCAAGAGCTGTTCAACCTCTTTTCTGCATTTTTTCCTCTCTTTAATGATAGGGATTTTTTTTTTTTTTTGTCAGTTTCATTTTCATTCCAGTTTTTAATACAAGGCTCAGCAGAAAAGAGCCTCAGCAGATAAGCACTTTTGATTGACGGAATTCACATCTGTTGTGTTTCCCCAAATGTATTTTTTCCTCCACAGTCTTTCAACACTCTCATTATGATTTTGTTGTGCTAGATCATGATACTACAGGCCTCTGGTTAAGATCAGTGTTACTCAGTAGCCAAAAATAATGTGAGAGTGCAAGGTTGTAACAAAAGCTGTGAGAGAAAAACAAAAAATCCGAGTAGAGTGATACTCTTCTTCTGTTGACTCAATATGCAACTTTGGGCAATTCATTTCCTTTAGCTTTGCTTTCATTTCTTCATCTGTAAAATGACACAGAAGTTGTCTTGTGGATTTCTTAAATAATTTGATTATCAAACATTTATAAATTGTGATGCCTATGAATTGGCTAATAATAACCTATAACAAATAAATTATTTTAGGAAGCTAGTCCTTCAGTACTGTCCAATTCCCTACTCCCAAGAAAAATACCTTTATTAATCTGCCCATGGAACACCTGGGTGGCTCAGTGGTTGAGCATCTTGGCTTGGGTCGTGATCCCAGGGTCCAAGGATCAAGTCCCGCATCAGGCTCCCCGCAGGGAGACTGCTTCTCCTTCTGCCTATGTCTCTGCCTTTCTCTGTGTGTCTCTCATAAATAAACAAATAAAGTCTTAAAAAAAAGAAAAGAAAGAAAGAAAAAGAAACTGTCCAAGGCATGACTAGTTGCAGATTCTGGAAACATAGGCAATTTTATCAACCATAATCCATAATTATGGTTGGTGGTGGTGTTTATTTTAAAAGTCACAGTTGTTTATATATTTCTTCAATGGATTTTTAATTATTCCTAATAAATGTTAAATTACAAACTAGATACTAGATTTTCTTAAAATTTTAATCCTTAAAGGGATTAAAATCTGTCTTAAATTTTCATAGCTATGATTTTTGTCTTTCTGGTATAAAATAATTAATACACACAAAACCTGTTTTGTTGATTACTTAATTTTTAAGTCAGTAACTCAAGCAGAAGAATATTGGAGTGACAGTAGTCTCCAGGTAGCAAATATTCTCAGATTTGTTCTTGAGCCTTTATGCCTGATTGCCCGAAGACTATTTTTAATTTTTGGAATTTAGTAGCTTAATTAGGACTTGTCTCGGTATTTAATTATTCTATGATCATTTTCTCTGGTATACTGTGTGTCCTTTCAAACTGTAGCTTTTTTTAATTCCTAGAAAGTTTATCATATTAATTTTCAAATTTTATATTTCCATTCTCTTCTTCAAGGATGCTTATCATGAATATGTTCATCGTTTGTATCTATAATTTTCCCTAATTTTTAAAAAACTTATTTACAGCCCTTGTGTTATTTTTCTCAATTCTGTATTCTATGTCTGTGACTGTGCTTTCTTCAACACTACAGGTTCTTCTTTGTCCTACTTCCAATGGAGGCTTTATTTTGGTAGTGGTTTAACCTTACCCACATCTCTCTTGACTTCTGCCAACTCATGTTTCATTCCCTTTTGGCTCATGATATCTTCCGTTAACTCTTCTATCCCTACTATGAGCTCCTGCTTCACATATCAACTACTTCATCAAGGTTTTTTTTTTCTTTTTCTAATTCATTGTCAGTATGTTCTGACATAACTTCCGTCCGATGTATGACTTTTTTTTTTTTTCTCTGAAGAGAGTTCTTCACCTTCCATTTCTTTTCCCTATTTCCCTTTGGTTTTCTTTTTGTTTTCGTTTTCACAAATCTTTAGGTAGACCCGATACAGTTTCCTTTTTATAATTATTCATCTCTAAATGAGATGAATTCTCCTTGGTCTTGTGGTATTCCCATGGGGAAGAGTCCAAAGCCATGTTTTAGGCCAGCAAGTGTTTTCCCTATTTAATGATGAAATCCTTATAACAAACTTATTTGTGAGTTTTTTAGTCTTTACTTTTACTGAGACCATGGATTTGCAGTTTCATTGCATTAATTTGAAGAAAGGGCCAATACAAATCTCTTCTGGACACAGTTCATTTATTGTACTTAAAAAGTTCTGCATAAATATCCATGAAACATCTATAAGAAAAAGTAAGGTTATAGACTGAATATCTTTTTTTTAAAAATTATTATTATTTTTTAAATTTTTATTTATTTATGATAGTCACAGAGAGAGAGAGAGAGAGAGGCAGAGACACAGGCAGAGGGAGAAGCAGGCTCCATGCACCGGGAGCCCGACGTGGGATTCGATCCTGGGTCTCCAGGATCGCGCCCTGGGCCAAAGGCAGGCGCTAAACCGCTGCGCCACCAAGGGATCCCTAGACTGAATATCTATACACATTTTGTGGATATAGCCATTAGCTATTATTTACAGATGGACCAAGGAAATAATGTAGCTGTGAAATGTCATATGAATGCAATTAGTTTTCCCACTGCCCTACAACTCTAGATTCAGCACATATTAAGGTGATACTCATTGTAAAGTTCACACATTCTTGACTCCTTTCTGTCCCATACTTTAAATCCCTCCTCCATACTCTCCTATAATAGAAGAAAAGACCTACCAACTTCACTAAGCAGATGTGGTAAATCTATTCATATGACTAGTAACAATTCAATAGAAAGGTGATTATAAACATTGAACCAATTATATCAAATGGATATATGTTAAATATACAATAGAAATCCGAGCAAAACAATGGATAAGTTTCATATTTCTATTTTAAAACAATATACAAAGAAAGGAAAGGAAAAGTTTCAGGAATTAAATTTGAGAGTTCAATTAATAACATCTGAATATCATAAGGAAGTAGATTATAGGCATTTTTTACAGTGTGCACTTTTCCCAGAGCCATTTTTTGGGTAGCATTCTTGCCTTGTAGAGGTATTGGTATACTAGAAAACATGAAAAATCAGATACTAATAAAAAAATCAGAATAATAACAATTGATGTTTCTATCCTACTAGGATGTTAACATTATTAAATGTGATTAGGTATGCTTTATACAAATGTAAGCTTTTAATGTTGTTTGTTAAAATATAGAGGAGACTGAACTTGATTCTAGCAGTCTCTTTTAGTCTCTCCTGTAGTGACAAACTCTTTTATACTATGACCTGTAAAGACGGTAACAAGTCTTAAAATTACTCACTGGAGCAGTACGCAACCTAACATTTGTAGTATTTGAGTAATAAGGTATCATTTCCTTGGGTAGAGAGTTAAGCATTTTGGAAATCCTTTAAGGCAAGAACTCCCTGAACTTTGTTAACAGTTTAGGGAGGACACCATTACCTCTAGCTATTGGTGAGACGATACTATCAAGTACTTGGAAACTTCTCTAACAGGAAGAAGGAAGGAGAAGCTATAGCTGCTCTTCTAGACCGTGAAAACACGTATTCATACATACTCTCATCCTTCCAATTGCTATGTGATAACCTAATGCCGTAGTTCCTGTTTCCTATTGTGGTTCTCTTTCATTCCTGTTTAAAACAAAGACAGCTGGTCTCAGAGCTAACTAAATGTAAGCAGCCTGAGAAGATATTAGAGAAAGACAAGGCATCAGTGGCAATATCTCCATCCCTCAGAGGTTGGGCCACCAAAAACAATTGAATTCCCTTAGGAGCCTCCTTAGAGTTAGACTACTGGTTAGAATTTTATTTATTTATTTATTTATTTATTTATTTATTTATTTATAGAATAACAAAAAATATTTTACTAAAACATAAGATTTACAGAAGTTTCCAGACAAGCCATACAAAATTGTCACAAGCTTTTTCTTGAAGGAAGGATTCTACACTTGACAGCAAAGTCACAATGTTATTAGTGAGGGCTGTAATGTTTGTTTAATGTTCCCTTTTTGGTTCAAATAATCAAGCTTGTCCATCTACAGTGTCTAAATAAAGTTAGACTTGGCTAGAGAGCATATTCTAAAGAACTGGTTAGCTGCTTTTAACTGATGCAATTAGATCACCATAAAAGGGGGGAAAGGAGCCCATAAAGTTAAAAACTACCTCTCCCCCTCAAAAATAATAATAAAGAAAAACACCCACATCCCTGCCGCTAACCCTGACAACTACCTTCATTCACAGTGCTTTATACTTAAACCATGATGGGGGAAATGAATAAAAGCAGAGAGCGGCCACTGCTTTTAAACGTTTCTCAACAATCCAGATGGTACTTCTAGCCTCTGCTCATGCTTTACAACAGTGAATCAGGACAAGACATAGATTTGCTAATGTGCATTTAATCACCAAAGGACTGAAGATGTCTGGGATTTTATTCTGTAATGTTTCTAAGACTGTGTCCATTAAATGCAAACAAAAAAGGAAGAAGTCTTGGCAGAACAGGAGAAGTGATGCACACTTGATGATCAGATCGATTTTAAATATTATTCATGGCATATAGCCTAGTCCATGCTCTAGCTGTTTCTATGGCTTGGGCTTCGTTGGTCTTCCACTGCTCCCCTACATCATTTGCTAAGGGATCATCTGGATTGGGAGCACTTAACAAAGCCTGGATCGATAGCAGAACTGTGCGGATCTGCAGTGCTGGGGACCACTTATCTTTCAAAATATCTAAACATATTCTTCCCAACTTGTCTACATTAGGATGATAAATTTTGGTCATGAAACGTACTTTAGGGGCTGCCATCAGGTATTCTTCTGGAAGGAATAGTTCCAGTTTAAAAGTCCCTCCCTCAAAGGGGGAATCCTGGGGACCAGCAATGACCACATGAAAATAACGTTGAAATAAATGAAATGAAATGAAATAAATGATATGAAATATGAAATGAAATATGAAATAAATGAAATGAAATATGAAATGAAATAAATGAAATGAAAATAACATGAAAATAGCGTTGCTCTCATCTGGTTCTGCCTTAATGCCAGGAACTGGTTCTGCCCCCAAATGCTGGGTTTCCTTGATAATCCTGTGAGGCAGCCAGGCCATCTTGTCAGATCAGCTGAGTTCGGCCTCAGCTCTCCACCCTGGCTCCGCTGGCCTCACGCAGGAGTTGGTTAGAATTTTAGATCTTAGCTTTTTGTTTTACAAATGATTTCAATGAAAGTGTATGAGGCCACTAATGAAAGCAGGAAGGGGAGGGAGAGGCTGGTAGAAGGTTGATTCGTAAAGTTGTAAAACAGTGTGAAACCTCAGTACTCTGGGAAACGAAGTAGGGGTGGTGGAAGGGGAGGAGGAGCGCGAGGGGTGGGGGTGAATGGTGACGGGCACTGAGGGGGGCACTTGACGGGATGAGCACTGGGTGTTATTCTGTATGTTGGCAAATTGAACACCAATAAAAAATAAATTTATTATTAAAAAAAAACCTCAGTACTTCTTGCTCAATTAGTCAAGCGCTGTGTCAACAATTCCTGAGGCAATGATACAACTTTTATAGCTAGTTATAAGAATCATTATTATTCATTTTCATCATAATTACCAATGTTTTTAAAAACTAGAACTGTACTTTCCAACATAGTAGTTGTTAGGCATATCCTACTTAAAACTTAACAAAATTGGAAATTCAGTTCCTCAATCACACTAGTCACATTTCAAATGCTTAATAGCCACATGTGGTTAGTGGCTACCCTGTAGGACAAATACAAAGATACACTATTTCCATCATGATGAAACATTCTATTTGAAAGCACTGATCTAGAACAAACTGAGAACAAACGTATAATGTTAAGCATATCTAGCTTACAAGCAAATGACTGAAGTCCAAAATACAGTATGTAAAATGATGACCTTTTAGAGATGGAGTCTACCATTGTGGCTTGGTTATTCTAGGCATAAATAATACTTCTAAAATGAATCAGTGTCCACTAAAAAGGACAAATAGATGTTAATTTTAGGCTTGAGGGAAACACGTATAGACAATGAAAAATGTCTTTCTATTCACAATCCTTCAGGATAAGTCAAAATGAAGAATTTAGAGAAAGTATTCATATAATTAAAGTTACTAGTAGAAAATAAAACATGAAAAATCTAATTCAAACAATGACACAGGGTACTTATAAAGTATGCAATATTATTTTATGAAAATATGATGTCCTCTTGAATATATCTTAAAAGTGGTTTCTATAATAAAATTTAAGCATCAGTAAAGAAAGAAGGTTTATCTAATTCTTAGTTCTAATACAGTAATGAATGTTATTACTGTATCCAGAGCAATAGGGGAGAATAATTGAATGCCAATTGAGCTCATTTTTTGAGCTATTTACTATTCATAAGTAGAATAGTAAAAAAATAACAGCCAAATACTTTGTAATTTATAGATAGGCACTATACAGATTTCACATTTAAGTATTTCATTTATTAATAGTAATAGATGAAATTTACTGAATGTGTGCTCTGTGCCAACCACCCTATCACTTCACATGCACTATCTTATTAAATTCCCCCAGGAAACAATTCTATAAGTTAAATACATTGGTTGTATTCATTTTACAGATGAGGAAACTGAACCCTGGAGTTTTGATACTTGCCCATGCTACTTAGGGACAGACTGGAACTTGAATGTAGTTCTGCTCCAGTCCAATTCCCATAATCTTAACTGTGATTGCCTTTCCAAGTAGCAGTCTAAAGATCATAGTAGTAAGCAGAAGAGTCGTATTTAACAAGAGAGCTTTGAGGGTTCTAGTGTTCAGTATGAGAAATATCACAAAACGTGAAATTTCTAGAGAGTAAAAATCAGAAGTTTTCTTTAATAGAATATCCCCTGAAGTGAATGAAATGTAATTCAGCCAGTTGAATCACTGAACTATTTTATTGCATTGGAACTCATAAAAGAATTTTGTTTGAAAAACACTGCTTGCCGTTTCAACAACTTAAAACAGCAGTCTATTCAATCATCTCATAACAAAGTAGTGTGGAGAATGACTTCACTGAAATAGGGCCAAACTCTCTTGAGCAAAGTGGAGTTGGCATGAGGCAGCAAAAAGGAAGGGCCAGGGATGTAAAGAAAGAGTTAACAATACTTTTTTTTTTATTAGCTAGCATTAAAATATGAAAGCAATAAAGAAATAATATGTGGAACATCTTCCAGAAAGTTATTCTAATTGAGAGAAACCAATTCATATGAAACAATATGAGATTTGTAAAGTGACTAACATAGGAAAATGATACATAGTTAAAAGTCAGTGCAAAAATATTTTACATCATTTTGTAATAGAATTGATTGATTCAGTCTTTCATTGACTATTTTTTGCAGAATTATCAGTTATAGTCAAATATTGTTTCAAGCATTGGAAATGCAGTAGTTAACAAAACAGACTAGAAAACCTGCCCTTGGGATCCCTGGGTGGCGCAGCGGTTTGGCGCCTGCCTTTGGCCCAGGGCGCGATCCTTGAGACCCGGGATCGAGTCCCACGTCGGGCTCCCGGTGCGTGGAGCCTGCTTCTCCCTCTGCCTGTGTTTCTGCCTCTATCTCTCTGTGACTATCATAAATAAATAAAAATTTTAAAAAATTAAAAAAAAAAAAAAGAAAACCTGCCCTTAATAGAGTTTACATTCTAGATGGGGAGACAGGGATCCCTGGGTGGCGCAGTGGTTTGGCGCCTGCCTTTGGCCCAGGGCGCGATCCTGGAGACCCGGGATCGAATCCCACGTCAGGCTCCCGGTGCATGGAGCCTGCTTCTCCCTCTGCCTGTGTCTCTGCCTCTCTCTCTCTCTCTCTCTGTGACTATCATAAATAAATAAAAAAAAAAAATAGGGATCCCTGGGTGGCGCAGCGGTTTGGCGCCTGCCTTTGGCCCAGGGCGCGATCCTGGAGACCCGGGATCGAATCCCACATCAGGCTCCCGGCGCATGGAGCCTGCTTCTCCCTCTGCCTGTGTCTCTGCCTCTCTCTCTTTCTCTCTGTATGACTATCATAAATAAATAAAATTAAAAAGAAATAGATGGGGAGACAGAAAATATACATATTATGCAAAGTACATAGTATTTTAGAAGCTGATAAGTGCGATGGAAAAAAAAGAAGAGAAGATGGATGGACAGGCAACAGGATGGGGGAGGAGGTTGCCATTTTAAGAAAGGTAGCTAGGGACTGTGATATATCTTTTATTAAACTTGTATTAGTCTGTAGAAACTGAAGTTGAAGCAAAGCCAAAGCTCTTCTCCTTAGTGAAGTAAGAAGTGAAAGGAATTTAGTGAAGGGAATGAGAATGGTGTCAGGTACTTTGTTGATCCCTTTCCTGATTCTGGATGTGTTCTTTTATTTGTTTGGCTGGTGTTTGAGAAGTACATGTGGCTTTTTGGTGGGTCAGTTGGCCATTTAGATAAAATTGGGTGATGGTTGTAAGATATTATCCCTGATAGTACAGCACAGTTCCACTCATCTTCCCCTGAACTCTGCAAACAGTTACATTCCATTACTATGGAATGATATTTCTGATAATGGCATTTTCACTTTTTTTGCTCTGTCCTCTTAAAATCTTGAGAAGTAATCATAGTTAAGAAAACTCTGCCTACCTCTTGCCAAACCCCTCTAAAACAAAGTTGATCAAGGGTTTGGCATTGAATTATTGGCATTGTCCATTCACTGAGTGACTAATGTGCAGATGTTTGCTTTTTCAAGTGTATTTAAACATTTCCTACTTTGCCATGTTTTTTTTTTAAAGATTTTATTTATTTATTCATGAGATACAGAGAGAGAGAGAGAGAGAGAGAGAACATAGAGGGAGAAGCAGGCTCCGTGCAGGGAGCCTGAGTGGGACTCCATCCCCAGACTCTGGGATCACGCACCCTGAGCCAAAGGCAGACCCTCAACCACTGAGCCACCCAGGCATCCCTGCCATTATTTTTTTTTAATTTTTTAAAATGACTAAGTATTAGCTGTCCTTGTCTCTTCCTCTCCACCGACCCCTTCCCTCTTATCTGTAGGCAAGCATAGATCTCTACTTATCTATAAAAACCTGTTCTTGACCCTACTACTTTATTTTGTTTTACTCTGGTGTGCCTATAAAAATATTCCCCCTGCCTTCATTTCCTTCACTTTCTACCACAGTCCCAACCCAACCCCATTCCAGCTAACTGAAACAGTTTTCTCAAAGATCATCAGGAGTTCCATTTTGCCAGCTTTAATGATCTTTTCTAAATCTTTATTTAACACTTAATCCTTTTTCCCAGTTGTATGCTAATGGCATGCCTGTAAGATGCCTGTAAGAATTGGTGTTCTATCCCATTTCTCTGAACTGTCTTACTGTCTTACAATTCAAACTGTTTAAAACATACTTCATCAATATAACTTCAGATGGTACTGCCTTCTAGTGATTTAGTCAATGACATTCTCATCATCCTAATCACTCAGACTTGAAACCCTCCTTAACTTCTCTTTTCCATTTCTCTATCCTAATTCACATCAGCTGATACCGTGTTATTCCCAAGGGCTACACAAATACATGACTAATCCTTATGTGTCTGATACAGATAGTAAAGTCAATCTGAGAAGTGTCTTCATTACTTCCCTTTAGTTAAAAACTTATTATTGTTCTCTGTCATTTTAGAAACATAGAGTGAAAAAAAACTAAGAGCTGTTGGAAATTTTATATTTATTGGAAACTTTTTTTCCAGTATCTTACATAACTGGAAAAATGACACATGTCACTCTAGATTCTTTCCTTGATCTGTACAGAAAGCCATGTTTTCTTTTTTTGTATTTTCCCCACTTAGATATGAGTAAATTGAGACAGAGTGACCAAAGACATCCACTAGAAAAACATCAGAAAGCACACAAAAATTCTAAAAGAAGCACTTTGTCCATATATAATGTAATTCTATGAAAGTTAAAGGGAATTAGTCTGAGAAGAAATAAATATACATTCTTTCTCACTTTCGATGCACTCATTCTTGTCATGTTTTGAACTCTAACATATTCTGACCACAGCTTCAGGCTTTAATAACTGTAAATCAAAATGAAAAAGAAAGCATTTTTTGCTGAATCATGAAGAATTTCATGAATTCTTGCTTTGGGGAGGAGTCTTAGTTACAAAGTACAAGATTAGTTGTGATGAGAAAGTTCTTTAAAACTTCAAGAAAACACTTAAGCAAATGTATTACTGAGTTCCTTCTATATCAGGCAGTCAGCTAAGTGCTAGAATATTTTTTCAGCTTCTATCAGCTATTTTGCTTTGATGTCTCCACTTCTTTGCTAAGGTAATCAAGCCTTCCGGATGATGACATCTGCTTCTACCTGTGCATTATACTATGTATCTAACATTTGTCAAGTGCCAAGAGAACCCAGGCCCAGGATAGGAGTACTACTGAAGAAGAGACAAAAATGTGAAACTCACTAAAATATCCATACTGGAAGGAGAACTGGATCTGGTCATTTTTGGCTGTAGGAAGGAGGTAAAAAAGAGGATGAGAGAGATCCTTAAAAAGGCATAAAATGATCAGAGAATGAGAACACATATAATTGTTGAGGAACAAAGAAGAACAAATTTAGAAAGAAAAAGCACTTGGCAAAATATCCTTCAGTATATTAAAGATTTTTCTTCTTTCTTTTCTTTCTTTTTCTTTCTTTTTTTTTTTTTTTAACTAAAGATTTTTCATTAAGTGTGTACACTTAATATAATGAGGCTGTTTAGAAAACCGGCTCTGGGCTCATCTTTACTTAGAGTGAGTCTTAGGTTTGAAAGCTGGCTTCTCTATGATTAATCCTTGCCTCTTTGGTACTCAGTCCCCACCCAACACACAAACGCAGAGTCTCTGAGAATTATCTCTTTTATCACTTGAAATTCAGCTCGCATTTACTTACTCAGACTTTTGGAAGTTACCACTCAGACAGATGCAAATTCAGTATTATGCCTGCCAAAATGTGCAGAAAAGAGACTTTCTTTTACACCTTCCATCTTTTGAGCTTTTGGTCCTGCTCTTTCAATCCTTGCTAAATAGTAAATGGGGAGATTGTTGTTCAGATGAACACGAGTGCATTTGCATTACTGAGCTTGCTGTTTCTAGTTCTAAAGAGATTCTTTACAATTTCCTTATCAGCAAAGGAATCGCCTTGATTTCCTTTGATGATGTTTCCCGGCTGATATTCTAGAACTAACTAGCAGTTCATACTCTCGTGAAATAGCTCTTGCTGGGTAATCCTGCTTAAATTGTACATATTAGGTTTTAATTTACAAGGTTAAGAGGATGGATAGAGAAGAAAGCAAAAAATACCCACTGCCCCCAAATCGAGCTCTATCAAATCAGCTTGACTCCCTCAACAGAGACTTGCAGCAAGAATACATTTATATCATAACTGTTTTTAGCCCTAGTTGCCAGCCATGAAGAATAAACACTTAGGACTTTAGTAATTCAACCTGAACACAGATTGTGTTAATAATAGTTCACAAAATTGTGAGAAACCCTGAATACCTTAGACTTATAAAAAGCATCTCAAAACACATTTGTGCCTTTTTTGATATGCTATTAAGAGCTATTTTTTTTCATGGGTACCATATTCTGATCTCAAGATAGCTGTGAAGGTCATATGAGTCTAAGTGTTTGTATTAAGTTGACAGAAGTTTACCTATGGGAAGTAGAAAACCAGTGCTGAAAGAAATGAATATTCTTCAAAGGTTTTGGAAGATTTTAATATTTTATATATTTGAGGAACTCTATTTTTTTCTTTTTAAAGCATAATTATCCTTTTAACTTATTCTTATATTTCTAACTACTTAGTCTTTTTTTTTTTTTAAGATTTTATTTATTTATGAGAGACACACAGAGAGAGGCAGAGACACAGGGAGAGGGAGAACCAGTCTCTCTGCAGGGAGCCTGATGCCAGGCTGCATCCCAGGACCCCAGGATCAGGACCTGAGCCAAAGGCAGATGCTCAACCACTGAGCCACCCAGGTGCCCCTAACTACTTGGTCTTTAAAACAAAAGCTAGGGCCAGTATAACTGAAGTATTTAAAAGTTGTCATATGGGTTAATGACCTACTGAGAAATGGCAAGGTTTTAAAACAAGAGAAAACCATTTTTGACTAGTAAAATTATCCAAATTAAACTACCAAAATTAATGCTCCCTTTCTAACTTTAACACTTCCATAAATACTGATTAAAATGAAAATTTTTAGAGCATTGGAAAGTAGAAAAAAATGGAGCTTTTAAATGTACTTTTCCTTTTTTATTTAATTAAGTTTAAATAGTTGATTAGTTGAATAGTTCTGATTAAAGGGCTTGCCTTGAAAAGAGAACCCAGTTTTGTAAAAATGGGCTTGCGTTTATGGGGGCATGGAATGGGTGAAGGGAAATTAATAGGCACAGCTGTATGGAAAACTGACATCCCCTTTGTAGCTTTCAGCTGCCTAGCGTGGTCTTCTCCTTTCCAGTGAATAGAAATATACATTTTTAAATCATAAAAATATAGTGACAGAAGAGCATTGTTTTTAAAACTTTATTTTGTGCCTTATAATTCAAAGGTTAGTCCGTGGACCAGCTATAAGGGCCTGGAGCTTGTTAGAAATACAGATTCTTTGGCCTCAATCCTACTGATACTCAGAATCTGCATTTTAACAAGACACTCAGATGGTGGATGTCCATCAAAGTTTGAGAAATACTGATCTAAGACTTGCAGTTTGAGGCTAAAAATCTTAGGAATAGTAGCTAAATTTCCCTTTTATTTTTAGTGACTTCTGTAAGCATGTAAAAGTAGCATTAATTGACTCATTTCAGACTAATATGTCTTTCACAATTAATATCTTACTATGAAAAAGAAATTGTGAGAGTACTTTGGAATTTGAGAGGCTTTGTAAGGATGGATTGAAATATGGAGTTATTCCCAGTTTCTGAGAAATAGTTTGGGTTAAAATAAAAACTACCTTATATTTGGGCATATACCCTGGCATTACCAACTGTGTTATCCACATTCCCAATTATTATTATATTTTTGTTATACTTTAAACAGTATGCTATATCTGAATAAACACTAGTTCTTTTGGATTTTCAGTAGGATTTAGCAGATCACTTTTTACCATGTGATTGATTCCAGTATAAAAATATAATTTGAAGGGCACCTGGGTTCCTATATGGAACTCAGTCAGTTAAGCCACTGACTCTTAATTTCAGCTCAGGTCATAATCATGGAGTCGTTACATTGAGCCCCACATGTGGGACTCTGCTCAGTGAGGAGAGATTGTCTCTCTCTCCCTCTGTCCCTTCCCCATCCTCTCTCTCTCTCTCAATAAAAAAACTTAAAAAAAAAAAGGATATACTTTGAGTATCTCCTTTTATTCTTCTAACAAACATTTGTTGAGTGTCTATTATGTGTAAGAAAGTATGAGAGAATGTAGCAGTGAACCGAACAGACAGCAAAGAAACAATAACAATGTAAACAAAATAATTTCAGATAAGTTTAAGTGCTATGATGTAAAGAAAACAGAATGATGATAATCACTGAGAGGTAGAAAAAGCACTTTAATAAGGGTGCTTTGGGAGAGGGCCCTCTGAAGTGGCCACTTCTGAGCAGAGATCTTAAAGCCATACCCCTGCCTGGCCTTCCTGATTCCCATCCTGCTCTACTTTTTTCTTCCAAAGCACTCATCATTTTTTTTTAAGATTTTATTTATTTATTCATTAGAGAGAGAGGCAGAGAAAAGGGAGAAGCAGGCTCCCCTCAGAGCAGGGAGTCCAATATGGAACTCAATCTCAGGACCCTGAGGCAGACACTTAACTGACTGAGCCACCCAGGTGCCCTCATCATTCTTTAATACGTAATTTACTTTATTATGTTTATGGTTAATTATCTGTTTCTCTCCACTAAAATTTAAGCTCCACAAGTTAGGAAGCTTTGTTTCGTTTCTCGAAGTACTTAGACTGGCACATGTTCAGACATTAAATAAATATTGTTTAGTGGATTATGAATTAAATTGAAAGTGCTGCTCAAGTCAGCCTGTCTAAATCACATATTTAAAAATGACACTGTGCTCCAAAAGAGCACAGGAAGAGAAGAATCACTTCTATGTGGAGGAAAAGATCAAGGATCCTACTTTCTAGTTGAGAAAACAAGTATGTTCACAGTAAACTGTTGTTCTTTTAATATCAGCTGTAGATGATATATATTATAATAAGGATACAAATAAAGTACCATGGTAATTTTGAATTTTAGCTGTCAGAGGTAAGGAAGAGACGTGGAATTTAACTAGGTCTTAAAGAAGCAGTAGGATTTTTTGACTTGTAAAGAAACAAGATATTCCACTCTAAGTAAAAGGTGCAAGCAGTGAAAAGTATGTAGCACATTTAAGGAATAACTAGATAGCTGGTAAACCTGGATTGGAACCATATCTTAGCAGCCTTGAGTGTCTTTCTGTGGAGTTTGGATGTCTTCATCAAAGATATTTGAATAGCCAAGTGATACTATTAGAGCTCACTGTCTCAGGAAAATGACATTTCAGACCATGTATGGGAGAGGTTGAAAGCAAGAAAACTTAGGAGACAATTGAATTTACTATAGGTGTCATTCTTTGCTTATGTGACTCATCTCTTCTTCTGCATATAAAATAGCTAAAGGATAAAACTTGACTGTGTAACATTCTTCTGCATATTAAGTCCGATTCCTGTTACACTTTACCCCTTCAAAGTTAAGGACTTTGAGAATACCCCAAGTCAGTTGTTGTAGGAATGTTTACTTTTAAAAAGCAATTTAATATTGGATTTCAGTGTTTGCTTGAAGAGATAGTCGTACGTTTTTGAAGGCAGTCCTATAGGAGAGAACTGCTGAAGCAGGATAAGGCAACTCTCAACAGGAGCAAACTGCTCTAACATGTATTCTGCCAACATGTATGGGTGCTTGCCCTACCTGCCAGTGGCAAAGCAAAATTAAAAGTGACTAAGAACACTGAGTTACCCTTTCAACATGGGAAATTAGGCAAGAGTTTCAAGTTTTAAATGCTTTTAGCATATAAGTGCATCTCTGAAAGTCCCAGGACAGAATTACCTTAGAAGATTTTAGATACTCGGGCTTCTTTTGCCTTTAAAAGGCACATTACTTTTTACTGAACAGAAATTCTCAGGGATGACTTTAACTTTTTTAAAAGCACAAAGTGAAAAGAAAGTTTTAGATGGAAGGATCTTAATCTTCTGGTTTGGCCTTAGGTAAAGCAAATCACAATAATTAAGCAGTTAACATTCAGGAATATTTTAGACTAGATGGAATCCTTTTTATTTATCAAGCCATTAATTTCTGAAATCTCTGATACAGTGATTTAACCAAAAACTGCTATAGTGTTAACAAGAGTAGCCTTGAGGTTAAACAGGCTAGATTTGAATCCCAGCTCTACCATAGAGCTCTACCCAGGTCTGTGAAGTTTGACCTCAGATTTTTATCTGTGAAATGAGATCAATAATAGTAACTCTTTTGCAGTGTTGTATTAAGGCTTAAATGAGGTAATGTACAGTGCCTGGCATATACTGAGCATTGAATAAATGTTACTATGTTGATGATGCTGTTGATTACATTAAACTATGCCCTACTAACAAAAATAACTCCTCTTTCGGATCCCTGAGTGGCTCAGCAGGGTAACACCTACCTTCAGCCCAGGGTGTGATCCTGGAGTCCCGAGATCAAGTCCCACATTGGGCTCCCTGCATGGAGCCTGCTTCTCTCTCTGCCTGTGTCTCTGCCTTTCTCTCTCTCTCTCTCTCTTTCTGTCTCTCATGAATAAATAAATAAAATCTTAAAAAAAAAAAAAAGTAACTCCTTTCTACCTTTAGTGCCTGTGGTAGTCTAAAATAAATGACTTCTTCTGTATTAGTTCTAAAATTAATTCATTTATCAAAGGTAACAATGAAGGAATATTAAAAAATCCTAATAAAAGACTGAATGATGTCCTATAAACCAATATAACTGATATTTTGGACTTGGTGACTAAAAGCAGGCCTAAGTAATGGATTCTAAACTACTTGTGTAAGAATATCATGTATTCTAACTGTGCATAAGGAAAAAATATTACATAGCAGGATTAAGTTTTTGTTTAATGTTAGTTTAACTTTTTTTAAATGAATACATATAGACTTGAACTCCAAAGGGTTTTCTAGATGTTAAAATGGGATAATATCAAATGCCAGTTTTTTAAGATAACCACTAAAACAGATCGGTTCTTAATAATTCTGATATTAATATTTGGGTACCATGTAGTTCAATAAAATACCAAATTTCCATAATAAAGATCAGGTTCATTTTAGGTAAAGCAAGCTGTAGAAATATTAATTTAAAAGACACATTAAGGGGTGATGGTTACTTGCTTAACAAAAATGTTTGCTCTAGTAGTCCTTAAAATCAAAATATTTTAATATATTTTATATATGAATTACTATAATTCAAGAGCATATTTTGGCCACATTTAGTAGGCCAGCCAGCATGTTAGATACTGGTGATATAAATGTGATCCAGGCCCTCTAGCAGTTTATGGTTCTGATCAGAGACATTTACCTAAGATAATCTAAATCTTGTGTCTATATGATGTATATGAGAAATGTTGCAACATTCTTCTCTGGGGAAAAAAACCCACCCCAACTTAGGGGAGAATCAGGAAAGTTTCCCTGAAGTGATAGTATCTGAGCAGATTCTTGGATGAATTCTAATTATCTAGAAAAAAGGAAAAGAAACAGAATGCCAACAGGTACTTCTTGATATTCCAAGGTAGTGGTTTGAAGTCTCCAGGGCATCCAGGGTGTGGCCCTGGCATTACTAAGGACAAGGTTCAAGAACGGACAAGGAACAGATCACAGAGGGTTTTGTTTGCCATCTACCTACAGACAACTTGAATTTTATATCCTGTACGTGATGGGATTCAAGGCTTTTAAAACATGGAGAAATGGCATTGTCATATTGTCCTTTCAGGTTGATGATGCCTGGCAGTAGTTTAGGGGATGAATTCCATTCACAGACAGCTAAAGCTTTAAAAAGAGTTTTTAAGATCAGGTGGTATATAGAGAACTGATAGAGTTCATTCAGTTTCCAAATTTCAAGTAAATCACTCAATCATGAAGAAATTGTTTTAAATACCTAAACAAGAAAGTACTTGTAATCACTTCTATCTTGTAGAACTTACACATTTGACATTCATATTCAGAGGTTAGTATTGTTGAAAGATCAAATAAATGTGAAGAGTCTTTGGAAACAGATTTTAGGTCAGGATTTTATACTTAATCAAGCATATGTATTCTGCATTTGTGTTTTTATGTTATTATTATTATTATTATTATTAAATCATCATAAACTTTTTCTTGTAATTCAGAGTATTTCCCCTCAGTTCTTTGAAGTATCAAGATACATATTTTTTAAAGAAATGTTTTTATCTTTTCCCTCTGCTTTTAGGCAGCTTTAAAAAAAAAAAAAAGATTTTACTTATTTATTTGAGAGAGAGAGAATGCACATGCACAAGCAGGGGGAGCAGCAGAGAGAGGGAGAAGCAGGATCCCTCCTGAACAGGGAGCCAGATGCGCTGCGAGGTCCATCCCAGGACCCTGGGATCATGACTCAAGCCAAAGGCAGATGCTTAATGGACTGAGCCACTCCCAAGGTGCCCCAAGATACATTTTTGAAAGGAAAAGGATTATCAAAGGATCAGTTTGTCTAGCTACCTGGGAAAGAATATATTTTCACTCTTAATTTAGTAACTATTCAAATATTGCCCAAATCTTAGTCCAGAAATTCCCTAAGGAGGCTCAGGCTGCTATAACAAAATACCACAGACTGAGTAGCTTAAACAACAGAAATTAATTTTCTCTCAGTTCTGGGAAGTCTAAGATCAAGGTGCCAACAGATTAAGTTTCTGGTGAAATCTCTCTTCCTGACTTGCAGAATGGCCACCTTCTGGAGTTGTATTCAAATGGCCTTTTCTCTTTGTCAGTGTAAGAGAGGGAGAGAAAGTGGAGGGAGTGAGAGACAGAGAAAGAGAGGAATGGAGAGAGGGAGAGAGAGGAGGAGAGGAAAAAAAAAAAGAGAGACAGAGAAATGAGATCAAAATCTTTCTTGTTTCTTTAAAAGCCACCAGTCCTGTCGAATTAGGGTCTCACCCTTCTGACTTCATCTAACCTTAATTACCTCCCAAAAGCCCTATCTCCATATACAGTCATTTTAGAGGTTGGCATTTCAAAATATGAATTTGGGGGTGGGAGAAAGATACAATTTAGTTGATAGCAGAGGCTAAATAGACCTTTTCCAAAAAAGTAAATATAAGTATATACAATTTAATTTTGGAGTTTTGGGGTCCCTAAATCTGATTGTGCTAATGAAAACTTTTATTTTCAGGGCAATGAAGTGGAGATAGGAGAAAAATAGTTCCAAACAAACACAAAAAGAACTTGCTAATAGCTGTGACATTTTAGAGAAATTGCATGCTAGATAATCCTTCATTAGTTGTAAGAACGTTTATTTTCAAAGCTCTTATTTCTACATGTTCTATTATCTCCAGTGTCTGGCATTGTAATCCTGTAGCAGGGAGTCAAAAGTTATAAATACAGGGCTCTCACAGTGCCTTCATGTATTTGGTGATCAGTGGCAGGTAAAATTTGCAGAGACTAAAGGTGTTTACATCTTGGGTTTTTCTTTTGTTTGACTTGGGAACAATTAAAGATTGCTGGGAATTTTGGTTATAGAGAACTCAGGGCATTTGTGTGTATGTGAATCTGAATACAAGATTTTAAATCGAGCAACTTGCCAAAACTCATAGAATTTTAGGGTTGGAATAGAACTTAGAAATTGTCTCATCCCCAAGACCAGGAAACTGAGGTTTAGAGAAATTAAATAACTTGATCAATGCCACAAAGCCATTTAGGGACCAATATGGGCCTAGGATCTATGATTTCTGTCTTCCAGTTCAGAGTTCTTCCACTGCACCATAATGGTGTTCCCCATTATGATTGGCAAGTAGTCTTTGATCATGAATTCAATCTAGACTATAGTACTAAGTCATTAATATTAAACTACTTAAAAGAGAGCCTCCTTGAGCCCATCTTCAATATATTCTAAATCTGAAATTCTGATTACAAAAAGAATGTAAAAAACATTTTAAAATATATTAATAATGAAAAGATCAGTTGGTTCACTTTTTGCTATACTGCACATATTTTCTTTTTTAAAAAATACATTTTTTCCATAATTGATATGAAGTAAAAATTTAGATTCATATAAAAATCTAAATTTTCTTTCTTATAGTATTCTTTTGACTATTCATCTCAATTTGTTAGACTTAGGGAAGTAATTTTGAACCTTTTGATTGAATGGAGTAAAATGAAGAGAATGCCTAATTATAGAAACATAATATTAGTTTAGCATTTGTGTAGCATTCACTAAGAATTCAACTACAAGATATTTCCCCAAGATTTTATTCTCAGCCTTCTCTTTTCTCTCTATTCTTTACCTGAATTACTATAGTTCCTTCTTGAATTTCTTATCTACCTTATACAAATAATTCCAGATCTGAATGTCTAGCTGCCATTTCCCCTGAATTCCAACCTTCATTTCTTACTACTTGCTGTATATCTCTCCCTGGATGCCTATCTAGTGCTTAAAAGTCAATTTGGCAAGAAAGCACTCATCATTCTTCTACCATTGAACTTGTTCCTTCTACTAAATTCCCTATTTTTGTTCACAGAACAATGATCTCTTTTGTCACTTGTTCTTACAGCTTCAGAGCTAACTTTGACTCCCATGTCTTTTCCAGGCTATTCAGCGTCAGTTGCTGACTTTGAGCTGTGTTATTGTGTTATTCTTGCATCCAGAGTCATGGTATCTGCCTCCTGATTTCAGTTTTATTGCCAACGTTCTAGGATATGACTATTATTCTTTCTAGTTTCGTAGCCTTAACCTGACCTCCCTGATCTAGTCTCCTTTAATTCCAATTCAATCTTTTAA
Source organism: Vulpes vulpes (assembly GCF_048418805.1). Classification (NCBI taxonomy): domain Eukaryota; kingdom Metazoa; phylum Chordata; class Mammalia; order Carnivora; family Canidae; genus Vulpes; species Vulpes vulpes. The sequence goes on along the minus strand of NC_132789.1, from coordinate 14,780,867 downwards.
AAATATTTTTTACTTACTTTTTTCACTGGAGAAAATATAGAAAATACATAAAGATAAAAAGAAAACAAAATGCCTATGCTCCCAATACTCAAAGATAACCACTATTAACATTTTGGCCTATAGTCTATCAGTTTTTTTCTATGATGTGTGTATAGTATTTTTAAACAAAATCTTCCCAATTCAGCCTATATATTACTGCCAGAGAATTAGAGTATTATTCTTGAAGCCTGAATCTAATTTAAAATATTTTTTCATCATTTTCAAAAAAAGCTTAAAATTATTTGCATGATATTCAAGATCCTTGAAAATCTAGGCCCAATAGATTCTTCTATGTCTTTTTCCAAAGGATTCTTGTCCCAAATCTGCAGAACGAAGTTACTTGCCATTTCTTAAAATGCTGCAACCTCCCATCATATGCTCAGAGCATTTCCTAAAAATTCTACCTGTTCTCTGCAGAGCAATCTAAATGTCATCTCTTCCATGAACCCATCAATCACCTGCCCATCCCCATCCCCTATTCTTTATAGAGTTGGAAGTTCTCTTTCCCTCATTTGAACTTCCATAGTACTTACAACATTCACTGGTTCTATGTAATTAGTTTCTATGTTACATATTTTTCTTAACACCTAGCACAATGTCTTAAGCATAATGGATATCTAGTAAATGTTGAATGAATAAGTGAATGAATGAATAGTTGAGCACTACTTCAGGGTCACTATACCTCTTACTAAACTCATGAAAATAAGATTTTATAGATACAGAGGAAGCTTAAACAAATAAAACTTAGGTTAGAAGGAATTGATTAAAGAGACAAAATTAGTGGAATGCTACAAATCCAAGTTTATCACTTAGCTTCTGGGTTGTGATGTGGCTTTTGATCATTAATGAGTAGATACTTATAGTATGGGTTGCCCATTGCTTGATTATCCTGTTTTGAATAGAAGGGAGGCCATGTTACTCCTTCTGCTATGGATATGGAAGAAGAACAGGTAGATATTTCTATCTCAGTTGCCTGGCAGCTGACATGTGGACATGTGACCTTGGTAAATCAGATGTTCCCACCCAGGACTATGAATCTTGATAGCTCAGGGCACAACAGAGACAGGTTTTGGCAGTTGTGAAGGGGTTAAGAGTTCAGTAGAACAAAAGCAAGTAGCAGTGGCAGCTCAGACATTTACATAGAATGATCTTGAATGTGCATTCGCCCTTTTAGGGCACATTTTCTGAGCTTTCTGGTTCATTCTGTGAGATAGCGTATTCTAATGTGTGTTTTCCAAAACCAACAAACAATTCAATTCTGACACTATCTGTCTGGAGCTCATGTCAGACCCCATAGGTTAAGGGCTCCATCCCACAAAACTGCCCCCCAGACCCCCCACTTAAGATGCCTGCCGCAAGTCCATGTTGTTACCTTTGCTTCAGACTGACCAGCTACATATTGGAGGTTCTCATAACACTGTCTTCAGGTTCAGTTAATTTGCTAGAGTAGCTCACAGAACTCACAGAAACATTTACTCGTTTACCAATTTATTGTAAAGAATATTATAAAAGATACAGATGAAGAGGTACAATGGGTGAGGTCTAGAAGAGTCCCCTGCGCAGGAACTTCTGTCCCTGTGGAAGTGGAATATGTCACTCTCTTAGATGCATTCACCAACCTAGAAGCCCTCCAGACGCCATCCTTTTAGGCTTTTATGGAGGCTTCATTATATAAGCATGATTGATTAAATCACATGCCATTGGTGATTGAATTCTTTATCTCCAGCCTCCCTCTCCTCCCAGAGGTCAGGAGGTATGGCTGAACATTTCCACCCTCTAATCAGGGTTGGTTCCCCTAATAATCAGCCCTCCATCTATAGGGGCTTTCCAAAAGTCACCTCATTAACAGAAACTCTGGTGTAATTGAAAAAGGACTTCTTATGAATAGCAAGACTCTCTACGTTATTGCTCTTATCACTTAGGAAATTCTAAGGTTCTTAGAGTTTCTCTACCAGATGAAGACCAAATATATATTTCTTATTCCAAATCACAAATTCACACCTATAAAAAAAAGTCTGGCCTTAGTTAGCCAGAGTTGGTGTCTATCACTTGCAACCAAGGACCTCATAGCAACTGTTATCTTTGGTATATGCAATGGAGCAACATCATACATGAATTTCACCTAATTCCCAAAACAAAAGGTGAAATTCTACAGAAATGAGACCACCAAAGCCAAAAGATATAGGAGTGAGAGCTATTCAATGGAACCACAGTGGAAAATGCTAAGTTATTCTCTACAATTTTTAAAATAACAGTGTATGCTATATGAATGTGATCAAGGAAGAATTACATTCACATTTAGCAAATCTTCCTGAATCTACTAACATGCGTGGCATGTTATTTAATCCTCACAATATTCTATTAATTTCTATTAATAGAACTTATAGAAGCTTGACAGGAAACAGAATGAATTAAACTCTATAAACAGGCAGGAACTCTTTAGAATTCCTCACTAATATCCACTTATACTGGTTATCTTGAAGAGAGAATGGTTTGAATGCCCAAATTTCTGTAGATGAAGAAAGGTGTTAGAAAACATTGTTTTGTTTTTAGTAATTCTAATATATTAATGTTGGCAACAAACCACACAAGTATAACAATATCTGAGACTTTGTCACCAGTCACCAATAGATATTTTACAATATAGTTATAGAAATCTCAAAATATTATTTATGTTCATTGCTCTTTGAAATTACTGTAGTTATTAGACTCCCTACTAGCTCTCATTACTAAATGAATAAAGCAGCATATATATTACTATATCACAAATTTTAAAAAATATTTTGGGGATCCCTGGGTGGCTCAAATTTTAAAAAATATTTTGGGGATCCCTGGGTGGCTCAGCGGTTTAGCTCCTGCCTTTGGCCCAGGGCGTGATCCTGGAGACCCAGGATCGAGTCCCATGTCAGGCTCCCTGCATGGAGCCTGCTTCTGCCTCTGCCTGTGTCTCTGTTTCTCTCTCTCTCTGTATCTCTCATGAATAAATAAATAAAATCTTCAAAAAAATAAAATAAAAAATATTTTGGTAACTTTATTTCAGCATAACTGCTTTCCTTTGTAATTCCAAATAGTTAATTTTTTTCTTTTAAAACATTATCGAAGAAGGACGTGGACTTCACTAGGCTGCCAAAGAGATCAATGTCCTGGAAAAGGTTAAGAATTATTTTTATACTGAAATTAATATAACACCATATGTTAACTGTACCGGAATTAAATTAAAAATCAAACATTTAGAAAAAATTGAAAACGTCTTTTTTTTTTTTTTTTTTTATGATAGTCACAGAGAGAGAGATAGAGAGAGGCAGAGACATAGGCAGAGGGAGAAGCAGGCTCCATGCACCGGGAACCCGATGTGGGATTCGATCCCGGGTCTCCAGGATCACGCCCTGGGCCAAAGGCAGGCGCTAAACCGCTGCGCCACCCAGGGATCCCTGAAAACGTTTTTTAAGAATTACTTTTATAGTTTTCTTTTTCTCCATTAGACTAGCTCAATGGCTTCAACACTTAACTATGCATGAGAATTAATTTAAAGGATTTCACAAACAGAGCCATGTATAGTTGACCCTCGAACAACATAGGGTTTGAACTGCATGGATCTATTTATATGCATGTATTTTTCAATAAATGTAGCAGAATATGATAAATGTCTTTTCTCCTTATGATTTTCCTAATATTTTCTTTTAACTTTATTGTAAGAATACAGTATATAGTACATATACATACAAAATTGACTGTTACCAGTAAAGCATCCACTCAACAGTAGATTATCAGTAGAAGTTTTGGGGGAGTCAAATCTATATGCAGATTTTTTACTACACTGGGTGTCAGTGCCTCTAACTCCTGTGTTGTTCAAGAGTCAACTGTATACTGGATTCCCAAAGATAATTTGCACTGTATGAAGTTTTGGCCTTAAGTGTCGACCTTTGTACCTAACCACTTTGGGTAATATATGATTACAGTCTAAAGTGTTTTCAAGTAGATCCACAGACTCCTGGAAATTTAAATACATGAAAATAGCTCTAAAAGTTGTCTGTGAGATTTTTTACATGTTATATCTATTTTGATGATTATCTCCTTAAAAAATGCATAGTGAGTCATGTGGATAACCACTTTATTACCATACTTCTGTGATTTGCTATTATTTCAGGGCATGAGTTTGTGTTTGCCATAGCCCCAGTGCCAAGTGGTACTACTCTGTCTCAGAGTAATAAGACAAGTATAGAGGTGATATTAATGCACAGATGTTGGGTTCTTGCCTTGTGAAGACCAGATGATGTCAAGTCAGGCTGTATAAATGAATTTTCTCCAGCAGTACAGTTAGAGAAAAGTGGTGGGAGAGGAGAATTAAGCCATCACATGGTGAGTAAACATAGGGCCATATTTGTTTTGGGGGTTACTATATCAACATAATAATACATCTATTATATTAAATCAGTGTTTTTAACTTGGATTTGGGGAGTTTTGTAAATTTGTTATATGTTGTATAAAAGCTTAAGAAATTTATCATAGTTTTATAAATAGGTAGTTGTAGTAGTTCAGGCCACAGACTTTTGAGTCCTCTCTTCTTTACTCCTCTCTTTCTTACTCAGTAAGAGCAGCAAAGCCCATTGTCTGTTCCTTCTCAGTTATTCCAGAATTAATCCACTTCTCACTAGCTCCACCACTACCTTCACCTTGGTATTGACTACCATCATTTCTTGCCTGGACTTTTGTAACAGCTCTTTACAGGTCTCCCTGTTTTTGGTTTTTAATATTTGTCTATTTATTTTAGAGAGAGTGAGAGAGAAAGAACGTGCCAGAACATACAGGGGGAGAGGCAGAGAATCTTAAGCAGAATCAGTGCTCAGTGTGAGCCTGAGCCTGAGCCTGAGGCAGGCTCAGTCTTACAACCCTGAGCTTACAACTTGAGCCAAAACCAAGAGTCAGGCACTTAACCAACTGCACCACCCAAGCACCCCAGTTCTCTTTGTTTTTAACTGTGTTCCCATATAAACTGCACACAGTTGTCAGAGTGGTCCTTCATTTATTTTTTTTTTTTTTTTTGAGTGGTCCTTTATAATATGTCACTGCTCTCCTAAAATGCTTCATTGGCTTCCCATCTCACCATAAAATCCAAGGTCTTAATCATGTTATGAATACCTTATCTCTTCCCCTGCCACACTCCCCATTGCTCACTCTGTTTTAGCCATACTGGCCTGACTTTTCTTGAAATACACCAGGCAATCTTGCTAGGCTCTCTGCCTGGATTGCTCTTCCTGGCTAGGTATCTTTAGAATTTTTACTTTACTTCCTTTAGCCTTTAAGCCTCTGTCAGTTTTTATCAGAGAGATCTATCCTGACCACTAACTTTGTTTTATTTTATTTTTCTTTATAATATTTATTACTACTTGACATGTCCATATTCACATGTTTCTCTCCACTAAAATATAAGCTCTATGAGAAGAGGGAAGAACCTAAAGCCTTGTTCAGTACTGGACATATGTTAGGCCCTTAATAAATATTTGCTGAATGAATGAATAAATGAATAAGTAAATAAAGTGAATAACTAAAAATAAGAAAATGTTGGGATCTGTGAGAATTTTTCATGAGGGATTTGAATATTAATCAAGTTTAAGAAACTGAAAGAGTAAATTATCATTATGTATTACAATTATTTAAAGTTTTCATACCATACACATGGCTAAGTGCAAAGTGAAGACTTCAAAGCCTGGTCAAATCTTTTAGAATAGTTTAGGATTTATGTAGACATGCCAGCACCATTTTTGTACTGGTATTGACTTACATTATCACTTTTTCCCCAACTTGATTTATCATAGATTTTAAGTTGCTAGCTTCATATCAGGATATCAGAACAAAAATTTCAGTGTTAAATTTATGAAATCCAAAGGAGCTTCTCCTTTCCCATCTTTCTCTCAATCTAAACGTATTTTTTTATGGAGGGGGAAAATGATATTCATTAATAAAACAATATATTTACTTTTTAGCACACATGAAGGTTTTTTTTAAGATTTTATTTATTTTGAGAGAGAGTATGCACATGAGTTGGGGGAGAGGTAGAGGCAGAGAGAGGGGGAGAGAGAGAGAATCTCAAGCAGACTCCACACTGAGCGGGAAGCCTGACATGGGGCTCAGTCTCACGACACTGAGATCATGACCTGAGCAGAAATCAAGAGCCAAATGATTAACCTTGAGCCACCTAGGTGCTCCACACATAAAGTCTTAAAGGGTGACTCATAAGAGTCCTCTTCAAAATATTTAACATCAGTTGACCCAGAAGTAGACTAACAGTTATCATTGTTATGATAATCAATAAACCCCAGCCACTTCTGCATTATTTGCTGAGTAGAAATTAGATGACTTTAAGGTCCCTTTCCAGTTATCAAGTGCTATGATATATCATCACAGTGGGCTACATGATCATAATGGCGTAAAAAGCAACTAGCATCTAGTTTTATTTTCAAAGTGAAAGTACCATGAAAATGGTTTACTTCAGAATAACGATTACATATTAGTGGCAGAGAGTAGCAGCAACAGTTTTCTTTCTTTAAAAACAATTCTCTTCAAAAAAAAAAAAAAAACAATTCTCTTCAAGTCTGTGTGGGTAGTTTATTATAGGAGGGAAAATAACGGGACTAGTTCTGACTTTGAAAAAGTCCTATCACCTATTTGTACTTCATTTTTCATTGCTGTAAAATGAAGATTTTATATGCTTCTACCCTCTGGGAGCAAGATGGTGAATAAAATAATAGGAATTTACAAGCTAATTTAGAGTAAGGTTTAAGTTTCAGAGCCCCTTGTTTGTACCAGCCCCTTCTGAGGCCCTAACACTTATTTCTGTGTGGGAATTTTGTAAAAAAAAAAAAAATTATCTTAAATAGATACCCGAATTTTTTTATACTTCAGCCTACATAACTGAATCTACACTACTTACTCAAGTGTTATGAAATATTTTGGAGCAAAAAAATATATTTTGGAGCAATAATAACACAGAAGGCTGATTTTATGTTTAATTAAACTTTTCTTGACCACTCTCCAATCTATAGCAAAATAGAAAAACTTTTAACTGTTTTGAAGTCTGACTTGGACAGCTTGATTCAGAAGGAGGTTTTCTGGAGTGGGGAGCAGAAGACCTAGATTTTAATTTGAGGTAACTCCACTACATAGGTGTGATTTGACACTTAAGTTTCCTGAGATTCAGTTTAAAAAAAAAAAAAAAAAGAGTTGAAATGTCTGATCTCTCAAATCTTTTCCAATATGAAACATTCATTCTTACTTCCTAATGCTGAAGTGTTGTGGGTTTTTCAAACTAGTTGGCTTCAGGTTTATTATTGAAGTAGTTGTGACTACAACATTGAAAGTCGACTAAGATCTTCAATGAATCATCTTTCTTGAAAGTTTCTGGGAAAAGGGAAATAATGAAAATTATTTATATTTTACTCTGTATCAAGCAGTCTTCCTTATATTAAATTAGGATATCTGTGAAAAATAATGTACTTGATTATCATTATTGAAAGATTTCCATTTCTTAGAATAAAGAGTGAAGAAAATTATTCCAGTTGCACGTCTCTGATGAAATCCACTACTCTAAGCTGGCTGGGTTGTTCAGTTGGCCCAAGGGCCTAAGACCAGAAATACTGCATTCTTGGCAGAGTTCTCAGTTCTCACTATAAATGCAGTACCTGAGGTTGCAGAGGTCAAGGAAGAGGGAAAAAATAATTCCATGCATATCATTTCATCTTCAGTTAATTCTTAAAATGCATTCAATCCTCTTAAAGGAAAAATGTCCTTGTTCATATTTTCAGGAAAGGATGAATTTATAGATCACTTTGAGAGTAAGATTGGAATAGAAACGGGAAAGAGATTTCAGCAGATTTTTATAGAGTACCTGCTATGTAAAGATGTCACAGGGCCCAGCAATTCAACTCTTAGGTATATAATCAAGAGAAATGAAAATATATGTCCACACAAAAAAATTGTGCACAAGCAATTATAACAGCATTATTCACAGTAGCCAAAAGGTCGAAACAGCCCCAAATGTTCATCAGCTTATAAGTGGATATACAACATGTGGTATATTTATATAAGGAAATATTATTCAGCAATAAAAGAAATTAAATACTGATTCATGCTACCACATGGACAGATCTTCAAAACAGCATGCCAAATGAAAGAAGCCAGTCACAAAAGACCATTCAAAGGAAATGTCCAGAACAGGGATATCTATAAAGACAGAAAGTAGACCAGTGATTGCTTAGGAATCAAGGGGTGGTAGGGTAAGAGCTAAAGAATATAGGGTATCTTTTTTTGTGGTGACTAAAATATTCTAGAATTGACCATGATGATGATTGCAAGTACCAGTGAATATGCTAAAAACCATTGAACTGTACCCTTTAAATAAATAGGTGATTTGTATGGTATGTGAATGAGATCCCTCCCAAAAAAATGGCTTTTTAGAAAAGATGTCATGGGAAACAATGATTAAACAAAACATAGGTTTAGAAATATATCCTCCTCTAAAGAAGCCCTTGTCATCCAGTTAAAGTATTAATATATATGTATTTAAACTAAAGGGAGAAAATGGCAGGTCTCTTACCAGAGGTTATGTTCACCTGGACTGTGAGAGTGGTTGGGGTTTGGATATTCTAGTCAGAGGGAACAGCATAAACAAAAACAAAGCTATGAAAATATAGCTTCATTTTTTTTCCTGATTATAGAGTTGAAGAATTTTAATTAAAGTAGTGGTTTAAGGCCAGTTTTGAATGTTAATTAGGTAAAGTTATGCTTTATACCATAGACCATAGGGAGACACTGAAGGATTTTGAGCAGAGATGTGATATTGTCTGACCTTTGCTTCAGGAAGATGATTATGATAATAGTGTTTTCAAGATGAATTCCAGAAAAGATAGACTAGAGTCTGACCAAGTAGAAGCAGAGGAAAGAGATAACAGAACTGGAAAGCAAAGATACAGATACAAAGAAATACTTAAAACAGAATTGTGAATTAACAGAGACAAGGACAAGGGAAAGGTTAAAGTTAACTTAAGGTATATGTGAGAGGAAAAACCAAAAAGATATCTGAAAATATAGGTCTAGGGCTTGAAAAGGAGGTCCGCACCATGTAATGCCATAATATTACTGGAAACCGTTGAATGGACAAAAATTAGGATAGCAGCTCACAGTCCCAGAGCTTCAGGCAAATACTTGGAGGAACTTTCATTTAGAGATCAGAGAGAAGAAGAGAAATTGTAGAAGGAACAATTTGGAAAAACAAGAAAGAATAGTTTTATGGAACTCAAGAGACCTTTATAAAGAAAGAAGGGAGCTTGTAGAATGAAAGAAAGCTGAGAACATCCTTTAGGTGTAATGGGCAAACTTCACAGTATAGCTTTCAGTATCAATGGCATGTGCAGTCTTCCAACAGAGAAAAAGAAAGATAAAACCAAGAAAGTGTAATTCCTAGAAGTTGTAGACTTTATTTTAGAATATTTAGAGAGCTACGCAACTGAAGATAGAGAATACATGTTAAGAAAATTATGTAAGAATGAGGAAATATTTAGAGAAAGAAAAATACTGAGCGTATGTGTCCATAGCATGTCCAAATGAAGTGAATAGTTCATCCTGCATTTGAAATTAGGAAATGAGAATGTTAGTAAATGCCTAATTTTAAGTTGCTTTCTTAGAAATCTTCCAACTAGTGTTCCTCTAATAACCTAAGGAATATTTTATTGAAGCTATAGTCAGATTAGATTAGCAGGATAGATATGCAGACATGGCAGTTATCAATTGGTTTGATGGTTAGTTAAAATGTGGTACAGAATTCAGTTTTTAGCTGCCACTTAATCTAACATTCCACAGCCAGAGAATCAGAGTGAATAATAAAAATAATGAGAAAGATTAGTTTATAAATATAAACTTGAGAGGAGTTTGGGATATTCCTCATTCCTCAACAGGAAAAATGTGAAAGTGGAAGTCATTATCTTTTTTCTAGTTTTTCCCCCCTCTATAAGGCCTTCATCTCCAAAGCCAGTCAGATTACTTAAAAAGTATTTCAATATGCATATTATATGTTTTAAATTGTTATATTCTTTGACTGAATAACTCTAGTTCTAGAAATCCATTCCAAAGAAAACCCTAAAACGTAAATAATGTACACAAAGATCTTCAAAACACAGTAATATTTGTAATTGTTCAACAAAGAGTTGAATATAGCCTTGGTTTCTAATTGTGGAGAAGGAGCTGTTGAAGGAACCCCCAAGATATACGTTGGGAGATACACACTGAGCAGTCATTAAAATGAGCATAGTAAATAGTGATAACATGGCAAAAATGTTTGTAATCTAGAATTAGATAAAAGAGGTAAATTGTGGAATTATATGTACAAATGATCTCAACTGTATATAACAAAATAAGTATGAACATGAAGAAATAAATATGAGCATAGAGAAAAGTATGCCAAATTGTTGATGGACTTTGTCCTCGGTAGGATTATAGATTTTTCTTCATAACAATATTTAGTTCCCAGATTTTCTATATTGGGCATATACTTCTTTAATAGATAATAAAGAATAAACATTATGCCCCAAATGAAGAAGACTAGTTATAGGGGAGCCTATGAACAGGGAGATAGATGAACCGATGTAAATCATCATGCTGATTGGAAAAGCAATTCAGAATATAAGCTTTACTGACAATCAGCAGCATCACTACATGCTATCAGATTAGTCCTGTCTACTGGTAGACTCTATTGAGTTTCCCTGGACCCAAACAAACCAAAGGAAGTCTTAGTGTAGATTCTGAAATATAAGGACACTTTCATTTTCCTGATATGTCCTGTGAAAATGTAGCCCAAGTCGTTGATGTGAAAATCTTATATTTTGCATTTGTCATTCACAAACATATGAAGATAAAAGTTTTAAGTTTGTAATATTACATGTGTAAATTTGTAAAGCTACCATATGATCAATTATTGCTTCTTTAATTTTGGTATTATAATTATGTTATATTCTTCTTTTTCCATAGGTGCACCATAAATACAAAAGACTGAAGTTTTAAAAGAGGACAAAGAGTTTGCTGCTAAGATGAATCTGAGCAATACAGTGTATTTTGTGCCATTCACAAAAAGGTATTGTCCATAGATTAATGACATAGCTTTCTCCTATAAAGTGGAAAGATATAGTATCTTCTAGTTTTTCAATAATTAATTTTTACTGTATTTGTAAGAAAAAATAGGAAGTAAAATATTAATAAAATCAGGATAAAATATTCTTTTATTAAAATATTTTAGTTTTAAATTCTTTCCTTACAGATTTTCATTATTCTCAGTCATAGCTTACAATTTAGAGAAATACTTGGTTAAAAGAAATGAGCTTACCTAAGGTTTTTTGGGTTTGTTTTTTTTTTTTTTTTTTTTTTTAAAGATTTCATTTATTTGAGAGAGAGAGAATAAGCAGGAGTGGCAGGGACGGAGCAGAGGGAGAGGGAGAAGCAGACTCCCCCCTGAGCAGGGAGCTCAACGCCAGGCTTGATACCAAGGGCCTGGAATCATAACCTGAGCCAAAGGCAGATGCTTAACTCACTGAGCCACCCAGGTGCCCCTTACCTAAAGTTTCTTGCCTCCTATTATCAAATTATCTTCTGGAAATATATATTGACTTTTTCGTTGTAGTGCTTTATAATTAGACTTTGAAGTAACAAAATTTTTCACATCACTTTTCCTCTGATTATAGAAGTAATAGACTTTGCAGAAAATTTAGAAAATATATATAAGCAAAAAAGAAAGAAATATAAAATTACCTGAAATCACAACACCTATTTCAGATAAAACAAGCCTGTAAAGAAATCCAAAGTTGGGGATGAAAGAAGCCATATTTCCCATCTTCATGGTCTCATCCTTCTTTATGCTCTTTTAACTTACATCCTAACTTTTTTGCTAAAACAAAACAAAAAAGACGTTGCCTTATATAAATTCCTAGAAGAATATTACCTGGTCAAAAAATGTATCCATTTGGGCAGCCCGGGTGGCTCAGCGGTTTAGCCCTGCCTTCGGCCCAGGGTCTGATCCTGGAGACCCTGGATCAAGTCCCACGTCAGGTTCCCTGCATGAAGCCTGCTTCTCCTGCCCCCCCCCCCCCCCCCCGTCGCTCATGAATAAATAAATAAAATCTTTAAAAAAATGTATCCATTCTGTTCTTCCAATAATATATAAAAATGACTGTTTCCTTATGCCCTCACCAAAAACAGTATCTTTTCTCTATACTTAGTCAGTTTGGTAGGTGAAATGAGGTGTCTTATTATTTTAGTTTTTTACTTCTTTGATTGCTAGTGAAACTGTGTATGTTTCATATCATTAATAGCCACTGCTATTTCTTTTTAAAATTTCTTATATATGACCTTTGTGTAGGTAGGTGTATGTATATGTAGGGGTTCACCTGTCTGACATGTTTCTATTGAAGTATAATTAATATACAGTATTAGTTTCATGGGTATGAGATAATGATTCAACAATTCTATATATCACTAAGTGTTTTTCAAGATAACTGTACTCTCAAACCCCTCCCATTATCTACTTCACCCCTGCACCCACCCACCTCCGCTATCACAACAACTACTGGTTTGTTCTTTGTATTTAAGAATTTTTTTGTCTCTTTTTTTCTTTATTTGTTCATTTTTCCTAAATTCTACATATGAGCAAAATCATATGGTATTTTTTGTCTTTCTCTGACTTACTTCATTTAGCATTATACCCCGTAGGTCCGTCCATTCATGTTGTTGGGAATGGCAAGATCTCATTCTTTTTTATGGCTGAGTTAACATTCCATCATGTGTCTATGCATGGGCATGGGTTTGTATACCACATCTCCTCTATTCATTCGTCCATGAATGGACACTTCAGTTGCTTCCCTATCTTGGCTATCGTAAATAACATTACAATAAACATAAGAGTGCTTATATCTTTTCAAATTAGTGTTTTCATTTTCCCTGGGTAATGGAGAATATACCAAATAATGGAATTGCTGGCATATATGGTAAATCTATTTTTAGTTTCTTGAGGAACCTCTGTACTGTTTTCCACAGTGGCTGCACCAATTTGCATTCTTACCAACAGTGCATGAGTGTTCCTTTTTATCTACATCCTCACCAATACTTATTATTTCTCATGTTTTTTATTTTAGCCATTCTGACAGGTGTAAGGTGATATCTCCTTGTGATTTTGATTTGTGTTTCTCTGATGATGAATGATAGTGAGCATCTTTTCATATATCTGTTGGCCATCTACATGTCTTCTTTGGAACAATGTTGATTCAGGTTCTCTGCTCATTTTTAATCAGATTGTTTGGGCTTTAGGGGTGTTGAATCCTGTAAGTTCTTTATATATTTTGGATATTATCCCCTTATCAGATGTATCATTCCCAAATATCTTCTCCCATCCAATAGGCTGCCTTGTTGTTTTGTTGTTGGTTTCCTTCTCCATGCAAAGCTTTTTATTTTGGTATAGTCCCAATAGTTTAATTTTGCTTTTGTTTTTCTTATCTGTGGAGACATATTTAGAAAAATGTTTTTATGGCCAATGTCAAAGGAAGTATTGCATGTGTTTCCTTCTAAGGAGTTTTATGGTTTGGGGTCTTAAATTTAGGTCTTTAATCCATTTTGAGTTTATTTCTATGTATGATATAAGAAAGTGATCTAGTTTCATTCTTTTGCATGTAGCTGTCCAGTTTTCCCAGCACCATTTGTTAAAGAGACTGTCTTTTCCCCATTGCATATTCTTGCCTCTTTTGTTGTAGGTTAGTTGGCCCTATAAGCATGGGTTTATTCCTGGGTTCTCTATCCTGTTTTTTGATCTATGTGTCTCTTTTCATGACAGTACTATTCTGTTTTGCTTACTACAGCTTTGTAGTGTATCTGGAAATCTGAGATTTTGATACCTCCAGATTTGTTCTTTCTCAAGATTGCTTTGGCTACTCAGGGTTTTTTTGGTTCCACAGAAATTTTAGTATTCTTAGTTCTGGTTCTGTAAAAAATGTTGGTATTTTGATAGGGATTGCATTAAATCTGTAGATTGCTTTGGGTAGTATGGACTTTTAACAATATTGATTCTTTCAACCCATGGAATGTCTTTCCATTTTTTGTGTCATCTTCAGTATGTTTCATCAGTCTTTTATAGTCATCTGTCTGATATTAAGAATAACTTTTAACCAGCACATATTTTGCAACATTCCTACTTTATTTGCCTTTCAGTTTTGTTTGTTGCATTGTTTTAAAACAACCTTCTTGGCTTATAACTAACATAGAATAACCTGAACATATTGAATGAATATGTTATGCCATCATATATATCTGTGAAGATAGTAAATATATCCAACACTTCCAAAAGCTCCTTTTTAATCCCTCCATCCCTCCTCTTCTCACTCAGCCAATTCCTAGGCAACCACTGATGTGCTTTCTGTTACTTTGGATTAGTTTGCATTTTCTAAAATTTTATAGAAATGCAGTCATAAAGTACATACTTTTTTTGGTGGGGGTCTATCTTCTTTTCCCTCAACATAATTATTTTAAGATTCATCCATGTTGTAGCATGTGTCAATAGTTCATTTTATTGCTAAGATGCATTCCATTGTCTGCATGTATGACAGATTGTTTATCTGTTCCTTTGTTTTTGGTTTTTTTTTTTTAAGATTTTACTTATTTATTCATGAGAGACACACAGAGAGAGGCAGAGACACAGGCAGAGGGAGAAGCAGGCTCCATACAGGGAGCCTGATGTGGGACTCAATCCCGGGACTCCAGGATCACGTTCTGAGCTGAAGGCAGACACTTAACCACTGAGCCACCCAGGCATCCTGCATCTGTTCCTTTGTTGATGGGGTTTTGGGTTGCTTCCAGTTTGGGCTATTAAAAATAAAGCTGCCACAAACATTTGTGTACAGGGCTTTGAATGGACATATGCTTTCGTTTTTCTTTCATAAATACTTAGGACTAGAATGGCTACATCATATGATAGATACATGTTTAACTTTTTAAGAAACTGCCAAACTGTTTCCAAACTACCATTTTTACATTCCCACCAGTAGTATATGTAAAATACAGTTACTTCACATCCTTGCCAACATCTGGTATGCTCAGTCTTTTTAAGGTTAACCATTCTAATAGGTGTGTGTAGAATTTTAGTAAGATTTTAGTTTGTTTCTCCCTAGTGAATAGTGATATTAAGCATCTTTTGTTTAGTTGCCATCTACATATCTTCCTTGGTGAAGTGTCTGTTCTAATCTTTTTTCCATTTTTATTTTTTTTTAAAGATTTTGTTTGTTTATTCATGAGAGACACACACAGAGAGAAAGAGGCAGAGACACAGGCAGAGGGAGAAGCCAGCTTCATGCAGGAAGCCCTATGTGGGACTTGATCCTGGGACTCCAGGATCACACCCTGGGGCCAAAGGCAGGCACTAAACTGCTGAGCCACCCAGGATCCCCTCTTTTTTTTTTCCATTTTTAAAATTGGGTTATTTTCTTTTATTGAGTTTTGAGGATTCTTTATATTTTCTGGATACAAAAGTGATATTATGAGATATATTTTGCAAACATTTCTTCCAATCTGCGGTTTGGCTTTTCATTCTCTGAACAGTCTTTCAAAAAGTGTATATTTTTCATCTTGATAAGCCTAATTTATCAATTACTTCCTTTATAGATAATGCTTCGGTTCTTATATCTAAGAAATCTTTGTCTAACCCAACCTCAGAAAGATTTTTTTTTCTTGGATTTTTTTCAAGGATTTTTTTTAATTGTATGTTTTATATTTAGTTCCATGATCCATTTGAAGTTAATTTTTGTATATGGTGTACTTAGGTATGGATCAAAAAAGATCCTTTTTTTTGTGTGTATATATTTATACAATTATTCTAGTACCATTCATTGAAGACTTTTTTTACTGAATTACCTTTGCACCTTTATCCAGGTTCAGTTGTCCACAAATGTGAGGGTCTCCTCTGGACTTCCTATTTTGTTGCATTTATTTGTTTGCCTGTATATGCTAGTTTCACACTATCTTGATAACTGTAGCCCTATGATAAATCTTGCAATTAGATTATGTCAGCCTCCCAACTTTGTCTTCCTTTTCTCAAAGTTGTTTTGGTTATTTTAGGTCCTTTAGCATTTTCATATGCATTTTAGAATCAGCTTCTCAATTTCTTTTTCTTTCTTTTTTTTTTTAAGATTTTTATTTATTTATTCATGAGAGACAGAGGGTGAGAGAGGCAGAAACATAGGCAGAGGGAGAAGTAGGTTCCCTGCAGGGAGCCCAATGTGGGACTTGATCCTAGATCTGGGATCACACCCTGAGCCAAAGGCAGATAGATGCTCAACCACTGAGCCACCCAGGCATCGCCCAATTTATTTTTCTAAAGAAAAATCAATATTGATTCTTCTGACCTATAGCCACAGTTACCTCTCTTCATTCTGTCTTTAAGTCCTTTCACCATTATTTTATAATTTTCAATATATAGGTCTTGCACATTCTTTGTCAGATTTATCCCTAGGTATTTCATATTTTTATGCTATTATGATGTTTTAAAGTTTTGATTTCCATTTGTTCATACATAAAAGTATAATTAAGGTTTATATATTGATCTTCAGCTTGTATTTTGCCACTTTGGTTAACTCAGTTATTAATTCTAGTAGCTTTTGGTAGATTGCATTGAATTTTCTACTTAGGTGGGTTTGTTCTTTGTCAGTAAAAGTATAACTCCTTCCTTTCCAATCGTAAAAGTATAACTCCTTCCTTGCCAATCGTAAAAGTATAACTCCTTCCTTTCCAATCTTGATGTCTTTCATTTCATTTTTTTCTTGCCATATTGCACTTTATAGACCATCCAGCACAATGTTGAAGAGAAAGGCTAAGAGCAGACTTCCTTGCCTCATTCCTGATCTTAGGAGGAAATAATTTGGTCTTTGACCATTACATTTCATATTAGCTATAAATGCTTCATAGGTTTCCTTTATCAGGTAGGGGATATTACCTTCTATTCTGAGTTGGCTTAGAGTTTTTATCAGGTTTGAATTTTGGATTTTGTCAAATGATTTTTTGAAATCTTTAGAGATGGTCACTTGGCTTTTTATCAGATTGTTGATTGGGGGAATTACATTGCTTAATTTTTGAGTATTAAACCAACATTGCATTCCTGAGATAAATCCCATCTACTTATGATATATTATCCATTTTAAATATTATTGAGTTTTATTTGCTATAATTTTGTTATCAGTTTTTGCATCTGTATTTATAAAGAATTTTGGTCTGTTTTCTTTCTTGTAATGTTAGTTGTTTCTGGTGGCAGATAATAAATCTGGTCCCTGTTACTCCATCTTGGCTAGAAACAGAAGTCCATTCATTATATTTTTTAAGATAAAGAAGTTATAATTGTATATAATCAAACTTACTGATTTTAGTTTATGACTTTTGCCTCTGGTGTCTTGCTTAGTGAATAAAGATTCACCTGAAATTTATTTTAGAAGTTTTTGTGGTCTCTTTTTTTATATTTAAATATCTGTCTCTTTTGAGAATCATTTTAGTCTAGAGTATGACATATAGTGATCTGTGTGTTTCCTCCTAATGATTATCCATAGTACTTAGCTTTATTCACACTAAAGCCAAAATATTTAAAAGTTTGGAATACATTTTGATGATTGGAAAGGTCACAGATTTTTTTTGTTTTTCCTAAAGACAAGCTCATAATTTGCTTTTTTTTTTTTTTGGCATAGTTTCCAAAAGGCATATCTTTGATTTAATGCATAGTTTCCCTTTTCTGTTCTCAAACATAAGCAATGAAAGCAATAGCACTTTTTGAATGTTAGTTGTGTACTTTTTGTCACTTGACTGACAACTAGATTTTTGTTACTTTTTCAAGAGCATCGATATATTGACTTTATGTTTGGTTATGTTGGCATTTATGGATTGTCAGGATTAGTGCCCAGGATTATAGGTGTAGTATTGCAGGGGAATCCTTTTTTCCTATTTAAAATATTTAATGGTTCCCCACTACCCTCAGGATAAAGACCATATTTCTTAATATGGTCTAAAAGGCCTGTTGTGATTTTCCTTGGCTTAACACCAGCTTTATATTTTCTCCTTCCACCTGTTACATACATCCATATTGAATGATCTACTTTGATTTTTCCTAAAAAGGCATGCTTTTTTATATCCAAGAAAAAATAGACTGGGTCACCCTATTATATCTTCTATTAAATTTTGTGCCCTTTCATCATAATAATCATTTATAACCATTTTGTTATTTGTATCATGATACTGTAATGTTTATTCCTTAAGACTCAAAACCCTTTAAGGACAGGGACCATATCCCATTGTACATGGGACCAACATCCAGTACATGCCTGGAGAATACTAGGGACTCAATAAATATTTGTTGAGTCAGGGAAAGAGTTGCCTGGCTAGATGGACAGTTAGGTTGATGACCTGCATATGCTAATGATTTAAATAGACTAACCATATGAAGTAATGTACATGGTCACCTAAGGCTGTCATGCATGTCACAAGAGAAAAATGCTTCTTAGCACTGACTACTGGTACTTCTGTATTAACGACACTCATTTTCTCTTCTCCTTGAATGAAGCTTGTTGGCTCACATTTTTAAAAATATAATTTTATTGAACAATAACTAAATGTCTAGCGTATTTATCTAGTGGGTCAAGGAAGAATCACAAACTGTCCGGTGATAAGTTCAGCGTTGGAGTGATTGATTCTCATGGTGGCAAAGTATTTACGATAACAGAGGAAAGTTAATATTTCAGTTTTTTTCCAAAAATAAAAAAGGATCTATACCAACTAAATGTAACTATTAACAACTAATATATGTCAAAATATGTCATTTTATAAAAATTTTTTTATGTATTTTTTTCATGAGAGACACAGAGAGAGGCAGAGCCCTATGCAGAGGAAGAAGCAGGCTCCCTGCAGGGAAGCTGATGTAAGACTCAATCCCAGGACCCTGAGATCATGACCTGAGCCGAAGGCAGACACTCAACCACTGAGTTACCCAGGCATCCCAAAATATGACCTTTCTAAATATAAACTATAAAATCAGAATATTTTGTGTAGCAGCAGAATAACCTTCCTTTTTAAGTGAATATTTAGCATAATCTTCAAATTATAGCAGTGTGTTACTTAATTACCTATTCTATATGTCTGTATTGTATATTAATTAAGATCCTGGGCTTTACAGTTAGATCTGGGGTTGGGCCCCAGTTCTGACAAATACTAGCTGCCTGATTATGGGGGAGTAGTTTTGCCTCTCAGTTGTAGTTTGTTGTATAAAATCAAAGTAATGAAAAAAATAAATAAATAAAATAAAATAAAATCAAAGTAATGAAGTCCTACATTATGAAGCTGCAGTAGGGATTAAAGAAGATAATATATGCATATATGGAATTTAGTGTTGTCTGACATGTGCTTAATAAATCTTAGCTTTTATTATTTCAATATTAATTAGACCAAAATACTTTTAAAAACAGATTTATTAAGGGATGCCTGGGTGACTCAGCGGTTCAGTGTTTGCCTTTGGCCCAGGGCTTGATCCTGGAGTCCCGGGACCAAGTCCTACATTGAGATTCCTGCATGGAGCCTGCTTCTCCCTCTGCTTATGTCTCTGCCTCTGTGTGTGTGTGTGTGTGTGTGTCTGTGTGTCTTTCATGAATAAATAAATAAAATCTTTTTTTTATTTTATTTTATTTTATGATAGTCACACACACACATAGAGAGAGAGAGAGAGAGAGGCAGAGACACAGGCAGAGGGAGAAGCAGGCTCCATGCACCGGGAGCCCGACGTGGGATTCGATCCCAGGTCTCCAGGATCGCGCCCTGGGCCAAAGGCAGGCGCCAAACCGCTGCGCCACCCAGGGATCCCTAAATAAAATCTTTAAAAAAAAAAACAGATTTCTTGAGATTTCTGAGCTCATTTGAAGTGTACAGTTCAGTGGATTTTGGTATATTAACCATTGGGCAACCATCACCACAATCAATTTTAGAACATTTTCATCACTCTAAAAGAAAGCCCATACATTTTAGCTATCACTCGCAAACTCTACTTCCTCTAGCCATAGGCAACCAATAATCTGCTTTCTATGTCTATAGATTTAGTTATTTTGGGTATATTCTATAAATGGAGTTATTTACTATGTCATCTTTTGTGACTGGCTTCTTTAACTTCACATTATGTTTACAAGTTTTATGCGTCTTGTAGCATATATTGCCGGAATAATATTCAATGGTACAGATGTACCACATTTTGTTAGTTTATTCATCAAATGGACATTTGGGTTGTATCAAGCTCTGGCTACTATGAATCATGCTGTGGTCAATATCCGCCCATACAAGTTTTTGTGTGGACATATGTTTTTATTCCTCTTGGGCCTATACCAACGAGTAGAATTTCTGATTCAAATGGTAACTTAATTTTTAAGTTTTTGACGAACTGCCAGTCTGTTTCCCACAATGATGCACAATTTACATTCCCACCAGCAGGTTTAGAGGGTTCCAATTTCTCCACGTCCTTACCAATATTTATTTGACTTTTTGATAGTAGTCTTCCTAGTGGATTTAAATGGTATATTACTATGGCTTTTTTTTTTTTTTTTTTTTAATTTTATTTATTTATGATAGGCACACAGTGAGAGAGAGAGAAGCAGAGACATAGGCAGAGGGAGAAGCGGGCTCCATGCACCGGGAGCCCGACGTGGGATTCGATCCCGGGTCTCCAGGATCGCGCCCCGGGCCAAAGGCAGGCGCCAAACCGCTGCGCCACCCAGGGATCCCTATTACTATGGCTTTAATTTTTATTTCTCTAATGACTAATAATGTGGAGCATCTTTTCATGTGTATCTTTGGATAAATGTCTATTCAGATCCTTTGCCCATTTTTCTTTTGAGTTGTCTTTTTATTATGAAGTTGTAAGACCAAGGTATTTTTTAATATTAATTTATATTGCCACCAACCAGGATGTTTTAGAAATAAGTTAATGTCAAACCTTATTTTTCTACAGGTACTAAAAACTTACCTCCCCCTCCAAATATTTGTAAATGAGAGATAAGGCTGACTGGGATATCAAAAGCAAGACATTTGCAGATATTGGTCATCATGCGTAAAGGGGTGCCAAAGGACCCAGAGATTGCTGATCTCTTCTACAAAGATGACCCTGAAGAACTTTTTATTGATTTGCATGAAATTGGACATGGAAGTTTTGGAGCAGTTTATTTTGTAAGTAATTTTAGAATTGTTTAGAGAGATTAAGTTAGAGAAGTTTGAATTCTGTACATTCCATTACTTGTGAAATATTGGTTTTAATGTTTATTCTGCAAATTAAATGTCTACACTAGAGGCAAATACTCATTGCTGAAAAGACAGTCCTAGAGTCCTAGGTATTATTAAAGTCAGTGGTATCTCTATCACCACCTGACTCTGCTATCAAGGAAGTCCAAAAAATGTTATAAGCCTGAATTTTGGCCCTGTGCATTTCTTCTATATGCCAAGCTATTTTTCTGCCTCAGGGCCTTTATACATTCTCTTCCTCTCACCTGGAAAACTCTGCACATTGCATCCCCATCCCTACCTAACTCCTGCTTATCCTACAGATTTCAGTTTAAGTACATCCACAAAATTGCCTTTCCTGTTCAACTGTCCAGCACTAAATTAAGACTTTCTTTATGATCTCATAGTAGCCTGTGCTTGCATATTGTTGCATTTATCATGGTTATAATTAAATAATTATGTGTAAGACTTTTTGACTCATGTATGTCCCCCCTTCTACATAAGTGCCATGAGGGTAAGGATTATGTCTATCTTATCATTGCTATATCCCCAGTAACCTATATAGTGTCTGATAATAGTAGGAACTCAATAAATGATGGATGGATGGATGGATGGATGGATGGATGGATGGATGAATAGATGGCTACTCAGAGAGATGGACCAACAAAGATTTTTAGTAATATCCATGTCAAGTCATAGTTTTAAGTTAAAGGATATAAGGTTTAGTACCCTAAGGTCAATTTGAATTCTAAAACTGTAATTATCTTCTGATGAGGAGAATGGGAAGTGACTGAAATGTTTTCATATCTCATTCACTTGAAATTCATTACAGAAAATGTACTTTTTAATTTATTTATATAACCTTAGAAGTTTGCCTCATCAAAGTCATAAATATTTTTAAGAGGCCTAGTCCATTAAAGCAAGTAATGTTTAAATACTACTTATTACTTATTTCTCCTCTAAACCTGTTATAGAATAGGTTTTTTTCTTAAATGGTATTTGATTTTTAGATGATCCTTTATGTTTTGGCATCTGGGTAGGGCTTATCTTCAGTTGTCCTTACAGATAAGATTTTATTAATTGCTTTTTTAGCTCATCTTTTTGTTTCTAGCCAAATCTTCAGCCTGGATTTTCCCTGAACTTTCTCATGCTTTTGTGTCTGTACTCAGCACTACCACCACTTCTCCTTTGTCCCCATCTAATATTTGACTTCTATTCAAGTATATTTTATCATTAAGTGGCCTTCCAGGGCTGAAAAGAGTGCTAATTTTCTAGTCAACAGTGCTATATTAGTCTTTGAGCTTAGAATCCTATTTAAGGCCCAACCAAAGTCCTGTCTTCTTCATTCAAAGGGATACTTTTTTTTCCCCTCAAGTTTATTTGTTTGTTGTTTATAGTAATCTCTGCCCCCAACATGGAGCTCAAACTCACAACCTTGAGATCAAGAGTCACATGCTCTGCCAATTGAGTCAGCCAGGCACCCTAGGGATGCTTTTTTAAAAAGAGGATTTTTAAATTATAAATATACATACAGAAGTGTGCACAAATACATACCCATATATTTTATTTTATTTATTTGTTTGTTTGTTTGTTTATGATAGACATAGAGAGAGAGAGAGGCAGAGACATAGGAGGAGGGAGAAGCAGGCTCCATGCGGGGAGCCTGACGCGGGACTTGATCCCGGGACTCCAGGATCGCGCCCTGGGCCAAAGGCAGGCGCCAAACCACTGAGCCACCCAGGGATCCCCCCCCATATGTTTTAATATGTAACTTAAAGAACAATTAAAAGGTAAATCCCTTTATAAACACCAGCCAGGCCAAGAAATAGAATATTGCCAGCACCTTGGAAGCCCCTCTTAAGTTTTGTCTATTTTGAATTTTATGGTGATGATTTTCTAGCTTTTCTTTGTATGGAGCCCACTTTCTTCTGCATCTTAACAATATAATTTGGTTTTGCCTGGTTTTGAACTTTTAAAAAATAGAAATATCCTGTATATATTTATTTATGAACTATTTGTTTTGCTCCAAGATACTTTCCTCAGTCATATTTTCCTACTTTCCTTCTATTTACAACTCCATTCATCCTCTCAGAATCTTTCTTGGCCAGAGTCAGAGTAGTTCCAATCTCTATTTGACTTTAATATTTTACAAAGCAGCTAGATGTAATGAGCACTGGATGTTATATGCAACTAATGAATCACTAAATTCTACCCCTGCAACCAAAAAGACCCAATACATTAACTAACTTGAATTTAAATTTTTAAAAAGTGAATTTTTTAAAAAAGCAGCTAGAGCCCTCTCAAAATTCACCTTTGACTACAAAAAAACCAAGCGTGTTTTGAAACTTACCTGCAAGCCTTTGTACTAAGGACTAAATGAGACCTACTTTGTAGTAGGCTGCAGAAGACCTAGTGATCTATTTGCTGTTTGGGCTAAGTCCTGTCGCTTTAGCGAGAGTATATGCCTTTTGAAAACGAGGATCGTTTCTAATATCTCTTTATAACTCTAAAGGCTAGCCCAGTGCCTTGTTTACAGCAGGCACTAAATATATGTTATTTGTTGATATGATAGACTAGAGAAATCATAAGCATAACTGAGTGGTTTTGAAAATGTAATCATTAACTATATAGTATCACCCGTATGCAAAATGAATAATACAGGCTCATAGAAACCCATAAAGCCATAAAAAACAGATTAAAGAAGAATTAACTTATACTTTACAGTAAGACTTAGAAAAGCTTAAACCTTTTATTCATAAGGGTCACATAGGTTATACCTTAAAAATGGAGTTCTCACTGGCCACAGTAATATTTATGTATAATTCCTCCCTCAGGATTAATAGATTCTTCCTCTAGTTATTCATACCATGAGAACCCAGAAGACTATCGTCTTTTCCTTGGACAACTGCAATATCCTCCCATCTTTGTGTGTCCATTCTAGGTCTGTCTTTAGTCTGTTGTCTGCACTACAGTGAGTTTGGGAGAAAAAGAAGTAAATCCGATCACATCACCTTTATCTATAAAGCCTTCAGGAGCTCTCCGTTCTTAGGCTGAGATCAAAACCCTTACTGTACCCAGCCTACAAGGTCTTCCACGATGTGTCCCTGTTTGTACTGAAGCTATATCTTGTTCTCATTGCCTTAGCTATAATATTATAGCTTTCTTTTGACCATCATCATAGGATCTTTGCATAAACCATTCTCTCTGGAATGTGTTTCTCCTTTTACCTCACCTTCTTAACTCCTGTTCCTCTTTTAGCTCTCAGCTGGAGCCTCATTTCCTCAAGGCCGCCTTGTCTGACATGCCCAAGTCAAATCCCCTGGGGTTTTTTCTCAGAGTAACACATACTCTTGTTTACAGCACCTATCACAATTGCAATTTTATATTTGTTGGTTATAATGTTTTTGTTACTGTCTATGCTGCTACATGAGAGATAGATAGTAGACATATTTACTCATAGTTCTTAGCCCAATACCTGACAATTTTTGAATACCTAATAAGTACTTGTTGAATGAAGGAATGAATTATAGAGAGCTCAGAGAAATTGGGAGCACTGCTAATTAGTACTTTTCATGAATACTGGTCGTGCTAGCAAGCCATTAAGACCAGATTCTAGCAACCAACATTTTTATACCTAAACACTATAATTCTGTTAGATTTTTGTAGTTTATAGCTTTTACACAGAATGATGCCAGGAAATATGTTCAACGTGAATTATAAGCTAGCTCAGCTCTTATAGGATCAATCAGCTGAGAGTATATTTAGAAAAAATGGAAGCTGTTAACTTGATGAAATATCACTGTGTGTCTGGATTTACATAATTCAGAAATTAGCAGCATGAACAGATGAGATAGTAAGAAATCATATTAAAGGAAAATAGAAAAGGGCCAAGCATGCTCATTTTTGTATTCACTTAACACGACTATGTAAGCTCTACGTTTCTAGTGTTGCTTTGTTGAACTTAGTGTATCTTCTATAATCCATCTAAGGCTAATAATTTAGTTCTGTTCTTCTGGATATAATTATTACCTTTTAGTTTTAGTTGAGACTTAATAACAGCAAAAAGAAAAGCTTATTTTTAATTTTTTTTATAAATTAGCAACAAGTGGATGAGAATCAAATATAGCTGGAAATGGTTAAGAAAATATCAGAAACACATAGGAATCTAAATATTTTTTGAGTTAATGATCTCACTTAAAGTTACTGAGATCATTGAGACTATTGAAGTGTTAAGTATGAATGTAAGCTTCAAAACAGCACTTGAAACGTGTAGAGGTTGTAATCATAATATTGTTTGAAGTACTGGAAAGCTGAGACCCCACTGATAGTTAGCTTTCTCTATATTAAAACATTGATTTTTTTTAAGTTTCTGAATTTTAACCACTATAAAATTATATTAAAAATTTCAGGGCAGCCTGGGTGGCTCAGCGGTTTAGCACTGCCTTCAGCCCAGGGTGTGATCCTAGAGACCTGGGATTGAGTCCCATGTCAGGCTTCCTGCATGGAGCCTGCTTCTCCCTCTGCCTGTGTCTCTGTCTCTGCCTCTCACTCTCTCTCTCTCTGTGTGTCTCTCATGAATAAATAAATAAAATATTTTTTAAAAATTCATATCTAAATAGACTCTTTAGAGAACACACTGATCATTAGCAGAGGGGAGAAAAAGGGGATGGGTGAAACAGGTGATAGAGATTAAGGAATGCACTTGTGACAAGCACTGGATGATGTATGCAAGTGTTGAATCACTAAATTCTACACCTGAAACTAATATTACACTGTATGTTAACTAACTGGAATTTTAAAACTTAAAAAAATAAATTTCACATCTAAGAAAAATCAACATGGAAATGTTTTTCAAATATTGAGTCAGTGCTCCAGTAGACAGGTTCTGTAAGCAAATGTACTTACCAAGTCCTAAGTAATGATTACTCTGTAAATGTAAGGAAAAACATATATGCTTTTTAAAGATTTATTTATTTATTTTTGGAGAGAGTGTGTCCGAAGGAGTGGGCAGAGGAAGAGGGGGAGAGAGAATCTTAAGCAAACTTCCCTCCCTGAGTACAGAGTCAGATGCGGGATTATATCTCACAACCCTAAGCCAAAAATCAAGAGTCAGATGCTTAACCAACTGAGTCACCCAGGCACCCCAAGAAATATCTTTTTATTCTAGGGTGATTTATTTTCAAGTCTCTGGTACTGAACAAGCACTGATTATAAATAATCTTAATAAGCAATTAGGTAATACCTTCTGATTCCATTTGTGTGGGTCTTTTCTTTTCTTTTCTTTTTATAAAGGTTAAGGATTTGTTTTTTAAAACCCACTACAGGTTAAAATTCCTCATTGCTTGAGCATTTCCTTACGCACCTTTCCAAGGGTGCGTAAGCTGCACAGTACATAGATTCATCCCCCAAAAATCTACTTTTCAGATATAATCACTCTAACCTTGCTTGATTGTAATACTGAATTCACATCAGCTTGTCTTTGCTGCTGTCATATAAGCAGTCTTAGCATTAAATTTTAAAAGCCAGCAAAATGTGAGAGACTTTTGTTGTTAGCAAAAATCTATCTGTACCTTCTAAATGAACAAAATACCTAAAAAATGCCTTTGTATAGACCTACTGATTTGAAAACTCTTAACTAGGAGATACTTTATTTTTATAATAGGTACTTTACCTTTAGTGCTTGTAGAAAAATTTTTTTTCATTAAGGGTTCATTTGCTCAGTATTTTATCATTCAGTAAGACTCTGGGGTTGAATTTTTATATCAAGTTATTGTTCATTTTTAATTTTAAAATATTTGAGGCAGACTGGGTGGCTCAAAGGTTTAGCGCCGCCTTCAACTCAGGGCCTCATCCCAGAGACCTTGGATCGAGTCCCATGTCAGGCTCCCTGCATGGAGCCTGCTTCTCCCTCTGCCTATGTCTCTGCTTTTCTCTGTATGTGTCTCTCGTGAATAAATAAAGAAAATCTTTTAAAATGTATATATTTTTTAAGTTAGAAATAAAAATTTTTTAATTAGAAATTCATAATTTTACCTGAGGAGCTTCTTTAAGAGTATTTAAGAAAGTGATTATGCATTTTTCTCTAAAATCAGTGTCCTGATTTTATCAGTGAGTGAATTCCAGTGTTCTACCTCAGAACCATTGCTATAGCTTTACTAGTTTACAATAATAATATCTTAGAACCAAAATAGCTTACTGACATCAGGAGTGTGGCACTGATACAGAGCCCTGTTATTAAAAGAAAGCCAAAATTAGATAATCTTTTAATGTCTTATATTTATTTTTCTGAAATTTTTTAGAAAAATATCTAGTTTTAAATCTCTTATGTAAATTTGGAGGAAGACTGTTATTTGAGTTGTTATTTTCATGTGTGCTCTCAGTGAACTATTGTATTTTGGGTAGCAAAAGATATATAGAGATAATTATGAAAGAAGGCAGTCTTTGTAGATGTCTACACACATGTATGTATATATGCAACACATTCTTATTTAAAACATAAGTACTTTTGGAAGTGAAAGCCCCTCTTAAAATTTTACCTTCTGCTGCATTGTTCAGTGCAGTAACCACTATTTAGGTTTAAATTAATTAAAATATAAACTCCATTTCCTTAGTCACTGTAACCACGTTTCACATGTTATCATATATAATGTATATATAAAAAATGTCCCTCAAGACAGAAAGTTCTGTTGGACAGCACTGCTCTAGGAATTATCACTGATAGATACTCTGGTATAAATTCTTTCACATTGTTTCTACACATACACTCATATTAGTGCTGTTTTGCAAAAGTAAGATAATATGCAGCTTGTTTTTGTCATATTTTTATATCTTTCCATATATCTTACTGTATATTCATATAGGTTACTTCATTCTTCAACTATTTATTTCATCATATGATTGTACTACATTACCTAACTGGTTCTCCACTGATGGACATTTTACATGGTGAAGCCAATATGGATATTTTGGAAATTTGACATATTTTTGTTTGATTGGATGTGTTTTTTTAAACTCCAATCCTTTGTAGTATTATAGCCTTTGCACATATATGGATAGGGATCAAGAGAAGCTATACATTACAGTGGGGTAGAAATGTCTATCTAGCCTATGAGAAGTTTCAGCATCTTTAAACTGTGATAATGAAGTGTGAGAATATTATTTAAAGTCTCTAGTCAAATATTTACATTAAAGTGGCTGAAACATCATTCATTCTTTTTATTTTTTTTTCTTCTGCTCTCTCAACACAGGCCACAAATGCTCACACCAATGAAGTGGTGGCAGTTAAGAAAATGTCCTATAGTGGGAAACAGACACATGAGGTATGTTAAAGACAGTTGTATACCTAAACTGACATGAGCCAGTTAGTATGAAACTGACAGTAGAAACAAAGTTCTTTAAACATTTCTTTATCATAGTTATTTTTATTCTTTTTTGTGAGGTGTATAATAAATATTCTTAATATTCTATCTCAATCATATGGATTTTTGTGGAATAGAACATAAGGTAGTACGATAGATTTGCTAAATATTTGGTAACAGATTTACATTTACATATACTAAAATTAAAGAAATAACACAAATTTAAACAGCTTATCCACTTAATTAAACCTTTACCTTGTCCATTTAAAATAATGAAAAGGATACTATATATGTATACTTGATAATAAAATACTATTTCCAGCCTAAAAATCATACCAGTTTCTTTATTACTTCAATAGAAATGGCAAGATATTCTCAAGGAAGTCAAGTTTTTACAACAATTAAAGCATCCTAATACCATTGAGTATAAAGGTTGTTACTTGAAAGAGCACACTGCTTGGGTAAGTCAAAGGACCTGTATTATCACTTATTTCCTATTAAAAATTTTTCTGTTTTTTGTTATCTCTTTGATCTGCAGAATTATCAGTCCCATTTCTGTCCCATTTGACTTTTGTTATCAGTATCTAACATTTGTTAGTGTGTGATATGGTAAACATTCTGTAAGATTAAATATGATATCTAGCCTATCAGAAATTTTATTCTATAAACAATCAACAAACAGTAAAAAGTTAATATTGTTTGATAATGATTTATTCGCAGAAATAAAAGGCAGAGTCTTTTATTCTCATCCTAGAATTTTCATCATTGCCATTTCTCATTCCTCATTCCAATTCCCCCCCAAATTTAGAATTATGTTTAGTATTACTGTCATGGTCTAAGTTTTATCAGAAGGGCCTAGAATATGATTAAAATGACAGTCTTGGGTGCCTGGGTGGCTCAGTCAGGTAAGCATCTGACTCTTGATTTCAGCTCAGGTCATGAGATCAAGCCCTGCATTATGCTCTGCACTGGCTGTGGAGCCTGCTTGGGATTCTCTCTCTACCTCTCCTTCTGCCCCCTCCCCCACTCCCCAAAAAGTCTTTTGTTTCACTCCTTTTTTAGTATGTTTTCACATGATTGTATTTTTTAGGTTAGCACCTTAGGCACTGCTTAGTACATGAAAATGCTATACTTTGTGCTGTATCAAATCTTAAATTCCAGTTTAAAGTCCAATCTATCATTTATTGAGATTCATTTATTGAGAATTACCAGTATAAGTGCTTTCCTATACATGATCTCCAGTTAGGGAATAGAATTTTTGTTCCCAGATAGACAACCAAACAATATACTTAAACATTTCTTTTCAAGCATCTTTTAAGATATCTAGAGCCATCACTTCTGTTCTGAGCCAAAGTAATTAATCAGAGGAGTATCTCATTATCTGGCAATCAGTTCTCCTGAGGAGAGTCAGCCACCTTAAAGGAGTCAAGAAAGGGATTTTAAGCAGGCAGGATAAATGTTACACAATCAAGTGCTAAATATCGTGTTTGGAGTCTTCAGAAATTCCTCTGAGCTCTTATTTAAAGCTTATTTACTCTTAGGTTACATAGAGTGCTAATAAGCTTGGTTAACGGGTCTCTGCCCACAACAGATTTGATAGGCTAAATAGAAGATGCTCATAGGAACTAAACTGCCAGAGACATGCATACAAATAGCCACAAGACTGATTTGACCAGAAAGAAGAAACCAGGGAAGTTAAAAAGCAGACTTCTAGTTTAGAAATAGAGGGACGCCTGGGTGGCACAGTCAATTGAAAGTCTAAGTCTTGATTATGACTCAGGTCATGATCTCAGGGTTGTGAGACTGAGCCCCATGTCAGGCTCCACCCTTAGTATGGAATCTGCATGAGTTTCTCTCTCTCTCCCTCTGCTGGCTCAGTTTCTCTCTCTCTCTCTCTCAAATAAATAAATCTTAAAAAAAAAAATAAAAAGGTAGAGCAACTAGAGCTATTAACAACCGGCCTCAGCTCAGGTGTCCATATGTTATGGAATAATAAGAAAAAATATCCATGACAAAAATATACATTAACATACAATTTTTAAAAATATAACCATAACTGTAAACATATTCTCTCCATTTGGTTTTAAAGTTCTATGTTCATATTCCATATACTCAGTTAAAGGAAGTTATATGTGTATATTAATTTACTTACTTTAGGAAATCTTTCCATCAAAATTGGTTAAACAAAGAAATAGTGTATGTCAATTATACCTCAATAAAGAAGAAACAAAATAGTGCGCCTAAAAAGCTAATGTTTATTATAATATTGATTAAATGTGGAATCTTTCATTTCACAATAAGAAATAAAATTATACTTCACATCAATTAGAATGGCTAGTATCAAAAAGACAAGAAAAAAAACAATTATTGGCAAGGATGTGGAGAAAAGGAGCCCTTGTGCATTGTTGGTATGAATGTAAATTGGTACAGCCACTGTGGAAAACAGTATGGAAGTTCCTCAGAAAATTAAGAATAGAAATACCATACAATCTAGTAATTCAACTACTTGGTATGTACTCAAAGAGAACAAATGGCACATTTGAAAAGCTGTATTACCCCTATGTTTATTGTAGCATATTTATAATAGTCAAGGTATGGAAGCAACCTAAGTGATACTAACAGATGAATAGATAAAGATGTGGTGTACATATACAACGTAATATCACATAGTCATAAGAAAGAATGAAATCTTGCCATTTGTGATAACATGGATGGACCTAGCAGGTATTATGCTGAGTGAAATAAGTTGGACAGAGAAAGACAAAAGCTATATGATGCCACTTATATGTGGAATCTAAAAAAACAAATGAACAAACAAAAAACCAGGAACAAACTCATATACACAGAGAACAAACTGTTAGTTGCCAGACAAGAGAGAGGTGGGGAAATGGGTGAAATAGGTAAAGGAGATTAAGAAGTGCAAACTTCCAGTTAAAATAAAGAAGGTGAAAAAAGTACATGGGGAATATAGTCAGTAATATTTTAATAACTTCCTACAGTCACAGATGGTAACTACAATTAGGGTAGTGAGCATTTCATAACAGATAATTGTTGAATCACTATGAAGTATACCTGAAACTAACATAATATTGTATGTCAACCATACTTCTATTAATAAATAAATAAAATTAATGTTTCTGAATCTGCTTATTTTAATGTCAAGCAGAAAACTATAATAAAATTTCAAAACTTTAAACTTCTATGTTTATCATGTTTTAATTATTCTGGTAATGAAATAATTTTAACATATATAGTTATATATTTAGTTACCTATATAAAACGTAACAAATTTAATAGTTTAGATGTAAATATGTCTCTATTATACATAATAATATGATATATAATATGTATTATGTACCTGGAATTATTAGAATTATATAGAAGAATATGATACTGTAAATTAATCTTATATAATGCATTATTATGTATAATAATATATATTATGATCATAACATTATATATCATGTATTATATAATTTTATCTCATATTCTTCTAAATTATTCCAGTAATAGAACATACATAATACATAAACATCTGTTTTTGCATCAATTATTTTAAATGAAAAGAGCTAATATGTTAATAGTGATTATGTGTAGATGATGTTAGGAAATTTGTATTTCAAAAGGAACATAATGGTGTTTTTTAGAATAAGAAAATAGTATGTAGAGTGTATGTGTGTGGAGATTGGTCACTGAGAACTCATGGTTCTGACCTTGTCTATAAATCAGTAGTCTGGGATACCTAAAAAAAAAAATCTAAGATGAGAGTAAAAGAATTTTCTCCTTTTTGCTTTTGAAAAGCTTCCCAAGATTGCAAACCCAGGAAATACCAATAGTATGTTAATAACATTGTTCTAGAAATATTTTAATATAAAAATTTAAATATCCCATTTCAGAGATGCAAGATAATGTAAGGCTACATAGCAAGGTACAGCTTCAGATTGAGTTCTAAATAATATTTTCTTGTTTGGAAGTGTTTTAAATGTGAAAATAAGGGATTTACTACTTACTGGTTTATTTTATTTAGTTTTCCCAGTATAGATTATATTAGTATTGTATTTGGTTGCCACTTTCCAAGGTACAAAATTTAACTTAAAGTGTAACCTAACTACCTTAAATCTGTTTGAAACAAGATGGTGTAGAACCTAGTAAATAAGTAGCAATCTCAGCTTGACCATTTCATATCGGTACCCTTATAGTCTTAGAACATTCCAGTTCCAAGGAGGAAATGGCAAAACCATATGATAAGTTATAAAAATCAATTAGTGTCGGATGACCAAAATTTAATCCAGGTTCAAGTAGGTCAGAATACTTACTCTCCTAGCGTCCTTGGTTACTTGGTTGGTTTTAGCAGTTTCTTATTAACTGTGATTATTTTGGTTATTATTTTAATCTATTACAGTTGGTGATGGAATATTGCTTAGGCTCAGCCTCCGATTTGTTAGAAGGTAAGAATAAAAGCACTATCCCCTCCTTTCTGTTATGTCTTGACCAGAATATTATCTACTCCTATATTAAAATGCAGTTTATTTGTTTATTTATTTACTTGGGCAAAGCAAATGGATGATAACTTAGACCTAATGGTTGTGTGGATGAGCTGTGCAAACTTTATCTCTACAGTTGCTGAAAGTGAATTAGTAGCCTTCCTGTTGTTGAATACAAGGCCCATCCAGGGCAAGTACTTACTAAAATGTTTGGCTAATGTGATCTAATGTATGTAGCCAAAAACGTCAAATTCACGTGTATGTATGAAAGAGAGATAGATGGTATCAAATTATATTGATATTTAACTCTTTCAAATATCTTGACTGACCCAGTTCTCTTCTCCAAATGCTATTATAAACAGAGATTGAGTTAAAAATTTACATTTAAAAAAACCTTTTTTTATATCATCCTTGATCTCTGAATAGAAATTGCTTATTAGCTGCTTTCACAAATAATGAAAACCTGTAGTTAGAAGAAGTAATTATAGATGCGCTGTGGAGAGGAGAATAATACAACCTAAAACACTCTAGGCATTTAAAATGTCACAAAGGACTGGTAAATTTGGGCCTGGCCAATTGGAATCAGTGGAAGCATTGACTTGCAACTGACAAGTCAATTAACAATTCATTACAGTGAATATCAGGCTTCGTTTTATTTTGTTTTAAGGAATTTGTTTGTTTTTGTACTTGGGTTTCCTGTTAACTGATTATTTATTGCAATTCTATAGGAAATATTATGAATCTATTCCCAAATTGTCATTTGAGAGTATGTAATTCAGTATGATAAAACTGTATAAGATATTAAAAAGAATGCAATTGATTACTACTTCTGAATTTTTTTTCCCTTTCTCAGTTCACAAGAAACCACTTCAAGAAGTGGAAATCGCTGCCATTACTCACGGTGCCTTGCAGGGGCTGGCCTACCTGCATTCTCATGCACTGATTCATAGGTAAGATTAGAGACCAGTTACGTATTAGTAACAGGGCTCTCCAAGGAATCTTGAAAATTAGTGCATGCTCCACTTTTTAGGGTGCCTGTGGATTTATAGGGAGCAAAGAGATTGCTGTTCCTGCTGCTGCTGCTGCAGCTGGGTATAAGAAATAACGAATGTAGCTCCTGTCTCTTGGTTTGTCCCAGATGTACACAAAGATTTTCTACACCTCTGTTCTGTCAGGAACTGTTCTCCAAGCTGGCTGTTGCAGGAAATTTTGAGGAAGGGCCCAACAGCCTTTTGATACAATGCCAAGAAGAAAAAAAAATTAGCCTTCCTTGCATATGTTTATTTTCTAGCTGAGTTTCTTCTCCTTTTCCTATTTCGAATAACAAGTCAATCCTCTATAAATATATGCTGTTTTATCACTTTAAAACATTGTGCATTTCTATAGTCTACATAGATATTTAGGAAGATATTATTGTATTTATCTTGGCAGATGTAGAAACTGGGACTCTGAAAGATTTAAATAATTGCCCGTAGTTTCACAGGTTTTACATAATAAAGATTAAAGATCAGATTTCTTAACTCCTAATCCAAGGTTTTCCTCTACCTTTTATTTTCTCTACCACAACTCCACTGTCCTTCCTCCAATCTACTTCCTACCACTAACTTGTCTTAAATAAAAATGTTGTTCTTAATCTTTCCTTCTCTCAGTAAAGAACTTCTAGCATAGTTACCTTAATGAATGGGGGTAGAAGTAGTGGAATATGAGGTAGATATAAAGGATCTCAGATGACTCAAAAACAAAAGAAAAAACTTTTATATTTACTAGGAAGAAATGAAACTATTACATTGTAGGTTCCCCTTTTGCTTCTGCTTTAATCACCATAGAATAGCCATTACCAGTTACTGGTATGACAAAAACAGAACTTCCTCAAGATAGGCAGACCAAAATTCCTGCCATGAATTTGGCTTACTTATAAATACAAAAAATGAACCTAACCATATATAATAAATGATAAAATGGATTTAACCATAATGTCTGTGGATTTGACAAAAAATATTTTAGTACATATTTTTTATACCAAAATGTCATTACTAAATGCCAACTTGTTTATATGTGATTTAGCCAGTTCCTATTTAATTCCATGGTTCATTTTTTTGTGGCTTTGTTACCAAAATCTGCACATTAATTTAATGTTTTATATTCTCTATTATACTTTATCTTCTTTGCTATATAAAAGAAGTTGGAAAAAAAACTTTTAAAATTTTCTCCCTATTTAAAAATAAACACCACATCTCAGATTCATTATTTTGATATGACAAGTCAATGTTCTAATTGAAGGTAATAGAGAAAAGATATTTTTCTGTTATTAGAGAAATGAATGTTTTTTTAGTTCTCTCTGACAATGCCTAATGTCATCTTGAGTAAAGAAACTGAATTTTCAAGAGAAGATTTTTGGAGACTTTGTTTTGGAAGCATTTGAACCTTCTCATCTTCAATTTAAATTTTCCTCATTCTTCTCTCTTTGTCTTTCCACGGCCCATCAATTTATAAATCTGGATTCCTAGTATTCATTACATCTCATGCTTTTTTGGAAGAGAATCAAGAGTACATCCACATCTTTTCATTCTAAATTATCATCCTTAACAATGAGTATTTTTAAATAATTTTTAAAACTTTCTGCTGCATACAATATCTAATAGCTTTAGTAGTAACCACTTGCGATTCTTTGTCTATACAATAGAAATGCAATTTCCTAATCCCTAATCCTTGTTTGTTTTGATCTTTCAGGGTCTTCTTTTTACTGTACAGTGTTATTTTTAAAATAACACCTTCTATATAACATGTGCCCTCAAATGCCTTAGAGTTGGCAGTTACAATTAAAGCAGAGAGAAAGGGTCACAGGCAAGAAAGAAAAGGTATGTGTGTAGTTGAGGTTTATTGGTAGGTAGACAATACAGAGTTATTGAAAGTTGGTTTAGACTCCAAAAATGTTTTGTAATTTTGGGGAAAAAAAAAAAGGCAATTACAAATGGCACCGGTTTTCCCAGCATAAAGAATACTGTTGATGACTGGATTTAGCATCTGAGAATATGCTTTTTTAAGTGTAGCAACTGAATAGGTTTCCTGTCTGCCATGTCTGCCTTTTTTCTCATTGCATTCTCTCCCTCTAAAGAAAGCTCTACCTTTTAGTAATTACTTTGACCTACCTGTAAGTATACCCAGGAATCCGGGCCCCCTTATAACATGCAGTAATTACTAAATCCCCTTCTGGCTAACTGAACAAGATTCTTTTTAATAAACTTTTTGTCTTATTAATTGCATGCTCTGACCTATTCCATAATCAAAGATGAAAAGTAATTTTCTAACCCTCTTATTTTTTCCTATAGGGATATTAAAGCAGGAAATATTCTTCTAACAGAGCCAGGTCAGGTGAAACTAGCTGATTTTGGATCTGCCTCAATGGCTTCTCCTGCCAACTCCTTCGTGGGCACACCTTACTGGTATGTAGAATTTAAAAACTAGAATTTTAAATGAGCATACATGAACAAGATGAACTCATGGCACCGCTTTTGTTTTGTTTTTTGACAGTGTCTCACCATGTTCCTCAAATGAGATTTCATTAAAGGATAAAAACTTACTGCAAAAAAAAAGAAACAGTATAAAATTTCCAGTGACTTTAAATTGTTCAAATAAGCTTGATGTCACTGCGTGTAAACCAAATAGGATTATCAACTCACTGACCAAGCTCAGGTTTTAGATTTCATTTGAAGTTTCTTTTGAAACTTTCTCTTGAGGCAGAATCTCTAGTCAAAGACAAGGCAGTTTCTTTAACCTTCTCTAACTAGTCAACAAGCATAAATATTACCTTTCAATGAAAGAAATCCAGGTTCCCATGTTTGTTGAGTTCTCTGTTACTATAGTTTGTCACTAACTTAAAATTTCACCCCATCTATTTAAGATGCTTTTCCTTCCTTTCATAGATAAACTGGAATTTCATTGTACCTTGGAGAATGACTTATATCCCTGGTTAATTACTTACCTACAAAAAAAAAAAAATATCAGCTACTACATTGAATTTTTTTGTTGATGATCATCAGAAAGTATTTACTAAGCAGTCACTTACACATAGTAACAGGAAAAAAAAACATATTAAACTGATAAGGCCCCTTCTCTCCTATGGAAAGCCATTCTGGACAAACAATATCAATTACCATAGTCTGTTTGTTTGTTTGTTTGTTTGTTTGTTTGTTTGTTTTAAGTTGTAATATTTTTTAATATCTTTGAAATATCTGATTATATTGTTTTTAAAAATTCCGTAAGTACGGCAGCCCGGGTGGCTCAGCAGTTTAGCGCCGCCTTCAGCCCAGGACGTGGTCCTGTGGACCCGAGATCAAGTCCCACATCCGGCTCCCTGCATGGAGCTTGCTTCTCCCTCTGCCTGTGTCTCTGCGTCTCTCTCTCTTTCTGTGTCTCTCATGAATGAATAAAAAATCCTTTAAAAAAAAATCCGTAAGTATTTTTCATGTTGTCTATTGTTACTTGTTTAAGTGTTTCATACATATTCATCCTTTACAAATCTCTTTGAGGTATCTACTAGAATTCTCTCCACATTACAGTTGGAAAAACTGATGTACACAGAGGTTAAATAATTTATTCAAGGTAAAACTGATAGATAATGATGGAACCAGGACTTATTGAAAATAATGTGTTTCATATAAATACTTGAATATCATATTGCAGTGTTTCTCCAAATTACTTGGATAAGGGAATAATATCTTTATCAGACAAAATTTTAGACTGTGCACAAAAAGCTATTTCACTGAATTGCTTTATGAGATGAATTTTAATTTGCAACTCAAGTTTTGCCCATTATGTTTGGCAGGATGGCTCCAGAGGTGATCTTAGCTATGGACGAAGGACAGTATGATGGGAAAGTTGATATTTGGTCACTTGGAATCACTTGTATTGAAATGGGTGCGTAAAAGAGTTGTTTTTATTATACTTTTGAGAATCACTCCTTACTATGATTGTTAATTCATTCATCCTGCTATTATTTAATGGGTCACTGCTATATGTGAGCCAGGCAGCATGAATTTATTATATTTTTTTCTATGCTTTTGTATAACATCAGAAAATTACTTTTTCTTTGCTACATTTTCATGTCATTAGTTTAAAAGAGTTTGAGCAGGGGCACCTGGGTAGCTCAGTGGTTAAGCATCTGCCTTTGTCTCAGGTCATGATCCCAGGGTCCTGGGATTGAGTCCTGCATCAGGCTCCCCGCATCAGGCTCTTCCCTCTGCCCACATCTTTGCCTCTTTCTGTGTCTCTCATGAATAAATAAATAAAATCTTTAAAAAAAATTTTTTTGAGCAGATAGAGCAAATATCAAATGTGGGAATACAAAATAGTAAATATTAATATTTGAAAAATACCCATTCTCCATATCATGAATGATAACTTATGTCCTTCCTTCCCAGTATTAATTTAATTTCCACATGTATAAGGAAAATCTGAAAAAGTGACAGCAGGCTTATCTAAGATTTGACTGTAAAAAGTGTATTTGACCCATTTACAGAGCAACCTTAAAGAAAACTTTGTGTTAAAAGATGCCCTCTGCTTTAAAGTTGTTCCCCAAGTGTTGTTGTATTTACGTAAAATTGTCTAAAACACCACAGATTCTTGATTCTGGTTGTATATTTGGAACTTTAATGTATCTGAAAGTTACCTTTATCCAGGGCTATCTTGACAGATTTAACCAATAATTCTTAGGTGGTGGAGAGATAGGATTACTGTGGATTTGAAGAAAGGGATGAACAATTGACCTTTCAAAGCCACTGAGAGCCGGCTTTGGCACAACACTGCCTTTATCTAGATTTGTTATTTAAAATTTATATAAATATATTTAATTTTCTAGAACAGTTTTAAAAAATTTCTTCATCTAGTTTTTTGGCTAATGTCCTCTATTCTGGTATCCAAATTTATCCTATAAGAATTTCTGAGCTCCAGTTTGATTCTAAGACTATAGTTTTCTTTTTTCTAAAACTAAACAGGTAAACTTTACCAAGTTACCTGTTTAACTGGTAAAGACAACTTGGTATACTTTGTATTGCATTTCCAATTGCTTCACTGACCCCTTCCTTGAACTAAGAAACACATGATATACATGACTTCTTTTTTGTTTTTGTTTTTGTTTTTTAACTTGAAGAGGTACTAATTTTTTTAAAAAACTGAGTTCAGGGAGGAGAGTTAGAATATTAAAATATTTGATTTTTAAAAATAAGTACTATTCATATGGTTTATAAATCAAAAAATCTAAAAAGACATGCAGCAAAAGAACTTCTTAGACCTCTGGCCCTATTTATCCATTTCCTTTCCCACCCCTGCCAGTACACACAGGGCACCACTGTTACTAATTTCTTGTATATCCTTCCAGAGTTTCTTTGCAAATATATAAACAAATATGGGTATACATGTATTATATTCCTTTTCTCACCCACGTTAACATATACAAGTGGTTCTGTTCATTGATTTTTCACTTAACATCATCTTACAGATCTGTTTTATATTGGTAGCTTAGACCTCTTTATCATTATTTTTTACTGACATCTTCTTACTCCTCCAGTATTATGGATATATCATAATTTATTTGGTCCTCTGTTAAAGAATATTGAAGCGGTAGATTTCTTTTTTACAGTCTAATATTGTGTTATTCTCTCACTGCAAAAGAAATTAATCTAATTTATTCATACTGATTGGGATGGGGAGACCCAGCAGAAATAATTGCATACTTTACAAAGGACATATGAGGGGTGGCTCAGTGGTTGAGCATCTGCCTTTAGCTCAGGTTGTGATCCCAGATTCCTGGAATCCAGTCTCATATTAGGCTCTTGAGGGAAGCCTGCTTCTTCTGCCTATGTCTCTGCCCCTCTCTGTGTATCTCTCATTAATAAATAAAATCTTAAAAAATAAATATATAAAAATAAAATAAAAAGGACATATGATGCACTTCCAACAATACTATATAGAACTTGACAGGGTA
Organism: Vulpes vulpes; assembly: GCF_048418805.1. Classification (NCBI taxonomy): domain Eukaryota; kingdom Metazoa; phylum Chordata; class Mammalia; order Carnivora; family Canidae; genus Vulpes; species Vulpes vulpes. Next base: position 14,740,695 of record NC_132789.1, on the reverse strand, counting down.
GTTTTAAAAGTCAGAGGGCCAAAACTAGTCCAGACAATTTTGAAGAAGTAGAATTTGAACAGAAAACTCATGGTAAAAAAAAAAAAAAAAAAAAATTTCATGGTACCAAAACCCATACCATCATAATTAAATCAATACACAATTGATATAGGGAAAGACTAATATCCAATAGAACAAACTATAAAACCTAGAAATGGGGGGGGGGGGCGCCTGGGTGGCTGAGTGGTTGAGTGTCTACCTTTAGCTCAGGGCACGATCCTGGGGTCCTAGGACTGAGTCCCACATCAAGCTCCTCACATGGAGCCTGCTTCTCCCTCTGCTTATGTCTCTGCCTCCCTCTCACTGTGTCTCTCATGAAAAAATAAATAAAATATGTTTTTTAAAAACCACACTAGAAATGGAATCGTGTACATCAGATTTTGGTGTAAGACAGGAAAACAGTACAAATCAGTGGGGGAAGGATCGCCCATTTGATAAGTAATAGGCAACTTGTTAAGTTAATTATATGAGAAAAACTATAATTAGACCCAAGCTTATGCCATGCACAAAAATAAAATTCCAGATTGGCTAAATACCCACAAGTGAAAAGTAAAACTTTAAAACTTTTAGGAGAAGTCCTCTTGTGACTCAGTTTCCTCATCAGCAAAGAAGAGATAATAATGCCACAAAGTAGGTGCTATTATTATGAAAATTGATGAATAATATATAAAAAAAATTATCGATGGGTACTCGGGCTGCTTCTGTATCTTGGCTATTGTAAATAATGCTTCAGTAAACATGGGAGTGTGTATGTCTTTTTGAATTAGTGTTTTCATTTTCTTCGGGTAAATACCAATAGTGGAATTATTGGATCATATGGTCTTGTCTATTTTTAATTTTTTGAGGAACCTCTATATTCTTTTCCACAGTGGCTATATCAGTTTACATTCCCACCTTTTCACATTGGGGTACCTGGGTACCTCAGTCAGTCAAACATCTGACTCTTGATCTCAGCTCAGGTCTTGATCTAAGGGTCATGAGTTCAAGCCCTGAATTGGGTTCCATGCTGGGCTTGAAGCCTACTTTAAAAAACAACAATAAAAACAGAAACCTTTCACACTTATCAGACAGCAAAAGTTCTTCAGTCTGAGGATAATAAATAAATTTTGGGAAGCTACTAAAGAAACAGGAACTCATTGACTATAGGTAGAAATGTAAATTGACCTAACAACTTTGGAGTATAAACTGGAAATATCTAGTAAAGTTGATGACGAGTAGTCTCAGTGACCCAAAATTTCACTTCAAAATATATTCCTTAAATAAATATTTATGCATGTACACTGGAAATGTGTACAAGAATGCAACCTTGTGTAGAAGCTAGAAAAAAATTGAAAAAAAATTAAATTCTTATCCAAGGAGGAATGACTAAATCAATTATGGATTACTGTATCTCTGTTAACTGCATGTATCATCATGGACAAATCTCAAAAATTGTAACATTGATGAAGAAAAAGCATTTAACAAAATACAACATACTTTCTTGATTAAGAAACTTCAACAAAGTAGGAATAGATGGAACATACCTCAATGTCATAAAGGCTATATATGGAAGACCTACAGTTGATATCATTCTCAATAGGGAAAAACTGACAGCCTATCCCCTACACTCAGGAACAAGACAGGGATGTCCATTACTATTTAACATATGATGCACTATTTAACATAGTACTGGAAATCTTAACCTTAGCAGTCAAACAACAAAAAGAAACAAAAGGCATCCAAATCAGCAAAGATTGGATCAGCAAATTTCACTATTTGCAGACGAATAATAATCTATGTAGGAAACCTGAAAGACTCCGCCAAATACTTGCTAGAACTAATTCATGAATTCAGCAAAGTTGTGGGATATAAAATCAACATGCAAAAATCTGTTTCATTTCTATACACCAATAATGAATCAGTGGGAAAAAAAAAATCAAGGAATAGATCCTATTTGCAGTTGCACCAAAAAGAGTAAGATACCTAGGAATAAACCTAACTAAAGAAGTAAAATATCTGTACTCTGAAAACTATAGAACACTTACGAAAGAAACTGAAGATGACACAAAAAAATGTAAAAGCATTCCATGCTCATGGATTTGAAGAACAAACATCTTTAAAATGTCTGTGCTACCAAAGCTATCTACACATTTAATGCAATCCCTATCAAAATAACACCAGCATTCTTCACAGAGCTAGAACAAACAATCTTAAAATTTGTATGGAACCACAAAGGACCCCGAATAGCCAAAGAAATCCTGAAAGAGAAAAAACTAGAAGCATCGCAAGTCTAGATTTCAAGCTATATTACAAAGCTGTAGTCATCAATACAGTATGGTACTGGCTCAAAAATAGACACAGAGATCAATGGGACAGAATAGGGAATCCAGAATTGGGCTCACAACTATATGGTCAACTAATCTTCACCAAAGCAGAAAAGACTATCCAATGGAAAAAAGACAGTCTCTTCAACAAGTGGTATTGGGAAAACTGGACAGCAACACACAAAAGAAAGAAACTAGACCACTTTCTTATACCATACACAAAAAGAAATTCAAAGGAATGAAAGACTTAAATGTGAGACTGGAAACCATCAAAATCGTAGAGAAGAACACAGGCAGTAACCTCTTTGATCTTGGCTGTAGCATCTTCTTACTAGATACATCACTGGAGATAAGGGAAACAAAAGCAAAAATGAACTCTTGGGACTTCATCAAGATGAAAAACTTCTGCACAGTGAAGGAAACAATCAACAAAACTATGGAATGGGAGAAGGTATTTGCAAACCTCATATCAGATAAAAGGTTAATATCCAAAATCTATAAAGCTTATTAGCTTATCAGACTCAACACCCCAAAAATAAATCAGTTAAGAAATGGGCAGAAGACATGAACACTTTTCCAAAGAAGACATCCAGATGGCCAACAGATACATGCAAAGATGTTCAACATCACTCATTCTCAGGGAAATACAAACCAAAACCACAATGAGATACCACCTCATACCTATCAGAATGACTAAAATTAATAACACAAGAAACAACTGGTGTTAGTAGGGATATGGAAAAAGAGAAACCCTCTTGCATTGTTGGTGGGAATGAAAACTGGTGCAGCCACTCTGACAAATAATATGGAGGTTCCTCAAAAAGTTAAAAATAAAACTACCCTATGACCTAGCAATTGCACTACTAGGTATTTACCCAAAGGATACAAAAGTACAGATTTGAAAGAGTATGTGCACCCCGATGTTTATAGTAGCATTATCAACAATAACCAATCTATGGAGAGAGCCCAAATGTCCATTGACTAATGAATGGACAAAGAAGAGTGATCTATAGATACAATGGAATATTACTCAGCCATCAAAAAGAATGGTATCTTGCCATTTACAATGATGTAGATGGAGCTAGAGTGTATTATGCTAAGTGAAATAAGTCAGAGAAGGACAAATACCATATATCTCAGTCAAGTGGTATTTAAGAAAGAAAACAGATGAGCATATGGGAAGGAGAGGGTGGAAAGAGGGAGAGAGGGAAATAAACCATAAGAGATTCTTAATGATACAGAACAAACTGAGGTTTGATGGAGTTGGGTGGATGAGGGCATGGACTACATGGATGAAGGGGTTTGAGGAGGGCACTTTTTATGATGAGCACTAGGTGTTGTATGTAAGTGATAAATCACTGAATTCTACTCCGGAAATCAACATTTCATTGTATGTTGACTAATTTAACATTAAATTTAAATTTAAATTAAAAAATCATAACATTGAGTATTTAATAAAGAAAGTTGTAAAAGTATAGGTGCTTTTAAATTATGAAAGTTTTATAAACACTTCTCTATATTGTTTGAGTGTATGTTAATATATATATTAGTACATACATATGTATTAATAAAGCATAAGAACATAGATGTAAAAGATGTAATTTCAGAATAGAACATTCTCTGCAGGGAGGAAGAATAAAGTTATACCTACTTTATTACTTTGGGAAGAAAAAACTTCTGAAACAAATATCACAAAATACTGATTAAATGGTAGGTATCATCTGCAAATTTTTACATATGAAATATTGAAGAATTTAACTTTTTTCAAATATTTTATTTATTTATTTGAGAGGGGGAGGGGCAGTGGAAGAGGGAGAGGCAAAGAATTTCAAGTAGACTCTGCACCTAGCGTAGAGCCCATCATGGGGCTCGATCCCATGACCACTAAGGTCATGACTCCAGCCGAAACCAAGAATTAGTTGCTTAACCAGCTGAGCCACCCAGGTACCACAAAGAATTTAACTTTTTAAAAATGAGAAATAAATATACATTCCTGAGGTTTTAAAAAAAACAAAAACAAAAACAAAAAAACACTGTCCTCTAACATAGAGTTAGCAATTTATTTTTTTTCTTTTTTTTTAATTTATTTTTTATTGGTGTTCAATTTGCCAACATACAGAATAACACCCAGTGCTCATCCCATCAAGTGCCCCCCTCAGTGCCCATCACCCATTCACCCCCACCCCCCGCCCTCCTCCCCTTCCACCACCCCTAGTTCGTTTCCCAGAATTAGGAGTCTTTTAGAATAAATTTTAAAATGAGATACCCTGGATTTGAATTTTGGCTTTACCAACACTTAGCTGGCAGGACATAGTATTCACATAGTCTAGGATGTGAATGACACCTTTCAGAGTTGTATAGCATGTTCATCCTGACTGTGAAAGTTTGGACAACTTTCTCAAATTGCTTGAGCCTCAGTTCTCTCACCTAGGTCAAAATAACAATACACATCCCCTAGATATTGTCAGACTTCAATAAGATAACATATGTATTTAACATAATGCCTGGCACATAGCAAAGGCTCAATAACAGCTAATTGCATTTATATGTAGGATTATTCCTTATGTTTGCCATTTATATTCTAAAAAGAACAAAAATTATACTTGTAACACTGAAGCCGTAGCAACTCGTCTGTTATGAAAATTTAAGAGGATGTACTACCTAAGTTGAACTTTACAGCTAATTAGTGTCCACCCATTGTTTTAACAAATTTTTTTCTTACCATACATAGTCTTTCTAAGATTTTTTTTTTTATTTATTGATTCATGATAGTCACACAGAGAGAGAGAGAGAAAGAGAGGCAGAGACACAGGCAGAGGGAGAAGCAGGCTCCATGCAGGGAGCCCGACGTGGGATTCGATCCCGGGTCTCCAGGATCGCGCCCTGGGCCAAAGGCAGGCGCTAAACCGCTGTGCCACCCAGGGATCCCTACATAGTCTTTCTAAATGTAATATGAATTCTACCCTTTCCAACCTTCTTAAATAGAGCAAACAACGTGTATCTTATGATGATTCAAGATCACCATCATATCACTTTTTGAACTGTGTAGATGTAGTAATGACTGAAGTTTCAAATAGCAGTTCACACTGGGTGAAATATAGGTACTTATCCCAGAGATATTTTTAAAACTTCCTTTCTTGAGAGATGCCCTGCTATGTGCTTAATTTCTGATTTTATTTTTTACAAAAATGAATTAAAGTATGTATGAAAACATGATGTCTATATCAGACTTTGATTGCCTTTTGTAAAATTATTGAAATAAATAACAAAGTAGCCACCTCCTGAATTGCCTTATCCTCCACAATGGCTATTCCTGCAAATTGATAGATGATACTATTGAATTATACTTGAAAACATAAACTCTGTGGTCAAACTTGAGTTCTAATACCAGCTCTGCCATTTCTCTCTCTCTCTTTTTTTTTTTTAAGATTTTATTTATTTATTCATGAGAGACACAGAGAGAGAGGCAGAGACAGAGGGAGAAGAAGGCTCCTTGCAGGGAGCCCAATGCAGGACGCGATCCCCGGACCCTGGGATCATGCCCTGAAACCAAAGGCAGACACTCAACCACTGAGCCAACCAGGCGTCCCTCTGACATTTCTTAGTTGCGTGACTTTCATCAAATTATTTGAATTCTATAAAATTTGCGTAATAATAACCCCTAGCTTACCAAGATTGTCTGGATTAAATGAAAATATGGATTTAAAGTGCTTATTATTACAATCCCTACATAGTATACTTAATAAATGTTAGCCACTAATAACGCAATCCTGATATATATCATATTATATCCAAAATTTTATTTTATTTACTTATTTTTTAAGATTTTATTTATTTATTCATGAGAGACAGAGAGAGAGAGAGAGAGAGAGAGAGAGAGAGAGGCAGAGACACAGGCAAAGGGAGAAGCAGGCTCCACGCAGGGAGCCTGATGTGGGATTCGATCCCGGGACTCCAGGACCATGCCCTGGGCCGAAGGCAGGCGCTAAACCGCTGAGCCACCCAGGGATCCCCTATCCAAAATTTTAATTTACCTTTTAACATCTCTTCCAAACTGGGAGATATTTGACAGGCAACAGCATTTTATAATTGGTAGCATTTTCCCCCCAAGTTATACGTAAAATAGTAGTGCATTTTAATAGTGGAATATTTTATAGTCAGTGGCATCTTAGAATCAGAGAAAGATGGTAGTACATGCTCAGTTAATATTCATTAAGTAAAATTGTTACCAAGGACATTTAACTTATCAAGAATTTTTCAAAATGTACTATATTGCTAATGCAATAGACCATACAAGTATCTTTTTGACAGCTTTTCTTCTTTTTTTTAATTTTTTTTTTAATTTATTTATGATAGTCACAGAGAGAGAGAGAGAGAGAGAGAGAGAGGCAGAGACACAGGCAGAGGGAGAAGCAGGCTCCATGCACCGGGAGCCTGACGTGGGATTCGATCCCGCATCTCCAGGATCGCGCCCTGGGCCAAAGGCAGGCGCCAAACCGCTGCGCCACCCAGGGATCCCGACAGCTTTTCTTCTATATCTATATCTATATCTATATCTATATCTATATCTATATCTATATCTATATATTTTCTATATCTGTCTCCCTAGCATTAGTCTTGTTAATGGACATATAAAAGAAGGGTATTTTTTACATGAAAAAAGAATAAACTGCTGCATATAAAACCCTAAACAATGATTTTTCTAAGTTTTCTATATGTTTGAAATACTTTAAGTTGTTGTACTTTTAATGTTGAAATTACTTTGAAAGTTGCTTTCCTTGTGACATTTCTTCTATAATACTGTATATTTTTTAAAAGCTCCCTAATCTGTAATTTAAATTACTAAAGTCATATCACAAAGGAGGAAGATGATAATGTTACTGGCACTGTGCTTCTTTCCTGCAGGAATCTCTATAGTTCCTAAGTGGTGAAGCCTGTTCCACAAATTATCTTTTGCTAAATTAATTTTCCACTGAAAGAACTAGTTAAATGCAAGAATCCTCAAATCTTTGAACATTAAAACTGTCCAGTCAGCAAATATTTTATTTTTCAAGATTATTTCAAGAGAAGTTAATATGATGTTCATTTGTTTAACCTACAGACACTTAGTTCACCTGCAAAGGTCACTAAAGAAGCTACAAATGGTCCATTAGCATTGAATTTAGTGTGCTCAGAAATGAATTCTCCAGGAAAAAAAAGAAATCACACACACACACATTGTCATGTAGGTTTTTTGCCTGTATTTTCATCTTCCACATTAGCCGCTCATTGTTTATTGTTAATAAATGAATGTTGTGATGGCTGTTGGGGAGAGGCAGGCATATTTACTCTTCTTAAAGCTGCTGATGCTGCTGATGCTGATGCTTTTTTTTTTTTTTTAAGTTTATTTAGTTTTTTAGTGATCTCCACACACAGTGTAGGGCTCAAACCACCCTGAGATGAAGTGTCACACCCTCTACCAATTGAGCCGGCCAGGCATCCTCCCCCCTTTTATTTTAAATACCTGTACAATCTCTCATAAAATGCACAGGGTTGTTGAAGATGCACTGAGACCTTGTGAAAAGAACACATTTCTTGAATTCTTACATGATGGGTTGAGATCCCAGTTTAGCTACTTACCATGTGACTTAGTTCCATTATTTAGGCTAGCTGAACCTCCGTTTCTTCAGCTGGGCAATAATGCTTATAATAATTACACTTATCCTGTCAAGCTAGTCTGAGAATCGTGAATGACATGTAACATGTGGTGAGTGCCTAACCTACGGTAGGAATTCAGTACATGGTTTTAATTATTGTTATTGCTAATTATTATGGTTTTCAGCCACATTTGTTCATGAGAAATCTGTTTGCCACAAAAACTTGGTCATTGTCTTTAAAGAGAAATCTTTCTTTATTTTCTTTTACTTAACTCAGCTTTTTTATGCTCCCACCCTTTTCCTTTCTTTTGAGAAATTATGAATTATATATCACAAGGTAGCTCCTAGTTCCTTTAGTTCCTATTTTGCTGCTTCTGTGGAAGATTGTATGCAGACTATTATATTCCAAAGTAAGGGTTGACAAACTTCCTGTAAAGGACCAGATAAGTGTTTTGGGCTTTCAGGCCATACATTCTCTGTCATAACTACTCAATTCTGCTGTTCGACCATGAAAACAGCCATAGAAAATATGTTAATAAATAAATGTGGCTGTAATTCAACAAAACTTAACAAAAACGGGTTTCTAGGTAAATTTGGCCTACAGACCATAGTTTCCCAACCCTTGCTCTATGGTGTTCTGGCTTAGCAATGAGTCCTGTCCCCATGACTCAGAGGATTATGTAGCACATCTAGCAAAGGACTTGAATGTAGCTGAGGCCATCTGAAACTAATATTTAGCAAACGCTGCCGAGACCATAGAGCTGTTTAGAATACCTTTAGTCATGTACTTCTCTGCTATAGCTCTTCTGTCATCATGTGGCTGGTTGTAATCTTGTCTCGTTCACAGCAGAGTGTTGGCTACTTACAACCTCACCATTCCTGTTTCAAATCTGAGCTATTGCCTTTCTTGTCACTACTGAATTGAGTTTTGTTGTTGCTTTTTTTTCCTTCATCCTCATCCCAAATTTGTTTTTCTTCTTCCTTTAGTCCTCCTTCCTGACTGTTTCTCTCAGGCAATTCAGTGTTCTGAGCAGTTTGAATTTTTTACCTTTTGCCAGTGAGGGTTCCTGTCCTTCTGGCAAGGAATGAAACCGTCACATAGCATCTGATGTAAGCCCCGAGACTTAGTCCCTCCTTAGTCATTTTTGTGACTTCTTGCTGCACAAGATTCTTTGTTGACAAAGTTTCTTCTTTCCTTTAATTTGCCTTACCTTTATTTATTTATTTGATAGTTGTTTTTGGACCACCAAAAATATATACCAGGTGCTATGCTTAGCAGTGGGAATGTAAAGATGAACATAATAGACACTGTCCTTGCCCTCATGAAGTTTAGCAAAGACGACACACATTATGTAAAGAATTACACAAATAATTATGGTTGCAATAGATAGTGGAAAGGAAAAACATAATTTGCAGTCACAAAATATTTTTTTAAGATTTTATTTATTTATTTATTCATTCATTCATGAAAGACACAGAGAGAGGCAGAGACACAGGCAGAGGGAGAAGCAGGCTCCATGCAGGGAACCCGATGTGGGACTCCATCCCGGGTCCCCAGGATCACGCCCTGGGCTGAAGGCGGGCGCTGGACTGCTGGGCCACCCTGGGATCCCCTGCAGTGACAAAAATCTAATAGGACCTAGTAAGTGTATAATAAGCCTTGAATAAATATTTATGAAATGAATGCAAAAATGCAATTATATTTAAGGTGAAACCTGAAAGGTTTGCAAGAATTAACCAGATAAAGTTTAGGGAATCAGAGTGAGAGGCAAGTCCAGATAGAAGAAGCAGTAAATGTGAAAGGCTCTGAAGTTGGTTCTCTCGGTGAAGCAAAAGATGATTTGAGAAGACAGGGGAAGCATTGCTTCTCAGAATGAAATGCTAGAGGTCACCAGGGTCATGTTAATAAAGGCAAATAGACTATGTGTAGGATCTGGACTTGGTCCTAATAATGGGAAATCGTTGATGGTGACATGAGTTCCTAGTTCCACATGTCAGAAGGCCAAGCTCTAGAAACTCTCCAGAGTGTACCTCATGAAAAATAAACTTGAACCTAAACTTGAACTCTTCTACATTTGAAATAGATATATAAATCCATTTGTCTACACTACAACTTTCAAATTTCTACTTGTGGACAGTCCATGCCCCTATAATAGTGGTAACTATTACATGAGTTTATAGTATCCTATTGAGAGGCTAATAAAAAATATTTGTAGAATGGTAGACTATGTGTTTTAAAAGTATCAGGGAACGTTTAGTCAGGACTATAAGAGGCCCCTCCAAAGTATCATGGATAAATAACCATTGTTGTCTTCTGCTGGGATACTGCCAGTGACTTAAAGTTCACTACTTTTAAAATTATTCTTTCCAAGTTTTTTTTTTGGGGGGGGGTGTTTTCTTTGTTTTCTCACCCTGGCTTTTCACAAGTTCATCCTTCTGTGAATGAAAATGTGTTTTGTGTTACTTCTGCTCTTAGTTCTTATTTCTTAGAATTGCATAGAATAAGCCCATTTTACCATTTTAAAAGTGCTTAAAAACCAAAATGTTTTGATAAAATCTGAGAATTAAATTATGAATTACAAGATGGAAGTGTGTAAAGAATCCGTTAAGATAAGCATGGTAGAATGAGATAGTGATTAATCTTCTAAGGCATACTAACTAGTAAATAATATAAAATTAACTGTTTTCAGAACTAAAACCTGTTTCTTTCCTTTTGTCAACAAATTGAGCACTTAATATGTGAATAATATTATATATTGCTTGAGGAATAAAAGCATAAGAGTATTAAGGTTGTAAGATCTTACTCATAGAGCTAATGATTTCTTTTGAGAGAAAAGATTTGTATGTTTATGTAAGTGCAGTAGGAGAGCGCATGCCAAATAAACAGTATACTAAAATAGAGCTATAGAATTTCTAAAAAAAGAGACAATGATGGGCTGAGATGGAATAAATCTATTTAAAAGTACCTAATTTCACTGAGTTTCTCCTTAAAGATTTTATTTATTTGTGAGAGACACACAGAGACATAGGCAGAGGGAGAAGCAGGCTCCCCCCTGGGAGCCAGATGCAGGACTCAATCCTAGGATCATGCCTTGAGTGTAAAGTAGACGCTCAACCACTAAGCCACCCAGGCATCCCTGAGTTTCCCTTAAAAGGGGGCTAGATCAAGTCTTGATTATGATTTATCCTCCACTTCCACCCATTTCCCCTCCACTATCACCTGTACCATTTATTTGGCCTGAATGAGCCTTCAGACAGTGTTTATTGAATTGAGTACTTAATCTTCCTTGCTATATTAGTAATGTTGAAGATGTTCCATTCTATAATAATTTTTCTTATTCTATTCTGTACCTTATGGATTTTTTTCAATGAATACAATACATAGGTTTAAATTAAAACACATACACTTATTGTGGGAACACAAGCAAAGACCAGCCATTTGAAGATATGTGGAAAAAAATAATTTTTTTGAATCTTTTGAAATGGTTCTGTTAGGAGCTTTGCCAATGTACATTAAGATGACCGGCAGCTTCTTCTGAATGGCTATCCTGGGCTGACCTTAGAGATTAAAATAAGTGGATTATGTGGCATGATGACAGTAACGAGCCATTGATTTAGCAGCAAAGCTTTGATCACAGATCCTTATTTCTCTATCTGCCTGATTTCTTTCAAGAACACTTAATCGTGTTTCTTTTCCTTCAGCGGAACGGAAGCCACCCCTTTTCAATATGAATGCAATGAGTGCCTTATACCACATTGCCCAGAATGACTCCCCAACGCTACAGTCTAATGAATGGTAAGACTTTGCTCTCATTTTAAATCTCTTAAGGGAATCACCATATGGTTTTAGGCACTTTCATTAAATCACATTTTAAATATCTGACCTAGAAACCATACATTCTTTCATTGTATGTTATAGTGACAGTGGTGCTTTATAGGTGTGAACTGGCTATGCACACACACATTTTTATTTCTGCCCTCACTGTCATTTGTACTGTGTTCTTAATGTGTGTGTAGGAACTGAAATTCTACAGGGAACACACCCTGCTATCTTCCTAATAAGTCTCTTCTCTTATATCCTGACAGTCTTGTATTGATCATCTCAGCTTTTATCACTTCTTGGCAGAGATAAAGTACCTTCTCTGATGTCATTATTTTTCCAGTTGTCATTTCTTTTATTATATGTATATTTAAATATGTTGACACAGAACATACACTATCTATTTAGAAGACATATCATTCCTTACAGACAATTATGACATTTTGATAACTGTTTGGGCCACATGAGTAATAGAAGAAGGGCAATTTTAAAGAAGAGTGGACAAAATGGAATTCTTAAGAGAAAGACATTTTTTCATCCAGAAACCATATTCCTAAGTTCTCTTCCCTTATGCTTCAGATTTTACTACCTGTTTATGGTGGTGGGTTATGGAGAAGTTACCAACTGGCAGTGAAGAATATAGGCTTGAGACTTATAAGAGTTGTTATCTTTGGAAAGAAAAATATATATAAAACTATTACATATATAAATATAGTATTTTTCATTTTCTGACATAAATTATGATTTAACCGTGCTTGTATGTTAAGATATGTTTAGGTGTTGACTAATTTGAAACTCTCCACATTCATTATCCAAATATTAATTTTTAGCAACACCTGGGTGGCTCAGCAGTTGAGCGTCTACCTTCGGCTCGGGGCATGATCCCAGAGTCCCGGGATCAAGTCCCACATCAGGCTCCTTGCATGGAGCCTGCTTCTCCCTCTACCTATGTCTCTGCCACACTCTCTCTCTCTGTGTCTCTCATGAAGAAATAAATAAGGTATTTTTTAAAAACAAATATTAATTTTTAGATACCATAAACTTGAAAATTGTCCACTTCTCCTAATATTCCATATATTTTATTAAAAATCTCTTAAAATGTAAAACTTTCCCATGAATGAGAATTATTTTAAGTACTCAGTGTATTCCAGAGACCTGATTTTATTTTCTTTCGATGTATTTGCACATACAGGACAGACTCCTTTCGGAGATTTGTAGATTACTGCTTGCAGAAAATACCTCAGGAAAGGCCAACGTCAGCGGAGCTATTACGGGTAATTTTTCAAATTTATATTTGAGGAGGGGGATTTAAAGTCATGTTGTAGTAGAGTATAGTAAATCATTTCTGTGGCAGCTTATCATAACAAACTGGATTAGAACGTGCTGCCTTGTCATTTATCCAGAGATAATAGCTAGGCATAAAAATAGCAAGATTATCACAATGGATGGTGCTATATATTCCACTTGGACAGTTTTTTCCTCATCTTTTCTATCTTTTCTTTTTTCTCTTCCCTCTTTTCTGCCTTGACAACAAGTATTTCTCTTTGCTCTGGTCAGGATGTTCCATTGACTAATACCTGCATGAACTTCAATACAGTGCTTTCAGGACAGTCTGCCAATGGTTCACATGCCAACTCAGGGATTTTCAGTTAGGTTGTTGCCAAATCATCAAGCAGTGAAGATGTACCATAAATATACAAAACATGCGTCTACATGGCATTACATCATACATGTTGGTGACAAGAGTATCGTGTTAATTTCATTTATTTAAACATCTTATTTTGGGGGCATCCCTTCATGTAGCATTTTATTATAAACTTTATACGTAGGCTCCATCAATATCAATGAGGTATGTGGAGACTTCTACAATGTAAATGTCTTTTATTTGGCACAAACTAATCCAGATTTATTTAACCTCTTTCTATATATATTTTTTTCAACTCTTTTTTGTTGGTTGGTTGGTTGGTTTTAAGAAAAACTCAGAAAGATTATATTGCCTAAATTTGAAAGCTTAAAACCGTCAGCTACCTTTATAATTGAAGAACACCTTGTCTAGGCTGCACATTTTTGGTTTACATTTTCTTTTCCTGAGAACTCTGTAAATATTATTCTATTTTCTGGAAGAGAGAGCTAGGTCTGAAGCCAACTAGTTTTTCCTTGGAAAATTAAGTTATTTCTTCTTGTAGAGAGCAGCCACAGGAATATGGTGGCAGAAGCAACAGGGCAAAGGACTTTGTTTAATATCCTTTTGGCATGGGGCTATCGTATGTTCTAAACATGAACTCTACTCTGTATGCCTTAGCAACAGCTCTACATATCTGCAGGGAAAATGACAACCAGAACAAAAGCACCAGGTAACCCAAAAGGACTTTGTTTAATATCCTTTTGGCATAGGGCTATCGTATGTTCTAAACATGAACTCTACTCTGTATGCCTTAGCAACAGCTCTACATATCTGCAGGGAAAATGACAACCAGAACAAAAGCACCAGGTAACCCAAGATAAAATAATATCTTTATTACTTTGAAGTAGGTGAAGATTTTTTTTAATTAGAAAGTACTACCATAAAGGGATAATTTGGGGATGGTATTAAAATCAAACGGGAAAAGCATTTCAAAGAAAAAGATACTACAAGGATTCAGAAATGAATTTTTGGGCACAGACACCAAAGAGGTATGAAAAGCAAGTGGGCAGAGGTAAGAAAAGAAATGGAAGAGAAAAATTTAAACACAGAATCATAGGCAACAAACTAATGTAGTAAACCAACCCATGTAGAGTATTTCCAGTGGCAGAAAGTTGTAGGGAAATAAAGTTAATTGCAAGAGGAAAAATTGTAAAGATGATCATAATGAAGATGACACATAGGGAAGATAGGAGTTCTCACATACCCCACCTATTATTCCCGAAGAAGAAAACAAAGCACATCTAGCAGAAGATATTTAAAGATGTAACTGAAGAAAACTTTATTGGAAATAAATGTTGATTTTTATTTGACTTGATTTAGTTTTTTTTTTTTTTTTAAGATTTTATTTTTTTAATTCATAGACACAGAAGAGAGAGGGGCAGAGACACAGACAGAGGGAGAAGCAGGCTCCACGCAGGGAGGGACTCGATCCCGGGTCTCCAGGATCACACCCCAGGCTGCAGGCGGCGCCAAACCGCTGCACCACTGGGCCTGCCCTTGACTTGATTTAGTCTTAATTTGATTTGATGGACAAAATCACCTGAGACTACCATTTACTCAACAAATATTTACTGTCTACAGTGTGCCAAACACTGTTCCAAGCACTAAACACACAAGTAAATATATATCAGTTCATAGTAAATTCTTTGCAGAAAAATAAAGCAGGGACAGGGATGAAGAGTGACAGGATCTGGCATCCTTTTTTAAAGTAAACTCTGCCCCCCAACATGGGGCTCAAATTCACGATCCTGAGATCAAAAGTTGCACATTCTCCTGACTAAGCCAGCCGGGTGCTCCAGGACCTGATGTTTTAAGTGAGGAGTTAGGGAAGGCCTTTCTTGGGAGATGACTTTTAAGCAGAGCCCTGAAGAGAGATACCATGGAACCAGTCATCAGTAACTCTCTTTCGGTGTTCTTTCTGCTGGGCTTCCTTTGAGAGGTCATGCAAAAAATTGTTATAAAGGAAGCTAACTTGTTTCTTCCCAGTTGGCTATCTTGTTCCCAAATATTTCTAGTTAATTCATCTTTTCTTCACATTTCCTTCCTGACATTTTAAAATGTCACCTTCACGTTGAATCCATTTAAATATAGAGCCAAAGTAAAATAATGTATATGGTTAAAGAGCAGAATGTAAATGCTGTAAACATTGACAATGTAAAAATACTAATGTAGAACAAGTTATGGGTAGGAAAGAAAGATAAGTGTACTGATTTTCCTATTTTTCAGAGTAGATGGTCAATAATAATTCTTAAGTTGAAATGGCATAGTTTAAAAAAAAGTAACTCTAATCTCTGTCATTTTTTGTTGTTGTTCACTTTAGAGGGTCTTTTAAGAACTGGTAACTCTTGGTGAAGAAATTATAATTAAAGTTAAGCTTAACTTCATTGTCTTCTAATTCCGCTGTATTTAAGTATACCCTGATTTAACAGATTTTCTTAAAATTAGCATGTATAATCTTTCCACGTAAAATTGTTTCTAGATATCTATTATCCTGAAAGAGAACGTCTGAAATGATATTCTTTAATTTAACAATGTTTATTTCTGGATGGTGAAATTTGGAATAATTTACTTTCTTTTATGCATTTTTCTGTATTATTTTTTTTTTCATTTTTCTGTATTATTTAAACATTTCAAAGAAATATACTTTCAAGAACAATAAAACCATTATTTTATAAGGATCTGGGGACATTTTAGTTGTAGGGGTTTCGAGAATAATAAGCTTTAGAGAAGAGAGAGGAGATGGGACTGAATCTTTCTGCAGGCATAAGAACATAAGCAAAGGCATGTAGGTGTGAAACACATGGCATGAGTCCAAAACTATCTAGAATGTACTATATGTATTATATGGGAAAAAGGACTAGGAGTGACTAGGTTTGAACCTAGAAATAGAACCATGAACCTGGCTGTAAAAGGCCAGGTTCATCATGGAAACATGTGTTTAAGATGTTGAGTGTATCAGTTTTAAAAGGCTTAAACAGGGAAGGGTTTAATTATCTTGTGAAATAAAAAGTCGAGGGCATTGAGAAAGGAGATGTCATAAACAGTCCAGAACTATAAGCAGCTCAACAGTGTCATCATGGATCCAAGCTCCTTCCATTTTCCTACTTTATTATTTTTGGTATGTGGCTTTTATCTTCTTAGTCACAAAATGGCTCCTGCATCTCCAGGATTCACGTCTTTATCCCAAGAGGGAAAAAGGAGGAAAGGCAGAGTGGAAAACCTCTTATCTTCAGATGCTTTGCCTTTTTATTCTAGAAAACAAAACTTTCCTCAGGGACTTTTCTGCCTCTACAGTACAGCTTAATTTACAGTATCTCATTCACCAGATTTTAGTCATATTGTTATCTCTAACTACAAAAAAGGCTGGAGTTCAACTCTTTTTACTTTCTAGTGCTTACAATAAATGAAGGCAAGGAAAAGAGTTGGAATGGGGGATAAATGGGACACCAGTGTCTGTCACAATGAGTGACACAATCAAATCTATGTCTTAGAAAGATAACAGCAGTGGTAGACCACCAGAAAACAAACACCAAAGGAGGAAATGTAAGTTGCATGCCTAACTCTTAGTTGTGTAAATCATTTAACCCCTCCATGGCTGAATTTCCACACCTTGAAAACAAAAGAATTTCTAAGAGCTATTCCTGCTCTAAATTTCACTGATCCTGTTATAGCTTGAAATTCACTGTAAACCAGTTTGCTCTTATATAATCACAAGCAATAGAGGAGCAAAATAATTTACTTTCTCCTTTTCATGCTCATCTGGAAATATGCAGGCTGCACTCACTTCCGGGAATAGTGTTTCATTTTCAGAAAGGATTCTTTGCAGAGGAAGAGATATTTTATAAAAGCAGGAGCAAAAGCCACAATTCCCCTGATAGCAAAGTCAGGGTGAAGAACTACAAGACATGTACATATTTTTCTCACAGTGGCCCTACTCCTCTTTTATGGCTATTTAACTTATGAAGAGATGAAATCTATTCTGTCATCTAAAGCTTACTACATTATATCCCATTTTCCCAATGTCTTAAAATTATAATTTCACAGAAGTGAAATTTCCACATAACAAACTTTTCCTTTAAAAAAACAAGACTTCTTCCTCCCACTTTTGATCATTTTCTGCGTAATCTTGTCAAAATACACGATGTACTTCTCTGCCTTCTTAAAGAAAGCATAATGAACATAATTTCACTTCTTGATGGCTCAGAAGCAGTAGTATTTCATCAACTCTTGGAGTATAAAAGGACTACATGAGGAGCATCTTCCTCTTTGCAAAATAGTCCACAAACCTTTGTTCATTTTTATGTGATTGGTTGGTAGATGTCTAAGTCATGGATTTTTCTTTCTTTTTCTTTACTGTCAGGCTGCCTAAGAACTTTCAAAGGATAGTTCTTTTTACAACAAATAACCTTAGTTCTAATAGCTCTCAGTCCTCTATTCTCCCACTTTTATTCCTTCCTTCTAAACTGATAGAGGCTGAGAAACCAGGAAACCAGAATATGTGTAAAGATCACTGATAATGTTGAAAGTAAGAGCCGTTTGTACCATAAAAGTTTATGAACTTTGGGGCAGTTACTTTCACTCCTCAAAGTCCCTTGTCCCGTATTTCTGGTTGTACAGCTCTGTAGAGGCAAAATGGAGTTATCCAAATTATGATCTCTATATAAATTGATTAGTTGCCATATTTTCAAGTGTACACTAGATATGACCCCAAGAAAACAAAATATTCAGAAGTCTGTTTCAACAGGGTAGTGTAGGGTAGGTAGGGGGATTGAAGCAGATTATAACAATAATACCTATAACTCCACATTACTTCTATTTATATATATTCAAATCTTTCAGATTTGAAAGTAACAAGCCTCTAAGGTGCTAGTCATTATTACTTATGTGTTAAAGTAAACCTCAAGAATTCTCAAGTAAACTCTGGACAAAGTCCACAAAATGGGGTTTAAGGAAGAAGAGAAGAACATAGTTATCTCTTTATAAGATTTATACAAAATGAAAGGCTATATGAAATGAATCATATCTTACTATTTCTGTAAAATCAATAGACTTACTTTATATCTATTTACTTTTATAATGTAAATCTTGCCCCCAAAAATCTGTTTTCTCATTTTCAATTTCTGTTTTTTCTCTTCCCTCAACTAGCACGATTTTGTTCGCCGAGACCGGCCACTACGTGTCCTAATTGACCTCATACAGAGGACAAAAGATGCTGTTCGTGAATTAGATAACCTACAGTACCGAAAAATGAAAAAAATCCTTTTCCAAGAGACACGAAATGGACCCTTAAATGAATCACAGGAGGATGAAGAAGTAGGTTCAGTTTATTTGAGTAGGCACTGATAGAATGCCTACTACATGGGAAGGTTCTGGATAGGGCACTATGAAAACCACTTTTGGTGATAAAAATGTAATTAGTGCTCTGTGCTTCAACATGTAGAGTTGCAAAAGAGACATTCATAAAATTACTCTTATATAAGACAAAATATAAAAAATACTATCAAGATATGTCGCCATGCAGCAGTCCATAGTGTGGATAAAATTAGCCTGCTGGGGGGCATTAGTAAGTTTGTGTAGAGGACATGATGTGGGTGGTTTCTAAGAGACAGGCATAGGGCATTTTAGACTCAGGAAAGTATTGTGCTTTAGGAAGATTATTCTGGCAACAGAATGTATTACAACAGACTTGAATGTGTCACATTCTGTATAATAGTCCATGCAAGAGGTAATAAGGGCAATGTCAATGGGGATGGGGGGGAAAGGAACACTTTTGAGAAATACTGTAGAGGTAGATATGATAATACAGTGCTTCTCATTAAAAGTGGTAGTGACAGATGAGGAGGAATTTAAAGCGATTCTGAGCATTTTAGCCCAGGTGACTGTACAATACCAAGAACAGAGAAAAAGAACCAAGGAGAAAGAGTAGGTTTAGGATGATTTCAGTTTGATGCCCGTTGAGTTTAAAGTCCTGGCATCCTATGCTGCTGACATAGTATGCAGATGGAGTTTTCAAAGGAGAGGTGACTTTCTGGTTTCTCATTCAAATAACTTAAGAAGGATTGGTTGAGACAAGGGTAATGACAGTCAAGACACCTGAATGGTGATGTCTGGCAGTTGATTAGGAAATTCAAACCCAGAACATAAGAAAGAGGTCTGGGTAGAGTGGTTGGCTGGGTCAAGAGCATTAAAATGATTATAAATCAGGAGTTGAATGTAGTATGGGAAGAGTGCAGTGCCATATGAGGGACCCTAGGAAACAAACATCAGAGATGTTTGAGAGTCCACGACTTCAAGGACGGAACAGCCAGTATCATCAGATGCCATAGACAAGTCAAGTTAGACAAAGACCAAAAAAAGGAAAAAAAAAACCAGAAGTTTTTTTTGTAGAATTAAAACTGGGTTTTACAAGCAGGGCATTCTTGATGACCTTCGTAAAAGCAGTTTTACAGGAGTAGTTACAATAAATAATAGATAACTGTGGGTTTATAGAATAAATGAAAAGTGAAAAAATAGAGACAGTGAAAGCTAGTTATTTTAAGATTCATAAATTTAGCTAAGAAGGAAAAGGGACAAAGGGCAGTATGTAGAGAGGTATGTAAGTATGGGGGAGTTCTCTTCGTATTCATAGGCAGAGTGGCAGAAGCCGAGACAAAAGCTTTGAATTTATAGACAAGACAGATGTAGCTAAAGAAGTAGGATCTCTGGAAGTACATGAGCTAGGAGTAAGAGTACTAGAACCTTGAACGAGAGAAAAGACTCCACTTCCTCTGAAACCAGATAAAAAAAGAGGAAAAGAATGAACAATGAATTTTATTTTACCTTTTTAACATAAAAGAAAAATTATCAATAATTATAAAAATGAAATTCAGAAAACTGAATTGGACTTTAAAATCTCTTGATTGCAAATATACAAATGATCCCCTTTAATTAGGTAAACAAATCTGTTAAAAATATTAATGTATTATCTACCATTTAATTTTTTTTTTTTTTTATGATAGTCACACAGAGAGAGAGAGAGAGAGGCAGAGACATAGGCAGAGGGAGAAGCAGGCTCCATGCACCAGGAGCCCAACGTGGGATTCGATCCCGGGTCTCCAGGATCGCGCCCTGGGCCAAAGGCAGGCACTAAACCGCTGCGCCACCCAGGGATCCCAATTTTTTATTTTTTTTAAAGATTTATTTATTCATGAGAGACACAGAGAGAGAGAAAGGCAGAGACACAGGCAGAGGGAGAAGTGGGCTCCATGCAGGGAACCTGATGCAGGACTCGATCCTGGAACTCCAGGATCATGCCTAGGCCAAAAGCAGGCGCTCAATCACTGAGCCCCCCAGACATCCCTATATACCATTTTAAATTACCCAAATTACCTATGTCAGTGATTCCTTATAGTGCCATGACTAAGTAACAATTCATAAAGTTATATACATACAGTATAGTTCTCTGAAAATAGGATTTTTGGGGAACTAAGTTGCTTTAATTATATTATTTAATCTTATATCAATAGATATCCCACTGTGATGGGTAAATTACATATTCTGATTATTTTACCACTTCTCAAATAGTAGTCTTTGGACTAGCAGTGATGAATACCAGTATTATTTAACAGATACATTTAATAAGATTACAGAGGTAAGCATGATAAAATTGCTTGAGGGAGGCAGAATTTAATTACCTGTCCAGGACAATAGAATTAATATCCCTGCTTAGACATGAAGTTACTCAATAATGATTTGTGAAGGAACACATTGCTTGTCAAATCTCTGAATACTCTTTTCACTCTATTTTAGTTTCAAAGACAACTGCCCTATTTGTAAATATCCCAGAAGTTACCTGTTCAGTTGCCTACAGTCTTTCTTTAGCACCTTGATGTTCCTGAAAGTCTCTTACACACCTGGCCTGATTTCTGCTTACTGAATAGCAAAACAATAATATGATAGTTGCATATGACAGAGGAAAGCCCTGGGATAGCAGCATTTGGAGCCTTATGACCCATATCCAGAATGGCCCCAGAGGAAGGCAGAGAAGTGAATTTGAGATGTCTGAAAATGATGAGGGAGTATTGGAGTCACTACATAAAAAGTTTATCTTTGCAGATTTGGCAGAAAAGCAACTTGGCACTGCAGAATTGAGTGTGCTTAATAGCTCAGTCAATGGATTGGCACTTTATCTCCAGTCATTTTTTTTTAACCCCCATGCCCCATTTTTATAGGACACTGAACATGGAACCAGCCTGATCAGGGAAATGGACAGCCTGGGCAGCAACCATTCTATCCCAAGCATGTCTGTGAGCACAGGCAGCCAGAGCAGCAGTGTGAACAGCATGCAGGAGGTCATGGATGAGAATAGCTCTGAACCTGTCCTGATGCACGATGATGAAAGCACTCTAAATTCCAGTTCCTCTGTTGTGCCCAAGAAGGTAGGTTCCATGGTCCCCTTTGTAGCTCTAGGTTTTGTCAATTGTGATGAAATCACCTCAGTCCACTTGGTATCCAGACATTTCAGTGGTGCCTTTCTACAACTGAAATATGGGACTAAACTTAGCACTTGATAGTTCTCTTACAGTATAAAGATAATAAAATACTGTGTAAAGCTATAGCTGGGCCTATTTCTTCATCTTCCTCTCCTGCTACTCTGACGTCTTCCATCATCAGTAAATAAAAATAAATCCATAAATCTCCAAGTCAAAGAAATTAATAAAATCCTCTCTAAACCAATAACTTTAATACCATAAATCTTAACAGCTTCCCTAGTATAGGCTGTTGGTTGTGCCCTTTTAGAAGTATGCCCTCAGAAGTATGTTTCTTTTTTTTTTTCAGAAGTATGTTTCTTAATGTATATTCCCAAGATACCATTTGTTTTATAAACAGTTTCTACTCTTTTCTATTGCTCTTAGATTTATTTCTAATTCTAAAACTAGCTCTGTCTTGTTAAATATTCTGACTTTTGAATAAATGATTCTGTTTTTTATTTTTAATTTACCTTTCCAATTAAAGATCCACCTGGGTGGCTCTGTCAGTTAAGAGTATGACTCTTGGTTTTGGCTCAGGTTGTAATCCCAGGGTCATGGGATCAAACCCTGCATCCAGCTCTGTGCTCAATGCAGCATCTGCTTAAGACTCTCTCTTCCTCTCCCTCTGCCCCTCCCCTGTTCTCTCACTCTCTCTCTCCCTTCCTCTCTCTAATAAACAAATCTTAAAAAAAAAAAAAAAAAAAAAAAAGATCTTCCTTTCATACAGGCCTACCATGGTTCATAAGTTGAAGTACTTCATGAAAAAAATGAAAAAAAGTTTTAAGGATTCTTCAGAGTATTTTTCTATGAGTATTTTACAGGATTACCAATAATTCTTTGGAATAAGTCCCAAAAATGTTTTGAGTGACTTTAGGTACGCAGTCTACAGTGTACAGTGTAGAATTATATGAAAAAATCCCTTTTTCCTCCTTAGAAGGTAAATATGTACTTATTTTGATAAATGCCAATGATTGCATTCTAATTTCAGTGACAGAGCATGTTTAAGAATTTCTTTTCACTTAGACTTCAACTGGTGCATTTTCCTTGGGGCAAAAAGGAAATTAAACGGATAAGGATGAAGGGCAGGAGAAAATATATTGGTCCCTGGTCATAAGTAGTGGAAGTATACACATTTATCTTCTGAATGAATTAACTTATTCATTTATTCAACAAAAATTGGTGAGGACTTCTACTACATATCAGAAACTATGGTTAGGCCCTCTGGATGCGTAGGAAACAAAACAGACATACTGCTTTCATGAAACTTATTATCTGTGGGGGAAATTAGGAAAATAATTGTACAAATAATAATGTAATCATGTAATTATATCATGTAATTATGAAACTTCTGCTCTGGGTAAAAGGATTTAATCTATCAGGGAGTAGTGGAAAACATACTCAATGAAGTGACATTTAAGCTAAAACTACAAAGATATGTTGAAGTTAGCTAAGCTGGAGTGAGAGATGGGGATGAGTCAGAAAGCAACAAGCACAAAGGCCCTGAGACAAACAGAACTTTGTATGTTCAAGGAAGAGGTGAAAGGTCAGAGAGGTTAGAGCTTGGTGAGCAGTATGAAAAGTGAATGAAGTCTAGAGAGACAGCAAGGACCAGGTTATCAGAAAGCCATGTAAGCATTTTGAGTAAAGGAGTGATATCAGAGAGATGCAGAAATCTGCTAAGAACTCAGCATTGGCAGCCAGACTTCTCTAAACATGGGCAAGTGGTCCTATATATAAAGAGTAGAAAAGAAGGTTTTTGCTGGGCTCTTTTTTTGGAAGGAGCTATCATGGATCCTGACGAATGTGGCTCTTTCCTTTCTGTTACCTCTGAGCCTACATGGGAATAGAGACCAAAAGAAAAGGAATTCCACTGGATCTTTTTACTCCAGGACTCCTCAAATGAGAACAGAATTAGAAGAAAGATACTACTGGCATATCAACAAGAAGGAAAAGCCTAGTCTTGAACTCATTGGAGATTTTAATTCTAATTTTGCTATGTGATAGTACAGACCTATCTTGTGATAATATAGGTTTTTCAATACTTTTTTCTCTTGCATGGTGTAATTACTTAAGAATAGATAGTAATTTATGGGGCACCTGGGTGGCACAGTTGGTTAAGTGGTTGATTCTTGGTTTTGGATCAAGTTGCGATCTCAGGGTCATGGGATTGAATCCCACATCAGGCTCCCTGCTTAGTGATGAAGTTTCTCTCTCCCTCTGCCCCTCCCCACCCACATTATGTCTCTCTTTCTCTCTTCCTATCCCTCTCTCAAGTAAAATAAACAAATCTTTAAAAAAGGATATTAATTTATATTCTGAAATAGAAGGTAATTGTATTTGATCCGGGCAAAATGTTTGTTAAGAAGAACTTAAATTATATAATGTATTTCTGTTTTATTATGAAATAAATATATAGAGAAAATGAGATAAAAAAATTGAAAAACATATGCAAATGAAACTAAATAAATTAACTGAAAATATAAGCAGGCTAACCAAAAGACAGTTTCAACAGAGCAAAAAAGCAGCCTACAGAATGGGACAAAATATTTGCAGATCATACTTTGCATATCTAATATTTGCATATCTAAGAAGGGATCAATATCCAGTTAGAGAAAGAGCTCCTAAAACTCAACCAAAAAACAACCCAAATAAAAAATGGGCAAAGGATTGAATAGACATTTTTTTGAATAGACATTTTTTTAAAGATAAATAACCAATAGGCACATAAAAAGAGGCTCAATATCATTAATCATTAGGGAAATGCAAATCAGAACTACAGTAAGATACCACCTTATGCCCATTAGGATGGCTACTTTCAAAAAATACAGAAAATGACAAGAATTGGAAAGGATGTGGAAAAACTGGAATCCTTGTGTGTTGTTGGTAGGAATGTAAAATGGTATAGATGCTGTGGAAAACAGTGTGGTGACTCCTCAAAAAGTTAAAAATAGTATTACCAAATGATCCAGCAATTCTGCTTCTGGACATATACCCCAGAAATCAAAAATAGGGTCTCAAAGAAATATTTGTACAACCATGTTCATAATAGCATTATTCATAATAGCTAAAATGTGGAACCAACCGAAATGTCCATTGATGGATGAATGGATAAGCAAAATATTGTATTTACAAACAATGGAATGTTTATTCAGCCGTAAAAAGGAAAAGAAATTCTGATATACACTATGACATGGATGAACCATGAGGACATTATACTAAGTGAAATATGCCGGTAACCAAAAGACAAGTAGTGTATGATTCCACTTAAATGAGGAATTTAGAGTAGCTAAAATCATAAAGTAGAATGGTGGCTGCCAGAGGGTGGGGAGAAGAAAGAAATGAAGAGTTGTTTAATGGGCACAAGTTTCAGTTTTATAAGATGAAAGAGTTATGGGGATAGATGGGGGTGATGGTTGCACAACATAGTGTATTTAATAGTACTGAACTGTATACTTAAAAATAATTAAGATGGTTAATTTATATATTAAATTATATATATTTTCCTTCCACAATAAAAAGGGAGAAAATTTAAGCAGGCAGGAAAAGTAGAACATGTTATCTACGAAAACTGGAATGTTAAATATGATATATCTTCATGAGACCCATTTAAATCCTATACCTGGGCTTAAAAATGTATCATTTTAAACACAACAGAAATTTTTTAAAAATTATTCAAGAACTTTATATTTGTTGGTGTACCTGACTTCCCAAAAGTTTTCCACTTGGGAACATAAATGAAATAAGATCTTAAGCTCTCAATAGAAAATATTATGTAATCATAGGAATGAGGAAACTAGTTTATAGTTCTGTCTGCCACACTGTTGTGTTCATTTACTTTAGACAAGTCACAAACCTCTCTGGGCCTCAGTTTTTCTATCTGTAAAATTAGGAGTTGTTCTGTATGGTTTCAGAGATCCCTTCCAGCTCAAATTCTGCCTTTCTATTCCTGTAATCTTTAGAGCAGCAGATCTTTGTGACTTTCAAATTGTTTTTGTAGAGAGGTACCTCAGGAACAGGCCTCATCCATACCTCCTCCAGGACAAGACTGGCTTTTATCTCTTAGGTTATATGATTGGATTTCACTTAAGATTTCACTTAAAAAGGGCATTTTTCTAAAAGCCACTGTTCTGATCAGTCCCTCCTTTTTCACACAGATGGTATAGCAGTGACACTGTATTAAATGTAGGAACAGCTAACATTTACGTCATGGGTTGGATTCTCTGGGAAGCAAAGCTGAGACGGTTTCAAGCAGCAATTTGCTTATTAGGAGTTTCCTTTGGGACCAACCCCTGTAGAAGAGAGAAGGAAGCAGCACTGAGCAGAGGGCAAAGCTGAAGTGAGATGCAGACCTAACAGCAGCCTCAGCCTTAGCAGTCTAAGGGAGCTAATGGTCATTTGGGGCTCTAATGACACTTCAGAGTTGTCCAGACTGAGTCAGAATGGCTGGGCCTTGTTACCCTCACCCAGACCAGTCATTGAATATGAATAACCTGGGAAGAGTGTGAACTTGCTCACAGCTGCTCCCTGCAGCCAAGGCAGCCCCTAAATGGACCAACAGCCGTTCTGACTGCCAGGATTCTGGCAGCAATCTTTTCTTAGAGGCGGATCTAGGTGGAGCATTTCTGAGCCTACTATAATTTGTGACCACAAAGATTATTTTTGAAAGAAAGCAATCAATATTATTTTTTAAAACATTTACTAGTTTTGCATGGGTTTGTGACCAAAATCTTAGAAAAGCCTATATATCACTAAATTATCATATTACAACCTATATTCTACTCATTATCCCATTTTATTTTCTTTTTAATACTTGTCACTATCTAATATTATATATTAATTAGTTTATTATTTCATTAGTAGAATGTGAATTTTATTAAGGCAAAGATTATGCCTACCTTGTTCCACACTGTATCTCAACACCTAGAACAGTGCCTGGCATAGCACAGGCATTCAGTAAATAAGTATGCAATGAATGAATGAACGAACAAACAAAAAACACAAGGACTGAATTAATGGCCAGATAGAAAACATCATTGCTATTTTGGTTCATTAAACATATAGATTAAAAGAATTAAATAATCTTATCTTTATGGTTTGAAAGACTTAAATAGCATTTCTCCAACAATTATACCCAGACAGTAAGAACATGCTTAATAAATATCAAAATATAAGAATAAGGGTGGGGGATCTTTTTGCCCCCCCACACACATCTTGATTATTACAATCAAGCAGACATTATCTTAAATTAGTCAAATCATAGATATGAAACAGATTACCATTTTATATAAGAAGTAAAGGCCATGTGTAACCAGTAAGAATGTGACTTGCAATTAACTGCTCTGCATCCAGAATAAAGATGCCCTGATTTTAGCAGGACAGTTCTATCACAGATCAAGCCCCCAAAAATGTAAAGTGGGACACAGAAAATTTTCCTTTGACATCAGAATTTCAGGTTATTTCTTTTTCTCCAGTCCTCACCTCTGCTCTGAATGGACCCTAATCTAATCTTCCTTGTGAACAAAAATGACTTGATAAGTCTAAAAGTATATTCTGACAAACTTTAAGTACTTTTCCGCTTCCTAATGTTGCCACACTGCTTTTTCAAGTAACAAGAATATCTCTAGACTGTTACCTCCTCAAAGACATCTCTCTTCTGCTACCACCCAGCACAGTGTCTGTCACATTATAAGCACCCAATAAATGTTTTGTGAACTAAAATGAAGGTGAACTTTTATAGGACACAATTCTACATGTGCCTCAATTCTCAGTTTTTTCCAAATGACTCCAGAGCAAACTCCAAATCCAGATTAGGTCTTTTGCCATTACCTAGCCTCCTTCTGAGCCTCCACCCTACTACTTAAAATCACTGTGGATGTAGCAGCAGCAAACAGATTTTAATAGCATTGTAACCAACAAAGTCTATTCTTTTAATTTGCCAATTAAAAGGTACACTTTTATCTTGTTTAAGTCTAAAATCAGTTATCTTTGCCTGCTACTGCCTTATATTAATATAGATCATAAGACTTTAATATATTAAAGCATTTGGTCATTAATCACTTTGTTATTTTAGGTATGCCTAATGAACTTTAGTCATCATGACCCCCTTTTAGAGATTATTTTTAAAAATCACTCTATCCTAACTTCTAAAACTTTATTTGGCCTTTTTCTTATTCATCAATGTTCTTTTCCCCCCTCTTCTTTGAAAAAAGAAAGTCTTTCACCATTTTTGTGGGGGAAAAAAAAGAGAGATGTCCTTGAGGGGATAGGATGTTCTACTTTAATTTTAGCTTTCTTTCAGGGGCCTTTCCTATCATTTTTTGCTGAAGAGAGGGGTGGGTTCTTTGACTCTTCAACTCACATTAGTCAAAGTAAAAGTAAATTAACATATGAATGTAATGTTTTTTAAACAGAGCAGTCATACAAACCACCTCTCTATAGTAGCATCATTATCCTCTGCATTCTAGTCATTTTTTTCTCCCTAGTAGCTATCCTCCCCGGTAAAGATAGCCTGTCCATCTTCTTCCCTTCCTCTAGCCCTAGCTTTTGATAGCTATAATGGCTTATGCAATAATTTAATACTTCTAAAATGAGGAAAAACAAAGGAGAGATGGTGGGTTTGTTGATCCTTTCTCCACACCATAAAAAGTGTAGGAGTAATAAAAAGACTTCTCATCATCCAATAAAAGCCATTTTAGATTCTCTTCCTGCCCCCAAGTAAAAGTGTGCTTGTCACTATTTTACAACTTTCTTAGAGTACAGATTGGCAGGTTTTTTATGAAATACAAATTTGAATTCTGTTAAATAATATAGGAGAAAATGTCATTGTCTCAGAATCTTCTCACACCTATATTCTTTTTTTAAGATTTATTTATTTATTTATTTATTTATTTATTTATTTATTAATGATAGACACACAGAGAGAGAGAGAGAGGCAGAGACACAGGAGGAGGGAGAAGCAGGCTCCATGCCGGGAGCCGGAGCGGGACTCGATCCCAGGACCCCAGGATCGCCCCTGGGCCAAAGGCAGGCGCCAAACTGCCGAGCCACCCAGGGATCCCTCTCAGACCTATATTCTTGAACTTATTTATTCAGCAAACATTTACTGAATGCCTACTAAGTATCAAGCACTAGATGGGGGTCCTAGGAAGACAGAATTTTCAAGCCACATTTACTCTATTTTCGGAAAGCTCACAGTCTCATGGACAGACACATAAGGAAATATTTGATAGTATGGTAAAGGTAAACCCAAAGTATAACAGAGTCCAGAGAAGTAGTTTCTAGGGTTAATTTCAAGTTAATCTGGAAACTAAACAAGCAGCTATACCA
Organism: Vulpes vulpes; assembly: GCF_048418805.1. NCBI lineage: Eukaryota > Metazoa > Chordata > Mammalia > Carnivora > Canidae > Vulpes > Vulpes vulpes. The sequence goes on along the minus strand of NC_132789.1, from coordinate 14,711,377 downwards.
TGAATCTTAATTTGAGAATCTTAATAGATACTTAGAGAAAAACTTTTTAATAAAAGTAAAGCTCCCTGTTCAGGGTATAAATAGTAAAGTTGTTGCTTCATGTTTCATGTACTTCAGTATATTATATAAAAGTTCAATTATTTTTGCTAAAATCTGAACAAAATTACAACAGCTTTTTTTAATCTGAAGAAGTTTTATTTTTTTACAATGAAAGAACATTATAAATTTACCTGCTTAACATAAAATTGCTTAAAACTGGTCCTCAACCATATTGTTGTTTCAAAGAGCTATTTTGTTTATTCCCAGATGATAATGTTTTAAAGATAAATTAAAACAAGACCTATATTTTGTCTTGGTAAAGTAGAACATGATATTTGTTCTTTAAAAAAAAAAATTGTTTTTGTAGGTATTCTCTACCTTCAACATAGGTTCAAACTTAGAACCCCAAGATCAAGAATCACATGCTCTACCAACTAAGTCAGCCAGGCACCCCAATACCCAATATTCTTCATCTTCTAAAATCATTCTTTAACATCAAAGATGCTGACCCTCACATCATTTGTAAATAATCTGCATCAATGCCTAACTGCATAAAATAGCAAATTGACTCTTTCCACTATTAGTCTTAAAATGTATTCAGTTCAGAAAGTCTTGGAGCCCGATATGGTGGTCATTTTCAAAAGGACTGCTATTTTGTAGGGGCAGTATAATCAACAGACAATATACCCAGTAAAGTCAATAGTTTCATTTGTTTGTACTTCTCAAGTCAACTTTTCCTCATTTTAAAATTGCTTCATTGTTTAAGTTGTCTTCAGAGTTTTAAACTTGCTTTATGCAATGGCATTGAATATTTTAAAATTCATTTTCCTATGCATTTGAAATGGATATTCACTGTTAGACCAGAATTTTACCTCATTTTGTGATCTCTTGCATAATGTTTGAAGACTTTTAGTGTAGGGATAGGTTATGAAGCTGTTGTGGAAAACTAAGAATTCTTTTGTAAAATAAAAAAAAATTTAAGCTGAAATAAAGAATTATACTGTTAACATTATTTACTGTATTTGAAGTAGATTAAAATCTTGGGCCTATTCTTCAGATTAACTTTTAAAAAATAGCATTATTTTAGGGGGATGTCAAAAAATAATAAAATAGCATTATTTTAAAAATATACCTTAGTGGATTATTGAATTAGCTATGTGTTAACTAAAATCACTGTGATTTCGAATTTTAACTTTCCCAGTGTATTCCAATATCCTTGGTTTAAAAACTTAGCAAATATAATGTGACTTTTAATTTGCTAAGCAAGGTCCTAGCCCATAAGTGTTAATTTTTATCTGAGAGAGAACACACTAATAATATTAAAATTATACATATTTGTACATGAATATGTTTCACTTTATTCTGTTAAGTGTAGATTCTAGTGTCACTAGTTATCTTTGTAAATCAAGTTATTACAATTTAAAACTGAGCTGCTACCTCTCAGTGTCAATGTACTTAATGTTAGCTAATTAATAATCACCAAACTGACTTCTTAAGGCCTCCGATGAAACCACAGGGCTCTACTTAGTCTGTCTCATCTGATTGTTGGCATTTAGAAGCTTCTTCTTTTTCTGGAACTGTAATATTAGGTAAGATAAATTTTTTAGGTAAGGTCAATAAATGTGACTTATTAATAAATACTCAGCAATGTGAATGGCAGTAGATCCCAGTGCCTTACTCTCAGAACCTTAAACCTAGTGCATAAATTCTAGTCCCATACTGATCTCTCTGCCCTAAAAAATAAGAGGTTAGATTTCCTGGGAAATAGTATAGAAGTTTTAATTGGCCTATCAAGGTTTTTTTTTAAATAAATCTCAAAAATATGGGTTGAGGCACATTTTTAACCTGTAGTACTGTCTAATGGAACTGCTTGCAGTGATGGAAAGGATCTTATCTGCAGTGTTCGGTATGGTAGCCATAGTTAGTGGCTACCTTAAACATAGCTGGTGTGACTTAGGAACTGAATTTTATATTGCATTTAATTTAAATATCCATGTGGCTATGGTTGTCATATAGGACAGCAGTAATAGAACATCCTTGAATTTGATGTATATGTCCTCAGTGGCATTAAAGGTCCCTTCATTATTTAAAAACAAAATAGACCTCAATACAGTATATTGAAAAAAATCTCTAAATATAGATGTAATGGTAGATACCTTCCCAACATTCTGGAGCATTCTAAATTTATAAATGGAAAAAGAAAATCAGCCCAATGGTAAATTTAATCTTGCCTCTTGGCTTTTACCTAAAAACCTGGATATAAAATTTAATTTCCCTCAAGAATATATGTGTCTTGAGTTTTCAAAATTTTAGACTATGTAATAAAATTTTGTGTTTTCTGAACCTCTACAATTTTTGTTTTCTGCTGAAAGAGCAATTTTTAAAAATTTTTTCAAATAGTCATAGACAAAATGCAAAACTGACTTCTCACAAATGGTTTCTCCTAAAACCCAAGAGCAATTAGGAAATTAATTCCTTCTTCCCCATCCTGAACATGTACTGTTTAAAAATCCCCCATGGTTGTACATGTTTTTGAGCTATTATTATAGTGTCTTTTTTTCCTGAAGGGTTAGAGCTACTTACTGACTGACCACTCCATCTTTTATAGAGAAAAGCATCACCCTTTGAAAGCATTTTCCCCTTTAAAACTCATTTAAATTGCATTTAAGAAACATCCATTATTACCCTTCCAGGGAGTGTTATTTTTCACTGGGCATTACAACAAGATTAATCATCTCTGCCTATCAAGAAGCACAGATTTGATTAAATCAGCCAAAGACATTAAATCCCAGCCTTACTCACTCTAGTGACCATATCGAGACTGAGTTGAGGGAGAATTTGTGAAAGTATCATTTGGTTAAAAATTGTATGCCTGTCTCTTTAAATCTAAAAAAAAATCCTTTCAGAAGCTGTAGAGAGAAGGTGCTAGAACTGTGTACGATCATGACTGGAAAGCAGGATCCCTCAGTGACTGCCGAATCTTCCCAGCACAAGACAGAGAGGCAGCTCAGCACAAGCCTACACTGGTTCTAGGCAGAACGATGATCCTACCGAACAGATCTCAAATAAAATTAAATTGAGAAAGCAGATCTTTCAAGGGAATGAGGCGGAGGCTCGCTTTTATGTTAAAAGCAACCAGCATCCTCCTTGCTAGACATGGACATGACATTTTTAAAGGAATTATTTGGTTACAGCGTTTTAAGCAAACTGTTCTAAGGAGTCTGTACATTGCATTGTTTTTTCTATTCTTTTTTTCTTTTGCATATATGTAATTCTGGAGGTAAAGAAAAAGCCTGCCAGGGATTCAGAAGGCATCCCACTAGCGATCAGCTGACATTCCTAACTGAAGGCTGCAATGTGTTGCTTATTCATTTTGTACCGTGGGAGCTGCGGGGACTAGCAGAGAGCTAAACTATGCATTTCAAACAGCAGTGCTTGTGCAGAAAGAGGGGTGAGAGAGAGGCAGCCGGCGAGGAAAGAGCACAGCTGGACTTTCTCCTTGTTTTTATCCATTTCTGCAGGATCATGTATTCATAAGGGATGAGGCGGGCCACGGCGATCCCAGGCCTGAGCCGCGGCCTACCCAGTCAGTTCAGAGCCAGGCCCTCCACTACCGGAACAGAGAGCGCTTTGCCACGATCAAATCAGCATCTTTGGTAAGCAAACACCCCTCTACCCACCTTCCCTTCCTTCCCCTCCTCCCCATCTGGCAGCCTCTCGCCCTCCCTGAGCCTCTCTCGGCTTCATGGATGGGAGGAAAGGAGTCAAGAATGTTTTCTCCCTCCTAATAATTTTATTCATTTTAGAAAAAAATCTGTTGGCATGGCAACCTGATTCTCAGATATTTTAGCATTGTCTACGGCATGGAAAAAAACCTTTGTGTGTGTGTGTGTGTGTGTGTGTGTGTGTATTTATATATGCTATATGTGCAAAATAAAAGGCCTTTAAGATGAAGTTGCTAACCTATCCAATATTTTAAAATCTATTTGTCTTTTCATTGAAATAATAATGCTAAAAAAATTTTAAAGGTATTTGATGTATGTATATGCAGAGCACTAGGCTTCTTTTTGTATAGATGCATGTGTATTTGTAATGTATACACACATATCAAAAGATAAAAGAATTTTTTAAAATGTATCACTGCTGGCTAATGTATATAATTGTAGAAAATAAGATACTAGCTTCCTAGGGATGAATTGCTGGTTCGTTCTGGTTCATTCATTTATTTATTGCAACAATGGTAGTGGCTGCACTTCCCCATTTAACCCCTGAAGAATTTCCTGGCACCAATAAAGCAAGAAGAAGGGCTTTGTAGGAGAGGATAGGGATGGTTGTGGAAGAAAAGATACTGTAGGATCCTTCAGCATTTTTACTATTGCAAATGTGATTGCTGGATGCCCTTGTAGTAGCAAAAGGGGTGTGTGCTGGAAGAGTTAGTTTTCATGCCTCCTCCCCTTGGCCCCCCACGCGTGCGCGTGCGCGCTCACATACTCACACACACACACACACACTCACATCGTTTCATCCTTGGCACTCTAAACTCTCTTTAATCTTTTGCTTCTGAATCTCACTTCTCAGCCAAAAAATTATTGAAATATTCATTGTTTTGCCCAGATTGATGTTAGAGGTCACATGGGCAGGAAGAGTTAGTGTACACTGCCTGGCTATTACATTTAGATCCTATGATGACATCATCCAAGGCCGACCCAGAAATTATTTTTCTTGTCCTATTTTTTAAACCTGATTTCCACTTTTATCTCTCAAGTCTTTGAAAGGCTTCAATTATCTTTGGAATCAATAATGGATTATGATCCTTAAAAACCCAAATATAAGGAAAATGGAAGTTAAAGCACCTACATATATTGCTATACCTGCTGCTATCTAAAAGCAAGCAATTTAATTGAAACTGCTTATCAGTAAGCCTACCTTTAAGTTCCTTTGTATAGAAGTTTCTTGTTATGTCTTTAATGGACAATTTTTCACTTTACATGAATGTTATACTGTGTAATGGAGATATAAAAATGCCCACTATGTATTTGCTAATGATTGCTAAGCAAGTAAAAAAAAAAAATGCTTTGAGTCTAAATAAAGCATCATGAAATTATTAATAGATATTTTCATGTCATGATACCTGACCAAAAAAATATGGTATTTATGTAATATCATTACTTACCACCGACTCTTGTGAGACTTGTATCTTTATCCAGACATGTTCATGTTGAAATGAGAGGAAAAATAGTGAGCAGCCACTGAGACTCAGAGCACCAGAAGCAGGTTTTGAATGTGAAACAAACATTATACCCAAGTGGATTTTCCCCATCTGGAACAGGTTCCCTTCTTTTGTCACTTGCCACACCCTCATTCCCACATCATATATTCATGACCTCTCCTACCTCCTAGTAAGATGTTACTACTGCTATACCACAATGATCTCATGCTCATGTTTATATACTCACCTAGGGCTACTCTGTGTGCCTATCAGCCATCACAATCTTCTCTGTGGTTGATGAAAGCTGATTCCCTACTAGGCCACCTCAGGACTATAGGCAAAGTCCTTAGGAGCCCCTCTGAATCATATAGGCTTTCTAGTGCCCAGCCAGAGAATAGCTGAGATCAGTCTCTGATGGACGGTTGATTTGCTAAAAAGGCTCCCTGTCTCTATACTAAGTTAAAAACTGAGTAGCTAATAGGCTGTTGCAGTAGCCACTATAAAATAAGTTGTTTAATGTGGATAACCTTCTCTCCAAATGTAATGCTTTGGGAGTCATGGTGGGATTGATGGAAGTTTATCAAAGGTTAGTGGTTTTTAAAGAAGAAAAAAGAATTAATAGGAGGGAAAAGTGATATGATTCTATATGGTCTCATTTTGGACAATCTAATTATTAGTGTGAATATTTTAAAGTACTAAAGTTCTACTGCCTATGCTGTTTTAAAGGCTAACTCCAATTTATAAATCAGGACACTGGAATATCAAAAAGAAGTATCTAAATTTTAAAAGTATATCATGAATCTTATTGCTTTTCATGGATCTCTGCTCAAAGGAAAAGAACTAAGTTACTTAAATGACATAAAAGTAGGAACAGGATCATGGGAAAATGAAAGTCTAGTATAAAGAAAAATCGTCATTGTTGAAACCTCTCTTCACTTCCTATAGGTGGTAATTATACTGTATTGATTTCTTTAGTTTAGTTTTAGTCTTTACAATCCTCAAATAGAAATGCTAATAAGCCACAGAGTGATTCAAAGTGAACAGTGAAAAGAAAAAAGAATGTAGAAATTATTTTTTAATTATTAGATAAATAAGTAATGAGTGTATATTTTTTAAATGAGTATACATTTTAAATAGACTTGCAAACTGACAAAAAAAAAAGTTATAGTTTCTTAAATTTGTTTTATCAGCCTACCTCTTCTACATAAACCTAAAAGAGGCCTAAATCTGTGGGATTTGCCCTTGGCATTTTTTCTACATTGTGCTTTTGAATGGGGTCATTGACCAGTGTATGTATGTAGCCCATGGGATACAGGCTTTTACTGCTCGATGTTTTTACCATTTTAACACCTTAAAACTGAGATTTTTATGTTATTATGGACTGCTGCACAATTACATTTGTAACAAAGGAAAAGCAAGGACTCTGAACCTTGATATCAGAGTTAACTCCGAGGAAACTTTAGAATTATGTATTTTTTTATTATAATTATTGAAGGCAGCAATTATTGACCATATTTTGAAAAACTAGGAAAAGGAAGGGCATTTTATAGAACTTTCTTTGTTTTATCCTTTCTTTTTCTTCTTCTGTAAGAAAATTCATAATGGACTGATTCATGATCTGGAGAAAGGAGTTGTTTATATAATTCTTCAGAATTACTCATCTGCCTTTTTGGGCCTTTGAGATGTCCTGCCTTAAGTTTTTATTGTTGGTAAATGGAAATCCTAATATTTTAATTGGATTAGTGACCCATGAGAGTGTTTTCAGCTGTTGTTACATCTGATATCATTTCTTAAAATTTCATAATGTTCTGGATCATATGGTAGTTCTCATAGTAGATGTTAATATAAAGAGCACAAGTCCATATCTGTCAGACAATTCAGCTTTTGGTCTTATGAGGGAATTCTCACTGGAATGAGTGGTCTTACTATAACAAGTGAATTTATGTTAAAATACATATTGGTCCAGGGAGCAGGAAGCACGTGGATGGCTGAGTTGGTAGAGCATGCAACTCTTGATCTTAGGGTTGTGAATTCAGGAGCCATGTTGAGTATAGGGCCTACTTAAAAAAAAAAAAAAAAAAACACTTTAGGAACAGGGGCATAAAACTCTTAGTTTCTAATCTCTAGTAAAGCATGTAGACAAAAATGATGTTCTTTCCATACAAATACGGATTTTTTTTTATTTTGCTTTTACATTCAGTAGGAAATGTAAAGACTCCATATAAAAATGGAGTCTTCATTTCAGTTTTAAAAATGCAACCTAATTTTCAGCTAATCGTGAAATTGGATACCTGAAGAGTTTGGTAGACAAGCATAAAAATATTAGAGCCTCTGCAGTAAATGCTGTTTCACTCCTCATGAGCCCCTCTGTTCTATTTCTAAAGGCTTGAATATGTGTTCTCTTCCTGGATAGTGTACCAAAGGATGCTTGTCAGAATATTTTATAGCTCTTCTTTCCTTTTCCTTGGCTTCTTAATCTCACTAAGATCATTACTGAGAGCATTTTTCATTTATGCTGCCCAGTCTATCTGCCCCAACCCGCATGACTGAACTCTCTCCATAAACATGTTGAATCAGTGAATGAACAAATGAATGAGTGAAGTCTCTTCTAGCCCTGCTAGCACATGAGAATTTGGATTTGCAAGTATACATTTCTAAGTGCTTTGTTCAGTGTTTCTGTATGAGACAGAATTGCCTGTTATCCATCATTACTTTTGCTATGAACTTAAAACATTTTTCCCTAGGTGTTCTAAAGAGTGGAATATGAAATTTCTAATGTCAAAATGTGACCCAGTGTATTCTTTTTAAGAACTTGCTATAAATTTCATTTATTCTAAGAGCCGAGGTAGGCAGTTTTATCATACGCATTATTTTGATTCTTACTCATAATTAATCTTGTAAGTTGGCTTTGATCTCTTAAGAGGGTAACATTATCAGCTGCTATGCTCCTCTTTTATGTTCAGTAAGTTGCTTATTAGCCCTCTAGTGCAGTGTTCTTCAGTTGGTAGGCAGATAGTACACTTTGGATGTAGTAGTGTTTTAGGTCCAAATTTTTGCCAAAATTAAATAAGATGAGATGAAATAGCTATAGAAACTTTTTGGGAAAAGTTCAGTCTTTTATGACTCTTAACTTTTATATATTACTCCAGGTATGTTAAATGGTTAATAATTCAGAGTCAGAGATTATGCATACTTATTTTATAAGCCATGACCTGGATACAATTAAGTTTTATTTTTAAACTTGCCCTTTTTCTTGGATCCACTCCTTCTGATCTATGTCCGTATCACTAGAAATGCTTGGTGGAGGGAAAAAGAGACATACTACTCAGACCCTGGCAGGACAAGGAAGGAAATCAACATATATCAAACATCTCTTATATGTCAGACATCTTGCTGGACATAAGTGTTATCCATCAGTGATCTCATTGTAGCAGTGGCTCCTCTTTGAGAACCTTCAAGAAGTTGAGTAATTTGCCCAAGGTCAGTAATACAGTAAGGGACAGAATGGTATTGTGTTCAAGCAACCTACTAGGTGTGGCAAGATGCTACTGCCCACTTTCAACTAATCACATTTTTGAGACTACAAAAATTTGTGAATATTACAGTCACTACATTTCTGTAACTGCCTTTCATTTTTAGACTTATTCGGTTTGTAGTTTAGACTTGCCATTCTGTCCAGCTTTGACTTTTTGGAGTGTTGATTCCTTCCATTACTTAATAATAGAAAGTTTCACTCTGCCTTAATGGGGTAAATTTCCTCAGGCAATTCAAGAACCATAGGACCTCAGTTCAAATCCCAGGGTTTATAAAAATTAGAGGTAAATTGCATGTGAAAGTACATTGTAAACCATAAAGCATGGTAAAATTTAAAATTATGAGCTATTTTTTAATTCTGTTGACCAAATAGTGTATTTGTAAGACATGCAGTATAAACTTAAAACCTGCACGTGTACATAACTGTAGATAATAATTTTATATGTTTCTAGTTAGACTTCATACATGAAGCATCTGGCCAGACTTGTATTTAAATTTGTCTACTTTGCTTGAGTATGGGATTGTAAAACTCAGTATCGCCATTTGTGTCCAACAAGGTAATTAACGTTGAAACATAGAAAGTTTCATTGCAACATATTGAAGGTGATATTAGTTTAAGAAGGTGATTATCCAAATTATGGGAAGCATTAGAAGCAAAGTGTTTCTCCTAGAATTCAGTGATAAACAATGATAGCACATTGAGCTTTGTAAATTTGTCTTAGCCACACAGTTGTGTGATCTGGTATGCAGTAGGACCACCCTTTTCACAGGGACTCACCCACCAGTTAGGATAGAAAATGTTCTTGAGGGACGCCTGGGTGGCTCAATGGTTGAGCATCTGTCTTTGGCTCAAGGCATGATCCTGGAGTCCCAGGATCAAGTCCCACATCGGGCTCCCTGCATGGAGCCTGTTTCTCCCTCTGTCTATGTCTCTGCCCTCTGCCTCTCTCTCTCTCTCTCTCTCTCTCATAAATAAATAAATAAAATATTTTTAAAAAATGTTCTTGACACAATTCATTTCCACTTTAGATTTAGGTACCTGGTTTAGGGAAATGGCCATCCTGAGAATACTTGACCACAAGCTAGTCAGACCTTCTGTTGTCACATTTTAAATGTGTCATGATAGCTTTAAGGTGTACCATATCTCAGTTTGGGGAATTTGATTAAAGAAGGAATACTAACATAAGAAAAAATAAGTTTAGAGATAAAACATATCTCAAATGCATTACCCTAGAATGGACACTTTACTGACATATTTGTATGAAAAACAAGTGAATTTAGTAAGGACTAAATGGTAGTCCCCTATAGTTGAACTTTAGAAAGGTGTAAGCATGAGGAAGGTGTAAGCATGAGGAAGTAAAATATACAAATATATTTCAAATGATTTCTTTCTTTCCTTTTGTCATGAAGTAAGTCCATTAAAAAGAAACATGATATTGTGATGACAAAATAGATTTCCTTTAGAGTGTTAGGTGCCCCTTTGGTGATGCTGTCCTTTTGGTCTTGAAATATCTTCTGCTCTTATTCTTCACACTTTAAAGAGGATTGTCCTTTAGAAAAGAGAAATGAATATGAAACCTAGTGTTAGTTTCAGTTGGAAAGGTTTCAAAGTTCGGCTAATGTTTAATGGTATACTTTGATAATACTATCCAGTTACAGAACAGCACTCTCTTGATAGTAAGGACTCAGTCTGGTATGCAGGGACACCTTCTAAAAGGAGCAAAGAAACAAATTGTTCTTTGTACAAAATGCACTTTGACCCATAAACTGAAAATAGTAAAGAGAATTAATAGCAGGATGGAAATTTCTAGTAAAACTTGTTTGAGGGTGACGTTGGGGAGAATTGGCTTATGGTAGATAGGAATGACTAAATTGCTTAGCGATAAACAAAGCTGAAGTTATAATTTTGTAATTTTTTTTTCTAAAAAAGGAAAGATGAAAATGAAGTGAGCAGATAAAATAAAGGGAAAATAAAAAGAGGGGTGATAAACTGAAGGAAGGAGTAGAAAATCAGAAAAGGCTTAATAGAAAGAAACAAGAGATGCCAAAATTCATATTTGCAATCTTGAATTTGTTGGATATTCACCTGAGAATGGGTTAAGGAAAAATTACTAAGAAAAGCCATCTAAAAATCATAGAAATGCTTTCTCTTTAGGAGAGCGAGTAAATGTATTATAATTTGTTGACATCTCTTCTGTGGGGAAGGAAGGGGAGGTGGGAGAGGGAGATTTTAAAGAAGAGAATGCTGTCTGCTTCTCCTCTCTCCCTCTTCCTCCTTTCACCCCCACAGCCCCCACCTTTCATATTAAGAATCAGAAATAAATCTTGTTCAAACAACTTTAGGAATATAATCAAAATTCCTGTGACTGTTAGAAATATGTTTAAAAACAAGCGGTGTAATATAATGCAGTGGTTCTCAACCAGAGGGATTTTGCCCCCCAAGGGACATTTGCCAATATCTAAAGACATTTTTGATTGCCTTGACTTGAGAGGTATACTGGCATCTAGTGGGTAGGCCAGGGATGCTGCTAAATATCCTGCAATGCAAGGACAGCCCTTCAAAACAAAGAATTACCTGGTTCATTGTCAATAGTGTTGACATTGAGAAATCCTGGTGTAAGGGAAATAGCATGGCTCTGGAACCAGACAGAAATGGGTCTGAATCTCAGCTCTACCCTTTATTAGCTATATGACCTTGAAGAGAGATGCAATAATATGTCAAAAATATGTAAATTCAATTTGGCTGAATGAATAAGTTAATTGCCTCAAGTCTCAGTTTCTTCATCTATAAAATGGAGGTGGTAACAACTAACCTCATTAATGACTAAAATGAATGAGTGAATGAGTTGGTTTTTAGGATTAGAGATAAAGAATATAAAGAGGACAAAGCATAGTGCCTGGTACAGGTGAGCATTCAACAAATAGGTAAATTGATGGTGGCAGTGATAGATAGAATTCTGCCAGAGGGCTCCTCTACTTTCCTTGAAAGTTTGTCTTCCATGAATCTGGTTACCTGAGTTCTGTTCACCACCCCAAATCAGGTTACACGACAGATCCATGAGCATGAGCAGGAGAACGAGTTGCGGGAACAGATGTCAGGTTATAAGCGGATGCGGCGCCAGCACCAGAAGCAGCTGATCGCCCTGGAGAACAAGCTGAAGGCTGAGATGGACGAGCACCGCCTCAAGCTACAGAAGGAGGTGGAGACGCATGCCAACAACTCGTCCATAGAGCTGGAGAAGCTGGCCAAGAAGCAAGTGGCTATCATAGAGAAGGAGGTCAGTGTGCACACACATGCCTTTGTGTTGTAACCAAGCCAGGACTATTTCAGTCAGTGGCATCACATGAGCAAAAGGCAGGAGGGGTGTGCCTTTTGGTGATAGAGGAACAATGTTGCCTTGGTGGTGGTAGTTGAGAGGGGTTAGGTTTTGTGGGGCTACTTAAAATTGCCATTAAAAGTTAAAATAGTTACTGCAGGTGTATATTTCATTCTTGTCTATTCAAATATATTCTGAGAGTCAGTTCCTTGAGGGGGTCTGGTGCATATAAAAAGAAACAAGACGCTTCTATCCTGTGGAAACTTGCACAGTTCAGACCTGTTATCATGCCTGCCACACCCACAGTCCTCTTCAAAAGAATACTGCTCTACAGATTGTCCCTTTCAGTGGTGATAATCCCTGCCTACACTGATTGGACTAGGAATGGGCACCTGACCAGTGGCCACAAGTAATTAATCCTCTATTGCTTGGGTCTTCTAGAAGACATCTCTCTTCCCTATCTATGTTCTAAACAAAGAAGAGGCTAAGGCAGACAGTCAAAATATTACCTTTATTACTGATAAGTGTTAGATGGGAGAAGTGATTTATGTCTGAAGGGAAATGCACTAATAATACCGTACAAAACTGAACAGACTTGCCTATCTAGGCACCGGCCCCGTGCTAAACCAGTCACCTTCCCTGCTGCCCTGCCTCACCCCCATAAGACTTACATAGCGTGGGAAAGCAGGGGTGAACATATGCTCCTTGGGGATGAAGTGACTGGAGACAGAGTGCCAGGGGTGTTTTGGTAATTAAGCTCTCTCTCCACGTGGAAGGGAACATCAGAACTGCAGATGAAGCATTCCCCCAACAGCCATCAAGCTGTAAAGCAGCCTGCCATGAAAACCTCTGCCCAAACAGGGATGATATTGATTAAATAAGCCAATCAGATTCTTTCTTGGGGATTTTATTTGGTAAATATGTAGAGAAAATTGTTCATGATGGAAAAATTATTGATAATAGAAGTTAAAGGTGAAAAGATAACATAAAGAGAACCATGAAGCATAATTCCCTCCCTGTCTCCGAAGCATCTCATCTTACATATGTGCTGCATCTAATGGTCCCCAGAAACTTAGATTGGTCACTTTCAGGAGCCAGTGTTTATTGGGTTATCTTTTATTTGGTCTGTGTTCTATCCATTTGGGATCCCTCGATATGTCCCAGTGTCTGACTATTGTGGATTGTAGCAGGTGCCTAAGAAAACAAAATGTTATTCATCAATTAGAGTGAGTTTCTTGAAATAAAACTGGCCTGTCATGGTTATTTAACCATTTTTATAATTTAATCTGTGGGCTACCGACATTATGAAAAAAAATATTTTATTAGAATCCTTAGTTCACTTTTCATCCCTTGTATATTTTGTATGTTCAGTAAAACATGTTTATGGCTTGCTTTCATATTTTTCCCATAATTGGGAATGTATTTTTCAATGGTAACAATTCCACATTATTTAAGATACAAGAGAATCAGAGCAAGTATTTATTTTGTTTTTTATTAAGTGTTCAAAAAACACCACATTATTCAGCACTTATGGACTCTTTCATGCATTGGAAGATATAGACAGCTGAATTCTGTGTGAAAAACAAATTATCCTAGATTGTATGTCATTTTATCAGGCAAAGGTAGCTGCAGCAGATGAGAAGAAGTTCCAGCAACAGATCTTGGCCCAGCAGAAGAAAGACTTGACAACTTTCTTGGAAAGTCAGAAGAAGCAGTATAAGATTTGTAAGGAAAAAATAAAAGAGGTAAGAGTACCAATATTTGTTGTCATCAAGTTGCCATTAGAATGGTTAGAGCTTGGGATCCCTGGGTGGTGCAGTGGTTGGGCGCCTGCCTTTGGCCCAGAGCCTAATCCTGGAGACCCGGGATTGAGTCCCACGTCGGGCTCCCAGTGCATGGAGCCTGCTTCTCCCTCTGCCCGTGTCTCTGTCTCTCTCTGTCTCTCTCTCTCTCTGTATGACTATCTCATAAATAAATTTTAAAAATTAAAAAAAAAAATGGTTAGAGCTTAAGGGGAACCTGGCTGGCTTAGTTGGTGGAGCATGTAATTTTTGATATTGGGTTATAAGTTTGAGCCCCATGTTGGGTGTAGAGATTACTTAAAAATAAAATCTTAAAAAAAAAAGAATGGTTGAAACTTAAAATTGATTAATCTTATGTTGTCATTAATAGTCTAAACCATTTATTCTCAAACTTTATATCACCTGAAGCACTTATTAAAATGGATTGCCAACTCACTAGAGTTAGTTTTCTGATTTTCTGATTCAGTGGGTCTGGGTGGAATTTGAAATGTGCATTTCTAACAAGTTCCCAAGTGATGTCAATGCTGCTGATCCAGGCATCAGATTTGAAGAACCATTGATTTAACTCTAAACCATTCTTGCCTACTTCCAGTTTATTCTTCAGCGACTTTAGCCAGAGTGATCTTTTCAAACCATAAGTCTTGGGGCATCTGGGTGGCTCAATCAGTTGGGCATCCATCTCTTGTTTTGGCTCTGGTCATGATCTCAGGGTCCTGGGATTGAGCCCCCTGTCAGGCTCTGTGCTAGAGAGGGAGTCTGCTTGAGGATTCTCTCCATCTTCCTCTGCCCCTCCCCCTGCTTTCTCTCTCTCTCTCTCTCTGTCTCTCTGTCTCTCTCTCTCTCTCTCTCTCACACACACACACACACACACACACACAAAATAAAGCTTAAAAAAAAAAAAAAAACCTAAGTCTTATCATATCTCCTCATGATTTTCACATTTGTTGGCTTCCCATTGCTCTTAGAATAGATCAAAATACTAGAAGTCCCTAAGTAATCTACTATCAGCCTCCCCTCTAGTCTCACCTCACACCACTGTACCCCCACCTGCTTACCCCACACCTGACGCTTTGCTGCTCTTGCCACAGTGGTAACCTTTTGGTTCTTCAAATGCATCAAGTTTCACTTTTCTCCAAGGCCTTTGGAGAAGACTGTTTCTTTATACTGTTTCTTCCACCAGGATGCTCTCCCAGCCCCCACCTCTCCCTCTGCTGTTAATTCTTACTCCTTCCTCTTGTAAGATTTAGGATTATTTATTAATACCTTACCTTGGACCACCTGGCTGGCTCAATCTGTAGAACATGTGATTCTTGATCTCAGGGTCATGAGTTCAAGCCCCACATTGAGCATGGAGTCTACTTAAAAAAAATAAAAATAAAAATCATTTCCTAAGGGAAGCCTTTCCTGCTTCCTCAACCAAGTCAGGTGCCTCTGGTTTCATAACACTAGTTTTCAAGTATCCCCCCCCCATTTTTTTTTAGTTTACAGGTGTTTGTTTTGTTTTGTTTTGTTTTGTTTTAGTTACTTACCCTACTAACCAGTAAGTGATAAGAGCAGAGACCATTTCTCTCTCTCTTCCCCCTCCCCCTCCCCCCGTGACTGTATCCCTGCCTGGTACATGTCTTTATCAGAGGATAAATTATTGAACGGTTCTTAAAACTTGGATTGAAGTCCACCAATAGAAATGAAGAGCCCTCTGATGAACTGCAGTTTGATCTGAAAGCTCAGGTTTCTAAAGTTCTCCCACCACTGCTTATAGTGAATGGCCTGCATGCAGTTCCCTAAGCTTTGCTCCTCGTAAGACTTAGCATTTCTTATTTGTAGATTACTGGTGTATTAAGATTTAAAAAAAATTCAATATGGGGCATGGTTTCAGTATGTGAAATCATTTATTTGAGCTCTTATTCTAGGTTAACAAATGGAACTTATCAAGGTTCCTCTCCAATTCTGTTTTACTTAGGAAGTGAAAGCAAGTGGGTTGGGGTGAGCCTCAGGACTAAAGTCCTGCCCAGATGAGCCATGGTGATTGTTGAGACTGACAGAAATTTGTATTTAACCCACACTGCCTAAATGGGAAAATCTCTGATGCTATAAAGGTCTAGAAAACCAGGCTGTAGGGAGAAATAGCCCAACTAAGAAAGTTCATGTTCTATCCATTTTCTCTGAGTTATTGCTTGAGCCTAATTATTATATCATAATAGAAAGATATTGCTGGATCACAGAGATAACATTGATTTTTCTATAAGAAATTTTGAAAAAAAAAAAGAAATTTTGAAATATTCTCAATTACACTTACATTCTTATTTCTTTTTTTTTTTTTTTAATTTTTTTTTTACATTCTTATTTCTAACTCCATGTGTTTACTCATGCTCTGTAGGCCACACTTTGTGACTGCAGCCACCATTTTGAAATTTTCTAGCACTGAGGTATTTGGAGATTGCATGAACTCAACCTGTAGAAGATTCTCCCACAGAACAGCATTTGAGAATCCCCACTTAATCCTCAGACATCTTTGTTACTCAGATTTATGAGTGCAGGAAACCACAGGCCTAAACTTACAAGTCTTTCAACACTCTCATGAGGAAAAACAAGCCTAAACTCAGTTTGAGATAGCCCCTGTAAGCCTTTCTATGCAAAGCTAATACTACTGCTTATGAAGTAAAGTTCAGTTATGATTATTTAAGGTGCCATGTATATTTAGACATTGATATATTTAAAGGTATTGCCCTGGGGGTAGCAAAACAAACTCCATTATTTCCACTGTTTGATAGACAATGGGGATGTGAGCAATATGGATGATGAGTGGTCTAGAAATAATTTATTCTTGATTTTGGAGTGACTTTACATGGTCACATTTGAACTTGGGTGTGCAATGTAGTGGTTAATGCCAAACATAGTAGTGAAGTCATAGCATCAAGAGATGAATCACCGAGCCTTCCTGTTGTGATTCCAGCTTACTCCATACTCAAAACAGCTTTCTCTCTTGTTGATTCTGATATTTCACTTAAGACTTCACTGGAATAGGAAAGTTGAAAGTTGATTTACCAGGGCTTCTTGACTAAGTGCAAAAATAATCTAAATAGTATGTAATATCTGCATCACAAAACATTAAGTAAAATAAGTATTAACAAGATTAGTATTAATTAGTATTAATAAGATTTTCACTGAGTAGTTAACCAAATATTATACGTCAAGCTTGTCAGTATGAACAAAAAAGAGTGCACTGTGCTTTCTCTAAAAATGGTCTTCTTTCTCCGTAAAGTTAACATCATCTTAAGTGTTCTGATTCTCTGCTTTCTTTTCTTTATCCATATAGTCTGGAAAAATTGTGACTTTTGTCTTTTTGGAAATATAGGTAGTTCATTTACTCTCTAATAGCAAATAAAGAATGTTTTTTCCTGAAATTAAAACTAACGACATTTACTGAGTTACCTCTTATTTGTGAAATCTGTCCACTTTTCCTGGTCTTGTCTCCTCCACTCTGTTCTCCACAAGGCAGCAAGAGTCCTCTTTTTGAGATGCATCTCATTCTGTCATTCCAACATGTATAAAATCCTTGTCTCCTATGCTACAGATCAGTGTCTTTAATTTGGCCAGTAAGACTTCTGATGGTCCTACTTCATTTCATGTCACACTGCACCCACCACCCTGGCCTGCTCTCTGTTTCTTGATTGTACCATGTTTCAGTTAATATACCTTCTACCCAGAGTATTCTCCCCTCCTCCTTTTCAGTGGTTAGCTCCTACAGGTTTTTCAAATTTCAGCTTAGTTGTTACCAAAACCAAGTATGTTCTTTTAAGCATCCTTGTAAAATGAAGTACTTCACCTTCACAGCAGCTATCACAGTCATTTTCAGTTCATTTCCACTGTTCTTTAATATTTGCTTCTAGACTGTGAAGCCCCATGATAGTGGTAATCATGTTCTTTTGCTCATCATTGTATCCTTGTGCCTTGCACAGTGCCTGTCACATGATAAGAACTCAGTAAGTGTATATTGATTGAATGAGTGAACCAATTATTTCAGAGAGGAAGAAGCCAGAGACATGGGAACTAATAAGCCTCCCTCTCACTTAATACTCAGTTAATCAATAAACAAAAGTTGGGGCGGAGGGTGGATATGCAGTGCCAAGTCTTTCTGTCTTTACATTCTCAGTTGCTCTCCAAATAATTTAATCTGCCATTGCAATGAACTATTAGTTCCTTTTACTTGATGAGACCAGCATGCTGATTTTGTTTGTTTGTGTTTTTGTTTTGTTTTGTGAAGGAGATGAATGAAGACCATAGCACACCCAAGAAAGAAAAGCAAGAGCGGATATCCAAGCATAAAGAGAACTTGCAGCACACACAGGCTGAAGAGGAAGCCCACCTTCTCACCCAGCAGAGACTGTACTACGACAAAAACTGTCGTTTCTTTAAGCGGAAAATAATGATCAAGCGGCATGAGGTGGAGCAGCAGAACATTCGGGAGGTATTTATTATATTCATTACTATCATCACTGACTTATGAGACAAGAAGTTTTGTGAAGATCATGACTGTTGTGTCCATTCTTACATCCTGAACCTTTATAGTCTTTAGTGTAGCGCCTGACACAAAGTAGGTGTACAAAAGTAGTCAGGGAACAAATTCACTACTGTGATGAAAGAGAAAGCCCATTTACAGAGTAAGGAATCAACATTTTCCAAATAAATGTAATAGGGTTTTATTGAGCACCCATTATAAGCCATATTATGCGGTGGAGAATCAAAAGGTATAAAGAATTTCTGCTTTCAGCCTGCTTGTCAAACACTGGGGTTTTGCTCCACATGAAATACTAAGTAATAGAATGATGCTCCACAATTAAGCCATCTAGTCATCCAGTGCCCCTTAGTGCTAGGCACTGTGCTGGAGATGCCAGGGCTCAGGAGGAGCTATACTTCTTGCCTTCAAGTAACCCTAAATCTAAAAGGAGAAACAGACATGTAACAGACTAGTTACAATGTAACACATCAGATACAATAGACATATAAATAAAATGTCCTGGGCATGCAGTCGTGAAAAAATTTGGAGGACTCAGGGACTGATGAGAAATTGAGTTTTCCACAAAGTGTAATGTCAGAACAAGGGTAATTAGAAGCAGAAGGCAGAGAACCTTTTTTGTTAAGACACGTTATTTCAATTTTAGCCTGAAGGCAGTTGCATGGCCATTCGAGACTTTTAAGCAGGAGGTCAAAGAGAGTTTTCTTTGAAAGAAGTAGTGAATCAGTGTGAGAGTAGGCTACAGCAGCAAGAAGCAAAGTACAATGAGATCAGCTAGGACATTCTTTCTCTAGCTTGACCTGGAAGAGACAATGGGGAGAGATTAGATCTGAAGCAGAACTGACAGTAATTCCAACCAAATGGCATCAGAATTTCAGAAGAGAGAGGAGTCAAAAATGACTTCAAAGTTTCTAATTTGGGAAACTGGATGAATAAGACATTATTCACTGAGATGAGGAGCACAGAATGTGATTCAGTTGTAGATACAAAGTTCCATAGGAAAACATCTTGACCTGGAGTAATCAGAGAAACCCTCATAAATGAACTAAGACATTGGTAAAAATATGAAAGTTTGCAAAAAAAAAAAAAAAAAGTGTTAGTCCACACAAGAGAAACAAGCACTGAAGACATATATAATGGGAATGTGCATTGGTACAGTGTAAGCTCTTTGGAGAGCAGTATTCAACTGGGAAGGAGAAGGAATGGAATAAACTAAAATTTGTCAAACATGTATGATGAGTCAGGCTCAGGTCCTTTATCTGTATTGTCTCATCTCACTGGAAGAGGGAGAAACTGCTGACCATTTATTTTTGAGCCAGGCAATGAGTGATATGGCTAAAATTTTACTTCTTTTTTTTTTTTTTTTTTAAAGATTTCATTCATTTATTTGACAGAGCACAAGTAGGCAGAGTGGCAGGTAGCAGGAGAGGGAGGAGCAGTCTCCTCACTGAGCAGAGAGCCCAATGCAGAGCTCAATCCCAGAACCCTGGGATCATGACCCAAGCTGAAGGCAGACACTTAACTTACTGAGCCACCAAGACACCCTTAAAATCTTACTTTAAAGAGAACAGCCCGGTTTGGGTGGGTGATGCACAGATTGATTCAAGCCTACATTCTCAGTGGAGGTGATACTGTCCCTAGGGGAGTGAAAATGGGTTCTTGCAGGGGAAGGGTCGTAGATACTACAAGAGTCAGGCCCTCTCAAGTGACACAGTACATAAACAGATAATACAGTGTATCGGTGGTATTTACATTTCATGGATGGAATTGATCAGGGGAGGGGAAAGTCTAGAAAGGCTCTTTATGATTAAAAAAAGAAAAAGAATGATAATGGGGGGGAAGGTTGAGAAACATTGAGTTAGGGGTTAAAAATAAGAAGCAGAGTACTCAGGTGGTAAGAAATAGGGTATAGACAAAGATGGTCATGGCAGCTATAAAAAGAGAGGCAAATTGGAAGCATATCTTGAATATAAAACAAACAGGACTTGGCATACCATAGAATATGAAAGAAAAGACAAAGGTAGAATCAAAGTTATTTCTGGTGTTCAGGACTTGGTTACATGTAAATTTGGGCAGAAACCAAGAAGCTTAGAGAGAGGTGTTGATAAGAAACTGATTAATCCTGTATTAGACATGCTGTCATTTGTTAGAAGGCAAAAAAATCCTAATGAAAAAAGTCCAAAAGCCATTTGAAAATAAGATATTTGGGATTCTTTTCATCTGGCGATTATTATTGTTGTTCTGATAGCACATATATGGAAGAAGTCTAAGGCCAAAGAAACAATTAGTGCCAATAAAAACTGCAGAAGACAGTTATTCCCCAAAAGTGATAGAAACTATATTTGTGACTTCATTAGTGTCAGGTTCTAACCAACTGACAAAGTTCTAGCCCTCTTACAAGAGTAGTTTTCTTACAAGAGTATTTTTCTTGAGTCTAAGTTTTTATTTATGAGAACATAAAAAAAAAAAAAAACATAGTTGAGTAGTGAAAGTTCTTGATAATCCCATTCCACTCAGTCTCTGACCTGACTACCATTAACTTGGTATCCAGATTTCCAAATTTCCTTTTCTTTATATATATGATACATACATTCAGCTTATATATAACTTTAACTTTGCAAAAGTAAGATTACATTAGTATCAGTGGGTTTTTTTTTGGCTTGCAAGCCATAGGAACAAACACTGGCTGCCCAAGAATGGAAAGGAATTTATTGAAAGGATATGGGTTAGATGACAGAGCTGAAGAACCAAGCCAGAGAAGATGACGACCTAAGCTGGAAAAGTAAATTCCATGACCTAGAGAGTAAGAGCTAATGGACATTCCTCAGAACATTGCCATATGGATGTATTTCCTCCTACCATGTTTAATCTTTGTATCATTTCTGCTTAAGATTCACATTCCTTAGGGAGTGAGACCTTGATTGGGCAATGCACTTAGTCCCTTACTCAATACTCTGATTACAGATTGGGTGGAGGAGTTTCTCAAGCAAAACAGGAGCCTGTTAATAAAAGAAGGGGAAATGGATACTGAACCTACAAAAATGTCCACTGTACTATTTTGTAACTCTTCTCTTTTTCTCATTCACTGTCCAGGAGATACAGCTCTTTCTGTTTTTTGTTTTTTTTTTTAACCATTAATAGTGAATTTTAAGGGTATGGCTATAAAAATATTTATTTAATGAAGTACTTCTCAGTGGATATTTTGTTGAAGTTTTGCAGTATTACTAACAGTGCCACAGAGAGCATCTTTTTATGCAGATCTTTTTACACATATGCAAATATTTTGTAGGATATATTCTCAGAAGTGGAATTTTGGGGTCACAATGTATATGTGTAAATTTTTGGTAGACATAGCCAGATTGCCCTTGAGGGGTTTATACTCCCACCAACAAAGACCTCCTGTTTTTCTGTGTCTTTGCAAAAACTGAGTATGAGCGATCCTTTTGGTTAATGAAAACATTGAAAAGGCTCACCACAGACTGTACACAGTCTTCCCCTATCATCACTGTACACAGATGCTGGCTATTTTCTTACCAGTTATGAAACCAAGAACTGAAACTAAGAAAGCGTTGAATGTGATAGGCTAACAACATCTCCATTTAAAAGTTTAAGTTCTAGTTCTTAACTCAACCTCACTGGGCATGAGGACACAATTTTTTACTTGAGTGAGAGCAACTGCTTTTAAAGTAGTAGCACTTGGGTCATGGTTGGGAAAGGTTTGTCATGGGACACACCCTGATCCACATCTTACACAGGAGGTAAAGTCATAAAATACAGTCATTTGTTCAAGGGCCATAGCATATGAAAAGTACATGTGTTTCGACACTAAGCTCCCTCTCAGCTTTGGGGAGGGTGCACACAGCGTGTGATGTGAGCTGAGGGAAGGGGAGCCCACATGTCTCTCATTTTCTGCTGCCTCCAGGGCATATAGATGTGGAGAGCAGTGGTGGGCAAAATCACCTATACCATTACATTTGCTTTTGTTTTTGCTCAGCTCATTTTATGTAATTGGTATAAGCTGAAGGTGACTGCACATTGTGCCATTTGTACAGACAAAGCAACCACTGCATCATGTCTAGCCAGAGCAGAGGGATTCTTCAGAATGTTGTGTCACAGGCTAAAAAAAAAGCATAAAACAGGAAAATATAAACCATTTGTTGGGACATCTTTTAATGGAAACTGTTGAAAACTCCCAAATCTGAGTTTTAGACTCAATTCTACTTTATAGAAGTTGTATGATCTTATGTTAGTCTCTCAATTCCCAAATGTCTTACCATCCTATGGAAAAGGGGTAAGCCCTTGCAGGCTTACCACCTCATAGGGTTGCAAGTGGGACTGAGTGATATATAAGAAATCACTTTTAAAAATTTAAAGTAGGGCAGCCTGGGTGGCTCAGCAGTTTAGCACCGCCTTCAGCCCAGGGTGTGATCCTGGAGACCCGGGATCAAGTCCCACGTCGGCTCCCTGCATGGAGCCTGCTTCTCTCTCTGCCTGTGTCTCTGTGTCTCTCATAAATAAATAAAATATTCTAAAAATAATAAAAATAAATAAAAATTTAAAGCACATTACACATCTTTATGTAGGCACAACAATAGACTCGTAGGGAGTCAGTAATAATAATAATAATGTAGACAGTTTATCAACTTACACCCCAGCAACTTAGATGTGTGAATTAAAGGTAAAGGGAGCAACTTAACAATTGTAACAGAAAAGCAATTTTATTATCCTGCTTATCTCCCTTTTTTAATCATTTATTAAAAACTAGATTTAAGGTATTATATGCCAGATTCTCACTTCTGAATACAGAATAATAATAATAATATGTTGATATGTTCTGAAGCCTTTCTGAAGATTGTTCCTGGCCTTTCACCTCATCTTCACAAGAATGGTTGTCCGTGGTATAGGTACTGTTATCCTCACTTTACACCTGAGGAAACTAAAATGCATGTTAAAAGACTTGTCCAATATCATACATGATTGACTCATACCCTGAATATTTTTCTATTGATTCTCAAACTTTAGTAAGTATCAGAATTAGCTGTGTGACATGTTATTACAACCAATCATGTGTAGCCCAGGTGTTTCTGATGCAGGTATTTTGTGGGTGGCATCCTGAAGCATCCTATGAAACATAAAGCAAAGTATTTGATTTCTTCTGAAAATGTTGTTTGCTTTGTGTCTTTTTTTCCCCAGAAGTTTTAGGGCTCTTGGCAGCCCAGACTCATTTTGGACTTTTCAGTTTAGGAAGATGTGTAATGAATAAATGCCCAATATTGAGAGACCTGGTACTCAAAAGTTAAAAAAAGATATAGTAATCTAGGAACAGGATCTTTACCTATTTAAAGGCTTTCCTTGGCTTTTTTCTTGGTCATTGGTCTAGAATAGCTTTAGTTCCGAGAAGACTTCACCATCCTTTGGTGCCACCTAGGGGCCAGTTAGTGACTTTTAAAAGAATACATTAAATGGCCTAGACAGAGTAAAAGTAAAATAAGGGAAAGCAAAATGCAAGAAGGGGCGAGGTGAGGTGCTCTAGGTTATCTTTTTTCCTTAAGACAAGTGTAAATTGCATTTATACTTTGTTTCCCCACTAGAAAATAAGCTCCATGAGGGGATGTACTTGTTCATGGCTGTATCTCTACTGTCTACAACAGTGCCTAACACATGTGAAATGTGCAACAAATATTTGTTGAATAAATGAATGAATGACTAGTGACTTTGCTCCAGGTACAGATGCTGTGCCATTTAAAGGACTTCTATAAATAAATAAATAAATAAATAAATAAATAAATAAATAACGGACTTCTCTTCAAGTGGTTAAAAGAGCCAAGTGTGCAAGATATTCTCAACAACCAATATGCAAATGTTATTGATATTAACGTATCTGAAAATAAATGACTTACACTTTGTCCCACAGTGGATGTCATCAGAGAAGAGAGTCACTCTTGTTCTCACTCAAAGTCCAGCTCACAAACTTTCTTTTCCTTTGACTTTTTTTTCTAAGAAGAAGAAGAAGAAGAAGAAGGTTTTATTAATTTATTAGAGAGAAAGAGAACACAAGCAGGGAGGGGCAGAGAGAGAAACGGACTCCCTGCTGAGCAAGGAGCCCAATGTGGGGCTCGATTTCAGGACCCTGGGATCATGACCTGAGCCCAAGGCAGATGCTTCACCAACTGAGCCAGCCAGCCACCCCTTTTCTTGACTGTTTTAACTAGTAGTAATACCACCCTTTCAGAAATCTTACAGCAGAAGTTTTTACCTTTTTTTATAGCATTTATCATTTTTAACCTTGTTCTCCTTTTTAAAATTTACACATAAAACTTATTTCCTTGTGTTAATTAAGGTTATTTTGTTTACGTTACTAAAATTTATTTGAGCGAGTTTAAGCCAAAACCAGGGAATTTATTACAGAACTAGAGGAATATTTCACAAAATCCAGTAGCAATAATACAGCTGGGCCTACGAGAGAGCTATGAATACAGCATCATCCCCAGTTATGAACATGGGCACCAGCATATTACCTGCACGTCTGTCTTTCCCTCCTTCATTCTTCATGTTCTAAGCCCAGATTTCTCTAATCCTCAGCCCACTTAGTAGCAGTGGATGGCTACCACATATGTAGTTTTTATATGCCCCTCAGTTCCAGCCACAAACAGAGACTTACTGTCTCTGAATCCCAATTCCATATTCCCAGGAGAGAGAATAGATTCAGTCAGCTGTGAGCTAAGCATATAGTACTTCAATAAATGTGTAGTACAGTTCCCTATTAGAGTGTTAGCCAGTTGAGAACAGAATCATGGCTGAGTAAACATCTTTATATACCCAGAGCACATGGTTCAGATCTTGGATATGGTGCCATATAGGAAATATTCTTGAACTGGCGAATGAAAAAATTTTGCCTAACTACCTCTTTTTTTTTTCTAGTTTTCTTTCTTTCCCCCTTAAAGACAGACATGAATAGAACTAGAAAGAACAGAATGATTCGACCTAGAAATGATCAAACTAACTAATGGAAAAAATGGAAGGAGAGAGCTCTCATCTGCTTTTTCCCCAGCCTGCCCTTACTCTGAGATTTTAAAAAGCAGATAATTGGTCTACTTCTAACACATGCAAAAACAGGGTTTTTCCCAGAAAACTAAGAACATTGCAGACATTGCCAATTTAAGTCATTGATTTTCAACTCTGACCACATGTTAGATTCACCTGAAGAACTCTAAAAAATAGTGATGTCAGAGTCATCCCCTCTTTCAAACATAAAGGTTAAAACAAACCTTTAAGTTTGAAAAGGTTCCTCACATGATTTTTAATGGGCAGCCCATATTGAGAGCCACTGTCTTGACTAAAGAAACATTTATTTACACCTGTGCGGAAGGCATCACCTATGTAGAGTTCATAGCAGCTCTGAGGTAAGAAGGGGTCAGATAGTATTAATCCCATTCTATGGATAGTGTGGTTGTGATGCCTGCAAAATCACGTTTTACAGATAGTGTAGTTGCCCATCTTATAAATGATGGACCCACAAACAGAACCTAAACCTCCAGGGATTGTTAATCTAATCTCATTAAGTCATGCTGCCAAGCACTAATGGGTTTAATTAAGAGACAGTTAGCAGTACCATTCCTTGCCATCTCTCACTTTGTTGTGAATTCCTTCCAGTTCACCTCCAGTCATCTCTCTCCATTTATCTTTTGTTCCTGAATGCAGGAACTAAATAAAAAGAGGACCCAGAAGGAGATGGAGCATGCCATGCTAATCCGGCACGACGAGTCCACCCGAGAGCTAGAATACAGGCAGCTGCACACATTACAGAAGCTACGCATGGATCTGATCCGTCTACAGCACCAGACTGAACTGGAAAACCAGCTGGAGTACAATAAGAGGCGAGAAAGGGAACTGCACAGAAAGCATGTCATGGAACTTCGGCAACAGCCAAAAAACTTAAAGGTAAGAGGAAATTCAAGTGTTCCCTTATGTGTGCTCCAGGATACATTTAGACTGGATCAGTAGTCCCTGCATCTGGATGACTGTCAGATTTTCCTGGGCAACTCTTCAAAAATTACAAATTTCTGGGCCCTGCATCTATTGAATCAGAATCTCTGGAAGTGAAGCACAAGAGTGTATATAACAAACTCTTGAACAGATGCGACTCTGGAAACCATTGTACTGGATGATCTCCATTTTTCTTTGTATCCATCATACAGTTTCTCTGATGCCTTCATGACCTGCCCTCTTTAAAATAGTAATTTATGGACAAACAGCAGCCCATAGTTCTAATCTCAGGAAATAAGAAATTTACCTAACAGGTATAAGGCAGATAAATTTTATCTGTCATGCCATTTATTAGTAGTAACTACTTTGAGTGCTGCTATATTGAGAAAGACTAAAGCCACATCCAAGCTGAGTAGGAAAGAGTATGATTTATTAGTGACATCTGTGATGGACATGGGACTCAGGAGTGAATCTACACGTACCAGACATTTAGTATCCCTGCATTAGAGATTTGGAATTCCTTTGGCCTTTACTGCCTCAGATAATTTTAGCTGACTGCTAATTCACAAGCTCTATGGACTAAGCCATTGCTGTATTTCAAGGAGGTCATTGTTGTTATTTTTTTTTTTAATTTTATTTATTCATGAGAGACAGAGACACAGGCAGAGGGAGAAGCAGGCTCCATGCAGGGAGCCCGATGTGGGACTCGATCCCGGGTCTCCAGGATCATGCCCTGGGCTGGAGGCAGCACTAAACCACTGGGCCACCCAGGCTACCCCATCATTGTCGTTATTAACACAGATAGGAGGCCCACCTCAAATGCACTGGCCATGTTCCTGCCTAGCCAAATCCTAACCCATCTAATGAGTGTTCTGTGTCATCACAACTTCAAGCACTCATGAAATGTACATGCAACTCTGAGGCAACCTGATGGGTGCCTTCTGGACTTAAATAAAACAGCCAAAATGCATATTTGATGTTGCTACATGAAAGTATAACCTCTTCATGGGAAAGAAATCTAAAATCACATTTTCCCTTTCCATTTATGCTGAAATCCAGTGGAAATAGGTCATGATGTGAGGCATTATCCAGATGTATTTATTTATTTATTTATTTATTTATTTATTTATTTATTTATTTATTTTAGATGTTCTCCTTTATTGATTTGCCAAGGAAACGCAGAGCTGTGAGAGCCAGTTTATACATTGCCATCCCCTTTCTCACTTAGAAATGGGTAGGGGAAAAAAAAAAAAAAAAGAAATGGGTAGGGGAGGACATGACCAAAAAAAAAAAAAATGGGGGGAAAAAACAATAAACAATAGACGACACTGAAGATTTTGACTAGGAAGCCATTAAAATAATGAACAACCCTTAACAAACTAAGCTTCATATCATTCTACAATCTGTTAGGAGTTGTGATCCCCTTGTAATAATTCATTTTTTAAAATTCATTCATAAGTTCAAAATTACTTTTACTCATTTAACAGAAGGCCAAAAGTATTGATAAATAACGCTTGTCTGTGTCATATGTATTATTTTTTCATTATTACTGACTAGTAATGTAGTCCACTGCACCAAAAGACAACTGGTCCCGGCACTGTGTTGTACTATTAAAATGGAAGGGATTCTGTTTTTAGTAATGTGTCTTTATTTTCCTTTTGTCACTTCTACACAGGCCATGGAAATGCAAATTAAAAAACAGTTTCAGGACACTTGCAAAGTACAGACCAAACAGTATAAAGCACTCAAGAATCACCAGTTGGAAGTTACTCCAAAGAATGAGCACAAAACAATCTTAAAGACACTGAAAGATGAGCAGACAAGAAAACTTGCCATTTTGGCAGAGCAGTATGAACAGAGTATAAATGAAATGATGGCCTCTCAAGCGGTAAGTGGTTAGGTTCAGTGCCACAGCTTCAAGAGCTTTGGGAATCAAGAAAATTCAAGATCCAGCCTTTTGTTCCCAAGATGATTCTTGCACAAATTTAGGATACTGGTGTTTTTTCTGCCCAAAGAACTAAGGAAGTGACGACGCTGAATAAAGCCAAGCCAATGTGGATACTTGCTGGAGTATGTCTTATGAGATGGAACTCAAGGAGTAACATGCTCAATCAGACCCGTGGCACATAGGGACTTTGAGGGCAATATATGATAGATACCTCATATAATTTGTTTTCATTCATCAAAACTGGCGCAACTAACATTAGGCACAAATGAATAAGACACACAGACACATTCATTCAATAAACTTTTACTAAGCATCTGTGTTCAGCATTCTGCTGGGCTTAGAGAGAGAGTGATAAGCTAGAGAGACAACAATTGGTCCCTGTCTTCACACTTTTTGTTAGTCAAGCAAGGAGGTCATATAATTAAGCAATTTTTTAAAAAGCATAATAAATGCTTTGAAGTGGGAAGTGCAGGAAGCTATGGAGGATAAGTAAGAATAACTATCTGGTCTAGGAAAAGCTTCCCAGCAAGAGCCAAGAAGCTTGAAGGAATGTATTAAAGTAAGCAGGCCCTATGGGAAGGGTCCTACATGGGCAAAGGTCCAAACACTGCAAAGCGTGTATATGGGGCCTGAAAGAACTTTGGTGTGAGTCCAGAATTTAAGGAGGATTTATGGGAACCCAAAATGGAAAGGTTGTAAAGGTCTTGGTAACCCAGGGATGGGAGCTTTCCTGTGATTCAGTGCAGCTTTCACCAGGAGATGAGTCTTAAAGAGTAATAGTTTGTCAAACAGACAGAAGAGGAAAAAGTTATTCCCAGCAGAGTACCCAGTGAATCCAAAGATACGAGGCCTGAAAGAGGATAGTGCATTTGGGAACAATGAGTAGTTGATATGGCAGGAGTATAGAGAGAAGCAGGTGGATGGTTGGGGATCAGACCCTCAAAAAGTCAGGAGTTTGGACATCATTCTATAAGCAATGGGTAGCCTGCTGAAGCCTATTTTAGGAAGGAGAGTGATGAGATCAGATTTGTCATCTAGAAAAATACTGGCAGTAATGTGGCAACTGTAGGTAAAGAGACCTGTTAGGAGACTATTTTATAACCTAGGGGAAAAAGTAATGAAACCCTGAACTGAGAACATGCTCCTGGAGATGGTGAGGAGGGAGAATGATTTGAGAAATATTTAGGAGTTAGAATAGATGGAGCTCAGTGACCAATTTGGGAAGTAGGTTTGATGACAGTGGAATGGGTTATCATTTTACCAATACAAAAAAAAAAAAAAAAAAGAAGAAGTTTGGATGCCTGGAAGAAAATTGACTAAGTTGTGATATGTTACCTGAGCTATGTGGGTATCCAGGTAGAGAGGTACAGAAATGGAAATCTGTAGCTCAAAAGAGTGTTGGAACACAAGATGAATAGCTAGGCATCCATGTTAGATGAGGGAAGTTGTAGCTGTTGAGAATACTTGAGGCCTTCTAGGGACAGGAGATTTTATCAGGAAGAGGACAAGGGACAGAGCTGTAGACATCACCATTTGAGAGTGGAGGAGGAGCAGATCAAAGAAGATGAATAATCAGTGCAGGAGGGGAACTGGAGAGAGCACATCACAGATGCCAAAACAAAAGCTTCTAGCTGATCATTTCAGATGTGGCAGAGAGACCAATTGGATCTAGCAGTGGATTTGTCCAATGACTGTCACAGTCAATCAGTGGAGTAGTAGGAGCAAAATATATTGTGGTGCATACTACTATACGCTATAAAGTGAGGTAGAAACTGTATGCAAGATTACTTTTCCCAGCTGCTTATCAGTGAAGGGAAGGAGAAAGAACTAGCTAGAGGAGGAGACAGTTGAAGGAGGAATTCTGTTTTTTTGGAAGGGCTTAAAGGTCTTCTTTAAACGTGAGGTTGAGGGTATGAATCCATATACCATTCATTCATCCGTTCATCCAGTAAGTATTTCTTGAGCACTCTATTGTGCCCCAGGCACCTTGGGATACTGTGGGGAATGACAGTCATGTATCATGTCTTCATGGAATTTATGGAAAGGTGAGGAAATGCATTGAAAAAATCTACTCCATGTAATGGCAGAGCCAAGTGCAAGCTTGCCAACAGATTGTAACCAGGAGAGGAGGCTGGTCTGGAGAGTCGGGAAACGCCTAACACAATAAGTATTGAAGCTGAGGTGTAGAGAGCACATTCTAGGCAAAGGAACTGCATTGGTAAAGATGGGAAATAATGGCACTTTGACAAATTCAGAGTCCATTATATTTGGAATATAGAGAACAAGACAGAGACCAAATGAGAATAAGACTAGGGTAAATGGGCCAGATCATGGAGGGGCTTGTAAGCTTTCTTAAGGATTTTGCTCTCGATCCTAAAAGCAATGGGAGGCCATTGAAAAGCATTAAGGAAGGGGACCGACATCAGATTTGCATTTCTGAATGATCACTCTGGTGACAGGCAGAGAATGGCCTGGGAGATGGTCAGATGGATCTCAGGAGATCATATATAAAGTTGCTGCTTTTACCTGAGCAAAGCAAGTGGCTAGACCAGAAGGGGGGAGATCAGATGAAGGAGAAAGTGATGAAATTTGAGAGATAGGCAGGAGATAGAAGTGAAAACGTTTAGTTCCAGAGTAAAGTGGAGCATGAGGGACTAAGGACGACTCCCAGTCTTTAGTTTGAACAAAACTGTAGATGATGGTGCTACTTAGCTTTATGATAAAGAAGGAAATGGAGCAGCTTGGGGAAGAGGGAAGGGAATGATGATAACCTAATAGTCATGCTGAGCTTGAGGGGCCTGGGCACCTTCTAGGTGAAGGTGTCTCTAGCAGACTGGGGAAGCTAGCCTGGGCATCAGAAGAGAAGTCTGAAATAGAGGTGAAGAGGTGGGAATCATCCACATCTAGATGATAGATAAGATTCCTTAGGAAGAGAAGTTAGAAGAAGTGAGCCCATATTTAATGGCTGGAAAGGAGAGGAGGGAGGGAACAACCAAGAGAATATCTCAGAAGACTAGAGAAAAATTTCCAGAAGGGAAGGGGGAAATCCACAGTATTAAATGCTGCTGGGAGTTAGATAAGATAAAGACCTCTTGCCACCTAAGTAAAGGGTAGGATGGGAATGGGAGTGCAGGGAGAGCTTAAGAGTAAGGAGGGGGAAAGAGAGTTGGTTGAGACACCAAGGCTGATAGGATTTTTGTCTTGTTCATCTTTGTGTCATTAGCCTCTGCAAAAATTCCTGGTGCACAGCAAGTGTTCAATAAGTGCCTGTTATATAAGATGGACAGAATGGGATCAGGTATAGAGGTTCACTATTGACCTTGAATAAAAAGAGAGAAATTCCCATTCTCCTGAGGCAGAGAAGAGATAAAAGTAGGTATGATAAATGCTACTATCCTTAGTGACTCCTTAACCATGGGCCAGCCACCACTAGGGATATGTTTTAAGTGTTATTTCATTCTCGTGCAACCCCTTTGACCTTTGAAGTGTTTACTGTTTTAACTCTACCTGCAAGGTATGGTTCATTGAAGTAAAGCCACACAGCAAGATTTGGCAAACTTTCTGTAGAGGGACAGGTAGTAAATCTTAGGTTTGGTGGACCCCAGGGTCACTATCACCACTTACTCAACTCTGCTTTTGTTGTGCAAAAGCAGCCCCAGGTAGTACGTAAATGAATGAACACATCTGTATTCCAATAAAACCTTACTGACAAAAAATAGGCAGCAAACCAGATTCGGCCCTTGGGCCAGAACATGCCCACTCCTGGGTTAGGGGCTCACATAGTGGTAATTAGCTAAGTAGTGATGAAGCTGGGATTTGACCCCATTTCATGGGGGAGCCAGTAAGTCTGGTCATACTACATTATGTGGCTGCCATCATATCCTTTTATTCATGTTAATCCACTTAAGGAAACAGACATGCTATTTACCTGTATTTCTATAAAACATTTTAATGGGTTTGATATGTGCAGCTTTGGGGTGATGAATATCAGATAATGGAATATCCTCTCTGATTTCTAGACTGGCACTTCTACAGAGTCAGAGCTAGTACAAAATGACATAGTTATGGACCTTAGTAATAGAATGCCAGAAATAAGAGAATATAGAGATGTTTAAGAGAAGATAGAGATGGTCTAAGCTGCTGAGGAAGAGCCTCTCACCCATTTGACCAGGACTCATAACAGTTAACAAAGATGAGTAGAAAAGAATACACTATCATTCCCTTTGTTGGTAAGGAAACTCCCATGTCAAGAGGGAATTGGTAAATCTTATTGGGAGCCAGTAAACCCTTTGGCATTTATCTGTAAGGCTGTGGAGTGGCTGTTTTATCTTGTGTCTCCTCTCCCTTCATTTCTCATTGGGAAAATAAGAGGTATCCTCTTCAGTAGATTTTAGTGAAAGCTGGGTAAGATTACTAGAAAATACTTTGGAAATATGATTACATTATTTCATGTTCATATGATATATTTCTCCAAAAGTACTAAAGAATACACCATGCACATAACTTGCTAAAACTAGTGTAAAAAGATTTCCAAAAGTTTTTTAATCAATATATTGGGATATATTGTTAAATGTCACAAATTGTACAGATTAGGGGGGACGAGTATAAAATGGAGAATAAGTGTCTGTATGGAAACATGTGGATAAGCTCAGAGTTGACAGAACTGTCTAATTCAAGGATTTTTATCTCCTGGTTTCAGCTGAACTGAGGGCCTGATAAATTTAAACAAAACCAAGCCTGGGACAGGAGGATCATCAATCCCAAAACATAAGTCCCACTAATGGCCCCAAACCTCCAATTATGCTCATTGAAAGAATGGCTGGCTTTGCGCATTCCTCATACAGAATCAGTACTGTGGTGTGTAATACAAAGTTCAGGTGCTATTGGGAGCAAGAGGACTCTATCAGCCTACTTTATAATCTGGACTTTACTGCTTCAAACCAGAACATGCCCCATAAGATCATCCAAGCTATCTTCTGCAGAGAAGAGATTTTTGAACAGCTTGAGTTTTAGATTGGCTGGCCTGTAGGGTAATGTGTATAGCCAACAATAGGGACTGACATTACTTGATAGGAACTGTAGGATGTCCCCAAGTGTAAATGGAGATTGGGCTCATTTTTTTAGAGTTAAGGATACCTAAATGTATGATGGTTTAAGGGTTAAATATATATAAATATGGAAATGGATAGTCAAAGCAAAAATAATGATAACAGCTACTATTTACTGAACGCTTGGTATACATCTAGAACTATGCCTAGGAATTCATATGAATTTTTTTTGTTTAATCCTCATACCAGTCTTAGACAGTAGGAACTATTATAGTTACTGTTTGAGAGGAAAAATAGTGAGACTTGGAGGGGTAACTTCTCAAGGCGACATACCTGAGTGAATCGTGGAGCTAGATTTCAAGCTCAGGAGTCTGCCTCCAAAACCCACAGGCTTAATCACCAGAGCATGTAGCCATACTGACTCCTGCTAGTGTGGTTTTAAGAAAACCAGTTTTTCTTAAGAATGTTTTGTTTTCTTAAGAAAGAATCTTTAAAGAACGTATTCAAAGAACCTTGTAGCCCATGGGGCAGAATGTACTATTTTTTATTCCTCACTCTGAATGTACTTGGGGCATCTGTTTTTCTGAGGGGGCCTGTTTCAGTCCAAACAAGGAAACCTCTTCCAGCAGTCACCAGGTGCCATAAACTAGCAGTGAATTACAGTGTGTGTCTTTTGTGCCTGCAGTTACGGCTAGATGAGGCTCAAGAAGCAGAATGCCAGGCCTTGAGGCTACAGCTCCAGCAGGAAATGGAGCTGCTCAATGCCTACCAGAGCAAAATCAAGATGCAAACAGAGGCACAACATGAACGTGAGCTCCAGAAGCTAGAGCAGAGGGTGTCTCTACGCAGAGCACATCTTGAGCAGAAGGTATGAGAGTGTTACTCTGGGTCCCATACAGTTGGATGGAGGACGGACCGTGGGCTAGGGAACTGCCTTTTATGAAGCCCTGCCTGTGTACCTGAACTAGGAACTGTTCACTTCCTATCTGGTTTTATCCTCCTAGTACCCCCTGAGAGATAGGAATCATCTCCACTCAACAGGCAGGATTCTAAGGCTCCAAATGGTTAAGTTACTTGTATAAATCTGACCCCACAGCCTAAGCTCTTTCTATTACTCTGCTAGGAAGCCCTACACCTTCACAGCCAGAAGAATAGCATGATAAGACGTTTGTGAAAGGTGTTATGAGCTGATAGCATGACTGCTTAAACGGTATAAGGAAGCGAAATGCAGATTGGATTTTTATTTTCAGCTATTTCTAAACCAAAGAAATCACCAGCAGGGCTCCATAAAAAAAAAAAAAATTAAAATGAAGAGAGGCTGATATTGCCATGCATAATAAATGTTATCAGAATGGAAATATACATTGCTTTAAATATTGCTGAAGAATATGAAGTAGAAAAGATTTCATAAAGTATCTCAAAGCTGTTAAGCATTTATTTACTTAACCGGTTATTTGTACTTTCTTCTGGTACTTTCCTGAGACCAATGTAAGAGACTATTTTCACAGCTCCTGTTCTAGAACTAAATTGCTAATGACCCAGGGGGCATTTGGCTCTCTATGGGAAAGCAGCACAGTCTAATTGTGCTTGAGTATCTTTTAGCTTCTCCTGAGCCATCTCCTGCTGAGACAGGACACTGACCTAGATCAGCCCAACTGCTTGGTTTGCTAGAAGTGCTAGCCCCAGGTGGGCCCCAAACATTTTAATTCTTGTGAGCAAATTTTAAATATAACGGATTTATCCCAGGATTCTCCCAGCCTTCCCCAGTCTAGTTTACACTTAGTTCCTGTGTGCTTGTGTGTTATGTGTGTGCATGTATGTGAACATGTGTGTTTGTGGGTGCCTGCAGGGAGATCCTTTCCATTAAGAATTGCTCATTGTGCTTATTTCAGATTGAAGAAGAGCTGGCTGCCCTTCAGAAGGAACGCAGCGAGAGAATAAAGTACCTATTGGAAAGGCAAGAGCGAGAGATTGAAACTTTTGACATGGAGAGCCTCAGAATGGGATTTGGGAATTTGGTTACATTAGATTTTCCTAAGGAGGACTATAGATGAGATTAAATTTTTTTGCCATTTACAAAAAAAAAAAGAAAAAAAAAAAGAAAAAAAAAAGAAAACAGAAAAAAATTCAGACCCTGCAAAACCACATTCCCCATTTTAACGGGCGTTGCTCTCACTCTCTCTCTCTCTCTTACTCTTACTGACATCGTGTCGGACTAGTGCCTGTTTATTCTTACTCCATCAGGGGCCCCTTCCTCCCCCCGTGTCAACTTTCAGTGCTGGCCAAAACCTGGCCATCTCTTCTATTCATAGTACACGTCACAGTATTGATGTGATTCAAAATGTTTCAGTGAAAACTTTGGAGACAGTTTTAACAAAACAATAAACCAACAACAACAAAAAGTGGATGTATATTGCTTTAAGCAATCACTCATTACCACCAATCTGTGAAAGTAAAGCAAAAAAATAAATAAATAAATAAATAATAATAAATGCCAAGGGGGAGAGAGACACAATATCCGCAGCCTTACACCTTAACTAGCTGCTGCATTATTTTATTTTATTTTATTTTTTTGGTATTTATTCATCAGGAATAAAAAAAAAAAACAAAGTTTTATTAAAGATTGAAAATTTGATACATTTTACAGAAACTAATTGTGATGTACATATCAGTGGTGACATATTATTACTTTTTTGGGGATGGGGGGTGGGTGGGGTGAAGAGATCTTGTGATTTTTAAGAACCTGCTGGCAAGAGTTTAACTTGTCTTCAGCATATTCTGATTGTATCATAATCATTTTCTGCTGTTGCAGAGGATGTGAATACACTTAAGGAGCTCACAGAATCCCAGTAGCACAAATTGGGCTTTGGCAAATCGTGTATTTTGTGTATAGAAGGAATTTAAGGAGAGGTATTACTTATTTTCATATTGTATTTTAACTGTTTCTCTGATCAAATTTTTTTACTTCCTCCTATTCCTCCCGACCTCCCTCCTTTTCCAATTCAGTATTTGGAGTTCAACACTGTCTCTCAATCAGATCATCTTGATCTTTTTCTTTATGTCCCTTCCCCTCCCTGAGTCCCATATCTTGGTCATAAATATTGCATTATTCACACTTTCAAACTGTGTATTTTCTTACAATAAAAAATGATGAAAAAAAAAAGGCTTTACTTCTTTTGCATGCACTTTAAAAAAAAAAACAAAACATTTTTCAGGTTCCAAGGAAGAGCATGATAACTGTCAGAGCTTTTAATTATATTTGTAAATAAAATGTTCATTACATCGCCTTGCTGTGTTATTGTAGCAGGAAGTTTCCCTTCTAGGTTCAGCAATTCATGATTCAGAGGGAGACCTGCCCTCCAGAAACCATTTTCCACAGCCCTGGTTGTTCCAAGAAGAGCCATCTCTGTTCCAAGAGATTTTCAGGTAAAGCTATGTCTTCCAAGTTCTTCTACGGAGCTGAAGATAATGTTGCACTGTTTCAAGTGGTAAGTTGCACCTGTTTGCCCTTTAGAAAAAGGCACATGTGCATGCATGTGTGCCAGTCATATATAGGCACATGCACTGCTAAGAAGTTATACACTCTTACAGGAAAAGCAAGCTATTAGAGATTATGACCAAATATTTGAAATAGTCCCACTATAATAGATCCTCTCATATTCTGCTTCTCTTAGAATAATTTTATGTGCATAACAATGAGGTAGTAATATATATAACTTCTAAGATATGTTTTTAGGGTCAAGACCATTTCAGTAAGATCTCCTATTTTTAGGGTTCTAAGTCCTGGACAATGAAAATTTATGTTTAGCATGATGACCTGAAAATCATTCTTTTATCCTACAGGCTGTTCAGTCATCCTAGATAATATGACCAGCCGTGTTCACTGTGATAGACTAAAGCAGAAAGATATACTCAAAAGATTATACAATAATTATCAACAGAATAATTATCGAGTATCCAAAATAAGTTTCCTAAGCAGCTTAGTTCATTGACATTTCTGTATTAGATCCATCCAAAAATAACACTGGAAAAGGCTAGAATACTCATAATTGTCCATGAAAAACATAACCTGTATTGCATGCTTATGCTTACTATTTGATGGGATACAACATTAAGCATTTTACAGATGAGGAAATAAACTCAGAGCAGGGTAAGTGGTAGAAGTGGAGTCTGAATCAAGACCTATCTTGGGCAGCCCAGGTGGCTCAGCGGTTTAGCACCGCCTTTGGCCCAGGGTGTGATCCTGGAGACCCAGGATCAAGTCCCACGTCGGGCTCCCTGCATGGAGCCTGCTTCTCCCTCTGCCTTTGTCTCTGCCTCTGTGTGTGTGTGTGTCTGTCTGTCTGTCTGTCTGTCTCAGACTAAATCATTAATAAGGCAGAAAAACTTCCTATAGTTTGTTTCATTTCTCACTAGCAAAAAACATCTAGCTAGCTTGTGAAAAAGCTTTATTTCTGTGAAATTATAGTGCTAATCTCTAGAAAAAGTTCCCCTCCACAAGTTTGTCAGTGATGTGCCGCAAGGTAAAGTTACTGGAAAGAAGGAATGTAAGTCCCTGCTCCTAACACCTGAGTCTTCCAACTCCTAGTACCTGCCTAGGACCAGAATGGCAGCAAAAGAACAGGTACAAAAGAGATACTAAGGGCGGAAGCAGAGAGCCTGCGTCCTGTATTCTCCAGTATATACTAATCTCCCCTGAGTTTAAAAAGGAAAGAATTATTATAGGTTTGTCATATGTATTGGTAAGGGCTGCTTATATTTTATTTGTAACTATTTATTCAGTGAGTACCAAGATACATCAGTATATCTTAAAGAGGTAAAGATCCTTGCCCTATGACAAAACATAAGAGACACCTAACTCTGGGAAATAAACAAGGGGTAGTGGAAGGGGAGGTGGGCGGGGGTTGGGGTGACTGGGTGATGGTCACTGAGGGTGGGGGCACTTGGCGGGATGAGCACTGGGTGTTATGCTGTATGTTGGCAAATTGAACTCCAATAAAAAAAAATTTTTTTTTAAAAATCCTTGCCCTACCGGGGCTTACATTAGGAGTAGGAGGAAAATGATGACACAATAATTAAAAAAAATAAATGATCTTACGTGGTCATACATGCTATAAATAAAAAGGCAGAAGAGATATCCAAAGTGTCAAGATCAGCTCATTCATTCAAAAAATGTTTATTGAGCATCTATTGTGTGCCGGGGCAGGGGGGAGATACAGCCGTAAATAGGTTGGATGGGGGTCACTACTCTGCTGGAGCTCATGGTTTAAATCTCCACAGAAATAAGGCACTAAGTTAATCAACAGTGGACAAGCCATGACAATGCAAGTTGGGTACTACCAGGAGTTAAAAGGAACTGAAGCAATTACAATCATAGGAAATATCAGCAAACCAGTGATATCTAATTGAGTGTAAAAAAAAAAAATTTCTTGAATTTACCACCATCTGAAATTATTATGTATCTATTGAAAAAGCATATTTTGGGGCATCTGGAAACATGCCCATGTATGAACTCCATATACCCCTCTGATTTTAATTTAGTAATCTACTTTGCCATAGAAATGGTATAAAAGATATATTTTTATTCTAGTTTGGCATAGCAGTGTGTTTTTCCCTCTGATTACAACTAAAAACTAGACCAAATGCAACTATCTGAGGACACTGAAAAAAATAAAAGCAGGTGAATTATGGAAAAGCCACCTACACAGAGGAATGAGGTAAAAAAAAATCATCCTCAGATGAAAAATTAAAAGAAGTTACTGTCAGCAGAAGTATTCTACAAGAAATGCCAAAGGGAGTTCTTCATACTGAAGGGAAATGATACCAGAATGAAACCTGGATCTCTGGGAATGAAAGAACAACAAACGGTAAATACCTAGATAAATATAAAAGTTTTTCCCCCCTCCTATAATCCTTAAAATATATAAAAATATATAGTCTTTTCATTGAAAGCAAAAATTATTGTCTGGGAGGGTTTTGATGTATCTAAATGCAATCCATAATAACTATAACAATGGCTGGGGGTTAAAGGATGCATATGGTTTCCATGCTTCTACATTTTACACGAAGAATTTACCATTCTAATTCTCAGCAGACTATGAAAAATTAGTTATGTATATTGTAACTCCCAGAGTTAACTACAAAAACAAAAAGAAAACCCAAAGAGGTATAATAGCCAAAAGGCCAATAGATAAATTAAAATATTCAATAATCCAAAAGAAGGTAGGACAAGGGAAAACAGCCATAAAAAGAGGAGCAAAAAGAACACCTAAGATGGTAGACTTAAATTTAAATAACTTATATTAAATATGGTTTCCAGTGTATGTTCTCATTCATTTGGGGAATATGAATAATAGTGAAAGGGAATATAAAGGAAGGGAAAAGAAATGTTGGGAAATATCAGGAAGGGAGACAGAACATAAAGACTCCTAACTCGGGGAAATGAACTGGGGGTGGTGGAAGGGGAGGAGGGCGGGTGTTGGAGGGGAATGGGTGACGGGCACTGAGGTGGACACTTGACGGGATGAGCACTGGGTGTTTTTCTGTATGTTGGTAAATTGAACACCAATAAAAGTTAATTAAAAAAAATAAAAAATAAAAAATAAAAAATAAATAAAAAAAATATATGGTTTCCAAACAGTCCAGCTAAAACTGACAGAGTGAATTAAAAAAAAGACTGTTTGCTGATTATAAGAGACAAACTAAATATAAAGACACAAATATAAAGACACAAATTGAAAGTAAATGAATGGGGAGGGGAGTACCATGCAAATAGGCATAAGGCGACTATCAACTAAAATAGACTTCAAGACTAAGAGCATTATCAAAGATAGACATCCATAATGAGCAAAGGAGTACCAAGAAGATATAATTTTAAATGTTGAAAAAAATCAATTATAGGGGCGTCTGGATGCTCAGTTAAGCAGCCAACTCTTGGTTTCAGCTCAAGTCACGATCAGGCCATGAGATTGAGCCTCGCATGGGGCTCTGTGCTCAGCATGGGGTCTGCTTGAGACTCTTGCTCTTTCCCTCTCTGCCATCCCACCACCACCCTGCTCTAAAATAAATACAATCTTAAAAAAATAAATAAAGATACAGATTCCTGAGTAGAGGGGACACCAGACTAAGATCAGCTTTCTGATATTTATGGTCATCAGAATTAGAGAGTTGATAAATGGGCTTTAAAGAGCTCTGTAAAACTGTTGTATGTGAATTTTTGTAGAAGTATACATTTGGGAAGAGGAGAATGAACCTTTAGGATATGGCATATGAATATAAAGAAGTCCATACTCCCTAACTGAAGAACCTCTTTACAATGATTCATTCAACTGATGGTCATTAGATTTCTTATGTCCAATGCTGGAAATACTAAGCAGGACATTAGTTATCCTTGCCTTCAAGAAGGCTCCAGGCTAATGGAGGAGATGAACATTAAACAAAAAATGACACGTTTACTATTTTAAAATTTTAACAGTAAAATGTTACAATGCAGTGGTACAGGAGAATCCAGCCTAGTCAGGATTTCCTGAAGGTCAGTTAAGGGATACTTAAAGGATAATTGGGATAATGTCAAAGAAAGTGGAAGAGGAAGATTCCAGGCAATGTTTGTAAGGGACCAGTCTGGCTTGCCAAGGAACTGAGAGGCAGCTGGCAAGTTTGGAGCTTAGTGAGAAGACAACCACAGGAAGCTAGAGGTAAATGGTGGGGGGTGGGGGCCACATCATATAGACTCTCATAGGCCATTTAAGGATCTGGTCTACATCACAGATCAACTCAAACAGCTGCCAGGTTTTAAGTGGATGCTGAGGCTCTTTGACATAGCGCCAATTTAAGAATAGAAGTCCTTTGCTCCCTGACCCAGGAGAGGATATAGGCCATGGGCTGCCATGCCTAAGTATTAGATAGATACCAACCCTGTGTTCCCAAGATCTGATCTCATCTGTTGATCAGGTTTAATTTAGGGTTTCCAGAGTAATGACCACATCTGACACATTTGGCCATGAAATCAGAATGAGCACCAGTTCCCGAGATTCCAGGGTTGTTAGAATACTGGCCTCTGGCAGGGCTGCTCCAGCTGTGATAATGCAGAGTAAAGACTCCCATATCTCTTCATTCTAAACCCTTCTATATAGAGACACATTTCTGGCAAACATTCTAAACAAGAAAGCGCCTTGAAGAAAGCTGGTCATTTGTGAACTTTGTTCCTACGTGTGAATCAGGTCAACCTCATTTCCACATATTCACTTCATCTCCACAAAAGACCATTTTGTTCTCCAACAACCCTGGAGGTAAATATGGAGACTGATGATCCCCTGCCTTTGCCTGCCCTGCCACCACTCCTTTTCCACAGGAGGCTGAGCCTCAAAGGGAACTTGTGGGTTTGTAGTTATGAGCTGGGCTCTGAGACCAGAGCTAGGTTCAGAATCCAGATCACCCACTTCCCAACTAGGTGCCCTTGGGCAAGTTCACTTCACCTTCCAAGTTTAAAAGGGGAGACAGGCTATCCCCTTGCTTCTATGCCTCCTAATATATCTTTTCCTATGTATTCTTTTCATGTGAACGTCTTCCGCATACACTTCACCTTTTTTAGTTGGGTTGTTTGCCTTTTTCTCAATCATTTTTGAGTCTATACCTATTTTAGATAAGAAAACTAACATACCACCATAATTCCTAATTGATTTTTCAGTCTCTGTGACTGACACTGGGTGTTATATGTTGGTAAATTGAATTTAAATATTTATTTTTTAAAGATTTATTTATTTATTTATTCATGAGAGACACAGAGAGAGGCAGACACAGGCAGAGGAAGAAGCAGGCTCCATGCCAGGAACCTGACGCAGGACTCGATCTCGGGTCTCCAGGATCACACCCTGGGCCGAAGGCAGGCACTAAACTGCTGGGCCACCCAGGGATTCCGAATTTAAATATTTAAAAAAATAAAGTCAACAGGGCAAGGGGCACCTGGCTGGCTCAGTAGGTAGAACATATGACTTGATCTCAGGGTTGTGAGTTCAAGCCCCACATTGGGTGTGGAGCCCACTTAAAATATAAAGTCAGTGGGGTAGTTATTTTCTTTACATAATTTGTCTTGCAAATTATTTAAAAATTGAATTTTAAAACCCTAAAGTTAGAAAATATTATTCTCTATCTTCCCCCTATAAAGATTACACAAAGCAACATTTTGGAGAAGGAACTGCAGCAAAAGGTTGGGAGAAAAACCCAGCCTCGTTTAATTAGCACAGGCCCATCCATGATTCCTTCTCTGACACAAACCAGGTCAGTGATATGAACTTTCAGTTTTTTTTTTTTATTTTTTTAATTTATGATTGTCACACAGAGAGAGAGAGAGAGGCAGAGACACAGGCAGAGGGAGAAGCAGGCTCCATGCACCGGGAGCCCGACGTGGGATTCGATTCCGGGTCTCCAGGATCGCGCCCTGGGCCAAAGGCAGGCACTAAACTGCTGAGCCACCCAGGGATCCCAGTGATACGAACTTTCAAATACTTTCAAATACTTTCCTTTCTTTTTGGTACATCAAAAGGTATGAAAGTACAGTGGACCCTTGAACAACAGGGGTTCCCACTGCGAGGGTCCACTTTTATGTGGAGTTTCTCCAGTATAAGACTGTAAATGTGTTTTCTCTCTTCCTTATAATTTTCTTAGTGACATTTTCTTTCCTCTAGATTACTTCATTATAAGAATACAGTATATGATACACATAATATGCAAAATGTGTTAATCAACTATATATGTTATCAGTAAGGCTTCCGGTCAACACTAGACTATTAGCAGTTAAATTTGAGGGGAATGAAAAATTACACAGATTTTCAACTGCACAGGCAGTGGGTGCCTATAACCCCCATGCTGTTTAAGGATCAGCTGTAATCTCCCCCCACCCACCCTTTCACCTTTTGGGTGTAGATTCTATATGGATAACAAGTCAGAACAGTGAGAGGTGTGGCCTATTTCTAAGTCACTATTCCTGTGAGCAACACCACCAAGGGGAAAGGCTTCCCACTGGTTTCACTCTCTGGTAGAAAGGACCACTTGAGAAAAGCAAAGGTACTTTTTGAGCAAGAGGAGTTGGCCTAAAGCTTTGTGATTTTTTTTTTTAAACCCTCAAGCTAGAATGGTTGCTCCTGCTGTAGTTTGATGGCGTGTGTACAAACATGGATCCTCTGTTTTGGTCCCTGAGTGAAGTCCCAGTCATCACTAATGGTCGAAAGGGACCACTCACCCTTAGAGGTTGTCTCCTGACTTCCCACATTTATGAGGCCCCCATAGCCAAAAAGGGCAAAATACCTGGAGACTGGGTTTATCCACACAATGTTTTTATTTTTATTCACTATAAGCAAACAGCAGAATTTACACAACATTCCGCAACTCCAGATCAGCTTTTCTATAGACGAAGAGTGACTGGTTCAACAGGCAGAGGCTAAAGGATTTTGACAACCCCCTCAACCAGCCCTGCAGCTCATCCAGATGGCTGAGCCTCAACTGCCAAGCAACTCTCCCTGTTGCTTTTTTCCAGTACTACCCTTGAGAGAAACCAGAGCAGGACACTGACCCCTAGAGTAAACAGTCTGAGATGTACCACGCTGGGGGTTAGTGGACACACCAGCCTCTGGCTGTCATGGTGAGAGACACGGCCATGAAAACATGACCCAGAAGTGCCATCGGGCACAATTCCGGACTCAGGCTGACAAAGGCAGAGGCAATGAATCTTTTTTTTTTAAACCTCCCTTAAAGATTCTTTGATGCTTGGCCCCATTAACTATAAACCTGGTCTTTCACCTCAATTTTCCTTTCTTTAAATTCTGGGTTGCTCTTCTTATATTAACAATTTGATAACCCCAACATAGTACCAAAATATCCCCCAAAATGGAGTTCAGTTTTGATCAAAACATAAACCCGAGGTGTGACTCTCTAGAATTATAAAGGATAGGCAGGAGGAAAAGTCACTCTAAACCACTATCTGATTGCTCAGGCCTCACCTGTG
The DNA here is from genome assembly GCF_048418805.1 of Vulpes vulpes. NCBI lineage: Eukaryota > Metazoa > Chordata > Mammalia > Carnivora > Canidae > Vulpes > Vulpes vulpes. Next base: position 14,666,979 of record NC_132789.1, on the reverse strand, counting down.
AGAACGGGGATGGGGAAAGTGGAGAAATCTACATGCATCACTGAACTTGAGAACACTGCTTGAGACTTCTGGGACAGCTACTGTCTCCCAGCACTGCCCTACTTCCCAGACAGCTGCTCACAGAGTTTGGGCACATAGTCATCCCATTCTGCCTGGTAACATGTGCCAGCCACCGGGGGCCCAAGCTCGTATTTTTTGCGAAAAGATGCCACTTTGAATTTGCCACGGTGGTCTCCAGATCGGTTGCTGAGAATGGGCTCATCACACTTCAGTGGCCCACTCTGCTCGTATACCAGCCAGATGTATCGATGAAGGCCTGGAGGGGGAGGCAGGAAGATGTATGCATGGTAACACATCAGGGATGGAGACGTCCCCCATTTTCACAGAACATGCCAATGTGGAGGGCCCCAGCCACTCCATCTACAAGAGGAACACTAAGCACCCACAGAGGTAGGAATCAGATCATTCAGCTGCTGGCAATCACCCAATAGCTTCCCACTGCAATGGGTGTCAGGTCCACACCCCAGCCTTACAACCTCTGAGGCTGCTGCCCACCCCTCCTACCTAGCCTTCAACGCTTACTCACCCTGCTACAGGCTCCCAGCCCATCTCCACTGGGACCCAAGTGCTAGCCACTACCCCCATGTGAACACCCCTTTCACTTCTGTGATGGTAACACTTCTCTAAAAGTCTGACTTTTTCTCACTAGAAAGAGAACTCTAGCATAAAGCAATGGTGTTTGTCTTGTTGACCGTTCTCACCCCAGAACCTACCCTAGTGCCTGGTAAGACTCACTTTAACCAACTAAGTAGCAAAGATGCTGAGAAACATCTTGTTTTCAAAGATGCTTACATGGGTCACCATCTATCAGTCAATAATCACAGACTAAAACTATGCTTTGGGCATTTTATTCTCTGTAAATTATTCTAAAAGGATATTTTTTAAAAAGCAAGAGGGAAGGGAAAAAAGTCGTCAAGGCTTTTTTGTTAATGAGAACAAAGCTCCTACTTGAGAGAATTGCTTTATTCTCATGTGTGCACTTCCCATAATTAAACTGCCTAATTGTATAACTGCCCTTGAGAACTTAATAGATTCCTGGGAAAGATGTACCTTTACCTTCCTCTTAGGAACACAAGAGAGGGCCTGAAGCCATCAGAAGCTTTGAGGTCTACAGATAAAGAATGAGTCTAGGGCCAACTGTTCCTGTCAGGGACCTTCTTATACCTCCTCAGACTAGACAACATGTCTCCCCATCGCCACTACTTCCTTGTTCCAGCAAATGAAAGCATCCTGTAACGCACAGTAAAGCATTAACAGCGCATCTTCCACTATCATTAGCTTATCCGACTTGGAGAGTTTCAATGCAATATTCTCTTTGTATATAGAATTGTGATATATAACACAACACAATACCATGTGTGTATCTTTAGTACTTCTTAAAGCCTTCCAAATCTTTTCAAGATGATACCACGCTAGATTTTTGACACAAAGGAACTGCGAAGAGATAAAGAAGCCAATATCTTATAGTTAAGAAACTATGATCATTTCTGAGATCTTTTGTGGGAAGTGGAAACTCAAAGATCCCACAGGTCAAAGGCTGAATACAGAACTTAGATGGGTTAATTGCATTCAATCCATGTGCAGCAGCACATCCTACCCCCCACCCCCCAGCTCCCACCTCTCTGAAAGTTGTTCCAAGCTTTCTGCAACACTGCTTCCTTAGAATCCTCTCTCAGACTTTCCTGCATATAGAGGCCTAGTGGCTGAGAGGTAGTACTAATGGACAATCCACCTGACCACAACCCAAGATTCTAGCCACCCGATGCTACTGTAGGTGTCAATATCTCTGGCAGGCCACTGCCCGGAAGGTGAACTACACTGTCTGAAAGCTCCACTAGGCTAAGGGATCGGGAGAACCAGACTAAACTTTGCAGCCCTTTGGGCCAGTCCTAATGTGTACACACTGCCACTCCCACCTCCCCCACAAAGCAACCTTTACTGACCTGTGCCCTTGGGAGGCCCAGAGCCGACATAATCAGAAAGGACTGTGCCACTGCTAATGTCGTTGCCTTTCATGTTGACCACCAGAAAATGGTGCCATTCCCTAGGACGAGGAACACAAGACAGCACCACAGGAAGTAAGTACACACTCAATGCACAGCCAGCAAACATGCAATGAAACACATGTTCTGGACTAGGCTGCAGTGATGAACGAGACTGAGAGTCCTGCTCTCGTGGGCACAAACCTCACTTGGTCTGTAGAGGAGAGGGCCCCGTACCTCCCTCCCTCCTTCTCTCCCTCCAAGATGCTCTAAGCAGTATCAAGCAAATTTTTTTCCACAGGGCCAGACAGTAAACGTTTTAGTCTTTGCCATGCACACTGAAATTTGAATTTCATGTAATTTTCACATGTTAACAAAGTATTATTCTTTCAATTTCAATCACTTAAAAATGTAAAAACCATTCTTAGCCCATGAGGCTATACAAAAAAACAGGTGTCGGGCCGATGTAGCTCTCCACTATAGTTTCCAGACTCCTGCTCTAGGGACTGAAGGAGGAGGAAATGGCTTAAGCGTGGGTGCGACCATCCCAAACGGGGTCTACTTCTGCTGGCACAGCATGTCCAGCAAGGGGTTTACGCACTGCCAGGAAGCACCAGATCATACTTGGATGGCCTGGTGCTTCCCAATCTTTCCTCAACTTGCCTGTATTTGGGGTCCTTCCTGCTGGGAGCGTCTGGATCTGTCAGGACCAAGGTGTAGAGTTTACCTGGATCAAGACCATCCCATGCAATACTGGTGGGCCGGTTCTTAACCTGTAGGAAGGAACCACTTTGGAGTTAAAAAGAAAAATGCTGAAGAAGCCAACGCTATTTGATTTCAGGTTCTTCAGAGGTAAAACAGATTATTAATAAACGCTAAAGTATTGACTCTGCTAAAAACCAGGAGCTTAAGTTCAATATACATTAATTTATTTTAGTCCCAACAACACTATAGGGCTGGCATGTTATTAACAGAAAGGATCTCAACCCTGGTGGTGATGGAGTCTTCCAAACTACAACCTCATGGTATGGAATGACCGGGTTTCTAGATCTGGTGACCAGCAGCTGAGCTAGGGCCTGCTAAAGTGAAATCTGAATTAACTGGACACTTAAAAGTGCACAGAAAATGAGAGAGTCGAGGTGGCCAGACTGGACAGTGCGTCTGGGAAAATGGCAGGCTGCAGAGGGGCACTTTATATTTAAACATCTAAAGCAAGAAGCTGTGTAAATATCCAAAGCAATAAACTGTCAGCGCAGCTGATTCACATCATTGCCCCGGAGTTTCACGGCCAACAACTGGCAAGTACTGGACGCTTTAGTTTTCCTACTTGCGGTCGCCAGAACCTGACCTGGTCGCGCGCCAAACGGCAGAACAAGGCCGTTGCCCTAGAGCCTTCCAGCTGCAGAAGGCTCGCTTAGCTTTGGGTGGCTTCGTGCCCTAGCCCGCTAAGACAAAAGAATCGCTGAGCGATGCTGGTCACCGGTTACATAATGCGTCACATGCCTTCGGATGGGGCTTTTGCTCCCCAAACTGAGGCCTAAAATCCTGAGACCCGAGGGGAGGTCTGGAGCCCAAGGGGTGGCCACGACCCAGCACTTCTCGGGCACCGCCGCCTCCTCGGCCCCGCGCCAGGCCCCCTGCCCGCGGCCCCGAGCTGTTTCTGGGCCTACGCCCCAGCCTACGCCTTGAAGTGCCCGGGAAGTAGATCACTGTCTCCTGCAGGCCGAGCCCGCCCGCCACGTGCGGGTACGTGCGGGTGCCCGCAGGTGCCCGCAGGTGCCCGCAGGTGCCCGCAGGTGTCCTTAGGCCTGCGGGGTGGGAACCGCGACGCCCTTCCCTCGCAGGAGCCGGCGCGCGCAGGCCGGACCCTCCTCCCCATCTCCGCCGGCCCCCCGCCCCGCCGGCTCCACGCCTCGAGCAGCTGCACCCCCTGCGCCCTTGGGTACCTGGGTGGGCGTCAGCACTTTGCCCAGCTCGTCGACCTCCGTCCCGGTGTATTTGACATGCAGCGCATGCTGCGGCCGCTCCTCCACTTCCTGCAGGCTCAAAGGCCCGGACCACTTGCCGAGGTCCACCGGCATCACGGAGCCGAGCTGAGCAGACAAGAGGGAAGAGTTTCTGCAGACGGGACACAGGCACGCAGCACCGACTCCCAGCAGTCAGCAAACTGGCCAGAGAAGGCGCGGGCCCAGCGCTGGGGAAGCGCAGGCGCGGGGCCCCAGTCCCGCCCACCCGCTGTTGCAATCGCAGGTGAGGCCCGACCCACTCTGCTCTCTAATTGGTTAAAGCGGGTAGCGCGAGGCGTCTCGCGCTCCCGGTGAAAGCGTAGGTTTTGCCTCTCTAGTCGCAGCGAGAGTAATTTGCTCCCCGCCGCCGCTGGGGTCCATGGGAACTGTGGCTCGGTTTGCAAGGCCCCTTGTTTCAAGAAATGCAACAAAAATTGCTTTGAATTTTGTTTTGTTTTGTTTGTTTTACCACTTTGCATGATTCTTTGTCTATTTTTTAAGTGCAGAGAAAGCCTTGCTTTTTTCCCCACTTCTCACAGCCAGCTTGTTTGCTCTCGCCTCTCTGTACTTTTGCGCATGCTCACTGTTTTGGTAACTGCTGCATGAGAGGGCCTGTGATCGAACTTTTGAGCATTCTTCTCAACGCACAAATATATTTACACATATATTTGATCTCCTTGCCCCTGCTTGGTGCAAACAAGATTCCTGGGAAGTGAGTTGTTTTTTTTTTTTAATTAAATTTTGAACCATTAAATTTTTGAACTCCTGTTTTGCTGACAAGGGGCTCTACCTCTGCCAAAACTGCTCTCCCCGTGGCCAACAAATGCTTTCTTTTTACTAAATATAATGGTACTATTTAATAGTCCTTATCCTGTTGATGTTAGGACAGCTATTGACAGTGATAACCTCTCCTGCCTAGGGAATTAAAAAATTCTCTTGTTTTCTTAGTGGTTATATACAAGTTCATTGTAGAAAATTCAGAGGAAAAAACCTAAAAGTAAAAATTTTTATTCCACTATTTGGATATAAACATCAGTAACAATAATTTCATTCCATTTATTCACCAAAAAATTGCATTAAACTCCGTTATAGAGAACCCTGGGTGGCTCAGTTGGCTAAGCCTCATACTCGGTTTCTGCTGAGGTCATGATCTAAAGATCATAGGATCCTGTGGCTGGTGCTGGATGTGGATCCTGCTTAAGATTCTATCTCTCTCCCTGTAAGCCTCCTTCTAAAAAATAAATAAATTCTACCATTATAGACTATATAAAAAAATAGATCATTATTTTAATGACTTCTAAATGCACCACAATTTATTCAACAATTCTCTTTATGTTGGACATTTATGCTTTTTGTTGATTTTTCCTTTTTATAAATATCAAGGAAATGAACATCGTTATACACATATATTAAAAACACTTGGTAGATAGTTTCAGGAAAATCTTATTAGGGATAATCTAGGCCAGAGAGTACTCCAATCACGACCACTGCCATTTATTGCCCATCACCACTGCCATGTGGGGGCCCTGGCCCAAGGAAAGCCTTGAAACTCCACATCTCATTTCATCCTCACACCAACCCAATGTGGGAGGCACTGCTTTTACCTCATTCCATAGATTAATAAACTGAGTCTTGGAAAGGTGTCAGTGACAAAACCAGATGAAACTCTGCCCGGCTGGCTGCAAAGGCCAGACACAAAGCCCTTAGGCACATTCCACCTGGGAGTGTGGAGGAAATCACAGAGGGGGCAGTCATGAGCTGGCCTCCAGAAAGCTTCCTCTAGGAAAGGTGTCACCATGAAGACCCCACATGGCAACCATGAGAATGTGCCTCTTACTTGCACAGCCATTTCCCCTAATAAGTTCTTTGCACAGCTTCTTAGATGACCAAGAATGATGCTCCCAAGTTTAATAGTATGAAAACAAGCTGAAGTGGAGGCAAGCTTGGGGCGTTGGACCTTGGAACAGTGCGTGGACAGGTTTTGTTAGAATAGGGCACTTAGGTAGGGGCAGATGGGTGGCATAGCAATAAGGCTGAATAAGGCTAAAGAGAAAGGAAAAGGAATATCCTTTTATTTTTTTAATCTATAAAAAGTTTAAATTTTTTCTCAATACGCAGATAATCAGTTACATAGCATAATTTAAGGGCATGGGTATGGGAAACAGAACACATTCATATTCTAAATCTCTCACCCATTACCTATGAAATCTTCCATGTGAGAGGCAGAAGAATGACTTCCCAAAGATGTCCATATCCTAACCCCAGAGTCTGTGAATATTGCATAACAAAGAGAAATTATGGTTGCAGATGGAATTAAGGTTGCTAATCAGATGCCCTTAAAGTTGGGAGATTATTCTGGATTATCTGGGTGCCCAAGGTAATTTAAAAGTCCTCAATGGGAGGAGGAAGGCAAGATTGTCCAAACCAGAGTGATTCCGTGTGAGAAAGACTACCAGCCATTGTAGCTTTGAAGAGGGAGGAAGGGGCCATGAGTCAAGGAGTGCAGGTGGCCTCTAGATGCTAGAGAAGACAAGTAAACAGATTCTCCCCTAGACCCTCCAGAATGAATGTAGCTGTACTGACATGTTGATTTTAGCTCAGTGAGACTTCAGACTTCTACTGTCCAGAGCTGTAAAATAACAAATCTGTGTTGTCAGGGAACCTGGGTGGCTCAATGGGTTAAGCATCTACTCAGGTTGTGATCCTGGAGTCCTGAGATCAAGCCCTTAATCAGCTCCTTGCTTAGTGGGGAGTCTGCTTCTCCCTCTCCCTCTGCCCCTTCCCCAGCTCATGTGCATGCACACACTCTACCTTTCTCAAATGAATAAATAAAATCTTTAAAAAAATAATAAAATAAAAAATACATCTGTGTTATCATAAGCCACTGAGCTTGTGATCATTTATTACAGCAGCCACAGGAAACTCATATAGCATATGACTTCTCCTCACTAAGCCTCAGTTTCTCCCTTTCTAAAATGGGTTTCCCAACATCCCTGAAATGATCATTGTGAGGATTGAATGAAACTCATACGGGGACGCCTGGGTGGCTCAGCGGTTGAGCATCTGCCTTCAGCCCATGGTGTGATCCTGGAGTCCCAGGATCGAGTCCCACATCAAGCTCCCTACATGGAGTCTGCTTCTCTCTCTGCCTATGTCTCTGCCTCTCTCTCTCTCTCTATGTCTCTCATGAATAAATAAATAAAATCATTAAAAAAAAAAACATATGATGTGCTTCACACGCAGCCTGGCACATCCAAGTAGGAAACTATTACTTTATTACATATTCATTATATAAAACTCATAAATAAGCAAACATAACATTAAGCCCATTAGTAATCTTACCACCCAAGGCAATGAACATCTTGCTGCATTTACTTCCAGACTTCTTTCCTCTTTTCTTCTTTCTTTCTCTTTCTTTCTTTCTTTCTTTCCTTCTTTCTTTCTTTCTTTCTTTCTTTCTTTCTTTCTTTCTTCCTTCCTTCCTTCCTTCCTTCCTTCCTTCCTTCCCTTCCTTCCTTCCTTCCTTCCTTCCTTCCTTCCTTCCTTTCTTCCTTCCTTCCTTCCGAGAGCAAGGGAGACAATCTCAAATTGAAATTGACAATCTCAAATGCCCAGTGCAGAGCCCAATGCAGGCCTCAACCTCACAACCCAGAGATCACCACCCAAACCAAAATCAAGAGTCAGATGCCAAACCAACTGAGCCACCCAGGCACCCTCTTCCAGACTTCTTTTTTTTTTTTTGTATATAAATAAGAATATGCATATATGAAAGTATGATTTTAATATAACATACATACTATTGAGTAATTTGCCTCTGTTCACTTTTTCCAATCATGTCTATAAATAAATACAGCAACATTTTTAAAAGATTATATTTATTTATTTTAAAGACAGAGAGAGCATGAGCAAGGAAAGGAGCAGAGGGAGAAAGAGAGAATCTCTAACAGACTCTGATCTGAGTGCTGAGGGCAGAGTCCAACAGGGGGCTCTATCCCACAACCCTGAGATCATGACCTGAGCTGAAACTAAGAGACTCTTAACTGATTGAGCCACCCAAGTGCCCCAATACAGAAACATTTTAAGAGCTGAACTGGATTCTATTGTGTGGATTGTCCCTTGTTTATAAATGCAAACCCCCCTTTGGGAACATGTAAGGCATTCTCACTATTATGCTCTAGAAACATCTGTGCAATGCTTATCCTTTTGTGTGTACCAGAGCACTTATTTAGTTGGTTTGCTTTCTCTTGAGGATAAAATCCTAAAAGTGGGTCAAAGAGACTGTGTTCCAACCTGGTTAGGGCGTCTGTGATTGGTTGATTTTTAAGTTGAAAGGGAAATTAGTGATCAACCAGGTCTACTCTGTTATTTATTTCAAATACTTCAAGCTCCACAAAGTTTTATTTTCATGTTTTTGACTATATATATCTATATAGATATATAGAGAGAGTATATTATCCACATAAGAATACATACATAATTCTGTATTATCTCCCATTTAATATTTTAAATGTGTTCTTTCTTTCTCCCTTTCTTTCTCTCTCTCTTTCGAGAGAGAGAGAGAGAGAGAGAGAGAGTGACCATGAGCAAGGGTAGAGGCAGAGGGAGAAGCAGGTTCCCACTGAGCAGGGAGCCCAACATGGGACTTGAGCCCAGGATCCCAGGATCAGGATCCAAGCCGAAAGCAGATACTTAACAGACTGAGCCACCCAGGTGCCCCCACTTAACATTTCATTTTGAACATTTTCTGATGTCAAATACATTTCAGATAAAGATTCTTTTTTAAAAGTCTGTCTAATATGATGGTGTTGTGAATTATCTAATTATGCATTTGTTACTAGATATTGAGGCTGTTTCTCATTTCCCCCCTCATTTGATGGCTGAGGAAAGAGAAGTGCAAGAAATTCAGAAATTTCAGGGACTTGCCAAAAAGGCTGACATCCGGCTGAGAGGAGAACCATCTGGTCTATGCTGAGTGCTCTGCAGAGTCCAGAGCAGGTCTGGACAGAGAGGCAGGGCACCCGAGAGAGAGAGCTTCTGCCAGCCAGAGTGGGAGAGCCGAATGCTCCTGCAAATGCCTAAGGAAAGCCTCATTTTCACCCAGAAACCGAGCAGTGCCCTAGAAATCCAGGTTAAAAATCCAACCCTGGGGGAGTTAGGAGGCTCCTAGCATATAGCAAATGCCCTAAATTACTGACTACTCAGAGCACTGTTCTCGTATTAAAAGAGGTGAGGAAAGCAAATTCTTAAAAAGAAAGCAGAGAAAAAGAAATGTTATATTTATTGACACATACTCGCTATATACTTGCCTTTCCTGGATTGTAATTCGTCTGTGTGTGTGTCTCCTGTAGGTGTTGCCCTTGGGTCGACTCAAATGAATGAGTCTGAAAAACCGCAGCTTGTTTTTGTTTGTTGAGTGAGGAGAGGAAATTCACTGATGTGGTTATTTGGTGGAATGGCTTCATTCCAGTTTTGCTCCTTGTGCTTCTACTAGAGAAAGTGTTTCACCAGAGAGGTCTAGACTAAAATAAAGCTCTGTCCTGTGGCTACAGTTTAGAAATTGTTGCTGAGACCATACTTGATTTGGAAGTGTGACTCCAGGGGATCCAGAAGCTGGCTGTTGGCCATGGAATCTGGACCAAGATACTATTCTGGAAGTTGACCAGGATCTTGTTCTCCAGGATTCCCCTTGTTAGGTTTTTTTTCTATTGAGATTTTTGCTTTTCTGCTATGGGAATTTCAAAGCATTTTTTTTTTTTAAGATTTTATTTATTTATTCATGAGAGACACAGAGAGAGGCAGAGACACAGGCAGAGGGAGAAGCAGGCTCCATGCAGGGATCCTGACGCAGGAGTCCATTCCGGACACCAGGATCACAACCTGAGCCAAAGGCAGATGCTCAACCACTGAGCCACCCAGGTGCCCCAGCACTTTATTTTATATTTAAAGATTATATTTTTAAGTAATCTCTACAACCAGTGTGAGACTCGAACTTAACAACCCCAAGATCAAGAGTCTTGTGCTCTACTGACTGAGCCAACCAGCCTCCCCTCTACATATTTTACAACACCCTTGACATTCTCACTGCCATCTTCTGCATAAATTATCTGTAGAAAAAATAGAAAATTAATTTTTAAAATGAGCAGATTCTCTTTCCTCAAAAAATTTAAGATAGAATCACCATGGTAAACAAATAAAAAAAATTAAAAAATAAAAAAAAATAAAAATAAAAAAAAAAGAATCACCATGGTCCAGCAATCCCACTTTTGAGTATATATCCAAAAGAATTGAAAGTAGAATCTCAAAGAGATATTTGCACATCATATTCAAAGCAGTTTTATTCACAATAGCAAAGAGGCGGGGACACGCCATGTGAACTAATGGAGGAATGGATAAACAAAATGTGGTCTATCCAGACACAGAATATTATTTAACCTTTTATAAGAAGGAAAACCCAGGGGTGCCTGTGTAGTACAGTCAATGAACCCTCTAACTCTTGGTTTTGGCTCAGGTCTTGGGATCTTGGGGTCATGAGATTGAGCCCCATGTCAGGCTCTGCACTCAGCCAGGAGTCTCCTTGTGTTTCTCTCTCCCTCTCCCTCTGCTCCTCCCTTCTATGTTCTCTCTCTCTCTCTCTCTCTCACAAGTAAATAAATAAATCTTAAAAAAAAAAAAAAAAAGGAAACCCTGTCACACACCACAACATGGATGAACCTTGAGGATATTAAGCTAAATGAAATAAGTCAGTCACAGGGATCCCTGGGTGGCGGTTTGGCGCCTGCCTTTGGCCCAGGGCGCAATCCTGGAGACCCGGGATCGAATCCCACGTTGGGCTCCCGGTGCATGGAGCCTGCTTCTCCCTCTGCCTTTGTCTCTGCCTCTCTCTCTCTCTCTCTATCTGTGACTATCATAAATAAATAAAAATTAAAAAAAAAAAAAGAAATCAGTCACAAAAGGACAAATACTGTATATGAAACATACATGAAATATTTAAAGTAGTCAAATTCCTAGAGACAGAAAGTAGAATGGTTCTGCCCATGGGTGGAGGAAGGGGTAGGAGATGGAATGAGGGGTTGTTTAATGAGTATAGTTTCAGTTTTGCCAGATGAAAAAGTTCTGGAGATGGATGGTGGCTATGCTTACACAACAATGCAAATGTATTTAATTTGCACACCACAGAGCTGTGCTTAAAAATGATTAAGATGGTAGGGGCACCTGGGTGGCTCAGTGGGTTAAGCGGCTGACTCTTGATTTCAGTTCAGGTCATGATCTCAGGGTCATGAGATTGAGCCCTGCCTCGGGCTCTGCACTGAACAAGGCGCCTACTTAGGGATTCTCTCTCTCCCTCTCCCTCTCCCTCTGCCCCCACCCCACACTCGTACTCTCTCTCTCTCTCTCTGTCTCTCTCTCTCTCCAAAAAAAAAAAAAAAAATAGTAATGGTTTAGATGGTAAAATTTGTGTTACCTATATTTTACCACAATTAAACAAAAAATAAAATAAGAAGCAAGCTAATCTGGTGTACACACACATGGAATATTACTCAGCCCATAAAAAGGAATGAAGCACCCATACTTACTACAATGTGGATGAGTCCTGAAAGCATAATGCTAAGTCAAAAAAGAATGTATATATGACTCCATATATATGAAATATCCAGCATAGGTAAGTAAGTCCATGGACACAGAATGCAGAATGGTGGTCACCAGGAGTACAAGGAGCAAGGACTGAGGAGCAACTGTCTAATGGGCGTAGGGCTCTATTTTGAGGGGATGAAAATGTTCTGGAACTAGATAGAGGTGGTAGTTGCATACCATTGTGAATATACTGAATGCCACGGCTTTGTTCACTTTATTTTTTTTTTAATTTTTTTTTTATTATTTATTCATGATAGTCAGAGAGAGAGAGAGAGGGAGAGAGGCAGAGGGAGAAGCAGGCTCCATGCATCGGGAGCCCGACGTGGGACTCGATCCCGGGTCTCTAGGATCACGCCCTAGGCCAAAGGCAGGCGCCAAACCGCTGCGCCACCCAGGGATCCCCGCTTTGTTCACTTTAAAATGATTAGGTTTATGTTATGGGAATCTTACTTCAAATTAAAAAAAAAAAAAAGCAAATTCTAGAAGTCCCCTGCAAATGTGTTGGTAGGCTCAGAAGTTGTTTGCAGGATTATTCCACAAATAGTACATGCTTTTAGAGACTGGCAAACAGAAACGGACAGATTAACAAGTGTAGACACTAGTGGTGTTTTGCCAGCATTCATTTCTCTTTCAAGTAAGAGCACCCCACTTTTCCTTTGGGGAAATCACTCTTCTGTCACTCTCAGGACATATGGTTTAGGTGGGCCTCCAAGGATGGTCATGTGACAAGAGACTGGCCAGCCAGAAAGCATTGCATCTCTCTGGCTGAGCCATTGGTTCAAGGATGGATAGGTGACCAAACCAGACCACTGAGACTCTGCTTGGGGACGTTGGGTAGGACCACTGGGAAGAGGTCCTTCTAGCCAGTGCTGCAACGGAGCAAGGATGTCATCCTGGAGCTATAGGTGATCATCTTGTCACCAAGACAAAAGAGGCTGCTTGAGAACAAGTCAATACAGAGGGAAGGTAGCACCAAGAGAGTCTTCATGCCATGATGACACTGACACTGACCTCCGGATGGAGCCAAGCATGAAGCAAGAACTACCCTTGGACTTTGCAGATACATTAGCCAGCATATTCCATATTGGACCTGTGCCTGTTTAAATTGGATGTCGTTCACTTGCGACAGAAAGAGTCCTTAGTTAATGCAGATGATCCCCTCATTAAAAAGGAGCTAGAAATAGAAACCAGTTCTCACAAATTGTGCAAAAATTTGGTAAAGCTTCATTCATTCAGGCTTTAGCTATCACATTAGTGTTATTCAAACTGGAATCTTTACCACCTTCATGAAAATGGCTTGCTTCATGTCTTTTTGCCTGCCATGCCCAGGGCAACTAGGAAGCCCTCATGAGTCCACCCCCAACCCACCTGACCACCAATCCACAAACATGTCAAACCGCCTATAAAACAGACACCAGCTAGAGCTCAAGAGAATGACCCAGCCCAATCAGATTTGACCTCTGGAATCTGCGCTGGTGTATAAGGAGAGACAGGCAGGTATGAAGCGCAGGAGCTAATCCAGAATGGAGAAGATGCTCAGAGGGTGCAGAGGGGCCACTGAGAGTCTTGCATAAGCTGGAAACCAGAGGCAAAAGGGAGTTTGGGTAGAAGTATATATAGGATATGCCCAACAGCCATGCGAAAACAACAGATTCCCAGAGAGAAGTAAGCACTTGGAGAGAGATCTCTGACCTTTTCCACAACAGGGCTCCAGGTGGGTGCCAGACCACCAGTATCCTTTCAGCAAATACTTTGTCCTTGATGTGACCTCAGCACCTCTCTATCTCTGGAAACCCAAAGATTCTGGCCAACTGATTTTTATGTTAATCAGGATTCTTTCAGTTTCAAGTGACTAAACCCCAATGCAAATCAGAATCTTAAAAAAAAAAAAAAGGAATTAGTTTAGGTCCTGGAACACCAATAGGTGGTTGGCTTCAGAAGTATCTGGGTCTGGGGGCTTCAGTGGTACCATAAGTATGGGTCTCTGTTCTATTTCTCAGCCTTGCTGGCCTCTGACCTGGTTTCTTTTTTTAAAATAAATTTATTTTTTTATTGGTGTTCAATTTACCAACATACAGAATAACACCCAGTGCTCATCCCATCAAGTGCCCCCCTCAGTGCCCATCACACATTCACCCCCACCCCCCGCCCTCCTCCCCTTCCACCACCCCTAGTTCGTTTCCCAGAGTTAGGAGTCTTTATGTTCTGTCTCCCTTTCTGATATTTCCCACACATTTCTTCTCCCTTCCCTTATATTCCCTTTCACTATTATTTATATTCCCCAAATGAATGAGAACATAAAATGTTTGTCTGACCTGGTTTCAATCTCTCCTCTCCCTTTATGTTGCCAGAAAGCCACTGGGGTAGCAGTTTCTAAGAAGGCCCTGGTGATCCCCACCTCCTGGTATTCATGGCCTTGTATAATCCCTTCCCCTGGAGGAATCCAGTTTTAGCCAATAGCATACCACAGTGCTAAAGGAATGTCACTTCTGTGATTAAGTTACGTGAAATTGTGCCTTACGGCTTGCTAGCACACACTCTCTACAGCCTTCTCGATTTGCAGGCTTTCATGAAATGAGCTGCCATGTGGAAAGGCATATGGCAAGGAATTGGCCTCTGGCCAAGAGCCAGTGAGGATCTGAGGGCCACTGTCCAATAACCCACAAGGAACCGAATCCTACCAACAACAACCAAGAGAGGTTGGAAGCCATTGATTCCCCAGTCAGGGCTTCTGATGATGAGGTGTCAGGCTTCTGGTTTAAAACCTACGTGTGACTCCCCAGGCCAGCCCGTAGGCGATGAATGATAAAGGTGTTAAGACCTGGTGGGCCTCAGAGGGGAAAGCTGGCCTCCCCACACTGGCCTGGTGCACAGCAGGCAGGGGACAGTTTCTGAAGGGAGATGCATCAAGGACTCACACCCCTCTGACCAGTCATGCTCTTGTGTGTGTTTGTATTCTGAGCCCTGGCACTTTTACGCCTAGGTCTCTTTATCTGAAGTCTTGGCCAGAGGTCCTTTTCAGATGCCTGTGCCAAGGCCACCTTCTGGAGAAAGGATAGGACCTTGAAGACACTTCCTCCACTCTGACTCAGCACCAGTGATTTTCCACTCCAAGCCCTGCTCCCTCATCTTCTGCACCCCAGCCCACAAACTCTAGGATCCAAAAAACTACCAGAGTCTTTTTTAGGGGTTCTTTCAACAGCGAGGTGATCCCCACGTCTGTGCTAATTGCCCTGTGCCATTTTATGGGGGGGAGGGGGAATATAACAGGGAGATGAGGTGCTTTCACCGGGTTCTTAACTGACTGAGCCACCTGGGCACCCCAGCCCCCAGACTATTTAATTTGGTATAAATTTAAATTTAAAAAGCACATTTCTTTTTAAGTCAACTTAAATTTCTCTCTCTCTTCTAAGTGAATATATTGGCATTCACATAAATTATATATGTAGATAATGTACCTCCATTGCACAGTAAAAAATATCCAAAATAGGGGCACCTGGCTGGCACAGTCATTAGAGTGTGGGACTCTTGATCTCAGGGTTGTAAGTTCGAGCTCCACATTGGGTGTAGGGATGACATACAAATATAAAAAAAATCTTTAAAAAAATATCCAAAGTAGTCTACAGATGGGAAAGGGTGAGCATATGGAACATCTCTTTATACACAGGTAAAGAAAGGTCTCCTCTCTCTAATTTGAAAACTCCGATATCTCAGATATTAAAAATCCCATTTAGAATCAGATCAGCCTCGTGGCTACACTGGCTAATAATGCAGGCCTCCGCCTGCTTCAAATAGATAGAAATACTAAAAAAAAATAAATTAATTAATTAAATTTAAAAACTATAAAATAAACTAACTGGTTAAAAAAAACACATAACATAAAATTTACCATCTTAACTCTGTACAGTTTAGTGTATAGTTCAGTAGTGTGAAGTGTTTTCACATTGGGGGCACCTGGCTGGCTCACTTGGAAGAGTGCACAGTTCTTTATCCTGGGATTGTGAGTTCAAGCCCCATGTTGGGTGTAGAGATTGCTTTAAAAAAGAAATGTATATCCACATTGTTCAACCAATTTCTAGAACTTTTTCATCTTGCAAAACTAAAACTCCATACCCATTAACCACTAACTCCCCCATTTCCCTCTCCCTCCAGCCCCTGGTAACCACCATTCTGCATTCTGTTTATATGAATCTGATTGCTTTAGATACCCCATATTAGTGGAATCATACAATATTTGTCTTTTTGCAACTGGCATATTTTACTTAGCATAATGTCCTCAAGGTTCACCTATATTGTAGCCTGTGATAGAATTTCCTTCCTTTCTAACGCTGAATGATATTCCACTGTCTGTATATACTGCATTTGTTTACCATTCATCTGTCAGCGGACATTTGGAGTGCTTCCACCTCTTGATTACTGTGAATAAAGTTTCTATGAATGTGGGTGTGCAAATATCTTTTTGAGATGCTGCTTTCAATTCTTTTGGATATATACCCAAAAGTAGGGTTCCTAGTTCATGTGGTAGTTGGACTATTTGTAATTTCTTGAGGAACTACCATACTGTTTTTCATAGCAATTGCATCCTTTTACAGGTCCCAAGAACAGTGCATGAGTGTTCCAATTTCTCCACATCATCTCTAATACTTTATATTAGTATAAAGTTGGAATAGCCTCCTAATGAGCTAAGTGATATCTAATTGTGGTTTCTTTAAAAAGATTGTATTTTACTTGAGAGAGAGAGAGAGAGAGAGCACAGCCAAGGTGAGAGAGAAAGGAAGAAGCAGACTCCCTGCTGAGCAGGGAACCCCATGCTGGGCTGAATCCAGGTCCTCCAGGATCACACCTGAGTCAAAGCAGATGCCTAACCAACTGAGCCACCAGGGTGCCCATCATTATGATTTTGAGTTACATTGCTCTAATGATTTGTGATGGTAAGATTGTTTTGATGTACACAACAATGTGAATATGTCTAACGCTACTGAAGTGTACACTTAAAAATAGTTACGATAGTAAATTTTATGTTTTGTTTTTTACTACAATTTAAAAACATTAAAAAAAGACTATTTATTTTTAAAAAGGGAGAGAGAGCATATGTGAGTAGGGATGGGGGAGAGGGTGAGGGAAAGATTCTCAGGCAGACTCACACTGACCGTGGAGCCTATGTGGGGCTGGATTCCAGGTCCCTGAGATCATGATCTGAGCCAAAATCAAGAGTTCGATGCTTAATGGACACTGAGCTCCCCAGTTGCCTTTAAAAAACATCTTTAGGGGTGTGATCCTGGGGTCCTGGGATCCAGTCGCACATCACGGTCCCCACAGGGAGCTTGCTTCTTTCTCCCTTTGCCTATGTCTCTGCCTCTCTCTCTGTTTCTCTCATGAATAGGTAAATAAAATCTTTTTTAAAAATTTAAAAACACTTTTTTTTTTAAGATTATTTATTCGTGAGAGACACACAGAGAGAGGCAGAGACACAGGCAGAGAGAAGCAGGCTCCATGCAGGGAGCCCAATGTGGGACTTGATCCCAGGACCCTGTGATCGTGCCCTGGGCCGAAGGCAAGGTGCTCAGCAGCTGACCCACCCAGGCATCCCTAAAAAACTTTTTTTTTTTTTTTAATTTTTATTTATTTATGATAGGCACACAGTGAGAGAGAGAGAGAGAGGCAGAGACACAGGCAGAGGGAGAAGCAGGCTCCATGCACCGGGAGCCTGATGTGGGATTCGATCCCGGGTCTCCAGGATCGCGCCCTGGGCCAAAGGCAGGCGCCAAACCGCTGCGCCACCCAGGGATCCCCCCTAAAAAACTTTTAAATGAACAACAAAAAAGGAATGAAGTGGATGAATCTTGAAAAAGTTAACTGAAAGAAGCCAGACACAAAAGGACAATGTTGTATGATTCCATTTATAGGAAACAGCCAGAAGAGGCAAATCCATTGAGACAGAGGCTAAATTAGTGGCTGCCAGGGGTTGGGCTGTGTGAAGGGAGGACTGCCAATGGCCATGGGGTTCTTTTTGAGGTGATAAAAATGATCTGGAAGTAGTGGTGGTTGCACAACCTTGTGAATACACAAAAACGCACTGTATTGTATACTTGATGCAAAATGGTTTTTAAAAAAGCAAGTGTCAGGTTGCTTGGATGGCTCAGTGGGTTAAGCAGTTCATGATCCTAGGGTCCTGGGATCGAGTTCCGAGTCAGGCTCCCTGCTCATTGGGGAGCCTACTTTTGCTTCTGCCCCTCCCCAGATAGTGCATGCTCTCTCAAATAAATAAATAAAATCTTAAAAAAAAAATCTTAAAAATATATAGTGTATGATCTTATCTAGATTTTTTAAAAAGCTGTATCTTTATATGTTATCTATAATGCATATATATGTAAATACGTAACTGGAAGGGTAAACAACAAATGGCTAACTGTGGTTTCCCTTTAAAGAAGAATACAGAATTTAAAATTTGTTACAGAGACTTTCACTTCTCACAATTGGACTCAATTGTTTTAAATTATATTTTTGCTTCTGACTTGCTAGCACAAAGGGATTTAAAAGCTAGGAAACTAAAGTAAGCCAAATAATTAGTATGACGACATTGATTATTTGAGATACAAAATGTAGAGAAATAATAATTTTTATAATTATAAAAGACTGTAAGTTATGAGCCATAATATAATTTTATAATACAATTATTGCATTATATTTTATTGGTATGTTTTCATATGATTAAAATACAATAAATTAAAATAAAATAATATGTACACATTCTTCGTGTCCCAGATGGCATGATGATATTTATGCAGCTCTCATCTTTGCCAGGTTCCATGGTAACAGGTAAGGGCAATAGTTATCATTCTCATTTTAAAAATTTTTTCTAAGATTTTATTTATTTATTCATAAGAGACACAGAGAGAGGGAGAGTTAGAGACATAGGCAGAGGGAAAAGCAGGCTACCTGCAGGGAGCTGGACTCGGAACTTGATCCCGGGACTCTCGGATCATGACCTGAGCCAAAGGCAGATGCTCAACCCCTGAGCCACCCAGGTGCCCCTCATTCCCATTTTATAAAGGAGGAAACTGAGGCTCAGATAGATCTTGTAGCTTAGAAGCAATGGGCTAGACATAAATTCAAGTGTGTTTAATACCAGAATCCAGAGCCTTATCCTGTAGTCGGTTAGAAAAGACTGAAATGCAGGCTGGAAAAGAGTGCATAAGAAAATGAAGAGGTTACTAAGGAGGTAGATGTTGAGGACATGAGCAATGAACCCATGACCTGCTATATACTTAGATGAGGATGCCCAGGAAGGATGGCCCCCCAAACACAGGCTGTACCCTGAAGCAGAGAAGATAAGCAACTAAAAGGAGGGATGCAATTGGGTAAGCCTCCAACTCTTGGGTCTCAGCTCAGGTCCTAATCTCATGGGTTGTGGGACCAAGTTTTGCATCGGGTTCTGTGCTCAGAGCAGGGTCAATTTGAGATTCTTTTCTCTCTTTCTTGGCCCTCCTGCTTGTGCTCTCTCTGTCTCTCTAAAATAAAAACATCTTTAAAAAAAAAAAAAAGCAACTGAAGGGAGATCAGAGATCAGATGTCTCCATCTGATCAGAAAGAGAAAGCAAACTGATGGTCAAGAAGATAGTTTCTGGCAAACAAGAATCATCTCTAAGATTGTAGAGTTTTGTGAGCAAGGGTGCCAAAGTAAATCCTCTCCCAAGGACTACATTCAGGTCCACTTTGGCTAGAGCAACATTCTTACTGGTTTACTTGCCATTTACTGAACATCTGTTATGTGCCGAGTCTTGTGCTAGACCCTGGGGACCCATAAAGAGACGAGACACTATCCATACCTTCAAGGAGGTTCCAGCCTAGAGCAGGAAAGACAGACATGGAAAGCAGTGATTACAACTCAGAATGGCAAGGCTTATGATACAAATTTCTGCAGGGCGCTAGCAGAATGCAGAGGAAGGGCACGTGCACCTCCTATATGCACCATAGAAGACTTCCTGGAAGAGATGACCACTTGAGCTTGAAGAGTTCCAGATGAAGAAGGGCACCCTTGTAGTAGAAAGAGCAAGAACATGGTTGGGGAACAGGGGCATGTAGTGAAAACATGGCTTGATTGAAACAGCTGTTGTCTGATGTGACTGGAGCTTTGGGAATAGGGATGAGTTCCTTGAGACAGAGGCCACACCGTGTCTGTTCCCTGGTATCTAGCACTGTGCCTTGTCAGAACTCCAGTAAAGACAGGGAACAGAGGGGAGGGGCTGGCCTCTAGGCCTGCAGTGTGTGAGTGTCTGAAGGCTGTGCATCTTTATTTTTACTTTATTTTATTTATTTATTCATGAGAGACACACAGAGAGAGGCAGAGACATAAGCAGAGGGAGAAGCAGGCTCCCTGTGGGGAGCCCCATGTGAGACTCAATCCTGGGACTCTGGGATAGATCATGCCCTGAGCCAAAGGCAAATGCTCAACCACTGAGCCACCTAGGTGTCCCGGGTGTGCATCTTTAAAAGAATTAACAAATCTGCTATAAGGTGAAATTTCACACTCCTTGGGGTTTTGCCTTCTAGGGGTCTCATAGTTGTAAAAATACAATTTCACTGCTATTTTACCTTTGGAATGGTCAGAAATACATGCTGAAAAGAAAAAGGAGATCTAGGGATATTGAACCTCAGGGCAACTTACTTTTCCAGAGTCTAATCTTCCATTTCCCTTCTGTTCCCACACATGCTCTCTATCCTACGAAAGCACCCAGCTGGCACTCAGCCTCTCCAGCACCCAGCTAGGAGCTGGGACTGCCAAGCCACAAAACCTCTGTCACAGAGTCCCTAAAGGAACAGGAACTTTTCTTCTTCAGTGCCTATGTATTCTTATTTTCCATAGTGTTCTTTAAAAAAAAAAAAAAAAAGATTTTATTTCTTTATTTGAGAGGGAGAGAGAATGAGCACAGAGAGGGATAAAGGGAGAGGGAGAAGCAGACTCCCTGCTGAGCAGGGAGCCTTTTGTGGGCTCAATCCCAGGACCCTGATATCAGGACCTGAGCCAAAGGTAGACTCTTAACCAACTGAGCCACCCAGGAACCCCTTTCAGATTGTTCTAATAAGCTTAGTTATGTAGGTTCCAAGGAAGAGTGTACATAAGTAGCAGTTAAAGTAGCAAATTAAAGTAGCATATTGACAGTAGCAAGAACTACAGCTATATTATAACAATATAACTATATTAATAGTTACCAATTAATTGGATATCTACTACCTGTTGGGCATTTTACTGGCACATGCCTCTTGAAATCCACTCAAAAACCCCCAGAAACTGAGGCTCAGAAAGAAGATAACATTCCTAAGGACACATAGACACATAAGTAAACCTGACGCACAGGAGGACCAACACCTGTGTTCAGTGCCTCACCCAAGAGTGGAATTAACAGAGAAACAGCAGTCTAGGACCATTTTGTGTGGGCGATAAATCCCCCTAGTTTTGTACAGATAGCACAGCACAGGAGTTAATGTTCACAATGTCCACACACACAAAAGCTCATTGCTTGAATTGTCATGAGAAAATACTGCATTGTGTCCATTGTGTTCTGTTCAGAGTAAGGGAATTATGTGATACATTTCAGAAATATGTGAACAAAGATAAGTGGGTGAGTCCTGGCTTTGTCCATGAGCTGTGACCTTGAGCAAACTCCTTAGCAACTCTGCGCCTCCTCTCCTCCTCTACATGGTGAGGGTTACTGTTTGAACCAATAATCTCTGAAATTCTTTGAGTTCCATGCAGCTTGGACCAACTCTTAGAAGACCTTGGCCTTGGGGAACCAAGTCCTTTCAGGGCTGAGAGCTCCACCTGCTGATTCAAGCTTGTATGTGAGCTTTTTACCTACCTCTTGGGCCCTGCCAAAAGTTTAGACCTACAGACTTAACCCGGTCTGTTATTTTCCTAACTCCTTTAAGTTACTTTTATTTTTTTAATTGCTTTTAAAATGCTGGTAATAGGTGCACCTAAGTGGCCCAGTCGGTTAAGCATCAGCCTTTGGCTCATGATCATGATCCCAGGGTCCCTGCTCAGTGGAGAGTCTCCCTCTCCCTCTCCCTCTCCCTCCCCCCACCCTGCCCATGCATGCTCTTGCTCTTTCTAACTCTCAAATAAATAAATCTTTTAAAAAATGTTGGGAATAGGTGCATCTTCCTAGAGAGAGGGTACAAAGTTTTCATCAGCAGGTTTCTTTTTTCTTTTTCTTTTTCTTTTTCTTTTCTTTTCTTTTCTTTCTTTTTTTTTTTTTTTTAAGTTTTGTTTTTAAATCATCTCTACTCCCAACATGGAGCTTGAACTCACAACCCTGAAATCAAGAATCGCAGGCTCCACAAACTGAGCCAGCCAGGTGCCCCTCATCACAAGGTTCTGAATCCTTGAAGTGTCCCCCTAACCCAAGTGTTTACTCCTCTGAGTAAATGTGAGGCCTAGAGCAGGAGTGATTCATTTTATAAACATGGGCCTGAGGCTATGACTTCATTAGGAAAGTTCTTCTACCTCTCCAAGCCTCAGCTTCCTTATGAGTAAAATGTAGGTAAAAAAATAGTACCTACTTAAAAAGTTTGCTCAGAGGATGGGAGGAGACATTCCATGGAGAGTGGGCCTGGCAAGAGCAAGTAGTGTACGTTCTGAGGGAATTTTCTGGAGCTCTTACAGGAAGTTAGCCATCCAAAGAGACAGGAGGCAAGTGGTTGCCATGTCTCTACCAGTTTAGCAAGACTAAGTTCTCCTGGACAAGGAATGCAAAAATCTTAAAGTTGACTTAAGTTTGGCTTTGAGAGATAGGATGGAACTTTTGCAGGTTTGGAAGAAAGAACTAAAGCAAGTGATGATCAGATGCTGGAACCCTAAAAAGTTGAGAATTCTTGGCTGTGTATCTCCAAAGGAGTAGGGAAAAAGGAAAAATAATGGCATAGAATGCTACTTGATTGAATCCCTGTTCAGGTGCTTTGGAATATACAGAGCTCAAGCCAGGTAAAGAGAGGCAGGCTTTTGTAAATGCCAGCCTGCTCGTGGTAGAGCAGCAAGGGTAGCAAGAATGCTTTCTTTCCAGAAGACACACATAGAGTGATGGGTAAGTAAGGCAGAGAAAAAACTAGCAAAAAGGTGCCCTGAGTTCTCTGGGTCACATAGTGGCTTGAATGTTTATTGACTATCACCTGACGAATGGATAAATAAACATGTGGTATTTCGGTACTACGGAATGTAATTTGGCGACAACCAGGAATGAAGTGCTGATAGATGCCACAACATTGGTGACCCTTGAGAACATTATGCTGAGTGACAGCAGCCAGATACAACACACACTGTTTGATTCTGTTTCTGTGAAATGTCCAGAATAGGCAAATCCACAGAGATGGGAAGTAGATTCATGGTTGCCAGGGGCTGGGAGTGGGGAGCATGGGAGGTGATCGCTAAAGGGTGAGGTGTTTCTTTTGGGGTGGCAAAAGTAAGAAATTGTTTGTGGTCACGACTGGACTGCTCTGACAACTAGAAGCCACTGAACCATACACCTTGTTTGTTTGTTTGTTTGTTTGTTTATTTATTTATTTATTTATTTTTAAAGATTTATTTATTTATTTATTTATTTTGGAGAGAGAGAATATGCAGAGGGGAGAGGGAGAGAGAGAGTATCCCCAGCAGATTCCCTGATGAGTGGGGAACCCGACGGGAGGCTTGACCCCACAACCCTGAGATCATGACCAGAGTGGAAATCAAGAGTGGGAAGCCCAGGGCAGCCCAGGTGGCTCAGCGGTTTAGCGCTGCCTTCAGCTCAGGGTGTGATCCTGGGGCCCTGGGATCGAGTCCCACAGGGAGCCTGCTTCTCCCTCTGCCTGTGTCTCTGCTTCTCTCTCTGTGTCTCTCATGAGTAAATAAAATCTTTTTTTTAAAAAAAAAGAGTAGGAAGCCCAACCAACTGAGCCACCCAGGTACCCCTGAACCAAACACTTTAATTGAGTGAATTCAGGGATGCCTGAGTGTCTCAGTTAAGTGTCCAACCCTTGATCTCTGCTCAGGTCTTGATCTTAGGATCCTGAGATCAAACCCCACGAAGAGCCTACTTGAAAAAAATAAATCAATAGATGAATGAATTCATAGTATATAAAGCTGTTGGGGAAAAAAACCTTCGTTGAACTTTACACATCTGGGTAATCATAATAGCCAAATCTTCTATCATTACATAAACTTTGAAAATACAACTGTCGATGGCTGTATAATATTCCAACAGGTACATGTTAGGTAACCAGGAAAAACTGTAGTTTCCAGAAGTTGGCAAGACTGGGTGTTACTGGGAAGAGGACTGGGACCAGGGGGAGGTGGGCAGAAGACTTACCTTTCAGATATAATTGCTTGGATTTTTTTCGGTATGACTCACTTTCTTTTTTTTTTTTAATTATTTATTTATTTATTCATGAAAGACACAGAATGAGAGAGAGAAAGAGAGAGAGAGAGAGGCAGAGACACAGGCAGAGGGAGAAGCAGACTCCATGCAGGGAGCCTGATGTGGGACTCGATCCCAGGACTCCAGGATCCACGCCCTGGGCTGAAGGCAGACTGTAAACCCCTGAGCCACCCAGGCGTCCCTGATTCACTTTCAATTCACAAATACAGAGTAAAGTATCTCTGTTCTCTGTCCCACGTATGTATTATTTTTTTCTCATTGTTCTCCCACTTCCCCATTTTCTTCTGCATTTAAAAAAATTTTTTAATTGTGGTAAAATATACATAACATAAAATTTACCATCTTAATCTATTTCAGCATACAGTTCAGAGGCATTAAGTACATTCATATTGTTGTGCAACTGACGTACCATCTGCTTCCAGAACCTCTCCATCTTGCAAAACTGAAACTCCATACCCATTAAACACTAACCCCCATTTCTCTCCCCTCAGTCCATGGCAACCACCCTTCTAATTCTGTCTTAGGAGTGTGACTACACTAGGCGCCTCAAATAAATGGAATCACACAGTACTTGTCTTTTTTTCTGACTGGCTTATTTCACTTAGCACAATGTTTGCAAGGTTCATTTGAATTTTTTATCATAATTTTTTAAATATTTTATTTACTTATTCATGCTAGACATAGAGAGAGAGAGGCAGAGACACAGGCAGAGGGAGGAGCAGGGAGCCAGACTTGATCCCAGGTCTCCAGGCTTACGCCCCGGGCCGAAGGCAGCGCTAAACTGCTGAGCCACCCAGGGATCCCCCATAAAAATTTTTTAAAGTTTTCTATGGGTATTTTATTTTTTAAAAAAGATTTTATTTATTTATTTGAAAGAGAGAGAGCACAAGTAGGGGGAGTAGGGGAGTGGCAGAGGGAGAGAGAGAAGCAGGCTCCCCACCCAGCAGGGAGCCCAATATAGGGCTTGATCCCAGGACCCTGGTATCATGACCTGAGCTGAAGGAAGACTCTCCACTGACTGAGCCACCTAGGTGCCCTTTTACCATTAATGTTTTATTACTTTTCCAGTTTAAAAGACTAGTTACTTGTAAAAAAAAAAAAAAAAAAAAACAATACTTAAAAAGCTAAAGAAACAAGCAGGAGTCAAAACTTTGGGTGAAATGTCATTACAACTTTGTAAAAACAAAACCACACACATTGGAGCTCAGCAGAAATGACTAGAAGGTTCTAATGATGTGACTATTTCTAGTTGGGTTATGGTTACACTTTATTTCCTATTTTTCTGTTTTTCATTATTTTAGAGTGAGATTGGTATGCTTATAATCAGGAAAAAGCAAATGCCATCTAAGAAATAGGTATGTCAACTTTGGAAAAATGTTTCATCCAAGTTTTCCCTGGAAATCCTGAGTTTACTAAGGTCTTCTATTGCTGTAAATTAAATATACTTGCTGTTATCAAGCCGTATGTTTCAATTTGAAGGTAGGAAAATCACATTTATTTTGGCCAACAAATGGCATTCAATAGATGAGTGGTGAGATCAAAAAAACAGGACACTGATCAAAGAATGTTTTCTACCTGAGTCATCTGTTTGGTTCCTGGGACATCCGGTCAAAAGTTTCCCACCTTGGAGTTGTCTCGCTGGGGGAAAGTGATGTATTCCAGGGGTGCTGGCTTGGGAGAACTGATTGTACATACTGTGTGGTCACTTCACAGTGATAGCCTGGAATTGGTTATGGTGTAAGTATTTATACCAGAGAAATTGGCAATCACTACAAGTCAACTCTTACCCCTGCCCCCCCATCACCACCAGCAAGGGAGTCTCTGGTTAAACATTTACCAGGTTACCTGCTGGGTTGTATTCATCTCTCCGGGTGGGTGAGCCATCCTCAGCCCCCTAGCTGCCAGTTTCTCAAGGAACTGGCTGGTCATTTCCTTCATCTGTCTGTGGCACCATTTTGCTTTCTGGGTTTGGGTCCACCTTCCACTTTCTGTGGTTCTCTGTCACTCAGAGATACTAAACTTCACCCTCCTGGTCTCCAGTCCAGAGAGGAGAGGCTGGGCTCTGGTCAAAAATAGTAGACTCATTTGACAACTTTCCATTTTTCCATTTTCCTATCTCATCCTGCCAGGCTCTTCTTAGAACTTCACCTGATTTCAGGAGCTTTACTGGTATGGCCTCTGCATGCCAGTTCTTTTCTTCTGGGAAGAAGGCAGAGAAGTGGTATTTTGCGAAAATTTAGCATGCATTCTTTTCCAGAGAAAGGCCGGGTTGGTTCTGTTGTCCCTGTTCCTTGAGGTGCCAGCCTGTGGGTCCCAGGCCTTTCCACAGTGTATAGGTAGGACTGCCATCCACCTCTTTATGCCTCTTGAAGTGAGGGGGTTGCAGAGCTTACTGAGTAGCCAGGCTGCTACCCCAGCTGTTCCCAACTGGCCTGCTCTTTCTGAAGCCCTCAGGAGAATATCTCTAGGTTGAACAGAGAAGCAGGTTGTTGCTAAGAAACCTTTCAGCATTACCTCTAGGGAAAGGACAGGAGAGGAGGAGTAGTGGGGTAGAAATAATAAGTAGCTTGATGGCCTCAGAGACCCAGGCTGTAGAGGGCTGGCTACAGAGTCAGGCGGGAGCCCCGTGCTGTCCCTCCCTCTGAGACTGAAGAAGACAACTGTGCCTTAGATCTGGGCTCAGATCAGCCACTGCCTCCCACCGCCCTCCTCCCCACCCCCATTCACTTGCTATGCCACCTGGCCTTTCTGAGCCATCTGTAAATCCAGAATGATAATCCCTACCTCTCAGGGTTGTGTTGAGGAGTGAGTGAATTAATGAAAAGCACTTAGTGGAGGGGAAGTTTTTTTTAATTCATCAGAGGTGAACACAAAATGAAATAAAAACAGCCTTGTGTGGCAGCCTGAGCAGAGAGGTGTTTGCACCTCATGTTTAACATGTGGCTGTTGGATTTAGGATTTATATATGACTGTAGATGGGGGTTGATGCCTTAACAACATTTTTTTGAGTCCCTTCCTGCAGGTCAACTCACTCTATCTTTCCAACAACCCATCATAAAATTAAGGCTCTGAAAGTCCCTGTCTTGTTAGGAACCCCACGGCGAACCCCCATCTCACTGGTCACTGTTTTAGACAGGATGCTTTCTACTGTTCAGAGCAGCCTGACACGCTACGGGCATTTCCTGACAGTTCCTGTCTCAGGGTCAGCCACATCCTGGACCTAGACCAAAGAGGGTGGATGTTTCCTGGGCCACACAGCTGTTCTTGGAGCCCTGCTTAGGGACATGCCGTGTCTGCTGGCCCAGTGACACTCAAAGCATCCAGCCCAGGGTAGCCTTTATATAAGGAAAAAAATAAGTTTGTTTGGCAAGAGTTGGTGTGGGACAGAGATGGGCTCTAGTCCTGGCTTTGCTATCAACCAGCTTTGTAACTTGGAGCTTACCCTTCTGGAGCACCAGGTATCTCATTCATTAAGTGGGATTGCATGATTTCTTAGGTACAAGGGTTGTAGGGAGGGCCCAATGAGATTAAGTTTCTACAGTGGCTTTGGAAAAAGGCCCCAGCCATGCACACTAATTAGCATTGTAAACCATCCCAGAAGAAGTTGATCCTTCTGGGGTGGAGAACTGGTCATAAGCATTTCACAATTTGACTCAGTAAATATATCGGAAGGGCCTGCTCCGTGCAATTCCACACTTAAGGTACCACCAGGGTCACAGAAGTTTCTAGATCCTCTGCTGGAAACCAGCCAGTTATTGATTTGACTTCTATCTTGTGCACTTCAGGATGAGGAATGTGAGGTAAGGAGCTTATCGAGGAGCTACAGTATCAAAACTGGTGAACTCTCCTTTGTTTACTTAACAAATACTTAGTGGGTGGGTTATAAGCTGCCAGGCACTGAAAAAACAGGAAGAGGTCATCTGGGATGGAGTTTACCTTCCATCACAAAGTAAAAGCTGAAACAGGAAAGTGAAGGGAAAGTAGGAAAGTTGTCAGGAACTGGCTGAAGAGTTAAATCATTTCGCAAAAGACAGAAAAGGGAAGAGCCGTGCAATTTTATGGCTCAGCTCATCAGGCCAAACATACTTTTTTTATTAGTTTCAAGAGGATTTCATCATGGAAGAAGTATTTCAATAAGGGGCCTGTGGGCAACAGAACAGAT
This sequence comes from Vulpes vulpes, assembly GCF_048418805.1. Classification (NCBI taxonomy): domain Eukaryota; kingdom Metazoa; phylum Chordata; class Mammalia; order Carnivora; family Canidae; genus Vulpes; species Vulpes vulpes. The sequence goes on along the minus strand of NC_132789.1, from coordinate 14,638,724 downwards.
GATGTTTCTTAATAGTAATTTTTGGGTTTTGCTCCAAGATTTTATGATGAACATTTTCAAACATAGGGAAAAGCTGAAAGAAGGCAAACACGCATACACCTACCTCCTAGAGTCCACCCCTAATATGTGACTGTACTAACTGCGATTTTGTTTTGTTTTTTTTTTAAAGGAAGTTCCACCTAGGGCAGTTTCAAGTGTCAGCTTTTCCTGAGGATATGGTAACCTTGTTTTTCCTAGGACAGGATGGGGTGAGGATGTGGCAGGGAAGAGGGATTTCAGCTCTCTGGGAATCAGACTGTATGGGGTTTCGGTTGGGGGCGGGGGTGCAGAGAGCTCCCGAGAACCAAGTTCTGCTGACCCCTGGCTTCTCCATCTCGCTGTGTGGTCTCGGCTAATTCACAGGAAAACAGGAGTCTCGTGGCTGCTTTTGGCTGGAGGTCTAAGGGATCCTCTTTCTCCTGCTCTAGACTTGCCTTAGTCCTGCAAAGGGTAGAAGCCTGCCATGGCGGCCCTGGCGTCCGTCCTGAGCACGGGCAAGCCCTGGAGAGCCCCGGGAGAGCCCCAGGAGAGCCCCGGGAGAGCCAAGCGGGGGCGCCGAGGGGACCTGGAGGGGACCTGGCTTCGGCAGCCCCGCAGCTCGCCCCGGCTGCGGCAGGGGGAGCGCCGGGGAGGGGAGGCAGCCGGCGGCCCGGGGCCGGGGCCGGGGCCGGGGCCGTCCTGCGGCAGCTGCACGGCTCTGCCGGCCCGGCTGTCCCCGCGACTCCGGGCTGCCGTCCCGGGAGGGGGCTCGGCGCGGGACCGGCCTCCGCGCCCCACCCCCGGCCGGGCCGGCCTCGGCTCCGCGCGCCCGGGCGCGCGCCCTCTGCATAAAGCCCTCCTCCCCGGCCAAGGTAGAGGAAGTTGGGCTCCCGCCGGGGTGGGAGGCGGGAGGGAGTCCCGCTCCGGTTGTTTTCGGCGAGCGGAGTGGGCGGCGGGTGCGGAGGGCGGGGTGCGCCCTGCGCCCTCCCACCCGGGCCGGGCGCTCCGGGAGCCCCGCGCCGCTCGCAGCCCCGGACCTCGGGCTCAGCCTCGGTCTCGGTGGGGTCTGCGGGGAGCGGAGCTCAGTACCCCGCGGCCGGAGCCTGGGGCGAGATGGCCGCGGGCGCCCGGGCGTCCCCGCCGCAGGTCCTCGTCTGCCTCGGGGCGCTGCTGGCCCGCTGGGTCGCCGCAGGTAAGGGGCCGCGACCCGGAGCGAGACGTGGAGTGTGGCCCGGCAGAGGCGGGGGGGGGGGGGGGGGGGGCAGGGACCGCAGCCGCCCCGGGAGGGTCTGGAGTTCCCTGCTCCCTGCTCGCTGCTCGCCGCTCGGCGCGGGGAGGAATTTCCCCGGGCGCTGATGGAGGGCACCAGAGCCCCGGGCTCTCGGATCGGGCAGCTGGCGGGGCTGCAGAGGGCTGCGCAGAGGGATGGGAGGGAGACCTGGGGAACTGGAAGATGGAAATTTTGAAGATGGGGAAAATTGAAGAGGCACGTGTAGGGGGGGGGACGTGGTGTTTTGTTGCTTTTTTTTTTTTTTTTTTTTTTGCTTTTGTTTTTGTTTTTGTTTTTTTTTTTCCTTTAGCGTCGGATTTAAATTTTCGTTCTGGCTTTACCTGCTGCGCTGGGGCTCAAACTCGAGGCTCCTCTATTTTTCTCTCCTTCCTCTGCCCACGGTTGAACTCGCCTTACACCGGTAACCTGTGGATTTCCCTACACACCCGTGCAAGCCGACCTGTGCGGACTAGCACATTCAAAACCGTGCCTCCCTCCTTCGCCTAATCAAACAAAAGAGCCAAAGCCTTTTTATTTTGAAGTGATTTCAGACTTTCAGAAAACTTGCTCTTACACTTGACATGACCTCCCCCACTTGACACTGCCGGTAGAAGGTCTCAAATGCTTCATCTAGGCTCTCTCTTGTGACAGTAAGTTTACGGAGTTGCTTACAAAAATATATAGGATGTAAAAAATATTGAACAAGCATCTTTGAATTTAATTCACCAGCGAATGCCGTCCCTGTGTGTGCAGGGCAGGGCGACAGCAGTGAGAGGGAGGACTCAGGTAGAGGGAAAGGAGATGGGGCCAGGAAGTGATGCAGTTCGCCAGAATACTTGGGAGTGTTATTTTCTGTGTAGCCGTCCCCGGCACACACTGCTGATGGATTCTCGTAGGTTCCTGAAGGAATTCCCCCCTGAGCTTCCTAGCAGCAAGTGCCAAAAGTCCCTAAGCCTTAGGCTCTCATAGCCTTCTATTTTTGTTTTGTTTTCAGTAATCATTTGCAAGCAGTACAATTTCCCATAGTCTAGGTTTCCAGTTTATTTGGAAAAATCTGATGATATGGCAGCACAGGGCTTTTCCAGCTGGACCTGAGCAGTGGTCACCCCTTCTATCCTGGGCACGTGACCCCAAATGTGCTCCACCTGTCCTGTTGTACTTACCCCACACTCTCCCGTTAGGGACCTTACCTGCTGCCCCCCTGCAGGCATTTGACTTAGTGGTCACCCAGAGCTTCCTGGAGAGGAGGACAGAGAGTCTCCAATTGGATCTCTGCGGAAATTAAAGGTGATTCCCTTCTCCGTGCTGTCTGCAGTGTTTACTGAGCTGTGAACATCAGGGGCCTTGGGACATCAGAACCCTGGGTTGAAATCATCATTCTGGAATGAACCAGCTTTAGTCTGGTGGCAGTGCACACGCAGGGACACTTCCTCTACTGCCCAGCCGCTTTTCACACCCAGGCCAAGTTCACCTTCCCGGATAGTGCCTGGGGGCTTCCCTCAACCGGTGAATTTTTGTTGTTTGTTTTTCAAATTGAGAGTTATCCTAGGGGGGGGGATGATTGTCAACCTCGCTCCAGACAATATTCATGCCTGCACTGTCACCTCAGATTGTAAATCTTTGTCATTCTTGGGGAAAAGTTGGTAGGAGAAAAGTGGGTACAATCTCAACTCTGTAAATGATAACATGAGGGCAGCACTGGGAAATGGTTGTTTATATTGCTCCCTCCTTAGGTCCGTATTCTGAATTTAAGGTGGTGTGGGGGTGCGGAGACATCCCTGGACCCTCTGGATACCATGTAGACAACTTCTAGGAACACAGACTGCTATGATGTCTTATTATCTCATCCTGTCTGATCGGAAGAACAGAATAAAGCCCTGTGACCCGAAGGATTGAAGACGTCAGTGTCAGTCCCAGCTCTCCCAGACTTGTGTGGGCCCTTTAGGAAATCCCTTAAGCTTTCTGAACCTGTTTTCTCATCTGTAAAATGAGGGGGCATGGAACCAGTGCACCCTCAAGGACCGCCCCGCGTGTCTATCATTAACTGAGAGGGGGCTCAGCCTGCCTCATCTTGAGCCCAGCCCTCGGGACTGCCACATCTCAGGAATAAATGACCTCCAAGGTCACCTTCAGCTTCAATGGCTAAAAAGAATGGAGTGAGCAGAGCCAGGAGGAGTGAAATGCCTTAAATGGTTTTTTTTGTGATTGTGTCACTCTCCTTGCAGGAGGAGACAATGTTAACTCAAGGTCTAGGACTCGACTTTTGCCAAGAGCTTTTCCAAATTCATTCTTTATTCCTTCATCAAGTTGCTGGGAAGGAGCAGGTCTGTAGGTCTCATGAACACATGCCGCATCTGTAATATACTGCAGTTCATCTTCTCTCCTCTGTGGGCATTGCCACCGATAGCTTGGGTTCTCAGGCCTAATTGTTCAAGAATAATTCTCACCTGCTTTTCTTTTCTTTTTCTTTTTCTTTTTTTTTTTTTTTTTAAGATTTTATTTATTCATGAGAGGACACAGAGAGAGGCAGAAACACAGGTGGAGGAAGAGGCAGGCTCCCTCCAGGAAGCCCCATACGGGACTTGATCCCAGGACTCCGGGATCATGACCCAAGCCGAAGGCAGATGTTCAACCACTGAGCCACCCAGGTGCCCCTCTCACCTGCTTTTCAAAGTACTTATTCAGAAGCCTTTCTTGCTGGGTTGGAATCTCTAGCATTAGAAGACATTCTCTGCCTTCCAGTGAGTTGCTTAGAGGGTTTTTTTTTTCTTTCCATGTTGTCCTGGCATTTGGGAGTGGTGTGGTTAAGATGGTGAGAGAGTTGGAAAGTCCACTGGCTCCAGGCTGCCTTCTAATCTTATAAATGGAGTCCCTTCTAACCAGACAAAAGGCCAAAGACAGATCACTGTTACTCTTTCTTTTATAACAGGGAAGGATTTTCAGAGGCAGGTGGCAGTTTATTTATTTATTTTTTTACTGCTTTACTGAGATATAATTTACGTACCATAAAATTCACTCTTTTAAAGTATATAATTCAGTGGGTTTTAGTATATTCACAAGATTGTGCACCATCACCACTGAGTCCAGAATGTTTTCATTACTCCAAAAAATAAAAAAAGCTGTATGCTTAACTATTAGCAGTCACCCCTCACTACCTCCTTCCCTGATGATAAGCCCCCCTCCCCCCACTCTAAACAACTGCTAATCTAGGTTCTATCTCCATAGATTTGCCTGTTTGGACATTTCATATAAATGGATTCACACAGGATGTAGTCCCTTTGGAGTGCCTTCTTTCACTGACTGTAACGCCAGGATTCATCCGTGCTATAGTATGCACTTCATTCCTTTTTATGGCCAAATAATATTCCACTGGTATGGATATACCACATTTCATTTATCCATTGATCAGCTGGTGGGCATTTGGGTTGTTTCCATCTTTTGCAATTGTGAATAGTTCTGCTGTGAAGCATGTGCATGTGAAGTCTGTAGACATAGGTTTTCATTTCTCCTGGATCTACACTACGCCTCAGAGTAGAATTGCTGAGTCATACCGTAACTTTAACCTTGGGAGGAAACAACCTGCTCTTTTCCAAAGTAGCTGCACCATTTGCAGATCCTTCCAAGGATGCATAAGGATTCCAGTTTCTCTGAATCTTTGGCAGTATTTACTAATAACAAATTAGTCTTTGATTTTAGCCATTCTAGTGGATGTGGAGCGATAGGTGTCTTATTGTGGGTTTGATTTGCATTGCCCTAGTGACTAATGATGAACATCTCCTCCTGCACTTATTGGCCTTTTGTATGTCTTTTTGAAGAAATTCTATTCAGATCCTTTGCCCATTTTTAAATGGTATTTATTTTTTTATTGTTGAGTTGTGAGAGTTTTTTATATGCTCTGAATACAAACTTATCATCAGATAGGTGGTTTGCAAACATTTTTCTCACAGTCTGTGGATTGTCTTGTCACTTTCTTCATGGTGTCCTTTACCTGTCATAAAGGAAAGAGTAACAGTGATCTGTCTTTGGCCTTTTGTCTGGTTAGAAGGGGCTCCATTTAAAAGATTGGAAGGCAGCCTGGAGCCACAGGACATTCCAACTCTCTTCCCGTCTTAGCCACACCACCCCCAAATGCCAGGAGAACATGAAAAAAAAGAAAAAAAACAAGTTTTTATTTTGACAAAGTCCAACATACCCATTTTTCTTTTGACACTTGTGCTTTTAGTATCCTGAGAAACCATTGTTTAACCCAGAGTGATTTATTCTTTTTTTTTTCTAAGTATTTATAGGTTTAGCTCTTAAATTTAGGTCTATGGTCCATTTTGAGTTAATTTTTATATATGATGTGAGGTAAGGGGTCCACCCTCATTCTTTTGTACATGGATGCCCATTTGTCCCTCTACTGTTGTTGAAGGCAATTTATTTTGTAATGAAATACTACCTTTTGCAAACCCCAGTGTATTCATATACTTTGAAAACTTCAGGGGCACCTGGGTGGCTCAGTGGTTGAGCGTCTGCCTTCGGCTTGAGTCATGATCCCAGAGTCCTGGGATCAAGTCCCACATTGGGCTCCCCACAGGGAGCCTGCTTCTCCCTCTGCCTGTGTTTCTGCCTCTCTCTGTGTCTCTCATGAATAAATAAATAAAATCTTAAAAAAAAAAAAAAGAAAATTTCTGATGTGGTGGAAAGAGAACATTCTGGAAGATAGCAAGAAGTCTAGTTTCTGGTCCAACTTTGCTACCTTTTCACTGGAGGATTTGGATTTAGCCTGCTTTCCTTCTTGGCATCACACTTTTCTCATCTACTGACTGTGACAGCATGAGTGGAAGACTCCTCACAGGGTGTTCCCATGCCTGTGGCCTTTTTGTATTTGGGCATTGATTATGGAAAAGGGGCCGGAAAGTTTCAACACTTCTCAGAAAACGGGCTGCATTTGTGTCTTGTTACCTGGTAACAGTCTGTACTAGATCAGTCACTCTTCGCACCTGTCAGTCATGGCTGAGCATCAGAATCACCTGGAGGGCTTGTTAAATGCAGCGCTACTTCCACTCCACCCCTAGATAGGTTATTTATGTGATTTAAGTGCTCCAGGATAGGACCTGATAATTTGCATTTCTAATTGCGCTACTGCTGCTGTTAATGCTGATCTGGACTTTTGAACATGCTGTTCTGCCTGGGAACCGCATCTTCTTGTCTACCTGGCTAATTCCTACTTGTCCATCAGATCTCAGTGTGGCCTCCTGGAGGAAGCCTTCCTGGCAGTCACCCTAGCTGGACTTAGGAGCCCCTTCTCTGAGGCCCTGTCATGGTATTAATCACACTGTATTATAATTGCCAGTTTATTGTCTGTTTTCCACATTAGACAGTGAGATCCTAGAGGTCTCTCTCTGTTTTTGCCCATCCTTGTCTCCCTGGTGCCTAGCACAGGGCACGCCCAAAGGTGGAGTGGCAAGAGAGCTTTGACTTCCAGGATCATTTGCAGCTGAGAGGTGGCGAGAGCCAGCAATAGGAAAGTGGGAACAGAGCCCAGGCCCTCTTCCTTCCATCCCTTCTGGATTTCCAGGCAAACAAAACCACTTGGATTCCATATTGATTATTTATTGCCACGGTAGTGCTGCAGACCAATCACAAAATGACCAGAAGTGCTTATTGCTCAGAGGTTGGAGTCAGCTCTGCTGATCTTGTCTGGGTACCCGCACATGGCACTGTGTCCATTCTGTAACTGAGGACGAATCTGGAATGGCCTCGGCTCAGATGATTGAGACACCTGGGGTCCATATCTGTAGCTTTCATCCTCCTGAGACCTAACTTGGGCGTGTCCTTCTCCAGGTGATGGCAGGAGGTGAGAGTGTACAAGCCCAGTTACATGAGTGCTTCTTCAGCCTCTGGGTGCATCACATTTGCTAACATCTCACTGGCCAGAGCAAGCCGCGTGACCCCACTGGGAGTCAGGGCAGGATGGGAGAACAGTCATGCAGTGAAGGACATGGATAGTGGGGGAGGGGGATACTTGGGGCTGTCTCTGCGATTGCCATTTACCGCAGATTCATTGACATCAGCACTGGCCAATAATCCTCACAGGGTGCCTCTTAAAAACACACACCTGCTTTTTGTTTGTTTTTTTTTTAATCCTAAAGTAGAGGGACTGTGCACAAGGGAGGGTGCTCAGAAATGAAGAAATGTAGTAACAGCCTGACCTTTCCTCATACAGGGTTTGAGGCTCTGGTCATCGGAGAGGTTCACGAGAACATTACTCTGCGCTGTGGCAACGTCTCGAGACCAAGGGGCCCAGTAACCTGGTACCGGAATGACTCGGAGCCTGTCTTCCTCCTATCTTCCAATTCTAGCATCCCACCAGCTGAGCCACGCTTCTCTCTGGCAAATGCCAGCTCGCTGCACATCAAGGTGCTCAGGCCACAGGATGAGGGGAACTACACCTGTCGGGAGGTCCTGAACGAGACTCGGTGGTTCCGAGTGTGGCTACAGATGGCCCGTAAGTGCAGTGGCAGGGCACTGAGGCTGGCTGGCCAGACACTCGGAGCCTTGGGCGGGAGGAGGGCTTTGGAGTCAGGGCTGGCTTTCATCCTGGGTTCTGCAAGCCCAGTGGCCTCTCACACCTGGATTTTCTCATCTGTGAAATGGGGATGAAAAGAATTCTTGGGTTCTAGGAGTGCTGTGAAGACTAGATTCTGGTTTATGTAGATAAGGAGCTGCTAATGGCTCCTGGCATATTAGTTAGCGACTACTTACAGCTTGTTAGCATCAACCTTGCTGTGAATACCATTTTATTATGCACCTGAGTCAGAGTTTATAACACGATGGGGTCAGACTGCCTGAGTTCCAACACTTAGGCTGTGTCACCTCAAGTTGCTTAATACCTCTGAGCATTAATTTTCCTTATTTGTTAATTGGGGATAATACATCACAGACCTCGGTAGATACAGTGCTCTTATGCTACAATGCTCACTACAGGGCTTACTTGGCATGAGCTACTATTAGATTACATGCTGCACTTCCCTAAAACAGTGTCTTACCTGTTGATATACACATATGAATTTAGAATAGGGGTTGGCAAACTATAGCCATATCTGTGGGCCATATCTGTCCTGCAGGCTATGAATGTTTTACATTTTTAAATGGTTGCAAAAACCCCTAAAGATGAATGATATTTGTGACATGTAAAAATGATATGAAATTCCAGTGCCCGTGAAGAAGTCTTTATTGAGACACAGCCACACTTATCCATTTACATCTTACCTCTGACTGCATTTGGTGCCACCACAGCAGAGTTGAGTGGCAGTGATGCAGATCATATGGCTTGCAAAGCCTAAAATTTTTACTCTACAGCCCTTTACAAAGAAAGCATGCTGTTTACTGGTTTAAAAAGATAATGGTGTTCTAGATACAGAGTGTGTAATTTGGTAGAAATATACACGTGATCCCGACTGCTCCCTAGTTTCCTCATCTGTAAAATAATTTACTAATTTTTTTATTCAGCATCTATCCATTGAAAGCCTGGTGCCAGGCACTTATTCAAGGCACTGGGCCCCAGGAGCAAACAGGACAGACAAGGCCTCTGCCTGCATGGGGATGGCATCCTAGTGGTAGAGACAGACAGTAAGGAAGTACATGAATGCATCAGGCACTATCAGAGTGATGAGTGCTATGCAGAGAATGGAGGTGGGGTGATTCTCTGAAACACTTTAAAGTAGGGAGGGCAGAGAGAACCTTTGGGAGGAAGTAACAACAGAGCTGAACGATGATGAGTAGGAGCCAGTTATGCAAAGGTAAGAGTAGTCCAGGGAGAATTAGATCCAGTGCAAGATGAGTTGGGTGTGGTGTGTGTACAGGTGGGGAGAAGGCTGATGTGGTGGGAGGCCAGTGGGTGAGAGGGTGGGACTTGTGTTATGGGTTGAAATATATCCCCCCAAAATATTGAAGTCCTGACTCCTGGTATTTGTGAATGTGACTTTATTAGGGAATCAGGTCTTTGCAGATGCATTCAAGTTCAGATAAGGTTATCGGGGTGGGCTCTAATTCAAACTGACTGGCATCCTCCTAAGAAGAGGAAAATGCATGTATACACAGAGACACACAATGAGAATATTGTATAACAACAGAGGCAGAAAGTGGAGGGGTGCAGCTAGAAGCCAAGGAATGCCAGGGACTGATGGCCACCCCCAGAACCTAGGGAAGAAGTAAGGAAGGATTCTCCCCTGCCCTCCTGACATGTTGGTTTCAGACTTCTGGCCTCCAAAATTGTGAGAGAATCCATTTCTGTTGTTTGAAGCCACTTCATTTGTAAAGTGAGGAGGTTTCCATCATACGAATGATGGACTTTGTAAAGGCAACCTCAAGAAATGAATGTACCTGGCAAGGAATTGAGCTTGTTGTTGTTGTGGGTGCCAGAGGAAACTCCTGGAGCTTTAAGCATGTGTAGCATTATTTCAGTTACACACACAGAACATATGTGTGTAATCTCAAGGACTGTTAAAAATAGGCCAATTGGAGCCACAAGATGTTGGTGGCCAGAACCAGGGTAGTAGCAATGGCCTTGGTGAAAAGGCACAGCTTCAGAAATGATTTTGGAGGTAGACCAGTAAGACCTGCTGGCGGATTAGACGTGGAGGATGAAGAAAAGCAAGTTTCAAGGACACTTTAGGTTTTTGGATGGTCTCTAAGGTTTCTGCCAACCTGTAAGGCTTATAGAATTTGGGAGTGCAGTGTTTTTGTGTTTGGAGAGGCCACAGTTGAATTACTGAATTGCCAAGAATGAATGTGGGTGCATTAAAAATGTCAGCCATCTTGGCCCAACTCTGTCTAGTTCTCACTATGAGCCCATACCGCTTACTCCAATGCCAGTCATTAATAATTCCTTATGTCCGTCTCCTCAATAAATGCTTGCTCTTTTGACCACAGAGTAAGATAGCATTACAACTTGTTGCCTTTTTTTTTTAAATCCTCATTCTCGGGGATCCCTGGGTGGCTCAGGGGTTTGGCGCCTGCCTTTGGCCCAAGGCATGATCCTGGAGTCCCGGGATCGAGTCTCACGTCGGGTTCCCGGCATGGAGCCTGCTTCTCTCTCTGGCTGTGTCTCTGCCTCTCTCTCTCTCTGTCTATCATGAATAAATTTAAAAAAAAAATTTAAATTATTATTCTCTTCAGTTTATGATGACTTTATCAGACATTGATTAATCATTGGCTAAGTTTATTGGAGGGTAGATTAATTTCATTATTGCCCTGGAGGGAGATAAATGCAAGGCCTCTTTATGATGAACATAAACTTAAAAGAATCTTAAAAGAAACTTAAAAGATTCTTAAAAGGATCACTAAACTTAAAAACTTAAAAGAATCTTAAAAGAAACTTAAAAGATTCTTAAAAGGATCACTAAACTTAAATGGCTCTTGGGGCTCCTGAGTTATTATGATTTGATTCACATAATGGAAGCTTCTTCATTTGGAAACATACGGTGTCCCCGACTGTTGTGGGCTTGTTTGTGAAAACAAGACGCTGACTGTCTTAGTTTGGGCTGCTGTAACAAAAGTAACATAGGCTGGGTAGTTTCAACAACAAACACTTCTGGCAGTTCTGGAGGCTGGGAAGTCTAAGATCAAGGTACTGGCAGATCCAGTGTCTGGGGAGGCTCACTTCCTGGTTTGTAGATAAATCTTCTCATTGTGTCCTTACTTGGTGGAGGGCAGAGAGAGCAACCAAGTCCTGGGGTCTCTCCTTAGATGGGCACCAGTGCCATTCATGAGGACTCTACTCTCATGACCTCATCAAAGGCCGCCCCACCTCCAAATACTATCATATTCATGATTAGGTTTCAGCATGAATTTTGGAGGGGATACAAGCATTCACTCCGTAGCACAGATGTCCTCTGTTTTCACATGTACCAGAGCCCTCCAGAATCTCAGATCTTGTTCCCATTCTAGGACAAACTCTGGCAAGCACAGACACCCCTGGGCATCAGGGAGCCCCTTGCTGCTCCTCCTCAGACAGTGGCTGAAGGGGAGGCCTTGACATCGCAGATCAGACTCTGCTTTCATTTCGCGCAGAAGATTTTGGAATATGGATTAGGTCTGATCCAACCACTATTTCTGGGAGGGGAAGGCCACGATATTGCTGAGTAGCTAAGAGCATACACTGAGGACCAGCTGCCTGAGTTCAAATCCAAATGCTGCTGGCTGTTGTCCTTGTGACATTGAGGAAGTCCCTTGAACTACTCTCACTTTAGTTTTATCGTCTGTGAATCAGGGGTAGCAGTAGAACCCAGGAACAGATTCACTGTGTGCATTCTATGTGCATTCACGAGATTAACATGCTCAGAGCTGGGCACATGGTACGCACTTGGTTCATGTTACCTCGACCAACTGGTTAAGCAGGTGATGGGGTTCCTGTGGGAAAAATGCATCTCAGGTTCCCAGCAATCAGTTAACATCCAAGCCTTTTGAACAGTACCTCCTGTGGGTCAGGGATTCTGTGTGTCCAGATCTTGCTTTTCCTGTCTTTTCACTGACGTGTTTGATAACTTAGTCTCATAGGGAGAAAAGTTTGGAAACATTCTAATGTGGCCTTGGAAGCAAGGGGAAAAAATTCTGAGATGTGACAAATTATTATCTGCAAGTGACTCTGTGTAAGTGGACAGGGGTGCTGTAGAGACACAAAGCTGGCTGTATAAGGGCCAGTAGCTTCTCCCTTCTTACCATTTGGATCTCTGCCTATTGATTAGGGGGCATTTGGTGGCTCTGCCTTCCAGGGCATCAGGTTTTCTGTGGGCTGGGATGATTTAATATTCCTGGAATGGGTACTGCAAACTGATTTTGTTATTTGTCTCAGGACAAAAGACTGTACTATTACTTGTTGATTTAATGGTGCAGTTGAGGAGTCTTGCCCTCTAGATTGGGACTGGTGCTCCTGAGAATACAGAAATCTTTTAGACCAGAGCAGTTCAGGACTGCCAAGGCTATTTATTTCATTGACTTACCCATTCTCTTCTGCCTCCAAATTGGAGTGAGCATGAGGTTAGACCTGCTGTGTGTTTACTTGTAGGAAGGCTGGAGGGATTGGCAAGGTGTGACCTTAACACATTCCACTAGACTTTGTTCTTTAAAGATATCAGCCTCATGCATTGGGGAGCTGAGTGATCAGATGAACCTGTGAAAGCCCACAGTCAGACCTCGTGGTGCATGACAGACTCCCTGTGTCTGTTTTTCTTAGACCAAGCAACTATTAAGGGGGGCATTTGAACTGGATGGCATATGGACTGTGATGAAGCTGGTTTGTGTCAACCTCCAAGAATCTCTTTGGAGTCAGCTGGGGTTTTGGGAATGGGGAATGCTCCCATTTAGCAAGTGATATACCTTTCACATCAGGAAAGGCCAGAAAAGGGGCCTAAAGAAAGTCCCATGCTCCCTATTTGTGTTCATCTTTTTTTTTTTTTTTAAAGACTTTATTTATTTATTTGATAGAGTACGGGAACACAAGCAGAGGGAGCCACAGGGAGAGGGAGAAGCAGGCTCCCCACTGAGCAGGGAACCCGATGCAGGGCTTGATCCCAGGACCCTGGGATCACAATCTGAGCTGAAGGCAGATGCCTAACCAACTGAGCCACCCAGGTGCCCCTAATTGTGTTCATCTATTTGATCTATGATGCTGATGGTGATGCTGTGCCTCATCACAACATAAGGTCCTAGGGACAGAGTGTGTTGGGTGCACTGAAGAAAGATTGTTGGTCCCCTTCAGAAAATGGAGGACGTTGTCTGGAGATTGAGTCTTGCCAAGCTGATCTGAAACAGAGATGGGTGTTTATAAGAAGCTGAAGACTTCTGTGGTCCAGCTTTTTGTACAGATCAGTAGTCACTCAGGAAATCCGGAGGCAATGGGGTTGTTGCATGTGTCTCTATGTTTGTCCCTAAAGGTAATATCAAAACAGTCTCTGTGAGTTTCCCCAAGGATCTCATCCCACTCTAGAACTACAGGTATGCCCACTGATTAGCAGAAACTACCTGATATATTCTTAGGTCATTTTTCAAATAAAAATGCTAGTTTGAAGAACAAATGCCTGACAACAGCTCTTCCTGTTGGCAGAGAACCCAAGACACTGAGGTGAGAATCTTCCATTTTATGGAGTTCTAAGTCAATAATGCTTTGAGACTCTTGACAGGCCAAACTATGATTTTAGAGGGGAAGGAAAGAAGTGAGTTCCTTTGTCAAGAATATCTGCAGAGACGAGGAAGGCAATGGCAGTGGTAGATCATTCTAGACCAGGAATCAAACTTTTTCTGTAGAGGGCCAGATGATAAATATTTTAGATGTTATGGCCCAACTTGTAAAGTCAAGGATGTTGTATAAAAACTTAACAAGAGCAAAAACACATTTCCACATTTTTTAGTTGACAAAAATTCAGAGTATAATCATAAATGAATGCTTTCTTTGTAGTGTAGTATAGTGAGAAAAATGGAATTCCTTTTTGGGGGGGATAACATTTCACTTAATTGGGGTTCAGAGTTAGTGTTCTCATCAAATCAATTGTGAATATTCACCTATAAAAACCATTCTCAGCATCTGGGCCGTACAAAAACAGATGGTGGGTCACCATTTGCTGATGCCTACTGAGTCAATCTACAAGTATATTACTGATAATACCAGATCAGATTTTTAGAACATTGACCACATGTCAAACACTAGGCCAAGTGTTCTGCTTATATTTTCTCATTGGGTCCTTCAGTACCCCCAGTGATAGGTGTTATTTCGTTTTGTTTTGTTGTCGTTGTTTTTTCAAGATTTTATTTATTTGAGAGAGCACATGAGCAGGGGGAGACGGAGAGGGAGAAGCAGACTCCCCACAGAGCAGGGAGTCTTATGTGGGGATCGATCCCAGGACACTGAGATCATGACCTGAGCCGAAGGCAGGCCCTTAGCTGAGCCACTCAGTCTCCTGTATTTCTGTTCTTTTCATTTCACAGGAAAGATGAGAGAGAATGAGAGTGATGGGCACTTGTCCAAGGTTGTTTGTCTATAAGTGGCAATAGGATTTACACCTAGGCCTTTGAATTCAGAGTACAAGAGCATGACCACTAGGCTAAGGCATCAATCCAAGAAAAAGCTGAGAACTCAAACTGTAATAAACAAGGCCTCAGTAAGACATCAAACCTTTGTAACTACTCTATATTTTTATTAATTTGTGTCTTACTCTTGTCTCCTCTCCCATCTATCTGTCTGAGTGATTGCCACCATTACTCTGGAAGCAAAACTGGGCTGCTGGGTTTCTGTTTGGGAATAAATATCACATGGGTGGAGAGAGCCATGGAAAGGAAGGAAATGGGTACCTCCTTCTTTGTAGTAAAGTTAGAGCAGGGGAGGAGGCCCAGGGAATCAAGAAGTTGGTGTCAGCTTTAATTAAGAAAGCAGACTCAACCCAAGGGGTTTATAGATGAGCTGTAACCTCTGAACACTTAATTCAAGAGGCCTTTCAAGTTCTCTCATTTGATTTATTTTTCTAATCCTTCCACCTGGTCTTTCTCATCCATGCCCTGTATCCAATGCTGTTTCTTGCTGAGAATTGTGGTGGCCAAAAGTCCCTCCCTGCCAGTTTCTGGGGCTCCATACTGTCCATGCCAGGTCACTGTGGCCCTCCAGACCACAATTCAGAAGACCTAGGCTGTCTAATCTAACGTACTACTTTGCCACCTGAGGCTTTGGCTGTTAGTACTATAGAGATACCCTCTGCTTCATTGGGTGCCTGCCAACTGCCAACGCCCTGTTACCTGTTGGTCTGCATACCTAACCAACTAGCCAGCAACAGTAAATGGTGCCTCCCAAACTAATGGCATAATTTTATCCACAGACCCTCTATGCGAGGTGACAGGATTCCAGGAGGTCTAGACAACCATTAGGAGCCAGCTCCGACCTGAGAAGCATACTGTTAAGAATATTGTCCTGGGAAACCTACCATTTCTATAGTTATATGATGGCCTCAGGCATAGGTGAAGTAGATGCTGTACTTTGAGGGGCTCTGGGAGAGCCTTTGCCTCCCCGGAATAATTTTTCTTGCTACTGTATTTCTGTTCAAATTCTATAGTCATAGATGTATTCCTTTGTTCAAGCATTGCCCTTCCTGGAGTCTTTTTTTTTTTCCTTAAAGATTTTATTTATTTACTTGACAGAGAGCACAAGCCGGGTGGGGGGGGGGGCAGCAGGCAGAGGGAGAGGGAGAAGCAGACTCCCCGCTGAGCAAGGAGCCCGACATGGGGTCCAGTCCCAGGACTCTGAGATCATAACCTGAGCCAAAAGCAGAGGCTTAACTGACTGAGCCACACAGGCACCCTCTGGATTCTCCTTCTCCTTCTTCTCCTTCTTCTCCTTCTTCTTCTTCTTATTATTATTATTAAGATTTTATTTATTTATGAGAAACACAGAGAGAGAGGCAGAGACACAGGTCCATGCAGGGAGCCTGATGCAGGACTCGACCCCGGGGCTCTAGGATCACGTCCTGGGCCAAAGGCAGGTGCCAAACCACTGAGCCACCCAGGGATCCCCCGGATTCTTCTTTTTAAAAGAGGGAAGTCTTGGAGCACCTGGGTGGCTCAGTTGGTTAGGATTGAGCCTCTGCATTGAGTTCCCTGCTCCGTAGGGAGCCTCCTTCTCCTTCTTCCTCTGCCCCTCCTCCCCTGTTCATGCGTGCTCTCTCTCTCTCTCTCAAATAAATAAAATCTTTAAAAAAAAAATAAAAGGGGTAGTCTTGAGAGAGGTAACACATTCAAAGGCTTTAGTCTAAATAGGTGTTATATTCCTTTGATCAAAAGAGATGCGCTGGGTACCAGCCATGGGAGAGCATTTCTGGGGATGAGAAAGAAGTTCAGAAATGTTAGGGGGATCCAGAGAAGACCCTGCACTTACCCAGTGCTTCCAACATGACTGGCATTGTTCTGAGTGCTCTACTGTATTCACTGAACCCCCTGCAGTGGGTTCTAACATTGCTCCCGTTTTACAGATGTGGAAATGGAGGCTCAGAGAGGTTAAGTAATCTGCCCAAGGTCACACAACTAGTGAGTGTAGTCCATAGTTTGGCCTGGAGCCAGTGTTTTTTGTCTTTCAGAGTGAAATTGTGCTAGGAGTCCTCAAGCCCACCCCCAGGCTCAGTGATTCTCTAGGGGAACCTATAGGACTCAGCATGTAATTTATTATAGTGAAAGGCTACAAAACAAAATCAGTAAAGGGAAAAAGCACATGGATTTAAGTCCAAGGAAAACCAGGAGCAAGCCTCTAAGAGTCCTTTCCCAGGGGTGTCACATGGGACATGCTTAATTCCTCTGGGAGCAAGTTATGGCAACACGTGTGAAATGTTGTCTGCCTGGGAAGCCCCTTAGACACCCAGCACCCTGGATTTGCCTTGGGGGCTAGTCACATAGTTACCCTCTGCCTAGGACACACCAAAATTACAGATTCCCAGTGGGGAGGCATGTTCAGCATAACCACAGTTTGTACAAATGGTTCAGGCCCAGTGAGCCTCACTCTCGTCAGTTGGGGTGAATGACAGAAACCCTCCTGACATCAGGTTGTGGTTGCCAGCCAAGCCCGGTCACGCAAGCAGGCCTTTTGAAGGAAAGCTGACTCAGGCCTGCTATGTTAACTCTGTTAATGCACAGGTAGCCCATCCATTCACCAGTGTTTCTGAAAAGGAATGATTCGCATTTTTCCCTTTTCTATAAGGATTGAGCCCCAATAAATATACATTTATCTCAGGATTAGAATGCATAAGGGCATTTAGCAGAGCATTTGTCATATAGTGAGTATTTGGTAGATACCGTCATCCTCACTGGCTGTTCCCTGAGGATTTCTGTGTCTCCTAGATCTGGTAAGGAGCTCAAGTTCACTCTTAAGTAATTAATACTTTCTCCATTCCCCTTGTCATTCCCAGGAGGCCCCTATGAGGTTGAAGTCAATATCTCCAGCACTGGTGCACTCCCCAATGGCACCCTCTATGCAGCGAAGGGCTCCCAGGTAGACTTCAGCTGTAACAGTAGCTCTCGGCCTCCACCGATGGTTGAATGGCAGTTCCAGGCCCCAGATTCCAGCACCGAGACCTTTGGAAACAATCTGACTGCCAGCTGCTTCTCTCTGCTGCTGATGTCACAGAACCTCCAAGGGAACTACACTTGTTTGGCCACAAACATGCGTAGCAGGAGACAGCGAAAGGTGACCACCGAGCTGCTGGTCTACTGTGCGTAAGAAGCGCTCCCCTCTCCCATGTGTCCTCACTTTGACCCTTGATGAACTACCTGCATGTTTGTGCCTCTTCCTTCTGTCTATAAAGGCATGCCTGCTGCACGGGTCCTAACGTGCTTCTGTGGCTCCCTCAGCACATGTACACACCCAGGGCTGTGTGTCAGAGAGGGAGTCACTTCTAGAAACTAGCTGCTAAGTAAGGATACAGGAGAGTCCCTGTGAGCCACAGAGAGAAGTTAGTGCCAAGTCTCATGCTTGCTTTTTTAAAAATTGAGGTGAAAGTACATAACAACCATTTAAAAATGTACAACTCTGTGGCATTTAGTATATTCACAGTGTTGTGCAACTGCCACCTCTGTCTAGTTCCAGAACATTCTCATCACTCCAAATGGAAATCCTGTCGCCACTGAGCGGTTACTACCTCTTCTCTTCGTCATTCCCTGGCAACCACCTGTCTGTGTTCTGTCTCCCTCCATTTGCCTCTTCTGGATGTGTTGTCTCAATGGACGCATACAGCATGTGGTCTTTTGTGACTGACTTCTTTTACTTAGCATCATGTTTTCAAGGTTCGTCTATGTTGTAGCAGGTGTCCGTCCTCCTTTCCTTTCTGTGATTGAGTTAATATCCCATTGTATGGAAAGCCCACAGTTTGTTTATCCATGCGGCTGTCCCTCTTCTGTCCATGAACTCAGGGCCTCTAGCGCTGTCAGGACGGGCAGTTCATGAACTTTTATTTTTGGGGCAAAACAACAGCACGTTCCTTGGATGACAAGCATTGTCAACGTGTAGAGCGGACTCATCAGAATCCATGCTAATGAAAGGGAGCTTTAGAACAACAAATTAGCAAACAGGATAATAACACCTTTCTTAATTCATACGTTGTCTGGTACCTTTATAAGTGTCTGTGTTCTCTGTCATAAATGACAGCCATTGTAAATGAAGTCATAGGTGCTTGTTAGAGGAAACAGATGAGCATAAAGAAGAAAAGGATATTCTAACCATCATTTTGGTGTCTTATCAATAATTTATCTTGTAGATGATAGTGTCTATCCATCCATGTAAGATCCAAATTTATTTATATTTATGTGTATTATATAAAATATATAAAACATAGTATACATATATAATACATACATAATATACATAGATACACATAATATACACATATAATGTGTGTGATTTTTCATATTTGGTTTTTTTTAAAAGATTTTATTCATTTATTCATGAGAGAGAGAGAGAGAGGCAGAGACACAGGCAGAGGGAGAAGCAGTCTCCCTGCAGGGAGCCTGATGTGGGACTCGATCCTGGGTCTCCAGGATCAGGCCCTGGGCTGAAGGCAGCGCCAAACCGCCAAGCCACCTGGGGGCCCATTCATATATAGTTATTAACACATGGGTTACATTGGATTTCCAGGTTTCTAACTTGTTAAATTTTTATGTGTTTAGTAATATATGTACATAATAAAAAGGTATATGTTAATAAAAAGGAAATATATGTTAAGTAATATATGCACATAATAAAAAGGAGGTATATGTTAATAAGAGGTGGGAGTGAATCCCACCTGTAACTCCACCTGGGGACCAGCACTGTTCAGTAGGACTTTTTTGATGATGGAGATGTTCTGTTCTGTGTGGTTCCGTACAGTGGCCACCGACCACATCTGGTTCTGGAGCCCTTGAAATGTGTGTGGTGTGATGGAAGAACTAAGTTTGTAATGGAATACAATTAATTTAAATGTAAATAGCCACGCTTAAAGGCCATTGTGGCTAGTGAGAAATGCAAAGATGAATGAGGCCCACATCCTTGAAGATGTAACACTTAGCCCAGGAGATAAGTTGTGACGCAACTAGTTTGTGCTAAGGATCTATTTCGGGGTATGCTCATGATGTTTCTCTGATACCCTGGTTCTGTAATCTCTAGAGCCAGCTCAAGGGCTGATCTTAGAGCCTGTGACTAAGCCCACATCCTCTGGTGTTTTGCAGTTCCCCCTCCATCAGCCCCTCAGTGTTGGGCAGAGATGTCACAAGGATCACTCATGCTGCAGCTCACCTGTCGCTGGGACGGGGGATACCCAGACCCAGACTTCCTGTGGACAGAAGAGCCAGGAGGTGTGGTCGTGGGGATGTCAAAGCTGGGGGTAAAGATGCTGAACCAGTCCCAGCTGTCAGATGGCAAGAAGTTCAAGTGTGTTGGGAGCCACATAGTGGGGCCGGAGTTGGGAGCCAGCTGCGTGGTACAGATCAGTGAGTCTGGATTGCTTTGTCTTGGGTTGGGGCCCACCCATCTTTATTCTGAGAAAACCATCTGCAAGGTCTGGGAGAGAAATCCCAATATGTCACAGTGAACTGAATGTTTCTTCTTTTCTTTTATGTTTCCTTCCTTTCAAACTTTAAAGATGCTTAACCAAGCTTTCTTGGTTCTCATCCAAACTGTTTTCCACTTGACAAATACTAATTAAGCGCTTGCTATATGCCACGTACAATTTCTAGGTATTGGAGATGGAGCCTGAATGATATGGGTGTGGTTCACTTATTAGCTATCTCGTATTATGTAAGAAACACCCCCAGACTTAATGGCTTGAAACAACAAATCATTTGTTTATCCTATGATTTCTCTGGGCCAGGAATTCAGACAAGGTACAGTGGGGATGGTTTGCCTTGGCTCTATGATTCCTGGGTTTCAGCTGCAAGACCTAGTTGGGAGGGTTGAAATTGTCTGAAGGACCTATTTCCAAGGTGCTCACCCACACACCTGGCAGGTGGCTTCTTTTCCACATGGGCCTCTCCACAAGGCCCCTTGTCTGTCTTTACAACATGGTGCTGGCTTTCCCCAGAGCAAGTGATGCAAGAGGGAGCAAGCCAGGCAGACACTAGCTATCTTTTCTCTGAACCACCCAGCTTCAGTAGTCACAAGGCCATCCCCACTGCCTATTCTGTTCATTAGAAATGAATCACTCATTCTGGCTCCACTTTCAAGGGGAATGGATGGAATTGGGCTCCACTTCTTTTTAAGATTTTATTTATTTATTTGAGAGACAGAGAGTGAGAGAACATGAGTAGGGGGAGCAGCAGAGGGAGAAGCAGGCTCCCCTCTGAGCAGGGAGCCTGATGTGGGGCATGATCCCCACATCAGGGGGGATCATCATCTGAGCCAAAGGCAGATGCTTAACTGACTGAGCCACCCAGGCACCCCTGGGCTCCACCTTTTTGGAGGGAAGAGTGTCAAATAATTTTTGGATATGTTTTTGTTTTTGTTTTAAAGATTTTATTTATTTATTCATGAGAGGCAGAGGCACAGGCAGAGGAAGAAGCAGGCTCCCTGCATGGAGCCCGATGTGGGACTTGATCCTGGGACTCCAGGATCACACCATGGGCCAAAGGCAAGCACTCAACCACTGAGTCACCCAGGCGTCCCTCTGAAAGTGTTTTTGAAACCACGACCATTCCTCTTTCATAGAGCTCAAATTCTTTTGTGTGGGGTGGGGGGTGAAAAGAAGGCAAAAAGTCCAAACACAAGTGAGGTAGGTTCAGATAGTGATAATAATTGTGAGGAGGATAAAGTGGGGTGTGTTAAAGACTCTTCCTAGGGGGCAGGGAGATCTCCTTGTGGCAGTGGTATTTTGAGCAGAGGCCTGAAGGATGAGAAGGATCTGACCAGGTGGACTGAGTATTCCTGGCAGAAGGAATAGCAAATGCTAAGGCCCTGAGTTGGAGTACATGGCACTGGAAGAACTGAGTGAAGGCCAGTGTAGCCAGAGTATTATACATGAGGTACCCATATGGCTAGATGGCTGTTGTGTATTGAATTGTGTCTCCCTAAAAAGATCTGTTCAAGTCATAGTCCTGGGTACCTGCAGATGTGGCCATATTTGGAATAAGAGTCTTTGCAGATTTCATTAAGTTGAGGTCCTACTAGGTTAGGATGGTCTCTATTCCCCTGAATGGGATCCTTACAAGAAGAGGGAGATTTGGACACAGACACATGAGGACAGTGCCGCATGGTGTTGGAGGTAGGGACTGTAGTGCTGCGTCTATAAGCCTGAAATGCCCATGATTGCTGGTGATGACTGGAAGCTCCTGGATGGGGCATGGGATGGTGTCTCCCTCAGGAACCTCCAAAGGAATCAAGCCTGCTGACACACTGATTTCAGACTTTTGAGTTTCTGAGCTGTGAGAGGATGGATTTCTGTAGTTTTATGATGCCAAGTTTGTGGTACTTTGGTATAGCAGCCCCAGGAATCTAACACAATAGTAAGCAAGGACAGAGAGTGTTGGGTTTTGTTGGCCATGCTGAGGGTTTTCCTCACAGTTTATCAGGATAATCCTCAGAGATGTGGCCATGGAGAGCTGGCCTGCTGAGAAGTAAGCCTTGCTATATTCCAGGACATGCTGGTTTTCTCAGGCAAGTGGCATTCCCATGGTTGACACTCCCCCACTGACTCATTCAGCAAACATGCCCGCAGTGTCTCATCTGTGTCTGGTACCTGGCTGGTCTTGGGCAACATAAGAGACCAAGACTCACTTTCTGCATTAGAATAGGGCTTGGCAAACTGTGGCCCATGGGCCAAATCCAGCCCAACTGATACTTTGCAATTTTAGTTTGAATGAGATATAATTCCCATAACCTCAACTTCACTATTTCAAAGTGTCTAAGGTGGTAGTTTTTAGTACATTTACAATGCTATATTACCATCACCACTATTTACTTCCAGAACATTTCCATTACCTCACAAAGAAGCCCTCTACCCACTGGCAGTGACTCCCTTCTAGAAAGACCATGTGAGAGTACTTAGTTCCCTGTGTTTCCACTGACCTTGAGTGTTATCATTAATTTTTTAGACTTTTTTCCTATTTGCTCATTAAGACATGGCATAACTATTTCGATTTGGGTTTCTTTGATCCTAGCGGAGTTGACAATATTTTATGCTTACTGGTTCCCTATATCTCATCTATGAATTATCTCTTCACGTCTTGTCTATTTTTCTATTAGGTTCATCTTTTCCTATTATTCCCTAGGAGTACTTTTTCTTTTTTTTTAAAGATTTTATTTATTTATTCGTGAGATACACTCAGAGGCAGAGACACAGGCAGAGGGAGAAGCAGGCTCCCTGAAGGGAGCCCCATGTGGGACTCGATCCTAGGACCCTGGGATCACGCCCTGAGCCAAAGGCAGAGGCTCAACTGCTGAGTCACCCAGGTGACCCCCTAGGAGTACTTTATATTAACTTTGTCAGTTAATTTCATAGAACTATCATGCGTGTCATAGGTATTTTTCTGTCCTCCTTGGCTCCTAAACTACATTTATGCCTCATTTCTGCTGGTGTTCAGCAATTTCTGATTATGAAGGTCACCTCTGTCATAACCTGCTTTTTTTAGGTTTCTGGGCTCTGAAGTTCTTTTCCTGTTTCCAAATCATTAAGATGTTGTTTTCCACCCTCCCAATAACCTGCAGGTTAGACAGGACGGTTTGTAAGTTGCAGATGTGACATGATATGAATGGACTCACCCAAGATCACCCAGCTTTGGGTGACTGGGCCAGCACTTAGCCCAGGGTGGTCTGACTCCCGAACCCTTGCCTCCCTTGCGAACCCCCTTCCTTGGGACCTAATCCAGCAAATCTTCCTGGGCAAGAGTTATGTACTCAGCATGGCACTGGGCACTGTGGAGGAATACCGAGTCCTGACCTTTGAAGGACGTGAAATTTACTTGGAGAGAGAAGTCTGAGAAACATGACATAGGGAAGTGGCTGTATCACAAGGATAGTGACATCGACAGTTATTGAGTGCAAGGTGCTGCGCTCAGTATTTGCCACTCAGTATCTTGCTTGTCCTCACAACCACCCTATGAGCTGAGTGTTCCTATTATCTTTGCATAGTTGTTTCCTGGGGCTGTTGTAACAAAGCACCACAAACATGGTGGCTTAAAACAACAGACATTTATGCTGACCTAGCTCTGGAGGCTAGAAGTCTGAATTTGAGGTATTGGCAAGGTCATGCGGTCATTGAAGGCTCCAGGGTAGAACCCTTCCATGTCTCTCCTGGCTTCTTCTGCCACCAGGTGTTCTTGGCTGGTGGCTGCCATCCCTCCCATCTCTGCTTTGTCTCCATGTGGCTTTCTCTATGTGCTTGTCTCTCTCTGTCTTCTTCTTCTATTGTAATATATAAGATGTCAGTCACTGGGCTTAGGGCTCATACTAAACCCAGGATGATTTCATCTTGAGATCCTTATCCAGTTACATCTGCAAAGACCCTGTTTCCAAACAAGGTCGCATCCTGGGATTCCAGGCGGATGTGAATTTGTGGCAGATGCTGTGTGTTCCCTTTTACGGATGATGGAGCAGAGGCAATGGGCTTGACCTAACCTCTGCAGCAGGAAGGAGGACACATGCTCACAGTGGTGTCTGATGAAGACTTCTGAAATGGGCCATGGCCAGGAAGTCCCAGGACATGACTAAGTAAGCGACTGACCTTGAGAGAGGGGGAGATGGCAGAGGCAGGTGACAGGTATGGTGTTATTTCCTCCATCCCTTAGTTTTTCTGCAGATCCTGAGTCGCCATTCCTGTGGCTTCTGAGACTTGGCCAGTAATTTGAATCTAAATATGTGCTCAGAATTAAGAAATGTGTCTGGAGGAAAGAACTGACTAGAAAGGAAACAGGCACAAGAGCCTGGAATCTTCCTGACTCTGATGTTGTCCAGTTATCCCCTGTCCCTTCTTGGTCACCTGGGCCCAGAGCATCTCAGCCTTGCTGTCCATCCAGGTCACCTGGGGGTCTGGTTAAAAGGCAGATTCTGACTCTCTAGGTTTGGGATGAGCCTGAGATTCTGCATTTCTAACCAGCTACCAGGAAGTGCTGATGCTGCTGGTCCAGGTACCATACTTTGAACAGCAGAGCCCTTGGGGAAGAAGGAGTCTCTAGATCATTTCACTTGGGAGGACCAGTAAGCCATTGAAAAGTAATGTTAGGAGAGCCTGGCTGGCTCAGTCTGTAGACCATGTGACTCTTGATCTTGGGGTCATGAGTTCAGACCCCACATTGGGCATAGAGCTTACTTAAAAAAAAAAAAAAAAAAGGAAACGTGATGTTAATGCCCACCTTTGGGATGCAGAACAGTGTAGTCCCCAAAATGATGAAAAGGGATGCTTTTGGGGATTTGTGCTGCCTACACCTTTCTTTGAATTGTTGGTAGCCTCTATGCTGAAGAAAACCACTCACACCTTGGTAAGTGGAAGCACTAACCAGCCCCTGATGTGAAGGCCCTTGTTTTGTCCATCTCTTACAGATGTGAGGGCCCTGCATGCCACCCACCTCCACCTTTTTTTTTTTTTTAAAAAAAAAAAAAGGATCAGAGGATCAGACCCCAAGGCCATGGGGATGCTTCGCTGTCTAGGACAGACTTGTGATAGACAGACAGACTAATGCTACCCACACAAAGATGTCCATGTCCTAATTTTATTTATTTATTAATGAGAGACACAGAGAGAGGGAGAGGCAGAGACAGAAGCAGAGGTAGAAGCAGGCTCCCCGCAAGGAGTCCAATGCGGGACTCAATCCTGAATCCTGGGATCACGCCCTGAGCGGAAGGCAGCCGCTCGCTCAACTGCTGAGCCACTCAGGCATCCCCCCCGCCCCCCAACCTCCACCCTTGACTCCACCCCTGCACGCAGCATCTTTCTTAAGTGAAAGAAACTCTTTGAATTTCTAGATGCCATACCAGCCATTTGGGTGATTTGGCTTTTTGAGGGTGAAAGCTGTGTTTGGCAAAAGGTGCCACCAGGTGGATAGTTTGTTTTGCTTTTTATACAGGGTGAGGAGGCCATTTCTCAAACTTTGGTTTGGGGGCCCCTGAATTCCAACATACTGATGAAGCTTGTCACTGCTTCAGGCTTTGTGACCCCAAAGGAGATAGGAAGAGGGGAAGGTATGATTTAGCAACATTGGGGGACCTGATGGTTGATTCAGAAAGGGGCGTAACACATGAGTTTCCTGAGCAAACCTAGGTTAAGAGGACTCTCTTGCTGACCAGAGGCTCTGAGCTGTTCCACACTCCCAGCTTGCCCTCCACATGCATTCATTGCCCCTTCTCTCCTCCCAGGGTGCCAGCAGTGAAACCCTAGATTGTCTCTTGGAACAACTGCTGGTAGGAAGCGTGGGGTTTCATTCTCCCAGGCAGGAGCTCAACATGCCACTTGGTATCCTTCAGCTGCCAAAAATATAGGCTTAATATATCACCCAAGATGAATTTTAGACCGTTCCCAGGAGGGCGTATGTTTTGGGAAAAGGCTTCTGCCATAAAAAGAATAAATGGATCGCTGGAGGAGACCTTACAGTTCCCTGTGTCCCACTCGGATCAGACCCCAAGGCCATGGGGATGCTTCGCTGTCTAGGACAGACTTGTGATAGACAGACAGACTAATGCTACCCACACAAAGATGTCCATGTCCTAATCCCTTTGACTGTTTTACCTCACATGGCAAAAGAGACTTTGCAGCTGCGATTAAGATCTCAAGATGAGAGATTATCCTGGATTATGAGGGTGGGCCCCACGTCATTACAAGGGTCCTTCTAAAAGGGAGGCAGGAGGGTCAGAGTCAGTAGCAGGAGACATGATGACAGATTGAGGTTGGAGCTATGCAGGGAGGGGCCAGGAGCCAGGGAATGCAGGTAGCTTTGGAAAGCTGAGAGAGCAAGGAAATGGACTCCTCCCTGGAGCCTCCAGAAGGAATGAGCTTTGCCAACACCTTGACTCAAGCCCCATAAGATCATTTCCAGCTCCTGGCCTCCACAACTATGAAAGAATAAATGTTGTTTTAAATCACTCAGTTTGTGGGAATTTGTTACAGAAGCACTAGGAAGTGAATACAGCTGCCTTACTGTCCCCTTGAGTGCTCTTGGCAGGCTCTGCACCCATTTTTTTTTGTATGAGCGATGTGACTATGGAAGCCTATAGCATAGACGTGAGGGGTGTGGGCTACAAAAGCCTGGTATAGTCTGGGTTTATAAGAGTAACCAACTCTGAGCACCTGGGTGGCTCAGTTGATTGATTTCAGCTCAGCTCATGATCTCAGGGTTGTGAGACTGAGCCCCACACCTGGCTCTGCCCTCAGCTGGGAGTCTGCTTGGGATTCTTCCTCTCCTTCTCCCTCTGCCCTTCCCTCCCCGCATGCTCTCCCCGCCCCCCACTGTTTGCATACTCTCTGAAATAAATAAAATCTTAAAAAATAAAGTAACCAACTCATCCTGGTTTGCCCAAGACTTCTCTGAAAGCACCATATCTCAGGAACCCCCTCAGGCTTCAGCAAACTAGGACAGTTGGTTACCCCAGATCCTTAGTGCACACTTAACCTGGTTTATGACTTTGAGCAAGTTACATAACTTTCTGTGGGTCTCAGTTTCCTCATCTGCAAAATGGGGTCAATAAGTTTAATAGTGCCTAGCCCATAGTAGATGCTAAATAAATGTTAGCTGTTATTATTAAATGACACCAAGCACAGTACAGAAATTCCTGGAGCTGCTTCATTAAATATTCTTTTTCTTAATTAATTAATTGAGAGAAAGAGAATGAGTGGGGGAAGAGGCAGAGGGAGAAGCTGACTCATGGCTGAGCAGAGAGCCTGTTGTGGGGCTTGATCCCAGGACCCTGGGATCATGACCTGAGCTGAAGGCAGACCCTTAAATGACTGAACCACCCAGGTGCTGGGAAGGTAATAATATTCTTGAAAATTTCAGGCCACAGCTTGAATCTCCCTGAACATTTATCTTTCTTTACCTTCTCATCACCAGGGAGCCCCTCCCTTCTCTCTGAGCCCATGAAGACTTGTTTCGTGGGGGGCAATGTGACACTCACCTGCCAAGTGTCTGGAGCCTACCCCCTTGCCAAGATCCTGTGGCTGAGGAACCTCACCCAGCCTGAGGTGGTCATCCGGCCCAATGGCCACTATCTCATCACGCAGGATGGGCAGAGCTCCACTCTCACCATCCGCAACTGTTCCCAGGTTGTGGATGAGGGCTACTACGTCTGTCGGGCTGAGAACCCCGTGGGGGTGCGAGAGGTGGACATCTGGCTGAGTGTGAAAGGTGAGTGAGGGAAGTGGCCCCAAAGGAAGATGGTTGAGAGCTTCAGAGGACCTGGCACTGGCATAGGGAGGGATGGTTCTTCCTTATACTCAGGTCACTGCTATCGGGAAGCAGGTATATCTGCTTGAGTGTGACTTGATGGGGTGGAAAAATTATTATCCAGTCCTAAATCTCTAACACTGCATAGGGATAAAGAAATAATTTGGGCAGCCCCGGTGGCTCAGTGGTTTAGCACCACCTTTGGCCTGGGGTATGGTCCTGGAGACCAAGGATCGAGTCACATGTCGGGCTCCCTGCAAGGAGCCTGCTTCTCCCTCTGCCTGTGTCTCTGCCTCATTCTCTGTCTCTCATGAATAAATAAATAAAATCTTAAAAAAAAAAAAAAAAAAGAAAGAAAGAATTTATGTTGGGGCACCTAGCTAGCTCAGTTGGAAGGGCATGCAACTCTTGATCCCAGGGCGGTAAGTTTGAACCCCACATCGGGTGTAGAGATTACTAAAAAAATGATAAAATAAAACTTAAAAAACAATAACTTGTTACATGCCAAAGAATATGTATAAAAAATGTATTTTAAAAATATTAAAAATGTGAGTCATGAAGCCTGATAATAAGGATATCTGAGAAATGCCATCCTGCTTAACATACAGAGCAGTGCCCACAATGCTGCAGTTATTTGTAGGTAGCATGGCCAGATTTAGAAAATGACAACAAAGCTAAAACAATGCCCACTTGATTTGCATTTCAGAAAAAACAAAGACTTTTTTTTAGTGTAAATATATCCCACATTTTGCATGGGGCATACTTATGCTAAGACATGATTCATTGTTTATCTGATATGTAAATAAAATGGTCATACCATATTTTTTCAGGCAACCCTACCTCTAGACCCCTTTCTAGTCTCATCCTGGGCCTCCTGAAAAAGGATAAGTATTATCCTGAATTTTTTTTAAAAAAGATTTTATTTATTTATTCATGAGAGACACAGAGAGAGAATCAAAGACACAGGCAGAGGGAGAAGCAGGCGTCCCGCAGGGAGCCCAATGGGGGACTAGATCCCTGAACCCCGGGATCACGACCTGAGCCAAGGGCAGACACTCAAGCGTCCCTGAATTTTTTTAATTCAAGAAGCTTTACTACATATGTGAAATGCTTGCTGCTTCCACTCCAGACTTTGTTCCCAGGATTTACTCATGCCACTGTGTAAATTATACTTACCTCTTCACTACTGTAGGATTATCTACTGTGTTGTGATTCCACAACTAAGTTACTAATTTTCCTGCTGATGGACCTTTGTATCATTTCTGATTTTGTTGTGATGAACAAATGTGATGCTATGAAAATCTTCTACCCAGCTCCTTGTGTACATATACAGTAGGTTCCCAGGCCAGTATTTCTCTACGATATATGTAGAAGGAAGAGAAAGGAAGGATTATGCACATTTGTATCTTCATGGGATAATACCAAATTATTTCCCAAAGTGGTTGTACCAATTTCTGTTCAGAACATCAGCATTCAAGAGTGTTGAGTTTCTCAATTTTGGCTTTGAGGTTTTGTGATTAAAGTGGAATCTTACTGTTCTGATTGGCCCTTCTGTGGTTACTAAGAAGATTAAGCATTATTTCATGTTTATTTGCTATTTGTGTTTCTTCTGTGAAATAACACATTTATGTCTTTTGACATCTTCCCCTTTCTTACAGATATGTAGGAGTTCTTTAGAAATTCTGCATACTAATTCCTTATAGTTTTACATGTTAGAAATATCTCCTTTTAGTTTGTTCATCTTTCTTTCTTTCTTTTTTTTTTTTTTTTTGGTTTATTTCTGGTATCCTTTGATTAGCATTCTTTTATGTAGTTGATTTTATGAATCTGACCTCATTAGTTTTTTTTTATGTCTCAAGAAATCTTATCTCTGCCGCACCATAAAGATACTATCCTATACTTCTAAAAAGTTTTAATATTTTGCCTTTCATAGTTAAATCTTTGATCTGTCTAGAATTGATTTTTGTGAATGGTATGAGGATCAAGTTTCTCCCCGGCCCAATTTTGGATAGCCATTTATTCCAGTACCATTCTTGAATAATTCCTCTTTTATTGACTAATCTGTTATATATCAAATTTTCTTTTATGTGTAGACTGTTCTTGGATTCTTTGTTCTGTTCCCATTCATCACTGTTTATCATAGCCCCAATAGCCCCTACTTTTCATTTCTGTGGCCTTATAAAGTCTTGATGTCTGACAAACACATGGAGATTTTAACTTTCCAATGTTCTTTTGCATCACATGCTTCATTTGCTACCCACAAACTGTCAGAGGGAGGAAAATGAGATATTTATCTTGCTTTATGGAGAGGTCATATGCCTTGCTGAAGATCATGGAACCAAAATAGTACTAAGATCCAGGCAGAGGAAGGGAGGGAGGTGTTGCTATTTTACCAGCATGTGTATCAGGTGGAAGAACCAGTAGTGTGATTTGTCTTTGCAGAACCTTTAAATATCGGGGGAATTGTGGGAACCATCGTGAGCCTCCTGCTGCTGGGACTGGCCATTATCTCAGGGCTTATGTTGTATTATAGCCCTGTGTTCTGCTGGAAAGGTAAGGATTTCTTGGGTCCCCCCCTTCGTTTACCTTTTAGGCTTCTTGAAAGGGAGTGGGTGGGGGAAGGAGGCCCCTGTTGTGCTCCCACCTCACATCCCGTTCCATAGGCTTCTTCACTGGGTCCTGGTGTGCAATAATGAATCACTTAAGTATCATTCCTGAACACCCTGTCACCTATCACGTTGGGTCAGTTTTTCTCAGTTGTCAGTTCTTTTGTAAATGTTACATTAAAAACTTTTGTGAGGCTGAAATGGATGTTACTGGATATTAATTTTTTTTCCTTTCTCCCTTCAGTAGGAAACACTTTCAGGTGAGTGTTCCTAGAGTCAAGTCAAAAACCCATTTCCATGATCTGTCTTCACTGCCATTTTTGTTTTCTTTCATAAGAGCAATAACAGCAGCCACTGTTAAAGACCTGGCATGAGCCAGACACTGGTGCAGAGGCTTCACTGGGCATTATTAGAAACTCTTTTGTAATTTCTTCAGCCTGGTGGTGGCACCTTCATTTTCCCAATAAGGAGATGGGCGCTCAGGGAAGTAAAGTAATTTCTGCAAGCTCACCCAGGAAATGAATGGCAGTGCCTGTGTTTGGATCCAGGTCTAAGTGATTCTAAAGTCTATATGCTCTTTTTTCAACGCCAGACCTCCGGGCAGGGCACCTTGCTGGGCTCTCATTGAAGCATAAAGACAGTGTGTATGCCGTGAGCCCAGTCATTTGTGCCTTTATTTAATTTTCTAAAAAGGAGCTGAAAAGAATAAGTCATAGTCTTACAGCATGTTTTAGAAGATTAGTCTGAGCATGCCCAGAAGCCCCTCCCAAAAGGAAATCTCAGGATGGGTATGTGGGTGGCTCAGTTGGATAAGCGTCCAACTCTTAATTTTGGCTCAGGTCATGATCTCAGGGTCATGGGATTGAGACCTCGGACTCAGTGCTCAGTGTGCTCAATGTGCTCAGTGTGGAATCTGCTTGTCCATCTCCCTCAGCTCCTCCCTCAGCTCCTCCCCGTGCTTGTGCACTCTAGCTCTAAAATAAATAAAATCTTAAAAAAAAAAAAAAAGAACCAGCCCCTAGGGGCAAGGTAACTAAATGGAATTTGTGTATTTTTTTTAAAGATATTATTTATTTATTCATGAGAGACATGCAGAGAGAGGCAGAGACACAGGCAGAAGGAGAAGCAGGCTCCATGCAGGAAGCCCAATATGGGACTCGATCCCAGGACTCCAGGATCACGCCCTAGGCCAAAGGCAGGCGCTAAACCTCTGAGCCACCCAGGGATCTCCAGGAACTTGTGTATTTCATTTCCTAAGGAGATCCTGGGTTAGAGCAAAGAACTCTTCTCTTTGTTTCCCTTAACCAGTTTATAAAGGGATATTACAGTTCTGGCGTCATCTTTCATGGGAATATGTTACCTTTACTGCCCTGTATCTGAGGGCCATCTTCCCAGGGAAACTTTCATTCCCCAGGTTTATTTCTCACAGGAGAAGGCAGCAAGGCATAGTGGAAAAACACTTTGGAACTAGTGGACCTGGATTCAGATTGCGCCTCTGCCATTCCCAAGCCCTATGTTCATGGAAAATCCCTGACCCTGTCTGAGCCTCTGTCTCCTCATTGGTTTTCCAGAAGGAAACTGTTAAGATTACAGGAAAATTTAATGCTCCTAGCATTGTGACTGGCCCATCACATGTGTAAGAAATGTACAGGTTGATGGGGTAGGCAGAGCCAGCAATGAACTGGAGAAGAATTAAATGCTAACCCCCTGGGCATGGACTCCCAAGTGCAATCATAGTTCATGGCTTGCGGGGAGGAAGAGGACCTTACCTGGGCCTTGAATAAAGAGTAGGAGGTGAAATTTCAGTAAGTAGAGAAGTAAGGGGCATTTTAGGAAAAGAACACAGCATTCGTGTACGAGCTGCGGGGGGAACTAAAATGGTAGGTCCCTGAAACAAAAAGTCCTACCTGCCCAAGGAGCAGGGGGGAGTAATGAAACCCATCTAGGATGATATGTGATTTCTGTAGGAATCTGTGGCAGCATCTCTTTGAGAGATTATAGCCACACTGTTCTCTCTTAACCGAGCTGAATGCACAAAGAATTCTCCATGTTACAAAAGAGGTTGCCATAAATCTAGTGTTTTCTATTTGGCGAGGGCTGATGTTAGGGAAAAATGGAGTACCGTCTTGATTATTTCTCCCCCTTTGGAAATTAGGGGGCAAGACATGGGTGATGTCATGGTTTTGGTGGATTCAGAAGAGGAGGAGGTAGAGGAGGAAAATGCTGCAGAAGAGGAGGAGGAAGAAGAGGAAGAAGCAAACGAGGGGGAGGAGTCACCAGAAGAAATCCCCAAGCATGGTCACATTCATAGAGTGACTGCACTGGTGAACGGGAATGTTGACTGGATGGCCAATGGTCTCCAGGCTTTGCAAGGTAAGCTCTTTTTCTTTCAAAGCACTCTGCTGGGTTGCAGTGGGATTCCCAGTGAGCATCTCTCTATGGGGTGAGTTTCATTTTTGTTGTGTTTTGTTTAAGATTTTATTTATTCACAAGAGACACAGAGAGACAGAGACATAGGCAGAGGGAGAAGCATAGGCAGAGGGGAAGCCTGATGTGGGATTTGATCCTGGGACTCCAGGATCATGACCTGACCAAAGGCAAATGCTCAACCACTGAGCCACCCGGGTGCTCTGAGTTTCCTTTTTTTTTTTTTTTAAAGGGTGGGGAAGTTAGTTAACGTTTAATCTAGGATCTACTGTCAACTCCTGACACTACAATTAAACTGGCAAACATTTATCAAGGCCTTGCTCCAGGAAGGGCACAATATTGGCATTGTTAGGAGAATATAAAAAGACTGATCGTAATTGTACACAGAGAGCTTTACAAGATCAGTTAGAGTGTACTGAGGAACACTTGGGGAAAATTAAAGTGGAAGCAAGATTTAACCGTCACTGTGAGAGAACATAGAGGAACCATCACAAGGAGGAATCTGATTATTGCCAGATGAATGATCGGCTTAAAAATAACAGGACCTCAGAGAGGTGAATGCCTTGAGGGGCTCTGCCTTGGTCGGGAGAAGCTAAATGGCGGAAGGAAGAGATGAGGCAAGTCTTTCAGGACAGTTGAGTTTGAAGAAGCAGAAAGGCAAGAGAGTATTCCAGGTGAGGGGAACGGCACACACCAGGTTTATGCAGGGTAGATAGCATCAAGCACTTCTAGAGGATTCTGAGTGAAAGAACAGGAGAAAAGGGGAATAGGCACCTGCCCCACCTGCTCCCCCATGACTTCCAGTTCTGAGGCCCACCAGTAAAGGACTGGCAGGTGCAGTGATTGCAAACTGAGGGTGTAGATAGAATGACCTCTCGCTGAGCTCCCTTAGATGCGGATTTGCTTTTCCCTCCTCTCCAGACAACAGCAGTGAGGAGCAGAGTGATATCATTCAGGAAGAAGACAGGCCTGTTTGAAGAAGAGAACTGTCCTCCACGATCCTGTCCTAAAAGCTTGGAAAGCAATGTCGAAGATGAGCTTTTCATTCTGCTTTGACTTGACTTGTGCCCCTGCCTGAAGGCTTAAAATGGTTTGGGACTCTCAGCAAAACAAAAAACAAAAAAACATGGATTTTTCCCCCCCGCCCCCCCCCCCAAATTAGTTTGATTTGCTGTAAGTTTTCTCATGGATGTTAACAAGTGTTGGGGATGGGTAGCCTATGGGGGAAAGGTGCATTTGCCCCCTGAGGTGCCTGTTCCACTGTGACTTCTGGCTTCATCCTGGTTGATGCTGATGCGGAGGTAGCAGGAGCAGGAGCAGGAGGAAGCACTTGACTTCCAGGCTCTCAGTGTGCTATTTGTGGTCTGGGAGTAGCTTGCCCCAATACACAAGGGAATATCATGCAGTGATAGGGACGCCTCCTTTGTCACTGCCCAGGGAAGCTGGAAAACCAGACATCCCCTGGAAAAGGTTAAGGAGGTTGTCAGCTCCTGATGCTAGTCAGAGGGAGGCACTTTGGCTCAGGTTCTGAAGCTGGAAACACCTAGGCTTGAGAGTAGGCCTTGTCACTTGCTTATTCCTGGGCTCGGGCACGTTACTTTACCCCTCCCTGGGCCTCTGTTTCCTCATCTGTAAAACAGGTGAAGTCATTACCTGCCTTATGGCACAGTGGGGACTGAATGAGGTACCTGTGGATGTGAAAGTGTCCAGGAGGTATTCAGTAGACAATTTCTTACCCTCTGGACTTCGCCCTCTCTAGTGGAAGAAACAATGTCAACTGTAAATTAGAAGCTGTTGCCTGGGTCTCTTGTTCTTTGTAGAATGGTTTCAGAGGAGAGCATTATCAGAGCTCTCCTGACCATATTTGCTTCCCTGGAGGTATATAATTCTTTTCAAAAGAGGTAGGGGCCCCTAAGAGGAAGTGCCTTTCATTAGAACCTCTCATTTTGCAGAGCTTCATACTAATACAAAAGCCTCTTAGGTGATACCCTGGTAGCTTTCAGACTCTCCCATTCTCCTCTTTTCTCCTGTGGCTCTGAAAGGAGGCAGGAGAAATGTTTTGCAATGGAGTATCTGGTGATAAGTACTCCCTGGGCAGACTAGTTCATCTGGCCTCAGTTTCTCCATCTTGGAAATAGGAATGGGAAAAGTTGCTTCCTTCCTACTGCTTCTCTACACCTTATGAGGATGCGTTGATCAATAATACTAAGTTTTGATTTAAATCAAATAACATCTGATGAGTTTAAGCTGTTTCCAGATCCCTATAAAGCCCAGAGATTTTTCTTCTCTGATTTCATCCAAGCCTCTTAAATGTCAGAAACCTAATAAGGGTGCAAAAGATGTATGCTGAACATGAAAATCTGACTTGACTTTGCACTTTTTAATGCTCATATCCTGCTTAATAGGCAAGACCTAGGGCTTCAGGGAGAGCTTCCCTTCTCCAAATAACAGGGACTGGGATTCAGGTAAGATAAGAAACTGGTTATCTGCAGCCTTCCCCTGCAGCTGTGGTGTGGAGGGGGGTCTATTTTCTTGGAAGGATGAAAAGACTGTACTGAGCAAATCTCTAGAAGTGAGCCCTGTCCCCAGCTTGGAGCCCTGTGGATCGCAGGAGCTGACTGCACTTTCCACCCCTCAGGAATAGGTGCGAACTGCAATTCTTGCGTGCTCAGGCTTCTGCTGCCTAGTACTTCCTGTACTTCGTCACTCTGGATGGCTAAATTAGTGTTTTAGAACAGGAGACTTGAGTTGCTTCTAAAGTCACTGAACTCTGAGCTCATGTCCCTTTAGAATCTTCTGTGATTCTGTGAATTTGAGAGTTCACTCTACAGAGTCAACCATATTTTTAAAAAGAAAAAGAAACAGGAAAAGTAGTCCCTAGATATGAACCCAGAGAATGATTTGAAAGATGACTGAGATGCTTTCCATAACTACTTCTTCTCTTGCATATGCACCTGATGATGGGAAATCTCTGGAGAAGGATTTTTCCACTAGCAGTTGGGGGCTTCCAGGTCTTATTGCCAAACACTATAAACCCTAGGTTAGCTGAGCCACAACTTCTGTCGCTTGTTTCTGAGCCCTGTGTGTACATCTATATAGCTGGATCAGTTAAGAGCACAGGTACTGGCGGTCTTCAAGTTTTAAGGATTTTTAAAGAATTAGGGCTTTCTTTTAAGATGATCCAACCCCAAACTACAAACATGTTGATAGTGGGTTACAAACTGTGTGGCAAAGTCCAAGTTATTACATTGTGCTGTTACACAATCTTATCTGAATGTATTGTGAACTCCAAGATCTATTTATCAGGACCAGGAAGATAAATACTTAAGGGCTATCACCACTGACATTTCAGAAGGCAATCCTGTGGCTTTGAAATTAGTTCTAATTCTCACAAGCACATACAGGCCCTATTCCTGCAGTTAGCCCATGATGAAAAACTTCCATAATGCATGCACCGAAACCTGGGAAATCATCCCTGCCAGGTAAAATTTATTGTGATGCAGGAAGTACCAACTGGTAATTCTCACCACGGACTGACCAGGAACTGTTGCGAAGAAGAATGAGCAGATCTCTCTGCATTATTTACATTTTAATATTTGGTGTGTGGTGGGGGTGGGGGGAATGGGCAAGAGAAATTTATTCTGAGGTATAATATGGATTTTTTTAAAAAGATTATGGAATAAAGTTATTTTTAAATAAATGCTTTCATGATCTTGATTTAGATTTGATTAGTAAACAAAGATTTGGAGAAATGGATTTGCCTCCCCTAGTTGTTGTTTTTCTTTTTTTCCTACCTTTACTACCAATACTTACCTGTATTGGTAATGATAGCATTCTCATTGCCGTTTTATTGTTTGTACATACTCTCACACTCACTGAGACACCTGCACCTTTCCTGATCTCTCTGAGAAACTTGTTCTTCCATTTTTTAAAAAATTATTTATTAATGAGAGACACAGAGAGACTCAATCCCAGGACCCTGGGGATAACGACCTGAGCCAGACCTGAGCCAGGCCTGACTGAGCACAAGGCAAATAAATGCTCAAACACTGAGCCACCCAGGTGCCTCTTCTCCATTTCTTTTTTTCCTCCCTGCATATGCATGGTTTTGGTCAGACTGCATGCTTTCTAACATGAAAGGACTAGGGTAGCAGTCTTCAGGGAGAAGAACATGGATCTGCTTGGACTGTCTGAAATGACAAATGCTATCAGCCGTCCTGTAGCTCTGAGTGGCCTTGGAGTTCTTCACCGCGCTCAGCTAATTGCAGCCCCTATAACATCTCACATACCTCCAGATTTCCTGCTCTAGACCTCAGTGCTTAGAGGAAGCTTTCAGTCCCCCTCTTAGGTCATTCCTCCTCCCACCAACCCCTGTTTCTTTACTGCGCTCCAGGTTGCCTCTGCTGCCCCCCACTTTGCTCCCCAGCTCTTTATCACAGCGGCTCCACCTTATTCCCTAACAAAACCCTTAACCTCAGTATCCCAGGTTCCTTTCAACCCAGCCCCTCCCTTTGACTATGTATGGGTTTATTTTTTTTAAATTTTATTGATTCATGAGAGACAGGCAGAGGGAGAAGCAGGTTCCCTGTGGGGAGGCCGATGGGGGACTAGATCTCAGGACCCCGGGATCACGACCTGAGCCAAAGGCAGATGCTCAACCACTGAGCCACTCAGGTGCCCCTATGTGTGGGTTTAATCCCCCCAAGAAGGTTCCTGAGCCCCCACCGTGACCCTGTTTAACTTCTCTCCGTGCAGTCCCCCAACACCTCTTTCCGCGACCTCCAGCCCTCCCGGGTCACACCCATGTTTACGCAGCTTCTCCATTTTTGGACCCCCGCTCTTCTGGGATTCCCCCCTCTTTTGGTCCGGCCCGCTGCCTCTTTTCTCACCGCCCATTTTAACCCGGACACGCTCGTTTTCACCCTCCATTTCCCGCTGGGCTGGTCTTTTTCTGGTTCCCACGCTTTAGAAGCCGGGGCGCACCCCCTCCCCTGGTCCTCGTTCATTCCTAGCCCCGGAGCTAGGCTCCTCCGCCACGGCTCCCACTGAACCTCCGAGGCCCCGGCCCCAGCGCCCCCATTTTATTCTGCAGTCTCGTTCCTTCCCTACCCCCGTCTCAGCGGCTCCAGGGGGTTCCCGGGCCCCCCGCCCCAGTTCTCTCCTCGCCCTCCGCCACCCCCCAGCTCCCCGATCCCTGGCGTCTTGAGGGCTTCG
The DNA here is from genome assembly GCF_048418805.1 of Vulpes vulpes. Lineage (NCBI taxonomy): Eukaryota > Metazoa > Chordata > Mammalia > Carnivora > Canidae > Vulpes > Vulpes vulpes. The sequence continues at coordinate 14,600,846 of NC_132789.1, read as the reverse complement.
CTCTCCAGCCAGTCTCGTCCTGCTCGCCGCCCCCCACCCCTCCGCGGTTCTCTTCTCAGCCCTGCCCCCCACCCCGGACTCCCTGCCGCGCCCCGTCTTCTGCCTTCAACTCCTGCACCTACTCGCCCACCCCCGCCGTTGTCGCCGCGTCCCTTCCGCTCCCGGCTTGCCCCCACTCGGTTTTCACCCCTCCCCTGCTTCTCTCACCCCCGCAGCCCCCGGTTTTGAGCCTGCCCCGCTCACCTGCATCCCCCCACCGCTTTCCCTCAGCCCCGCCCCCCGGATTGTGTCCGGTCCGCAGTCACCTGCCCGCCCCCCCCCCACTCTCCCCCGGCCCCGCCCCCCGCCGCCTCCCAGCCGTCTACCGCACCTCCCCACCCCGGTCTTATTCTGCCCCCCCCCCCCGTTTTATCCTGCCCTCCCACCCCGTTCCCCCGAGGCCCCGCCCCTTCGCCCCGTGCCCCGCCCCCCGCGCATCCCCGCCCGCTCCCGCCGCCATGTGACGGGAAGCAGCTGATGGCCTCTCCGGGCGGCGGCGGGCGCGGCGGCGGGGCCGGGGCCGGGGCCGGGGCCGGGGCGGGGGCCGGGGTGGGGGCCGGGGCGGGGGCGGGCTGTTTGGGGGCGGCATGAGGGCGGGCGGCCCGGGGGGCTGAGGCGCCCGCCGCCTGCCGCGGGGCCGCGCGCGTCCTCCATGGAGGCCGGAGGTGAGCGGGGTCGGGGCGCGCGGGTTCCCGCCGGGCGGGGCCGGGCCCCTTCCCCCCGGGGCGAGCGGAGGCGCGGGCTGGGCGGTGGGAGGGGCGCGGGGCGGTCGCGAGGCCGGGGCTGTCCGCGCGGGCCGGCGGCTGGGGGCGCGCCGGGCGCTCAGCTTTGTTTCACTTTCGCTGTCAGAGGCCGCCACCCGGTCTCCCGCCCGCTGCGGACTGGACCGGAGGAGCTGGAGCCACTGCGTGCGGGGGATCCGCATCCCCCAGGACCGTGGGAGGCTCCCGAGGCCCGACGCCTACGCCTAGGGGGACTGCGGGGGGCCGCCGGGCCGCAGGGGGTGATGACCCCGGGGTGGGTGCCCAGGTGCCGGGTGACGCACTTGCAGGTGTGGGTGGGAGTCCGCTCCGTCCCTTACAAGCGGTGTGATCGCGCACCCGCCGCTTAAGTCGGTTTTGTACCTGCAAAATGGGATAATAATAGGACTTGCCCGGGTGGGTGGTCGGGAGCTTCCCAAACTTGCCAGTTCGTAAGAATGGGGTTTGGGTCCCTATTTAAAAATATCTATTGCGAGTCTCTCCCAAGAGGAGACTTATTCCTAGAGGTGGGGTGGGGCTGGGGATGCTGATCCTTGCTGGCTTGTTTGATCGGGCAAGTTTAGGATACATTGATGGGTGAGGTGCATGCCTTGTTAACAGCTGTCATCAGAAAACAGTGTCGAAGTCAGAATATCGGATGTACTTGGAGAGTCGGCCCAGATGAACGTGTGATCTCAGTGTGCTTGTTATGTGTGCTTATTAGGCACAGGCAAAACCTCCAGGCTATCCCTCTGTCTTCTCGCTTCCAACCACTTTGCCTCTAAACTCTCCCTGTACAGAAATTTGGGGTGGGCTTGGGATTTATTCTGGGAGTTCCAACTCTTGAATATACCCCCGTGCTTAAAGGCAGTTTCTTTAGAGAAAATTCTCAGAAGGGGTCAAGGCCTTGGGTTTAGAGTTGTTGCAGAACGTCTTGGTACTCTTCCAGTGAAGTTCAAGCCTCGTCTTGCTCTGAAGGATTCTGATTGTTGATGTTTGCGTTTCCCTGGCTAGTTTGATGGAGCTGGGGATTGTGGGTGGGTAGGTTCAAATCAGGGTATTCCCTGGGGTGGTGTAACTTTTTAATTTGGGAAATGACATTTCTTTGTTTACTGTAGTTAGGCATTCAGTAAAAGGTGTAGAGGCAGCTCTCTCTGCCTTCCCATCTAGATAAGGGCTTTCTTTTCAGTGAGTGTTACCACTTTTTAAATGGCCCCTACTGTTTGTCTGAATCTTATGTGAATCTTTTTATAGCTTCCGCTGTTGTTTCCATTGACTCCTTATAGTTAAAACTGAAAGCGATCTGTAGCTAGTCTCCCTTTTTAGCTGGAATCTGTTTCCAGTTCTGAGTTTTTCCTAATGATTGACGACTGTGTTTTGGGGTGTGAGCAGAGCTGTTGAGAGCTGCCAAGTTGCTGTAAAAAAAAAAAAAAAAAAAAGGCTAGAGACTTTTACGTTCTTTTGAAACTGAATAAAGCCCATTGTAATGGGATTACAATGGACAACAGTAGATATTCTTCAGAGCACTGGTTAGAATTCATTTATTCTTTCGACAAATATTTATTGAGTATCTACTGTGTGCCAGGCACTCTCTAGGCCAGTGCTGACCAATAGAACTAGAATGCCACAGCTGTTATTTAAAATGTTCTAGTGGCAGCATTAAAAAACTGAAACAGGTGAAACCAGTTTTAAAATTGTATCTGTCAATCCAACACATCTAAAATATTACCATTTCAGCATGTAATCACAATTATTGATATATTAGTTTTTTTTGGTACTAAGTTCTAAATATGACATGTGTTATATACTTAAGAGCCCGCCTCAGTTTGGACTTGGCATATTGCAAATGGTCAGTGGTCAAGTGTGGCTAGCGGTTACTGTATCGGACAGCTGCAGCAAGCAGATAGGCAAGTTTGGGGGTGGGTGGGGAAGAGATAGACAGTAAATATATAAAAACAAGCAATCAAGGCAAGATGAGCAAGTGGTACCTATAAAGAAAATTGAACGGAAGGAAAGGAAAGTGACTGAGCCACTTCAGATAGTGAGGCCAGGAAGGTCTCTAAGAAGGTGACATCAACACTAAGCCCTGAATGGAGTCCTCAGACAAAGATCTGGGCCTACCATTTTCCGGGTCATATGAAACAGCTAACGTCAAGATGCTAAGGCAGGAAAAATCACCAAGCTTCTTGCTGGCTGGAGTGAGCCATTGCTTCCATCTCTATGTTCAGGTGAATGTCCTTGCATGGAAGAAGCCAATAATAAATATATTTTCCATTCAGCCTGCTTGTCCAAATACAGCCCAATGTTTAACTAGAAAACCCTGATCCATGGGCCTTTTCACCATGAAGGACCATGGCATGTTCAGTCCCAGATGAAAGCTGAATCCTCTCTGCTCTGTTTTTTTTTTTTTTTTTTAAGTTCTGCACTAATTATGGCTTTTCGCCCCCAGCAGCCAAGTTTAGTTTGGGCCCAGACTCCACTTCAGAATTTCCTTAGTTCTAGAAATGAAGAGACAGGAGTCCCTGAGTTTTTTTCTTCTTTTAGCTCCTGGATTCCTGAGCCTGAAATAGCAGGAGATTAAATCTCCAAATCACAGAAATAGAGTGTGAAATCTGGGTATGGCTCTTGTTTAAGAAGCATTTCATATGAAGTGTTTGGCATAGGCATCATAATACTTTAAGGGGCTTCATTTTGTTTATATTTAAAGAGGTGTACCATGTTTATTTATTCAACAAATACTGCCTGCCTGCTCTCTGCCAGGAACTCTGTTCAGCACGGAGGATAAACATACGAGGTCCTTGCTTCTCTGGATTTGTCCTGGTTGGGGGGAGACAGATAACTAGTCATAATGGTGACTGTGCTGTAAATAACATGACGTGAGGAGTTGTGAAGGAGATTGACTCGAAGGAGTTGTTATTTGAGCCAAGCCCGAATGAAGAGAAGGTGCCAGTCATGGAAGGGTATGCCAGGTGAAGAGACTAGCTTGTCTAGAGGCCCCCAGGTGGGTAACTAATTGAGCACAGTCTAGGGGTGAGGCAGGCTGGAGCCTGGGGCAGAGAGGGGAGAGTTATAGGCCCAGATAGGAGATGAAGGCCTGGGGTGAGGTTATACAAGGCTTCAGGGGCATGGTAAGGAGCTTGAATTTTATTCTAAGAGTGGTTGAAACTGATCACTGGAGAATGGATGGGGAGGAGCAGAATGGAAGCTAGGAGAACAGTTGGAAGGCTGCTTAGTGAGAGATGACGTTGATGAGATGGTTTGCATAGATTAGAATAGTAGCCATGGAGATGGAGAGAGGTTAGGTTTGCCAAGCCTTTTGGAAACAGCCTTGATAAAACTTGTTAATGGATTTGGTTTGGGAAGTAAGGAAAAGAAAACAAGGAGGACCCCTTTTTGTATCGGCGGAGCCTTCTTGGTGTCAAGAGGATAGATAATGTGCCTGTTGTGGAGGAGGTGAACCAAGTGTGAATATTATCAGGGTGGAATAGATATCTATCCTCCAATAGATAAAAATGTACCTCCAGATCAATCGATGTCATTTAATATTTGACTACATCTGAGTTTCTCAACCTTAGCACTATCGATGTTTTGAGCAAGATAATCCTTTGTTAGGGAGGGCTGTCCTGTGTACTCTAGGATGCTTAGTAGGATCCATGACTTTTTTTTCATTAGATACCAGTAGCACCACCCCCAGTTATGACAACCAAAAATGTCTCCAGACATGTCCGCATGTCCCCAGGGGGCACCATCCCTTCAGAACCACTGGATTGCATGAAGGAGGTATTGACAGTTTAGGGCTAGATCACCATAAGAAAATGTCTAGGAATAATGAGAATGAAGACAATGCAACAGAGTTGCTTGGTAATATTGAGAGACCTGTTTTGGATTGAAAATGTAAAATAACTTTTTAACATGCATATATTCCCACCTAAAGGAATATGCTCAAACAGACAGTAATTGTGTAAATGAAAAGATGCCATGTACAAACGTACAAATTTCAGGAGAAATCCTTTGTTTAGGCCTAAACAAATGCCAGTTTAGATAGACCTACTGTATTAAAACCTAGATTTATACATAGAACCTCGAAATGAATTTTCTCCTTGCAAGGAAACTTAATTTTTCTTTAAATAGCAAAGCCACCAAAGGTCTCCTAGATTAAAATTCTATTTAAAGACAGAATCTTCAGCAACACATTTATTTTATAAAATGAGGTAGTTACCTACATTATCTTCTATATTACATATACCAGGAAGTATTATATATATACATATATAAATATCATATACAGATATGCTTCTCACTACATATGCATGTTTACCATCTGTTTCGTTGAACCCAAGATACCATGGTTCATATGTATCACTGAGAAAAAAATACTGCCTATTTAACTATAAAATTCATCATGTGTAAGACATATCCTGATTGCAGTGAGGTCAAAGTGTGAGAAGACCTCTAAAGGTGTATCCTAAAATATATGAAATAGGGGCTGTTTAAATTAGTATCTATCTGGTGACAGGCATAAAAGGGTCAAGGTCTCAAAACTACTGAAGTGGAATGTAGCCATCAGGAAGTGACCTCATTCGGAGTGGAAGCCAGTTTTTATAGGAGTATGTATCACAATCCTAATTAGTGATCAAAAAAATTCTGAATGCCTTTATTTTTTTTATTTTTTTTCAAAGATTTTATTCATTGGGCAGCCCCAGTGGCGCAGTGGTTTAGCGCCACCTGCAGCCTGGGGTGTGATCCTGGAGACCCAGGATTGAGTCCCACGTCAGGCTCCCTGCATGGAGCCTGCTTCTCCCTCTGCCTGTGTCTCTGCCTCTCTGTCTTTCTCTGAATAAATAAATAAATCTTAAAAAAAAAAGATTTTATTCATTTATTCATGAGAGACAGAGGCAGGGACACAGGCAGAGGGAGAGAAGCAGGCTCCATGCAAGGAGCCTAATGTGGGACTCGATCCCAGGATTCCAGGATCACACCCTGGGCTGAAGGCAGGCACCAAACCTCTGAGCCACCCAGGGATCCCCCTGAATGCCTTTAACTTATGATCTGCATCGGCCATTTGAGAACCTTCTGTTAGAGTAGAGACTTGACCTAGAAACTGCCCTCCAGGTGGCTGAAGAAGCACCAATGCAGCACCCGCCCTTCACAAGGCACCATGCACAGCCCTGAGGGAAAGGAAAATGAAATCATTTTGGTGTTCGAACAGGGTGCTTAAATTCTGGTAGAGGGTAATTTGTAACTATAGGAGATAATGAAGTAAGCAGGATGGGACTGATTTCTGCCTGGGTAGAGATCAGGATATGTGCTTGGGATTCTCATCATCCCAGGTATGAACATGAGTGAGCTGCTTGGGGTGTGGCCAGAGTGTGGCAGGTGGCCAGAGGTCACAGGAAGGAGGCGGGCCTGGGCTCCGCTGCCCTCACTGTGTACCCAGGTGGGAGCCTTGGAATGTAAGGGAAAGGTGATGTGTGTTCCAGCTTTAGCAGAGTTCCTGGGGCCAGGAAAATCAGGGCTGTCTTATAAAAGTTCTGGGCAAGATTGGGATGAAGTTTAAACTAGAGCAGAGATGGAAATGGGAGGCCAGATCAAGGGGTCTGAACGGCGGGAAGCATGGCGGGTGCTGCACATTTTCGCCTTGATGAGGAGGAGGATGCTGGTGAGTGACCGGGAGCCTTTGAGTTTCAGACATTCCTTCTTGCACTGGCTCCCCAGCTGGCAGGTTCTTTTGGGGAGACCTTAAATCCATTGGAAGGCTTCCTAATCTGTACCATCTAGCCTGGTCCCAGCCTGACCGGCTCTCCTTTCTTCCTCTTCAGGCATTCATAGGAAAATGAGGCCCCCATTCACCCGGGTCACTCGTACAAAGGTTACTCTGAGTCATGGTTAACCGGCAGTGGCCAGTGCCAGGGCTGAGTAACTGCGCTGGAATGTGGCCTGTGGCTCCTGTGATTGCCGCAGGTCATTTAAATGACAACTCCCTCCCGGAATCCAAACTATCACCCATTGCCGTGGGGAGACGGTGGCTTTCCTGGGTCTGAGTCAGCAAGGTGGTCCGGAGCCTGGCTCCCTACTTCCCTCGCCCCTGGAAGCGAGAGTGTTTATTTGAAGCATGCTGTCTCCTGTCTCAGAGGAACCGCTGCTGCTTGCTGAGCTCAAGCCCGGGCGCCCCCATCAGTTTGATTGGAAGTCGAGCTGTGAGACCTGGAGTGTCGCCTTCTCCCCAGATGGTTCCTGGTTCGCATGGTCTCAAGGACACTGCATCGTCAAGCTGATCCCCTGGCCGCTGGAGGAGCAGTTGTAAGTTCTCACACCCCCAAACCCAGAGGAACGGGGGAGTCCTCATGGCGGGGAACCAGAGTGGGTTCCCACTTTACTCCCTGCCCTTTGGGGTCTCCCTGCCTGAGCACAGGAAGGGCGGGGATGGCTGCCAGCAGTTCAGGAATTGATCATTGGGGTTTCCAGAGTCCCACGGTCAGTTCGTGTGAAAATTAATTCTGTGGAGATCATGTTAGCCCTGCTGTTATTTTCTAACAGCTTTAATGAGATATAATTTACATACCATACAGTCTGCACATTTAAAGCACACAGTTCAGTGGCTTTTAGTATATGCAGGGAGTTGTGTAACTCTCACCATGATTAATCTCAAAACCATTATCATTGCCACAGAAAGCAGCCCCACATCCCTCACTTGTCATCCTCCAATCTCCAGCCCTGAGCGGCCTCAAATCCCCTGTCTTTGTTGACTTGCTTATTCTGGACTTCTTCTGTACATTGAATCTTACACCGTATAGTCTTCTGTGACAGGTTTCTTGCACTGAGGATAAGGTTTCCAGTCATCCCTCTTATGATATCGGTACGGCATTTCCTCTTACTGCCCAATAATCCTCCATTGTATGGAGACAGCTCACCTTATGTATACATTTATCAGTTGCTGGATGCTAAGGTGGTTTTCCCTTTTTGGCTGTTTGCATAATCCTGCTGTGCACATGTATGGATGGCATTCTTTTGCATGGACACGTGCTTGCAGTATTCCACCACTTGGAAAACAGACTGCTGCTGAAGGTGGCTGCGCCATTTTGCAGTCCCACCAGTGATGTGTGGGATTTCCATATCCTCCACACCTGTTCCATATCCTCAACACTTTATTTTCTGTCTTTTCCATTCTATTTTTTTTTTAAAGATTTTATTCATTTATTCATGAGAGACACAGAGAGAGAGACAGAGAGAGGCACAGGGAGGAGAAGCAAGCTCTGTGCAAAGAGCCTGATGCAGGACTCAATACCGGAACTATGGGATCATGTCCTGAGCCAAAGGCAGGCACTCAACCACTGAGCCACTCAGGTGTCTTTTCCATTCTAGCAGAGCCATCCTAGTAGAATTGGAAATGGCATCTCATTGTTTGGATTTGCATTTCCTGATGGTTTCTGACTTGGAGCACCTTGTGGTATATCTTCTTTGGAGAAACATCCATTGCACATCCTTTGCTCACTTTTAAATTTGTTTTTTGTTTTTTTTCTTTATCAACCAAATTGTTTCTGGTATTAACTGGTTTCTTTCTTTGGGCTGGACAGGGCCCAGCGTCTGCATGCTGTGAGCTCCAGGTCAGATGGCCCAACCAGGGACAGGGCAACTCCACATGGGTCTGTGTTTATTCAGGCAGCATTTGTTGGAAATCTTTGCCTGACGTTGAGCTAGGGGCTGGGAATCTTGAAATAAACCCACTGTGGCCTCTACCCTTGAGGGTCCCATTTATTTTGCTTTAGGCATTTCTTATAAATTGCACATTAAAGTGTTTTGTAAGTTCAGTCTGGAACTTGTGGCTTTGGTGACAGGTCCCACTGACAAGAGCTTGCTGAGACAGGTATTCTGGGCACCACTAGGATTGAGGGGTGTACATCTGGCTTTTCGGCATTCTGCATCAAGGACCTTGAAGATGTTTTTCCTGCTACTAGGAATCTCAGAAATGGGGTCATCTATTTCTATACACTGACTTTCATCACGGAATTAGTTCTATAGTAGGGAAAAATCAGAAATCACTTAAAACCTGGTAGTGAAAGGATGGTAAAGGAAATCATGGCATTGTCATAGAATATTTTTGCAGCCTTCAGAGACTTTTTTTTTTTAATCATGATTTTCAGTTCCTTCTGTGGTCAGTTTAATGAGAATGCTAAGGTCTTTCATTTTTTTTATTGATATCTTACCCTAAATGCAAGAAACTCAACTTTATATCCAGTCTGGTATAAATTTAGAGTCTGAAAAAGAATTTTTTAAAAAGTGTACAAATGAAAACTCTGTTTTCCTGAAAATCATTCTTATATTCAAACATATATGTCACTACAGGTAAATATATCTGTCCAGTATAAACTCAGGGAACTCGAGTATTAATCCATTTTGTGTATCTGTTGCTTAAAATAATAAGAGAAATGTTATTGTTTAATATGTTAAGTGAGAAGTTACTTGTTTTAGGGAAAAATCACACATTTTGAAGAATAATAACTTAGGAAAATGTTTATAAGACTTAATAAAAAAGTAAGCTATAAAACCATATGTGTAATATCCAAATTTGTCTTTTTTTAATGATTTTATTTATTCATGAGAGACACAGAGAGAGAGAGGGGCAGAGACACAGGTAGAGGGAGAAACAGGCTCCACACAGGGAGCCCGATGTGGGACTCGATCCCAGGACTCCAAGATCACACACCCTGGGCATGAAATGAAGGCAGGCGCTAAACCACTGAGCCACCCAGGGATCCCCCCAAATTTGTCTTTGAAAAACTTAGGTACATATGCATAAATAAAAACTCAAAAGTGAAATGTTTACTCTGGCTAGAGTAGTGTTAGGATTATGGGTAATTTTTATTTTATTACTTGTCTCACTTCCAAATTTTCCCCACATCTTTATTACTTTTATAATTTAAAATAATTGTTATTTTAAAAGTCCTTTAAAAGGGGCAATCAGAAGTCTTTAGATTCTTGTTTGAAGTGCTACACACTTTTTAAAAAATGGTGCTTTTGGTATTGAGGAAATAGTTGGTACTAACCAAATAATTGTACTACCTTGTGCAGCTTTTAGAAACTTGAATTTCAGTAAAGTTAAATTCCCCCAGTGACTCTGCCTTGCCCTGAGCTATCCCTTTCCTGTGCATGCACCCCCCCCCCACATAACTCATCCCTCGATTCATTGGCAAACTCTGAAGTCCAGGGGATCTGTTAAGTAGTAGGCTTGGATACCCAGGACTTAAGTTCTTGTTCCAGTTCTGCCCCTGATTTTGTGAGCCTAGGAAAATTAACTCTACACCTAAAATGGAGGTTTTAGTATCTCTTTATAGAGAAATTAAATCTATGATGTTAAGATGAATTAATATGCAGATGTGCCTTAATTCCTTTGCAATAAAGTAGCTACAGATTTTTCCTTAATCAAATGCAGAAATTAGGATTTTATAAAAAAATAAATGTAGGTTTGGTGGTACCAAACTGTCCTAACAGAGCTTTCCCTGTGGCTTGCCTTTTCCACACGGCTTCCCTGGATAGCAGACCTAGGCCCCTGTGCCAGGCCTAGGCAGCTCTGTGAGGCATGTGGATTGAGCAGGGTCAGTCAAAAAGACATTCATTATCACATTCAGATGTTTGTCAGGACAAGAAGTTTTCAAGCTACATTTGACCTTTGAGACCTGGGATCAGCAAACTTGTCCTTTGAAGGCTCAGGTGGGAAATATTTTTGGCTTTGGGAGCCATATAGTCTTGATTGAGACTTCTCAGCTCTGCTGTTACAGTGTGAAAGCAGCCATTGACAGCATGTGAACAAATGAACGTGGTGGTGTTCAAATAAAACCTTATCTATAAAAACAGATTGCTGGCCTGGGCGTAGCTTGCCAACCTGTGATTTGGACTAACAGAGTTTTAGAGCTGATGGAGCCTGTTTGCCTCAGTTATTCCCTTCTAATTTTATTGGTGAGCTTGGTTAAAATTCTTTTTAAAAGAATGTTAAATTTAATATGAAGTATTAAAATATTTCAACCACACACTTGGCAAAAATATGACTCACAACTTTGGGGGAACAAGTCTAATGCATAACGAGGTCTTAGTTACATATATTGAATATAGGATTTTTCATGGAACTGGGTTCCAGCTTCATCATCTTCATTTCCCTAGTTTAATACACCCCAGAGTGTGTTCAGGGTCACACAGAAAAGGAGAACTTAATACTTGTACTGATAAAGTATACTGCAGACAATAAACTTTGATTTTGAGCCTCAGGGCTAACCAACTGCTCAAGCCTGTTAGATTTGGTCTACTGTGGGGGTGATGGGCAGGGTCTAGATCTTAGGGAATTAATCTCATGCAGCTCATCTGGGCCTGTGTTTCACCATAAGTAGAACATAAAAGGAGCGGTTCAGGCCATGGGATCTTTGAGGTCAGTGTAGCTCGCCACAGCTCTGTGGGCTCTTTCCCCCTGCTGGTTGGTTCCTGTGCTGGATGTACCCAGAGAAGTAAGTGAAAGAGCCTCACTAATTGGTTAGAACATAGTGGAGGTAGAAACCAACTTGTACCAAGCAAACTGTGTGAGCCAAAAAAGGCTTTATTTTCTTGCTCCTTGGGGCTTTCTAAGCTAGAGATAAAAGGACTCGCCAGGCAGGGAGCAGCAGATGGCTATTCAAGTTCTAAGATCTGTCCTAGTTCCAAACCTACAGCATGCTTTCTTCCTCATGGGAAAAACTGTGTGCATCTTTCCTTCCATGCACCAAACCTGAGAGAACTTTCTGAGGAAGCGTATGGCTCCCTGGAGCTCCTGTGATCTAGTTATCCCACAAGGCAGGTCATCCCATTGCAGGACTATCACAAATGGTATGAACTAAGGCTAGTGAAGTCTTTGTTATGGGAATTCTAAAAAGAAATGAAAAGTCATGCCAGAATTCACCGAAGACCAATTTGTTTCTAGAACCTTAATGTCTCAGTATGCCAATATCATGGCATGAAAAGTTGGTTGACTCAGTGGCAATTTTTGACTTATGAAGAAATCTCTGCTTCCTGCAGCATCCCTAAAGGGTTTGAAGCCAAAAGCCGAAGCAGCAAAAATGATACAAAAGGACGAGGCAGCCCAAAGGAGAAGACTTTGGATTGTGGGCAGATTGTCTGGGGTTTGGCCTTTAGCCCGTGGCCTTCTCCACCTAGCAGGAAGCTCTGGGCACGCCACCATCCCCAAGTGCCGGACATCTCTTGCCTAATCCTTGCTACAGGCCTCAATGATGGGCAGATCAAGATTTGGGAGGTGCAGACAGGTAGGTCTTTTGTGGCGGGACAAGGTCCCAGGGTGCATGTTCTCGAGGACCAGAGAGGCTGCCAGCCTCCTAGTTGGTTGTGGGGCGTAGCCATGACCAGCAGACTGGCTGCCGCCTCTCCCACTGACTGAGTGCTCCTGCTCCCATGCCAGGGCTCCTGCTTTTGAATCTTTCTGGCCACCAAGATGTTGTGAGAGATCTGAGCTTCACACCCAGTGGCAGTTTGATTTTGGTCTCGGCATCTCGGGATAAGACTCTTCGCATCTGGGACCTGAATAAACATGGTATGGAAGTGATGGAACCACTTGGTAGCTCTAAAAATACTATATTTGCCCTTTCTCTACCAGTATCACTTTTATCTAGAATAGTGTTTCTCAACTGAATTTCCTGAGGACTCTTTTAAGACCTTTTTTCCTAATCACACACCTGCCTCGTCCCCATGAGAACATCAATACCAAAAATACACTGTTTATGCACTGAATGCATATGTATACTTTGTACATGATTACTAGGAATCAGTTTTCAACCCTGTCGAAAATAGATGATGTCACATAAGTTTTCTCAACCATGGCACTATTGACATTTTGGGCACACTAATTCTTTGTTACAGGCTGTCCGTGCATTCTAGGATGTTGAGCAGCATCCCTGGGCTCTCCCTACCAGATGCTAGAAGCACTTCCTGTAGTTGTGACAGCCAAAACGTCTCCATACATTGCTCCCTGTCCATGTGGAGGCATAGTCTCCAAGCACTTCCTGTGGTTGTGACAGCCAAAACGTCTCCATACATTGCTCCCTGTCCATGTGGAGGCATAGTCTCCCTAGGTTGAGGACCACTGATCTAGAGGAAGTCGTCCATGTTGGGTACTTCCTATTAGAAATGAAGTTTCTTTGTGAAGTGGAATCTTTGCCCAGAATCCTCTTAGCTAGAGAGGGTCAACTTTGGTGGAATTTTGCTTTGGGCAGAACTGTATAGAGAGGTGGCCCATACATCTCTGGTTATTGATCTTCAACTGGAAAGGTGACATAGGGAAGGGGAATTTATTGCCAGGCCCTTTATTCCCCATGTGGGCAGGACGTAGGGGCTGGAGGGAGGTGGAAGGAGGAAATGGCAACATGGACAGGTAAAACAGAGGCACACCCACCCCCAGTAATACCAAGGCGCCGGTACTCTTGCCCCAGCCATGACTGCTAGCTTTCCACAACCATGAGGGGACCTCCTCCTGCCCTCTTAGAATCACGCCTGATGACTTGTCAGACTGCCAAGTTGGTGCTTGTGGTGTCCTCATCTGATAGCATCTGGTCACCAAGAGAACTCTGGGTAGTCTCTGCCCTCAGCTGTGGAACTTGAAGTCACAAGATAGATCTGGTGATGGGAAGGCTTCTCCAAGGCAGTACCATTTTTAACGTGTATCCAGAGGCAGCTTGTCACCATCTAAAGAAGATCCTTGAAGTGATTTTAAGTCTTTCCGTGGTTGGGAAGGGAAGACTAGCTGAAGGGGACTGGGAGCTGGCAAGCGCACTAGGACTTTCTCAGGAGGGGAGGGGGCTAAGTAGTGTTTGTAGGTATGGAGTCCTGCCCAAATTTGTTCAGCATTCACAACCACCCGGGGGTTGGGGGTGGGTGTTGGTACTATTCTTATTTGATGGCTGAAGAAACCATGACTTATTAGTAATAATACTATATACACCCATACACACACACACACACACACACACACACACACACACACACTCTTAAAGGCATATGCATAACTATTTATGTTCATAAAAGTTTTTTCCCTTTTTTGTTTTGGTTTTCATCCTCTCCATCTCTTTCCCTATTTTGTCCACCCCACCACTGCCTTCCCTGTAATCACCCTGTAATCATGACCCATGCTAAGAACCTTTTGTATTTCCCTCTATACTTGCATGATCCTTCTTAGACACTTAAGACACTTATATTTGTGGGCTTTGGGATATTGTTCCACAAAAATGGGTTCCTCACATTTTCCCCATAAAACGGAAAATCTAGATTCTTAGTGCCATCTGAATTAATGGGGTAGATGTATTCCATATATCCACATGGTCTTTTATGCTTATGGATGGGCATTTAATATTTTCCCAAAACTCAGAAGAGCAATTATGTGAGTGGGCCTGGGGTATGTGCTGAGTAATCAGTGGAGTCAGGGTTCAAACACAAGTTCTCCTGACTGCAGAGCACATGGCCCTCGTTATTCTGCACCGTCACTATCCAGACACTGGTGAGGGTGAGAGAGAGAGCAGTGGGACCTTTGGGAGAGGGCGAGACCATTAGAGTGTAAAGTACAGAAGTGAAGATAGAACATTCTTAACATTTGAAAGGATGCTTCAAAGTACTAGAGGTAGTCGGGTGGGGGTGGGGGGGTGGGTAGTCTGAAAAGAATGTTTTCTACTATCAAAGGGGTTGGATCTGATCTATGTACAGCCTTTAGCCTACTGATCTTGTGGATTTTGGTGAAACGGGAGGTAATGATTTCCTTGGGGATTAAAATATTGTATTAATAGATATCAGGTGTTTAAATGACAAATCATGGCGTATTTCTTTCTCTGCATTAAAGAAAGTGGGCCTTTGGGCTCAGTTGATAGAGAACCAGGTGAATATATTGGGTAGGTGGGCCATTACTACCAGTCCTGTCCCCCAGCTGTATGGTTATGGGAATTGGTTCACCGTTTGCTCCTTTTCTGTGCCAGGTAAACAGATTCAGGTGTTATCGGGCCACCTGCAGTGGGTTTACTGCTGCTCCATCTCCCCCGACTGCAGCATGCTGTGCTCTGCAGCTGGAGAGAAGTCGGTAAGGCTCGGACATTGGGTGCCATTTCCTCTGTTGCCAGAGTCTAGCAAGACCTGGAGGTCTGAACGGGCCTTATGTGTGAGAGGGCAAATAAGCCCAGTGCCTCAAAATCCATCTGCAAACCAGCTCTAACAGAAGGCATGCTTATGGGCCAGCACCTCCTCCTGCTCGCTTTTGATTTGCATTTTGACATAAACCAAAAGAGAAGAGGTGTTTAAGTAGATGGATTACTCTCATCACTGGAGATGGGCTGTTTGTTTGCCTTTATAAAATAATAAAACTGCTTTTTACATTTCTTTTCCCCTTGGAGTCTCAGCTTTTTAAAAAAATTTTTGGAGTCTCAGATTCTAGAAGTCGTAACCCATATCTCTGTTCAGATTTCCCTCTGAACAATTAGAATCTGTGTAATTTGGATTTCCATTTCAAATCAAAATGGATGGTTACTTAGTTGAACGGTGTTCTGACGTCTGTTATTTAAGAAAGTATTAGAAACTTAAGAACAATTTGGAAACAGTTTGTGTAAATTTTACATCTGTATTGAGCTGTTTGCTGTGACTAACTCGGGAAAGTTGAGTTCACTATGTGGTACATCCCAGGTGGTTAATCATTTATTTAGGGTTTGGAACGACGTGGAATCGAGTTGAAAGGGAAGAAAATAAGATCTCATTTTTAATGATTCTCAAAGACCTTTCAAGTGATGAACCACGTCAGATCGTATGTACAGTTGTAGGGCACATTTCCACCATTCTGTAAACACATGGTGTAAAATGTACTGGCAAGGTGCCACTGCTTTGTTGGGAGCCCTGGAGCTCACCTGACCCCTATTTTTGGTTTTAACTGAAAGGACAAGATAGTTCTTGGCTTGAGTCTTCATCAGCACACACTGTGATTTTGCAAACAGGGCTCAGAAGCAAAACTCAGAAATCTAATGGTACATTTTGGCAGGTGGTCTTCCCAAGGTTGGCTGGGTTTATTCTCCCTCAGAGCAGGCTTCTTGAACATGTGTACTGGTTGGGTGTCTCAAGAATTCAGACCTATTCCTTTACCTTAACCGCTGTGATGCATTCTGGGAGAGCTATACAAAAGTGGAGAGCTTGGCTTCACCTGGCCGTGGGGTCTGATGTAGGCATTGCTATGTCATTTCACACTGTTTACATTCTAAGCACTTTATTGCCACCCTTAACCAGGCACCTATTCCTTTCCACAGGTGTTTCTATGGAGCATGCGATCCTACACATTAATCCGGAAGCTAGAGGGCCACCAAAGCAGTGTTGTGTCTTGTGACTTCTCCCCTGACTCCGCCTTGCTTGTCACGGCTTCTTATGATACCAATGTGATCATGTGGGACCCCTATACTGGCGAGAGGCTGAGGTTACTCCAGTAAGGATGGAATCCCTGCTGATGACTTTCTTGGGCAGGGGGTCGGGGTGACTGATGAGAAAGCTGCCTTGGGTTAGGCACGGCCCTCATAGAGTCCGGGGCAGGGAAGGGGACAGCCTGGGTAAGAAGCACTGTGCATTCAGTGCTGCTTCTGAGACAGTGGCATGCAGTGGCACTCCATTGTCACTTATGTTCTCAAATCAGACCCAAGTGCCTTCGAGGCTACCAGTATAGGAGGCTCTGTGTACTTCTCTGGATTCAGTGATAATGAAACCTCAAAATGACTGTTTCTTTCCATTTACTAATAACTGTAGTAGCAAGTTCAGAATGATCCTCTTACTGAAACTGGTATTTCCAAAATGAATTTTCATGTTCTCTCAAACTTGGGTCTTTTTCCTCTCTGTTGTTTTCTGAAGCAAATAATAGGTAGTCCTATAATTATCATGTATCTTAGCTGAAAAAAGACTTTCAGTTTGTACTGTGGCATTAAAGTGAGGGCTGACCTACTTTGCGTAAGGAAATTAGTACAGGGAGTGTGACTAACTCTTTAGCCCCTTCCATGAGACACTTAGGAAATACGCTTCTTTTTCAGTCTGCTTTTTCCAAGGTTCTCCATATGGGGTAAGACTGGGTCTTTGAGCCTATCATATAGCCACAGCATTTGGGCCACCTGCCCAGGAATGAAGGTGAAGGGTGGAAAGTGGCTGTCACCCCAGGCCTACTGTCCTGTTTCTTTCTCCTCAGCCACACGCAACTTGACCCCCCCATGGATGACAGTGACGTCCACATTAGCTCCCTGAGATCTGTGTGCTTCTCTCCTGAAGGCTTGTACCTCGCCACAGTGGCAGATGACAGGTAATGAAGAAAAATTCTGTGTGTGGCCTCAGAGCAAATCTCTGCAAGTCACTGTAGCATCACCCTCTGGGTCTGGCCCCAGGTCTACTAATGTGTGAACATTTCTTTTCTCTCTTTCTTGTCCAGACTCCTCAGGATCTGGGCCCTGGAACTGAAAACTCCAATTGCATTTGCTCCTATGACCAATGGTCTTTGCTGCACATTTTTTCCACATGGTGGAGTTATTGCCACAGGGTATGTGTCTGATAGCTGAACAGATGGAGAACAGTTTCTGCTGAGTGTACCATGTAGCTTTTTAAGGAAAGAAAGAATCTAGAATGTTCTTGCCTATGATGAAGGCTTTAAGGAAATCCAAGATGACACAAAATTCTAATATTCTTTTCTGCCATTATAGGCTATCATTTACTCTTAGTATTTAATCTAAATGTAACTAAAAAACTATGATTCGTGCCACTTAATGGGCCAAGTCCACAAGGAGGCGTAAGTCGAGATGATGCAGAATCTGGAAAACCATTTAGGGCAGAGACCACCTTATAGGGAGCATCTATAATTCAGGAGGCAGCACTCTTCCCTCTGATACATTGGAACTCACAATGTGATTGAGAAGGGGCCGTTGCTCACAGATAGCACTTTGGTAACAAAGGTGTCTTGAGTTCTTATGATCCTCTCAGTGGTCTTAATTATTCAGCATTACAGCCTTAATGTTGATTTCAACCATCAGGGTTGCATTTAAGGGCTGCATTGCACTCCCTGGGTGTCTCCTGCTAATGCAAGTCAGAGTAGAAACAGTAATATCCATCACAGTGAAAACATGGATTTCTAAGGTCTGTCTTAAAGCGCTGGTTTCTGTTTGGTTTCAGGACAAGGGATGGCCACGTCCAGTTCTGGACAGCTCCTCGGGTCCTGTCCTCACTGAAGCACTTATGCCGAAAAGCCCTTCGAAGTTTCCTGACCACCTACCAAGTGCTAGCACTGCCGATCCCCAAGAAAATGAAAGAGTTCCTCACATACAGGACTTTTTAAGCCACGCGCCATAGTCTTGTTTTCTTGTAGCAAGATAAGCCTTCCTGGCAGAGGAGTAGCTGGAACGATGGGCCAAACGTCTGGTCTTGGATTGAAATAGAATTTCTCTTTGAGATAGTGAACAGAGTGTAGCAAAAGCAGATTTTGGTGGACTAGTCATCCGTTTCTCTCCGTGACCTGTGGGACTCAGCCACGGAGAGGATTCCACTTCCATGGCAGCAGAGCCTCACCTGAAATCCTCAGCCCACTTAGAGACGGCAGTATCCAACGCTTTTCCAGGTCATTTTGATTCAGAGCGCAGTTACTCCTGTTGATTTGATAAGCAGAGTAACCAGGCCTTGAGAGCCTCTCTGTAGTGGCAGATTATTCCCTCGACTGGCAAGTACTGGCAAAGTATGGCTTCTGCCTCATACATGTCACTATCACATCTAGGTGCAGTGGTGACATTGTTTAAAGTTCTCTCCTGCTGTGTCAGAGTGGCTTTGATGTTGGCAAGTGCTTTCCTTCCTCCAGCTCCCTCTGACCAGCAGGACCAAGTTTTCGTGGAGCCGTCTGCTGTGAGGTATTAACTAAATTACAGGTGACTCAGAGGCCATACTCCTGACTGATACACTATAAATGGCTTTTTTTTTTTTTTTTATAAACAGTGGTGTGCATGTGCAGGAGATGACAAATGTGTATGTCCGATTACACAAGGATGTGTTCCTAAACTGCATGACTGTTCAAATGGCTACTGAGTTGTCAGTGGTTTGCCATTTGTAGCATATTTATTTGTATTTTCTCAACAGATGTTAAGGTACAACTGTGTTTTCCTCCGTGGTATCTAAAAACCATAGTTCTTAAGTCGAACAGTTGTGAAGATGTCTCTTCTTCATTGTGTAGAGAATTGTTGTCACCCCTTTGGCTGATTTTCACGTACGGTCTGACTTGCTGCTTCACCTCAGCAGACTAATCAGCCAGTTTCAACTCTACCCCTTAACAAAAATAGCTCCTTGAAAGTACTGTTCTCCTTCAATGGTGTGTAGTTATCGATCAAGACACCTCATTCAAATGAAATCTGCCTTTGGAAAATTTAATATATTTTAAATTATTTTAAAAGAAATGCAACATCTTATCCTTTGGCTTTCTTACTAGGTGCTTTATGAAGGCCAGTGTTAACATTATAAAACTTGTTGCAAAAGTACAAGAGTCTCCTCTACCACCTTTGTTGCTGAAGAAAAACATTTCTTTTCAAGATGAGAGGCTTTCATTGAAGGAAAAGTTAAAAAGCTCTTGGCTCACTGTTTCATTTTTTCCACTAAGAAAAAAAAATCACCTTTTAAAACAAGTGAGTACAACAGGACAGTGGGGAATGGCTTGGGCAAATTCTTAATTTTGTGGTTATCTTGAAATATCAGTGTAGTCTGAGAGGTTCTGGGTGGCTCCCCAGTGGTCCCACTTGGCCAGGGGCTTCAAACTTTGGTATCTTTGGGGAGTGAGTTGTATGTGGATGATGGAAATAACCAACCTCTCCCTTTTGATAGTATAAGAAACTACCACCTTTATAAAGAACAGCCTCCTGAGTGAGCGGATTCTATGCTATCAGATGGGGGAGGCTTTTTCACATAAACACAAGTTTAATAAAGTCCGTGTCTTTATAACTGGTGAAGAAAAGAGTCACTTGTAAGACAGCCAACATGCCAGCTTCTTTATTTTTATTGAGAAGAACACTATCATAAAGGCAGTCTGTTTGCTATAAAATAAACTGCTACACTGGACACTGGGCCTACCCTTTCAGCACTTGGAGGTTTAGAGTCTGGTCCGAGCCCATCAGCCCTCATACGTTAACAAGGGAATACTATACAGCCTTGCCCCCGCAGCCATACAGTGACACTTCACTGTCCACACCACAATTAGGAACCTGCTAGCACTGGAGAAATTAAAAGACGTTTTTAAAGTAAGAGAACTGAGCACATTTATAAGAGTACAATAGTTTGGGCCAGAAATCTATTAATACCTATTTAGAACAGACAGACTGTGACGCAGATTGAGGTTTATACGCTGAATTGTGGAGATGCTTTGTTTACCTGGAGTTAGGAGGCAATGGCACCATGGGGGGTTTGGAAGCCTTTTAAGTTCTAGACCAAAATAAGGGAGGGCAATTTCCTGCCATCCAAGCAACTGAATGGTTAAAAGCCTTAAGGCTTAACAACAACAACAACAAAAACCCCACACACAACTTTTTGCACTTTCTTTCTCCCTGTAAAAAACACAAACAGGCAGCACAGTAAGACAGCTGTCTGTTCCAGTGGTTTTGTACCTGCTTCCAATAGCCACAGACACGGTACTTTTTCAACCTTTGCCCGTCGGTGTCGGGGACAGGTTTCCACAATTCGGGGCGACTGGCTTCACTATCCAGCCTGGGCAGCATATCATCCTGTGACTCAGTTTCCTGTTCTTCAGTCACTGCGGGGCCTGCGAACCGCAGTGAACAGGCTTCAGCCTCTAGGCCTCTGTAACAATCAGGTCCCTGGTGACCTGGAAAGCGGCAATGAGAGAGCTCAGCTGAATCTTCTCATTGGTGCCAACAGAAAGTCTGTACCTAAGAGAAAGCAAACGAAAGGTAAGAATATGGAATATTATGGACAGCTACCTTTTGACAACAGAATGATAGAGTTTGAAGGTGGAATAGTTTGCTAGAGAAAAGCAGGTAATAAAGCTTCCTCCCAGACAGTCATCTTCAGTATGTCCCCTAACGTTTTCTTCTCATTTATACATTCGATTCATACTGGTAAGGGGAGGGCAGCCTGGGTGGCTCAAGCAGTTTAGCACAGCCTTCAGCCCAGGGCGTGACCCGGGATGGAGTCCTGCGTCAGGTTCCCTGCATGGAGCCTGCTTCTCCCTCTGCCTGTGTCTCTGCCTCTCTCTCTGTGTCTCTCATGAATAAATAAAATCTTTAAAAAAATGGTAAGGGGAAATTAAAAATTGATAGTTATCAATGACAGTGTTCTGAACTGAACTTCATGCTGGCTCTGTAGACATACACAGAATTTACATGATAAGGATTTACTTCTTCACTCACAAAATGCATTCAGAGAAATTGTTCCTCTTTTTAAAAAACTTATATATTTTTAAATTTATTCATGAGAGACACAGATAGATAGAGGGAGGAGCAGGCTCCCTTCAGGAAGCCTGATATGGGACTCGATCCCAGGACCCCGGGATCACGCCCTGAAGCTGAAGGCAGACACTCAACCACTGAGCCACCCAGGCATCCCCATCTTGCCACCTTTCAAGTGCCTAGTCAGTGGAGGCAAAATCATGACACTCATCACATAGAAGTGGTGACCTAATGTGTGCATGTGAAGGCCAATGACAGCAAATTAGAGTTGATCCTCTGTTGGTGTCTGTTTCAAACCCAGTGCTCCTGTCCACCTAAATGCTAGCTGCCAGCTTCACTGGGGCAAATACCTGCATTTATGGAACCAGGCAAAGTGGAAAACAGAATTTATGTTTACTCTCCCCCCAGTATGGTTTGCTATGCCAAAATGCTTTCATAACAGCTGGATGGCTGGTTGTCCCTGAATAACCGAGATGTTGTAACAGCTGCGGGCCTCCCACAAGTGGCTCTTCTAGAACCAACATGGACTCTAAGCCTTTGAGGTGTAAGGAGAGGCCTTTATCTACAATATGTAACTGAGCTGAACCTGTCCTTGTATTTATTCATGTTCTTTAAGCAAATCCTACCGTTCCTGTTTCTTTCAGTGATCCCACCAAAAACTAGATTGTACCACAGGGGATTGATGTAGACAAGCAAGTTGGAACCAACCAGGCAGAAAAAAAAAAAAAAAAAAACAACAGGGTAAAAAAGGGAAAAGAATCAAAATTGGGGAGTACTCACTCTATGTCTGCCATTTTGGTCAGTAAATGTACTCGAACCGAAGATGGAAAGTCAACTAGGGAAAAACAAAACTGAGTGAACAAGGGTCTGCCATCCCCTACTACTAAAACAAAACCAAACACACAATTATGAACTTAAACAGCAGGAGACACTAAACTTGTCTAGAGGGGGATCCCTGGGTGGCGTAGCGGTTTGGCGCCTGCCTTTGGCCCAGGGCGCGATCCTGGAGACCCGGGATCGAATCCCACGTCGGGCTCCCGGTGCATGGAGCCTGCTTCTCCCTCTGCCTGTGTCTCTGCCTCTCTCTCTCTCTCTCTCTCTGTGTGTGACTATCATAAATAAATTTTAAAAAATTAAAAAAAAAAAAACAACTTGTCTAGAGGCCTGAGGTCACTAGGTGCCACACCTCTAAGGAAGTGATCGCTGCAGAACCTATTTCGTGAACAGGTTCCAAAGCAATCACAAGAACACAGGAAAGAGTCAACCGCGCTGCTTTAGCAGCAGGGCAGGTTTTAAAAACAAATCCATCGATCTGTAAGTATTTATTTCCCACAATCAAAGCGCAGAGCTGGGCTTGAGCCGACCATGATCCTGGGCAGCGATCAACCTGCCGCTTGGCCCTGGGGAGGCCCACGGAGGCACTGGCAGAACAAGCCATGGACCTGACTGTTGGCAGTTGGCTGTGGCGGAGGAAAGAGCCTGATGGAAGAGGCCTCGGAACAGACCACCGGAGAGCCTGAGGAAATCCTGATGCTTGCTTGGTTCCCCCCAAAAGGCCAAGTGACTTGGTCTGGGATGACTACTATGTGCTGCCAAGGTGGAGAACCAGTTCTCTGTATGGTAGATACGGCCAAGTGTGCAACTTAAGATGGTTTAGTTAAGACTGCTCTGGTTTACACCGAAGATAGTTCCTTCTCTTTCTCTCCTTTTGAGGGAAAATACCTTTAGAAATGTGAATGAAATGTACTATTTACTGCTGTAAAATTTAAACCCTTGGAGGAAATAAAGTCAGCCCTCTGGAGCTTCTTCCCCCAGGAGCTTTAGAGGTTAAGAGTAGTTTTGGAACAGAGTTTTAAATACTAAAGAAAATTGACTGCAGGGCCAAGGTTTATACTTCATTCTTGTCTCTTTGCTTCAAAAGTGAAGCCTCATGTTCCCTCCCTCCCACCCTTAACTCCACTCCCCTCCTTTCCCATCTCAACTAGGGAAGAACGAGAATTACCTCTGTGCACAAACAAGTGTATCTCTGTCAGGATATCATGTAGCGCCAAGCCCTTCAGCGTTTTCAACTCCATTATATCTAGAGGAACAGTTAAGGCAGAGGGCACAGAACAAATTCAGGTTCAGGTTCCAGAACAAATACACAACATGGAATTCTGAACCCAGATTCCGGTGAGTGGGAAGGAGGGCTTTTAGCCCCACCCAACAGAGTGGTTTCTCTCAATCTGAAGTTGCATGAGGTGGACTCCACTTGTTACCTTTCCCATGTTTCCCATTTTCCACAAGGGCTTTCTGGCAGAACTGTGTCTCTGCCTAGTAGAGAACAGAGCCCACCCATTCCCCTGAAGGCTTCCTATCACTGCCCCTGGCTTTTAATTTCACAGCAAAACAAGAGTAACACCTGCCACCCCAAGATCTCACTGCTGCTCTCCTCTGTGAGGAAGGTGGCTTCAAGCCAGACCTATGTCACACTCCTTCAGGAAGAACTTCAGGGCATTAAAGACAGGACCCACTCCAACCACAGACACCGTTCATCCACAGCAAGCTGACCAGCCTCTGGAGCAGCCGTGTTTGGCCAGCAGGGTGCAGGCACTGGCTGCACCCCGGGCTCCCAGGCCACACTTGGGCCTGAGATACAGCACCTACTGTCAGCAGGACACAAGGAAGGATACTCCTGTAGGCTGTGGTGAAGTCTTGATTCAACATCCAGTCCAGAATGTTAGCAATGTCTGACTTGAGGGGGTGCCCGGTACAGGTGTAGACCGTTTCCTCTGTCACCTTCCCGAAGGCCATATTGGTGCTCTGTGCAAAGAGGGAGTATCGTGGCTGTCACGGCGGCCACCACGGTGCAGGCGGATCAGGAGGAAGCTGAGGCAGCACTGCACATGCGCAGTAAAGTGACTGGGCACAGGTCAGCTCGAACGCCGCCCAGTTTACCTGGTAGGACTTGGCCTCAGCTGGAGGCACGAGAAGATGCTGCTGCTGTGTGCCAGCCAGAGTCCTGCCCTAGCTTTTCCCTCACTGGCAGCACGTTATTCTTTCAATTATTTAAAACCCAAAGGTGGGGGGAGATTGTTGGTACATGATGAAATTGAGATCCTACGGCTCTCTAGATTTCTGAATTTGTAGGTTAGCTGTGCTGCTGCCTACCTATAACTCTTCCAAAGCAGCAGCTTGAGATCTGCTACGAGTAATACTGTACCTGCAAAATGTTCAGAGCCCTCCGCATATCTCCGCTGGAAAGGGTCACGAGTGCTTTCATCCCGTCCTCACTTAGGTCCACTCTGAAAGGAAAGCGGCAGGAGGAATTCAGAGGCCCGAGAGCACCAGCATTCACCCGGGAACGAGATGCCCCCCAGAACGAAGGCTTCCAGTAACAAGAGAGGGGAGGTATGGAGTTCGCAGGACTCTCGGCATCTACCGCTGGGGGCGGATCCGGAATTCACTTTGGCTTTTAGGGCTGTGGGCTTCACGTTAGCAGTCATGGCCACTGCAAGCCGGGAAAGGCCCTCACCCAGGACCAGGCACCGAGGACCAGGTGAGCAAGCGGCTTTGCACGCTGTGCTGCGAGGCACGGCCGGCCCCTTTCAGAAAGCAGCAGCTCGGGCGGCCACTGGCGAGGCAGCCGAGTACACAGAAGGTAACGTCTCAGCACCTTCCCTTCTGGCCCGAAAAGGCTGGAGGCGTCTCGGCAGAAGGGGCGCTGGCAGCCTGCAGTCTCCAGTGACAAAAGAAGAGTAGGAGGAAATCGGGACAGCTTCCAGGGCGGGGGGTGGATCAGGAGAAGAGCCCAGGGCCGTCATGAGGGCTGCCCAGGAGGTGCCAGAGGGCGGCGGCGGCGAGGGGGCTGCACCGAGCGAGCGAGCGAGCGGCCTCCCTGGTTCCCTAGCCGCCCCTCCCCCCCCTGCCGCCCCCCCCCCCCCCCCCCCCCCCCCCCCCCCCCCCCGCACGCAGCGCCCTGCAGCGCCCTTGCTCCGGCAGCGCCCTCGCTCTGGGCCGCCGCTGGCTTCTCCTCACGGCCTCCCCTCACACGTACTTCTCCTCTCCTACGACGTGCTCCAGGCGGGGAACCATGAGCTCGGGGGTCAGGGGGCCGAATCGGAACCTCGTACACCGGGACTGCAAGGCCGGGATGATCTTTGACAGATAGTTACAGATGAGGCAGAACCGGGTGTTCTCGGTGAACTTCTCAATCACTGGCAAGGAGAGGACACGGCGTGAGGGCGGCGCGGGGCGCCCGAGGGGCAGGGGCAGGGGCAGGGGCCGGGGCAGGGGCCGGGGCAGGGGCCGGGGCAGGGGCCGGGGCCGGCTCCCGGCGGAGCTGCGGCCCGCGCCACCCGCGCCACCCGCCGCCACCCGCCGCCTAGGAGCGGCTCCTCAGAACGTGCCACGCACGATTCTGGATTCGGGCGTCCGTGCTGCGCTGTTCCATTAGGCTAGAAACCTGGGGCCCTGTCCGTGGGCCGAGAATTCCATTTGGCAGGTTGATGGAGCGGCGGGGGGCGGCTCTCCGCGGCCTCCCCGGGGGCCTCCCCGGGGACTCGGTCCCGGAGCCTCGCAAGCCCCAGCGCGCTGGGCGGAGGGATAACTGGGATTCACAAAGCTTATGAAACACGGGCTCGCTCCGTAGTTACCCCATGTTCTTGCCCGGGGATCTGCCCAGACAGTCCTTGTGCAGAACAAATGCTGGAGAAAGGCTGCCAAAGCTTTTAGGATCAGAAGATACTCTCACTGTCCCCCCCGCCTCTTAAACCCGGCCTGCACCCCCTCGTCTCGCCAGAACTCCGAAAGATCACTCCGCTCTCCTAGCTCTTTACCTCTGAATCTTAAAGCGAGAGGTGACCGATGTCCTTTCACAGAAATCCCCTGCACCAGGTCCCTGACGACAGACAACTCCCATGATACTCCCTCGGCAAACAGAGACGCCGTGGCAGCTCTGAGTGCTACCCCATTTCCTGGATTATTTTCCCGGCCACTGTGTGTCTCGGGGTACCAAGAGCAGAGGGGTCTACCCAGCACCTGCTTAGGAACGACGGGCTTTCCCTACCCCATCCTCTCCCTCACCTGAGAATACAAATTCCCAGCCCCAGATTGAACCCCGTGGAAGAGGAGGATGGGACACCAGTGTCTGGTCAGACTTAAAAGTCCCATCAGGTGAGGCCCTTATCTTTAAGCTGCTGAAAGAGGGAAACCCCAACATTAGAGATTTGGTCTAGATTGACAGCAAAAGGTCAACCGATTTCTCTGGGCCGGAAGATAAATGAAAACTGTCAACCATCCATGCTGTTATCTCACATCCAAAGTTCCTAATTCTCTTTCGAATGCACTCAGGAGCCAACACACTACATCTGGGAGCTCTTCTTACCTCTCCTCAAGGCATTCTGGGCGTCTTGAGTCATGGCGTCAGCTTCATCCAGGATCACTAGTTTGAAGCCTTTCCTAGGAAAACAAATGGTACCATCTGCATATCTCTTCGACCTCATCTCAACTTCCAGGCCCAACCCACATTAGTGCCATGAGGCCCTGCTGGGACAGTCCCTTCCTCCTTGACCTCCGAGCGAAGCAGACATCTGTGCTCACACAGGGAACACGCCCATTACTCTCAGCTCTTAAAGGAACTAAGGTCTGACTTCTGCATGTTTGCTGCATCGTTTCCTCTGGCAAATGCACCTTTGTTCTGCGCACACAACGTATCCTGCTACTCAGGGGCCTTGCTTTTTTCTATCACCTTCACCCTTCACTCATGCCTGTCTTTTCATCTTTTCCTTTGTTTACCATCATCCCGGTTATCCATTCTGATGTCAATTCATTTTGGTTTAAATTCAAACCACCTCATGCGGTCTCAGGATGTTATCAGTCTTCAGTTAACTAAAAAAAATGAAGTTAATGCTTCCCAAAGAATGTGCAGATATATATATATATATATAGACTTACATAATATTTTGATACTTGCATTCTTTCCTACTCCTGTCCTTGTACTTTCTTTCTGATGCCTACTTTTTACAAAGTCATTTTTAACCTTTACAGACTGGCAAAGGGGAGGATTGAAAAAACTAAACTCTGTCATCCCACTGATCAAAATCTCCAGGGAGAGAAATTATGCCAATAATTCTTACTTAAATATTGTCCTTGTGCTAGCGAAGCTCAGGATTGGTCCCCGAACAATATCTATTCCTCGGTCGTCTGAAGCGTTCAGCTAAATGTGGGAGAGAGAAGTCGGAGTAAATTAGAAATATGCTGGTGTGCTACCTATGAATTAATTCATCTCTTCATCAGTCCCACTAGACAGGCTAGGTCTAGGTCTCTCAGTCTAACAGCCAAGAGATAAACACCTATTAAAAAACCAAGATCACAATTGTATTTAAAACTCACAACTCACTAGATCGTTACATTACATTCTGAAAGGCAAATGAATGTGTTTCCTTCCCCTTTCAAAGACAATCATTGACATACACTGGAGGAATAATTAATTGGCCGGGTCACAGTGAAGAGCACCTCTGGCATGAGCAGAATCATGCTAATTTTAGCTACCACAACCCAGAGCGATCCAGAAGTTACCAAGTCTTTAATACATTGAGGTAAGAATACTGGTGGCAGCCAGGTTCTAAGATCTCTAACAAAAAAAAAATAAGTTAAACATTTTTTTCCCTCGGCAATAGATGATATTTAGAATTTTGTAAATCTAAGTGTATCAGTCAAATCTCAGCGGCAAACAGATGGCATACTCAAATTCAGTGATTTGAAGAGAATTACATGAAGCGGTATTTTAAAAGGTGTTGGTGGGGTGTGGGGAAACCACAAGGGCTTTGCGATACCTCTGCAACGACTAGGGCCCATTACCGACCCCAGGTCTTAGGTGAGTGGGGGAGCGGTGTGGGCACCTAGAGAAGGCTATGTGGATTTGCCCTGCAGGTGGGGATGCTGTCAGCCCGTGGTGACCCCCAAGACAGGACGAGGCATCCTTCCTCTTCCCCTGAATCCTGTCAGGGCCCCTACTGGCCAAACCTAACCAGGAGCCAAAGAACAAGGCAGCCTGCAGTCAATACAGCGCAGCCTTCCAGGGCGAGAACAGGGTGGAGCCACGTGGAGGAGAAATCTGGACAGGCACATGGGAGACAGCAAGCTACTTAGCAACCACTCACTGAGTGACCACTGAGTGCTTGAGTATGAGTTGGCAAAGGCAAAGAAAAATACCTAGCCCTACAACTGCCCTCTAGCTGATGCCAACCAAGACCAAAATGTGTATTCTAGATAAAAAGTGACTGGAAATATTCTAGGTCTGTTCCTTTCCCCCACCTCCAGTACAGCAACTTAACTTGTAAAGTAAATCGAAGAGTACTAAAAGTAAGAGACTCGAGTTCTTTGCTGAGTAAGAATAATCCTCCTGTTTACCTCCAAGACCATGGAGCCAAATTCCTTATCTTTGTATAGCTGTTTTGCACAGGCCAGGATGGTGGAAGTCTTTCCTGTCCCTGGAGGACCATAGAGGAGCAGGTGGGGCAAACGGTCTTCACTGATAAATTTTTGAACTGAGGAAGAATGAGAGAGCCCATCAATTTCAAGAGTTACCTGATTTACCTTGGGCCCTTGGGGTTGGCCTGAATGCACTTCAATCCCATGTTCAAACCAGAGACAGATGCAGGAAAGAAAAATCCGAAGGACCTAGCTCACAGAACAACATTCCATACAGCTCAGTCAGATACTTCGAGGTTATTACTCAGCAGAGACATAACCAAGAAATTTATACAAGTCTTCCAACTAGAATGACAGCAACTGACACATGGATGCTTACTGGTACTCAAAATGTCCTGATGAGAAATCAGATCATTCAGCGTCTGTGGCCGGTATTTTTCAACCCTGAAAGACAATTTAGCAGGGATTACAATATATACCAATGCAAGAACACACTGTTATGTGCAAAAGAATCCTTTCCTACCCTAATGAAAAGAGGAAGAGAAACAAAATCCTCTAAGTTTGAATACAGACCATTGGTTCTCAACCAGAGGTAATTCTGTCCTCCAGGAAACACTCAGTGATATCTGGAGACATTTTCAGCTGTCACAATTGGGTGGAGGTGCTACAGGCCTCCAGTGGATAGGCACCAGGGATGTCACTAAACCCTACAATGCACAGGACAGTCCCCATGCCCGCCTCCACCAAGCGTCTAGCCCAAAATGCCAATAGTGCTGCTCTAATTTCACTTTCCCAGCTGTCTGCCTATAAATAATCTCAACCTGGATGGGCACCTGTTATTTCAAAATAAATTAAAAACTGAACTCATTGGGGCTCCTGGGTGTCTCAGTCGGTTAACCATCTGCCTTCAGCTCAGGTCCTGATCTCAGGGTCCTAGGATCCTACTCTGCATCAGGCTCCTTGCTCAGCAGGGAGTCTGCTTTTCACTCGCCCTCTGCTCCTCCCCCACACTCGCGTTCTCAAGTAAATAAAATCTTTGTTAAAAAAAAATTGAACTCGTACCCAACTATACATCAAAAGATGAATGGATAAATAAATGGTGGTCTATCCATACAATGGAATATTATTCACCCATAAAAAGCAATGAAGCCATGACACCTGCAACAGTACAGGTGGACCCAGAAAACATGATGCTGTGAAAGCAGCCCGAGTCACAAAAGGCCACATACTGATTCTATCCATGTAAATATCCACGGTAGTCACTCCAGAGGCAGAAAGCAGATTAGCGGTTTCAGCAAGTGGAGTGGGGGGGGGGGGGGGGGGGTGAGGGGGGAGATGGCGAATAACTGCCAATAGGTGTGAAGTTTCCGTTTGGGGTAAAATGAAAAATTCTGGAGCTAGACAGTGACCTGGTAGCACAACATTCTCAACGCACTTAAAGTCATTGAATTACACGCTTTACAATGTTTACAACTGTAAATTGTATGTTATGTGTTCTTTCCATGAGAAAAGCAAGCTGAACTCAAGAGACAAGACCGACCAACTTGCAGCTTTCAGAAGAACTCAAGCTGAATCCCATCAGTTTCTAAAACACCATCCAGATGCAGCCGCGGAAGTAGGATGCTCAAGAGGGCAAGCTCTGGTTTCACCTGGATGCAAATCCCAACCTATTTTCCTGCTCTGGACCTCAGGCAAGTCATTTAACCTTTTTGTTCTACAAGGGGAGTAACGACCTACCTCCTAGGGTGTTTGTAAAGATCAAGCATCTAACAGGAAGCCATTTAAATACAACTCGACTGGGGAGCATTATTATGACCGTTGTCCTTTCGGCCGAGAATTTGAGCAACATTGCCTGAGGATTCCGGCAAGAGTGGAGAGACTACTTGGGCCCGGAGGCCGATGCAAAGTCAGAAGAGGAGGGACTGAAACCTCTACGCTGTCACCCAGTGAATACCAGGAATGGGGGCGGTGGGGTGGGGCCGCGGGAAGATCTGGAAATGGCCTAAAAGAACGGAGGGCGCTGGGGCGCTGGGGGCGTCAAGGCGAAATTCTGGGGCTCCGGCCGGCCGCAGGTCGGGGGCGGTCGGGCGAGGGCACCGGTCCCCTTTCCCGCGGCTGCCGGGCCTCCTCCTACCAGGGCAGGTTTCTGATCTTGGCCGCCGCGGGCTGCTGCTGCTCCTGCTGCGCTGAGGTCTCCATGGCGCGGTGAGAGAGGCGTCCGCGTCCGCCGGCGTCGTCGCGGCCCCCGCGGACCTGCACAGCGACCAGCCGCGAGCCGACCCGGCCGGGACCGGGGCTCTTAGAGTTCGCGCGCAAAAGCAACTCTCGCGAGATGTAGCCTCCTGCTTCCGACTTCCTCCCTGGGTCCCGCCCCCTCTCTGTTGCCAAGGGGTCGGTTACCAGGTTACCGGGAGGCGCCGGCCGCACGCCTCCCTCCGGGTCCGCCCTGCCAGCCCCCGCTGCCCTCCCGCGCGCGCGACGGAGCTTCCCGGGCCCCGGGAACCCGGGAAGCTAGAGAGGCGAGGCCCCCGCTGCAGCCGCCAGTCGTCTTTACAAACTAAGTATCACGGCCAGAGCCAATTCCAGCCGCCAGCAAAGTTCAAACCCTCACCGTTCAGAGGAACAGAGAGCGTCCAGCCCTAAAAAACACAAGACAAACAAACCTGAGGATAAAACAACCGCGATTCCCTAGGAAAAGACTCCAAAAAACCTTTTGGCCCCAAAGCTGGGAGGTGAGTACTTCGAATGGATGAACAACTCCAAACACACACAACTCCAGTTTACCTCCCAAATCCATGCCCCTCGCCCAACAAAATCTAGAGAACCAAGTTCCGGAAGCAACCCCAGTGAAAAACAAAAAATAAACTTCCAGTTAGGTTAATGTGTGTGACTGGAAAGCGCTAGTTACCAAACATGGAGGACAGGGGACCCTGTGATCTGAAGATAGGAGAACCAGTATTGAAATTTTTTCTGCAATGAGGTGATTATGGAGCACTGTTATTTTCTTCTATTTTGCTGGTCTGTATTTCCCAGCAATATGTGTTACATATTACAGATCACAGGCTTTATCCATAATAAACTTGTTTGTTGTTATTTTTTTAACATGTTGAGAAGGACATGAGGAAGAGAAGGGAGAAGACATGAGGCTGGCCTGAGTCAGGAGTGTACTGATGCAGAAGTAGCTACTCCTAGGCCACCTGGGTGGCTCAGCCAGTTAAGCATCATCTGCTTTCACCTCAGGTCGTGATACCGGGGTCCTGATAATTGAGCCCTGCGTCATTTACCTGTTCATCAGGGAGTCTGCTTTTCCTTCTCCCTTAAATAAAAAAAAAAAAATATATATTTTTTTAAGTAGCTGCTCCTTGCATCTTATTACATCACTGGCACCTGCCCCAGGAACAGAGTAGAGGGACAGTTGGGCAAATACATGATGGTGACTATGCTTCACACTAGCTCCTGCCTATAGATTCAGAAGAAGGGGGGGGGGGTGTCAGATGTGGTTTGTAGTATGACTTTGGCTAACTCTAACTCTGGTTGTTTAGGTCCTTAGTGTGCCACTTTGCCGCTTAGCTTTGGGCAGCTTGCCTCTCTCCTAGTCCAGTAACCTCTACTCCAAAGGTGTCTCAAGAATCAAGTAACACATGTGTGGCATCTGGTACATGGCCACTTTACTCTCTTCTTCCCTTCTAGCACTTTCCACCCACCCTGTTTGTGTTTCAAATGCTTCCTCTCAAGCAAAAACCTACTCAAGAATTGGCTGGTGTGACGATGCCCACCAGGGTCGGTTTTATGTGACTGGACTCTGGACGCCCAGGAAGCTGGTAAAATATTTGGAGGCTGTGTCTCTGAGGGTGTTTCTGAAAGAATTTGGCATTTGAATCGGTGGCCTGAGTAAAGATTATCTCACCAGTTCAGGGGGAATCAAAATCCACTGAGGGCCTGAATAGAATGGGAAGGCAGAGCAAGGGTGAATTTGCTCTTTTTGAGCTGGGATATCCATCTTCTTGCCCTCAGGCATCAGCACTCTTGATTCTCAGGCCTTTGGGTTCAGACTGAATGACACCGCTTGGCTCTCCTGAGTCTTCAGTTTGCAGACAGCAGGTCTTGGGACCTCTTGGCCTCCCACATCATGTCAGCCAATTCTTAGGATATAAAAAAGATGAATATATATGTGAATATAAAATGAATATATATGAATATAAAAATATAAAATATTTTAAAATACAAAATATAATATGAATTATGTTATTGATGTAATATATAAAACTAAATCATATATCATATAATATATAATGTAAAAATATTTTAAAGCCTACATAAATACAAATATAATTGACATATAGATAGCCATTCTGCTAAGGGGCCTTTGCAATAGAAAGAAACATACCACTACCTCCTTGAGCTGGAAGATATGAGTGAGACTGAACAAAGTTCTTGTAAAACTCTGTGTGTACCTGCTGTTCAGTCAGCTTGGGATGTAGAATTCTTCTGTGTGATATATTTTATATTTACAAGGTCATGTATTGTGTGCCTCCCCAATGGATTGTAAGCTCACTGGGAGGCAAGGCTTTGACTTATTCACCTCCGTACACCTGGTGCCTGGAACAGTGCCTGGCTCAAAGGAAACACTTAGTTAATAATTGTTCCATGAATAAATGAAAGAATGAATGATAATAGCTAATATTCATTAGGCAGTTATGATGGGCCAGACACTATTCTAAGTGCTTTGCTTTACATTTATTATACTCACTCAGTTGTCAAGATAAGCCTAAGCCACTGTCATTAATCCCATTTCATAGATATGTTAGGTGACTTGCCCAAAAATTTAGTAGGTTTTGTGACTTGATGTAAGGGGTACAACCGGATCTTTTGTGTGATCCTATAGCCCAGACTGATAGCCACTAAGCTAGTGTGGTCCCTGGCCTAGCAGCAGCAGCTGTATCCCCTGGGAACTTGTTAGAAATGTTAATTATTCTTCTCCTCACCCCAAACCCACTGAATCTGAAACTCTGGGGGTGGGCCCAGCCATCTGTGCTGTAACAGGCCCTCCAGGGGATTCTGATGCACTCAAGTTTGAGAACCACTGCCCTCCCCTCTACTGTTTCTCAGTCCTTGAGGTCCCCATCACTTCACTTTCTAAGAATGAGAATGGGTGCTCACATGCATACTGTGGAAAAACAGAGGTGTCCATTTAATGTGTGTGTGTATGGTTTTGTTTGTTTCTGTTATTAATTGAATTAATCGGAGGTATAGTCCTTTGGGCAAGTTACTTAATACGTCTTTGGACCTCAGTATTAGCATTTGTAAAATGGGCATGGGTAGGAGGCTGGCCTAGACTGAGAGATGACATTAAGAGCACCTGAGGATTTTGCAAAATTCCAATACCTGAGATCTAGTCTGACTCATTAAACTTGGCCTCTGGGAGTGAGACCAAGCCTTGGCAGTTTAAAAAACTTGCCAGGTGATGAGAGTCAACCCAAGTCGAACTAGGGCCCATCCTGAGCCAATCACAGCAATCCTAGTCCCCTGATTTGCATAAAGGTGAGCATGTGACCCAGTTCTGCCCAACGAGATGGAAGGGGAGGAGGGGGCGGGGCCTCTGGGAAACTTTTCTTCTTACGAACTTTGTGGATGCTTGTTCTGAGTGGTTTTTCGCCTTTCTCCCAGGAGAAAGATTTTGTCACTTTAAAGAGAAAGAGGTGAGAGACCAAAATTACAAGCTCACCTGTGTCTAAGCAGCCTGGGAGTTAGTATCTAAAGCAAGAGGGATGGGTGGAAGATTTAAGCAGAAAAGGAATGCTATAACAAAATATTGGCTGGCTCACTATCCATCAGAAGGCTGGAGACCCCGACTTGGAAAATGGGACAAAGGACAAAGACAGGCCAAGGAACTGAAACCATAGTCCAAATTACACCACGGAACCAACCAGTAAGGAAAGTGTAGCTGCTTCCGACCTTCAGAGGCCCCTGCCCCCTCGCTGCCCCTGGAAACTGGATGTTGCTTTCACCATTTCCACTGTCGGAAAGAATTCACCCATTCCTTCCCTGGATGCTAACTGAAACTAGCACTCCATTTCGAGTCTGGGAAGATATGCCTGCTTGTCCAGGCTGGGGCTGCATGCTAGCAAGTCCCTGATACAGAGCTTGAATGGCAAGGACTAATGTCTGCCTCCCACCAAGACTTGTGAACTGCGGACATTCTTGAATATAGGAGAGGGGTCAGATGCTGGCGACAAAGGATCACAAACATCCACTTTGCCAGTATCCAGCTATGAGGGATGGCTGCCAAATGTTGCCAGAATTTAGGATTTTTTATTTTATTTTATTTTATTTTATTCAGAATTTAGGATTTTTAAAGGCAAATCATAAATTTAGATTTTTTTTCTGTGAAATTACTGTATTTTTTTTAAGATTTTATTTATTTATCCATGAGAGACACAGAGAGAGAGAGAGAGGCAGAGACACAGGCAGAGGGAGAAGCAGGCTCCATGCAGGGAGACCGACGTGGGGCTCAATCCGGGGTCTCCAGGATTGCACCCCAGGCTGCAGGCAGCACTAAACCGTTGCACGACCAGGGCTGCCCCTACTGTATGTTAAATATTGACAACTAATTAAAAAAAAAATCTGGTCAGGAACAAATGTTGGATCACTTTGTGACTTTTTCTTTCTCAAGTACAGATGACCAGGCAAAAGATGGAATTATCCCTTCTTACCCTCTGCCTAGATTAAGGGTAAGAATCTGGGCAAGAATCTGGGGGAATTAAGGGTAAATCAAGCTGGTATCTCCATGTGAATTGTGACATTCATGAGCATAGGCACAAACTTTTCTTATGTAATCAGAACCAGATTTGGAAATGCTTTAATAAAACAGCAGGTCCTAGAGATGGCAGGATCAGAAGTTACAAACAAAATTACCAACGAAAGACATTTGCTCTTAAATTGAATTAGGGAAAGGGAGCCCTGGATTTTATTACTCTCAGCTTTGGAACAAACTTGGCTTTAGACACAGCACTTACTGCCTTAGTTTATTTTTAAGATTTGTTCTTATGAGAGAAAGGGATGCGAGGCTATCTTTGGAAGATGCTGGCAGAAGAAAATCAAAGTGGGTCTTTCTCCTGAGCATGTTTATACTGGTGAAATCATGTTTAAATGAAGAACAAGGACTTGAAGAAGGAAAAAAAATCCCAAAGGGCAATTTGAAGAGTTTGTGTAGAGGAAGGGCCATCTTCTTTGGTGACCACAGCAAAATCAAAGACTGATAAGGGACATAAATCCTTGGGGACATGTTTCCCCTTCAGTGACTTTCTCTTGTCAGAAGCCTCAAAATGCCCCATGTCAGAGTTTAGGGAAATCCATTCATCATCCCCTAATGTGTGTTATTGAATAACTAAGGAATGGTTATTTTTTTTATTCCTGAATCTGATATACTTTAAGTTTGAGACTGAGAGCGTGATTCATATCAATTTTCTCCAGGGGCTCAAAAAAATTCACATTTTTAAATTTTTCTAAATTAAATATGTGGCTCCAAGTCCTCCACTGTCTCTTCCTCAAGCCAAGGGAGTTTGGAAATTCATTCTGTGGGAGTTGGGTCCCTTCCCTTGCCTGCCGTCATCCAAGAAGGCTGAGAGGTTGTGGGGAAATGGGCCGGAACATTTGAGGAAGGGCTTTTAGTCTTCAGTTTTTCCTGTAGTCTGTTGGAATAGACGCTCTTTGTCCTAAAGTTAGAGGTTTAGACTTCCCTGTGCCCCTCCTCTGAAATTCTTCCACCTTCTCCTCCTCGCCTGCTTACTAACTCAAAGTGAGGTTCCAGAACCAATAGTATAAGCACTCCTTGGGAGCCTGTTAGAAATGCAGAATCTCTGGACCCAATCCAGGACTCCTGAATCAGAATTGCATTTTAACAAGGTCTCCAAGCAGCTGGTGTGCAGATTTCAGCTGAGAAGCCCCAGATACCACATAATGTATCTCTCTCCCACCATCTTGCTCCTCACCGCTGTTCTGCATCTTTAGGGTGGGATTCTTCAGAGAGTAGGGCCACTGGTCTCTCCAGTATACTCCCACCTCCCCTCTGCTAAGCGCCTAGCATTTTGATAATTCAACTCCAAGTCCCAAAGTTTCAAGGCACCTAAGCTCCCCTGAGCTGGGCAAACCCAATGCTCCAGGATTCAGAGGCTTAATTGCTTGGGGAAAAGAAAAGAAAACAAAACAAAAAACCTGAGTTTTTTTGTGATGAGTCTGCAGTAGAAAGTAAGTCCAGCTAATTTCTCAGTCATACTAATAATAGGCCCTCTGGGCTGATGAAATTTTAAAAATATTTCTTCTAGAGTCTTCCTGATTCCTTCCAGTTTGAGTCCAGCATAATTTCCCTGGGCTAGAACCTCTAGGGCCATCTTGATTAAAAAAGAGGAAAGGGTGTTCATAAGGAGTGAATGGAAGTGTAGTTACATTATCCTGGCTCTGTCTAGTAGGTCCAGCCATAGACCACACTGCCTTTGGGTCTATGCAACAGAATCACAAGGCAAAAAGCAGTTGGTGTGTACCTGTTGTACAGTTTGTGTTGCAAAACAAGGGGACTGTTTCTCTCCCCTCTCTCATCATAGCAGGGACCCCCGGGGGGATGTAGTGAAGTACGAAATAGACCTTAATATTGGCAAAAGACTGCAGATTCAATTCAAGGACGAATAGTAATAAGAAAATGCAAATTACTATCATTATTTACGTTGCATGACAGAGTTACACAACACTTTATTATACAGTAGATGCTATACAAAGAACTGCTATTTATAGACATTTCGTCCTGTTCCTCCAATCTCCCTAAACTCACTCTTTCAAAGCATCTGGCCCAAGTTCAATGGCAATGTGATAAAAAAAAATACATATTTTATTTATTTATTTTTTAAAGATTTTATTTATTTATTCATGAGAGACACAGAGAGAGAGGCAGAGACCTAGGCAGAAAGAGAAGCAGGCTCCCTGCGGGGAGGCTGATGCAGGACTCCATCCCAGAACCCCGGGATCATGACCTGAGCCAAAGGCAGACGTTCAACTACTGAGCCACCCAGGTGCCCCAAAATACATTTATTTTAAATAAATGCAATACTGAAAAATAAAACAAGAGAGCAATACTGAAAATTGAAGAACCAAGGGTCCCCCAAGTCAATGTGAAGAATTTTTAAACTTGAAGATATTTTAAGTGTTCCAAAGATCTAGATGTTCAAAATATATTTTAAAAATTCTTGGGCAGCCCAGGTGGCTCAGCAGTTTGGCACTGCCTTCAGCCCAGGGCCTGATCCCGGAGACCTGGGATCGAGTCCCACGTCGGGCTCCCTGCATGGAGCCTGCTTCTCCCTCTGCCTGTGTCTCTGCCTCTCTCTCTTTCTCTCTCTCTCTCTCTGTGTGTCTCTCATGAATAAATAAATAAAATCTTTTAAATAAATAAATAAAAAAATTTAAAAATCCTTTCAACTTAAGAGAAAGTTTTGTTGTTGTTGTTGTTGTTGTTGTTGTTTTTAAAGGGAGGCAGCTTAGAAATCAATCTTACTCCAAACTGAAGATACTTGGCAAATGTGCAGGAAATTAGAATATCTGGCATGTTCATTAATATGAAGATTGGACAATTGTGTCTTGAAAAAGTCTTAAAATTTAAAGGTCATTTAAAGTACAGATTTTTAAAAAATTAATGAATGCAAATTTCCTTTCTTAAAGGGGTATTTAATTAAAGTTTCCTGAATTTCATGGGAGTAAATTATTTTGTACCCTCTGCTTTAATTTTTTTCTTAAATTTTTAAGGGATATTGGACAAAAACAACATATTCAGTATGTCATATTTTGGCAAATGTCAACTAGAACTGGCTCGTTAAATGTGGGTTATCTTCAGTTTATGCCAATTAATTTAAAATGCTTTCTTTAAAAAAATTTTTTTTTAAGATTTTATTTTATTTTATTTTTTTGAGAGAAAGAGAGAGAGCACACAAATGGGAGAGGCAGAGGGAGAAGGAGAAGCAGACTGCTGAACAGGGAGCCAGAAGTGGTTCTTGATCCAGGGACTCTGGGATCATGACCTGAGCCAAAGGCAGACACTTAACAGAATGAGCCACCCAGACACCCCTAAAATGTTTTCTTAATGCTAAATTCAAATAAGCTCTTGGTTTTGCTACAGCTTCTAATTTTCTTTTGTTGTTCAGGTGATTTGAAATTATAATTGAGAATAAATTTTGCTAAATTAACACATAAAAAGGCATCACTAGAAACGTTTTCCATTGCATAATTCCAAATGCCATGGAAATAGTTGGCATATTTGGATAATCATGTAACTTAATTCCATACGTACATATTTCAAAATTATCCATCTGCTTAACACCAGGAAGGGTTTCAATGGTAAGATCTTGGTGTACCCGATTGTGGAGAACTTGGTGTGATAAAATTTGCAAAATCAAAATCGTGTTGTTTCTTTAAAAAAACAATTAGTGGGATTAGAAAGTTGGTCCAAGCCTGCAATATGGTGTTATGAGAACAAGAAAACAAGATCATGTATTCATGTGTCCCTGTACTCCTCCTATGTGACCACCAGGGAGAAGACACACACAGAGGTAATGAACTAAAGATCCTCCTAGGTCTTAAGGACTAGGCGACTTTAGCTTAACCTTTACTGTTTTTAACCAAGCAAGACATCTTACTTGAAATTATAAGTGCTGAAAAACTACAGTGACATTCAAACCCCGCCTTAAGTATATTTTATTGGGAAAATACCTTGACATCTTTAATCCCAACTACTACAAACTATCCCAATACTAGTACTAAGCTATGGTAGATAAACTTCTCCTTTGATTTGTAGCAACTTTATAAACAGAATGGGTACCAGTTATTTATAAATACATAAATAAAGGGGCACCTGAGTGGCTCAGCGGTTGAGCATCTGCCTTCAGCCTAGGCCGTGATCCCGGGGTCCTGGGATCAAGTCCCACGTTAGGCTCCCTGCATGGAGCTTGCTTCTCCCTCTGCCTATGTCTCTGCCTCTCTCTGTGTGTCTTTCATGAATAAATAAATAAAATCTTTAAAAAAAAAGAAAAATACAAAGATACATAAATAAGGTGACCGTGGTAGATTGTCTGCAAAGATGGTTGCTGCCCATTCCTTCTGTCCTAATGGGCTGCATGCAGCTCCTGCTCTCAACACATGGATTCTATCTCCTCACTCCTTGAAGGCTGGTTTTGACTTGCTTTGACCAAGAGAATGTGGTGACAGTGCCATTCCAGAACTTCCAAGCTGAGGCCTGGAAGTTTACCCTTTAGCTAGAAGGAATACCATCTGCTGTGTCAAGAAGTCCAGGCTTTTCTGCTGGAGAAAGAAGCCAAGGCAGGGGGACTCCAGGAACTCAGATGATAGCCAGAAGGCCCCAGAGACATGAGGGGAGTCCAGCTAACACCACAAGGAAAGAAGCCCAGCTGTCCTATGCGGTCCTCAGTTGTTCAAGCCATTCTAGCTGAAGCCCTATGAGTGAGGCCATCTTAGGTCCTCCAGCCCCACAGGGAGCCACCCCAGCTAACACCATGGGAAACACACATGAACTGTCCCTTTGAGCCCTGCCCTAGTTCCTGGTCCACAGATTCATGAGCAAATAAAATGGTTGTTATTTTTCACCATTACATTTGGATGTGGTCTATTATATAGCAGCAATAGATAACATCACAGTGACAATTTTCTGTTAAAATTGGGACTTACCAACTCTTTTTCTTTTTTAAGATTATTTATTTATTTATTCATGAGAGACATAGAGAGAGAGACAGAGACATAGGCAAGAGGAAGAAGCAGGCAGGCTCCCCCAAGGAGCCTGATGCGGGACTTGGTCCCGGAACCTGGGATCACACCCTGAGTCAAAGGCAGACGCTCAATTTCTGAGCCACCCAGGCGTCCCAGGACTTACTAACTCTTGAAACATTTTGGAGGTTGAAAGGAAAAGACAAGTAGAATATTCATTAACCAACGCTGTCATAATGACAGGAAATTTTAAAGTCCTTTTGAAAAAGTTTTGTGGCTATGCTTATAGATGATCTTATTTGCTAATAATTCTGTCACGGGGAGTGATTTATTTATAAGTTAGCTAATATGTAACCTTGACTATAGCAATGGCAAAAGTAGTTTTTTCAATACTTATCTCATTTTCACTTGGTTATGATGTAAATGAGAAATTTCAAGGAAGCTGTAAGGAAGAACAGCCTTACAAACCAGACCCTCTGCTAAGCACTCCTAGGCTGCTAATATAATCTGTATAAAGTACACTTGATATACTTGTATATCAATAGAAATGCTTGTCTGCATGTATTCCTAGACCTAAGGCCAAAAGAAATTTATCTAGGCCTAAAACATGTTTTAAGTAAGTTAGAATTTTTATTCAAATTATAAATATGACTTGCAATACTAGTACTGAATTTTTAAAAACTTGGCCACCTCATGTTACCAAATTTGCCAGCATTTTGACAATGGTATGTATGGAAACATTGCTAGCAGTTTTGTCGACCTCAGGATTTTTTTTTTTTTTATCTGCAAAATTGGGATAGATTTTTTTTAAGAAAAGAACATTTAAATTAGCAGGTGACATATGGATCAGATACTAGCTATATTTGGTGCCTGTTCACTAGAAAATTACATAAAAGGATAGTTAGGAAAGGAGGTGAAAAAGAACCAGTAATAGGAGCCAAATACTAAGGGAAGAAAAGTCTAGTTTATACATAAGACATTATTAGCTTAAGGCATTTTGTTCTGTAATGTAACTGTTGTAAATGTAGGAAGAGAATAGGAGAAAAGTGGTAAATATACAGAAAATAACAGGAGAACAAAGTGACTTGAAAAAACAGGTTCATGCACATAGACTGAGGGAAAGAATATAAACTAGTCTACTGGGTTTCCATTTTGGGGCATTATTTTGGACTAGATAATGTAAAAACTTTCCCCACAGTTAATAATCATCTAGATAATGCTGGATAAAATATAACACCACCAGAAAACAGGAATAATCTTTAGGAGTCAGAAAAACAGAAGGTGAAAACCACACTGGTAAGGATTGTCTGCATGCATCAGGGGAGGGGTTTCAGTTGTAAAAGTCCCAAAGACAGGGGACAAAATTTGGGGGGAAGGGAATTGTGGCCTCCACCCAAAGACCCTCAAAGAGCTACACCCTTATAGAGAAAAGGATGGAGGGACTAGAAAATTTCATCTAGCCAACATAGGGAGATAACAAGGAAGCTTATTTCTTTTATTCTGGACCCAGAGTGGGAAAGAAATACCCTGTGAGGGCAGCCCCGGTGGCGCAGCGGTTAAGCACTGCCTGCAGCCCAGGGTGTGATCCTGGAGACCCGGGATCGAGTCTCACATCAGGCTCCTTGCATGGAGCCTGCTTCTCCCTCTGCCTGTGTCTCTGCCTTTCTCTCTCTCTCTCTGTTTCTCATGAACAAATAAATAATCTTAAAAAAAAAAAAAAAAAAAAAAAAAAAGGAAATACCCCCTTAGAATTTGTCACAATAGGACTATACTCATTTAGGCTTGGGGTTCAAATTCACACTATGAGGAACCCTCAAACCAAGAAATGAGCTAAACAGACTCTGGAAGGACAAACCTTCAGTCTAGATGTACTGGATTCCCACAAATAAAGATCTATGTGTTTGAAATTACAAAACACACAAGGAAAGAATTCACCATGAGCAAGAGTCAACAGAAACAACAAACAACAAGATCAGATCCCAAATGCTTCAGATAATTGGTTTACTAAAGACCCATTTAAAATAAATTGGTTTCCAATGATTAAAGCCACACATAAATTAATAAACACGAGAAAAGGACAACTCTTAAAATAGATGAAGTACTTTTGAAAAAGAAACTAGGATGTCTTCATCTTGGTAAGCGATTTTTCTCTTTATCGTTGTCAGTGGAACCAAATATTCAACATGAGACTGCACCTACGCATTGTATATTAACCAGAAGCGGTAAAATTTCCCCATGAGTCATTCATTATCACTCATTTAGCAAACATTTATCGACACCTGCAATGTGCCATCAACTGTGCTATGCCTGGAATGAGGACATGGGGGAGGCGTTCAGCAGGTGAAGGAGACAGACCCTCCAGTGGGGCAGAGAGAATTGCAGGCAAG
Organism: Vulpes vulpes; assembly: GCF_048418805.1. Taxonomy (NCBI): domain Eukaryota; kingdom Metazoa; phylum Chordata; class Mammalia; order Carnivora; family Canidae; genus Vulpes; species Vulpes vulpes. Next base: position 14,558,060 of record NC_132789.1, on the reverse strand, counting down.
ACAGACATGGAGTTCATTTCTAGCATGATGCAGGTAACCCAGGATGAAGGAAATAAAACGAAGACCCAGGCTGAGAGGGGCCTAGAAAAAACCTAAGGAAGTGATGCTTTAGCAGAGACTCCAAGAGTGATTAGAATTCAGGAGATAGAGAGGCAGGGAAGAGGGATGTTGGAAGGCCTAGATTCAAGGCAGACTGGTGCATTTAGTCTGCAAGAAGACCACTAAGAATGAAGAAAGCCAGTGGGGGGGCGGGGGGGAGAGCATGGGTTGTACGCGTAGGTGTACCATGGGAGGTTGAATAGCTCTAGGGGCCAGATTCTTTTTTTTTTTTTTTTTTTTAAGATTTTATTTATTTATTCATGGGGGGCGGGGACACAGAAAGAGAGGCAGAGACATAGGTAGACAGAAGGAGAAGCAGGTTCCCTGTGGGAAGCCTGATGTGGGACTCGATCCTGGGGCTCTGGGATCACACCCTAAGCTGAAGGCAGATGCCCAACCACTAAGCCACCCAGGCATACCTAGGGGCCAGATTCTGAAAATCACTTTCTGCAAGGCCAACGGGCACAGATTTGGATTTATCCTGCAGGTATTGGGGACATTTTGGAGAGAAGAGACCTTCAAATTTAAGCTTTGGTAAGACCGTTCTGGGGACAAGGCACCAGATGGTTTAGTAAAAGGTAGATCTCAAGGTTGTAGCCACAAAGAAAAGGAAGTTCTTATCCTGGCAGTTTTTGGGGAAAACACTCAAAACTATTTTGGTAAGTATCAATAGGGAAATGAAACAGTTAAGAGAAAGCAAGCTTGGAAATGCATCCACTGTGCATTCCTAAGTGGAAAAACAAGCATAAGAATAATATACATACTTCCATTTTTAAAAATGGAAACAAAAACCTAAAATCACCCCTACCTACGTGTGTGTGCATGGTAAATATATATATATATATATATATATTAATATGAAAAAAAAAAAAAGCTCCAAAGAACTTCTAGCCTCCTTTTCTTGTTCCTCAGGTTCCAATTGTAGATAATTGTCCAAAAACAATAACAATGACGCTTCCTGTTTTCAAATTCATCGCTGATTGTGCAAAAGAATAAAAAAAGAGGGAAATTAAAAATTACTCTGAGGTCAAAATCATGACTCCCTCCCTGAAAAGTGAGCTCCCTGGAAATGAGCCACATGTTTTATTCATTGTTGAATTTCTCCAGCGCCAGGCACATAAATGCCCAATAAAAGTTTATTGGATGTGAGAATAAGAATATGGGAATTTGGGAATGGCCTAATGGTTGTGTGAAACTGGCAGGGGATTACATTTTTCAGAGTTCGATCCAACAAATATTTATAGAGCCCTTATACTGTGCTACCCTGAGCTGGCATGTAGGGTGAAGGATGGTGGCTGTGGCTGGCAATTTAAAGACCCAACCTGGGCAGCCTGGAGTCCCACGTCAGGCTCCTTGCATGGAGCCTACTTCTCCCTCTGCTTGTGTCTCTGCCTCTCTCTCTCTCTGTCATAAATAAAATCTTTTTTTAAAAATTTTTTTATTTATTTATGATAGTCACACACAGAGAGAGAGAGAGAGAGGCAGAGACACAGGCAGAGGGAGAAGCAGGCTCCATGCACCGGGAGCCCGACGTGGGACTCGATCCCGGGTCCCCAGGACCATGCCCTGGGCCAAAGGCAGGTGCCAAACTGCTGCGCCACCCAGGGATCATTAATAAAATCTTAAAAAAAAAAAAAGACCCAACCTTAGCAAAAAGCAAAGGAGGATTAGAAAGACGTGATCAAGGGTACCAGCTTTGGAGTCAGGCTGACCAGGGTTTAAATTCTTCCATTTACTGGGGTTTGACCAAATGCAAATAGCTTAACCTCTTTGGGTCTCTACTTCCTCATCTGCAAAATAAAGATTATAATAATAGTGCCTATCTCAGAATTGTTGAAATAAATGAGGTATTCTTGTTGAGCACTTAGCACAGTACTTGAGCCAGAATAAACTCTGGATTCACATGAGATATGATTACAGACAAATGTAGGGATCACATTAATGTACCTGGTTGGTGCTACTCTTACCAGCTGCTCTAAAATATCTCTTTGGTAACTTTGGTAGGCAGAATAATGGTCCCACAAAGATATCCATATCCTAATCCCTGGAACCTTCGAAGATGGTACCTTACATGACAAAAGGGATTTTGCAGATGAGATTAAGTTAAGGATCTTGAAATGCAGAGATTATCCTAGATTATCCTAGTGGGCCCCTTGTCATCATGAGTCTTTATAAGTGAAAGAAGGAGGCAGGGGAATCAGTAAAAGGTGTGACTGTGGAAACAGAGGTTGGAGTAATGTGTTGCTAGCTAGGGGTCACAAGCCAAGAACTGTGAACAGTCTTTAGAAAATGGGAAAGGCAAAGCCATGGATTCTCCCCTAGAGGCAATCAATACCTTGCCTTTAGCCCAACGAGTTGATCCAGGATTGTAAGATAATAAATGTATGTTGTTTTGTTTTTGCTAATTTGTTACAGCAGCTGTAGGAGACTCAGACTGTAATGATGGACAGTGAGATGGGCTGCCCAGATCCTATGCAAGGAAAGACTACTATCCCATTGCCAGGAGAATCATCAAGAGATGGGCTCCACTGTTAGCTCCTTTGGCTTCAAGCCTCAGCTGGGGAAAGCTGCTCATCTAAGGTCGTGTCCTTTCTGGGGAAGCTCATACCGAGTGGCTGAGGGAGGCAGGAGTGGGATGGGGCTCCAGGAACCTGTTACTTCGGCCCAAGTCCAACAACTCCTACAGGCAATCATTGCTGCAGAGCTTCCTGTGGTTTGGGTGGAGGCTTTGTTGGGTGCCCACTCTAGCTGGGCTTTTCTCTCTGCTCAATTCTGCTTTGTTTAGAAAAAACCCCAGTTCTCCCTCCTGTGTTTTTCCTTTACTTTCACAGGACTACCACATTCACAACACTTCTGACACCAGATATGTGGGGGTTTTCCCTGCACCAAGCAATTCTGCAATACCAGCTGGGTGTCCTACAATTCAACTCAATTTTGACACTATCTATCTGTAGGTAGCATCAGATCCCACAAGACTGTCCCCTCAACCCCCACTTCAGATGCCTGTTGCAATAACCAGGCTCAGCACTTGTACTTCTGACCCATTGGCTATAAATCAGACTTCCCACAAACCCCTCCTCAGATTCAATTAATTTGCCAGAGCATCTCACAGAACTCAGGAAAACAGTGACTTACTTTTACCAACTTATGAAAGGACACGATAAAGGATATAGATGAGGAACCAGATGAAGAGATACACAGGGGGAGGGTCTGGGAGGGTCCGGAGTGCAGGAGCCTCTGTCCTCGAGGAGTATGGGGTAAGCCACTCTCCCAGTATGTGGATGTTTTCTCCAACCTGGAAGCTCTCCAAATCTCAGAGCATTGGGATTTTATGGAAGCTTCTTCGTGTGGCATGATCAATTATTAACTCCATTTCCAGCCCCTCTGCCCTCTCCAAAGAATAGGGAGTGAGGCTGAAAATTCCAAGCTTCTAATCCTGGCTTGGTCTTTCTAGTGGCTAGCCTGCATCCAGGAGCTCATCCAGGAGGCCAGAGAGAGTCACCTCTTTGATCAAAAAATTGTCCAAGAGTTCTTATCACTTAGGAAATCACAAGGGTTTCAGGAGTCCTCTGCCAGGAGCTGGAGGGAGAGATAAGCATGTATATTTTCCATTATCTCACATGCTTTTTCCTGCTTCTTTTCACAAATGTTGAGTGCTAACTTTTATACTTCAAACTGTTTCAGTATTCTTTCAGAAAAATCTACCTGTAGCAGAAACCCATTTCAGAGTAAAGGACAGTGCCTTTGAGATTGTAGACCACTATTTAACTGTCTGGGCTTTTTTTTTCCTTTTCCTTTTCTTTTTTTAAAGATTTTGTTTGTTTATTCATGAGAGACATAGAAAGATAGAGGCAGAGACAGGCAGAGGCAGAAGCAGGCTCCTTGCAGGGTGCCTGATGGGGGACTCCATCCCAGAACCCCAGGATCATCCCTGAGCTAAAGGCAGACACTCAACCACTGAGCCACTCTGGCATCTCTAACTGTCTGGGTTTTTTAAAGCTTTTAAATTTCTCTAAAAATAGAGAATATAATGGAAATCTGGGTGGCTCAGTCGGTTAAGCCTCCAACTCTCAGTTTTGGCTCCGGTTTGAGTTAATAGGTTGAAGGATCAAGTTCCGTGTTGGGCTCTGTGCTCAGCAGGTAGTCACCTTGAAGATTCTGTCACTTTGCCTCTCACCCCAACGTGTGCCATCTCTCTCACAAATAAATAAATCTTTAAAAATTAATTAATTAAAATACAGAATACTAGTATTTTAATCATAATCCTTTCACCAATGTATTTAATTACTTTTCTGTCCCCTTCTTAAAAATAAAATAAGATCGAGATAAAAGCAAAAATCTGATTTAGACCTGGAGATCACATATCCTGCTTATTTTTTTTATACTTTGTTTATAAATAGGAAAACCAAGTCTGATTGCATTTGTAATTTATGTGCACAGGAAGCAATTTGCCTTGTTTAGGTGTTAGCCAAGTTGAGCTGAGGAGTATAAATCTCACAAGAGAGTATAAAGGTTATCTTCTCTCCTCAGACAAAGAGAAAAGAGGGCAGAAAATCCATCCCCTGGAAGGCTCACCTCTGTTCATATGCATGGATATTTTATTATATGATTCAAGGTATTTGAGTTTTATTTAATAAACCATTGTGGAATTTCCAATTAAAACTAGCATATTGAGAGACATCTTTATTTCTTCTTCTTCCCAAAATCTGGCTAAAATATAATAAAGGGATGAAAATGTACTAACAAAGACAAAGAGAATGGGTGGAGAGACAATCACAGATAAAAGATTTCAACAGATATTGAGAGACAAAAGGTTGTTGGAGGGATTTCCAGTTGAACATGAAAGACCAAATACTTTACATTTGTCTTTGTGCCTCTTCTAAAAACCTCACTGAAACAACATTAAGGAGTGGCACCTGGCTGGCTCAATCCATAGAGCATGTAGTTCTTGATCTTGGGGCCATGAGTTCAAGCCCTGCATTGGGCATAGAGTCTGACAAAAAAGGTTGAAGCTCCTGGCTGGCTTCATCAGTAGAGCATGCAACTCTTGATCTTGGGATTGTAAGTTTGAGCCCCACATTGGGTGCAGAGATTACTTTTAAAAATATTAAAAAAAATAAAAACATTATGGGATAATAATAAAAAAAAGTATGTATTAGACATAGATGTACCATACCTGAGGGGAGAGTAGTCACCAGCTTTCCAATCTAGAATTCTATACCCAGCCAAACTATAACTGAAGAGTGACATTAGAACAAAGGTATTTTCAGGGAGGCAGGGACACAAACTACCTCTTTTTAAAAAAGATTTATTTATTTATTTATTCTTGAGTGACACAGAGAGAGAGGCAGAGACACAGGCAGAGGGAGAAGTAGGCTCCTCGCAAGGAGCCCAATGTGGAACTTGGTCCCTGGAACGGATCACGCCCTGTGCCAAAGGTAGATGCTCAACTGCTGAGCCCCTCAGGCATCCCTGAACTACCTCTTTCAATAAGCTTTTGGAAATGTACTCCAACAAAATGAGAGTAAAATAAGAAATAATGAGAGAAGACTTCAAGGAAGAGGAGATTCAAAATGGACAAAAGGCAAAGGAAATTCAGAGGATGGTGGCAAAGAGGTGGTTCAAAATGACAGCTATGCAGCAGGCCCTAGAGAACAACTTATCCTGATTGGAGCAAGAAAACAGTCTCTGGGATGAAATAATCCAGGAAAAACATGAAACTGATTCTTTGAAATGTGGAAAACATATTGTAGACAGACCTATAGCAGAGATGTTGGAGCCCTTAGAAAATACTTAGAAACAAACCACATTTACTAAGGTTTGGTAGAAAACAAAATTTATATGGTCATAATATAAACATTTATTCAAAATAATACAGTTGAGGGCAGCCCAGATGGCTCAGCAGTTTAGCGCTGCCTTCAGCCCAGGGCCTGATCCTGGAGACCCGGGATTGAGTCCCATGTCAGGCTGTCTGCATGGAGCGTGCTTCTCCCTCTGCCTGTGTCTCTGCCTCTCTCTCTCTCTCTCTCCGTGTGTCTCTCATGAATAAATAAAATCTTAAAACAAAATGAAACAAAAAAACAAAATAATATAGTTGAGAAGCACATAACTTAAAAGAGCCTTCTTCTTATGAAATTGAAGACTTGACAAAATATTTTCAGCATAGTGGGTGGGCAATGACTCTGGAGTTCAATGATCTGCTTTTTAGCTTTAACTCTGCCATGTGCCTTGGATAAATCACTTAACTTCTCTGAACCTTGATTTTTCTTGCCTATACGGAGGGGGATATCAATAATACCAATGTCATAGGAATGATTTCAGAATTAAATGAGATAAAAATAACAACAACAACTAAGGAACTGTGCTAAGCTTTTTGTACATGTTATCTTATTGAATCTTCACAATCTGTCAGTTTTATGAAGAGCAAACTTATCACAATGCCTAACTGTTTGATTATTAATTATTTAACAAACATTAGCAGTTTTCTGTCAGTAGTTTTATGGGAATGAAGACAAATAGGAGAAACAGAATGAAAAAATAAAGATAAACTCAGTGACATTCTGCTTATTTTGAGACCAGATTTGTGATGTCCTCTGTCCCCCTATTACACATAGTCTTGATATGAAATAAGAAGAAAAAAGTCATCAGGGTATCAAAGTTCTGCTCAAAAGGGACAGTTTTTGGCTTAGCTCTGCACTCTTTTTTTTTAAAAAAATTGTGCTGGGTCGTCTAGCTGGCTTCGTCGGTAGAGCATACAACTCTTGATCTTTGGGTTGTGAGTTTGAGCCCCACATTGGGCATAGAGATTACTTTAAAAAATAAATAAAATTGTGATAAAATATACTTAACATAAGATCTACCATTTTAACCATGTTTAGTTTAGTACCATTAAGCACATTCACATTGTTATGCAGCCATGACCACCATCTGTCTCCAGAATTTTTCATCTTTGCAAACTGACACGCTGTCCCCATTAAGCACTAACTCCCCACTTCCCCCTGCCCCAGCCCCGGGAAACCACAATTCTATTTTGTGCTCCCATGGATTTGATTATGCTGGGTATGTCATGTAAGTGGTATTTGTCTTCTACGTCTAAGTTAAATAAACTTAGCATAATGTTTTCTTTTCTAAGATTTTATTTATTTATTTATAGAGACACAGAGAGAGAATGAGAGGCAGAGACACAGGCAGAGGGAGAAGCAGGCTCCATGCAGGGAGCCCGACATGGGACTCGATCCAGGGTCTCCAGGATCACGCCCAGGGCTGCAGGCGGCGCTAAACCGCTGCGCCACCGGGGCTGCCCAGCATAATGTTTTCAAGGGCTATCCATGTTGTAGTATCTCTCAGTACTTTGTTCTTTTTTTTTTTTTTTTTTTTTTTTTACTTTGTTCTTTTTCATGACTGAATCATACTTCTTTGCATGTATATTCCACATTTTGTTATTCATCTGTCAGTGGACACTTGGGTTGGTTCCACTCTTGGCTATGATGAATAATGTTGCTGTGAACATGCAGGTGCAGATATCTGTTTGAGTCCTTGCTTTCAGTTCTTTTGAGTATATGACCAAAAGTGGAATTGCTGGATCACATGGTAATTTTTTGAGGAGGTACCATACTGTTTTTTGCAGTGACACACAAGGGTTCTAACTTCTCCACCTCCTCACCAGTACTTGGGGCTCTGCACATACTGTTCTGTGCCCATGAGGAAGAGATTCTCTTGCATGGATTTTTAGGAGTAGAATTGCTAGGTCAAAGAGTATAGGTCCCCCAGAGGAGTTGTACCCATTTACACTACCATTCTTATCTGTTATATTCTTAGATAATATTGCACTCTTTAATATTTGCAATGCTGATGGACCAAAGATACTTCACTGCATGAACTTGTATTTTTTCTTTTTTAAAAAGATTTTACCTATATATTTGAGAGAGAGAGAGAGATTGAGAGAGCACACGAATGAGCAAAAGTGGAGGTGGGGGGAGGGGCAGGGCAGAGGGAGAGAGAGAAACAAGCTCCCTGCTGAGCAAGGAACCTGATATGGGACTTGATCCCAGGCCCCTGCCACCCAGGCTCTGAGCACCCCTGTATTTTCTTGATTACTATTAGAGAATTTTTTTTTTTTTTTTTGCATTTTTATTGGATGCCCATGTAACTTTGCTGTGTTTTAATCAGTTCTCTATTGGTGGACATTTGTCTTGGTTATTAGCCCACTTCATATGTGGAATAGCCAACGAAGAAGGTGAATATGGGAAGGTGTTAGAAATGTGTCCAATGACAATAAAATGACTGCAGAGACATTCAAAATAACCTTGAGTCATCAAGTTTCACTGTATTTAGGAAACAGAATACTGTTCTACAAAGAGTTCTATCAAAAATGGTTAAAAATATGAAGTCTTGGTAATTTTTAAAAGCTACCATTTATTGGGATCCCTGGGTGGCTCAGCGGTTTAGCCTGCCTTTGGCCCAGGGCGCGATCCTGGAGTCCCCTGATCGAGTCCCGCGTCGGGCTCCCGGCATGGAGCCTGCTTCTCCCTCTGCCTGTCTCTCTCTCTCTCTCTCTTTGTCTATCATAAATAAATTTAAAAATCTTAAAAAAGCTACCATTTATTGAACATCAACCACTCATCATCCTCTGTGTTAAGGCTTTTCAAACATCATTTGATTTCATCTTGGCTTAAACAAGTATATCATTTTATGTTGTAGCAAAGAAGGTTTCTGGAGACTTGCCCAAGGTTACAAACCACAGTTGAGTGGGTAGTTGGAGCCTAATCCAGATCTGTGATACCCTCGCCCTTTGAGAGTGACATCTGAGGGAGGTCCTGGAGACTCATGGACCACAGGTCCTGTACTTATCAGCATCTCGAATGGCCCAGGCCATTGTTTTTGGTTTTGTTCTTATTCTTGCAAGTCCAGAGTCAGTAGACTTTCAGGCAAAGATTTTATTGTAGTCCTGCACAAAGCGTGCACCTTGACTCACTAGGAAATGACTTTAGGTGGTGCTTAGACACAACATTCAACGACACTGAATCACCCAGTGAGGAAGCTACGCTCCCATCAGTCCCTCCCAATCATGTCATCAAGGAGAAAGTCTCCACTCGGTGCTACCAAATCTGTAACACTTCTCTGACACTTGCTGATTTTTTTTCTATTTAACAAATGCTGCTGCAGATTCAGAGCTTCAGCCGGTAACATTCCATGTCTATATGGAATTTAATCACATTATTTTTTTAAAATGATATTTACTTTTACAGCTATCATCTAATTGTGGCAAGATGTATATTTTTCATTTGCACTAATGAAATAAATTTCCCTTTTTTAATTATTTTTGAAAAGATTTTATTTATTTGACAGATTGCGCAAGTAGGTAGAGCTGCAAGCAGAGGGAGAAGGAAAAGCAGGCTCCCTGCTGAGCAGAGAGACCAATGCAGGGCTCCATCCCAGGACCCTGGGATCAATGACTTGAGCCCAAAGCAGACGCTTAACTGACTGAGCCACCTAGGTGCCCCTAAATTTCCCTTTTAAAATGAATTTATTTTGAGGGTGCCTGGGTGGTTCATTTGGTTAAGCGTCTGGCTTGGGGTCAGGTCATGATCCCAGGGTTCTGGGATGGAGCCCTGCATTAGGCTCCCTGCTCAGCAGAAAGTTTGTTTCTCCTTCTCCCTCTGCCCTTCCTCCCTGCTGTGCTGTCTCTCAAATAAACAAAATCCTTTAAAAAATGAATTTACTTTAGAAAACATAGTGTGTCACTTTAAAGGAAAATTGTAAGCATATGCTGTTACTAATTGTCAAGTAACTGGACAAAATTGTGAATAAAGGTAACACTTGAATGATGTTTGGGAGACACTACTTTCCTGGATTCATAAGAGTAGTCTCTAGGCTCCATGGATATCACTCTTTGTTAATTCTAATCATACTTTCCCGACTTGAGGGTACATTATATCACATGAGATGCTTGTTAAAAATTCAGATGCCCAGACCTTTAACCCCAAAGAGCCTCAGTAGGTCTGAAGACAGGGTCTGAGTTTTGCAATTTTGATTAAGCAACCCAAGTGGTTCTGATATGAGCTGGTCAGCACATGGCATTTTAAGAAATTCTGAACTGGATCTTCCCATTTGAACCCAATATAGATTAAAAAAAAAAAAAGATTTATTTACGTATTTTGGGGAAGGCAGAGGGAGAGAGAGTCCTCAAGCAGATACCCTGCTGAGCGCAGAGCCTGACATGGGGCTCAATCCCAGGGCCCTGAGATCATGATCTGAGCCAAAACCAAGAGTCTGTTACTTAACCCATGGAGCCACCCAGGCCTCTGGTGATTTAGATTTCTTTGGAAATAGATGGGGGCAGAATGCTGCATGCATGTAAATCTGGCAGGATGCAGGCATGCTTCTGCCTTTGTATTATTCTACTGGGTTCTGTTTCTGGAGCAGGAGCAGTCACCTCTAATTTTCAGGCAGCGCTGTAAGCACTTTACACACTTTGAGTCATTTCATCCCCAGCACAACCTGGGGAGGCAAATACTATTATCTTCATTTTACAGGTGGGGAAACCTGGACACAGAAAGGTAAAATCACTCACCTAAGGTCATGGGGCTGGGAGGCACCAGAGCTGGGATTTGAACGTGGCCATCAGATCAGACTCAGGGCCAAGACTCTTACCCGCAGTGGTCGGCTACCTCACCTGAACTTGTCTCTATTTGTGATGATAAAGGTCTATCACCCCCTCTAATTCTGTAGATTCTTGTTGTCCTATCAGGAGATCAGACTCTCTACTTATAATCAGAAATTGATAATTGAATTAAATGAACGAATCTGGACTAGGTAAACATCCCAGGGCTGAGGACTGCTAACCTTCCAGCTCAGTTGAAACCATGGACTAGGCCTGTCTTTAAAAACTAAAAGCCAACATTTGTACTTCCTATGACAAAAATAAAAAGTATTCTTAATTTACCAGGTGAACCAAACCGGTACTGATTTATCTGATTCTGTGCACAAAAGCACAAGGTAGGGGAAAACCTGTGATCTGTCCCACTCAGCATTTCTAATATTTTCCCCCATTTCCTCAAAGAAGAAGAAAGTCTAAAAGTCACAGAAGAGACTTATAAAAGACCATCAGTTCAATATTTCAGACTGAAATACAAGAAGAGTTCCAATAAACCCAGGGTCTGTATCTTTCAGAGGGCAAATCAAATTGTGGATGATTTGAGGCTCATCCAGGACAACGTGGGCAATTTGGTTCATCTACCACATACATTTCTTTTTTTCTTTTTTCTTCCTCCCCCTACCCCCCACCCCCAAGTCAGAGATGGGGGTGCTGGAAGCTGAGCTAATACTGCCACGAGTTGCAGACAGCTGTGGTGGGGTGGGAAGAGGAGGCACATTCTGTTTTTACTGACCAGACAAATGGCCCACAGGTGAGCTGGAAGGCAGGTGTGGGCTTCATTTCTGACCTGGGCATTGCTGACTGCGGGAAAGGTGTGTGCAAGGGGAGGTAACTTGCCTTGAATATGTCCAGACTATGGAACAGGTTTTGTTTTTCCTGTCAGCAGATGCTTTTTTATACTGTTGGAGAGCTTGGTGGAGGAGTTCACCAGCAGAAGCACATGGAAAATGCATGGCCAGGATGTCAGCAATTGCGTCACGGTTGCACTCTGGAAAGGGGTGATCACTTTGAACAATGCACACGTGTTCACATGACAAACCATTAAGACTCCAGCCTGGGTAAACAGCACATGTTCTTTATCAGATTGCTTCCTTAGTCTCTAGCACAGCATAGGTTAGAGCCCTTCATGCTAATTAAACAAATGCAGGGTTAAGTTCCAGGTTTTTATGAGGTACATTCAATGCTGTTTTTTTGATAATGAAGCCACAGGGTCCCCTACAAAAAATAGAGTATTTATTCCTATGTTTCTTGTATCTGTCAAGATAACTGTCGAGCAGCTGAAGATGGCATATGTTTGTAGGGGTAGCTATCCAGAACAACAAAAGATATTTACTTTAAAGTCAAAGCTTTAAAGATTCTCAACGCATGTGTAGTTTGATCTGTGACATCTGAGGCTAGAAAAGGTGCAATTCTCTAAAAGGAAGATGTAAAACAGTACTTCTTAACTTTGGCTCCATATCAAAATTCCCCGGGGAGCTTCTGAAACTCCCTGCTGGGATCACACCCCAGACCGAATAATTCAGAATCTCGGAGAGGGGGAGCGGGGGGTGCAGGCACCAACATTTTTAAGTTTCCCAGGTGATTCCCATGTGCAGCGAAGGTTACAAATCGTTGCTTTAAGGGGAAATTTCCTCACCTTTTTGAAAGTGTAACACTTTTGGGGAAATGAATCCACTGACAGCTCATTGATGGATGAATGAAAATGGAAATCACCATATCGATTGCCTGATTTCCATATTTGATTATCTGCCTCTCTTCTAATTGTTTTGTGAAAATATTGGAAATCTGCACTTTAGCGCCCCTGGGGACCAAGCAGATAGAGCAGATAAGGATCCCAGGGGAAAGAAGGCAGAAGGGGATCCGAGAAGCTCAGCTCCAAAGCTGAGTAGCTGTTCCGCTTCCTCATGATGCTGTCGGGGGCAGATGGAGCTCAAGTGGGGCCTGGGTTTTGGATTTTTCCAACTAAATTGCTCATCAGAATTTTTGTATGTAAAATATCCCATTTTAGAAGCGTTAGCCACAAATTAAAGGCTTTTTAAAAAAAACTTCCATGCAGCCAAATGAAACTCGTCTGCAGGCCAAATTTGGTCTTGTGGGCTGCCTTTTAGATCACCTGATTTATACACCTTTTGGGAAGCAGGGATTCTTTTTCTTCTTTTTTTAAAGAATTATTATTGTGGTAAAATACACTTTCCATAAAATTTATCATTTTAACATGTTCAATTCAGTGGCATTAAGCACATTCATGGTGTTGTGCACACATCACCTCTGTCCAGTTCTAGAACTTTCTCATTACCTCAAAGAGAAAACCCATACCTGTGATCCCCTTCTCCAGACCCCTCACAACCACCAACCTGCTTCTCTATGGATTTGCCTATTCTGGATATTTCTTATCAATGGAATCGTTCAGGCTGTGGCCTTTTATGTCTGGCTTCTTTCCCTTTGCATAATGTTTTCAAGTTCATCCATGTTGTAACATGCCTCAGTGCCTCATTCCTATTTACAGCTGAATACAATCCCATTGTATGGATATGCCACATTTTGTTTATCCACTCATTAGATGATTGTTTGTTGGGTGTTTTCCACCTTTTGGCTGTTGTGAATAGTGCTGCTGTGAACATTTGTGAGCTTGTTTTGTTTCAATAGAGGGATCATCCTCACATAACAGATACCCCCATAGCACTAATCTCAACTCTGAGCACACTAACAGGTGCTCAAGAGTCGGGGACTTCACTATAGGACCAAATTGTCCCACTTTGCCTTGGATTGTCCCGGTTTTACCATTGAAGGCCCCACATCCAGTAAACCATTAGAGGGAAGTCTGGCAGTGCCACATCCCATCCACCAGCAAAAGCCTTCTCAAGGCAAGGCTAATGGTTTTAGTATTTTGATTGTGACAAACATGTTTCTTGCAGTTGTCTGTAATCACCAGTGATTTCAGGGTGCTGTGCTTTGGCACAACCAGTCCCTCCGTGTTGTTTAATCTAAGCTTTCAGAATCACGTCCTCAACAGAACCTTCCAAGAGACCCTCCCTTGTACAAGGTAAAGGACTCCTCTCCTTTATTCCCAGAGCATAGAATAGTTATAGGATGCACTTGCATGGGTTTCCCCCCTAGACCATGACTCCCTCAAGGACAGTGGAATATGACTGTTGTTTTGGTCTGTCCAACATCCATCCCCTCTTCTGACAATAGCATTTCCCCCTTTCCTTTGGGGGGACCAGCTCTCCCCTAATCTCATACAGCACAATACCACTTTCTCTCAATGTCTCCACACTGCATTTGGGTAATTCTTGCAACATTTCAAACTTTGAAATGTTTGGTGATCACAGATCACCATAACAAATTATTATTATACATTTGTTATGGTGATCTGTGGTCAGTGATTACACCTCACTGAAAGCTCAGATGATGGCTAGCATTTTTTCGCAATAAAGTATTTTTTAAAGATTTATTTATTTATTTGGGATAGAGAAGGAGCATGTGTGCACATGCGGAAGTGGGGGAGAAGGGCAGAGGGAGATAATCTTTAAGCAGATTCCCTGCTGAGCACGGTCCTGATGTGGGTTTGATCACATGATTCATGAGATCATAATCTGAGCTGAGACCAAGAATCAGATGCTTAACCAACTGAGCTGCTAAGGTGCCCCAGGAATAAAGTATTTTTATTTCATTTATTTTTTATTTTATTATTATTTTTAACACTTTATTTATTTATTCATGAGAGAGGCAGAGACATAGGCAGAGGGAGAAGCAGGCTCCCTGCAGGGAGCCCAATAGCGGGATTCAATCCTAGGACCCCAGGATCACACCCTGTGCAGAAGGCAGATGCTTAACCACTGAGCCACCCAGGTGACCCAATAAAGTATTTTTAAATGAAGCTATGTACATTGCTTTTTTTAGACATAATGCTATTGCATACTTAATAAACTGCATTCCAATGTAAAGATAACTTTTATATGCATTGGGAAACCAAAAAATTCATTTGACCTGCATTATTATAATATTTGCAATATTTATCATGGTGGTCTGGAACCAAATTCATCTCCAAGGGATTCTCATATGCCCAACAGAATGGATGACAGGTGTTCAAACAACTGGTACACAAATGTTCACAGAAGTGCTACTCACAATAGCCAAAAGGTGCAAAAACCCAAATATGCACCAACAGATGAACAGGCAAACAATGCAGTCTATCCATATGATGGAATATTACTCAGCTGCAAAAAGGAATGAACTCCTGATCCAGGTTACAACATGGATGAACCTCAAACATTATGCAAAGAAGCCAGACATTGGAGGTCTGATACTTTAAGATCCCACTTCTCTGAAATATCTAGAATAGGAAAATCCGTAGAGACAAAAAATAGAAAAAATAGATTTGTGATTGCCAGAGGCCCGGAAAAAGGAAGGAATGCTGAGTGACTGCTAAATGCATATGGGACTTTCCTCTGGGGTGATGAAAACATTCTGGAAGTACAGAGTGGTGATGATGGCTGTACAGTGCTGAGTGTCATAAACGTCACCCACGGTAAATTTTAGGTTATGTATACTTTACCACAATAAAAACAAAACAAAAGAATCAGGAACTTCACCAGGGCTGCTGCAGATGGATGCCATGCAGGTTGTTTCCTTCATCAGGTGCCCAGACCTGGGAGGAGAGGGGCATGTCCTAATTCCAGACTGTGTTCTGCCCCCAAGCTGCGACCCCTGGTACCTGAGCAGAGCACCTGCTTGCTTCAGATTCACCCTTTAGGAAAATGCAGAGCTTTGCAGACAAGATGGTGTAAAAAATAAGCAAGTTTGGTCGATGGCATCACTTTCAGGTAATTGTCAATGATACTCCTTCACTGTGTTCTAAGTGGTCGGCAAGTGCCACAGTACACATCCTCTCCCATCCTGAGGGTGCTGTCTGAAAATTCACAATGCATTGTTGAGTGCTTAATTTATAAAGCTAGGATAAATCACTGGACTAAATTGTCCACTACTGTGAGCTCAAGTTATCTGGCCATCAAGAGAGTGATCTGGTTGCTTTGTTTGCACTGGAAAATTAAGAGACAAAGAGGCAAAAGGCCAAAAGGGAAAGAACTCTAGAAAAAGTCAGTTTTCTGATGTTGGAAAGACTTCACAAGGTTAAAGATAGGAGCATTCTGTCTGCACTCATCAAAGGTATTTTTTTAAAGCCATTTATGTTTTGGGGATCAATGAGTTAGAACAGAATAATAATAGTCCCCTTGCAGCTAAGGAGGACTTGGTTGTGTCCTGAGGGCTGGCATTCTGAGATTGCTGCCCACCTCTCCCCACCCCCCATTCCACCCCCACCCCCCCTCCAAAGAATCAGTAGAAAAAAGGGAAAAGGGGGGAAAATGCCCTGGGAAAGCAGTATGTTGAACCCTTCAAGGAGAAGTCAGTGTTAGTTTTGTTCAGTTCCAGGAGCATTGGCCACCCTGCTACTTCCTAATGTGCCACTTTCCCATTTGGGTCCCTATTTACAATGCAACTTAGAAAATATTGGGGACAGCTTATCACTAATATAACAAAATGTGGGATGGGATTTTTTTCCTGTTGACCCAGAACTTCACCTGAAGCTTCAAAGCTGAGGGCAATGGGCAACCACACTTCCTCCTGTCCAGAGGCGGTCAGATTGGTCCCTTGACCATCAATAACCATCAGCCTCCAGCGTATATAAAACAAGGTCAGATTCTCTGCAGAGGACGTTTCTCTGACAGGTCTTTGTAGGGAATTTTCTTCTCCTCTCTGATCGCCAAGCCAAGAGAGGAGAGCTCAAAGAAGAATCACTCATGAGACTGGGGGCACCAAGGCGGGGTGTGGCTGGCATCTCCCTGCCAGCACATGGGCTGCCCATGACAGCAGGGCAAGAAATGAGGGCAGAGGGCAAAGGTGCATCCTATTTCCCACGGGCCAGACTATGTATGTAGGTCTGAGTCATCCTGAAAAGACTCACCCAGAACCTCAGAAAAAGAATTTGGGGGTACTTCCTGGGGTATGAATGGAAAAGAGGAGTGCAGGGAGTCACCCAGCATGTGCACTGAGTCCCTACAAAGTCCCCACAGAGTTCTTCAAACATTTCCCCAGTGCGCCTCATGTAAAAGATCATGTGAGCGCTTGCCAGCACATGGCAGGGGGTGGGGCGCATGTGACACTTGAGAGAACTATACCTGTTCTCAGCAAAGGGTCCCTTTCTGCTTGTTCCTCTTCTCCTATACTTCAGCAAGGCGACCCAGGAAGGGGCAGGAGAGGACACACCTGCCCTAGTCTCCATGCAGATTCCTGAGCCATCTGTGGGTCAGACCAGAGTGGGTGGGGGAGAGGTATTAAACCACATATAAGAGTAGAATTTTGATTGGACTGGATTTCTAATATGAAACTGTTCTTATAGTTGAAACTAAAAGCTGTAAGATCTGATGTGATATTTCCAAGCTCAGCTCATTCCATAGCCCAGTAAGAATAATTTATTCCCACCATTGATAAAGGCACTGTGAGACATGGAGCATCCAGAGTGCTATGCAGTTTCCAGAACAAAGTCCCAACAACCACAGCACAACGCTGAGCAGTCAGTTCCAGTTCTCCAAGCTGGTGATTGGTGAGATTTCTATTGATCTGAGGTGCAAACTACCTTAAGTTGTACCAGGGGCAGCAAATGCAAATGCCAACAGGGGCCAGGCAGGAAATCTAAATAATCAATGAAGGGTGTTAGGTGGGGGCCCTGGGGAACTGGAGAGCCTGTGTCCCATCTGAGAGGGACAGCTGTCTCTCAAATCAGCCAATTGTTGCCCAATGAAGCCAGATCTTCCTGTTTTCCCAGAAATGCCAGAAATCTCCATTTTTGGTAGTGTCTCCTGATTTCAGAATTGTTGGTTAGAATATCAGTTAGGGTCCTTCGTGGCAGAGACACAATGTACTCCAGGTGGGTCAAGTAAAAGTGCTTTTACAGGGTGGTACTATGGACTGAAATGGGTCCCGTCCACATTCATATGTTTAAGCCCTAACCCCTTAATGTACCTTTACATTGCTTAGGAGGTAATTAGGGTTAGGTAAAGCCAAAGGGTAAGGCCCTAATTCAAAAGGCAATGAATGGCCTTATAAGAAAAGTAAGCCATGTGAGTCATACCTGCCATGTGAGGACACATCAAGAAGATGCCCTCTGACATCCAGAAAGAGGGCTCTCACCAGAACCCAAATATGCTGGCACCAGAACTGTGAGAAAAATAAATTTCTCCAGCCTCCAGAACTGTGAGAAAAATAAATTTCTCTTGTTGAAGCCATCCACCAATGGTATTTTGTTAGGTTAGCCAAGGCAGACTAAGACAGGTGGTTAGAAAGCCTGTAGAATCTCCAGGAGGACAAGAGTGCTAGTTTCAGACTGTACAGCTGGGAATGATGCTCAAACTGCACAATCGGACACTCCTGTGAATACCATGCCATGCCTCTCGGCACAGACCCCATGCTTACACAGGGGCGGTCCACCTGGAAGCAGGTGCATTGGCTGCTGTGCTTACTATCAGATAGACTCCTCTTTGTTGCTCACTTCCAAGTATAAATCTCATGTGACATGTGTAATGGTAGAGCCCAGATCACATGAAACTTGCTTGCGAAGGAAGGTTCTGGAGGAGTGCTTTGGTTTCTCTTATGGAGAGATGTGACTCATAATGTAGGTATTTTCCAAACATAGGAAAGGTATTCAAAGGGGGCTGGATGCAAAGCATAACAAATATCCACTATAGCAATTAATTGAAAAGATGTAGTAGTGGTTATGTGGGGGTGGGGGCAAACAATGCCTTTGTGTGCTTGCTTACAACCCTGCCAGTGATGACTTCCGAACTATGGGCTAATTTTTTAAATGTCTATTTCCTCTGAGAACAACTAGAAAAGCCAAATCAAATCATCATCATCATCACCATCATCACCATCATCATCTACTTAAAGGCATTCAGAAAGCTGCTGAATCAACCAGAACTAGAGGGGCCAAAATTCTGAAACAATGTTGAAGTGAGTTGACAAACTGCAGCCACTTTTTCCCTGGGGCATTTGCAATTTTGGGCACTTAGAAATCTAGAGTTTTCCTGGGCAAGGATGCTGCTGCTGGGGGACAGAGAAACCAGCAGAATTTCAGCAGTGTTTTAGGATTGGAGAGACTATCCTAGAGAGAAGGGAGGGATAGAAAAGTGAGCTTGATGTTGGCGTTTTTCCCCTTAAGATATTTGGTAAATTCTGAAGCAGTGCAGGCCAAGGGGCTAGAAGCCAAACAGAAAGCCCCTGAAAAACAGAGCAGAGTGTCCAGCAGTCTTGCCATGTTATGGCTACAGAATTAGAGCACAGGACCAGAGGGAGGTGCCTCGGTGAACATCTGAAGTTCTCAGTTGGACTCTCTGAAAGGCAGAGCCTTAGAGGGGGGAGCCAAAGTCAGATGGTCTCTTATTAAAACTGCAACCGAGCCTCCACCCAGCTCAGCCCCTGATTGGATTAAGATGCTTAGTACCCCTGCCACCTGCATGCAGAGAAAGGGCGAGCCCTCCCCAGAGTTAGATATTACCTGGAGACTTTATATATATTTTTTTCATACACAGATGTTATATGGCATTCAATAAAAATTACAAGGCCTGCCAAGAGACAGGACCAAATCCCTGAAAACAAATAGAAAAACAGGCAATAGAAACAGACTCTGCAGGTGACTGAAGTACTGCAATAAAACCAAGGCTTTAAAATAATCATGATTAATATGTTCAAGAGAAACAAAGCAAAAGAAGGGGAAAACAGAGGAAAAGATAATTTTATCAGAGAATTGGAATTCAGGAACTTCACAGTCCAAAAGAATGAGGACACAGAGAACTCGCTTGAGCACCTCATCTACAGATGGATTTTGAAAATGCTGAGTCAGCTCTGTATGAGCCATAAAACCTCATGGCCCACAGTCCAAAAAAAAAAAAAAAAAAAAAAAAAAAAAAAAATTTCCATCACTGTCATTCTACTTCTCAAGTGGCTTCCTCTAAGGGATACATACTGTACCATGTGTTCTGAGTCACTCTGCTCTATAAACCCAGTTGCCTGCCATGGAGCTCTGTTTACCTGGAGAAAGAGGAGCCTTTTGCTAATTATCCTAAATACATCTTTTGAGCAATGTGTGTTGGGAGTACTAGTAGTTAAGATGATCATCAGGAAGATGAAGCCTCTCTGGGATGATATATGAGTCGACACCAAGTGACAAGGAACCAACCAGGGGAGAATTAGGGGGAAATGTGGTCTGCACAGAGGTGATATGGAGAGCAAAGAACTGAGGCAAGAATATGTTTGCTGATTTAGTCAGGGGTGGGCAGACTTTCCTGGAAAGGGCTCGACAGCACGTATTTTAGGCTTTACAAGTCATACAGTGCCTGTTGCAACTACTCACTTCTGCTGTTAAAACACAGCAGTAAATGCAGACATAAAACGAATAGGTGGCAGTGGTCCAATAAAACTTTATTTATGGACACTGAAATTAGAATTTCTTATAATTTTCACGTCACAAAATCTTTTGATTTCCCCCCCCCAACCACTTAAAAATATAATAACCATTCCTAGCTCTGGGGCCAGAGTTTGCTGGTGTGAGGTCGTTTAGGTAGGCTGGGATCAGATCGTACATAGGGCCTGGTAACAATCAGATTAGGGCAAAGCCCCTTTCGCCGTCCAAATGGAAAGCTGCCCGTCGAGGTGACTGCAGGCCAGGGTACCAGTTCTAGGGGTGGGCAGCTTCCCACAGCTCGTGGAGGACGACCCGGTTTGCATTACTCTTCCCCAGCAGCAAGAAAGGACAAACGAACGCACACGCACACGCACGCACTCTGGGAGGCAGCTTCCCACAGCTCGTGGAAGATGATCGTGTTTGTTTTCTTTTCCCCAGTAACAAGAAAGAACAAACGAACAAAAAGACAAACAGATGCGCGCGCGCACACACACACACACACACACAGGGCTCACGGCAGAGGGTCAGGTTTGTTTCGTTTTACACACACACACACACACACACACGCCCCGAGCCAGAGAGCCAGAGAGGACGTGCCCAGCTTCACGAGGCCGCCTCTCCAGCACGCACTGAGGGTCTGAAAGTTGGGCGCGCACCTGCTCCCAGCCCGAGCGCACCTGCCGAGCGGTCCTCCGGCCTCGTCTCGCGAGAGCGTGCAGTAGTAGTGGCCCCCGCCCCGCCCCCGCCTGCCCCGCGCCCGCGCCCGCCCCGCGCCCAGCCCCGCGCCCGGGCGCTCTCCCCGCAGGCTCCCCGCCCGCGGCTCGCACGCACGCACGCCCGGTAGTAACCGCACAGGCCCGCCCCCGCCCCCCGGGCCCTGGGCCGCGCCGCAGCCCCAGCCGCAGCCGCAGCCGCAGCCGCAGCCCCAGCCCGAGCCGGCTCCTCCGCGGGCAGGTGCGCGAGCCTGCGCGCGCCGCGGCCGCCTCCGCCTCCTCCGGCGGGTCCCTGGCGCGCCGGGCCGGGGCGGCTGCGCGCACGGCGCCGCTCCACCAACCCGCTCCCCGCAGGTCCCTCGCTCGCTCTCCATCCCTCGCCGGCGCTCCCCCCCCCCCCGCCCGCGCTTTGATTGACAGGCAAGATGTCGGTGTGGAGCGAGGCAGGAGCGAATGCAGCAGCCGTCACCCCCGGAGCCCGGCGGCGGCAGCAGCAACAGCAGCAGCAGCAGCAGCGCGAGGAGGAGGCAGCAGCCCGCCGCAGTCGCCGCCGCAGCCGCGCGAGCAATGCAGACCGCATCTTGAGGACGCGCTAAAGCACCCCAAACGGTGGACAATGCCTTGTCACTGCAACTGGGAGGGGGGCAAAGCAGAATTTTTTTGACATAAAAGCCAGCCAGCCAAAAATATATACATTTGTCCTTCACGGAGCCGGTGTGTAAAGAGTGAGCGCTGTTTTCCTTCGCCTCCTCCTCTCCCTCCTCTCCTCTCCTCCTCCTCCTCCTCTTCCCCCTCCTCCTCTTTTTCCTCCTCCTCCTCCTCCTCCTCCTCCTCCTCCTCCTCCTCCTCCTCCTCCCTAAGTGTACAGACAGCATCACATCACCTGGTTTGCTTCTGAGAAACAGCATCTCTCCTTTTCAGGGACCAGAGACTCAGAGAGAGAGAGAGAGAGAGAGGAGACGTTCTAATGGAGTCTGCCTGATACCCCAAAATAAAATAATAAATTTTGGCTCTCGTCCCCTCCTCCCACCCCACCCCCTCAACCCTGTGTGAGATGTTGGGTTTCTTCTACATGAGACATTGTTGAGAAGTCGCAGTGGTTGGAGAGCGTAGGGGGTAGACTACCTCTACTCCCCCCCCCCCTTTTTTCTCTCTGGGAGGAGGAGGAGGGGAAGGGGGCTTGCCGAGCAAGCGATGGATGAGGAAAACATGACGAAAAGCGAGGAGCAGCAGCCTCTGAGTTTGCAAAAAGCCTTACAGCAGTGCGAGTTGGTCCAAAACATGATAGACCTGAGCATCTCCAACCTGGAAGGGCTTAGGACCAAATGTGCCACCTCCAACGACCTCACACAAAAAGAGATCCGGACCCTGGAGGTAGGTGTTGCCTGTGGAAAAAAAGCAATCTTTCCTTACCTCTCCCTGCTCCCCACCACCCCCTTTCCTTGGATTCTGTTGGTTGGGGGGCGGGGGAGGGCAGGAGGGTGTGGAAGGGCAGCAAGGTGGGCACGATTTGATTTTCTGTGATTTATCCTCTTTGCAAAGCCTGCACTGGATGTCCCTTTACTGTACCGCTGTCGTCTACGCTTGGCTGGGTGGTGGTAGTAGTAGTAGTAATTGTGATTCCTTCTGTATTATTATTCTTGCGGCTGTTATTATCATTCGCTTCCTTTCCGAGGAGTGAGTTCTCTCTTTTTTCCGCTTGTGGATTTGTTTCTATGCCACGGGGGCTTGTGTGCTGGGTAAGACATCAAGGCGCTGCAGAGAACCCACGTGACCTTGCGCATTCTGCAGGTGGTCAAAAGGTGGTTTTTGCTCGCGGAATGGGGCTGCCTATAAATATAGACCTCTTCTGCTCTCGGCCTCCTTCCCAGCCCCGATTTTGCCCCTTGGATTTTGCTTTTTGTTTTTGTTTTTGTTTTATTTCAGTGGTATACATGTCAGGAGGCAAGATGAAAAAAAAAAAAAAAGGAAAAAAAGAAAAAGAAAAGCAAAAAAGAAAGAAAAAATTCCCATTGAGCTCCCCATTTCCAATCAAATCATTTGATGCAGGGAACTGTTGCAGGCCTGAAACGTATAAAAAGAACATAAAATATGCCTGGATCAGCACACGCGATTGGTGTGGGAAAATACTCTTGAATCTTGGTGGGACGGTTCAGGAGAGGGGTCGGAGGAGGAGTTACCTCTGTCGAGTTGTAACGTTGTCTCCCACAGAACTTGAGGGGGGAGTTTGAAGCAGTTTGGGGGGATGGAGTTGGATTCAAAGTTACTCTGAACGAAGATGATAGAAATTATTTCTTCCCAAGGCCATTTGGTCAAAGGAGGAAGGTTTCCAGAGCCTTAGAAAATGTCTGGCGTGCACGTAATCATTGGGCATCCACGTTGTTGGAGACATCTGAAGGGTTCCACTCACTTCTCCCTCAAACCAGCTGTACACATAGCTTGATTAAATTTGGGAACTCCCATTAGCTGGCATTTGCTGAGGGTGGTGGCTGTGGGGCTGGGAGCAAAGGAAAGTTCTCCCTCTGGCGAAGTGGGCATGTGCAGTGCTGGGAGGTTCCCTCTTTCCAGCCCATGAGTGTCTAAGGCCTGAACTCTTCTGTCCCTGATGAATCTTTGAGCCCTGTGTCCCCTGTTAAGCCCCCCTCTCTGATTCACTTTAAAATCTTTTTTTTTTCCCTTTCCATGATTTTAACTTCAGCTGGTTGTCAGCACACAGAAAGGTCATCGATTTGAAAGTGGAGTGTGTGTGCGTGTAATATGCTGTTTGCTACCCTAGAATACATGTCTGTGTGCACCTGTCATCTGGGAAGATGATCCTCAGAAATGAAATAAAATAAGTGTCAAGAGATATCAGAGGAGTGGAAATTCAGTTGGGAGGCCAGGTATTTTCTTTCTCAGAGCTTCGGGAGAATAGTCTAGGCTAGGATTTTGTTGCTGGAAGAAAAAGTGTGGGATGCCCTGGCCCAGCCTTCTTTTGTGTGTGTGAGCAGTGTTCAAGGTAAGATTTTGTTCAGAGCTGCAGGCAGTGAATAAATAAGTAACCTGAAAAGTCGTCTTCTGGTCCTTTGTGCCAGGAGTCCCAAGTGCTAGTTCTGGTATCACTAAGTTCCTTCAATTTTCTTTACCTCTTTTCAAAGCATCCTTCATCCTCTGATAGCTCCTTGAGTGATGGTGATGGTCACAGTGGACCCTGGTCCCTGTGGCTTCTTCCCTGCACAGTGGTTTTCTTTGAAAACCAGGGGATGGAGTTGAAAAAGGTGGCAATTACTCAGAGTGCATCTGATTGTTAGTTTCCTGGTCCCAGGATGCCACAGAGCAACCTCACAATCACTTTCCCCATATTGCCCAGGGAAGGGTCTCCAGCATTCAGGCCAGTCTGTGCTTCTCAGGTCCCTGGGGCAAGGGTGGGGCCACTGAGGAAGGATGGTGACTCCAGGTACAGCCAGGTCCCTAGGAGCCTCACCCAGGTGTTGGACCAGACAGAGGTCCTTTATTCCCCCAAACCTTCACCAGAACCCTGAGGGAGCTTATTTAAAATGCACATTCTCAGCCTCTTACCCCAGAGGTTCTAATTCAGATGGGACTGGGGGGGGGGGGCGGAGGGTGGGGGGAAGCCCAGAAATCTGCATTTAAGAAACAGTCCAGGTGTTTCTGATGCAGGCTTTCACATCAACACTCTGAGAAATACCCACCTATTAGGAGGTACATGGTGTATTTCTGCTATTTGATGGTGAGCACTTCCTGCTCACAAACACTAAAGTAAGTGGTGAATTGAACAGACCATCCCTGAAAACCGTAATAATAGGCACAATTTAGTAGCATGCATATGACCCTGTGGGAACGAAAATATACAGCGTGGAGTGAGCCTTCCCGAAGTGTCCTGCATGATTAGGGAGACAAGGCTAATAATATACATGTGAAATAATGGTCAAGTCCAAACAGCAAATAATATGGGAGGGCAGCATGTGGGTCCATGAGGAATGTGTTCAAGCCGCATGAACTGGAAAATCCGACCACAGTGTTCAAGTGAACAGTGGCTGCTTTTTCTCGTGTAGCAAGAAGTCTGGAGGTATATGGCTGCTTGAGTTGGCTCAAGTAAGTTAATAACATCAGGGCCGATGTCTCTTTGAGTTCTCAATGGCCTCTTTCTTATGGTTGCAAGATGGCTCTTGAAGCTTTAGCCATCACACCCAGGTGAGGCGTGTGCAGGGATAAAGGGTTCATCATGTCTTTATATCACTTCCCCAGGATACCTGCAGTTACCTACCCCGCAGATGATGTTTAATTATGTCTTCTCGGCCAGACTCAGTCAGATGGCTAGTCCCAGCTGCAAGGCTGGGAGGTGGGGAAGCGAGAACACCATCGTGAGTGGTTTATATGAGTCGTGGTCCATTGCCTCAGTTGATCTGTTGCCACTCCATACAAAATCAGGGTTCTGCTGGCATGGAGGAAATCACGAAGGGATATTGGGTGGATAGCCAGTAACATTGGCCTTGGCATGTTACCAGGAGGTATTCTGGGAGAGAAGAAAGATCATGAGCTTTGGAGTTAGACCAATAAAGTTTTAAATTGTAGTTTTTCTACTTATCTTTATCTTGGGCTAGTGATTTAAGTTTTCTGGACCCATGGTTTAATTTTTTGGTAAAATGGCAAGAAAAAAATAGCATTACCTACTTTGGTGGTTATGAGGATTAAAAGAGAAGATATTTTCAAAGTTCTAGGACTATGTGTAGCACAGCCCTCAGGGGCCAAATAAATGATAGTCAGGATGATGATATGATTAGCATTACGTGGTGTGGGGTAGATAACATGGAAGGAACAGCTCAGATCTGAGGGAGAAAGGGAAGAGTTTGAGCAGCATTTCCAAAATATGTTCTGTGGAACCCTAGTTCTGTGGGCTCTTGGCATTTTTTTTTCTCTTGGTATTTTTTATTCTTCCAACAAGTACTTGAAATCCATGGACTGTATTAGATGCTGGTAGTTAACAAGTACTCTGTAAACAAAATGAATTCCTTGGTTCAAATGTCTGGGAAAAGTTGAGTTAAACAAGGGGAAACAGACTTCTCAGAGCCTTTACTATATCAGGTATGTGTGTCTGGTGACTCCAAGAGAGGATAGAGTCTGCTGCGTTTCCTTTTTCCAAGGATATCCCTTGGGACTGATGTTCCATAGAATACACCCAGGGAAACATTTGGCAAAGCAGTTAGGGTAGCTTTCTTGGTTGGGGACCTGGGGACCCTGAGTGGAGAGAAGGATGGGGAAGGTTGAGATCACAACCGGTTGGTAGAACCTGCTCGGCAAGAACAGCCAACCAGATGAAGGCATATCGCGCCCATTCGTGCCTTCATGGGGCAGCCTCGAGACCAGTTGGTCCAGAATGGAGAATACTGGAAGAATGTCATAGAAAATGAATTTAGGTCACAGACTCTTGAGACCTAAGGACAAGGGAGTCAGACTGACCAAATTTCATTCCTTTGAGGAAGGAGATTGAAGTCTTCAAAGGTTTTAGAGTGACTACAATAAAAAGTTGTTTAAAGGTTAGTCTGATGGCCCTGCAGCAGGGGCCAGCAAACTTTTTCTGTAAAGGGGCAGGTAGTGAATAGTTTAGACTTCGTGGGTTACACAGCTTCCATCACAGCCTCTGAGCTCTGCTGTTGTACTGTGCAGCAGCCGTGGACGAACTATCTCCACAAATGGACGTTTTCCAATGCAGCTTTATTTATGGATCCTGAAATTCAAATTTGATATAATTTTCACATGCCAGAAAGACATTATTTTCCTATTGATTTTTTTTTTGACATTTAAAAATGTAAAAACTATTCTTAGGTTTTGGCCCTTACAAAAACAGGCAGTGGGTCAGATTTGGCCTGCAGGTTACAGCTAGTTTGCTGGTCTCTGATCTGTAGGGTGGATGATCTAGTTCTGCTGATCTTGCCTGGGTCACTCATGTGGTTGTCATCATTGGATGGCTCAGCTGGGCTGGATGGCCCAAGATGGCCTTGCTCACGTGGCTGGTGGTTGGTTAGGGAACCTTGGTTTTCCTCCACATGGCCTTTCCAGTGGGACAGCCAGATTTCTTACCTGGTGGAAGCATCAGTGTTCCAGGAGAACAAGCCCCATTGCACAGCCCCTCTTAGGCCTTGGTTTCCATAATGTTTGCCAGTGTCCCATTTGCCAAAGCAAATGGATAAGCACAGAGTCAATGTGGAAATTACTATCTAAGGGTATGTAATCTAGGAAGTGTGGTTCACTGGGGGCCAATGAACAATCTAATGTAACAATGTACTGCAGCTATGGGAAGAACCCAAAACCCAAAATAAAACCAAAATAGCATGGGAAAGAGGGAGGGTCATGGAATGATCAGCAAAGGTACCCTCAAGGAGGTTTTACTTGAGGAAGCAAGCCAAAACATATCTTTGGAATGCACTAGGCAGAGGAAGCAGCAGATGCAAATTTCTTGGGTGGGAATGAACTTGGCATGTTATTAGAACAGCAAGGAGACCACTGTGGTTGGAGTAGAGTGGGTGGGTAGGGAAGGGGTGAGGGACACAAGGGAGGCAGAAGCAGGGTCCTGGTCATAGAGGGCTTTGATAAGATACTTGGATTTTGTTCTAAGTATGAACAAGGAGGTGACTGATTTATGTTTTTAGAAGGTCCTTCTGGTTGCTGCAGGGAGAATAGACCATAGAGGGTAAGAATGGGAGCAGAGAGACAATTTGGGAGATCATGGAAAAACCAAAGCCAGAAGTGACTGTTATGCTGGTTGGGGGAATGGGGCAGGTGGCTGGATTCAGAAGGTCAGGTGCACAGGAGGTGCTCACAAATCAGATATAGGGAAAATAAAGGATGGAGGATTACTTCTAGGTGTTTGGCTTAAGAACTGAGTGAAAAAGAAAAAAAAAAACGAACTGAGTGAATGGTGGTGTCTTTATTTGACATGTGAGAACTGGAGGTGGAATAGGTTGAGCTTGACAGACAAGTCTGGTTTGGACACGTTCCATTTGTCAAGTGGATAGTTGAATATTCGAACCTACAGCTCTGAGGAAGGCTAGAGACTTAAAATTATAAATAATACCTTAGTAGACATTCTTGTGATTTGTAACTGTCCTTTAATTCCAGGGGAATTGCTAAATCCCAGGATATGCAAAGTTTCAGGACTTATGATAGGTTTTGCCAGATTACCCTTCACCACGCATGTGAAAAGGGTCTGTTTTCCCCTTTCCTCAGTGTAAGTTCAGGCTTTTTTTTTTTTTTAAAACATTTATCTACTTATTTTTATTTATTTAAGATAAATAAATTCACTTATTTGAGAAGGAAAGAGAGAGCGCACGAGCGGAAGAGGGAAGGAAAGGCAAAGGGGGAGGGAGAGAGAATCTTAAGCAGACTCCCACCGAGTGTGGAGCCTGATGTGGGGCTTGGTCTCCCGACCCATGAGACCAGAAGGCAAGCTGAAACCAAGAGTCAGATGCCTCACCAACTGAGCCACCCACGTGCCCCTGAATTTATGGTTTATCTTTTGGTTGCTTATGTTTTGATGACTGAGAGCTCAAGGTTAAGGAGGCAGCTGCCTCAGGTTAGAATCTCATCTTTCCTGTTTCTAGTTGAGAAGGACCTAGGGACTTGTAGGTACAAGAGGAGTACTTGGTTTTCCATACAAAGTGACCAGCCTGTAAAGACCTAAGCCTCATCCTTCTTCTTATTCTTATAAAGATATGGGGAGTGGGGTGGTCTCACAACTCCGAGTCAGTGGCAGAAGTTATTTCTGAAGGGTTCTCTCTCCCCTCTGGGTATTTGGATTGGATTCTGTTAGGGAGCTTGGTATCCTTCTTCCTCCAATGGGCAGAAAACTGGGGAGTCTTCTTCCTCCCCCAGAGTATCAGTCATTTTCTGGGCTCCCACCCACTGGGCTCCAACTGTTGGGACCTGGCCTTCCTCCTCGCCCCCAGAGTGCTGCTTTGGAGCTGGGGAGTGGGGAGGTGTTCAGAAGCTGAAGAAGACAAGGGACACATGGCAGCTGGGACGGAGGATGGAGAAGCCAAAGAATGGGGAGGAGAAAGTCAAAGCAGAGAATAACTGTCTGTAGTGTTTCCATGACCCTTGCAACATCTCTCCAGTGGGCAGGTTCCTGTTTCACAAGTGAGTTTACTAAGGTTTAGAGTCACTGATTTGACCCAAACTGGAGGCTGAGAAGAGGTTTACTGTTCTGCTGTGGGCTCCCCAAAGGTGGCGTGGCCTGGAAGAGAAGAACGGAAGAGTGAATAGAAGGCAAAGGGGAGGTGCAGGCGATCATGCTGAGGTGGTCAGAGGTGATAGCTATCAGGTTAGTGAAAATCATCATGGTGCAATACTGTCACTCAGATACTTTCATTTCATGGTGACTTTTATTTATTTTATTATTATTTTTAAAGATTTTTATTCATGAGAGATACAGAGAGAGGGGCAGAGACATAGGCAGAGGAAGAAGTGGGCTCCCTGCGCAGAGCCTCGATCCCAGGATCCCAGCATCACAACCTGACCCAAAGGCAGATGCTCAACCACTGAGCCACCCAGGTGTCTCTGATAGTGACTTTTATAGGTGAAAGCTATTGGGGAGAAAAATAGAACCAATGGAGACAAAGTAGGGCATCCACAGAGGCAAGTAAGGATGAGACAAAGAGAAGGAAACAGATTCAGGATGTCCAGTATGGCAACCACTTGCCACCTTGGCTCTTGACCAGTTGAAATGTGGTGACTTCTGACTGAAATGTGTCATTGGTATAAAATACACACCAAATTCTGAACCTTTAGCATAAAGAAGAGAATATAAAATATCTTATTAATAATGTTTTATATTGACAACATGCTGCCATGATGTTATTTTGGACAGATTGGGTTAAATGAAATCTGTTAAAATTACTTTCACCTGTTTCTTATTATTCTTTTTCTGGAGGCTACTAGAAAGTTTTAAATTACACAGGTGGCTCACTGTGTATTTCAGCTGGATAGTGCTGCTTTTGGTCATTGAGATGATTTGTCTATTTTTCCATAATAGAAATCTTGTTCTTGGTAAAGACTGAGATTGTTGCTGGGGTTACTAGGCAGCCATTGTCCTGAGTTTGCTTGGACCAGTAGAAAAGTGAGATGAAGACTCAGAAATAATAATTGAGTCTTTAGGAATTTTTGTGGATCCTTAAAGCAGTATTATCTAGTGCAAGCCTTGGGGTCCGCCATAAGATTGCTTGGATTCCAGTCTGAGTTCAAGATAAACTAGCTAAGTAACTGGGGGAAATGAGCTCTCCTTTCTGAGCTTTAGTTTCCTTGCTTTTAAAATTAGGATCATGGTTATTAGGATCGTTATGCTGATTACAATGGAATCATGCATTAAGTTGTTGAGCAAGGTGCTTGGCACATGGCAAGTACTTAACAGCATTCCCTCCAATAGATGGGCATGGGAGGGGGAGGTTAGGGTATCTCAGCCTTCCAGAGGTTCCATCTTTGGTGGTATCATTAATTTATTCAGTGAATCTAACTGAGCTCCCAATGTGTGTGAACAAGGTGTGAGAAGAAGAAACCCATAGAAGCCTTCGATGGGATAATGGCACACCTGCTGGGTTGCAGGTGACGTAAGTGAACAAGATTCTGATACTAGGTCTGGATCTTTGAATTCGCCCACAGATGACTCACTTCCCATCAGTGCCTGGCAGGCTTTAGTCTTTAAACCATGTGCTCATCACAACGCTAAGTTGGATAACAGTTATGGGGTTGGGCCTCATAGCTTCTGAACTTCCCTTAAGCTTATTGTGGTAGAAAGAACTGTGGTGTCCAATTGCTTGAAAATTGTATCCTCTCAAGGTAGGAGGACCCTTAAGAGGTTGGCTAGGCTTACCTCTTAGCCAGTGTCCAGCTTTGGCGTGGTGATTTGGGGTGAACACTATCTCCCAAGGCAGCCTTTAAAAAAAAAACTTTTTTATGGTGGTAAGTATATATCCCATAAATTTACCATTATAAACTTTTTAAAGTGTGCAGCTCAGTGGCATGAAATAACATTCATAGCATTGTGCAACCATCATCACTATCTATCTGCTGAACCTTTTCATCATCCCAGATAGGAATTCTGTACTGATTAAGTAGTAACTCTCCCCAGCTGCAGGGTCACCTACATTTCCTGTCTATATGAATTTGACTATTTGAAGTATCTCATAGAAGTTGAGTTGTACACCATGTGCCTTTTGTGGCTTCTTTTGCTTAGCACTGTATTTCTAAGGTTCATCCATGTTGTGTCAATGCTTCATTCCTTTTTAATGGTTGACTAATATTCCATTATAGGCACAGACCACACACATTTTGTGTATCTAGTCATCTGTTGATAGATACTTGAGTCATTTCCAGCCTTTGACTATGGTGAATAATGCTGCTTATAAACATTGATGTACAAGTATCTGTTTGAGTCCCCGCTTTGAATTCTTTTGGGTATATGTCTAGGAGTGGAATTGCTGGGTCATATCATGAGTGTCTGTTTGATTTTTTAAAAATATTTATTTATTTTCAAGAGAGAGCATGTGCACACATCTACTAGTGTAGGGGGGATGGGCAGAGGGAGAGAGAATCTCTAGCAGACACCTGCTGAGCACACAGCCCAATGTCAGGCTTGACCTCATGACCCTGAGATCATGACCCAAGCTGAATCCAAGAGTCAGATACTCAAAGTGACTATGCCACCCAGGCACCCCTCCATGTTTAATTTTTTGAGGAACTGCTATACTATGTTCCACAGTGGCTGCACCATTTTATATTTCCACTGGTAATGTACCAGGGTTCCAATTTCCCTACATCCTTGCCTATACCTCCTATTTTCTTAAATTAAAAAAAGTTGTTTTTTTTTTTTTTTAATTGTAGCTATCCTACTGGGTATGAAGTGGTATCATTGTGGTTTTGATTTATAGTGCCCTAGTGACTAATGATATTAGGCATCTTTTCATGTGCATATTGGCCATTTCTATTTCTTCTTTGGAAAAATGTCTATTCAAGTTCTTTCATAAGGCAACCCTTTGATCTGGGTGAGTTATAATGGTTAGAATTAATCTCCTTCTGTTGAGTTGGATCTGTTCTCTGATGACTTCTAGCCTTTGACTCTACTCTCTGGAACAGAGAGAATGAGGCCACTCCTTATTCTGGCTGAAAAAAATAGTCTCAAGAAGAGTCTGTATCTAGATTTGGAACCTACCAGGTATAGACAAGAGATAGCCAGGCCCACAGACTCCTGACAAGTCTCTGACCCAAATTTTGCAGCCACCACCTCCATATTCTGTCCTGTGTTAGTTCCATTTCAGAATTCCAGAATCTGGGGTCACAGGCAATGGTGAATTTCCCCTTTGCTGTGCACCTCTTAGTCATAGTATCATGCCACTCAGACGTAGTCATGAATGTTTCTCTGTGAGCTCAGCCCCAAAGGCACTAGGATGGTGCTTAGGCAGGATTGAGTGGCTTGGACTCAAGCAATGAGGCAAATAGGTATGAAAAAGAACTCATCAGTCAAGTAGGGAATCCAGGGGCTTTGTTTTTATTAAGAGGTGGCAGAGCAAGTTTATTTTATTTTAGTTTCATTTTAAAAGATGTTATTTATTTGTTTGAGAGAGAGAGAGAGAGGGAGATGGCAAGAGAGGGCAAGAGAGAAAGAGAGCACATAAGAGAGCTGGAGGAGGGGCAGAGGGAGAGGGAGGGAGAGAAGCCCAAGCAGACTCCACACCGAGTACAGAGCCTCATGCAGGGCTCACTCTCACAACCCTGAGATCATGACCTGAGCCAAAACCAAGAGTCAGACACTCAACCGACTGAGCCACCCAGGCACCCCAGGAGGCAGAACAAGTTTAGATGTCACTTTTTGTATTTTTGCCTTTATCTGGCTTAGACAAAAGTGCTTTGTGATAAATCCTAAAAGCAATATTATTCTCTTCATATATTGCTAGATTTAATCCATTAATATTTTGTTAAGGATTTTGAGTCTGTTCATGAAGGATGTTGCCTATAGGGATCCCTGGGTGGCGCAGCGGTTTGGCGCCGGCCTTTGGCCCAGGGCGCGATCTTGGAGACCCCGGATCGAATCCCACATCAGGCTCCCGGTGCATGGAGCCTGCTTCTCCCTCTGTCTGTGTCTCTGCCCCTCTCTCTCTCTCTCTGTGACTATCATAAATTAAAAAAAAAAAAAAAAAAAAAAGGATGTTGCCTATAGTTTCATTTCTTGTACCATCTTTGTTCAGTTTCAGTATCAGGGCCTCATTAAACAAGTTGGGAAGCACTCCCTCCACTTCTGTTTTCTGGAAGACTTAGTGTACACACAATTGGTGTTCTATCATCTTTACATGTGTTAAATGCTGGTAGAATTGAGCAGTAAAACTATCCAGACCTCAAGATTGTTATTGCTTTTTTTTTTTTTTCACATGGAAGTTTTTATTTATTTTTTAATTTTTTAAAGATTTTATTTATTTATTCATGAAAGACACAGGAGAGAGAGAGGCAGAGACACAGGCAGAGGAAGAAGCAGGCTCCATGCAGGGAGTCCAACATGGGACTCGATCCCAGGTCTCCAGAATCAGGCCCTGGGCTGAAGGCAGGCGCTAAACTGCTGAGCCACCCAGGGATTCCCACACATGGAAGTTTTTAAACTACAAATTCAATTTTAAAAGTTTGTTCTTGGGGGATCCCTGGGTGGCGCAGCGGTTTGGCGCCTGCCTTTGGCCCAGGGCGCGATCCTGGAGACCCGGGATCGAGTCCCACATCGGGCTCCCGGTGCATGGAGCCTGCTTCTCCCTTTGCCTGTGTCTCTGCCTCTCTCTCTCTCTCTCTATGTGACTATTATAAATAAATAAAAATTAAAAAAAAAAAGTTTGTTCTTGGGTGAATTTTGGCAGTTTGTGGCTTTTAAGGAATTGGTACATTTTATCTGAATTGTTGAATTTACATGCCCAGAGTTGCTCATGGTATTCCCTTACTATCCTTTCACTGTCTGCAGGATCCTTCATCCCTGATGTTGGTAATACTTATTCTTTTCTCTTTGATTCTTTGCCAGTCTGGCTAGAGGTTTATCAATTTTATTCTTTTCAGAAAACCAGATTTAGGCTTCATTTATTTTCTGTTTTATTTTTTCAATTTGATTTTTTTTTAGTTATTCATGAGAGACACAGAGACATAGGCAGAGGGAGAAACAGGCTCCCCGCGGTAAGGGGTGGGGGGAGTGGGGGATAGCAATGCGGGATTTGATCCCGGGAATCCAGGATCATGCCCTGAGCCGAAGGCAGACGCTCAACTGCTGAGCCACCTAGGCGGTCCAATTTGATTTTTTTTTTTTCATTATTATTATTACCTTCTGCTTTGGGTTTATTTTGCTCTTCTTTTTCTGTTTTCCTAAGATAGATGTTTAGATTGTTGATTTGAGACCTTTCTCTTTTTCTTAGTGTTTATCACCACAGATTTCCCTTGAAGGACTACTTTAACTACTTTAACTGCATCCCACAAATTTTGATGTTATATTTTCATTTCTTCCATTTCTTCCTGTTTGATGCCTGCGTTCTTTCTTTCTTTATTTATTTAATTTGTTTTTTTATTATTTTTTTTGCCTGCGTTCTTTAGATGAGTGTTTTTTAATTCCTGAGTGTTGTGGTTATTTTCTGGTTTAATTCATTTAGGGTCCATGAACACATTTTGTATGGTTTCAACTATTTTAAAGTGCTTAAAGGTTTATGTTATGACCCAGAATATCTTCCCTCCTGGTGAACATAACATGTGTCCTTGAAAAGAATGTGTATTCTGCTGTTGACAGGTGCAGTCATATAGCCATCATTTAGATCCAATTGGTTGATAATATTGTTGAGACCCTCTATATCCTTGTTGATTCTCTCTCAGATTGTCTTATATTGATTACACAGAGAGGAGTGTTGATAGCTACAGCTGTCATTGTGGATTTGTCCCATTCTCCTTACAGATCCATCAGTTTTTGCTTCATGTACTTTGAAAAGTTACTATTCATTCCTGGAACTTTATCCTTGCTCTGAAAACTATTTTCTCTAATATTAATATAGCTACTCCAGCTGTTACTTCTTTAGGTTTTTAAAAATTGAAGTAAAATTCACATAACATAAAATTCACCACATGGACTACTTTACAGTCTGCAATGGAATGGCTTTTGGTATATGCTTCATGTTGCCCAGCCATCACCCTTATCTAATTCTAGAACATTTATTTAATTCTAGCCATCATCACAACCACAAAACACACAAATACCTTGCACAGGCACACCTTGGAGATACTGCGGGTTCAGTTACAGACTGTTGCAATAAAGTGAATATCACAATAAAATGGGTCAAATGATTTTTTGGGTTTCCCAGTGCACATAAAAGTTAGTTTATGCTATACTATAGTCTGTTAAGTGTACAATAGCATTATGTCTAAAAGAGCAATGTGAATATCTTAATTAAAAAATCCTTTATTACTAAAAAATGCTAACCATCGGGACACCTGGGTGGCTCAGTGGTTGAGCATCTGCCTTTGGCTCAGGTTGTGGTTCCAGGGTCCTGGAATCGAATCCCATGTTGGGCTCCTTCTGGGGAGCCTGCCTCTTCCTCTGCCTGTGTCTCTGCCTCTCTATCTGTTTTTCTCATGAATAAATAAATAAAATCTTTTTAAAAAAATGCTAACCATCATCTAAGCTTTCAGGGAGGCATTATCTTTTTGCTGGTGGAGGGTCTTGCCTCTATGCTGCTGGCTGCTAACTGATCAGGCTGGTGGTCACTGAAGGCTGGGGAGGCCGTGGCAGTTTCTTAAAATAAGGCAGTGATGGAGTTTGCTGCATTGATTGACTCATCCTTTCAAGAATGATTTTTTTAGTAGCAAGTGATGGTGTTTGATAGCATTTTACCCACAGTAGAACTTTTTTCAAAATTGGAGTCCATCCTCTCAAACCCTGCTGCTGCTTGATTGACTAAGTGTATGGAACATTCTGAATGCTTTGTTGTTATATCAACAGTCCTCACAGCATTCTTACCAGGAGTAGATTCCATCTCAAGGAACCACCTTCTTTGCTCATCCGTGAGAATCAACTCCTCTCATCAGTTCAAGTTTTTTCAGGAGTTCTAGCAACAAGAATCAACCTCTTGATATTTTGACCTCTTCACATGAACTGCAAATGTTCTTGATAGCATCTAGAATGGTGAATTCCTTGCAGAAGGTTTTTGATATTTTTTTTTCCTAGATCTATCAGAGGAATCACTGTCTACAGCAGCTATAGCCTTAGAAAATGTATTTCTTTTTTCCTCCCTTACTCCTCCCTTCCTTCCTTCCTACCCCCCCCCCCCCCCCCCCCCCCCCCCCCGCACCTGGCCCATCTTTCTTTTCTTTCTTAGTTAGCTCCATGCCCAGCATGGAGCCCAGCATGGGGCTTGAACTCATGACTGTGAGATCAAGGCTCGAGCCAAGATCAAGACTCCAGACGCTCAACTGACTGAGCCACCCAGGTGCCCCACAAAATGTATTTCCTAAATAATAAGACTTGAAAGTTGAAATTACTCCTTGCCCCATGGGCTGCAGAATGGATGTTATGTTAGCAGGCATGAAAATAACTTTATCTCGTTGTACATCTCCACTTCATCAGAGCTCTTAGGTGACCAGGTACATTGTCAATGAGCAGTAATAGTTTGAAAGTTATCTTTTTTTTCTAAGTAGCAAGTCTCAACAGCTGGCTTGAAATATTCAGGCAGTCTTGTTGTCAATACATGTGCTGACATCTGGGCTTTGTTGTTCCATTTACAGAGCACGGGCAGAGTAGAGTTAGCATACTGCTTTAGGGCCCTGGGACTTTCAGAATGGTAAGTGAGCCACTGGCTTCCACTCAGAGATACCAGCCGCATAAGCTGCTCACAAGAGTCAGCCTGTCCTTGGAAGCTCTGAAACCAGGCACTGACTTCTCTCTAGCTATGAAAGTCCTAGATGGCATTTTCTTCCAGTGTAGGCTTGTTTCATCTACACTGAAAATCATTGTTTAGGGGGCACCTGAGTGGTGCAGTTGGTTAAATGTCTCAGGTCATGATCAGGTCCTGGGATCAGCCTTGTGTTGGGCTCCATGCTCAGCATGAAGTCTACTTGGGATTCTCTCTCTTCCCCTCCCTCTGTCCCTTCCACTTGTCTGTCTCTGTCTCCCTTTCTTTCTCTCTCAAATAAATAAAATCTTTTAAAAAATTATTATTTAGTGTGACCACCTTCATGAATGATCTTAACTGGATCTTCTGCAGAACTTGCTGCAGCTACTCCATGAGCTGCTTCGCCTTGCACTTCTGTGTTATGGAGATGGCTTGTTTCCTTAAACCTCATGAGCCAACCTCTGCTAGCCTCAGATGTTTCTTCTGCAGCCTCCTCACCTCTCTCAGCCTCCACAGGACTGAAGGGAGTTAGGGCCTTGCTCTGGGTTAGGCTTTGGATTAGGGTAGTGTTGCACCAGGTTTGAGCTTCCCTCCAGATCACTCACACTTTCTCCAGATCAGCAATTAGGCTGTTTTCTTTCCTTATCATTTCTGTGTTCCCTGGAGTAGCACTTGTCACATCCTTCAAGATCTTTTCCTTTGTATCCACAACTAGGCAGATGGTTGGTGCAGGAGGCCCAACTTTCAGCCTTTGTCAGCTTTTGACGTGCCTTCCTCACTAAGCTTAATAATTTTTAGCTTTTGATTTAAAATGATGAGATATGCAACTCTTCCTTCTACTTGAGCACTTGGAGGCCACTGTAAGGTTATTAACTGGCTCAATGTCAACATTTTTGTGTCTTAGGGAATGGGGAGCTCTGAGGAGAGGACAAGACACAGGATAACAGCTGTTGGTAGACTAATCAGAACACACACACTTACCAATTAAGTTTGCCATCTTAGGGCACCTGGGTGGCTCAATCGTTTAGCATCTGCCTTTGGCTCACGTCGTGATCCGGAGGTCCTAGGATCAAGTCCCACATCAGGCTCCCTGGAAGGAGCCTGCTTCTCCCTCTGCCTATGTCTCTGCCTCTCTCGATGACTCATGAATAAATAAATAAAATCTTTTTAAAAAGTTTGCCATCTTATACGGGCACGTTTTGTGGCACCCCAAAAACAATTACAGTAGTAATATCAAAGATTACTAATCACAGATCCCCATAACAAATATAATGATAATGAAAATTTTTGAAATATTTTGAGAATCAACAAAATGTGACACAGAGACCCCCAAGTGAGCAAATGCTGTGGAAAAATGGGGCTGGTAGACTTGCTTGACACGGGGTTGCTACAAACTGTTAATTTATGAAAAACACAACATCTGTGACCACGATAAAATGAGGTGTGTTCCTACCTACTTGTTATCATCAATCCCAATTTCCCTGCCCTCCATCCCCTGGCAAGCATTAATCAGTTTTCTGTGGCTACATTTTTCTTCTATTCTGGGTATTTCACATAGATGAAATTATACGATCTGTGACCTTCCTTGTCTGGCTTTTTTCATTTAGCATAATATCTTCAAAGTTCATCCATTCATAGCATCATATGAGTACTTCATTCCTTTTTATGGCTGAATTGGATTCCATCGTGTGGGTTTATCTGTCCATCAGTGGATGATTGGGTTGTGTCCTCCTCGTGGCTATTGTGAATAGCTGTGGACATTTGTTTGGCTAGGGCAACAGGAGCACTTTAGGAGTAAACCATTTTTCCTTGGCCAGAAACTAAAGAAATGTTCAGGCTGGAACATGGTAAGGAACCCTAGAGTCAGAGGTTCTTTGCCTACGTTTGGTAATTGTATGTGGTGGTCTCTATGATGCTTTCTGGGAGCTCTTAAGGGTGCTTAGTTGGCTAGTCCAGTTATCTATGCCCGGTTATGAATTGTTCATGCAGATCTCAGAAATAGAAGTCATTAAATAAAAATGTCATTGTAAAGACAGACATTTATAGACATCAAAGCAAACCGTATTCATCATAAGGAAAATAGAATATATGCTGGATTAAAAATGCACACACTTCTCCTACCACCCACAGATGAACACTCTTCATACCTTGTTACAGAGTCTTCTAGGCTTCCCCTCATACAAATCTGTGTTTTTATGTGACTTTTAAGAATAACTGTATTTTATATATTTTGTAGTCTCTTTTTATCTTAAAAGTTGATTTAAGATGTGAATGTCTTTCCCTGTCAAAAGCATTTCAAATGACTAGTAACATTCCAGGCTAAAGAGAGAGCATAATTGAGTTGACCGCCCACCTTCAGTGAGTTATTTGTTTTTTTTCCTTACTCTCAGAAACACAGCCTTAATGACTACTTTTGAAGCGAAATCTTTGTGAAGTGCTTCTATTTGTTTCTTTAAGAAACTTCCCGAGAAGTAGAATTCCTACCTGCTTATGAGGCTTTTCCTCCTCTCTGGCCCAATAGTCCTTTCGGAAGATCCCCATTTATAGCCTTTGTAGAGTTTACAAGAGTCTGTCGCCTTGTGTTTTTCAGGAATGACAACGGTAAGAGGGAAATGTTTCAATAAATCTGTGGCTTAATAAAAAATATATAAAGTCTCTTTACTGCATCTGTGAATCAACTTGTAATGAGTTGAGAAACTTGACGCAGGCCTGGTTTTTGACAATGCACACTTTCTGTTGAATTATTACTTATTTTTAAAGATTTTATTTATGCATGAGAGACACAGAGAGGCAGAGACATAGGCAGAGGGAGAAGCAGGCTCCCTGCGGGGAACCCGATGCAGAACTTGATCCCAGGACTCTGGGATCATGACCTGAGCCAAGGGCAAGATGAGCCAAGGGCAACCACTGAGCCATCCAGGTGTCCCAACCAGATGACTGTTACTGACCAATAATTCCTTAGTCAGATATTTCCCTAAATCACAAATCAAAGTACCTGTACACAAAAGAGAATTGTACTTTTGAAGCAGCCACAATGGCAGGCCTTTGCCTTGCCCTAGTTCTGCTGGCATTACGTAGGATATTCTTGAAAACTGTCTTTAGAGTCACTTTACGAGAAAACAAGTCTCTTTATTTTTTGTCTTTATCCCAAATGGTAAAGCCTTCATGATGGCTCTTTGAGTCCCAATGATTTTTGTCTATTTAGAACATAGAAATATTCAAGTCTGCTCTCAATGAACAGGATGTGTTGCCACTGAAGAGGATCACAACAGAGTTCTGGGCACGGTGTCTGAAAGGAAACTCAAAGAGAAGAGTCATAGCTCTGGTGTTGGGCTATGTCTTCAGCTACTTCCAGTGTCTGCTCTGAGAGGGCAACTAGTTGGTTAGCTTCAGCATGTACCCGCCCTCCATCCCTCCTGCTTGGTGTTAAATGTATTAACTATACTGAGGCATCTTGCCCCCATGGGCAAGTACTGAGTGCCAAGTACTAGGTACTGTGTTAGGTCCTGGGACACAGTATTTGCTCGTGTTCTAGTGATGTGATATTCAAGATAAGACTTGAAAGATGGGATTGTCAGAGGTGAGGAAAGGCTGTTCCAGGTAGAAGGATGGTGTGTGCAAATGCCTAGAGGTAGAGAGATCATGGGGTGTTTGAGGGGCCAAGTAAGTCCAATGTGGCTGGAGTATAAAGGATCTCAGGCCCATTTGAAGACGAGGTAATGGGATAACCCTTTCTCCTTTGTCTAAACGGGGTTCCTTTGCATCCTTTTCCTGCCTCATCTCCTCCTCATTATAGAAAAATGAGGCGGTCTCATTTGCCAAATTGAATAAAAGTCTAATCTATGATCTCCATTTCTGAAATACGATTTGAAAGCATAACATTAATTTATTGGTCCCCCAAGGTGGAAGCTGGCCCTTCCACACCACCACAAACACAGGCCATCCCATTATAATAATACAGGGGCAAGACCTCCAGAGGGGTCGGCGAGGGGCAGGGGGTGCAGGGGAGACAGAATCAGGCCAGGAGGAAAGAGGCGGCGAAATGGAAATACATTTCAAATCCCATGCTTTGTGGTTTATTATTAACAGCAGCGCAGAAAATGTCTCTACAGAGTTATGAAAAATTCATTAGGAGCGTGCTACAGGTCTGAGAAGCTGGTCATTGTTTGATCAGATTAACGATAATGAGAGCAGTCTTAAATTAACTCAGATTAAGAGGAGGACTCTCCCCCTTACTGTTCAGTCATACGTGTATAATCACATTTCCTCACAGCCAGTCGCCCTTAGTTGTCTGCTGAGATGGGAACGAGGGGCTTTTTGCAAAGGTGAAACCAGGCTGGCAGACGGTGGGCTTAGCCCAGATGCCACCTTGAAACTGGGGTCTGATGGAGCAAGAGTCCGTGGACACTCCCTCCTGTGTCCTCCAGCCTCTGTCTCGTCTCCCTGACACTGCTCTTCTGTTTTCCAGACCTGTTTCCTTCTTCCTGGGTCACGATTTCCCAGCATGTAATGTCTACAAAATGCCATGCAGTATTCTGGGGCGGGGGCTGGGGGTGGAGGGATACATCCGTTGAGTAAAATAGGCAGAGTCCTGCTGTTGTGCCTAGTCAGAGGAGACAATACATAAACATAAGAATAATCAAGAGTGGTGAGTATAGCAAAAAAAAAAAAAAAAAAAGCGAACTTCATGGAAAAGGTGACATTTGGGCAATGATTTAAAGGAAGTGAGCTAGTGAAGATATCCAAGGCAGGCAGAAGAACAATTATGGTGAGGCAACAGCTTGTGCAAAGGTCCTGAGGTCTTGGAGGAACAGCCAGGACGCTTGTGTGACTGGACTGGAGTGTTGAGGATTGTGACAGAGCAGCGAAATAAGACCAGTCTAAAGACTTTTACTAAGTGAAGTGAGGTGCACTGGAGGTCTTTGAGCAGAGGTTAACATGATCTGACTTGAGTTTTAAAATTATCCTTCTAGCTGACGGTTGAGAACAGACTATAGGGTAGAAGCAGAGGAGTTAGAAGACTATTTAGGTGAGAGACGAAGGTGGCTCATGTCAGACTGGTGAGCCATGGATGGACTTCGGATATATTTAGAAATTACAGCCAACAAGATTTCCAGATTAAATTTTTTTATTTGAGTATCATTGACACACAATATTACATTAGTTTCAGGTGTACAATAGAGCACTCGACAATTCTGTACGTTATGCTGTGCTCACTGCAAGGGTAGCTATCATCTGTCACCAAACAACACTATTAGAATACCTTGACTATAGTCCCTATGCTGTCAGGATTTCCAGATATATATATATATATTTTTATATATAACCAAATATATATATATATATTTGTTACCTTGCCTGTTGAGTGATGTGAAAAATGATAATATTTACTGGTTATGTTAGCCTGAACTTTTTGGTTGCAAGTGACAGTTATGTACCTCAAATTTCTTACGCAAAAAATAGGAATTCTGTTTCTACAACTTGGAAGTTTCTAGGATAACACTAGCTTCAGCATGGCTGTACCCAGGCACTTGACGAATGTAGTTAGGGACCCTTCCCCTCTGTCCCTGAGCTCTGCTTTCTTGCTGTATTGCTTTCATTCAGGCATCTTCCTCGTGGTGCTGGGATGGCCATCGGAAGTGCCACTCCTCCATTGTATCACCTTAGCTCCAGTGGAGAAAGAGCATGATTATCTACCGGTGACTCTGACAGATGTCCTTTTTGCGGGTCACACTTGATTCATTTCTCCAACTCTGGGGTCAGGAGGGTTCTGCATTCTCCTAGTTTGGTTCTGGAGGGAGGTCAAGCTCCCGTGGACCAAGAATGAAGGTTCTTCAAAGGAAAGCTGGGATGTTAAATCCAGAAAGTAGTAAGCTCAGGAGGAAACAATAGATTCTATCGTCCCAACATAGCTGAAATTCTTAATCTAGAATTCTAGCAAATGCAGGAAGTTCTAAGCATGGTGTAGGAATCTAAAGTATAAAGCATACCCTGGGAGTGTCTGGATGTTCAGAGTGGAACATTTCAGAGACCTTTAAACTCAGTACTCATGAAGTCAGCTGGATTTTACATAATAGCCCCACTCCACTAGTCCATTCTGGGACCAAGAAACCTTTGCTTCCAGCATGTTCTCATATCTGGCCTCCCAAGATGGACCATGTGTCTTTGTTGGGACAGAAATTAGATGGAGGACCAGGACAAGGTGCCTATTTCCAGCTCTGCCACCCTCTTGCCACTGTCTGACTTGGGCAAGTTACATAACTGCACTGAACCACAGAGGGTACAGGGGAATCCAGGGAAAGAAGGAGTTTTAGTATTGCTTCTGGTTAAGCGGTGCTTAACATTCGCTGATCATTGAGTTGCCAGGTAGGAGGATACAGGATGCTCAGTTAAACTTGAATTTCAGATAAATAATGAATACTATTTCAATATAAGTATGCCCAAATATTGCATAGCACATATTCATGCTAAAATGTTATTTTTGTTTATCTGAAATTCACATCTAACTGAATACCCTTTTATTTGCTAAATCTGGTAGCACTAAGCGATCGTAACAAGGCAAGTGTGTTATTATTGTTCCTGACCACTCATGACTACCCTGAGACAACCACTTCATGTTAGGATTAGGAACAACGGTACTCTGGAGTGTAGACATCATTCATGTTTTCAGATTGGATGCGAATGAACATTTTGTTCTGTCTTTTGACTTTTTTTTTTTTTTTTAAGATTTACTTGTTTGAGAGAGGGAGAGCATGAGCAGGAGGGACAGAGGGAGAGAGAATCTGAGGGAGAGTCCCTGATGAGTGCAGAGCCCAACACAGGGCTCAATCTCACGACCCTGTGATCATGACCTGAGCTGAAACCAGGAGTGGGACTCTTAATTGTGCTACCCAGGCACCTCTTGAGTATAGGTTTATGCTAATTTTTATTTCTCGAATTTGACTGTATACCTATGTCAATCCCTTTTTTTTTTATGTCAATCCTTTAACACCACATTAAAAGATGTTCATTTTGAGATATCTCAGGTTTGAGTTTTGGGTAACAGTGTTGGCTAATCCAGTTTTGTGCCATAACATTGGACTTCATCTTCTCAGCATCTCAGTTTCCCCATTTGTCCACATAGAAAAGTGACATGCCTGCCCATAATGTGGTTATGAGGGTTAGCTAAAACGTGCAAAGTGCTTAGCTCAGCATCTGGCCTGTGACAAGTGCTCTTAAGTGTTAGCTGCTGCGGGTATAGTAAATCTATAGAGATTAATCTGGCTGGTCTAGAATAACCCGTGTTTGCTTTTCCAGATTAATTTCTCAGCTCTATTTTAAAGTTTTCTGGTTGAATTGTTCTTCTGGTTTGGGCTCGCACTTAGCAGGTCATACCCCTGAAGCAGAATGATAGGATGCAGTGTTGCACGTGACACGTATGAGAAACTTTCAGCTCCAAGTTGGGGGAGGAAAGGAGGAAGGGGAGGATTGTTATTTCTAGGTTTAATGGGCATGATTTTGACAGTCTTGACTCTACATTCTACCCTGAGTCCAAGCAGGCATGCCCTGGTTTGCAAGGGGGATGGACATAGGAGTGTACCTTGAATCCAAGCCATGGACATGTGTCCTTTTTTGAGTCAATGTCTGTAGCCCTGGTCCCTAACTCTTTCCATCTATTTCTCACTTGTAGGCCCTGAGCAGATGCTGGGGACAGGTGGAAATGAACTCTGGGGTCTTCAGAAGTGTTTTGGGGCTGCCCAAGGACAGGGGGTAGACAGGGCTAGCCCGAGGTTCACCCTGGTGTGTTATGCATGCTTCTTTTTGCTTGAGATCATTTAAAATGGAAATGTTTTTCAAGCTTGGTGTTTTTATCCATATGCTGCTTAGAGAGAAATGTTTTTAGATGACTGTGGGAGACACAGCCGCTGAAGTCTCTGTTCTGCAAGGCTCTTGTAGCTTCTGTAAAAAGAATGTGCTTGGGGGTTATGAAATTTCAGAGGCAGATCAAAATGTGCTTCTTTCTTCTTGAAATGAGCATTTTACCAGTGAAAGACAAAGTTGTTGGAAAAGTCTGTATCAACTTCAGTGTTTATCTTGTAACCATAGCTAGCATTTGCCTGGCTCTGACTGAATCCTGGGCACTCGCCTGAGCTTCTTGTGCATGG
Source organism: Vulpes vulpes (assembly GCF_048418805.1). Classification (NCBI taxonomy): domain Eukaryota; kingdom Metazoa; phylum Chordata; class Mammalia; order Carnivora; family Canidae; genus Vulpes; species Vulpes vulpes. The sequence continues at coordinate 14,513,100 of NC_132789.1, read as the reverse complement.
CTGCCCAAAGTGTGGTCCATGGGTTGGGTGGCATCGGTGCCACCTGGGACCTGGTGAGAAACGCAGAGCCTCATACCCTCGTTCAGACTCACTGAATTGCGTTTTAACCCAACCAGGTGATCTGTGTGCACATTAAAGTTTAAGAAGCACCAATTTAATCCTCAGAACACACTGTTATTAATTCCATTAAAATTTGTATGGTGTTAAAACATACATGGCATTTATCATCTTAACCATTTGTTAAGTGCATGATTCAGTGATGTTAGGTGCATTGACAATGTGGTATAGTCATCACTACTAGCTTTGCCCAAAACGTTTTTATCATCCCTGGCCAAAACTCTGTACTCATGAAATAGCACCCTCCTCTTCCCTCTTCCAGCACCTGGTAACCTCCACTTTCTGTATTTATGAACTTGCATGTTCTAGGTACATTGCATAAGGGGAATCATACCGTATCGGTCTTTTTGTCTGTCTTATTTTACTCAGCATTCACTCTTCCAGGTTCATCCGTATTGTAGTGTGTATTGGCACCCCATTCCTTTTCACAACTAAATAATATTCCATTGTATGAATAGATCCCATTTTGTTTAGCCACTCATCTGTTGATGGGTATTTGGGCTGGTTCTATTTTCTGGCTCTGGGAGTAATGCTGTTATGAGCATGAGGGTACATATGTCTGTCTGAGTCCCTGCTTTCAGTACTTTTGGGTATATTCCTAGGGGTTTTATCTCCCTTTACATATGACAAGAGCAAGATGCAGAAATGACAAGGACTTCCCTGAAATAACACAGCTGTTCAGGAGTGGTGCTAAGTTTCTGGATTTACGTGGTCCCTTCCCTTGACCCCCAAGGCCACATGCATATATACTTTAAAGAGAAGGATGGATGTTTTTCTTCCTTTCTAGAGGTGACAACACAGATGGTGGGAAATCTTGGGCTTCAGAGTCTTTTATTTTTTTATTTATTTATGATAGTCACACACACACACACACACACACACACACAGAGAGAGAGAGAAGAGAGGCAGAGACATAGGCAGAGGGAGAAGCAGGCTCCATGCACCCGGAGCCCGACGTGGGATTCAATCCCGGGTCTCCAGGATCATGCTCTGGGCCAAAGGCAGGTGCCAAACTGTGCCATCCAGGGATCCCCAGAGTCTTTTAGATCTGAGTTCAAATCCTAGCAGTTTCCCTTGCTAAGCTGGGTGTCTTGGTCACATTACTTACACAATTTCAAGTATGTCCCAAGGTCTATTTTCTCATCTGTAAAATTGAGGTGATGGTGTCCAAAGCAGTGGTTGGGAGGATTAAATGAAGAAAAAAAATAATCCAGTGCCTGGTGTATAAATATTTGACAAGTAGAATAATTCTGCTTGCTAGTAGAAATAAGGAAATAAGTTCCTCAAAAAAAATTAAACATAGAATTACCATATGATCTAGTAATTTTACTTCTGGGTATATACCAAAAAGGATTGAAAGCAAGGGCCTGAACAGATATTTGTACACAGTTGTTCATAGCAGCATTATTCACAGTAGCAAAAAGATGAAAACAACCCGAATGTCCATTGATGGATGAATGGATAAGCCAAAGGTGGTAGATACACACAGTGGAATGGTAATCAGCCACGCACAGGAGAATACCACAACGTGAATGACCCAAGAAAACATTAAAGCTAAGTTAAATAGGTTGGACACCAAAAGACAAATACAGGTGACCCTTGAACAATGCAGGGATTAAGAAGACTGACCCCCCCCCATGTGGTTGAAAATCCACATATAACTTTTGACTCCCCTCAAACTGAGCTACTGATAGCCTACTGTTGAGTGGGAGCCTTACCAGCAACACCAAAACTCAATTAACACCTATTTTTATGTTGTATGTATTATATACTGTATTCTTACAACAAAGTAAATTAAAGAAAACATTGTTGCAAAAATCATAAGGGAAGAGAAAAACATTTACAGTACTGTACTATATTTCTCGAAAAAAAAAAATCCACATGGGAGTGGGCCCACACAGTTCAAACCCATGTTGTTACAGGGTCAGCTGTACTGTAGTATTTCATTTATATGAGATATGTGGCATGGTCAAATCCACAGAGGCAGAATTGTAGGAGCCTGGGGCTGGGGGAGGGGCAACGGGGAGTTAATGTTTCATGGGGACAGAGTTTCAGGTTGGGGAGATGGAAAGTTCTGGAGGTGGACGGTGTCACATGATGGTTGCACAACAATGTGAATGTACTTAATGCCACTGAACTGTACACTTACGGTTAGAATTGAAGATTTTACGTATGGATCTTTTACTACAATAAAAAAGTAAGGAGGAAGAAGAAGGGAATAATGGATTCTAGGTACCGATATTGTATTGGAATGCATCAATTACCTTGTTTGCCCATAGCAGTGTCTGATTAGTGCCAGGGAAAGGCCTGGTTCTTTTTCTTCTTTTTCCTTTTTACATAAAATGATGATGATAAAAAATCATTACTTGTAAATGATCGGTGTCAGATACTGGGCAAAGTACTTCCTATATGTTATCCTGTTTTCCCCCACATGGCAACCTGAGAGGTGGGTGCCATCACATTTGACACCCGACAACTGAGAGATGAAATGTTTTCTGAGAGACACAGCTAGCCATTGGTGGAAGCAGGATTTTAGAGCCTTGCGATGTGATATTCTACAGGCCACGCTGTGTTGCCTCCCAGGCTGCCTGCCCAAAGGCAGTTGACCAGGGGGCACTCTTAATTCTGCCTCCATGTTGCAGGGAGAGGGTGGGTGCTGTGAAGGTCGCCAGGCCAGCTCTGCCAAAAGCAAGGCCATCTGTGACTCTCACCGCTGGTGGCTGCTGAGTGATTTTTCTCCTCTGGGTTGGTGTAAACACATGACGAGGAGAATGGATGTTCAGGGAAACTTCCTCAGTGCCAGAAAGTGCTCTTGGAAACAGCACCACGAGAGTCCCTTCTGGGAGAGACCAACCAATTTCCTCCATCTAAAGCAGCCCTGACATATGCAAATCAAACTCGTAATTCACCTCCAAAGCAGCAGCTTCCAGATTCCTAATTGAGAGATGCTAATTAGGAATTATGGAGTGTTTGTCATCCTTGGGGGTGCTTTGCACATGATGTTCAGTGCTCATAGCATCCCTGTCAACAAGTTATCAAGACTCCTGTTTTTGTTCCAGAAAATATGATGGGCTAGTGAAGCTTTGCATAGTTCCCTCAGGAGCAAAATCAAGGCTAGGATGGGGAGACAGCTGGTTTTTCTTCTCTTTTCTCTGTTGTTCAATTCCACATGTACATGAGGAAGATCAGTAGGCAGCCATTACTTGGTCTCTGAAAAGGCTACGTTGCACCATAGATAAGCACACACTTTGGAATCGGTCCTTTGTTCAAATCTCAGATTTGCTGTTTATTAGCACTGTGTCTCTGAACTGCTCTGTGTCTCAGTTTTTCCATCTGTAGAATACAGATAATCATAGGACTTTCCTCTCAGGGCTAGGATTCATTCATTCATTCATTCATTCATTCATTCATTTATTTAAAATATTTATTTATTTATTTATTTATTTATTTATTTATTTATTTATTTATTTATTTATTTATTTATTTATTTATTTATTTATTTATTTATTTATGATAGACATAGAGAGAGAGAGAGAGAGGCAGAAACACAGGTAGAGGGAGAAGCAGGCTCCCTGCTGGGAGCCCGACGTGGGACTGAATCCCGGGACTCCAGGATCGCGCCCTGGGCCAAAGGCAGGCGCTAAACCACTGAGCCACCCAGGGATCCCCCTAGGATTTATTTTTTAAGGATTTTATTTATTTATTCACGAGAGACACAGAGAGAAAGAGACAGACAGGGACAGAGACATAGGTAGAGGGAGAAGTAAGCTCCCTGCGGGAAGACCCATCCTAGACGGGACTTGATCCTAGGCCCTGAGGATCACCACCTGAGCCAAAGGCAGCTGTTCAACCACTGAACCACCCAGGTGTCCCAGGGCTAGAATTTAATAAGATAACACCTGTAAAATGCTTAGCCTTATATCAGGCATGCAGGAAGTAATAATATGAATAGCTTATGGCTGCTGCCATTATTCTGTAATTATTATGTAAAATACCACCACCTGTTAAAAATGATCAGCATGAACTCTCTTCTCCTTTAAGGGGTAAGGTTAATAGGAGACAATTTATTATTTTTCAAGTCCTTTTTAACAGAAAATTTTAACACCCAAGAAAAAAAAAATGGGAGAATGAGCTTTTGTGTCTCTATCACCCAGATTTAACAATAATCAACACTGGCAATCTTGTTTCATATGTCTTCATCCCACTGTGTTGTGTGTGTATGTGTGTGTGTGAGAGGGAGAATTTTAAAGCAAATCTCGATTATAGACTTATATCTTTTATAGACTTTTATCATGTATCTTGAACAGATAAGGACATTTATATAAACACAAAGCTCTTACCCCAGCTTACAAAATTTTAAAAAACCCCTAATTTCTTAATATAATTTAATACACAGTCCTTGTCCAAATTTCTCTGGAGGTTTTGAAAATGTCTTTTTGCAGCTGATTGGTTTGAATGAGGATTCATAAGAGGATGTCACATTGCATTTGGTTGCTTAGTCTCTTAAGTTCTAAATCTCCATAGTTCGCCCTCTCTTCTCCCCACATCCCTTATTTGCTGAGGAAATGGAGTCATTTGTTCTGTAGGTTTTGTGCTTCCTTGGTGTATGATTTACCGTGTTCCTATATCCCTCTATTTCCTGTCAGATGATAACTAAATCTAGAGATGGTCAATTAGATTCAGGTTTATTTATTTAGTTTTCTTTTGCAAGAATACCTCACCTGTATTTGTCATGCTTACACCAGAAGGCACACAGTACCAGGGTATGGTGCTTTTAGTGATACCAAGATTAATCCAGTAGGATCAGGTGTTGTCAGTCTGATCTACCCCCTTATAATGCGTCCCTACGGTCTTTTACCCAATGACTGGCATCTGCTGACAACTATATCTAGCTCTCTTACTCTGTTAGGGGTTGCAGTATGAGGCTTTTCAAATTCTATCATTCCTCTTGCATTTGAAGCTAGAATTACTTTATAAATAACTTTTGTTTATCACCTATATGGTTACCTTGAAGTCCAGTTTATATGGAAAGGCAGGATAAATGCCTGTTCTTTCCCTTTACTTACCAATTTTTCAGATATAGAGTTGGTACACTGGCACATCCAAAGATGACCAGTGATTTTTAAGAATGTTATTATAAGTTAATGGATTAAAAAATTTACTTGATTTGTTTCAACCCATTGCGGCCGTTATTCTTTTTGAAGCTCAAAATGTCCAATTTTTGGCCAAAGGGAGCCACTTTATGTTGCCTCACAGGTTCTCTGGATATGATCTCAGTTGTCTAAAATGGTTTCCATGCCTTTTGGTACAATAAGTTGTCCCAAGATTATTTTGTTTCCCCTTATCTCTGGGATCAGCTGTTTCCCAAAAGAAGCCCTGATTCCAGGGCAGCTGGATGGCTTAGTGGGTTGAGTGTCCAACTCTTCATTTTGACTCAGGTCATAGTCTTAGGGTTGTGGGATCGAGCCCCCGATGACTCAGCAGGGAATCTGCTTGAAATTCTGTCTCCCTCTCCTTCCCCTTACTTGCATGCACACTCTCCCTCTCTCAAATAAATGAATAAATATTAAAAAGAAAGAAGGCCTGACTTCTTTTAGAGAGTGTTATTTAGAAACCACAGTTGGGCACCAGTGGTGCTCATTGCTACTGGGTTATCATTTTAGTAGATAGAGTTGGAAAATACACATTTTTTAGAAAGGGAAAAATGAATTCAAGATGTTATTTTCAACTGAAATGTAAGATTATATAATTTTATCTAACTATTTTCTATTTGTATCTTATTTCTTTTAAGCTAAGAATCTTGGTTTCTAACTACATTGACCTGGATACCTATTGTATATGTTTCAAAATAGTGATATTTATACTGTTATTTTTAAATAAGAATACTTTTTTAAAAAAGATTTTATTTATTTATTCATGAGAGACAGAGAGAGAGAGAGAGAGAAAGGCAGAGACACAGGCAGAGGGAGAAGCAGGCTCCATGCAGGGAGCCTGATGTGGGATTTGATCCTGGGTCTCCAGGATCAGGCCCTGGACTGAAGACAGTGCTAAACTGCTGAGCCACCCGGTCTGCCCTTAAATAAGAATACATAATATAATTTAGATAATACTATAATTGTATATGTCTCAAAATCATATTTATATTGTTACTATTAAATAAGGAAATAATTAAAATAATACTTAATACAATTAATAATTTTGAAGTTCTTTTTGTCATTGGGATACATCCTGCTAGGTACATATATACTCAAAACACTGTTTTATAAGAAACATCTGTATAGTTACCAAGGTGACATGCAGATAAGTTCCTTTGTTGAGTTTTTATTTTATTTATTTTAAAAGATTTTTTATTTATTTATTCATGAGAGAGAGAGAGGCAGAGGGAGAAGCAGGCTCCACACAGGCAGCCCTCCAGGATTAGGCTCTGGGCTGAAGGTGACATTAAACCACTAAGCCACCTGGGCTGCCCCCTTTGTTGAGTTTTTAAAGTTAATTTTAGTTTTAGCCTTCATCAACAAAACAAATATCCATGTATATATTAAAACATATTAATTAGGGTATTACCTGGGTAGCTCAGTGGTTGAGCATCTGGCTTTGGCTCAGGACATGATCCCGGGGTCCTGAGATCAAGTTCTGCATCGGGCTCCCCGCAGGGAGCCTGCTTCTCCCTCTGCCTGTGTCTCTACCTCTCTCTCTGGGTCTCATGAATACAATAAAATTTAAGAAAAAAAACATATCAATTAATACTACCTCTTTCTTATACAAATCTGGACTACCATAAACACTACATACTCTAATAATCTAAAGTACGGCACTCCCTGTTTAGTTCAATTTCAGCTTAGTTGTTTGCTTCATTGCATTTATAGATTTGAATTCCAGTCGATTCTTATTATTCACAGTAGTTATATTCTATAAAGTCATCACTGAATTAATGAGCAACTGAACCATTGTTCCAGGGGAGACAGGGTTGGGTTCCTGCAACCGTCTGGTCACGTTTCCACCGACTGATCAATACATAACCTTGTTTTATATGTGTTTCTGTTCAAAAACACCTTATTTAGCGTACATTAATGTTGAACTCCTGGCCAACACTACTGTTACTCATGCTTAAATGAAGCTTCTCAAACACAAATTTTCTGTGTAAGGCACATCACAGCCTTCTTGTGCTTAGAAGCACTAGACCATGTGTCACTACTATGCTTGGGGACCATTTGAAACAATGAAAATCACCAAAAAAAAAAGAAAAAAGAAAAAATTTGGTTCTAAATAAACCATAGAAAGAGGGGAACAAGAGGCTAGAGTATCACTTTGTTTGACCTCAGTGGGTGACTCAAATGGTTTATTGCCCTGCGTTTGTCCCCAAATGCCTGAAAGCACCATGTGTATTGATTTCAGGGTTACAAATACATTTTAACAAGTAGGCAAATCTGCAATAGGAAATCCGTGAATAATGAGGATGGATTGTATTTTATTTGCCTATATTCATTTTCCTTTTCCTCCATCTCTGCAAAGTTGTAGGCCTCAAAGGGGGAGAGACCATGCTTGTGCGTGTCTTGTACCTGGGAGAAACTTAAAAATACAAATGAACGAATCCTCAAATGAGAATGGATAGTTTCTACTCTGGGTCTTACAGCTCTAAATATTTGTGTTTAATTTGGTTTAGATGTATTTCCACTCTTCTGCAATAGTAGTTTTTTTGTCAATAACACTGGTCTCACACATCAGTCATCAAAGCTTTGAACTCAATTAATAAGTCTTGGTCTTTAGAAATGACTGAACCCAAAGTGAAGCTCATGTCAAATTCCCCAAGTCCTTTACTTTCGACTGTTGTTCACCCTACCAGATGATCTGCCTGGATTTTCTTTAACTAGGGAACTCTACTAATATGTGCAAACTGTGCTTTCATTTGTTGCAGGTTGACCGACATGTACTCTTTCAGCCATACAGACTCTGACCAAGAAGCTCATTGTCCTGATAGCTGATATTTGAGCCATGAACTTTAGCCTGTTAGGGAGAATTTCTCATAGAATTTCTCTGAGCAGAAGTTAAAGCATTTGCATTAGATTGGCTGATGAGATTTTGTAGGATGTTGCTAATTTGAGACTCGCTGGGTTTGCCCTGTCTTCAGATAGGTGGGAACATTTCTGGGTGTGATTAGCAGCCTAAATATACCACATCAACATGCCTGCAGAGGAGCTAAGCTTCCAAAGAGCTTGGGAAGGAGCCCTGGCTTCTGTCTGGGGAGTGCTTCTATTAGAGTCTTCATCATACTTTGTTTACATTTAGTGCATCAAAATCTAGGCAAATAAAAGTATACAGCCTCCATAAATAGCTGTCACACAAACATACATTTGCAAAACTCTTCAGGGATTTGCATTCATATATGTAAGAAGAACATCTACTATTTACTGATTACTTCTTTTTCTTTTCAAAGGTTCAAACTACTTTACTAGCTGTGCATTCTCTGTGGTTGCCATTATCACATTATTTGTTATGGAAAGCTGTTGGGTTAAGTGAGTCCAGTGTATTGACTTAGTTGTTAATAGTGTCATTTAATGAGCATATGTTATGTGCTGGGCGTGGTGCAAGGAGTTTAATGCTGATTGGATTTAGTTCTTAGAGCAGTTCTGAGTAGATCATATCAACATCTCCATTTTACAGATGACTAAATGAGGCTCAGAGAGATGAAGTAACCTACCCAGAGTCACACAGCCTGTTAGTGGCAGAGTCCAGGACTTCGTGACTCCAAAGCCTGTGTGCTAACCACCTCGATTAGAAGTGTCTCTAAAAGTTTCCTTGTGAAGAGGTCTTTCTTTGTGGTCTCAATGACAGCCTATTCAACTTGTTTAATATTTAGTGAACATTTATCATGTGCCAGACACCACAGGTGGCATTTGTGCAATTAAGAATCACAGCAGCAGTGGCCAGCATTTATTTAGCATTTAATGTACCCAATGCTCTTCTGAGGCTTTTGCGTGTATTGGCTCATGTAATCATTTTAACAACCACTGGAGGTAGGTCTGATTATTGCACTCATTTTACAGATGACGAAATTGAGTCCCAGAGAGGTTAAATGAGATGTTAAAATCACAGAGTGAGGGAATAGCAGCCAGGATGCAGACTCAGGCACCAGGGTGTCTGAGCTAGACTACTACAGTGCTAACTGCCTCTCAAAGATAAACAAAACTCCAGTTTCAGGAGTGAGAACAGGACCTAAGGAGCTGTAATTTAATGGGGGGAGGGTTGTGTGTCCATCTATGGTGAGCCCACAGTTTCATAAGTTTGGCAACCCCTGCCCCAGAACTTTGCCACCTGTTGTCCACAAATCCATTTTGAAGCCAGGTGGGCCCTAAATTCAGAAATTCTGTTTCTCTGTGCTCCTCCCTTCCACTCCATTCTGGGCTGTGCTTCAAGTTAATGCATATGAATAGCTGGTTTAGTGCCTGGCCTACAGTAAGTGCTCAATAAATGGCCTCAATGCATTACTATTATTGATCTGTTTTATTTCAATATAGGTAATGGTCTTATTCTTCCTCTTTTCCAGGTTGAAGCCACTATCATAGGACCTCCTTTATTTTTTCTCATCTAAGTCTCTCATCTAATAAATCAAAAAATTATTGATGGGATACATGACTCATTTTCCTGGTTAAAAATTAGAGTATTACAGATAGCACTAAAATATTCTTGACCACCCCTCCAGGTCTGGGGGCTTGTACTCTGTCTGCTCCCCTGAACTAACTAGTATTGACAGTTTGCTGTGTATCTTTCTAGACTACATACACACCCTTGTTTTGTGTATAAATGAGTATTTTATACATTTATATACACATCATTCAGTAATCCTCTTTTTTCACTTAGTAATATTTCCTGTTATTCCTTCTTTTTCAAGTCTTCTCTGTTCTTGCCTATTTTGTCTAGTTCTTCTATCATTTACTGAGAGTGGAATATTAAGATATATTAAATATTAAAATACTGAAAGGATAAACAGTATTTAACTATTGTTATTTAATTGTTTTTCCCATCAATTCTGTGAGTTTTTATTTCATGTGTTTTGGGGGTTTGTCATTAGGTGCATATATGTTTATAGTTATTAGCTTCATCTTTTAGAGTACTGCATTATATTCTTTGGAACGTGTATCAGTCAGCATGGGCTAGGATATGCTGCAGTAACAAACAGCCCTCGAGTTTCAGTGGCCCAACACAACAAAAGTGTGTTTTCCTCTCACATGTTTAGTGTCAGTCAGCAGGGGTCTTGGCTGATGGGGAGCTTTAATCTCCTAATCACTGAGGCGGAAACAGGAGATGGAGAGACTCCCACCCTGACTCTTGAAGGTTTATGTTTAGACATGATACCCATTATTTTTGCTCACATTTCATTGGCTAAGATAGGTCATATGGCCATGCTTTACTTTAAAGGATATGGGGAGGAATAGCCTTTTATGAGAAATGAACAAGGAATTATGTAATAACCAGAATGTGGATGTTAGGTGGCTTATTTAACCGTTTTCCTGTTAAAAGTCTGGTAGGAGGGACACTTGGGTAGCTCAGTGGTTGAGCATCTGCCTTTGGCTCAGGTAGTGATCCTGGGGTCCTGGGATCGAGTCCCATATCAGTCTTCCTGCAGGGAGCCTGCTTCTCCCTCTGCCTATGTCTCTGCCTCTCTCTCTCTGTCTCTCACGAATAAATAAACTCTTTAAAAAAAATAAAAGTCATGTAGGAGATTTCTACTTATTTTGTTATTATACACAGTGCTGCAACAGGTAGCCTTGTACCTGTTCACTTGAGGATTTACCTTCCACCACATTGTGTTTAAAGCTGATGATACCCTGACCTATTCTCTGGAATGCTTCTCTTACCTCTTATTCTGTTCAAGGCAGTGGACAGCAACAAAGAGACACAAAGGCTCTGCAAAGTAATCCTATGCTTAGGACCAAGATAGAAATCTCAGCAGTCTCTTCATTGTTGGGGTCTGAGCAGCCTGGGGGCTCTGGGACTCGTTTAGCAATAAGCTACAGTTAGAGCATAGGAATTGTTCAAAGCAGGGGCAAGAGCATGCCTGGTATGAAGGAATAGGAAAGGTTTATAAGAGACAATATTTGAAATGGGTATTGAAAGGTCAGTAGGACATGATAAGGGGGAAGGAAGGAATAACAAGCGAGAAACAGGGCAAGGAAGTGTATGTAGGGTTTGTAGCTGGAGTGTGTGGCAGTTGGCCATTGAGACTGGGACCATATTGTCAAGGGTTTTAAATACTCAGTAGAATGGGCATTGGGAGCCAATGAAAGTTCATGAGCAGGAGAGTGGCATGATCACAGGTGTGTTTTAAGATGCTGCATGAGATAACATGTAGGGCTTTGGTTTGCACACTCAAATACTTATAAGTGCCAAAGAGGCCATCATAATGAAAGAGGTAGAGTCCCCCTACAATAAATATACAGTCTAAGTAACAGTAGCTTGCTAGGACAGGGCAGCTCAAGTCAATGATCAGCCTCCTCTTTTGATCAGAAAGCCATCCTAGTGGAGTTGCCATTGACTGGGTGTAAGGTAATAAGGAGTGCAGGGGTAGGGAGGGGATGGGACACACTGGGAAGTTGGGAACAGCCACTACTGTGTGCCAGCTGATCTTTCCATGCAGGAATGCAGACTCAGAATTCTCAGATCTTCTGTTGTTTTTCAAGAGAAGCCAAACATTCAGATTTTATGTGATTTCTCCTCATTTTTAAAGGTTGGAAAACCAATGCAAAATTGGCAGATCACTTTTGTGGGCTGGATGTGGCCTGTAGTGGCCCATTTTCATCGTCTGCTGCTGGGGAGAGAATGGAACACAGGCCATATAGAGTAGGGATTTAGAATATTGATTATCATCCAATATACCCACAGATACATTCATCCATGGGTGCTGCTGTGTCAGTTGGGGTTTCTCCAACCCAAAGAATATTCTTCTTATAAAGGAAAAAAACTTTTATTTTTTTAAAAAAAATGTATTTATTTATTTGACAGAGAGAACACAAGCAAAGGGGAGAAGCAGGCTTCCCTCTGAGCAGGGAGCCTGATATGGGGCTTGATCCCAGGACCCTGGGCTTATAACCTGAGACGAAGCAGATGCTTAACTGACTGAGCCACTCAGGCACCCCAAAAAGGCTTTCAGATATGTTATATAGACTTAATTATTTTAATGTGACTTAAAATCTCTACCAACACAAGACTCGTTCTTTTTCTTTTTTATAACAAATTTATTTTTTATTGGTGTTCAATTTACCAACATACAGAATAACACCCAGTGCTCATCCTGTCAAGTGCCCCCCTCAGTGCCTGTCATCCATTCACCCCCACCCCCCACCCTCCTCCCCTTCCACCACCCCTAGTTCGTTTCCCAGAGTTAGGAGTCTTTATGTTCTGTCTCCCTTTCTGATATTTCCCTCACATTTCTTCTCCCTTCCCTTATATTCCCTTTCACTATTATTTATATTCCCCAAATGAATGAGAACATACACTGTTTGTCCTTCTCCGATTGACTTACTTCACTCAGCATAATACCCTCCAGTTCCATCCACGTTGAAGCAAATGGTGGGTATTTGTCGTTTCTTTCTTTTTTTTTTAATTTTTATTTTTATTTTATGATAGGCACACAGTGAGAGAGAGAGAGAGAGGCAGAGACACAGGCAGAGGGAGAAGCAGGCTCCATGCACCGGGAGCCTGATGTGGGATTCGATCCCGGGTCTCCAGGATCGCGCCCTGGGCCAAAGGCAGGCGCTAAACCGCTGCACCACCCAGGGATCCCCGTATTTGTCGTTTCTAATGGCTGAGTAATATTCCATTGTATACATAAACCACATCTTCTTTATCCATTCATCTTTCGATGGCCACCGAGGCTCCTTCCACAGTTTGGCTATTGTGGACATTGCTGCTATAAACATTGGGGTGCAGGTGTCCCGGCGTTTCATTGCATCTGAATCTTTGGGGTAAATCCCCAACAGTGCAATTGCTGGGTCGTAGGGCAGGTCTATTTTTAACTCTTTGAGGAACCTCCACACAGTTTTCCAGAGTGGCTGCACCAGTTCACATTCCCACCAACAGTGTAAGAGGGTTCCCTTTTCTCCGCATCCTTTCCAACATTTGTGGTTTCCGCCTTGTTAATTTTCCCCATTCTCACTGGTGTGAGGTGGTATCTCATTGTGGTTTTGATTTGTATTTCCCTGATGGCAAGTGATGCGGAGCATTTTCTCATGTGCATGTTGGCCATGTCTATGTCTTCCTCTGTGAGATTTCTCTTCATGTCTTTTGCCCATTTCATGATTGGGTTGTTTGTTTCTTTGGTGTTGAGTTTAATAAGTTCTTTACAGATCTTGGAAACTAGCCCTTTATCTGATACGCACAAGACTAGTTCTTAAACAGGGGTGATTTTGCCCCCTCCCAGAGGTCATTTGGCAATTTCTGGAGACATTTTTGGTGGTTATGATTTGGGGGAGCATAGTCCGCTATCAGCAACTAGTGAGTAGGGGCTGGGATGCTGACCAACATCCTGTAATGCATAGAGTGGTCCCCACAACAAAGAGTTGTCTGGCCCAAAATATCAACAACACCCGTGTGGAGAACCCCTATAGAAACCTGGGTATGAAAGTCCTTTGCTTATAGATGTTGAACAATTAGGAAGACAAAGCAAACTTGTAAAAATTCAGCATAAATTATTTTGCAAGCCCAGTACATTCCAATAGATAACATCAGTGGGGCAAATGATATTTTGCTGAAAGTCATTGAAACTTATGTGGGACTCTCCCTACTTTTGTACCGGTTGTCTTGTCTTTGGTGGCTTCGTTCATCTGTAATACAAGGAAGGAAGATGGCGGGTGTGACTTCATTTGGCCTTCACTGAGCTGGGGTTGGGGGGACTCATAATCTATTTTCATTAGCTTGTGATAATTAAAGCAAAACAGCTTGGCACCAAAAGGCTCATAAATTATAAGCATTAAAATTGCCAAGGAGAACTGGTTTATAAAGTGGGCATCCAGAGGCACCTGGGTGGCTCAGTGGTTGAGCATTTGCCTTGGGTTCAGGTTGTGATCCTTTGGTCCTGGGATTGGGTCCTGCATGGGGTTCCCCGCAGGGAGCCTGCTTCTTCCTCTGCCTGTGTCTCTCCCTCTCTCTCTGTGTCTCTCATGAATAAATAAATAAAAATCTCTAAAAAAAATAAAAAATGGGCATCCAGATCATCCGGCAGGTGTATTGTATGTTCTGTGTTCCATGTAAAAAAATTACATTTGAAGTGAAAACTCAAAATTTAAAAATTCGTGTAGGGAACTTAGAGACCCCTGAGAATTCACCAAAGACTCCTGAAACTTCCATGCATCCTAGCCAAAGGGGCACTAACATGGACCCTATCAGAAGACACTAGTTTGGTAAAAATAAAAGCAAGAAATGATAGTGGAGTTATTTGCTAATCGTAGTTGGCAACTTGATATATTGGCCATTTCCTCAAGGTCTGCTTAGTGGTGGGGAAAGTTTTGGTAATTCTGGGTGTGGGGCAGATGGTGGGAGGGTGTTCTGGGTGTGTAGGTGAGATATTAATCTTCGAGTCATGGAGAAGCTTCAAGGAGGAAGAGATATTTGAATCAGGTCTTGAAAAAAAAAAAAAAAAACAGGAAAACTGTTTAGGCTATATCTCAGGCCAAAGCTTCTAAATTTGTCAGGTTCCATGGACACACAGATATGACAGTTTTCCTTGGCTTTCCGAGGTTAAGTTTAGCCTGTGGAAAACAGAAGTCAGAGCCATATCAGTGTTGGTTACTACTATTTCCTCACTGTCTGGTAGGTACATGTATGCAGTACCTACAAGTATGCAGTTGGATATTGGCTAAGAGAGTGATTGCATGGTCATCTCAGTTCAAAGTTCTCTGCCCTAATAGCTCCATAAGGAGCTTGTCAGATCCTGAATCTTGATTTTGGGGGAGGGAAAAATCTACTGCAGACACAGACTATTCCTGAGACAGAAATATGGCTTTGGATGACCCCAGCTGACTTGTGATGTCACTGATCCTCACTACATGAACTTGACTCTCTGAGATGCTCTGCTGACCCACAGCCCTCCACACTTGGAGATCCAGCCTTGACTTCACACTGTATTTAGCTTATGCATATGAAAATGGATTCCTTGCCACTTTCATCAAAGTAGTGTCAAAGCACTACTACAAGAAGCAAAGCACTTGCTATTGCCAGGTACTGAGACAGGCACGGGGATTGAAGGGGAAAGAAATCAGGGATCTTGTAATCTCTTTGTGATACAACAAATCTGATTCTTAAGAAAGCAGAGAACACACAATGAATGTTTGGTTGAATCTGAATTCAGCAATCTGAGCTTCTGTTTTTTTTTTTTTTTTCTCTTTTTACCCATACAAGGGAAATAATGACTTCTTCGCTAAAGTTATTACGAGACTGGAACAGATCACAAAGTGGAAGGAGTTTGCAAACTCTAAAGGGGTAACATTTCTGGGATTGAGGATTTAGTAACTGCACATTTTTCTACACCATTCTTGGAAGCCCAGAATCCTTCACTCTTCTCTCAGCTCTGCTTTTGTCCAAGGCTGTACAGATGGACCTAGCAGGCAGTGCCAACGAAAGGGGCATAAGCTGCTGAGTAAAAGCATTACTGATTACGAGAGGTAAAGTCGGTTGAGTGTTTCCGAAGTGTCAGGTGTTGTGCTGAAGTGCTTTGCACGAGATTACTTCTCTGACCCCTGCAATAACAGTGTATGCCTGGAATACCATTAATGCCAGTCTGCAGATGGGAAGTCTCATGCACCGAGTCTGATGTGGTGTATTATCCAGTGCCACACAGCCAGCAAGGGGGCAGGACCCCCTTAGGGGTGGAAGAGGTGGGGGAGGGTAGGCATATTCATTTCCTGGGGCTGCTGAAACCAAATTCCAGAGACCCAGTGGCTCACTACAATAGAAATGTATTCTTTACTGTTCTGGAGGCTGGGAGACTGATGTCAAGGTGTTGGCAGGGCCAGTCTCCTTCCAGAAGCTGTAGAGGGAGGATCCTTTCTTGCCCCTTCTGGCTTTTGGGGGCTCCTTTGGCTTGTGGCCACCATCCCTCCGGTGTCCTCACATGGCCTTCTTCCCTCTGTATGTCCTATTTCTGTCTCTTATAAGGACATGCTTACGGGATTTAGGGCCCACCCCAATTTAATATGATCTCCTCTCAATTCGTATCTTAATTACATCTGCAAAGATCCTATTTCCAAATAAGGTCACATTCTGAGGTCCCAGGGGCACATGGATTTTGGGGAGACATTAAGCCCACTGTGGTAGGACAGACAGATTTAAGGGGAGGAGTAGCGTGGAAGGGGAGGGAGCTGTGGTAGCTGGTAGTGGTGACTGCTTCCTTGTGTGTGTGTGGGGTGGTCTTTGAAGCTCCCCCAACCCCCTGACATTTGAGCAGCTCACAGCAGAAAGAAACCAGGTCCCCGCGTCCTGGTCTAGAAACTTGCTGTACAAATCCCAGGATGTTTCTCCTTTTGAGCCACCTGGGATCAAGCACTCTGCTTCTGAAGCCAACGCGGGGAGGGGTCAAGAGATGCCATTCATTTTCTAGTCGAAGATGTCACAGGCACCCCATCCTTATTCCGGGCTCCCCTGCCCCAGGTAGGGCCTCTCACCTCTGGGCCCTCAGGAGATTCTCATCAAAAGATTAATTTGGAACAAATTGTTTTCAGAACTGCTGGAAACAGTGTCTGCCCTGAGGGGACTGACTGCCAATGAATTTTTTTTAAACTAGGTAAGCCTCCCTAGCTAGCATTTCACTGTCTTTCCAGGCCCCGGCTTGCTCTCCTCCTGAAATACAGCATTAAAAGAGCTGTGATCAGAGGAAGTTCTGTCCTCTGGGGTGCTGAGCCTCCCTTCTACTTTGTGTTTTAAAATCTGACTCCTTGTTGAACGTTTAGACAGTATGCAGAAGTGTTAAGAATTTCAAAATGATTCCATAATCCCACCACCCAAAAGCTTGTGCTGAAACATTTTTGGTATTTTTTCCCCTTTTTATATTGGGGTCATCTAGATGCAATGCTTAGTGTTGGTTTTTCTGGCTTAACCTCACCTTATTAGCATTTCTGTATCATTTCAAAACTTTCAGACAACTCTAAAGCTCTCGTGGACCAACAGAATTATAGTTTTCCAGAAGGTCATTCATCAGGACACAATCCTTCTATACTGGCATGGATTTGCCATTTCCAGGGTTCCAGATGGTCAGGAGGTCACAGGCATATATTTTTGTGTTTCCCAGCACACTATAACATACCATTATTTGAATGATATTAATCTCTACTTTCATTTTTTTTTAAAGATTTTATTTATTCATGAGAGATACACAGAGAGAGACAGAGACACAGGCAAAGGGAGGAAGCAGGCTCCATGCAGGAAGCCCGATGTGGGACTCGATCTGGGGATTCCGGGATCATGCCCTGAGCCAAAGGCAGATGCTCAACTGCTGAGCCACACAGCGTCCCTCTACTTTCATTTTAACAAGGAGGCCAAGATATAGTACTAAGCAAGGTTCAAGATCCAAGCAGACAAAAGCAAAGTAGCTTTTCCCACTCAATGTGGCTACTTCGTTAGACCCTGGGAGAAGTTAACTTTCATATTTAGTACATAATGGCATTGGAAATCTAAGATGCTTGTTTACTGCATCACCTCCTAGAGGTGGGGAGAGGCCCAGGCCACTTCTATTCTTTTGGAGAGGAAAAAAAAAGAAAAAAAAGAAAAAAAAAAAAAAAGAGGAAAGACCCAAACAGAATCCTGCAAGTTGGTGATATATTTTAAATGTTTTCACTTAGAAAATCAACATGTTAATCACACATAATACAGTGACTAATGATTCACATGGCCTTTTGAGATGGCATCAGATGTCTGAATTGCAGCTCCTTTCTGGCTTCAAAGCTCAGAACAAGTGGTCCTCTTGGTCGAAGAAGCATAAGCCCTGCCTTCTTGTCAAGCAATATGTTGGGGTGTTTTAAATTTTCCTGTGTTTGCTACTTCTGCCCATAGAGACTGAGAATTCGTGATCACTGTGAATCATAGTATTTGTCTGGTCAGTACTGCAATGTATTTTCAGCAAATGTATTGACTACCTATCTGCTTTATAAGAAAGTGGAGAGATATGGTTCCTGTTTTCAAGGAATTAAATATCTTATGAGGACATGGACTTATAAAGAAAAGAATTTTAAGTATGATAAGAAGTCCTTGATTGGAAATATCTTCAAATACTCTCATAAGCAGAAGAGGGAGGTCTTGTTCGGAGAACGTACTAGTCAGCTTTTGCTGCAGTAACAAATAGTCCCCAACTTCAGTGATAACTACAGCATTCTTATTTCTTGCTCATTAGTCTGTGAGTCATGGCAGCAGCTGTGCTGTAAAGCTGTGGTTAGGGTTGAAGTCTGCTCCACGGGACTCTCATTCTGGGACCCAGGCTACAGGAACACCAACTACTGGGGCATCTTCTTATGAGAGATCACAGCAGTACAGGAGGTCAAACCAAAGCAGGTGTATGCTCAATGTGGCAAACATGTCACTTCATGTTCCATTGGCCAAAGCAAGTTACCTAACCAAGCCCATCATTAGTGCGGTGGGGGATTATTCTGTGTGTGTGTGTGTGTGTGAAAGAGAGAGAGAGAAAGAGAGAGAGAGAGAATGAATATTGGCCAATTAGTAATACAGTCTACCACAGAGAAGATTTAACACAGGAGATAGCCTTCAATTGGGTTTTGAAGGATGCATAGAAGTTCATCAGGCATGAGTGATTCATGGAGGCATAGAAACATGTAGTATCTTAAAGGCAAAGTACTGAGTATTACAACCACTTGCTTGGGTGGGTGCTATATGGCTGATAGGGCAGGGGCCTCTGATAGTGAATTTCAAACATGATCAATTGTAGGAGATCACTGAGCTCTTTGGTCTTTGTGAATGATATCCTTCCCTTTGCCAGTGACAAAGCAGCATAGATGAGCACACAGATGCTCACCTGTTTTCTTAGGATCACACTACGGTATGCTTCCTGCTAGACTCATGCCTGCCTTTTAAACTGACATTTGAAGAAAAATTTCCCAAAGCAGCACACTCTAGAACCTTCTTTTAAGAATTTCATGATGCTATATAACACTATGCCCCATAATAAGAGGATACAGGTGAAGATCTGGTGCTGCCTATTGTACTCAGAGCATTTTTCTAGTTGTCTACAAGAGATCTTGTGAAATACCAAAGCTTTTCTAAAGGCAACGTAAGTTTATTTATTTTTATTTTTTTATTTTTGGCAACGTAAGTTTAAATTGTGATAACATTGGGGGGCATTCCCTTTGAGGGTGGGGGCATCATTCAACCCATCCTTTCTGAACCTTATGCAAGAGTAAGTACAAAGCAAAATCCCATTGGCCAGCATAGACTCTTCCATGTCAGGCACTGTATTGAGCACTTTTCATGCAGTATCTAACTTGAACCTCACAGCTATCCTACAAGGCAAGTATTCTTATTACAAATGAGGAAATCGAGGCTGTTCCTTGATTAGAAGGAGATTAGCAACCACTGGAGAGTTGTTAAGAATGTAACAGCACTAAATTGAGACTTTCTTGGTATGAACTTGATGTAAGTGCAAAAGAATTAGAAAAGAGAGCAACTGGGGTACCTGGGTGGCTCAGCGGTTGGGTGTCTGCCTTTGGCTCAGGGCGTGATCCTGGAGTCCAGGGGTCGAGTCCCACGTGGGGCTCCCTGCATGAAGCCTGCTTCTCTCTCTGCCTATGTCTTTACCCCTCTCTCTCTGTGTGTCTCATGAATAAATAAATAAAATCTTTTAAAAAAAAAAGAGCAATTTTTATACCATATGATTCAGGGTTTTGTAATGCTATGTGCACATTCCAGTTTCTAATATTTCCTGATATTAACAGGTGTACACACACCACATTTGGGGAAATGGCATCTTAGGTAATTGGGGATGAGGATAGAGGATGAAGATAGTTAGAAGACATAGGAGCTGTGGTTGGGAGCAGTGGAAGAGGAACTGGAGAGGCCTTGCCACCATCCTGGTAAACAATGTCAAGCAACTTAGACCTGGTAGAGAGGGAATTTGTTTTATAAAAGACGATAGGGGTAGTATAGACGTGGTAGAGAGGGAATTTGTTTTATGAAAGACAACAATAGGGGTAGTAAAGTGATGTCGAAATCTTGTTCAGGCTGTAGAGTCCCTCTTTCTAAGTGAAATCTTATCAAGACTCCAACTTTATATGTTTACATATACTTTATACTTTTTACATACTTTATATGTATATATAAAGTTATATATACTTTACATATGCTTTATATGTAAAGTATAGCTGCTAGGTTAAAACTGTTGGGGTTCTTGGAATCCAGCCTACTAAGACTCTGTGTGGAACCCTGAGGGATCCATGGAACCCAGTTTGAAAACCATGAGTGTAAGGCCATGCATATTTGTCTTGGGAACCAAAACCAAGGATGAATCTTGGTGCTGGGACAACTAACTTGCTTTTCGGCTTTGTATGGCATGCCCCTCCTTTATGTCTTATTTTCCTTACCTGCAAAATTGGGTTGGCTCACTTTTAATTTCAATATTCTACATAGTGATAGACCACAGTGAATTAAATACTGGAACTGAATAGGACATTTCATTGCTCAGATACCTCATTGCCTGAGCAGCTCAAATGAATAATACCCTGCAACTTGGGTTGGAAACCCAGGTGTGACTTATTCCAAGTGGATAGCTTTTCTCTGTAATGTGTTAGAAGGTTTGTTTGTTTACAGTAGTATGTGCCTTCATACACTATGCTCCCCCACTCTTGTGTGAGTCAGAGCACACATGGAAGTCTCTTTGACCTCAGAATTCTATGGTTTCTCTATTCAGATCCCAAAGATTGAGTATTGTCTTTATGTATTTGCGTCATAGTGATTCTTAAGAGCTACACTGTAGACATCCTCCAGGTAGTAGGAAGGGCAGCTTTCACGAGTTGTGCCTCTGTTTACAGTTCTACTCCAAAGGCTGGTTGCTTAGGAATATTTTGCCTTGATGATGTCCCTTAAAGGTGAAGGTGGGTGTGCATTTCCACATTTATTCAGACTTTAGAAGTCTTGTTTTTCTCACAGAGCAGCCTCACTCAGCAAACATGCTAGTGGATTAGAAAATGTAATCCAGAAGAAAGCTTAAACTTCAGTAAATAATTAGTCTTGTAAAAAAGCATGCATGGAGCCAAAGTTAATGAGTTTTCTAGTTATTCGTGGCTGATGTTTACTTGGAAATGTATGTAAAATGGATATATGACAAGCTCATGTAAATCAATTTTGTGCTTTGCTTTTCCATTATGAATCACTTTCATTTCAACATGAAATACAAATTGATTGCTGTCAACCACTCTGTCTTACAAATACCCACCCCCAGTGGTTTTTTTTTCTTATTACCTTTTTCTTTCTTCGGAACTAATTATCACTTCACTTTTAGCCAACCTGAATCTTCCAGTATTTTCCAGCTCTCACCAGGAGCTTCCACTTGATTCTTTTCTTTCTAGAAGCCAAGTACTGTCATTGTATTGAATACCTTCTCAGCCATTTGGCAGCTCCCAAAGAGGGTCAGTGGAGGGATGATTATGAAGCCAGTGTTATATAGCTTTACAGGAAGAAAACAGAAGACAAAAAAAATGCAAGAAAGATGTGGCTAAAATTCCCCCCTCCAGATATTTCTGGAAAGCTATCATTAATTTCTCTTCATTTGCATTTCATGACTAAACAGTGTGAGGTCAACTTATGTTAACCTTGTACTCTTAGAGGTGGTTGGTTTGTGTGCAGATTTTTCCATTCACTTTTTTTCTGATATTTTTCTCCCTCTCCCTCCCTTGCCCCCCCCCCCCCCCCCCCCCCCCCAGTGTTCTGTGTTCTCTTAATCTCTAAACAGGTCAGGGCAGGAGAGCAGTTTCCATTGGGGCTGACGTCAATCCAGCCCTGCAGATTAGTTAGCAGAGGGTGTTGGGAGAGAAGTGCAGCTGTTGTGCCTTCACCTGGAGACCAGATCTCACCTGAGGTGCCTGCCGAGTGTGTCGTCTTGGGCTCCCAGATCTGGCACATCCAACTTCACAGGATAGAAGACTCATTTCTTTGAATTTCATAAATTCTGGCTGAAAGAAAGTGCACCTGTTCCGTCTCTGCTGAATCAGCATTGGCAGAGCTCCCCATTCTAAACAAAGACAAATAGCAATGGCTAATTGCGTAGATGTCATCAGAAAGAACCAAGCATGAATCTTGGTGCTGTCACTTCCTGTGTTGATCTGAGGGAGTAATTTGATCTCTCTGAGCCTCAGTTTTCCTAACTGTCCAGTGAGGAAAAGAAAGTACCGACTTCATAGAATTGTTGAAGGGTGGTGGCTCTCGAAGTGGGGTCCCTGACCAGCAGTGTGAATAAGCATCACCTGGGCACTTGTTAGAACTATAGATTTTCAGATCCTACCCCAGACCTACTGAATCAGCAAGTCTAGAGAAGGCGCCCAGCGGTCTGTGTTTTTATTTATTTATTTATTTATTTATATTTATTTATTTTTTAATTTATGATAGTCACAGAGAGAGAGAGAGAGAAAGAGAGGCAGAGACACAGGCAGAGGGAGAAGCAGGCTCCATGCACCGGGAGCCTGATGTGGGATTCGATCCCCGGTCTCCAGGATCGCGCCCTGGGCCAAAGGCAGGCGCCAAACTGCTGCGCCACCCAGGGATCCCCGCGGTCTGTGTTTTAACCAGCTTTCCAAGAGATGTGATTTGCTCTAAACTTTGAGAGCCACTGCTGTAAGGTGTCAGTGAGACAATCACAGACACATCCAAAGCTTATACTTGCCCAGGGTCACAGGTGTATGAAGACAAGTGATTTAAGAAATTAAAAAAATTTTAATTCCAATATAATTAACATACAGTATTATATTAGTTTAAGGTGTGGGGACGCCTGGGTGGCTCAGCGGTTGAGCATCTGTCTTTGGCTTGGGGTGTGATCCTACACTCTTGGGATCGAATCCTGCATGGGGCTCCCCACAGGGAATCTGCTTCTCCTTCTGTCTATGTCTTTGCCTCTCTCTGTGTGTCTCTCATGAATGGATAAAATCTTTTTAAAAATTTTTAAAAAATAGTTTCAGGTGTGCTATATAGTGATTCAACACTTTTATACATTGAAGGAAATTCATTTTCCTTTTTTAAAAGATTTTATGTATTTATTTATGAGAGAGTGAGAGAGAGAGAGAGCAAGCATGAGCAGGGAGAGGGGCAGAGGGAGAAGCAAATTCCCTGCTGATCAGGGGTGTGCATGTGGGGCTTGATCCCAGGACCCTGAGATGATGACCTGAGCTGAAGGCAGATGCTTAACTGACTGAGCCATCGAGGCATCCTGGCAAGTGATTTTTAAATGTATATCATCCATGTGTTCTCAGCATTTGGAACAGTGCCTGGTGCATTGTAAGTACTCAGTAAATATTTGTAGAATGAGTGAATGTTAGCTATGATCCTGATCACCCTATTGCCATTCTTATTACTAATTATTACATACTATCTTCCTACTTTTTATTGATGTGTTGATTTTTTCCCCCTACTTTTTAAATCATGGGATCAGATCAGAAAAAGGGGAACTTGGTGTGTTTTAGTCCAGATCTCTTCAGGAAGGTAAGGATACATGATTTCTACTTTGTGATGATTTTATTTAGTATTTTCCTTTTATTATGGCTCTGTGTCTCAGCCTCAGGCAGAAGGCAGAGTTGTGATTCCAACCCTCGTCACTTGGCTCTTCAGCATAATGTGTTTTTCTGCTATAAGTTGCTGTCTTTATTGGGAAGAGAATAGATTCACAGCAGTTCTTGGTAATTTTTCATGGCTTGGGTACCATAACTATGGTACATAGCCTACAAAGCGCACCAGCTTCTTCTCCTTCTTCCTCTGATCACCTGCCCTCCTGCGTTGCTATTACTAGTTCTGGAGTTCCGAGCATCCCAGAGTCTGGTGCCCTGATCACCAATGGACACATCGGGATTTGGGACTGAGGTGTGGCATGTGGGCAAAACATTTTGCATTTTAATGTGGTCCATTTTATTTGTATTAGAAAATACGTAACTAGCATATCAAAATTATGGCTTTTCAGGTATTATGTAGGACAAGGCTAACTAACATGAGTCATGATAGCAGGTCTGCAATAACTTGAATACAAGTTTTAAAGAAGTAACAATCACTGATTTCAAATAAACAGCAGTGGCTGGGGCAAAGGTTGTAAAGGTGGTGAGCAGGTGGCTAGGTTGGAAGAAACACTGACCCAGAGGCTTGAGAGCATCAGCTTTAGGGTTCAATATAGCTGGGCTTGAGTTCAGAATCTGCCATTTACCAGCTCTGAGACCTTGGCTAAGCATTAAACATCCTTAAACAATGTTTCCTCATTTATAATTGTGAATAATAATATTTCCCTCCTCCCAGTGTATGAGTCTCCTGTGTGTTTACTAGAGGAAGGGGGTTATAAAGCTACTGGAATCTGTTTTTTACTTTTTAAAAGATAGCCTAGCCTGCCTTTAAGCAGAGCGTTGAGGTGGAAAGCATGAATATGAATGGCATGGGCTGGACTTCTGAATTCTCCTATAATTTCAGTCTCTATGTGGCTGGTTGAGAACTGATGAGACTATGTGTATATATACTGGGCACCACAATAATCCCATGCATTGAATTTCAATCAATCAATGTATTTAGAAACTGAATATAGCAGAAGCACCTTCCTCCAGTGGAGGAACTCCCCTGTGAGGCTGGTGTCCTGTGATGTGAACCCCCAGGGCCTGCGGAAGGGGGTTCCCTTTGTGTCATGTCAGGATGTCAGGGATACTGTCCTATACCTTGCAAGCGATTTTTCCTGGCATGTGATGACTGCTCTATCAGGGGCTAGCATGCTAACCATTTTCAACAAAGCATTTCAAAGTGTTTTTTTTTTTTTTTTTTCCCTAGGTAGGGTTGCGAGGTACAATAAATAATGGACAATTACATTTGGATTTCAGGTGAACGATGAATAATTTTTTCTTGTTTTGTTTAAGGATGTCCCGTGCAATCTTTGGGACATGCTAAAAAACTAGCTGTCCTCTATTTTTATTTGCTAAATCTAGCAACTCTATAGCCTTACACTATTTGCTACTTCACTGTTTGATAGAAGGCACACTTTCCTGTACCAGGGCCAGCTGTTGACCCGTGCTGTTTTATGACCCCAGAGAATCATAAGATGTAAGTCAAACCCTTATTTTTAGATGTGCTTTATTTATAAATTGTAGCCTTTCTTAACCATGATTTTATCAAAACTGGCGACTAATGCAACTGAAAAGAAAATCAAAGGGAAATGTCTTTATAAATATGTATTAAGTATGAAAACCAAGCTCTTACCCTGATTCATATGGCTCACATTTGTCAACTGGCTCACTCTGTTTAGAGTGCTTTAAATGTATCATTAAAAACCCTCACAACAACACTGTAAATAGAAAGCAGGATTTTCCTCTATTTTTTTTAAGCTCAGAGAGGGTAAGGATCTTGCCCAAGGTCACACAGCTCATAAGTGGTAGCAGGATTTGAATCCAAGCAATCTGACTCCAGAGCCAGTGGTTGACCTCTCTGCATTGTTCAGTATATGTTTGTGATAAATCTGTAAATAAATGTGTGGAGCCTTTGGAGGAATTTTTCTATTAGGGCTGGCTTAGCAGAGACATCTTATAATAGGAGTCTCTTGATGTTTGTACTGAAGACTCCCTTTTTCCTTTTCTGGTAATTCACTTTTAGCAAGCAAGCATAGACATGCTTCGTTACACGCAGAATTTTCAAATTTTCAAACCAAGTTCAAAATTATGTTCCTTATATTTATCTATTGGGTGTTCATGAAGATAGGAATCTTTGACTGTGAAATGCTGGCCAGGGGCAGGGGCAGAGGGTAGTTTGGGCTGTTTCTCTTAGTGCTAAGCAGAGCCATATTAGGGCAGGAGGGAAGAGGAAAAATGTGTGCCCCTATGCACCTTTATCAAAACATCTTCCCATATCCTGAGCCAAGTGGGAGAGTTAGTAAAAGTTCTAAAAACATCACTATATGTAAAGCCCTGCATTGTCCAGTGTGTTTGCCAGCTGTGATTGTCAACCCTCATAAACCTACTAGAAGACATGATGACCTCGTGGCTTTAGGAGACCAACTAAAATGGACAATTCCTATTGCACAGTAATGCAGAATCTTAAAATGAACAGTCAACCACAGCCTATCTTTTAAACAAATTTAGATATTTTGTTCATCATGAATTTTTTTCGCATTTATTTGGATTTTGAGAAGCATTGCACTCAAATATTGCACATTTTATTTAGAATTTTGTATATATTTAGTGTCACATTATACATTTAATGTGCATTTAATTATTTATTTATTGTATTCCTAAATGTTTTGGTATGCCTTAAACTTTGCACCCATGGTGAGTAACTCACTTGCCTCACCCCGAGCCCTGGTTCCCCACTTCAGTGACCCCATGGTGTGTTCCTTCTTGAGCATTTGTCCTGATGATAGTCTCTTCACAAGCTGACTTTTTTGGAAGAGCTCTTGATGTTTCTGAATTTATTATGCCAATAGGTTCTTTTCTGGGGAAGATGAAACCATCTTTTGGTCTTAATGATTTGATGCCTTGCCATGCTGTTCTAAGCACTTTGAAGAGAAAAGATGCCTTTGCCAGCATCACTGTTGGTTTGGAGGCATATGAATTTGCTGTGTCAGATCAAGCATCCATGCAGCCCAGAGCTTGTCTGCCTCACATGCTGGCCCATCACATTTGGTTTTCACAGTTAATGCTTTGGTCTAATGCCAGTTGACTCAACAGCTTATAAGTGTTGGGTGCATTCTTTTTTTTTTTTTTTTAAGATTTCTTTATTTATTTTACTGGAGGGGGGCAGAGGGAAAGAGAGAGGGAGAGGAGAGAGAAAGAGAGAGAGAGAGATATCCAAGTAGACTCCCTGCTGAGCATGGAGCCCGAAGGGGGCTAGATCCCAGGACCCTAAGATCATGACCTGAGCTAAAACTAAGAGTCAGATGCTTAACTGACTGAGCCACTCAGGTGCCCCAGTGTGGGGTGCATTCTTAAATATGGGTTTTGGTCATGATGCTGATGTTCTAATGATATGAGAGATAATAAAATGTAGTGGGTTACAAGTTGTAGGTTGAGTTTGCCTACCTGTGATATCTCAAAAGCCCAATTGGTAATAATAATGATAACCAGCTTATTATGCCTACCATGAAGATGAATTATATATGTATACAAAGTCCCAGCACTGTGGCTGGCACATGCTGGATTTCAGTAAATGGTAGTCATTATTATTTTGAGTTTTATGTGTATTTCCTGTTTTTCTCGCCTTTCTCTTGATGCATCCATGAAGTGTTCTTTGAGTACCCACTGTGTGCTAAGACTAATTATAGCACCTTTGTGTATAGTCAAAGAGTCTCTTTCTTATAGGGTCTGTTCCTGATGGGTATGTCTTTTTAGTATTATGTTTCTTATTCATTGTGTTCCACAAAAATATACACCTCAATTTAGGTCTTGAATAAGAGTCAATAAGCTTGTGTATTGGATATTAGGCAGGAGTCAGGAAATCTCTGAGTAAGTAGTTAAGGGCCTCTGTGTTAGTTTTATATTGCTGTCTACAAATCATTACAAACTTAGTGGCTTAAAATAATACATGTTTATTATGTCACAGTTTCCATGGGCCATCAGTCCTGGCATGGTTTGGCTAAGTCCTGTGCTCAGAGTCTTTACAAGGTTGTAGTCAGGGTGTTGGCTGGGCCGCATCCTCCTCAGAAGGTTGGACTGGAGAAGAACCTGCTCCTGAGCTTGTTCACGTTGTTGGCAGGTTTGTGATGGAGGGCCCCAACCTCTTGCTGACTGTCACCTGGGGGCCACCCTCACATCCTAGAGGTTACTTATAGTTCCTTGACCATATGGCCATCTCTGTAGGCAGTTCACAACATGGCTGTGTGCTTTTTCCAGACCAGCAGGGAAGCCTTTCTCTCCAATCTGCTAAGATGGAGTTTTATATAATGATTATGGGAAGGACATCCCATTACCTTTGCCATATTATTTTGGTTAGAAAGCCTGTCCCATGTTCTGCCAACATGTCAACCCACAAAGGGGAGGACTTGTACAAGGTCAAAACAGTTCGTGAGGCCGTCTCAAAATTCTGCCAACCACAGTCTCCTTGGGGAAAACACTTTGGTGTTAGTATATGGGCTTTGTTTAACTTCTCATAGGACTTCGTTTACATTTATTTTGTGATTGTGTCTCAAAGAGGAGGGGAGTTGGTGAACATGAGGCCTAAGGATAAGCAGAGATTTTGATGTTTTTATCACATGCTAAGTATCCATTATGTACTGATCATGTTTATAAAACTGTTGAGATAATCTGCTTACAGGATGTTGGGATCCACAGGATCAAGGACCTGTGAAAGGGAGGGACTTTTTAAAAAAGTTTTTATTTAAATTCCAGTTAGTTAACATACAGTGTACTATTAGGTTCAGGTGTACAATATAATGATTCAGCACTTCCAGGTGATCCCCAGTGCTTGTCACAAGTGTGCTCCTGCATCCCCAACGTTTCCCCCATCCTACCTGGCCCCCCCACCCCCACCTCTCCTCTGGTAACCATTAGGGTGTTCTCTGTAGTTCAGAGTCTGTTCCTTGGTTTGCCTCTGTCTTTTTTCCCTTTGCTTGTTTGTTTTGTTTCTTCAATTCCACATATGAGTGAAATCGTATGGCATCTGTCTTTCCCTGATGTATTTCACTTAGCATTATACTCTCTAGCTCTATTCATGTCATTGCAAATGGCAAGCTTTTATTCTTTTTTTATGGCTGAGTAATATTCTATTGTATATGTAGACCACATCTTCTTTATCCATTCATCTGTCGATGGACACTTGGGCTGCTGCCAAATCTTGGCTATTGTAAATGATGCTGCTCTAAACATTGGGGCGCATGCATCCCTCTGAATTAGTGTTGTTGTATTCTTTGGGTAAATACCCAGAAGTGTGACTGCTGGATCATAGGTTAGCTCTACATTTAGCTTTTTGAGGCACCTGAAATGGAGGTACTTTTAACGAGAATTGACATAGAAGGAAGAGCCTGAGGTCATCTGATCCTGCTTCCCACCTCCAGGCAGGGATTTTACTTTAGATAGAACTTAGCCTTCCCAAACAAAAAGAATCCAAGAGACAAAACAGCCCCTTAAAAACCTCCTACAGTCTTCTTCAAGAAAGTGGAAAAAGAAAAGCTTCCCTAACCCCTTCTCAGGCTGGAGGACTTTTGAAGTGTGATTGCATTTGGCTCTGTGCTAAGACAGTTGTGGAGAGGTGCGGGTTTGGCCATCAGTGTCTGTGTTCAAACACCATCACCCTTTTGAAGTGCATTTGGCTCTCCTAACCCTCGAGCTTGGGGACTGGCTGCAGGCAGCTGATGTGCAGAAGGCTGGAGTTCGCAGGAAGCGACCCAGGAGAGGTGTCAGGTTGCTGAGCGGAGTGTAATAGATGAGTGTTTGCATGCGTGAGCGTGCGCGCGCACACACACACACACACACACACACACACGGTGTGCACAACAACTGCCAACCCTTTTGTGTGGGTGGACATATTCTCAAGCCAACTGAAACTTCTGCGGGGGTGTTTTCATAGGAGACTGCAAAATAAAACTGTATTCCCAACAATTTGGGGACTTGAGCCCATTATATTTGTAGGGCATCTGCTCGGTGGTTTCTGCTGCATTAATGATCTGGCATCGCTGGGTGTCTTTGCTCTGCACAAAGCTAGCACCCAAGTCACCTAGCTCACGTTAAAAAAATATATATATAGGAAAATTATCAACCCAGTGCTTATTTTTGTACCAAAGGGGATTTCCACGGGGTAGGAGGGCAGGTGGAGAATTTTCCTTTCCTCTGAAGGCCATTGCTACCTCAAAGGCATGTCTGTTCAGCCAGGTAATGGGGACGGCCCGAAGACAGGAGGAAGCCAGAACGCGGCCCCTTGTATGGGACTCACAGGAGGTGCTGGTGAGGCTTTGATTGTATTTTTGGACACTGCAAAGCTGGTGTGGTTTCCTAGTCAACCTTTCATGCTGCCTGATAATGGAAGCTGCTGGGCGGACTGGAGTGCTTTCTTTTTCTCTTAAAAGAAGCCGAGATCTCAGACTTGCTGGGTCAGGGAAAACAACCTCCTCACCTTTCTTCTGTACAGCATGCTGAGTGCCAAAGCTATTCTTAGTTCAAGTGCATTTCCTTGGCACCCATGCCTTGGGTATTTTTTTTCCCTCCAGATCATTCCTGCTGTGCATAATGTAGCTTGAAACTGGCATTTGCCACAGCTTGGGAGATGGATACTAATGAAAGCATTAATTCCTGATAACAAAAGTGTGGGTGCTTCCTGCCCCCCGAACTGAGCACCAATCTCTGTCGACCTGGGCAAAGAGGAACAGGGCAGAGGGCAGGAAACCGCTCCCCTCTATCACCCACTGGTTGGTGGGGGAAGTGTCTCAGCCCTGCTTGGCACTGCACCTGCCCTGTCAAGCTCTCTGCATCTGAACCCTAGTGGAGCCTTGACCTTGCCGAGTGGGAGCCAACTACCAGTGTACCCGTTTTTTAAAGGTGGAGACTGAGTTCCTTGGCTGTGTGTTTGAATCACATGGGGAACTTTTGAACTGAGATGTAGTTCACATCCTATAAAATACCCCTCCCTATAAAGTGTACAGTTCAGTGGTTTTTGGTATATTCAGAGAGTTTTATAACCATCACCACAATTTAATTCCAGAAACTTTCCATCATCACCCCAGAAGAAATACCATGCCCATTGGCAGTTGCTCTTCTCTCTCCCTCCCACCAGCCTCTGGCAGCCACTAATCTACTTTCTGGAAGTTGCATCTAAATGGAATCATATAGTATGTGGCTTTTTGCATCTGGCTCCTCTCCCTGAGCATAACGTTTTCAAGTTTTACCCATGGCGTAGTAGGCGTCAGTGCTTTAGTCCTATTTTATGACCAAATAATACTCCATTGTATGGATGTGCACAGTTTCATACATTTCTCAGTCGGTGGACATTTTGGCTCTTTCTACTTTTTTTTGGCGATTGTGAATAGTGCTACTGTGTTTAATCGTGTACTAGTTTTTGTATGAACATATGTTTTCAATTTCCTTGGCATATCCCCACGAGTGGAATTGCTGGGTCATGTGGTAACTCTATGTTTAGCTTTGGAGGAACTGCCAAGTTGTGTTCTACAGTGGCTACGCCATATTACATTCCCACCAGCAGGGTATGAGGGTTCCAATTCTCCACATCCTCGCCAGCACTTGTTACTGTCTCTCTTTTTGATTATAGACACCTTAGTGGGTGTGAAGTAGTCTGGAGAACTTTTTAAAAATACCAAGTGCCCACACCACCGCCTCTCTACTTCTGATTAATTGGTTTGGGCATAGATTTAGGCATTGCTTTTGTTATGATTGTATTTTGAATTCTCCTGGTTGAGTCTCATGTACAGCCAGGTTTGAGAACCACTGGGCCAGGAGAACTTTGTAGTGCAAATGAGATAGTTAGTAGGCCTCCACCCAGGGCTGGGACTAGGCACTCCCCTTGGGTGAAAAGTTGAAGGGGCAGAGAGCAAAAAAATAAAAAGCAAAAATTCATGATAAATGAAGCATCATCATTTTCTTTTCTTTTTTTCTTTTCTTTTCTTTTTTTAGGTTCAAGAGTGCTTTAATGGGGAGCGCTCCTGGGCGAGGTTCCATGACTTGGAGAGGTGGCCCAAGTCAGGGAAGTTGCAAACATCATCATTTTCTATAAAGACAGCCTATGATGTAGTATCTGCATGATTTACCTCCCTCTGCTCACCCTAGACCTGGCACAGTTTAATCCTGTCTTTATTTAAAATGGTGAAAGTTTGTTCTTCATGGATTTTGGGGCGGAGTATTAATTTTGATTTAAAAAACTAATTGCATTAAAATAGAACTCATCTTGATGACTGCTTCTTTTTTTAGGGGTGCCTCCTTCAATTTTGCACCTGGGGGTTCATGCCTCACTGTTCTTACCCTTCCCCCAGCCCTGCGTTTGCCTGCCGCCAGATACTTAATGAAGTACTCACTCTGTTTTGGGCATGTTTAGTTACTGAGTGTGATCTCATTGAATCACACCTCATTCTTGCAATAATCCATTAGAAGTAGGTGATAGAATCCTCAGTTGATAGGTGAAGATATGAGGTTCAGAGAGATAATGTGATGTAACCCAAATTACACAGCTAGTATGTGGTCAATCTAGATTTGCACCCAGATTTTTGAGCCCAGAGATAATGCTTTTTTTTACAGCGCTGTGTTGCTGCCTTGAGGGATTGTGACATGATCAAGTTTATGAGCCTCAACCAGCCCTGCAAAGTACAAAGAATGGAAGGTGTTGGTCTCCATCTACAGATGAGAACACTGAACCCGAGTCACTAATTCATTGGACACTTCAATCACCTCTTTTTGGGAAAGGCTTTTTTTTTTTTTTTAGCTTACATAGAATCTCATTCCAGTTTTTCCTTAAATTTCATTAGCACTTCATTAACTTGGCTCAGCAAAAAATTCTTGAGCCTGGCTGTGTGTCCTGTCTTTGTTGATTATGGGGCAGGGACCAAACTGCTACAGTCCTACATGTGGAGTAAAGATGTAGTACTATTTGATAAAATTCACTTAGAAGCAACTTCTCAAAAAAAAAAACAAACCCAACTTCTCATGAAATTGACTTTTTTTTGGTATGTAGAGCAGGAGGCCCCAAACTTTTCTATAAAGAAC
Source organism: Vulpes vulpes (assembly GCF_048418805.1). Taxonomy (NCBI): domain Eukaryota; kingdom Metazoa; phylum Chordata; class Mammalia; order Carnivora; family Canidae; genus Vulpes; species Vulpes vulpes. Next base: position 14,480,134 of record NC_132789.1, on the reverse strand, counting down.
GAGATAGTAAATATTTTAAGCTTTCCAGGTCATGTAGTCTCTATTGCAGTGATTCATCTCTGCAGTTGTAGCACAAAAGCAGCCACAGACAGTATGTGAACTAATAGATATGTCTGTGTTCCAATAAAACTTTATTTATAAAAACAAGTTGAGGGCCGGATTTGGCCTTCAGGCAGTAGTTTGCTGACTCTATGTATAGGGAAAGGTGTATCTTTGAACAGAAGCCAGTATAGAAGAAAATGGTCAAAAGAGTCTAAAATTGGCTGATGAAGAAGACCGAATCTTGAAAGACAGGAAACAAAATAGGAAGAATCCTGAAGGGAAGAAATGGAAGAAGTGGGAATATTGTGTTGTGAGAGCCCCCAGACTGGGAGGCATGAGGAGGAGTGGGAAATTAAAAAGAAGCAGCGGCAGCAGCAGTCACCAATAGTTTTGTTTTTTTGGGGGGTGGGAAGTTGCTTTTAATGTATCCTTGAATTTTAAATAGGAAAAAAGAACATAAGTTAGAACAGATATGTTTAAAAGGACATGGAAGCTGCTGCCTTCTTCCCCCTTTGATTCTCATCTTCCTATTTATTTATTTATTTATTTATTTATTTATTTTTAAAGATTTTATTTATTTATTCATGAGAGACATAGAGAAAGAGGCAGAGACACAGGCAGAGGGAGAAGCAGGCTGCAAGCAGGGAGCCTGATGTGGGACTCGATCCCGGGTCCCCAGGATCACGCCCTGGGCTGAAGGCAGGCGCTAAACTGCTGAGCCACCCAGGGATCCCCTCGTCTTCCTTTTTAAATTATTATTTTTAAATTTCATTATGGTAAGGACATTTGATATGAGATCCACCCTCTTTACAGATTTTAAGGGTACAACACAGTACCGTTAGATAGATATCTGTAGGCACAATGGTGTGCGGCAGATTCGAGGACATATTCATCTTGTGTAACTGAGATCTTATACCTGTTGGTTAGCAACTTCTCATTTCCTTCCCCCCAACCAATGTTTTAAAAATCATTTTAGATGTAACAAGGCATTTGTAATTTAAAAAGTGAGCTCTAGCGATTGAGACTGTATGGCTAAGAATGTAGGAATCTCATGTCCTCTGCTCTGCACACTTCTTGTGTGACCTTTGAATGATTTAACTTTTCTCAAGCGAGAGATGACAGTGCTTTACCATGTAGCAAGGTGACCCAGTGGTAATTCCTCATCAACAAGGGAATCCAGTAGCCCTTCGAGGTAGAAGATGGGATGTTGCAATATTCCACTTTGAGACCTCCTTTTCCCATCTGTTGGAGCTTAAATCTCCTGGCTCCCGGTCCAGCATTATTTCCATTACACCATTCAAGTGTGATGCAAGGTTTGGCAGAAAAACGTCCCAGGGTGGATCCAAGTGGGAAGAGGAAAAAAAACCCACTATGGTTTATGGATATATAAACAACTTTAAATGCAGTAAGATGGATCTGAATGAAGCATGAGGGAGGGGGTCTCCACATAAAGTTAATTGGGCATGAAACCATGGATAAAATAGTTTTTTTAATAAAAAGTTTCTAGTACCTGCAAAGGACTTTAACACAGAGAGGATCTTTTAAGTGGTGATCTGGTTTGAAAAGACTAGATTTACAAGCTGTGTTACCAGGAGAACGCGATGATGGAATTCTGAGGTTGAGCCCCTTAGTCTGAAACTTACAAGTTTCATTAACAGAGGATGATCATGATTGGAGAAAAGCCATAGCAAAGGTACCATCCTGGGCTCCTAGGACACTTGGCTGAACACTGTAGCCTATGGGCACCCAAAGTGGCTGGATACTGTACGGATCTGGGTTTGAGTACTGGTTCTGTTGATAATAGCTGGAGTGACTTTGGACAACACTTGACCCCCCTTGAAGGCTTAGATCTTGCATCTCTGCAATAGGAGGAACAGTGCCAATGCCAATGACTGTTACGAGGATAACCCAAGACAGTGCTTCTCACACTGTAGTCCCTGGCCCAGCAGCAGCAGCAGCAGCATCACCTAGGCACTTGTCAGAAATACAGAGTTGGGCATCTCCTCAGATCTGCCTGGTCCAACAATCTCATTTATTTTTTGAGGTAGAAGATTTTTTTTTAATTTAAGTATAGAGGCACCTGGGTGGCTCAGTGGTTGAGCATCTGCCTTTGGCTCAGTTTATGATCCCCGGGGCCTAGGATCGAGTCTTCCTGCAGGGAGCCTGCTTCTCCCTCTGCCTATGTCTCTGCCTTTCTCTCTGTGTCTCTTATGAATAAATAAATATTTTTTAAAATTTAAGTATAATTGACACACAATGTTACCTTAATTTCAGGTGTACAACATAGGGATTCAACAGGCCTATACATTATGCTGTGCTCACCACAAATGTCGCTACCATTTGTCACCATACAGCACTATTACAATACCATTGACCGTAGTTCCTATTCTATACCTTTCATCCACATGACTTACTCATTAGAGAACTGGAAGCCTGTACCTTCCACTCCCCTTCATCCATGTTGCCCATCCCCCCACTTCAGCAATCGGTCTTAACAAGCCCTCCAGGGAATTCTGATACACGGGCAAGGTGGAGAACCATTGGCCTAGGAGTGGGTTTCTCAATCTCATCACTATCAGTATTTGGGGCTGGATCATTCTTGGTTGCAGGGGAGGAGGTGCTGCCCTGTGTACTGTAGGGAGTTGAGCAGCATGCCTGGCCACCACTCACCAGGTGCCAGTAGCCACCTCTCCCCTGCCTAGTTGTGACAACCAAAACTGTCTCCAGACATTGCCTATTGTCTCCTGGGGACCAAAAATCACCCCTCGTTGAGAACCAGTGGCTTAAGGTAAAGTGAGTTCCTGGCCTATGATAGGCTCAACGTCTTAATTATCTTTTACTTTCTTTTGCTGTTTGGCTATTTGAATTGTGTTAGGGGAAAAAAAAAAGAGAATGAAGAGGCAAGATGTGAGCCTTTTTACTTTCGCGAGCATGCTGACACCGTGGCCTGATGTCTCATTTAAAAATAGTTGCACCCTTTAAACTTTCTAACAAAATTTTCCTCTGGGTTGAAGCTAAACATGGAAAATCTCAGCCCTAGGGACTTGCGTTAATTCTCCCCCAAGAGCTAAGTAGCTGCACATGGGGATTTTGGTGGAAAGTTTTAGGCCACCATAGCTGCAGAGCTTGCTGCCCAGATGTACGGGCACGAGGTCCCTCCACTTCACCTTGGGTTTCTCTCCTGTGAAAGCCACACAGCTGGTACCCTCCACAGCTGGCTGCCTCGCCCTGCTAATAATAACCAGAAGAGGTCTTCTTTGCTGGTGAACTCTCATGCCTGGATTTTCCTTCTACATGAGACCCAAGTTTGAACTAGCATCTGAGGCTGGGGACAGGGTGCATTGTCCCTATGTGGTGCCTTGGAGTTGGGTGAGTTGGGTTCCAGTTCTTCCTCTGCTGCTAAATTGCACAGAAAATGCTGGGAAAGTTTCCCACTTTCTAGGGCCCTGATTGTGTTTCTGTGTTTACATCTGTAAAATGGGCAGAACAATACATCCTTTTTAAAGTTATTATGGTAAAATATTATGTTTTATATAATAACATAAAATTTATCATTTTAGCCATTTTACGTTCTGTGGAACATAAATTTGCAGTTCTGTGGAAGTAAGTAGATTCACATTGTTGTGCAACCATCACTACCCTCTGTTTCCAGAACTTTTACAACATCCTAACCTGAAACTCTGCACCCATTCCCCAATAGCTCCCTATCAGCTCAGGCTGCCTTAACAAAACACCACAGGCTGGGGAGCTCAAACAACAGAGATTTATTTTGTCAAGGTTCTGGAAACTGGAAGTCTGAGATCAGGGAGCCAGCAGGAGTGAGTTCTGGTGAGAGCCCTCTTGCTGGCCTGCAGATGGCTGCCTTCTGCCTGTGTGCTCACATGGCAACAGAACATGCATAGATTTCTTCCTCTTTTTTTTCCCTCTCTTTAGTTTCAGTGAGATAGAATCAGCATGCAGACTAAGTTTAATGGGTACAGCATAATGACTTGAACACAATAAGTTAACATCCATCATCTCATATAGATACAAAAGAAAACAATTTTTTTCTTTGTGATAAGATTGCATAGGGTTTACTTGGCAACTCCGCCCACCCTCGACCTCTGGTAACCACATATTTTATCTTTTCCTATCTATGAGGGTTTTTTTTAAGATAATACAGATAAGTGAAATCATAGAGTATTCGACTCATTTCCCTTAGTATAACACCCTTGAGAGTCATCCATGCTGTTGCAAATGGCAGGATTTCCTTCTTTTTTATGGCTGCATAGTATTGCATTATGTATATGCCATATTTTCTTTATCCATTCAGTATCTGTCAATGGACACTTGGGTTGATTCCATATCTTGGCTATTGTGAGTGATTCTGCAGTGAACATGGGGGTACAGGTAACTCTTCAATATAGTGATTGCATTTCCTTCAGGTGCATACCCAGAAGTGGGATTGCTGGCTCATATGGTAGCTCTGTTTTTAATTTTTTCAGGAACCTCCATACTGTTTTCCACAGGGACTGCACCAATTTTCATTCCCACCAACAGTACATAAGGGTTCCCATTTCTTCACATCCTCGCCAGTATTTGTTGTCTCTTGTTTTTCTAAGGATAGCTGTTCCTTCTTTTTTTTAATTTATTTTTTATTTTTTAAAGATTTATTATTTATTTTAGAGAAACACAGAGAGAGAGAATCCCAAGCAGACTCCCCTTTGAGCATAGAGCCTGACACGAAGCTTGATCTCATGACCCTGAGATTATGACCTGAGCCAAAATCAAGAGTTGGATGCTTAACCGACTGAGCCACCCAGGTGCCTCTCTTCCTCTTCTTATAAGGATGCTTATCCAATCATGGAGGCCTGACTCTCATAACCTCATCGAAATCTAATTACCTCCCAAAGGGTTCCCCTCCAGATACCATTGCACTGAGGATCAGGGCTTCAGCATGTGAATTTAGGGGAGACACAAGCAGTCCCTAATACTTCCCACCCGCCACTCTCCTTGCCTGGCAACCTCTAAATTACTTTCTGCCTCTGGGAATTTGACTAGTCTAGGTACCTCATATTAACTGCAATCATACCATATCTGCCCTTTTGGAGAATATACTTTTGATATAGTGGAAGCTTTTATTTGTAGCATCGATCCCTTTTGAGTTTTCCCAGAAGCCTCGTCTGGGCTGAGTCTGACCTCCAGTGGAAAATTTGGAAGTGCCCCGGGGAAAAGCCAAAGGTCAAATATCTGAATAAAAACTAAAAAAAAAAAAAAAAAAAAAAAAAAAAAAAAAAAAAATGCTGGTGGTTTTATGGTTATCCTCAATAGGGATTTAGGCCCCCGAAGTTATTTGGGGCTGGGAAGAGGCTGCAAATCTTTAGAAATTTTATCTCAAACATTCAGCCTTTCTTGAGGCAAGCACCCAGTGTGGCAGACCCTCTGATTTGCCTTTCCAAAGCCATGAACCTTCCTCCTGGCTTCCCGAATCCTATCCTGGTTTTATTCCCTCTCATCTGAGTAGCATGCCCTGAAACAGCTCACTGAGGGACTGGTCTCAGCCAATGACATTCTCCTTGCAGTGATTGGTTGACCATAGCCAACTGACCCTCTTCATCCAGCAGAAGCCTTCTGGAAGAGGGCCCCTGGCAGAGGCTTGTCTCATTCAGAGATATATTGGAGAAAATGTTGTGCACGTCTTGGTCAAGACTTGGAGTTGCTGCAGCTACTTTGTGCCTTTAAGGAGAGAAATCATTGATATTATTGATGAGCCACTGGATGGACCAACCCTGGCAGCCACTGTGCTTCTAGATTTCTTGCTTTGTAACTACAAGATAAATCTGTTGAAGCCACTTTTAATAAGGTCTTTAGTTCCCTAAAACAGAGCATCCCACTGATAGGTTGGATTCTTAGGAATTGGACACTGACCCTTGTACTCTATGTCCTGTGTGTATTGGATTTTGAGCAGACTTTGGCCTGCATATAAACATCATAGGCACCGCCCTCCCCCCCAATCCCTGCCTCTTCTTAGAAGACAAGATATTCTTTCTCTTTCCTAGGGGATGACCCTATTTTTTTAATAGCCCGGTAGTAGATGTTTATGTTGTAAAATATATATAGTAAAGACAAATAAGAGATATAAATAATAATTTCTTATACATAGCTATATGTGTGCATAATTATATATAATGTATGTATATTACATAAATGTGTATATGTGTAACTATAATATGTATATATATTTTTAAAAATTTTACTTATTTGAGAGAGAGATAGCACATGAGCAGGAGGGAGGGGCAGAAGGAGAGGGAGAAGCAGACTCCCTGTTGAGCAGGGAGCCTGACTTGGGCTGATCCCAGGACCCTAGGATCATGATTGAGCCAAAGGCAGATGCTTAACCAACTGAGCCACCCAGGCACCCTGAGTATAATGTGCATGTTATTATTACCTGTAATACATGCGTGTGTGATTATAGGTATATTATGTATGTAATGCAACACGTGTGCTTTTTTCTCTCAGAGATAACCATGGCAGGGTAGCCTAGTGGGTTGGGTGCCTGGGCCCTGAGCTAGACCTTCTATTTTCATTTCCTTGCTCCACCTTTTCTGGCTGTGTGATCTTGGGCTAAGTGCCTTACCTCTCTGTGTGCCAGTTTCCTCATCTGTCAATTGTGATGAATAGTAATATCTACTTCATAAGGTTGTTGTGCATGTTGTATGAGATATACATGTAAAGTGCTTTGCATGATGCCCAGCATGTGGTAAACATTCATGAAAGAGGGGCAGTGGTGACTTCTACAACCTTCTTTGGAAAGACCCAGATTCTAAGTCCAGCTGTGCCACCTCTTAGGTGTGTCAGCCCAAAGGAGTCATTTTGCCTCGCTGAGCCTGGGCTTCCCTGTCTGTACCCAACGGGCTGTGGTGATCATGCCCACCTCAGTGGAATCCAAAGCCTGCATATGTAATGTGCCCAAGGATGCCCAGCTGGGACTTGTCCTCCCTCCTCCGGGCAGGAGCATCCTTTGCCATTACCCACTGCACCTCGCAAAGGAGGACAGAGAGGCATTAGTTATATGCAGTTTTTCTCCATGGCAGGTGCTGCAGCGGCCTTCGTTTAATGTAAAGAGAAGGCTTTAATGTAAAGAGAAGGACTAGAGCAGGTGGTAGAGAAGATGGTGACAGAAAAGGGAGGGGAGCTCTCGTGGCCCATTTTCTAAGCTGGGTTGTCTAGAGATCTATTTCATGCAGCCTTTTGACATTTCTCCTTGCTACTCAATCTACAATAGCTACAGAGGCCACAGGCATATGATTTGAGTTTTTAATCATTCTTGCTAGATTATTTTTCCTAAAGAAACAACAAAGTGCACATCCACCAGAAATAGAAGACTATGTGCTTCCTCAGCTGGAGGTGGCATTTTGGATGACATCTCTTCTGATAATCACCTTTTGGTGGAAATGGAAGATGTGGGCTTGGCCGGCAATCAGGATGCTGGGAGGGCTTCCCCCACCCCCACCCACCCCTCCAAGTGATAGAATTTCAGAAATTCCCCTTCTCAAAGGGAAATTATTAGTTCTAGTGGCACCTGGCGCTATGCAGGGGGGGACGGCGGTGTGTGGCCTATCTGATATGGAGCTCAAAATGTCCATCCCAGCCTAAGTCTATGCTCATTAATGAACATTGTGCAGAGGTTTCACTGGAGACTGGATTTCTCCTCATCCTTGGTCTCATGCCTCCTTCTCTCTTTTGTTGTGTTATTTTGCTGTGGGATTGAGGATTGTGCAGAGGTGTCATCTGTAAGAGGGGTTTCACCATTTAGAGGCAGGAGGAGGCCCAGATAGCTAGCTGGGTGGGTTATAAAATTACAGGGCTTGAACAGATGGATCAGTTGGTATCTCTCTTTCTCCCTTTGTAAAATGGGCATGATGATGACGTTGGCTGGAAGCAGCTCTCACAAAGTTGTTTTCGGGACAAATGAGAATTTTTTTTTTTTACCCATTTTATCGAATAATGTCATTCCACCCTTACAAAGTTTCTGCAGTTCCCCACCTTATAGGAGTGAAATAAACCTCCTTGCCATGACTATAATAGGACATACATGAGCTGGCCCCTGCTTTTATCTTTGACCTCATCTCCTCTTCCCTTCACCCAGAATATGCCAGCTCTCAGTTCTTGAAACATGCCAAGTGTTTTCCCACCTCAGGACCTTTGTACATGCTGCATGTGGCCACCTGGCCCTTTCTGTAGGGAGACTTCTTAGACTGGTCCAGCTAACAAACCATCCTTCCTTATTATGGGTTCTAAGCTCTTTATTGCAACCATAGCATTTATCACAACAATCTGTGGTTATCTTATTTATTGCTTATTTGGCACCTCTTTTTCCCACAAAAATGGAAGTTCCGTAAGAGCAGGGATCAAGCCTGCCTTGTTGACCATTTTATCCTGGGCCTTAGCACAGTGCTTGATACTTACAGGAAATCAACTATTCATTCATTGTTATCTATGTGCCAGGTAATAAGAGAAGCACCTGAAAGCATTATCCTATTTTATTATTTTATTTTGTGTATTTGGTTATAAATTAACCTTATTATTAACAGTAGTAATAGGAATTTATATCACTTGGATGTAACCGCTACACATAGCATGATGTGCCCACTATGATGTCATTCACTTTCAAAATGGGAGTCAAGGGATCCCTGGGTGGCTTAGTGGTTAAGTTCCTGCCTTCAGCTCAGGGCATGATCCTGGAGTCCTGGGATCGAGTCCTGCATCGGGCTCCCTGCATGGAGCCTGCATCTCCCTCTGCCATGTGTCTCTCATGAATAAATAAAATCTTTAAAAAAAACAAAAGCAAAATGGGAGTCAATCGTGACTTCCCCGTGCTTTCACTATATGGTGCTAAGCAAGTACCATGAATGAAATGCTTATGTGATGGATAGATGGTTGCATGGCTGCATAGATGGGTGGATGGACAGATGGTGGATGGATAATTGCGTGGATAGATGGAAGGGTGATTGGATGGGCAGATGGTGGATGAATGGTTGCATGGTTGGATAGTTGCATGGCTAGATGAATGGGTAGTTGGATGGGTGGATGGGCAGATGGTGGATGGATGGTTGCATGGATGGATGAGTGGTTAGAAGAATAGTTAAACCCCAGATCTCTGAAATTAAGGATTCCAGGATTGAAAGGAATCTTAAGACTCACCTATCCACATGTGATTCCTGTATGCTCAAGTGGAAGCCAGTGTGGGTGTGTTTGTGGGTGTGTAGGGAGTAATGGAATGGTGATTTGGAACATAGGAAATGATAAGTATCTGTCAAGGTCTGTTCTGGATGTCATCTCCTCCAGGGAATTATCTCAGATCGTCCTTCCTGGACATCATCTCTCCTTCTTTGGAACACTTTGCTTCTGCCTCTACTGTAGTGCCCACTGCCCCCTGCAGTCACAGTCAGGTAAAGGAGCTCTGTGTGTACCTACTCACTCCCCTACATTCTGAGCTCCTTGAGAGGGGGGCCTTGTTGGGAGCTGCAAGGTGCTTTCCTCTTTTGGTGGTCTGGCCTGTTAGAGCTGCCTGGAGTTCTCCTGCTAAGGCCCATAGCTGCTTCTGGATTTCAGGGAAATGTGTGTTCTTAGTAAGTGTGCATAGGACACTACTGCATCCCCTTACAGGGATCCTGAATAGGATTTTGGTACAGAGGGTGGGGCCCCCTAAGCTATGCTATACAGGCTCCTGTTCTCTGTTCTCATGACCTTAAGTGATATGAATTGTTCTAAGATGCATAGTCACTAACCAAGCCTGCTGGGCTTGAATCCACAACGTTTGGCCTCTGGTTCCCTTACCAGCTTGACTGGCTGCCATAGCTTGTGAAAGGACTGCAGCTTCAGAGTTGGATGGCCCTGGGATCAGCTAGATTGTGCCAACAAGTTCATTGACCTATTCTTTTCCTCATGTTGACAGTGAGGCCAACCTTGTAGGTTTGAGAGAATATGCATAAAGAGCCTGAAACATGGAGCTCTGCTGTTGCCATTTCTTAGCTGCTGAGACACTTGGGAGGGATGGTACAGCAGGGGCTATGGGGCAGTGGTGGTAGCACCAGCAAATAAAAGAGGCAGTGGTGGTAGCACCAGCAAATGAGAGGAAATGAATCTCGCTCCCTTTCTCAGTGGAAAGTAGCTTTTCACTTCTCCCTGCTGTCAACAACCTCATTGCTAGGTTAGTAGCAGATGGCTGGAGTTGCCAATCTGTTGTGTTTGTATCTCTTTTTCACCAAACCCCCTCCGTACCCCAAAACAAGCCAAAACAAACAAAACAAAAAAAGTCATTGGGAGTCCAGGCTGGGAATCCAAACCCAGGACTGATTGGGCAGCTGTGGGGTTTGTGCATGGTGAAGGCCTTTCATTTGTTCATTTGGGTCCATCCTTCATTCATTCATGAATCCATTGTATGGATTAAATGGCTTCCCAGGGGAAACCACTGTATTCATTGTTGGAGGAAGACAGAGATAATAAAGACAAGGCCCCCTGCCTTTGGATATGTAAAATCTGGTGGGGGAATTAGGACACGAACATAAATAATTCTGATACAAGGGAATATATTTCAGGTGGCAAGCATAAACGCTGTGGTTTAAGAGTTGAGGGAGGTGAATTGTACTTCTGGGTGGGAAAGAGATAGAGCTTCCAGGCAGAGTGAGCATTTGAGCTCAAACATGAAGGCTAGACTGGAGGTCAAAAGGCAAGGAGATCAGTTCAGAAGCACAGAAGGATCTAGAGCAGGTGCTCTCAAGGCAGAACATGCATCGGAATCATCTTGTGAAAAACACGTGGCCGTGTCATTACTATGGTTTCATCCAGTGGGTCTTCTTATGGACTTGGGTCAGGTGTTGTGGGGTTCCAGATGGGGGAGAAGTATGCAGGGCCCTGCAGGCCAGGGTAAGGAAGGTCTTGGGTGACATTCTCAAGACTGTGGGCCTTTGTCCATGACTGCAACAAGATCTGAGAGGGAGAATGTCCCAAGCTCGGCTTGACAGAGCCATCTCACACCTTCTCTTAGCAAATCCTCAGCTCTCAGTAGTCATCCCTTTATTCAACCCTTACAAAACACCTGGAAAGTAGAAAGGAGTATGTGTGGGTTTTTGCTGAGGGGGAGGGAAATGGAGAGAAGAGATGTTATGGAGAAAAGATTACATCTTGCTTCCAAGATGGTAGCCACTGGCCAGTTGCATGTGACTATTTGTAGCTGAATTAATTAATGTTAAATACAACTTTGAATTCAACTCCTCAGTTACATGCACTAGCCACACTTCAAGTGCTCAACAGCCACATGTGACCCCTGGCTACCATCTTGGACAGCATAGAAATAGAACATCACCACTATCACAGAAAGTTCTACAGGACAGCCCTGGCTTCAGTGATTTGCTGAGCGTGGTTCTGATCAGCTTGTTCAGGAGAGAGACGGGAACATGGTCATCTGAACAACTCCCAGCTTGGAGCTCTTTTTGCTCCATCATTTCACTTTGCTGATCCCATGGTAGCCATGTGTGCCAGAGTCGCCCTGCCTGGAGCTTTGTTTGGTTGCAATGCAAAACCAGAAGGCTCACACCCCCAACCCCGAGCCCCACCTGCCTGGCAAGTGTTCTTTTCTGAACACTGTTGCCAAGGTCCCCAGCACAGCACAGAGACACACAAAAATGCTTTTCCTTGCCCAGCAAAGCTGAGACTAGTGTAAACCTACAAAGGATACTTTTGCCCTTCCCCCCATTGGTGTCACCTATAGGAATAATCCTGGGATTTTTGAACTTGGAGTCACTCTGGGAGAGCAACTATTTTTTAACCTCTCATTTAATGGAGAGAAAAATGAGTCTGTGAGAGGTCCCACAGCAACTTAATTGCACAGCAGGGAGTCGAATGCCGGACTTTCTGCCTTTGATTTTAGGCTTTCATCACCTGTGCATTCAAAAGACATAGTGATGTTGTATGGTTCATCTTGGCTGGACCATTTTCCAGCTAACTTGAAAATTTCCAGCTGTATTTTGGGGTCAGATTTTTTTTCCTGTGTATATGTGAAATTCACTAATTGGGGAAAAAAAAATCAAAATCACTTAAACCACTACCTGATTTCCCATCCCAAGCTGCTCAGTATTGGGCAAGGGTCAAGATGACAGTAATACTGAGAATTTGGCAAAAATCCTTACAAAATAAAATGGAGAGGGGTTAGTGGATATGTTTATAGCCTCTGTGCTTCCTCCTAAAGGATTTTATGGATTCTCTTTGTTCTGGGGTAAATCTCACGGCCAGGATTCCCTGCTCTGTTCTCTACCTCTCCCACTCAGATCTGCTCTGTGTAGACCTATGCCTCCTGTCATTCAGGAGCTTGCGTTTTCCATTGAGACAATCTGCAAATCTTGGAGAGAGTAATATTGTACCTTTAGGGTAAAGGGCTTTGGGGTGTTCATTTCCTAAGAGATCTGCTACAATTGCATGTGTGGTTTAGAGGACCCCCCCCCCCCCCTTGAGATGGTGAATGTATTCTGTATCTGTGGGGTCGACACAACAGCCACTGGTCAAATGTGGCTACTGACTGCTTGAAATGTGGTTGGTGCAACTGAAGAACTGAATGTTCACTTTTATGTAACTCTTCTTTGGTTTTAAAATTAATATTTAATTTATTAAATCCATACCCTTTACGGAAAAGTTCCATACCCTTATTTTCCTTATGCTCTTTAGATAATATATTTTTAAAAGATTTTATTTATTTTTACTTTGTCTTTTAAAATATTTATTCATGAGAGATACACAGAGGCAGAGACATAGGCAGAGGGAGAAGCAGGCTCCCTGTGGGGAGCCCGATGCAGGACTCAATCCCAGGACCCTGGGATCACACCCTGAGCTAAAGGCAGATGCTCAACCACTGAGCCACCCAGGCATCCCCATTTATTTTTCTTATAGAGACAGAGTGTGTGAGAGAGAATGTGTGTGAACAGGGGAGGAGCAGAGGGAGATAATCTCCAGCAGACTCTGCACTGAACACAGAACCCCAAGATCCTGAGATCATGACCTGAGCCTAAACCAAGAGCTGCTCGCTCAACCGACTGAACCATCCAGGCACCCTTTTCCTTGTACTTTTAATCCAGTGTATATACAGTATTATTCTGTTCCTGCGAGTCTAGCAAATTCCAGCAATCACATCTAGGGGGGATTTTGCATCATCTTTGCTTCCACCGACAACTGTAGTGAATTAAACATTGCCAAACAAACTATTTATAAATTTGATATACAGGAATTAAAAAAAAACTGCTCTAATTATTGACAGGCAAGCCTTGCCACCTGTTTACACAGCACATAGAAATCTAAAAAAAATCAGACTTACAAATATGCTGGGCCTTAAGCCCTTCCTAATAATGTACAGAAATTGTATACAATTTCAATGTCAAATTCATGGCTAAATTATTCAGTTACACGTTTCAAACCAGAAAAGTGAATTCTTGCTCTAAATGGCCAAATTATTTAAAACCTTAAGAGAATAGAAAATAAATACTCCAAAGGTATGGACTCTTTTTATTTTATTTTCTAAAGATTTATTTATTTGAGACAGAAAGAGAGAGAGAGAGAGAGAGAGAGAGAGAGAGAGAGAGAGAGCGCACGCACACACAGAAGGAGAAGCAGAGGGAGAAGCAGGCTCCTCGATGCGGGGCATGATTCCAGGACCCGGGGATCATGATCTGAGCTGAAGGCAGATACTTAACAGACTGAGCCACTCGGGTGCCCCGGCATGGACTTTTCAATTCAAATATTAATACTATGGATTTAATTATCTTAAATATGTCTATTATTCATCCTAGATTTTCCCAGGACTTAAAGGTGCTAAACCATTCTGGACACTAGCTTGTCTCACATAATTCTCGGCTCAAATTCTCATGACATTTTTTGGGAGTTGAATTCTCTAATTGCCTACATCCCATGATGATCATTAGGGATGCTTTCTGGATTTTTTTTTCTCATTTTCGGGATTTTTGGTCAGTGGTGCCCATAAGATGCCCTATCCTTGTTTATTCTCTCTGTGAAATATTTATGTAATTTTAGTCCATTTTAATTTCTCTGTACATAGCCACATGTGCTGAGTGGCTATGGACAGAACAGGCTTCCAGGGTCAATGTGAAGAAGTGCCCCCTCCCAAAGAGACTTTACTTTTAGTGCCTGTGTGTTTTTTGTTTTTTCCCCTGATGCATCTAGTCTTTATTTCTGGGATCTTAGTTCTACTTTACCTATAATGGAGGCAGTGGATAATAAGGCAACATATTGCTTAGGGCAGACCCTCCACAGATGTTTTTGGCTACTAATTGCATCTAGCTTTGTCCCCCCCAGCTGTCCAGGGACCATAGTCATGGCATCCCAGAATTTTTGCCTAATTCCTCCCCAGCTCTGCTTCCTCTAGTGGAATACCTGTCCCTCCCTCCCTCCTTCCTTCCTTCTTTCTTTTCCATCTATCTTTGTTACTTGCCAGGAGGTCTCATGGTTCAAAATGCAGGTGCAAAGGATGGACCCCCACCCTATGAGCTTATATTTCTCTGCACAGCTTGGTCCCTGGTGAATAATTAAGGAGGGGATCAGGGAGGTGGGCAGAAGGTGACTTAGGCCTTGTGCCCCTAAAATCAGCCCTGGACAAAACACGTGTTATTATTCATTACTCTTCATGCAGGCCCTCCTTATTCCAAAAAGGCTGGGAGTGGTTACACCTGTGGCCAACTGAAGTTTGCCTTAGGGGACCCTGCATCTTATTTTTCTCCTGCTCCTTCTTCTCCTTTTTAGGATTGTTGGTTCTACATACATCGCTTGAAACTGCCCTCTCTGGAATTTCAGCCCCTCAAGACTCATTAATTTAATCAGATCACCTAATTGGCACTGCACTGGTAATGAGTGATAAAAAAACCGAAAGGCGGTGGTTCTGGACTTTTTGCCTTTGTCAGAACTATCTGGGGACCTTGTTTAAAAGAAACGAGAAGCCCCCTGGCCCCGAGAGTATTTGATTCTGCATGTGTGGGTTGGGGGAAGCAGGGGCTCAGCCTGTGTATTTTTAACACTGTCCTGAGGGGATTCTGCTGCAGGCTAAGTTGGACCACTTTAAAGTGTGGTATGGAAGGAAAGAATTGGGGGCGACTTCGAGCCCTGCTTGCTTTCCATATGACTTTCAGGCAGGTTGTTATTCTGTGCCTTCAGTTTCTCATCTTTACAATGGGCATAATTGGACTCTTAGCCTTCCGTGTGTGTATGCAGTAAAATATTAATGAAGCACTTATCACAATGCCTGGCATGTAGTAAGTGCTTAGTAAAACTTAGCTCTGATAAGGTTTATGACTATAATATTCTATATTAGTGTATTGATGACAGCATCGTTATTAACCTAATTGTGTAGTAAAATGGTAGACGCAGGCTGTCATATAAGAAGTATCAACAAATGTCGGTTTTATCATTAGGAATATATACTACATGCTATATAATATAAATAATCTTATATTTCTAGTTATGTATTATATGCCTATAAATTCCTACCTATGATTTACATATGAACATATACAGTATATAGACATACTACTGTATTCTAGCATGTTTTGTTACAGCATAAATATTAAAATTATAATGATGACTATGTGAGAAAGTTACCAGTGGGCCTGGCATCTAGTAAGTGCTCATTAAATCAATGAACCCCCCCCCCCCATTGTTTGTAATATTCATTAGCAATAGTGATGTAAAGAAAAGCCACTAGCAACATCGAGGCCTTACTCCCAAGTGGTGTGCAGTGGGCATTTTCTGGCATCCGTGGAGGACAGCCCAGACTGGTGGGTCCCACCTGCTTTGGCCAGAGGGACACCGCCCAGATGGATCTGGGGAGGGAGGGCAGAGAGGAGGAAGGTGCATCTCCCAGGCCTCCAGCCCTCAGCAGGGAATTTGCCTACGGATGCAAATCAGCTGGTTACTTGAGACGTTAGCGAGTCAAATAATTCTCTCCCCCGTCAGCTGGCCCCGTGGAGCACCAGGGATGTTATGACAATGGTTGCCCTGGCAACCGCGGGAAGGCGTCGGGCTGCTGGCTGGGCCCCCGCCACGCAGCCGGGAACGCAGAGCCTTGGCCGCAGAGCCAGGGCCCCGCTGCTGGACGAGCTTCGCTCCCACTGGAAAAGGGGTTGGGACTTCCTGGGAGAGGCCTGGCCCTCCCCACCCCACGCCCGCATGAACCACCAAGAAAAATGTCCTGAGTACTGACTGTGTGCCAGGCACCGCTCTGCAAGCTGGGGGCAAAGCCTGTGGTGCTCTTTTGAGCTGGCATTCTGATGGGTGTGTGTGTGTGTGTGTGTGTGTGTGTGTGAGAGAGATGGTGCTGATGGGGGCGTAACCATGGAAACCAATCAACAGGCTCATTTGTGGGCTAAGGATAAGTGCTAGTGAGGAAAAAAGCAGGGTGGTGTGATGGTGACACTGGGGGGTGGTTGGGGGGTGGTGCCCGAAGGGTAGGAAAGTACCATTTGTGCCTGTAGTGGAGGAGACAGCTCTGGGCAATGGGGAGAATCGTGGGGCGCGCCCCCCCCCCCCCCCCCCCCCCCCCCCCCGTGGGTTCGCGGCTTCCAGCTGTCTGCTGCTAGCCGGTGCCTGCCAGCCCCAAGGCAGCAAGAGTAGGGTGTTTGCTGACAGGCAGCCCTGAGAGGGACAGCGCTGTGGAGTCCGCCTCTTCATCCGTCAGATTTTCAGGCCAGTTACGCCACATTTCTGAGCCTCAGTTCCTCCATGTGTAAAATCCGTGGGAGATGAGACCCTCCCCTTGGCATTGCCGTGAGACTTACAGCAGAGGTGATTTGTGAAAGATCACATAGAAGATGCTCAGTCTCCCTTCCAGCTTTCACACACTCTGCTTTAGGTTTTTGTTTTGTTTTTGTTTTTGTTTTTGTTTTAAATAGCACCTAAGGGGAACCTGGCCAGCTCAGTCAGAAGAGCGCGTGACTCTTAATCTTGGGGTCGTGAGTTCGAGCCCCATGCTGGATGTAGAGATAACTTTAAAAAAAATTAAACAAAACAAGATAGCATCCAAGCAGTGCTGGTTTGGGGCTCAGCAAACTGAACCCCAGGAGCTCAACCATGGGTCAGTCCCAGGGTTTACCTTGGTGTAGATTCTAAGTGCAAAGTTCCCCATTACACATTAAAGATTTCAGACAGGATTATTTATAGTTCTGTCACATGTCTTGACTTTAAACATTTTTTTCTTGTTGTTTATGCTGCTAAATTTACCATCATGCTAATACGGAGTACAGTAATAAAGCACTGAGGATGCTCAGATCCAGGAGGGTCTGAAAAAAAAATTTTTTTTCCAGTCTGCGGTGGAAAGTGCCAGGCTGCCCCCTGGTGTGGAGTTGGAGAACTACACTTCTGGGTGCCTTTCTCTGTCAGGACTCCAGGGGATCCTTCGGACTCCATCCAGGTCCGGAGACCTTGTTTTGCACCCGTGCAGGGCGAGGGCAGGTGGTGGGCTCAGCATGGATGTGCTCTTTCCAGGAGTCCTGTGTTTCTTTACTTGAAGGTGGCACTTTTGGATCTTGGGCCGTTCAGCTCTGCATTGACTTGAATTGAGGGTGACCTAAAAATAAATTAGGACACCTGGCAGGGTGAGGACACACAAAGACCCATTTGCAACTGTGCTTCTCAACCTTGATCTCTAGGCCTCTCTGCAGAAGCAGAGGACTATTGGGAAGAGGGCCCGTGACTGGTAATCAGAGCCTGAGTTTGAATCCTGATCGGGTGTTGCTTTTGTTGTATGAGCTCGGGCAGGATTCCAATGGCCAGAGTCTTAGTCCCCTGTCTGTAACATGGCAATAACAATTGAACACCCACTTCAGCATTGCCGTGGTGCTCTCCTAAGGCTGTATCCCTGAAGCCCTTGTGCAGGGTAATGTATTTAGTCATGTAGGGGGATTCAGCTTCATCAATTCCCTGAGTGTGGAGGACAGTGACTCTCACACCCCCTGGGGGTGAAGAATCAGCTTTTCTGTTCTCCCAGTACTCTGTAGCCAATGCTTTGGTAAAATATGATAAAATGATTTTGTAGAAAAATGAAGGGGACTGAAATATCCAAACAAAATACAAGCCTCACTTTGAAGACATTGGATTTAAGAACAGAAAAGCACTCTGTCAAATCGCTATCAAAGTAATGGAATGCTCTCAATTTCTGTGCTTATCTGAAGGAGGCTGGCCTTCATAGCCTTCAGAGCAGGCGTCTTCAGGCCACACCTAGAATAGCTGAACAGCCCTGCCCTGGGGCAGGGAGGATGGGTCATTGATTTTGTATCCCTCCCTCTTGGTATTTAGAAAGCCCCTTAAGACACACACTCAGTAAATGAATGAATGGCAGGTCTTCTCCTAGAATAAACATAGAACTCCCACCGGTATCCTGTGATCTTGGCACATTGCTATCTACGAGACTGTTCTCTTAATTTTGCACCTTTGTGCCTGTACTGAAGCCTGGCTGCTCCTCTGTTCTGGCTCCTCTCACCTGGTCTTGTGATTTGTGTTTGCACATCTGTCTCATCTGCCCCCCTGGGAGCCCCTTCAGGCCTGGACCGGTGCAGACTGCTCTTTGAATTCCCAGGGCCCTGGACAGGGTCTTTCCCTTAGAGCTGCTCAGTGAATGCCTACTACCCACAGGAGCCCACAGCCCCAGAAGCCACATGGACTTCCAGAATTGGGTTTCTGCCCCCGTTTTGTTGTCCAAGGATCCCGATGCTTTAGCTTGTCAGAGAAACAAACTGCTTTCATTACGTAATTCAGACAGTAGATGAATGTTTCTCCTGCTTGCCTGACCCTCAGAGTCATTGGGGTGCTTGTGTTTTTATGAATTCCTGGGCCTTCCCCAGATTTGGTGAATCAGGCTTCCTAGGGGATGGGCCTGGAAGGTTGATATTTGAACAGATACCTCTAGATGATTCTTATGGTCAGGGAATTGGGGAAAATGGATGCTTATATGTAAAATAATCTTCTACCTTGGAGATCTGCTAAAGCTCTATGGCTCTCAGTCTCCTCATCTGTAAAGTGGGGACATCTCTGGGGTTATGAAGGTTAAATGAAATAAGGTAAATGAAATGTTTTTTTTTTTTTTTTTTTTTTTGGTAAATGAAATGTTTAGCTGAATACCTGTACTGTGTATAACCTACAGTATATAATAGTTATATATGTAGTTTAGTTATATATGGTATAATTATCACATGCATAATATAGGGTTATATGTAAACTTTTTTTTCTTTAAAGATTTTATTTATTCATGAGAGACACACAGAGACAGGCAGAGACATAGGCAGATGGAGAAGCAGGCTCCCTATGTGGAGCCCAATGGGGGACTCGATCCCAGGACCCCAGGATCATGACCTGAGTCAAAGGCAGATGCTCAACCACTGAGCCACCCAGGTGTCCCTATAAACTTTTATATATAAACTTATTTAATGAAATGGTGGACATTGCATGTATCATATATATGAGATATATGTATCATGTATTTATCAGATATGTCTAAGGGCTTTATACATGATTTCATGTAATCTTCATAGATATATATGTATATATATGTGATGTATATATGAACTGTCACAGCTAGCATTGTTGCATGGATTAAGAACGAACTGCAGGAAAAATGGAGACCTTATTTAATGAGGTGGCTGACTTTGGCTATGTCCCACATAGCTTTATTGTTGCTAAGTGTCAGATTTTCATGAGGTTTGTGATGAATGATCATATAAGTAATTCAAACTTATAGAAAAATTAGAAGATATACATGCACAGAAATAAGCAAATAAATCCCACTGATAATCCAGAGATGCAATTTAACTTTTTCTTAACTTTAAATGGGGGCAGTGATTGATATCACAATGTCACTGTGCGGAGTAAATAGACAGGTCACAAAAAGTGTTTATCACACCATTTGGCTCAGAGAGAACCCCTGTTGGCTGACAGCTGCGATTATTCTATGCTATCAATCTTGGGGACCCGCTGGGGGAAAACTGCTAATTCCCAGGGGATATGTTCCACTTGGGAAGTATTGTTTGTCCAGCCTCACACTTGGGGCAGGTTTCTGGGTTTTTCCCTGCTCAGATTAGCTGTTCTCTTGTCCTGAAAGGTGACTGGTTCCCCTTTGCTTCCAGGGGAAGCCTCGGTCCTGTGATTGCCGTCTCTGCCTTTCTTCCCTACTCCGCCTGCTTCTTACCCCTCATTCCTTTTTTTTTTTTTTTTTTTAATTAATTTTTATTGGTGTTCAATTTACCAACATACAGAAAAACACCCAGTGCTCATCCCGTCAAGTGTCCACCTCAGTGCCCGTCACCCATTCCCCTCCAACACCCGCCCTCCTCCCCCCTTCCACCACCCCTAGTTCGTTTCCCCGAGTTAGGAGTCTTTATGTTCTGTCTCCCTTCCTGATATTTCCCAACATTTCTTCTCCCTTCCTTTATATTCCCTTTCACTATTATTTATATTCCCCAAATGAATGAGAACATACACTGCTTGTCCTTCTCCGATTGACTTATTTCACTCAGCATAATACCCTCCAGTTCCATCCACGTTGAAGCAAATGGTGGGTATTTGTCGTTTCTAATCGCTGAGTAATATTCCATTGTATACATAAACCACATCTTCTTTATCCATTCATCTTTCGATGGACACCGAGGCTCCTTCCACAGTTTGGCTATTGTGGCCATTGCTGATAGAAACATCGGGGTGCAGGTGTCCCGACGTTTCGTTGCATCTGAATCTTTGGGGTAAATCCCCAACAGTGCAATTGCTGGGTCGTAGGGCAGGTCTATTTTTAACTCTTTGAGGAACCTCCACACAGTTTTCCAGAGTGGCTGCCCCAGTTCACAGTCCCACCAACAGTGTAAGAGGGTTCCCTTTTCTCCGCATCCTCTCCAACATTTGTTGTTTCCTGCCTTGTTAATTTTCCCCATTCTCACTGGTGTGAGGTGGTATCTCATTGTGGTTTTGGTTTGTATTTCCCTGATGGCAAGTGATGCGGAGCATTTTCTCATGTGCATGTTGGCCATGTCCATGTCTTCCTCTGTGAGATTTCTCTTCATGTCTTTTGCCCATTTCATGATTGGATTGTTTGTTTCTTTGGTGTTGAGTTTAATAAGTTCTTTATAGATTTTGGAAACTAGCCCTTTATCTGATATGTCATTTGCAAATATCCTCTCCCATTCTGTAGGTTGTCTTTTAGTTTTTTTGACTGTATCCTTTGCTGTGCAAAAGCTTCTTATCTTGATGAAGTCCCAATAGTTCATTTTTGCTTTTGTTTCTTTTGCCTTTGTGGATGTATCTTGCAAGAAGTTACTGTGGCCGAGTTCAAAAAGGGTGTTGCCTGTGTTCTCCTCTAGGATTTTGATGGACTCTTGTCTCACATTTAGATCTCTCATCCATTTTGAGTTTATCTTTGTGTATGGTGAAAGAGAGTGGTCCAGTTTCATTCTTCTGCATGTGGATGTCCAATTTTCCCAACACCATTTATTGAAGAGACTGTCTTTCTTCCAATGGATAGTCTTTCCTCCTTTATCGAATATTAGATGACCATACATTTCAGGGTCCACTTCTGGGTTCTCTATTCTGTTCCATTGATCTATGTGTCTATTTTTGTGCCAGTACCACACTGTCTTGATGACCACAGCTTTGTAGTACAACCTGAAATCTGGCATTGTGATGCCCCCAGCTATGGTTTTCTTTTTTAAAATTCCCCTGGCTATTCGGGGTCTTTTCTGATTCCACACAAATCTTAAAATAATTTGTTCTAACTCTCTGAAGAAAGTCCATGGTATTTTGATAGGGATTGCATTAAACGTGTAAATTGCCCTGTTACCCCTCATTCCTAATGCATCATAGTGGGGATGCCCCTTGATTCTTGGTCCTGGGCAGGTATATAAGGTCCAGTCTCTGGGTGACTCTGGAAACATCTCCCAGAATTCAAGCATTCCTTCAACAGATAGTTAGGACACTATGTTCATGTCGGAGGAGGGCTCAGCTTGCCTTCTGCACAGACAGTATCTCATGTGATGCCTCAGCAGTCCTGTGAGGAAAGGTGGTATGTGCCCATTTTACAGATGAGAGAGTAGAGGCTCAGGGAACTAATGTGACTTGCCAAAGCCTCAGAACTAGAATTTAGAAACTCACTTCTCCCACAATACCTGGAAGCCTTCCCAAGATGAGTGAGGGGTCCACGCCTGACTTTGGATTTCCAGTTCAGTGAGAAGGATCCGTGAGCAACTCATAGTGCAACATTCTGCAAAAGGGAGGGAGCTTTGGGATCATGCTGTGGTTCCCCAACTTACATAGTTTTGTGGATCTGGGTAAGTGATTTAACCTCTTGACACCTCAGTTTTCTTGTTCACAGAATGGGCTCAGAATACCAGCCTCACAGCTAACATTGTTGCATGGATTAGAAATGAACAGACACATTCAAAGCACTTGTCCTACCGTGCCAGGCTCACTGCAAGTATTTAGTAAATGGTGGCTGCTCTCATGGCTGTTATTCCTGAAAACGCTTTATCAGAGCCGACAAAGATGCCCCCAGCAGACATCACAGAACTGCTCACATCATGGGCTTTTGACCCTGGGATCAAAGGAATCCCTCATGCAGAAGATTAAAAAGAATGAGTTAGATCTGTATGAACTAACAGAGAAAGATGCTCGAGGCTTGCTACTGAGTGAAAAAAGTAAAGATATAATTTATGCGGAAAAAAATAACCCTATACATCCAACTGTGCTGTGGAGTTTACACACACACACACACACACACACACACACACACACATACGGACATGCATAGAGGCATAGAAAAAGGTCTGGAAATATGGACACCAAACTAGTCTCTGTTGTTACTTCCATTATGTCTAGGGAGAAGAAGGCCAGCATTAGTAGGAGTGGGCAAAGGGGGCTTTGGCCTCATCTGAAATAGTCCAACTTTTCCACAAGGAAAAGATATACACGTGCTTGTTAAATAATTAACATTAAAATAAAGTTACCCTTTCTGCAATATTGTGGGCTTGGAATCAGATTGGGTTTGAATCTTTGCTCTCTACTTACTAGCTATGTGATCGTGAACAAATGGCTTAACTTCTCTGTGCATAATTTCCCCATCCATAGAATGTAGATCTTAACAGCATGTAGCCTCTGGGAATGTGTGAATATATTGACATGATGTGTGTTAGCCCTTTAGCCTGGGCTTGGCTCATGGAAGTGCTCAATAATGGTACTTTTACTACTGTGCTTACTTCATTTATCCAAATGATAAATCCTTCCAAATCTAGAAAGGGCTCCTTAACCTTTTGAGAGATATCCAGTGTCTTCATTATTAGCTGATGATAATGCAAGGAAAACTGTGATAAATGTTATAATAGAGCATGTAAAAATAAAATGCTGAGGACTTGCTGGAGAAGGTGACATTTGAGATGGACTTCAGAGAAAAATATTTCCATGAGTTGATGGGGTGGTGTATCAGCTATGTGCCCCCATAATGCTGCGTAACAAATGACCACAAAATCTTAGTTGCATACAACATAAACGCTTGTTAGCCATGCATCTGGGGGTCAGTTGGAGATTCCTGGCTCTTCTGATCTTGACTGGGCTCACTCACAGCTAGGCAACAATTGGCTATTGTCTGAGTTGAGATGGTTTTGTCTGGGGTGTCTGGGAAGACTTGGCTTTACTCTACATGGTCTCTCATCCTTCAGTTGACTAATTAGCCTGGACACATTCTTACATAGATGGCAGATCCAAGGCAGCAAGAAGAACCATGCAAAGCCTTTTTATTTTGGCCGAGGCAAGAAGCTTCACCAACTGATTGCATGGTTGTAGGCACAGACTCTGCCTTCCTTGTGAGTTAATTGTAAGGGCACATTGTGAAGGGTACAGAGGCAGGAGGCATGAAGGATTCGGGGCATCTTTACAATCTACCCACAGGTGGGTATAGAAAGGACTTCTAGATGGGGGAGCCTGAGCAAAATCATGGAGGGGCAACATTTGAGGTGATGTGTTTAGGGAATTGCATAGAAACGAAAGAGGTAAGGAAGGAGAAATGGACTACAGTTGAACCCCGAATAATGTCTGAGTTTGAACGTTTTTCTGTAGAACAGTATTTCCCAAACTCATTAGTTTGATACCACCATTGTGCTTTTTGCCATATCTGTATATGTTCTTTAAACCAACTCAGTTTTTTTTTTTTTAAATATTTTATCTAAAAGAGTGAGAGAACACGAGTGAGGAGAGGGGCAGAGGGAGAGGGAGAAGCAGGCTCTCCACTGAGCAGGGAGCTGGATGCGGGGCTCAATCTCAGGACCCCAGGATCATGATCTGAGCAGCTGAAGGCAGATATTTAACTGACTGAGCCACCCAGGTGCCCCTAAACCAACTCAATTTTTGAAAGCATACATATACTTATTTTTTTTAAGGTTTTACTTATTTATTCATGAAAGACACAGAGAGAGAGAGGCAGAGACATAGGCAGAGGGAGAAGCAGGCTCCACGCAGGGAGCCTGACGTGGGACTTGATCCCGGGACCCCAGGATCATGCCCTGGGCCGAAGGCAGGCACCAAACTGCTGAGCCGCCCAGGGATCCCCCCATACATGTATTTAAAAATAAAACATTATTCAACTATTGTAACAGAAAACTAGTATCACTTGCCATAAATGGAAGCAACCAAGAAAATAAACACCATACAAACAGTAGTGTCATTATATCACACTCACTATTGTTACCTGCCCAAGGCTGTCAGTCTGTGTCCTTCTGTCTCTTATAGAGATCAGCAAGTGTTAGGTATTAAGGACATAGATAGCATCACTGAACAGAGACTGTCTCCTTGATATATGGTGAGATGGCTGAAGAGAGATTTGGAGAGAGGACATGTTTACTGTGGCACTCATTGTCACTTAATGCAATGCCTCAAGTTATCAGTGTTACCCAGACTTGGGAGATCTGCTACTTAAGAATGGGTTTTTGAGCAAGGTAGTGACATGGCTCCCTTGCTCCTGCCATTCGGTATCAATGCTTAGTCCAATTTTTCAATCTTCTGGGGCAATGAATGCTTAATTAAAAGTATGAGAGGGCAGCCTGGGTGGCTGAGCGGCCTTTAGCCCAGGGCCTGATCCTGGAGACCCGGGATCGAGTCCCATGTCGGGCTCCCTGCATGGAGCCTGCTTCTCCCTCTGCCTGTGTCTCTTCCTCACTCTCTCTCTCTCTCTGTCTCTGTGTCTCTCATGAATAAATAACTAAATTCTTTAAAAAATATTTAAAAGTATGAGAGACTGGGGCACTAGCTGTCTTAGTCGGTGGAGTGTGTGACTCTTGATCTTGGGGTTGTGAGTTCGAGACCCATGTTGGATAGAGATAACTAAATAAAAACTTAAAAAAAATAACGGTATGGGAGACATGATGTCACTGGCTTTCTTTGTTTCTGTAAGTCAAGAAACCATATTGTGGGGCACCTGGGTGGCCCAGTTGGTTAAGTGTCTGCCTTTGGCTCAGGTCATGATCTCGGGGTCCTGGGATGGAGCCCCATATCTGGGTCCCTGCTCAGCAGGAGCCTGCTTCTCCTTCTCCCTCTGCCACTTCCCCTGCTTGTGCTCTCTTTCTCATCAAATAAATAAATAAATAAATAAATAAATAAATAAATAAATAAAATCTTTAAAAAACAAATGAAAGAAAGCATATTGTTTTTATTTATGTCAAGAAAACACATTCTTATTTCTTTTACCATATTTGAAATCCAACATGGGCATATGTAAACATAGAATAATAAACAGCAAAACTTTGTTTATTTAGGTAAAAAGTCTGAGGAAGGCCAGTAAGCAAAAATCCCAAATTTATAGATATTGTTAATAATAAAGTAAGCATATGTTACTTTTTAAGCAATTTCTGTAAGTTGGTTGGATTTAAATCCTATGAATTTCAGAATCAGGATTTAAATAATGAATTGGGAGATAGTTTTCATTTTAATCCAACTAAAAGTACATTTCTTTGCAGTATAATGTACATTTTAAACAAGGATATGTTTTATCTTTTTTTATATGTTTGATCTTTAAAGAACATATATTTTGAAATAGATTAATTTTATTTTTTTAAGATTTTATGTATTTATTCATGAGAGAGAGAGAGAGAGAGAGGTAGAGACATAGGCAGAGGGAGAAGCATGCTCCCTATGGGGAGTCTGATGCAGGACTTGATCCCAGGACCCCGAGATCATGACCTGAGCCAAAGGCAGATGCTCAACCACTGAGCCACCCAGACATCCCAAAACAGAATAATTTTAATTTATTAGAAAGACTTTTTCTGGTACTGAGAGTTAGAAAATTGGGGGCACAGCCCCTTTGAGGTAACTGTGGCAGATGCTTGTGAGTTTGGGTGCTACAAAATCAGCATTATTGGTGTGGCATTTGGAGTGGTTCTTCAGCACCACTTTGTGTGAAAAATCCCTTTTAACTCTCCTCACCATCTTGTGAAGTAGGTATGCTTGTTATAGCCTTCAGTTTCCAGGTGAGAAAACTGAGGTCAGGGTGGTTTTGAAACTTGCTTGAGGTGGTTCAGCTACTAAGGAGTGCAGTGCGATTGGAGCTCAAGTTAGCCTGACTCTGGTGTCCAAAGTTCTGGCTCCTTCCTGATGCTTGCCTTTTATTCCAGCATGCTGGCATGAAAAAAAAATTCAAGATTTGTACAGTATAGTCCTCTTTCTCTGGTACTATATTGTGCATTTCTATATTTTCAATTACTAGGAAGCCCTCAGCTTAAAACCGTGCAAAGCAAGCAAGCTTGCTAGGCACACTTACTGCCAGTCAAAGATGGCCTTTATCTGAGGGTCTGAGAGATCTATTTTGCTTTTAATTACTGGAGTTTCTTTTCTGCATGATGAAGAAAGTTGTAATCTGAGATCTCCTCTGTCCTGAAGCTTCCTCAAATGGATAGAGAGAGTGAGTGATAACTGCTGAAGACAGATTTCATATCTAAATCTTCAGAAGTTCAGAGCTGACTTTGATTCTCTGTACCAGAAATATCAGAAGGAAGGCAAATTTTTGGTTAATCATATTCGTTATTGAATTCCCAGAGCCCAACGAGGTGCCTGGTGCACTGGTGAATAGGGGGCGCTTAGTAAATATTTTATGAATGAATGAGTGACCCAAAGGTTAGGTAGGTATATGCAAAGCATAGAGAAGATGCCTAAACTAAGTCTTAAATTTAAAAAAAAAAAAATCCTTCTGGGG
Source organism: Vulpes vulpes (assembly GCF_048418805.1). Classification (NCBI taxonomy): domain Eukaryota; kingdom Metazoa; phylum Chordata; class Mammalia; order Carnivora; family Canidae; genus Vulpes; species Vulpes vulpes. Next base: position 14,452,851 of record NC_132789.1, on the reverse strand, counting down.
CACCTGGGTGGCTCAAGCAGTCAAAATTCTGCCTTTGGCTCAGGTCATGATCCCAGGGTCCTGGGATTGAGCCCTGCATTGGGTTCCCTGCTCAGCGGGGAGTCTGCCTCTCCTTCTGCCCCTGCCCCTCCACTCATGCTCTCTCACTTTCTCTCTCTCGCAAAGAAATAAAATCTTAAAAAAAATTCTTCCAAATATCGAAAAAGCAAAGCTGTATGTACTTATTATAAACATCAAAATAGCATCCGTATACAGTAAAAAGTGAGTGCCCCTCTTCCCCCCATGCTCGTTTGCCATTGCAGTTCATTGTAATCTGCCCAATATTTTTCTATATAATTATATCATTGACATACAGAGATTTATTTATATATTTGTTAAGATTTTATTTTATTTTTTATTTTTTTAAAAGATTTTATTTATTTATTCATGAGAGACACAGAGAGAGAGAGAGGCAGAGACATAGGCAGAGGGAGAAGCAGGTTCCATGCAAGGAGCCTGATGTGGGACTCGATCCCGGGACTCCAAGATCACGCCCTGGGCCGAAGGCAGGCACCAAACTGCTGAGCCATCCAGGGATCCCCTATTTTATTTTTTAAATATTTTATTTATTTATTCATGAGAGACCCAGAGAAAGAGAGAGGCAGAGACACAGGCAGAGGGAGAAGCAGGCTCCTTGCAGGGTGTCCGACACGGGACTCGATCCCAGGACCCTAGGATCACACTCTGAGTCAAAGGCAGACACCCAACAGCCAAGCCACCTAGGTGTCCCTAAGATTTTATTTTTAAGTAATCTTTACACCCAATGTGGGGCTCAAACCCACAACCCCAAGATCAAGAGCCTTGTGCTTCACTGAGCCAGCCAGGTGCCCCGACACACATAGAGTTTTAAAAATATAAATGTAATTATAGTATATGTATGTTGTCTTTGCAGATTGCTTTTTCACTGAAAATGAAAATCTTGGAGATTTTCCCGTCAATATGTATCAGTCTACCTTATTTTTGTTTTTGTTTTTTAAAAAAAATTTTTTTAAATTTACTTATGATAGTCACACAGAGAGAGAGAGAGAGGCAGAGACACAGGCAGAGGGAGAAAGAAGCAGGCTCCATGCACCGGGAGCCCGATGTGGGATTCGATCCCGGGTCTCCAGGATCGCGCCCCGGGCCAAAGGCAGGCGCCAAATCGCTACGCCACCCAGGGATCCCCAGTCTACCTTATTTTTGAAAGTTTATATAGTATTCCATCCTATAGATGTGCTATAATTCATTCATACTTAGCTTTTTGGGTAATGTACCTTTTAATTATTTTATCATTTTTTAAAAAGACATAGTTTTTATTTTTTAAAAGATTTTATTTATTTATTCATGAGAGACACAGAAAGAAGCAGAGACACAGACAGAGGGAGAAGCAGGCTCCATGCAGGGAGCCCAATGCGGGATTCAATCCCTGAACCCCAGGATCACACCCTGAGCCGAAGGCAGATGCTTAACTGCTGAGCCATCCAGGTGCCCCATTATTTTATCATTTTTTAAAAAAGAGTTTGTTTGTTTGTTTGTTTGTTTATTTATTTATTTGAGAGAGAAATAGCTGAGGGGAGAGACAGAGGGAGAGAAATTCTTCAGCAGACTCCACACTGAGTGCAGAGCCCCACATGGTGCTCAATCTCATGACCCTGAGATCACTACCTGAGCTAAAACTAGGAGTCAGACACTTAACCAATTGTACCCCCCAGGTGCCCCTGCGTTCATGTACCTTTTTAAACGTTATTTTCAAGTTTTAAAACTTAATTGTGCTGCAGTAATGAGCAAGCCTTTATTCCATGTACAAGTATATATAAGTATGTCTCTAGGGTGGAGTCCTAGAAGTGAAACTATTAAAATGTTGAGACTAAAATCCCTTTGCCCTCCAGTGGCATTCTCAATGGTGTCTCCCATTCTTCTTGACACTGGATAGTATCTTTGTAAAAGAAATGTTGCCAAGCTCATCTAAACGTTTTTTCCATTTATAAGTAGGTAATACATATACATTGTATTTTCTAATTTTGCTGTAGAGAAGCAAATAAAAACAATCTCTATCGATAATCTGAATATTTAATAATAGTACCATCATTAATAATCTTAATAATCTTAGTTGTAATTATTATTAATCTTAGTAATCTTAATCACCCATAATCTTACTATCAGAGATAACTGCAGTTCACATTTTAATTTTATTTTTATTTTTATTTTATTTTTATTTTTATTTATTTATGATAGTCACAGAGAGAGAGAGAGAGGCAGAGACACAGGCAGAGGGAGAAGCAGGCCCCCTGCACCGGGAGCCCGACGTGGGATTTGATCCTGGGTCTCCAGGATCGCGCCCTGGGCCAAAGGCAGGCGCCAAACCGCTGCGCCACCCAGGGATCCCTGCAGTTCACATTTTGTAATATACCCTTCCACAGCTTTTCTATGCATATATATACACAAATAGTTGTATACATTTTTATGATTATTTGTACATTATAAATATTATACATATTTTATACCTTATTTTTAATGATACACCATCATATAGATATATTGTAATGTATTTACATCTTCCCCTCTTGGTGAAGAGTTGGATTGTTTCCGATCTTTCTTGGCTATTATCAACTTAAGCAAAGCTTTGTGAACATTCTTAACTATTTATTTAGGATAAAACTCTACAGCAGCACTGTCCTTTAGAAATACATCGACAGTGGGACATCTGGGTGGCTCAGTGGTTGAGCGTCTGCCTTTGGCTCAGGGCTTGATCCCGGGGTCCTGGGATCGAATCCCACAGTGGGCTCCCCACAGGGAGCCTGCTTCTCCCTCTGCTCATGGCTCTGCCTCTCTCTGTGTCTCTCATGAATAAATAAATAAAATCTTAAAAAAAAAAAAAAAAAAGGACGCCTCGGTGGCTCAGCAGTTAGGTGCCTGCCTTCGGTTCAGGTTGTGATCCCAGGATCTGGGATTGAGTCCCACATCAGGCTCCCTGTGAGGAGCCTGCTTCTCCCTCTGCTTGTGTCTCTGCCTCTCTCCCTCAGTCTGTGTCTCTCATGAGTAAATAAATAAATATTTAAAAAAAAAATAAAAAAATTAAACACATTGAAAGTGACAGATGTGTGCCAAATGTGTAATTTAAAATTTTCCAGTAGCCACATTAACAAAGAAATAAATGAAATTCATATTAATAATATATTTTATGTAATCCAGCATATTCAAAATATTATAATTTAAACATATAATCAGTGTAAAAATATTAAGGGGATACTTTATGTTACTTTTTCCTACTAAGTCTTTGAAATAGGGTATGAATTTTATACTTAGAGCACCTCTCAATTCAGGTGCTAAAATTTCAGTTTTGAAGTAGAGTGTAATTCTATCAAAGTAATAGTTACGTTTAACAGAAAAACATTTTACATGGCTTCTATTTTTTTTTAAAGATTTATTTATTTGAGAGAGACAGTATGAGTGGGAGGGGCAGAGGAAGAGATTCCCAAGCAGGCTTCACACTGAGTGTGAGCCCCAACTGGGGGCTTGATATCATGACCCTGAAATCATGACCTGAGCCAAAAACCAAGAGTTGGATGCTTAACTGGCTCTGCCACCCAGGCACCCCTATGGCTTCCATTTTTAAAATTTCAGTTAAGTAAGGTTAAAATTCCATTCTGTGGATAGACTGGCCATGCTTTGACTGCTTAGTTAGCCACACGTGCCTAGTGGACTACCATTTTGGACAATTCACGCAGACCTGAAATCAGTTTCATTCTCATAAACCAAAGCAGGGAAAGGAGTGTGTCTGCGAAGAGGATCTGAGCATCCCCTGGCATGTATCAGCATCTGAAAAAATAATTTAACTCAGGATTCAAAAAACTCAAAAAGGAGGTAACAGAACTCAGGAAAGTATGAGAAATAAAAGGGGAATGTCATTCATTAAGGTAAATAGGTGAAAAGTAAGAAAACTTTGTACAAATCAGACATATGTGGAAATCTCCATAAGACAGGCAGTAGTGCTAGGGTAAGAAGTCAGTGCAGCAGGGGTTGAGGCCCATGAGGAGAGCATCCAAGTAGGGCAGTGGCCCTGTGCAATTGTGAAATTTAATAAATCAGTAGACTGAAAAAAAAAAAAGTATTGAAGATTGTTTTTCTCACTGAGATGAGTGATACAGATGTGGGAAGTAAAAAAGTTAGAATAAACCCTATGGTATTGGATTGTGACTGGAAGTATTGGTTATCAATACATATAAAAAAATCTAGGCATAATACATATATTGCCCAGGCTGTCCGCGGAGGGGACTGGAAACAATGACACCCCAAATTCAGTAAGCACATCAAGCACTTGAATCTTGGCTTCTAAATACCATTTCCCGTTCAGAGGAACCAGTGCTTCCTGGGTGAGAGGACTGATTCTAGAGCCGTGGCAGGGAAAGAACAAGATGAGCCTGGACAATTTTGTTATGTGGCAAAGAGAGGAATTGCTCAGAGAGTGACTGTGTATGCATCAAAGTATATTTCTTTCAAGTAGTTTTTTTTGTACCTGAGTCAAAAAAAAATGGTTAAAGCAAGTCATAAAATAAAACAAAGGACAGACAGGAGAGGTCTGTAGGTATCTTAGTTGAAAGATCTGCTCTGGGGCTTCTGGGTGGTTCAGTTCGTGAAGCATCTGCCTTCTGCTCAGGTCATGACCCCTGGGTCCTGGGATGGAACCCTGCATTGGGCTCCCTGCTCAGCGGGAAGTCTGCTTCTTCCTTTCCCTCTGCCCCTCCATCCTGCTTGCGTTCTCTCTTGCGTACACACACACTCTCTCTCAAACAAATAAATAAAATATTTAAAAATTAAAAAAAAAGCTCTGCTCTATTAATAGTTCAGGCCCTATTCATTCAGAATAGGGAATTAGAGAAAAAAACATTCTTTTGGACATTTTCTATTTTAAAACTCTAGACTGAGATTCCGGATGACAAGTGTGGGAACATCAGCTTCATGTGATTTTTGTGCCACTATTGCAATGGAACTTAGGCCACTATTGCAATGGAACTTAGGCTTTCTTTATCAAGAAGAATGACAACTTTCATTTTATTAGTAAGGTGAATAGAATGTTAACTGAAAAATGAGTTTTCTGATTCCTTCCAATCAGCCTCAGGTGGGCTCCCATATGGCAGCAGGGCTGGCCTGGGCAGCTTCTGGCTCGTATGGTGTCCCCTTGTTCCCCAACAACTCTAGAGGGAAGTAAGGGCTGTCTTCTGAGCACTTGGGAAGGGTTGCTGGGGAGGGTCCTTGGGGGCTGGGTCTGGCTCACTTCTTGTCCTTGATCCTTGTCCTTTTTTTTTTTTTTAACTTTTATTTATTTATGATAGTCACACAGAGAGAGAGAGAGAGAGGGAGAGAGAGGCAGAGACACAGGCAGAGGGAGAAGCAGGCTCCATGCACCGGGAGCCCGACGTGGGATTCGATCCCGGGTCTCCAGGATTGCACCCTGGGCCAAAGGCAGGCACCAAACCGCTGCGCCACCCAGGGATCCCTGATCCTTGTCCTTGATCAGGCCTGGGTCATGTGCCCATCCTGCAGCCCAAGTGGAGTGGGTGGGTGAGACCAGCCTTATCAAAAACCATATGGACTGGGATCCCAAGAAGGAAGTTTCCCCCAAAGAAAATTGAAATGTTCTTTTCAGCAAAAGGGGAAATGCAGATCAGCTGGACAGAAGCAACAGATGCCCGCTACCATCATCTCACTGTTAATGTTAGTTTTCACGTAACTAGTTTTCCTTTCTTGTGTCATGGAATCTCTCCATAGCATGAGTTCAAGTCCATCTCATTCTAAAAGTATTTGTGAATTTGTGAATATTTGCACGTGAATTAAGATTCACAGAGTACAAAAGGATTTATTTATTTTTAAAGATTTTATTTATTTATTCATGAGAGACACAGAGAGAGAGGCAGAGACACAGGCAGGGGGAGAAGCAGGCTCCCTGCAGGGAGCCCCATGTGGGACTTGACCCCAGGACCCCGGGATCACGCCCTGAGCTGAAGGCAGACTACTGAGCAGACCACTGAGCCACCCAGGTGCCCCAGTACAAAAGGATTTAAGTGAAATGTTTCTCTGCCGTACTTTTCATATCTGTGACTTATTTATTTTCTAACTGGAAGTTTGTACCTCTTACTCTCCTGAAAGGTACAGCATTGGGAATATAGTAATAATATAGTATATTATAGTAGTATACTATAGTAATATAGTAATATTACTACTGTAATAACTTTATCTGGTGACAAATGTCACTACACTTATCTGCTTACCGTAGAGAGCACCGCATAATGTATATAATTGTTGAGTCACTATGTTGTACACTTGACACTAATATAATATTGCGTGTTGCTTATACTTCAATTAACAATTAGAAAAAATAAAAACAAAAAAATGTTTCTTCCACCCCTCTTCCCCACCCCCCCCCCTCTTCCCTTCCATAGCATTTTGGAAATCCTCCCAGAGTGTCTGCATTTACAAAGCTATATAAATGTAAACAGTGCCCACATGCATGGAGAATATTTATTTTTATGTATCAACGTATCTTGGAGACTGTTCTGAATGACTACATAGCACACTTCCTCATTTTATTTTATAGCTGCGTAGAATTCCCTTGTGTCATGTACCCGCATTTGTGAGTCTTCTGCTCATGGACCCTCAGGGTGTTTTCAATCTTTTGCCATTGCAAGTAGAACTGTAAGAGCTATTCTTTTATAGTCACCTTGCACAGGATGGCGCCTCTAGGAGATTTCCTAGAAGTGGAATCATTGCATTGGGTCCGAGGACTCATGCAGTGGAAATGTACATGATTGCAGCCCCGAAGCCCCCTAATAAAGTGGTAACAACGTGTGCCCCTCCTTCCTACAGTGACACTGGTGTTTGAAATAGGGGTTGGATGGGGTTCAGGCAGGGAGGGGGGGTGGGGGGCGGGGAGATTCTTGCCTGTTCTCCCATGGCAATGCCTGTCCTCATCTGTGTCTCCACAGAGCAAGCTGGTAAAGTACTTCAGCCGACAGCTGTCCTGCAAAAAGAAGGTGGCCCTGCAGGAGCGCAACGCCGAGCTGGATGGCTTCCCCCAGCTTCGACACTGGTTCCGGATCGTCGATGTGCGCAAGGAAGTCCTGGAGGTGACCAGAGACAGCCCCCCACCCCCCTGCCCCTTCCTGGCCAGAAGCCAGCCCCTCCGACAGCAGGTTTTTGCCTGTGCCTGACGCAAATATGTGTTGGATGAAGGCACAGAGGATCTCTGATGCTGTCCAAGTGGGTTGTTAAGAATATGGCTCTACCTTCAGTTGGATCCTCTTTCAGCTCTGCCTATTTATTAGCTCGATCACCTTGGCCAAGTCACATTACCTTTTAGACCAGTGCTGCCCAGCAGAACTTCTGTTATGATGGAAATAATTTATATCCATGCTGTCCGACGCTACTGCATCGGACAGCATGCCATACATAGGTGTCGGGTGCTTGAATTGTGATGAATGCATGTGTCTGATAAGCTGGATTTTTAATTGTATTTAATGTTAATTAACGTGCCCAGTGGCCACCATATTGGATCCCACCATTAAATGGGGGTAAAGATTATCTCCTCTTCTGAAGTAGCTAGAATAAAATGAGAAGATCCATCTAAAATGTTCCGCTCACAGTCTGGCACCTTACCATTGAAAACTTTGGAAGTAACGAGAGTGGACCACATCCTTAAAATCTCAAGGATAGTGAGATTTTTTTCCTACCCTCTTGGATTCTAGGTCCCCACTGATTCCAGTGACCAGTCTGGCCCTTCCAAATAAAACTAGTTACTGAATGTTTGGGGCCAGGAGTTGTCCTAAGGGCTCTACACCCAGGATCTCAACTGTTGAGGCTCGCAATGACCTTTTGAGGTGGGGACAATTATCCCCATTGTGCAGAGCAGGAATATAAGGCTCAGAGATGAAGCAACTTCTCCTGTTAGAGTACATGGGGCTGGCAGGAAAATGCAGCTCAGTAGGACTCTGGAGCCTATGGGAAGCACTGTGCTTTCTCCTCCTTTTGATGTTGCTGGGGACTCCCTGAGCTGGGCAGACAAGGGAGTGCCCCCCTTGCCTGCAGGACCAAGTGCCATTTCTCATGGTGCACCCTTCTTCTTGCTTGAAGAGGTCTTCCACCTTTTGTCTTTTTCAGACGTTGACCTCTATGTGAGAGCTAGCATGAACCCACCTGATCCTGAGCTAGAAGAAGGGCCCACACATTCCTCAATCACACCCTACCCCAACCTCGTGCATGCACACTGGCTGACGTATAATTCTATGTTCCTTTCATTCCCAGAATGGTAATTTCATGTGAATTTCCTTAAAATGAAAGGTCACGAGAAACTACAGACAGCACATTTTATTTGCATGGGCAAATCCACTTTTTAGAGGCTTTTGGGACCATTTATTTATCAAGCTGGATGAATACAGAGACAAAATCCTTTCAGCCAGGGATTGAAAACTGGTGGTTCCCAAGCTGTTCTTCCTTGTATCTGATGCACAAACATTTTTTGTTTGTCTGGTATAGTGTTTGCAACAAATTTTTTGAGCCAATATTTAAAAGCTTAAAGAGTTTGCATTAAAAAACCCCAGATCTCTGGCTTCTCTTGAAAAAGCCCAATTGGGGAACTCACTGAACTGAATTCCTGTCTGGTGGCAGTGAATGACCTGATTTCTGCTGCCCCTTTGGATCCTGTAGGCTCCTGCTAGTGAGCAGTTTTGCTCATTTACATTTACCTGGCCTGCAGGTGTCCCAACTCTGGCTCTTACCTTAGTCTGTTAGAATCCTGAGTCCACTAACCCGGAGATGGGGATGAGCTGGGGTTCCAGCTCTCTGTCTGTAGCTCCCATGTGCGTCCACCAGAGGTCCCCTTTCTGAGGAGGAAATGGCTCCCAAGTAACAGCCTGGGTTCAGACTTACTTGCTGTGCAACCCTGGGCAAGTGGTCTAATCTCTCTGAATTTTAGTGTCCTAAATACAGACCAATGATGATGATGAAGAAAGTACTCCTTTATGTGGTCTTTGTGATAGTAAAAACAAACAAACAAACAAACAAACCCAGGGAAAGCCCTTAAAACAGTGCACCATCCATTTCATTTTTGTTTATTATTATCATTTTATTGGAAGGAAGTGCATCTGGTCTGTTAGTCCGCATTTCTTAAGGCTTTGTCCATTTTTAATGTCATTATTACTTTTGTGGTTTTTTTCTCTGACCCCAAATTTCAGTGAAAATTGAGTATTTGGGGGAGTAAATGATAGGATTAAAATGCACAAGTGAATCCTGCAGCAAAGAAGAGAATTATTTTATGCTGTCAGTGAGTCTCTCTAAATGTGATTTGTTTTGTACCTTCAGATCCTGGACCATCAGTTTTCTTAAAGTGGCCTTTACAAGCCATGTGTCTCTATTTGAGAAAAGCCCTAAATGATTCAAATATTGCTTTTTCCTGATCCTTGCCCTAGTGAATTGGAAAGGCACTGATTTGTCTTTGTGGCCTTTGCCCTGCATCTGTCTTGAGGTGGGGAAAGAAATTTTCCTCTTTTTGGCTGCCAGTTTAATGCCTGTATGTGTGGTAGAGATGCTGGTGTGGTGGTGGTGGCCTGATTTTGTTGTAATACACAGATATTGCCACAAGAGGGCAGTAATGTTCCACATTGTCCTAGAAACTCCATCTTTAGGTATCTCAAATTCTTACTTAAATAATATATGTAAAAACAATGGATACCATTAACTGCTATAAAATGAAGCCTCTTCATTTCATATACATGTATAGCTGTAGATGTATACAGATGCATAAATGCAAAAAGATGCGTAAATATTGAAGTTTGACAAATTTCAAGGTGTATCCATATCATGGTGTTCAGGGACACATCGTTTTGGGAAAGGGAGGGTGGTTGCTTTTGGTGGTGAAGAGACATTTATATCTGGGAATCCTACCCTCTCCAGAGGTATCCCTGTCCCCACCCTATGCTATACCCCAGCCTTAGCACTTTGTCTTAGAATGCAAAATTGTGCCCTGTGGGCTCAGACACAAATCCAGTTCCATTTCCAGCACTGAACTACAGACAGGGTTCTGTTCTATGCTCAGGCTACTGCCTCTTAGGATTCCTAAGGCCCCAATCTAGACCCTTGAATGTGTAGCTTGGGAGGACAGCCATCAAGAGACTTGGGCCCTGCTCTTGGGCCCTGTATTGGGGCCAAGCCAAGCCAAGCAGGAGGCCCAGAGAGCCATCCAAAGATAATGAAAGTGGAATCTGCCCATGAGAAGTTCAGAGTGTACAGAGGAGGGCAGATAATTAACCACCACCATCTATGGAGCACTGACTGTGTGCTCACAATAGGTGCTACCTTACAAAGTAGGTGCCATTAAGACTCCCATTGTACAGGTGAATAAAATGAGGCTCAGAGAACGTGACTTGCCCAAGGTAATGAGCGGCAAAGCAGAGATTCAAATCCAGGTCTGTCTGACCCTAGAGTCAGAGACCTCAGCTGCAGTTCACACAGGGTCGGGTGTTGCACGTAGGCTGCTAGAGGGCAGTGTGGAGGCTCAGCCCACTACCCTTCCCTCTGGGCACCTGAGGTGTGTTTACCGTCTTTCTTCCTTCCCTCTTCTAGGAAATTACCCCCGGCCAGCTGAGTCTGGAGGACCTCTTGGAGATGACAGATGAGCAGGTGTGTGAGACCGTGGAGAAATACGGAGCCAACCGGGAGGAGTGTGCCCGTCTCAATGCCTCCCTGTCCTGTCTCCGGAACGTCCATATGTCAGGTGAGCAGGCCTTGGGGATGGAGACTCGTCCCCAAAACATCAGCCTCAGTTCCTCTAGATTTCTGTGCCTGAGCTGCAGGCCAGGATGAGACAGAGTCAGCTTTAAATACCACTCATGAGCAGAGAAAAGAGAGGCCTGGATTCGGAAGCCAGAGGTGGTGAGGGCAGCTCTTGGAAGCGCTTCCTTAAGGGAGAGCTCAGGTGTAGGGCATTTGGTTCTGGGTAACACCAGCCAAAGGGTTATTAGTTCATCCACGTAGTTGTTTCAGTTTCCACCACAAGGTGTCGCTGCAGAACCTCAGTCTGGACCCATCAGGCCGCTGGTTTTCTGCACAAGCCTTTACAGGCTTCAGCATGGGACATTCAACAAGTATTTACTGACTACTGTGTGCCAGCAGGCTGGGATACAGCAGGGAATGCAAGAGAACATATTTGGAACAGGTCATTGGCCCAGATTCCCCATGCATGCCCTTTGGTAGTCTTTCTTTCTAGCGTATCCTTATCAAAGTTATCATCAAAAGGGACCCTGAATCGGGGGCTGTCCTGTCATTGAAGAATATATGGCAACAACCCTGGCCTCAGTTACAAGATGCCAGTAGCACCCTCTCAGTCCCGGTCATGACAAACAAAAATGTCTCCAGATAGTCTACGTGGCCATGTAACCTTCCAGAAAGTTTGTATCAATTTATGTCTCTCCCCAGATCCTGCCCCCTACAATACATGAGGGTGAGCATTGATGTTAGGTTCTTAATTGCTTTTCTGAGTTCACAACTTCCATCAGAATTCTGCTACTGAGTTCAGTGAAGTCCTTATAAATGGAGCTGGCCTCCAGCTCTGCCTGAGATAGGTGTTTCACCCATCTGTGGTGACATCCTGGGCTGGACAAGACCATGAGAGGGCCTCTAATCTTGTGTTTTCCAGTTTTGATCAAGATGCCTAGAAATGAATCGGATTTACACTGCAACTCTGTACAGATACACACACACACACATACCCGTACACATACATACCTGAAACGAGTCTCGTGAAATAAAGAATGGCCATCAGGGGATCCCTGGGTGGCGCAGCGGTTTGGCACCTGCCTTTGGCCCAGGGCGCGATCCTGGAGACCCGGGATCGAATCCCACATCGGGCTCCCGGTGCATGGAGCCTGCTTCTCTCTCTGCCTCTCTCTCTCTCTCTCTCTCTGTGACTATCATAAATAAAAAAAAAAAAAAAAAGAGAGAGAGAGAGAGAAAAAAAATAAAGAATGGCCATCAAACACATTCTTACTATGCATGGTATTTTGCATCCTTTCCTATTTTATTCTGTATTACTTACCAAATGCTGTTCATGACCCACCACTTTCATGTCACACCTCACTTACGGATTGTGAGCCATGGTTTGAAAGACAGCGATCTTTTTGGTCCTGGTGGGGAGAAAAAATTTTCTCTCTACTCTTCTGGGTCCTTGGCTGAAATGGCCCCTGTAATAAAAGACAGATTAACAGAAGAAAAAGAAGTTGTAAAGTTTAATAACATGGTTACTTCCTGTATGTGTGGAAGAGCCTTGGGGAAACTGAGGAACTCCTTAGAGTGACCCAAGACACCACCTTCAATTGCATCTCTAGTTAAAGACAAAGGAGAGGAGGCAGTTGGGGGGTGGGGACAGTTGTGGGAGGTGACCAGGAAAAGCACAAATAACAAAGGGAAGGTGGGTGTGCAAAAGTCTCTGCCTTCTCCATTGAGAGGAAGAAGTTTCTAGAGTCACCCTTCTGATACTGAGTTGGAGACACCTTTATAAATGGAGGTTTCCTGTATAAATGTCAATGTCTTTTGCAAAAGTGCAACTTCTCATGTTTCAGAGCTTCACCCGTGTCTACTGTTTCTTCAAAATAATCAGCCTCAAATAGCTTTTATGCTAAAGGGACATATCTTGGGGTAGCAAATTCTGCTCCCTGTCACATCCTTTTGCCTCTACAAAGTCTTCCCAGCCAGCTCAGATGCCGTCTACAATGTCCTGCTTCTGATACCAACCTTATGGCCGCTGGGACCTTGACAGCAGTGGCCAAGTGCTGCACGTTTGCCCAAATCCTATGGCACTTAGTGTTGAGGTCAGCATGGGGAGCAGCGCAACTCAGTGCCATGTGGGGTGCATTCCACTGAACACAACCCAAGTAGGTGTTGGAAGTGAAGACCTTCTTATTACTTGTTATAAGGAAGGAGGCAGGGAGATAACTCTCCAAGCAAGGCCTCTCCCAACAACAAAATCGGGGAAGGGTTTAAGCTGCAGGCTCATACGTATTCAGGGAGGAGCACGACAAAGGATGGTTCAGGCTAGAATTGGGGCAAAAGTCATCCTCAGGTGGCAGAGTCCAGGTCCTAGTTGACTGAAGTCACAGGCCAGCCAGGTTCAGCATCATCAGCGCTCTGGCTCCAGGTAGTCCAGTATTTGTGTGCTCAACAGGGTTTAAATCCTGCAGAAATGACACAAGAGTGGGCATTAGGTCAGTCTTTACTTTTGAAAAAGCACTGGGAGCTTTACCACTGATTTATTGTCTCTGCTGTGGTCAGACTGTCCTGGCTTGGGAGTGGCTGTTTGTTTTTCACTTTCTTTTGTTCCCTTAAAATCATTAACTACCAAGATCTATTTGTTTTCCTGCAATTTTTATGCACCCCAAGAAGTTCTGCGAGAAATGTGCTTGTGCAAATAGTGCTGGTCTGGCATCGATCACAAAACGGCTGGGGTCCTAACATGACTTCTGTGATGTTAAGAAAGCTGTATCTCATCTTTACTTTTCTGGGGACCCTTAGCTCTGTCTTGTCTACACACCCAGCTCCGAATTTCCGTGGTGTCATACTTCATGTCTGATCTTCCTGTATGCCGCGTGGTTGTTTGTCACATTTTAATTTAAATTCTGACCTTTTTTTGGGGGGGAGGGGGGTGTGATTTAAAAAAAAAAAAAAAGGATGCCTATCTCCCTACCAAACTGTAAGCTGCAGAAGGGCAGGGATCATACCTCTTTTGGCTCACCATTTTATTCCCAGCCAGAGATCAGTATGTGATACAATATTTGACTCTATGAACTTAGTAAATATTTTTGAATTAATGCACCTTTCTCCACATGTAGCCCATGCAAATCACCAATGGCTTAAAGTATATGGCCTTTCCATGGGTTGTAAAGAAAGCTCAGGGTTTGGCTTCTATTTGGAGCCCCACCGTTCACATTTCCCCCTCAAGCCTTGACTATTGGCTAAATCTACTAGTTACTTAGAGTTTTCTAGACCAGGCATGGATTTCACATGGATTTCTTGCTCCCAGTGCCACTGCCTAGAATTCTCTTTCTCTTTGTTTTTCCAGGGAACCCCTGCTTATCCTCACATCCAACTCCTGCCTCAAAGCCTCTGCACTTTGTTGAGCGAATGAATGAATGCTTCTGTCACCAACTGACCATGTCTTGCAGTGGTTGTTAGTTTCCTGGCTCCCTCATCTAAATGTGACCTCCCGCTGGGCAGGTGCAGGACAAACCTAGCTCCTGGCTGGGGTTGTTAAGGGAAGACCCAGGATGCTGTTGGATGTGCTTGCCACTGATCTCCACCAGGGGGAAGCAGTGAGCCATCCTGGACCCATCCTTTTAAATCTTCCCTCAAAAATGATCATTGGTTCCTAGAAGCTTCTAACTATCTTGGGAGCTGGATGATTCCATCATTTCCTGCCCTTCGCTTTAACTAAAAATGTTATCCCAAACTAAGGAACAAACTAGTGTCTTTCCCACGAGACTCTTGTTCTTAAGCATCATGCCATATTTATGCACCCTGGTAACCCCAGCTCTCGGCTGGAGGGCTGGAGTCTTCTACGGCAGTGAAGTCAGATATTTTAAATTCTGGCTTGTAAATGGTGACTCGATGCATGTTTGTTAAATGACTGAAGGAATGCAAGTTGTATTGAGAAACTCATGGAAGCAGATAGAGACAAGTAAGCTTTATGCCTGGCTGAGGATACTCTCTGCCTCTCTGTCTCTCTCTTAGGGGATCAGGCAACTTTATTTCAGACGTGTGACTCTAATCTTAGATTTCTCCTTGGGTTGGGTAAATTTTTGTTTTCCAGTGTCCAAGGAGCCCCTGAGTTAGGGAAAAAAAAAATTAACCATTTTTGACTTTTCAGAGCTTGTTAGATCAGCCTCAGCCTGAACTGAAGAAGCCTCAATTGTCCTTTCAACAGGCTCGGGGGACCCCAAACCCATGATATCTTAACCTTTTCTTATCATATCAGATGTGGCCTGAAACCAAAAAAACATTCAGTCATTCAACAAAGTTTGTGGAATGCCTGCACCGTGTCAGGGACTGTTCTGATCTCTGAAAATGCAGGCTTGGATGTCAGTCCTCGGGGGTTTACGTTCTAGCAGGGGGAGACAGATGACACGTTATGATCATAATAAGCAAATGCATTGCAAAGTGTGTTAGAATAAGTGCAGTGGGGGACAGAAGAAGAAAAGTGGAGCAGTCTCAGGGGGGTTGGCAGAGCCTTCTGGGAATGGTGGCCAGGTTGTCCTATTAAATAGTGTGGTCAGGGCAGGCCTTCCTCCTATTCAGTTTTCCTCTCTGCTCTCCTTTCCCAGGCTTTCACTGTCTGCTAACAGTGTGGAATCTGGACAAACCCAGCCTCTGCCAAATTCTGAGTCTGCAACCTATCAACTATGTGATTTTCAGTATGGCCTCTCCAGATTCTGAGCTTAGTTTCTTAAGTAGTGGGATGAAGATGATGATCATTTCCACCCAGTGGTTGTTGGAAGGATTACATAAGATGGCACAGGCAAAGCATGGGGCCTGGCTCAGATTAGGTACATGATGAGTCCTCTTGTTACCATTACTGTCATTGTCCTCATTAGCACCATCCCTGCCCCTGTCCCACATCCATTACCACCATCTCTGCTGAAGTTCTACTACCATCACCACCCATCACCACCATTGTGTCATCACCATCATCATCACCAGCCACACCATCACCACTACCATCAGTGCCACCAACATCACCACCACCACTATCCACACCATCACCACACAACCAACCACACCGTCATCACCACCATCATCATCACCATCACCACCGTCATCACCACCAGCCCATCACCACCACCATTAGTGCCACCAACATCACTACCACCACTATCCACACCATCATCATCACCACCATCACTACTATCAGCATCACCATCACCACCATCATCATCACCACCAACATCACCACCATCGCTATCTACACCATCACCATACCACCAACCACACTATCACCACCACCATTATCATCACCATCACCAACATTGTCATCACCACCATCACCACCACTATTACCATCACCAGGGTCCACTAGCCTTTCTCTGCCTCCAACTCTCTTCCCTCTACCTTTCTGCCATACTCCTCCCTTTTTTTTTTCTCTAAAGGGCCCCTGGCCTTCAGTTTTCTAATTATGCTTCTAATTCTGTGTTTCTCTGATTTCCCTTCCCCCTGAGCCACTGTCTCCCTCAACATTGCTGCTTCTTTAGAACCTATTTCCCCCACTCTGTTTGACTTGATTGTTCTCTAGAGGTGGCCCACGTTTCCTCTGGCCAAAAGCATCAAACAGAAAAGCCCGAACAATTTTTTCATGGCACATGGCCCCATTTTCTCCATCATGGTCAGTACAGAGCCAAGGTCCTAGGGTTAAATTGATTTATTGCTGGAAGAGTGTATTCCTGCCATTTGCTCCCTCTCCCCTTCAGCCCCAGACTGGGCCTCAGGCCTGAAGACCACAGCCTCTCTCCTTGAACTCTCCTCTCTGGGTCACAGCTGCTTATCAGAGAAGAACTTGGAGGGGACAAGGCTCAGAGATCAGAATTCAGATGCTGTGCTTTTCTTTCTCTTCTGCTTCATCTTTGTCTGTACTCTTGGTCTTTTGACTGTTTTCAGACTAATAATGGGCAACCATTTGCATCTTTGCTTTCCCAAGGAAAGACCCAGGTCCCACATCATGGAAGACCTTGATTTTCTTCTTCCTTCCTTTCCTTCTTCCGTACTGATTTATCAAGCACTCAGTATGTATCAGGCACTGCGCTAGATTCCAGGCTTGGGGACTCTTTTAGGGCTTCAGGGTGGAGAGCTGAGAACCAAAGCGTGAGGAGGAATTCTCCTAATGACTTGGGTGGGGGGTGGGGTGGAGGGTGGGGGGGTGGGTAGCATGCAGAAGTGCCTTGTGGCTGGAGACAGCATGTTACATTCCAAGCACAGACAGACCTGTGTGACTGGAAGTCTGGGCCGGCTTTCGCAGTGGACCCTGGCACAGAGCTTGCATAATGGGGTTTTGAGCAGAAGATGTACAGATCATTGTCCACTTTTCAGACAAACACTCTGGTTTCAGAGGAGGGGAGTGGCTTAGAGTGCGTTGCTGGTAAGTGCAGCAGGAGGAGGCTCGAGGACTTCCAGGGTGTCGGAGGGCTGTGGAATGCAAAGGTCAAGAAAGAATTCTTGAGATTTTGTAGGGTGCAACTTAGTAAGTTTATTTAAGTAGCTTGGGGACAGGGGCAGAAAAAATGGGCAGAAAAAGCTGAACTTTTGTTGTATGAAGCTGGTGGTTGTATGCTTTGTGCTCAAGGGGGAAGGGACATGTAGGGAGTAGATAAGTGTCTTCGGATTTCTACTCCTAAAACTACTTTCCCAAGATTTTTCTAGTGCTTATCATTGAGCTTGACATTAATTATTGGTGAGAAATACAGGCAGTCAAGAGGTCCTTGAAGAATGTAGCAATCAGCACATATGGATCCTTATCGGAACTCTGCAGGCTGTAGGCCAGCCTTCTGGGCTAAAGACCAACATTTTTTCTGCTTCCATCCCTTATCACAGGGAGAGAGAGAGGAGGCTGGGGTACAGTTGGCCAGGAGATACCCCCATGCCCCAGCAGCCTCTCTGGAGCTTGTGCTGTGGGGGCCCCCTCCAGCTCCTCCTCCTGCATGTCCAGGGGGAGGACTGGGAGCCAGGAGAAAAACAGGACACAAAATGCCCTGAAATAGGACAGCCTCAGACGTTCTCTTGCTCCTTCCCGGTTTGGGCGTTGAATGAAGCCCACTAGAACCTTGCCTTCACTACAGCCTTCCTTAGACTGGAACAAAGAGTGAGAGCAGGATTGATTGCCCTATTGTTCCAGTTGCTTCTAACTTTGGGCTGACTGGGGAGGCTGAGGGAGAGTGGCCCCTCCCAAAGCCCACAGTGTCTGGTGTGTTCCAGAGCCCATGTCCTCTCTCCATCGTCAAACCCTCTCCAGCCCTGGGCTGTAGATCCTCAGGAACACCTTGCACACAAGTAGTGCCACTTTGGGTCTCTCAGTGGTGAGTGATAGAAACTTAATGCAGCCTTACGCACAAGTGGCTCATGCATTCATTCAATAAATACCAATCCAACTTCCTGGCTCAGTCACTGTTGGGGGCTAAGGGACATAGTGGTGGGTAAAGCCCACCAGCTTCCTGCGCTCAGGGACCTTATATTCTAGGCCCACACTGTCCAATCAAGCAGCCACTAGATTGTTGGGTGTGAGTTTAGTTCGGGCTGTGTGCTGGGGCACCCAAATATTGCCTTTCCATGTAACTTGGGTTTCTTATAGAATTAGTTCATAAGGGGAGACTGGAGATTCAGAGCAAGGTCTCTAACCTGTCCTGATGTGGGTAAGCCAGTCTGGGTTTTTGGAGACCTCTGGAAGCCAGCATGTCCATCTGTTGCAGGGAGACCAGGAAGAGGGACCAGTGTAGACACCTATGGAAGGTTATGGTTCTTTGGAGCTGTTCCCTCTGGGAGTTTGCAGGAAAGTGTCTGGTGTCAGATTTGAGGTCACTGTTGGTCACCAGGACCCACTGTCAGGATGAAGAGGTGGCCATGGAGCAGGACCCGACGAAGGATAAACTAGATCGGCACCTCTACATCTGTCTCTTATTGTCCTGGGCCACAACACTCCAGGTGGACCCCACTGTGTCTCCTGCTTCCTACACTTCTCACATTTTATATGACTTTGGCCAGCTCTAATCTGGGACCCAACAGAGAAGGAATTCTGGAAACGTGGATGGCAGCATAGCCAAGTTGACAATACACCGGGGAAGTGCAGGGAGCAGGAAGAGAGGCGAGCAGCAGCATGGAAGGTACAGGGAGGGGAAGAGAGTCAGGTACCAGCTCCTCAGGAGCCTCAGAGCCACAGCAAGAATTGGGTTTCTTTGAAGCAGAATAGGAGGCTGTTGGAGGGTGTGGTTTTTTTTTTTTTTAAGATTTTATTTATTTATTAATGAGAGAGACAGAAAGTGAGAGGCAGAGACACAGGCAGAGGGAGAAGCAGGCTCCATGCAGGGAGCCTGACGTGGAGCTGACGTGGGACTCGATCCCGGGTCTTCAGGATCACGCCCTGAGCTGAAGGCGGCACTAAACCACTGAGCCACCCGGGCTGCCCTATTGGAGGGGTTTTAAGAAGGGAATTGTCTTGGTTTGATTTCATTCAAGTCATCAGGCAAGGGTGAATGGAGCTGGTTTTAGGCAAGTTCCAATCCATTGGCCAATCTCTCTTCCTCCTTCTTCATCCCTTAGTTCTACTTCCCTTGGGCTTGGCCTCAGCTCCCCCTGCTTATTTATCTCTATCTTTCTTTCCTCATCTGTAAAGTGGGGATGCTGGTAGTATTTTCCTTGTGGCACCGTTGCCACAAAATAAATGAATTAATACAAATAAACAGTCTGATGTCTGGCCAATTATATGCCTAATACATGGTCGGCTCTGGTTATCTTCATTATTTTAAGTTGATCCCTCTACCCTCTGCCCTGCCCTGTCCCTGGCCTTTGTCTTATAGCCAGGGAAGGAGAACCCCTGCTGAGAAACCTCGTCCAGGGCTTCATCTGCCCTTCCCAATATAGCTGCTACTTTTACTTTCTTGCTTGCCACCTTTGGCCTGTCTCTTTAGACCCCCGCCACTTCATGCGGTCAGCCCTGGCTTTTGTAGGAGCCTCCCAGTGAGAACAAAGAGAATCTGGTTTCTGGCTTTCATGTCTGATCCAAGCCAAGGTTCCCCCCTCCCTGTATTCCTTGCATTCTGGATGTAACAGAGTGAGAAGAATTAGGCTCCAAACTGAGACTGAGCTTGGACCGTGGAATCTGCAGGGGCCGAATTGTTTGAGGCTCGTGGGTTCTATGTTTACTAACCAGCCGAGCTGAATCAGACTGAAACTGACCGTTCCATCTTAGAGTCAGACCCAAGCCCCTTCCTCCAGGCTCCCAGGTGGTCCATCTCCAGATGGCTTCATTAGCTTATCACACCAGCTACCCTGACCTCATTGCTTTTCTTTGAACAGCCCACCTCAGGGCCTTTGCACAGGTCATCCTTTCTGCCTGGAGTGTTGTGGCCCCAATCTTCCCATGGCTGGTTCCTTGTCATTTTGGTGTCAGCTCAGATGCCACCTCCCCAGCGAGTCCCACGTCTGTCCCAGACATTCACAATCCCCTTACTCTATCATGTTTTCTTCACTGTTCCTATGACATCTGAAATGATTCTGTTTATGTGTCTGTTTGTTTCTCTACTCCTCACTAGCACAGTGGTTCCCAGACCTGTGTGTGCATCAGCATCCCCAGTAGGGCTCCCGGATTTTCTGTTGTGGCTGTTCTAGAGAAGCACCTAGGCACCTGCATTTATAAGCAGTTCCCAGGTTCTGCTGTGGCTGGGGGTTTGGGGACACCACTTGGAGAATGGCTGTGCCAGAACTGTTCCAGAGCCTGGCTTTGAAGGGTTGAGTAAAAGGTAGTCACTGAGTGGTTAAGTGAATGATGGTGGCCCATGATACTAGTAAAAGCAGAAATCAGTGGAGTTCTTACTGAGAGAAGCAATGTGCTAGATCATCGACAGGCAGCACTAGCTCATTGAATCCTTTCGACAACCTCATGAGGTTTATACACTTAGTTTTTTTATTTACTGGTAAGAAAACGGAGGCCCAGAGAGGTAGACACTTTCACTAGGGTCACACAGCAGTGTGTAGAGCCAGGGTTGGAACTTAGGTTGGTCTGACTCCTGTCAAGCCAAGCGTCCTCCCATAAGACAGACGGTGGGGATGGCTTTCTCCTTAGCCCTGGAGTGTGTGTGTGGGGGGAGGGTCCATGTATTTCCATTTGCCCAGCTGGAGTGTGCACCCCTCTGGGGAGCTTATAGGGGTGTGGCAGCTTAAACCAGAAATGAGAGAAAAAGACATTATTTAGAGCATATATGTAAATACTGAATAACAACAACATTGCATATGCACAGAACACATTCAGTTTTGAGAAGCCCCTGCCTGCAGATGGTCTTATTTCATCCTCACAGATGTATGAGTGGTGGGCAGACCAGGATGAGCACCCATTTCACAGATGAGAAAACAGAGGCCAGCAGAAGGCTGCTCTGACTTGCCATGGAGCTGGAATTGGAACGGCAGCACCTGTTCCTGCTGCTCAGCACAGAGCCCTTTCTACAGTGGGGTGTTTGGGGCTGTTGGCGGGGGCCGCCTTGCCCCTCCAGGTTGAATCCCAGAGCTGCGGAGCTGGGACCCTGCCCTGAGGTGGGTGTGGCTGGGAAGGTCAGCAGTCCCTGGAGCCTCCTCGGAGCCCTGGGAGGCTTCTCCCCCTTCCTCCAGCAAGGCTTAGTCTCCCTCAGTGAGTATTTCTGCCCTGTTCTTAGCAATGGTTCTGGAAGAGAGTGGGTCTCTGATCCTTGGGTACGTGATTCTATTTGAAAAGTTCAGTAAATGTGCCAGAGGAAGCAGGGAGGGTGGGGGGAGTGGAGAGAAGTCTTTTCAGGTGGTGGTATTATTTGGAACCAAATTTGCCCCCCCCTCCATGTCCCAACACTCTGATGTAGCATTGCCGGACACAAGGAGATCGCTCCAGCTCCTTATGGTTATGCTTTGCACTCAGGTGGCCTTTTGTGTTAATTATTTTCCTGAATATCGACTGATAGTCTTGTATGATAAGTGCCCAAACTAGTGTTCAGGGAAGCAGGAAGAAAAGGCACTGTTTTTTTTTTTTGTTTTTTTTAAGATTTTATTTATTTATTTTTGGGGGGGAGGGGCAAAGGGAGAGTGAGAATCCACAAGCAGACTCCCTACTGAGCCCAGAGCCTGACAGGGCTGATCCTGGGACACTGAGATCCTGAGCCAAAACTAGTAGTCAGATATTTAACCTGTTGAGCTATCCAGGGGCCCTGGAAAGGCACTGTTCTGACCAAGTTTGAGGGTTATTTTTGTTTTCTAAATGAATACATAGCAAACAATTCTAGAAGGAGATACAGTTGGATATTTAGCATAGTTGTCTTGGATCAGGGGTGATTATTCTTTCTCTTTTGCTTGTCTGCATTTTCTGTCTTTCTGGGAAAGAAACAAGTAATTGTGTAACTTCAAAGAGAAAAATTTGAAGGAAAAAAAACTCCACGTTGTTTACCTTGTTCTGTTCCCCTTGTCCTGTGTTCCTCCCAGCTGCTGGTACCTGGTGGGCCTGGATGCTCAGACCCTGCAGACCTGGATGATTTCATATATTTATTAAATCCCCTCTTTGCATCTGTTCAAAAGAGAAAGCCTCCTGACTGCATGTTTTGGAGTAAACCTTCCCATGGCTTAGCAACTCTTGACAATGCCTCAAGACATACATGCCCCCACTGCCAGGAAGCCTGCCTTGATTGCCGCTGCTCTCATCTTGGCAGTTATCTTATAGTTGTTGTTTGGATATATAAATCTCCCCTACAAGATTATAAATTCCTAAGGTAGCAGGTGCTATCAGTTAGTAACAATAAGTTATTGAAAGCATATTATGTATCAGGTATTATCCTAAGCTGATTTTAAGAAAAACTTCAGTTACACTTCAGAACTTCCCCAGGAGAGAGACACCTGGGTGGCTCAGTCAGTTGGGTGTCCAACTCTTGGTTATGGCTTGAGTGGTGATCTTGGGGTTGTGATCTCAGGGTCATGGGGTGGAGCTTGGTGTAGGGCTCCATGCTTAGCAGGGAGTCTGCCTGGGATTCTCTCCCTCTCCCTCTGCCCTCTCCTTGCTTGCACGTGCAAGCTTTCTCTTTCTCAGTCTCTCTCTCAAATAAATAAACAAATAAATCTTAAAAAAAAGAACTTCCCCAGGAGATAGGGATTCATATTCTTTGGTTCTCAGATGATAGAACAAAGGTACAGAGAGGTGAACCGAGTGATCCAAGGTCATGTGGCCATTAAACTTGGGACAGGAGGGCCCCAGTCAGCTTTGCTGCCCACACACTCAACGAACACAGGGTTTCTTTCTTTCTTTCTTTCTTTTTTTTAAAATATTTTATTTATTCATGAGAGACAGAGAGAGAGAAAGAGAGAGAGATCGAGAGAGAGAGACACAGGCAGAGGGAGAAGCAGGCCCCACGCAGGGAGCCCAACGCTGAACTCGATCCCGTGTCTCCAGGATCACGCCCTGGGCTGAAGTCAGTGCTAAACCGCTGGGCCACCCGGGCTGCCCTCTTTTGTTTTCTATAAAGTACTCATCACAGTGGCAAAAAGTATCATTGAATGAATTAACAGACAAATGAACTGTCATAATTGAATCATGGAAATTGCGCCCTTGGAGCAGAAGGTTGAAGCATTTTTAGATTTGCCCCGGGAGAGAGAAATGAGTGGAAGACAGTTTCAGGCTATATGTCAGTGATGGGCTCATGGGGTAGAGATGAGGAGCAGATAACGAGAGAGAATTCTCTCTAAAACAGAGATGGGCAAGCAGCCCACAGGCAAGTTCTGCCCTCCGTCTGCTTTTGTAAGTAAAGCTTTATTGGAACACCACCATGCCCATTTGTTCACATGCTGTCTGTGGCCGTTTTCACACCACAACAGCAGAGCTGAGCGATATGACAGAGACAGAGCAAAATGGCTCAGAAAACCTAAAACACTCTTTTTTTGCAGAAACAGTTCGGTAACCCTTGCTATAAAAGACCAGGCAGGAGATGAATGTCAGCGCAAACAAATGCATCCATGGTCGAAACCAGAAGAGACCTCAGTCCGATGTAAAGAGGGAGGAGGGGAGTAAGTAAGGAAAGGTGTCCTGGGGGAGGGGAGGGCATTACCTGTGGAGAACTCTATGGATGAGGGTGAGCTACTCTTCACACAGCAGGACAGCATTTACGTGGAGCTGTCATTTATTGATGCCTTACAATATTCTGTGCCTTGGGGAGGGAATAAAGGGCATGAAGGATGGGCATGCCCAGAGAGGCTAAGTAACTTGCCCAGGGTCACACAGCTAGGACACGATAGAGCCTGCCTGCATTCAAACCCGTGCCAGTCTCACCCAAAGGATGTCCTTTTCTCAGACAGTGTCCTATGTGCTGACTTTTCTGATCTGTCCCCTCCAGACTGTGGATTCTCTGGGGTTGGGGACCATATGATCTCTAGAGTGCTGTCCAACTAATGCCCTGCAAAGTGCCCCACTATCCCATTGGGATTCTGGGCATGCTGTGTCTCATGCTCCACATCGCCTTCTTGACTTCAGCCCTCACTTGGAAAAGAAACCTGAAATGGCCTCCCTTCCCCCAGCCACCCAGAAGACCTGTTGCCACCTCCAGCCTCCCACGTCAGCCCCGTCCTTGGGCACGGAGCTCAGTTTAGTTCTATCATCTGATCACTTTCTTTCTTTAGCGCTTTTGTTTTTTCCCTTCTCTGTCTGGTACTTTGTGGAAGAGAAATGAGGAGGACAGGCTTTGTAATCGGATACCAGGGTGCCCTTGGTGGCTGAGGCTGGTGCTCTCCCTTCTCAAGACCTTCTGCCTTCATGGTCGTGGAGGGCGGAGGAACCAGAGGCAAGGCTATAGCTCAGCTTTCAACTCTAGGCTCCTTGCTTGAAGAAGTTAGCTCAAAGAGCTGGTCAGCTGCAAACACTGAGATACTTGGGGATACTTTTTTTTCCTCCCTGCATTTATCACTCTGGACACATCATCCCACCAGGGCCACTTTGTGATGATTCCTGACGGCCACCAGGAGGTGCTCCCTGACAAAGGATTTGCTCAGGTGCCACTGCGAAAGATTTATGTCAATGTGCCAACGGCAAGACACCTCAGTCTCATCCTCTTAAACTTTCAAATAAGGAACAATGGAGTCCCAGAAAGGAGGAAGGCAGGGCCCAACCATGGCGGGGAAACAAGTGTGGGCTTGGCTTACACACTGGGTGTCATCCACAGAGCGTTCTGGGCAGGCTGAAAGCAGGTGGGTTTGGGGGACCTTTGGTCTCCTTTTCCAGCTGCACAGACAGACATCAGAGCAGGCTCGAGGTTCCTGCTTGCCTCGGGTTGGCTCAGAAGGGGTCTTGCTGTCACTAACCTCCCTGCAGGGCTCTTGTCATTGTCGCTCTCTCTCGTTGGTCTCCCTGCCATGCTGCAAGGCCAATGGAGACAAGAAGATGAGCAACCCTGAAAAGCAGGTTCCAAATAATAGTGAAAATGCAAAGGGAGCTCAAAGGGACAGGGGTCTCATTTCCTCAGGAGACATCTCAGAAGAGCTTGGGGGGCAGACTTGGGGTGCCTCCTGTGGTAGGAGCCCTCCTAGAGGCTGTTGATAGACTCAGGGAAAAGCTGTCAGACTTAAAACCAGCATCTTCCCCTTTGCACATGCCCAGCATTGGGGGCACATACAGAAAAGGCAGAGCCATAATTGGCACAGGATACCCCAGGCTGTAGAGAACCTGGTCCAGCCCCGTCTCCCACCAGAGCCTGTCTTTGAAACAGGCCTAAGAAATACCTAATCATTTGGTGTTGTTGCGAGTAAGTGAGATGCTGTACGCTTTGCCTCTGTCTGGGGCTGCTTCCCCCTGTTGGAACAGAACCTTACTTTTGTTCTTTTGGCTGAAATGAATTGGAAATTGAACCACCCAAATGAATGGGCCGAGTCAAAGATTTCTCTCCCTGGTCTCCTGTTCTGCCTCCAGCCTCCTTTGGGAAGGCTGGGAAGGCCGAGAAGGCTGGGAAGGCTGGGAAGGCTGGGAAGGCCAGTTCCTCTGGAGCTGAATGGCCACAGGTGCCAGAGCTGGTGCCACCTGCTGTGTGATGAGTGGGGCCACCTGAGGGTTTTGCCTCAGGGACTTTGGTGGAGCCCCTGAATTTGACAGAGCTGGTGCCCCATGCAGGACTGGGGGCTTTGCAACTATTTTAGTATTTTGGAGCAGGAAAAAAAGGTAGCGACCAATCACAGTCTTCCTTTAACATATTTGGGAGTTTGGAAAACCTCCCATAATCTTTTATAGAACCACGGAACTATATTTATCCCTCCAAAGTGAACAAGCTTCTAGACTAAGGGGCTTTTAGGCAGGGGGTCTGTGGGTTTACATGTGGTCCTTTCTCGCTGAGCTCTGTCTCGAGGCTGTGCGGTAGGGGAGCCGTGCTTAAAAACGTAATGGTTGCCTGTTAATGCCATCAGACCCCACCAGATCTTGGGTCCCCAGTAGGGGATCTTGGGGATCATAGCATGTAAAGGGCTGGCCTGGGGTTTCAAACCTGGGCACCATTGACGTTTGGGGATGGATGATTCTTCGTGGTGGGGGCTGTCCTGTGCATTACAGGGTGTTTGGCAGCATCCCTGGCCTCTACCCACCAGATGTTTGTAGCATATTCTCCCTCCCTCCCCCATTGCCCCAACTCTTCAGCTGTAAAATCAAAAATGCCTCTAGACATTGTCGAAGGTTCCCGGTTGAGAGCTACTGTCTTGACGATGCTCTGGCTCGGATGATGACAACTTAAGTATTCTGAGGCCAGACGAAAGCCAGGAGATTTTTGTGAACTGAGGCTCTGTAAAAGCACAGAAAACCATAATTGAGTTGGGAGTTGGACTTTGGCTTATCAAGCCCAGAGCAAGATTTTCCCAGGGGTCCTTAGTCACATTTACAGGAACCAGATGAAAGCTAGGAGCTTTGATGTGGCTCCCTCTCTCCCTCACACATAAACACACCACATGCAAGCATACACACCCTCGCATTCACAATCTCCCCCTCTCTTCCCAGGGACCTTGTTGCAACTTCAGGCTTACAGGCAAACAGCTTCCAATCATCCTTTTCCTTGAGGAAGGATTCCGTGAAAGGGGACAGTAGTGGACATTGCTCAGGGTGGGAGGCCAGATGCTTGGATTAGCCCTCCCCTGACTTCTCTGGCTATGGGAGTCTGGACGAGCCACATGGCCTGGCTGAGCCTGGTGTCCTGGTCTGTAAAATACCCGGGGACAGGAAAGATAGTCAATAAATCCCCAGCAATTCCATGTCTGAAATTTGACGTTCACATCAGGCCAGTGAACTGACAGCAGGAACCATGTCCCCATCCTCATAGACAGCTCTTTGGCTCTCACCTTGGCTCCCAGTTGCTGTTATTATTAATTATTATTGCATCGGGCCCCATATCAGCTCAGTGGCACCTTCTTTGGATGCTTTGAACATAGGAAACTACTCCCCACCTTTGTTCCTGTTTCTTCTGCCTGCAACAGAGGCCATGGGCTGGCTCCTTCTCATTAGTGCCAGCTCAAATGCCGTAGGAAGCATTCAATACACAGTAGTAGTATGATTACCTTTGCCACATTATTTGTCGTAGACACGGAAGCAAGGGGGCTGAATGAGCCCATGGGAAGGCGAGAATGCAGCCAAGCGAGTCTGGGGGCACTTTCTAGAGGGAAGACCTGCTACGTGTGGTTCCAAGGGTGACAGTCTGTGTTTGGGCTTCTTCTTGGGTTGGTTATTTTGTTTTATTGCCCGCCAAATGCCATATCTCAAATCTGCTCAGGGTGGAAGTGCTTTCTTTCAAATTATCATAGTTCAAAATTCTTTTTCTTTTCCTCTGCAATATCTTTCTGGGCTTTTTTTTTTTTTTTTTTTTTTTTTTTGTAGTATCTTTTTGGACCATTTTGTGTTAAAAGCTGTCTGTAGACTTTCAGTACTAACGTCCGTAACATACACATTCTGGGGGGAAACTATGCCTATCTCTCTCTCTCTTTTTTTAAAAGATTTTATTTATTTTTTTACTTGAGATATAGTGTGAGCGAGAATGCAAGAGAGAGCACAAGTGGCAGGGAGCAGTAGGCAGAAGGAAAGGGAGAAACAAACAGGCTCCGCACTGAGCAAGGAGCCAAATTACGGGGCTCGATCCCAGGACCCTGAGATCTTGATCCAAGCTGAAGGCAGATACTTAGCCAACTGAGCCACCCAGGTGGCTCTTTTCTTTCTTTCTTTCTTTCTTTCTTTCTTTCTTTCTTTCTTTCTTTCTTTCTTCCTTCCTTCCTTCCTTCCTTCCTTCCTTCCTTCCTTCTTTTTTTTTTTTTTTAAAGAAGGAGGTAGTATGTAGGAAAAATGCCTGAATCTTACCTAACTATATCCACTTTTCTTTGATCCTCATACCAAACTCCAGAAGGTAAAAGAGGAGTTTAAATGGAATTCCTTGAAAGCTTTGACCATGGGCTTTATTCAGGTTCCTGGCTTATGCCACTTCTCTGATGAGACGCTGAGATTTTGGCAAAGGGGCATGATGACATCAGTGTAGGGCCAAACATCTTGGAGAGGAGGAGATTGGAGGTTTCTGTATGAAGGGGGTGCTGGTGTCCAGTGGATTTTTCCAGATATTCCTGGTGCCACTGCATGTGGAAAGGAGGAGTTACTCCCTCTTGGCTCCCATCTTTTGTGGGTCTCTTTCTGTATGAAGGTTTGTTATTCCTGCTATATACGAGGCATTGGTCCATGTGTATGATGTGCTAGATGTGTTGCATGCAGGGATTTTCCATGGATGGCCTCCTTTAGCCTTATCACAACTTTGTAGGATTAGGGCTGCCCCATTCTTGTAAAAAGGGAGGAGATGGTCTTCAGAGAGGTGGATGAATTTGGCTAAGGATGCACAGCTTTGACAAGGCATGAAGGCAGGCTCACACTTGGGGTTTTGGTGTGTGACCACTGCTTTATGCCACACCCCGAAGCTCTGAAGGAGAGAAAGGAAGGAGGTGGCACTTACTGAGAACCCAGGTGCTCTACAGAAGTCACTACAGTGAACTCAGATCTGCTGAAAGAAAGCCTGTGGGCTTTACCATTTAGACCCGACTTTGAGGAACATGAACCATGGGATGGTAGTGACTTGCTGGCCCTGGTCCAGGTAATACTGGAGGGTAGTTTGATGCCCTTTGAGTAGACTGGACCAGAGCAGCTCAGCAGGTGGGCCTGGAGGGAGAAGTGGGTGAGGAGGAGGGAGAGGCAAGGTGAGGTCAGGAGGAGGCTGGGACAGGCCTGGAGTCTGAAGGAGTATCCTGCTCTGTGATTTCAGGCAGCTGCGGGCCTGACCTTGTTGGATCTCTAATTGAAACAATAATGGTGCCTGTATCTTCCTTAAAAGGCAGGGTGGAGGATGCCATGAGGTGGTGCATGTGAGAGCTCATGGCTCAGCACGTGGCATACAGTATGTGCTCAATAAACAACTACTTGCTAGTTGTTTAAAGATGCTACTTTGGCTATATTATTTCCAGTGGCACAGTTCAAACGGAGCTTTCCAAGGGGCAAGTAAGAGTGGCTGCTGGGACTGTTTCTTTAGGTGAGGTGTCAGGTCAAGGGAAGGCCTGGGGGTCCATGTAGTGAAGGAGGCTGCCCAGGTCTGCCTGAGCATGATATTTTCCCTTCTCAGTGGGCTTTGAGGTCTGAGGGCTTTGCTTCCTCGGTGTCGGCAAGCTGGGGTGAGCCCAGGGAACGGCTGAGAGCTTAGGGTGGGCACCACCAGGTGGGAGAGAAGAAGGAAAAAAGTGTCAGACTGTCCCACAAAACAGGCATCATCCCCCTAAGCACCGGCTCAGCATTTAGGTCACGTGGTCCTGGTCTCAGACTCTGGGCTCCTGCAGCTTACCCGCTTGTAACCTTGGGAAGTCCGTTTGTTCCTTCGGACCTTGGTGTTCCCATCTGCTCGATGGGGATGAGGCCAACATCTGTGTGAGTCTGTGGAGCAAGGGCCGTGTGAGCAGGGAGCAGCAGGAGAAGGCCCAGCAAACCAGGCAGGGGACACGGGTCACAGGGCCAGAAGTTCAAGGTCAGCAGGGACAGAGGTTGTGTGAATACCACTCACCACCTGCTCTGCATTTTGTACTTATCCTGCGGGTTCGATAGCTTCTCGGGGCCATAGAATGTCTTGGATTCTGCAGCCAGCAGCCGTTCTGTCTCTGACCCACGAGCCTCCTCGCAGACCTGGGCTGTGGGCACAGTTTCCCAGGACAGAAAAGCAGCCCAGGGCAGAGAGCCCCAGATTTGGACCTGAAATCTGCCTTGAATCCCTTGTACCCACTTCCTAGGTCACCAGAGGAAGTCACATCACCTGAGCTTTGGCTTTTCCCTTTAAAAGAATTGAAATTCTTGTTTTCCTTTCCTGCCAGGATCTTGGTGTGGACTGAACAAGGTGAGGTCCCAAACGTGCTTTTGCAAGCTGTCAAGTGGTGAGAATTAGGAGCCATGATGGCTGGCTCTGAAGCCTCCGCTTCGTCTGGGGCCTTTAGCAAAGAAGGGCAGAGTTTCTGTGTTGAAATAAATTCCTTGGACCTCTGATTGCCTCCCCCAAAACATGTACATGTGGACACGATACAGACTTTGTAGAAACACACTCGAGTGGCCTTAACAGCACGCCCTTGGAAAGAGAGCCAAGTTAGCCATCTAGAGAGGTTGTGGCAGTCAAGAGACAAGGATATTTTAGTGTGTAGTTCACTTGTATACTCAGCTTTAACCAGCATTTATTAAACACCTACTGTGTTCCTGGCCTTGTGTGTGAGAGAGCCCAGTTTTGTGGCCCTGGGCGAGTTCCTTCATCTCTCTGTGACACCATTCCAAGCATGGAAATTTGGTAGCAACCTGTTCCTACTTCTTGGCTTGTTGCGAGGACGAAATTAGATAAAAAATGCAAAGTGCACTGCCTGGCACAGAGTTACTGTGGCTGCCTGATATCTGGTCCTTGCTCTTATTATTAGGGAGCTATCGTTATTGTTACTGTTTGGTTTCTTCACCCATCTGATCTCACTTCATGCTTCTGGGAGTCCCGCAAGGATGATTTGACTTCTCTTTCAATGCCACTTTATTTTTACATTCTGTCTTTTGTGTGAATTAAGTGCCTGGTGTTCACAGCTCCAATCTGTAGATGAATAAAGAAATACAAAGGCTGAAGCCACATGCCCTGATCTCAGCGCCTCAGAGAGAGGGGTCCCTCACCTGCCTCCAGCGAGGTGCACCAGGTGGGAGGGTTCTGGTAGTGTGATGCTGGACACTTACCATCTAAGGAAAGGAATGGCTAAGTGCTGGTGGAGAGAGATTGTCAACCAAAAAGTAGAATGAAGGGGAAGGAGCTAAGAAATAACCCGATTTTTCTTTCCGATTACATTTGTTGGGAAGGGAAAGAAAGAACAAAACAAAACCAGTTCTGTCTGGGCGGACGTGATTTAATGTGGCCAGGGCATATTGACAATAATATCAGGGAGTTTCTTGCTCTGGGACAAGTATTTGGATTTTTCATGCACTGCCAGTTCCCCTAGAGACGGGGGCAGGCATGGGAGGAAGTTGGATTTGGGGACATGTCACATCTCTTTTCTTTCACCGTCAAGAAATCTATTTATTTAATTAAATTTCCTTCGAGTTTGGTTTTTCCCTTGAGCTAATTTTCTCTTCTGTTTTCTTTCCTTCCTAAGACATTGGTCAGGGCAGAATTTATCAATGGAAATGACAGTATTAGTAATAACAGAAGAAAATGGTAATAAAACCCACTCGGCCCCCACATCCTCTGTTATCTGAAGTCTGTGAAGTCACCTCTGTCTCTTCAGAGGAATCTGTCATTAGCTCGTAGCTTACTTAGATTTTATTTTCATGTCTGCCTGAAGGATTTGAAGCTTGAGGTCTAAGGGAGTTCTGAGAAAATCTTTTTAATCATCCAGAAATGATTCAGGCTTTCTTAGGAGCTGGCAAGTCTTCCTTCCCTCTCTCCTTCCCTCCCTCCTTCCCTCCCTCCCTCCCTCCCTCCCTCCCTCCCTCCCTCCCTCCCTCCTTCTATCCTTCCTGCCTTTCCCTGTTCTAGCCTGGCCAGATATCTTTGAAAGAGAAAATGACTTGCTAAGGATGAGTCTATCTCCTTTATGCCATTTTGAGACGTATTAAATAATCTAACTTGTTAAATGAGTAATCTAACCCAGGAGTTGACAGACTGTGTTCTACAGGCCAAGTCTGGTCAGCTGCCTGTTTTTTACAATAAACTTTTATTAGGACACAGCTATACCGACTCATTTATGTACCGTCTGTGGCTGCTTTTGCTCTATAATAGCAGAGTTGAGTTGCAACAGAGGCCATATTGCTCAAAAGTTGAAATGATTACTGTCTTGTCCTTTACAGAGAATGTTTGCCAGTCTCTGTTCTAGCCCTTGGCTGTGGTCTGCTATTATTTTTTCTGCTGCCTATGCTTGTAAACAAGTAGGCTCTTTCACTTATTCATTCATCAAGTATTTAGGAAACACTTTCTTTCTGCCAAGCTCCATGTTTACATACAAGGAGTATTTCTTGTCTTTGAGAAATTATTGCAAAGCAGTAGGGCA
The DNA here is from genome assembly GCF_048418805.1 of Vulpes vulpes. Lineage (NCBI taxonomy): Eukaryota > Metazoa > Chordata > Mammalia > Carnivora > Canidae > Vulpes > Vulpes vulpes. The sequence goes on along the minus strand of NC_132789.1, from coordinate 14,420,502 downwards.
CAGAAGACCGTATTGCAGTGGTGACACAGAGGAGGAGGCAGGTAGTATTTAGGAGGTTGAGTGCAGGAGAAAGCTGGGGAAGCATTCATAGAGGAGGAGACATTTGAGATGGCTATAAAAATGAGGTTACCTAAAGGCTTGGGGGCCATGAGCTCCCAGGTATGAGAATGGCCTGTGGTGAGGTGTGTAGTTGTGATAAAGCAAGACCAGCTCAGGAAGTGGAAGTCAACCTGGAAGAGGGCTTGGGGGATGAGGGAAAGAAATGAGGTTGGCGACATAGGTGAAGGGCCACGTGAGGAGCATTCTATGAACAGGAATGATGACTTCTGTTTGTTAATTCCATGGTGATTAGCTCCAAGCCACAGTTTTGGGGCAGTGTGTAGTTGATGAGATTTGTTAGACTGGATGGCACCCCAATGTCACTTCATCTGCAGGTGGCTTTGGAGCTGACTGATCTGGATTCATGTTGGCTTTCTACTTTTATACCTATCCCAAATGTCTCAGAGGTCTCCCAGACTCTTCAGAATGACTTTTTTTTTTTTTTTTTTGGTTTTACTCCTTGCCTTCTGAAGCCAATAGAAATGTAAGCACTAGAATAATCCAAGGCACGGTTTCTCTTTTCTTTTTTCTTTTGAGATTTTATTTATTTATTCATGAGAGACACACAGAGAGAGGCAGAGACACAGGCAGAGGGAGAAGCAGGCTCCTTGCAGTGAGCCTGATGTGGAACTCTATCCCCTGACTGGGACCATGCCCTGAGCTGAAGGCAGACACTCAACTGCTGAACCACCTAGGCATCCCCAGTTTCTCTTTTCATAACATAGTGCAGATGGCAGTGGGAGACCGGCCAGGAGAGAAGGACAGGGGGCTTCTGGGGACACACCTGCAGTCTGCTGTGTTCCACAGAATGTCTGGGCAAGTCCCAGAGGAACAGCCATGTAGTCTGGATACTGGATGCCCTAGGCCTGAGGTCAGGGCTGAGAGGTCTGAGAGTTGGCAAGATTGGGATTGGTTGACTTTGAATGCTAGCTGTTCTTGTAACTCAGGACAGCTTGGCTCTAAGGGTGGGTGCACAGTTTATACATTCGCTTTGATAATGAGGTTTGGAGATCTGTGCTTCCTCATCTGTGAAATGGAGACAATTATAATACTTCTTGGGGTTCTTTTAAGAATTCAATGAATTACAATATATAAAGCAAGTACTTTGTATTAGTAAGCACTCAATAATATGGTTTAGGTATTAAATAACTGCTCAGGGAAGCATTTTCTAAATGATATTAGGAGTTCTAAAAAACAAATCAAACAGATTTCTTTCCTATAGGCTTCTTGGTTAGTTAGTATGATGCTATGCCTATGATTTTACTTATAACATCGTGATTCCATTTGGACTTGGCTCTGGCTTCCTTGTTCCCTTGCACATATGTTGAGACAAGAGTCTTATGAAGCAGGCTTTGGTAAATGCTGTTTAAGAAAACTGTTGGTTGAGGACTTTCTCTGTGTCAGGCACTGTGCTGGTGGGAACTGGGAACATTAGGGTGAACACAGGCCTACCCTCATAGACTTTGATGATAGCCCCTAGAGTGAACCTGAGAGTCCTGAGCTGCTCTACTCCTCAATGTTAGAGTCTATAAAATGGGAACAGTATGAACCCTGCTGCATTTTATCTTACTAGGAGGTTGGAAAGATCATATAAGATACTGGCTTGGGAAGGGATTAATGGAACTGGGCTGTGGAAGGATCATACCTAGCATAATGCAGGAGTGAAGAGCATAGACCCTGAAATCAATTGGCTGAGGTTGGAGAGCTCTGCTACCTACCACCTGTGTGGCCTTGTGCAAGTACCTTAACCTCTCTGCGTCTCTATTTTTTCTTCTATCAAATGAGGAGAGTACTGCTAGTACCTCATAGGGTTGTTATGAGGATTTAAGGAGTTATAAAGGCACTGACATATATACAAAGTGCTTGTTAGTGTTATGATAATAACAGCCAACATTGACCAACTATGGTACTTTACACGGATTGTCTAACTTATTGCTCACAGTGACTTTATGTGGTATTATTGTTATCCCCATTTAACAGATGAGAAAACTGAGGCTTATAGTTAAGCCACTTCCAGGGGTACGTAACTAAGAAACTAAGTATTAAAGTTGGTTAACAGACTCCAGTGCCCGGGATGCTAATTACTGCTCCATCCCTGTGTGGTTGAGCTTATTTCAGAGGGAGGATGTGGCCACCAAGCAGGGATCCAGCTTGCAGGTGGGCATGGAGGGGAGAGCCCAGGAGCTGCTGACGGGGCTGGCTGCATTCAGTTGAGCATTTCTGAGGTCACCCAGGTCCGGTGTTCAGACTTCTGGGAAGAGGTACACCTTCTCCTTGCTGTCTTTCAAAAATACAGACTTGATTCTCTTTCTTCCTCCTCTAGCCTTTGTAACAGCTTTTAGAAGTCAGAAGTAGAGTTCAGGGCTCCTCAGAATAGATCTGTAAAAGAGAGAGCTACTTTCCATAAGAAAATGTGAGCCCTAGTACTTTAATCAGTTCTGTGTGTGTGTGTGTATGTGTGTGTGTATGTATTTTTAAAAAGATCTTGCCAAATGCTAATACCTGCTTCTGCTAATGTCAGGCAGTGATTCATGGAGGGCACCCTTTAGATTTTATGTGTCTCTCGCTTGTCATCTTCTGAATATTTTTGTGAGTGGGGTGCTTGACCCCCTCCCTAAGAAGCAGTGTATTTTAAAAATGCTTTTATTGTTGTTGTTTGTTTGCTCATTAGAGTGGTTTTTTCCCCTCCTTGTCTCTTAAAACCTCCCTTTTTCTTCCTTCCCAGTGCCTGGGAACCTGACCCTGCCTTGCTTATCTATGACAGTAAAACAGGAGCGAGCTAATGTCAACTCCCCAGGGGTAGGATGTTGTCGCAGCTCTGGCCAAGGCTACAGAGCAGAATTGCCCTAGCCTTTGCAGAGAGAGAATTTAAGTCCTTTAGCACCTAGAAGGGTTATCTATCTTCTCTGTGAGCACTGTGGGCTTTGTCAGCAGGTGGCTGAGCACAGGTAGAGCAAGACTAGGTTAAGGGGGCAGGTGTCCTGAGCCTAGGTTGGAAGGAATAGGGTGCATTCATTCATTTACTCATTCATCCATTCTTCCTCCATCTCTCTCCCACCCTCCTTTCTTCTGTCCTCTCCTTTGCTCCATCCATCCATCTGTACATCCATATGTCTATTCATCCATCCATCCATCCATCCATACATCCATATATCCATATATCCATCCATCCATACATCCATCCATCCGTACATCCATATATCCATTCATCCATCTATCACCTATCCATCCAAATGTTCATCCATCCATCCACACATCTCTCCATCCGTCCATTCATCCACCCATCCAGCCATCTATTTACTCTCCACCCATATTCCATCCACCCACTCATTTGTCTTTTTACCCACCTATGCATTCACCTGTTCATCCATTTGCCCACACTCATCTATTTTATGGGCACAGAGTCCCTTTTATGCACCAGGTGGTTTGCTGAGTCCTGGAGATGTAGAAATTGTGAACAAGGCCCCTGCCCTTGTGGACCAAACTGTCTAATGAGGGAGACAGACCATTAAACATAGAGATGAGATGATCTGAAGACCTGTTTAACATTTTGAAGAAAGTAGTGAGAGAGCCATGTTAGCTAAAGTAGTCAGAAGATTTCTATGAGGAAGTAACACTTGAACTGAGCTTTGAAGAATGTGAAGGTGAGAGCAAGTGACATAAAGAATTCTCTAGACTGAGGGAATGGTGCATGAAAGGGAGAAGGGGTTCCTGCTTGAGGAACTAACTAGAATTCTCTGTGTCTGAGGCTATTATGTCCATGCCCTATCCATGTACCCATTCATCCATGCATCCATACACACCCATGCATCTATACATCCATCCATTTATTTATACACATATCCATCCACGTACCCAACCATCTATGCACCTGTCCATTCATCTATGTACACATTCATGCACCCATCCATCTATTCATCTGTCCATCCGTGCACCCCCATCCATTTGTGCACAAATGCATGTACCCACATACCGATTTATGTATGCATCTATCCATCTATGTGCTCATCCTCCATCGATGCCTCTAACAGACACTCATTGACAACCTACTATATGTTAGACACATGTTTTTAAAAAATATTTATTTATTTATTTGAGAGAGAGGAGGGAAAGAGAGAGCAGGAGTGGAGGGAGAGGAAGAGGGAGAAGCAGATGCCCCACTGAGCAAGGAGCCTGACTCAGGGCTCAATCCCAGGACCCTGGGATCATGACCTGAGCCAAAGGCAGATGCTTAACCAACTGAGCTACCCAAGTGCCCCACATCTGTTTCTCTTACATCACCTCCTAGTAGCATAAACAACTAACCACTTTTTCCTTTTGGAAATTTTCTCTTCTCTCGGCTACCAAAAAAAAAAAAAAAAAAAACCAAAAGCAAAAACCCCATACTTTCCTGGATTTACTCCTGCCTTATCTAGGCCCTACATGCCTAAAATAGAATTGATTCATCTTCTAGGACCCAGAATTGATCTTTCACTAGATTTCTTTCTTCTTAATAAAGGGTGGCACCATCTTTCTGGTTGTTTAGCTGCAGATCTGGGAGTCATTCTGATTCCAACCCTATTCCCTCTCCTCAGGAGCTGCATGTCCCCAGGTCATGTTAATTCTGTCTTTGAAATGTATGTCAAATCTTCTCACAGCCGGTCCTCTAGTCTTGCCTGGAAGACTTCAACAGCCTCCTATCTGGTTTCCTTGCTTTCATACTGGTTCCCCTCCACTGTCTTCTCCACTTGGAACCAGATTAATCCCCTAAAATCCTGAATTGAGTCATGTGATTTCCCTGCTTGAACTCTCCATCTACCTGCCTACCTCAATGGTCTCATCTCCTATTTTCTCTTTTACTCAAAACCATTCAGTCACACTGACCTTATTTTTCAGATCTTTGAATGCTTTTCTCCCCTTAGGGCCTTTGCATATGCTGTGCCTTCCATCTGGAGCATTCTCTCTCTTCCTTTTCCCTAGCTGACTCCTACTGAACTTCTACATTTCTGGTTTACAAGTTTTTTCCTCTGGGGAATCTTTCTGTCTCTGCAACTCAAAAGGGCACCCCTCTACTTCCTCTTGGGTTACCCTGTTCCTTTTCTTTATAGCATATGTCCAAGTTTTTAATTATATATATATATATATATATGTGTTTGTAGGCTTATTTGTTTAACCTCTGTTTCATAATACTGTAGCATTTCCTGAGGCCAAAAACTGTCTCTGCTTTGTTTACTACTATATCCCTGTCACTTCTTCTGGAGAGTGGCTCTCAGTTAATATTTGTTAAAATAAAATGAATGTGTTCTCAGGGAGCTTATATCAATCATATGAGGATATATTGTATGTTCACATAAGAATATACTAGGTAAGAAGTTCTATAAAGATAATTCAGACAACAGCAGTATCTAACATAGATTCATTACTCTGTGTCAGGCGAGGTACAAGGTGCTTTCTATGTATTATCTCATTGAATCCCACAGGGATCCCTGGGTGGCACAGCGGTTTAGCGCCTGCCTTTGGCCCAGGGCGCGATCCTGGAGACCCAGGATCGAGTCCCACATCGGGCTCCCGGTGCATGGAGCCTGCTTCTCCCTCTGCCTGTGTCTCTGCCTCTCTCTCTCTCTCTGTGACTATCATAAATAAAAAAGAAAAAAAAATTGAATCCCACAGCACTTACTATGAGGTAGGTGCTCTTGTTATCCCCATTTTACAGATGAGCTGACTGAGGCACAGGAACCTGAACTTATTCTAGCTCTCACACAGAGTTCATGGCCAAGCTGGGATCCAGACCCAGAAACGTCTGATTCTTGAATTCTTGCTCCTTCGTCTCAGTTTTATAGGGTTTTAGCATACAGAGGCTCAGTACATGTTTCCAGACTGGAAAAAAAGATGGTCTTGGCTGAGAACTTGAAAGTTCTTTTGCTTTGAGGCAGGGAGGTATACCAGATGAACCACACCTGGAACTCCAGCCCTGGCATTCCTCAGAAGGTCTTACCTTGTGGGTAGCACCATGATGTTTTTTCACACTTCCTCTGATGCCTGCTAAGTATTTTTGTTTTGCAAAACTGAGGGCAGTTTGCAGCTGATAAACATCTGGTTTGGTGGGGGCAGTGGTGGTGTGCTTCTCTGCCTTCCGTGTTGGGTGTTCTTGGGTAGGAATGTGACCTTGCTCTGTGCCTGAGCCCTTCCATTTCTTCCCATTCCTCCTGCCCCTGGGATCTGGAGCTAGAGCCTGGTTTTCAAATTGCAAGATAACGATTTGATTTAGTGATTTATCAGATTAGACTTAAATGTATTTATTACATGCTTAAACATATTCCAGGGAGCTCTGAAAACGAACCGCAGGACTGTCCTGGGCTGAATTTCCGGGACCCACTGGAGCAAGTTCAAGAAAAGCGTAATCTACTTAGAGGGAAACAGAAGCAAGACCTAATCCAATCGGCATCTGTGTCAGGCAGCACATCCCCTACCTCCTGCCCACAACCTCTGTGCCCCCTAAACCTCCGTCTGGAGATTGGAAGGGGCCGTAGGGGTTGGTCTTCAGGACATTAGGGCTCCTCTGGATTCTCCCTCCCCAAGAACTGATATGAGGAGACTTTACTTACCTTTTATTTGTTGTTTTAAAGCGATATTTATTTCCCCTTTTTGATACTAAAACCATTTTTATTTGCAAAAATTCTAGAAAAGTAAAAAAAGAAAGCCTAAATCACTCATAATCTCGCTCAGATTCACATTTTCTGGTGGGTCCTTTCAATATTCAAAAATGCTTTTAAAATTACCCAAGTAACACAGGATTCCATTTTAACTGTGATAATTCCCAGGCTTTTTAAAAAATGTATTTTTAACAAAATAGGAAAAATATCAAATGATAGTCTCATATCCTTTTTCCTTCACTCTTTTTCTTTGAGGAGGGGTTATGCATCACATTTAATAGCCATACCCTATTTCTTCTTGTGGATATGGTAAGTTTGCATAACCATTGTTTTTTGGTTATGTTGTGCTTTCTGGTTATGTTCCCCACCCTGAACATCTTTGTATCGTGGTGTCCTTGTATCATTTACTGCCATTTCACTTTTTAAAAAGATAGTCTTTTTTTGTTTTGTTTTATTATTTATTTATTTTTTTAGAAATCTCTTTACCCAGTGTGGGGCTCAAACTCACCATCCTGAGATCAAGAGTCTCACGCTTTACCCACCCAGCCCGCCAGACATAAAAGATGGTCTGTTTTTTAAAGAGCTTCATTGAGATATAATCAGCATATAATGAACCACACAAAGTGTACAATTTAATGAGTTTTGACATATGATACACAAGGGAAACCATCATGATGAATCAAGATAGAAAATGTACCTGCCACCTCCAAACTGTGAGTCCCTTTGTCCTCATTGCATTTAAAATGACCTCCTGTGGTCTAGGATGTTCTCAGCAACTCTGGATCCCCATGTCCTGCACATAGGAGATGTCTTAGTGGGTGTTTTCTTCTGCTTGGTGTAGGCAGCTTCTTGCCGTGGATGCCTTTAGTGATGGGGAGCTCACTCCCAGATAAGTCAGCCTCCTTTCAAGGCTGACTTGTTGTGTACAGTCTACCCTGGAGCCATCTCAAACTGGCCTCCTAGCACATCTTTCACCCTCTGGTAATTCTGCACCCCAGACTCCACACAGTGTGCCACTTCTCTCACCCTCCTGATTGCTACTCCTTTCCTGTTCATCTTTCCACTGGGCTGATTTGAAATAGTCTGACCACAGTGGTGAGTGGGACACACCTGGTGCCTGCCTTCACAGAGCTCAGTTTGGTGGGGAAGATAGACTTGCAGCGACTAATTGTGTCAATAATGATTTAACCCCGGCGTGAGCTATGAGCGCTTATAATGGGGATCTGGCCTTTCTTGGGGCAGGTGGGGATGCCATGGTCAGGGAGGACCTCCATGGAAAGTGACGTTTAACGTGCTTTTGCTGTTTGGAAGATAGCATCTTATCTCCTTCTTTTTATTTATTTTGTATTTTTAAATTTTTTTGGTTTTTTTTTAATGGTTTTATTTATTTATCTGAGAGAGAGCACACTTGCAAGAGAGAGAGCACGAGCTGGAGGGAGGAGCAGAGGGAGAGGAGAAGCAGATTCCCTGTTGAGCAGAGAGCCTGACACGGGGCTCAATCCCAGGACCCTGAGACTATGACCCCGAGCCGAAGGCAGCTTCTCAACTGACTGAGCCACCTAGGTGTCCTGTCTGCTTCTTTTCAGTTCCTTTCTCTAGACCAAGCATTTTCAGTTCGTTTGGGCATTCCTCAGTGGGCAGGACCTTAGGACCTCTCAATCCCCTACCTGCTCTTGGTTCTCTGTGTGCTCAGACAAGAGGACACTGAGAGCTCCGCCTTGGAGGACATGACTTGCCTAATCCTGCAGTCAGTTCTTGCTTTATCGTTTCCTCCTCCAGCCACAGGACATTTTCAGCAGGATCAAAAGCTGGCTCAGAAGCAACAGTAACCACAATGAAGCAACAACACTCAAATGCTTCTCTTCCCAGCACTAAGCACTTCTATGCACTCGTTCCCCTAGTTTTCCCATCAACAATATAAGAGCCAATCCTTTACAGCACACGGGGTGTGAAGACTCTGGTATGAGTGATTTATGCATCTCAGCTCACTTAATTCTCTTAGCAACCTTCTCTGGTAGGCATTTTTATGATGAGGAAATTGAGGCAGACAGGTTAAGTCACTTGCCCCAGGCCACACAGCCAGGCTCAAACCCCCAAGGTCAGTGGTTGGAGCCACTGAAGCACTATACTGCCTGTGCAGTGGTTCCTGATTTTCAGGTGAGGGTATTACGGTATAGAAGTTTCCTGAGGCCAAATGGTGACACTGGGATTTGGCTTCATCAGTGTGGCTCCAGATCCTTATTCTGTTTTACCTTCTCTTTGAAAGAACAGCTGAAGGAAGGGAGGTTAGGTGGGTGAGGTCTCAGCAGGGAGAAGCGATCTTTCTTTATCCACCGCCACAGTCCCTGGGGTCTACTTTGGGTGTCGTGAGCAGCATCAGTGTTGGCACGTGGACAAAGGAGATTGGGAGAGAGCCACTAATGAGGACCCCATCTCAGTTCTGGAATGGGGCACCTTTAAAGAGCGGTGAGTCTGCTGTCGGGAGGGAGACTCTTTAGGAGCTGAGATGTGTATCGATGATCTGGAGTGAGTGTCATGCCAACTTTTTCCCTTTTTCTCTATTTATTGAGTCATTAATTAGAGCTGTCTAATTTCCCATGCCGTTCTTATTTGGGAACGTGAGGAGGGTGCATGAGGGAGGGAGAAATCAGATCATTATCTCCCATGCCACGCTCAGAGTCTAATGAAGTTTTGCTAGAATGCTTTAGAAATTCAGACACGAGCCGACAGTAGATCTTAAGGGACTTCTCTTTGTCAGTAAACTTTCTCTTCTACAGAAAGAGAAACTTCTATGGAAAGACTCTGAGAGGTACTCTGAAAGGTCTTCCATGGCTTATCAAAATGTCCATGAGTGTTGAACTTGGTTGACAGCTGAGTTTGGGGATTCCTGGCAACATTTGGCAAAAGGGCATTGTGCCCTGTGGCCCATCCATCGGGGGCAGTGATGTATCCATCTGGCCATATGTTTTTCCAGAGGCTTCTTTATGGTGTGTTGTGTAATGGTTCATAATGCAAGTTACGCATCTATCCCAAGGGCTCTGGGTTGCCATTTCTGTTTCACCACTTAGAAGCTGACGAACCACAGGCACACTCACTTTACTTTTCTAAGCCTCGTTGCCTTATCTGCAACATGGGTGGTCATCCCTATATCCCAGGCTGGTTGCATGAATTAAAGAAAATAGTGCAGCTCGCTCTGAGCTCAGTGCCTGGCCCCTTGTGAACACTCAGTCATGTGTTCCATTGGGTCCGTTTCTGCTCTGGGGACTGAGGATGCAGGAAGGTGTATGACATGGACTCACTTCTAAGGAGCAAGCAAGTTGCTAGAGGAGACAGATGTGTATGCTGATAAATAGAATGAGTTATACCTGCTGTGGTCCAGGACTTGCCCCCTCAACCATCATGATCTTCCAGAGGTTGCATGATGACTAAGGAAAGACAGGATCAGCTATCAGACACTTGTAACGTGTTATTATTGTTCCTGCTCTGTAACAAATTCTCCAAACTCGGTGTGAAACCATTTTATTGTGTGGATGGATTCTGAGGGTTGGGAGGTAGGACACGGTCCAGTGAGGATGGCTTGTCTCCATTCCATGGTGTCTGGGGCTGGAAACATCTAAAAACTGACCTGCACTCTCATGTCTGGAGGTTGGTGCTAGCTATTGACTTAAAGCTCAGCTAGCCCACCGCCCCCATGCCACACCACTAATGCAGTTTTGCATTTTCTAGAAGCCCCTTTAAAAAAAGGAAAAAGAAACAGCTAACGATTATTTTCCAGCTTTATTGGCCTATAATTGCCCTGTGATACCATATAAGTTTAAGGTGTATGATGTGATGATTTAATTTGCAAATATATTATGAAACGCTGACCCCAGTAAGGCTAGTTAGCACTTCCCTTACCTCACAGTCACCGTTTGTTGTCATTTCTGTTGCTATGGTGAGAATATCACAGCTCTGCTCTCATAGCAACTGTCAAGAATATAGTACGGCATTAACAGTAGTCACTATGCTGTCCGTTAAATGTCTGAAACTTAGTCATTTATAACTGGAAGTTTGTACTCTTGACCAACCTTTCCTCATTGCACCCCCACCCCCAGCCTCTGACAACCACTATTTGAGTTCCTGAGTTTAATGTCTAGATTACCCCTAAGAGTGAGATCACACGGTATTTAGTTTTTGTCTTTCCCTGTCTGGCTTCTTTCACTTAGCATATTGCCCTTAAGGTTCATCAATGTTGTTGTGAATGACAGGATTTCCTTCTTTTTTTTTTTTTGTGACTGAATAATATTCCATCTATCTATCTATCACATTTCTTTATCCACTAATTGATGAACACTTAGGTTAGCTTGGCTATTGTGAAAAATGCTACAGTGAACATGAGGGTACAGGCATCTCTTTGAGATAGTGGTTTCATCTCCTTTAAATAAACTCCTAGAAGTAGAATTGCTGGCTCATATGGTAATTCTATTTTTAATTTTTTTGAGGGTACCTTCGTACTGTTTTCCACAGTGGCTGCACCAATTTGTATTCCCGCTAACAGTGTACGTGGGTCCCTTTTCTCTACATCCTCGCCAGTATTTGCTATCTTTTGTCCTTTTTTTTTTTTTTTTGGTAATATCCATTCTAATAGGTATGAAGTGATATCTTACTGTACTTTTGATTTGCATTTCCCAGATGATGAGTGATGTTGAACACCCTTTCCTGTACCTATTGGCCAGCTGCATGTCATTGGAAAAATGCCTGTTGAAGTCCTCTGTCCATTATTAGGTCAGATTGTTTACTTTTTTTGCTATTGAGTTATTGAGTGATAGGAGTTCCTTGTATACTTTGGTTTGCAGATATTTTCTTCCATTCCGTAGGTTGCCTTTTCATTTAATTGATTGTTTCTTTTGCTGTATGGAAGATTTTTAGTTTCGTGTAATCTTATTGTTTTTGTTGCTTGTAGTTTCAGTGCCATGTCAAAAAAGTCATTGCCAAGACCAATGTCAAGGGGCTTTTTCCTTATGGTTTTCTTCTAGTTTTATGGTTTTGTGTCTAACATTTAAATCCTTTATCCATTTAGAGTTAATTTTTTGTGATAGGTGTAAGATAGGAATCCAATTTTATTCTTTTGCATGTGGATATCCTGTTTTCCCAATACCAGGTATTGAAGAGACTATCCTTTCTCTGTTGCGTGTTTTTGGTTGCCTTGTCAAATATTAGTTGACCATGTATGCATGGGTTTATTTCTGGGCTCTCAGTTCTGTTTCATTGGTCTATGGATCTGTTTTTAATGCCAATACAATACTCTTTGATTGCTATCATTTTGTAGTATGATATTGTAGTGTAATTTGAAATTGGGAAACATGACGCCTCCAGCTTTATTCTTTCTCAAGCCTGCTTTGGCTATTTGGGGTCTTTTGTGGTTTCATATACATTTTAGGATTTTTTTCTATTTTTTTCATTAATTTTAAAAAATTGTTTAAGTTTTTTAGAGAGAGAGATTATGCAGGGGCAGGGGGGGCGGCAGAGGCAGAGGGAGAGAGAATCTTAAGCTGGCTCCATGCTCAGCATGGAGCCTAACGTGAGGCTCAGTCTCACAACCCTGAGATCATGACCTGAGCTGAAATCAAGAGCTAAATGCTTAATTGACTAACCCACCTTGGCACCCCTTCTATTTTTTTAAAAAAAATGTGTTCGAATTTTGATAGGGATTGCACTGAATCTATAGACAGGTAACATTACGTGTTTTATTAACCCAGTACGTGCAAGGTATAATTATTGCAATATGTAATCAAGATGAAAAAAATGATTGAGACATTTTACATTCTTTTATTTCATGCTAAGTCTTTGCTGTGTGGTGTATACTTACGGCCCATCTCACTTCAGCCACATTTCATGTGCTCTGTGGCCACATGTGGCTGGAGATTTCCCTGTATTTGCTAGGGCTCTAGGGCTCTCACAGGTATGGGTACATAGTTTATGAACATGAACAAACCATTCCTCACACTTCGGACTTTAACCCATTCCAAACAGAATCCTGGCTGCTCCCTGGACCCTGGCTCAGTGGTCTGATGCTTGGCAGGAACTTCTGCGTGGCATTCCCAGCTGGCCTGCTGAGGAAGGAGACCAGGACAACCAGGCCCATTTCTCAGGTGGGGCTGAGAAACTCATGATGCTGCCCAGAAGACGCTCTGAGTTCCTGCAGAATCTCCAAAGCACCTCCTTTTTCTGAGCAGACAAACCTAAGGAGACCTCCACAAGATTAGGATCTGCCTTCTTTGTAGCTACCAAACCCTGTCGCAAACAGATTGTGATAATAGCAGTGCTCAGAACCACCTTTTACCAACCTGCTTCCCAGGTGCCACGCACCATGTTAACTTCATCATAGACCTTATCTCACCCATTCCTCACAGCCACCCTGTGGTGCGGATACTTCTCAGACCCCCCTCTTATAGACGGGAAATAGGCAGAGAGCAGTTAAAGTAACTTGCTAAGAGCTGTCTTAGTGTGAAACGGTGATTTTCAAGCTTGAGCAGAATCCTCAGGAGGGCCTATAAAAAGCACAGGTTGCTGGGCTGCGGGGCCTGGGATTTTGCATTTTTGACAAGTTCCCAGATGATGCCGATGCTGCTGGTCTGGGGGTTAGGATGTGAGAAGCACCTAGCTACTGTTCCACCTTCCTCCGAGTTATTTCCCTTGCAGGAAGGTTGAAGGAGCTAAAGAAATTTTTCTGGAGCAGAAGCGGGGAGGCACACAGTCACCCCTGTTGTCACATAGGAGAAGGGCTGTCATGGGGCAGAGGGGGCCGTGCTGTGTGTGTAGAGGGCACAGGAGGAGCAGGAGGGTGGAAGTCATCTTATCTGGAATTGGGCTCCGTAAAAGGAAGAATTTTCTATTCATAGGCCTGCCCTCCATGCAAGGGACTTCTAAAGTACCAGTGGCCAAGAAGTTTGGAGTTGAGACCTGGTATTAGTTGGAGAGCAGGTGAAAAAAAATCCCTCCCTTGGTGGATTCTATCAAGACTCATCAATTTATCAAGTTTGACTCTCTTTAAAAAAACATCCCAGCACATTTTAATATTGATTTAATCTTATTCTGTTTCACAACATTATTCTCATTTATTCATTTATTTTTAGCTTTGTTCTTTTAAGCTCATTAACTTTACTTGTTTGGTTCTTTTTTTTTTTTTTCCTGTTTTCTCTTTTCTAAAAGCAACTGAAAATAATTCCTCATGAACAAAACAAAACCGAGATTAGCTGAAGGTTTGGGATGGTTAAGCATGGCTTACTCATCCACATAGGGCAGTGGCTGGCCTTCTATTCCTCTGCATATTAGCTGTGAATGTTAAGAGGAGGGCCAAGATGCAATTACTTGACTTGCCAGTCAGGTATCACATCCAAAATTGAGAGAGGATTCATTTTATATGAAACTAGTGTTTGATAGAGATACTGCAGCATCTGGTTTAATGGAGTCCCAGCTTGCGAATGATGTGGATTCTTTGTCATTCGACTGGCTTCAGGGAGGTGGAAAACAGGTGGGTTTGTTGGCTTCCATTGGCCAGCAGCTCACTGGTGGTCAGTCCCCAAGGGGTAGTAGCCTCATGTCTGTCTTTCCCATAGTACCTGTTGATGTGTTGTGGAGCAGTATTATCTGGCGGAGTCCAGTTTGGGGAATGTTCTACAGCGACAGTGGTTTTATTGTGCATCTTCTCTCCCTGTCTCTCTTTCTTCTACATCATACTCAGGCCCTCCCTCACTGGTTTTCAGGTGGCGAGGGGACATCCTGGCGGTCAGGTGGAATTGAGAGGAGGGTTTCTATAATATAGTACAGCCATGAGTTTCCCAAGAGACCCAGGAAACATCTGCTTCATTTTCTCCTCATTTTGTTTCTGGAACAGGCATGTGAGAATGATCAGCTGTCAGGTTTCATCAGGGCCCCGAAGCCTCCCTGTGGCACCGCACATTCCCCACCATGAAAAGGAAGTGTCACAGTTGCTCTGTCTGAGTCTGAGTGGGGCCGAGCAGAACAGGTTCCCATGACCCGTGTCCCTCTGTAATGGATCCTGACAGGGCAGGGGTGCTGGGGGGGCGGCTGGTGACAGGCGTGGGGGGCCAGTCCACTCTGTTCTTGAAGACCAGCCGATGTCTTTAAGCCTCCGCAGGGATTAATTTGAGTTTCGATTCACGGAACACTAGAGCCTGAATATGATTTAAAAGGAGTGAAATGCTGACACCTGCTACAGTGTGGAGGAGCCTCCAACACACTAGCCGAGTGAACAAAGCCAGTCACAAAAGGCCACAGAGCATGTGATTCCATTTCTGTGGAAAGTCCAGAATAGATATACCCATAGAGGCAGAAAGCAGATCTGTGGTTGCCAGCGCCAGGGGACGGGAGTTGGGGAGTGCCTGCTGCTGGATACGGCGTGCCCTTTGGGGTGCTGGAAATATTTTGGACCTGGATAGGGGTGTTGGTTGCCCAGCATTATGAATATAAATACCACCAAAGTGTATATGTAAACATGATGAATTTTATATTATGTGAATTTTACCTCAATTTTTTTTTTTAAACTCCTTAGTCTGGCTTCGTCAATGTAGAGGGTGGGACATGGACCTGACAAGGGGTTTTGGGATCCGTTTGAACTGAAATGGGGAGTCTCACCCCAGGCTCCAGTTATAATGACCTGGGGAGCTTATAAAACCCTGGCTGCCTGAGCTCCCCCACCAGAGGGTCTTTGGTGGGATCTGTGGGGCAGGAAGTGAGGATCAGAAAAAGTGGCAGGTAAGCAGCAAAACCAGAGCCAGAGCAAGCATCTCCTGAATCCCACCCTCCCATCCTGTGTTCTTTCTTTATATCCATGTCCCTCCTGAGTCTCAACTGTCAGGAAATGCCAGAAATTTGAAACAGTGCTCCTCATGTTCTAATGTGCATGTACATCCTGTAGGGGAAGGAAGGGTCGGGTTCAGCAGGATCAGGATGGGTGTGAGAATCTGCACGTGCAGTCAGCTCCTGAGTGATGCCTGCTGCTGCTGCTGGTCCCAGCACCACACTTAGCCAGGGTCTGAAATGCAGAGAAATCAGCACAGTTACAATTTGGGTGCAGAGATCTTTTTTAAGCCCAGCTAGCACAAGGCGATGTGCTATCAATGACTATTGAGTGTCAGGCTCCTTTATGCCCTCTGGTCATTTAAACTCATTTAATCCTGACACCAGTTCTGTGAAATAACTATTTCAATGGTCCCTGTTTTGCAAATGAGGACGCTGAAGCTTAGAGGCAAGAGTAACTAGCCCACACTTGTACAGCTTGAAGTAGCAGAAATGGGAGTCTGTACTTTCAGCTTCTACCCTTCTCTGCCGGGAGGGAGAGGATGGGGGAGGGCTAGCCCTGCACATCTTGGCCCAAGATGGTGCCAAGATGGTACAAAGACAGCCCCCTGATATTCAGAGTCCAAACTGAGCACAGTTTAGGCCCTGCAAAGGTGCATGGATTACGATTCATTAAATAGGTCCCCTAAATGGAGAGCTTTGTGGTTGGCTTCTTCAGGGCTTCCCATCTGTTTCTGATGATGTGAACTCCCCATGTCTCATGCTGAGGATGACCAACTCATTCTCGTTTGTCTGAGACTTTCCTGGTTTTAGTGTAGAGAGTCCCATGTCCCTAGAGGTCTCCTCTCCCCCAGTTCTTGACTAACATCTCAGTTAGACTGAGCTCCAACTTAGAGTTTTGGAGTTCTTTTCCGGCTTTAGAGGATGCTAGGTTGGCCAAGGCCAGCAAGGCAAAATGTCTGAAGGTGCCTCTACTCTGGCTATTCCCACCTGTCCTACTTAAATAGCTTTCACCTTTTCCAACTATGTACCTTTGGACATCCCTGGCATTGGTCTGTGGTGGGAAGGAAAGCAACTTACATTTTTGGAAGAGCCTGTTGAAGGAACACAGCTGTGATTTGAGTTCCCAGTAAGAACCCAGAAACAGTGAAAGCCTTAAAATATTACTGAATATGTGGAAGGATCTTGTGATCGACTGCAGGAAACACAACACTTATTATCTTGAAGTCTGGTTCCTTGATGGGCTGGTTGGAAAGATTTGTCTTTCTCAGGGAGGGAGAGATGGTAAGAGTGGCATAATGATGACAGTGATGATAAAACCACAACAGCAATAATGAGGATAAGGATGATTTTGGCCACCATTTACTGAGCACGTAGTGTAGGGTCTCCAAACAGATTGTGTGCTGGCAAATGGGAGGGTAGCAGGTGTCCATAAACTTTCTTAAAGAACCAGACAGGAAATAGTTTAGGTTGGGCAGGTTTAGCGCCGCCTTCAGCCTGGGGTGTGATCCTGGAGATCTGGGATGGAGTCCCACGTCAGGCTCCCTTAGTGGAGTCTGCTTCTTCCTCTGCCGTGTCTCGGCCTCTCTGTGTGTCTCTCAATAAATAAATAAAATCTTTTTTTTTTTTTTTTTTTAAATTTTTTTTTTAATTTATTTATTTTATGATAGTTACAGAGAGAGAGAGAGAGAGGCAGAGACACAGGCAGAGGGAGAAGCAGGCTCCATGCACCGGGAGCCTGATGTGGGATTCGATCCAGGGTCTCCCGGATCGCGCCCTGGGCCAAAGGCGGGCGCCAAACCGCTGCGCCACCCAGGGATCCCTAAATAAATAAAATCTTAAAAAAAAAAAAAAAGGAAAAAGTTTAGGTTTCGTTTCTTTTCTTTTTCTTTCTTTCTTGATTTATTTATTCATGGGAGACACAGAGAGGCAGAGACACAGGCAGAGGGAGAAGCAGGCACCCAGCGGGTAACATGGGACTCGATCCTGGGATCACGACCTGAGCCACCCAGGCGCCCCAGGTTTAGGTTTTCAAAGCTGGACAGTCTCTGTGGCCACTGCTCACCCCTGCCATTCTAGGGTGAAATCAGCCATAAACAATACATACACAAACGAATGTGGCCGTGTCCTGGAAACATCGATTCTACAGAAATAGCCCGCCGCTGGTTGTAGTGGAAAGAGCGCTGCCTTTGGGAGTCAAACCTAGGCTCCAGATACAGCTCTGCCACCTTCTAGCAGTGGGACCTTGTCTTTTCTGCGCCCTGCCGCACTCATCTGTGACATGGGGACAGGGACGGGGTCCGATCTCCCAGATTTGCAGTGAGGACTAGTGCAGTGAGTACTCGCATGTGAGCTCCGCAGCGTGGGGTAGGGTGCATGGGAGGCAGCTGGCAGCTCTTTCGGAAACCGTGGCCACAGGACGATGAGCTCTGCTGTCCAGACTCTGTCCCTGGCCTGGCCTGCAGACTCTGCCTCTCGATGGCCGTGTGCCCCGGCTCTGGGGAGGAACGCCTCATTCTTTCGCCCAGGTGTTGCTTAATGACAGAGAAGCGAGTCTTTCCCTCCTCAGTCTCACATCCCATAAATCACCTTGACAAGGGCTTGTGATTACTTAACTCTCTACATTGTTTGGGCAGTTGCTGGCAGGCGTGGGGCGGGGCGCCAAGAAAGGGCATCATTTTGCCCGGAATTGGTTCGGGAATGGAAATATTTTTTTTGTGAATTAATATTCATCACACAGATCAGGTAAACATCCAGTAATGACAATGCACAGGCGATTTATCAGTTCCAGCTTCGCGATGCAATTATCAATCAAATGGCACCAAAACACTGTAATGAAGCCTGCCCAGAAAATCCCATTTGCTCCCAGATCGGGGGGTGGGGAGGTGGGTGTGAAGATGGCCCACTTTTATATGAAGAATCATACCTTCTTGTCAGAGCTGGGGCTGCAAGTCAAATGTTACTCTGTCCTGAGCCTCAGACCTGATTTCAGAGATGCAACAGGACTCCTGGGGTTTTCTGGGAAAGTGTGAGGAGAGTAAAGGTGGGGGAGGGAGCCCCAACTCACACCTCCACCTGCTGCTTCACCTGCCGTGCTCAGAGATCATCCCATGCCTGATGTCATCCTCACAGAAACCCAGGACATCGGTGCAATTATTACCATTATTATTTTCATCCCCATTTTACAGGTGAGAAAACAGAGGCTCAGTGTGGAGAAGGTGCTTGCTTGCTGTGGTAGCCAAATAAGGGCCCCCACAGGTGTCCACACCCACATCCCGGGAGCCTGCGAATATGGTACATTACAGAGCAAAGGGTCCTAGCAGATGGGATTAAGTGAAGGATCCGGAGATGCAGAGATTATCCTGGGTTATCCAGTGGGCTCCGTGTCAACCCAGGGGCCCCCATAAGATGGATAGAAAGGCAGGAGGGTCAGAGCCAGAGAGCCAGATGGCAAGGTGGATGCTGTTTGCTTAGAATGTGAGGGAGGGGGTGGTGAGCCAAGGAATGCAGGGTCCTCGAGAAGCTGGAAAAGATATTGCATGTATGCTGCATCGAGCCGCTGAGTGTATGGTGATTTGGTACAGCAGCAATTGGGAACTAATGTACCTGTCCGAGGTGACCTGGCGGGCTCCTCTCAACACCTCTTCTGCAAGCACATCCCACACCCCTTCTATTACCTTGTGTTACCCTTTCCTCCAGGGCAATGTCTATGTAAGAAACACAGATGAGGTAAAATTCTTCAGCCTAGGGCCCCTTGGGAGCCCAACGCAGGTGTCTGATGGGCTTTCCTCAGGTAGAGGAGCTTTCTGCTTCCTGGATCCTTCCCACTCCTTCTCCGTCCGGTTGGATCTGCTTTTCTTCAGCTGAGTGGCAAGGGCTTGGCCTCCCCAGCTCTTCAAGGGACATGCACCCAGGCCTCTGTGACTCCTGGTGGTTTTATGCTTTGGTAATCAAGAATAGCAGATGAGGAAGCAAGCACCCATGGGAGCTCTACCCTCAGAGCTCCCTGACCCCCCGCCCCAGTGCTCCCTGACCTCCCGCCCCAGGGATGGGCACGGGGTGAGAGCCCTGTGATGCCACTAGAACAGCCATCTCGGCTCCTAGTCCCTTTGACACATTTGAATGGTGTCCAGCAGGCAACTGGAGCTTCCATCCTGTTGTTATTTGTGCCTCTGCCCGAGGTGAACTATCAGCTCCTAGAGCTGTGTAATTGCAGGTGGTGCCTGAGGCCCTTCAGAAGGGCTGGTGCCTGCAGGTGCTTAAGCTTGGGAGATGGATTCTGGATATTTCTCCTCTGTCTCCAAGTAGAGTCAGCTATGGGAGGTGGAGAAGAAGTTTGGTGCTACTTACGGGCTCCTCAGGTTCTTAACAATCATCACTATTTATTCAACACCAAGAGCCAGGCATGGTGGTTTGCATCCATGTTGACAACCACCCGCAGCCCCCAGGGTACCATTATAGGTTAGAAACCAGGCTTGGAGATGTCAAGTGCCTTGTCCAAGGTCACACTGCTTGGAGGTGGCTGTGCTAAGCAGCAAACACCGATCTGCTTGATTGCTGATACCAACCAACTCTCTGAATTTTGCTTTTAGGACAAATGAGGCCAACGACTGCTCATTGCCTATGATTTTTTTTTTTAACATTTGTTTATTGTGGCAAAATATGCATTATGTAAAATTATCATCTTAGCCACTTTCAAGTGTGCAGTTTGGTGGCATTAATGACATTCACAGTGTTGTACAACCATCAGCACTGCTTTTCCCAAAACTTTATTATCACTTCAAACAGAAACTCTGTTACCCATTCAGGCAATAACTTCCCATTCTTTCTCTCCCAATCTCTGGCTAATCTTTTTTTTTTAAGGTTTTATTTTTTTGCTCATGAGAGACACACAGAGAGAGGCAGAGACTTACGCAGAGGGAGAAGCAGGCTCCCTTCGGGGAGCCTGATGCAGGACTCCATCCCAGGACTCTGGGATCACGACCTGAGCCAAAGGCAGACGCTCAGCCACTGAGCCACCCAGGCACCCCACCCCTGGCTAATGTATTCTACTTTTTGTGTTTATACATTTGCCTATCCTAGCTTCTTCATATGCCTTTTTGTGACTGGCTTATCTCACTTAGCATCATGATTTCTAGGGTCATCCTGTTGAAGTATGTGTCAATGATTCTTTTTTTTTTTTGTGGCTTAGTAATAGTACATTTAAAAAAAAGATTTTATTTATTCATGAAAGAGAGAGAGAGAGACAGACAGACAGAGGCACAGGCAGAGGGAGAAGCAGGCTCCCTGCAGGGAGCTCGATGTGGGACCCGATCCCGGGACTCCAGGATCACGCCCTGAGCCCAAGGCAGGTGCTAAACTGCTGAGCCACCCAGGGATGCCCTGTGGCTGAGTAATAGTACATTACGTGGAAACCACGTGTTATTTATCTAGTCATCCATGGATGGAAATTCGAGTCCACTTTTTGGCTACTGTGAATAAAGCCACGAGGAACAATGGCATGCTGCCTCATGCTGCCCATAGCACCTCATGCTTCCAAGCACTTACTCCGTTATACATAATGCAGTCTATTTTTTAATCATTATTGAGGTGAAACTCACATAACATAAAATTAACCATTTAAGGCAAACTATTCA
This sequence comes from Vulpes vulpes, assembly GCF_048418805.1. Lineage (NCBI taxonomy): Eukaryota > Metazoa > Chordata > Mammalia > Carnivora > Canidae > Vulpes > Vulpes vulpes. The sequence continues at coordinate 14,399,333 of NC_132789.1, read as the reverse complement.
GTGGTATTCAGTACATTCACAATATTGTGCTGCTATCACCTTTATCTAGTTTCAGAACATTCTTATCACCCCATATAAAAACCCACACCCTTTAAGCAGCCATTCCCTGCTTCCTTCTCCCCAACTCCCCAGCCCCTGGCAGCTACCAATCTGATTTTTGTTTCTGTAGATTTGCCTTTTCTGAACATTTCACGTAAGTGGAGTCCTACGAATGTTCCTTTTGTGTCTGGCTTCTTTTGCTTAGCTTGTTTGCGAGGCTCATTCACGTGGCAGCAGGTGTCTGTGCTTCATTCCTCTTTATGGCTGAATAATATTCCACTGTATGGTTAGACCACATCTTATTTATCCATTCATCCAATGAGGGACATTTGGCTGGTTTCCCACTTTTGGTGATCGTGAATGTGCTGCCATGAACATTTGTATGTAAGGCATAGTGTGAGCCAAGGGGAGACGCATCGCCGGCTGAGCCACTCATGCGCCCCCTCAAGTGGCAATTCTATGTTTAACTTTTTGTGGAACCAAAATCCAGCCTTCTCTGATGATTTCTCTCAATATTGCAGTCTGTCCTGCAAGAGCACGGGCTGCCTTGGTTCTGCTCTCAGTGGTATTTCCAGCCTCTGGTTCCGAACTTGACATACAGAAGGCACTTGGGAAATGCTTGTCCAATGAGTGAGAGCCGTGAATAAAGTGCCCGTAGGTGGACCTTCCTGTTCAGAGGGATTCCAGGCACTTTGGTGACTGTGCAGTGGATCTATGACCCCAAGTGCCATTGATTCTATTGGCAAGTGGCTTGGATTGGAGATCTGTGGACAAGGTCCAGTAGAGTTAATGGGGAGTCAGCTAGGCATTACTGGCTCCATTTTATAACTGAAGAAACTGGAGCTTTGGGCACCTGGGTGGCTCAGTAGTTGAGCATCTGCCTTTGGCTTAGGTCATGATCCCAGGGTCCTGGGATTGAGTACCACATCAGGCTCTCCACAGGGAGAACCCTCTGCTTGTGTCCCTGCCTCTCTGTCTGTGTCTTTTGTGAATGAATAAATAAAATCTTAGAAAAAAAAAAGAAAGAAATCAAGGAATGAGGGGCACGGGCCTGGTGAATGGCAGGCTGGGGTCTGAACCCAAGTCTGTTGGATTCTGAAGGGTGCGCTTTTTATCCAATACAATGTTCTCTTTTGGGTAAACAGCTTCCCTTTCAGGAATGTAACAGAAGTCTAGAAATTTGCAGGGCAGCTTATATCCCTTACACATTTCATTAGAAGTGATCAGGGTGATGTCTTGGTCCTTACTATGTGGTCCTGAGTGATTTCCTTGCATTATATGATTGAGTTGTCACTCATCACCTTACTGGGTAGATACCATTCGCCCCTATTTACAGACAAGTAAACTGAGGGTCACACAATCCCTTGCTCACAAATGCTAGCTAGCAAATAGGAGAGCTTGTTTTTAAACATGGGCTTCCAACCCTGACCTGCAGTCATCCTAAACCCACATTCTCCTGCCAGCAGGCTGGTGTGGCTTCTTTCCTGCATCTTGGAGGCTGGGGTTTTTCTCTAGGTACCAGGGGGCATCTGTGAAGATTCTGGATCACTCTCAAAGAGTTTCCATGTCCTGGCAGTCTAAACCTTGTCACGTCTTCCCAGGTGTTCTAGTCTGTTTCACTTGGCATGCGGATTTCTATGTGAAAAGGTGGCATTCTCTTCTGGGGTGGGTGTCACCAGGAGGCAAGGGGGATGGGGTCACTGGAAAGATGATACCCAGGCCTCAAGTTGGGCCTCATCTATTTTCTAAAAAACCTAGAGGTTTCAAAACCCTGTGCCAGTAGCCCCTGGAGTATACAGGAGAGAAGCAAACAGGCTCAGCCTCCCAGGCACTTTCAAAAGCAAGGGACAAATTTCCAGCCATTGAAGAATGATGAGCCAGTGTCCCTTTGCTATGCAAGTCAGGATGACATGTCTGGGGGGCATTTCTCTGCTAAAACAAGGAAGCATGACACCACCTTAGAATAAGGGACACTCTTGTGGCAAATGAAGTCCGGGGAGGTTGCTAGAGCTGGGAGTCAGTGCTTTGCTGCTGCCTGGGGACAGCTGTTTGCCACCGCTGCTCTCTGATCCTGTAGGTAGGCTGCTCATTCTGACCCTGTCTGGCTGCCTCCTGACAAGAGCTGCTAGTAAAACGTCACCATCACCAACTCACAATGAGAATGATAAAGGAGGAGAGGACTTCTGCCCCTTGATTAAAGTTGGTGTGTTTTCCCATCCCATTTAAAGTGATTAGTGTGTGTGTGTGTGTGTGTGTGTCGTGTGTGTTGATGTGAGTGTGTGTGTTGGTGTGTGTGTGTGTGTTTGTTGATGTGAATGTGTGTGTCTGATGCAACCCCACATTTGCCATGGTGCCTTTACTTCCAAGACACCCGGTTATTTTTAGGGATGACGCACCCAACATCAAAATAACTGGTTATTTTTACTATTGGGTGCATCAATCACATTATGACATATCCCAGCTCTGGAGAAACAGTGGCCAACCAGCAGTGGAGACCTGGGAAAGATGCAGAGTGAGTCAGACATGGGGACAAAGCCAGAGGGCCAGGGGCCGCGGGGCCACCAGAGGCAGCTGATTTGACTCAAGTGACCGGGATTCCTAACCAAAGCTCCCTTGCTGGAGGGCTTGCTCTGCACATGGCCCAGTGCCCAGCTCTCTGCATGTGGGGTTAGGACTTGGTGCAGGTGTCCTCCAAGATGGGGGCTCCCATTCCCTCTGTTGCAGGTGTGGCCACTGGAGCACAGAGTTAGGCAGCCTGTCAAGGGGTTGTCTGGAGTGTAACTGGCTTCATATGACTCCAGAGCCCTCATTCTTTTTTTTTTTTTTTTTTAAGATTTTATTTATTTATTCATGAAAGACAGAGAGAGAAGGAGGCAGAGACATAGGCAGAGGGAGAAGCAGGCTCCCTGCGGGGAGCTGGATGCAGGACTCAATCCCAGGACTCCAGGATCACAACCTGAGCCAAAGGTAGAGGTTCAACCCTTGAGCCACCCAGATGCTCCCCCCCAGAGTCCCCATTCTTAACCACTGCTTCTCCTCATGTCTTATTGTGGCAATGCTGATCCTTTCCCCTTGATAACACCCATGTGGTTACAAAACGGTCACTCACTGTGGATGCTGAGTGAGCTGTGCAACTTATCTCTTGTGGGTGGAGAGAGGTGCAGAGAGGGATGTGGAAAAGGTGTGTCTGGCTCGTCTACAGGGAACAGTTTAGTGAGGAGACAAAATGCCGATGTGTGCTTGACACAGTTCGCCCTCTGGGCAGAGCAGTGGGATGGACTGCTGGTGTTTTGATGGGTGAGGCTCCCTTTTCTTTCTCCCCCTCATTCATTGGTCACATGTCTGTCCAGATGTCCCTTGAGTTGATGCGTGTTCCTCCTGTCCCTCTGGCCGCTCTGGTCTCTCTGCTGGATTCCCTGCCATTCTCCAGAAGGATCTTCCTGCTGTCAAGTCGGCCCTACCTTCCCTCCTTCTGCCAACAGTCCATTTGGACTAGATCTATGTTTCCCAAACTGTGTGCCATAGAATATGAGTCCTGAAAGTACATTTAGGAAAGACTCATGCTCCTCCCCACCCTCCATTATCAGCCCAGTTTCCCATCAGATGGACTTGCAGCATTTTTTGGCCTCTCACTCACTCATTCCATAGATATTTGAAGACTTATGTGCCAGGCTCAGTTCTAGGTGGAAGAACAGTAAACAAGATAAAGTTCCTGCTTTTATGGAGCTTACATTCCAGTGGGGGGAGACAGACAGTAAATGAATAAACTACAAAGTATCAGAGAATGACTCAGTGCTTTGAAGAAAATACAACTTTGATATACTAGGAAGTGAGTGGGAGGAGAGGGGAGGCTGCCCTGAGAAGGTGATGTGTAAGCTAATGACCTGCAGGACAGGGAGGCAGTTCCTGAAGGATCGAGGGGGAAGAGCTTTCCAAATAGGGACAAGCAAGTGCAGAGGTCCTGAGGTGAGTTGATATATTCGAAGAAAAGAAGGAAGGCCAGTGTGGCAGGAGGTGAGAGGGTTGGGGAGGAGGCAAGAATGAGGAAGGAGAGATGTAGGCTGTGCCCTGATGAAGGGTAGGCTTGTGGGTATGCCAGGAAGGAATTTGAATTCTAAGAGTAATAGAGAGCCATTGAGGTTTATAGTAGAGGAGTGAGGGTCCATTATAGGACCATGCCAGATGAGTTGTTGCAGAGTGGGTTTTAGAGGAGCTGTAGGGGAGGCAGGGAGGCCAGCCAGGAGGCATGAGGTGATGGTACCTTGGACAGGGCAACAGCAGGAGTGACAGAGCAGAATTCAGGGTGTGTATAGAGGTAGCGTGAGCTCTACAGAGGGGCAGAAGGGACAGAGATGCATCAAGATGACTCCTAGGTTTGGCCCCAAGAGCTGAGAGGATGGCATTGCTTTGTATGGAGTTGGGAGGCTAAGGGGGAGTGGCAAGGGTCCAGGGGTGACAGTGGAGGGGTCCACCCAGGGCTCCTCTTGAAGAGCATACCCTGTTAACTCCCTCCCCTCCAAGATTCAGCTAAGATGCCAGCTCCTCCCAGAAACCCTGTCTGAGCCACCAGATGTGCCACATATCTTAGTGTGGATGACACATTGCACCCTTGGTGACAGTTGTCTCTCTGTGTGACTGACCCCAGCAGGGATGGATGCCTTGTCTGGCTTCCTCACGGCTGTGTCTCCAGGTACCTGATGCTTAGTAGTTCTTCATGAAATTGAGCAGAATTGATTACAGGACAAGTCAGTAGAATGGAGGGGGTAATTCTAGAATATATTCCTGATATAAAGACAGAGATTGAAAGATAGGAAAGAGGAGGGTATCCTACTAGCAAGAAGAGAGTCATGCAGTAGGAAGAGTCCCAAACATGGTCTCAAATGATCTGGGTTCAAACCCCAGTTCCTCATCTTTTTACTGTGTGACCTTGGCCAACCACTCCACCTCTTGAACCTTAGTTTTACCTCCAATTAGAAGGGCATCATGGTAGCTGCTGGGATAAATGAGACTGCATGAGTGAAAGCATCCACACGGTATCTGGGAAAGAGTAGGGGTATGATTGTGTTAGAACCTGAGAGGTCTGAGCATGGGCTGGCTATGTTTGACATCCCCTAATAATGCCATCTGGCTTTTCTTTCTTTTATCTATCTATCTATCTATCTATCTATCTATCTATCTATCTATCTATCTTAAGATTTATTTATTTATTCATAGAGACACATAGAGAGAGAGGCAGAGACCCAGGCAGAGGGAGAAGCAGGCTCCCTGCAGGGAGCCTGACGTGGGACTCGATCCCGGGACTCCAGGATCATGCCCCGAGCCCAAGGCAGGCGCTAAACCGCTGAGCCACCCAGGCTGCCCCCATCTGGGTTTTCTCTGGCTGGAGAGGGCTTTGCAGACTGTTTACAACCTTAAGGATCACATTCCTTTTTTTGCGTTCCCTCTCGGCCTCCCGTGAAGGAATGAATTATAAAGGTTTGAAGACTAATTCCAGAATGAGATGTGTGAAGCTCTCTGACTTTGGGTTGGTTGAGACACTGAAAGGTCTTAATCTCAAAGTCTGGGTAAATGGTTTCCAGAGGAAAGTTCCTAGACCAGCAACATTGGCACCATCTGGGGACTCATTGGAGGTGCAAAACCTCAAACTGTACCCCAGACCAAAGGCATTAGAACCTTGGGGGTGGGCCCCACAATAGGTGTTTTAACAACCCTCCAGGGGACCCGGATACATGCTCAAGCTTGAGATCCACTGGCCTAGAGCTTCCAGCCTCCAATACTACTTTCCCTTTAATGGAGAGAGGATCAGAATGTTCAACTTGAGATCAGAGTTATCTTCTAGTCCAGGTTATTTGAAATGTGTGCAGTAGAACATTAGTTTCACCCATGTGTGGTGGAAATGAGGTGATTTGGGTTCCATGATCAAATAAGTTTGAAAGATGCTGAGTGTCGTAGAACATAAGCCCTATTGTGCAGCACTTCTCAAAGCCTTTAATATGCTGATATGCATACTGTTGTGAATCTCCAGTGGAGGGGTGTAGCACACAATCTTTCTCCCATATACTTTTGGGATTCATATTCCATTGCACATAGTTTGGGAAACATGGATCTAGTCCAATCTTTCATGGACAATCCTATCTCTAAATATGTGGTTATTCAATCTTTCCTCCAAGGCATCTAGATACAGGGAGTTGATAGGTTTTTTTTTTTGTTTTTTTTTTAAGAGGGACTGTTAGTAATTGTTAGTATTTGCCTTATACTAAGCCAAATCTGCCTGCCTTTAATTTCCTCCTGTGGGTTTTAGCACTGAGCCCTGGAACCGCCTAGGATGGGCTAATTCCTCTTTTGTATGACAAAAGAAAGACACCTGTCTATCCACCATGTCTTCCTGAGACTCCTCTCTTACAGTTCCCATCCCATAGACACGATCTGACTTTTGTAGCTAGTGAAGTGCTGGGAAATTGCTTCTTTCAAATGGCTTCTTGGCCACGTGTGGTTTCATAGAAGTGATTACAAAACACAAACATTTATCATCGAGCTGAGAGGTATTTTAAGAATCTTCTGTTGTAGTTTATCCCCATTCCATCTATTTGAGACAGATAATAAATAGTCCAGACTATTACTAAAGATCTGGGGAGATCACAGCCTTTCTGATTATCAAGTCTATAAGTTTTGCTTATCTTACAGCTCCTTAAGAGGAGATAGAGGTAAGATAACCGTGTGGTAAGATAGCCGTGTGGTTAACTTACCTTTCTTTTTTTTTTTTTTTTAATTTTTATTTATTATTTATGGTAGTCACACACAGAGAGAGAGAGAGAGAGAGAGAGAGAGGCAGAGACACAGGCAGAGGGAGAAGCAGGCTCCATGCACCGGGAGCCCGACGTGGGATTCGATCCCGGGTTTCCAGGATCGCGCCCTGGGCCAAAGGCAGGCGCCAAACCGCTGCGCCACCCAGGGACCCCTTAACTTACCTTTCTATTTCTAAACTCTGCTCTTCACTCTAATGAACCAATTGATTTGACTGACTTCCTTTTTTTCATTTGCGCATTTATTCATTCATGCGAGCATCTTTGAGTGTCCACTCTGTGCCAGGCATCTACTAGGTGCTTCAGAGCCAAAGCTGAACGAGACCAATTTGATGGGCATGGACCTCATAGTCAATAGGGAGAGAAGAACAATGGTAAAGTTAAAAAAAAAACAACAAAACAAACCAACCCATAAATAACAACTTTTGAATTTGTGCTAAGTGGGAAGGCAGTAATGGAGAATCACAAGGGGTGGAGACCAACCCAGAGAAGATGGTTTGGGAAGGATGCTTGATGTTGGAACTGACAGCTGATGATCGTTGTAACCCATTGCTTTTGGTTTCTTAGTTCTATTTGATCACATCATTATAATCGGGCTTAGATTATAAGGACCCAGGGAGTAGGGGCTGGTTTTTCATATTGTGCTTGGTATAAAGACAGCCATTGTGGTTCTCATTCTCCCTCCTTCATGTTAGAGCTGCCGTATGCGTTCTGTCAATAAATGTTGGAGTAGCTTGGGAGTACCTCCTGGACATTTGGAGTATCTGTCACGAGATTCTGAGTTTCTTCCGGAGAATATTGATTTGTTTGTTTTACTTTGCTTTTCTTAAGCAGGGTTCTGTTTTGCCTTCTGTGGCTGGTGGTCCAGGGCCAGATCGTTCTCAGAGTTTCTGTGATGCTTCTTGGCGTTCGTTCTAATCACGTGGCGAGTTTTACACAGAGAGTTAGGGAGCTCTTTCAGCTCTTAGACTCTTTCCCTTTGGAGATCTCTTCCACACTTTCTGGCCCCCAGGGGCTTCTTTCTCCAGTTCTTCTGGCCAAAAGTTTTAGCCTCCTGCCCTGTTGCGTAGTTCTGGATGTCTGATCATGTCCTCACAGGGAAATGGTAAGAGAAGACGGCGAGAGAAAAGCCCATGGACTCTCCCTCAACTTTATTCACAAAACATTGGTCCCCACTCCTGGTTTCTCTCTCCCCGAAAGGATGGGTTTTCTCCTGGGGGTTTAGGTGCCTGTGCTGTGTCTGTGTCAGTCAGGTCAATGCTATTGTATGGCTAAGTTGACCTGGGGGGCAGGGCTGAGAGAGGAAAAAGAAAAAAAAAAAAGAAGAAGAAGAAGAAGAAAAGAAGGGTTCCTTCACATTCTTGTGCATGCAGGGCCTCATTTTTTGGTCCTGTGCTCAGAAATCTGGGCTGCCCTGGATGTTGACTCTCACACCCACCCAGCACACAGTTCCGAGATTCTCCTCACTTTCAAAGGCAGAGCTAGGAATTGGTGGGACATGCACCATGGCCGTATTATTGGTCATTCTTCACATTTTGACCTTCCTTCCCTATTCTTCTGCTGTTATTTACATTCTTTGAACCCTCAGGCAGCTGCCTTTGTGTTTTTTTCCCCGAGTTTTTGGCTGTCACCAGTGGGGAAGACAGTCTGCTTGGGTGGGCCTACTCCACTAATGCCAGAACCAGAACTGGGGTGGGTATTTAATAAATGTTGGCTCACTAGATGCTCAGAACAATCCTAGGAGGTAGGCGATACTATTCCCATTTTATAGGGAAAAAATCAGAGGCCAAGAAAAGTGAAGTCAGGATCCAGACCATCGTCATGCTTGCCTAAAGCATCTACATGGCATTGAAGCTGCTTCCCTGGGTACCTTGCCTCCCCTCCCCTGCTAGGGGACCCTTGGGGCTGGGGGCCCCATCCCTCCTGTCCTTCATCTATGAAATGGGGGAAATCTTAATATCTCTCTTGTGGCACCATTGCAAGGATTGGGTTCAGAAATCTAAACATTGGAAGCAGCATCTGGCACACAGTAGTAAACTCTGTGCAGGGTTACGGGTGGTCATTGTCACTGTTATCACTTGGTCCTGTATAGTGAGCACTGAGCAGCGCAGCACCCAGCATACCCATCCTGAGTGGCGCTCAGGAAATATGTATTGAAATACCTGTTGAGTTCAATCTTTTGTGAAACCATTTTGCCCTTAAATGCGGTGGATTGTACTTTGTTGTTTTTATTTCGTAAATACAGTAGCTTTTTTTGGCCGTTACCCCTTTCACTGCCTCAACTGCTGACACTGCTCATAGCGGGCTGGGGGCTGGTTCCCATTCCTGCTCTTTCCCCAGTTTCCTTTTTTTGTGTGTGGGGGTCAGTTGAACTTTTCCTTCTCCTTCCTTATGCTCCTCCACCACAAGAGGGGTAAGGAGGAGCTCTGGGTCCATATTTTGGCTTTTTCACTTAACAGCCGTATAAAACTGCAATACTCCCCACCCCCACCCCCACCCCCAATCTTATCTATACCTTGTGAATGATTGTTTCTGCCTCACTATGTTGCTATGAGAAGTCAAGTGAGATAGTATGGACAAGGTGCCAGCCTACTTCCTGGTGCATAGTAGGTCCTTAAAAACTGTTGGTTTCCAGATGCCTCGGTAACTCAGTGGTTGATCGTCTGCCTTTGGCTCAGGTTGTGATCCCAGGGTTCCTGGGATTGAGTTCCTCGTCGGGCTCCCTGCGGGGAGCCTGCTTCTCTCTCTGCCTATGTCTCTGCTTCTCTTTGTGTCTCTCATGAATAAACAAATAAAATCTTTTTTAAAAATGTTAGTTTCCTTATGATCCATATTAATGATAACCAGAAGTTTCTGCTGCCGTGGGAGAGCAGCTGTTCCAGGCCTGACACAAGAGCTCTGGTTCAGATACAGCTGGCCGAGATTCCAGCACCTTCCCCTATGCTCGCTCTCTCCGCTCCCTAGTAAGTGCCCCACAAATGTTTGTGGGATGAATGAGCAACTGGAAGGCTCAAGCTTGGCACCTTATCTATCAACATCAGACTCCCCACCCTGGGGTTAGTAACTAGGGGTAGGATGCTGTTAACCATGAGCATCCGCATTGCTAATATCTAGCCGTGCTTGTTTTCATCTTGGTCTGTGATTTTTATCAGTGTAGAAGGTTTAATTATTGTTTAGACCTGGGGGGAACATTTTTAGTTTTGCATTTGTTCTTCATCTCTGGGCTTAGCAGCATCTGCTTTCAGAAATGTCCTTTGGAAGCATCGTCAACATGGTGTTTGGGTTCCAGTGGCAGGCTGGGTGCAGCGAATGGTTAGGTGCAAGGGGGATGGACCCACTTCTGTTTGTCTCTTCCAGATCAAGCCTGCAGACATTTACGGGTGCCAATGTTGTGCCAGGGGCTGAGATGGAAGGTGCCAGGATGTGGCCTCCTGCAGTTCATGGTCAAACTGCAGACATGGATCTGCTACTTAAGTGTAGTGGGCTCCTGATGGTGGTTAGCAGGGCTGTGGGAGCACAGATGGCACTGTCCTCTGGATAAATGCTCAGATCCCCACCTTGGCCCAGGGGTCCCTGCCCAGTTCCCCCAGCTCAGTTCCCACCCACTTGGCCCTACTGGCCCCTTGCATTTCCTACAGTGGGTCCCATCCTGGCACACCTGCTGGTCCCGCCTGGGATGATTGCCCTATTCCTTTGCCTGCTTCGCCCCTGCTCATCTGCTAGACCCCAGCTCAAAGATTACTCCTTAGAAACCTCTCCCCAGCCCTCAGCTCCTTCTGTTCTGTCATAACTAAACGACTGAAGTGTGATCCTGTGTTTAGCACCCGCCTCCTCTCCTAGACCCGTGTGGGACATTGTATATCTCAAGGGAAAATAATGCAAGCCATGTCTGTAATTTAACATTTTCTGGTTACCATATTAAAAAAACATACATGGAGAGGTGCCTGGGTGGCTCAATCAGTGAAGCGTCTGCCTTCAGCTCAGGTTGTGACCTCAGGGTCCTGGGATCAAATCCTGCATCAGACTCACTGCTCAGCAGGGACTCTTCTTCTCCCTCTCCCTCTGTGTTCTCTCTCTCTCAAATAAATAAATAAAAATCTTGAAAAAATAAAAAAACACATGTAAAGAAACAAGTGACATTATTTTTCTTATTGTGTTAAATGTACACAACAGAAAATTTACCACTTTAAGTGTACATTCGGTGACTTTAAGTACATTCTATATTTAAGTGTTCTATAATCACCAGCATTCTCCCTCCCTAGCTCTTGTTTCAATCATCTCAGATTGAAACTTGACCCCTGAAGCCACCTCTGCCCCTGGTAACCTCCTTTCTGCTTCTGAAGTTAGCTACTCTGGATCCCACATTGAAGTGAAAAATATTAACAATAGGTATCCTTTTGCTCCTGGCTGGTTTCACTTAGCAGAATGTTCAATGTTCATGAATGTTGTGTCCGTCTTTTAGGTATTGTGATGAATGCTGCCGTGAACACAGGTGTACAAATGTCTGTCTGAGTCCCTGCTTTCTGTTTTCATGGGTCTATTCTTTGACTGGAATCACTGGATCACGGGCTAATTCTATCTTTAACCTTTTGAGGAATGATATTAAATTGTATATGTTTTATGTAACCCAGTATTTCCAAAAAGAGACCACTTCAATATGTAATCAATATAATGGGCAATTATTAACGAGCAATCTTACTTTATTTTCCTGTGAAGTCTTCATTAATGTGGTTTGCGGGGTGTGTAAGTACTGTGTGGCTGGAGAAGCTATCCATCTTATGCATCCGAGTGCCTTGTCCATAGTAGGTGTCCAACCCAAAGATGGATAGACATAGCTGCCTGCTGCTGGGAACAGAATTCCTGCTAACAGAATTCCTGCTAACATTCCTGCTAGCAATGATAGTAACAGTGATGGGAGACTGACTGTTTGCAAGGCACTTCATTTTCATGAATTCTCAGAACAACCCTGTAAAGTGGGTACTTTTATCATTCAGTTGTAGATGTACAAACTGCAGCTCAGAGAGGTCAAGCAGCATACCTCAGGTCACACAGCTAGTGAGTGCTGGAGCTGGGATTCACACCCAGCTGGGTTCTGTTGTCCTTTGGCCAGGAGTTATCTCAGGAAATGCTAAACCTAGATGTCTTGGAGAAGCCCATGGAGATATCTGCCTTTGTTAACAGGGGTGAAGAAAGATAATAAAAGTTTACCCAACACATTTTCTCCTGGAGGCATATGCATTTCTCTCTGCCTCTGGGTCAAGGCTGTGAGTATAACCTCAAAATAAATTGACCTCCTGCTGCACTGGGCTACAAACCTTCACAAGCATTGTCCCTAGAGAGGGAAATTGGGAGAGAGAGCAAGGCAGATGCTGGTCCTGCTCAATCCACATGGCGAGGGAGAAGACAGAAGGATTGAGAAAAGCTACTTCAGTTGTCTGGAGATAAAAATAAGGTGCTTTGCAACACATGAGGTGATCTAATGCTGCTTTCAGTGTTCTTGAATTCGCCAACACAAGAGGTTAGAAAACTAATATCATGCCTGTCACTCAAAGGGTGGTGAGTTCTGGAATGAGAAGAGTCTCAGAGGTCATCTTTTCCAATGTGGTTTCTCCTGGTGTAGACTCTCTCCTGCCATACCCCTCAGAGTTGATTGGGGCCAGATGGGCCTCCCCAGCGTCTGCCTCCTTCTCCTTCCTCAGAGGCCCATGGGTGGGGCATCGTGTTCTTCTGCAGGGAAGCTGAAGGTGGGGAGGTGGTAGGGAAGGCATGCTATTTCTCAGAGGATGTAGAGGCAAAGGGAGACAAGATTAAGATAAGGACATCTTCCTACCTGGTTTCTTTGGTCACCAGACCTTTATTTCTCAAGACTTCATCCACCCAGGACAATCCCAGGCATGAATGGAATTTTGGTTATGGTAAGGCATTTCCCACCTCATTTCTTAATTGATAAATAACATTGTATAGGTTTAAAGTGTACCATGTGATGATTTGATATACACATATGTTATAAAAAAGAAAAAACAACTGTGCTTGGTGCCGAGCAACACAGTGGTAAGAGAGGCTGGGCCCCTGCCTTCTGAGACCTTGTATTTTAGCAGGGAAGAGAAACAAATAAATGATAAGTCCAGTCAGTCTTCATCATTCATGAATTCCATATTTGTAGATTCTCCTACTTGCTAAAATGTATTTGTACCCCCCCCCCCCATCAATACTTGCATGTGCAGAGTAGTGAAACATTTGAGTCATCTGATGCTTACATCCTCAGCTGAGGTCCAGCGTGGTGACATCTGGCCTTCTTGTTTCAGCTCTCATAGTATGAACATAGTACAAATTTGGTGGTCTTGAATGTAGGCCATGTTTTTCACAGCTTTTGTGTGTTTTGGTTGGTGATTTACTGTTCAAGACGACCCCTGAACACGGTGGTGAGGTGCTGTCTCCAGGTCCTGAGCACAAGAAGGCTGCCATGTGCCTTATGGAGAAAAACACATCGTTACATAAGTTTAGTTCCAGCTTCATATCACAAGTGGTAGAGCTGTTGGCCATGAGTTTGCTGTTAATGAGTCGACTATCTATATTAAACAAAGTGCCTTTAAACAAAAACCCACGTAAAACAGGATGACATATGGAACTGTTGACAAAAATGTGATAGAGGTGAGGTGCCTGGATGGCTCAGTTGGTGAAGTGTCTGCCTTTGGCTCAGGTCCTGATCCCGGTGTTCTGGGATAGAGCCCCACGCGAGGCTCCCTGCTCAGCAGGAAGCTTGCTTCTCCTTCTCCCCCTTGCTGGTGCTCATTCTTTCTATCTCTGCCTGTCTCTCTCAAATAAATAAATACAATCTTTAAAAAAAATATGACATAGGTCTGTAGGAACCTAACCCTGTATTTCCATGAGGGATGAAGGTTCAGTGTTTGCAGCATCTTTTCAGCAGGTAATGACTGCGAATAACAAGAATTGATTGTATGACCAAATAATCCCACTGAGTGGGGAGGGTGTGAGGGCATGAAAGGGGAAGGGGGGGGACAAAGGGGAGGAGAGTAGAGGTGATGACTCATGGTGATGAGCGCTCAGCATTGTGGTAAGGGGGCCAGGGCCATGCCCAAGGCCACGTGGATCCTGGGAACCCTGATGTTAGTCTAGTGCCCTGTGCAGTCTACTCTGCTTGCCGTCCATGTGGGGCTGCCTACAGCTGCCTTGTGATGCTGATGGTCACTAGGTTCAGAACCATGGTTCCAACAAGACTGCGGCATCCAATGTCCAACCCCATTACTATCAACAATGTGATAGTGTTGAAGATGCCACCCTGAACAGTACCTCTACCCTTGTGTCCATAAATCTGGACTTGTATGAACTGGGGCTTCGGTCAGCACTTCCAGCGTTTGCTGCTCACTGCTGTATCAACTGCCCTAGCCACAAGATTCTCTGGGATGTGTGTGGTGGTGTTGTTGTTGTTGTTGTTGTTGTTTTTTAAAAGATTTTATTTTTTCATGAGAGACACATAGAGACAGAAGCAGAGACACAGGCAGAGGGAGAAGCAGGCTCCACACAGGAAGCCCACCGTGGGAATTGATCCCGGGTCTCCAGGATCACGCCCTGGGCTGAAGGTGGCGCTAAACCGCTGAGCCCTGGGCTGCCCTGGGATGTGTTTTATTGCAGAATTCCCTATATAGAATCTAACTGTGATATTAACCAGGAAAGCTTGTTTTCAGTTTAAAATGCCCAACAGATGGTCCCAGTTGCTCTCTTCATTCTGGAGACAGGAAGGAGCCCAGTCACAATTTGAATTGTTCTTGACAATAAAAACACTGAATATTGTCAGAGTATTTATACAGTGGAGGCAAAACACCATGCGGTTTGGAGTGGGATAGACCTGGAACTTTTTAGATGGGTGGGCATTGGGAAAGTCCCTTCTCTTCTCTGAGACTCAGTTTCTCCATCTGAAAAATGGGGCTGATAATATGGCTCCCCTTAGGTGGCTGTGAGGATTAATTCAGATGTGCTGTGTGTCATGTAGCAGCCAAGAGAACGTGCTTTAGGATCGGATGGCTGGAGTTTAGATCTTGGCCTTGGGCAAGTGTTTCAACTTTTCCAAGCTCTGATTTCCTCACTAACCTCACAGAGTTGTTAAAGAGAGTTAAATGTAATAAGGCACATGAGGATGAGAAAGAATGTGGCCCCAGTAAGCACTCGTGAGCATCAGCTATGGCCATTATTTATTTTTTATTTTTTTAATTTTTTATTTATTTATGATAGTCACAGAGAGAGAGAGAGAGAGAGAGGCAGAGACACAGGCAGAGGGAGAAGCAGGCTCCATGCACCGGGAGCCTGATGTGGGACTTGATCCCGGGTCTCCAGGATCACGCCCTGGGCCAAAGGCAGGCGCTAAACCGCTGCGCCACCCAGGGATCCCAGCTATGGCCATTATTATAAGTGATTTGGTAAATGCTCATTGGGATGGCAGTCATCATTATCATCATCATCATCAAAGAAAAATAACAGGAGCTGGCTAGGATGTGTAGATACAGGACACTTGCACATTATTGGTGGGAATGCGAAATGGTGTAGCTCCTGTAGAAAAGTTCAGTGGTTTCTCAGAAGGTTAAACACAGAACTGCCATGGAACCCAGCAATTCCACTCCTGGGGATATCCCCCAAAGAACTGAAAAGCAGTTGTTCAGACAAATAACTTATATGCAAATGTTCGTGGCAGCACTGTTCACCATAGCCAAAAGCCAATAAATGACCATCAGCTGATGATCAGCTAAACGATATGTGGTATAGACCTATGATGGAATCTGATTCAGCCACAAAAAGGAGTAAGGTTCTTATATATGCGATACCATTGATGAACCTTGAAAACAGTACGCGAAGTGAAAGAAGCCAGTCACACACGGTCATGTATTGTATGATGCCATTTATATGAAATATCCAGAATAGGTCAATCCAAAGAGACAGAAAATTAGTGGTTGTCCGGGGCCAGGAGAAGGGGGGGTGGGGAGGAGGAGTGGCTGCTTCATGGGCATGGAATTCTCTTTTGGGGTGATGACAAATTTTTGGAATTCATAGAGGTAACATTGTTAATGTACCAAATGCCGCTGAATTCTGTGCTTTAAAATGGTTAATGTGAAGTGCACCCTAGTTTTCTTTTTTTCAAAAAACTTTTAAAAATGATTTTTAATTTATTCATGAGAAACACACAGAGATAGGCAGGAGACATAGGCAGAGGGAGAAGCAGGCTCCCTGTGGGGAGCCCGATGCAGGACTCAATCCCAGGACCCCGGGTTTACAACCTGAGCCAAAGGCAGATGCTCAACCACTGAGCCACCCAGGTGCCCCATGCACTCCAGTTTTTTTTTTTTTTTTAAAGAACTTTGTTAGAACAGGAAAGCTCCCCTGAAATTAGTGACTGGAGGTTGACCTCACGGGATCTTTTGGTGGGTAATAAGCTTGCAAATGCTGTATAGAACAGAGCCTGAGAGGCATTACTGGGTCAGAGCCCAAGCTCCCTGCCCCATCCATTCTCCCAGATGACCTCCACAGACCGGGGGTCGGTGCATTTGTTTGGTTCTGCCTGGGGACGCCAGGGTTGGGGAGAGCAGTGCCCAGCGGGACCCACGGCTCGGCCGGATGCCAAGCTCATTAATGAGGTCTTAGATTAAGATTCTTGCCAGCGTTGAAATGCTTTGGCAACTGTGTTTTTCATTTGTCCTTATTTGCTTCTTTTTTTTTCAAGTACTACTAGAAACTTGAAATTCTTCCTGGGGTTCAGGTTTCACTCTTTCAGAAATTGTGGCTAAAACGAGTGTCATATTTGACTTTTGGAGAATTGGACAGCATTGCTCCCGGTGCTGATCTAGAAGGTCTGTGTAAAATGATTTAGCCTTTTGAGGGCTTTCTGGATGGTTTTCTCATTTCTGGAGGGTGTCGGGAGGCTCCCTGGAAAGTCATGATGGTGAGGGATACAGACCTGGACTGGAGACCCCAATCTACCACTTACTAGCTGTGTGATCTTGGGCAACTCAGTTTCTCTGATAGTCTTCCACTTTCTCCACTGCAAAATGGAGACAAGAACAACATTTTCTTCCCTGGGTCTTATGAGGATAATGTGAAGTTATGCATCTAAAATACTTAGGACACTAACTGACACAAAATGCTCAATAAATAGTCATTAGTGGTAATAATAATTGTTACTGTTACTTTTCTTCTTTTACCAATGACTCCAGCGGAACGTTTCAACCAACATCTAAAAGTTTCATTTCTTGATGCAAACTTAGGAAGTTGAAAGTAAAAAACTTATTTTGTGGTTCCCCCAATGTATCTAATTATATTCAGTCTAATATATTCAGTCACCATCTAAAAGTTGTGTTTCTCCTTAGAAAGTTGTAAGGATTAAACTAACAAGGGTTTTGAAATAGTCACGAAAATTACAAGCAGTGGTGATGCTGGAATTGCAGACTTTTCCCTCTGCCTCTGAAGAGCTAATGCATCTATGCCTTCTGATGCTGGCTCTGAAATTCAGACAAGTTCGAAGTCACCCGTTTGCCTGTTTATAAAATTTTAATGGGAAGGGACAAAGAAGTTAGACACTTGCCTAGACTTTCTGAAATCATTTTCTCCCCTGAGAATGGCTTTTATTTCTCTTAGTCCCTTATCGGAGAATGTCAAAAGAAAAACCCTACACCTTGAAACGTCTTTAATCAATCCTCAGACCTTTCATTTCTTCAAACCTATTCCCTTCTCCCCGCCCATTTCGAGACTTGAAATAAAATGATTTTCCAGAAACGGATGACAAGATAGCAAGAGCCACGATTAATAACCCCCAGAGCACCTTGGTACCACACCTTCCCTATTTAAAATGAAAAATTACCTTTTTCCCTCAGACTTTATTAAAAAGAGGATCAAAAGAGAGAGGAGAAGAGTTGATATAATACAGCCCATCAGTGAAAGCACTTCTGAAGCCTCAGCAGAGAGAAGCCGAATCCCTGTCAATTGAGCAGCTGGCAATTTGGATAATGAAATGAGGCACTTGGCTTCTTCATTCCCAAACTTCTGATTTTGAAATGTAGAGGTGGAGAGGAAGAGTAATTGATGGAGCGGGGAATTTGGCAGGGGTAAAGCTGTGCTTGCTCTCTTTTCATCTCTCAGACTTAAAACCACTTTAGGGCAGGGGTTTTTGGGGGGCAATGTGGTGCTTTCTTGAACCTGGTACAGGCGTGTGTGTGTGTGTGTGTGTGTTTGGAGGGACTTGTAGGCTTCAGAAAGGTGGGGCAGTAGGTCCCAGCTCAATTGCAGAAAGCCATGTGGCAAAAAAGGAAGAGAAATGTGTAGATTTATTACCTACTATGGGACATTAGCCACGTCCTATCACTCAGCCAGAGCTCATTTATAAAATGGGTCAATCTTCCAGGGCAGGTAAGATGAGCGCTGAATCCCCTGAGTCCAGCAGGTGCCCTCCAAATGTTAACTTTTATGTCATGACCCGTCAGTCTGTAGTCAGTAAGTGTCCTTGGCTCCTGGCTGAGGAGTGTCTTCATTTCCTAGGGCTGCTACTACAATGCCACGACAAAGTAGTGGTTTTAAATAGCAGAAATGTGTTTTCTTACAGTTCTGGGGGCTCCAAGTTTCAAGCCAAGATACCGGCAAGACCATGCTCCGTCAGAAGGCTCTGTGGGAGAGCCTGCACTGTGCCTCTCTCCTAGCTCCTGGGGGCTGCTGGTAATCTTTGGCATTCCTTGTTAGCATTTACATCTCTTTGATATCTGCCTCTGTCTTCATATGGTCTTTCCTTTGGGTCCTCCTTTTCTTATAAGGACACTGATCATTGCATTTAGCTGCCCCCTCCCCCATCCCCTGCAATCCGGTGTTCCATCATCTTAATTTGATTACATCCAAAAAGAACCTATTAGCAAATAAGGTCCCACTCATAGATACCGAGGGTTCAGACTGCAACATGTCTTTTTGATGGATACAGTTTAACTGTAATAAATACTCATTGGCTTTTGCTTCATGGGTTTGCTTTCTATAGGACAACGTCAGGGATATAGTCACTTGAATGCAAGTTGATTTATGTGCTTATCTCATTTTTTTTGGTATATTTTTTTATTGGAGTTCGATTTGCCAACATATAGTATAACACCGAGTGCTCATCCTGTCAAGTGCCCCCCTCAGTGCCTGTCACCCAGTCACCCCATCCCCCCCCACCCACCCACCTCCCTTCCACTACCCCTAGTCCATTTAATCCTCCCCATTATCATATGAAATAGATGTTTTACTCCCATTTTACATGAACATTTATACTACATCGGCTGGATGCCAGAAATTATGCCAACTGCTCTACTTGCATTGTCTTATTTAATCTTCACAACAGTCCTAGGGGGGAAGCTCTACTGTGATTCTTAGTCTACAGTTGGAGCAGCTAAGTCACAGTGAGGCAAGGTCAGCGCAAGTTAACTTCTAAGCTTCATGTTGCAAAGTTCAGGTGTTCGGTGCATATAAAAATTCCTGCTTCCTTGCTCGGTGTTTGTTTAGAATTGATTCTTACTCTTGCAGTTCAGAAAACAAGTCTTCTAAACACGGAGCTGTCTCTCTTCCTTCTGAGGGAGCCAGGCAGTGGGTGGTGTGCTCATTCCCTCCCCATCCTGACCTGTCAGTTAAGGCCATGGGACAGATGTCTGCTTTGGAGACTCAGAGATCCAATGGGAGAGGAGACAGAGATGAACATCGTGTCTTTGTCAAAGAAAAAAAAAATCTAAGATGAGCCTGACTCTTGGATAGACTTGGGAGATTTTAGAATCTCATGATCCATTTTCTCAGCCTGGAAAAATAACTTCCTCCTAAGGAGTAATCTCAGAACTCCTGGGGAGAGGCAGGGGGTGCAGGGGAGGTTCTGCTGCATCCTGGGCATCTCCTGCTTGATGTCCTGTAGGAGCCCCAGGCTCAGCCTCTGTGACCCTAAGCTTACCTCCTCCTTTGTGCTCTGTTTCCTTCTCCTGTGTCTCTTATCACTGTGATCAGTGCCACAAGCCACCATGTGACCCAGGCCTGGAATCAGAAGGTCAACCTTGGCTTAGTGTCAGGCTTAAGGATGGGGACTGCAGCCCCAGCTGTCCTCCTCCCAGCTGTGTGGTCTTGAACAAGTCATTTAACCTCGTGCCTCGATTTCCTCATCTAGAAAATAGAGTGATGTTTGCCTAGTACTAGGATTGTTGTGTAGCTCTATAATTTTGTACATGTAAATTATACGACAGTGTTAGGAGCATGGTAAGTTCTCAGTAAATGTTAGCTATTTTTTTTGCTTTTTCCTCCTCTGCATGTGCCCAGTCAATGCACTTCTCTCCATCTTTGCTGACACAACCCTGCCCCAGGTTCTCATCATCTCCCATTCACATGTTTTCAGTGGCCTCAGGCTGATCTTGCTGCTACCTTTGATCTATTTGATCCCTTTCCCATGCTCTGGCCAGATACAACTTTCCTCAATGCTCATCTGATCGTGACTCTTCCCTACACACAGTGGGTCCTGTTGAGCAAGAATAGATGCCTACACATGAGAAGATCCTTATCATCACTTATTATCAGGGAAATGAAAACCAAAACTATCACCTCACACCTGCCAGAATGGCTAAATCAACAACCATAAGAAATAACAGGTGTTGGCAAGGATGTTGAGAAAAAGGAACCCTCTTGCACTGTTGGTGGGAATGCAAACTGGTTCAACCACTGTGGAAAATAGGATGGAGGTTCCTCAAAAAGTTAAAAAATAGAGCCACCCTGTGATCCAGCAATCGCACTACTGGATATTTACCCAAAGAATACAAAAGCACTAGTTCAGAGAGATACATGCATCCCTATGTTTATAGCAGCACTGTCTGCAATCCCCAAGATAGGCAAGCAGCCCAAGTGTCCATTGAGTGATGAATGGATAAAGATGTGGTGTATATATATATATATATATATATATATATATATATATATATATAAAAAACGAAATATTACTCAGCCATAACAAAGAATGAAATCTTGCCAATTGCAACAACATGGTTGGAGCTAGAGAGTATAATGCTAAGTGAAATAAATCAATCAGAGAAAGAAAAATACCATATGATTTCCCTCATATGTGGACTTGAAGAAACAAACAAACAAAAATGAGCAAGAGGAATGAGAGACAGAGAGAAACAGGCTCTCAACTATAGAGACAGACAGAAACAGGCTTTCAATTATAGAGAACACAGTGATGGTTACCAGAGGAGAGGTGGGTGAGCGGATGGAGGAAATAGGTGATGGGGATGGAGGAGGGCACTTGTGATGAGCACTGGGATATATATGGGAGTGTTGAATCACTATATTGTACACCTGACCCTAGTATAATGCTGTAGGGTAATTATACTGGAATTAAAAAAAAAAAAAATGTTGCCCACAGAACCCATGCCCCAGGGTCTCTGGAACAGCTTTAATCACAAAAAGGGCCAGGGCTAGAATACTGGACTCCAGCAGGACTTGCTGGCAAAGAGATCCCAATGGGCTATGTGATTTTTAAGCCACATGATTAGGGACATACCAGCCCCTGCCCTGGTGTGACCAGGGGCTGGGATATAATAGTGATATCATGGGCAGATCCTTGGCCTCCATACCCACACCACTTCTCAGCATTCGCCTGTTAGGAGAGCCAGCCCTTCCCTTGGCATGAACAGGGGTTTGGGGGCCCAAGTCTTGTGGATATGGCCGTATGGCCAGGCAGGAACTTGGCTGCAATCATTTATGGTTGGGGCAGTGCCAAGTGCTCCCTTGGCAGGACCAGAGGGCTGGGGCCCAAGCCTTGAGCTTACAGCTGCACGATGTGGCAGACAGAGCTTCGGCCTTGCCTGTTCCCTGGCCTAAAGTCCAGGCGCCCTTGGCTCCTGCAGGTTTGAAGGGGCTCTGTGGGAGACCACCTCCCTTTGCGAGGCCAGCAGCAGGGGACCAGTTGAGTTGACCCCTCCCTCTCTATATCCCCCTGCCTTTAGGAGAGCAAGTCCCTGGATGGTCCTCCTTAGCCCTTCTTTCTGGCCTCAGCTTGAATGTCTTCCTCCCTCCAGGTAGCCCCTGCCACCTGAGCCACTTGTAGTCCTCCATACTCATCATGTTGGGTCATCTTCTGGCCTTGACTCTGTTGTCCTATCTCCACCCTTCCCCCCTCCACTCTGGATTCCATTCCTCTCCTAGCGAGTTCTCCTGCAACCTCAAGCTCTGGGTGTAGGCACCACCTCCTCCAGGACACCTTTCCCTACCCTTCCACCAGGAGCCGGGCTGCTCACCTCTGCTCTCACACACCTGCCCTTTCTCTGACATCGGATACCCTGTTCCACATGGTGGGGACTTAACTTATTTCCTTCATGGAAGTGAAGCTCACAGAACAATGGCCATTTTAAAGGGAACAGTTCTGTGACGTTTCGTGCATTCACAATGTGGTGTAACCACTGCCTCTGTTAAGTTCCCCAATGTTTTTATCACTCCCAAAGAAATCCCTGTACCCATTAAACAACTGCTCCCTGTCCCCCCTCCACCCCCAGTATTTGGCAGCCATGAATCCGTATTCTGTCTCTAGATTTGCCTGTCCTGGACACTTCACAAATGGGATCTTACACAATGTGGCTTTTCAGGTGTGGCTTCTTTGACTTGGTGCAGTATGTTTGAGGTTCATCCAAATTGTAGCACACGGCAGCACTTCATTCCCTTTTACAGGAGAATAATATTCCACTATAGGGACACACCACATTTTGTTTATCCATTTGTCAGATCAGTGGACATTGGGGCTGTTTCTGCCTCCTGCCTGTTGTGCCTGCTGCTGCTGGGAACAGTCACATCCAAGCATTCGAGTGCCTGTGTTCACGTCCTTTGGGTCTCCACCCGGAAGTGGAATTGTAGTGAATGCTGATTTCCTTGTCAGTCCTCCTGCCAGACTGCAAGCACCTTGCAGGCAGAGGAAGGACAACCAATCCCAGGGGCTAGCATGGAGTGAGTTCCTGAGGAACAAAGTGGATGAGTCCCAGGCATCCAGAATAGATGCCTTCCTTACCCTCCATCATCTGCCTATCGGTCTGTGCAATGTGGTGATCCAGGCTCTGTGCCAATGATGCGACTCATTTTTAAAAAAGTATTTGTTTATTTATTCATGAGAGACACAGAGAGAGGCAGAGACACAGGCAGAGGGAGAAGCAGGTTCCCCTGTAGGGAGCCTGATGTGGACTCCATCCCGGGACTCTAGGATCACGCCCTGAGCCAAAGGCAGATGCTCAACCACTGAGCCACCCAGGCATCCTGATGACATGACTCATTTGATCTCATTAGCTCACCCCTCACTCGCTCTGATATTTGCTTGTGTCCACTGTCACCTCCTCACCCTTGTCTGACTGAAGTAGCCTGCCAGCACCTGTGCCCACTTTCTTTTCCTCCATGGCACTTACTACCACTGACATATTATAGACAATGCATTTTAAATGGCATATAATGGATAATATATATATGTCACTTGTTTGTTCATTCCCTTTTACTCTTTTTCTGCACTAAAGACATATGCTCTGTGAGGATGGGGGCCTTGGTCTTTTTTGTATTCATTGTTCTCTCCTGGTGTCTAGAGCAGTGCCTGGCCTATGAGAGGCATTCAGATATTTGTGAAATACTCAGGTGAATGAATGCATTTAATCCTCACTGTACCCCCCAACCAAGGGGGCCATGATTATTCTCATTTTACAGACCCCCAAACTGAGGCTCAGAGAGATCAAGTAACTTACCCAAAGTCACACATCTCATCAATGGTAGAATCAGAGTTTTAAGCCAGATCTCTCAGAGTCCCAATCCCACATTTTTTTCCAGTTCCCAAGGGGTGGGGGTGAGAGCCATAGCGATAACGTCCATAGTGCTTCTCTGTGGCCTTGGACTGCAGTGTATGATTAAGATAACTTAAAAAAATAGATTTACTCTCTTAAACATGTTTTATTTAGGTTATTTGATGATGAGTTTGTATATCCTGAGCAAATACACCAATCCAAAGTTTGCTGGGTGTTGGAGAAGCTGACCTGGGCTTCATTTTCTCTGCTCCCAGTAATCAGAGCTCTTCAGCCCCTCTGAGCATGAGCTTCTGGGAGGTGCAAGGGTGATGGTAGCATCTGCTACATGTACACTTCTTAGTACAAGTGCACACTCTTTAAAGGGGAGATAATGCCATATCTCAACCTCAGTGCTGAGAATCACAATATGCATAGCTAACATTCATGGAGTTCCTGCAGGTGTCAGGTGCTGGGCTAAGTAAGCACATCAGTTGTGCTGTTACATTTATCTTCATACTGTTCCCCTGAGGCAGGTCCTATTGTTGTCCCATTGCACGGGTGATAAAGCTGACTCAGAGAGATCAGATAAGTGCCTAAGGCCACATAGCCAGTAAGCGGGTAGCCAGACATAGGGCCAAGTCACAAGACTCCAGAGCTGGCTCTTAGTCATGGGATTCACAATGCGTAACTCTAAATTTGAAGATTTACACACCACCATAGTGATGGTGACTTTGGTAGAATGTTCTGGCAGAGTCTGGGAGAAGGGAAGAGGGAGACCAGTGTCAGAAATGAGCCCTCTCTCCAGTTTCTATTCCCATTTGGCTCATCTGTGATGGCCCAGGATCCTTGATTAAATCCGAGCCCTCTGTTTCAGATGCCCCTGGGGCATGGTTGTTGGGGTGGCCCAGGCCCTGGGTTTGAATCCCAGCTCCAGTCCCCCATCTTCATCCGGTGTGACCTTGAGCCCATCTTCATCTCTGCACATCTACGTCCTTATTTACAAAGTAGAGATCAATATGGCCCTTTGCACACAGAAAAATTAAGTAAGATGTAAAGTGGTCCAAATATAACAAGTGAAGAAAGCAGATGACAAATCATTAAGATCTTATGGCATTTCTTAAAAAAATATGTACAGAAAACCATCTGGCAGGCTCCACTGCCAAACATTAATAGGGATGGTGGTTAGGCTGTGGAGCTACATTGCCTTTTTCCTTATCCGAATTTTCTAATTTTTCTATAATGAATATATAATAACCAAATGAGTAGTTTTAATTAAAAATGGGACAGTGAGTCAGTGTTCATGAAAGCACTTTGCAAACTGTCAAATGTTCTATAAATTAGCTCTTGTTATGGTCCTTATAGTAATTATTATGTTTATTGCTAGTCGACCATGAGCTGGAATTTGTTTCTGCCCCTCTTCTCTTCTTTGGCCTGTGATGGGAGGGCCCTTCCACCAGGTCCTGCTTTGTCATGCAGTGATTGCCCAAGTACTTCTCTCTATCTTTGCTGCCACTCCCCATGTGGGGACCAGCATCATCTCTTGCCTGGCACACTGCAAAACCCTTCACGGGCTCTCCTTGTCCAAACAGGATCTTTGAGAAAGGAGCTTTCTATCAAAACTCTCACTGGCTTCCGATTGAATGTGGCATGAAATCCACACTGCAGTTTGGCCTGTGGTCCTGGTGGTCTGTCCCTCACCTGTCCTTTCACGCTCTCCTTGGGCCACTCATCTCATTATCACCATGCCTTGGGCTTACTGCTTTGGAGAAGGCACCCCAAAAAAGTCCCCAAAAAGGGACCTAAGAAAGTGCCTACCCTAACCTAGATGGATTTGGAGCCTGTCTACCTGGTCTTCTTTGACCCTGATGCTTTTGTATCTCTTAGCATGGAGTTTGTGCAGAGACCACCTTGGTATTTACCCCTCCAATACGGTAAATGAGTAAAAAAAAATTAATGCACAATTGGATTTTTAATATTTATATTTTTGGTTTAACTTAAACCGGGGCCTTCCTACCTGTGTGCTTTTGTCCTTTGACATCGTCCTCCCCTCGCCCCATACCTGCCATGGTCTTTCCTTGGTTCTTGGCAATCCCCTTCTTGTTCTCAATGCCAGCTTACATGTCACTTCCTTAGGAGG
Organism: Vulpes vulpes; assembly: GCF_048418805.1. Lineage (NCBI taxonomy): Eukaryota > Metazoa > Chordata > Mammalia > Carnivora > Canidae > Vulpes > Vulpes vulpes. Next base: position 14,373,555 of record NC_132789.1, on the reverse strand, counting down.
CTGAGCACTCCGCCTGAAGTCAGCCCCACCTCCAACATTTTTATTTTTAATTTTTTCATTTGAAATTTTTATTGACCTAATTATGCACTGATATACAGTCATAAGAAATAATGCAGAGTGATTCTGTTACAGTCTGTTCAGGCTACTATAACACATACTACAGACTGGGGGGTGGGGCTTACCCAACAGACATTACTTCTCCCAGTTCTGGAGGGGAAGTCCAAGATCAGGGTACTGGTAGATTTGGTTCTTGTTGGGGATCTTCTTCCTGGCCTCTAGACAACCACCTTTGAGGTTTAACATGGCCTTTCTTTCCTTGGACCACCTGTGTCTTCATCTTCTTGTAAGAGCACGAATCCCATCCCGAGGGCTCCACCTGTACCACCTTGTCGTAACCCAGTCACCTCCCCAAGGTCCCACCTCCAAGTACCATCACCTGGGGGTTAGGATTTAAACGTCAGAATTTAGGAAGGAATCGAACACTCAGCCCGTAACAGATCCCTTATACCATTTGCACAATTTCTCCTAATTGGTAACTTTTGGTGAAACTGTAGTACAGCATTGCAACCAGATTATTGACTTCGATGCAACCTCCTGATCCTTTGGATTCGCTCAGGTTTCCACAGTTTTACTTATACTTGTGTGTGAGTGTGTGTGTGTGTGTGTGTGTGTGTGTGTGTGTATTTACTTCTATGCAATTTCATTACTGGGTAGGTTCACATATCCTTCACCCCAGTGAAGACAGCAGACGGTTCCAACAGTGCACATGTCCCTTGCATTTGTCCTCTTATGGCCACACCCATCTGCCTCCTGCCTGTGTCCTCCATCCCTAAACCGCATCAACCATCAATCTATCCTTCCCTTCTAAAACATGGTCACTTCAAAAATGGAACATGAATGGGATCTTCCAATATGGAACCTGGGGTTGGCTTTCTCTACTCAGCACAGTTTTCTGGAAAGTCACCCAGGTTACTATGTGTTCAATAGTTCATTGTTTTTCATGGCTGCATAGCGGTCTATGACTGACATGCCCCACAGCTTGGTGACCATCCACCAATTCTTATCATATCTTGCCAGTTCTCTTATCACACCTATTCTCGTACCCACCCCACCCCCAACGCCCTACCTGGCACTCATCCTCCTCTGAAATCCTTTCATGGGTGTCTTTTCTTGTCTGTCGTGTCTTTCCTTCGCAGAACTTTTAAGTCTAGGGTACCAGGGAGCCTGGACTGGGTGTGATCTATTACACCTTTCTCAAACATAATGCCTGGCACATTCAGAAAGTGTTGGGTGAAGGTGTGCCCGAGCTCATGGCAAGAGCAGAGTTGGGAGAAGTGTGCAGTGGCTGAATAAGTGGGCAGGGAGTGACTGGGGACGAACTTGACCTCTGCAGAATTCATGTATCTCATTTGGGGCTAGCTAGTAAAATTGCTTTGGAAGGGAAAAGTTATCCTTGAAAATCCTTTAAATCACCTTGAAATTGCTGGAAGTAGGATCCTTGGAAGCTCAAAAGGCGAGAATTAACTCCTTTGCTTGTCTGGACATTTGAATTGTGGGCTCCACAGCCACAGGAGAGAGGGGGGCAGGGCTGTTGAACGAAGATTATGGGGAGAGGGATTTCATTCTCTTTTTGGAGGGGCCGAGGGGAGATGAATTTATGTAAATGGGTATGCAGTATAGTGAGCACACAGTGCAATGTGCACACACAGTGCAGTGTGTATAGGATGTCATGTGCATATGGTGTAAGATGCAGAGCTATAAGACATGTATGCGTAAGGTGCATAAGGGCAGCACGTATACACAGTGTGGTATATATAGGATGTGATGTGCACAGGCCATAAGGTACATTCACTGTAACATGCATACATGGTAGGGTGCGTACAGTATAACTGGCCAGGCTTTCTCATGGCTTATCTGTTGTCTCTCTGCTCCTTTGTTCCAACTCAGGAGGCAACCTTTCCAAACAAGACTGGACCATCCAGTGGCCCACCACGGAAACGGGGAAGGAGAACAACCCTGTGTGCCCCCCGGAGCCCACCCCGTGGATCCGCACCCACCTCTCCCAGAGCCCCAGGGTCCAGACCAAGTGTGTCCAGCACTACTGTCATGCCAGCCCCTCACCCGGGGCCCCCGTGTACACTCACATGGACAGGCTAACTGTGGATGCCTACCCGGGTCTGTGCCCGCCACCGCCACTGGAATCAGGCCACCGCTCCCTTCCCCCGTCGCCCCGGCAGCGGCACGCGGTACGCACCCCGCCACGCACCCCCAATATCGTCACCACCGTGACCCCACCTGGCACACCACCCATGAGGAGGAAGAACAAGCTGAAGCCCCCAGGGACCCCACCGCCCTCCTCCCGGAAGCTGATCCACCTGATTCCAGGTTTCACTGCCCTGCATCGAAGCAAGTCCCACGAATTCCAGCTGGGTCACCGTGTAGATGAGGCCCACACTCCCAAGTAAGTGTGTTTGGTGGGTGCCCTGGGGCTCCTGAACCCAGGGGCCGTCAGGGGCTGCCCCATGGCCTCAGGACCAGCCCTTGTGCACTTGCATTTCCTCTCTTCAGTGGAATGAAAGGTGGCTTTTTCTGGAGGGCCCATGAGAAAATGAATAGCATTTCCCAGAAACAATCCTTTTTATAACTATGGATTCTCTCACGTAGGGGGCGGTAAACCATCGCCTAGTGGCCAGATCTGCATTTATTGACACAGCCAGGTTCATTTCTGTGCGTGTTGTCCCGTGCGTGCTTTTCATGCTGCTTGGCTGAGATGGGGATGGTCCGCAAAGCCGAAAATATTTGCCATCTGGGTCCTTGACAGGGAAGGCTCACTGGCTCCTGCGGAGCTGGAGCTGTTGGTGCCCGGAGAAATAGGCTGTGAGCTGCATATCTAGCCTTATATTTTCTTAAAAAGAGTATAAAGGAACAAGTGATATCTTTATAATATGTGTCATTTAATCCAATATATCAAAGGATTGCCACTGCAACATAGAATTGATATAAAATATTAACACTGAAGTGTCTTGCATTCTTTTTCCCATATGAAGGCTTGGAGATCCAGTGTGTATTTTACACCAGCTCATCTCAATTCAGATTCCCTGCATTCTAAGTGTGCAGTAGCCCCATGGGGGCAAGTGGCTGCTGTACTGGGCAGCATGTATGTGGGACATGCTCAATGTTTCTAAAGAGAAGGCATGGTCAGGTCTGCTTGGGGTCAGGGGTCGGTCAGAGAGTGGAGAATTAGACTATCAGAGCAAAGGACTTCATACAGAAGCTTAGGGTGGACCTGTAGGCACCCAGGGGAGACAGTCATCAAAGTGGGTGCAATATATACATGGCTGTGGTTTGGGGGCTGGATCTTGCTGCCAGCAGAGGGTGATGTGGTATCTGTAGCTACATACTGGCTAGCGGAATGGACAGGTAGCGGAATGGACAGGAAGCAGGGTCCCTCGGAGGCAGGCTGTGGCCTGGGTCCCTTACATTGTTTTGAGGTTCTCAGTGTATTAAAAATGGAAGGAAGGCTATAAACAGGTTTACAAAAGTGGGTAGGATGTATTAAATATTTACACTTGAGCAAAATTGCCATTGAGGCATAGAACAGAAAAATGATAATTTATAATCTTTAGGAGATACCATAAGGCTTCTAAGTCTGGCACCTGTTACATATGAGTCCTGGATCTCTGCTCTGGGATCCCTGCAGCTAGGATGTGGGGGATCAGTGCACAGAGTTCCATTGCACGCCAAGGCCCGTGTGGGGGCTGAGGCCAGCTAGAGACAAAGTGTCTGGCCCAGGCTTCTGTAGGAAACAAAATGGAGAGGCACTGGCTGGCTGCACCTGACCTTTACTTGGCTTCTTGTGACATTGCAAAGGCTCTCAGGGATTTTCAGACCCCCCACCCCTTAGCTGTACCCATTCCTTTTTGACTCAGGCTGACTCTCTGTCTCAGCAGATATGCAGAAGGAGTCAGGGGGCTTGCCCCAATCTCAGACCTTCTCCCTTCCTCCTGTCTCAAGCAATAGAAAGCTGTGATGTGGCTGTCATCTTACTTTTGCAACATGGTCCCAGGATCCTCTGGGACTCACACCTGACCCCTTCTATTGCCCTCGATCACCCCTCAGGGGGTTCAGAGTAGCCCCTGCCTGTGAGGGTCTTCACTGTTTGAGCCAGTGTCTTATGAGCTCTCATAACCATATGCAGGTGGATCTAAGACATTGATTATTAAGTTGCATCCTGAGATAAATGTAAAATTTGTATGTCTTAGAATTGATGAAATGTGGTTTATTCTCATCTCTGGGCTAGTTGGTGGGGGTATTATGGGAAGCAAAAAAAGACATAGCCTTGATCTTGTGAAGTCTGACATTAATCAAATAACCACACATGAATATTGTAAAATTGTGTCCAGTAATTACAAACAGTGTTACAGGCTATAAAGATGCAGTGCAGGGCACCATCAGAGCTTATGACCAGATGGAGCTGATCGAGTTTGCGCTGGCAAGAAGGTGAGTGAAGGGCTTGGGGAGAGTCTGGTTACACAGAGTTCCCAGAAGTGATGTTTAGGCTGAAGGCTAGGGAGCAGTTAAGATGGAAAAGGGGTGGAGGTGGAGGGCATGGGAGGTCTTCACACCAAGAGGTGTTAAGGGGTCATGATACATTTGAGGAATCAACAGGAGGTGATGGAAGGCCTCTGTGGCTACAGGACCAAGGTGTGTGATGCAGGAGGAGACTCCAGAGTTAGGCAGGAGGCAGTGCTATTCACGGCAGCCCCAGAGTGGAAACAGCCCAAGTGTCTATTGGCGGGTAAATGGATAAACAATATGTGGCCTCTGCATCCAGTGGAGTATTATTTAGCCATCAAAAGAAACGAAATTCTGACACATGCTTCAACATGGATGAATCATAAAGACAGTATGCTAAGTAGAAGAAGCCAGTCACAAAAGGACAGCTATTGTGTAAATACACAAAACAGGCAAATTCATAGAAACAGAGAGTAGAAGGGTGGGTGCCAGGGGCTGGGGGAGGGGAAATGGGGATTACTGTCTATTGGGCACAGAGTTTCTGTTTCAGAAATGAAAAAGTTCTGGAGATGGGTGGTGATGATGGTTGTACAATATGGGAAAGTACTTAATGCCACCAACACTGTACCCTTAAAAATGGCTAAAATGGTAAACGTTATGTTGTATATATTTACAATACTTGACAAACTTTTTCTGTAGAGGGCCAGATAGTAAATATTTCAGGCTTTGCGGGCCATGTAGTCTGCACCTCTGCCATTATAGCAGAAGCAGCCAGAGTTAATAGGCAAATAAATGGACATGGCAATGTTCCAATAAAACTTTATTTGTAAAAAATAGGTGCCTGGCTGGGTTTGGTGCCACAGGCTATAGTTTGTGCTATCAGAAGCCATGCTATCCAAAGTGATTTTTCCTTATAAGGCACTGGGAAGGTCTTCAGGGTGGAAGGCATGATCCCATATGATGGTCACTCACGGTCTGAGGCTGTGGTTTCTCCCAGCTGTGCATCTCCCTCATCCCTCCCTGTGCTGACCACCAGGTGTCATGAAACTTAAAAGAAGGTAGAAGTCATCTCTGTAGACACATGATCTTTGCTCTATAAGGAAGGGCTGACCTTTGGGGGCTTTCTCTAGCTTTACTGACATATAATATTATGTACATTTAAGGTGTGCAAGCTGATGATTTAACACACAGAGGTATTGTTGTAAAATTATTACCACAATGACATAAGTTTTTTTGTGGTGGGCGTATTTAAGATTTATTCTTTTAGTAACTTTCAAGTATATAATACAGTGTTGTTAACTGTAGTCACTAGGCTGTACATTAGATCCCCAAAACTTATTCATTGTGTAACTAGAAGTTTTCATCCTTTGGCCAACATCTCCCCATTTCCCTCAACCCCTGGCAATGACATTTGACTCTGTTTCTATGTTTGATGTTTTTAGATTCCACATACAAGTGAGATCATGTAGTGTCTTTCTCTGTCTGACTGATTTCACTCAGCATAATGACCCTCAAAGTCTATCCATATAGTTGCAAATGTTAGGATTTCCTTCTTTTTTATAGCTAAATAATATTCCAGTGTGTGTGTGTGTGTGTGTGTGTGTGTGTGTGTGTGTGTAACATTTTCTTTATTCATTCATCTGTCGATAGACACGTAGGTTGCTTCCGTGTCTTGACTACTATGAATAATGTTACTATAAACAGAGATTGCAAATCTCTCTTCGAAATGGAAATTTCATCTCCTTTGGATATATATCCAGAAATAGAATTGCTGGATCATATGGCAATTCTATTTTAATTTTATTTTTTTTGATGAACCTTTGTACTGTTTTCCATAGTGGTTGCACCAATTTACATTCCCACCAATGGTGCATGATGGTTCCCTTTTCTCCACATCCCTACCGGAACTTATCATCTCTTGTCTTTTTGATAATAGCCATTCTAATGGGTGTGAGGTGATGTCTCATTGTGGTTTTGATTTGCATGTCATCAATGAGGAGTGGTGTTGAGCAGCTTTTTGTTTATCTGTTGGGCATTTGTATGTTTTCTTTGTAAAGAATGTCTATTCAGGTTTTCTGCCTATTTAAAAATCAGATGATGATGATTATTTTTTGCTATTGAGTTGTAAGAGGTTTTTTATATAATTTGGTTATTAATGCCTCATTAGATTTGCAAATATTTTCTCCCATTCTACAGATTGCTTTTTTGTTTTTTGATTGTTTCTTTTGCTATGCAGAAGCTTTTTAGTTTGATATCATCCCGTCTGTTGATTTTTGCTTCTGTTGTTTGTACTTTTGGTAGCATATCCAAAGGAGTCATCAAGGAGCTTTCCCCTGTTTTCTTCTAGGAGCTATAGTTTTGGGACTTATCTTTAAGTCTTCAATTCATTTTGAGTTAATTTTTGTGAATGGTATAAGATAGGGATTCAGTTTCCTCCTTCTGCATGTGAATATTCAGTTTTCCCAATGCCACTTATCCTTCCTTATTGAGTGTTTTTGCCTCCCTTGTCAAATATTAGTTGACCATATATACTTGAGTTTATTTCTGGGCCTTTGATTCTGTTCCATCGGCCTATATGTCTATTTTTATTGCCAGTACCGCACTTTAAATGTGAGCCTTTCCCCAGACCCCTGAGGGATTTACTTTGTCTGAATAGGGTTGAATCATCTACTTTTTCAAGGCCTTTTCAAATTGACCCGTCCACCATAGCTGTTTTAGAAATTGTCTATCAGGTTTCAGGCCAAGTTCAGGTTGGCCCATCAGAGTTCTTCTGTCTAGTTTAGCAAGTTCAACACTTCCTTGAAGAAAATACTTCTCCTGGCTCACCTCATGAGATGCTGAGATTTATGGCATGGAAGCAGCAGAGTGGTCAGTTTCATGATGTAGAGATGCAGTGTGACCACTTGGCCTTGGACCAAGCCATTAGATCCACAGGGCTATTAGGGTACCTGGCCTTTGGGAGTAAAAAAAATCCAAGACAGAGACAATGGCACTTTGGACTGTGTGGGCAGGGGGAGCAGGGGAAGAGATTAAATCTAATCAGGGAGCTTTAGGAAAGGTTTTTAGTTAGTTCCAATACGTAGACTGTTAACAGCCAATATTTGCTTTGGTTTGAGCTAGTCCTGGTTCTGCAGGGGAGATTAAATCTAATCAGGGAGCTTTAGGAAAGGTTTTTAGTTAGTTCCAATACGTAGACTGTTAACAGCCAATATTTGCTTTGGTTTGAGCTAGTCCTGGTTCTGCAGGGGAGTAGCCCTGTGACCTTGGGCTTAGCCTAGTGTTAGTTTTCTCATCTTTGAACCAGAGGGGTTGGAATACGTGTATGCTATTGAATCTGTGGTCATGACCCATTTGTGGATGGTGGCACCAGTTTAATGGGCTGTGACCAGCATTAAGGAAATGAAATAGAATAGCCTAGGCTAGATATTGGGATGTGGTGAGGCTATTACTGTTGTTTTTTGAAACACACATACATATATTTGTGTGTGTGTGTTTATATATCTTTCTTACTCTGGAGGTTCTTTCTACTCTGGACAGCTTTGATGCTAGAATAAACCCATCAGGGATTAGATGAGAAGGTTTGAGAAGCCAGCCCTTTATCCTGAAATTACTCAACTCATTCTGGTTTTTTTTTTTTTTTTTTAGAGATTATTTATTTATTTATTCATGAGAGACACAGAGAGAGACGCAGAGACATAGGCAGAGGGAGAAGCAGACTCCATATAGGGAGCCTGATGTGGGACTCCATCCCAGGATCCTGGGATCATGACTTGAGCCTAAGGCAGACAGACACTCAACCAGTAAGCCACCCAGGCGCCCTTCATTCTGGTGTCAGTTGTCTGTTTCATGTCTGCTTTTTTCCCTCCTCCAACCTTGTACCCCTGCTGGGCATGGTTCTTTTTTGCCATCTTGGCTGTCGCAAGTCTACCTTTATTTGCCCTTAATGGATGAAGCAGTTTCAGAAGTCACAGGTCTTTCTGAACAGATCTGAGTCTTGCACGACTGTTGATTTTTGTGAATTTTCAAGCCCCAGCACCCTGGTAGGTTTCGGGTTGGTGGAAGGCTAGATTTTAGACTAGATTTTACCCACAGCATATCTGTGGTGGTGTGTATCAGATGGTGTGTTTGAGTTCCATTCCTGTCCCCAATAATATACCATGGGCATTTGCAGAAAAAAAGCATGGCAAGAAAAGAAAATATTAGCCATAGCACATCTCTCACCTCCATTGGGAGCTGTGGTATGCTGGAAAATACCAGAACTACTCTATAAGTCATCTTATCAAAACCATTTTTCCTGCCTAGTGTTCATTCTCAAAGTCCTATTTACTCTTTTTTCTTTCTTTCTTTCTTTCTTTCTTTCTTTCTTTCTTTCTGCATCTGAGTTAAGGTTTTTTTTTTTTTTTAAGATTTATTTATTTATTCATGAGAAACACAGTAGAGAGACAGAGACATAGGCAGAGAGAGAAGAAGGCTCCCTGAGGGGAACCTGATGGGGGGTTTGATCCCAGGACCCTGGGATCACCTGAGCTGAAGGCAGATGCTCAACCACTGAGCCACACAGGCATCTCTGTGGCTTTATCTGTATGGTATTAGTAAAAGGCACACACACACACACACACACACACACACACACGTGTGTGTGTGTGGGGAGAAGAGACTACTCTTTTTTCTCCTTGGTAAAAGCAATACTTGATTATTGTGGAAATTGAGACAACACAGGCAATTTGATGAAGAAAGTGGAAAGTATATGCTAGTCCTTTGTTTTCTATGCAGGTGTGTGTACCTGTGTGTATAGAATATATATACACATATATACACATACATAGTGTTTTTTCAACAGGGCTGAAATCATCCCCAGGGGAGCAAAAGTCAGTTCTTGGAGGAGGAAAGCAAAACAAAAAACCCCCAAAAAACAAAAAACAAAAAAACACCCAAACCCAAACCCACCTGATATTACAGTAGTTTGTGGCCCTCCAAAAAGCCACTTACAGAAACAGATATATGGTATATTTGTGGTATTAAAATTTCCTTGGGGGTTAGGGGTGACAGAATAAAAATCCAGAAAGTTTCCTTACAGGGTCATAATGAAAGAAAAAAAAAAAGATTGAAAAACACTAACATGACCCTCTGGCTATATTCCTGTAGATACAGGTAGACTTAGACATTGGAGGTTATCAATCTCCAGTGTTCCTCTTGGTCTTTCTCCCTCTGGCTTTGTGGCCACACTTACACGGCTCAGTTGGTGCCAATGCCTTATGGTCAGTCATTTGGAAAATTAAGTCCATACAATCTCAGGGACTCTGGTCATCTTACCTTCCGTCCAGGGATCCCATGGCCACGCTAATGGAAAAAGGAAAAACCTAACAATTCCAATGCAGGAGTAGTTGTATGTCTTTACGTTCTTCTATCTGCCTGTGATACAAATGACTTGCTTTCTCTTGTCAGGGCATCTGAAAGGGTAAATTGGCTTTCTAAAAACTAACCCCATTGTAAATGTATGGGAGACACTCAGTATTCAAGAGGAATTACACTGTGAGCCCCGCCCTTTCTTGCAAATCTTTTTTTAAAGGTGATTGTCAATTACAGTTTTAATTACGAAAGGCATTCCCAGACACATCTTTATTTTGAAAATACAAGCAATATAAAGTCATATTAAGTCATATAAGTCAAATATAAAGTCATAAAATATCAAGGTCAAAATCCCCTTTCCCCTTGCTGTAGAGAGAGGGGCTGTGACTGCTGGAATACTTTGATGGGAATCCTTGCATAAAAACACGTGCTGTGTTTGTATGTGCATATATTACATATTTAGCTTACTTTCTTCATAATCAGAACCACACTCTATACATTTACTAAGGTGCCTTCCCTTGGTCAGTCCTATATAAATATGAATATTCTGTTTATAACCTTCTCACACTTTTAGAAATTCTCTTGTTTTCCCCAGACCACATCTGGAAGGGGTCTTTGTACATGCCTCTGCTCTCAGACCTCCTATACTGTATACGTAGACACATTTCACCCCTACCCTTTTGGGAGAGAGTATGGAAACCCTCAGGTGGCCAGCAAGTAAGGGAACCGGGCTGGATGAGACCCACCCTCATCCTCATTCTGGTTCCAGCGAATTCAGATTCTGTCCATGGCCTAGGCTTTATCATTTGTAGGTAGTAGGAGCAGATTAATTATGTACATAAGATTTCAGGAGGGATATTTTTGTTTGTCTTAGAAAACTAATTATGTGCAAACACTCAAACTCACTGACACATTCCTATAGATCATTGTGCTGATTATTACAACAAACTCTACTGTATTTGTAAGGGCAAGAGTGGAGTGATTAGTTTGTATATAATAGTATATTCATTTAAAAAGGGAAGGCTTTTGCCATGCTCATGCAAGGGGTCCTTTTAGATCTAATTAAATATTCAGACATGTGATATAAGTCACACCTGGCATGAGTTTGACCTTGGAGGATGCAGAGCAGCCTCGAGTGTCTTTTCTGCAGGTCCTCAGGGGCTACTTTTCCTTGTCCCCAGCTCTAAGTGGCAGTTCAAGGGTAAGGTGATGAGACCCAGGTTAAGGAGGTATGGGAGCCATCCTGACTCAAGGGGTAGAAGCTCTTGTAACAGCTCCATCCATGTGGCTCCCAGGGGGCCCTGCAGGGAACATGCATAGTTAGGAGAGTCCTACAACTCAAGGGTCCCCCGATGGCTCTGGATCCGTCCTCAGGTATTTCAAGTTCATGGCAAGCACTCCCAGTCCATAAGCAATCTACCAACCAGAGGCAGTTCAACCACAAGCAGTGCAGTCTGCTAAAACAGTTGACATTTCCACTTTAGGGGGTATTCAGAGGATCAGACCTAAAGAATCAACTCAAGGTCAAATTTCCTTTTGCGGAAGATGAAAAGGTTGTGTTCACTCTTTCCCATAGTTTCTCTTTAAAAATCTTGTAAGGTGGAATTGTCACCAATTCACACTGCATTTCTTATTTTGAATCAGTGAGGTATTTAATGAAATCTTTTGTAATTTGTATACTATTACATAATATGTATATTATATATAATGTAATTTATAAATATTTCCAGGAGAATCCATGCTTATCAAGTTTTTAAGGTATTGTTACTATTTTGCATAAGAAAGTTCTGTTGACAGCCCCATCTTCCTGGCCAGCATTGACCTAATGCCCCCTCTCTCAGATTCCAGGTTCCCTTTCCTAGGTCTGGAGCAAGAATAGGCTCCTACCCTCATTGAGACCTTTCTTTTCTCCTCAAGCTGCTGAATTTGTCAGTCCTGTGATGAGGCCATGAGACTCATTTAAAATAAGTCTAGTTTTCTAAATATCATCAGAATCATCTCCTTGTATTTGCCCCAGAGGCTTATAAAAACACCAGCGAGCCATCGTTCATCACCACATTTCTACTGACATAGCAGCTTATAAGTTCCACCATGAAAAATTAGTTCAGCAGTGTGCTTATTTTATCAGAAATTATTGTGGTCAGGTGCGCTGTGGGCTAGGTAACATGGTATTTCGTTGGGAGTATCTTGTTATTTACAAGGAATAACTGAAGATACTATTCTGGTGAGATTTGGTCTGATTATATGTGGAGAAGTTTTACTTATCTGGCACCTGCCTCTGTTTTGTGTTCTACACACTTTCTTGGAGGGTTCCCAGAGGGACCAAGCCCTAAGGGTCAGCCCCGTGATGGCAGAGTCTGCACCCCTACCTCATGCCCTATATCGCATCCTTTATGGGCTTTCCTTCCTTTCCTGCCTCCCCTCTCCACTTCATCATACTTCCTGGGATCACCTCCCAAATATACTGCTTGCACCCCCAAAATTTCTCTTAGGATCTGATATTTTGGGGAACCCAAACTAAGACAGGTAATTGAGTTGCATTAAGCTCGATACCCTGCACATTTTCACTAAATGAAAAGGTTTGTTGATTGCATGATAACCCTAGTAATACGCACGATGGCCATCTCTGATTGATCACTTACTGTAATGCTGGCACTTTACGTGGTTTATTTTATTTAATCCTATTTTGCAAGAGAAGAAGTAGGCTTTAGGAAAGAACATGGTTTGTCCAAGCTCATTCAGATGAATGAAGTACTAGAGTTGCAGCTTGTTCTCACCTAAAGTCCATGGGGACCCTGGAGGATAGAGAGGGTAAGGGCATGGGCTCTGGAGCTAGATGGCCTGGGTTTGTGTCCTAACTTCACCACTTCCCAGTTGTGTAAGTTTATTCAGCTTTCAGTTGTTCTAATGCAGAAGAAAAATACAGATCATGTGCTGAATCACACTATCGTGACGCCTTAGTTTCTTTAGATGGGGAAGCATCCCTGAGACGAGCTCTATTTTATAGACCATCTCTCAATTTGGGTTTGTCTCTTGTTTATGATTGGATTCGGGTTAACAATTTTAGCAGAGATGTGATGGTATCCTCAGTGCATTGGAGCGGGAAACACGTGTCGATTTGGCCAATTACTGGTGGCGCTAATTATGACCATTTGGTGGAGGCCTGATTTCTGCACCGTGCAGTTGCTATTCTACCCATTGAAGTTAGTATGTATCTTATGGGGAGATACTTGGAAATCTCGCAGACGTTTTGTTACTCCTCAAAATTCCACTACTGATTTTCACATCCTCTGACAATTCTGTACTTGAATCAAGTATTATTATGATGGTTTCCAAAGGGTCGTTTCTAATTTCATCATTTCTTCCATATTTGCTAGTCAGCATTTTTTTTAAAGATTTTATTTATTTATTCATGAGAGAGAGAGACAGAGAGAGACAGAGAGAGAGAGAGAGAAGCAGAGACACAGGCAGAAGGAGAAGCAGGCTCCATGCAGGGAGCCCAACCTGGGACTCGATCCCCCGATCTCCAGGATCAGGCCCTTGGCTGAAGGCAGCGCTAAACCACTGAGCCACCTGGGCTGCCCCCTGCTAGTCAGCTTTCTACTGAAAGGAAAATACTTTCCCTTCTTTGTTTATATTCATGTGGTCTCATGGATTCCTACTTTACTCAGTGGGTTATAGTCCTTTATTGTCATTATTTATTTTGACACTCAGTTGTCTTTGACGTGGCCAGTGGAACCCCTTCAAGCTGGTTCCTGAATCCTTTAGACATGTTCTTGTCTTTCTTTTAGTACTGACTTATTTTCTGGTGCAAGAAGATGTGGAATCCCCATCTGAAGGCAGGTGTCCTTTTTTTTTTTTTCTTCTTCTTCTTCTTGTGTATAAGATACTATTTGTAAAGAGCTTAGTGCTGTGCGTGGTGCAAAGTAAGTGTTGGCTCTGATTGGAATCATTTGCTATTATGATGATGTGCTAGCCCTTGACAGGCCCTCAGACCTCTTGATCTTTTTCTAGTAGCAGTGGACAGGCAGGTCTGCTAGAACACAGCTGGCTGTCACAAAGGCATGCAGTATCTCTTCTTTTCTGGTACCCAGACCCTTACCTCACAGTGATACAGTCTTCAGAGGTTGTCCCTTGAGGGGTGTAATTTTCTGAGAAATTATAAAGTATATCAAAAAATGCAATGACTAATAGAATGGACCTTTAGGTCCACTACTCAGAATAAATGCACATGAACATTTTTTCCTCTTTGCTTTGCCATTTTTCCCTCCCAACAACAACAATTAACAGGTGAGGTAAGGATCCATCTGAAAACTCAACCCCGTTTCTGCTACTTCTTCCCAGAGGCAGCAACAAACCCACTTTAGAGTGTGTCCTTTTCAGTGTATGCATAGGTATTATTTTGTACACTTTAATCTTTTCTCATAACTGGTATGTAAATACAAATATATCATTGTTATTTGCCTTGCTTCACTCAGCATAGCTTCTTCTCACTTACTTTCATCTGCTGTATAATATTCCATTGTATGAACATGCCATTGTTTACTGATCCCCCTTTGGTGGACATCTCAGTTGCTTCCACACCTTTACTATTGGAACTGAAATTGCAATAGCAATTCTTGTACGTGTTTCCTTGTGCACAGACTTAGTTTCTTTAAAAGGCACCCTTCAAAGTGAAATTGCTGGGCCAATGTATTTAATACATTAAAATTGCATTTGGGGGGAGGAGGATCTCTTTGAGATTGCAGTGCTTTCAAGGATCAAAGGAAGGCTCAGGCACTAAGGCTGGGGATGGGGGTTTTTTCTGGAGTCTTTTAAACTAAATGTCTTAGAAGGCTGGTGCTGCCACCTGTTTGCCTTTTGCTCTTGGCCATCATATAAGTACTTAGAGCCACAGGGGAAAGCCGTGTCCTTCTCTCTCCTCACTACTTTCTTTTTATCCTAGATGGATGATAAGACTGGAGGTTCTTCTAGAGGGGCTGCCCCATGGGCATATTTGCTTAGGTCCAGCTTGATGGGAGACTATTTGCACTGGGCAAATATTATTGTCTTTCTGACCTTTTTTTTTTTTTTTAATCACTTTCATTATTACCTAGTTGTAATATGCCAGGTTTTAATTAAAATAGTCAGATCCCAAATATGCCAGTCTAACCACGTGCCACGGCTACCTCCTGGGGCTCTTCCTTGATCCTGTGCTCTGAGCAGGGTTGAGGGCTTATGTTGGCTCCCAGCTTCCCAGAGGTGGCTCCCCATGGTGCACCTCGCCTGATCTCCAGCCACCTTCTATAGTTGTTTCCCATCTGTCTCATTGCCTAGAATGTCTTTGCCACTTCTCTTAGCTCTCTGAGGGCCCTCCCAGTCTTTCTCAGCACTAGTTTCTTAGTGAAAATTCAGCAGACCCTTGATATGCATTGTTGAATGAGTGGGTCTTGATAGTATCAGTGTCAAGCTCACTTGACACTGGTTCACTTGGTTGAGTGTCTGACTCTTGATTTTGGCTCAGGTCATGATCTTAGGGTCCTGGGATCAAGCCCTGAGTTGGGCTCTGTGCTCAACGGGGAGTTTGCTTGAGGATTCTCTCTCCCTCTGCCCTTACCCCACTCACACGCCAATGTCCTTTTTCTAAAGTAAATAAATCTTTAAAAAATAATAATATTATCAGCATCAGTGATTTATTGAGTGCCAGTGATGCCTCAGGCATTTTCTTGTTTTATCCCCACAGCACCCCATGTGAGGTGGGTATTGTCATTATCTCCATCTTAGAGATGGAGAAGCTGAGGCTCAGAGAGAATGAAGAAATTGTTTAGGGTCACAGCTACTAAGTGGGAGCCAGAGTTCAGATGCCGCCCTGACTCTAAATTGCTTAGCTGCTGCACCCTTCTGCTTCCCGGATAGTGCTGACTTCTGCCCAAGAGAGCCTTGGGTTTGAATCCCTGGTGATGATAGATAGCCCTGGGAGAAGCCACAGGTTGCTACCTTGCTGTATCTATGTGCTTCTGGAGCAATCTGTGAGGGCTATTATTGGGACACTCTGGAACTCAGAGCACTGAGGCAGGCAAGATGACTTTAGGAGGCACATGGGACTGCTTGAAACCTTTCAAATTATGCCAGCATTTAAGTGCCATTCAAAAAAAAGTGTGGCTGACACATCAGATCCAGGATTCATTAGAAGTTGTTGCTTAAGATGAGACTAGCTAATAAATAATAATAATAATAATAAATTTAAACCATCAGTAAGCAAATAAGGCAGAGCTTCAGGAAGTGGTTCAGAAAAGGAATAAAGTTTGGGAAATACCACCTCAAAGTTATCTTCCTACCACAAAAGATCAGATTTAACTTTCAAAAATGGATGAAAGACACAAGTTCACAGAGGTAGGAGGAGGAAGAGTTGTAGATGGAAGAGTTTGGATCACAGATGGGGGAGGTGTCAGGTTCCGCCTGTGGCTCTCTGCTCTGTGAACTTCTGTGCTTCCCTCTGAGCTGTGGAGCCTAGTTCTTGGAGAAGGAAAGCCCTCCTGCTCTGGAATAAGCTTGTTGGAATCTCCTCTTTGTGGAAGTATATCCATACCCTTTATTAGTTTTTAAAAATTCTCGGGATGAGATGAGGATGTGATGGAATTTGTTCACATGGAACACGAACCCAACAAATATTTGCCAGGCCCCTACCATGGACCAGGCACTGGGGTAAGAATAGGGATATAGAAGGGCACTTGGGTGGCTCAGTGGTTGAGCATCTGCCTTCAACTCAGGTCTTGATTGCGGTGTCCTGGGGTCGAGTCTCGCATCGGGCTCCCCACAGGGAGCCTGCTTCTCCCTCTGCCTCTGTCTCTGCTTTTTCCTGTGTCTTTCATGAATAAATAAATAAAATCTTAAAAAAAAAAGAATAGGGATATAGCGATGAATGTGGAGGCAGATTCCCCTGGTCAGTATTAGAAGTGCTGGAGAAGAGCAGATGTGGAGTTTACAGATTTGATCACTTTACATGTTTGAACAAGGGGGTGTTTATTTTCCCTGAGCAGAAGGGAACTATGCCAAGGAAAGCAGAAGTGAGTAAGTGACATTTTAATGGGACCTCATGGGGAGGTATTAGAGTTGGCTGGGTACGGAAATGGGGAGACATTTCAGGACCCATTTTGACCTGGTTCAACTATGGTCAGATGGCCAAAGGGAGGGTTGGTGTTTCTGGTAAGTCTGTGGCTGGCCATTGTCTGTCCAGTTCCATGGGCAGGCATTTTTCACAGACCCCAGTATGACTTCAGAATCCTTCTCAACACAGCATTCTAGGCAAGTGGCTGCCAGTCAGTCAAATGTGGAATGTTTGATGAATATCTGATTTCTGTCTTTTCCCAGGGCCCTTCATTCTATAGGTTAGGGAAAATGGTTCTTCTCTTGATGGGGATGTGACTTAGAATGCAAAACCAAGCTAGAGGTAAGAAGGAAGGAGGGAGAGGGAAAGTGTCATCCTTAAACTGGTAAACATATTTTTTAGCTACTATTTAGGGCACCCTGTGGTTTTATGGTGCTGTGATTATCTCATAGATGCACTTTCCCAAATCATCCAGAAGCATCATCCTACAGGCCTGTTGTTTATGCAAACCATAGGCTGCTTCACCACAAGTGAAATGATACAGTTTGCTTGGTGCTGGTATCTTGAATGCATAATTATAGTTATTGTTATTGCCCTGATAAAAGGAAAAGCGTGAGAATTAGATTCGGGTTTGAGGTGCCCTGGAATAAACACCCATCTCGTGTACAGGACGCTGCAAGGCTTCCCGAGAGACTTCATTCATCATGTAGGATTTATGGTTTCTTTTTATCTATCCTTGTGGTAATCATGTTGAGTTTTTGCTTCTCCTGCTTCCCTCTCTTTGCTCTGCTCTGGTAGGCGCCAGGCTTCTGGGAGGGAATGTCACTTGGTTGCCAAATTAAATGCCCAAATCTACTCATTCTAGAGGGTGATGCCATTTCTGGAAAGAGAAGGCCCTGCTCTCTATCTTGATATTTGACCTAGTTGATAGAATTTGAAATGAGCCTTTTAGTGTGATAAATGGGGAGACACACAAATTCTTTGCAGGACCACTTTCTCCACTGTGCTTTGGCTCCTGGTTGGCAGCTTGGGTCACAGAGGGCAGCTGCCCAGTGCTTTGATTTAAGATAATGGGTGCTCGTCTGGGGGCATGATACTAGCACCACGTGGAGTTGGTCACACTGAGGCAGGCAATTATGTGAGACCTTTGAAAGCCAAGGCAGAGGTTAGGAGCAAGGCTGAGGACAGCTGAGACCCCAGAAAGGCCTCCAGAACCTGGAGGCTATGATGGAGAAGCTATTCAAAGCCAAATGTGTGGCCTCAGCATGCCAGTTGGAAGGTAGCCACGCAACAGTCATGAACACCCTCAACAGTCATGACCGCATGTCCTCTGTGTCCTTTATTGGGTCAGCGGCCAGTCCTGGGTCCACCTGTAACTCTGTACCACTATAAGCCAGATGGAAGACTTTGATGATTGAGTTTTATTTCATTCATTCATTCATTCCTTTATTCATTGATCATACATTTTTGCCCACACGATGCCAAGTCCTGAAGAGATTCCCTGGTGAGCAAATGACCCCTGCTGTTCAGGAGGTTACAACTGAGCAGAAAAGAGAGATTACTTAGCAAATTAAAATAGTAATATGTATTGAGCAGGACACAGAAGGCCAGTGGGGCTAGCTTGGAAGCAGAGATAGGGTTTAGAGTTTGAGTCCCAACTTGGAATAATAGTCTACGCCCACCTGTTCATGAACCTTCCCTCTCTCTTCCCTTGTGTTGCTCCAGGAACAGTTCTCTAGGAGATACTTTGGGACCTTTTTTTGTTCTTTGGATGAGCTAATGCTTGGGGCTTCTCCTTTTTTTCTGGTTCTTTCTGAAGAAATACTGCTGCCATGTGGTCTTCTGATCAGGGCATCAGCAGTGAACATTAGCTGTACGCTCTTTCATGGTGTCACTGGGCTCTCTGGCACTGCATCAGAACCCTTACTTGTTTGCTCATTCATTCCACAAATTTATTTTTCAGGGCTTACGATGTGTGAGAGATCTGGGCTGCCAGAGTTGCAAAAAATCCAGCTTTCCTCTTGTGGAGCTCAGGGTTCAGAGGAGACAGACTAGAAGCATCGATTTATTTATTTATTTTTTTTAAGTTTTCATTTTAATTCCAGTTAGTTAACGTATGGTGTAATATCAATTTTAGGTGTACAATTTAGTGATTTGACACTTCCATACAATACCTGGTGCTCATCACAACAGGTGCACTCTTTAATCCCCATCATCTATTTTACCCATCCCCCCACTGACCTCCCCTCCAGTAACCATCAGTTTGTTCTCTAAAGTTAAGAGTGTTTCTTGGTTTGCTTCTCACTCTCTCTATTTCTCTTTGCTCATTTGTTTTGTTTCTTTGATTCCACATATGAGTGAAATCAAATGGTATTTGTCTTCTGTGACTGACTTATTTTGCTTAACATTATACTCTCTAGCTCCATCCACCTCATTGCAAAAGGCAAGATTCATTCTTTTTTATGGTTGAGTAATATTCCATTATATATATATATATTTTTTTTCCACATTTTCTTTATCCATTCATTAATCGATGGACACTTGGGCTATTTCCATAATTTGGTTGTTGTAGGTATGCTGCTATAAACATTGGGGTACATGTATCCCTTTGAATTAGTATTTTTATATCCTTTGGATAAATACCCAGTAGTGCAATTTGCTGGATTGTTGGGTAGTTCTATTTTTAACTTTTTGAGGAAACTCCATACTGTTTTCCAGAGTGGCTGCACCAGTTTGCATTTCCACCAACAGTGCAAGAGAGTTCCCCTTTCTCCACATTCTCACCAACATCTGTTGTTTCTTGTGGTTGTTGATTTTCGCCATTCTGATAGGCATGAGATGACACCTCATGGTAGGCTTGATTTGCATTTCCCTGATGGTAAGTGGTATTGAACCAAATCTTTTCATGTGTCTGTATATATTCTTTCTAAAAATGTCTGTTCATTTCTTCTGGCCATTTTTTAGTTGGATTATTCATTTTTCTGGGGGCGGTATTGAACTTTATAAGTTCTTTGTATTTTGGATACTAACCCTTTATCAGATATGTCATTTGCAAATATCTTCTCCCATTCTTTTGGCTGCCTTTTGGTTTTTTTGATTGTTTCCTTTGCTGTGCAGAGGCCTTTTCACTTTGATGAAGTCCCAGTAGTTGATTTTTGTTTTTGTTTCCCTTTGCCTCAGGAGACAGATCTAGAAAAAAGTTGCTACAGCTGATATCAAAGAGGTTACCACCTGTGTTCTCCTCTAGGATTCTAAGGGTTTCAGGTCTCACATTTAGGTTTTTCATCCATTTTGAATTTATTCCTGTGTATAATGTAAGGAAGTGGTCCAGTTTCATTCTTCTGCATCTTGCTGTCCAGTTTTCCCAGCATCATTTGTTGAAGAGACTGTCTTTTTCCCACTGGGTATTCTTTCCTGCTTTGTCAAAGATTAGTTGACCATGCAGTTGTGGATTCATTTCTGGGTTTTCTATTCTATTCCATTGATATATGTGTCTGGTTTTGTGCCAGTATCATATTTTTTTGATCAATGCAACTTTGAATATAGCTTGAAGTCCAGAATTGTGATGCCTCCAGCTTTGCTTTGCTTTTTCAAGGTTGCCTTGGCGGTTCGAGGTCTTTTTTGGTTCCAGACCAATTTTAGGATTGTTTGTTCTAGCTCTGTTAGAAATTCTGGTGGTATTTTGATAGGGATTGCATTAAATTTATAGATCACTTTGGGCAATATAGAAATTTTATTTTATTTATTTTATTATTTTTTATTTTAAATTCAATTTAGTTAACATATATTAGGTATATTATTAGTTTTGGGGTAAAATTTAGTGATTCATCAGTTGCATATAATACCCAGCACTCATCTCATCACATGCCCTCTATACTGTCCATCATCCAGTTAACCCTATCCCCTCACCCTTCTCCCCTCCACCGACCCTCAGTTTGTTCCCTACAGTTGAGTCTCTTATGGTTTGCCTCCCTCTCTGATTTTGTCTTATTTTGTTTTTCCTTCCCTTCCTCTGTGTTCATTTGTTTTGTTCCTTAAATTGCACATATAAGCGAAATCATATAGTATTTGTCTTTTTCTGACTGACTTATTTCACTTAGCATAACATCCTATAGTTTCATCCACATCATTGCAAGAGGCAAGATTTCATTCTTTTTGATGGCTGAGTAATATTCCATTGTATATATACACCACGTCTTCTTTATCCATTCCTTTGTTGATGGACATCTGGGCTCTTTCCATAGTTTGGCTATTATGCACATTAATGCTATAGACATTGAGGTGCGTGTGCCCCTTCAAATCACAGTTTTTGTATCCTTTGGATAAATGCCTAGTAGTGCAATTGCTGAGTTGTAGGGTAGCTCTATTTTTAATTTTTTGAGGGACTTCCATACTGTTTCCCTTCAGTAGACATCTTAACAATATTTGTTCTTCCAATCCAGGAAAGTGGAATGTCTTTCCACTTTTTTTGTGTTTGTTGTGTTCGATTTCTTTCATCAGTGTTTTATAGTTTTCAGAGTACAGGTGTTGCACCTTTTGGGTTAGGTTTATTCCTGGGTATTTGATTGTTTTTGTTGCAATTGTACATGAGATTGATTCCTTAATTTATTGTTATGCTGCTTCATTATTTATAGAAATGTAACAGATTTCTGTACATTGGTTTTGTATGTTTTGTATCATGTGACTTTACTGAATTCATTGATCAGTTCTAGCAGTTTTTTGGTAGAGTCTGTAGGGATGGGTTTTCTATATAGAGTATCATGTTATCTGCAAGTAGTGAAAATTTTGCTTCCTCCTTGATGATTTGGATGCCTTTTGGTTCTTTCTGTTGTTGTCTGATTGCTGTGGCTAGGATGGAAACATCAGTTTATAATTCAGTGGGGAAATGTCTAGGGGAGAGGAAGTAATACTAGGGCTGAGGGAGCCCCAGTGAAGAGCTCCTAAAACATCCAACAGAGCCAGAGTCAGCTTCCTGGGAGAACTGTCATCTAAGACAGGAGTTGGAACACTTTCCATATAAGGACTCAAGTAGTAAATACATCAGACTTCAGCCCTATGGTCTCCTTGCATCCACCCAACTCTGGAGTAGTGAAGCAGAAGCAGCCATAGGTGGTTTGCCAGTGGCTAGGTGTGGGGATGTCCCAATAAAACCTTATTTACAAAAACAAGTGTTGGGCCAAATTTGGCCCTCAGGGTATACTTTGCCAACTTCTGACTAAGATAAGACCTGAAGAGTGAGTGAGAGTTGGCCAGGTGAAGAGAAGGCAAGTGTCCAGGTAGGACATTAGCTGGTGGCAAGGCCTGGGAGCCAGGGCTGGTTGGGAGACTGAAAATAATTGTGGGGCTAGACTTTGTGGATGTGTGTGTGTGTGTGTATATGTGTGTGTCTGGCATGGTGTGGGTGGGAGGGGAGGGTTAGGGAAGTGCTCTTGGGCAGTTTGGAGTTTATCCAGGAGGCAGGCAATAGGGAGCCTCTGGAAGGGCTCTCAGTGTGGAGGGGCATGACTTCCTGTGCATCATTTTCAGAGCGGTGCGTTTTGGGCTCAAGGCCTCAGTCCAGTTGCTCTGAGACCTTTTCTTCCTGTTTCTCATTAATTAATTCTTTCAGGTATGCAGTGTGCCTTCCAGGACACAGGAGAGTGTGGCTCTGGTGACACGGGTGAGCAGAAGTCAATGGGAGGCTGTGCCATCTGCTCCTGGTGGCTGGTGGCAGAGAAGGGAGCCCCTGGCCCCCCTTTAGTGGTGCCCGCTTCCCCACGTGCGTCACCTCCGATGGCCTCCTGGCCTCTGGCTCCTGAGGGTCCCCATTGGGGCTCTGTAATTTGAAATGAATGTGGCCAGGGCTGTCTGGTCGCTTGCAGTGAGCTCTTCACCCCCTCCCCCTGCTCCCCTTGGACTGGCGGTATTTATTAACTGGAATTAATAGAGGAAGAATAAAAACATTAACAACTCTCTAGGCCTCCAGCTGGGGCCCCCTCCACCACGGCTGGGCTTCTGGAAGCTACAAGGAGAGCAGACGAGGTTAATTTTCTAGAGTGGTGCTTAATGATTTTCAGGAGATAGTTGCTGGGTCCTTCCTTCCAGCCTGGCCGTGCTTCAGGATCATGAAGTGTACATTAGGGGGGGTGGCCTTTCTGTGTCCAGCAATTGAATCGGTCACAGGTTTAGCGGTTCCAGCCTCAGCGACTTGGGCTTTAATCGCCGAGAGGGTGTGGGATGCATCTGGGGGTGGAGATGGAGCTGTGGTGGATGTCATCTCATGGGACCTGCGGTCGGCACCTGCTTGGATTTCACTCTCCAAGAGGTTGAGACTTAAAACATTTGTTTTCAGTGAAGATGAGGAGGATTATCCAAGAGACATGTTCTTTGCTCTGGGAGGGTACAGTTCATTTTCTTATATCCTTTGTGTCACAGAAACACTGTGTGCAAGAACCTGAGGGTTTTCTGGTCTTCAGAAAGCATTGTGGGGGGAAAAGAAAGAAAGAAAGAAAGCATTGTGGACAGCAACCCAGCCCTGCAGGGAAGTTAGGTAGGCTTTGATCTTGTTCTAATAGGTAAATGTAGAGGGGCTCGGGGCCACACTGTTAGATATGGTTTTCTCACATGGAGCTGACCTTGCCTCTGTGTGTACACTTCTATTATTATACTATAGTGCAATTAATAATAATAATAGAGTTAACATCGACTTCATCCTTACCAGGTTTATGGGCTGTTATCACCATTTCTCTTATGTAGTAAAGGAGACTGAGATATAAGGAGATTATATAACTCACCTAAGAGCACACCTTCTCTCTCAGGGATTGGTAAACAACCACCCGAGAGCCCAATCTGGCCCTCCACCTATGTTTGTAAATAAAGCTTTATTGGAACATAGTTGTACCCATCTATTGACATGTTATCTATGGCTGCTTTCATACTGCTATGCCAGAGTTGAGTAGTTGCAACTGAGACTATGCTCTGTAGAGCCTAAAATATATACTGTTTGGCCCTTCCAGAAAATGTGTGCAGACGCCTGGCCTTAGCTGGAGTGGCAGATGTAATACAAATCTGACCCAGAGGTTGAACTCATGACTATGCACATATGGTAGGCTGTCTTTATAGTTGCTATGCCCATCCCTATCATTTGTTCATCCAGCAGGTTTTAAGTATCGTTTTCCAGACTCATAGCCTGTGAGATCCTGTCTTACTCATTTCTTTCACTTCTCTACTTAATGCAGCATTGGGTACAAATTCTCAATGAATGTTTTTTGGATAGATGGATGGGTGGGTGGATGGATGGACGGAATGGTAAGGGGATGGATGAATGAATGGATGGATAGATGAATGGATAGAAGGATGAATGATGGATGGCTGAGTAGGTGGATAGATGGGTGGACCAATGGATGGATAGGTAAGTGGATGGATGGATGAATGGATAGATAGATGGTTGGGTGGATGGATGGATGGATGACTTTCCCAACCCCCTACATCATTGGAGGCCATCCATCCCGACCCTTGGTCCAGTGCTTTCCCTATTATACAGTGAATATGAGAGAAGCTACACAGGATGGCCCTTTTTCAGCTATTTCCCTTAAAGGCAAGAATGGGGGTGAGAAACTTTGGCCCTGCTGAAGACACCTGCTTCATCCTTTCCAGCCCTGGTCCTGCCAGGCAAAGTAATGTGGAAGCACCTGCCCAGTGCCAGAGGAAGCATTCTTTACTGTTCTTTTTGACAAACCTCTTAGAGTTGCCCTTGCTTGGAACTCAATTTCTGAACACTACTAAAATGCCATTGTATTCAAGCAACACTTATTGACTTGAATGGCAAGCATAGCCCTGAGTGTGAACTCATGGGGATCCTTCCCCATGCTGCTACAAAACATCTGCACAAGAGCCAGCTGGAAACAAAGTCTAGGGAGATGCGAAGCAGCATCACCCTTCTGAAAGGGCTGCTCTGAGGCCAGACTCAGTGATGTGCCTAGAAGTGTTTTGTCAAATGCCAGGGCTACAGAAAAGGAAGTCTCTGGCAGGGTACACTTTTATAAGCAAGGGATATAATTCATTGGGTATCTACAACATAATTTAAGGCTGCTTCTAACTGCATTTACTAAAAGAAACCAGCATTTATTGAGCACTCATCCCTGACATACATGCATGGTTTAATGTTTTTCCAGTTTCCTAGATGAGGAATTGATGGCATAAGGAGCCCTGAGAAGAAGCAGTGCCTGCACTTGACTCTGGACTATCCAGAGCCAAAGTTAATGATTTTGGCCTCTCCCCACATTTGCAGTGAGCTCCTGGCATGGCTTAGCTATGAGTAGGGGCAGCATAGGAGACTTTGGCCTCTGGCTGCTACTTCCTTACGCGAATCCTAATCACATCTGCAGCTCACTCCGTCCAGGTCTGCAGCATTGCATGAAATGAGAGCCTGGTGCCATCCCAGGGGTGAGGGCTGCAGGTCTGTCATCCCACTAGGAGTGTTTCATGGCCCTGCCAATGCACATGGGTTGCTCATCAGGCACTGTGTTCCCAGTTGTTCTCAGTTGTCCAAGAATTTCCAAGAATACTCCTGAAGTGTGGGGTGTCTAGGGGCTCTGTGGGAGCCAGAGGGGCCTCTCAGAAGTTAATGTTCTGTTCCGGGTCATAATGGACAGCAGCTGGGATGTCTACCTGGGCCAATTTGTTATGAGTGGCTGGGCACACTTGGCCTCTAGTGGAGAATTTGTGAGTTTATTTAACCGTGGTGGCGAGTGCAGGTGTAATAAAATGACAAAACTTGCTGGAAGTGTTCAAAGTTGCTGGTGTTCCCCAATTGGTCTTTTTCTCATGTGACCCCTTGCATTCTCCCTTTCTTTTCTTCATCTGCCCTTTCTCGTTATGAAAGGGTCACATGGTCCCCAGGTTTTTCCCCCCTTCTGTAGCCTCTTGATTTACAGTTTCTATGATTGAGTCCTAATTTCTATACAAATAAAAACACAAGTTTTAAATTAAATGAGTTTTTAAAGAGATTTTATTTATTTATTCATGAGAGAGAGACACAGAGAGAGAGGCAGACACAGGCAGAGGGAGAAGCAGGCTCCCTGTGGGGAGCCCGATGTGGGACTCGATCCCAGAAACCCTGGGGTCACAGCCTGAGCCAAAGGCAGATGCTCAACTGCTGAACCACCCAGATGTCCTAACGAGTTTTGATCAATGTATATATCCACCACCCCAGTCAACTCAGAACATTTCTCATGCACTCTGGAAAGTTCCCTTATGCCTCTCCTCTCCAATAATCTCCCCTCCTTGAAGGCAACCACTGTTCTGATCTTTATCACATAGTTTAGATCTTGTACAGAACTTCATATAAAAGGAATCATACATTACAAATGCCTTTGTGTCTGGCTTCTTTCACTCCCCATAATCTTTTTGAGATTAATCCATATTATATGTATTCATTCCTTTGTATTACTTTATTCCTCTATATTAATAATATTTCATTGTGTGAAAACACCACAGTTTATTTAGCCATCCTCCCTGTGTTAGTTTCCTGGGGCCACTGTAACAAAGTATCACAAACTTGGTGGCTTAAAAACCCAGAAATTTATTATGCCACTGTTCTGGATGCTGGAGATGCAAGATCAAGGTGCCAGTTAGATCTAGAAAAGACTTCTTCCTTGCCTTTTCCAGCTTCTGGAGGCTCCCAGCAACCCTTGGTGTTTTTGGCTTAGAGCTACATCATTCCAGTCTCTGCCTCTGTCTACCTGTGTCTCTTTCCCTCTGTATGTTCTCTCCTCTTCTTATAAGGATGCCAGTCATTAGTTTCCATGCCCACCCTAATCCAGTATGATCTTCCTGGAACTTGATTATATCTGCAAAGACCCTGTTTGCAAATAAGGTCATATTCACAGATATTGGAGGTTAGGACTTCAGGATATCTTTTGAGGACACACTACAGCCCATTACACGCACACACTGATGGACACTGGAGTGTTTCCAGTCTGGGGGTATTGAGAAGGAATCTGTTAGGAACATTCTTTTTTTTTTTTTAAAGATTTTATTTATTTATGAGAGACACAAAGAGAGAGAGACACACACACAGACAGACAGACAGACAGAGACAGAGAGAGACAGAGAGAGACAGAGACACAGGCAGAGGGAGAAGCAGACTCCACGCAGAGAACCCAATGTGGGACTCGATCCCAGGACTCCAGGATCATGCCCTGGGCTGAAGGGGGTGCTCAACCACTGAGCCACCCGGTCTGCCCTGTTAGGAACATTCTATACAGGTTTTTTTGTTTTTCTCTTTTTGGTCAACATATGTTTTCATTTCTCTTGGGTAAATACCTGCCAGTAGAATTCCTAGGACATAGTGAATGTATTTATCTTTCTAAGAAACTGCCAAACTGTTTTCCAGAGTGCCTGTGGGTTTTACTACTCCACCAGAAAAGTCCGTGGCTCTATGTCTGTGGTTCTCAGCATGGGGCAATTTTGTCTCTTGGATCACATTTGGCAGTGTCTGGAGACATTTTTAGTTGTCTTGACTTGAGAGGAGGGTGCTGTTAGCATCTAGCACCTGGGGTAGAGACCAAGGATGCTGAGAGCTATTCTACATTGCACAGAATCACCCCCACCTTTACCCTCCAGGAAAGAATTACTCAACATGAAATATCAATGGAAAGTGGTATTTCATTGTGTTTTCATTTGCATTAATTAATTCATTAATTTGCACTTCCCTGATGACTAAAGATGGTGAACATCTTTTTGTGGACTTACAGCCATTTCTCTCTCTCTATCGAATTATCTGCTCATATCTTTTGCCTGCTTTTAAATTGGGTTGCTTATGTTTCCATTACTGTGTTGTAGGTTCTTTGTCAGGATATGTATTGTGCCTATTTCCTCGCAGTGGAGCTTCCTTTATCACTCTCTTAGGGTAGTCTTTCAAAGAGCCAAAGTTTTCCATAAATGGGAGTGCCATTTATCACATTTTTTCCTTTTATGCTCAGTGCTTTTTCTATCCTAAGAAATCTTTGCAAATCCCAAAGACACTGATGTAGTCTCCTGTTTTCTTCTAGATGCTTTATAATTTTTGCATTTATGGTAGGCATATTATCTGTATCATGTTAGTTTTTGCATATGGTGTGAGTTAAGGGTCAAGGCTCATTATTTTCCATATGACCATCCAATTGTTCCCACACTGTTGAAAAGAGCACCCACTTCCCACTGAGTTCCCTGGCATCTTTGTTGGATATAAACTAGCCATTTATATGTGAGTCTACTTTAGGACTCTCTATTCTGTTTTATTCTTATGCCAGTACCACACACTCTGGTCCTTCTCTCCTTGTCCCCTCGTTCTGTTTCTTCCTCTCTCAACTTCCTTTCTTTTGCTGAGTAGTTGGGAGAGAAAAACAAAGCGAATTCCTTCTTCTTTCCTGCCTCTTTGCAGTCTATGACCCTTGCCATCTTCTCCGTGTGTGTGTGTGTGTGTGTGTATGAAAATTAAGCCAGGAGTAATAAAATTAAATGGCTTTACCCAGCATCCCTGTTCTTATTAACCAGTTTTCTTATTTTTTTCAGTTAACACCTTTGTTCTCACTATCCCAAGAACATCCTATCTAAACAGATTGGCCAAGTCTGATTCTTCCCCTTGTCTTTGACTCTATTGACTTCTTGAAATCTCTTCCCCCACCCACCCATGAGTCTTCCTGGAATCGGTAGGAAAAGGTCATGTTTCTTCTTTCCTAATGAGTGACTCATCAAGCCAGGGCTGCATACTCACAGCCATCTCTACAAGGGATCGAAAATGTTGCTTGTCTCTGTTGACTCTCCCATTTATTCTTGGCATGTTCTCTTGCATCTGGGATGATGCCATTGGCTATGTCCTGGCAGTGCAGACCCCCTGCCTGTTTGACGTGGATCATGGAGCACCTAACAGCCCAAAACTGCATAGAAGGAACGTAGGGGGCCAAGACTATTTTTTGCTAATGATCCAGAGAGATGATGCTTGTTGGGTAGCTATCAGCAGCATAACCACAAAGAGTCTCATGACTCCATTCAGGACTGAATGGAAAGGTTATATTGCTCATTGCATCACAATTCAGGAAACGTCCAGTTTTTGTATAAGCAAATGATAGGTGAGAACCTGTATTGATTCCTTAGTATCTGAGAGGTGTTGCTGCTTATGTCCAGGTAGAGTCTAAAAGGTGCACATTAAATCTGATCCCCCAAATATATTATGTTTAAAAGAGTAAACTGAAATAAATAGTAAGAGCAGGCTTTGAAGACAGCTTTGAGTCTAAAATACTTAGATTAAAAAAATTTAGAATTTCGTGGATCTGGAAATGATTAGCTTACTTAAAGCATATACTTAGTACTTCTATGCCAGAAATATGTAATCATTCTTTTGCACAACTAGGAAATGAGATAGCAGTTTCTCTTTCTTGCAGGCATTTCTGGAGAACAGGAATGCGCTCTCTTTGTGAACCCTATGCCCTCACAATTGGAAGACCAAAACCAAACCTATCCCCCTGCCTCCTCTTCCATAGCCTAAGGAGGGGGCAGTGAGAGTCAGGGTATGGGGCTGACTCTGCCTTCTCTTTGTTACCCTTGTGGGAAGGAGCCTGGTCCCAACTCTGGCTCATGGGCAACTCTCTTTAAAGAGTGAAGTCATTTATGTCTTCAATTTTTAACTTTGGGCATTAACCATAACTCTTATTAATAGGAGAAACCTGATATCTTATTACACTGTTACTATGAATAGTATCATTCTGACTGTATAACCTTCTAGACTTACCTACAAGTATGGATGTATACGACCTTCCATTTCTTGTCTACATTCCTATATAGCTGTTCATTTATCAACATTTCCCCCAAATTTCTACTTTGACTAGAATTTCCATTTTTTTAAATTGGCACATAGTATTGCATCATATTGAAGCCCATGGTTCTTGAGTGGTTCCTCTTTTAGTTGGAGATTTCCATTATTTCTAGAGCTTTAACGTTATGGAGAGCACCGTTGTGAGTGTCTTGGTGTATCTAGCTCCTTGCTTTTGGTGATTTCTTTCCTTTGGAGACGTTTTCCCATAAGTGGGAAATGGGATTGAATTTACAAACCTCTTAACTCTGTGTCAGAGCTTAAATTAGCACTCCCTGCCACCCAAAACACACACTAGTTGTGGGTCTGATGGCTGAATGGGACCTAGAGGGATTATCTGGTCAACACTACTACATGTGTACCATGTAGTACCATTGTGTACCACCTACACATCTTTTCTTTCCAGTTCCGTCTCATGCCACTTTCCTTTCCCACTGGCTTAGGGACTTTGCCCGTGCCCTTCCCTCTGTCTGAATGCTTCTTCTCTCTTCCTTCCCCCTCTTTCATTAATTCCTATATACTCCTTAGATCTCAGATCTGCGCTGAAATGTTATTTTCTTCGAGAAATCTTTCCTTACTTTACCACCGTCAAATGTCAGACTCCCTTGTCAAGAAGAGTTCTTTTTCATGATAGCATTGATCATGATGTGCTTCGACATTTATTTGTGTAATAAGTGCTCTGATATTCAAGTCCCTTGTTAGAATTAATGGTGGCGCTCATCAATGCATGCCCACTGAGTGTCTGGCACATAGGCATTTAGAGTTTGTTGAATGAATAAATCCGTCTGATGCTGCAGAGTGAAGAGGATGCCAGTCAGGATGTCAGGGCTTTTATCAGTCTATCCTCGGTCTCGTCTCACTTTGAATGACTCGTTTTTGGGGATGGAAATGAATCAGGGATTTAAAAAAGCCTGGAGCTTCTGAATGGGCTTCAGGGGTCTGTGAACACCCTGATACTCAATCTAGAGATGTGGTGTAAATAGGTACATTCAAGAGGGGGAGGCAGTAGAGGGACAACAACCTTCATTGGATTTAGGAAAGGGTAATGAACCCTTAAAATGATAAGAACTGTCGGCCTGGATGATTGTTGGGGTGTTTGGGACCGTCAGTAACTAGCCCTCCTTCCCTCACTCTCTGCATGAGCTCTGAATCAGTTAAGAAATATGACTTAGATAATGATGCAAATGGGAATCAAAATATACTCTTTGCTACTCAGAGATATTGGAGAATGTGACTTCCATTTGTGGACAAGCAACTACCCTCCCCATGCCACCCCCAACATCAATCAAGGCCACCTAGTCCCTGTCCGTGCCTGATCGGAGCAGGCCTCCCTGCCTCAGCAGGGGTGAACCTGGTGCTTGTAGAACTGCAGGCCTGGAGGGAAGATGGGAATCTGTCCTTTCTGCAGGTGGTTCACCCCTGCAGGTGCTCCTGGTCTGAAGAACGTAGATGGAGAGAAGTTACATTGCCAGCTCCTCTGCCAAACTGGTGTCATGGAGTCACCCTCTATTCAAGGGAGGGAGTGATTGAGGGTGCAGAGGGACCCCAAAGGGGATGCTGGTAGAGCTCCTTGCACATGGGAAGAAACATTAAGGGTGGGAGACACACCTGTTCCTCATGCTTCTCAGCAGTGGCCTAAACATCTTATTTCACCTACTTGCTTGTTTAGATTTTACCTCAACAATTTACTGTGCAGTTAATTCATGTATGTTTTGCAAAGCTTGCAAACCCCAATACTTAGTGGGACCTGTCAGGAGATTCAAATGGATGAAGAGGCCCTGGTGTAAGATGATGAATGGTAGTTGACATTCTGCTTCTAACTCAAGGAGTAGCAGGAGGGCATGGTGGAGAGTGGGGCAAACAGGCAAGCCCCTGCCCCATCTACAGAGAGGGCAGCCACTACTCATCTCCTGCTCACTCTTGCCATGTAGGATGCAGGTCCTGAATTATTTCAACTTAGAAGTGAATAGAGAAGCCAGAAGTGTGGAATTTCTAATGTGAAATTTCTCTATTAAAAAAAATGTTGCCAACAAAATCCATATGTAGACCTCATGAGAGCCAGCTAACATTTGTCTGCTGTCCAGATGTTACTCTACAGGTCACCACTTTGCATAAAAAATTTAGATCCCTGCAAACCCATTTAATAAATTCTTTCCTTGAAGTCCACCAAAGTAGAAAGTCTGCTGGGGTCCATTGCTGGGCAATTGGTCAGGAGGTTAGAAGTCCTCTCTTTTAGGGAGATGGTGACCCTATGTCATTATGTTGGACCTTGTCAGTGTCTCCATAGTCAAATTATATATGGCAGAGGGAAAATAGCAGAGATCAGGACACAGCTGAAAGGCCATGCTCTGCCAAGGGTGCTGTTGGTATATGGATTCAAGCCCCATGCAGCAGAGGCTGAAAATAGTCTCAGGTGTATGGGTGGCTGTTTTGTTTTAACCACCAGGCCCTTGACAACTGTCACCTCATTAATCTTCATGACAGGGAGCCTGACTTGGAGGGTAAAGGTGGACTTTGAAATTCACACACTTACTTCTGGCTGGGCATGTGTGACCCTCAGTTTCCCCATCTGCATCTGTCCATGAGGCACCTACCTAGTCTCATGGGCTGGCTGACAAGGTGACCTGAGGCCAAGATTTCTAGGTAAAGGTGGGGTTTTTCCAGGCAGCATTCTAACAGGAGGTTTGTCTCAAGAAACAAGAATAAAACCCTGAGGACCACATTAATTTAAAGTATGGTTTTGCCCAGCACAGTTTTTCTTCCATGGATAGTGAACAATGAGATTTTAGTAAAATAGTCAGAGAAAGTACCCTTCTTGTGGACCTCTGTGCATTTCCAGTGACCTTTGAAGAGCCTCTTTATACTTAATTCATAATATGGTTATAAAAGATTCTTAGCAACTCCTCTAGACAACACTCAGTTAACCCAGAGGGAGTTACTACATTAATTAAAAGTCATAAAAGTAAATTTATTTTAAAATGCATTGTACTTGAACTCTCTTTGCATTAGACAGGATTTTTTTGGTTGCAAGTGATTAAGTCTCAAACTGGCTTTTCCCACAAAATGTATTTGTTGGCTTTTGTGACTGTGAAGTTCAGAGGGATGGCTAGCATCAGGTATAGTTAGATCTAGGTGCTTAAACAACGTTGAATAGGACTCCATCTTGATTCTTTCTCCATGATAGTTTTGCTTTCTTGTGGTTGTCTGGTTCCTCCAACTCCATGTCTCAAGTAGTTCCAGGCTTCCAGCCTCAGTGGTAAAAGCAAGGTTCTTGAAGGTTCCTGTAAAGTTCTGGAATTAGCCCTCACTAAGTCAGCTTGGGTTTCATGTCCATCTTTGAAACCATTGCTGTGTCCAGGGAGGTAGAATAAGCTGGTTGGCACAGGTATACACACACCTGTCTGCTCTACACAAACCATGTGGGTGTAGAATCAGGAAGGAGTGGGTCCTCAAAAGCAAAATGATTTGCATTTATGGGAACCAAAGGAGATGCGTGGCAGGAAGACTAGACCAATATATCTCATCTATATTTTAAAAATAATCAAAACCTCAGCCCCTGGCCAACCTAAATATATAGGGCTCTCTGGAAGGTATAGTTAAGAGTGTGCAGCTGTAATGTAAGAGGAGGTTGTTTCTGATTGATCACATTTTTCCATGGCA
The DNA here is from genome assembly GCF_048418805.1 of Vulpes vulpes. Lineage (NCBI taxonomy): Eukaryota > Metazoa > Chordata > Mammalia > Carnivora > Canidae > Vulpes > Vulpes vulpes. The sequence goes on along the minus strand of NC_132789.1, from coordinate 14,340,112 downwards.
CCATCATTACTTGAAAGATCACCCAAAGAGGGGCGGGAAAGTAGATGATGACTTTGGTGAACTTGAGGAGTCTGACAGTGGGCTTGTCTTGCCAAACTCTTCAGCTCTGAAATCCCATCCGTTGGGCTGGATAGGACAGAGCAATGTGTCACTTGAGAGGAAGAACCAATAGTGACTCCAGAAGTCAGACCATGAGGATCAGAAGATGGGAAAGATAGAAACGAGGCCATATCCAAGAGCCAGTGAGGGAGGGAAGAACACACTAGGGGATTTGGAGAGAGTCAGAAAAATCTCATTACAGAAGAGCTTGTATTAGTATAGATTTTCTTCTGGGCACTTTCATACCCATTATCTCATTTGAGCTGTGCCACAACCCATGTGGTTGGCAAGTCAGATATTCTTATATTCATTTGTTGCATAAAGAAACCAAGATCTATTGAGGTTAATTGACTGAATCAACGTCAGAAAGCTAATTACAAAGAAGTCTGGGAATAGAATTGGGGAGGTTCTAGACCAGTGCCACTCAATAGACACATTATGCAAACCACATATGTAACTGAAAAAGAACTTTAGCAGCCACATTTTAAAAAGGTAAAAAGAAACAGGTGAAATTGATTTTAATCATTTATTTCATTTTACCCACTAAATCCAAAACACCATTTCAACCTATAATCAGTATAAAAACCTGAGGTATTTTACTTTTTTTTTTTTCTGTGTGAAGTCTTCAAAATCTGTGTGTGCTCTGTCGTTATGGCACATCTCAATTCAGACTAGCCATATTTTAGTTGCTCAGTAGCCAGATGTGGCCAGTGGCTTCCCTGTTGGGTGCTATAATCTGAGCTGTGCTAGATGGAATAGGTGGAAGCCATACTTTGGAACCAACTTTTCTGAGTTTAAATTCATTAATTTAGTTCAGTAACTACATGTTGGAATATACATTACGTGCCAGATGCTGAAGTTATAATGACAAACGAGAAAGACTTGATGTCCACCTTCATGGAATCCCTATTCTAATGAGGGAGGCTGCCACAAAACAAATTCAAAATGAAATACATAAAATATTTCAAATTGTCCCAAGGACTATGAAAGAAACACAAACGGTAGTGGGATTGAGAGTGATAGAGGGGTCAGGTCCTCTGTATCTGAAGCTAAGATCAGAAGAATTATAGGAGTGGCCACACAAAGAGTTGTGGGGGGTGCAGATGGAAGAGGGTGTTTTAGTAAGAGAGAAGACATATGCAAAGGCCCTGAGGTAGGAAAGCACCTGCATGTTCCAGGAACTGAATGAAGACCAGTATGGCCAAAGTCATCTGGGGAATGGTTTAGAGAATACTTGTTTGCTCTGATATCCAAAGTGCTTGATGCTTGGTAGATTCTCAATGAATATTTGTTGGTTGGATGGGATGGATGATTGAATGGATGGTTGGATGAATGGGATGGGTGGGTGGATGGATGGATGGATGGATGTTTGGACATTTGGATGGTTGGATAGGTAGATGTGTGGATAGTTGGATGGACAGAAGGGTACATTCCTTATATGTTGTCTGCAGCTGCCTTGGTGCTAAAATGGCAGAGCTAAGTAGTTGCAACAGAGATTCTATAGCCTACAAAGCCAAAAATATCTATATCTGGCCCTTTACTGAAAAACGTGTGTTGACTTCTTATTTATAAAATGGGGACAACACTAAGATTAACTTCGTTTAACAGTTGTGAGGATTCAATCAGAGGAGGATGTCCCTTGTCTGTCCCAGACACTAATCTCTATATACACTCAAAAGAGCTGCATTTCCCCTACTGAATTCTCTCAAATCCTTCTCTGAGCCCTTGTCCCAGCCTTCTGTGGACCTTTCCTGTTCTGAGGCAGCTGAAATGGGGGATTGAATTTCCTCTTTGGATCCCCGCCCGCCTCTTCCTGAATGTTATATTTTATTTGCAAGGGGGGGCGGGGCTAGGATGGGGTCCTTGAGGCTCCCAGACCTGCCTGTGATAATCCTCAAGTGTTGACGTGTTGGCTGGTGGGCTGACTTTGGGCTTTCGTTAACATTAATTACGGCCACGCTTCATTTCAAAGGAGCCCAGATTCTTACTGCTCTAGGCGGAGAGAAACTTAGACCATGCCCCTTAATGAAAAAGTTGTGCCTCTCTTGCCACCGTGAAATTGTGAGCGTGAGCTTGAATTTAGATGAGAATTTATGTATCCAGGGGCAACACAGAGAGGCAAGAATTCCCCAAATACCTGCTCACGACCAGGTGAGTTTAAGTCCTGGCACTGGGCAAAAATAGAAGAGTGCCGGGTGGAGTTTCTAGATTCCCAGGATGAAAGCCAGAAGCCAGGGTGATTGTGAATGCCTGCCACATAGCTCAGTTTCTCTGCCTCAACACTGTTGGCATTTTGTGCTACATAATTCTTGTGTGGTGGGTGTTTAAGTTTCCCCAGCATCTACTCACTGGATGCCAGTAGCGTGCCCCTCCCCAAGTTGTGACAACCACAGAGGTCGCCTGACACTGCCCACTGTCCCCTGGAGGTCAAAGCCATCCCTGGGTGAGAAGCACTGGTAAAGCGGGGCCCGTCAGATGTCTGTGTGAATCTGGAGGCAGCTGCTGTTGGGCACAGGGCTTAGAGGTCAGGTTGACTGGATTCAAATCCCTGGGGTGTGCTCGGCTAGCTGTGTGACCTTGGGCAGGTCACTTAACCTCTCGAAACAGATTCCTGCTTCAAAGGTTGTTGTAGAGTTGAAATGGGATGATTAAAAAAAAAAAAGAAAGAAAGAAATGGCATGATTTCTTTCTCTCCTGGATGTTCTCTCCTCCCCCTTCCCTCACCTCCTCCTTCTCCTCCTCCTCTTCTTCCTTTTCTTCTTCCTCCCTTGTCCCCAGACTCTGAGAATCCTTTTCCCTCTTAGCTGATCTCTAGGGGCAAATGGGCACAGGCCGCCCTCCTAAATTCCTCCCTGCTCTCTCTCTTGCCATTCTTCATGAGATTCAGCACAGGAGGTCACATGTTGGGGTGAAGAAAAAGTTGCATTTGATTACTTAAAGCTCCCTTCAAAGAATGGCGCAGGTCTTATAATTTGCAGCTGCATGAAAGAGTTCCACCTGGGGCTCTAAAAAGAATAATAGATCAGTGAGATTCGAACCTTAAATCCACTCATCCTCCTGGAACGGTGACAGGCATTTGAATGAATATTTAACGATCCGGGCTTTGATAATGAAGAGCTGCTGCCTCTCCCGGACCTGCCCCCAAATCAGGCAAGAAAATTCCTCTTCTTCATTCTGACCTCTTCGATGAATGCGAAAAGGATGAAGTAAAAGATTGGGGAATAATTTGCCCTCCCCAGCCCCCAAACATCACAAGTAATGCTGTGCCAAACTCATTTAATTCCGACTTAGAAGCAGTGGGTTGCTGGCATCTGGGGAGCTCAAGCACTTGAAATTGAGTCAGCCTCCGGGAGTAATTTGTGTTTTTGCCTCATTCCCTGGGGAGCAGCCCCATCTCACCTCACTCTGGAAGCCCTTTCTCTAGGACCTGCTCATCAGGCCTGATAGAACTTGGGAAGGAAGAGAGGGCAGAGGATGGAACTGTGGAGGCTGGACAGACTTTCCTCTTCTTGTCCTGTCCTGTCCCCCCATTCCCATCTCCCACCTTCCCCTATTTTAAACTGTAAAGGTAATTAATCTGCGCTGGTGTAATAGATACAAATGATGCAAAAGTGCACAGCAGTCTGTTTACTAATCAGTGAAAGTCCCCCCCCCCCCCCAACTGTAGACCCTAAGCAACTGCTTCTAACCCTTTGCTGTGCATCTTTTTGGAGAGTGATAGATAACATACCAAACTCTGTTGGGCAGGGTTCTCTAGGGAAACAGACCCATAGGGAGTGTGTGTGTGTGTGTGTGTGTGTGTGTGTGTGTGTGTGTGTAGATCTCTTTACCTCTCTAGCTATATTTTCTCTAGCTCTGCTTGAGAGATTTTAAGGAATTGACTCATGCAGTTGTGGGGGCTGGCGAGTTGCAAAGCTGCAAGGCAAGCCAGCAGGTGGGCAGTCTTGGCCAGAGTTGATGTTGCAATTTTGAGTCTGGAGGTAGAAGTTTCTCCTGTGTGGCAGGTGCCGTGTTCAGCCCTTTAACAGCACTGTAGCACTTACTCTAGAGGGTAGAGACTCAACACATTGCCACGTTTTACAGGGAGAAGGAAGGAAGCCCAGGTGGGAGCTGGAGAGAGCGTTCCCCCTACAGGGCAGGGAGGAGCAGCTCCATGTCCTGACTCCCACCAGTGGTGTTTCTGAGGGTCTCCACTGCTGAGCTGCTGTGGTCTCTGTGGCTCCTCCTCCCTCCCCAGTCCCAGTCTGAGACCCTGTCCCCAGACTTCATCCTTTTTTAGGAAGAGTTGCTATCACCTCCCAAGGCCTGTCCCCTGGAAAAGAGCTTGGGAGTGTCTTGTTAGTGAAGATGAGGCTTTTTTTTTTTTTTTTTTTTTCCTGCTGGGAGGATAAAGAAAGCTTGTGAACCATGGTCTTCTACCTCACCTGAAGAGAATGAGGATCGAGAGTCCTGGTCACTGCCAATGTGGGGATAAGACATGCATGAGCTCGCCAGCAGCCTTCTTCCGGGCCTGGGAGGGTTGGTGTGGGTGACTCACACCTGGGTCCTGGGGGCCTCATGCCCTGGCAAGCCTCACATGTATGCCTGCAGCCTGCATGGAAAGGGAGATGGCCGTGAGCTCAGCTCTGCCTCCTCCAAGCAGGGCAGGCCTTGGGAGGAGCAGAGAAAGGGGGTGGGCTAGTCAGTCTCCCTCATCCCCATGCCACTGGGCCAACTCCTCCTGGGCACACAGCAGGCCTGTCTTGACTCCGTCTACCCTTCCCACTGGCATGTCTGTTGGCTGGCTGTGACTGCCTCCCAATCATGATTGTTGTCCTCCAAGCCATTCTCCGGAGAGCTTCAGCCACAGTGATGCCCAGTGAGCTCCCAGAACATGCAAACACTTCCTGCCTCAGGGCCTTTGCACATGCCTTCCCGGGACATTTCCCTGGAACACCGTCCCCATCTCCACCTCTATTATTTTCATGGCTGACTCCTTCTAATCCTCCTTCCTATCTCAGCTTCAGCTGCTCAGAGAGGGTTTCCTGACCACCTTGTCATCCTCAATCTCAGCACCCTGTGTGTTTTCTTCGTAGCACATGGGACACTTCAAAATGATTTTATGTATTTGATTGTGAGCCCGTAGGCCAACCCATGTCACTGCTCTTGTAGTACATAGAAGCAACAATAGTAGGTAAGCAGGTTAATTACAAACAGAATTATACAAACCCTAAAGTTGTGATAAGAGATAGGAAGGAAAATAAAGGGCCCAATGAGGAATAAGGCCAGAGGTGAAGGTAATGTGCCGAAAGCCCACCCTGCAACCTGCAGGGGCAGATCAGATTTGAACCTGGGATTCCAAGCTTTTAAACTTGCTTCTGTCTACACTGGGTTCCTGTATCAGATTCCTCTGCCCCAACGTCCAAGGGCACTTGGGGTGTGGGGAGGTACAAGCACCCCAGGCTCCCCGTAACCCACCCCAGCCCTCATACAGTCTTCACAATGTGCTTAAATGCTCCATTCTTTCCATTTCCCCAAATGCCTGGAAACATTCCCATTTCCTTGTTAAATAAAAGATGAGAGGCAGATAATGAAATCCAGATGCCCCCAAGGCCTTTGATGTCACCTGCCAATTTTTCTGTTGGTCATTTTTTTTTCTTTAAACAAAACAGAAGCGATGGTTTGATGGTTCGGAGCAAGAGGCCGTATTCAAATAGCATCATTACCTTTCGGGTCTCGCTATGTTTTATTCACTTGTTTCTCTCTTTAGATTCGGGGCTTGGATTCAATATTCTAACCTGTCTTGCAGTTGATTTTTCAAGCACCTCTCAGATGCCCAGGTTCCTATGCAGATCCACCCCCTTGAGAGCTGGGGGCAAACCCACTCTGTGACCTTTTTTCTTTTCCCTAGAATAAGAACTGGGTATGAATCTAGTCTTTTACAATCAAGTATATTTAGGATCTGTCTCTCGTATAGGCCAGCGGTTCTCAGTCTGGTTGATTTTACTCCCCAGGAGTCATGGGGCAATGCCTGCAGTCAATTTTGGTTGTCACAATTGGGAAGGGGAATGCTACTGGCATCTTACAGATAGAGACCAGAGATGCTGCTTGATAACCTACCATACACAGAATAGCCCCTCACAATGAAGAGTTATTTCTCCCCAAATATCAACGGTCCTGAGTCTGAAGAACTGTCATTTAGATTGTGATTCCTGTGGGAAGCTATCTCGTCTATGGCCATGTCCCCAGCCTGGGTTCCTGCACTCAGTAGAAGCCCAATAAATGTTAGCTGAGTGAATGATCTATTTGGCTGCCCTCAGCCAGGAGTTTGGGGAGCACCACGTCTGCCTCTCCATCCTCATGTCCCATCCTTCCATGATCCTCTCCAGCAACCCTCAACCATGTGTATTTCCTTTACTTGGTCCTTTCTCCATGTTCTTTATTGTCTTTTCCCCTGGCTAACTCCCATGTATTCTTTAACACTCAATTCAGGTGTCACCTCCTCCAGGAAGCCCTCCTTGACTCCCTCTCCCCAGGGTGTGCCAGTGTCCCTCCTCCTCTGAACCCTATCACACTTTCCACCCACCCATTGTGGATAGGCACACAACTCCCTGCCTCACAAGTGGCCCATCTGTACTGTAACCTGCCCCCTCCTGACCTAGCCTTCCATTCCTGCTGACTGCCATCCCCTGACATTCCCTCAGAGTTCTCTCTCAGGGAAGAAAAAAAAATCACTTAGAGGTTAAGAACTGACATTCTAGGAGTTGGAGGCTGTATTAGTCTCCCAGGACTGCTGTAACAAATGACAACAAAATGCATGGTTTAAATAACAGAAATGTATTTTCTTACAGTTCGGGAGGCCAGAAGTCTGAAATCAAGATGGTGTCATGGTTACTTCCTTCTGGAGGCTCTGAGTGAGAATCCGTCACATGCCTCTCCCCTAGCTTCTGGTGGTTGCCAGCAATCCTTGACATTCCTAGGCTTGTAAACACCTCACTCAAATCTTTGCCTCCACCTTCCCCTGGCTGTCCCCTCTGTGTGTCTCAGATCTTCCTCTTCTTCCTCTTTTTTTTTTTTCTTCTTCCTCTTTTAAGATGCCAGTCAGTCATTGGATTTGGGGCCCACCCTAAATCCAGAATGACCTCGTTTTGAGATCCTTAACTTAATTAGATCTGCAGAAACCTTATTTCCCAATAAGGTCCTCTTCACAGGTACTGGGGGCTGGCACCTAGATGTATCTTGTTGAGGGACACAGTTCAACTCACTACAGATGCTTGAGGTCAAGCCAACTTGCTACCAATTAGCCTGATAACCTTAGATGAGATACTTGACCTGTTGGAGTCCCCACTGGGTCACTGAAGTTGATAAAACATAAAGAGCATGTAGCCATTGGGTCAGGATCATTGGGTGAGGTTCATTGAGAAGCAGCCTCTCAGCTCAAAAATAGTGAACAGGGCATTTTTTAGGAAGTGCTCTTGTTACCAACATGTGGGGAAGAAAAGATCAGAGGCAAGATGGGCAGGGGAGTGAGAATAATGCCCCCCCCCCCCCCCCGCAGAAGTCCACATCCCGGAACTTGCAGATACGCTACTGTACATGGTAAAAGGATTTTTGCAGATGTGGTTAAGAATCTTGTAATGAAGATTATAAGAATATGGGTCCTTGTAAGAGGGAGGCAGGGGGATGAGAATCAGAAGTGTGACAACAGAATCAGATGCTGGAATCTGAAGGTGGAAGGAGGGGGTCATAAGCCAAGGAATGCAGGCAGTTCCAGAGGCCAGAAAAGGTAACTTGGCTTTTCCCCCAGAGCCCCTGCTGACACCTCGATTTAGTTCTGCAAAACCTATCGACCTTCCGACTTTGGGGACTGTACAGTAGCACAGCTGTGTTGTGTAAAGCCTATCAGGTTGTGGTCATTGTTACAGCAACAGTGGGAGACTCACGCAATTGAGGAGCAGGAGGTGGTGGACGGGAGAGGACAGGAGTCTCTGTGGAGACCTTGGTGGCCCTACAGGGTGGTCGATGCTGCTGTGACCTTGTTGCATATGGAGCAATCCATCTTCAGGTGCAGCTCCACCCCTGACGGAAGTTCTAGTTTCAACACAACTGCTCATTCGCTGAGCAAGCCCCTTTATCACTAGAGAGGAGGGGAGGTTCCAGCCTCTACCTCCCTGTTCTCAAGAGGATCCCACAAAATAAGGCGCAGAGAGCCTGGCACTGGAATCAGTGGGAGGATGGAGTCCTGATTTGAGTTTTCAGGTGTCACTCTCTGACTTAATATCCAACAGTAGATTCTCGGAGTGGGGGGGTTGATTGAAGCCCTAGATCTCTGTTTAAAGATTTTATTTATCTATTCATGAGAGGCACAGAGAGAGAGGCAGAGACCCTGGCAGAGAGAGAAGCAGGCTCCCTGCAGGGAGCCTGATGTGGGACTCCATCCCAGGACCCTGGGATCATAACCTGACACCCAACCACTGACCCACCCAAGTATTCCCTAAGGGATTCTTTTGTTTGTATTTTGTTTATTTGTTTTGTTTTGTTTTGTTTTGCCAAAATGTAGTACCACCAGAAGCTCTCAAAATTGGTTTGTGACCGAGTTAGCTTTGAAAATTCTGGGTGCTGTCTCCTTATATAGCTTTGAGCCCTGGCTGTCCAAGATTATAACTAACTCTCCTATATTTTGTTTTGTCTTTTAAAAGCTTTATTGAAATAAAATCTTTATGCCATACAGTTTGCCTGTTTAAAGTGTACAATTCAGTGATTTTTAGTATCATCATAGAGTCATTAGACCATTATCACCATCCAATTTTAGTACATTTTTGTCATCCTGGAAAGAAACCCTGTGCCCATGAGAAATCACTCCGTCCTGTGCCTGCAAACTCACTGCCGACCACCACTAATCTCCTTTCTGTGTTTCTAGATTTGCCTATTCTGGTCATTTCATGTAAATTGAATCATATACTCTGTGACCCTTCATGTCTGGCATCTTTCCTTTCCTTTTTCATGGCTGAATAATATTCCCTTGTGTGGATAGAACACATTTTGCTTATCCATTCATCAGTTGTTGGACATTTGGCTGTTTCTACCTTTTGGATGTTGTGAATAATGCTGCTATGAACATCGATGCTCAAGATTTTGTATGGACATGTTTTCCTATGCATTTTAACCCTCTTATTTATTATAATGTCTGTTTTATTTCTATAGCCATTTTGTTGACCAGGCTACTTTTAAAAAGCATAATAATGTGTTAATTTGCGTACCATGAAACACACTCATTTTAAGTACAACTCAATGCATTTTAGTAAATTTACAAGATATGCAACCTTCACCATACCCTAGTTTTAGAACATGTCCATCACCCCTCAAAAGACCTTTTGGGCCTGTTTGCCATTAATCCTTGTTTCTGTCCCAGCTGCACACAACTGCTGTCTGTTTTCTGTCCCTACCTATGCCACTAGGACACTTTTAAATTGGTTTTCCAAGCAGAATGACTAATACCGATAAAGAAGAGGCTGCCCTTTCTAAATGTCTGTCCCTTATGGGCATGTGGATAGGTGATGTCACCTCCTTGAGTCTCACCTCTTTATCTAGGGGCTTGATCACTGTAGATGGTTTTACAGGACTGGAAGTTGTCATTGGCAAATAGACTTGAAACACTCAACTTAATGTTCAGCACATGGTAGGCACTCAGTGAGATGAAGACATGAGGGTCATGTTTCACTTTGTCCTACCAGCTCTATGAGGCAAGTGTCATCACCCCATTTTACAGATGAACACACTGAGGCTCAGAGAAGTGGGCGGAGGTGCTGGGAATGAATTCCAGATAGGCAGATTCCTGATCCTGGGCCCTCCTACCTCGCCAGCAGGCTAGATTTCCCAGCAAGAATTCCCACAGAGGGGGGTAACCCCTGGCCCCAAGCCTGCCTGGTGGGTTCTAAGTGCTTTGTTATGGCCCAATCTGTCAGGAACCAATTACAGCTGAGAGCACTTAGCTGCAAATGTGGTTTCTGAGTATTGATGGTAATGAAGCAGTTGGAAACTGTCACCCGACAGCAAAAGGCACATGCAGCTGTTTGCCATAAGTCAAGGCCATGCTTGAGGCTGCGGCTTAGGATCCTAAGTTATCAGAATAAAGACTGGGTTAGGGACCTCTGCTTGGTATCTCCAGGGGCCCCATCAGAGCACCTGCCACTGTGCATAGAGGAGCTAGGAAAGGGTGTCCATGAACCACAGTGTCTTGTGTCCCATGTCCCTGAATCTTGATACATAAGTGAGCCTTTCACATACCTGGAAGAACATTGAAGCAAATGGACAAAGCTGACATTTTTCAGTGCAGGGGAGAAATGACACATGTGTCTCCCCCTCGGGGAATGTCCTTTGTCTGACTTGTCTCTGCACCCTACCACTGGCCTTAGCTTCCTCAGGAAGCCTTCCAGGCTTCCTTCACTAGGCTTCATGGCTCTGATCTGCTCTCAGAGCACCCAGGACTGCCTTTCTGTAGCACTTTCCATAGTTGGAATTAAACATCCTTAAATGAACTCTAAGCTGCCTGGGGGCAGAGCCTGAGTATTCCAGTTCACAGTCATATTACCAGTGTCTAGCCCAGGGCTGGGCATAGAGAAGGCCCTTAATAAGGAACAGTTATGGGACACACCACTAAATGACACGTGAGCCCTTCTGACTGTGCCCTCCTCTCTAATCTTAGACTAAATTTGTAGACTTAGCTTCTAATTAAAAATCATTCCAGCTTGAGATTCTTTACCATTGTATCTTGAGCTTGGTGTAATGCAGAGATCAGCAAACTTTTTTCTGTAAAGAGCCAGATAGTACTTTAGGCTTTGCAAGTTCCTGTTGCAACTATGTCCATGCTTACCATACAAGAGAAGTCCTAGACAATATGTCAGTGAGTGGATGTGCTGTGTACCAATAGAACTTTATTTATAATAACAAGTGGTGGGCCACATCTGGTGGGAAGGCATAGTTTGCTGACCTCAGATGTAGAGAACTGTAGGTGAAAAATGGGAAGATCTGGCATTATAAAGCCTGAGAGAGGAAGGTGATCGCCTCTCTGCTCCTTTATTGACCCCCTGTCCTTTTGCGGGTCAGCCTCCTCGACTCTGTGCACACAGCAGGAGGTGGGCACCCAGTGTGGCAGCCTCACCCCCAAGCTCACGCATCCTCACAGTGCAATGTCTGCAGCTAACCAACCAGATACACTGGGTCCCGGCTCGAAAAATCCCAAGAGAGAGAATCTGATTGGCTCATCCTAGGTCAGGAGTCCACCCTCATCGAATCACTTGTGGCTGGGGGGGAAGGAGAGGTGGGTCCATGTCATGCAAACTCAACTGCTGGTGGTGGGAGTCTTCAGACCAGGTTAGTGTGGGCTGTGGGCATCTGAAAGATGTCTGCTGAAAGAAGGCACTGGGGTCTCCTTTCTGGTGAATTTCAGGATTAGAGAGAGCATCAGGGGTGAATGGGTTGAGTAGTATCTCCCCACAACGGTGTCCATCTGGACCACATTTGGAATAAGAGTCTTTGCAGATGTAATCAAGTGAAGACGAGGTCATTCTGGATTAGGGGGAGCCCTAAGTCTGCTGACTGGTGCCCTTAGAAAACGAGGTGAGAGACAGACACAGAGACACACAGAGAAGAAGGCCATGTGAAGATGGAGAGAGAAACAAATGGGAGTGAGCAGCTACAAGTCGAGAAACCCCAAGGCTCACCAGGAGCCGCTGGAGGATGATAGAGGCAGGGAGGGATCTTTTGGAAGGAGTGTGGCTCTATCAACACCTTGATTTTCAATGTCCAGCTTCCAGAGATCTGAGAAAATAAATTCTGTGATTTTAAGCCACCCACTTTGGGGGGGGGGGGTTTGGTTACAGCAGCTGAGAAAACTAATGCAGGTGGTGGGGGTGTCTGTCTTGCTCGGAACGGCTGATGGCCAACGTGGCCAATATACGGGAGCTGTCCATGGTTGCTCATGAAGTCTTCACAATGGCCCCATGAGAGAGACACCACTGTCATTCCCATCCTACAGATGAGGAAATTGAGGTCTATGAGGACTATTTTGTTTAACTGAGTACAGAATGGGCCAGGGATTTGGACCCAGGAGTATGATTCAGGATCTCATGCTTTTTGACATTCTTGCTTTGTGGATTTCCAGGGGCCCAATCCAGTCTTTGGGGATTCCCTCTCTCCCCAGTGGTCTGGGCTATGTTGCTGGGTTATTGAAGAGATGCCGAAGTCAGATCCCAGATCAGTGGCCAGTTGGATTCCTTTGGCTGTACCCGTGACCTGTTTCCCTTTCCATGCTGGAAACGTGCTTTTCTACTTGTCCACTTGGCGGGAGGTGGCTGTGGGTGGGGTCTGGTGTTAGTTGTTTTCACAACTTGAAGACAATTGATGCCAAAGATCTTTCCAGGTGCACATGCAGCCCAGGAACCATTCACCGCAAAGGTATGAGTATAAATTTCCTCCATCCATGAATATGAAATGTCCTCCTCAAAATCCAGATAATCCCATTGATTATAAGTTCTTCTGTTGCAACCCCATAAGAAGCAGTGGTCAGACTGAATCGTGCCCCAAAACAAGACTCAGCTTTTACCCAGAAATTGCCCAAACTCTTCTGTTTATGTGAATACCTCTCGATTGTAGCAATGTGCTCTTTTGTCCTTTTTTCCCATGGTTTCCATGCAAAGTAAAGAGATTCGCTGATTTCAGCCTATTTACACCGCATGGAGTGGAGGTAATTTCAGCGCTGGTGGTCTAGACCACCCATGTGGTTGGGAGGACATATACTCCGGCAGAGTAGAGTTGGGAGAGCCGGATGGGTCTTGATGGGGTTTGTTTGCATTCATTTCCTTCGGCGTCTAATCCTGCTCTCTGGGAAGATTGCTGGGTAGCTGTGTGCGTTTGATAAATTCAGCCTGGCCTGGGACTCACAAGTGGTTTTTCAGCGGGAGGTGGAATTACCTTTTAAGAACTTCAAGGTGCCATTTTTTTGCTGTTTTTGTTATGGCCAGGGGTTTAGGGTCACGAGGTGTAGGCAAGTTCCCTCCCCTTCTGCATGTAGACTTGATGCAAAACAGCAAAATGGTCTTGGTGGTATTTGTCAGGGGGACCCCAGCAGCTAGCACCAGGGCCAAGGTGAGCCAGGTACAGGAAGATCAAGGGGAATGATGTTCAGGGTGTTCACTGCGGGGTTGAGCATGTACCTGAGGGAAGAGGCCCCTTAATTCTGCTGTGCTATGGCACCCACTCCCCTCCCTTGGGGCCTGGCCCCGCCCAGCACCCTGCTGGCCCTCCCTAAGGGTCTGTTGAATGGACAAATTAAACCCTGCTCTCTAAATGAGGAAACGAGAATCAAAGAGGTGAAATAACTTGCTGAGGATTTGGCACCTGGCAGATTTTGAGTTTGGGATTTGACCCAGGCCTGAGTCCAGAGCCATCTGTCTCTCTCTCCCTGACTTCAACTCTATCCTGGCTTTCTTCTGTTCCCCTTCATTTCTGGGTTGGCTTTTCCTAGGGGGTGGATGAGTGTGAGTCTGGAGAGGATGAGAAGGAAACAAGTCTGTTGCTGGAAAATGGTCCTTCCTCACTGTTTCTGCCTGAGTCCCCCAGAGAGCCGGCCGGCTTCCCCTCCAGTTGAGTGTCCAGCCATGAACAGAGAAAAATGGCCCCAAACGTGTGCTAATGGAGCTCTGGAAGTTCTCATTTCGAGCTGAACATCCCATTAGCCAGAAAGGAGCTTTTAACAGGGCCACAGTGTGCTGGCCACTCACTTCACCAAATTTTTATCTTTCTGCAAGTGGCTGGAGCCTTTGACTTGTACTCTGGGAATATTCCAGTTCAGTGGGGGCAGGGCTAAAAATGGTCCTTAATGAGGAAATTAGTTCTGCTAACTCTGGGGGAATCTGGAAGACAAGGAGTCCTGGGTTGACACCATCCATAGGCTCTGGAAGTTGTTTTTTTGAAAACTTTGATGTGGTTTTGGGAAAACAAGTCAGGCTAAATTGCCTGCTCACCCCAGAGACCTTTTTTTGGTTTGTGTTTCCCTTTATAGCTTGATGGGTTTATTTGATATCTGGCTATAGCTTCTGTTTTTGAGATACTCTAAATTGCTCTTCCCTTCACTCATTCAAATATTCGGGGGTCAATTATGTATCGAGCACTGTATGCATAGTTCCAGAGACAGGAGTGAAAGAGATAGATGTGACCCCCACCCTTGCAGACAAGTTCTGATGAGAGAGGTGACTGAGTCCCACACCTTTGCTGTATTAAGTGGAGGGAGCTACTTGATGTTGGGAGGGTCTCTAATGGGGAAGGGAATCAAACAGGGAATGTTTGGCCAATGACATCAGAAAAGTCTTCCTGAGGAGAATGATAATTGCGCTGCTATCTGAAGGTGAAAAAGTTAACCAGGAGCTGACAGCGGCAATAGCATGTGCAAAGGCCCTGGGGTGTCCAAGAAGCATGTTGCATTTGAGTAAGTGAAGAAGGGCAGGGTGGCAGGGGAGAGAGCAAGTGTGAGGGGCCAGATCCCATGGAGATTTTGGAGGCTGTGTTACCTTCCTGCACTGCTGTACCAAATTACCCCAAACCAGGTGGCTTCAAACAGTAGAAATTCATTCTCCATAGAGCAGAAGTCTGAACAAAGTGTCATCAAGGCCCTGCTCCCTCCAAAGGCCCTTGGGGAGCATCCTTCATTGTCTCTCCCAGCTTTGGGTGGCTCCACATGTCACCAGCTTGTGGCTGCATCACCCCAGTCTCTCTTCCCTGTTACACAGCCTTCCCCTCTGTGTCTTCTCCTCTTCTTTTTCAAAGTTCCCTCTGCTTTTCTCTTATAAGGACACTTGTCATTAGATTTAGGGCCCAGCTGGATAACCAGGATAATTTCACCTAAAGATCCTTAACTTAACTCCATCTCCAAGGACCCTTTTTTCCCAAACTGGGCAAGATTCACGGGTCCCTGCAGATATGTATTTGGGGTGTGTGTGTGTGTGTGTGTGTGTGTACCACTCAACCCACTACAGAGGCAGTGGCGAGGAACTTGGTATTTATCTTGTGAGCCTTGGGAAATCACTGAGGGATTTTAAGCAGGCATGTGGCATGATCAGATTTAAACTTTTAAAGTTTTCTCTTCTTAGTTTGGAAAGAGGATTGGTGGGCATTCAGGTGCAGCGACCAGAGGTTTTTCTCCATCACCTGGTGAGAGGCGATGGTTGTGAGTCCTGGAAACAGTGGGGGGAGGGATGTTGAGAAGCAGATAGAAGTAACTGGAAGTTTGTCCTTATCAGCTTGAATCACTTCTTTGGGGTGTCACCCTGCACGATAGCCCTGATGTTGAGGATCATACAAAGACCTGGAAAGAGGACGTTTTTGCTGTTTGAATGAGCCATTCTCCCTTATCTGAGAGATGCCGACATTTGCTCCTGCGTTGACGATTCCCTCATTATGTGGCTTTTTCATGAATAAATGTTTTCTTCAGAGCAGTTAATAGCATTCTCATCTAGTTAAGTGCACACGGTGGCAGGAAGCCAATTAAAGCACGGGCAGGCTTTATATATCTCCATATATCTCCATGGCATCCGTGCAGCATCATTATTTTTCAGTGGCTTATTATTTTTTTTTAAAATAACAACCAGGACAGTCCTGTGCAGGAAAAAATAAATAAGAAAGGCAATTTGGTGCTTGTTGGTTGCACTTAATTTGCATTTCATGAAGGACCTCACTCTGCTCTGATGCTCAGGTCAGATCATGGCTGAGGAGGCAAAGTAGTAGGTAGACAGTGACAGTCATGGTCACATGGAATGCATAGGAGGTGGGCAGAGGGAGCAAGGCAGATGGTCCAGCCTGTGGGCTCTGGGATGTGACATCTCATGGTCCACTCCTACCTCTGGCAGCCTGTACCTGGCTGGCTTTGGGTGGGTCACTGAGCCATTCTGTACCCCACCTATAAAATGGGAGAAGAATACCTACTTTATTGGGCTCCTGGGACAAGGCATCAAGAAATACTCAGTAAAAGGGTAGTGATCATTATCCCTGACATTTTACACAGAAGCTCTAATAGTTATTTGTTGAATGCCTAGCGCATGCCACGTGCTGCCTTAGGAGTTGGGCTGCAAGCGTAACATGGCATCTAACGGCCCTGTGCTCATGTAGCTTGGTGAGGGGGCTAGACAGTAGGTGCATAAATCAATCGATGTGCATGATGTCAGGTGATGATAACTGCCGTTAGGGAAATAGCCAAGGTAAGGAGGCAGAGAACGTTGGAGAACAAACTGCTATTTTAGATGAGGTGGTTGGGGTGGCTTCCCTGATGAGAGCGCACTGGGGCACAGAGATGAATGAAATAATGGAGCAAGCTGTATGGATTTCTGTAGCAAGAGTATTTCGGGCTAAGGAAACGGTATGTGCCAAGGCCCTGAGGTAGCCAGTAAGCACTGTGACGGCTCCAGTCAGGAGATGGGTAGGAGATCATTAAACAAGAAGTACCATAATGTCCTGGTGATAGGACAACCAAGGAGAAAAATAAGGTGAGCAAGGGGTTCAGAACATAACATGGGAGGCCACTGGAAACTTTGGGGTAAGTGGTTATGGAACGTCTCCCTGAGGATCTTGTTATCAGGGCTATGCACATTCTAGACTGCTAGCTTTGGGGAGCTACTCTGCAGCATCCTTTTTGCTCTTTGGTGTTGAGGGTGATGGTGATCTCAGCTGGGGTGGGGAGCTTGCTGGAGGGACGCTGCTCTTAGCTGTGGGTTGGTGTCCCAAAGTCTCCACCAGGCGCCACTCTGTGAATCCACTGAATTCTCCACACCGAATCAAGGTGTACATAACTGCTCCCAGCCTAGCTGTGGACAAAGCTAGGAAGGGTTGACAGATGCAATGATTAAA
Organism: Vulpes vulpes; assembly: GCF_048418805.1. Taxonomy (NCBI): domain Eukaryota; kingdom Metazoa; phylum Chordata; class Mammalia; order Carnivora; family Canidae; genus Vulpes; species Vulpes vulpes. Next base: position 14,323,138 of record NC_132789.1, on the reverse strand, counting down.
ACAAATGACACAGGAGGTCATTACTGTGGGAGCCTCTCAGGAACTTGACTTGGGATTCGAGGAAGGGACAGAGGGAATGTATAGTTTCCTCAGGCTTCCTGAGCAAGAACTGCAGACAGGGTGGGCTTAAACAAAGAAAAATGGATAGTTGCACAGTTCTAGAGGCAAGAAGCCCCAAATCGAGGTGTCAGCCATTAAGGTTCCTTCTGAGGGCTGTGAGGAGACCTGTTCTATGCCTCTCACCTAGCTTCTTGTGGTTTGCTGGCCATCCTGGGTATTCCCCAGCCTTTGGGAGCATCACCCCAATCTTTGCCTCCTCTCCCCATATCTCCTCATGTCATCCTCCCTCTGTGTGTCTGTGTCCAAGTTTCCCTTTCTTCATAAAGGACAAAAGTCCCATAGGATTTTGAGATCTGCCCTACTCTGGTATGAGTGCATCTGAATTTAACTAATTTAATTAATTACATTTGCAATGACTTTCTTTCCAAATAAGGCCCCATTCTGAGGTATTGGGTTTAAAGACTTCAACCTCAGACCCTGGGTGGCTCAGCAGTTCAGTTGAGCATCTGCCTTTGGATCGAGTCCCACATCAGGATCCCTACATAGAACCTGCTTACCCCTCTGCCTCTGCCCTCTCTGTGTCTCTCATGAATTAAAAAAAAAAAAAGACTTCAACTTTATTTTTTTTTGGGGGGGGACACAATCCAACCCCTAACAGGGGCACTTAAAAATCTTTTTATTGAAATCTCACATGTGTACACAAACATACATACTAGTAAGTGTATAACGGCCTGAATTCTCATCAGATGACTGTACCTGGGTAATCGGCATCCACATCAAGAATCCCCAGAAGCCTTCAGAGGGGGGCTTCTATTTTTTACTGTGTACCTTTCTATACTGTTTTGATATTTGAAAACTATGTGGACTTACTTTTACAATAAAACCAAACTAAACTTAAAAATAAAGAGCTTTAGCCACTCAAGGAGAAAGAGCTGATATAGATTGCTCCAGTGCCAGGTAAGGAGAGCCAGCTTTGCTCTCATGCTGGATGCTTCTCAGTAGAGCTTCCCAACCACTTGTCCTGCAGAATGGTTTAAAGGTACATCCAAGTATCGATCATCTCGGGCCCCTGACTCCCTGGGACAGCTGGGGACAGCTCCTCATCTGTTTCCCCTGGTGTACGCCTTGTGTCACTTTCTGTGTCAGGTCGAGGAATCCAGCTTGCCATGTACCATCTCAGGAAACCCTCCCCGCCACCCAGGGAAGCAGGAACTACACTGAGTTCCATTAGGCAGGTGTGAAGGCAGAGGCTCTGTAAGGCAACTTCTGGGTACAATTTCTTAGGGGCTGGCTCGACATTACCTAGATGTGGCAAGGGGGAGGTCATGGATGTCTTTGGATGTCTGGAATCACTCATTAGTTGACATACTAGTGAGTCTCCGGGAGGATTAGAGCAAGAAGGGTCTTTTTTGGGGAATGGCACTGTCTAACCCAAGGCATCCCTTTACAAGGGAGATTAAACAACCTCACTTAAATTGCGTGGCTGGTTGGCTGCAGAGGTGGGTTCTGTTTCCTATTCCAGCTCCTGAGTCCAAATCCCAGATGACTTCATGATACTACCTCCAACAGCATTAAAGTGTAGGTCCTCCCTTCTTTTTTTTAAAAAAAAAATTTTTTTTTTGTTTATTTATGAGAGATACAGAGAGAGAAGCAGAGATATAGACATAGGGAGAAGCAGGCTCCCTTGGGGAGCCTGATGCGAGACTCGATCCCAGGACCCCAGAATCATGAAGATGTAGGTCCTCCCTTCTTACAGAAGAGAAATCCAGCGTGCAGAGAAGCAAATTCCAGGTTTGTCTGAGTCCAGATCCACATTTTTCTTGGCGTCCACCATGAAACTTAACTGTAAGGATAGCTCAGGTTATTCTAGGACAATTACTGCCATGATCACTTCTGGAAGTCTGTACAAGTTGTGCATCTGGGAAATCCACTCTCATTTGGGGTTCACTGTCCACTGGTTTTCTTATGATGCAGATAATATGTTAATCATGGGTGCTGTGGGACCCCAAAGAAACCCAAGCTGGGGCCCGGCAACCTGCCCAGGGTGGCAGGTGGCAGGTGGCGCTGCACTGTCCTCCGCCAGCCTGGGTTTTACAGCTCCTTTGTTAATGGTCATAAACCTGGCATTCGCTTCTGGTACTTGGGGAGCCTTGACCCTCTAATTAAATTGGATCTGAGCAGGTGGAGAGCACTCAGCTACAGAAGACACTTAACAGCTGGAGAGAAGGTGTAAGGGAACCAGACTCAGCTGGCTGTGCTGGCTGTCAGCATTCACTTGCACAGGTTCAGCCTCTTTTTCCCAAGGGATGGCACCTTGTCCCTTCTGTGAGTCTTGTGGCCTCCATTTGGTCCTCTTGAACAAAAGCAATTCCCTCTCCAAGTGTCTCTCTCTCTCTTCACCCCCCCCCTCAGGACCCTCCTCCCCCATTTCAGCTTTCCATGATCAGAAGATGGGTTATCCACTTGTCAACACATCTTTTTTATTGTGATAAAATGTATACAGTTTAACAGTTGTCATTATAACCATTTTAGGTGTACAGTTCAGAGGCATTAAGTACATTCACGTTATTCTGAAGCCCTCACTACCTTACTGTCTCCAGAACTGTTTCATCTTCTCAAATTGAAACTCTGCAGCCATGAACACTAACTCCCCACTGTCTCTCCCTCCAACCCCCCTGCACCCACCATTCTACTTTCTGTCCCTACAATTTGGATTTACTCTAAGTACCTCATTGAAGTGGCCTCCCACAAGATTTATCCTTTTGTGACTTTCTGATTTCACTTGACATAATAGCTTTAAGGTTCATCCACGTTATCTCAGGAACCAGAATTCCCTTCCTTTTGAAGGCTGAATAATATTCCACACTATGGATAGACCACATGTTGTGTTATCCACCCATTCGTGGGTGGATACTTAGGTTGCTTCTACCCTTTCACTGTTGTGAATAATGCTTCTGTGATCACTGGTGTATATGTATCTCTTTGAGATCTTGCTTTCAGTTCTTTGGGGTATATACCCAGAAGGGGAATTGCTGGATCGTATGGTAATTCTGTGTTTAGTTTTTTTGAGAGATTGCTATAAGTGTTTTTTTTTGCAAAAGAGCTGCAGTATTTTATACTTCCACTAGCAATGCACGAGGGCTCTGGTTTCTGCCTATCGTCCATGCAGGTTTAGGTCCCTCCCTGCAGACAAAGTTCAAGGGCCAAGTGATGACCCTTCAGCCAGTGTAGCTTAAGGCATGTGGAATTGGGAATAGTAATTTATTTGAGAAGGAAGAGTGGAGTGGTTTGGCCCAAAGGCATAGGAGTCAGAAATGGTTTCATTGCAGCCTGAGTGTATTACACATGGGGTAGATGACTTGAACACATGATGCTCCCCTCTAAGCCTCAGGTGTCACTTGTCAATGGGGATAGTAGTAGGACCTCCTTCCTGGAATAGGGAGGATTCCATGAGCTTGTACCTATAAAGCATCTAGCCTGGGGTTTCACAGGAGATAAGCACTCTGGGAATATCACTGTGGGTGGAGGGTATTTATCTACCCAGGATTTATCAACCACCTGCTGGCGTTAGGTGTCGGGGGTGGGGGGATCCACAGAGCCACATATTGTCTATTGTGATTGTTGCTTTTCAAAACCCAGTCCTTGAGGAACTGGGGTCCATAGAAGTGTCCATTCATCTTCAGTGACCAGAGCAGAGATGGGATTAGGGGAGGAAATCTAGTTTTTGAACATTGAGCTTCTTCCTTCAATTCAAGAGTGTTCTAGAAAGTCAGCTCCATTCTCTGGGCTTTCATAGAGCATGGATTGGGAGTAATTCGCTGCCCACAGGTGGTTCATTTCATGTTGATTCTTAGTCTATAGCATTTCCTGTATTCTTCTTTGATTAACCAAACCCAGCAGGCACTGGGCATTTATATAACACTGTGTGTTCCTCTTTGTCATTATTTATTTGTTTTGTGTAACTTCTTGGTGGGGGAGTGGATCTGTCTTGGCTCCTCAAATAGATTGTTAGCAGCTTGAAGGCAAGTGCCTTGATATGTTACTCCATGTCCCTGTAATGTGTTCTGCTCTATTGTTCAGTAAATATTTGTTCAGAGAGTGAATAGAAGACTAGAAAGGGCCTCAGTTTCCTTATCTATAAAATGTATTCAACAGCGACAGTACTTACCTCTTGGGAGTGGTTGGGAGAATCAATCAAGAGTACACATTAAATTTTTTTCAGGATGGTGCCTGGCAAATAGGAAGCTCTGAATAAATGTTATTTTATAGAGATTATAGTGCTGTTTGCAGTAGGATATGGGGCTCCAGGGACTGGTGATGTTTCACCAACAGGAATAACATGAAACACTTAGGAAGCATTAATTAAGTGCTGGGCACATGCTCTTTACACACATCACCTCATTTAATCCTCAGCCTTGGAGATAGGCGCTATTTCTAACCCCATTGTAGAGACGAGGAAGTGGAGGCTTGGTGTACTCAGAGTGACTCACCCAAGCACGCAGCTTTGTAAGTGGCAGAGCGGCATCTGGCTGCCTCCTGCATCTGGTGATCTGCTTGGTTTCCCCTTTCCTTTCCTACTGCTTCCTGTCCCCCTGCACTACATATCCCATTCACTCAACTCAACTTTCCCTTGCAGTCGGTCACACAAGCAGCAGGTGGCCTGTGTGAAGTTATTTCCTGCCTGCCTGAGACCTGGGACCAGTGGGTGTTTGCAGGGCTGTCTGATGTGGCTAGTCTCTGTTGGCAAAGCCAAGCCGAAAGAGCCCCTGAGTGCAGGCTGAGAAATAATAAATGTTGTCTCTGCTCCTAGGATTATTTGGGCCTGAATGCAATTCGGCAGAAGCCACACGACCCCCCTGCACTTGGCTCTCTCCTAGGGGAAAGGTCTTTTTGTGTGTCAGGGGCACCATCGAGCCCTCTGTGCTTGTTGGCTTAATCAGCAGAGTCAACTCGTACACCCCCTCTCACCTTTCTCCACATCCTCACAAACCCTTATTCTTTACAATTTAAAAAATTTTTTAAAAGATTTTATTTATTTATTCATGAGAGACAGAGACAGAGAGGCAGAGACACAGGCAGAGGGAGAGGCAGGCTCCATGTAGGGAGCCCGATGTGGGACTCGATCCTGGTCTCCAGGATCCCGCACTGGGCTGAAGGCAGGGCTGAACTGCTAAGCCACCCAGGCTGCCCTCTTTACCATTTTTTTAAAAAGATTTTATTTATTCATGAGACACACACACACAGAGGCAGAGACACAGGCAAAGGGAGAAGCAGGCTCCCTGCAGGGAGCCTAATGCAGTACTCGATCCCAGGACCCCGGGATCATGCCCTGAGCCAAAGGCAGACGATCGACCACTGAGCCACCCAGGTGCCCCTGTTCTTTACCATCTTTTAAAAAATTATAGCCACCTTATAGTGGATGTGAAGGGACATCCCATTGTGGCTTTCATTTGCATTAATGATGTGGAATGTCTTTTTGTGAGCTTGTTGGCCACTGTTTGCCTGTCTTCTTTGTGGAAATGTCTATTCATGTCTTTCGTACGTTTTTGTTTTCCACTGGGTTGGTTGTTTGTTCCATACTCTCCTTTGACTCACATCCATCATCCCTCCGTCCCTTGAGCCCCAGTGGCCTGGTTGTTCCAGGGGCATCTGCAGAGAGGAGTGAGGATAGACACTGGGTGGAAGGCCACCTCTGTGGGCCCTGGGGCAAGCAGTGTCCACTCTCCGTGCCTCATTCCCCCATCTGTACAATGGGGACATGGTGCTCTGCCTCCCACATTGGGCTCTGAAGATCGGAGGTCACAAGGGGGACATGTTCATCCTGGCATCCAGCATGAGGAGACCCTCATCCCCCTCCCACGGGGTGGCAAAATTTCTTAGTAGCCTGATATTTACTCCTGCTTCTCGATTTCACTTGTGGCTCCTGGCCTGGCCATGACATGTACTCCCTTCCTAGATGCTTTTGAGTCCACCAGAGATCTGGGGTGAGCACTAGAGAGTGCAAGAGACAGCCATACAGCATAGGGATTCTGCAACACCTTGATGTGATGGCTGTCTTTGCACCCAGCATGGCCTTGGGTGGGCAGCCGTCTGTCTCTGTCAGCCATCGAAACCTCTCTGATGCATAATTCATCTTTATGCCAGAGTCACAGGGAAGGCAGCAGCCCCAGAAGAGCAGGCGACTTTGCGTATTCAGGAGGAAGAGGGGAGCCTTCTCTCCAGCTTCCCAGAGCTCTGTGGCTCAAGGTGAAGACCAATGACTCCATGGCCATGGCTAGAGTCTTTCTTTATGTTGGGAAGCCTTCAGGTTGTGTCATTTTCCAGTGACTCCAAGATGGCATTTGACATTGCCTCCCTGATCCACCAGTGGAGACACCAATTGCCCTTGATTCCAGGGCCTCCGTGGAACAAAGTGTCTAAAAGTGCAGCAATTTTCTTTTTCTACTTTAAAAAGCCACTTGCACAGCTTCTTCCCTCCTGTCCCCTCGAAAATACAGCCCTGATTCTTTTGAAAGTCACCCCTGCAGCATTGCCAAACCATCTCAAGTCCTCCCTGAAGCTCTGTTTTCCAGAGAAGGTTTGCAGATTTTCCTCCAAATCAGAATCTGTTTGTGGTTGGAAAACACTGTGTGGCATTTAGAGATGCGGTTTCCTTGGAGATAGAAACATCTGCCTGCAGATCTGGGAACCTGCATGACCACAGACCAGCTTTTGAGCCTGGTGGGATCTGGAAAGCAGATCTCTAGATGCTGAGCAGAATCCATTGCCCTGTTTTTCTTTTTCTAAACCAGCAAAGTGCCACAGAATGAGACCCCTTTGATGTGATAATGTGAGTATGAGAACTGAATTTTTTTTTTTGAGATCACTGCCATTTAATTAACCTGTGTGCTGGCAGCAATTAGTTCAAGATGTTTAAATAAGTAACACACAGCCAAATTCCCTTTATACATGCTTGTGTCAGGGGCTTAAGATAATAGTTGAATTGTTCATTTTCCAGGTCAATAGAGGGAGATGAACAAAAGTGCCATGACTCTGCCTTCTTGGAGTTGATAGTCTAGACCAGATGTCAACAACTATGGCCCATGGGCCAACTGTGGCTCCCTGTCTGTTTTTGTAAATAAAGTTTTATTGGAACACAACCTTCCTTCTTACCTTCCTTCCCTCCCTCTTTCCTCCTCTCCTCCATTCATTCTTCTTTTCCATCTTCTCTAGCTGCTTCTTTTTCCTTCTTTGAAAGCTACACACAATTATACTCATGGTAGGCATTTTTTTTTGGTAAAAATTCACACACACAGTCCAATGTGGAAGTTCCCCGGCCCCCCTCTTCCCACTGTTTTTCCCAGTAGAAACCCTTCCAGTTCTTTTTTTGTGGCCTTTGTCAAACAAAAAAGGAGGCAGAACTGAAATAAAACAAAAGCACTTATTTGGAGTCTTAGAATTGCAATTCAGGGAGCCACGGTTCAGGTAGCAACCGAATTTGTATCCCACTAGGGAGCACAAGTCAAGGGCTTTTAAAGGCAGAAAAGAACACTTGTGTTCGTTGTTTACCAAGAATTTTGATTGGTGTTGGTGGCAGAAGACTAATTTTGGCTGAACATAATTGGTTGCTAAGGATTTCACTAAGCAAAGTCTCTTACTGTAGCAGGTTGCAAGTGCTCCAGCTGAGTCCTCGGACTATTTGCCATTTGGGCTGGTTCAGAAGTTCATGGTTCTACTTGGTGAGGATGCCACCTCCTAAATGGACTCCTGGGTTCTTTTTAAAACCCCTTGATGTTAATGGCCCCATTTTATGTCACCTTCAATACATCATATGACTATATAGGAAATACATTAAAACAATTTTGCAAATGTATTTATCACGTTTATGTTTATTTATTTGTATTTGTACAAATGAGATCATACTATATGTGTTGCTTTCTTCAAAAGTCAACGTGTCTTGAAGTTTGATATATCTGCTTGTGGAGAGCAGAGTTGGTAAACTATGGCCTTTGAGCCAAATCTGGCCCGTCCCTTGTTTCTGCAAATAAAGTTTTATTGGGACATAGCCATGCCCATGTGTTGATGTATTGCCTAGGATGGCTTTGTGTTTCAATGGCAAAACTGAGTAGTTGTGATGGAGACTTTATGGACGAGACAAAGTCCACAATATGAACTATCTGGCTCTTTACAGAAGTTTGCTGACCCCAGCCATAGAGCCTCCTCATTCTTCTTAATGACTGTATAGTAATCTGAACTATAGATCATCATGTTTTATTAAATCCGTCTCATGTTAAGATGTCTCTGGTCTTGCTCTCTCTACATACTCCAGTGGGGATCTGCTAAGTGGGGCTGTCTCTGGGGAGCCTGGGATGATCATAACTACTATGGGCTTTTCTGATGCAGAGTGGGGTGGAACTTGGATTTCCAATGTACAGGACAGGGTTTATGTCCCTGTGAGTGTCCCAGAGAATGTCCTTTGCTGCTACGTTACCTCTTTTCTTCTGGCATGACCTCAACTCTCAGCCTTGTCATCTGGTCTGTGGAGAGCCCGAGCAGATGCTAGCGATGGGAATGGTATTTTATTCCAGAGCATAGGCCTTTGCCAGACCCACTGGTAACAATGAAATCAGGTGTCATTGATGTAGACTTCCCAAGTGAGCAGTGGTTCTCAGGAGTGGGGAGGGGTTCCTACAGAGCTTGTTAAAATGCAGAGATCAGGGCCCTACCTAACATCAAAAGACTTGAGAAACTCTGGAGTCAAGGATACTTATCTGACTTAGAGAAAAATTGAGCTGTAGACTTTTTTTTAAAGAGAAATTCAGCTTTAGTGGTTCCAAGAATGCATTAGGGGTCTTTTGCTGCAAACAACAGAAGCCATCTCTGGTTGGTGTAATTAAAGGATGAACTTATATGGAAGATTCTAGTTCTAGGGTAACTCTTAGAATAGACAGGAAAGCCCAGAAAGGAACAGGATCCAGAGCATTCCGGGAGGGCTCTCAGTAGCGGGAAGGACTTGACAGGTTTTGGAGGGAGCCACCAGTAGGTTAACTGAGATTCAAAGATTTTTTTCCCATCATTGTCATGCCAGTCATGATTCATGTTTTCCAGAGAGATTCTGACTGGTCTGACTTGGCATCTGGTGACATGGGGAGGGTGGCATCTGTTCTCCTGGTCAATACCCCCAATGAGATTGTGCTCAAAGTAAAGAGAATTCTCTCAAATTGGGATTGGGGCTGAATGCAACCCACTGCAAAGAAGCATTACAGGTCATAGGCTAAATACATGACAAGCCTTTGTGGCCAGAGTAAGTCCTCGCCATGGAACATCAAGTTGCAATTCCCCAAAGGCCCATCCATCCTCTATATTATTTCATCTCCAAATAAACAAATTTTATATCCTAACAAGTCACTGTTGGATGCAAAAGTTGAAAGCAGGTCAGAGGCCTTGGTTTGAAAAGAAAAAAACCCAGTGTTTTCAGGCAATAATTCTTCAAACTTATCTGGAAAAAGAGGTTCAGACTTACTTCTTGGAGTCACCGTAGGATAGTCAAAAATGATTTATTGGAAATCCCACACTGCTGGGATCACACCGGCTGAGATTTTGCTGTGTTCTCCATTTAGCTCATGCTGACTCATTTGCCCCCCTCTGAAGCAAGGGGCAGACGGAGGGTCTGGAGAGGTTATCCCACCGTATAAATAAGAAGACTAGAAGCCTCATAGCTTCTGCCCAAGGTCACGCTGTTAGTCTGGAGGAAAGGGAGCCTCACCACAGAATCATCACAGGGAGGATGGATGAGCTTTTAAGGATGGCCTGCTCTCGGCCTTGTTTTACAAGTAAGGATGCCGAGATCACACTGGGTTGAGCGGCCGGCCTGGGGCACCAGCTAGCCCCCAGTATTGTGAATCCTTCCCATCAACAGCTGGTAGCTGCTACTGTCTGTCTCATGGAAGTTTTTCGGTGTGGATTTCATAGAACCACCAGGTTGACAGATTTGCCTCTTAAGGCATGTCCACAAAGATCCTCTCTCAGTTAATTCTCCTGAGGGTAAAGGAAGCTTCTTTGAAGTATTCCATAGGTGGCAAAATACTGTTTCCCTGAATAAATATTTCGAGCCAACCCCAGCTCACGAGAGAAGACCCTTTGCTGGCTTAACATTTGATCTGACATTTGTCAATTTCTGCCTTTGCTGAGGATGCTGACCCTGGATGATTTTATCTGGAGGTGCCCAGGCTGTTGAGAATCTGAATGGCAGCATGCTTCCTTGCCACGGTGTGCCAAGGAAATCCAGGCCCTAAGGAGGCTGGAAAATGTCTTAGGACTGCGAGCATTGGGGTCAGACAGGACCAAGTTCAAGTCCTGGCTCTCTGCTTTTTAAAATATCTATTTTTTTAAAGAATTTTATTTATTTATTCATGAGAGACACACAGAAAGAGGCAGACACAGGCAGAGGGAGATGCAGGCTCCCTGTGGGGAGCCTGATGCAGAACCGGATCCCAGGACCCTGGGATCACAACCTGAGCCAAAGGCAGACACTCAACCACTGAGCCACCCAGGTGCGCCTGGCTCTCTGCTTTTTTATAGGCTGTGTGACTTTGGGTAAGCTGCTTAATCTTTCTGTTTCTTCACTCACAGATGATTTTGCCATCTTAAAAAATAAAATGAGCTAATGCTTATGAAAATGCTTAACACATGGCCAGGCACATAGTAAGGGCTCAATGAATGGCAGCTGTCACAATTAGAGCCAAGACACTTTGAGCAGAAAGGGACAGAGACCTCTCAACAAATCCCTGCTTTAGATGGGAGAGGAAAACAGCCTCAAAGCCCACAGTGACTTGCTAATAATGACAGAGCCAGGTCAGGAACTCAGCCTCCTGCTTTCTCTACCCAGTCATCTTATCAACCCAACACATGGCCTCCCTCGGGGTTACCCAGTAGGGTGGGTGTCATGGGCGGAGGGCAACCGTGTTGCTGATTCACCCTTCCTGGCCCCTCTCCTCTCAGTCTCCTTTAGAGGTTCTGATTTTAGGGGAGGTTTATGAGTCAAATGACTCCCTGCCCATGGGAAGGCCAAGAAAAGCGGGAAGAAGCCAGTTCTGGTCATCACTTATTGGGCTGATGGAGGCTGCCCATGTCCCACTGGCCCCAGGGAGACAGCAAGAGCAGACCTCTATGCCAATTTATCTTGGAAATTGTCTTTTCTTCAGGCAAGGGGAGGGGGAAGGAAGCCTAAAAGAAAACATCCAGCCACATGCCTGTGAAATCTCTGCCCAAAATCAGTCATCCTTTTTAATAATGAGGGCTGTCAGAGCCCTGGTTCAGTCGGAAATGATGGCCTGTGTAAATATTTGGTCTGTAACTGATTTATGGGTTGGGGAACAAAAAAATAAGATTAGTCGCTAATCACAGGGATGCAGGAAAATCAGCGGGCCTGGAAGGCAGAAGTGAGGTTGGCTGTCTGGGTGAACTCACATAGGGTCAGGGGAGGCTGGGCTGGGCTGTGCAGTGGTATTCACTTGGGAGGGGGGCCATGGGCTTCCGGATTATTCCAGAATAATCCAGAATGGGCAGAGGCAGCATTATCCATGTGCAGGTCAAGAACTGGGCGAGACCAGCTTTGTGGCAAGATGCCCGGTTCGCAAGAGCAAGATTGGCTCTTCGCAGCGAACCCTGAAATCAACAATCTACACAGCCCCAAGCGTGCACAGGCACCCCTAATAAAATGGGAATATATGCAATCAGCTCTTTCAGTGGAATGAACGGCGCCATTAAGAACAGGCTTTGAAGTCAGTTAAATATGTGTTCACACCCCAGGCCTTTATTGAGTTGTGACCTGGGTACATTAACTGTTGAGAACCCCAGTTACCTTAACTGCAAAATAGGGGTTGTAATTGTTCTATCTCAAATGAGATAGCAGTCCCAAGCACATCACTTACTCCTGGCATCTCAGCCAGGCAGATCTTAATGCCGACGCCAGCAGCCCTGTGAGTTCTGGAATTCACAATCCCAGGTGGGCTAATATAGGTGCTTACCTCTCCTGCAGATTAACCCCCCGCCACAGCCACCAGATGCACATGCCTCCTATTAGAAGTAAATGTATAGGGTGGGGTGCTGGCCTGGCCCCTCCCCATACAGCTTAGAGGCAAAGCGGATGCATTGGAGGACCACCTTCTCCTCCTCGACCCACCTGAACCAGGAGCCCGTCAGCAATCATGTGCTGGTGCAGTAGAAGCACACAGACTTCCATGTGTTCATTTAGTTCATTGAACTCTCACTATGCCTCAGGTCCTGTGCTGGAGGCTGTGCTGAGAACAGGTCACACATGATCCCTACATGAGTGGGAGGAGCCCGCACTCATCAGATCATCAGAATTGCAGGGATGTACTCTAGAAGGGAGCCAGAGCTTGAAGAAACGAATAGGTGCTATGAGAAGGCCAAGTCTATGGGGAGGATGAGGAAAGACCCAGGTGGCAGGAGCTGCAGCTCTTGGGGTGAGCCAGGTGATGGGGAGGGGGATGCAGCATGGTTTAGGTGGTTTGCTTCACTTTTCCTACTTTTAGGTAAGTCCAGACCCTACTAGAACAGGGGCAGGCAGGCTACAGCCCAAGGAACAAATTCAGCCCACTGTCTAGTTCTGTAGATAGTTTTATTAGAACTCACCACATACATTCATGCACATGTTGTCCCAGGCTGATCTTGTGCCACACCACAGAGCTGGGTAGCTGAGACAGAGGACATATGGCTTGCAGACGCCTTTTACAGAAAAAAAATTCACTGACCTTTGCGCTAGAACACTTTTCCTGTCCTCTCTCTTTCCTTCTTCCTCTCTCATTCACCCTGGGAGGATCTGAAGTGGTGTCTTAGCGGACAAGAGAGGAATATATATATATAGTGTATATATACATATTTTTTGGTTTAGATATATATGTAAAACAATTTGCTTCTCCTGATCAAGTCTTACTAGAAAGTCTGTTTGATATTGAGAGCTAATATGTTACTGAGCAAAATTTAATCTTAAAAAAGATAACTGTGTATCTATTCTTAGGATATTTTGCATGTTTTTCAAGTATATATATTTGTATATAACATATATTTAGCCACACACTATAATACATATATAAATGTATATACATAAATATATAATATGCTATATTGTATATTATACTATTATATAATATATAAATATATAAATTTGTACACATAAATATACACCATATTATATATTATGCTTGAATATATTATATATAAATTTACATATATAATACTATACTGTAATATACTATATTATATACACTATATGCTATGTACTATAAATATGTAAGTTTATATATAATACAAAACTATATATATATAATGAAACATATGTATATGTTAAATTCCTAGGAATCTATAAACAACCACATTTGTATATCTGTCAACTAAATCTGAGATACCAGTTACCAAGTGACAGAAGTCATTTGGGAAACAAAATCCATCTCAAATTTGATCTTCAATTTAAAACTTATTGAAAAAATAATGAAACATCATTGAAATATTAAATAAAGATTGACCACATTATTTCATGTCTGTACCTTTGTTTTCTAGAAGTAGAGTTTTTTTGTTTGTTTTGTTTTAATAAAATAAAGAAAAATTCAAGCCAAAAATACTTCAGTCATTTTACAATTATGTTTTATTATTATCATCAAAGAATACTCCTGGTACTAAGTTCCAATGGTTACTAAGTTCAAAGCCTAAAAAAAGTACTTACTCCCCAAATCCCAAGCCCCCTCACCAGCCTGCCAATTGCTTCTGTGTATCCTTCCAGAAAATGTTTCTATACATGGGACCATATCCAGCTAAGACTGGGCTCCTACATAACGCAATGATTTAGGATGTCAGATGACTCTTCCTTTGACCCCATTACACTGTTGGCCAACAAGTCCTAGAAGAGCTGTGTTCCAGATGCTTCCTTTCCCTTCCCTTCTGATGCCTAGAACTTGGTCCACACCACTGCCATCACCTTTTGTCTGGGTGACTGCCACAGCCTTTTCTACAGAATCCCATTCTTGGCTGCACCATGGTCAACTCTACACATTGGCAGAGTGGTCTTTCGAGAACAGAATTAGGTTTTGTCACCTTCCTTCTTAAAACCTGCGGCAGGTACCCATGGCTCTCAAAACCCCACCTCCCTCCAGGGGCAAGCATCCAACCAGCAAGCACCATTTGATCGCACTAATCCAGTCTCATCTTCCCTGATCCTGCCTTCCCTCTCTACTCCTCCCTTGCTCACTATGAGTTGACTTGCCCTGGTCTTGGCCTCCCTAGCATTGACTTTGCCTCACTGCCTGGTCCCCTCGCCCTCCAGTTCTTTGCAAATCTGACTTCTTTTGACAACCAGTTCTCAGCCTAAATACCATTTGTCCACGAAGGCCTTACTACCCACTCACTACTGCATCACCTGATTTTAATTCTCCATGAAGCTCCTATTATTACTCAGTATTTTCTTACTATTTTATGTGTTTTTCTGTTTCTGTTCTGTTCAGTTTTCTATTTCTGTTCCAGGATACCAGCCCAGGCAGGGCATGGCTCTCATCTACCTCGTACACTACTAAAGTCCAAGCACCTTAGTGTTCTGGTGATATTTATTGGATTAATTTTTGGAATTAATCCCATTTTTATTTTGTTGCATTTTTCTTGTCCTAAGGAGACACAGGGGAGGGTGGTTTGAGCAAGCATTCCTTGCCAAACCTTTTCTCTGGATAACTTTGAAAATCCTGTTGTAATTTGTCTTCTTCCAGGAAGGCTTCACGACTGCCTGGCCTGGTCATCACCTCATCCCAGTGATGGGAATCCTCCTTCCCCAGTCGATGTGGTCTGTGGACTTTTGTGTATTTCCCCTGAGGCAAGAGGTCCAGGGTGAAGGGGAATTCTTTGGTCCTCTTCATGGATACTTGTCCATTTTCCTTTGATTTTGAGCCCGACTTTTACATCATCTTTGCCTATAAAGAACTTCAGTCTATCTAGAGGAAGCAAAGTATCTAGACAAGGGACCAGTGCAAGAAAGATTATCACCTAGCAGGTGCTAGACACTCTCTCAGGTACTCAAAGCACATTATTTCATTGGATCTTCATAGAATCTTGTGAAGTAGAGGAATTATTATGCATTTTTACAGGACATTGAGGTTCAGAGAGGTTAAATGACTTCATGAAGGTCACCCAGCTAGTAAGAAGGAGGGATCTAGTTCCTGTGTTACTATTATATATTTTCCTAATTGTAGCAAAATACCTATAGCATAACATTGACCATTTTAACCATTTTAAAGCGTATGAGTAAGTGGCATTAAGTACATTCATAGCCTTGTGCAACTCACCACTATCCAGTTCTAGAACTTTCTCATCACCCTAGATGGGAACCGCAAGCCCATTAAACAGTCACTTCTTATTCCCCCTCTTGCCCCTAGACCTGAACAACCACTAATCTGTTTTCTGCCTCTGTGCTTTTGCCTATTTTGGATATTTCACCTAAACGGAATCATCCTGTGTGGTTTTGTGTGTGTGTGTGTGTGTGTTTTCCACTTAGCTAATATTTTTGAGGTTCATCTACATCATAGCATGAATCAGTACTTCATAATTCTGAATCATATTCCATTGTATGGATAGACAATAA
The DNA here is from genome assembly GCF_048418805.1 of Vulpes vulpes. Taxonomy (NCBI): domain Eukaryota; kingdom Metazoa; phylum Chordata; class Mammalia; order Carnivora; family Canidae; genus Vulpes; species Vulpes vulpes. Next base: position 14,307,456 of record NC_132789.1, on the reverse strand, counting down.
TTTGTTTATCCATTCATGTGTTGATGGGCATTTGGGTTGTTTTCACCTTTTGACTCTTGTGCATAATGCTGCTATCAACATCGTGTAAAGTTTTTGTTTGAACACCTGGTTTCAGTTCTTCTGGGTATATATCTAGGAGTGGAATTTCTGGGTCTTATGCTGATTTTTATACAATCGGTGCACCACTTTACAATCCCACCAGCAATGGACAAGGTTCTGGTTTCTCCACATCCTTGTCAACACTTGTTCCTTTTTTGACTTCTTGATCATGGCCATCCTAGTGGGTGTGAAGTGGTATCTCACTGTGGTTTTGATTTGCATTTTCCTAATGACGAATGATGTGGAGCATCTTTTCATGTAGGCTTGGCCAGTTGTATATCTTCTTTGGAGAATGTCTATTCTAGTCCTTTGCCTATATATGTGTGTGTGTGTATATGTTTTACTATTGTTTTCTTTTCATGTAGGCTTGGCCAGTTGTATATCTTCTTTGGAGAATGTCTATTCTAGTCCTTTGCCTATATATGTATATATGTGTATATATATATATATATATATATATATATATATATATACACACACACACACACACACACGTATATAGTGTGTGTGTATATGTTTTAGTATTGCCTATATATATATATATATATAGTGTGTGTGTGTGTGTGTGTATGTTTTACTATTGTTTCCTTGAAGATTTTGTTTATTTATTTGAGAGAGAGAGAGAGAGAGAGAGAATGAGAGAGAGACAGCACAAGTGGAGGGGAGGGCAAGAGAGAAACAGACTCTCCATGAGCAGGGAGCCCAATATGAGGCTCACTCCCAGGACCCTGGGATCATGACCTGAGCTGAAGGTAGATGCTTAACTAATTGAGCCACCCAGGCACCCCTATTTTAGTATTGTTTTAAGAAACTTTTTGTAAAGCATAACTTTCATTCAAAAGTAAAGTGCACAGTTTTTAGGTACAGTTTGATAAATTTGTATATATTGCGATACCCATGTACTCACCACCCACTCAAGACTGAAGATATGTCCAGCCCTCAGAAGGCTTCTTGAGTCTCATTCTGGTCAATAACCTACTCAAAGAAAATCACCCTTCTGCCCTTTCTAGCATAGATTATAATTTTGCCTGTTTTTGAATTTCATGTAAACAGAATCCTGATGGAGTCATACAGTACAAGCTCTTTTGTTGCTGATTTCTCTTACCCAATGCACTATCATTGAGATTAAGCCATATTTATAGTCTAGCCAGAGTTTTCTCTTTTTTTGTTGCCATGCAGTAATCAATCATATGAGCAGACTATGTTTTATTTATCCTATTATTGACAGACATTGAGACTATTCTCAGTGTTTGGTCATATGAGTAACGTTGCCAGGAACATTCTTGCATGGGTTGTTTCATGGACATGGGCGCACTCATTTTGGCTGGGTACATACCGAGGGGTGAAATTTTGGGGTCAGAGGGTATGTTCACTTTAGTAGATATAATCAGATAGCTTTTCAAAATGGTTGTACTAGTGTATAATCTCACCAGGATTGGGGGGAGGGGTGGATTCTGGTCACTCTCTTCTTGCCAACATTTGGCAAGAATGTCAACTCCATTTTTAGCCATTCTGGTGGGACCTGCACTGGTGTTAAACATGTTTTTCAATCAATGTCTCTTCCTCTCCCCCATCTTCCTCTTTCTTCTCTTTCTCTTCTTAGTATATTTCACATAAAACTGTATATGAGGAAGTCATTGCTGTGGGATTATGGAGTTGATATGCAAGTTCATTTTTCAAATTTTACCTATTAAAATACAAAAAGTTTCACCTGTGCCTTGTCTGAAAGCATTAAATATTCATCCACACCCGGGGAAGTGCGACTTAGGTGTTTGACTCACTCATGCTTCCTTTTTTGCCAGAGGTCCAGTGGATTAACGCCCTGTTTGGAATGTGTTCAACCTGGAAACGAAGTTTGTAGCCTGTGGTCAAGGAGCAGAGCAGATTCTACTAAACAGTCTCCTGATGTTAGACTTACTAGGCCTTTGCTTTTCCAAACCTTCTCCTTCCCTGAGTTCTGTGTGTATCCCCTGCCTCCTCCCTACCCAAGAATGTTCTTTGGTCTTGAAAGGGTCTTGCCTGGAGGCTTCAGTTTGGGTAATTAGATCAGGTCAAATGCAAAGGATTTAAATGGCCCCATTTGAGAGGGAGTGAGCTGTCTCTCCCGTGTAAGGCCAATGGGCATTTTTTCCTGTTTGGGAAAATGGTTGATGGATGAGTGCTTTGCTCCACTGAGCGATTGTGAGAATGTGTGCTGTGCCTGTCCTCCAGCCATGCTTGCGAGGAGCTTGTCTGCCCCCAGCTCTGCCATTTCCTCCCAATTGGCTGGGCCAGATGCTCCAGACACCGTTAATGAGATGCTGAAGTTTATGGTCGGGTGAAGGCATTTGAGTTCAAGGGGACACAACCCCACACACGAGGAAGCTGAGGGTAAAGAGGCCATGTGAGTCAGCAGCTCTGCTTGACTCAATGCCCAGCAAAGTTTTGGAGTAGGAAGTGGTACAGAGACTAATCATCAGTTTGGGAACCCCCTCAGTGATCTTTGCAACCGAAGCTCTCAAGGGCAGGTGACAAATGGGCTTTGATCAAGAGCCTTTGGAGTGCAGATCTGTGTCTGCCAGACCTAGGCCAGGGGTGGCCAGGGGCTGGCAGAAGAAATCAGGTGTGTCTCTGCCCTCAAGGAGTCCATAGCTGGAATTAGCTGAGAAGATGTTGCCAAACCAGGTCTCTTGACTTGCAAGTCAAAACTGGGCTACATCCCTTTAAAACATTCCCAAGACAGAAGATTCCAGGTTGTCTTTGCTTGAGCTGGGGCACATGGGCTTGGGTGGGAGTCTAAAGATCCAGCTTCTGTTCTTGGCTCTGCAACTGTGGGTTGCCTGCTTTGTGTTAGCTGCTGGGATACAGGCTCATCCCGTGTGTGTTGGTCACAAGCCATGGGGTGGGGAGGGATAGACATTCATACAGCAACCACATAAGTAAAAGCAGAATTCCAACTGGGATGCATTCTGTGAAGGAAAAGCAGATAGTGCTAGGAGCATATGTAATCTGGAGATCTGACTAGTTCTGAGGGTTGAGGACTGTGTCTCTAAATAAGTGATGCCTAAGGTAGTTCTTCACTAACAGGATGGGGAATGGTGTTCCTGGCAGAGGGAACAGCCTGTGCAAAGATCCCAAGGTAGCTGAGAATTTGGTATCAGAAAGATAGAGTCTGAGCATGACAAGGCAATGATAATACAAGAAGTCCTCCAGAGAGAGATCCTTGAGGGTGCCTTGAAGCTTTTATAAGAAGACCTTTGGAAGTTTTAAAGCAGGAGAGTGACATGATACAGCGTATACTTTTTAAAACTTCACTTTGGTGCCTGGGTGGAGAATGGATTATGAAGAATCAAAAGTGGGATGGGATGGGATTATTCAGCCATAAAAAGGAGTGAAGTTTTGCTACATTGTTACCACATGGATGAACCACAAAGACATTAGATTCAGCCAAAGAAGCCAGACGCAGAAGTTCACATATTGTCTAATTCCGTTTAAATGAAATATCCAGAATAGACAAATCCATAGAGATAGAAAACAGGTTGATAGCTGCCAGGGTCTGGAAGGAAGAACATGGAAAGGAATTGCTTAGTAGGTACAGGATTTTGTTTTGGGGTGATGAAATATTTTGGAACTGGATAGGGATAGTGTTTGCACAACATTGTGAATGTACTTAATGCCACTGAATTGTTCACTTTAAAGTGGTTAATGTGAATTTTACCTCAGTATAAATAAAAAGTAAAGAAAATCAAAAATAAAGAAAAAAAATTAAAAGCTGAATTGGGGGTCTGATTCACAGACAGCAGCAGCAGCCACTGAAGTGAGGTGAGGGAGGAAGGTGGCTCGGACCAGAGCTTTAAGGCTGGAGATGGAGAGCAAGGAAACAATTGAAGAAGTAAGGATTCTCAGGATCCTTTTAGTTCAGATATATTCTGTGCAAATTAAGCTTCGGGAAGGTCAGAAGAACTTTGCTAGATTCCAACACTGGAATGAATAATCCTTTGCTCTACCTGGTAAAACAAGTGCATTTTCCCTAAGCACAGATTAGGAAGCTGGGTGCCTTCCCTCCATAGATGTGCCACCTCAGCTGAGCCCGGCTCTGGGGCTGCTGTCAGCACCGCCTGCTGTCAGGGAGCTCGGACTGGCCCGCAGACAGCAGCACGGTCCACCCTTGGCTCGTATGGCCCCAAAGGATGGAGCTGCCCTCACCGATGCTTTGTGCCACCTCGTTTTGCTGCTTTCCCCAGAACTGGCCCTGATTCCAGGGAAGACATTTATGTAATAGATTTCTAATATCCTGCGATCATGGGGAGATGTTCTTTTTAATTACACCTGCAGGTCATACTGCAAAATATGCACCGAATCTTACACAGTCACAGTCATTGGACAGTCATTTTTGTTTGTTTTCTCCTCTGAGCATGCTGGGTAATGAGGGCAGATGGTAAAGGTGAATCCCACATCTGTCCATGAAGACTTCGTTGGTGGGCAGGAAGTGATATGATTCCCTTCCATCTATCCTCATCAAATAGCCATTCATTCTCCACTTTCTCTTTCTCCTGCCCTCATTTCCTATTTGTCTTTCCATCCTCCCATCCTCTTTTCCTTCATTACATCTACTTCTCCATCCATCCATCCATCCATCCATCATCCTCCTGTCCTTCAGCTTTTTCATCCATCTACCCCTGCATCCATCCATCCATCTATTCACCCATCCATCCTTCTATCCATCCTTCTATCCATCTTTCTATCCATCTCTTTTCCATTCATCTATCCTTTGTCCTTTTCCTCATCCATCCACTCACCTGTCCATTCATCCTTCTACCCTTCCTACCTTTATTTTTCCCTTTCTTCTTTCTTTCCTTCTTTCCATCTATCCACCCAGCCAGCCAGCCAGCCAGCCAGCTTTTTATCCATCCATCTGTCCAACTAACATTTATTTACATATTCCCCTTCTCTTCTCCATCTGTGGTCCTGAGTTAGTAAAGCAAATTGACTTTGTAGTAGTTACTGAACTACTGTTAAACTTATGCTGTGTTGGGCTTGGTTATCCTTATACAAGGGATCTGGCCTTGTCATTTGGTGGCCCAGTGCCTCAAGGCTCCTGTCAGTGTTTTGGAAATAATGATGATATCTATTGCCAGAGGGTATGACTGCATCCTATTCATCTGCCAAGGGTAGTGGTGGGTTGAGAGCTGCCAGATGTTTCAGATGAAAAACATGGCTCAGCTTTAACTTTTGGCTCCTTCCAGGTTAATTCCATACCAAAGAGACACCTAGTTTAACCTGGCCATAGTGATATTAATAACAGGTAACCTGAACCCTCACTCTGTGCCGGGCTCTGTGCCAAGTATGTTATTTCATATCTCATCGAATTGTCACAACATCCATCTTATAGGTAGATGCTATTATTTTCCTCATTGTCCAGGTGAGGAAACTGAGGCACAAAGAGATGAGATCACTTTCCTGAGGTCACAACGAGGACCTGGTTTCCCTGACCGCAAAGTTTGCGAGTCCAACTTCAAAATTATACTACCTAGGTGTAGATGCCTCTTTGAATCTCCACCATTGGAGATTCTTGTGGAATGAAATAACACTCCCTTGTTTCTCTCTCTTCTCCACCCATGGGCAGGGAGAGCCAGCCACTGTGCCCTGCTATAACAGGAAGTACCTTCCTGGGCCTTGTTGCAGACCCCTAGGGATATAATAAGCAAGGCTGCCAGCCCAAGCTCTGTGAGGAAGTGACTTTGCAGGTGCACTTGGATTCCTTATAGCTGATGAGCAGCGGGCGTCCTGGAGAGGGTGACTTTTAGGCTGCCTGAGTGGGAGGCCTCTAGTCTTTCATTAAGGCACCTTCCTGGGCTCTCCATCTAGGAGAACACATGCAAGGATGGTTCACTTTGGCCACAAGATGGCACCCAACTCCGAGCTAGACCTGAATGGGGCTTCAGTGGGGGGTGAGGGGGGGTGGGGATGGGGGAGGGAGGTGGGGGGGTAGAATGGTTAGTTTGGGATGCTGTTCTAAATCACACTCTGTTAAACTGATCACCTAATCTCCTTGGGAAGGGGAGAAACATTTCCAAACCAGCTCCAGAGGTTCATTCCATTCAACTGGTGCCAAGCCAGAGGCTGAAAGATCCAGGAAGGAAAACCACAGGGTTCCTGCCCTCAAGGAATTAGAATGCAGCATGATTAAATTCCAGTCATAATCCAGATTAATCATTTAATAGGCTTTTAATGACCACCTACTGTGTGCCAGGTTCTGTGCTAATGGTTGAGGACAGAGAAATGAACAATACGGGGAATCATTGCCCTTGAAGACCCATAGTTCACTTGGGAGACAAGAACTAAAAGAACAGGCTGGGGAAAATAAGAAAGTATAGCCACAGGGATACACACAGAATATCATAGAATTGAAGTCCAGGCAAGGAGGGAAGGGAATATCAGGGAAAGCTTCCTGGAGGAGAGGACACCAGAGTGGGGTCAGAGAAGACTGATGGAGATTAAGCATCCAGGGATGGGGAGGCTATTCTGGGCTGTGGGGACAGCGCCAGCAAAGGGTTGTAGGTGAGAAACAGCACAGAACCAAACTGAAGGGGAGATGGAGCAGCCCCAACAGACCAGGTCAGTTTGGGGAGTGGACATTGGTGCCATTTTTTTTTTTTAAGATTTTCTTTATTTATTCATGAGAGACACACAGAGAGAGGCAGAGACATAGGCAGAGGGAGAAACAGGCTCCCCACAGGGAACCTGATGTGGGACTCCATCCCGGGATCCCAGGATCATGCCCCGAGCTGAAGGCGGATGCTCAACCCCTGAGCCTCCCAGGTGCCCCATTGGTGCCATGTTAGAGAGACTGGGTCTGCCTGTGTGCACTTATGGATATGTTGTCCTCTCTTCTGTCTCTCTTTCAGAGCCAAGAAGAAAAGCAAACCCTTGAACCTCAAGATTCACAGCAGCGTGGGCAGCTGTGAGAACATTCCTTCTCAGCAGCGCTCCCCACTCCTGTCCGAGCGCTCCCTGCGCTCCTTCTTTGTGGGACACGCACCTTTCCTGCCCTCCACCCCTCCCGTCCACACTGAGACCAACTTCTCTGCAAGTAAGTCACCCACCCTCCCGCCTGGGGTTGTTGTACCTTCTTGTCTGCCAGGTGCACACTCCGTGTTCTCTGCGGAGAAACGCTCCTGAAACACTTTGAACGTGGCTCAATCACCTCCCACCTGCGCCGCTCACGCCCCTTGGGATGGTTTCGAAGGGAAGGGGCGTAATTAGTACTCAGGAGGCTGACTGGCTGTTGTCATTGGTCCTATATTCCTACTCTTTTTGCCTGCAGGTGTGGAGGGATGACAGAGGGGAAGCAAGCATGCAGGGCATGAAAGGAAACATCAGCTTTTTCTCTCTGCTTCTTGGCTGCCGGGTCACAGGATTTTTCTCGGGCTGCTGTGGATAAGGCATCTATGATTAAATTTTGTAATTTTTTTTTTTGCCCCACTCAGGTCAACACATATAACCTTTCATTTCAAAGATGTATTTGGGTTCAAACTGAGTTGAGCATGGCCTGAGGTGTTTTACATTCTGCTCCCGCGAATTTCTGCTGGAGACAAAGTGGTTATTACTCGGAACGGAAATGGAACTTTCTGGTGATCCAGGGCTGAGGTTTCAGAAGACGTTTAATCTTTTCTGCCCAGAGGCCCATTTTGCTGAACAGGCACAGATGTGGTCAGAGGGGAGCCCCTGAAAAAAAAAAAAGCCCAACCCGTCCTCTAGCTCAGATATCAACTTTTATGGACTGGGAATTTAGGAGGAGGAGGAGGGGCTGCTAGAGCAGGAAGGGAGGAACCCTGGGTCCCCAGTACAGCCATGGGGTGATCATGCTGCTGCTCTGATAAATAAGAAGCGATGTTCACTGAGCACTTGTACATGCTCATAACCCCCACGCATGACCTCATTTGGTTCTTGCAACAAGCCATTGTGCGGACAAGTTATTCTCATTGTATAGATGAGGAAACAGAGGCTCGGGAACATTGAATAACTTGACAAAGTCACACAGCTGTTGAGTCATTGAGGCAAGCTTGGAAGCTGGCTCTTCCTAACTCCAGAATAGATAAGCTTTACCACCACATGTGATTTGATCCAAGATCCCTCAAATATTCAGCTGGGGGTCTTTCTCTAAATGTGGGATTCTCTTCTTTACCTATGCATAAGGGTCTTTGAACTTTTTTTAGGGAAGCTATGGACCCTCCACCATGAATTTCATGAAATCTGTTATTCCTCTTCCTTGGAAAATTGCACACTGTACCTCCACCATGGTGTCCAGTATCAGGACTGTTGGGCTCAGATGCTCTGCTTTAGCCCCACTGGATGGTAGGCCTGGGCAGAATGGTGAACTGTTTACAGTCCACACATGTGCATTGTGCATCCACTGCAGGGACCAGAAGAACCAGAAGTGACCAATGTGGACATCAATTAGAACTTCTAGCTAGAGTCTGGCTTGTGTCTGTGCCTGGGGGGCACAGGTCCTGAATCAAGCAAACTAAAATAGACTCATGACACATATCAACACCAGAAGGCCAATTTATTAATTTGTCGAGAGAAATCACTGTCAGACCAGAAATACTCTGTGGGGGTGGGCCTGTGTGGCAGTCAGAGGGTGGCCTGGGAGCCCAGACAAGGAAAGGGGGTGATGACGTATCAAATGTATCATAGCAGCAGGGTGAGGCAGGATTTCATGGCCCCAGAGGGTGATGCCAGGTACCAGTGCCAAGCTCTGTTTCTTTTTGAGCTGTGTGCCTGACCTCGAGCAAGTGCAGAGCCTTTCTAAGCCTCAGTTTCTTCATCTGTAAAATGGGGCTAACCGTAGATGCATTCTATCGGTGGTTGTGAGGATTAGATCGGCTCCTGCCTGTCGAGTCAGCTGCATAGGGCCTGGTACACAGTAAGTGCTTAATACATGGTAGCTGTTGTTATGATGTTTATGAGGTCCGTTTCCCTGGCAGCATTTATATCCTCTGACTTTATGATTAATTAGGGGGCTGTGGGAAAATGTCTTTCAGTTCACCCCCCCCAGCATACACACGTACTTCCCCATGGCCCTAAGGGTGCTTGGAATTTACCTTGGCATGACGCCGGGTGGCTGCCTCCAGCAGCCATCTGTCTCTGGGCATCAGTGTCCTATGAGTGATATTACCATGGCCATCTCTGGGGGCTTAACCACAGCTCTGCACTTTAGCTCTGTCCAGAACAGAAGCATCTTCAGCCTGCTTAAAAAACCACATACTTATTCATTTAGACCCCTCCTCTCCTGCCAGAAAGTCTTGGGAAGATTCACCATGGCTCCCGACTTTTCATGCCTGCCCTGGTCTCCATGTAAGAGGAGAGGCTGCTCCACTTGCCTGTGAGTAGGAGCAAAGTCCTTAATTAAAATCAGCCCTTAGCATTAAGAGGCTACAGAAGCACAGTTTACTGTTTGGACGGTCCCAGTCCTTGTATGAAGAGAGGTCGCCCTCTGATCTTCCGTAAAGGAGAAAAGTAACATTTGAATCTTAGCAGGAGAATGAGTGTGTATCCCAAATATTAGTTGGAATCCCGTGGGCCAGTCCCACTTCCACTGATCCTAACAAAGGATGGAAACAGAGGCAGCCCAGTAGAATAGGCTCCAGGTTAGGCAATGAGAAGCTCTCTGTTAGAGTTTTCATGGTGCCACCAATTGCTTGTGTGACCTCTGTCTCTTCCTCACCACAGTTCAAACTCACCACAAACTTTGAGACATGCATTATAATTCTCATTCTATAGATAAGGTAACTGAGACTCAAAAGGACAAATGATCTTGCCCGCCTTGTGGGTTTTGAATCCAGTTTCAACTCTAGCCTGTATCCTTGTTCCTTGGTGAAGCGAATTCCTTTCTCTGTCTGGGTCTCAGTTTCCCCCGTTGTATAATAAATGACTCCACAGGGGTCCAGTCCAAAGCTTAGAAACTCTGTGATTCCAAGGCTAACCCAGTTACCAAATCTTTTGATCACTTAGAATGCTGGTCTGAGGACTCTGGGCTGGGACAGTTGGGAGGATGCGTGGGTCAGGCACTGGGTCACCCTTGTTTGTTCTCCCCTTACTATGAGCTTCAGAAGAGACCTTTCTGCCTCTGGGTCCCAGTGCCAGCCTTCCTCCCTCTGACCCAGTGGAGGGAGCTGCTGAAGCTGTGTCCCTGCCAGGCTGAGTCTGTCTGTCCTTTTGTCACTGTCAGATCTGGCTGTGGCTGCACTGTGATCCACCATCTTGTTACCCCTGCTGGAGACACCTGGGGACAGCATTAGAGCATTAGACAGATCTGCCTGTAGAGTGGCAGAGACTCAGACCCTCAGGGTGCCCTGCTTCCTCTGATGGGTCATGAGAAGGACTTCCCCTCCTTGAGTTTACCCTATGTTCCTGGTCTGGGAGTGACGAGCAGGGTAGAGAAGGGAGTATCGGAGCCCCAGCTTTCAGAGGAACCTTTCTCTGAGGCTGTCGTCAAAACACAAGTTACTAAACCTTACCACTCAGTGGAAGATGGTGACTCAGGAGTGAACCTACCTCCCAAAGAAGTAGAGAACAATGGACTTATCTTCCCATCCTCGAGGCATTTCTTCTGTGTTTTGTTTGGTCACGTCATGTGGCCCAGATGGTGTCTGATCGGATGCCCCCTACCCACCGACCAGTTTTGGTCCAACAAGCTGTGTGCTGGTGGCTCCTTGTAGGGTATCAGGCTGCCACTATAATCCCCAATAAAAGTCTTCTTCAGAATGCAGAAAATACTGTCTAGATGGGAGAGAGTGATGACTCATCATCATTCATTACCGGTTGGTGGAAGTGATTTTGGGAGTATAGCAACTAAGTGGTTGCTGACATATCGTTGGGAACTCACTGAGCCCCCTGAGTCTGTTTTAACCTGGCAATGATGTAGTGAGGACAAAATGAGGAATGGGTGTAAGTTTCCCAGCACAGGGGCTGGTGCTTAGAGCACGAAGTGTCATAAAGGGTAGGTTTGGCAGTGATTGCTGCCTGTCCTATGATGGGATAACTTGTAACAATGATGAAAATGATGATAATAATAGCAATTGGCCTTTACTGTGCATTGACGATGTTGCAGGCACCGTTAATTCAGGCAAAGCAATTTGCTTGCATTATATAAGCTTCCCAGTTCTCCATCAGGTAGTTTCTATTCTTATGCCTATTTTCCAGATGAAAAACTGAGGCTGGGAGGGTTTGAGTAGCTGGCCCAAGATCACAAGGGCAGGTAGGAGTTTGCCTTCGTTCTCAAGTCCCCATTCTATGGTGCTGAGTGAGGAACACAACTGCCATGCTGTCTTCGCTGAGACCTGGTTGCTTATCATGGAGGGACCTTAACTTGTGCCAGTTTCCCTTCTGGCATCCTTGCCTCTTTGGGGAATTGTGTTGTGGGGTTCCGCCTTGCCCCAAGGATGCCTCTCGTTTATCAGCATGCTGTGCTCACTCAGAGAGCAGCACCCATGCTGGCTGACAAATTGTTACCCTGCCAGACTCCGGTGTCGATATTCAGGGGCCATTGTCCCAGGTGGTGGCTCTGCCTGTAGGGGCCAGGCAGCTGCAGAACGCAGCCAAAAGAATGAGTTGCAGACACCTTCTGCAACTCGTTTATCCTGGACATCTTTAGTAGAAGATGAGGAATGATGCTCTACTTTTCCCACCTGCAGTTTTCTGGGTGTTTCTTCGTTAGCTGCCTATGGGGGTCTAGGACTTCAGGGCAGTAGCTCCCAAAGGGAACAGATGACTAATGATTTCCAGACTTCCCCTTCTTGGTCCTAATGGCACCAGCTGGGGTTTTATACATGGCCCCCATCCTATAAAATATAGTCCTTCACAGGTGTCTTGAATGATGGTGTGCCCTCCCCTTGTCCTGTCTCACCAGACGTGCTCTCCTCATCTCTTCGCTGAGCATTTCCTGTGCTTTTTCATGGACACAAGGCGACAGAGTTGACCCTCAGCTGAGGGCTTGGTCCCCGTGTGCCTTGAGGCTGAGTCAGAAGTCTGATTTGTTGAGGGAGGCAGCAGGTAGCAATAAAGACTGATGAAGCTGAACTGCATGGTCCCAAGAAACCAGCCACTGGAGGGTTATAAAGAGACTCGGGATGGGGGTGATTATATAATGGGGTTTAATGAGGCTTGAGGCCAAGGTTCATTACCCCTTGAAGAGGACGACGAGAAGTGCATGTCTTGACAGAACTTTGCTGCCTGAACCATGTTCTCATCTCAGAAATTTGAGATTTTTGAGAAATCTCTGTCTGGCCTGACTCAATGGTGGCAGTTTCAAGGGGGAACCCATCTATCACATAGGAGGGTCCCAGAGAATGTTTCTCCCCACAAATGAGCAGGTTAAAAGTGCTGTTCCTCATCTCGCCTCCCCCCAGCAGATACAAGGCAGCACCCCTGTTGCCTGGCATCTTTGCTGTATTTTAGAAATTTTGCTATAATTTAGCAGGTCCTTAACCCACACTGACCATGTGCCGCTTGCCAGGCAGGTGCTGGTCTAGGCGCTTCATAGCCATTAAGATATGTGTACCTGGAAACCAGTAGCATCCACAAAGGCTCGTAATGCAGAATACTAGTCCCCTGTGCCATCTCTCTGTCAATCCTGCTTTAAAAAAACTCATCCTGTGTCTTGTTCTTTTGATAATCACTTCCACCATTTAAGCTAGATTGTACCCGGGCTTCTCAAAGCATGTCCCAGGCCAACAGCGTCTGCATCACCTGAAAGCTTGTCAGAAATGCAAATTCTTACTTTCCCCCTTCCAGACCTGCTGAATCAGAAGCTCTGAGGAGAGAGTCCAGCAATCTGAATCTTCACCAAAACTCTAGGGGATTCCGCACACTAACATTTGAGAATCATTTGGTTATATGACAACTTAAAAAAGTTGTTTATTTTGAGATAATTTCAAACTTACAGAAAAGCTGCAAAAACACTACAAAGGATTCCTGTACCCCCTTTACTGGGATTCATCCATTTTTAACATCTCCTTACATTTGCTTCCTCTGTAATCCCCCACCTTGTTTTCTCTCTCATTTTTGTCAACCATTTGGGACTGGGTCATCTACACTCTTATGTAAGAGGTACACAGAGGCACCAGGTTCAGTAACCTTGACACTGATTCAAGACTTTCATCTAACCATATTCCTATTTCGGCAATTGTCTCAATAGCATCCTTCATAGCAATTTATTTTTCTGGCACAGGATCCAATCCAGGATTACATATTGCATTAAGTCCTTGTGTCAGGCTTGAATAGTTCCTCAGCCTTTCTTCATTGTGACTTTGACGTCTTTGAGGAGCGGGGACCAGCTTCTCCACAGAATGTTTCTCAATTTGGGTTTGTCTGCGTTTCTCCATGTTAGATACAGCCTGTGCGGTTTGGGCAGGATTTCTACTTATGTGGTGGTGTGTGCTTTTCAGGGCAGTCCCTCTTTATGGACTAGGTGTTTAAATTTTTCCAAAGAAGTCAGAGACTGTGACTTTTCTTTTTAAGGTTTTATTTATTTATTTATTTGAGAGAGAGAGAGAGAGAGAGAGAGAAAGAGAGAGAGAGAGCACGAACAGGGGGTATAATGGTGGGGAGGCTGCGGGGCAAGGGGAGAGAGAGAGAAGCAGGCTCCTCACTGAGCAAGGAGTCCTACTTGGGGCTCCATCCCAGGACCCTGAGATCATGACCCAAGCCTAGGGCAGACACTTAACCCACTGAGCCCCCCAGGTGCCCTGAGACTGTGACTTTTATGAGAAATCTCCCAATTTTAAAATGCTACCACCCAATGAAAAGTCTTTTAACACTGTTTGAGGTGGTATTAATCCCACAGATTTGTGGGCTGTATTTGGTCTTGGGGCTCTCAATTTTTAACCTCTGTTCTAAAATCATAGAGCTCAGGCCTAATAGGGAACTGAGAAATCACTGAGTCTAAGCCCTTATTTTACAGATGGAGAAACTGAAGCCAGAGAGTAAAGGGAACTTGCCTAGGGTTTCAGAGCTGAGATTTGAACCTGGATCTCCTTATGCCTAACTAATAGTTTTCTCCATTATGCCAAGATGATTGTAAAATTATAGAGTCTGCTGCTACTGAACGTGCTCTAGAGGAAGGAAACAGTACCTTTCTTTAAAAGGTGACACTATTTGTGTGTACAGGGGGCTGGTAATTGTGTGTGAGCATGCATGCGTATGTGTGCGTGGTGCATGCATATAGTTATGAATGTTCTAGGTGAGGCAGCTTCTGGGTTTTTATCATCAACCCTTTCTTCTCTGTAATTTTGCAGTTCTTGCCCTAGCACAAACAGTTTGGGCTCAGCATGCAACAGACAACCTTAGACCTTTTGTTATGATTGCTCCCATCAGGAATTGTGACAGCAAAAATTGGTTGGTAAGTGGTTGGCATTAGCAGCCAGGGGATCATTTATATCTATTGGAATGAGTCCTGATTCTTAGTCAGGTACACATTGTTGGCGTGGGCAGACCCATTCCCTGTCATCAGGAGTGTGTCTTATTGTACCTTTGTCCCAGTAATATCCCCCAACCCCTGGCTGAGTACTTCAACCAATTTTATAGCAACGAGAAAATAAGTAACAAGTAATGTGGCTGTAGAACTACGCGATGTACACCCAGTATTCATTTTCCTCACCCATGTTCCCTCATCCCCATTCTGTAAATGAAGAAACAGATATTCCAAGAGGAGAAATCCATGCTTGGCTTCAGTTTATACAACTCATCAGAGCCGAGACTAGAAACCATGGTACCTTTAGACTCTAAGTTGCATGTGTTCTCTGCACATAATTTGGTCAGACTTCATTTCCAGGAGACACCAGTTGGGGCATGGTGGCTTTTTTTTTTTTTTAAGATTTTATTTACTTATTCATGAGAGACATATGAAGAGAGGCGGAGACATAGGCAGAAGGAGAAGCAGACTCCCTGCAGGGAGCCTGATGTGGGACTTGATCCCAAGACCCCAGGATCACGATCTGAGCCAAAGGCAGACACTCAACCACTGAGCCACCTAGGTTCCCCATCCTGGGTT
Source organism: Vulpes vulpes (assembly GCF_048418805.1). Taxonomy (NCBI): domain Eukaryota; kingdom Metazoa; phylum Chordata; class Mammalia; order Carnivora; family Canidae; genus Vulpes; species Vulpes vulpes. Next base: position 14,292,323 of record NC_132789.1, on the reverse strand, counting down.
GCTCTTATCAAATTTGTTTCCCTCCCCAAGAAAAAAAATTCATCTCTAGTGGCCTCATCTTTTATATCTACCCAACTGAGCAAGTCTGGATTTTATCTAGGTGTGATCTTTGGCCCTTCCTCTCCATGATGTCCCATATCCAAGTCTTGTTGAGTTGACCTTCTAAATAACGGTTGACAAACTTTCTGTAAAGGCCCAGGTAGTAAATACTTTCAGATCTGCAGGCCATATGGTCTCTATTATAACTACTTAGTTTTGCCATGTAGCATGAAGCAGCCATAGACTGTCTTCTAATAAAGTGGGTGTGGATGTGTGTTCCAATAAAACTTTATTTACAAAGCCTGGCAAGGGGCCAGATTTGGCTCAGGGGTTATATATTGTGAGTTCTCTTCTTCCAGTTCTTTCCATCTCCTCCTCTATCACCACCACCCTGGTCCAGACTATTCAGTAGTCTCCAAATGGATCTTTCTATATCCATTTTAGTCCCATATCCAGTCCACCAAAGTGATCTGGCCCTCAAATCCAGTTTCTACCATGATCTTAAGTGAATTGCGTCCTCTCCTGTTTTGAATGCATGGGCTACTGGATACCCTGTCATTGTTGTCACTTCATCTCAATCACTACTTCCTTGGGAAAGCATTTCCTAACTCCCCGAGTTATGTCAGTTACGTCTTCTCTTGTCTCTTGCGCTTTCCTTCTGAAGCACTTATCATAATCCACAGCCATCTGTTTGTTTATATGAGTATTTGTTTAGTGTCCTGTTCCCCATTATCAGTTTCTCAAGAGCTGTGACCACTTTGCTCTTGCTTGTTACTGTATCCACAGTGCCCTGCATGGAGCTGGAACATGTAAATGTTTTTGAGTGGACAACAACATTTTTGAACATTCACTCTGTAGCTGGCACTGTGAGCCTTCAGTTACTCAGGGTCTAGAGGACAAAAGAGAAAGGATTCTGTTATCCTCCAGAGCTGCGGTGCTTCCTGAATTTGGCATTACTGAGGCAGGGGCTGAAGTTGTTGGACTTTGATGCAGTCTTTGGGATGTTATGGGTAGTCTCCTGCCTTACCTGACCAAAGAAACAGGCACTCAAGCAAAACTGCTAAAAACCATTTTGTTGGTTGGAAACAGGGTAGTCTTTATCACTGCATGGTGGTGGTAGTACTAATATAGAGCTTAACACTCACAAGTGACAAATAATCCAAGTTGTGGGTTTGTTATTTTGTTTTTGTTTTTTGTTTTTTAGTAATAAGGTCATGTATTGACACATGTAACTGAAAAGTCCAGGGGTTGTGTAGGCTGCAGGTATGGCTGGATCAGGGGGGTTCAGTTCATGTCAGGACTCAGTCTCTCTGTATCTCTTGACTTGCCTCTTCCCCAGGATGGTTTCACTTTTAGGATCCATGTGGTAGTAAGATGATCCTGGAGGTCCCTTCCCTACTCTGGTACAGAATGGGAGAGTGAGATTGTTGAGGTCTGAGATGCACTGATTTAAATCAACGTGGCCATGTGCTCTCCTCTAAACCAATCAGTGGGGTCAGACTTGTGGGATGTTAACTTATTGGCTTAATCCTAGGCTGTGATCTTTTCTTTTGGGCTTAGGAATTGTGGGTTTTATCTAAGAATGGAGAATGAATGCCAGGGAAGCTGATAACCAGTGTCCACTAGAGTAACAATGAATAATGGGATCCCTATCCTAGGGGTTTTGAGGAACATCCACATGGCCAAGTTAGTTCATTATCCAAATTAGTGGGGCCATGTCTCCATGCTATGCAGAAAACCCTTTCAGTTCTCCAACATCTCCCTTGGACTGTGTTTCTCTGTGATCCCTGGCAAGGAGTTTCTTTACTATCCCTCTGACATTCCCTGGGAGTCTCTAGGACGCACACAGCCTCCCAGAGAACGTTAACCCATGGTGCTGGGGAGAGGCTCAGGGCCATTCCCAAGACCAATAGCACCCCACTATTGGCCAGGCACCAAGCTGAGAGTTGGACAAGCTTGGGTTTGAATCTTATCTCTGTTTACCTAATGTCTATGAGCCTCAGTTTCCCCATCTTTAAAATAGGCATAATATGCCTTTCTTGTGGAATGGTTTCTAAGCTGAAGTGAGAGGGTGCTGAGCATGGTACCTAGTGTGTAAAAAGCACTACCTAAGTGTTGTAGTCATCAGCACTCCTGTATGGTGTTTGGGTTTTGGTCAGTTTTGATCCTTGTCGGTTTATGCTGGACATCACTCCTCCCACCACCATGTCTGAACATGTGAGTACTGATTGAATTCCTGATATGTTAAGGGTCTTAGTCCATTAGGGCTGCCGTAACAGAACACCACAGACTGGGTGGCTGATAAATACCGGGCATTGATTTCTCATAGTTCTAGAGGCCGGGAAGTCCAAGATCAAGATGTTAGCATGATAGTGTTCTGGTGGGGGCCCTCTCCTGGCCAGTGTTTTCTTACTGTCTTCTCACATGTTGGAAGGGGGCTTGCAAGCCCTTTGGGTCCTCTTTTTTATACATCCAATTCCACTCATGAGAGTCCACCCTCATGACCGAAGTACCTCCCAAAGACCCCACTTCCTAAGACCATCACATTGAGGGTTAGGATTTCAACATTCGAAATTTGGAGGGCCACAGACATTCAGATCATAGCACTGAGTATCATGGAGGCATCAAATAAATGTCTGCTACCGTCCCTGACCTCAGAGAACTTGCAGTCTGGTTGGTTAGAAGCCACATGAGACACAGCCAAAACCGCTAGGCCAGGAGTTGGGAGATCTGGGTTCTCCTCGCAGGGCTGCTCCCCTTGGCCATGTGGCCCTCGCTAGATTGCTTAACATTTCTGAGCCCTGGTTTCTTTATCTGGCCAATGGGCATGCCAGTGATTATCTGCCCATCTCACGGGAATGTTCATTGTTGGGAGGTCTGTGACCACCGTCTGAAAACTAGAAATTGTTTAGATGGACAAAATGTCATTATCTCTGCCCAGTAAAAAGCAATACAGACAGGCGGTGCAGACGTTGGGCTGTTATGCATTTGTAACGCTATTTAATCTGATTGGCTGGGCTTGTGTTCTGACTGGCTGAGCATATCTCCTGATTAGCTGGGCCTGTGTTCTGATTGGTGGGACGTGTGTTCTGATTGGTCAGTGCCCATCCCATAATGATTGTTAAATATTCTCAGACACCCCTAAATGTAGATGCCTACTTCTCTAAACGTAAGAAAATTCTCAAGCCTCAGTTTCCTGGTATGTAAAATGAGTGTAACCATATTGTCATCATATGGTTGTTGTATAGACTATAGGAGATGAAGTGTTAGTTGGATTAAGGTCAGCTTTCTTCACCAAGTGGTGTGCTCCAGAAAGGCGATGTTTTGTCTGTCTTGTTCATGGCTACATCCTCAGTCTGTCTTGTTCATGGCTACAGCCTCAAGGCCTGGCACTTCGTGGATGCTGAGAAGTATGTTTTGAATGAATAAATAAAGCCCAGTGCCTCCTGCTAGGGACATGGTCATTACTCAGTAAATCTGCATTTGGGACATGGTGGGGGTGAAGGATGCTCTTGGCGTCAGGCAGTAGGGAGAGGTGAGGACTGTGGAAAAACACAGAGCACCCACCCCTTCTAAAGAAGGCAGTCACAACTCATAGCCAATTGCTGCTCTATGGGAAGGGGACAAAGTGTCACCAGATCATCCAATTTTTCCAAGAGAAGCCAGACTTCTGTGGGCAATTACACAACTTTTAACATATTGGCAACGGAGGAAATGCTTTAAAAATTCTGTCATAGGTTAGGCAACATTTGCATGGGGGGGCCACCAACTAGTGACCAGACCCCCCATACCTGGGATGTCCTTTGCTAATTCTTGTAACAGGAACTTTTTTAAGAGGTGGACTCAGCCTTCCTTTCCACCCTCAGGACTGTGTCCTGGGGCCCCCCTCTTGACCTCCACTGTCACTCACGTGCCACAGAGACTATCCTCCCTGATATACATCTGCTCCTAGGGTGTAGCTTTCAAAACTGATTTTTCACCCTGGGCATTTTGCTTATTTGTTTCTCCTTTTGAATGGGGAGAGTCCTTTTTCTCCAAATAACAGGCTGCCTTCTGCTTCCTAGCCCTCAGACAGCCTCGTCCCAGCAGCCCACCAGTGGTGGCTGGGGCCCCGGGCTGATTACCAGCACACATCCTTGCTCTGATATCCAGGCCTCACCAGCTGCTGGGCAGGATCTGAGAACCTGCTCTTCATCTCAGGCCACATTCCTCTTGGCCAGAGATGAAAGTGGCAAACATCTCACCAGGCCCCATGCTGCTGTTTGAGGCTGTTAAAGCAGTTAAAGCAGTTCTTCCCTCTGCTGGAAGCCAGGGCATTGCCAGGCAGGCACGGGGTGGGCACTGGGCACCCGCATCCATTTCCCCCTCCTGCTTTCTGCCAATCTGCCTTTCTGTCTCTCATCTCTTCTCTCCTTTGCCTCTCGCCATCCCTTTCTCTCTCTCCTCTCCCTCCTGTCTCTGGTGACCCATCTTCTCCAGCCTCCTGAGCACTGCTGGCCACTCTGTGCCACATTCCTTGGTAGAGAGAGTCTGGACATGGTAGGGGGTGCTGGAGGGAGGGAAGACTACTCCTCACCCACAGAAACCAGAGCACCTGTCCCGAGGGAGGAAGGCCTAGCATTTGGTGCTCAGTGCTGCGGAGAAGGAGTGGGGCGCAGATGGCAGAGATGTCCTGTCTGGGGCAGGGGATGGCATGCTCCTTTGGATGAACACAAATAAAGCCCAGTGCCTCCTGCTTACCGATCCCATCATGAAAGACCCTTGGCTCCTAGGGCCTTAGCCGTTCATTGACACACCCAGCTTGCTGCCCCATTATTTTCTGTTTCCCAGCAGCATTTGGTCTCACTGTTGTCTGGAAGCCCCAGGAGCTGGGCTCTCCCTGGGAGGCTAACCAAGTTTAGTCACCCAAACAGGGGCTGAGCAGGACCTTCTGGGGTAGGGGGTAGCATGCTGCAATTGAAAAAGCACAGAGGCTGTGCCTCTGCCAGCACCAGGGGTTGGCTACTTTCTCACTAAGGGGCAGCCTTACATAATTGAGTGGGCAGGGCTGTGTTTCAATAAAGCTTTATTTATAAATGCGGGTGGTAGGCCAGATTTGGCTTAAGCTTCAGAGCTGCACAGGACCTGGTTTCAGATCCCGGCTCTGCCCCCTGCAGGCTAGGGGGCCTTAGGTAAGTGATGTCTCTGAGCCTCAGTTTCTCACCTGTAAAGTTAGGAGAATAGTCAGATCTCAGAGGGTGATGGCAAGATTAGATCAGAGAATGTGTATGCACTTCTAACACAGTGCCAGGCATGTAGTGAGCTGGTAATAAATATCAGTAATTGTTATTTACATAATGTTACTAACATATGTATATATTAGATATATGCACACACACACACACACACACACACACACACACACACATCCATTCCAAGAGGTGCAGTTATTTTCAGTGCTGGATTTGGAATTGCAAGGAGAGCCAAGAGTGTGGGTTTTGGTGAGGCTTTTTGTTCCACTGTATTTAATGAGGCTACTTCACCTTTGACCCTCATGAGGATGGATTTAGTCAAGGCCCTGTTTCTTCTGTCAGGGACCACCATGCGCACGGCTCAGCCTATCCACACTGAGGTGACTGCTCCATTACAGCCTCTTCCTAGTAGTCTGGGATTCTGTTTTTCGGGATGATGGGTGGAGAGGTAGACAATGAAATAGAGATTCTCCCAAGAAACAGTATGGTCTCTGCATATATGTAAATGTAATTCTGAAAGCAGATGTATGGGATGGGGGGTTCAGGAGTCTAGAGAGAGGAGGCAGTCTGCCCTTACCCAGTTTCTCTCCCTCTTGGAAATCCCACAGAACCTGGACTGAGGAGTGGGGGAATTATTGGCAAAAGAGGGGTACCTGGCCTAGAGACCCTTCAAGATTGCATTTGACAGGGCTTTTTGTGGTGGAGGTAATAGACACCCATCATATAATTGGCTTCAGCAAATAAAAGGGAACTTGCTGGTTTGTGTACTGAAAAAAAAAATCTAGATACAAACAGGGTGTCAGGAATGGCTGGATCCAGGAGCTCAGTATCAACAGGGCATGTTCTTTCTCGATTTCTTTCTCTGTCCTGCTTTCTTCCTAGTGGGTTTCATTCTCAGTTAGGCTCCCCATTCCTAGTGGTCCTTGGTTGTTCCAGGCTTCCATTTTTATAGATCTAAGTGCATCAGGAGAAAGAGTTTCAGTATTAGCTCTGATTGGTCTGACAAAAGCACACACATGTCTATCCTGAACTGATCTTTCTAGTCAGTTAGATAGAATTCACTTATGTGGCCCTAGTCACTGGCCCATTCTTAAGTCCATGGAGTGGAGTCCAGTTGGGTGGCAATTAAGGGGGAATGGACCTCTGAGGAATACTGGGGGGATATAACTCCCAGCATAGGGATATTGAGCAGGCAAGATCAACAAGTGCCCCTCATAAAATCCCACTGGTCTGCGGGTAGGACGCCTGTGATGCATGCTCCCATCTGCTTCTCTCATTGACCAGCCAGAGGGAAATATGAATGATTATTAATTCAGAAGAGGAGCATAAACCTATTTGATAAGTATTGCCCTTTCTGCTTCTTTGAGATTCCCATTTTGGAGGGTGTCAGGAATCTTTTTCCCCTTCATCATTGCTTTTCAGCTGGCCATGAAGTGAGAAGAAACCTCTTCTAGCCTCGTGGTTCCAGCCTTGGTTGTACATTCAGACCATTGGGGGGTGGGGGAGGGAGTTGGGGAGGTTGGCAGGATGGGGGGTGCTTTTCAAAATTCTGATTCCCAAGCTGCACCCCAGTCCAATGAATCAAACCCCATGGAGGGTGGGGCCCAGGCATCAGTACTTTTTTAAACTCTGTGGGTGATTGCAACATGGCAGCCAAGGTCAAGAACCACTGGTCCAGCTGGAGTAGCCGCTGTATTCAGGAACTCTTCTACATGGGTAAAGATAAGCTTTTGCAGGATTTTCTGAATACCTACGACTTCCATGTAGGTACTGCAAACTTTCTTTTCTCATCTCGAGCCCCAGAAATAAATAGGAGACAGGCTTTGGACTGTGAGGTGATGCCATGTGATTTACAGGTGCTGGAGCCCCGCTGGGGCAGTATTCCATCGGCACCGTTCCTGCTTATTAACCCGCTGATGACTGTCAGATTATCTGGTCCCCTTGCTGCATCCTCGCCTGCTCTGGCACCGAGGCATCTGCTCAGGTCCCAGAATGCACATTTGCAGAGGTGGAGGAAGCGGGTGGGCAGGCAGGTGTGAGATGCAGACAGAGCTGCGGTTCCTGGGGCAGATCACAGACGGATCAGGCTGTGGGGACAGGACCAATGAGGAGACTTCAACAGCTGTCCAGAGTGCCTAAGATACCCGCCGCCCCCCACCCCGGGGTCATTCATTCGCTCAGCAGATGCTCATGGGGGACCTGCAAAGTCAGGCGCTGTGTGTTGGTGTCAGAATGAAATTGTTAATGCCATACCTAAGGTTTAGAACAAAAGACACAGGTAGTTCTAAGTGCTGGCTCTCTGCATCAGCTGTGTCTGAACCTCATTCCTACCCCATTCTCAGGGTGGAGATTTAACAAAAAGCTCCCATGGATTTAGGGCACAGAGACCAGCCCCTTAGACCAGGCTTGTGACCTGGTGATGTTTTCAACCAGCTGCCAGCCGGGTGAGAAAAATAAAACAAGAAACAGTGTTTCCATCATCCATGTTTGTGAACTAAATACATAGCCCTTTGGTTGGAGAGAATATCCTTCATATCTTTCTGGTGTTAAATGTCCTTTTTAAAATAGAATGATGGGTAATTATATAGATGGTGATTGTTTTTTATGTAGTTTCTTTCCTTGGAAATAAACATTGGCAACTCTAGTCCTTTATTTATTACATTTACTGGTCCATAAAATGCAAGTCAGAGATTGGCGTTCCAAAGGTTGATGATTAATCTTATTTAGAAACAAGCCCCTTCTTCTAAAAGCATCTTACATAAACCTCCAACATATGAATCAGCAGATAAAAGAGGAGTTGCTCTGAGTTGTGTGCAGCAGGGGCCTGGTGTCCCATCCCCATCCCTTCCTCCTGTCCCCTGACAGTAGAGACCCTGAGACACTTCTGTGAAACTCAGTTTGGAAACTGCTACCCTAGGCATTTCTATAAATGTTCTGAATGAATGGGGAAATGCAGGGCCCTTAGGAGGGAAGGGTATATTCCAAAAGTCCTGATTCCTAACTGAGTTTAGTCATTCCAAGGCTGACTTTCGCTGACAAATTAGAGACCCTTCCCAACCCCCATATGGATTTAGCACCTGTAGGTGCCAAGCAGTGCAGTCCCCATCATAATAGTCCTGGGAGGAGGTAGGGTCTGATTTTCTTACTTTGAAAAAGAGGAAACATGGTCCAGGGAAATTACGTGGCTCTCTCAGCATCACCAAGAGGGAGGAAGGGCCTGGGGTCACATATGATTGCTTAAGATCCAGGGCTTTTGTCCACTTTTCTTTATGCTACAGAGCCAGCTCTGGAGTCTTGGAGGGGCTTTGGAATTATGAGCTCTCCTGCTATCCAAAACTAGGACATTCTTCTGAAACATTTTTTGAGCCAAAATGGTGTGAAGCAAAGAAGTAATGACATTTTGTAAAAGTGAAAGTCCTCTTTGGATTTCTTTCGCTTAGCGAACACAGGTCCTAATGCAGGTCTTTTGTAAAAGCAAAGTGGCATACAGTGAACTTGCAGAGAGCAGGAAAACCTGTATCCAGGAACTGTGGCTTTCCGAACAATGTAACTCTTGAGTTGATGACTTCAAAAGTCATCCCTCCATCTGTCCATCCAACCAGAAATATTTTTGAATGCCTACTCTCTGGGTGGGTACCAGGGATATGGGGATGACTAGACATTCAAGATCTCCGTTCTCATGGAGCATCCAGACTGCTAGGGGAGACAGATGTAACAGAACCAGTTATAGTGGCAATGAGTGGATGTCTAGGATGCTATGAAAATTAAAAGAGAGGAGCAGGGATGGTAGGGGAGCAGGGATACCTAACCTAGCCACTCACAGAGAGGCTTGAACGGTTAGCCAGATGACAGGTGCGGGGGTGGCGGATGTGCATTTAAGGCAGAAGGAACCCCTGTGCTGAATGCATTGGACATGTTTCAGGAGCACAAGAGTCTATGGATGGAGCAGCAGGGAGAGGGAGAGGGAGAGGTGAGCAGGAGCCCCATCAGGGGTTATAGCTTGGTATTGGGGGTTTATTTTTATTTTATTTTTTAAAGATTTTATTTATTTATTCATGAGAGACACAGAGAGAGACAGAGACAAGGCAGAGGGAGAAATGGGCTCCCTGTGGGGAGCCCAATGCGAGACTTGATCCCAGGACCCTGGGATCACGCCCTGAGCCAGGCAGACGCTCAACCACTGAGCCACCCAGGAGCCCTAGTATCTGGGGTTTAATCTCAGTGCTGGGGGAAACTTTCCAGCCTCCAGCTCAGGTGCTGGACCTTACCTGTGCGGTTTCTGCATCCCCTTCAGTGGCAGTTTCTGCTACCTGACAGGTGTGCCTGTTACAGGTTGGAATGAATCCCCCTCACAGATATGTGGAGGCCCCAACCCCCAGGACTGCAGCGTGTGACCTTATTTGGAACTGGGGTTGTCGCAGATGTAATTAATGAAGTGAAGATGGGGTCTTGCAGGAGAAGCACGGGTCCCTACTCCAACACAACTAGTGTCCTTGTAAGAACAGGGAAATTTGGGCAGAGAGACAGAAACACGCAAGGAGAATACAATCCGACCATGGAGGCAGAGACTGGGGGAGGCGGCTGCAGGCCCAGGAGCCCGAGAACTGACTGAGGCCCAGACGCTGGGGGAGGCTGCGGAGGAGTCAGGGGTCTCCGAGGGGGCCTGGCCCCGCCGACACCCTGATGCCGGACTTCCAGCCTCTGACAGGGCGAGGATGCCTTTGTGCCCTGTGAGGCCACCCAGATCGTGGCGCTTGGTGACGGCAGCCCCTAGCCAGGGTCTCTCAGAGGTACATCTTCAGCCCCGACATGCTGGTGAGTCAGTCTCCCGGTGACTGCATAATCAGTCTGGGAGTAAACGGGGTGCTTTTTGTGAAAACACGGTGAGCTCTTCTCAGCTGTGAAATTGCTCATCAGTCAGTGCGTTCCTGTGATCACCCCGCAGATGGCCTCCTAGTGACCATAAAGAGTTAAGTGCTGCTTCCCCAAATGCCCCACTGGCTCCCTGGGTGGCTGTTTGCCTTGGAAGAGAGTCTCTTGACAAGCAGCCCATGGGGACCCTTGGGGGAGGAGGGGGTGAGAGCCCATTAGACACAGCTGCTGCCACCCACCCTCAGGCACACGGGTCCAGGCCTCCTGCGACACGGTGGCAACAGGCTCTTCGGATTAAACCGTTCGCGCAGCCCAAAGAGCTTCACTGGAACTCCCTTTGCTTACTGGCATCACCCCACTTTCTGATTTCATAGTAAACCAGGCAAGGCAGTTCTTAACCCAGAAAGGCTGCCAGTCAACTGGCATAGGACAGAATGAGTGTCGAATGGATTCCAAACCCCCTGGATGAGCCAGCCTCTGCCATCCGTTATTGGGTAATGTTGGCCAGGTTAATTAACCTTGCTGAGACTCAGTTTCCCCATCTGGAAATTGGGGCTTCCTCTGCCTCCTCCACAGCAGTAAGATAAAGATTACATTTAAAAACAGATGGCAAAAAGGCTTCTGAACTGGAGAATGCTGTCCCCCTGGGGAAGGCTGACTGAGAAGGTTCCTTGGCGCAGCCAGGAGAGCCTTGAGTGAAGCCCCCTACCCTCTGCTTGGGGTTTGCAGTGGGAAATAGCACTTGATCTTCCTGGTAATGACCAATAGAACTATCTCAGCCCATTGTTGCTTTGGGTGTGGATGTTCTTCTCACTGGCTTTTCCCTTTCTGCAAAATATTTTTTAAAAAAATATATCACAGGAGTGCCTGGGTGGTTCAGTTGGTTAAGTGTCCGACTCTTGATTTCAGCTCAGGTCATGATCTCAGGGGCATGGGATCGAGCCTCGTGTCAGACTCTGTGCTCAGCGAGGAGGCTGCCTGAGATTCTCTCTCCCCACCTCCCTCTGCCTCTCCCCTCCCTATGGCACTTCTCCCCTCCTCCCTAAAATAAATAAGTAAAATCTTAAATAAAAAAATATGTCACAAATAAAAAATAGTGCATTTGCATATATCCATATGTATGTAGATGTGCTGCTTGTATGTTTATAATCTACAGACACTTTGAAGAATAATAAAATTTTAATGTAATGCTTTAAAAAATCAAATGACAAACTGTGGCCTGTGCACTGGCTGCCTATTTTTGTTGATAAAGTTTTATTTGTACCAGATCTGGGATTAGGGAATAGCTAGCAAGGCAAGGTCATATAAGAGCAGGGTGGAGGGCAGCCCGGGTGGCTCAGCAGTTTAGTGCTGCTTTTGGCTCAGGGTGTGATCCTGGAGTCCTGGGATTGAGTCCCAAGTTGGGCTCCCTGCGTGGAGCCTGTTTCTCCCTTTGCCTGTGTCTCTGCCTCTCTTTCTCTGTGTCTCTCATGAATAAATAAAATCTTTAACAACAACAATAAAAAAGAGCAGGGTGGAATCCTGTCCTTCTATAAATGTTTGATACTTAGTTCATGAATTTTTTGCACTCATTTAAAAAACATTGCATTACAATATTTTTACCTTGGGCACCTGGGTGGCTCAGTGGTTGAGCATCTGCCTTTGGCTCAGGTCGTGATCCCGGGGTCCTGGGATCGAGTCCTGCATTGGGCTCCCCGTGGGGAGCCTGCTTCTCCCTCTACCTATGTCTCTGCCTCTCTCTGTGTGTCTCTCATGAATAAATACATAAAATCTTTAAAAATATATATTTTTACCTTGATACCCAAGTGTCTTGGCCACTCCCTTGAATTTTGTGCTCAAAGCTTGTGCATTGCTTGCCCTTCCCCCTGATAAAAATATTCAGAAACTGGCTTCCAACTTGAAAAATAGATATCACAAGTTCCTGGAAGCCCTTTCTGTGCATCTCCTGATCCCGTTTCTGTTCCTCTCCCCCCCAGAGATGACGCTGTCTCGAACTTGTTTTACCAGGACTTTTTTTTTCTTTGTGTGGCACCTCATGTATATGTGTCCGCAAACAACATATAGTTTGGTTTTGCATGTTTTTGAACTTCATAAAAATGGGATCATACTGCACGTATTCTTCTTCCAATGAATATTCTGGTTCTGAGATTCATTCAAGTCTATGGGAATAATTGTAGTTCATTCATGTTTATGCCGTCTCATACTGTTGCGCCAACTCTGTAACGCCTACACCTCCCCCCAGATTAGCATCTCTGAGATTGGGCTGTGCTTTGCAGTCTCTGGCACCTCGTAGTCACCGTCTGTCTGGCAGGGTCGGCTATAGTGGTCATTGCTTGCCCGTCCAGCACATAGAGATGTGGCTCTTCCTTTTGTCGTCACTTCTGAGGCATTGTGCATTATTGATCTTACATGAGTTGAATTTAATTGGAGTTTGAAAGGTCTTCAAAAATATTACACTTTCACTTGGCCTTGAAACAAGAAACTCTCTATGCATCTTGTCTATCCAGAAAGGCTTGGGCACAGAGCAGTGTGATACATGGTCAAATATGTCTAAATCAATCTAAGAGAGATTGGAAAATAACACTAAATTAAAAATTTTAACTATAAAAAAGCACTGTGCCAAAGATTAATCGGCAGCCTCTTTCTTTCTTAGTGGCTCATAAATTAATGACCTTACACTCAGTGGCTTCTTAAAAGTCAATGAAATATGGTAATAATCCATTGTATGAACAGACCACAACTAATGCATGCATTCCTCTGTTGATGGACATTTGGATTCTCTCCCAGTTTTTCACTCTGAAGTATTCTTGGACATTCTCCCCGTGTACTTGAGCATCTAGAACAGTTTCCCAAACTTCTCTGGCAGTACCAGTTATTTGGGGAGCATTTGTTTAAAAAATACTGATTTGGGGGTCCCTGGGTGGCTCAGCGGTTGGGCACCTGCCTTCCGCCCAGGGCATGATCCTGAAGACCCGGGATCAAGTCCCACATCGGGCTTCCTGCATGAAGCCTGCTTCCCCCTCTGCCTGTGTCTCTGCCTCTCTCTCTCTCTGTGTCTCTCATGAATAAATAAATAAAATATTTTTAAAAATACTGATTTGTGGGTCTCATCCTGAGTCTTTTGAATCTCTGGGGCAAAGCCTGGGATTTAGTTCCTTGAGATAAGTGCCTTTCTTAATTTCTATCAGGGAAGTGTTGGAAAATCTGATCACAGAAATATTCCTGGGAGAACATCTGCTGGGTCTGAGTCTATATGTCTTCACTTGACAAGATCAGAGTTTCTCAACTTCAGCACTGTTGACCCTTGAGGATGAATGATTCTTTGTGGTGGGGACTTCCCTGTGCAATGGAGGATGTACGGTAGCATCTGTGGCCTCTACCCCCCGAGATGTCATTGGCACCTCCCCCAGCCCCAGAGAAACCAGAATATCTCCAGATATTGCCACATGTCCCCCTGGGGACAAAATGAGCCCTAGCTGAGAACCACTGGACTGAGATGATGTTTAATCAGTTGTCAAAATGGTTGTGACAATTTCTATGCTCACCAGCAATGCGTAGGTATTCCCATTGCTCCATATTTTTTTTGCCAGCTTTCCTATGGCCAGACCATTTGCCTATTTTGCCCATCTGGTGAAAATAAAGTGGCATCTCAGCTTAGGTTCAGTTATTATTTGCCCAATGGCTGAGAAAGTTGTAGATCTTGCCACAAGTGTATTGGTCTCTCATGCTTCATCCTCGGTGAAATGTCTAGGTCATTAGCCTTTATTTTTTTTTTTCTTTCCGTAAAATTGTCTCTCTTTTTCTTATTGATATTTGGGAACTGAAAAAATATTCTAGATTCTAAATCTTTGTTATGTATGTGGCAAATATCTTCTTCTGATATGTGGTGTCTCTTTTGATGAATAGAAGTTTTTAGCATTAATGTAGTCAAATATATCATTCCTCCCTTTATGGTTTTTGCTTTTAAAAAATTGTATTTAATCAGTTCTTTCTGCCCTGAGGTCATAAACATATTGTCCTAGATATTCCTCTAAAAGTTGTGAAGTCTTGCCTTTCATATTTAAGTCCTTAATCCACCTGGAATTGACTTTGCTATATGGAATAAGGCAGGGTCTTATTTTCTTTTCTCCCTAAATGGATAACTGGTTTCCCAATACCATTTGTCAAATAGCCTTCCCTTGCCCCCACTGATCTGCCGTGCCAACTGGTCATTGATCAGGTGGTCTGAGTTCACTCAGGAACATTCCTCTGCCTTTTATTCTGTTCCACTAGCTGTCACTCATTTCTGTGCTTTGTATTTCCTTTTGTGTAGGTATCTGGATCATTTTTTAAATTTTGCACTGATTTTCTTTTAAAAATAGTTCTTAAATCCACTGTGGTATCCCAGAACAGAAGGATGTTAGCAAAAAGACTAGTGAAATCCAAATGAAGTCTGGTGTTGAGTTAATGGTAATGTACCAATGCTGGGTTCTTGGCTTTGACAGCTGTGCTATGTTTATAGAAGATGCCAATATGAGCAGGAGCTGGGTGCAAGGTAGATGGGAACTCTCCAGGCACTCTTTGTGGCCAGTTGAAAAGTATTCCAAAATAAAAACTTTTTAAAAAAGATTTATTTATTTATTTATTTATTTGAGACACAGAGAGAAAGGCAGACATAGGTAGAGGGAGGAGCAGGCTCCCTGTGGGGAGCCCGATATGGGACTGGATCCCAGGACCCGGGGATCACGACCTGAGCCAAAGGCAGACGCTCAACCACTGAGCCCCCCAGAAGCCTCTCTAAAATAAAAATTTGATGTAAAAAGTTTTTCTCATTTTTTTCCTTCCTTCCTTCCTTCCTTCCTTCCTTCCTTCCTTCCTTCCTTGTAGCCTCCATGCCCAGCATGGACCCCACAGTAGGGTTTGAACTCATGACCTTGAGATCAAGACCTGAGCTGAGATCAAGAGTCAGGTGCACAATCAACTAGCCACCCAGGTGCCCCTGATTTCTCCCATGTCTTAAAAAAAAAAAATCTTTTTTGCCTTTTTTGTAATCAATGCCTTCTCTTAAATCCTTAAATTCATATTTACTTTTACATTGTTAGTTTAGCATCTCTGGGGTTTAAACCATTTATCTTCTGTTTCTTTGGTCTACCATCTTTTACATCTTTGCCTCATTGCCTGGCAATTTGTAAAAAGAATCTCCTCTCTTTTATCTCACTGTTTAAGGTAAAAATTCTTAATGTTTCCTACATATTGAAATTCTAACTCATTTTTAAGGTTTTTTTTTTAGGTTATTCATCTCTCCTCATTTGCTCTCGGCTTTAATCTCTTCATAATCATCTACTTTCCATTACTTATGATGTGTAAAAAGTCACAGGGCTATAGTGTATGGCACAAGGGACATAGTCGATAGAAGTGGATGCTAACTAGACTTATCATAGGGATCATTTCCTAATATATAAATTTATCAAATCACTATGATGTATGCCTTAAACTAATAGGCTATTATATGTCAGTTATACTTATTAAAAAAGATCTATCACTCTTCCCTCCTTCTTCTTTGTGAATATGTTATAAAATTTTTGGTTATGTTTATAAGAGTAGAAAAACTTGGTCATGGGGAGACATTAAGAAGCAAACCCCATGAATGGGGGACACATGAGTCTTGCTTCCTTCCACTCTTGAGTTTTAGCAGCAGATTCTGCTAAAGGAGGAAGCCCCTAGTCCCCTACCGAGACAGGCTGTGGGATAACCTTCTTTCTGCAGGCTGTAGTTCTCTGTGTGCAGATGATGTTTGATTTGCTAGAGTAGTCACTTCCATGATGCCTGGGACAGACCATATGTGTGATGTCACCTCCTGAAAATCTATGGCCTGGGTATCTGGAGCTATTGCATTTGAGCTCACTGCTCTCACATCTCCTACTTCAGGATGGCTGGAGGGTCTGCTTCTGGGTCCCACTCAAGTTATCCAGGAAGATGGATATGATTTGTCTCCACACTCACAAATACCATCTACTCAGAGGTAACCCTGGTTGATCACAGATTTCTCAGGGCAGGCAGATCATTTCTGGGGTGTTGGGCACTAGGCATGGCTGGTCTAAGGGGATGCAGCCCTCAGTTCCTGCCTTCCCTATGGCTAATTCATAGGGTAACTGATGTTTAACTTGAAATAGAAATTCCTTCTTGCTGGTGCCTTTGAACAGTAGCCTTTGGGAGAGATAACTCCCATCTAACCTTATTCTGGGGACATCTCCCAGTAGCCCCCCTTTCTGCTTGGAGTGAAATTTCTATTCTTGTAATAATGGCCTGGCAACTCTCTGAGTTCATGTTTGGCCTGTGCAGGTTTGGTGGCCAAGGAGCACCTGCTGGATACAGGGGTCTCAGGCTCTCCAGGGAACCTGAGGCTCGTGAGGGCCTTTAAAGCTCCATCTTGAACATCTTGCCTTTCTCCTTCCATCAGAATAAATAAATGTTTTATGAGGGCTTTAGTGATTTCCTTTTTTACTTTGGAATTTTGTTTAATGAGTGATAATAACAGCTCACATTTTGTATAGTGCTTTTTGGCTTAAAAGTACTTTTTTGTGTATTATCTCATCTGATAAATCAAGATAATTATCCCCATCCTACCCCCAAGTAACTTGATTCATCTTATTTGTGAGTACATAGAAAACACTGAAGTTTCATTTGGTTTCCGGGCATTAATGAACACTTAGTATGCTTAGAAAAGGAGCTGGCCAAAGATTATCTAGATTTATTATCACAATATTTAGCATATTGGAATATAGATGAAGAAAAATAATCAGGCATGAGAGATGTAGATAAAAGTTAAGTTTTTTTTTCTGATGGAGAATTGACAGACCTAGATTCCTTTTTTTCTGACTTACATTGTTTCTTTTTTTTTTTTTTTGTATATTTTTTATTGGAGTTTGATTTGCCAACATATAACATAACACCCAGTGCTCATCCTGTCAAGTGCCTCCCTCAGTGCAGACCTAGATTCCTAATCACTACAAAGAAGATTGACAAAGTTGGTTTTTGATCGTAAAATAAGAGTCTAAAATTTTTTTCAAACACAGACATAGCAATAGGAGGTCAGGCCATCACCTAGGCTTACAGCTTTAAAGTGGCAGCTCCAGACTCAGCTTTGCTTTTATTCATTCAACAAACATTTGGGACACCTAGGTGACTCAGTGGTTAAGTGTCCACCTTTGGCTCAGGACAGGATCCTGGAGTTTGGGATCGAGTCCTGCATCGGGCTCCCTGCGTGGAGCCTACTTCTCCCTCTGCCTATGTCTCTGTCTCTCTCCGTGTCTCTCATGAATAAATAAATAAAAGTAAAAAAAATTATTGAGGGGCTTGCTCTAGTGTCAGGCTCCTGTCAGCCTGGGAAGCATTCTCACCTCTCATGGAGCCCTTTGGCCTGGGTTGTAAATCCCCAGGTCTTTGGGGGAATTGAATCTAACAGGAAACAGTACCGTGGTCCTTTATTGTGGGATTTCTGCTTTTTACAGAAGCATAATCTTGACCTTCACTTTTGCCAGGCGTCAGTACCTCCCTCTGTACTACCCATTAGTGCCATTCTCCTTCGCCCATCCAATGACCACAGCTCCCAGAAAACCTTATGTCCCCAGTGCCTGCCAATTTTCACTCGCCCGCTAATTCCCAAATTCTCCTTTCCATCCATATTCCCACTGCTACATCAAAGCCATGACCACCACAGCCACAGCCTTCCTGCTTGCCTTTTTCCAGGTCGTTCCCTACACTGCGACCAAGGGGATCTGTGCAAAAGAGAGGACCTTATCAGCTCCTCCCTGCCTATAACCCTTCTGTGACTCCTCAAAGACAAAACTCCTTAATATGGCCACCACGCTCTGGGTGCCCTGTGTTTTCGTTTTGCTCTGTACCTCCCACAACCCCAACCCACCAACTCCTTCCCCTATACACACACAGACTCTCTCTCTCTCTCTCTCTCTCTCTCTCTTCCTTTCCCTTACCTCCCCTCTCTTCCAGCTACACTCATTTCTTCCAGCCCCTCATACCCCTATATTCTCTCCTACCTCAGGACTTTTGCACATGCTCTTCTCTCAGCCTGGGATGTAAGTGAGCACAGATCATCTTTGTTGCCCTTCTGCCTGAAGTATGGCAGATTAGTGTTTCCACAAGGGGAGACTGAGAGACGTTACTCACGGGCATACATTAGACATTATAGCACCACTGCCTTAGAACTTTGGGGTTTTCCTTGCTTCTTCCCCTGTACACTTGGAGGAACCCAAAACTGCTTGATCTCAATGGGATCTCCTTGGCCTGCCCGTGAGCACTTGCATGATCCCCTTCTGTGTGGGCCCAGGGAGCTGAAGGTGAAGTGAAGGGCTGCTCCACGAAGCTGTGGACAGTTCAGTTGGTAGGGGTTCAGTTTCTTACTTTGGAAAAGGTTGGTTGAAAAGGTAGAGTTTATGGAGGATGCACATAGCTCTTCTTGATATGTCAAAATACGCCTCTGTGGTGATGCCCAGGCTGCATCTTTATGACTCCCCATAGCATTGCCTTCACTACTTACATTTTGGTTCCTATATGTCTTCACTTTAACTGAGGGACAATTCAGGAGAGTTCCAAGGGGGTATCGCTGAGGATGTTGATTGCTGTAATAACTGTCAAGGACCTTGAGAGGTAATTTATTTCTTGTGTCAGGAACAGGAAGAGTCTTGATTGTCACCTGCTCTTATTTCGTTTTTTTATATGATGGAGCCAGTGACTGGGTCAGGTGACCTATTTATGTTTTCCTCTTTCCTCTGGCCACCAACAGATTCAAAACCAAATCTTTGGCCAGCTTCTTGCAGTTGCCAGCATAGGTGTTATGTCTGTTTTCCTTCTTAGTTTCACATTTGTTTCCCGGTCCTATTTCCTTCTGGCTCAGCTTTTTTTATTAGCTTGTTCAAAAAACTTTTCTTCTCTAATGAGTGTGATCCTTTTAATCCTTTTCAGAATAAAGGAAGGCATAAATAAACATGCAAATGTTAAGTTTTGTTACATGATTTAACTATTGTTCACCCCTGAGGGCACATGGGGCATCTGCCGGGTGCCAGGCACTGGGCTATGTGACTACATTTACATGATGGAATTCAAAGAAAAGGAAAAGGAGCTGCAAAGAGGTAGCTTGCAGACTAGCAGTTGGCAGAGTCCAGTTTTTTAAAAAGATTTTATTTATTTATTCATGAGAGACACAGAGAGGCAGAAATATAAGCAGAGGGAGAAGCAGGTTCCCTGCGGGGAACCTGATACAGGACTCGATCCCAGGACCCCAGGATCATGACCTGAGCCAAAGGCAGACACTCAACCACTGAGCCATCCAGGTGCCCAGCAGAGTCCAGTTTTAAGGTCAACTCCGTTCTTTAAAATCCGTGCTTTGAATCACTACCTTCAATTTCCTCCACTGGAGCACTTGCCTACCTCACTGCACTGTAATTATTTTGCTGCTTATCTTTCTCTGAGACCTGACTGTGAGTTCCAGGAGGGCAGTATTCCTGTCTTGCCTCTTGTATTTCTGGCATTTGGCATCATGCTTGAGATATAATAGTCTAGGTTCAAGAAATATTTGTAGAGTTGGTATCAGCTTGGGCTGGGTTTGGCTAACAATTTTCTCTTATTCCAAAAAGTGGAGTAAAGAGCATTTCTAAACAATTCAAGATTCTAAACATTCTATCGAATCGAAGCTTTTCGGTATATAATGTCCTAGACATTTTCTGTGGTGGTAAGATAACCTCTCCAACCAGTGCGAGTTAGACATGGTGTTACCTCTTTTTAAAGCAGGGGAAGGTAAGGTATTAACAGGAGTTTAATCCTGTTTGACCTTTTCTGTTAGGGACAGGGAGAAAAGAATCTTGGTAACTAAATTGTACAACCCTCAAATTACACAAATAGACTCATTCCGAAGGAGATGCTAGTTGAATAAAGTAACTTTTGTTGTCTTATCAAAGAGGCTTTCTGCAAGAGAATCTTTTGCTTTGCAGATGTTTTGGGTGCAGAGGCTGGGAAGGCTGATTGTAAATCTCAACAGTGTTGGCTCTCTGAGCTCTTGAATTACACATGTAAAATTAGATGCAGGAAATGATGATTTAATCTTGAGCAAATCACATCCCAAATCCTGGATTCCCAGAGGACTGGGTTCTTTTTCTATCCCCCACCCCATCCCACTTTTAAATCAGAAATGCAGAGAGATATGGGGACATGCCTCAGGTAGTATTGGGAATCATTGTTGGGAGTGATCTTGGACTCTCCCATCAAGACGGGCTTGAGTTTAGCAACTGGCACCATCTTGCTTGTGAGGCCAAAGCTGTTATATAACTTTCATGTGCTGAATGAGATCATCATCCCTTAGTTCCCTAAATTGATAGAATAGGATGCAGATACCTCCCCAAGATGTGCGCAGAATGTCTGTGGTCCCTTTATCCATCTCCCTTTGCAAACTTGCATTGTGGAGGCTAAAGCATAGAGATGTAGGTGATGGGGGTAGAAGGTAGAGGCTGATGAATAGGGAGAAGGTCTGCATTGTGATTATTATTTCATATTTGACTTTGGAATTTTAGAAAAAAGCTTTTTCTGTATTTTAACATAACTTCAGACTTGTGAGAAGACGCAAAAATGTTGCAGAGTTCCATGGACCCTTCACAGAGCTTCTCCCAGTGATATTTTCTGGAACCGTAGTGCATCATCAAAACCACGGAAATGATACTGGCAGGATATAATCAGCCAAATGACAAAAGAAGGTCTGTAGTGCTTATGTGCTCATATATGTGGATGCAGTAACTGAATTCTTGCTCTGTGCCCACCCCTTTATGCACTGATATTATTTTAATCCCTTTAAGAACACCTTTAGGTGGATCCTGTCTTTATCCCCATTTTAGAGATAGGGAGACTGAGACAGAGAGAGGGTTAATAATCTGCCTAAGAGTATGCAGCTAGTAGGTGGTACAGCCATGAGACAAACCTGGAATCTAACTCTGGAACCTGTGCTCTGAATTACTTCTTCTGTACTGCCTCCCAATTCAGTAATACAATTCCTTGGAAGTAGGGACTTGGATCATACATACTAATCTTGCAGCAGTTTGCCAATGGTAGGGGATCACTACATATTTAGGTTTGGTTTTGAGTGTTCATAGGTTGGGATGATGCAGTAGGACAAGACTGGCTCCTCCTACTCTTCCAGAATTTGCTTGTGAGTCTAAGGCACAAGAACTAGGAAGGAAACAATCTGGGGGGAAGAAAGGATGGGAAGTACCTACACATTGTCATAGCCCACAGAGAAGTGCCTCAACCTGATACCAGCATCCTGAGCCATGTAGGCAGAGAATGGTCCACCTTTCTGACCTTTGCTGCCCATAATGGAGGTGGGTCCCCCATAATAGACCCAACTTATCTCTGATCAGGACACAGATATCTGCTCGCCAGCAGCTCTGGAGTGTGTAAGCTTCAGTAGCATTTAACCCACAAACTCTTTGTTCTGGGTGTACTTCCATAATTTCTTCCTTTATTTTCCTTTAGTTAGTCATAACGCAAATATGTGGTCCCTAGCTAAATATCAACGAGTGGTGGGTGACATGAAGTTGCACAAAATGGTACCTGGAGGTAGTGAATGAGGATGGGGGCAGGAGCCAAATAGGACTTAATTGATTTCAGTTCAAAAAAAAAATTACTGTGCACCCATGATAGGCAAAGAAAGTGTGCTCACCACTCAGGATCGAGGGGAACCTATGTCTGGCTCAGAGGTAGCTTGTGGGTGATGGCTACAGTGTTGTAGAGGGACAGAGCTCTCAGACATGAGTTTGAGTCCCAGTGTCTGTGTCATTGACCAGCTGATCAACTTTGGGTAAGTGTCTTAACCTCTCTGACCCTTAATTTTCTCACCTACAAAGTGAGGATAATACCTTCATTGAAAGTCAGCTGTGATAAATGAAAGCAGACAGATCTAAGACACCACATACCGCACAATTTCATCTGTATGAAGTGCCCAGGAAAGGTAAATATAGAGATGCAGAAGGTAGTAGATTAGTAGTTGCCTGGGGCAAGGGATGGGAATGGGGAGATAGGCAAAAGGTGTCTTCTGGTATGATGGAAATGTTCCAAAATTGGATTGTGACAATGATCCCAACTCTAAATTTACTAAAAGTCACTGAACTATACACTTAAACTGAGTGAATTTTACAATATGTAAATTCTACCTCAATAAAGCTGTTTAAAAAAAGTATCAATTGTGAGGCTCAAGTGAGATGATGAATTGGCATCACTTAAGACATTATGACATGCTGTACACGTGTGCATTATCATTAGCATTTTCAAAATTGGAAGTAGACTGTTCTGTGCAGCTGACTGCACACAGGAAATGTTGCTGGGGGAGAGCAATCACACCAGCTTGGTCGCCTGGCAGGCTAGCATACATCATTGTAGTAACTCAATGAAAATTGGAAGTTGTAAGTTTCTTGAAGGTAGGGGCTGGCTTTGAATCTGCCTCCCCAGGGTCCAGCAGAAATTTCTGTCTTTCAGCCATGGTGCACTTTTCTTACGTGGACCAACTCTCTCAATCAGAATAACTAGAGAAATTGGACAAAAATATTTTTTAAGAGTTATTTGAAGGCATCAGCAAGCTACTGAAGTAGTGAGGGTTTCAGGAAGAAAAGAGGCACAGAGAAGTGAGCCCAGCATTCAGTATTGCTTTGCCCCTCAAAGAATGGCTAATTCCAAAATGGTGGTTGAGAGACTGAGAAGCTGGGAACTTCCTGCATCTCACAAAGCTGAGGAACAAACATTGGAGCTTAAGATAAACAGAAGGGATGCTGGTAAATACCAGTGTGTCCAGTAAAAACCCCAAGGGGCTATACTGTAGGAGGAAGGGTAAACTAGAAATAGAAATAGACCAGTGCTTATAAAAATGAAGCCGAGCTTCAACTCTGCTCAATCCCTGATTGGATTAATATGATTTGCCCTCTCTTAACTGCCTGCCGAAAGCAAAATTTCAATTCTCTCTGGAGAAAAATAACATCATCCAGAAACTCAAATTATCTCAATTTTCATACACAATTTTATGAATTCAATAAAAAAATAAATTACCAGGCATATTAGGAGGCAAAACCACATGACTTAAAACCAGAAGCAAAAGGCAGACCCAGAGGAGATCCAGATATGTGAGTTATCAAACATGGACTTTATCTTGTATTTTGAATGATCTAATTTTTTAAGTCATGTGTTTTGGGATTTGCCAGAATTAGAAGCTGTCTCCCCAATTGGTCTAGGTCTAATTTAGGTTTTCTAAAACCAACACTATTGAGTTATTATAACTTGTTCCCATTCAAATTTACTGTTGGATGGGTTTTGACAAGTATATATACCTCTCTAAGCTCTGTTACAATGAAGATACAGAACGTTTTCATCACCCCAAAAAGTTCTCTCATATTCCTTTTCAGTCAATCCCTCCATTCCTCATGTCCCATCAATCACTTATCTTCCCTCTGTCACTATACATTATTTTACATTTTCAAGTTTCACACACATTGATTTATACAGTATGTGCTCTTTTGTGCTTGGCTTCTTTCACTCAGCATAATGTTTTTGAAATTCATCTGTGTGGTGCAGTTATCAGTGGTTTGTTACTTGCTTTTGCTTGTATTTCATGGTAAGACATGGACTTTAAATAACTATAATTAAGATAGGTAAGAAATTAGATGATGAGTTAGAGAACTTCAGCAGAGATCTAGAAACTATAAAGAAATCATATGTACATTCTAGAACTCAAAAGCATTATAACTGAAATTAATAATTCAATATGTGGAATTAACAGCAAGTCAGACACATTTGAAGAGAGAATTAATGAACTGGAAGATGAGTCAGAAGAAAATATGGAGATTGAGGCACAAAGGGAAATCAAGGATAGAAAATACTGAAAAGAATGCATGTGAGACCTATGGACATGTCAAAATGGTCTAATATATTTGTAATTGGGATTCCGGAAGGTGAAGAGATAAAGAAGTGGATGAAAACAAAATTTGAAGAGATAATGACAGAATTTTCCTAAAATGACAAAGGGCATCTAGCTACAGCTTCTAGAAGTGTCTTGAACCCCAAACAGAACAAATACAATGAAAACTACACCCAAGAACATCTTGTAAAACTGCTAAGCCCAGTGAGCTACATAATCAAATATTGGTTCATAGAGGGCTCTCAGCCATTGCAAGTGTGCATGGGGGAAAGAAGGGAGGGAAGAAAGGAAGAAAAGGAGGGATGGTGGGAGGGAGGGAAGGAGGGAAGTGTGTCATAGAGTCCAGCTTTCTTTCCTTGGTTTGCCATGTGTTGCAGGTTGTTTCCTAGGAAGCAGAATATGGGATGGAAATTATCATGTAGGAAGTTTATTAAGGAAGCCTCTTTGAATCAACAGCAGTGAGGGGATAAAGGATGCAAAATTGAACAGAAGGAGAAGTTGGGCTGTGATATGGTCTCAGTGAAGACTCTTTGGACTTCAGAGTGGTCAGGAGTTGGGCTAACAATGCAGACTTGTTCAGAATTGGGCTGAAGGACTCCAGGTCTCTATATTGATGCCACTGAGCAGCCCTTGGGGCTGTCCCTGGGGATGGGGTATGACTTTGGGCAAGGCTGCTTTCTTTAGGCAAGGGCAGGTGCTGGAAGTGGGCGTCTAGGTGGTACACCACAGTATCTATTAGCTCTCTGGTATCTCTTCCATTCCTTTTTTGCCATAGACCTCTGGCATGGGAACTCAGAACCCTAAATTGTAAGAACCCAGTTTCTTATACCCATATACAATAACCTAAGTCCTTACATTATGTGAATGAAGACAGTGCATTTTTCTTATCAGGCATAGGGGTGAGAGGGACACTTATTACCTATTCTGATTTTGCTGACTATTTTCTTCCCTTTTCTTCAAAATTCACTCATTTCATGATTCATCAGTATTAAAATATTTATAAAAATATTTTTATACTTGGCCCAAAGTTCTTTCTCCTTAAAATCTTTATGTGTTATCTGTTGCTGCATGACAATTATCTCAGGACTTAGAAGCTTGAAACAGAACATATTTATTCTCATATAAGGAATTCTGTAAGGAATTTTGGAGCAGCTGAGCTGTGCAGTCTGGGATAAGGGTCTTTCATGAAAGTGAATTCAAGATGTTGTTGGGATTGTGGACTCATCTGAAGTCTTGACCGAAACAGTCTTCATCCACTGGGGCTGCTATGAAAAAATGCCTCAGACTAGGTAGTTTATAAATGAAAGATATTTGTCTCTCACAGTTCTGGAGGCTGGAAGTCCTGGATCATGGTGCCAGCATGGATAGATGAAGACCTTCTTGAGCCAGTACCCTCTTGCTATGTCCTCACATGGTGGGAGGAGCTAGGGAGATTTCCAGAGCCACTTTTTATAAGGCATTAATCCCATTTATGAGGGCTCCATCCTCATGCTTGAGCACCTCCCAAAGGCCCCACTTACTAATACCATAACCTTCAGAGGTTAGGATCTCAACGTATGACCAGGGCAGAAGTTGGAGGGTCTACTTCCAAGATGGTGAACTTATATGGCTGGCAAATTGGTGCTTACTTTTAGCAGGAGGACTTTGTTGCTCTATGGGAATCTTTCTTTAGGGCTGCTTGAGTGTCCTTGTGACATGGCAGCACTAGTTTCACACAGGCTAGTCTTGACCTTGCATTGGTCTCTCCAGTCTGCTTTGTCACAAGGAGGACATAGCCATAAATTGACATTTTCCTAAGGACTGAAGGCATGGTGGTGAGCAGGTAATGAGGGGAGGGAGAGTAGCAAAGAAGAGCAATGCATTTAATGTTGGTTAGTAGATATCCCTGAATCATTGGACAGGATGTAACCCCCATATCTGAGCTAGCCCAAAACCTTTAAAGTACGAGTTTTTATAGACCAAAATGGAATATGATGCCCGTGTGGGTGTGTGTAACTGGAGAGAAGGGGAACATGCTTCTCGCATGTTCTCATGCGCTCTGGGTATGTCTCATCAGGAGAAGACAGAGTGGGAGGGGTCACCTCTGCTATCACACCAAGATTCATCCTCCAATCACAGGTAGACCGAAGTGGGGAACAGCCCAAGCAGCACAGGTACTCTGGGTATCCCCATTGTATGTTTTGGGTGGGAGGAGAAGAGAACTAAATAGATTTTCTCTTAAGATAAATTCTATCTTAACTGCCACCATTACTATCAAATTCAGGCCAAGTCCTAGCACATCAGAAAAGATGTCAGGACAGGAAACAGAGAGCAAGTCTATCCATGCTCACATATTAATAGAGAGATAACACTCAGAGAATATCAAAGTAAATTCCAGAGGCAGTGGTGACATTTCCAGAATAAACATTAGTTAAACACTTATGAACGACCATCAGAATTATTTCATGGGTGTAAATTAAAAGTCAGCCCTGCAATGTTGATTCATTTTCCTCTCCCCAAGTTCCTACAGTTGAATGCGCAAAAGGATGGAAGAAAGATATTAAGAGGCCTTTCTCCACATGGAGATGTCAACAGCCTCCCCTTTTATCTTCTGTTAACTCCCCTTTGCAACAGGATCAATCATTTGCTCCTAATAGCATGATTACATTCACATTTTATCAGATAAGGAACCAGAATTCTGAGCAGCCCACCCAGAAAGCTCTGTTCCAGAGTTTCAGAGCATTTATTATTATTATTATTATTGAGGCTGAACAAGTGCAGTCAATTCTCAGTTACCCATTTGTGTACTTCCTTCTGTGTGTCTTTTCCTTAGAAGAAGTTTTCTCTAAATTTTTACAGCTTACTTATTTCAATTGCAAAAGATCGTTTATGCTTATTTCAAGACATTTAAACAATAAACAAGCATACCAAGTAAACAGATCAAATTCCATTACCAGAATGTGTCCATTTAAACTAGTTTGAGGATATCCTTCTTGAATTTCTTTTCTGTATATAGCAGTGTTCTACTCTTCCATCCAAGTATTAACCAGGCCCGATCCTGCTTAGCTTCCGAGATCAGACGAGATCGGGCGCGTTCAGGGTGGAATGGCCGTAGACACAGTGTTCTACTCTTAAGATGGAATTAAATATATGTTATTCTATACCTTGTGTATTTTCACTTAATCTATGAGGGGCATCTTTTCATATCAATACATACATATTTATGGCATTAATAACACAATATTTCATAGTTTTGATGCACCATAATTTATCTATTTGCTCACCTATTTTACTAAGTTTTTCACTGTTTCAAGGCCACAGTGTCTTGTTTTAGGTCTCTGAGCGCAGTGCTAGTTGTGTTACCCTACCTCTGAACACAGAGCCTGAGGCAAGGATTAAGCACTAATAGTTTATTTGGGAGGTGCAGTTCCATGATATTGAGAATAAGGGATATGAGAAGTCAGAAAAGGCAGGAGGAGAAGCAAGGCAAGGTGATGCATTATCTCCTTCCCCCAAGCCAGCTAATTCATTGTGAGCCAGAAAGAGACACAGCCATCATTTAGCAGGTGCATCTGCTCTTCCACATGGGATGTCTAGGATAGGCTTCACAAAGAAACCATGCCTCAAGAACAGTCCACTGAAGAAGGGAAGGGAGAGAAAATGGATCTGCCTAGTTGCTTGTCAGTCTGTCTTCAGGGGTCGTGGTTCAACCACAGTACATTAACCCTCCTGTATCTCTAGGTTGGATCATCCAATCCATTTAACAGCTGCTCAGAGAGGCCAGGTCCCATGCTTTGTGGCTTGGTGTCTCCTGTGAGTCCAGAGTGGGAGACTCCACAGAGGCTCTGAATGTGCAGTTAATCTGCCTTACCTGGCTAAATCATACCTAACAGACGGAATCAGCTTAGGGGGTGGCAGCTGAGGCAGAGTGAACAGGTGAGGGTCTGAGAGGCATTGAGGTTGGGAGAATCTGGCCAGTGCTGTGTCTGACAAACAACAGTCTCTACTGAAGGAGAATTGTTAGGTGAAGGTGTGTGCACATGGAATTTTGACAGATTCCAACAGATTGCTTTCCAATAAGGTCATACTGATGTACAGCCCCACCAAGAGAGCATGAGAGAGTCATTTTCTACCCTTCCACCAATGCTGGGTATTATCGATCTTCATCAACATTTTCCAACTTGATAGGTGGAAACAGTTTTGTTTTAATGGGCAATTATTTAATGATGAGCGAGGTTCAGCATTTTTCATAAATAACGTGGCTGTTGGATTTTCTTCTGTGAATTTCCCCACTCATAGATCTTAGAACAAGTTAAAATTTCTATGTCCTCAAGAGCTTCTAGGATGCTTTGACAATGAAGTACAAAGACATTGAAGTAGTTTCCTGATTTAACCTAAAGAAAGGACTCTTTCTACTGAAAAGAATTGTATTATTCCTTCCAAAGAACTCCACACTCAAACACATATATGACCTTTTTTCCAAAAATTTTTATTGTGATAAATTATTCATAAAATAAAATGTGCCATTTTAACCATTTTTAAGTGTGCAGTTCTGTGGTATTGAATACCTGCTTAGACACAGAAGGTTGTCTCTAAGAATTTGATTACTCTAAATATTTCATATCAGTGGAATCACATAGGACTCAACTTTGTTTTTTGTTTTTTTGTTTTTTTTTTTTTTTGAGAGAGAGAGAGAGAAAGAGATTGAGAGTGGAGGGTGGACGCAGAGGGAAGGGGAGAGAGAAAATCTTAAGCAGGCTCCATGACCAGTGCAGAGCTCAATGCAGGGCTCAGTCTCACAACTCTGAAATCATGGCCTGAGCTGAAATTAAGAATCAGACATTCAACCAACTAAGCCACCAGGCGCCCCCAAGGCTTATCGTTTTGTGACTGGCTTCTTTCACTCAGCATAATGTACTCAAGTTTAATCCATTTAGTCGCATGTGTTAGAATTTCTTTCCTTTTTAAGGCTGAACACACATGTGATTTTGAATTATTATTGATTAGAATTACATATGGTTCTCCAGTAGACTATAGGCTTCGTTTCAGAAGTGATTATTAGAAGAGGCTCCAGTTTGCTCTTTGACCACTGGTTCATCTGTCACTCCTGCTCAGGACCTGCTCCTGGCCAGATCAAGTGCCCTCTCCCCTCCCTATCTCCCTTCCCATGAACATATGCTCCGTCAATGCTTTCCTATGCCATGACCCAGCCATTCACCAACCTGCTTGCTGATAGCAGGGAGTCTGCAGTGAATACACACTTGTGTGTGTGTGTGTGTGTTTTCAACTATTGACAGATTTCTTTTTCTTTTTTTAAAGATTTATTTATTTATTTTAGAGGTGGGGAAGGACAGAGGGAGAGGGAGAGAGAGCCTCAAGCAGATTCCACACTGAGCATGGAGTCTGACATGGGGCTCAATCCCACAACCTGAAGATCACACTAAGATCACAACCTGAGCCAAGACTAAGAGTTGGATGCCCAATCAACTGTGCCATCTAGGCACTCCAAGTATTGATAGATCTGTGTCAAGCTCAGGGGCATACCTTGATTTGACTGGTTTAGAGACCATATGTGAACCCTGGCCTTACCAGACCCTGGTAAGCTTTCTTTTGTACATGAGAACCAAGTCATAGTGGCTCGGGCTTCCTTTTGGGACCTCCCCTCCCCCTTCAAGGGCTTATACTTCCCTAGGCTTCATTTCAACTCTCTACAGGGTGCTGAGGGTACCAGGAAGGAAGAGAAGAAAGATGATTTTCAGGTTCTTTGAAAACTTATAATCAACAACACTAACTCATTCTTTACATAATAGTGTGGAAGAGACCTCATTACTTAGAGGTCTTTTTTCAAATTAAAAAAAATTATTTTAGAGAGATAAGGATAGTGGCAGAGATAGTGAGAGAGAGCATGAGTCGGGAAAGAGAGAGAGGGAAGCAGACTTCTTGCTGAGCAGGAAGCCCAGCATGGGGCTCAATCCCAGGACTCCAGGATCATAACCTGAGCTGAAAGCAGATGCTTAACCAACTGGGCCACCCAGGAGCCCCTAGAGTTCTTATTAAATATTTTGAAATGTGTATGTCTCCTGTATTTCTGTCTCCCCAAATATATAAATATATTTGTGTGTATTTTTCTAATTGGGATAAATTTTAATGACTGCATAATGTCATAGCAAAATATGTCCTGTGTTTTATTTACTCATTTTCTTATTGTTTCACGTTCACGTTGTTTTCTAATTTGGGGACATTCTAAATAATTCTGCAATTTCAAGACAATCTACATGACTATTGAGCTTTGTGTGCATCCATGATCATTTCCTTAGGTGGCATTTTTAGAAGAATAATTTCTTTGTCACAGAGTGTGCATATTTATAAGGCTATTGAATTATATTGCCAAATTACCCTACAAGAATTGTATGATTTATACTCTCTGAAAGCTAAAAATCTTCCCGCCTAGGAGGCTGGGTAATATAGTAGAAAGAACGCTCAGAAAAAATATAAAAATAAGAAATCCAGTCAGTCCTGGCTCTGCTGCTCTCCAGCTGGGTATGTCTGGGCATGGAGTGCTTCCCCACCCACTGCCCCCACACCGCCTCCCACCCCCACCTCCCAACCCCCCACTCACCATGGCTGTTTTATGTTTTGTGCAACAGGAAAGTTGGGTTAGCTCAGGAATTGGTAAACTTTTTCCATAAAAGGCCAGATAGTAAATAGTTTAGGTTTTGTGGGCCATATGGCAGTAGTTTTCAACTGAGGGGGGGATTTTTCTGCTCCCAGTGTCTGGAGACATCTTTGGTTGTCAGAACTGGGGAAGGAATGCCATGAGCATCTCCTGGGTACAGGCCAAGGATGCTGCTCAGCATCCTACAATGCACAGAGTAGCCGTCACCACAAAGATTTATCCAGCCCCAAATGTCAGTGGTGCCACAGTTGAGAAACACTGCCATCTGGTCTCTGTCACAACTTCTCAACTGTGGCACTGTAGTACAAAGGCAGCTACAGACAATAGAGAGGTGAGGAGGTACGGCTGTGTTCCAATAAAACTTTATTTGTGGGCACCGAAATGTGAATTTTGTATAATTTGTCACATGTCACA
Source organism: Vulpes vulpes (assembly GCF_048418805.1). NCBI lineage: Eukaryota > Metazoa > Chordata > Mammalia > Carnivora > Canidae > Vulpes > Vulpes vulpes. Next base: position 14,261,167 of record NC_132789.1, on the reverse strand, counting down.
CAATCTTCTTTAAAAAATTAGTGTTCAATCATTTAAAAATGGAAAGGCCATTCTTAGATGGAGACTATACAGACACAGATGGCAGGCTTTCGAGCCAGTTTGCCAACCACTGGGTTTGAAGATTCTTGTCAGACGGAGGCGATGGGTATTACTGATTGAGAGTTTATTATATGCCAACCACTGCACCTGGATCATCATCGTGTTCACTCTCATATCACCCCTGTGGAAGGGTCCTATCCCCTTTTAGAGATGAGGAACTTGAGGTGAGTGGGGGGCAGAGAGATGAAATCACTTATCCGGGACGTCTCAGTGACAAGTGGCAGAGCTGGGATTTGAACTCTTTTGGAGCAAGGCATGAAATCAGCAGGCCACCTGCCTCTAAAGTCACATGCGCCTTCCCCAGGCCTCGATGTGTCTGTCTGAGCTTGGGACCAACGTGAGAAGTGGGGATAAGAGGGGGAGAGACAGGTAGGTAGGAAGTCGTGGGGAAATGCAGCATGCCAGGGAAAAGGTCAGGGAAAACACTGCTTCCTGTTGTCAGAAGGTAGGAAGGAGACTCCCAGAATTCCCTGTGCACCCCAGTCTGAGGTTCTGATCCCCAACTGTGTCAATCGCAGGCCTCATAGTGCTTAGCTCCACGCGGTTTCCCAGTATAGACAGATCCGTACTGTCCAGGGTGGGTCTGAGCCACTTTTGCACCTTCCTCCATTTTAAAAAAATTGTTTTTAATTATATTTTGTGACTATATTGGCATCAAGACAGCTATGATCTATGCTGGATTCATTATTTTATACTCATTATTAGTACATTCATTTATTTTCTAACTTAAAAAGAAATGAAAGCGAAAGCATTTTTGAGGGTCCCCAGCAATGTCTTTCCTGTAATGGGCAGAGTCGTTGCTCCAATGCTGCTTCCTCAGGGTTCTGGGATCAAGTCACACCTGCGAGGCTCTACATTCTTGAGCAGGTTTCCTTATTCTCTGAGCTGAGATGTCCTTGTTTTTAAAATTGTAACAATGACACCTTCTATGTCCAGATCAGGAGGTGATGATAAAATGATCTGAAGTTTCCTTGGTTTGTTTGCTCATTCCTTTATTAAGCAGATTTTTTTTTGCCTTTAATTGAGCAGCTACTATGTGCCTGATACCTTTAGGCACCAAGTAAGACACAGCCACATCATTGAGGAGCTTGTGGTCCAGGTGAGCTCGTCCTACAGCACTGGGAAGTGTGAGCCACCATTAGGCACTTGGTAGGTAGTTTGTCATTTAATGAGGCACTATTTTCAGCTCCATTGTACAGCTGAAGAAACTGAGGCTCAGGGAGATTAGATAACAATCCCTGGGGGATGCTCCCCTTGCAGAGTCGAGCTGGCCCCCCTTGGTATAGTGGTCCCTGTGGGCTGGTTGTCCATGCTGAGGAGACATTGCTCATGCTTCAGTGGCCTCGGGGACAACCCAGTCTCACATGTGGCAGCCACTGTGCCCAGACTCGGCTCCACTCTCTCCAGAGGGGCACCCATGGTGTCAGAAACTCTTTATCTGGCTGTCATACCTGTCTGTTGGCCTCAGATCCACAGAACCCCCGGGTTAATCTCCTGTCAACTGAATGGCCTGACACTGTCACCCTCTGCCCATCAAGCCTGCACATTGCTTCTTCGAAGTTTCCTTTCCAGGGAGGTCTGCTGATGTAAGGTGGGTGGTGGAGCATGAGGCCAGCTTTGAGCTTTGCCCGATTCCCCCTTAGAGAATAGGAGAAGAGACTTGTGGTGGGGGGCTTGCAGAGGCGAGAGAAACCCAGAGAATCTCAGCTCCTCATGCCAGGAGGGGGCACAAGCCCTGGAGGCTCGTGTAGAGACCGCACAATATGGAGCCTTCTGAGGCTGCCCATCCTGAATCTGGTGCTGGCTTTGCCTCCTATCAGCTGTGCCTCTCTCTGGGCTCAGTTTCATTATCCACAAAAGGGGGATATGCATGCCCCCTTCCGCTCTGCCATTGGGAAGACTTCATGGGGTCATGCATACCACGCTCTTAGTATGGTAAACACATCTCAGTTATGTCATTAGTTAATATTAGGGGGATTTCCTCTGTGCAAACTAGCCTAACCCTACTTTAATTTAATGCAACTAGACCTTCAGTCAAGACCATTCGGAGCCACACAGATCCTGGGCCAGCACCTGGGAGGCTGAGATGAGCCAGACACATCCTTTATCGAGGAGATTGTTGTTATTGGGCATAGTGACACAGGACACATCAGCCTGCAGGTATCACCACCACCCCACCAACCCAGGACAGGCCTGGCTGTGTCCAGGGTCCTGCCACCTACATGCCTGCCCATGGACTTCAGGCTGGTCAGAAGTCTGGAAAGCAGGCAGGGAAGCTGAGTGGCCAGAGGGGAGCTTGCAGGACCCTCTCCCTCTCGAGCTGGGAACTCCGTCCACCCTGTCCCCATCCCTATGTTCATCACTGCATTCTTCACTTTCTTCCTCGTTTCCTAATCTTTAAGACACACGTTCGGAAGGGACTGTTTGCTTCTTAAGGAAAGTGACCTCGTGTTCCCAGAGCCAAGCCCAGTGTGTGAGCCATGAGTCAGCAAGTGCTCACCAGCAGAAGAAGGGAGGGAGACAGACAAGCATTTTGAATATCAGCAGAAGTCACCAAGAAGTTGGTCTTAGTCCATTCTGGCTGCTGTAACAAAATACCATCGACTGGGTGGCTTGAAAGACAGAAGTGTATTCCTCACAGCTCTGGAGGCTGAGAGTTCAAGGTTAAGATGCTGGCAGACCTGGGGACTGGTGAGAACCTATTTCCTGGTTTTCAGATGACCGCCTTCTCCTTGTGTCCTCACCTGGCAGACAGCAGACAATGTAAGCATGTTCTCTTCTGTCTTTTTATAAGGATATTAATCCCATTCCTGAGGGCTCCACCCTCATGACCTCATCACCTCCCAGAGGTCCTGCCTCATAAACTCATCACATTCTGGGTTAGGATTTCAACATGTGAATTTGTAGGTGGGGCACAAACATCCAGCCCATAGCAGAGACTGTTTATATTTTGTTTGGATACCAAAGCTTTGCTGCTTTATTTAAAGTTTTGTAACTGTTCAGCTTTTATCTGTTCAGCTCTCCTATACACTAGGCTCTGTCCTGACACTTTGCATGTATAGTTATATCACAGCATTGCACATCAGCCATGCCCCCCAACCTTGGGGTACAGACATTACCATCCACAATAAGAAAACAGAGAGAATCAACTTGCTCATCATGCCCGCGACATATGAGCTCTTGATGTCACCCTCATTAGTGGGTAGATTTGGAGGATTTTTCTCATCCTGACCTTCCTTAGAAGGAGCCACTGTGACCCTTCCTCTTTTTTCCAGAGGTGAGGGTCATGGCTGGAGAAGGGAGCCAGGAGTTGGAGATAAAAGATTGAAGTCAGCACAGGGCACATAGAAGCTGTTAAGAAGCTTCCAGGGGTCATAGGGTAGGTGGACTAGCCACAAACAAGAAGTGGTAATCCTGAGCCTCCATTGTGTCAGTTAAATAGTAGTTACATGGGATGTTTCTAGGCATCATGGGGAGAAGAAAGAATTCCAGGCTCAAACAAATTTGAAAATTCTGGGTTCCAGCAAGTTAAATGAGGTCTCTTAGTACAGGATTTTTCAAAGCTTATAATATTCTTTTTTAAAGATTTATTTATTTATTCATGATAGACAGAGAGAGAGAGAGAGAGAGAGAGAGAGGCAGAGATACAGTCAGAGGGAGAAGCAGGCTCCATGCCCGGAGCCTGACGTGGGACTCGATCCCGGGACTCCAGGATCATGCCCTGGGCCAAAGGCAGGCGCTGAACCGCTGAGCCACCCAGGGATCCCCCAGCTTATAATTCTTAATGTTCATTGTGACTTTTCAAAATTCAATGATCATGGAATCATAACTGTCTTCATGGAGCACCTCTCAGGGATAGCGTGGTCTATGTGAGAAATACTGGAAGAGGCTGAATTATATCTGCCAACCCCAAATGCTTTTAACTTGCAGGTCAGAGAAGCAGGGAGAATGCTTACCATGGTCTCCATCTAACGGCTTAGGAAACCAAGGCACAGAGAGGTGATGTGACTGGCTCTAGTAAGTAGAAGAGCACCCCTCAAAACCAGCCTAAACCCCAGCCCTGTGCTCTTGCCAACAGGCAAAGCTTCTTTGCAGATCTCCCAGTTCCCTGCCCTAACATTAAAGAGCCCTTCTTTTAATGGATGAACCTTCTTCACTTTGGGCCTCATTGTTCTTTCTTTGGTTTCTTTTGCTTATTTCTGGAATCCACATGAGGCATAAAATAAACCCACTGTAATTTAGTCCAGCGGACGCCCTGCCCTCGAGCGGTGTGGTAAACAAGTCTGGGATCCTTGTCAGCACCAGAAGAACTTTATGGATGTTGGACCCAGGTTGGCTTGCAGACAGAGTGTCCTGGAGGCCCAAATCAACCAGATCACCATAGTAACACTTACTCCAAGTTAGGGTGTATGTGTCTGTCCATTAACAGACTCTTGGAAGAACCTCAGAACATGCAAAGCTACGGAGGCCCCAGTGAGTCTGTTTGACTTCTTCTCTAGAAGCTGCCACCAATATTAAAAGAAAACATGAGAGATCAGAAGTCTTGAATGTGGCCTGCAAATATATTTTGCTTGGTCCAGGCAAATGAGTTAATTTTCCCCCTGGATTAATTAAAAATTAGGAAATGTCATATAAAAGTCTGAATTTCTGGTTTCTCTTGGAAGAACCAGAAAACCCAGTAACACTGGATGCACATTCCTGCTTGGCCACAAAGGACCAGAGCTGAGTAGTGGTCACCCTCCTTATTTATTTATTTATTTATTTATTTATTTATTTAGTCATCTCCTTTAGATTGGTCCACGATCTCCAACTTGCTACAGTTCCCCCCATTCCTGGTGTTTCCCCATTAACAAGGCAGATGCCAGCTGCCACCTAGCATTACAGACACACCATTGTAATATACATAATATATAATTATGTATGCTGATAGTAAATATATCAGTTGTATTCATGTTCATGAACAATTTCCCTCATCCATTTGTCTATGAAGGTTAGGAAAACAAGGGAAAAATTGAGAGGGCTCCTGTTTTATTTTTCTGACTTGTCTCTCATTTGTGTAACTTGTAGGCATTGAGGTTTCATGTCCTCACTCTGGATCAAGGACTGGCAAACCAATTTGGCTTGCCAATCAAATCCGGCCCACTGAAAGCCACATGGTGCAGCCACTGTGGAAAACAGTTTGGCATTTTATGTTAGAGCTACCATACAAAAGTTAGACATTAGAACTACAATACAACCCAGTAATTCCACCCTTAGCTATACACCCAGGAGAACTGAAAACAGGTTTTTTAAACAAATGCTTGTATACAGATGTTTGTAGAAGCACCATTCACAGGAGTCAGAAGGTGGAAACCACCCAAATGTCCATCAGTGGATGGATAAACAAAATGTAGTCTCTCCATACAATGGAATATTATTCAGCCATAAAAAGGAACAAAGCACTGACACCTTCTACAACATGGATGAGCTTCAAAAACAGTGTGCTCACTTAAAGAAGCCAGACACAGAAGTCTACACAGCAATGATTCCATTTATGTGAAACGTCCTGAAAATGTAAATCCGTAGAGACAGAAGACAGATTGGTGGTGGCCAGGGGCCGGGAGAAGCAAATGAGGAGTGGTTCCCCAATCAATCTCCTTTGAGGGGTTATGATTCTGGTTTGGAAGTTTGACAGAGGGTGACATTTGCACAACACGGACAGTATACTAAATGCTACTGAATTGTACATATTAAAAGTGTTTTATGTTACTCGAATCTCGCCTCAATTAAAACAGAAAAATCTGGCCCACTGCCTGTTTTCTTGCCTGGCCGAAAAGCTAAGAATGTAGTTTTACATTTTTAAATACGTATAAAAATCAAAAGAAGGATCATATTTAATGACATGTGACCATTATGTGAAATTAATTTTAGTGTCCAGAAACAGTTTTATTGGAGAAAAGCCATACATGTCATCTGTGGCTGCTTCTGCACTACAGTGGCAGAATTAAGTAGTTGTGACAGGGACGGTGTGGCCCACAACATCTAAAATATTTATTCCTGGTACTTTACTGACCGAGGTTGCTGACCTCTGCTCTGGGTCCTTCTCAACCAGGTGAGGGAAGTCAGGTAGAAGCCAGATACGAGAATTGAGAGATGGGAGGGTCAGTGGGCTTGTGCCTGGAGGCAGAGGGGTGAACAAACAGGCTGCTCTCCATACCAGGTGTTGTACTTTCCTGTGGCTGCTCTAACAAAGGACCACACACTGGGTGGCTGAAGACAAAAGACAATTATTTTCTCCTAGCTCTGGGGCTTGAGGTCTTGAAGTCAAGTCATTGACAAGGCCAGACTCTCTCTAACGGGTCCAGGGCAGGAGCCTCCATTGCCTCTTGCTGACTTTTGATGCTTGCCAGCCATCCTTGGCATTCCTTGGTTTGTAGATGCCCCGTTCCAATTTCTGTCTGTCCTTACACAGCAATTTCTCTCTGTGTGATGTCACGTCCTCCTCCCTCTGTGTGTTACTGTGCTCTGAGTGGACATACACTTTGGGGGGACACTTCAAGCCAGTACATCAGACACCCCCAAGACCTTTGATTCTAAATAATGAGCCCAGGCTCTTCATGCCTTATCTGCTGCACTCTGAGGCTGAGTGGAATAAGCAGAGAGGGATATTAATTAAGTGCTAAATTAAATATTAATTAAGCACCTTCTAAGTGCTAAGCATCGTTCTAAGTGCTTGGTTAATCCTCCGAGGAACTGGTGAGGCACAAAGAGATTAAGCAAGAATCTGCCCAAAGTTTTAGTTGACATGTAGCAGAGCCAGGATGCCAACCCCAGGCAGCACAACTGACTCCAGAACTTTTATTAACTCTGGCAGCCACCTTGCAGGGTTGCTGTTTAAATTCTTATATTGTAAGTAAATAAGGGAATGATCTCAGCAATGGTTGAGAGGCTCGGCCAGGGTAAAGCTGAGATGGGAACTCAGGAAGCAGGACCTGGCTCTTACCAGCACAGGGGGGCAGCCCCTCCCTGAAACCCCCATGCCTTTAACACTCCCATTTCTTCCTAAGGTGGGTGGAGAAAATCTTTTTTTCCTGCCCTTACTCGAGGGTGATATCTAGGGATGAAGGGAGCCAGCAGATGCAAAACAAGTCACCTGGAGGCTTTGAGTGGGGCTCTGAAAACCCTGAGCTGGCTCCAGGCATTCACTTATGAAAACCCCTTTCAGACTTTAGAGAATCAAGGTCCTATTGACAAATGCAAAGATGTTGACATGTGCTTGGAGGCTGCGCTGCCTGTTCCAAGGTAAAAGGCGTCCATCAGGCCGGTGAATGTGCTTCCTCAGAGTTCATCAATCTTGCCTTTGTTTGGTACATAAGCGAGAATGATCACACTGAACACATCCATCATTAGGTTGTGTTCCTTTCCACAAGAATAGGAGCACCAGGTAGAGGAGACGAGGGTGTGGCCCAGGGGTGCATTCAGAGCCCAGCTCCATGGAGAATGGGGGCAGGTGTCAGAGCGAAGGCACTCTGAAAGTGCATCTGATTGCATCCACACCCATCCATCAGGCCTGGATTCGGCACCTCTTCCTTTCCACACTGACTATCAGTCACGTGGCTTTTGAAAAGCCTGAAAAGATTGCACCTTTGGATTTGGTTTGCTGAGCTTGAGAATTGGGAACTGGGGCCGCTTTGTGCATTTATGTTTTCCTCTTTGATATTTGCAGTCAGACCGTCTTTGAGCATTGGCCCTGGGTGCTTTCAGTGGCTCAGACTCATTCCTTAGTGATTGGCCAAGATTGGCCGTTCCGTCCTTAGTGACTGGGCTGAGTCAGTCACTTGGGAGCAGTGGCTTCTCTGAGCACTTGGGGAAACTTTGAGAAGACAATGAGCCATTTGGTTAGTAGAACCTATGGCTGATTGCTTGACCTCATGATGTCTGCAGGAGTGACAGACTTAGGCAACTTGTCCCCCCCACCCCCTGCCCCATGCTCACCATTCAGCCCACGCCCTTGATAAACAGTTGAGACTATGGCCAAGAACCTCAACACGTTTGAGGGTCACCTTCAGTGACTTCCTTCCTCTTGTGCATTCTTGGTATCTCTGATCTAGAGCAGTGGTTCTCAACTAGGGGCAGTTTTGACCTTCTACCCCTTGAGGACACTTGACAATATCGGGAGACATTTTTGTTTGTCACAGTGGGGGAGCAGGGTGCTGCTGGCATCTGGTGGGTAGAGGCCAAAGAAGCCATTCGACTTCCTGTGATGCTCAGGACAACCCCCACAACAAAGAATTATCCAGTCCCGAATGTCAACCATACCAAGGTCAAGGAACCCTGATCTAGGACATTTGTTCTCAAAGTGCAGTCCTTTGCAGCATCAGTTCACCCTGGAACTGGTTAGAAATGCAAATTCTGCTCCCTACCCCAGACTCAGTGAATCAGAGACTCTGGGATAAAGTACTGGTATTTCACCTAGTCCTGACCAATGCAAGAAGTTTGAGAAGCACTGATCTAGAGCAATCTGTGGTCTAAAAGGCCTGGAGAAGCAATAGGTCTGGTTTACATGGTCAGGATGTGACTCTGACTTCAGAGCATCTCAGTTGCATTTGAAGTTGCATCATTTTACAAATCGCTACCTCTACATCAGGGCTCAGTGTCAGTCTGAGAGGCCAAGCACTTTCTAGGTAGATTAAGACCTGCTAAGTGACTGTAGAGAGAGTAGACCTTGGGCTTCTTTGGATGGTGCCTTCTCTTATGGGCTTGGTAGATGAAACTGCTTCCAGAAAGGGTGGGGCTTTGACTTTTATGGGATATTGGATCTTGTTCACAGATATTACCACCATTCCAGTTCCATTGCTTCAGGCCACTAGGCAAATAAACAGATTTGGGGATTTCTTTCCTATGAAAAATTCCTGATAAAAGAACTGGCAAGAAGTCCACCACTCCTCAATTCACTGGCTGTGTTGGGCAAATTACTGAACTTCTCTGATCTGGAGTTTTCTCTTCCGTGAAGTGGGATGTGGTCTTGGTCTTTCTGGTTGCGAGGAGAGTCCTCTACGTAAGACCCCAGACCTGGAGAAGGTTCATAAATGCCCATTTACACTTGTCCTTTGAAGGAAGAGCTGGGAGACACATGGCAGTATTAGTTTCCTATGGTTGCAGTTTACTATAACACAATTTCGTAAATGTAGTGGCTCAAAACCACACACTTCTTCTCTTGCAATTCTGCAGGACAGAAGTCCAAAATGAGTCCACTGGGACCAAAATCAAGGTGTCAGCAGGACTGGTTTTCCATGTCCTTCACAAGGCTCCAGAGAAGATCTGTTTCCTTGCTTTTTCTGGCTTCTAGAAGCAAACAGCCCTCATTCCTTGGCTCACAGCCAGCCTCACATCATCTTTTCTCCCCCGGGGGTCAATGAGGTCATAGAGCCTTCCTCCTGGGACTTTCTTTACTCCCTTTTATAAGGATACTTGTGATTACATGTAGGGCCTACTCGGATAATCTCCTCATCTCACTCTCCTTAATTTAATCCCATCTGCAAAGTCCCTTTTGCCATATGAAGACCATTCACTGGTTCTGGGCATCAGGACATGGATAACTTCAGGCAGGGGGCATTACTCAGCCTAGCACAATCTTAGCTCTTCCAGGCTGCCATAACAAAAACACTATGGATGGAGTGGCTTAAACAACAAATATTTTATTTCCCACAGTTCTGGAGATTGGGAAGTCTGAGATTCAAGTGCCAGCAGATTTGGTGGCTGATGACAGCCTGCCACCTGATTTGTAGCTGGCCTTCTTCTTGCTTTGTCTTCATATGGCAGAAGGGGCAAGGGAGCTTTCTGGGGTCTCTTCTATTAGGGCACTAATCTCATTAATGAGGGCTTCACTCTCTTGACCTAATCACCTCCCCAAGGCCATACCTTCTAATACCATTGTTTTGGGGGTTGGGATTTCAACATGTGAATTTTGGAGGGATCCAGACATTCAGTGCATAACACACATTGTCTAAAGTCATTGGCAACTCTAAACAAATTCTGCTGTAGGAGACCCAAGAGTGAAAAGGCCCTTGCACTAAGGTATGGTTGCAGGGTGGTGTCTAGGTACCACTGCTTTTTTAGTGCTGCTCCTCACTTTATGACTCATGAAGAGCAGCACACACCACCCTGTGAGTCTCAGCATCCGGCGGCATCACATCCCCTGGGAACTCATTAAGATGCAGATCCTCAGGCCCTGCTCCAGCTTTAACTGAATCCGATCTCCTGGCAGTAGAGCCCAGTGATCTGTATTTTAACAAACTCCAGGTGATTCTGATACCTGCTTCAGATTTTTAAAATAAAGCTGTTAAAAAAAAAAAAAAGTTTAAGCAGGCACCAGAATCCCTGGAGCTTGTTCACCTACTGCATAGTTTACCCTTTTCAAACAAGTCAGGGAGTTTTAGTGTTTTCCCAGAGCTGTGCCACCATCGCCACTATCTAATTCCAGAATGTTTTTATCACTCCTCCAAAGAAACCGCATACCCATTAGCTGTCACTCCCTACTGTCCCTCCGTCAAGACCTTGGCAACCATTAATCTACTTTCCATCTTTATGGGTTTACCTATCCTGGACATCCATATAAATGGAATCTTACAATATGTGGCCTTTTGTGTCTGGCTTCTTTCACTTAGCACAATGCTTTCAAGACTCATTTACATTGTAGCATGAATCAGTACTTCATTCTTTTTTATGGCCAAATAATATTCCATTGTAGGGACGTGCCACATTTTGTTTCTCCATTCATCAGTTGATGGCCACTGGGTTGTTTCTGCTTTTTGGCTCTTATAAATAATGCTGCCATGAATGCTCAAGTTTGAGAACCACTGCTATAGAGAATCCATCAGAATTCAAAAATCTGGATCTTACTTTGCCCGTTCAGAAGACAGATTCTCTTAGAGTCCGATTCACATTAACCAGACTTTGGAGACTGATGTATAAAACTGGAATATCTGTGTATTAAGGTACGATGAGAACTTGCTATTACAGGCACTGCCTTTCTCAAGTATCAAGTGATTATCCTATTTCCTCGCTGTAGTCTGCCCTTCCTGGATGCCAGATTTTCTTCAGCAGGTTTCCTGGTGAATGTGGAATAGGGAGAAGGGAAGTTTGTTGCAGGGAATATTTGAAGGCCTCAGGCTGGGGCAGCCTGCTGTCTCTGAGTAGGGTTAACTGAGAGTTCAGGCGAATGGCCCAGGTTTAGATCCGGGCTCCACCACTTGTTAGCTGTGTGACCTAAATCGAGTTGTTCAACCTCTCTGAACTACTTCCCTCTTTGAGATAATAATAATGAGGATGTCATAGGATTATTGTGCAGAATAAATGAGATAATACCCATAAAGTGTTTGGTACTCGTGCCTAGTACCTGGCCTGTAAATGGTGTGCTGCACCACCTCTGTGGCAATTAGCCATCTTGTGGTTGGGGTGGGGCTGCCCTAGGGACTGTAGCTGTCAGAAATCTGCTAGTCCCATCTGTCTCCATGACCTTGCATCAGGTCGGCTTTCTTCTGCTTATAAGTGAAACAACTCAAACTACGTTAAATGTTCAAAAATGAGGACTTGACAGTAACTGGAGAAGATCCAGGGGCACCAGTAACAGACATACGAGCCCTTGGGTTGTCTCCATCTTTCTGCTCTGCTTTTGAAGTGTGATGGCTTCCTTCTCAGGTGGGCCCTTCCAGCAGGTAAGGCCTGTGCCTCAGGTGTGCAGACCCACCTGCTTAATTAAACTACTCCAAGGGCTAGAGGACCTCTGAACCAAAAAAGGCGGGGGGGGGGGGGTGGTCCCAGGGCATTTCATGGACTCTTATTGGCCCATCTTGGGTCACATGCCTACCCTTGGACCAATCACCTCTGTCCCCCCAGGTGGGCTGGGAGGGTCAAGCCAACACCCATCCCTGCAGCTCCCTGCAGCTCTCTTTGCTCATCCTTTCATAGTTGGCTGAGCCCCTCTTCCAGTCTGTATATTTAATCCAGTTGTATCAGGCTCTGGGCCTAGATCCCTTCGACTCTTTGGGCAGGGATTCTCAACTGCAAAACAATTGCCATTTGGAGCTGGATAGTTCTTGTGCTGGGGGCCATCTTGCATACTGCAGGATGTTTTATAGCATCTCTGGCATCCACCCATTAGATGCCAGTAGCATCATCCCTTCTGAGCACTTACCCCCTAAAATGTCTCCAGATATTGCCAAATGTCCCCGGGGGGAGGGGCAACAACACCCACTGCTGAGAACCACGGTTAATGTTTCTCTGTCCAATGATCCATTAGGAGTTGGGCTAGTTTCACTCTTGAAGGGTCAGCTTCTTTGCTTATCTTCAAGGTTTTGGGGAGTGAAGTTTCTCTGTACCTCCCCAGGTCCCCCTTCCAAACTGACAACACTTCTCACTGAGAAACCGTGGCCCCATGGCAGCTGAGGTCCCCTCTCTCAGTGGCCTTCCTTCCACAGCTGCCACATCAGGGCCAGGGCCCATCACATCTCCAGCACTTCAGTCCCATTTTGGGATGCTTTGGGGCATGGACACCCTGCCCTGCCCCTGGAATGTGATCCATTACAAGGCCGTCTCCACCACAGTCTGCAGGCCACAGACAGTGTGACCTGTCTCTGGTTGGTGCTTTGAGAGTCAGGGAGCTGAAAGAGGGAGAGGATCTATTATGTGAAGTTCAGACCGAGGATGTCTTGGGTTTCTTGAAGCTAGACCAGGGTCTCTCACAGCAAGCTCTCCTGGTCCATCCTTGCTGAGCCCAGTCAGGCAGTAAATCCCAAGGAACGACTCTGTGTGGGGAACTTCTCAGCAGCCCTTTGTTCTACGGACAATTAAGTTCCACTGAACATTAGCTACCGGGCGGCTGCATAATTAAAAAGCATCACATTTCCACTGGGGGAGAATTTCAGCTCAAGCGACTCAGAATGGCTCTGATTTAAGATCCATAAACTCAGTTCAAGGCAATAAATATGTAAGTAATTGATGATGTAGTGTGCAAGGAACGTAAGACCCATCCATCACACATCCATCCATAGGGAGGGCTATGGACACGCTCTGAGAACAGGACAAGAAGAGGGGAATAAATGGCCAGAGGGACCTAGACAGTTCCACCCTCCCCATAACTCACTGCTGTTCTCTGCTGAGTTGTGGCCTCGTTCCCTACAAAGCCTCGTCCCCAGGTTTTGTCTTCTCAGGCCAGAGAGGAGGGCCACTGGGCAAAGCTGCCAACAAACCGCCACCTTTTAATGCCTACCTACTATGTGCCCAGCACTTGCTTCATCCATATCCATGGATGGTCCTTAGGGAAACTGCAAGATGGGTGTTATCACTCCTGTTTTACAGAGGAGGAGGTCCAGAGGGGGGAAGACGAGACAAAGCAACACAAGGGATACAGATGCAGTGAAATGCCGGAACACCTGCACCCCAACGTTTATAGCAGAATCTGGATTTCAATTCAGGTCTGCCCCTGTGAATTAATTCCATTTTGTCCCTCTGCTTCTTGGGCAAAAGAGGGGGCTTGGGCGCCTGGGTTGCCTGCCTTCATTGCGATCCACAAACGAGTCCTGTCACCCGTTTCTGGGTCCAGATGTCAAGCCCAACTTGTAGATTCCAGCCTATGGTCTGCGTGTCCCCCACCGCTCCCCGCCCATGCCTGTCACTGATACTGCTGTTTCTGTTGGTTTGTTTCAACGTGAGACCATTTACAATTGAAATTGATGGAGCACAGGGCTGGCTGTTTTTCTCCCTTCACAGGGACATTGTGGTGATGGCAGCATGGGGCCTCTGTCTGTCAACTCTTGTTTTGTCCTCATGTAAGCCTGAGCCTGGCACAGTAAGCCAGCCTCTTCCAATTAGCATTTTCCTTCAGGTCAAGGAGACAGATCCTTTATCTGTGTGGTCTGAGATGGCTCTGCAGTGCTCCCTGGGTCTCCGGCTGCCTCTCCTCAGGGCTTCTCTCCCAGGAGGAGTGCACAAGAAGACTCCCTTACTGACTCTGCTAATGGGCTCTCTTCCTCATTAGCTGGAGAGACAGTGATGCTCATAAGTGTTAGGACTCCCCAGTGAAGGACAGCTAGGTTCCAGTCCCAGGAGAACATTTTTCCTTAGCTGACTCCCAGACTCAGTTTCCCCATTTGCAAAATGAGATCATTGGTACTTATGGGGCAGGTCATTCATTCATGATCTATGGAAGTGCCACTCTGTGCCCATCACTGTGCTTGCTGTGGAGGATGCAGGAGGGAACGAGGGACACATGATTATTACAGCCAGTGAGCAAACACGTGCCAAACACTTAGGCCAGGGGGCCCCCAAACGTGACTGCACATTAGTATCACCTGGAGATCTTTTAAAATTTTCAAAGCCAGGCCAGAGCTCACACTGTTAAATCAAGGGTCAGCCAATGTGACGGTAGAGCCAGATACAGGCTCTATATCTCTGTCCTGGCTCCTCAGTTCTGCCGTTCCAGTGCAAAGGCAGCCGTAGACACTGGGCGTGGCTGTGTGCCAAGAAAACTTTACTTATAAAACAGGCCATGGGCTGGATGCATGGCCCAGGGGTCAGCAAACCCTGGGGTCAGGGGTCAGCGGTCAGGGTTTGCCAACCCCTACATTAAACCACAGTATGAGGCAGGAGTGCAGGCAGGCATCAGATGATTCCAGTATGCTGACAGTTTTGGGAAATGACCTGGGCAATGCCTGGTCTGCATTAGCCCTTATTCGTTATACTAATGTGGCTCAGAGAAGCAGTTAGGGGCAAAAAGAGGACAATAACCCTGACTCCAAATCCCATTCTTTTGATCACTCTGCTTCTCTGTTTGATAGCTCTCAGAGCCTCGGTTTCTCCATCTGTAAAATGGGATCAATGTGCAAATTGACTTAAATGCTAGGTCTGCCCTCTGGAGGGGCTCTGTCAGTGGTACCCATTATAGGCAGGAGTCAAGAGGAGCTGAAAATGGTCCAGGGGTCCCGACCCTGAGGGAGCTGAGGAAACTCTGGAGCCCTGGACAGACAGGCAAGTGGGGAAAGGTTTGGGAGAGGAAGTGCTTGGGCTCCATTTTGGGGCAGATGGGCTAAAGTTTGGTCTGCTGCCCCAGTTGTGGTCCCAGCCCTGGTCAGAGCTTGAGGGCTGGGGCTGGAGGTGTAGATGGGTGGTCAGGGCAGAGTGGGGCCCCTTGCTTCCCAGGACCCCTGAATGGCCCAGGCCCGTGTGAAGAAGTAAAGCCTCATTCAGAGGGTTGGGCTGCTGGCTTATTTTTGCTGGAGTTAACAAGGAGAACGTTCACCTCTCAGCTCTAAGCCAAACTCTACAGGAGACACTGGACACATAAGGATGAATCATTAACTGCTCCTACTCTGTAGGAACTCATGGTCAGGGGTGGTGGGGAGAACAGATTCCTAAGCAGAGGCTGTCCATGTAGGGAGGCAACTGGCCTGGAGGGGTAAGCACGGGATGCTACATGAGGGGCATGGCAGAGGTGCATTCAGGGAGGGCTTCCTGGAAGAGCCACACCTGGGCTGGATCTTGGAAGAGGCGTTGGATGGGTCAGGCTAAGAGAATTGGGGAAGGGGGTACAGAAGCATGTTCTAGAAAGGAGAACAGCATCTTTGAAGGTAAGAGGTGCAAAATAGCAGATCCATGGTGTGAATGTGACTGGAGGAGGGCTGGGCGGGGGCTGGAGACAGCTGTGGGGCCATGAGCACCATGACTGGCCCTTTCCTCTGTACTGCTGCCTTCCAGATGCATGGAGC
The DNA here is from genome assembly GCF_048418805.1 of Vulpes vulpes. NCBI lineage: Eukaryota > Metazoa > Chordata > Mammalia > Carnivora > Canidae > Vulpes > Vulpes vulpes. The sequence continues at coordinate 14,245,325 of NC_132789.1, read as the reverse complement.
ATTTTTGTCCTTTTTGGCCAGCTTCAGCCTATTCTTTCTCCCTCTCTGACCTTTCCCTGTCACTTGAGTGGTAGATATGACCTATAACAAAGGTCCTTGAGACAACAATTGTGGATACACCAAGCCCACTCAAAGGATCAGATTTAAGGAACCCACATGCCCCCCATACACACACACCAAACTCCAACAGCACGTATTTCCTTATTGATAATTTATTTCCCAAATAAACCAAGGTGGGTCCATTATCCTCATGAGATTCTTCTGGATTTTGAGATACCATTTTTTTCCCTTTTTTGTATTTTAATTTTATAATCTAATTACATAAGCCTCTTTTGACATTTCAGGATGATCCCCCTCCTCCTCTTTCCACACCACAGCAGAAAAATTATACCAAGAGGACATTTGTGGGGAGGGTTTGGGGTAAGAATACAAGAAGAAAAGAGAGGTTTCCCCGATACATCTTTTTTTTTTTTTTTTCCCAATACATCTTATTTTTAGGATTGAGGGAAGCTTGATCATTAATGCCACTCCCCACTCCAATCTGTGGGGTGGTGGCTTATGGACTTAGAGGCCCATTGCCTCACTTTCCCTGTTATGCTCCCCATGAGCCCCCTCATCTCCCAACCCCCCTCCCCTCCCTGCATGCACCCCTCCTCCCTGCCTCTCAATGTTAACATCTTGGATTCTCCATCCATCATCCCCACAAGGAAGATAATTACTCATATGGCACCCAGGTCTCCCATTGTTTGGTTACGAGGTTAAAAATCCCTGATACACTTTAATAAATTCAGCAGTGAGCACATTATAAAATGTAATTAAATCCCTCAGCCATCCTCTCTTTCTTTACCGGCCGTGAAATTTAATTGAGGCCACCTGAGGGGGCTGAGATAAATCACAGGTGATGACTCTGGGATTCACATCCCTCATCGGGAGAGGGAGTGATGGCCTCACCGTCCCCACGCTGATTAGTGGGCAACGCAGGGCATCCCAGTTCTGCCGGGACCTGCCAAGACTCAGACACAGGTGGCAATGGGCTTCTTAAAGGGGGACAATGATGTTAGTTTGTCCCCTAATCTCGAAGGTGCTTCCAGTTTGTCTTCAATATTTAAAAAAAAAAAAAAATGTGACCTGGGGCCAGAAAGAATGGGTGTGGAGAACTTTGTGATTCCCTGTCATGTCTTCCCTTCCCACCCTGTGTCCGCACCTTCCTGCCTATTGCCCCCATCAGCGCTTTGTCTGCTGCGCTACCATTTATTTGCTCAGTGCCCTGACTGCTCATCTGTCCTTCCGAGGTAGGCTTCTGCCTTGAGACACTCTCAAGAAGGCACTTTCTCCGTCTCTCCCCGTTGGCCATGACCAGCACCACCACCCCTCCAACTGTAACTTATACGTCCTCAAGGTCTTCTCTCTGCCTGATAAAGTGACAACTGGATAATCATATTAATTAGCCCAGTCAGAAGTGGCAAGAAGAGAGAGTTAATTTGCCTTCCCTTCTGCTTTCACAAGCTGACATGGATTTCAGCAGTGGCAGGTAATCAGAGACATTGCCTCCTCTTGGATTATTCTATCAGGAGTGAGGGAGGGCTAGGAAGTCAGGCTCGGGGCGAGACTGGTATGGGTCAGAATCTTAGCTGGAGGGGCACCTGGGGGGCTCAGTGGTTGAGCATCTGCCTTCCGCTCAGGTCGTAGATCCCGGGATCCTGGGATCGAGTCCCACATCAGGTTCCCCACAGGGAGCCTGCTTCTCCCTCTGCCTATGTCTCTGCCTTTCTCTCTGTGTCTCTCATGAATAAATAAAATCTTAAAAAAAAAAAAAAAAGGATCATCGCTGGACTGCTTACTGGTGCTACCGTGCCTCACTCCTCTCTTCTGTAATATAGGCGTTAACATGACACAGCCCATAGGCTGCTAGGATGAGGTGAGTGGAAGGATTCACACTTTTGTCCAAGGATTGTCACACCATGTAAGTGGAGGAAGTGGATCTACAATCCAGGTCTTCTGGCTTCAGAGAAAAGAATCCTTTACAATGGATACGTACATTGAATAGTCACATTGTAGACTTTAAATATCTTATAATTTTATTATTTGTCAGGTGTACTTCAATAAAACTGGAGGGGAAAAAAAGGTAGGGAGGGAGTGTCTCCCCTCCCCAAGGAAATGAGTTACACAGCCTTAAACCAGGGGTTGACACATTTTTCCTATAAAGGGCCGGGTAATAATCATTTTTGGCTTTGTGGGCCATACCGTGTCTGTCACAGTCATTTAACTCTGCTGTCCTGGTGCAGAAGTAGTCACAGACGATGAGCAAATGAATGGGTGTGATGGTGTGCCAATTGAGCTTTACCTACAAAAGCAGGTGAAGGGCTGGATTTGGCCTGCAGGTAGTAGTTGGCCCGGCCAGCCAGTCAGCCATAGTCTTTGGAGAACTTTGTCCTGTTCTAACTGGTGTGTTAATCCTCAAAGCAATAATAACAGTAATGTAGTTGGCACTCAGCTGAGCCCCTTGCTGACTACATGACCCCTCCTCGTCCCCCTAAGATCTTATGACTCCCTTTTCCCAGGAGGCAAAACAGAGGTCAAAGTGCCTCAAGCCTCCTCTCTAGTAAATGGCAGAGTTGACACAGGATCTGCTTACGGCCAAGTCCCACACTCTCTCCCACACTCCACTGGGCAAGTTGATGACCTGGAAGCCCTTCTTGTAAATAGGCTCCCCTGTCTCTAAAGGAGGCCCACATTCAGGGCCTTGTCACTAGTTTAAACGCCCTACACAGGTGGATTGGTGTGGTCCTGATGCCTCCATTCCTGCAGTTTTCATATTTCTAGACAGATTACTTCCCCATGCTCTTTGCTTTGACTCAATACCATGGGAATCCCTGACTCTCCTCCCAATGGTCTCTTCCATCAGGAGCAAGCAGCACTGTCCTTGCTCACTCCTCACATATCTTACCCAAGTCAGCCCCCTCTGCCCGAGTCTTCCCCCGTGACGTGGCCCTCAGGCAGTCTTATGGATGTATGCATTGACCAGCACCAGGTGGCTCCGTGGGTGCCTCCGTAGCCACTGACAGCCCTAGATAATGAAATCTGGATCTTGGGAAGGGGGTTTAGATGTCTCAGGGAGGGAATGATGTCCAAGGACACAAAGAAAAACCCATTTTGGCTTCGAAGAACCGTGGAACCGTAACCTTTAGAGACAGTACATAATTAAAAAACTTTGAGATCTGACATATTTGAATTGGATATTAAAGCAAATAGAGTTATTCCCTGCTATGTGAATCATATCATGAGCAGCTTTAGCTGAGGATTGGTTGGCCCATTGGATAAATCAGGGGGGATTTTAGCTGGCGACTGGCCTATGACCCCAAAAGACAAGTTCCATGGTCTAAGTTTTATTAGTTTCTGGTATCTCCTATCATGTCCCTGGGTTGGAAGCTTATGGGCAGCTGGAAAAACTTCCATTTTATTTGTGGTGTTTCTGAGGATGAGCTCTCCGGGTTTGACTGCCCTGGCTCAAGCCCCAGCTCTCTCAGTGAAGATGGAGTTATGGAGATTAAATGAAATAAATACATCTAAAGCACTTAATCTGAGTCCTGCCATGCAGTAGGTGCTCAATTAATGTTAGCTGTGATTATTAATAGTTTTCTGTGCTCAGAGGTCTTTATCTCCATGGAAACATGTAAGGCTAGCATAGCTTCTATCCGAGAGGGTTGAGAGGCTCAGAGGCTGCAGCAGAGAGCTTCTTTCGGTCTCTTCTAGCTCCAGGACTACATCATTTAAACAATAATTCTCACGCTTGCCTCAGAAAAAGACATGCTATGGGAAGATAGTGTGGTGTAGGGATGCAAGGAAACTGAGTTCAGTCCCCAAAGTGTGCCAATACCCGCTGTGGAACTCTGAATAATTCACATTTTCATTTTCCTTACGTTTAAACTAGGAATACAACCTCATAGGATTGTTTGGATTAAGTGAAGAAATGGCTTCCAGAGGCATATCCCCGCTTGGGAGTCATACCGATAAATAAAACCGAGCTCATTGCTCCCCTGCTTGCCAGGCAGCAGACTGATGACTCTGGGGTGTGGATTTTTTATTGGGGCCTGCAGCTAGCATCATGACAGCTCAAGTGGGAAAGCCCTGGGCTGGGAAGAGAATGGCCTTGTAAGGGTCAGGGCTGATGCTTTGGACCACTGTGGATGGGGAGTTGGAGGATGGGGAGGAGGGTTTGGTGGGGGGAATGGGGGTGCTCAACCACAGCTTGACGGGCTATTCTCCCCTTGGCCACCAGAGGGAGCTCTTCAATGAGTGAGACCACCCCCACCCCCCAAACACACACCTCTACCCCCAGCATCAGGCCTCTGATTTGTTTTGTTTTGTTTAAGATTTTGTTTATTTATTTGAGAGCCAGCGAGAGAGCACAAGCAGGGGAAGTGACAGAAGGAGAAGAAGACGCAGGCTCCCCACTGAGCAGGGAGCCCAGTGTGGGGCTCCATTCCAGGACCCTGGGTTCATGACCTGAGCCTAAGGCAGATGCTTAACTGACTGAGCCACCCAGACCTACTTCGGGGTTCCCATCACCCTAAAACAAATGCCAAAGTCCGTACTGTTTTATTTCCCTTATGAAATGTATCACTGTTTGAAATTACCTTGGGCTTTTGTTTACTCACTATCTGACTCCCTCACTAGGCTCTAGGCTCAGAAAATTTAATTATCCTGTTCACCATACACCTACCTCCTAAAACTGTCAGCCGCACAACAAAGGTGCTGTATTGGTTTCCTATGGCTGCCATAACAAATGACCACAAACCTGATGGCTTGGAACAACACCAATTTATTACCTTAGTTTTGCAGATTAGACATCCAAAATTCGTCTCACGGGGCTGAAGTCAAGGTGTGTCGGCAGGACTGCTTCCTTCTGGAAGCTCCAGGGGAAAATCATTCTCTTGCCTTTTTCTAGCTCCCTTGGTTCTTAGCTCTCTCCATCCTCACAGCCAGCAACTGTCATGTTGCCTTCCTGAACACAGACCCTCCTGCCACTCCCCCTTTCATACATGAGGACTCATGCTTACTTTGGGCCCATCTGGATAATCCTTAATTTAATCACACCTGCAAAATCTCTTCTGACTGTTAGGTGACTTACCTAGAGGTTCCAGGGATTAGGACATCCTGGGGAGGGGTGTGGGCATTATTCTACTCATCAAAATATTGTTGGCTAACTGCAGGGGTGAAATGAACAGCATCCTACTACACCACCTGCCAGGCCTCTGCAGCCCTTCCCTGAGCTTAAAAGGGTCAATGTTCAGCATTTCCTTTGTTCCTCCGAGACAGAGGTAGGAGGCGTGGACACACTAGGATGGGTTGAGCTCTATGTATCTGGAAAGCAGTCTCGACTAGAAGCATCCAGTTCGTTCTTCCTTTCTGTGGTTCCAGTCCCAACTCCATCACTAGCTATGGATGATTGAGTATTGCTTCTAAGCCTCAGTGTTCCCATCTGTGAAATGGGGAAAAAAGTAGCCGTCACTTATCAAACCTAAATTCCGTGACCTGAATTAAAAACCCCACTGCTGGCCTTTATTTGCTGTGTAACTTTGGGCAAATGGTGTAACTTCCTGATTTATTTGTTGGGGTGATGGGGTAATAATCATAGCAGCTGCTATGTTCCATGCATCACATGCAGTGGATGGATTACATGAGGTAATGTACGTAAAGGGTTTATTTGGCAATAGTCCTTGGCACACCATAGTGCTCAACAAAAAGCATATCTATTTTTTTTTCCTTATTTCTCCTCTTCTTCTTTGTCTTCAGCATTTTTTCCTCTCTTACTTTTGCCCCTCCTCTTCCTTGGCTTTATCATCCCGTTTTTACCTGGTGTCTCTGTGTTAAATGTTTCTAGATATTTTTCGCACATCTGGCTCTTCTGTTAGCCTGAGCTTCTTCCCACCAGGTCAGAGCCCAAGCTTCTCATTTCAAAGCTCTATGTAATGCACATGCTTTATTAATGTTGGTTCCTTGTGTCAAGGCGTCTGTCTATCCGTCTGGCTTCTTGAGGGGGTTTCGAAGACTGAGGCCCCTTTCTGTATGAGAGAGAGCTGCTGAGAAGGCATAGACAGGGAACTGCAGAAGGAGAAAAGAACCCTCCCTCCCTCCAGCACTCCCTCTCTGTGGAGCACTGGAAATGAAAACATCTGAGAACAGATTTCTATTATTCTACCCCTGGGACTGAAGGCACCAGGGACGCACACAATTCTGCCTCCGTGTCTGCATGACTTGTTATCAGAAAATTAGAGTAGAAAAGAAGCTTTTGTTCAGCTATGGAGACATCTTAATAGGCGCTTTGATTGTTAAACAGAAGTTTCTGTATCAGTTTAATTGCTGTAAATGCTGTTTGCCTTCTCTGTTATGATAAGGCCTGGATTTTCATAGATCTCCCCCCCACCATTCCCTTTAAACAGTTTTCCTTTGCTTTAAGGCTTGAGTTGGCAAGTTTAATGACATCCACACGAAGGAAGTGAAGAGAGGATCTCTAAGTTCAGATCTGCACACCCACGTCCGAAGCCGTGTGCTGGTTATTATTGCTTGAGACTAATGATGCTGTAGCTGTGCTGTGTAATTGACGGAATTCACCCCTCCAACCAGATACCGGGAAATGACACCAAACGACTCAACTTAATTACTTCTACTTCTCGAGAAGGGGCTGTAATTGAGAATAACAGCATAACCGGGATATGAATCTAAAAGTGAGATGTGCTTATAATAAAAGAGGATTTGTTCTTTGTGGACTTGAGCCTCAGAAATACCGTCTTGGCTTCTTGGGGTGGGGGGTAGGGAGGAGGGAGGCGAGTGGCTAGGGAAGCGGAAAATATTTCGGTGGGGGATTCTCAACCTTGGCACTTTTGACATTTGGGGCTGGTTAACTCTTTGATGTAGGGGCCAGCCTGCGCATAGTAGGATGTTGAGCTGCATCCCTGGCCTCTGCCTGCTGGGTGCCAGCAGCACTTCCCCACTCCACTGTGACAACCAGAATTATCTCCAGATATTGCCCAATGTCTCCTGGGGGCCAAAAGTCACCTTGGTTGAAAACACTGGACTTAGGAGCAATTGAAGAATTACCCCTCGAGGTTCTGTGGCTGCCTAACTGTGTGACCCGTAGCGTGTCACTGCATTTCTCTGAGTGCCCATGTCTTCCTGTGTAGGGAATAATGAGAACACTGCGAGAGGCATAGTTTCCAGCTCTAAACTGTGCAGCATGATGCCTAACACATATTGAACGATCAATTAACTCAGTGCTTCTATCATAATACGCTTGGGCTCAGCAAACATATAGGAAGTACTTTGCTTCTGGTGATGCAAAGATGAGGATGAGGTCCCAGTCCTTGCAGAAGGGGCCCATTTATGCACACTTGTTGGTACCGCTTTATTCTTCACCCGTGGCAGACATTGCTAATCAATCTTGGTGTTCTTTTCTATTGGGTCTCAGAATCATTGTCAACACACTTTTCTAGACAGCTACTACGAATGTCCCATGAGATGAAGCCCATTCGGCACTCCTAGTTTTGTAGATTCCCCGTGACGAGGCTGTGTATCTGAGCTAACTAACACTTTCTCTTCAGCCCAGCTGTCCCATCTGCACCTGCCCCAGCGCTGGAGAAAGCATTTTAAGGAATTAGCAAGTAGCATCCGTCTTCCCAAATCAGACTTAAGTCCCCAAATGAGATAGGAATGGAAAGAAGACTCTTTTTTTGAAATTGGTTTTTTTTTTTTTCTTTCTTTCTTGTTTCCCTCAGAAACTGGAAAAAGTGGCAAAATGGCTTGGACTTCCTTTTAGTTATACTAAAGGAAATTCCACTGGCTATGATGCTGATTGATATATCACGCTGTCTCTCTCGTGGCTTTACTCTGCCCTTTGGGCTTGGAAAATCACTAGCTCTCCCAGAAAGGGTCCCAGCTTTACAAGGGCAGAATTGGAGTTTCTGGAAACAGCTCTCAGGTGGCTGTCGACAGCGTCATTAGACAGAAGAGAGGAGTGAATGGGTTGGGGGTCAAATGTTCCCTGACATCCCCAGCTCCCGGTGAACACACCACTCCATAACAATGGCTGTGAAAAATGATGTAGGTATTTGTAGCCCCAAAAACAGGGAGCTGGCTCCATCTACCTGGCCTAAGAAAGGAGAGCTGGTGTGTGGATCAGCCACTCGCTTCCTCTCTCCCTCGCTGGTGGAGATTTCACACACAGCACAGCTTCATTTCTGCTGTTGTTTCACACCTCCCCAGGGCCTTTGAGGTCTGAGAGGAGGGATGTGAGGGCGGCCGGCTGGTGGAATGAAGGTGGGGGCTAGTGCTCAGCATCTGCGGAAGAAGTCCCAGAACTCAGTCAGAGGTGGAGTGATAGCAGAAGTCTCTGGGATTTAGCCTCAGGCATGAAAGGAAAGACCAGACGGAGCCAGGCATCCAGTCTGAATGAAATCTGTGTGATTTTTTTGTTTCTTCCTCATTCCCATTCATCCATCAGCCTATCTATCTATCTATCTATCTATCTATAGATACATACATCTACCCACCCACCAATTCACCCATCCATCCATCCATCCTTCCACCCACCTACCTTTCCATCCAACCACCTACACACCCATCCATCTACCTATTCATCTGTCTTTCCACCTACCTATCCAATCACTTGTCCACCCAATTATCGAAATATTCATCCATCCATCCACCTACCAATCCATGTATCCATTCATCCACCCATCCATCCATTCATTCATCCAACCACCCACCTACCCATCTGTCCATCTACCCACTCATCTGACCATCCACCCACCTATCTAAACATTCATCCACCCATCCCTCTATCCACTCACTTACCAATCCATCTACTCATCCATCTATCCACCCACCCTTCCTTTCACTCCTCAATCCATCCACTTCTTTATTTTTTTTTTTTAGAGAGAAGTGGGGGAGGAGCAGAAGAAGAGGGGAGAGAGAAACTTATGCAGGCTCCACATCTGGCATGGAGCCCGACTCAGGGCTCGATCTCACAACTCTGAGATCATGACCTAAGCCAAAATCAAGAATTGGACAAATCAAGAATCTTGACCAACTGAGCCACCCACCCCTCCATCCACTTATTTTAATGAGTTTAGATGGTACATAGTTGGACATAGTTACTGACAATATACAGAGAGTGATATCAGATTTCTATATAGAGTGTGCTTTTAAAATAAATGTATTTAAACAAAGTTAACTAAAAATAGGAAGTAAATAATTTTATGGACTGTACGGGACACGACAAAACTGGGAAAGTGGTCCGTGCATGATTGGTGTTTGGAGTCTACCTCGTTAGAACTTTGCACACAAGGGCATATGCTCAAGGGGCTCTCAAATCTAGATTCACAGCTGCTCGGCAGCCTCCAAAGTGTATGACCTTGCAGCAATGACTTCCTCTCTCCAAGCCTCAGTTTCATTGTCTGGAGGGTGGGGATGCTAACAAACCCTTTCTTTGGGGTTGTTTGGAGGATGTAATGAGCTAAAGCATGTGAGTCACTTACCACATGCCAGGCACACATTAAGCACTCCGTAAATGGAAACAATGCTCATTTTTATGCCTTCCACAGCTGGCTTCTTTCAAGGCACTCCCTGGCTGCCCTGCCCAGGGGAACTTGCTTGAGTCCAAGGAACACATGTTAAACCAATGTTCCATTTAGCTTTGGTTTAGCAAGTGATGGTAGTGGTCACTGACGCTGGTGAGCCTCCCTCTTCCTTCCAGGGGGCTTGGCTGGAGCCTGCCCCATCCTCTGACCCTCTGTGTAATCGACTCTTCTCCTCTCTTCTGTCCCTGCAGACACACTGTCCGTGCCGCGCTGGTCCCCGCAGATCCCTCGCAGAGACCTCGGCAACTCCATCAAGCACAGGTAGGCTGGGTGCCTGCGGGCGCTGGTGCCCACCTCCAGCACAGTGAAGGCTGGCATCTCTGGCTGCCAGAGTGGGCAAAGGCTGGGCAGATATTTTGCTCTAGCTCCTGTGTCACCATGCCCCTCTCTACTCTGCCAACTGAAACCTCATCAAGGCATCTTATTAACCTGGCCTTTATAAAATCAGCACATAATGGTTAAAAACCAGGGCTTTGGAGTCTGTCTTGTCTTCCAGTCCCAGCTAGCAAAGTGTTGCAACCTTGAGGAAGTTACTTAACCTCTCTGAGGTTCAGTATTCTCATCAGATAATTCTGCCTACATATGGGGTGTCATGAGGATCAAATGCGATAATATACATAATGTGCTAAGCAATGGGCACAAAATAATCATTCAGTAAATGGTATCATTGTCAAGACAAACGCTTTACATCCTAATTTTGGGCCTCCCTACTTAGAAGGCAAGATTGCATACTGAACTCAGAGACGCTCGCTCTCTGCTGAACGTAGGTCAGCCCAGAGCTCCAGCCCTGATGGGTCTGTGGAAATAATCTCACCTGGGGTACACCTGTCCTTTCTGGAAGAAGACTTGTATCTACTAGACATCCCTTATAAGAAGTTCTTTAACTTTCCAGATTTAACTTTCTACATTTTATGTCATTATCTTCACAGTCTCCTCACAAACTTAGTGGGGTAAGTAGCACAGGTGTGGTCATGTCCAGGTGATAGGGAAACTGAGGCCCTGCATGATTTAAGTGACAGGCCTACAGTCTAACTGACCTCAGTCCTCTGTGTTCTTTGGACACTGCTGCTCAGAGTTTTCTTTGTACTGAGGCCTCTGGGAACTAGTGGACGGGGCTGTTTACTCATTCATGGATTCTTTGTGCTAGTATTCGCGGAGAATTTCTGTGCCTGGGCAGCAGCATGGCACAAGACGTAGGGCCTGCGCCCTTGGGGAGCTTGCGGTCCGGTGGAGGGTTAGGCGGCTAACAGCCCATGACAGTCCGTGGGATCGGGGCTGCAAGGCCGGGGACAGTATCAGGGGCAGACACATCGCCACAGGGTGGGGGGCTGGGGGGCGAGGCCCGAATGAGCCACACTCTCCCGGAATTGCACCTCGTCAACAGTGTTTGGAAGAAACATGTTGACAGGATAGTTGTTAGGACTCAAATGAAGAACCAGTGGAGGAAGCAGTGAGAAACATGTGATAGACGCCTCGATGGTCAGCAGGGAGATGCAGGGAGATGCAGGCAGATGCAGGCAGATGCAGGGAGAAAGGCATCACAAAGAAGGGCCTTTTCTGTCGGCTTCCCCACTGCCCTCCCTCAGTTCCCTACTTGAATCCATCCCACCTTGGGTTTGGCTACACCCCTGGCTCAGCTCCTCCCCCGGGTTGGCCACACCCCTAACTCGGCTCCACCCTTAGATTGGCCTCAACCCTGATCTGCTCCGCCTCCGGGTTGGCCACACCCCTGGCTCGGCTCCATCAATGGATTGAAACTGCCGCCAACCCCCCCCACCCCCCCCACCCCCCCCCACCCCCCCCACCCCCCCCCCCCCCCCCCCCCGCCTTGCAGCCTTGCCTTCTGGCTCAGCCTCATCCCCCAGCTCTAGCAACCTACTGTTAGATCTGGTGTCACCTCAGATTCAAACACTGATTCCCAGGGGAAGGATGATGATCTTGGGCATCAGGAATGTCTCCTTAGAGGAGCCGGGACTTGGAATGTCCTGTTACTCTTTAGTCTCACCCTGTTTCTTCCCGGGGCTCCATGCCAGGAGGGGGAAACCTAGACTCACCCAGTCTTGGTAAAGAAATTAAAATCCCATTCCATCCGTTGTCCTCAGAGTCCCCCTCAGCCAGAGCTCAGAAGGAGAGAGCGCTGATCCCAGAGATAGGAGAGGACTGGAAAGGAAAGAGAACGCTGCACTACGAGGCTCACGCTGCCTGCCCTCCATCCCCACGCTGCTGGCTGGGGGGTGAACACAAGTCTATTCTGTTCATTCCTAAGGGCTGCCAAATCCCACAAGGTAGACCCTGCCAAACTCGCTGGTCCCGTGGAAGGGGCAGAAAAAGGCTGGACCACCCCCCTGTCCAGGACTGGAGGGGGTTTCCTTAGCCACAAGAGTCTCTGTTCTGAATATTGCTATTTGGCTTCGGTATGCAGGTTTGGCTGCAGCTCATTCCACTTGGAGGGTGACTGACCCAAATCAAGCAAGTTGAGCACAGGGATGCAAACTTGCCCTCGAAATTCTCAAGCACCAACTTACATAATCACTTCTGATTTTCATTTTGACACTCGGAGGCAGTCGAGATTAGATACAACTCCAGCTGAAGGTGGCAAAAATTGAAAATGAAAATTAACTCTGACCCGGCAACCTTCAATACTTTTCTGTGGCCTGGCTCTGCTGCCGCCTGGTATCTCTTGGGGGAAGAAAGCACCCCAGCAGCTGCAGGATCCCCAGGAAGTTAATCTAAGGCACCTCTGTTCCTGTGGGTGCCTGGTTCCTAGCTGTGTATCGGAGGCCTCCGAACTGCCTTATGTTTGCAGCAAGTGGTGCTGGTGGCAGAGGAGGATGAGCTCACCATCAGCAAGGGCTTTCACTTTCGGGACTCTGCTTCTCAGGTTTGCAGCCTGAGATCTTCTGGGGGAGGCCCTTGTCAAAGCTCCCCAGGTGATGTGCTGGGCAGTGAGGGGCAATGGGTCTCCCGGACTCTTGAGAGGCTCCACCTTGCTTGTGGTTCTCTGAGGACATTCTAGCTCCATCCATCACTCTGTCCCAGAACTGAACTTGGCCTATAGCCAGCCACCAGGCAAGACTTGCTGAACTAATGAAGGACTGTCACAAGTGTCCAGGTAACAATATAGTCACAACCCCACTGGGTGAGTGCTGAGTATGCACCAGGCACTGTGTGAGGCTCTTGACATTCCTGGCCCATTGGTCCTCCCAGCAACCTGTGAGGTTGGCTATCATCTTCACTTTACAGATAGGGAGACTGAGGCTCGAGTGGTCTAAATGATGAAGTCACCCATCTCAGAAGCAGCATAACTAGAATCCAGGGCCTGTGTGCTTACCCTTTAAGCAGCTCATCCTTCCAGAGAGCAGCTCGGTCACCACCACCTTGCCCTTGAATGTTTTCTATCTCTTTTCCACAGGTTTTCCACCAAGTACTGGATGTCTCAGACATGCACAGTCTGTGGGAAAGGAATGCTTTTTGGCCTCAAGTGTAAAAATTGCAAGTAAGTGGCTGTACCTGGAAGCATGTTTTCACAGTACCTGGTGTCAGCGAGAGCCATGCTGGGCTTTGAAATAGTTTACCGGAGTTTGGTGTCTTGGCTTTCAGGAGGATCACTTGCTCCATTTTTCAGAACTGTGTCTTGAGTGAACCTCTACCCTTGGCCATGGGGTCAAGGAGAATAATTCTGAATAAGAACCAGAGCTGATGGAAGGTGCTGGAAATAACACTGTCTGCTGATGCCCAGTGGATGTTCCTAGCATCTAAGATTAGGGGTTGGCACACTTTTTGTCTAATTGACCAAGATAGTGAATACTTTAGGCTTTGTGGAGCTGAGGATCTCTGTTACAACTACTCAACTCTGCCAAGTGACCATAAAGCAACCAAAGACAATATATAAACAAATGGGTGTGACAAATTTCTTTATTTCAAAAGCATCTTATTTGCAAAAATATCCTGCAGGCTGGCTTTGGCTCCTCAGCTATAGTTTGCCAATTCCTGAGCTAGAGTTTGTGAAGTTGTTTCCCCTCTGAGGGGGTATTTGATTCTCCCCATCTTACAGATGTGAGAGCTGAGTCTCGGCAAGGATCAGCCACCTGCCTGAGGTCACAGCCCTGACCCCTAACTCCTCTCCCTTCCCTAGCGGCATGTTGGCCTCCAGTTCTGGTTTAGAAGTCTCGACCACACAAACCTCCCCCACTTCCACCCTCTGTGCCAGGTCATGGCTGGCAAAAGGCAGGGCGGTAGGAGAGAAAATTGTGATGTCCAACGTGGGCTCTGGAGTCAGAGTAAAATGGGTTCCTTTCTGGCTCTGTTCCTTTCTGGCTGTGACCTAGGGCAAGTCACCTCACATTTCTGTTCTGCATTTTTTGTTTTATCTGCACAAAAGGAATTATCATCATCCCTGGTGGATGTGGTAGTAAGCACCCAGTAAATCAGTACTCCAGGACACAGCACGGTGCCAGGCACAGAATTCTGGCCTCTATCGGAGGTCTCGAGTGCCTTTCTGCCTGGCCTCTCTCTCTCCTTCCATAAACATGTGTGAAATATCTCTCTAGTCCAAATCCTATAAGGTTGTCAATAACATTTAACTGTTTCTAAGGGTGACAAATGGAAATGCCTCTGTCTGCTTTATAGGAGCCATTTAGTTTAAAAGAATGTAGGAATTATTCTTTCCTTGTCCAGCCTAGGCTGGCAAACTCCTGTTTGGGCTCCTTCCAGCCTCCCCACGTCCCTGCCCCTTGATGGAGGGGGAACAGCAGCGGTGGCGGGCACCCACTCCCCCCACCCCCAGCCTGGGTGTCTCACCTGAGGCATGGAGGAGACTGAGCTCCCTTCCCTCCTGGAGTCGTGGAGGATTCATTAGTTCCAACCCTAAAGAGCCATAGGTTCCCAGGCAGAAGAGGAGGTGGGGAAAAACGACCAAGCATTACTGTTTGGAGACCGGCATCCCCACCTTGGACTCCCACTGACCCTGGCTCTCAGGTGAGCCCTCAGCATGGTGACCCCTGGTCTTTCTGACTCGGAGAGGCACGAGGCCAGGTCCTCCGGTCCACCTTGAGGGCTGTCTGATAGCCGCCCCCCCCCCCCACCAGCGGCTCTGGGGGCCTGCCTTGTCCACGTGTAGTCACACCGTGTTCTGAGAAGCTGCAGCTCTCACATCCTCACACCTGCCGAGTGGAGGCTTTGAAGTCAGGTAATTAGGTGACAGGGACACAGCCAGGAGTCAGTGAGGCTGAACACCTTCTGAGCCGTTTTAATTTTCAGCCCTAGAGGCAGAACTCATGAGGCGGCCTTTGCTCCTGCTCTCTGTTCTAGAAGTAATGAACAAAGACTCAGACCCTGCCAGGGGTTGGGGGAGGAGGCTGGGGAAGGGATGGGGACCAGGGCTAGAAGCGCAGGCTTTGGAAGCAGCCAGAACCGAGTGTGAGGCCCAGCTCCACTGCTGCATTCTCTGTATGAGCTTGAGCCAGTGACTTCTCAGTCATCTCGGCACTCAGTTTTCTGATCTGCAAAGTGGGTGTGATGCTGGCATCCTCCACAGGACCGTTGGAAGGAGCCGGTGATATGTTCTTGCCCCAGATGACAATGTTCTGCCGAAAAACATTCTTCCTCACTCCATCTGGTGCAGAAATGGCTCCTGGTGTGTAAAAAGCAGAATTCAAGCCATGGTTGGATTGCACTGTTGATCTCACCAGTTTGCTCAGCTGGTAGAGAAGCTGCCAGAACAGTGAAAGCGGAGTCTGTATTGCTCTGAAGGTCCGGCATGCTTCCGGTTTTTTGACACTTGTGTGACTACAATTTTGTGCTTTTGTAGCTACAACCAAGCTTAGAGTTTTCTCCAGGACATAATTAGCGTGCTTTACTGCTATCACCAGCTGAAGTGTGGATTCACTCTTCCATGAACCAGATCCTGCATTTTTCACATGAATTATGCCTTTTACTTTTTTAAGGATTTTATTTATTTACTTGAGAGAGAGAGCAAGCGAGAGAGGGAGCACAAGCATGGGGAGGGGCAGAGGCAGAGGGAGAAGCAGAGTCTCCACTGAGCAGGGAGCCCAGATGTAGGGCTCGATCCCAGGACTGCAGGGTTGTGACCTGAGCCAAAGGCAGACGCTTAACCGACTGAGCCACCAGGTGCCCCTGAACTGTCTTTTATGTGTGTCTTCAAACATTGGCAAGATTTTGGACATACTAATGGGCTGGCAGGTGGGTGGGGGACAGAAATAGGTAACACACAGAGGCCATTGTCAAGGAGCTTAGGGGAAGACACACAGAGAGAGAATGAATTTCGGTGGAACCGAAGCACTTGCATGAAGAGCCGTGACAGTAACATTGCAGAGAGGTAGTACCAAGAGTGCGGAGGCAGCTTTTCAGAAAAAAATGGGCAGAACAGTTTGTTCATTTACTCGGCTGTCTATTGAGCACCAACTCTGTGCCAGGCACTGTTCTGGGCAGAAGCGAAATCACAGCGACTAACCCACACAAAGCCCCTGCCCTCATGGAACTCACAGGCCAGGGGAGGGGAGTGACAGGAAACCAACCAGTGAAATAGATCATCTGTTCAGAGGATGCTAAGTGCTAAGCAAAAGAACAAAGCAGGGAAGGGAGAGAGGAAGGGCCAGGGGAAGGGCTAGGATTTTAATTAAAGGGCTCAGGGAAGTTCTCATGCTTGAATGGGAACTTAGGAAAAGTAGTGGTCTGTGACACAGGCCATTTCCTGTCGTCCCAAAGCATCCCAGAGGCATGAGTTTGAATTTGATTCTGCCCTAAAGGCAATGGCTTTTTTTTTTTTTTTTTTTTTTTAACCTAGAGCATTGCTGGTTCTGTTAATTCCAGAAACTCCCTGGGTGAAAAGGATTGGCTTGAACCCATGGACTCCACGTGTGGTCCCCTGAACCAGCAGCATCAGCTTCACTTGGGAGCTGGTTAGAAATGTAGACTCTCAGACCCTGCCCACACCTGCTGTATCAGAATCTGCATTTTAAGATTGTCCTGGTGATTTTTGTACACAGTAAAGTTTGAGGAGCATTTATTTCTCTGAGTGATCTCCAAATTCCCCTTTAGAGCTGATTTTCTTTCTCTAGATCAGGGGTCTCAAACTCGAATATGCATCAGAATCCCCTGGAAGGTTTGTTAACACACAGATTCCTGGGCCTGCCCTGGAGTCCCTCATGCAGCAGGTTTGGGGTGGAGCCCAGAATTTGTTGGCTGGTAAGTTACCTGGTGACGCTGATGCTACTGGTCGTGGGATCACATTTTGAGAACCACTGCTCTACATAAAAGTAGTAATTTGATAAAATCAAACTTTATTTTCCAGCCTGACATTTCAGCATGTGTGGTTTGTTTTTTGGATTTTTGTTGGTTTTTTTGTTTGTTTGTTTGTTTTTTATTGGTTTTTATTTTTAGATTTTTTGTTTGGTTTTGGCTTTGGTTTTTTATAGAGTAGTCAATCTTTGCTAACTATTTTTTAGGCTTTTATATTATTACATCTCTTGGCCTCCTTCTGTAAACTTGAGTCTTGTTCATCATTATCTCTCCAGTACATTCATCTAGTAAATATTTGTGTGATAAATCAAAAAGATAAGGCATGATTGGAACCCAGAATTGTAGGTCAGACACACACACACACACACACACACACACACACACACACCTGCATTTGAATCCTGACTCTGCCACTAACAGCTGTGTGACCACTTCTGAACACCATTTCTTCTTCTGTCAAAAGAGAAAAAATATCTACTCCACTAGATTGTTAAAAAACAAAAAACCAAAACCAAAACCACATACAAACAAATAAAAAAACCCTAAGTGAGGTAAAATAAGGTAAAATTCTCAGCCCAGTACCTGGCACATTATGAGGACATCATACACGAAAGCTAATATTGTTACTAACTTTATGGATTAATTTTGGGGTACCCCCCCCAGGAAGCCGGGATACTCACAAACGTCTAGCCCCCTTTCCTCCTGCTTCGTCTTAATGGCCACTTCCTCCGGAATTATCATCAGCTGTCTTGTTGGCGTTCTGAATAGAGAGATTAGCGAACTAATAGGAAATTATGCTCAGAAAGCAATTTGCAGTTATCTAAATTGAGGACTTTTCATCTAATAGGTTCATGAGCGCGGAATGGAGTTTCGTTCTAAGTGGTCGGATGTCAGCACAATCCACGTATTGTCTGATGACTGTGGATTCAGCTGCAGGAGGATGCTGATGGATTTCCCAGCTCTTAAGCATGTGTTATCTGCATCTTTCCTCCTTCTTGGGGTCTTTCCACAGGTTTCTGCAAAGCTGAGGTTTGGGTCCCTGGAAACCTGTCCACTCCTATTTTAAGATTTTATTTATTCATTCATTCATGAGAGAGAGAGAGAGAGAGAGAGAGAGAGAGGCAGAGACACAGAGGGAGAAGCAGACTCCACACAGGGAGCCTGACGCGGGACTCAATCCTGGGTCTCCAGGATCACGCCCTGGGCTGAAGGCAGCACTAAACTTCTGAGCCACCCGGGCTGCCCCCTATCTGCATTTCTTGCAGGAAAGTTGCACGGTGGTAAATTCGGGTGGCTTATGCTCTAGGAAACAAGAGTTTGAACCAAAGTCCCCCCCTCCTTTTTTAAACTGCAGGGACTGAGTGTGGAAGGGACGGAATGTCTTTCAAAACTGCCAGTGGGGAAGCATCTGAATTGTTGGTCTCTCATGCATCCCCCTCCACCCACTCTCTTTTTAGAGTGTGCTGTGGTTCTGGTCAGGTCAGCATCTCCCTGGCTGAGTGTCTGCCCTGGGGGAGGTTCTGTGCTACCTCTTGGGGTGTGAGGGTGAGAGAGTCACAGTTGCTGTCCTCCAAATACTCAAAGTCACTGCCAGTGATGTAAAGCTTAAACTTGTCCTGTCTGAGCCCCTCCCAAGACTTCCTGGCCCAGTCACTGGGGATAGGGCCTAGAAACTCGCATTTTTAAGAAACTTCCCAGAGCATTCGGATTTGCACTGAAGCATAAGTAAGGAGCATGCATCTGGAAGGAGAGATGAACCAGGTAAGTAATTATTACCATAGGGGGAGGTGCCCAGGCTGCCTCTGGCTGGGAGAGATGCACATCAGGGGAGGCTGTCCCGGAGGCCTCTGAAGTCTTGGGGGAGGAGTGGGAATTAGCTCAGTGGAGCAGAGGAAAGGATGTTCTGGGTGAAGACAGGGCATGGGCAAAGCTTGGGTCAGGACTTAGAGGGACTTGAGGATATTTTGCTGTTGCTGGTACCAGGCAGGGCCTGGGATCCGGAGAATACCAGTTCTGCTTTGCAGCCACAGTACCAAGCCCTGCCGCTCTGACTTGTGGCTCCAGGCTTGGGTAGGGACCACTCACTCCCATCCAGCCCCATTCCTTGGACTCTGGAGCTGTTATCTTGCTGGAGGGAGTCGCTTGCCAAGGATAAGGCCTTGGGGAGGACAGTGTTGGTCAGGGTGGCCTTTTCTCCTGGCAGTAGAGTGGGAGGCAGAAGCCAGGAGTCTTGATGTTCTTCAGGTCACTTGCTCTTACAGCCTGAGATGGGAAGGGTTTGGGTGTCAGAATGCCTTGCAGATGCTAAGACTCATTTTTCTCTAAGACCAGGGACGAGGACTTACTCCTCCACTTTGAAGACAGGATGATGAAGTTAGTGGCCACAGAGCACAGCCTTCCCCCATCCATATATGTCTTGATGTCCTGCTTATATTCCCAAGTGACCTCATTTACCAGTTGCTGTGGGCGCCGCTGCCAACAGCTTGTACCTGAGACCTCCCCTGGAGGTTTGCCCTTGGGTGATTGCAGCTGCCTTGCCCCTACGTGCCTGGAGGAAGCCTCCCCCTCTCCTCCCCCACTAGCTCAGAGTCAGGCACTAACTGGGGCAGGAGTACAGAAGGCCAGATTGCTTGCTCAGGGCAGATGCCCTCAGTGGTGCAGTTCACAGTCCAGAGCCTTGGAGGGATCAGACTGAGACTCATCACCTGAAGCCACATCTTTGCTTAGCTTCTCCATTTCCTATCCTGCTCCCTGCACAATGGAGTTCTCTTGGAGAACCCCCTCCATATATCACTCACTAGAACATACATCTCAGGATCTGCTTCTGGGGAACTCAGCTCTGTTGCTCTATGCTAAAACAATAGCAGGATCCGGACCCTGGGGCCAGAGAGAGCTGAGTTCGGGTCCTGCCTGGCTTTGCCACTTCCCAGCTGTGTGATTCTGGGGAAGTTTCCAAACCTCTCTGAAGCAAAATGAGGCTGAACCATTCATTTGATGTATTAAGACATATGAGTGCATCAGTCATATTAATGGCTCAGGGATTCCCTCAAATCAGAATCTTTAAGTTGTTCAGCATTTATTTACTGTAGAAACCGATATCCTGTTAATGTAAAGTAGGAAGAGAAATCTACTTGCTAAATCACCTCCATGGGTTGAAATGAGGTTGAAGTTCTGGAAAATTTAGCACATTCCCTCCTTTTCTGTAATGCTTGTTCCCCGTTCATCTTTTGGGATTTTCTGAATCATCTAGCTTCTTGGGAGACATGTTTAAGCATTTATACCAGGGTTTCTTGACTTTAGCACTATTGAAATTTGGGGCCAGATAATTCTTTGTCTAGGTGGCCGTCC
This sequence comes from Vulpes vulpes, assembly GCF_048418805.1. NCBI lineage: Eukaryota > Metazoa > Chordata > Mammalia > Carnivora > Canidae > Vulpes > Vulpes vulpes. The sequence goes on along the minus strand of NC_132789.1, from coordinate 14,225,079 downwards.
TGGGCATTGCAGGACCCCAGATGCCAGGAGCACCCTCAAAACACATGCACACAGACACACACTCCATCCCCAGGTGTGACAACCAAAACTGCCTCCAGACATTGCCAGATCTTCCCAGGGGGCGCATGGTTGCCCTTGGTAGAGAACGGCTGGTTTATATAACAGATCAGTCATTGCCAACCAGTGGGACTGTGGTATACATTATTCAGTTCTAGAGTGCCAGCGTTAGGGTGCCATTACTAAAATATTCAACAGAGTGATCAAACATCTCAGTTTGCCTGAGACTTTCCGGTGTTTAGCACTGAAAGTCCCACGTCCCAGGTGACCCATGTTGGTCGGGGTCAGATCTATGCACGTAGGAACGTTTCATACTCCACTTCTGTAGGAGTGAGGCCCATAATTATTTACTTGGAAATGTAAAGAATGAGCTTGGAAAACTGAGTTAACCAGCACAAATTTTCCAGTTTATCCCAGTGCTTGCATGCCCTTTATACACATCCTGTCTCCTACCTTCAGTAGCCAGGCCACTGGACATGCTTGCACTTAGGTCTTTTTGTTTTTTTTTTAAGATTTTATTTATCCATTCATGAGACAGAGAGAGAGAGAGAGAGAGGCAGAGACATAGGCAGAAGGGAGAAGCAGGCTCCATGCAGAGGGCCTGATACAGGATTTGATCCCGGGACTCCAGGATCACGCTCAGGGCCGAAGGTGGCGCTAAACTGCAGAGCCACTCAGGGATCCCCCAGGACTTAGGTCTTTTTATGTAAGCTGTCACTTTAACAATTTTCATTTGAGTGAGCCTTGCACTCTTTTGTCCAGCTTTGCTCTATTGTTGGATCTTTTCCTTTGGATTTTCTGTGCTTCTTGGTTCCTTTCTTGCCCTATATATATTCTCCTCACCTGTGTTTCTGCATCAAAATGCAGTGTTTTATCTGAAAATTTCCTGGTTTTGTACAGTGACTCCAGCCACAGGTGATGAGCTAGCTAGAGGTGTGAAGTAAGCCATGGTTGGTTTGAGCCAGTGGGTGCACTAATTTTCCCAACCCAGGAAAACCTGGAGAGATGATCAGCACTGGTGTCACAGCTGCTGCAAAGCTCCTGGAAGCTTTAGGAATTTGTATAACACACAGGATATTGGCAGGATATAATTATGAGCATGCATTTCAGGGATCACCAGCTTAAAGCCTGAACTACTTTTCCATTAATAGAAACATTTCTGTTTTGGCAACAATCATAATGGGAATATGTGGTACCTTATGTGAGTGTTGCTGGACATTTTGCCAAACACCTTTCATGCTTGATCTCATATAATCCTTGCAACAACTGTGGAAGGTAGGGTCTGTTCGCCCCCATTTTACAGATGAGGAAATAGAGGCCTTCAGGAGTAAATCCCACATCTCCCAGTGGGTAGATCTGCTCATCAAACAACTGGTCTCTCTGATTCAAGATCTGAGACTCTTAACCACTTTACATGGGTAAAGGGCCAGCTACACAGTCCACCAGCAACAAATGCTAGCCCTCACTCCGCTTCTCGTTGAATTAAACAGGCGGAATGGAAGATGAGGATCTGATCTCAACCTGCCTCTGGACCAGAGCAGTCATCTTTCCCTCCTCCTTCCCCCAGCCTACTACCCTGGCCCAATTTCTTGAATTGAGAGAGGGCAAACTGGTATTTGTGTTTTGCTGAGTGCCTCCAGGCCCTGGGAGCCAAGAAGACTCTGTGGTCACTCTGTCCTCTCTTAGGGGGTACAAGGGGGACATCTCCAGCTAAGAAATGCACAGCTGTCCTGCAGTATATCCCCTTATTATGGAGAGAAGTGCCAAGTTTTCCTAATCATTGCTCATTATTTTGCTGGAGCTTATTAACATATAACCATATGTTAACACATACAAATCATATGTTATATGTAAACACTCCCCACGGACCCTGTTTGTGTTGTTGGGTTGTTTTTTTCTCTTGAACCCAGACATGGGCCAAAGAGCTCAGCCTCACTGAGTTGTCAGCAGGGAGGGAAAGAAACGTTTGATATTTGATATCCTCCACTGACAGCATATGGGGGCATTTCTAGAAGCCTTGGCTCAAAGGAGAGACCACAGGGAAACCAAGATGAGACGAAACTGCTCAGTTGGGATATTCAATGAAACAAGTCCCATTGGAAAGGGGGCAATGATTTGGTTTAGTGATTTTGCAAGAAGCCTTGAGGAGTACTTAATGCAGTGACTTGGGAAAAAGAAAGCAGAGGCAGGAAGTCAGATAATGAATGAGGGATGCCTTTTAATTGTAGACATTTACTGCGGTGGGGGGGGGGTGCTTTCCAAAATGCTAATCTAGCCTTCGCCTCCTTGTTTAAAATCCTCCCTTGCTTCCCCCTTGCTCTCAGGGTAAATCCAGGCTCACGATGATACACCGCACTGTCTCTTGCTCAGCTGTCCCTTTGCCCGTCTCACTACCTCTCTCCTCACACCCAGAGCTCTACAGCTTCATTGAACTGTTGACCCCTGTGGCAGGCCACATGCCTACCAATCAATACAGCTTTGAAATGCTTTTTTTGCTCCTGCCCAGCTCTCTCTTGCACACATTAGCTAGCTCTTGTTTATCTTTCGGGCTCATCTCAGTCACCACTTCTTGCAGGAAGCCCTCCTGGACTTCCCACAGGTCTGAAGTGCCACACCCTGCCCTTCACCATCGCTCTGTATAATATAACCACGTTGTGTTGGCCTCCAAATCCTGCCTGTCTCTCTGACTGGACTTTAAACTAGATGAGGGTAGAGCTGTGTCTGTGTTGTTCACTCTTTGTACCTCCAGGGCTAACATGGTACTTGGCACACAGAAAGTGCTTAGTAAATATTTGTTGGTGGAGTAGATCTCCAGAGGAACCTCCACAGGGAAAGTGGTTCTTGCCAACCCAAGGCCCCAGTAACCTAGTAGGGGATCCTTTCTAGGAGGCAACTCTGAGGCAGTGGGATGAGTGGAGAGATGTTCATGCTTGAAATAGAAAGAGATAGGTTCACATACCTGGAAGGTGGACTCCATGCTAGACGTTTGCAAGGGAGATGATTAAAGAAAGAATTCCTGTTCTGTTATTACACACACCCAGGACCTCACACAGCATCTGGCACAGAGGAGGAAGGCAATCCTGTTTTGGGGTGTGTAAATGAATGAGTGACCCTCATTCTGCCCTTAACTGTCTATATGATTGGGCCACTTACCAAGCCTCAGTCTTCTTGACTTTGAAATGGGTGTGATGGTATCCACCCTTCATGGCATTGCTGTTCAGAACAAACAGGTTATATAAGAGCACCTGGCCCAAAGGTGGTGTTTCTTTAACATTTCCTCCATCAGATGTTGGACCAGGGTTTCAAAACACACTATGTGCACCCGGAGTGGAAAGGCTATGCCCTGCTCAGATGGGTTGCAAAGCAAGCTGGTGTGGGCTTAGAGAGTTGGGCTGCTTGGAGCCAGCTTCTTGTAAATTGATCACAGTAGCTCAATGAACCACTTGAAATGGGCGGGACTGTGTTCACCAGCAAAAATCATGCCTACCTCTCTTCGGGGAAGACTAGTGTTCTGATCCTTGTGCCATACCAGGCTCTGGGCTCACATCTGCCCCATGGGGCTACTGGGGGTCATGACAGATCCATTAGGGAGACAGCAGAGCTGCTTAGGAAGGTGCCATGTGTCCCCCCCCACAGTTCCCGGGCAAGGTCCATGCAAGTTTGCTGTGCTTCTGGCCCAACACCTGTCCTGCTCTCACGCTGGGGGTCGTGAGAAGGGAATGCAGACAGGAACACTCCTGCATTTCACAAACTTCAAGAGATACCATTTGTAAGAAATAGGAATCATTTCAAGAAGCCTTTAGATAGAGACTATTTGCTCCCATACACCAGTGGTGTGGGATGGCTTTCCCTTCTGCCCTTCCTTCCTTTTCTGTCCCTCCTTGTCCGTAGTGTTTATTCAGCATTTTTACACACCAGCCACCAGGCCAGGCACTGAAGGGGGGTGGGCGTAGGAACAGGATTTACAAAAATGAAGAAGACCCAGATCATGCCCTCAAGATGAATTCATTTATTTAATTTTCAGATGGAGAGGATGTCTCATTTAGCTAGCAGCTCCTTTGGGGAACGAGATAGTCCATGTAAGCAACTTTTCTCAATAACTGAAGCTTATCCTCTTAGCTTTGAAAGTTAAAAAAAAAAATTTAACCCCCTTTGATGAAAAGTTTTTAAGTATGTCCTTTCCAAGGTTCCAGGCTACATGAGGTTTGCGTGCATTCTCTGTCCGCTCAAGTGGGTTTTAGCCCTGCCTGCACAAATGTTGACCTGTTTGCTGTCTGAATGGACCCTACTTGGGCATTTTCTTGTTAGATCCTCATCACAGTTTTGGAGATGAGGAACATGTTGCTTAGAGAGGCAGATGGATGTCCCCTTGGTGTGGGAAGAAGAGAACTGGGATTCAGGCTCAGGTTAGCTTGACTCAGAAGCCCAAGCTTCTCACCATTTCTGGAACCACATCCGACCTTGCCCTGGTGCCTGGCATTGTTCAGAGCCACCACGTTAATTCACGGTGCTCCTCTTGGCCACATTTGATGGGGAGCTTTGTCCTGGGAAGTCAGCTGTGTCCTCCCCAACCCCTCTCTTTCCTCTGCATGGAATGGAGCATCTGGAAAACCAAATTCATTGAGGACCAAGTGCTGAGGACACACGAAGGACAAGGAGCAGAGGGCTTGGTCTTGGTGTGAGAGCTTGGGACAGGCCACATTGGATTTTGAACCTCTTTTAACCATCATGGTGTCCTGATTGGACTCCCTTCTTTCTAAAGACCTCAAAACAAGGATTTGAGGGTGAATGGTTTGTTTGAGAGGTGATCCAGGTCACACCAGCAGGGGAGCAGGGAAGCAAGGCAGGGAATAGAGAACAGCCAGTACTGAGTACCTCGTAGGGGAGGTAAGGGCTCTAGGCTGCTGGGGTCCAATCCCATGTCTACACACCTCTGAGTTGTCCCAGCCAAGGGAGAGGGGACTGGGATTGTCCCCAACTAGCTCCCACCCATGGGTGTTTCAAAGCTCTAGGCATTGTAGCCAGCCCACATTTCAGCAAGAGGAAGGATCTCAGGGGCTGAGAGGAAAGCTATTGCACAAACTTGGAACAGTAACAATCTACCCTGATAAACTTGCTACTTCAAGTAATTGTCCTCAGCACCCTGCTCATGTCGTATCATTAGGGTTCTCTGCAACTGCAGATACTACATTTCTCTATAACTATAGATACTATGATTGTCCACATTCTACAGATAAAGAAACTGTAGCTCGGAGCAGATCAGCAACTTCCCCAAATTGTCACAGCCAGGAAGGGGTAGTGTCAGGCTTTGAACCCAGATTCCTTCTCCATACTCTCCTGACCCCATTTTCCTTTTGGGAGGAGAGGTGCTGGATTCCAGCAAATCTGGGCTTCTAGATATCTCTCATTTGGGAAGTAGAAGGTGTCCTCCTCATGTAGCACTTCTGGAGTGCTGGCATGTGCTTGCTGAGAACCCACATTCCCAGCACAGACCGAATCAGAACCTTGGAAGGTGAGCCTGGGGGATCTGATGGGGAAGCAGGTGATCGATCTTCGCAGTGTGTGGTGCGAGCGGTGAAAGAAAAAGTGTAATTTGAGTGGAATCCTGTGTGTTTTCTGCTGGAAAAACGATTCTTCGTAAGTGGGGCATGGTGTGTCTGCATCCTGCGAAAGCCTCCTCTCCATCCCTCTTCCCCTCCCCTCCAGGGTCTGTGTAATTTCAGCCCTGGGCTAATCCTGCCAACTCAATTAGCAGATCCTGGACACGCGGGCGCTAGTTCTTGACGGATGCGCCTCTGTGCAAAGGGTTAAGTGTCTTAGTGTGAAAGCCAGTTCTCTGGGCTTTTCTCCGTGAGCAGTGGCTGTGCCCCTGTCCCCAGTGCTGCCCTTTGAAGTGCTGGCTGGAAGGACAAGCGTTCCATCTCCCACCCTTTGGCCAGAGATGAAGGAAGGCTTTTCTGTAAGTGCAAAATACAAGCAACAAGGGACAGTAGAGAGGAAAATGCCAGGGGGAGGCAGGAGATGACCGAGGTCATAGAAGAGGCCACACCTGCCCCGACCTGGTTTGGGCATGGTCCAGAGGTTGTGTGAAATTGCCTGTCCCTGCTTGAGAATGCTGCCCACGAGAGCGAACAGGCTTCCTCACATCTGCACGTCACCATTCCAGCTGGGCTTGTTTGGGAAGACTCGTAGGCGGGAGAGGCAGAAAGGAAACATTTCTTTCTGGAAGCTTCCAGGGTGGAATCAAGCCATTTCAAACAAGAATGAGTGCAGAAACTTCTTGGTTCCTTCTCAGTTTGACATCAGCAGATTCCCCAACTCAGGGCTTCCCAAACATCAGTCTGACCTGTCACAGTTGTCACAAGCTTCCAGTGGCTTCTTAGGGTGTGCAAGATCAAATACAGGCTCCTTGCCAGGGATGCCGGGGCCCTGTCTGTGCCTTCTCCCCTCCCTTGTGTCTTTATTCACCCTTTACCCTCTGACCCCTGAATCCACCAAGCTCGTTCTGTCCCCAAACTTTTGACTGGCTGGAAGCCCTTCCCTTCTCACTCTCCTACTCTCCATCCTGTTTCCCTTATGATTTTTTCCCTCCATCTTGCCACACCTGCAATGATCTGATCTTTGTTTAGGTGTGTTTTATCCCTCCCCATAAAGATAGCGGCTTTGTCTGCCCTGTCCCTTGCCTGTGTGTCCCCAGGACCTGGAGCCCAGTAGGTGCAATTAAGTATTTGCAGAATGAGAGGCTGGTTGTACATTCAGCAGAGCTTCCTGTTAGGGTTTGGATGCAATACCCATGACCTTCCCTGTAGGTCTGAGAGTCTGGGAGCTTTAGAAACGGAAAAGACAGAGATGCCTGGGTAGCTCAGTCAGTTGAGCGTCTACCTACACTCAGGTAATGAGCCCAGGGTCCAGAGATCAAGCCCCTACATCAAGCCCCTGCATCAGGCTCCCTCCTCAGTGGGGAGTCTGCTTCTCCCCCTCCCCCACCTTTTGCTGCCCCTGTTCCTGCTCTCCTCTCTCTCTCAAATAAAATCTTAGAAAAAAGAAAAAGACAAATCGACAGTAAGGTTGGACTTTTACTATCCTTGTGGAGTCAGGCTGCTATAGGGGGAAGAGCAAGATGACATCTTTGGCTTATCTCAAAGGAGGCCCTTTAGATTTTGCTGGTTACAGATCCCAGGAAGCTTCCTGTTTATGGAGGTTTTGGAGGCATCTGCATGCTGGTTAGAGCTAGGCTTGGCATCTCTGTCTCTTCCTGGCTATTTGACCTTTGGCAAGTTATCCAAATTTGCTGAGCCTCAGTTTTTCACTCTGTAAAATGGGGATAACGATAGTTGCTGCTTTTTAGGATTGTTACAAGGATGATATAAATTGTGTAAAGCCCCGGGGGCATTGCCTGGTATTTCACAAGCACTGAGCAAATGATAGCTCTTCTTCTTCTCTGAGTCACAGCATCTTTGTGACATTCGTGACCGATAGTACCCCTTAATGTTTTTCAACCACCTTAGGTTTTTGAGTGCCAAGCGCTGCCCCCTCTTTCTGACAGTTACAAATTATGTAAGCCAACTTGTCCCAATCTAGTTCAATCATTCACACACCACCCTGTCATGATTTTGTTATATTTGTGTAGCAGTCTCATTTTTATTTATTTACCATTTATGGCCTTTTTAGCTTACATAAATTTATTTAAAGATGAAAATGCATTTTATGACCATGAGTGGAAAATCCATTAGTATAAGGCAACCAGGGGAAAAAAAAAAGACATCAGGTGGAAAAATAAATTTAAATTTTCTGTTGATACTGTCACCCATCTGAATCTAGGACTGTGGTTAGCATGTGGTAGAGAAATGTAAAGATGTGTTAGCAGCAGAAACCTTCTCCCGGCTGCAAAGTGAAGGGGATTTGGAGACTGGCTAATAATGTTTTTGCCGTATGATTCATGCTAGCACTGTTCCATGCTGCCCGCATCCCTCCTTGCTGCCCCTCTGCACTCCCGGGGGTCTCACGTCTAATTTTTCCACCGTGGAGAGGAATCCAGTGAGTACCCAGTTAGGGCCACAAAAGACTGAAGACAAGAAAAATTGGAGAAACGTGCATAGGCTTTCCAAAACAATCAACTAGACCAATGGTTCTCACACCTCAGCATGTATCAGACTCAGGTGGAGGGCTTATTAAAACAGGTTACTGCATTTCAGCTTCAAGTCTTGGATTCATCACATCTGGGGTGGGGGCCCAGGAGTTGCATTCCTGGAAAGTCCCCAGACCACCGGTGCTGATGTTGCTGGTCCTGGGGCTCCACTTTGAGAACTACTGAGCTAGATGAGTCAAAGTTGAGTCTATGACTGGGTGTTCGGATCATTCTGTTAGAGAGAACTATCAGATTTCTAAAGGGCAAGAAGGTGAGAGCAAATCTCAAGCTCCCACCTCTCTGTAGAGAGTTTTTAAATATGAAACCTCTAAGCAGGCTGCAGGTGCCTTCTGGCAGGGCTGTTGGCTGCTGCAAGTTAGGCTGGCGCGCCAAAAATTGTAAGGGAATTCAAAGGGATGCAGGCACCGATAGCATCTGCCACAGTGTGTATTCCTCCTACTGACAAAAACTCTAAAGACAAAGCCAGATCACAATTAGTTGGGGTTTTTATTATCCTTTGGAGGCCTGGCAACTTTTCAGGGAAGAGCAAGGTGGCATTGTCTCAAAGGAGGACATTGTGACTCTAAACTCCTCCTACCTCTAAAACGGAATACCTGTCACTAATCTCATCCTAAATGGAAGCCTTGGTTAGCTGGTTCCTGTTGCTTGAGCCTTTTAGAAAAAGGAGAGACCACCGTTGGCACCACTCACCCAAGTTTTCTGCCAGGAAAGCTCAGTTAATCTGTGTTTCCATCTGTAAAATGGGAATGATAATAGTATCCATTGTGTAAGGCTATTGTACAGATCCAATAACATAGTATATGTAATATGTTTAGTTCAATGGCTGGCAGATGAGTCTATAAGTAAACAGTGGATGATTATTAGGATTGGATGATTAAAAAAAAGACTGGATGATGATAAAGATAAAAAACACAGACTGGGGGGATCCCTGGGTGGCGCAGTGGTTTGGCGCCTGCCTTTGGCCCAGGGCGCGATCCTGGAGACCTGGGATCGAATCCCACGTCGGGCTCCCGGTGCATGGAGCCTGCTTCTCCCTCTGACTATGTCTCTGCCTCTCTGTCTCTCTCTGTGTGTGTGTGACTATCATAAAAAAAAAAATTAAAAAACAGACTGGAGAGGGCATGGGTGGCTTAGTTGGTTAAGCACCCAGCTCTTCATTTCGGCACAGGTCATGATTTCAGGGGCGTAAGGTTGAGCTCTGTGTTGGGCTCCAAGCTGGGCCTGGAGCCTGCTTAAGATTCTCTCTCTCTCTCTCCCTCTGCCCCTCACCCCACCCCCCTACTCTCAGCTCTCTCTGTCTCTCTCTAAAACAAAAAAAGAAAAAAAAATACAGACTGAAAGGGGAGAAAATATCTTTCAAAGCATAAAACCTAAGTGGACACTGCTGGTGAAAGAGTTGCTATACATCTTGGGTCTGACCTGTGAGAATGGAATGACAGTAGACTTTCTCCAGAGTTAATTTCCTAGGTGCCAAGGAGGTGTTTTAGCTACCCCATTTCATCTCCACAGCTTCCAGAGCTTTCTGAACCACCAGGGCATCCCATCCATCCATCCATCCATCCACCCACCTATCCATCTATCCACCCACTCATTCCTCCACTCATCCATCCACTCACCCACCCATCCATCCACTCATCCATCCATCCATCCATCCATCCATCCATCCATCCATCCTTCCTTCTCTGTCTTTCCCGCAGGTTAAAGTGCCACAACAAATGCACCAAAGAAGCCCCTCCCTGTCATCTCCTGATCATCCACCGAGGAGGTAAGTATTTAACACTTGCTGCCCTAGGGGTAAGTAGGATGGGGCAGGGGCTCCTGCAGACCCTCTGCTATAGCTGTCCCATCCAGGCCATTTCTGGGTACCTCTTAATCCCCTGATACTTGCCTAATTGTTTTCCCTTTGACACTCTTCTTCCTGACTTCTGTCTCCTTCCTCCATCTCCTGACCCCAATCTCCCTATTCCTTGCCCCTCTGCTGGTCTCACTGATACTTTAGCCCCCAGACTCATCTCCCCCTTCCTAAGTCTTTTTCTTTCATTCTTGTCTACTCTCCTACTAATTTCCACTCTCCTCTCTTTCCCCCAATCTAATTGCTGTTACTTCGCATTTAAAAAGAGTCCTGGCTGAGTGTTCCCCATGATGCGCTCATCAGACTCAATCACCGGGGGCCTTGAGGAGGTGGGCGTGGGGAGGAGTCGGGCTTGGGTCTGTGGGTTTGGGCCATCTGTGTTCTGTCCCTGGGGGCTCTGGGAGTGTCAGGGCCAAACTGTCCAAGCAGGGAACTAACAGCTACCCTTGGGAGACTCAAGGACTCAATGGGAAGCCTTTCCTCATGAAACCTGGCAGTTCAGCTTTCAAAATAGTTCCCCTGACTCTTGTCTCATAGGGTGTTTATCTCTGACCTCATTGTCTACATTGCAATTCATTTACCACAGGACTCTCAAGGCCTGTGCTCTTTAATACAGTAGCTGCTAGCCACATCTGACTATTTAAACTTAGCTTGATTTAAATGAAATTAAAGCAAAAATTCAATTACTCTGTCACATCAGCCACATTTCAAGGGCACAGTAGCCACAGGTGGCTACCATATTGGGTAGTGCAGATAACAAACACTTTCCTCATGGCAGAAAGTTCCATTGGGTATCACTGGTCCCGACCTTTGCTATTCAAAGTGCAGTCTGTGGATTGGCAACATGGGAATCCCCTGGGAGCACTTTAGAAATGCACAGTTTCTGCCCCAACCTCAGACCTACTGAAGCAGAATCTGCATATTTTTAACTGCTTTTAACTGCTTCTGCGAAGGGAAGGCATTCCCTTGCCCCTTAAAGTTAAGAAGCAAAGCTCTAGGGTAGAAGTTGCAAACTCGGATGCCTACCAGGGCTAAGCAAGGATCCGAAATGAGAGAAGGGGGCCAGATGGGGCCATGGAAAGTGGAGAGGGAACCCAGGCACTGTCTAGAGAGGACAGTCACTCCAGCAACGATGGAAGCCCATCGTTGGGCTGCTCACCTGCTCTGTATTTTTCTCATGGTTCAAAGGAAAGCCCAGATAGTTGTATTAAGATGCTAACAACTTATTAAAAGTTTTAAAATTTTTGCTGGCCAATTCCCTGTCACCCTATCTGTAGGTTGGATGGAGCCATGGAGTCGATGTTGCAATATGCAACCTGCTGATCTGAGACAGAGTCCCTCCTCATCCCTGCTGTGTCCCTCACAGCTCCCCTGGCCTAGGCTCTGAGGAATCTGCCCTGTTTTAGAATGAACCCAAGGGAAATGTAAAGACTTTTTGCCAATTGGTGCCAAAAGTCCTAAGATATGTTCCGAAGCTGATGGGCCATTGGTTTTCAATGATCTTTGCATTGCTTATCTCCACAAGGAGAGGAAATTGCAAATAAGGAAAAGTCATCGGCCCTCTTGCCCCTTCCCACCCACATCCTTAATTAAGAACCATCTGTTCCTTGCACAACTTTATACAGTCAATGAGGCCATTTTGAAACCTGAATTCTCACAACTCTTGAACCCTTGAGTCAGATTCATTGGGGAAATTCTTCTCCATAGTGGACTCTGCTGGAGCCCAACTCCCATGTGGAGACCAGAACCAGCCTGCTGCAAGGTGACCCACTCTCAGAGGCTGACATCTAAAGAGGGGCTCCCTCTGCTTGTCCACCCACCTTCCTGGACATGTCCTCTTCGCCCCAAGGCAGCAGGTGCCTGTACAGGCGAAAGCAATGGCTCTTTCCAGAAGTCCACCAGCTTCTTGCTTCCCCTTCGCCCTCCACCCTTGTTGATAGGAAGTTTAAAATATAGTTGGTTTCCATGGAGATGGTAACTCAGGCTAAACAGAGAAAGTAAATCCCTGGGTCAGTGCAAAGCTTTAACTTTTCCACTAACACCCCAGTCCTGCTCTCCCCCGCAAAAAAAAAACCAGTTAATGAGTAACACTGCCAGGCATCGAATTTGAATTTGAGTTTCTCAATGTGCCCCTCCCTGTGGTCCTGATAAGATAATAACAGAGGAGTAACAGGAAGAGGAGCTTGGATGATGTGGTTTGGATCAGGAAGCATTTATTTAGCATTAGCTATGAGCCCAGCTTTTTGTGTGGCTTCAGGGATGGCACTGAGAGGAGGTCTGGAATACTAAGCCTTCCCTTCAGGAGCCCAGTGGTTGGACAGCCTGAAAAATCCCACAAGCAGTGAAGGAGGATCCCAACACAAGAGTTCTATGGGGGCTGGGGAAAGGTAGTCATTCTGAACTTGTCCATTGACTGCAGACCTTAAGGAATCAAGAGGAACCTCTTGTATTTCAAGGGAGAGTCAAGTCTGAAATGAATGCCAGTGTGAAACAATTATGGTATTGAAAACAGCCGGATAGCTTCAGTGTTATGATGAAAATTTCTAATTGACGAGTCATTTGTTGAGAATATAAGAATTTTAGAACCCACGGAGAACACTGGATCTTACTACCGTGACACAAGGGCTATCATTTTTAGAGAATTCCCTTTCTGTCCTGGGACGGGGTGGGGAGACCGTCGGGGTAGGGTCCCAGCTCTGTTCTCCTGGCATAACCGTATAAAATCAAAGTAGTACTTAAACTCCCAAATTGCTGTTTTTACCCCTACGGATCCAGCAAGGTTAGTCCGAACAGAGTCCGTCCCATGTGACATCAACAACCCTCTACGAAAGCCACCCCGGTATTCGGACCTGCACATCAGTCAGACACTCCCCAAAACCAACAAAATCAGCAAGGTGAGGCTGGGGTCCTGCTGGGTTGGGGCATGCTGGGATTGCCCACTGCCTGGGAGGGGCAGGAAGACAGGGTGGGGGAGCTTGCATGGCTGGCTCTGGGATCCTTTGCCTCCCAGTCCACTTGGGGTGTCCTAGTTCTGTGTTGTTTGTGTCAAGCTAAGCTTGGGGGATATCCAGCCATCACAGGAAGAGTCAGTGTGCCAGAAATCTGTCTAATTTAGAGAGAGGGCACATAAAAATGAGAATGAATGAGTCTTTCAAGGAGAGGCAGTGGGGATATAGCAGGAGAGCCTGAGTAGATTCCTTAGTGGACCAGATCTGCCCTCTTTGCTCTGTGAGATGTTTCGCCATCTGCCATGATGAACTTCGCAGATGGTTCTGGGCTGACACATCTTTTGAATCGGACCACCGAGGGATGGGGCGTCTATTTCTGAGCTCCTGCTGGAGGCTCAGTGATGGATACAGGCTGGAGGGGGCCCAAAGCTCTGAGCCTCAGCCAGTTTGGTTGGCTTGTGGCTGGTCCTCACATGGTGGTCAGCAGTGAGCTTCTCTGTGCATCTTTCTCTCCACCATGGCGTGGAAATTTCCAGGGTGATTTCCACATCCTGTGTTTGGTCTGTTGGTCAGACAGCACCAGAACTATCCCGGGGAGACTTGCAGCCTACTGTGACAGTAGGAGGCAAAGGCTGCAAATGCCAACAGGTGATTTCTCAAAGTCTCCAGTGCTTTCATGTATTGTGTTGAAGGTGAGTAAAGTGTCGATCAACTCTAGCATGTGGGAAGTCACCACCTGTGTTCAGGACCCAGGTGAGCATTACAATGGCTGAGTGACCTCTCCCTGGCAAGGCTCAATCTTGCTTCTCTGCATAAGGCTGGAGAGAGCATTGCCCCCTCCCCAACCCACCCTCCACGTAGTAGCCAGAGTGATTCCTAATGAACATTATTTGAATCCCGTCCCCCTCTGCTTAAAAACCATCCAGTGGCTTTCTACTGCATTTGGAAAGCAGATCAAGCTCCTTACTGCAGCCTGCAAGGCCCAGCGTAATTTGGTCCCTCCCTCCATCCCTGATCACTCTTTGCATGCCTCCCCACCAAAGCACATATGTTCTTTCTCTCATGCACTATCACCCACCGTTTTTACTACTGGCTGTCAGCCATTCACCATCTGGCTCCTTGTGGCATCATCTCAGCAGTAGAGAGCTTGGCCTCTGCAGTCAGGCAAACCTTGCCATCAACCTTGGCTTTTCCTACTTATTAGCAGTGAGACTCTGGGCAAGCCATTCATCTTTCTTGGCTTCAGTTTTCCTGTATGTGAAATGGGTATGTTCTGGTTATCCAGCACTGCACGACAAAGTACCTCAAACTTTCTGGTGTACCACAGCCTTTTCATTATGCTCATGGAGTCTGTGGGTCAGGAATTAGGACAGGGTACGGTGGGTCTGGTTGAGCTCTACTCCATGATGTTCAGGGACTCAATAGGGAAAACTCACACCGCTGGGGCTAGATTCTTCTAGAACAGAGATTGGCAAACTGTGGTTTATAGGCCTGACCAGCTCAGCACCTGCACCCACTTTTGTGAATAAAGTTATATTGGAATGAGCCACACCCATATTGTCTATGGCTGCTTTCACACTACAATTGGGAATTGAGTGGTTCTAATAGAGACACATGGTTCACAAAGCCTAAAATATTTACTATTTGGTCATGTCAAGAAAAAGTTTGCCAACCCCTGATCTAGAGCCTTCTTCACTCACCTGTGTGGTGTCTGGACTGGGAGTGCACGGGGCAGGGTTCAGCAGAGACTCAGTGGGAGCATCTGCATGTGGACTTGCCTTATGGTTTGGGCTTCCTCAGAATATAGCAGTTTCAGGGTAGTTGGGTCTCTTACAAGGCCAGTCAGGGCTCAAAGAGCAAGTGTTTTAGCCAACAAGGTGAAAGTTGCATGGGATTTTATAACCTAGCATTATAAAAGCCAGTGTATTGTCTTGATTTGTCACTAGCCAAGGGTTGGTATATGTATACTGTACTGATAGAGGCTCTCATGCTCCTACTCAGATTCAAGGGGAAGAGGCAGGCATAGATACCACCTGTCAATGGGAGGAGTCCAAGGAGTTTGAGGCCATGTTTTAAAGTGCCCATGGCAGGGGCACCTGGGTGGCTCAGTTGGTTAAGCATCTGCCCTTTTAGCTCAGGTCCTGATCCCAGGGTCCTGGGATCAAGCCCCACATCAAGCTTCCTCCTCATCGGAAAGTCTGCTTATTTCTCCCTCTGTCTCCCTCTGTCTTTCCCCTGCTTGTAGTCTCTCTCTCTCTCTCTCTCTTTTTAAATAAATAAAATCATTAAAAAATAAAAAATAAAGTATTCATGGTGGCTAATAAGAGCATCAACCTCAGAGAGTTGTTTTGGGAATGAAATGAGATAATTAACATAAAAACACTTAATATGGTTCCTGGCACATAGTAAGTGCCCAGGAAATTCTAGATACCACTATCAGGTTCAATGTTGGGCTTCCAATCCAAATGTCAGGCTGGGTCCACTTTTTCTTTGTTATATGCAAAAGATACATAGATATCTCTAGAAGAAGGGATCCCCACCTCTGGGGGTGCTTAGGGGGCTCAAATGGTACAGCTCCTGAGAAGTAACTGTGTGTGTCTATAACCCATTCTTTTCTTTGTGACATCTTAGGGGGTGGGTTGCTCAGAGCCATCTCGAGACCTTCCCCTCTGGCTTTGCCGGCACAGTGAGCCTCTCAATCAGATGGGACAGAAACACAGGTCAGATAGATCAGTGACTATGACATGGTTCTGCTTGTCTGCCAGCAGGAGAATTTGATAAGAGAAATAAATTAACCTCTATTTAGAAAGCAGCTTTGACTTGAAGGTGGACAGGATCTATCACAGGGCTGGGTTATTTTTTCCTCTCTTTCTCTTCTCACTGGCTTCACACAGATTCTTTTTGTCAGGCAATGATGTGGTTAGTGCAATAGATTTCTGAGCCAATTTGGTCTGAAGACTTCCTTTTCATTGCTCTGTCTCCTCTCCTGTCTGGCTCAGTCAATCCAGGTTCACGGAAAGCCTTAGCTTTTCTCCCAACAGAATAGTTAAAGAGGGTGCATTTGGGAGTTAGAAAGGCCTGGGCTTGGAACTTTGTTCCTTCACCTGAGTGGTCACAGCAAGCTCTCTCTGCCTTGGTATCCCCCCCTTCCCAACCCAATCCCCATAAAAAGGACAGTACGATAGCAGACGTGATTGGGATTGTGGAAAGGATTAGATGCAATGACACGTGTGAAGGGTTTAGTCCGCCACTGGATACTCAGTAACAAAGAGACAGAATGGGGAGGGGAAGAGGAACAGGAGGAGGAGGAGGAGGAGGAGGAGGGGAAACAGCAGCATCTGCCAGCAACTCAGGGGCCAGTCTATAACACTTATGCTTCCACATCAAGGCATCAAAACCCCATGTGCAGTGGTGTCCAAGGCTGAAGACCTGCCTGCTCCGGTGCTGCTATTTGAGACAGCTGCATGCAGGCATGCCCTTTCCAATTGGTCTTGCGCTGGGGCCAGCTCCCTGGACCTGCCACAAGACCATGGATCATTATCCTGTTCTTCCATCAGAACCATGACTCAGCTACTCTTTGTGGGTCTGCTCTAAGCTGTTACTGTTGACTGGTTTCCTCATCCTCTACCTCCCTCTCTCCATGCCATTGCTTCTGCCACCATATAGTTCCTATTCTTCATCACCTCGGCTTATTTGTTTTCTGGCCTGTTGTAGCTCTTTCTGTTCTCTTTGAACCTCATTTCCTCTCTGCTGTGCTCCTAATGCTGTTTGCCCTTTTTCCTGTTGGCCAATTCATCTTTTCATTCCATGTCATAGTCATGGGCCAGCTGCAATCTCATTCTGACCTGTGGTCCTGTGTTGGGTATGAGCTGTGGAAGTCACAAGACAAGGGTGATTGTTTAGGACTACCTGTTCAGCACAATCTATTGGGTTAGAGGGTAGGGACAGTTTCCTCAGGAAAAGTCCATGAGAGAGGCAGTTATCATCACCACCACATCCAGACCAGTACACAACTGAGTGGAGTGGGGACCTGGGAGATGAGCATGCTTCTGTTTCCTTCCCAGAGTCAGATGTGGATTTCTTGTGACTTGGCACTATCTTGTTTTTCTGCTGCTGGGCTGGAGGTTAGGACCTGGGTCACAACTCTCTGTATGACTCTAGCAAGTCATTCCCTGCTCTCCAAGTCTCAGTCTCCCTGTTTACAGAATAAGGGGTTGGACTGGGAGGTCTCTGAAGGATACTTCTGCATCTCAGCTGGGCTCAGAAAGAGGATTTATGCCACCAGCCCTTCCTGGAATGATCTGATAGAGTGTGAGGTTCCTCTCAATGGAATGCAACCTCCAGTTGCTGGTCCCGTTGGGCTGTAGCTCTGGGTCTGACCTGCAGAAGGAATTTCCCCTCCTGTTGTAGCAATTTGGCCAAGGAATGTAGGTACCTATGCAGCGCTCTCTTGGGATGATTCTGTATATTTACAGCAGCCCTGAGCTACACAGATTAGAAAGACCTAATTCCTACCATCAAAGAGGTAGAGATCATTCCTTCCTCTATAAACACAATTCCCTCCCTTTCCTCCCTTTCCCTCTCCTTCCAGTTCTCCTTCTTTTTCATTAATTCACTCATTCATATAGCACTTATTACTACCTTTTACATTTTTATTTCTGTGCTAAGTTCTGCAGATTCCTAGATGAATAGGACACAGTCTAGGAGGAGGAGATAGATCTTTTCAAACCTCCCTCCCTCTCTCCTTCTCTTCATCCATCCAACCCTTTCTCTCCCTTCTTTCTTGTTTTCCTTAATCTAGCACATATTTATGGAAGGACCACACTGTGGCATATTTCTAAGTGCTGAGAATAGGGAGCTCCCAGCCTAGAGAATGAGAATGAGAATGAGACAAACAAGTAGACTGAGAAGTGACGAGGTAGAAGCAATAGCTGAAGCTGAGGGAGTAATGCAGAGGTAGCTTTCAGAGCGAATGATGTGCTTTACTGGGTGGATCAGGGGTTAGGGGAGCTTCTCAGAAGATAGGAAAGGTAAGCTGTGTCTTCTAGGCAGACTAGGACTAGACAGATATTCCTAGTAGGAATAAGAGCATGTCCCAAGTCTTGAAGATGTGAAGTAGCCTGGTTTGTGTTGAGGACTGTGAGCCCCCTCATCCAGCAGTAATGCAGCACCCCCACCTGATGAGGTAGGGTCAGCCGAGGCCTGATGGAGAGTCAGGACATTTACTACCACCCACCTTTAGTGAAGCTATTCCCCATCCCTGGTATCAGTGGAGGCTCCATGGGGAGTAGTAATGAGGCACTCCTACTTCTCCCAACAAGAGTGTATCAGAGGAGGCTTATGAAGGAGCTGGAATTCCTACCCCCACCCAGCAACAATTAGAAATCCTCCTATCCTCAGTGGCCAGGCCAATAGAGGCAGAGAGCCTAGGCATCGGCCCTTACCCAGCAATAACAAGACAGCACACATCCTCTTCCCTGCTAGGGCAGTGTCACAGGAAGCCAGCTAAAGCCGAAGATTTATTTATTTTTAAGATTTTATTTATTTATTCATGAGAGACACACAGAGAGAGGCAGAGACATAGGCAGAGGGAGAAGCAGGATCCCTATGAGGAGCCTGATGTGGGACTCAATCCCAATATCCCAAGATCATAAACTGAGCCACAGGCAGATGCTCAACCACTGAGCCACCCAGGTGCCCCTAAAGCCGAAGGTTTGAATAAGACTCAGAGTCTCACACCCTAATACCCAGATGTCCAGGCTTCAGTGAAAAATCACTCATCACACCAAGATCCAGAAAGATCTCAAACTGAATGAAAAGAGACAATCAATAGATGAGATGAGTGAGATTTTGGAATTCTCTGACAAAGATTGTTAGAGCAGTCATCATAAAAATGTTTCAATAAGTAATTATGAACAGTCTTGAAACAAATGAAAAAATAGATCACTGCAAAGAAGTCGAAAGTCTCAGCAGATAAAAAGAAGATATAAAGGAGAACCATATGAAAATTTTAGAACATATAACTAGGAAATGCAGTAATTAAAATTAAATAGTGGAGAGACTCGATGACAGAATGGAGGGGCAGAGGAAAGAATATGTGGGATTGAAGATAGAGCAGTAGAAAGTACACTGTCTGGTAACAGAAAGGAAGTAGACTGAAAAAAAAATGAGTAGAGCCTCAGGGATCTTTGGGACAACAATAAAAGGCATGGTGTTGGTGTCATTAGAGTCCTGTGAGAAGAGAAAGAGGGCAGAGCTAAAAAGTTCTGCAAGAAATAATGGGCAAAAACATCTCAAAATTGGCAAAAGACATAAACCGCTGTTCCTATTTTCTAATTTGGAAGCAAATAAACATACCATATTCATGGATTGGAAGATGCAGCATAGTTAAGATGTCAGCTCTGCCAAAAATTGATACCTAATTCCTATCAAAATCCCAGCAAGATTTTTTTTTCCAGCAAGATTTTTTTTATAGATAAAGACAAGATCATTCTAAATGTTATATGAAAAGGCAAAGGAACTAGAATAGCTAAAAACAATTTTGGAGAAGAATGAAGTGGGAGGAATCAGTTTGCCCAATTTCAAAGCTTATTATATAGTTAACAGTAATCAAGACCAAAAAGGATATACAGATGGCAAGTAAACCATGAAAAGATGTTCAATATCATTCACCATTAGGAAAATGCAAATTGAAACCACAGTGAAATATCACTACATTCCTATCAGAATGGCTAAAATAAACCACAGTGACAACTCCAAATACTGGCTAGGATGCAGAGAAAATCAATCACTCATACAGTGTTGTATAAAATGGCATAGTCACTCCAAAGAACAATTCTTGCATTTTCTTTAAAAATTAAATATGCAATTCAATTACCATGCTGTTCAGAAACTGCACTCCTGGGTATTTATCCTGGAGAAATAAATACTATTGTTCATATGAAACCTGTACAAGAATGTTCATAGAGCAACTTTATCCACAGTAGCCACGAAGGGAAAACAACCTAGCTGTCCTTCAATGAGTGAATAGTCAGACACACGGTGGTACATCCATGTCATGGAATACTACTCAACGATCAAAAGGAAGAAACTTGGGGTACCTGGGGGGCTCAGTGGCTGAGTGTCTGCCTTTGGTTCAGATCATGATCCCAGGGTCCTGGGATCGAATCCCACATCAGGTTCCCCATGGGGAGCCTGCTTCTCCCTCTGCCTATATCTCTGCCTCTATCTAGGTTTCTCTCATGTATAAATAAATTAAATCTTTAAAAAAATAAAAAGGAACAAACTTGATACACACAACAGCTTGGATGTATCTCCAGCGAATTCTTCTGGGGAAAAAAAAAGCCAATCCAGAAAGTTACCTACTGTATGATTCCATTTGTGTAGCATTCTTGAAATGACAGAATTATAGAAGTGGAGAATAGATTAGTGGTGTCTAGTGTTAAAGATGGGAGGAAGAGATGCAAGGAAAGAGAGGGAAATGGGGATAGCTATAAAAGGGCCACGTGCAGGATCCCTGTGGTGGTAGAAAAGTTCTGTATCTTGACTATGTCAACTCAGAGTCTGCATTGTGATACTGTGCTATAATTTTGCAAGATGTAATCATCAGAGAAAACTGGCTAAGTATGCACAAGACCTCTGTCACTTCCTAAAACTCATGTGAATCTGCACTTACCTCAAATAAAAAAACCTTAATAGCAAATTATGTCATCAACGTAATTGCTACCATTTATTGACAGCAAAGTGCCTCGGCCCAACGCGAGGGCTATAGGTCCATCCATAACCTCATCTAAACTTCAAAGCAGACCCAGCACATGGATGTTCTTAGCCCCCATGAGGGACTAGGAGAGACTGAAACTCACAGAAGTGAAGTGGCTTACTTGGAGGTAGTGGGGGTGAGCGGGTCCTGGGAGGGTGATACGTGTAGCACAGGCACCCATTGGGCATCTAGATGGAAAATGTCCATTTCCCATTCCCCCTTGCCCTCCTATGCTGGTTGGTGTTTTTATGCTGACTCTGGAATTTGGCAGGTAAATACACCTGTTGTTAAATAATGGAGTCCTCAGGCACCCGGAGCAGGTCAGAGTGATGGACCTCTGAGTAATGCGGGGACCAAGGGACCACTGTCTTGTGTGTGGACAGATTATGTTGCCTCTGAAAACACTTGGTTCTGTTGGCTTCGAGAGGCAGGAATCCCTCTTACAGAATGTGGAGGTTTGCTGGTATTATTCTCATTTTACAGTGAGCACAACTGAAGGATGGAGAGGTTAGGCATTTTGTCCAGGACGTAGAGGGAGGAGGTGGTTGCAGGATTTGAATCTGTGCTTGCCTGACTCGGGTTGCTGCTGGTATGAGTTTCCTGGGGCTGCCGTAACAAATGACCACGAACTGGGTAGCTAAAGTAGCAGATATTATTTCTTTCAAAGTTCTGGAGGCCAGGAGTTTGAAATCAAGGTGTCAGTGGGGTGGGTTCCTTGTGGGGCTCTGAGAGAGTATCAGCTCCATGCGTCTTTCCTAACCTCTGGTGGCTCTGGCCATCCTAGTCATTCCTTGGTTTATAGATGCAGCAGTCTAATCTCTACCTCTGTCTTCACATAGCCTTTTCCTCTGTGTGTGTCTCTCATTTCCCATTTCTTGTAGGGACACTTGATATTGGATTTAGGGCCCACCTTAATCCACAATGATCTCCTGAGATCTTTATTTCCATCTGCAAGGACCTTTTTCCAAATAAGGTCATTCTGAGTTTCCCAATGGGCAGATCCTTTAGGGAACTCTATTCAAGCCACAACACTGCTCCTGATGCCACCGCCACCGGGTCTGTCCTGAGGGTGCACACATGGATCTGTCTTTGTGTTTGCTTAGAGCAGGTTTGAGGTCCAGGCGAGGCAGGGCCCACTCCAAATGATATGTGAGGGAAGAAGCCGAAGGCTCACACTCACTCTCTCTCTTGAGCTGTCAGGCTGTTGATTCTTTAATAAACACTCGGGAGGAGAAGTGCTATGATGGGAAGAGCACTCTGGGCACCTCGGCGTGGGACTTTCCAAAATCAAAAGGCACAGGGAGCATGGCTGTCACCTATGTGGCTTTTCATTATGTGGTAACCTTTTGCTCTGGAGTCCAGACAGTGGACAGGAAATTGATGCCAGAAACTGTTCCTTCCACAGCTGGATGCAAACCAGCTGGCAGGTGGGGATGATGAAACAGGTGGGACATGGGAAGGGTCGTGGCTGAGGGGAGGGGGGCTAAGGATGCTGGGCAGGGGGTTCCTTCCTCCTTGCTCTCTCTCACTGCTGTGTCTCTGCTTCTCTGCCTACCCCTGGCCCCTGCCCTGTTTTCTTTCTGCAGGACCACATCCCTGTCCCTTACCAGCCAGACTCTAGCAGCAATCCCTCATCCACCACGTCCTCCACACCCTCCTCGCCAGCACCCCCGCTCCCTCCCAGCGCCACACCGCCTTCTCCCCTGCACCCTTCCCCGCAGTGCATGAGGCAGCAGAAGAACTTCAACCTGCCAGGTACCTCTGCACCTGGGGAGTCGCCGAGGCGGGAGGGATTGGGTTCGAACCAGAGCCGTGTCCAGGGCAGTCAACAGGTTGAAGACATGCAGTTGAGCTTTCCCATGTGCAGGGAATCACCACATATTACCATATTTGATCTTTAGTTTAGCCACAAAATAAGTCTTCTCCGCTCCATTTTACAGATGAGGACACTGAGGCTCAGAGAGGTAAAGGGACTTTTGGTCAATAGCAACTCAGTGTCTCCAACTAAGCGTTGGACATGCATTCGAGCTGGCAGTGGTCTCATGAGCTAAATAGCTTGAAACTGGCATCAGGATCCTGATGCAGGGCTGCATTTAGACAGAGTCTTACTCCAGATGTCAGGATAGGGCACTGAATGAGCAGCTGGAGTCCTGGATTCAGTATCCAGTTCTATCCTGTTCATGCCACCTGACCTCTGACTTCAGCTTCCCCACCTCAGAAAGGGTACAGATGAATGAGAGGATCCAAACGGTTCTCCTGGCTCACAAATTCCAGGGCATCTGGCTGCTAACCTGCAACCATGCACGGGGCTATGCAATGCTGGAGAAGCCACTCACGAGATGTTTGGCTGCTGAGCCTCCTTTGTCATTAGACTTAAGAGATCTTCCTCTGCTCAGGTGAACTGGATCTAAGAGTGTTCCCATCTCTTCTGAGGTCTAGCCCAGTCCACTTCCTCTTCTAGAACTCTAAGGACTTTCCATCTTGGCCATATTTTCAGCCCCACAGCTGATGTCAGGAAGGAGACTGGTGGAATGAGGTCTGGCTTGGTCAATGGGAACCGGAATCTAGAGCTGTGTCACTCAATATGGTGCCCATAGCACATGTTGCTATGTAAATTTAAATGAATTAAATTTAAATATAATTAAAATGTTAATTCCTCAGTCACATTAGCTGCATTTTGATTACTCAATAGCCACTTATGGCTGATGGCTGCTATATTGGACGGTGTGGCTACAGAACATTTTTTTCATGACAGAAAATTCCACTGAATGGTGCTGATCTGGGGGCTGATTTCACCTGAGCCAGGGAGCTTCATGCAGGGGGAGGAATTCCTGGTCCTCAGTCACAGGTCACACTTCCAAGCCTAATCAGCCATGAGGGCATGGCTGGTAGGCAGGTGGAAGCCCACTCCCACACCGAGGCAACATCCCGATACAGCTACTGGATTTAAGGACAAGCTGTCACCTGCCCACACTGTTTTGATCTGGGCTGTGTCCATAGGAGTAGGGCACATTTTGAAGTCTTGGCAAAACTGAGATTTTTTTGTTAAGTTCAAGCTTAAGACAGTCTTATATCTATTTGGTGTGAAGGCCACTCACTTGGCAGCCACCAAGGACCATAACATGAGTCAGCAGCTGGAAGCATCTCTGTGTGTGCTTCCCTGAGTCAATTAGGCCAAAATTGTCCTCTATGTCCACAGATAGAGAGCTCCCAGTGCCACCCCAGGGTGGTCCATTCCTACTTCACTGGAAGGGGGTGAATGGAAGAAAGACCAGTTGGTACTTCATGACCCCCCAAACCTGGAGGGTAGTGGGTCTGGGTGCTTTCTTAGAGCTACTCCACCACACCCCAGACACTGACTTCAGGGTATTTTCCCTGAAATTGTTTGCTGCTTGTGTAAGGGCTAGGGGCTGAGAAAGGATCTCTTAAGGGAGAACCAGAAAGAGCTGTGGCTCTTTCTGTCCCTAAAAGACTCTGCTGGCATCTGTAGACAAGAGACCCAGCTAACCAGGAGTGATCACTGTTTCCCTGAGCTTCTTCATTCCTTCGGTCCGGTCTCTGAGGAGTCCTTGCTGATTTGCTGGTAGCCTGCCAGTGGATCTGCATCCAGTCCAGAGCATCTCATGACTGTGACATTTGGGGAGTGGGCCAAGGGATCCTCTGAGCGAGGGTACTTTAAAACAGTATTAAGAGTATCCACTCTGGAGCTGGGCTGCTTGGGTTCAAATGCCAGCCCTACTACTTAATACCTGCATCATACTGAGCCAATCTGTTACCACTCTGTGCCTCTGCTTCCTCATCTGTAAAATGGAAATAATAATAGTATCTACTTCATAGAATCATTGAAGGACTAAACCTCGTCATACACGTACAGAGCTGAGCAGAGTGCCTGTCTCATTGAAGATCTTAACAAATGCTGAGTTGCCTGGGTGGCTCAGTTGGTTGAGCATTCAACTCTTGATTTCCACTCAGGTCATGATCTCAGGGTCGTAAGATTGAGCCCCACATCAGGCTCCATGCTAGGCGTGGAGCCTGCTTGAGATTCTCTCTCTCCCTCTCCCTCTGCCCTTCACTCTCTCTCTCTCTCTCTCTCTCTCTCTCTCTCTCACAAAAACAAAAACAAAAACAAAACGACCATGGCTACCATTTTTGGCATTTTCACCATTACTACTGGTTAATATGGGCCTAATCAGAATTATGGAAATAAAGATGAAATCTTCATATACTCTGGTATTGGGAGTAGGAATTGAATCACCCATTGAGAAGGTAATTTTGCATTGTCTGTCAAAGTTTTATATGTACATTCCTTAGACCAGCAATATCACTTCTAAGACTTTATATACAGATATGCTTGCGTAGGGCGCAGGGATCTGTATGTAAGGATTTCATTGCAATAGTGGAAAATCTGGACTCAACCCAAGTGGGGAATGGTTGGCAATCAAGAGGCCCTGATACACTGTAATATATCTGCATAATCAAATATTCAGCCTCCCTTAAAAAGAATGGGGTGACTTCTTGTAGCTATCCTGACATGAAAGATATCCACAATGTCATTTTAAGTGGGAAAGTAAGTAATTTGCAAAGCTGTTGGTATAATAACATCCTACTATTCTAAAACAATTATATATAGTTGTATGTTTATATGTGTGTATATATAAACTTGTGTATTTATACATGCACAAAAAAAGTCTGCAAGAACTTCATGGCAGGTGTTTCTAAGAAGAATAATTTTATTTTATGCATTGCTACAATGTATAGAATACCAAGGAGCATGCACCAGTTTTATAATTGAATAATAATGGTAAAATGCAATATTGAAATGGAAAGCAAAATAGGACCATCCCGATGAGCTGCCAAACCTTCTCTCTTGACTTAGAAGATTTTAGCAAAATTCTCTCAGGATGACAAGTGCCTGTCCTGTTCACATAAAGTCCTAGTCACTTGTCACACTCTTGACTGTGAGCCTTTGCTGATGGGAGAGGCAGCTCTGACCATGGTTCCCTGCCAGATATTGAGTTTTCTAAAGACTGTTCCAGCTAATGCCTAGGTATAACAATGTCTCCAACATGGACTGATCTAGAACATTCTTTTGCAAAAGGGTTTGTAGGGGGAACAGACATTTGACTCACTTGTTAACCTCATGACATAGGAAAGGAGGGTTTTTAGTTGGAAAACCAAGTGCATCAGACACAGGCTTGGTAGGGTTTGTGATTGACCTCCTTGTTCTCTGCTACTCACTTCCAAATCATGTGGGTGTGTTTGACATGGCAAGTGGCAAGTGGGTGTTTCCTCCTTTCAAAACCTTCAACCTCCCCTCACTCTGCCCTGATTCCCTCTTAATCCTCAACAGTGCTCCCCCTTCCCTGCCATGAACTTGTTCATTTATTAACTTTAGTGTTCATGTCCTCATGACAATAAGAATTGTCAGCTCCATGAGACAAAGAAACATGTCTGCTTCATTCATGCCTCTATACCTGAAACCCAGCATGTTGCCTACTGCCAAAGGCACTAATGAGATGTTTTTTTGTTTTTGTTTTTGTTTTTTTTAAATAAGGGAGTGATTGAATGAATCAACGAATGACTTGAGATTCTTGAACTGCCCAGGGCTGCAGTCTTCTGTCTTCAAGTCATCCCCTAGCCCTCAGACTGCATTCATCCATCTATTTCCATAGCACATATTTACTGAGCATCTACTTTGTACCATTACTACACGAGGCAGTAGGGATAGAGCAGTACACAAACCGGGACTGCCCAGTATGAGTTTCCAGTGGCTGCTGTAACAAATCACCACAAGCTTAGTGGCTTTAAACAGCCCCAGTTTATTATCTTATGGTGATGGAGGTCACAAGTCCAAAGTCAGTTTCACCAGGCTAAACATCAAGGTGTCCGCAGAGCTGTTTCCTCTGGGAAGTGCTAGGAAAGAATCGACTTCCTCGCCTTTTCCCAGCCTCTCGTGGCTTTCTGCATCCATTTGCACAGAGCTCCACACCACTCTCACCCCTATTTCTATCACTGATTTCACATATCTGATTCTCTCCCTGACTCTGAGCCATCCTCCTCCCTCTCATAAGGACTTATGTGATTACATTTGGGGCCCACCCAGAGGATCCAGGATAACCACCCTGTCTCATGACCCTTAACTGAATCATACCTGCAAAGGCCCTTTTGTCATGGAAGGGGACGTAGTCACAGTGTCCAGGGATTAGGATGTGGACCTCTCGGGTAGAGTGATATTATTCTACCTGCCACCGTCCCTGTTCTCACGGAGTCTATGGCTTAGTGAGAGAGATGGGTTAGCCACGCAGACATACACCTCAAATAAGTTACGACAAGTACTTTGACGGGAAAAGCATAGCATCAGAGCAGCCCTACAGCAAATTCGAGAGGAGAGCAAGTTTAGGTTGAAGGGTCAGCAGTGGCTGAGTTCCGAAGATGGGGGAGAGTTGACCAGTAGAGGGAGCAGAGCATGTGCAAAGTCCCTGCCCCAGGAAACAGCAGAAAAAAATGTCCCTATGACCTGAGTGCCATGAATAAGGGGAAACAGCACCAGGCAAGACTCAGAGGTGCAGGGAAGAGGCCTGGAAGGGCCTTGCAAGCATGACAGCAATCTGGATTTTATCTAAGAGGTGAGGGCAAGAGATGACTTCTCCTCCATTCTTCCTTCTAGATCCTTCCTTCCAGAAAACCATCCAGGCTGCTTTGGGGGGAGGCCTTGGGGAAGGAGGGGAGGAAGAAGGGCTTCAGAGTAGAAGTGCCTTCAAAGTGGTCTGCTTATCCCTCTGGCCTCTGGCCACCTGCAGCCTCTCAGTTCCCAAGTCCTCTTCAGTTCCAGAGAGCGGGGAGCCACTCAGCTTTCCTGAACAGGCCACTCAGGTTCATTGGCTTCCTGTTGGAGCGGCTCCTTGCTGGTGTCTGTTGGCAGCAAGGACAGGGCTCACAGTGACGCCTTGACTCCTCTCTGGCCACTCTCTCCTTTGCAGTCATCAAGAGTGAGCAGTTCTCCAGCATGCAGAGCGGTCGAAGAGGGAGGGGGGCTCTGTGCGTGGAGACGTTTGCCACTGTCCCTGTGCCTGACACCTGTCCATTTTCAGAGTAGTGCTTGCTCCCTCCCCCAGCTGCTGCTCTGTATAAGAATATCACTGCCAGCTAGCCTTTTCTGCAGACACCGAATCCCGTCCCACTTGGGGAGGGAAGAGATCAGCTAAGCCTCTTGAGAACCCCGGGTGGTTCTTCCTTTTTAATTTTAGCCCCTTGTTGACTGTGTGCAATGAAAAAGCCTAAGTTATCTAACAGAAGAAGGTCCTTGAAATCTTGGGGGTTGGTTTTCTTTTAAAGCTCTGCCCTGGACTTCGAATGAATTGCTTCTCATCCCCGGCACCTCATTTTGCCGAATCAGAAAATGCATCCGTTTGGATTCCAACTATCTGGGATATCTGGGGACCGCTGTGCTAGAAGAGACTACAAGAGAGTAGATTAATTCCACAAACATGAGTTGTGCACCCACTGGTCCAAGGGCCCTTGGGATCCTGAGATACCAAGGTTTGTTCTCTGTCCTGGGGGAGTTTATAAATCAGTTCCAACCTCAGAGGCAGCTAATGACTTCGCTCTTTGAAATTGATTTTCTCTTAATTATAAGTCATTCTTGTCTGGTTATTAACAGAGCTTAGAAAGATACTGGCTTATTCGTTGCGGCTAATGCTTATTCAGCGTTTCTACGCACTGTGATCTCATGTAATGATAATCTCAGCCCTGGTTGGGAGAGACTGTTATTATCTCCATTTTACACACATGGAAACTGAGACTCAGGAGACAGTTGCTGAAGCTTTTACAAACAGCCGAAGGAAGAGCAAGGATTCGACCCTCTAGGATCAGCCTCCTACTCCTGCTGTGCAGCTCCTCTTTGCTTTAGCCCTGAAGTCACCAAATTTTCTATAATGGGCCTGATAGTAACATTTTAGACTTTGTGGGCTGTATCCCCTCCATTGTGGCAAATACCTCTGACGTTGTAGCACAACGGGAGCCAAAGACAGCATGCCACTGAATGAATGTGAGCCTGTCTTCCAATAAAACTTTATGTACAAAAACAGCTGATGGTACAGATTTGGCCCGTGGGCCATGGTTTGTCAACCACCGTGTGAATTCTTGGTGAGTCAACGTGCAGTTGTAGGTTGTCCCTGGAGGTAACAAAGTTGTTTCTAGAAGCATAGTCACCAATTCAGACTCCTATCTGACCCCACTCCTGCTCACTTCCTCTGTCCAGGGAGATGAAGCTCTGTGTGACCTCCCCCACTGCCCATGATACCTCTTGACCCCACTGGAGGAACTGGTAACATTAGAAATCTCAGGGATGTCCGGAGCAGTTGGCCTCTTTTGAGTGGACTGAAAGTTAAATGAATTGTAGGGAAAGCAGCATCAAGTTGAGGACATTTCTTTTGTCCCTAAATATAGAGACCAGCTCATGCTCGTGGTAGGCAGGATCACGGTACCCCAAAGATGGCTAGGCTCTAATCCCAGAATCTGTGAATATGTTATTTTTATCTGTGACTTTACTTTGCAGATGTGAATAAGTTAAGGATCCTTAGGTGGGGAGATTCCCCTGGATTATCCAGATGGATCCTAAATGTAACCATAGGGGTCCTTACAAGAGGGAGCCAAGAAGGCCAGAGACAGCAGGAGGTGATGTCAGGACTGGAGTGATGGACTCTGGGCCAAGAAATGTAGGCTCTAGCAGCTGGAAAAGACAAGGAGCAGATTCTCCTCTGGAGCTTCCAGAAAGAACCAGCCCTGCTGACACCTTGATTTTAGCCCCTTGTGACTTATTCCATACTTGTGATCTCTAGAACTATAAGAAGTTGTTTTAAGCTACCAAGTGTGTGGCAATTTGTTACACCAGCAGCAGGAAAGCTAATATGATGCTCAAGGTAGAAAATTTGGAAGACACAGGAAATGCATATTTTTTCTAATTTTATTGAAATATACTTGACATATAACATTGTATAAGTTTAAGGCACACAACACATAATGATTTTAATTGTTTGAGGACCCTCCAAACTTTTATCCACAGTGACTGTACCGGTTTGCATTCCCACCAACCATGCCCTACACACTTTCTCCACACCCTCGCCAGTACTTCTCTCTTGTCTTTTTGATAGTAGACATCTTCACAGACATGAGAATATTTCATTGTGTTAGAAAGGATTTTTTGAAAGCTTCTGTAATCACTCTGGCAAATCACAGACTTTTTCTCTCTCTCTCTCTCTCTGTGTGTGTGTGTGTGTGTGTGTGTGTGTGTCCCTATGCAGTTAACAAAAATGGGACTGTGCTCTGGGTGACCCTCCGAGTTGAGATGCTCTGTTTTCAGGGGGCTTTAAGTGAGAGGGTTGGCATTGGATGTATAGAGCTCTGGTTCCTTTATATATCCTCCCAGTCCCTTGTCATTTAGGGTGTCTGCAGAAATCTGGAAACCCTCAAGAGTGGGCAGGGAACTCACATGATCGCTGTGGGACCAGATTTGTTATTTGAAGGGACAGCCCCCAGGGCAGCACTGACTTTGCTGTTTTCATTGTTTTTGCAAGCATCCCACTACTACAAATACAAGCAGCAGTTCATCTTCCCAGGTGAGTCCTGAGCAAGCCTGCTGAGGGACATGTGTTGCTGGAATGGATGAAAGCAAGGCTCTCGGGGTGGTCAAGCTTAGAGAGAGGGTGGCAGTGGAACCGCCAGATCCCCAGGATCATAGTGGGACGTGGAGGTGGAAGAGGAGAGGTTGGGAGATCCCAAGGCAAACAGAAAGGCCTGAGAAGGTGGTCAGCAGTAGAGGGATGGGCCAGGGTGAGGAGGGGTGCAGAGGGAGAGAGGGGGTAAGGGAGAGGTAGTCAGAGGGCCTGAGTGGGGCACTGGGGGCCATAAAACCAAGTGGCCTCACCATCCCAAAGAGAACTCAGGAGTAGGGGGTGATTTGGAGGTGACCAGGGTGCTTCTGGTCAGAGGCTGAGGGTACTGGCCACCCTCTAGTCAACAGGGGGGTGTTTTGTGTCATCTTAGAACCCTTCTGTGTCTGAGCAGGAAAAGTTCAAGCGATGGAGGAAGGGAAAGGGGATGGTCAGCCCCAAGGACCTGTGATGTTTTGTAAAGTTACTAGCTACTCCATCTCCCAGGAACCAGGTTCTTGGGGGAGGCTGCGGACCCCACATTGGGTTTCTGACTGTCTCATGTCTGCCTCTCAGATGTTGTGCCGGTTCCAGAGACGCCAACCCGGGCACCCCAGGTCATCCTGCATCCAGTGACCTCAAATCCAATGTAAGTGGAATGGAAACCTCCCTCCCCTGTCCTGGGCCTTCAGCCCAGTCAGGGTCACTGTCTTCTGTCTTTATTTTCCTGAAATTGATGGGGTGGGATACTGGAGTAAGTCAGCTCTGCTTCATGTCCTGGCCTTGCTTGTCAAGTCTGATTTCCAGGGGCTGGACCATTTCCTTAGGGATGCCCAGGCTCTTCTATAATCAGGAAGATAATTTTCTGCAATAGCTAGAGCTTAATGAAAGAACAGTTATTCTACATCATTGCCCCCCCCACTTTAAAAAGCATAATTGGGGTTCATCTTGCACAAATTGTGCAAGCATAAAAAGCATGATTTAGGGTTATGCTAGGGATCAGCAAACTATAGACTATGGGACAAATCCAGTTTGCCGCCTGTTTTTTTTTTTTAAATAAAGTTTTATTGGAACACAGCCATGTGCATTTGCTACAACATACTGTCTATTGTGGGTTTCAAAGTCCACAATAGCCAAACTGTGGAAGGAGCCTCGGTGTCCATCAAAAGATGAATGGATAAAGAAGATGTGTTCTATGTATACAATGGAATATTACTCAGCCATTAGAAATTACAAATACCCACCATTTGCTTTGAGGTGGATGGAACTAGAGGGTATTATGCTGAGTGAAATAAGTCAATCAGAGAAGGACAAACATTATATGGTCTCATTCATTTGGGGAATATAAAAAATAGTGAAAGGGAATAAAGGGGAAAGGAGAGAAAATGAGTGGGATATATCAGAGAGGGAGACAGAACATGAGAGACTCCTAACTCTAGGAAACGAACAAGGGGTGGTAGAAAGCTAGGTGGCGGGGGGTGGGGGTGACTGGGTGATGGGCACTGAAGGGGGCACTTGATGGGATGAGCACTGGGTGTTATGCTATATGTTGGCAAATTGAACTCCAATAAAAAAAATAAAAATAAAAATAAAACAAAGTACAACAGCAGAACTGAGTAGTGGCAACAGAGACCAGATGGCCTGCAAAGTCCAGAATGTTTCCTATCTGTTTACAGACCAAGGTTGCTTACCTCTGGTTTATACCATGATAAGAATAATATAAGCTAATTTTGGAAAATGTGGACTCTTCTAGAAAAAAAAAAAAAGAAGGGAAAAATAATCACTCACAATTGTACCACTCTTAGAACTTTGATGTGTGCTCTTTCTATTCCTGTTTTACATACATATGATTCATGATCTATGCAGTTTCCAGCCTGCCTTGTTATCCTGGAAAGCTATAACATCTCATTTTTTGTATTATTCCAGACCCTTTATAGATACTGTTTTTAATGGCTGTAAAATATCATTATTGATGTAGAAAACTGTCCTTAACCATTTCCTTATTGCCAGATCTCATATCTTCCCATATTTCACTGTCATAAATAACACTGCAATGAGTGTCTTAGGATGTGGCATTGTTAGCATCCTCTCTTTCCAGGTGGTCTGTTCTCTGCACCCAAGTGAAACCACCTTCCTTGACTTAACTTCTTTGGTTGTGGCCAGAGTGTGAGGCATGCTAGGGACTTGATTTCGATTCAACCAGTTTCCCAACTCTTCCCATTTTTGCCTACTTGGTTATTCTTTGGGCTCCCCTAACTACTCCATCCTTTCTGACCCGTGTTATGGATTTTGTTAAAGACCCAAATGGTACATCTGTGAAATCAAAAGAGCAGCAATTTGCTGGGGATATTGTGCCGACATCTAGCTCCGGATCATTTCTTGGCTGCACATAAACCAATTCTACAATTTGTGTAAGACGAACCCCAGGTTATTAAATGGCAGTCGGGGAGTGCCAGCGAAATGCCTGCGATCTGCTTAAA
Source organism: Vulpes vulpes (assembly GCF_048418805.1). Taxonomy (NCBI): domain Eukaryota; kingdom Metazoa; phylum Chordata; class Mammalia; order Carnivora; family Canidae; genus Vulpes; species Vulpes vulpes. The sequence continues at coordinate 14,192,184 of NC_132789.1, read as the reverse complement.
CATGCACAAAGTGATGGGCACTAACTCTTCACAGAAGGAAATAATTTAATCGCCAGGCTACCATCATCACGCCTTGATGCAAGCAGAGGAGGGCTCCCTGTTCTGTTGTTGGGCGTGAGGAGGGACTCCAGCTGCATTATTCCACCCAGATCTCCCCAAGTCATCAGGTTCCCAGCATTTCAGCTGTCACTGTGTGGTTGCATTCCGCCTCCCCAGCCGTACTGTAAATAACTCATTTATATGAAAGCAAACAGCACTTTGCGGTCCACCCTTCTTTCCTTTTCTTTTAATTCTTACAGCCTCTCAGGATCCCTGTCTGCAGGAGCCTCTCCAGCAAGTGGACTGGCTCTTTCTGCAGGGTAGGCAGTTTTTTTGGGTTTCAGAGTCAGGAGAGCAGTGGCCCTTCAAATGAGGGGTGGGAAGGGGATCTGCCGAGCTTGCCCAGGGGAAATAGGAAGGGGGCAGGTGTGGTTCTTTTCTGCCCCTGGGTCCAGCTTTTCTTTGCCTTTAGCAGCCCAGTTACTGTCTCCCCACTGCACTCCACACACACACACACACACACACACACACACACACACAGTCTCTCTCTCTCTCTCTCTTTCTCGCTCTCTCTCTCCTCTGAAAGCACACCCCCAGAAACACCTCTAACACACACTGTACCCCACATGCCCATCACATACCATGTGTTCCCATACTCCCTTCATACCCCAGTACATAGCCAGCTACACTGTCAACATATGGCATGCCTCCAACATCCCCAGGAGGTACACCCAACTCACATGCACCCAGAACAACCCCTGCACAGAGCATATCCCATCATACCCACATGGTACTCAACATATACTTAGTACTCACACACACAAACACATTGTGTCCCCCAGCACCCACACCTGGCTTGTGCCCACGCTTAGCACAGCTGCAGCTCACAAGCTCATGACTGCCTCACATTCGTGCATGGACACATATGTGCATGTGCACACATGCACACCCATGCGTGCACATACACACCTGTCTAATGCAGTTTTGTTTCATTCTCATTCTACACATCCTGATGCCATGTGATTGGCAACAGCCAACTAGCTCAAACATGGAGAATTTTTTTTTAATTTTTTTAAATTAATTTTTATTGGTGTTCAATTTACCAACATACAGAAAAACACCCAGTGCTCATCCTGTCAACTGTCCACCTCAGTGCCCGTCACCCATTCCCCTCCAACACCCGCCCTCCTCCCCTTCCACCACCCCTAGTTCGTTTCCCCGAGTTAGGAGTCTTTATGTTCTGTCTCCCTTCCTGATATTTCCCAACATTTCTTTTCCCTTCCTTTATATTCCCTTTCACTATTATTTATATTCCCCAAATGAATGAGAACATACACTGTTTGTCCTTCTCCGATTGACTTATTTCACTCAGCATAATACCCAAACATGGAGAATTTTCAAAACACATCTAGTAATCTCTCCGGGGCATTTCCATCAGACTCCATTTACTCAATTCGTACCTAACTTTTGGCCCTTGTCATTTTTAGCCTTTCTGCACAATATCTCTGCACTTGCTCTAGTCCCTTCAGTAGTGATATATAGTATTCTTCAAAGTTAGGATCCATGCCAGTTTCAAACTCTGTGTCCCCTCTGATGGCCTCACACCATTCCTGTCTCATGCAGTTTTCCCCCACTATCTGAAAGTAGAGCATTCCTATGAGAACTTTCATGAACCAAAATGGTGTGATGCAAAGAAGCAATTATTACTCATTTATATGAAAAAATTGAGGAGTGTCCCCCGACCCCCCCAAAAAATACCTCTCTTGGCTTTTCTGATACCTGAGGACACACCTTGCTAATGGATGCACAGAATAAATGGAGATGAAACAGATGCTTATAGACACAAGTAAAAGCTCTGGTGGCTGGATGCTGAGATGCTGAGGGTCACTCCTAGGGAAGGAGCTTGGATGCCCTCACTCAGGCTGCCCTGGATGCACGCTGCCTCTGTAACGACTCGCTGCAAAACATAAGCTGAATGCAATTTCACTTTTTACCCTTTTTCATAAAAGCAAAATCCTCTTCAAATTTCTTTTAGTTAGCAAAACAGATACCAATGTAGATCTTTCCTAAGAGCAAAGTGGCACGATGCCAGCTTTCAGAAAGCAGGAGGTACCTATAATCCCGAACACTAAGGTTCTTCCATAGGATTCCGAACCCAAGCGAACTTTAGCGATCTCATTAATTCTTTCCTAGCAAACCCAGAGCTGAGGATTCTTCTGCCCATGGCATTTAGGCCAATTTCTAAGGAAGCTGCTAGATTAGTGGAAACCAAAGCAATAAAAATGAACCCTGAGCAGTCCAGAAAATCTTTTTAAAGCAGTGTCCTTGTCATTGCTTCTTCATGGTGAGGTTATGGATTATTTTAGATGCAAGTGTTGAAGTGAATTTTGAGATAAAGCCTTGATGGTGAGGGCTTCTCATTCAGACTCTTCATACATGGATAAACAATACACAGACCTACCTTTTCACCTGAGGGTCACATTTATTTTTCTTTCTTTAAAGCTTGGAAGGAAATCCATTACTTCAAATTGAAGTGGAGCCAACCTCAGAGGTGAGATTTGAAGAGGAAAAAACACCTTTTTCCTGGGGCTGCCCAGGACTTGGAGAGCTGACAACCGACTTTAATGATGCAGAGGGCTGGGGGCAGGTGAAGGTGGGGGGACCCTGTTTGATGGATATTCTAACTCCAGGACAGCTAACAAGTGGGGGGCCCCTCCCGGCACCAAGCCTAATGGGGTGTTATATGGTGTGCATCATGGAAAAGCTAGTTGTGCAGAAGTTGGCAAGAGATTTGCATTCTTCATTGAAAAACCAGCTTAGGGCCAGGTGAATACCAAGGGGGATGTGCCCCCAATGCCTTCCAAAGAATACACTGGAGGAGGTAGAGTCTCCGGGAACACTGAGCTTGGCAGGCTTTTGAGAATGTTCTAGGACTTCTTCCCATGTGCCAAAACTACTAGAGGAATAAATGGAGTGTCCTGGGAAAGAACCATGGACTCCTCAGCCCTAATGGTGTGTCCTGAAGCGAAGGAAGTAGAACCAGTGTTTCCAGAAAAAAAATCAAGTCCTTTCTGCAGTTACTGTGCTAGTTGAAAAATTATCCTGGGGGAAGCCAACGGAAATTGTGTCATTTCTCCAGAGTGTGCCATGAGGGACAGGTTGCTCAGGTGTGGGGTCAGGAAGATCTGTGGCCAGCCAAGAGGCCACCTTCTCAGGCTGCTGTCAGGACTCACGCCTCTGGGAATCCCCACTGGCTGGGGCTCCTGCTGTTCCCTCACTCAAGCCAAAGAACCCAAGGGGCAGAGCATTCGCAACCACCGCTCTGGGAAGACAGGCCCCTGGACCGTGCAGGGGTGTGGGACAAAAATGCAGAGTTCTGGCCCTGGCCTGACTTTTTTTCTGATTCAGTAGCTCTGGGGAGGGCCCAGGAATCTGCATTTTCTCAGGAAGCCCAGTGGCTGTTGGATACAGGTGGTCAGATGTGTGCAAGGGATTTATGAGGCTTTCATTTCATTGCAAACCTCACACCGTCCCCGGGGGCAAATTTTATTAGCTCTACTTTATGATGAGAGAAGGCAATCTCAGAGAAGTCAAGCAGTTTGCCCAAGGTCACACAGAGGCCAGATTCCAGCTCATTTTGTCTGATTGTTAAGCCCATCCTATGAGCCTCCCTCCCACCCCTTGCCCTCGTGGCTTCGGAGGAAGCCCGGTCATCTGGCCTGTGCAGAGTAGCTCTGACCTGTTCCCCTTTCTGATTCGTCAGTTCCAATTTTCCTGGGGGAAGCAAAAGGCACTGCATATTGAGGGTTGTCACATGCTCCATGCAGACACCTGATGCACCCATAGCTCAGCCTGTTGTCTTCATTACACATGCATGAGTAGGCAGGTCAAAACATCATGGTAGAATAGGAAAGCATTGGATATTAGGAGTTGAGACACTTGTATCTTAACCCGAGCTCTGTCTGGCTGTGCGATGCAGTTGCCCAGCTCTGCATCATCCCGGGATGACCAACCATCCCTGTTTGCCGGGACCGAGGGGCTTCCAGAAGGGACTTTCATTTTTCATTACTCTCTACACTCAGTATAGGGGTCAGACTTACAACCCCGAGATCAAGAGTCATATGCTGTCCTGACTGAGCCAGCTGGGTGTCCCCTCCCCCAGGAGACATTCAGTGCCCAAACCAGGAAAGTCCAGCAAACCAGCATGGGTGGTCCTCTAGCATTTCTTCTCTGGGAGCTTCAGTTTCTCCCCTAGCAAAAGGGCATTGGATAACCATGATCTCCCTTTCAGCTCCACCTTATATGATTCTAGACAAGAGTGACCTGGGCAAATAGATATATGTCCACACTGGCCAAAAACGCACATAGAGACGTGTCCAGATCTGGGGGACCTCGTGGGAAGGCAGGGCAGGAGCCACTCTGATCACTCTCCCCTTCCCGGCCACAGAATGAAGAGGGCCACGATGAGGCCGAGGAGTCGGAGGATGAATTTGAGGAGATGAACCTGTCCCTGCTCTCAGCTAGGAGCTTCCCACGCAAGGCCAGCCAGACCAGCATCTTCCTGCAGGAGTGGGACATCCCTTTTGAGCAGCTGGAGATCGGCGAGCTCATTGGCAAGGGCCGCTTTGGGCAGGTGTACCATGGCCGCTGGCATGGCGAGGTGGCCATCCGGCTGATCGACATCGAGAGGGACAACGAGGAACAGCTAAAGGCCTTCAAGCGAGAGGTGATGGCCTACAGGCAGACGCGGCATGAGAACGTGGTGCTCTTCATGGGCGCCTGCATGAGCCCACCTCACCTGGCCATCATCACCAGGTCAGTCCTTCCCAGGCTTCCCACCCATGGGTCCATTCCCAGAGCTCTGCTTCTGGTGGCCTTGAGAAGCAGGGGTTCTGGTTAATGCCTTGTTCTGGTAAATGGTGCTTCTTCTGGCTCTACCATTTACAATGGTGTGGTTTTAAGATTTGACATTCCAGAAAATACTTTTGATGCCAAAATCCTTTGGCAGAGTGGTGCCACGGGAAGGGCACCATAAATGGGAGGTTAGGAAAGTTGGTTCTGGTCCCCATGTACTCCAAGGATTTGTGAAACAACATCACTGAGATTCACTGTCTCCGTATTTAAATTGAGCTGAATGGATCCAATCAGGAATTGGCTGATTTTTTTTGTAAAGGGCCCAGGAATGAATATTTTAGCTTTATGGGCCATACAGTTTCTGTACCAACTGCTCAACTCTGTCCTGTGATGTGAAAGCAGCCACAGACAAGATGTAAATGATTGTATGTGGCTGAGTGCCAATAAAACTTTATTTATAAAAGCAGGTGATGTGCTGGATCTGGCTCTTGGGCCCTAGTTTGGCCAACCCTGGGCTGAGATCATGATGACTTCTTTCATTCAAGAAGCAGACAACATTTGCAGCACTTTACCATTGCTATCTTAAATATCCAACAACCATGATCTATAGCTGCACAAGAGACATAGTGAGAACTGACATTAAGAAAATGTCAGGTGATAGCAACTTTCCAGAACTTGATCTCTAGCCTCACTCAGTGACATGGGGCATTGAAAAAAAAAAGCTTTGGTTTCAATTCTTTGGTGTGTTTTTAAACTCTGGCTGTTGCTCTCCTGTTGCATTAGGGCTAGCCATATTCATGCCCTTCTTGGTGTGGCCTGTGATGCCAAGAGTCAGCTAGGATCTCTCTCCTTCTCATTCTCAACTCCAGTGAGAAGATCCCAAATATACAAGCCTCTCATCTTGACAGGTGTCATAGCAGGAGCTGTGAGCTCAGGAAGAGCCAGTGGGTCTTTGGTTCCCTTGTGATACAAAGCATCTTTGAGCCCACTTATAAGATCTCAGGGGTCAGAAGAAGGTGTGTTATTGTCTGTCAGCATTGACTGTGCAGATGATGGATTGACTGGAATCCATGTGTCAGATGGTGTTTTCAAAGGATTGGAGATTGAGAAGTGGCCCTTCAATCCTTCCTAAACGAGGGTAAACATGTTAGTTCTCAACCCTAAACAGAACAGAAGAGGCTCTCAAATAACCAGCTCAGACGGCATGCAGGGGCTGAGCTGTTCTCATGAGGTGAGTGTATCAATAAGCTTGTGCTGAGTAACAAGCTACCCCCAATGCTTGAGAGTTTTCCTCTCTTCTGTGGACAGTTCTGTGCTGAGCCAGGCCCAGTAGCTGGGCTCATGGATGTGTCTGTGGGCAGCTGGCAGGTCAGACTAGGAGCTGGTCATTCTTGGATGTCCCTACTTCTGTGTCCACAGGTTGGCAGGTTGGCAGCTGGAGTGCCCTGATTCTCCTCTTCATGGCCTTGTATACCCCAGCAGCCAAGATAGGCTCATTCTTGTGGTGGTCTCAGGATTCCAAGTGCTGCAAGAGGTTGAGCCCTGATGGGCAAGTGCCTTTCACACCTCTGTCATGTTGCCTTGATCAATGAACGTTGGCCAAACCAACTCACATGGTCAACCTAGATTTGAGGCATGGAGAAACAGACCTTACCTCGGCATGGGAGGATTTGTGATGTCATGTGGCAGGGGCATAGATGCAGGGAGAGGGACAACCTGAGGCTACTTCTACAACCTGCCACAGCTCCTTTCCTCCTCTCTTCATTATCCAGAATGTGTCATCCTCCTGCATAGCCTTTTATTTTGGGATGTGTACATCTTGTTGGAAGGCGGTCTTTCCCCTCCCCTCACTGGCCTTCTTTCTACTGCTTCCACCAGACTGTCACCCCAAATTTCTCTCCGGTCAGCTTCTCACATTCCAGTAACCCCTCTTTTTGACATCTCCAAACTAGAACTTTGAAACCCATCATCTCCTGTCCTTTGCCTGGCCCTTCTAAGGACCTCTCGCCTCCTGCCCTCTGACTTTCTCAGTGTTACTGATGGATCCCAGTACCCCAAGCCTCCCTCACCCCTTTCCCAAGGGCTGGGTAATTAGAAGTGGACAGATTCAGTTAGCAGCCACCCTTGAGAAATAAGTGGTCATTATGAAAATGTGTCACTCATCCTGTAAGCCAGCTGCATTTGGGGCCTGAAATTTCTATTATGTACAAACTCTGCCCCCCTACTCCCCGAGCACCGTAACTGCCTGCAGATTTCACAAATAGCACAGCCTTTTCCTGGCACCGTGATAAAGACTCTGCAGCTTTGGGACATGTAATTGGTCTATGAAGTGTTTTGGTATTTTGTGTGAAGAAGCCAGATGAGCCCCAAAGAAGTGGCATTTATTCCATATTATTGTATCATTATTTATTTTTTTATCTTGGGGGATGCTCTGTGAACCCCATTCTCCCATGTAGCACCATCCACTTGTTGACCGTCAGGCCTTTTATCTGAACATTCAGTTTGAAACCTGATATTTGAGTAATTTGATTAATCACCTGCATCCACATAATTGGCTGGCTGAGGTCGATGGTTGGACAATAGCCAACCAACTGGAACAATTTTGGGACCCTGGATTTATTTTACAGGGAACATAAGACCAGATAATTACCTGGCATATTCCAACTAAATTCACAATGGCGTGTTCTAGCCAATTACTTAGTAATTATCATCGGAGTTAACAAGTATTTCTAAGATTAGCTTCCTTGTAATACGATGTGTATGGCTCTTGGGGAATGAGTAATAACCAACTAGTTACCCAATTGCTATATCCACAAATACAATTAGCAGCAGGATTGCTAAATCGTTTCACGATTGGGTCATTATGAGATTATTGCAAAGCTATTGGCAGTCTGCACAATCGTTCATTTTAAAAACTCCAAGTGGAATTTGAAAGCCGACAGAGCTGAATGAAAACATCTCTCATCCTTCCGCCTTGCTGCAGAGTTCCCAAGGCCTCAGTGTCCCCATCTGCAAAATGAGGCAGAAGTGGGTGCTTGTGGCAGGGTCCCTCTAACTCTGACAAAAAGCTCTGGGAATGGGCTGGTTTGAAAAGCAGCCTGGAGCAGCTCTGGAGTGGTGCTCCCTGAAATATAGTCCACCTGGATCTCCTGCATCAGAGCCAGCAAAGGGAGGAAGGTCGTTCAAATGCAGGCACCTGGGTGCTCCTGTATTGGTTTCCTAGCGATGTTGTGATGGGCACACACTTGGGTGGTAATATGACACACATTTATTGTTCTGCAGTGATAGAGGTTGGAAGTCTGGAGTAGGTCTCACTGGGCTACAGCCAAGGGCTGCTCTCCTTTATGAATGAGAACATTTCCATGTCTTTTCAGCTTCTAGAACATTCCTTGCATTCTTTGGCTTGTGGCCCCTTAATCCTATCTTCAAGGCTAGCGGCATTCCCTCTTGCTTCCATGGTCACATAGCCTCCTTCTGTGGTCAGATCTCACTCTTACAAGGATACTTGTGATTGCATCTTGGACCTATCCATCTGGAAACCTCTCCCATTTCAACATGCTCAACCTCAATCACATCTACAAAGTCCCTTTGGCAATTTTTTTTTTATTCAGAGGCAGAGAGAGAGAGAGGCAGGCAGAGAGGTAGAGACACAGGCAGAGCGAGAAGCAGGCTCCATGCAGGGAGCCCAATGTGGGACTCGATTCCGGGTCTCCAGGATCCCACCCCAGGCTGCAGGTGGTGCTAAACCGCTGCGCCACCGCCACCGGGGCTGCCCCCTTTGGCAATATTGAGATAACTTTTGTGGCTTTCAGGGATTAGAACCTGGATATCTTTGGGCTTCAGTTTTTAGTTTATCACATCACCTTGGACCTAATGATTTAAGCCTGTTTGTAGGTTAAGACTTTCTAACCAAGCTCCCCAACCCATTCTAATCTAATTAATATCTGGGAACCATACCCTGGGGCATATTACCAGTGAGTACCTACTGTGTGCTTAGCACAGATGCTGATGTAAACCAGCTAGTGCAGAGGGAAATGGAAACAGGAAAGTTTTTTGGGGGAAAAAAAAGACCAGACAAAATTACAAAATAATTAGGATCTCAGTGGGAAGAAATTTGTTATTAATCTGGTGACAGGAGCCAGGACCAACCTACCTTAGCTAGGTGCCATGGAGACCAGACCAAAGCAAAACACTACCGCTGATGTCTCCAGGAGAGCTTCATTAGCAGGAGCCTGATCCCATTGAACTCATCCGGGCCATATTACAGATATGGAGACTGAGGCCAGGAGAAGAAAGTGGGGCTGGGACAGAAACACGAGGTCTCTAGCAATGCACTTGATCCTCCAACAGCTTGAAAACCCTAGCCTCCCCCAATCCTTGTCCATTCATTCATTCAATCATCAGATACTTAGTAAACACGTTGAGTACCAGGCACTTTGCTGGATGCCAGGGGATGACGCTGAGCAAGACAGACATAGACCCTGTTCTCAGAATGCTGTCATTGTAGTGGGGGAGACAGAGTAGTGCTAAGTAATAATGAGACCATTTGAATAGGTCCCAGCATATTGAAGGAACCAAGCCAGAGCAGTGCTATAGAGAGACTTGGGGATGGAGTTATTTTAGGTATGCATTATGGGAGGGAAGATCCAGGCAGCCTCTCTGAAGAAGTGGCATTTGTGCATAGACCTGAGTGCAAAGAGCCAGCTGTGAAGACATGGGGCAGGGCACACCTAGCAGAGGGAGTAGCACATGCAAAGGCCTGGGGGTAGGAATGAGCAGCGTGTGCTTTGGACCAGAAAGAAGACTGTGGTAGAACATGGTCGGTGAGGACGAGAGGGTGGGAGGTGAGTAAAGAAGCCAGCAGGGGCCAGACTGGGGAGGGGAGTGGTGCTTGAGCCTGGTTGACTTGGGCACTGATGCCTACAGCAGCCCATCAGCTTGGCACCAGCTCATTTGGGGCAAGATTGTTCATCTATAGGAGTCTGGCCCATGCATTGTAGGATGGTTAGCAGGATCCCTGCCCCTTACCCACCAGATGCCAATAGTACCAAGTCCTTAGTTGTAAGAACCAAAAATGTCTTCAGAGATGGCCGAATATCCCCTGGGGCAAAGTCACCCCCAGTCAAGAACCACTCCCTGAGAGTCTCTGGTTTAATTAGTCTGTAGAGGCCACAGATTTCAGTACAAAACTTCCCCCACATGACTCTACGAGGCACCTGGGAAACCCTCTGCTGTAGGACCTGGAAGCCTGGCGAGAGGTCTGGATCTTATTATGCTCAGGGTAGCCCTTGGAGGGTTGTGAGCAGGGTCAGGAACTAATGTCTTAAAGGACAAAAAAAAAAAAAAAAAGAAAGAAAAGAAAAGAAAAACCCAAAATAGAGGGTGGTGGCCCAGGAAGAGTATTTTGACAGCTGCCAAGGCAGTTTATCTGGAGGAGGGAGGTGGGGGCTTGTGGGAAATGCCAGTGTATCTGCCCTGACTTCCCATTCTGGTCGGTGCCGATGACTTCACCAGGCGCCAGTGCCTGGTCCCTCATCCCGGCCCGCTGCCCTTGGCCAGCCCGGGAAGCACTGCGTTATGACGGCCCTGCGCCGTCGCCCTTCTGCAGGTGGTGCGTCTGTACCAGCAGCTCCACCCTCGTTGTCACTAAGGGTGGGTCAAGGGAGGGAGAAGCCGCCCCATTCTTCCCGAAAGGTTTATCACCATGTCCCAGTGCACTTATTAGCTCCCGCCCCAGCCCTGTCCCTGGAAAGGAAGACGCAGTGTGCTCATGGGCCAGGCGGAGACGACCGGGTCCATTGTGGGGCTCCCTTCCTGGAAGCTAAATGGGGCACAGCTGATCCTCATGTCCGAAACCATCTCCCTGCCTTGAGAGGCATTTATTTAATGTTGATAAAGGCAGAGCCCCCCAAAGACACCAAAACAGCAACAGGTTCCACCAGCCTTCAGCAAGTGCCTTGCTTCGGGCCGGGCATGGTGATGTTCTTCCTTTTGTTACTGTGCCCATATTACAAGTGGGGAAACTGGGGTCAGACAGGGAAGGGGAGCCCTTGAACAAGACTGGCAGGACCTGGAATTGAGCAGACAGGGATCTGATGTTAGCCCAGCGGCTTCCTTCTTTGCCTCGGGCTGCATCCGCCAGGGGGAGGGGGTAGGCAAGACTACTACATCGCAGGATTTCCCGGATCACACCAGACTCACCTGCGGGACTTGGTAACAATGCAAGAGCTAGGCTCCCTCCTAGATCAATGAGCCAAAGCCTCTGTCTTTTTAATTAAGTTTTGGAGGATTTGGTACACTGCCTTTTGAGAGCCACTGGCTTATTAAACCGGTTTCATTTTTTTGTAGCTTTGATTCTGTTTATGTACTAACATACCCTGTAAGTTGCTATGGGCCAGCACACACATACACTCACACACACGCCTCTTCCATATACACTCTACATCACACACTCTCTCTTCTCTTTCTTTGTCCTGCTCTTTTAATTTTTTTTTTTAATTTATGATAGTCACAGAGAGAGAGAGAGAAGCAGAGACACAGGCAGAGGGAGAAGCAGGCTCCATGCACCGGGAGCCCGACGTGGGATTCGATCCCAGGACTCCAGGATCACGCCCTGGGCCAAAGGCAGGCGCCAAACCGCTGCGCCACCCAGGGATCCCTGTCCTGCTCCTTATCTTATAAAACACACACTCACTTTCTCTCTCCCAGCAAAAGACTTGTAGTATTAACAATAACAATTGATGAAGATCCCATAGCCCACAAGCCCCCACCTCCCTCCTCCAATCTTTTCCTAGAATCTCCAAATTATTTAAAGCCATGCTTCAGGGCAGCCCGGGTGGCTTTAGCGCCGCCTTCAGCCCAGGACCTCATCCGAGAGACCCGGGATCGAGTCCCGTGTTGGGCTCCCAGCGTGGTGCCTGCTTCTCCCTCTGCCTGTGTTTCTGCCTCTCTCTCTGTGTCTCTCATGAATAAATAAATAAAATCTTAAATAAAGCGATGCTTCATAGCGTGGACCCCTGGCTAGCATCACCTCGGAGCTTTTTAGAAAGACAAATATAGGATAAAGAATTCCCTCTCTCCTAATCAGAAGCTCTGGGGGTGGGCCCACTCTCTGAGTTTAAGAAGACTTCCAGGAAGTCTCTATGTGCTCAAGATCAGAACCATCGCTCTAAAGAGACCGGCTCCCACTTCCTACCCTGAGTGATCAGGCTTTTCTGCTGCCAAGAGCTGCACACCCTTGAAACTTCCTGCGGCCTCAACGAACCATTTTGCCAGGCGGCACAGACTGGTGAGTGGCTGGGCCCAGGAAGAAGGAGGGCCCAAAATGTCCAAAAGTGAAGACCAGCAGGGGCCTGAGAGCCACCCGTTAGCTTCAGTGCTAACGCGTGTTCACAGATGTGCATGGGACCCTGGCTGAGTGCCTGGCTGCCTGCTAGGTTCTCAGAACACAGTTCCTATTGTCCTACAAAGACTTTCCATTCCAGCAGAAAAGACGGTCAGTAACAAATTAGACAAGTAAGATAACTACAGCATTGCCTTAAGAGCTGTGAAGACCACAAATGGAGGATGGGTCAGAGTGACAGGAGGGCTACTTTGAGGAGGGGCTGAGAAGAGGTATCTGGGGGAACTGACATTTGCACTGAGACCTAATGAAGAGGAGCAGCAGGGAAAGAGTGGTCCAGGCGGTGGTACAGCAGGTGCAAAGGCCCTGAGGTGGGAATGAGACAGGCACATTTGAAGACCAGAAGGAAGTATGTGAATGACTGCGGGGAGGCAGGAAGGAGGCTGCAGGGCTTCAAAGGTGTGAATAAAGGTGTAGAATTTATTCTATTGCAGTGGGAAGCCAATGAAAGATTTTAAACAGTAGCTAACTCACAGCACTCTGCAAGCTTCCTGATGGCCTGGCTGCCTGCTGCCTCCTCTTACACTCTGCTAATTCGTCAGTTCAGTGTGTCAAAACTCATTTGGTTGAAAGCAGTGAAAGCACCAACCTAGCCCAGCCCCAAAGAATGCAAGCAGAGGAAATGGGATTCTGGGGTGCTCTGGATATCGCTGTGGTGTTTCCACCTGAGTGGGGCTTCAGAATAGGTGCCTGAGTGGTTCCTCTGTGTTTGGGAACACCAAAAACTTAAGAGGCTTTTTCAGGGGTGGGAATAGGAGGGATCAGGACAATAAGGGGCATTCCAGAGACATCTTGTCGTGAGAGAGGGGCTTGGGATATACACCCCAGGAAAGAGAAAGGAACAGGGCTTCCCCACTGCTTTCAGGAAGATTTTAAAAAATTTCTCATTGGGCAAGTGTCCTCAGTCGCTGGGTGCCCAGAGTCTGAATGCAGTTGTGATGTCATGTGAGGTTGGCTGGATTTCACCCACCCCCCAACTCCAACCCCTTGGGGCAAGGTAGTAGTGAAATGCCGTGGGGCCTCATTTGCACAGCACTCTAAGTCTGGTAAATATCAGGAGCTTTTTAATAGACGACGTCCAGCTCCGAATCAGTTCTTGTTTTTTTGTGCTTTCAAATATAACAGCGCCAAGCTGCAATATTTGACAAATAGAGGACCCTGCCTTCTAAGACAGTAGTAACTCCATCCCCGAATGAGATCTTGACTTCCTTTTCCAGTAACTCTGTACTTGTGGGCTTTCTGATTTCTTCCCCCCTTTGGGCCAGTTTGATTGTCCTAAATATAACATACAAGAGTGGGGGTGGGGGGGCACTGAGCACATGAAGATTCCACCCCCCCCATCATCTAGTGGAATCGTCTTCCTTTTATGTTCAAAAAGCTGAATTGCTTTTCCTTTATAAAGCACAGCTGAAAAGGTTTTTTGTCTGTGGCTGCCTTTAATTGTGCTGGAATGTGAAGCACCCCGGGACTTTTGTGAAGGAAGCGCTATAAATGCACTGCATCATTATCATCATTATTATTAACATCATCTCATGTACATTGCATATGCCTGTTGGTGAATGACCATATGACCAGCAGAGGAGTTGCCTGGGTGAAGGCTTCGCCACTGGCCATCACATTCCTAAAATCTCAAAGATTCTAAATTACTGTGTGGGCCATCTGTTATCACTTAAAAAGTCACTTGGGCGTCTTATTAGGCGAGTGATAGCTTATTGAAAATACAGATCAGCAAAAAGAAAATGAAATTCACCTGTAAGGTCTACAGCCAGAGGCAATCACATTAACATTTTGGTATATATCTTTGCAGGCAGGTTTCTCAATATATATATGCAGTTTCCATATATATGTGTGTGTGTGTGTGTGTGTATATATATATATATATACATATATATATGATACATATACATATATATGATACATATATATATATATATATACACACACACACACACACAAACTGATGGTTTGTATTTGTCAGGGTAACAATAGCTGCTGTAACAAGTTGTAAAGCATTAGATGGCTCTACACAATGGAAGTCCATTTTTTGCTCACATGGTAAGTCCAAGATGGGTGTTCCTGGAATGTAGGTGGCTTTTCCTCAGGTGTGGAGGGATCTAAGGCCAATCTCAACTTTTGGATCCAACCCTAGGGCTCAGAGTGCTCTGCATCTAGCTGGGGAAAGAAGAAAGTACATAGAAGTTGTGTGGGATGTTCCCATGAGCCATACTTATGAGTGATGCACATCATTCTACCCATGTGTTATGGGCTGGCACATTTCCTTGACCACACCAGGCTGTAAGGGAAGCTGAGGAAGAGCCAATTGTACTCCCAGGAGGAAACTGACATGGGTTTTGGTGAAGAGCCAGCAGATCTTTGACTACGCAGACATTTATGGATAGATCTTCTATCCCATGAAGATAGACTCATCTGGCAATCCTGTTCTATGACTTTGTTACTTTCACCAAATATATGTATGAATGCTCCATTTTTTGGATTTTGGTTTTTTGCAAATTACTTTTGTGTGCTTCTGTTTCCTCATCTATAAAATGGGATGACCCTTTTCCCTCCTGCAAGGTAGAAATAAGAATTAGAGATCAAGCTATAGCTTAATGCCTCCAATAGCCAGAGGTGCTCAATACCTTGTATCTCGCAGTTGCTATGATAATAATGATGCTACTCTAACGATGATGACAATAATGATAGTGATAGCAATTAACAGTAGTGGTGTATTTCCTCCCGGGTGCCAAGGCATCCCTGGCACTACAGGCAGCAGGTGTTTTATGTTTATTATAACATCAAATGATACAAGGTTATGGCTATAGGTTGACCCCTTGGACTCATGACCCAGTGCTGCTCCTGGCTTGTACCTTGGCCATGTTACTTAACCTCTCTGAGCTTTGACCTGTCCACAGGGAGATGTTGACAAAGGAGCTGGATATCCTGGTCTCTAGCTTAGAGAAAGGTTGAGGCTGGAAATAACCATGTGTGAGTCATCTGCAAAGAAGTGGTGATTGAAGCTGTGGGCTTCTGTGGAAGCTGAGGTCATCCAGGGAGGTGCAGGAGGTCACCCAAGGACAGAGCCTAGAGCACCTCCACCCGCACAGGGTGCCTTGGTGGGGAAGGGTCACCACGCACAGGAGACTGAGAAGAAACAGGCAGGACTAGAGGAGCCTAGAAGAGCATGAGGCCCTGGAGTCAATCCAAAGTGGTATTGCATTGCCCACCTTCCCCCCGCCCCCTCATTCCCTGGTACGCCATCGCTGTGTTTTGTTTTCATTAGAGCACTTCTCACCATAAGATAATATCTTCCTCAATTTGTCTGCTTGCTTTTTGTCTCTTTTCCCTACATCCTTTCCCCCACCCTAGAACATAAGCCCTAGGAAAGCTGGACCTCAGCTATTTGGCTCACCTCTGTATCCCCAGTCTCTAAAACACTGGGTCCTCCTTAAATACTTGTTGAATGAGTGAATAACTATTTCCAAAAATATATTCACACACATTATCACAGCCTGCTCCTCTAGGCAAATGTAGCAGCAAACAATGAATGGAACTGTTTACTCGGAATCACTAAGAAATGAGTGGGACATAAGTAAAATGTAGTACAAACTAGTGGGGGGGGGTGGCTATAAGATGTGGGGGAATTAACAGGGACCAAAAGCAAAAGATGCCAACTATGTGATGTAAGTGAGAATACAAAAAGAGACTGGGTGTAATGGTGGAAATGAGGAAGGGAAGGCATGGCCCCTGCCCCCTGATGCTAACAGACAGGTAACTGGATGATTCTCAGTGTCACAATCTCTGCAATAGGATCCTGGGGAGCTGTGGGGACCTGGAGCTGGCCCTTTTCCAACCAAGGAACTGGCCAGAAGGACAAGAAGGTATTGGCATTCCTAACAGCCAAGAACTGTAATGCAGAGGGCTGGCGTTGGGAGGGAACAAGACAGGGAAGAGGCAGCAGAGTCAGCAGCTGGAGTATAGGACCCATTTGGGTACTAGCAAGAGATAAGAAGCTGGAGATAGTCTGAAAGGACCTCATGGGCCAAGCTAAGGAATCTGGACTTTTCTCTCAGAGGCAGGGAGTACTACCCAGAGTTTTAGCCAGAGGAGTAACACAGTCCAGTTCGCATTTTAGAAAGACCACTTTGGGGTGATCCCTTTCCTTAGAGGAGCTTGCAGCGGGACTGTCCATCTGTTCCCCGTCCCCCCTCCAAAAATGGTGTGGACAGTGTTAATCCTCCTCGGACATCAGCGGGAACAAGTGTGGGTTTTAATGCCCTAGGTTCTAAAAGATACTTGGCATGACTCCCTGAGGGGAGAGAGCAACAGCAAGCTGGCAGTCCTCTGGAAACAAAGGCATTTTCAACAGCTTTCACTATTTACCCAAGTTAAAAATAGCCAGCTGTGCTCCCATGTTTTGAAGGCAAGTGTGGGCAACATCAGGTCCTTAACATGTGTTCCAGAAACCAGAGGGACGGTTTCCTCAGCTTTGCTGGCAGGCCATGGTTAAACAGACTCAGGAGCATGGGGGCAGCTTTGCGGAGGAAATCAGGGTTGTAATTAAAAGCTGGTTTTCTGTGATCTGATCGGCCTGCATGCAAATACTGGATTTTCTGTCTTTTGAATGGGTTTAGTGACTGTCTGAAGTAGGTACATTCAATTCCCCCATTTATGGATGAGGAAGCAGATGAAGCAAGGTGCCTACAGTTACATAACGCTGGGGATGGTCAGGATTCGAACTCAGGATTGTCTAATTCAGACCAGAGTTCATAACAAACCACTCCCTCCTGTTCTTTCCCTCCCCAACTCTAAGTCCATCCTTCTTTCTAATGCCCCTTTGGCCTCTGAGAATCCTGATCTGCTGGTCCTCACCCCTGGGCAGGGGGAAAAAGCTGACCTACCTCCAGGTCCTGTTCATTTGTCTGAGCCACCAAACTTACCTGGCTTATGACTTGTGGCCAGGTGCAAATTGTAACCCTGGCATGTGTCTGTCCCCTCCCCTCTCCTTGTGGTGGCCTCCAGGGTGGTATGGGTGGGTGGAGAGTGGGAAGTGTCAGATCAGTATGTTTTCACTTCTCTGGGAACTTGCTGGGCCCTGGGCTTTGCTTTGATGTATTCCCAAACTGGTTACGGTTGCTTGGGCACTTCTCAGCTTCTGCTTTGTCCCTGCCTGGTCGTGTTTAAGATAATTAAGCCCATAAATCAAATAATAAATAGATATTGACTCTTTGTCATGGACTATATCAGGATTGATTGACCAGTGGGAATACTGCTTTCCTCAATCAATGGGGAGCCAGGGGGATAAATAAATCTTGATAATGACTGGCAAGAGGAAAATCAATAGGTATATTAATATATGCATTGGGAGCCTATATCTTTGAATGTGAAATAAGAGTTTGTTTTGGCAGAAGAGGGAGAACCCAGGAGACAGGGAGCAGGACGAGACAGACAAACAGTATCCCTAGATGCAGGCATGGTACCTAGCACACCTTGGGTACTTATTATTTTTTTTGGTGAACTACAGAGATCCAAGGAAAGGTCTGCTTTAAAGAGAAACGGTATTTAGTATTTATTTTTTTCCATTCTCTGAATGTTGAGTGCTCAGAAATCTCATCTGCCTGTGGGCTGCACCCTCCTCTGGAAGAAAAGAGAGGATGGAAAGCCTGGATGTGATGGGGAACGGAGACCAGGCTGCTTAGTGGCTGGCAACTCCCACCGAGGAAGAGATTGCTGAACTCAGTCAGGGACAGGGAGCAAAATCAAAAGTCTGGTTGGCACGTTGAGCATAAGGTACCTCTGAGCCTTTCAAGAGGTGATGTCAGGTAGGCATTTAGATAAATGGCTGTTCAGAGTGCAGTTCTGGACGTGAGGCCCAGAGCTGGCAGTCGTCTGTGCTATGAGAAACGAGGAACCAATGGCCTGGGGCAGCACTTCTCCAAGTGGAACTCCTGGGTGGGGCCTGAGAATTTGCATTTTTAACTGGTTCCCAAGTGATGCTGACACTGTAGGTGTAGGAACCCCATTTGAGAACCAGTGAAGGCAGTGGGGAAAGATGTAGGCGAGAAGAAGGCAGAGTGTGCCTATAAGGAAGCCTGATCAGGAGGGGCCAGAGAATCGAGGAGAACCAGGAGGGTGTTATCATGGAAGCCCAGGGCAGACAGTATTTCAGCAAGGGAGCGTGGTCAGCAGTCTCAGATGCTGCTATACAAAGACCAGGCGAGATGCAGCTGGAAAAGTGTTCCCTGGAACTCCTGCAGCCTCAATATTTTGTTGGGTTGTGGCTTTCCACCCATTGGCAGACCTCCCTGTTTACCTGTCCAGGGATGTTTGACCGCCCCACCTGTGCTCCTAGGTGTACACCATGTGAACTTCCAGGTTAGGGCCGAGGTTCACGTGGGAATGGAGCTCTTTACCCTCTGAACTGGAAGGATGGTGATGATTTTAGTGATGCTAGTAATAGTTTCAGAGGGGGCTGAGGCACACAGCTGGAAGATCCATTCCCAGGAACAGCAGGAAAGAGCTGAAATTCATCAGGATGGCTGTACGGATTCACCGAGGCTGGAAGTGAGTCCGCTCCTGGAGTGTTCTTTCTGGGCACGGCACAGCATTGTTTTCAAAACCAGTCCTTGATGTTCAGCATAACTAAAAGGAAGGAAGGGAAGTTGGTTGCTTGGTTGAATCCTTGTCCATATAAGAGAGGGCTTTGTTGTGAAGTGGCACTCTCGATATCAAGGGGAACTTGTTTGTTGAGCTTCTACTGCATGCTGAGTTCTCTGCTAGGTACTTTAGAGCTATTGCTTCACATAATTGTTGTCCACATTTTACAGATGAGGAGGCTGGGACTTTGGGAGATGAGGTGGCTCATCCAAAGACCTACAGCTGGTGTGAGTCTGAATCAGGCAATACCGTTGACCTCTCTGATCCTTAAGGCTCTCTTGAGCCTTAACACTACCAGGCTCTACTGTGTCATCTTAAGAACAGACATAATTTTGTGTTCGAATATTCCTTGTGACTGTTCTCCAAGGCTCTCTGAATGAGTTTCATAGATCACTGTCATGCTCTGGTCTCTTCTCTCATCCTTGGGTATGGAGTAAAATTTTTTTAAAGATTTTATTTATTTATGAGAGAGAGAGAGAGAGAGAGGCAGAGACACAGGCAGAGGGAGAAGCAGGCTCCATGCAGGGACTCAATCCCGGGTCTCTAGGATCACACCCTGGGCCAAAGGTGGTGCTAAACCGCTGAGCCACCCGGGCTGCCCAGGTATGGAGTAAAATTTATAGGGATTTTCCCTATATAGAAAATTTAACTGGGGTGGGAAAGCATTCTTGCATGTTAAAGTCAAGAATCTGTATATCTCCCAGTGCCCGGCCGTGTGCGTCATCAGAAAGTACAAGCCGACAGTCACCGAAATAAGCTCCAAAAACTCTCGGTTTACTAGTTGTCTGGATCTGAGTAATTAGACTTTAATACAGGTTTGTCAATGTAAGTTTTTCGTTTGGACTGGTAATTTTTAAGCCTTTCTGAGCCTCACTTTTCTGTATCTGTGCAATGGAGATTATAGGCCCCTACCTTGTGGGATTGTTGAGGATTAAGTGGGTTTCTACATATAAGGCACTAAGCCTGTTATACCTTGTAGAAATTGGTAATGGAAAGCCTCACTAAAGTGGACTCAGGATGCTGGCAGGGAAGGCTGGAAGGGGGAGCTGTGCCACTCAATGTCAGTGGCAGGAAGAATCATCAATTTACAGACCCCTAACAAAAGAATCTCCACAGGAAAGAATCATCAATCCAGACCCCAGCAGGGAAAGGTGTACATTGCTTCTCCTACAAGGATCGACTAGCCCTGGAACTCAGCTGATGAGCAACTCCTCACCCTGAACCCTTGCTTCTCTCCTCTGGACTTTCCTTTCAAAACAACCCCTCCCAGCTTCCTCTTCCTTTTCCATAAAATAACGTCCTCTTTGTTTGTTGGACTTGCCTATGGCTTTGCCGTAGCTTGCTTATCCGGGTTGCAATTCTCTGCTATTTTGCTGTTATAAAATAATGGGTGTTTTATTTTTAAGGCTAATAACATGAAGTTCTATGTAAGCATTGGCAATTCTCGTTGCTGCAGTGATTATTACTAGTAGCCCTGCATCGTGAGTATGCAAGGGGGCAATGCAAATACCACTCTTGTCATATGCTACAAGAGGAAGAACTTTGGACATGGAGTTATGAGTCCTGGCTTTGTCACATGCTGGCTGTGTGACCTTGGTCAAATCACTTCCCCTCTCTTAGCCTCTGTGTTTTCATCTATAAAGTGGAAATAACCATGTATGTTTCCCTGGGTGGCTAGGAGGAGCATATGGAATGGCAAGACTGAAAACTTGGCATGAAATGGCCGGAATTAGAGAAATGTGGACTAGTTTTAAAAATTGTCTAATAATAACAGTTTATGAAGCATTGACTACATGTCTGGTGGTGATCTAAGCACTTCGACTTTTCCCAGCTGCCAGGTGAGGTTGGTACTTCTGTACTGGTGGAGCTGGGATCAGGGCTCCTGTCTGCTGTTGTCAAAGCGGGTATACATAAGCACTTTATTGGGGAGGAGGATTTTCTTCTTGAACTGGCAGGTGGCAGTGACCCAAGTTTCAAGCTGGGGCTGCAGCTGAGGGGAGCGGCAATCAGTGTCCCCTTCCTGGGGTCCAGTACTTCAGTGGTCTCCCGGGCAGACCATCCCTCTACCATGACTGACAGATGAGAAATAGGGCTACGGGCCCCAGCTGTCCTCTCCTTTTGACAGAAACAGAGTCTTGGGGTTGGGAAGTTGTTCTTGCCTCTAATCAAAAGGCTCGTCTCTGAGTCCTCTTCAAAAGCAGATTCTGTTTCTTGTAGGTGTTCAAAAGACCCAAAGGAATGCCGAGCAGGAACAGACCCAATATCTTCAAAGGCAAGGAAGGAGTCCCAGCCATCTTCAGACTTTCCCCAGCTGGAGCCAGTCCCTCCTAGGCAACTATTAGTACAGCCTTTTGGGACTGAGGCCCAGATCAAGGATTTTCAGGGGACTTGTCTGGAGTTTATGTAGACCACTGGGGCATGTCCCTGCATGTCTGGCACCCAGGTCCGATCTCTATCTGAGCAATAGAAGTGCTTCTGACAGGTTCTCAGGCAAAAGATGCTGTACCTTAGCCCAATGGGCTATTATTCATCTTGTTAACTCACTGTTTCTTGGGCCCAGCCAGCCTTGCACCCGTTCCTCCTGTTGGAATTCTGCTTCCCCTGCCCCACCCTCTTCCTCTCCAGCTTTCAGCCTTGGTGCTGGGATATCCCTGGGGCTTATCTCACTCATCCAGTTACAGAATATGGAGGTGGAAAATGAGTGCTGTTGACATGGCATCTGGAGGGATGGGCCTTCCATTATGTGCTGTGTATGGCAAGGGAAGGGCCGGAAGGGAGCCAAAAGTTCAAATACTACTTCTGCTGTGACCTCAGACAAACCTTTAACCTTTCCAGCTCTCAGTTTGTCTGTGAAATGATTAGAACATTACCTACTTCATCTTTATCTGGGTCATTTTCCTCCTTGCTTAAGCCTGGTTTGCCTAAGCTGAACCCTTAGGAGTGAATGACCACTCATTTATCCATCTATCCATCCATCTATCCACCTTTCCACCCATCTACCCACCCATCTATCCATCCATCCATCCATCCATCCTCTCCTCAATTCATCCATCCATCCATCCATCCATCCATCCACCTTCTCATCAATTCATCTACCCATATCATACCCCCAACCCTCTTTACAGATGTACCCATCCAACATCACCACCCTTCCTTCCCGCACCCATCCAGCATTTGCCCTGTCTTCCCCATCCATTCATCCATCCATCCATCCATCCATCCATCCAACATCCACCTGCTCAAGTACCCTTCTTCCTACCAACTCATCCTCCCATCTCCTGCCTAGATATTCATATGCCCATCCACCTACTCATAGCCCATCTACTCATAGAATGATCTAGCCATCTAGCCATTAAGCAAATGGTTGTTGAGAGCCCATTAACACTGGTAGGCACTGGGAATGAGAGTTTAGAGCTTTCCTTCTGAGACCTGTTGGAGGTCAGACAGTGTGTCATAATTAAAGCCAGCTCCTTGGAGCAAAGCAAGGGTAGAGTAGGGAAACATCCATAGACGGGAATCGCAGCAGACTGCACGCCCATGGAAATGAACTGTGGGTGGCACATTCCCAGATATGAAAAGAAAACAGACCATCTAAACAAAAAACAGGCAGCAAGCCTGAAAGAATCATCTCTGACTCCTGTTTCCTTGCCTTTGGTCTTATTTTTATGGGATTCTATGCTGATGAGCATGGAAGCAGAGACCCTGGAAGTACCTGGAGGTCTTGGGCTGGTGGGGATGGGGAGAAAAGATGCCAATTTAGTAGGCTCCAGAGTAGCTTAGCACATTTTCTGAAGGTTGGAGGTGGGGAGACGGATGAGTGGCAGGGCTGTTCCCTGCCTACTTTACACCCCATTAACTCCCATCTTGTAATAATGTATCAGTGGCAGGCTGGAGTTGAGTTATTCATTATTTATAGAGAAAGAGTTTGCTAAGCAAATCAGCAGTTCAAACAAGATCACAGGGGGGTAGATTTAACCCACTCAAAAAAAAAAAAACAACCAGAGTAGAGCCTCAGCACAATCACTGGCTGCAGGCAGATGGAACTGCTGGGGACAGACGGACACCCACTGGCCTTAATGGTTCCTGCCTTGTAATTCCAGAAACCTTCACTTTATTTCTAAGTGGCCTTTCTCTGAGGAACGCATCTCCTCCCCTTCTCTGCTCCATTTGGCCCGGTTTCGACAACCGGTTCTGTGTTGCCTTTCAATACCGCAGTAAAAGGCTCCAGTCAACCCTGATAAGAATATCTTTGGGAGTCAAGTGTCAAAACCAGGTCTCTTGAACTCCTTCCCCTGTGTGAGATGAGTGGCCATGGTTTTCTTTAAATGTCTTAAAGATCTCTGGGCCTTTCATCTAAGGACATCCTCTTGGACTTGAAGTTGGGACACCTGCTTTCCCATCTGGGTGCTGGATGATGCCAGGTCCTCCACTTCCTTATCTGTAGAATGGGCACACTGCATGCATATGCTATACATACATCCCTATGCTATGGAGATATTTCAAGCAGGAGATTAAACCGGACAGTGTTTTGTAAACCAAAAAAATTTTTGAAACAGATGTGAGGGCAGATCATTTTTTAGATGGATGTCAATGAAAATGAGAGGTATTGTTTTTTGGTTTTTTTTTTTTTCCTTTGAGTGAAAAATGAGTTGTTTCCATTTTTCCAGTAGTTCTGAACCTTGGCTTAACATTGGGATTATCTGGGGAGCTTTTTTAAATTTAATTTTTAATGAATGATGTTGGGACTCCACCCCAAAAAAGGTCCTGATCCAAATGTTCTGGGGTGGGACCTGAATGTCCTTTCATTTAAGCTCTCCAGGTAATTCCTTCATGGAACCAGGATTAGGAACCACTATACAATTCCCAGATGAGCCATGTTCAATTTCTCCCCTGACCTGCGCCCAAATCCCTGTTCCATTGTAACAGGGACCCTGGAGTCTTAACCTCCTAGCTGCTATGTTCTTTAAAAAGGACAGATTATGTCTCGGTTATCAGAATTATTAAGAGGAATAAATCCGACAACATAGGTGAAGTATGTTTCTTTGATGCCAACAGCACAGCTTGGGCTTGGCAACTGATAGCTAACATCACTGTTGTTATTTCTCACGGGTTGGCCAATAAAATACCAGTTTCAAGTAGCTTTTGGGCTTCCTTGGGACAAAGTTCAGAGATAAAATTCAGTTTCTAAAGAGCAGCAAAAGCTGTGTTAATAGATAGAAACAGTTCTCACCAGAAGACTCAGAATAGAAACAGTAAGGAGAATTACAGTTTGTTGGGTACTTACTAGGTATCAGGGCTCCTGCCAAAGCCTTTACTTGAATGATTTGGGGTCATCTTATAGCTACCCTCCTGAAGTAGGTACAACTATTATTCCCATTTGACAGATGAAAGACCTAAGGTTAGTGCCATCCAGGGAGGAGTCAGGGAAGCTGGGCATTGAGGCCAGTAGCCAAGCCCCAAGCCTCTGCACTGTGAGTTGGAGAGGAGAGAGGTAACGACCATGGTGGTCCTACCCAGAATGGTTAGGCGTGTGCCTGGGCTCATTTCGGTTCTGCTGAAGCACGGAGACCATTCTCCCACCTTGTCTTTTCAAGAGGACTAGGGCCAAGTATGCTCAGGTAGTCCCTTCCCGTTTCCAAGCCTCCATCCACCACCACCCCTTCCCCGCCCCATAAAATGGGGATGATGAGAATACATGAGATTATGTAGAGGATCCAAGGTGATGCCAGTGAAGGGCTTGAAACAGTGCATGTAAGGAGTGCTAGTGAAAGACAGTGATTAGTCCAGCTGTACCGTTTTTCTTGGGGATTTCACAGACCCCAAAACTTACCTCTACCACACTGCTGTGCATCCTTGGGCAAGCTACTTCCCCTCCCTGTGCCCCTACTTTCTTCTTCTGTACAATTAGGACAGCCTAATACCCTGTCCGGTATTAGGTATTAGGACCAGATGGCTGTGGAAAATTAAAGCAGTCTGAATATTCAGATGCTTAGAGTAGCACAGGGCATAGCTAAGTGTTAGCCATGCCACTGTTGTTCTCATTGATTTATTCCTAATTCATTTGTTTTCATTTTTTTCCATATGCTAAAATGTAAGTTCCATGAGGGCAGAGGCATTGCTTTTTAACCTATTACCTAAAACAGTAGCTGATACCATAATATGTGCTCAATAAATACTTGAAGGCATGAATGAGGGAGGGAATGGATGTTAGTTCCCAGGTGGCTGATGTATCTCTTAGACTATGCTGGGGTTTGGCTGTACCACTGCTGAGAGCGTCTATTGGCTCTGACATGACATGATGTGATGTGGCTTGGGAGCTCAGCCTTGGCTGAGACTTTGCTCACCTGTCTGTCTGTCTTACCCCCGCCTTTAGAAGAGATGGCCATTCCCTGAGTCACCCAGACATGACACTTGGCAGTTACTTTCCCCTGGATTTAGACACTGCCCTGGTCCAACTTTACCTGTCACTCAGGTGATTACCTGTATGAAGGCAATTGCTCATTTGGGCCCTGGAAGTATGCAGAAGGAATAACTGCCTCCCTGCTCCCAGCAGCAGTCTCGGGCTCCCTTTGGCTGGTTACAAGGGACAAGGGCCACATGAAGAGGCCAGGGTAGTGGTAGGTGGAGTCGTGTTGCATGGGACAAGGTTTCATCATTCTGCTATGGAGGACTCTGGAAGGATTTGTATTGGTGCACCGGATGGGGCGCATAACATGGTTTCCTTTTTGAGTCACAAAGCTCATTGCCCTGTTGTGTGCAGAGCAGGTTGGAGGGAGGGAAGTGGAGGAGGAGGCAGGCCAGCGAGGGACCATTGGGTTCATCAACTGAGAAGGGCTCTTAGAACTTCCTGACAGCAGTGGGAGGTCTCCTTGGGCCCCAACACCCTGATGATATTGGGACGATGTCTTAATGATGGCAGATGCTCTCTCTTTGCCTTCTCTGCACCTTTGCCAGAAACCCTCCTCCACAGCCACCCTTCCCCCATGCAGCAAGCTCTGCTCCCTCTTCTGTGCCCATCCTCCCACATGTAGCCTGAGCCAGACAAGGGTCTTTTCACACCTGCATCCTCCCCTACACTAGAAGTTCCAGGAGGGCCTGGATTGTCTCCTTGAGCCATGTGACTGACCCCAGAGTCTAGCACTCAGCCTGAGACCCAGGAGTCACCCGTTTATTGTACGAATTTACGCCCTGGGTGGTTACTTACAGGGAGACAGGAAATGAACACACTGTTAATTGTTTTTAATCCTTATAAGGAAGAGCAGTGTTTTGGTTGGTACTCTCCATGTGCCAGGCACAGCAGTAAGCTCTTTAGATAAATTGTTTAATTTTCAGAACAGTGAATTTGGTTCATTAAATCCAGCTTATGGATGAAATAAATGGAGGCTAAGAAAGATAAAGCAACATGTAGTGGTAGAGGCAGGGTTCACATCTAGGCATTTCCTTGGCAATTTATGAGGATGGTCCCGTCACTCTTATTTTGCAGATAAGGAATTGAGGCTCAAAGGGGTTAAATCACGTGACTCTGTTCCTTGACTGGGAGGCACCAGAGCCTATCCATTCACTCTGAAGCCCGTGAGCTATCTCTGGGCCTCTGTCCAGCTGCTCCTCTTATAGGAGAGAGTCTAAGGTCTGCTTGTCTGCTTTTCTCCTGGAAAGGCCCCCACACCAGGCTTTCTGCTCCCATCTTCCATGTGATTTTTGAAGCTGCACTGGGAGGTGACAGTCAGCTTTGTGGACAACATGGGGCTGTTCTGACACCAAGAGGATGGTAGCTCCGAAACAGACCCTCATTCACATGTGCTAAACAGGAATAGAAATTACAACCTGAAACTGACAACTCAGGAAAAAAAGAAAGAAAGAAAAAAAAAAACAAAAACAATGTTTTCTAAGTGGGAAAAGAGAGGATATTGGCCGGGAAGAGAAATGTCATTTTCAGGCTGCCAAAAAGAGTGTTAACATATGATCTAGAGAACCGATAAAATCCATAGACTAATTCTTCTGGGCTGCCTCATTGAAATAATTTTTGAAATCACATCTGAGAGCCTTGACATTTTGTTTCTAATTTTGATAGAAATGATGTTTTGTTGGCTCAATACGGTGGCATGTGTGTCAACTTTGAAGGTTCCTTCCTAGTTATGGACATTCCAAACCTGTGTCCTCAATCGAAATTTTCAAAAATGGCTTTGTTAATCATTAATGTATGTGTTCCTTCTCTTGGCCATCCATCCAGCCACTCAATCCAGCACAGACAAGAAATTCAGCATTATACCAGGGAAGAAGAGGGGAAACACGGGTATGGGCAGGGTGTGATGAAAACTCACAGAGAAGGGCAATGGGCTATTTCCTGACAAATAAGACCTTTGGAAGAAGTGGGAGATGGAGGAAGGGTGTTCTTGGTGGAGGGGATAGTACTCGAAAGCAAGAAGGTAGGAGAAAGAAGGTGCCACATTTGGAAAAGTATCAGCTGTGCAGTTGGATTGAAATAAATGATGCTGGGGCACCTGGGTGGCTCAGCGGTTGAGTGTCTGTCTTCAGCTCAGGACGTGATCCTGGGGTCCTGGGATGGAGTCCCGCATTGGGCTCCCCACAGGGAGCCTGCTTCTCCCTCTGCCTGTGTCTCTGTCTCTCTCTCTGTGTCTCTCATGAATAAATAAATAAGATGTTAAAAAAAAAAAAAAGGAAAGTAATGGTGCCAATTTGGTGGAGGGGGTGGGGTATGGTGGGTCCCAAAGTCTAAGGTATTTTGACCCAGAGGGACAAATAATCAAATAATAATAAGAGTAGATATCAAGCCTTAGAGTGTGCCAGGCACTGTGCTGAACAGACTGTTGAGTGCCGCTTTGTGTTAATGAATGCTCACAGCCAATCATGGGGGTGACTATGATTATTTATCAGCTTTTTATAGATCAGGCTCAGTCTTTGTCCATTCAAGCTGCTATGACAAGACACCATAGAATGAGTGGCTTATAGACAGACATTTATTTCTCACAGTTCTGGAGGCTGGGAAGTCTGAGATCAAAGTGCTGGCAGAGCCAATGTTTAGTGAGACTCTGCTTCTTGGTTCACCGATGACTGTCTTACCCTTGCCACCGCACCTGATAAAAAGAGGCAAGGGGGCCCTCTGGGGGTCTCCGTTACAAGGCACCAATCCCATTCATGAGAGCTCCCCTCTTATGACTTCATCACCCCTTAGAGGGCCCACCTCCAAATACCATTGGCGTGGGGATGAGGTTTCAACAGGATTTTTGGCGTGGACAGGGACATCCAGTCTATAGAAAGCTCCAGGAAGTTTCGTTCCTTGTTCCAAGTTCCCTGGGGGTAAACCACAGGAGCATAAGTCTGCTCAGGCAGGAGTCTGGGGAGGGCTGATGAAACTCACAGAGATGAAGGAGTAGCAGTCTGGGCTCTGGTTTTAGAGGGTGAGCAGCATCTCCACATGCCAGCTCCAGGTTGGGGTTAAACCCTGAGCTTCCATTTCTTCACTGTACAATGGGGCCGACTATACCCACCAACACTCAGCGCTTGCAGTGATGTGATTGATAGCTTCCACACTGGTGGGCAGGATGGTTAGAGACTGGCATGACATCTGAGCTCTGGCCTTGAGCTTGTGAGAGGTCTGGTTGGTCCTAACTCTTTATAAATATCCCAGCCCCCAGCCCGGACATCCCCTCTTACTGGCCTTCCCAGAGCATCCCAGTGTGCATGCCCCTTGCATGTTGAGGTGGCTGGACCCTTGTGCACTAGAATCTCTGCATCTTTGCCCTGGAAACTTTGTAGACAGGAGCGAGGGATTTAAGGAGGCCTGAGAGGGCAAGATTACCTGGTGAATGATGGGAAGGAATTCTCTTGGTGCCCTGGAGTCAAGAGCTTAAGCAGGGGGGAAGAACCCCAAATGAACTTGAGTGACAATTTTTGCCCGTCTCTGAAAAATTGGCACAAACTTACATTTTGTTCGTGCACCTTCTAAATTGGGTTTTGGGGAATGACAGGGCTTTGAATTGAAACAGATTACCAAGGTGAGGCTTGGTGACTAATGGAAATATTTGTAATAGGATTACATGGAGTTTTCATCTTTCCCATGAAGATGCAACATTGTCACACGGCAACCTTTCAGGGCACGGAACCTGTGTTTTTAATCTCTCCGGACATTTATTTTCTGTTTTTAAATGATTGAGAGGTGAGGTCACATCCCTGGGGTGACTTGCTTTCTATCTGTGAGAAGCAGGAGAAAGCTATTAACAAAAACATGAAATTGAATCTCACCGAGCAGATTCCCATTTGCCTCTGCTCTTTGAAACCACTGTGCTGCCCAGTTACGTACAAATGGAGGTGTCTGTGGGCATTTGGAAGAGAACTGTGCTTCTTCAACATCAAGGAAAATGCAGCTCCCATCACAGATCCTGGTTCCCCTGGTGATGTTTACTGTGCTAGTGTGACCCTGGCCAGAGTCTCCTGGTTGCATGTTGCTGTTGTCTCTTTCTCTTTCATGCTCATCTTATGCCCTCACTCATATTGTAACTGTGTGATTCAGTGCTATTTGGGGCTGGTGGTACCTATCTTGTGTCCTGGGAAACCCTGATTCATCTAATCCCCAAACCTGCAAACCTCCTCCTCCTTCCTGCTTAGTATATTATTAACCGGGAGTTATGTCAGGATAGGATAGGCTCATGCAACAGTGACAATCAACTCTGAAATTTCCATCGCTCACTCAGAAAGTTTACTTCTCACTCACATAGAATTTGCTGCAGTTTGGGCAATGCTCTGGGTGGTGGGGGTGGGGGTGGGGCTGCCTTCCACGCAGTCCCTCAGAGACCCAGGATATTCCAGTCTGCGGCTCTATCCTATCATCTAAAAAGAGATTATAGATGGGCTGCTCAGTATCCCAGCCAGGAAGTGGCAGGGGTCACCTTTTGTTGGCCAGGACCAGTCAGCCGGTGCTGCCTAACTGCAAAGAAACTGGGCAGCATGGTCTCCAGTGGCACTTGGAGGGAGCATCTCTGAAGCATCTCTGGAATTCAGAGACATGTGGTACTGTCTCTTCCATGCACATTTTCTAATCTAATCCCCCCAGACCTGTGAGGCAGGTTCTGGCTTGTCCATCTGAATTTATTTTAGGTGACTTGCCCAGAAGCTTAAGAGTACCCAGACTGGGGGCACCTGGTGGCTCAGTCGGTTGAGCATCCAACTCTTGGTTTCGGCTCAGGTCATGATCTCAGGGTCATGAGATTGAGCTCTGTGTCTGGCTCCACGTTCAGTGCAGAATCTGCTTGGGATTCTTTTTCTCTTCTTCCCTCTCTTCCCTCCCCCTCCCCCTCCCCTCCCCTCCCCTCCCTTCCTCTCCCCTCCCCTCCTTCTCCTCCTCCTCCTCCTCCTCCTCCTCCTCCTCCTCCTCCTTCTCTCTCTTTCTCTCAAATAAATAAATAAAATCTTAAAAAAAAAAAAAAAAAGAATACCCAGACTGGACCTGGAACTTCATTCTGCCCAACTGCAACTTCTAAGCTCCGAGCCCTGAAGTGCTACTGCCTCCGTGATATTGTCTCTGTCCCCTCCATTCTCTTTCTCTGTTTCCGCCTATAAAAGGAACACTTACTCCCAGCACATTCCCCTGTCTCTAGATCTGTGTCCATTTCTCCTGGGATAATGAAATGGTAGCTTAAATTCGTTTCTGTGCAAGTGGTCACCCCAGCAGTGCTGCCCGTCCAGCCTGCCTTAGCTCCCCTCAGCATTCTGGCTTTATCTAAAAAGCTTCCAATGCAAAGGACACAGTGCTTTTTGTCATCAGGCTGGCGGAGACATGGGCTGTAGAAACGGGGCAAAATTCTTTCCCTGATTGACAAGTCTGCAAAATCAGGGGTTTTTCCTATTTCCCAGACCATGGCTCCTTTGTACCTCTGCCAATGCAACAGGAAGAAATGAGTGGGGATTTTTTGTCAACTTGTAATTTTCTTTCTTGAAAACTTTATTATTTTATTTATATATCTCCTAAAATTTGCTCATTTAAAGCGTCCATACAGTTGAGTCGTTTCTAGTATGTATTCGCAAAATTGGGCAACTATCACCAATTCTAATTCTAGAACATTTCACCACCTCAAAAAGAAAAACCTTGTATCCATTAATGGTCACTCTGTACCACCACCCTCATCAACCCGCAACCCCTAGCAACCTGAACTCCCAGTTTTCAGACAAAGAATCCATGGTTTTATAGGAGTATGTCAAAGGCCAAGGGAAATACAGACATAGAGAGCTTTCTGAGAGGTGAGAGGCTTTGGCACTTCTGCACAGTCATATCTCCCAGGCTCTCCCTACACCAGTCACAAAAACATATCCAGGGATAGACATAGATGAACACATAAATGCAAAGATGCCCCCACACATGTATGCATGGCTACGTGAACATGCACGTATGCATGTCCTACCTCGTTGCACCATATGCACACACAGATTCACTCACATGTGTACACATGTATTCATGAACACATAAACATGCACACGGAGAAGAGCATGGGCATCCATAGAAGCAAGAATGTGTACATACATATGGGTACACACAGACATGTGTCATGCCTGTGGCTTTTGACTCAGCTACAGTGATCCATCGTGTGGCAGCAAAGGATCCGTGATTTCCTCTGCGGTGGCCCTGTGAGAGCCAGTGATCTGTAAGGAAGATATTCTAAAGCAATTTGGGATTTGCCTCACTTGGATGAACATTTGTCCTGCTCATCTAGTGCCCAGGGGCCGCCAGGGAAGGCTCCAGTGGGGGAACAAGATGTCTTGTTAAGCTCTAATTCTAGTAGCCCAATTTCTGTTGACCCATCCCAGTTTCTTAGAGCAAGGCTGAGTACACATCTTCTGTAGAGTCAGACAGTAAATATTTTTTAAATTTAAAAAAATTTTACTTATCTTTTTCAGACAGTAAATATTCTTAGCTTTGCCAGAGTCTGTTACAAGTACTCAACTCTGCCATTACAGCAAGAAAGCCTCCATAGACAATGTGCAAACAAGGGTGTGGCAGTGTTCCAATAAAACAGTGTTTACTGGGTACTTGGTCTCTTAAGCCTTTGTATCTACACTTTTTCAAATTCTTTGTGAACTCCTAACCTAGAGCAGTGTCAACAACGAGCTTGTTGGATGTGTGCTGGGATGTCCCATTCTTTTTTTTTTTTTTTTAATTTTTTTTTTTAATTTACTTATGATAGTCACAGAGAGAGAGAGAGAGAGAGAGAGAGAGAGGCAGAGACACAGGCAGAGGGAGAAGCAGGCTCCATGCACCAGGAGCCCGATGTGGGATTCGATCCCGGGTCTCCAGGATCACGCCCTGGGCCAAAGGCAGGCGCCAAACCGCTGCGCCACCCAGGGATCCCGGATGTCCCATTCTTAAGGAAAGGGAGAAGCAGCAGAAAGGGAGCTTTGGGCAAGCCGATCCTGTTGCCACATCTTGGCCCTGAAGGATCCTGGACAAGTCATTCATTCCCTTGAGCCTTTGCTTCCTCACTGGAAAAGTAGGAAGATGAACTGTTCCCCCACAGGGCTCTGGTGAGGCTTATGTTGGGAGCTTGAAAAATGTTGGCTCCTTCAGCCCTCAGCCCTGCTCTTTCTATTCCCCAAAGAGGCCATGTAGCTTAGTGGCTGAGAACAAGACGCTGGTGTCAGACAGACAACGGGGGCGGGTAGCCAGTTCTGCTCCATAGGTGTCCTCTACATGAGCTGAGCCAGAGACTTGACCTCTCTGGGTCTCAGTTTTCCCATCTGAAATAGCTGTTGTACTTCCCTAATAAGGTTGAAGTCAGGAGTGCATCTGTTTGTGACCTTTGAACCACACAGGTTTGAACCACAGTTTCATTTATATACAGATTTGCTTCTAGAAATACAGTATAACAGAGGTATTTTCTTTATGGTTCTCTTGATGCTTTCTGTCTAGCTTACCTTATTGTGAGAATACATATATAATGTATATAATATACATATATAATGTATATTATATACATTATATTTATGAATACATATATAATGTATATAGCATACAAAATATGTGTTCGTCGACTTTATGTGATCTGTAAAGCATCTGGTCAGTTAAGTTTTGGGGGGGAGTCCAAAGTTACACGGGGTTTTCAACCATGTGGGGAGTTGGTGCCCCTGACTGCCGTGTCGTTCAAGGGTCAACTGTAAATAAGATTATTTATGTCAAACTCTTAGCAGAGTGCTCGTGGGAAGGTTCTCAGTGAATGATATTGATGAGTTTTTTTCACTTCTGTCTTTTT
The DNA here is from genome assembly GCF_048418805.1 of Vulpes vulpes. Lineage (NCBI taxonomy): Eukaryota > Metazoa > Chordata > Mammalia > Carnivora > Canidae > Vulpes > Vulpes vulpes. The sequence continues at coordinate 14,158,977 of NC_132789.1, read as the reverse complement.
TTTTATTGGAGTTCTATTTGCCAACATATAGCATAACACCCAGTGCTCATCCCATCAAGTGCCCCCCTCAGTGTCCGTCATATTGATGATTCTTAGGAGGCAGCATGGCTCTGAGGCTGCAAATGCAGAATTTAGCCTCAGGCAGATCTGGAGGTTCAAGCCTGGCTGTACCACTTGAAGCACCACCTTGGGAAATTCTACTTTCCTCTGCATTTTGGTATCCCCATTTCTTCCATGAAGGAGATGGACCCAGTGATCTATAACACTAGTTTATAGCCTGAATTCTAGAACTTTCTATACATGTTTTCTTACATCATGGCCAGGTAGGTGCCACACTGAGGTCCATCTCCTGGGAAGGTGGACTCTCCCGTCCCCCTGCTGCTTCCCCTCCCCACCTCACCATCTCCCTCTACCCACTTGGGTGGTGGGCCCCATAGGCAGAAAGGACACAGCAGTTTGTGGGGTGATGCATACAGCTCATTGTCTGCTCCTCCTCCTCCTACCAGACACACAGTTATTTTTAAAAATCAGGTCATTGACTCTGCCCTCTTCATTAAGAATTGAACTTTTCCAGGGAGGGAGCGCTGTTGGGGTTTTCAGGTAAGGACCAGTCACTTGCTGCATGCTCAGAATGTGCTAAGGCCTGTGCCGAGGACAAGGCGCAAAAAAATGCTTCCTGCCTTGAAAGAGTCACAGCTGGACAGCCTTCCGAGCAAGGCCAAGGCTGAGCTGCTTGGAGCATGGATGCAGTTCATGCATTCAGCTACCTGCCTCCATCCTCATTTTAGTCTGTGGCCAGCTCGGTATTTTCCAAACTGTCTATAGGATAAACATGCATGTGGTTTCATTGCAGTCTGACTCAGAGGTGCCTTTTCCCCCTTTTTCTCTCGTTTTACAAAAGTAACATGTTTATTGGGAGAAAAAATGAGAAAAGAGAGATAAGCAGCAAAGGAAAAAAAAACTTGTAAAGCTCTAAATCCCACTACCTGGAAATAACCCTGCTGACACCTTGGAGTCTGTCCTCTCTGGATTTTTAATGCGTATAAATTAGGTGGTATGCATATACATTTTTTAAATGGTAGTTAAATTTACTGTTCAGCTTTTAAAATATATGTATGGTCTGATCAGGGAGCAGCAAGAACTGATGTGTTATGGGATCCAGCTCTGGAAGGCAGAGCCAGCGGTCTGTGTGGTCTTTTGGTACCTTGCGCAGATAGGGAAGAGGCTGCATGCTTCTTCAGTGACTTACCCTGGCTTGGCCCTTGGTCTGTTTCATGTGCTAAGCCAGGAAGAAGGATCTGCCCTGGCACTAAACACAGCTCTTCCAGCTACAGTGGGTCATGGGAAGAAGGAAGGTGGTAGGAACCATGTGTTGGTTCATTCACTTGTCCTAGGAGCATTTCTGGAATTCCTCCCCTGGGCCTGGCTCAGCTATATGCTGTAGGGGTGCATCCAGGAGCTCTAAAGACCCCCTCAAATGGTCCACTCCTATTTGGCCTGCCTTGATTATCTCCAGGTGGTGGCTAGGCATTCACAAACAGAAACAGCAAGTGGACTGTCAGGCCAGACTTGGGCTGACCCTGAATTTAGAGGGTTGAACGATGGTTGAGCTGGGAGGTTGAGGGGGAAAGGGTGTCTCAGTTGAGCTCAGTGGATGAAGTTTCTTAGGAGTTGGGCCCTCTTGCGTGGGTTCAGCTCACTCCTCTTGGCCAAATCATTTTTTCCCAAGGGATCTTCTAAAATCCTGGAAAGGTGTGGTGCTTTCAGACCTGGACTCAAATCCAGAGCCTGTCACCTACTGAGTGTGGGACCTGGGGCTGGTGCCATAACCCTCCTGTACATGAATTGCCTTGTTTGTAATCTAGAGGCCTGAGAAGTGCTTAGCTCAGTACCTTGTCACAGAGAGCCACGTAACAGAGACCATTGTTCCATCTTGTTTCATTTCCAAGCAGTGCCAATTAGTACCTTCTCAAACTAGGGGCAGAGGCCACACACATACTCACACGATGCATAAGCAACTCTCTTCCATCCTCAGCCCACCTCACAGGTCACAGAGCACTGTGAGTTCCAGAGGTTTCCAGTAGTCTGCCTGAGATCACACAGCCAGGAAGGGGCAGACTTTTATCCCAAGCAGTTCTGATTCTGAAGTGTGTTCTCCTATCCAAGCTGGCTTACTGCCTCTGTCTCCCATCCATACGATGCGAAGAACCCTACCCACTTTAGAGAGCTCTTTGAAGCATTGAATGAGAGGATCCCTGGAAACCTTTTGCCTCTGTTCTGGTCCCCTGGCCAGCCTTCAGGAGATGCTCATCATCCTGAACAAGATGGTGCCCGCCCTTCTTGGTGAGATGAGACTGGTTGGGGGGGTCAGGGGGGCATGTGGGGAGAAGTTGCCAGAAAGCCGTGTAGTCTTTGCCATATGACAGCATGATGTGGCAGGAAGGGGGGCACCCTTCTCAGGAGGGGTCCTGAGATGCCAGCCTGACCACTTATGAATGGAGCCACCCACCTCCCTCTTCTCCATCGCTCTCTGACCCCACGTTAGTTTCTCCATTGTCCTACTTAGAATTGTTCTATTTGCTACTGTCTGTTCCTCCATGAATGTGTCAGTTTCATGAAAACAGGGATATGACCCTTTTTGTCCTATCACTGTGCATAGGAATGGAGAGAGGGGTTTGCAGGTACAGGGATTACATGAGGTTTTCCCAGAGGGGAGGACAGGTACTGCTCGGCCCACATAGCATTGAATCATGGAGGGTGAGACCCCCCCCCCCTTTTCTTCTTCTATTCTCTTTCCATCCTCCTGGTGACATAAAGGAGAACGTTTCCACCGAACGCTAGCATCCAACACCTTCTTAACCTTGACTTGCTAAATTTCTTTTTTTTTAAATCCAAAAAAACAAAAAAAACAAAGAAGGGGCCTCAAGATCAGATCATTTGGCAGGCCACAGTGCCCAGCTAGGATTTCGTTTTGTTTAACGTGTTGGCTTTCACCATGCTTACTTTTACATTTATCTGAGGCTAGAGATACTGGCTTTCTACCTGGCAGTGATAGAAGATAATGATAAACATTTCTTTAAATACACATTTTTTTTTCCTAGGAAGTGCACCTAAATGAAATTATTAGCAAGTGATAAATAATGCAAGGTGGCCCATCTGGCAGAAATCTTAAGGTGGTTCTGGAATGATCACCATGAGATACACGTCTGACGCTTAGGAGATGATTTTTAAAAAACCAATATGCTTCAGAGTTAGGGAGGATCAGGTCCTGGGATGTTTTTGGACAAGGTCAAAAGGAACAGGTCTCAGATGGCAGCTGGACCACGCAATGTGACGCAATGTGACCAGAGAGAGGGGGACCAGCTAGGCTACCATTTCCTGAAAGTGCTTCCTGTAGTGAGCTAAAGGCTCCAGCTTCCCCCACTGGCTGCCTGTGCCCTTGGAGCACTCCTACCCTTGTGAAGCCCAGAACCACCAAGAGCAGGATGTCACCAGATACCCAGAAGCCTGAGGTCACAGTCGGGGGCAGGAGGGCTCACTAATTGGCACAACCCTGTCTCCATACTGGAAGGACTCAGAGCAGCAGCCTCTGCACTTAGCAAAATTGGATCCAGCCCTGGAGAGAAAGATCCCGTAAGGTAGGGTCTAAGCTTCCTTTTTCCCTCCCTACTTCTCGAAGCTTTTCAGCAATATCAGAAGCTGGAAAGGGGGTGTGTGCATTAGCAAAAAGTAAGCCCCACTTTCCTGGGCAGCTAGGCTCCTGCTCTGCACGGTCCAGTATCTGGCAGGCCACCATCCTCTTTCTGTCTGGCTGGGACACGAGCCTTCTGCCACCAACCCCTTACTAAATGGAACTCTATAACTCTTCATTTCCTGGACGCACGTCGGGTTAAGCAGGTGGCAAACAGCTGGCATTTCTCACTTGCTTTCTGGCATTTCCCATTTTTAATAGGAAGCTAACCTGGCATTTTTTATTAGAAAGCCCCAGAGTCCCAAGGTTTAATATCTTCAGTGTTAGATTCATGAACGACTTGGAAGTTAAAAGCTTGCCTGCGGCTGGAATTTGATGGAGGATGCAACTTGTCGCTTGAAATGTGATTTATTTGCTCAAGGGAAGGGGGGAGGAGATGGGCAGTTAAGTGGGTTTGGAGTTTTGAGTGGTGGGCTATGCTTAGAAGTAAGTGAACAAGCAAAGGGTTGTAAATCCCTTCTGACAGAATAGAGTGTTTTTAAAATAACAGCTGACTTTGAAACCCATTGCCTTAGGGACTCAAATCAGACAGAGCTAAGAAGGATGGTTTTCACCCAATTGTTTTTTTTTTTTTTTATTTGGAAGATCAGCACTTGATAGGGGGCAGGCCCTGGGAGATGTTCTCTAGAGCCCAGCCATATGGCCTTTGCTGTAGTACTCAAGTGTACCCTACCTCAGGGCCTTTGCACTGGCTGGTGTCTGAGCCTGGAACTCTCTTCCTCAAGATCTTCATGTGGCTGGCTTCTTTCTTCATTCAGCTCCTGGCATGAATATCACCTCCCCTGAGAGACTTACCCTGACCATCTTGCTAAAGTAGCCCCCAGCTCCGTCACTCTCTGTCCAGTAAATCTATTTATTCTCTCCTTAGCCCCTGTGCCTCTCTGAACATCTCATCTATCTGCTTGGTTTACTTATTTATCGCCCATTGTCTCCCCTGGCCAACCAGCCTCATGAGATTAAGGACTGGTCCTATCTTGCATACGCCCACAACAGTATCACCTACCCCTAGAATGCTACCGTGCCCACAGTGCCACTCACTAAGTGGGGGGTGAATGTAGCTGATTATCTCTGGGCCTCAGTAAAATGAGATTGGTCTTGAGCAGTGGTTCTCAAAGTGGTGTGTCTGGACCACTAGCATTTTAGCATTACCTGGGAACTTGTTCAAGATGCAAATTCTCTGCCCTAGAATCAGAATTTCTCAGGATGGAGCCATCTTTTTTTAACAAGCTCTTCCAGGGAATTCTGATGTACATTTAGGTTTGCCAGCCACTGGCCTCATGCTTAAACAACTATGAGGTCTAGACAGGTGTAACTTGTAGGAAGGGGAGCAGGTGTGGCAGAGGAGACCATGCATGCCAGGTCTAGGACATTCCAGTTTAAGACCAGGCATATCTGAAAGCCCAACAGCCCCCTCCAAAACCAACAGACCATCTGTTACCCTCAACTAGAGGCCCTTAGAGCTCACAAAATAAAGCCCACAAACAAATAAGCCCGGAGAGACGAAGACAGACCCTTGAGAAGTTGTTTCTATTTAATTGGATGTGATGTTCCGGTGGCGATCTCACTCCCTGGAATACTGAAAGAGGAGGTCTGGCCATGTGAGGCAGCCCGTGGCGTTGCATGTATTCATTCCTTCAGAACCTTCTGTGTAGTGGGAGTACAGGTACGGCCAGATTGACCTAGACCCTGCCTTCATGGAGCATAGTCTGGAGGAGGAGACAGCCTGTCATCAAAGATTCCAGGCAACAAGTGTATGATTCCAACCAGGACAACTGTTGCAGAGATGAAATCCATGGTGCTGCAGGGACCTACTGGGGAGGAGGGAACTAGTTAGGGAGGCCAGGGGAGGCTTTCAAGGACGCATGGGGAGAGCTGAGGAAACAGCACATGCAAAGGCCTTGAGGTAAGCATGTGTGGCTGGAGCTCAGTGAGCAAAGGGAAAAATCCCAACAAGAAAGGGGTGGGGCCAGTCTGTGTAGCACCTGTGGGCACTGGTAGAGTTGGGTCTGTATCCAGAGAGCACTGCGGGGAGTGGGAACGAGGGGGGGGCACAGAGTTGGGGGGCACACACTGTAGCAGGGAATGGCCAGGTCTGCTTTGTATTTTGACACGGCCTCTCAGCATGCTGGATATAGACCAAATCAGGGAAGCCAGAGAGGCAGTCAGGGGCAGTTGTGGCCACCTACGCAAGAAAGTAGTAGTATTTGCAATAATATCAGCAGTAATATTATTAGCAGCGATCTGAGCTGCTGTTGAAGGAGTACATGTTCCAGCCAGATGCTGGGCCAAGAGTTGTACCTGCATGACCTCATTTCAACCTCCTGCCCTCCTGCCAGGCAGTATGTACGTGCTGCCCGCTGGATTTGTTTCCTATAGCTGCCATCTGTATCTTGCAGTTCTAGAGGTCAGCAGTCTAAAATGGGCCTCACAGGGCCAAGATCAAGGTGGCAGCTCTATTACATCCTGGAGGCTCCTTTGGCTTCATCCTTTGGCTTATGGACCTTCCCCATCTTCACAGCCAGCAATGGCTGGTTGAGTCCTTCCTCCGTACTCTAATCTCTCTCTGACTCTTTTTTGCCTCCTTCTTCACTTTAAGGGCCCTTGTGATGACACTGGACCAACCCAGAAAACCCAGGATAATCCCCCGCCCGCCCCCCCCACACACTGAAAAAGTCTTAATTTAATCACCTCTGCAAAGTTCCTTTTGCCATGTAAGGGACAGAGTCACTGTTTCTGAGGATTAGGATGTAGATGTCTTTGGGAGATCACTGTTGGCCGACCACACTCACAGTTACAGATGGGGACACTGTGCCTGGCCATGTGGACTTGGAGGTGGCAAAGCTGGACTGGGAGCCAATCTGTCAGTCGGAGGAGGAGGTGGCCCCCAGGCACATATCCCCCTGCCTGGTTCGTTCACACAGGCCTGGGTCCCCAGATTTGGTGCTAAGGGGTTTGGAGGAGAGAAGTGAAGTGGCTGCCTCAGACATCTTGATTTCTCTCCCAGTCACTGTTTTTGGTAGAAAGTAGCCAGTTTGGACAGAGGTCCTTGATAAGCCTTGTAGATGGTTTTATCTTGTTGTTTCTAGCAATCCTCTTTTAGGCTGGTTTGTAACAAGCATCTCACACGAGCAGTGCCATCCTGGCCAGAAGGCTCACTGTTACCTGGGACATGGGTTCAAAGGTCAGAACTGTGTGAATGAGTTGCCTGGGGTCAAGGCTGGGGAGACCTATCAGCCTGCAAATGAAGTGGGAAATGTCCCATCCTTGTTTCTCTTTTTGGAGAAATGTGATCCTTTTGCAGAGAGAGATACTGAGAGGGGAATGTGTGTATGTGTGCATGCGTGCGCACGCATACTCCTGTGTGTGTGTATGTGTGTGCACACGCTCATGCTCACCGCCCCAGAACCTAGAGAGGTACTAACTACATCCTGAAGCCACTAAAACATCTTCTCCTGACCTCCAGACTGACTGCTACCAAGGCCAGCAGCCTCATTAATCTTTATTGCCTTAGTAGCAACATTATGGCTACTGTTCACTGAGGGTGTACGACGTGCTGGAGTCTCAGAAAAAGTCATGGAGCAGAAAATGGGAGTTAAAGAGCGTAAGCTCTGGAGCCAGGCTGCCTGGGTTCAAATCCTAGCTCCACTTAAACTCTCTGAGCCTCAGTTTCCTTCTCTGTAAAACATGGCTGATCCAAGACTTCACTAAATACAAGATGCCATCAGTCACAACATGGACCATGTATTCATGAACTATAAAGAATACAGTGAGAGCAAAACTGTTACCTGTTCGTGAATGAGACGCATTCTGATTTTAGAGATGTTAAGTTTCAAGGAAATGCACATCTTAGGATCCATGAAAAACAGAAAGAACACCCACTGTGTGGATCTGTTGTGCTTAGACTGACACCTGGCACATAGAAAGGGCTCATGCACGTTAGCTGGTGTTGTTACTATTACCCCCATTTTACAGATGAGGAAACTGAGATCAAAGTCACTTCCCAAGGTCACCCAGCAAGTAGTAAATGGTAGAGTCAGATTTGGATTCCCTTGTCTGCATGTCTCTTAAATGGTCCCAAAATCATATCCACACCACGGAGGAGATGAGAGAAAGATCAGGAAAAGGCTGACACCATCTCTGTATGTCTGTGAGCAGGTCTTCCACCCCTCTGGGTCTCCATATCCTCATCTGTGGGAATGGGCCAGTGGTGTCGACCCTGCAGCGTTGCTGGGAGGATTTGTGAAAGTGAATAGGTCCCACACACATGCTCAGTAAACCTTCATCCTTTATTCCCTTCCCTTCCCACCTCCTACTCTGCAAGCAGCTTTTTGGGCACCGCCTTTAGCCACAGAAACCCCAAGCTCAGAGCAGTTGCCAAAGATACTTGGACTGACTTGCCTGGAGTATCCGAGCCTCAACCACCCTGGACACCTGCCTGATGTCTGCTCCGGCTTAGAGCTCAGCCTTCTCCCTGCACCTGCTCTCCAGCTCAACCCTGATGCACACCTGGCAGGCATAGCCAGGCCCAGAGCCCCTAACTCCTCTGCAGAAACTGCCTCTCGGGACTGTACTGCTTGGAAGCAGATACCTGGGGTATCCGTGTTGGTTTAGATCCTCCTGTAAATTTCTACATGGTGAATTGTTCATCCTTGCCTGTTTGTTGAAAGCAAGACTATCTGGCAAAGTGTCCAGATCCTAAGAGCACAACCTGCTGAATTTCCACTAAATTCACACTCCTGTACCGGTACCCAAATCAAAACAGAACATTGCCTGCGCACCCCCCCCCACCCCCCTCATTCTCTCTCAAGCCTCCCAGTCCCCAACTGTCAGCACTGCACAGACTTCTAGCACTTGGATCAGTTTTGTCTGCTTTTGCACTTTATATACATGAAATCATTCAGTGTGAGTATTGTGTGTCTGGCTCCTCTGGTTCAATGTTGCATTTATGATTTTTGCCGTTAGCAATAGTTTATGGTTATACAGTACAAATATATACATATTGTTATATGGCTACATCACAATCTATCCATCTTTGTTGATGAATACTTGGATTGGCTCCGGTGTGGGGCTGTAATGAATGGGCTGTTACTAATGTGGTAGTACGTTCTGGTGTATCTGTGGGTGAATGTGAGTATGCATGCCTGTTGCCTATATACTTTGGGGAGGAATTGCTGATCGTGGGTTATTTGTATCTTTCACGTTGGTAGCTGTGCCAAGCTGTGATTGTGCAAATTTACATCCCACCAGTCTGTGTTGGTTTCTCCAGCAGCCCCAGAAACCACAGGGTAGCGAGAGAAGCAAAGGTTTTCGCAGCTGCTCCTAGAGAGAAAGATGTGAGCAGGGAAAGATGGGATGGATATTTGAAGCCTGCGACTTGTATGCAGTTATTCTGGGAAGGAGAGTCTGGGAATCCGGGAGCCTATTGCAATGATTTGCTCTGTGGGGATAGTATTTTCTGGGCTCTGGCCTGTAATGAGTGTAGGTGGCTGTTCAAGAACTGAGTATCCAGGGGAGAGAATCCACCCACGGTCCCCACCATCCCCAATATTTAAATGTCAATATGGTTTAATTGGCTGCACAGCCCACTGTCTCTCCATCTCCTGCAGCAGCTACAGCAAATGTACCCTAGGACAGCAACAACAGGGGACAGCCTTGAGTCACCGTTGCTGCCACCTGCCAGCTTACTGGGTGACCTTGGACAGGTTAATCAGACTCCCTGGGAGTCAGCTTCCCTAAGAATCTCACCTTAAGGAAGTAAAGAAACACATCTTAGTCAAAGATCATGGGTAGCATTTGGGATGGGTGGATGGGTGAATACGTAGCTGGGTAGATAGGTAGAAATATAATAGATGGACAAACAGATGTGATGCGTGTATAAATATACTACACATATTTGCACAAGGATGTGCATGCATTTGCCATTTTATTGATCATTTGCCACCTCTCCTAACAGCCCGCATTTTGTGAGCACTTAATATGCGTCAAGCACGGAGAGATGCCTGTACTTTTACACACCTGATTTCATGTGATTCTCTTTAACAATCTCATAAGGCAGGAACTATTTACCCCCTTTTACAGATAATGAAAATGAAGCTCAAAGAGGTTAACTCATCTGCCTGGGGTTACACAGCCACTAATGACAAACCAGGATTGTAAACCACAGAGTTTGTCTAGACCTCGGTTCTAACTGCTTTGCTACACTTTCCACCACATGCCTTCTCTCATTCAGTTCTCACAGTGACTCTACAAGGGTAGGCATTCTCTTTGATAGCTAAGGAAACCAAGGTCCAGAGGGGTTAAGTAACCCATCCAAAGACACACAGTAAGAAGCCGAGCTGGGATCCAAACTGAGGTCTCTCTGCCACAGTTCTAGCTCCAACCACATTTTCTCAGCTAAGTCTTGCAGGTGACAAAGGCTCAAACAATACTAAAGGAGGGACTGAGAGTCTTTTAGCAATTAACTCCTAGATTAAAAGAAAAATTCAAGCCATTATTTTGACACAAGATGGAACGTGAACTTTCCTAATACCATCCCTCCCTCTTTCAGCCAACACTGGATACTATGAGCCAGACGTGGTGCTAAGGGCTGGGGATGAGGTGGGATTCATTCATTCACTCACTCATTCGGTGACCACGTACTGAGTGTCTGTTGTTGCGTGCCAGGAACTGAGCCCGCTGCAGAAAGGACAGACGGATGGGCATGCAGGCAACTAAATGAGGAGGTGTTACTGTCACTGCATTAATGTCCTTTGTCATCTTTTCATTTATCTTAAACATTGGTCCTCAAAATGAATTCAGTGAGGCTGAAAAAGTTTGAAAAGCCCTCTATGTAGAATGTAGACAGGCATCTGGTTTGGGGGGAAGAGCATTGATGTTGACAGGCCACTGTCTGAAGGCTTGAATGCATCATTGGCCAATGGTACTTGGTGGATGTGAGCCACCATTCTGCTGGTGTTTTATCACTGTCCCCCCACCTCAGCAGCTTCTGGAGAGTGGGAGCAGCTGGGACGAGTGGCTGGCAGAGTGATAAGTGGTGTCTGAGGACCCCAGAAGTTTCTGGTTTATGTGCAACTTTCATTCTGTGCAACCCTAGGACAGATGGAACTGGGCCCGGGTTAGATTCTGTAGGTATCCTATGATGCCGGCGGGGGGAGGGGGGGCAGTGTTGGTGATGAACCCAAAGAACGTGCCCCTGATCTGCATCCCAGAACCAGGTCTGAGGTCCAGTTACAGGCTCATTATCCAATAGGCAAACTAGGGGCACATCCAGTCTTATTTGTCACATCTAACAACTACCGTGGGTCACTCTCACCGGAACAACTGCCAATCATTTATTTTGTTCTTTTGCTTTCCAGCCTCTGTAAGGGACGGACGCTCTATTCTGTGGTGAGGGATGCCAAAATCGTCTTGGATGTCAACAAAACGAGGCAGATTGCCCAAGAAATTGTGAAGGTACCACAGGGTCTGGGGCTCCCTCCTGAGATGCATGGTTTATCTTCAGATCAACAGTCTGGATTTTAAAAAAATTAAATTTGACCTAATAAATACCACACTGCAAGTGAAGAAGAGTTTTGCCCAGATGTCACCATTAGGGTTGGTCTCCTGATGTTTGACTTCCATCTGGTGCCTCATTGTCATGATAATTGGGCATGTACAGGGACCAGGAGAAGTTTGTGCTGCTAGATTCCCTTACCCCTCAGATGCTTGAATTCCTGTGAGTGCAAACCATCTCTCTCTCTCTCTGCAGCTGCTGGGGAAACATCCAATTGTTGCAAGTTGTTTGGGATTAAAACAAACTGGAACATCCTGTGTTTTCTGGCAGGTGCCTCATTAGTCAGTTGACTGGGGCTTTTAGTTCCCATTTGGAAGTGTTAGGACTGAGCCATTAGAAGAGATAAAATGTGACTGCTCATAAAGGCAAAACCCCAAAATCTAGAGACTCACCCTTGAGTGAGACCTCCACTAGACTCTCTGTGATCTTGATCATTGGCTCATGATCCATGCTGCACTGATATGAGTTAAGTAGATATAAAACAAATCTTCTGCAGAGGAATTATTTTTTTAAAAGAGGAAGTGTGGGGAAGTGGTGGATGGGATTCCTTTCTCCGGGAACCTCTTCTTCGTTTTTGTCTTCATTTTTTTTTCCCCACAAGGGACATCTTCCCTTGTTTGTTCTTCAGGAAGCATACAAGCTAGGTAAGAATAGTGGTGGTCATCCGGGGGTGGTGGCAGACATGTGTTCTGGGGACCCTGCCTGTTCCCACTTGCCATGACTTCTCTCACCCTACCTCCAAGCCTCTGTGTTTGGGCTCCCAGCGCTGCAGCTGTCCAGGACACTCTTGTTGGAAGGGCAAGGAGGGTGAACCCAAGCCAGAGTAGCAGCGAGCACTCAGGTGTTCCCTGGAAATTCCTATTTCCTTGCTTCTTGCAGGGCATGGGCTACCTCCACGCAAAGGGGATCCTTCACAAGGACCTCAAGTCAAAGAATGTCTTCTATGACAATGGCAAAGTGGTGATCACAGACTTCGGGCTCTTCAGCATTTCTGGGGTGCTGCAGGCTGGCAGGTGAGTGGCAGTAGAAGGGCATAGTGGAGTTCTTGACAGATGACACTCAGGGGTGAGAAGTCACCCAAATGACCAGTGACCTAGACTGGGTCTTGGGCCGGAGGTCATTTAGCTGAGCAGCTAAGTAGGCTATTGCTGATGCTACAGTGCTGATGCCAGGTCAAGCCATGATTCCCTGGGAGCCTGTCTTGCAAGCAGTACTTTTGAGCCCACGTGCGTGTCGTTGTTTTTTTTTTTTTCAAAGATTTTATTTATTCATGAGAGACAAAGAGAGGCAGAGACACAGGCAGAGGGAGAAGCAGACTTCCTGTGGGGAGCCCAATGCAGTGCTCGATCCCAGGACCTCAGGATCACACTGAGCCAAAGGCAGATGCTCAACCACTGAGCCACCCAGGCACCCCTGAGCCCACATGCATTATTGAACACTGAGCATTCCTGAATCCTGAAAGACCTTGCCCTTGAATTTAGCTGGAAGACCCTTTGCCCCGAGTACCCACCTGGAAGTTGGAATCACCCAAGAGTCCTTGCTCAGAGTTTTCTTATGAACCAATCCATTTTAGTGCAGCAAGAGTACAGTTAAGGGATTTAAAATCTGACCCACCTGTGCCCCACCCCCACCACTTGGCTCTGCCACTTAATAAGTGTGACTTTAGTTACACAAATGGAACTTCCCTGACCTTCAGTTTCTGTGTCTGCCAGAAAAATGACAGTGTGATCATGCCTACCTCGTCAGATCATTGTGTGGATGAAATGACACAATCAGGCGTCCAGCACAGTGCCCAGAGCATAGGAAGCACACCACACAGAGTAGCTGCTGCCGAGTTGTTGAAATTACTATTAATTTGCATATACCTCCCCCAGTGTCACCCAGGAGAATCATTAACCATCCTTAAGTAATTAATTCTCAGGAGCCACTCACCCGAGGGCAAGCTGCCTTGAGTTGACCATGAGAAACAGCTTGATTCCAAATAAACAACCCATGATTCAGAAAGTCTGCCCTCGGTGACTTTTAATTTGGAGCTGCACGCATGCGTGCGCGCACTCACACAAACTTAAAAACCCTGCGGTTTTCTCTAATCGTGCCTTTTATAAGAGGTACCTGTCTCCTCTGGATGGCAGCCCCACACTCTTCTTTTACTTCAGTTTCAGCTGCTTTGAGGTACTGATCTCTTTGAGGTCCACCCCAGGGTCCCCCCCTACCCAAAGTGAATTTCATTCAAGCTGTATAATATCTTAAATCTAAGAGCCTCCAAAAATCAGCAACACTTGATCTAGCTGCTTCTGTGTGATCTAGATACAGGAAGCATAACAAAAGCGTAAGTTTGTCTTCAGCTTTTACTCCACCCAAAAAAAGAGTCAGTGCGGTCTCCCAAACTATCTATGGCACCTGAGATGAAAAAAGAAGTAGGTAAATGAACAAAGATATCGGTGGATAGGTTGGTGGAGAGAGTCCATCGAGTCAGAACCCAACAAGCCAGGAAGGCTGAACCACATTCCTTCTTCCCCTGGTCTTCCCAGCAGCACTCACAAGTGGGTTTGCTGGCAGAGAATTTGCATGTGTACACATATGTGCGCACACACATAATTTGCAAGCATGCATGCACGCACATGCATGCTCACATACACATACACTCCATCCATCCATCTATCCATCCATCCGTCCATCTATCCATCCAACCCCCCAGGGTTAAGAGGAGGAGAAAGCAGTTGGCAACATTACTATGCACTCAAGTATTTGTGTCCAAAAAGAGGTCCAGCAGATGCTTTTGTGAACCTACTTCAAGGCTCTTTTAAAAAAATCATCCAATTGCTCCCTCCTGGAGGTGTGTCCACATACCTTCCCTTTCTCCTGGCTAGTGGATTCTCCTGAAGGTGGAGGATAAGGAGGCAGGACCTCTGATTTTCTCCCTTTTGGTTCTTGGTTTTCTAAAGCCTCAGGGTAAAGAGGAAGAAAGGAAATGGAATGACGTGAGCATCCTTTCCTTTACCTCATTCACAGGGGCCCAGTGTCAACCGGGAATCAAGTTCAAGTCAAGGGCAAAGTGGCTGCTGGCCTTGTCCAGCCGGCATTCCCCCCACTCCCACCCCTGCCCAGCCTGGTCATTAAAACAAACCTGGGCAGTGTCAAGAGAGGCCAGGGAGTCCTCAGCAACCTCTCCCACAAAAATCCACATTTCTTGGCTGCCTAGCCCCCCATCAGGGATCTCCTGTGCTTGTTGTATGTTCCCTGCTACAGTTGTACGTAGGGCTTCAGTTTGCTCCCTAAGGGGGGCATTTCTCTAGGAATTGCTGTAAAATTATGGTTGGGAGTCTCTGGAGTCACTTAGTACATCTCCAGCTTTAGGCAGGTCACTTAAGTGTTTTGAAGCTCTGTATCCTCATCCACAGTACAGGGATTTTATCCATCTGATCGTCGGATTAGTGGGACTGAGTGTAATGGATAACCTGGCACACGTGAGACACTCAGCGGGGGCTGCTTGCCATCCTGCTCTGCCCTCAGTGGGGACTTAGGGCATTCACGGTGCTGGGTTCCCCGCAGGAGAAGATCTGCTGGGCCTGGACAGGGGTAGAGGGTTACCCTGTGAAGGGAGCGTGCCCTGAACATCCAGACCGACCGCAGGGGCTTCCCTAGAGCCTGTCCCCAGCATTGCCAACATGCAGCTGTTCTGCTATCGTCGGGAAAAGGTGTCATTTTTAATGCCAGCACCATCATGCCAGCCCCCCGCAGGCTGTTATTAATCATAATAATAACCATAATGAAGATGATTTGAGTTTGTCACTGATGGGCCCATCACTATGGGAACGGGACACCCGGAGTGTCTGGGTCAGGCCTAGCATTGAGCCCCCTCCCAGGCATGTGTCCCCTCCCATCCTGGGTTGATGGTTAGGAAGGGGCCAGCACCCCTCCTTCTGACCCATCTTGCAATTCCAAACCTGCACTGAGCCAGCGAGTCCAGAATAGGCAGCAGAAGCGGTCAGGAAGAGATCAGAACTGGGGTACTCTCCCTTTGGGCAGCAGCACCGCATCTCATCATACCCCCAATAGCCTGGCCATGCCTGGAGAGTGTTAGCTGGCTCAGGCCATGGCCCACCCTTCTTGAAGGATGCTCTTACTTTGGGCTCTAGGCTCAACTTCATCTCTGTGTCCTCAGGATGAAAATACATTTGTAGGGCACAATTCTGTTTAATAATCATGTGGCCCCCACCAGAAAGGATTATCCAGCCCCAAAACTCCTAGAGGCTCTCTTATCAGGGTTCTATCCTTCCACTACACATGGTCCACAAGATAACTTTAGGGATGGCATGAATAAGCATATTTCATCTTAATTTTAATTAAGATGAAAAATTTTAATTAAGATTAATTTAGTACTAAAAAAGTGCTAGTTCCCATGTATGGTCATGTAAAGAAGTAAATGAAAAAACCCATTTTCAGTAAATAATAGTCAAGAGCAGCACTGTCCAATAGCTCTCAGCCATATAAGGCTATGTCGTTTTAACTTTAATTAAAATTAAATAAAATTAAAAGTTTAATTATTTAGCTGCACTAGCTGGGTTTCAAGTGCTCAGGGGTCGTGTTGACTAGTGGCCACCATATTGGATGGCACAGACAGAGAACATTTCCATCATCATGGAAAGTTCTATTGGATAGTGCTGCTCTAGAAGGTTTTCAGATAATCATCAGGGGAGTAGGGCATCACACCTGACATAGCTCAGAAGCCATCCTAGGGGAACTGTAGAATCTAGGCAGCCCCAGGTCCCCCATATTCTGGAGGCTCTGGACCATCACAATCTCACTCCTAATGGGTGGAGATATCTATCCCCCTCTCCCATAGCTGCCCCTTTTCCCTGAATTAACTGGCCCTTTCCTGGGAATCTTGAATCAGTGGAAACCTTACGGGAGATCTGCTCAGATTCCAGTCCCAGGTGGAGAGCTCTGTACTTACAATAGTGAAAAAGGCAGCCAGCGTCTTTCCTCTTCCAGGAATTTATCCTAAGGAATAATCATAGATGTGGGTGCAAATATATTCACAGTGGCTACCAAATGATGTTCTTCCCAGCATTGTTTATACTGATGAAAGAGGGAGGCCCATCAACTAGGGATTGGTTGTATACATTTTAACAGATACATGGGATTGGCATGATATGTGCCAATGATGCTGGCTGCCTTTAGGTTTCTAGAACACCCCAAACAGGGTTTGCCTTACACCTTTATCCTAACTTCCCCTTCTGCCTAGAATAATATCCTTCTCCTTGTTCATATGGCTTAGTCCTTTACGTCCTGTCAATCTTAGCTCACATTTTATCTAAAGTGAGTTCACTCTTATCTTTAACACATTCCCCTGTTTAAATTATTTTGTATAATGCTTATCTCTCTCTGTATTTTTCCTATTAATTTAATTCATTTGTCATCCCCTTCCCCTCCCAAAGCACAGGCTCCAGGAGGGCAGAGACCTTGCGGTGTCCTTCACTGCTATGTTCATGGTGCTTAGGCATAGTAGATTCTCCAAAAATACAGCGAATCCTCATTGCTCATGGATTCCATATTTGTGAATTTGCCTACTCAAATCTATTTGCGCCTCCAATATCAATGCAGCACCTTCTCATTCACAGGCATGCATAGGGTGGTGAAAATTTGAATCACCTGATGTAAGTGTTCCCAGCTGAGGTCAGACAAGGGGATACTCTGCATCTCATACAGTGATGACCAGGGGACAGGAATGGGAGGGGGCCATGCAGTACAGGGCAGGAAGTCCTGGCCTCGGGACCAGTTGGACAGAGTTTTGCAACTCTGGCAAATGGTCATGGGAAGCCTCAGACACATTATATGACACTTTTGAGCCTTGTTTTCTCTTCTGTAAAATAATGAAAATAGAATGTACTAGGATGAGTTGTTTTTAGGATTTAAGATTATGATTTATGTGAGGTGTGTGTGTGAATACATATTTCCTCTAGGAGCAATTTTCTTTATTTGCTAATTCACTATTTGCAGAGACTTTATAAAACATAACTACCATGAATAAGAAGGCTCAGCTGTATTGGTTGAATGAATATGCAGAAGGGGGTGCCTCAGAGGCAGAGGGACCCAATGAGGGTTTGAGTGTTGAGTGTGTCTCTCCAGATCAGTCTTCTCTGCCCCTTTCACTGGGTCTCAGCCTCAAGTACAAGGTCAGGCAGTGCCCATTGGGGGAGATGCAAGAAAGCCAGCAAAGGGGGTCCAGAGACTTGCGGTCACTGCTGGGGAATTAGTCCTCCCTGGGCTGTGAAATGGGGCTCACTCTGTGTTTTGCTTCTCTAGGAGGGAGGACAAGCTGCGCATCCAGAATGGCTGGCTGTGCCACCTGGCACCAGAGATCATCCGCCAGCTGTCTCCTGACACAGAAGAGGACAAGCTCCCCTTCTCCAAGCATTCAGATGTCTTTGCACTCGGGTAGGTGGCCCACACTGGCTGTGGAGAGCCCCAGCCCCGGTAGAGGGACATTGCCCAAGCCTTTCTTCTATACTTTTGGAAGAGATGGCCCCATCTGCTGGGGCCGAGGTGGTTACATTTCTGGGTGAGATTGGGGGTATCCAAATGGAGTGTAATAGAAAGGGTGACCTTAGCAAGCCTTCATGCCTGGCTTCTAACTTGTTATGGACTTTGACAAGCTACTTGACCCATTCATTCATTTGGTTAAGCAATAACTATCTATGGAATGCCTACTGTTAACAAATTATCTAAAACTTAAGGGCTTGAAGCAATATTCATTATCTCAAGTTTTCCGTAATCAGGAATTTGGGGGGTGACTTAGCCGAATGGTTCTGAGCTGGTTCAGGATCACTCATGGGGTTGTCTGGGGCTGCGGTCTCGTCTGAAAGTTTGATGGGCTGAGGATCCACTTCCAAGGTGGCACATTCACACGGCTGTTGCCAGGAGGCCTTGGTTCCTTGCCATGAGGGCATTTTCATAGGCTGCTACAGTGACCTCGTGATATGGTGCCTAGAAGCCGCATTGCCTTTATGAACTGGTCTCAGAAATTACAAATCCTCACTTCTAGCATATTCTGTGTGTTAGAAACAAGTCACTAAGTCAAGAGGAGGTTCTGAATGAAGCTGTAGATTTTGCAAGAAGGAATATCAAAGAATTGGTAGATCTATTTTTAAACCACCGAAGGCCCCTACTCTATCTTATCTAGTAGACCAACAGGGAAACAGTCCGTTTTAGCAGAGGATGATAAATGCTACGCTAAGGATAAACACAGGACTGTGAGAGTAGAGGAGGAACTAAATCCAGCCTGGGAGACCAGAGAGAACTTCTTGGAGAAGGTGACTCTTGAGCCTAAGTTAGAGGTTGAATATAAGTGGGCCAGATGAGGGTAGGGTGAGGTGTCTAGATAGAAGGAACATGTGAAGAGGCCTAAGGTAATGGAAAACAAATTGCCCACAATGGAGGAACATGAGGAAGGAGCTGAGAGATGGAAAATCAGGATAAAAAGAGCTTGGGGTGGTGATATAAGAGACTAGAGAGGGAATCAGGGTCAATCCTACAGGGACTAAGAGGCTGAGTTGAGTTTTCACTTCATCTTCACAGCACTGGGGAGCCATTGATAGTTATTAAGCAGAGGAGTGATGTGATCATATTTTGAGTTTTAGAACAATCACTCTGCTGTTCAGAGAATGGAAAGGAGAAGGGCAAGACTGGAAGGCTGGGTGACCAATCCAGGGGGAGATGCTGGACAAAAACATCTCCACTAAATCAGTGCCAGTGGGTTTGGAACCTGGGAATGGACATAAGCATTTAGGGGGTGGCTAGGATGGGGTTTGATGATGGGTTGAATGCAGGTGGTACCCAGATACCTACCTTAAGCAACTGAGTGGAGACTAGTGTCATTTCCAAGGTAGAGACCCTGGAGGGGATGCCTGGGCCATGCTAGGAAGGCAAGGAGAGCAGATTTGGACACAGTGAGTCTGGACTACCTTGGAGATGACCAATGGAACCAACCAGAAGGCAGCTGTATCTACACACCTAGAGTTTTGGGAAAGAGTTTAGGGCTTTTCAGTAAAGAGAGAGAAACTGTACCTATAAGAGAGAATGGGATGTCTTTGCAAGTGTAGAGAAGAACAGGATGCAGCCCCAAGTTGTGGGACAGAGCACTCTGAGAAGGTACTTATGGGAAGACTTCTAAGCTCCCATCCTTCAAATAGCCATGCTAATCCTTGCCTTAGCCTGTCCACTGCGGTGGTTGCAAAGATTGGTGTCTGCAAACAGAGACGACACTGGGGAAGCTGTTTGGGCAAGTTGCAGCCCTGCAGATGTGTGCAATTAGACTTAGCACCACAAGAGATGGTAGAGAAACTGTCTCCCATGGAAAAGTACCCCTACTGTGTCTTCTCTGTAAATCTTGGGGAGGAGGGGTGGGGGGGGGTACATTTGCTGGCACATCAGGATTCTCAGCGTCTGTCATTTGGACCCCTTTAAGCATTGTCATTTGCCTTGATTAGTTGATGTCCAGAACTTTATCTAGTTAGATACTGTTATCTGAAATCAAACTGCAATAATTAAGTTGGTATATTTTCATATAAATTTAGCAAAAGAAAAAGAATGTAATTAACAAATGTACCAAAGTAAGTAATTGGTTTTCCACTGGAGTTTTAATCTTTAGCAATTTATTTTTTTCTTAGTGTGAGTTTCTCTTGGAAGTTGGGTTTGAAAGGAAGTTTTAATGAGGCTTTTATTCCTGACACTGCTGAATTCCGAGGGACCTGGCACTCTTGGTTTCCTGCCAATTAGGTGCATCTTGTTGCTTGGGAACATCATGCTCAGACATGATTTAGAACAAAACTGGACTTTTAAAAGCATATTGAGCTCCGTGTTAAGGTTTTTGTGGGTGCTGTCTCCTGGAATCTTCACAGGCATCTTTTGTGGCAGGTACCATTGCTGTTTCTCCAAATGACAGGTGAGGAAACAGGTTCAATGACTTGCCTTATGGTATTCAGAGGTAGATCTGGGAGTCACTCTTGGGACATCCTAACTCCAGAGTTGGAGCATTTGGCATCAGACCTTCAGAGTCATTTCACCACAAAAAGCCCTATTGTCCTCAACCGTAATTAAACATAATAAACCCACTCTGAGGATTAAACGCAAAAACACCTATAAAGCCCCTGCACCAAAGCTCCTGCTGGGCTCCCTTCCCCCTCCCCCGTGAGCCCTTGCCTTTCTGTGCCTCCTTCCCCAGGCCCCAACCATCAGCTATAGGGTTCTCTCCCGTTCCCCTAAATCCTTCACTGCCCCAATTACAAAGGACTCTGGAATAGGATGGAGTGTGGGTTTCTTGTAGCATAATGGCCAGTGGTGCAATTCTGCAGTCAGAACAACTGGATTCAGCTTCTGGCTGCATCTCTCATTTGCTGTGTGACCCTGGGTAAGATATATAACTTTCTGGAGCCTCAGTTTCCTCTTCTGTAAAATGGGGATGATGATCGTGCCTCCTGTTTGAAAATGTAGGTCTTATTTTTATTCAGGTATGATGATAGGCAATAGATCAGGAGGCAAGAGTCCTTGGAAAGATGATTTGTTGTTTGTGGTTTCCAAAAGGAGGGGTACATCATACCACACAGGGAAGCACCAGCGTCAAGAGGCAGAGGGAGTGGGAAGAAAATGCAGGCAAGAGCCTTTAATGTAGTTTACTTGGGAGGAACTGATGAGGCAGGGTAAGCAGGCTAAGATTGGCTAGTTTGACTAATTTAGTGGGGGGAGGGGGGAGGTTGTCCTGAGTGGAAGCCTGCTGGAGGTGGTGGTAGGGCTTTGGATTGCTTAGTTTGCATTATGAAGTGCAAACTCACAGGAGAGTCCTTTACTATCTCTAGGAATAGGCTGGCCCCAGAGAGAAAGGCAATCCCTCCAGGGTCAGGGAGGCCCCCAGACGTCAAATCATCAAAATAAGGCCTGCTTCGTATACCTCCCCCATAATCATAATAAATGCTAAGGGCTTCGAGCACCTACCCCAGAGTAAAAACTCAGTAAGTGTTACTGATTATTACAATGACAACAGCCATCATCTAGCGCCTTAATGTGACAGCTTCCTGACCATCTAACTCAGCACTCCAACACCTGAGCATCACCACTCCTCAGCCCAGAGGGATGAGGGTGGCAGGGGAGAGAATATGCTGAGAAGGGGGGCCCTAGAAATAGCTGGTTTGACAGAGTCCTCTGATCAGTAAAGAAGATAACAGAGCACTTCATGTACTTTAAAGCAAATTTGCATAAATTATCTTAGATTAGAGGAAAGATCATTTCCTAGGATTGTTTCAGATATTTCCTGAGTTGGGGAATTTTGTTCCCAGTGAGCTGAGACCTCGTCCCATGGTACAGCTCAGCAGTTCCCCAGCATCCTGTGAGTACCGCATGGCATCTGCCAAGGCCCTCACTGTCACCCACAGCCCCAGCACTTTTTTCCCTACTATTCCATGGGATGGTTTATATTTAGAAAACAAAACTATAAAAAAAATCCTATGCAGTCACCCAAGTTAGCCATTGTTCATATTTTGCTGTCCCTTTATTCTCTTGCCCATGCATATATGATTTTTTAAGAGTATCACCTTATATACAGTCTTGTGTCCTGCTTTTTTCACTTAAAATTACATATTAAACATTTTTTCATGTCACAAAATTTCATTGAAATGTTTCAATAATAATATCATATTCCATTTTGTTTTATGAATTTACCATAATATATACAACCTATTCCTTCTGTTGAAGAATAGTGTCATTTCTCCTTGTTTTGGTGTTATATATAATGCTGTAGAGAATATTCTTATAAGTGGTTTTTGTATCTCTAAGTGTTTCCTTACAGTGGTTTCCTAGAATTACAAGTCTAGGGTCAGAAATCTTAGCTTCATTCTATTAAACTTTCCGGTTCTAGGTTTGACTCATTTTAATTCAGGTACCAGGGAAGGTATCCTGGAGTAACCATGACCTCTAAGACATCAAAAAAAGATTTAGGCACATCCCAGCTAGCAAAACACCAGGCCCATGAGGAAGAAACTAGAGAGTGAAGGGGTTAGCCAGGGGTCTGGCTCAGTGTGTGTGGGTGAAGGGATACAGGGTTGGAATTAACACAGCACATCAACTCCTCTTTAACAACATCTGCCAACAGCACAATTTGGTATGAACTCCATGCCAGGGAGTGGCCTTTCAAGACCCAACCAGCAGAGGCAATAATCTGGCAAATGGGCACAGGCATGAAACCCAACCTCAGCCAGATCGGCATGGGAAAAGAAATCTCGGTAAGTCCTGGGACAGTGCCAGTTCTGGGGGACAAGGAGAAAGGTAGACACAGTTCTGGGCCTTCTTTCTCCTGTGTGTTAAGGCTATGAATGCTTCCCCAGAGGTTGGTACAAAAGCTTGCCCATAGCCTTGTCAGATAGTGATTTGGAGTTTAGGAGGTGAAGTTTCTGAACTGTGCCTGCAATTCAGGTTTGCGCCTCAAGGGTGCAGTAGCACTTGGCCAGATTTTCCCTAGCAATGGGTTGGTGCATCAAGTAGAAACAATGAATCCCTTTTTCTGTTACTTTTAAAAGATATTCACTAAAATATTACATATACTAATGATTCTAATTTCATTTGCATCTAGATAAAAACATTTTTAAGGCATACTCCAACTCAGAACAAGATATACACAAACAGAGAAGCCTGAGAATAAATTAATAATCACCCTCTAAAACACAGCAGGAAGAGTGCTGTCTTTTGATCAGAAGACAGATAAGTCAGGGAAGGAGTTATTATCTGGTATGTTTTCAAGCATTACCTGTGTCTAGGTTTCCTTTCTCGAGTGAGGTGATTATTAAAAGTAACTTTCCACTCTGACTTTGAAGAGCATTTGTGATATTGAGATGTGGATAGAGACCTCAGGATTTACTTTCCTTCCTCCCTTTGAGAAAAAAAATGGCCAAAGAGCTCCTTGGGGAGCATTACTGATATCTGTGTATCCTAGACCTGTTAGAATAGGACATACCTAGTTTGCTATATGGGCTCATGAGTTGAATAAATGGAAGGATAGATGAATGGATGGAAAGAAAAAAGAACATAGAAAGACGAGGATGAAGCATGAATCGAGATGATTCAATGGATGGATGGATGGATAAAAGATAGATAAGGATGAATGCATGATTGGGATGGTTGGATAGATGGATGGATGATGGAGGAATATGCAAGTGGAGCAAATGGATAGACAAATGGACAGACCCAAAGATGCACCAGAGAGTATCAAGACATCACCATTTATGTTAAATTACCACTTTTTTACTTCTTTTAGGACATTCTTCTCTTTTGCTGGGCCTTTGAACAAGAAGAAAGACCTACATTCACTAAGCTCATGGACATGCTGGAGAAACTGCCAAAGCGAAACCGCCGCCTTTCTCACCCTGGACATTTCTGGAAGTCTGCAGAGTAGGTGTTCTCCTTTAGTCTCTCTCCCTGCTGCCTTTCCTGCCTTTCTTGCTCCCCTCCCCAACATCTCTGTCAGCCATCTCCTTTCCATCCACCTACTTCCCTCCCCCTGCCACCACCCTCCCTTACCAGGTTTCTGTCCAGGGGACTCTACTCTAGGATTTGGGTCCTAGAGTCTACCATCTGTCCTTGGTCCCTGCTGCTACCATGGCTACCTCCTTGCCTATCCCTTCCTGATGAAGGTTAATTCCTTCATCAGGTGAGTCTAAACATCAGGTGCAAGGTGATGCCCTGAACCAAGCAGTATATGCCTTCAGGAGGCCTGGCTTGCAGGAAATCTTCCCCCTGGGCCAGCAACCTCTCCCCATCATGGCATCTCACAGCTTCCAGAACTCTCTGTCGCATGACCAGGGAAGGGAAGGTTCTCGGCTTCTCCTTGCTGTGTCTCTCTGGCTTTCTCATTGGAGGTGCTGTGCCCCTCCCCATCCTTGTTCTTGGACAGAGATCAGTGGTTCTGCATGAGGTAATGCATGGGGCGTCTCTCTGGGAGCCTCCCTCCTAGGCCTAGCCTCAGTGGTTTCTCCAGAAGGTGAGAGCCAGACTAGCCCAGATGAGGCTGCTGAGAGGTCCCTGCTACCCGCTGCCCTGCTGTTCCAGGCACATGTGGTTGTGTACACTCACACAGACACAGCCAGGTGTACACACACACATACAAACACATACACACAGACACAGAAACTTAAGTTAAAAACATACCTCTATGCAAGTGTACACACAAGAGCACTCAGATGTACGTATGCACCACACAAGAACGTTATAGGAACACACACCACTGTACCCAAGCCCCCACGTGCAGGTGGACTCAGATGTACATGCACACACTTTGCCTGACACATGCACGCACACACCTGCTCTTCACCACTACAAGCCTTTACACAGGCACACAGATGTAGGTCCATGCTTGTGCAAACCCTCAGCTATGTGTGCAGGCACACCAGAGTAGTTGTCAGCGTCTCACCACAGGACCCAGGAGGCCCTCAGCTGCCCCTCACCCCACCATTTGGGCTTGCTGAGCCAGGGAGGGCAGGATCTCTTCCTTAGAGCTCAGACTTCCCAGGTCAGACAGATATGGTTTGGAACCTCCGCTCTACCACTTCATAGCTGTGTGGCCTTGGGCAGGTTACCTGGCCTCTCTGAGCTGCAGTGTCAGCCTCCAAAGAAGGAAGGTGGTCATCGGCTCTAGCAGGAGTGCTGTGAGGGTGCCGTCAGGTCATGCACTGGGGTGCCTGGTACAGTGTTACCCCCGTGGCAGGTGTTTTGTGTCCTTGAGCAACCTTTGTCTGCCGGGAGGGAGGACAAGCTGTGTTCTGCTGGCCTTCCAGGACTGAGAATGGGTTAAATGTGAAAATGGAAGGAGGGAGGCTCTAACAAGCGGGGACTCTCTCCAGCTAACGGAGTGCAGGCAAGGTGGCCCATGAGTGTCAGAGCTCTGGGCAGGGTTCGAGGGGTACCCAGTGTTACAAAACCTGAAGTGTCATTTGGGCCATCACCCAGTGGCCTCTACTTTACCCGGGGATCAAGGAGGAGAGGGCAGGAGTTAACTGAACAGAGGGTCTTAAAGCCCCTTGGTTGGAGGGAGAGCAGGACACCTTCTCTTCTATATTTTTCTGTGCAGATGGGCTGAGGCACAGGGAACTGGAGACCCTGTGGTCCGGTGGAACGGGAGTGAAATTTCCTATCCACTCACTTTTTTCCTCCATCTGTGTGTAATGAATACCTGTCCTGTGCCAGGCTCAGTTCCTGGAGTGCAAATGCAGTGGTGACTCAAGTCAATCAGGTCCCTGAGCTCATAGGGCTCACATTCCAGAGCTGGTGCAATGAGCAGATAAACCTGTTTTAAAGGGGTCACCATTTCAGATGAAGTCATATTGAAAAGACAATGAAACAAGTCGGCGATAGTGATGACTGGGAGCTTTGGGTAGAAGGGACAGGTCCGGGAACGGCCCTCGGAGGAGGGCATGTTAAAATGAAGCCCTTGGGAGGAAGCCAGCCCTCCAGGTGGGAGTGAGCATACAGAGGTGGCACAAGAGGTAGGAAGTGGGTGTGACCAGGCCATGGAGACCAGGAGGGAGACATGGCAGGTGAGATCTCACGGGGGGCCAGAGGCCATGTCGGCACGGTGGGAGTTAGGGTTTGTTCAGAGGATGACAGAGCATCACAGAAGCTTTTTCAGAACCAGAAGGCTCCCAGGAGGCCACGTGGTCCCACACCTGCTCCTCCCAGGGTCATCCACCGTGTGAAGGTCATGGGGGGTGTGGAGGGCTTTTCCTTTGTGGACTAGCTGGCAGTGGGCTTGAGGGTACAGAAAGCTGAGGGCAGCTCCCACTTCTGTCCCTACCCACTTTGTCACTTGGGGCCCTCTGTTTATTGCCTGGCGCAGCTATTTTGTTGGCCACACCATAACCCCTCCCTCGGGGAGAGGGAATATGAAAAGACACTATGAATTGAAGCCTGGAGGGAACAGAAGTCCTCTTTGTTTCTCGGTGTCAAAGTAGAAGAGTCCTGGGGATTACCTGTCTGGTGGATACCCTACGCCTGCCCCTGTGGCCGACATGGTGGATCTCCCACGGCACATCCACCATCACGCAGCCCTCTCGCTAGCCACCACTGGTAACTCAGAATCAGTGCACGGAATGCCTCCATTGGCCCTTCCAGACTGACCCAACCTCCTTTTACATATGGAGGAACTATGGCCCAGAAACATTCAGAAACTCAACTGCATCTACAGGGGGTGTTGTTGACAAAGCTGGGAACACAGGTGAGGCTCAACTCCCTCACCTGAAATTTTCTCTCCCTGCATCAGCCCCTAGGGTTCCCTCGGTCATGCTCACCTGGCTTTGAGATGGCCACTCTGGTGTTGTGCTCAGTGTTGGAGTCCTCTCAGAAGTCAGCAGGCAGAGGGCTTAGCTACACTCGGCCCAGGACCTGGGTCCTATCTAGGCCTTTGTAATCTGTGGAGGAGACCAACCAGGAGGTCTCAGCTGCAGCCACCATGTTGCAAGGACAGGAGTGGCAAACTCCAAACTTACCTCTGGGGTCTTGGGTTTACCCTTCTAGTGGGTCACACTTGAGGAGCTGGGGTTTCCAGAATCCCAAGTATGCCTTAGCACATGGTAAACTGGAGGCAGGCCTGGGGCAAGCTTGCATTCCAGAGCAGTGCATCTTGAAATTTAATATACACCCCAAACATCTAGGGAACTGCAGATTCCCATTGTATATGTCTGGGGTGGGGCCCAAGATCTAGCATTTTCAAGCCCCAAGGCAATGCTGGTGCTTCTGGTCCACAGCACCCTCTGAGTAGCGAGGGTCCAGACCTATGCTGCCCAATAGTGGCCACTCTCCAAGTGTGGTTCTTGAACACTCAAAATGCAATGAGATGAGATGTCCTGTGAGTATACAATCCACCCAAGATTTTGAAGATGTAGGATAAAAAAAAAAAAAGAACATAGAGTAATTTGTCCCATTACATAGGACAGTGATATGTTGAAATTCTGGTGTTTGGGGTATATTGTGTTAAATAAAATATCCTATTAAGTTTACCTTTTTAAAACCCTTTTAATATATGACTAGAAAATTTACGAGTATGGAGCCTGCTTCTCCCTCTGCCTGTGTCTCTGCCTCTCTCTCTTTCTCTCTGTATGACTATCATAAATAAATAAAATTAAAAAAAAAAAATTAAAAAAAAAGGGGATCCCTGGGTGGCGCAGCAGTTTGGCGCCTGCCTTTGGCCCAGGGCGCGATCCTGGAGACCCGGGATCGAATCCCACATCAGGCTCCCGGTGCATGGAGCCTGCTTCTCCCTCTGCCTGTGTCTCTGCCTCTCTCTCTTTCTCTCTGTATGACTATCATAAATAAATAAAATTAAAAAAAAAAAATTAGAAAATTTACGAGTTCCATGGCATTTCTTTTTTTTAAAAAAAATAGCCTTGTTGAGTTATTAGTTTACATATCTTTTAATCCTCCTGCTTAAAACATACAACTCAAAGGGCTTGGGCATATTATTGTTTTTTAAAATTGTGGTAGAGGAGTGCCTGGGTGGCTCAGTTAAGTGTCCAACTCTTGATCTCAGTTCAGGTCTTGATCTCAGGGTCATGAATTAAAGCCCCATTTTGGGCTTCACGTTGGGCATGGAGCCTACTTAGAAAAAATTGTGGTAGAACATATATAACATATAATTTGCCACTTTAGCCACTTTTAAGTACACAATTTGGTGGCATTGATCACATTCACAGTGTCGTGCAACCACCACCACCATTTCCAAAACCTTTCGTCCCCTCTGAACAGAAACTGTACATACCCGCTAAGCAGTAACGCCCAGTCCCTCCTCCTTCCAGCCCCCGGAACCTCTCACCTACATCCTGCCCCTGTGAACTTGCCTATTCTAAATATTTCATAATGGAGAATCCTACAGTATGTGTCCTTTTTGTGTCTGGGGTCTTCTCTTAGTGTGTCTGCAAGGTTCATCCACATGGCATGTATGAGAACCTTACTCCTTTTCACCACTAATATTCCATCGTATGTACGCACCATGTTTTGCTTGTCCTTCCATCCGTTGGTGGACACTTGGTTTGTTTGCACTCGGGCTGCTGTGAATAATGCTGCAGTAACAGTGGTGTACAAGTATCGGTTGGAGTCCCTGCTTCCAATTCTTTTAAATAGCGCTGTATGTCCATTGCACGTCCTTGGTCTAGATCATTACCACAACCACCAGCATGATCACCATCATCTGGGTACCACTTATTAAACATGTGTAACAGGCACTCTGTCAAGCATTCCATCTGCATTGTCTTGCTGACTGCTCAGAGCTCCTCCTAAAAGCCAGGCACTGTTGCTATTTTACTTAGAAGAAAACCAAAGCACAGAGAGGCTAAGTACCTTCCTAGAGGTCACACAGCTAGTAAGGAAGGGAGCAGGCCTTGGAACCCACGTTGGTCTGGATGCTAAATCCATGATCTTGACGCCTCTACTCTGCTGTCTTCTGTACAAAGATTACCTGTGTACCTTCTGAATTCTTTCCAGAACCATGCTGGGAGAGTGGGCATGAACATCTGCCATGGATGCCCAGATCCCAGCTCAACAGTGGGTGGCAAAGCCTCTGCTCCTAGCAGGAGTGTACGGTGTGGATCCTGGTCTCACCTCCTCTTCTTGTATTTCTAGTCCTTATCTAGCATGCTCAGCTGCAACACGTGGCCTCAGCCCAGCCCACCTGCTAGCAACCATCCCTAGCCTAGAGCCTACCTGCTCAAATGGGAAGAGTTCTAGGTTCAAATCCTGACCTTGCTGCTTCCTGGCTGTGCACCCTTGGGCAAAACACTTAACCTCTTGAGCTTCCATTGTCTCATATGTAAAAAGGGTGCCTATCTCACAGGCTGCTCTCAGGTTTATATGAGATCGGGTACATGTGGCACTTGGCACAGAACCTAGTATATAGTAGGACCTCAGTATAATGGGTATCCCTTCCACTTTTTCTTTTTTTGTTTTTTTTTTTTTTTTAAGATTTAATTTATTTATTCATGAGAGACACAGAGAGAGAGGCAGAGACACAGGCAAAGGGAGAAGCAGGCTCCATGCAGGGACCCTGACGTGGGACTCGATCCCGGGTCTCCAGGATCCCACCCTGGGCTGAAGGTGGCATTAAACCACTGAGCCAGCCGCCCTCCACCTTTTCTTATAGAGGACAGGAGCAGCTCATTTCAAACCTTCTAGGCCACCAAGAGGGTTCTCATTGACCAAAGATGCCATTGCTGTATCCAGTGACCTCTTGTCCCTCTTTTCTCTCCCCACTCCAGGCTGTGACCATTGGACAAAGGGACAGCACTCAGCTGCCTCAGCCCCCGAGCCACCTCTCCTTCCCTGCTCTGCCCTCTGCCAGCTCAGGAGGCCAGAGGCTCACCATCAGAGGGTACCGACCCCGGCCGGCCTGGGAGCACTGCACAACCCCGCTCGGCAGCTTCCCCATGCCCCAGACCCGTGCCCTTTTGCCCGGGCAGGGTTGGGGACCCCTGAGCTAGGACTTACCGGGACCAGCCAGGGAGACGCGGGATTGATCCATGAGGTCCAGGGGCGGTGTAGAGAAGAGACCTGGAGGCTGCACGTAGAGCCCCTGGGCCACGAAGATGAGGGCAGGAGGCCCACGTGGGCAGGCTTGCAGGACCGGTCTGTGCGTACATGTGTGTGTCTGTGCGCGACATCGTCTGCTTTCCATCCCCCTTGACAAGCAAGAGCCAGGCTGTTCCAGTCCTGGAGCTCCCCTCGGCTGACTCAGTCCCTGGGTGGTGGGTTCCAGCTGTGCTCTCTGGAAAGATGGGGTGGGTGGGGAGCTGAGCTCTGACTCCATGGAGGCCATGGGGCCAAGACCTAGGTCGGAGGGGGGCTCAGCTGTTCCTTTGTAAACCTCTGCTCTCAGAGGTCCCCACCCAATCCTGTCATGGTCTGTGGTCCCTTTGCACATAGCTCCAAAGTGCACAAAACAGTCTTGCATGTCTTTGAATTCTGGGTCTCTCTGGGGTATGGTTCCCCATTTCTGCCACCTTCTCCTGTTCTGTGAGAGCACCGTCCCTTTTGGCTTCACTGCCCCCATGCTCCCCTGCCGTTCGAAAAGCACAGTGGCTTCCTGGCCAAGATGACTTCTGGGGGCTCCTTGCAGCTCACCTTCATCCTTGACACCCCCTGAAGTCTGGGCCATGAGAACTGGGAGGTCTGGGAAGTTCTAGAATGTTCCTTTTTCCTCCTCTTGCTCTAGCATCGACACCAGCTAAGTTTGTCCACCACAGTGATGGATGCGGGTGCCTGATATATGTGTGTTGGATTATATGGCATATGTGTGGCATCTTGTTTGCAAAGGACCCCCAGCTCCTTTCACCCTTAATAAGTCCTGTTGAGGAGGTGAGGAGGGAAGCTGTTGAGGTTCACCCTCTCAGCTCCAGCCTGGTGTGGAGTCCTGGAGTGGCTTTCCTGGGAGAGGTCTGTCTGTGCTTGCTCAGTGCCCATGCCTTGCATCCCTCCCTCTTGCTCCCTCCTGGGCTGGTGGCTTTTCCCAGCCACCTTGGGACCAAGTGTTGTGCACAAAGGATCTAGGAAGCAGGTCGGGCATGCAGAATAGTGCAGCGAGCCTCTGTCTTATGTTCTTATGTTCCATCCCATATGAGGGTATGTCTTATGTTCCCAAAGTCCATCTGACTTGGCTCCAAAAGGAAACCTGTCCCCCAGCAGGGCAGTAGCAGAGCAGCTGGGTAGCAGCCAGGATGCCCAGGGTCAGCCCACAGCATCTCTGTCCTCCCTGGACATTGCCCAGGCTTGGTTTTCTTCTGGTCACCACCTTATCCTGACATCCATCCCCCTCCCAGAAAGGGGACCTAAGACTTTAGAAATCCTACCTGAGCTCAGACTCGACATCCCACCTGATGTAAAGGATGTGAGGAGGTCTTCCCCATGTTGGGTGACCCCTGATGAATTCATGCTCTGGGGGCCAGGCCACTTCCAAACTGGGAAAAATGATGAGATAGTCATGCTTTTGGAGACTCTGGCCAGGGGATACTCATGAGCCTCCCAGAGGACCCTCCTGAATGGGCTCCCTACCTGCACAGGACCAGAGACTAAAGGCCCCTGCGAGGGCTGTTCCTAAATGGATATACCTCTTCTGGGGACTCCTATAACTGGGGCTCTTGGCTCAACATTCGTGTATCTTGGAGTCGCGTTTTATACACACCTGCACAAATCCTGGCAAGCCCCCTTGCGGACCAACCCCAAACATGGGCATGGGCCTGCCTAGCTGCTTCCCAGAGGCCTGAAATCCAATCCTGCCTTCCCTTTAATCCAACCAGGACTTCTGGGGTCTGCAGACCACAGCCTTTGTTGTGGACCAGGGTGCAGGAAATGGGGAAACAGAAGGAGCAGACAGGACACAGGTACCCTGAAGCCGAAATGCTCACTAGGATAGCAACCTGCTCCATCCTGCGGCTCCCATTTCCATAATTCACTGACATGGCAACCCAGAGCCTTTGGCAAGACACGGGGTGGTGGGGGGTGGGGGGTGGGGGCTGGGTGGGGTCTCCAAAGGCTGATTTTTCCATCTGTTCATGAACAACAGCTTAAGAGTGAGCACAAAGTCTGAAGGATCCAGGGGGATACCCCAGCCTTCCCTGCTTCCTAAGAGCTTCTCTGCTTTGCCAAACAGGGTTCCTTGAGTCTGTCCTTGGCCCGACGTCACCTGCTCTTGACTTCTCCCCCTTCTCCCACGTTCTTACTTTGCCCGCATCTCCCTTGTCCTCCACAGAGCCAGGCTTCCAGCCCCTTCCTACCACCCTCCTCCTGGAGACACCACCCTGAATTGTTTAGAGGGCAGTTTTAATTTGCAGACATTTCAATTCAGGAAGAACCAAACCTCTGCTTTCCCTGCTGACCTCAATCTTATTCATGAGTCAAGTACTGGGAGGAGGTCATATTCATTAATCTTTTGCGAGAGGAAAAAAAAGGGAGGTGTGTGTATTTTTACATAGTAATTGCCAGGCTCGCCTGTGACTCATTCTATAGAATCCACACAACAAAGACTGTGTGTGTGCATGCTTGTCCCTGTCACAGCTGTGTGCAGGTGCCCCATGCCCTACAGCGAGTTGCTTATCCCTATGCCCTGCTCTGAGCAAATCCTTACATACACCAGTGCACCAGTCCACAGGATGAAGATGCCCTGGGAAGCCTTGACCTTGCCTTCTTTGAAGGGCATGTGGATTTGCCTACTGAATGCCACCCAACTTCCCAGGCCACGTATAACTCCTACCATGGGGCCCCCTTTCCAGGGGCACCCCCTTGGCCATATGTAGGGATATCCCCGGGCATGAAGCTGGAGACTCAAAGTCTTTACTTAATTCTGTTTTGTCCTTGTTTTCCTTTTGCTGGTTAAAGGGAAAAACCTCATCTGGCCACAGAGCCCCCACGCCCACCTCCTTTCTGGATTCTTGGTGCATAGAAGCCCTGGGTTGATCTCTGATGACTAGACTTTTTTTTTTTTTTAAGATTTTATTTATTTATTCATGAGAGACACAGAGAGAGAGAGGCAGAGACATAGGCAGAGGGAGATGCAGGCTCTCCTGTGGGAGCTGGATGTGGGACTCGATGCCAGGACCCCAGAATCATGACCTGAGCCAAACGCAGACGCTTACTCACTGTGCCACCTAGGCGCCCCATGACTAGACTTTTGTATCCAGGGTCCCTGGTTCTGCCCCTTTCCCGCCCTGCCCCCACAGAATCAGACTTCATCGGCTGATTCTGATGTTTTTGCCTTCCCACCCCAATCCACTGCCAGTGGACTGTCGTCTGAGGAACACAAAGGAAATGGTACACCCTTGGCCCCAGCCCTATCCCTATCTTCAGAAATCTAGAACTGGGGTCCACAAATGATGGCCCTGGGCCAAATCCAACCCACCAGATAGCTTTTACATTCTCTAGTTGGGGAAAATCCGGAAGAATATTTCCTAAGACATGAAAATGTGATAGAATTCAAGTGTCAATAAACAAAATTGTTATTGGCACACGACCACAAGCCATTCATTTACATACGAACCTCGGGGCTTGGTGTGGGGTTTTCGTGTGCTAGGGAGCCAGAGTGGACTACTTGTAACAGAGACCGTGTGGCCCACTAAGCTAAGAACATTTCTAACCTTGCCTTTATGGAAGACTTTTCCAACCTCTGATCTTGGGGACTGTCTTACTGAAGAAGCAGCCAACTTGCATATGGCTCCTGAGGGAGGAACATAAGTCAGGCTGGGAGTTATAGGGGCAGAGGACTCGTTTCAGTGAGGGAAGAACTTTCTGACAGCTTGCTTCAGGATGCAGTGGGCCACCTGGGGAGGTAGGAAGCTCCCTGTCCTTGGGGATGGCTGCTTGGTGGGCATGACAAAGAGGGAGCACCAGCTTTGGGGGATGCAAGGACAGTTCTATATAAAACTGTATTAAGCTCAGGCTGGAAGACAAAAAATACCATAGATAGGAGACTTCAGCAGCAGAAAGGGATTTCTCACAGTTCGGGGGGCTGGAAGTTCAAGACCAGGGTGTCGGCAGGAATGGTTTCTGCTAAGCCCTCCCTCCTTGGCTTCTAGGTCAGCCTGCCTCCTGCTATGAGCTCACATCCACGGGGTCTGTCTCTCTTATGGGCACTAGTCAGATTGGATGGGAGCTCATCTTCATGAGCTAATTTAATCTTAATTACCTCTCTGAAGGCCCTGTCTCCGATCCCAGTAATCATCTTGGCGGTTAGGGCTGCAACACAGGGGGGCTGGGTGGGGTGTGTATTGTGGCCGGGAGCACAGTTCGGTTCCTTAACCAAGACCCTTGATATTCCTGAGACTGGGATTGTAGGGACCTTCTGGGCAACACTCCTATTCCTGCTGTTTGTTTCCACGCTGTTCTCAACCTTGAGTTCCCAGATTGGTCCTCCCTGTTCTAATCCCCCACCAGCCTTCACTTCACCATCCCCCGCGCCCCCAAGGACTGGTCTTGTTTCAACTATTCCACCACCCAGGCTCCTCTTTTGTGTGTTTGTGGACCAGGGCCACTATAACAAAGTCCACAAGCTTGGCAGCTTTAAACGACTGGGATGGATTCTCACAGCTCTGGAGGCTGGAAGCCTAAAATCAGGGTGTCAGCCGGGCTCCACTCTGATCCCCCACATCCCCCATAAAGGAGTCCTTCCTTGGCCTCTTCCTCTTAACTCATGGTGGTTGGCTGGCCATCTTTGGCAGCATTGGCATTCTTTGGCTGCAGGTGGATCTCTCTACCCCTGATTCCATCACATGGCCTTCCTGCACGGCTGTCTTCACGGGGCCATCTTCATATAAGGACACTTCCCTACTCAAGTTTGGCCTTACCTTAATTAATTATATCTGCCATGACCCTGTATCCAAGTAAGGTCACATTCTGAGGGACTGGGGATTAGGACCTCAACATTTTTTTTTTTTTTGGAGGGGACACGAGTCAACCCATAACATTCTCTAAGGAGCTTTTCTCTCCTGCCTTGACTGTCCCTCCCCAGCAGACCTCCTGGGAGAAGGACCCCAGAGCCCCTGGGCCATGAGGGTCAGGACATTGATGTTGATCTTATCAAATTTGATGCCTTCATCACTGAGTCCAAAAGTGGTAAGGGTGAGGGTGGGTGGCGCGTCTGTGATGTGATGGTCACTTGACTGCTGAATGAATGTGCTTCAGCCCAGTCTGACATGGTTGATGGCATGACGTTTGCTTTTATTTGTGCTGCTCATGCTCAGCGGCAGAGGAGCAGACCGTGGCGAGCTGTGCACCTGCTGGTGTCCTTTTCTGGTTGTGCTTGTGAATGAGGAAGTTTGGAGCAGGCTCAGGAAATCCTCCCCCCAGGTCCCAGCCTCCGCTAACCACCCCCACCACAGCCATCAGCTGCACACACCTGTAAGGGCAAAGTCCTGACCTCTAAGGGGAAGGAGAAGAAAAATGAGGTCTGGGCTTCAGAACATGGGGACCAGGGTCTTGAAGGTTATTGTTCTCCCTGAGTCTCTCCATGTCATGCCACGTGGGCCACGTTCCTCTCCAGTCACTGCTCCTGACGATCAATTCAAATGACTGGTTCCTGTCTTGAGGCCCTGCCAGCCATGCTGCTCTAAACAGCTGGGGCAGAGAGTTGGGGGGAGGTTTTTATCCTGAGCTCCTCAACTTATCTATGTGCTACCACCTGGTATACTTCCTGGCACATAGTAGGTGCTCAGTAAATGCTTACAGAATGCAGAGGGGGAGCAAGCACTAGCACAGGGGGCCAGATGCCGCTCCTTGCAGGGAAGGCAGAGGGACTCCACAGACAGGGCCAGGCATTAATGGGATTCCCAGGCTCTGTGCTATGGGTCCCACGTCACCCCACATGAATTTGCCGGGTTCCGTGGATGTGACTCATAGAGACCCGTTGGCAGGTGTCCCAGAGCATCTGAGCCCTGTGAGGCCAGAGTAGTAATCCATCTCTTACAGCCTCTGTTCACTGAGCTCTTCCTATGTGCCAAGACCACTGAATCCTCATGATGGGACAGTCCTGGGAAGGAGGAACCGTTCTCCCCATTTCACAGGTGACAAAACTGTGGGAAATGCAAGCCAGCTTACTAAGAGGTAGGGCCAACATTTTAAATAGGAGTCTTTGGACCCATGCGTTTTTAGGAGCCCACCACCGTTTGAGTGGTTTATGCCCCAATGCCCACTGGGATGTTACTGTACCAGCCTCTGTCGTCATGTGTAGCTTGTAACCAGGAGAGAGGGAGAGAAAACAGGAAGTGGTTGAAGGAGGGTACAGGAGAGGGTGCGGACCCTTGGAGGGGTTTGCACGGAAGCTCTCACTTGCATTCCCAGACTGACAGGCTGCCAGCAACGGCCTGGGTTTCCGGAAAGTGTGCGTCTAGGTTGGCAAAGCTGCTCCCAGGTCCCTCCAGCTCCCCTGCTTCAAGCAGCTTGCACCGTCAGCCCAGCCCTCTGCCTCTCTCATACTGGACTGGATGTTTAACTGTGATCCCCTGTCCCAAGAAACTCAGCAGTGAGGGCCCCTCTCTCTCAGGAGTGGGAAGGGCTCCTTCCTTCCTGCTCACTGGGACCACACAGCCTAATACCAAGAATACGAAGGATCCATCTCTATGGGGTTGAGATGGCTGCTCTCCTTCTGTTGAGGACTGAGCTGGAGGAAATGAGATTTGCCTGGAGCTTGCCTGATCCAGGTTAGACCCAGTTTACCAAGCATGTTCCATAGACCTTTAATATAGCAGACTAGATAGAAATAATGTTGCATTATTAGAAGGGTCCAGGGACAAATATGCATTGGAAATGTTTAAGCAAACCAAGATTAAATTTATTTCTTGGTTGCAGGACTTAGGAGAGCATTGAAGCACACCACTGTGTAGTTAAAATATTTAAAAGGCTGACAGCAGGCTGCTCTTCCCAAGCTTTCCCAGGCTGATTTCTGAATCTACAACAAAGATTAATCTCTGTGAATTTTACTTGATATCTTGCGCGGTACTTTGAGAGCAAAGGCCAGTGTGCTGGCCCCCAGAAAAGAGCAGCTAATCACCAGGATTTACAGACCACTTGCTAAAAGTTGGCCTCCCCGGGAGGCTGGCACTGTGAATGATGAACCTGGGCAGAAAGATGAGGGGGGGGATGGCCACTGGCCACCAGTGCTCTTGCTTTTCCATTCCATACTGGTCAGAAACCCTGAGCCCCAGAAAAGTTTGCCCCTGCCACCTCACACATGCTGCACAGGCCTGCTGGTGGTGGACCCGACCACATAGCCATGCATGTGGACAGTGGTTCCATGCACAAGGATGCCACGAACTAGAAAACTCTGGCTGATTGTGTCTTTCAGTGGAGGAGTTGAATCTGCTGCGTGTTGGTGACTGTCCCAACGTATCACAGCTTGGAGACCAATGTGGAAATAATAGACATGTCTTGCCCTCAGGGGGGGTCAGCTAGGTCATCACCAGAATTTTTTTTAAGATTATTTATTTATTTATTTATTTATTCATAGACACACACGGGGGGGTGGGGCAGAGACATAAGCAGAAGGGAGAAGCAGGCTCCATGCAGGGAGCCCAACGTGAGACTCGATCCCGAGTCTCCAGGATCATGCTCAGTGGGCTGAAGGCAGCGCTAAACCGCTAAACCACCCGGGCTGCCCCATCACCAGAATTTTTATCTCAACTAGGTTATTGGGATGAATATCTAGAATGATCTATATCTAGAAGATCTAATCCAAGGAGGGCAAATCTGTGCCATTTCTGCCACCACCGCCCTCTCCTGTACACTTGGCAGACATCGCCAATCAATCACAGCACGCCTTTCTGCTGGGCCCAGATGCAGTCTCGGGGCATCAGAGTTGCCACTTGATGGGGGCACAGGTAACCATCCCTGATTCATCACACCCCTCCTTTCAGAGAAGAAAGAACTCAGGCCCAGTGGGGAAGGTAAACTCTCCCAAGTTAGATTCCTTTCTTAGAGGCAGAGGTGGGTTTAGTCCTAAGGCCTTGGAAGCTTCCAAAAACCCAGTCATTTGAAGTGTTGGCTGTAGCTGGTGATTGTCTATAAGGCCCTTGCAGAGGTTTCCTTTTCAGGCAGGAAATTTTGAAAATGCAGAAAGATTCTGTTCTTAAGACCCAGGGTATGAGCCTGTTTGGTAATCTGCCTGCTTGGAGAAACACCATCCATCTTCCAAGGAACGGCTTCTCCTCGAGGCCAGAATGCTACCACCAACCACATAACAGCTGGGCTGGAAGGCCCCAGGACCTTCAGGAAATATAGTGTGTGTGTGTGCGTATGGTACTAGGCCGGGGAGCAGGAAGGGCTGTTCTTGGAGCAGTTTCTAAAACTTTCTGTGGTTCAATCTGGACATCTTGAAGTTACAGAATGTTGAATATGGAGGAAAGGAAAAGGAACCTGACTCCAGTTGCTTTGGATTTCTTCCCTGCAAAGAAGGCGCAAAATCAAATTTTCATCCAGATGGAATTCCCTGGGGTCCTAGTGGACCACCAGCTCTACTCCTGAGCTTTGAAATGCCCCTAGGAACCAGCTTGGTGGCTAAGAGTACTCTCCGTCTGCTGGCTCTTCACTTCCTTCCTCCCCTTATCCACCACCACCACCACCTCCTGCCAGATAACATCTCCCCCCTGGCCGTGAGCTGAGGAGAAAATCACACAATAGTAGAGATGAAAAATAGCTGCCATGTATTCAGCTTAAATTAGCTCAGAAGAAAGGCTCCCTCCCTCCATTGAGCGGGCAGCAATTGTTTATGCCAACGTGCTATTTGCATCGTGCCTTCTTAGATTTGAAAGTCTAATGATTAAAAGCAAATCTTAGTTTTTCTTTTTCACCACTTAAGAGGGAAAAAAAGAAAAAAACAAAACAACCCACCAGCTTGGCTAGTTCTTCTTGTTTAAAAATACCCCGACTTCCAGAGCTAGAGTGAGGATTTTGGAAAGCCTGGTGCTAGGATAGCAGGCAGACAATAGAGAGGCCTTTCTGGAGTGGTAAGTGATGAGGTGCTGAAGGTGGGGGAGGGGCCTTTGCATCCTCACTCAGATGCCGACGTCTATCTGTCTAGGTGGGTTCGGAATGCAGTGGGCTTATTTCATCATCAGCTGTACTTCATGGGTTATTTATTGAGCATCTACTATATCTTTGACACTGGGCATTCAGCGATGAGTGAAACAAAGTCATTTTGACCTTAGAGTCCAGCAGGGGAGATGGGTAAGGAGCCACCCAGCAATATATGAATCACAACTCATGGAGCCCTGTGGATGGAAAACCAACAGGGGGCCAGTAACAGGAGATGGGTGGGGGGTGCCCACTGTGGAGGAAGCAGGTGCAAAAGTCTTTCTGAGGAGGTGACATTTGAGTTGAGATCTCAAGGAGGAGAAAGAGGAAGGGATGATCATTCTAGGCCATGGTCCCTCAAACATGGCACTGGTGATGCTTGGGACCATTTGTTGTGGTGGAGGGGCAGTCCTGTGCATTGCAGAATGTTGAGCAGCATCCCTGGTCTCTACACACCAAACCAAAGATGTTTCCAGACATTGCCATATGTCCTCCAGGTGGGGACGACGGAGGGGGGCACCAGGTGGGGAGGTATAGAATCACCACCATTCTAGACAATAGAAGCAGTAAACACAAAGACCCCAGGGGACCAGTGAGCAGGGTGGACAAGGGATGAGCTGTGCAGGGGGCCGGAGAGTTGGAGCATCCAGGCTGGGGAAGGTCTCGAAGGTCTTCCGAGGGCAGTGGCAAAGCCCTGGGTGGGCAGGCGAGGAGGGGACAGTTTCAGGAATGCTGTGTCACTATCTGATCTTCACTGGTTTGAGCCAAGGCATGAGGTCTTGAGTAGGCTGTCTCCTGGCCAGATCACTAGGGTCCGGGTCCAGGTCCAGCCTGCTGCCATCTGCAGCCTTGCAGAGAAAACGGAAATCAGACAGAGAGAGATGGGAAATCTCAAGAAGGAAGATTCTTGAGTGACAATGACACAGAAATTGGTTTTAAAAGTAATATTTAGCATCTTTAGAGATTTGAAGGCTGCCTAGGGAAGGAGGACGTTGACTGGCCATTCTCCATCTAGATAGACAAGGCGTGACACCGCAGCTCACGGGGGTAGGAAGTGACCCTCAGGCTCTCCTGGTCACATCCTCCCCTTCCTCCCATGGTGGTCCACTCCATCCTCCCATGGTCCTTCTAGGAAGCAGTTCCTCCCTCGACCTTGGCCTCAGGCAACCCTAACGCTGCTCTCTGGAGCCACTCAGGGAAGTCCCCTCTGTCTCTTCCTCAGAGGAGAGTCCCCAGGTACGCCAGCCTCCTTCCGATCCCCTACTTTACTATTGAGGAGAGAGTTAACAGAGCTGTCTCTGGTGGAGACGATATAGTAAAATGGATGGTATGGATGGGAGGTGGCAGTTGGATCCCATCCCACGTGGCTGATGTGGGCACAGTGGCAGGCAGTGGGTGTGGATGAGCTCTGTGGGGCCTATGGCTCTACCCCTAGAATCCGATCCCACGGACTCCAGCAGTCCCAGGACTGGGGGGCAGGGCAGCCAGGAATGAAAAGGATGGGGGCTGGGAAAGCCATTTTTGGAAGCTGGGGATACTCAGCCAAGCACCTTCCAAGAAGGATGCAGAGTCAATTGGGGTCCTATTCCTTGGGGGGGGCCGACCTCTCCCCACCCCAGCCCTGCCCGACTTGGGGCAGCGGCAGCTTAAGTGTGTCTTGGACAATTAATGCAATGCATTGGTCATCCAAGATTGTAGCCATTTCCCTTTGTTTATTTTTCTATCTGTGTTGCTAATAATAATAATAATATTAATAATAAAATGGGTACTTATGAACTCGTGTAAGTTCAAGTAACTGCTATGTAGCTACAGTGTAGACACCAGGCTACCCTCATGGACTGGTCCAGCCGCAGCAGGGACTCCCACCCTGGCCCGCTGGCTTTCCGACCAGCCTCCTAGGGAGCGCTGAGCAGCGCCCTGCAAACCCTGGGCAGCCAGCGGGGCAGTGCCTGGCGGGAGCGGGCAGTAACAGGGGGCCCGGCCCCAGCACAACTGTGACATGCACAAAGTCTTTTCTGGCTCCTTCCTCCCCCTGATAAAGCACCCCTTCCCTGGGGCCCCCGTGCTCCCTGCCCCAGGGAGTGCTGTGGGCTATTCCTCTCCCAGCCCGTGCACACCTCCCAAGCTTGCTGTCAGAAATAAATCTGCAGACAGCCCAGGCCTTGGCGCACAGAGGCCACAAGCCCAAAGGGCAGAATGTCGGGCACGTGGTCACCCGAGCATGGTGGTGGCTTTGAGAGCCTGTGCTCCTCATGGGCCTCCCCACATCGGTCCCATGATCCACACAGTGCTGCTGCCATGCCATGGTCCTCTGGCACCATCGAAACTCCCAACTTTTTTGGCCTATGTGTGGATTTTAAGTGCCACCATTTGAGCTACTTGAAGGGTTCTAGAACAATCTTCCCCGTATTTCTAGCCACACTCACTACATCTTCTGCCGACCCCAGCATCAAACGACCCTTATGCCTTCTTTTCCTGAGACTGCAGGTCATATATTCATTCAACAAATATTCACTAATTGCCTCCTGCACCCCTGGGAAAATAGGAAAGAAGGGTGGCACCTACCTTCAAGGAAAACTGAGTCCAGGGGAAGGGACAGACAAGTCCTGAGAGAGGTCCTGAGGTCCCAGAGGAGCACCTCACCCTGGCAAGGCTTCTCAGAGGAGGGGACTTCTGAACATTGACTTGAGATTTGAGTAGAGAGTGGGAGTGGGAAGTAGGGAACAGTGTGCTGGATAGAGGAACAGCCCATGTGTAGAGGCAAGATCATGATTTGTTGAAAGCCTGACACTGGGCATTTGTTCTGTTCTCACCTACTGTCCCCCAAGCATGGCATCAGGTCCTGGGAGACCCCCCATTCCCAAACAGGAGGTGTCCTGGCTCAGGCGTAGAGACCTCAACGTCTCCCGCCATGTCTTGGTCCTGGCAGTTGGCCTTCAGGTCCTGGAGAAGATGATGTCCTGGGAGAGTTTTATGCTTGCTAGAGTCAGTTCATGCTTAGGCTGCCTGAGATCCCCTCTGCATCTCTCTCTGGCCCCGTGGGCCTCCCTCCGTGTCCCTGACTGCCTGCACACACTCTCTCTGGGTCTTAGTGCCTCTTCATCGGGTTCTTCAAACCATGGGCATCTCTGCCGTGGATGGGTTAGCAGTCAGCCCTCCCTCTAAAGCATTTTCTTCCCTGTCTTTGCTTCTGTTTCACAACCCTTTCTACCTCCTCTTGTGACCTGTGTCTCTGATCTCTCTGAGGCCCACACAACTGTCTTGCCAGAAAGATATCTCACCCTGGCCTCTTTCCTGGAGAGTCTATGTCACTCTGTGGCATAGGCCACTGGAGGGTTGAGGTCAAGGACATGGAAATTTACTGATGGAAAGACCCTACTCTAAGGGTTTCCAACTAACCATGACAGGTGTGATGGGCAAAATACTGATTTGTTACAGAGTAGCTGATGAAGACCTAGGGATCATAGTGGGCCACAAGCCAAGTCTGTTATATAGCATAAAATGTGGGAATGTGTCAACCCTCTTGATGGGATGGTGTCCCACTGTCCTTATAAATGTATGTCAGGGTTTGAAGGATAGGAAACATAGTTCCTTTGCTGACTCTCATGGTATGTGTCTGTGTGGTTGCTGTAAATTATCAGGGCTTGTTTTACCTGCTTCAACTTGACTCAACATGCATTTCTTAAGCCACTCCCTGTTGTGGATAATGACCTCACCATCAATTTCTCAGCGCCAGCAGTTCCCC
This sequence comes from Vulpes vulpes, assembly GCF_048418805.1. Lineage (NCBI taxonomy): Eukaryota > Metazoa > Chordata > Mammalia > Carnivora > Canidae > Vulpes > Vulpes vulpes. The sequence continues at coordinate 14,116,350 of NC_132789.1, read as the reverse complement.
CAAAGCCTTCCTTGGATTTTTCTTAGCTTCATGCAGCCTGCTAGCACTTAGTATATCCTTAACCCTCAAGATTATTGGAGGGAGTAAATGAAATAATGAATGTCAATAGAATTGCACAATACCTGGCACACAGTAGGTGCTCAGGAACCATGGTTTCTCTTCTCAATAGCCCAACCAAAACATCCCCAGGAATTCCACCTCTAAGGAAATGTTCCTGAAAAAAAAAATGGAGAATTGGAATAGAGAGGTGGTGGGTATCACCCATTTTCTTAGGTGCTGGTGCATTGGTAGACATGGGGAGGGGGACCCAAGACTCCTAAAGACACCCTCCAGCTGCTGTGGAATCAGCATGCATCAGGGCGAGGCTCAAACTTAGGAAGCTGGAGAGCCTCTGGAAGACCAGTTCCCTCCAAGACCCCAACATGGAGGCCAAGGGCATTCACTGAGGCCAGATGAGACTGGTCACACGTGATGAGCACCCTTGTCTATGGCTGGGCCAGGCTGAGAACATCCAAAACTTGGGCCATAGAGTCCTACCCTGAGCTTGTTTCTCTCTCCCTGTGCTTTGATCTTGCACCAGGGTCCACTCCACGAACTTTACCGCATGATTCATTCGGTTGATTACTCTCAAAGTTAGGAAAATTCTCAATTGTAAAAAGGCTTTCTCTCTATGTAAATTATGCTGTTACCTTTTCTATACAAAAAGTATATATATCTATAAATATTATACATATATATTATATATATATATATATATAAAGATGAATTCTTGTACAGACCAAATGGACCAATGGTCCAAATTGTTTTCTCTGTGTTTGTGCTGACTGTTGCAGAATGAGTTAATGTAAGAAGTTGGTTTCATGTTTTCCTTTTGGGGCCACTTCTTTTCTTCCCTTTTTATCTTTGTCTGTCTCGGTCTCTGTCTCTCTCTTACTCATTGCCAATGTCTCATTCCTGAGAAAGAACAGTCGATTCAGATGCCATCCAGGAAAAGAAGGCCAGATGGATGGAGGGTCCACTGTGTATATTTGTACAGAATCATTTATAAAGTTTTCTACACTTCTCAAAAAAGTATTTCTAACTTGGGCTGTTGGACAGGTTGTGAGCCTCTGAGCCGGCAAGCCTATTGTTTCTTGTGTTTAGTGCAATGTTTAGTGAGAATCCAATTGTCTGAATTATTTATGCCAATAAAGAATTTGAGAATTACTGCATCACACTGCCGCCAAAACAGGTGTGAATTCTGTTGTTGTTTGCTGTACAGAAGAAAGAAATCCTGAGATGTGACGGTGGCCAGTATATTAGCCTGTTCTTGCTGCAATAATGGGGCATAACAAATTTTCCCAAAACGCCATTGCTTACAACAACTAGCATTTATTCTCATGCTCCTGGGTCTGTAGGTTTTGGCTTGCTTAACCAAGTCTCCTATTTAGGCTTCTGGTCAACTTCCAGTTTGCTTCACACGTCTCTCTGTTTCAGCACCCCTGCTGAAGGAAAACCTTCCTGGACCATGCTCGTCCTATAGCCGATCACCAGATCAGAAGAGCCGAGCCAAACTGCACAAATACATTCAAAGCATCTTCTCAAATTACATCCGCTAATATTTCAGTGGCCAAAGCAAAATCATATGGCCCAGCCTTTCTTTTTTTTTTTTTAATTTATTGAGAAAGAGAAAGAGGGAGAACGAGAGCAGGCGTGCATGCATGCTCGAGCAGGGGGAGGGGCAGAAGGAGAAAGAGACTCTCAAGCAGGCTCTGCACTGAGCGCAGAGCCCAACGTGGGGCTCGATCTATGTCCCTGAGATTATGACCTGAGCTGAAATCAAGAGTCAGAAGCTTAACCTACTGAGCCACTCAAGTGTCCCTACCCAGCCTTTCAACAAAATGGGGCTGTAAACTTCACTCAGACCAGGAAGGAAAGGAAAGTGAGTGTTTGCTGAACAGTAATGTGGCTTATCACTGCCTGGCCAAGTATTGTTCCAGCCAGCCAGCCACAGGTGAGTTTTCTCCCTAGAGGTAATACGGTATGATTAATAAGTCCACACACATACACACACACACTCCACATACCCACACGCAGATACAGCTCTGCATATTGACCACTGCTCTGTGCCCAAATCAGAAAATACTCAGCATTGTCTCACTAATCCTTACAATTATCCAATTCCACTTGACAGACAGGGAAGCTGGGTGCAAGGGGATGAAATAATTGGCCCAACCCAAGGCAAGAACCTGAAGCTCATGCTTTCTTGAGTATACACACAGCACAGCGGCTCCTAGGTACCTTGGATTGCTGAAGCCACTTTACAAAGTGCTTCTATGAAACAAGATCTCTTCTAATGTGGAAAATCAGTCAGGGAGGCAGGAAATATTCCACTTTCACGAGCACGATTTCTTCCCACTCACCATGATCAAATAGGGAGGTGGGTTTGAGGGGCCCCATTTTTACAGATGGAGAAACTGAGGCTCCATAAAGTGAAAGTCTCATGCAGCATCTGAACCTCAGTCCTGAGCTGTACTACCCAGGCCAGTGGTATGACCTGGCTGGACGGGGATGTCGACTTTCAGAGCCCTGATTTATTTGTGGAATTGAGATAATTGCTCTCACTTCAAAGAGCTGTACTCAGAATTGAAAGCAGGTAAAAAAAAAAAAAAAAAAAAAAACACTTAACACCATTCCTGGCGTCAACAACCAATAGATATTACTTATTTCAAGCCCAGATCTGACATTTAGCTCCGGGTCAGTATTGACTTGGGGAGGAGGTGTGGGACAAAACCAGAATCTTCCATCCTTGTTGCTCCTATTTCAAGCAAAGAGAAGGGGCCAGAGTCTTCCCTGGGGCCTGGAACTAATTGACTGTCCCGGTTCTGGCTTGTGGTCCTCTGTGGCCGCAGGGCCACCATTAATCAGGCACAGCAGGTGTTGAACTGAGGGAAGGAGGCCTTGCAAGTCAGCGGAACTGAATAGCTCATTAACCTCCGTGCATGAGCTGTAGGGGAAGTACCTGGGAGCCAGTAGCCAGGCACAGAGGAGGCCACCCAGTTGCCCAGGTGGCAGGGACAAGGGCTCTCAGTCCCTTCTGGTCCCTGGGTTCCTCCTCACGTTTGCCCCACTTGAGACCCTCCAGAGCCCACCCCCACCTCCTGCCTCCTATCAGCTTGTTCCCAGACACCATGCTAAGCAAGTTATATTTGTCATCGCATTTAATCATCGCCATTGTCCTGTGAAGCAAATACTACATTGTCCCTGTCATACAGACGAAGCAAACTGAAGCTCAGAGAGGCTAAGTGACTTGCCCTAAACTGTACAATGCTAAGCATGGAGCCGGGCTCCAAATCCTGACAATAGGAACCTGGGGCCCAGGTTCTGATTGGCAGTGCTGGATGGACTCCATGCAAGACAGTTTGCAATGAATTCAAGCAATTGCCATGAATCATTGGTTCTCACTCAGGGGCAGTGTGGCCCCCGAGGGCATTTGGCAGTGCCCCACTGGGGAATGCTACTGGCATCTAATGGCAAGAAACCAGGGATGCTGCTCAACATCCTGTAATGCACAGGACAGACCCCCAGCCCCCCACCATCTCACATACACAGATAATGCAGAATTATCCAGCCCAAAAGGTCAGTGTTGCCAAGGTCGAGAAACCCTGCTACAAATAGTGCTAGGCTTAGAGCGGGGAGGGGAGCTCTGGCTGAGTCTAAGGGGGAGCAGTTAGGAAAGCTTTCCTGGAAAAAGGCAATTCAACTTTCGTGTTATAGATGGGGCAAGAGAAGCCATATGAATTGCTAAGGGACAGATTCAAACTCAGGTATTAGTCACTGAACACCTTCCACATGGCGGGCATGGTGCCACGGAGGCCACCAATCCATGCATTAAAAATCATTCACTCAGGGGATCCCTGGGTGGCTCAGTGGTTTGGTGCCTGCCTTTGGCCCATGGGCGTGATCCTGGAGTCCCGGGATCGAGTCCTGTGTCGGGCTCCTTGCATGGAGCCTGCTTCTCCCTCCTCCTGTGTCTCCTTCTCTCTCTTTCTCTCTCCTCTCTCTCTGTCTATCATGAATGAATGAATGAATGAATAAATAAATAAATGAATAAATAAATAAAAATAAAAATCATTCATTCAGACATTAACCTGCTACATCAGAGTCCTCGGAGGTAGGAAGTCATCCCCGTGCTGTGTGGTGGACGCTGACCCCAGGAGGTGGCCAGTTGTGTGTGTGCTCAAGGTTGTACAGTCAGAGGGGCCCAGCTGAGAGTGGAGCCTGGTTCTCCCGTCATCTGCCATGAGAACAACAAACCAAGAATGTCGATGTCCGGTGTCTGTCCGCCCCCAAGCAGGTGGGCCTAAGCCCGGAGCACCCTGATGCACAGGCAGGTGGGTGACCCCGGGATCTGCACTTGAGTCTGGGCTGTAAACCACTTAGCAGCTCTGCGACCTTGGGGCAATTGCTTCGTTTCTTAGAGCCTCCACTGCTCATCTGTCAAATGGACCTGAGGACAGGGTCTCTGTCCTGAGATCATTATGAAGACTCGGTGACGTGGCATAAATTACTAAGTGTTTAGCACAGGGTAGGCCCTCAGGGCGTGTTTTAGTTTGCGACATTCTGGGAAACAGGTTTGGGACTTGGATGGGGGACATGTGTGGAAGGCCTTGATTTGCCAGGATGAGGTTTTGGGGGCTGGGCCTGATGAGCCGTGGGAATAAGGGGTCGCCGGTCAGTTGATGTGAAGTGCTCCAACACGTGAATCTCACAGAGCACTGGGGTGAGCTTCCCTCCTTCCTGAAACAAACATCCTGGGGGAAGGATGCCCCTTAGCCTTTCCTACATCTTCCAAGATGCTCCAAGAGGTCCAGGCTGCACTGAATTGGGGATGAAGAAGGTATGGCCTGTGCAGGTGGCTCAGGCTCCAGTAGGAGTGGAGTTGGGCAAAGGAGGGGCTCTGGCCCCTGGCTTGCATTCCCTTCTCATCGGCCTACAGGTCCCAGGGGTGTACCGCCCTCAAGCCCCTGCTTTACCTTCCAGAGCTGACCTCCCCATGTTTACATGAGCGTGCACACACACATACACACATTCTTGCACTCCCCCACTTGCAAACTGTTCAAATTCCCACTGCTCGTCCACACGCACACACACACCCCTTGATCCCCACACTCACTCACCCCTACTCCCTCACCCCACTCTTTCCCACTGGTTGCAGTTGGGTACCTGCAAGCCTTATTTGACTTCCGCATTTGTGTTGCTAAGACATGCCTGAAGGTCACTGCTTGTCTGAACAATCCACGATCATTGCTCCAGGAGTGGGCTGCTGGTTCTGGGGCTGCAGGCAGGCAGGCTGGCGCTTGCCTGCCTCCAGCTCTATGCCATGTCATAAATGTCCCTGCCTTCCAAGGGCTCTAAATCACCACAATGTCTGGCAATTGGGTCATTGTTTCCCCTGCACCATTTATAACTCAGGAGGCTCTCCTGGGACTTTACGCACAAGTGAAACGCCACCTCAGCCACTAATGAGCCAAACAAGGAAAAACATATTCTTAGGCCCCAGAAAGAGTGACTCTAGCCAGTATATGGAATTTTCCTGAAATATGTTCATGGCAGGTTAATGAGTGTGATCAAACAGCAAAAGCGCATTGGGTGAAACTAAGTTAAGTACATTTCTTTGCTACAGGACTTGTCAGAGTCTTTACTATGCTCATGCACCTTATAAACTCTCTCAGAGGGAGTTAGAGTATATAAGTTTCCCAACTTAGTTGTCCCCAGAGCCTTTTATTCACTGTATCTTAGAGGATTTGTGTTGCATGGAATGCTTTGAGAAACATTGCTCTCATCCATGGAAAAAAATCAAAGTATATTCTTAGACCTTGATGGTTCACATGTCCTGGATCATTAAATGAAAAGGAAAAAAAAAAACTTATGGAAGCTGATATATTGTCTTAGCTTTTTATTTTACCAAGTAGAGACATTAAAAAAAAAAAAAAAAAGCAAAACCCAGATAGGATCTCTGCAACTTACTATCATATTGTTTTATAAAAGAAAATCTAGCTATTACCAAAAAAAAAAAAAACATTTTTTAAAATTCAGTGACCAGAATTTGAAGGAAAAAAATGCAAATACATTAGTATTTTTCCTCGTTTCTCCAAAGCCTGGTGAGTACTTTGACATGGACCAGCAGGAGTCCATATATAAGTGTTTGGAAGAGGTGTGGCTGGGCGGGGCACCAGCTTCAAGTTAAAGCTCCAGGCTCTGGAGTTGGAAGCCAGGGCTTTGAACCCAGCTCTTCCACTCAAGGACCTTGGCCCTGAGTCATTGCCATTATGTGTGTCCCTTGGCCTCCTCTGTGTGTCTTTGCTCCTGTGACTTCTTGGGAAAACTGTCCTTGGGGTGCTGGAGGTGCTTCCACATGCCTCCAGGGCAGCCCTTAGTGGGGACTGACGAACCCTTGAAGGGGGATGACCCCTAGATGCACCTAACACTCCAAGCCCCTTCCCCTGCCCTCCCTGCAGTGTCACACCAAGGCTAGGACCTCCCCTGATATAGCTCTTCGCTTGCCCCCCCCCCCCTTACCCAACTCCCCTGGGAACACTTCCTTAATAAATGGGCTGCACCTGGCTCCTCATCTTAGGCTCTGGGAGAACCCAAACTAAGACCTTATGCAATTTCCGAGCTTCGGTGTCCTCGGGCGCCATGTGGGGATATGCACCCTAATAATCTCGCCTACCTTCCTAGCTGGGAGTGAAGACCACAGGCAGAGATCTATGTGAATCATTTAGCAGGGAGCCTAGCTCCTAATCAAGAAAGGCTGACACTTGCCATTGTTCTTACATGTTATGGGAACCTATGTGCCTTTGGGGTTTGTAGCAGCTTTCCCTAGTCTAGAAAACCAAGAGATCAGTTTGGTGCAAGAAAGACTGGCGATGGAGTCACGACCTACCTGGTATCCCAGCTGGAAGCTGCAGATCCAGCCTCCCCAAGCCCCCTCCCCCTCCCCACCAGGGTGACAGGGCCTGGAGCTTGAAGCTCTGGCTCCAAGTCCCCTCTAGCACCCGGCTCCTTCCCCTCTGACTTTTCATTCAGAAAGAGTGGAGCTTCGACACCTCCAACAAAACATCTGAGGATTTTGATCTTTTTTAAAATTTTTCTTCCTCTTTTTTTTTTTTTTTTTAATATTAACATCTGATTCCAAACCAGCAGCGTGACTGTGGGGTCGGGCTTGGTGGGGAGGAGGTGGGCAGCAGACCTGCCACGTTCTGTCTAGTCCAGCTCCATCCTGGTTCTTTGTTTTGTGTGACACTTTTCAATCCCAATAAGGTAGGGGGTTTTTGAGGGGGTGTTTTTTGTTGTTGTTGTTGTTTTGTTTTTTAAGAAAGGAAAGTCAGATCTTAAGGGACAACGGCTAGAAGTTCTTCAGGAAACCAGAATCTGCTAATTGCTGATGCCACTTTGACAAGGAGGCAGATGTGAAACACAGCAGGGTGAAATCCCTTGGACACTGACGGGGAGAGGGGTAGATTGATCCGTATCACTCACTGATGCCGTTTGCAATTACTTTATTAAATATGAAATTAAGTCCTTTTAAGGCCCACTTAGCTTTCATTTATAACATATTTGAGGGATCCCTGGGTGGCGCAGCGGTTTGGTGCCTGCCTTTGGCCCAGGGCGCGATCCTGGAGACCCAGGATCGAATCCCACATTAGGCTCCCGGTGCATGGAGCCTGCTTCTCCCTCTGCCTGTGTCTCTGCCTCTCTCTCTCTCTCACTGTGTGCCTATCATAAATAAATAAATTAATTTAAAAAAATCTATTATAACATATTTGAAATGGTATGCGCCTCCATTGCTGATTTCTCTATCTCAAAGTAAAAATTCAGATCAACGGACTTAATGTTGTTTTTCATTACAGCAGGAGTTGGAAAACTACAGCCCCTTAAGCCTCGTCTGACCTGCCACTTATTTCTGTACAGACCGATCCTTATATTTTAAGTGGTTGGGAAAAATCAGAAGAATACTCCATGGTATATGGAAATTATATGGAATTCAAATTTCAGCATCCATAAATAACGTTTTATTGGAACACAGCCATGCCCAAGGTATGGTCTGCGAAGCCAAAAATATTTACTGTCTGTCCCTTTACAGAAATTGTTTGCTGACTCTTGCATTTACAGACGTGTCAGCACTCTCTAGGGAAGGAGGAGACAAGCCTGTTCAGGATGGGACAATGGAAGGTCATCCAGCCACAGTGGATTGGGTTTGGGAAGGTTCTCTCTTTGGCTCTGGTTGCCGGGTGGCTCACCTTCTCTCCTCCCCGCAGGTGCATGCGTCCCCAGCAGCCCCATCTAGGACAGCACTGCATGAATCTGCCTGCCCACCACAGCTGATTGGGCCAGGGGGTAGGCATGTGACCCAAGCTGGGGCAATCAGATTTATTTTCCTGGGACTTTAGAATTCTGACCTGGGATTTGCAGGGGCCATTGGGTAGTATTAGGAGCTAAGTCTGTTGTTCAAAGAAGGTCTGAGAACTTTTGCTTGCTGACACCCCCTGAGGAGATGGTTTCTGCTTTTCCTTGATTCCTTGGATTCACCAGATGTTCAATATTCTAATCACTTCTGCCCCTTCTTCTTTTCCTCCAAAGCTCAACTGGAATCTTTTTCATCACTTGCAAACCAAACAAACCAGAGCGACCTGGTCTCTAGCCCAGAGCTCTGCTCTAGATCCGTATGATACCAAGTCAGGTCTTAATGTCATTTCTCCTTGCAAAGAGGTATTTATTGTGAAACATCCAGAGCCAAGAAGATGGAAACAATTACCCCCTAAGTAAATTAGAAAGATCTGAACAGAGCAAAATATGACTGAGGATTTATTTTTAAATATAAAATAAAACTGTACAAAATGATTTCTGAGACAATTTCATTAAAGATGCCCTTAAACTAATATTCTATTAGGTAAGTTGTTGAGCCTATTGGTGGCCCAATTTTTTCATCGTTGCCAAATGGGGATATAACATGATCTTAAAGGATGAATGTCAAGATCGATGCAAAATTGCTGAGGAGCTATAGAAACATAAAGAGGGTTGGACAGGGGAACAGTATCACACTGTGGAGAAAGAGCAAGGCTTCACAGTCAGCCAGACTTAACGTGGGAATCCCAGCTCTGTTGATCACTAGCTGTGTGACTTTAGGCCAGTTGCTTGACCTCTCTGAGCCTCGGTTTCACCATTCATTCCTATCATGGAGACAAAAGTAGTCTCTATGCCATAGGGTCATTGTGAGCATCAAGTGAGATGATACATGTAAACCACTTACCACAGAGCCAGGCACATAGTAAACTGGATAAATGATAGCTATGGTGAGGAATTTTATAAGCCACTAGTCAAAGGTCGGTGCTATTTCCAAGTCATCGCTTGGTCTCCATTTGTCACAGTGTAAACAGTCCGGCAGCCTCCACCTCCCCCAAGTCTGCGAGCTACCTGGTCCATCTTTCTCTTCTCATTGCCTCATCAAAGGTTGACTTTTCAGACTCGAGGCTTTTGCTGGAAGGAACCTGCCACCTCCCAACATGTCTGGAGGAGGAGGCTTTTCTGAGAGTTGAGGGGGTTTTGCACCTTCTGCATCTTTAACCCCCTTGATACTTCTTTCCCAGCCTTGGGTGATTTCCTTACACTCACCATCAGGATTCGTGATTACTTGGGAGGAGCTGCTACAATCTTTCTAGACACACCAGCCAGGTAAATGAGGCAGCAGGTGAAGTTCTGCTCTGTGCTCGGGAATTTATCCTCAATCCTCCCATGACATTGGGAAGCTGTGTTCTCTGATACAGTAGCCAGTAGCCACCATATAGCTATTTAAATGTAAATTTAATTAGTCAAGTAAAATCTGAAAATCTGTTCTTCCATCATGCCAGGCACATTTCAAGTGCTTGAGAACCACCTGTGGGTAGAGGCTACCACCTTAGTGTCCACATGTCCATCCTTGCAGAAAGTCCTTCTGAACAGCAATGCATCAGATAAAAGTGGTATCATCCCCACTTTACAGATGATGTGGGGAAATTGAGGCTCAGACCACACCACCTCTTCTACTGGGTGACCCGGTATCAGTAGTAAAGAGAATATTCAGTAAGAAGCATTAAGTAATCATTAAGCAGACTGCCTTATGAGTGAATGAGCTCCCTGTCAGTCTAAGTGTTCCAGCCGCATGTTGTAAGGGGCCTCCAGAAATTGGGAAAGAGTTCTAGAAAAGCTAGTCCATATCCAGTTCAGCACTGGACTGGGCTTTAAGGACAGAAAGAACAGAGAGGAGTCCTCAGCCAAGCAAAAGAGAGAGATGAATAATGAAAAAATAATAGCATGGCAACCCACAGGATCTGTGGGTTCAGGGACACCTTTCCCACTGATCTGAGAATATCCTACCCCCTATCCTCATTCTCTTAGTCAACAAAACTTTTTGGGCCTGCCTAATGCAGGGACCACTAGTCACATGTGGATATCAAGACCTTGAAATGTGGCAAGTCTAAATTGAGATGTTTGAAATACCCACCACATTTCTAAGATGTTCAAAAGATCAAAAAGAATGTAAAATATCTCATTAGTAATTTTTTAGATTGATTACACATGGACATGATCTTTTTTGACCCTATGGGGTTAAGTAAAGTACTTTATTTTTTTTTTAAGATTTATTTATTTTTAGAGAGCAAGTGAAGGAATGGGTATAAGGAGAGAATCTCAAGCAAACTCCGCGGTGAGCACGGGAGCCTGACTCGGGGCTCCATCTCAGGACCCTGAGATCATGACCTGAGCCCAAATCAAGAGACACTCAACTGACTGAGCCACCCACATGCCCCTAAATGAAGTACTTTAGAATCCATTTCACCTGTTTCTTTTTAGCTTCTTAATGTGGCCACTAGAAAACTTATAGCTATGTCCGTGGCTCACAGTGTGTTTCTACGGGGTGGTGCTGCTCTATTGACCTACTGAGTGCCAGTCCCTGAGTCTGCAGGAAGGCACAGAGCAGGACCAGAGAGCCCACACAGGGGACAAGCTGCTCAGTGCATGGGCACTGGGTGTGTAATGGTGTGTATGGGACCAAGAAGCTGGAGCTCAGTCTTATGGCTTAACCAGTCACGTGAACAGGCAGTTTCGGCTGCATGGGGGAGGCCCAGAACATGGGAGTGCCAAGGCAGGCGGAGGCCCAGAACATGGGAGCTCAGAGGAAGTACCTGCCTGGGTGGGGGATGACCTCAGGAAGAGCTTCCAGGGGAAGGTGATGTCCGAAATTAGGCCTGAAGGTGGCATAGAAATCAACTAGCTTTTCTAGAATTCTCTCCCAATTTCTGGAGTGCCCTTTTCAACATCCCGCTGGAACCCTCTGGCTGACACTCACTTACAAGGCAGGCTGCTCCGTGATTTCTCAGTACATCGTACCAGAATATTCTCTTTACTAGTGACACGCACTGCCGGGAGCTGGGGTGCAGTCACCTGAGCTCAGAGCCCTTCTCCTGCCATCCTAAGAGTCCGGTCCAGTCTGTACCCTGGGCACCTGCCCCACGTCTGGCTCATGAAGGCCTCATGGCTGGCAATCCCTCCAGCTGCCTGCGCCCTTCTCAGCTTGACAAGCCAGGCAGGCTGAGTCATGGGCTCAGCTCCTCCCCACCCACGTGGGGTCTGGGTCTGGGCCAGGGGGATGAGCTGCCTGCCAGGGTGCCCAGAAGTCAGACCAAAAGGAGCCCATGAGCCTCACTGAGGATTAGACCTAGGAATGTTCTGGAATCCCACACTGTACCTTGGAGCTCCCCAAGGGATAGACCTAGCAAACAGTCATGTTATTCTGTGCCCCCAAGAACACAGGGCAGGGGAGTCCTGTCCTGCCTGAGAATACTATTATAATAATTATTATTGCTACATATTATCACGGTTAATTTTTAGAACATGCCAGCTTCTTGTGTACAGGAACCCCTCTGCAGTGCTCACTGCTACATGTCCAGTGTCCGTCACGGTATCCGGCACATAGTAGACACATGAGTGCTCTTATTGAATAAGTGCATAAACAACAATAGCTTCCTCTATTTCTCAAGGATGTGCTACAAGGAATTACATATTTATTTGTGTGTTCTTTTATTATCTGTTTATTGTTATTACTATTCTCTTTTATTTATTATCCACCACCAGGGCATAGACTGACTCTATTTTGCCCACCGTTATGTCTTCAGCAGTGACCTACACATAGTAGATGCTCAATAAACATTATTGAATAAAGAGATAGGTGCTGTGCAGTTTCTCATTTGTCCTCACACAGCCCAGGCGGGGAGGCAGGGCTCCTGAGCACCTTATGGAGACCCTGGAGAAGTGAAGTGACCTCTGAAGGCCAAGTGGCCTATGAAGACCAGAGCCAGGATCTGGACCCATGTCTATTATTACAGACACTGTGTGCTTTTAACTGCTGGGTCTTACAGCCTCTGGTGGTAAAGGGAGAAACCAGGGAGGGGAGGTCCCTGGGAAAGTCTACTGAGGCAGACTAGAGACCACCTCAGCACTCCCCGACCCTGCCCAGTGAGTCCCAGTCACAAAGCCCTTTCCACGTGGCGTCCTATTTGGTGCTCACCACAGCTGCACAAAGCCCAGAGAGGTAGAGTAACTTGCTCAAAGTCACACAGTCAGAAACATAGGTCTCTGACTCCACATCCGATGTTCTTTCCCCTAAACCCCAGCTACAGCTCACTTGAAGACCTAATATAAGCAGGGATGCACGTAGGTCAGGAGAGAAGGCCTATGTTTCAGCCCTGGACTTGGCTTTTCTGGGCAGCCTGGCTCCACACATCTGGTGCCGAATCCAAACTCCACACTCTGCTGTGTGACCTTGAGAACTGGCCTCCCCAATTATCTGAAAGAGGGTGCCCTAGTCTGCAGGTGGGGGCTAAAATCCCTGACTAGGTGTCTCTCTGGCTGTGTGACTTAGGGCAGAAGCTTGGCTTCTCTGAGCCTCGGTCTCTTCACCGACAAAGTGGAGTTCATAACCACCCACCTCTCCGAGCACCGCGCAGGCACCATGCGGGACCCAGCATGTAGTAAGTGTTCAATAAAAGAGGGTTTGGGGAATCCTCTGTGGCCACAATGGGTGGCCCTCCTGAGCATCCCGCTGGCCAGGCCTGGCCACTGCAGACCTAGTGCACGCACTCCCCGCTGCCCCTGGCCAGCCAGGCAGAAACCTGAGCCACCCTCCTCCTGGGCAGACGCTGTCACTGTCCCTGCTGTCTCTGAAATGAAAGAAAGGTCAGAGCCTAGGGAAGCGGGGCTGGGGCGTGCTATGGAGGCAGCAGGCAGGAGAGGACGGGAGGAGTGGCCCGCAGCTGCCTGACCGCCCTCGTCTCCCCAGGGGAGGCCCGAACCAGCCGGGCCTGGGTGCAGCCCCCCTGCCCTGCCCGGGGCCTGGCCTCCCTGCCGGGCAGAGCCGCCTCCCAGCCTGCCCCTGGGGAGGGGCCACCTGGTGTCAATTAAACCCCAGCCACTCGGCCGCACCACGCCAGGCGGCTGATTAGTGCCGCTGGCCTCTCCAGATGGGGAGCACCGCATGACAGGGGGCGGCTGCCACCACCCGGGTGAGGCCTCTGCGGAGCCGGTGAGTACCGGGCGGGGGGCCCTGCTCCCCCAGGGGGCCAGTGGGCAGGCGGGGCCAACCCTGCTTGGGCATCTCGGGAAGGGCCCCCCGGGTGCTCTGTTCTCCTGGGGCCTTCTGGGGCCTCCCAGCATCCCCGACCTCCTTCGCCTCCACCCAACCCGAAGGGAACCCAAGGGGACCTGATGCCAGCCCAGCGTCTGCCCCAGGGCCATGCGGCTGCAGGGGCAACCCCAGACCATGGCTAGGGGGAACCTGATGGCTGAATGAAGGGCCTGAGTGTGCCCAGCTGCCTCCTCATCATTGCCGGAGGAGCTGGTTCTTTGTGCTGCTTGTCTGGGCATCAAAGCCCATGTCCCTCCACCCCGCCTGCTCATGCCATGTAGTAGCCCCACTTGCTTGTCTGGTCGGAGACCCCTGCAGGAAGCAGGCATGGGGAGGCTGCTATACTGCAAGCCCGAGGTCGGGAGGAGGCCTCTGGCTTCACAGCACCACACGTCCTGGAGCCCGGCGGGGGGCCAAGTAGGGCCCTGGCCCAGGATCCACATAGTTCTGGGGACACCAGTCCAGCCCACAGGCCAGGCAATCCTATAGGGGCTGAGCCACCTCTTGATTCCCGGGGTGGCCGGGGAGAATCAACGCCAGTAGTGGCAAAGGAGGGAGCAACTGCCTGCCCGTGGCACAGACCAGAGGGTTAGAGAGGGACCGCTCTGGTACCTCCAGGAAATGAGGTGACACATGACTTGTCTCTGGTTCTGCACTGTGAACTCTGAGCCTCAGCTCCTGGCTGATAGGGGTTCTGTGATCCATGAAAGGGGTCCCTCGTGACAGGTGGTGTTATCTCCTGGTGGGACCACAGGGTGGTCCGTGGCCACCGTCTGCCTGGGGGCAGAAGCAAGGTGTGTTTGGATGGGATGACAGGCCAGGTGGGGAGGAGGTTGGAGGAGGGGTGGGTGCAGGGGCAATGATGGGTGCGTATCCACATGCTTGTGCCATCTGGGGTGCATCTGGAAGATGAACAGGATCACTCGTGTGGATCTCTGGAGCCTTTCGGACAGTGGCTCTGACATGTAGACTGGGGAGGAAGGATGGGTCACAGGAGAGCACTCTGTGCCCAGTGGGGCATGGCCACATGTCCCCATCTGTGTGTGCATGTGTGGTAATATCGATGCCAATGCCAAGCAAGCAAGGGCTCTTTGGAAGCATCCCCGGGTCACTGTGCTCTGCTCTTTCCAGCACAGTCCATGGTGGTGGTGGTGGGTGGTGGTGAGTGTTTCCCAAGGGAATAACCTACAAGCATACCGGCAAGACAGTGTCCTAGTTATGCGCCTTGCGGGGCTTCACTTGCTCTGTTTTCCAGATCCGGCTGGAAAACATTCTACCCGCCTGAGGCCAAGCTGGGCTGGTGGCTAGACTCAGGGGCTCAATTCCTAGAACCCACATCTGTGACGCTGGGGCAAGTGGGAAGATAGAATAACAGCTGAAGTCCAGTTATGATCCAGGGAAACACTGGATCTGGTTCATTTCCTCCATAAATATTCATCACCCGCCTGTGTGCTGGGATGTGGGCTCAGAACTGAGAACAGGGCAGCGAAACTAGAATTCATTCATTCACTCCAAAACATTTATTGAGAGACACCTATCCTCAGTGCTGAGCTCACATGGCAGAGCTCAAATTCGCTCCTTCCTTTGTGCCTGCATTCACCCCGCGATGCTCACTGAGCAAACACTGTGCACGAGCTCGGCAAGCTGCTGCAGATGCACCAGCGAATCTGGGAAATGAGAATCCACCTTCTCTTCCAACTTTTCCTTGTGTCTAAACACAACGAGCCTGGGTCTGGGAGAAAGCCAGATGCTTAAGAAGCAGAAGAACATTAGGGTTCCTTCTCTGGTCCCTTTGCAGCAAGGGATGAGGGCTCCATTTAGCCATGCAGCTGCCACCTGGAATGTCCCCAGTGTCCACCTGGGATGGGTGGCTTTTGCTAGAGCCCAGTGATCATGGCCGTGATACACCGTGTTGGGGCTCTGGAACAGGAAGAGATGAGCTTCACACACACCCATGGTTGAGCTCCCCTTGCCAAAGTAAAGTATGATACTTTGGACAGTTAATTTCTAAGCATGCCCAGAGCACTGCTTGGCTAATGAAAAAATACTAGAAGGTACCACTTATTATTTTTGAACAATGGCTCGTTCATTCAGTAATTGCTCATGTCCCCCAAATGCCAGGAGCCAGGCGCTGGCTTAGCACATCACGTGATCCATTTTGTTGAATTCTTGCCCAGGCTTCAGGTTGTAGCTCTGCTATTTTCCCATTTCATAGATACAGAAACCGAGGCTAGGAGGGAATAAATAATTGGCCCAGGGCCTTTCTGATTCCAAAACCTGTGCTTTCAACCTAGAGTCCTCGATTAGATGGGGACATAAGAGGACGTCAATACACAGCGTTTGGACAGGGCAGCATGAGGGAAGGTGTGCCCCAGGTCAAGAGGCATGGGAGTTGGAAGCAGATAGAAAATGCAAGACAGCAGAGGGGCTTCTTAGTCTTTGAAGCCACCGAGCACTTTCATCCAAACAAAACCTAATGGATATAGGCCAAACAGCTGTTCTGTGTGAGCACCCTAGGTGAACCTCTGAGGTATGCAGGCAGCTAGCAAAGTGCTTTGGTATGAAGTCAAAGCCAGCCAGGGTGAACATGGCAGGTGAGGATACCTGAAAGGTGATGGTAGAGGTGGCCTTGAAGGGCTGAAGAGAATATTAACAGGAATTCAGAAAAGCAGATGGTCATTCATGTCAATATTCATTCATTCAGCAAATGCTCACTAAGCTCCTACTCTGTGCCAGGCATTGGTCTAGGCCCCAGTGTTGCAGTGGGGACCACAGAAAACCAAGCTCCTCCCTTTGGCCAAGAGCTGATTCTCTGCATGGCCTGACCGAGGAGGCCCATGTGATTGGAGCAGAGACTTTGCACAGAAGGTAGGAGAAATGGCTTGTTCATTCAATAAATGCTTGTGACTCCCAAATGCCTTGACACTGGGGTCTCAATGATTATCAGGCTGTCCTGGCCTCTCCCGGCTCTGAAGCAGGGCCTAAAATGTGATATCCTGTGCACATATTTTCTGGAAGGAGAGCTTTCTAGAAAGAGTGAGTGAGGAAAGGAGGAGAGGGCAGAAGGGGCTGAGCAAGGCTGGGGTCTCAGCTAGAGATGCCGCAGCTGGATCCCGCGAGGAGCTCTGGAGCGTGATCCCACCTTGAGACAAGGGGAGCAGGCCTTTGGTGTATATCCCCATGCCCTCCAGTCACTGGTTCAGGCTGTCACCAGTTGGGGTGAGGGGTGTCATCATCTCCCCAGCAAGAGAGCTTTCCTATATAAGGCAATACTCCAGAATAAAAGTCAGCAGCTGGGGAATGGGTGCATTGGCCTGGTAAAGGGGACCCGGACAAGGCACCAGAGTCGTCCACCTCACTGCCCCCGGGTTGCTCCTGGCCCAGCGTGAGCAGAGGAGGACGTGGAAGGTGCGTTGCCCCAGTGGAGAAGCGCAGAAGCTGAGGGAACCCAGGAGGGGGCGCAGACCCGGTGTGGGCAGTCAGGGAGATGCAGCATTGAAGAATTTGAGGCCAGAGTTCAAATCCTAGGACTGCCACCTGCCAGCTCATGCCGTTGGGCCAATTGCTTCCGTGCTGGAGGCTGGGTTTGCTCAGTTCTGGGATGTAGAGACTACCTGGCAGGATTCGTGTGAGAATGGAGCAGCCCCGTTCTGGCAGTGGTAACCTACTGGGACCATGCAGGTGGCAGTACCGGTGAGCCTGTGAGCGTGTGTACGGAAGTCAGGTGAGACAGCAGAGAACCTGTGTTCCCTCGGAGCCTGGGCCCTTCCTGCAAACTCCGGGGGCACCTGGGAGGCCCTGGGACATGAGCCAGGAATGGCTACCAGGGGCAGGTCCCAAATATTACTGGCACTTTGGGTCCCTCGGGGGGAGGAGGCAAAGGTGGGATGTGCACAGATGGAGCAGAGTTGGCTCAGAGCTTGACTGAGTGCCAGAGAGAGCAGAGCACTGGGACTGACCAAAGGGCAGGCCCCTGTCCCCTCCCCAGGCCTACTCCAAAGCCCAGAGCCCTGGTCTGAGGACACCACGTCCTTCCCTAGGTCTCTTTCATTCATTCAACCATACTTCTTACACCCACTATGTCCCTGGCTCTGAGGATGCACTCGTGTATGAGGCAGAAAAGATCCCTATACTATGAAGCTCAAAGTTCACAGTGGAACGAAGGGGGTGTCACCAAATGCCAAGGATAGAGGACAAAAGGAGGGATGTTGCCAAGGATATGAAAGCATTGAGCAGTTTCTGGGGATCGTGGGGCAGAACCTGGTGGCGAGACGGTGAGGACATGGGCTCAGCACAGGGGACAGGCTTTGCTTTCAACCCAAGTTCAGCTGGGAAGGGGCAGAGGAGACATGGAACTCTGGCAGGGACTGTCTAATTTGAAGAACACGTGTGTGTGTGTGTGTGTGTGTGTGTGTGTGTGTGTGTGTGTGTGTAGGGCTGTGTATGGAGGATTCAGGTGGGGGTACAGTGGATACGTGGGTGTGAGGGTGCACATAAGGAGGTGTTGGGGGGACATGTGTGATGGTGTAGGGGTGTTATCTATGAGAGGGTCTGTATGTGAGGGATTGTGGGGAGCTATGTGCAAAAATGTGTGTGTGCATGTAAGTGTGTAAGCATATAAGTGTGTGCGCAGGGAGTGGGGGTATATGTGTGAGGCGGTATGTATTTAATGGTGTATATATGGGTGTGTGAGGGTATATATGAATTAGCTTGCATGTGTGTGAGAATGAGTGTGCGAGGGGGTGTGTGTATAAATCTATGTGTGAGTATGCATCTGTATCTGAACATGTGTGTGTACCTGTGTGTACCGTGTCAGTGCATTTTCATCAAAATCTGGATTCTTAGAGCTAGAAAGAGTCTTGAAGCTTGCTCAATACGACCTTCCCCTGGACCCCACTGCTCAAAGAACAACTCACCTCACATGTGCACTGCACCCTATAGCTTGCATGTTCCCATTCATTCTTCTTTGGGACCCTCACCACAGCCCTCTGAAGACAGCTTCATTCCATTCCACAGATGGGGAAACTGAGACCCGGGGACCCACAAGGGAATGGCAGTGCCTCTAAGTCATGGGAACTGGTCTTTGGCCAGATGTCAGCTCTGACTACTCATTTCCGTATCTCCTCTAACTCAAGTGCTTATGCACGTAACAAGATGCCTATGCAGAGCCCACGTGCATTCATTATATTATTTCTTTTCTCCGTTGATTCTATTACCTTCTTTTTTTATCTGATTTCTCCCCTGGGTTCCACTTTGCTTCCACTCCACCAAGAATAAATGAGACTGTAACTTTAACATCCCTCACCCCCCGCTCTGCCAAATGCATTTTAGAAATCACTTTTCAATTAAGAGGAAAATTCTGGTAAAAATGTTTAACCCAAAGTGGAGTTCATTATTCAAGAAAATACGGTTAGGGAAAAAAAATTGGTTTGCAATGCTCCCCATGATTCCCTGAGAACAATGCATTATAAAGGAGACATTTAATGCTTACGAAGAAAAACAAATGATCTCAAATGAAGACCAAATATTTTCACAGAGTCAAGCCCCAAAGCAGAGAAAACAAATTCAGTCTTAAGCAAGCTGGCAGTGCTGTTGGTCAGCGACTCCCACGGAGGAGGGGAATCTCTTTCTCTCTCTCCCTCTCTGTCTTCTCATTCCTCATTGGCTCCTGAGCATCTCTCCCACTCTGCCTTGCACTGCCCCTCTAATGGCAGCCCTTGGTCCTCCCACCAGCTCCTGGAAGTAGGCAAGGCTGGAATGGTTCCTTGTCCTCATTAACATATTGAGAGCCAGAGGCTCAGAGAGGTCATTTAACTTGTCCAAGGTCACACAGAGCTGGGCCTTACCCTCAAGACTGTGTGTTTTCCAGTCCAGAATGCTCCTTCTGATGGCATCACAGAGTCCCCGGGTTTCCTTCCCAGGTGTTTCTCCACTCTGGCTGACACCTTTATCTCCATTTTCCTTCTACTTTCTTGACCAGGATGTAAGAGATGGACACAGGAACACCAAAAGAGGGTATTTTTATACTATTAGACATCTCTTCCCTAAGCCCCAGGAGATAGAGTAATACTTGAGTAGTCATCAGGCACTGATCAGAGTTTAGGTGCTCGCATGAGCCACTGGCACACCCCAGCCTTACCTACCATGGCTAGGAACTAGCACCAACTAGTTGAAGGATATTAAATTGACCTGTTGGCTGGTGTGGAGCCAACACCAACATTACACCCATGTTGACCAGCAGGATACAGGGACCGGGGCTAAGCATTTGGAATATTAATTCAAAATGGGCAACAATTTTTGAGCAAGGGGTATGGCCTGCAAAACAGCATGGTGGCTCAGTATCTTTCAAACACAGAATATTCTCTCAGATACTTCCCTCCCAACATTACCATGAAATATTTGTATTACGATGTGGCTTCAGTGCTTATGGCAAAGCCGCAGGTATGAGTTCGTCACCCTAATATTGCAGTAAAACCAAAACGAATCCGCAAATTAAATGCAATCACAATGCAAAACAAATCCAATTTGAATTCAAAGCCTGTGTGCCATGGGCAGAGTGATGTTTTGCTCAGCATGTGAGTGTAGGACATGCTGCCCAGAGGTCTGTTTAGATTTCTCGGGCCTGGAGGTGGGCCCCACGATGACTCAATCTCCTGCCATTTCTTTGCTCCGTGCATTGCTCTGGATCCTCTGTCCATACAATGTGGCATTCTGGCCTCCAGCCTTCACCAGGCATGGAGAGAATCGTTCTTGTATCACATCTGCAGCCTTTTCTTATTATTGTGCTGTGATTAAAGCAGCAGTTACCGTCATAACAGAGCAGTCACTGGGCACGGAATTGCCCAGGTGGTAATTCTTAGTGATAAGATGGTTATCAATGAGTCCAGGAAAGGCTGGTGGTAATGTCCTACGGACCACAGCACAGTTATAACTCTTCTAACACAATCACAGTGGTATACAACCCCCCAAGGGACCCCTATTTCAGGAACTCAAGTGCAGGTGCATGGAGCAGTCATGGGCAGTGTGCACCAAAGTTGGGGAACCTAATTAGGAGGCTATGGTGGCATGAAGATGTCATGCCGGGAGGGCTCCAAAGGCTAGAATGGGAAGGAAGATTTGAATCGTGTGCCAACAGAAGGTAGGCAGGATGTGAGTCTTCCTGGTCCAGATGCCCAGGGAACTGGCATGGGTCCCTAAGCTTCCCAGAGCCCTAGTGAACCATGAGGCATGAAGAAGGAATAAACAAGCAGCTGGGCAAGGAAAAAACAGCTGGGTTGTTCCCAAGAACACTAGGATCCTGGGCTTGGCTGCACTTGATTTGTCTCATCTTCAATTTCTTTATCAGTTACACGAGAGCAAGACTTTCCTTTATACTGGAAAGTGTAGGTGACTACTTAAGGGCACAGGCTGGGGAGTCCAGCCAGCCAAAGTCTGAATTCTACTCTACGCCTTACCAGCTATGGGGCCTTAGGCTAGTCCTTAAACACGTCTGGGGATGTGTATCCTAGGCTGTAAAAGGGAAATTGCATTTTTGTCTTCCTATAATTATTGTCACGGTTGAACCCAATATTGTTTGCAAAGGGCTTAGGGCAGTGTCCAGAACCTGTGAGTTCAGTAAATTAGAGTTATTGATGTCTTTACATGCTTGTACCGTTGGGCCATCAGCTGTAATCCTTCATGCACCTGCTATCTGCCTCTCCATCAGCCTGGATCCTAGCTTCCCTCAATATATGGGTCCTGCTCTCTGCTTCCAAGACTTTATTAAATGCCTTACCTGGCATTTCTCCTCTTGGTTTGAAAAGAGGTTCTCAACCTATTTCATGCCATACACTCCTTGGAAGTTTGGTAAAGCCCATGGACTCCTTCTCTGAAGAATGTTTTTCAGTGCAAAAACAAAATAAAAACAAAAATGCTCAGGATTGCGAAGAACAAATTATATTTAACTATAGTTATGAAAAATGTACTTTAAAGAAACAAATGTCATACGATGAAAGTGTGCTTCTCCATCGATGCATTAAAGGGAAGCTGTGAGTGCAACAAATACTCTCATTTTGAAGTAGTGATGAGCATAAATATCTCGAGATATCTGCAACAATTATAAGGCCATATGAAAATACCTATGATTTTCATTGGTGAGAGAGTCACAGGTTTGGTAGTACCACTGTGCCTTTTTGTCCGTGTTCGTAATGAAAGCAAGTATTGAGTTTCAGTGAGGGGTTAGGAAAATAGAGATGTAATTATTTTTCCTATCCAAGTTCATGGCCTCTCTGAATTGTACCCATAGACCCTTTGCTCCAAATCCAGTGGTGTTAACTGCCTGTGCCATGCATTTGGCTTTTGGCCACTGACTCTATTAAGCGACAATTTATGTCTCTTTGAATGTTCAAAATCTTTTCTCTAAGCACACACACACGGTTAAAAAAAATACTCAAGTAAAAGAGTAAGCCTTACCTTGGGGAGCAGTTGCCCACCCCACCTCTTTCCACTCTGCCTGCTTCCCAGGAGCTACTGTTCTTATGTTTCCTAGCTATCCCTTCTGTGCTTATCTGCAAATCTCTGATATTTATTGATTGACAGACCTTAGACCTTATCTATCAACATTTCCCACCCTGTCCTCTTAATAGAGGTCTATCACTATTTTTAGGTCCACACCGGTTACCTTGGCAACTTTAAGAAATGCCTTCACTCTATTCCTTCTTATTCCATCAACTACAGGCGGTGGATTTTGACTCCACACTATTTCAGATGAGAGTTTGGTAGTCTACCTTCCTTTCCTCTCCCCCTTTTCCCAACATTGATAACCCACTCTTTTTAACATTAGGACCTGTCTACCTAATGTCATTTCAAGCTTCTGCAAAGCAAGGATCTGGCTTGCTTTCTCCTGTATCCCAGCACAGTGCTTGGGATGCATAAGTCTGTGCACTGCCCCTTGGCAGTTGTATGCACCCCAAAACCTGGCCACCTGTGTGGACGATGAGCCCCCAGCCACCACCATGACCAGGGGACAGAGCAGGACTGATGCAATGCAAGTTTCTCCCTCCCAACCGGCCAAAAAACATCACTTCCCATAATTATGCACTACAGGAATCCTCTCCTGGTCTTGGGTCTGAAGTTCCCACTAGAGCTTCAAGGAAGCTTCTTCGGGGAGACTATTAATGACTGTCTGAATCATTAGCTTCCCTCCTGCCAGTGTCACTAGATTTTTCAGCCAGGCATAAAATGGCTCTGGGAGAGGAGACAGCAAGACCAAATTTCAGAAGGAAGGAGTCTTTTCAGATCTTTTGTAAATTTGATGACTTGCCTCCCACGTAGTGTTCCTGTTCAAAAAGGGAATCTATTTCCTGTGATAGAGACCTTTCTTGACCCTGCTCTCTTCACTCAGGCTTCTCTAACATCCACCCAAAGGCTTCCCAGTGTCTCAGGACCAAGTCCAAACTCAAACTCAACCCGAGGGCCTGGACTCTAGACAACTCTCTCATTTCTTCCATGTTTACTTCCCATGATTTGACCCTACAGAGCACCTCACAGTTCCCCAACCTGGCACACTTTCTCTTGCTCCTGTCTGTGCACAAGCTTTTCCTTCTGCCTGGAAGGCCCTTCTCCCCATACAGTGTCCTCTCCTGGACCTCCCTGCCTCAGCTCAGACATTACCTCTGCCAGAAAGTCTTGCAGATTTGTGGAAGACACAGCCTCCATATGCATCCCTATCATAACCCATAGCCATCGAATCAAGATAACCTATTTGTGTCTCCTCCTCTAGAATGTCAATTCCTTGAAAGTGGAATCCGTATGTCATTTAGTGTTAGATCACAACAGTGCCTAGTATGGTGCCTGGAAGGTAGAAAGTGTTTGGTACATATGTTCACCATGGGCTATGGGTGGATAGATGATCTAATAGATAGATGGATAGATAGTTGGAGGAATGGAGGAATAGATGGACAAGGGGATGACTGGGTGGATATTCAGACAGATGGATGGATGGATGGATGGATGGATGGATGGATGGATGGATGGATATGCAGGTGAGTGAAAAGGTTAGGAGTTGGAAGGACAGATAGTAGATGACCTTTTGGTCCCTGCTAAGGATTCATATAATAAGAAATGCCACAGGGAACAAACTTCATATTTCTGTCATCCTAAAACTCTGTCATTGATGGAGACATCAAAACATATGCCCTATTGTGTGACCCTATTTCATGTAGCTCTGAGTTTAAGTTCATGTTTCAACTTCTCCCAGCCCTGCAGTAATGCATGAGGGATCTTTCATTCAAAAATGTCTCTCAACCTTCCTGGAACCTATATTTTTATGGGGTGCCTTTGGAGCTCTAAATTTTAGATGTCTATTATCAATGGTGTACACAGGACTTTCTTTGAATTTATTATTCAGCAACAAACATCTCCTAGGGATATATTATGCTCCAGCAACTATTGTAAGTGCCAGGATATGGAGGGGACCATCACTGCCTCCCTGGAGCTTCCAGTGTGGGAGACGTGGCAGACGTAAATACGCACTTAGCTAATGATGACACTGACATTGGCAGTCAATGTTCCTGCCACTGGCTGAGGTCTTACTAGAAGGAGAAGAGAACACAGATGGAGAAAGAAAGAAGTGAGAGTGTCCCTGGTGGGAGAAAGCACAAGAAAAATATAATATCCTCTCATGTGAGGGAGGTGCTATGAACTTCACTGTGTAAATGTAGAAAGTGAGGTGCAGAGGGGTTAGTGGAATAATTCAAGGGCAGGGAGCTGCTAAGTGGCAGAGCCAGAACTCTCCCTGCTTCCAGGACCCAGGCTTCAAACAACTGCATGGCCCCTGCCACAGCATGCAGCAGAGCCCGAGGGGGGGGCGGTGGGGGGGACCAAGAGCGGTCTAAGCCAGGTACTGAACTCCTCCTAGACGAGTGGCAGAGACTTCACTCAGGGTGGTGGGTTCTCTGTGGACTTGAGGGGCGTCATTCACAGAGTTGAAGAGGGGTTGTCCCATGATCCCTGATACCCCAGTGCCTGGTGAGCTCCATGGTGTGAAGCTTGAGCTAAGCCTCTGACCAAGGGCAGGGCATGCACACCCCGGTTAGGATACCTCACTCCATTTCCCCAGACACAGCATGGTGTCAAGGATGTGGGGCCCAGCTTGGGGTCAGATTGGCCTGAGCTGGAATCCCCAGCCTGTGCCAGCCATGGGACAGGTGAGTGACTGAGCCCAGTGTCTGTCTTCCAGTCTGAGCTCTCAGAGCCTCTGTTTCCTCATCTGGAAAATGGAAATGATGGTGTCTACTTTGCCCAACTGTCTGTATGGGGATGATGTATGTCAGCCTGGCACATAGTAGGGCTCAGTAAACAGTGGGTCCCTTCTCCTGACTCTTGGGCACAAGCAACCTCCTCAGATCATTCTCAGAGATGTTCCCTTTGTAGACATAGAACCCCTTTGAGTATCTGATAACAGCCAGAAATTTTTTCTAAAATAAAAAAAAATGTATATACACCTTGAATTGGGTAGGTATGCCATCTTAGGAGGTTGGCACACCACTGCGGGTGCAAAGTCAGACCTCCTGGTCTTAGCACTAAGGTGTAAGTCATATAGTTACTCACGTTAGCATTTTGGGTATTTTGGATTTTGGAAACCCAACGGACCACGGATGACCCAGTTTGAAAGTCTCCCTAGAGATAAGCAAGGAAATGCTCTGAAGCATCTGTGAATTGATAAAAATCACCACCACCACCATCAATGCTTGAACATTTTCCCACAGTCTAAGTGTGACACAAAGACTCTTAGACTCATTAGCATTTTCTGAACAGAGTCATCTCAGTTCATCCCCATTTTATGGATGAAGACATGGAAGCTCAGAGAGGTGAAGTTACTCGTCCAGGATCATTCAAGAAGTGGCAGAGCCAGGATTCGAACGTGGATGCCTTTAATTCTAATTGTCGTGTTTCTAGTGTAACGATTAGTGTGACTTAGGGCCAGTGGTTGCTCACACCCCAAAGATCAACATGGTAAGTCGGTGTCCCTGTTGGACCAGAGCTCACAGGGCGAGAGCAGAAGCAGAGGTGGATGCAGCGAGAACCCCCCCTCCTCTGGTAAGACCTCAGAGGTGGCCATAGTGACCTTCACCCAAGTGTGCTCTACCCCCTGCCCTGGGACCCGCTGTGTGGGCTGCCCACTGACCCGAAGCTCCCTAAGCCCATTTCTTCCAAAGCCCTCCGAGGTTCCCAGGCTGGTGATACAAGGGCTGCTCTTCTGACAGCTGCAGAGAACAGCGGAGGACAGTTTAATGACAGCACATGGGCATCCTTTCATCAAATGGCCAGTCTCATTCCTCGAATTCTGGAACTGTCTAATAATAGGAGAAAGCACTGGGCCGTGCAGTCATCGGAAATCAGTTGCCCAGTTGTCTCCTGGAAGGGATGCAGTAGTGGGTTTTTCTCCACCATGACACTGAGAGGCAGAGAAGCACCAGGCTGACAGCCAGAGGGGGGTGTCCTCCCACACACAAGGCAGAGAGACCCAGTGAAGGGACGGCTTCAGTCCCTGGGTGGGCTTGGCCGCCGTCCACAGGGGGTGCGCCTGAACCACCAGCTTATGCCAATTAGAGCCCTTGCATGGGGGCTTTGTCTCCCTCTGTCACCTGCACCCCAGAAATGTGGGCGATGCATCACCACAGAAAAGAGGACAGAGGCAGCCCGGAAATAAACCAAGCCCATCCCTCGCTCAGGCCCGGAAGTGTTGGGGGAGGCCAAGCACATTATTGACATCTCTGGGTACCACGGCCCCACTTGCGAAATGTGAGGGGCAGTGCCTACTTTGCGGTTGGCCTGTGGGACATTAACCATCTTGAATAAGAGATGTGTAAGTTTGCTAGGGCTGCCATAACAAGCTCCTATGGATGGCTAGGCGTAAGTGATAGAAATTTCTGGAGGCTGGAAGTCCAAGGGAAAGATGCCAGCAGGAATGGGTCCTTCCAAGGGCTGTGGGAAAGAATCTGCTGCCTGCCTCCCTCCTGGCTCTGCTGGCCGCAGGTGTTCCTTGACTTAACAGTGGCGTCGTCCCTAACTTGACTGCATATCATCTTCCTCTCTGTGTGTCTGGCTCCTGCTGTGTGCTCTCTCTGTAAGGACACCAGTCCTATCTAATTGTCCCCCCACACCTAGGGGTTAAGATAGGACCTCATCTTAACTAGTCACACCTGCAGTGATTTTTATTTCCAAATAAAGTCACCTTCTGAGTTACTAGAGTAAGGACTCTACGTGAATTCTATATGTGAATTAATTAGAAGTTGGGGGGGGGGGTTGGTCACAATTCAGCCACAAGACAGGATGCCACGGCAACTTAGGAAGAACACTTGAGGACTGGTCATCCCTTCTGTAAGCAGTCAACCGACAGATAAATGGATGAGGAGAAAGAGGATGATGGGGAGAGAGGGGAGAGAGAATGTGGTCACGAATGAATGTGCAGAGCCTGAGTGTAAAGGACACAGGCTTGTCTCCAGAACTGGGTTATAGTTTTCTGCCTCCCTCCTTCCCCCCTCCTCCCTCACCCCTCCCTCCTACTCTCATAAAGCGAGTGAGGTGCTTGTGCATTTTGAGGATGATTCCTTTATATGAAAGAAGACACCACTACAGACAAGGGAATGAGTGGCCAAAGACGGTGGACAAAGGGAAGCTCTGGGGGTTTAAAAACAGAAATGGCATTCAATTCTTTTGCCTTTTTATTTTTTTTAAGATTTATTTATTTATTCATGAGAGACACAGACTGAGAGAGAGAGGCAGGGGGAGAAGCAGGCTCCGCAGGGAGCCCAATATGGGACTTGATCCTGGATCCTGGGATCACGACCTGAGCCAAAGACAGGTGCCCAACCACTGAACCACCCAGGCATCTTGCTTTTGCCTTTTTAAATGAGAGGATTCTGAAACTGTCCCCCTACTTTCAGGTGTGTACGTGCATGCACACACACACACACACACACACACTTACTTCAGGACCCTAGAGCTACAGGTCTTAAACTTCAGCATAAATCTGATCCACCTGCAGACCTGGTAAAACAAGGAGAAGGAGACTTCCAGGCCCCATTTCTGGAGATTCTGACCAGGACGGACTATATGATTCATGAGGCCCCTCGTTCAAAAGTTAATAGAATTTCAAGACAGCAACAGCAAAGCACAGCAGAAGCGCGGGGCCCTTCTAAGTGTGAAGCGCTATGTAGCTACACAGGTTACTTGCCCATGACTCTGACTCAGAAAGTCTGGGTGGGGCCCTGGAATCTGCCTTTTACTGAGTCCTTGTGATTATGGTACAAGTAGCTACAGACCATCCTTGGAGACACCTGGCCCAGAGAGGGGCAGCTGCAGGAGCTTTCTGGACATGCAGGTTTGGGCTGCATGACCATCCTACTCCTCACCAATCTCTTTAAGATGGTTCTATACATGTTACCTGGCAGGAAAGGTGTAAGAGTAACCTTCAGAGTGTTGAAAGGCTGCCTTGTGGAAGATCCCTCCTTCCACGCTCCCTCGAGGCAGGTGGAGAAGGGGTAACCCCTGGGACTTGGCCCCTGTCTCTCCCACTGCTGGAGAGGACTTTGGTAGAGTCTAAAGGACAATCTTTGGGTCCTCAGCTCTCAGCTACTCACGACTCACAAGCCCCAACACAATCTGTGGGTGAATTTGACCAAGGCTCACCCCAAAGAGATGTCAGGAAGATGGAACTTGACTGAACAATGTACCTTTCCGTCAAGTCAACAGCCAGGATCCCCCGCAAAGTCAGGGCAAGCAGTGTTCCAGGCGGCATCCTCAGCACCATGTTCAAGGGACCCCACACCAGAGAGCTCCAAGGAGAGAACACCCTGAGATTTCAAGAGAAGCCATGCCCAAGAGAGGGTCTGACCTTTCCAGTCCTCTCGCTGAGCCTGTGATTGGGGTCAGATCTATCCCAATGCCTGGCGTGTTGAGGGGATGCATAATTAGTTAATATGGAACATAAAAGAATAAAGAAAAAGTAAAGACTGACAAGGAGTGTTTACGTAGGATCTTCCAGGGCTAAAAGTAGACAGCATGTCCCCACCCAGTGCCGAAAGATGAGGGGCTTTTCTCAAGTCTGTGAGGACCTTTGAGCAATGGTCAACCAGCTAATCTCTCCACATCCCAACTGCCAACCCTCCAGGTGGGCACACCTTTGACACTCCCCAAGTAGGAAGAGATGTTGGGCACCCCCTGCCCCAGCCCAAGCCCTGATCCCAGCACCACTGGGATGGGTTTCTCATCACATGACTAGACCCACAGGGATTGATTTGGCTCTGCCTGACCTGGTTATGGACCCAGAGAACTTCTAGGTGAAAAATCACGTCATTCCAGAGGCCAAGGATCCACAACTTGGGAGCTGGGAGTCCAGTCAGCGATTTTAGATGCTGTAGAAAAAGATTATTCTAATTCTGTAGAATTAGACAATGTAATCAGTCCTGAGGGTTCAGGAGGAGAAAAGGAAGGTTGCTGTGACCTGGACCCATCCTGGGGAGCCTCCTGCAGAAGGCAGCGGTCGATTTAGGCACCTCCAGCCACAGCTCACTGCAGCGGCCCATCAATAGGATTAGTATCCAGTTGGATGCTTTTAATTCTCCTTCTTATCTTTATCTCTTGCTAAGGGTTGAACAGTGTCCTCACCCCCCAAAAAAAGATATATCCAAGTCCTAGCCCCCCATACCTGTGAAAGGGATCTTTTTTTTTTAAGATTTTATTTATGAGAGAGACACAGACTCCATTCAGGGAGCCCGACGTGGGACTCGATCCTGGGAATCCAGGATCAGGCCCTGGGCTGAAGGCGGCGCTAAACCACCGAGCCACCAGGCTGCCCTTGTGAAAGGGATCTTATTTGGAAATAGGGCCTTTGCAGATGTGATTAAGTTAAGGGTTTCATGATGAGATCATCCTAGATTTAGGGTGGGCCCCAAATGTAATGACTGAGGTCCTTATAGAAGAAAGGAACGCAGGGAGCACCAAGGATAGCCAGCAAACACAGGAAGGGTGAGCATACCCAGGATCCCCCCTTCCCTGTACAATTGCTGCAACTTCCTATGAATTTGTAATTATTTCCAAATAAGAAGGTTTTTTTTTTTTTTTTTTAAGGAAAAGGAATGAATATATTTCTAAAGGAAGAAGAAGAAACTAAAAGACAGGGAATGAATTCTCCTCTAGAACCTTCAGAGGATATGTGGCCCTGCAGGCACCTCGATGGAGGACTCCCAGCCTCCAGAGCTGTGGGACAATAAGTGGCTGTCATCTTAAGCCTCCAAGTTTGTGGCTAATTGTGGCAGCCTCAGGAAACCAGTACAGACATAATGGGCCCAAGCCTCGCCTGGCTGGATTTGGCACATAGTAAGTGCTCAATAAATAACGGGTTGATTTTAGGGAGTTGCTTTTTTGCTTCGCAGACTTTTAAATAAGTTTAAACTTTTAAACTTTCTATACCAGGGATCTTAAGATTGACATAACAGGCATTCCTCAGGAACATAAGGGCACAAGCCCACATTTGGGAAAAGAAGTTTTGTGGTTACATTTAAAAAGTGCCTAGGGATCCCTGGGTGGCGCAGCGGTTTGGCGCCTGCCTTTGGCCCAGGGCGCGATCCTGAAGACCCGGGATCAAATCCCACATCGGGCTCCTGGTGCATGGAGCCTGCTTCTCTCTCTGCTTATGTCTCTGCCTCTCTCTCTCTCTCTCTCTCTCTGTGACTATCATAAATAAATTTAAAAAATTTTTTTAAAAAGTGCCTTATCGAATACATCGTGTGGTCCACCTGAGAGCCGGTTAGATGTGCAGCACCTTGTGATGAGAGTCCACAGGACTGTATTATAACCTTCGAAGTTGCTAAAAGACAAGATCACGCTCGCTCCCACCACAAACAAGAAACGATAAGCATGCAATATGGTAGAGGTGTTAACTGATTGCATTGCAATATAGAAGCTATCCTCAAACTTACTGGCATGTCAGTCACAGCTGGAGAGTAATAAATAAATAAGAAAGAAATGCAGAATCTCAGGCCTTGTCTTGGGACTTGCCGAATCAGGATCGGCTCCAGGTGAACTTTGTGTACCTCAGAGTTCAAGAAGCCTCAAGCAAGGGCACCTTGGCCCCACTCCAGCTTTTTGGTTGTTGGTGTTTTGTTTTTATCAGAAGTTACTTTTTAATTTTCAAGAAGCAGGGCAGATTCATTAAAAATTTATTTAAAATTATTAAAAATTGGTGGAAGGGAAATCTCATGATGAAGCTGAAAGATGGAAAATATTTAAAACCCCCAGTTTATAATGTTTTACCCTTTTGTTTAAAAAGTTAGATATAACTGAAACCATTTCCAGAAATAAGATTCTTCACCCTTAGAATCTAGAGTCCAGATAAAAAGACACAAACTTTACCTGAAGTGGGCCGGGTGCAGGGCCTGGAGGCTCTGAGAGGGGGGAGCCTGTCTACAGGGGCGGTCCTGCTGTGGACTCCCCACCCGGGGCCCGTGGGCTCCCTGTGGCTGCTGGAGCCTGGAGCCGGAGTTCCAGACGGGCAGCTGTGCCAGGTGGCGGGGCAGCCGCTGGCCCCCACTGCCCCTGGACACCCACAGAGTGAGGCAAAGCGGTGGGGGAGTGGTTCGCCACCGGATTCCTCATGTCCCCTCTGTAGGCTGGAGGCTGAGCATGCGTCTGGGTGAGAGGCCCAGCCTGCATGTTTGTGGGCTCGGGCAGGTCCCTGGGGTGGAGAGGCCCGAGGGCATCCGCTGAGGCTGCCCGCATGGGGCCAAGGGTGTGGTCGCTCTGCAAGCACCTGTAGCTGGAGCCCCGTCTCACCTTTGGTCCCTGCTGGTCGGTACCACTGCCATCACACGAGGCCACACGGCGTATCATCCACATGGAGGATTCACCACCTGTATGATCATCCTTCCACGGCAGGACCCGCCACTCTGACACCTGCCTCTGCAGGTAGTGGGGTGGTCAGAGCTGGCCCAGGTGTGAGATGAGGCCCCACTTCCAGCTCCAGGCCCATATCAGGCAGAGTGGCTCCCAGGGTATCTAGAGTGACAATTTCCCACTGTCTGCGAAGAACAGACCCTTCTCCAGGGGGCCCGAGAAGCATGGCGTTGGAGGCCCCAGCAGCCACCTGTCCAGCCTCAGTCTCCTCACACAGTCACTGAATCCAGAACTGCCGATGGCCACTGGAAGCCTAGGGCTGACACCACTGGCAGGGAGGCCTCCCAGAGAGTCTGGGGCTGGGGGTCCTGCCTCCTGGAGCTGCTAGCCAGGCCCCTCCTTGCCCTGGCCCCAGACCCCATCTGTCACCAGCTGGATCTGAGTCTTTTCCCATCACACAGACACCGTGTGCCAGCAACAAGCCCATGAACACTGGCTGTCCTGGAGGCAGAGCTAGGCCCCAGGGCCTTCTGTCTGAGTGATGAGGTGTCCGTGGCTCAGGAGGAGAACCAAGGAGGGGCTGCTGGCCATGAGGGTGCACCAATCCCTTCTTTTTCTATTTCCTGAGTCTCTGATGCTTCATCTATAAAATGGGACCAGACTACTTATCTTATAGGCTGTTCTAAGGATCCAGTGAGCCAAGTACTAGACTGGACACTTTCCTGCCTGGTCCTCTCTCTGTCCCTCTGGTGGGTGTCTTCCTCCCAGCATCTGGCAAATAAAGCATTGATTTTTTTTTCTCCCTTGCAGAGCTCTTCCAGAGCAGCTCCTGGGGGATCCCCACACAGGCACAGAAGAAATCCGTGTCTGTGGGGTGGCATCCAGCCTCACAGCCAGGGCCACCTTGGCTTTTCTCTCCCTCCTGTGCCGCTGCTGCTATATGTCCCCCTGACTAAGACAAGCCCCTAGGGTGGAGAGTCAGTTGATACCAAACCCCAGATCAGGGCTGCAGCTTGATAACAGGGGCCAGACCTTCCTTCCAGTGAGAAACTCAGCAGCTTTCATGGGACAGATCTGAAAATTGAGTCAGCAGAGGAAGGGAGAGGGGGAATGTGCTCCAGGTGGATGGAGCAGCATGTGCAAAGTCCCTGGGGTGAGGAAGAGGGAGGTGCAACCAATCACAGAACTGAAGGCACCCAGGTGTGGCTGGTACATAGAGCCGGGGGTGGGGGTGGCAGGTGGTAAAGAGAGCGAGCCTGGGACAAAGGCAGGTCTGGGTCAAGGAGGCGCCGTCAGACATCTTAGGGAGTCTGGTATCAGTGGGGAGTCAAGGGGAGGATTAGAGCTACAGAAGGAGAGAGATAAAGTCAGATTGGCACTTTAGAACCACCTCCCTGGCTAAATGGGAGTGAAGAGTGGGCAAGACACCGGTTAGCAGGTGTTCACAGCAATCCTGGTGAGAGATGGTGGGAGCCTAAGGCTTTCTAATACGGCTAAGGAATTGAGGATAAAATGATGCCTGTCTTACCTCTGGGCTTCGAAACCTAACCTAGTCAGATGGCAGGGGGTAGAGAGTATCCCCAGTGGAGGTCAGGTACATCCCTGTTCAGATCCTGGTCACAGAGGAAGTTGCTATGTGGCCTTACGCAGCCCACTTAAGCTCTCTGAGCCTTGGTTTTCTCAACCATAAAATAAGGATAATTACCTACCTCCCAGGAAACATAACAGCATCTATTCTTATGGCTGTGTGAGGATTAAATGAGAAAATATACATAAAGAATGATGCCCAATAGACCAAGGACCCCACACAGAGTCACTGTACTCATTTCACTCATCAATTGTTAATTCTCCAGTGATTCAGCACCTATTTTGTGCTGCATCTGGGGACCCAGTGAACAAGACACTGTCCCTACTCTCAAGGATGTCACAGGCTAGTGGGGGAGGGAGACATGTATATAAAGGGAAGAGAAGAGTGAATCACACCTAGTGTACCTCGTAGGCATGGGCAATGGCCAGGGGAGTATTTGGGGGAAGAGAAAGAAGCTACGGGTGTAGACAAGCAATGAGAACAGCCCCTGGGATCCCCAGCACCAGCTGCCAGCCCAGGACGCAGACAGAGCAGAGTAACATGATCGGGCCTGGAAATCTCTCATTGGCACAGAGAGACCAACGGATGGTGTGTGTGTGTGTGTGTGTGTGTGCATGTGCGTCCGAGCATGCTGGGATAGATGAGGTTGCCTAAATAGCCCAGATCACGAGGCTCATGGTGCAGGGTTTGTGACAGCCACAGGATCACGGGATCTGAGCAGGAGGGACCATCTTAGATGAGAAAGGCATTCTGAGCCTTGCCTGGCCCTGGGCCGTCCGGAGAAAAGGGCAAGGGTGCAAATAGCCCTGGACCGTCAGAAGCCACAGGCTGGAACAGCCTCCAGGAAGGCACCTGATGGGACCTGTTAACCTGAGAACTCCTCCTGCCTCTGACCTTGCCAGGTCTAGAGCAACAGCAGCCAAGGGGCATGTTGTTCATAATAGTAAAAAAAAGAAAGAACATCTAGAAACAGTCTAAATGTCCATCAGGAGAGAAGTGAATAAGTAAAATATGGTTTCTTTCCTGGATACAGCAATTTAAAAAGAAAGAAATCGATCTGTAAGCATTCACATGATGAGATCTCAGACACATCCTCTGCCTCTCATAAATAAATAAATAAATAAATAAATAAATAAATAAATAAATAAAAAATAATCTTTAAAAATATTTAGAAAATTCACAGCATAGAGAGATTCTGGGAAGTAGTTAATCTTAGAAGGTATCTGCTATACAGATCAATTTTTAGCGCTCCTCTCCTCTCTATGACAAGATTATTTGCTGTAGTAATTCTATACTAATAATTATTCTTTCCATGGTTTGGTCTTTGATTTTAAACCAGTAATTTTAAAAGAATAAAAAATCAATGTCAAAGATATATTCAAATTCACTAAAATAGATCGTGAATGAACTAAACATTTGTGCTTCACAAAAAACAAAAAAATATTACGCCTAGCGTTTTATACTCCACTTTACTCTTAAATTTTAAATAGGTACATTTTAAATGCCACTCCAGGTAGTGACAAAGAATGACTGAAGTAACTCAAGTGTTATTTCTTTGTGTCTATACCACTGTTTATTTTGAATCTGCTGTTTAAATATAGGAATATATGTTATCCAAGAGGCAGGAGATACAAATCGAGCCCAAAGTGACTTCGAACAACTTCAAGCTGTTAGGAACTTCCTAAATGATCACGTGTAGCTGAGTCCGCCTATGTCAGAAGCCAGTGTATACCAGGGGGTTCTCTGAAATCGCTCTCAGATAGAATATCACATTCATTAAAGGATAAGTAATAAAATTGGGTTAATTTTAAGCCTATTCATAAAGCTTAACAGTAATGCAGCAGTGGCTAATAGCTTAGACAAACAAAATACTTTCTAAGGGGGGAGTATTCATTTGATCACTACCTTTGGTTAGAATAGACGATGCTCAGGGATAATAAAAAGCAGATCGACTTCAGTCTGTTTTATTATTACTGTAAACTTTTCTACAGGCAGCTCGTTATTGCCTGCTTTCAGAGTAGGCCACCCCCTCAGCCCTGCCCTTGGTACCCCATGGCTAGGAAGGCTGGGACGGACCAGGATTTAGGCTAGGGGTCAAAGGAGACTTTGGCTTTATCCATAATTTTCTAATTTTTCCCAGGACAGTGGCTAAGAGCATAGGCTCCAAAGTCAGACTTCTGAGGTTCTCATCTTGGCCCCATGGGTGTGTGACCCTGGGCTGGTAACTTAATTCCTTCTGGTCCTGCCTTCCTTTTCCTGTAACATGGAGCTAATAATGCCTATATCAAAGAGTGGCTGTGAGGATGACATGGGAAAATGTGGGGGATTTTCTGTCTGTTTGTTTGTTTTAGATTTTATTTATCTATTCATGAGAGATACACTGAGGCAGAGACACAGGCAGAGGGAGAAGACCCTTCCTGTGGGGAGCCCGATGTGGGGCTCAATCCCAGGATTGAGGACCCCAGGATCATACCCTGAGCTGAAGGCAGACGCTCAACCATTGTGCCACCCAGGTGCCCTGAGATAATTTGTATAAAATGCACCGAAACACCTCCTGGCAAACACTAGGCACTCAATGTTGTGAGGATAATGTGAGATAACTCGTATAAAATGCATAGAAACCCCTCCTGGTATACGCGAGGTGCTCAATAACATCAGCCACGTTTTTAGAAGGACAATGTATATACATATTAAGAATGTCATTTTTTTTTTAAATACACACCTAAGGCTACTCCTATCATGAGATCTAGCAATCACATTCTTTGGTATTTACTCAAAGGAGTCGAAAACTTTTGTCCCTACTAAAACCCCACAAAAGCAGTCAAATTTTTATAGCAGCCTTACTCATAATTACCAAGATTTGGAAACAACCGAAATACCCTTGGGTGGGTGCATGGATAAATAAACTGTGGTCTGTCCACAGGATGGAATAGTACTTTGCACTGAGGAAAAATGAGCCATGAAAGATATGGATATGCCATAAGTGAAAGAAGCCCATCTAAAAAGGCCACAGAACATGTGATTCCAACTATAGGACATTCTAGAAAAGACAAAACTAGAGGGAAGGTAAAAAGATCAGTGGTTGCCAGGGGTTAGTGGGGAGGGAGGGATGAATAGACAGGAGATTTTTAGGGCAAGGAAAGTGTCCATTATGATACCCTGAGGGTGGATACATGTTATTATACATTTACCCAAACCCATGGAATGCACACCACCAAGAGTGAGCCTGAATGTAAACTATGAACTTGGTGATGAGGATGTGTCAGTGTTGGTTCATCAGTTATAACAAGTGTCCCACTCTGGTGTGGGATGTTGACTTGGGGGAAGGTCGGTGGGGAGCAAGAGGTTATAGGGACTCTGTACTTTCCATTCAACTTGGCTATGAACCTAAAACCACCCTAAAAAATAAAATTTATTTTTTAAAAGAGGATATGTCTAGAAAAAGATGCTAGAATGCCTTTTTTCTGTTAATCAAGGTTCATGCAGCATAGCAGGAATATTTTATTATCTGTGCTTTCTTAAATGTACCACACACACACACACCCATCTTGATGTTGGAAGGTAGTGAGGTAGTGTCCTGGGGGCCTTAGCTGCAGAATCAGAGCCCTGCCCTCAGCACACCCTTCAGCTTTGGGTCTGATGCTTCGAGATCTGTTCAGGATAGCTATGGCCTGGCCTGTGGAACTCTCTGCCATGATTCAGGAG
The DNA here is from genome assembly GCF_048418805.1 of Vulpes vulpes. NCBI lineage: Eukaryota > Metazoa > Chordata > Mammalia > Carnivora > Canidae > Vulpes > Vulpes vulpes. The sequence goes on along the minus strand of NC_132789.1, from coordinate 14,079,478 downwards.
GCATCTTCTCTCTCTGAGTAGATATTCTTTGTCTGGAGTGGACACACGGAGAAGCTGAGCTGCCAAGGAAGTGGGAGGATCTTGGGCCAGGTTGATAAAGAAAGTGGGAGCTACCTCAAGGTTTGGGGGCCTTCTTACGATGGAGAGATAAGGCAGAGGCCTGGACAGGAGCCCACCTGGAGCACCAGTCCTGGTGCTTATCTGTCCACCTGTCCATTTACCTTTCCATCCCTCTGCCCATCTGCCCATCCATCCATCCATCCATCCATCCATCCATCCATCCATCTACCTGCCTTTCTGTCTGCCTATCAGTCCTTCTCATGCATCCATTTCATTAATTCATTCATTTATTCCACAAATAGTAATTGAGCACATACTATGTGCCAGGAACTGGGATAGGCCTGGGACGTTGCTGTGAACAGGGTGGACACAGTTCCTGCCCTCCTAGGGCTAACATTCTAGTGCAAGACACAGCAATAATAAGTAAACAAACACACAATTATATAATCACAAGTTGGGCAAAGATTCAGGCTGCTGCTTATCTGTCCATCTAGCTGCATCCATCCATTAGTGCTCCTACCTTCCTGAGATTTCTGTCTGTCCTGATAACAGCTGGGAGCAGCCCCCAGAAGCCTGCTCCCCCAGAGGCTCCTTCCCATAAGTTGTCTTCACTCTTGCCCCAACTCACCCAACTGTGAGATCTTCCGGTGCACCTGTTAAAAATACAGATTTCTAGAACCCTCCTGGAGATACCCATGAAGGTACCCTGAGTGTAACAAGTTTCCCATTCTGACCCCAGGGGTGTTTAGGTGTGTGCTGCCCAGGGGTGGGTGAGCCTCCAGCTCCACCTTCTTCCCCTACCCTCAGCTGAAGCCCTGAATCCTCAGGTACAGCTCCAGGATCATGGGGACAGCTGGGCCCCGGGTGACAGGGCCCCAGGGGACACACCTGGGATGGTTCTCACAGCCTGGAGCCCTGGGAGGGAGGGCTTACTGGGGTCAGGGTTCAGTCCTGTTCAGTGCCAGGCTTCCAGGAGGCAAGGAGAGAAGTGCCCACAGGATCCGCCCGCCCAGCTCCTAACCAGAAGGAGGAGGAAGAGGAGGAGCCTTAAAGGGTCTCAGCAGGTAGGAGGCCTGGGCAGGGAAGAGCACAGCCCTCCTGCCTGGTAGGGAGGGGACCTCTGCCAAGACTCCGTACCCACCACCCACCCAAGGGGCCTGGGTAGGGTCTGAATTTGGTTAAGGAAATTGCCCATCATGGGTATGCGAGGGGTCAGGGCAGGTTTGGTGGCAAAAGGGAATCAGTAAGGTGTTCCTAGAGGGAGCAACAGTGGGAGCCAAGAACAGGACAGCTCAGCACTCATTAGAGAGATCAGACTTCCCGAGACTTCCAGTAGACTGGAAAATGAGGAAATTTCTAAACAGGGTGTTGAAAACTTGCCATGGTACTTTAAACACTTGCAGGGAACTAATGGGAGGACATTTAACACCCACCCACAACAGGGCAATGCAAGTATGCTGGTCACAGGAAAACAGGAGGACTTGTTTTACATATCGGTTCATAGCCCAGAGCTGGGTAGAAGTTAAAAGCTAATGAATGTCTCTGCTTGGGACCCTATCACTGCATCTCGGTGACTATGAGTGACCACAGTCACTTCGGTTCAGAGATAAGGTCAGGTATGTGGGTTTGAGGTCACTGTCTTCCTGCAGAGCAAGGCCTCCAGGCAGGTGATTAGGGAGACGTGGAATTTCTGTGATTGGACGTAGGAGAGGTGGTTGTGTTGCGGGGCTGTGGAGCACGGGAAAGAATTCTCGAGACCTTGTATGGGGCAACTTAGTAAGTTTATTTGAGTAGCACGGGGACAGGACTTGTGGGCAGAAAGGGCTGCACTTTTGCTGTATGAAGCTGGTGGTTCTATGCTTAGAGCTCAAGGGGCAAGGGACATGCAGAGGGACATGTAGATCATAAATGTATTCTTCCAATATCTCCTTGTAAACTGCTTTTGCAAGATTTGTGCTTATCATTCAGTTGGACAAACTATCTGTGAGATGTACAGGCAGTCATGAGCCCCTTGAAGAATGTAGCAACCAACACGTATCTGATCTTTATCAGAACTCTGCAGGCTGTAGGCCAGCCTTCTGGTCTGTAGGTAAATTTTCTGTTTTGTATCCCTCATCCATGGAATGAGGCAGTGTACCATGGGAGCATGACGGAAACATCTCACCCAAGCTGGGAAAACCAGGGGGCCATGTGGTGGGTCTAATTTGGGACCTGGAAGATGAACAAGCATGAGCCGTGTAAAGAAGGGTACAAAGAGGACTCCCAGAGGAAGGAAGAGCAGGAACTGGCCAGAGAGGCCTGGAGCCCTTGGTAGTACTGCTGAGGATGGAGAGGTGCATCGGCAGACACAGAGAGGGAGTCCTCTTGGGTATATTCAGGAATTTGGTCTTTAATTCCCAAAGTCAATTCAGCCAGACTTGCTTTACTTACAGATATTGCCAATGTGGGGCTTTTTTTTTTTTTTTTTTTTGCATGTTTTTGTGTCCTTTGTTAGCAAAATGGAAAATACAGTAAAGCAAAATGATTGGGTTGCTTGTCATGAGAAGTGTGAAAGGACACAGGGGTTGAGCATTGCATGGGCAAGCCTGTGGCTTCTCTTTCCCGCCCAAAATAATAATGTGAAAAATAATGACTCCCCTTCCTGGGGAGCCCAGCAGGTGGGTGCCAGGCATCAGAACTATATAAATAAGAGATAGATCAATAAATAATGTATATATTAACTATTAAAAACATTAGCAATTAACATACATAATTATCTGTGTGTGTGTGTATATATATATATATATATATATATATATATATATATATATAGTTATCTCCTGCTGCATAAAAAAATCACCACAAACCTAATGGCTTAAAACAACAAACAACACACAGAAATGGTCTCAGTTTCCACAGATCAGGGACCTGAGTATGGCTCAGCTGGTTCCTCTGCTTCATGATCCCTTATAAGGGATCCCTTATGATCCCTTACGGCCAATCTGCTGCGCTCAGAGTATCAGCCAGCAAACAGATCTCATCTGAAGGCTCGACTGAGGACAGCTCTGTTTCTAAGCTCCAGTGCCAACGGCTAAAGGATAACTCAAGGTTAGGAGGACCCACCACTGTCTTCTGAGCATCTCTGGGCTCTGGCACCTCTGACTGCTTCCTTATCCCAGCTCCTCCCTGTCTGATGCAGAACTTTTTGCTGAATGTTTGGGGGCTTTAGTACCCAAGGGAGAGATCTGGCTGCCTGACTAATTTTGAGTGCCAGTCTTCATCATAAGTCCAGGCTTTCCCAGGATTTTGGTTGTCCCCACATGGGTCCCTGACCACATAACATAGACATGAACCCTTACCTTGGCCCTTGTTAGCATGTGATTCGCCACTAGGCCAATCAGCTGGACCCAAGGGAGAATGTGTTCACTCATTCAGTCTTTCATTCATTCATTTACTCCACACATATTTGGTACATACCTGCTGTACTTCTAGGCACTGTGTTACTCAAGAAATATTTCATTCCTATCTCCTAGAGTTAAATATGGGGAAACGAGAAGGGTATAAAAGTCAAGTAAGTAGCAGATCACAATAATGGGAGTTATATTCTGTTTTAGAGGTGTTGGGAGCTTGCCTGACTCTGTCTTGTGTAGGTCTAGAGGAATTAGCAATGAGTTGCTTCTCTTGGAATGAGTAGAGGCTAAACCAGAGGGGAAAGGTGAGGGAGGGCACTCCACACACAGGGAACAACAAAGACACAGATTTGCAAAATGGCAATGATATATTTGATTTGAGGCAGGCTGGAAAGTTGGTCCTGTGTACAGTTTTGGTGGAAGAAGGTAATAGGAATGGAGAGTAGGGATGCCTGGGTGGCTCAGTGGTTTAGCGCCTGTCTTTGGCCCAGGGCCTGATCCTGGAGTCCCAGGATCGAGTCCCACATCGGGCTCCCTGCATGGAGCCTGCTTCTCCCTCTGCCTGTGTCTCTGCCTCTCTCTCTTTCTCTCTCTCTCTCTCTCTGTCTCTCATGAATAAATAAATAAAATCTTTATTTAAAAAAAGGAATGGAGAGTAAATAGAAGAAAACTAGAAGAGGAAAAGACTTTAAAAAAAAAAGGATAGGATACTGTAAAGTAAAGGATAGCATTATAGTCTCACCATTTCCATGGCCCTTTTGTCCTCAATCAAATAGGCCAGTTGTCACACACGAACGGCTCTCAGGTGGGCACATTTTGTTTAGTCTGCAGTGTTATATCTTGTTAGATTTGCTTTTGGGATGAGTCACCAGATTTAAAATTCAGGAGATTTTATAATAAAAGTACAAAACTCAAGCCTTCTAGCTTCTTGTGAAAGATCAGATAATCTGGCTGCTCTAAAGGCCCCACATTCCTACCCCATATGATTGACCAGAGCTGAGGGGCAGCCATGAGTATGCTAGTAGACAGCAGAATAGGCTCTCCAGTTCAATCTGCCCCTCACTCTCAGCCCACTTCCTCATTTATATGTACACAACCTGGCCCCAGGAGGCCTTGAGGGCTGGGGTCCCTACCTTGGGACCCTCCATGTCAAGGTTCCAACATACCCCACAAGTCACTCTATTTCCTGCTACCACACATATTTGATCAGCACCCCTTTGGTGCAATGAGGTATCAATGGTGATTGTGTGGGGGATCCTAAGCTCTCAACCACCCCTTCTAGCCCCACCTGGAGGGGCTGTTCTCCAGAGGCCAGGTTGGCTGAGTCAGGTTCAAAGGACTGTAATCTGGCCAGACAAAGGGAAGCAAGGGAATGAGGGGAGGGACTGGAAAGAGAAGGCTGGAACTCCAACCCCAGCACTTCCTTCTGTCTCACCCAAAGCAATTCTCTCAGTTCCACTTATTCACCTCTGTCCCTACTTGCCTTTCCCATAATCACAGCTCAGAATTTGGTGCCAGGAAATGCTGAGTTCACTTCTTCCCCTTAAGCAGGAGCAATAATGATGCCACCTCATGGGGATGGGACAGGGCCGTATCATAAAGGAATGGGCACAGTACCTGGCACTTTATTCCAAAAAAGATAAATGCATCTGTGCATTATTATTTCTTCAGTCTAGTTCTTTCTCTAAGTGTCTATAGCAGATGCAATCCCACAAAGATTTCTTTACCATGTTTGTGCATGCTAGCTCTCCATGTGCATTTGCTCCCAACAGCCAGAACCTGCTATGCCTGGGAGAGAACCCAAGTGTCTGGGAATTTACATCCTCTGGGGGTGATCCCTACCGAGTGATTGAGGAGTGCTGTCCCCTCAAGCCCTAATGGGGACAACTCTGGGGTCTTGTCTACACTGTCTACAGCTCTTCCCTATGAGACCAGGCTCTGGGGACTTTACTGATACCACATCCTCTTGGTCACCTTCCCTCCCTGCTCCTACTTCCCTCTCTTCCCTACCATTTTTCATGGAGACATGTCCCAATCAATCACTGCCAGGCATATCTTCATCTCAGGGTCTGCTTCTGGGGAACACAACCAAGGCAGTATCTCTTTCCATCTCAGCCTTGCAAATGCCCCTCCCTCTCAACCTGGTTCCATTGCTTCCTTGCTCTCCCCACCTCCTCCCTGCTCTGCCTTCCCCTCCCGGCTGGCTCACTCAGGCACCTCCACCACCAACTTGGAAGCAGATGGCATCATCTGGGAGAGAGAGCTCCCTTTGCGGTGATTTATGATCCTTGATTGGGCAGCGCTATTTTTAGCTGCCTCTCTCCACCTTCTGCTGTCCTCCGCAATGGAGGAACTTCTGCCCTGGTTTGTGGGCATCAGACAGTGGCTATGTCTGTGGTTTTCAACTAGAGACAATTTTATCCCCCCTCTCTCCCACTGAAGATATTTGGCAATGCCTGGAGACATTTTTGGCAGTCACAGCTGAGGTAGAGGGTGCTACTTGCATCCAGTGGGTAGACTAGAGATGCTGGAAAACATCCTACAAGGCACAGGACAGCCCTCCCCCACTCACAAAGAATTATCTGGTCCCAAATGTCAACAGCTCTGAGGTTAAGAGCCCCTGGGCTATGTGTCTCACCACTTCTTTTATTTTGTCACCGTGTGAGGATGTCGCATTCTCTTCCTGGAAACATAGGAAAGAGAAGTCAAGATGCTGCTGTGGGCTGCTGTTGGGAGCCCACAATGAGAGAGAGGCCCAGAAGTGCTAACACCTAATGCATGTTGGCGTTTACTCTGTGCTAGGCCTGTAGTGAGCAGTTTATGTAATTAGGTTATTGCTTTCTCACAGATACCCTATAAGGTGGGGAATCTTAATACTCTCCATTTTGCAGGTAAAAAAAACTGAGGCTTGGAGAGGTAGTGTTATTGATCATCACATTTGAGACTGAACTGTCCACACTCTTGAACACTACACTAGAGACGCCTGGGTGGCTCAGTGGTTGAGCATCTGCCTTTGGCTCAGGTCATGATCCTGCGATCCTGGGATCAAGTCCCACATCAGGTTCCCCACGGGGAGCCTGCTTCTCCCTCTGCCTATGTCTCTGCCTCTCTCTATGTTTCTCATAAATAATAAATAAAATCATTTTTTAAAACCCCATACTATACTAGATTAGTCAACCAATGAACAGCTTTTAGAATGTTTACTCCAAACAAGATACAACTATACCTGTTCATTGCCTAAGAGGCATCTGTGGTCCCAACTTGAAATCAGGCTGGGTGGAGACCCAAGAGAACTGTCTATCAGACAGCAATTACCAAGGCCTTGGCCTCGGATGGGGTAAGGTCCTATTGCTATGGATGCTCCAAGTTCAGACAGATGTAGGGTCAGTGATGGCCCTTTGAAGTAGTCTCTCCTCAAGATGTATCCGTCCATTTTTGCCGTGTAACAATCCACCCCAAAATGTAAAGGCTTATTATTTTAAGTCGCTATTGAAGTTTGTAATTCTACAAATTGGCAGTGTAGGCTGGGTCAGATGAGTGGTACTCCTGGTTTCAGGTGGGCTCATTGATGCCCTGTGGTCAGCTAACCATTTTAAGAGTGTTTAAGAATGTGGACAGTTCAGTCTCAAATGTGATGATCAAGGATGGCTTGTCTCTGCCCCACCTGCTCTCTCATCCTCCAGCAGGTGAGTCTGCACTTGTAAACATGCAGGGCAGGATGTGAAGAACAGGTTAGCAGCTACAAAGGACTCTTGAGACCTACACTGGGCACTGAGAAATGTCACTTCTGCTGCCTTCTATTGGTCAAAGCGAGTTACATGACCAGCCCAGATTCAAGAAGTGGGGAAATAAATGCAACTTCTTAGCAGGAAGAGTCACACAATGTTGCCGCCATTTTTGTGATCTGACACAGTGACATTTTCCTTCCAGGCCCAGGTCAGGTATTTAGTTGGAATCTTCATGGTTGGTGGCACCAGCACTTAACCTGGCTCTAAGAAGTTGTCAATTACTTAGCTATGTAGCCTCAGGAAGTCCAGAGAAACTAAACCTCAGTGGTTGGGGTTTTTTTTCCCCCCATTTATATTAAAGGTAAAATATACCCATCCTGCCAGTCTCATAGAGTGTCATAAAGCTCAAATAAGATAGTGGAGAACGAAAGGCCTATTATTTCATTATCTGTCCTTGAAACAGAAGGAGGGCCGGCTGTTCACGCTGGGCACGTGCATCTCTCCCCCTGAGCTGAGTCTCCTGTAATTCATCAGTAGCCAAAGCTTGACAAGCCTCCAGTGGTTCTCCATCAATCCTCCTGTCTGTTTTCCCAGGGAAAACCCAAGTGGTTTTGTCAGAAAAATCTCAAGACCTTTTTTCTCAAGTTTGGATGTTAAGCATTGGCCAAGAGCCCCTCTTATGGTTTTGTTATTTGGTCTGAAAACAAACTTTTAAGATTCCTTGGCCTGAACTTGTCTCAATGAACCCTTCTCACTGGCAAAGGCTCTCATTTAATAAACATAGCCTGGGTGTTCTGGGACATCTTGTAGGCTACAAGTCCTGAGAGGGTACGAAAGAGCTGGGTCCTCCTGGATGGGAGTATCAGGCTGGCTCAATGCATGGTGACCCTCATGCAAGGGACCCCAGGGATCATCCAGCAAGCTTCCCACAAGCCTGGGGACACTGAAGCCAGAGGTGCTAAAAGAAGAGCATGATTATCCCCGCCGGAGTAATGGGTCTTTGGATTATTTGGAGCAGAGGAGAGAGAATGAACACTGTCATTTAGTTATTAAATGCTCATTCTGTGACAGTGTTCCCTGGTCAAGGCTGGGGACTATTCCTGACCCATTCGATGTTGTACCACTGTGCTTGGCATGGGGTCCAGTCTAGGAGGCTCAGGGAGGTGTGGAATGGTCTCAGTTAATAGTGCAAGAATCTATCCAAGTGAGTGTCATTATTACCATCCCATTTTGCAGATAACAAAGCTGAGGCCCAGGGCAGGGAGAGGATTTGTCTAAGTCACACAGCTGTCACACAGCTGGAGGTGACAGCATCAAGATTCAGACCAAGCATGTCTGGCTCTAAAGTTCATACTCTCCTGGCTACACCATGTCCCTTCTACTCTGCTGTCTCCATGATAGTCCAGGACATTGGACAGGGTGTGGGAGGGGTACAAACAAAAACATGCACACCAGATAGATGAGCCAGAGGGTTCTTCCTGGGGAGGGGGAGACAAAACCACTGTTCCCTCTGGCCTCCTCCAGATCAAATGCACCCTGCCTGCTTTTCTGGTGTCAGCGTGGCATGTAGCAACAGGGACCAATCCGGACTTTTTGTACTGATTTCACACTTATTATATACTTCCTTGTACCAGGCACTGCTCAGAGCTTAGCAGAAACCAGAGCCACAGGAGCAAAGCACAACATGTCCATTGGGCCTTGCAAACAGTCACTGCATAGCTGGAGCTCTCTGGAAGAGGCATGATTAGAAAAACAAGGCACCAAATAGACATTTAAAGTGCCTCCTCTTTTCCCATTCCTTACTACAAAAAGAATCCTGCTTCCTCCTGTGTACAAGGGAAGTAAGGTTTAAAAAATTATTAAGTGTGCCTGTGTGTCATGTGTGTTCCCTATGACCCTGGTTGTCGATTATATTCTTATAGTGCCCCTACATTTATTCTCCCACGTAGAGGGATTCTATTAAAATAGGAGTCAAATGACATCACTGCTTGCTCAATGCCTTCCAGTGACGTCCAAGAAAACTCAGAGTGAGGTTCAAGGTCCTTGCCATGGTCCATTAGGTCCCCATTATCGGGATCCCTGGGTGGTGCAGTGGTTTGGCGCCTGCCTTTGGCCCAGGGCGCGATCCTGGAGGCCCGGGATCGAATCCCACGTCGGGCTCCCGGTGCATGGAGCCTGCTTCTCCCTCTGCCTGTGTCTCTGGCCCCTCTCTCTCTGTGTGTGACTATCATTAAAAAAAAAAAAAAAAAAAATCCTAATGGTTTCTCGGCCCTAAATTTAAAAAAAAAAAAAAAAAAAAAAAGGTCCCCATTATCTCTAGGGTCTTTTCCTATCACACCTCCTTTCTCGTTGACTTGTCTCAAATCACACTGCTGTTTCTCCAGTTCGCTGAACGTGCTTATGCCTCAGGGCCTTTGCACTGGTTCTTCCCTCTAGCTAGGACCCTATTCCCCCAAGTGTCCACTTGTCTCGTTCCCTCACCTACATACATGATCATGAAGAAGTGATTCCTCATCAAGAGGCCTCTCCTAACCACCCAGCATCCCCTGTCCCTACCAGGTCCCTGCCCTGCCCTAGTTCTCTCCAGAGCACCGTCACCTCCCGACACACTAAAGTGTCAGATGTCAGCTTCACAAGTGCAAGTACCTGGTGTGTCCACTTTGTGTCCCTGGGAACTAGCACAGTCCCTGGCACTTAGTAAATGCTCAAAAAATATTTGTTGAATGAATGAACAATTGATTGATGATGAATGACACTGTTAGATTGGAATGAATGATCGTATTGTACAGACAAGAAATCTAAGACTCAAAGGTAAAGGGACTCACATGAGGCTTCCCACCCTGTAAGAGGATAAGAGGACATAGTTTTATGAACATAATATTCCACCATCCAGTCCTCTATTGTCAAACACATTGTTTCCTCTCTCTGGTCGATAACTTGATCCTCCTTATACATTCACCCTTTGTCCTGTGTCTGTTTATTTTCTTGAGATTTTATTTCTTCCCTTGATTCCCCTGTTTCTAGGGAGCTTAGATTCAAATTATAATTAAATAGTTTCATAGACTGGATCTTGCTTCAGATAATTATCGTGTCTTTGCATTGTCAATAACCACTGACAAAAAAAATAGATTTATCTTTTCATTTTCCTGTTTATCACTCAGTATCAGTGCTTAAAACCACAGTCCCACCCATTCTTGGGTTATTTATTTTGATTCATTATTGGGTCAACTGGGGCTTATATTTGAGTACTTTTTTTTTAAGGACACATAGATGGCAAACTTTTCAAATCTGTGCATGTGCGAGAATGTATTTCTGATGCCTTAACACATAAAGGCGATTTGAAGGGTTCAGAATTCTTGGACTAGAATTCATTGCCCAGAACTATGTGTGCATGTGTGCATGCACACATGCGTGGATGTGTGTGAAAGTACTGTATTCAGTTATCATAAACACACAGTAAAACAGAAATATTTAGTGCACAATTCAATAAAATGTTGGCAAATATTTTAACCATGTAACCATCAACTAGATCAAATATAAAATATTTCCACCACCACTGCATAATGTTCCCCTTGTGGTCTTTGTATTTGTTCACTTCAACCCACCACATGATGTGGTCTGATAGTATCATAGTCTCATGTTGTCTATTCTTGAACTTCATATAAATGAAATCATGGTCCCTTATGTCTGGCTTTGTTCACTCAACACAATGTCTCTGAGATTCATCCACATTGTTATGTGTATCACTGGTTTATTCCTTGTATTTTTTCCTTCTGAGTAGTGTTCCATTGAATTAATAGACCAGTTTGCTTTCCCATTCTCCTATAGATGGACACTTGAGTGGTTTCCAGTTTGGGACTACTATGCTCATGTAGGTCTTTTTGTGGACATGGAGTACGCATGTGGGAACAGGATTGCTGGATCATAGGCACACTAATGTTTATCTTTGTAAGAACCTGTCAAACACTTTTCCAATGTGGTTAGACCATTTTACATTTGTTCCATATCCTGAACAATTCTTATAATTGCTGGGGGGCAGGAGTTAAAAATTGCTGCTTTGTGGTTTTTGCTTTGTTCCAACCATTCTGCTGGGTGTGGTTTTAACCTGTATTTCTTTGCTGACCAGTATTGAACACCTTTTCATGTGCTTATGGCTTGTCCTTTATTCTCTGATTTAGTTCCTGGCAATACTTCATCTTCTGTTCCCTGTTTCCAGTGTAGCTTTTAATTTAGCAATCATGTTTGCCTCTCCCCAGTCTTCCTTAATCTCAGAAATGCCTCTTTCAAGAATGCTTCCTATGGGTTCTCAGACATAACATCCCTTAGAGTTGTCTCAAGAACACAAATTAGAAATTTGACAGTTTTCCCTGATTCCTTTTGATCCTTCCATTACATAAGAATATGCTGTCCCATTCTTTTGGGTCCACCATCTTTTCCTGCTTACTCATTCTTCCTACAGGAGCTTTCTGGGGATACAGTGTAGTAGGGAGTTGAATGTGGTTTTTCTAAGATTATGCAACCTGTTGATACTTTGGGGCCTAGCAGAAACGAGAAGGGGAAAATTGAAGTTGTTACAGTGGAATATTTCTGCTTTGGGATTCCAGCCACCTGGGAGCACAAGGTAGAGTTGTACCATGGGCAACCTCATTGGGAAGCTCAGCTTTGGGTTAAATAGTGTCTTTTCTCTAGTAATAGTGGAATCAAGGAAAGAGTTGAGGCAATGCCCTTAGTCTCTTGTCAAGCCTGGCTTTCCTCAGTGGCAGCCAGCCATGCAGTGCCCACTTGGGATTCTCCATAACATGGCGACCTATATTGTACCCTTCCCATAGGTACCAGCTGGACTTACTTGAGCTACTTGTTACTCCCCATTCCTGACAGTGGTATGCTCTGGGGTCTCTTTTGCTCACTTGACACTGACTTATTCTTTCACATATAACCTTCCATGGATGTTTAGACCTCCCTCCAATTTAATCCCATCTATACTCTATGTTGCATAATTTATCTGAAGTTTAAGTGATGTGGATGCCAAGCTTCCCTAGCTCACAACCTGATAAAGTCTTCCCCTTCATTTTTATATTTCATTACTAATTTCAACAGATAACCTGAAGAGGAACACAGACCCTGCTGCAAAAGCTATCATCCAGCCCAGAAGTCCTTTGCCGTCCCCCGAAGCCACAGGAAGCTGGCATCTAATTAAATAGAGATCAGACCTCACCTGATAACCCACTCATTGTATTTTATTAAACAATCCAGGAACCCTCTTATTAAATCTAAATTGCTCACATAACTAAGTGTACTGTAGATGTTTCATCATGGCCCACGGCCTGTTTTTCTGCTGGAATTGAGGTACTTTCCAGGTTTGGAGACAAGGGAAGAGGAGTTACACTAAAGCCTCTGAAGCTTTGGAAGGGCTTTCATTTTTAAATGAGGGGTAGGGGCACCCAGGGGGGCTCAGTCAGTTAAGCAGTTGACTCTTGTTTTCAGCTCAGGTCATGATCTCAGGGTCCTGGGATCGAGCTCTACATCAGGCTCTGTGTTCAATAGAGAATCTGCTTGAGATTCTCTCCCTCTCCTTCTGCCCCCCACCCCGAGTCGTGCACTCTCTCACTCTCTGTCAAATAAATAAATAAATAAACAAACAAACATACAAATAAATCTTTTTTTTTTTAATGAGGGGCAGTCTGGGGCTGGCCCCTACCTTGTAAAATAGCTGCCTCCTTCCCTGAATACCTTGAAGTTAATGCCAAGTCTACCCCAACTAAGCCAACAGCCCCGGCTTCGGCAAAATCATAGATCACAAAGTCCAGCCAACACTTATCTCCCTCCAGGCACTAAGAAGTGCTCCCAACAGCTCCACTGAGTGCATGCATTTAATATGAAGAAACTCGGGCTCAGAATGGTCCAGCGGGGGGTCACACAGGCACTGTGCGGCACAATGAGGATTGGAATCCATATTTTAGCTCCATTACTTCTCAGAGCAGACTGATGAGGTAGGCATCACTATTTCTACTCTAAGGTGAAGCAATTAACACCCAGGGAATAAAATTAAGTGCCAGGCTCCCCTGGTTTGGGTGCAGTGAAGCAGAGGCTCAGCCCGGGCAGGGGTCTAGGGACATGTTGGTAGCTCAGGACAGAGGTGTGGCCCGATGGGACAGTCTGGGGACATGACAGTGGGTATATGATGGCTAAAGTTCGGGGGCGGGGGGCAGAAGGGAGAAAATCAGGGTGATGGAGAGGAAACCGTGAACAAAGAAACACGTATGGAATGACACAGGAAGAGGTGTCCACAGGACAAGGAGAGGCCAGGACAGGGCAGCTGTGAAAATCAGAGGAGAAAGGTCTCTCATGTGACTGGAGGTCATCAGAGCCTAAGCTTCCCCTGGGAGGGGCTTGGTGTAAGGTGGGCTAATCTGAAATCAGATCCAGCAAGTTGGGCCAGCCCAGTAATGTGCATTTCTAACACATTCCTACTTGACATTCATCCAATGCACCTGCTCCTGCTCCATAACCACCTTCAGAGCCTAGTTGTGTCATGGAGGGGTGGCTCTGGTAAGAGGAGGAAGCATCAGTATGGCTGGAGTCAAAGGTGCTCAGCCAGGTCCCTGAGCTTTTCCTCCTTTCTCCTCTACCCTGGCCCTATCTGCAGTCTCCTCCAGACTCTATTTATTTCCTGCTCTCTCTTTTGAATGGAGGTATAGCGCAGGCCCAGTAAGGCATACCAATCTTAGAGGCACAGGACTGGGGGGCTTTTACATGGATACACATCTGTTTTCCCACCACCTAGATCAGGATGCAGAACATTTCCAGCACTCTACAGTCTACCTCACGAGCCCCCATAATCAATAACCCATCCCTTGAGGTAACTACTATTCTGGAAGGAATGGGGTCCTTCCTCTTGAACTTGACAAGGCGGAAACACACAGGATGTTGTCTTTGTGCCATAGGTTCCTTCTGGATAGTTGGACTGTGTATTTTTTATTTCTCATTCTTTCTAAAAAAACTCCCTCCAGAGAACACAGGTGACTATACCCATTGACAGCTCCCTGTGCCTCTTCCTCTCTGTAAGATGCATAAGTAAGATCCTCTTACTGCTCTTTGTCCTGGGCCAGACACAAGTTTCTGTATCATCTATTTCAATTCTCAAAACAGCCCTGTAAGGAAGGTGTTTATATTTCTGCCATTTTACAGATGAGGCTCAGAGAGGTTAAGACATTGGCTCCAAAACATACAGCCTATAGGAAGCAGCCTCTGGCAGTTTGAATCCAAAACCTGTCCTTAACCACTGGACTATCCTGCCTTCCCTCCCAATGGAGCCTTGCGACCCACTAAATGTGCCATCAATGTTTGCTAACTGGCTAGGTGAAGTTAACCCCCTTAAAGTAGCTGTCTTCCTGCTCTTTGGAGTTGCCGCAATGAAAGCACCTAGGATTACTTCCCAGGTGGTAGGTGACTCAAAGTCAGGCCAGCTTTGTTCCTGGGGTGAGCACTGGACTCATGTCCCCAGAAATCCAGCCTCAGCTTGACTTGCTCCTCAGCTGGCCAGTTTGGGAAGCTGAATCCAGAGGCCTGGAGGTCAGGCTCACTGATAGATGCCCCCAAGAGCCATCAAAGGGCAGAGTCAAGCGCACTGCTTTCCCAGACATTCTGGAGGTTTCCTGGATCCCCAGATGTGATCTTATGTAGTATTTAAACCAGCCAACGCACAAGGCTGCCTAGGTAGGCCACAGAAGGGACCAGTGAGACAACCGAACAGCCAACAGCATTTATGCTAGCAAAAGAGATGTTTAAAAAAAGGATGTCAAAAAGAATAATTTTTTTCTCCCCTGGTTTTTTGAAGCAGAAAAAAAAGAGAGAGAGATAGGAAGAGCGGGGAAATGGGCCTAATTATAAATGAAGAGTGGCGTGAAGTTCATGATGACTCATTTTTTAAATTGGTGTTTGACAAGAACAAGAAAGAACTGAAATCAGGACAATTAGGAAGTAATGAAGAGCTTAAAAAACAGAGAGAAAAGCAGGTAAGAGAATGAGTCTGGGAGGCCAGGCCTGGAAATGACTAAGTGTGTCTCGGGAGCAGACTAGGAATGGGTATCCCATAGGGGATCTGTCTAGAGACAGACTGACTGCCATTCCCTTGTTCCAGATCTTTCTGGAGCTTCTCAGTGCACACTAGAGAAAATCTCAATGCTTCACCTTGACCTCTAAGTTCTAGTCTAAGTGATGATCTAAGTGATGAGCTCGTGTCTACCTGTCCAGCCTCATCCCGAGCCATGCAGGCCCTCACCCTCTGTCCACATCAGGATTTTGGCATCCTCAAACATACCAAGTTTGTCCCAACCTCAGGGCCTTTGCACATGCCCTGTCCTCTACCTGGAATATTCCATCCTCACTTGAGGGGCAGGGGAACTCATTCTTGTCCTTCAAGTTTACATTTCAAGTCGGAGTAAATGTTCCAGAATACCTGGCTGAAGTAAGTCTCCCTGGTCATTCTTGTTCACTGCACCCTATGGTATTTCTTCATAGCCCTTATTGTGGCTTGTAATTATACCTTTTCTTCATTTGCTTGCATGTACGCTGTCTAGTTCCTACTCTGAACTATGGCAACAGGGACCATGGGTGTTTTATTTACCAACATGTTACCCAGCACAATGAATTATACACATAATAGAGTGAGGAAAACGGTCACCTATGCTGTAGTTCCAAGCTGGGGCTTCAGGCACAGTTGGATCCAGGTGGTTTGTCATCAGGGATCTTTCTCTGTTCACTTAGATCTGCTTTCCTCTGTGCCTTCTTCATTCCCATGGAGGCATTCTCTTCTGTTTCAAGGTAGGCTCTTGTGGTACCAGTATAGCAACTCCAGTGGAAAAAGAGGCTCTCTTTCCTCATCACTTGAGCCACAGTTGAGTCACCATTTACTCCTGGACAAATCTTTATTGAGCACTTACTATGTTCTGGGCACTGTTCTAAGAATTGAGGAGCCATCAGTAAACAAAATGGACAGAGCTCTTGCCCTCTTGGAGCTTACATTCTAGTGGAAGAGACAGACAATAAATAACTTAGGATAATAAACTCCCTAAAATAATTGCAACAGGAGGGTATTGAGAGTCCTGAGCAGGAAGCAGTTGATGTGTGCTTGATCCTCTGACTGCCCTGGCTGGAGCTACTTGCTTCTCAACCAATCTCATGGCAATGAGAGGAAGGGGGGAATATTGTTCCCCAAAGGAAAGCGGGGTGCTATTCCCAGAAAAGGGCAGGATGGAGACAGTTGGGCAGATCCAGGAGATGCTCTCCTCCAGTGGTGCAGGAGAGAGGCTCAGGATTTGGGATTGCACTCCTCAGCAAGTACACATGGTGTATACTTGTCTGTACCAGCTACGGGGGAAGAAACTCAGGGCCCTGGATGAGAGAGGTCATTTCTGGCCTCATGGCTGAGGGTGATGGTTCTCCCCTCCAAGGAGGGGTGGTGGTGTGTCAGGACCCACCAAGAGACCCTAGAGCACCTGAGTGTATAAAGACCTGATTCAAGACAAGTCAGAGCAGATTCTAGGAGGTCCCCACAAAAATGTCCCTTTCAGTAACTGGGAAACTTTCATGAGCAGGCGAGAAGGACCTAGAGTCTCCATAGGTACATGAGGGTCTACACCCACCAATCTGCCCTCTTTCGGTCACACTGTGCCTGACACTGTGAAGGGACTGCTGGGAGGTGGCAGTCCTGGTGATCACCAGCTATCACGCTGCTTTATTTCTCTGCAAAATATTTTCACAGCCTTAAAATCAGGCACGCCCATGAAGGTAGATTGCCTTATCTCTTTTGTACGTCTTAGAAGAGGGAGAGCCAAGAATTGCAATTTAGGGATATTAAGCAAATATTGCTCCAGAAAAGTCAATTCCCAGAAATAGTTGTGTTTGGGGAGGCAGCCAAGCTTTGGGTGGGGTTTGTTTTCAGCAGTTTTAGAAGGGTTTGGGGGTTCCCTCATGTCATTGGGAAATCATCTGAGGTCATGAAATTAGTGACCAAGGGCTTAGAAATGTCTTCTCCTCAAGATGGCCCTCGAGGGCAGGAATAACACCTGATTTTCATCTCAAATGTCATCCCACAGGGTTTGGAAAGGACTGCCTGGACCATCATGTTGAGCACAGATATAGGCTTAGTAAGAAAGTGTGCTGTGATCTACTAGTAATGTCTTCTGGGGACAAGGAAAGAGTGAGTTGTGTGCACATGCCAAATATTTACCAGATATTTACCTGGTCAAATGGATAACATCATGCATCCTGGTGAAAAATGCCTAGCTAGAAATAGATGCATGGCAATAACAGAGGGATGTCCCGAGGCCCCATGTCATAATGAAGAGCAGACTCAGATCAGACCACTCCTGGCCCCCTCCACCACTTGTGTCCTGGGTGACCTTAGGCAAGTCACCTACCTTCCATAGCTTTGGTTTCCCCATCTCATTAGTACAGCTATAACATCATTCCTATCAGGTCCTATCAGGTAGGGTTTTCACAAAGATTAAATGAGATCATATATGCAAAATGATTCAATAACCCCTACTTCTCTTCTTCTTTCCACCCTCTCCCCTACCTATAGCCATCCACTCTGAGGAGGTGAGAAGTCAGGGAGAGGAGGGTGAAGAGCCTGGAATAACTGGATAAGGAATGTACAGAGCGGCTGATCTAGATAGGAACTGAAATAGCAACAGCTGGAAAAGAACAGGAAGTATAGAAAAACCAACCCCAGAGCTTCCATTAGCAATACGAGCTCATCCAGCTGGCACATCGCCTCCTGGAGAGCCCGTTGGGAGTCGTGGTTGACAGCCTGCATTCTGGAGCCAGACTGCGTAGGGTGGAAGCCCAGCTCCATCTCATACTGGCTGTGTGCCATACCTCTCCGGGTCTCAGTTTTCTCATCTGTAGAATGGGAGCTGTAAGGGTACCTTCCTCACGAGGGTGTTGGGATAATTAAATGAGACCTATGGAAAGCACCGGCACAGTCCTTGGCACATAGTAAATACTGTGATCATCGTGGTCATAATTATCGTTCTCATCATGATCTAGCAAACATTCATTTGTCCATGGCCTAGACGTCCACCATCAAGCTCCTTTCTTTCTGCCACAACATCACCACATGAACATGGGGACGTAGAAAAAATGGCCATAGAGAAGAATTCCTCCCACAGCGTCCAGGAGATGCGCCGCTCCTGTGATCTGGGGCTGGAGGGTGTCCGAGGCCCCTGGGTGACCACACCACGCGGAGGCTTCTGAGTCCCATCCGGGCAGATGGCGTGCCCCGGGTTCTTCATTAATTATCACACAACAGAACCTTGCTGCTTCCAACTCTGATGCCCTGTAATCAGCCAAGAAACCTCACAATTTGATATTTGGAAACAATTAGCTCAGTTCACGGCCTCTGCAGCATCAATTAATGTGGACTCAAACACAAATTATGGGGAAGCGGGGACAGACACAGGGGGATGAGGTCACAGCAGCCATGAACCTCTGGCTCAGATGAGACTCCCCCAGAACAGGGCTGACAGTGAGGTTGTTCTCCCCTCAATCCCGTAGGCAGGGCCTCTCTCTAGCAGGGGCCTCCTCCAGGGGCCCAGAGCCAGAAGCCTGTGGCCAGGGCCTCAGAGCTCAGGTCCAGGAGGATGTGGGAGGGGCCCAGGTCGCCCTGTGCTCAGACAGGCCACCTCACCCATCCCCCTGCCTCCACACAGACTGCTCTTCCACGTAGAGAAAGATGCCACAAACCCGCATATCCTTTGGATATCCCTCTGGGCAAGACAACACTGACGCCCTTCTCTTGCCCTGGCACAGGCTAAGGGTGCTTCCTGGAACAAGCTATGGGCTCCTCATCACCCATTTCCCGGAAGGTCCAACCCAATCTGTTGGGAAGCAAAGGCTCTGAGGCCAGGCCTCTCTGGCTTGAGCTGTGTGACCATGCACAGGTGTCTTAACCTCCCTAAGCCTCAGTTTTCACATCTGGAAAATGGGGATTTCAAAAAGGGAGTAGACAGATGGGCTTCCCACGGTGCCTGGCATACAGAGAGTACTAGGTCAGTGGGGGCTGCTGTTGGCAGTTGCCAGAGTAACAGTTAACAGATAAATAGCAAATATCTTAGAAGGCTTCAGGGCTTACAGAACCCTTGACCACCACAGTCCCCCTGGATCCCCCTAAAGACCAGGAAAGGGAGGCAGACCGGAGGTGATCTAAACGTGTGACTGGGGAGGGATCCACCTCCAGGCTCGTTCACATGGCTCTTGGCAGGTCTCAGGGCCTCACCAGCCATCCCACAGAGACCTCAGCTCCTCCCCACCTGGGCGTCTCCATGGGGCCACTCGCAAGTTCCCCCAGGGCAAGGGCTCCAGTGGACTGGCAGGGACTGGGCTGTCCACTTTGCAGCCATCGTCCTAGTTCACTAAGGCAAGAGCAGGAGAAGGCAAGTAGACAGAGCCTCTGTCTTTTTGGAAGCTAATCTCAGAAGCGACGTTCATCATTTTAGCTGTATTATTAGAAACAAGTCACACTCAAAGGGGGAGCCTTCACCGGGATGCGGATGTGACTACCAGGAGGCAGGGATCCCTGGGGGGCTCTGCAGGGGCCACCTGGCCCCAAGGGCCAGGTAGCCAGGCACCAGGCTGAATGCTTTGCTGGCATCATCCTATACAATCCCTATTTACGGGCAGGGGAAAAGTCTGCCAACTACTGTTACTATCCTTGTTTTATAGGTGAGAAAGCTGAAGCTCAGAGGAGTTAGGTAACTGACCCAGAAATCGGGAAGAGGTGTTGGAATTTGAACTGTGTTTTCATCGTTGGCATTTCGCTCCACAAAGGTCAGGCCACTGTCCTTTGGGACCCAGCCACAGACCGTCTGGACTGCCCTGAACTTAGGAAGTTGAATATCTGACTAATAGGGTCAGGAAGCCAGCTTCCCGGCTGATCAGGGGAACCTTGCAACAAACCATAATTTAGTAGTGCAATTTTTTTTGGCCAGGGAAGACTGGGTACTGTGGGCCGGCAGGAGCAAATCTTGTGCCCTGTCTGGCTTGGTCTCATTGGAGACTTGAAAGTTCCTGAAGAATTGTAGGCAGCCAGCACTGTCTGCTCAGGTGAAAGTCACGAGACCAGAACTGGTCTCATTGGGAGGAAATTGCTTTGAACCCCCAAAGGTAGCAAAGCACAGTGGTATAGCCAAGAAGGGATGGGGACTCACACCCCAACCAATCTGGTACACCATCCCATCTCTGCCACCATCTGATGGTAGACCTGTAAGCAATCCATGGGCCCCTTAGAGCCCATTTCCAGACCTGCAAAATGGAGGAGATGGTCATCTAACCTCGCAGGATCACCATGAGGGACTGCACAGCACCCCACAGATAGTGGGTGCCCAGCAAACAGTGGCTCTTCTCGGCATGGGGGACATGCCAGGCAGAGCTATGCCACCACTATGCTTGTCTCCCTCGTGCCTGCTACAGACTTGGCGCTTAGTCACATCGGGTTAGTCGATTAGGGAATTAAGGAAAAATGTCATCTCTGGACTGGATGAAGGTCAGTAGATGCACATTCAGGAGTTGAGACCTTTCTCAGCTGCAGAGTTGACATGAAATGGGTCACAGCTCTATTCCATAGAGAGCTGTAGCCAAATGAGTCAGTGATGTCAACTCCCCCTGCTTGGCAATCAGGTGTCTTTCAACCACCTCAAAAGAGCAGATTTCCCACAACACCTGAGCAGTAACCAAGTGCAAGGCTGGTTAGGAACAGCTCTCATCCATTCTTGAGAAGGGCTCCCTAAGACTCCAAGGGGACAGGGATTAATCTGGGGTGCCTGCCATATGTCCACTCTACCCTGGACCTTTCGGTATGATCTGTGGCAATTCTTAACTTGCTAGAAAACCCTGAAATAATGCACTTGCTCTGTGACCTTTGGAGGAAGATTTGACCTCTCTGAGCTTCAGAAAATGGGATTCATCTGGGCACCTCCAGAGCTGTAATAAGGACTTGAAGGTGACACATGAATCGCAGTGCCTGGTGCCTGATATAAATCCTCAATTACTGGTGGCTCCCCGTTGCTATGTGCTTCTTTAGAATGATTCTACAACCCTAAAGACCCCGTTGGGTCCCAAGGAATAAAGCTAGATGTATTTCCTTGGAAGTGGATCAAGGAGGAGCAGAGCACTGGCAGGCATGCTCGCATGAGGGAAAGGGGACCGGGGTCTTTCTGAAGGCTTGCGGTGAGAGATCTGAAGGCCACCTTCCACCTCCAAATGTCTGCCCTGGATGCATCGTGCCTCTGCTCACAGAAATTTTGGTGTCAGCACAGGGGACAAAGGGACTGTCCATCATAGCTCAGTATCCTAAGGAGAAGCACTGACAGAGGAGCAAGCATATGGCAGAGAGATGGACACTTTCGATGTCCATCAGAGCTCTTGGCACCTGGGGGATGGAGGCCATGCGGGTGTGCATATGCGTGTGTGAGGGAGTGTCTATGGTGGTGGACACGCTTCAGCAGTCGGGTCTTCACCAGCAGTGAATCGAACGCACTGGGTTGCAGGGAGAGTCTTCTCATCTGCCAGGAGGGCTGCCTGCCGAGTTTGGGGGCTGTTGGCTGCAGATGGTCAGATATTAAATTCTACTCTGCCTCCCATCTGGTGGCTGCTCTGGCTGGCCGAGAGAATTCCCCACGGGCCAGCTCTGGGTTCTGGACAAGCCACTCTGCCCTGACCCGACCCTCGAGTGACCCTTCAGACAGGGCTGTGCTCAGCTAATCAGGAGGGTTCTCCCCTTCCTGCCAAGCACCCCCCTCTTCCCTTGCTAAGGCAGTCACCTCTGCTCTCCCCTCTGAATCTGCTCCCCCACAGCAGAGGCTAAAAGAGCACAGGTTTGGCCTCAGATCCACCAGGTTTTGATCATGTGCTGGCTCTATTGGGCATTCACCTGGACCTCTCTGGGCCTCTGCTTCCTCTTCCATGATCCCTACATCACAGGGCCATTGGAGAGACGAAATAGGGTCTCTCAACCTTGATGCTGCTGATCTATTGGTCTGGATGGTTCTTTGCGATGAGGGGCTACCCTGTGCTTTGTAGGGTGTCTAGCACCATCCTTGGCCCATCCTTGACCTCAACCCACTAGATGCCTGTGGCACCCCACCCCCATTTGCAACAACCAAAAATGTCGCCAGACACTGTCAAATGTCCCCTGAGGGTCAATATTGTCCCCACCAAAAAAATCATAGCAGTGGAGTGTTTTGTACTCTGCCTGTTACCTGGTGAACACTCGGTACACAGAGGCTACACCAGCAGCCACGGCGCTCAGAACGTAGCAGGGCATGCGGTAAATGCTGGACAGATGTTCGCTGTGACTGTTGTCTTGCCAAAGGACCTTTTGAGCCCTTTGAAAGAGGTTTTAAAGTTTGGGGTTTGATGTTCATACATCAAACATGTATGGAGAGCTATAGGCCAGCCTGAGATGGATACACATGGGTGCTCCGATTCAGTATTTAAGAGAAAAGGGAGCAGGGGATGGTGGGGCATGGGGCACACAGCAGAAACACAACCTGATTATCTCACCATCACTGAGTATTTTTCTGTCGCCTCTATTGTCCTTATTATGATCCCTAGCATTTGTTCGCCACTTACTCTGTTCCAGGCAGTGTTCTAAGAACTTGAAACGTTATCTCCTGTAATCACCCAGATGACTCTAGCAGGAGACACCTCCGATTATTTCTTGTACAGACAAAGAGATGAAGGGATGTCAGTAATCTGCCCAAGGGCCCTGGCTCTGATGGAGGCCTTTCCGCAGGGTTCCTGGGGTGCGGTGCCGAGAAGGGTCACCCAGCTGGAGGGTCAGGATAGCAGGCTGACACCTGAGCTGGGTCCTGAGTCCTTAGTAGGATTGCTTTTAAGAAAAGGCGAGGAGAGGGGTGGTCCAGGCAGCAGGGAGAGCCCGGATAAGGCTCTGAGGCCAGAAAAGTCAGCTTTATTTCACAGGGGGGCTAACTTTTAGGGAGAGGATGTACAGAAAGAGAAATGGTGGTAGCCCCCCCTCTGCCTCTCCCTGGGTCTCTGCCCAACACCAGCGGTGCCAGGTGGGTGGGGCACCCCTCCTGGGCCTCTAGGATCCTAATATTTCCATGCATAAGGAGACTTATATGTTCCCTTCTCAGCCTCCTTATGCATGGAAATATTAGGATCCTGGTCAGGGGACCTCTCCTGTGCTAGGGTGCCTGATGGTCCTGGGTTGCCCAGTACTGAAGGATTCCCAGGATATGGAACTTTCTGTGCTAAACCCAGAACAATTCTGGGCAAACCAGCAAGATCTGACTGTGGCCCCTTTACACACACCACCCTGGGCTTTTATGGGCAAATCACCCCCATCTTCCTCCCAGCCAGCCTTCTAAAGCCCCCCAAAAAGGTAGGCATGGGCCAGGGGGTCCAACAGCTGTTTCCCAGCTGCTTGGCAAAATCCACCTTCCCCAGGGTGAGAGAATCTGAGATCCACCAAGGAGGGGGAGGCCCAGAGAAGGGAAAGGACTCACTCAGAGCCACCCAAGGGTCAGCAACAGAGCTGGGACCGGAGGCCAGGTCTTCTGGAGAAGCAGAATCATTTCCATTTAAATTTAAAGGAGAATAAGGGTAAAAACTTGAGGTTTCTCAAGCTCATCCTACAGCCCGGCCCCACACTGAACACTGAATACCTGTCCTGACCCCAGAAGTAAGTACTTTTATCATCAAAATCATTTTACGAAAGGAGAAACTGAGGCACATATAAGATAAATGATTTGGACAAGATTCCATCCCAGGAAGCCAGACAGTACAGCTGGGGAAGATAACCATTGTACCACCCAGCCTCGTAGAAACAGCATCTTACCTGGCCCCTGGTGGCTTTGCTGTGTGCAGGTCTGAGTCTGAGACCCTTGCAAAGTATAGCAGTGTGGAACACACACACACACACACACACACACACACACACATATGCCTCTGTCCCACGGGACACTTCCCTGACACCAGAACTATCACATACTTAATGTGGGGGCTCGACTTAAGGATCCCTTAGAAGGAAGTAACACTGACCTTCAATAAGGACTTGCTAATGGTGGTGTTGCCAGCACTGTGGTAGGTTAGAACAATGGTGGACAGGGACAGGGACATGGTTCTCTCAACCTAGTGGAGAACCAGTCACTCGCTTGATAATTACGGGGCCATGGCAAATCGTGGCAGGGCACAGGAGGTAGAGGTGAAAGGAGAGACGGTATTCATTCAAAACTCTTTATTGCGGGATCCCTGGGTGGCGCAGTGGTTTAGCGCCTGCCTTTGGCCCAGGGCCTGATCCTGGAGACCTGGGATCGAATCCCACGTCGGGCTCCTGGTGCATGGAGCCTGCTTCTCCCTCTGCCTCTCTCTCTCTCTCTCTTTCTCTCTGTGTGTGTGTGTGACTATCATAAATAAATAAAAATTAAAAAAAAAAAAACCTCTTTATTGCAACTCCCTTAGGCATTGGAGAGCCAGAGAATCATAAACATGACACAAAGAGAGAGAAGCAGCCGGGAAGCCAAGGGGAGTGTGGTCTATGCCAGGTGGGAGGTGAGCCCAGAGGACTCAGGAAACACAGAGGAGGCACTTGCCCCAGTCTCTGGAGGTAGGAGAAGTCTTCTAAAGGAAGTGACATCTCAGCTGAGATCTGAAGGAGAAGTAAGGTTTAGCCAGATAAAGAAGGTCAGGCAGGTATTGCAAGCATTAAAGAAGAGCTTGTGCAAAGGCCCAGGAGTGGAAGACAATGGCCCATGCTAGCAGTTGTCAGGCACTTAATTCTCTATTTGGCCAGAGCCCGGGTCATGGAGTGGAGGAGGGGAGAGGAGAGGCTAGAGAAGTGGCCAGGGACCAGATCGGATAGGGATCTGTAGTTCATCCTATCTTGAGGACAATGGAAGACCATTGATGGGCTTGAAGTGAAGGAGTGACAGGTTTGATTGTATCTGTGCTTTAGAATGCCACTGTCATTGGGAGTGTGAATGAATGGAGAAAGAATTGGAGAGATGGGGTGAAGCTAGTATGAACGTGGGGCTACATCCTCTTGATTCTCTGATCACCTTCAATACTTATTAAGTGGATGGATGGAAGGGAGGGAGGCAGGGATGGAGGAAGGGAGAGAAGAAGGGAGAGAGGAATGGAACCCATAAAACAAATGAAGACAAATTCAAGAAAATTGAACTTGTATTCATTTCTACTTGAAATATTTCAACTTGGAGTATGAGAGAATTCTATAACAATCAGAAGGGCCCAAAGATGGAAAGACCTGCCTTGAGGGGCAGTAAGTTGTGGGATATTGCGTGGGGGGATATTGTAGCACAGACTGGGATAGGATTCAGTACCACAGGGTAAACAAGAGCCTTGGTAACTCACTTCTGTATAGGACTTCACTTCTCTAAAGCAGTTGCATAAACTTTGTCCCTTTTAATTGTCATAATATCCATGCATCTTGACTATTATCCTAAGTATCATCTCCTTTTCACAGATGAGGAAATTCAAATTCACAGAAGTTATGTGCCTTTTCCGGCTAGTAAGAAACAGAACTTGCCCTGGAAGCCTTCTGACTCCAAGTCCCCTGCTCTTTCCAGAGAGCCCCAGTTGACTTCCAAAGTTGCTTCTAACCCTGAAATGATGGATTTCTTAGTAGAAGAGGTTTCTGCCCTGTAGGGGCTTATACTAACAATTAAACTGTGGAAGCTCCAACTCGGAGAGCTGTTTCCTCAAGATAGGCAGAGTAGCATGGTGGAAAGAGGGCAGGTTGGGAGTTATGCAAAACTGCCTCCTACTAGCTCTGTGGCTTTGGACAAGCCACCTTACTTCTCTGAGCCTCGGCTTCTTCATCTATAAAGTAAGGGTTATTAATACCATCTCACAGGGTTATTGAGAGAGACAAAGTATATGAGGGGCTGTATTGGTCAGGATTATTTTGGTTGTAAGTGATGGGAACCCAGCTCCAAACAGACAAAAAAGGAATGTATCACATCCCTAGTTCTCTCTGTTCTCTGCTTGTCTCTTCTTCTCTTGCAATGGAACCCTCCGTCTCTTCCCCTTACAGATGAGCCTCTTCCAAATGGCATGAACAGGACCACCCACAGCCTCAGTAGAGAGAGAGCTTCCTTCACCTATAACAGTATATCCATCCTAGGGAAGACCCTTGATTGGTCCTATTTGAGTCACATGCTCACTCCTCAGACCAATTACTTTGGGAGAAGGGTAGGAGGTATTAGGGTTGGACACACCTCAGTCTTGTACTCACCACCATGGCCAAGGGAGTAGGATACATTATGAAAGGAAAGATGATTTTAAAAGATTAACTAAAACCCATTACAAGCACCTAGGACAGCGTCTGGCATGTAGTAGCTGCTCATTAAATGGGAACATTGTTGGTGCCATTGTCTGGGGGAGTCAGTGACAGTTTTGTTTGCAGAGAAGTCTAGAGCTGTGTCTTCTCGGGAAAGTTCTAGAGGGGAGAGAAGGTGAGTGACATAGATCTTGTTAATACTAAGTTCATGTTCATCTCCATGGAGACCACCATATGTTGCACCTGCATCCTGTAGGTGTCCTCTATAGAGAATAACTTACATGTAGCAGAACTAAAATGGGGGGAGGGGTTTGGGGTATAGGTGAGCCACTCACTAAGGGTTCCCATGCTCTGAAATAGGCAAACTTGCTTCTGGGGTTGTTCCTCTTTTATTTGCCAATCCCTTTCATTCATTACTTTATTCAACACTATTTCTGTGCACTTTTCTCAGGCCTGAGGATTCAGCAGTGAATAAGACACACAGCCTTCATGCTCAAGGTCTAGCTGGCTCCCAGTCATAGTTTATCTCTACTTCTTTCCCTCACGTGTTGATAAGCTTTAAATGTTTACCTCATCAAAGAGGGGAGAAAAAGAACCATGAATTATGGTTCACAATTTACGTGGCTGAGTCAAAGAACTCGTGTTGGTTCAGTAACAATTCCAAAATGATTCCATCTCTTCCCCCTCGGGCAATTTCCATAACTCCCTGAGGCTTCCAAGCTGGTTCCAAGCCAGGCATCATATGCACCATGCACATGTTCTTTGGCCCACAGAACACTTTAGGTGCAGTTTGTTGCCAGCATTTAAAACCCAGTACGTTTCTAAAATCTGAACTGGAGGCTTCTCTTAGGAAGCCTAAAGACCTAGTGAAAATGGACCAGTGTTCCACACTGGCAATGATCGGCTGGAGCCACATTGTGTCCACCCCTTTAGACAGGACCTGTGCTCCCTGATTCTTCAAGGTTCCCACATGATGTATTTTTCTAAGTCATTAACTGACTGGCCCCTGCAGGCATTTACGTTTGCTACCCTGGAAGTAGAGGACATTTGGTGAAAATGTTATCTTTGCCAAGCGTCTCTGCCTAGTCAAACTGCCTCCAAGCCTGCCCAGAAGCCCTTTCCTCTGCAGCAGCTCCTCCAAAACCCCCATGGTGTAAAAAACGTGTAGCCCAGGGAGAAAAACAAGTGGCCTCATCCAGAGGCAGGTGAAGCCCAGACTTGCCTTTTTTTACACTCTGTTTTCAAAACCCAGCCTATTAGGTGAAGCCACTTGAGGGAATAAAAGGCAGAGATTCAAGTGGTTTTCATTGCATCAAAGATGAGTGAGTGTTTTACCCAACGTGTCAGGAAGGCAGTTTCAATCATCAGAATTACCTTCATTCAGCCTTTGAATGGCTGGATTCTCTGGCTTCTCTGAGCTCAGAGAGGCTCTTGTTCAATGGGCATATGAGAGCAGGGCAAGGAATGGATGGTTCTTTGGCTTGCTCTCAGGTTAGGGAAGGGAACTAATCACTTTTGGCTGATTTGTGCTCATGGACTGTCAAACACCGAGTAGAAATAAGAAGAAATGATTCACATTCTGATTCAGAGAGTGTTTATTAAGTACATACTATGCACTTCAAATGCTGTCGACAAGACAAATCCCTAAACTACGTCACCAGCTCAGACCTCTTTTGAATCCTTTTCTCTTTCTACTTGACACTGCCATTTGAATGTCTCCTAGATTGCAAACATCTATGTTCTAAATCCAACTCTTTACCGCACCCCCCCTCACAAAAGACTCTCTTACATCTTCCCCAGCTCAAGAAATATCAACTTTATCTCCACAGTTGCTTAAACTAAAACTTAGAAGTTCTTTTTTTTTTAAGACAGAGAGAGTGCAGAGGGAGAGAAAGAATCTTAAGCAGGCTCCACTCCCAATGTGGAGCCCCATGTGGGGCTGGATCTCACAACCCTGAGATCATGACCTGAGCCAAAATCAAGAGTTGGACACTCAACCACCTGAGCCACCCAGGTATCGCTAGAAATTGTTCTTGATCCCCTTCTCACTTATCCACAATAGCCACTCATCACTAAGTCCTGCTGGTTCTTTCTCTTAACTCATTTGTTCAATGGTTAGTTAAGGTAGTACTAGCTGCTGTAACAGATAGACCCCCTCAGTGGTTCAATAAAATAGAAATGTATACTTAGGTCAAATAAAGTCTAACTAAGGATCCCGATGATGATTTGGGGACCCAGGGATCTCCCACCTTGTGACTCTACCATTCCTTAAGGCCTGTGCTTCTAACCAATAGACTAGAAAAGAGAAGGCAGGGAAGACACACCTACTCTTAGCCACTTGAGCCCAGAAGTGACACCATCACTTCTCCTATTGCATTGGTAAGAACCAGCCACATGACCTCATCTAGATGCAAAGGGCACTGGGAAATGTAGTCTCTGGCTGGGCAGCTGCTTCCCAGCCACATCTATACACTATGGAAATGGTGCATATGATAGGTGACCATGTCTGCCTCAGTTCATTTCCTCCACCTTCACTGCCACTTGCCCAGTCTAAGCCACCATCCTGCATCACTTGGGTGACAGTCCTCTTCTGGTCTCCCTGACTCCATCCTGTCTCTTCTCTAGTCTATTCTTCACACATCAGCCACAGGATTGCTTTAAACCATGTATCAGACCATATATGTCGCTCCTCACACTCAGAATAAAACAAGCACCCTCACTGAGGCACATGAAGCTTGATCAGCCTGGTCCCACTTCATCTTCTCCTTCCCCCATCACTCATGGTTCCTCCAGCAACCACCTTCATCATTGACCTGTTCTGTTATCTATACTTGGATCACCTTTCCAACCAACTGATCTTCCTCATCCTCCAAGACTCAGCACAGACATTAGTCATTTTCTCAGAGAGGACTTTTTCATCCAAGTAGTACCCCTCATAGGGGAGCTCTTCACAGTGAGTAGTTGGGTATTTCTTTGTGTGGCTCCTTGTTTATGTCCTTTTCCCCACATAGGCTGTAAGTCCCCCAAGGATAACAGCAGTTATCTGTTCTCTTTACCACAGCACCAGTTCTCTTTGTCCCCAGCACCAAGCACTTTACCAGGTACAGAGTACGAGTCCAGTACATTTGTTGAATGAATGAATGAATGAATGAATGAATGAATAACATGATGTCACTGACTTCCTGGCACAACTTAATGTGGTGGGTTCTATTACTATTCCCATTTCACAGATGAGAAGATGAGGCTCAGAGACAGGAAGTGGTTTTTCCTAAGGGTGCACAGCAAGGAAGTGGTAAACCTATAGCTCAGAGCTCTTTCTAGCTAAGTCTCTTCTTAGCAATCCTATTTGGAAATACTTTGAGAAACTTCTATTTGCCTTCTCCCAGATTTCCCATCCTTTTCCCAGCTCCTAAGACCCTGAGAAACTCATCACTTCTTCCCACCTCCTCTGAAACCTAAGCAGGCACAGATCATGGCAGACACTACCCCTTATATCAAACAGGGCCCTGACAAGAAAGGGATGTACACTCAAACTGTGTAATCAAGGAGAGATTAATGAAGAGTGTGTTTACAAAGATGTAGCCATGGTCAAGAGATACCAACAAGGGGTACAGGACCCAGGACCATCAGGATCCTCATAGAACAAGACGAGGGAGCAGCTAGCAGCACCTGGAGAGTGAGCTGTGTGGGAAGGACTGCCTTTAACAGAGGAACATAGCCACTGCTCCTTAGCCTACAGGGAGGGGGGCCCAGAAGGGAATAAACCCAACCTTGCTGTCTTCCCAATTCCCACTGTTCTGCCCAAGCTTTCCATTGGCTGAATCCAACCAGAAGCTAGAGGCAAGGGACTTTGCTAATTGGATCAGCCTCCACAGAACCAATAGAGGACAGAAGGGGTGTGAGTAGACCTGAAGAGGCAAACAGCTAGCCCATGGGACTTTCAGATTGAAAGATGAGAGGTGGCTCCCATCCATTAGGGTTTCTTCGGTTCCAAGCACCAAACTGATTCGGGCAAAACTCCAGCAAAACAAGGGATATATTGGAGGGATTCAGTTAACTCTAAGATTTCAAGGAAAAGCTGAACAACTCAGACTCAGGAGTAGAAAACAACACTCTAGGACTGCATGTGAAGGGAAAGGGGAGCTCCCCAAAGAAAATTAAGGTGCAATTGTCAAAAGAAAGGATGCAAATGCTGAGCCCACAGAAAATGAAAGATGTCCTCACAAGATTCACTGCTACAAAAAAGAAAATAAAACCAAGTCAGTTGAGAAGTTAATACCTTTTCAGACCTCAGAAGGATCACTCATTGGTGCTCAATCAGCGTTTGTAGGTTGGAAGAATAAATGGACCAAGGAATGCTAGAGAATTTGGGCTTTATTCAGAGGGCATTGGGGACTTTGAAGTGTTTCAAGCTCAGGAGGTGACATAGTCAGATTTGCATTTTGGAAAGGTGTCCCTGACTTGGGTAGGGAGACTGGACTGGAGCAGGGAAGCCTGTTGGGGCTGATGGGATGCTCTAGGTGAGGATTGTGGTGGCTCAGAGTGGTCATAGAGAAGGAAAGATAGAGTTACATCAAGCAGTTCAGTGCCTGGGGGGTACAGTCAGAGTCTTTGAGACTATATACATGAGATGTTGATCAAGCTGCTAAATGCAGCTCAGAACTCCATTGGTGGGCCTGAATTTGGGCATCTGCAGCCTGGGTGAGGGAATGAGGTATTCTTGATGCCAATAGCTGCAGCAGTATGTGCCAGCAACTTGTCAGATGCTATGGTCACCCCTAACCCACCATAGCTGTTGACTCCCCAGGCCAATCCCATGAACCAATATGAATATCCCTCTATCTGCCAAGATGACGGAGACCCAGTCACTGGCCCTGAGTATCCTCCATTCTGTTGGCACAGAGAGATGGACACAAAGATAACATTTCCATCCAAAGACGAGGGGATCACCCAGAATCACTTGGCGGGTGCCCACACCCTGCTTACAGCATTTCCAGGGAGTATGGTGCAGCCAGAACTAAACTATGGCTCCAGGGTTTAGCTGGTTTACATCCAGCTAAACCCTGAGCCACACTAAATTAGGCAAGAGGTTAGCTCTGCCTTTGACACAATACAGCATCCCAGGGGTTCTTGAATATGCCATCACTTCCTGGTCTTCACGGGTCTTTGTGTATTTCCTCCCCCCTCCTCCCTTCCTCCCTCTCTTGGGCCAATCTTCACCAGACATCAGCTTAAAGTTTTATCCACTGGGTAGGAGTTTCTTTGCCCCAGGCTGGGTAGGCTTCCAGTGTGCTCCCATTATCTCCTCCCTCTATGGTCCTTGATACACTGCATTGTCATTGTATGTCTTTGAGCAATGACTTAGTCTTCTCTGAGACTCCCTTTCCTCCCCTAGGAAATAGGGTCATAATAGTAACTCCTAACTCGGTTGTTGTTAAATGGTATGGCCCTTAGAATGCACGCAGGATGGTGCCTAGAGCAGAGTAAGCAGACAGTGGGTATTAGCTGTTGCTTGCCTAGCCACTTGTTGGCCATGAGACTTACTGCAGAATCTGCTACAGACCTTGGTTTTCCAGAGCCATGTGATTTCCCAAGACCTCAAGCAGCCCCTCATTGATCCTCAATGATTCTGGCAGCACTCCTACTAGTATTGATCAAATACCAAGACCAAGGCTGCCTTCCTCTCCAAGGTGTTAATTGGCCCAAGAACTGTGTGCATGGGGAACCTAGCAGATTTCTGAATGAAATCACTGATACCATTCCCATCACATCAACTCAGAGAAAGGGGGGTTAGTGATCTTTGGCGTGCTTGGAAAAGCCTTCTTTTGTGAGGTGCTCTCCTCATCTGTGTTATTATTCATTGGCTGGACAACTAAATGTCTTACTCCCTGTATGCATCAACCCTTTATTAAACACCCACTATATACATATCCTCCAAGAGGTCTTCTCTGCCACAATACCTAAAATTACCCCCAGCCCAGTCCCCCCTCTGCCCCCTTACCCTGCTGCTTTTGCCATAGTACATGTCATACTTTGACATTTATAGTACTTGTTTACTTGTCGGTGAGTATGCTATTTGTGTCTTTACTTGTTTTATGGTCAGTCTCCCTGACCAGAATGTCAGCTTCCTGAGGGCCAAGGCTGGGTCTGCTTTGCTCACTGCTGTGTCACCACAGTCTAGGACATACAGTCAGAGCCCCTTGAATATTTATCAGATGAATGCATGCAAAGCACCAGACCAGGGACTTTGCCAGGGGAAAAAAATTGAAAATAAGATGTGGATTCTGGCTTCAAAATGTTTATTTGTTGGGTAGTCAAGCAAAAATAATTACAATTCTAGACAGAATTGGTGGGTTCTAAGAGAGGGACCTTACCATTCTCTAAGGGTAAGGGAAGAGAGAAGGGGAAGAAGTCTTGTATGCTGGCTGTAGTTCACTTTTTACTGTCTGTTTCCTCTCCAGGCCTGACCACAGATTATAGGCTGACAGCAGGGATCATGTCTATCCAGTTAATCATTAATCTAGGTGCAGGATGGAGTGTGGCAACTAGTAGTCCCATCAATGTCTTATTTTAGTTTTAGCTGGGAGATTGAGATGAGGGTTGGAATGCAAAGAATTTCTTTGGGAGGTGACCCCAGAAAGATACGTTTTATCATGCAAGTTACCATGGTGGGAAACCAGAGCTAAATCTTGCACAGGAGCCTTGGGAGCCAGTGTAGACTGCGTATCTCAGATTATCCCACTCCAAGGGAAGATAGACTAATCCCCCGATGTTTCTTCTGCAAAAGAGTGCAGTTGCTACCAGTTGGAAGTTGGATCAGCACGTATGAGAATTGTAGATGCCAAGGGGATACGGGTAGGGCACTCTCAGAAGGTGCTACAGCAAATATTTATTGAATGAATCAATAAGTGGAATGAATGGACATTGGTCAGATGCCTACTACATACCAGATGCCTTGTGGCTGTTTGTTAATGTGATTTTCAAAGCTTTTGAAAGACAGGTAGATACTGGGGCTCAAAGAGGTTTGGTAACTTACTCAAGGTCACACAACAAGCAAGAGACAGAGCTTAGATTCAGCCCAGGCCCAGTCTTTTATATATATTTTATTTTATTTTATTTTATTTTATTTTATTTTATTTTATTTTATTTTATTTGTATTGTATTGTATTTTTTGACAGATAGATAGAGCTAGAGAGCAGGGGACGTGGCAGGCAGAGGGAGAGGGAGAAGCAGGCTCCCCACTGAGCAGGGAGTCTGATGTGGGGCTCAATCCCAGGACTCTGGGACCATGATCTGAGCCCAAGGCAGACGCTTAACCAACTGAGCCACCCAGGTGCCCCCAGGCCCAGGCTTGTCTGGTTTCATGCCTCTCCTCTTTCATAATGTCAGTTGGTGGGATACAACTGCGATGTGGATACCCTGGACTGAAAATTTCAGGAAGGGTCCCCACTTGTCTCATTCATCTTGCCTATCTGTCTTCTATTTGGCTCCAGGTGTGAGTCAGCCCAGCCTTGTCCCAGAGTCCAGTCAATGGATCCCCTTGCCCTGAGGTCACTACAACCTTCTAGGGCTTCACTTCAGCCAGAATTCCCCCTTAGGATTTGTGGGCTTTGGATTCCAATAGTTCAAGTTCCAGAGCTGCCACCACTTAGATGTGAGTTCTGGAGCAAATCATTCTACCTCTCTGTGCCTCTGTCTCCCCACAAAGAAGGCCAATAATACCTAACTTACAAGGTGAAAATTAAAAAGATTAGCACAGCCCATAGTGAGTGTACAAGAAATGGTAACCATGGTGATCTCAAAGCAGTGATGCTTAGCTTATTTGTCACTTGTTACCCCATCTTTCTGTACCCCAAACCAATTCTTCTACTCACTTCCTCCTCAATATCAGCAATCGGTATGTAGTATTAAATTGCATAGACCCTGGAGCCAGTCATCTTGGGTTCAAATCCTGGTTCTGCCTCTTACCAAGTGAGTGAGAGCTAATGAATAGAAAGTGCCCGCCATGTTATGGGTGCTCACATGTTACCAAGTATTTCCTATCATCATATTTCTTGTTATTGTAATCATTAATATTACCTAAAAGTCCTCTTGTAAATCAGCAAAACTTTATTAAACACCTACTGTGTGCCTAACACTAGGTGGAGCACTGGGGCCGGTAAAGAAAACAGGGTCCCTGCCCCAAGGACCACTGGGTCAGATGGAGAAATAGAGCCAGAGGACAATGAATACAGAGTTCACTAGGTGACTAGTGAACTGATCACTAGTGATTAGTGATCACTGATCACAGTTCACTAGGTGACTAGTGAACTGATCACTGTCCTAGTGACTGATCATCACTAGGACAGTGGGAAGGCCAGAAGAGCATTGACATCACATCCAGTGAAGAAGCCAAAGCATCCAGACCCTTCCCTGTTAACCCCCATATATAGCTTTATCTGAACACCCTGCTATCCCCTCTGTCCATACTTCTCTTTCTGCCCCAAAGCTCCCACTTCCTGCCCTACGGCAAAACTAGAGTGGTCGGTGGGTCTCTACGCTTCCCTTTGACAACCAACTGTAAACTCTTCGAGGCTGGGGCAGTATCTTAAGTTCTTTTCCATGCCACAGAGTAGCCAACACACAATGCTGCCACAGTTTTATGGATGCTGGCAGGAGACACAAGACTCCTGGGTCAGAGATGCAGGTTATTACAGCAATAGTAGTAACCAGAATATCAATGTTTGTGCCGGTAGCCCAACACCCAATTTCCACAGAAACTTCCACAGAGCAACACAAATAGGACTGGGTGTTGTGGTTTGGATTACAAGAGAGGAATCCCAAATGTAGAGAAGCTGAATCTTTTATCATGGGAGTAAGCAAACCTGCCCTTTGCTGGGGAGAAAGTCAGTATCTTTATTATACAGGACAGTAGGCATGCCTTGCTTTTGCTCTTGAAGGGAGGTACTATTTCTATCTTCCAAAGCTGTTACACAAACATCTTGAAAAGATAGTCTGGAAAAAAGGCAATCAGTGCCTCTGCTGGCAAGACATGCAGAAACGAAAAAGATACGTGGTCTCCCAACAAATATAGATGGATGGATTGGTGGATGGATGGATGGATGGATGGATGGATGGATGGATGGGTGGATGTATGTATGGGTGGGTGGGTAGGTGGTGGATAGATGGACAGGAGGACCAAGAATTGAAAGGCAATGATTTTTAACCTGTGTTTCTAGAAATCATAAGAACTTGAGGGGTTCCCTGGAGGAGGATAGGGCAGCCAGCAGTCTTGCCCCCTCCCCAATGATTTCTCATACCTCCTCCTTCACTTATTTTATATATTGGCTCATACATACAATTCCACTTGGAAATTTTAAAAAATATATACATTGCCACGGCTACAAGTTTGGAAATCATTGATGTAGGAACGTGATTCTCCAACTTAAAAAAGTGTCAGAATCACTGGAGGTTTGTTGAAACCCAGATTGCCAGTCTGAGGTGGGTTTTAAAAAATCTGCATTTCTAACGAATTCCCAGGTGGTGCTGCTGCTGCTGCTCTGGAGACCACACTTTGAGAACCACAGTTGTAGAGAAACTGTCCTGATTCTTCCATACAATAGAATTCAATTACTGAGTGCCTAGGATGTACTCGCAAACTGCTAGGCATATTGAAGTTCATAAAAATGGATTCAGGCGTGGCCCATACTTCTCAAAGGTCTTCTCATATCAAAACAGAGACAAGAGCCCCATGTACATTAATAAATAATAAAAGGAGGAGGAGCTATCGTTGACTGACCATGTACTATGTGCCAAAGACCATACTAAGGGCCTCATATGCATGATCTCTGTGAATCAGCATAATCCTGGGAGATAGGGATGATCATCAACCCCATTTTGACAGATGAAAAAGGTGAAGTTCAGAATGGGTAATTAACTTGCCTAAGGTCACACAGCTAGGACGTGGCAAAATCCAAGACAGACTCCAAAGCTTTTGAATCACACCATATCCTTGCACACTCCTCTCTTCCACACAATTAGAGAAGAGTATAAGACTGTTTGCTTGAGTGTCAGATTAAATAAATCAAATGCCAAAATATATGAAGTTAATGGTGCTCTAGGCTGTCAGGCTGAGAAGAAGAAAGTGGGTTCTCTCGTTAAGGCTTTAAACATCAGGGTGCGGCCAGCTGAATCGTTTCTGGGGTCCGAGGAAGTGTAGATTGCAAAGTGTCGCATGCTAGCAGCCTGGTCTATGAGCTTGTCTGACTTGCTCTTTGCATTTAGTCCTTTAGGAGTGAGAAATCCTGCCTCAGGGTAGTTGCCCCAGTCGCTGGCACAGTGCCTGGTACATAGCCTATCAAAAAAGAGGGGATGGCCACGGATGGTTAAATGCACGGTACAAGATGCCATGGAGAGTGTCCAGACTAGTCGCACTCAAGTTTGTTTTTCAAATGAAAACTGAATGAGGAAGCCAGATACATAGACAAAGAAGAGATCAACCCAGAATGGAGGGGGAATTTAGGGGGCCCAGGGCACACTTCCCCAGCCTACTCCCTCTACCTGCAGCCCCCGAGACATTGCCGCAGGACCCAAGGGGGTCCTAGAACAGAGAAGGAAGCTAGGCTCCAGTCCAACCCCCTTAATTTTATAGATGGGAAAATAGAGACCCAGAGAGGGGAGGGGGGGTGGCCCAGGTTGCACAGTGAGTGGAGGACTGAGTCAGATGAAAACCCAAACACTATGGCCTGGGGTTGGTAGCTTTCCAGAATACTGAGCTGGGATTTCATCTGCTCCTCTGTCTACTGCCTCCCCATGACCCTCTCCCAAGGATTGGTGTCAGAATCTTTTTCCTAACTCTTAGAAATAAGTTCTAGTGTGTCGTCTTTTCTGTGCATGTCTCTGGTATGGTGGGGCCTGGGGCAGTGCAGAATGGCCAGAGATTGCTGCTTCAGTGAGGGGAGGGAGCTGCCATTGTTGCTGAGGAGTTGTGTCATTGAACTCCAAGTATCTGCAAGCTGAGAGTGAGGACCTGACCCAGCTCACCAGGGTGGTCTTACTGGCACTGAGTAGCCAACCTGAGACCTGCCTCAGTTTCCCCTGAGGAGCTTACCAAAAATATAGCCTCTTGGGTCCTCTCCCCCCACCAAGACCTACAGATTTAAATTCTATCTAGGCATAGTCCAGGCACTATATGGACAATTAAGGCAATTCTTAAGCACCTAGAATTTTAAGGACCACTACTTTATGTGCTGATTAAGACCTCCCTTGCACTCACAATCACTTCCACTCCCGGGTGCTGAAATCCATTTCCTTGGTCAGGGTTCTTACACTGGTGGCTGAAACCTGCTTCATTCTAAGTGAATGCGTTTAGGTGGACCATGCCCTCCAGTTAGCCACAAGCCCCTCTACTCCCTGATGTCTCAGAGCCAGCCCACTTCATCTGTCCCCTGGAAGCACTGGCTTCTCCCTGCCATTGCCTTCAGAATGAAATACTTTGATTCCCCTTCACAGCCCAGTGTGACAGGCCATCAAACACTCTAGGTTTAGAGAATTTTGAGATATAACACCTGGAGCTGAGATGGGGGAGTTGCGGAGCAGGGGGGGGGGGGCATCCTGTATTGGGGTTGCAGGAGAGAACGAAAGGACTGATTTGGGAGTATGAACAGAAAACTTGGGCCTCCTGCTGAGTTTTTGGTTGATTCTCTGGGGTGCTCAAGGCCCCACACCTTATTGCCCCCACCCTCATTTGATGCCTCCTCTATGGACGGACACTGCAAGACTGGGTGGCGACCGGAAGATACAGACAGTCCCCAGAGCAGCCCAACACTCTCATCCCGTTCAAGTCAGGTCAGCCTAGAGGGGACTCAGGCCCAGAGGTCCCCAAAGCTGAGTAAACAGGAGCAGGAGATACCTGACAAGTGATAGGAAACAGGAAGGCTACAGTGAAGGTTTAGCGCGCCATCTGTCGGTCATTCGGGGAACTGTCTCTGCCAAACGGGCTGCGTAGCGCAGGGGGCACCAGCAAACTTGCCCTGTAACTCCGGGGGCGTCTTCGGGTTGGGATCACTCTCTGAGACCCTTGCCGAAGGGTTTGTCCAGGCTCACACAGCCCATTCGTGGCAGAACCAAGTCTAGAAGCCAGATGTTCCAGCTTCAAATCTAGTGCTTCCTGTACCCAGGCTGCCCCTTTAAGCCTTAAAGGGCTCCTCTCTCTTTCTTCCCTGCAGGAATCCTATGAATGTCTGCCAGGGGTGTTGGACAAGTCAGTAACCATCCCAGGGACTGTGGCTCCTCCACCCCTCCCAGGGGGTCTAGGCTCTCAGACAACACTTTTCCTTGCTTCTTGGCCCTGCTGGCCTATTCCCCAAGGTGCCCCCAAGGGCCACTATATAGACTCACACTCCTTAGGGTCCCCAGAACCAGCATCTTGAGCTTCTTAGAAGCCAGGTGAGGGATCTGATAGGTCACTGGCAGGCTGTGAATCACCTTGGATCAACCACCAAACCTCCCTGGACCTTGGCCTCCCCATGTGTAAAAAGCCATAGTTGGGGACAGCCATCTCCAGGGCCCCTCCCATGGTGCTGCCCCTCTCACTCTGGGCAAGACTGACCCACAGGCATGATCCTTTATAAGCATAACTAAGTGACTTCCCCAACCACGTATCCAGGGACAGGGTTAAATTCTATTCTAGAATTAGAGGCGCTGAGTGGGTGGGGTGGGATGGAACACTACTTACGTGAGAGGGGATTTATGTGCAATGGGAGCAGGGAGGGGGGCAGCGGGACACAGAGGAGGGCGCCCCTGGGTCTTTCAATACATAGCATGGACCTTCCACTCAGGGCAGAGAGGCAGAGCAAGGGGCAGTGCTGGCTGATGGAGGAGAGAGGGGTATGACGAGTGGCTGGGAGAGGCACAGGGTTTGGTATACAGTCGATGGCTAATTAAGGAGCTATTGTCACTACACAGTGGGATCCCAGCAAGCTCTTCATTCATTTATTCAACAAGCATTAATTTGGTTTTTGATTGAAGCAGACGCTCTCCAACTTGAGTGTGGACCAGGATCTCCTGGAGAACTTGTATAAAACAGATTCCTGGGCCCCCATGGCAGCGTCTGGTTCAGCAAGTCTGGGGTAGCCCCAGAACTGATATTGCTAGTAAGACTGGAGGGGCTGCCGAAGCCTCTGGTCCAGGGAACATGCTTTGAGAAGCAGTGATTTTGAGTTGACAGATGAGACAGACCTCACCCCCACCCCCCACTGCCTGGTGGTGCTCCTAAGGGTGCAGCATTAAACGATTAAATATCCTAAAGTGTGTTGCCTTAAGAAAGGGGAAGGGCAGGGCATTAGGGGAGCTCAGAGCAGGGCTCTCCCCAAAGAGGGGGTGTCTACACTGAGACCCGAAGGCTGAGTAGAAGTGGCCCAGCAAAGCCACAGAAGGGGGAAATTTTCCTGAGACACTTACTTAGAATCCACCTGAACCCCTCTCACAGTCCTCATCTATTTTTCCTGGTCAATGGGAGGGAGGCAGCATTGATCCCATTTTACAGATGAGGAAGCTAAGGCTCAGAGAGGCAGAGGACTAGCTCAAGATCACGTATGGAGAAAGTAGCCCCAGTGTCTGGCATAGGACACCTCTCAGCTGCTGCCTCTGTGCCGCTTCTCCCCAGCACCCCCGTTCCCCTCCCTGGGGGAGCCACCACCTAGACACAGCTGCAGGGTGGCCAGCCACACTCTGCTGCCTTCCCCCGCTCCCCGCCCTAAGCCCTTCAAGTGTTTTCGCTGCCGGGTGAATTCAACAGATGCCTTTCGATCGCAGCCTATTAAATTAGCCCCTCTCTGCAGCCAAAAGAAGATAATTATGTTTTCATTAGCCCTGGATAATGTATTACCCCCCTCAGTGGCAGCCACATCGGCAAACCTCCTCCTTCCCCCTCCTCTGCTCGGTTCCACCGGTTCCACCGGAGCACTGTTGCTCCCCTCGGCCCACCTCTAAGCCACTGGGTGGGGACTGGTTAGGGTCCCCCCCAGGGTGGTGGTGGCGGTGCAGGAGGCAGCCTCCCTTTGGCTGGGAGAGGGCTTT
The DNA here is from genome assembly GCF_048418805.1 of Vulpes vulpes. Taxonomy (NCBI): domain Eukaryota; kingdom Metazoa; phylum Chordata; class Mammalia; order Carnivora; family Canidae; genus Vulpes; species Vulpes vulpes. The sequence goes on along the minus strand of NC_132789.1, from coordinate 14,038,919 downwards.
TACACAGCCGCCATCCACCCAGGAGTGGAGGGTGTGGGCCCAAAGAAGATTCAAGAATAATTGTTCTCATAGTGACCATTGCTGGGGAGCTGACTCCTGGATGTGTCTCAGCAGCCTGAATCCTAGAGCAGGTGGGGAGCAGGGTGGTTTTACAACATCCCCCGCCCCAGAACACCATGGGGGTCCTGCTGGGATCAGCTTAGAGCCACTGACTGTCCGACTGTCCCACTGTCCGAGCAGCCTCTGGAGAGAGGGCCCGACACCTGAGGAGCTTTGGGGGACCATCACTCTGCACCGGAAAGACAGCACTGACATAGTCCCTCTGTTTCTCCACAAAGGGGCAGGCAGGCAGGCAGGCAGGAAAGGCCTCACTTTGGGGTCGGTAGGACCTGAGTTCTAATAGATGCTTTTATCACCAATTCACTGGGTGACCTGGAGCAAGTCACTTTGCCCCTCAGAGCCTCTACGTTCCCCCCTGTACAATGGGAATAAGAAAAAGAATCATCTCTTATGATTTGAGGATTCAATGAGTTATCTATAAAACGCTCCTTTGGGACTGACAAAATAATTAAATGCCCAATACAACATAGCCATTATTCTTTCTACTGTGATTAGTACTGTCCTAGTCACCTAACCTGATGGAAACAAGCAGAGTTAGAGAAGGGAAGTCTCTGTCTCTATCTCTTTCTCCCTTTACTCTCTCTTTTGCTCTCGTACCCACACGCAGGACCCTTTATGGTGACAGGCTCCCTCCTTTAGGCTCAGAGGCCCCGTCTCCCCCAGATCTCTGTCTGGACAGCTACATTATCAAGCTTTGCCCTCAACTGCACCAGGACACGTGGTGAATGGGGTTTCTGTGTCCCTCTTCCCAAACCCAGGCCAACTCTGCCTTTTGCAGGCACAGTTCAGCCTTGGCCCTGACCCCACCATCTTGTGGCTGCCTCTTCCCTACCAACCACCCTTCTCCCAAGATCAGAACAGCAGGTGCTCCAGGAGAGGAGGGGCCCCGCCTTAGGCCTATTCTGGTCCCAGCACGCACACAGGCAGGCGAGGTAGCTGTTTTGAGCAGGTGAACGGCCAGCCCAGTAGAAAAGTGGCTTCCCTTCCCCGGGCTTCCAGCTTTTCCCCAGTTGCCATGGTAATTGAGGGGAGCAGCATTCTGAGTCTGACACCACTGAAACCCAGTGCTCAACTTTGAAATGGTTCAGACGAGGGAAGCTACAAGGACTCAGCCCCTGGATGCCCCATCCAACCTTTATGTCACTATTATTCTCCACATTGGTATTTTTTCTGGCTACTGTTTACTGAGCACTTACTATATGTTGGGCACTATGCCAAGAGCTTCACCAGCATCATCCCATCGTAGGCATCTTCCCAATGAACCCAGACCCATTTCACCACTGGAGAAACTGAGGCTCTGGAACTTGCCCCATGCAGCACAGTTAGAAAGTGGCAGAAGAGCCCTGGCGCCCAGAGGGAATTTCTGGTGTCTTCCCTCCAGTGTGCTGAAAAAAAAAAAAAAAAAAAACACAGAGCTCCATGCCCCTGCCAGCTTACTCTTTACTCCCTCCTCCCATCCTCATCCCCCCACACCTCTCTTCCTGCCCCCAAAGTCACACCCCCTTCTCCCATGCCTGATGTGCAAGATGATCTGAAAAGCATTTATTAGTGACAAAGGGGCTGTGGGGGGGGCGGGGGGTTCCTCTTTGCCTCTTCTCTGTACAACTCAGAAGCTGAACGGGCTTGTTTCCCTCCGCAAGGCTGAGGTGGAAATCAGATCAAGCCAACCTGCAACCAGGTGCTCAGTGTGTGTGTGTGTGTGTGTGTGTGTGTGTGTGTGTGTGAAGTCTCCTCTCTTTCCTTGATTTTCCCATTTGCCCAAGTGTGTGTGAGCAGCAGTAACAGTGAAATGCAAAATCCTTTGCAATCTGCCCAGGAAAAGACAGCTTTTGAGATGGGTTTATATGGTTACCCATATGTTAGAGCCCCTAAGAAAGGAAGGAAAGCTTGGATCTCTGTCTTCTCCTGCCACCACCACCCCCCCCAGCCCAGCCCCAGGCCTCTCCCCACCTGCAGGACCGGGCCACAGGTGAGCCAGGCCCCTCAGCGGCTGTCAGGCCTAAGTGCTGCTCCAGGGAAGACCAGAATAAGGCAACATTTCCAGAACTGGCTGCCCGTCTCCCAGTCTGCCCACCCAAGAGCCAGGGCCAGCACACCTGGCTGCAACCTCCTGAGGGCCCCCCAGGGGGTTCTATCCCTGCCCAGCGTGGGGGGCTGTGGGGCCCACTGTCCCGTTAAGGAATCGCATCCCAACACCGATGTAGAGACAGAAAGAACCATCCCTGCCTCCCATGGGGCCTCGTCTGCCCAGAGAGCTGCCCTGTGGCCACTACAGTCAGCCCCCTCCAGGCTCCCAGAAATTGTCGTGGGGTGTGTGTGTGTGTGTGTGTGTGTGTATTTCCTGATAGGAAAAAAAATGGAAATTAGGTTATATAAAAGATGTATGCTTCGGAGCCCGGAGCGGCTCTTTTAATGAGGGTTGCGACGTCTCCCTCCCCACACCCATACACCAGCCGGGTTGGACGTCACCGCTAATTCGTTTCAGCGACGATGGGATAAAGGAGGGACATTAAGAAATAAATTCCCCCTCGCGACCCTCGCGGAGCTCGCGGCTCGGTCCCCACGTGTCTCTGCCGCGTTTGCAGCCGCCGGGCGGGAGCCGCGTCGCGCCGGGCGCTGGGCTGCAGCTCGGAGGGCGCCCAGGGCGAGGCGGCCGGCGCCGCGGTGAGCCGGGCGCGCGCGGGGAAGCCCCAGCCCCGGTCCCGAACTTGGGTTCTGCGGGGCGGAGGGAGGGGAGGGACTCGGGACTCGGAGGGGCGGGGGCGCGGCGAGAGGGGGCGGGGAGGGCTCCGGGAGGCACAAAGCGGCGCGGAAGGGGGAGGGACTCGCGCGGCTCCTCTCGGAGGTGAGCGGGCGCGACCGGCGCCCTGCAGCCGCGCGGGGCGGCGGGCCCGGGCCCTGGGAGCCCTGGGAGCCCTGGGAGCCCTGGGAGCCGGAGCGCGGCGGCCGCGGGCACCCGGGAGGAGGCGGAGGCGAGGCGAGGCGAGGCGAGGCGAGGCGGAGGCGAGGCGAGGCGAGGCGAGGCGGAGGCGGGCGGGCCAGCGGACCGGCGGGCGGGTGCGCAGCGCAGGCGGCAGGCTCGGCGCCGCGGGACTGGGCGGCAGGTGAGTTCTCGGCCCCGCCGTCCGCGCCCCCCGCGCCCCGCGCCCCGGGCTCCCCGCGCCCCGCGCCCCGCTCCCGCGCCGGCTCCGGGTGCGCACTCGCCGCGCGCCCCAACTTGCTGCGAGCGACCCGGTTCTGCGCGCCGCGGGCGGCCCCGGGCTGGGGGCTCCGGGCCGGGGTCGCCGCGCCCGCCGCGCTCCAACTTTGCAGGGACCCGCGTCGCTGTCGGGCTGCGCGCTCGGCTCCGGCTGCGCGCGGTCATGGCGGGCCTCGGCCCCGCTGGCAGCCCGCGGCGGGGTCCGCCCGCCCCCGAGCGCAGCCGCACCTGCCCGGCCTCAACTCCAGGCTCTCCTGCGCGCCCGCGGCCACGGCGGGCCCTGGGCCTCGCGAGCCGCCCCCGCGGGCGCCCGAGGCCGGGGGGGGGGGGCTCTGCCCCGGGGAGCGCGGCTCCTCCTGGCTCCCAACTTCGCGAGCATCCTCGTGGCGCTCCCGCGGTCACGGCGCGGCCGCCCGCACCTCCCGCCCCGCAGGCCGGCGGCTGGGCCGTGAGAGCGCGGCTGCCAGCCCCGGGAAAGTTGTGCCTCCCGCCCCGAGAGGCTCCGGGGCTCCGGGCGCGTCCGCCCGACCCGAGCAGGGCGCGCTGCGCGGGGACTTGGCGGCAGGCGGTGCGCTGCGCGCCGGGGCTTTGCTGCCGGGTGACCAGGGGGCAGGGCAGGGTCCCCGTGAGATCCGGCTCCCCGGGCCGCCCGAAGCACCCCGGGGCCCGAGGGCCCGGATAGGGCTGCCCGGACTGCGCCCCAGAAACCGGGAGCCCCTCGCCCCCACCGCAGGGGCACCGCGGCCCGAGTGCCTCCCGCTCCGGCTCCCCGCGGGCTGGACACCGGCTGCCTGGGGCGGGCGCCCGCAGACACGAGGCCCGCGCTGATGGGCTGTAGAGCGAGGGCAGGGAGCTTCGAGTGACGCCCTTGGGTTCTGATCCTAGATTCGCGCTTAACGGGGTGTGTGGCCTCAGTTCTCTTGCCTGTAAAATGGGAAAAACGATTTCTTTCCCGTGGGACTGTTGTGAGCACATTAAAATCATCGAAGTGCAGGGCAGGTGCTCGGTGTACAGGGAGTGTGGCTGACAGTTTATTATTATCACACACACACCCCCCATGGGATCCGGGAGGCTCTAGGGTCAGATGTTTCCTGCCACTGGAACTGGGGAATCCCTCAGGGTCCCCAGGCTGTAGTCCGTTGTACTTCCTCTAGTGCAACCCAGTAGCCCAGGAAAAGATGCATAGGGTTCGTCCTCGCAGATGAGACCCTCTCTAATCCCATAGTTTAGTTCAAACCCTTTGTGGAGACCCCTGAAAAATGCACACGTGGCAGGAGAGGGAGCACCCCCAAGAGGGTCCTTTAGCAGAGATGTGGTGCTGGTGAGACAGCCCAGGGCACACAGTCTGGCCTCCAAGGGACTGGGATCTTGGCAGAGAGCAAGAAGGAAATAGCCCCTCAGTCCAGTCCCCCAGAGAAGTGAGGGGGATTTTCTCCTTCTACCCCTTTCTCTAATTGATGTTGGGGCAAATGTTGCCCATTCACAGACCCAAGGGAGCACTGATTTTCCCCATCGTTATTTTGAACTTAAAAGAGGGAAGGGGCCTTTTGTGCCCCCTAGCAGAGTGGTGTCCATTCTTCTCTGCCCCTGGGCATTTCAGCAGATGGACTGGAGAAGCCTTGGCAAGAATCCTAGGAGAGGCATTCTGCCCCCAACACTGCCACCACCCCAATCCTTACGACCAATCCAGGTTCCAGAAGCCCCTGAAAGAGTACACAGCTTTGTGCCATCTTCAAGGCCCGGTCACATACAAGATGCCCCTAGAATACGCCAAGAATACTCCCCAAAACTTCCCCCAGGTCACCAGTGCAGCGATCCAAATCCCATTTTGCAGATATGGAAACTGAGGCAGGTTAAGCCAAGAAACCTGCCCATAGTCACCTAGTCGGTAAGTGGGACAACTGGTGACCAAAGTCCCGGCTTTTGGATTTTTTAACTCGAAGGGGTTTTGCCCACATCTGGACACCAAAGCAGTCTAACAAGTACATGCTCCTGCCTTAGCACCCACAACCTCATTTCCTGATACATCTGCTCAGCCAGAGGCCACCCCAGCGGTCAGGGGCAGGACTGTGTCTCCAGAAATTGTCATTTTCCCAAAGTCTTTGACCACGTAGGGAAAGAGCAAGCAACACAGTAGAGAGATCTGGTAAGGATCTTTGCTTGAGGCCATGCCACTTAACCTCTCAGCTTTAGTTTCATTATCTGCAGAATGAGAACATAACTCCCCCAGGGTTGTTTTGAAGATTTTCTTCATAATGTATGTGAAAGATAGTCTGGAAACCATAGGTCTGTGCCAAGATTGGTGGCTGTAGAAGAAGGAAGGAACCCCAGAAGGAAGTCTCCTGTGCACCATTTGGGGCTAGTAGCGTCGATGTGGTTTCCAGACCGGTCTTCCCTGTGATTTTCCTGCCTCTTCTTTATTTTCCCCACATGGTCAAAGCAAGCTGTCTGGGAGGCTGTCATCCACAGAAAAGGAGCTTGCCGGAAAAGATGAGAGGCTTGGAATGGTGTGGTGGGAGAGTGTGCTCCCTGAGGGTCTCTGCTTTTGAGTCTCAAGACGCTGTCCAAGGTACCAACTGGACAGTTGTCCCAAAACTTTCCTACTGATGGGAATGCCAGTTTCCTGGGACATAGGGGACCTGGGGGTCAGTTCACCTGGGTATTGTGAGCACACACAGGTCTGGCTATGCTGCCTTCTCCGGTGTATGTTTTAGAGCGTCTTAGGACAAGACTCCGTATACTGCCCATCATTCAGCTTCTGTGCCTCTGAGCTTTGGAATGTGGTTGAGAACCACTGGCAACAATCTGTGCGCATTACAACTGAGGGCCTTCTCCTATTAGAAACTGGAATGTGCAGAAGTTTAATTTGGCATTTTAGGACCAATTTTCACCTGGCCTGTTTGAACAAAGGGGCATGCTTCCCACCACAGGTCAGTGTGGGTTTGTGTGTTTAACCACACGGTGGCTGCAATGACTGGATACATGACCATTTTTCTCATTCTCATACATGATAGCATTTAGACATTATCTAATCCAGCAGATGCCAAACAGCCGCCCAGTGCCCTATCACCATCAGAATCTATCGAGATGCTGCTTAAAAGCAGAGATGCCAGATATCATCCCAGATCTAACAAGTCAGTGTTTTCAAGGGAGACCTGAAGTTTCTGTATTTTTAACAAGACTTCTCCAGCAGATTCTAACGCCCTCAGCTCTTGTCCACCACCCTCATTTGACAGATAGAGAAACCGAATTCAGAAAAGTTACGTGATTTGCTGAAAGTCACACAGCACTGCATTGACAAAGCTGGGATAGAACCTCAGTGTCTTGACTCTTTGTCCAGTGCTCCACTATGATAACATCATGTTTAGTCCAAGATAGAGAAGCCTCGTAGATTCCGAACTTAAAGGAATTTAATTACCTCTCTCTTTCTCTTCCTCCCTCTCTCTCTCTCTTTCTCTCTCTTTCTCTCCCTCCCTCCCCGCCCCTCCCAGTTGTTGTCAGATTGTTCAGGAGAGACTGAGCAGAATTTCTTCCACTTTGACCTTGCTAAGCATCAGCCCTGTGTCCCCATCTAATGTTGGGTGTTAGCCCCCTTGGCTGACCTATCTATCCTTTGAGAGAGAATTTCATTTAAAAGTGGTCTATTGGATGAAACTCTAGGAACCAAGTAATCACAGATGCTAATAAACCCTGTATAACTACCATTAACTTCACCAGAACCATTGATTTGAGCTCTTCGACAGCTGAGTCAGCCCTACCAACCCAACCTTTGCAAGTCCGACATGTTTATGTCACTCACATGCTTGTACCTCTGAGCAGCACCAGTAATGCAGGAAAATTGAGTCTACTGGAATCTGTTAAATAAAAATGATCTATCAACAGAGAATGCCCCTAAGTCCCCAGTGCAGGGTGCAGCAGGCATGGATCACGGCAGAGGCATATTCAGTGACGATAAGCCGATGATGAGCAGCAGTTATGGGTGGCTCTGCGGCAGACGTCAGCACATTTGTCAAATGTGTGATGATGAGTGGCAAATGGCAGGCTCAGGGCCGGACCCCAAGGGCAGACACCCAGATTAGGGTGGTGTAAGACCTGCTCCGATGAAGCCTGCAGTCCGGCCAGGCAGTGGGTACCAAACAAACCGTGTACCAAGTGTGATGGTTGGGTGGGACAGGTAGCGGTAAAATGCGGCAGCAGTACCCAGGATGGATGATTGGGGGCATCAGTGCAGGGCTTCTCGGAGGAGGCGGCGTCGGTGCCGGGAGCCTGCTGATTTGTAGCACCTCCTCAGTGACGGGGTCTCCAGTGCCAAACTGGGTCAACTGCAGCCAGGTTGAAAGGCAGAACACCACACTGAGAATCACAAGAGGATGTCATCTGGGGAAGCATCTGACACCAGGCCCTAGCACTTGTGGATTCCGTGACTCGGGGTGAGTGAGTTAACCTCTCCAAACCTCAGGTTTCATTATCCATAAAATGGGGATTACAGCTACTGCATGGGGCTGGTAGGAGGATGCAGCGTGAGATAGTATGTGTGGAACTCTGGAATGGGGAGAGCATCAGTCTCATGCTCAGGATCAGTACAAAGCAAAGAAATGCAAAAAAAAAAAAAAAAAGACACCCCCCCTCCAGTTAGCCAGCTGATGTGGACCATGCCTGTTCCCATCCCCCGGCCCCAATTTTTTCATCTGTGAAATGATCGTTAGGATTCAAAGGCAGCTCCATTTGGAAACCTGCAGATATGTTCTGTCTGGCTGGGGCTGGTACAGGGTTTGCATCTTGGTCTGGTTTTCTTTTTTCTTTTTTATTCTTTTTTTTTTTTTTTTTAACCGTTAAGTCCCAAACCCCACCATTAAATACTGTTTATGTCGCTTGCCTGGCCCTTGAATATATTTTCCATTTACAACCCCTGAAAGACCTTTTCTACTTTAACATTCTGTGGCTTGCCAGAGACAAGCATTTGCCCAATTCTTGTCCATCAGTGGCATTCGTGATTTCTGCTGACATTCCCCGGAGAAAGCCTGCTCTGTTAGCCCTGGAAACAGGGGCCATCTGCAGGGGTGAAGTTCTTGTTTCCAGCCAGGCTGATTTTCCATATTCTGTCCCCTACCCTCACAAGATCACCTCTTCTCAGTTGGGGTTCCCAGGAAATACAGGTCTTCTTTTTGGCCATTTGAGATGCTTTAGGAGTCTTGCTCTACAGGCACCTTAAAAGAAATCCCACAGATTATCACAAGGGTGTCCTGAAAAGTGTCTTTGCTTCTGCTGGGAAACTTGGCTCACTGGCATTAAATAATACTCAGGAATCCCTTCCTTATTCAAACATGGCAGCTAAATTGGTTACTGTGGGGACCTGAATGGTGGGCCTATCTGGAACCTGTTTACAGGTTGAAATGAAGAAGGGAGCATGGCAACTTTCAGATGCTGCAGACGGGCAGCTAGTGCTTCTCAGCTAGAGGATTTCTTGTCACAGATGAGAGTCTGGGCAGCTGCTTCTTCATCTATCTAACGAGCCCCCAGCCCTGTTCCAGAACCCATGGGAGAAGCTGGGGCATAAAGAAACAGATGACACTATCCCTACCTTTGAGTAGCTTGGGTGTCCAAGAAAAAGACCAACTTGTCAACAACTAGAATGCAATGGGGTACATAATATGGGCAGTCCATCCTACTTGGTCATTAAAATAGGCATATGGATCTCACTGTGCTATATTTCATTACAAGAATTTTAGGCATAAAAAATGGAACCCAGAGGGATAAATCTAAATACTACTCAATAGCAAGTGACATATTTTGGGCATGTTTTTTTCCTTTGGATTTTAAGGCACTCTCGTGGCTCTGAATATTCAATATCCAATAAGGAAAATGAAAAATAATTATGTTCATGTAACCAGAATGCAGGTAATGAAAAGAGTCAATAACATCTATGTGCTAGTTTATTAAGATAAGTCTTAGCTGGAAAAAGCTTCATTTGTCATTTCTTTCCTGGTATCACCGTAGTCACTGAAATAAAATCCTTTTATTTCTCACCAGGCAGGGTATAAAATAATGAGACAGGATGGATGTTTGGGTTGATATGTTGTTTATTGGGTTTGATTATTTTTTAACAAGGATGCAAAACTCCTACGTGTAGTAAATGTTTCCTTAACTGCTGTCTTCAATGCAGGATTTCTTGGAGGGTACCTCCTTCAAGACTTGCCTTCCAAAATTATATATTTCTTTCTGACTTTCCTGAGTGATAGCTCATTGGGCTTTTAAGGGATCATTTGCATTTCAGAAATAACACAAAGTCACTGGAAGCCACATTTTGTGGTTAAAATGGGTGATTACATGGGTTGAACTCATGTGGAGATTTTGTTTTGAGGAGGGGCTCTTTTCCAAAACAATGTAGTATAAACAGACAAGCTTTTTTGTCTGGTTGCAAACTGATGTCTAAGGCAAGCATTGTGCCCTGCGCACTTCATCTTGAGACTCTGATGACGAGAACCAGCCCCATGAAGCCAAAAATCTTCCCGCTCAAGAACCTCTTGACAGCCTCTTTCCATGTGGCAGATTGGCTTCTCTCTCCTGAGCAGTAGGGATTAGATTTACTACCTCGTTTGCCATTGTTTAACACACAACCTTAACTGAATATTTTGGGACATTTTATAAAGATAGTTAATTTTCTTCGGTGTAATAATGATACTGTGGATTTTGTGGGAGACTGTCTTTTTTTTAAAGATTTTATTTATTTATTCATGAGAGACACACAGAGAGAGAGGCAGAGACACAGGCAGAGAGAGAAGCAGGCTCCATGCAGGGAGCCTGATGTGGGACTCGATCCTGGGACTCCAGGATCATGCCCTGGGCCGAAGGCAGATGCTTAACTTCTGAGCCACACAGGGATCCCTGGGAGACTGTCTTTATTCTAAGATACGCATGTTGAAGAATTTAGGGCTGGAGCATCATGACATTGGCAACTTATTTTCAAATGGTTCAGCAAAAGAGAGCTGCAGACAGATGATAGATAGTAGCATAGATAGATAGGTGAAGTCAGAGAGAGATGGATGGATAGATGGATATACAGACAGACAGGGCAAATAGGACCAATGGTAAGTTGGAAGTTTATAGTTGGTATTGTACTATTCTTTTCAATTCTCTGTGCTTAAATATCTCATAATAAGAAGTTGGGTGGCAAGAATAGCTTTAGGCTTTCCTCCGTGTTAAATTTTCCCAAGTTTCTTACGAGAATAACATTCAGCCTCCTCATCTCCGTCCCCCTCCCCACACACACAGAGAGACACACACTCATGAGCGCTGCTTTTCCTGGAAGAAATAATCCTGCAGTTTAGCAGAATGTCACTGTTTTCCATGGCAGCCTTTCTTTACATTTTTCTCTCAGCATTTTAATTAGGGCTGTGAGTCACTGTGCTTTATGAAGGCTGGTGACAATGTCATTTACGGCTGTTTAGCATCCCAATCGAGCTCTCTTCTGCGGCGCTCATTACATCAGGGGCATTGAGCAGTGAGCAGGCGACACTTCTCTCTGTCAGCAGCAGAACAGGCTCCGGGCCTCTTGAGGAATTCAGAAATGAGCTTGAGGTTTGTCCCTGGAATATCTTCCTGAGTCCCCTTTTCCTTTGCTGGGCTTTATAGTTCTGGTGTGGTTTTGAATGCATTTCAGCTCCAGAAGGTGATCCAAAACTGAGCACTTGACATCCTTCTTGGAGACAGCAGGCTTTTCTCCCAGGCACTGGGGTCTGACTTGCCCTGACATCAGCTCTTGGATGCACGAGACGCCTCTGGATATGAAGTGACAGCAGGAGGCAGGATTCTGGAGCCCTTCCAAGCCAGATTCAAATCCAGCCACTGCTACTTATTCATCCTGTGACCTGGGGCAGGCTATTTTATCTCTTTTTAAACCTCTGTTTCCTCTTCTGTAAACGTGAGGGTAACTCCACTTCATTGGGTTATCAGGACTATTAAATACCTGGTGCCTGTTGGGTGCTCCATATGTTTGTTCAGGACGATGAGGATTGCCTTAGGATCATCTGATGTAGACATGCTACTCCCTTGACCATTGGGGTCACTGCTGATAGTCCTTATCCCTAGATCCAAGATGCAGTGGAGGTGAAGGTTTGTCAGCCAGGGTCCAAGCAGAACACAGAAGACACCTGTAACTGTGCTACTTTGACTCCAAGATAATGTAATGAAAGTGTTATTTGTTATTTACGGATACAGTTTAAGATACTGACAAGGGAGAGTGAAGCATCCAGGAACCAGCAAGGAGGGGGAGGAGATGATGGCCACCACAGGACTGATGGAGCAGGGGGAAGGAGCATGTTACTGAAGCCCTTTGGGCCATAGAATGAGGTGTGGGAAGCTCTCAGCAGAAGCTGTGCCCAGAGAGGAATGCAGACCTCTCCAGACCACAGCACTGGGATGGCATAGATCCCCCTCTCTTTCCTCCTTTGCATCTCCTTTGTGCCAAACCTGATTCGAAGCCAGAGGACATGGAGCCTATTGATATCCATAGAGGTCAGCCCCCTCCTGGGACCCAGATAAGTTAGGAGAAGGGCAGAGGATAGATCAGGGGACAGAGGATGGAGAACAAGTATCCTCACACAGGGAAAAGAAGAAGGCCTCTCTGATAATCAGGAAGAAGAGCAAGCCCAACTTATCAGCTCTGAGCAGAAACATGCTTCCTTCATCTGGGATGTGCTAGAGTGTCTCCAGTTTTCAGTAGGATCCCCCATGAAATTCTCAAAACAAATCAGGTGTTTGCTTTCATTTCAAACACCAAAATGCATCCCAAGGTGCTTTGAAGAAATAGGAGTGAGCATTATAAAATCAAATAAACAATTTCAAGGCATTACAACCTAACCAGCAAATTTTAGGGTAGCATCTCAGGTAAATAAAGCCTCTGGTCTACTGAGGAGGTAAGGCTTATTGGAGAAGCTGCTGATATACGTTTGGTGTTCAGTCAACAAATAACCAGTGTGGTATCTGTTAAATGTCCACTCTGTGTGGCTCTGAGCACATAGCTGGAGATGATGGCCAGGTGTGACGTACCTGCCAGGTGTGCACCTTGTGAAGCAAGAGATCTTGGATGCCAAAGCAAGGCATTCTAGTGGTGGTATGACCCTAAAATTTCACAGTGACCCTGAAATTTCATTGCTGATCTTCAAAGAAAGTAGTAGATCAAACTTGAGGGAATTTTCTTGGTGAAAGCCACAGGATGGTGTAGAAAGAACCACAGAGTGGTAGCCAAGAGGCTGGTAGGGGTCTAGCACCAATGATAGCACAGACCAGCATTCTTCATACACCTGCTGAGGGCTGGGTACTGTACTAAGTTCTGGGCTCACCAAAGCACAGCTTTTCCAAAATGGTAAATTATGGTAAAATTCACATAACATGAAATTTCTCATTTTAAAGTATACAATTTAGTGGCATTGAAGACATCCACCAGGTTTTACAGCCATCACTTCTATCCAGCTCCAAAGCATTACAAAGCTTCTCCAATAAGTAGCTCCAAAGCATTTCCACCCCAGTGGAAAGCATTATCCCCACTAAAAATTGAAAACAAGTATTCAGGCAAAAACTTGTACATGAATGTTCACAGCAGCATAACTCGTCATAGTCAACAGGTGGAAACAACCCAAATGTCCATCAACAGATAAACACAGTGTGGCCCAAATATCCATACAATGGAATAATAGTCAGCTATAAAAAGGAATGACTTACTGATGCGTACTACAATGTAGATGATCCTTGAACACAGTATGCTAAGTGAGAGAAACCAGGCACAATAGGCCACATATTCTAGGATTCCATTTATATGAAATGCTTGGAATAGACAAATCCATAGAATCAAAAAGGGGTTGCCAGGTGCTGGAGGGAGATGGGGAGAGACTGCTTATCTTCTACTCGTGTTTTAAAATTTTTAATTTTGAAGTAATTTTAGACTTACAGAAATATTGCCAAATAGTGCAACAAGTCTCATTATACCCCTTTATCCAGCTCCCCCTAATGTTAACGTCATACATAGTTTTAGTACAATTATTAACTAAACTACAGACCTTATTTGAATTTCACTTTTCCCATGAATGGCCATTTTCTGTTCCCGAAGTTTATCCAGAATCCCATATACTTTTAGTGGTCATTTTCCTTTAGTTTCTTCTGACCTGTGACAGGTTGTCACACAGGCTGTCTCTCCTGACTTTGACACTTGTGAAGATTACTGGTGGGTTTCTTTGGAGAATATCCCTCACTTTGAGTTTGTTCAATGCTTTTCTCATGTTTGGAACAAGATAGTATCCACTTTTTTTATTTGCATGTTAAATCTTTGTTTGGATCAATAATAGGAAAACGTAGCTGCCCCTTTGTACAATTATTTCATGGATGTTGTTCCTTTGGATGAGGCTTTAGTAAGTATTTAAGGTAGAAAGTGAGTCCGCTCTAAGGAAAAATTGTAAGCAGATGATAGCATAGGATGAGATACAGGTAATGGCACAAAGATATGAAGGTGGCAAGACCAGCTGGGGAAACATGACGTCATTTTATGTAATCTTCATAAGAGCCTTCCAGAGTAACTACTATTTGCCATTTTACAGCTGAGGAACCAGAGACATAGAGTTGCTAAATGTCTTACCCAAGGCTAGCCAGGCAGTAAATGGCAGAGTCAGCATTTGAACCCAGGACCTACCATCTTAACCATGACAATCCCCCCACAAGCCTTCCTTCCCACCTCTGTGATGTCAGCTTAGATGCTACTCATGGTGGCATCATTCTCTTTTCTCTATGATTTTACTGCAGGGGGAAGTTTGCAGAGCTCTATTCAGTGAGGCCAAGTCAGGTGAGAATGTATCACTCAGGGCTGAGGGAGGAGTGTCTTCTAGGGGCTTACCATACTGGCACAATAGGAGTTGAAGAGCCAGCAGGTTCATGTCACCCCAAAGTAGAGTCCCTAAGGAAAATGAATGGGGTCTTGGATGGCGTGTTCCCTGTAAATGAAGAAGGGAAGCTGGTTACCATTCAGCTCTTGTTGGAATAAGTAGGCAGACTGGTTTGACATCCAAAGTAAAAGCTCCATTTACAGAGAAGGGCGTCACTCCGGGAAGGGGTTTTTATAAACCAAGTTGAGAGAAGAAGCAGCTATGGAATTAAGGATGACTATTATGTGAATTGCTCTACCACTCTCAGTAGCTTTAACCCAAGGAAAATGAGGGCAGAGTGAGCATCAGCCATAGGGCAAAGGCTGGAACAGACGCTCTCAAGAAGATGGGCATCAGTCGAACACCCAGATCAGCCAAGGGCATCTATGGCAGGACCCAAGTCACTAGCACATCTGTCCTTCCACTGAGCAGCTTCTAAAGATGACCTTCCTTGTTTTCCTTTAAAATTCACTACAGAACAAGGGTCCTCATAGTCAAATAAACACCTACGGGGTCCTGGCAAGAAACAAATGAGTGAAGGAAGTTATATGGGGGCCAAGGGGAACTGGAGAGCCCATTCCCTATCTAAAGGGGCCACACCATCTACTACTCCAGCTGTTTGCTGACTTTCTGGAATACAGAGCCAGTCTTAATGTGCCTTCCAGTGTTCCAAGAAAACCAAAATCTGCATTTCACATGAAATTTCCAGTTTTTACGTGGTGGTAAACAACATGAAAAAAAAATTTTTTAGCTGTATTAACCAAACAAAACTCATGTGTCGTGCCTACGGGCTGCTGTTCATAGCATCTGACTGGAGACTTTTTGAAACAGTGATATCCTGAATCTAAAGCACTTTTGTGCAGAACAGTTTATAGTTTAGGTGGAAATGAAATTTCATTTGTGACTGCCATTTTTGCAGGTCACAAAATCATTGGATATCTGCAATTTTACTTGGTTCAACCTAATATTATTGCTCCCTTGACTCAAGTGTTCTGCTTGAAGCTTCATGGGACTGCAAAAAAGTAACATAGGCATTCAGAGGCAAACTTGACCAATGTTTCTCAAGCCATAATGTGCACACTAATCCCCTGGGGTTTTTCTGAAAATGCAGAGTCAGATTCATAGGGCTGGGGCTCTGTATTCCTAACCAGCTCCCAGGTGATGACTGCTGGTCCATGGACCACACCTTGTATAACAGGCACTAGACCATGTCCGTCACGGGTGATTTTACAAACTACATCGAGACACGCCCCCCTCTTTTACCTCTCCTTTTTCTGAATCCAGGTGTTCTTACCTGAGTGTGTGAAGTTTCATTTATTTGTTCTTTAATTTGTAATGGGCCATGTTATCACAGCTGCTTGACAGGAAGTGAGCCAATACTCGCCTTGCCAATAGTGCTCTGGATGTGGCACGATGATCCAGTTCTCTACTGGTCCCCACTGCTCCCTCTCACCTCCCATCTGGGCTACTTCATTCAATAGCTGTGGACTCAAGAGATTGAGACTCTGATTTACTGAGCACCTATTATGTGCCAACCAACCTGCTGTGCACCAAGAGTGCAACAGTAAACCAGAAAACCATGATCCCTATCTTCAAAGAGCATACAATTTCATAGTTCATTTAGGATGATATGTTTTTGGAACAAAGTCGTTACTCGGTAAAAGCTGAGAAAATGAAGGAGTTGTGGCCAGGATCTGTTATACTATGATCCTTACTTTTATTTTATTTTAAAAAGTATGTTGTTTTTATAGCTCTGTTCATCAGTACTAAAAAACATATAATCAGGTTTTTATCCTAATTATAAATTTGATCTTTTAAACATTTACTTTGACAAGCAACTAATATGGGGTCTGTGGGCTCCTACAGGGCTCTAGAAAACCTGAAAATCTGGAATTGCATGCACAGCTTTTGTGATGATTTTCCCCCTCCCTTCACCTGTCGTAATATCTTCACACCCCATGTTATCAATCCTGGATAGGCAGATGATAATTGGTGGTAGTTCACCAGGAAGGGATGAATGAGGACATACTTGGTGGCTTGGGCTTATTTTGAACAATCAAGAAACAGTATAATAGACGTAAAGGGCATCTACAAAGAAGGCTGCATCTTACATCCTAAGATTAGCATTACTGTCAAATATAGGACCCTGAGTAAATTTCCTAAGTTCATGGAAGAAACAAAGAAAATGAGCCTGTAACTTGAATTTGAGAAGAAATCACGCAAGAGAACAAGATCCTGGCTCTGACTCAATCTGTATGAACCTTTGGCAAACCCTTCCCTATCTGTAAGCCTTGAACTTCTCATCTGTAAAATGTAGAGTTAATCTAGTGACTTCTACTCTTACTGGTTACTGAGTCATGGAGTGCTTAGAAAATCATATTATGGGCTATCTCCTCATATAAAACATGCATATGCACAGACACAAAAGTTGTGCACACAATTCCAGAATTGTCAGGAATCCCCAATCCCTGCTGCGGGTCCATAGACGCCGTATTATGAGCAATTGAAATAGAAAGCTCTACAGTCCATTTCAGCCACCAATTACTAACATTATAAGTGGTGATTCCAGCCAAATGAAATAAAAATACATATTAGTATTTGGAAAATGGCAACAGCAAAGACTTTGAACTATCATATTTATAGATGATATAATTATCTGCTTAGAAAAGATGAGGCTAAAATTTACTGGAGATAGTAAAATAGTTTAGTAAGTAAAAAATAAAAAGCGGAGACTTTGAGCTCAAACTTGGTTTGAATCCCTGTCACTGACACTAGCTGGATAAACTTCTATGATGTAATTAACCTCTTTGAGCCTCAGTTTCAACATCAATAAAATGGGAATAGCAAAATCATGACCTTCATATAGATGTTGCAAGGATGAAATTAGATAATTCAATGAAGTGTTTACATATATAAATATTCAAAATATGGGGTTGAACTATAAGACAATGGTGAATTTGGTCATTTGCAAAACTGCTAGTTTAGTATAGTTCAACCTGATTAATAAAAATTAAATGAAAGAAATTGCTGTGGATAACTGATCATTTATTCAGTAAATATTTATTTTGTCCTGATCAGGTGCTAACATATTTTAAGAAGAGAGTGAATTATATCTTTCAAATCAAAGCAGACCTATGCTGCCTATGCAAATGTACATCAAACCCATACCTGCCTTTGCAAGCTGTTTTTCCTCCTGTCCTTCGCCCTTGTCCCCACATCCATGCTGATATAAAGCAACTGAAAATGCATTTAGTCAACTTGAGAGTCTCGATCTTTTATTCAAGTTTAACCCATTTACATTTATTGTTTTTGCTGATCCATCTGGTGGTGTTATTCTCAGCATTGTAGTTTGTGTTTTCTATTTAATGTATTTTCTCTTTGCTGAAATTCATCTGTAACTGATTGGGATCTACATGGATACTGTGATCTATCTGCAGGGAATTTCCAAGTTAAAGGAGCAGATATTATCACTCATCCCTTAAAAATAACCATTCTTACTTCTTTTTCCTTCTACGGGTACCTTTTGCCTAACCCAGCTTCCCTGCACCAGGGACACCCAAGTATGCCAGGCATGAGAGGAGAAACTTGGTTGAGTCTCAAGTTAACACTGAGCAGCAATCTGAAGGTATCATTCTTGATGTCCCCCTTGAAATAAAGACTTATCATTGCTACAGCAGTTGACAGTCATGGTTTATAAAGTGCTCTTCACAGCACCTGTCTTATTGAATCTTCACAAAACCCTTATAAGTGGTTGTTATTACGTTTTCAATTTTGCAAAAGAAATTGACATTCAAAGTGCTTAATGACTTGCCCCAAATCAAATAGCTGGGGAATGAGCCAAATCAAGTGTATATTTTCTGTAACCCCTCCCTTCATTCTCAGAATTATGGAAATAATGCTATCAGGAAATGTTGACTCTTGCAGTATACTAGACCGCAGTTAAATTATTTATTATTACTCAGGAAGGACAGTTTTATCAAATTAGTCTCATTCATTCTTATCCTTTCTTTTGCCCTATTTTTACCCTGCCCTCCTGTGCTCTCTTAGCCAGGAAATGGCATCATGATCCATCTACTTGTGGAAGCCAGAAGCTGGGAAGTCACCATGGACACCTCTCTCTCCTTTGCCCCCTCCATGCACTCAGTTACCACATCCTGTTGACCCAACCTCCTAAATATCTCTTAAACCTACCCACTTCCCCCCTTCCTCCCTTCACTATGCTAACCATGGTCATTTCTCATCTCTGGCCTGCAACAGCCTCCTAACTGGGCTCCCCATAGCCAGCCTTGCCTCCTCCCCACCCATTCTCCATGCTGCAGCCGGAGTGATCTTTCTAAATCTAAATCTGACCACAGAACTTCTCTCCTCAAAACTCTCCAGTGCTTGTTATCACTGTAAGAATAAGGTCCAAAATCTTTAACTTGGCTCTCAAAAGAGCTGCATGATCCAGCTTCTGAAGATCTCTCCAGCTTTATAAGACATTGGCTTGCTTCTCCTGCCACAGTGGAGAGGGCATAGGGGAGTCCCTCAGATGCCTGTTCTCTCCCTTCTGACTGCCTTCTCTCCTCCACCCCTCCCTTCAACCACTCTCCCCTTTAATCTGGCTAACTCTGCATGCTGACTCTTCCTCCAGGAAGCCTTCCCTGCCCACCTACCACTGAGACTGTTAGATGTCCTATCCATGCCCCTGTTAACACCCTATATTTCCACTTTGTTCTACTCACTGCATTTGTCACTAATATCTCTCTCCACCACCTTCTTTCTCCCTTCCCCCGGCAGTATGCTCTGAGGGCAGGAAAGCTGTCTGTCTTATCTATCCCTCCATTTCCAGTGTCCAGCTTCTTGTTGGCCCAGGTGGGAGCTGTATAAGGAGCAAATGGACAGTATGAATGGGGGGGGGGGGAGGAAGGAAGAGAGGAAGGGAAGGAGAGGAAGGGAGGGGAGAAAGAAAGAGGAAAAGAGGGGAAGGTTAATTGGCATATGAAATATGCACTGACTTTTTGCAATGATTCCTAATAAGTGTTTCAGAGACCAATGGCAGTGTTTCATTTTTACAGTAATGAGGCCATCCTCTTGGCTGTGATGATGTTCACATATCTGGCCCAGGATCATTCATTTTCCTTGATACAATCTAAAGAGACTCTAAAAAGAGAAGTTTAGCAGTGCCACACATTTTGCATAAATTAACCCATCAAATGTACTCCCATTGAATTATCCCATGTAATATATTGGTTTCTACCTTAAAGGTTGTTCCTGTTTTCCCATTGTTCCCATTTTATAGATGACTAATCTGAGGCTAAGAGGTGGTAGACGTGGGTTGCAAACCCTTGTCTTGTGGCTCTAATGTTCATGCCTTTGACCACTACGTGACACCTCCAGCAGTGGAGGATGTCTGGTGCACAGGGGGAAGGGGGAGAGGAGACGTGCATCTCTGTGAATTTTTGTGCCACTGAGGGGTGATGGGAGGAATTTAATTACCTTAGCCCCAAACTCTGGAGTATTCTGTCTCAATGATGGATATAGTGCTCTACAGATGGCTGAACTCACTCATAAAAATGAAAAAAATGAAAAAAAATCACCTTGCAAAATGAAGATAAAATAAAAACTCTATAATACCCCAGACCTGTTCCAACATGGGGATAACAGCCCTGTGGCTCTCTACTGATGATGGACTGGACCCATGACATCCCTGTCCTGCCCCAGTGGTGTTGACTCACCACCGGGGTCCAGGGCCTGAGTTTCTGGCTGCTTCTCTTGAGTTCCATGCCCCAACATGCTGAATCCTGCTCCTTTGGTGTTCCAAGGACACGGTGACAGGCACCTACTCTGCTGAAAAAGTAAGACAAATCTATGTATCTGCAGCTTTCTCTTGGTTCTTCAGCAGAGTGCTTTAAGCAACATATGTCCACTTGACAGCATAGAAGACCAATAGGATAATGGCTGCTTGTGTGAGAGTTATTCATAATTGTAGTGGGAAGAGGGTTCATCTGTTGGGCACTTACCATAGTGTATGGCATATTGTAAGAATTCAGTTAATATCAACTATTGTTCCATCTTCAAAGATACCCTGAAGAGATGCTATTATCATTCCCATTTTATAGATTCAGGAACTATGACTCAGAGCGGGTAAGCACCTTGCCCACTCACCACCACAAAGCCAAGTGGAGAAGCTAAGAGTACACATTTAAGACAGTCTGACTTCAAAGACTGTGATCTTTTTTAATATATGATACATAAACATAGTAAAAGATGAATAAATAAGAAGTACAAAGGAACATACCAAAAAAAAGAATATACAATAAAAAGTAAGCTTTCCTCCCATCCCACCCCGGGCCTTCCGGTCCCCTCTCCCAGAAGCAAGCACTGTTACCAGTATCTTGGATGTTTTTGCAGAGATTCTCAATGCATCTCTGAACTTATATGGAAGTGGGAATGAACACGTAGGATGGATGTGTAAATATATTTATATGCCAATGCTCTCCACTTTGTAAGGTATAACAGTGTATCTTGAAGACCATTCCCCATTAGTCCTTTTAGATTTAATCCCCTCTTATGTCCTGCCTGCACAGGCTCCCATTGTAGATATGTGCCATTGTTTATTTACTCTGTTGATATTCTGAACAGCCCTGCAAGGAAGAGGCATGTGTATATCTGTGTGTGTGCAAGTAAGGATGTTCCTTCTAGTTTATCTGCAGGAGAAAGTCCTAAAAATTGAATTGCTGGGACAAGTATCTGTGTATTTTAAATATTAGGGTAGATACTGTCAAACTGTCGCTCAAAGAGGTAGTACAAAGCAGCAGTGTGAGAGAGGGAGGCTTTCCCAAAGCCTCACGACAAGGTATACTGTCAAACTGGAAATACCCATGAATACTCATTCTACTAACTCCGAATTATGCTCATGGGGTGTGGGCATTAGATCTGGAAAGATCAAGGTATCATCAGCAAACCATACCCATGAAAGTGGGGGAGTTACATGTCTGGGGTACCCGGTGGGGCCAGGGTGCCCCTGTATCTCGGATCCCCAAAACACAGAACACCAACTGACCCCCCTGATTTGCAGAGGTTGGCAAGTTTGTAGCTATGATTTGCCAGCGTGGGAGAAAGCTCGTCAGCTTGATTCCCGGGTGGTGTTCTCTCTGGGGAAAGACTGCAAATTAGCAGTTTGGGAGATGTAAGGAAGTTGGTTGCTTTGTCGTGTTTTGTTTTGTTTTTTTTTTTTAAAGAACACAGTTGGGTTACGGTGTGGGTCTTTTGTTTGTGTTGAGGGTGGCGGTATTTTGTTTTGTTTTTGAGACACCAAGACTTGGAATTTGTTTCTAAATGAGATAGGAGGGAGATGGGAAATGGAGCTGTAACTCTATCAGAGATTTTGTGAGTGTGCAAACAGAAAACACCCAGGAGTTCACAGGCTGAGTGTTGTTTTCTTCAATATTATTCATTTAAAAGGTAATACACATGTAATTAAAAACATCATTTAAGTGATATTCAAATAGAAAAATAAGGTAGACAGTGCAAAGTATGTTTTTCTCCTACTTGTGATTTCTCATATTCCTTGTAAATTGCAACCAATGATACCCATTCCTTCCAGAGTATTCTCTGCATTTACATGTGCAGAATTTACATGTATTTTTGTATCTTGGAACTCATATCGTACCTATAAATAGAGATCTGCCTCATTCTTTTTAACTAAACATTCATTATATACATAGGTTAGACTTCAAATGACCTTCGGACAACAGGATATTGCACACTCTACTATTAGCCCAAGGGACATCCTATTACCTCTCCCTTCACGTAGTTCTAGGTGGATTCTCTCCCTTACCCCATCCCCATCACACGTATTCTCAGAGGTCAACCTCAAAAAGTGGCAAGATCTTTGCTAACCCTGTGTCATTTTTCTGGTTTCTTTAGAAAGAGTATTATCTTCTCTGGTGAAGTTACCAGTATATTCTCAAGGGGGCCCAAGGGACAGTGGGAGACAGAGAGGCGGTCAGACTCCAGACCTGCACCGCCCAATGGCAATACAATGTGGTCCAAAAGTGTGACTTTTTTAACTGTACAGTAGTCACTTTTAAAAAGAGTTTAAAAAGCCACAGGTGACATTAATTTTCATAATAATTTTATTTAACCCAGTAGATCCCAACAACATGTAACCGATATTGAAAAATTATTGAGCTATTCTATGTTTTTTCAAACTAGCCTTTGAAACCCAATGTGTGTTTGCTCTTACAGCAGATCTTAATGGAACCAGACACAGTTAAGGAGTTCAGTGCCCACATGTAGCCACATGTAGCTAGTGGCTGCCCTACTAGAGAGCATAGCCCTAGATTCCCCCCTCCCCCCACCTATCGCTGATCATGTTGAATGAACCCCTTGGCTCTCCAGGCCTCTGCTTCCTCATTTTTTAAAAAGATTTTTTGTTTATTCATTTAAGAAAGAGAGAGCACAAGCCATGGGAGAGGCAGAGGGAGAGGGAGAAGCAGACTCCCTGCTGAGCAGGGAACCTGACGTGGGGTTCGATCCCAGGACCTGGAGATCATGAGCCAAAGGGCAGACACCCAACCATCTGAGCCACCCAGGCACCCCTGTTTCCTCATTTTTGAATGGAAGTTGAGTTGGATGATCTCAGCAGCTCCCCTCCCCTAATGTCCTCTGACTTTCAGTACTAAAAATGGACAGTCATGGACAAAAAAAGCAGCTTAATCTCACCATCTATACAATGGGGACCATCAAATGTGACCCTAATCAGAGTGAGGATGAAAAATATGGAGCCAATGAGGATGTGCTTTGGGGAGGAAAAGAAATGAGGCAGGATGTGGGTATTAGGATTGGAATCGACCCCGTTATGAGGACTCAGAATCCACTTGATAGACCCACCGGGTTCACTTCTCTGAACCCCACTCACCTCGCCCATAGGTAAGGTGGGGCTAGGAGTTTCTCCATACAGTCTTCTGCCACAATCAAATAAGACAGCCATGCAGAGGGCTTGGCGCCATGCTCGGCACACTGGAAACTCTCCATTACCAGAAACTGCTGCCATCCCCACCGCTCTGGTTGCACAAAGGCGGCCCAGAATAGGAAGTGGCTTGCCCAAGGTCGCACGGTGAGATGGTAGTAGCAGACGCTGGCCTATTTTGGCTCCCTCCTTGTCTCTGGCAATTGTCCCGAAAGTCAGCCACTAATTTCCTCGCAGCAAGGTAAATGAAATAAATACACCCGAAACCACTGAACTACTCGAATGAGGCCCAGGTCCAAGTATTGTTTCCATGGTATATACGCCGGAGTGCATGCATGTGATTTGTTTAAAATCACAGCTCCGCAGGGCGGGGGCTGGCTTGGCAGGACGCGCTGCCCTGCACCCGGCTCCCTGTGCTCAGAGCCCCATTCCACGACCCGTGCCAGACTCCACCAGATTTCCAGCAAAGGGCCCCCTCTAGATGGCACATGAATACCTTTTGGTGAAACTGTGATGGTGTAGAAAATTAAAATTAAAAGCCAGGAAGCCTGAATTGTTATATATTATATAACAATAACAGGAAGCCATTTCTTCTGGGCATTTGCTGTGTGACATTGCTGGGTACCCTGCATTCACCATTGTAATTAATCCTTTTGGTTACCCAGGGTAGAGGTAACCACTTAACAACTCCATTTTACAGCTGAGGAGATAGAAATTCCAAGAAAATAAGGAACTCACCCAGAAACACACCGACAGAGCCAGAAGGGGCCTTAAAAATCTTCCCTGGGGCAGAGGCATTGCCAGCCACCCCACTGACCCAGGAGCCTACTGGACACTAGACATTCACCAGCTAGGACAAGTGGGTCTTCCTAGAGCACCTTAATTTATTTATCCGTAAAATGGGGATATTTGAACTTGACTTTGGTGAGAGTGAGGATAAAAACATGGCAGCAGATGAGGATGTGCTCTGGGAAGGAAAAGGAGGGAGATAAAGTGTTGTGGAATGGTTATTAAGATTAAGGTAGAGGCTGGCAAGTGCTCAGAATCTGCTGGCTGAGACACAGGGCTTCTTGCACTCTTGCGCTCGCTCTCTCTCTCTCTCTCTCTCTCTCTCTCTCTCTGCTGGCAGACACTGAATATCCCTGTTTCCCCCAAGCCTAGCCTCTTTCCAGTTCCTTCCAAAGATCAAGTTCCTTTTCTAAGGCCAAAGTCTGAGAAACATCACCCCAATTTCCCAAGCACCAGCCAACAGCCCTCCTTGATTTGGAAACCAACTGAGAAAGAGAAAAAGCTGAGCAAGGCTGGGAAGGTTTATGGATCACTTCATTCTTTTTCTTTTTCCTTAAGCCAAGCCCAGGCTGTGTCCTCTTTAGGGTTTGGCCCAAGCCAGAAGTGTAAGAAAAGCACTTGGAAGCTTTGCCTTCCCAGAAGCTCACCTACAAGTCCCGTCCTTAATTAAAAAACAGAGTCCACTGCCAAACTTGGACACCTAAGAGCTCTGGAGGTCCCAGCTATCTCTGCCTCCAGCTCAACAATGAACATCGTGGATTCAGTACCCAGAAGAAATGAGGCTTGGGGAGAGCTAAGGAAGTAAGGGAGTGAGGGGAGGACCGATCTTGCCCCGTGAGGAAAGACACAGAGATTCTGGATGGTTTTCTCTGCAAATCAGGACCCCAGCAGCAAGATGCTGAAAGACATTCAGCCAGTCGACGCTCGAGAAACACACGCTCACACACACAGCAGAGAAATGACACAGCATGAGGGCAATGCATGAATACACAGAGAGAAACACACACATACAGCGACGCCAGATGGAGAACGCAGCCTGGGCTGGGCCTGGGTATTCATTATTCCCTCACCCACACAGGGGCTGGCAGAGTTACATAATACAAGCTGCAAAAGGGGAGGCTGACTTACTAACCGCCCCGCCTTGAGGGGATCCAGGAAGTGGCACCTCCTTCTTGGGGGGAGGGGATATCTGTACCCATCTCCTGCTCACAGATGCAGTGGGAGCTTGTCAGCTGCCTCAGCCCCCGGATGACCCCGAGAATTCACTAAAAGGGAAATGAGGGAGTGAGTGTCACTTTGTTAGTAGTGGCAGATGGGGGCTCCCTCCTTGCGCTAAGCATGGTGAGGATGCCAGGAGGGAAGGGAAGGGGTAGAGCTGGAACCAGGACTTGAACTGGGGGACAGAGAAAGATGGAAGGGTTCTTTGCTGCTCCCACCTGCCCCTGACTCCACCCATAATCCACAGATCACCTGCTCCAACCCAGACCTGTAGGACACACTTACATAGCTGCCTGCCTTGTGCTTGCTACAGATGCATGCACTTCCCCTGGGCTGCAGCATGCCCAGCGGGGCCTCCCTGTGGCCCTTTGGTACCCCAAGCATACCCTGTTTCTCCGAGCCTGGGGAAGCTGGTGGAAGTTGAGAAAATAACCAGAATATGAAGTTTCTTCAATTAGACTGTAAGTTTAAAAGCTCGGCTCAGGAGTGGGGCAGACCTGAGTTCAAAGCCTCTCTTTACCATCATTTCTGTGTTATTTTGGACAACTAACTAAGCCCCTTCCCAGGCTTCTCATCTATTGAAGGGTAACCGTGAGGATCAAAGGAGGAAGAAAGATATATACGTTAGGAGCCTACATGTTCAATACGTGTCGGCTGTGTTTAATCATTTGGGATTTTTCTTCATTCAACAAATACTCATTGAGCACCTGCTGTACACTTGTGCTAATCCTAGGGGTACACAGTCTGCTCTCCTTAGTATTTCCCCGTTAGGGTTTCAGGTTGTAGAGTACAGATGTTCTCTAAAGTTTTCTGTGGAATCCATGTCTTTGGTGTTTATTACATCAGATTGGCTTTATGATGGTTTGTAATGTGGCCACATCTGTTCTCTTGAGCCTGGAACAGGTCAATATTTACAAAAATGGTCAGAAAGGCCAGTTGACCCCATTGTCAGGATTCCCCTTCCAGTGGGTTTGTTGTGAGGACTTTGGGAGTGGCCAGGACAGAGAGTTCAAAGATCTGTGCTGGCTGAGCTCCTGACCTGTTAGTGGAAAATGGTCATAAAATGCCGAGAGCCAAAGGCCACATGACAAGCTGGAATGGTGGCCTCTCAGGACGGGAAAGAGATGAGATGAGATTGTGATTCTTGCCTTTTGATTTCTAAGCTGTCAGTGGTTCCCTTGGTTTCAGAGGCCTTTGATCATGGGAGGTGAAACCAGGCAATTTGCAGCTAACAGGGAAGGTACCCCCTCCCCTCGAGGAGGAAGGATTTCATTTCGAGGTTGGCTTCCAAACTCCGGGGTCTCATGGCTAGACTTCTCAGTTGGCTGCATTTCCCATCTCGGTTTTGACGGTGGCGTTGGGCATCCACATCAATCTCTCTTTTTGTAACTTCACCCCCTCCCTTTTCCTTCTCTCCAGCACAGGTCTGACGAGCTGGTGATGCCCAGAGAATAGTGCATGGTAGCTTGCGTCACCTCGAGACACATCTAGACGCAGCCACCAGACGCTTCTCCTCCCCAGTCTGCCTGACCTGTTGCTTAGGGACACGTCCCACGGCTTCTCCTGACGCCTGCCTGATCAACCATCACTTCCTAGAGAACAAGGAGGAAGGCCAACACAGGAAATCATGCCACCGACGGCCGGACAGCAATGAGTGGGTGACGCCAAGTTGACGTCAAAGACAGAGAAGACAAAGCCCCAGAGCAGCTCAAAGTTGAGACTCCTTGTGGCACCAGCTCTTCCTCTCAGTGTGGCATTAAGCCTGGCTCCTCCTGGTGAAGTCATCTTGGCTTGATATAGTGTAAGTCTTCAGACCCTTGGACCGTAGACACCATGGAGAGTCAGGTGTTCAGTGTTCAGCAAATCCAACCCAACGTCATTTCTGTCCGCCTCTTCAAGCGCAAGGTGGGGGGTCTGGGCTTCCTGGTGAAGGAGCGAGTGAGCAAGCCGCCCGTGATCATCTCTGACCTGATTCGGGGGGGTGCTGCGGAGCAGAGCGGCCTCATCCAGGCCGGCGACATCATCCTCGCAGTCAACGGCCAGCCCTTGGTGGACCTGAACTATGACAGTGCCCTGGAGGTGCTCAGGGGCATTGCCTCTGAGACACATGTAGTCCTCATTCTGAGGGGCCCTGAAGGCTTCACCACTCACCTGGAGACCACTTTCACCGGGGATGGGACCCCCAAGACCATCCGGGTAACACGGCCCTTGGGTCCCCCCACCACAGCTGTGGATCTGTCTCACCAGTCATTCGCCAGCAAAGAGCACACACCGGACGGGGCCACAGGTCCTGGCAATGGGCCACAGCATATCCAAGACAGTGGCCAGCAAGCCAGCTCACTCTCGAATACCAACAGCCTGGCTCCCAGACCCCCGAGCCAGGACTCTACCAAGAAGAGTACCGGGGTTGCTCTCCAGGACAGCCAGAACAATGAATTGCTCAAAGAGATAGAGCCTGTGCTGAGTCTTCTCACCAGTGGAAACAAAGGGATCAATGGAGTGGGACCTTCCAAAGCAGAGACAAAAGATGCAGAAGTCCAGGTGGACAGGTAAGCTCTACAGGTGTGTGCGTGCATGTGTGCAGTTATGTGGTGTATGCAAGCATGTACTGCAACTCAGATCAGAGCCCAGAAGCCAACCCGAGCTGTTCCAGACACCTGCACAGACATATCCACTCGGCCACTCTTGCCTCTTTCCCTTTAAACTGTAGTTTTAAGATTGGAATGGGCATGACTTCTAGCCTGTATCTTTTGCCGTGAGACCCAGTGCTGAGAGTCGTGGTAGCTGATGTCATGTCTTCCAGCAACCCCTCAAGGTGGGTTTTTTTGCAGTCTACAATTCATGGGGCAGAAGACTGAGACTTAGAGGGAAGGGACTCTCCTAAGTCACCTAGTGAGCGAGAGGCATGTCCATGGCAGCCTCAGCATAGAGTGAATGCCAGGGTCCTGGGAAGAGAGAGAGGAGGAGCAGAAGCCTGGGTAACCCTCAGCCTAAACCAGCCCTTGCCTTGTGACAGCCACTTGGGAGCAAGGGAGGTTCTAAAGGAACAGAATGGAATCAAAGTAGAGAACTGGCCCCAACACCCCAAAACAGTGGTTGTGCTCATATTATGTAGGATCCAAGGCTAGAACATGAAGACCCGCGTCCCAGCCCCTCTGTATTTGCCAGATTGAAATTTTTTTTGCTTCTGGGGAGGAAGAAAACAGGTAACACAGTGGGTGATTCTAGCTCCTTCTTTGGAAGAAATTGGTAACTAAGCCCAGGTGTCAGAGAATAGCGGGTCCAGAGACATAAGAGAGACATTCCTTTCCACTCTCATCTTCGATTAGCACTAACCCTATAGCTGCTACTTCTTATCCATGCCCCACTACAGAGGAGGCACAGGTGTGGGGCCAGAAACACAGGCCAAGATTTCCCAACCCCCTCCCCAAGGACCCCTGAGGGTCCAGAGAGCATGTAGAGGTGCCCAGGATGCCCCTCAGGAGCCTGGATTGAAGCAACCCTCCAGGCCCCTGTACTGATTCATTTAACAGATGTTCATTGGAGACCTCCCGTGGCCAGACACTGCTCTGGGCGCCAGGGATGAAGCAATGAATGGAACAGACAAACCCTCTGACCTTGTGAATGAATGATATAGACAAGCCGCTTGACCTTGGGGAGCCAATTACAGTGTAGTGGGGACAATGAAGAATAAATTAGACAAAGATGTTAAAATACACCAGCCATCAGTGATATGTGCTAACGAGAGAGATGTTACAGGGAAGGAGTCAGGAAGTATTGCAGAGGGTGAATTTTAGAGGGAGAGGCTGGGTAGGCCTCAAGGAAGGTGATGTTGGAAGACCCAGAGGAAAGGGAAGAAGGGCACCTTGAAGCTTAATAGAGGAGAGACATTCTGGACAAAGGGAAAGGCAGGTGCCAAGGTCTGGAGGTAGGAGTGAGCCTGAAGTGGTGGAGGAACCACATGGGATCCAGTCTTCCTTCCTAATAGGTCAGCCCCCATTTTGTGGGGTCTGTGGCATCCCACCTCAGCCAAGTATTGCATCCTGAAGCTTTTCTAACTTCTCACACCTGGGCAAAAACCAAGCGAATTTCAGCAAGACCCCGAGAGAAAAGGTAGAGGCTCTGTCAGAAGCCCCCAAAGGGCCCCCCACTGCCCTTTTTTTAAAATATTTTATTTATTCATGAAAGAGAGAGGCAGAGACACAGGCAGAGAGAGAAGCTGGCTTCATGCAGGGAGCCCAATGTGGGACTCAATCCCAGAACTCCGGGATCACACCCTGAGCCAAAGGCAGGTGCTCAACTGCTGAGCCACCCAGGCGTCCCCCCACCCCACTGCCCTTTGAGGGTGGGAACCCCTATTGTCTTGACGTTCCTTTCCAGAGCTGGGGGCCTGGATCAGTCCTTGAGTCTGTCCCAGCTTGCAGAGATCCGGGGTCTGGTTAGCCCATGACTAGCATGGAGACCCCCCACAGGCTCCAGCCCAGTCCTCAGGAGAGCTGCCACCTCCCGGGGGCCCTTACAGCGGCACACACATAAAGATGACATGGTCTTGACATAGCTTCCGGGAAGCCAGCAGCCCCCAAGTCCACTCAATGGACTTAAATCCTAAAGCAGCTGTAAAATCCAGAATCAATCATTGGCCTGGTTTTCTGGGAGACACCAGAAGTGCCTCCTCCTTTCCAAGGCTCAAGAGCAGCAGGACCGTGAATACGCGTGGCCTTCCCCCTTGGGGGCTATATTCCATACACTTGGTTCTGATTCTTGGCTGGGCACGGGACGGGCATGGAGTCATGAGCATCGGAATTCCCTGGGGCTATATTTCAGCCTGCCTCCCGGACCCAGGAGCCTGAATCTCCATGTGTGACATGGAGGCGTCCCCTGGAAGGTCCCTCCCCCCACTCTGAAAAGCCGGTATGACCCTCTCCCAGGACACGAAAGCCCGGTGCAGGACTCTAGGCTTGGGGGAGGTCATCAGATATGAAGGGCTTTAACAGGAGCCCTCTTACCAGCCAGCCCTGAAGGGCCTCTCCAAACACCAACACAGAAAAGCAGCCTTCATTTCCCCAAGGATGGGGGAAGGGCATACCTGTCTGGCACTGGGTTTCCTCCAGCAGATTTTTTTTTCCCAAATTGGGAGGCTGCACCTGAGCTCTCAACCTGTCACCATCCATCACAGTCTTCCTTCTAGTGACCAAAAGGAGCAGAAAGCACTGCTTTGGAGAAGGTGCAATTTGGAAGACAGTGGCCCAGGGCAGGGACAGGCCTCCATGAACCCCATTAAGGTAAATGGTTCTATGGATGAGTATTAGCTAAATCTAGTGCATGTTCCCCTGACTCAGTGGCTTACACCTGTGCTGGACTCAGAAACCCACCCCTTCACCCCGCCACTTGAACACATATTTTTAAATGCCCCTTTTACTAAACAGGAGCTAGTTCATGTATCATATAACCTACTCACACTTTATATTTTTTAAATAAATATCATGCCCTAACTATAAAGTAAAGGAGACCATAAAAGTAATTCATAGTAGGGGCACCTGGGGAGCACAGTCGGTAGGGTGTCTGACTCTTGGTTTCAGCTCAGGGTCATGGGATCGAGCCCCACATCAAGCTCCATGGTTAGCAGAGAGTCTGCTTGAGTTTCTCTCTCCCTCTCCCTCTGCTGCAACCGCCTGTGCTCACTCTCTCTTTCTCTCTCAAATAAATAAATCTTTAAAAGAAAAAAGTAATTTACAATAACAGGAGCTATAATTCAATATATGAGTGCTCAGATATTTGCCCCTAAACACAGAATTAGTCCACACACGACAGTGTCAAATGCAGATTAACACAAGTGTGTTATTTTGGCAACTCAGATGTCACCAGTGGTGTTGCCTTAGTGATAGGATGGTGTGATTGTCCAAAATGGTGACAGACTCCCAATAAAATGATGTCCTGTCTTTTTTTGTTTTTGTTTTTGTTTTTTTTGATGTCCTGTCTTTAATTTATCCAGTGGCAGCATGCACAGAAAACTCAACATATTTTTTTCTTTTTTTTTTTAACATATTTTAAAGCCATGTTTATGTGTAAGACCAAATTGGGATCTTGGCCCAGGAATTTCAGCTTGCTTTTTTATCTGTGTGGATGTCCAAAAGTTTTGTGGCAGCCAGGACCCTTCTTCCTGGTGTTGCTTTGTGCCTTGCACTGCAGGATATCTACCCTCCCTGATGCCACCTCCTTCCGGCTGTGATGCCAGGGACCCTCACCATTGTTGGAACAACCAAAACTTTGGTTATTGCAAAAGTGCCCTCAGAAATTACCAAACTGCCTCCTAGGGGCTGAGATAAGTGTTGTGCTAAGTGTCAGCATCCCAAGTCAGGAAATGGAAGCCCAGGAACAGAATGGCCTTCGGGGTCACTCTTGGGGCTGGCAGGCCAGGGAGTATTCAAGCTCCTTGGAGCATGTGGCTTCCTGGAAATTACTCATTACTCATCCTTCCAGTGGCTTCCCCATCCAGGCTGGGGATCGGAACTGGCAACTTGGATTCTCTATGGCCAGGTGACAGTGAGGCCGGCTGCCCACCAGGCCTGGAGCCCCACATCCCAGTCAGTTCAGCAGTCTGTGGCTTCTGGGGGCCAAGCAGAGGCTGAAGCTATTCCTGGTTCTAGCAGTGCCCTTGACTCTCCTGCTGTCTCAGCCTCCTTTCCTTTCTTCCCTGTTTCTTCTTGGATACAGGCCTATTCTCCTGCTTCATCTAGTTCTTCTCCCTCACGGGGCATCCCTGGTCCTGTAATTTGGGGATGCTGGCCCTTTGTTGGCGGGGAGAAGTGATGCTTTCTTAGTCTAGACGCAGTGTCACCCTTGATCCCAGGGGGAAGGTGGGCCTGGCAGGTGGTAGCTGCGTGTAGGGAGCGTAGGAAAGGGAAATCTGGGGGCTTCTGGGACCTTCTGCACTTGGGAGCTGTCACTTTAAAATGCTGCATATCGGAGGATATCCAGATTGTTCAGCTTGCTGCCCTGAAGGAGGGTTCTAAAGAGGCCAAGGTCCCTGGCCCAGCATCCATCTGGACCAGCCGGTCAGCCTCACCCTGCACTCTGATGACTTCCTCTCCACTTGCAGGGCAGCCGGTTACTGACAGAGTACCTTCCCAACAGCCATCTCTTCAGAGCTTGGGTGAATTCAGCTCCCTAAGTGGGTTGTGTGGTCTGGGCTCCCCATTGAGACCAGGAAACTGAAACTTCACGAGGGGGAGCAGTTTGCCCAGGGTCACGTGGCACTGGCCACAGGGTGCTATCTTGGTTCTACCTAGAAATCTCACTATGGATGTCTACAGTTAAAGAGAAACTAGGCAAGACAATGTGGCTGGAGGCACAGAAGTCAATTTTGACCCCAGAGAATGAGCTTAATTAGGGAAAGGTGGTCTCCTATAGCAAGCCTGTGTTTTGTGACCATTATGCAGGTCAACATATACTGAGCACTCCAGGTGGGCCTGACTCCAAGCTAAGGTCTTTACATCAGTTAATTCATTTGTTCCTCATAGCACCTCATTTTCCTAATAAGAAAACCAAGGCTCAGAGATGTGCAGTCACTTGTGTCAGGTCACATAGCTAGCAAGCAACAAAGCCAAGACTTGACCCGAAGCCCATGCTCTTGGCTTCTACTGGCATAGATGGCACTGTTGGCCACTAGCCACCAAGTGTACTCAACCACTAGCCATCAAGTTGCTGGGGACATTGGAGCATTTTCTCCATCTGGAAAGGAAACTGAGGCCCTAAGGTGCTATCTAAGAGAGATAGCACCCCTGGAGAACTGATCTCAGACCAACCAGTGACAGCATTGACCTCAGGACCATCTGCATTAGAGGATTTCCTCCCTGGCTGGACTGGACATGCCTTGTGGCTTTGGATCACTCTGTTGGCATTGACTCCACTGACTGCCTTCACACTGAAAATCAGTGTAAATTTTCATTCTCACCTTGACTGTTTGAACACAAGGGGCTTCCCCAGTCCATCCTTTCCTGGGAAGGGAGAGAAGTCCTATTTATAGAGTTACTACTCTTGCTTTGCACTCTCTTCCATCTGTGTCCCCACCATCTTATTAGATAGGCACCTAGCCCCTCATTTTGGGGAAGAGCTATGGAATAAGCCCACCTAGCCACCACTCACCCCAGATTGCATGTAAGTAGGGGGTGTCTTACCATCTTTCATTCAACAGATATTTATTGAGCATCTGTTCTGCTCCAGATACTGTCCTTAGAACTGAGGATCCCCTGATGAGCTTTGACCATTCATAGGCAAGAAATGAATAATAAACAGGTAGATCCAGGCAGTCGTTTTAGATAGTGACGCATGCATGAAAGAAATGAAATAGTGATTTGAAGAAACATGGCTTGGGGTTAGGTTAAAAAAAAAAAAAAAAAACTAGATCGGAGGGTAAGAGAAGGCCTCCCTAAGGAGGCAACATTTATACTGAGGCCAGAAGGTGTGAACCATGTGAAATCTAGGGAAGGGCATTCCTGGCAGAAGGTACAGCAGGAGAAAAGGCCCTGAGGCAGAAACAAGGTTGGGATGTTCAAGGAACATAAAGAAGGTCTGTGGGACGTGAGCATAATGAGTATAAAGAAAGAGTGAGGCAGTGACATCGCACACATGGGCAGGGCCACCAAGCCCTCCCCTTCACCCCCCTCACACCCTCCCTTCCTCTGCCACCAAATATTCACTGTATCCATTTCCCCTGGCTCTTTGCTACAGTAATGAAGTCCACAAACTGGCCTAAAACCATTCTCTCTTACAGCTCTGGAGGTCTTATGTCTGAAGGCTCTAAAGGTGAATCTGCTTCCTTACCTTCTGCAGCGTCCAGAGCTGCATTCCTTGCCTTTCGTGGCTGGTGGCCCCTTCCTGCCCCTTCAAAGCCAGCATGAGGCATCTTGTTTCCAGGGTCACATGGCCTTCTACTTTTATGGCCGATCTCGCTCTGCTTCCTTCTTATAAGGACATGTGTGATGGCATTTAGGGCACACCCAGTTAATCCAAGATAATCTCCCCATTTTCAAGATTCTCAACGTCATCACCCCTGCAAAGACCCTCTTTCCACATAAGGAACCATATATAGGCTCCAGGGGTGAGGACTTGATGTCTCTGGGGGCCATTTTCAGCCCACCACACCCATCCAACAAACTCCATTGAGCGATGCTGTGGCTAGGCCCTGGACGGGCCATTACTATGAGGTCTCACTGGACTGGGATCAGGGACATTACTTCTAGTCCCCCTTTGTGGCTCACCAGCTCCATAGATGAGCTATAAGATTCTTCCCAGAACTACCATTCAGGTTCCTCCCGAGGTAGGAGGTCAGTGGTGGGCATACTCATCACAGGCCAAGCAACTGATCAGTCCACCTCCTTGTCAAGCCCACCTGGAAGGTTAACTGCTCCCTTCGACCTCTCTCCAGGGGGAGGAGCTCAAATATCCCTTTAGGTCAGAGGTCACAAACTGGGAGTTAAGGCTCATACCCAAATCTCCCTCCAGTTTTATTGGGCCTACAGAATTTTCTGGCAAAGTGATTTTTGTTGCAAAATAGAGAAATCAAGAGGTTTCACACTAAAACTGATTTCCAGCCTCTCAAAACTAGAGAGACTAGCTGAAGAGCTATTAGCACCAAACCTGTATCTTAGGGAGACAGCCAGCCTCGGGGACTGGGTGGGGCTAGCGTGGGCCCTCCAGTTCCCCAGGATCTAAAATCAGCCAGTTGGCTCAGCCTGGACGCTGTAAACACTGGAGTTTAAGGATCCTGCCCAGTTTTTGTAATGTTAACAATTATACTCATGATTACTGCTGAGCCCAGAGGCCACCTCTCCAGCTAGAGCATTGTGGGAAAATTCCAGCTTTCAAGAGCCTACTCTTCTCTTTTGCCATCTTCCCCTACCCCAGCATGATGAGATCTAGAACGAAACTTTGCAGAGACCCCAGACTCATTTCCCACAGCCCCCAAGTCTTCCTGCTTTAACTTACCTCCCAGCATCCACAACCAGGTGGATGGCAGACAGCAAGAAGGAGGAAGTGGTGAGGCATAGTGTGGTATCTGAGGAGAGACACAGCAGGCTTCTTGCCAGGACCAGCTGCTCCTCAGCGGCCTCCTCTCCTGGTTGGGGCAGAGCAGGTGGCTCCTATGTCCCAACCATGCCCAACACACAGGCCTGGCCCACCTGCTTCCCATCCTGGGTACTCTCGGTTGGTTTGTGGTCAGCACTGGGTTGACCAGCACTTGTGCAAACTTCCCGTGGAGTGGGCCCAGGACCCCCACACCCTCTGCCTTAGAGCCTAAGATCTGGCTCCCAGGAAGCTTAAGTTGGAAGGAGCTGGCAAAGGTCTTCAGAAGGTCTGAAGAATTCCAGACTGACTGTGAGCTTGGATATGATTGTCCAGTTGGCAAAATGGAAGCAAAGGAGCTTGGGTTTGGTCCTTGCCAGGAAGCTCAGAAAATGCTCACCAAGTAGGAAGTAGAGCTCCAGGCCTGATCTTATTGTGGGGGAGGGGAAGCAGAAAGGGAGCTAGGGGGACATTGACGTTCCTAACCAGAAGGAAACCTTGCTGTTCATTGCTAGAGTCAGACCCGGAGGCCTCCCAGGAAGGGGGGGTCTGCAAGGATGTCCATGGACCATGCTTCTGACAATGCAGATTCCACTGTCCCCACTTAGACCCACTACTTCGGACTCTCCAGGGAGCAAGTTCAGGGGAATTTTAACAGGCCCCTCAGTTGATTCCAGTAGCCCCTGGAGCATGAGAACCGCCATGATGGGATCATGATACTGGGGATACTGGTCCACCTGGAATGCAAGCCCACTGGAGGGTGGCTTCCTAGGGGGCTGAAGACACCTGGGAGAAGGTGGAAGCCACATGGCAAGGGCAACTTTTTCAATCCTATCTGCGAACAAGGGTGAACTAGTAAATAAATCCTCGTGGATGTAGAGATGGGCATAGAGCAAGGATGGGAAGCATGAGATTGGGGTCCTTAGCCACACCTAAGCCAGTGCTTCTCAATAAGGAGGAGTACATTTTGTTTCCTCCCCAAAGGGACATGGGGTAATGTCTGGAGACACTTTGGATTGTCACAACTGGCAGAGACTGTGGAGGGGAGAGGAGTATTCCTGGCATCTGATGGGTAGAAACCAGGGAGACTGCGAAACACCCTGCAGTGTACAGGATACCCCCACAACAAAGAATTATCCAGCTCCCAAAATATCAGTCATTCCAGGTTCAGAAATTGTGATCTAAACTGAAACCACTCCAGGCAGCTGGGCAGGACCAACATTCATGAGGACTAGCAAAGGAGAGTCACCATCCAGGCTTCTAAGTAGTCAAGACAGGCCCCGTCCACCTCCATCTATGGGTTCCCGTATATTTATTTAAATGAAGAAATGATACATCAGAGCAACCAAAAACCTCATCCAATGGATAAGTACATTCAACATCTCTACTGCATTTAGAGGGAAAGATCAATATCTAGATTTGAGGTTCTTCACCAGTATGAGATTCAACTACATAGATGACTCTCCCACCACCCCCTTAAGCCCTGTTCTCAGTGATTCGCAGCTGGAGGAACAGCAAAAAAGGGGACATCTGACTTTCAGGCTTTCTCCACTGCTCATTGGTGGTGTGACCTTTGACAAGTTACCTAATCTTTCTGAGCTTCAATGACCTTAGTTGTCAGTGAAGATACACATGTTCGATCAGTTCTATGTGTTAGGCATTCTACATGCATGGCTTCGTTTAACCCCCAGGAGTGGAGAGGTGTGAAGCGGGTGTTGAAGGTTGACTAGGAGTTGGTTCCCAGCAGAGGGAAGATGAAAGGGCATCTCAGGAAGGTCAAGTGTAAAGGTAGGAGTGGACAACACTCCCTCGGGAGGAGGGGAGAGTGGAGATCAGGACTGAGAATGATGGAAAGTGGGAGTCTGGAAGGGGAACAGAGGATTCTTGAAGTCCTGTGCTCTGTAAATAAGACATGACAGTTTAGAAAGGGTCTGAGTATCCCTGCCCGTGCCCTCAAACCCCCAGGAAACATGCTTTTTCTCAGCTTAGAGCTATATATGCCTTCATTTCCCAGTCTTCAGAGACATTAAGGCTTTGAGGGGCACTTGTCCAATGCTACAACCATCAGCCACATTTAGCTACTTAATTAAAATTAGATAAAATTTCAGATTCAGTTTCTCATTGCCCATAGGAACATTGCAAGTACTCAATTGCCACATGTAACCAGTGGCCATAAAACTGGACAACACAGATGTAGGATGTTCCCATCATCGCAGAAAGTTCTACTAGACCCTGCTGGCATAGAGGAAACTTGGCTGTTTTATACAGAACCAGCATTTTCCTTTTTCTGTTTCTGTCTAATCAGCCCATAACTACATTAGTAGGTGCTACACAGCTAATGGCTATAAGCTTTACCTCGTTTAACCACTGCTGAAACGCCACGAACTAGGTATTATTAACCCTGCTTTAGAGATGAATAAATGGAGGTTAAGAAAGCATAAGTATCCAAAATATCCAAAGTTGCACAGCTTATAACCAGCAGAGCCAAGAGCTGAACCCAGGGCCACCCAACCCATAGCCCATGCTCTTAACCAGCAAGCTACTCTGCCCGTACAAACCCATCGAGCAGGTAGATCCCGGGGGGAACAGATTCGTGGCAATGAACCAGAGGTTTCCCTCAGACCTGGTAATCACTGTCAGGCTGGGAGCTGGGAATCTACTGAAATCTACTTCTGATTTTGCTCCTGGTTGAATGGAAGCAGAATAGCTCAACCCAGATGGTCCCTGGTTCCATATTAAAAATATTCTTGCCCTGCTCATCACACAGGACTCTTAAATAAGTTTGTGTTGACAAAATACTTCAAATGCATTATTTAAACAAAGGTGTTAAAGGCTTTTTTTAAAAAGGAGGGAGTGCAGGAGGGAATAAAAGCAGCTCTCCCTGAAGATTCACAACAGACAAGCCATGTGAGCCACTTCAGAGTTGCCTAGGTAATTGTCCCCTAGAATTTTTGCCGACTGGCCTCATTCAGCAAAGAAATGTTGGATTACTTACTCTTTAGCCTCTGGCTCAGAGTAACTACGTTTTCCTGTCTGCTTTAAAAAGGAAGGATCTGGGCCGAGCATCAATGAGACCTAGTTTCAAATCCCAGCCCTTCTGTGTGCTCACTGTGGGACCTTTGGAAACTTACATAACCTCTCCAGGCTCAGTTTTTGCATCTGTAAAATAGGGCTTTTAATGTGTGTTGCGAGTAAATGAAGTAACTTCCGTCCTAGCACCTGGCATGTTACAGACACTCGAACACTATTAACCTCTTGTCTCTGCTGAATCCCCATTTATAGTCACGTGATATCATAGGATCAGGAGTTTCAGAGTTGAGAGGGAGCTGAGTGACATTGAGAGCTGCCATCTCAACAGACAATTCCTCTGTTTATCATCATGTAGGTAAACCATTGGCTTGTGAAATGTCTGTAATCAAGGACCACTCCCCGTGGTGTTTTAGTGACATTTTAAAGAGGGTAAAACAGAATGTTCCCTCCAACGATTGCAGTCTTCTCTAAGCAGAAGAGGTGGCTCTGACGCAGGCCACCAGGACTTTGTAAAACATAGTGAGGAGGGAGGTCTGGCTGGCCCTGAGTGAGCAGCCAGAGGGACCACTCAGGGCCGTGCACTAGAGCTTGAGCCCTGACTTCCAATTGATCCCAAATGACTGTCAGTGCTAGACTAGGGGTTAAGGGAAACTATAAAACCAGGATTTTAAATCCCTAAAGCTGGAAATGTAGAACAGAGGACTAGGTAAGGGTTCTCCTTGACACCTGGGACCAAAACCAGGAGAGGCCCCAGCAAGCCACAGTGCCCAAAATTGGGGAACAGACAGATGCTATAGTCAAACTAAAAGTGGATGGGAGGGTTAAAAAGAGGCCAGTTGTCAGGAAGCAAGAGGGCAGAGCTGAGAGGGAGCAAGGACAGAAGGGAGATGGGGCTGGTCAGGAGGTCTGGATTTTGATGCAACATCAGTCCCATTGCAGCCATGATTTCTCTCCATGTTAGAGGATGACCAAGCTGTGGAACCTACCTGAGATTGTCTCCTCCTGAATCTGAGTTCAAGAGCAGAGAGCCAGGAAAGCTTTGCAGTTAAGAAGTCAGGATTTAGTCATAAACAAGTCTGGTTTTGAATCCCAACTCCACCATCTGTAGCTGTGTGACTTTGGCTAGTGATTTAACCTCTCTGAGCCTCATTCTTCTCATCTGATGAGGATTATGAGGATTATGATTATAGCAACGGAGATGCTAATGATGGTGATGATGAAGGAGGATGGTGATGCTGGTAGTGATGGTGATGACGATGAATAGTATGATGTAATGAAAGTGATGATGGCAATGATGAGAGTGATTATGGCAATGGTGATGGTGATAATGGTGGTTATACTGATGAGAAACTGGATGGTGATGATGGTGATGCTGGTGGTATTGGTGATGGTGATGGTGGTGGTGGTGATGGTGGTAGCAGTGGAAGTTTGGGTAGTGATGCTGATGGTGGTGATAGTGGCAGTGGTGATGGTGATGTGATGGTGATGCTGGCAGTAGTATTGATAGTAATCTTGGTGATGGTGATGATAGTGATGCTGGTGATTGTGATGATGGTGGTGGTGGTGATGGTGGCAGTGATGGTGATGATGCTAATGATACTGATGAATGATGATAATGAGAGCCTCCACTTCAGAATGGCTGTGAAGAGTGGGCTGGAAAACTGTGGCCTTGAACATCTTAGTTTCTGTCTTGCTTACACCATCTATAAAATGTGGTTAATTTTCATTCATTGTCACAAGGATCAAATTAGAACACTTGAAAAGTGCTTGACACATTATAAGTGCTTAATAAACACTAGCTATTGTTTTTAATAGTATTATTATTTTTGTTGCTCTGTTCCTCTCATTTTCAGAATCTTTTCTGTTTCTCTTGGGCTAGTATCATCAGTCTCCTTATCAGCACTTATTCAGAATTAGGATGACTTATCACCCTAGCCCCCAAGACTTGTTTTCTTCCCTGTTCATCCTGCTTCCTACATCTTAAGTTGTCCAGGGGATCTGCCAGGAGATGAGCCTTCTGTGTTCCTAGATCTTTGAGATGGGGAAGTGAGAAGGGAGGATCAAAGCCACATCATGGCTATCCTGAAGTGATGTCCACACTAGTTAGTGCTTGCCAACCATCAGTGCTGACGTCAATGAGCTCACCTTTGTGCTTGACCACAGGGCTGCCTTCCTCCGTGTTGCTGGCAATTCTGTCGAGCAGCAGGCTGGGCACCCACAGTTTACTGGCTCCACATGTGGGTGAACCGTGGAGGTTCTATACAGACTCAGGACTTGTAGACCAGGGCCATTAGCCTGCCACTCCTGATGTCATGCCTTTCTCACATCCCCTGCCTTGCCTTTCAGAGGTATGGACAGCAAGTCACACAAACCACTGCCCCTTGGCGTGGAGAATGACCGAGTCTTCAGTGACCTGTGGGGGAAGGGCCATGTGCCTGTCGTCCTCAACAACCCGTATTCAGAGAAGGAGCAGGTAAGTGGGTGGTGCCAGCTTGGCTCCCACATTCCACAGCTTCCTGAACCTTCTCCAGTGTGACAATGAGGGGAGGGAGGCCAAACAAATGTCAAACCATGTTGGGATGGAAATGAGCTACCACGGGTGGAGGGGTCAGGGATGCGGAGGCCAGGAGCATGTATCCTGGGATACAGGTTTGGCTCTGTTTTGCTTTGTTTGTGATCTTGCCATTTTTCAAATTTCAATTTTGTTTCCACCAGGAAAGGCACTCCCATGCCCTTCACATTCCAAATTTAGAAGGTAAAGATACATGGTAAAAAGTGTTCCTCCCTCCCCTAATCCCAGCCACACGGTTGCCTTCCCTAGAGGCAAGCAACAGTTATCATTTCTATGGTCCTTTCAGCAAAACTTTATGTGTAGACTGACAAATACGCACACATTATTTTCACACAAATGAGAGCACATTATGCATTTGCCTCTTGCTTTTTTACTTATCAACATATGTTGGTGATTAGTCCCAATCGGTAGGTGGAGAGAGTCCTAGTTCTTTTTTCATGGATGTATAATATTCCATTCCATACCTCTGCTATACTTCTTGAGTCAGTCCTCCATGTAGACACCTAGGACATCGCCAGTATTTTGCTAGGATGTTGCTATAATGAGTGACATTGCATAAATGCCTCACATGGCTCACGGGCAGGCTTTTCAATAGCATAAATTCCTAGAAGTACAATTGCTGGATCAAAGATCATAGATATTTGTGATTGGGGCAGAAATTGAGAAATTACTCACTGTAAAGTTTGCTCCAGTCCTGCCAGCTAAACAGGAGAGTAGTGGTATCCCCACAGCCTCGTCATCCTAATGGATTATCAAACTTTTTGGTCTCTGCCAATTTGCTGAGATGTGTTTTGACAGCTGTGTCAATATTGTTCCTGAGCATGGAGAGATTTGGCTAGAGACTTACAGTGCCTTTTTCTCACCTGCTTGGGCAGCTAATGGACCAGGCCACTGCAACCCTATTAAAATGTGTGAATTTCCCGCCCATCCTCTGTACTGCAGTGAAGTGAGAGGTCAGAACAGGGAGATGGCCTAAGTCACTCAGCAGGTCACCTTCTTCCCTCCACCTGCCCCAAGCCCTGTATGGCACAGGGCAGGTTGTCAGATTCTGTCTTCTGATGCATCCGTGTGGACAGCACCTTCTGCTACCAGCTCACTTGAGCAATGACATAGCCTCATGGGGGGATGGGACATTCCAGAGCCTCAGGGGGAATTGCTTTCCTTAGCAGCTGATAGCTGGCCAAGAAGATAAGGATGTCCAGGATTCTGCACTAGGTCATCCCCATGCTCCCACTGCTAGTTTCTCTCCCTCTTCCAGTGACATCTAGGAATGCTGAGAGAAGCACCAATATAGACTTCTGTTATGCCATCCTCAAAAATCAGGGTCACTCTGTTAGCATGAGGGGACCAGTTTCCATTCATGATTAAATGAACAAATAAAGTTAACACATTTTTCTTTATATTTTCTTTCCTAACCGGAAATAAAGGGATATTACCATAAAAAAAAGAACAGAAAGAGACAGCCTCAGGCTAGATCCAGGATCTGGACATGATTTGTTAGATCAGCACGTTCTTGCCCTAAGGGTCAATTTATATTTGTACTTTGAGTTTACTGCCAGTGTTTTGAAATTTTATATAAATATCATAGTCACAATTTTTCTCTAAAAATGCAGACACTCTGACCACCTCGAGCCCATATATTTTTTTAAGATTTTATTTATTTATTCATGAGAGACACGTGAAAGAGAGGTAGAGACAAAGGTAGAGGGAGAAGCAGGCTCCCTGTAGGGAGCCCGATGTCGAACTCAATCCCATGACCCTGGGATCAAGACCTGAGCTGAAGGCAGATGCTCAACCACTGAGCCACCCAGGTGCCCCTCGAGCCTATATTCTTATGGGACAATAATCTCTACGGACTGAGTAGCAGCTGCCCATCTAGATAGACAGAATGTGGGCTTTCCAATTTGCCACAAGCCTCACCACTCCCTATCATCTGTCCCCTTAAGGCCCTGTCTATTTTCACTTTTTATAACATTAGTACTGTTGATTTTCTTAGGATGCAAGGGGAATATTTTTATATCCATGACTTTGTTATCAGTGGCAGATAGAGACAGACCAAGAGGGTTGTATGTTTCAGGAAACATGAGAGAGATTTCATGTTTTATAAAAATTAAGAATATTCTTGCGTGTTTAATATGCAACCGAGTGTTCTGTCTTGAAATCAGCCAGCCTGCTTTGCTAATTTACCTTACCTACCTACCAGTCCTCTCCAGGTATCAGAGTTTGTAACTGCTGGTATACAGTAACCCCTGAGTCTCTGACTCACAGAGATAAAGCTGAGGATGCCTTGACCCCATTAGAAAGACCCTTAAAGTCACAGCTGAATTCTAAGCAGTGGCAGGATAATGGCCATTTCCTTTAATGCTGTCACTTCGGTTAGACAGTGACAGCTTGGAAACCATAACCTTGGACTTCAAGCCCTCAATGTTGGGAACAGGGCAGGAGTGATTAATGGGACCACTGACCCTCTTCTCAGAGCTCCGTGATGAAATGATCAGTGTCTGAGGTCAGGCAGGCTGCTATAATTCCAGAATTCTAGAAACTGAGTGGCTTACAAACAACAGACATTTATGTCTCACAATTCTGGAGGCTGGGAAGTCCAAAATCAGGGCACTAGCAATTCAGTATCTGATGAGAAACTTCCTGGTTCATGGCAGGTATCTTCTCGCCATGGCCTCACATGGCAAAAGGGGCATTTCTCTGGGGTCTATTTTACAAAGTGATCTAGTCCCTCCCCCAAGGCCCCACCTCCTAATACCTTCACCTGGGGGATCAGGCTTCAACATATGAATTTGGGGGGTGACTCAGATATTTAGTCTGCAGCCATCGGGGAGTGGTGCTGAGAATCTCCCCCTCAAAAATGGCAGTTCCCTTTGCTTAGAGAAGGAGAGAGGGTGCTGGGCAAAGGAGGAAAGACCACATCTTCCTGGGGTTAAGACAGCCAGATAGTTTTAAAATTGGGAGCTCCTGGACGCACACCATACAGACAGCCCATGCTTGAGATGTATATTCACTCCTTTATCCTCAGCAAATCCTCACTGTCATCTATGACCCCAGAACCCCTGGCCAGCAAGATCACCCTGGCTCAGTTGTCTGAGATAGTTTTCCAAATGCATCTCAAAAATACAGCTGCAAGAGGGTAGAGTTCCCAGTGCCCGGTTATATTTGAGTCCCAGCCCCTGAGCTACAGAAACAGCCCTGTTACCTCCTGCTAGACATCTCCAAAGCCACAGCGCCGAGAAATGTTTCCCAGGCTGAGCAAATTAATAGAAAACATAATGTTCTTCTTTCCATCCTGAAAGACCAGCATATATGCTTAGCCTCTTCTCTACCTGCTCAAAGCCACTTTACCTGGAGCTCCGGGGATCGGCTTCCTTCCTCTCAGTTGTAACCCACATTTGCTGCTTTTTTTGGCATCTGTGGGGGGTTGGCATTGTTAATAACACAAAGAGAGACCCAGCCACTACCTGCTTTCCTGAGTCGGGAAGAGACAGGAGGAGGTGGAAGCACAGCTGATCTGCCTTTTTTGCCCAGGACCAGGCAAAAGGCAACAGAGTCTAAGTGAAGCAGGGTGGAGACAAGCTAGACAAGAGAAAGAACTTCCTGATTCAGAAGCCTATCAGCTCCCTGACAGAATCATGAGATCTGCCCCATGCTTCTTGATTCCCTCCTCTAACCAAATTCAAGGAATATCAGCCATAGAAGCACCTTCTCTTAAATCAGCCACAGGAGGCTGAGATGTTAATTTCTATCTAGTGGTGATTTCTCTTGCTAAAGGTCTGGTTCAACAGTAGGTACAGCCTGTGAGACTCAAGTCCCTGGTCACTAGAACACAGTGTGTGGATGACTATAGTGCTCATCTTTAGCATCCCCTTGCAAACAGTATCTGGCCTG
Organism: Vulpes vulpes; assembly: GCF_048418805.1. NCBI lineage: Eukaryota > Metazoa > Chordata > Mammalia > Carnivora > Canidae > Vulpes > Vulpes vulpes. The sequence goes on along the minus strand of NC_132789.1, from coordinate 13,994,166 downwards.
GGCTGGTATATAGAATAAATCATTTCACCCATCACCTGCCATGTGCATAGCTCTGGGGTGGAAGCAAAGGGGAGTAAACCTCGCCCTCCCTGCCCTTAAGACTTTCACAGATGCCTGTGGGGGGACAGACACAGGTACAGTGCAATTCATCCTAAAATACAGAGGGACACAAAACACTGTGAGACCACGAATACCTCAGCAGGTATCAGAAAAGGTTTAGCTGAAGAGGTAACATTTGAGCTGAGTTTTGAAGATCATGTAGGAATTTGCCTAATAGAAACTAGGAAAAGGTATTATAGTAAAAGGAACACCTGTGGCTGATACATGATATGCTCCATTTTTCTTTCTTGCTAAAGATCATTCTTGGACCTCTAGTGCTGATACCACCTGGGATGCATACTGAATTTTGGCAGCATTCTAAAGGCCCTTTACCTGATAATCCTCTTAAGTTAAAATGCTCTCCCACGTAAATGACTTGAAAAACTACTGTTGGCCTGTTCTCCCTATGAAACCTCAGGATTTGAGTCAAGCTCTTCTCTGTCCCCCCCCCCTTTTTTTTTGTTAAGATTTATTTATTTAGGGGCACCTGGGTGGCTCAGGCAGTTAAGCATCTGCCTTCAGCTCAGGTCATTATGGGGTCCTGGGATGGAGCCCAGCAGGGAGCCTGCTTCTCCTTCTCCTTCTGCCCTCCTCCTGCTCGTGTGCACGCTCTCTCTCTCTCTCAAATAAATAAATAACATCTTTTTAAAAATTTATTTATTTGAGGAGGGGAGATGCCAATGGAGAGGGAAGGAGAATCTTTTTTTTATTTTTTTTATTGGAGTTCAATTGGCCAACATATAGCATAATACCCAGTGCTCATCCCGCCATGTGCCCCCCTCAGTGCCCATCACCCAGTCACCCCAATCCCCCACCCACCTCCCTTTCCACTACCCCTTGTTTGTTTCCCAGAGTTAGGTGTCTCTCATGTTTTGTCACCGTCACTGATATTTTCACTCATTTTCTCTCCTTTCCCTTTATTCTCTTCCACTAATTCTTATATTCCCCAAATGAATGAGACCATATAATGTTTGTCCTTCTCTGATTGACTTACTTCACTCAGCATAATACCCTCCAGGTCCATCCATGTCGAAGCAAATGGTGGGTATTTGTCGTTTCTAATGGCTGAGGAATATTCCATTGTAGCCATAGACCGCAGCTTCTTTAGGGAAGGAGAATCTTAAGCAGACTGCACACCCAGCGCAGGGCCCGATGTGGGGCTCAGTCTCACAACCCTAAGATCATGACCTGAGTTGAAATCGAGTCGGCTGCCTAACCAACTGAGCCACCCAGGTGCCCCTCTGCTTCCCTTCTCATTAAGCAATTATTTCCTTACCTGCCCGATTTGCTTTCCTAAGGAGGAAGGGGTGAATTGTCTCTTGCTTCGGGGCAGCATGTCTATTGTCAGATATTAATTAAGCATCAATCCAGTCCTTAGTGGATGTGAGGGAGGGTCTTGGGCCAGGGGGAGGTGGGTTTTCCAGTTGGGGCTCCCCCCCCCCCATCTTATTCAGCTGGCTGCGCCTCTCCAGCCTCTTACTGACACTGGCAATCAGGTAATCGGATAGATCACTGTGACATCAAAATCCCCGTCCCCACCGTCACCACCTCCTCCAGAGCCTGGCATTTCCTCACCCCTGGGGACATGGGGCTTGCTGGCTGCTTTCAAAATGTCAAAATCTGTTGAGAAGCTTTTCTGTACTATAAAATAAGTGGCAGCATCATCCCAGGCTCTGGAGAGCCCCAGATTATGAGGTGTGGGGGGGGCATATTTGTGGGTCCCTAGCATCCAGAGGATCAGAGGGGGTCAGGACCCCTCTCCACACAGGCACACGCCCCTGCTGGCCATCACTGCCTTTGTGGAAAGCCGAGAGCGGGCAACCAGCCCCAGCAGGGCTGCGTCTGAATGAAGGCAAGCCAGTGACACTCTGCCTCTCAGCGACACCCCAGCCTGCTGCTGGGAAACCTGCACGTTAATGATGTCAGGATAAAAATAACAGTAATGCAGATCCCAGTACCACCTTGAGGGTATGGCCGCTCTAACTGTGGGATCCCCTGCCCCCAGCTCTGGGGTCTGCTGGCGTTGGGCCTCATCCTGCTGATGACCTTGGTCAGACAGCAAGTTAGCACCTGCGCTGAGGCTCCATTTCCTAATGGGCTCGTCCAGCTGGGGGAGGTGAGGTGGGAAATGACAGCATCTCTAAATATCAGCTGATATGTATGTCGAGCAGTTTCGGCCACTACGCCGAGCACTTCAGGTCCGTGGTCTCAGTGAAACCTCACCCCAACTCAATGAAGTACTATCGCCCTCATTTTACAGATGGCTAAACTGAGGCACAGAGGGTTAGCTTGAGGAGGCCTAGGAGGAATGGTAGAGATGGGACTGGAACCCAGGCCGCGAAGCCCCAGAGCCTGCCCTTAATTCTTAAAGGCCCAGCACAGAATAAGTTCTCTGAAAATGTGCATCTTTATTATTATTGTTGGTATGGTTGCTGTTGCTTAATTTGGCTGATTATTATATTGCTCATTTAGATACAGTTTTCCTGCTAACTGTTAAATTGCTAATGTGAGGCAGAAAGGGCAGGAAGCACCATCCCGGTTCTACAGATGATTGGGGTCTGGAAAGGGAATGTGAGCAAGCAGCCACTGAGTCTCGGTGACAGAGCCACACCTCTCTCCCTCGGTGACTCCGTCATCATCCTCATTGATCGTTCCGATTGAGGCAGCATGTGTCCTTCTGCTGCGGGGGGCCAGGCTCTCGGAGTCCACTGGGGCGAGTAGCCAGGTCTGCAGTGGAAAGGCCCAGCCTGTGAAAGCCTGAACCCCATGCCCAGCTCTGTTGCCTGTTAGCTGTGAATTTGAAGATGGTCATTTCACTTCTTACAGCCTCTGTTTTCTCCTCTGAAAAATGGGTTGCCAGGAGGCTTCCGTGAGCCAGTAGATGTACAATGGCCTAGCTTTGCTCAGCCTCTGAATAGGCATTTACTAAACGTTGCTTACTACATTAGGGAATCAGATGCAATCACTGCACTTAAGAAATTCACTGTCTGAGCATCGTCTCTTCATCAAAGCATTGTCTGACTTCCAGAAACTTCTACTTCTAGGATGAGCTACAGGCCATATCACACACACACACACACACACACACAGCAGTTATCACAGTGTGATATTTGGGGTTTCATAGCATCACATCCAGACATTCTCTGGAGACCTGCCCTGCTGGCTTTGGTAGATTCAGTGGCTCCGTTTAGGGTGTCTGTTGATTACTCCCTTCTCTAAGCCTCTCTGAGCGCTTAAGGAAACTCCTGTCTTTTGAGATTAATCTCTTTCTGTGGGAGGGTCCCCCAAATCACTAGCCATAAACTCCTACTAAACTCATTACTGCCCCCCAGCTCAGTGGGACCAGCTTTCCCTCGGCTTGATCCAGCCCATGACCGGAATAAGACATACAGGTTGGAGTTTCCCAAAAGCACCTTCCATAGCTCGCTCTTTACAGGTCACCCAGTGTTCCAGGGATACCCTCAAACAGGGGATAAAAAAAACCTCAACAAAGATACTTTCTGGGAATTTATGTGGAATGGAGTCTCCCTCGGCCCCCAGTGGCAGCAGAATCCAAACCTTGCTGATGTTTCACTTCCTCCCACCCATGCCATCACCTGCTGGTTACCTCTAGGGTCTTTGTAGGCCACTTTGCCATGAAACCAGCCATCCCTGTCCTGCTTCTTCAGGTGGTCAGAGCCAGGGCGGAGCCAGGAAGCAGGGCCTGAATTAATGGGGGTTTGGGTTCAACCCTGCAGGAATTTCCACATATTTTCCTAACTGTTTGTTAGCTGTTTGTTTTAATAGTGAGTATATTCAGAGCAAGCCGTCCCAACTGTTTCCATTGAGACAATGATGTCTGGCTCAGGAAGCAGTGATACCGCTCTGCATGCTTAGTCATTGCAAACCATATTCAAGTTCAAACTATATTCAAGGTTTTTTCCCAGAGAAGCCAAGTCAAAGTGCTTTTTCCTCCCCTCTGTGCAGATTGATACCCCTCCAAACAGAGATTCTGAGAGGTCAATAGGGCTTTCAGTTTCTGAGGGTCACAATATCTTAAAGGTAAAAACTCCAAATCACAATTGTAAGGCTTGTGCATTTTAAATAGTTACCTTTAGCAAGTCAATGCTTTGAATAAACACACACACACACACACACACACACACAGAGTCCAAATGTAATAGAAAGGGGTTAGGGCACAAGATAATTATTACAGCATTTCTTTTAAAATTAATTGATGAGGCACATATTCATTGTGGTCTGGTAATGGGATGAAGTTTAAAGTTGTGTAATAACATCTGGCTACCTTGCAACATCAGTGCCACTAAACGTCTACTCAGCAATGTACCGTAAGGACCCCTTATCTTCACAGGCCCTTGTCTGTGGCTGCAAACTGTGATGGTCTGACTCTGGAGCATCTCCTTCTTTAATTATCCTCCACAGAAAATGGCCTGTTGAATCAGGATGGGGAAGCGGGGGGAAAATCAATGATTTCAACCTTCCATGGAGTTATTATAAAGAATGAATCACTTTATAAATAATGCTTTGCATACACTACAAGGAAATTATACTCAAAGGTACTAAACACAGTTGGTTAAGTTTTATAAGTAGCAATTTTTTCATCACACAGCATACCTGCTGATTTGCGGGTCTGTGGTCCTGGACCCTGATCTGCCACAGCTCATAACCCAGTTACACCTGCTGCCCTGAGGAGGTGGTAGCCACAGGTTAGAGCAATGCTGCTTGGGGCTGCAGCAGAGGGCACGGTGTGTGGACCTGGCCTCTAGGGTGGCTGGCGTGGTGCCCAGCTTAGCCCCAGGATGCTGTCCTCATTTTAGGACAAGCCAAGCAGGGCAGGTTGCTGCAGGCCTAGGAGGGAAAAGCTGTCTCTGGGGCTGATAGTTAAAGAGTAAGAAACTACTTGCTTCCTACAGGTTCCGGCTTCAGCTCCTGGATTATTTCTTAGCTTGTAACAAAGCATCACAAACTGGGTGGTTTAAACAACAGAAACAGGGCACCTGGGAGGCTCAGTGGTTAAGCATCTGCCTTTGGCACAGGCTGTGATCCCAGGGTCCTGGGATCAAGTCCCACACTGGGCTCCCTGCATGGAGCCTGCTTCTCCCTCTGCCTGTGTCTCTGCCTCTCTCTCTCTCTGTGTCTCTCACGAATAAATAAGTAAAATCTTTAAAAAATAAAAACAAAACAACAGAAACATTCTGGAGCCTGGAGAGCTCCTAAAATCAAGATGTTGGCAGGTTGGTTCCTTCTTAGGGCCGTGAGGGAGAATCCTCCACAGGGCCCTCTCTGTGGCTTGTGGACGGCAGTGTGTATGGGTCTTGAAATTTCCCTTTTATAAGGGCACCAGTCATATTGGATTAGGGCCCACCCAAATGACCTCACTTTAACTTCATTACCTCATTAAAGACCCCAGGTAAGACCATATTCTGAGGTGCTGGGAGCTAGGACACCAGCATATGAATTTGAGAGGGACACAGCTCAGCCCTTAACAGTTCCTAGAATGTGGTGTCTCCCAGGGAGCTCCCTCGCTGCTGTCAAGCTCCTGGCCCCATTCCATGACGAGGCTCTTGGCTGGGAGGGCCCACAGTTGGGGAACAGCAAGGTACTTGGCTGCTGTGTCCAGATCTTCCAAATTCTGATGTCTTGTGTCTATGTTCCTGCCTTAAAAAGCCCCCCTCCACCACCTTCCTGTCACTGCTGCTCCTTACTCCCCGACGTCCTCCCACTCATGAGGAGGCCTCCAAGTCACTGTTGATTTTGTCCCTTGCCCCCTCCCACCCTCTCACACCCCCAGGCTGTCTGTTCTGCTTCTGGCACCCCACTCTGGCTCCTCCCACCCCACCACAGCTGCTGCAGCTGTGCTTTGCCCTCCCAGCTTCCCCCTGCACCGAGGCAGCCCCGTGGTTCTCTCCGCACTCAGCGGAGAGAACTCCCTCCCACAGCCCTTGCAGCCACGTGGCCTAAACCTTGGCTTTGAGAAGTGCCCCCCCAATCAGGCAGCTTCATGGGGGGGGGGCCATTCTCTACTTAATCAAGACAAAAGCCTTTGGCTTAGCATTCAAGGGATTTTGAAATGCATTTAGGCCTTGTGTTCCTTGGCTTGGGCTGCCATCACAAAACACCACTGACTGGGGTGGCTTAGAAGTAGAAAGTTATTTCTCGTAGCTCTGGAGGCTGCAGTCCACGGTCAGGGTGCCAGTGTGGTCACACTGGGCAAGGGCTCCCTTCCTGGCTTGCAGACGGCCACCTTCACCATGTCCTTATTTTGGTTTTCTGTGTGTGCGTGGAGGGAAAGAGAGAACGGTCTCTTCTTCTCATAAGGTCACCAATCCTGTCAGATTAGGTCCTACTCATGACAATTTTTTAAAAAATATTTTATTCATTTATTCATGAAAGACACAGAGAGAGAGAGGGAGGGAGGGAGGCAGAGACACGGGCAGAGGGAGAAGCAGGCTCCATGCAGGGAGCCCGACGTGGGACTCGATCCCAAGTCTCCAGGATCACACCCCAGGCTGAAGGCGGCACTAAACCGCTGAGCCACCCGGGCTGCCCCATTTTTTTAAATTTAATTTATTTATTTGAGGGGGAATGAGCAAGAAAGAGAGAGTGTGCAGGAGTGAGGGAGAGGTGAGCAGAGAGAGAGTGAGAAGCAGACTCCCTGCTGAGCAGCACGACATGATATGGGGCTGGAACCCAGGACCCTGAGATCATGACCTAGGCCAAGGGCAGATGCTTCACCCACTAAGCCACCCAGGTGCCCCTTTTATGGCCTCTTTTCATCTTAATTACTTCCTGTCTCCAACAGGTTAGGGCTTTAACATAGGAATTCAGAAGGGACAGTTCATCTGTGGCAGACCTCAGTTTGTTGAGCATGTGCAATGTGCTGGACACTGGTCTAGGGGCTAGACACAGAGCAAAGTAGACAGTGGGTAAGCAGAAAACCATATCTATATCTAAATATCTGTAGACATCATATATATGTATATATATATGTATGTATTATGTCTAACCAGATCCATAAGACATAGAGACTTAGACATATATACATTCACATGCAAATACATATACACTCGCAAATTGCAGGCAGTGATAAATGCCTTGAAGAAAACTAAAGCATGATAAGGGAGCACAGAATACTGGGTGGGGCGCTGTTTTAAAGGACAATCAGGAAAGATCTCTAATGCAGTGCCATTTAAGCAAGTGGAGACACAGGTAAAAATAACTTAAGCGTTCCACCACTGGAAGTCGATTCTCTGGATCAAGAGTCTAGATTTTTCTGTAAGGGGAAAAGTAGGAAATAGTTTTAGCCTCTGTGGCCCTTATGACCTTGGTCTCCGTGACAACGACCCTGCTCTGCTGCCCTATCCCTAAAGCCTCCACAGATAATCTAAGAACAAATGAGGGTGTCCGTGTGCCAATAAAACTTTATTTATGGACACTGAAATTTGAACTTCATGTAACTTGTATGTATCATGAAACACGACTCTTCTTTTGATATTTTTATTCAACGGGCTAAAGATGGGGGGGAAAAAACCCTTCCTAGCTTGTGGGCTGCATAAAAAGCAGGCAGCGGACCAGGTTTGTCCCCCTGGCCACAGTCTGAGACCGTGGCACGCAGCCGGATGAGGCTTCTCCTGGTTGCGGGATGAGAGTGGGGACCACCGTAGGGCCAAGAACACGAGTCCCAGGCACACAGTAGGTGCTCAGTGTGTATTTGTTGAAGGAGAGGGAGATGGAAAAGAAGGAGAGGGCAGAAGGAACCAGGGTGTCAGGGTGCCTACAAGGCTGAATTCCTGGCTCCAGGCCCCGGGGCTGGTATGACGTCCCCTCACTATCTCCTCTTGGGCTGCAAGGCCACTACCTTCCATTTCACAGCCCCTGCAGGCTCCAGAAGCAAAGAGGTGTGGACAGAGCCTTTGAAATGCCCACTTAGGAGCGATGTCCCAGGCAGCCCTCCCACAGAGCCCACCAAGATCTAACCAGGATCTCCCACCACCTAAAAAGCGTCCGCTGACCACACCAGGCACAACTCTAGTAAAGGACACGTGGAGCTGCTGCCCAGAGCCCACCTGTGCCCTGTCCCCAGCTTAATAACTCACAAGTGCCACTAATCTGCATTTTTAACGAGAACATTTCAGTCCCCACTCAGAAAAGTCATTTGCATGCCCCATGCAGGGCCCCTGACTGCTATATTAATCTCCCCATTTGTCCCCTCCTGAGTCATCTAATATTACTGCTGGCTAATTAAAACATCAAAGCCCCAAGTACAACAGCCCTGCCAGAGGCTTCCTAATGCCTGGTTTCAAGTGTGTGCAGTTCAGCACAGCCCAGGGCGGAGAGAGGCGCAGCTCGCGCCTGAGCCCCCCATTCCTTGGCTCGAAATGACCACCCCTCACACATCTGGATCCTCAACAGATGGCCTCTTTCATTATGCCTGTTACTCCCTCCACACACTGCCGATGAAGGCTGCCAGCTGCCCACCCACCAGCCGTACCCCACCCCTCTTCCCCCTGCCTCACTCTGCTCCCCATCCACCTGCCCTCCCACCCCCTCCACGGGTCCTAGGCCTGACCCCAGCGTTAGCACTGTGTCTGTCCCATTATCCTCTCTCTGGGATTCCAACTGCTCCCCAGCCTCCAGGACGTCCATGCGGGTGGTTAAGAGAGTTTGCAAACTGGCTGAATGATGCGCAATATTTAGGGAGGATGGCTCGGGTGCCTCCCGCATGGGCAAGGTCAGATTTTTTTTGGTTCTCATGTTGGCATGGTCGGAGGAATGTGTTGCTACAAAGTCTTGCCCAAAGATGTGACTTCCATCCCTTGCATGTCTGCTGGAAGAGACTGTAGTGAAGACAGATCTTAAAGAAGTGTTGGTGCTGTCTGGCCAGGCCTTCAAAGGAAATGGAACTGTCTGCATGTGGCTTCACAAGGCGACGTAGTAAAATAACTCAGAGCTCAGCAGGCAGAAAGTGCAAATGGGAGTGAAGGGAAGACTCCTACATCCTTCTCCTGCTCCTGGTGTGGCAGGACTATAGTAACACTTATGGCCGTGGCATTACTGATAGGACTAGCAGGGGTACTGACCCTAGCAGATTATGACACTAAGAGCAGGAAGTGGTGGCTGACATTTAGGAGGTGATCACATTCATCCAAGTGAAAGATGATTTTGTCTGGCGAGGATACTGGCTGGTTAGATGGGGAGAAAAAGGAAGGGGTGTATTCTAGAGCTATTTTGAAGCTAAAATGGGGGGACTTGGGGGAGGATCAGGTGTGGGGGATAAAGAGTACTATGTCCAGGATAGCTCCCACCTGTGTCTTGCACAGGTGGATGGATGGTGATGCCCAGCACTGAGATGGGAACCACTGGAGATGACCAGATCTGGCCACAGCAGGGAGGTATGGAAGATCATGAGTCATGGCACCTTCCTTTTGTTCTCTGCTACCACTTGGATGGTTCTGGAGCTGTCTTTAACATGCTGTTCACCTATCCTCAGCTCCCCAGATACTAACATAGTCTTATTCCACTGGCCAGAAAGGAGGCTATGATATGCCTGTCACCTCAGGACCTTTGCATAAGTTGTTCTTTCTGCCTGCAAGACCTTGCTCTTCTTTCTTTGCCTGATTGACACCTACTTGTCCTTCAGATCAGATCTCAACTTAGAAGTCAAATGCTGTAGGTTAGGTGTCTCTCTTTTGTGTTTCCACAGTCCTTTATACACCACCAACGTCCCATATTATGACACCCACTGTACTTGATTATAACGATCATACAACTGTCATCTCTCCCCCCACCCCAACATTGCACTAAGAACTCCATGAGGGGGATCCCTGGGTGGCGCAGTGGTTTGGCGCTTGCCTTTGGCCCAGGGCGCGATCCTGGAGACCCGGGATCGAATCCCACATCAGGCTCCCGGTGCATGGAGCCTGCTTCTCCCTCTGCCTATGTCTCTGCCTCTCTCTCTCTCTCTCTCTCTCTCTCTCTCTGTGACTATCATAAATAAATAAAAAATTTAAAAAAATTAAAAAAAAAAAAAGAACTCCATGAGGGCAGAGTTCTCATCTGTCTAGTTGTCACTATAGCCCTGGCCCTTGCTGCCTTGCTTGGAACATAGAACCTACTCAATAAACATATGTTGAATGAATGAATGAATGACTTATGCATAATGGCGAAGAGGCAGGAGAGTCCAACAGTTAAGAACATGGTTTGAGGGGCTCCTGGTGGCTCAGTCAGTTAAGCGTCTGCCTTTGGCTCAGGTCATGATCCCAGGGTCCTGAGATCAAGCCCGGCATCAGGCTCCCTGCTCAACTGAGAGCCTGTTTCTCCCTCTCCCTTTGCCTGCCACTCTACCTAGTTGTGCCTTTCTCTCTCTCTCTGTCAAATAAATAAATAAAATCTAAAAAAAGAAAAAGAAAAAGAAAAAGAACATGATTTGAAAGACAGATTTCCAGGATCTGACTCCTGGCTCCAGTGTACTAGCTCTGTGACCTTGGGCAACTTAACCTCTCTGTGCCTCCGTTTCCTCATCTGTAAAATGGGCATAAGCTCTTGCTTGGCATACGGTAAATGCTTCTTGAATGCCAGTTTTCAGTCTTAGCCCTTCAGCATGCTCTATGATTTCTTTCCTGGACTTAGCCCACTTAAGTGTAATTCACAGCTTCCTTACCCACCTGAATTCCACCAACCCAGTTCCTCCTGCCTCCTCCCTGACTTCATCTCCTTGCCCTAATCACCCTCCTACACTCCAGCCACGGTGGCCTCCCTGCTGGTCCTTTGAACTTAACAAGCTTATCCTTACCTCAGGGCCTTTGCACTTGCCTTTCTCCCCTCCACTTAGTCATCATCATATATCCTTACCACCAGCTGATACTACATTGTTCACATATAGGTTTACTTGTGACTTAACTCCACTTCTCTCACATCAGTGTCCCAGAAGGGCCAGAGCACTCTCTATCTTGCTCACCACAGTGCCCCCATTGCCTAACAGTGTCTAGCTCATAGTAGGTGCTCAATAAATACTAGTTGAGTGTGTGAATGCCCTCCCACAAGGTCTCTGTCCAGGGCTCCATTCTTTGGCATGAGTGTCACTCCACACTGGTTTGTCTTCTCCCTTCCCCCACCTAGCTGACACAGCAGGGCATACCTGCTGCTTCTCCCTTACAGTTGCTGACTGACACTTGTCTGATGCATAGACAGGTAGACAATTACTCGGAAACACCCAAGACGAACGTAATCCTTATTAATGAGATCTAAAATGGATGGGCCAACTTTGGTCAGCCCAAGACTTATCGCCTAACACCAACTGGGCATTTTGTTTATAGAAGGGAAGACAGATGGGAGACTGAAGGTGTTCAACACAGAGGGAGCAGTCAGTGCAAAGGCCCAAAGGCAGGAACACATTTGGCATTTTCAAGAGGCAGAAGCCTAAAATTCAGGGTAAATATTCTATGCTTTGAAATTTTTTAACTTAATTTTTTCCGTTTTCCCAGTGCTCACCAGATGTAGTGAGTTTGGACTATAGCAGGGAAGCCCAGGAATCCAAGGAATTTGACCTAGCTTCAGCTTTGATTCCTCAGGCCTAAAAGCCAGCACCATTCAGAGAGGCAGACTCTGTCCCTTGGTCATTTACTCATTCAGCAGACATTCAGTGAGTCCCTACTATCTGCAAGGACCTGTGCTAGACACCAGAGAGGCCACCTTTGAGTTCTTGACCCCTCCCCAAAGAATAGAACCCAAAAGGCTTTTCCACAGTGCCTCCTTTGGCATAGGTAGAGAGACCAGGTTCCCAACCACCTTGTAGGTGTCACGTGGGAGAATGAGTCTTCCTCTCTGTGCAGGTGCTTGGTAACTGGCAGATTCCAGGAAGAGCAACTCACCTGCCTCCTGCCAGATTTCATCTCCTTGCCCTAATCACACTCCTACATTCCAGCCACGGTGGCCTCCTTGCTGGTCCTTTGAACTTCACAAGCTTATCCTTACCTCAGGGCCTTTGCACTTGCCTTTCTCCCCTCTACTTAGTCATCATCATATATCCTTATCACCAACTGATACTACATTGTTCACATACGGGTTTACTTGTGATTTATCTCCACAAGTGGAGACAGTTTTCCAGTGTCTGATGTCCCATACTTCCTTGTCTCCTCCAGCCCCCTGCCTCGGGAAAACAGTCTCCCACAAAGAATGGAAGCCCCTCCAAGTGCCCCCGCTTCCTCAAGGTCAAGAACTGGGAGACGGATGTGGTTCTCACTGACACCCTCCACCTTAAGAGCACATTGGTGAGTATCCCAGCAGGACAGAGACCAACTTCACATTTGGTGTTGGCTAAGTCTTTGTTGTGGGGCCTGCCCTGTGCCTGTAGAGTGGTTAGCGTCATTTCTGGCTTATACTCATGAGATGTCAGTAGCCCCCCTGAATTTGTGATAACCAAAAATGTCTCCAGATATTACTCAGCATCTCCTGGTAGGGAAATCCACTCCCATTTGAGAACCACTGGTGGATACTTACTCACTCATGGAAATACTTTTCATTTGTATACCTTGAACCCACAAGAATCCAAGTGAAGTTGCTGGTTCTGAACACATCTTCTTTGTCTCTCACAGTCTGACCACTGATAAGGTATTGAAAAAGCCCTTCCTTGGTTTCACTGGGTTTCTGCTAAACTTTTATTTATTATATTTTTTAAAGATTTTATTTATTTATTCATGAGAGATACAGAGAGAGAGAGCAGAGACACAGGCAGAGGGAGAAGCAGGCTCCATGCAGGGAGCCTGACATGGGACTCAATCCCGGGTCTCCAGGACCACGCCCTGGGCTGAAGGCGGCGCTAAACTGCTGAGCCACCCGGGCGGCCCTCTGCTAAACTTTTAGATCATATTTTTAACAGTTAGCAATTCAACACATTGCTTTACATTTTTGTTGAAAATGAGCCTCTTGGAAGAATAGTGTGTTGGTTAGCTATTGCTGCATAACAAATATACCCAAAAGTCAGGGACTTAAAACAACAACCACTCATTATTTTCCAAAAGTCTACAGATTGGCTTGGTGGTCCTGCTGGTTTCAGTTGATTTCAGGCATCTGCAATCATCTGAGGGACACCAGGCAGGTCTAGGATGGCCTTGGTTAGGATAACTCTGATCCCCCAGCAAACTAACTTGGCCTGGTTCATATGGTGGTTGCAAGGTTTTCAGAGAGAGAATGAGCAGAAGCATACAAGATCTTTTGAGGCCTAGGCATGGGATGGGCACAACAGCACCTCTGCCGTTTTCTATTGACCAAAACCAGCTCACATTCAAAGGGAGAGGGTATAGGCTCCGCCTCTCGATGAGAATTGCTCTAGAGTCACATTGCAAAGGGTATGAATACAGGCAAGAGAAGAATTGGGGCCACTTTTTTGCAGTCAACATCCCAGAGAGATGTTCAAGTGACCTATTGCAACCACTCTACAAGTTCCTTCTTGATCAACACAAGATCAAAAAAAATTGGGGGATTCAGTACCAATGAGTCTGATTCTCAGGCAGTGCCAGTCAGAAAGCCTCTCTTCCCCTAGATGAGTAGAGCAAACACTTTCAGAACTTTAACACACTGCCTGTGGATTCTCACCTTTACTGGTGACCACATCCCACAATGATTTGAAGCTGGTACTTGAGAAATCCCATTTGGGTATTAAAGGCCAGGTAAACTCTACCATGAATGTCAGATCCACGTCCACAGCCCCACTTGTGCTACACTTGGGTAAGACCAAGTGATCGTCCAAATCTCTCTTGTCCTTCCAGGAAACGGGATGCACCGAGCACATCTGTATGGGCTCCATCATGCTCCCTTCTCAGCAAATACGAAGGCCTGAAGACGTCCGCACAAAAGAGCAGCTCTTTCCTCTCGCCAAAGAGTTCATTGATCAGTACTACTCGTCAATTAAAAGGCAAGTGTATGTTGACTCGGGGGACCCAGGGTGAATTACCAAGGACCAAGACAAAGACTTCAACTCCAGCTCTGTGATGGTTGAACCAAGACCTGAGCATAAGGGCTCTGCCCTCCATACGCACAGTTTGAAAACTGGTGGCCCAAGGGCCAAATCTGGTCCCCAGGAATGTCTTTGGCCTGCAAAGTTGCTTAAATCTGAAACATTTCAAGCAATTCTGTGTCTAGGCACACTACCTTAAAGAAACTCTCACACTTAACTTGTTCACCAGAAGACATACATAAAAATGTTCAATGAGACATTGTTATAATAGGAAAAAAATTAAAATCAAAGAGCTAACCCGAAACAACTTCGACTCCCTCAGCAGAGAATGTGTAAGTAAGTGGTGGTATTTTCCAAATCATGGAATGTCATAACAGCTACAGAAAATGAGTGAGTTGGCACTCAGCATGTTCATGGGAATGAAGCTTGCAAATAACTATGCAAAAGGAAGAAAGGATAACTTTATAAAAGAAAACATTCAAGGTAGCACCATTTATATAAACTTTTTAAATGTACAGAGTAATACTGTACATGGTTTAGGGAATAGTTACATAAGTATATATATATGTATATATATAACATAAATATTTATGTAAATATATATGTACTTATGTAAATATATACAATATATATACTTATGTAAGTCTGTATACAATAAACATAAAAAAGAAAAGCATAAGAGGGGGCACCCTGGGTGGCTTGGTTAGGCAACTAACTCCTGATTTTGGCTCAGGTTGGGATCTCAGGGTCATGAGATGGAGCCCCACGTCAGTACAGAGTATGCTTGGCATTCTCTCTCCCTCTGCCCCTCCCCCTATTTGCTGTCACTCTCTCTCTTTCTCTCTCTCTCTCTCTCTGAAATAAATAAATCTTTAAAAAAAAAAAAAAAGAAAAATATCAGGCACTTCTGGGAAGAAAGTGGGTTACAATGGGAACATAGTCCCCAAGGAACTATAATATCATTTTTCATTGATTATTTCTTAGGCGTGGGTGTTCATTATATTGTTCTGGATACCTTTTTGTAAGCCCGAAATTTTTCATAATATTTTCAACTTTCTAAAATTGAATTCCCTGTCATCATTTAAAAAAAAAAAAAAAAAGGCTTCTCTTTAAAAAAAAAAAAATCAGATTTCCAGGAGTACCTGGCTGGCACAGCTGGTGGAGCACATGACTCTTGATCTCTAAGTTGTGAGTTCGAGCCCCACACTGGACGTAGAGATTACTTAAACATAAATAAATAGATGAATAAAATTAAAATAAAAATCAGATTTCCAGTTTCTCTTGAAAGGAGACCTGGCATCCCCGGCCCCCACTCCTCCCAGGTAACAACCAGCAGGAGCAGAGTGGTAGCTGCCCCCTTTGAATCAGGCATTGACTCACCCATTGGGCACAGTCCCCACCCAGCCAGTTCAGTCACTACTGGGCCTTTGTGGACTTTTGAGTTTGCCGTCTTCTTATGCTTGAACTGTTGTGTCCGCATGTCGACTCAGACTCGCTGTGGCTTCTGCCCTCGTGGGACGGCTCGGCCCCTTCGCCAACCCCTAAATCAGGAGAGAAGGTGACCCTCCCCTGTCCCTCCCTTCCTCACTCAGATCTGGCTCCAAGGCCCACACAGAGAGGCTGGAAGAGGTGAACAAAGAGATCGAAACCACAGGCACCTACCAGCTCAAAGACACGGAGCTCATCTATGGGGCAAAGCACGCCTGGCGGAATGCCTCCCGCTGCGTCGGCAGGATCCAGTGGTCCAAGCTGCAGGTAGGCGGTGCGGCTCTGGTGGGTGAGGACGGATGAGCTCCAGGGGCCCCTGGAAGGCAAGGTGAGATAGTAGATGGATGGTCATAGGGCCCCAGATTCTCAGGTCGTGACTGAATCTGCCGTATAGTCCTGTCTCATTGAGCCAACATGGTGCTTTTTTTAAAAAGGAACGTGCGTGTCTCTTGGTAAGGCTTACACTCTCCAGTTTACCACAGACCCCACCATTCCTTCTTGTCTCCTACCTACTCTCTCTGCTTATTTATACTATCAACCTATTCCCTGAAGACATTAGATTCTGTGTCCCCTGGTATGATTCCCCACCCCCACCACCCGGGGAATAGTTTGAAGTCTCAAATAGATTAGTTATTAAGTTCAGAGGGCTTTGTTTGATTTGTATTTATTTTGTTTTTAAATCCCTGATCCCTAGTGTTTCCTACCAGGAAATACATCTAGCCCACTAAGGTCTCTCCTTTACTCATCATCCTGTAACCACATGCACTTACACAGCATGCCTGCTTTCAGGGGATTTTTCCTGGTTTGATTGACCATAGTTACTAGGATAGAAAACAAAACTTGAAAGCCCAGCCGAGGTCTCATTAGTGGAGTGCTTCCTACTTGAGTGGGGCAGCAGGTGACGTGGGCTCCAGGTTCTCCGCCCACTGGGGGAGCCGAGGAGGGAAGGCAGAGGCACCCATTCTCACCATGTACCCCTTGCAGGTGTTCGATGCCCGTGACTGCACCACAGCTCATGGGATGTTCAACTACATCTGCAACCACATCAAGTATGCCACCAACAAAGGGAACCTCCGGTGAGCCTGCCAGCTTGGGGGAGGGGAGTCTGATGCCCCCAAAGCACTGACCCTGGGGTCTGGAGTTGACTGGCTCACCTGCAGAGAAAATGCTCCCCTTCTCCCCTCAGGGAGATGTGCTTAGCTGGAAGAGGTGGCCTGGCTGTTTTGTTCCACCTCCCATGCCCTGTCTATTCTGGAAGAAATAGACTCTTGCAACCAAAATCAGACTTGACCCACAGTTCAATATCACCCATGGAGGGGGAAGGAGGGGGTGTTTCCCATTCCCAGGACACGGAAAATCCCAGTGCCAATAGTGACCTGCTTGTACCATATCCTACTGTGTTGCTCGGAGCTACCTTAGAATTTCCCTGGGTTTAAAAGACCATGTCTCTTCCTGCCGCTGTGGGTGCAGCTCCCTCAGATGCTACCTAGCCAAGCCATACCTTGGACCCCTCTTGCCCCAGACAAAGAACAAAGCCCCAGGGGGCAGACCAAGGCAGAGGATCCCAGTACCAATGTGGGATGGCGGCTTCCACGCTGGCAAGTTGCAGCTGGAAGGGAACAGCTGGGACCCCACAGTTCTACTTGTCAATCTTGTAAATCAGTTCTGCTCCGGCATCTGGTCCCAGCTGCTGAGGACCAGCCCCACGGAGGAGCCATGAGGGCCACTGTAGGGAAATTCCCACAAGCCACAGGCTGC
This sequence comes from Vulpes vulpes, assembly GCF_048418805.1. Taxonomy (NCBI): domain Eukaryota; kingdom Metazoa; phylum Chordata; class Mammalia; order Carnivora; family Canidae; genus Vulpes; species Vulpes vulpes. Next base: position 13,976,867 of record NC_132789.1, on the reverse strand, counting down.
ACTGAGCTTATCCCCATGGTGGCTTGTTTGCATTAAGCAAGAGTTGTCTTGGCCATGTCCCTTCCTTGAGAAGGAAATTGTTGCTCCAGCTGAGCCCACCAGTAGGGAAGGGGCCTATAATATAAGCCCAGAGCCTGAGCTTGGGGAATTGGTTTTTCAATCTCTTCCTAAAAGACCTCATCCCTCAGAGGACATCATCAAGAACCCTCCTGTGTATCCTGAGCATCAATGGAGGGCCCAGTCAAGGTCTCAGCCCTCAAGGAGCTTATGTGGTCTTCTCTAAATGGTGATATTACAAGGCAATATGGGGAAGGGGGGAATCACCAAAAGCCAAGCAATGCACCTCCACTTTTTACAGTTATCAACTTGGGAGGGCAGTTCTCAAGATCTTCTACTAAACAAAATATTCTGCTAGACATGATAAGAAAGCCATCAGAGAACGTATACCATACGTAGAAATCACCTAACCATAACAGAGAAAGGCAAGCAAGGGAGAAGGGACAGGGAGAGCGAGATGTAAGGCATTCGATCTGCCGTTCAGTGAAATTATGTTTAGGAGACGTAAGTGTGTTGTGTTTCTTCTGTTGGTCTCGGTTCCCGCACACAGAGTAAGCATTCCACCCGCTGTGTGTGATTCTGGTGTTTCTAAACATACTTTTTAAATATATATGTTACACAAACACCCTTTATCTGGTGCTCAACCAAAGCAACGGCCATGTGTTTTACTGCTGGAGGGAAGGCTGACAGCTTGACTCATTCTGTGTTCATCTCCAATATGGCGCCTTTGCTAGGAGGTTGTTGAGAGCACTGTTGGCTCTGGGTGAGTCCTACCTTCAGCCCTCATTCTAGACTCACCCCCCTTCCCCCCGCCCCCAGGTGCAGTGCACCATCCCTGCAGTATTCAATGGCGTCTGGTCCTGTGCACACAGTAAGACCCTCATGTGCTCAGAAAGAAGGCGTCCCTGGCAACATACAAGACAGGGCATGCTTTGTGGAGGAATGGAATCTGAGCCACTCCTTGAATGTGGGTACATGACAACAGAGAGGGAGTCCAGCCAAGATGGGCAGCAGGGCAAAGTTCCAAGGGCAGAATATGTAGAGAAGATCTGCAAGCAACGGACTGGACCTGCCATGTGATCCTCATGCTGACACAAGTCAGGGCGGTGGCTTCCGCAGCCTGGGATGGAATCCACTGGTGGGACGGGTGAGCCGGGGTGGCAGGAGCTCCTGGTATGAGATCACATTAAACCATGTCCTTCCGATGATGCCAAAGACAAAGCCCCAGTTTGGTGTTAAGACTTCCTTAACACCTCTCTAACGCTACTGATCACCCCTTTAGCAGCATGAGCGGGGCTCCAGCTAGGTGTCTTCAGCAAACAACATCTTCCTGCAATGTAACAACAGTATACAGTCTCATAGTTGCCTCTTTAGGTAGGCGAGGCCAGTGGCGATCTCCAGTTTTCTTCTAAAGTGAATAAATGTGAGTACAAGGGAAGTACTAAGGTTTCGTCTTAGTTGTAAGTGTGTAGACTTTGGTATGATACAGGGGGTGGGCACATGGGGCGGGAAGTTAAGGATGGTGGTAAGTGCAAGACTGGAGCTGGGAATCAGTGGTGGGCTCTTAGAGGGAAGGAGGATCCCACATTGTTTCCCTGGAGATTACCTGCTGCAAAGGATCCCATGGGAAACTAGCCCAAGCCAAGAGTGTTTAATGGTCTCTAAGCAGAGCAGGATTCTTTGTTCTCCAGCGGGCTGCCATAAGGCCTCCCATCCTCTACTCTTCAGACCAGTGATCCAGTAGAGGGACGAGGCATGGTCCCTCCCTTTCAACAGTGACCCCATGGTCCTTTGGGGACCTTGGCACAGAGGTAGTCCACCCTCAGCCTCACACACTTGGTGGCCTGGGTGATGCCCTTTCCGGTATGTCCATAAGGCACCAACCCTGCCCTGACACCACAGGTCCCCCTCTCCCCACCACAGGTCTGCCATCACCATATTTCCCCAGAGGACTGACGGCAAGCATGATTTCCGAGTCTGGAACTCTCAGCTCATCCGCTATGCTGGCTACAAGCAGCCTGACGGTTCCATCCTAGGGGACCCAGCCAACGTGGAATTCACAGAGGTGTGTGCCTCCCACCCCATCCCCTGCCTGGGCTCTCAGTCCCCTAAACTGTCTTTATCCACAGCCTTTTCTTACTTTAAAGCTTATCATCACAGGGAAAGCAGCCAGTGGGGTACTGTTTACTCCTCTCCCAACCTCCTGCTCCTTTTGGGTGCCCCCAGTCCAGCTGATTCCCTTACAGCTGGTCATGTGGTCATTTCCATCCATTACCTTGTCTAGCCGTCATGATAGGAACTATCGTCCCACTTCACGGATGAGTAGACTGAGTCTCAACACAGCCGAATGAGTTCTCCAAGGCCACCAAATAAGCAGAGAGAGATCTCGAAGTACAGTCCAAAGTTCTCCTGCCTCCCACCAGCAGGAGAGGAGCTGACATACAGGGGCTATTAGTGTCTAGTATGCACCTTTTCTGAATTGGGTAATATGTCAGAGTCCTATCATTCCTTCACTTCCACAATTTTGCCTACCCAGTCCTTCTTTGGATGAGCGCGTCTCTGCATAGTACCAATATGACCACAGTTTCTGGCAGCCCAAATCAATTCATAAAAGCCAGGAGGAAAACAGGCACCACCATCTCCCCATCCACTGGTGATGCAGACGGGTAGCAAAGGGAACGCACGATAGCTTACAGCACCTATGCCCATAGAGGACACCATGGGCAGACCCATGCCTAGAATGATCTCAAGCACAAAGCCTGGCACCCTTCTTATTTATCACCTTAGTTAACACCATCCCCAGTTGAGATTCATCTCTATTCTTTCCACTGTCACCACCCCTCAGGACAGAGCTGGCAAAACCAAGCGCTGCTCCACTCTCTCATTGCTACTGACTTCATTTGCATGTGGCTTTTCTTATTAAAATGTTATTATCGAGAGAAGAAGGGGCTGTAACCAGGGCGACCAGGAGTTGCACCTGTGCCGATTTACACTCAGCCAGACTCTCGGCTCCACTTGGCTGAGCGCTAACTGCATAGTTGGCTGACCTTGTCTTCATGGCCACCAGAACATAAACGCCACAGCCTCTTCCTCCCCTTCTGTCTCCAGGAACCTTGCTGACAGCACATGTTCTTCTAAGCCCGTGATTTCGTGCTTTTCCTCTTCCTACCCACACAGCAGAAAGAATCACTCCAAACATAACCACATAACCGTAGCTTTTGAAACCCTCTGCTCTGCGCTGTCCAGGGTGGCAGCCTCTGGCCACATGTGGCTAGTGAGCGCTGGAAATGTGGGAAGTCCAAGTTGAGGTGCCTCGAGAGTATGAAACACACGCCGGATCTCAAAGACTGAGAACAAAACAGAGTGGAAAATATCTCATTTAATAGTTTTCATCTTGATTACATATTGTAATGATATTGTAGATAATGTTAGGCTAATCTATTATATTTATTAAAAATTAATATACCTATTGAGTTAGTTAATATATTAAAATTTATGTTAAATATATTATGGTAATATTAATAATGTATTTAATAATTTACCATTATCACACTAATGATGATTAATACATTTAATTATGTAATATATTATACATTTGCTATATTTATTGGATAACTATATTACATATTTTAATGTTAAGTATATTATTAAAATATATTGCTATCAATACTGTAATATATTAAGTTAATTTTGATATAAATATGATTATGATGATTAGTAACTAATAATCAAATATTATTGAAATTAAAATATATTATTTAAAATGAATGTATTATTTAAATTATTTCACCTGCTTTTTTGTTTGGGCTTTTTTTTTTTTTACCTTTTGAAATGTAGCTGCTAAAAAATTTTCAATTATTTATGTGGTTTGCTTTATATTTCGATTGGACAGCTGCTCTAACAGATGCATTTATGCACAAACTCTGATAATTCCGCCTTCATCAGATGTGGTAGGTTTTCTTTATATCTCAGGGTGCCCGATGCAAACAGTTCCAGAGCGAGTACCTAGCACATGCCAGACCCTGTGCTCGAGGGTATTATAGATACAACAGATTTGGCTCTTGCCCTCTGGGAGTTCCAGAGGAAGGTGCTGCTTGCTGGCTTGCATTGGGATCTCTGCCCCTCCCCCCACTGCCATAGTGTCTGGAGGGTCTGGGGCACAGCAGCAGTGGCGGTGGCATGACCTGACCACTTCTGGTTGCAGATCTGCACACAGCAGGGCTGGAAACCCCCAAGAGGCCGCTTCGATGTCCTGCCACTCCTGCTCCAGGCCAACGGCAACGACCCCGAGCTCTTCCAGATTCCTCCAGAGCTGGTGTTGGAAGTACCCATCAGGCACCCCAAGTAAGAGGAACTGGCATGGGGTGGGTGGCATGGAGGGTTTCATCCAGTGCCCCACTCTGCCAGTCCCTAACCCTCTGGCTCTCCCTGTTGCCCGGACAGAAGCTGAAAGGAGGTCTTGGTTCCTTGGTCACAGTGGGCCTGGGCAGAGTGGGTCCTCCCAACCCCCTTCCCCACACCCCCCTGCCTCCCCACCAGCAACAAGCAGTAAGTCCTCCTTGACCAGCCAGAGGATGAACATTTCTTCTGAACCATAATCACCCTCCTTACCCCACTCCTACACAATCAACCACACCTGCCCTTTTTCTAGCCTTTTTTCCAGCTTTCCAGAAAAGCAGAAGCACCTCCTGTCTTGTGGTGGGCACTAATTTTAAATAGAACTGTTTAAAACTGTGTGACCTGATGTGAGTCAAGTCCAAAAAGAATTTGGAGCCAGGAGAGAACTGCAAGTCCTGGCCAGGAGCACGAGCAGAGGTCACACTTTGAGAGTGAAGGAGATCCACAGTGAGACATTGGCCTTGGAGGCTAAATGAGGCAGGGGACCATGTGTGGGGGGGGGTGGCACCAAAAAGCTCAACAATCCAGACCAATATTATTTTAACACAATATTTTTATCAAAATTAATTTTTATCTCAAAAAAGTTTATCAAAATTTAATTTAAAATTGTATGAAAATTTTAAATAAAGACAGGATCCAGTTCAGGGCTGAGGTTGAGGTGAAGCAAGCCAGGTAAGTCATACACGTGCAAGGTGGGACCTGTCTTTATTTAAAGTTTTGATGTTTTGTTCATTGTGGAGTTTCTTTTGCATCACTTTTGATTTGTTTGGAAAACGTAGAGTTAATTTAGAACATAACATAAATAAAAAATAGTCCTGGGCTTGATTACTGGGTTTGTTGGGGCCCTCTTACATTTTGTACCCAAAGCTAGTGCCTGACTTACTTCACCCTCGTCCCAGGCCTGGAGAGGGAGCAAGTGTCCTGAGGCCCCTGACACTGCTCAGTATCTGGGAACTCACCCAGTCTCCCTAGTGAAACCTGGCCTACATTCATTAATGCATTCCTACAACATGGTTTATTATCCCTGCCCTGGGCCAGGCATTGTGCAAGCCTTTGTAGGTGACATGGTCTCTGCCCCTATGGTGGTTTTGGTCCCAAGAAGGAGGACTTACACATACTATTACTCAAATAAATAACCACTTAGTTCCCAAAAAGTGCCACAAAAGAAATGTTATGGTTCCCAGAGGGATAAAGCCACCTGACCCAAGCTAAACCAAGCATCAGGGAAGATTTCTCAGAGTAAGCAACATTTTAGCTAAGAATTAAAGTTGGCATAAGGGCTGGACAGACACAGAAGGAAGAGAGAAGGTCCCAGGAAGAAGAAAGTGCCATGCAAAGGCCCTGAGGTAGGAAGGAATTTGGCAAGACTCCCTTTCTGCTGGATTAACTTTCAGAGTGGGCTCAGGAGATAAATATCAGCCCAGCGCAGTGGTTCCTGGGCTTGGATGTTCATCCCCATCACCTGGGAAACTTGTTTCAAATGCTTATCATCAGCCCCGGCTGTGATCCCACAGGTCTGAAGCGGAGCCCGGGAGAAAGATTCTGACGTCCCAGGAGGTTGCTGGCATTTCCACATCCCCAGACTCAGGCTGCTCCGCCCACATGTCTGCCTGAGAGGCTCCTGCCCCGTGGTGAGCTGGGCTGTGTCACTCTCCGCAGGTTTGAGTGGTTCAAGGATCTGGGCCTGAAGTGGTACGGCCTCCCCGCTGTGTCCAACATGCTGCTGGAGATCGGCGGCCTGGAGTTCAGCGCCTGTCCCTTCAGCGGCTGGTACATGGGCACAGAGATTGGCGTCCGTGACTACTGTGACAACTCTCGATACAACATCCTGGAGGTGAGGTCCCTCCCTGGCCATCACGATGGGCCAGCAGGAGGCAGAGGGGGTGGGCCCAATGGTCCTTTCCCCACAGCCGAGCTTTGGGTCATGGAAACTGGAAGAGGTTAGAACAGAACCTGCACCCTAGGTGGGGCCCCTGGCAAATCCCAGGGCATCCACAGCAGGAACAGTGCATGTACTCTGGGCTAGGCACTGTTCCAAGCACTTTGTGTCTGTTATGTGCTCATTTCATCCCCAGCACAACCTCCAGGTATGCTAATCCCCATTTCACAGATGTGGAAGCTGAGGCCTTTCAAAGGTTAAAGCGACAAGCTCAAGGTCACCCAGCTAGTGAGTGGCAGAGATGGGATGTGAACTCAGTCTGGCTTAATGGTCCAAGGTCCTAACCACCCAGCTACACTTGGCCTCTTATTAGGCCAGTTTGAAAATGATCCATAAAGGAGCACCTGGGTGGCTCAGTCGGTTAAGTATCTGCCTTCCGCTAGGGTCATGATCCCAGGACCTGGGATCCCAGAGTCCTGCATCCAGCTCCCTGCTCAGTGGGGAATCTGCTTCTCCCTCTCCCTCTGGCACACCCTCTGCTCATGCTCTCTCTCTCTTTCTCAAATAAATAAATAAAACCTTAAAGAAAATGACCCATGAACTCAAGACATTTCTTGCCTTTTTTCTGAAAAACAAAGGAGGAGGGTTGGCAGCAGTTGGCCAGCATATACATTTCTCTGCAGCGGGTCTGATTCCCTCCTTGACTGAGTCATCCTCCTCTACTAAACGCTGCTAGGGTGGAGTCTGGAGCTCAGACCTGGCAGATACCAGGATAGCTGTGGTCTTGCCAGCGACTGTTATTCCTAACAACTGTCTGCTGTGGTAGGCTGTGTTTCAAAAGGAGGTGCTAAGAAACAGAGCAGTGGTGAGCTGGGCTGATGTCACACAGTAAATAAGGCAAGATTAGAACTGAGAGTTGAGCATTAGGTTTATGTTGTTAAAATCCATGGGTGTTCACATGGATGGGCCTTGAGACATTACACTAAGTGAGATAAGTCGGAGAGAGAAAAAACAAATGATATGATATCACATGTATATGGAATCTAAAAAAGCCAAACTCATAAAAAAAAGAGAGGAGAATGCTGATTACCAGGGGCTGGTGGGTGGGGGAGTTAGGGAGATGTTTCAGGGTACAGACTTGCAGCAAAAAGATAAATAAGTTCTGGAAATCCAATGCATGGAAGAGTAATTATAGTCAACAATACTGAATTATAAACTTCAAAGTTGCTAAGAGACTAGATCTTAATTGTTCCACCACAGAAAAAGAAATAATAATTATGTGGCATGATACAGAGGTGTTAACTAACAGTGGTAATCATATTGCAATATATAAATGTGTCAAACAACATGTTAGATTTCTATACCTTAAACTCACACACTGTTTGGCCAAGTAGGTCTCAAAGTTTTGGAAACAGAAGCCAGGGGTCCTCAGCCTTGCCACACGCTGGAATTACCTTGGGAACTTTATTATGCCCGAGTCCCACTCACCAGGATTTGGTTATAATTGCTCAGGGATAGAGCCTAGAAACCAACATTTTTCAAAGCTCCCCAAAAGAGTCTACCAGGCAGCCACTGATCTGTACGAACTTCCAGCAGGAAAGGAAAAGATGTTTCAGGCAATTTCTATAGATGTGGCTCAAGTCACATTTGGGGATTTTTTTTTTTTAATCATACAGTCTTTTTTTTTTTTTTTCCTGCAACTGCTTTCCATTCTTTTAACCAAAGTAGTGGTGTAGAAATAACAGTAGCAGCATAATGGCTAGACACACTTTCCTCTCTCATAAAATAACTCAAGTTTTGTATGTATTCATGTAAAGCAGCAAATTTCTTTCTGTGTGTCACCGCCAACGGACCACAGCAGAACCTCACACCTCAGCCTCAAAGAATGAATTAATATGAGATCTGCTTTCATGATCTCTGCTTACATTTCGATTGCAGGGAGTCATTCCCGAGTAACTTAAATGAGACTCGCTCCCACGCCTGCCCTCCCAGTCTGACTGCTGTTATGTACAAATGTTGACAGCTGGGCTGGGAAGCAGTTTACCCAAACCTGAGAAATTGTCGCCTCATAGCCCCATAATGAGACCTGGGCTCCCACAAGTGACTAGAATTGACAGAGGAAAGAAAAGCAAGGCTCTAATTAATGAATTTGCTATTGGGTCTTCCCGACTCCTGACATCAGCCCCTGGTTCAGCTTGAGCTGTAACATGTCAGGAGTTGGGTTTTTTCCAGTAGTTTTGCCAATGGAGTTGGCTGGCTAGGGAGCAGCTCTCAGATCTTGAACATTATGCATCTGCCTGGGCTCTAGCTCCGAGGCCAAATGGCTCTACGGACCTCGCTGAGCCTAGTTTCCTTATCTCTCAAATAAGAGTCAGGCAGGTGTCCCCCCTGAGCTCAAAGCATCCCTGATCTGATCCCAAGTATGGCTACTCCAGGCATGGAGCAGAATCAGTGGAGAGCTTTCCCTTCCAAAAAGCAGATCATGTCACTCCCAGACCCACACTTCTGCTTAAAACCCTCCAAAGACCCTCTCCATGATATTTGGAATGAAATTTCCACTCCTTAGGCTCGTCCCAGGTCCTGCATGATCCAATCCTGCCTCTCTCCCACCAACTCCCCTGGCTCACTACCCACGCCCCTCAAATACACTGACCTTCTTTCTGTATCTCAGATGGTGCAAGCCTCACCCCACCTCAAGGCTTTTGCGCCTGCTGTTCTCTCTGCCTAGAACCTTCCCTCAGTAGACCTGCAGATATCTTGCTTCTTCCCATCATTTTGGTCTCTGCTGTGCCACTTCCACAGTCGGCCTTCCCTGACTATCCCGGCTCAACCCAACCCCCATATCCCTCTTCATCTCATTTCCTTGTCTTATTTTCTCCCTGGGAATTAGCACTCATTATAATATTAACTGTCTCTCTCCCCCACTAGAAGGTAAGCTCAAAAACAAAGGGGCCATCCAAGTCTCTCTAGTTTCCTGCTACCAGTACATACTCAATAGAAAAATCTTTTGAGTGAATTCATCTATCTGGCTATGAATTGACTATTCATTGGTGACACTAGCTAGCCCTGTCTCTCCAAAGGTGGCCCAGCCTGTGAGTCTGTGTTTTGTTCTTTTTTCAGGAAGTGGCCAAGAAGATGAACTTGGACATGAGGAAGACATCCTCCCTGTGGAAGGACCAGGCACTGGTGGAAATTAACATTGCTGTCCTCTATAGCTTCCAGGTAGCATAGGGCACACATCCTGGCTGTCCAGTCTCCAGGGGAAACTAAAACTTTCCAGAGGCTTGAAGCAGAATGTCAAGAGACCTGGCTGCCAGGGGTGTATCTGTCCGTCAGCAAGGTCTACTTCCCAAAATACATGCCTTAGTCTCCATTTTGGATCTTAGGTGGAGACCATTTGAAGAAGAGATGAATAGATAGGGATGAGGGGCAGTGTGATTTATTGTTTAAGATTTATTAGAATTGAATGGCAGGCATCCTCTGTGTCTTGTCACCTCTTCAGGTTTCAGACTATCACATAACAGACACAAATACCCCTCTTCATTATCAGAAGCATATAGGCCCCTCAATGCGTGAGGTCAGTGGGTGGTATTACGTAGAATGGCTGTAGAATTTATTATCTAAACCACAGTACTCCTGAGTGCAAAAGGACGATGCTGCTAATAATTATGCCAGGGTGACAGCCATAAGCTGGCATTATCCTGGGCAGAAGTCTATAGAAGACTATAGACTAGAGATCACTCTCTGTAATAGAAACCAGCTCTATATCCTCTGGGGGCTGAGAGTCTGGGAAGCTAGGCCCTCCTAGACATACATGGAAGGCACAGACAGTAGAATGAAAGCATCAGGTCATGGATGGACATGAACATGAACTGTGGGTGTAGGGAGAATGGACACACTGGGGAGTATCCCAGGGAAGATACAGGTCGAGATGGGGTGATAGGGAAGGAAGCCCCCTCTTCTCCCTCAACCGTGGAGGAGTGAGGTTTTCAGGAGTCGTTGAGAAGGATACAGTGTAGTTCAGTGGACTGGGGGGACCAGTGAGCCAGAGATGGGAGAGATGGGAGCGGGTGAGTGATTGAGGAAAGAAAATGCAGAAAGGGGTAAGGTTTTGTGGGCAAAGAGGGAAAGCACTGTCTAGACAAGGTGTGAATCCAGGGCAGCTGACCAGAATGGGCCCTAGGGACTGGTTACCCAGATAAGCAGTCCCGCGCCTTTACTGTGATTTCTCGGTTTTAATTTTAATCAACTCATCCTCAGTACTTTTTTTATTTTAAGAGGCTTTTGTATCAGCACCATAAATGGAGAGTCAGTATCAGTTGCCATAAATAGAAGGTGATTATGATATTAATTAATAAGCAAACAAACACAAGGAAAACAATGCAAAGTTGTTAAATTCTAGCTCAGCACTGTCTGAGGTTCCTCTCTCATGAAAAAGCCAGTGGGGTGGCAGGGGGAGACGAAACTTGGCAAGAGAGGCATTAGAGATGTGTTAGTACCAAAAGGAGACTCTCCCGTGGGTATAATTGAGAGAGAAATGTGGAGAGCCACTCCACGTTGCCTAACATCACCTCCAGGACAATATTCTGGGAAACGCTGCTCTATGGGGAAGGGTATCCCAAAGTACCCCAGCTTCCCTTTCTTCCTGACTCCTTGTCCCCTTTCCTTCTGCAGAGTGACAAAGTGACCATCGTTGACCACCACTCTGCCACCGAGTCCTTCATTAAGCACATGGAGAATGAATACCGCTGCCGAGGGGGCTGCCCTGCTGATTGGGTGTGGATTGTGCCCCCCATGTCTGGCAGCATCACTCCTGTCTTCCACCAGGAGATGCTCAACTACCGGCTTACCCCCTCCTTCGAATACCAGGTCCTGCCCCTCCCTGCCTCTTTTGTGCTAAGTCTTCAATATTTGGTATGCCTGTTTTGCTTCAAGCATGTCTGAATTCAGATCTGCTCTTTGGACATCTAAGTGCTCCACAGCCAATGTGGCTGATGGCTACCATATTGGACAGTGTAGCTCTAGCTAAAAGACTAGTGGAGGCAAAGTGAATAGTCAGGGGTCCCCAGGGGAGTGTTTGAGTGGGACCAAGGGCTGAGTGGAAAGGTCTAGCAGGACAATGCAGGGAGACTGGACCAGCTACTCTGTGCAAGGACCCCATGCTCATCACCAGCAGTCCCTTCAAGAGCTGAGGGTTGGACATAGCTGGGAGCCACGAGCACCCAGGAAGTCCTGAGCATCCCCCAGGAGGAGCTGGATTCCCTCACTGTGGTGACTATGGTCCTCTCTTCCCAGCCGGAGCCTTGGAACACCCATGTCTGGAAAGGTACCAATGGGACCCCCACAAAGCGGCGAGCCATCGGTTTCAAGAAGTTGGCAGAGTAAGTGTCTTGAAGTGGGTGGGAGATGGGAATGCCTCCAAAATCAGTGAGCCCCAGTAAAGGAGGCTGCGCTGATGCTTGGCCCTCTGACCCCTTTTGTGATGTGATTTTTCCATCTTCTCTGAACCCCTCATGCCTTCTTTGCCTCAGGATCTGAGATGCGGATGTTGCTTCAACTTTTTTCCTTACCAGTCTCACATTGCTCACCTCCCATGTCCTAAATTCTTGTCTTGGAGGCAATAGCATGTTGATAAACCAGCTCTCCTAAAAATAATAACTGCACTAGTAATTATAATAAGAATAATAGATTTATAACATTTGCCAATTTCCATGGTGTAAATACTCCCCCTCTGGCCAATTTCAAGCTACTGACATGAAGTCACTGCACCCAGAGGTGGGAAGGAGCTGGAACAAGCCAACTCGCGAGGACTCTCACCAGAGGCTGAGCTCTAACACCACTCATTCATTCTTTCCTTCATTCATTCATTTGTCCAACAAATGAATACTGAGGGCCTACTCTGTGCCAGGCACTGTGCTAGGCTCCAGCCATGCCTGATGAGCCAGATAAATGTTGTTCCTGTCAAAGCTCACAGCCATTCGTTTCCCAAGAATCACACCAATACAGGAAACATTACAGGTGCCATTGAGGAATGATTCATGGTGCCATAAATAGAGTTAGCCGAGATTGGAAGGTCAGAGAGGGCTTCCTTCAGAAAATGACAATTGGGCTGAATTATGAGATGAATAGACTTAACCGAGCAAAGGAGGGCAGGAAGGAGATGATGGGCCAAGCCACAGAAGAGTAATGATCCTAAAGAATGTGTGGCCAACCACGGGATCCGCTGACAAGTTAGGTGGGGCTGACAGAGATGATCTAATGGGGATAGCAGCCTTCTCCTAAAGAGACCCACTCAGCGGAGACCCCTGTTTGGAGTTAACCTTTTGGCAGAGGAGCTGGATACACAGTGAGCAACTCTTCCATCAGCACCCTCAGGTCCAGAACTCTCTGGGTACAATCCCACGATGTGCAACAGATGCCATCCATGCCATGAACCCCAGAAGAAAGGCACTGGTGGGTCCTGCAGGGACTGCAGACCTAGGTCCTGGCTCCAGTCACATGGCCCATGGCACCTCTGTCCCTCTATCTCCCACGCTTGTCTCTCTTTCCACCTAACCCCATCTTGCAGCCAAACAAGAACACATCAGTGGCCATCCTTTCCCTAACAAGAGAATCACGGATATTCTCAGGGAGGGCAGGCTTTGGCTTTAGTTCAGTAGAGCTGTTTTTGGGAGAAGAGAGAGTAAGAAATCTAAAACATTAATTGCACTATTAAGTGTGGGGTAGAAACAATGGTGGTTAATTATAGATGCTTTTTTATGCTCTGATCATGCAAAGGGAATCCTCCAGACACCTTTTATTCTTTTCTGTTTCTCCCTCTTAGCTCGGAGTGCTCTTGCAGTGTGGGTGGTTTCCCTTATTCTTAAAAAAAAATGAATTTCCCACCAATAATCCCCAGGTGGGGCTAATTAGCAATTTGTCTACTCTAAGGTTCCATGTTGGAGCAGGGGTGCCAGCTCAGAAGGTGAGCCCAGGCATTCCTGAGCCTCTGCCTATCTGCCACCCCCACGCCCTCATTGGCAGGAGGGAAGGAACACTGGTTCTGAATCCTCCATTTAGCTAGAAAGAGCCTAGACTTAATAGTTAGGCTCCCCAGGGATTCGGTGGTAGCAGTGTCTTTAAAATTCATTCCTTCCCTCTTTTGTTAGATACTTATTTAGTGCCTATTAGATATCAGGCTCTGTGCAAGATCCTGTATATGAAGCCTGACTAAACTGGAGCAAGTCCTCCTTTTTGGATAAATAAGCCTCTAAAATCCCTTCTAATTCAATACCTGGTGATTTATTAGTGTCTCTCTTTCTATCACATACACACATACACATACAGACACACACTAGAATTAAGCTCCATGTCTATGTTCTTCAGCTCCTATAACTATGCCTGACACATGATGTAGCACTCAACAAATGTTTGATGAACGAACAAATGAATGAATGAATGAATGAACTATCATCTTTGGGGGCCATGCTTGGCAAACCCAGGTTCTCAGACTGGGATTGGTCAGGCAAGCAACAAACTAACAAAACTAACAACCATGTTAGCTCATGACTAGTTGCGCTTTTTTGTTTTTTAAGATTTTATTTATTTATTCACGAGAGAGAGGCAGAGACACAGGCATAGGGAGAAACAGGTTCCATGCAGCAAGCCTGACGTGGGACTCCATCCCGGGTCTCCAGGATCACACCCTGGGCCGAAGGCAGCACTAAACCACTAAGCTACCTGGGCTGCCCTAACTAGTTTCTCTTGAAAGATTTAATAAAAGGGTTGATATGGTGCTAAACTTAGGCTTCTAGTGTCCCTGAAACCATCAGAGATCAAGAGAAGAGTAAGTTCTCTCCCGTTACATTCCAAGGATCATGATCCTTGCCACAAAGCCCCAGCCTAGCATCTTCCCTCTTTTCTACATTTCCCATTTTCTTCTCCATCCTCTTCCCCCCAGAGCCGTCAAGTTCTCGGCCAAGCTCATGGGGCAGGCAATGGCCAAGAGGGTCAAGGCGACCATCCTTTATGCCACTGAGACGGGCAAGTCACAGGCCTATGCTAAAACCTTGTGTGAGATCTTCAAACATGCTTTTGATGCCAAGGTGGGTAGCGGGCAGTGTCAGTTCCCTGGTCCCATGTGGTAAATATATAGTTGGGAAGGGGAGTGAAGGAAGTTAACAGAGAAAAAGAACCTTTGAGAATGGATGCACAAGCACATCACAAGGTGCGCATCAGCATGTACATGCATATTCGTATAAATTTCAGGGGACTTTGATGCCCCTCTTCCCGTGACCTTCCAGGAGTCCAGGAATCACAAAATTAAACCCCATCTCAAAGCAAAATCTTAGAGGGTTGATGAGAAAACATTCTGGGGTCAGTTTGGGAAGCTCTGCATTAAACCCATTTCAATGATATCACAGAGCCTTCAATTTGCAAGTCTGCACAGTTGACCCTTGTGCAACATGGGGGCCAGGGGTGCTGAACATCTGCATGTATCTCTTGACTCCCAAAAACTGAACTACAGATAGCCTGTTGTTGACCAGCCTTACATGAACAGTTGATTGACACGTATTTTGTATGTTGTATGTATTATATGCTGTATTCTTATAGTAAAGTAAGCTACAGAAAGGAAAATGTTATTAACAAAACCAGAAGGAATAGAAACTGCATTGACAATACTGTATTGTCCTTATTGGAAAAGAACCACATATAAGTGGACCCACGCAGTTCAAACCCATGTTGTTCAAGGTCAATTGTATTCTAATTTCCAAATGAGAAGGGGATAGAATATAAACGTATTTGTTCATGGCTCACTTATTTTCGAGGAGCCTCTCAGGAGACTGGGCTTCCCTAGAACCTACTTGGAGAAATGTTGCTCAAGAGATGCTGAGATATAGGGCAATATCTTCCCTACGGCAGGGATCTCAGAATTACTTCACCCAGGTCCCATGCTGCTGGAGGGAGGGTTAGCAAGGAAGCTGAGCAGACTTGGGCAGATCCAGCTGGGCCATTCTCAGCCTATTGTGGTCAAGAAGATTCCACAACCAGTTGATTATAAGCCCAAGGATCTCCATCAAGATCTGTCTCTATTAGCAGCTAACCCCTTCCACCACTGCCCCAGGTTCTTTATGGTCCTTCAGGCCACTGTGACCACAGAAAGGTCCCACACTGCCAAAAATTTTAGGTCTACCGACTTGAGCCCATTAAAATAGTGACACTCAGAACTTTTAGTTCTCCTTCCAAAGGCAACAGCTCAAGATGACTTATCTTGTCCCCTTGTCTCTCTTCTCCCCCCATCACTTTTTGTTCTCTCTTATCTCTTCTCTTGCCACCTTCTCCCTTCCTCTCCCCCACCATTCCTTCACCCTTGCCCTCCTAGGTGATGTCCATGGAAGAATATGACATTGTACACCTGGAGCATGAAACTCTGGTCCTGGTGGTTACCAGCACTTTTGGCAATGGAGACCCACCTGAGAATGGGGAGGTAAGATGAGCTTTCACCTATTCTAGCATGTTCTCCATTGGGAAGGTGGGGGGGAGCAGTTATACCTGCCAGTCAGTAGCAAATCCTCCCAGAGCCTCAAAAGCCTGTGACTTTGATTTGGATCCAAGTTCCACAGAGATTGGACACTTCCCAGACCTCAATCTCTCAGTGTCCACTGACTAGCCAATTCCAAGTGAAAATGCTGTTGCCTGAGTGAGCTGTTGCTTTGGATTGGATGCTCCAATCAGGACCTTGGCATCCCCTGCTCCAGCTGAGAGAAGTGGGGACAATCTTTTTACAAAGAGAAAGCCACAATGGGGGTTTGTGAGCTGGGGGTAAAAGGTTCACACCTCTAGCCCCTTTATCAGCTGGCCCTTCCAAATGCACCTGCAGCTGGAGTACAGCTACCCAGCCTGAACCCCTGACCATCTCTAGTATCCTGGCCCCTGGAGCCATTAGGCTCCTCTTGTGCCAGCCAGGACCCCAGACTCTCAATGCCCAACCCTATTCCATGTTTCGAAATCCGTGCTTCACGTTTCAATCCTCTCTTTTGGCTTCCAGAAATTCGGCTGTGCTTTGATGGAAATGAGGCATCCCAACTCTGTGCATGAGGAAAGGAAGTAAGTGAATGACCCTCCAGGGTCACATTACACACTCTGGAAGCAGCTGAAGATTATCTTTTGGCATCTGGGTTTCACATTTGAGTCTGGCGGGTTTTTGTGACCTGAAGTCCATTTGTGAGCATTTTTAACTGGTGGGTGTCTGGGGTCCACTGGGGCTGATATTTTGACTTCTCGGGTGACTGCACTGCCCCAAGTCCCAGTTTCTTTTTCCACCAAATAGGGCTTGTTATACCTGCCTTACCTTCTTAACTTGTAAGAATCAAAGGAGAAAATAGATGTAAGCATCTTGTGAAAACTTAGGAGCCCCGTGTAAACACCAGTTCTTACTATTTTTCCGCTTTGGAAACCTAGCTTCAAAATTAATGAAAATGAGCTTCTTTCCCCACAACTGTTCCATCAGATGCTCTCAGTGGAGTTGCCGGCTAATGTAGAGGTTGAGTTCAGAAGATAAGATACCTCATAAGGCAAAAAAAAAAAAAAAAAAAAAAAAATGCCTGTAGCCAAAAGATGTTCATAGTGAAATTGCATTCCAATGTGGTGTTGGGTTTGAAAGATATTTTGTAAGGTGACAAACACCTGTAATCCTGAGTACCCTTGCAAAGCCCAAAGTCCTGCATAAAGTAGAGAACATATGGCGTGTGCAAGCTGAGCTATCTTTCAGTGAGACCAACACAGTGTCCCCTCCAGCATGGAGCAGAGCAAATGCCATAGCTGACTGCTACTTAGAGGCCATAGTCTGCAGAAAACCTCTCCTGGTTTTCTCATAGCCAAGCACCTGTTGGCGAGTTCACATACATTCCACATCCAAGGGATAGCTGTGTCCCTCCTGCTCAGCCACCTTTGTCCCCACTCTCCCTGTCCCTCTCCTTCCTAGGTGATCACCACAAGCTCCCCCTCACCCTTCCTTCAGGGAGAGAGAGGGCACCATCCTTTCTCCCCTCTAGGTACCCGGAACCCTTGCGTTTCTTTCCCCGTAAAGGGCCTCCCCTCCCCCAAGGTGACACAGAAGTCCATGGTCTGGCTGCAGTTCGTGACAGCCAGCAGAGGTAGAGTGTGTGTGCGTGTGTGCATGTGTGTGTGTGCGTGTGTGCATGTGCATGTGTGTGTGTGCCCATCTGTGTGTGCACACATTGGTGCACATGTATGCACCATGTTCGTGTATGCGTGTGGGCATGTGTGTGCACATGTGCATGCATGCCCAGGGCCAAAGCATCCAAGGACACATGTGGGTCTCAAGGAGACCTGAGTTCTAACCCAGGCTGTGCCACTCACTCACTAAGTAACCTTGAGCAAGGCATTTGACCTCTCTGGGTCTCAGTCTTTCTCATCTGCCAAATGGGGAGAAATCGTCTCCGCCCTAACTACCTCTGGGAGTTGTTGAGAGGATCAAAGGATAAAAACAAAGAGGAAAGCGTTTGGAAAAACCTCAAACCTCATACAAATACATGTGCTATTATTTTTAACCCACAAGCATCAACCATCCCTCCCACACTAACAACACAGCCACCCCCTGATATGTTGCATGACTTATTTGCAGAAATGACTCAATGTGAGACTATTTTAGGGCAGAAAATACACTTACATATATTTAGAACTTTCCTGACGCTGGAACAAAAACTTTGAAGAACGTCCAGCTTACAAGCCCTGCTGCCAGAATGCGCAATGTCTTTTTTTGTCTTTTGCACTCAGATTTGTCTGTTGAGACGTTTTGTTTTGGTTTGGGTGTTGGTCTTTTGTTTTGGGAGGAGTCGTTTTGTTGTGTTTTTTGGTCTTTTATTGTGTTTTTATGTTTTGTTTTTGCCTCGTCTAAGAACAAAACTTCCCACTTTGGGAGGAGAACAGGGAAACTGGATTTTTTTTTTTTTTAAGTCTCAAGTCTCCTGAGCCTCTCGTGCTGAGGTTTGAGTCCCAGTGACATCTTCCTTCTGCTTCAAAATAGTTTAATAAGAAGTTGAATCTCTTTTCATGCCATGTCTCAGTGCTGAACATTTTCCACGTTTACTTGAAATGGGAAATGTGACAGATCCTTGAAGTGTCCAAGGACCATAACTTACTAGAAAGAGAATGTTGAATGGGAGTTGTCCAGCATAATCCAATAAAACTTTCTAGGATGGTGTAAATGTTCTATATCTGTGCCATCCAATACGGCAGCCACACCACATGTGGCTCCTGAGCACTCGCTAGTGAGGAACAGATTTTTAACTGTATTTATTTCAAATCAATTTGACTTTGTTTTTTTAAGGTTTTATTTATTTATTCATGAGAGACACACAGAAAGAGGCAGAAACATAGGCAGACCGAGCGCAGGGAGTCCAATGCGGGACTCTATCAGGATCCCAGGATCGCACCCTGAGCCAAAGGCAGGTGCTTAACCACTGAACCACGGAGGCATCCCTAACTTTATGTTTAGATAAACACACATAGCTACCGGGGCACCTGGATGACTCAGACGGTTAAGTGTCTGCCTTTGGCTCAGGTCATGATCCCAGGGTCCTGGGGTCGAGCCCCTCATCAGGCTTCCTGTTCAGCAGTTTCTGCTTCTCCCTCTCCCTCTGTGATCTCTCTCGCTCTCTCACTGTCTTTCAAATAAATGGATAAAACCTTAAAAAAAAAAAAAAAAGACGCACATAGCTACTACATGGTAGACAGCACAGGTTAGTTCCTGGCTACTCAAAGTGAGTTCTGGGGACCACCAGCATTGGCATCCCTTGAGTGCTCATTAGAAATGCAGAAACTCAGGTCCTGCCTGGATCTGCTGAATCAGAACCTGCACTTTAACAGCATCCTATGATGATTCTTGTGCTTGTTAAAATTTGGGAAGCAAGGAAGCTTGGTCTCATAGTTAGGGGATGGTCTATTCTATTTGTGGCTTTTTGCCAATTAAATCATCTTGACCGTTTCATTCTCAAGATTCCGGAGTCGAGTGTGGTCAGGAACCTTTTAAATACACGTAGTGTCATGTGCCGATGGCTAGCTATCGTCGTGATGGATGAGGGTAAGTTGATCCATTCTGGAAGCATCCATAGAAGCATTATGGTCTCAACATGTAAGAGAAGGTCCTAGAAACAGGGCTTGTCATGTGAAGGTCCATTGGGACATTGACCCCAGAGGGAGTTCCAAACCAGAACTCACAGGCTGTCTTCTGTTTTGGCAGGAGCTACAAAGTCCGGTTCAATAGTGTTTCCTCATATTCTGATTCTCATAAGTCATCGGGTGATGGGCCAGACCTCAGAGACAACTTTGAGAGTGCTGGACCCCTGGCAAATGTGAGGTGAGCAGGGGCCGTGGGCATCAGGGAAGATATCTTGGGGAACTGGATTCAGTTGCAAAGTGGGCTCTTTGTTTGGGGGGAGGGTCTCCCTTCTACTCCCATCCATCTCTTGAATAACCAGCTGCACCCTGGTTGTCTGGGGACTGTACCCACCCTGGTAAAGCATGCTACCTGGGCTCTCCTGTGACCTCTTCCTGTACATACTCTCAGAGCTCCATTGCCCAATCTCACCCCATCATCAGCACATCATTTGTGCTGAAGGATGTTCTTCCCTAGAAATATCTCACTGAACTGCCCTTCCTAGTGATACATTTTACACCAAACAAACTTTTGGGGACACCCTGCCATGCCTCAGTCACTCTTAACCCTGGGATACACATCAAAATTGTTTGGAGATGTTTGTAGTATACCAATAACCAAGCCCTATTTCCAGAGATTCCTGTGTAACTGGTCTAGAATTGGACCCAAGCTTTGCCTTTTAGTTTCTTTATTTCCCCTAAGTGCCTCTAATGTGCAGTCAGAGTCAAAAAATATTGGCCCAACCCCCTACTTATCAGAGTACAGTGGTCACTTACCAAGAGATCATTTTAGGTAGATGGACAGATATTTTGTATTTCAACAGTTGTGAATTAAGTTCAATGAGCATTTAGGAAGAAAGAAAACTAGATGTCAGGTCCTTGGTTTTGCCAATGTCCATAAACACAGCTAATCTAAGCCAAGTATTGGGCCTGGCCACAAATCTTCCTGACCTTTGCCAACCGAACCTTCTCATACCTGCTCAGGACAATGCTTGCTAGATGATACACATCACAGGGGTCCTGGGTATTGAGGTATTATGTCCAGCAGGGCACTTTTTTAATAGACTTTTATTTTTTTAAAGCATTTTTAGGTCCCCTGCAAAACTGAGAGGAAGATATAGAGATTTCCCATATACTCCCTTCCCAGGCCCCAACAAAAACAGCCTCCTCCAGCACCACCATCTCCACCCAGGGTGGTACATTTGTACAGTTGATGGACCTACACTGACACATCATTATCACACAAACTGCATAATTTATATTAGGGTTCATTCTTGGTGTAATTCATTCTGTGACGTTTGACATCAGGGCATTGTTTTAGCTTGACATTGAACATCAGTTTTGTACATTGACAGTCAGACCCATTTTTTCCTTATGAAATCTATCATGGCTTAGAGCAGGCATTGGCAGGCTGCAGCCTGCAGGTGCAACACAGCCTGGCCACTGTGTACTCTTACACAGCCCGAGAGCTGGGAATGGTTTTTACAATAGAGCATTTGTAATTCACCTGATGAAAGAAAACATTATTGCTGAACTCCAATTAAGCAAAACTCTACCCCCCCCCAAAAAAAGGAGTTCTATCTTCATAAGTAGGCACAGTACTAAAACATTATCCTCAATAACTATAATAATAATAATAATTTTTTAAAACTTTTTTTGTTAATAAAAATGCACAGGCATTTGTTTTCCATCTCTTATGTAAGTATCTACAGAATAGCTTCGATTTTGCTTCTTGGCCTAGAAACCTAAAAATATTTACTCTCTGGCCCCATGTTTAAGAAGTTTACGTTATTCTGTATGTTGACAAATTGAACACCAATAAAAAATAAATTTATTAAAATAAATATAAATAAAATAAATAAATAAATAAATAAAATAAATTTTAAAAAAAGAAAACAACATCTCAACGACTTTCAAGCATCATTTATTATTATTCGTGCAGCACAATTTCCTTTAATTGTTGATTACCAATGTATTTTCTGCATTAATAAAATGCAATTTTAACAAAAAAAAAAGAGAAGAAGTTTGCCAGTTCCTGGTTTGGAGACTTAAAATGGGAAGTTTGCAATCATAAGGTAAAGATAGGGACACCTCGATGGCTCAGCAGTTGAGCATCTGCCTTTGGCACAGGGCATGATCACAGGCTGAGATCCCAGGACTCAGTCCCGCATCAGGCTCCTTGCATGGAGCCTGCTCCTCTCTCTGCCTGTGTCTCTGCCTCTTTCTCTCTCTGTCTCTCATGAATAAATAAACAAAATCTTTAAAAAATAATAAAAAATAAGGCAAAGTTGTTGGTGGAAATGGGAGTCTAGGAAATAACTGGACTTCAGGTCTTCAGGTGTACCAGGAAACATACTAATGAATGAATCACCTGAGCCATCTGGTAGTGAACACAACTGAGTTTGATAAGCTAATGAGTACAAATTGAAAGCAAGTTAAACAGCAGTAATAAGGAAATAGTAGTATCGGTGGAAGTCATGAATGGCAGACGCCATGAACATAAGTATTGCATATTTGAGGAACAACATCATAACTACAGTCATGACTGGTGCTAGGAATTTTCAGTCTCTGTTAGGCTGAGGCTAAGGGGCATGGCTTGGGGCAGAAATGCTCCTTCCGGTTCCCTTCCAAACAGTCCACTCCTGGTTACTAGCTGTCCTACCTGTCACACTACCATCCTTGGAGGAGAATGTGAGGAAATCCAGCTCTAGGAAGATGACAGGTAAAGGAGTGATGGGAGGAAAACACTGCCTAATCCCACGTACTTTCCTTGGAAAGCCTCTATAAGCTCAGGGAAAGAAGGGCAGGAAAAGAGAAGAGGCTCAGTGAGGGAGCATGCATGTAATTTTCCAAGGACTGGATATTAACCTATGCTAATTCTCACTGGATCTGGGAGACACCTGGACCCATCTCCAGCGCATTCTCCAACGACAGAGAGAATGGGAATCCCGTCCTAGCTTCCCCTCCTCCTTCCCTACACCCCCCATCTCAATCTTTGGCCAACTTGACCCCTTCATCCTAAACAAAGAGATTCAGAGGCCGGAATAGCTGACACAGCTCCGCTCCTGGGCTTGTCTGAGATGACAGTCTACGGCAGAAAACTCCAACCCAGGAAAGAAGTGGGGTGGGGTGTTCTTGTCCCACTTGTCAACCTGTCGCTCTGGTCCCCATGAGGTCGAGACACGCAGCTAGGACCAAGCCCTGGAAGTGTGACATAAAGGGTCTGTAGGACAGTCAATTAGCAAGAGTGGCCGTCTGAGACACAGCCCTTCTCTTCTCGTACTCCAGTCAAGGCAGCCCACCTTAACAGAGAGGAAACTCTCATTAACTTGACCCCCTGCTGATTCAAACAGCCACATTTTCTTGGTGGCATCTAGGCAAAGAGTGTTTGTGAAGCAAATTAATTTCATAGACATCACAAGGGGTGGAGTCAGCATATTTATAAATCTTTCATCCCCTTTTAGAATAACCTGTTTGCACACCAATATTTGATGTGGGTTTTTTTTAAGGTTTTTGCCTTAATCCCAGTTAGTTAACATGCAGTGAACATTTGATGTGTTAATGACGAGTCCTTCTGATCCCCTCGTTAATACAGGTCCCTGAAGACCTCTGTATTGTGATTTTTTGTTATCTTTGTACTTAAAACTTATCTGGTTGTGTCCCTTATAGAATTCAAGCCTTCCCCAAAAAAGTAGACTAATTTCTCCAGCTTAAAAAGGGACACATGAAAAACAGCCAACGGTTCTGGGTCATTGCTATCCCTATCTAACTCATCCTCCTTGGGACCATTGGGAATTCTCACCCAAGGATGGTCACACCTAACAGAGACCAGAAGGAAAGGAGAACAGGCCCCAAGGGCTCCCAGATATTATTTTATTTTTTTAAAGATTTTATTTATTCATGAGACAGAGAGAGAGAGAGGCAGAGACACAGGCAGAGGGAGAAGCAGACTCCATGCAGCAAGTCCAATACAGGACTCGATCCCGGATCCTGGAATCATGCCCTCAGTCGAAGGCAGATGCTCAACCGTTGAGCCACCCAGGTGTCCCAGGGCTCCTGGATTTTAAAACAGCCTTCCCTGGGTGGGCTTGGGGCTGTCTGACCACCATGGGCTAAACACCGTCCTCATAGAGATACCAGATGTCTTGGTCTGCTCTGGCCACCATAACAAAATACCAGAGTGGGTGACTTCAACAACAGGTATTTATTTCCTTGCAGTTCTAGAGGCTTTAAGTCCAGTGCCAGTAGGATTGGTTTCTGGTGAAGCCCCTCTTCCTGGCTTATAGATGGCCACCTTCTTGCTCTGCCCTCACATGGCCTCTCCTCTCTGCAGGGTCAGAGTGAGAGAGTGCTATTGGTGTCTCTTCTTCTAAGGACACAAGTCCTGGGGCGCCTAGCTGGCTCAGGCAGTTAAGCATCTGCTTTTAGCCCAGGTCATGATCCCAGGGTCCTGGGATCAAGTCTCATGTCAGGCTCCCCACTCAGCAGGGAGTCTGCTTCTCCCTCTCCCTCTGCTACTCCCCCTGCTCATGCTCGCACTCTCTCTCTCTCTCTCTCTCATAAATAAATAAATAAATAAATTTTTTTAAAAGACACCAGTCCTATTAGACTAGGGCCCAAACTTAGGAATCATTTACCACCTTAAAGGCCCCATCTCCAAATATGGTCGCATTGGGAGTGAGGATTTCAACATATGAATTTGGCAGCATGGGAGGGGAAGGGCATAGAGTCCATAATACCAGACTCCCCCTCATGCTCCACAGTCCTCTAGCACAGACCTTTTGTTGTCTCCTTGACAGGTTCTCTGTGTTTGGCCTTGGCTCCCGGGCTTACCCTCACTTCTGCGCCTTTGGACATGCTGTGGACACCCTCCTGGAGGAGCTGGGAGGAGAGAGAATCCTGAAGATGAGGGAAGGGGATGAGCTCTGTGGACAAGAAGAGGCTTTCAGGACTTGGGCCAAGAAGGTCTTCAAGGTAACCACCTGCCCAGATCTCAGAGACCCAGGGGGAGAAGTCATGCTCCAAAGACAGAGTACCCATTCCACTAGAAATAGAAGAAACTTGAGAGAACCTCTGGTATTTCCCCCGTGTGTCCAGCCAGGATATAGCTTTAAACAACTCAGATGAGTTTGGGTGGTCTTAAAACAAACATTCTCCATCCAGAATCTAACCTCCTGCATTATGCGTAGGGACTTGGTCTGTTAAAAAAAATTATAGTCTTGGGACTTCAGAGCTGGGAGGAATTAATTGATCCCTCACTCACATCAAGTTGGTTAGCCAAACCAAGGGGCCATGCCTCACCCTAGAACTCAGATCTCTGATTTGTCTACTTTGACAAGCTTCTCCCTCCTGTGCTAGATCTCTGTTAACCAATACAGGGGCCACTAGTCCCATGTGCTATTTAAATGTAAATGTAAATGAATGCACATTTAATAGGATGAATGGATAAGTGAATATGTTATGTCTAGACAATGGAATATTACTCAGCCATGAAAAGGATGAAACAATGACACCAGCTACACCATGAATCAGCCTCACAAACATGAAGAACGAAAGAAGCCCGGCACAAAAGGTCTATGTTTCCATCTATAGGAAATGTCCAGAATAGGCAAATCCATACAGAGATTAGATTCGTGGTTGCCAGGGGTCTGGAGGAGTGGAAAATGGGAATGATGGCTGATGGATACAGGGTTACTTCTGGGGGAATGAGAATGTTCCAGAACTGGATAGCAGTGGTGGTTGCACAACTTCGTAAATACACTAAAAATCATGGAACTGTACATTTTCAAATGATGAATTATATATTACATGGAAAATTTCTAGGGCACCTGGCTATTTCAGTAGGTTAAGCTTCTGCCTTCCCCTCAGGTCATGATCCCAGAGTCCCAAGATTGAGCCCCACATTGGGCTCCCTGCTCAGCTTCTCCCTCTGCCCCTCACCCCACCCATGCTCTCTCTCTCTCTCTCAAATTAATAAAAATCTTTTAAAAAATAAAAGAAAATTTTCTGTGCATACATACATAGAAATAAGTAATACTAATTATTAAGATTAATTATTATGATTAGTAGTTAATATCAATAACTTATATTTTTTTAAAGATTTTATTTATTTATTCCTGAGAATACACAGAGAGGAGAGAGAGAGGCAGAGACACAGGCAGAGGGAGAAGCAGGCTCCATGCAGGGAGCCTGACGTGGGACTCGATCCTGGGTCTCCAGGATCACACCCTGGGCTGAAGGTGGTGCTAAACTGCTGAGCCACCCAGGCTGCCCAATATCAATAATTTATATTACATAAAATTACTAAATATGTATTTAATATACCACAAGTAATATAAAAATTTTTAATAATTATATTTTTAATTCTATTTAATACCCATATTAATTAGATCCTATTTAAAAATCCCATTCCTTGGCTGTGAGTTTCATGTACTCAGTAGCCACAAGTAGCTAGTGGTCACCACAGAAAACAGCACAGAATATTCCTATCATAGAACATGCTAATAATGACTTTCTATCTGTATGTGGGATATGATTCGATTAGCCATCCTAGGAGAAACAAAAAGCCATGAGTTCTGACCTTTCCCTGCTTCTTCCTCCATGCCAGAATGCATTCTCTTCAGCAGCCATAGGAGAAAGGGCACTTTACAACCTCCTATCACTCAGTTGGCACTTTCCATCCCTCATGCAAATGCAGATAAGGAAAAAAAGGGGAAACTGAGGCCCTTGAGCTATACAGATATCTGTGGGGGAAGGCTGTGTCCACAAACCTGTTTCTGCATTTCTTCCTAGACAAGGTAAAATTGAGATAACTTGGCTTTTGTTATCTTGAGATCACTGTGGTTCTTGACTTCCATCAGCCAATTTAATTGAGTACCCCAGAAACAGGGCCTGTTACAAGCCACCATGCCCTTCAGCTATCACCAGCCCCCATTCTCCCACCAAACTCCCAGTCTTGGCAACCACTAATCTACTTTCTGTCTCTGTAAATTCGTCTATTCCGGATATTTTGTATGAATGAAATCATAGTATGTGGTCTTTTGAAACTGGCTCATTTCACTTAGCATCTTGTTTTCAAGGTCATCCACATTATAGTATATATCAGCACTTCATTGCTTTTTATGGCCAAATAATATTCCATTGTTTGTATATATCATATTTTGTTTAACCATCCATCAGTTGATGGACATTTAGATTGTCTGAAAATCAACATAAAGCCACAGAAATGGTTAAAGCTACCCTTAAAAACCTCTTGAATTGGGGCACCTAGGTGGGTCAGTCAGTTAAGCATCCCACCCTTGGTTTTGGTTCAGGTCATGATCTTAGGTCATGTGGGATCGAGCCCCACATCAGGCTCCATGCTCAGCACAGAGTCTGCTTGAGATTCTCTCGCTCCTTCTCCCTCTGCCCCTCCCCCCTTGTTCGTGTGCTCACTCTCTCTTTTGCTCTCTCTCTCTCAAATAAATAAATAATTTTTAAAACTTTTGAATTATCCATGGCTTTTATCCCAAAACTTGAATTCCAAATAATAATTCTTAGGACTATTAAAGTCAGAGAACTTATGCACTTGCAAAAGAAAAACATAAGAAAATTTCACAGGTGTTCAAACATTTAGTATGTTCTGCTTTCAAGGTAATTGGGTTGTAGAAGGGGAGGTGGGTAGGAGGATAAGGTAACTAGATGACTAAGGAGGGCACACAATGAGATGAGCACTGGGTGTTATACTATATGTTGGCAAATTGAATTTATTAAAAATTTTTTTTAAAGTTTTTAAGTAATTGAATCTTTAGAGGAAGATAAGTTCTAAGGTGTTTCTTTTCTCTTTTGTAAGATTTTAATTTTTTTAAAGATTTTATTTATTAATGAGAGACAGAGAGAGAGAGGCAGAAACACAGGCAGAGGGCAAAGCAGGCTCCATGCAGGGAGCCCGACGCGGGACTCAATCTGGGGTCTCCAGGATCACGCCCTGGGCTGAAGGCGGCGCTAAACCGCTGAGCCACCTGGGCTGCCCAAGATTTTAATTTTTAAAACTTTTTATTTATTTCTTTGAGGGAGAGGGAGAGAGAAAGAGAGCATGAGCAGGAGGGAAGGGTAGGGGGAGAGAAAGAAGCCAACTCCCCAATGAGCAGGGAGCCCGATGTGGGACTTGATCCCAGGATCCTGAAATTACAGCCTGACCTGAAGACAGACGCTTAACCAACTGAGCCACCCAGGTTCCCCTAAGGTATTTATTTTCTTGTTTAATATTAGGCCTCTATAAATACTGGTTTTAGGAATAAATGACATAAAAGTTACATATTAAATAGAGGTTAAATCCTAAAGTCGTTAATTAGTAAATATGATATGTCCAGCGCATCAAAGGCATTCAAAAAGCATAGGATGGATTAGTGGATAGACTGATGGATGAGAGGCAGGTAGGTAATGGGATGGATAGATGGGTGGATGAGTAGGCGAGTGGATATAAGTATGGAAGGAAGGAAAGAAGGAAGGATGGGTAGATGGGGAGAAGAAAGGTTGGATGAACAGATGGAAGGAGGGATGAAGGAAGAAGGGAAGAAAAGAAGGAAGAAGAAAGGAAGGAGAGTTGGAGGGAAGGAAGAAGGCTAGGAGGGCAGGTAGGTGGAGGGTTGGAGGGATGAATGGACAGATGGGTGGATGAATGGATGGATGGAGGAATACATGCCATGACTTGAAGCTGTTGGTGGAAAGTCCCTCTTGACTGAAAGAGGTCACCCACTGAAAGCCCTGCGTGTGCCACAGGCAGCCTGTGATGTGTTCTGCGTGGGAGATGATGTCAACATTGAAAAGGCCAACAACTCCCTCATCAGCAATGACCGCAGCTGGAAGAGAAACAAGTTCCGCCTCACCTATGTGGCCGAAGCTCCAGAACTTACACAGGGTACCCCTCACCACCTTCCTGGGGAGGCACGCAGGATAGTGAAGGGGGTGGAGCTGGGAGGGGAAGGAAAGACAGGAGCCCTCACCTCCCTGACAGGTACTGAGAGAAGGTGGGTTTCATTGCTCATGTCTGCCTTGACCACAGTCCTCTGAAAATAAATATGCTTCCAGGGCCCTATGCCCCGTCGACCTGTGCCCGGATGTTTCTCCCTCCAGCAGGGTGGCATGTTACCCTGAAACTCTTCTTCTCAACTCAGCTTTACCAGCTTTGCTGCTGCTTCTGCATTATCCACAGCACCCCCCACCCCAATGTCTTTTCTTTCCTCTCCTCACTTCACTCCAGAGGACGGTGGAAGTGTGAAGACAGGGTCAGTAGAAGCTGGAAGGTTTGCACTGACCACGGTTTAACCCCATCTCAGGGAGCCTGTTGTGTTTCTCCCCACAGGTCTATCCAACGTCCACAAAAAGCGGGTCTCAGCCGCTCGACTCCTCAGCCGTCAAAACCTTCAGAGCCCTAAATCCAGGTAGGAACACCTTGGTTGGCTCGGGGTTACTCCTCTGTTCTCCAGATGCCACCCACAATCAGGGAAGAGCCCTGGTTGGCTCGCAGGACTGGCATCCCATTACCATTCCAAATGCCATTGAGCTCGCCTTGCTGCTTTATAGCATGGAGGTTTTCCTGCTTCCTCTTTGCTGCTCTCTGACCTAGAGGGACCAAGAGAAGAGATGCTGATAATCATCATGGAAAGCAGAAAGGGAAGGGGTTTATGAGGAATTTTGAATATAGACCACCCCCTTGTCAAATTGCTAATGTTCATCATACCAGAGCATGCTAGTCAGAGAACATTTCCTCCATGTGGGTGATTCGATAGAATCTTGAAAACTAGCCACCCAGGCTCTGCTTAAATTCCTTTGGGATGATGGGAGGTTCATTACCTCACAGAACAACCCACTCTGTGTTTCAAAGTCCTAATTGTTAGAAATGATCTTATATTGCTACAACCAAAGGGCATCTTCCTAGCACCTCATATTGATCTCTGGTGACACTCAAAACAAATTCAGTTCTTCCAAATGAGAGACCTGCTGATAGCCAAGGATACTGACCAATGTCTCCTGGGTTTTGATCCCTTCAAATTGCTCTTCCTAAGGCCCGGCTTCCCAAGTTCTTCACTTTAGTACAAGGACACACTCTGTCCTGCTGGACTTGTCATTCTCAGACCTGGTCACAGCACCGTGGAGGACCGGTCATAGATGCCACGTGCACTGAGGCTATTTTAGCCACCCCCCAACCTAAGCAAGACACACTGATGCCACCAACATGGCAGGCATTGTCCTGGCAGCCATGCCACACTCCCATTAAGCTTACACTCTTGCTGCTATTTTCAAGATGATTGAGCCAGGTCTGTCTATCCCTCAACTTGTGTAAATAGTATTTTTGGCTTTAATGAAGTCCTTTGCATTGGTCCCTATGGAATGGCATCTCTTTTTTTTTTTTTTTTTTTTCACTTTTCAGCTACAGCCCACAACGATCTTTTGAAATTTCCGTTCTTTAGTACACAGAGTGGGCTCATGAACTGGACAATGGGTTCTGACCCCAGCTCTGCTGCACACCAGCTATGTGACCATGGGCAAGTCACTCAGGTCCTCTGAGCCCTTGTCTCCTTATGTAAAATGAGAATAGTGGCTACACGGGTTGCTGATGTTTATCTAGTGCTTTCTGTAGGCCAAGTACTGTTTCAAATCCCCTCTGTGCAGGATCTCCCAGAACTCTTGATCAGCCCAGGAAGTAGATACCACTATCATCAACATTTTATTTATTTTTTTAAAGATTTGTTTATGTATTTTAGGGGGGAGGGGCAGAGAGGGAGAGGGAAAGAATCTCCAGCAGACTCCCTACTGAGTGTGGAGCCCAGTGTGGGGCTTGATCCCACAACCCCTGAAATCATGACCTGAGCTAAAATCAAGAGTTGGATGCTTAACTGACTAAGCTATCCAGGTGCCCCATCATTGATGTTTTAAATATGAAAAATGACAATTAGAGAATGCAAGTGACTTTTTCAAGGTCACATAGACTCGGTTCTCCGACTCCAAAGTCAGTATGCCGAATGGCTACACAGGTGGCATCAAAAGCATTGCAAGGCTGCTGTATTAAAGACGAGGTGCACAAAACTTTCTCGTTACTCTTCCTTATCCGTCCCAGCTTCAGACACCTGCAAATTTAGTATGCATGCTTTCTACGTGGACTTCAAACCTCTGATAGAATTATCAACAGGACGAAGCCCCCAGGCTCTCATGTACTCTCTTAGATCCCCAAACATTAAAGAAATGGATTAGGAAATTAATCCCTTTGAATAATTAGTTAAATGCAACATTCGGAGCATAGGGATCTCTGATAAAGAGAGGGACTCTGTGTCTGAAATATGCACCCCTACTTCCCATTTCTGCCCTATAGAAAGGGATGACTTCAGTAGCATGGAAGAAAAGAGATTAAGAATCCATTGGAAATTTCCTTTAGCAACAAACTGTGAAAGACCAAATCACAGAAATTACTCCCTAAACCATAGTACATAAAAAGCAAGGTCCTCTGCAAATGTTCTGATGCTAAGTTGGACCAAATCCCAGAATAACCCCCACTCACCTCTGGAAATGGCAGCTGACTCTATATTGAGTGATTTACAAGAGAATATTTCAGCAAGGTTAGGAACTAGAACCTAGTATTAAAATCAGTCATGAATTAGCACAAAAAGGATCAAATTGTATGTAGATCTCTTTCTCTCTCTTTAGAAGCACACTCTGTTTAGCACAACCTATTTTCAGGCTTACTACTGTCTCCAGCTTTATAAGTTGTTGGTTTGTTTTAAGGGATAATCAAGTTAAAAAAAAAAAAACAAAAAACCATGATACTCTCTCTCATTTTCCCCTGCCCAAGTCAGCCAAAAGTCAGGCTGTTTGGGCCAAGAGGCCATAAGTGAGATATCACAAAATACTCCCCACCTCCCAGACCCTTAATTGCAAGCAAAGTGCTTAAGAGGAAGTAAACAGCCTTCTGAGGGTGATCCTTGCACATCTAAAGAGAAAAGTGACCACAGTTGCTGCCTGGCCAGGAAGTACATTTTCTAGGTACACCAATTCACAAACAATACAGACCAGAGTATAATGAAGTGGTAATGGGTAGTGGGTGTGGTGATCATAAGTCCTAGATGTCAGAAGGGGGAGGGGAAGCACAGGGCAAGCTTTGGAAAGGGAATGAGAACAGGGAAGGAACATGTAGACAGAGGCTGGCAGGAGCAAAGATGCAGAGGGGGACCCAAGTGCTGGGGCATCGTGGAGGTGGTGGGATATCACAATGGAAGGTTCTTGGTGGGGGGGGGGGGCTCTTGATTCTCATTGCTCCTTGGATGAAGTTCCTTCTCTCCAGCCTTCCCCATTTCGACAGAGAACAGCAACATTTGGCTTAAGCCAAAAACTCAAGAGTCCTCTTTGCCTCCTCTGCCTCCCTTACACTGCACATCCAGCCCTCAGCTGGTCCTATGGGACTTGACGTTCAACTTCATCACAGACCTATAGCTACCATCTTGAGCAAAGCCATGTGCATCAACGGTATGAGTGGCTACAGTAGATGCTAACTTGTCTCCTTGTTTCTTGGCTTCTCTCTCAAAGATCCATTTCCAAACAGCAGCCAGACTAATCTTTGAAAAACAGAAATTGAATCCTATCACTGCACAGCATCACACCCTTCAGTGGCTTCCCACTGGATTAAGGAGACCTCCAAATTTCTTGCTGTTACAGGTCATGATGAAGCCCTCATGATCTGGCCTCTTCCCAGCTCTCTGATCTCCTTCTCCTACCCCCACATCTATGTTGACCACTCTCCAAACACTCCAGCCTTCTTTCCCTTCTCCAAAACATGCCACACATTTTCCTACCCCAGGGCTTTTGCACATGCAAACACTCTTCCCAAACAGATCTTTGCATGTCCCCTTTCTCTCATTGTTCATGTCTCTGCTCAAGTATCACATCACCACAGAGGTCCCCTGGACCATCCTATCTGGTGGTCACTCAGCCCACTGGCCCTAGCCCATCACCACCCACCCATCCACATCACCAACTCCTCTGGGACCTTTTAAGTTGCTTCTCAATGAGAATAGGACATTCAGTGAGAATGAGACCCCAGACCCATCAGTGTCTCACCAGTGCCTAGAATAGTGCCCAACACTCAGTACAAATTTGCTGAATGAATGAAACTTACAATGTTTATTCTTTTCATTAAAGAATGAACATTAGCCTTTTTTTTTATTATTTGATGCCAGACATTAGCAGACTGTTGTTTCATCTGTGAACCTGTCATTGAACCACTGCCAAGCATACATGCCTGTGTGTGTATGTGTCTGTGTGTGTGTGTTATGCTTCTGGAGTCTGGAGGAGGGGATGGAGAGGCCCCCAGATGACTGCCCTCGTCTCTAGGTTAGTGCTACCAAGAGAAGGTAGAGGGGAATTTGGTTTCCCCCACAAAGCTTCAAAGACCAGCCCATTAGGGTGTCCTGAGGCCACGAAGCCATTCAGCGCTGGGGTTCTCAGCAAGCCATGTCTGATCAGAGGCTTGCAGAGTCCCCTTGGTTTAATTCCCAGCACGAGCAGAGCCTGGGCCACCTAGCTAACCTGCCAGCTGCCTCGTATTCCTGCCCCTTGTCTTCCTGACCACCTTGTGTCACATTCAAGAGGACTTGGGGGAAGTGCCTGTGAGCGTGAGCCAACTCAGCAAGTTCAGGTCCTCCGCATTTCTATTTTGTACCGGCCAGAAGAACGTAGGCAAATATACTTCTGAAAGAAATCGTGATGATCTGGGAGAAAGTGGGAATTGATTCGGGGGCCTTTGAAAGGCTTCCTGTGGTTGATGCAGGAGGCTCCGAAATTAGCGGCCCCACAGCTCCCCCTGCTGGCTAATTCCCATCCCGGAGCTGGCAAGAGGCGATGGTTGTCTTTGCTCTCCAGGAACCAGGAAACCAATGAGCTCAGAGCAGAATCAGTCATGCAAATCCGTATAACTGACAAGATTAGTGGCCCAAGAGACAGCAAAATCTGTCCAGGAAAGGAGAATGGGGCCCCAGATCCTGACAACACCCTTCACAATCTCTGCCACCAATTTCCCGCCACTGTGCTAAGGACAGGGGTGCCTTGCTTCAAGAAAATACTTGCAAAAAATTAAATGTGCCAGCACAACTATTTTTAATAACGGTGGCTATTTGTAGCACAAAAGGGTTCTTGGGTGTGCCAGAGACTCCTTTATATAGCGAGTCCCATTGATCTATTCAAGTGTTGATTTACATACCATGGAGAATGTAGAAACTTTGTGTTGAATATGAAGTGTCTCTACTGAGAACCAATTGGCAATGAAGAAAAGCAGATCTGAAATGCAGATGGGGGGGCACTTGGGTGGCTCAGTCAGCTAAGCATCTGCCTTTGGCTCAGGTCATGATATCAGGGTCCTGGGATCAAGCCCCACATCAGGCTCCCTGGTCAGCAATGAGTCTGCTTCTCCCTCTCTCTGCCCCTCCTCCTGCTTGTATGAGCATGTGTGCATGTTCTCTCTCTCTCTCTCTCTCTCTCTCTCTCTCTCTCTCAAATAAATAAAAATCTTTTAAAAAGAAAAGAAATGCACGATACACCTGGGTGCCTCAGCGGTTGAGCATCTGCCTTCAGCTTAGGGCATGATTCCTGGGTCCCAGGATCATGTCCCACATGGGGCTCCTTGCATGGAGCTTGCTTCTCCCTCTGCCTGTGTCTCTGCCTCTCTGTCTGTATCTCTTATGAATAAATAAATCTCAAAAAAAAAAAAAGAAATGAAGATGGAACCCAAAGAGGACAAAGAATCTGATTTACCAAAGTATAACCAGTCCCCAAGTTCTCAGGTATTGTGTAAAATGCAGTAGATCCATTCCATTTAAAGACTAGAATGATCAGAGTCCAAGAATTCATTCTTGAAGCCTTCACTTAGCAAAGGCCTCTTGCCCTGAAAATACAATAACCAGTGGGAAAGAGGAGGACTTGGCAGGACATAAATAAGTTCATGTGTGTTTTCTCCTTAGATCTTTCAAATTTATATTGGTATTTGTGCACAACCAATACCAAATGTGTTTCTCTTTATACAGTAATATGAGGACCCTTCCCCCACCCTACACACACACACGCACACACACACACTAGAGTGGGGTGGAGCTTGGGATTCCCAGGAGAGATGGCATCACAGAGACTGGGGACTCCACTACCTTGGCTCCAATTGGATAGTGATTCCTGGGAGAACCCCAGTTGGTACTGAGAACAGAGTTTGTTCTGGCAAGCAGTTAACCCTAGGAGTCTGAGGTTCCTTCATCCAATAAATATTTCTTGAGTACCTGCTGTGTACCACGCACTGTCCTACTTGCCAGGAATAGAGCAGTGGACAAAAGAGACAGATCCCTTGCACTCTGGAGTATACATTGTCCTGGAAGCTTGTGTGGGGCTGGTAGGCGGGGAAGGGCAGACCATAAACCACATGATGATGTAAACTGTTCAAGAGGGCAAGACGCCCATAAGTGCTATGGAGAAAGGCAGGTTCAGGAAAATAGAAAAGCAAGGAATCTGGGATGTCTGGGTGGCTCAGTGATTGAGTGTCTGCCTGTGGCCCAGGTCATGATCCCGGGGTCCTGGGATTGAGTCCCACATCGGGCTCCCAGCAGGGAGCCTGCTTCTCCCATTGCCTACATCTCTGCCTATGTCTCTGCCTCTCTCTCTCTGTGTCTCTCATGAATAAATAAATAAAATCTTTAAAAAAAAAAAAAGAAAGAAAAAAGGAATCTGAGGACTGAACCCTGAGTACTCTAATGCCCAGAGTCTGGGGAGATGAGAAGGGACCACCAAGAGAAAGAAGATCAGCAGAGCCTGGGGTGCTAGAACCTGGGAGAAGAGAGTGGAGAAAGAGGAAGTGAGCAGCTATGCCCAGTGCTGCTTCCTTGACCAGGATGAGCACTTGGAACTTGCCATTGGATTTGCACTGAAGAGTTCATGGGTGATCATGCTAAAGACCATGGTGTGGAACGATGGGGGCAGAGGTCTCATTGGCCAGGGTCCCACAGAGAATGAAAAGAGAGAAATGCAGCCACAAGGAGACACAAAGGAGCAAAGAGAGGAGGCAGTAGCTGGTGACTCTTAGCCGACTATCCCCCTTTCCCTCCAGCCGATCAACCATCTTCGTGCGTCTCCACACCAATGGGAATCAGGAGCTGCAGTACCAGCCTGGGGACCACCTGGGCGTCTTTCCTGGCAACCGCGAGGACCTTGTGAATGCCCTGATCGAACGGCTAGAGGATGCACCCCCTGTCAACCAGCTGGTGAAGGTGGAGCTACTGGAGGAGCGCAACACGGCTCTGGGTAACTAACTAACTATGGGCAGGCGGGCAGGCAGACCAGGCACCCCACCTGGCCCCTCCCAAGAGCCCTCCCCTTCTCCAGGGAGTTCTGGAGGCAGTGGGTGTCTGCGGAAGAGGAGACCCATCCTTCTTCCCCATATCCAGTCCAGGCAAGAGAGTGGGTCTCTGTCACCTCCAACTTAGGAGACTGAAGACTCCTCCTTTCTCATGACTTGACAACCTTGGCCCAACTGGCTAAGCCAGTGACCATGATGCCAAGACACCAATAGCTCATCCTTGGGGGGAAGGGGACTCTGCCTTCCTTCATTGCCCCCACCTCTCTGCCCACCGAATAAATAGTTGAAGCATATCCCTCCCTCCTCTTAAAATCAAGGGACACTATATGCAGCTCCATGGCCCACTCAAGGTTGAACCCTGTTTCTGACCTCATTAGATCAGGCCCCAGTCTGTTTCAGTGACCATCCTTGACCTTTCTGTTCGAAAACTTTCAAATGCAAGTGGGTCTCAGCGCTTCGTTTCAGTCAGCACAGGTGAGCTCAGGGCTCAGGTACAAGAAACCACAGTGACCTTACCTGACCAGCCCGTGATATGGTAACATGTCCCCTTTACAAAGGAGCTAGAGTACGGTCAGAGCAGAAGGTGAAAATAGCACGTGGTCCAAGCCCTATTGAAAAGTCCTTTGGGACATACCACTTTGAATTAATAAATCTGACCCAGCCAGTTCTTCCTTCGTGTTGGAGCAGCACTTTTTCTCTTGAGTTGAGCCCCTGATAAAGTAGACACTGTATATCCGATGAAAATTACACCAAAGCAGTACAGTGTAGTAGTTAGAACGAGGTCTGGGGCAGGAATGCCTGACTTCACACTGTGAGCTGTGTGACCTTGGGCAATTTCCTTGACCTCTCTGTGCTTCCATTTCTCTCAGTTGCAAAATGGGGATAGTAATAGCACCACCACCTGAGATTGTTTGTGAGGACTAAGTGAGTTAATAATATAAAGTGCTGAGAATAGCACTTGGCATATAGAAAGTGCTAGCGAAGTGTTAGGCATGTTTGTAATTTTAAATGCTGGAATCCCACTTAGAGGTTTTGGAGAGGCCAACACCATTAGAGGGCAGACAGCCAAAATAGACTCATAGCTTATGCTCAGTGGGGGGGCTCACTGCATCGAATGCCAGAGGACTGACTGTCTCATGCTATTTTAATATTGCCTTATATTTTAATTTTTGAACTAATTTGTTCAGTTGACTTTGGATATGCTCCTTGCACTCATGAGGTGATCACACGGTCCCCAGAACTCTGGGTCTGGAGGTGAAACATGGAAGGTGACAAGCCAAGGGATTGCTTGGCTCACCTGGCCCCATCCTCTGCCCTAGGCCACCCAATCTGGCCTTCCTGACTTGGACCCAAGCCCTGGGAGCTCATACTCTCCTTCCCTGATCCACCCCTCACCTCCATTGTACCTCCATAGGAGTTATCAGTAACTGGACAGATGAGCACCGCCTCCCACCCTGCACCATCTTCCAGGCCTTCAAGTACTACCTGGACATCACCACGCCGCCAACGCCACTGCAGCTGCAACAGTTTGCCTCCCTGGCCACCAGCGAGAAAGAGAAGCAGCGTCTACTGGTCCTCAGCAAGGTGGGTGTCTGGCCTCCTACAGCCCCAGGGGCACCTTTCACCTCCCCGTCAGTGGAGAGCTCTACAGCTATTACAACAGTTTTCCAGCAGATGGCAGCGTTGAGCAAGAGTGGCCCATTTTTAGTTTACAGCTGGTCATCACCCTACTGGCTAGTCCATTTTGGTTCGTCCTCACCATTTCCCCTCATTCTAACTAAGGTTTGGCACAACAAGGATAGCCCTGTTGAATCTCAGAGTTCTCTGGCCCAGTAGAAATTACTGTTCTAACTCTTGTTCCTCCTTCTTTTGGAACTCTTGAGCTTCCGTTAGCTCCAACTGAACCCATGCTTGGAGGGCAAAGAAAATAAAGAATCCCACAGTGCCCTGTTTTAGAGGGAGGTCTTTCCCAAAGCAGAAGAGCTGTTGGTGGGACTTGCAAGATATAGGAGGCCCTCTGATGGCAAAATAAATCACACATTTCTACCATCCATGCTTTGAAACCCGGGACTTGCTTGCCCCAAGCCACTACAAAATCTTGCTCAGTAAGAATCCTACCCAGGAGGACCACCCAGAGTTTTCCAAGTGGGGGCTCCTCTCCATTAAGCCACCCACACAGGATGGCTTAGCTTTTCTTCTGCTGTCCAGGAGAGCGACGAATGATGGGCAGAGAGGAAGAGGCTAATTCAAAGAATGCCTATTACAGCTGGCCCCTGAACAACACAGGTGTTAGGGGTGATGACCCCCCTGTGCAGCAGTAAATCCATATAACTTTTAACTCCCCCAGAACTCAACCACTGATTCAGCCTACTGTTGACCGGGAGCCTTACAGATAATATAAACAATTGATTAACACATATTTTGTGTGTTTTATTCTTACAATAAAGTAAGTTAGAGAAAAGAAAACGTTAAGAAACTCATAAGGAAGAGAAATTTCATTTAGAGTCCTCTATTATATTTGTTGAAAGAAAATCTGCAAATAAGTAGACCTGCGCAGTTCAAATCCATGTTGTTCAAGGGTCAGCTGTACGTAGAAATGAGAAAACAAACATCAAAAGGAACATTTAAAGAGTTTTAAGTGGTTCATTCTGGGGAGTTGAAAAACAGATTGGAGAAGTGGAGCATTAATTTTCATTGTAAGCTTTGCAGAATTGCTTAACTTCGTATACAATGTACATGTATAAATGTAATTTAAAAATTTAATTAATGGAAAACATTTTAATTAATGGGGGCCTACTATGAAGAGGGATCCGAGACTGCAGTTTGCATGAGATGATTTCGAGTAGAATTTGATAAACTGTATGTGTTAGCCCGTTTCTTCTAAAGTGCATGAACTCCAAGGTGGGATTAAATGAGTGAAGATTTCTATTAAGGGAACCAGCCTGTGTGAGGGAAAAATGGGCAAGAGTCAGATAAGGCTGGGAGGACCATCAGGCCTCCAACAAGTCTGACCCCAAGTGAAGGAGAGGGAAGGAAGTATGAATGGAAGCATCTGGAACTGCAGCCACAGCTATAGGAAGCACCAACATGGGTGAGCCATGCCTGTTTTCCTGTGAATGCTCCTGAGGCTTTTGGCTAATTGCACACCTACAGCTAGAGGTCAGTGAGGTTGAGACCTGGGAGGCATGTTCTCAAGGATACCATGCCCTCAACAAAGCAAGGATGATCTTTTTTTTTTTTTTAATTTTTATTTATTTATGATAGTCACACACACACAGAGAGAGAGAGAGAGAGAGAGGCAGACACAGGCAGAGGGAGAAGCAGGCTCCATGCACCGGGAGCCTGACGTGGGATTCGATCCTGGGTCTCCAGGATCGCGCCCTGGGCCAAAGGCAGGCGCCAAACCGCTGCGCCACCCAGGGATCCCAAGGATGATCTTTAGGGACATGGGGGAAAGCTGTGTTATACAGTGCACATTTTTTTTCTTTAAATTCAATTTGCCAACATACAGTATAACACCCAGTGCTTATCACATCCCATGCCTTCCTTAGTGCCCATCACCCAGTCACCCCATCCCCTCACCATCCTCCCCTTCTACGACCCTTTGTTTGTTTCCCAGAGTCAGAAGTCTCTCATGGTTTGTCTTCCTCTCTAATTTTTCCCCACTCAGTTTCCCTTCTTCCCTTAGGGTCCCTCTCACTATTTCTTATATTCCACATATGAGTGAAACCATATGATAATTTTCTTTCTCTTATTGACCTATTTCATTCAGTACCCTCCAGTTCCATCCACCTTGATGTAAATGGCAGATATTCATCCTTTCTGATGGCTGGGTAATATTCCATTGTATATAGAGACCACATCTTCTTTATCCATTCATCTGTTGAAGAACACTTTTAATATGCTTTTCTCCTCAAAATCTGAGTCTCCTATAAGCAATCAGGGGCTGCCCAGAACAGCTTCTGAGATGTAGAAAAAATAACTCCAGAGCCCCAGAGAGTTCCTCCGTTCCCTGGTAACAGCTGGACTTTGCTGTCCACAAGCCCCTGAACTTGGTCCTCCACACCCTAACCTGTTCCTTTGGAGCTGTCATTCACCATCCTGAACTTGACCTATGCTCTCTGCAGATGCATCTCCAGCCCTGCAAACTCACAGATCACAGGGCTGCATGCTATACCACCAAATCATGACTCCCACCATAGTGCTTCTCTCTTGACCTTTACATATGGCAGGACCTATGATGGTTAGGAGCACACATCCTAGGGCCACACTGCCTGGAGCAGGGGTCAGCAACCGTTTTCCATAAAGAGCCTGGTAGTAAATATTTTAGGCTCGTAGTCCATGAGGTCTGCATCACAACCATTAACTTCTACCATTATAAGCCCATAGCATAGACAATACCCGAGTAGTTGTGGCTGGGTTCCAATCAAATCTTACTTGTGGGCACAGAAATTCACATTTCATATCTCATTCTTTGCCGTGAAATAGTATCCTCCTTTGTATCCCTATCCCTCCCTCAACAATTTAAACTGTGTAAAAACAACTCTTAGCTAATGGGCCCTACAAAACAGGTAGTAAGCTACATTTACCTTTTGGGCTAAAAAGTTTGCCAGCCCCCAATCTAGATTCAAAACCCAGAATCACTGCCTCAAAGTCAAAGAGCCTCTGTATTTGTCAGTTTCCTCAGCTATAAAATAGGGATAACAGTCATATTTATTTCATAAGGTCATTGTAAGAATTAAAACCTAACATGGAGTCATTACTGTGTAAGTGCTGGGTATCATCGTTACTACTTACCTTCATCCCTGGATGTTCTGATGCCCTCACTGGGAATGTACCAGGGGTGGGGTGCAAGTTCTGTGTCCCTCTTCTTGGACAGGGTTTACAGGAGTACGAGGAATGGAAATGGGGTAAGAACCCCACCATCGTGGAGGTGCTGGAGGAGTTCCCGTCCATCCAGATGCCTTCCACCCTGCTCCTAACCCAGCTGTCGCTGCTGCAGCCCCGCTACTATTCCATCAGCTCCTCCCCAGACATGTATCCAGATGAGGTGCACCTCACCGTGGCCATTGTCTCCTATCGCACCGGAGGTAGGCAGAGGCGCTGGCAGAGCCTTGGGCATCTGCATTTGCCCCCAGGGACCTCTGCAGGACTGCCCAATCCCAAATTCCCAGGAGGTGACCCACCCCGAAGACAGGAACTAGGAGAAGAAGCAGGACAGGCAAACTGTCCCCTTTGGCAGAGCCAACCCTGTGCAGAATTAGGAAGGAGGGAGGATATGCCCTTGAAAGCCTCCTCTACTCCCAAAGCCTGAGAGCCCTTTTACTACCTTCATCCCCTCCTCAGCCCTCCACCCCTGCCAAAGCAGCAACTGGAACAAGCCATGCCTACCCATCCCTCGGAGGACAGAGCTCTCTGCTGCCTGAAGTCCCGCTGGTTGTAGGATAGTCAGATACCCTACCCTTTCTCTCCCATATTTTCCCTCCCTGATAAAGCAATTAAAATGCACAGTGCCTGAGAGAGCTCTGAGACCAGGATCCTGGGAAGCCACCCAGAGCACACTGACCTGGACCTTTTCAGTGAGCAGGGTCTGAATCCTACCCACCGGTACCCACAGGAACCCTGGGCAGTTTCACAGCTGTGAGCTCACCCCAACTATACCATTCCCTCTTCCCCTTCAGGGGAAGGGATCCAGACAAGGACTTCCAAGGCAGAGACTTGTGGCATGGGGCTGTGAGCCTTCTGCCCTGGAGGGGGGGGTGGGGGGCAGTGACAGGGAGTTGGCACACCAGACCACCTCGGTTATTCTGCTAGATGGAGAAGGACCAATTCACCACGGCGTGTGCTCCTCCTGGCTCAACCGGATACAGGCTGACGAAGTGGTCCCATGTTTCGTGAGAGGGTGAGTGGCAAATGAAGAGAAATAAGCAGTTGTCCCAAATCTGCATACTGATGTCCTGAGTTGGACTGGGTGGACCAGCCTCCAGGGTTCTGGAGATATGGCTGAGTCAGAAGCAAGATCAACACTCTGTATCCCTCCAAGCTGTTAAGTAAATGGGATTGTGGGATGGGCAACACAGCAGAAGCGAAGCAAGCCCGTTAGTCAAAGTCAGGTCAGTGCAATGAATATTTATCAAGTGCAAGCACTGTGCTAGATGCTGGGGCAACAGCAGCATCTACAATGGGCAAAAATGCCACATCAGCTTTCCTGAAATCTGCAGACTGGTGGAAATACTATCCACTGTCTACCAGCCACTCTGTTTCCACTTTCTTGGAGATGAGAAAGATCCAAACCCTCGTCCCCCATCCATCAGAGCAGTTCCTCCCAAATTCAGTTGGTTGGATTTTTTTTTAAGATTTTATTTATTTATTTATTTATTTATTTATTTATTTATTTAAGACAGAACATGCATGCCCAAGCAGGAGCAGGGGGGGAGCGGCAGAGGAAGAGGGAGAAGCAGGCTCCCCGCTGAGCAGGGAGCCCAACACGGGGTTCAATCCCAGGACCCTGAGATCATGACCTGAGCCAAAGGCAGACGCTTAACCGGCTGAGCCACCCAGGGGCCCCCCAAATTCAGTTTTAAAGGACATTCCTATCTGTGATTACCAGCACTGTATCATGCACTTAAAAATGTTGTTAAGAGGGTAGGTTTCATTT
Source organism: Vulpes vulpes (assembly GCF_048418805.1). NCBI lineage: Eukaryota > Metazoa > Chordata > Mammalia > Carnivora > Canidae > Vulpes > Vulpes vulpes. The sequence continues at coordinate 13,934,357 of NC_132789.1, read as the reverse complement.
AAGTGTTCTTACTGCCATCAAATAAAAATTACAACTCAAAAATCATTCACAATGAAGGGTATACCTGAGCTCATAGGCTCTGGAGATTCCTGCTTTGTCAACCATTGACTTCTGTACCAAACAGTGACCTTGACCAGTGATTTTTCTCAGCTATTGAGAGTGGAATCTTCATAGGATGGTCCATGTATCATGAGCATCAGAATCCCCGGTGGTGCTTCAAAAATATGGTATACTGAGCCCAGACTTGCTTCATGCCCAAGAATCTGCACTCTTAACACCACCCGGTGTACACTGAAGTCTGTTCCCTGATTTAGGAGATCTCATTGGTGGCCGAATCTGGTTTCTCAGCAGGAGCTGGTTTTCCCCCTCAGAGCACTTGTGGCAAAGCCTGCAGAGATTATTGTTTGTCACGGCTGGAGGGTGCTCCTGGCATTTAGTAGTTAGAGACCAGGGGTGCTGCTCAATATCCTACAATGCACAGGACACCCCCCACAGCAGAGAAGTATGTCAGTAGTGCTGACTTCAGGAAACCCTGAGTTAAATCAATCCCACTGCCCTGTGTGGCTTAGCTCAGCAATGAGGAAAATTGGGAATTGGAGTGGTAGCCGGGCTCTGAGGAGCTCCTGTTTAGAGAAGTCCCCAAACCTGTGAGACCGCCCACTCTGATAAGGGGCACCTGATCCCCAGCTGAAGAACACCATCCCACCTTATCACCAAGACAGCCATCTGGTCTACACCCAAGGCCTAACCACCTTTGATCAGATTTGAGCTCAGCAAGCCTTCTGATTCTCTCTTTCCTGTCCAGAGCACCCAGCTTCCACCTGCCCCGAAATCCCCAAGTGCCCTGTATCCTCATTGGCCCAGGCACTGGCATCGCCCCTTTCCGAAGCTTCTGGCAGCAGCGGCAATTTGATATCCAACACAAAGGTGGGTCACAGTTCAGCAGCTAGGTGATTTCCACCCTGCCTGAACCTGGAGAGACTGCCTGTGTCTCAACCTCCTGGAGGAATGATAGAGTTCCCTCTCCACTGCGTCACTGCCTGGGGGAGGTCAGGGAGATCATAATATGACCCGACCCAGAGGTGAGGTTCATGGTTATACTTCAAAGGACCTATCCAAACAAATCTCCCACACAGCTTGTTCTAAGGGCTTGAAATTCCATCCCCAGAAGACACTTCTTTCTTAAGATAGGACCCATCTGAAAATTCAGACAGCTCTAGAAGAGTAAACATTAAGCCTTATCAAATGTATGTACATTTAAGGGATTGTCACAAAGGTTGTTATATTCAAGAGCAGGCTTTGCTGTGAGAGACACAACAGATCAGTTTTGGGAGGGGAAAGAAACCCACAGTTGTGGCATCTATTAAGCAGGGATTTATTGAGTATCTAGTAAACACCAAATACTATTGTGGGTGCCAAGGGATAGTATTGAACAAGACAGAGAAACAACTTAAAAAAAAAAAACTGCCCCCATGGCCCAATCATTCTGGTGGAAGAGCTAATATTGATAAAGGATTCACTGTATATATTCGCTGGGCTGTAATGTTTTACTTCTTGAAGTAACCCTAGGAGGTGGATGCTATTATTACTTCTATTTTGTACCTAGGGAAATACACACATAGAAAGTCAAGTTGCTCATCATCACACAAAGCTGGAATTTGAACCCGGGTAGTATGGCCCCACAGACTGGGCTTTTAGCATTACCCAGTGGTAGGGGCTGCTAACTAGCCAGGACAGGGGAATGGGGAGCAAAGGAAAGACTGAGATCCAGAGAAAGGGGGTCTGCTAAAACCTGAACACCTACTTCTTTCAGTGTGTGCAGGTGCGTGCATGTGTGCGTGTGTGTGTGTGCGTGTGTGTGTGTCTACACGGGTGTGTGTACAAGTACATACACCCACCTGTCCCAGTGTTCAGATGCCTCTATGTGGCACACACTGAGGTTCCCAGCACCCCTCCCCTGGCACCACCAGCCACCTCCCCCAAATCGGACATCAGAGCTGTCAGTGACATGAGATCTCCCTGGTCCCCAGGAATGAGTCCGTGCCCCATGGTCCTGGTGTTCGGGTGCCGGCAGTCCAAGATAGACCACATCTACAGGGAGGAGACTCTACAGGCCAAGAACAAGGGGGTCTTCAGAGAACTGTACACGGCCTACTCCCGGGAGCCAGACAAACCAAAGGTAACCCTTGGCCCATTCACAGCTCCTGCACCCCAGCCCAACACACACACACACACACACACACACACACACACACACACACTTGTACACACATGCACCTCCCACCTCCAGACACCCCCACACGTATTCTGAATTCTCCTCCGGGACATTGCTCAAGCATAAAAATATTGATTTAAAATATCTAACAGCCCATGTTATATGATGCCACTTAGGTGAAATATCCAGAACAGCCAAATCTATAGGGACAGGAAGCAGATCTGTGGTTACCAGGGGCTTTGGGGACAGGAGAACAGGAAGTGACTGCTCGTGGGTACAGAGTTTCCTTTTGGGGTAATGAATGAGTTCTAGAAAGAGATAGGGTGATGGTTCCACAAGATAGTGGTGCACAAAGTGTTCACCTGAAAATGGTTACATGTTAAATGATATGCTATGCGTATTTTACCAAAATAAAAACATTTTAAAAATAGGAATTAAAAAAAAAAAAACACTCAGCAGTCCACAAGAGGTACTCCGAGTCAGAATAGACACAGGCCATGGGACTGGAGCGTGTTCCTACTGGATGTTGGGGGGAGACCCAGGGGGTCCCAGGAAAGGGGCCTGGACAACTGGGGTGGGGCAGGAACTCAGCGGGTCTGGGCAACAGCTGTTTGATGACTGATGTGCAAGTACACCAGTGTTTTAAGAAGCAAGACACCCATGCTGGGACATCCCAGCTGCATGTCAACCTCACTCTGGGGCAGTTTCCTGGACAACTGAAAGGCATCCTCAACCAATAAGGCAAACCGCCCTGGAGGCTGTATTGGACTTCCCTGTGCCCGCCCCACGCTCTCTTAGCTCCCGTGTCACTTGCTGTGGCAGCTGGCTTTGTGCGGGTGTCAACAGGCAGCCCGTCCCCTCCCCCGTCTCTTGCTGTTTGCCCTGGGGATGCTCTGGCACCCCAGCATAGGATGCCCGCAGTAACGAACCCCACACCTGGCGGAGTACAGGTGTTCACACCCCGTGGGTGACCGTGGGTGACCGCTGCCCACTGGCCAGGGGAGCAGGTCGATCGTGTCCCACTCTCTGCTTCTCCAGGTTCTGGCTCTGGGATGTGTTCCGCATGGCCCCCTGGAGGGTCCTCAGCACAGCTGAGCTCCAGCTCGGGGAGCAGCTCCTTCATACACCCTGGGATCGCCTTTCCCTCTCTTGCTCACTGTCCTCCCAGTCCCCCAGGGTCGCCTGTGTCGGGCTCTGCTCTCCTGGGGGAGTGTCTCCCCAGGACCCACCTCCTTCTCATGCATCTTCCTGCTCCCTGCAGAAGTATGTGCAGGACATCCTGCAGGAGCAGCTAGCAGAACCTGTGTACCGAGCCCTGAAGGAGCAAGGGGGCCACATCTATGTCTGCGGGGACGTCACCATGGCCGCTGATGTCCTCAAAGCCATCCAGCGCATCATGACCCAGCAGGGGAAACTCTCGGTAGAGGATGCAGGCGTGTTCATCAGCAGGCTGAGGGTGAGTGACAGGCTCAGCAGCCCATTCCTGTCGCCTCTTCCTCACCCCACCTGTCTGTGGTTCGAGGAACCATGATGACATCCCTGCCTGCTCCCAATTTCCCATTTATGGCTCAGGGTAGAGGATGCCTGTGGTCCCAAACCATAGTTAAGGGAGGAGGATGATTGGGTGCTGGGTGGGCAGGCGCACGTATTAAATATGGGTGGGGCCTGTGGTGTGTGAAAATAACAAGCAGGTGGAAACCATCCTACCAACTTTTCCTGCCCCCAGAACCAAGCTGCAGCACTGTCCTGTGCAGTTGTACAGGCTGCACACTGCACAAAAGTTTGTCCAAGGTTTGCCAGCTCAGATGTGAACTGAAATGTTCTTTGCCACTGGGGTGGTGAGACCCCATGCCCTAGAGAACACAGGGTTTTGTGAAGCACAGTCTAGGACGCCAGAGGTCCTCCAGGAGCCACTGGGTTACATCTTGTTTGCTTAGAACTCATCTTCTTTAAGGACATTCCACTCCAGGGTGTCAGTATATCTGCCCCTCTCCTGCCTTTGGCTGGCATTTGAGGGCTGTTTCTGTCCTCCAGGATGACAACCGGTACCATGAGGATATTTTCGGGGTCACCCTCCGAACGTATGAAGTGACCAACCGCCTTAGATCTGAATCCATTGCCTTCATTGAAGAGAGCAAAAAAGACACCGATGAGTAAGCTGGCTCCATCCCCAAGGGGAGGGGTGGGTAGAGCCCTCTCTTCCTAGTCCTGATGGGGGTGTTGTGGCGGGGGGGATGTCTGGTTTCATCTGCCCTGACTTTCCCACAGTGGGGAGCAAACTACAAATGCAAATTCCCAGGCTACCCCAGACCTGCTGACTCTGAAACTCAAGTGAGAACCAAGGCTTGTTTTTTTTTTTAAGATTTTATTTATTTATTCATGAGAGACACAGAGAGAGGCAGAGACACAGGCAGAGGGAGAAGCAGGCTCCCTGCCAGGAGCCTGATGGAGGACTCAATCCCAGGACCCCAGGATCATGACCTGAACCAAAGGCAGACACTCAACAACTGAGCCACCCAGGTGCCCTAGGTTTATGTTTTAAGGAGCCCTCCAGGGAATTCTGAGGCCCCTCCAAGTATGGGAACCCTGGCTTTGGATGCCTGCATCTGCCTGGGGCACCCCCTAGTGGAATAACAGCTCCAGCCTCCAGAAAGGTATATTCCTGGCCAGGGCTCCCAGCATTTACACCACCTCCCACACACCCCCAAATTGCCCCAAGCATTCTCATCCACGCAAATCCCAATTGGTATTACTTTTACCGTCTCACTGGTCTTCTAGAAATTGCTGGAAACAGTCTGAGGTACCACAAGACTGGATTGAGTCTCGCTTATTAAACCTCACCTTATTGCCCTGACCTCTGAACCACGATTGTAATGCCCCTCACTCCATGCCCGCCCCAGAGTGCCCCCAAACCACCACTGTGTGCCCCTTATGTTAAATTAGGTAGGAATTGGATTGTCTTATTTTCAGTAGCATAGGGAAGACACCTCATTTCTTTTTTTTAAGATTTTATTTATTCGGGAGAAACACACAGAGAGGCCAAGACATAGGCAGAGGGAGAAGCAGGCTCCCCATGGAAAGCCCAATGCGAGACTTGATCTCAGGACTCCAGGATCACACTCTGAGCCAAAGACAGATGTTCAACCACCGAGCCACCCAGGTGCCCCCGACACCCCATCTCTTAAGCAGTTGCATTTTTACACCATATGATGATGACACAGCAGTCTTGAAAACATATTTTGGATCCAGTAGGCTGACTTTACTGCCTTTAAGATTCCAACTCCTTTGGCTGTCATTGCCTCTCTTCCGGGTCACTTGTGCTGGTGAGCAAGCACTCATTCATTCATTCATTAGCTTGCCCATTCGTTCAAGACGAGCACCAGCTAGGGGTCAGGTGCTGTCCCAGGTGCAAGGCCTGCAGAGGAAGTGGCAGTGAAGCCCCTGTGCCCAGGGCTTTAGTGGCTTCTCTGGGGCTCTGTAAGGACACAAAGCAGCTTTGCTTCCATGGCACTAACTCCCTCCCCCTCCCTGTCTTCCTGCAGGGTTTTCAGCTCCTAATTGGATCCTCTTGCCCAGACGACTGGCAGGGGGGCCGTCCCATGCGCCCCGGCGGGACGGCTGCAGGTTTTATAAGTGTGGACACTGCTGAACCTTCCCTATGGGACCCCATGTGGCCCCCAGCTGTCCTTCTCGTCCTGTCGCTGTGGTTTTTCCTCTTCTGGGTCCTCGCCCCTCAGTGATTTCCTTGGCCCCCTTGGGTTTTCTCCTTGAGTTTTCCTGCTGCAATGCAATGCCTTTATAATCCACAGTGGCTCTTACAAAACTAATTCCCCCTCACCCTCTTCCCAACAAGGGCAAATCACCGGTGCATGAAATCACTGGAACATGGCCGTTGCTCGTGTTAGGGCTTGTTTTCTGGGAGGAGGCTGCAGGGACTGGTCAGGAGAGTCTTCTGAGCCAGTCTATCTGCTGCTGAAGCCTCCCTTTATCCTTTTTTATGATGACGTCCTGATCGCGTGCACGCATGTGTGTGTGGGTGTGTGTGCACAGGTGTGCGTGCGTGTGACAGGCCTGGGCCTCCATCTGCCTGTGTAAGTGTGTTCCCTGCAGACTCTCAGTGCCAGGAACCGTGCCCTAGCTCTTCACGCGTCCATAATTATTATCTATGCTCGTCGTGTCCCCGAAACACTTGTCCTGGTTACAAAGGGCAGGGCAAGGCCAGCGTGATGATTAAGGAGGGAGCCTCCATCAAAAGGGGGCTCACAGAATTGCTTGCATTTAGATTCTGGCACCGGTTAGCAGAGCCCTTGCTGGGAAACCAACCCGTCTGGTGGATTAAGCACACCTCCTCTGCAACCCTAACCCTGCCCCAGATGGGATCACCTGATTTGGCCCTCCCCAGACAATCCCACCCAGAAAACCGGAGAAGTAATCTCCAAGAGAATATGTGGGAAATAAGAATTGTCCCATCTTTGCCACCAGGTGACTTTGGACAGGTTACTTTTCCTCAGTTTCCCCTCGTGATGTGATGAAGCTAAAACAGTAGGAAGAGATCAGATTTTTAAAGTGGTAGAGACTGGAAACAATATCAAGGAAGAGTATCATTGCTATTTTGTTATTGCCCCAAATGCCCCAAAGACTCACCCTTCTACCCTAGGAAGGAAATAATAGAAGCCCACTAACGCGGATAGGTTGGAGAAGGAAGCCACCATGAGGCACCAACAGGGCTTCTTTTACAGGACCACAACCCACAGTGGCCTGGTCCTCATGCCCTTGGCCTTCTAAAAGTGATCCCCCAAGTCTCTAGCCTGATCAAATAATTTTGACAAATAAATTGAGCCTTGACTCCCATCCAAAATGGGCATCACAGTCTTCAGCGAGAATCAGTCAGTTGCAGTTTGTCCTCAGCAGGTTGCCTGTCCCAGTGAATGAGCTGGGAGGGTCCCTCTCTACCTGGAAGTGCTCAGAATCAATGACAGGCCTGGAGGGAGCCACGAAATTCCTGGAGGGGCCTGCCCTGCCCCCCCTCCACCCCCAGGGTAAAGGGGAAGCCTTCCTGGAGGGGAAGCCTGCCACCCTGTATGTTCTTCTGTTCTGTTGTATTATGTTTTGTCCTACAGAGAGACACATTGCCTTTCTATATGGCACAATGGGTATTTCCTGATGCTCCGTTTAGGGGGCTGCCAAAGAGAAAGGGCACTGGCCCTCTCTGGAAGGGCCTTGGGACACAGGGTGCCAAAGAGGTGTCCCCAGGAGGAGACAACCTCCAAGATTCCTAAAGGCAAAGGACAAGCTAGACCTGGCCTTTCTTCTCCACCCTCTGGGGCAGCCCCCCTCCCTCTTGGGATCTTGGGATCCCCACCCCCCAACGCTGAGCTGTTTTCCCTGTTACCACGTCTGCACTCCTGTGTGCCAAGCACCTTCTTCATGCATCCCTGCCCCTAGTAGCAGGCTGGCACTTGGAAACTCATCTTGTCTATCAGGGAGTCGGACACAGCGATTATAGAACCTGGATGCATCCTTCTCTCCGAGAAGGATTTTTTGTTTTTAAGGTAAACACCTTTCAACCCCCATCACAAGCCACTTCAGGACTCCCCGCTGGAAGATTCTGGTCTGATGTATTTCTCTCATTTGCCAGAATCCCTGTTATGAACAGCCTCCCTGTAAGGAGCCTATCAAAGGGGCAGAGTGTGAAATCTTGATTTAGGGGTTAGCTCTGATCCACAGTGGGCCAATGCTGCCCTCTGGTGGTGGTTTTTTACGTCAGTTCCCAGTAGCCAAATCTGTCACAAAAATTGGTTTCACAACAAGTGGGCAGAAAAATAGGATTGATTGGGCATTTGGGGGTTACCTAGATTACAGACCTTTTTGTCCATCTTCCCCCAGGACTGGCCTGCAGTGGTTCCAACTCCATTTAACAAAAGTGAGTTAGGCCAGAAGGAAGGAGACATCCCCTAAAATGGGGAAAAGCTGAAACGGCCATGCCCCCCACCCCATCACACTACGAATCCAATTGCCCCACCTTGTGTTACAAAAGGAGCAGAGGTCATTAAACTCCCTGAGAGGAGGAGGATTTTCCCGCTTGGTTTCTAAGGAGGGAGATGGCCAGATACCCTTTCCATTCAGGGAAATGCTTCAGATCCACCAAAGTGGAGCCTTTGGAAGCAGCCCTGCATCCAAATGCTAACTCTTGCGCTCCCCACTTCCCATTTCTTCAGACAGCCCTGGGCTGGTGACTTAACCTTCCCATGTCTCTATATCCACTTATAGAACAAAGTGGGTTAAATGAGATAATGCCCAAAAAATAGCCAGGTCCTGGCCCACTGAAGCTTTCAAATTTTATTTTTCCATATCATCAATACCTGTATGCAGAAGTCACAGTGGAGCGTACGGTTTGTAAAGATGATTTGGAATCTCGTATGTAGACACACAATTCTTAGAATTGCCATAAATGTCTGGGATTTAAGAAATGGGTGGATTCCACCTACAGGTTTAGGGAGATAAGATATCCAGGAAGTAGGAAGAGTGGGAGGAAAGGCGCAGATGGGAGTGTGTTGCAGTAAATCGAGGCTGGCTTCAGGCACAGCTTTGGAAGGCTGAGGATGATGAGCCAGATGCTGGGAAGGTGAGCAAGGACCAGGTGGTAGGGACAGGTGAGCACATGTCAAGGAATTTGGACTATTTGGTAGGCAGCAGGGGATCCCTAGGAATGTTTTTCAAACAGGAAAAGTAAGGTAATTGGAGTTGTACTTGGAAAAGAATATTCTGGCTGCAGCACAGAGCCTGGACAGCTGGTCTGCTGATCTGTAGACTATTGTAGTAACCAAGGCTGGAAGGAAGGAAAAGGCAGATGTAGTGATACAGTGACTCCAGGGGCTGATCAGCAAGACCTGGAGACCTGTCTGTTGTGGAGAAGGAAAACAAATGAAAAAGTCAAGAGTCTTACCTCTAGGCAGAGAAAGGAGTCTCATGAGAAAAAGCAGCCTCAGGGAAAGATGAGTTTGCAGTTGTTGACATGATAGCCAGCTTACCCACCAGCCAACAGGGTACATCCTTCCAAGGTCCAGCCATGCCTAGATGCACAGAAAGAAAACCGACCCCAGGCCAATTAGACATTGGCCTTAGAATATAGGATTCTCTTGCCAAACACATTCTCAGGCAGCCACCTGCTTTGGACTTCGAAAAGGAGGTCAGGTTTTGCCCTAAGTCCAAAACAAGTGAGATTTTCTGACCCAGATCACAGGCAAACTGTCTCTCTGCCAGGATGGGCAAGCCAGATGTCTGGGCCCCTCCACCGCTAGAGCGCTGACCATTCATGCCTTCAGGAGAACTGTGGGGTTAAGATTTTGTGTTAAGCCCACCATTGACTTGTATATTTACGTCTCCACTGCCCTGACCTCCAGCACGTCGCCACCTTACCAGCAAAGCCTTCTGTTTGAATTGGCAGGTTAATCTGAGACTGCCTGCAGGTGACAAGGAGAAAGAAATATTCATCCAGGCATCCTGTATGACTTGTGTGTACTCCTTGATGTCTCCCAGCCCTTGTCAAGTTTCCTGCATCCAAATGTCCTGTTTGGCTTAAGAATTATAGACCAGGGGCTGGGATGATGGAAGATAGATCTGAGAGTCCCTGCCCCCCAGAACTCAACACAGATGGTCCCCACGAACCTGAATCTGACCTTTTGAGGCTGACACCAGCCTGGTCTCTCCTATTTCTGTCATATGTACCTGTCCTCGATCCACCCCAGGTCTCCACCTAGTGGCCAAAGCTGCCTCTCCCCAAACCCTGAGGAGTCTCAAACCTACTTGAGGACCTAAGTAAACTCTCACCCCCAGAACATGGATGGGTCTTGAATCGATTCTCTATTAATATCTGTCAAAACCACATGCAAGGGAGGAGGTCAGGGGTAAATATACCTTTGTTTGTTTATGAGTTTGTCTTGTCCTGGAAGATCTGAACGGTTCTGAAGAAGCAAAGCATGTCTGTCTGGTCCAGGACAGAGACTGTTCTGAAGGAGGTGGCCCTGGCATGCAGGAGCAAATCTGCCTTAAAATGCTGCTTTCCATAGTCTTCTAGAAAATGAGTCCAGGACATCCAAGTGCCCAGACTTGATTGTGGTCCAGGGTCAGCCAATCTTTGTACTATTGGCATTTGGGGCTGGAGAATTCTTTGTGGTGGAGGCTGCCCTGTGCATTGTATGCAGGATGTTGAATGGCATCCCTGGCGACCACCCACCAGAAGCCAGTAGCAGTCCCCCTACCCCCACCAAATGTGACACCCCCACCAAATGTGACAACCAAATAGGTCTTCAGGCATTGTCAGATGTCCCCAGGGGGCAAAAGAATCTCTCCTGGCTGCCCCAGACCTTTGCATCAGGGAACTTCTGGAGTCAGCAAAGCAGCCCTCAGCCCGATGGCTTTGTTTCCATTATCTGAGACTCCAAGGATTGGTGGGGGAGGGGGGGAGGGGGGGAGGGTGAAAAAGTGGTTTCACAAATTCCCTCCCAAGACAGAAGGATGGTTTCATTTTGGCAAGATGCTGTGCCCTTGGCATCGCTTTAATTATGACCCAGAGAGGCCCGATGCCATGTACCCTGCCTCCACCCTGTTTTCCTTATGTCGTGCTGTCTTGTGATCATAGGACCACTCAGGGCTCAGCAGTGGTTTCCTGGAAGGCAGAGAGAGAAAGAGAGAGAGAGAGAGAGAGAGAGAGAGAGAGAGAACATGCAGGTGGCCGCCCCTCCATGCTGTACCAGTGGGTTTCCATTCGGGGTTGAGGAGCCAGGGAGGTGGGCAGACCGGGTGTCGCATGTCACCACACACACGCTGTCAGAAACTCGGACGTCCCCCTACCTCTGAGCTCTCGATGCTGCTAATGTCTGCCTAGTGTCCCGTGCGCTCTGGCACCTTCCTCCGAGGACCGATGCCCGCCCCAACGCTCCTCGCGAGGTTGTCCAAGCTGTGTTCACCGCATGCTCTCCTTCTGCATTGTCCTCATCTTCTAACTTGATGGAATTCAACAAAAGTCTACTTATGCCTGTTTGCATTATGGTTACAATATTAAAAAGTGGAGTTGACTTCACTGGCTGTTGTCTATTGCTTGATTTGCTTAGAATTTCTCCCACCTTTGCTGGCCATTGCCAGCCAGGTGCCCCCAGGAAGCCTACCTTGAGACCTGAGACAAGTGGCAGAGGTTGATCTGGGATTGGTCTTGGGGAGGGGAGGGAGAGCAGTCCAGAGAAAGCCTGAACCACAATATCGTTGCATCAGAGATTTCAGCCAATCCTTGCAGGGAGTTCTGAAGGTGACCTTCCAGAGCTGTGATTTGGGGCCAGAAGGCTGGGTTCCATACCCTTCCATCAGTCAGGCCTGGACCAGCCTGCTCTCCGTAGCAGAAGCTACTCCCAAAGGGCCAATTGCTGAGAGCACTCCCAGCAGCCGGGGAAGGTTCTTGAGTCCTGACATAGATCCAGGTAGAGCATCTCAGCATCCTCTCCATCCTGCCTGCACCACCTTTGCTCCCATGAAGGCTGCATCCATTGAATGGGCCCCAAAGAAATGGTACCACCTTCATCCCCAGCCCTACATCCCTGTATACACAACTCTGAGAACCCTAAGACCTAATTCCTAGCTGGCTTCAGACCTAATTCCAAAAGGAAGGGACCTCAAAAGCACTAAAAGGACAGATAAAGAAGAGCTGACCCCAAATACTCTGACAGGGTGGTTGGTATAAAAGGATAAACTAGGGGGTGGGAGCCCCCAAGGCTTTGTCTGTCGTACCCTTCTGGACAGGGCCATTTGGATGCTGTGACCATTTTGACATTCACGCCTATTTCCTGGCCAAAAAAGCACAAACCGCCAGATAGCCTTTTAAATTACAAAACAATTTACCCAACATCAGACATTCCCCACATACCATTCCTGCCTCCTCCACACCATCCCTGAGCCTCACGCCCAAGTTCAAATGTGAGAGGTGGGTCAGAGGTGGGGTAGGACCAGGGAACCCCTTCAGAGTCCGGCTCTACCCTACCCCACAAAACTTAATTAAAATAATGGCTAAGAGGTATTAAATGCTAGTCTTCACGGAAATACTTAGACACGTATCATTACTCCCTCCAATTTAAAACTTGGGGAGACCGAGGCACAAGGAGATCAGCCAATCTGTGCAAGGTCAACAGAACCAGTACAGGTTAGCAGTAGAATTCGAACCCGGACTGTCCAGCTCTAGAATCTGCATTCTTCACCACCTCCCAGCACTGCTGCTAAGAGACCCAGCCCATTGAAGTCCAAATCCTGGCTCCTCCCCTTTCTAGCTGTGCAACTTTGGGTGAGTTACTCAACCTCTCTGTATTGTCATTTCTTCACTGTCAAGTAGGCTGTGATTTTTTTTCAACTTCATTGCGTTGCCATAGAATTAGATGAGTCAACATTCAACACGCATAGAACAGGATAGGATAGAATAGACTAGTCCTATGTACGAGTAAATAAACAACATCTCAGCTTCCAATTTTCTCAGCTTTTTTCTCTTACTGAAGCTCAAACAGCTCCCTCTTGATGTAATTTGCCATTTGCTATTCAGCCCTGGGATCCTTAGGTCCTCTCAGACCACCTGCCATCACAGAAGACACTAATTTTAAAAGCCAATTCCTGGGCTTCTCCCTCTACCAGCCCATTAATGTTCACTGGGGATGAGGTCTGACTTCCGAATTTTTAACCAGCATCCCCTCCCATCCCCCACGTGCCCTGGAGTTTTGACAGGCCCCGCCTCCAAAGTGGCTGGGAACAATTTAACATTTCTATGCATCCTGACTGGGGTGGCTGCTGTTGCCTGGCAACCAGGTGGAAAAAAAAAAAAATCCCAGTTTACACCAAAACAGAACCTTCCCAACCACAAATCCAAAGGAGAAGGGGGTGGGAAAAGAATGGATTTTTGAGCGACTGCTAGTCTTTATAGAATATGGGCCTCACAGTCAGTTAAATATTAAAAAATGTACTTTTGTTTTGTTTCTGCTTTCATTGTACCCTTGGCAAAATCGCCGAGAACAAAACCAGGGAAAATATTTACAATCGGGGGATCGATACAGAGCTTGGAACCCACATCACTAAAAGGAAATCACTTTAGCAATGCCCTCCGGAGGAAAATAAGATTAAATTAATCAAATAACAAACAATTAGGCCTGAGTAATTAGTAAAGTGATTTTTTTTTTTTTTTTATTGTTTTGGACTGCTAGACTTGAGGGAGGGGGACAGGGGTGGCTGGTCTCCTGGTCTTTCTGCATCTCAAGTTCTTTCCTCTGCAGGAACTCAGAGTTGATATTGGAAGCCTCCCTTAGCTGAAATCTTCAAGAGTTATGGGCCCTTCTCTCCTCTGCTCCCATTTCGGGTCTCACAAGGAAGCAGTGGGGAAGAGAAACTGAATGCAGGAAAGCCTCTGAGATTCATCATAAATCCAAGGTGTAGTATCTGTGGCCTCAATTGTATTGTATGTGGCCTCAATTGTATGCAGCAATTGAATCAGTTTTGGTTTGAAAGCTTTGAAGAGAGTCGCTAACGGAAATGCAGTTCTTAGCAGAAAAGCTACAGGCAAATCTGTGGGGAGAGAGACACCTGTTCCCTTGTTCCTCCAAACTGGTGGCTTCACCTTCCTTGAAAAAGACACACTGCCCTCATATAGCCCTCCTGAAACATTTATATTTTCTTTTTAAAAAAATATTTTATTTATTTATTCGAGAGAGACACAGAGAGGCAGAGACATAGGCAGAGGGAGAAGCAGGCTCCTCTAAGGGAGCCCGATGTGGGACTCGATCCCAGAACCCTGGGATCACAACCCTCTGAACTAAAGGCAGACACTCAACCACTCAGCCACCCAGGCATCCCCTGAAATATCTCTTTTAGCCATCGGGCCTTTTCTATAAGGTATTCGGTGCCACCAGGGACCAGAGGAGGAGGGCCAACAAATGCATGCTCTGGCCACAGGCAGGCAGGCTTCTCTCTCTCTCTTTTTTTTTTTTATTCATGAGCTACACAGAGAGAGAGAGAGAGAGGCAGAGACACAGGCAGAGGGAGAAGCAGGCTCCATGCAGGGAGCCCGATGCGGGACTCAATTCCGGGCCTCCAGGATCACACCCTGGGCTGAAGGCGGCGCTAAACCGCTAGCCACCAGGGCTGCCCAGGCAGCCTACTCAATCAGAGTACTCCACGGCTCCACGCAAAGCTTCCCCTCCGTGAGTTCACCCCAGTGGTTCTAAAGGCAGCTTTTACTCTCCTTTGCCTAGCCTTTATTTCTGCTACTCCCCTTACCTGGAAAGCCCACCCCCCTCTTCCACCAATGCCAGTCTCACTTCTGTTGCTGAAGGTTAGATTCAAAATTGCGCTTTCAGCTGTCTGTACCAATCGCTTGGCATACTGGCAGTACTGCTTTGCAACAACCATGTGCGTTTGCACACTCGTGTTTTATCTGCCTCTATATATTTGTTACCTCTTGCCACTGAACTCTGAGTAACAAGTGACCACATAATCTCCCTGGCACACACTGCGTTACTGCAGCAGAGGTTCAGGTCATGCAGCTGTGAGCAACAGTTCTGCTGACCCCTTTATTTTAGCTTCATAAAACCCATCAGAGACTTCTGATACCCAGAGCGGTGAGATCATAAATTTGCATTGTTTTAAGCCAGTAAGTTGTGGTAATTTGTTATAGCAGCAAAGGAAAACTAATACAAAATGTGCATTAAATATGCGCCACTGGGGCAGCCCAGGTGGCTCATTGGTTTAGCGCCGCCTTCAGCCCAGGGCATGATCCTGGAGACCCCGGATCCAGTCCCACGTCGGGCTCCCCGCATGAAGCCTGCTACTCCCTCTGCCTGTGTCTCTGCCTCTCTCTCTCTCTGTCTCTCGTGAATAAATCAATAAAATTTAAAAAGTAAATTAAATATAAATAAATAAGCGCCACTCTGCTAGAGAAGAATCCGTTTCCTTGCCTCTTCCAGCTTCTAGAGGCTGCCCGCATTCTTTGGCTTACGATAGCATCATTCCCACATCTGCCTTCTAAAGATTTTATTTATTTATTTATTCATGACAGACAGAGAGAGAGAGAGAGAGAGAGGCAGAGACACACAGGCAGAGGGAGAAGAAGGCTCCATTCAGGGAGCCTGACGTGGGACTCAATCCCGGATTTCCAGGATCACACCCTGGGCTGAAGGCGACGCTAAACCGCTGGGCCACCGGGGCTGCCCCCACATCTGTCTTCATTGTCAATCTATTCTCTCTTCCTCTGACCCTCCTGTCCCCCTCTTAGAAGGAGGGGGATTTGTGATTATGTTGGGCTCACCCAGGTTGTTCAGGAAAATCTCCCCATCTCAAGATTCCTAACCTAATTACCTAATACTGCAAAGTCCCTTTGGCATATAGGGTAACAGTGATACTGTGATGTATAATAAGAAACACATATTTGGTCTTCACTCCTGTTTCTGGCACAGAGTTCCTAAAATCCTTGGAATTTCCTAAGCGATAGGAGCAATAAAGTCTCATTATTCCTAACAAAACCCTTTCACCACACTGGAGTTTATGTGAATGAGTTGACTTATGGAAAGCATCTGAGGATGCAGACTGGTTGCCAGGGGTACCAACCACATGATCAAAGGTTTGGAATTTCCCATCACACCCATACTGACCTCCAAGGAGGGGAGAAGTGCTGGAGGTGGAATCAATCGCCAATGGCCAGTGAGTGAATCAATCATGCCTTTGTAATGAAGCCTCTATAAAAGCCCAAAAGGATGGGATTTGGAAGCTTCCAGGTTGGTGAATGAATAAGCGGAGATTTGAGGAGCATGGCATGCTCAAAAAGCATAGAAGCAAAAAATAAAAAATTTAAAAAAATTAAAAAAATAAAAAGCATGGAAGCTCGGAGCTCAGAGGCTTCTTCCCTAAACCTTGCCCTATGCATCTCTTCCATCTGGCTGTTCCTGAGTTACATCCTTTTGTGATATGCTGGATATTTAGGAAGTAAAATGTTTCTGAGTTCTATGAGTCATTCTAACAAATAAATCAAACTGGTGAACAGGTCATGGAAACCTCTGATACAGCCATCAGAAATACAGGTAACAAGCTCTGCTTGTTAAGGATCAGCTAGAGTGGGGGAGGGGGACAGTCTTATCTGTTTGAGCTCTGAACCTATAGGGTCTGGTGCTATCTCCAGGTAGACAGTGTCAGAATTGGGTTGAATTGTAGGACACCCAACTAGTGTCAGAGGATTGCTTGGTGGTGTTGGGAGAAAACACACACATCATAGTATAAGAGGTGCCAGGGATGTGAGAATGCGAATGTGTTTGGGGGCCATTTCTCAACCTGCCATCGTCTGCCCTCTGGCCCTAATGATTCATGTCCACCCCACCCCCACCCTCACCATGCAATTTACAACCAGTTCAATTGACTTGCACTTACAGGACTAATTACTTATTCACTAGAAATATAATGAGGACCTACTACGTGTTAGACCTAACACATAGACCTGGCGATCTTTTTTGTAGATATTGGAGATCTTAACCAAGAGGGGTCACAATCTGCTAGAAGGAGAGAGACAGGGCCTCCAAACAGTATAAGCATCTGGCCCCACGGAACCTGGATCTGCCAGTGCTGGTGGGTGAACCCAGTAATCATGTCAGTGTGCACACGATGACAACTTGGGAATGTGTAATGAATGGAAGGAAGGAGACTCCGTGAGGGCACATTCCCCCAGTCTGTGGTCAGCAGATCTGTGTTTCTGCCGACACAGTGCTTGAGTTTGACATCTGGACTGTGAGCGAGGGACTAGAAAGCTGGCACTCCAGGAAAAAGAGAACTGAATTAGCAGAGGTCCTCCCCTGGGACAGAGTCTGGGGAGGTAGATCAGAAGAAAAAGATTTTGTATATTTATTTTGAGAACAAGGAAAGCCATTAAAGATGTTGAGGGCTGGGATCCCTGGGTGGCACAGCGGTTTAGCGCCTGCCTTTGGCCCAGGGCGCGATCCTGGAGACCGGGGATCGAATCCCACGTCGGGCTCCCGGTGCATGGAGCCTGCTTCTCCCTCTGCCTATGTCTCTGCCTCTCTCTCTGTGTGATTATCATAAATAAATTTAAAAAATTAAAAAAAAAAAAGATGTTGAGGGCTGTGGAAGTGATCTCTCTAGTTAGGCTGTAGAGATCTCTTGGGAGAGGAATATTGAAACCCTCCAGCCAGAGATAATTAGACATACACCATATGCTGATAGTCCACAAAGATGGGTTTATTTGCTTGCTGAAACAGGGAGAGGGCACCCTGGGGGCGGGAGGGGGGTGTTCTGGGGGGCCAGGTAGGAGGGGCAGGAGATTAGTCTAAGATTTGGACTTGTGTTAGGTAATTTTCAGCAGGAGCTAGGGTCATGGGGATCAGCTCTCCATTCAGTACAGTTAGCAGTTCAGCAAGAAGGTACTGTAGGATAAATTGTAAAATTTAGAGGTTTCTCTGTTGCCCAAACAGAAAGAGACTCGTTCCCTTCTTCCCTTCTTAGAGCATTTTCTTGAGGAGCTGTGTGTATATAAATCTTTCCTCTGTCTCTTTGACATGCATGTAAATCTTTTGTGTTAGTGCTATTTTTTAATTATGGTAAACTATACATTAACAGAAAGTTTACCATTTAGCTATTTTTAAATATATGGTCCAACGGTATAAAGGGCCATGTTGGGACCACGTGGGTGGCTCAGTCAGTTGAGTGTCCGACTCTTGGTTTTGGTTCAGGTTAAGAGCTCGATCTCAGGATCGTGAGATTGAGCCCCATGTCAGGCTCTACACTCAGTGCGGAGTGTGCTTGAAATTCTCTACTTCTGCCCCTCCTCCTTCTCTCTCCCTCTTTCTCTCTCAAAGAAATAATCTTTTAAAAAAATAAAGGAGAAAGGTGTGTAACTGTCACCAGTATCTATTTCCGGAATATTTTCTCTCACCCTAAACAAAAACTCTAGAACCAATAAGCAATAACTCCCTATTGCCTCTATCCACCCAGCCCTCCCATTAATCTACTTTTCATCTCTATGAATTTGTCTACTCTAGATGTTTCACATAAGTGGGATCATACAACATGTGTCCTTTTGTGACCAACTTCTTTCATTTAACATAATGTTTTCAGGGTTCATCCATGTTGTAGCTGATGTAGTGCTTCATTCCTTTTTACAGCTGCATAATAGTCCACTGCACATTTATACTCCACTTTGCAACTCTTTTTTATTTTTTTATTTTTATCTATTTTTTTAAAGATTTTATTCATTTATTCATGAGACACACACACAGAGAGAGAGAGGCAGAGACACAGGCAGAGGGAGAAGCAGGCTGCACGCAGGGAGCCTGACTCGGGACCCCGATCCCGGTTCTCCAGGATCACGCCCTGGGCCGAAGGTGGTGCCAAACCACTGAGCCACCCGGGCTGCCTAAAACTTTTTTAAAGGCTAAACAGGCCTTTTGCCAATAGTACAACCCAGGAATGTTTTTCCTAGGGGCCTCAGAAACATCTCTTTGAAATGTAAATATCAAGGAAGACAGTGTCCCTAACTCCCTGTGACCATGTGGGTTTAGCCTAAGCACCTTGTTCCAAGCTGTAACAACCTGCCTATCATAAAGATGAGAAGTTTTATTACTTCCTTGAGACAAAAGCAATTAGCTAGCACAATGCATACCCCAATTACCAAGGGAGTTTAGGATGAACTAGGAAAGATGCAGTCAGGTCTTTCTACCTGAGAACCAGTCAGCATTCATCCTGAGAGCATGTGTGGGATGCAGTACTCAGCTATCTATAATAAGGGGTGGGATTTCCCTCCATCTTTGTAATCTCATTAGCAGATTACCTGTGCTGTGCCTCAAGTCTAGTTTAATGAGTATTCACTATTAAAACTATTATTTTCTAGCATTGTAGGGAGGTTTTTCTGGATTGGCAGGAGATCTTAATTCTTTTTTTTTTTTTTTTTTTTTAAGATTTTATTTATGAGAGACACACAGAGAGAGGTAGAAGGAGAAGCAGGCTCCACGCAGGGAGCCCGATGTGGGACTCGATCCTGGGACTCCAGAATCATGCCCTGGACTGAAGGTGGTGCTAAATCACCGAGCCACCCAGGAATCCCCCGAGATCTTAATTCTTTCCCCTGATAGTATCTTGATCATCTTTGATTAGAAATGGGAAAAAGGAGGGGTGCCTTGTATGGCTCAGTCAGTTAAGCATCCAACTCTTGATCTCAGCTCAGGTCTTGATCTCAGGGTTGTGGATCAAGCCCCACATTGGACTCGGTGCTAGCCATGGAGCATACTTTAAAAAATTGGAAGAAGAAGGGCCTGGATGGCATTGATAAGAAAATAATAGCTTTTCATAAGAACAACTAATCAATCACCTGTGCAGGTGTGGGGTCTGCCTTCCACCTAATGGACTGAAAACTTTGGTTACAAAATCTGAGTGTCATTGGGCTGATTTTCACACTCTTGGGGGCAGGGTGAAAGCCAGGGGAACATTTAGAAGCCACGCTGGGGATGTGGACAGGGACTGTAGCTAAGGAAACAGAGAAAAAGAGATTCACAACTATTAGGTGAGATCTTTTATTTATTTATTTATTTATTTATTTATTTATTTATTTATTTAAGGTCTTATCCATTCATTCATGAGAGACACACAGAGAGAGGCAGAGACATAGGCAGAAGGAGAAGCAGGCTCCCCATGGGGAGCCTGATGCAGGACTCGATCCCAGGACCCTGGGATCATGACCTGAGCCAAAGGCAGATGCTCAACCACTGAGTGACCCAGGGGCCCCAGGAGAGATCTTTTAGAGAAGAAAACTGTTTCCTTATTTAAAAAAAAAAAAAAAGAAAGAAAGAAAGAAAAGGGCAGCCCCAGTGGCTCAGCGGTTTAGCACCGCCTTCAGCTCTGGGCCTGATCCTGGAGACCCAGGATCGAGTCCCACGTCAGGCTCCCTGCTTGGAGCCTGCTTCTCCCTCTGCCTGTGTCTCTGCCTCTCTCTCTCTCTCTCTCTCTCTCTCTCGCTATGTCTCTTACGCATAAATAAACGTCTTTAAAAAAAAAAAAAAGATGAAAGAAAGAGTTTTCTCAAAGAAAAGGGGGGGAGAGAGAAACTGAGGCAGAGAGAACATAAACTCTGGGTGTTTGAGTATGGAGAGTGCTTCCAGCACATTTAAGAATAAAGTCTCAACCCTCTTTCTAGGCTGTGTGGGATCTGACAGAGGTAAGTACGTGCAGTGTTTGAGAGCATGGAATCCAAAGCCACCACCTCATTCCAGTTCAGAGCTGGCCAACTAAGCCCTTCTTCCCCTTCTGGTCCACAAAGTCAAGAGCAAAAGAACAAAAACAAAAACAAGGTTGTTTTACATTGCTAAGTGTTGGGTTTATTTGTTAAGCAGCAACAGTAACTGAGATATATGCATTGTTACATTTAATAGGAAGGTCTGTTGTCATCCCCATTTTAGGGAGCAGGAAACCAAGGCACGGAGAAGTTAACCTCTATGGGGCACTTGGATGTAGATGGTGAGGGAGAAAGAGGCCACAAGTTCTAGTTTTGGGGGAATGGATGGATGAGCAGCCTTCTCTACGGTAGGAACCATTTGGAGAGAACAAGGTGCAATTGCTGGAAGCGGTGTGTTTTCTCCTGGACATGCTGAGTTTTAGGAACCCAAGGGGAATGTTGGGTAAGCAGTTAGCTAAGTGAATCTAGATCTCAGAGGACCCAACTGGGCTGCAGAGAGAGTTGTAGACATTTAAAGTGAGTTTGGATGGTCACTCAAGCTGGAGACTGGGTGGGAGAGTGAAAGAAGGTGGTTATGGCTGAGCTCCCAAGGTACCCCCCCATCCTTTCCCCAGCTGGGGGCAGCCCAGAGGGAGAACCAGGAGAGGTGGGGCCCCAGAGGCCAATGGGAGTCAGCATTTCCAGAAGAGATGTGATAAACAGTGTCCCACACTGCCACTGGATTTAGAGGAGGGAAGGCCCACACTCTGTTCCAGATTTGCCATACTCCAGGGGCTGCTCTAAACCTTTCTGTTTTCATGATACTGGTAGCAGCAGCAACTGCATGTCCCCCACCTCCCAGGTTCCTATGCTGAAGCCCTAACCACCAAGACCTCAGAGTACGGCTGTATCTTTGAGGTACCTGGCTGGCTTGGTGGGTACAGCATGTGGCTCCTGATCTCAGGGTTGTGAGTTCAAGCCCACGTTGCATGTAGAGATTACCTTGAAATAATAATAAAGTCACTTAAAAAAATTAATAAAGACAGAGTCTTCAAAGAGGTAATTAAATTAAAACAAAGTCAGTACAGTGGCCCCTAATCTAACAGGATGGGTGTCCTTCTAAGAGCATATTAAGACACAGACACACACAGAGGGAAGGCCATGTGGGGACACAGGGAGATGATCATCCATGAGCCATAGAGACAGGCCTCAGAAAAAACTAAACCTGCCTACACCTTGATCTCTGACTTCTAGCATCTAGATCTGTGGAAAAATTAATTTCTGTTAAGTCACCCAGTCTGTGGTGCTTTGCAGTGTGCTAGCAAACTAATACAAACAGTAACACACTTTTGAACAAATTTGAGGTGAAATTCACAAGACATAAAATTAAATATTTTATTTTTTAAAAGTAAGCTCTCGGGATCCCTGGGTGGCGCAGCGGTTTGGCGCCTGCCTTTGGCCCAGGGCGGGATCCTGGAGACCCGGGATCGAATCCCACATCAGGCTCCCGGTGCATGGAGCCTGCTTCTCCCTCCGGCTGTGTCTCTGCCTCTCTCTCTCTCTCTGTGACTATCATAAATAAATAAAAAATTAAAAAAAAATAAAAATAAAAAAATAAAAGTAAGCTCTCTGCCCAACATGGGGCTCAAACTCACTGCTCCTAGATCAAGAGTTGCACCCTCCTCTAATGGAGCCTGCTGGGTGCCCCTAAAATTAAACAATTGATTGATTGATTGATTGATTTTTAAGATTTTACTTATTTATTCATGAGAGACACACACACACAGAGGCAGAGGCAGAGGCACAGGCAGAGGGAAAAGCAGGCTCCACGCAGGGAGCCCGACATGGGACTCAATCCTGTGTCTCGAGGATCCAGCTGTGGGCTGAAGGCAGTGCTAAACCACTGAGCCACCCAGGCTGCCCTAAAATTAAACATTTTAAAACAAACCATTTGGTGCCATTTAGTACATTCACAATGTTGTGCAATCAGCACCTCTCTCTAGGCCATCCTTTACAACTTCAATATTTTTGGGGCATTTCCAAATTGGGGTGGGAGCCTTACTGAGCTTCCATAACTGACAACAGATTGTGCTACACCCATGGGTCCCCCCAACTGGACTTTGAGCTCCTGCGAAGCAAAGACACTGTCTTACATCTGTATCCTCAGGGCACATAGCACAGGGGCCAGGTTAATAATAATTATTATTAAATAAGGGATGCCTGAGTGGCTTGGCGGTTGACTGTCTGCCTTTGGCTCAGAGTGTGATCCTGGAGTTCTGGGATTGAGTCCGGCACCTGGCTCCTGCATGGAGTCTGCTTCTTCTCCCTCTGCCTATGTCTGTGTCTCTCATGAAGAAGTAAATAAAATCTTTTAAAAATTTATTAAATAACAAAAATAATATTATTATAATAAAACATATTAAACAATAAAAATATCATTAAATAAACTATTAAATAATAATAATTATTATAGGTGCAGGTACTGAATTACCTGGATTGAGGTAATTGATTTGAGGATTCAAAGCCAGGCTCTACCACCTTTTGTGTCTAACTTTGAGCCAGTGATTCCCACCTTTATGAGCCTTCTTTTCCATATTCGTAGAATGGGTATATTACAGTATTCATCATAGAGGCTCGAATGAGGAGAAAGGTCATGCAGAATGCTTGGCACAGCACCCACTCAATAATATTAAATTAGCTGTAATTACGACACACTTGTTTAGAGCACACTCAAGCAGACGCGAAGAGCTCTGAATTTACATCTAGATCACGGGATTCTGAGCAAGTTTATCTGTCTGAAACTCAGTTTCCCCCACCTGTAATTTGGGGAGATAAGAGCTGAGAGGGATATTGGGAAGGATCGCTCAGCTCATGCATAGGAAGTGCTGAGGATGCACAAGAAAGATGGATTCTGTTAAGATCGCGGGTTCGGGGGTGGGGGGGGGGAATCCCTGGGTGGCTCAGCATCCCTGGGTGGCTCAGCGGTTTGGCGCCTGCCTTTGGCCCAGGGCGCATCCTGGGGTCCCGGATCGAATCCTGCGTCGAGCTCCTGGCATGGAGCCTGCTTCTGCCTCTGCCTGTGTCTCTGCCTCTCTCTCTCTATGTCTATCATGAATAAATAAATAACATCTTTAAAGAAAAAAAAAAGAGGGATCCCTGGGTGGCGCAGCGGTTTAGCGCCTGCCTTTGGCCCAGGGCGCGATCCTGGAGACCCGGGATCGAATCCCACGTCGGTCTTCCTGCATGGAGCCTGCTTCTCCCTCTGCCTATGTCTCTGCCTCTCTCTCTCCCTCTCTCTGTGACTATCATAAATAAATAAAAATAAAAAAACTTTAAAAAAAAAGAAAAGAAAAGAAAGAAAAGAAAAAAGATCGCAGGTTCATAGCTCCCAGAGCCACACCACAGTTTGCAATGGCGCTGCTGGGAATTTACCCCAAAGATACGGGACACCTGCACCCGATGTTTATTTATTTATTTTTTTGAAGATTTTATTTATTCATTCATGAGAGGACAGAGAGAGAGAGGCAGAGACACAGGCAGAGGGAGAAGCAGGCTCCATGCAGGGAGCCCGACGTGGGACTTGAGCCCGGGCCCTGGGATCGGGCCCTGGGCTGAAGGCAGGTGCTTTACCTGCTGAGCCACCCAGGTGTCCCTGCACCCGATGTTTCTAGCAGCAATGTCCACAATAGCCAAACTGTGGGAGGAGCCTCGGCGTCCATCGAGAGATGATGGATAAAGAAGCTGTGGTCTATGTATACGATGGAATATTCCTCAGCCATGAGAAACGACAAATACCCACATTTGCTTCGACGTGGATGGACCTGGAGGGCACTATGCTGAGTGAAGTAAGTCAGTCGGAGAAGCACAAACATTATATGGACTCATTCATTTGGGGAATATAAAAAATAGTGAAAGGGAATAAAGGGGAAAGGAGAAAAAATGAGTGGGAAATATCAGAGAGGGAGACAGAACAGGAGACTCCCAACTCTGGGAAACGAACTAGGGATGGTGGAAGGGGAGGAGGGCGGGGGTGGGGGTGACCGGGTGACGGGCACTGCGGGGGGCACTTGGCGGGATGAGCACCGGGTGTTATGCTATATGTTGGCAAATTGAACTCCAATTAAAAAAAAAAAAAAAAGAACGTGTTTCCCTCCGCCAGCCGCCAGCCGCGGCCCGGGCAGAGGGGGTGTGGCCACGGGGCGGGTGGGCGGGGCGATCCCGGGGCCCGCCCCTCGAGGCGGGTGGGCGGGGCGAGGCGGGGCGCCCTGGCGCGCGCGCGCGGCGGGCCCAGGTACGCGGACAAGATGGCGGCGGCAGCGGTCGACAGCGCGATGGAGGTGGTGCCGGCGCTGGCGGAGGAGGCCGCGCCCGAGGCGGCGGGCCTCAGCTGTCTGGTCAACCTGCCCGGCGAGGTGCTAGAGTACATCCTGTGCAGCGGCTCGCTGACGGCCGCCGACATCGGCCGCGTGTCCAGCACCTGCCGGCGGCTGCGCGAGCTGTGCCAGAGTAGCGGGAAGGTGTGGAAGGAGCAGTTCCGGGTGAGGTGAGCCCGCCGCCCGCGCCCGCGCCCCCGCCCCCCGGGCCCGGCCCGCGCCCGCCGCGCCCCCGCCTCGCCGCCCGCGCGGACCCCCTCGGCGGAGGCCCCCCGGACCCCCTCGGCGGGCCGGCAGACAAAGGCCTCCAGGCCGCCGGCCCCGGGCCCCGGGGCTCCCCGCCGCCGCCGCCGCCGCCGCCGCCGCCCGGATTGCGCGGCCCGGGCCCGCCGTGCACCGCGACGCCGCGGGGACCGCCGCCGGGCCGCCCTGCGCGCTCCTTTGTGCCGGGCCCCGGGCTAGCGCGCCGACACGGATCCCGCGCCCGCAGCCGGGGAGGCGGACGCAGCATCCCCGGCCGCGGGCCCGCAGCACGGACCTCGGGGTGGGACCCCGGGTAAATCTGGCTCCCGCACACTTGCCGGATGACCTTGGGGGGGGGGTGGCCACTTCCCTTTCTTTTGAGCCTGGTTCATCGACTTTACGCGGGGATCGCCAGACCCGTGTTTCACTGCGGTCATTACATGGATGATGCGTAAGGAGCGTTGACACAGGGCCCGGCTCTTGGGAGGCGCGATCGGTCGTCACTGTTATTGTTGCTGCAGCTGCCCCCATTTCCTAGATGGGCAGTGGAGACCCCGCATTCCTCCGCCTGCTTCCCCCAAGGTCATGCGGCGAGCTGCGTGCTGGGTCCCCCGCCGGGGCCCCTGCTGCCCCTGTTTCTCAAGGCCGCCTTCGGTGTCTCCGTGAAGCTGAGAGGGTGTTTCTCTCCTTGTAGGTGGCCTTCCCTTATGAAACACTACAGCCCCACCGACTACGTCAATTGGCTGGAGGAGTATAAAGTTCGGCAAAAAGCTGGGTTAGAAGCCCGGAAGATTGTAGCCTCATTCTCAAAGAGGTTCTTTTCAGAGCACGTAAGGATCTGTTGATGTAGCCCCCGCCCCGCCCGCCCCCCTCTTTTGCCTGGTAGCCGGGTGTGTGTGTGTGTGTGTGTGTGTGTGTGTGTGTGTCCGGGCCCGTAGGCATTAGCTCATCCAGCTCCTTCTGATAGCCCTTTTTCAGTTCTCTCCCAATCCCTGACTCACTTAGATGGCCGCAAGAGTCATTGTGTCCTCCTCTCCAGCAACACGAAGCCATTTGTCCCTGCCAGCTTTACTTTTTCTAAAGCCAGAGAGAGAGAATGGGGGTGGAGAGGGAGGGAGGGACCCACAGCACAATGTAGAGGGGATCCGGATCAGCATTATGTCTCTTCTGAGGAGGTTAAACATCTTTTTTACAGCCTCCGCTTGAGCTAAGGGATCACCAGGGATGGAACACTACAGATTTCACCCAGTTGTTTTCCCAGAAGGGTTGACGAAACTCAGTTTTTTTTTTTGTTTGTTTGTTTTTTCTTCTCTCTGGCTTTGCAGGTTCTAAATCAGTAGTGAATAGCATTATTTCTTAAGATAACAGAACTGGAAACTATCTGTTGTAAATAAGAATTCTTACTCCCTCTGTTAAATTATCTAGTGTTCTTTAACCCTGAAAAGTTTTTGTGGTTCTTAAAAATATTGCTGAAACGCCTGGGTTTTTGTTGTTGCTTTTGTTTTCCCACAGAGTATCTCAGGAGTTTCTGTATTAGGTCATGAGTCTTAACTTTTTGTAATTCTGGGAAGTAGTTCACACTAATATTTTAAATTTATTTCTGATTGAGGGTCTAGAAGTAGAGCCAGTCTGATTTATTTATTTATTGGGTTTGAGGTTTGTTTTGTTTTGAGTAAACTGTATGCCCAGTGTGGGGCTTGGACTCAGGACCCTGAGATCAAGAGTCACATGCTCTACTGAGTGAGCCAGCCAGGCGCCCCTGATTTATTTTACTATCCTGGTTTACTGAAGATTACTTCCTCTTTTCTTTCTTTCTGTTTTTTAGGATTTTATTTTTTAAGTAATCTCTGCACTCAATATGGGGCTTGAACTTAACAACCCTGAGATCAAGAATTGCATGTTGTCCTGACTGAGCTAGCAGGGCACCCAGATTAATTTCGTGTTTTCTAATTTTAATTAATGTTATTTCATGGATTCACACGAGAAACATTTTCAAGGCTTTTCAAGTTTTGAAAAGGAAAATCTGAACTTTGGACAAATTTGAACTTATTCCCCTGTAGAGAATAAAGCTAGATATCCTCCAGTGTAATTCATTTCTTTTTTTGATTTTATTTCTTTATTAGAGAGCAGGAGCTAGAGTCAGAGCAAGTGGAGGGTGTCGGGAGGGGATGGCAAGCCAGCTGGGCACTGAGCGCAGAGCCAGAAGCAGAACTTGATCTCAAGACCTGTGCCGAAATCAAGAGTTGGACACTTAACTGACTGGGCCCCCCAGGAGCCCCCAGTGTAATTTCTATAAATGTTGGTTGATATTAGGATGGACAGAATTTATGTTCTATTCTAGGTAAGCCATGCCCTGGCCAAAAGCATTCATATCAAATTTTAAACCTGTACAGATGTGTTTGTACACACATGTATTTGGATGCTAGATGTATTTGATGCCCTTGTTCATGGGCTACTAGTTTGCAACCTCTACTTCTAGTCCAGCTGGTTTTGTGTGCATTTTTAACAGCCTGTGTGTTTGTCTAATAATGATGAATTGTTGTTTTTTTCCTTAGCTCCCTCTTTCCCTGTACTACTGCCTAATTAGAAATATGTCAAGGACTTTGAACATAGCAGGAATATACTTAAGATTGATCTGTGGGTGGATGATTACTTTGGCTCAGGATCCTTATATTCCTGTGTTCTCTGCATGCACACAGGTTGACATGAAATTTCCTGCATACTTTCAAAACAAAGTGGGAGAAGTAATAGAATTTTAAAGCTCATTGGTACCACCGCCTCCATTTATAGAGGAGAAAATAGGCCCAGTGGGTTAAGTGAGTTGCCCAGAGTACTAGACTTCTCTTTCTGGCCCTCTACTCCTACTTGAGTACAACATAAATTGCTTGAAATCATTGTTGTAAATTATGATATTTTGTATTTCTAATCCTGTTTCAGAGCTATTTTCCTTTACATTAGAACGCTGGAGTATTCACTTTCAGGAATTCCAGACTGTGAAAATATCACTAATTTACAACTGACAGTAAGATCGGAACAAATTATTGTTATTCTACATGTTACTTTCCACCCATAGTGGGTGGTGCAGGATAGTGTGGGACAGCTGTTACCACTTTCACGCACATGAGCATCTCTGTTTGCAACTCAGATTTGTGTGTGAGAGTGTTATTGAGGCCTGTTTCTATATGTCTTCTTCATAGGTCCCTTGTAACGGTTTTAGTGACATTGAGAATCTTGAGGGACCAGAGATATTTTTTGAGGATGAATTGGTGTGTATCCTAAATATGGAAGGAAGGTAAGTCATAGTTTTAGCAGGGATTGGTTTTTTTGTTCATTCTTATAATAATGCCCAGAATTAACTGCCGTAATTTCTATGTGGCCGAACCCTGGGATATGTTTTCCAAATATTTCATGTCTTGCCATAGTTATAGTTTTGAAAAATTCTGTGTAAATAATGTAAATACACTGAGACAATTGACACTTAAACCTTGCAGAAATCCTTTTGGAAAGAAAAGAGAATTAGTATTTATTCCTACTACTGGTCAAATACTATGCTTGGCACTTGTATCTATTATATCATTTAGTAATATAAACCACTTTCTACCTGTCATCACCGAATTTGTCTGTTATGGATTGAATTCTTTTCTTTTTTAATTTCTTAGGCATGTCTTAATTTACTGAATGATTTGTTTTTTTTTTTTTCTTTTTAACAATTTCTCAATTTTGTTAAGAAATAATCTTAACTTTGGCCATGAAGGTTATAGGTATCTTGTTGAACCTTTCTTTTATCTCTCCTGATCAAGAAGAATCCATTATCTCTTGTTTGTTGCTTAAAATATTTTATGCTCATATTTCCTGTATGAAGGCTAGTTTTCGGTTTACCTAAAACTAAAAGATGGCTTGGCTTCCAGTTTAGCATACCTATGAAGATTTTCTGCTCTAAAAGTTTTGGAAACTATTAATGATGGAAGATAAGAATGCTAGCTTAGCAACTTTCTTAAGAGAGCTCATTGTGGAATATCTCAAAAACAAGGTGTAGGATTTTTCTTGTTTTTAAAGAGGTTTAAGAGAGAGAAATATCTATCAGTGGAACAACTGTAGGGGAAAGGTAAGATGTGCCACTATTCTAGGCCTTGGATGAGTTCAGATGCGGAGGTCATTTTTCCGTTTCTATTTTGGTTTATCTATAAATGAATTGAAGTATGATCTAATGGTCAGTATTGTGCAGCCTTAAAAATAAAAGCTGACCTGTCTTTTTTACGTATATGTGTGTATACTTTCAAATACATAAACATAGTGTCATGTGTACTAAGTTTATTGGTTGTTTTAGTTTTGATTTGATGTTGAGTGCAGACTTTGTTTCCTCTTCTTTATGCTGTTTCTCCCTTCCTCCATACTCCCTCCGTTTGCATTGGCTTTCCCTGCTTTACCCCTGTAATTAATGGTGACAGTTTAGCCTGTGTTCTTCCATGCTGATATATATCCATACATGTGGTCATGGAGGGAGATCATTTATTTCACAGAATTGTGATCATAAAATAGGTGCTTTTCTGTGTCTTTTGTTTTTTTTTCCGTTCACCATTACCTTTGGAAATTGAATTAATGATAAAAAGTCAAGTTCATTTTGTTAATGGCTATATACTGTCTTACAGTATATATTATAGTTAACTATAATTTGTTGATGAGCAACCACTTTCTTCTCCATCTTGTGTTATTGTAGAGGATGATGTTTTTTTGTAGTTTCATTTCTAAGTAATAGGTTCCTAGGAATGAATGTCCGAGGTCAGACTATTGAATGTTATTGAAAAAACATAAAAGATAATGCGTCCTTGAGTGGGGAGACTTACCATCACAAAAATGTCAGTTCTTCTAAAATTAACACATAACCCTAGTACCATTCCAATTAGAATCCAAAAAAATTTTGGGACAGGAGGGTTTTTAGTGTCTTTTAATTGGATGATACTGTCATAAAATATGTCAAGAAGAATTAATTCACTAGAACTAGAAAAAAACAATTTTTAAGTAATCACACTGTAAAACTTGAATCATTAGATAATAAGACATAGATGAAGCTAACAATATTTGAAACAATGTAATGTTTAAATGAAAGTTGAGAGCTACATCAGTGGCAAAGAATAATTCAGAAACAAGATACTGTATTTAAATTCAGAAGGAAAAGATGGCATATTTAATGATTGTTATTGGAAATAACTGAATGTTCATCTGGAAGAAAGTAAAACTTGAATCATATACAAAAATTAAGTTCCAAAAGATTAAATAACCCAGATTTTAAAATTATCACAATGAAAATCCCTCAATAAAATAGCAGACTGTGTCCAATCTAGGGAGACCTACTTAACTAATAATAGAAAAGCAATGCAAGAATACAGACAGAGGGTTTTGCGATGAAAAATAAACTTCCTTATGACCAAAGAAACTGTAAAGAATGTCAACAGAATTTTTTAAATTTCTTTTTTTTTTTTTGAATTTTTTTAAATTTCTAAGAAGAAATTGAAAAAGATACAGAGGAGGACATTCACAGAAGAGCAAAGTGAAGGGGCTTAGAATCCTGTATATATCTTTAAATTCATTCTGCAAAGAAATGTTAAATAACAACAAAATACTGATTTTTTTTTAATGTAGCAAATTGGCAAACATGACTAAATATGCGCAGCCAGTTAAAAAGTACACTATTACAGTCTTTTTAGAAGTGAAGGTCATAGATATGTCACTTCTGGGCCTGACGTGTATTTTGAGCCTAAAACAATGTTATTTTTAAATGACAGGGAATACTCTCACATTTGAAAATATTTTGGGGTGCCAGTGTTCTTGAAGGACCCTGTTCATATTCATTCCTAGCAAATGCTTATTGGGCAAATATGGAAATCATAGGAAGGAAGGATAATTTTCTGTAAATGCTGAAGCACCAATCTCTGGATATGTGAAAACATCTTGTATTTATGGTGTTCTGTGTGATCTTTAAAGAGAGTACATTTGCAATAAAGATTTGAAACAATAAATAAACAGTTAATAAAGTTCAATATTGTATTCAAAGTACAATAAAGTTCATGTTGAAAATGACATATGGTCTACTTGAGAAAATTACCCAAGGTGACCCTCACTGAGACATGTTTCAGTAAACCTACTGGATTTTAAAGACAGAAAAGTCTTTTGGGCATCCAAACAAAAAAGATGAAGTCATTTATAAGGTTAAGAAAATCAGAATACCATCAGACTTTTCAGCAGTTGCTCTGTGTCAGAGGAAAAAAGAGTAACATATTTAAGATGCTCAAGGATCAGAAATGTCAGCCAAGGATTTTTATATCCAGCCAAACTGACTTCCAAGTGTAAAGGCTGCAGACAAACTTACCAACTTGCAAGGACTTGGGGACTTTTGAGCCCTTCATGAGAAATGTGCTAGAAAATGAGCTTCAAACAACCAGAGACAATGACACAAGGACTAGCGGTGAGCATTAAATATGTATTTACTTGTAGAATTAAGTCCAAGTGACAGTTAATAGGGTAGAAAGTATTGAAAAGGCCATAAGCCTTTTCAGTATAGATCTAGTACGGTTGCTTAAATGAGTAGAGAATAGGGGAGAATATAACCAAAATATTTAGTGGTTCTCAGTACTCATCAAGCTGATGAAAATACTGGTCTTGTTATTCTGTGGCTGGGCTTTGTGTGTCTTTATGAGAGAAAGAGAGAGATGTGGAATAAAGCAAATAAGTACCTAGGTGATACTCTAATTCATCTCTGGTATCCTGGAGAAGGGAGGTATTCCTGGAAGAAGAAAAGATTGGAGATATAAAATAGAAGATGGTAAAAACTATACAGTTGTGAATTTGATTTAGAAGTGTCAGTATGAATTCCTGAAATACATTTAAAAATATGTAGGGGTGTGTGTGTGTACATAGATACACTAGACTTACTATTTTTGTCCATTTAAAAGGTCTAGAAACAATAACCAACCTAGTAGAAAATGATGATCCCTAGTACCCAGATGGTAGTCTTGATATACCATTTCCCATCAAAAGAAGCCATGTTTTGGGGGAAAGGGCTGATTCTAGGTCTGATATAGGAATTGTAAAAATATGAGGGTGGGAGCATCTTGGAAGTCTGGAACCAGATATCAAGAGAAGTACCAATACTTCATGTTGTAAGCGATACTTCATGTTCTAAGTGTTCAGGGACCAATGTGGAGAGGCTTTCTTCCATTGGCCAGAGATGTGATTTGAACAGAAGTGTGGTTAATAAACTGAGATGGGTTGTAACACCCCAACTGTGTTTAGCTCTGGTAGTTCATAATAATACTCAGGGACAACTAATTGTTCACCTCTGGAGGATAATAAGAATCCAAATTATTATTATTTTGAAAAACAATAAAAGGAAAGATGGGAGCATTTATCCTGCTGTTCCTGGATATTGTGCCATTGGGGGAATCCAATAGTAGATGAGGGGAAATTATTCATTATAGAAATGCTCTAGCTAATAACTGAAGAAAGGATGTGGAATTAGAGGATCACCACTTTGCGACCTCTAATGAATTAATGGACCTGGGCTTTGAGGAGAAGTGGCTGCTAACATCACCAAAAGGGACAACTAAGGCATGATTGCCTCCTGATGGAAGGACTTCACTACCACCTGTGAAGTAGTCTTGCCAAATAAATGGAATCTAAATCTGACCAAGCATCTACATCCAATTTACAGGAAATTCAGAAGACAGAAGAGCATGTGAACCCATACCTTGTGGATGCAGTCAACAAATTCCAGACTGTGGGAAACTGCAGGTCACACAACCAGGTTTCTTCAACAAAGTGCAAGGGAAAGAAAAGATGGAGGGGGATCCTGTGGATAAAGAGACATGAATGACCTCAAAACGGGCTAGTGTAGAGTGCTCAGGGATGTACATTTGGTGAGGCAGAGATGAGCATGGAGGTATGGGTTGTGATGGCTGTAGATGGGAAGAGAGGGCCCCAGAGGGCTCCTGGGGCATCTGCGAAGTCATTTCTTGGCCTGAGTGGTGGATACAAGGATGTTTGCCTTATAATCCTGCATTAAGCTTAATTCATTAGGTTGCTGATTTGTTTCATAAAATTTTCTAGACTGACATACTTTACAACTTAAAGATTGAAAGGCTGATAGAACCTAGCCCTGCTGATTTTCATTTACTGAGAATGACAGTCCTTTATTTCCCCGAAGTCACAGAAAAACTAATCACAGTCTCCCTCCTGTTTCCCATGATCCATGTGTACATTTGGAATATCTGGTGAAGCATTTCATTCACTCAGCAAGCATTTATTTGAGCATCTACTATGTGCCAGGTGCTATCCTGGGCACTGAGGATACACCAGTGAACAACACAGAGAGCCTTGTCTTCATGGGGCTTCCATTCTAGTGGGGGAGATAGTCACTAACCAAGTAAAGATGGTTTATTACATAAGAAGGTGGGAATTCCCATAAACAAATACTGATCAGGGAAGAGTATTTGGGGTGAGGGAAGAAGGCCTTACTAAAAGTGACGTTTGAATGAAAATCTGAAAGGAGACGAGGGCACAGAATGCACATCTCTAGGGATGGAATGTTCCAGTCAAGGAGCAGAGAGTGCTGAGGCCCAAGGTGAGCACCATCAGGTGTGATGAAGGAACAGCAGAGAAGCCAGGGTGGCCAGAGCCTAGTGGGGGCAGGGAGTAGCAGGAATTGTGGTCAGAGGGCTGAGGGGCCCAGAGTTTAAAGAACCTCTTAGGTCATCCTTAGGACTTCAGCTTTTACTTTGAGCAAGGTGGAAAACCCCTGGAAAATTTGGGGCAGAGGATTTTTGTGCTGTGACTCAACCACGTTAACTGAAGCACCCTGGCTACCGTGTGGAAGAGAGACTATAGAAGGGCAGCATTGGAAGCCGGAAGCTCATTTAGTATGCTGTTATAATACAGACAAAAGATGGTGGCGGCTTAAATGAGTTAGTGAGAAGTGTTCACATGTCCAATGGACTCTGAAGATAGAACGAGTAGCACTGGTGGACGGAGTGAGTGTGGCCTCTGAGCAAGCCAGCAAGGAGGCAAGAACGCCAAGGCTTTTGGCCTGATGGCAGTGGCAGAGTTGCCTTTCCCTGAGGGGGATGACTGTGGGAGGGGAAGCCCTCCTAAGGAATTCACCAGATAGCCAAGTCGGAGTGTGGAGTAGCAGTTGGATATACAGGTTTGGAGTTTAGAGGAGCAATGAGTACTGGAAAATAAATTGAGGGCTGTCAGTGGAGAGAATATTTGAAATCATGAGACGGGATGAGATCACCATGGCAGTGAGCGTAGAAGGAGAAAAGCAGGAGGCCAAGGCCTGAGTTTCCTAAAGCAGGTGCCCAGGGGCCAGCAAAGGATTCCAGACACTTCACCTCTGGTTTCTGAGCCTCAGCCAGCTACCCCAGCTCTTCAGTTTTCTCTTGGATTTCCTTTTAGTAAATCTGAAGCCAAACAGGTCAGTGTTTCTTGGATTTCAGCACGAATGACTTACTGTTACTTCTAAATGCAAAGTCTTGAATTGTGCTGTCTGCTTCTGGGATAAAAAGTACTATGTGGACACGAACGACTTACATTTTTCTTGTTAAGTAGGCTCTTTGCATCCTAGGAGTAGCTCAAAGTAAAAAATAAGGTCAAAGGCTTTAGTATCTTAATGCTCATTGACGTGTTTGTTTGTTTTCCAGAAAAGCTTTGACCTGGAAATACTATGCTAAAAAAATTCTTTACTACCTACGCCAACAGAAAATTTTAAATAACCTTAAGGCATTTCTTCAGCAGCCTGATGACTATGAATCGTATCTTGAAGGTGAGACTCTACAAGTGATCTTTCGACAGGCAGCTAAGTTGTTCCTCAGAGCAGGGAGATCATCCCTGAAGGTGGAACAGTGGAAAAGTGGGTTTCTGATCATTTAGGCAGGCAAAACTGTTAAACTTTAGAGCTAAGATTTTGCCAGAATGTTTGGCTGTCAGCTGAAGAGATAGTGTTTTGGAAAGATGCACCATCGGTTCAAAGCACGAGGTTAGTAAGTTAGCTAATGAGGTTAAATTCTCTTTTTCCAAGCTTTGAAGCATCATTTCCAAGTCAAATAAATTTGTCCAATTTTGTCTCCGTGTGACCTTCAGCAAATCCCTTTACCTCTCCTGGTCGGAGTTTAATGAGGCCGAGGTGTTCTTGCATGTTAGTGAGTTGGCTTGTTCATAATGAGAAGTGAGAAAGAAGTCGAGTGGACAGAAATGAGGAGGGGAGTAACTTTGTTCCTGCTAAGTCAGACAAAAACAAATGTGACTTCATTTTTTTAAACGAATTTAAATTCCTAGCATATTACATAAGCACTGCCATAAATTGTGGTTGTGAAGTACGGCTATGACCATTCCTTCATTTTCATTCCCTGGCCCCTCTGACTTACCAGTTCATCAGTTTTCTTCCTTTCCAGTGTTTGCATGGTTATGTCCCCATTCTGTTTCTGTGGTCAGGCAGGTTGTCACCCCTACTTCCGGCAGCCACTTTCAAAGTGGCACTTCAATCTCGAGCCTCAGGGCTGCTGACACCTAGCACCAGTTCAGCCTGAAACTTGGCCTTTTCACCACTCTGTGTGGCCAACTAATGTCCTGGGTTTTTTGGTTTTTTTGTTTTGTTTTTTTGTTTTGTTTTGTTTTGTTTTAATTAACCTGCTGTTCAGTGCTTTGCATAATCTGGACTTTCCCTGAACCCCAGACCTTTCCCCAGTACTCTCTAAAACACCCTCTTTGCTCCAGCCAGGTCATTATCTTCCCTCCTGGCTTCATATCTTCAATAGTGGTATCCCCGTTTTCTTAGAATTCCCTCTTAAATCTTACTTGGTCATGAAAGTTCGGTTCAAATTTAACTTCCATTGGGTTTTTGCTGACTACTACAACACTTGCAGGTTTTAACTCACCTCAGAAGGCATACGTGCAATAGCATTGACTAGTAAACCACTGTATAGTGTCCATTTCAGGTTTGTGCATTTTGTTCTCCAGCTGGTTATTAACATTTCTTGTGTCCCTTGTCCGTACATTATTATGATCACTGTGTCCTCCACAGTGTCTGGTGTAGACTCTTCTTGAGTGTGTAAAAGTGTCCTTATCCAAATAGAAGTGAAAAATCTGTTTCAGTTGATCAAAATCAAACAGCCTCACCACCCTGGGATATTCTATGGGTACTGGAGTGGAGAGTCAGCCTATCTTCTGTTCAGTAATTTGACAGGCTTTGTTTTCTGTAGTTTATTTATGAAGACAGTCATTTCTTTTTCACATTCCAAATATTAAGTAATAATATGGTTTTCAATAACTCTTGCAAATCAGTGCTGTGGGCACTGGGTAGCCATTGGAAGTTTTTAAGTAGTTGAGCAAGTGGAAGTCAGCTCTGGGGTTTTGATCCTTGGTGACTGACAAGAATAATCTAATAGCATTAACAAAGTCTAGGAATCAGAGCATTAGGATGGAATGCACTTTGGGGAAGTCCTTCAGCCAACAAATGAGGAAACTCCATCCCAGGAAAGCGTAGGAGCCATTCCCTAGCTAGGGGTAAAACTGAGTCCAAATCCCTTGATGCCTGCTTCCAACTCCTTGCAGTGTGAGTAGGTAGTCAAGATCCTGACCTCTTGAATTTAAAATGACTCAAAAAAAAAAAAAAAAAAGTCATAACTACAGCTTCCCAAGTGAAAATGTCTTCTAACCAAATGACCAAGTTAGCCCTTTGGCATTTGGTTAGAAAATGGCCTAAGACAGTAAAGAGCTGAGCAGGAGTTTTCCAGAGACCCTGTCTCCAATGTACCTTGTACACGTCTTTGCTGCTGGTTCCCTGAGTGTCACTGTTTCTCTAATTCAAAAGTACAATTATCTCCAGAATTCACTTACTTATTAACCCCTTGATGGGTATAATTTGTAGAAATCTCTCATTGAGGGCGTTCAGTCTTTTTTTTTTTTTTTTTTTTTTTTAATTTTTATTTATTTATGATAGTCACAGAGAGAGAGAGAGAGAGGCAGAGACATAGGCAGAGGGAGAAGCAGGCTACATGCACCGGGAGCCCGACGTGGGATTCGATCCCGGGTCTCCAGGATCGCGCCCTGGGCCAAAGGCAGGCGCTAAACCGCTGCGCCACCCAGGGATCCCTTTTTTTTTTTTTTTTTTAAGTAAAGGAACTGTCTTAGCCATTATGTCTTCAGAGTTATTGGAAAGATGTCCTTTATGGCATTTATTTCTCTTTGTAATAGAATAGGGAACATGCTGTTTTTTTGAGTCCATGACCTTTGAGATAGGGTTTGGTTTATTTAAAAAAAAAAAAAAGTGTGTAAACTTGTTTGTTGTTAGAGTGTTGCTCTTCTCTGTGTAATAGCAGCAATATCTGCCATCCACGAATGAAGTTTATGTGGTAGGATGGTACAAAGAACTTTAGCCCCAGAAGCCCGGGCCAAGTGACAAACTGATAAGAAAAGAATAAAAATAGGAACTTTTTCAATAATTCCTATTCATTTCCAGGTGCTGTATACATTGACCAGTACTGCAATCCTCTTTCTGACATCAGCCTCAAAGATATCCAGGCCCAGATTGACAGCATCGTGGAGCTTGTTTGCAAAACCCTTCGAGGCATAAACAGTCGACACCCCAGCTTGGCCTTCAAGGCAGGTGTGGAATTGCTTTGGATCCAGCTGTACTTGCAAAAGAAAACCTAATAGAGCTATTGGCTAATTTGAGAAATTCTGTAGGGTGTTTCTAGTATGTCACCAGAAAAGCAGTTAATGACACAACCACATGTTCACCTGGAAATGTGAAAGACTTTAAATTAATTACTTGTTTCTGCTGGGTCTTGTTGGGGCACTGCCAATGTCTGTGTGTTAAGGGTTGTTGGGATACATTGGTCACAACTTTGGGAGTGCTTGTGTCCTCAGAGTAGATCTCTGTGTTTCAGGTGAATCTTCCATGATAATGGAAATAGAGCTCCAGAGCCAGGTGCTGGATGCCATGAACTATGTCCTTTATGACCAACTGAAGTTTAAGGGGAACCGGATGGATTATTATAATGCCCTAAACTTATACATGCACCAGGTAAATGTGGGTATATTAAAACAATAATATGTATTTTTAAAGCTCATTTCTGAAAAATTGTATAGTTTTTGAGAGCAAATACATTGTCTTTTCATCTCTCAGTGCCCAGAGATACTCATTTCTGTCTCTACTATAAAGATACTACTATGGAATTGTGAAAACCCTTGAGATAGTTTCTGTATAAAAGTAGGTGTTTCTCTGACTTGGTTTTTGGTTTGGTCAGTTTGTATCTTATGAACACTAACTGTGAAACTAATCAGGTCTTTTTTCTGCACTGGCCTGTAGAAGGGTTGGAGGACACTTGGCTAGCCATATCATTGATACTTAGTTTTTTTTGTACCTCCTCCTTGGCACCGTTTTCAAATTTATTCTGTTGACCTGTTTGCTACCTTAATTATTTGCTGTCATATTTTACACACTTTCCTTGAAATGGTCTTTAATTCTTTTTGGAAGAACAGCCTAAATCGCAGGTCTGCAAACTTTCTGTAAAGGGCCACACGTTTTGGCTCTGCAGGCCATTTGCTGTGTATCCTCACTGCTCAGGTTACAAAAACAAACAAATGTGGCAGTGTTCCAATGAAACCTATATGGACGTGGAAATTTGAATTTCACGTGATTTTTATGTGTCACGAAATATTATTCTTTCGACTATTTTTTTTTTTTTACTATTTTTTTAAACGCTAAAAAATGTAAAAACTCTTCTCACACAGGCTGTACAAAAGCAGGTAGTGGACTAGATATGTCCCACCGACTGCAGTCTGCAGACCCCTGATCAAAGAAATCAGATGCTCATCCACTTAAACCACAAAAACCTAGCATGATTCCTCATGCACAGTGGGTGCCCTGTAAGAACTTACATTGAAGGAATGAGAAAATAATAGTTCCTATTCGTGAAGCTAAAGGATTTTTTTTTCTCCTTTAGGTTTTGATTCGCAGAACAGGAATCCCAATCAGCATGTCCCTGCTCTACCTGACAATTGCCCGGCAGCTGGGGGTCCCACTGGAACCTGTCAACTTCCCCAGTCACTTCTTGTTAAGATGGTGCCAAGGTGCAGAAGGGTGAGCCACCTATGCCACATTGTGACTGGTCCTCACGATTCACTCCTACGGTGCTGAGAGGAAGAGGTTCACCAGAGCGCTGGTGGTGGGGCAACTGTCTTGTTCCTTGGCCATCTGTGTCAGCATTCTGGTTCTGGGAGAAGGGCACTCGGGATCTTTCTGTATTGTTTCTTAAAACTGCATGTGAATTTACAGTTATCTCAAAGTAAGTATATATAAAGAGGACTAGCAGTTCAGGGTTTTAGGTTAGATCTTAAAGCCCCTTATTTCAAAGCAGATCAGATCAAAGAGGTTTTTGTCTTGTTCTGTTTTACGGAAATTGCTTTTTTTTTTTTTAAGTTTTTATTTAAATTCCAGTTAGTTAACATACAGTGTAATACTAGTTTCAGGTGACTTAGCACTATAGTAGTACACCTAGTGCTCATCACAAGGGCACCCCTTAATCTTCATCAGCTATTTCAACCATCCCCCACCCACCTCCCCTCGGGTAACCATCAGCTCTGTAATTAAGAGTCTCTTTCTTGGTTTGCCTCTCCTTTTTTCCCCATTTTGCTCTTTTGTTTTGTTAAATGCCACATGAGTGAAGTCATGTGGTAGTTATCTTTCTCTGATTTATGTCGCTTAGCATTATATGCTCTAGATCCATCCATATTGTTGCAGATGGCAAGATTTCATTCTTTTTATGGCTGAGTAATATTCCATTGTATATAAGTATACCACTTCTTTCTCTTTTTATCTGTTGATGGACACTTGGGCTGTTTCCATAGTTTGGCTATGGTAGAAAATGCTGCTGTAAACATCAGGATGCATGTATCCCTTTGAATGAATTGGTATTTTTGTCCTAATTTTGTACTAATACAATTGCTGGGTTAGGGTTACGGTTAGGGCTTTTTTTTTTTTTTTTTCTTTTTTTTTGGATTTTATTTATTTATTCATGAGACACATAGAGAGAGGGGTACAGACACAGACAGAGGGAGAAACAAGCTCCACGCAGGGAGCCTGATGTGGGACTGGATCCTGGGTCTCCAGGATCATACCCTGGGCTGCAGGTGGCGCCAAACCACTGAGCCACCTGGGCTGCCCTGTATAGATTAGTTCTATTTTTAATTTTTTGAGGAACCTCCATACTGTTTCCCATAGTGGCTACACCAGTTTGCATCCCCACCAACAGTACAAGAGGGTTCCCCTTTCTCCACATCCTTACCAACACCTGTTGTTTCCTTTGTTACTGAGTTTAGCCATTGTGATGGGTGTGAGATGATAGCTCCTTGTAGGTTTTATTTGTGTTTCCTTGTAGGTTTCTTTTGCAATGGTGAGTGATAGTGAGCATTTTGTCACGTGTCTGTTGGCCATCTGGATGTCTGCTTTGGGAAAATGTCATTTCTTGTCTTCTGCCCATGTTTTAACTGAATCATTTGTTTTTTGGGTGTTGAGTTTTATACGTTCATTTTAAGATTTTATTTTTTAATTATGTATTTATTTGAGAGAGTGATTGAGAGAGAGAAAATGAGTGGTGAGAGGGAGAAGCAAACTCCCCACTGAGCCGGGAGCCTGACATGGGGCTTGATCCCAGGACCCCAGGATTATGACCTGAGCTGAAGGCAGATGCTTAACTGACTGAGCCACCCAGGCGCCCTTATTTTTTTTTAAGTAACCTCTCTGTACCCAGTACTTGGCTCAGACTCATAACCCCAAGATTAAGAGTCACATACTTCACTGACTGAGCTAGTGAGGCACCAAAATAAATTTTTTATAAGTTTTGGATCTTAACCCTGTATCAGATCTGTCATTTGCAGATATCTTCCATTCTGTAGGTTGCCTATTTTATTTTATTTTATTTTATTTTATTTTATTCATGAGAGAGAGAGAGGCAGAGACATAGGCAGAGGGAGAAGCAGGCTCTATGCAGGGAGCTGGACGTGGGACTTGGATCCCAGGTCTCCAAGATCAGGCCCCTGGCAGAAGGCAGCGCTAAACCGCTGAGCCAGCCGGGCTGCCCCTGTAGGTTGCCTTTTGGTTTTGGTTATTTTCCTTTGCTGTGCAGAAGCTTATTTTGATGAAATCCTAATAGTGTATTTTTGCTTTTGTCTCCCTTGCCTCAGGATACATATCTAAAAATAAGTTGCTGTGGCTGATGTCAAAGAGGTTACTGCCTGTATTCTCTAGGATTTTAATGGCTTCATGTCTCACCTTTAGGTTTTTAATCCATTTTGAATTTATTTATTTATTTATTTATTTTTAAGATTTTATTTATTTATTCATAGAGACACAGAGAGAGAGAGGCAGCTACACAGGAAGAGGGAGAAGCAGGCTCCATGCAGAGAGCCCGACATGGGACTCGATCCCAGGTCTCCAGGATCACGCCCTGGGCTGCTGGCGGCGCTAAATTGCTGCGCCACCGGGGCTGCCCTTGAATTTATTTTTGTATATGGTGTAAGAAAGTGGTCTAGTTTGATACTGTTGCATGTTGCTGTCCAGTTTTCCCAGCACCATTTGTTGAAGAGATTTTTTTCCCCACTGAATATTCTTT
The DNA here is from genome assembly GCF_048418805.1 of Vulpes vulpes. Lineage (NCBI taxonomy): Eukaryota > Metazoa > Chordata > Mammalia > Carnivora > Canidae > Vulpes > Vulpes vulpes. Next base: position 13,892,633 of record NC_132789.1, on the reverse strand, counting down.
CCTGCTTTGTCAAAGTTTAATTGATCTTATAATTGTGGGTTTATTTCTGGGTTTTCTCTTCTGTTCCATTGTTCTGTGTGTCTATATTTGTGCCAGTGCCATACTGTTTTGATCACTACAGCTTTGTAATATACTTGAAGTCCAGAATTGTGATGTCTCCAGCTTTGCTTTTCTTTTTCAAGGTTGCTTTGGCTATTCGAGATCTTTTGTGGCTCCATACAAATTTTAATATTGTTGCAGCTCTGAGAAAAATGCTGTTGGTATTTTGGTAGGGATTGCATTAAATATGTAGATTGCTTTGGGTGGTATAAGCATTTTAACAATATTTGTTCTTCCAATCCATGAGCATGGAATGTCAATGTCTTCCATTTTTTGTTGTTCTCTTCGGTTTCTTTCTTCAGTGTTTCATAGTTTTCAGAGTACAGGTTTTTCACTTCTTTGGTTAGGTTTATTCCTAAGTATCTCACTGGTTTTGGTATAATTATAAATGGGATTGATTCCTTATTTTCTCTTTCTGCTGCTTCATTATTGGTGTATAGAAACACAACAGAATTCTGTAGGTAGATTTTCTATTCTGTGACTTCAGTGAATGTATGTATTAGCTGTCGCAGTTTTTTTTTGGTGGAATCCTTTGGGTTTTCTACATAGTGTATCATGTCATCTGCAAACAGTAAAAGTTTGACTTTGCCAGTTTTTTGTTTTGTTTTGTTTAGGATTATTTATTTATTTATTCATGAGACACACAGAGAGAGGCAGAGACATAGGCAAGGGAGAAGCAGGCTCCATGCAGGAAGCTTGATGTGGGACTCAATCCTGGGACTCTGAGATCACACCTTGAGCCAAAGGCAGACGCTCAACCGCTGAGCCACCCAGGCATCCTGTCTTTGCCAGTTTGGATGCTTTTTATTTCTTTTTGTTGTCTGATTGCTGTAGCTAGGACTTCTAGTACTATGTTAAATAACGGGTGAGAGTGGACATCCTTGTCTCATTCCTGACCATAGAGGAAAAGCTCTCAGGTTTTCCCCAGTAAGTATGATATTAGTTGTGGGTTTTCCGTATATGGCCTTTATATTATGTTAAGGTATGTTTCCATTAAACCTGCTTTGTTGGTGTTTTTATCATGAGTGGATGTTGTACTTTGTCAAATGCTTTTCTGCCTCTATTGAGATGATCATATGGTTCTTTTATTAATGTGGTGTGTCAGAGTGATTGATTTGCAAATATTAAACCACCCTTGCAACTCAGGAATAAATCCCACTTGATTGTGGTGAATGATTCTTTTAATATTATTGTTGGATTCAGTTTGCTAGTATTTTATTTTTTATTTTTATTTTTTAAAGATTTTACTTATTTATTCATGAGAGACACAGAGAGAGAAAGAGGCAGAGACACAGGCAGAGGGAGAAGCAGGCTCCATGCAGGAAACCTGATTTGGGACTCGATCCTGGGATTCCAGGATCACGCCCTGGGCCAAAGGCAGGCGCTAAACCACTGAGCCTCCCAGGGATCCCCAGTTTGCTAGTATTTTATTGAGAATTTTTGCATCCATGTTCATCAGGGATATTGGCCGTAGTTCTGTTGTTTTTTTAAGATTTTATTGACTTATTTTTCCTGTTTCTTAAGGTAGGCCTGTATTGTTATATGCTTCTCTCTAGGACTACTTTTGCTGCAGCCCAGAAGTTTGAGACAGTTGTGTTTTCATTTTCATTTATTTCCATGTATTTTTTAATTTCTTTTTGATTTCCTGGCTGATCCATTCATTGTTTGGTAATATGTTATTTAGCCTCCATGTATTTGTGGTCTTTCCAAATTTTTTCTCATGGTTGACTTCAAGTTTCAAGAGTGTTGTGGTCAGAAAAGATGCATGGTATGATCTCCGTCTTTTTGTATTTGTTGAGGTCTGATTTATGACCCAGTGTGTGATGTGTTCTGGAGAATGTCCCATGTGCACTTGAAAAGAATGCATATTCTGTTGTTTTAGGATGAAATGTTCTGAGTATATCTATAAAGTTCATCTAGATACAAGAGTTCTTAAAGAAAATCTTACTTTGTAGTCTTCCATAAAATCTCTCCCTCTCCCCCTCCTCACCAGACAGAAGAGGAGGAAGGGAGAGTGGGGAAAAGGGCAGAGTAGTCACATTCTTCACTCATGTGCAAAGCAAATTTCTTATCAGCCGGAGCTTAGCTTTTCTGAAAGATGTAGTTCATCAAATAGGCAGAACTATCTTCTTATTAAATGTGCCATTTAGAGGAAAAAGAAACAACATTGTTTAATTGTATCTGTTCTTTGAATGACTATGATACCCTCTAGTGAGTGGAATAATAGAAAGTACCTGAGCTTTTAAGTCCAGCAGGGTTCAGATGTCAGCTTCCTCTGAGTCTGTTTTTTACTCTGGAAAAATGGGGCACATGGTTTTCAAGTGGTTTGGAGGATTGAGATGACCCAGTGCTTTACACACCTAGTAGAATTTGTGAAGCATACTTAGAAGAAAGGTATAGCTTTCTTTCCTTCTTTCTTTCTTTCTTTCTTTCTTTCTTTCTTTCTTTCTTTCTTTCTTTGAGAGAGAAATATATGTGCGAGTGGGGGCGGGGCAGAAGGAGAGGGAGAGGGAGAATCTCAAGCCAGCTCTGTGCTGCCAGTCACAGGGTTCTGTCTTAGGACCTGAGATTATCACCTGAGCTAAAATCAAGAGTCAGGTGCTCAACCAGCTGACCCATCTAGGTACCCCACTCATTTCTGTATTTCTACCCCTAGATGAATGGGGCACCTCAGTGGCTCAGTGGTTGAGCGTCTGCCTTCAGCTCAGGTCCTGATCCCAGGGTCCTGGGATCGAGTCCCACATCTGGCTCCCCATAGGGATCCTGTGCCTCCCTCTGCCTGCATCTCCGCCTCTCTCTCTGTGTCTCATGAATAAATAAAATCTTTAAAAAGAAAGAAAGAAAACACATATAGTTGGAACCTCCTGGGTATTCTTCCTCATTCCCTTCTTCCTCTCTCTGTAGAAATACCCATCAGTTATCTGAAAGTTTTTGTTATTTGCATGCACATTATTATAATTCATCACGTATACTTCCTTAAATGGTATGTATGGGCTTCCCTTCTTTTTACATAGTTGTTTCTAAAAATATATTGCATAGCTTCCTTTTTGGATAGCAGACACCCATTTTCCATTATTGCAAATGGGAAATATGCTTTTTCAGCCCATTCTGTCTCCCTAAATAACCCAACCAATTTCTCCAAATATCTCAAAAATATTCTTAAATGCCCATGTAATAATCCCTCAAGGATCTCTGCGTGATATAAAACATTTAAAACTCCAGTTACCATATTATTTGCCATAGTAACCTATTGCTGGGTACTGTTGTGTGTGGTAACTGTCATTTTTCCTTTTTAGGCTACAGCAAATGTACATTAACAGTGCAAATGAGCAGTGGAGTAATTTGTTAGCACCCCAGGCACCTGGCAGAAATAAACACAGCCCCGGGCTGGGTCCTTGGGAAAAGAGGGGAAGCTGCTGAGAATAGTGGAGGGTGATCTGCCTATGAAGCAAAAGCAGGCTGTAGGCTCTCCAAGTCCTCACTTCGATCCATGTTCCCCGTGCCTTTGGTCTCTGATCTGCCCCTGCACCAAGACCATATCGTCTTTCTTACTGTAACTTTACCATTAACTAGTACCTGCTAGTCAGACCCCCATTGAGTTCTTCAAAATTCCCTTGGCTGTTCTTAGCCTTTTGTTCTATAGATTTAGAATCCATTTACTAGGTTCCTTCAAAAGCCCATATGGACATCGATTGGCACCAGAGCTTACTTGGGATTGGCTTCATACATGAATGTGAGCAACATCATCATCAATGTTTCACTGAGTCTACCTGTGAATATGATGACTCCCTACACATTTGAGTTATCTTTAATGTCCCTATAAAGACTTTATTTATTTATTTACTTGTAGAGAGAGGGAAGAGGAGGGGAGAGGATCTTAAGCAGGCTCCACACTCAGCACAGAGCCCGATGCGGGGCTTGATCTCATGACACTGAGACCATGACCTGAGCCGATATCAGTTAGACACTCAAATGATTGAGTCACCCAGGTTCCCTTTTAAAAAGATTTTATTGTTTTCTTCATGAAGTTCATTGCTTTCCTGATAGATTTATTCATTAAGAACTTTACATTTTTGTTGCTATTGTAAATGGTAATTTTAAAATTACATTTACTAAGTATTGATGGTTTATAGGGATATGATTGATATTTAGGTATAGATTTGATAATGAGTCCCTTTGCTGAATAAATTATTAGAGCTCATTGTCAACTCTTGGGTTTTCTCTGCAGAGCATCATATTGCCTATGAATCATGACAGTTTTGTTCTTTTCTTTCTAGCCCTTGTCTGTTTGTGTTTCTTGTACTTACTCTGCTAACTAGGTCTTGCACAAAATTGAGTAGAAACAGTGATAGCAGGTAGCCTTGTCTTGGGTAGGAGACTGTAGGTAGAATGCTTTAAAATTTGATCATCAAGCATGATGTTTGGGGTATTGCCTTCCGCTGGGATTATCAGTGCCTTCTAAATTTCTAGTTTGTTTAAGTTTTATTAAAAAGTAGGCATTAAAAAGAATAATTTAAAAAAAATAAAAATAAAAAGTAGGCATTAGACTTTTTTTTTCCCCAAAATCTCTCCTCTATGTCTGTTGATATACTCATATCATTTTCTCTTTTAGCTGGAATAGATTTTTTAACATTCAGTTCTTTTATTTTTGAGGTACATGTATCTTAATCATTAATCTTAATGTATTTTTAAAAATACATTGCTAAAAAAAAAAAAATACATTGCTGTTATTTGATTTGCTCATGTTTTATTTAGGATTTTTGCTTATAAATTTGTATACGTGTGGTTCTTCTAGACTCATAAAAAGAGTTGAAGAGTATCCCTTGTTTCTGGAACATTCCATCTGTCTTGCCACAGGAAGGATATTAATATGACTCTAGGAAGAAATCTGACTGGGCTTTATAAAGCAGCCCAAGAGAAAAATCTCTTACATGGTTTGCAGTAGGCATAAGATCAAAGTGGAACAGGTGCTCAAGAAAAAAAAAAAAAAAAAAACAACTATCCCTGAAACAAAGACCCACCTAAATCCCTCAGGAGTCCTCAGAATATGTTCTTCAAACCGGTGAGGACTCGCTTTGTGTGCCTCCTCCCACTCAGCACGGAACATCACCATATACGAGAGCACGGTTCACGGGAGGGGTGGCGTGATCAGTGCAGGAATTCTTCTTCCTGGTGTGGCTCAGGTTCCCAGGCTGAGCCCTGAGTGACCACCTGAGCATGTCCGCAGAGTTGGGAGCAGAGCACTTATGGGGCAGGGCTCCGTAACTGTCTTAGCCTCAGGGACCCTGGGCCTACAGACATTGTGCCAATCTGTGGAGTCCAGAGAGGGCTTCAAGGCCTGTCAGTATTGCTCTCAGCCAAACTTCTGATTGAGCATTTTGTAGACCAGTTCAATAAATTCTAGTTTGTTCTCTTTTCAACTTGGTTTAATCTGGCTTAATCTCCCCCCAAAGCTGTATTTGATGGCACACATCGGTGCTGTTCCCTAAACACCCGTCTTCTGCAGTCTTAACACAGCAGGGCATGTATAAAGGGTCACATTTTGAACTTTAGACAAGGCCTTAATATTGTAAGTAGAAATATTGCTAGTTTTAATATTCAAGTCTCTAATTTGAGCTACTTATTGGTGCGGGGGTATGGGCAGTTAGGTATTGGCTTGTTCAGCGCTGATCCAGGAATCGGCTAACTACATGTGCCGTTTGCATAGGGCAAGCCTGGACATCTTTGACTACATCTACATAGATGCCTTCGGGAAGGGAAAGCAGCTGACTGTGAAGGAGTGTGAATACTTGATCGGTCAGCACGTGACAGCTGCACTGTATGGAGTGGTCAATGTCAAGAAGGTGTTGCAGCGAATGGTGGGAAACCTTTTAAGCCTAGGAAAGCGGTAAGGTTTTCTTGGTTTTCCAGCACTTGTGCAGAGTGCATGTCTTTGGAGGTGCAGATGGCCTTTCAGAGGATATGGTTCGATGAATCTCTCTGCTTGGGCTGCTGTGGCATGCAGTTGGGATATCTACAGCTGTCGACCCACCACTGAAAGAAACTCATGCTGTCCCGGTTTAAGCTGTTTTAAGTGACTTTTCTTTGGCACCTTTGCAGTGCAATGGCACAAGCTGTCCATAAATTGAAAGCATTCTTTAGTAACAAGAATGCTTTAGATGGGTAATGTTTATTTGGGGAATGGGGGGCAGGGTATTCTCCTGTCCCAAGTACTTTGTCATCTCTTGATTGATACATTTCTATCACTTAGATAAGAAAACAAAAGTATGAAACCATTTTGCTTCTGATTCAAAGGAAATTTGTCTTACAGGGAAAATAGAAGGTCATACGTTGTAGTCATAGTTTTCTGCCTTATGGTAGAATTCTTTCTTTCTTTTTTTTTTTTTTTAAGATTTTATTTATTTATTCATGAGAGACACACACACACAGAGAGAGAGAGAGAGGCAGAGACACAGGCAGAGGGAGAAGCAGGCTCCATGCAGGGAGCCTGATGTGGGGACTCGATCCTGGGACTCCAGGGTCACGGCCCGGACTAAAGGCAGTGCTAAACCACTGAGCCACCGGGGCTGCCCTCTTTATTTCTTTTTAAATAGACTTTGTTTTTTAGAGCAATCTGAGAGTCATGACAAAATGGAGGAGAAAGTACAGAGAGTTCTCCTCTTCTCCGCCCCCCGCCCTTCCCTCCCTCTACAGGCTCCCCCACTATCACCGCCCCCTATCAGAGTGGGACGTTAGTTCTGGTCGATGAATCTCCACAAACTCATCCTTAACAAAATCCATGGTTTACATTCAGCTTCAGTCTTGCTGATGTGCATTCTCTAGGTTTGGGTAAACTTGTAACGATGTGTGTCCTACGATGTGTGTCCTGTAACCACTGCAGTGTCCTACAGAATAGTTTTCCTTTCCTAAAAGTCGTCAGTGCCCCACCTAGTCAGAATTTATTTTTAATTATAACCGTGTTATTGAGGGACTCTATAATGGAAGTGCCTATGATTTTAATTTAATGCCTACCACCAAAGCGAGTTGCAAAAGTTCTATTTCTTCTAGGATTTATTATTATTAAGATCATTATAACTGCTTGCTTAACAGAGAGGAAGTACCAGGATCAGAAAAGGTGTGGCATTTGTGTCCATTACTTTTAAAACCTGAGCCTTGGAAAAGAGGGTCTCCCACTCAGGGGCAAGCTGAGTAAGACAATGATTTATTTCCCCTGCTAGGGAAGGTATCGACCAGTCCTACCAGCTCCTGAGAGACTCGTTGGATCTGTATCTGGCAATGTATCCAGACCAGGTGCAACTCCTCCTCCTTCAAGCCAGGCTCTACTTCCACCTGGGAATCTGGCCAGAGAAGGTAATTATTTTACTTTGCTGCTTTGCTCTTACCTTAGAGAGGGAAATCCTAGCTTGAAAGGCGGCCCTTGGAAATTTATCCTTTTATCAGCTTGGAGAATAAATAAATTTATTCACTCTTGCATCTTGATCTTCAGCCATCAATTAAATGTTTTTTTGTTTCCTTTATTCCACAAAAATTGGTTATACTGTCAGGAGTTGCCTGTTCTCTTTGTGTGTGTACCTTAAATACCTAGAACTACAAAGCCTCAGCTCTGCTACTTACCTGCTGGTGCCAAATATATTTTTGCCCTATGTTGACTCAGCATAGGGAAGCAAAACTTTAAATGTTCACCCTCCAAGCTGTGCTGTTAGTGTGGAAACTGACCATATATAAACACCCCTGTTTGACAAGGAAGAAATGAATCTTAGATGGTATTCCAGTCTGCCTGCTGGACTTTAAGGACTGATTGTCTTTGAAAACTGTTGAACTCTGATACAGTCCTACTTGGGCTTCTCGGTTTTCTAATGGCCCCTGTGGCCAGTGGCAAGTACTTGGAGAGGACCAGAGCATCTACGATCAGAAACACTCCTTTTAGCAAGTTGTGGGGGCAGCAGGTGTGTGAGTCCAGTGGCGTGTTATAGCGTGGCAGCAGCTGCACATTTCCATCATGCCCTGGATTTTCCATGGGAATATGTTAATAATCCATTTTGTTTATTTAGAGCAGCCTGCCGAGAGAATTTTCATTCTGAGCATTCATAGGCACATCACCATAAAATCATCTGCTCATGTTAATTGAGTGGTAAATAGTCTGACTCCACATTGCATAGATTTAAATTGGCTCATTTATTCCCCACTTCAGAGGTCTAAAATAGTTCTAAGAAGGGATGCATTAGGGGGAAAATCCTGAGACTCCTATCTTAAGATGTAATATGTATAGCCCAGGTAGCAGATGTCCTCCTGTAACATCCCGTGCTCTGGTAGAACTAGATTCTCTACTGAAGTGACCACCTACTTCCCAAAACCCTCTTGCCAGAGCTCAATTGTTGCTTTTATTTTTTCACTTTATTTTTGATATTGAGGTGTACAAACTAATTCTGCTGCTTTTTTCTTTAATCAAGATCATTTGTAGAATGCAGAGACCCTCTCAAAGCATGGCTTTTTATAAGTCAATTCTGTACTTTAATTACACATCAAAAAAAAAAAATAATAATAATTACACATCAGCCTCAGAAGGTGTAAGGTTAACCTCTCCTCTGGGGGAACGTTTGCAGGAGCTCTCACTCCCTTATCTTTGATGACAGACTCCGTTTAGTGCTCACCTGCCTGCTGGGGAAGTACTTCAGTATCCTCTTTGGATGATCCAGGAGTGCTGGCCTGCTGAGCAGATGTCACTAAAGTTCTAAATTGCTTACACACAGAACATTTTTTCTCAGGACAACCATTCGTTTGTTTCTGGGATCGAGCACTTGGTGACCCCCTCATTGGGGAATCAGGAATGCAACGTGGCTGGGTCCCAGTGCTTCAGGGGCTCCCCTCCGAAAGCATGTCCTTGAGCTGGGGGAGCAACACCCGAGGCAGAGCAGCAAAACTGGGACTCCTGAGGAGGAAGAGTCCAGGGGACACTGAAACAGTTGGAAAAGGCTCCTCTCCGGAACAGGGTGTGTGGTGGACCCTGAAGGGTGGGGACCATTTCAGAGGATAGAAAAGTAGGTTATTCCCACCTGCACATGGCCCAGAAGTGGGCCCATGGACCTGCCTGACGAGAGTTGATGATGTACATACACATCTGTGTGTAAAGGCGAGTGAGTGTGTGTGTGTGTGTGTGTGTGTTCAATATTTTTTAGAACAGTTTCTGGATGGCTTGGAAATAGTTTGGCCTTCTTAGGTAAAAGGGAAACATTCCCAATCTGGCAGGATGGGAAAGTCACCTTATTTTCAATTGCAGTAAGTCAGGAACAGCTGAGGTGGCGGGCACTCGGAGAGCCTGCCGAAGCCACCTGCACACATGTTGATGATGGCTCAAGAGTTGTGTCCAGGCAGAGTGGTGCCCAAGCCCCGTCATGCCTCACCCCTGTGGGCCAGCAGGCTACGGGAGGCTGTAAGCACCCAGGCACCCCCCTCCGCTTCCTGCAGCCAGACTTCCCTCCTTATTTTGACCCATGGCCCTACCTTTCCTTTTCCTCCTCTACATCTCACTGGAGAAAATGTCCTACCAATTTTCCAAGGCAGCCCCTTGTGCTCTGGATCCCATTCTGTTTTCCTTTGTCTACAACTCCCTGTTTCTGCTCTCTGACATCAGCATTCTGCTGACTTGAATATCTCTCATCTTTGGGGAAGAGAACAGAAGGTACTCTCATGACGGCCCCACTGGCATTCCCCTGCGGCCACCTCCTTATCTGTCTCCCCTGCAGGGCTCAAGCCCTGGGACTGGCTGTGCAAGCTTGGGTGCCTGCGTGCAACCTTGCTTGTGATGGCCTCCTGCCTCGCCTCCCACACATGCTCCAAAACATGGGGATCGTTCCTCCCCTCCACATACGCACTGCTCTTGCCAAGGGAGCCAGTGACCCCTTTTTACTGAAACCATTCTTGTTGCCAGATCCATAGATATTTGGCTTTCCTTATCTCTCTTGATCACTGAGGCTATTCCTGCTCAGAACGCTCTGTTCTTTTGACTCTGGTCTGTGGTTCTCAGGCTCTTGCTAGTTCTTGTCCTGTGTATCTTCTCTAGAGGCTCCACACTGAGGGGTAGTTTCTCAGACTTCTGTTTCCTCTGCACCTTTCCCCAAGATGATGCCACCTGGCCTGTTTGCTTCAGTTACTCTCTGTACGCTACAGCTGCCTGGACCCTGAGCTCCAGACCACTGTACCCAAATGTCTACTGCACACCTGCACATGGCTCTGTCTCTGAGACTATTGCTGAGGCCACCCGCCTGCTCTTCCCTCCACCCGTAGATCCTTTGAACCCGTTTTACATACTGTAGCCAGAATAAGCTTCATAAAATGCTTAGAGCCTTCACCCCAGTGCCTTGCAGATCAGGCTCATTCTCTTCAGTATGGTTTACTAGTTTCTCAGGGGTCTGACCCTGCCAGCCTGAGCTTCCTCAGCTCTCATAGTTGCCTCTTTGGTGCTCCGCTGCCTGGCCACATCCTTCACTCAGCCCTGTTCTCTTGCTTTGGGCCTCGGTGCGTGCCGCAGTGCTGCCTAAAACCTTTCCTTAGCTCTCAGCCCCACTTGCCATCTACCTTTTGCCGAGCTTCAGTTTTGCCTCTGAAAGCCCTTCCTTGGCCCCTCTGGGGCTGTCTGCTTCCCCCGCCCCATCAGCTGAGTGCTGGTCCTTTCGCAGACCTTTCTCTAAGGATACTGTGACTGCTTATTTATTGTGTTTTCGCCATGGACTAGGCTCTCTAAGAACAAGGACCACATTTTGCTTTGTGCTTCCCCTTGCTCTTAACACCGTTCCTGAGACACAGAAGGTGCTCAAAACAAAAAAGTTTGAATGGTTAAGAAGTGACAGAACTTCATTAGATAACAAGAGAGAGGCTGTCCAGATTTTCCAATGAGGGAGACCGTTTGGCCACATTAAGAGTGGGTGTTTGGAGAGCAGACTTGTTTCAGGGGCAGGAGAAAGTGTTCAGTTTGGGGTATGTTGGACTTGATACGACCTGGGGCCGTGGAAGGCAGCTGTCTGAGGGCATTCGGCACATTAGCATCAGATGACTGAAGCCCCCAAAGCAGCAAAGCTCACAGACAAGTGGATATCTGGAACGTGGAGCCAAACACATCGTAGAGAGCCACAGGGAAACCTGTAGTTAGGAGGACAGAGCAGGGCCAGCAAACTGCCACCTGGCTTTGTGAATGTTTTGTCAAAGGCACATCTCAAATAAGGCTTGTTTGTTTAACTCTTTGTCTCTGGCTGCTTTCTAGCCACAGCAGGCAGAAGAGTAGTTGGGTGGGACACTATATGGTCCACAAAGCCTAAAGTATTTACTCTCTGGCTCTTCACAGTAATGGTTGCCACTCATGAGTAGATAGACCCCCTACTCCGTTCCAAGATCTCCACTCTGAAAACCGTGGGCTCCTGGAATTGTTGGCCTGGATGTTTGGTTGGAGACATCATGGCACCCCACTGTCAATGCTGTCCTTCAGGAGCACACCAGGCCCCTATCACTGTGTCTGCTGTTCTGCCCTCTTCCTTCACCCTGTCATCCACACATCAGAGGAAGGAAGCCATAATTATCCCTGAACCTTGTCTCCTGATACTCCCAAGTGAGTGGGAAAAGCGAGTTGGAGACTTCTCTCTGCTTAGAAGACTCCCAAGTTACATCTGTTCACTTACCTGCTGGGGAGGGGCTTCTGGGAAGAGAGGGAGCTGTGGCTGCAGAGTGGGGGGGAAGTGCCATCCAAAATAACTACAGTCAATCCTCGCACAATCTGGGCCTTAGGGGTGCTGGCCCCCAGTGCAGTCAAAAATCCATATAGAACTTAATGAGTCCCCCAGAACTTAACTAGCAGCCTGCTATTGACCAGAGGCCTTACTGGTAGCAAGTAATTGATTAATATATTGTATGTGAAAACGTACTATATTCTTAGAACAAAATAAGCTAGAGGAAAGAAAACATTACTGAGAAAATCACAAAGAAGAAAAAACAGATTTATAGTCCTGTACTAGAAAAAATCCTCATGTAAGTGGACCCATGCCGTTCAGACCCGTGTTGTTCAAGGATCAGCTGTAGCTGGAACTGCATTTGGGAACACAAAGCCATATGCAAGCATAGAAAATAGAAGCTCATCGTTCAAATCCATGCTTTTAGCTACAAAGAATTAAATACTATTTGTGTCCCCCAAACGAAAGCATACTACTAGGGTTTCCATTACTAAGGTAGAAACTGGCTCTCGGTTGCTATTGGTTGAAGCTGGGTTTGAGGTGCTTAGGGTTATACCAGTCCATCCATACATCCATACCATTCCTAACAGTGAAGGAAAATGCTCCTGCTCTTGGTTTGGTAAGATAGTGCTTGAGACCTCAGATTTAGAATCATGCCCGGGTCTACATCCTCCCTCCACTCACAGCCCCCAGGCCTTTAATCCCACAGTGCATGATTCCTCATCTGGAGGTCCGCACTGATGGTCCTGCCGACCTGCAGCTTGAGAGGATTAAATGAAGTAGGAGACATGATGGGCTGGGCATAGTGATCAGCAGAGAAGCAGTGTTCAGTAAATAGTGAGATCCTACAAGTCTCGATCTGGAGGACAAGATTAGGTTTCAGAGTAACATCCTACATTGCAAAAAAACAGTTTTCACAACACTTTCACTGGGTCAAAATATATCAGGAAATAGGGCAGTTATTAATCATTACTTGGTAAGTGAACAAACTAAAGGTAAAGCAGCCAGTGTTATGGATCTGGGACTAGAATCCAGGTTCTATCTGTTCACATGCTCTGTCTTAGGACTCAGTAAAGAGGGAGAGATCCTATTCTCGCAGGAGAAACATCATAGACCCTCTGTTAAATGCTGTAGTAGAATGGGCGCTGAATGATTGTGTGTGTGTAAAACTTTATTGGAATTTGCATTTTTTCCTTAGAGGCACCATGTACGGTAGGGAAAACTGTTACCTTGGAGTCAGACAGTTCTGTTGCTAGCCTCTCAGTCATTTCAGTTCCACAGAGAGATGGTTTTCCTTGCCCACTTGAATACACAGTCCCACTGGGAGTTAACAATCATTGAAACGATCAGTGCGCTTCCAGAACCTGAGACACGTCTTCATCAGCATAGCTAATTTGCATCACTCAGGGGGCTTCTCTGTCACCTCTTCTGCTTTGTGCAGCAGAAGCAGCTCTGTCAGATGTCTCCTTGATCAGGACTGAAGCAGCTTAGCAGTTCTTTTACCTCCCAGTTGATGAGTGGCCAATGAAAATCATCTTTCTGGGTACGAAAAATGGATTCCCCACACTGAGCAAGAGTATTGGAACCCTTTAAAGTTCCCTAATCCAGTGGTCGCTTCAGCAGCACATATAATAAAATTGGAACGATACAGAGAAGATTAGCATGGCCCCTGCGCAAGGATGACACGCAAATTCGTGAAGTGTTAAAATAAATAAATAAATAAATAAAAATAAAGTCCCCTAATCCAGATGTACCCGTGGAGGGCAGGCCCTGGCCACTTCATCCCATGCTTAGTCCCACACACCGTTTCTAAGTAATTCCTATGCTCCTACCAGTTGACTTTTGGAGGCCTGGGGCCATTGCCCATCATTAGCAGTGAGACCACCAACTCAGTGGATCCCTGGGCCACTAGCATGGCCCCACCTTGCCGTCCTTTGCCAGGTTATGTAGGCCTAAATCTCATGCTGTGAACAAGAAAAGGCCTAAATGAAAATATTATCTCCTAGTCTTTCTGTCTTGTCTTGAAGGTGCTTGACATCCTCCAGCACATTCAAACCCTAGACCCCGGGCAGCATGGGGCGGTGGGCTATCTGGTGCAGCACACGTTAGAGCACATTGAGCGCAAGAAGGAGGAGGTGGGCGTGGAGGTGAAGCTGCGCTCCCATGAGAAGCACAGAGACGTCTGCTACTCCATTGGGCTCATTATGAAGCATAAGAGGTGAGTGTCTGTGGAGTCCATCCCCGCACCACTGCAGGGGATGCGTGGTGTGCCCGCAAGCACGCTTCTCAGGAGCCATGGCATCTGAGTGTCTGCTGCAGAAGCGACTGAAGGCTGAACCAGTCTGAACCAATTCTACGCTGTTTCCTAAGAAAGGGACTCACTTTCCTAACTGCGAATCTTCTAATGTAAGATCTGTAAGCAGCAGATTTTATCTCTCATTTTCTTGTTGCCCTGAGGCTTTTCATTTCCGTCCCCTTGAATCTGGGTTGTGGATAGGGTTTGCTGGGTTATAGGCACGTGCGTGGTCAATTGCTAGGCAAAATTAAACCATAACCACAGTGACCCTGTGATTTCTGTCCCACTCCGCAGGCTAGGAGCCGAGGGTTACAGGGTTCCTGTTCTCACCCACCCGTGTTCTCGCCACACCTTTGAAAGTGCTCTTAAACAGCAAATGGCAAATAGTATCTCATTGTGATTTTTGTTTGCATTCTCCCGATTAGTCTGCAGATCGACTAGTAAACCTACAAAAAAGAAGTTCATTCAGGTTTTCTCTTCTGCAGTACCTCTTCAAATATTCTTACTTTCTACCCGAATTATTTGTCTGTCTTGTTGGTTTGTGGTCTCCTTGTCCTGCTACTAGTATCTCTATGCATATACGTTGCAAATAATCTTGTCCCAGTTTGGGGCTAGTGTTTTTCATTTTTTTATTGCATTCTTTTTTTTTTTTTTCTCCAACCTCATTATGGACATTTCAAATACACGTCAGTGGAGATGAGTATAGTGAACCAGGCGATGCTCCCATACCCAGCTCCAGCAGTTGTGAAGGTCAGCCTTCACATTTTCACCCCCTATCCCTACCTAAGCCCCTTGCAGTATGTGTACCTGAAAGGTAAGGGCTTGCTATATTTTTTAAAAGTATGTTTACTATTTTCTTGTAGTATCTAAGGAAAAACAATTTCTTCACCTCATCATATCGATGTAGTCAGAATTCCTGTTGCCCTGTATTTTTTTTTTTTAACAATCTGCTTGAATCCGACTCCTTTGAGTATTCTTTGCCTTTATGGACTGTTTTTTCGTCCCTGGTTTGAGGAATCTTAAACCTGTCCTATTTCATGAAGTTATCTTAGGAATTCTATGTTTTTTTTTTAAAAAAAAAAAAAGGGAATTCTGTGTTTTATATATAGGCCTTTGTCCTACTAAGGTACTGTGCATTGCTCTCAGGCCTGGGTACCAATACCCTTTTCCGTTTGGATAACTACTTGTCCCATGATGGTTGGTTGAAGTCTGTTCTTTTCCAACTGAAGTGGTATCTTAATAATAAGAGGGGCTTATAAAGGGAGCCAAGAGTGTCCTGAAAAATGCTTAATAGGAATAAAAGCAGGTAAAAAATTTGTAAGGACAATACCTTAAGAGAACCAAGCCATTACTTACATATCCCAGAGTCTCCGTGACAGGGTCCCAGGGAACTGATTTGCCGCTGCTCTTATATTGATTAGGTATGGCTATAACTGTGTGATCTATGGTTGGGACCCCACCTGCATGATGGGACACGAATGGATCCGAAACATGAACGTCCACAGCCTGCCTCATGGCCATCATCAGCCTTTCTATAACGTTCTGGTGGAGGACGGTTCTTGTAGATATGCAGCCCAAGGTAAGGAGCTAGTTCTGTGTGTATTCATAATGACACGCCGGCACACCTTAGCACACATTTTGAGTGTTCCGATATCGTGGGTACAGTCACTAGTTTTATTTAGAGATGGCAGTTGTGTGGCTAACCTTATCAGGGCCGATTCTCAGCTAAATGTGGGTAGGTGTGCCCCTGTGTGGCCATGCAGTGGGTTAAATAGTCCCCGCCTTCAGACTCTTCCCTCCATCACCCCCACACCCAGGACCCTGTTCCAGTGTTGTTGCCAGCCTCTGTTCTGATTGGTCATTGCCTTTGCCAGTCAAGTTCCCGAAAGTCATGCTTCCCAAGCCCTACCATTGGCTCCCTCCAGGCAGTGAGGGCCAGCCTGTGCCCTGCCCATATGGCCTGTCTGAACTGGAGGACACTGTTGTGGGGACTACCCTAGCTGCCTCCGGCATCCATAGCCAGCTGTGCAGCCTAGAGTCCTAGAGTGGCCACAAGGGGAACCACAGTCCACAGCACTGGCTCTGAGAGCCTTGATGGTCAGCAGGTACTTGGTGGTGTTTGGGGCCACTGCCAGCCCTGATAGTTGCTAGTCCAGGGCACTCCTGAAGTAGGACGGTTGGAGCCTGCAGAGGCCGATTAGAGACAAATGCCTCCAGCGTGGGTCTCCCTTTTCTTTGTTCCTCCTTTTAATGGGATGAATTTATTGCATGGCTGCCTGTCAAGGCATTCACAGCTTTCATTTTGTTAGTCAAAATGAACATGAGTGAGGGACACCTGGCTGGTTCGTTTGGAAGAGCATGTGACTTTTTTTTTTTTTTTAAGATTTTGTTTATTTATTCATGACAGACACAGAGAGAGAGAGAGAGAGAGAGAGAGGCAGAGACACAGGCAGGGGACAGGCTCCATGCAGGGAACCCCACATGGGACTCGATCCTGGGTCTGCAGGATCATACCCTGGGCTGAAGGCGGCGCTAAACTGCTGAGCCACCCGGGCTGCCGGAGCATGTAACTCTTAATCTCGCATGGTGAGTTCGAGCCCCACGTTGGGCACGGAGATTACTAAAAAATAAACAAACTTAAAAAAAAAAACCATGAATGTTAATCTAGTGCTGCTCTGTGACAGGCAGTGTCCTAATGTATTTTAACCGCATTCGAGAAATATACCTAACTATCCTCATCATCATACTTATGTTCTATGTGAGGGAACTGAAGCACGTAGGCTCATTCACATTTTAACTTAACAGACTAACTTTGAAGCTGGGGCACCTTGGCAGAGAGACGTGTCCTTAACTCATTGCCGTGCCTTTCTGTGTCTGACCTAAAACGGTAGGTTTGATCTAACTCAGTATTGTGGTAGTGAAGGCAATAACAGAAATACCAGATGTGTAAAAATCTCAGAAGTATCAAGAAGACTAGAAAGTTTCCTATTCATGTTAATTTATCAGAAGCTGAGAGGGGATTGTATACAAAATCAAAAGAAAGTCTGTTCATTGAGATTATAGGTTACTTAACCTCTGTCAGTATAATGGGACAGTTGTAGGAGAATGGTCTTTGTGTGCCTGTGTCAGAGGAAAGGGCTGACAAGGATTTTATCTAACTTTTGAAAAAATTGTATAGGGGTGCCTGAGTGGCTCAGTCGGTTTATCTTTTGACTCGGTTTTGGCTCAGGTCATGATCCTCAGGGTCATGGGATTGGGCACCATGTCAGGCTGTGCACTCTGTGGAGTCTGCTTGGGATTGTCTCTCATTCTCCTTCTGGCCCCCCCGCTCGCTTGTGCTCTCTCAAATTAAAAAAAGCAAACAAACCCAAACCATCATACTAATAACAATGTCTAAAAACCGACAAATGATTTAAAAATTATTGAATGACTCAGTGGACTCTTTGCATCCCCATGGATCAGTTGGTAAGCATTTCCACTCCTGTGTCACACAGCATGTCCCAGGAACAAAGGGGACTGTCCCTTTCTCAGTACTGCATGCCAGTGTCCACGGCTCCACCATGTGTGTGCATTCATTGCCCTTTGGGTGGGGTCAGTATTAAGATGTCCAGTTTGAATCTCCGGAAGCATTTAGATTAACTTGAAAATGGACTTTTGAAAGTAGATAAAACTGGGTATTTGGTTTCAGATGTTCTGATTTTGGTGTCCGTGTTGAAGATTCAGGAATTCGTTCCCAGCAGATCTGACTAAGCATGCCGTGTAAAGTTAAAAGTTACCATACGGTAATGACTTTGTTAAAAAAAATTACACTTAATACCTGGTTGCAGTTTTACATTCTAAACCTGAGATAAGCTAAGTGATTGTGGGTAATATTAGCAAGTTATACCTTTTTTAGTTTTAAATTCTAGGACTTTTAGAAAATCTGAGCAGCCAGGATTCCCGTATGAGAGCTGTCTGTCTTCTACTAGGGGTCCTGTCAGCCCATGGTCATGGTTTCCCAGGTGTCTCCTGCATGCTAGCTGGGTGCCGCTTCAAGAGTCCAGGAAGTGCCCTGGCCCTGTGCATTTGAAGGTGCTCAGAGGTCTTCAGAGGGTTCAAGGGTTCTTGCAGCACCATCTCTGACTTCTCTGTGCTTCCCTGTCCTCCTCGGTCCAGTTAGCAGATTACACCAACCCCATTTCCTGAATATCTTGTCTCTCATGTTTCCATCCGCTGCTGGCCATTCCTGGTGCCCCTCCCTCCAGCGCACAGGCATTCCTTTCCTGCAGGTACCTGCTTTCTCACCAGCGTCTTTCAGACTCCCCTATAGAGCCTGGAGGTGACCTGGACCCTCCCTCACAGCCTCATCTCTGTTCCCACCACCATCCTACTCCAGCCGATTGAACTTTGTTCCTGGAGACCATCCCTCTCCTAGGTCTTCACACAGGTGGTTGTCCGTTACAAACAGGCTCTTCTGCTGCTGCCACTCCCCTACAGGGCTCAGATCAGGTCATCTGTCCTTGCTCAATGCTTCCTGACACACCGCCCCTTCTGAGCCCTCACACCTTTTGGCAGTGTTTCCCATTGAGCACTCTGGCTCTCAGTCCAGTAAGCTCTGTGAGTACAGAGCTACAGCCCAGTCTGCCTGTCCGGGGATGAGTCCCAGTAGATGCTCACATCTCTCAGAGAAGCTTACAAATAGAAGTGCAAAATAATGAGATGAGTATAAATAGTGTGTCGTTAATAACATGCTAACTTTTTTTTTTTTACAACTTTGGATTAAGAGCATTTTTCAGATATGCTTAAAATATGGTCAAAACATTGAATACCCCATACACCCTCCATTAATTCGCATTTACCATATATGTTTTATCTGTAGATAGAGATTTCCAGTTTTTGCTGGACCGTTTGAGACTATTGCAGACATCATGACTTAAATGCTGAATCACTCATCTTCTAAGAATAAGACATTCTCTGCATTTTCTCTGTAGTTACATCACCACACATAACAAATGACTGATCTCCTATCTAATACACTTGGTCAGTGATCACATTTCCCACTTGTCACCCAGTAACTTTGATAGCTTTTGGTTTGTTTTCACATCATGATCCATCCAGGATTCACACACTGAATTCACACACATGATTCCATATTTGGTTGCTGCCTCTCTAAAGGCATAGTTCTCTCTTAGTAAGACCGGTTAGTTTCTTATTCCTCACCTTGTTTTCTTCCTTTTTCATGTAACTTTCACTTTTCAGAGTGTCCAAGCCAAAGGTCTTGTAAGTTGCCTAACATTCTGGATCTATTTCACTGGTTCCTTGTCTGTATTGTCTGTAGACTGGAAGCTGAGTTGGAGGCTTGATCAGATCAGGTTAATATCTTGGGCTAGAGTGCTTGTGACACACACACATCTCCTCCAGAGCCCCTAGTGTTCAATGTCCCACTGCTGGTAGGTGGAGTTTGGTCACTTGGCTAAGATCCTTGTGAGGGACAGTTTTCCCTTTGCAACTAACACTGTGACATCCTGGGAATATCCTGCCCAATAACCGTGATCCTTCATTTTATTTTAGCGTCTGTTGAATCTCCTTGTCTAAATTCTTGTACGAGAGTTGCAGAACAGTGATTTTCTGCAGTTGCTCTTCTTCCTGCTTCTGTAAACAAGAGCTTTCCTGCCACCCTCCCCCTCTCTCCTTCCTCACTTAGCCCTCTCCTTCTGTCTCTCTCCCCCCCCCCTTCTCCTCCCATAAATTCCTGGATTTTTATTTAGTCAATGTGTTAAAATCATTTGAGACAATTTATATTCTGGTTAACCCATGTTTGGCCAGTGGGAAACCTTGAGAGGCTAAATTTCAATTTAAAAAACACTGGGGGGATCCCTGGGTGGCGCAGCGGTTTGGCGCCTGCCTTTGGCCCAGGGCGCGATCCTGGAGACCCGGGATCGAATCCCATATCGGGCTCCCGGTGCATGGAGCCTGCTTCTCCCTCTGCCTGTGTCTCTGCCTCTCTCTCTCTCTCAGTGACTATCATAAAAAATTAAAAAAATAAAAAAATAAAAATAAAAAACACTGGGGCATCTGGCTGGTTTAGTTGGCATTTCTTGACCTCCAGATTGTAAGTTCGAGCCCCATGTTGGGTATAGAGATTACTTAAAAATAAAATGTTAAAAAACAGACATATTTAAGTATGTTTTTGAACATTTTTGGGTTAATTTATTTGCATCAGATTGCTTTGTTTTTAAACTTTTTCTTGATCTAAATTTTTAGCTTTTGGCTCATGTAATCCTATTAACTTGAGTAGATCCCTCTGATGAATGCTTCCCTAATTATAAGCTCTCCACAGAGAGTTGAAGAGTGAATTATAAGCCACAAGCATGCATGACATCCTCAAATAGTATTAGTCTGCATAATTAAGTGAATTTTTCTCTCAATAGGTTAGATTATACCTAAATCCAAACAAGGTGGTAGACAGCATCTTGCATGTGTATAACTCCTGTTCCCACTAGGGGGCATGCTTTGGCACCTTCTGTACACCAGGGAGGGGCAGCACCTCGTGTCTCAGCTTCCCAGTACTTAGATACTGCAGAAAGTGAACATCACAGATGGTCTGAATTGAAGTTAGCTGCCCATATTGGAAGGCCAGGAATTCACTGCAATGTGAAAATCCAGTTCTTAGGTGTCTCGTATAGAATGAGCAAGCGCCTCAAATGATGCTTGGTACATGGTATGTCTCACCAAGCATCAGCTCCCCTTTGCATCATTTGTCTTACACTTAGGAATGCGTTTCCACCCACGAGCAATCCATGGCAATTTGCACGTGCTGGCAAGTGTGTGCGGAGGCCCCATGTGGGAGTGGAGTATACATTTTCAGCCATTTCAGATGGCAGTATGACTGATTTTTTTCTTTAAGATTTATCTATCTATTTATTTATTCATTCATTCATTCATGAGAGACTAAGGGGGTGGGGCAGAGATACAGGCAAAGGGAGAAGCAGGCTCCCCACAAGGAGCCCGATGTGGGACTCGATCCTGGACCCTAGGATCTTGCCCTGAACCAAAGGCAGATAGATGCTCAACTGCTAGCCACCCTGGCTGATTGTTTTAAACTGTGAATATCTCAAGTGCTCATTCTCCTGTGTCCCAGCAGTTCCATTCCTGGGTCCCTCCACTGGAGATGCACTCATGCAGGTGTCTGTGCTCTTGTTATAAGACAAAGATGTCATTCATGAAGACTTGCCTGGTAAACTGGGGTCTCCAAACTGGAATGCTAAGCTGCAATTAAACTAGTTGCAACAAATGATTACAGTATGTTTTGTATAGATAAACACACAGAAAAAATACCAAAATCTCTTTAGATATAGTTATTTTAGCTACTTCTATGTATGTTCACAGAAGAAGGACTAGAAGGATACACTCACAGTGAGTGATTTCCTCTTGGGAGGGGGGACTCTAGGTGGTCTTGCCATAGTTCTATAGAACTGTATTTATATATAGTTAAATATACGGGTAGGTGGATTTAAAAAAAAAAAAAAAAGGCTCCATGCCCAATGTGTGGGGTTTGAATTTAAGACCCTGATACTGAGTCACATGCTCTACCAACTGAGCCAGCTAGGTGCTCTTGGGTAGCTGAATATTTAAAATAAAATAAGCAGACAGCACTTTTTTTTTTTTAAGATTTTATTTATTCATTCACGAGAGATGCAGAGACACCAGGCAGAGGGAGAAGCAGGCTCCCTGCGAGAAGCCCGATGTAGGACTTGATCCCAGGACCCTAGGATCACGCCCTGAGCTGAAGGTAGATGCTCAACTGCTGAGCCACCCCGGTGTCCCCAGACACATTTCTATGTGTATAAAAATGTCAAGGCGGGATCCCTGAGTGGCTCAGCGGTTTAGCGCCTGCCTTCGGCCCAGGGTGTGATCCTGGAGTCCTGGGATCGAGTCTCCCATTGGACTCCCTACGTGGAGCCTGTTTCTCCTTCTGCCTGTGTCTCTGCCTCTCGCTCATTCTGTGTCTCTCATGAATAAATAAATAAGATCTTTTAAAAAAAAATGTCAAGGATATTGGGGAAGACTGAAGATTTCTCCAGGACTTCTAAGCAGGCCCTGTTTGATACTTTGCTCACTTAAGTTTTATATTGCTGAGATTTTATCTCTTCAGATAAATCCTTTTCTAACTTTTTAGTGGATTTTCCCCTCTTAATACACAGTCACCATCTTCATTATTTTTTCTCCTCAGAAACCTTTTTATCAGGGTGCCTGGTTGATTCAGTTGGTTAAGCATCAGCTTTTGGTTTCCACTCAGGTCCTGATCTCGGGATCCTGGGATTGAGCCTCACATCAGGCTCTGCACTCAGCAGGGAGTCTGCTTGGGATTCTCTCTCTCCCTCTGCCCCTCCCCCCACTCATGCTTGCACGCACTCTCCCTCTCAAAAATAAATCGCTTTGATCTTTCTTTCCTGTTCTGTTAGGAGCCTGGGCAGGTAGGGAAATATGGGACCACAGGCACTCCCTTGGACTGCGCTGTCCCCTCCTGTGACTTCACGGACATTCTGTCTGTGTTTTCATGCCTCTCATTGGGCCCCCACACACAATTCTGTGCAGCCACTACCGGCTCACATTATCCTTCCAGATCTGTGATCAAAACCTGACCTTGACCCTTCTTTCCTCTCAGTATTCAGGAGCTGCTGCTTAATACACAGAAAAACAGAGGGGAAGGGAGAAATAATGCTAAAACAGACCTCTGAATTCTTTAGAGTGGTTACTGTCAGCATTTTGGTCTAGACAGTTCTGGTGGAGAACATCCTGTGCATTTCTTTAGCAGTGACCCTGACCGCCTCCCACCTGTCAATGGTGGCAGCCCCCTGCTGTGAAAACCAGATGTGTCTTCAGATATTTCTGAGTGTTCGCCAGGGGCACAGTAGCGCCCAGTTGAGAACCACTGCTCTTGACACACTAGCAACAGAACAGTTGTTCTGAGTTACCCATTTGAGTTCTTTTTAAATATTTCTATCCTGCCTACTAATAATAGGCAGTTGTGGTCCCTTCAGAGCAAAAGGGCTTTTTTTTTGCCACTTGGTGGTATCTTCCAGAGTCTAGACCCTCCATCTCATACTTTTGCGTTCCCCTGCAAGGGAACCTGAGGCCATCAGCAGCTGCCCTGGGTAGGGCACCAGGCTGTGGCTACACCCCATATGCCTGCCAGTAGCAGCATTAGAAATGTGTACACTGGGAAGGAGATAAAGTTCTCCACAGAGATCCCGTACGTAAGAGGAGCTGTCAGAGGCCGCAGACTGCTCAGTCTTCCTTTTGGAGAACCTTGGGTTGCTGTGTCCCCAGAGTACCGTCAGCCAGGGGGGCCTCCCCCCTCAGGGCAGCCATGGGCCCTCAGGCCTGTCCCCTCGCCTCTATCCCTGAGTCCCTGCCCTCCCTCTGTGCTGTGTCTCCTACTTTGACACCTTCACTTCTGGAACGGGACTGTCTGGGTTTGGATCCTGGTTGCCTCTTGGGCCAGGGCTTTCAGTCCATGTCCCAGCTGTGTCAGCTGCAGATGGGAATGGTGACAGGGGCCCCCTGGAGAATGGTGTACGTGCGCTGGGAGCCAGAGCCTGGCCGCTGCCACAGTGGCTGCCACGGTGGCTAGCATGATGTAAGTGTCCAACAAGAAGACTCCATACTGTGGACGGAGTGGCCCCACTATGTGGCCTCCAGGCTCACCGTCCAGCAGCGTGGGCTTTGACCACCTCTTCCTCGCAGCATGTGGGAAACAGGCCACTCGTTTTCCTGACTGCCCGTCTTTGGAGGAATTCATGTGCTGTGGTGACCACAGTGAGTTGCATGGGTCATTTGGAGTGCTCTTATTTACTCGTTAAGTGAGGTTAAGATGGTCTCATGGTGTTCCTCTTTGCACATGGTTTGTATGTATCAAACACAGACCTGATACACCTGAGTGTGTTCACCTAACTGCAGTCTGTTAGCACAAATTTTCTTCAAATCCCTTCCCATCTTGTGGTTAAAAAAAAAAAAAAAGTTACAGATTGAATCATTCTGCTCCTTCCCCCTCTCCCAACACAAGGCCAAGTCAGTGCTTCTGAAAGATGCTCTGTTGATACTGGGGATGCTGGGGATACACGGCCTCTGGGTGGAGAGGAGAGACATGGGCTGAACGGCCATGTCAGGATGTTTAACTAAGCTGTTGAGGGACCCTTGGTTGTACTGTGTGTGAGGCCATCGGCTAGGCTTGCATGGGGACTCTCGTGAGTGAAAGGCTGTGCAGAATGTGGCTCTGTGTCAGTCGGAACCGAGACTGCCACGGTCCCTAGTCAGAGCGGGAGGGTGCCAGGTTGTGGGGAACATGGCTTGGCTTCTGGATGGAGGGCTCAAGACACTCTCCTTTCATTGGGCCCTTGGGAGAGCTGCTTTTCAAAGTGTTTTGGAGAGACCTGATGTGAAAGGGTTTCAGCCTTGTAAATACCTTGCCTGGATTGTCATCTGTTTGTTTTAGTCATTCTGTTTTGAAGGAGTTTCCTGTTTCTCTGGTGGCAGAGTGGCTAGCACGGTGAGGAGGTAGCATGGTTTCCTAGGAGACAGTACAAGTAGTGATAATCCACATCTGCATAGGTCGGAGGTGCAAGCCGCTCATCAGCTCCTCCCCCGGCCTCTCACGGAGCCCCAAGTGGCTCGCCTTTAGAAGCACACATCCAGTATTGAAGGGAGCCCGGGCGGGGGGCAGGGAGAAGTGTGGTCTATATCGGGAGCACTCTGTTAGCAGATAAGGAGGATGGCGGGTCGAGACTTTGGAGCCCCATGGTGTGGAGCTGCAGCAGACAACAGGCAGGCTTGGATGCCTGGGTCCCATGCACGTGGCTGTTGGTGCGATCAAGTCAGAGGACTATGGTGGGTCTGCAGTTTGCCAGCGCCCCCGGAGGCAGCTGAAGATTTGCTGGGGCTGACCTCTTGGTCAGAGAATAGGAGAACATTCTGTTCAGTGTGGAGCTGGTGGGGCCCCCACTGATGCTGTCCTGTTACCTCTTCCAGATTCCGTAAACACATCTCTCCCTTTCCTCCATGTCAAATACACCACATGAAAGGGGTGAGAGGTAGGAAGCTCTCTGGATTAAAAATGCTGCAGAAATGTCCATTTTAACAGCAATGTCCGTGTGCCTCTTTGCCAACAGAAAACTTGGAATATAACGTGGAGCCTCAAGAAATCTCGCACCCTGATGTCGGACGCTATTTCTCAGAGTTTACCGGCACTCACTACATCCCGAATGCGGAGCTAGAAATCCGGTATCCAGAGGACCTGGAGTCTGTGTACGAAACGGTGCAGAATATTTACAGTGCGAAGAAGGAGGACGTAGAGTAACGTCTAGTAGAGGACACTGCGCCTTTGCTGCTGCTGTCCTCCAGGAGAACAGGATTCCGGAAGAAGACGTCTCCACGGATCCCTCTGGATTCACACCACCAGGAAAGCCACTTAACCAGTAGCGCTGGTTGCCTCCTACCAACTTTAAATAACGTGTGCTCTCCTCCAGCCGCAAAGACAATGTTGCTCTCCGCCTACACTAGTGAATTCATTTGACGGCACTGTGTTCAGTGGCATGGCTTGTGTGCTTGTCCTGTGGTGACAGTTCGTGACATTCTGTCTTCATGAGGTCTCACAGTCCACACTCTTAGAGTCATCCTTCCTGCTCACTTCCTGTACGTCTGTCTCCACCTGTCTCAGAACATTTCACTTGCCAGACAGAGGGGGCTTCCATGTTGGCAATAATTTCTTTCTACTTTCTCTGCGGGACGCGTGCGGTCCTGAGTAGGGCTGCTTTGTCATTTTACCCTGAATTCAGTTGCTTATTCAGAGGTGACTCTGTGAGTGATGTGGCTGCATCTGAGAGATGGAGACATTAACAGACTAATGGTAGTCAGAATCATCCGTGTTTATCTGTCCTAATACATGAAACAGATTTCAGGCGTTTTATTTGAGTTGGGAGAATGGCATAGCTTTTCCTTCCGTGTCCCTCTCAGATTTATGCTCATCTCTCTACGAATCCTTAGTTTTCTCTTTCATTACATAAAGTCTTCTGAGCAAGTGCATAATAATGGCCTTTATGGACAGATTTTTCCATGTTCATCTATTCCTCCCTTTAAAATAACTACTTTATTTCCTTTTAATTTTAAAAGTCATTGCAGTATCATGAATAGATCTTAAGTCAGTGATGGGTTCTCTTTACAGTAGGAAGTACAATCTGTTGTTAAAATGTTTGCTTTTAGAAACTGTACGCTGTGGTCTTCGCAAAGACCCAAGAAGGTTTCTCACCTTTGTAATCAGAAAAATACAATGAAACTTGTAAGTTTTTTAAAAAGGAAAGAGGAGGTTCCATGCCCCCATCATCCCTTAGAAACACTCTAAGACCATTTTGAGTGTGGCGGGTGGAAAAACAAATAAAACGTCTTTAACGTGAAGAGCGTTCGATCAGCAGGGAAGGCGGTAGGGGTGTCGTCCTGCCTTCCCGAAGCACCGCTGTCCTGAGGATGCCACCAGGTCCTTGCACGGCTCCAGATGCCTGCCACTCCACCTGCCCATTCTCGAGCAAGCTAGTTAATTCATAGTGAACCAGTAGAAGCTAACTTCTGGAGTTAGGACCTCCTTACTTTCGGAGTTGAAAAGAACCCAGTTGCTTTGGTGAGTGAGGCCTCAGGGGCTGTGATCCAGCCCAGCTTCACCACCCTTCTGTGCGTTTGCATGCTGTTTTTCCATGCCTAATTTGATGACCGCCTCTCGTTTACCCCTTGGAAGCCCTGGGATTACTGAGGTTTGGGGCAGCCACCCGAGACCACTTAGTAGTAACTGCTGGCTGGTAAGCAGTTATTAGAGGTGAGGGTCCGGCCGGCCGGCTCCTGCCAGCCTGAGTTAGCTCTCGTCAGGGTCCACATCCCTGGTCAGTCAGATCCAGAGCCTGAGGGTTTCGATCTGCCTGGGAAATGTGACCACTTCCAGCACCCAGCCTGCTGAGGCCAGGGGTCTTAACACTACTCTTCGTTTAAAGGTGAGAACTAGTTAATCTGGAGGTAATACTAACCAGATGCATTACTAAGAAACTGGAGCATGCTGAGTCATAATTGCTGGTTTTCTGGTTTGATTTCCTATTTTCCTTAGAGTAACATCAAAGCCAAGAAGGATGGTTTTACCTTTACTGACCCAATGTAAATATGTATCTAGACCGTTTTTAAATGTGTTTCTTCATGAATGCTTCATTTGGCTCCAGGAAGCCTGTGTCACCTGTGTAAGTTGGTATTTGGGCACTTTATATTTTTCTAAAAACGTGTTTTGGATCTCCTGTACTCTAATAAATCATAAGTTTCTTTTTAAAATTTTTTCCAAAAGTTTTCTCCATTTTAAAAAGCCCTGTTACAACAAAGTAGAACTTTCACAATGTTAAAATATTAAATATTTGGACATAGTAATTTCTCTTCAAATGAATGCCAAGATTTTTTTGTACAATGATTAATAAATGGAACTTAACCCAGAGAAACCACACAAGTGGCCTGCCCAATTTCGTTTCGGAACAGAAAGTCCGGCCTTGACAACAGCAGAGTGTCTCTGGCTTCTCTTCTGATCCAAACATGACAAAATTGGCTCTATTGAATTTTTCTTAACATTGGTAAGTGCACAGGGCACCTTTATTCTGTAGGTTCCTGCCAAAGGTCAGTTCTGTAAGCTGGCTAGGAATGGTTGAAACACAAACGTTGCAGCTTGTCACTGATGTTACACTATGTGTTGTAAATTGAGAAGGGCAGGCGCCTTGAGAAATGTTAGGTTCTCAACGCGTTGGTAACGATGTGATAGCTGCGAGACGTGCCACACCCGTTCTTTGTGACGCTGCTGCGTGCCATGTGGAGAGGACCCGACATGGGCCAGTCACCCGCTTCCTGCCCCACACTGGGTCTCAGCCTTTGAATGTGCTGTTGTGCATTGTGACTTTATGAGAGGAGAATGTATGTGCCGTGTCTTCCCTACTTCTTAGACCCTAGAACTTTCCTCCCCAGCACACACACGCAGCATCCCCGAGGTCCAGTGTTTTGCAGACGCACTTTGGGAAAGATCAGTTATATCCAAAACTAGTCTTCGTTGGCCTCAGACTGGTTTGGCCAAGCGTCTCGTTTGGAAACTTCCATCTAATTGGATTTTGAAAGGTTGGCTTCATGTGTTCTCCCCTAAACCTCATGATAGATCTCCATTGTAAGTGCATTTACACAGCAAAATTGTTTTATCGTGAAAACCAGCATTAATACTGTTGCTAAATAAGTTTTACATTTTCTAATGTCTACTTAAAGTCTTGTTCTGATTTTAAAATGTCTCAGTCTTTCTTAACAGATTAAATTGAGTCCAACGTTCATGCTCTAGGCTTTCTTCTACCATCGGAAGGGGAAATACTTGTTTTCCTTGCTCCGTATTGCAAGTAAATAAAATTGGATGACCAGCAGCTTTTTAATTTAGAAGTATCCTGTGGCCATAATAATCAAGATGTAGCTCTTCATGTTTTTCTGTTTGTGTTCTGGAGGAAAGGAGAGAATAATTCACCTAGACAAAATGCAGAATTTGGCTCTGTGACAGTCTGTGTCTGGAGACGTCAGCAGTTGTATTGCATGTGTTCTTTTGTATTGCAAGCTTCCTTTGAGCCAGGACTGGCCTAAACTAGACTCTTCGCAGCAACCCTCTAAGGTAGGGCCAGGTAGTAAATATTTTTTGCGTGCCACATAAGGTCGGTCATATGTTCTCTGTCAAAAATATAGAAGACCTTCTCAGCTTGAGGGCTGTGAAGAAATAGGCCACGGGCTGAGTCTGGCCTGTGGGCCGCAGTTTGCTGACCCCTGCCAAGGTGCAGGCCGGCCAGCATCCCACTGTACAGCTGGGGAGTCAGGAGGGTACTGCTTGTAGGTGGGACGGCTGGTGGGACGCCCAGATATCTGACCTCTGAGCTCCAGCTCTTGACAACCACACTACCGCCAACTTTAGCAACTACCTCGCACTGGTTTTATCCTTTGCCTTGCAGCCACTTTAACTTCTAAACATTGCAGTTCTGAAAACTTAGAATCTTGAGAGGAAAGGACATTCCTTTGGTGAATAAAATTCTGTGCAATTATAGAATAAATGTATTATGGCCATTTAGCGATGATTGTATTAGGGTAATGCTAGTTCTATAATAAATAGACCCAAAAATATACTGTGGTTCTCGAACACAAAATAACTTTCTTGCTCACCTAACACTGGGCAGGGGAATGGGTTGGCGGGGGGTGCTCTGCCGTCTGTCTGCTGGAAGCTAGCTGTGCAGCTTTCGGGAGCGTCCTGGGACCATATCCATCCACTCCGAAGGGAGTGGGCGTGGAGGGATATATCTGGGAGGGTTCAGTGCACAGAGTCTGGGGGTTGGCCCCTGGCACTGCCACTCACGTTCCACCAAGGAGACTGGGAATGAAGACATGGAAACATGTGGCCAGTCCTCTCTGGGTGTTCTCTCCCCACAGCCAGATGTGCCCTCTTCGCAGGGAGACAGCCTCTGTGACATCAGACTCTGTGATGGCAAACGTTGCCGGTGTCAGTGGCTCAGTCCAGAAACATTTCTGCAGCCACAGCACGGCCGTAGGCCCTGGGAGCTACTCCTCACAGGTCACACTGCCGTCTACAGTCCACAGTCCCTGCAGCGGATGGCCAGGGGAGGGAAGGAGAGGAGGCCTCAGGGCAAACCACATCAGTCACTTCTGCTTCAGTAACCAGACAAGTCATAGACCCAAACCTGACTCCAAAGGAGGCTGGGTAATAGCCTCCCATGTGCCCAGGAGGCTCCTCATCTGTGCACCTCACCCCGAACCTCTCCTACGCACTTCCTGTGTCCTGCCTGGAGTCAGTGCAGCATGGCTCCTTGGGGACCAGCCCCATGACCTAGACTTTGACTCCCTCCCCCTGGCCCCCTGGCACCCAATCCGTAGGGACTCAGAGGCCAGACGGCTGCAATAGAAACTCCCACTGGGAAAAAGAAGCAGGCACACAGAAGCTGCTGTGCTCCCAGTGAGGGGATACTGCTGGGCGGGCACCACGAAGACACCCCCGCTCCACCCCCATCCTGGCAGATGGGGAGAGTGGTTGCTGAGCCCTCCTGCCCTCTGAGCCCAGTTCTCCCTGGCCACCCCGCTAGTAGGGCTTGGGGTGCATCGTTCCTGGGAGCTGTGCAACTCACAGTGTACTTCCTGTCTGGTACAAGTTTAGGGGTCATCCCCAGACTTTTACTTATTTTTACAAGCTTGTGATTCCTCACAACGATCCCCTCAAACACTTAGGCTTCTCAGCTATCTGTGCCTATGATCGCATCCAAAGTTCTTTTCCAGCACTTTACAGTCTGCTTTATTTCCTTGCTGCTCTGCCCCCTGCATGTCTCTTCCCCCGTCCAACCCCCTTCCGCCCCGACTTCCGCATCTGTCTGATGCTACCCCGAGCCGAATCCAGCTGTTGAATAGGCCTGCATTGCTGAGAGTGAGTCTCATCCTCATCTCTTGCTGGGGGTGCACAGAAGCAGTTTCGTTTTTTAACATAGGAAGCCCGAGATGCCTGACTTCGGTTCTCAAACCAGCACATTTCCCCGGGAGCATCCTTCTTGGCATACCTTGCTGTTAGCAAGAGCACCCAACCGACACA
Source organism: Vulpes vulpes (assembly GCF_048418805.1). Classification (NCBI taxonomy): domain Eukaryota; kingdom Metazoa; phylum Chordata; class Mammalia; order Carnivora; family Canidae; genus Vulpes; species Vulpes vulpes. The sequence continues at coordinate 13,861,861 of NC_132789.1, read as the reverse complement.
CTATATTCTCTCTCCAACTACTTCCCCTAGACCGGCTACAGCACCAGTGACCACCTTGCAAACTGTAAGCAAAGATTTACCAAGTACAGACCCAAACAGCCCTCCCCGCCTCACAACCTGCTGCACGTGTGCCACATGTGTGCCCTGGCACCTGATGGCTAAGTGGACACTGCGTATAATTTAGTTTTTTTTTTTTTTTATGGCAGTCCCCCTTCCAGGGGGGCAGTTTAAGTTCAAAGTGGGCTAAGGTTTCCATAGGAAGTTCTCCTTCCTTGTTTGTGCAAAAAACTAAGACATGGATGGCAAGTTTTGTGGGGACTGGAAAGAGCTAAGAGCAAGTTGTTTAGTGAACTTCAGGAGTTGACATAAAGAAATTTGGGAAAGAACCAGTGGGACAGCACGCAGTATAGAACCTTGCACTGGGGCACCCCGGTGGCTCAGTGGTTGAGCATCTGCCTTCAGCCCAGGTCTGGAAAAAAAAAAAGAATCCTTGTACGGTTGGACTTTCCAACTACTCCCCTTAGAGTGACAGAAATATTGGGGTGCCTGGCTGGCTCAGTCAGTAGAGAACGTGACTCTTGTGGGACTTGAATTTACAACCCCCACATTGGGTGTAGAGATTATTTAAAAAATAAAATCTTTTTATTTTTTAAGACTTTATTTATTCATGAGAGACACACACTCAGAGGCAGAGACACAGGCAGAGGGAGAAGCAGGCTCCCTGTGGGGAGCCCCATGTGGGACTCCATCCCTGGGCTCTAGGATCCGGCCCTGGGTTGAAGGCGGCGCTAAGCCACTGAGCCACCCGGGCTGCCCCAAATGACAGAAATCTTAATGGAAACGTTCATATTCAAGGCACAGAAATCAGGGGAACCCAGAGGACACTTTGAATGAAAGTGAGTTGCGATTTTTCATGTCTCCAAAACATTGTCATCCCTAAGTTTTAGAATTTGCTAATAACCTGCCCCTTATTATTATATGGTCATGTCCTCAGTCATAGCTGCAAGGACAGGAAAACACTGAGTTCCCTCTCTTCTAGGTACTGTGGCTGATCTGATAATTAAATTGACACAAGACAGATTAACAGGAAAAAAAATAATAAATTTAGTATCTTACAGGAGCCCACAGAAATAAGAGATTCAAAGAAGTGCCCAAAGCAGGCATCTTTTTTATACCTTCTAGACAAATGACACATTTGTGGAGAATTGACAAGAGCAAGGGGTTTGGACTTGCCAAACCAATTAGAAGAGAAGCCACAAGGGTTGTCCACACGGCCTCCTGGGCCCTGAATTTCCTCTCTGGTGATAAGGATGCCTCTCTTTCCCCTGGTTCAGGGAGGGTACCCTGCACCAAGAATTTATTTCCCACTCTTAGGGTCAGAGTGTCCTCTTTGCGCACTGGCCGCATCTTAAGTCACTTTCATTCAAAATAATCACTATGCTGCAGAGTCAGTTTTGGGGGCAACCTGCCCTGTGCAGGCTCCTATTCCTGTGCAGAGAGCTTTGCCTGCAGGCTCTCCATCCCTCCCTGCCCGCCGGCCCTGCTCAGCCCTTTGCCCAGTATTCAGACAAGATTTTCCTAATTACCTCCCTCCTGAAATTGTTTTGTACTTGTTTTCAATTGAATTGAAATTCACATAACAGAAAATGAACCATTTTATTATTTTTTAAAGGATTTTTTTAAAAAGATTTATTTATTCATGGGAGACCCAGAGAGAGGCAGAGACACACAGGCAGAGGAAGAAGCAGGCTCCCTGCGGGGAGCTCAATGTGGGACTCGATCCCAGGACCCTGGAACCGCGTCCAGAGCCAAAACCAGATGCTCAACCACTGAAACCCAGGGGTCCCCAGACACATTCCTATGTCTATAAAAATACCAAGGAAATTGGAGAAGACTTAAGATTTCTCCAGAACTTCTAAGCAGGCCCTGTTTGATATTTTGCTCATTGCTGAGATTTTTCATTCCTCTTCAGGTAAATCTTTTTTAAAACTTTATTTAGTGGATTTCCCCCCCTAGGCATCCCTTTTCTAAAGATTTTATTTATTTATTTGACAGAGAGAAAGAGCACAGTAGGGGGAGCAGGAGAGGGAAAAGCAGGCTCCCTGCAGAGCAAGGAAACTGATATGGGGCTCGATCTGAGGACCCCGAGATCCTGACCTGGACGCTCAACTGAGCCGCCCAGGCACCTGAAAACAAAGCATTTTAAAATGTACAGCTCAGCAGCATTTAGTACATTGACGATGTTGTGCCACTTGCCACCTCATTGTAGATGAAAACACTTTCATCACCTCCAAATGAAGCCCAGTGCCCATTAAGCGAGCTCTCCCCATCGCTCCCTCCTCCTACCCCCAATTTACTTCCTGTCTCTAGGGATTTGCCTGTTCCGAACATGTCATATACATGGAATCACGCAGTATGTAGTCTTCGGCCGCTGGCTTCTTTCACTTAGCATAGCGTTTTCAAGGCCCATCCACTTTGTAGCATGAATCAGTGCTTCATGCCTTTTATGGCTAAATAATATTCCATCGTATGGACATGCCACATTCTTCTTATCCATTTAGCTGTTGTTGGGTTTGTTTGTTTTGTTTTGTTTTTTTGATTTTATTTATTTATTCATGAGAGACACACAGAGAGAGGCAGAGACATAGGCAGAGGGAGAAGCAGGCTCCCTCCCAGGGAGCCTGATGTGGGACTCGATCCTAGGCCCCGGGGATCACGCCCTGAGCAGAAGGCAGATGCTCAACCACTGAGCCACCCAGTTGCCTCCATCCATTCACCTGTTGATGGACATTCAGGTTGTTTCCACCTTCTGGCTGTTGTGAATAGAGCTGCTCTGACCCCACATGGGATTTTTAATACCACAGGTAACCCTGCTTCTGTACTGTATGCACAACTGTGCTTTCTACATCACGAGAGTAATGACTTTCCATTCTCCCCAGAAACCAGGTTTTCCTTTGGGGATCATATCACCCCACTGAGAATGTGAGCCCCACTTGGGAGGTGGCAGTGGGAGACCTGCTATCTCTCATCTCACTGGTTGACCACTGGCGTCTTGAACATCTTGTAATGTGGCCACCTTACTGCCAGGAGCTGTGCCAGGAGATGTACATTACTGTCCTCTGTTAAAGGCTAACCTATATATATATTTTTTAAATTGTATTTATTTGTTCATGAGAGACACAGAGAGAGTCAGAGACATAGGCAGAGGGAGAAGACGAGGCGGGACTTGATCCCAGGACCCCGAGATCACACCCTGAGCCAAAGGCAGATGCTCAACCACTGAGCCACCCAGGTGCCCTTAAACTGTATATTCTAAAGGCCTTTCTGGATACACATGACACACTCTTTGCCCTGATTTGCCTCTTATAAATATGGGATAAAACGCAATGCAGGTGTGAGACTTTCTGGGTAATGGCTACATTTACATGAAACTATTCCCACAGGATTAGAGCATTTGAAAGCTAAAGGCCTCCTGAACAGTCCCCTAGTGCTAGACCATTGTTCCTGACATTTTACAAAGAGAAATAATGAGGCCCGTGGAGGTTAGGTGCCTGCATCTGCCAGGTGGCTCTGAGCAGGTACTCAAGCCTGGGTCTTTGGACTTGACTGCATTGGTGTTTCTCTTCGCCCCCAAATTGCTTCCTCTGAGGGTTTTTCCCACCCTACGGAGAGTCTTGCTAATGACATCAGCCCTTATTACTGGACATTCAAAACCTTGCTTTTTCTCCATGGCTAACTGCACCGCAGCAACCTCGCAGCCAGCTGCAGACGGTCCCTGATCTCACACTCACATTTGCTTTGACAGAGAATGTGCAAGTGTTCTTTATCCCTCAGCATCTTGGCAACTTGTCCTCTTGAAGTTTGGGAAGATCTTATTCAAAATCTACACTTTTTAAAGGAAGTTACTTTTCCCCCCTCCCTCTATGGAGTTGGCTTCTCCAGCAGGGGTCGGCAAACTTCTGGAAAGGGGACCCCAGTGAGCATTTTTGGCTTTTTGGACTTTTCACAGACTACTAAGTCCTGCTATTGTAGCAGGAAAGCAGCCGTAGGTGATATGTGAACGAGTGAGTGTGGCTGTGCGCCAATAAAACTTTATTAAAAAAAACAGGCATGGGTTCGGTTAAGCCCACAGGCTGTTGTTTGCTGACCCTACTGCACAATGCACTTGACTGTTTTTCTTTAAACAGAAGTCTAAGCAGAAGCAACATCAAGGGCAGCCCAGTGGTTCAGTGGTTTAAGCACCACCTTCAGCCCGGGGCGTGATCCTGGAGTCCTGGGATCGAGTCCCACGTCAGGCTCCCTGCATGGAGCTGCTTCTCCCTCTGTCTGTGTCTCTGCCTCTCTCTATCTGTGTCTCTCATGAATGAATAAATAAAATCTTTAAAAAAAAAAAAAAGAAGAAGAAGCAACATCAAACAACTGAAAGAGGGTAGGGGTGCCTGGCTGGATCAGTCAGAAAAGCATGTGACTCTTGATCTCAGAGTGGAGAGGTCGAGCCCCACATTGGGTATAGAAATTGCTGAAAAATAAATAAATAAACTTTAAAAAGAAGGCAAAAGAGGGTAATGGAAACCCATATACCCTGCCCCAAGATTCAACGTTTACTATATTTCATTTCCTTCTCTCTATCCTTTTTTCCCCCCTAAACCATTTGAAAGTGTCTCAGACAACTGGAGACTTCTCCCTGAATTCAACGGTATGTCTCTCCTAAGAATGAGAACACTTTGCTCCATGACCACAGTGCCATGCATACCTAAAAAAATTAACAGTAGTGTTGCAAGAAATGCATCCTCAGGAGCACCTGGGTGGCTCAATGGCTTAAGCATCCAATTCATTACAGCTCAGGTCATGATCTCAGGGTCGTGAGATTGAGCTCTGTGTTGGGCTTGGTGCTGAGCATAGAGCCTGCTTAAGATTCTGTCCCCCTCAGCTTCTACCCCTCCTCCCCCCCCTCTCTAAAAAAAGGAAGAACAAGGAAGGAAGGAAACGAAAGGCAGGAAGGAAGGAAGAGAAAGAAGAAAGAAAGAACGAAAGAACAGAAGAAAGGAAGAGAAAGACACCCTCAGTATTATGAGATTGGACGTTAAGGACCAACCAGTGACACCACTTTGGTTTTCTGCGGAGCACCCTGGCCTGCAGCTTGACACAGTAGGTAGAGCTTCTTAAAGAGAAACAGTTAAAAATCACTCACCAAGGGGACGCCTGGGTGGCTCAGTGGTTGAGCATCTGCCTTCAGCTCAGGGCATGATCCCCAGGTGTGGGGATCGAGTTCCACATCAGGATCCCCTATGGGGTCCCTGCTTCTCCCTCTGCCTGTGTCTCTGACTCTCTCTCTGTGTCTCCCATGAATAAATAAATAAAACCTTTAAAAAAAAAAAAAAGAACTGGAGATCCTACTGTGTGCTGGGGCTCAGCCGAGTCCCCTGGTCTTAGCAGATAGTAATCCGGAAACCTCCAGCTTTGCTCATGCACGCTTGGATCCAGCCTGGCCACTCTTCTCTGAATGCTTGGCATAGGTGTCTGGGCACAGGGCCGCCACTCTTCTTCTCGATGATTCCATTCATCTGCCTTTAGGGACTGGGTCTCATCACGTGGAAGACACAGCCGGGAGAGGATTAGACCAAACGGGACTCTCCTCTCAAACCTGGAATAACGTGGTTCAGCGTGGGGGTGATATAGACTCACAGCAGCCCCAGGTGTGCTGTCCTGGCTGTTTAGACCACACCTGCCTCTGGGGAGCAGGGGCTCATTCCCCTACCCCAGCTTAGTTGGCATCTTTCATCCCACTGTGCAGTGAAGCAGACTTTCCCTCTGCGTGGGTGGGGAGGGAAGACCTCAATGGGATGGATATAAGGCATGAGCTCCTGAGGTCAGCATTCACACTCACCCCATCTGTGTCCACAGTAGCCGACACAGCTGGCAGGCAAACGCTTCGAGAACATTAACCCAAGTCCCTTTACCTTCTCCATGACAGAGCACTCTTTGTGCCAAAGCACAAACATCCCATATGATCAGCTTTGATTCTACACCAGGCCTGGGTGTCCTTGGAATGACCCCAGTTTCACACACAAGGAAACTAAGGCTCAGAGAGATTGAGGTATTTGGTCAAAATGGCACAGGGCTCACATCCCAACCCAGCTCGGCTAACTCCAAAACCCAAGGTGCTCCTTACAGCCCCTGCAGAGTGAATGAGTCCCTCCCATCAAGTTCATATGGAGAGATGTGAACCCCAGTGTGATGGTGTTTGGAGGTGAGGCCTTTGGGAGGTGACTAGGTTCCAAAGGGGGAACCCTCGAGAGGGGATTAGTGGCTGATAAAGGGGACCCCAGAGAGTTTCCTCATCCCTTCCACATGTGAAGACCCAGCGGGAAGACCTCATCTGTGAACCAAGAAGCAGCTCCCACAAGATACAGAATCTGCCGGCACCTTGACCTTGGGCTTCCAGCCTCCAGACCTGTTGAGAAATAAGTGTTTGCTGGTAAGGCCCCTGCCAGTCTGTGGAATTTTGGTATAGCAGCCTGAACAGGTTACGATAACTCCCCTGGTAGAGTTTAACTCCTTATCCTCCTGGAAACAAATAGAATAAGGCAATGTTCTTTTTTTAAAAAAAAATATTTTATTTATTTATTCATGAAAGACACAGAGGGAGAGGCAGAGACACAGGCAGAGGGAGAAGCAGGCTCCACGCAGGGAGCCCATGCGGGACTCAGTCCCAGGACTCCAGGATCACGCCGTGGGCGGAAGGCAGGCGCTAAACCGCTGAGCGACCTGGGGATCCTGGCAACGTTCTTGTATAAAAACGTCTCTAGTTTTTCATGAAATTGTGACAACATTGCAGCGAGTACAGTCTAGCTGAGTTCAACTCCCAAGGGCAGACTCATGCCAAACTGCGACTTAGTTGCGTGCATGTCATCATTTTGCCTTTCCGGGATTAGAAGCTGCCATCCAAGGGTGTTCAGAAGACTACCTGTTGATTTCTTGGTTTCTCGAGATGGTGCTCGTGCTATATTTATTATGGGCATGTTATTGATCAGCGGCTAAGATTTTCTCTATGTGTGTTAGGATCTCTACCTTCCTTTCCTCTTAGTTATCCACTGAGATTGTTGGGGCACCATGTCGTTTGGTTTCACCCTCCTCATGGGGCAAGGGGTGGACATACTGCCCCGGAACAGAAGGGCTGGTTCTGGGTCTCCGATGCACAGGCTTGTGATGTGTGGAGCTGCAATCTCAAGGTTAGCCAAGGAGGGGAGGGGAGGGAGGGGAGGTCCTAGCAGCGTTGTGCACATGGTAATAGAGACAAACAGTTGGTTCTTTTTTTTAAAAAAAAAAGATTTTATTTATTTATTCATGAGAAACACACACACACACAGAGAGAGAGAGAGAGAGAGAGAGAGAGAGAGAGGCAGAGAGACAGGCAGAGGGAGAAGTAGGCTAAGTAGGCTCCACGCAGGGAGCCCGACGTGGGACTCAATCCCAGGTCTCCAGGATCACGCCCTGGGCCGAAGGTAGGGGCTAAACCACTGAGCCACCTGGGCTGCCCCAAACAAATGGTTCTATGGTGGTGGGGGGGCAGGGGATGTGGGGCAAAGGCTCTGTAGTTTCCTCTGGTCCTGCTGGAGTCTGCTAAGCATCACCGTCCAGGCAAGGTACGTTCAGCATGAGTCACCCCGTCAGGCAGCAGCCCAAAACAACCAGCATCACTAACCTTAAAATCTCACTAGGCTTCTGGCACTCTGCGGCCTGCCAAGAGAAGACTCCACTGAACAGGGAGCACCCAGAAAGCCAGAAAGGAGCGAGCTGCCACACAAGATGGCCCTGGTGTCCTGCCAGCTGGTCGCACATCCCAGGCTGTGCGGTCCCCTCCAGGGAACCCGTGTTCCCATTTGGGAAGGAGGGAGAGGGAGACTGGGGATTTTCCACTGTCCTTCCCTGGGTGACTCAGAAGAAAGCCAGATCTGTTCCCAGCTTGTTTCCCTACTTCTGTCCTTTCTCTGGTGGAGCCGCCCAGATCAAAGCCTGGGAGAGCTTTGTCTGCCCCCACTCTACCTTCTGACCACAAGCTCTCCCCACGATCTGCTTTGCTCTGCCATCTTCAGGCTCCTCCAGGTGCCAGGGGCCCACCTGCTTGCCTGGATGTGCCGTCTCTCTGTCCTCGTTTTACTTTAGATGAAGATGCTACTACCCCTTGGTGGCCTGGTGACACGTGGGGTTCAGGAGGCTCTGCTGTGAGGTTGTGGTTGTGCGCCACTGCCTCTGTGGAATCCACCACAGATCCACAAGAGCACAGCAGGTTGGGAAAAGTCACATGAGAGGCAAGGCCTCTGGAAATGCCAGGCCTTTGGAAATGTCTTGCGGAATGGTTTGCAGACCAAAGTGGGACTCAGTCGGCTCCAGCAAGTGACCCAGGGACACAGGACATAGTTCCTCCCCTCCTGTTCCCTAAGGACCAGGACTGGCTGTTTCTCACTGAGGCCTAGAACCATCCAAGTGTTAGAAACGACTTGCCGTGTCCCCATCGGGAGCTGTCACAGGTATGCAGAAGCCATTTGCTCACTGAGTAAATCCGAGGGGTCTCGGGGGGAGGGGGGACATCCGTTGGCTATGTGGTCTCACACCCTGTGTGGGCAGAGAGCTATGTGGGGAATCGGACCCTCCTTCTCGGGAAGAATCTACTGAGTTCTGAAATGAGTGGAGGACTCACACCTGTCTCACCCATGTGTCATCCAATGCCAGGTCTTGCTGACAGGACCACGTGTCCTGGGTACATCCCCACTGCCACCACCCTGGTCCAGGTCTCTACCGTCCCCTCCCTTGCAAATCCAACTACCTCCGACCTGGTCTTTTTGAAATGTGTATCTCCTCCCTTGCTTGATGGCTTCTCCATTGCCCTCAGGATAAAGTCCAAACTCCTGAGCTCAGGCAGCTTGCCTCCCTCCAGGACACAGATCCTGATTGACCATAAATTACAGGTTCCCTACCAGCCCCTGCCTCTGGGCCACTCAGAGGCTGTTCCCTCTGCCAGGCACACCCTACCCCCAAGATCACCACTCTCGCTGCAGCTTCAACCTCACGGTTTCATTTTCTCCTGCTGACTCCCCAGTACATTACCCCACACCCTCTGACCCCACTGAGCAGGGCATTTCTACATTCCCCTAGCATCCTAGGCTTAACCCTATGGGGCGCTTGCCACTCTGAATTTTCATTTCTTGTTTTCTGTAAAGGAAGGGCCAGATAGTAAATAATACAGGCTTTGTAGGCCTGACTGTCTCTGTCGCAACTACCCAGCTCTGCTGTTGTAGGATGAAAACAGCTAGACCACCTAAGCAAACGGGCCTGGCTGTGTTCCAGGAAAACTTCATTTACAAACACAGGCGTCGGCAATGCTTTGTGAACACCTGCAGTAATGACACACCTGGTCACCTGGGCCACTTCTAGTCCCTCCTGTTCCCAGGTTATCTCCATGTGCTTTGCACAATGCTGGGGGGTGGGGTGGGGTGGGGGGTACCAGACATGCAGGAGATACTTGGTGGTTGGTTAAAAGTACATCACCTGAAACCAAGGATCCAATAGGACCCCAAGGACAGCTCATACGTCCCCACCTGCTCAACAGCCTTTTCTCCTTCATTCTTTTTTTTTTTTCTTCTTCTTTTTTTTTTTCTCTCCTTCATTCTTACAAACAGAACCCAGACTTTGTTCTGGAGGCAACGTACCTAGCTTCCCTACTTAGATATGCACTAGCTACGAACACTTAAAGCCAACTATGGTTAACCCAGTTTGCCAGCAGTTGGTCTGGGAGAGGGTGTGTGACTCAGTCGGACACACACCAAGTCTGCACAGAGAGTTTGGTAAGATGTGGCTCCCTGATGAGAGGAGTGAAGCTTTTCTTTCTGCCTCCTCCCTTCCTAATTTGAATACCAGTTTCAGAGGACGTGATGCCCCGGGCTGCAGCTATGAGGGGAGGGCCCGAAGAATGAGAGAAACACCAACCCAGAGCCCCAACTTTTCTGGGCTTCTGTATACCACCCCTGGAAATACTCATCTCTGGCTCCTTGATAAGAAAGGTAATATCTGGGCAGCCCTGGTGGCGCAGCGGTTTAGCGCCGCCTGCAGCCCAGGGTGTGATCCTGGAGACCCGGGATCAAGTCCCACGTCGGGCTCCCTGCATGGAGCCTGCTTCTCCTTCTGCCTGTGTCTCTGCCTCTCTCTCTGTCTCTATGAATAAATAAATAAAATCTTAAAAAAAAAAAAAAGGAAAGGTAATATCTGTCTGTGATGTTTATTCTAAGCAAGTGTTCTGCACTTGCAGCCTTCACAGGTCCTGGGTAACAGAACCAATGCCCTGTCCTTACAATATAAATAAATGCTCATTAGCACAAAGACAAGGCAGCTTAATACATTTCCTCCTACTCTGGCTACACAATCTTGCATCTCTCCCTGTTTCACTTTCCAACCAAATATACAGAATCTCTGAGAAGTTTTGTGGCGAAAACCTAGATACCAGGGAACCAGGGCCTGAGGAGCCCCAGCTGGGGAGAGCCATCTGTCTCCTCCCATCAGTCTTAGAGAAGCCCGACTCACGTAATCCTTCTGTGTTTAGATCCAAGAACTAGCTGAACCAAGTATGGCACGAGCCATGGGGGAGGTGACAATATTCTTACACAAGAACAGTCAGGGAAGAAAACTCAAGGGCTCTCTTCTGAGTGAACTAGAGCAGGCCTGGGAACCTACAGTGTCCCCCTCCTCTTTGGGGTGACAGCCACACCCCCAGGAGTCCGTCATCTGACGGCGCACAGTGGAAAAGTCACCAGGCCAACTTCAAAGAGACTCTTCCCATGAATGATGAGCTGGTTGTCACTATGCGCCTGCTGGTCCCCACGGCAGACATGGGGCTTGTGGCCTTGCATGCCCCATCCCCCTGGCTCCTCACAGCCACTCGGTGCGGTGGATCTGATGAGCCCCAGCGTGCAGACGGGCTGGTGCTCTCGACCAGACCACCCTCTCTGCTTTGCTGTCCGGTTCACTCCACCTGCCGCAGAGAGTCCATAATCCCACGTCTCTACAAGCCTCGAGGGGCACAGACAGGGCAGCCTCACTGTCTTTTGTCAGTAGGCACCTTCATTTCCCTCACCTTCAGGGGGAAAGTAGACTCTGAGACCAGGCATTTTTGGCGTGACCACTGGGGTTGTACCTAAGTATTGCCCCCGTAGCCAGCCCTCGATTGTTTCTAGTAAATGGGGAAGTAAGCATTGTTGGCATCAGTATTTCTTGGGTACCTACTATGTGCACAACACTATGCTAGGTGCAGAGGACAGGAAAGGCGCCCAACATATGGGGTCACGTTGGAACATTGTAATGCAGTCGTCTCTACCACAGTCTGCAAGCCCACTGTGTGCCTGGCCCCGCACACACACCTCTCTGACCCTACCCTGTAACGTCAGCACTGTTAGGTTATTCTCATCCTGGAGCCAGGGGAATCCATGGTCACAAGCGAAGATGACACTGACACCTGGCCTCTCTGCATATTGTGTGCATCTAGTGCACTTGGGTCTCAAAGTCTGGTCCCCCGACTAGGTGTCATTGGCATCACCTAGAAACCTGTTAGAAATGCAAGCAAGGTCTTGGGCACCAGACCACTGAATCAGGACCTCTGGGGCTGGAGCCCAAGATCTGTATTTGAGCCAGTCCCCCCAAGAGGTTTGGATACACACACAAATGTGGGAACCTCTAAACACTGAGATATTTTATGCATAAATGGTAATTAATAATTGAGGGCTATAAAGCACTCTTTGTCAGCATGGTGTCTTGAAAGACTTTTGTGAAAGGTTATTCAGGGATCTCTTTGTTGTTTTTTTAACCAGTCAATATTCTATTTATTACAACTGCAAATTCAAAGCACAATTCTTCCTGAAGATTTTGTGTTGAATTTATGAATATCACCATTTTGCTTATAAAATTGACTATTTTACAATCACTTTTAAGGGTTTTTAAATTTTAATTAATTTCCGTTAAACGCTTTAAGTGCAGTAATGAATTTAGCATATTTCTTCTAAAGCACTTCATTTTTTTAAAAAAAGATTTTATTTATTTATTCATGAGAAACACAGAGAGAGAGGCAGAGACACAGGCAGAGGGAGAAGCAGGCTCCCTGTGGGAAGCCCGATGCGGGACTTGATCCCGGGACCCTGGGATCATGCCCTGAGCTTAAGGCAGATGCTCAACCACTGAGCCACCCAGGTGCCCCCTGAAGCGCTTTTCAAAACCTTCCAATTGCTTCATGAATTCTTATTTATCCTCTAAGTTGAATTTTTAAACATGGCAAATCTTGGTTCTCTGAAACATACTGTTTGCAAACTTAGTGAAAGCCTCTTATAACTTTCAAATTAAAGATCTGTCCAGTACAGCGAGACTATACCTAATACTACTGAACCGTGCACTTCAAAAATGGTTAAGTTGGTCAATTTTGTGTTAATGTGTATTTTACCACATTTTAGAAAAAAGATCTGGCCATAATGGATTACTCAATACATCTAAAATGGGAATCACAGAGCCCTTCTGTTTGAGGATGCCAAATTCTCTTAAATGTTTCAAGCTCTTAAAATACAAAATATACATAGAGGACATCTGGCTGGCTCAGTTGGTGGAACATGGGACTCTTAATCTCAGGGTCGTGAGTTCAAGCCACAGGTTGGGCATGGAGCCCACTTAAAATATATATAGATTACATTCCAATATAGGATGAAAACAAGCACAAACAAAAAAATATGGCTTTGCTTTGCTTCATCCTCTCTGTACCAAATAGTAATCCTTCTGGGGAGTAAAGACCCAACCAAGAAAAGCACTGTTTCATCCCCAGCAAGTGCAGGAGCCCACAAAATTGCTCTTTGGCCAGGAAGAAGGAATTTGTTTTTCCAGGGACCTCAGCTGAATCCTAATTGTAGTCACTATGTCAGTGGAAGATTCCAGGTCCCCTTCCCTATCCACATGGTGGTCTCAAAGCCTGGATTCCCCGGGTCCAGGGGCAGATCCCCTAATTCACCCGCATGTGAATCCCCAGCCCGCCTCCCCCCACCACCAGAGCTGCTGCATTGTGCTGTCTGTAGGGTTTCCCCGTCCTGAATTGTTCCCACCTGCCAGGGTCATGACTCCCTACTGAGGACTTTCGACACCCCCTGCTGATTCTGCACCCCCCCCCCCCCCCCAGGGCTCCTCCTGACTCTCACTCCTGTAGATTTCCAGAGAAGGAAGAGGGTGGCATGAAGCAAGGACAGCAGAGAAGGATTTTCTAGAAAGGAGAATTGACAACTGGTCTTTGGAGAAGGGGCCACCAGGAGAAGGAAAGCTCGTGAGGTGAGGGGAATTCATTCTCGTCTGATAGGTAAAATATCAGTGGGGCACACTGTTTCCTCGCCCCCGCCCTGTGAGCCGGCTTTGTCCCTGAGTGCATCACATTTGAGCCCCCCTCTTTCATTCCATCATCCGGTGGAGGGGGAGCAGCTAGCAAGGCACTGGTAAGGCTACAAAGGGGGTGAGCAGCCCCGTGCTCATTGACAGGCCAGAGCGGTCTGTGCCCTGCAGCCGGCAAGGGACGCTGGCCTTGCTGTGAACTCCACGTGCGGTTCCATCACAAACTGAAGAGTGTGGGCAGCGCCTGGAGGGTCACCAGATGGTGTTTCGCCAGGCGAAGGGAGCTAGTACGTAATGCCCCGGGGGGTGGGTGGTGAGGGGGGCCAGGAGGGGAAGCAGCCTCGCTCCGATTCTCCTGGGCCCTAGCTCCCGGGTGAGGACATCGGCAGGACCTCCACGGCCACGGCCACGGAGGGAGATATTTACGCACACAAACAACCAACGCAGGTCGCCCCCGGATCTGTGCTGAAGACGAAGCCCTGAAAGGTCTCTAGGAAGATGTGGAGGGGGACGTGAACATTCCAGCCTTAGTGCACCTTGGAGGTCAGTTGTCTTGCACGGGGGCTGCCCTATCCAGGAAGTTGAAGGGGGTGCCCTTCCCCCTGCAAAGTCCTCATGCTCCTGTGCAGAGTGGATGCTATTATAAACCCATTCTATAGATGGAGAAACTGAGGCCCAGGGAGGGAGTATAGCCATGCCCAAGGTCTCAAGGGGAAAAAAAACAGATGGGGAGTCCCTCCGCCTCCACCCCTGCTAGACTTGGTTGTGTCTGAATTCCCCCCCACCCCCCCCACCCCCCCCTGCTCTAGGGGGCAGCTGCACTTCATACTGTGCTGTGTGCCTCAGCCCCAGGTTCAAATCCGACTTCTGTTACTAACAGAGCAGGTGTGGGCAAGTCATTTAAGCTGCAGGCAGGGGCTGTGAACGCGGTGCCTCCTCAGAGGGCACTTTCTGGTTCCTTCCAGGAGCAGCACAGACCCTCCGAGGGCTTCCCTTGTGCCGCTGTGAGCGCACCCTGTGCTGTGTGTGCTGGTTCTGGGGGCCTGCACGACGGCCCTGCCCCCTGGTTTCCCAGATGCAAATGTGGAGGCAAAGAGAAGCCAAGTGGCTCCCAGGGTCACATGGTGCCAGCGGCAGAGTCGGGGCTGGAACCCAGGTCGTGCAGCCAGCCCACCAGAACTGCCTCTGGCGCCCGCAGGACACAGGCCCAGCCCCTGGGGCAGCCCTTGGTACTGGCCGGGTCTGTCCGGGGCCTCATGGAGGGGAAACAAGGGTTCCTGATACAAATACAATACTTAAAAACAAAACAAAACAAAACAAACAAACAAACAAACAAAACAAATACGATACTTACAAGGGCCCCCAGGGCTGGGGCTGGGGGGAGCCGCTGCCCCCCACCCAGACTCTGAACATCTTGCATAAAAGAAGTAAGCACTTACCCGGCGGCCCAGCACGCTACAAGTTTCTAAGTTATTTATAAAACGGCAGCTGAAGTCTAGAGACTTTTTAACGGGCGGAGGTGTGTTCTGCAGACTAAGAATAGCTGACAGGAGCTTTCTGGTGACATCAGAGCACAGCAGCAGCTTGGGGAGCGGGGGGCTGTGGTTTTCTCCAGCTTAGCAACAATTGCCCATGCAGGCTCACCCAGTTCCTCCAGACAGGGCCCGCCAAAGGGGTAGGAAAGGGGCCTGGGGACCCCGGAGGCAGGGAGGGTTCCCTTGGGCTGGGGGATTCTTAACGTGTCACTTCTCCCCTTGGTCACCATCCTGCCGTCCGCAGGAAGCTGGCCCTCTGGCAAAGAGCAGAGCGCCGCAGGGCAGGGCACAGGCAGGTCCCTGGCTGGTCCTTGGACTCGGACCATGGGCTCCTCCATCCCGCTCACCCCTGCCCCTCCATCCTCCTGGGGTGGGGGGCTTCTGACACAAGCAGACCGCAGGCCCCCACTGCTGCCCACTGCACCAGGTGCTGCTTCTCAATGCACACCTGAGCTTGGAACGGACTCAGCTCCAGCACCTCTGACTTCTTCTGAAGTCAGAATGAATTCTGGGGATAGAGCACGAAGATTAAGCCGACCCAAGGTTAAACTGCGGTTCCCCCCGTCAGGGGCTGTGAGCTTTTGCTGCAGGGATTGGAGGGGTTGGGGGAGCTAGGGGAGAGGAAAGAGCAGGGAACAGCTTATTTATTTTTATTTTTTAAAGGATTTTATTTATTCATGAGAGACAGAGTCAGAAACACAAGGCAGAGGGAGGAGCAGGCTCCCTGCAGGGAGCCCGGTGCAGGGCATGATCCAGAGATCACGCCTTGAACCAAAGGCAGACGCTCAACCACTGAGCCACCCAGGCATCCTGGGAACAGTTTAATTAAGACTTAAAACCCTTGCCATTTACAACTTCTCCTGCAGGGCCCCCGCTGGTATTAGGGGACCTCTGGGTTATACATGGTACATACTTACTGCACAGGGTTGTGTGTGGGGGAAGCTGTCCATCCCATGCTTTATGGTTCCTGGGGGATTTTCACGGGGGATTGTGGCTGCCCATGATTCTGATTTTGCACCCTGGCCCCACACAACCACGCGTAAGCCTCAGTTTCCCCTTCATCAGTGTGGTTCTGCTTTCTGACATCTAGTAGGAGCCTGACAAGTCATCTTTTTAGAATTTATTACACCTGACTTTCAGAGAGCTCAAAGTGTTCACCTATACACTTTGTCTTCAAGGAAGGACAAAGGGAGATTTTCCTTTTTCTTTCCTTTCTTCCTCTTCTCCTCCTCCTCCTCCTTTTTTTTCCCCTTAAGATTGTATTTATTTATTCATGAGAGATACAGAGAAAGGGAGACACATAGGCAGATGGGAGAAGCAGGATCCCTACAGGGAGCCCGATGTGGGACTCAATCCCAGGACCCCAGGATCATGACCTGAGCCAAAGGCAGATGCTCAACCACTGAGCCACCCAGGCATCCCTCTTTCTTTCTTTCTTTCTTTCTTTCTTTCTTTCTTTCTTTCTTTCTTTCTTTCTTTCTTTCTTTCTTCTTTTTTTCTTTTTTAACAGAGGAAACACCAAATAAAGCCAGAGAAGAGGGATCCCTGGGTGGCGCAGCGGGTTGGCGCCTGCCTTTGGCCCAGGGCGCGATCCTGGAGACCTGGGATCGAATCCCACATTGGGCTCCCGGTGCATGGAGCCTGTTTCTCCCTCTGCCTGTGTCTCTGCCTCTCTCTCTCTCTCTCTCTCTCTCTCTCTCTGACTATCATAAATAAATAAAATAGCAAAAATTAAAAAAAAAAAAACATATAAAAATAAAGCCAGAGAAGAGAAGCTACTTGCCCAAGGTCACACTGACATTCTCCCCAGATCCCTAGTGCTCCCTTTATCAGGACTGTCCCTACAGTACAAGCCCCACGTGTTCCCTGAGTGGAAAGATGGGAGGCCACCTGTGAGCCATCCTGGGTGCTCTGGTCACACAGCCCTCACAGCTGATGTGCCACTGGCGTCTCTGGGATATGGGGTTAATGAGCCACATCTCTCAACACAGCTGCCAAGCGGCTGGTCCAAGGTCATACTACCAGAACTTGCCAAGAAAATACTAGCACATGTGCGCCCATGTGCCTGTGATACCCCCGTGGCAGAGGAATCCCACCACCATGGAGACATGATTTGTGATTCTCCACTCTAGTGGCATCTTATCCAAAACAACAACACTGGGACTCCCTCCCACCCGCATTTCTAGGTCCGTGCACCTGGGATGGAGCCTGCCCACATTTGCTTTAAGAGTTCCCCAGTGGGTGGGGTGGGGAGTCTAATTTGCAGCTAGCACGGAGACAGGGGTTCTCAAACTCACTTGTGTACTGGAATCATCTGGGGGATTAAAATACTGCCCAGCTACACCCAGCCTGATTTAATTGGAGTCTGCCTTGTGGCCTGGGCATTAGGATCTTTAAATGCTCCCCCAGGTGATTCAAAAGTGTGGCCAAATTTGAGAAAGTTGCTCTGGTTCATTCCATACCTGGACTCTTAGCCCTGCCCCTGTCCCCAAAAGACAGGATTGCCCCGCCCTTCCCAAGTCCTCCCAAAAGAGATTTTAGTCTTTTAGTCTTTTTGCTGCTTATATCTAGATAAGCGCCTCCAGAAAATTCTGTTCTTGACTTCTCATGTCAAGAAGCCAATCTAAAGCAGTAGGCCTTTTGGCTGCAACTTCCTGAATAGGAAATAAATGCTCAGCGTGAGTGGCATGAAAGCACGCCTGATTCTGTGATGCTTTGTGGACAGAGACAGAGGGAAGGGGGCCTTTGCTGTAACCCAACCCCCAGGCCTTACCACTCAATGCTGGGGGGCCCTGGTTCCTCAGCCGCCAAGTACACACTACAGGATCTGAGCCCAGCAAGTCCCTCTGGGTGTTTCAGGGCAGTCCCAGGGCTGTCTCCTTTGTGCCCTCTGACTGGCCCGGCTGAGGTCCCCTGGGAGGAATGCCTCCTTCTGGAAGCCCCTGCTCCGGGGACCCTTCCCAACATGCACAAGGGCCCTGCAGTGCTGGGTTCAGCCCCATCTGCACCTGCCTCCCTCTCTTCAGAAACCCACAGGCCCTCTCTTCACCCTGGGACATTGGGTGTCTGTTTGGGCTTGGGGGCCCAGATTTCACAAAATCCAGGAGGCATGGCCTCTGTGACCCTACCAATCCTCCCTCCCTTCCTCAATGGGACTCAGATCTGCCCCAGGGGATGGGCACCAACGTGTCCTCCTTATCACAGGGGGAGAGTGCAGCTTCCCTCTGTAGACGCTCCCAAATGCACATGCGTCAGCTGGCACAGGGAGACTGCCCTCCACCCAACCCCCACCAAGACGCAGCCAGGACCAGCAACTAATTGGCCCTGAGCTAGCCCAGTGGCCTGCCCATCGTTGAGCACTCTCCATGCACCAGCACGGGGTGAACACTTTGCTTGAAGTCTCATGTACCCATTTCACAGATGAGAACCAAGGATTCCAGGGGCAAGTCATCACCTAAGGCCAAAGACAGGACTTGAAGCCACATCTCCAACTCCATCCCCAACCGCTGCAACAGAGGCTCCCAGGTTTGAGAGTACATAAAAATCAGCCAGTAGGTCCCAGGAGCTTGCATCTCTATGCAAGAATACAGGAGACCCTGACATATATGGCCCAAGGACCAGCCCTCCCCTGACCCTGCTCTGAGTCTCAGGGCCTCTTCTAGGCCCAGCCAGGATCGTCTTTGTGGCCATCCATGGCTTTGACCTCTCTGAGCTTCCTTCCAGGTGAAAATGAGAGAGTTGAGCTAGCCAGTTTCAGGGAGCTCCTCAGTTCTGCCTTGAGCCCTCTAACTTGGCTCCTATCCAAGGTGACCTGGGAGGGCGAGGGGCCTCTCTTTCAGGGTTTCTCCCAGCAGACCCCTCTGCCAGGTCAAAACTCTGAACCCTGCCTGGGATTTGCTCCTGCCTCCACACACAGGCCCTGGGAAGCCCCCAGAGCATCTGTCCTCCCCTGGAGTCTCTGGCACAGGGGAAGTCCACCCTGCGTAAAGGGCCTCCTGCCTGGCCTTCATACTCATATCCTTCTTTTTCATGAAGCAGGAAAGCCTGATCTGTTCGCATCTCTGCTCTCTGCAGCCTGCCCCAGGAGAGGTTTAAGAGACAGCCCAGAGTGGACATATGGGAAGGGTGCCCGGTCAGCAGGAGCCCGCCCTGAGCTGCGCTGAGTCAGCACAGGAGCGGCGAGGCTCTGGACCCACCTCCTACCCGCGCCCCCCAGCCTGCCTGTGCCCTCCGCCGCCAGCTGCCCAAATGGTAGGTGCCTGCCGCGTCCTCTCCCAAGTAAGCCCCAAATTATTGACTGCGCCAACTCTGAACCCCAACGTGTATTTATCATCCTGCCTTCCAGGCACTCAGCTGGGGTCTTGCTTGAACACGCAGCTGTCCCGGAGGGGAGGGAGTGAAGGAGGGAGGGAAGGAGGGAGGAGAAGGCTGTATGTGCTCCCCACCCCCACCCCCTGGCTGGGGGGCACTAAGATGAAGCAGGTGGCAGGATCCTCCCCGGTGGTACTGCCCTGCCAGTCAGTTCGTGGGCCCCGAGATGACTGGCTCAGTATCCAGTCCCTGCCACCTTCCGGTGCACTGGAGGTGGGGACCTTCTTGAACCAGGCAGCCAAGGGGACAGTTAGTAATAGTGGAGAACATGCCAGAAGCTAGTTTTCCTCATGGTCTGGTGGTACAGGGCTTCTTCATGTGTGGACCTCAGATGATCTGCCTCAGAAACAAGTGGGGCCCTTGTTAATGCAAATTCCTCGGCTGGACCCTTTATACGAGGAGCCCTGAGGCACAAAACCATGTGACAACCACCCGTGTGGCAACCAACAGCTTGGCTTCCCCGAGCCCCAGTGCCTTGTGCTTTATAATGGGGAAGGAGGGGAATGAAGAATGCACATCCTGCGGTGTTGTCTGAGGATTCAGGGAGGTAATATGATACAGAAAGTACTTAGCACTTGGTAAAGGGTATCCCTGGGTCATTACTCAGCAGCAGAGGGAAATTATGGCAGACTGATTCAGCAATTAGAAGAAATAGATTTTCCATTCTTTCCCTTTTTTGCCAGCTCTGTAACTTTCAGTGGAGACACCTGCAAGAGGTGTCTCTGGTTCAGAGGCCAGGGAATCGGACCCACCAGGGCTCTGTCGCTTCCAAACCATGTGAACTTGAGCATGTGATTTGATCCCTATGAGCCTCAGTTTCCACATCTACAAAATGGGAATGCCAGATTGCCAAATCCCCTATCGTTTGGCCGTGGTGGCTAAACGAGACGTTTTAAGGAAAACCACACAGGTACTCGAATGTCCCTCAACGGATGAATGAATAAATAAAACATGGTATGTCCATACAATGTTATAGTGTCTGGCGATTAAAAGGAATGCAGCACTGACTCATGCTACAACATAGATGAACCTTGAAGCCTGCTAAGTGGGGATCCCTGGGTGGCTCAGCGGTTTGGCGCCTGCCTTTGGCCCAGGGCATGATCCTGGAGTCCTGGGATCGAGTCCCAGGATCAAGTCCCACGTCGGGCTCCTGGCATGGGGCCTGCTTCTCCCTCCTCCTGTGTCTCTGCCTCTCTCTCTCTCTCTCTCTGCCTATCATAAATAAATAAATAAATCTTAAAAAAAAAAAAAAAAGCCTGCTAAGTGAAAGAAGCCAGACACAAAAGGTCACATATTAGAGACTCCCATTTATATGGAATGTCCAGAAAAGACAAATCCATAGAGACAGGAAAGTGATTAGTGATTACCAGGGGCCGGAGGATAGGTGATTGAGGGGTGATAGGTAGAGGGTGTGAGGTTTCTTTTGGGGATGATGCAAATGTTCTAAAATTGATTATAGCGGTGGTTGCACAGCTCTGTGAAGATGGGGAAAGCCACTGAATCGTGTGCTCAAGATGGGGAGTTGCCTGGTATGTGAATTATTTCTCAATATAGCCATTATGGAAAATAAAAGACCATCTACCTCAGGAACACCTGGAATTCTCATTTCAGAGGCATTCCTGGGCCTCCTGAGCCTGAACCAGTGGAGGGGGCCCAGGAATCTGAATTTAAGTAAGACTGCCTGGTGATTTGCATGCACACAGAATTTATTTATTTATTTATTTATTTATTTATTTAAAGATTTATTTATTTGTTCATGAGAAACACACAGAGCGATGCAGAGACATTGGCAGAGGGAAAAGCAGGCTCCCCACTGGGAATCTGATGCAGGAGTCGATCCCGGATTCCATCCTGGATCCTGGGATCACGCCCTGAACTGAAGGCAGCCGCTCAACTGCTGAGCCACCCAGGTGTTCCGCACACAGAATTTAAAGAACCATCAATCCCGGTAAGACAGTCCGGTGGACGCTGGTTTCCGTGGCACTGGGGCCTTGCAGGTGCAAACCCACTCTCCATCAATTTCCTAATGCTGCTCTAAGAAACCCCAAACCTGATGGCTGGAAACAACGCAAATGTATCATCTCACACTTCTGGAGGTCAGAAGTCTGAAATTATGGAACCTCTGGTGGCTCAGCCATTTAGCACCACCTTTGGCCCAGGGCATGACGATCCTGCAGACCTGGGATCGAGTCCCGCATTGGGCTCCCTGCATGGAGCCTGCTTCTCCCTCTGCCTGTATCTCTGTCTCTCACTGTGTCTCTCATGAATAAATAAATAAAATCTTAAAAAAAAAAAAGTCTGAAACGGGTCTCCCTGGGCTAAAATCAAGGTGTCATCCAGGCTGTGTTCCTTTCTGCAGGCTGTAGGGAAGAACCTGTTTTCTTGCATTTTCCAGCTTCCAGAGCTACCTGCACCCCTCGGCTAGTGGACATGGACCGTTCCTCCAACGCAAAGCTAGCAGTGCCCAGTGGAGTCTTTCTCACATCCAATCGCTCTTGGCTCTGATCGCCCTGCCTTCCTCTTTCACATACAAAGACCCTTGTGAGTACGCGGGGCCCCGCAGTCGTAGGTAGTCCAGGGTAATCTCCCCATCTCAAGGTCAGCAGTGTGTCACAGGTTCCAGGGATCAGACATCATTATTCTGGCTTTCCTATAGTCCTGCTGTTTGAGGGTGTAGGACACCTCTCCCCACATCGTGGATACTGAGTAAATAAAAGCAGTGCCCCTTGGAGGCCCCTGGGGGGGCTACGTTTGTGTCTGAGAAGCCCTCCCTGCAGACCCTCCCGCACACTGGTTTTCCATGTGTCCTCCTGCAGCCCCCAGCTCCCTGCAGAGCCTGCCCCGCTGCTCCATGTGGAACCATGGCAAAGTTAAAATAGATTTTGGGCCCCTGCCACCTCTCTCTGTTTCTCTGGTGAGCTTGTTTCTCGGACAACAATGCAGAGTTTGAAGCCCATCCAGGGACAAGCTTCCATCTGCCCCCTGCAAATTCCAGTAATAGGTCACTATTTATAATTATATAAATAAGAGAAAAACATGCTCAAGCTGCCCTCCCCGAAGAGCCCCCATCTCCATTTTTAGGCAGCTAGCCCTCCCACTCGCCCGCGGAGCTGCGTCCCTCTGCGGTCTGGGTGGCAGCCTCCAGCCGCCGGTTAGGATGGCTGGAGATGCTAGTGCAGCCCAGGAGGGCGGGGGCACCTCACTGGGAGCTGAGGGATCCGGGGAACTTGGCCACCCATAAAATGATTAAATAAGTGGACGGAGATTGGAGTGCAAGTTCCATTTGTTGGTCTCACCAGGTATGGTGGGGGAGGGGAGTGACAGAGAGAAGGGGGTCAGCCTGGGCATAAAGTCCCAGATCTTGTCCGCTAACAAAGGGAGCGGACAGTTGTGGAGGGCATACTCTCTGCCAGCCGTTTCACCTTTGCTGAATCCACTCTAGCAAAACATGGGGCTGTGGACCCCTCCAAAGCTGACAACATCAAGGTCCAGAGGGCAAAGCCAGCAACCCACGGGGCACACAGCCAGTTATGGCAGAGCCTTTGCACGAGATGCAATGCAGAGTTGAGTGTATCTGCTGTAACACTGCCACCCCAGGTTTGTCTAAAAGATCAGGGTGCCTCAGGCAAGAAAAGATTATTGAAAAGACAACCAAGAGGACAGCTCTAATTCAAAAGGCAGATTGGAGATGATTCCTCTCTGATCCCATTCACGAGACCAACATTAGGAAGCTTTAAAGAGCTTAAGAGAAAAACTGCCCAAGTCGGGCAGAAACAGAGAGAGGTGGCAGGGGCCCAAAATCAGGGGCCCCAAAACTACTCAACCTCACACTTGGGTGTGAGTCACCTGCAGGGTTTCCATCCCTGGATAGATTTTATGGGAGCATCACTAATCCTGACTTGTTTGAGGCGGTTTAGGTGTGGTCTTCCCTAAGTCAGAGGCTAAGCAAGGTGGCATTTGCATTCCCTGTACATTTCTTAGAGTCAGGAGCCTGAGATGAAGGATAAAGAGGCTTGTTGCTCCCAGAACATTGCTGAACCTTGGGAGGACCCGAAAGTGATTAGAGGGTTAGGGAGGCAGAGACAGATGTATCATAGTAACTGCTATTTATCCAACTTCATATCTGTACTGTGATTCTGGTTTACGACATGTTCTGAATACCTTGGTCTTCCCATCAATTCAATGGGCATGTGTTGGGTGCCTCTCTTCCAGACCCTATAAGTGTGCAGTGATGGTCTGTTTATATCTCTTTTCTTCCTGGAGTCTGGGATCCTTGAGGTCAAGGACTGGCTCCTTTACTGTAGTATTTAAATTCCTGGCACTCAACAGTGAGCAAATGGGGGTGCCTGGCTGGCTTAGTCAGAAGAGCGTGCAACTCTTGATCTCAGGGTTATGGGTTCAAGGCCCATGTTGGGGGTAGAGATCACTAAATAAATAAACTTTAAAAGAATTGTGAGTGCATGAACATAAGAATAATAAGTCTACTATGTAGTGGTGTGCTGCGGTTGGCTCTGACTAGCTTGCAAGATCGAACTGTCAGACATTCAGGAACTTTGCAAACCCCTTTTCAGATGGTTGGTAGCTTGAATTTGACACGATGGGAATATTTACACCCCAATGCGACAAAGCCGGGCTTCCTCTGCTTTACCTACACACCATCAGACAGTCCTTACCTGTCAGGCACCATTTTAAGCACTTTACAAATATCACATTTAATCCTCACAGGAAGACGCCAGTTTTATAGCCATTTTACAGATGGGGAAACTGAGGCCCAGGGAGATGAAGTCACTTGCCCACCTATGGTTTGGGAGGCTTGCCTAAAAGGAATGCCGGAGAGCTGCAGGAAGACCATCCTTGAAGTCTCTGGGTGCCACTGCCCTTCGCGGACTCAGGTACAAGCCATTCTAATCTCGGCCACCAGTTTTAATCAGCTCCTCTGAGAGAAGAGAGGCAGTTGCCTGGTGACTAAAGTGTTTTCCAGCCGTCGGAAGGTCACGCTGTGTGATGGGAACCTAAAGATCCCCCCGCGGGGTGCCCCTGTTGTAGGGCTCCAGACAGCAGATGCAATCAGCCCAGCCAGAACCCACGCCAAGCTCCAGACCTCCTTCCTGCTCTGACGCCCGACAGAGCCATTGCTAGGATTGAATTAAAGCCATGACGTCCTGGAACAGGCAGCGGCAGGCATTGTGTGGGGAGAGCCCTTGCTGCGTATGTGCAGCACGGCCAGAGCAGGGGGGCAAAGTCCAGGGCCCCCGAACCTCATGGATACAGCAGACCACCCAGCATGTACCTTTGGCCTGTCCATTTGGGTCCACAGTTGGGGCTAGTAATGGTCTCCCTGAAGTTCTCAGTTTAGGGATAATAGTCTTTTCAGGAACCATTCTGGCTTGAACATTCCAGGTCTTTCTGGGCCTAAGTCAGCCCTTCTCTGACCCCTCTGCATTGTCACTTCTGGTGTTTCTGTCTGCCCATTTCTCCTTAGGAGCAAAAGTATGTCTGATTATTCCTGGTTGGGGCTCTAGGCCCCAGCCAGGTCCCTGCATACAGCAGGATCTCAATAAATGTGCAGTGAATGAATGAAGTAATGAACCCACCGATTGTGTCTTGTCCTCTCCACCTTCTGCTGCCACACAGGGCTCCTGATGATTTCTCCAAAACTTGCCATCAGGAATAAATTCCCCTTGGTCATTACACCCCAGTCTCCCCTTCTTCCAGCTCCCTGCTGGCTGGGGAAGGTGGCTTGTTTGACAGCAGACCCAGGAAGGTGGAGGGAAGCCCTGAGCAGGCCTCTCAGAGGAGGTGATATTTACCCAGAGATCTGAAGAGGAAGCCCCCAGCCATAGGAAGAGGGAGGCCAGGGGAGTTCCAGGCACAAGGGACAGGTGCCAGTGCTCATCTAGGAGCTGACAGTGGGCTTGAGATAAAGGTGTCAGGGTAGACAGGTCACAGAGTGAGGGCAGGGTCCCTTCACCCCACACACTGGGGGCCTCTTTGTGATCCCCGAGCGGCAGAGCAGAGTCCGGTGGCTCCCCCACCGCCCTCCACTGCCCCAGAGCATGGTCCCAGGGCTTTCATCCCCACCCACCTGCACTGTTTCTAGCTCTGGGAGCAGCTATGCCAAGGGGGAGGAGGTGCCATCCTGAAAATGCTGTTTATTATCCCTTCAGCAGAAAGCCCCATCATTTAATCCTTGGATAATTGAATATAATAAAATTCCAGGAACTGGTATTTTACATGAGAATAAAATTGTGTCCAGCAGTAGTGGGTAATTCCCAAGGCACCAGAACCTCCTTCGTGACCCTGAGGCCAATCTGGGTTTCTAGATTCCTTCTGCCTTGAAATGCAAGGTTTGGGTCCAGTTAACTCAGACCAGCTGATGCCCCACAGCCAGCACTTCCCCAGCTTGGCTACATTAGCACTGCCCAAGAGTGCTTTTGAGATGCAGATTTCAGGGACACCTGGGGGGCTCAGTGGGTGAGCGGCTGCCTTTGGCTCAGGTCATGATTCCAGGGTCCCAGATGGAGTCCCACATCAGGCTCCCCGCAGGGAGCCTTCTTCTCCCTCTGCCTAAGTCTCTTCTTCTCTCTGTCTCTCATGAATAAATAAATAAAATCTTAAAAAAAAAAAAAAAAAGCAGACTCCAGGTGGCTCCAGCTCTTTGAAGGAATGGGCAGCTGGACTTTTAACCAGGATGGGTGTCCATTCTACAACTCTGGGGGGCTTCAGGATTCCCCTGGAGGGCTGCGACCCTCAGTTTGGGCCTGTAGTCTATAGGTATGGGCAACCGGTTCTCAGCACCCTTTCCCCAGTGCCCTGTGAAACTAATGTAGGTGGGCCCACCCAGGTCTTTGTGAGCACCAAGTGACCCATGCCCCCACCCTGGCAATGTCACGGAGCCTGGCACCCAGGACGTACACTGAATACATGCTGAACGTTGATAGCCTCATCACCAGGCACCATGGAGCACGGTAGTCTGGCCTTGAGAACCAGAGAATGTTGACTTTGAATTTCTGCCCTGGCTGTGTGACCTTTCTGAGAATCAGTTCCTCCCTTGTGAAGTGGATGTGATTCCACAGCAACTGCTTTGTGCCATGTCCTGTGGCAGGCCCTTCTTATGGACATCTCACTATTACTGTCCCCTTGTTTGAGTAGAAGGAATCACCGTCACACAGGTGGCAGGACTGGCCCTGGTCATCCAGCCTGACCACAGAATCCAATTCCTTAAGCCAATTTAAGGCAAAACTCGCAGGCGTGTTGGAGGCCACCTGTATTACATTCCCCGGATAGGATAGTTTGATACCCAGCCTCCTGGGACCTGCCTGAGCCAGAATGGGGGTGTTGGGTGGGAGTGGGGGCGGGGTGGGGCAGGGCCAGGAAGCTGCCTGCTCCTCAAGTTTGAAAGCTCCCCCACCCCAAGCTCCGGGGCTGTGCCACTGGGATGGGCCGCTCCGGCCCGGCCCGTGGTGTGTCCACTTCATCAAGGTGCTGGGGAGGGGCCTGGGGCTTTCCGGGATAAGACCAGCAAAGCACCTTGTGCGCATTCCGGGTGGATCCCTATTATTACATTACTTTTATTGCTGTTCACCAGAGAGCTAATTAATGTTGGCTGCGTTTCTTCACCGTCCCAGGCAAGTTCCCCTCCTGAGGTCTGGGAAGCTGTGTGATGGAGCCGGCTGCAGGTGGCCGCGGCACCTCTCCGGGATTTGATTGCGCCCACCTCCGCCCCAGCTGTGCGGACACCTGCCTCCTTCCAGAGCCGGGAGCGGGGCGCGGGCGAGCAGGGCGGCGGCCCTGGGGGCGGGGCCGGGGCCGGGGGCGGGGGCGGGGGCGGGGGCGCGGTGGGCCCCGAGGTCCGGCCCCGCGCAGCGCTGCCCGCCGCGGGGCAGGGCGCTCCCGGATCCCCGCAGTGCGCGAAGCCGGCGCGCGCTAGGACCGCGGGGCGCCGCCCTTGGCCGCTATAAGAGGCCGCGCTCGTGCCCCACGCGGAACCCGCGGCTCGGCCGTCCCCGCGTCCCGACCCGCGCCCGCCCGAGGCGGCCCCCCCTGCGCAGCCGCCGCCAGCCCGGGGCCCCGCCGCCGCGGGCACCATGGGCGCGGCCCACTCCGCGTCCGAGGAGGTTCGGGAGCTCGTGGGCAAGACCGGCTGTGAGTACCGCGCGGGGACCCCCGGCCCCGGCCCCGGCCCCGCCCGCCCCGCGCCGTGTCACCTTGGCCGGCAGCCGGCCCCGTCCGCGCCTCAGTCTCCCTCTCCTGCAAATGGGTCCCCGCCGGCCCCTCGGCGGGCTGCGGCGATGCTGAGTAGGTGCGGCGGCCGCGCGCCCCCGGGGCTGTCGGGGACCGGCGGGGCTGGGGACTGCGGCCCGGAGGGAGCCCCCCCCCCCCGGCAGGCGGCCGGCGTCCGCGGGGGGGCGCGCCCCGCACCGGGCTGGAGCCGCCGCGGCTCTGCGGCCGCAAAGTTTCCAAGTCGGCGGGACCCGGGCGGCCGCCGGTGCTGGGTGAGCCGGTCCGCGCCCGCCGGGCAGCTGCGGCGTCGGTGCAGCCCGTGGCCGAGCCCCGCGACCTTGGCCGGCTCGCCCCGACCCCCGCCCCCGGCCCCAGGGCCGCCCCCGCCCCCGGCCCAGCCGCCCCCCACCGCGGGGGTGCGGGGCCGCGGGCTGCACCTGGGCCCGCGCTGCGGGGGGCGGTGGGGGGCGGGGCGGGGCCGGCCCGGGGGGACTGGGCGGCCGCAGGGAGCCCCGCCCGCACGGCGTCCGGCGGTGTGACCTTGGGCCAGTCACTGCATCTCGGTGTTTCCGTCTCCAGAACGGAGGTTCTGCAAGTACGAGCTGGATGCGCCCGCAGTGCGAGCTGCAGACGGTGCTCCCAGGAGGACCCGGCCCCGGCCCCCCCTGGGAGCTCAGCGCAGCCCACCGGGTCCACGACTGATCCCCGGGGTGGGGGTGGGGGTGGGGGACCGGGACCCAGCCGCGCGTGACCCCCGCTGACCCCAACTCTAAACGCCTCTGCCCCAGGGAATCGGTGAAAATGACAGAAAGCCCCTCATAACGGGTCCGGGTGGGCGGCTGGTCCCTGGGCATCACATGGGGCCGTGTCCCATCTTCTCGTGGACAGGCACAGAGCTATCCGGGACTGGAGGGAAAAGTGTGTAGTGTACACGGTGTGTAGGGCGTATGATACGGAACACTCTTTAAAGATGCTGAGCTTATAGTTGTGATTTGTTTGGCATCAGGAACTCTGAAACGATCCACAAGGAAGTAAGAATAGCAAATACTTGCAGATTCGGTGCAAGGGACGGAGAGGGGGTGAGCTCTTCACAGTAAATTTTTTATATTTTCTTCTTGAATCCTGTGTAAATGTTCTGCTTCAGAAAGTCTTAAGTGCACTTCAGCCCCACGGCTAACGTGAGAGAGGCGGGATTCCCCTCTTTCTTTCCTGGGTTTCCCCCCTGGTTTTGTCACCAAGTGACCTCTTGGTGCCTTGTATTTGGACTGGTGGAAGTTGGGGTTCCTTGTAGCTGGGACATCTGCCAGCATGGTGGCAGCCCCCATGCAGGCACTTGGGGGGAATTCCATCTGGTGGGGAGTGTGACAGGTGATGGGACCGCAGAGCATGCTGGAAGTCAGGTCTCTTTCCTGGGTCCAGTCTTGTGTGGGCAAGACAGATCTGAGTGCTCCCCCTGTAGCCTTCCTACAAGTGGCTGATGCAGCTTCCCTTCTAGTTGCCTGGGATTCCAGTTTCATACTCCAAAGGGTGAAGGGAGATGGGGGAGGGGCGCTTCAGGAAAGAGGTTGTGAGGTCAGTCTAGAAGGGAGAAGGAACGCCTGCAGTTCTTTGAACTTTAGGTGGAAAGGTCCCCCTAGTCCTCGGAAAGGGGCTGGCACAGTCTAGGCATTTTAACTCATTCAGCAAGAATCCATTGATCAAGGACTTGGGGACTTAGAGGTGATCCAGAGAGGCTGATGTTCCTGAGGGGGAGACACACAGTGGCATGAGAGTCAGGGGAAGGGTAGGGAAACGTTTCCTTAGGGGAGACCAGGAGGGCTTCTCTGAGGAGGCCAAAATGGAGCAGAAACTCAAATAAAAAGGAACCGTTTACACAAAGATCAGCAAGAAAGTACAGTTTGGGACAGAGGGAATGGCACATGGAAAGGTCCTATGGCAGGAAGACATTGAGGACAAATGAGAATTGTATGAGATGAGGATGCAGCCATAGTCAGGGGGAAGCCGGATTTAAAGGATCTTGCTAGGTATGTGGCTTTGGGCAGGTGTTTAGTAGTATTGGCTACATTTTTAAACCCGTTTGTATGTCCCCATCACTCCAAACCACGGCTAAGAGTTCAGGCTTGATCCCACTTCTTCCCAGCTGCATGACACTCTGAGTGTCCGCGTCCCCATCTGGATCCTCGGGTGGTTCCGTGGATTCAGTGAGATGATGTATATGTGAAGTGCTTAGCTTGGCATGGGAGTGTCCACTCCCAGGGCCCTGCTCCTACAAGAATCCTTGGGAAGTATTCAGCCCAAGGCCTAGTCAGCCAGGGAACAGGCTGTGCCCACAAAGTTGCTGAGCGGCCCCTGCCTCTTCCAGGACCAGGATGGTCCCTAAATTGAAGAGTCAGTCTGGTCCCTTTCTGAGGACTCCCTCTGGAAATGGTGAGCAGGGTGAGCACAGGATGGTGATGATGGACATCATTCTTTGAGCACCAGGCTCCGTGCTGAATGCTTTGCCTGCACTCTGGTGGAATCTTCATGATAATCCTCCGTGGAAGATGGCAATATGGCCATTGTACAGATAGGGAAACTGAGGCTCAGAGAGGTAAAGCAACTTGCTTGCAGCCCCACAGATAATAAGTAGAGGAGTAGGGGATCAGAGGATCCCCAAGTCCGTCCCCTGCCAACACCGTGCTTTCTCTGTGTTGGGTTGCCTCTCAGATTTCTAGGAACGCAGAAGAGCTAGAAACAGTCTGCTTGTCTATTTTTCTCACTTCTGGGCCTTTGTACAAGCCATTCCCTCTGCCTGGAGCACTCTTCACTTTACTGTGCATAATTTGGTGTTTACGTAAGGGGATACTTCTGTAAGCACCGGCCAGGTTAAGATCACAAACATTTTCTCTTAACCCTGTCTCCTTATGAAGCCCACGCTCTTTGTCATGCAGGGCTCTGCTTGGCTGTTGCTGCCTTCCAGAAGCCACCCTGGCTACTCCCCATCCAACCTTTTGAGGGTTAATGTGCATCCTTGAGACTCCCAAAGCCCCTGCATTCCCTCCCGTTTATAGCACACACCACACCGCTTTAGAACTGTCAGCTTTGTCACCTGCCACCCCCTCGAAACTTGGAGCTTCCCGAGAGCTGGGAGGTGTCTTGTTCACCTTTATATGTGTGCATCCTACTCAGAACAGAAGAGGTTCATGTTGAAGAGTGGAGACCCCAGGGACTATATAACCCGATGAGTATTGCCTGGGGACATGTGTCCAAGAGAACTGTGAATGCCACCCCACCAGCTGGCGTTGGCCATGCCAGCCCTCCTGGCACCATGAGATGCATCCTGTGGGCTTCAGCGCTGAGCCAGCCCCACCAAAAATAGGCCTGAGCACCAGCTTGCCCACGCAGGGCATCTTTCGAGCTGCACACCCACCTCCCCTTGCCTGTGAGTCTCATTGATTTTTTTTTTTTTTTAATGTTTTAAGTCTTCCCAAACATCTTTTCTGAGCCAAGAAAGCTGACTACCTAGATTGTTAAAATTCCCATTAAGCAGCCGGCCTGGCGGGCTGGCCTTTCTGATGCTCCTTCCACAGCAGGAGTGGAGTCGAGCCCGGTGTGTGTCCCGAGGTGTGAAGTGGGCCCCCGCCAGGAAGAAAGGCCCCCTTGGGACTCCCTCTCCAAAGTCTGCTCCCTGTTACCACCTTGAGCTGGCCTGGACGTGGCCATTTCCTGCCTCCCCCATCCATGCCTGCTCCTGGGGCTGGAAAGGAAATAATAAGTGGAGGATTCTGGGAAAGGTGGAGGGTCTATTTTTTTTCCTTCAGGCTTCAGAACAGCTCCACAGGCATATCTATATAGATGCCAAGAAGCTGCCAGAAGGAAGAAGCAAAAAAACAATGTCCCAGATCTGGAGTTCAGACCTCTTAACCGTGACAGCGAGTGTTTACCAGGTGCCTGTCATCTGCCAAACGCAGAACTGAGCCGAGCAGTTTATCCATAGCTGCTCGTGCAAGGCCCCCAGGAACACCACGGGTTCCCATTTCTCAGATGAGGATGTGGAAGCTCCGGAGAGCATGCCACTTTGCCCGAGGCCACAGGCTGCTGAGAAGTAAGAGCTGGGATTCCGCTTCTGGTGTGATCCCCAGACCCCCCTCACTGGGGAGGGAACCAGAGGCCTGTGTGGCCCATGCCAGCTGGTGGGGGTGGCCCCACATTTTCCACTGGACTTCCGCCTATAAAGTCCTCTGGTGGCCCCAGACCACAGCCTCAGCCTACTCACCATGTGCCGTATTCCGTCTGGGTACCGGGGTGGACCAGATACCTCCCCAGCCCTCCTGGAGCTCTGGGGCTCAGGGGGGTGGTGGCGGTGCAGGTGCTCAGTTGTGTCTGTGTGGCTCTGGGGAGCGAATCCCCAGGGCTCATCAGGTTCTCAAAACAGTGAAGATGTATTCCATTGGGTGTAAATCAAACTTTAACAAAAAAAAATCATACTTTAACAAGAAAATGATTAAAAACAAGTTTTTAAGGAAAAAAAATGAAAAACTGCATCTCCTGGGCAGGGAGGAACAAACATGCCTGGGAGGCCTGGGGAGGGTCGGTGCCCCCAGGCTGAGCTCTCCGGGTAGGCTGGAGAGAAATGATCTGCTGGTTCGGCACAGAGGCCCCAGCCCTTTGGGATATCCAGATTTCCTCCCTGCCCCCACTCACCTCCCTGGGTGCTCAAAGTGTGGAAACGTGCAGGCTGCTTTGGGAAGTTTTTTTTTTTTTTTTTTTAAGATTTTATTTATTTATTCATGAGAGAGAGACAAAGAGACAAGGCAGAGGGAGAAGCAGGCTCCATGCAGGGAGCCCAAGGTGGGACTTGATCCCGGGACTCCAGGATCATGCCCCGGGCTGAAGGCAGGTGCTAAACCGCTGAGCCACCCAGGGATCCCCCTTTGGGAAGCTTTTATAAGGGCCGAGTGGCAAGTGAACTTCATTGCTGGGCACCCAGAAGCTTCCCTGCTCTGGCCCATGCTGATATTTTGTCCTCTGACCAGGCCGGGTCATCTCACCATCGTAGTGTACTGCTGCCAATTTACAGATGAGGCCCAGATGTGTGAAGGGGCTGCTCGAGGACACTGGGATGCTGAGTGTGGAGACCAAATTCAAAACTGCCTCTCCCATGTGACGTAAACCCCACATAAGGTAGACTGAGCCAAAGGGTCTAGATATCTGGGAGAGGCAAAACTGTGTTACCCCACGACCTCATTAATAGGGCCCCCCCACACTTGTTTACTGAGTTGGAAGAGGGAGAATTGGACCTCGAAGCAGATAGGCTTGGTATCATGTTCTAGAAAGTTCTGGAATTGTGGGCTGCCCCCAGGGAGCCAAGCCCAGTGGTGGCCGTGAGAGGGAAGTTAGGGGTTCCAGGAGGAAGAGCAGGAATGTGCAGCCTTCTCTGTTTCCCGGGGTCTTCCTGGGTGGCTCATGTCTGTTTTGGAGGAAGAATTCGTGCTTTCTCTGCGTGAAAGTCCTTGGTAGTCCGCTCCAAGACTCCGCAAATGAGTAGTAATCAGATCCCTTACGCATCTTTCTCATCCTACCCCCACCCCGGCAGGATATTTTTTTGTGAGTTAATGGTCCCCAGAACGCAGCACAGAATGTAATCAATGTTCAGACGCACCGTAGGCCCCAGTCATACAGACAGAAAACCTCGAGTGTC
Source organism: Vulpes vulpes (assembly GCF_048418805.1). Lineage (NCBI taxonomy): Eukaryota > Metazoa > Chordata > Mammalia > Carnivora > Canidae > Vulpes > Vulpes vulpes. Next base: position 13,828,648 of record NC_132789.1, on the reverse strand, counting down.
GATAAGATGCTTTTCCTCCCGCGGAGCATTTCAAGTGTTTGCTATCTGAAGCCAAGGGAGCAAGGTGGTTTTTGGCTCAGAAGCGTCCACTGCTTTGGGAACATAAGGCAGGGCCCCCTGGTGCCCATGCTGGTGGCAGCAGGCAAGGTGATTGGGGCAGGGAGGGGGAGGCGGTGCCCGGGCCTGCAAGCCATCCTGTCTCTGTTCCAACTTTATTATTAATTCATAAAGCCGGAAGGTCGAATGGGTGATTTCCACTGGTCCTTAAATACAAGGACAAAAAGGGCCTTTGTTGTCCTAGTGGTGTGACCTTTGTGGATGGGCAGGCTGTCAGAGGTGGGTCTTCTGCTCTCAGCACGGCTCCCTAGGAGGTGAGCAGACCCGTTCAGGTCTCGGGGATCCAGTGCCTCTGGGCGGGGTGGGCAGGTGGCCAGCAGGAGGCCTCACTACCCGCGTGGCCGAGTCATGGACCACGCGTGATGGAGAGAGAAGGTGGCTAGGCTGGATGACCTCGCTGTGCGCTGAGGCTAGCAGGGATTCCCTTCCTCCTGAGCGCTCCCTCCAGGGTCCCCGGGGTCAACCCGGAGTGAGCACCCAGCACTCAGCAGGCCTCACCCACCTGGTGTTCCCAGGGGCTCTCTTCCCTGGTCCTCGCTTGCATTCCCCAGGACCGCAGCCCGGGTCCCACATGGGCACACACTGCCCCCCCCCCCCCCCCAGCCCTGCTGCATGGCCTCTACCAGCAGATAATGAAGGCCTGAATCATGGCACTGCCTTTTACTGTCCGGGCAGTAACTTTGCACCCCTCCGTTTTCTCATCTGTCAAATGGGAATGTGTCACAGCCCTATTGTGAAGAGTAAAGCTCTTGACACATCATACGTGTTCAATTGTTGTTAGCCAAGTACTAATACTTTCAATTAGAAACCTTACAGAAGCTGGCTTTCTCCCTTTTAAAGGCATTCTGGGGATCCCTGGGTGGCGCAGCAGTTTGGCGCCTGCCTTTGGCTCAGGGCGCGATCCTGGAGACCCGGGATCGAATCCCACATCGGGCTTCCGGTGCATGAAGCCTGCTTCTCCCTCTGCCTGTGTCTCTGCCTCTCTTTCTTTCTCTCTCTGTGACTATCGTAAATAAATAAAAATTAAAAAAAAAATAAAGGCATTCTGTAACTTCACTAATTCTTTCCTTTTTATTTTTTTTTAAGATTTTATTTATTTATTCAGGGGGGGGAGAGAGAGAGAGAGAAAGAGAGAGAGAGAGAGAGATGCAGAGACACAGGCAAAGGAAGAGGCAGGTTCCATGCAGGGAGCCTGACGTGGGATTCAATTCCGGGTCTCCAGGATCATGCCCTGGGCTGAAGGCAGGAGCTAAACCACTGAGTCACCCAGGGATCCTGTTTTGTTTTGTTTTTTTTTTTTGACACGCTGCCACCTTTGACATGCCTGACATTAATCTTTATCTTTCCCTTGTGCTGATGATCAGGTTCCTTAACATGCTTTAATTTGTGACACTCTCGTATTTTTTCTACATTTTTTAAAACCTATGCATTGGGGGATCCCTGGGTGGCGCAGCGGTTTAGCGCCTGCCTTTGGCCCAGGGCATGATCCTGGAGACCCGGGATCGAATCCCACGTCAGGCTCCCGGTGCATGGAGCCTGCTTCTCCTTCTGCCTATGTCTCTGCCTCTCTCTCTCTCTCTGTGTGACTATCATAAATAAATAAAAATTAAAAAAAAACCCTATGCATTGGTTTTATTACTGTTTTATGCAGACCCTATTAAATCTTGTAAAAGTTTTTCTGTATAGATTTCATTTTCTTACATGATACACCTTTCCATAGATTTTTCAGTGAATCTCCACGAGTTGTCAGCTTTGTCTGAAAAATGTCTAGATTTTTGCCAACATACTCAGTCGATCATTCGGCTGAGTATAAAATCCTGCATATCTTCTCTCAGCACTTTGGTTTTGGTCTCTTGCTGCTGTTGAGAAGTCAGCTTTTTTGTCTGATTGATATTTGTTTGGTAGAACTCTGCTTTTGTATCTCTTCTAGATTTCTGGGATTTTTTTTTTTTTTTTTTACTGCACTGTGTCTAGGTATAGATTTGTTTTATTTATCCTGCCTGGGAATTATTAATGCTGTTTTATTCTAAAGAAGGCTGCATCTTACATTATAAATGTATTCTCCACCCCCCCATCTTTATTTTTTACAGTAATTCCTATTAGACATAGATGGGGCCATGTCATTCGGTCCTGAATGCCTCTTTACTACCTCTGTTTCATATTTTCTATTGTTTTATTGTTCTTTGTGATTTTCGGAGTCATTTCCATAGGTCTGTCTTCCAATTCACTAATTCTTTATTTAGCTATTATAATCTTGCTGCTGCCCTTTAGGTTTTTAAATTTCAATGACTTTTATTTTTTTAAAGATTTATTTATTTTAGAAAGAGCAAGTGAGTGTGGGGAGGGACAGAAGGAGAGGCAGAGAGAGAGAGAGAGAGAGAGGGAGAGTCTTATGCAGACTCCACACTGAGTGCAGAGCCTGACATGGTGTTTGATATCCTGACCTGAACCAAAACCAAGAGTTGGAGACTTAACCAACTGTACCACCCAGGCGCCCTCACCCCCCTGGTAACTTTGAAAAAAACACTTTATAAGTTCTATGTGGTTTTTGGATTCACTGCTTTTGTCATATACTATTGTCCTTTCATTATTTGTAATAATTTAACCCTTACTGTATAGTCTCTTCTGTTTCACTCTATTTTAAAATTAAAAAAAAAAACTTCAAAAAAATTTTAAAAAAATTTTAAATTCTACCCCCAACATGAAGCTCAAACTCATGACCCCGAGATCAGGAGTCAGATGTTCTACTGACTCAGCCAGCCAAGTGCCCTCCAATTTTTTTATTTAAACAAAATTTATTTAAATATAGTTGACCTACACTGTTAGTTTCAGATATGCAACATAGTGATTTGCCAATTTGGTATATTACTCAATGCTCATCAGGATAAGTGTTGTCACCATTTTTCACCATCCAGGGTTACTACAGTATTGTCTCTATTCCCCATGCTGTACCTTTCATCTCTGTGACTTTTCTGTAACTGGAAGCTTGTCCCTCTTAGTCCCCTTCACTCATTTCAGCCATCCCTCCTCACACACCTCCTCGCTAGTAACCACCAGTTCTTGGTATTTAAGAGTCTATTTGTTTTATAGATACCATGTATAAGTGAAATCATATGCTATTTATCTGATTACTTTCTCTGGCTTATTTCACTTAGCATAATACCCTCTAGGGTATTGTCACAAATGTGTTGTCACAAATGGCAAGATTTCATTCTTTTTATTGGCTGAGTAATATTGCAGTGTGTGTGTGTCTGTGTGTGTGCACATCTTTATCTTTTCATCTATCAGTGGACACTGATATGGTTGCTACCATATCTTGGCCAAGGTATATAATACTACAATGAACATAGAGGTGTGTGTATCTTCAAATTAGTGTTTTCATTTTCTTTGGGTAAAGTAACCAGTAGTGGAATTACTAGATCATGTGGTATCACTCTTTAAAAAAATTTTTGAGGAACCTCTGTACTGTTTTCCTTGGTGGCTGCACCAGTTTACATTCTCACCAGCAGTACACCAGGGTTCCCTTTTCTCCAAGTCCTCGCCAACACTTGTTGTTTGCCTTTTTGATATTAGCCATTCTGACTGGTGTGAAGTGATATTGTGGTTTTGATTTGGACTTCCCTGATGATTAGTGATGTTGACCATCTTTTTGTGTGTCTGTCAGCCATCTGTTTTCTTTGAGGAAAAAATGTCTATTCAGGTACTCTGCCCATTTTTTTTTAAATTTTTATTTGTTTATGATACTCAGAGAGAGAGAGAGAGAGAGAGAGAGAGAGGCAGGGACACAGGCAGAGGGAGAAGCAGGCTCCATGCACCGGGAGCCCGACGTGGGATTCGATCCCGGGGCCCCAGGATCGCGCCCTGGGCCAAAGGCAGGTGCCAAACCACTGCGCCACCCAGGGATCCCTCTGCCCATTTTTTAATAGGCTTATTTGGAGTTTTTTGGTGGTGTAGGAATTATATATTTTGGATATTAACCCCTTATTGGATATATCTTTTGCAAATACCTTCTCCCATTCAGTAGGTTGACTTTTTGTTCTGTTGATGGTTTCTTTTGCTGTGCGGAAACTTTTTTATTTTTGTGTAGTCCCATTTGTTTATTTTTGCTTTTCTTTCTTCTTTGGCCTGAGAAGACATCCATAAATATGTTGCTAAGCTTGATGTTCCAGAGATGACTGCCTACCTTTTCTTTTAGGAGTTTTATGGTTCCAGGTCTCACATTTAGGTCTTTATTTCAAGTTTATTTTTATGTATGGTGTAAGAAAGTGGTCCCGTTTTCTCTTTTTGCATGTAGCTGAGTGTTCCCAACACTTATTAAAAAGACTGTTCCCCATTTTGTATTCTTGCCTCCTTTGTCATAGATAAATTGACCATGAACATGGATTTATTTCTGGGCTCTCTATCCTGTTGCATTGACCTATGTGGTTTTGTGCCAGTATTATACTGTTTTGATTATTATAGCTTTGTAATATATTTTGACATTTGAGACTCTGATACCTCCAGCTTTGTTCATCTTACTCAAGATTGCTTTGACTATTCAGGGTCTTCTGTGGCTCCATACAAATTTTAGGCCGATTTGTTCTGGTTCTGTGAAAAATGCTATTTCCGTTTTTATAGGCAGTGCATTGGATCTGTAGGTTGTTTTGGGTAGTATGAACATTTTAACAATAGTTTTCCAATCCATGAGTATGGTATATCTTTCCATTCGTGTCATCTTCAGTTTCTTTCATTAATGTCTTATAGTTTTCAGAGTACAGGTCTTTCACCTTGGTTAAATTTATTCTTTTTGGTGCAATTGTAAATGGGATTGTTTTATTAATTTCTTTATCTGCTGCTTCATTATTAGTGTATAGAAAGGCAACAGATTTCTGAATATATTATATTCTATAACTTTACTGAATTAAATTATTCTAATAGCTTTTTGGTGGACTATTTAGGGTTTTCTATATATAGTGTCATGTCATCTGCAAATAGTGATAACTTTATTTCTTCCTTACCAATTTGGATGCCTTTTATTTCTAGTCTGATTGCTGCAGCTAGGACTTCCAGTACTACATTGAATAAAAGCGATGAGAGAGGATAACCTTGTGGTGTTCTTAGAGGAAAAACTCTTCAGCATTGAATATGTTGTTAGCTATAGGTTTTTCATATATGGACTTTATTATATTCAGGTATATTCCCTCTAAATCTACTTTGTTGAGTGTTTTAATCATGAATGGATATTGTATGTTGTTAGATGCTTTTTCTGCATCTATCGATATGGTCATATGGTTTTTTATCTTTTCTCTTGTTAGTGTGATGTATCGCTTTGATTACTTCACGAATATTGAAACAGCCTTGCATCCCTGGAATAAATCCAGTCAATCAGGATGGTGTTAACAAATTCAAAGCAAAGCAGGTGTCATTCCTTTTGTTAATTGTGTCTGCTGATACATCCATTATGGTAGTTCATTTGCTAGTATGGTTTGAGTTTTGATTATGAGCTCACATTTGACAAAGCTATCTCCTCTGGTTTTCACATTTTTCTGGAACTATCTTCAACTCCAGATTTATGCCGAGGCCAAACCAAGTGGAGAAAGGCTTACCTAAAGTACCTCTCCCATGAGAGTCCCTGGGTTATAGAAGTACCTCATACAGTACTTTGCAGTTATTATGCTAAGTCCCTTAGAGCTGTCACTGGTCTAGAAGCACTTTTTATATTAATTAATCAATTTGGCTTTTCTGTACCATGGACGTTTGGGTTTTTCACCTGTGCATGGCATAGGCTTGCTGTTTTGATTCATCATAGAGGCTTACCCCTTTCTTCTGTGCCCAGCCACCTCCTTAGCAGAGTCCAGTTCCTTGTTGATTCTTGAGACAGTAGGGAATATTTTTTCTAGCCTATCTTATATGGGGAAGCAGCCTTTTCTGATTCAGCTTTTTTTTTTTTTTTCCAAGTAGGCTCCATACCCAGTATGAAGCCCAACACGGGCCTTGAACTCACGACTGTGAGATGGAGAGTCGGACACAACAACTGACTAAGCCACCCAGGCGCCCCTCTGCTTCAGCTTTTGATAGGAGTCTCACTTCTGGCTTACATAGAACCAAGGCCACACCTGTCACTCAGCAGGCTGGAAGCTTCCCACCCTTAGCTGTTAGAGCCTTTGCTAAGTCTGGGTCACCTCAGCAGTGTCTGGCACTCCCAGGTCTGCAGCTTATATCAGCAAATGACTTAACCTCTCTGAGACTCGGGTTTATCTGTAAAGGGAATGTGATGAGCACCCTCCAAGGCAGGCCCTGAGATGTGGACAAAATAAGATGATGTGTGCCAAGCCTTGGGCTTAGCTCCTGCCTCTGAGGAAATGCATCCACGTGGCCGGTGGTACTGCTGCTATAAGGCAAATGGCAAAGAACAGAGCAGGGCTGTGGGAAGGGGAGCATAGATGAGCAAAGCACAGACTGTGTGATTTTGAGGGTGCTGCCTACCCACTCTGACAGTGTTCCAAGTTGTCTCATTGCTCATGAGAGGAGGATGTTTTCTAAAGTCGAGTCACTTTGTTCTGCCTCAGCTTCTGCTCCAGTCTTGAGAACTGGAGGATTCATTGCATGTGGAAAAAAACCTGCAGAGATCCTCATGAGCCCCTTGCTACCTGACCGTTTAAAAAATTATTTATTTATTCACGAGAGAGACATAGGCAGAGGGAGAAGCTCCCACAGGGAGCTTGATGAGGGACTCAATCCCAGGACCCTGGGATCACACCCTGAGCCAAAGGCAGATGCTCAACCCAGGCATCCCCATAGTTGACCTTAAAATAAACACCATCCTCATAGTGGCAGGGCCTGGGTGGCTTCTACCAGGAATTTCCTGGCTCTTGCACCTACAGGTGGGGCTAAAGTGTACATGTAAAGGGTTGGAAGGTGCTGGATAAAAAGCATCGCTTAACCTTCTTGTTGCTGCTTCTGCTTTGGAGACTAGAATTGCCTTTGATAGTTTCCTTCTCAAGGCCAAGTGTACCCAAGTGTATCTTTGGTTTATTTAAAAATCCTAGCAGCGAGGCGTGGTCTGTGAGGTGTTCACACAGCACGTGGCGCAGGTGCAGGAGGGAAGAAGGGCATCTGTACCACGGAGCATCTTCAGTGATGGGCCAAGGGTGGCACCTGAGGGCCGGTCCCTTCCAGGCCACGGAAGCCAGCCCTCCGTGCTCCCTCCGTGCTCCCTCCGTGCTCCCTCCGTGCTCCCTCCGTGCTCCCTCCGTGCTCCCTCCCCGCCCCCAGGCCCAGGATTAGTCACTGCTTTGGCTGTAGCTCCGGGCAGCATGCAAGTTGCCTCTTCCCTCCAAAGCCCTGAGCCAGAGCTGGTGGAAGAGAGATGAGTGGGTAGGTACCACAAGCTTATTACTTTAGGGTCATCATGGCAGCTCTTGTGGCAACCCTGGTGCCTCAGCTTCTCCTGCCCAGTGCAAAATGTACGTGATTTTTTTTTTATTATTTAATTAGGGAAAAATTCACGTGGCCTATAATTGACCATCTTCACCATTCCCCCCCCCCCCCTTTTTTTAAAGATTTTTTTAAAATTCACTTCACAGAGAACACAGCAAAGGGAGTGGCAGGTAGAGGGAGAGGGAGAAGCAGACTCCCCACTGAGCAGGGAGCCCAACACAGGGCTGGATCCCAGGACCCTGAGATCATGACCTGAGCCGAAGGCAGCTGCTTAACTGACTGAGCCACGCAGGCGCCCCATCTTCACCATTTTCGAGCGTACGGTTCGTTGGCATTAAGTGCATCCAAGTGTTGTGCAGCCCTCACTGGGATCGAGTTCCAGGACATCAACACCCCAGAAAGCAACTTCATGCCCGTCAGCCACTCCTGAACACCCCCTGTCCCGCCAGCTACTGGCAACCACAAACCTACTTTCCGTCCCTCTGGATGGACTCACATGGTGTAAATGGCAGCACACAACAGTGGCCTTGCACGTCTGGCTTCTTCCACGTGGCATCACGTTTTCAGGGCCATCCATGTTGTAGCAGGTGTCCATGCGGCCTCCCTGCCTGTGGCAGAGTAACATTCTGTTGTGTAGAGCCACCCTATGTTGTTTATCTGCCCACCGGTTGGTGGACACTTGGGTGTTCCTACCTTTTGGCCATCGTGCATTGTGTGTATGTGATTTTGATTGTTTCCCAGGGTGGGAACAGCCTCACGAAGGTGGTGCTATTATTATCTCCGTGATATGGAGGAGGCGGTGGCAGCAGCAGCCTCACCGAGACAGTTAAGTAGGACGTGAAGCTGGGGACTGAGCCAGCAGCTCTTGGCAGCCAGTGTGTGCCCACCTTTCTGTCTGACCCGGCTCCCCTCTGTATGCTGCGACTTTGGCTGGGGTCCTGGCCCTGTGCTTGGCTGGGGTCCTGGCCAGCCTGTCAGGACATGGCAAGCAGGAGGGCTTTGGGGGCCCCGGGAGCCACTGAGGTGAGACCTTCCCAGGGATGCCGCTTGGTGTCCTGGGGCAGGGTGGCTCCTGGGGAGCCCCTGGAGAGAGCAGGAGCAGACTTTCAGCAGCCCTTGCTCCTTGCAACTGCATTGGAGCACAACCCCTCCCACCCGGACTGCCCCCCCCCCCCCCCCCCGCCTCCCCCAGCCTCTCAGTCAGTTCCTGCATCCTGGTCCCTTGCACCTACCACTCTGTTCTGTCACCAGGCACATGGGATCTTGCTGTCCTTTGCCTTAGCATCCCACACAAACTCAACTCCAGGTGAAGGCTAAATGCTTTAGCTCAGTGCCTGTGACCGCCGCCCCCTGCCCCCTGGCTCCCCTGTCCTTCGTCTGCCTTCCTCCTGCGGTGAAGAACCCGAGGCTTCCCGAGCTCTTCCACTCTGCCCCTGCCAGCCCTGCCCGCCCTGGCCTCGCCCTCAGCCTGCAGGATCCCGTAGGGCACTGCCTCCCTCCCGCCCCATCCCTGTGGACTAGCAGCCCCACTCCAACTCTGGTGCCCCTTGGCAAGCTGACGCCACGTTTATTATCCTGGATCCCAGCGGGACGATGCTTGTTTCCAGTAGATGAGGGCTCTGCCTTTTGTGTCGCCCCCCCCCAGCCCCCAGCATCTAGCAGGTGCCAAGCAAAGTGGAGGTGCTCAGTAAATGTCTGTTAATGAGTGATGAGGCCTCTGTCAGAGGGTGGAGTGTGGGGGAGTCGTCCCCTGAGAGCCAGCATGGATTCAGGAGGGGGCAGGTGATATGTTTTGCATCCTTTGCCACCAGACTTGGGCCCCTGGAAATAAACACTCCAGTAGTCCTGACTACCCCATAATGGATGTGGTGAAGTCTGATGTTGCATTTCTTCTGGAGTCAGATGAGGGAGGCTGGGCCTCGTGGGGGGATTTCATGCCCCTTTCTCTGCTCTCCTGTCTCCTGCCTTCTCCTTGGGGGTTGTCTCTGACCTGCTGGTGTGTGTGACCCTCCTCCTGCCTGGTGACCCCTTAGCACAGCGAGACTATAAGATGGCCCCACCGCCGACCCATGAGACCAGGACCAGGCAGAGACCCCGTACCCATGACATCACTCCTCATCCTTCCTATCCCAAACCCTGGTAACCCCTTCATCTATTTTCTGTGGCGAGATTTGCCTATTCTGGACATTTCCTACACATGGAATCCTATAATGCCGTGACCCTCACCTGGCTCATTTCTTTAGCATTATGTGGGATCCCTGGGTGGCGCAGTGGTTTGGCACCTGCCTTTGGCCCAGGGCACGATCCTGGAGACCCGGGATCAAATCCCACATCGGGCTCCCCGTGCATGGAGCCTGCTTCTCCCTCTGCCTGTGTCTCTGCCTCTCTCTCTCTCTGTGACTATCATAAATAAATTTAAAAAAAAGATTGTCTTTAGCATTATGTGTTCGAGGCTCATCCACCTTGGAGCATGCATCTGCGCCTCATTCTGTTTATGACCGAATCCTATTCCACTGGATGGACAGACCACATTTTGTTTATCCGTTCATCCGTTGGACATTTGGGTTGTTCCCTTTGGGCCCTTGTGAACAGTACTGCTGTGAACATTTGTGTACAGGTTTTTGTGTGGACATATGTTTTCATTTCTGTTGGGTAGGTAACCGAGAGTAGGATTTCTGGGCTGTATGGTGAATCTAGGCTGCATTTATTGAGAAACCACACAACTGTGTCCCCCAGTGGCTATACCCTATTACACTCCCATCAGCAGTGTACGAGGGTTCTGGTTTCTCCACATCGCCGCCAGCACTTCTTAATGTTCTATTTTTCATTTTGGCCATCAAAGTTAAATTTTAAGATTATACAAGTGATCCCTGTTAATTACAGAAAATTTAAGGGACAGATAACCAAAAATAAGAGACAAAGAGGAGAATATCCTATAATTCCACCACCTGGATGAAGCGTACTATTTTGTTTTGTAGCTTTCCCTACTTTCTCCTGTACGTGGCATTATGAGCTCTGTGTGTGTGTGTGTGTGTGTGTATGTATATGAGATCCTGTGGCCTATGATTTTCCCCTGTAGTGATATCCCATGAATGTTTTTTTTTAATATTTATTTATTCATGAGACACACAGAGAGAGGCAGAGACACAGGCAGAGGGAGAAGCAGGCTCCATGCAGGGAGCCCAATGTGGGACTTGATCTCAGGACTCCAGGATCATGCCCTGGGCTGAACAGGCACTCAACCACTGAGCCACCCCGGCGTCCCTGTTTTTCTATGCTCCAAATATTTTGTTTTATACATATATATTTTTAAAGTAAACCCAGTGTGGAGCCTAATGCTGGGCTCAAACTCACGACCCTGAGATCAACACCTGAGCTGAGATCGGGAGTCAGATCCTTAACCAACCAAGCCACCCAGGTGCCCCTCTCAATATTTAAAAAAAAAATACTTTTTAAGGTTGTGTAGTCTTGTCTTTTAGAAGCACCAGGATTTATTTCAACCAGTTTCCTATGGCTCATTGTTTCCCCAGGTGTTTACTGTTTTTAAAACAGGCAATGATGATTACTCTGGTCTGTTTATCTCTGTACACTTGTCTGAGTTTCTCAGCATTTGGTCCTAGGGGATCAAGTTGCTGGTTGTAAGCACATATACCAGCTCTGTCCAGTTCATATATAATGCTAGGTATAATGGAATTTCTTAAGAAGCTATAAATGTAATATAATTCTACACTTTCTAGTGGCCATATTTGAAAAAAGAAACAGATTAAGTTAATTTTACTTAACCTGTTATGTCTAAAATATTTAAGTGTATGACCAATATCAAAATTATTGAGACAGTTTACATTCTTTTTTATTCTAAGTCTTTGGAAGCTCCTGTGTATTTTACACCTCCCTGGACTCACCACCTTGCAAGAGCTTAGCAGCCACATGTGGCTGGTGACTTGCAGGTATATACTTTCTTGTTTAAGGCTTTTGATACGAAGTGACAGGTCACCCCTCTACACACACACACACACACACACACACACAGATTGGGCCAGTTAAACTCCCACTGGCCCCAGAAGGGTATGAAATCAACCCTCAGGTTGAAATCTAAAACCAAAGATAACGAGGTCAACATGCCGTGTACCCAAGTGGCTCTGTCTTTTGTCTCCATGGCAACTGTGACCTCATAGGGACCCAGAGAAAGTGCTGAGCAAGGAACAGGGACACTAGAAGAGCTTTCATCCTGGGAATCCCCGAGGGGGCCCTTGCACAGGTGTAGCAGGTGCCCACAGGACAGACCCTCTGGGGGACCCCCGGACCTGAGGATGTGTGAGGTCTTTGAAAGTCAGTTCATGAGGCCTCAGACGTTCTTCCTCCAGTTACTGAAGCTGAGGAGCTGTACCTAAGTTGAGCCCCGAGCTCTTGGCTCCAGGGATTTGGATACTAAAGACCAGGGACCAGAGGTGGGAGGTTTCTTTCCTAATCCCTCAGCTTTCAATCAGGCACAACAGGAAGGGGGGTGTTCTCATGCGTGCGTGCATGCACTTTGGATGCAATTAGCTGGAAACTTCATTAGAGAAACGTAGTTGGTGATGACTTCTGGTTAATACACCTCCTCTTATCTGTGTGATCTCGGGCAAGTCTCAGTGTTCCCATCTCTATAATGGGGATAAAACCCATAGTGACCCAGTAGGATTGATGAAAAGGTTATGTGAGCCAAGGCTTACAGGAGTACGGCTGAGCACAGTGTCCTGGACACAGTAAATGCTCAAGTCACCTGTTGTAGTTCTCATGATTATGAAGTGCAATTCATTTTTTAAATGGCTCTATAGAGCTTTAACTCACGTACCATACATTTCACCCATTTAAAGTGTACTCAGTAGTTTTTAATATAATCACAGAGTTGTGTAACCGTCACCACAATCTAACTTTGGAACATTTTCATCCCCTGCCTCCCCAAAAGGAGCTCAGTACCTATTAGCATGGCTCCTCATTCTTCCCCAGCCTCAGGCAAGCACTAGTCTGCTTTGGATTTGCCTATCTGAGCATCTTCTATAAATGGAATCATGTGATGTGTGGCCTTAGTGACTGGCCTCTTTGACTTAGACTCACTTTTAAGGTAACTCATCTGTAATAGAAGTTGTTTAGGAGCACATGTTTGGCTATAATTTCTGATAGTTATTTTCCATCAGATCAGTATATTCATTTTTTAAATCTGCAGTTGAGAGATGCCTGGGTGGCTCGGTTTGTTAAGCAGCTGCCTTCAGCTCAGGTCATGATGGGGTCCTGGGATGAAGCCCCACGTTGGGCTCCCTGCTGAGGGAGCTTCTTTCTCTCCCTCTGCCTGCTGCTTCCCTTGTTCATGCGCTCTTGCTTTCTCTCTCTCTGTCAAATGGATAAATCTTTAAAAAATATTAATCTGTGATTGAGATCTGGGAGCTGCCTTTGATCACACAAAGGGAGGCAGCGTGGGGCGTAAGTAAACAAATGAACAAACAAAACTGCACATGTTCTGCCAGACAAATTTTTTAAGATTTTATTTATTTATTCATGAGAGATGGAGGGGGGGGGGCGTGCAGAGACACAAGCAGAGGGAGAAGCAACTCCATCCAGGGAGCCTGATGTGGGACTCGATCCTGGGACTCCAGGATCATGCCCTGAGCAAAAGGAAGGCGCTAAACTGCTGAGCCACCCAAGGATCCCCTCTGCCAGACAAATTGAACCTAAATCCTGGGTCTGCCTTTCAAGTTCAGTGACTTTCAGCAAGTTAACCTATCCCTTCAGATCCTCAGTTTGTTCTTCTGTAAAATGGGAGAGTCTCTCCATTCTAGGATCATGAAAAGGATTAAATAGGAACATGGGCACGCAGAAGATGGTACTCTGCCGACAGATGACTCATCAATAGGGTTTTCGAGATCCCTGGGCTGTCTCATTTGGGACCATATTGTGTGCTTAAAATATTTATTATGTGACTAATAAATATGCATTGTGTGTTAGAGAAAATTGGAAAATATAGATGAATCAAAGCAAAACAAACTCTTTAATCCTGCTACCATGAGAGACAATTGCTATTATTTGGGGAAAATAAGTCCAGATTTTCTTTCATTACTTACATGCATTTGTACACATCTACACATTTTCCCCAGCATGAGGTCATGCTGTTTTTATAGCAAGCTGTGGTGGTTTTGTTTTAAATAGGCTCCACACCCAACGTGGGGCTTGAACTTACAACCCCAAGATTAAGAGTCATGTGCTCTGTCAACTAAGCCAGCCAGGGGCTCCTGTAGCAAGCCATTTTTAAACAACATTATAGGTGGAATGTGTATGCATGTCAGATACATAACTATTCATTTTTCAAAAGCAGCAGGCTTTTTTTAATTGGCTGAGCATACCATAAAATATTTGACCAACCTGCTTTTTGGTGAGCACTTAGGTTGCATCTAGTTTTTAAGCTGTTAAGAATATGAAGGTGGGACACCTGACAAGCTTAGTTGGTAGAGTGTGCAACTCTTGATCTCGGGGTTGTAAGTTTAAGCCCCACATCGGGCATAGAGATTACTTAAAGATAAAATCTAAAAGACTATAAAGGTGAACATGTTTATATATTCATGTTTTGTTCTCATTGGATTTATTTTTTTATTTTTTATTTTTATTTTTTATTTTTATTTTTTTGGATTTACTTTTTTAGAACAAATTTTTGCCAAGTAGAATTTTTTTAAAGATTTTATTCATTTATTCATGAGAGACAGAGAGAGAGAGAGAGAGGCAGAGACATACGCAGAGGGAGAAGCAGGCTCCATGCAGGGAGCCTGATGTGGGACTCGATCCCCAAACTCCAGGATCATGCCCTGAGCTCAGATGCTCAACTGCTGAGCCACCCAGGTGCCCCTCTTGCCAAGTAGAATTACTGACTTTTTCATGTAAACCTTTTATTGTGATACCATGTACTGAAAAGTACATCATCTACGAGAATATAGTTCATAAATTTGCTTAGAACATGTGTGTATAACCTGCACTAGGATTAGAAATAGAATATTCCTAGTACCCAGAGGCCACCCTCATGCCCCATTCAAATTGCTACTCTCCTCTCAGCGGCAACCACTATTCTGACTTCCTTTTTTAAACATTAAGAGAGGGGCACCTGGGTGGCTCAGTCAGTTAAGCATCCGACTCTTGATTTTGGCTCAGGTCATGATCTCAGGGTCGTGAGATGGAGCCCCACGTCATACTCCCACTGGACAGTGGAGCCTGCTTAAGATTCTCTCTCTCCTCCTTCCTCTGCTCACCTCTTAAAAAAAAAAAAACTACGATAATATCATTATTATCAGAGAAGTTTTAGGGGAAAATTCAGGGGAAATTATAGTTTTCTCATATATCCACCCCCACACACATGCATGGCCTCTGCCATTATCAATACCCTCCCCCGAGTGCTATGTTAGATATAGTAGATGAACCTACATGACATGTCATTATTGCCCAAAGTCCATAGTGTACCTTCGGGTTCAATCTTGGTGTTGTGCATTCTGTGGTTTGGGCCTATGTATAGTGATGTGCCTCCATCACGATGGGGCCCTACAGAATCATTTCACTGCTCTAAGCCCTCCTGCTCTACTTATTCAGCCCTCACCTCCACAACCTCTGACAGAGAGATGCAGAAACTGACCCTTGGAAAGGTTAGATAACCGCTAGGGGTGATGACTACTTTTCATGTCTTTGTAGTTTTGCCTTTTCCAGAATGTCAGAGAACTGGAATCGTCCAGAATGTAGCCTTTCTATCCTGACTTCTAACACTGTAGATGACTTTTGCCTGTTCTTGAACTTTATTTGAATGGAATCTTAAAGTATGTGCTCTTTCATGTCTGACTTCTTTTGCTTGTTTTTATGGTTCTTTGTTTTTTAAGACTTTTAATTTAAGATAATCTCCACCCAGTGTGGAACTCAAACTCAGAACCCCGAGATCAAGAGTTGCACACTCCACAAGCTAAGGCAGCCAGATGCCCATTTTTGTGTTTTTAAAGCTCACCCGAGTTTACAACACATACTGTTGGTTCACATTCAGTGTTGTGTACTATTCCATTGCTTGACTAGACCACACTGGAACACTCTTTTTCTGTCCTGCCATTGCTTGGCATTCGGATAGCTTCCAGTTTAGGCGCTGTTGAAACTGTACTGCCATGAACCTCCTTCTGCACATTTTCTCATAAGCACGAGCATGCATTTCTGTTGGATATGTACCCAAGAGTGGAATTGCTAGGTCATTGAGTCCACAAATGTCTTTGCTGATATACATGTGATATAAATGGCTGTATCCTCCTCCAGAAAAGTAGTCATCACCCCTAGCGGTTATCCAACCTTTCCAAGGGTCAGTTTCTGCATCTATAATGGGGATACAGACCTGTCCCGGGTGTCATAGGGAAGAGATGAGCCTGTGTGTGGAGCCGTGCATCTGGCACTCCAAGCCCTCCGGACCAGTTGGCAGTCATATGAGTATTATCTCACCAATAATGGCTTTGAGGGAGGCTGGAGAATCTGAGCTGCAGATTCTTGAAGAGATGTGACCTGGCCCTGAGACCAAAAAAAGAAAAGGTGGTGGTGGGAGGTGCTGGGTGGCTCAGTTGGTAGGGCATGTGACTTCTGACCTTGGGGTTATAAGTTGGAGTCCCAGGTTGGGGATAGAGATGACTTTTAAAAATTCTGAAAAAAAAAAAAAAAAAACAATAGGAAATGAGATGATCAGTTGGTTCCAGAAATTAGCTGCCTCTGCAACAGGAGGAGAAAAGATGTTTAATGCATGGGAACTGCTGGGAGGAGGCAGGGGGGGAGCTGGCTTGGTAGCCCAGAGCCTGTTTGGCAAGTTCTGCCTAAACTATATGTAGTACCCAGGGACCAGGTGTGAAGACCTTGCACACCAGGATATATGGTCAGACAGGAGATCCTGAGTAGCGGTTGAGGGCAGGCTTGGGAGATGGATCCAAGCTCCGCCAATTACTGGTTGTGTTGTTGAAAGTGGTCTGACCTGCATTTTTCAAGTTATGAGACAGAAGAGTATCTACTCCCCTACAGGGTTGTATTGAGGATGAAGTGAGAAGACATAGGTCAGTGTTTCATACTGTGCATTTCATAAACTAAACCCTGGTGTGGTGAGAACCATTATGAGTATGGGAACTCACAAGGACCAGTTTCCTCTGTGGAAAAAACCTGGCCCACCGGCCCTGAAATGGTAATTAAGAAAAACTCTCATACCAAAACTATTTTTTAGTTTTATTTATTTTATTTTATTTTTTTATTTTATATTTTTAGTTTTTAGTTTCTAAAACTATTGGGGAGATCTACATATATCATCCATAGCACGATGATCAAAAAATCCCATTTCTTTTCCTTCCAGTCTCCTTGCTGTACCAGATTCTCCTTCTGTGTCTCACCACGTGTCTCCCAAAAATCCCTTCCAGCCTGAACCACTTTTCCCTCCCATACTCCTCTGTCTCACAATATGTGACTAGGCATATGAAGTCCCTTGCTCAGCTAGGAGAACACCTGTCTTCAGAAGTGGGAGGGGAGGAAGTCGGGCTGGGGAAGGGGAAGATGACCTGGCTCATGTCTATGCCATCCCGGGAGCTGCCGTTAGTAGTACAAGTTGTATTGTCAAGGGGACAGACTTAATAACCCCAGAGGTGCATCGTCAGGAAGGATGGGAAACGCTTGTTGGAGTCTTCATCCAGTGGTGCTCAGGTGGGGGATGCAGGAGAATGATGGAATGGGAGGGTGGGGATGAGGCAGGGGAAGGTCACCAGCCTCCTGCTGGTAGCTCCTGAGTTGGTTCAGTGGTCACTAATGTCTTCTGTCTCTCTCTCCCCATTCCCTCCTCTCCTCTCTCCTCCTTCCCATCTCCTCCCTCCCCTGCTTCTCAGTCTCGTCAGACCAGATTGAGCAGCTCCACCGGAGGTTTAAGCAGCTGAGTGGAGACCAGCCCACCATTCGGTAAGGTCTGCAGTTGGGTTTGGCCGTTGGGCAGGCCAATGGAGGATTTCTCTTGCCATCTCTCTCTCTCTTTCCCTGAATGCAGGAGGACTCTGGAAGAGTCCCTGGGTCGCCCCACTTCTGCAGCAAACCTATAGTTGTAGTAATTCTTTCAGTCCCTTCTAGACAAGATGTTTTAGAGCCAATCTAGAGCCACACCTGTTTCTCTTGGGATCAGGAATGTCTAACTGGAGTGAAGACAGTGGGTTAGTCAGCTACGCCTACCCTACCCCGACTTCCTCAAATGCTTTGGGCCTCCGTGCTTGAATCCCAGGTAGACATTGAGCGTGTGTTGAATGTCTCTTGACTCTGCTTCCTCACGGTAGTTAGTTCCGGCCTCTGGCAAGATGGCAGGCAGCAGACTCTGATCCCTGTCAAGGGAACTGGCCACCCTACATTGCATTTTTAATGTTAATCTTTTAGAAGCTATGGAGGTTACTTTTTTAATGAAGAGGAATGCCTTCAACTGTCCTCCTTATCCTAGGAGAGCGTGTTTAGTCATAGACGTGGGTTGAGTCCTACAGAACAAGGCTAGTGAGAGGTCCTCGTTAGCATGCTTGGTCGTCACAGAGTTGGCCAGGAAGCTTCGACAGTTGAACCGTGGCAAGCGAGAGTTTCCAACGCACGGTGAACAGCGCACTACCACAAGCTTTCTAACAGATGTAGTTTCCTAAAATAAATATTCAAGGTCTGAAGGTTACAATCTTCGAACTTCAAAATAAACATTCAAATAATCCAGGAAAACTTCCTTTGTCTTAATAAACAGGCTTATATTTCACCCAAGTGTTATGGAAACACACAGATAAAATATCCACTTCCCTTGTCTGTCTAAACAAAAGCATGTTGGTAATCCCATGCACTGTTCTCTCAGAGCTTCCATTCCCAGAGCTCAGCTTCTGGTGGTCCCATGGTTCCTGTGGCTTCCTGTCTCAATGTGATTGTATCCAAGGCAGGATTTGAGCCAGGTAGGGCTGGGATCTTTAATTCTGTCTGAGACACCTGCTAAGCCCAGGAAAGGAGAGGGAATGAGCCCAGCAGAAAGTCACCTGGCTGCTCATTGGCCCTGACAGTATTACAGGTCTGAGTCTGAGCCCATCACCAGGGCCGGGGCTGGGGGTGCAGCTGGGTCATCAGCCAGGATCAGGGATGGAGGGTGGAGTGGTTTCCCAAGGGTGGGTGCAGGGGGCGATCCCCTCAGCCGGGCACCTGGGAGGCTAAGGCCAGGTACCCGTGCACCTGGATATTAGAACATGGACGTGTGAAGGCCCCCCTCCACCTCCCCCGTTTACGGGCACGTGCTCTATGCCAGGTGCTTGGTACCTGAGCTGATGGACGCAGTTCATAGCACGTGATGTGTGAAGGAGAGGCCCCCTTTATCAGAGTAATTTCCCAGCAAGCTGTGCTCCCCAGCCCTGGAACAGGCTTCTGTGCTTAGGGGTCCATGGGTCTCGACTCTTGATAGGTTTTCAGTTCAACTTCAGCATGTGTTTAATTTTCAGACTTGGGGAAAACAGAGGCAAACACCCTGGCATGGGAAGCAAATTACCCCAGAATCCTCTTGTGTCGGGGTCTGTGTGAGTTGGCGTTAGTTGCTTTGTGTCTCTGAACCTGTCTCCATATCCACCAAGTGAGCCTGGTCCTGCAGGGTTTGATCTGGACACTGACAGTGAGCAGATATGTGCAGGATGGTTCCGCTCTGAGCTGGATTTGTGGGCACTTGGCTGTGATGCCCAGGGGCCCCTCCCAGCTTGGGATCCTAGCATCCGAGCCCTGTGTTGCCCAGGGGCTCCTCCTGGGCCTTCGCAAGGACAGACTGAACCACTGTGCTCTACACACATTCTTTCCCAGCTGGAGTGTGCAGATCACTCGGGCACCTTCCTCAGGTGGGCTTGGCTTGGGCAGGTGTGTGGGGCCTGAGACTCTGTGTTTCTAACCAGCACCTGCACCACACATCCCTGGGGCATACCAGGTGCTCCTGCATCCATCCCCCACCAACCAGCCTGAGGGCCACCCAGCTCTCCTGCCCCACCAACCAGGCCTCAGGTGCCCATCTGTGCAGCCTTTCCATCCTCCTCCACCCCCCTCAAGCCTGTGGCCTCCCCGCTCTGTCTCACATCCCTCTGACTAAATCCAACACGCCTGTTAGGTTTTAGCAGAAGCAGGGTTTCTTCCAGGAAGTCTGCCTTGATGACGCTGTCAGCACCGTGCCAGGCTCCCAGGGCCCCTTACATCCTCCCCGCAGCCATAGGAGGTAGCTTCAGCATCTGGCTCTGCCTCCTGGTGCAATGGCCAGTGGGAATGTGTGTGTGATCCCCTGGGAACCATGTTACCACACAGGTTTTGACTCATAGGTCAAGAGAGGGGCCCCAGACTCTGCATTTCCAACAAGCATGGAGGGTCACGGACAGGTTGGCCTCCCCAGCACAGAGGACAATGCCCAGTCATTCCTCTGGGTTGGGTGAGTGGAGGCTGCACCCCCGCAGGCACTCCGGGACCCACGTTGCAGGCTCCTGCCTCCCACCTGTAGGCTAGGTCAGGTCAGGGGAACACGAGCTTGAGCTCTGCCCACCCATCCTGGCCTGTCTGCGTCTCCTGCACACCCACCCCCAGGACCTTCATACGCCTCATGCCTTTCCCACCTGCCCTCATGCAAGTCCTGCGTGTGTTTGCCTGGACTCAGCAGCCCCAGCTCGCAGGCCCCAAGGCGTCCCTGTGCCCTTGAGGTCACGTCTGTACTCTGTCTCTCTCTCTCTTTTTTTTTTTTTTTTTTTTAAGATTTTATTTGTTCATGAGAGATACTCAAAGAGAGGCAGAGACCTAGGCAGAGGGAGAAGCAGGCTCTTCCAAGGGATCCTCATGTGGGACTCAATCCCAGGACCCGGGATCACACCTTGAGCTGAAGGCAGATGCTCAATGGCTGAGCCACCCAGGCATCCCCATGTCCATACTCTAGCTGGGGTCCACCAAGGGCTTCGAATGCTGGTTTTTCCTCTGCTGAGAGCTACTTGTGGACATCACCTCCTCCAAGATAACACTCCCCCTGCACTTCCATGGTCTTCTCCTGGGGGACCCATCCCACCATTTACAGAATCGCAGCTGTGCCCCTAACAGACTGCTGGCCCCAATAAGGGCCAGGAACTGGGTCTTTTTCCCTGATCCTAGTGTATCCAGGGCTGGAAATATACTAGATGCTCTGGGAGTGCCACTACTGGGTAGTTGAATGAATGAAAAAGCAAAGTAATGAGGAGGAAGGGAGTATAAGGACCGCCAAAGTTCTTTATGAGCCACGATGCATGGAATACGTCCGTGCTGTATCCCCCCTTGGGTATGCGTATCCCTGGGGAAGAATTTATCTGAGGCCGGGCTCATAGGAACTATTCATGGATGCAAGCTGTTATTAATTGAGCATGTTTTGTGTGCTGTGTAGCTGGAGCACGTAACTTCAATCTTATAAAACCCCACAGGGGTTGCCTGAGTGGCTCAGCAGTTGGATATCTGCCCTTGGCTCAGGTCGTGATCCTGGGGTCCTGGGATTGAGTCCCCTATCTGGCTCCCTGCAGGGAGCCTGCTTTTCCCTCTGCCTGTGTCTCTGCCTCTCTCTGTGTGTCTCTCATGAATAAATAAATCTTAAAAAAAAACAAAAACCCTACAGGAAGTAGTGGTAGGAACAGCTGTA
This sequence comes from Vulpes vulpes, assembly GCF_048418805.1. Taxonomy (NCBI): domain Eukaryota; kingdom Metazoa; phylum Chordata; class Mammalia; order Carnivora; family Canidae; genus Vulpes; species Vulpes vulpes. Next base: position 13,807,434 of record NC_132789.1, on the reverse strand, counting down.
CTCCATTTTATAGATGGGAAAGTTGGCCTCAGAGAGGTCAGGTGCCTGTTCCCAAGTCACACAGCTCATAAGTGGAGAAGCTGGGATTTGAGCCCTGCTGAAATCCCTCTGCAAGGAACCTGTGGGCATTGCCTTCATTTGGGCAGTGGCCTCTAGGGACCTCAGTCTTCCTGTTCTGCCACCTGAAGATCCTCCAGCCTTATCATCCCAGGGTGGGCGTGTATAATCTCCATCATCGAAGCCCTGTTCCAGTGTCTCGCAGTCTCTACTGGGAGGTGAGTGTCAGCTGCATAGAGACAGGAGGTGAGCACTGGGTGTTATGCTATATGTTGGCAAATTGAACTTCAATAAAAAAAAAAAAAAGGAGGTGATAGAACACGGCATTTTATGCAAATAGGCCTGCCTGCAGGGTCCCCTCCCAGAACCCCAGCTGTTCCTGCCCATTCTCCCAGGGCAGAAGGGATGAACAGCTCTGGGCTGTGATTGGGTCCTCAGCACCTTCCCCACATTGCCAAGGGTTTCCTATGGGACCCTAGGCTGGGCCTTCCACCTCTCTGATACCTGGGTACATCCAGGAAGCTGTGGGCTGTGCTGGAGCTTCATTCGTTAATGTTGACCTTTGAACGTTGTGAAAGGCATTGCCCAGCATCCCCAAGGTGAGGCCCCCATCGCTGTCTGGGAGGGGTATGGGAGGTGACACTCTGCCCTGCCTTCTCAGAGAATGAGGTGCTCCAGAGCTTCTTAGAGTCCAGTGGAATGGGGGTTGAGGTGGATGCCTCAAGTGCAAAGAGCCCCTTAAAAGTGATCATTTAAACCTGCAGGCTTTAAACATAGACTAGGAAGTTTTGTAAATTGCATTAGAGTTAATGAAGAATTGAGTTTCTGAATTTGGCTTTGACAAATTGCATATAGTTAAAAAAGAAAATTCCCACAACGTAAAAACTGCCAGAAGGGATTTTTTTTTTTTTTTTGCCAGAAGGGATTTAATTTTAATCCATTTCCTACCCGTGTTTGGTGAGTCCCTTCTCCTGAAAATTCTCTAAGGATGTCCAGGGATGGCCTCCCCCTGAGGCCTCAGAGCTGTTGTATCAGAGCCCCACTCCATGTGTGCTCCGAACAAGGGCCAGCAACCATTTTTTTTTAAAAAATAAATGAGATAGAATTTTATTTATTTTTTCAAAGATTTTATTTATTTATTAGAGAGCACAAGTTAGGGGGAGGGGGAGAAGGAGAGGGAGAAACAGACTCTCCACTGAGCAGGGAGCCTGACTCTGGGCTTGATCCCAGGACCCTGGGATCATGACCTGAGCCAAAGGCAGCAGCTCAAGAGTCTCAGAACCCACTGAGCCACCCAGGTGCCCCTGTTTTTTTTTTTTTTTTTTTTTTTAAATCGTAATGCTGCATTCTTTTTGTTTAAGGGCTCCTTAAATTATATGTTTCAGGACCCCAAAACCTTAGTCCACTCTGACCACAAAGCACGGAGCTCAGAGTCTTCTTGGAGAAATGCTTGAAGAGAAAACAATCATCTAACACACTGATTGAGTCCCTATGCTGTGCAGACTTGTCTCCAGTCCTCAAGAGCTTCTGTTCTAGCCGGGAAGCCCCGTCCCTAAGTAAACCCATGAATAGATATGAATTTTAGATCATGAGGGAAATACAGTAATTGCTTCTGGCACTTTTTCTTTCTTTAGTGGGGCCACTTCACCGGTGAACGTCTTAAACAGCATACTTTACTTCTTGAGAGCGCTGCGACGGGCTCAGCACCCCCAGAAATAGACACTGTGGAATACTTCAGACAGAGTGATGCGGGCCAGCGGGAGGTCTGATTAGATAGAGCCACATTACAAAAATATTTTTAGATCCATCAGACCGCTGAATGTGGAGTGAGTAAATGGAACCACGGACATACAAGGCAAAGAGAAAGGGAGCTGTGTTCACTGCTGGGCGCCACCAAAGTGTAGAGCAGCGTTCATTTTTTTTTTTTTAATGATTTTTATTTATCATTTGAGAGAGAGCATGAGTGGGGAGCGGCAGGGACAGAGGGGGAGGGAGAAGCAGGCTGCCCGCTGAGCAGGGAGTCTGACGGAGGGCTGGATACCAGGACCCCTGGATCATGACCTGAGCTGAAGGCAGACGCTTCACCTATTGAGCCACCCAGGTGCCCCGAGCATAGTTTTTATAGAGACTCTTTCCTGGGAAGGTTTAACACCGGCTCAGCTCTAGTGCAAAAGCACAAGGATGGGACAGACGGCCTGGTGCATTTAGGGAATTCCTAGTGTTTCTAGGAATGTGCATTAACCTTCACACAAGTTCCCTGGGGATCATGTTAAAAATGAGGGTTCTGATTGCACATGAGCAGCAGCTCTGTGTTTCTCACAAACTCCAAATGATGCTGATCCTGCTGGTCTACACTTTGGGTAGTTTGAGTGTTGTTGGGGAGATTCCGGGTAAGTGAGTCCCCGTGGGGGTCAGTTTCCCCAGTGTATACTATCTCGTGGCCCCCATGCGAGAGATGTCAACTGCCAAACTGTGTGCAGTGGAGGGGTGGGGGCACCAGGAGCATCGGGCAGGCAGGCCCCAGAGTAAAGACCCCTCTCAGATGGGCCAGTGTGAGAGGGAAGGCCTGGGGTTCCAGTCTGGGAACCTTGGGGGCCTTGCTGTGTCCTCGGCTCCCAGGGGTGCTCTGCCCTGGTGGAGGCTGAGGCCAGCCCCAAGCCTGCAGAGAGCTTTGCCGTTGAGCTGGCCCTCCGAGCTGCCGGAAACCAGCCCACACCACGAGCCTTGCGGAAGAGCCCCTCCTTGGCGGTTTCTCAGTCTTTCCTTCCCTTGCGGGGGCTGGGTGCTTGTCTTGCCTTCTTTTCTGGGTCCCGGATGGGGCCTCTAGGGGCTGGGGTGGGGGACAGATCCCCAACCAAAATTTCAGTTGTTCTTTCTCTTTGAGGTAAAAACATACAACCCAGAGGAAGTATATGGGGTGGTTAGGGCTGAATTCAAAACTCCCCTCCTAGCTGTGGGACCGTGGCTTCATCACTTCGCCTCCCCGGGTCTCCATCTCTCTCCTGTAAAATGGGGATTATGGGTGTGTGGGGGCTGATGAGCTGATTAAACACAGCAGTGTTTGCAGAGCCCTTAGCACAGCCTGGCATAGGGAAAGCCCTCGGGATGCTGTTGGCAGGGAGACGGGATGTTTAACGCCCTGGGCTCAACCCCTGGGAGGAGGTATGCAAGTGGTGTGCCCCTGGGGCCTCTCTGGGGGACCCCTCCCTGCTGGTCACTGCGGCAGCATCACCAGACCTGGAGCTCAGGCCCCGGAGCCCTGGGCTCACAAGGAGGACAGCCCTTTCCCACGCTGTGGCCTGCGCCCGGACACCTGCTGCCGAGCCGGTCCTACCAGCCCAGTGGGCACCTGGGGGCGGGTGGGGAGGAAGGAGGACAGGCCCGAAACTGGCATTTACGGGGCATTAAACTGCGGTCAGCCTCTCCCAGGCTCTGGGCTCCTGGCCTGCAGTCGACTTGTTGAAAAGAGGAAGTTGGCAAATATCCGGGAGTGTCTGCAAGGGCCCGACAGCCAGACCTGAGTCTTCTAGCGTTTCCAGGGGATCCTGCGTGCCGCCAGTCCGTCGGTATCCTCCTCAGCAGTCTGAAATTTCTTTACTTCTCTGCCTCAGTCTCCCCATCTTTAACATGGGGATAAGCGTCTGCCTTATAGGAGAATGATGTAAAGCTCTTAGAGCAATACCTGTCACCTTGGGAGGACACAGAAGGTTAGCTGCTATTATTATGGTCCTAATTTTATTCATTTATTTTTTAAAACATTTATTTCAGGGAATGAGAGTCTGCATGCACAGGTGTGCACTGGAGCAGGGGAAGGGGCAGAGGGAGAGAGGGAGAAAGAATCCTCCAGCAGACTCTCTGCTGAGTGTGGAGCCCCGATGAGGGGCTCGATCCCGGGACCCTGAGATTGTGACCTGAGCCGAACCCAAGAGTCAGCCACCTAACCGACTGAGCTACCCAGGCACGCCTCTTATCCTAATGTTAAAATGAAGAGCTCACTGTATGTCAGGCAGCCTGCTAAGCACCATATGTGTATTTATCAGGCTTATTCATTTCATTAACCCAGTGACGCTACCCAGACATTCCCGTGATCCCCAATTTACAGATGATAAACCTGAGGCTCTGAGACGTGGAGAGGCTTACCCAAGATCATGTGCCTGGTCAGGAGCAGATCCTGAGCCAGATCCTGGTGTGTTGGATTTCACTGCCCCTTTGTTGTGGGTGGTTCTGGGTCTGCACCCAATTCACAGATGAGGAAACTGAGGCATGGAACATCTGTCAGGTGCCTGTGAGAGAGAGCCAGGGTTTGAGTGTGGGTCTTGCAGGTGCTGTGCAGAGGAGCAGGGGGGGCAGCTGGGCTTCAAGGACACCAGCACAGACCCACCAGAGGCCAGGGCCAGGCTGCTGTGCCCCCAGCCTGGTTCCTAGCATCTGCCTCATCTTTTCCCGTCAGGAGGGGAGCCTGGGCCTCGCTCAGCCCCCGAGAACCTGCAGCTTCCCCACTGTTGACCTCTGGTCCCTTCTGGGGAATTAACCAGACCCACTTTCACTTCCCAGGTGTGTCTGCAACCATGATGCTGCCAGCAGCTCTGGGGGGCAGCTCCTCTGAATGCCCGTTCCCAGGCAGGAAGTTGATGCTCTGCAGGATTCCAACGGGGAAGTCCCCGGAGCATCTGAGCGGCCTGGACCCCTCGGTGGGGGGACCCAGCCTGGCCCTAGCTGGGTGCTCAGGACAGAACAGACCACGGGGCGAGCGCTGCCCATACTCCCATCCCTTTCACTCAGCTGTTTGCATATGGCTTACAGAGCACTGGCACTGCCCCTGGCCGTGCAAGCCATTGAGGACGTGGTGCTCTAGAAATGACTGCCCCTTCTGCAGGTGCTCTGGTGCGCGGGTGCTGCTGTCTGCGGCATCTGCATGCCCACTTTACAGGTAGCAAACTGAGGCCGAGGCAGGATTGGTAGAAGTTCTGACCCCTTGGCCAATGAAAGCCAGAGGGGGCCTGGGGTCTCAGCCACAGAGCTGCTGGTTGCCTCTTTCCCCTCCTCCCAGAATTCTCTCTCAAGCTCTCCGTGGCTCCTTTGGCCTGACTTCTCCTGGCTGAGGGGAGTATGATGTGGGGAAAAGTGTCGGCTCACAGAGAGGGGAACTTTTACGGACTGAACATACCCATGACCCCACATCCAGTCAAAGGCAGAACATTCTCAGCCCCAAAGCCGCCTCATGTTCCTGGTTACCCTCTTCGAAGGCAGTTGACCTTTCATCCTGACTTTGGGCTACATGGGTTAGTGCTGGTACCTTTTGTTCTTTATATAAATGGGATCATAGTGCAGTGGTTCTTTGCTTTTTGGTTTTAAAACACATTTTAGGGAAAAATTTTTAAATGCCTTATTGAGATATAATGCACATATCATACAGTCGACCCACTTAATGTAGGCAGTCGGGGCTCCTGGGCAGCTCAGTCAGGTAAGCACCTGCCTTCAGCTCAGGTCATGATCTCAGGGTCCTGGGATCAAGCCCCACTTTGGGCTCCTTGCTCAGCGGGGAGCCTGCTTCTCCCTCTGCCCCGCCCCACTGCTTGTGCTCTTTCTCAAATCTTTAAAAAATTTTATTGGAGTTCAACTTGCCAACATTTAGCATAACACCCAGTGCTCATCCCATCAAGTGCCCCCCCTCAGTGCCCATCACCCAGTCACCCCTACCCCCCTGCCCACCTCCCTTTCCACTACCCCGTGTTCATTTCCTAGAGTTAGGAGTCTCTCATGTTTTGTCACCCTCACTGATATTTTCACTCATTTTCTCGCCTTTCCTTTTATTCCCTTTCACTATTTTTTATATTCCCTAAATGAATGAGGCCATATAATGTTTATCCTTCTCTGATTGACTTATTTCACTCAGCATAATACCCTCCAGTTCCATCCACGTGGAAGCAAATGGTGGGTATTTGTCATTTCTAATGGCTGAGGAATATTCCATTGTATACATAGACCACATCTTCTTTATCCATTCATCTTTCGATGGACACCGAGGCTCCTTCCACAGTTTGGCTATTGTGGACATTGCTGCTAGAAACATCAACAAGAAAAGTATGCAGTTAATTTGAGGACATTTTCGTCACCACCCCCTTCCCCCCCCCCCCCCCCCCCGCAAGAAACCCCTGTGCTGATTAGCCATCAACTCCGTTATCACCTTGCCCCCAGCAGCCAACCAACAGTCTGTTTTCTGTCTCTGGATATGCCTATTCTGGTCATTGTGGAAAAACAGATCCTATATGTGGCCATGTCGTCTGGCCTCTCAGCACCGTGACTGTCCTCGTCTATATGGCAGCATGTATCAGTACTGTGTTCCTTTTTCTGGCTGAGTAGTGTTCCATCACCCCGGGCAACTATTCTGAGTGTGCTGCCGCCTTTAGGCCTGGGATTTTAGGAATCTAGAGTGTGGCACCAACAGACACTGGCTCTTGAGTTTGGGCGGGCACCCTGCAAGCCAGGCCTGCCAGTGCCACCCGTCACACCTGTGCCCAGTGATTCGCTTCTGCCCCCAAGCCAGCATCTTTTTTTTTTTTTTAAACAGCTTTACTGACCTGTGGTTCACCTACCATACAACTTGCCCATTAAATTGCACAATTCTGCAGGGTTTTTAGTATACTGAAAGGCGTGCATCCAGCCGCATGGCCAATTTCTGAATCTTTTGATCGTCCTGTTCAGAAACCTGGTACCCTTAGCTGTCACACCTGTCATTCCCCTCCCCCGGCCCCTGGCTGCCCCTGGTCTCCCTTCTATCTCTCCGAATCCACCTGTTCGAGACATTTCATGTGAGTGAAATCATACACAGTGTAGGTTAGTGCCTGGCTTCTTTCTCTCAGCATGTGTAATGTTTTCAAGGCTTGGCTATGTTGGCGCAGGGACCCCTACTTCCTTCCTTCCTTTGTGGCCCAATAATACTCCATCGTCTGGATGGACCACAAGTTATTGATGTGCTTCTCAGGTGACAGACACTTGAGAGGTTTCCACTTTGTGGCTGTTACGAGTAATGCTGCCTTGCCGTTCACGGACAAGTTCTTACATGGATGTGTTTGTAGGAGCAGAAGTGCTGGGTCACGTGTTTATTCCCCATTCACCTGTCAAGGACTTGCCAGACTGTCTTCCAGCCTCCCGGCAAGAATTCTGCTACCCCAATTCCAGATTGACCAAAGCAGGGTCTCCTCACTGGGCCTGTGATGGACCTCAGGTGGTCCCTGACCCCTCGGAACGGGTTGCAAATCTTGTGTGTCTGCATTTTTCTGGGGGTGAATTCCAGGACATAGAGCATCTCAAAGCCTTCAAATCCTCCCCGCTCCTACAGGGCAAAGGTTCGAGCAGGTGGCAGATCAGTGCAGCGTATTCCAGTCTTGTCTCTGGACTCTTCTCACAGGATCTGCTCAGGATTGATAAAGACAGCCTGATGAGTGGTGAACTTGCCATCTGACATTGGATGTTTTCCTTGTCTCTTTCTCTTTCCGGTGTTTCTCCTCCTAACTGCGACTCAGCAAAGAGAACTTCAATAACGTCCCTGACCTGGAGCTCAACCCAATCCGATCCAAAATCGTCCGTGCCTTCTTCGACAACAGGTGGGCCCTCATCCCTGAACCAGCCCAATGGCAGGTGACTTTGGCCTCAAGGGGGCATTTTACCCCTGTACCTACGTACGGTGCTCGTGTGCTCAGAGTCGCCCCTTAAACCAATGCAGAGAAGAGGGGGCTGTGTAGGAGTCAGAGGCACAGCTTGGGGGCAGACAGCTCAAGCTCTGGAGTCCTAGCTGGTTGACTTTGGGCAGCTCACCCAATCTTGCTGGGCCTGTGTGTTAGTTAGCTGTGGCTGCATAACAGATAATCCCAATTCTTAGCAGTTTAAAACAAATACTTATTTTTTTTTTTAATGTTTTATTTATTAGAGAGAGAGTGAGCAAGCAAGAGCGTGCAGGCAGGGGTAGTGGCAGAGGCAGATGGGGAAGCAGGCTCCACACTGAGCAGGGAGCCTGATGTGGGATTTGATTCTAGGACCGCAGGATCATGACCTGAGCTGAAGGCACATGCTTTGTTGACTGAGCCACCCAGGTGCCCCCAAAACACATACTATTTCACTGTTTGTGTCCATTGTCAGGGACCCAGGTGCAGACTAGCTGGCTTCTCAGGTCCAGGGACAGCTGTGACCTCAGTCATCTGAAGGCCCGACTGGGGCAGGCTCTGTTTCCAAGCTCACACACATGGCTGGCAGCAGGCAGCACCGCAGGGACCCCCTCCAGGGCTGCTCACTCATGGCAGCTCTTGGCCTCCTGCAGAGCAACATCCACATGAGAGAGGAGGCTAGGTTGAGCCCCTGAGATGGAAGACCCCATTATATGCAACCTAATCTTGTCGGGGGGCATCCATTGTTTTTGCTGTGCTCTCTTCATCAGAAGTGAGTCGCTAGGTCAGCTCATGTGAAGAGAGGGGACAACACTCCTGAGTGCCAGGAGGTGGGAATCACTGGGAGCCACCTTGGAGGCTACCTCAGTTTCTGTACCTGTACAATGGAGGTCACAGTAGCATCTGCCTCATGGGGTTGCTGAGGGTCCACTGAAATGATGTTGTCTATCTTTCTGCTCATTGCCATGAATTACAGAGAAACTGAAGCACAGGGTGGTGATGCAGTGTCCTAGGGCTGAGGTTCCAGCCAGAGCTCATGGCCTCAAATGTCCAGTGTCGTTGGAGTTGACTTGCATGACTGCATGAGACTCAGTATGTTTGAGTCTCTATCAGGAGTTGGGTTGCACACGCCCTCCCTAGGCAGTTGGGGCCTGTGGGCAAACACACCAGAGCCCCAGGCCTGACCCCTGTGTCTACAGAGGCGGCTGAGAAACTGGGAGAACTGGCAGAAAGAGGAAGGAAGGGAATAGGTGTGTTGTGGCCAGAAGATGGGTGGTGACTTCTTGGACAGGTTTCAAGTTTGTGAACCTCAGCCACTCTGCTCTGGTTCTGCCAGGGCCATGCAGCCCTAAGCAAGATGCTGAGTCTCCCTGAGCCTCCCCTGTTCCTGGGTATGGGTTGGTGTCCTCAGATGCCCTGGAAGTTGCAGAGTCTTGGCTGAGGGGCAAGGCCTGAGAGAGTGACCAAGAGTTAATAAGACAAAGCAGAGAGAGGTGTTTGGGGAGGAAAGAACTGCATGTGCAAAGGCCCTGTGGCATCAGAAAGTATGGTGACTGTGTGTGGCAGAAAGGAGGTCTGGCCAGAGCACAGAGAGACTATGCAGGATGGGAGGTGTGGGGAGGGCAGAGCTGCATGCTGCAGCCCTTTCACCAGCAAGAGGTGTCTTGGGAGCAGCAGTGGGGAGGCACTGATGGGTTTAAGGTGGGGTATGGATCACAGCCCCTGGCTGCTGGTGGGCTGTAGGGGACGGAGGCCCAGGAGTGGGTGTATCACAGTCCCCCAGCTGGAGGCCAGGGTGCTGAGTGAAGGTGAGAGCAGCGAGCAGCTTTGTGGCACTGGGGAGGGAAGAACAGAGGACAGAGGGGAAGGTTAGATCTGGGGTTGGAGGTGAGCAGAGGACTCGTCACAGACGGTTGTCACATTTGCCAGAGGGACGCCACACAGTCCGTGCTGGAGATGGGGTTGGAATCTCCTTTCTTAAAAGTTTTTATTGATTTATTAGAGAGAGACAGATAGATGAGAGCACAAGTAGGCAGAGGGAGCCCAGTGTGGGACTCAATCCCAGGACCCTGAGATCATGACCTGAGCCAAAAGCAGATGCTTCACTGAGCCTCCATGAGCCATGGAATCTCCTTTTTAATCCCAGTTCTGCCCGAAGTATCTGGGAAGGAGGCCTTGGTGGACAGCGAGGCAGAGCAGGAGGTGGGGGTGCTGGCAGGTGGTGGGAGGGGGGGCCAGGCCGGGAGAGGCACCCCTTGACATGGAGTTGACCTGCGTGGTGGGGGTCTAGTGTGGAAGGTCTCACAGGGTGCCCAGAGCCTGGTGGTGCCGTATGAGATGGGTGTGTGCATGAGGATGTGGGCACACGCCTCCCTGTGTGTCCGTGAGGCTTGTTTCCAAAAGGCTCCATGCAGACTTGGCCACTTGGGAGGCCGGCCAGGCCGCAGGGACCCAGACTTCTATGGGGTGGAGCTGGAGGGACCAGGGTTCCCATGACATGAGGTGACCTAGGGAGGGGCAAGGGTGCCTCTCCAGCAAACCGTGCTTCCTGGGGCCTGCGGGACCGGCTGGGACCAGGGCCTAGCAGGCTGGTCCTCTGGACACACTGCGAGGGCAGCAGGGAGGACTGGGAGTGTGTCCAGACTGGAGAGAAGGCACTCCTGGCATGCGTGAGAATATTCTGGGTCCTGATTGGGGCGTGGGTGTCCTAGGTGCATACTGTTCAAATGCAAAATCTGTGTGTTAAACCATGTGCAGTTATTCTTTAAAACAAACCTGACTCCACATACACAGCTTGGCTTTCGTCTGTCACCTGGGGGAACCAGAACGGCTCCAGGACCTGTGTTTCCAGCACAGACATTCAGGTGTCTGCTGGGCTGCCGTCCATGAGCGGTGGCCTCTGCCGAGGGGATGGGGCCTGGACCCGGGACTGGGACTGAAGCCTCTGTCTGGCAAGGGGACAGGAAGGCAGGGCCCAAGCATTTGCCACTGGACTTTGGGGTGGTCAGTCAGGGGCAGGAAAGACTCCCTGCTTCCCTCGGGGGTCCGAAGTCAGGACAGCTGTGGTGCTGTCTGTGGGACGGAAGGGGAAAGGGACGTCAGGCAGTCAGGGAATGTGGAGTGTCCAGAGGTGGACATGGAAACAAACCTGTGGGGGCCCCTGAGAAGCCGAGAGTGGCAGGAGGGGGTGTGCAGGGCTGGGCCAAGGTGGATGGTGAGACCAACACGCACCCCCTGGGTCCTGGGGGAGCAGGCCGAGGGATTGAGGCTTACCCTGAAATTTGAAGCTTCAAGGGCTTTAAGCAGGAGCAATAGGGTCGAGTGCATTTTGCAGAGCTCACGTGGCTGTGCATAGAGCATGGGTGGGAGGGTCCTGCTGGGGATGGTGGAGGCTGGGTCAGGACCTGGTGGGTGACCGGCAGGCAGCCTAGAAGTCTCTGAGGAGGGCAAGGTTAAGGATGGGCTCCCCAAGCCTGGGCCCAGAACAGCCTGGGGCCTGCAGCTGAGAGCCTGTACACCCTCACCCATCCCTTGCTTCTTGTCCTGGAAGTTCCGAGGGGGGTGAGGGAGGACTTTGAAGTGGGGGCCAGAGACAGGATTTTCGTCTTAAGGAAGACCAGAGCCAGCCTTGCTTTCCTGAGACCCTTCAAGAACAGGACTGTGAGCAGAGAAGCTGTCTTGGGGGGCGGTGTGGACACGGCCCTTACCCACCTCCAAGGGCTCTGTTGTTTACAGGGTCACCAGACAGTTAAGGATGAAACTACTGCTCTAAACCGGGCACTTGGGGTGCCTGGGAGGCTCGGTCAGCGAAGCATCTGCCTTCGGGTCCGGTCACAATCTCAGGGTCCTGGGATCGAGCTCCAAGTTGGGCTCCCTGCTCAGTGGGGAGCCTGCTTCTTCCTCTTCCTCCTGTTCCCCCTGCTTGTGCTCGTTCACTCCCTCACTCTCTGTCATATAAATAAAATCTTAAAAAAAACCAACAACAACAAAACCCAAACACGGGCATCTTTGTAAGAAGAATGGAAGCCGCCCACGTGCTGAGCACCGTGCGGCCACAAGGTGGACCCCGTGGAGCCCGGGCTGGGACGTGGGCCCTTCCCTGCCCCTCCACGGCCAAGGGGACGACCTCGAGCCCACCTTGACTCACTAAAAAAAAATCTGAAGTTATTAGTAAACTTTGCACTTCGGTAGTGAACCGCTTACTCAGCCCGACCACGCCGGCCGCTACTAGTTTCAGGCAGCTGCTGAGGAGCGGTCGCAGCCTGTTCCTGCCGGAGGCGGAGGCCACAGAGTAGATCTTTTCGGCTTTGTTGGGCCTGCAACGGCTGTCACCACCGCTCCTCTTGGCCCTGGTGGCGACAAAATGGCCCCAGTTAGGAAATGAATGGGCGTGGCTGTGTGCCAATACGACTTTATCGATAGGCAAGGAACTCCGAATTTCATGGGATTCTTATTATTACTTTGGGTTTTTTACTCCCGCAAATGCTTTTTTCAACCATTTTAAAAACCTAAAGCCCTTCCTTGGCTCATGGAGTGTAGAGAAGTAGGCGGCAGGTGGGGCTGGCTTGTGGACTGCAGTTTGCCAGCCTCGGATCCGACGGGTGGGGTCAGCAGAAGTAGCCTGGGGAGTTGCGGAATTGCTCGCTGCCTCGGTTTCCCCTCTCTGGAGAGCCCACCCCTGTGCACTGCAGCCCCCCAGCCCTCCCCGCTGCGTGGCTGTGGTCTTGCCCCGGGCCTCCAGGGCTGTGAGCGGTGGGGGGCAGTGCGGGCCTTGGGCTAAGCCTCTGGGGACCCCCAGCGCCCCGCGAGTAGGCCGCTGGGCAGCGGAAGCCAAGGCCGAGTTGTCGGCCGCAGGGAACCGTGGGCCCAGGAAGGCCGCGCTCTGCGGCGTCGGTGGTGAGAGGACGGGCTGCAGGGCTCAGGCGCCGCCCCGTTTGCCCCCCTGCTCCCCCAGGAACCTGCGCAAGGGGTCCAGCGGCCTGGCCGACGAGATCAACTTCGAGGATTTCCTGACCATCATGTCCTACTTCCGGCCCATCGACACCACCATGGACGAGGAGCAGGTGCAGCTGTGCCGGAAGGAGAAGCTGCGATGTGCGTGCGTCTCCGCAGGTCCCTCCGCACCCCTGCAGCCGGCGGGTGGGCCTGTGTGGAGGGGGAGGGGGGCCGCCGAGCGGCATCTCTGGGAGGCGGGTCCCAGGGCTCAGCGCCCCCCCCCGCGGGTGGTGCTCTTGGGCCGCTGGCTTCTCAGCCAAGGTGAAAAGGGGGGGCCTCTGGTTGGGACGGGCTGGGCTGCAGCAGGGCCCCTCCACTAAGCAGCCGCATGGCCTTGGTCCTTGGACGGGGCTCTGTGAATATACACTGGTTCGGAGCTCGGTGAGGTTGCACGGGCACCCGGGGAGGTCCTGGGACGTTTGCCCCCCCCCGCAACGTGCCCCCCAGCGCCAAGTTGGCCAGATGGGCCTCTGATGGGCCTGGTCTGGAGGACGCCCCCCCCCCCCTCCGCCCCCAGGCCCTGGGCTCCAGAGCCACTTGTTCGTGATCTGGGCTGGCCAGCTGCACGGGGGCCCAGGGTGGCCTGTGTCACATGTCCCTTCCCCGTGTGGACTTTCCCATGACTCCTGACATCCTGCTGCCTCCGCCCGAGGAGGCTCAGCCTCGTTAGCAGGAACAAGTAAACACGGGGACCGGGCTGGATTTAGCTCTGGAATGTGCACGTGAGGCCTGGTGGGAACTGGCCGGGCCCTTCCTCCCTTGGTGCTCCAGGCCAGCGGGGAGCCGGGTGTCAGTGTCCCACCTGCTCCAAGGGCCGGGTCGGAGGTCATGGGGGCCCCTGGTGCCCCGTCCCTTCACAGGGCAGCCGTGGGTGAACACGCTAACTTCTCTGAGCTTCCGCAGTGCAGCCTGTGAAATGGGTTCAGGGCAGGCTCACCTCACAGGGTCACGTGTGGATGAGAAGCGAAGACGTTTGCCGCACGTTGCCCGGCCTGGGGTGTCTGGTCTGTGCTGGATCGATGCCAGCGCAGGGGACTTAGCTTGAGGCTGAGCTGGGGGGCGGGGGCTGCCTCCCCTTCAGCTCCTGGCCTCCCTTGGGCTGCTGGATGCTGAGTGATGTCAGTCCAGGAACAAAGTGAATGACACAAAGTGGAATAACCAGAGGGGAGGAGGTGCTGGGTCCCTTGTGCCCTCGGGGGGCCGGCTCAGACCAGCCAGGGGCCTGAATATTGGCAGGGGGCCCATGACCTGCCAATGATCGCTGCCTTCTTGGGTCTTTGAGGAGTGATGCTTTCTTTTCTTTCTTTCTTTCTTTTTTTTTTTTTTAAGATTTTATTTATTCACGAGAGACAGAGGGAGGTAGAGAAACAGGCAGAGGGAGAAGCAGGCTCCATGCAGGGAGCTTGACGTGGGACTCGATCCTGGGTTCCCAGGGTCAGGCCCTGGACTGAAGGCGGAGCTAAACCGTTGAGTCACCCAGGGATTCCCTGGGGGTTATTTTGTGTGTGTGTGTGTGTGTGTGTGTGTGTGAAGATTTTATTTTATTTTTTATTTTTATTTTGTTTGAAGATTTTTAAGTAATCTCTGCAGAATGTGGGGCTCAAAGTTACAACCCCAGATCAAGAGTTGCACGCTTGTCCTGCTGAGCCAGCCGGGCACCCCAAGGAATGATACTTTGAAATAACGTTGATTTGTCTTCACATCAACGCGAGTGTCACGTCTGTGCTCGCGGCGTGTGGGGACCGCGGGTCCCGATCCGCCAGCTTTGTGGCTCACTGAGCCTGTGCCACGCCCTGAAGCACACGCTGTTGCTGTTACTCCCGTTGTACAGATGGGAGAGCCGAGGCTCAGAGAAGTTAGGTCACTTGCCCAGGGTCACCCACCAGGAGGGAGGCAGTTTGGCCCCGTGGCCTTGGCCCTTGACCCCTGCGGTTGCCCGGGGAGGGGGGGTCATTACGGGTGTCTTTGGCTCGTTTTGAGGAGGCCTTCGGAGCAGGACGGCTGGGGAAGCGGGGGCACGCGGGCTCCCCTCCAGCTCGCCTGACGGAGCCCCCTCTCTCCGCCGCCCCCAGTTCTGTTCCACATGTATGACTCCGACAGCGACGGCCGCATCACCCTGGAAGAATATCGAAATGTAAAGTATGCTCCCGCCCGCCCGCCGGCCAGGCTCCTGGCGCCTCCCGCCCCGCGGCCCCGACGGAGGCCCCAGGTCACCCTGTCTGCCTCGCCCGGCAGGTGGTGGAGGAGCTGCTCTCGGGAAACCCGCACATCGAGAAGGAGTCGGCCCGCTCCATCGCCGACGGGGCCATGATGGAGGCGGCCAGCGTGTGTGTGGGGCAGATGGTGAGCCGGGACCCCGGGGGGGGACCCCGATCCCGGCCGCCACCTGCCACGGCTCGCCCGGCTGGCAGTCTGTTCCTGGAGGGCCTGGGGGGGGGCCCGCGCTGCCCCTCTTACCCTGCTCCTTTCCCGCCCCAGGGAGCCCCCAGCGGCGTCCCCTGCCCACGGCCTGCAGCCACCAGCTTGCCACGCTGCTGTCAATTTACCACGAGGGGCTGGGGACGCGGTCCCGGGGCTCCCTCCCGGCCGCTTAGTCCGGGCCCCAGTGTGGAGCTGGGAGCGGGGACCCATGTAGATGAGCAAGAGGAGGGGGCTGGCGCCTGCAGAGGGGAGCCCCTGCCGGCCCCGGGAGGGAGGCGCGGGCCAGAGGCAGGTGGCCGTGGAGGGCACCAAGTTGCTGCCTCGGGCCCTAGCAGAGCTGCGGCAGGGGGAGACAGGCCCGAGAGCTGGACCCCCCTGGAGGCCTGTGGGGGTCGTGCTGGTGGAGAAACGCCTGGGTCATTTCTCAGGCCGGTGCTGGGCAGGCCGGTGATGAGCTCGGGCCGGTTAGAGCAGGGCTTCTCCACCTGGCACTGGTGACACGCGGGGCGGGACAGCTGTCAGTGGCGGGGACCATCCTGGGCATCGTAGGGCATTCGGCAGCGTCTCTGGCCTCCTCCCAGTTATGAGGGAGGGAGTCTCCGGACATGGCCAGATGTCCCTGGTGGGACAGGACTTGTCCCCAGCAGAGCGGTCGCTGCACGGTGACCGAGTGAGCAGTGGCCCCCAGCGTGCGTGTACTGGATCGTGGGGATGGGATGCACCTGCAGACACGCCCCTGGCCCTGAGGGTGGCTGCACGGCATGTGCAGACATCACCCTCGTACATCCCATGCGTCGTCTCCTGTTACTGGTGGGGAAACCGAGTATGGGGACACAGAGAACTTTCTGGAATTTGGAGGCAGCGATCTTTACTCTGCCTGGTGGCCTCAGTCTTGTAGGGCTGGGTCTAGCCTGGCTAGCCCCTGACGCGGTGGCTTTGAGCCCCGGGCACCTCGATGACAGGCACCTGAGGGTGTTGGTAGGTCCCACCTGGGCCATCACCTCTTCACACCTGTGTATTTAAAGTGGCTGCAGCTCCCACTTCCTCTGGGGCTTTGGGTTCACCACGGCCTGAGTGGGGCGGTGTCCTCCTGCTGGAACCCACTGTTCGTGCCCAAGCCTGCCATTGAGGGTCCTGGCTGGCCTGGGCCTGCTCGTGGGTAGGGGCGCGGGCCGGGGTCATGCCATTAGCCTGGATTTTACCCGTCTGCCTCCTGGCCCCAGGGGGAGGCTTCTGGCCGCAGTGAGAGCACCCCACTCAGCAAATTAGCTGTGGCAGGAAGGGCTGGTGACCTCAGCGGGGAGCGCAGGGCTCCCCTGCCATCGTGTCGAGCCAGATTCCCATTTGATTTAATTACACTCCCCTTCTTTAAATTGTTCCCGTCCCACTCCAGTTTCAATTGGTGACAGTTTTCTTAATTTGCTGTAGTAAAATTGTTGGCAGCTGGCAGCTGCTGATCTGCATAAAAACCGCACAACCTCAGAAGCGGAGGTATTCTAGAGCCGACGCCTGCATCCCGGGTGTGCGGGCTGTGCGGCCCGAGCGTCCTTCTTTCCTTATGGGTCCTCTGTGTGCTCGTAAAATATTTTCTCAGGCAAGCGCCGGCCAGATAAACAGATCACACACGCGCACACACACGCACACACACACACTCGCACGCGGGGCGAGGGCCGCATTGCTCAATACCATCTGGCCTCCGAGGACGCTTAGCATTTGTGCGGCGCTGCCCGCCGCCTGCAACGGACCCGCCCAGCCGGTTATTGAGCGCAGCGGCGCCCCCACTGCCGAGGCTTTCTCGGGAGGTCCTGTGGCCTGAGGCCGGGGGTGCGGTCAGGGAGGGGCCCCTGGGCGGGAAGGGCAGCGAGCCCCGGGACAGGCCCTGGGCGTTTGAGAACTGGTTGCACTTATGAGGTTTACAGGTTTACAGAGATGAGTTTCTATGTTAGGAACAAGCGTTAAGACATCAGGGAGGGTGAAGACTCCGGGGGACGCGTGGAGCCGCCTGGCTGTCCCCCTGGCCAGGTGGCCTGCCCTCGGCACCTCGGCGGCCTGTCGCTAACATGACGAAGACGCGGAGTGCCTGCCGGTTTCCTAAAGACCCGGGGCGACAACGGCCAGGAGGTCGAGGAAGGGAGGGGGTCTGTGCTCCCCTTCCCGGCATCCACTCCTTCTCCTAAAGGGAATCGAGTTTGGGGGGGTAGTTTCCGACATATGCCAGCATCTATACTTGTGTCTTTTATTTATTTATTTAATTTTATTTTTTTAAAGATTTTATTTATTTGAGACAGAGAGACACAGGCAGAGGGAGAAGCAGGCTCCATGAAGGGAGCCTGACGTGGGACTCGATCCTGGGTCTCCAGGATCACGCCCTGGGCTGAAGGTGGTGCTAAACCACTGAGCCTCCTTTTATTTTTGATTCACACAAAATGGCTGGACTGCTCTTCCCCTTCTCCGTACTGACCCCCTTCACATCCTGGGGGCCGGTGGTGGCAGTCCGGGTAGCAGTGAAGGAGACTGACACATGTTGATGGTTGTGCTGCCCCCCCCCCCCCCCGTGTATCTTGGGGCCTCCTCCATACCCGCATGTAGAGATCGACCCCTTCCTAATGGCTGCTTAGGAATAGCACAGATGACCAGGATCTACTTAGAGCCAGTCCTCTGTTGATGCTCACGGACTTCGGCCCGGCTGTCACTGTCACCAGGGCTGCTGCAGGCAGGGCCGAGGTCTGGGGAGACTTCGCTGTGCCAGAGCCCGAGAGAGCGCCAGAAGGGGCAGGAGCTGCACCGCTGATCCCTGAGCTCCGTGTGTGCCCAGGGCCGGGAAGGCACAGAGGGAGACTGGCACTGCCTGTGACTGGCTGAGGGAGGTGGACGTTATCACAGTGACTCACTGGGTGTGACGGGTGGGCCGGGAGGCCAGCCCTTCCCCGTCCCCGTCGTCCCCCCCCCCCCCCCCAGTCCCAGGGGTCTGTGAGCTCCCGAGGGTCAGTGCAGGGAAATGGCAGGAGGTGTGTGGTGGTGGTGGAGGGGAAGGGGAGCCCGTGCCTCTACACCCCCTTCCTCTATTCCTCTACAGCCTCATCCACCAGGTCCCCATGGGGGGCTCAGGTGGGGCCCTGGTTAGCCTGCACCCTCCTTCTCTCCTGCCGTGCAGCCAACCGAGGAGACGTTGGGAGTTCAGGGTGACTGGCCTGGAGGTGGCAGTCCAGAGGGACCCCCTCTTCTCATGACTACAGGGGCCCAACCATCGGTGTCCTGCGGGGGTGGGGGCCTCCTGGCGGCAGCCGCTCACTCTGTATGTGCTCTGTCCCCAGGAGCCTGACCAGGTGTATGAGGGGATCACCTTCGACGACTTCCTGAAGGTGGGTGTCTAGGAGGGGAGTGGGGCTGGAGGGGGTGCCCGCTGGTCAGGAGGAGACCCGCATCTCTGGGGAAAGGGGTCCTGCCCGGGTGTGGTCTTTAAAATGCAGGTTTTACTTACTTTGGGAGAGTAGGGTTCACCCGTGGCTAGAGCAGTTGAAGCACGAGGAAAGGGCTCGACAGCTCTGTCTCTCCCCCACAAGTCCCTGGTGCCCTGGTCAGAAGCACTGCCAGTGACCGTTGGAAGCAGATTCTGGAGTGTTCTTTGCCTCTCTGAGCATCAGCTTTTCCCAGAAGCACACAGTGGAGCCAACTGTGTGGGGATCTGCCCATGGCTTTCCTGTGCATTCTTGCAGCCCCCATGGGTGGACGCCAGCCCTCTGCCGTCACAAATGTGCGCTGAGGTTGGGAACTGGGATCCCGCACTGCTCTGATAGGGACGCACCCAGCCGAGGGAGATGAGCTCACTCTGCCTGCTGCCTGGCGCCCACTACTCTGTCCGTGGGTCTCTGGGCTCGTCCTAGAATTAGAGGAAGGACAGGAAGTCAGGGGAACAGGACCCACAGGCTCTGGCCCAGCGCACTGTGCCAGCCTCGGACCAGCCTGAGGGAGCAGAGCCGCCTGGAGCCAGAGCCGGGCCAGGACCTGGGTGCTCACGGCCCCGTGGAGCCCAGGAGCAGCTCAGACGGGGCCCCCTCCCTGGCCCGTCAGCGGCAAGCTCTGCAGGAGAGGAGGCAGGCGGCACCAGCTTCTGGGCCGAGGTGTGCAGCCGCCTCGCCCGCACACACCAGGGCCAGGCAGGTAAAGGAGCCTGAGAGACCTGGCCTCTTCCCCAGGAGGCTCCCCCCAGCCCCCACCCCCGTGCCTCCAGTGCTCCCCAATCTGTCCACGTGCCAGGGAGGGCCTTTCCTGACCAGCGGGCCCCTCCCCGTCCCTCCCGAGCCTTTCCCTGGGACCCTGTTGCCACCTGGTGTTTAGCAGAAAGCACCTGGGTGCCAGGCAGCTTCCCTGGGAACAGGGGTTGGAGCTGCTCCCCAGGAACCGGGTCTGATTTCTCTGCACCCACACCAGACCCCAGCACACTCAGAACAGGTGCAGGAGACCAGGAAGCCGCTGGGGAACTGTGGGTGTGTGACAGTGGCAAGAAATGCACCAAGGGCTCCCTGCAGCTTGGGGACCCGTGGGGCTGTCCCTGGAGATGCTGCAGGTGATGGCTTGGGAGTGTGAGTTCTCACACAGGCGTGGAGGCAGCAGTCACACCAGTGCGTCCAGCCATTTCTCCATCAGTGGCCCTGTTGGGCCCCCAGGGGCCAAGGAGCTGGCAAGCGCAGCCCTAGGAGTGGGGGGCCTTTGTAGTGTGGCAGACGGGGTCGGGTGGCCTGGGTGTCCCCTGAGGCCCTGGCCACGATGGACTCTAATGGCAGAACCAGTACCAGGTATGTGGCAGTGGACATCTGGGCGTAGAAATTATTCTTCCCGGGCATAAGCTTGTCTACACCGGACAGGGGTGACCTCCTGTCCCCCGCGGGGAGGCTATAGAGACCAAACTGTTGTGACCTTTTAATCAGTGAAGCTGGCTTAATAAAATCTTGCAGTTGCACAGCGCTGCACAGCGTATGGAACGTCTCTGTGGATGATTCCATTTGAGCCTCCAGCACTGCGTGACTTCCGTGGGCAGTGCAGGTGGTGGTCTCGGCACTGTGCTGATGGAGAGGAGGTGGAATGGGGTTAAGGAATTTGCATGAAAACCACGGAGTGTGGTGGGTGGGATTGAAATGGCTCCGGGCTCCGAGCTTGGATTCGGTGCTTAATGATAACTTGCTGTGACAGTATCAGAAAAGGTCCAAATGTCAGATCCCAGTGAACCCGCAGAGAGGCCTCGCTTAACTCACAGTCTTGGCACCACCTGTGCTGGCGGCGGGGAGGGCGGCCGGGGACACGGGCAAGGACCCGGGCCGGCGGCGGTGGGGGCACGGCGTCATGCTGCTCTGTCCCTTCCAGATCTGGCAGGGGATAGACATCGAGACCAAGATGCATGTCCGCTTCCTTAACATGGAGACCATCGCCCTCTGCCACTGACCCGGCCGCCCCGAAGCCGCCCTGCGCCGCGCAGCGTCCCGCCGGGCCCGCGCCGTGGCTGTCCTGCTGCGGCTCCTGTAAATAGCCCCACGCCGCCGCTGTCTGGTCTGCCCTGGGGTGAGGTACGTGGGACTTTGCTGTTTTTATCTCTAATAAAAAAGAAACGGTTTGGTAATGAACACGGCTCCTGTGTGCTCCGCACGTCCGCCCGGTGGCCCAAGGCTGAACGAGAGCCAGCAGCAGCTCGTTTTCAAAGGCTGATTCTGAGGTTTCTCCCCCCCACCCCGGGTCTTCTGGTTTAATTTGGGTGAAGTGTTTGCTCTTTTTGCCGCACGAGTGATGGGCAGTAACGGGAGCCCAGCAGCTCCTTGCTCCGTGGTGGCCGGGACCCCGGTGGTGGGGCTTCCTCGGCGGCGTGACGGAGTGTGTGGGCAGGGGGATGATGAGGGGGACCCACCGTGATGCACCCGAGCCCACCAAGGGTCCCCAGGGTGCTGGACTCGAGGCCTGGCTGCTGACGGTGGGAGCTGGGAGCGGGGTGGGCCCTGCCCTTCTGGGCCCAGCGTGTGTGGCCTCCCAAGTGGCGGTGGCGGGGACTGCCCCAGGTGAGTGGCTCCCGGAGTCCCCTTCCGACTCAGGGATATGTGATCTATGCGGGGGGCCGGGAAACGAAGGTGGTCTCTCCAGTTGGTGTCTGTGGCCGGGCGCTCCCCAGAGGCTGGCTTAGGCTGCACGCTCAGAGTCGGCGCTCGGCGGGGCCAGCACGGCCATCGTCGCTGTGGTCGGTCACTGCTGGTGGCGTTCCAGGCCTCCTCGCTTGGTTCCTTTCAGCCACACTCACTGGGAAGTTCCCTTCCAGCCTCCCAAGGAAGTTCTGGCAACTGATAGCTGCTGTTACTGGCGTTCTCGCATTTCCATGGTTTTGTTATCGAACACCTGTGCGTTGGGTTCAGAACATAAAAGGTGCGGGCAGGCGCACCACCGCCTCCCACCCTGTGCCCTGCAGGCCCTGTCTTGCCTCCTGCAGGCGTCGCGCCCCCCGTTTCTGCAGCCTCTCTCTGGGGCTGCTCGTGCGGATGCAAGCAGCTACCGGGCTGAGGATGAGCTTTCCGTCGCCCTGTACGTGAGCAGTTGAAACGGAGCAGCGAGGCAGGTTGAAGCGTGGCCGTGGGGACGGGAGACTGTGTGTGGGCCGGAGGTCCCGAGGCTGGCGCACCTTGGTGGTGGTGGTTTGGGGGACACTGAGCATTAGGGAGCTTGGGGGCGAGCGCAGACACTGGCTGGCCTCCTGTTGGGGGTCAGCGTGTAGCAGGACAGCCTGGGCCCCTGGGGCCTGAGGTCACGGGGGGTGGCCGTCAGGCAGTGCGGCCCCGTCTGTGCGGAGGCAGAGAGCACACTGAAGTCATTTCCAGAACTCTGCTGCTTAGACTGGCACTTACTCAACAAGTGTTTTGACATTTCCAAAGCAGTAGGTCGGGGGCGAAGGCGGAGGCCTCTGCTTCCTACCCTGCAGGTGCCAGCCATCTGGAGGGCCCCTGAACCGTGAAGCAGCCAGCCAGGCAGTTTCCTGGAGCTGAGTGGGACGTGACCTGCCTCCCTGTGGCCCCCTGCCGTCCCCTGCTGCTCGGGGAGGGTCCCGCTCATGCCCTTGGGTGTCCTGGCTGCCAGGGTAGAGAGTCTAGTCTCCGGGAGGGCCTGGTACGTGGGAATCTGGCCATCTCCCAGCAGTATCCCCCTCAGTGAGCCCCCTGCAGCCTCGCAGATGCGGGCAGTCGTCCCCCCCCCCCCCCGCACCCCACAAGCGTGCCGGACTCACGGTGCCTCTGAGCAGCAGGATGGCTGGCATGGCCACCGCAGGCCTGGATTTTCTGAGACTCTCCCAATTTGCTTCAGTTTTGTGCTTCTCAACAAAGGCAGTTCATTAATGTAAAGTGTTTTTATAAATAATGAATCTTCCATCAGCCCCTATGCCCTGAGTTTTAGTTTGGGAGATGTGGCCACTGTGGGCATACTTCAAATGTTTTCATTTGCTCAGACCACTGAGGGCCAGCCTAATGTCTTTGAAGCCATGGGCCACAGCTTACCTAACCAGCTAATTAAAATGAGATTTATTCACCATGAACCCAGTCCACGCTGCTCCAAAGAAAGCTTATTTGTTCCCAGTCACCGAGGGTGTCATCTGATTGGCAAGGTTCGGGCTGATTTCCACCCGAGTGTGGCCTGCGGGGGTTTACCTGGAGCTCTCCCACCGGCTCCCAGGGTGCTAAGCATGTGAGGTGGTGTTTCTGTTCATTTGGCCATTGGGGGAATGATCAGGGTTGCTGATGAGTTGGTAAAAACCTGCTTCTAGAAAGGGCAGGCTAATTCCCCACAGTCTAGCAGGGCTGCTGGCCTCTGGTTAACAAAGGCTGAGAGTCGCTGCTCCTGGCACAGAGGACAGGTCTCAGGACGGCCACCAGAGAAAGGAGGCAGGTGTGTGCCGGAGGTCCCAAGGCTGGCACACCTTGGCACACCCAGGAAGGGCTTTCTGGCTACCCAGCCCCTGAGCAAGTGCAGCCATCCCCCCGAGGTGCCTGATGGGGTACCTCATCGGAAGCAAGTGATGTTTGTTTTGAAATGTGTTCTACAATAGGCAATACAACAGATAGGCTGTGTTTACCAGCCTGGCCTCTATCAGGAATACCACCAGCAACTAAAAGGAAATGGGCAGGCATCAACGGTAGGTCAAATATTTGAAGGAAGTGTGGTTGTGCTTGGAGGGCCTCATGCCGTGGGTGGAGACTGAGCAGGGGGGTGGGCACGTGTCTCTGTTCGGTTGCCCAGTGCCAGCAGTCAGCTTGAAAGTGGGGTCCAGACCCCTGCCGCTGCACATCACCAAGGGGAGAAGTTACCAGAACTCAGCTTCTGGATGTTAAAAGACCCTGGCATTTTGACACAAATGCATCGGTTTGGTAGGTTTGCAAAAGGGCCGTGTAATGGAAATCTAATAGGAGAGGCTGGCGGGACACGTCCTGCAGCCACGTTAAAACATGAATTATGGATAAGGGAATGGCGTAAGAATAGCTGTTGTGACAGCTTCCACTTTTGGCCGGGCACCCTCTTGCTGGACTTGGACAAAACAACTCTGGTCCGAGGGGACGAGAAAGTTCTCTCTGTGCTCTGCTCACGCGGGCAGGGCACCTATGCACCTGCCCCTGCCCCACCTGCCTGCCGAGGTGAAGCTGCAGCACTGGGAATGGCAGTGACTTCCGTGGGCTGACAGGGAGTTAAAAATACAAGTTGCCTTGGCAAGGGTTTTGCAAACACCTGCTTTGCAAGCTGTCCGCCCACACAGTGACCTTGGGAAGGCCTTGGGGAGGGGAGCCCGAGGAGCCAGGTTTTTTACCACGACTTCCTAGGGTATCAGCACTGCCTTTGTCCCTGGGCTCTTCGTGAATCAGGAGGCAAGTGTACCAGGACGGGTTCAGTTGTGGGTGCTCCTCCTCCTCATCCGACCCGGTCAGGACGGGACCAAGCTCCTGTCTTCGGCCCCCCAACAGCAATGAGGGCGAGGCGGCGCTGAGCAGCAGCTTGTGCACCCCCGACCTAGAGTGGGGACAGGGCGGCGTGTGTCCTGGCAGTGGGCGGGGGGAGAAAAGCCGGGCCAGGCCCAGCGCTCGGGCTGCGGGGAGCGGGGGTGTTCCCTCCCTCCACGGGGAAGAAAAGGCCCTTGGTGCTGAGCTGCGTGGCGAGTCCGCGGCGGGGAGCCCACGGGGAGCCCACGGTGAGCAGCCGAGGCTGAAAGCCTGCCCTGCCTGGTGCCCGCTGGAGCCCACAGGGCGACGGCCAGGTAAGCGTCTGGCCTGGCGAGGGCGAGGCGGGCGGCCCGCGGGCTCCGGGTCCAGGCTCCGGGTCCAGGCCCCGGCCGCCGCCGTAAGCTCCTGGCCGCCACAGCTGCTGCCCGGAGCAAAGGCCCGGAGTCGAGGCGAGACAGCACCTGCCTAAGCCCATTGTCACGGACCGGCCCCTAATGGCAGGCCACCAGACGGTCTTAATGAGAAGGCTGTGCCCTCACAGGGGGAAGCCATCCCTCCGTGCGGGGCAGAGTCCGTCTGCAGTAAGCTGGTGTTCGTCGTTTCAATGCAGAGGGCTAAGCACCAGCCGCCTAAATGTGGGGCCTCTGATTCCGAGGTGGGGTGCCGGGGTAGAGCACTTCATCGCGGGGGCTACCAAAATTCCCTTTCAGAACAGACCAAAATTCTACTCTCGGGGGTGCCATCAGCCAGGTGCGATTTCTCCCTCCAGGGGACAGTGATGCCATCCCGAGTATCGCTTAAACACATTGTTGGCTGGGCAGTGGCAGCACCAAGGCAGACCCATGGCTTGGCTTGAAAGGCACGATCGGTGGCAGAGCTGAGATTCTCGGGGGGAGGGGGTGGGGGCTGCAGTCCCCTTCGAGAATCTGATGAAAGCTAGCCTGACTTCTTCCAGAAAATGCTCTTATGTACAATTTCTCATCCAATTTTGTGGGTTTCTTGGATCCTGGGCTAGGAACCCCTGGAACCGGTGGTTCTACTCAACGATGGCCTGTAAAACAAGGTTGCCCTGCCAGCTGAGCGCTCCAGGGGTGGGCGCAGGTACCATGGTAGGCAGCGGGGGGAGGGCTGGGGAGAGGGAGGGGACAGGGGACTATCACAGGACACTTGGCCAGGGCGGCAAGTAATTGAGCAAGAAACAGATTTAAAAAATTTATTATTTGAACTGACATTTTATAAAGTATAAGCAAAAGGCAGACGACGTTTTAAGATACAAGAGCTCTGGTGTTGGGCCCTCTGGCTCCCCCAGTGGCAAAGGAGTTTCTTATCCCTCTGGGGGAGCTGGAGGGGGAAGAGTCTGGGCAACGGAAGAGCTGCAGAAAGAAAAGGAAATGATACATCTGCTCACAACTCCAAACTTGCAAAGAGGCTCCCTCAAACTAGCCAGCAGGGATTAAGGTAAGGTGGGATGAACGGAAGGGGTGGCCGTGGGCTAAAGGTGTTTTCTAAACTGCTGGGTAAATGTTGATTTATAGAGGAAGAACCCTGCGCTCCTTCCCCCATCTTCCAGGACGCAGACTTTGCAGCAGAAAACACTGCCTGAGATTTCAATCTGGATCTGATAAGCCCTCCTTCACAAAACCAGGCGATTTTCCTTAATGGGAGACGGTCTAAACAGTTTGGGGAGGTAAGAAAACCTCTATAATCGTGACATTTTACACTGGGCTAGTTGCTGGCAGCGAATGACAATCGTTTAAAACTATTTTTAGTTTGGTAAAATTTTCTGGGTCTTCAATTACCTTTAATGGCCGGAAAGCGTGAATGTGTCTGTAAAATGAGCAGTGAAATCAAACTGGAAGGGCCTGCTTCATAAAAGAAAAATGTTTTACTTAGTGGTCTGGTTGCATTAAGGCTGCGAGAGATGAAAACCTTACAGAGCGAGGTCACGAGGAGGTCAGAGTCCCACATGACAACAGGAGTAAATAAAATACTTCATCTGCTAACTGCAGACGAGCTTCATCTGTTAAGTAATTTGGTTGAAAGGAAGCAGAAGACTGGTCCTGACAAAGCTGCCTGCCAGGGAAGGGGGCGCTGCTCGGGGGCTTCAGGGATGAACCCCAGTTGCAGCCCTTTCTCTGGTTCCACTGTCCTGTTGAGTTGCATGTGGGTTTTTAATGAACATCTTGAGCGATCTGAAGACTTCCGCGGACTTCACACCATCTCCTACTTCCACATACTCGTGTACAGCAGGAAAGCTTCGTTTCTCTCTCAGATTAGTGTAAGCACCCTGAAAATCTCATGTCCATAATTACTCCTTTTTCTGTTTCTCACAGCCCCTTGTGCCTTTTTTATTATTTATTTATTTAGCATCAAGAGTTGTGTATTTTAGGGGCACCTGGGTGACTCAGTGGGGTGGGCATCCTGCTCTTGATCTTGGGGTCGTGGGATCGAGTCCTGTGTTGGGCCCTGTGCTCAGGGGGAAGTTTGCTAGGACTCTCCCCCTCCCTTCCCCACACTGTCCAAAAAATGGTCTATTTTGGCTTTTCGAAAAAAGCTGGTCCAGTGTAAAATGGGTCAAGTGTGGGGTTTTGGCATTATGATTAACTTTACGATTTGTTGGTTTTCTGTTCCATCAAGTTTTTAGCTCTCTAATTCCTTCCTCTGGAGTCACCGTGTGAGGTGACAGCTATCCATTTATCTTCAGCCTGTTTTTCAAGCCATCCTTCTCTCTGTCCACTCTGGCCTCACCCTGGGATTTTGATATTCGGTGCTTTCATGGTCACCCTGATCTGGGGGGTGGGAGTGGCGTTCACATTTTCCATTTTTGTTTTTCACTTTATCTAATTTTATTGTATTAGGGGGGTCACTGAACTTGGCTGGATGTACCCTTGTGCAATCTGAGATTGTCCTTGTGGTCTTCAGACAGCCATTTACTGTGCATGGTCTATGGATATTTAAAATTGATCTGTTGGATCATGCTTGTAAATTCTATTAAGTAAATGCTCTGAATCCTTCCTTTTTTATTTTTTAATGATTATATCTGTTGATCACCCACTAGGAACATGGACTTTATCTTTGTAGTTCTATCAATTTGGGCTTTAATATTTTGAAGGAATATTAGGTGGCCACTGCTCAGAAGAGTCTAAATCAAGAGGAATGCAATGAATCCTTTGGAAATAGAAGCTACTTCTCACACTGAAGAGCTCCTTGATGCTGCCCTGCTTTAGCACAGTGGTTCAGGATAAGGGTTTCTCCCCCAGCTCTTGCTCTTCTGTCCTATGTGGAGGAGGGCTGTTTATGCAACAAATAGGTAGAAAAAATCTACTGTTGTGGACACAACAGTAAAAAGTGTACAAATATATAATTACAGATTATGGTAAAAACTATGAGGAGACAGTGCTGCTATCCTAGGTTTCCACTGGGTGGTGGTATCAAAGACCACCCAGAATGAACAGGTGATCTCTGATCTGGGGGAGGTTGGGGCCCTGTAAGCTCAGAGACCACAGCCCCAGGCCCCCTGAAGACTGGAGCAGGACGAGCAGGGCCCTGCACTGTAGTGTACTGACAGTGTGGGGAGGAGAGAGGGTCCCAGCTGGGGCAGGCAGCAGGTGCAGGGTGGAGGTGGAAGGAGGGATAGTGGGAGGCGCCAGTGGGTGGTACTCAGAGCTACAGCGAGGAGGAGTACAGTACCCAGGGAGAGAAAACAGAGTAAGAGGACACAAGCCCTGACAAACTCTAGCTCTCCACAGGCAGTAATAGCAGAAAGTTCAAGAACCAGTGAGTGGGGTCAGACAAGTGCACCCTGGGATTGCTTTCTTCCCCAGGTGTTAAAAACCTGGTGCAGAACTCCTTGGTCGTGGTAAAATCCATCAGCTCTAGTTCCACCCACTCTTCTCCGTGCTCCCAAGGAGGCTGTCCCCTAACGGTGGCCCTAGGGAAAGGCGAGCGCGAGGTCATAGTTGTAGCCTGCCACGGAATCACAGGACGCTCGGCAGACGGGCAGCGCACTCTGGAAGGCCAGCCGGTCCACTGCAAACTCGTAGGCGTGGATCAGCCCTCGGTGTCTAGGGGAAGCACAGGGACAGCAAGGGGGTCAGTCTGGTGCTGCTGGCCTGCACCCCAGTGCAGGTCTGTGCGTTCACCTGAGATATGATGCGCTTCCTATATCACACAGGTCCCTCAGGCCCCTACAGGGGTCAGACACTCAGAATCTCTGGAATCGACATGAGTCTGATGAGGCCAGCTGGGGTGGGGGGCCCATGTCAGGGAAGGCCAGGCCAGCAGACTGTAAGACATACTTGCATGGGGTCTCTGGGAGGGGGGAAACCGAGTCACCCTGCAGACTGAGCATAAGGACTGGGCTTATGCCACTGTTGCTGGGCATCTAGCCACAGCAGTTTGGGTGCTCAGCCCCCCTGGGCATCCCCACCCCACGCACTTCTACCCACACAGCCATATAAGCTCACAATCTCTATGAAAATGGCTGTGCCTGAGAAGACCCTGTGGAGACAAGGTGGCTTGGAGGGATTCCAGAATGAAATCAAACTAAGATGACCTGCTCTGTACTCCTGCAGCCCCAGCCCAGCCCGCTGACCTCCGGTGAGTGGTGAAGTTGTCCAGGTCAGTGTTGCGCACCACCCTCTCATAGGGCACGTTGGCCGTGATGAGGCTGTGGCTGTTGAAGGACAGGTGACGAACGGGGTGCCTGGAACATGACAAGAGAGAGGTATAGGAATGGGAAACCCCCCAAATGGGGCACATCCTCCTAGAGGTTTAGAGTAGAAGGGACTCTAGAACCCTCTGCCAAGCTTCTCATTAACAGAGGACAAACCAGGGCCTGGAGAGGGGCAGGGTCTTGCCTGAGGTCTACCCTCTGGGCCGTCCTGTCAACAAATCTGGGTGCCCCCTGCTTGACTACCCTGCACCATGATACGTTCTGGACGTAGAGGAGGTTAGCCATGTGTTGTAGAGAACAGCCCCACTGCTGGCCAGCCTTGGACAAGTTCTGCAAGCTGGGCCACCCGGCTACGGGGAATGGGGCTGATCCGTAAAGGCTCTTCCTCCTAAGGAGGTACAGGCTGTCTGCATGTGCTTTTGTGCTGCCAGATTTTGCAACAATGGCTTGAAATCCATGTAACAAAGCCTTTGCTTCATTCTGAAAACTTTCATCCGGTGCCTCATATGGTCCTAGCATCAGCCAGGAGACACAGGATATAAAAGATGTCCTCATGCAAGCAGGAGCCTCCATTAGAGGATTCCTAACTAGCTCAGATGCATTCCCACAAAGGGGAAACAATGTTTCTAGAGTATGAGAAAGATCACAAGCCCCCAGGATGGGACAGAGGATTCCACACTGGGCCACAGGCCTCTGAGGAAGGCAGAGACAAGAGAAAAATCTGTGCTGGTGGAGCAGGGGCTGCTCCTGAGAGCCCCCACAAAGCAGGGGGAGGCTTCATGGCTGAAACAGAACATTCTCTTGAAAGTATCTAAGGTTCAGGGGCATCAGAGGCTGGCCTGGTCAGTCCAGGATTCAGGACACCAGCTAGGAGAGAGTATGGCTGGAAGATTTTGCTAGGGGCCGAGTAAGGTGGGAGGACTGGGGGTGGGGGGTGGGGTGGGGGCTAAAGATGGTGGGAAGAACGGGGGAGTTTGATGGAAGAGGCTCTCAGGTGTATAGCAGGGCTTGATCAGAAGCTCAAGAGAACCCAGACCAGCTGTGTGCACTGGCAGGTGAGGACCTGGTGAGCACAGAAGCTCTGGGTGGGAGACTGAAGTGAGGCCCACTCCTATCCTGGTGGAAATGGGGATCTTGCCAGGGACAAGCAAGTAACCAGAGTTGAGGACCAGTGGTATGTCTACAAATGAGCTAGGAAGACAAGTGCTGGGACGGTAAAATTCTGGGGAAGACCCTACTGACCCAGGCTTCATCCAAATGATGCACTGGAGGGACCTGCTGGAGTGCCAGCCTAGTGAAGTAGATGGAGCTACTGCTGGCAAGAGGGAGAAGGGATGGTGGCCCTGGAGGCTGGAGCCGCCTAGAAGGGGAGATTGATCAGCTCCTTAAGCCAATCAAAGCGGGCTCTTGAAAGCAATAAAAGGGCCTCTCTACTGGCAGGTATATCTGGGATGCCACCATGGAGGAGTTTTGGTTGCCTTTTGGCACCACCTGGTGGCAAGTCCATGCATCACCACAGAAAGCAGAAAACGGGATTACATACCTGTTTGCTGAGTAAGGCAGGGCTGGACAGTCAGGCAGTGTAGACAGGACCCAGGGCTCAAGTCTGGTAAAAGCTGCTGAAGGGAATGAGCACTAGCTCCCACTGCTCTCTAAGCAGCAGCCAATTCCTCTTTTAAAACCTTGCCTCCTTTTGTACCTGACCTGGACTGCACTGCCTTCACCATGACTTGCAATTTGTATTTGCAGGTCTTGGCATCTATGTATTTCTTCTTCTTATGCTCAGATTCCACTTCCCAGGATCAGTCTCTGGGAAAGAAGGCTTTCCTCCTCACCTTGCCCCAGGAGCAGAGGCTCCCACGGGAGGCATGGAGGGTGGGGTGAGGTAGAGACAGAGCCCTTGCCCCAGGCAAGATGGCCTCAAGTCAGTTCCAGGCGACAGGCCTCCTTAATATGATGGGCCTACGTCTGTGAGGCCGCCCGCCCAAAGCATGGGATCATGAAGTTGAAACAAAGCCTGAATACTTTCAGCCCTATGGTGCCCTTCTAAAAAGAGGAAAACAAGCAGATGTCAGGGTCACGCCCGTTGGGGGCTCTGATGTGGGGCACGTAGCCGGGGCATCCCTATAGGTCTTGTCTACCTGAGCTGGGTAGGAGTCATGGTAGCACGAACACCGAGAGGAGCTGCCTCTCCAGTAACCAGGGTTCCTGGCCTGAGAATCGGAACCACCGCAGCCTGCCCCGGGGCTGCGTGGAGGGGACAGGGTGGCCATGCATGTGGGCGCGGAGAGCTGGCTCAGGTGGCCGGTACCATTAGCGCTCGGTTACCTGGAGTGCACTTCCCACAGCTTCTGGCTCATGCGATAATCCCACACCGAGACCAGGCCTTCCTCGCCTCCGCTGACTATCTTCCAGTCGTCCATCTGCACCGCAGACACTCCCAGTTGGTGGGCAGAGAGTGACAGGGCGATTTTGTCAGTGCGGAGGTCATGGATCCTCACCCTAGAAGGCCCAAAATGAGCACAGAGTGGAATGGGATGCGAGTTAAAGCCCAAAATGATACATTAGTTTTCAATGGTGTGGATCTATGTACAATGATCTTGTCAAAACAGAACCTAAGAAAACCCCTTGGGTCGCAAACATCTAAATACTACAGAGAAGTTTTACCCCCTTCTACACCTTTGCAGGAGACTAAGCTGCACGAGGCCTGAGCAAGCTGACCGTGCCTGCGGTCAGGTCAGAATGATTTAAAAGCCCCTGGAACGAGAGACTTAAGACGAATCCATTAGCTGACGTGTCATACTCTTTCTCTGCTCGACAGGACACATGCCTGTCCCGAGCACAAGTCCACCCAGAGGGATAAGAGTCGGGGCTGGTGTTGGCCTGTGCAGGCTGGCCCAGGGGCCTGGGGTGAGTTCAGCAGGCAGCATAGTTGTGGGCAGCATCAGATTCGATTAGGGGCAAGAGGTAAACCAGCCACACTTGTCTGCAACCCAGACCCTAATTTTCCGGTTGGGAAATTAGCTCTTTTCTGCTATTTAACTCGAGACTTGGTAAGTTCATCACTCTCTTGTTGAAATTTGGAAAGGAATGTGTCCCTACTTGATGACGGAGAAGAGAATCATGATAAAAATATGTGGACACTGGGCTGTCACTCATCTGAAGTCTCAAAATAATTTCTTGCCTTGTCATAATCTGAATTTAAGAACCCCTTTAAAAACTACTTTTATCAAAAAAAAAAAAAACTACTTTTATCTAAGTATATGCTGATTTTCCACATATGGACAAATTAGATAATGAGACAAATTTCTCATCCAGCAGAAACACCAACATAGTTCCGGAAATAAGCCATAAGAGCAAAAATGTGGCAAAATTTCAGTACAGATGAATTCAACAGCCTCTGTACTGCAAGTCAAACAGGACAAGACCCTAGCACTTAGCAAGGGGAGCTGGACAAACCTAATGCTAACGTGTTCAATGTGGTCCAGACACATGAGAAAAGACCATCTGAAACACATTCTGTGTCCTAAACTCCTAGTTTCTGAGCGTGCATGCACAGATTTTTTTCTGTTTTCTGAGGAGCACTTATTTGAAACAAAAATTCTATACCCAGTGCACCTATCAAGTTTAAATACATAATTAAGATTTTTTTGTTTTTGTTTGTTTTTAACAGAAAATGACCCCAAATCAGCTACCTGCGGATACTTTCTAAAAGAAAGGGATGTAGCAAAATGCTGGCAGAACACACAGGCCATGGGAAGACGTAGAAAACACTCAAAGGTCGCACCAGACCGACCGCTCAGGACCTGACATGCTTGCTGAGTCACAAATGCACCCAGGACAAACCCTCCTACTAACAGTGCTGTGAATGGATCACAAAGTAAAACTCAATGTAGGTTACACAGGGAGGGGAACTTCGGAACAAAAAGCTTTATAATGACAAAGGGGACAGTTTAGTAAATGTTTGGTAAAACTATCTGGGGAAAAAAATGGACCTAAATTTTTTTGGTAGTTTTTTTTTTAAAGTAATTCAGCTTTCTTTCTTTCTTTCTTTTTTTTTTTTTAAAGATTTTATTTGTTTATTCATGAGAGACAGAGAGAGAGGCAGAGACACAGAGGGAGAAGCAGGCTCCATGCAGGGAGCCCGATGCGGGACTCCATCCCGGGACTCGATCCCGGGACCCCAGGATCACGCCCTGGGCCGAAGGCAGACGCCCAACCGCTGAGCCACCCAGGCGTCCCAGTAATTCAGTTTCTTAAGTCCTATGGTTCCTTTTTTTTTTTTTTTTTTTTTAAGATTTTATTTATTCATGAGAGAGAGAGAGGCAGAGACACAGGCAGAGGGAGAAGCTGGCTCCATGCTGGGAGCCCAATGCGGGGACTCAATCCCGGAACTCCAGGATCACACCCTGGGCCTAAGGCAGGTGCCAAACAGCTGAGCCACCCAGGGATCCCCTACTAATACTTCACATTGTCTTTAAAAATAGATACAATTAGATAAAAAAAAGAAGTGGACAAATTTATTAGAGAGGACAGTTGAAGATAATTCAGTATTAAATGAATACGTCAAAATCAATAGCTATCTATCTTAGATACAAACAACCACGAGTTTTAAAAAATGTACTCAAAGATGGGCAGCCCGGGTGGCTCAGTAGTTTAGCGCCGCCTTCAGCCCAGGGCCTGATCCTGGAGACCCGGGATTGAGTCCCACATCGGGCTCCCTGCCTAGAGCTTGCTTTTCCCTCTGCCTCTCTCTCTGTGTCTCTCATGAATAAATAAATAAAACCCTAACAAAAAAAAAATAAAAAAAAAATGTACTCAAAGAAAAGATCCCAGGATCCCTGGGTGGCGCAGCGGTTTGGCCCCTGCCTTTGGCCCAGGGCGCGATCCTGGAGTCCTGGGATCGAGTCCCGCATCAGGCTCCCAGCATGGAGCCTGCTTCTCCCTCTGCCTGTGTCTCTGCCTCTCTCTCTCTCTCTGTGGCTATCATAAATAAATAAAAATTTTTAAAAATTATTTAAAAAAAAAGAAAAGATCCCACTTATAAAAGCAATTAAAGACAAAATACCTTATAACAACTTTTCCATCTTGGAGCTCTACCAGCCACATTGCATCAAAATTAATTCTAGATGGCTCAAAGAGTTAAATAGAATCAACTACAAGAATATTCAGAATAGGGAAGCCCTTCTAAACAAAAAATCCAGAAGTCAAAAAGGAAAATATTGATAACTACATATAAGTGTCTAAATTCTTCTCACATGGAGGAAAAAAATCAAAGGCAAGTGATAAACTGGGGATAATGTTTGCAACAGAGGTAACTGGCTAATTTCTTGTAAAAAAAAATTCCTTCAAATTGAAAGTTTGATAACCTAATATTAAGAGAAAAGCTAAGGAAAAATGTTCACAGGAAAATACTAATGGCTTTTAAACATTTGTGAGTTAAGTTCACTGGTAATGAGAGAAATTATGAACTAAAACTATAGTTCGATACCACCTGTCACCTATCTACCTGGCAAAGGTCAAGTCTGGTGGTAAACTCCATAAGACCCTCCACACTAGGGAGAGCCTTGGACAGACAGGTACATCCATAACACTTGATAGGAGCACAATCCCCTCTTTGGAGCATGATCTGGCAATTTCCAACAAACAACAGACTTTACTTTTGATCTAGCAATTCCGCTTCTAGGAATTTAGACCATATATATATATATATATATATATATATATATATATATATATATATATACATACATACACACACACACACCACACACACATACATACGTATACACACACACACACAC
The DNA here is from genome assembly GCF_048418805.1 of Vulpes vulpes. Taxonomy (NCBI): domain Eukaryota; kingdom Metazoa; phylum Chordata; class Mammalia; order Carnivora; family Canidae; genus Vulpes; species Vulpes vulpes. The sequence goes on along the minus strand of NC_132789.1, from coordinate 13,772,864 downwards.
AAACACATACACAGACATGCAGGGGCATTAGCCACAGCACTGTTTTCAGTAGCAAAAGATGGGGTTTCTGTCTCAAACTTTAGACTGTCCCACTGAAAATAAATTACTACCATTGGATAAATAACACCATTTAAAGTGCACTCCTGGATTCACAAAGCAAGTGACTGCCCCAGGTCCCAAACTGGAAAGTAGCCTGGAGAGCCTAGGGTGAGGGAGGGTGAGGTAAAGTGAGGCTGTGAGCAGGTGCCAAACTCAGGAATCAATAGGGTTAGATCTCCCCAAAACATGGTAGCAAGATGGTAAGACCCTGGCCCACCCAAAGCGGGGTGGGGAGTGGGAGTAGGAGACGACTCCTTTAAAAACAACCAAAAACAGCCACATAAAACTTCTGTAAATGAAGACATGGCTCCTGAAATTAAATTCAGACTAATATGTGATTAAATGGCAAATCTGAGAGATGACCTAGAATGGAGCACAGATAAACAGAGGAAAAATGTGACCAAGGGGTTAAGACATGCAAATGATAAAGGGACAGTTTACCATGTGTCCAAAAGAAGTTCCAGAAGGAGAAAACAGTGTATGGCAAGGAAGCAATATTCAAAGAGAGTTAATGGCTGGTATTTTTTTAGAATTAATGAAAGGCATTGCATACTCACACTGTATGAGCATTAATGCAAAATAAGGATTACATATTTAAGAGCATCATACTGAAGTGAGAAAATGCAAAAGACAAAAGAGGTCTTAAAAAGAGGTGTTAAAAAAAAAAAAAAAAAAAAGAGGTGTTAAAAGCAACCTGAGGGAAAAAGGGCATTACCTATTGAGGAATGGTTATCAGAGGGGCCGGAAATACTAGAAACAACATGTACCATACAGTGCTCCTGTGGAGTCTTTACAGGAGGCAGAGCTGTGCATGGCTGTAGGAGGCTGTCACCAAGCCACTGCTGCACATGAGGAGCACGGGCCCAGTGGTGTGACAGGTGTGGGGGTGAAGAATAAATGTGTCTGTGCTGTGTGTGTATAGGCACCCTCTGGAGAACACTAATAGGCGGTTTCGGCTGAGGAGGACGATTAGGCTGCTCAGGAAGAGAAATGCCCAGAAGCCTGGCTTCTCTCCATTGTGCTTTTGAATTGTCTTGAATGTGTAGGTTACCTGTTTAAGTAAAGTTGAAAATTTTTAAGATTTTGCAGGCACCTGCGTGGCACAGTTGGTTGAGCATGTGACTCTTGGTTTCGGCTCAGGTCACGATCTCAGAGTTGTGAGATCCGGCCCTGGGTCAGGCTCTGCACTGGGTGTGGAGCCTGCCTGAGATTCTCTCTTTCCCTCCCTTGTTCCCACCCTTTCTCTGAAAGAAAAAAAAAAAAGAAAATAAAAAATTTAAGACTGGGGAAGGACACATTTGAATTGGTAACAGCAGTTACCCTGAGTAAGAGTGGCAGTAGAGGAATTAAGTGTAGACACTGCCATGTTGTTTCAGAAACAGGAACTCATTCATGATGGGGAAGCGGGGGCACCCAGAGGTCTCCAGAGGTACTGGTCACGCTCTCTTTCTTAAGCTGGGCAGGGGGGTGGGTGGTAGATGCAGGCATTCTGTGATTGTTCAAACTGTACACATAGCTTACATACACTCCTAGCTGTATGCTGTGTTTCAAATAAAACTGGATTTTAGAAATATGTAGTCCTAGAACACAGAGGAGAGACTCATTCATTCTTTCTGGCTAGCTCAGGGCACCACCTGGGCGATGCAGCACAATGATGAGCTCTGTTACTATGGCCGGGCACGCGATCCTCCCTCCCTGGGGAGGGGTCTGGGACTACAGATGCAGAGAGAGCAGGGACCAGACTTGGAAAACAAAGGTCTCCCTCTCAGCACTTACAGCCACTTGAGGCATTCTGCATAAGAGAAGTGAGAAAAGGTATAAATGCTGTAAAAGAAGCGCTGCCCATAGGCAACAGCTGCACTGCTCGCAAAGAGCAATGTGCAAAGGGGTGTTGTGGGGAGGAGGAAGGTTCTAGCCCAAGCACTTTTCAGCACATATTTGGTTAATAAGGGTCTATTTTGCTGTGGTGATTTTCATAAAGAGCTCCTCTGTTGAATATTTATACTCCATAATTTACAGTTTGGCTGTTAGGGAGACAAAGACAAACACAAATTTGGTCCAGAAGTTCAAAGTTTGCCATCTGTTTTCCTATTGTATTTAGATACCAGCATGGGTGGCTCCAAACAAAATAAACAAATACACCAAAAGATACAGCATTTGTGTATTTTACGTCACTAAGAAAATGAAAATGGGCCAAAAGAGATGTGAACTTCTCCCCAAAGGAAAAAGGGAAAAGTATTTCTAGAATATCTCCTTAGAGAGCCATCACTCTGCTTTCTTGTCAACACATAGAAATAGCACACCCCACAGTGTGCAAAGTCCACACGAGCCATTCCAATCCACATTAAGAACCCGGTGTCAGCCTTGCACATCTGACAGTGTGCGGCATCAACCTGAACCGTGTTCCTTGGCAGAGCTGTAGCCTCAGCGCTCCAGTTAAAGACTCGGTGCTGGGAAACAGGTAGCACAGCAAATGGGCACAAAATCATGCCAGGACAATGAATTCCAGGGACAGAAAGAAGCCAGTAGATATTGTGACTTCCTATCTAGCGACTATTTCGTCAACTTTGCCCATTGAAAAGAAATATAATTGGTCCAAAAGCTGTAATTGTATTATGTTTAATATTCATGGTTGGGTTTGGAGGGCTGTTCCAACACTCCCTCTCTCCAGCCCCTCTCTAATGAAAATCACACCATAGGAGTCGGCTCTAGCCCGCCAATTAAAATAAAAGACACCAGAACCTTCCAAAGACTCCAGCAGAGGAGCATCCATCTGATGGGCAGGAAAACGTGCTGGAACTGAGAGGGAGGCACGCTCTGGTTGGTCCTGTGCTAAGAGCTTTGAATAACTTATTATAACACTTGCAGATGGAGCAAACACAACATTTACGCCCCACTCACTCTCTCTCTGACAGCAGGCAGCAGCACACCACAACTTCGCATTCGTCAGGGCCAGAAGTAAGCTCTGAGACTCTTTAACTGGGGGTCACCACCCAGGGCCTGCCTCCCATTGGCTTGGATTAAATAGTTCTGTATGATAATAAGGCAAACTGTATTTGATGGCAAAGATGAAGCCTATTCAGACTGGTTTGGCAGTTTCATTTAGAAGAACCTGACCTAAAGCTATATTTCTATCCAGAAAATAGAGGGAACAAATAAGGAAGCATTAAAATGGAGTCCCCCGCCCCCCCTTTTAAAGACCAAATTAATCAAGGAAGCTAGTATTTTTTTTTCTTTAAAGAAATCAATACATGATTCTGTTTGTCCCACTGATCCTGGGCTATTAGAGAATCTTAAATAGAACCTTATATGCCAAAATCAATAGCTCTCTCTAGAGCACTGATGATGGCCTCTGGTGAAGGATTCATTTTAAACAGCAACTAGAAGAATGTGCAGTTTTAAGCAGAATGACCCAGTTTAATTATCCAACTCTAGGATCTGCTCAGAGCTCTGCGTTTTAAAGCTGTATCTCTGAGGCTTGGGGTTCTTCTATTGCCCACAACGAGCAGTAGAACCCTCAGACCCATCACTCGATCTTTCTGGCCCTGTTTCCTCAGCTGGGCCAGTGCCGGGTGGTCTTCAAGAGTTCTGTGAACATCCTGCGATCCACCTCTAGCAAACCTGCCTGTGATGCCACCTGTGGGCAATAATGGTGATGTATATAACCCCTGACCACCACCACCACCAAAAAAATAAGGCACATGATGCCAAACTGGAAACATGGAAATATTTAGCTTACTTTAACATCCTTTTAGATTTCAAATTTTAATCATATGAATGTACCTAGACTAACCCCTCTATTTTATGGTCAATTGATTTTCAACAATGGTGCTGAACAGTTCAGTGGGGCACAGAATAGTCTTTTCAACAGACAGCACTGGGACAGCTGGACATCCATGCAAAAGAATGAAGTTGCACTCCTGCCCCACAACATACACAAAAATTAACTCTAACTGCATTGGGACCTCAGTGTAACAGCCAAAACTAGAAAAATTCTTGGAAGAAAACATAAGAGTAAATCTTTGTGACCCTGGGCTAGGAGAGGACTTCTTTAGTGTGACACCAACAGCACTAGTGACAGAAAAAAACAGATAAACTAACTTCATCAAAATTAAAAACTTTTGTGCTTTGGGGGATCCCTGGGTGGCTCAGTGGTTTAGCACCTGCCTTTGGCCCAGGGCGCAATCCTGGAGTCCCGGGATCGAGTCCCACATCAGGCTCCCCGCATGGAGCCTGCCTCTCCCTCTGCCTGTGTCTCTACCTCTCTCTCTCTATGTCTATCACGAAAAAATAAATAAAATCTTTAGAAAAAAAAACTTTTGTGCTTCAAAAGACACCACCAAGAAAATGAAGGGACAACCCACAGATTGGGGAAAAAATACTTACAAATCATATCTGATAAAGGATTGGTATCTGGAATCTATGAAAGACTCTTACAACTCAATAAATAAAAAGACAAAGAACCTAGCCAAAAAACAGGCCAAGGATCTGAATGGACATTTATCTGACAAGGCCAAAAAGCACATGAAAGGATGTTCAACATCATTAGCCACCAGGAGAATGAAAATCAAAACCACAATGAGCTGCCACTTCATACCCGTTACACTGTAATTAGAGACAAGAGTGAGGACTGGCGAGGACGTAGAGAAATCAGAACCATCGTTCGCTGCCAGTGGGAACATCATATGGCACAACCACTTTCGAAAAGAGTCTGGAAGTTCCTGAAAAGGTTCAATGTTGAGTTACCATATAAGCCAGCAATTCCAGTCCTCAGTATATAGCCAAGAAAACTGAAAACCTATGTCTAGACAGAAATTTGTACTTGAATGATACAGTATTCCTAATAGTCAAAAAGTGGAAACAACCTAAATGTTCCATAACGGATGAATGAATAAATATGGTATATTCATACAGCGGCATCCTATTTGGCCAGGGAAGGAATGAAGTAGTGATTCATGCTACAATGCAAGTTGCTCTTGGAAACATCATCCCAAGCGGAAGAAGCCAGTCATGAAAGATCCTATTTTATATGATTCCATTTATATAAAATGTCCCAAACAGGTTCCTGAGACAGAAGATAGAACAGTGGTTGTCTAGAGCTGGAGAGGAATGGGGAGTGGCTGCTAGTGGGTACAGGTTTCCGTTGGGAATGATGGTGATGGCTGCACAACCTTGTGAATGTTACCCTGGATTGTACTATTTCAACTGGCAAATTGTAGGCATGTGAATTTTATCTCAATAAAGCTGCTAAAAATTTAAAAGCTAATCTTGAGATTACAGGGTGAAAAGGCAGTGAGAACTGTTGGTGCAGTGGCTGTTGCCTTGGCAACCCACTCTCACCCTGACAGAGGCCCTTACCACCAGCTCCTACTTTGATTCTCCCTGCAGAACACTGATGAGCTGCTCTGTTCCAGACCCCTGACTTCATGATGGGAATGAGCAGGCCACTGCTGAGGAGCTGGAGAACAGAAAGAATGGGAAGAGGCCTCACCTAACACAGCCCCCAACTGCCAACTACTCATTTATTGAAGAGAAAGTGGGAGTTTTGGTTCTGGCCAAGAAGAATTAAGCCCGTTGCTGCCTGCCTCCTGCTGACCACAGCCAAAACCTCTGGATGAGACACAAAAAGCAAATATCTGAGGATTCTGGAGAGTCAACTCAAAATGGTGGGCTGTGGAGGAAGTAGCCACATGGAGAAAGGGGAGCCTCTTCTCTCTTAGCCATGCCCCAAGTATGAGCTCCAAGAGCAGAGCAGTGTGGTGGTGTAGGAGCTCAAACTCTAAAAGAAATATCACCTTCTGAAGACCAAGGAAAAGGGCTCTTTCAGTCCAAAGAATGTGTGTGTGTGTGTGTGGGGGGGGGGGTGGCTTATGGGGATTTTTCTCCCTCTTTTCTCTGTTGTTTTGCCCCTGATGCAGTCTCTAGTCATAGCACTGCATGGTGGTAGTGAAGCAGGCAGGTAAAACTGAGAGAACCCCCCTGGAAGCTGGAAAGTATAGGGATGAAGAGAGGAACAAACTGAAGGAGAGCCTGTTATTATTTGTACAAGATCCCACACTATCTCAGGCTCATCTCTGAGCTATGCAGGACAGCTCCAACCCAGTTATAGCAAAGGTTCTGAGATCTCAACTAAGATTTAAAATATTGCCATCTCTAGAGGACCTGAATAGACATTTTTTCTGAAGACACAGAGATGGCCAAAAGACACATGAAAGATGCTCAACACCACTAATCAACAGTGAAATGCAAATCAAAACCACAATAAGATAGGACCTCTTACCAGTCAGAATGGCTAGTATCAAAAAGAAGTAAGTCTTGGTGAGGATACGGAGAAAGCAGGATCCTGTACTGTTAGTGGGAACATAAACTGGTACAGCCACTATGGAAAACAGTATGGGGGGGGGGGTTCCTAAAAAAATTAAAAATTCCACTGGTTATTTACTCAAAGAAAATAAAAACACTAACTTGAAAAGATACACGCACTCCTCTGTTAATGGTGGCATTATTTACAAGAGCAAGATATGGAAGCAATTTAGGTGTCCATTGATAGATAGATGGATAAAGATGTGGTATAAATATACAACGGGATATTCTCAACCATAAAAAATGAAATCTTCCTATTTACAACACGGATGGACCTAGAATGTATTATACCGAGAAAAGTAAATAAAAAAGACAAATATCATATGATTTCACAGATGTGGAATCTAAAAAACAAGTGAACAAACAAAAAACAGGAACACCCTATTAATACAGAGAACAAACTGGTGGTTGTCAAAGGAATGGGGGATGGGAGGATGAGCAAAATTGTGAAGGAGAGTAAGAGAGTACGAAATTCTAGGTGTAAAATAAAATAAGTCCCAGAAATGAAAAGTACAGCACAGGGAATACAGTTAAGAATGTTGTGATAATTATATGGTAATAGATGATAACTATACTTATTCTGGTGATAATGGATAATGGATTATTGGGATCACTATGTTGTATACCTGAACTAATATAATATTGCATGTCAACTATATTTCAATTTAAAAAATAAAAAACCACTACTATCTCAGACTAACTATGGAGTAACATATATGCGGGATAGAGCCAGAGAAGCATAACAAAACCTTTGAAAATCAAGCCGACACCAGAATCACCACCCATAGAAGGCAAGACAGACCTGCAGTCCGAACCTAACCAGGGTGACTGCCTATTTACGATAAAGTTTTTTTTTTTTTTTTTTTTTTTAAGTAGGCTCCATGCTGGAGCCCACTTGGGCTTGAACTCATGACCCTGAGATCAAGACCTGAACTGAGGTCAAAAGTCAGGCACTTAACCGACTGAGCCACCCAGGTCCCCCTAAAACAAAAAACATTCTCCACAAGATTGTCCAACAGGATCCAAAGTGGACACAGCATAACATTCCAAATGTCCAGGATACAATCTAAAATTACTCGACATACACACCTCACCCCCACCTCACAAAAACAAAAAACACCCCCTCCCCAAAAAAAAACCCTGAGGAAAATGTGACCCTCTCAAGAGAAAAAAAACCCAGATTTGGGGAATCATCAATGACTTTAAAAGTAGCTATTGTAACTATATTCCAAGAGGTAAAGGTAAAATAGTAAGAAAGAATGATGTTCTGAGCAGAGAACAGATCTACGTGGAAATTTTGAACTCAAAAAATCTGAAATAAAAAATCCACTAGATGGGCTCAGTAGGGGAATGGAGATGACAAAAGAGCCGGTGAACCTGAAGTTAAATTGAAGAGTTATTATGCAATCTGAAGGACAAAAAGTTTAGGGAAGAAAATGAACAGACGGAAAGCATCAATGGCCTGTGGGATAATATGAGAAGGTCTGACTTTGACATCACTGAGTCCCAGAAGGACAGGAGAAAGAGATTAATGCCAAAAAACAAAACAAAACAAAACAAAAAACTGAAGAAATAATGGCCACAAAGTCATTGTGGCCATTAATGTACATAATGTACAGATTTAAATGGTCATTGAACCCCACAGAGCTCACTAAAACAACGAAGTGGCCTATTTCCTATAGTCTTTCTCTCGGTAACCTATTCAGGCTTCTCGTAAAAATTATCATTCCTAAGCCATTAATTCATTTTGCGTTCATTGAGCAAATGCATTCTTTCATTTAATTGAAAACCCCATTGATAGTAAGAAGCACCATTATTTTGGGTAACATTTAATAATGCTGCCAATGGGGGTCCCTCGGTGGCTCAGTTGGTTGAGCGTCTGCCTTCAGCTCAGTTCATAGTCCCAGAGTCCCAGGATTGAGCACCGCATCAGGCTCTCTGAACAGGAGGGAGTCTGCTTCTCTCTCTGCTCCTCACTGCACTCATGCTCTCTTCTCTTGCTCTTTCAAATAAATACATAGAATCTTAAAAAAAAAAAAAAAAAAGTAAAGATGCTGGCAGTTAATTTGAAGATGCCCTTATAGAGGACATGTCTTGATTGCACAGATGTGAAAACACAGAAAAGGGCATCTTAGAATAAATACAAAACTTCATGTTGAGCACTCACTGAGCACTAGACAGTGTAGTGAGGAGAACAGATATAAGCATCCAGTCCTAACACTGGATACGCACCACTCCTCTGACGTTATTCCTCACTCTTGTTGTTTCAGCAGGAAAGGGCAAAGTGTGCATTCCGAAGAAGTCCGTGATCTACTATGTTAAGACTTGTGCAGAGCCACACCTCTTTTCCTCCCCACTTTACAGCCTTCTCTCCCAGCAAGGGAGACACACAATCCGACATCGACTATTTCCACCCTTATCATTCTCTTCATCTTTATCAGACTGTCCTGTTTTTTCTGGAAAGGGTGACAGGTTAGGTGAGCTATTCTTTTCCTTTTTAATTTAATTTAATTTAATTTTTAAAATTTTATTCTATGATAGTCACAGAGAGAGAGAGAGAGAGGCAGAGACATAGGCAGAGGGAGAAGCAGGCTCCATGCACCGGGAGCCTGACGTGGGATTCGATCCCGGGTCTCCAGGATCGCGACCTGGGCCAAAGGCAGGCGCAAAACCGCTGCGCCACCCAGGGATCCCTCCTTTTTAATTTTAACTTCTCAGACCCCTCCCCCAAAACTTAAAAAATTCCACCCATGTTTGCTGATTTCCTTACATTCATGAAAAATTATATTTGTCTTAACCTGGGACAGTTTTATGTATCTTTAGAGTCCACTTCATTCTCAAGTTATTGACAGAGTACTAAGAGCACTGTAGAAATTAAGTTTAAACAAAAAAAAAGAAGGAGGGTCCAGGTTTTTAAAACTGCATTGGCTATGAAGTGACAACCAAGTACACAGTTCTCTTCATAGTATTTGACCCCTTATTACCACTTTTGAAATAAAACATAAGCTGTAAGAGCCGGGGTGTGCATCTCTAATGAGATCTTACTACTCGCTATGAAGCCTTTGGGGAAAACACACACACACACACCTCTACCCTCTAATATATTTGAAAGTCTAGATTCTTTATTCTTTCCTTTTTCCAGACATATAATTCTTAACCCCTGTGTTTCAAATTCATTTTGCTTACTCTACTATTCTGATTCATGAGGAACGACCTCCTATATAATGGTGAGCCCCCTGGCATCCCTGCAGTGGTCAAACAGCTAGCACAGACCTAGGACTGCCCTGATGAAATGCCACTTTGAATAACCCCTTCTCAACTCCAAGCCACTGGTCTTTTCTGTACATCCACAGACACACAGGTTTAAAAAAACAATAGCAGGGAACTCTGGGTGGCACAGTGGTTTGGCACCTGCCTTGGGCCCAGGTTGTGATCCTGGAGACCCGGGATCGAATCCCATGTCGGGCTCCCGGTACATGGAGCCTGCTTCTCCCTCTGCCTATGTCTCTGCCTCTCTCTCTCTGCGTGACTATCATAAATAAATAAATAAAATAAATAAATAAAAAATAAAAATAAATAAAAAAACAATAGCAACAACCCATACCACCACCATAACATTGGTTTCCTAATGAAAGAGACTTCACACAGTCAAATCTGCACTTGAACATGACCAGAGAGGCATTTTACGCAGAGCCTTTAGCTCCTCTTCTAGCAGTCCTGCTCCAGAGGACAAAGTCAGCTTTATGGAATCTGTAGGTCTCCTAATTGACAGGATGCTGTTCAGCTGACAAGGGTCAGGACACTGGCTTCCAATGTCGCCCCTAGAGCTGACTGGGCTAACTTATGCAGAAAGCAGAGGCCTCTTCTCTGGAACAACATGGTGGTTTCCTGGGAACCTCACTGCAGTTGAACACCTAAATGCTCATGCTGTAAACAAACTCTGAAGCATAACCTATAATCCTCAACCCTTCCATTTGGATGCCCTCAAAAGCCCTCTGCATTTGCTCTCCTGGAAAGAGAGTAGTACCAGCTCGGTCCCTAAGGGGAGAGCCTATCAGATAAACTCAAGCCTTTGCACAGCTCATGCTGGAAACTAAAACGGGGTGCGGGGGGGGGTGGGTGGGTAAACTACAAACTGAACTGGTTTCATTTGCTGTGCCACATGTGGGGCCACTTATCAGGCCTAGTTTTGTTTTTTTGGTTTTTTTTTTTTTTAAAGGAAAACTGGACATCCCTGAGGAGTTCAATTCTTGAGCTCAGAGATTACCAGCCATTTTAGGAAGCCTGGAGAAAAATTTTCTTTCAGTAGAGCACACTCATATTATCTTTCTGCTCTAAGGGAAGGGGGTAGCGGAGGGGTGAAGGTCAGGAGTTGAAAATATTATTGGACACGATAATTATTTGTGCAAGCTGCTGCACTGGGCGGCAGAGGTCTGAGGCTTGGCACACAGGAGGGCCCGCTTCGCGATCTGATCCCCCCACCGAGCAGCCTGCCACCTGCAGCCCGGGGCCGGGCCCGGGGGTGGGGGTGCGGGCGGACCCTGGCCTCCAGCCATGCTACCTCTCTTCGGGGGCACTGCATCAGACATGGCAGATGACCAGCCAAAAAAAAAAAATAGACAAGGAAAAGAAAAGACAAGGGCGAGAGGGGATGGGGAGGGGGGAAAAGACCTAAAATTTGGACTCGAAGGGTCTTTTCAAACACTTTAATCCTTTCGTGCTGATGGTTCCTGGAGCGTCCGTGGCTGGCACCAGACCCTGTACCAGGAAAATCCGACTCCCTAAGCCAAAGCGTTAAAGAGAAGACTGCTAATCAGCTAAATAGAAACTGGAACCTGTTCCCACCAAGTCCCTTTTCCCCCCATCACCAGAGGGACACCATAGTGTTCTGAAATACACTCTTGACATCATTTGGCAGGCAACCCTATTCTGTTGAACATGATTCAGCCCTTAGGTTATTGTTTTTAATATTAGAAAGTGAGCTTTTAAATGCCAAACAAATTTTGCAGCAGGGGGACAAAAGATATTCCAAGTGGTCTCACTGGACCTTCTACCAACTGTGTCCACCAAATGGCTTAAAAGACCACCTTCCTGTGGTGTTTCAGATATGAGGCAGAGACATAGCTCTGTCCAACTATTACCTAATGCAAGACTTTGTTCTCCAAGTTCACAGAGACAGTATTTAAGGATCAGGGCTGAACGAAGGCAGGCAAGGCTGTGGAGTGAGAACATGGCACTGTGAGCAGCAGAGGGAATGAGTGAGCGCGGTAGAGGGGCAAAGCCCCAGCAGAAGCGGCCATGGCTACAAAATGTGGCTTTTCACTCACACCTACCTCCTGTCCATGTTGCCACTGACCATGAGGCTGGGAGGGCTGTTCCTGAGGTTGACGCACGTGAAATCACCAAGTGCATTACCAAGCTTTGAGAGGCAGCGTTCTGCTTCCAGGCTGTACACCAGGATCTGGAGAGGAAGGAAGATACATAGGCATGGGGTTGCACACAGCAGGCCTGCATCCAACATTTATTTCAGCACTGGTACTCAGCTCCCCTTAAGGAACATGTTCCACTGCTTCATTTCCTGACATTTTCCAGGTCATGACCAGATACGGATGCAGCTCTTAGAATGACAAAATGAAACGCAAAAGAAAATAAAAGAACATCCAAAGATTTCCTCATGCCAAGGTGCACAATCCTAGGACACAAAGATTTTTTTTTAAAGATTTCATTTATTTATTCATGAGAGACACAGAGAGAAAGAAAGAGAGGAAGAGACACAGGCAGAGGGAGAAGCAGGCCCCATGCAGGGAGCCCGACATGGAATTCGATCCCTGGTCTCCAGGATCACGCCCTGGGCTGAAGGTGGCACTAAACCGCCGTGCCACCTGGGCTGCCCGAAAAAAATCTTTTTAATTGAGGTATAGTGAACATTTCCAAACATTTCTCTCTTCAGCCACTCTCCACTTGCTAATTTTAGGAGGTTCTGTACAATAAGATGTGGAAGCAAACAAAGTAGGCTTGATCTCTAGACAATGTATGCGTTATGTTTGGACATTTCTGTGCTTTCTCTCCAGCAAAAAGAAAAAAACATGATTCATAAGAAATCTTTCTAAAGATTACTTAAGCCTTTTATTTAAAAAATCTTAGTAATTCAATAAATTAACATTAAATGCTTACTATGGCACACCTAAGTGGCTCGGTGGTTGAGCATCTGCCTTCGGCTCAGGGCATGATCCCAATGGGATTGAGTACCGCATCAGGCTCCCCGCAGGAAGCCTGCTTCTTCCTCTGCCTATGCCTCTGCCTCTTTCTGTCTCTCATGAATACATAAATAAAATCTTTAAAAAAAAATAAACGCTTGCTATAGATTAGTCACTGTTGTAAATATACATTTATCAATTATCAGGATACAGATTCTTATTTCAGTATGGAGAGGTTGATGGTCTCCACCTTGAAAACCATGATCACATTTCTAACAAGTGAATCTTTGGAAATGCTTCACAGTTAAAACAGACTATCATATTAATTAACTATTGCCAGCAGCACCTGAAAGAAAAAGAGGCAATTAAAAATTTTTAAATGCCTTCCTAATCCATTAAGATTATAGAGAACACGCTGAATTTTATTTTTATTTTCATGCAGTTGAAAATAAATTTGAGGGGCACCTGGGTGGCTCAGTGGTTGAGTGTCTGCCTTTGGCTCAGGTCGTGATCCCAGGGTCCTGGGATCAAGTCCTGCAAAAGTCTTCCCACAGGGAGCCTGCTTCTCCCTCTCCCTATGTCTCTGCCTCTTTCTCTGTGTCTCTCATGAATAAATAAATAATCTTTAGAGGGAAAAAGGAAATAAGTTTGAAAAAACTCCAACAATTCTAAAATATCTGGAAAAAAAGTTATTCTTCCAAGTAAGAACACAGAAATAATCAAATCTTCTATCTACAGTGAATAACCTAGAAGCTGCATATAATCAGCTCCTGGAGGGAGGAAAAAAAATTAACAGCAACCTCACAGTCTCTCATAAGGATAATTTTCCATGCTTCTGTATCATAATAGAGTTTTCAGTGGTGTTCCTGGACTCAATTTCATTTTGTTTTCAACCTCCATAGTAGGAAGGTAGGCCTCTAACTTGCAAATGTCGAGGGTAAACTTCAGAATTAAAATCTGATACTGAGTCCATCTTTACTTATTCTTTTTTTGACAAGTGGATGGGTCATCTCTGAGTGGCACAGGGAAATCTGATCCCTCTCCAGAAAGACTGCAAATTCCTCATAAAGGCATCAAAGTTCGTAGTCAAGAGTCAAGTATTTTCTAAAATGTTTAATAATTCAACGAATCAGAATATCCGAAGAGTACCTTTACCATTAGGGTTAGTTAAAGACCACAGAGATTAGAAAACACATTACCCATCTCAGAGGCGGTTCTTTCCATGTTAAAAGTCCCTTAACGACCTTTACCATTTCTCCCTCCCTCCCTCCCTCCCTCTCTCTCTTTTAATAAGGTTGAGCAAATGGGACTTCATTTTATCTGATTGCCACAGACTAGTGAGATTAATTATTCATGCTCACACTCCCCCTCTTGTTAAGACCATGCATTAGACTAATTTTTCTCTTTATTGCCCTAGTTGGGTGAGTCTCAACCCATGGCCACTTGACTCCCTCTCAGAGGTGTATGGATATGCTGGAAAGAAGGAAAATACTACTCAGAGCTAAAATCTCAGAGAAAATGTTCTACACTAATGTGACCACCAAATCAATAGATATTGCTGGGGATTTTTCCTTTTAAGTACCAAGTGTATGTTACAAAAGAGCCTAAATAAGTGATTATAGAGAAGATCTTTATTTTAAGTATGATTTCAAATGACGAGGTTAAGACTAGTATAAATTTTGCAGAGGTAACTAAGGAGATGTGGTGTGTAGTCAGAGGACACTGGGTAATTTTCCTTGCTCTTTGGGTTCCATGTAGATAACTAGAGGGCATCTGATGGAAATGAGCATTGTTTAAAAAGAACTTCAGCAGAAGGTTCTTTCCTTTTTTTCTTCTTAGAAAATACTTAGTATTTTCATAAATCTTAGTCTTAGAATCCAAAGTTTCAATTTTGTCAGCTATTCAGATTTCTCTAAAATCTTTCTTAATCTATTTTTTCAAATAGATTTCAAATGTAATAGATCTTGTAACAAATTTTTTTAAAGATTTTATTTATTTATTCATGAGAGACACACACAGAGTGGCAGAGACACAGGCAGAGGGAGAAGCGTGGGACTCGATCCCGAATCCCAGGATCACGCGCTGAGCCAAAGGCAGATGCTCAACTGCTGAGCCACCCAGGTGTCCTGATCTTGTAACAAATTCTAACAGAATTACATAACAAGAAGTGGTAACCTTCCATAGATGTCTCTCAGAAAAAAACTACACTTTAGCAGTTCAGTGTATATCCTGCTAGACTTTTTTTCTGACATATGTCTGCCTTGTCTGTTTCTGTGTGTATAAAACTTTTTTTTTCTGAATGAGATTACTGTTTTACAACTTGTTTTTCCTAAACAACATGAGTGAGAGTCCTTTCTTCATTAGTATCATAGATAAATCTTGTTCTTTTTAATGACTGCATAGAATTTCTCTATGGATATATAAGATATTGGTGGCTACTTGGATTGTTTCCAATTTTTTAGACCAATAATGTAATTCATTCAACAGCTAAGTCAACAAATATTTATTAATCATCTTTGCAGTAGGTACTGGAATGAACAGGGATGGCGGATGACATGCAGAAGCCTCAGCCTGCTGCCAGCTGAAACAATCTACCTCTTCACCAGCTGGTGCACAGCTACCAGCTGTCCTGCTCCTCCATACATGGGACTTGCCTCTCTAAGGAGATCCACCTTACAGCCATGTCCTTGCATCTGGTGTTGTTAATGGCAGGGTAGAATCAGGAAGGAAGTAGCAGCCACAGGGTTAACATCTGAGATACCCTGGTACAGGTGTGACCGTACCTTCCAGGTATGACTTGGAATATTTAATGTGCCCAGGACTGGCTTTCCAACCAAAGCATGAAGGAAAGAGCTGAGAAAAAGCTATTGACCCTGCAGTGGGTAGGTGAGGTCCTTCACCTACCCAATAAGAACTGAGGATTGCACTGCAAATGTTTCCTAAGTGTGGGACTGCTACTACCTTCATAATGAGACAGGACCCAGTTGCATTAAGAAATCACTATGAAGAGATTATAGAGCTTACAGTCCCAGACTTTTGGTCATATACTGATAAATAAGAAAGGAAATCGATTTCTGTTTTGATTTTAAACTTACCCAAACAGTAAATCCTCCTCATACTCCTCTATCTGCCAAAGGCATCACAAAAACCTAAGCAGCTGGCTCACCTCCTTAGGTGAGGCACTGCCTTTCCAGAGGAGTGAGGAATGGTCAGAAGGCTTCCTTACAAGATGATAGTGGCATTTAAAAGAGCATGGTGATTTAAAGATCACTTGTCTGCCACCATTTAAAAAAGAAAGCAACAAAGGGAGCTACAGGTTGGGAGACGCCAGGCTGAGAGAGTCAAAGATAAAATGCATGGTTTGGGGGAGGATATCTGAAGTCCAAGGGGAGATGACAAAGTCTACCTCTTTCCGGATTCCCTAAGAAACCACCCCTATTACTACACCACACACTTTGTTCTTATGAGGGGGAATAGTCATGGTAAGAAGCCAAATTCTAGAGAGTAAAGCAAAGAATCCTCATGTTCTTCCTCTTCTGTCCCGATTAAGCTTATCTTGTGCCCTCTCTATACCCTTGGCAGAGTTCAACTTGACAAGTTCCCCTCTTGTAGTACTAAAGCTACTGATTATCTACACACTTCAGCTGGTGTTCCCAAGGACCCATCTTGAACTGCATATCAGCTGCTTTCCCCAGAATGGTGGTTCTCAAATACTGGAGGCTGCTTTGGGCAGGCCAGCTGAGGAGGCTCTGTTACCAAGCACCACATGCTGTAAAACACTGCTCAGACTTAGACTCTAAGTTCCTTGGAGCAGAAATCCTATCATTCATTCCTGCAGCAGTGATCAAAGACCCAGCATGTGCTAGGAGATTAACTGATTGGTACATGGTATCTGGCAAACCCAGAGCTTACCACAGTCTGGTTCATAATAAATATCCAGATACACTTTTTTTTGCTTGACACGTTCTTTCCCATTTCTGGATGCCTAATCTTACTACTGGCATATTCAAAGTATCAATTCATCTCACTCAAAATATAAGGAGGTTCCACAGATATCTCCCCAGAATATCCAGATTCTAGAACACCCAAACTGTATCCAGGCTAAGGTTTTACCCTGACAACACAGCAGACTAGAATATGTGGAAAACCCTCCTGTTTACAAACCCTGAAAGTGCTGGGTAAGTTTTAGTCTATTAAACATTCTTCAAACATTCTGTTTAACTCCTAAGAAATCAGAGAAATTCTCAGGAGCCAAAAATGAAGAGGGCGCTAAAACCAGAAAAGGACGTGGCACTCATGTCAGGGGCTGCTCTGAGGACATCTGCCAATGTCAGGAGCCTAGAACTAGGGAAAGAGGAGGCAAAGTTTCTACCCAGCACCAAATGGAACACCAGAACCAAGATGTCTGTCTACCACTGGGGCCATTGTATGGATAGCACACTCAATAAAAAGCAAAATAGGGAGATAGCCAACCCACTGGCAAAGAGAGCCTATCTGAAAACTTGTCTGCCTCAGGTTCAGCTCAGGATGAAAAATGTGGACCCTGGGTTTGAATTTATACTACCTGCAAGGCCCCAAATCCCTATGCCTAGTAATTATTTTCAGGTTGGTAACAGGTCTCCTGGTACCTGGCAGTCTTCTCAGGAGGAAGACCCTCTCAACCCAGACGCCTTAGGAAACCTACAAATCAAGATCAGCCAAATATGAGTTCATAATAAAAAAAATCCCAGGGCAGCCCCAGTGGCCCAGCAGTTTAGCACTGCCTTCAGCCCGGGGTGTGATCCTGGAGACCCAGGATCGAGTCCCACGTCGGGCTACCTACATGGGGCCTGCTTCTCCCTCTGCCTGTGTCTCTGCCTCTCTCTCTCTTTCTCTCTCTCTCTCTCTCTCTGTGTGTGTGTATCTGTCATGAATAAATAAAGTCTTTGAAAAAAAATCCTAAATACAGAAAGAAAAAACTCATCATAAATGAGAGATAGAAAACAAACAGAATAGACTTCCAAGAATATCATATCATATACTTATTAGGTAAAACAAAAATGTTTGCTGAAAACGTTTATAGAAATAAAAGAGGGTGAGGGTTCAAAACCAGCAGAGCAGCCTTGAGATAAACAAAATAAATAGAATTTCTAGAAATTATAAAGGCAACGGATGAGTTCAACAAGTAATTAGAGTTCAACAGAATTCCATAAACCAAAGACAGATTTGAAGACATCTTTCAGAACGCAACACAGAGAGGCAGTGATGAAAAGTGTGAGCAAGCAGTGAATAGCACAGAGGACAACAGGCTGGTCCAATATACATCTACCCTGAGGTTCCAGACAGGAACAACAGATAGGATGAGGGAGAGGAAGATTTTGACAAAGGCTCAGAATGTTCTACAACTGAAAGGGAAAAAGCACAAGAAATCCCAAATGGGAAAAATAAAAGTCCATGCACACCTACAGACACATCAGAGAGAAACCACAGAAAAGTAAGGAACAGATCTTCAAAGCAGACAAAAGAAGAGAAAGAGTCCTGAGAGCAATGGCCCTTAGACTGACAGCCAAGTTCTCAGTGACACCAATGGACTCAAAACCAGTAATCTCTTCAAAGGGCTGAGAGAAAGCTGTCAGCCTACCATTATAAAGAACAAGCAAAACTACCTTAGACTGAGGTGAAATAAAGCGGTTTTGGGGATAAAAACACAGAGAACTCCTGTGCCTAAGAGACTCTCACTAAAGGAACTTCTAAAGAATATACTTTTGGAAGGTGGAAAATCATTCCAGAAAAAAGGCCTGGGACACTGGAACAGTGAGTAAAAATTCAGGTAAATGTGCTTAAGAATATGCAAATACTATCCACAACAACAATGCTGATTGGGGGTTAAATACGCAGAACAGACAGTCTCATCCTTCTTATTCCAAACAGACAAATGCCACGGATCAGGGCAATTCACCAGGACCACAAAGATTCCAGATGCCCAGGGGACCCTCCAGCACTACAGCCTGCAGTGCAGTGGCAGTGCCTGTGTGGCACATAGGAGGGACTCAATATGTATTTGACGAAAGAATGAATAAGTGCTACACATCTCTGCCTGTATCTATCGATTACAGGCCAACAGCACACTGGCCTACAGTAGAGATTTGCTCCATGCATACAAATGAACACATTAAGTCGATTTGCTTTTGCACTCACAGCAGCATATTTAGCCATTTCAGAAGTGGGAGGTACAGTTTCATTCAGTACAGATCCTAAAGTACAAGATTAGTAATGCTCATTAAAAAAAAGAAAAAAGATACAAAAGAAAAAGACTTCTCGATCTTTGGAATAGAATTTAGTCACGTACATGACCCACTTTGCTATTCTGACCCAACCTAAGTATGACCCGCAAAAATGTGGTTAAAAATTTCACTATAAAAAAATGCAGGGTCTGCATATTCATGTTCACATACAAAGCTAAGTGAACAGCCTCTATAAATTCACAGATGAGCTAAGATTTAAAAAAACGATGAGAAAGACAGACAACTGGGGTGGGAGGGGGGATCTAGTGAGAAAAGAGTAAATCATACACAAAACAGCCAATAAAAAAATAAAAAAGCAGTTAATATACATGAATAATGGATGTCTGATTTAAAAGCAGTTTACTCCGATATGATGTAATTTTTGACAATCAGCCAGAGAGACTATTTTGTAAGTCCTTGCCAGAGAGAAGTCAGAGTGTGAGGCTTGGTAACACGGCGTATCTGTGAACATGTGCACAATGACTCTCGCCGCCATCCCAAAGGTGACTTTCTGTTGGCAAACAGAAACTTGCCTCCCAGGTGCACTTAGCAGCAGCAACCAGCAAGATGCGAAGCTTGAAGAAATGGACCCCCGACACAAGTGCAAATCCCTGAAGTGTAGCACCCCCTCAACAGTTTCCATGACATGCTCCTGGCACAAGCCACAGTCAAATGCAGCACAAAGGGAGCAGCAGCCTGGGCTGCTTTCATGTTTAAGTTTTAATTGGAGTGACAAGCCCACAAGGCCAAGATATTTCAGGGATGGGACGGTGTTGCTGAGTGTCGCCAGGCGCTGGGTAGGCAAGGCCCGTGTGCGCTCTCCACCACCACGTGCCAATGCACCTGCAACCCCCGCTGTTCCAGGACTGGACTCTGCCTGGGAAGGCACTGCCAATCACTGCAGGCTGTGCCAACGTGGGGGCTTTGTGGTGTGGGCAGATGTCTACAAAGGACCAGAGCGAGGCCAAACCAACACCTATTGTGACCTAAACCTGAAAAGAACCCAGAGAGCAAGAGTACGGTCGGGTGAAAATGCAGGCAGACATAATCCAAATCTCTCTCCCTCTCTCTCAACCCTACGTCCATAAATGCTGGAAATAATAAAGGCAAGGCAGGTCTGCTCTGTGGGGGTGAGCAGAATATGGCTCTCTGCTTTGCTTCAGGGCTCTCTCTAGACAATCTCTGTCCTAGTGCTAGAATAAGGAACAGAGATGTGACCACAAAGAACTGGTTGAGGGGTACGTAAAACAGGAACTGTTCCTCATCAGAGCATTCAGCCCAATGAAGATATTATGCAAACGTATAACCAAAAGCTGACAATCCTCACATCCTCCTGTTAGGGTCCCAACATGCCTCATGGTAAACAGAGTGCGCAGCCAGCTTCAAAGCACTTCAGCAGTAACCACAGGTAACTGCTCACAGCCCTCATGAGAAAGCTTTTCCACCTCTTTCATACCTGGAAGAAAATGAAGGCTGCTGCTGCTGAAATGAATTCTTGAAAATCACAGGCAACCTGGACATCATTTCTTTAATAGAAAGATTGCAAGCAAGATGATCCCCATGGGACAGTGTCAGTAAGCCTACAGACTTAACATCGGACTTGACGTGCAGGCTGTCACACTGGCCTGGCTCTCTGTTCCCATTTGACTAGGCCAGTGACTTCTAGCTTGGCCCCAGGTTAGACAGGACAAAGGCTTAGAAGAGGGCAGAGTGTGGACACATAGGACAGCTGATGGGCAAGAGTGAACAAATGCACTGAATAGTCAGGGCCTTTGGTGTCAGGCAGACGGTCCACCCTACAGCTGTGGTTCATGACTGTACACCCATACAAACACGAGCTTAGAAGCGCTTCGCACATAAATAATACTATAAATTGTAGCTGTTCATAATAATCCTGATATTCCTTTCACATAAATCCTTTCAGAATATTCCATGTGATTCTCACAACCACCAAGTGGAAGACAAATACTACTACCTACATTTTATACATGGAGACGCAGAGGCCTAAATCATTTTGAATAGCTTGCCCCAATTACGTAGGTGACAATAGTAGCCAAGGACACAGCAGGCAGAGCCCAGCCAGTCCCATCCCAACGTCAGTGTCTGCCACTGTATCACAATACCTTTCTGGTTTCCAAGAAAAATGGTTATTAATGATGACTAATGTTTATAGTGTTCTCTTAGGTGTAAAAGACTACCATGATGCAGTCTCTCACCTGCTCCCCACAATCACATATGGGGTGGGTCACACAATTTCACTTGCTGTACACATGAAGAAATGGGAGTGTGAAAAGGTCAAAGCATTTACAGAGTTAAGAGGTTTTGGAGCCAAGATTCAAACATGGGTGGTAGGCCTCCAAGCCCATGGTCTTTAAACCTCTATCCCACGGGGCACAGTGTGTCACCCCAGGACAAGAAGCATCACAGTAACTCTTGACATGCAGATTCTCAGGCCCCACCCCAGACCTCCTGACTCAGAAACCTTGGGGGTAGGGTCCAGAGATCCATATGTTTCTATACCCCCTTGGCATTTGAGACCCCTCGTTGCACCTATACTGC
Source organism: Vulpes vulpes (assembly GCF_048418805.1). Lineage (NCBI taxonomy): Eukaryota > Metazoa > Chordata > Mammalia > Carnivora > Canidae > Vulpes > Vulpes vulpes. The sequence goes on along the minus strand of NC_132789.1, from coordinate 13,751,383 downwards.
CTCCCAAGCCAAAAATGAGTCTCCATCATAACATATTACTCAGCTGTAAATGCTTACTTCCTGCCTCCCAGCTAATGCTAATCTAGTTAAGGATAGCGCTGGGCAGTAACTACCAAAAGGTGAGATTTAGACCAGGTACCGCACAAGTCAGAAAAGAAGGGTGCTCACTGAGAGCCAGGCTATCAGTAAGGCTCCTTCTGAGAAGTGAGACTCTGGACGGACCTTTCCTGCAAGGACATGGAGAGACAGGAGGGAAAGAGGGAATGCTACCACTAATCAGTAACAAATGTGTCATATCATGGATTGAGTCTTACTGAAGCAAAGGACACATTCTGGAGGTGTGGGATGGAGGGCAGGAACTTGACTCCCCTAAGTCTTGAGGGCCAGGCTGAAGGCCAGCACCAGGGCTTTACCCACAGTCCTCAGCACATAGCCACTGCTCTGATAAAGCCTGACAGAAGCTATGAGGAGGTACACCAACAGGTGGTATAAGAGTTCAGTGGTGCAGAAAGAGCAGGGACAAGTGAGGGAAGGTGGACTGGGGAGCAATTATTTTCATGTCATTTTTGTGAACATGAGACAAGAGTTCAAGACAATACCCCAAGGAAACACTGCAGTATAATGAGGCCACCTAGGAGAGCAGATGGAGCCTGACCAGAGGTCCTAGCCTAGAAAGATCCAAAGGATCTGGGGATTGAATTTGGTCCACATCCAGTGAGTGGGTCCCATATCAATGGACCTTTCTGGAGCAGGAGAGGAGCAGAGGCTGGGGCCCAGGTCCCAGTAGTGCTTTCTGCACGCCCCAGTTCAGATGGTTCCTGGCCTCGTTTATTCTAATAGTTTTTGTTTTGAAACAATCAGTTATCATCTTACAATCCGGTAGATTGGAAACCTACTGTGGGTCTCATTGGCTAACACCTAGGTGTCAGCAATGTTCCCTGCTGCAGCATAGGGAAGAATTTGTTTCTTTGCTTTTTCCAGCTTCTAGAAGCTGCCCACATTATTCCCTGGCTCTTAGATCCCTTCCCTCCATCTCCAAGCCGTCAACAGAGAGTCAGGACCTTCTCACAGGGTACCACCCTGGCCTCCTCTCCTGCCTCTCTCTTCTACTTCTAAGAACCTTTGCAGGATGCCTGGGTGGCTCAGAGGTTGAGCATCTGCCTTTGGCCCAGGGCATGATCCTGGGGTCCAGGGATTGAGTCCTACGTCAGTCTCCCTGTGGGGAGCCTGCTTCTCCCTCTGCCTATGTCTCTGCCTCTCTGTGTCTCTCGTGAATAAATAAATAAAATCTTTTTTTTAAAAAAAAGAAAAAAACCTTTGCGATTATAAGAGGCTTACCCAGATAAGCCAGAAAAATCTCCCTATTTTAAGGTCAGGGGATTGGCAACCTTACTTCCATCTACAACCTTCATTCCCTTTTGTCCTGTAACCTAACCTATTCACAGGTTCTAGCAATGTGGCCATGTGGTGAAGGGGCACTCTGTTGGATTTCTGGCCTCATCATGATACACTGTAAACCTCATTACTCATCTCAAATTCCTTAATTTGGAATATGATCGCTCAAACTTGGACTGAGCTGAGTTTTCCTTTACTCTGCAAATTAACACACAGAGAGAATGCTTAAAAGAGTAACTTTCTGTCCATTAGGACTCATCTGCAGCTCAATAATTTATAATTATTAACCTACTCTAACGTGATGCCTCACTGAAACTGGAGTGCTGAGTAGATGAATAAATCATATTCCATCTATATGCTGAATAAAAAGCAAAGTTCTCTAACTTTTAGTATTTGTTAGTCTAAGCTGCTACGTGTATTTGAAAACAGTGAAATGTCTTCAATAATCTGACATCCCACTCACACAGGTCATTTTCTGTGTGCCTGTCTGGACATAACCACATCAAAAGCATGTAACGTATTCTATAGTGTTACCTGAAAAACAAGCTAATTTTTTAAAAAGAATTTTATTTATTTATTCATGAGAGACACAGTGAGAGGCAGAGACACAGGCAGAGGGAGAAGCAGGCTCCCCGTAGGTAGCCCAATACAAGACTTGATCCCAGAACCCCAGGATCACGACCTGAGCTAAAGGCAGACACCCAACCACTGAGCCACAGGTGTCCCAACAAGCTAATTTTTAACCCTCACAAAACCTAGTTGAGTCTTGGCACAAATATGGCCCAAGCAGCATCTGGTCAAAGAAACCAAAATCATACTTATCTGTGAGGTGAAACAAACACAAAGGTCAACTCCAAGTTCACACTCTTCCATGGGTGTGGATTGGTAAACCAGGATGGAAATTCCACATAAATAATCAAGAAAGCCATTAGAAAAATTAGGCCCTATTAACACACCATCTGTAGATCTTCTTTGGATAGGTGAAGGGAATTACAAGATACAAACTTCCAGTTATAAATAAATTATGGGAATGAAAAGTACAGCACAGAGAATATAGTCAGTAATATTGTAATAACATTGTATGGTGACAGATGGTAACTACACTTGTGATAAGCATAGCACAATGTATAGAATAGTCAAATCAGTTATACACCTGAAACTAATATAACATTGTATGTCAGCTATACTTCAATTAAAAAGAGAGAAGAGGGGATCCCTGGGTGGCTCAGTGGTTTAGCGCCTGCCTTTGGCCCAGGGCGCGATCCTGGAGTCCCGGGATCGAGTCCCGCATCGGGCTCCCCGTGTGGAGCCTGCTTGTCCCTCCTCCTGTGTCTCTGCCTCTCTCTCTCTCTCTCTCTCTCTCTCTCTATCATAAAATAAATAAATAAATCTTTAAAAAAAAAAAGAGAGAGAAGAGGGGCACCTGTTGGCTCAGATGGTTGAGTGTCTGCCTTCAGCTCAGGTCATGATCCCAGGATCCTAGGATTGAGCCCAGCATCAGGCTCCCTACTCAGCAGGGAGTCTGCTTCTCCCTTTTCCTCTGCCCCTCCCCACTGCTCGTGCTTGCTCTCTCTCTTTCTCTCTCTCAAATGAATAAATTAAAAAAAAAAAAGAAAGAAAGAGGAAAAAAATTAGGCCCTAAATAAAATTCTAAGCTAATTCAAGAGGCAAAGGAGAAGAATGATCATCATATACTTCAGGATAATCATCTTGTAATCTTGTACAAGCTTCAATGTTTATAAAATGTTTATAAACATTAGGAAATGATACAAATGTCACTGGTATACAAAAATCATGCAAATATGAGTGAAGACAAAAGATGTTTAAGACACAGTGCCAGCCCTCTCCAATAAGGCTTCTTGTGTCAGAGGCTCTGACACAAAGTGACTCAGCATTCATATTAACTTAATCCATTAGTTCTGCAAGAAGCTAAATTAATCCATCCCTTATCTATTCTAAATGTATTCTTCCAAAAACAATTCTTGGGAAAATGAATCTTGCAAAGCATCACAGACTGTTATCCCTACAAGCATGGCTTTAGCCCGTTTATCCTTGCACTAGTCCCCATGTTCCAGCCAGCCTGTATCACCCAAATGCTGCTCCCCTGCCTCGCCTCAAACTTCTCCCCTCCAGGTCTGTGGCCTGTGCCTGGGCTTGCCCCCTTCCTAGTCTTTCCATGATGAACTCTAACTTGACCTAAAGCTAGGGGGTAGGAAGGTGAAGGAGGAACCTGACAAGTGCTGAGCACCAGCCCCATACAAAGAACATTACCCGCCTTTCCCAGGTCTTCTCCCTTTCCAAATGGGGATCTTAAGGCATGCACATAACTCACCTAAGGTTTATCTGACTCCAGAACCTTGCCAAGTCCCCAGTGGCTATTCCACTACTTGACTGGAGCTGAAAATACTTTCTCCTGTATTTCCATCCTCTGAACTGTCATTCCCTCTCAGGAGTGGTTCAGGACTGCTAGAGTCACTAAAGCCCTCTTAGCTTCCTAAACAGCAGCAATATTCCAAGAAATGCTTTTTGTGGAGTCACTTGTCATTGGTTGCATAGGCTATCAGAGGTGGTGGTGTCCCAAAAGGTCTCTAAAGTCAGAGGTTCCATGCTCTGCCCTGAGAAACCCTAGAGCCATGGAGGTGCTTTGGGGTTTCTACAGCATGTGAGAATTTATTATTATTCATTAACAACACAGAACGATTGTCTCACCTCCTGGTACCATTTTAGTGCTAAAACACATATGAAATGCATTTTAATGTTCAATCATCAATGGTTTATCTGTATAACTTTTCATTGCTCTGAAATTTAGCAACTTCAATAAGAAGGCCTCCACAAGCCTCAGGTCCATCTTTATGGGGAGAAAACCACCTTTCTGTTGCTAAGTTACTGGTAAGGCCCATGAGGCAGTAAGTCCCACACAAAGGTTGTTTTGATTCATCTCGGTTTCCAGCACGATCAGAAATCTAGCACAGGGCACCTGGGTGGCTCAGTTGGTTAAGCATCTGACTCTTGATTTCAGCTCAGGTCATGATCTCAGAGTTGTGATCTCAGGGTGGTAGCATCCAGCCCTGCATCGGGCTCCCCACTCAATGGGGAGTCTGCTTGAGGCTCTCTCCCTTTCCTTCTCTTCCTCCCTCCACTTGCACACACACTCTCTTATTTATTTATTTATTTATTTATTTATTTATTTATTTTACAGATTTTATTTATTTATGAGAGACATAGAGGCAGAGACACAGGCAGAGGGAGAAGCAGGCTTCTTGCAAGGAGCCCAAGATGGGACTCGATCCCAGGTCTCCAGGATCACTCCTTGGGCCGAAGGCCACCGCCAAACCGCTGCACCACCCAGGGATCCCCTCTCTCTCTCTTTTAAAAAAAGAAAAAGAGAAATCTAGCATACAGCATGGGTACAATAAGCAGTCACTAACAATGGCAGCAACCTCAACAGCAAAAATGGACCTTTTTGGTAGTCCACATCACTTAGTAACCCAGAAAACGGGTCTCCAAGAGCTGTTTTCCTAAATTTCTCCAAGAACAAAGTATATACAAAAAATTTTAAAGCTTTTAAGGTGAGAGTGAAAAGGAAATTAGCCATTTACTTTGTGAACTTTCAATTTTAAATTAGTCATCCTGTTTGTAAAATATGAAGGTTTTGTTCTCTGGAATAGAACCTTGAGCAAAATATGGATTTCCTATTCTGGTGTAGGTATGGGAGAGAGGAGCCCGAACCCATGGGCACTGTGTTTCTGATTCCAAGGGCTTTCTCGGATATATGTTTCAACTCATGATGAGCACAAACCACCAATCCAGAGTCCTTTCACGTCCATGAACAGGGAATGATTATCATAGGAGACGTTAGCAATTATTTTCCAGCGTGATGTAAGCTGAGGCAGCAGCGCCAAGCAAGCGTCCTTGTCAAACACGTTCCAGCCTTCTGGATTACTTCACTCACATCTCCCTGGTTAGGATGCATGCCGCATGCTGCTTAATACAATCTGCCATCCAATGCCAAGTACTTCAGAACTAAATTAGGAAATATGTCCAAATACATAGAATGATGCTAGGAGCCCTAAATGGGTCTCTTTCCTTTATGAGGCATGAGACTCTTCATCAACATAATGCTCTTAAATGAGGCAATTCTAGCTTCTAACCCTCTACCTCTAAGAGCAAAATTTAATTCAAACAGCATAAGAATTAATAAAGATAATATGGTATCATAAATAGCATTTTCATGGATGAAGTGTTTTTGACAGATTCAGGAAATGTGAGACATAAAAACAAATCTTAGAGCAATGGTAACAGAGTTGACACTGATTTTCGCACTGTAGCACAATGGAGGCTAGAGTAATTGCAATTACATTTGCTTTCCCTCATGATCACATGCCACTTAGCAATGGCTATCTTTCAAGTTATTTATGCCACTGAAGTCAAGAGCCCAAGAAGGCAATACCAAAACTCTGGAACTTGGGCAGCCCGGGTGGCTCAGCGGTTTAGTGCCAACTTTAGCCCAGGACGTGATTCTGGGGTCCCGGGATCAAGTCCCACGTCAGGCTCCTTGCATGGAGCTTGCTTCTCCCTCTGCCTGTATCTCTGCCTCTGTGTGTCTCTCATGAGTAAATTAAAAAAAAAAAAAAAAACTCTCAAAACTCTGGAACTTGTAAGTCTGGGGATCCCTGCACACAGGCAAACCAAGATGTACCAGAACACTAACTCTCTCTCTCTCTGATCCTTCCTACCTGAGCTGGAAACAGCTGAACAACCAGCTGTATTTACAAGCCTTTTCTTAAGACTAAATACATTTTTCTTTCTTCTTTCTTTCTTTCTTTCTTTCTTTCTTTCAGAAAGAGAGAGAGAAAGCATGTGCGCACATGTGAGGAAGGAAGGGCCAGAGGGAAAGAGAATCTTTTTTTTTTTTTTTTATTGGAGTTAGATCTGCCAACATACCCAGTGCTCATTCCGTCAAGTGCCCCCCTCAGTGGGAAATAGAGAATCTTAAGCAGATTCTATGGAGCCTGATGCTGGACTTGGTCTCACGACCCTGAGTTCATGACCTGAGCTGAAATCAAGAATTGGGCGCTTAACCAACTGAGCCACTCAGATGCCCCAAGACTAACTACATTTGTGCTACATTCCTTGGTTTCATTTCCTTAGGAGACTATGTATATTAACAGAGCTAGGCTCCACCAAGAGCCAATTTGCTGAAGTCTGTGTAGAATGCCATTTGAATGCTCTAATGCCAGGAACACAACTGGTGTTCTCTACCTCTGTATTGAACACATGTCCAGCTGGCGTATGAACGGATGGATTTGAATCATTATTACTTGATGCTCAGACAGCTGTGGTGCCTATAAAATGCTAACGTGATCAATATATGGTACAAGGATATTCTCCAACTAAACAAAAATAACACCTCTGGAATACTTCTACAGGTTAGGAAGATTCTGGTTGCTGACTCAAATTCTGTATCAACATTTGGACTTCACTGTCTGCTTTGATCACACTTAAGCAACAACGGATTATAACTAAACCCCAGTTCTGTATCAATACAAACGAAGATAAACCAAACTCTCTGTTCTCATAAAGCCTTCATCTGAATCCTAAATATACAAGCCAGAGGCACAGACACAAACCTCTATGTGTATATAGTTCTAGGCAAACTCTACTGCTAATAGTCTCACACCAGCCTAATAAAATGTGCTGCGCCACATGCTGCCAGGCCCAAGCAGATAAAACCAAAACATGGCATTCACAAGCACAGGGACACTGGGCACTGCACATGAGACTGTTTGGGAATTATGATATTACATTATAGGATAGCAGGATGATACTAAAATCTTATTTAGTCACCCATAACATGGCTTAATTCACTCAGAAATGTTACAGGACAATTACATTTCCTAAAAATGCAAGTTTTTCTCAGGAAGCAGAGAATCCATTGAACACAATCAGATGGAAAGTACTGCCTCCTGAAAAATGAGGAAAGTTTCATAGATATAGCTTGGCTTCCCTCATGTTCCAGTGGGTGGCATTCATGTTGGAGAAACATCTCAATGCAAAGTTATTACTGCACTACTAACAACAACCAGCCATCCACCCACATAAGTGTTGGAAGGTTTGGAGCTACACTCACAAAATATTTGGATGACTAATGTTACTGTTAGATTCAAAGAGATCATGAAATACATTCTCGTAGCAAATTTACTACTCTCTTCATTTTAAAACATCAATGAGGACGGTCCCGGTGGCGCAGCGGTTTAGCGCTGCCTGCAGCTTGGGGTGTGATCCTGGAGACTCGGGATCGAGTCCCACGTCGGGCTTCCTGTATGGAGCCTGCTTCTCCCTCTGCCCGTGTCTCTGCCCCTCTCTCTCTGTCTCTATGAATAAATAAAATCTTTAAAAAAAAATAAAATAAAACATCAGTGAAAAATACCAGGTAATAACAACTTGAGGAACTATAAACTTTTCAAAGTGAATTTTCATAAAATCAGTGGATTAATCAGTTGATGCTTATAATTACTGCTTTTAATCGGGTGGGAAAACCCAAGAGACAGCCAAAAACTTCCTTATGTTAATATCTAAAGGATGTGCCTAGGCTAATTTTGTGCTGAACTATCCCCTTTACTGGTTTCTCAAATACATCCACTTAGGTAAGTAAAAGAGAGAGGACTTGCCTATGAAAAACTGATTAAAATAGGACAAATTTAAACCAGACTAGCGCTAAATATAACTATCACCTCACTACACTGAGAACTTGAGAAAAAAAGGAGATAACCAAAACTTGAAAGTATGATGGACAAAAACTAAGAAAGCAAACAGTCTCTCTTCTCTCAACAAATGAGCTCACTGGTGACCAGAAAATAAGGTTTTCTCAACGCCTTACAAAACCAAGAGCTCTCCCCTCCTGCACCCACTCCCCCAGGAAGGCATGGCACAGGAGTTAGATTATGCTAAGGCCATCTTTCCAGCTAAATTGTGCTGAATGTCCTCCCACAAAACAGGCCAACTAGAAGCACAGAGGGAGTCCGTTGTCACAGTGAGGTTGCAAAGAGCCACATGTATTTTTGACTGCTTTATGCACCTTCCTTAATGAAGATTAGGTCATTGCAATCCAGGATGCTTCAATTCTTTAAGCATTTGCTAAGTTACAAAACCAGTGAACACCTTGATGAATGAGATTTTATCTTGGAGGGGACTATACATAAGGGAAACAAGATGTAAAAATCACAACCAGAGGCCAAACTTAAAACTATGAGTGGAGGAAACAAGCAGGAAGTGTCATGATGGTAATGCTCACATGCCAGGCACTATGCTTAAAGCTTTACAGACAAGTTTTTATCTGACCCTACAACTTTATGAAGAACTATTCTGACATCCCTTTTTACCAATGAGAAAACTGAGGCATAATGAGACTTAAGTAACCCCCTTAAGGTCACACAGGGCATAGATTACTACTGTGTTGGGACTGAAGGTCAGGCTGTGTGCCTCCGGAGCCTGCTCTTCTCCAGGCCATAATACTGCTCCATGGAAGAGGGTCTCCTTGCAGAAGGAGAGGAGCCGTTGGCTCAGGAAGTCCCTTCCCAAAGATAGCACCCACTGCCAGCGGGGTCAAGAGCAGGCAAATTGGAGAAAAACAAAACAAAAGTTGATCCCTTTCTCCCCTGATTCCACTGGAAGAAACAGAGATAAATCAGCTTTAAGACTAAGTACTTGGCCTATAGTCAGGATAGTAAAATGTTAGGTAGTGATAAAATTTAGTCATCATGGAAACAATTTCAATTAAAAACCTGTCTCCTTAATTGTGACTCAAAGATTATCAGAATGCACTTTTATACACTATTAGTGAGAAAATAAATTTTGGTGCAACCCTTTTAGAGGGCGATTTGGCAATGTCCATCACCATCTTAAGTGCACAGACCCTCTGACCAAGCAACATAACTGCTAGAATTTCTCCTAGAGGTATATTACACAAGGACTTCCAAAGGTTGCAGTACACACTGCAGCATGGTCTTTAATAGCCCAAACAGTGAAAGCGACCTAACTGCCTACCAGCAAGGGGGCTGAATAAACAGACTATGGGTCGTAAGCATACACTGGAATCCCAGTGAGAAGGAGCATGGTATGTGTTGACAGGGAATGCTCTCCAAGGTAGATTACTGAATAAAAATGTTGAGTACAGGACAATATGTATACTATGATCTCATTTCTACAAAGATAAGTTTTTAGTGTATAAATGTACCTATTAATGCGTTAAATTTTTCTAGATGGACACCTAAAAAATGTTTAATAGTTTCTTCTGTGGAGGGAGGCTGGGGGAAGGCAGGAGAAAGGAAACAGTTACTTTTCATTTTATATCCTTTAGAAGTGCTTGAGATTCCTCTTTTTTCACCATGCTGAATATATAGTTCCTGAATACACCTTAAAAAATATAAACAGAGAGATTTAATTTTTTAATTGCCTTATAAAAAATAAAAATCAATGTTCTTTTTTTGTTACTTATACATCTTACTATTTTTGTACCTTGTTTCCTTCGTATACCCATCCTAGACTCTTCACACCAAAAGCAGCCTGGTTGGCTGAGACATCCAGACATGTGACTGGCTGGCCGTACACATAATGGAGGGTTCTGGCAGAGTCTTCAGCCTTTAGCAGGTATACCAGATCTCCAGCCGTGGCCACTGCCACAGGGTACCTTCCAGTATCTGGTACTATTTCAAGGTAGTCAACCTGTGAAAGGATAAGAGTTACGTAGCCCATCAGATCTCACCTACAGTTCCTCCTGACTTGTTAAAAAAATACAAATTTCTCCTACACATCAATAAGGCCAGCAACCCTAACAGAAAAAGACAGGCAAAGGGTCACAGTTCACAGGAAATGAGAACATAGTTCTCACACTAACAAAAAAGTTGCTCTTTGTAAAAGAAACATGATATATTCCTAAAAAGAGGAATGTGAAATAAAAATTCAGCAATACCATTTTCACCAGTCATATCAGCAAAGATCAATTAGCCTGCTAGGACACTGATCTAGAACTAGAGGAAGGGACAGCCACATTTGTGGATCCCACTTATGGTTGGTGGGATGTAAACTGGTCCAGCCTCTCTAGAGAGACACTGGCAAAACTTACCACAATGTCAAAGGCATATGCGCTCTGAACCAGCAAGTCAGCCCTAGGAATTTATTTACAGATAAATTCACACATATGCAAAACAACTGTGTACATGGTTACTTACTGTGGCACTATGTTGTCTTAACTAAAAACTGGGAAAGCCTAAACATGCCTTATTAAGAGACTAATTAACAGTATATCTATTGGAATACTATGCAGCCACAGAAAACAAGCATGAAGCATTCTTTATAAACTGATACAAATGGAATCATCTCCAAGATAAATTTGGGGGTGCGGGAGGCAAGGAAGCAAAGTGATATGATTCACAGTGTGCTAATGTGCGTGAAGGGGGGCCAGGGGGACCAGAGGTACCATGAGACATATATGTGGCTTATGCAACTATAAATCTGCTAACAATGGCTGCCTTTGAAAAGGGCACAGAGTTTTTTGATGGAGTGGAAGACAGATTTCTCCCTGTAAACCTTTCTATATCTTTTAAATTCTGAACCATGAGGGTATAATAACTATTCAAAAAATTTAAAGTTTTTTTTTTTTACAAGAAATTGAATGAAATCCACTCAGTTCCAAATTAGCACACTTCACATTTTAACATTTGTGCAAATATCAAAAATGATATTTGTGTTGCTAAAAGGCTAAAAGTACCTGAGTTACATGTCCTCTGCTGGCTTCAATGTCATCGAGGGTAGAAAGGCTGCCACCAGTACTTTTATGCCACTACAGTACTCCTGACTGCATTATTGCAACACTTTCTCTAATCTGCAGGGGAATGAGGTGTTCCCTTCAGGAATAATTTGCTTGTCTATGTCCCGAAGTGGCACATTTTTCCTGAGCACAGTTTACACCAGGTTTTCACCTCGAGTAAAATCTGAGAGCACAAAAGCAGAAGGTGTGCCATGCTGTGTAATTATGAAAACCACTGTGTAAAAGGACAGCACTGCCCTGACAATAAGCCAAATGAGTTCAAAAGCCTGAATCCTGAGGACTGTCCAAAGGAGCTTGGGAGAGCATAAACATCCGGGTGACTATGCTAATCCTCCGGCCCAAGAGTGAGCACGGCCCCACATCCCCAGCCAAGAACTCATCACAAAGGACAGACGTTCTCAGCCAGTAGTACAAACTGGGGAACACTGCCACTGTGATTCAGGGAGCCTATCTGGGGAAGACAAAAATGGCCCAGCACTAATGGGCCAAGAGGTGCCTTTTTCAGTGACAGCATATTCTATGGCAACCCCTAACCCAGGAGGAGAAATAACACATAAGAAGTATAGTAACACATGCCTCCAGCAGTGTCTGCTTCCTTCCTCTCTCTCGTATTCTAAAACTCATTTCTTATTTTCCTAAAATCAACATCCTCAGTCTAGCCATTTAATTTCACTTTACTGTTGGAGTATTGACAGACCAAGAGGCTCATATCGGCTGTGGTTGTGCCATTCGCCAAGAGCTATAAACTACTTCAAAAAGCTTCTAGTCTATGCCAGAACACCACCTTATTGCCAAGGCAGGATTTACCCTGTATAGAGGAACTCACATCTTAAATAATTGTCTGAATTCATATAATTATTGCTAGTGTAGAATGTTCTTTAGGCAGAGACCAAATAATAAACACTATGGTAGTTTTAAGAACAAACAGAAAGATAGTACTTCCACATTTTTCTAATAAAACTCCAAAAGGAGCATCAGGCTGTTTGGGGAAACCACCACCCAAACTGTAGAAATTGGTCTTTAAGGGACGAGAAGCTTATGGGGGTGAAGTGGTGACACCATGGCTTTTTAGTTACTCAAGCCTAACAAGATTTCTAGCAGGGTGAGAAAGGGAGGAGAACAAGATCTGTTCCGGGTTAGACCACCAATTCATCATTCAATACCGGCTTTTCTGTTCACTCCTCCAGTACTGCCAAAATCAAGTGTTTAAATTAAATCTAAATTTAGCACAGACTTGAGCTCTTTCTTCTTACCACAAAATCATCTCCCGCCATATAAACATGGAGGCTCAAGTACAACTATACTTGGGAGATAGGATCTATGTGAAGAGGTCTTAAGGTTGGCTGAGTCTCACACAGGGCACCCTGGAACGCGGCTATCCAATTAACACTGACTTAAATTTATTTTCACTCAGGAGTTACTTTTAATTCCAGGTGAGAAAATCTTAGGCGGAAGAAAGTGCAGGACGGAAATCTTCCTTTCCATATGGACTGGGATGATACCACTGAATTCATTTTCACTTCTATAATAGGCCAGAAACCAAGCTCAGATTTCCAGGGGTGAATGTGAAGAAAGCTGAGGACCACAGCTTCAGACCCAGATGAGAAACCTTAGCCTTAAAGTCAGCCCTGAGGCTTGAAGCACAACTTCCTAGCTTTGAGATCTGGGCAAAGCCTCAGATTGGCTCTAAGCTTCAATTGGCTTTTTGGTAACTGGGGAAAAGAATACTATCTATTTTGCAAAGCTACTGTGAGATTTAAAAATGTTAAGGCCCACAGGAAGCCATGAGTGAACAGGAGCTGCCACCATCATTACCATCTGTCTCTATGAGACCTGGAGATTCCAGAATGGTGAATACGGTGACTGGACTAAAAAGCTTACCAGTTTCTGAACTTCAAATTCAGCAGTGATTTGCCAATACCCCTCCTCATTGGGGCGTAACATCACAACATCAAAAGCAGAAGCTGTGGCAACAGTTGCATCTTCCTGGCTGAGGGCTAGTGCCTGTATTCTTGCGTCATGCTCAAAACGATGGACAGGATACTTTCCAGTCCTTAGATCCCAAATATTAAGAAATCCTATGTAGAGAAAAACAATGCAGGTAACCATTTTTTTTTGCAGGTAACCATTTTAAATTCACTTAGGATGCACAATTATAAAAACAGTTGTGCAATATAAAGAAAACTAAAAGGTAAATGATCAGTTTGCATCACATATAACAAAGGACTAATTTCCTTAATAAAGAGTTCCTAAAGTTCAAGGAAAAAAGCAATTAAGAATTGAGCAAAGGACGTGAGCATCTTGGCCACTGAAAAAGAAATACAATTGACATATAAAAATAAAAAAACTCACAATTAGAAAACTCACAATTAGAAAAATATAAATAAAAACGGGAATAGAATATTATTTTTCATCAATCATATTGACAAAGGTGAAAATTTTCATAAAACATTTTGTTGAGGATATGGGAAAATAAATTCTATCCTCTATCTTAATAAATTCTATCTATATTTAAATATCTTAAATTGTTGCTGGGGATGTAAACTAATTCACCCAACTTTGAAGGCAATTTGATAATATTTACCAAATTACAAATGTATGTAGGATAGTCACTGTAATGTTTTTAATTATGTCAAAAATATTAATGATTAATTAAAAAATTAATGTAAATGTTCACTACACTTTGGAATTTAAATAAAAAATGACCAAACAAGACTGAGTCACCCTTATGTATAAGAAAATGAAATGATCAACAAAATATATTACTAAATGAAAAGAATAAAGGACAGAATAGTGGTATATGTTTTAACAAATTTACACACAAACACACATATACATAGACTATCCTTGTGTATGGAAGGAGACCCAAGAAACTTTACTAATGATTGGTCTTGAAGGAAAGAAACAGAAGAGATAAGAGTAGGAAGGCATTTTACTATATATCCTCTTATATATTCTGAAGATTTTCCCCAAAATTATTTCTACCAAAAAGATAAATTCTAGAAAATGTTTTTATAAGAGAGACTTAAAAAGAATGGGAGAACATGTATCAATTGAATTTTTTAAAAAAGATTTTATTTATTTTAGAGAGGAGAGAGAGCTCTCCTGCAAATGAGCATGTGAGCAGGGAGGGGCAGAGGGAAAGGAAGAGAGAATCTCAAGCAGACTCCCTGCTGAGTGTGGAGCCCATATGGGGCTTGATCCCATGAACCTAAGACCATGACCTGAGCCGAAATCAACAGTTGGATGGCTAACCAACTGAGCCACCCAGGCACTCCTTGAATATTGCTAACATATGGAATTCTTAATTCATTCTCCTAATTGTTCATTCATTCAACAATTATTTCCCAGTTTTATTGATACAACTGACATATAACATTGTATAAGTTTAAGTTGTGCAACATAATGATTTGATATATGCATACGTTGTGAAATGATCACCAAAGTTTAGTTAACATCCATCACCTCACATAATTAACAAATTTTTCCTTATAATGAGAAATTTTGAGATCTACTCTCTTAGCAACTTTCAAATATACAATACAGTATTAACGATATCATCATGTTGTATATTAGATCCCCAGAGCTTATTTATCTTATAACTGGAAGTTTATATACCTTCTGACCACCTTCATCCATTTCCCCTACACCTCCAGCCCTCAGGAATCACAGATCTGTTCTGAGTTTGTTGTTTTATTAAATTCCACATGAGAGCATACATTATTTGTTTTTCCTTTGGTTTATTTCACTTAGCATACTGCCCTCAGGGTTCGCGCATATTGTTGCAAATAGCAGGCTTTCCTTTTTATGGTTGAATAGTATTCCATTTTATAGTAATACCACATTTTCTTTTTTTTTTAATATTTATTTATTTATTTATTTATGAGAGAGAGAGAGAGAGAGAGACAGACAGACAGACAGAGACAGAGACACAGGAGGAAGGAGCAGCAGGCTCCATGCCAGGAGCCTGACGTGGGACTCGATCCTGGGACTCTAGGATGGTGCTCTGGGCCAAAGGCAGGCACCAAACTGCTGAGCCACCCACGGATCCCTCAAATTTTCTTTATCCATCGATCCATCAATAGACATTTATGTTGTTCCCATATCTCTGCTATTGTGAATAATGCTGCCATGAACATGGGATGGGGGTACAGAAATCTCTTTGGGACAGTGATTTCATTTCCTTTTGGATACAAGCCCAGAAGTGGGATCACTAGCTCATATGGTAGTTCTATATTTAGTTTTTTGAGGAACCTCCACACTGTTTTCCAGAGTGGCTGCACCAATTTCCATTCCTACCAGCAGTGCATAAAGGATCCTTTCTCTCCACATTCTCATCAGCATTTGTCATCACTTATCTTGATGACAGCCATTCTAACAGGTGTGAGACATCATGCAAACAATTACTGAGCATGTTATAGACAGGGCACTGCTCTAGATGCTAGCCAGATAATGAAGACAGCCATTAACCTATACTCTACAAGGTTCTTGTATTTTACATCCTTCCCTCACATCACACTCTTCCAGCCACAGTGAGCAGTGGTGCTTTCTTTTGCATTGTTCTAAAATATGAGCTTGACTATCCCACACTTGTTAAAAACCTTGATTTCTATACCAATACACCCTTCTCTCCTGCCCCCTGAATGCCGTTACCCAGATGAATTCCTCTTACACTGGACACATCTCCACCTTTCTCCAATGGTCTGCAGCAGTGAAACACAAGTGTGGTCCCCAGGCCAGCAGTAGCAGCAGCGGCAGAGTCACCTGGGGGCTTGTTAGACATGCAGATTTGAGGGCAACAGAAACTCTAGGGATATGTATATATATATATATATATATATATATATATATATATATATATATATATATATACACACACACACACACATATATATATACTCAACCTGAGCACCAGTCGTCTGCAGGAACTTATACTTTTCTATCAGAAATATAAACTTTTGGGGGCACCTGGGTGGCTCAGTCAGTTAAGCGTCTCTTGGTTTCAGCTCAGGTCATGATCTCAGGGTTGTGAGATTGAGCCCTGTGTGGGGCTCTGTGCTCGGCAGGGAGTCTGCTTGAGTTTCTCTCTTTTTTTCTTTCTCTCTCTCTGCCCGTCTCTCCCTGCTCACACTCTAAAATAAATAAATCTTAAAAACATACATAAACAAACTTCCCTGTATTTGGGGTGCCACTTCATCTTTTCCTGCCAAAAAATAACTTTTTATCATTTCTACCTACTTCTTTCACCTCAAAAGATTTACCCAAGAAAATAATTACTGTCTGTATCATGCTTGATAATGTCCTGTTCAATTACTACTGATTTTTCAAAATTCACTGAGAAATAATAGTACAGAAATAACAGTCTGTGATGGATCCCTGGGTGGCGCAGTGGTTTAGCACCTGCCTTTGGCCCAGGGCGCGATCCTGGAGACCCGGGATCGAATCCCACGTCGGGCTCCCAGTGCATGGAGCCTGCTTCTGTCTCTGCCTCTCTCTCTCTCTCTCTGTGACTATCATAAATAAATAAAAATTTTTTAAAAACTTAAAAAAAAATAACAGTCTGTGCTTATCTGAATTCAAATCCAGCTCTACCACTTGCTAACTGAAGACCCTGAGCAAGTTACTTGAAGCTGTGAGCCTGTCTCATCATCTGTACAACTGAAGATAAACTACCTACCACATAGGTCTGTCACACAGATGAAAGGACAAAAACTATGCAAAAGGCTAACCATTCCTACCTTTTTATGTGTTCTGTAGGGCCTGCCATGTTGTAAAGTATATTTAATTAATAATGCAAATTTCTTCTGTTGCTCATCTAAAAATCCAGTCTTTATTCCTATAACTTCCTATTACCTAAAGCAGATAAAGCTTTTTCACTTTTCTTCTCTTTGCAATCCATCTTCCCATCCTTGTTCCTTGACTTGTTCTGTCTATAAATAGCACATGCTTTGAACTTAGGATCTTACTATAAAGCACCATTCAGCACTACAGAAATGCAGACAGAAGAAAATAATACGTGTGGGCTGCTTTGCAAGACTTCTGAACTGCTAGTAGGCAAAGTAGGTGATTACAAACAAAAGCCGAGCTTTCTTCATGTCAAATGTTGCTTCAGACATAAGACAGTGTTCCTTTCTAAGAATTGTGATAAACTCAGGGGATAAGCAGATCACAAAAGGCTCCACAACACTTTCCCCTGGCAAATATTTTGGCTAATTCTTTCCACTCTGACTCAGAAGAAATAGGCTGCAGAAAATGCCAATGGCTCTACTCATTAAAGAGGAGATAGGCATATTCCAAGATGTGGCTCCTCCAAACACTTCTGCATTACCTTTGTTTGGACACATCACAATAATCAGTGATGAGAAATAAAAATTGTAATTTGCATAGAGCTTTCGAGTATTCAGACACTTTCATTTGTCTACTCTTATTGAGTGCTCACTTCCATTTTGGAAGGAACATCATTTTCGTCATTTTACAAAAGGGAGCAAAAGCTCTGAGTGGTTAAACAACTGGTCCAAAGCCACTTGGTATGTGATGAGGCTGGGCTGGGATTTAGCTGGGAAAGTGCTGGATGTGCGGTTGCATCTACAGTGCATAAAATAACTATGAGCTCCACGAGTAAATGACCTAGGCTTGCCTGGATTCTGCCAAATGTGGAAGTTCTTCAACCACAGCTCACTCTAAGCACACATGGAGTTTATCTATAAACACATTTTTCATTATTAATCAACTACTTGGTTTTGTTGGCATCATTATTTCAATAGAATCATATGCAATAAAATGGCCTTTGCTGGAAGGTTGAGTTTCACAGAACTATCCTAAGAAGGGTCTTTCTGGAAAACATATTCTAGGGTTCCCTCAATTCAGTGGCTACATTCTTTTTTTCTGAATGCTTATGGCATCATCATCATCTGTGTCGATTCTACTTCCTTCAACCACAAAGTATAAAACTCAGACTTTCCCTTGTCAATGGCACAGTCCTCAGAGACCACTGTTAGACACATAAACATTTAAGGATGTTATGCCATCTGGATGAATTGACCTTTGTTGTATGAAATGCCCCTTTTTATCTATGGTTCTATTTTTTGCTCTGAGATCTACTTTGTCTACTTTGGCACTCCAGCTTTCTTCTGATCAGTGTTAGCACAGTATATATTTTTCTGTTCTTTCTCTTTGCCATGTGTCTTCAAACTGAAATGAGTTTCTCGTAGACAGCATGTAATTGGTCTTGCTTTTAACTGGAGTGTTTAGACTACTTACCTTTAGTGTAGTTATAGGCAAGAATGAGTTTAACCTACCATTTGGCTGTTTGTCCCCCCTTATTCTCAGCTCTCATTTTTCTCTTTTTTCTGCCTTCTTTTAGACTATTTGGATTACCTGAATATGTGTTTATTCCCTTTTAATTCTCTTGTTGGCTCATTAGCCAAATCTCTTTGTTATTTTAGTGGCCACTTTAGGATTTTAGCATTCATCTTTAACTTACTGGTCTGCCTCCCAAAGATACTGGCCCACTTCACAGGAAGCATGAGAGCTTCACCGCAATGCACTTTCACTTCCTGCCCTCCAGCCTCTGTGCTATTGTCATATTTTTTATCTCTACGTATGTTATGAAACCCAGGTACATTGTTATCACTTTTGCAAAAGGTGACGATTCTCTTTCAAAGAGACTTAAATAGTAAGAAAAAAGGCCATGTGTATTTACCCATGTAATACCGCTTCTAATGCTCTTCCAATATCACTTTTAACATTAAATCCTGCCGTTTTTGCAAGATTTGCAATTTAACTTTCCAGCTGTGTTGCTGGATACTTGACCCAAAAGCACATGGGCAAGGTGGGCAGGAACAGATACAGCAGCAAATAGGGAGAAACGGTTGAGTGGAAATTAATTGTATAAATGATTGATCTATCAGTTAATAGTTACATCATGGCTACTTTTACAATCCCAACACTGCAGGGACTTGAACAATACTGGAATTATAAGAATGTCTTAGAATATTGTAGCTGATTTCCCCCCAACCCAATAACTCCTTGTTAACCAATATTTAGCCAAAAGGGAATTGATGCAGCAATACATTCAATAAGTGTTTGCTAAGCCTCTGCTTCAGGTCATCCACTATTCTAGGCACCAAGGAAACTACAGCAAACAAGACAAAATGAAGTAAGGAAGTCATTGACTGCATGGGGCGAACATTCTTGGGGCAGCTATCAAGCATCTTGTCTGGGGGCAGAGAGGATATGACCCCTCTTTTCATAAAACCCACATTTGAGAGAAACAAACACATAAAAGAAAATACAAAGTGCAATAGGAAAATGAATAAGCTTAATGTTTTGTCATTTTGTCACATTATTTTAATATCCCCAAAGAAGGGGCAGCTAATTTTTCCAGACATTTCAAGTTGACCTGGATGCACAACCATTACAAGACATTAAGGAAGGAGTAAGTTAGTCAATGCCTGTCAGAGCCAAATATATTCAGTTGTCAAATAAGTGGTAATTTTTAAAATCTGATATAAATTCATTTGAAAGGCCATGTTTTATTTCACAGAAACAGCAATAATAGGGATTCTTTGGCTCTTGATATTGTGTAGACTTCTGAAGTGGCAGGATTGTGTCCTTTTTCTCCCATATTCCCTATGTCAGTGAATTCAGAACATCACTGGCAATGTGGCTGATGAAAGTGGCTGACTGTCAATAACGGTTTGCTGAAAGTTTATCTCAGGTTTTAGCAAGGGACCTTTGGTTCTAAGAAACAGAAATTCATTGAAACTTGCTTAAATACCAAAGGGAAACCAATTGGAAAGGAATGGGGCTATTTCACGGAACCCAAGGGCAAGAAGTAGAGCTGGAGGAGATTCAGCTTGTAAGGAATTGTAAGGAATTCAGATTGTAAGGAATCTGAATCAGAGAATAGAAAGACATTCAGAATACCAGGGCAGTGTATGTCTTCTGTATACACCACAGATCTTGCCTCTGCAACTGTTTAATTCTTTTCTTTCTCCCCACAAGCCAGCTTTCAATCCTCCCCATTCTGTGCAGTTTTCTACTCCAAGGACACAACCAAGACTAAAAGTGTGAGGCCCGAATGGCACATCTCAGTCGATGAATAAGCTGCCCACAAGGCCTCCAGTCCCCATCCTTGTCCAGCCGAGGCCAGAGACTAAGTCAAATACTATGAATGTGCCCCTCTCCAGGGGCTAAGGAGGTTCGCTGGAGTGAGGAGACACTCTGAAAAGTTCCTACTACATTTATCCTGCAAATCCAGTCAATATAAAACAAAAGGTCTTAGCAAATGTAAGGGGGAGGTTCTGTGTAGCTCCTCAGTAGTGATTTGAAAAGCAGGTCGTTGCTATAATTTCCTGAACAAGGCATAATCTCTAAGAGCCAGAGCTTACAGCCCCCATTTGCCCCACCCCAGGGAAACTAAAAGGAGAGCAGGTGTCTTTCTCTCTTCCCGACGAAACCTCAATAGCTGGATAAAAAATGTTTAACTCCGAGCTAGCACTGGGCTTACAACAATATGGCTTCATTCATGAGAAATATGAAAAGGATGTAGACAAAAGAAGAAAAAGGGTCTCTCAAAAAATCTGGAAGAGCACAATGAGTGAAGGCGACCAGCCCAATCAAGGAGACAGGAGTGGGGCTTGGTGGTCCCACCTGCTCGATGGGCTCAGCACTCTCCACCTTGACAGGCAGCAGCAGGGCTGAAGGAACTCTGAGTTCACTCTCGACTAGGAACAGTCGTTAACAATGACATGAGTAACGATGGCCAGTCTTTTGAGGAGACATAAAGCCTGCTCAGCAGCTGTGAATGGGCACCCATGCCAGTTTGCAACATGCCCCTCCCACCTCCCTGAGGAGGCCAGCCAGAGTGTGGTAATGAAACTGCACATAGTGGAAATGGGATCTAAATGAGTTTAAACTGATTTATGTTAGCTTTTGTAAAGATTACTCGATATCAGGAAAGTGCTACCACTGTGAAATAATGTCAACAATCCTTAAGACCTCTGCCTAATGGTACTTGCACAGAATATTTATATTCCTCGTCCTGGGAACAAGGACCATAATGGATACCATTTTTGTTTTATTAGGGATGCATATTTAAATTAATCTGCTATTTGCCTAAACAATTAGCTGCTTCTGTTTGTGTGCACAAAGCCAAAATTGCAATTAGGCTTCCATCAAAAAGATAAGTCCCAACTAAAACTGTCCCGGTGGAGTCGTAAGAGCTCAGGGCAGAACTTTCCAAAATTACTTTTTAGCATAATGGTAATTATGTTAATTGCTTGAAAGGTAAATAACTGCTGAACTGGTTTTGGGGGGGAAAAACACCACATCAATTGGCACTGCCCCTCCCCTTTGATCTTTTTCACACACCATAAAATTTAAAACAGGTTAACAGTTTAGAAAGTCACAGACTGGTCACCTCCTGAACCCGTAGAGTGTCTTGTGGTCTTTAGCACTTATTTTAGCTATGTGCTCCCCTCCACTTGAGCTTGCAGAATAAATGCCTGAGGCTTGGGTCAGTATCTTACCAGAGCAGCTTCCCCACCTTATCTGTGGGGGATACGTTCCCAAGACGCCCAGGAGATGTCTGATGGTGGATAGTTCCAAATGTGCTGTGTACTCTGTTTTTTTCCTTTACGTATATACCTATGATAAAAATTTTACTTACAAAAAAAGCTCAGGAAGAGATCAATAATACTAAAATAGAACAATTATGATGATATATTGTGACAAGTTATGTGAATGTGTCTCTTTCTCAACACACATTACTATACTGAACTTACTCTTCTTCTTGTGAAGGTGTGAGAGGGTAACAGGCCTGTGTGAGGACATGCAGTGAGGTTAGGGTGTTGTGATGGTAGTGCTAGGCCACTCCTAACCTGCTGACACGTCAGAAGGAGGATCACCTGCTTCCAGACTGCTGTGGACCAGGGGTAACTAAAGCTGCAGAAGATGAAATAATACAGATAAGGGGGCACTGCTGTAGGCAAGTAGCAGGATCATTTAACTGCCATTCAGAGACAGTGAATGAAACTATTTGTAAAAACAGCTGGTAACTTCCATTTCCATCACATACATTTTCTTGACTTGCCTATAAGTAAGTAAACAGGAGTCAAGAAAAATTCCTCAACAAGAAAAAAAGCATTTTAACAAAAATTTAAGATCTACCCACTGTACTCATTAAATGTGTACTTCCTTATTCATTAAGTCCATACAACATCACTATAAAATGTGTGCTAGAGATGTAAAGGTAGCATGAAGTCTGAAAGGACAAAACAACTTTTGATTTTATGGAAGAGGCAGCTGGGGGGTGGAGATTAATATCAGTGCAAACAAGAGTCATGAGGGGCTAAATTCTTAAGAAAGAGAAAGCAAGGACACCTGGGTGGTTCAGTGGTTAAGCATCTGCCTTTGGCTCAGGTCATGATCCCAGGGTCCTGGGATCGAGTCCCACATTGGGCTCCCCAGGGGGAGTCTGCTTCTCTCTCTACCTATGTCTCTGCCTCTCTGTGTCTCTCATGAATAAACAAAATCTTAAAAAAAAAAAAAATCTACCGTGCATGTCCACCGTCAATACTGCAGCTGAACAAAACCATGAAGCTGAACTCTGCTGCTTACGGAGAAAAACAATAAATGTGAAACCATCCTGGAAGCTATACTTTAGACTGACAAGAGCATCCGAATGGGCTCTTGATCCAATAAAGCAACTGGTTAGGCAGAAGCAAATCGGTGACCAGATAGGAGATCGCCAAAGCAGACACTGAGTCAAGAAGCAAGCAAGCTGAGTATATTTAGCAGTCTGAAGTTCAAAGCAGAAGAAAAACGTTTGAAAAATAAACAAAAAGAGACAGGAAATTGAAAAGGAGTCAAACAACATATTGTAAGACTAGGACAATGTGACTAAGTAGAAGAATTTACAGTTAACAAACTCAAAGGAAAAACAGTTTCATGGGGAAGCATCTGGACCAGCTCTTCTACAAGGGGAAGTGCCAAGAAGGCAGAGAATGTAAAAGAGACATCACTGTGCATGCACCCACTAACCGAAGCCAATTTTTTCCTACAATATAACTGAGCAACATAAACATAACACAGAATATATCTTGGAAGAGTCTATCAGACACTGGTAGTAGGTGATACCTCTAGAGAAAAGATTGTGGTAGTGGGGGACTCAGAGGGTAGGTGGTGGTAGGTAGAGAAAGAACACTGACTCTCTACTATACATCCTTTGGTACAATTTGAATTTTTTCTGCATGTAATACCATATCAAAAATTTTATTATAAATTATATATACATCTTTATAAATAATATGATTAGTGATAAGATTTTTTATTTTTTCTGATCACAATCTGCATAATTTTATAATCCATATTTAACTCTGATATACAAATTCTACTGCTAGGGGTGCCTGGGTGGCTCAGTCAGTTAAGTGTCTACCTTTGGCTCAGGTCATGAGCATGGGGTCCTAGGATCAAGTCCTCCATCAGGCTCCTTGCTCAGCAGGGAACCTGCTTCTTCCTCTCCCTCTGCCTGCCATTCCCCTGCTTGTGTTGCCAAATATATAAAATCTTTCAAAAACAACAACAAATTCTGCTGACTCAATGATGGGTTATGGTGAATTAAACTCCATCAGAGTCTGTAACACTGCCACCACTTCTGACCAGACTAGTGCATGAGAGCCCAGCACGGGGCTTAGGTCAAGAGTGGTATTCGGTAAGTCTTAGTCTCCTTGTTCTTTCTCTTTATTTTTTATTTTTTAAAGATTTTATTTATTTAAGACAGAGAGAGAAAGAGCATGAACAGGGGGGAGGGGCATAGGGAGAGGGAGAAGCAGACTCCCCACTGAGCAGAGAACCCAACTCAAATTTTGATCTTAGGACCCTGAGATCATGATCCAAGAGGAAGGCAGATGCTTAACTGACTGAGCCACCCAGGCACCCCCTCAGTTTGTTTCCTACGATTAAGAGTCTCTTATGGTTTGTCTTACTTTCTGATTTCATTTTGTTTTATTTTTCCCTCACTTCCCCTTGCTCCTTTGTTTCTTAAATTCCACATGAGTGAAATCATGTGTCCTTTGACATCTTATATATAAAACTGACAAAACTAATTTATCATAAGTTTTAAGTAGTGGCCAAAAAAACCTGAATTTCTGGCATATTACTAAATATTGACATTTAAAATAAAATGGTTATATCATGCTTTGAAAAGTATACTTTAGAAATGAAATACCATTTCATACCATCATGCATTAAATGAAAGGGGGAAGGAAGAACCAAAGAATAAATAGAAAGATACAGAAAGTATGCTGAGAATTCCTAATTGTATAACCACCACTAGGCTAGAGTCATCTAATTCAGTCTCCCAATTCAACCAAACAGTAAAGGAAAAGGCATTTTTTCCCCTAGTAATTATTTAACAGAAAAAACATGGCATTAAATCACTATGAGAAAACGAATCTAATCTTGTTTAATGATCTTTTTTTAAATTTTGAAATATTTCACACTTCTTTAAAAAGAGCCCTAGATATTATCCAAAAAGAAGAGTTAAAGTAAACCCTTCACCCAGCTTCCCCAAGTATTAACATATTATACAACCACAGTAACATGATGAAAGTCAGGAAATTAACATTGATACAAGATGTTTAATTTACAGACCTTACTCCCATCTCACCAAATGGTCCACCAACAACTTCTTCCTGGTCCAGGATCTAATCCAGAATTCCATGTTGCATTTAATGGTCTCCTTCCTATAATCTGAGACAATTGCTCAGTCTATCTTTGTCCTTCCTGCTCCTGCCCCTTGAAAAGTACTAACCAGGTATCTTAGTTGTCTGATGTTCAGTCATGTTTAAAATCAGGTGATGCATTTTTGGTAAAAATAGAACAGAAGTTAATGTTGTACCTTTTCAGTGTACCAGGAGGCACATGATGTCAATTTCTCATTGCTGGTAATGGTAACTTTCACCACTTGGTTTAGGTGGTTAAAGCCAGATTTCTCCAGTATAAAGTTACAATTTTTTGCTTATGGAGGCATAATTTGAAACTATGCAAATATCCTGTTTCTCATAACACTACTTTTAGCATCCATGGATGATTCTGCCTGCAACAATTATTGTGGTGCTTTCCAAATGAATTTTCTATTTTCATCACCCTTCTCCATATTCAAAGTCATTAATTGAAATGCTGCTGTAAGGAAGAGCTGTCTCTTCTCCCTTGCTTATTCATTCAATTATTTATATCTGCATGAGCTTGCAGATACTTACTTTTTTTATTCTATAGGTTATAATCCATTACTATCATATTTTGTTGCTCAAATTGTCCCCAATATTGCTGTTGGGAAGGAATTCTAGTTTGGTTCCACAGTCCTATAAAAAGAACCTCCCCATTCTCTCTTTTTTTTTTTTTAACATCCTTAATTTCTGGCCCCACAAGACATTTCAGACTCATCCTGAAATTTGCCTCCTCTAGCACAGGTTCCTTTTTACTGAAGAATTAGTAATATTTAGAAACCAAGATCTAAAAAAACAAACAAAAAACCCACAAAGAAATAAACCAAGATCTAGGCATTAGCTATATTCAGTATTACTAAAATAGCACAATATCTGCTTCCAACTCTTAGGAATTAGAATAAACTAGTCCAGGTATTTATATCAAAGGTCATACAGTCTTAAAAATATGCAGAAAAGTCTGCCATGGCCTTGGAATAAAGGCTTGGGGAGAGAGGTTTATCCAGGAATTTCTTTTTATAATACTGAACCATTCTGGGTTTTAAGTCCTATTTGAGAGTAGAGTTAAAAGCAAGAAAGAAGGCACAATTCAGAGCCCATATAGCTGCTATTTTTGGCCATGCCTACTACCACTATGATCCCATATATACAATATCCACTATTTTGGATCTCTTTGAAAATAGGTCCAGATTTCATCACAAAGGATTACTTTAGAATTTAAAATAAGAAAAAAACCCTTCAATTGCTAAATGTGTTCCAGTGACCACAGAGCCACCAGAGGAATTCTCCGTCTTGATCACCAACTCAAATATAGAGCTGAGCAGGAAAGCACTCTTCTTTCTACTCTAATACATCTCAGAGACCCTGTTCTTTCCTGATGAGCAAAAGGCAACAAAACAGAACTTTGCAAGAGTAGCACCAACTATATTGTAAAAAGTATTAAAATAGTACTTTTTGGTCTTTTTAAAAATCTGTTTTATTGAGCTATAACCTACATAAAAAAAAAAACCTCATCGACTTTAAGTGCACAATATGATAGGAACAGACAAATACAGTCCTGTAACGACCACCACCAGTCATAACAGAATATTTCCATCAAAGCTTTACAGGCAGTCATCCTCCCTTGGCCCCAGCCCCTGGCAAATACTCACTTGTTTTCTTGTCCTAGTTTTGCTTTCTCTAGAATCCTACATAAATGGAATTATACAGTATATGCTTTTTAGTGTCTGGCTTCTTTTACTTAGCATTAATGCTATTGAGATTTGTCTATACTGTTGCATATACCTGTAGTTTGTTATTGACATGTCATGTACGTATGTATGTATTACATGTATGTATTACAACTGTAATACATGTATGTATTACAACTGTATTCATTTACTGATCAATACATATCTAGGTTGTTTCCAGTTTGGAGTGATCATGAATAAAATCCTATAAATATTTAAGTTTTTGTGTGAACACAAGTTTTCCTTCTCCTGGATGATATATGAGTGGGAGTTCCTTATAAGAAACTGCCAACGTGTTTTCCAATGTGGCTATCATTTTGCATTTCCACGAGCAAGGAATGAAAGTGCTGACTGCTCCATAGTCTAATCAACACTTAGCATTATCAGACTTTTTAAGTCAGGTGTACTGTGTGTAACAGTATATTTCATAACAGTTTTAATTTACATTTCTCTAATGACTAATGATGAATATCCTTTCATGTGTTTACTCAACATTTATAGGTCTTCTCTGGTGAACAAAGGGTCTAGTCAAACCTTTTGCCACTTTTAATTGGTTGTCTTCTTATATTTGAATTATAAAAGTTCTTTATATGTTCTAGATGCAGGTCAAATATCAGACATGTGTTTTGCAAATATTTTCTGCTAGTCTATGGCTTGCCTTTTCATTTTCTTAGTATCTTCAACATCAAAGGTTTTTAATTTTGATGAAGTCTAACATTTTTCTTTTATAATTTGTGCTCTGTGTCCTAAGAAATCTTTGCCCAACCTAAGGTCAGAAAGATTTTCTTTTTATCTAGAAGTTTTATGTTCAAGTCTATAATCCATTTAATTTATAGATGGTATGAAGTAAGAGTAGAGGAATGAAAAGGCAGGAATGAAAAGGCATATAGACATCTGCTTGTTTCAACATCATTTGTTGAAAAGATGATCATTTCTTCATTGAATCACCTTGGCACTTTTATTTTTTAAAAAAAATCAGTGTTTTTCTGGCCTTTATTCTGTTCCATTGGTCTATCTTCAGGCCAGTATCACCCTATCTTACTGACTACAATTTCACAGTAAATCATGAAATTGGGTAGGGTAACTACCAACTTTGTACTTCTTTTTCAAAATCATTCTTCACTATTCTTGGTCTTATGCATTTTCTTTTGGATTTTAGATTCTAAATTATTTTAAATTTTAGAATCAGCTTATCAATTTCTACTAAAAGAAAAAAAGCCCTTAGGGATTCTGACTGGATTTGGATTGAATCTCTAGGTCAATTAGGGGACAGTTGACATCTCAACAGCATTCAATCTTTCAACCCATGATATAACTATGTATTTTGCTTTATTTAATTTTGCTCAGTATTTTATAGTTTTCAGCACATAGGTCTTACACCTATTTTGCTGAGTACTTGCTGAATTAATCCCTAATTAATCTTATATTTTCAACTGTTTGTTGTTAACTTGAAATAAAATTGGGTTTTGCATATGGACCTCATACTCAGTGACACAGCTAAAAATACTTATTAGTTCTAGTAATATTTGGTTGATGGTTTAGGATTTGGGGCATAGACAATTTATCCACAGACAATTATACTTTTTCCTTTCCTATCTATATGCCTTTTCTTTCTCTTGCATTAATGAACTAAGAAGGACTTCCAGTACAATGTTTAACAGTAGTAAAAGTGGACATCCTTGCCTTGTTTTCAATTTAGAGAAAGCATGGTCTTTTACCATTACATATGAAGTTATCTGTAAGTTTCACAGAAAGGTTCCTTTCTTTATCAGTCAGCTAAGAGTCTTTAATCATCAGTACAAAATGGCTTTTGGCAAATGTTTTTTCTATTGAGTTGATCATCAGGTTTTTCTTTTATAGTCTGTTAATATGACGAATTGATTTTCATATATTTATTCATAGAGACACAGAGAGAGAGAGAGAGGCAGAGACACAGGCAGAGGGAGAAGCAGGCTCCATGCAGAGAGCCCGACGTGGGACTAGATCCAGGGTCTTCAGGATCACGCCCTGGGCTGCTAAACCGCTGCGCCACCAGGGCTTCCCGGAATTGATTTTCAAGTGTTAAACTAACCTTGAATTTCTTGAGTGAATCCTAAGTGGCCATGATTTCTTATACTCTTAATGTATTGCAGAATTGAGTTTAACAGTATTTTGTTTGGTATTTTTACATCTACGTTCATGTGGAATATTGATCTAGAGTTTGTTAACATAAACTAGTTATTTTTTCTTCTTTACCTGGTTTTGGTATGAGGGTAATGCTGGTCTTGATAGTGGAGTTGAGAAGTGTTCCCTCCTAGCCTATTTTATGGAAGTATACAGAATTAGTATTATTTCCTTAAATGCTTGGTAGAATTCACCAGTGAAGGTACTGGGCTTGTACTTTTCCTCATGAGAAAATTTTACATCACAAATTCCATTTCTTTAATGGAAATAGAGCCATTCTAATTTTCTAGTTCTTAAGTGAATTTTGGTAATGTGTGGCTTTCAAAAAAAAAATCAATTTATCCACTTCATCTAAGAGGCTGAATTTACTGGTATAAACTTTTTTTTAAAAAATTTTATTTATTTATTCATAGAGACACAGCTAGAGAGAGAGAGAGGCAGGGACACAGGCAGAGGGAGAAGCAGGCTCCATGCTGAGAGCCCGACGTGGGACTCGATCCCAGGTCTCCAGGATCATGCCCTGGGCCGCAGGCAGCGCTAAACCGCTGAGCCACCGGGGCTGCCCTTACTGGTATAAACTTGTTCATAATTTTTCACTATAGTTTTCACATCTCTAGGATCTATAAACATTTTCCCTCTGTTGCATTTCTTCCCCCTAATCACTTTATCTAGTGCCTGTCACCTTGATTTTTTTTTAAAGGAGCTAGTCTTGATTTTTCTGTGTTTTTTTCTCAATTTCAGTGATTCCTGTCCTTTATTACTACATTTCTCCTGGTTATTTTGTTCTTTTTCTAGCTAAGGTAAAAAGTTATATCATTGATTTGAGACTTTATCTCTTTTATAATATAAGCACTTACTGCTTTAAATTTCCCTCTAAACACTGCTTCAGCTACATTCTATACATTTTGATATATGGTTTTTCATTCTCATTCAGTTCAAAATATTTCCTGATTTCTTCTTTAACTCATGAATTATTTATAAGTGATTTTACAGAGCTGTTATTTTTACTTTAATTTCATAGTTGTTGGAAAATGTACTTTGAGAATATTTTGCAGGATTTCAACCCTCTCAAATTAAAAACTATGTTTTACCTGCGAGAGAGTGAAAGAGAGCATGAGCAGAGAGCCCAACCTAGGGCTCAATCCCAGGACCCTGTGATCACAACCCGAGCCAAAGGCAAATAAATGCTTGACCGACTGAGCCACCCAGGCACCCCTCAATCCTCTTAAATTCACTGAAACAAATTTTATGGCCCAGAACATACTCCATTTTGGTCAACATTCTGATTCTGCTTGAAAAGAATGTGTATTTTGTAGTTTGTTGCATGGAAAGTTCTATAAATGTCAAGTAAAGTTGGCTGATAATGTTGTTCAATCGTATATGACCTTACCAGTTACTTATATCAATTACTGAAATAAAAGTGCCTGAAATTTCCACTATAATTATGAATTTCTTTATTTCCCTTTTCACTTATCAGCTTTTCATTTTAAGATTTTATTTTAGAGAGGGACACAGCATGAGCTGGGGGAGGGGCAGAGAGAAAGTCAAATCTCAAGCCAACTCTTCACTGAGCATGGAGTGCCAATGTGAGGCTTGATCTCATTACCTTGGGGTCATGCCTAAGCCAAAAATCAAGAGTCAGACACTTAACTGACTAAGGCTGCCCAGGCACCCCTGAGGTTATTAGATGCATATTTAGGATTACTAAGTCTATTTGATAAATTGACCCCTTTATTATGAAAGTTCTGTTTTATTCCTAATATTCATTGTCCTAAAGTTATTTGGCCTGAAAGTAATATAGCCACTCCAGCTTTCTTATATGTTTGCATTGTATAACTTCCTATCTTTTATTTTTAACCCTATTTGTATCTTAATATTTAAAATGGCTTCCAGGTGCCTGGGTGGCTCAGTCTGTTAAGTGCCCGATTCTTGGTTTTGGCTCAGGTCATCATCTCAGGGTTGTGGGATAGAGCCTCATGTAAGGCTCTGTACTCAACATGGAGTCTTCTGGAGAGTCAGTCTCTCTCTCCACACCCCCCCCCCCCAATAAAATCTTTAAAAAGAAATAAATTGGCTTTCTTATAAACAGCAGACAATGTTATGGACTGAATGTGTCTCCCTCTTCTCACACGTGGGCACATCAGTACTTAGAGATGGAGGGGTCCCTTTAGATCTGTAGAGTTCTGTCAGGCTCCCTCTTCCTTGATACTCTGGCCCACAAATTCTTTCCACTTTGGCTTCCTTAACCTCTTGGTGTCTCAACAATGTGAGGTCCAGGCTCTGTTCAGGTTCCTTTACTTGTATTGGGTTGTTTCCAGTTGGTAAACTGGTGTAATCATAGGATTCATCTTGTTTGAAAAACAGATAGCCCAAGACTTGGATCACAGAGAGTAATGTTTGAAAGCCATTATTTTGTCCAGTTTTCCAGTTGTTTAACACAAAAGGACAAATCTAGTCCCTGTTACTGCATCTTAATCAGAAGCAAGGAGTTTTAACTTAGGGGATCCTTGGGTGGCTCAGTGGTTGAGCGTTTGCCTTCAGCCCAGGGCATGATCCTGGGGTCCCAGGATCAAGTCCCACATCGGGCTCCCTGCATGGAGCCTGCTTCTCCCTCTTCCTGTGTCTCTGTCTCTCTCATGAATAAATAAATAAAATCTGGGGTGGCCCCGGTGGCGCAGCGGTTTGGCGCCGCCTACAGCCCGGGGTGTGATCTTGGAGACCCGGGATCAAGTCCCACATCGGGCTCATTGCATGGAGCCTGCTTCTCCCTCTGCCTGTGTCTCTGCCTCTCTCTCACTCTCTGTGTGTCTCTCATGAATAAATAAATGAAATCTTAAAAAAAAAAAATAAATAAAATCTTAAAAAAAAAGTTTTAACTTATTTGAAACAATTTGAAAATTACAGCAAAGCCACAAGAACTTCTATATACCCGTTATTCAGATCCCACTGCCAGTTGTCCCGGTAATGTCCTTTATAACAAAAGGATCCAATCAGGATCCAATGACACATGGCATTCAGCTGTCTTGTGTCCTTCAAACTGGAATAGGTTTTTGTTTTGGGTTTTCATCTTCATGAATTTGACAGCTTTAAAGAGGTCAGGCTAGTCTTTTTGCAGAATGTCCTTCAATTTGGGTTTTCTAATATTTCCTTGTGATTCAACTGTGTTATGCATTTTTGGCTGGGCTATCCCAGAAGTGATCCTGTGTTCATCTCAGTGCATTCTATTACGTAGCACAGGATGTCAATTTGTCCCATTACTGATGTTAAATTTGACCACCTTATTAATTTGGCATCTGCCAGGTTTCTTGACTACAAAGTTACTTTTTTCTCCCTCACTCTGTAATTAATTAGGGTTCAGCAAGGAGATTCTTTGAGATATAAAATCCCATCCCCTATCTTCTTCTCATCTTCTAATTTTAGCATCAGTTGATTTTTTTTGTGTCAATTATTACCATTATAACTGCCAATTAGTGATTTCCTAATTCCATCATTCCTTCTATATTTGTTAGGTGACATTCTAGTATTCATGTGTACCTCTGTTACTATCATTATTTTGATACTCAAATTGTCCCAGATCTGGCCAGTGAGAATACCTTCAAGGTAGCATCTGTATTCTTTTGATATATGTCACCATCATTCCTTGAGTGCTTCCATATTTCCTGGTACAATAAGATGTCCCAGGCTTATTTGCTCTTTCCCCACCCCAGCCCTGGAGTCAGCCTCTTTGCCAAGCAGCCGGATTCCTTTTACCGGAGACTAGTATCTTTAAGATCTGAACACTCCGTATGCTCATTGCTACTTCTTTACCTTCACAGCAAACAAAGCTAGGACATACATGAACATATTTGCATACAAACACATATATCTCAACCCATCTACCTAAATCGAAAATCAGGAACTCCATGCCAACACTTATTCCAATCCAGCCCACAGGGTTCATTTGGATAGCCCTTTTCCATGCCTGTAATTCTTCTCCAAAAGCAAGAAAACTGGCTTCCATTATCCTTAATATACTTACCTGCTCAGTCTCCCTGGATATTGCCAACCTCCCACACCCGCCAGGCCACTGTTCCAGACTCCCTCCTCCACCTGTCCCTGGCCCCACGGGGCTGCCTTCCTACTCCACTGTAGCTTGCCTAATGACTTTTTACTGAAATGGCAGACAGGCAGGCACATCTTGTTTTTAAGACAAAAATACATTCCACAAATATACTTACATCTGCTTTAACAGAGCCTTAAGGTTTAGTATAGAATAAATGCTACAATCAAAATTGCAAGTAGTAAAAGAGAAATTAAATTCTTGTACATAAAATTTGATTTATCAGCCTCCAAAAAAAACCATTCATGTGTGCATTTCATTAGGTACATTTAAGAAGCTCAACAATTTATTTCTCTAAACTATCTCCCCCATAAAAATACCCTGTGCTATCTATCGTTCCTTCCCATTTTTAACCTCAACTCTAATAACACGGGACAGATATTTTGAATTTATGCATCATATTGTGTATTATTAAAAATCAGTTTTCAGTAAAACTACCCCAGTAAACCAGAAGATAAACACCAAATCTCCTCATACCATAAATTTAATGTGCCACTTTCTGCATAAGAAAAATCATTTCAAGTTATTTTCACTAGTAACTTCAAAAAATTGTAGTTATCCTAGAAATTGATCAACAAGAACTTCTTTCCCCAGTGTTTCTTAAATCTGAGAGCTTGCAGACCTCTAAAAAGTCATCTCTGGACCCCTTAGCATGAAAGACAACCACAAGGCATGTATGATCACTTGATGCCAACAGCCCAAATGCAAATTCAAATACTGAAATCATGCAGCATGGTTCAGTTACAAGGTCAAAAGATCTAGATTTTTTTAAAGATTACTATAAAAATACTTTTCTAGAGCTCTCATAGCTCCTGTTCAAGATTTTCTCTCTAGACTCCCGTTTGAGGAACACTGCCCTAGCACTTATAACATTCAGTCCAAAGCATACACACAAGCAAGTGTGAAATATAATTTTAAACTCTTCTCATTGAAAAATGGAAAAACTTTTAAAAGTTTTACTCAAAAATTTCCTCCATCCCATAAGCATGGGATCATAGACCATAACAAATGGCAGTCAATTTTAAAATCCAATTCCTCAAGAAATACTTCAATACCAAAAGAATCATCTCTAGTCAGAACTCTGCATTTTGGTGTTAATTCCACTCTCAGCATCTTTAAAACATGAGCATTCCTACTGTTTATTGTTCATGTTTATAAAGGTATCCTATCCTTTAAAAGGACTACACCTGGTACTTGGGGGTTGTCAGAAAGTTGTTTCATTTCATTTTGTCAAATACCTCAGTAAGTCCCCTAGAACAAAGGGTAGGCAAAGGTTTCAAGCAAAAAATGGTTGTTGAAACTTTTAAGAGAAAAATGACCAGAAAACGCAGGACTTGAAAAAAAAATCTCTACAATCCACAAGCAGTTGTCTTAGCCATCTCCCAAGCAATGCTTTAGCATGTTAATGCCCTACTTCTAAAATTTCTATCTTGATGGGGGGGGGGGGGGGGATACTGTTTATTGTATAGTATTACAACCAAAGGTTAGGTCATTACATTTTTTGTGTCACATCATACAAACGAGACACAAGCAGAAATATCAAAGAACTGAGTTTTTTTATTAAACACAAAATTATAAAGTTTTAAAAGCAACTACTCTTCATCATAGCTGTCTAACTAAAACATGGTCCTACTGTTCTCTACTAAAAAGAAGCCTGGAGAGACCCACTCCCATCTATTGTTACTACGCCAGTAAATGAGAAATCACATGCACTCCGGCCCAGGGCGGGTACAGCCGTGGACAATGGAGCATGTGTGTGTTCAGACAATTGCACTGGGAGTGCTGCAGAAGTGGATAAGCCACTTTGCCTTGCTTGATGGCAACACATAAAGACGATTGTTGGCTATCCCGTCGCGGCTTCCGCATGCTAATATGCACTGGGTCTTGTTTCTCTTCTCCATGTGGGGCGACAAATGAGAACTTCTTTGCACCTAGGAAGTGTGTAATATCGTTTCTTACCAAACAGTGAATTTTCAAGACAAACTCTGAATGAGGAGTGGGTTTTGAGTACACCGCCTTTCCTAATGCTGTGGCTCGGGGCCAGAGGCAGGCAAGCATGGAGCAGATGGAGTCCTGGCAAGGTCTCCTCTGTCCCTGCATTAGCAGCATCTGCTCATTACTCAGAACCTTCGCCTGCTTTATCTAATGCTCCAGGAAAAGCATTTTGATTTGATTCATTTCGGTACGGTAACGTGCAACACAATTAGTGGTAAAATCAAACTGGAGGACAGCCAGTGCTGACAATCGGAAACAAGGCAGAAGAAATATGAGGCCAGTGGGTTGGAATTCAAAAAATCACAACTGTGGATCACCTTGCCAAATCTCAACACCCCAGGTGGGTGTACAGTGTTCCTACAGGGCAAGGAGGCTAAAAAGGATGAAGGGACGACTTACTTTCTCCCAAAGAGTCTTCCATCTTCCCTCTGAATAGGACTCCTTGTGTGGAGAATATATGTGTAGACCATCAACAGGGCCTCAGTGACTACAGAGCTTCCCTTTGGCACAGCCAGGGAGCTGAAGTTCATTAACTCATTTTATCATCTTATTCTTCTTTTCTGTAGGGCACAGTCACAAATTTTATACAGTAGACCCCACAAGGTACATTTCTTTTTTGTCATGTTTTGGCTAAGAAGTGCCTATTCGCTGCTCCTGAAAAGGAGCAATATAAAAATGAGCATTTGATCATTTCAATCTGTCTTTGCCTCAGAAGTAGCTACTCATGAATATGTTGGTGTAAATACCACAGTGTCAATCTGTTAAAATTAAGTGAGACCAAAGACAATGCCACCTGAATTCTGGAAGAAAAAAGGAAAAGTTGTAGTATATCCCGGAAATAGTAAAGCCCCAAACAGACTCAGAGGGAGAAAAGAAAAATGCAAGAGTTCTCACCAAAGACAATCTTAATACCAAAATGAATTTGAGACCAAAGATTTCAACACAAATGATGTAAATATTATACATTTTAATCTGATCTTAGAGTAGGGGAGATCCCCCTGAGCATGCCGTGGAACCTAGAAAGACAACACAACTTCCATTCCTGTACTCACATGAAAGGTCTTATAGGCAAGATTTTTAGCTACACTGTAATAGCAGAAGGTCTGGAACAACACAATTGTTCCTCAGTAAGGAGCTATGTAAGTGAACCAAGGACCAAGGTCTTTGTACACATAGAATATTGTGCAGGATGAAAAAAAAGGGGCGGGGGAGCTGTTTTTCTATATACAGACATGGACAAGCTTTCAAGACAGGTCATTAGGTGAAAAAAGCCAAAGTGCAGAATATTAAGTAATATGCTATCTTTCATTTAAGAAAAAGAGAGAGGAGGGAAATGAATGCTTATATTTGTAATACAGAAATACCCGAAGGATAGACAAAAAATGAATATATGGTTGCTTTAGGATGGAGTGGACAAAAATGGGTAAAACCAAGACTTCTCAATGTGTAACCTTTTACATTAGTGTGGTCTTACAACCCTAAAAATACAGTACTTAGTCAAAAACACTAAATTGCAAAAAAAACCTCACACAATTATGGATTAAAAAATTAAAATTAAACACACATACAACTACCATTTAGAAAAATAAACCATAAACTAAGTCCACTGAATAATAACTGACAAACTGAAAAAGCCTATATGAAATAGGTATGGCAAGGACTATTTCCCTTCCCAAGCAGAAAGGATAATCCAGAGAAAAATGAGAACAGACAAGAACAAGCAATTTGCAGAGAAATAAATAGAAAAAAAATAAGACAATGAAAATGTGTTCGTGTATGCACATGAAGAAAGGCAAACAAGAACAATAGTTAAATGCCATTTCCACCTATCAGACCAGAGTGAGGAAGCCACTACTCTATGTTGGTAGAACCATTAACTGGTAGAACCTTCTTAGAGAGCAATTTGGTAATATTTATCAAAACAAAGCATATGTAGCCTCCAATCCGGTAATTACTAGTAATTTACCCCATGGCCATACTTGCACAAGTCCATCATGGTATTTCAGGATATTGCTCACAGCACTGTTTTTAATAACAAAAGTAAACAATCCAAGTGTATGTCGTTACGGGCTTTAATAAATTATAAATACAGCCACACCATGCCGTAGAACACAGGCTGAAAAAGAATAAGGTTTGCCTGTAAAGTCAATATGAAAAGATACCAAGTTGTGTCATTGTGTTAAAAAACAAAACAAAACAAAAGGGCAAGGTGCAGAAGAGTACATTGCATAGTACCTGTATGTAAAATATATGAAGGACAGAGGTAGGGATGCAAGGGAGCACTACTTCGCTTCTTTTTGGATAGGTTTTCTTTTACATATTATAATTTTTTTTCTTTGTTTGAATGTTAACTGTAATTTTTTTAAATCAAGTTTTAAAATACATTTTGACCATTATTAACCAAGTATTTGCCAAAAAACGTAGTTCATCTTATCTACGTGGTTTCCCAATGTTTCTGTGCAGCAAGAGGGATGAGGAGGATAAATGATTCTGACCAATGTTGTGAAACCAGCAGCACACCAGCCCATCTCCTCAAGCTGTATTTTCAAGCTCCCAAGACAGGAGACGTGGGGGTGCCAGTCAATCAGGTGCACGTCTCTCCAGGCGTCCCTGTGTTCAGTGTCACATACACCGTGCACTACAACCCCGGCATGGCCTGGGAAACCCAGTCACTCTTCTGGACTCACAATTCAACCTCAAGCCAATTACCTAGCTGGTCTCTTTGGGCCCCGGTTTCCCCAGCTGAAGGAAGATGTGTGTGCACATGTGCGGCCGGGGGATGCTAGGAGAGGACACTACAGCTGTAGGATTCTTAACTACCACCTTTGCATATTCGCTTTTTAGAGAAACTCACTGGTAATCTGGAAAGTAGCAAACACTCAGAAGCCGATCTTATGTTATCTGTCAAGGAGCTCAGCAAACACACAGGAAATGCTACCTTCCACAGAAAGAGCTCAGCTGAATTTCTAAAGGCTGAAGGAAAAATCTACCAGAGGTGTCTACTAATGTCTAAGTGAAAGAACAGTTCATGTTAAAAAACCAAAAATCATTTTCAAGATTTCAGCCTTAATTTTTTAGTGACACATAGATATAAACTTGCCCCTTAGCTACTTTACTACAGTTCTGAACCTCTGACCCAACCACAGACTCTGTGGTTGTTCTACTGCCTCTGAAGATCTGCAATATTGCCATGACATGAAGACTAACATTCCAAAATATTTTACAGTCCAAACTTAGGCAAGTGGGGAAACAAAGCCTTTGGAGATTCCAACATCACAACCTAATGGAAGTTAGGAGTATAGAGTATCATAGCCATCAAAATTAGCATTCCTATTAGCTACAGACAGGTATTTCATGACTTAGTAAATATAATTTTGGACTTTTCTTACCTAGTTATCTAAATCCATGGTTGCTCATTCACAAAAAGAATTTTATAAATCTCAGAGAGCCAACATATCACCATAATTTTGTATGGTATAGAAGCACTAGGAAAAGATAGGTACTGACTTTTTTCTATTTCCATATTTGTCAATAGATTATCTGTCTATCCCTCCTTTTTCCTGTTCCCTTTGGACTGAACAGAGACTAAAGGAAAAGTAGGCCAAGTATATTTAATATTTTATACCAAACAAGCTATTTGCTTAAGATCGCTTGGCCAGCCTTGTGTCTGGCACTAAAACCCAGCCTGCCAGTTCCAGTAGGAATTAAACACCAGTCTTACTGGGTGCTGTGCTCCAGTGCCTACTAATGCATGGAGGGGTTATTGGCCAACTTCTTCACATAAAGGCAAGAGTGAGTGTATGTGTGTGAACATGTGTGTGTGCACCCACGTGTATGTATACAGGGATTACAGGGGGAGCCGGCCACAGCTGCTTAATTTTTGTAAAGCTTTTTTTTTTTCTTAATAGGGAGGAGGGTTGCGGTTACTTACCATCCTCATAAGCTGCTACCGCCAGCGAGCTGTTTATCCTCACAAAGGAGACATATGGCTGCATTCCAGGCTCATCCTCCTCATACTCTGATTCCAGGAAAGGGGCTGTGTAGTCCCAGGTGCGGGTGTCCCACACCCTCACGTCCCCTGATGTATATCTGGAAAAGAAGGGCACACTTGGTTCCAAATGGGGCCTGGAAAGCAGGGCCATGGTGGAGAAAATGGGGAGAGCCTCAAAACAACAGAGGAATAAGATCTAGTTGGTGTGGAACCACTCCTGCAATACTGTTTAGGTGAGTAATTCTAACAGGAGAAAATGTCACCTAGATGACAGAAGGCTATGAACATGGTTCATGTTCTCACACAGCACAGTGGCGACAGTTCAAATGAGAATGCTATACTATGACACTGATAGCAAGATCTCCTTTACACTATCATAACCAATTTGCTACCTCGCATTCTCCCAGCAAAGGGATCATTAGCAGAAATTTGTAGAAGCCACAGTATTTACACACATACGCTAAAGACAGACTGAGAGAGAAATGCTAAGGACTAATGGTCTTACAGGCACAAGCTTCTAATGCCTCATCCATGCATCAGATTTGACTGATTAAAGTCCCTAAAGACTAATTGATTTGCTGAAACAATTAAATCTTGCCTTTAGCAGCCAGACAATGCTGCCTTCTCATGAAAAGCTCTTGCTGAAATGCATGACACACTCCCCAGTTTTGCCCACTTAGAAAAGCGGAGCACTCACTCTCTCCTATTACTACTGCCACTCCAACAAATGACTCTCTCCATCAAAGCTATGGCAGGGCCAGAGCCTGCTCAGACACAAGGGTAATGGAATGGCCAGATGACGAGGTGGTGTGCTGCCTGCCATTGAGGTATTTATGCTAAGTTCCTTACATCTGCTACAGAGGGTTTTGTTCAACATGTAAATCAACTAACTGTCAGGAAGCATGTTAGAAATGCTTTAAGAGTCTAATGATGTACCCCACAAACACAAAGATAGGTACGCAATTTTAAGTAGTTCACAGTCTTCTTGAGGCCCTAGCCATAGTTTCTTCAGGGTTTCTTGGATCCCACATTAAAACTATGAAGACCCAAACAAGATAATTTGCTTAGCTACTGAAATCTAGCACATCTGTAGTAGTTACAGATCCAATTTCTCACATGAAATATCTTAATAAGGAAACTAAGAACATTCTGATAGACGAGTGCTTCATTTACTGAATAGAACAGCAATTCCCTCAAATTATTGACAGTAAATATATACATTATGTAATTCAAAGGTAATTCCATCACACAAATTCCCTCAGTTGGAGAATTCAGCTGCCCCCCTGCAGGACAGTGCCTGAGGAGTGCACGTGTGGTGTAAAGAGCCAATAGGAGAGACATGCTTTCTAAAATTGGACTGAAGGAACTCTGCATGACCACTGATCCCCCAGTAAACAGGAATGCTCACTCTATGAGTGTTGTTAAGCCTGGCAATGCTGGAGCAAGGGTGGGTATTGATATCACCATGGCCAAAGCACGGCCACTGGCTCCCAAGTCCTCCTGGCAGCATTCCAGATCCCCCTTCTTAATGAGGAACGCTGTCTGAGAACATACACCACTACACCAAATCTATCAGGCTCACCTTGGCACCCCTGAAAACAACTCAGGCGTTCCCTGGAGTAAGGCCACTTGCTTAGCTATAGAGACACCAAACAGAGATAACATGTTTGAATGTCTAGACTGTGCATGATTAGATTCTTAAATTCTATGTGAAACCAAGGAGCCATTTCAGAAAAGAAAGGTGAAGAGGGATGGCAACACCATCAGAAATACAGAGACAGGGAGTGAAAGGAAGACACAGAAAGTGAATGTCAGGGGTCAGAGAGCTCCAGGACTTGGAGGGAAAGCACACTGGCTGGGAAACATATTTCCTTCCCTTGATCACTTACATCGGCCCACACCCACGGCCTCGCAGGGCCCCTTGTGCGCCCCATCAGGGGCTCTACAGGCCAGCAGAGTAGTACGGAGGAAAGCATTTCAGAGGCCTGAGCTCCAGCCCCAAAGCCCCCTTACATAGCAAGTTCTGAGGCAAAACAACAAAACCAAAATTTGCCAAACTGCTGGCCCATACAGGGCACTGGGAACTGTGACCTACACCGGGCTGCTCCCTCTCCTCCCCGGGCAAGGCTCTCACACAGAAGAGCACTCTATGAGTGTCTAAAGGGTCCTGACAGGGCTTCTCCCCCCACAAAAAAAGTTGTCCGCTCACTCCAAGACACCACAGGTCTAGAATTAAACCCCTATTCTGTTCAAAAGGCTTCAGTTCACCACAAACTAGCCTTTTGCTGAATTCCTCCCTTCCTCGGTGACCACATTAGTCCAAGTCCCTGATGCAAAACTGAGCGGCTCCTCCATATCCCTTCAGCCCTCCCCACACTGCCTCAGGGTCCTTAGTCCCAAGCCTCCCTGGCCCCATCAGCCCTGCACAAGCCAAGCCCTCAAAAGTACTTGATGACATGAATAATCTTTCTCCCTTCCTCCCTTCCCTTTCAAACTGGACCATGTCCCCCTGCAATCTAGCCTGGATAACAGCAGCCTCGACTTGACTCTCACAGCAACTGTGTGTGTGTGTGTGTGTGTGTGTGTGTGTGTGTGTGTGTGTCTGTCTGTCTGTCTGACTGCTCACCTCCCCAAGAACCTATAAGCCTCTAAGGTCAGGGTCTGGGCCTTGCTCCCAGCTAGGAGCCCATCAACTAGAAGAGTCAGACTAGAATAGCACTTGACACTTAGCCCTCTAGCTACTCAGGCCTTAACATCTTATTGATGACATTTTAATCACTGGGCCTAGCACAGAGATCCATCCACAAACTAGCTTCTGCCCTTCTCCCCAGTCTCATTTTCTGCTCTTCTTTAGCATGGACCAGCCTCCAGACAAGTCTGCCATTTCTGGCTTCCATATGATCTTGCCTTGGCATCTTTGCTCCCATTATCCACCTTTCTGGAATGTTTTCCCTCCTGACAACTCAGCTCAAGGCATCCCGATGTTGGCTGTACATGAGAATCACCTGGGTTGCTTTCCAAACTCCTGATACCCAGAGCAAACCCAGACCACTGAAATATGACTCTCTGGGAGTGGAACCGGCATCAGTTTTTCCAATGTTTAAGCAAGACTGAGAACCACTGATCTAGCCCAAGCCTACCAACTGCTCAATGTCTAGCATAGGCCCTCTTCCTCTACGGAGCCTTCTCTGACTCTACTACTACTGTATCAACTTGCTCTGTATCTGAAGAAATGGCATTCATCGTTACATTCTACATCTCGACTGTCAAGTCCCTGAGGCAGCCATATCTCAATGGCCATATCTCCATCACAGTGCCTTACACATAGCTAATAATATGCAGTGACTGGAAGGTAGTGTCCACAAGTAACAACCTGACTGGTCTGAGTGGCATCCCCTTTTACTTCTACTGGCCCCATTCCACTGCTGATGATCAGTGAAATACTCAGAACACTTATCAAGAGGTGTTAAACTCTTCGCATTTACTTCCAAGTGGATTAAAATATCTATAAAAACACAAGATAAGCTAAATTATTTTGGTAAAGAAGAACATTTTCAAAGATATCCATTTAAATTAGCTCCATTCTTCACGGCCAAAGAACATGATAATAACATAATGCAAATGATTCAGGAGGCAAAACATAAAAGACTCCATGTCTCCTTTTTGAGGAGAACAGAATAAATACCCTGTTTCAGCAGGTACCATGTGAGGACTCAGCGCCAGGCTCTAGAATCTAATGCAAGTGAAAGCAGCCATAGCAATGGAGATCAGACTCAGTGCTAATGGATCTGTGCTAAAGAAGCAGACATTTTCGTAAGGGTAAAACATTGGTTGGAGCAGAGGGAACCGGACCAAACCCTAAATGTGATCTAAAAGTGCTTAACAACATTGGCCAGGAGAAACAAGAACAGATAATCGAAGGGAGGTAGGAAAAAAAGCTGATTTTTCTCCAGAGCTCCAGATGTCTTTATCGCTGCCTAATGACAATTACACTCCACCAATTAAGACGCCACTATGACAGTTGCATTGTCAGTAAGCCTTTGGACCTCAATGTTGATGGCTCTCTAATTAGGGTCTGTGCAAAGTACAACTGCAACTCATATATTAGCTGATGTAAGAGCACTAAAGAAAAACTGAAGGAGAAAGAAGCCTTTTCCAAATGAGTGAGGATGTCCCACTCCAGGGCACGGACCAGTGAAACTGTATGCTTTCCCAATCTTTTTTACGCTTGGCAAGGTTACCTCCAAATAAATAGGTCAGAGACCACAGCTGATTTTTTTGTTGAGAGGATGGGAATAGAGCCCCTCTCAAGCTCTGCACGCCAGAGCAATTGCCAATTTACAATGATTTACCACCAAAGAGCTTCCATTAACTAGTAAGTTTCCACTGAACAGACTACTTACTCATTTTGACTAAGAGACTTGAAGGAAGAAATGCTGTACAGCTAATAATAAAGAACCAAACAAATCCACCTTCAACTTTTCTTCTTATATAAATATCCCAGATGGGGCAGGGGAGATGAAAGTAGGTGTTTATATTTTTCTTTCAGGTGCCTCTACTTATTTGCTAAAAATATATTTTTTTCTGAAGCTCTTCATGACAACCTCAGGGGTTGTTTTAAGAATGCTGTAAGTAAGGTTAAGTGACTTACCCAAGGTCACAAAAAGCATTTTAGTGGCACAGCTGGGATCAAACAGGTTCCCAGGCTTTCCTCAAACTGCTGCTTAGCCAACAAGGCAGACTGCCTCCTCAGATGACAGGGTCTTTAAACAAATACGGCTTCTAAGGACCATCCCCATTTAAGTGAAATATATTGTTTTCAATACGGTGACTCAGGCTTGCAGGACACAGCCCGTGAACCTAACCCATCAATTCTACCACTATCTCTAACTAGAAGGCAAGGAGCCAAAAAAAAAGGCTCAGTGTACTGGCAAAACTCTACCTAGCTAACCCCTAGTTATCCTTCCAGACCC
Organism: Vulpes vulpes; assembly: GCF_048418805.1. Classification (NCBI taxonomy): domain Eukaryota; kingdom Metazoa; phylum Chordata; class Mammalia; order Carnivora; family Canidae; genus Vulpes; species Vulpes vulpes. The sequence continues at coordinate 13,707,481 of NC_132789.1, read as the reverse complement.
AGCTGAGAAGTAATTTTCCAGGAGAACCCTGGCCTCTGAGCCTGTACTAGGTGACTTTCTCTAATGTATTACGGTGGGTACCTTGCTCTTCCCCACCCTAACATTTCCCAAGTTCTGTCACCACCTGGTCTTGTAACCTCTAGCCAGCCTGGGAGCAAGGGAAGTATCTGCAGCATTTGTCTGTGCTTAGTAAAAATGTTCAATGAATGAATCTACCAGCTTAAACCCAGAGGACAGAACTGGTTTAACGCTTACAAAGCAATTAGGCAAAGGTCCCTAAAAATGCAGCACCCACATTTCGAGAAACATTTTGGCCCTTACCACACAGAGGCTTTAAGAACTATTCGCAAGCTCCATATTTTATTTAGTAAAAACCAAAGAATACAAATCAATGAAATCAAGAGTATTTACTGTTTTCTATGAAACTTGACTGTGTTGTATTATGCAATTAACAAAATGAACTCAATCCCACAGTGCAGTCTTTCTGCGGAAAAGCACTACTACAGACATCAAGTGCAGCTTAAGACGCATCAATTGAAAAATAATGAACATCTTAATGGACTTTACGAGATACAAGCACTACACACTTAAAACTGTTTTCCATACATCTTGGTTAATCACAATCAATAGAGTCAGAGTCAATGATGGTTATGCAGAGTTATTGTAGCTGTGGCCCTTCCCATTATTCCTTGGAGAACCAGAGATGGATAAATGCAGTCATGAGTTCACCAGTATTTATTAAGGATATTCTGGAGCTCCTTCATTAAGGATATAATAAATGTAATGCTCTCCTCCAGTCTCTTATCAATACCTTACCTCAGACTTATTTACCAGAAGAGCACATATACCTCACAGCAGAAAATAAATAAATTTAGAAGTATTTTTTAAAAGAGGTCCCTAACGGGTAATGATCGAATTCCTTATGGGAAACAGTCCAATGTCATAATGAGCAGCAGCACAAAATCTATATAAGCCAAGGTTTAAAGAAAAACTATCAAGAGAAAAAGTTCTTTAAGAAGGAGGAAAATAGAAATCATGTCCTTACTAAGTAAGCGGACATTTGTCTAACACAACTTTATCACCTGTATTTACAAAGCAAGCTATCTCAAGAGTTTCAAAGCAATCCATGGGGAATCCCTGGGTGACTCAGTTGTTAAGTGCCTGCCTTCGGCCCAGGGCATGATCCTGGAGTCCTGGGATCAAGTCCTGCATCGGGCTTCCTGCATGGAGGCTGCTTCTCCCTCTGCCTGTCTCTATCTCTGTGTCTCTCATGAATAAATAAATAAAAATCTTTTAAAAATAAAAAAAAATTTAAAGCAATCTACAGGTATTATCCTTTTTTAAAAATTATTATCCACTTTTTATACATTCACCTGAAACTGGCCAAGTATTGAACCCCATCCTTACCATTTTTAGCTCCTGGGTAGAATAGATTTTAAAATTTGGGGCAAATATACATTTCAGAGCAAAGCCATATTGTGGCATGGTACATGGTCAACTAAAACACACATTTTTAATTACTAGGGGAAAGGAAGAGAAAAAATGTAAGTGGAGTATTTCAAGCTACCTTAGGTGCAGACTGTGTTTGAACCATTATTTTCCTGCAGTTATTAGAAATGAGAGAATTCCACTGGAAGAGCAAACTGAATCAGAGATTCAGACATTAGAATTTAAACTCAAAGCTTTGCTTCCAGCCTACAGAAGACTGGAAACCCTGATGTCCAGGTTAGTGTGGACAGACAGAGCTAAAAAAAATAAAAGCCAGAACAACAGCCAGAAGTCACTTGGCTGCTAGAGAGAGGTGTTGGCACTTTGGTCTTGTGTCTACTTAGGCACACTTGCCTTAAAGGGAACAGAGGTGGATGAAAATGCATGAGATCAAATGGGACAATGATATTTTTAGGAAAAGAAAAGAACTAATATTTTGAGACATTAAATTATAATTTTCCCCAGCTATTCCTGGTAGAGAAGAAACACTAATGCATGGTCACTGTTCCTTCTAGTAAAGATGGAAAGTGCACCCTAAAAAGGCAGATCACATCAGCAGAAAATGAGGGAAAAACACATTGAGGAGTGTTGAGAAAAAAACCTTGATACAAAGAGGGTGCTTGATATTTTTTAAACCAAAAGGGGAGGGAAAGGTCCTCTAATGTGAATAGAGAAGTGTGCTCTCTTATGCACACTGAAATGCTTCAGACTTATGAGTCTTCAGTAACAGTAAGGAGGGAGTCTATTGCAAAACACCACCATACTCCTGGGCATCTGATAAAAGCTTCTGGTGAGCTAATAGCTTAATGGTTAGCAGAGCTGGCACAAGGCCTCCAGTGAGCCCCAGCTTGATTTTCTCCTGCAGGATGTACCTGAGACACTCTTCTTCACTAGGTGGCAGTAAAGCAAATACACTTCTGGAGGATTATACCTAGACCTATGTCTCAGGTTTATAATGTGGCCTTTCTGAACCTATGATGTCATCTGTTTTCAATGCTCTTAACTTCCAGAGTGCAACTGGGGACACGAAGAACAGTCTTGGCATCACAAAACAGGACAGGGAGGTTTTCATATGCTCATCTCTTCTGTTCTTTTTCTTTAATGATAAACATAATTTGGGAAACATTTTAAGATTCTCAGAGCTGTCATCACTAAAACAAACAAAACCACACTTCCTAATCACTTATTATCAACACACTTTCCAGATAATCTCTCTTCTAAATACTAGAAAAAGCACACACTAACCCTCATTGCAATCAGGACGGCTACCCCCATCACAGAAAAAATGCTGCCAGAAGTTGAATTCTGAAAGAGACTGGTGGATTACAGTATGAAAATTGGTGGCTTCTGAACACAAATTTTTCTCAGGTTAAAGAAATGAGAAATTCTAGCTGAAAGAACAAAGGAAAGGTTGTGTCTGAATTACACAGTCACAGTTGAAGGAACTTCTTATCTAACCAGCAAAGACAACAACTGCTTCAGGTGTTTTTTGAGACACTGTATATCATGGCTAAGTGGTCAAATAAGACCACAGAAAGGCAAGAAGGCCAAATGAGACCACAGGAGGAGCCTGGGCAGGTCAAAGACATGGTAAAGAGGCTCAGAAAGTGTAGGGCCTCAGAAGTATGAGGCATTTTCATTCTGTACACACTTTCTTCAAAGTTTCTTGAGTTCTGGGTCCACTATTAGGTTCCAAGGGTGCTCAATACACCACATTCACCATTTTAAGAGGGATACAGTTAATAAGACCCAACACTGCCAAGACACAGAAGAGGGTGGGCCAGGGAAAAAAGGGTCACTGGTTCGTGAGCAATGGTGACCTCTGAGAGAGCGTGGCTTGGTGGAGGGGCTAGGATGGAATCCAGACTGCAGGAGGTTAAGTCATGAATGTATCCTCTCTTGTTATTAATGGCACTGACAGAAAGAAGAGAGGTAGATTCAGGAGAGCAGTTTGAGGGATGGTTTGGAGACTTCTAGCCAAAAAGTTAGACTGGAGGAAGTTGAGGATTATAAGGGCTTTTTAAAAGTACTTTCTTCATCTGGAAAATATGAAAATTCATTCCCCTAAATCCAGTAATTCCACTAATGGGACTCTAGTCTAGGAAAATAGGCTAGGGGATAAAGGAAGACATGGGGCTCTTTATTCTACACATTTATATGTAATTTAAAATTTCTAGAATTAGCATGTGCTTTCTAATTTTTTAAAAAGACTGGCAAAAGGGGATCCCTGAGTGGCTCAGCAGTTTAGCGCCTGCCTTTGGCCCAGGGCACGGTCCTGGAGTCCCGGGATCGAGTTCCGCATTGGGCTCTCGCATGGAGCCTGCTTCTCCCTCTGCCTGTTTCTCTGCCTCTCTCTCTGTCTATGTGTATCATAAATAAATAAAAATACATATTTAAAAAAAAAAAAGACTGAAGACTGGCAAAATATGCAAACCTCTACGTAAAATATTCACAACATTATATATTAACAAAACACAGGAAGTGACTATAATGTCCAATGCTAGGGGAATGAATTTAAAAAAATTAGGATATTATTATATCAGGAGGTTTTTTTTTTTAGTTTTTTTTTAAATAACAAATCAAATAATGAAAAGCATGTAATAACACAAATAAATCTCAGTTTAGTGAGGAACAAAGGCCAAAATAGAATGTAGATTAGAATTATGTGAAAATATGCATTAAAAAAAATAACTCATGCATATCAAAAACCGGAACAAGAGTTGTGTTAGCATGCTGTGATTTAGATGGCTTTTTTTCTTCTCTGCTTTCTAATGGTTTTGCAAAAACATGGTTTTACTACCATTTTTCATTTTTAACAGGAAAGAATGGTGTGTGCTGCAAAAGAAAACCCAAAATGAAGCTGTCATAGCTGCGCCATCAGAATAGCAAATGAGGGCTCAGGAAGTAGCCCTACCACCCGGCTCTCCTTGTGGACACTGCAGAACAGCAGAGTGGTGCAGTGCATGTGTGCCACTCTCTGCTCGCCAGGCCTCTGAGCCTTAGCCAGCCACATAAAAGGAGTGTTTTGGAAGAGTTAATCTCTACAGCTCCTTCCAGATTTAAAATTACATGGTTCGAAGTTGAAAAGACTAAGAAATCAAGGACCAGACAAATTAGGGATTTCTCCAGTCTTCCATGTAACACGCGATACCTAAGTGGGAGAGGGTATGTTAAACTGTAATGCTTCCTTCAGACAAAATAAGGAATAAGCACTGTAGGGCAGTTTACATCACATACCACCTCTAGTTTTTTAAAAAAGATTCTTATAAATTAACTGCACAGAAAATACATGGCTGTGAAGTTAATTATTTCCAAGTACAGAAAACAAAAACGTTAACTGAGGCGAAGCTACATGATAAGCTGCAGTCACTTCTCCAGGAGTTAGGAGATGGGCAGACGTTGGGGGGGTAGGGGTTAATAGGCCAGGGGGCTACAGACACCTCTGGGAGGAGACAAGACTGGAGTTGGATCTTGCAGAAGGACGAGGGGGTTTGGGGTGATGAAAATGTTCTGGGGTTAGACAGTGGTAAGATGGTTATACAGCCTTGTGAAGATACTAGTAAATACAGACTTTTACAATTTAAAAGGGTACATTTTATGGTATATGAATTACATCTTAATTTAAAAAAAAAAAAAAGATGTGGCAGAGGCAATTAGCAACTGTTGGAAAAGCCAAAGGTACCTTAAAGAGAATAATCAGGAGAAAGGGTGGAAACAAATTTCAAGGGCTCGGCACATAAGGAAAAGGTAACTGGAAATTGCCATCTAGAAGATATGAAGGGAAGCAAAGACTCATGGAAAAAAGAGCAAAAGATCAAAAAGCTCTGAGAACAACATCTGCTTCCTCTGCTGGAAGCCAAGCCTGGGGTAAGAGGTGTCATCCAGGTCCTGCTCATTTGATGAGCACTAGGTCTTGGGTGAGCTTGAGTGAAGGTTACTCTGGATTGAGTGAAAGGAAAAGTAAGGCAGACCCAAGACAGTCAATGGTGAGGCTAATTATAATAAAAATTGCTCGAGGCCTAAGCAATGTGACCCCAAACCAGGAACTTCTACACAAAGGCCTAAAAAGATAGGAAGAAGCAAGAGGATTTGCAAAAACTTTGCTGTCAATTATATGAAATAAACCTGATAGGTTTCAATGCAAAGATGTTACACAGTTTAGTTCTATGCATAAAACTTAAGCCCCTGAACAAATTCTGCCTGAGTTCAAAGGGAGAAAAAGGAAATGAAGAAGGAAAATCACAGAAACACAGGCTAAGTAGATGGGAGAGAGATGGTAAAGTGGCCAATGTCTCTGTAAGCAGCTCCTTGGAGATACATAGCTGCAGAAAGCTGGGTGAATACAACATTGATTGGAAATGAGGTAACCACAAACACCGCTGTCTCAAATGAAAAGGGATTCAAGATCTGACCCAGAAAACAAGCATCGTAACCACCAGATAAAATTTTAATGATAAACACAAGATGCTCTACACACAAGCAAGATTGAAGTACCCAACGCTAGGTCATAAACATAAGGTTCTCTTAGAAAGAGGAGCCGGGAGCCTCTCTGACCCACAGATCACGTTTCATCTTATTGATCCACAAAACTGTGCCATCACTTTGCGTTGTGCTGGCATAATCTGTAATGTTGAGCAGACCTCAGGGGAACAGAGAGGCAGGAAAAGAAGGGCTGGCATCTGGACGTGGGGCCAGCCTGCCTTTGTGAGGTCCATGTCCAGATAAATTCATACTTGGCTTTTGAGATTAAAGTCTCCTTTATCTCTAATTTCCTTTATGACTCACAGTCCCTTATCAACATTCTGTCCTCAGAGGCCTCCTGACACACCAGGAGATCCCTATAAACTAGGACAGAAGTCCTTTCTGAGTTACCACAGAATCTTAGAATTTGTAGACAGACCTTATGTAGCATGAGTTCTTAGACCCACATTTTAGCACTTAGAGACAGAAGCCGAAAGCCACACTGATAACTGAATGAACAGAATTCCAGATTTCAGGTCCATTCATCTTTCTAAAAACAGTGGTTCTACAGCACTCCCATTAACCTTTCAGTTGTGGCCAGCAAAAAAAGGTGTTCTTCCTAGGCATACCTAGTTTAAAGCAAAAATACTTTTTCTAGGCATAGACCACAAAACATTAAGATAATGTGTTTGGAGTTTTAACCCAAATGGTGCCCTTTATAGAATGCTTTTTTTTTTTTAAGATTTTTAAATGTATTTATTCATGACACAGAGAGAGAGAGAGAGAGGGAGGCAGAGACAGGCAGAGGGAGAAGCAGGCACCATGCAGGGAGCCTGACGCCAGACTCGATCCCGGGTCTCCAGGATCACCCAAGCTGAAGGTGGCGCTAAACCGCTGGGCCACCAGGGCTGCCCTATAGAATGCTTCTTAAGCAAAGAGTCTTCTTTAAAGAAAAAGACTCACCTGCTACCAAGCTGTTCAGGCAAAGATTTGTTTTTGGTTTCCTCCAGGTAGGAATCTCTCCTGGGGGGCTCACCCCAAAGCCAATCCAGACTCAGGGTTTTAAGTGTCCTGGTCTCTACTTAGGGCATTAAGTATACAATTTGAGATTGTAGTTCAAGACCACTTCTCAACCCAAAGATGAAACTGGTCTTCTCGTTGCACATTAAAGAAATACAAAAACTGAAATACACAAACTGTTTTTACATCTCTGTTGGTAAAATAGGAAGAATTCATGAAAGAGGTTTTTGGAACAGAAGCCACAGGAATTTACAGAAGCTAAAATTAAATTTCTTGGTGATGAAGACAACCAAAAAGCCTATTTCAGGACAAATTAAGCAGCAAATACATAGTGTGTGGTGGAGAGGGAAGATTGTGTGTGGCCCCGGCCCTTTCTCATAATAACAGCTTCAGAACAGAGAATAAGAACAGACTCTGCGCCAACACGTATTATTCTTGCTTGACTTTTTTATGTCTTCATAAAATACAGACTGTTTGCCTTAATGAAAATACAACCTAACATGCCACAAGAGTGATTTAAAAGCTAAGAAAGACATATTGAGACAAATGGATTACAGCTCTACATTCTACACCATTCACTTCTCACCACTAACTTCAAACTCTCAAATACTGGACTACAGAACCAGAGATTTTCCATCTGAAACATGGGCTATAATGGGAAGATATGTGCTCTCAAGGGAAGATAATGTCACTGGTACACAGAGGGCGGCACATGAAAAGTGAAAGACTTTAAGGTGAAGAGTTAATTATTAAGTGAAAAATTGTTTTTGCTTACCCGGCAATGACAACGCCGTCATGGGAATGCACATCACACAAAACTGCGTCAGGAATGTGTTCCAGTTCACTCACCGCGCCTTTGCGATTCTGTGTAAGGAAAAGGGGCACGCAAGTTTCTACTATTTTTGGGAATCCCTGGAAGACAGTATTTCACTTCCTGCTATGTTCCACAGCAATTTCTAACCAAGTGTATTGTGCTCAAAGTTATCAGGGTATTCCAAAGGACAAAGATGACAGCTAATAGGATAAGTTATTAGCATTTACAAGTTACTGCATGCATGAAAAGCGCTGAACCAGGAGGCATGGGGCATGTGAGTCACTGCTCCTGTGCTCCTGGGGGATTACAGGATATAAAGGCAACGTGTGAGCAGACAACTACAATCCATAGTAGGCGGCAGTGGCAAGTATCTGAAGAAATGCATAAAGTGTCTTTAGAAAGCTCAGTTTAGAGAAAGAAGGTATGTAATGATATTTTACCTGTCAACAACCCTTATGAACACTCAGAGGATAAAATGATCAAATACATACAAAGAGATAAAAAATAAGGACTGGGAAACAGACTGAAAGATCAGAGGCTCATGGAAATGGTATGTATTTTTGAAGGGAACCCTAAAATCCATGACAAGTATAACTCCTAAGGGGACTAGGTGGCAGGTGGAAAGACACAAGAGGCAGATGTGTTTTCCACCATATGGCCCTTGTGATTTTTAAAATCATTTGTACAAAGCTCTTTACAGTGGACATGGGCCATGCTGTGTGGGAGGAGTGTTAATAACCCTCACCACCACCCAATGAGTGGGCTACTGTTAGCCATGCTTAGGAGGAAGTGGGGGCATCCAAAGGGAAAGTTGCGGGCTCTAACACTGCTTTTCATGTTTTACTAAGGGTTTCTTTCTAGAATCACAGTAAGAATTCCATCATTACAGATAGTGCATGATTTGTCATTTCACATTTCACTTATATAGTCCTCACTGTTAACAGGGCCAAGAAATGGGCCGAGACGCTCCAGAGAACATGACTCCAGTTCACTGAATTGACAAACATTTATTGAGTGCTTACAAACAAATGACTCTATGCTTGCTAGAGAAAAAAACAAGATGTTTCATATGATGTAACCTGCAACAGTTATGAAGGGCCAGATGCTTGCAGGTGGGTCTCTGAACACCTCCACTGCTGCCACTTCCAGTCGGATGAGGAGGACATATGTGCCTCCCTCCGTGGCTTCCTCTATCACCAAAGAGGAAGCAGAAACTTAGCTGCTGTGCTCTCTCAGGGTGTGACATCTCTGAATTCAAGCCAGTGACACTCTAGGTCCCATGCACACATATCAAAAGTGTCCCTCCTTTCCAGACACAAAGGCCCCAGTTAATGCCCAGCTTGCCAACTCTCCCTGAATTCCAGCCTCCCCTGCCAGGGTGGGACCCAGCTTGTCTACACAGCACTGTCAACCCTTCATGGGTGCCTCTCACTGACATCCCACATCCAGGCCCAACCAGGCACATGGGCAAGAGGGCCAGGGGCCTCCACATGAGTTTGTTACCTAGTGAGCACACAGCTGTGGGGCCAGGGTGTTTTTTATTTAGTCGTGGTGCTTTAATGGTCTATGAAAGGATGGCTATGCTAGTTCTTCTTGGAAAGGTAGTTCTCAACCAGTGACGATTTTGCCCCCCCCCGCCGGGGCGACATTTGACGTGTCTGAAGACATTTGTGGTTGTCACGACCAGGAGTAGGTAGAGAATGCTACTGGCATCTACTAGGTAGAGGTGAGGGAAGCTACTCAACCTCTTGCCACACACAGAACAGTCCCCACCAAAGAATTATCTGGTCCCAAATATCACTGGTGCTGGGGTTGAGAAACCATGAATTCAAGAAACTCTGCTCTTACTAACTTTGCTAGAGACTGTGTGAGTTTGCCCAGATCTAGAGTATCTATCACCAATCAGGTTATGAGGTGACAGGGGATGGACATGCACATAGGCAATACATTACCATTAGTAATGAGCAAAAGCTTGTTGCTCTCAAAGTCTATTAGGATTGACCTTTACTGGAGTGGAGAGAGTATGTATGGTTCTACCCTTTCCATACAGGGGACTATCCAGTTATCAGGTAGGAAGAAGAATCACTGCACCATTTTCTTGTCATGCCTCAAAACAGCTTTATGTAATGCTGTTCTTGACAGTTATTTCCTATAGAAACACTCCACTGTGTGAATTCTTAGCTGTGATCTAATATTTCTGTAGAGATTTTGAAGTGATAAATGCTATGGAAGCAAGCCAGTGGGTTATGTGAGGGGAGAGAAGACAGTAGTCAGAGACATTTAAAATCTCCCTCTTACAGTTACTAGAAATAGCATTTTCAGCTCCTCTTTTGTATTCGGTTGGTGTTTTTGATTTCTTGGTCCATCAGTGTTGGCCAAAATGAAAGGAGGCTGTGCTGAGCACTACTCCAAAGACCTCAACTATCAGAGAGGAGGTTACTGGCACTCCAATCTCACCCCTCCTCTCCTAGAGAGCAGGATGCTCCCAAATTGTGGTTGAAAACAGGGGCAGATACTCTAATGGTGAACAAAACGGGCAACAAATCACCAGCAGCCAACAGGACTCTCACCACACTCCTCTCTTTGCTTTTGGCAGTTAACCTCAGGCTGTAATTGGAGGGACTCCAGATTTAATCCAGGGCCTGGATTCCTGTGTCCTTGTAGGCTATTCTTCTACAGGTAATGATATTGGCCATGGCCTACCTTCCAGTTGGTTCTTAACATGTGTTCCTTGGCTCGGCACTCTTGAAAGATGAGCTTCCAGCAAGAATAATCAGAGATGCTGCTCTCGGGAAGGTGCCCTTCCTGCTGGCACAGCCGGTACCAGAGCACTTCATCTTCTGCAATCACCTTCCACGTCTTGCTCACCTAAAACAGAAGTGACACAAATGTTAAATTCTGCAATTAGAGAAGCCCCTTGTCATCCAAAAATCAATCAACACCTTTATTATTGCCCTGAGTTTATGGCAGTATAAAATATCTCATTAACAAAACACTCTGAGGTGAAAAAAAATACAAGCAAATGTTTCCAGTTTTATTTTTCAAGATTTCAAAACTGTTGTTCTACCATTTCATACCACATTTTAGATGACTTGGTTAAACTATTATATAACATGTAATAAAAATACACAAATACATAAAAGGCAAAAAATGCAAACTGCAACATAGCTATACAATCATACATAGCTTTTCAGACTAGAATGTCTTTACTTTTTACCAATAGGCACTTGACTCTCCTCTTAAACAACTGACGACTGATGGCCTCTGAAATAAAAGGCTGTAACAAAATAAATATCCATAACTCAACACTTCTGGTCATATAATTCAAATTTATATTATGTACAAAAACTTAAAATTTTAAAAATCTATACACTTACAGTCTAACAGAAAACTCAAGCTGTTCACCAGGACTATAAGATCTGATATAGAGATATTAATGTTGTGTCTGGACAGAATTTCAAATCCCAAAAGTATGTAGAAGAAATGGCCATTTCCACTATTAATATTTTGTCCTCCAAGCCTAACTTAGAGGGAAGATGGATTTACTTCCTCATAGGACAATGAACAAAGTTGGCTAGAGTGCAAAAGATGGACTCTCTTGGCAAGAGAAGAAAATGATCCACCAGATCAACATGATCCTGGGTCTGTAGCACATTCTGGTAATATGGGATTAAGTGCTCAACACTTGCTGCCCATCTAAAGGTTAAGACTCATTTCTAATAAAGTGAAAGTCGTAACCACTGACTTATAGTAACCTGTGCTCCTTAACACTCCCTTGGGGCCACCTCAAGACATTGAATACAAATAAGGAAAGGGAAAGGGAACATGAGACAAAGTAGGTGAAAGAGCATGTAGCATGTGTATAGCAGACTCTCATTACACCAGGGTTCCTCATTTGATGAAGTACTGATAGGTAGTTAACTTTCAGGGTGGCAGAGTAAAGATCTCCAAAAATCTGCTCCTACAAACAAGCAATAAGAATAATACCAAAAATTGTCAAAAATCCACTTTTTCAGAACTCTGGCAATTAACTTAAGGCCTTCAACATTCTGAAGAATATTTATTCAAGAAAAACGGCTGAATCTTGGTAAGAACAACCACCTTCATGTTGTTTTAATGTGCACTAATCCCATCTTCCTCTGCTTCCAGCACAATAGGTGGCTCCAAGGTAGCCTTAAACACCTACAGCCTCACAACTATGGTACCTGTAAAAAGCAGTAGCCTAACAGTCACCAGAAGGGCCAGATGGCTTTACAGGTCCCCACATGTGCCATCTCCAGAGAACAGTCACCATTTGACTTGACAGCTTTCTAGAAAGCTCTATCCTAGGGGCTTGTCTTTATTTGACCTGACTCAAAGCTTCCTCTGTCTTATCTTCAGTGAGTTTGTCAGAAACAATAAAGGAGAACTGTTTAACATTGTGGCTGCCTGAGGTAACATTACCAACTGGAGCTAAGAAGAGCTGACCAAAAGCTTAAAATGAAAACCTGGGGAATGAGATGTCCATAAGGAGCTTTTGAAAGGCCCCAATATATTTCTGGGACTCAATAATGCCATGCACATGTGTAGGACTATGTGTGTGCCAAGACCTAAGAAGGCCTGATCTCTCATTCTGGCTAATCCTGAAGCTTTACACAAGCACAAAGTGAAGGCTAAAACGGTTGTGAGCTGTTGGCATTGAAAACACTCCAACATACAGACAGCAGCTTAGTAAAAACTGAGAGATTTATTGCTTCAACATATTTAAGGAAATCTCTGTCCAATCACTAGCTAACCATTAAGCTAAATGAACAGAGATTTCAGTGGTCACACATAACAAAAATTACAAACTAGAGAATCAGTCCAGAAAAGTCACTACAAAACAAACAGAGGCAACAAAAATAACAACCACCTAACCCTCCCAAAGGCAGAGAATCTGATTTCCAGAGTTGTTCATTATTTTAAAAGTCCATTTTTTAACAAAAAAAAATGTTGAAACATGCAAGGGAACAGCAAAATATGAATCATATACAGGAAGAAAAAGTGGCCAACAGAAATCATTCCTGAAGAAGTCCAGACTTTGGACCTATTATAAGTAGGTCCGGAATATCAAAGGAAAGTATGTTTAGGAAAATAAAGTTATGAGCACAATGTTTCACTAAGTACAAGATATTGATAGAAAAAAATTTTAAATAGAAGTTTTAAAGTTGAAAAGTATAGCAATAAACAAAAAATTCAGATTTGAGCTAGAAGAATCAGCAAACTTAAAATTAATTAAGATTGGGATGCCTGGGTGGCTCAGTGATTGAGCATCTGCCTTCAGCTCAAGGCGTGATTCCAGGATCCAGGATTGAGTCCCACATCAGGCTCCCTGAGAAGAGCCTGTTTCTCCCTCTACCTATGTCTCTGTCTCTGTCTCTCTCATGAATAAATAAATAAACCTTTAAAAAATAAATAAAATAAAATTAATTAAGATTATCCAGTCTAATAACAATGACAGAAAGTCCCTCCCCAAAATGAGCAAAATAACAGAGCCTCAGATACCTATGGAATACATCCATTTGGACCAACATAGGTATTATGGGAGTCCCATAAAAGAAAGAGAGGAAGGGGTAGAAGGAATATCTAAAGAAATAATGGCTGGAAACTTCCCAGATAGGATGAAAAACACTGATCTATCACTAAAGCAGTTCATCAAATTCCATAAAGGACGAACTCAAAGAAATTCACATCTAGACACATCATAAACTGTTGAAAACCAAAGACAGAATCATGAAAACAGCAAGAGAAAAAGACTCATTGTGTGTACTTCTCATAAGAAACCGGGAGGTCAGAAAGCAGTAGGCCGGCATATTCAAATTACTAAAGGAAGAGATTGCCAACCAGTAACTCTATATCTAGCACAACTATCTTTCAAAAATAAGAGAAATTAAGTTACTCCAAGATAAACAAAATTAAGATAATTCATCACTTAGTAGACTTGTCCTACAATAAATACTAAAGGGAGTCCTTTGGCCTGAAATACAAGGACTCTAACAGTAACTCAATCCACATAAAGAAATGAAATAAATTAGTAAATGTCATTATAAGGGTAAATATAAATGACAGTATAAATATATTTTTGCTTGCAACATTTTTATTCTAATTGAAAGACAACTGCTTAAGTATAAAATTGTATTGATAGGCTTATAACAATAAAGACATAATTTGTATGAAAGAATAGTACAAAGATGGGAAAGGCAAGTTATATTGTAGCAGTTTTGGTATACTATTAATCTGGCATTAATATAGATTGTTTTAAGATGTCAGTAGTAATCTCTGGGCAGTTATTAAGAACTTTAAAAGGTGTACTAAAAGAAACAAAGGAATTAAAGTAGCTAGAAAAAGGTCTATTTAAACACAAAAGGAGGGGGATCCCTGGGTGGCGCAGCAGTTTGGCGCCTGCCTTTGGCCCAGGGCACGATCCTGGAGACCCGGGATCGAGTCCCACATCGGGCTCCCAGAGCATGGAGCCTGCTTCTCCCTCTGCCTGTGTCTCTGCCTCTCTCTCTCTCTGTGTGACTATCATAAATAAATAAAAAAAATTTTTTAAACACAAAAGGAGGCAATAATGAAGAACAAAAAAGACAGAAGACATATAGAAAATACCAAAATGGCAGATATAAATGCTTCCTTATCAGTAATTATATTAAATGTAAATGGACTAAGCACTCCAATCAAAAGACAGATTGGCAGTATAAATAAACATGACCTAATGATAACCAGTCTACAAGAGATATATTTTTTTTTAAGTACACTCTACACCCAAAATGGGGCTCAAACTCATGACCTTGAGATCAAGAGTTGCATGCTGACTGAGCCAGTCAGATGCCCTGAGACATACATACTTTATTTTTAAATTTTTTAAAGGTTCATTTACTTTATTTGAGAGAGAGTGAAAGAGCCAAGGCAAGGGGCAGAGAGAGTCTTAAGCAGACTCCATGCTGAGCCTAGAGCCCGACAGGGAGCTCAATCTCATGACCCCAAGATCATAACCCCAGCCAAAACCAAGAATCAGATGCTCAGCTGACTGTGCCATTCATATGCCCCACAAGACACACAACTTTAGATTTACATGCACAAATAAGAATAAAAAGGATGGAAAAAGATATACCATGGAAATAACTGAAAAAGAGCTGGAGTATATATACTAATACCACTTAAATTTTAAGAAAAAAATGGTTACCAGAGACAAAGGATATTTTTATAATGAGGGCCAATCCATCACAAAGACCTAATAACTGTAGACATATATACCTAAAAACAGAGCCCCTAATACAAAAAGCAAAAAGTGATAAAACTGAAGGAAGAAACCTGAGTAAGTTCAAAAGAACCAAAAAAATCATACAAAGTATATTCTCTGACCACAATGAGTGAAATCAGAAATTGATAACAGAAGGAAATTTGAGAAATTTACAAATGTGTGGAAATCAAAGAACACGTCAGCATGCTAAACCACCAATGGGTCAAAGAAGTTAAGGAAGACTAGAAAATACTCTGCAATGAGTGAAAATGAAAATGGAACATACAAAATCTAGGAGGCCCAGTGAAAGCAGTGCTTAGAGGGAAGTATATAGCTATAAACTCCTATAATTTAAAAAAAAAAATCCAAAATCATAATCTAGCCTTCCAACTTAAACTAGAAAAACTAGACCAAAGCAAACAGAAAGAAAAAGAAAAAACTACAACAGAAGTAAGTGAAATAAAAAGAGAAAAACGAAACAAATAAAAGCTGGTTATTTGAAAAGATGACCAAAATTGGCAAACCTTCAGCTAGACTGACTAAAGAGGGAGGCAGGGTGAAGGGAAAAGACTCAAATTACTAAAATCAAGAAGGAGAGGGGCCATCACTAAAAGAATTATATAGGACCACTACGAACAATTATATGCCAACAAATTAGATAAACTAGATGAAATGGACAAGTGCTTAGAAAGAAGACACAAAGTAAGAAATAAAGCCAGTTACACTTGTGAAAAAAAACAACCCAAAACCTCAGATTCTAATGTCTGGTCTTTCACTAGTTAGCTGAGGTATTATGACAAAGCCATAAGCTTCTCTGTACCTCTTCCCTCTTCAGCAGTGGGGAGGAATCAGACATCCTGAAACGTCCCTTACAAAACCAAATTCTGGGACTTAGGGGACGTTGTTTTCTCATTCTTAAAAAGTGAATCATCATACGCCACCACCAACAGAGCTGTTGTGTATCTATCTCAAAGAGCTCAAGAAAAGTACTCTGCAAATGTAATTCTTTACACATATGCCACACACTACTACAGATCACTACGGACAACACTACTGGAAGCACAAATTCATTATAAAATTACCCTACTCCAGGGGCACTTGGGTGGCTCAGTTGTTTAGGCAGCCAACCCTGGATTTCAGCTCAGGTCCTGATCTGAGGGCTGTGAGACTGAGCCCAGCATCAGGCTCCCCACTCAGTGGAGAGGCGCCTTGTATTCTCTCTGCTCCCCCCCGACTCATTTCCAAGTGCTTGGTCTCTCTCTGAAATAAATAAATCTTAAAAATATATATATATATGCTGCTCCAATTGTTACTTTGAGGAAGTCATCAGCCGCCTTGTATTTTTAAAATGACTTTTATTAAATCTATGATGGGTTTATACTTGCCCCATGGCAGCAGAAAGAGGCTAGCATTTATGAAGTAAAACTCAGAATCCAAGAATTCAGATTCGGTGTCTAAATTTCTGATTTCCCATTTCAAGCAAATTATACTAAGAGCAATTATTATTTCAATACTTTATTTAACCAAAAGTATGTCAAAGCAATACTGACTCACAGAACATTCTAATGGCACATGAAAATTCTGGCTGCCTTAACTACATTTTTGCTGTATATGTGGGCATGCAAGCTCTAGTGCAACAAGTAATCACAAAGTCATCTTCCCTGTAGGCACTGACACTTTGCATGGAAGCCACAATATAAGAAGTCATATCAGGTAGCATAAGGAAGTGCAAGGCTTTAATCACTTTTCTAAACCAAAGTGCCATCCTGTAATGCTAAAGGTGTCACACTGGCTGAAGTCTTAAATGGTTTAGAAACTGAAGAAATAAGAGGGGTCTTGGAGATCAACCAGGAGCAACTCCCCGTCATACGAGGAGGGCTCCTCCTAGCAGCCCTGGGTGGTGAGAGGCTTCTACAGAGAGCTAAACTTCCAAATCAGTCTGATCCACTGCAAAACAGTTTGGCTGTTAGAATGTGCTTCCTCTCATGGCCCTAATTTTGCTTTCTGAAAAATCTCTATGCCTTCTTCCAACTGACAGCTTCTCAAGGGGCCAAAGACACCATCATAATCCCTCCCTTAGTCATTTCATTGGCCTAAATATCACCCATTTCCCTCAACTGTCATAGGACTAGACTAGTTCCTGCACCCCTTGTCTCTGAATGTACCCATGTATTTGTGCACATATGGTGTCCCTCTTCAAATGCGGTACTCAGGACAAAACACCCCAAATGGGAGCTGTCAAGTGCCATGAAGAGAAAAATTTTATCAGACAGTAATTTGCTGCTTCAATCATTGTAAATATTCCAACATGGCTACTAAACTAACAGTCCACCAAAGCTTCTGGAGTCTGTTTATTAAACATTTAAGGCAAACGAAAAATATTACAAACGCACATGGACTTGTCACCCATTTTTTAAAAAGATTTTATTTATTTATTCATGAGAGACAGAGAAAGAGAGAGACAGAGACAGAGACACAGCTAGAGGGAGAAGCAGACTCCATGCAGGGAGCCCGATGTGGGACTCAATCCTAGGTCTCCAGGATCACGCCCCAGGCAGAAGCCGATGCTAAACTGCTGAGCCACCCGGGCTGCCCCATTGTCACCCATTTAATAAGATATTACTAATAAGCTTGAACTCCTGTGCATCTGTCTGCACCTTCTCCGCTGCTGTAAGGGTAAACTGAATTTGGTGTCCATCGTTTTTCAGAGTGGTTTTGTTTTAAGAGAGGGGGAGAAGGGGAGCAGGGCAAAGAAGAGGGGAGGGGCAAAGAGAGAATCTTAGGCAGGCTCCAGGCTCAGCATGGAGTCTGACACAGGGCTTGATCTCAGGACCTTAAGTTCATGACCTGAGTCAAAAAAATGCTGAGCCACCCAGGTGCCCTTATTCTTCAGAGTTTTGTTGTTTTAAAATTTTATTTATTTATTTGAGAGAGTGAGCACAAGCAGGGGCAACAGCAGAGGGAGCGGGAGAAGTAGGCTCTCTGCTGAGCAGGGAGCCTGATATAGGGCTCAATTCCAGAACCCTTCAGAGTTTTTTAAAACACAAACTGCAATTAAATAAAGTCCCCTGTTCTTACTTCCACTGTATTCATTTTTTAAATCTAATTTTACATCCCATTTTAAACCCCAGCTAAGGGATGCCTGGGTGGCTCAGTGGTTGAGCATCTGTCTTGAGTTCAGTTTGTGAATCTGGGGCTCTGGGATCAAGTCCCACATCAGGCTCCCTGCATGGAGCCTGCTTCTCCTTCTGCTTGTGTCTCTGCCTCTCTCTTTCTCTGTGTGTGTATGTTTCTCATGAATAAATAAATAAAATATTTAAAATAAGTAAATAAACCTCAGCTCATTGCACTCACGCCCAGCACTTTAGAACATCTGGGAACCCCAACTCTGTCATCTGTTGCTTTAGCTACTTCTCCCATACATAAGTCAACTGATAGTCTGTGGGCCTTTGTGTCTTAATTATTTAAAAAAAAAAAAAAAAAAAAAAAGTTACCCAGGATGAGGCTGAGGACAGAGCCCATGGCAAACCACTAGAGCTCACCCCTCCACCACCTCCCACTCCCCCGGCTGACATGGATCCATCAAGCAGCCCACCCTGGGCCTGGCCACAGCATCAGTTACAAATCCACTTAACCACACTGTCATCCCACACTTCTCCATCTTAGCCATGAGGGCATCAGGGAAACAAACCCTCATCTGATCACAAGTGGGCAGGCGGTAAAGAATAAGAGAATGGCTCAAAACACCAGGGCTCCAGTTCTGACTAGACCGAGCACCACGGCTTTATTTTTGGCGTGTTCAAGCCACAGGTGAGCCTGCCCCAGACATGAGTGGTATCTGTCCATCTGTCTGTGCCAGAGTGGTTCTGAGAACTAGGCAATCACAAACAACAGATCAGGACAGGCCAACATCAACTGTGATGGGGCCAGGCCACAACTCAAATAGTTCCAAAGCAGAGAGCCTCCCTATCAGGCCTCTGGGATTCAGGATTACATAAAGCAAGAGATAAAGGCTAACAGATGGAGACCCTAAGGGGTCCTCAAAGGCAGAAAGTGCTAGTGAAACACAGGGCAGCTTACTCTGATCTTTGGATACCATGAACCTTTGTTGGTAAAAATTATGAAATGTAAAATTTCATCAAAACTCTGAAATAACTGGATAAAAGACTCAAGGTAGCCTAGAAGTCATATAACTTGGTAGGCATTATTACACAGACCAGCACTTCCCAAAGCATGCTCAGTGGAACAGCAGCTCCTCAAGGAGTGAGTAAGTTAGTAACCTTACAGGGTTCCACGGTCAAAGGAGTTTGGGGAACACTGGCTTAACCAAAACCAAGCAGAGTTATTTGCTGAAGAACTCCTGAGAGCTTTCCTGGCCTGATTCATGCTGTAGAGCTCTCATAAGGACAGGAGAGCTGCATTCTCCAGATGTGTTTGGCTCCTGACCTCTTCTTATGAGGATGGTCTCAAAAGCCTCAGTGCTCTGCAAAAGAAACTTGAGAGGACACCAACACAGCCTTCAGGTGAACTGGTTAAGATCTACCTGCCAGACAGACACCTTGCACATGACACCCCTCCTTCCCCCACAGTGGAGAAGGTACAGGGAAAAGTTCAGGTCTCTGCCCTTACAGTCAGTTGGATCCCAAGCCTCACCCCAAGTACAGGGCAACCTCTTTAATTCTAGAGTCCAAAAATTAGCAACAAGGCTGCTTATTAGATGGAGCCTCTCCATCAGCAGCAGCATTTTAGGAAAACCCAAATGCTCAATGATTACAAACTAGAAGACCCCAATTAAATGAAACATTCTGGAGGAGTTTTCATGAGATCTACTGTACCATACAGTTCTCAGCCACTTTAAAACAGAGGAACTTTTCAGGAAGCCTTTCAAGAAGTCACAAATATATCAGATCTTGAAAACACTGGAAGTGGAAAATAGATTTTTCTATCAGTTGCAAAGAAAATGCTAAGTCACCTTACACATCACCATCTGAAGTTTGTATAACAGGGTTATGGGATGAAAAATGGAGGACAAAAAGTTGATGTCTCAGTGCATCATTCCCACTGCTAACCCCTAGATCACAGGTTCATTCTGTGTAAAGTAATATTCAGGATAAAGTTTAAACCCTGGATAACAAACAATAATCTCTTTGAGGGATTTATAAAAGCTAGAGGTGAGAATTACTTCCAAAAAGGGATCAGGACTGTACCTACAATTAGGTATTAAACACAGAAAGGTGCCAACAATTTCTTTGGCAAACTGTAAAGGGAGGGTGCCTTTTCTCTCCCCTTCTTTTGAAGGAGCACAAAAATGACAGGCTCTAAGAATGTCTTTTAATCCTGGGGGGCGGGGGGGGGGGGAGACAAGTAAGACCTATACAAACTTACACAATTTTAAAGATTCTCACCAAAAGGAAAGCTAACAGTTTTGATTTCTTACATTTTATTAAATCTAGCAAGTTTACAAGCCTGAATTTTCCAAAGGCCTAATGGTCTTTCTTCAATACACAAGGACTAGAATGGCCCTGCCCAGTAAAAGCCCCACTGAGTGAGCCTCAGCTGCGAGAATTTGCTAATAAAAGTGTCTCCAGCATTTTGCTTTATAGCACCACTGTGAATTGCAGCATTAAAAAAAAAGAAGAAGAAGAAGAAAAAAAAAAAAAAAACGGCCTTTGGCTCAAAAACTAGCTTTATTAACTCTGCCTGGATTAGGGTTACCAATGAGGCCCACAACAGGGGGAAACACATCATTGTTCTAGTCACATGTTCACAAATCAAGTCTATTTGGAAAGAACATACCATGTACAGACAGTTCCACATACACCGATTATCTCAATTTCCTTATTGCCTCTCTCCCCATTCACTCTTGAACCCACTCACTTTCGCGCCTCCCCCCCCCCCCCCACTGTGCCATGGATTCTGGTCAACATTATCAGTGACCTTCAAGTTGCTAACGGTCATTTCTCAGTCCTTTTTGACAAACAGTGACACTCAGCACCTCTGATCCCTTTCTCCTCCTTGAAAAGGTTATCCCTTGGTTCCAGGGGACTAGGTTTTTGGGTTTCTTCCCACATCACAGGGAATGCATCTTCTCTAACTCATCTTGGCCTCTAACCACTGTGATGTGATGGGGCCCAATCCCTAACACCCCTCCATATATATTCCCTTCCCTAATGACCTTGTCCAGTTGCCTGGCTTTAAATACCAATGATGTGGGGCATCTGTGTAACTCAGCTAGTTAAGTGTCCAGTTCTCTGCTCTTGATTTCAGCTCAGGTCATGAGGTTAAGCCCTATGTCAAGCTCTGCATGCTCAGAGAGGAGTCTACTTGAAATTCTCTCTCCCTCTATTCCTCCATCTCCCTTACCTCAGAAATAAATCTTTAAAAATACATACATACTGATGATATGCTCCCAGCTCCCAAATTCATCTCTAGCCTCACATCCCACTACGGATCTTCCCCCAAAACTTTCTCATCTCACCTTCTCTCCCTTGTCAGTAACAACTATCCCGTCCACCCAGTCGTTCAGGCCCAATACTCCCAAATCACTGCTCCATGTGGACCAACATAGGTATTATGTCTTTCTCTGCCTACACCCAGTCCATCAGCAGTCCCAACTCCACCCACCTCTAGGTCAATGCACTCCAAGCCACCATCTCCTCTCATTTGGGTTAGTTCAGTAGCTTTCTCCTGGTCTCCCAGCTGCATCCTTGTCCCCCTCTGGTCCAGTCCCCACATGACAGCCAAAATGATCCCTCTCAAAAGGGAAGTCAGACCTTGTCACTTCTCTGCTCAAAACACTTGAATGGTTTCCCACCTCTTTCAGAAGGAAAGTTCAAGATTTTTTAATGGATTTAAGTGCCTTTTCACATTTTAACTATTTCTTTTTCCTTTTGTCCTCATCTGCTCATTATACCCTTGCCAGTATTGGCTTCCTACTGATGCTCTAACAAATTGCCAGAAACTTAGTGGCTAAAAACAATACACATTTATTCTCTAATGGTTCCAGAGACCAAAAATCTAAAATCAAAGTAGAGGTGGCAGGGCTGCACTCCTTCTAGAGGCTTTGGGCGAAAAATCTGTTTCTTCCTCTTTTCCAGCTTCTAGAGGCCACCTTATATTCCTCGGCTTTGCGGCCCCTTCCTCCATGTTCAGTCAGCAATACAGCACCTTATCTTTGACCTCCAGTACCTCCCTCTCGTAAAGAGCTCTGTAATGACACTGAGCCCACCTGGATCATGCAAGAGACCCATCACATCTCAAGATCCTGAACTTCCTCGTATCTGCAAAGGTCCATTACCACAAGAAGTAACATAGTCACAGGTTCTGAGGATTAGGATATCTGGGGGAAGGAGCATTATTCCGCCTATTATATCCTAGGCACTCTGACTTTGCTGCTGTTTCTTAAGCACAGCAGGTGCGCTCCACCTCTAGGCCTTTGCCAAAAACCTGCACAGCTTCTTTCTTTGCTCCTTCAGGTCTTTGCCTCAAGGTTACCCTTTCTGTGAAGTCTTCCCTGGCCACTTCACCTCTGGGGGTTTATGTTTTCTTCATAGCACTTTCTACCATCTGGAGCATACTCTACTTAACTAGGTGCTTCCTGCATAGAAAGTAAGCTCTGAGAGGTGAGTTGTATGTTCTGTTCTCTGCTGTATTGCCTAGAGTAGTGTATGACACATAGTAGGCCCTGAAAGTAACTGAAGGAAATGAAAAAGTCCAACTTTTAAAAATTCAACACTTAAAAAGAGCTGCCTTGCTTTTATTTTCACTGGTTGGCTTCTTCCATGTACTGCCCTCAAGAGGCTCAGACTCTCTTATTAAATTCTATCTCTTGATTTCTGGTTTGTTTTGCTTTCTTCTTGTAAACTTTTTAATTATAAACAACTTCAAACACACAAACACTGAAGTGAGCAGTGTGAAGAACCTCACGTCCCCAGGATTCTGTTCAAATAATTACCAATGCTCCACCATTCTTCTTTCACCTAGCTGCCCATCTTTCCTCCCAGCATGGTTGCTTTCCTGACACCCCATGGTTTTTAAGGTTTTTAAAAAAGATTATTTATTTGAGAGAGAGAGAAAGGGAGAAAGCACATGTGTGCATGAGCAGTAGGGGCAGAGAGAGAGAGAGAGAGAGAATCTCAAGCAGACTCCCCACCAAGTGCAGAGCCCAGTGCAGGGCTCTGTTTCATAATCCTGAGATCACGACCTGAGCCGAAACCAAGAGTTGGATGCTTAATCGACTGTTCCCCCAGGCACGACCGCCCCCACCTGTGACCGCCCGTTAAAGGGGGCAGCATTACAACATAGCAAATTAAAAGGAAATCCCTAAGAGCACCTGGGTCCCAGGCAGGCACATGTCTCCCTTGGAGGCAGTCAGGTGGCAAAGGCGAAAGTGAAGAACTAAAG
This sequence comes from Vulpes vulpes, assembly GCF_048418805.1. NCBI lineage: Eukaryota > Metazoa > Chordata > Mammalia > Carnivora > Canidae > Vulpes > Vulpes vulpes. The sequence goes on along the minus strand of NC_132789.1, from coordinate 13,684,034 downwards.
GAACACTGTGAGCAGTTACAGATTTTCAGAGTTATGTCTGCTATGAAAAAAAAAAAATCAATCCAGCAGTACTTGGCTGGGGATTCCCAACTTTAAAGACTTTGTGAGAATCTTCAGCTATAGAAAACCTCAGATTTTAGTTGCTCCTATTTGGATATCTGGGAAGTTCATAAGATCACATTTTCCTTAAAATCTGAAATATCAGGGGTGCCTGGCTGGTTCAGCGGGTAGAGTGTGCAATTTGATCTCAGGGTTGTGAGTTCGTACTCCACATTGGATCTACAGCCTACTTAACAACTTGAAATACTGGGGCGCCTGGGTGGCTCAGTCAGTTAAGCCTCTGACTCTTGATATCAGCTCAGGTATTGAGCTCAGGGTTGTGAAACAAAACAAAACAAAACAAAAACAAAAAATCTTAAAATACTGGAATATAATTTAGTGGGGTTTAGTTCCAGATTTATTTATATTGGTAACACCTATTTCTTGCTTGCCAATTTTACTAATACATCATAAGTTCTTAACCTTCATCTCTACCCACTTTTTCTTTATTGCTTCCCTTCTGCACAATTTCCTACTTTTTATTTGAAAAATGTGACATTGTTGGGACATCTGGATGGCTCAGTGAGTTAAGCATCTGCCTTGGGCTCAGGTCATGACCCCATGTCTGGCTCCCTGCTCAGTGGGGAGCCTGCTTCTCCCTCTCCCTCTGTCATTCCCCTTGCTTGTGCTCTAGCTCTCAAATAAAATCCTTTAAGAATAATTTTTTTTTTTTAAACTGACATTGTTACCTATGCAGCTAGATTTCTAAAATTATACTTCAGGAAATACACAATAAATAAAATAACAATTTTAAAACTTTTTAAAAGACAAAATTGGGCAGCCCCGGTGGCGCAGCGGTTTGCACCACCTGCAGCCTGGGGTGTAATCCTGGAGACCCAGGATCGAGTCCCACATCGGGCTCCCTGCGTGAAGCCTGCTTCTCCCTCTGTCTGTGTCTCTGCCCCTCTCTCTGTCTATGAATAAATAAATAAAATCTTAAAAAAAAAATACAAAATTATAGAGATAAGAACAGATTGGTGGTTGCAAGGGGCCAGGGATGGGGAGGGGGCAGAGGTGGCTGGGCCATAAGAGATAGTACAAAAGATTCTTTGATATATGTTGTGTACCTTTACTGTGTGGTCACACAAATACATACCTATAATAAAACTAGGTAGAACTAAATATACTCACAAATAAGTGTATGTAAAACTGATGAAATCTGAGTAAGCTCTGTGGACTGTACTAATGTCAGTGTCCTGGCTTTGATTTTACTTCTGTAGGTATGCAAGATATTGCCAATGAAGGAAACTAAGGGAAAAGAACACAGGACCTCTTCATACTATCTTTTGCAACCACTCGTGAATTTATAATATTTTAGAAGTTTTAAAAATGAGTGTTAGTAAATCCTAAAACAATTACTTGTCAGAATTATGTCTATTTCATATAACAGATTTATTCTTCTCATAAAAAATTTGTAATTTTGAACTGAACAATTTTTTAATTGTTATCTATTTGAAAACATGATCTTTTAGAGTGCCAGGAATCCTGTGGGTGCACACATACACGAAACCATAAAATTATAAGTAGCAAAATGATAAAGCTGTTCAATGAATCATCCAATGCATAACTTTGCTTACTAAAAGCCACACTGTTTTCAAGACCTCTCAACCTGAAACACTCCCATAGGGACACTAAATCCCTTAAGAGACAACTATTGATAGCAAGGAGCTAGAGAGGTCAGCATCAGAAATACACAAGGATCACAAACTAATGTAGTAAGACTTTAGTTCTGAAAGCTTAAAGCCTACAAAACAGAAAAATACGGGATGCAGAAGGGAGACACAAAGTCAGAGCAAAATCACTTCTCCAGCATAGTTTGTGGCATAATTAAATCTCAAAAAGTTCCTCCCAATCCGGGTTCCTTACTGTTAGTCAGTTACCAATTTGGCATAAAGATCTAAGCAAACAGGTTTTCTCCAAGGGCACACATATAGTTCATGGTGCCAACTCCAGTATAACTGGCCCAATTTCACTAAAATCCCAAGGCGGCTTGATTAAAAGAGAAAAAGAGAGAGAGACAGACAGAGCAAGCCCCCTCTAAAATCAAATCATAAAGCAGCAGGATATTCCACTCAACAGAAGGACTTTTTCCTGGTTTCAAAAATAAAAACACAAGAAACAAATGAGAATGCTACTCTATTACTTTGTGGCTGTATTTTAATTCTTGAAAAAACAAAGCCAATTCTAAAAATTACCAGCCATCCATTGTCATCTTCATGCAAAGGCACTATTAAAAATAAATAAATCCTGGCTTCACAGACCAGAGCCACTTGGGGGTTCTGTTTAAGAATATTTTCTATGCTTATACGTGTGCTCTAAAAATTAGGTTGAAATGAAAAACAATAAACAAATCCAACTGGCCGAAAAGAGAATTCTGGTGGACAATTGGACCACTGTGTTGCAAATTAAACTGTTCACACCTGCAGAATAATCTCACCAGCATAACCAATCTATCCTGAAACGTAGCCCCCTTGTACCAAAAGGGGGATCTCTTCTTCCACTAGATCCTATCTTTTACTGATAAACTCTTTGGATGAGAAAACCAGCAGCAGATGTGAAAGCCACATGGCCCTCTACAAAGCAGGAGAGCAAAAAGCAATGTTAAAAGAAATGTTCCTTAAACAGCAGCTCCCTATCAAGAATGAAGATTTTATCATCTAATGCTGACTTTGTGGAAAGCAGCTAGCTATCAGACCCTGTTCCAAGACTTCAGCTAACAGCATCAGGCTGAAATCCAGGAGTTGGACTCATTTAGCTACACCCTTGTTTTCGACTCTTGGGAACAGGGCCAAAGTGTAAAGTTAGAATAGAACAAATCCAATTTCCAAGGGAAAGAAGAAGACAATATAGGTACTCTTGCTTAATGCAATTGATAGGCTCTGAGCACGGTTTACATTTCAGTACATTTTTACTTAGTAAATTTTAGCCCTGGAATAATTTCTTCCATCATTTCCTAAAGATTCCAGACTCTGCATCAAAAAATATTTGCCAACACCCCCATACTTAAAATTGTAGCAATCAAGAACACTGAAAGATTTTTCAAATTCATATATAGGTAGAAAGTTTTGATTAAGCAAAACTGCTTCATATGGTGTAAAACCAGAAACGTTTTAAATTGTCCTATAGTGTGTGTGTCTTCATTGAATTGCCAGAGGTAGCAAGCTCTAAAGTCTAAATTTAGCTACAGTATGCACTTCTCAAACTGCCTTTATGTTTTTAACTTCACTTCTTGGGGGTGGTTTGGATTTTTTTTTTTTTATTAAGGTTATTTTTTAAGTAATCTCTACACTCAACATGGGGCTCAAACTCACAACCCCGAGATCAAGAATTGCATGCTCCTGTGACTAGCCAGGCAGGCATCCCTGGATTTTTAGTATATAGTTCTGGTACCACTCCATTTGCCTGATCCCTTTAAGGATGTAGACAGCTGTGTAAAATGTAATCTAGAATCCAGGTGCAAAATGGCAGCCAGTAGACAAATTATTTCTTTAGGAGTTATAGACAACAAACACTCTAGTGTCTTCTGGGGAATACAGTTGTTCATGAGAGTCAAATGGTTAGCAATCATATATTCAACGTAGGAGAAAGTGTACACTTCACCAATTATACTCTTCACCAAAAAGAAGTGAATAAGAGACCTAATTTAATGGCATAAACTCTTGCCTCTGCAAGTGTGGTCCAAGCCACATGGAAATTACCTGGTTAGAAATGCAGAATATCAGGCCCTACCCAGACCTCTGAGTCCGAATTTGCATTTTATCAAGATTTCCTGTGACTCGTGTACACAATAAAGTGTGGTCTGGATGGTATGTGCCACCATGCTGCCCCATGGGCATATGCCCTAGCACAAGCAGGAGACGGGGGACACAGATCTGCAATTCCCTCCGGGGGTGTCTGTTCTCACATGACTCGCACCTCACATTCTAGTGTTTTAAAGGATCATTTGGCCTACACGCCTAACACATGACTTCACTGTTTTGTCCCCAGGCTGACCCCTCAACTCCCCACCTAACAACTGGCTTGATTTAACCAACGGCTGGCATCCTTGCATTAATGGTGAGGATATTAACAGCTCAGGCTAGCTCTATAAAGGCCAAGCACAGAGTTGTCAGCCCACAGGTCAACCATAACTCAGACTGCAGGGAGAACAGAGCTCTTGAACAGATGGCCACAAAAAGATAAACACCAAGTGGTAATGTGGAACAAAATCCTTCCAGTTCAGGGAAAGGTGCTATCCACTTCACTCGTTCTTTAAAGTTTGCAATTCTGATAAGTCAATCTCTGTCACCCAAGAGCTGCCCATCCTCGCATTACAAGTGGAAGTAAATCTTGAACCATCAGCCCAATGACTGCTTACCTGTGCACACCTTCCAAGTTCTTTCCTGTCCAGATACTGAAATATGTTGATTGCCAGCTCATAAGGTAGCTGGATATCAAAGAAGGGCACGTCATCCATTTCATTCTGAGGAGAAAAAGAAAAGGGAAAGAAGTTTACAATTCGGAAGTATGAAAACACTCCTTTAATGGGCAAGAGATATTCTTGGTGGGAGTGAGGGAAGTGCTATTGTCCCAGGGGGAGCCTCGCATTCTCACTACTACTCCATGGAGCACTCACAGAACAGATTCCAAACCTGAGGACCCTTCTGGATTCTCACTGCCACAAGCCCACCCTTCTCACATTCCCTGCCTTCGGCCCAAGGGCATGATCCTGGAGTCCCGGGATCGAGTCCCACATCGGGCATCCTGCATGGAGCCTGCTTCTCCCTCTGCCTATGTCTCTGCCTCTCTCTCTCACTCTGTGTGTGTGTCTCATGAGTAAATAAATAAATAAAATCTAGGAAAAAAAAAAAAAAGGAGAAGCAAGAGTGCCAGCTCACAATCTGGGGTATGCCACAGGAATCAGTGCAAAGGTCTTGGAAAGGCCTCTGAGCAAAGTTGAGTGGGGCAGCCAACAAAGTGAGCCTTGAAATCAGAGGGGCCACCAGTCCCCCAAGGACAACTCCTATTATACCCAACTTGGAGGGCAGTGAGCACCCACAGTCCGAGAAATGCTGACCTAGGTCACTAAAGTGTTTTCATCAGGGAATGAAGAGGACTATGAACGTGAGCAAGAAGTAAATAAACGAAATGCTGCTCTTGAATGAGGTGAGCACCACCTCCCCTTGGCCACTGGAGAAACATACGGTTTCCTAATGCACTCGGGGGCCTACGCTGGTTAACCTGAGTGAGCCAGTGCAAACAAAGCAGTTCTTCTTCGATGTCATTTATTAATGTGGAGAAATTAGAGCTCGCCTGCCTTTGGATAAGCAATTAGGGATGAGGTAACAGGCTTTATTTGAGAGATAAGGCTGTCATGACGATCCTGGTTGCACAAAGAAATAGGAGTGTGAAACAGAAAGAAAGCCAAGTGTGTCTATGTGCCCCTCTGGCTGTTCCAAAATCCACCTGCTAAAGCTCACTTTTGTATGTATTTCTGCAAAGCTAGGGACAGCAGGCTGTTTGTCTCAATGGAACTTACTTAATAAAATTTATTTCTAATAAGTTTTTGCTGACATTAGTGACTTACAGGTTGCAAGCAGATTATTAATTCACCACTCAAATATGACAGTCCTATACCTCAAGGCTGCAGTCTGAAAACTGAAAATAGTCCAGCATTTCCAAGGGAGTGGGAGCACTGATTTAGCCCCAACCAAGATCCAGGGTAAAGATTTTTCTGGAATCACGTTTCATTAATTTAGGAGTCTCAGAGCTAAAAGATAATGCAAGGCATAAGAAGGAAATGTATTCAACTTTGCAAAAACAGCACAAGGCTAAGTATGAGAGCCAAAAAGGATCTCTGGAGGGAAAAAGAGCAAGAGTTGACAGTTCTCTGTGGGCAAAGACAGTACAGAATGTTAAATCGGCAGAGAAATGTTGGCCATACGGGGGGGGGGGGGGGGGGGGGGGGGGGGGGGCAGGGGAAAAAATCAGAAGAAAATCTGCAAGTGTAATCGAAGACAAAGGAGTCCCTGCCTAAAAAAATAATGGAAAGTCATTAGTCTAATGTCAGGCTAGGTCCCCTCTTACAACTAATCGGCTTCACTCACAGGGGGAAAAGAGGCAGCACTTTCTCACTTGGCCCAGATATAACCTGAGACTCCGTAACACAACCACACAACCGGGATGGCGGGGGTAAGAGAGGGGTTGCGGGGTGGGGGTGGGGGTCACACACCACCAGCTGAGGAAAGCCATACAAAGGACCAGACTATCGTTTGTGACCTTGAACTTCCTTCTGCCTTTTCTTTTGCATTATTTGATTATGGTGAGGTGAAGAAGCTTACTTTACCTGCTTGGTAGAGAAACAAGAGAAAAATGTTCCTTATCCTCATACAAGCAGAATGAAGGCAAAGAAAAGCATGCCCTCATACAAAATGAACTCATATTTAGCTTTTCACTGTTAGAGACACCAGACATGCTTTCTCCAATCACTCCCTGCTTCAGGACTATCAACTGGTATGGGCACCTGGATGGCTCAGTAGTTGAACCCAGGTGGTAATCCTGGGGTCCTTATGGAGCCCCACATTGGGCTCCCCGTGGGGAGCCTGCTTCTCCCTCTGCCTAAGTCTCTGCCTCTCTTTCTGTAACTCTAATGAATAAATAAATTTTAAAAATCTTTTTTAAAAAAAGGACTATTAACTGGTTTCTGGACGTGACACTACTGCAACAAAGCAGGAGAATCACCTTTATTTTTATTATTCTGGTTCAGAAAAGTCACACTTGTGATGGCAGGAGCCTTCCTTCTTTTGCCCAATTCAGATGGCTAATACTCTCTTCTCATTCTGGAAAACAGTGCCTCTACTCTTGCAGAAACACAACCCTATCGCCATCCTCTTTAATTCCAACCACCAGACCTCTGGGATGGAGGTTCAGAACAAAGATTCAAACTGATAATCCTGGTTCTGCCTCCTGACTAGCCATGTGACCAGGCTAAATACATCTGTGTCTCTGATTCCTCATCTGTTAAAGAAAGAACATACCTACCTACTCACAGGGTAGTTAGAAGAATAAAATGAACTAATACATGGAAAGTGCATGGGGCAAGTACCACGGCAAAGCATGTAACTAAATACTGTTATATTTCCTAGAATGACACTTCAGCTCCCTTTTTCCCCCTTCAACAGAAATTTGATTAGGTCCACATTCCATGTGACTCTTCTACCAGCTTGTTTACAGAGAAAGTTTTGTCTCCCCCTGTCACACCCTAAGCAGAGGATAGTTGGCGACAGTGGATGAAAAGTTACTCATAGGAGTGTCCACACAATAGGTCTTTTTCCAGAGAACTTTTCAAAGAGAATCAGCAATTTTAAGAGGTTATACTGCAATAATAACTAAAGAAGGATTTACTCTAATGCATAGTGAAGGTAAAGGATGCAGCCTCCAGGGTGCAAATGACCAGTCAGGGTTGTTATAGCCCCCCATACCCACAAAGGATCTGAAATGCCGTGCTGTTCTCACTGTCCACATAACAGTGTGAGTGTTGAGAATTTGTAAGTTCTGGGGAACAACAACGGTTTCAAAGCACTGAATTATAATTACGTGAACACCAACATTATAAAGCCAAACTTTTAAAAAATAATTATGCCCCTAGAATGACAACTAAACTCCAAAATGACTGTCAATCCCTAACAGATCAAGTTCCAGACTCATGTAAATGATCCTCCCTGTTGCTACCACTGGTTGGGGAATGGCAGGGTAAAAAAGAAACCAATGTGATAAAGGAAGGTCCACCTCTTAAGACCTATGTAGACCCACAAGGTCAGGAAGCCAAAGGCTCAAGTTTCATGCTGCACACTTGGAATCTCTTTGGCAAGACATTTTATCACTGGTTCTTATAGTGGATGACCGGTGGGTCATCAGATTCTCCCTCTGGGTCCATGACACTCATTGCCCAAAACACTCAGAATGCTGCCTATTCTTGATTCACTGGCTCAGCTTGACGATGAGCCCCTTCCTAGGCACTACTCTTGGTCAAATAAGCTGCCTCGGGGATCCCTCGGTGGCTCAGCGGTTTAGAGCCTGCCTTTGTCCCAGGGCGTGATCCTGGAGTCCCGGGATCGAGTCCCGTGTCAGGCTCCCGGCATGGAGCCTGCTTCTCCCTCTTCCTGTGTCTCTGCCACCCCCCCCCCCCATAAATCAATCAATCAATCAATCAATCAATCTTTAAAAAAAAAAAAAAACTGCCTCGTCCAAGGTTACATGACATTCTGGAGGGCAGCCTGCATCCAGTGACTAGTACAAAGGCTTGTCACTCTTGTCTCAAGTCAAGACTTCTCGGGAAGGCCAACCTGCTAAACCACCTGCAGGCAAATCTCCTCCCAGAATCTATTTTACAAAAACCTTAACCTGATCTCCCAAAGCAATAGAAATGATACATGACAGTCCCGTATTTAACACGTTCCCAAAGGTTCTGATGCACAACTCTGGAGACATAGTTTAGCTAACATATTTCTCTTTCCTCCACTCAAGGAGGTAGAGTGATATTAGAGTGACATTATTATACCAAGAGAGAACTAGAGTAGATTCAAAGTTGAATAAGTAATTTATAAACTTCACTGTTATTAGTAACTTATCACTTGAGAAACACCTTATAAAAGATTGAGAGTTATGAGCATGTTTGACCCTGTGGTTGAAAATGTAGTTCTTTTATAGATACCCAGGATTTGACAAGGATATGGAGACACATCCTGGACAGAGGTGCTAAAAGCAGCAACAGCAAGGGTTGAGCACTACCATTTGGCCCTTCCCACAGCTCAAAGAGGTAGACAATACTACCTGCTACAAGTGTGCAGAGAAATACCTTATAATCTAAAGAGTGCTATCAGACTTCCACCTAGGCTATTCTGAAGCACACAGCCATCTGAAAAGTTACAGGCCACATGAACCAATTCTGTAGTTATATGGACTTACAAACACAGAAATGGACAAGTTGACATTTTATAAACAAAGATATTCCAAGAGTGAAGGAAAGAGATTAAAAACACTGGAAATATTAACATAGGGAAACCTAGTCACACTATGAATATATCAGTAGGACCATAATGTTTAGAGAGAACCACGTTCCATTAATTTTATAACCTAAGCAATGTAATACTAGCTAATAATACTATAGAAAACCAATAAATTAAAGTATTAACACAGCTTCAAATTTGGGGAAAAACACCATTTTGATAAAATGCAACCAACCTGGCTTTCAAGTCTTTAATGGCCCAAATATTGATTCCTTATCACTATGGTGACTCTTGTCCTGTATTACACATCAAGACCATCTATGAAGTTAAAAATGTCCCAAATTGAATATAAATAATAGTGAAAGGGAATATAAGGGAAGGGAGAAGAAATGTGTGGGAAATATCAGAAAGGGAGACAGAACATAAAGACTCCTAACTCTGGGAAACGAACTAGGGGTGGTGGAGGGGGAGGAGGGCGGGGGGTGGGGGTGAATGGGTGACGGGCACTGAGGGAGGCACTTGATGGGATGAGCACTGGGTGTTATTCTGTATGTTGGTAAATTGAACACCAATAAAAAATAAATTTATTTTAAAAAGTCCCAAATTGCCTGTTACCCCAAATTTCCAGGGGTGAGGCTCAAGCATCTCTTCCTCATGGATCCTCATGCACACTAGAAATTGAGTATCACAACTGTAAATCATAGATGGATTAAAAAAAAATACAAAAACCCCACACAAACTCCCAAAGGGGTCATGTTACTTTGTTAATTCAAAGTCAGTGAAGACTAGATTTTCCCAAAGTCTGCTGGACTTACTCCAAAAATGCTAAAAGAAATTGCAAATAGATCCATCCCCAGGGAGGCTGATTTGTACTCCTATGTGCTAATGTAAGACTAATTCTGTAAATGGATTGGTTTTGTGCCTTACTGTTAGAAATTTAATCTGTCTTCTCTTGTTTAGTAGAAGAAGGAATAATTACTATGAGCCAAATCAGTGAAAAGTGAAGAAACGGATTCAAGGTTTGTTCCCAATGTACATCTCCAGGGCAAACGGAACATGAAAGCTCTCTCGAGGTGGTGTTTTAAGAAACTGAGAAAAGTATCTCAAAGATACAATAGGTGTGCAATAGTATTTCTGCTAAATCTGTGGCTGAAAGGAGACTGTTTTCTAAAGGAATTTATCCTGATTCTCTACATACTGCAAAAGCGGAGTAGAGCAGACCTACACAATCTCAAACAGAAAGAATTCCAGTTTCACCTGGGTCTTGAGAAAAAGAAAAAAACTGGTTGATGGGGGCAGGAGGGGAGAGGATGTCTGAAACACTCAGGATAAATAGGTATTTATTCACAATCCCACAGTGGCCTCAAAATATGTATTATTCTTAAAAAAATGACAGAACACCACCAAAATTCAAGTCATAGCCTCTGAACATGGCATTACAAGATTTTTCTTCTGAATTCCCTAAGTATTCTTACAGTAAATAATCATGATGATATTTTCAGACATAGAAAAGTAAAACATTCTTGAAATAAAGTGTTTTATGTTCAAAACACTGTCTGAAATCAGAGCCATCCCAGGTGTTGGGGGGAGAAGATGTGCTGTTGGCAAATGTATAAGATGTCTGTCTACACTCGAAGAACTAAAATCTTTTCTAGAGATAAATCATCATCATATAAAACAGCGCAAAAATGAGAGACAACAAAATGCAACATACACAGTCCCCTCAGGCTCAAGCATTCCAAAGTTCCTAAGTAAGTCAGCTATTTAGAACTTAGAAATCATTTCTACACAGAAGCAATGCTATGAAGAGTGGTTATGCTCCAAAAGTTCACAAAAAGCCAAGTTAGCTCTTCACATTTAACCTAATCCCTGTGCCTTGTGATGAGATAGAGCAAAAAGTATTTAGTAAGTTTCTGTTGTTTGCATGCATGGATGGGAGAACTATAGCACTACACAATCCAACCAGTACAGTGCCTTGCACACAGCAGACACACAATAAACGCCCATAGGATTTTTTTGGTCTTTTTCTAAAAAGGCTTTCCAACTTCGAGAATCATTCTCACTAACCACCTACTGGTAGGACTGCACTGGGCACTTTGGCAAGGAATGGATGCAGCAAACGCCAATCTAAAGGACTGGAGGTGAGTACTGGGTGTGGCAGTGAAAGAAGCTGGTACGAAGCAGAAGAGGCTGGCCCTCTGCCTTCAAGTCCCTTTTAGTTTAAACTGAGATCAGAGCTTAAGGACCCAGAAAGGAGGGAAGTCAGGTGAGGGGGTACTCTGAGTCAAAAACTTGGACCAGTGTGGGTATGGATTTATTTGTGGAAAGAGTAGTTTCACATCAAGGGTCCTAAATACTCCAAGCACATTCTTACCATCAGGATCAGCTACATAATTTGTGGAATCCTCTGTAGAACAAGGGGTGGTAGGGGCTTGTTTAAAAAGGATTAAGAGGGCAGCCTGGGTGGCTCAGCGGTTTAGCGCCACCTTCAGCCCAGGGCCTGATCCTGAAGATCCCGGATCGAGTCCCTGCATGGAGCCTGCTTTTCCCTCTGCCTATGTCTCTGCCTCCGTGTGTGTGTGTGTCTCATGAATGGATAAAATCTTTTTTTAAATAATTAAAATTAAATAAAAAGGATTAAGAATTTTATTTGTTCTTTAAGGATTTTATTTATTTATTCATGAGAGACACAGAGAGAGGCAGAGACATAGGCAGGCAGAGAAGCAGCTCCATGCAGGGAGCCCAATGTGGGACTTGATCCCATGACTCTGGGATCACACCCTGAGCCAAAGGCAGATGCTCAACCACTGAACCACCCAGGTGCCCAGGATTAAGAATTTTAAATCACATAGGTCACACAGGCCCTGGGCAGCACAGAACCAGCACGTTTGCTATTCTCTGCCTATAATCCCCTCCCACAAATCTCTGCATGTTTGCTCCCTCATCTCCTTCCTTCCATGAAGGCCTTCTTGAACAGCACTGTTTAAAATTATAGCCTCTACCCCTTTTACCCGCTGTATCTTTCTCTAGACCATTATCTGACAATTTGGTTCATTGTCTACTTCTCTCCAGAACTAAGTTCTGTAAGGGCATGGAAGTTTCCTGTCTTGTTCACTGCTGTATCCTCAGTGACCAGAACAGTGCCTGGTACTTAGAAGCCATTTAATAAATACTTGTGGAATGAATGAATGAATGAATGAATGAAGCCCAAGCTGCTTTAATCAGCAGAATCTTCCAAAGACGAGATGGTGACCTAAGTTACAGGTTGTTCTGGTATACACAAAGAGCATTTCAAAAGGTGCCTAAGTAGAGACTTGCTGATTTATAACAAGAAAAAATGAACTGCACTGATAAAGTAAGAACTCTTCCACTGAGGTAAAGGAAGAAGGAAGAGAACCCTGAGCTGGAGGGATGGGGGTCAGGGGAAGGGCAATTAACAGAATAGAGAGAATTCAAGTTGAGCATCAAAGAGAAGGCAGAGAACGGCAAAGAGGGAGGGAAGTGTGCCCAGCTAAGCCAGTTCATGAGTTCACATTTTATGCTGTTTGCTGGAGTTCATATTAGCAAGTTTCCTCACTCGTTTCTAACTTAAAAACAGAAGAAAAACACGCCATCAAATTGAACTTGTTGACAGCACAGATGTAGGTTCTGACAAATACTGACATAATGGACAATACATATTAGTCAGCACTAATAAAACTTTATCAGGCCTGAAAACCCAAATCCTACGTTGAAGAATGTTTGAATGTTCCCAGGGGTTCTAACAACCAAGGAGCTGCTTTGTAACACTGCTGTTGGAAGCAGTAATTCTGCCAGTAATTCTACATCAACAACTCTAGATGGGGCCCCTACTGCAGGGAGTGCTACAGGAAAGAGTACAAGGAAAAGACAGGACACCCTGCCCTCCAGGGACTCCCTAGCTAAGGAGTAGGACAGTGATAAGTCTTAGCAAAGAGCAAGTGAGGATGGTGAATGCTCTGCAGTACTAATAAGAAAAGGGCCAGCTTTAATTCACTGGCTGCTTACTGAATGCCAGGTTTTATTTCATGGTCTCTTCACAAGACAGGCATTAGCATCATCCTCACTTGATAAGGAAGGCAGGATAAGTTAACTCCTCAAGGTCAAACAGCTAGTATAGCAGGGTCTCAATTTGAATTTGAGTCTGTTGGACTTCAGAGCCTAGACTTCTAACCAGGGCTAATGTGTTTTATCTTTTCAAGATTTTATTTATTCATGAGAGACACACAGAGAGAGGCAGAGACATAAGCAGAGGGAGAAGCAGGCTCCACATGGGGAGCCCAATGGGGGATCCAGGGTCACCACCTGAACCAAAGGCGGATTTTCAACCACTGAGCTACCCAGGTGCCTCAGCTAATGTGTTTCCATTAATGTCAGCCTTTTAGTTAAAAGAAGCAGGACTCTAGGCTTCTGAGGTCAGGGACTATGTCCATTCAGTTTACTATGGATTCCCCAGCATCCAGCTGATCAATAAACATGGTTGATGATTAGAAAACACATTAATTCCCATAGTTAGGGCTGCTTCAAATACCCACCTAAGGCGGACATCTGTTGTTTCCGTCCTTTCCTGCCCAACACCTATTCCCTCTTCATTTAAGAAACCACCCTACTCCCACTCTTGGTCACCTTGGTTTAATGAGGCTGACCCCTCCCTCCTTAACATCTGGAGTGGGAGTGGATACAAGCCTGGCCAACCTGAGTTAGTGATTGGCCCGAGATGAACACATGACCCAGGCTGGACCAATGGGAATTTAAGTTCATAATTTCTACTGCAGATAACAGATGCTCTCTTTCTCCTGGTTGGAAGTGGATAGAAGATAAGACTGGAGTTGCTGGTAGCCCTTTTATCCCCAAAAAGGAAGAGCCTGCCTGTGAATAAAGACAACAAAAGGAAAGCAGGACCAGGCCATAGAGATTTCTAGTTGCATGATCTAAGCACCCACACCCGGAAGCCCCGGTGGCTCAGCGGTTTAGCGCCGCCTTCAGTCTAGGACGTGATCCTGGAGACTCCGGATCGAGTCCCACGTCAGGCTCCTTGCATGGCGCCTGCTTCTCCCTCTGCCTGTGTCTCTGCCTCTCTCTTTCTCTGTCTCTCGAGTCAATAGATTCGTTCCGGTTTAAGCCAGTTTGAGTTTGCTGCTGATTGCTCGCACTCTGAGTTTTGACACATCACCTAAATAAAATGGGACCAAGCAACTGGACATCACATATACCAAACAAAGAAAGAAGCATCCTTGCAATTATGCTCAAGTGTCCCCACCACCTCTGAGAAGTTGTAATTTATGGAGAGGGATAAATGTAGGAAGCAAGTGCCTACTGCCTCTAAAAATCTGTCCAAGGGCGTAGCATTTCTTTCACTAGTTAAAACCATACATATTAAAAAGACCGTTTGGGTAATTCCCATTCAACACCCAAAAACAAATGGCTTCTCAGTACTATTACTTAGAGCTTCACAAGATGAGACCCAAGAGGAGTCACTTCCAAGTTTTCATCTCAGCTGTGCTTGTCCTTGGAAGGTCCAGCCTGCACCCAGCCAGATGACACTCCAAGGCAGTACTGTTCACCTACTCCTTGATTGGCAAGTTAACTTTTGATTGCCAACTTACTAGTTGTTTCTCACTCTAGCAAGGATACTGAAGACTCTACAGTGAAGGAGGCTGCAAATACAACACAATAGGCCACACTGGCCCAAGAGAACACACCAGAGACTGGGGGGAAATCACCCAAGACAAGGGGATGTTAAGAGATTTTTATTTCTCCTTCATGTCAAGTGGATCAGACTGTCAGTTTCTGTGGAGTCTCTAATGGAATTAAATCTTCCTTCTCAGGAGTCAGCCATAGATCAAATAAGGATTCTTGGAAAAATAAATGCAAAGATCACAAACTTGTGACCCAAGGCAGACCAGGCCCACGGAAGGTTTCATTTAACCCAGTTTTAACACTTAAAAACACATTTTTTGGGGGGGGCTGGGGGGGTCTTAGTTACCAACAATTAAAAATGGGAAGAATTTGAGTGATAGATGGTATTAAGGGCCACTACTTTGTTCATTCCTTCCTGTATCCAGGCACCGGGTGACTCCCCCTAACTCTAGACTTGGCCATCTGGCTTGCTCTGCCGGATGTGACCATAACCAACACAACCTGGGCAGATTTCAGAAGCACTTGGGCATTAGAGCTTGCCCTCCTGCTGCTCTTGTAACTCTGAGAAAGTCCATCCAGGGCTCATTTCTTGGATGATGAGACAGACCACCACCACCACACACACACACACACACACTCACTCACTCACTCACTCACACACACAGCAGCAGAGTTGCCTAGCTAATCAGGAGCTAACCGTAGACATCTGGGCAAGCCCACCCATGCCCAGCCCAAACTCCAAACCTGCAAAATGACGAACTAAAGTGGTGTTTGTTTTTTAAATATTTTATTTATATATTTGAGAGACAAAGAGAGAGCAAGCACGAACACATGAGCAGGAGGAGGGGCAGAGGGAGAGGAGAAGCAGACTCCCCACTGAGCAGGGAGCTAACCCCGGGGATCATGACCTGAGCCAAAGGCAGACGCTTAACTGAGCCACCCAGGCACCCCTAAATTGGGGGTGTTTTAAGCCAAAGTCTTGGGTGTTTTCTGTGTGGCACAAACTGATGGGAGTCCACATAAAAATAAACATTCCTGATTACAAAACAAAAATCTGAAGACTCTGCCAGACTGGGTCCACATTCCTGCAAGGCAACAACTAGCTGACATGGGCAGTGGCTCCCACCTTTAGCCCAGCTACAGCTTGGATTCCCCCAATTTATCACCTTCTCATCTTGCCCATGCTGAGGTGGAATTCAGTTCCCATATGTCATCTCAGTTAGATGTTGTTATATTTATGGCAAGAAGAAAGTGAAATACTGTATCATGTAGGAAAGCCATTATAACCACCTTGGAGAATTGTTTGTTGGTATTTACTAAAGCTGAACATCTGCAGACCTATGACCCAGCAATTTCACAATTAGCTATATACCCAAGAAAAATGAGTACACAGGTTCCAAAAGACATATAAAGCATTCACTGCACTACTCCCAATGGTCTCAAATCAGCTGTTAAACGAGTTATCAAGAATGTCCATCAACAGAATAAAACGTGACATATTCATAAGGATGAATTTCACACATAATGCTATGTGCTAGAACCCAGACACAAGCAAGCACATGCTGAATGATTCTACTTATAGTTCAAAAACAGAAAATGAAAATAAGGTGTTAGAAGTCAGGTGAGAACACATGGGGGTTCTGACAAGCTAATAATGCTGTTCTGAAAACTGGATGCTATTTACATGGATTTGTACATTTGTGAAAATTCACCACATTTGGACATTTATGATCAAACAGGGCTTGATTTAAAGAAACTTTTAGAAGTATAAAAACAAGACCAAGAGGGCTAGTTTTCAAAAAAAAAAAAAAAAGTTAAGTATTTTTTTAAGGATATCATGAAGGCAATGTCTACACTCTCTGTCATATTTAATATTTAACATGACAAAAAAGAATAGCAGGTATCATGGGGAGCCCAGTTGGCTCAGTCAGTAGAGCATGCAACTCAATCTCCGGGTTGTGAGTTTAAGCCCCAAACTGGGTGAAGAGTACTTTAAAAAAATTTTTTTAAAGGATAACCATGAGGGGATCCTTGGGTGGCTCAGTGGTTTAGCGCCTGCCTTTGGCCCAGGGTGTGATCCTGGAGTCCTGGGATCGAATCCCACATTGGGCTCCCTGCGTGGAATCTGCTTCTCCCTCTGCCTGTGTCTCTGCCTCTCTCTCTCTCCTCTGTGTCTCTCATAAATAAATAAAATCTTTAAAAAAAAAATAAAAAATAAAGAAAATAAAGGATAACCATGAGTTGAAGCATTACAGATGTATGGCTGGAATCTGGAAAGATATACAACAAAACACATGATGAACTGGGAAAAAGGACAGAATGAGCCACTCCTAGGCTACCTCACTCATTTGCAGGATCTGCCTGACCTCCGGGCTCTGGGGCTTACAACCTCGGACATGGGGATCCAAGTCTTTTCTCTAAAGGTTACCATCATTTCTCACATTTAGGATACTAGGTTGGTTGACTGCCCCTAAAAATCAATTACTTTTCTTACTGCTCATCTGTCAAATGGGCCTAATAGCCACTGGAGAGAGTTGTTGGGAGAAGAGAAGATAAGGTCTTTAAACCCTTACGGCGGTACCAAGGAGATGGAGAGGAATTTTATTTATAGCCATGTTGATGATGGTGAAGTACTTTAAAAAAAAAAAAAAAGTGTCCTTAAGGTTGATGCTGTTAGGATGCAGAGCCCAGCAGTACCTACTGTGGTAGGCATGGGCATGCAGAGGAGGTTTTCTCTAATTCCAATGTGCCCCTTGGATCCTACAGTAGGCAGGCCCTTTCCTTTTCTAGAATACTTCATTTAGGGCTCTGCTATTTTTAGTCTCAATGCCTATCCCTCAGGAGTATTAGGGCCAGAAAGCCTCGAAGAATCAAGGCAGTAATCCAAAGGAAGCTGTACAGCAAAGAACAAGGTCTCAAATTTGCTGGACATCCCAACCAGCACATTTCTAGGAGCTTCCTCAAGATTTTGATTAAGCAGACAGAGACACACCAGAACCTTTTATTAAGGCCTAAGGGGATTTTTACACCAAGTCAAGTTTGTCAAATTACTACCTGGTGAAATTTACAGTCTAGCAGACCTGGATCCAAATTCAACCCCAGCCCCCCCCCCCCCCCCCCGGAACTTTTCAGCTAGGCATCCCTGGGGTGGTTACAGAAAACCTTTCTGAATATCCTTATTCATAAAAGGGGATTTACAATATGGATTCCCCAGGATTGCCGTGAAGCCTGAAGACACTGCCACATTCAGCAGGTTGGATTTTAGCTATGAGGCCCCAAGTGTGCCTTTGTCCTAACAATCCACTTTCCTGTTTCTCTCTACTGCCATGAGCTGTTCTTGCCTTAGCCTACAAATCTACTTCCATGGGAGTAACTTCTGCATAGATCTGGACTGGCCTGACCAACTTATCCGTGCTAAACCACCTTCCCAAGGCATTGAAAGATTTTTTACATCTGCCAGATGTAAAAGTCTTTACATCTGGCAGATGTAAATAAAGTCTTTAAAAAAACAAAACCAAACTGCCTCAGCGATGACCCACGTTTTACAGAAGCAGACAGGAAGCCACCATGAATTTTCATACATATAAAAATTATCACATTAAATGAGTTTATAATACACACAACACAAAAAGTTTCTAGCCCTAGAGAGATAGAGGAGCACAGGACCAGAACTTGGTGGAAACTCCTATCACTGTTAATATCACTTGAGGAAAACTACAACTTAAGTCAGTCATTACTTCTAGAAACAACTCGCCAATTACAGAATTACTCTGAACTGGGAAGCCGTAGAAGCCTTTTCTATAAGCCTAATTTAAATCGACCCAGGGGGGATCCCTGGGTGGCGCAGCGGTTTGGCGCCTGCCTTTGGCCCAGGGCGCGATCCTGGAGACCCGGAATCGAATCCCACATCGGGCTCCCGGTGCATGGAGCCTGCTTCTCCCTCTGCCTATCTCTCTCTGCCTCTCTCTCTCTCTGTGACTATCATAAAATAAAAATAAAATAAAATATTAAATCAACCCAGGGGCTCCTCGGTGGCTCAGCCATTAAGGCAGCTGACTCTGGACTTCTGACTTTGGCTCAGATCATAATCTCAGGGTCATGAACTCTAGCTCAGCACCTGCATCCATGCTTAGCAGGGGGTGTGCTTAAGGATGCACTCTCCCTCTGCTCCCTCCATCTCTAAAATACATTGAACCATTAAAACCTGCTGTACTGGGAAGCCTGGGTGGCTCAGTGGTTGAGCATCTGCCTTTGGCTCAGGTCATGGTCCTGGGATGGAGTCCCGCATCGGGCTTCCAGCAAGGAGCCTGCTTCTCCCTCCGCCTGTGTCTCTGCCTGTGTTTCATGAATGAATAAAGTCTTTAAAAAACAAAACCAGGGATCCCTGGGTGGCGCAGCGGTTTGGCGCCTGCCTTTGGCCCAGGGCGCGATCCTGGAGACTCAGGATCGAATCCCACATCAGGCTCCCGGTGCATGGAGCCTGCTTCTCCCTCTGCCTATGTCTCTGCCTCTCTCTCTCTCTCACTGTGTGCCTATCATAAATAAATAAAATAAAATTTAAAAAAAACAAAAAACAAAACCAAACCTGCTGTATCGTCCGAACTCTTAACCATGGACGTGTTTTTTTTTTTTTAATTTTTATTTATTTATGATAGTCACAGAGAGAGAGAGAGAGAGGCAGAGACACAGGCAGAGGGAGAAGCAGGCTCCATGCACCGGGAGCCCGACGTGGGATTCGATCCTGGGTCTCCAGGATCGCGCCCTGGGCCAAAGGCAGGCGCCAAACCGCTGCGCCACCCAGGGATCCCAACCATGGACGTGTTTTGATGATCCTGACTGTGCCAACTTTGCTAAGGGGGTGGGTTTTGGGGGGAGGGCGCGCCTCCAAATTCTCAAGAACCTCCATGCTAATGATAGTGCCCAAAGAACTTCGCCTTCCCTGCTTTGTTCCTGAATGCATGTGCAGTTGGGGGGCGGGGGGGACGACTGAGTGGTACAAACTTTATGCAAATGAAGTTAAAATCGCTTTCTAGGGGATCCCTGGGTGGCGCAGCGGTTTAGCGCCTGCCTTTGGCCCAGGGATCAGGGATCCTGGAGAGCCGGGATCGAATCCCGCGTCGAGCTCCCGGTGCATGGAGCCTGCTTCTCCCTCTGCCTGTGACTATCATAAATAAATTAAAAAAAAAAATTTAAAGAATCGCTTTCTATCCTGGTCCGGAGACCTCCTCCCTAAAGGCAACCCTTGTTAAAAGAGCCCAAGAGCGGGATTTCTCAAACGGAAACGGACATGTGGGGTTGGATAACTGTTCCTGAGCGCCGTCGGACGTTGGGGAGCATCCTCAACTTGTACCCGCCGGGCTCCAGCAGCAGCTCCCCGAACCCAGTTGTGGCCTCCTAAGAACGTCTACGGACGCTGCCCACGACGGGGCAGCAAGGTCACCCCGGGCTGGGGACCGCCACGGGACCGCCACTTGCAGGGATGCTCCGTGCCTGGCCGGAGACACAGGGCGGCACACGGTTACTTTCCGACTCGCTGCGCAGGGATCCGAGCCGGGCGGGGGCGGGGGCGGGGGCGGCAGCCACTCACTCACCAGGTCGCGGATGAGCTGGTCCACCAGCTGCTCCTCGCGGGCCGGCGGGGAGCGGGAGCGGCTCGCCGCGTCCTGCCTCTCGGCCCGGGTCGCCCGCGGCGCGGGGGGCCGCCCCGCCCCCTCCAGGAGGCCCTGGGCCAGCGCCAGGTACCCCGAGGCCTGCTCGCCACGCCCCGCGGCCACCTCGGGCCGCCGCGGCCGCCGCCGCTTCCGGAGCGCCTGGGCCTGCGCCAGCTCCTCCTGCCAGCGCCGGCGGAACTCGTCCAGGCTGTGGTCGTCCATCGCCGCCGCTCCGCGCCCGGCTGCCACGGGACAGTCCCTCCGCGGGAAGTGTCCGCCGCGGCCGGAAACGCGCGGCGCCGCCGCACTCGGGTTCCGGGTGGGCGGCCCCGCCCCCGGCGCGCCTCTCGGGCGGTCCCCCCGGCGCAGGTGGCTCGGGGCGCCCGGGGCCGCGTGACCCCCCCTCCCCCACCCCCCCGCTTTCCCGCCGCCCGCTCTCGTCCCGCACGCCCCTGGCGCCGAGCACCTACTAGATGCTGGGTCCCCGCCCCTCGCCCCCACACTATCCCTCCCCTCTTGGGGTTTCCATTCACGCGGGGCGGGGAGGGGGGAGACGTTCCACGGAATGAACCCGAAGGCGCGAATCATTGGGAGCCGTTGGTAAGGGCAGAGAAGCGGTGGGGAGGAGGGCCCGGGAACTCCTGAGATGATGGCACGTGGGCTGAACGAGGAGAAAAACCAACCGTGGGAAGATCCGAGAAGACCTTTCCAGACGGAGCTACAAGGGGGATGGGAAGAGCGGCATGCAGTCTAGTCCATCTTCCAGATGCTTTGCACCTGCCGGTCCCTCCTCTGGGAATCCCCGCCCCCCCCTTGACCTCGCGAACTCCGCATCTTTCCTGGCTCAGCTCGTACCTCGGTTCATCTCGCTCCAGTGAGGCCACCTGGTTGTTTATTCCTGCAGCACCCCAGCACCCCATACTTCTCTTGCACAGAACGCAGTTTGTAGATTTAGACTCATGTAATTGCTTGTTAATCTCTCCCCTTTCCTACCGGGTTACCCATTCTTAACTTGGAGTCTGGAGATTAGTAGGCCTTCAACAAGTATTTACTAGCAACCCCTTCAGATCCTACGTTTTGTCCCCACTTTACAGATAAAGAAACTGAGCCCCCCCCCCCCCAAAAAAAGCACACAGCTGGTAATATGCAGAGCCAGGATTTTTTTTTTCCCCCACTCCAGGCCTGATCTTATATAATCATACAGCCTATATGCCTAAGCCAGCCAGGAACCACTTGGTTACCTTAGTTACCATGATTTTTCAGCACGGGGATATTAACAGCATGGTTATCAACAGCCTGGGCCCCAGAATCAGACAGACAAATCTAGTTGGGGATCCCAGCAACACCCTCATTTGCCCTCCTCTTTTCTTCCAGCAATTCCAGCTCTAGGAAGTTACCCTAAGAGAAGAAACGAGAGGATGAATTCAAGGAATACCACCAAAACTTTGTTTTATAATACTGAGCATCAGAAGCAATCTAAATAACTGACAGTAGGCCAGTGGTTTAAAAAAAAAAGTTTGCCCCGTTAGAATATAAGAAAGATCCTAACTAGAACACCAGCTCCAGGAGAGCTGAGACCCGATCTGTTTGTCCATTTGCTAGGTCTTTAGTGCTCAAGACAGTGCCTGGGACATAGTAACTGCTCTATAATAATTTTTCAAAGAGAATCCATGAAATATTGTGTAGCTATTAAATATTACATGGAAAAATTTAATCACAGCATCACATGACTTAGCAAGAGAAAGCCAGGATACATCAATGTACAGTATGAGGTCAGCAATTTTTTTTTAAGTGCATATGCAGGGGATCCCTGGGTGGCGCAGCGGTTTAGCGCCTGCCTTTGGCCCAGGGCACGATCCTGGAGACCGGGGATCAAGTCCCACGTCGGGCTCCCGGTGCATGGAGCCTGCTTCTCCCTCTGCCTGTGTCTCTGCCTCTCTCTCTCTCTCTCTCTCTCTCTCTCTCTCTGTGACTATCATAAATAAATACAAAAAAAATTTAAAAAAAATAAAGTGCATATGCAGAGAAGCTCTCTAGAGGGGGCCAGATTATGGGTTAGAATATACAGATATAAAACAAAAAGACTACTGATTTTCTACAGTGAATGTTAACCTAGCCCAGATTCCTCCAGAAAGCAGAGACTGAGACCTGGGCTGGCAGGTAGCTAGTTACTTGTACTCGTTTTTTTGGAGAATAGAAGTGGGGTGCCAAGAGAAGAGCAAACAGGGGTAGGAGGGACAGCTAATCCAAAGACCATCTTGAGTTGGTCCTGCTGTGAGCAAGTTACACTCCATCCAACGGAGACCTTCCAGGCAGCCTTGAAGTCACCACCAGATTGTCCTCCCAAGGGATCAGAAATGAATGACAGACTTTATTCACTTACCCATCCTCCATTAGAGAAAGCTTAAAAGTTTTTCATAATCTCCTACTTCCAAACTGAGTTTAACTGAGTTGTTACTTATGTCCCACACCAGGGAAGCAGAGATGCCCTGAGGCAAAAAGCAAGAACTACTCTATGCAGCTAACAGGAGGGACTGTCTGATTGCCCATGCATAAAGCCAATTACCACAGCAATGACAAAGTAAGAGGTGAGTCAAGAGTCAAGAGGATGTGATGTGGGGCTTAACAGGAGTCCAATAAGTATTCCTTTCATAATAAAAATAATGAGTTTTCCTCAGAACCTTTAGCTTACATTCCACTTCATACTAGATATTTTCCAAATGGAATTCCAAAGGTTAGATTTGTTTTGATTATCTATTTGTGAGTCTAAGTCCAAATATGGCTTTTCTGATGGCTCTGGAGTTTACAGAACACCTAATATTTAAGACAAAACAATTTTTAACACACCTGATTAGGATGTTCAAAAAATAAATCCTTGTTTCCTCTGGTCCTTTTAAGAGAATTTTTACAAGGGTAATGCATGCAGGCTAATGGGGCCATTCATCACCCAGAGAAAGTAGGGGTTAAAAAAGGGAGGGGGGAATATACCAAGAAGAAGGAAGATATTGTTCTCTATTCAATATTGAGTACCATTATGTTGATTTTATCTTTCTAATAGTAAATTCCTGGGCCTCCATTTCCTCAAGAGAAAAAAAAAATTTAAAGATCTTTCCTTCAGAAGGGTTGTAAGGCTGATAGAGGTTTATAAAACTCCTAGCACCTGAAGGGCACACAGTAGGCATTCAGTAAATGCTGGCTAGGATCCATATTAGTAAGTCGGCTGATAGAGATTACATTCAAAATATGCTCTAAGTCTGATGTTCCACGAGACCCACCTTTTTTCTGTGTCACATGTTCCTTGCAAGTTCCATCCATTAAAATTCTTTGGTTGCAAATCTTGCTAGTTTAAGTAAGAATCAATTGAACCAGAATGGCTCACAAAGTTTAAAAGAAAAACAACCAGATCCTCAGAATGCCCAGAATCACATCAGATTCAGGGATTTCATGATAGGAAGTCACGAACCGTCTGTTTCGGATGATGTCACCATCTGTTTTGGATGATGTCACCACCTGTCTTCGATCTTCTAGGACTCAGATTCCCAGGCAGGGCTTCTCAGTGTGACCCTTTGACCAACATCACCTGGGCATTTGTTAGGAACACAGATTCTCAGCCCATGCTACAGGGTCAGACTTTGGGGGTGTAACCCCAACAACATGTGTTTTAATAACCCCTAACGGTGCTCCTGATGCACAGTCCAGTTTGAGAACCAGTACCCCAGAGAATCATCAAGATGGCCTGATTCCTGGGCAGCCTTGGTGGCTCAGCGGTTTAGCGCCGCCTACAGCCCAGGGCGTGATCCTGGAGACCCGGGATCGAGTCCCACGTCAGGCTCCCTGCATGGAGCCTGCTTCTCCCTCTGCCTGTGTCTCTGCCTCTCTCTCTCTCTCTCTCTCTCTCTCTCTCTCTCTCTCTCGATTAAATAAATAAACCTTAAAAAAAAAAGATGGCCTGATTCCTTGAAGAGTGGTTGGGATAGAGGGATTGTAATAGGCTCAGTTTCCAGGACTACATGAAATGGGGAGGCAAAGTTCCCCAAAACAGAAGAGGCAGGGTGGGATACTGGGACAAACTGAAACATTTACAAGGCTATCACAGGAAAGAGATGCTGGAAATTCATGTGTCCATACCATCAGTCTTCTGTTGCCCGTTGCTGATGTATTGTGTATCCCCCACAAAACCCAAGCTCAGGTCTACCAGAGCCCCAGAAGGATGTCTGAAAAGTGGCCGCCGTCTTTCCCCCAAGTACCTCCTGTCTCATTCACCCTCCTCAGGCCAGTCACTGGACCACCAAGGTGCAAGGACTTCTTTACCTCTGGGTCAGGGTAAGTCTTAGAAAAGTAGAGAGGGCGAGAGACAAGAGCAGATGTTATTAATTTGTTTGTTCTCAGGTACAAGAAGGTGGATCAAGTTCCTACTGCTGCAGTGACATGTTAAGGGGTTTAAAATAACACACAATTATTCTCTTACAGCTCTAGAGGCCAGAAGTCCAAAAGCAGTTTCACCATGCTGAAACCAAGGTGTTGGCAGGATCACACTTCCTCCAGAAGAGACTCCTGAAGCAAGTTTCCTGCTTGCTCCAGCTTCTAGAGCTATGTTCCTAGGCTTGTGGGTCCTGCCTCCACCTTCCAAGCCAGCAGTGTAGTATTTTACTCCAGTCACTGCCTACCTTCTATCCCTGGGTTCAAGTTCCCCTCTGCCTCTCTTTTATAAGGATACCTTTAAGTTATCCTAAGGCACATCTAGATAACCCAGGATCCCCCTCCTCCTCAAGAGCCTTAATTTAGACACATCTGCAAAAGCTTTCTTTTTCTTTTTCTTTTCTTTTCTTTTTTTTTTTTTTTTTTTGCCATCTAAGGTAACACAGGTTCCAGGGATTAGGATCTGGATATCTTTGGGGGCCATTATTCAGCCTACTGCACAAAGCCTTCAGTGATCACAGACTCAAATGCCTATAGATAACTCCAGGAAACAAAAATGAGACACATGAGCCAGGTGTATACTGTCCCGAGCTGCAGTGTGGATGCCCATCTAGACAATACTCTGCTCCACCCACCTGTCGGATCTTAATCCAGATCATCTGAAAATAAATATCTTGATTTTTAAAATTATTAGCAACAAATTCTTTTTTAAAGAATAAAAGTTTTTGTTAAAAGTGTAAGTTGCATTCGGTAGACTACAAACCCAACAGTTGTTCATTCTTGAACAATCCATGAAGTAGGACAAAACTTCCTTCAACTTACATTAAGATACCTCCTTAGCTCTTATGAATGGGATGGCAGACTTAACACCTCATTTGGGATCATTAACGTGTGAGGAACACCAGGAGATGAATATGAAAAGTAATACAAGGAAATGATGATGATTTCAAAGTATATTGTTTAGACACATCAACAAAAACATCAGAATGATATATAGTCATTTTGAATATCAACATGACCCTGATGTATCACTATGGGTGTTTTTGCTCTTTATTGCTATTTTATGCCTTCATAATCAACAAGATATAAAATTCTCTGAGGGAAAAAAAATAAAACTTTGGTCTTTAAAAAAAGAAAAGCTATCTGTAGCAAGAAACAATTTGCTCGTTCTTGAGAATTCCCCCATCAATAATTCCTTTAAAAAAAAATGCTGCAACAGACGGGATTCAGTGTCAGCTGCCAGCTACAGACTTAGTCATTCAAAAGGAAGTTGTCCCATATGGACACCACTCTCCATATCTCTCTCTCTCTCATCTCAATCTCCTCCTGCTTTTATTGAAGCCCCCTCCAACCTATCCCTTTAATCTCCCAGCCTGGTCCCAAAACCCATCCCTCTGAAATTTTACCTTTTCTCAGAGAAGAAGCAAGTTCTGTCCTCGGGTCCCTTTCATTTCCCTTGAAAATTCAGCTCCAGCCCAATGCTCATCAGAGATGCTTTGCTCAGCCATCTCAGGCACACAAGGAGGAGGTGATGACGTTAGTCCACAAGATGGGTGTTCTCACTCCAGCTTAGACTCTGAGACTCCAAGAGCTAGTTTCTTTGCCTGCTCGCTTAAAAAGCAACATGGTATGACAAGCCTGAGTATTTCTGGAGTGGTGCACCACACTCTGGGTGCACATGAAGATATTGTTTTTTTTTTTTAATATTTTATTTGTAAGTAATCTCTACACCCAACATGGGGCTCAAACCCACAACCTGAGATCAAGAGCTGCATGCTTCACCTACCGAGGCAGTGAGGTGCCCCAAAATACTCTTGTTCTTAGCTTGACTTTGACCCCGACTTGTCCAATGAAAGAAGTTCCCCAACATTATTTTTTAAAGTTTTATTTATTTAAGTAATCCCAGAGAATTGAAAACATGTCTACCCAAAAACCTGTAATGAATGTTCATAGCAGCATATTCACAATCACCAAAGGGTGGAAACAGCCTAAATGTCCATCAATGGGTGAGTGGATAAACGAAATGCAATCTATATATACAATGAAATATTATTCCACCATAAAAAGGAACAGAGTGCTAATAAATGCTACAACACGGATGAACCTCCAAAACATGCTGAGTGAAAGAAGCCAGTCACAATTCCAATTCCATAGAAAATGGAATTACAAGGGAATTGACCCTTACCTTAATGGGTAAATTGTCTTATTATTTGTTTGTGTATCTCTCCCATGAGAATGTAGGCTCCCTGACAGTGGCAACCACGTCTACCTTGTTCATCCTTGTGTTCTCAGCCCCTAGCACAGAGCCTGATTCCTAAAATGTGCTCGATAATTGTTGGTTCCGTGGCTGAATGAATGGATAAACAACTGGATCCACGAATGATGGAGCTAAGAGAGGAGTCCCACGTCAGGCTCCCTGCATGGAGCCTCCTTCTCCCTCTGCCTGTGTTTCTGCCTCTCTCTGTCTCTCTCATGAATAAATAAAGTCTTTTAATAAATAAATATTTGTGTTACTGACGAGGCTACAAGTAAAGATATTTACAACCACACACACACACAGAGTAGCAGAGAGAAAGATAAATTCACTCCTATAAGAAGGAAATGAGAGATGTCATTGTAAGTCTCATAAATCTCAACCCAAGTGCTCATATAGGAGATAGAAGAAGTTGCCTGGTCTATTCTACTTTCCAATCTGCTAAAGAGTCTCCTCTCCTTTTCATTTTAATAGAAAAATCACTCTGAGCACTTTGGAACTCTAATTACAGGTGACACACAAATGGAAAGAAAAATAGGAAATCAAACATTTGAGCCAATAAGTTACAATTTATATGAGCACTTAATAGCAGCAAAGTGCCCTAAGCCACTCAGGATTTCCTCAAAGCACTTTGCAGATGGACATCTCAGGAGCTGTCGTGGGGATGAAGTCAGAAACATCTATAATGTGCCTGAGTTCTTTGGAGACGCGTCATTGTTGTGAATTCTAATGTCTGTCTTCCCGAGATTTCTCCAAGGTCGATGCCATGTAAGACCTTCAGACTGCAGTCTGGCTCTAGCTCACCTCTGCAGCCTGATCTCTGAACACTTTCCCCCTTCAATCTCTAATCATCTCAAACCCTTCCAGCTTTCCCCTCCATCAAGCTCTCTCATCCACTAAAACTCTCACCCCCCTCTTGCCTACACCTGCCTAACCCCTGCCAAGTTTTGTTTTAGAGGACACTTTCTCGAAGAAACCTTCCTTTCCTTCTTCCTTCTTCAGACTGAGTTAGGTTCTGTATTACTTAGGACTTTTAG
Source organism: Vulpes vulpes (assembly GCF_048418805.1). Taxonomy (NCBI): domain Eukaryota; kingdom Metazoa; phylum Chordata; class Mammalia; order Carnivora; family Canidae; genus Vulpes; species Vulpes vulpes. Next base: position 13,655,929 of record NC_132789.1, on the reverse strand, counting down.
GTTGACTTTCACTTCTGCATGTAGGGAGCTTGGAAGGCTCCACTCTGTCCTAACAAGTTAAAAACTGAATGAAGAATCATCAACTCTTCTTGGATCTGTAACACAAGTAAAGACAGAGAAAACCACTGCCCCTAAGAGTGGAAACAGGTGAATACAGGGAGTCCTAGCTTACCAAAGCGGACTCAGGTGGAAACCAAGGCCATGGTAGGAAAGCCTGAGCTATAATTGACAAATTGCTGGAGACTCCGGTGGACGAGTCTGAGAGTTAAAAGCTCCCTCTGGGGATCCCTGGGTGGCGCAGCGGTTTGGTGCCTGCCTTTGGCCCAGGGCGCGATCCTGGAGACCCAGGATCGAATCCCACATCGGGCTCCCGGTGCATGGAGCCTGCTTCTCCCTCCGCCTGTGTCTCTGTCTCTGTCTCTCTGTGACTATCATAAATAAATAAAAAATTAAAAAAAAAAAAAAAAAAAAAGCTCCCTCTGGACCTAGTCACAGACAGAAGGGGCCCACAATTTTTGGAGCTTTTCCCCTAGGAGCTTGATCAAGGTCTCACAATAAATATAGGGGGAAGAAGTCTTCTCTCGTTTCTAGCAAAGAAAGGAGAAAATAATCATTCTGAAATACACCAGAATACTCTGTTCTTCTTAATAAGACCTGCACTCAAGAGAAACTATTAACCAGAGCTTAACCTGCTAGAGTATTATCAGAGCCTAACTCATCTGGGGGAAGGGAAATGCCCAAATCCCATTAGTTCCAGCCTTCCACATGGAGAAAGGAATTCCAGCCCATTCTGGCCATCCTGTCCCCCCTAGGGGAGAGAAAAAACTGAGAAACGTGAAATTCACATTATAGAGGTATAGGCTTACTTAAACACAGACCTAATCATGGGACTATGGAATGCTTCTGCCTCCCCACACCTCACACCATATTACTAAAGCTCTATTTATAACAGTTCCTTTAACCTAATATGGTATGTCAAGCTATCAAGAAGAAATTGAAAAGCATTCTAAATGGAAAACACACACACATACACACAATTTGAAGAGATGGAGCGAGCACCAAAACCAGAAACAGCAGAGATGTTGGAATTATCTGACCAGACATTTAAAACAACAATGATTAATATGCTGAAAGCTCTCATGGGTAAAGTAGACAGCATGCAAGGACAGATGGGCAATGTAAGCAGAGAGATGGAACTCTTAAGAAAGAACCAAAAAGAAAGGCTAGAGATAAAAAACTGTAACAGAGAGGCACCTGGGTGGCTCAGTGGTTAAGTGTTTGCCTTCACCTCAGGTCATGATCCTGGGGTTTTAGGAAGGAGTCCTTCATCGGGCTCCCCCCGGGGAGCCTGCTTCTCCCTCTGCCTATGTCTCTGCCTCTTTCTCTGTGTCTCTCATGAATAAATAAACAAAATCTTTAAAAAAAATCCAACTATATCAATAATTGCTTTGAATATCAATGGTCCAAATGCACCAATTAAAAGACAGATTGTCTGAATGGATTAAAAAACAATACCTAACTCTACGTTGTCTATAAGAAACCCACGTTAAAATAGAGATACATCTAGATTAAAAGTAAATCTTCCTCTCCAAGAGTAAATGGAGAAAAATATACCATGTTAGTACCACAATATAGCAGGAGTAGCTATATTAATTTCAGACAGAGCAGACTTCAGAGCAAAAAAAGGTATCAGGGATACAGAGGGCATTACATAATGATAAAGAGGTCAATTCTCCAATTCTCCAATCCTTAACTTGTATATGCCTTGTATTTGAAAGCCTAAAACTATGTGGCAAAAAAAAAAAATGTAGAACTGCAAGAAGACATAGATGAATCCAATACCATAGTTGGAGACTTCAACACCCCTCTATTAGAAATGGACAGATCAGCAGGCATAGAATCAGTAAGGACATAGTCAAACTCAACAACACTGTCAATCAGCTGGATGTAAATGACATTTGTAGACTTCATCCAACAACAGCAGAATACACATCCTTCTTAACCTCACCTGGAAGATCCACCAAGATAGATGATATTCTGGGTCATAACATACACCTTCAAAGTTTTAAAAAGTAGAAATCATACAATGTCTGTTTTCAGGCCACAGTGGAATTAAAATTAAGGGGAATTACTATGAAATCAATAACAGAAAGATAATCAGAGAATCCCCAAATACATGAAGATTAAATACACTTCTAAACAATGCATGAAGAAGAAATCTCAAGAGAAAATCTTAAAATATTTTGAACTAAATAAAAAACACAACCTATCAAAGTTTGTGGGATGCAGGGAAAACAGTGTTTAGAGGAAAATTAATAGCATCAAATGCATATGTTAGAAAGGAAGAGGGTGCCTGGATGCCTAAGTGGTTGAGCATCTGCCTTCGGCTCAGGTCATGATCCTGGGGTCCTGGGATCAAGTATAAGGCTTGATACTTATAGGGCTCCCCACAGGGAGCCTGCTTCTCCTTCTACTGATGTCTCTGCCTCTCTCTGTGTCTATTATGAATAAATAAATAAAATCTTAAAAAAAAGAAAGGAAGAAAGATAAAATCATAATCTAAGTTTCTACCTTAGGAAACTAGAAAAAGAAGAGCAAATTAAATTCAGAGTAAGCAGAAGAAAGACATAATAAGAGAGCAGAAATCAGTGAAATTGAAAACAGAATCAGGATGCCTGGGTGGCTCAGCGGTTGGGTGCCTGCCTTTGGCTCAGGGTGTGATCTCACCATCCCAGGATTGAGTCCCACATCAGGCTCCCTGCATGGAGCCTGCTTCTCCCTCTGCTTACGTCTCTGCCTCTCTCTCTGTGTCTCTCATGAATAAATAAATAAAATCTTAAAAAAAAAGAAAACAGAGAATTGATAGGCAAACATCAATGATAACAAACGCTGATGCTTTGAAAAGATTGGTAAATTAATAAACCTCTAGCCAAACTAAGAAAAAGGAATATAAATCACTAATACTAAACATAAAAGAGGGGATATTGTTATAGATCTCACAGACATTTTTTTTAAGGAGAAATTCTTTAAAAATTTTTGTTTTATTTATTTAAGAGAGAAAGAGAGAGCACCAGCAGGGGGGAGAAGGGGAATCAAGCTTCCTGCTGAGCAGGGAGCCTGATGTGGGGCTCATTCCCAGGACCCTGGGATCATGACCTGAGCTGAAGGCAGATACTTAATGGACTGAACCACCCAGGTGCCCAGGTCTCATGGACATCTAAAGGACTATTATGAACAACTTCATGACCACAAATTTAATAAATGAGATGGGCCAATTCCTTGAAAGGTACCATCTGGCAAAACTCACACAGGAAGAAATAGATTATCTGAATAGGTTTGTGTCTACTAAAGAAATTGAATCAATTATTAATAGCCTTCCAGGACAGAAAGCACCAAGCCCAGATGGGTTCTCTGGTGAATTCTACTATACCTTTGAGGAATAAATCATACCAATCCTCTCCAATCTATTTCAGAGGATAGAAGCAGAGGGAACATTTTTTAACTCTTTCTATGAGGACAGCATTGCCCTAATAACAAAACCAAAGTCATTACCAGAAAAAAACCATAGACTAATGTCTCTCATGAACACAGAGAAAAAAGTCCTCAACAAAATGTTAGCAACCAAATCCAACAATGTATAAAAAGAATTACAACACAATGACTCTGATATTGTGATTTATAAGAATAATATGTATTTGGTCATTCAGATTATCAAAATATATTTCTAATATATATTTAGTCTTCCTCCATGGTTCCTACCTCACAGCTCCCAAAAATCCTTGGAATTTCCTAAGTGTTGAGAGTGATACTGGACATAATGTTTCTAAAATAATGCATATAAGTATTCTATAGTATGAATATATCACATTTCATTTATCCACTTTCCTTTTGGAGTTATTTTTGTTGCTTCTAAATTTTGCTTATTTTGAACAATGCTGCAACGAACATCTTTGAGCACTAATGGGAGATTTTCTCTAGTGCAGCAGATACTATCATTTCCTCCTCCTTCCTTGCCAATAAAGTCCTGTTTTTTAAAAGATTTTATTTATTTATTCAGAGAGAGAGGCAGAAACATAGGCAGAGGGAGAAGCAGGCTCCCTGTGGGGAGCCTGATGCAGGACTCGATCCCAGGACCCCGGGATCATGCCCTGAGCCAAAGGCAGATGCTCAACCACTGAGCCACCCAGGTGGCCTCCTAAAGTCCTGATTTTGCTTGAATATTTTGTACCCAACCACAAAGAATAAATCATAATTTGTCTAAGACAGAGATTGGCAAAAATTTTTTATAAAAGGCAAATTAGTAAATATTCTAGGTTCACAGGTCATACAGCTTCTGTCACACATGCTCAATTCTGCTGTTAAAATGAGACACAGATGATGGATACACAGATGAGTGTGTTTCAATAAAACTTTATTTACAAAAATAAATCGATTCACCAATGAAGACATACAAATAGCAAATAAGCATATGTAAAAATGGGAAACATCATTCTCTATTACACAAAAGCAAATTATTTTTTTTTCACAAAAGCAAATTAAAACCACAACTACATATCTATTAGAATGGCTGTAATTTAAAAAAATAGTGATAACACCAAATGCTGGAGAAGATGCAGAGAAGCTGAGATCACTCATCTACTGCTTGTGGGAATGCAAAATGGTATAGCCACTCCGGAAACAGTTTGGTAGATTCTTAAAAAACTAGATCTACAACTATCAGATGACCCAATAATTGCATTCTTGGGCATTTATCCCAGAAAAATGAAAACTTATGCTCACACAAAGGCCTGGACATGAATGCTTATAGCAGTTTTATTTTCCCCGGCCCCAAACTGGAAATGACCCAGATGTTCTTTGATGAGTGAATGATTTAACAAATTATGGTCTATCCATACCACGTAATCAGTATCTTTACAGTGGTGATGGATACATGAACCTACACAGATGATTAAATTGTACGGAAGTTAACATATGCACACATATACAAACTCCAAGCACAAGTAAAACTGGGGAAATCTGAATAACAGCAGTGGATTATATCAATGTCAATATACTGGCTATGGTATGATATTAGAGTTTTGCCTTCTATTACCATTGGGGAACACTGGGCAAAGTGTAGAAGGGATCTTTATATTATTTCAGTAATTGCATGAGAGTCTATAATTACTCAATACAAATTTGTTTTTAAAATATCAGATGGCTCAGTCAGTTAAGTGGCTGACTCTTGATTTCAGCTTAGGTCATGATCTCAGGGTCCTGGGATCCAGCACAGGCTCCTTGCTCAGCAGGGAGTCAGCTTCAGGATTCTTACTCTGTCTGCCCCTCGGGCTTGTGCATGCTTTCTCTTTAAAATAAATAAATAGGGTGCCTGGGTAGCTCAGTCAGTAAATTGGCTGCCTTTGGCTCAGCTCATGATCTCAGGGTCCTGGGGTGGAGCCCCACATGAGGCTCCCTGCTTAGCAGGAAGCCTGCTTCTCCCTCTTCTGCTCCTCCTGCTTGTGCACACACACTCTCTCTCTGTCAAATAAATAAATAAATAAAATCTTTTTTTTTTAAAGATTTTATTTATTTATTCATGAGAGACACAGAGAGAAAGAGAGGCAGAGACACTGGCAGAGGGAGAAGCAGGCTCCATGCAGGAAGCCTGACATGGGACTCGATGCCAGGTCCCCAGGATCAGGCCCCGGGCTGAAGGCAGCGCCAAACCGCTGAGCCACCCGGGCTGCCCAAATAAATAAAATCTTAAATAAATAAATAAATCTTTGTTAAAAATTACTTAAAAAACACAAAATAAAAAACACAAAACAAGATGGGAGGTTGAATTTGGCCTGCAGGCCATGGTTTGCCAAACCCTGGTAAAGGCAATAACGGTGAGGCAGAGACTGTCAGCTATGATCTGTCCCTTCCCTCCCTTTTAGTAACAGAGCTCTAACATATATTAGCTAGGGACAGTGCTGCTTAGCTAAAAGACTACATTTCCCAGCATCCCATGTAGGTGTGGCCGTGTGAAATGAAAGTGTTAAATGGTAATTCTGGGAATGTAAGAAGTGTGGTGGGAATTCAAGAGGCTATGTTGGATCATGAGACAGTGTGTTATGCCTCCAAAGGCTCTAGGGATGAATCTTTCCTTGCTTCTCTCCTAGCTTTTGGTGGTTTTCAGCATTCCTTGGTGCTCCTTGGTTTGTGCCATCATGACTCCAGTCTCTGCCTCCCCTCGGTGTCTGTACAAATTTCCGTTGTATAAGGAAACCAGTCATTGGTTTCCTTATACAATGGAATACAGTCCCACCCCCCTAATTCCATATGACCTCATCTTAACTTGTTTACACTTGCAAAGAAAGATCCTATCTTCCATTAAGGTCGAATTCATAGCTTTCAGTTGGGGATGAACTTGTGAGAACTTCTGGAAACACAATTCAGCCCAGTACATGTGTGATATCTGGAGCTGTGGTGGCCAGCTTACTGCCGTGAGATAATCCTGAGGGCTAAAATCAACATAGTAAGGATGGTGGAGCAGAAGCATAGGCATAGTCTGATTCTTAATGAAAATTTGCACTCTAAACCCAATCTTAAATTTCCCTTTCTCTGGATTAGGGATTGACAGACTTTTTCTATACAGGGCCAGGGGGTAATATTTTAGATGTTGCAGGCCATACAATTTCTGTTGCAACTACTTAACTCTGCTGTCACAGCACAAAGGCAGCCAGAAATAATGCCTAAATGAATGAACATAACTGTGTTTCAATAAAATTATTACAGAAACAGGCAGTTGGCCAACTGGTCCACATACCATAGTTTGCCAACGCCTGCTCTGGACTTGTCAAGCAAATAATAAAAATCCTTATGATTTAAGACTCTACCAGTTGGATTTTCTGTTACTTGTACCAAATACATACCAACTGATACATCCAGGACAGGGTTTCTCACAGGCACTATTGACTTTTTGGGACAGATAATTTGTTATCTGATCATCCAAGGATGTTAAGTAGCATCCCAAGCCTGTACCCATTAGATGCTTGCAGCACCCTTCAGTTTTGATAACCAAAAAGTATCTCCAGAAACTGCCAAATGTCTCCTGGGGAGCAAAATTGCTCCTTGTTGAGAAGCACTGATCTGGAAATAGCTAGAAATGGAATCACCTGGTCACAGGGCATGTGTCTGTTCAGCTCTTCCGGGTTTGCCAAACCGCCGTCTAGCATTTACCCTCATTTACCCTTTCAACAGTATAATTTCAAGTCTAGCGATTCACTTGTTTAAACTCAGCTCAGTTGCCTTCAATACAGTGATTATTGCCTGAGCAAAGGACAATATGTCTGAATTTTCACAGCAGGAGTGCAGCTTTAATCAACCCTATGTCTTGTGACTCCAATAATCAAGGCATTAGGTTTTATTTAAGTGAGGTTTACCCTTTACACTTAAAGTATTGATGAGACTATAATTATGGGCTGGTTAATTTTTTTCTCCCCCTGCTGTGGACATTCGTTTGCTGTTTCCTCTTTACTTACAACAAAAAGACCCTTAAGGGAGAGGTATCAAATGAATAATTAGGAGATCCCTGGAGAAAGAGTTACCCCATTTTTTCAGGTATCAGAGGGTGAAAAAGGATAAATGTGAGAGATGAGAGCTATCCTACTCTGGGTCTATTGAATGGAGGGAACTTTCCTGGGAATAACTGTGATGTAATTGAATATTGGATTCAACTGAAAGCTGAGTCCTCTTGTTTTCCCAGTGGGTTTGGGTCAGGGTCCCAGTTCTGTTTCTTAAGTGGATGCTTAATAATCCCAATAGAATAACGAGGACCATAACTAATATTTATTGAGTGCCAAATACTTTGCTCAACACTGATCATTCTCTCTTTTAATCCTCATAGCAAGCCAGTGAGGTAGATACTATGATCACTATTCCTATTTTACAGATGGGAAAGTTGGAGGCTCAGAGAGGTAAAAAAAATACGCCCAAGGCACCTACCTATTACGTGGTGGGGCTAGGGTTCAAACTCAGATCTTTCTGGCTCAGAGTGTCAAACCACTCTGCTGTAACTCTGACTTCGATTCAAGAACTCTGTTGTTCACCAAGCCGACTCCTGGCATCAAATCTGGCCCTGGCATTAATACATGGCTTCAGGAAACACAGCTGTTTGGAGGAGGCAACAGCTGTTCATTCATTTACCACTTCACCAAGCCACACGAATTAAAACACCATAAGGTAAGGCTCACTCAGTCTCAAACACCAGGATAGGTAATTATTGCTTTAATTAAAGAAAAAATACCCCTCCCCCTCCTGCTCAAAACACTTGAGTATTGATTTCTGTAGGAGGGAAGGGAATGATCGGGGCAGGAAACTTTTGTATGTTCTTGATGATAATTCTATATTGTGTATGTTTGAAAGAGAAAAAGACAAATCAGGATGCTTCCCATTCATTCAGTCCCTCACTCATTCATTGAGTCTGTCTTTCAACGAATATTTACTGAACATCTGTTACGTACTAAGCCCAGTGTGCAGCACTGGGACACCGTAGGAAACCTTCATGGATGAGAAAAATCTGTCTTATTTCTTTACGAGAGAGAGGCTGCACATCCTTGCATCTTGTAGGGAAAGTTTTCTCTGAATAAGGCACTAACTTGATGTCATGAACTACTTCTCGAATCATCCCCTAAAGCCTATCCTCTCTTAAAAACTTCCAGCAGGACATGGAAGAGGAAGAAGGGAACGTGTAAATGGTCCTAGAACTCAGTCCTTCTCAAGAACCCAGAAAAAGATGCAAGTGCATACCCGCCAGTCAAAGTGGCCATGGTCTGGCAAGTATCTGCTTCTAACTTCCCATTTAGGATATCCCCTGTCCCTCTATTGCCTCTATATTCATCTGCTAGGGCTGCCATAACAAAGTGCCACAACACTGGGTGGCTTAAACAACATAAAATTATTTTCTCAGATAATAATAAAACTCTTAAGGAGTTGGCAGGGTTGGTTTCTCCTGAAGCCTCCCTTCTTGGCTTGCAGATGGCCACCTCCTAGCACTCCTGGTGTCTCTCCCTCTTTATATCGGGACACAAGGCTTATTGGATTAGGGCCCACCCTCATGACCTAATTAACCTTAATTACCTCTTTAAAGGCCTTGTCTCCCATTATGGTCACCCTGAGGTCCTGGAGGTTAGGGCTTCCACATAGGAATTTTGGGGGAGACACAATTCATTCCGTTAATAGCCTCTCTCCCTCTTCCCAAGTGCCCAGTGGTGACATAATGCTAATGAGCACACACCCTGGAGCCAGACAGTGATGTGACCTTGGATAAGTTCTTTAAACATTTTGCTTCCATTTGTTCATCCCTAATATCCAACTAATAATAGTACCCATCCAATTACCTAGGATTGTTAGGAAGGTAAATGGAGTTATTATGTCTAAGGCCTTAGACCAGTACCAAGTACTAAATAAGTACTATATAAGAGTTTATTAAATTGAACATTTAAAGGAAAAACTCATTTTTTAAAAGATGTTATTTATTTGACAGCACACAAGCAGGGGGAGTGACAGGCAGAGGGAGAGGAAGAAGCAGGCTCCCCGCTCAAGTAGGGAGTCCAAGGTGGGGCTTGATCCCAGGGTCCTGGGATCATGACCTGAGCAGAAGGCAGATGCCTAACCGGCTGAGCCACCTAGGTGCCCCCAAAACTCATTTTTACTGAAGTGTTAGGAGGGTGTAATGTTACTGTCCCAAAGAATTTGCCTTTTCTGATTGATACTAATGTCAGTGATGGAACAGCCAATTCACAATAGGGGAATAACATATAATTGAGGGTGCAGGTCCTGCAACATTCTCCAAAGCAGGCTGCTTAGTGACTACATAATCTACTTTAAAATCTTAATAGTAGCCACATTTATTAAATGCTAACAATGCACTGGACACCATGCTGAGAGCTTTACCAGTATGAGCTCTTTTTAAAAAAAAAAAAGATTTTATTTATTTATTCATGAGAGACACATAGAGAGAGGCACAGACATAGGTAGGGGGAGAAGCAGGCTCCCTGTGGGGAGCCTGATGCAGGACTTGATCCCAGGACCCCAGGATCATGACCTGAGCCAAAGGCAGATGCTCAACTACTGAGCCACCCAGGTGTCCCTGAGTATAGGCTTACTTAATTCTCATAAGGTAGGTACTATTTCCACTTTACAGATGAGAACGTGGAGGTTCCAAAAAGTCTCATTTCTAGGCCAACTTCCCCAGTTCGTGAATGGTAGGGATAGGGCCAAAGAACTCCAGTATGAGCAAATCAGGGACTGTCAGATGTAGAGTAAGGAGAGGGGGATATCTTCTCTTTTCTCCAACTTCCCATCACCCTTCACTTTTCCCTCTGCTGAGTGACACATCCCCACGGCCAAGGCTGCACTCTCTTTGCTACAGAAAACATCCAAGCGGCTGGGACCCAACCCAGCGCCACCTTGCGAGCCTAGCATTTCAAGGGGCAGGCTTCCAAACAGGGTAATAATTGTCCCATTAAAATTAATGTCCATGAAGTGAGCCGTTAAAAGCGTGCAGATTAAAAAAGGGGGGAGGGAATTGTTCAATTTAAATCCAAAGGGCTTTTCAAATAGACACTGTATCTTCATTCTTGGAACGCTACACCGGGCAGTGGATCAGGTCCCCTCTGCAAAGACTAGGGGGGATTAAGGAGGTGAGTCCCAGGAGAGTGAGGAAGTGGTGCTGGCCAGAAGCAAAGGGAACCAAGGTTTATTCAGGGCCCGCTGCATGCCAGGTGCTTGGCATACATTTCTCTCATTTAATCTCTGCCCCAATCCTGGGAGGGAGGTATTATTATTCCCAGATTACAGGGGGCAGTATAAAACCATGGTTAAGTGCTTACAGTCTGCAGCATTGCTGCCCTAATTTAGATCCAGGATTACTCTTCACTAACTCTTTGAACTTGGGCAAGAGGCCTTACTTACCTCCCTGTGCCTCAGTTTCTTCATCTGTAAAATAAGATAGTAATAGCACCCACCTCCCCCCTCTCAAGTGTTGGGGGATTTACTTAAGGCAGCCCCGCGGGGACCTGAGCCCCAGAACCTGCACAGAAGGCACTCAGAAGCGGAAGCGTTGATCCTTACTAAAGATAGGAAAAGTCTGTTTGAGGGCAGGGCCCACCAAGATCGCACTGCAGAGCTGGGACCTGAGACCTGACCCTGCTGGAGGCCACGGGAAGTCTCTCTTCAGGACAAACGCAAACCCAAACGAGGTTCCTAGTCTTGAGAATGTTTTTCAAGAGACCAAAGGACTGGGTGGGGCCTTGGCAGCCTTCTGCCAGGGGGTAAAGACACCATCGAAGTCTCCTCATCAGGTCCCAGACAGCTGGCCTGCAGCCACCTCTCACTCCTCCAGTTTCTAGAATCCCAAAGTTATCCGAATCCCATTAAATTTAAGATCGGAGAAGGGCTCGTTATCTGCCCCCAAATCCTGAGCGTCCCTGGCCCATCCGCACCTCCGCGAGCAGGGACGACTCCAGCCTTTCCAGGCGAAAGTCCCCTGAGCCCCTCCCCCTCGTCGGCTCCTTAGCGTCTCCAAATGCGTCTCCGCCCGTAACCCTGGAAAAGGATATTCACAAGGAAGCACACAAAAATAAGTTTCCTTCCAGAAAGCCCTTCGCGAGGGTCCTTCGGGCGCGCGCCCCTGCGGCTGGGGACGACCTCCCACCCCCCAGCCCGCCCCCAGCGAGCTCTCCCGGGGCGCCGGGGTTGCCTTAGGGTCTGGCCGGGAAGCCCAGGGCGGGGTGGGGGCGTGTGTCGGGTGTCGGGTGTGTTCAGACGCGAAGCCCGTAGGTGCCGAGTCCGACCTGGGAGTGGGCAAGCCGGGTTGGCTCTGGCTCTCCCAGGAGATTCTTGAGTCAACCCACCTCCCCCAAGCAACACAATAGCCTCGGAGTATTTTTGAATAATGCAGCCGAATTCTCTATCAGCTTCATCCAAAACGGCAAACAAGCCTGCTTCCCTCGCCAGATCGGAAGCAGAGCTGAATTCAGGAAGGAGGGAAGGAGAAGGCCTTCCCCCGCGCTCCCCGCCCCGGCGGGGGTCCCACGCGACCCCCCAAGCCCGGGCCCCCGGCCCGTCCCAGCGCGCCGCGCTCCCCCTCCCCTCCCCCTCCCCCTCCCCCGCGCGCGCCCTCGCGCTGCCGGCGCCGCTAGGGTTAAAAGTTACCTCTCGGCTTCTTCTGCCTGCAGCCCCCCCCCCGGGGGCCGGATGATGTAACCCCCCTCCCCGCGCCCTCCCCGCCCCCCTCCACCATGTGACACTTTAATTAATAATAGCGCCGTCAGCACAACAAACGCACAACACAAGGAGAAACTTGGTGTCCAGGGGAGGCCCCCGGCGGCTGGAGCGCGGCGGAGGCAGGCGCGGAGGCCCGGGGCGGCGGCGGCGAGGGGCGGCCCGAGCGCGCGGAGGGAGCGAGGCGAGCGGTCATGTGCCCGTGCCCCCTGCACCGCGGCCGCGGGCCCCCGGCCGTGTGCGCCTGCAGCGCGGGCCGCCTGGCTCTGCGCTCGTCCGCCGCGCAGCTCACGGCCGCTCGGCTCAAGGCGCTCGGCGACGAGCTGCACCAGCGCACCATGTGGCGGCGCCGCGCGCGGAGCCGGAGGGCGCCGGCGCCCCGCGCGCTCCCCACCTACTGGCCCTGGCTGTGCGCGGCCGCGCAGGTGGCGGCGCTGGCGGCCTGGCTGCTCGGCAGGCGGAACTTGTAGGAACGCGGGGCTTCTTGGTGGGGCCGCAGCCGACACCCAGCCGGAGAGAGCAACAGGTACGCGCGCGGGCCCGGGCGCGCGGGGCCGGACTGGGCGCGCGGGGCGGCCTGGGGCGCGCGGGCGGCGGACGGCTTTGCGCTCCTCTCTGCGCGTCTCCGCGTTCCTCTGCTCCCTCCTCGCGCCCGGATCGCCGGCCCCTTCCCGTCCGGGTCCCCTCGCTCCTCCTGAGGGCCAGGTCCGCGGGTTCGGGCCTCTTCTCGCCACTCCTTGAGCGCCTCTTGCCACTCTCTGCAGCGGGATGGCTTTAGCCTCCCCGCTAAAGGGGGGAACTTCAGCCTCCATCATCCCCAAGTAAACACGCGCTGCGAGTGAAAAGTGCGTTTGCAGTGAGGACGCAGTTACAAGCCAAGCCAAAGAATTATCATCCATCGCGGATTCGAGGCAAGCCCGCCCCCCCCCGCCCCCCGTCCTCTTGCGAGCCATCTGCAGCTCCTAAGTCGCCACAGGCTCCGAACCCTCTTCTTTAGCGGCACGTCCCGCGTCTCCCCGAGTGCCTCTCTGGAGTTCCAGGTTCCCGCCGGAGCTGTCTTTCCCCCACGGCCCGCGCACTTTTTACAGTTTTCCTCCGCTTTGCCAACTTCTTCACTCCTTCTGCAACGAGGTGTCCCGTTTCTGGAGCTGGGCCTCCTCTCCACCGGAAGGTTGGAACGGAGATGGAGAAGGAGGTGCCCCCAAAGTGGGCTGAGACCTGAGGCTGTTAGGGAAGCCCCAAGGGGAAGGCTTTATAAGAGCATTTATCGAGCTCCTTCTGGGTGCTAGCTAGGCCGTCAGTGTGGGACGGAATGGTTGAAAGCTTGCGGTATGGCTGGGCGCTGCGTGCTGGTGGGCGTGGAGAGTCAGAATTGAGCACCCACTGTGTTTGGTGCCAGTGGGAGAACGGTACTGAGCATCCTCGGAGCACTAGGCCCTTGGGGTTGGGGACTTATTGAGCACCAGCTGTGCGCCTAGGGGAGCAAACGTGTAAGGGATTGTCTTCTCAGATTCTGGAACAGAGCAGAGCGGCAGAGAATGAGAAGGAGAGAAAATCAGCCTGAGCTCACCACAGGTGGGTCTAGGGCTGGAAGGTGGAGGTCGAAGGTGAGAAAGCCACGGCCCCAGGGTGCCCCCACCCACAGATGCCGAGCGCTCGGCCCCGGGGCCGAGCCGCGCCGTGCACCGACACCCTGAGAAGCTGGCGCGGCGCCCGCGGGGAGAGGCGGCAGCCGGAGCGTGGGGGGTGGCAGCGCCCGGGGAGCTGCGGGGGTGCGCGGGGTGTGAGCCGGGAGCGCGGGCGACAGATGTCGCGTGGGCCGGCGCAGCTCGGGCGCTGGCGAAGAGAGGTGCGTGCTTCGGGGCGCTCTCTGCCCGGCTCCCTCCCGGAGGTCCCATCCGCGGACCCGGCTGGGGCTGGGACAGGATCCCAGGGGCAGGAACAACATTTTGGACGGGGCGTTGGGGGGGTGGGTGCGGAGGGAGGAGCAGAAACAGGGAGTCGAGCGGGAGACGCGAAGCCCACAGCCTGGAAATTAAGGGGAGGCGGAAAGAAAGTGGAAGGAGAGGGAAAGAAAGAAAAAGCGGACAGTGAGACCAGGAAAGGAGGATGGAGCACCTGGAGAAGAAGAGACACTGCTAGGAGAACAAGTCGCAAGATAGTGGGGATGTGAATTAGAAGCAAGATGCGAGCGAGAGGCACCCAGGAGGAGGGCGAGGACAAGGCCTGCCGCGGTCTTGGGGTGCACGGAGGCTGGGAGGGCGCTCCCTTCCCAGGGCAGGGCCGTGCACGCGAGGCCGGGCGCCCACCCCGGGGTAGAACAGACCTGTGCGCGTCGGGGCGAGGGGTGCTCCGGGGCCGCGCGCAGGAGGCTGCCGGCCGGGAGGTGGCGGGAGCCCTCCCCTAGGGCGCGCGGGAGGACCGAGGGCGCGGGAGGGGCTGGGAGCCGGGGTCCCACGCGGCAGGGGAGGGCTCCGACCTCCCCGGGAGCAGTGTCGCTCCTGCAGATAATTGGCGCCGAACACTTTATTGCTCCCTCCTCACTTTGCTTCTGCCCCAGAGTTCCCGGCTGCCTCTCGACTCCAGGCCACTCCCGGGTTCTTCTTCCTCCGGCCGGGCCCCGCCTGCGTCCCCTGCAGCCACACCCTCCCGGGTGCTCCCTCCTCGCGTGCCCTAACCCCCGAATGCCCGGCTCAGCTTTCCTGCAGCGCCGCGCCTCCCTCCCCCGGGACACGGGTGGAGTTATGTACCGCGCGATTCCTGCGCTCCCGCCCTGGGCTTCACCAGGCTTGGCCTCCCCGCCTCCTTCCCTGTCCCAGAACCTCAAGTTCTCTGGCCGCCACCTCCTGCCTGCAGCCACCTGCCTGCAGCTCGGGCTTTGCGTTTGACTTAATTGGGGGAAACCCGTCTTTTCCCAGCCTCTCTGCTAAGTTAGGAAGACTGGAAAGAAGGAAAATCCACTGGAGGAAGACAGTGTGTTGAGTTCCGTGTGTGGTCCTCTCCACTTTTCCTACCGTGGGGAAGTGGGAGTGCTCAGAGGATACCTTATGTATTTCAGGGAGGCCTGTGCCAGCCCTATTGGGCAGGCAATTCTCTTAGGCGTTTAGGGTGAACTTGGCTATAGGCAGGGCAACAGTGTCAACAGACTGGTTTTGAGCCTCCACTGTGAGCCAGCAATACTTCTTTCAGAAGTCATCCTTAAATAAACAAACATGCGAGACTCAGTTTTCCCCATATTTAAAATGGGGGCAATAATAGTACTTAATGGCAAAAGTGTTGTTAAGAGGGTGAAATGCATTCACATCTAGAGAGTTCTAGGACAGTGCCAGATGCCTAAGAAGTAGATTTAAATGTGAGCTCCCATGCTTATGATTGTGCACTTAATATATTTCTTTCCCAAAGCAGACAATATTCTGCCTTTGTTAGGAGGCAATTCCCCACCATCCCTATGTGACCTCTTGGGGAATCAAGGCCAGATGGGCCAGGACAGTCCAGTGGTAAAAAGCATGGGTTTAGGGATCAGATGGAACTGGATTTAAGTCCCAGCCCAGGAACTTGCTGGCAGTGTGACCTTCGGTAAGAACCATAACCTTTCTGAGCCTAAACTGGAGCTGTACCTCTTCTAGGACTGTTGGAAGTCTGATGGGAGAGCATCCATTTAAAGTGCCCAGTGCAGTGCCTGGCACTTAGTTCACTCATCAGAGGCTGTTCTGAAATGGGTAATGCCATTCCTATTATTTCAAAGGGGAAACAGAGGCAGAGAGGTTCCCTGGAGTCCCAAAGGACTGGTGGCAACATCAGAAATGGAATTGGAGTTTCTGTTTTTGAGCACACGGCCCCCCAGATGACTCGGGGTGGGGGGCAAGGGAGGAAAAGACACCAGGCAGCAAGCAGAGGGGGCTATGAGCTATGAATTCCTGCACTAGAGAGATTCCCTTCCTGCTAGAGCCTCAGGGGAGGCTCCTTGGAGGCTGGGGGAGGCCAAGAGGAAGATGGGTGGGATTTAACCAGTCACTGCGCAGCAAAGATGGGAGAGAGGGAACAAAAGATGCTTTCTGGTGAGCACTGGCTGGCGGAGGCGGGGAGGCAGGGAGAACTGTGCCTTGGGAGGGGGCAGGGAGGGAGAGAGTATAGCCAGGGAATCTGGCTGTGAGAAGGGGCCCACAGTGTGCAGATCTCACCTTGGGACGAAGAAGAAGGGGCTGAAGAAGGGGAGGAAGAAGACTCTGCAGGCCCAGGAGGCGCGACTGGTCAGCAACAGGGAGATAATGGGCCGGCGCAGCTTGCTTTAATGAATTAATGACGGCCTGGCCTGCCAGCCAGACATGCTAACTGGTTCTTGGCAGGTACTTTGGGGCCTAAGTAGTTAAACCGAGAGGCGCATCCCTCCAGCCTCCCACCCGGCCTACTGCACCCCTGCCAAGATTACTTCTAGAGCTTGAAAGCCTAGGCCAGGGGAGGGAGCAATCCAAAAGGAAGGAGACAGCTGTTGGGGAGGTACCCCCCGGGAAGGGGCCAGATGTGCAGGACCTTGGCAGCCTTCCCACCACATGGTCCCTGTCTGGAGTCACCCGCTTGCCTAGTGAGAGGCCAGGGCACAAGTGACTGAACTGTCAATGTAAAAACAGCTGCACCCGGGGATAATTAAATACACCCCCAGATGTGGGCTGGGCGGATTTGGCAACCTCTGACTTTTCACAGTCCGGTTGGCTCTTCAGACCGCTACTGGGGGAAGGGAGGGGAGAAGAGGGGACTTCTTTTTCCCCTCTGGTCATCACCAGTGTTATGTGTGATAGGATTTCATGGGAACAATGGGATGCCCCGCCGTATGTGACTTCCTTGTCACATAGTAGGCCTATAATAACTATAACTATGTAATTAATTAATCAATCAATCAGAAACCATGAAAGATAGGTATTTCCAAATTCAGCTGCTTCTACTTACTCAGCTATTCATTATTGAGTACCTATGGGATGAAGGACTTTGCGGACACAGGAAGGATCAAGATACATGAGGTCCTCTCCTCATGTACATTTTAGTGGAAAAAGACAGATAAGTTAATAAAGATTGTTCTGGTTACTGTTGCTCTATAACTACTTCAAAGCTTAGTGGCTTCAAACAATTGTCTGATTATGCTTATATATCCTATGGGTTAGGAAATCAGATATGGCATAGTAGGGGTGACCTGTCTCTGCTCCAGGCTGGTTGGGGGCTGGAGTCATGGTGGGCATGGGGAGGAGGTAGCAGGGATCTCTACTGCACCCCCTCTGGGGCCTGGGCTTTTCCACCGCATGGCAGCTTCATGGTGCTTAGATTCTGACCTGGTGACTCAGAGCTCCAGGAGCAAGCTTCCAGGGGACCAGGGGGAAGCTGCTTTGCCCTTTCTGATCCAGCTTCAGAAGTCATTTAGGTTAGAAGTAAGTCACAAGCCAGCCCATATTCAGGGGTAGTGGAATTAGATACCACTCCGTGGGGGTGGTGACAAAGTTCTAGAATAGCACGTGGGACAGGAGATGATGTGGCCATTTTTGGATTACACAATCTAACCCAGAGATAATTTCAGAAAGTGCCAAAGGACTCTGAAGGTATTACAGGAAGGGAATGTAATAGAGAGCCCAGGGGACTCCTTACCTGCAGTGGTTAGCAATGGCCACTTTCAGGAGGAGTCAGGAGATTGGTGACTTGAATGACAAGGAGCTGGTCACATGAAGACTTGTAAGAAAGGTGTTCTGGCCAGATGACAGCAAGTCCAGTGCTTGGGAGGTGAGATTTAGCAAGGTGTGTTTGAAGGAGAAAGAAACCCGAGTAGTGCGGCTAAGCCACATGAACTTGGGGAAGAAGTCTGAGAGGCAGGGAGTGGCTAGATGAGGCCATGGTAGGAAGGCTGAGTTTGGTTCCAAGCTCAATAGGAAGAAGAGGGTGAGAAAACCAAGCCCATAGAGACTTTCATCAGTAACGGGATCCATAGTGCAGATGGTGTGTGGGCAGGCACTTCACAAGGGCAGGGGGATTATGTGACGCAGTAAAGAGGACTATTCCATCATCATGCGCTTGCATAATGCATTGCGCACCAGCGAGGAGCCAGGTGCCAGGATGCAGGGATATAGGGATGAATGAGTCCCAGGTCCTGGCCTCAGATGCTCCTAGACTTCGGGAGCCGAAAACCCTGGCTCTGACTCTCACCCCAGCCTCTCAGTGGAAATGAACTAGTTCATCTCCTGCCAGGATCTGAGAGGTCCTGATTCCTGTACCAGCTCATGGATACTCAGCCCTCTTCACCCTTAGAATGTTGTAGATACTGGCTGGATTTCCATCACGTAAGGAATGTTACCATTCAACTCAGCATCATCTCCCTGTCTCCTTCCTGCCCTAAACTGGTGCCCCTGCTATTGGGTGAGGGATCTCTATTTTAACCCACAACAGTGAGATGAATCCTTTTATTATGGCTGGATGCCCAGGGATGGAGAAATGTCCTTTACCCTCCCATGGAGAGAAAATTGGCTGCCCCCACAGAGTGTTGCCATCATTGAACCTTTGCTCCGCAGACCACAGACTTGGGCAAGATGGAATGAAATTACTTTGGGAAATTTTATGTGATATCCTCTCCCTTTTTAAAAATAGCCTTTCCTGGATTACAAAAAGTATTACAAGTTCCTTATTAAATACTTGGAAAATGCTGAATAAAAGACCATTTTTGTCGATTGTTTTTATCTTACTGCTCACTGTTAACTTTTCTATAGGCTTCTTTCCGTTTTCAAAAAATGCACCGATGGGGACTTCAACAAATGGAATCACTCGCTCTAGATATTTATTATCTGTAACCTGACTTTTCCATTATAGCACAGACATTTCTCTATGCCCTGTAATATATTCTATGACACACTTAGAGTTGCTTGCTATTTCATGATTTGGCTCTTCCACCATTTACCTTCCCAATCAACTACCATTGGACATTTAGATTGTTTCCAACATGATGGTGAGCATCCTTGCGTATAACTCTTTGGGCACATCGTGGATGATTTTCTTTTCTTTTAAAGATTTTATTTATTTGAGAGAGAAAGAGGGAGAGCACAAGTGGTGCAGATGGAGAAGCAGGCTCCCCACCGAGCAGGGAGCCCAACTTCATGTGGGGCTGGATCCCATGACCCTGGGATCATGACCTGAGCTGAAGGCAAACACTTAGCCGACTGGGTCACCCAGGCATCCCCATGGATGATTTTCTTAAAAATGGCTCCAAGTGGAACTGTATGCTATCAAAGCATATGTCAACATTCTTTCATTGTAACAGTTGTCTAAAGGGCATAAAGCCTTGTGGTACAGGTCCAGAAGGGCTTTCTAGACAAAAATTGCCATTTATTGCCATGTCCCAGTTATGTCACTGACCTCCTGAGTTGGCTGTCACCATCCTCAGCTGAATCTGTGGATTTTTGTGTGTGGAATGTTCTTTGTGGAACACACCTCCAGCTATTGCTGGAATGCCTGAGAGTGCAGATGACTCCGTGCATGCCCATCCCAATGTTGAGAAGAGCTCTGAGTCAGAGCAATGTTACTAAGGGTTTGGAGAGCTTCCCCTGCCTGCCTGGCTCTGCCTATCACCGTGGTACAGCCAGGTACTGTGTACATCTGATATTCTTGGATCTAGCACATGGTACTTAATAAATACTGAAAACCGCTCATATTGATGATGGGGAAACTTAGCATTGGTCTTCAGAGAGTGGGAATGTGTCAGGGCCAATGGGATAGATTTAAGAAGAGGTACCACTTTCAAAGCCCAGATGTAAAATATTTTCGGTGGCACACCATGGGGCCCAAGTCTTGATTCTGAGAATTTAACCACTATCTGATTCACCCAGATTTTATGCTGAGACAGGAAAGCCTAAAATGTCTGTGGTGGAAAGTGACATGAACTTTGGAGTCAGGCTGACTTTTGGATCAGGCCCAGAGGCTGCCATTTACCAACTGTCCCTTTACCTTCTGAGCAGTATGGGGGCACGTCACTGATGTTCAGAAAAATGTTAGAATATGATAGATGGTAGTATGGGATACGTATTGTTCTTATTTGTGATAAAATTCAGTCTGTGAGTCCATACTCATAGGATGGCGGGAACTCATAGGAGACTTTATAGAGCGTTTTATTTGAAGCAGTTCCCAGTCTTGCATTGTGGCTCATGAGCAACCTGCTTAGGCTTCTCTACCAGGGGTGGGGGAACCTCCAGGACAGGATTTCCCAACCTGGGAGACTCTGGCCTCCACATCCCGTGAGGGCACCAATCATGTTGATTTGGCCCATCACTATATCCCAAGCTGGGCATGGTGACTAGCACAGAGCAGACATCCAGTAACTACTGAATAAATGAATGAATAAGTGGATATATAAATGGATGAATTCAGGGAGGCCTTAAGGAATTTAGGAACCCCCCAAGATTACACATAACATTGGCCGATTTCATACTTCTGTGTTTCTCCCTACTTGAGAGAGAAACCAAGACTTTGATCCAATCCTCAAACGATCTATGATCCAAAAGGTCACCATTCTAGAAATACAGCCAGAGCTACACAGGACTTTAGAGACCAGCTGATCCAAGTCCCTCACTTTCCAGAGAGGGAAACTGAGGCACAGAGATAGCTGCTAAGGTGGCTTTCAATGCCAGCTGACTCTAAGAGTGTCCCAGTGTCTGGTCAAGGGTTCCAACCTTAGCCAACCTTTAGCTGGGTGGACTTCCGGCTAAATCAGGCCTGCCAGTTGGGTTTTGTTTGACCCACATGTCCCCCAGCACTGAAACATCAGGCACATTCTTGTAGAAGCCCGTATTTCTAGTTTTTCTTAAACAAACGGAAAGATCTGAAAAGACCGGGTCTGTATTCCCATGTGATAGCAAAGGCTTGGATGAGTATCAGAAGCCCCTTTAGATGGGACACAGATTCTCTGCTTACCCTGACCTCTCCTGGGCACACTTCACTGGATCCATGCATATATTTAAATTTGCAACCCCTGCTATTTAGGGGATCACTTGGCCAGACATCCCTTGATGCATACACACACCCACACACATACCCTATTTTAAATAAGTGAGATCATCTGTTCATGTTGTTCTGTAATCTGCTTTTTCTCACTAAAAATAGATTGCCGATCTCTTCCCATGTCAACAAAGAAAGGTTTCATCATCCTTTTTAATGGCTGCATGGTGTTCCATTGTTGGATAAACCATGATTCACTTATTTGGTCACCTCCCCAGGGGCATTTAGGTTGTTTCTCATTTTCTAGGAGTATGAGCCAGGTGTATTCTTGTTTGGACAAGTTTGCAACTAGAAAAAAAAAGTGAAGTTCCTAGCAGTGAAGTTATTGGGTCAAAGAACGAGCATGTTATAATGTGGGAAACATCGGCAAGGCAACTTTAAGAAGGGTCTGCCTGTTTGATTTGGTGTCCATCCTCTGCTGCCTCTCAGATCTCAGTGCTACCCTCTGGAAGTCCAGTTACTGTGCATTCAAGGTCCACCTGCTGTAATTTCATAGTGGGCAGAAGCTCTCAGTTCTCTGCTCTCTCCTCACAGACTTTACGTAATCAATAACCATTCACTGAAGCACTGATGACCACTCAGTGATGAGCTTGGTAACCCCTCACTGAGGCACTGATGACCACTCACTGAGGCAACGATAACTATTCACTACTAGCTGGGCACTGGGCACAGGGGAGCCACCATCCCTTCCAGCAGCTGCCAAATGGCCTTTTCCTCTCTCACATGCCTCAGATCCAGCCTTTTGCTTTTTCCTTTCTTTTTATAAAAGATTTATTCATTGGGGTGCCTGCCCCGCATCGGGCTCCCTGCTCCTCCCTCTCACTCTGCCCCTCCCCCCACTCATGTTAGTTTGTTTAAAAGATTTTTAAAATTTCAAAATTTATTCATTTGAGAGAAAGAGCAAGTGAGAACATGAGCAGGTGGGGAGGGGCAGAGGGAGAGAGAGAATCTCAAGCAGAATCCCAGCTGAGTGCAGAGCCCCACACGGGGCTCGATCCCAGAACCCTGAGATCATGACCTGAGCTGAAACAAAGAGATGCCCAATGAAGAGTCAGCCATCCAGGAGCCCTAGCCTTCTGCTTTTTCAAACCCCTTATCCTACCTCCTCAGCACCTACCTTCCTAAGTGGGCAGCATGAACTTCCGGGATGGAGACTGGAGACACAGACCAGAGCAGTGATCCCTCTAGGAAGATTCTGCATGGATACCTTTGTCCCCATGATTCTTAGGTGCTAGGATCAACTGCTGGTCCTGTCTAAACTCCACAGTCAAAACCAGCTCCCTGAAACCAAGGACGGAGAGTGGGGGAGTTGCCA
Organism: Vulpes vulpes; assembly: GCF_048418805.1. Lineage (NCBI taxonomy): Eukaryota > Metazoa > Chordata > Mammalia > Carnivora > Canidae > Vulpes > Vulpes vulpes. The sequence goes on along the minus strand of NC_132789.1, from coordinate 13,633,347 downwards.
CCATTATTCTCTTGCTCACATATCCACTCTCACCCAGCAGGTTGAAATGAGCACCTACTCTGGCCAGGGCATTATGATGGGCTCTGGGGACATAAGGATGAGGGGGAGAGACACGGTGTCAGTAAATGCATAGAAAATATTCTGGGAGGCTTAGAGGGTGGAGTGACAGGGGCTTTCCCTTTATTTCTCTCTCCTCTGCTGTTTGAATTTGTAACTTAACACTTGTGCAAACAGCAAGACCGAAAAAGATTTTTTTTTTTTTAAATTGAATGTTGAGACCTCTTAGGAGGGGACGCAAGAGTCCTCATCTCAGATACAGGAACAAGGGAGCAAGCCTCTGGCTTGATCTACTGCTGTGGCGGGGCTTGCCTTCACAGCTTCCTACCTTTGCACCCACAACAGGGTAATAGCACGGTGCTCCAGGGAGGTAGGGCCCTGATGTTCCACATTCTCCCCTCTGCCCACCTGCCCCCTCCACATTGTGGGTGCAAAGTGGAAATAGGGACTTTTTTTTAAAGGCAAAGTTTCATGGCTCTCTTCAGCTGTGAGCTTTGGTTGTGAGTCAGCATTTGAGAAAGTTTTTTATGAGCCAAGTTTGGGGAAAAACAACTCAGGGGCACAACACTGGCTCAGAGGGGGTGGTGGACTTTATTTCTTAAAAATACAGCTGACCCTTGAACAACATGGGCTTGAACTGCACGGGTCCACCTATATGCAGAGTTTTAAAAAAAACAAATATAGGACAGTATTGGCAATGTATTTTCTGCTCCATATGATTTTCTTAATAATGTTCTCTTTTTCCTAGCTTATTTGATTACAAGAATTACAGTATATAATACATAGAACATACAAAATATGTGTTAATTGACTGTTGATGTTATGAACAAGGCTTCTAGTCAACAGTAGGCTATTAGTATTTAAGTTTTGGGAGAACCAAAAGTTATGCGGGGGGGGTTTTGATTGTGTGAGGGGTCAGTGCCTCTAACCTCCACGTTGTGCAAGGGTCAACCATAGTTTGTTTGATTTATTTATTTATTTATTTATTTTTTATAAAATTTTTTTTAGAGAGACTAGTAGGGGTAGGGCAGAGGGAGAGCAAGAATCTTAAGCAGGCTTCACACTCAGCACAGAGCCTGACACGGGGCTTGATTGTGCAACCCCGAGATCATGAGCTGAGCCAAAAATCAAGAGTTGGACATTTAATCAATCAAGCCACCCAGGGGCCCCTGGGTTCTTAACCATTACACTATTTTTCATATCTGTACGTCTCTTTATATGGATATGTAGATAGGCACATACACATATACATATTCATTAAAGGAAAAAAGATCTGGGATCATGCTGTTTGGCCATTTGCTCTTTTCAGTTAAGATTCATAGCACCCTTAGGGGCTTTCTCCGTCTCTTGCCCTCTCTCTCTCTCTCTCTCTCTCTCTCTCAAATAAATAAATAAATAAATAAATAAATAAATAGATAAATAAATAAATAAAATATTAAAAGAACCATAGCACATTTAGATTTGCCTCTTTCTAACACACAGGTAGCTTAATGTGTTAATCCAATCTCCTACCGATGCACTTACAAGATGTTTCCAGACTACTGCTATTACAAATAAAGTTGGAAGGAACACTCTTGTGCATATTTAGGTGACTACTTCCGTGGGCAAGCTTCCTGGCCTACCGTGTCACATTTAAGATCCCCAGAAGTGTATGTGCAGGTGCCCTCCATGTAGGGTGAGGTGACATGGCATCCACTGGCTGCACAGAGGCGTGCTTCTAATGTCCATCTGTCACTACGGACACCAACCTGCCACCAAGACATAAACAGGTGCCAAGTTGGTCCATGTAGCTGCTCTTGGAAGCTCTTAGAAATTTGACTCGTTATAGGTTTAATGATTTGCAGGAAGGAAAAGTGAAAATCCTTTACCTACTTTTGCAAGAAAGTTCCATTCCTCCCATGGATGGAGCTGATCAGTGCCATAAAAGTAGAGTTCTCTTACCTCTCCTGATACCATCATCATTTTCCCTTCATCACCATCATTCAACTGACACATCTACACAGCCTCACTCTGCACAACTTTGGGATGTAGGTCCCTGCTCATCATGATCCCCTGATTGAGCTGTATGTGTCACTGCCCTGTGCTTTGCTCTGGCCCCTTCCCCACTTAAATGATCCTTCCTTCTTCCAGTTATTGAAAAAAAAATACGAATGCATCTTTTAAAGACCCAGTTCGAATCTTGGTTCCTCTCGGAAGCTTTCCTGGTGAGCACAGCCACATCCTGACTCCTGGGCTGTCCATACAGCTATGGACAGTGGTCTTCGCCATTCTGGCCTCTGGCATCTCCCCGAGAAAGGCTGGAGGCAAATCGAGGGCAGGCTCTGGGGCCTCATCTAGTGTCCAGAGCAATGCTCAGCACAAAGTCAACACGCTCGGTAGCACATAGGTGTGATTCCTTTCTTTCCCTCCATCCTTCCTTTCTGTGCATGCTCAAGGCAGCGTGATTATCTCAGGCTAGTGCCGCAGGGTTCCACTGACCTTTGAAGATCAGTGTGACTAGGCGCCAACAACGTGAGTTTTTAGGGTTTACAAAAGCGATTTTCATAAACTAAATTGAGTGTGTTTATCAACTGAGTTAGTGGATGACTGCTTCAGTATCCCATGAAAACCCAGGGCGGCAACACAATAATGTAGACGTCCTGCTTTGCTCTCATGGAATAGAAGGAGAATCGGGGCTTAGGTGGTCGTAAAGGTCTTTTTGCCTTCACCTGAGCAGGTCAGAACAAAAGGACTGAGGTCACTGATTCGGATCCTTGTGTCAGCTCATGTCGATTGTGGGGTCCATGGGATTGGAACTCATGTGGTTCACACGGTCATACATACTGATTAAGAGTACAAGTAAGAGGCAGAGAGTCCCTCCCCAAGCTGAGTAATCAGAGAAGAGTTTAGTGAAGTTTCGGTGACCAAATGTAGACAGGGTTTTAGGAAAGCAGGGAGGAGTAATGCAGCACCACCGGGCAGGCCACAGAGGAGAGCCGTCCACCCCTGCCTGGAGGGTTGAGGTGAGGGAGTAGGAACCAGAGCCTGGAGGGGGACTTGGAGTGCAACCAGAGTCTAGCCCAGCAGGCACTGAGGCCCCACAGAATGGGAGCTGGGGGAGTACACACCCTGGACTCCTACCCCATCGGGGCCTTCTGTTGACCAGACCCAGCAGGAAAACCCATTAGTGCTGTTCATACAGGTCGATATCCCGGATTCTCTCCAGTTCAGAAAGTGATCTCTCTCCCACTTTGTCTCCTACACCACTTGGTCTGTCCTGTTCACATGGCAATTCTCATACCCCCTGCTCTGGACCAACGCGCCGTCCTCTGCCAGCTTCTTGCCCCTGCTAACTCTCTGGCCTCACCCCTTACCCGCCCCATCGCCCAGGCTTTGCTGGAGTCTCATCAAGCACCTTGACCTAGTGGGGGTATTTCATTGCTCTGTTCTTTCCTCTGTCCTGCTTTTTCCCTTTGTCCCTGCCATTCCCCCATCCCTTTCCTCTGCTCCCTCTTCCTCCTCCTTCTGATGTAACTCGCCTGCCAGAAAATCCATCCTTTTGAAGTACACAACTCAGTAGTTTCTATTGTATTTCCAGAGTTGTGCGGCCATCCCCACAATCGATTTTAGAGCATTTTCATATCCCCAAAAGAAACCCTATCCCCACTAGTGGTGACTCCCTCCTTCATCCCCACAGCCCTGGACAACCACTAATCTACTTCATGTCCCTAAAGACTTGTCTCTTGGTGACATGTCATATACGTTGGAACCATACAGTATGTGATCTTTTCTGTCTGGCTTCTTTCATTTAGTATAATGACTTCAAGGCTCATCCAGGTTATAGTGTGTCCATACCTCGTTTTCATGGCTGCACAATACTCAATTGAATGGCAATACCCGCTTTGATCAGTCAATGGACTTAGGGGTCGTTTCCACTTTTTGGCTATTATGGATAATGCTGCTCTAAATACCGATGCGCAAGTTTTTGTACAAATATATGTTTTTCAATTCTCGGGGGTAAGCGCTGTTTTTTCTGCCCTTCCCAGAATGCCTCATCTTATCCTGGCTAATTTCCTAACATCGCTCAGTACTCTTTCTCTCAAGGGCTCTGACTCCCCCTTTCCCTCCTGGGCTCCCATAGTTCGTGTTTATCCAGACTGCTCTTCCCACGACATGTCCTTGATATCAAGTTCTTCTTATCTCTTTGTTGGTTTCTGAACCCCTTAAAGGGCAAGAGCTATGTCATTGGGTTTGTGACACCTAGCATGATTCTTGGTATGTTTTGGGAATGAATGAATAAATGAGAGCAGAGACTAAGCCTGCCTTGAATATGGATCTGTGAAATGAATAGATGAAGGTCCTGTTCCTGATTTGGAGGAGCAAAGGGGCAGAGTGGCTCTACATTCTCTCTCTCTCTTTTAAAGATTTTATTTACTTATTCATGAGAGAGAGGCAGAGACATAGGCAGAGGGAGAAGTAGGCTCCCTGCAGGGAGCCCCATGTGGGGCTTGATCCCATGACCCTGGGATCACGACCTGAGAAAGGCAGACGCTCAACCACTGAGCCACCCAGGGCCCCTACATTCTCTTTTTTAATCACAGAAGATGCCTACATCTGAAAACAGAAATGGGTGTGTGTGTGCACAAACAAATGTTTGTTTAGGGATGGCTGCTGTGTGGACAGGGCTTTGGCCATGGTAGGGATGGGGGCGGGTGCGAAATCTAGCTTCTGGGGAGCCCTTCCTCCAAATCAAAGCTCTGTGTCTAGCAGCTCTCTCCCATCCCCCTCTGCCTCCCTCCCGGACATTTCGGGGCTGGCAGTGCAGAAGCCCAAGGCACTGACGTCATCCCCAGCAGCTGTCTGCACGTGCCTACTGACCGAAATACCAATCTTTATTTCTGCAGGTTGGTGAAAAACCCTGTGTCCTTGGAGAAAGCTGGTTCCCGTTTTCCTGAGGGGGAGCCCAGAGCTTGAAAGGCCGCAGTTGGCACTTCGAGAAGGAAGTGAAGAGGAGCCTGGAGCAATAGTAGCAATGTGTGCGGAAAGGAACTGGGGAAGCCCTTTGCATATCCAGCTGCAGAAACAGACACCCCAATGCTATTTACATACAGCTCTATATATATAAAAAAAGAAAATATGAATATTACTACTCAGTGCATGTGTTGTCAAGGACACAGTCCCCTCCCTTTTCTGCACCTTCCCATGCGAACTTTGATGCTTCTGTGTCTGGGGCACCGGAAGAGAGATGCCTACTGTGTACCTAGGAAATCTGCAAAGACTGGTGGGAGTTAGCCCCAGAGTTGACCCACCACCTGGGGAGGGATGCTGGTGGAGTGAGTGGTGAAATTGCAAAAAAGGCAAAATAGAGAAAAAGCAAGGAGGACAAAGAGGAGCACTGTAGGGGCAGTCTGGGATTCTCCATTTCTAAAGTCTTGACAAGTCCTAGTCTCTCTATACCTATGTAGGTAGATAGACGGTCCTGCTGTCACATCAAGACAATTGAGATTTTTTTTTTTCTCCTACCAGTCTGGTGTCTCTGGTGCTTCACTTAAATTTTGCTGGTGCTGTGTTCTTGCCGGTGCTGCCATGGTGTTCTGTTGCCAGACTGCAAGGCCAGGGGACAAGAGAGATTTCTATTTTGCTGTTTCAAATTCTCTTTTTAAAGGGACGAGTCGCAAAAGTGCCACTTGAGAGTCTCTTCTCTTTCTCTGTGGGGATGAAAATCCAGAGGCGTTTTTTTGGAGCAAACCTTGGGATCTGGCGGGGAGGGAGGGAAGGGATGGTATGGAGTGGCTTGCTGGTTACTGAGGCGGAAAGCTGACCTCATATGTGACTTGTTTGCTATGTCCTCTACCCCCGCAAAAGTATCTTGGGAGTTCAGCCCATGGCCTCCCCCACTCCCCAAGGGGATTTCAGGGCTTAGGTTTTTATGGATTAAAGAGCCAAGGAATGGCTACGTTCTGGTCAAGGGTGATTTATAAGGAGGAGGCACTGGGGGAGGGAGCGGGTCATTTAAATGAAATGCACCAGCATCTCACTGACTGACAGAGGGTCTGATTTTTTTCCCCCAGGATAAGCTACTATTTTCAGAAGTTTCTAGAAGGGCTTAAAAAAAAAAAGATGTGTGCTGGACTGAGAGTTGGCTGCAAAGACTCTTCAGGGAGCAATTATTATTTTTTGCTTTTATTTTTAAAAATGCAAAAAAACACCAGGTATTATTCCTCTGTGCTGGGTCTCACACAGTGCCCTGTGCAAAGCTGAGGTGGTGGAGCTCCAGACTGTGAGGGGATCAGACTGTCATTCTGCAAGGCTGGATCTGCAGGTCACCACCCAGTCCCTATGGACAGGGGGTCCACTGGGTTGATTTGCAGACACCCTTGCAGTTCTAAGAAGCCAGCAGAGGGATCAGCCGTTGTTAAGGTTGACATAGGGTTGAATTATTCCCCACAGGCTTTGTTGAAAATTGCCAGGTCCTTTAGAATGCAGGACCTTTTAGCGCTGTTGCAAGCTGGGAGCTGTCTTTCTTTCTTTCTTTTTTCCATGCCTTATGTTTTCCTAAATAGCCCTTTAAAGACAAATGTAACCCAAAGCACTGAAGGTGAGGGCAGTCTGTCCGCCTCCACCTCCAGAAGGCTTGTGCAAAAGGAAAGCTTGTTGATGGAGAGTTTGCTCCCTTTTGTTGAGGGGGGGCCCTCTCCACATTTATGTTTGCAGGGGATGAGTGTGTGGGCAGGGTCTGCAGAGAGCAGCAGGCGACATCCCCACCAAGCCACGAACTTAGAGAAGGCACATTAATTAGAATGATACGAAACACGGTGTCTGCCTCTGTATCGTCACTTTCCGAGCCAAACACTAGAGTCTTTCCGGCTCAGCCCATTTTCTGGGGAGGGGGTTTTCATTACTATAATGGTACGTGATCACAGCTACTCTGCTGCTTTAAGGCTGTACCCTCAACACTGCAGTAGGGCCACACTGACCATCCAGACACAGGGGAGAGGTGATATGTCAGAGAAGCTCTTTTTTCAGCCCTGACTTACCTACTAGCTTCTGACATTTTCGCAGGAGGATCCAAACTCCAAGTGCTGGGGTTGGTGTTTGGGGCAATTTTGATTTCAATGAAGCCACACTGCTGAGAACTGGACACCCGTGACCTCCTGATGGAGCTTTATAGCCAAGTCCCTTGTACATATTCTCTTGTATTAATAGAAACTGTGTATTTATCTAATCCTGGCTTTTTCTTGCACATCATTAATTTGAGTGCACTTCTCGACTGCCCCGATTTTTGACAAGGGGTTGTTTTTAATGCTTGTTTTTATATGAGATTTGACTTCTTGATGGACATTTGTATTAGGAAATTGAAGCATGATATATATGTATATATTGTCTCCACCGTCTCTGAGGCTGCATTACTTGGATTGCATGAGATAGTGGGGTGGTGTTTTTTTTTTTTAAATATTTCCACAGTGTGCAAAGTGCTGGCACCATCCCTCCCTCTCTCCCCCGCTTTTCTCCGGCTGCCAAGGAGTCATTGATTTTGATTAGCTTCACTGCAGAGCGTCTGTGAAGAGAGGGAGAGGGAGGGAGGCTTTGAAATAAATTTTAAAAAAGACCTCATATCGGGTTTCAGCAGACAGCAGTGTGTGTGTGTGTGTGCGCGTGTATGTGCGCGCACGCGTGTCCGTGCAAAGCAGAGGGAGGCCTCTGAGATCATTGTTTAGGTAGCTGCTGCATAATGAGGTGAGGAGCAAACAGAAGGGCCTCCTTCCTGATGGTACTGGTTGCTCTCAGAGGGTGGGGGTCCAGAAGCCACAGGGACAGGAGCCTCCTGGGACTTTAACATTCCCATTCCAAATTAGATCTGTTCCCTTCTGGAAGCTTCTTTCCCCATCCCCCATAAGCAAGTAGGATCTCCTTACCCCATTTCAAATTTGGGATTCCATTTCATGTTCCTCCTGGCCTAGATGTAGCTGGAGTAACAGGTTTCTAGGAGGAAGCCCATTTCCCTCTCTGGCTGCTGTCCATGGTCCTAGGCCATGAGCCTCTCCTAGAACCCAATTCCCATTTTGTTTTCCTCTCTTCCATTGAGCTACTGGAGACTTCTTTTCTACTTCTCCCAGTGGTCTCATTTAAGAAACTCTTTTCTATTTTGATGGAAAAAAATGGTGATTTAAACAATATTGTCACAGACTGATGAAACTGTGACTTTGGTTTCACAACTTACGTAGCAGATCTCGTGCTATTATCATGTTTCTGACCTTGATAAAATGTCACTTCCCCTAGTTGGGAAACTGCCAGAGTCCATCTCTGATCCTGCACAAGTCTCTTTTGGGGACACTGGTTTGCCACTGTGGACTTTTTGAGTGTCCACCTGGTATCAGAAGCTGCCGTGATCAGAATGCAGGTTTTCTTTTATGTTGATACCAACTCCTTTTCTGAATCTTTCCTTAAGTCAGCCTGGGCCAGAGTCAGAAGTTGCTTGGAGGGTGAGGGGGCACAGGCTAGACACCCTAGCCTAGTCCCATAGGAGCTGATGGAGGATGTTGGTGTCATTAAGTGTCATTTTAAAGCTTAGACCAAAACTTTCTTTTTAAAATAGCAATTTTTTCCATCCAATACCTATTTATTGAGCACCTACAATGTTCCAGGTTGTAGAATCCCATCTGGGAAGAAACTTATGTATGGAGTGTGGAGGGGCAGCCCTGCCTGGAACCAGATGATGCTAATTGTCCCTTTCCAGTCTGGTTCATGGTCTTTAACAGATTTGTCAGGCCATCCCTATCACCCCAAGCCTTGCTGGCAGATGGTTCTATAGTATTTATATTTACAGAGCACTCCTAGTCATGGAGGAAATTAAAAAGCCTGTGATCTCAACTGACACCCAGCATGAAAAGCCTAGCTCTTTCTTGCTGCTTCATGCAGTAACAAAAGCCACCATCTACAGCGTGCTCACCACTCCTGAGCCCCGTGGAGAGTGCTTTACACGTTTCTGCAGTTATTCCTCATACCCATTCTGGAAGACAGTAGTTATTATTCCCATTTTACAGTTGAGGAAGCCAAGACTCAAAAGGTTTTCAACTTAGCCTAAGGCTGCATACAAAGAATGAAGTGGCCAAGCCAAGATTTGAACTCAGGACTGTATGACCCCCCCCCACCAATCCCCCCAAGCAAACCCATGAGCTAACTGCTCTGTCACACTGGATTCCCTCCTCAGCTGGTCCAGAGAATTGCTAGTTCAAGGGCAAGCACAGCCTAGGGCCCGGCAGGGACCAAGAGAGTGTTGCATTTGGGAACACTCCAGAACAGGCTGGATTGGTTGAGTTGGCAATTTTATGTATTTATGCCCTGCCATTTGTGTCCTTAATTTCTCTAAGGTCCCTTGGAGGAGCGTCTGGTTTGCAAACAGGGCCTGTTCAACTTACTTCCTAGGACATGGGAAGTTTTTCTTACCTCTTTCCTGTCCCCTCCCTGACCGGAACCCTTAAGTCTTTTGCACTATAAGTGCCCAGGAGTCTATGTGTGTGTGTGACAGGGATAGCTGTGGGGGTGTTTGGAACCTCGGTGAGGCCTCTGGCTCAGCCAGAGAGGCAATAAGCTTGGGAACATTCCGTTCTGGGTTCTAACCTTGCTGGTTTGTTGTGCTCTTTTGTAAGAGGAATTTCATACCTTGGAGACGCTTTGTACATATTTGTAATGACTTTATTAAAAAACTGGTTGTGTGCTTCCAGCCAAAGGCCTTTGCGTTTTCATTTCATTTTGAAAGATTGGTCCCCAAAGATTATGGGAGGATCTGTCTGTACACCCCAACCTTTCCTGGAGCAGGAGGCCACATTCACCTCCCTTCTCTGAGGGTATTTCTGAGAACTCCCTAAGGGGAGGATTGGCCTAAACAGTACCCTTGGGTTGGCCAAGACATTGAGGGAACCTGCCTGACAGTTCAAGATCAGTGTACAGAACCATCACTTAGGCATGGTGCCATGCATATAAGCTATAATGGCTGTGCAGACTGATGTCTCCAAACATGGGCACAGGGGTCTCTCTGGTGGGCTCCTTTTACCTACATTTACCTGGTCTAAGATACTCTGAGCAATCAAGTTGTAGTCTTTTTCTAAGAATGGTGAGTTAGGGACAGGTGGTTTTTCTAGATAGTAAATGCTTTCTTTTTCCTTAGGGACCCACCCCTGCCTCACTCCATCTTTGTGACTTAGAGGTGTTGACCCTATCCTTCTACACACCCCTGTCCCCACAGCCGGGGCTCAACACCTGATGCAGTCCTGGCCAGCAGTACGCCAAGTCCCAAAGGCCATAGGGGTTGGTTTGGGGACAAACTAGCAAGTCTCCCTCAGGATTTCTGCTGTAGCTCTGAGGAAGCAGAAGCTCTTTGCTGGGGTTGCTAAGCTGGTAGAACAGAAGCAGAGAGCTTTTGGAGGCCATCTTACTGGCACATGGGGAGTGACTGCCTCAAAATCAACCTATCTTAGAGGAAAGCAGGATTGAGGGATGGAAAGACATGACTCTATTATCACTAGAACCCCTGAACATAGCTATACTCGAGGCCCATACTGTCACATGAGCCAAATAAAGCCATTCTCTTACTTAAGCCATATTTGAGTTAATTTTCAAATAATTGCAACAAAAAAGTTCTGCCTGATGATGTTTTTGTGACACCAATGTTTTGGTTTCATATCCATGTCCTGAGAAGCACACACTGTCACCTAATGCTATTAATTTACATTTTAAATGTCCTTCACAATCTGGCACCCAGGCAAACCCGCCTTGAATCATTAGCTCGTACACTCTGGGTCTGTCCTCTGGTTAATCACCATGGTAAGCCCTGCAGGTGACCTGCCCAGATCCCTTCTGACCCCTCCTACCAGTTCTGTATCCCCATCCTGCACTTTTATGTGCTTTGTGGCAGCTGGCACCTTCAGAGCCTCAGGGGCTCCTCCACCAGCAAGCCATACCCAAGGACTGATGGTGCACAAACAAAAAAAACCTCAGGATGGGACAAACCCTGAAATGCAGCTGATGCTCTAGAGCTCCGAGAGACCACACTGAGCTGGGACTTTTCTGAAAGTCACCCTCTTACTTGGTTTCTTCTCCCCTCCTTTACTGGTTTCTCCTGGGAACACTTCCTAAGCATATGCAACTCAACCGATCTGCTTGGGGGGCGGGGGGGGGGCCAACATCAGACAACCACCCACTGCTGCCTGAAGTGCTTCTCAGCATTCCTCCTCCAACACCTCCACCCAGCTTCAAGAGACGAATGGAGATTCAAGACCACGAACCGAAGTTTCATCGACAAATGATTATTTATTAGCAGAAAGGAACTTAAGGGAACATTAAAAACATCAAAGGCCGCTCTGTCCAGCCCAGAGCAAAATTACTAAGAGATTCCAGGACTTGCTTTACATTTCCTCTTTCCAACCCAAGGTCCCAGGCGCCTGGGGCCTCCAAGCGTCTCTCGGGTTCTCCTCTTAGGAAGGTAATGAGCCTGTTGCATCCAGGTCTAAAGCTTGCCTTTTTATTCTCACATTAATTATGCTCATGATCTTCTACATTAGGAGAGCCATTTCCAAGAGTTTCAGGAACTTGAGTCAGTGAATCATAAAATATTAAGAGCAGGATACTCCAACCCGATACTTGATTAATCCTGCTTATAACAAAGGAGTTGCAGAGCCAGGATGGGCAATGGAGAATGTTCTTCTTTCCCAATGACAACCCTTGGCTGCTTTTACCAAAAGGGATGCAGATTGTAATTCCTTCACGTGGTGGGGAACACATGTAGTCTGATGTTTGGGAGACTCGGCCACTGTTCCTCCTCAGGGCAGAAATTCCTCCCATCCAAAAGAAAACCTCCAGAAGGAACTTTCCTCAAGGGGACAGGAATGAATAAGTAAAATCTTAAACTAAGTCCTCGCACCTGCCCCCAAGTATCCCCTGCGTGTGACACTGTTTATAATGCCAGAGTCATGGCTCATTATTTGAAGACTATTAGAGATGTGTGGGTTTCTTTTCTCTTTTTTTCTGGTGACATGAGTGAAACTGGCAAGCCCACCAGTGCCTTCGCCGCTATTCTACACTGTTAAGTTTTCCTAGCTCCAGCAGCTAATCTACAAGGTTTCATCATCCTAAAGATGGCTTCGAGGAGGTGAAGTGAGTTCCCAAAGTCATGTGGAGTTTGGAATCAGAATTCTGGTCTATCTGCTCTGTCACCAACTAGCACGTTAATAAATCTCCAGCTCCAATTTCTTGTGTCTCTTTGATGGCATCTGTAGGCAGGGTGATCTTTCTGATAAAAACCAGTCACAGAAGCTCCTGTTGCTTCTCTTTGGTTCTTCCTCAAGGCAGGGGGAACAGAGCAGCCACATCCACCCGGCCCCCTTTCCCTCCGCTTCCCCCTTCTGACTTGATTATCCAGGCAAGTGGGATTGTAACATCGCAGCCATTGCCATAGTAACAGAGCTTGAAAGATGCCACGCTGCCCTGGAAGAGATGTCTTGCTGGGTACCAGGAAAGAGCCAGGAATGTCAGGCACAGGAAAAGGTCCTGGCTTGATAACACATGGGGGCAAATGTCCTGAAACTATTGGGGATGGGGTGGGCTCGTTATTACTGGCTGAGAGCGAGGTGGCAGTGAGTCTCCCACCATTTCTGCTGGGGGCTTTGTTGCTAATCTGCTCACAAGCCACAAGATTGATTTCTCTGTAATGCTGTTGGCACCAGCCCATCGTGCTGAGGTTGATGGTGAGTGAACAGAGTGGGGAGAGGGTTCGGGCAGGCAATATTCCAGAAGCTTCTAAGTGATCACCTGTGCCATCTCCTTCCACATTCAAAGCAGGTGGAGAACTATTCTGTTATGGAGATTAGTAGTTCTGCTGTAGAGATGACAGAAACTCTGACTGCTACTGCACTCTATGCCACCACCCTGCCTTGTGGAAAAATCCGCCACATGGATCATGCATTTTGCTCTCAAGGCCACCAGCAGAGAAAGCGGTGGCCACAGGCACTGTGGACAAGCTGAGACTTTAGTGATGGACAGGACAAGAACAGAAGGAGGAGCAGAGAGATGAAGACAGGTGTGGAGACCCAGTGATATCTGCACTGGGACCAGAGCTGGCCATTCGGTATCCAAATGCGATTGCGCATCCCAGCCAGAGCCCAGCAACATTGCGATTTTAAAGACCAACTCTTTCCATGAACCCAGCCACAGCTAGATTTCCAGAGCCAGGCCTCACCGTTGGCATCTTCAGTGAGACCCAAAGCAAATGTGCTTATGCACCTGGGCCACTGATGGGCACCAAAATCACCTCTCATGCTTCTACAAATCCATGTCTGCTGGGCCCCATGCCTGCAGCGTCTGAGCAGCAGGGGAGCATGGTGGTTGAGAGTGCAGGCTCTGAAGCCTGGTGGGCCTGGTTGGAAACTCGGTCCACCACTGCTACCTGGATGACCCTGGGAAGTTACCACATGGGGCTTGGTGCTTCAGTTTCCTCAACCTTAAAACAGAGGAAGCAACAGTACCTCCAACCCAGGGGCTGTTGCAAGGATTACAAGAGGTCATCCAAGCAGGATGCTCATCTTGCATGAAGTGCTTGGTACACTCAGTTATTTAGGTACAATATGGGGCCCCAACATTTTTATTTGGGAAAGGCTCCATGGTGATTCTAATCTGCAGACCTGTGCCATCTCAGGAGGGGCTGTAACCTCCAGGCCCCTCGACTTCCAGGCCCCTCCCCACCCAAGTGCCGCATCAGGTCAGCATGAATTAAAATAATAACAGGCAGGACCTGTGTGTCACCTGTCCCTTCACATGGAGGGGGCAGGCGACCCACCTGGAGGAGGCTGAGTCTGAGACAGGAGGTTTGTAGGGGAGAACAGAGGCATGCGCTATGCCCCAGAACACAAGAGGAAGGTAAAGGTCAGGACAGGGGGCTGGCTTTAGGGAAATTGCTGGAGAAAGGCAGCAGGCAGGATAGGAAGTGCTTGAAGCCTGTTTTCCAGGAAGCCTCCGGAGCCGGACCCATCACGCTGGCCACCCCTCAGCTCCCAGAGCATGCCTGGGAGCCCAGAGTCTTAGTTTTTCAGTCCCTAATACACCTGGAAGTGAGCCGAAGTGGCCCCGTCTTTCCAGCAGCGCAGGGTGTCCACAGCAACCGAGCGGCAGAGCGGGCAGGTGCGCTCCCGATCCAGCCAGAGGCAGAGGCACTCCTCACAGAACACGTGCTGTGGGGACAGCAATCAGTAGGACTGGGATACTTTGCCGAATGGCCGCTATGTGCCAGCCTCGCTCCTAGGAGCTGGGAACATAGCAGTGAACGAAATAGACGACTCCTGCCCTCATAGAGCTTGCACTCTTGTTGGGGAGATGATGGGCCAAATCAATCTCCAGAATACATTTGGGAGTATATCAGTGATAAGTGCTGAGAAGAAAAACCTGGGGGAAGTGGGTAGGGAGTGCTTGGGAGGGCTGCTGTGTTCAGCATGGTGGGCCTGGAGGATGTCACTGAATACCGACATCCGAGTGAAACCTGAAGGAGGGTAAAGACTGAGGCCTGAGGATCTCTGGGGAGAGTGCTATAGGCAGGGGGAATGGCTTGTGCAAAGACCCTGAGGCAGGACTATGCCTGCTGTGCTGCTGAGCCTGGGGCTGGAGGGTTATTGGGCAGGCGATGGGGTCAGAGAAGCTATGGAGGGATGCAGATTGTATAGGGCTCTATGGGTATCATGAGGCCTTTGGCTTTTATTCAGAAAGAAGTAAGGAGCCATGGTCGGGCTCTGAGCAGAGGAGTGACCTGAACAGGATTTGCATGTATGTATGTATGTATGTATGTATGTATGTATTCATGACAGACACAGAGAGAGAGAGAGGCAGAGACACAGGCAGAGGGAGAAGCAGGCTCCATGCAGGGAGCCCAACGTGGGACTTGATCCCAGGACCCCAGGATCACGCCCTGAGCTGAAAGCAGACGCTCAACCACTGAGCCACCCAGGTGCCCCCAGAATTTGCATTTTTAAAAGAGCCTTTAGCTGCTGGGTTGAGAACAGGGCTCAGGGGTTAAGAGGAAGACAAGGAGACTGGAAATACCAACGAGTTTTACCACTTTTTAGCCACTGGACAAATGACTCAACCTCCCAATCCCTCAGCTTCTTCATCTGTAAAATGAGAGGTCAGGTGAAGTGGAGAGAATCCCCTCTTTTTTAAAGTAAGCTCAAAGCCCAGTGTGGGCCTTAAACTCATGACCTCAAGACCAAGAGTCACATGCTCTACGGACTGAGTCAGCCAGGAATGCCCAAAATGCAGTTAAGAGTACTCCGCTCATAAGAAGACTGATGCTCATTAAAAGTGTTTAGATATAACAATTGAAGGCAGTATATGATCCTCAGTTGGAGCCTGGTTGGGGGTGAAGCCTAGCTATGCAGCATATCTTAAAGACAATTGGAGAAAGCCATATATATGCTATATAATATTATGATATACTATATTATTATTATAATATATTATGTATTATATTACATATAATACATAATACTATATATACTAGATAATATTTTACACCAATTTTAAATTTTCTGGGCATGACGGTGGAATTACAGTTACGGGAGAGAATGTCCTTGTTCTTCAAAGATGAACACTGAAATATTTTGGGATAAAGAATCAAAATGTCACCAACTTATTCTCAACTGGTTAGGGGGAAATCATTAACATCAAGAAAAGACAAATGTAAAATGCCAATGATTAGTGAATCTAGATGAAAGATAAAAGGGTGTTCATTCTACTATCCTTTTGCTCTGAGGCTTTGCAATTTTTCAAAAGAAAAGCGATGATTTAAAATAATAATATGAAAATCCAAATACAGTGTTTCTTAAAAAGTTTTAAAAAACTAAATTAAAAAGGCACTTAGAGCCCTGCCTGGCAAACACCAAATGTGCTATAAATGTTGGCTATCACATAGTAAGAGTTATTATTACATTATATCTATTTATCTGTCCCTCAGTGCCAGATTGTAAGCTTGTTGTAAAGTGTGTAGTAGGTGCCTACTTGTAAACAGTGCTCTAAAGGAGAGCTCCATTATCCTCTATGCAACAGGGACCAGTCTAATCCTGGAGGTAGTCAGGAAGGCTTACTGGAGGAGGGCACGCTTGTGTTAAGGCCTGAAGGACATTTAGGAGTTAAATGGGTGAAGAGAGTGGGTAGGGATAGTGCATTCCAGGCTGAAGGGAGCAGCGGTGTGAAGCCCCTGAGATGGGAAGGCACTGAGGCACACAAGGATGGCCAATGTGGCTATAGCTGGAGAGTATAGGGAGTGGGTGGCAGGAGGTGAGCAGGCCACAGAGCCTTAAGGGCTGTGCCTGGACTCTCACCACAGTCTGAAGGGCAGGACCCAGGGGTCAGCAGGCCCAGCAACTTCTCTAGACTCCCACCTAGGGCACTCAAGGCCCTCCATAATGGCGCCCTCCTCTCTTCCTCGTCCTCCTCACCCTCCCACCCTGTCTCCACCCCAGGGTAGCTGATGTCACTGACACACTGGATGACTTGCAAGCAAAGCTCTTCCATACTGCTAAGCCTCTGGGCAAGCTGTAATGTCAGTCTGGGATGCCCTTATGGCCTTTCTCCATCCTTAGCAGCCGGTAGGTGCCTACTCCTCTTAGAAGACTTAGCCCAAGCCATCACACCTCCCCTGCTCCGGGATATACCTCCTCTATGCCATACAGTGCCCAGCAAAGCTAAGTGCTGACTGTGCCTTTCCCTTTCAGTTCCCTCCTGGGGAGGACCCTCTCACAATATCACACTCATGCCTCTACAATGATCCGCAAACTCATCTATCTTGTTCACCGCATTAAGGGCTTCTGGAGGGCAGGGACCATGCTGCCCACAGGGTCTTGAGAATGTGGCTGACGCTCAGTAAATGTCTGCTCAACAAATGAGGGAGACTTAAACTGGTTCCCTGGGAAAAGGAGGTACTTACACAGAATAAAGCAACACAAGCCCTGTTCACATGAAGCTCAATACCTGAGTCAGGTGAATGGGAAAGGGGCAGCTTTTCATTCTGGCATCCATAAAACATTCATGGAGGCTCTCTCACAGGTCTCATTCAGTAGTTCTCAAATATTTTGGTTCCAAGACCCTGTCTTTACGGTCTTAAAAATCATTGATAATCTTAAAGAGCTTTTATATATGAGGGTCAAATCTGGCTAGATTTGCTGTATTAGAAATGGAAACTAAGCTCTATTGAAAACACAAGACTCCATGAGCTCATGAAAATGAAAAGGAACACCAGGGGTTTCCTGGGCTACACTTTGAGAACCACTCTTCTAACTGCTCCTTTACCATTTGACATACCCTCTGGGTGGCAAACTTCATGAGGGTAGCAACTGTTGATGTGTTCCCACTGCCCAGCCCTGAGCCTGCACAGACCGGGGATTCCATGAATGTAGCTGACAAAGGAATGCCTTCCCAGGTAGGTCAGGTGGGAGATCCTAGAGATACCAGGATGGTTCAGACCTGGCTCTTTCCCTCTGGGAGCTCACAGTCTCCTTCTCAGAGAATGAGGCAGGATGGGATCCAGTGCCAAATAAAGAGGTTTGAAGAACACACATCAACCCAGGAGTCCAGCTGGAGAAGATCACCATCTTGGACCTGCCCCCAGCATCTGGAGAGAAGGACTAGACCCTATAGAGGGAAGGGAAGGAGGGGCCCCTCTTGGGCTTGGAAGTGTAGGATCGGGTGGGTTCATGGTCAGTGGGGAAGACAGGTGGCATTGGGTCACTGACTGTTCCCTGGCTGTGCCTCCTGGAGCAAAGAGGTGGGTGAGGAGCCCCTGGTGTCACCCTCCCCTCCCCCTGAGTTCCATCCAGACTCCCCAAGTCTTGCTCAAAGATTTGGAGCAGATGGGTAAAGTGAGATAAGAGATCTTATCTTGGGACAAGAGCCCCCCAAACCACAGTAGCTAACTCCCATTTGAGTGAGAGAGGGCAGCTCCTAGCCTGGCACTTGGTGTTTGGTGTGAACTGAGAAAAAAAAGGAAGCAGTCAGGCCAGGTCTAAGTGGATGTGTTCAGGTGAGGAGTACAAGTAATGATTAGTCATAGGCCTTATCCTTCACTGAGCACAAATGCTGTGCCAGGCACTTCTAATGTCCTTTATGTACAGTCTCATGACAGCTCACAGAGCAGTGAGACTCAGAGAGGGAGAGCCACCAGCCCAAGGGCACACAGCTGCTAAGTAGTGAG
The DNA here is from genome assembly GCF_048418805.1 of Vulpes vulpes. NCBI lineage: Eukaryota > Metazoa > Chordata > Mammalia > Carnivora > Canidae > Vulpes > Vulpes vulpes. The sequence continues at coordinate 13,615,082 of NC_132789.1, read as the reverse complement.
GCTGGAATTCAATACTTCAGAGATGTGGTAAGCTGACTTCTATCATGACTCCCAGTAATCTTCTCCTCCTGGGATTCACATCCTGTGTAGCCAGTCCCCTCCCCTTGAGTGTGGCTGTACTTAGGGACTTGCTTCAAGCCAACAGAATAAAGATGATAGGACATCACTTCTGAGATGAAGTTACAGCAGACTGTGCCTTTCATTTTGTTCATACTCTTCCTTGGGCTTCTCACATGTTCACTCTGATGAAGTCAGTGTGACAAGCAAGTGGAGGTAGCTTTTGGCCACAACAGTCAGCGAGGACCTGAGGCCCTTGGTCCTACAGCCCACAAGGAACTGAATCCTGCCACCACCATGTGACTGAGATTGGAAGCAGATCCTTCCCCCAGGGTACCCTGGCTGTTATGGGAGCCTGGGAGAGGCTCTGAAGCAGGGGACCCAGCTGTGCTGTGCCTGGATTCCTGACTCCTGGAAACTCTGAGATGATAAATGGTAGTTGCTTTATGCCACAGAGTGTTAGAGTAATTTGTTATGCAGCAATGGGTAACTGATACAAGAGGTATCTGACTTTACAGCAAATACTCTCGCCCATTATGTTCTATGATGCATACTGGTCACACATAGAGATTGTGGGAAGGGGTGTTTGTAGCACTTGACTGTGAAAATGACATTACTGAAAGTGGGGCTTTGATCAAACAAGACAAGACACACACACACACACCTCCTAACCACAGATCCTCTTTAATCACACAAACCCAGCCAGCTTTGTCCAGATTTAGAATTAAACACTTACACTGAGTATTGGCCTCACAGGCTATTCTTTTCAAAACCCATACACAGATATACATGTCACCTCATTGGACTATATTTAAGAGCCTGCAAGCGGCTCAGGGCAAGCATTTTCATTCCTGGGTAACAGAGGACACAGAGGGTTAGTGCTGCAATGACATGTGTTGCTCAGGGTTGCAAAGTTGGTGCCGGGGACGTTGTCACTGCTTGGAAAGTACCTGATACATAAATGCAGGGGTCGAAGAGTCAAGTATGGAATCTGATTCCAGCTCAGCTGTTCATTCACTCCTTGGAGAGGATGTGCACAAGCTTAGCTGAGCAGGAATTTCCAGGAAAAGGGCTCTAATCTTTTAATGCAGCCTAGAGGGCATCCCAAAGCCAGAGGCTGCATCTGGTAGAAAGGTCCTGGCCTCTGAAATCCAGGGCTCTGGGCTGGAATCTGGTTCTGCTGCTGAGGAGAAAGGGGCCCTCAGGCAAATCTGGCCTTTCTCCTTGCTGAGCTCACCTTCTCTGTAAAGAGGGTCACTGTTTCCCCCACAAGGTGTCTGGAAGGATGGAAATGGCTAAGGCCTGCTATAAAGCATTAAGCCTGAGACACCTGTAAGCACAAAATCAACAGGAGTCACCATTCCCTTGCCCTCTTTCCTTTATATTATCAATACTCAAACAAAGCAAAACAAAAACAAAACAAACTCATAGTGATGAAGAACTAATTGCACCTTGACTTTGCACTGTGGAAAGAAGTCCTTTAAATAAGCCAAGTTTCTGACTGTGTGTTCAGCACGCCCTTTCCTTGATCCCCCGTTGCCTGGCAGGAGGCAAGCCGCAAATACTTGTGGAATGACTAACTGGGCAAGTGGATCTGCGTGGAGAGCTCTCACCTCTGGGCATGCTCAATGTCTGCCTGAGCAGCTTCCCAGGGTCTGATGGGTGGGGGTGGTGGGGCAGAGAGGTGGGACATGTGTGTGAGTGACACACTGTAATTAGATGCCCCTTTGAAGGGGAGATAGGATGTTCCTTTAGCCTGGTGCGCTCTTCATCTACCTACTCATTCATCTGTCCTGTTCATCTAACCATCCATCCATCCAAAATTTACTGAGTCAGTACTATGATTCTGCTGCTAGCTAACAAGACAGCCATGATCACCACTCTCAAGTTTGCTTACACTTTAGCAAAGAGGAGACAGGCCTTCATAACCAGTTGTCCAATTAACTAGCTGACAATTGTGATAATTGCTATGAAGGAAAAACACAAGGATCTCTGAGGCCATACCGCTGGGAGCACCGGCTAGTCCTGGGAAGTAGAGTCAGGGAAGACTCTGAGGAAGAAACATTTGACTCATCATTCAAAGCACTCAGGAATTAATGAAGCCCTTTTACCTGTTGAAGTCATCTGTGCTAGTCCAGGCCCAGCTCCCGGCAGCAGAGTGACACTGGCTTGGCCAGGACTGTGGGTTCCAACCACTGCTGCGTGTGGCCAGTGCTCCTAGATCTAGGACAACCCTCCCAAGAATTTGAATCCAGCTTTGGGAAGACGTCATGGCACCAGGAGAAGAATGGCAGGGAAACAAACACAAGAAGGCTGGGAGAGATTGCCAGAAAGGAATAAGGAAGACTTTCACCTTGATATCATGTTCAAATAATTGCTGCCACTGAGAAGGCTCTACAGATGGCTCTGAACCATGTGAAATGATGCTCAAGTGCACTTGTAATTAGGGAAATGCAAATTAAAACTGCACTGAGATAGCATTCGTCACCTGTCAAATTGGCCAGACTCAGAGAAGGCTGGAACATGCAATGTGTTGGTAAGCGAGGGGAGCAAGAGGTCACGTCAGGCTCCGCACTGGGAGCGTAAACGGATACACTCTTTATGAAGGGCAATTTAGCAATATCTGTCAAAACCGTATACCCTCTGACCTCATAATTCCACCACTAGGAATTTATCTACCAAGAGCTTGCTGCACATGTGTGAAATGGAATGTGTGCCAATAAGAGCCGATATGTATTGAACACTGACCACGTGCTAGGTGTAGTTTTAAATGCTTCACTTGCATTAACTCATTCAATCAACACGATGGGCCAAGGCAGGTGCTGTAGATCTCCCCACTTCTGACCTCTCAGGACCGCCAAGCATTGTAATAACAGAAGATTATAAGCTACTTAATGCCCACCCACAGGAGAATGATAAAACCAATGATGGTCCATCCACAAAGAAATGCAAAGAAGGAGCTATTTCTTAAGATAGAGTTTCAGGTCAAAGAGGAAGGATGCAGAACACAGCTTGGGGAGAATATGCTACAACATGGGTCTTTCTGAAAATGACACATTTGCATGTGTGTGTGCATGTGTACATATGGGTGTTTAAAATCTATAAAGCATCTCTATGAAGATATAAAGGATACTGTGGAACTGGGAGGAGGGTAGGAAGCTGGCCACCACTTTCCTTTTTGTATCTTTAAAACATCAACAAAAAAAAAAAACCTTTTAATTTTGGAATAATTTAAGAATTACAAAAAAGTTGCAAAGATAGTGCAAAGAGTCCTCGTCTGACACCCTCATCAAGTTTTCAGTGCCCCAGTATCATCAACTGGCTTTTCTGGCTTTATTTTCTAAATCAAAGCCAAGAAACCCCCATTGAAAACAATACTAACCACTAAACTCGGGACTATACCTGGATTTCCTCAAACCAGTTTTCCTCCTTATGTCCTTTCTCTGTTCCAGGATCCAACCCAGGTCCCATGCTGCACTTAGTCCTCCATGACTCCCTGCTCCTGAGTTCCTCAGTTTGAATTCTGAGTCATGCAAAGATAGTCTCAATTTAAAAATAAATAAGGGGTACCTGGGTGGCTCTGTTGATTAAACAATTGTCTGCCTTCAGCTCAGGTCATGGTCCCAGGGTCCTGGGATCGAGCCCTGTGTGTATGTGTGTGTGTGTGTGTGTGTGTGTGTGTGTGTGTATACACACAATCCCTCCCCAGGCATGGATTGCCCAGCTAGTCCTGAGGAGTCTGCTTCTTGCTACCCCTCTGCCCCTCCCCCTGCTTGTGTGCACTCTCTCTAATAAGTAAATAAAACCTTAAAAAAATAAACAAAAACCTCCTAGCATCCTCAAACAGCAAAATAAGAAGTTTTGCTGGTGCTAAAAAAGGACCTCACCTCCTGCCCTCTGAACCCGGAGGGTGGTGGTGGTGGTCATCAAACGGGAGCATCTGTGTTCCCATTCCTGCCAGTGTGTAGGCTGTGCCTCCTGCAAAAAGCCTTCCCAACCTGGAACTCATCGCTCTCTATCCAGGTCCCGTGGGATGCTGCATGAATCTCTCTTACCCAGCACTTATCACTGCCTGCCTTGTTTCATAGTTATTTATGTATGTGTCTGTCTCCCCAAGGAGACCGTGAGCTTCCAGAGGAGAGAACAGGGTCTCTGTGCCCTGCCTCCCCTCCCCGGTATCTGACAGGATGCTTTGACTCATACATCTGCTGAATTGACATCTTAGCCCCTGATGTCAGGAGCAGGAGGAGGGGTACGTTGAGGGGGTAACCAGTACTTACTGCTATGGCTTGGTGACCCACAACTTATAATGAAAACAAATGGTAATAGGAATTATGATGATGATAACAATTTTATCAAGAGCAATTTTTAGGGGTGAATAATTCAAATTTGTTTCTTTCATAGATGATCTCATTTAATCATAATAATAGCTCTATGAGGTAAATATATATGATGCCCATTTCATAAACGAGAAAAACCAAGGCTCAGGAAGATGGAGTGATCCATCCCTGCATGGTCCAGAGTGCCACTGGGATTCGTACTCAGACTATTCTGACTCTGCACCATCCCGAATTTTTCATTTTTGACACTTGACTGATAAATCCAAGGCTCAGAGAGGTGAAATAACCTGCCCAAGGCCACCCACCAAGTAAGGGGAGAACTGAGATATGAACCCAGGTCTGAATGACTGACTCCAGTCTTCACCATATTGTTCCCAAAGACCCATCCCAGAGCCCCAAAGTTTGGTCCTGGGGTTAATCACATGGGACTTCTGCATGGGACAGGGCCCCAGAGGCACCCCCAGCTTCAGGCCCCAATGGTTCTGCCTGGCCCTGCTCACCTGGCACATAAGGATCAGAGGCTCTCGGAACTCAGCCTGGCAAATGGCACAGGTATCGCCGGCTTCTGTGCACTGCTGCCCAGTGGCCCGGACGCCGTAATTCTGTTTGAGGGAGGAGAGAGAAAAAAATCCAGCTGTGGACCCTCACTGGAGCAATGCCATCAGATACACTGTGAGATCCGTTCCTGGCTCCTGGTTCTTTTGAAGTTGGCTCACCTGAGAGGTGCAGAGAAGTTTCAGGGCTTTCCTAACTCCGCCCACTCGACCACAGATGTCAAATGACTGAAAGGAGAGAATGATTCTTGAAAAAGTGTCCAAGGGTTGTTCAGGATCTCTCTCACCACCCCCAAGCAACCCCCACTGACCCCTCGTCTTTGATGACAAACATTTTCAGGGCACTCTGTCCCATTTGGGGCTCCTCATTCCCATCAGCTTTGCTTGGCATTCGTCTTGCTCCCTATGTCAACAGTTTTCCTTGCTACCTGGCCAGGATAGCAAATACATGACACGCATACTGCATTCTCCCCTTGCCAAGCCCAGCACAGGCATTGCTAATTGATCACAGCATTCTTCTTCTGAGCCCACTCCAGTCAGGCATTACCAGTCAATCAGAAACAGTAGGCAAGAGAAACCCCAGTGGTGGACAGGGCATGGATCGCCCGGCTAGCCCTGCTGGGAGGAAGGGAAGGGAAGAACACATGCATTCCCCCAGGATTCTCTAGAGCCAGAAATAGGGAAGGGGGAAGAGAAGGATGTGCTTATGGTTGGAGGGGGGAAACCTGACTGAAACCTCTCTCCCATGATGGAGAGAGAAGTACTGCATCCTGACTTACGGACCTGAGGGTATGTATTTGAAGAGGAATGGAAACAAGTTTGGGGTAAAGTGTTGTCTATGGGTAAGAGCTCTGGGCTTTGGAAGCAGACTGCCCAAGTTTGACACTCACTCTGTTATCTTTAGCTGAGTGATGCTGGGCAAGTTGCTTCTTTCTCAGCCCCCATCTCCTCACCCATAAATATGGAGTAATAATGGAAATACATGAAGGGAGAGCATATGGTGAGCTTTATGGGCAAGAAATTACGGTGGATTTAACCGCAAAAAGGAATGAAGTATTGATATATGCCACCACGTGGATGAACTTTGGAAACATGATGCTAAGTGAGAGAAGCCAGACACCGAAGACCACACAGTGTAGGATTCCATTTATGTGAAATGTCCACAATAGGCAAGTCCTTAGAGACAGAAGGCAGACTGGTGGTTGCCAGTGGCTGGGGGAGGGTAGTGAGCAGGAATGGGGAGCGATGGCTTAATGGGTACAGGGTTTCTTTTTGGGGTGATGAAAATGTCTTGGAACTAGAGGGTGGGGGTGGTACAGTTCTCTGAACCTGCTCAATGCCACTGAGCAGTACACTGTGAGGTCATTAGCGGTTAATTTTGTATTGTGTTTATTTTATTTCTATTAAAAAGAAAAGATTCCAAGCTCCCCACTCGCCCCCAAGGCCCAGAAAATGCATGAATCTTCCTTGGCCTAACCCTCCAGGCCCCCGGCCCACCTCACCTTGCAGAGGCTGTAGAGAACAATCAGGACCCCTCCTAGAAAGTAGCTGTTGGAGGAGTCATCTCCCATGATGTATTTATACCACAGCTGGATGGGGACGAGCGATCGGAACAGCTGGCTCAACTCCTCAATGACCAGATAGAACTTTCCCTGCAACCACACAGAAAGCATCAATTATTATTAGCTGTAAAGACCCAAAGGACCCTGACGGAGGTCCCCCAGCCTGGGCAGTAATGACGTTCCAGGTCACAGGCAGGCCATTAATCAGCTTTGGAAAGCACTCAGACCTGCTCCTAATGGGTTTGCGATATGGCTGGGGAGACGTGGCCCCTGCCCGCTGCCTTCACCCACTGCCCACCAGCCCTGAGGAGCAAAGCTCTGAGGATCACATTTCAGGGAGGGAGAAACTGGACACTTCTGTTGGAGGGTTGGAGTATCGGTTGGTCACTCCCTAGTGCCTGTTGTGGCTTTGGGGGCACAGTCCCTGGCCCCACACACAGATTGCCCTTGCCTTGAGGGCTGACCTGCCCTCAGTGCATGGGCAGGGTGGACAATAGGACACAGGTAAGGGCAGGCCTGGAAATGGGGAAGGGATATGCATTCTCCTTCCCAGCTCTACCCACCTACTGTCTGCAAGGAGGCAGGATGACATCTGGGCAAAGAAAGATGCATTTGGGGCTAGGCTTGAAGCTTACATTGCTGCAAGTTCACGAGCCCCAGCTTCCTTATCTACAGAATGGGAACCACATGTCCTATCTTACAGGGTTGCTCTGAAGATTCTCTGAGATAAATGGGAAGAGCATCTAGCACTGTGCCTGGCACGACGTGGCACTCAACAAATTCTATTTCCCTTCTTCCCTTTGCCCTTGGACAAGTCCCTCAAGCTTTCTGTGGCCTGAGCTATAAAAGGAGACAAAAATAACTCCACCCTGTTGTATCTAATAAAGTTAAATGAACATCTACTTATGCCCCAGCAACTCTCCTTCTAGGCAGGTACCAGGGAGAAATGAAAATATATGTCTGCTTATGTGCTAGTGATCAGATAGCAATTCTATTCATAATAACTCCAAACTGGAAACAGCCCAAATGTCCATCAGTAGAAGAATGGATAAACAAATTGTGGCATATTTATACAATAGGATACTGCTCAGCAATAAAGATGAACAGATGACTGATACACGCAACAACATGGATGGATCTCACATGCATTACGTCCAATTGAAGGAGACGTTTATAAGATAATACACATTGTACAATTCTCACTTACACGAAATCCTGGAATAGGTTAATACTAATCTGTAGTGATAGAAATCAGATCCGTGGCTTCCTGGGGTGAGGAGGAGGACTATGAAAACCATCAAGGAACTTTTGGGAGTCATAGAGATGTTTTATAATGTGATTGGGGTGCTGGTTACACAATGGCATACATTTGCCAAAATTCATTGAAAAATATGCTTCAAATCTGCGCATTTTTTGTATTTACTGACTTATTTAGTTTTTTAAAAAGATTTAATTTATTTGACACACACACACAGAGAGAGAGAGAGAGAGAGAGAGAGAGAGAGAGAGAAGCAGGCTCCTCGCTGAGCAGGGAGCCCCATGTGGGGCTCGATCCCAGGACCCTGGGATCATGACCTGAGCAAAGAAAGCATGTAGATGCTTAACCACTGAGCCACCCAAGCACCCTCATGTTTTGTATTTAAATTATACCTCAATAAAGTTGATTAAAACAAACATAGAAAGAAGAAACCATCCCTGCCTCATGCATGCATAGCCTTAGAAACGTGAATAGCATTTGCTCCAACAATTCTGTTTTTAGAAATTTATACTAACAAAATAATCAGGGATGTGCACTGAGATGTGTAAGAACAGTCACTGCAGGATTCTTTGTAACAGTCCAAACAGAAACAAGTAAGTTAAGTGTATAACAAGAGGGTGTGACTATGGTAAAGATCCTAAAGGAAAGCCATACAGCCATTCAAACGTTACCTTGAAAAATAACAACTTGACTGTGAAGAAACCCAGCACCTATCATGTTAACCAAGGGATCAAGATTTACATCTTCAGCAGTAAGTTACACTGACAGCACAATGCGATTCACTGATAACATAGTATCACCTCCGTGGTGAATTCTGGTCAACAATTTATAAAACCTGAATTGAGTCATGAACTAATAAGAGACACATTCAAATGGAGGGACGTGCCGCAAAAGCAATGTCCAGCACTCCGGCGCCTGGGTGGCTCAGTGGTTGAGCGCCTGCCTTGAGCTCAGGGCGCGATCCCAGGGTCCTGGGATTGAGTCCCACATCGGCTCCCCACAGGGACCCTGCTTCTCCCTCTGCCTATGTCTCTGCCTCTCTGTGTCTCTCATGAATAAATAAAATCTTTTAAAAAAAGGTCCAGCACTCTTTGAAAGTGTCAAGGTCATAAAAGACAAAGGCAAGATCAAGGAATTGTCAGGTCAGAGAGGATTAAGGAATAGCGCAGATGAATGCAACACAGAATCTTGGATTTGATAATCCCTGGACTATGAAAGACATGTTAGTGGGACAACTGGCAAAATCTGGTAAGGTCTGTAGTTTCGTTAATAATAAGGGCAATGATGTTAATTTCTTGGCTTTGCTCATTGTTCTGTGATCATAGTGGACGCTAACAATAGGGGGAGCTGGGTGAAGGGCACGTGAGGACTCTACTGTTTTTGCAACTTTTGCTTCAGTCTAAAATTTCAAAAGGTAAAAAAAAATCATTGTGGTGAAGGATATCTCTTGACTCAAGGAAATATTCAAATAGTTCTGAATGGGAAGGATATAAAATACAGAAACACTTATTTTCTTTGTGTTTTTCTGCCTTTTCCAATTCTTTTCCTTTTTTTGTACTGAGCATATGAGATGTTTACATTAGAAGGGGGAAAAGGTTATAAAAACATGTTGCATATCCATCAAGTGGATGATGTCTGGGTTGACGATAGAGATGTTACATCCACCCCATGATATTCCATCTTGATGGGTGGGGGAAGGGGACTCCTTGAAGCAGATGTGCCCACATCTCTCAGCCCAAGGAAGGGCATCCAGTTGTCCACTCGTCCCAATGCCTGACCTTAGTGACTGTATGGCTCCGTCCTCATTGTAAGGACCCTTTACCCTCTCCAGACTCCCACCAGTTCTGGACCCCTGGACATATGCCCCAGAGGGGAATGCTGGTTCCCTCTGCAGTCTGTGGGAAGGTGGAGAACTAAGGTATGAGGTGGGGGTGAAGTGACTAGGTAAGTCTTCTAAGACCCATCTAAGCTAAGCTTGAAGGGCTCGCTACTCGACCACCAGCCTCAGCACTGTCAAGGAGTTGGTTAGAAATGCAGAATCTCAGACCTCATCCCAGACCTGCTGGAACAGGACCTGCAATGTGACCAGTTTCCCAGGCAATCTGTGTGCACATTCAAGTTTGAGAAGCCCCGTTTTAGTGGATAAGTAGGAAGCAGAATAATGAAGGAAATGTAGGGAGGATGAGGACGAACAGGTGTTCTAGAAGCCCAGAAGTGACAGAAAGGATGGACAGTGGCCCCATGCCATCTTGGTGGGCAGCCTCCTATTCTGTATGCCTGGCCTCACGGTAGGTGAGGACATGGCCACCTCATGAAAGGTCCTATGTCCCTGTGTCTCGGGAAATCCCTGTAGGCTGGCATCTAGCTGACTCTGGGGACAGACCCTGCTATTCTTCCCTCTCAGCCAAATCTTGCACAACCAGCCTGGCTTGGTGGTCAAGAGTGCAACCTCAAGAACCAGATAGCCTGGGGTCAGATCCTGCCACCCATCACCTTCTTACTACTGCTTTAATCCACCAGAGCTTGGTCACTGTCTTTGGATCCCTAATTCTCAAATTCCATTAGTTGTGGGCTAGTTCCCTGGTCCAGGCCCCAAGCTACCTACTTGCCCACTAGTGGGTCTAGATCAGAGGTTGGCAACATTTTTCCACAAAGGGCTAACTCATGAATACTTTGGCTTTGTGGGCCATACAGTCTCTGTCACAACTATTCCTCTCTGCTTTTGAAACACAAGACCAGCTTTAGACAGTAGGTAAATATAGAGGCATGGCTAAAGTTCCAAAAAAACTTCATTTACAAAAACAGATGTCAAGAGCATATTTGATTTGTGGCCTCTGGCTTACCAACCCAGTTCTAAAATGCCAGATCCTGGACAGCCCTGGTGGCTCAGCGGTTTAGCGCCGCCTTTGGCCCAGGGCGTGATCCTGGAGACCCGGTGTCGAGTTCCACGTCGGGCTCCATGCATGGAGTCTGCTTCTCCCTCTGCCTGTGTCTCTGCCTCTCTCCTGAATAAATAAATAAAATCTTTAAAAAAATAAAATAAAATGTCAGAACCTGGATAAGTCAAACCATGGTGGGGACTCCAACACATCCCCAGAATTTCAGAGCAGGCTCAGGTACCAGCTTCTTGGCCCTTCCTTCTGTTACTTCACTATGCAGACCAAAACTCTTCTTCTGCAGATGGAATACCGTCCCCTACACTCTGGAGAGTGAGCTAACACCTGTTCATCGTCTAGGTGTCAGCCACCTGTCACATGCTATGAAAAGACTCCCACAAGTCCTTAGTTAGATCAGGTGCTCCTGTTAGACCCACTAAATCACTCCTTCAGAGCACTTCTCATAATAGCTAGAAAATTATTTTAGTGTCTGTCTCTCCCACTGGACTGAGCCCCATAAGCATAGAGATGATCTGGCTCCCGGTCGTGTTGCCAGCATCTAGCAGAGAGTTGATGCTCGTTTAATAACTGGGGACCTTTCTGGGGCTAGAGATTCCACCCTCATTACTCATGTCAGCTCCTCAAGTTCACTGATGGAGAAGGAGAGGTGGAAGAGAGAACTTCTCTTTAGAAGCAAGCACCGATGTCACAGAAAATAAAGGGAGCGAGTGTCTGTGTGGCACCATGCTAAAGGTAGCAATTAGCTGCTGGGGGGGGGGGGGGGGGGCGGGCCACTTGGAGAAGGAGATACAACCACCAGGGAAAACTGGGCATATCCCAGTGAAACCATCTCTCTCTAATTAAGCAGCTTTGTAATTCCAGGTTTCTTGAGCATGTTATTTCTGACGACCACCAAATGGAATGTGTGGTTTCTCTGGGGTGTCAGGGAACAAGGAAAGTGATCAGATTGTGAGTCTGTCTGGCCCCCCTGCCACCCGTGAAGGGGAGCAGGAGCAACTGCCACGGGACCAGGGTACAGGAAGAGTTCTCTGCTGGGATTCTGAGAAAGGGGGAGGCGGGAGCAACAGAGATGGGAAGGCGGATTCTGAGCTGACTTCCATACTGCCAGGATGGGAGGGGGGTTACCCACAAAGTGACACTGGAAACAAGGAAACAACAGAGGGCTGACTGGGAGGGGGTGGAGGTAAATGCAGGAGAGCAGGCAGCAGAGAAGCAGAAGAAATGAACAGAGAAGGAGAATTTTTGAGAATGCACCTATGTGGGAAAGGGGATTTGAAGAACTTTGGGGGTGAGAGGTGACACATAATCAGATAGTTATTAACATGGGGATCCCTGGGTGGCTCAGCGGTTTAGCACCTGCCTTCGGCCCAGGGCGTGATCCTGGAGACCTGGGATCGAGTCCCACATCAGGCTCCTGGCATGGAGCCTGCTTCTCCCTCTGCCTGTGTCTCTGCCTCTCTCTCTCTGTCTCTCATGAATGAATAATAAAATAAAATCTTTAAAACAAAAAGATAGTTGGGCAGCCCGGGTGGCTAAGTGGTTTAGCACCACCTTCGGCCCAGGGCCTGATCCTGGAGTCCTGGGATCAGGTCCCACGTTGGGCTCCCTGCATGGAGCCTGTGTCTCTGCCTCTCTCTCTCTCTGTCTCTCATGAATAAATAAATAAAATCTTTTTTAAAAAGATAGTTATTAACAGTATAATATTTAAAGAATTGGGTAGACAGGGATGAAAGATCTTTTTCTGAATCAAAATTCATAATATTTATGGTTTTGCCTGTTTATGAATGTCTTTCATACATATTTCTCATCTACAGAAGCAGAACAGTACAGAAGTTAAGGAACGGGATTTGTGACTCCAAGATCAGATCTGTACCTACTAAATTGGTTGATTTTAGACAATAATTTAATGGCTCTGAGCCTCAGTTTCTTCATCTGTAAATGGGGTTGAATATATATATACACATATATATATATGTACACACATTTACAAATATATATACATACACACACATACACACACACACACAGTGGTGTGCAGGCAAACCAGGTCTCTGGAATACAACCAAATAAGGCCCTGATTTGTGTGTTTGTCAATTTCTGTGGTGTAAATATTCCCACAAGGGCCATTTTAAGCTGCCAAGGGTTTAACAACTGCTTGCAAGTTTCTTGAACATTTAACCATTGGCTCTGGCAAGCCAGTGCAACCTGGCAAATGAATCTAAGACCCAGATATCCAGGAAGGCCTCAGTATGTGACAGGAGCCAATAAGGACTCTCATGATCATCTGAGGTTATGGGCATTATTACTGCTGACTTCTTTTGGAGATGAGAAACGTCAGGTTCAAGAGAACTAAGGGCCACCAGAAGGAGGCTGAGGTGCTGTCTGGGACTTCCCAGCCTGGCATACCTGGCAGCCTCCATGGCCTTCCTCTTTGCTTGGCCTTCCTCTTCCTCCTACAGGTTGTGAGAAGCCCAGGCTACAAAGAGAGACCATGTGAAGAGGATTTATGTACATCATTCTGTGACCTTCTCGATGAGGTGACATTTGTGCCAAGATGTACAGAATGATGTACATAAATCCCGTTCCTTAACTTCTGTACTGTCCTGCTTCTACCTATAAAGAGGAAGAGGCTCTGAGACTATAGGTTGGAGAAAGAGGCAAGGAACCCAGCCAACAGTGAGAACTCAGGTCTGGGACACAGGAGCCTGGGCAGATCATTCCAGCCACTGTAGCTGATGCATCGCACCTGTGAGTGAACAGGCGATCTCGGATGATCCGGCCCCAGTAGACACCACGTGGAGACCAGCTATCCCGGGCATACCTTGATAGAACTCTTGACCCATGGAATCATAAGTGATAATATCATGGTGTTTGTTTTGAGCCAAACAACACAACACAAAACAAACCCCAAAAAACTAAAGCACTTATCTAAGGCTATTTAGCTGGTGCTGTGGATTGGATCAAATCCCCCACCAAATCCCTATGTAGAAACCTAACCCCCATGTGATGGTATGAGGAGGTGGGGCCTTTGGGAGGTTATGAGGCTGGAGCCCTCAGGAATGGGATCAGTGCCCTTATGAGAAGAGACAGAGCTTGCATGCATGTGTGCTCTCTCTCTTCTCTCTCCCCCTCTCTCTGCCCTATGTGGGGACACAAAAAGAAGATAGGCATTGGCAAGCCAGGAAGAGGGTTCTCATCAGGAAGAAATCAGCCTTGATTTTGGACTTCCAGTCTCTAGAGCTGTAAGCAATAAACGTCTGTGGTATTTTCTTAGAACAGCCTGAGCAGACTGACACAGGGAGCCACAGCCAGCCTGTGATATGGATGCAGGTCTTCTGTTCTATTGATCAGGTTCAAATCCCAGCTCTGCTACTTTCTAGCCGTCTACCTTTGGCAAGGTACTTCCTCTCCCTGTGCTCAAACCTCTGCAATCATCTTGGTTGTCCTCTCTCTGATAACCAACATCCAATCCATCTACAAATCCTATTAGAAACAGCTCTTTGCTTCTGCTTGCCCCTATGTCCTCGTCCTTCTGGTTTTTTTTTTTTTTTTTTTCATTCACACGGTATCTAAAATGAGCTTTTCAAAATTCGAGGCAGATCAAATCATCCCTGAGCTTGAACCTGTGAAAAATCTGTTTCACTCGGAGTGACATTTGAAAGCCTTGCCATGTCTTCCAGATCCTGTAAGATCTGCTCCCTGCCCACACGTGTGATGGGGCCCATTTCTCAAAAAACAAAACCAAAAACAAGCCAGGTGCAGGCCTACCCTAGGGCCTTTGCACTTGCTCTTCCCTCTCCTTGGAGCACCCTTCTTCCTGAGATCTGCCAAGTTGGCTCCCTCACTTCCCTTACATCTTGGCACAAATGTCACCTCATCGAGAAGGTCACAGAGTGATGTACATAAAGCAACACCCCTGCACTCCTTCCCCACTTCACCCTGCCACTCTCCACCTTCTTTATTCTGCTTTCATGTTCTTGATCGTACTCACCCTCTGACACAGTGTATACTTCTTTGTGATGAGAAGGTAAGCCCCTGCAATATAGGCTCTGTGTCTTTCTAGTACTTATTTCTGTCTGCAGAAGCTAGAATGGCGGTTGGCATCAAACAGGATGCTCAGTACATCTCCGCTGCATGTGGAAGTAGGCCTCAAGGTCCTCCACATACATAAATGGATGTAGTAATAATATACCCCTCAAAGGGTTGTGATGCTAATAATAACAAATATATACAATGAGGGCTATTTACTTGCCAGATGTTGTTCTAAGCACTTTGTATTAATTCATTTGGTCTTCACAACAACCTGGGGGACAGGAGATCATTATCCCTATTATATAGGAGAGTAAACTGAAGCACAGAGAGGTTAGGCCTGTGCCTCAAGGTCACACAGCTGGTAGGTGGCAGAGAAAAAGTTTGAACCCAGACAGGCTGGCTCCAGAAGTCAGTTTTAAATCCTTCCTGGTCAGAAAAATAAGTCACATGCAGAAAGAGCTTAAAACAAGGTGTGATGTGTCACAGTATTAAAAACTGGGGGCACCTGGGTGGCTCAGTTGGTTAAGTGTCTGCCTTTGGTTCAGGTCATGATCCCAGGACCCTGGGATTGAGCCCCAGATTAGGCTCCCTGCTCAGTGGGGAGCCTGCTTCTCCCTTTCTCTCTGCCCCTCTCCCTGCTGTGTTCTCTCTCTGTGTATGTCAAATAAATAAGTAAAATCTTTACAAAAATAAATAAAATATTTCTATTAGTATTATTTTTCCAACTGCCTGTCAGCTAAAGGAAGCTCATTTTGGAATAAAGAGCTAAGGAGAGACGTCACAGCCACTCTGGGTGCTGGCTGACCCATAGGCCAAGTTTCCTGGGTAAGTCTGGTATGTGGCTGGCAGCCAATGTTTGCCAGCATTTTTTTAAAGCTGGCTAAGGGCTGGTTAGCACTCCAGGACTGTGCCAAAAAAGCCAGCCACGATTCTATGCGGAGAAAGACAGCTGTGCCTCCTCCTAGGATGTTCCTTGGGGAAATCTGATTATTGAAGAACCCCGCTTATAACTTTCCATGGCTCCCCACTGCCCTGAGGACAAAGTCTACACAGCTTATCCAGCCCTTTCCATGTGGCCCTGTCTACACTGGAGCCATATGGCCACCTTGCATGTGCATGAGGCTCCTGCTCACTTCTGCACAACCTGGTCATTTCCTTCCCCCATCTTACCTTGCCATTCTTTCCCTGAGTTTCCATGGATCATCTCCCCAAAATCTATTCTGCTTCAGGGGAGAGCTTGTGACCTTGATTGTGCCTACTGTATAGGATTCCCACAAGCATCCGAGTAAATCAGCGTTTCTCAGAACATGGTCTGGGACCCTGATGGTTCCCCAGGACCCTTCCAGGAAGTCTGTAAAGTCGAACTATTTTCATAGTAACACTAACACATTATTTGACACCTTTGCTCTCTACCAAGTGTACATTGGAGTTTTTCCTAAGGCTTATGACATGTGATTTGCAACAAATGGGAAAATGCAGGGATCTTCTCTTGAGCCAGGTATTAAAGAAATCTATAAAAAAATAAAATGCCTCTCTTCTCAGTAATTAAAAAATACAATTATGTTCCATTAAGATGTTATTAATGTTAATGTGCAATTGGCTGATTATTTTTAATTAATTAGTATTATACAAAGATCACAGTTCTTTTTTAAGGCTGTATTTATTTAAGTAATTTCTACACCCCACATGGGGCTTATGACCCTGAGATCAAGGGTGGCATGCTCCTCTGAGTCAGCCAGGTGCCCCAAAAAAGTCAGTTTTAATTTCTATGACAGTGAATGTGGATAGCTGTGACTCATGTAAACAGAAGCTCCTTTGGTTCTCAATACTTCTGAAAAGTTTGAAGAGGGGGCACCCAGGTGGTTCAGTGGTTGAGCATCTGCCTTTGGCTCGGGTCATGATCCCGTGGTCCTGGGATTGAGTATTGCATCAGGCTCCCTGTAGGGAGCCTGCTTCTCCCTCTGCCTTATGTCTCTGCCTTTCTCTCTCTCTCTGTGTCTCATGAATAAATAAATAAAATCAAGGAAGGAAGGAAGGAGAGAAGAGAGGAAGGGAGGGAAGGAAAGAGGGAGGGAGAGGAGGGAAAGGGAAGGGAAGGGAAGGGAAGGGAAAGGAAAGGAAAGGAAAGGAAAGGAAAGGAAAGGAAAGGAAAGGAAAGGAAAAGGGAAAGGGAAAGGGAAAGGGAAAGGGAAAGGGAAAGGGAAAGGGAAAGGGAAAGGGAAAGGAAGGAAGGAGAATAGAGGACCTGAACCAAAAACATTTGAGAACCTTTAAGAAGCACCTGGCACAGAGTAAGCACTCAATAAATATTACATGTTTCTTGGACTAGACTGTGAGCTTCATGAGTGCAGAGAATCATATCCTGTTCACCACCTTTCCCCTATGCCTCATCAGGGTGGGTCCCTAGTTGCTGGATGTCACCCTAACCTTTCTCATCTACTTCCTTAGTCCTAGAATCCTCAACTTTGTAACTGGATGCAGAACTATCTTGAACAAAAGACTGTATCTTCCAGCTTCCCTTGCATCTAGATGCCACTTTGGTCACTAAGATAAAGTATAAATGTCATATGATAACTTAAGAGAACCTTTCACCTTATTCTCCCCCCTTTTCTCCATCCTGCTGTCTGGAACTTGGACTTGATGGCTGGTGTTCTAGTTTCCATTTTGGACCATGAACAGAAGTCCCATACCCTAGGATTAGTGAAGCAATGAGCTGAAAGGTGTCACATTACTAGGTTGAGGTTGCTCACCTTTGGGTTTTATGTGAGAAAGAAATACACTCTTTTTACATTTAAGCCACAATTATCTTGGGTTCTTTGTTGTTATTAGCTTATTCCAATTCTAACTAATATGGGGGCTTGGCATCTAGTAGGTGATCAACAAATGTTTATTGAATGAATGAATAAGTGAATGAGTCAATGGGTGGGCTCAATGGTCATGGTTCAAACAGCTCGGTTTTTCACAAGGGTAACTCAGAGAGAGCCCTAATGCTGAAGGTGCTAGGAAGTGAGGGTTTGTGTATAAGGAAGGGTTTATAAAATGGTGAGGCTGAAAGGAAGAGGCTTGTCCAGTGCACCATGTGGGAAAGACATGAAGTGCAGAAGGAAGAAGGGCTGTGGCAGTGGGTGCAAGTCCCAGCTCTGCCTCTTCCAAGCTGGTAAGGCCCTGGAGTCTGAGTGAGTACAGTGGTGAAGAGCACAGATGCTGGAGTCAGATGACTTGGACTTGAATTCAGACTGTCTCTTACCGACCAACCTAGGGTAAGTCACTTCATCCCTCTATGCTTCAGTTTTCTCAGTGGTAAAACGGACTAAAGGTAATACCTATCTCCTAGGGTGGCTGGGAGGATAAATGAGCTACTGCAAGTAAAGCACTGAGTCGGGTGCCTGGCACATGAGAGTACCACAGCCCCTGCTATCAGTCTGGCAAGTATAAAACATCTTTCAGACAAAATGAATTAAAGCTTCATTAAACAGGATGGCAGTGGATGAGGAAGGCAGGATGGAAAAGAACTGATTGTCATCTGTAAACATGGGAAATGGGAAATGGTGTCAAAGCACCAAGTTGGAAGTCAGATAGTTGGGGGTGCATCCTTTGTAGCTGTGTGGCTTTTGGGCAAGTTGCTTTCCCTCTCTGGGCCTCGATGTTGTTTTGTGTGTGATGGGGGTTTTGACCCAGCTCTGACATTCTGGATTTCTTTTTCTTTTTTTTCTTTTTCTTTTTTCTTTCTTTCTTTTTTTTTTTTTAATTTTTTTTTAATTTTTATTTATTTATGATAGTCACAGAGAGAGAGAGAGAGAGAGGCAGAGACATAGGCAGAGGGAGAAGCAGGCTCCATGCACCGGGAGCCTGATGTGGGATTCGATCCCGGGTCTCCAGGATCACGCCCTGGGCCAAAGGCAAGCGCCAAACCACTGCGCCACCCAGGGATCCCTCTTTCTTTCTTTCTTTCTTTCTTTCTTCTTTCTTTCTTTCTTTCTTTCTTTCTTTCTTTCTTTCTTTCTTTCTTTCTTTTCTTTCTTTCTATCTTTCTTTCTTTTCTTTCTTTCTTTCTTTCTTTCTTCTTTCTTTCTTTTCCTTCCTTCCTTCCTTCCCTCTTTTTTCCCTCCCCTCCCCTCCCCTCTCCTCTCCTTTCCTTCTGAATTTCTTTTTTTTTTTTTAAGATTTTATTTTATTTATTTATTCATGACAGAGAGAGAAAGAGAGAGAGAGAGAGAGGCAGAGACACAGGCAGAGGGAGAAGCAGGCTCCATGCACCGGGAGCCATACGTGGGATTCGATCCTGGGTCTCCAGGATCGCGCCCTGTGCCAAAGGCAGGTGCCAAACCGCTGCGCCACCCAGGGATCCCTTCTTCTGAATTTCTAAGCACTGTTACAGGAACTACTGGTAGAAGAGTCTGTATTGTAGTGTCACTTTGGCTGTAAGTGATAGAAAGCTAACTTGAAGTAGGTTAGAGAAAGATCATTTTGCACTGGTCATGAAACTGTAAAGGCAGAGGTGTTTTGGTTCCAGTATGGCTAGGTCCACGAGTGCAAACAATGTGGCCAAAGATGTCTTTTTTTTTTTTTTTAAGTTTTTATTTAGGGCAGCTCCAGTGGCCCAGCAGTTTGGCACCTGCCTTCAGCCCAGGGCGTGATCCTGGAGACCTGGGATCGAGTCCCACATCGGGCTCCCTGCATGGAGAGCCCGTGTCTCTGCCTCTCTCTCTCTCTGTATGTCTCTCATGAATACATAAAATAAAATCTTAAAAAAAATAAAGATTTTATAAAATCTTAAAAAAAATAAAGATTTTATAAAATCTTAAAAAAAAATAAAGATTTTTATAAAATCTTAAAAAAAATAAAGATTTTATTTATGTATTCATGAGAGACACAGAGAGAGAGAGAGAGAGGCAGAGACACGGGCAGAGGGAGAAGCAGGCTCCATGCAGGGAGCCTGATGTGGGACTCAATCCCAGGTCTCCAGGATCACGCCCAGGGCTGAAGCCAGCACTAAACCACTGAGCCACCGGGGCTGCCCTGCTCATTAGCTTCTGATTGCGACCAAGATGGAGACTTCCTGCTCCGAAATGGGCAGGCAGAGCAGGAGGCCTGTGGGTCTGCTATGATTGGAGGCTGCACGGTGACCACAGAGCCCTTCAGAACAATACAGAGAACAGCGACCTCTGAAGTGCTGTGCCATCCGTGCCTGAACTAGTCTTCTCCATCTCAAGAAGGCTGCTGGTGGGGATGGCCCTGGAAAGTGACTTCAGAACAGGGTAGCGAGGAGTGGTGGGAGGGAGAAGTGTTGAGGGAACAGGGGCTGAAGGAAGGCTAGAGGAGGGCAGGAGATCATGCAGGAGGGGAAAGGAGCAGAGAGTGATCTCCTTATCAAGCACTTAGCATGGGCCAGGAATTGCACATCCGCTGTTTCCTTGGTGGCTAGTTATGGCCCGTTCCCATTTCCTGGATGAGAAAGCTCAACAGAGAGAGGGAGGGAGGAATAGTTTGTGGGAGACTAAGTTCCTTGGGAGAATTACAAGAGGGAAGAGAGAAGAAACCAGCAGAAAGAGAACTAGAACCGGCTCACAGTTGGGTGATGAAATTTCTCTTTGGAACACTTAGTACCTACATGCTGCCCCAGACTCCGAGAACCTAAGGAGATGGACCCGGATATCACCAGTCACAGTTAAGACGTGACGAGACCCAGGCTCAAAGCGGCAAAGCAGATTGTTCAACTGCTAGACAGGGGCAGGGACAGGGTTCAAATCCAGTCTGACTTCCCATGCTCTGAGCCACTAGGATGCAGACTCGAGGAGTTAAAGTGAGAAACAAAAGACACAAGATGTGTGCATGTGGGGCCCGGGAGAGAACTGAAGAGGGACGATGGATGTCAGAATAATGGGTGCCCTTGTCAGGGGTACTGACCAGAAGGAGGAATGAAGGAGGCTTCTGGGAGCTGGAAATGTTTTATATCTGTGCTGCCCAATACAGTGGCCACTTGTCACACGGCTACTGAGCATTTTAAGTGTGGCTAAATCCAGATTGAGATGTACTGAAAGTATAAAATACACAGGGATTTTCCAAGACTTAGAGAAAAGAGCTCATTAAAATTTTTGTACTGATTACCTGTTGAAATACTACTACTTTGGACGCACCGGGTAAAAGAAAATACGCGGTTAATGTCACCTGCTCCTTCTTACTTGTTTAACGTGACTGCTGGGACATGTGAAGTCATCTAGGCGGCTTGCATTACATTCCTATTGAAGAGCGCCGAGATCTTGAAACATATGGACATACATATACATGTTTTACATATAGATGCATGCATATGCAAAAATTCATCGAGCCTGTACATTTATAATTAGATCATTTTACAGCATGTAAGTTGTACCTCAATACCAAAAAAAAAAAAAATAAATAATAATTAAAAAAAAAAAAAAAAAAAAAAAGCCAGGAGCCAGGCAAGCCAGGATGGATGGAGCCGAGAACGCGGCAGGTGGGGGGCGGGGCCGGCGGGGGCGGGGCCGCTCGTTACCCGGCAACGGGCGCTGCCGGTGACGTCACCGGCCGGTGGCAGCCATTAATCCCCCTCCGGGCGGCGCGGGCCGGCCCCGCCGCCTGCTTCCTCCTCCCCCGGGCCCGGATGAGATCACCGCGGCGGGCGGCCGGCTGTCCCCGCGCTCCCAACAAATCGACTCCTCGGCGAGCGCCGGCATCTCATGATCTCATGGCCCCGCGGGACGGCGCCGGCCGATGAGGTCACAGCCCCGCGCCCCCGGCCGCCCCGCTCTGCGCGCCGCGGGCTCCGGGGTCCCCGGGGTCTCCGCGCGCCCCGCGCCGGCCGCTCGCTGACCTCTGCGGACAAAGGAGGTCGCTGCCGGCGAGGGGCAAAGCCGCCTTCTCCGTTCTTGCAGCCCCCCCGCCGCGGGCACGTGGCAGCCGCGCCGGGAGGCGGGAGGCGGGAGCTGCCCGGCGCGGCCTCCGGGGCTCAGCGCGCTCAGGGACCTGCCGCGAGGTCCCGGCTGGGAACGCACCGAGCAGGGCCTCGAACGCGGATGGGGCGGGTTGGCCCCGGCCGCTCCCTTCCCCTGCACCTGTCCCAGTTCCCGCTCCACTGGGCCCGGCGGTGATGGCCTCGCTTGCTGGCTGCCCACGGCCTGGGGGACAGCTTATATTACAGGTCCCTGTTCCACGTGACAAACCAACCCACGGCGCAGTACCGTAAGGGCCGCTGTGCATCTCTGCAAGGTGAGATGACCGGCCGCAGAGCTGGGATGGGTCCCGGAGCACAGCCTTTGTTTTACTCTTCGTCACCTCCAGAAGAGGAGGAGGACTTCCTGTGGTCAGCGCTACATACCTTCTCTCCTCTCTCCCACCCACAGGGTCAGCCAGCAGTGGCAGAGGGGCCAATGAGAGAGACTCTCCGAAACCTTCACAACTCACTGGCCAGCAGCAGGTTCAACATCAGGCACTGCTCACCAACAGCTGCTCAGCAGATCTCAGCAACCTGCATTGCCATGGCTGACAGGGAGGAGGGCGAAAGACACTGTGCCCCTGTGCCGAGCCAGACGCGGAGTCGGAGCTTATTACCAAGGGCAGAGCTGTTGGGAGGGTACTTTCCAGCTCCATTTTGCAGATGAGAAAACTGAATTTACTTGAACCAAACTCGGATGCCAAAGAAGTACAAGTCTCACTTTCAATGCCATTTGTGCAGAGGAAGCCCTTCTCGTTTCCCTAAATGAGTCTCCCATGAATTATTTTCTGCCTAGTGCTTATCACAATTTGAAGTTTTGCATGTCTGCATGTTTATTTAATGATGAGCTCCCCAACCAAACAAAAGCAGGGACCCGGTCTGTTTCATTCACGGCATTCCTATACCTACACAGTGCCTGTCATACAGTACATACTTAATATTCTTGGTGTGAACTCAAAGAATTCGTGGCTCAAGCTGGTAGGCAGTGCTGATTTTCAGATCCAGGTTGGTTTGAGTATAAAGCCTGGGCTTGTTGTGTTCTCTCTAGGAAGTCCAAGGTTCTTGGCACAAGGACTTTATTCACTGTAAAGTTCCTCAGGTGCTCACTCAGAGCCTATTAATTCTAAGTTTATTACAGGATCAACAAACTTAATGTTCGGGTCTTCCGACCAGCAGCATCCTTGCTTGGTAACAGGAGAGAATAGAGGAGAAATTCGTAGGAAGTATGAAAGACAGTAGGGTTATACATAATAGCTCAGCAAGAGAGGACACAAAAAACCACACATAAAGGCAACGAGGGAAGGGTCATTGCAAAACTCAGTGGTTTCTTACAAGCAAAGGAAGGGAGGGAGATGGATGGAACCCAGGATGCACACACAGGGAGTTTCTAAGGTGCTATTAATTTTCTACTTTTTAAACACAATTATTTGTTATTATTTTTTGTACCTTATATGTGTTATTTTTTAAAAAAGCCACAAGCAGAGGGCACCTGGGCTGGGCTCAGTGGTTGAGTGTCTGCCTTTGGCTCAGGTCGTGATCCTGGGGTCCTGGGATTGAGTCCTGCAACGGGCTCCCCACAGGGAGTCTGCTTCTCCCTCTGCCGATATCTGCCTCTCTCTGTGTGTCTCTCATGAATAAATAAATAAAATCTTAAAAAAAAAAAAAAACCACACAAGCAGAAAATTTGCCCACTCTTTAAACCAACTGTAACAATTTCATGAGCCAGGGGACAAGTCAGTACCCTTATCTACAGATGGGGATACTCAGCTCTGTTACAGAGAAGTTCATCATTTTGCCTAAGATCCCGGAGCTAGTAAGGGGCAGACAGGATTGGAATCCAAATCTGTCTGATGTCAGCATGGACACTTACCCACCATCACATCTTGGACACTCGATATTAAAAGACCAGAGCTAGTCAAAATGTCTGTTGTCACTTTCTCCCTCACATCCCCAATTTCCTAAAAAAAATGTCCTCTCTCTACTCTTCTGGCTTCTATGCCCAGGATGAGGTGGAGGCCAGAAAGCATGCCAAAGGCTAGGCTAGGTCTCTGGTGCTGTGGCCCCAGGGGCCGGATGACAAGAGTCCTTGGGGCCTGCTGCTGGCCCCACAGGAGTCACTAGACTGGGAGGAGAGCTCTGCCCCTCAACTGTAGCAGGCATGCACCCAATTTCATTGGTTGCGGTTCCCTTGATTTAAGAGCTTTGGACCCATGAACAGGAAAGGCTTAGGCCACGTGTCCCAGCAACATGCACATCAGGAGCCTCCTTACAAACAGGGCCTTGCTCCCTGGGACCCAAGAGAGGCCCAATTATAAGGTGTTGATGATTAAGCCTGAAGTGGCCTGGGATCCTGTTAGCTGCAGAAAGGCGGTCTCTTCCCTCTCAGTCCCAGGTGGATGGATGTGCTTATCTGTCCCCATGTCAGCTACAGTCTTAGGCACAAATGCTCTGGCCACAACTGCCTGAGCCTGCCTGCCTCCTAAAGCACTGGGCGTCAGGTGGAAGGAAGAGAGACAGCAGAGGTGGGCAGAAGATGCCTCCTTCCTGTGTCTAGAGCCCATGACTTGGAACTAGATGGACATGAGCCCCAGTTGCAAGTCTGTCCTTTAGCTGGGAGGTGACTTTGCCCAAAGGTGACATCACCTCTCTGGACCTCAGTTTCCTTATATCTTCAAAGGGTATGGGGAGGGTGGTGGTAGGGTGATAGGTTTAATAGTGGGCCCCCAGAGATGTCCACATTCTATACCTTGGAACCTGTGATGGTATCTTGCAAGGCAAAAGGAATTTTGTGTCTGTGCAGATGTGATTCAGTTAAGGATTTTGAGAAGGAGAGATCACTCAGGATTATTGGGGTGGGGGGAGAGACAATGTCATCACAAAGATCCCTGTCAGAGGGAGGCAGGAGGGTCAGAGTGAAGGGAGCAGAGGTTGGATAGATGTGCTCCGAAGGCAGAGGAAGGGGGTCAAAGCCAAGGAATGCAGGCAGCCTCTCCAAGTGGACAAGGCAAGGAAACCGATTCTCCCCTAGAACCTCCACAAGGAACCGCTCTGCCAACACTTGACTTTAAGACTGCTTTTGGATTTGTAACCTCCAGAACTGTAAGATAATAAATTTGTTTTAAGCCACTAAATTGACTTAAAATTGTTACAGTAGCAATAGGAAACTAATACAGGGAAGAAATTGTCCCCACCATCACAAGGACAGTGTCAGGGTGGGATGTGCAGATCGTCTTATTTTAAGGTCTCTCCCTGAAGGGCTGGCTCTATGGCAGGATGGGAGGAAGCCAGGATGCAGGCCAGGGCTGGGACAGGGAAGAGGCCTCTGGTGTTGTAGTCCCCTGTCGCCTCTGTGACTGTATCTACCACCAGGACCAGTTACATAACTTGTAATGTCCAGTGGAAACTGAAAATGTGGAGCCTCTTAAAAAATCATTTAGAATTTCAAGACAGCGGCAGCTGATCATTAAACCAGGCATGGGGGATCCCTGGGTGGCGCAGCGGTTTGGCGCCTGTCTTTGGCCCAGGGCGCGATCCTGGAGACCTGGGATCGAATCCCATGTCGGGCTCCCGGTGCATGGAGCCTGCTTCTCCCTCTGCCTGTGTCTCTGCCTCTCTCTCTCTCTCTCTCTGTAACTATCATAAAAAAAAAAATAAATAAAAATAAATAAAAATAAAAAAATAAACCAGGCATGGGCCCTTTTGCACAGGCTGCATGTCCACGAAGTGGGCCCTGTCCCCACCCACCACTGCTCCGGCCACACTGACCTGTTACTCCTTGAACTTACCAAGCATGCTTCAACCCCGGAGCCTTTGCACATGCTATTTCCCTTGCCTGGAACACTCTTCTCCAGATGTATGCATGTACACTCCCTTGCTTCTTTCAAATCTTTGCATGAATGTCCACTTCTTAGTGAGGCCTTCCCAGACCATCCTATTTAAAACAGCGGCGCCTGCCACTGCATTCCATTTTATTTTTCTCTACCTCACATACCGCTTATTTATCTCAGCATCTCATTCACATCAGTACCTTGAAAGCAGATACTGTGTCTCGTTCATTGCTGAGTCTCTAGAACCTAGCACAAAAATACTTTTTGAATGAATGAATGGTTGGATGTAAAGAGAGTAGAGCCTAGGTGGCTCAGTCAGTTAAGTGTCTGCCTTAGGCTCAGGTCATGATACCAGGGTCCTGGGATTGAGCCCTGCATCGGACTCTCTGCTCAGCCGGGAGCCTACTTCTTCCTCTCCTCCCTACTTGTGCTCTCTGTTACTATCTCTGTCTCTCTCTCTCAAATCAATAAATAAAATCTTAGAGAGAAAGAGAAAGAGTAGGATCACACTTGGCATGGAGTAAGTACACTGTGACTGGTTTCTGCGCTGTTGCAGTGGCAACACTATCATCATTTCCTACTAGGGAATGTGGGATGGGGGGAAGTCATGCCTCCCAGGGCCCCCTCTCCTCTGCTACTCTGTTTCTTCACTAAATAATAAACTGTGACTACCACTTACTGAGCTGCAATGATTAGAAAGCTTCACTCACAGGCATGATCTTGTTTAATCTTCGTATCAGTATGATTATTATCCCCACTTTACAGATGACAAAGCTGAGGCTTAGAGCCTCACCGAAGGTCCCATGGCTAATAAATGGAGCGACTGAGATGGAACCTGCTTGTCTGACTCCCAGTAGACACTCTCCACTGACTGCACACAGCCTGCTTCAGAGCAAATGTGCCTTTGCCACAATCACAATTAATTACACAGTTTATCCTCTGTGTTTTGAGTGCCTACGGCACCATGCACCAGGCCAGGGAGAAAAATGAAACATATGAGACCTAGCTTCTGCTCTTACCAGGCTTGGAGGGTTTTTTCCGGGGTGGGTTGGGGTTGGGGGAGACAAGCCAGCAATCAGAGCATCATATGATGCACACAGAAGTAACCCAGGGACTGTGGGGGCACATGGGTGAGTCACCAAGCCCACCTGGGGCCAGCTTAGGCCCAGGCCTCCTGGGGGAAGTGAGATGTTAACACAGACCTGTGAGCAGTTAGAGGTCAGCCAGATGGAGTTGAGGTCAAGAGGACAGTGTTCTCAGCACAGGGAACAGGAAATGCAAAGGTCTGGAAGTGACATAAGGGGGGAGGGACCAAGACAACTTCAAAGCCGGCAAGTGATGGGTGGGATGCTAGGCCAGAAAGAGACAAAGGCCAGGCACGCAGTCAAAAAGACGTTCCTAAAGGAGGATAATTGAGTGGGTAAAAATTAGAGAGGAAGACAAACCATGAGAGACTCCTTATTCTGGGAAACAAACATAGGATTGCAGAAGGGGAGGGGGGTGGGAGGATGGGGTAACTGGGTAACAGGCTTTAAGGAGGGTCATGATGAGATGAGCACTGGGTGTTGCACTATATGTTGGCAAACTGAATTTAAATAAAAAAACAAACACACATACACAAAGACTCCCTTGCCTCTGAGAGGCTGCAAGATTATGAATAAAGTGCTGAAATCCTGGGGATGATGGTCTCCTGCTCTTAAAACAGGAACAGCCCTAGACCTGGAAGCCTGGCTGCAGAAAATCCCTGCCTCACCTAGTGCAGGGACACGTGTGTTTTCAGTAATGCCAAGCCTCAGGGGCCTGCAGCAAGCCAATCAAGGCCAAGCCGACCAGGAACCAGAGAGCACGCCCCTCCTCTCTGCCACCATCTTGCTGCCCCTGCACACCTCTGTTGCTGTCGCTCAGCACATATCTATAGAGGGCTGTGATGAGCCAGGGACCCTGAATATGCACACAGTAAGGGAATACGTCTCTGCATTCCAGGGGTCCACTCTTTCTGTCCTGTCCTTGTTCTTTGGTGCGTGTCTCTCCCCTACCTTTGTCAGCCTCCTGAAGGCAAGAATGATCTTATCCTCACAGCAAAGATTTAGCAGGGGCTGCAAACTCTCTGCTAAGCCTCCCTAATTCATGATTTTATGTGCTCCTCACCAGGCTCCTCCTCGAGGCAGGTGATATTATCTACTAGTCCTCTATACAGATGTGGCTCGGTGGAAGCCTGAAGCTGTGAGCCTGCTCACCTAGTGGCAAAGCCAAATTCAAACCCAGGCTGCCCCAAGATCCTGTCCAGGGCTGGGCACAAATAGGTAACTAGGAAGTGTAACCCTTCCTTCTTTCTTTCCTTCCCTCCCTCCCTCCCTCCTTCCTTCTTTGGGCCATTCTGACCTTGGCATTTCTAAGCCCTGAGGAGAAGAGTCAGAGGTCAGCCAAGTTTTAGTGGGTTCTGAGCCTCTGATCAACCTCCAATCTCCAACCTCCTGCTGAGTCCTGACCTGTGAGGGTCATGAGGGAAGACATGCAAAAAGAAAAGCATATACACACATTGAGCATCTACTACCTATCAAAAATTGCCGAAGGCAAATTTCACCTGTTTTATTTAAAATTTACTTTCTAGCTCACCTCATATCTTCCCTAAAGCCCTTCAAGGTAAACAGAATGATCTCCTTTCTCACAGATGAGGAAACTGAGGCACAGAGTGGGCAGGTGACTGGCCAGAAGGCGCTACCCACAGTAATGGCAGAACCAGGGTTCAAATTTGGATCGGCCTGCCTCCAGAGCTCACTCTAGGATCTTTTTGGACAAGCCGAGGGTTGAGAAATGTAAGCAAGCTGTGGGCTCCCTTGGGCTAAATCTGTTCCAAGCCCCTTCTTTCTCCCCAGGGAAGGAGGAGCATCTGGGTGCAAAGTGAGGGCAGGACAGCCCCAGCCACAGCACTGGAAGCCCGACAGTGGGAAACCTGTAGCCCACCGCACTTCTGCAGTCCTCCACCTGGAGGGCGGACGTGAAGTGGACGCCTCCGAGGCCACAACAGGGAGCTGGCTGCCTCCCTGATCATTTAGCTGGAGAAGAGCGCAAAATAATCACCACTTAGATGGCTAATTAATCCTTGCAGCACCCCAGAGTCAGTAGGGGTGGCCACCACATAGCTGTAATGTTGCCGGGAAAGGCAGAGTAGGGACGTGGGCCTCCCTGCCTGGCCCTGTGTACTCACACCAACCATTTGCACGCTCCCAGCTATTTGTCTGAGAGTCACTGCACACCTGCCATGTGTCACTGGGTCTAAGCACGAGAACGGCAGATTTCCTCTCTGCCCTCCTGGAACTTAAAGCCCAGTGGGGAAGATGTTCTATAGTTACCAGGAAAAATGCAAACGCCAAACTGGTTCCTACTTCCCTGCCATGGCTCTGTCCGGCCCCTCTCCCTGGCATGTTCTGTTGGCTTGGCCTGGCCTGGTTAACTCCCACACATCTTAAAAACTCAATTCTGAGGTCCTCCTATGTAGGAGGACTTTGCTAGGCACTGGTCTGAGTGCTCCTTCTGTTTCCCAAGAGGGCTCTGTGGTCACTGCTTCCCTGCCTACCGACCCATCAGACCATGAGGTTTGAGCTCGAAAGTCCTGGGTCACCATGGCTCCCACGCCCAGCACTTGGTCAATCTGTAGAATGAATATATGAGATGGTCAATCATGTGACCCGGTAACCTGTGGTTCCCCCACCTGTACAACAAGAGTGTCCTTCTGGGTCTAATGTCTGTGAACAACCTCCAAGAGACTGGAGGGGCCTCTGGGATGTCCAAACGGGCATTACTCATCACAATTGATCCCTACTAAAGTCATAAGCAGGCCAAAGCCTCATGCGTCCCTCCTGCATCAGCCAAAATGGTTGGTGTATCCATCCCGGTTCTCTGTACCTGCAAGGAGCCAAAGCTGCTTTGGGCCAAAGCCAACAGGGACTTTGGAGGGATTGTGGCTTACCTCGGGCTTCAGAGGAGCACTGGAGCACCTCACAGTCCAAGCAGAAGGACCCTCCCCTTGACTGCCAACTTGCACAAACGAATGGATCACCTGGGGATCTGGTTAGGATGCAGACTGCCCCAGGTGTTGAATGAATGCACTCAGCTCCCAGGTAACTCAGTTCCTGGGGTAGGGCTCCAGATGGACCCTACTTGGGCCAGGTGTCTGTGCAGGATTTTCAGCAATGGACAGGTGGGTGGGTGGGTGGGGAATAGAGGGACACCAGGAACAGCCACAGCCCTGGTCCCCATTCCTGTGTATCCACTTTTTCCCCAGGCGGGCCCTGGGCTGGGGCGGCCACACTGGGGCGGGTGGTGGTGGTGGGGGGTATTGACTGCAGCTGGGGCAGAGCCGGGCCAGCTCCCTACACAGTGACCGTCTGAACTGGTGAAATGTATCATCTTTCAACCTGGAAAGTGATTTCCAGAGGCCCCGGTGCAGGGGGCCGGGGTGGGGGTGGGGGGAGCCAAGTGGCAGGAGAGTTTAAATAGCAGCTGTGTTCCTAATTTCCCCAGGAGGAGGCCTGGCCGCCCCTCCTCCGTGCTGAGTGTTTGCCATTAAAAACAAACAGTATCATTTGGTTCAATATAAAATGAATTAAGGGAAATTAAACTGCGGGGGCCATGTGGCAAGCCTTGTCCTCCATTGTCTGAAGCCGTTTTTCATCTTCCCCAGTGAGGAACAACAGCTTGGGGGGTGTGGAGCAAAGCAGGACTAGATACATAAATAAATACTACCCCCCCACCCCCACCCCACTGCCTTCCGGCATGAGGGGTTTGGGAAATCTCAGGTGGCTGCCCTGTCCCTCCTGTGTCCCCTGGCAGCAGAATGTAGCCTTTGAGAGTCTCCCAGGGAACAGAGTGAGGGAAAAAAAACAAAGCACAACAAGAACAACAGAAAACGAGGTGTAGGCCCCTGAGACTGAGCTGGGCGGTTGGGGTGGCAGAGGGGGGAGATCATGGACCAGAGGCGGCTGGAGGTAGGGGGTGTGATCCCTGGATTACTGGGGATGTCACCAGTAATTTCCACCAGTCAGCCACCTCGCTGTACCATTTGTGTTGGGGGGAACGGAGTTAGGAAGGTGAGGCACAGGGAATGATGGGCAGAGAGGGCTGTGTGATGCTTAAGACTGCGGGTTCTGGAATGAGACAGCCAAGTTCAAATCTGCCCCCCCCCCCCCCCAGCCACTTACCAGCTGTGTGACCCTTAGCAAGTCACTTACGCTCTCTGTACCTCAGGCACCTCATCTGCAAATGGAGGCTAGAGGAGTATCAACCTCAGCAGGTTGTTGTGGGGATCAGTTCATGTTTACGAAGCTCTTAAAACAGTATTGGGCAAATTACTATTATGTATTATTATATTTAATAATATTCTGATGGTTGGCCCTTGGGGCATTTCCTTTGGCACCTGGAAGACCTCGCCGTAAGTCATAGCTCTGCCACAGGCTTACTGTGTGACCCTGGGTAAGTGAACACAAACTTGCTGAGCCTCATCTGCAAACCAGGGATTCTCATGCTGGGACAGACTGCTAGTGCATCCCCACGTCCATTCTCCTCTTCTTCCTTTAAAATCAGAAGCCTGGGGGCACCTGCATGGCTTAGTGGGTTAAGTGCCTTCAGCTCAGGTCATGATCCCAGGGTCCTGGGATGGAGCCCCATGTTGGGCTCCCTGCTCAGCAAAAAGCATGCTTCTCCCTCTCCTCTGCCCCTACTACACCCCACTCGTGCTCACTCTCACTCAAATAAATAGAATCTTTTTAAAAAATAAAATCAGAAGCCTGATTTTTTGTTTTGGTCCCTTGGCACCCAGCTAAGAAGATGCTCCCAGCTTCCCAGGCAGTGACTATGACTGGTAGCCACTGAGATGTCAGTGAAAGTGATGGGAATTATTTCTGGGAAGTCACCCACAAAGCGACAGGGATACTAATGACTGTTGATGCAAAAATCCTAAGTAACATAGTGGCATGCACGATCCAGAAGCATATCAGAGGATACTACATCAGGCGCAAGTGGGTTCATTCCAGCAATGCGAGGCTTAAGAGGAAACCTGATGATGCAGGTTTTTCACTGTAATAGATCTAAGGAGGAAAATCATTGTTCAAGTTCAATGACCAGTTTTTATCTTAAAAATTTCAATAAACTGGCCTAGGTAGATATTTCCTTGATGTGATAAAACATTGGCCTCAGCCCCTAAATCAGCATCTCGTTAAATAAGGAACAGCAATAGTTCGTTTCAAGCTTTGACTTAGGATCTAGCACCCAGTTATGCAACCAGACTAATTTAGGGCTTGCTACCAGAGGTATTGTGTAAATGTGATCAGCATCTACAATCAGTCAACTTTAAGTAAATGAGATAACGCCTTGATAACCTGGGTGGACCTCATCCAATCACCTGAAAGGCCACAGAACTCTGCAAATGCCAGAAATTTCCATTTTCTTTACATGGAGGAACTAAAGTTAAAGCCTAGGCTTCATCTCCTGTTCCAACAGTGATTGGTTGGAGCTGTCTGGGTTGCTGCATTGAGATGATCCTGGGTGAAGCAGGGCCGTGATAAATTAGTGATGCCTGACACAGGCTGGTAAGTGGGTGCTTTCAGACTGTTTGCTATCTCAGGCTTCAATACTTCAGGGAGGAGTAGGCACCTAAGCTACAACCTTTAGGCAGAGCAAAGAA
Source organism: Vulpes vulpes (assembly GCF_048418805.1). Taxonomy (NCBI): domain Eukaryota; kingdom Metazoa; phylum Chordata; class Mammalia; order Carnivora; family Canidae; genus Vulpes; species Vulpes vulpes. The sequence continues at coordinate 13,582,918 of NC_132789.1, read as the reverse complement.
AGAACAAATCCTAGGGGTGACTGTGGTGCTAAGAAGCCTTGTAAGCCACTTGTTGCTTTAGAGTAAAATTAAAAATTAGCCTGGCAATTTCAAATAGTCAAGTCCTTAATAATGACATTTAACCAAACTCACTTCTGTTGGTTTCTAGCAGAGCCTCTGGCCATATTTCACGCCTTGGGGTCTTCTATTTCCTGAAGTGGCTGTCTGCTGTAGATACTGAGTTCCCCCTTAGACACAGCTTTCTTACAAAGGCCAAACTATGAGGAATTAGGAATGTTAATAGTTTCAAACTCTTGATCAGGGTTAGCTAACTTTTTCTTAAAGGGCCAGACATTAAATCTTAGATTTTGTGGGCCATACAGACTCTATTTCCACTACTCAACTCTGTCTTTACAGCATGAAAGAAGCCACAGACAATGCTTAAACGCACGAACATGGCTATGTTCTAGTAAAACTTTATCAAATAAGCACTAGGTCTACAGGTTGGGATCTGCCAACTCCTGAACTAGATTTTGCAGCATATTATGCTCCTCAATAAAAGGATTCCATGGTTAAAAGTTGGGGAAATGTCAAACTAAGTGAAATGAATTTCTTGACTGCAGGACTTCTCAGAGCCTCCACTATGTTAATGTGCAAGCAGGGCAGGGGGTGGGATTTGGTTTGGAGGAGGAGACAATGGTCTAGATAATTACCAAGCAGTGCCTCTGTGCTGGGAGGAGGGGCTGTGGGAAAATGAAAGAAAGAAATGAGCATTGCCTTAAGGGGAGGGGGGTGGAGTGACATTTAAGTTGAGTCCTGGAGAATCACAGAATCAATGTGTCAAAGAGTACTAAGCAATTCACAACTACCTAAGGTATCCTTAGAGGAATCTCTATGAAAATCCTTAATAAATCTAAACTGGGGACGCCTGGGTGGCTCAGCAGCTGAGCATCTGCCTTTGGCTCAGGTCATGATCCTGGGATCCTGGGATCAAGTCCCTCATCAGGCTCCCTGCAGGAAACCTACATCCCCCTCTGCCTATGTCTCTGTCTCTCTGTGTCTCTCATGAATAAATAAAATCTTAAAAAGAAAATTTAAACTGTTTCCACATTACAAAAATCCAGCTGATCCCCATCTCCCCAAAAGCTAACTTTTATATATTGCGTGCCGTAAGATATGCAACAGAATGCTCACAACACCCTTTGAGGTAGTATATTGTGCATCCCCCCTAAATGTCCCACCTTGACCCTCAGGACTCTACTAGAATGAGCTATCTCAACTGGAGTCTGTTATATTACAGATTTTACAGATGTAATGAAGGTTACAGATCAGTTGACTCTGAGTCCATCAAAAGGGAGACTATCTAATCCAATCACTCAAGCCCTTTAAATGCAGAAGGGAAGAAGTCAGGAAAATATGAAGCAGGAGGAGGAATCCACAGCCCATTTCTAGCTTGAAGTGGAGAAGCCCCAGGAAAGGACAGAGAGTGGTCTCTGGGTGCTCAGAGTGACCCCTGGTTGACACCCAGGAAAATGGGGTCTTTAGTCCTACAAACACACAGATATAAACTCCCCAACAACCTGAATAAGTCTGGAAGTAGGTTCCCCTCCAGCATGTCCAGAGAGGAGCCCAGCCTGACCAACACTTTGATTTTGACCTTGCGAGACCCTATGCAGAGAACATGGTCAAGTCCAAGCCTGGCTTCTGACCTACAAAACTGTGAACTAATAAATGGGTGTTGTTTTAAGCTGCTAAGTTGGTGGTAATTTGCTAGGCACTAATTGAATAATAGTGGTAGGCCCTATTATTATCTTATTTTATAGATGAGGAAAGGTGAACAAGCAGAGGTGAAGTTGCAGGGTCCCACAACTACTAAGTGACAGTGGATTTCCCAAACAGAATTTGAATGCAAGCGGTCTGGTTTTTAACCATTAGGCTGTGTATCTGTGTGAAATGATCTCAAACAAGTGAGGTGGAAGCTGCATGTAGAACATTATTGTTTGATTAAACAAAAATAAAATCAAATATAAAGCTGAGTGGGATAAGGGTACACGTGCGTTTTGCTTGAATATGTATACAACAGCTATAAAAGATCCAGGGAGGGGATCCCTGGGTGGCTCAGCAGTTTAGCACCTGCCTTTGGCCCGGGGTTTGATTCTGGAGTCCCGGGATCGAGACCCACATCGGGCTCCCTGCATGAAGCCTGCTTCTCCCTCTGCTTGTGTCTCTGCCTCTCTCTCTCTCTCTGTCTCTCTCATGAATAAATAAATAAAATCTTAAAAAAAAAAAAAGATCCAGGGATAACTATAACCTCTTTGGGGGGGCAAAACAGGTGCCTGGGGGCAGGTGAGGGAAGAGGATTTTTCTTTTCCAAAAAAACATATGCTGTTTTTGGTGTTTTAACTTCTGAATCCTGTGACTCTATAACCTATTTAAAAAAAAAAAAATAGGGATGCCTGGGTGGCTCAGTGGTTGAGCATCTGCCTTCAGCTCAGAGTGATCCCAGGGTTCTCGGATCGAGTCCTGCATTGCGTTCCCCATAGGGATCCTAATTCTCCCTCTGCCTATGGCTCTGCCTCTGTTTGTGTCTCTATAAATAAATAAAATCTTTAATAATAATAATGTATCCTCAATAACTAGGGGGATGGCAGAAAGTTGGGACACACAGAATGAATGCAAAAGCACTCTCCTGAGAGGACATAAGTGGGGAAACCGGTGTGTGGATGTATTAGTTTTCCAGGGCTGCCATCACAAAGTGCCCAGACTGGGTGGCTTGAACAACAGACATTTATTTTCTCAGTTCTGGAGGCCGGAAGTCTGAGATTGAGGTGTCAGCAAGGTTGGTTTCTTCTGAGGCCTCTCTCCTTGGCTTGCAGATGCCTGCCTCCTCCCTGTGTCATTACGTAGTCTTCCCTGTGTGTGTGTGTGTGTGTGTGTGTATAAATTTCCCCTTTTATAAGGACACCAGTAGGATTAGGGCTCACTAAAGACTTCATTTCAAATTAACTGCCTGTTTAAAGGATAGTTCTCCAAACAGTTGTGTTCTGAGATACCAGGGGTTAGAACTTCAACATATGAATTTGGGGCAGGGGGACACAATTCAGCCTGTAACAGTAGGGGAGTTGACTCAGGATCATAAAACACATTTAACCTAGGGTTTCTTGACCTTGGGACTGCTGACACTTTGGATCATTCTCAGTGGTGGGGCACTGGCCTGTGCACGTAGGATGTTTAGCAGCATCCTTGGCCTCTATCCACTAAAAACCAATAGCAATCCCTCCCAACCCCAATGTGGCAACCAATTATGTCTCCAGAAATTGCCAAAGGTCACCCCTCACCCCACTAGTTGGGAACCACTAGTTTAACCCCTTCTAGCACCCCCAGTACAGGACTCTGGGGCAGATGCATCTGGCCCTGGGAGAAGTTCTGCACTTTTATACACAAAATGATGTGCCATAAGGACTGGAGCATAGGCCTAGGCCATCCAGACCTGCCCTAGGGTAGACAGATATCTGCTCAGGAGGGCAGGGCAGAGAGGTGAATGCCTGACCTCCAGAAGGGGAGGGAGACACACTCAACAGGAAATCACTCTGAAAGTAAAAGTGCTGGGTTCAGGACCCAGAAAATAGAGGGATTTTCACAGTCTGAAAAGCCTCATGAATCCTCTCTGCTCTCATCAGAGAAAACTACCTTTCCTAACTTTTGTCTGCTCTCCCTCTCCTGCCCTATACTTGGAGGCGAGCTGGTGAGACTGGCATCTCGTGGAGTCTCACTCAACAGGAAGATCGGGTTAAGATGATTTTGGACTTAGGAAGGGCTTCCTCTTTCCTATTCTTTTTTTTTTTTTTTTTTTTAAGATTTTATTTATTTATTCAGGAGAGACACACAGAAAGAGAGGCAGGTTCCCTGTGGGGAGTCTGATTGGGACTCGATCCCAGGACCCCAGGTGCAGCCTCTTTCCTATCTTACAGCAAAGACAGAAAGTTAATCAAATGCTGGGTTCTTTGGAGAAAACACTTGAGCGAAGCCTTTCCTTGTTTTCAGTTGTGGTTGATGCTAGTAACTACCCAGCAAGCTAGGTACATGGCCTTCTACCTTCTGAGAACCTAAGAGGCTGAGAACCTCAAGATGACCACTTTAGGGATGAGGAACCTGAGATGTCCAAAGAGTGAGGTCACTTGCTCAAGGTCATGTGAGGAATACATCAAGGTGCCAGAGTTTGAATGAGGTTTTGCTCAAGGCCAGGGTCTTCTGTTCTGTGGAGCCACCTCCACTTACTAGAGCTGGAGGGCTCTTAGACAAATACCAGCTTTTATGTTTCCCTCTATCTGAGAAATGGGCAGAATGACAGCTGCCTGCTACCTATACCATTGGAAGGTTGAATAAACCCTGTCCTCAGAATGTTCCAGAACAGTGATGTCCAATGAATGTTCTGGGATGACGGAAATGTTCTATATCTGTGCTGTCCAAAATGGTAGCCTCCAGCCATGGCTGGCTACCGAGTGCTGAAAACATGGCCAGGGCAACTAGGGAATGGGATTTTAAGTTTAACTGATTTAAATGTAAATAGTTACATGTGGTGGAACCTGGCTGGCTCAGTTTGTGGGGCATGCAGCTCTTGATCTTGGGGTTTAAAGTCTGAACCCAACATTGGGTTTGGAGATTACTTAAAAATAAAATCTCTATTTAAAAAAATAAAATAAAACAAATAGTCACATGTTGCATGTGGCTGCCATACTGGCCAATGCAGCTCTAGAATTCTGGATGAAGAGTATTTCATTTTAATAAAAAGAAGGAGCAATGCGTACAAGCCAGATTTTTTGTTCTTTCTACTTAATAGGAGTTAGAGATGCATGTTTCAAGAACAAGATTTTTGCTCTTTTAACTAGGTCTGGATTAGGTTAATATAAAAACTGGTTTCGGGATCCCTGGGTGGCGCAGCGGTTTGGCGCCTGCCTTTGGCCCAGGGCGCGATCCTGGAGACCCGGGATCGAATCCCACGTCGGGCTCCTGGTGCATGGAGCCTGCTTCTCCCTCTGCCTGTGTCTCTGCCTCTCTCTCTCTCTCTGTGACTATCATAAATAAATAAAAATTAAAAAAAAAAAAAAAACTGGTTTCATACTTATTTTTATATTCTCAGGGTATAAGATCACCCATGTCAGTCCACAGGTCCTAAATAATGTTGTGGGGTGGGCTGGGGAGGGAAGAATGTGGCCAAGAATCCTATGTTCCCAAGGAAGGAAATAAAATAGGGGTGTGGTAATACAGGTTGAGGACAACCATTTTCAGCAGGGTGGCCAGGGATATGACACGGTCTCAGAATAAGTGACCCTGGAGCAATGGAGCAAGACTTGAATGATGGAAAGGAGATAGCCATGGGGACAGAGGGAAGAAAACTGTCCCAGAGGGAGGAAACAGTAAATGCAAAGAGCCTGAGAGGGAAGGTGTTGGGTGCATCGGGGAGACCCTGAGGCCACTGGTGGTGGATCCAGAGTGAGCAAGGGAGACAGTCACTAGTGATAAGGTCAGATAGTTGGGTAGGAGCCAGATCAAGCAAAGCTAAGACATATGGGTCATATAAGTTATCTGGATTTATAATGATAAGTGGGTGTCTAGACATGCAGCCAGTGTGATGGTTTAGGGTTAAGGTTGCCAACCAGTGGTTGCCAACCTTAACCCCATCCCTATTTTGGCTGGCCAATGAGCAAAGCTCTCCTGGGAGGCCCAGGTGTGAGAAGATTCCTGACAGGCATTCCAGTGTCTGGAGGCACCTGGGAATTGGTGGCTCACCCAGCCTCACACGTCAGGGACCACAGAGCCATCAAGCAAATCCAAATGCCAAAAGCCCTTCCAGTATAACGATTATCATATTAAAAACCAACCCACCCTCTCAGTGGATGGCATGGAGGCACAGGACAGAGCATCTGTGCTGTGTGCCATTAGGGGTCCCTGACAGATGTGCTCTTCCCCCTCCCTCCCACCTCCCCAGCTGCAAATGAAGACCCGTCCTTTTCTTCTGCCCAGACAAGGATTGATGAGGATTCGGAAGAGCACTCAGACAGGCAAGGAAAGGCTGTGAACCTTTTCCAAGCCTGCAATTTATCTTGAAGAGACTATTCACATCACTTTTTACAGGCTGGATTATGCTCTGACCTGGCACATTAATCTCGCCGAATAAAATAATAATAATCAGAAAAAGGGAGCTGGACAGTTGCCAGGGAGGCATTAATAATTGTCACCCATACCTTGGCAGCGCAGGGAAAGGGTGTCAGGTCCCATCCCCACCCCTTTGCCCCCAGAAGTGCCTGCAAGAGGGGGAAGGGAGTGAAGAAGCCATAGTCTGAACTTGGGGGGATTTTGTATACATGGTGGGGACCCCTCTCCTTAATCAACACTGAGCAATTTCACAAACCAAACCAGGGAATGGACATAGGAGGGAATCTGGCCCTAGTAACTCAGACTAAGGATTCTGGTGTCAGACTCCCTGAATTCAAATCCCTGCTCGGCCACTTACAAGCTGTGTGGTCTTGGGCTATCTCCTGAATCTCTCACTTTGATTGTTTTCTCCTCTGGAGAGCATGGATAAAGGCAGTACCTGTTGGAATGTAAAACGGTATAGCCACTGTGGAAAACAATAGGGCGGTTCTTCAAAAAGTCAAAGAATTATCCCATGACCCAGCAATTCCACTCCTAGGTATGTACCCAGAAAAAACGTGTTCAAACAGATGCTTGTTAACAAAACATAACAAAAAAACAGATACTTGTACACAAATGGTTGGAATAGCACTTTCACAATAGCTGAACAGTGTCCATGAAACCCAAATATACATAAATGGGTGAATGGGTAAATAAATGGTGGTGTACCCACGCAATAGAATGTGATTCAGTCATAAGCAGGAAAGAGGTCCTGACACCAGCTACAATGCAGATGAACCCTGAAAGCATTATGTATAGGGGAAGAAGCCAGGCACAGGGTCACATAATGGATGGTTCCACTTATTTGAAATGTCCACAAAATCCAGCAGATTAGTAGTAGTTGCCAGAGGCTAGGGGTGCATGAGGGGGAGTGACTGTGAGCGAAGTGGGGAAGGCTCCATTTGGGGTGATGAAAATGTCTTAGAACTAGACAGAGGGGACAGTTACATATAACTGTGAATATACCAAATGCCACTGAATTGCAGACTTTACACTGATTACTGGTTAATTTCATAGTACGTGAATAGGACTTGGATTAGAAAAAACACAAAAAACAACAGCCCTTGCCTTGTAAAATGTCAGAAGGAAATGAATGTCTGGCCCGTTCAGAGCGAGCGCCTACTCCACATGAGCTGCTCCTCCTGCTAGGTGGTAACTATGGGGTTTGCAACCTTTGGCATGTGATTTAACCCAGTTTCTGCTCCGTGACAAGAGAAACCAACATCTACCATCCCAGGATTAAGGCTGAATGAGACAATGTCTTCTGTAGACTATAAAGTCCACGAGTATGGAGATTTTTGTCTACTTTGTTCACTGATATATCCTCAGTGCCTAGAACAGTGCCTGACACACAGTTGGCACTTAGGCAATATTTCTTGAATGAATATCATGGCTTAACACGCTGCCTAGCTCCTAGGAACTGCTCAGTAATGCTTGGCTGTATTTATCATTATTAGCTTGACTTCTAGGTTTCTTTGAGGCTCCCTCTATGGTCCTTCCTAGCACAGAGGAGTAACTGCTTTGCTTTGTGGATTCCTGCGTCTTCATGACAGAGTTGTTTGGACAGCTACCAAATACAAGAGGTTTAAGCTGAGCTGGGAAAGGAATTTAACTCTTGCTGCTGGTATAAGAGGAGGTGGTGAGATTTAGTGTAGTTGGCTAGGCTATGACTCATTCACTCACCTATCCATCTACCCACCTGTCCATCTGTCTGTCCATACGTCCAGCCATCCATCCATACATCTATCCATTCATCCACCCACCCACCAACCTTCCTCTCCAGTCATCAAATTCATCCATCTACCTATATATCTAATGCATACATGTACCTCTATATACATATAATAAATGCTTCTGAGTGCATATGAGATGCCAGCAACCCATTGACAAACAAGCTAGATGCATTCATTTCTGCTGTCACAGAGGTGACAAGCAGAGAAGGCAGACAACTAAGCAAGCAATTATAGTCAGGGCAGGGAGTGCTAGAACAGGAGTATAGGGTGCTCTGGGAGTCCTCGTCAGGGGCACCATCCCTAGCCTAAAGGGGCAGGGAAGGTTTCTATGAGGCTGTGATCCAAGGAGTGGGAGTTAATTATGACACAAAGCAGGGGAAGGGTCTTTGAGGCAGAAGGATCAGCAGGTGCAGTGGGTAGGAGACTGGATGCCACACAACCCACTCTGGAAACTGTACAAGCTAGTTATGCAGTGTCTCGGTGCCTTGGGCTTCTCATCCAGAAAACTGGATAAGGAGAACATTTATCACGTGTTGGTACTAGTCGGTGTGTGTAGAGACACGAGAGAAGTAGAATTGGGCTGAAGCACAGAGAACAGGGTGAGAGGCTGGGGGAGGGAAAAGGCAAGTGTAGGGAGAATGCAGGTGGACAGGTAGGTGGGAACAGTGGCAGAGGGCTGCAAAGCCTTGCCTGCCTCCTGTCCAGCAATGATTAACCCACCCCTCCCTCCATCCCATATCCAGAAAGTCTTTTTATCTTTGCAGCATCTCAGGCAGGGTTTTGTTAATATCTCAATTCTTCACAGGATAAAACGTGTTCAGGGGCATGAAGTGACTCACCAGAGGCCTCATGGCTAGAATGTGGCAGGGTTAGGAGGGGCCAGGAGCTCTGGCATGTGGCTGGTTCAGGGCCTGGCAGGGACCCTCCTGCAGTGGCCAGCCTTGGGAGTTGGAAGATGTGGGTTCTTACTCTGATTCTATCACTGAGTGGCTAGGTGTCTTGTACCTCGTTCAGCCTCAGGATAGTCAGTGAAGAAATGGCCAAGGACACCTGCTACCTAGAACCTGCAAATGTGACCTTATCTGGAAAAGGGGTCTTCATTAAGACTCTTGGCATGAGGGCGCCTGGGTGGCTCGGTTGGTTGAGTGTCTGCCTTTGGCTTAGGTCATGATCCTAGGTCCTGGGATAGAGCCCAGGCTCTATGTCAGGCTCCCTGCAAAGCGGGGGGTGGGGGGGGTGGGTCGAGTCTGCTTCTCCCTCTGCCTCTCCCCCTGCCCATGTGCTCTCTCGCGCTCTCTCTCATTCTTACTCTGTCTCTCAAATAAATAAGTAAAAATCTTAAAAACAAACAAACAAACAAAACTCTTGGCATGAGAAGAATATCTTGGATTACCCAGAACCCTAAATGCAATCACTTATATCCTTTTTTTTTTTTTTTCACTTTTTTTCACTTTTTTTTTTTTCACTTATATCCTTAAAAGAGACAGGGACACTTCATGCACAGAGAAAGCCACAAGGCCAAAGAGGCAGAGACTGGAATGGAAGCCACAAGCGACACCAGCAGCCACCAGAAGCTGGAAGAGGCAAGGAATGGATCCTCCCATAACATCTAGAGGGAGTGCTGCCCTCCAACACCTTGATTTTGGCCTAGTGATATGGACTTTGGACTTCTAGCCTCTGGAACTATGAGAAAACAAATTTCTGTTGTTTTAACGAACCAGACACAGGGTGATTTGTCTCAGGATCATGAGTTTTTCATCTAGAAAGAGGTGATAATAAATTCTCTCTTACAGGGCTGATGAGAGCCTGAAGTAAAGATATGGGAAAGAATCTAGCAAGAATCAGACTGTATTAGGTGTTTAGTAACCATACCTGCCTGCTTTCCTTATCCTTCTCCCACATCCACTTTGAAGTAGAGCTTGGGCTGTGAAGCTGTGAAGCTCTGGGTAGCCCAGCAATAGCATGAAGCGGTAACAGCTCTGTGACTCTGAGAAGCCACCTACCCCCTCACCGCCCATCTCCTACCCATCCATGAGAGTGATGGTACCCACCTAAAAGGAAGGGGCCACATAAGGAATCACACAAGAAATACTCTTAGCAAAGTTTGAGGTACACAGTTGGTGCTCAATAATTCCAAGCTATTATTATTCCAGACAGTTGAAGCTCAGTGAGCATCATCACGTGGCTAGGTTTGTCTCTTGCCCTCAGTAGACACTGAAAAGATTTCCCATCTTATTTCTATCTGGAGATAGTCCACCGGAAGGCACAGGGTAAGGACTGAGTAAACTCCACTTTCTTCACCATGTCGCTCACCCACCTGAGACCTACCCTGCCTGATGCCGCACTCAGTCTTGCAGACAAAACAGACTTTCAGTTTATGGGAAGGAGGACATGGGCCTAATAATCCCATGAACAGGTAATCCCAAAGTGTCACAGTGCTAAGAAGGAGAAGGTTTGGGGGATCTGAGTGGAGGCCCCAGAGATGAGCATCTGGGGCCACCCCCTGACAACAGCAGCCCAGACTGGGGAGGGACTAAGCCAGTGTAGATGCAACAGTGGCCCCTACTCTTAAAAGTGTATATTTGGGCAGCCCAGGTGGCTCAGTGGTTTAGCGCTGCCTTCAGCCCAGTGAGTGATCCTGGAGACCCAGGATTGAGTCCCACATCGGGCTCCCTGCGTGCTTCTCCCTCGGCCTATGTCTCTGCCTCTCTCTCTCTCTCTCTCTCTCTGTCGCTCATGAATAAATAAATAAAATATTTTTTAAAAAGTGTATAATTTTTAAAAAGTGTATAATTTGATAAGCTCATTACATGCACACACCTGTGAAACCATCACCGCAGTCAAGACAGTGACTATATCTATTACCCCTTGGTAATCCCTCCCTCTGATCCCTTCGGGCAACACCCTAAACTCAGTTACATTTTCTGAAGTTTATATAAATAGGATTATAAGGTATACTCTTCTTGGTTACAGTTTCTTGTACTTAGCACCATTGTTAACTATTTTAAGATTCATTTATTGCTTGTAACAACAGAGCTGACCCTTAAACAGTACACCATCAGGGGCACTGACCTTCGCGCAAAAATCTTCAGATGATTTTGACTATCTGAAAACTTGACTAACAGCCCACTGTTGACCAGAAGGCTTACTAGTAACAGAAATTGATAAATACATATCTTAGATGTTATATGTATTATATACTGCACTCTTAACAATAAAGTAAGCTAGAGAAAAGAAAATGTTAAGGAAATCGCAAGGAAGAGAAAATACACGGACAGTCCTGTGCTGTGTTTATCAGAAAAAATTCTTGTACAAGTGGACCTGTGTGGTTCAAATCCATGTTGTTCAAGGGTCAGCTGTAGTTCATCCCTTTACATCGCTGAGCTGTATTTTGTTGCATGGAGATACCAAAATCTGTTTCTCTCCTCACCTATTAATGGAAATGTGGGTGCTTTCCGATTTGTGGCTATTATAAATAAAGCTGTATGAACATTCACACAAAAATCTTTACATACACACAAGCTATCACTCCTCTTGGGTGCATGCCTATGGGTGGGAGGGCTGGACTGTACGGCAGGTGTTTCCCTCATCTTTTAAAAAACTGCCAAACTGGGGCACTGGGATGGCTTAGGGGTTGAGCCCAGGTCATGATCCTGGGGTCCTGGGATCAAGTCCCGCATCAGGCTCCCCACAGGGAGCCTGCTTCTCCCTCTGCCTATGTCTCTGCCTCTCTCTCTTTGTCTCTCATGAATAAATAAAATCTAAAAACAAAACAAAACAAACAAACAAAAACACACACACACACACAAAACCCCGCCAAATTGGCTTCCAAAGAGGCTATATCACTTCCATTCCCACTGGAAGCGTCTGAGTTCCAGTTCTCCCACAGCTCTGCCACCTGTGGTATGTGGTGTGCTCGGACCTTTTCACGTTGGCCACCATCATTCACGTGTGTGTCATCTCATTGTGGTTTTCATTCCTAAAAACTAATGATGCTGAACATTTTTTCAGGTACGTATTTGCTACCAGATCTTCTTTGGTAAAGGGTATTTAAATATTTTGCTTGCTTATTAATTGAAAAAGAGTTTAACACATCTGTTCTTGACGAAGGTGTGGGCAGGATAGAGGGAAGGCAACCAGGAGTGAAGAAGCTTCCACAGGAAGGGAGCTGTTATCTCCCTAGAGATTCATTTACTGTTTGAAGAAGAAATGGAAAGAGTGAGAAGGGCATAATTACTAGTTCTTGACAGGAAGCTGTCTGTGAGGGGCTGCCCAGGATGGGACCTGTGTGTTCAGAGCGGTTTCCTATGTCTGTGAAAGGGGATGGTAGTCAAAATAGTACATCCATGGGGCTGTGCAGATTCAATGAGCTTATGTGTATAAAGCACATAAATAAATAAATAAATAGATAAATAAATAAATAAAATCTTAAAAAAAAGAAGCATTGTGAATCATTCACTGAGCATTTATTATGTGCTGAGCATGGGGCAGAGCAGTTCCAGTTTCCTACCAACAAAATTTCTTATGAGGTTAGCACTCAGGAGGAAGCTGCCATTCTTATTATCATCTGACAGATAAGGAAACTAAGACTCAGAGACATTTTGTCATCTGCCCAAAGTCACACAGCCAAGAGGGGGTATAGCTGTGACCTGAATGTAGATATGCCTAATGCTAAAGTCTGCGTGCCTGGCCATCAGGCCACACTGCTCCCCACTGTCAAGTCCCTGCTGCCTCCCTGGTACGTGGTCTGAGCTCAGGGGGTGAAGGGTAATGTTGATGATGGTCTTGGAGGGGCAGGTGGGGAGGCATCTCAGGACTTCCTGAGGTCTGTTTCCTTGTTGTCTTTCTGTCTATGCCATTTTAGACTCCCTGAAGCTGCCTCTGAACAGCAAAGCTGTGGCTTTGTCTAAGGAAACCGCAATAGCCTAGGATTGTGGTTCAACTGGATAAACTACATGGTGGGAGAGTAAAGGTGAGATTGGGCGGGGGCAGAAAATCGAACTCAGATCTCTCTATTGGTCTCTGCCCACAGTTGCTGACAATGAGCTCCTAAATCCCTTGGAATTTCCTGGAGTATCCTTGGTTCTAATGAGATTCCTGGTGGGCTCCGGGATGGGGGTTGCTCACCAGAAAAACCAAGCCATGATTAGAAGCTTAGGACTTTCAGCCCTACCTCCCTTACTGCAGAGAGGGGGGGATGGGCTGGAAATGCAGTTAGTGATTGATCGTGCCTCTGTGATATGGCTTCCACAAAAATCCCAATAGTGTGGGGTTGAGGAACACATCCACATACCAGGAGGGTGATGTAACCCAACTCCATGGGGACAGGAGCTCCTGTGCCCAGGACCCTTCCAGACCTCACCTTATGTGCCTCTTCATCTAGCTATTTATCAGTATACTTTATCATGCTTTATTACACAACAAGTAGGTAAATAAAAGTGTTTCCTTGCGCTATTCTAGCAAATGACTGAACCCAAGGAGTTGGGGAAGCACAGGTGACAATCTCAGACTGGCAACTGGTACCTGAAGTGGAGTGGGTACATTTTTGTGGGACTGAGCCCTTCACGTTGTGGGATGGGATGTTGCCTCTAGGTAGATAATGGTGGAATTGAGTGGAATTGTAGGACACCCAGCTGGTGCCAGAGCATTGCCTAATGTGTGGGAAAACCACACGTGTGGTCAGAGTGCTGAATGTGTGAGTAAAGGAGGGACACAGTAGTGTTTTTCCTATTCACTTGACCAATGGCTTTGGGCACTGAAGATGGACAGGCCATTTCCAACCTGTTGTCCTTCCCGCCAATGCCTGGTATGAATTCTGAGTGTTCTGAAGATGAAAAGATGGCTGCCTTTACAGAATGGAAAGCAGGATGCTTCAAAAATTCCTTAGTGCATCTCCCTCTGTCTAGATTCCCTGCTTCAAGTCTCCTTGCAGAGGCAATGGCATTAACTAACCCCTAAAGATGCTGTCTTTTCCCAAGTCTGCTCAGTCCTCTGAATTACAGTAGTTACCTCCCAAGACCTCTCTGGGCCAACATCTGCCTGTAGGCCTTTCCAGTGGGCAAAGCACCATCACCTCTACACCCCATCTTATGTCCACAGCAGACATCCCTCATCAATCATGGAATTTGTTTCTTCTGAGCCTCAGGGACTTTCCCTCTATTTTTTTTTTTTTAAAGATTTTATTTATTTATTCATGAGAGACACAGAGAAAGAACCAGAGACATAGGCAGAGGGAGAAGCAGGCTCCCTGTGGGGAACCTGATGCAGAACCCAATCCTAGGGCCCTGGGATCACTCCCTGAGCCAAAGGCAGACGCTCAACCGCTAAGCCACTCAGGTGTCCCAGGACCCTTCCCTTAAAAAAAAAAAACAATGCTTCTAAAGTCACACAGAATTGAAACCTATGATAGCCATCCTTCCCTGGGAGAAGCAGGACCTAGGGCATGGCAACATGCTTTTTTCCTGGCACAGATGAAATTTATAGGAAAATTGCAACAAGGGCCATTTTGAACAATGAAACTTAGAAGCACCCTTGCAGAAGAGAGAAAGGGGACAATACAGAACATGCTCAGGCTCAGGGAACTATAAGAGGTGGGTGACAGGCCCTGTTTATTTGATATGCTGGCATCAGCTCTGCCTACATTTATTCTTCCCACCTCCAGAGAGTGCCCCAAATCCCCTGCATGGTCAGTGGGACTGGGCTACTGGGTGGCCACAGCCAGTGCCTACCTTGGACTTGACAGCCAGGATGATCTTGGGCAGGGCCACTATGAGGCACTTGAGGGCGATGGTGACATACTTGAGCACAAAGTCAGCAATGCCCACAATCCACAGCAGGTCGAAGAAGTCCAGTGTCTCCAGGTTGGGCTTCAGGAATATGAGGCTGGTCGGGGGAGGAGGGGAGTAAAGGGGAAGATGGTTCAGAGAGTCAGGATGCTCAATGAGGATCCCTGGCCATTGGCAGTTCCTCCTATTCACTCTGGGAGGCTTGTATTACCTGTAGAAAGAGTACTGAACTGGGAATCGGACATCCTTGTCCTGTTTTTGAATCTGCTACTAACTTGCTGTGTGATCTCAGGTGGGTATTTAGCCTCTGAGCCTCTGTTCCCCTGAGGGCTATGCAACAAGATTGGCCAGGAACATCATTAATTAAGGTGTCCTTCAATTTTAGAATCCACAACAGGCTTCAAAAGAGGAAGCAAAAGGAAGGTAGTCAGGCAGGCTAGCCAACACTATGTTCGGAGGAGGGGAATTGATGTGTAGGCACTGTGCTAAGCCCTCTATCTATTGTATCTCCTTGCCCTGCACAGTGAACACCGCTTATTCCCACTTTATAAATGAAGAACTGAAGCTTGGAGAGGTGGAATAAGTTGCCTAAGGTCACACGACATAAGTGTTTGGGCATTAGTATCAGAGAGACCCAGAATTTGAATCCAGTTTTCTCCATTTATTGAACCTTGGGCAAATAATGTTATCTCTGTAAGTCTCAGTGTCTTCATCTGCAAAATGGGACTCATTCCCTCCTTCATAGTGTTATTGGTGGAAATCAATAGGATAATAGACACCTATGGACCCCGCTGTGCAGCAGTGACAGTAAAAGCAACTCTACGAGGTAGGCACTGTTACAAACCCATTTTGCAGATGAGGAAACAGAGGCACAGAAAGTTAAAGTAACATGCACAAGGTCCTACAAATACTAAAAGATAAAGGTGAATTCAGACCCAGGTATCCTGGCTGTGGTTAATGCTTTGGATCTTTTTCTATAGCAGCCATACTCTATACTCTATACTTGGAGTATGTAAACCTATTTTACTGATCTGTGACCAGGTAAGTTAACTTCACGCTCAGTTTTTGTATTTGCCCTGTTAAACACAGACGACAAGCCATTCTGCACCTGACATGGGTCCATGGACCATGCTTTGAGTAGCACTGCTCTCTAGCACCTGAGAATGATGTTGTTCATAATAATAATATAATAGCTAAGTTATCTTGGGTGTTCACATCATGCCGGTCTATTCTATACACTATCATGTCTTAACTCATTTCATTTTCCCAAAGACTCTATGAAGCAGGTTCTGTGATTATTCCAATCTGAGCTGGAAAAATTGGAGTCCTAAGAGATACAGTCACCTGCCCATGGCTCTTGATAAGAATGGGAGCCAGGATAGGAACCAGCACCCAACTGTGCTGGTCCACTCATTTTTCCTCCTGCTTGATTCGAGGCTCTGAGTGAAGGCCACATCAAGTCCTCTCTGTGCCCCCATAAAGCAAGGAACAGTGCACACAGCCCAGCGTGGATGTTTTCTGAATGATTCTGCTATATTCTGCTGGGCTGGCAGGAATTAGCACAAACTGGGCTCTCTTATTATAGCATCCTAGCAATGAACCGGTCTATTTCTTTTATTTTTAAAAATGTATTTCTATTTATAATAAAGATCCTCAAAGAGGAAGAGTGGAGCAAAATCAATAAAAACCAATCTATTTTGGCAACCACTCCTGATTCCTTCTGTGTCCTTTTCATGTTCTAGTCTTGTCTCGGGTGGACACCTCACCTCCGGGTTTGAACGGCCATCCACGTTATAGCCCAGGGACAGGCTGGCAGCCCTGGGCACTCTCTACCTCTGCTCCTGTCCTACCCTGGGACCTCGGGATGGTCGGCTGACTTCCATGCTCTGCTTCTCTATTACACTTCTGTGACGGCAATACAATGAGATCTGCCGTCCACTTTTATCATGAGCTGGTATTAGATTCACCTGTCTGGGTTGTAGTCCACCGTCTTAAGGGCTTTTTCATGTTTTTGCTTTGGGAGGAGAGGCAGGGTCAGTATTTTTGCAGATTGATCACTAAGCCCACTTTTTTTTTAATATATATATATTTTATTTATTTGAAAGAGAGAGCTCAAGCACATGTGGATGTGGGGGCAGGGGAAGGGCAGAGGGAAAAGAGAATCTTAAGCGGAGTCCACACCCAGTGCAGAGCCTAATGTGGGGCTTGATCCCAGGACCCTGACTGAGATCACGACCTGAGCAGAAACCAAGAGTCAGATGCTTAACGAACTGCACCATCTAGGTGTCTCTAAGTCCACTTATTTCTAATGTTTGCTATGAACTTTAATGGACTGATATATTTTATTGTAAGTTTCACCCTTTGTTAGGCATCACTGCCAACAAGGACAGTAATGCACCATGAAATAATATCAATCATGATACGATTATGATATATCAATGTTTCAGTTTACCCAGTACTTTTCATGTATTCTAACATCTGGTCTTCCGAATAATTAGTCTGTCAGGTGGATAAAGCAAGAATAACCTGGTCCTGGTTTCACAAGTGAGGAAACTGGCACAAGGGTTTCCATTATTTGCTGAATGGCACAAAGCTGCTAAGTGGAAGGATGCTGATCATCAGATTTCAAATGCTAGGAAGATTTAATCTCCTAGGAAGAAGATTTAATCTCCTGTCAAGGACTGCCTACCAGGACGAAGACTCATTAGGAAAAGCTTCTTTAAGCCTCAGTTTCCCCACTTGCAAAATGGGGCCAGTAATACTCCGCTGGGTCACTGGGAGGTAAAATAAGGTAATGGCTATGGATATTACTTACGAACACACTCTAGACCACTGACATTATTATGGAATGGTTACTTTTCTCCTAAGCTTCTCTTTCTCTCTCTCTCTCTCTCTCTCTTGCTCTCTCTCTGTTTCTCTCTCTGTGCTGCCAATTTGACTCAGCCCTGGTTCGATGGGGGCACAGAGGTCTAAGCCTGCGAATGTAATCATGCCCAGAGATTGGCATGAGCTGGAAATTCATCCAAGTTTCTGGGAAACTCTACCTCCTCCACCCTCCACCCACCAGGACCTTGATATTCTGGGCCAGACAGTAATGCAGTGTGGGATGTGTGTTGATGCCTTAGAACTAAGTCCTCAAATTGCTTTTATGGGGTGGTCCCAGAAAGTGGAGAAACTGCCCATTCCTCAAAGTCTATTTTTAAAAGGGACATACATGATTTGAAAGCTTGGCTGGAGTTTCAGCCTACAGGCCCTCACTGGCCAATCCTCTCCCACCTACCCACCATGTAGTTACTAGAAAGTGTAAAATCACACATGTGGCTTACGGTATATTTCTACTAGAGAGCTCTGCTTTAGCATGCATGTATACAAGAGGGTGGAATTTAAAATTTACATGACACAGAGCCATTGCATTATTCTCAAGTGAAGGGGTTGTGTGTCCTAAGCCCCACAAAGCATCCCCACACGCACTTTTCCACTAGGGGCCAGACCCCTCTGCTCACCTGTTGTACAGCTGTTGAGAACTGAATGTATAGAGCACATATAGGGTGTTTCCTGCCAGAAAGGCCAAGATCCATAAGATGACCAGCACCGACCTCTTCTCCTGGAGACAAAGCAAGAGATTTGTAGGGATGCTGCAATACCAAAGATGCACACAACAAAACATTCCAGAAGGTTCTCTGACAAGTGGAAACTTTTCCCTTTCTCAAAGGTTTGGAAGAAGCAGGGCTGATGGTGAAGGGAAGGGCACTGACATCTTCCCACCCTGCTAGAACCCAAGGGGTGGTCCCAGAGAAGGTGACAGAAATGTAGAGCCTGCTATGTGAAAAAAGCAAGAAGGCTCTGTGGTTAGCAGCACAGATTCTGGAACCAGATGACCTGGGTTCAGATCCTTGATCTGTAATCACAGGACTGGGCAAGTTACTGAAACTCTCTGCGTTTCCTTCTCCTCATCTGTAAAATGGATACATATGAGACTCCGTTATAGAGTTATAAGAATTGATATCCACTAAACGCTTAGAACAGTACATGCATGTAGTGAATGTTAGTTCACATTCATTGTAAGGACCTGACACACACAGCAGGCAAGCAGCTCTTGCTCAAGGGGACGTATTTTGAGCCTCAGATGTGAAGATGGGAGTTTTTTAAAGATTAAGTAAAATTTATAAATGTGAACTTCCAGTCTGGTATGGGCTCATGTTTTGAGCTCACTAAGTGGCAGGATCTATGATTCAGACTTTACAACCCAACACTAGATTCAGATCTATAGGCTGGTGAATTCTGCTCTTGCTTTTTCCAGCCTGGACAGCAGGACTACTATCCCGGCCTGACCATTTAACACAGGGCCACAGTTATAGGGTTAAAATTCAAGCTTACACACATGGCCAACAAAGTCTTTCCCCAAACTGTCCCTATTCTTTCTCCAGTCCCATTTCTGATTAGACCCCAGGAAGACAAGCTGGAAAACCTTCTTGGTTTCCTGTTTCCCAGCAGCTTATCAGCCTGAGAGCCATCCCAGGGAATTTCTAGAGGAGGCACGGGGCAGGGTATGCTCCTGCCCATGTGCTCTGGGAGATACACACAGACCCCTGGCTGCTGATTCCCCAAAGCTCATCTTTTCCTGGATCATGGCAGCTGCATTGCTGGAATAAGATGAGGTCATAACTTTCTCAGTGGAACCTTCTCTGTGGTTTGGTAAATGCTCCACTGTCTCCAGACACAGCTCAGTGCCCCATGCATGGTTATAGAGCACATTTCCATAGAGGAGACAAAATAAATGCATCTCCATCCACCCATTATTCCAGGAGTGGTCAAGGTTAATGACCCTAGAAACCACCTCCTTCCAACCAACTGCTCTTATCAATGTGAATAATCTGCAAGGCAGCCCTTATTACGCCAATAAATAATGGATTCCAGTTTAATCCCCCTGTAAATCCAAATCAAAGGTGGAATACAAAGAGAGAATTAGCAATGCCCTGAAAAGCCAAACTCTGAAGGACAAAGGGGAGAGTTCTCCAGCAATAAGCTGATATTTCACAGAAAATAGGCAACACCAGCTGTGTCTTCAGAGGGTTCAAGGATGCCTACCTAGAACGTCTATTCATGGATATTGGAATCCTCTGACCACTAAAATTTAAGCCAAGGCACCATTTGGAATGTTACTGCATATGAGAGCCAGCCCCAAAAGTGTCCGACTCTGGTGTTGATCAACCTGCTGTTCTAATAGCAGCAGAAGGGAGTTTGCATTTAGAAGATAAGACCAAGGGTCAAGAAGAACCTCTGGCTCCATGCCTACCTCTGGACCTCAATGTGCTCATATGTCAAATGGAGACTGAGCTGCCCTCTGTGCCTTATAGAGGCCCAGATGCTTTTAAAAAAGCACCAGAGAATGACAGAGAGAAGATGGGTCAGAGAGGATGGTGGCTATTAGGGGATCACATGCACGGTAGAAGGCATAAGCTTGTTAAAAGTAGCTCAATTAAATGTCTCCTATATGCCAGGTCCTATGCTAAACATCTCCTAAGCACTACATCATTTGGCCCCCTTTATGCATGTATAAGATTGGTGTGAATGGTTCATTTTCCAGGGTGGCACCAGAGACTGAGATCCCCAAGGTAACCTATCCTAGGGACTGCATGCAGGTGGCTGGAGGAGATGGGATTTCAATCTGGGGGGAGCACAGCCCATAGGCCCAAGGCCTGAGTTCACAGCCGGACACTGCCACTTTCACAGACTATGTGATCTCATACACAAGACACTTGGTGTCTCTGAGCCACTATCTCCTCATTGGGAAAATGAGGTAAGAATGACTCTGCCTCCCTCCTGGGATGCTGGGATAAATCTGCAAGATGAACTATGCTGCTGCCTGCCCAGCTTTTGTGTGTGGCATGGTTAGTGCTGAGTGGGGATTAGATGGGAATTCAGGATGATGGTGGTGAGGCTGGATGGTGAAGCTAGTGAACCAGCAGCGCCAGTGGGATGGACTCAACTGCGAGAACAGCCAGACTGATAAGGGTGCTATGGGCATGTCAGGGAGACACTGCTGTTCGGAGGGTGTGGGGTAAGGATGTGGGGATCTGCCCGGAGGTGGCAGGCAGAAAAGTGGCCTCCCAGAGATGTCCCCATCCTACTCCCCCATAACCTCCAGATATGTTAGGGGAAGTTCGATTGCTGATCAGCTAACCTTAAGATGAGGAGATGCCTGGATTTTCTAGCTGGGCCTGATGTAGTCACAAGAGTCCCTAAAAGTGGAACTGGAGACAGAGGGGAGAGGCCCAGGGACAGGTGGGCACAGAGGTGCAAAACTGTGGGCACAAAGGAGAAGGAACAGGGCCATGAGCTACAGAATGTGGGTGACTTCTAGACCCTGGGAAAGGCAAGGCAAGGGCATCTCCTCTGAACCCTACAGAAAGAACAGTCGTGTTGACACCTGATCATCACCTGGAGAGACTCCCTTCAGACTTCTGATCCACAGAACTATAAGGGAGTAAGTCTGTGTTGCTTTAAGCCACTGAGCTTGGAGTCACGTTACAGCAGCCTAGGAACCCAGTTGGCCAGGTGACTCACCTTCAGAGAGACCTGTTCTCGCAGCGTGGAGTTGGCATAGGCAAAGGTGCTGGCCATCCCGATGCACACGGCAATGCCTGCAGGACAGAAGAGGTCCTGGCTGCCCGCTCAGATTCATCAGGCCTGGCCCCGGCTTACCAGGGAGCAGGGATTACCAGGGATTAAAAAGTCACTACCCTCTATTCTTTCATGCCAGCCATGCAGCAGCAGAAATTTCTGCAGGACAAACGACAACCCCCACTGGACAGAGGACAAAATAGGCTCAGAGAAGGCGAGTGACTCGCCCCAGGTCACACAGCTGGTTGACCACGTTGCGACTCAAAATTGCATATTCTTGAGCACCGTGCACCATGAAGGCCTCTACAACCTTGCCTGGTGCTTGGGATAGAGGGCCCCTGACCTGGCAGGTGAAGCCCCCCGCCGGCTGCCACACCTGTGACCCCCTTGGACTCACCGAGCTTGTGCTGGAAGCACACTTTGGCCAGGAGAATCAGGATGAAGGGCAGGCCTTTCTGGAGCCAGCAGACCACGGCCTTCAGCTCGGACAGGGCAGGGGCGGGCGTCCCCGGCTGCTCGTCACCCCCCTCATCCGAGTGGGCACGATGGTCCCCGCCCACATGCTGCAACAGCGAGCTCCCGCGGTGGCCGCTGTGGTGGAAGTGGTGGTGGGGCTGGCGGTGGTGATAGGTGCCCCCCTCACCCCGGCCCCCGCCCTCCTCCCTGGATGCAGGCATCTGGATGAACACGTCCCCGCCTCCAGCCGACGCCCCCAGCACCAGGCTGGACGGGAATGGGGTGGCAGGCAGGCTGCCTGCTGGGAGGCCAGGGAGGCCGGAGAAGAGCGCAGGTGGGGAGGCCGACTCTGCCTTCAGACTCTCAAAGACACCGCCTTCATCCACGCTCGCCTCGGAGCTGAGTGCTTGGCTGCGATTTCTGGGCCAGGAGGGAAAAGAGAGCCCCACCAAGTCAGGTGGAGGGAAAGACAGCACCCCAGTGGAGAATGGGGGGCACAAATAAAGGTATCAATATTGTAGCAGGTTGAATTGTGACCCTGCTCCCTATTTCTATGTTGAGGCTCTAACTCTCAGACATCAGAATAGTGACTGTATTTAAAGATAGGGTCTTTGTAGGGGTGATTAAGTTAAAATGAGGTCATTAGGGTGGGTCCTCATTCAATATGACTAGTGTCTTTATAAGAGGAGATCAGGACACAGACACACACAGAGGGAAGACCATGTGAGGATCTGGGGGATAAAAGGAGGCCATCCACAAGCCAAGGAGAAAGGTTTCAGAAGAAATAGACCCTGCCCACACCTTGATCTCAGACTTCTAGCCTCCAGAACTGTCACACAATAAATCGCAACGTTTAAGCCACCCACAGTGCGGTACCTTATCACAGAAGCCCTGGCAAACTGAGACAAATAATACTAGCGATAGGGTCATAATCTTCACTGAAAACTTACAGTGTGACACGTACTTTTCTAACGGCTTCTCGTTGATGAAATCATGAAACCCTCCTATCAACCCTGTGAATTAGGTACTAATATCACCCCATCTTACAGATCAAGGAACTGAGGCACGGAGAAAGTAACACATCCTGAGTCACATAGCTGGGAAGGGACAGAGCAAGAGAGATTCAATTACCTCCAGAGCCTGCTTTCTTCACCACTCTACCCAAAAGGCTGCACAGATTCTATGATTCTAGAATAACCTCAGGAACCCCTGGTCCTGTAATCTTCAATGACTCCCAGTTTCCAAGAGGTCCCAGCCTTGGTCATAGCTGGTATTTGGAGGGCAGCAGACAATAATTTCAAGAAGACTCAACAGAAAAGCCCACCCTTTCTAGGGGCCTTAGCAACCCTGCACTCACTGTTCTCATCTGAAGATGATAAAAAAGAAAAAAATTCATAGATAGAATTCCTATGGGATCAAATTTAGAACAGCCTTTTCTTTTTTTAAGATTTTATTTATTTATTTAACAGGGACAAAGAGCACAAGCAGGGGGAGGGGCAGAGGGCGAGAGAGAAGCAGGCTCCCTGCTGCGATGCAGGGATTGATCCTAGGACCCTGAGATCATGACCTGAGCCACCCAGGCACCCTCAGAACAGCCTTTTCAACCTACTCAGCACATAGTAGGTGCTCAATACATGGGAATGATGTTCTCTAATCCCTAGGGAAAAACCTCCAGGGCCAACTGCCTTCTGTAGTCCTAAGCGCAGCCTCCCATACTAGAATTCAGCAAAGGATTCTGTGGCTCTTTCAGAGCCATTGCTGGAGGAGCAGAGAGCCCAGAGTTACCCCCTAGCAGAATGGAGAGCCCTGAACTGGGTACATTTTCCCATGAGCACCACGCCCTGGAGTTCCAGAGGTCATCTCTCTTGGGTTTGCCTTCTTTTCAAATGGGAGCATGATGTGGAAACTCAGGGTATACAACAGATGCAAGTGGAGCTGATTTGCTGGGTGTGTATGTGTCAGGGAGAGGGGCAAAGAGCCTCCCTCCCCTTTCTCTTCCCGCCAAGGTGCCTCCCAGACCCCTATGGTACTTAAAATATATCATGACCTTACTGAATGTGTGAGCTGAGATCCACTTATCCTCTGGACCCCACAACCAAGGGCACACAGTAGGTATTCAGTTAAATATGCGCTAGCTTTCATCCAAGCACATCACACTAGACTCACTATAATCTACTGTCCACTCAGAGACCCAGATGTATTGTCAAAAAATGCATATTTGATTAGTTTGCTATCCCACTAAAAGGACTTCGCATTCTAAATTTCTTCTTGCAGGCTCAGATAAACATTATACATAGGGACTAGTATCATTCCCATTTTATGGATAAGGAAACTGAGGCTCAGAGGGGCAAAATTGTCAGATGTCATGGACTCTCTGGCCTCAAACTCAATGTCATCATGTGCCTTGTTCTCATTACCCAAGGGCTTCTTACTACAGGGTCTTTGCGTAGACACCAGGATGTCTTCCCAACCCCAGCCCATCCCACCTGGGTAACCTATGCCTGCCTATTCATCAGATTTCAGCTAAAATCTCTCTTGCTGGGTGGAGCCCTCCCTACCTCCCAGACAATGACAGTGTCCTTGTTTCTTGTTTTCACTGTACCCTAACTCACTGCATAGGATTGATCCCAAGTGTCATTTCACTGCTTACCTCTGGCTCTCAACCCTGGATGCCCACTGTAACTACTCAGGGAAGCTTCTGAAAGATACAGGGGCCCAAGATCTAGTGTTAACCAACTGAATCAAAATTTCTGGGTGAGCCTTGACATCTCCAGTCCGTGAGAGCCCTGTAGGTGATTCTAACATTCAGTCAGCACCAAGAACAGCGCTTTAGACTGGGCCCTGCTCCAAGAGGTTGAAGATCATGATTGTTCTTAACTGTGTCACTCCTGCTCAGCACAATGCACTGGGCACACAGCATGGTCAATAAATACTGTTTCAAAGAATGAATGAATGGGCATACTCAAAGCTCTGAGAAGGCCTGCAACTGAAGAAAAAAATCAATTCTGTTGAAACTTGGCGTTACCCAACCTTATTTGACAATGAGATTCTTTTATTCTGTGGGAAACCTATTACCATCTTACAGGACACTGGTGAAACCCAGCAGGGGAAATGGTGGCCTGGAGAAATCTTGGGGTTGGTTTCTCTAGCTCCATAAATTTGAGGAAATTATCATAAACCTGGTGCAAGGGAGGGATTGGAGATGGCTACCCACTCTCCCACCCCATAGCCCATGCCTGCTAAAAACCCAGCAGATGTATGTCCTACTCCCTTGGGCATGGCATAACAATAAAAACAATATTAATAACAACAACAACAGACACCATGGCTATGACCCTCAAGGGGCCATGAGCTTTTTCTGCACATCAAGAAACTGAGCTCAGAAAGCAGGAGTCCTGGCAGGTGCCCACGCTGACCCACAGAGGGGCCAGCCTCTCTCTGCCATTGGGCCCTAGAAAGCCTTCCTGGCCCCCTTGAGCTCACCAGTACCGAGTTTACTGGGCTCAGGGGGCCTGTGGTACAACCAGAGAAGACTCAACCCACCAAGGAGCTTTTTATAGCTGGCCTCCCTTCCCTGGGCCTCTCCTCAGTATCCAGCTGAGATTTCAGCCTAAATGGGAAAGAATATTCCTCGGAGGACAGAGGCTGTGCTTCCACCTTAACTATTTCAGGGCCAGAATGTGAGGCAGCCCAGGAGGAGAAGTGGATCCATCCAGATAGGATGCAGTCATAATGTGGTGACTCAAAGTATGGGCAATGGCCTGGGGCCTGAATCTCACTCAGCCTGCTGCTTCCTGGCTATGTGACTTCAAGTAACTTACTTACCCTCTTTAAGCCTCAGTTTCCTCAATTGTAAAAATAATGGTAAAAGTAGTCCTGACCTGAAGAGGCTAATGTGAGGGTGGCACATGGTAAGCACGCAATATACAATGGCCATTATTTTTCTGCTGTCGTCTTTAGGAGCAGACAACGAGTCTGTGTTTCAGAGGCTAGAGAAAAGCTCAAGAGGCGCGATTATGTGCCAGATGCCCTGTTTGTGCATTTCCATACTCACTTGCTCATTTACAAACAACCCTGTTTTCTCATATGCATTTTATGGATGGAGAAACTGAGATCTGGGGATGGAGTCGCTTGCCAAACGCACCACGGGTGGGAATGGCTAAGCTGGGATTTTGGCCAGTGTTCCTCCTTGTAGAATGGGCAGTGTTGATGTAAAACTCAGTCTTCAGGTGACTGGTAGACAGTCTGTGACTTCATTGTCAACCTTGGGCCTGCAGGGGACCCGGAATGGGATGTGAAGGTGGAGAAGTTCAGCTGCCTACTTCTCGGAGGTATGTGCCAGCACAGGCAGCGTCACAGTCTGGGAACAGACCTCCATGGTGTGTACTCTCCTGGCCTTCACTAGACAGTAATTCTAGCACATGAGTGTTTTCGCAGATTTTTCTATTTGTCTCTTAGGCATCTGCTAATGAGAGGACCAAATTAACAGTCAAAGTTGTTTATATCCCCAACCACTTCCTTATCTGACTCTGACACACCCAGCAAAAGTTGCCCCTGCCCTAAGCCCCCCAGGGCCAGGTACCAGAAAACTCGAGAACACCCCTATAGCCTGAGCCCACTGACATTTTTCACACAAACCAATCCTGAGTGTTTTCCCCTGCCACACAATAAAAGCTGTGGCCTCTGCTTTCTCCCTGTTTCTTTCTGCCTCCTGACTAGACTGCCTCCTGCTTCCCCGTGAGGCCCTGTCTAGTAAGGTGTGCCCCACTCTCTTGGGAAGTGTAAGTAACAAAAATCTTTCAGTGCCATTAGCTTCTCTATGTCCTCACTCACCTCTGTAAGGTAAAATCTGTGGGAACGATTATTGATGCAATGAGTCAGGTGGATTGCCTGTCTCACAGGCTTTAGGAATTACCCTAAATGCAATAGCAAGCTGCTGTGCATTGAGGACTATATGCCATCACTGGGCAAAGCTGTTTCCAACCAGATCTCCTTTGCTCATCTCACAAGTAACTCTGAGAGGCAGGTCTCATTGGATCGAGATTTGGATTGCTGCAGACCATCTGAAGCCCAGAGCCTCCAGATGGAATGAAACCAGGAGAGGTCCTACCTACCTTTCAGGTGGACCGTTATCCGTGTTACTGCTGTGGCGCCTCTGCATTTTCCTTAAGACCTGAAAGTCAACAGAGGGCATGAGCCAGAGTCTCTCAACATTCCCATTGCTGGCTGGACTGCCAAGGCAACTGTAAACAAGTATTATTACTCCTACCTCGCATCCCCAGAGCTCTCTGACATTCTGCAAACCCTGCTTGCAACTGTTAGGTCATCCAACCCTTAATTCAACATTCAGTCCCAGTGAGGAAAGTGTTATTACCCCATTTGGTGGATGAGGATGTTGAGGCCAAGAAGTGGAGGAAGTCCTCGTGTGACAGGCAGCAGTGAAATGTGCGGTAAAGAGGTGCTGGTGCTGGAGGATGAGAGTACAAGGCGTGGTTTTGGCATTGATGCTACTCCTAACCTTCCATGTGACCTTGGACCAATCAGTTACTTCTCTGTGGCTTCAGATTCTCCATCTATAAACTGGGAGGCTGGGGGTATAGAGCGACTGAAACCCAAAGCTACCTAAGAGCCCTCAGGTTTAATAAAGTGGGTAATAAGGATGTGAATTCTCATGGAGACATGTCACCTGGTTCACTGTGAGGAGCCACATGGACTTCAGAACTCCATGTTGATGATGCCTGAGGTGGGCCTTCAGGGCTCGGATGGGGTTGTGACCACGAGAGTCTAGAGAAAGTAGGCCTCTCCCTCCTCTTCCTCCAGAAGGTGCACAGGTCACCAGAGCTTATCAGCCTCCAAACCCTGGAGGGAACAGAACACTTCAGGGAACAATCTGTGGGATAGCTTGAACCTGAGAATGTCTTAGGGCATTGTGGGTAGCTCTAAGCACATGGTCCTATCTGCTCCTTACATCTGGCTAGCCTCTCAATGATCCCTCTTTAGGACTCCTGAGGATACTGTATTAACATATTTTGTCCTATTGTCAAACTATGAGTCCTGATTGGGGAACACAGAAAATATGTATTAGGCCCTCTAATGGCTTGATTATAACCAGAATAAAATCCAAACTCTGTTCATTGCTTACAGGTTCTGCCCAAAGCAGCTTCACCTGTGTCCAATCTCATTTCTCTCTACTCTTCCTTTAACTCCTCCCCACCGGCCTCACTGGTCTTTTTGATTTTCAAACATGTGGGCTTGTCTCTGCCTCAGGGCCTTTGTACTTGCTGTTCTCTGTTCCTTGAATGCTGTTCCTTCTGTGTAGCTCCCTCAGGTCAAATGTCACCTCCTCCCAGAAGCCTTCTCCTCACATCCTCCTGACTCACCATATGTTGCCCTGTTTTATTTATATTACTTATTTACTTACATGTTTGCTTATTTATGATCCTTTAGAATGTAAATGCCACAGAAGCAGGGATCCTATGTCTGGCTCACTCTTGTACATCAGCATCCAGAACACTGCCCCGCACAGAGTTGCATTCAACAAATAAATATTCAACAATTTATTCAATACCTATCTGTGGGTCTCAGTTGCCTTTTGTATATCCCTTCCTCCTTCCCTAAACTTTCACCCTAGAAAATAAAAGCTGTAAACTTTCCATGAATAGATTGAGACTTGAATTTTTTTTTTTTTTTTTTTTTTTTTTTGGTAACAGGACCAAAGATGGTATCTTTTAGTTAAGGACATCATAATTGGTTGTTGAATGATTTCCTAATCCTGACCACCTTCTTCTAGGGACAGCACTGGCATTACTAGGACCACTGATTAGAGATAATTCACTGGCTAAACCTCTCTTCTCTTTGGGAAAATCTGTTAAGAAACGGGTCAGGAGCACCATTTTCACATCATGAAGGAAAGCTCATTATGTAAATATTTTTCAGGAACATGCAAGGTCACCTTAACGCCCCCTCCCAAGGACTCCCCATCACTTGCAGATCCTTGGGGAAAATAAAATACAGCCTCCCCAAAATACAAATCTCAAATCTGACACAGCTTCCTAGACCACATGCCCAAGATTCTACTTTCAGATGCTCGCTTTCGAGGGGCTTCAGGTTCACTGTTGGGAGCAGGCGATACACAATTATTCCATTACTGAATTCAGGAATAAAATTTTGCACGTAAAATGCCTCCGAATGACTGAATGAAACGCCCCTTAAGCCTCTGCTCCACTCATCGTACCACATCCCCGTGAAGAATTACCCTGAGACTTTTCAATGCACGCTTTGTTTTAAGTTGCGCCCCCAGGCCGTAACCCGACTGCACCGAAATGCACGCAAGAGCATCTCCCGCGTTCCTCGCCCGGCGGGGGCGCAGCCGGCAGGTGCGCGTGCGGAACAAAGCCGCGAGCATCTCTCATCCCCGCAACCAACGCTCAGCACAAAACGCCCTAGGGCCGCAAGGGCAGGCGACGACACGGACCGTTCTGGAGGGAAAAAGCGCCTTCTCTTTTTTACCTGCCCGGACAGTTCAGCAATCACGGCGGCATCATTCGCGTCCTCCCAAGCCAATCACTCGCGCGGCCCGGGGAGCACGTGACTTCCGAGTGCTTCCGGCCTCCGGTCGGGTTTTCTCGCAGGTGGCCGCGGCCCGGCGCTAAGACCGCGGCGCGGCTCCTCCCGCGGTGCGCGCGCGATCGCCCGCCCCCTTTCCGGGGCTCAGCCAATAGGAGGCGGCCGCTTCTCAGGGACCAATGGGGAGGGGCCGAGCGAGGCAGGTGGGCGACGCGAGCCGAGCGGAGGCGGGGCGTGGAGCGCGGGGTCACGTGGGGCGGCGCGGGGAGGCTGCCGGGAGCTGGCTGGGCTGGAGGCCGGGGGGCCGGCGCCCGCCGCGGGGGATGGGGCTGCGGGCCGCCTAGGGGCCATGCCGCCCGGGCTCCGGGCCTGCCCCGCTCCGCGCCCCGGCCGCCGCGCCCCGCGTCCGCGCCGGCATGGTGAACCTGGCGGCCATGGTGTGGCGCCGGCTCCTCCGGAAGAGGTGGGTGCTCGCCCTGGTCTTCGGGCTGTCGCTCGTCTACTTCCTCAGCAGCACCTTCAAGCAGGTGAGTGGCCGCCCGCCCGCCGCCCGCCGCCCGCCCGCCGCCGCCCGGCTCTCCTCCGGGGTGGGGGGAGCCGCCTCTGCGGCCGCGCTGCGGGTGTGTCCGAGGGGCCGGTGCGCCGGAACCCAGACCTGCCCGTTCCGTTGGTGCCGGAGCTAGAAGGCGCTGCCCGGCCGGGGGCCCCGGGGGGACTCGAACCCAGGTCTCCGGGCCCCTGGCCGGGGCTGCCGACCTTACTGCCTCCGTGTGCCTTCTACCTGCCGGCCCCTGAGCGTAGAGGGCGCGTGCGTTTCTTGCGTCGCCCTGCGGGCAGTCTTGGGGAGCGGGCGTCCCCAGATGGCAGCGGGGGAAACTGAGGCTCGGCGGGTCGGAGGTGTGGGTGGCCAAGCTGCCAGGCCGGCGCTGGCGTGCCTGGCCTGCGTTTACTTTGGGGGCTCGGTGACCCAGCTGGGAGACCCAGCAGGGCCCGTGAGGTACCCTTTCTGTGCATAACTTGGTTGCATGAAATTTTCTTTTCTCTTTTCCTCTTTTTTTTTTTTTTTTAAGATTTTTATTTATTTATTCATGGGAGACATAGAGGCAGAGACGGGCAGAGAGAGATGCAAGCTCCCTGCAGGGAGCCGGATGCGGGACTCCATCCCGGGACCCCGGATCACGACCCTGATCCGAGCCCAAGGCAGCTAGCTGCGCAACCACGGAGCCACCCCGGCGTCCCGCATGGAAATCTCTGGTCACCTCCCCATCCACTTAGTTTTTCTCCCATGTGAGAATTTCTGGAAGAAAAGGCAATGTGGGAAATGTGACCAAAGCGTTGGAAGTTTGTTTAGGAGTCGGGTTTGAGCCTTTTGAGTTTTTTTTTTTAAATTTTATTTATTTATGTATGATAGTCACATAGAGAGAGAGAGAGAGAGAGAGGGGCAGAGACACAGGCAGAGGGAGAAGCAGGCTCCATGCACCGGGAGCCTGACGTGGGATTCAATCCGGGGTCTCCAGGATCGCGCCCTGGGCCAAAGGCAGGCGCTAAACCGCTGCGCCACCCAGGGATCCCGCCTTTTGAGTTTTTAGGGTGAACATACCCAAAGTGTGTGGGTGCAATACCGGTTTATGCTGTTGCTCTGATGGTCTCAAGGATCACGATCATAAGTAAAATATATTAATGAACATAAACTACGTGGTCACCTTAGTTTAATAGGATCAGTGGAGGAGCTGCAGAAGGGGAAGATGCGGAGCTGTACCCCACCGCTTACCTTAGGATGTGTCCATGACATTCAAGAACTAAGTGCTTCTGGGACTGGTGTTTTCTGCAACCTCACAGATACCTGCTTGTTGTCACGTGTTTTTCCTTCTCAGTCTGGCAGACCTCTGAGTATTCTAGTGAGCCAGGACTCAGATATCTGTATTCCTCCCTACCTGACCCAGGCGATTTTTGGGCCATTGTTTAAATTCTAGCTGTGTGCTCTTGATACCCAGATTTGTAATTTTAGCCTAGATCTATCCAGAAAACCCCCAATTCTTCTATTTAGTTGCCTGCTTGACGTCTTTTTGAATGTGTCATAGGTTTCTCATTCTTGGCCAAAACAGGACTCTTGGGACGCCTGAGTGGCTCAGTGGTTAAGTGCCTGCCTTTGGCCCAGGGCGTGATTCTGGAGTCCTGGGATGGAGTCCCACATCGGGCTCCCTGCATGGAGCCTGCTTCTCCCTCTGCCTTTGTCTCTGCCTCTCTCTCTCTCTCTCTCTCTCTGTGTCTTTCATGAATAAATAAAATCTTTAAAAACAAAAAACAGGACTCCTGATTTTCCATCACCAACAGTTCCTCTTTAGTCTTCCCAGGCTCACTCAGTGGCATTGCTGTTCACCAGGTAGAGGAGCCACAAATAACTTCCTTCTTTTTCTCACTCCCCACATCCAAAACATTGCCTCTGCCTCCACAGTGTATCCTTATTCTGTTATTTTGTCCTCATTGTCACTGGGTTCCTGGTGCTTCCCGAGGTCAGGCTACATTGTCTGGACTACTACAGTAGCCCACCAGCAGGTCTCTGCTTCTTTTTCTTTTCTTTCTTTTTTTTAAAGAGAGAGAGCTCACAAGAGCTAGCACACAAGCAGAGGTAGGAACAGAGGGAGAGGCGGGGAGAGAATCTGAAGCTGACTCTGTGCTCAGTGTGGAGCCCGATGTGGGGTTCAATCCCATGGCCCTGAGATCATGACCTGAGTCGATACCAAGAGTCCGATGCTCAACCGACTGAGCCACCCAGGTGCCCCAGGTCTCTGCTTCCTTTCTTGTCCAACAGTCTCTTCTCTACCCAGTGTTAATAGGGGTGATAATCTGGAAGAAAAAAATGTCACAGTTCTCCCCTAGGTATAATTCTTCTTTGGGTGTCTGTTGCACTCCGATAAAACTTCAGACTCTATTCCAGGTTCACTGCATGGTGAGTTGAGTCTTTTTTATCCTTTCAGGCCAGGTGAACTGTTACTGCCTCAGGCCACAGTGGGTGACACAGTCTAAATTAAGATTCCTTGCCTGTGGACCTGTCTTATTTTCTTTGTACTAGGAATCACTAACTGAACATTTCTTGTTCATAAACTCGTTTATCTGTCTTCCTTCCCTCTCCCTTCTAGGCAGTAATGTTTTTAAGAACAGGGACCTTGTCTGTGTTGTTCATGGAATCTCACCCCTAGAATACTGCCAGGTATTTAATGGATGCTTAAGTATGGTTTGAACAAGTGAGCCCTGAGTCTTTTGAATTGGGATGACTTCTCCTTTCTTCTCCAACTAATTTTTTATGTCTTGACTCAGATGCTGTCTACTCTGTGACCTTCCCTACAACCATCTTTTAAGTACTCTCATGCATCTTGTGTATTTATTTTAAAATTAGTGTTGTCTTTTTTAAAAACCTGTGATCAATGGCCATGATTGATTGGGGAGGGGTGATTGTGATTCTCCTAAAACTGTTGGCAGATTTCTCTGGGTTTGATCCCTCCAGCAGCCTAATAAACATTAAGAAACGCTTTAGCTGTAACGTCTCTAGCCCTGCCCATCAGCTCTTGGCAGCCCCTAGTCAACTCTCTGTCTCTGTGGATTTGCTGTTTTGGACATTTCATATTAAGGAATCATATAGTATGTACTCTTCTTTCAGTTTGAAGCCAGTGTTTTCAAGGTTTATCCATGTTGTAGCATTGATTAGTACTTCATTTTATATGTGGATAATATTCTCTTGTATCCATCTACTGCATTTTGGTTTTTTGTTCATCAGTTGGTGGACATTTGGCTTGTTTTTACCTTTTGGTTATTAATAAATGCTGCTATGAACGTTGGTGTACCAGGTTTTATATGGAAATATGTTTTTAGTTCTCTTGGGGTATAGTCCTAGGAGTAGAATTGATGGGTCATGTGGTAACCCATGTTTAACTTTTTGAGGAACTGCCAGACTGTCTTCCAAAGTGGCTACACCATTGACAATGAACTTTTAAGAAACTACACTTGTCAAGTTTTGATGTAGTACCAAAGAACATTATCTGTAATTATTTGAAAAAGCCATTAGGGGACGCCTGGGTGGCTCAGCAGTTGAGCATCTGCCTTTGGCTCAGGGCGTGATCCCGGGATCCTGGGATCACATCCCACATCAGGTGTGGAGCCTGCTTCTCTCTCTGCCTGTGTCTTTACTTCTTTCTATGTCTCTGATGAATAAATAAATAAGTCTTAAAAAAGAAAAGAAAAGAAAAAGCCATTAGAATATCCCTTCCAGGGATCCCTGGGTGGCTCAGCAGTTGAGCACCTGCCTTCAGCCTGGGGTGTGATCCTGGAGTCCTGGGATCGAGTCCCACATCGGGCTCCCTGCATGGAGCCTGCTTCTCCCTCTGCCTGTGTCTCTGCTTCTCTCTCTCTCTCTTTCTCTCTCTCTGTCTCTCATGAATAAATAAATAATCTTAAAAAAAAAAAAAAAAAAGAATATCCCTTCCATTTCAACTACACATCTGTGTGAGGTAGATTTTCCTCATATGCGTCAGCCCAAACAACCTATAGCAACAGGTGAACTGCAGAGGGAGATAGAATCCAGCTGTCTTCCCTTCAGCCAGATTTTAATATTTGATTTTATTTGATTAGATTTTAAGATTTGCAGAAAAGTAGAAGTATTTTCTCACCAAATTTGTTTTTTGAAGAACATTTTTTTCACAGACAAAAAAACCCTGTTAACATATAATAGGTCTATTATTTTTAGTTGAATAGATAATTTAAGTATTTTAAGAATTTATTTTTTTAATTTCCAATGTGATAAATATCAATAGCCGTGATCCTTATAAACCCACATATCAAGATTCTCAATATAAAGAATAAGAAAGGTCCTTGGGACCCACAACTCAGAGCCCATTCTGGCTGATGCTGTTCATATACATTTGAGTTTGCTCCTTTTGCTCTGCTCCCTGCTGCAATTCTGGTTATCCATCACCCCTGAGCTGTTCGACTAGAGGTGAGTTTGACCTATTTTGCCTAGCCTCAATTTCTCTTTCTGTGAGACGGAGATATTGTATGGAGTGTTCGGGGCCCTGGTGTGTGTGTGTGTGTTGGGATTGAATTGAGAAGAGGCCGTGAAAAGTTGTAAGGCTAGGTAGGGTCCCATGCTTTGCTTTGGAGAAACTCTGAACTTGGAGCAGATGCAGCTGCTGTGCCTGGAGACTAGCTGATTATCCTCTGTTGCTTTGAATTCCTCTTTTCTTTGGTTTTCATGTTAATTAATGCTTTGGGGGATAGTTGAAATTGTAGAGATGGGAGCGCAGGAGAAATTAATGACAGTGGTGGGGATGCCGTTGGGGGAGAGGAACGGGTGCCAACTGTCTTGAGCACTTTTACTTAACAAATGTTTAGTGAACCTCCGCCATGGGCTAGGTCCTGTCTGCTAGGTGGTGGAGACACAGTGGGGGGCAAAGCAGATGAGGTCTCACTCTCCAAGAGCCTATAATCTGCCAGAGAATAAGGGGGCAGAAATGGAGAGTGGCCAGAATGATTTCAGATGACAATTTATGTACCAAAGGAAGGAAACAGCAAGGTGTTGTGACAGAGCAGCAGGGTGGGCCTACCCCTGTGGGGCATCTAAGCTGAGACGGAAGAAATCCCAGTCTTGGAGTCAGAGGGTCCTTAGAGTCCTCTCGTGTAAATAAATGTTCTCACGTTCAGGTGGAGCAGTCCTTGAAAGTCTCAGGACTCTTGGCATAACTCACTGAAAATATATTAACATCTTTAGCTTTTAAAATAACTATGTAAATTGCAGTGGATTAAATGTGTGAGTTAGATATTTCTGAAGTGTTAACAAATCATAAGAGAATTGCTAATATGTTTTTGTTTTGCTTTGTTTGGATCACCAAGGTATGTGTATTTTTCAGAAAGTTTGTCAAGTACGGCCCAGGGTACAGAACATGACCCGTAATTCACCAGCCATGGGACATTTATCTCATTTGACCCTTGTCGTAGCCCCTGGAAAACAGATGGGGCAGCTATTGAAATACTCCTTTTAGAATAAGGTTAAGTACCATATACTAGGAATGAAAACATTACTATAGTGCTTTATAATTGATGAAGAAAGGTCTCATGTTTTTCTGCTTGTTTTGCTCCTTTTTGTTTCCACTTTTTGTACCCCCGTGCACCCTGTGTGGATGTCTGTTGTGGTTGATTGCACTGATTTTTGTACACACTTCTTTATCGATTACTCTGGGGATTCTGAGAATAGAGTACTGGCTCCCCTTGTCTATATATCTTTAATGCATTGTGAGGACTTGATACCTTTGTGGGGGGAAACATACATGCAGGCACTCACACACATGTGCATGCACGTGTATATGTACAAAAGCCTAGAATGAAGACAACCTAATAGGGTAGGTCAGTTTGGAAAGGGTTTAAAACCATGGAAGGAATCCCCTCAGCGCCCCTTCACTACACTGTTGGTGAGACTGGACCCTCAGAAAAGCAAACGTATGCTAATTCGTGACATTTGCTACTTGTCTCACTCTATCTCTTGTACAGTCTTTTTTGATTGTACAAGTCTTACCAAATCCTCTTGGCAAGGTCTTGAATATTCATATTTGAAAACAAGTTTAAGTGCTGGAAGACTAGCCTCCCTGTTTACCAGGAGCAGAGTTATGTGGAAGAAGCCCTTCTGGGATGCACTTATCTGTGAACTTCTGTTTTCTTTTGGGAAGAGATAACAGGACAGTTTGAGAGTAGTGGTAGGAGTACTTTTAGCCTCATTGTGAGATCCAGGGTACTTTGACCAGCTCTTACTGATCTTTATGGCTATGAATTTATCTAGGGCAGCATTTGAAGCTCAATTTCATTTGCACATCGCTTGATTCTGCAGTTAACTGATAGGGTCCCAGCAGAGCAGAGGAGTATAAATTTACAGGTAGTCAAGCTGCGTCCACCAAAGTGATTCGTCCCATATTCCCAAGGCTTCTGCACTTAGCCCCTCTTCTTGCGCCAACCAAGGAACACAGATGCTGTTTTTGTATGACCTACCCGGTTTCTGCCAGTGCCAGTTCCTCCCTGTAAATGAAACCAAAGGAAGGACAGAATAAAAATTAAAGCCACTAAATGTGACTACTTCACACTTGGTAAATTAAAAAACAAACTCCAGTACTGGTGCAGTGGTGTTGAAATTGTAAACACTGTTACGTAAATGCTGGTAATACCCTGAATGGCACGTAGAACTCCAAGGAAATTATTTGGCACTATACAGCAATGACTGTTTCTAATAATTATTATTACAAGTCATTCAAGGGAATAAACAAAACTTCTGTTTTTATTTTTTAAAAGATTTTATTTATTCATTTAACAGAGAAAACCTGAGTGCTGAGGAGAGGCAGAGAGAGAGGGAAAAGCAGACTCCCTGCTGAGCAGGGAGCCCAATGTGGGACTCAGTCCTAGGACCCTGAGATCATGATCTGGGCCGAGGGCCGACACTCCACCAACTGAGCCACTCAGGCGCCCCCAAAACCTCTGTTTTTATTGTAATTGCTATCTATGATAACAAAAACTTGGTATGGGTCAACGTTCTGTAGAGTGTTTAATGAATTATAGCACATCAGCATGATAGATGATTAGATAGCCTTGAAAATGTTATTATCAAGATAAGGTAGGTACTTGAATGGTTTACCATCCAATTAGTGTCAAGAGCTGAATGCAGGGAATTTGTATTCTAAATGCTGGGGTCAAAGGTTAGAAGTTAATAAATAAAAATTGATAGTTTTATTTAAGCAATGGGATTGTGAGCAATTTTTTATCTTTAATGTTGTTAATCATGCTTTTTTTAAGTAACATTTTTATTTTAGAACAATTACAGATTTAAAAGTTTCAAGGCTAGTACAGAGTTCACATAGATACCTCCTCAGTGTCTTGTTAATAACACTCATGTTTTTATTTTAATTTAAAAATATTAATAAAAATATTAATTTGCCAAAGATGGCAGAAGACCTTATCCCTTCTACGTTAATAGTCTGTAGAATATCTTTCCATACTTTTATTTCAGTTCTTACAAACGTGTATGTGTATGTTATTATAATTGTTATCATACTGTGTGATAATATGCACATCATTTTGTAACTTTTTTTTTTTCACTTAATGTATTATGGACATCCATCCAGTGGTCTACACACAGTGCTTTTTTTTTTTTTTTTTCACTTAATGTATTGTGGACATCCATCCAGTAGTCTACACACAGTGCTCTGTGTATTAAAATCATTCAGGTACTTTAACAATAGTAATTCCCAGGTCTCATCCAGAGAGATTTTTACTAAGTCTGAAGTTGGACTCAGAAATCAAGAGTTGGTTTTAAAGTTGTACATGAGTGTACATGAGCCCGGGTGGCTCAGAGGTTTAGCACCGCCTTCAGCCCAGGGTGTGATCCTGGAGACCTGGGATTGAGTCCCACATCAGGCTCCCTGCGTGGAGCCTGCTTCTCCCTCTGCCTGTGTCTCTGCTTCTCTCTCTCTCTCTCTCTCTCTCTCTGTCTCTCATGAATAAATAAAATCTTAAAAATAAATACATAAATAAAAAAAGTCGTACATAATGTCCAAGGCAGGGTTTAAGAGCCATGCTAGATAAATACATATCACTCTCATCTGGGATTTTTATAATAGCCATAGCTATACCAGTGTTGTTCAGTCATTTCTCTGTTGGGTTTCCAGGTTTTTCCTACCATATTAGCAGTGCTATAGTAAACATCCTGGTTCATCCTTACACATTAGTACTTTCTATAAAAAAAAGCTAAAAAATATGTTTGCTGTGCCCAAAGTATATGTGGATATGTATATCTTAAATATTAATAGCTCTTCCTAGGTTGCTTACCTAAGGAAATATTAGTAACCGTGAAGCTCTGTTTCATTGTTTTAAAGTATATATCCTTTGCCATCAAACTTTCAAGGCTAATCCCTTTTGCTGGTGACACATCACAGGTCATTCTTAATGGTAAAAGCCAAGAATTCTATTGAAAAGGTAGGATGTTTAAAACATATAAAAAGTCTTTGGGAGAGAGTCTTGATGATTGTGGTGTTTTCCAACAGCAGCTTGAAGGATTCAGAAGATGGCTGTCTCATGCTTGGCTTGTTTTCTGGTAGTTAGGCACCTTCCCCCTTAGTTTCTGCAATAATATAGGAAAAGCAGTTTTGAAAGCTTGGCTGCAGTTTGGAGGCTAGGAGAAAAGCATAAGTGCTTGCCTCTGGAGCAGCATGGCCCTTTGCATGTGTAGGTTAAGGGCTGGCTGGAAGTCTATCTTAAGAAAAAAAGGAGAAATTTGCAAGTTAACATGCTTCTTCATGCTCCTAAAACTAACCTCTCAATTCATTATTCCCCTAAGCTTACTTATCCCTGAAGTACTCATAACAGCAAATGAGATCACTCTCACTTGTGCTTCAGATGAGTCCAGATATTGTCTGAAATGACAGTTGCAAAATTCCTTTGAAGTTTCTTCTTCTATTTTAAAGGTGTTTTCAAATGTTATATTCTATTCAGTAATGTATTTGTTTTATTATAAGAAAGTATTTTAAATGATTAACCATCAGAAAGAAAAAGTTTAGAACTTTTTCTCTCCTAAGTTTTGTGTGAAATTAATGTTTTCATACACATTTACAAAATGCATCGAATCCAAAGGCCATTGATGTAAAAGTAAGCCACTTTTGAAGCATAGCTTTAATTTGTTATTTTTCCTACAGGTTTATTTTGCATCTTTTTTAAGATTTTATTTATTTATTCACGAGAGACACACAGAGAGAGAGAGGCAGAGACACAGGCGGAGGGAGAAGCAGGCTCCATGCAGGGAGCCTGATGTGGGACTCAGTCCCGGGTCTCCAGGATCAGGCCAGGGGCTGAAGACAGCGCTAAACCTCTGAGCCACCCGGGCTGCCCTATGTTGCATTTTAAATTACAGCTTTGGCTGGGAATGCAAGAAAGGATACTTTAACCTTCCCATTTGTGGTCTCTTTGTAGGAGGAAAGAGCAGTGAGAGATCGGAATCTCCTCCAGGTTCAAGACCACGACCAGCCCATTCCGTGGAAGGTGCAATTTCACCTGGGGAACAGCAGTCGGCCTGGCAACCAGTGCCGGAACTCCATTCAAGGGAAGCACCTCATCACGGATGAGCTAGGTAGGGCTGGCTCCCCTCTTCTCTGCAGCCAGTGAAGGGCTATAGTGGGAGTCCATTGCTGTGGTTTTATACAGTGCATTTCCCAGCATTTCTCACATCTCTGTCTTTCATACCTTACTTGTCATTCAAGGCTCCCTTCACTGTCAGAGAAGTTTAGTGTGATGATTCTGTCTTTGAAGCTCCTTGTGCTCATGGTTTCAGCAGTTGGTCATGAGCCAGCCCCTGTGCTAGCTAGTTCCTACCCATCTCTTCCTGGCCGCAGGATGTTCAGACCTTGCCAGTGTTGTCTTATTTTAGTGGTGAATTCTATAGGGTAGCTAGTGTTCCTCCTTGGTGGCCTGCATAATAGCCACACGGTTCTGGCGCTTAGGAAATGTGCTTGTTAACTGACTGACTAGGTGATGAATGAATAATAAACACATTCATTTTTATTATTGATAATTTACTTATTTTTTAAAAGATTTTATTTGAGAGACAGAGAGAGACAGAGAGCTCACAAGCGGGGAGAAGGGGAGAGTGAGAAGCAGACTCCCTACTGAGGAGGGAGCCCAATGTGGAACTCGATCCCAGGACTCTGGGATCATGACCTGAGCCAAAGACAGATGTTTAACCAACTGAGCCACCCAGTGCCCTATTTACTTATTTTAGAGAGAGAAAGAGAAAGAGTGCTTGTGCACATATGTACATGAGCAGGGGGAGGGGCAGAGGAAGAGAGAGAGAGAATCAGACTCCCCACTGAGTGTGGAGCCCAACACAGGGCTTGATTCCACAACTCTGAGATCCTGACTTGTGCCAAAATCAAGTTGGACGCTTAACTGACTTGAGATACCTAGGTGCCCAAATGATAAACACACTCAACATGTGTTACTCTTACAGTGAAAACGGCAGCCTGTCTGTCTGTATCCTTTTCTCCCAGAGTTTTCTTGCCTCCTTTTAGTCTGGAAGAAAGGCGATTCCTGTGCTGTTGAGGTGGTTGGATTAGCTGGTTGAGATCTCACCATTTGAAGGCTGGCCCAGTCTTCCTGAAGAGGAACTTCCATGAATGCACAATTGAGCTCTTATCTGCGTGCTGGGCACTAGGCTAAAACCTCTCCTGGAATATCTCTGATTTTTACAATAGTCCTACAACATAGGCATTGCTCTTGGCACTTTATAGGTGAAGACACAGGCACCAAGAGGCTCAGGAACTCACCTACAATGACAAGGACTCATAAACCATGATCAGGGCAGCATTATCACACCAATAGGGTAGCACTATCCCTTAATGTCAACTGTCTAAACAGTCTTCAGAGTTCCCTGATAGTTTTTGCAGACTCTTTTTTCTTTTTTCAACTGGTGGTTTGCAAATAATCTGATTGGTTTGTTTGTAGGAGTAAATTTTGCTCATTTCAGAGTCTCAGCACAAACGGATTGTGAATGTGGCAGTACTGGAATCAACACAGGTCAACCTTGAATTAGAATATTCAGCCATACATGATGACTGAACAAAAT
This sequence comes from Vulpes vulpes, assembly GCF_048418805.1. Classification (NCBI taxonomy): domain Eukaryota; kingdom Metazoa; phylum Chordata; class Mammalia; order Carnivora; family Canidae; genus Vulpes; species Vulpes vulpes. The sequence goes on along the minus strand of NC_132789.1, from coordinate 13,541,939 downwards.
GCAGGCATGCTATCTGTAAAATGAAACAAGAGTTCATTTACTGTTCTTTTCAAGAAAAGTTGCATTCCCAGCAAAACACAAACGAACAGAAACCACACAAAAAAACCCCCAACTTTCCCAAAGAGACTTCAAAGGCATCAGACCAGATGAGATTACTTAGAATTAAGGGAAGGGATCAGAGGAAATATACCCACCTAAGGTAGAGGAACTGGAAAATTTTACACAAAGATGGAGTGACAAGCCAGCAGTGATGCCAGTGCCAGATTCTGTCTTGAAGATCATGTTAGAAAAGCAAATAGTATTGCAAATAGCCTCTTGTTTTTTAAACAAAGTTTGACAAAGGAAATTTACTTCCATAAGATGATACAGCTGGTCAGTGGGGAGATCTAGGGCTGAGACAGAACTTGGGAGTTCAGTCCTTTTTTTCTTAGAAACTGTTTTGTTTCCATGACACCCAGTGAGAAAACATGAAATCATATGCTTTGACTTTAATAGTTAATACTAGGTTACAAGTGACCTTCATTTTCTTTTGTTTTAGCTAACACAAGAATAATTTTCCTCTGATTAATTCAAGTGAGACAAAGCCTCTCAGACTTCTTAAGTAGAAAGTTCCAAGAATCCATTAATAAAAAATCCTAGGGCCATAGGTTGTATTGTACCTCCATGACCATGAGAGGAAATAAACAATTTCATAAAGAAAACTTGCAGTAATTGATGCCTTTGCATAAGCAGATGCTACCCCACCACGAATGTTGCCAGGGTAACAGTTATTAAATAAGACAACCAATTAGAATGACAAACTTTTCCAAGGTTAGAAGTTAATTTCCTAGTCAGTCGAGACACACTCTGAGGTTGTCATCTTACTGAACTCGTTGTTGGAAACAACATTGGCATGAGTAGAATTTACGATGCAAGAGGAGAAATCCTAATGCACTCTCTTACCAGAAATCAGAAAGCCCTGTGGTTTCAAGGCTAAATAGTGAGAACCAGGGCACCAAAGGAGGGGCACAAAGGTAGATGATGGGATAGGATAGAGAAAAGAAAAAGAGACTGAAAGATAATTTCAACAAGTGAAGTTTAGGTCATGTTATATTTTCCATCTCCTGACAGGTGATAAGATTGCAGTGTATCATTTGGGGCTGAATTTTGAGAAACAGTGCCGGCTTCTTTGGATTTGTATTGGTTTATATAATCCCTGTGAAGAAAATGAGTCAAAGTAGTTAAAAAAGAATCCCAGAAGCATATATTATGGCATTTGAGTAGTCCTCTCTTAGTTTTAAGTACATGCTCTGGAGCTTAATCTAACTTTAACATCATCTGTTCTTAGGTAACTGGGGTCTGGTTCTTTCCAGGCCCTGGTTTTCCAGGTGTTAACTGAGGGCCCTCTGCATCTCTTCCATTGTTATTTTACTGGTGCCACCTGCTTTTGCACAGACTTTGTTTTCCAGAGTAATTTCTGAAAACAACTTTATACTTCACCAAGTCTCATCCTTTGAGGATTAAGAAGCTGGGGTATTTGGAATGGAATGATGCTGGCAACAGCTGCTCTGCACCTGTGGGCCCATGCATGCACCTGGGAGTTTCCCAAGAGCTGTGTGGTGTCCCTCATGCACTTCTTACATTTTTCTGTCCCACTCCCAGAAGGTTGTAGAAAAATGTCTGTTTAGCAGCTCTGAACAATAAAGTAGTTTTTATGAGGAGAGTCTTTACTTGAGTTGGGTTTCGGTTTGACTAGGTTGGAGGCAATGTGTTTACAGAGGGATTTATAAGGAGTGGAGGGAATTAGGATTTTTCTCCCTTGGGTATTAGAGAACTTGCATTCCCAGATTCTGAGAATTCCTGGCCTATATACTTACAGCCTAAATCAACTTATGAAGGTTCAGCGTGACTATTTCTTTTTCAGAAATCTTCCAAATAAATGCCAAGCATTTCAAAGATATTTGTAAAGATTGGAGGGTTGGTTGGTTGGCTTTTAAATCTAGATGGATATCACTTTCAGGAATGAAACCTTTGGTTTTTTCTATTTTCCTTTTCCTTTTTTTTTTGAAAACAATACCATTTTTCTTCAGTGTGTTGGTTAAGCATGACTTGATATGGTGATTAAATCAAACACATGCCAACAGAGCAGAAGGTCATTTTAGGTAGATGAGAACATGTAGCCTACCCATCACATGGGAGCCCATGTTGCCTGTACACTACGGCATGCAGAAAGCAAGTCCTGGTCACGTGTCTGACTCCTGGCCCTCTGGTGCTTGGCATGTTCCACACTCCACGTTCTTTCTCTCTGTTCTTTGTGTGCAGCATTTGTATTGCTGCTTCGTGTGTGATCACCCGGTAGAGAGGTGGGAGGACTGCTGGCTTGTTACTCAGGTGAGTCTCTGACTTCCAGGATACATTTGTGAAAGAAAGGATTTGCTGGTGAACGGCTGCTGTAATGTCAACGTCCCCGGCACGAAGCAGTACCGCTGTGATGGCTGCTTGCCCCATGGCTGCTGTGGTGCCTATGAGTACTGTGTGTCCTGCTGCCTGCAGCCCAGCAAGGTATGGGCGGTTGCCGCCACCTCCATGTCCTTTCTCTATGCCTTTATTGGATGGTGAGCATCGAAGTCTCCACACAAGAGTCTCTGGAAGGTAGGGCTGAGAAGGGAACTGTGTAGATGGCAGAGATTGCTGCTGTGAGGCAGCGTCAACAAGGAAGGGAGTGCTTCCTGCTGACATGGGTGGCTCATTTGCGGGAGGGGCCATTGTGTTGCTCATCAGCTCTCTGATGGATAGGGTATCAGGCTTGTGCTCATTTGAGCTTGCTCTCTCCTTCTCTCTGCCCCCCTCTTCCATATCAGCAGGGTCTTAATTTAGGAGAAATATCCAAGGTTACCCTGTGCTGCTGAGTCTGGAATTTATTACAGGTGCTAACTTTTGTTTCCATAGCAACTTCTCCTGGAGCGCTTCCTCAACCGCGCAGCCGTGGCATTCCAGAACCTCTTCATGGCCGTCGAAGATCACTTTGAATTGTGTCTGGCCAAATGCAGGACCTCATCCCAGGTCAGAAGCTGTGATGCAAAAATAAATAAATAAAAAATAATAAATAAATAAATAAGCTGTGATGCCGCTGGCTGGGGGATGGGCGGGTAGGAGTCAGGGTGGAGAAGAAAACTCGGAAATATGCAGTGGGGGCCACTTAGTGGGATAATAACAGAGAAGAGATTTAAGCAAAGCTGTGTCAAATTTTGTTTGGTTAAAAAAATTTTTTTTGTTTGGTAGAGTGATGGTATTTAGAATGTCACTATGAGATTTGTACATGCTGGGAAAGTAAAATCTTTATATTAAATCAGGGTCTAATCAGCTTGCATCTCCCCTATCTGAGTGGCATATCCACACTTCAAGTGGAAGCGTACAATTATTTCTAAGTCTGGGGGAGTCCTAACAGTCCAGTTCCTGAGAGCAGTTCTCTCCTCCACATCTCTGAAACATGACTAAGGCTTTCCAGCAACCACTTGTTTAAAGGAAGTAGTCATTTGTTGTGGAACAGAGTTGTGGTTTATTTTAGGATTCAAGAGGATGGGGGCAGGTGGGCATTTAAAAATAGGCGAATAAATCTGTGGGTGGTCAAGCTCTCAGTACTCATAAGCATATTGTCAGTAAATGCTTTGCTCTTCGGGCACTCAGCGCTGCCCCTAGCCCTGCAAGTGTCTGCATGTCTGGGCCTTTGCATCACTCTGCTCCCTCAGCTCTCCACTTCTGCGGTCCGGTGGTCGTCGGGGCTCTCAGTTTTAAGACCGCCAGCTGTGTGTAGTGTACAAGTGTGCTTCTTCTGCCTTCTGTTCATGGTGTCTCCCAAGACTGTACTGGCTTCATCTGAGATAGCAGACTCGTTTGTCATTCTCTGTGCCTCTTGCACTTTTTGCCAGATACCTGTTAGCCCATTTTTTGATTTTATGCTGCTTTGTGCACCTCTGGTCTGCTCTCAGAGCATTCAGAATCACGGGGTAAATACTTCAGGGATTATAATGAACATTTGAAAACATGAAGAAATTCCTGATGGTCTTGTGTTGCTGGAAGAGCTTTCCACTTGAATGGGCTTTAAAGGAGATGGGGAAGAAGGCCGAACACATGACTCATTTTGATTCAGAGTCTCTCATTCTGAGAAATGCTAGAAAAGGCGGAGTATTGTCTTTCCTCAACTGATAAAACCCAGACACCATTTCCAATCTTGAGGGAAGATGTTAACCTTTCTGACTTTATCTTTTTATTGTAAAGCAAGAGTTCCCAGTTCCTAGTTTGTTTTGATTGTGGTATCCCAAAAAAGATTTGCTGCATGTCCATAAATTGGATTAATACTTAACAATTTAGATGTTAAGCATTGGTCTTGGGCTAATTAGTGAACTCCAGACTAGCCAAAAACTCAAGTTGCTTGTTATGAAAACAAATGGCTGAAAAATTAGCCGTCAGGGATGGTTGTCTTTGTTAAATCCCACGTTCCATTTACTTAACCAAATGAGGCTTGTGTGGTATTGTGGGATTTGGCTTGTGTGCCAGACCTCAAGGTACATAAAACTTCATGAGAACGCCTTGACGTGGCGTCTCCTTCATCTCTGCAGGGTTCAGTACCAGGAACTGAATTTCTTTGGAGCACAGAAGTTGGGAGCAAAACAGTCTCTGGATTTTAATCTAATTTAACATCATCTGAGAAAATAGTTGTCTTGAGTTGCCCAAGTTGTAGCTAGGTTGTTTTAAAAAACGAACAAAACTCACTTTTGACATTAAAAGAAACCATTGTCATGCAGTGATGTTCTGTCCATTTGCATGCTTGTTGTTGGCATTTGGTGTTGAGCATCCACCTTTGTTTCAAACAAGTGCCTGGTGTCTCTTGGTGGCATTTGGAGATAGCTGTGCCAGGCTCCTGCAGGGTGTGCTGGCCCACAGTCCTGGGTTTGACCTCTACCATCCCACAAGGGAGGTATGTGAGCCTCTGCTCTCTCTCATGGCGCTCTTATCTTCCCTTTTGCCAACAGAGCGTGCAGCATGAGAACACCTATAGGGACCCCATAGCCAAGTACTGCTATGGAGAGAGCCCTCCTGAGCTCTTCCCCGCGTGACAGGCACAGCAGACAACACACGGGCGACCAGGTGCCACAGGAGAACTTGTGGCCTGAAGCTACCCTCCAGCGTTCTCTAGTCCGCGTAGAAGAAGAGAGGCATCGCATGGAAGCCTTGGCTTTGACCGCCTCTTGTGCTATACTCTTTGGCCTCAGTCACCACTGGGCTCTACCCTGTGGAACTATTCTGTGAAGCAGCTTGAAAACACCAGTGCATCACATTCAAGAACAAACTACAGGCGAGCCTGTGGAGGTGCTGGTGCTCTGGGGCACTTCTACTGTTGCAGACTCCTCGAGCCCTTCACTGTAAATTTATTTATTGGACTTCTTTGGAGTAGTGGGAACATGATAATGGTTTATATAGGAAGATATCTTGCCTTAATAGTCAAATATATTCAAGGAAATTGTTGTTGTTTTCTTGTGTCCCTGGGTTTCCTGAGTGAAGTCATCCCTTTACCCTGATAAAATTGAATATGCATGTTCTCCCAAGGTAGTTGTTTGGGTTTTGTTTTAAAAGCTCCTTCAGGAGTGGGCCCTGGACACTATATTCTGACATCTAAAATTGTCAACAACTCAAAGATACTATTCCGTTCCGGCCCTCTACCAGCCCCCTTGCAGGTGGCACCAGCTGCCCACAGGTTTTCTCATCATGGTTTTGAATGTGTTTGCATTACCTGCATGTGCGCATCCTCTGAACCAGAAATTCCAACTCCCTGTTCCGGAGGATTTTCTCATTTCCAATGCCACTGTTGAAATGATTGTGATCTGCTCAGCCATGGTACCCTGGGAGCCTTCTCCCTTCTCCTGTCATGGAAACCTGCTGTTATGGCAATTCCTAGGTGAAGAGACACCTAATAACTGGCTGTAGGCAGTCATCCTTCATTGCTTTCAGCATTGGGACATATAACAGGTTCAGACCTTCAGTTTCCTTATGACCTTTGAAGAAGAAGGCCCAAGTTTCTGTCAAGGTGCTGCTATAAGTGAGTCACTCCTACCCTCAGTGGGGCAAGCCCATGAACACTGGGCATGTCAGTTGTGGGTCCACGTGCTCAACATCGAATCTCTCAGGCTCAAGGTCAAGAGTATTTGGTCCTCTGATCAAGACATTCTGCCCCTCAAGTACTAAGGCTCTTTGCTCTCAGGAGACATGGACACACAGCTCTTTTCTGGAGCAAGCCCCTTACTAATCCTGGGATCAGGCCAGGTCTTTTTCATTTTTTGATTGTTCAAGCTGTTGACCTTGGAGCCAGGTACTAGTTTTACAATCCACGTTTGACATTTTTTTTCAGTAGGGTTTTTCTTTGGACCATGTTTGCCTTCCAGTATGTTTCTGCAGTATGTAGCAGTAATTCCTCATGATTTTCTCCTATTACTTGTTAAACCTTTCTTCCCAAAGGGGTTTGTCCTCCTTAAATAAGCCATCTCCGAGGGCTTTGTGGCAGTTGTTTTTTTACTATTTTTTTCCCCAAAAAATCTATTTAGTTTGCATTGGACTTTTTGGATTCTATGTGCATTCATGGTGCTAAATCAAACTTTGTATGTGAAAGAAATGTGCGTGTCTGGATGTTTTACCATCTCATTCTTTTTTGGTAATTCGAGTCTGGTATGTGTTTGTCTCATGTGAGTTGTCACTGGTATCAGCCTCTCCTTGGAGCTTATTTGAACTTTTGAGCAATGTAACAGAGATTTAATGTGAAAATGACTTTATATCAAAGACGAACCCCTGCCTCTTTACTTCCTACTTGAATTATTGATGAGTACATTCTGCATTTTCAGTGCTTTTACAAACAGTATCTACAACCATGTCATAGAGTTAAGCTTACTTGTGTTCCCACCTCGTACAGGAGGAAGTTGTGAGAAGTAAAGTGACTTCCAGAATCCTCACTGAGATTTAACAACAGAACCAGAACAAGAACTTCATCTCCGGCTTCAGATCCTCTGTCCTTCCCACTGCCTCTCTCTCGCCAACCGTACTGCTGACTCATCCATAATCATCCCCCCCCCCCCCCCCCCCCCCCCACCGACCAAGAGCTCATAGATTTCAGTTATCCAGGCCAATAGAAAGGAGAGGTAATATCAATAGCCAAATTGGGTCGATAATTCATTTGGCCCTGGAATATGTTTTTATTTGTGGGGTTTGTTTTTATTTTTGTTTTTTTGTTTTACTTAGGTCAATTTAGAGGCGTGTTCACTGTTTTGGAAACTCAAAATGCTACCAACTACATAAATAAAGCCATTGAAGGACCTGGACCATCACTCAGCTTCCCCAGCCTTCCAACCCAGAACCCTTCCCTGCTCTGCACTCTCTGGGTGGTTTCTGGTTTCCTCGACTGAGGGTTTCTAGAATTAGGGACCTCATCTTAGTTTTTCTTGTCCAGAGTTTAGCAAAGTATGTGTTACATGCTGAGATTTTAGGGAAGGATCGAAGAAGGGGCAAAAAAGTCACCAAATATTGAGTGTTGGGGCTAAAGGTAACTCAAAGCATTTCCCCCCAATTCTGCATCTTTATTGCCTTGCTCATTGCTGGAGTGACAAATACCTGTCATAACAGGGAAGGAAACAGCAGAGTATACAGGAAGTACTGAGACGGGCAGGTACACAGGAGAGGTGGCCCTAGGCCTAGTGATGTGGGGCTGGCATGGAAGTGGGGGATAGGACTTTAGAGCAGAGTTTTCAAGGGTCAGCATGTTCCTGAAAGCCGACTTGGGGCCTCTGGGAAGTGTGTCAGTTGGTGTGGCTGCAAAGGAGCTATGGGGACAGGTGGCACAATCTATAAGCAAAGCCTTTTCCCATCATTGAGATTAACAGATAAATTGTAAACATGCAGAGATGTTGCTTATTTGGTCTTGCTCATTCCCTCAAGGACAGCAGAGAATTCTGCGTCGCAGCGAAGAACTACTTGTGAACAGCATGGCTTTGGGTAGTCATCTCTTCAGAGTCCCAAGCCCTTCATCTGGAAAGTGGGGTCATGTGGGTTCTGAGGCATCAGCGGGAGTGAAGCCTGGTGTTCAGTGCACAGTCCAACATCTGCAGCCCAGTGGGGGTACAGCGTAAGCAGAGACCACATGAGGGTCAGTGAGCCCCTCAGGTGGAAGGGTGGCAATTATAGAACTCTCAGTATAATTTTTATTACTGTGTTTTAAAGAATTCAGGCTAAAAATGAAATATTTCAAATTCAGGAATATGTAAAGATGAAAGTAATAATAATAATAATTAACATCCTACAACCCAGAGATCAGCCCTCATATTTTTTCTCTTCCTCATGCTTTCCAGGCAGAAATGAGAGCACTTTTTCCTCTTGAAAACAATCCTGTAATGGACATCCTCTTATGTTACATGTAGGCCTATAATAATTTTAATGACCACATGATGTCAATTTTATGGATTACAATAATGTTATTAATCCCCTGCTGAGGACTCTTTGCTTATTACCTTTTTTTTTTTTTTTTTTTTTTGCTACTACAAACAGTGCATTGATGAACGCTTTTACGTGCATGTTTGTATATTTATTTGATAACTATTTTCACCAATTTTTGCTCTCACCTGAAGAATTGGGGAGTGTCTTTTTTTGCCATGCCCCTGACAACTCATGCATTATCATTTGTTAATTCTCATGGGTCCCAGTGTTTTGTTTTGTTTTGTTTTTAATTTTAAAATAACTTATTTATTTATTCATAGAGACAGAGAGAGAGAGAGACAGAGACACAAGAAGAGGGAGAAGCAGACTCCATGCAGGGAGCCCGACGTGGGACTTGATCCCCAGCCCCCAGGATCACACCCCGGGCTGCAGGTGGCGCTAAATTGCTGCGCCACCGGGGCTGCCCGGTCTCAGTGTTTTAATCTGTATTTATTTAATTGCTGCTGAGGTGAACTCTTCCATGTTCTGATTGGCCATTTATCGTTCAAATATGCTGAACTATTTGACCCTGACCTTGGCCAACTTTTCTCTTTTTCTTAGCATTTTTAAATGAAGGAAGCCCTGTGTGACTCCAAAGTAAGTAGCTTATATGTGAACAAACTAACTTTTCCAGTTGACCTAGGGCAGCAGAAGGGGGCAGTTTTGTCTCAAAGGGATCTTTGGCACTATCTGGAAACATTTCTGTTGCAACTGGGGAAGGATGGTCCCTCAAGTGGGCTGAGGCCAGGGATACTGCTAAACATACCGCTGTCCACAGGGCAGCCCTCACGACAGGATTACCTGGCTCCAGATGTCAGCAGGGCCTAAGTGGAGACCCTAGCCTCCGGTCACATTTCCCCCTTAGGTTGAACAGAGGAGCTACCAGGAGCTGTGAGCTGACTTTATTATTTCCCTGCCCTTGCTTTCAGCTGCACTAGAGTGCTGCTGATTCAATTACCCTGGACTCCCCAGGGACCTGCTACTTCCTCACAGGTCTCCCAGCCCAGTGCTGCCTCCAGGAATGGCATTATTACTCAGCCACGCTGTCCTTAACACGCTAACGTGATCCCAGAGCAGACACCCTCCCAGCTATAAAATGACCTGCAAGTTTACAAACTGCCCCCTCCCCAACCTGACAGATTTGTTCTCGTTGCCCCCGCACCCCATAGCAGCTCTTTGCATGGAGTGATTGGGGGAGGGGGGGGATAGGAAATGCTACTGTAAAAAGGTGCCACACAAGTATATAGTAATAATTTTTTAAAAAAGAGAAACCAATGGATTATGAGAGTTCTTTCCTACATAAGTGCTTTCCTGACTGGGGCTTTTCCGTGCATTGCCATTTAGGCTCTTCTCTGTGGATTTGTCTTGCATGGGCTGTTATCATACTGTGGGTACCAGGTTGCCAGCTCTGTCCTTGCTCAGTCACGCATCTGCCCGGTTCCTCATGCTTTCACAGACACAAAGAGAAACCAGTGACGCTGGCAGTATACTGTGAGCGGGGACAATGGCGGGGGTCACGTTTGTGCCACCAACTCCTGTCCCAGTGGGACCTCGTCAGTTATTTTGTATGTACCACTTCATTTGTGTCTGATGACGGAGTTGAACTGCTAGACATTCTAAAAATGAGAAGACAGCCTTTAACATATTTATTTGAGAGAGACCTCACACATGGTGGGGGAGAGCGGCACAGAGGGAGAGGGAGAAGCTGGCTCCCTCTGAGCAGGTCTGCATCCCAGGACCATGGGATCACTTAACCAACTGAGCCACCCAGGCATCCCAGTTTTTAACATTATAATAAAGAAACAGGGGCAGCCCGGGTGGCCCAGCGGTTTAGCCCAGTGCCTGATCCTGGAGACCCAGGATCGAGTCCCACATTGGGCTCCCTGCATGGAGCCAGTTTCTCCCTCTGCCTGTATCTCTGCCTCTCTCTCTCTCTCTCTCTCTGTGTGTGTGTGTGTGTGTCTCTCATGAATAAATAAAATCTTTAAAAAAAACAAAAACAAAAAACAACTGGCTGGTTATAGCCAAAACACAACGCAGGCAATTAAATACTTGAACAGGTGTCCAGTTTTTGTGTTTTTCAGAGCTGTTTGTTCTGTGGACCCAGAGGGACCAAAACATGACTACTAGAAATACATCATTTTGGGGCAGCCCTGGTGGTGCAGCGGTTTAGCGCCGCTTGCAGCTCAGGGCGTGATCCTGGAGACCCTGGATCGAGTCCCACGTTGGGCTCTCTGCATGGAGCCTGCTTCTCCCTCTGCCTGTGTCTCTGCCTCTCTCTCTCTCTCTCTCTCTGTCTCTATGAATAAATAAATAAAATCTTTAAAAAAAATACATCATTTTGATACCCACTTTGAAAGTGGGTACTTTCAAAGTTTTTGGTAGGGTAAGTAGTTCCTTTGTCTTTGGATTTCTTTAATTTGTTCACTTCTTATGCAAGGTCGAGTATGCAAGTGAACTCTGGCCCGCTTGCACCCAGGTTGTCACAAAATCAGAAGTGGTGTTGGCTAAGTGAGAAAAGGTAGCGTTGACTCTCAGTGAAATTCAAGATTTCATGCTCTGTTGGCTACACCTCACTATTACCAAGTGTGAGTGTGTGTATGTGTGTGTGTGAAGATTTCAAGTGGGGCTAACCATTTTCTGCCTCTTCCTCCTCACATTTTAAAATAGACACTGTATTCTTCTCTGCTGGGACCAACTTATCAGGGATTGCTGCTCCACACCTGTGAAAGCAGCTGTTGTATTTCCCGCCATAAAAACAGCCGCCTTTTGGCAGAGAGGCCTGGGACTGTGCTATGTAGCTGTACCTTAATACGACGCTAAATTATTCAGGTCTGCCCAACCTGTGAGGTGCCCCAAACATCCTGGAATTCCTAAGAAGGGCTTTTGAGGTCATTCCTTAGAAAAAGGCTTCATTTTCATTTCTTTTGTGACTACCAGGCAGAAACCTTACAATGTAGGAAACTACGTTTTAAAATGTAGGAAATTACAAAGAAATTGTGCCAAATCAGAGAGGCTGCTAGGCCCCAAAGAGAACTATTTCAATTTTGATGTAAATTTTACCTATGTTTTGTACATAAGCGTGCACTTTGTTAGTATGCAGATCAAGGAGCATCCTGGAGATATTATTTTAAAATGAACAGTCCCTGTTAGATTGATTTAACCCAATTATAGCTAATTAGCTTACAGAGCAGGAAAGTGCACATTTTGCTCGTATCATCCGGCCTTTGAAATAAAGCCAAGTTGGAGGCAAAACCCCTTTCACAGTGGCACACAAGTGTGGCTCTGCGTTTCTGCATCCCCCATCCCTGTCTGATTGCCACGCGGTGGGGGAAGAGGTCTTTTTGTTCTTCACAAATAAGTTCTAAGTAGTCTACCTTGGCCAGACTCAGCCTGCACAAAGCCTGCTGCTGGGGACCACGCCTGACCTCCACTTTCTTTTGTTGTTGTTAGGTTTGCTCCACTCCTAGCATGGAGCTCCCTCCATATGGGGCTCGAACTCACCACCCTGAGATCAGGAGTCAAACGCTTACCCCACTGAGCCACTCAGACACCCTATACTGCCACTTTCTTGAGAGCTAAGAAAAGGAAGGAGGAAAGCCCGCTCCAAATCTAAGAATGCCAGAGTAGCACATCACTAGGTGCAGAAATGGAGGGGAAAATATCTTAAGAGTTGGGGAAGGATGCGTGGATGGTCCTACTGGATGTCTGGTGTGGAGGAAGGATGATCTGAGCTCAGGGCAGCTCATGTGTCCCCCGAAGCCAACTCTGCTTTGACAAGTGTCCGGTGACACGATGGCTTCTGAGGGCGTGAAGGACCTCTATTTTTAAAGATATTCCCACGTGCTCCTTGGGGCCCGCTGGCGGGCACTGTCTGAGGCTGGGCCCTCCTGTGTGCTCTCCTCCAGAGGCGCAGAGGCCTGGGACTCCCTCCTGTGCTGCACTGCATTTCTCCTGGGAAGTCTTTCACCTGGGGAGCATTTTGTGGCGTGCTCTAGAGCTCAGGCCCCGACACGCACACCCTTCCCGTGCTTTGCCTGCAGCCTACTCAGTGCCAACTTGGAAGCCCGAGATAAATGGCCTTGCAGCAGCTTAGCAGTCGGCTGGGCTCATTTATTTGACACAAATAAGCTCATTGACCTGATTTAGCGCGGGGAGGAACTGTGGGGCTGAGTCAGAGGCGATCTCAAAGCCCGTCTCTTGTCTGCGGCCTTTTCAGACCCCCGAGGACGGCCGCCTGGTAAACGATGCTCTGATGCTTTCTCTCCGTGCGCTTGGGCGCCATTTCCAGGGCAGAGGGGGGAGAGGATGGAGAGGTGGAAGGAAGAGGGATGGAGCCGAGAGGAAAAGGAGATGCTAGTGGCACAGACTCCAGCAGTTGTTATCTTTGCCACTTGGTGGCACCAGTTCCATAGGCTTTCTGTCTCCGCGCGCTCCTAGTGCAGCTACCGCAGGGCCCCAGGCCCACGGACTCTCCCTAAAACAATGAAGCTGCTTCTGTCAGGGGAGGACACACCGGGGCTCTTTCTGGGGTCCCGTCCCTTTCGCGCATGGGGCCTGGGGCAGGCAGCCTTTGGTCCCCTGCTCATGTCCCTACTACCCTGTTTACTTTTCTTCCTGGTTCACTGAGAGGAAAAGGAGATGGGGCTGGTAACTGGTAACTGGGAAACCAGGCAAGGACAGCTTTTGGGAAGCGCTCCCAGCATACCTTCTGCATCCCCTGCACCTTCTGAGACAGATGTTCCTTCTGGACTCCACGTCATAGAGGAAGACACGCACAGGTTAATGTTTGCTCGAGGCTACGCTGTGAGACACCAGAGCCACATGCACACTTCAGCCCTCCGGGCGGGCGGCACACACAGGCCCAGTGAGCAGCACAGGACCTTGGCCCCTTGTGATAACAGCAACCCTCTTCTGATCATTTATGGTGCTAACAGCTTCTTACTGAATGCTAACAACCACTCCTGGGAGGTAGGTAGATAGGCCTGTTTGTTCTTGTTTTAAGAAAATGGACCCGAAGAATAAATACTGTGCACAGGGACACACTATCCTGGTTGTTTAAGCCCAAAATAGTGATTGAACCCAGATCTTTCTTGCTCTTGAACATAGACGTTTAGCCCCTGTAATGTAGTAAATGGCACACTGGGTTCGGAGCACTAAAGTAAGGGGGCAGGTACTGAGGGAGGACTGGTTTGCATTTGCTCTGAAATTTGCACTTTGGCCTCAGGATTGGGTCTTCCTTGATATAAGCAAAACATTTCACCTTTCGCTGCTCGTTCCTACTAGGAAGGGTTTTTTGAAGAATGTATTGGAAGGAGAACGTACCCTTTCAGCACTAGTGAAAGGGCTATGTCTTAAGATCCACTGAGCAGAATCCTTGTACTGGGCTGAATGTGTCCCCCCACAATTCATACGCATGTCCCTCAGAGTGTAACCATATTTGGAGAGGAGGCCTTCAAAGAGGTGATTAAGTGAAGATGAGGCCGTTAGGGTGGACTCTAATCTAGTAGGACTGGTATCCTTCTAAAAAGAGAGAGACACCAGTGGTGTGAGAAGGTGACCATCTACAAGCCAAAGAGAGAAAGGCCGCAGGAGAAACCAAGCCCCACTGACACCTTGATCCCGGACTTCTGGTCTGCAGAGCCGTGAAGAGAATAAGTTTCTGTTGTTTGAGCCTCCCAGTCTAGTGCTTTGAGCTGACGGATCTAGCCCTTGGCAGAAATGAGTGCTCAGTAAATAGTATAGAACCTAAGGGCAGTTTGCACGAGGGAAGACACGGCTGCATTGTTGGAGTTCTGGCTTGGCATACCTCCTCCCTCTGGGCCTCTGGGCCCCTCTGTGAGGAAGGGTATGCAGAATCATGCATGAGGATCCTTCCACCCCTGGCATTCTGGGATGCCAGTCGGTGGTCTCCAGGACCTGCAGAGTATTGGTTGAAACCAGCAGTGTTTAACCAGAGGGAGATTTTGCCTCCTAGGAGATATTGCCAATGTCTGCAGACCTTTTTGATGGTCACTGGTATGTATGTGGAGGTGTTACTGGCATGTAGTAGATAGAGGCCAGGGATGCTGGTCAGCACTCTATAGTGCACAAAATAGCTTCTCCACAAGGACTCAGCAGCCCCCAGTGTAGTGGAGAAAGCCTAGGTCATACTTGTCACCCCTTGAATGGTGCTCACACTGGATTACCAGCCCCAGTCATTTATCTGGCAGACTGCTGGGTGCTTACTTAGTGCCTGCTGGGTGCTGGGGAGACCACAGAACTACAGGCTGGCCTTCTCACATTTAAAATCACATTTAAAATCGAGTGGATCCTGAGCCTCTGGTTTGGCGAATGTAGTACCTGAGCATCCTTAGGTATTGATTTACCCTTAGGATAAAGTGTTACTTTGGGTTTTAAAAAAAAAATCTTGGATGCTTGAGCTGCACAGACACCATTTATTTATTCCTGCTTAATTCACAGGTCTACACTTATGTAGCTTGTTTATTTTCTAAGAGGATTTGAGAAAATACATGTTTATATACAATATGGATTGGTGAAATAGAAACAAAATTAGGACCAATTTAAAATAGAATGCAGGCACGCAGTTAAACAACACAGTTGATGCAGTTGAGTCTCCTGGCAGCAAGAGCAAAGAGAGAACTAATCCCTCATGTTGGTGCAAAGCATCAATGGCATAAATGCACAGCATTTCCTCAATGCAAAGTCTAAAATGAGATTTTTGTATAGGCTTTAGACAGAGGATACTGACTGATACTTAGATATATAGTATGTGTAGCAAGCATACCAAAACTGGGCATTTTTGGATGTTGGGTGGAATGATGAATCAGAAATGGTCTCTGCTTTCAGATAATACAGTCCGTTGTGAAAGAAAGGCAACAATGTCACTGTCTGCCATACAGGATCATAAATGTGAGGATAGAGGAATTGTTGCTCTGTGGCTTCCTTATAGAGTAAAATGCCATAAATACTATATTTTTTCTAATTTTTGTAATTTTTTCTTTTTATTTATTTATTTATTTATTTTTTAATTTTTATTTATTTATGATAGTCACAGAGAGAGAGAGAGAGGCAGAGACACAGGCAGAGGGAGAAGCAGGCTCCATGCACCGGGAGCCCGACGTGGGATTCGATCCCGGGTCTCCAGGATCGCGCCCTGGGCCAAAGGCAGGCGCCAAACCGCTGCGCCACCCAGGGATCCCAATTTTTTCTTTTTAGAGAGAGCTTGAGTAGGGGGGAGGGCAGGGAGGAGAGTGGAGGAGCAGGGGGTGGGTGTGGAATCTTAAGGAGACTCCACACTCAGCATGGAGCCCGATGCAGGGCTTGATCTCACAACCCTGAGATCATGACCTGAGCCCAAAACGAGTCAGACAGCTAACCATCTGAGCCACCCAGGCACCCCAAATTTATGTAATTTTTTCTAATTACAAAGTAAAACGCTGCATTAACGAAAATCAGGGCAGTATGAAGAGAAGAGAATAAAAGCTTTCATAATTCTTCCATCTATAGATATCCACTATTCTTTGGTGTATATTTATTTTCATACACTTATATTTAATATATTTAACCAAAAAGAAAATTGGGATCCTATCATATTTTACCATTTTGTAGCCAAATGAATGGGCCTTGAATGGGGCTTTGAAGTATGAGTTGGAAATGACCAAGCAGGGAAAGTTGTGAGTGTGCCAGGCTGGCTGTGGAGTTAGGTAGCCAGGACCCATGAAGATGGGTGAAATCACACATTTCATTTCACAACTCCAGCGAGCGTCAGAAATTCCCATGGTAACAAAGAGAATGTTGCCCCCCACCCCTGGGTTGTACAACCCAGAAGCCTTGTTTTTTGTTTCTTGTTTTTTCACTTATCAGTGTAATGGGAGTGGTTTTGCTAGTCTACTACATTGTTGTTTTTTTGTAACAGTTTTATCAAGATGATATTTACTTGCCATACAATTCACCCCTTTAAAGTGTACAATTCAATGATTTTAGTATATTTGCAGAGCTTTGCACCCATCACAATTAATTTTAGACATTTTCATCACCCCAATAAGAAACCCATGCCCATTAGTAGTCACTCCCCATCCTTTCTCCCCCGAGCCTCTGGTGACAGTTCATCTGCTTACTGTGTCTATCGATTGACCCATTCTAGGGGTTACATATAAATAGAATCATGCATATGCGTTCTTTTGTAACCAGCTTCTTTTGCTTAGCATATTTGCAGAGTTTACCCATGTTGTAGCATGTGTCAACTTCATTCTTTATTATTGATAAATAATTTTCCATTAGAGAGAAAGACCATATTCCCCTGCCCATTCTTAAGTTGATGGAGGTTTGGGTCATCTCCACTTTTTGGCTCTTGGGCGTAATGCTGTTATGAGCATCCATGTGGACACACGTTTTCAGTTCCCTTGGGTGTATCCCGAGGGACTGGAATTTCGGGGTCATTTAGGAACTCTGTGTTTCACCTTTTGAGGAACTCTACCAGATTGTTTTCCATTCCCACCAGCAATGTACTAGGGTTTAATTTCTCCACATCCTCTCCAGCACTTTGTGTTGTTCATCTTACTGATATAGCCATCCAATGGTTATAGAGTGGTATCTTGTGGTCTAGACTTGCATATCCCTAATGGCTAATGACATATATCATTTTTGGAGAGATGTCTGTTGTCATCCTCCCGTCTTTAAGTTGGGTTGTCTAAAATTGTTGAGTTGTTAGAGTTCTATATGTAGTTTTGATGTTAAGTCCCTTATCAGATATATGATTTGCAAATATTTTTCCCATTCTGTGGCTTGTCATTTCACTTTCTTGATGGTGTTCTATGAAGAATAGAAGTTTATTTTTTTTATTTAAAGATTTATTTATTTATTCATCAGAGACACAGACTGAGAGAGAAAAGCAGAGACACAGGCAGAGGGAGAAGCAGGCTCCTCTCAGGGAGTCCAATGTGGGACTTGATCCCGGATCCCAGGATCATGACCTGAGCCGAAGGCAAACGCTCAACTACTGAGCCACCCAGGCGTCCCTAGAACTTTAATTTTGATGAAGTTTAATTTAACTTTTGTTGGTTATGCTTTTGGTGTCATATCTAATACCACTTGATTTTTTTTTAATTTTTATTTATTTATGATAGTCACAGAGAGAGAGAGAGAGAGAGAGGCAGAGACACAGGCAGAGGAAGAAGCAGGCTCCATGCACCGGGAGCCTGATGTGGGATTCGATCCCGGGTCTCCAGGATCTTGCCCTGGGCCAAAGGCAGGCGCCAAACCGCTGCGCCACCCAGGGATCCCCCACTTGATTTTTAATGCATGATCATACTCCTTGGAATGACTGTAACATAGGGAGATAATTATTTGATTCTAACTTGCATAAGGTCATGTATCTTAAATGCCCCTCACCAACTGATGTCTGTACTCTAGATGGCTGCAGTTAGATCACAGACCATATTTTGTCCCATCCTGTAGCCTTTACAAAACACTTCATTGTTCCACATGCTGTTTTTCTCCCCCATGAATGTGTCCGGCTGCACACAGACCTCTTCAGGGTAGTTGGCAAGGAGCACAAGTCTCCAGGTAGTACAGCTTCAGATGCCCTCTGTCCTCATCATGTCTTTGCTAAGGGGTGCACTCAGGCACCCTTGCAGGACCACGTCGCCATCTGCTGGCAGAGATGGGCAAGTGCAATGCCCGGACCAGGAAGATGGTTCTTGCTCACTGTGGATTGCCAAAGAGCACAAGCTAATTCTTTTCATGCTGGCCTACCCATTCCTCCTGCTTTGAAGGTCTTCCCACCATTGGAGGTGGTGTTTAAATATTAAACCCTTTACTAAAATTGAATCTTTTTACAAGGCAAGGAAGCTCGTGCAGTTCTTGTCACATGAGTGTCACCGAGTGTGTGAAAACTGTCATCAAGTAGGAAGCAGTACTGTACTTCCAGTGCAGAAAGGGGGATGGATAGGAACCATTTTGTACCATACATACAGGTAATGTTATCATTGCGTATGTTGAGTCTCCGATGCTCCAGAATCCTCTCGGGTGTCGTTAGACCTGCTTCTTTCTGCTGGCTTTCCCAGGTATGTTGCTGTCACTTTGCAGATTAGGACAGTGAGGCCCTGTAAAGATAAACAACTGACCTTTGTTTTCTAGAACAGCATGGGTAACAATCTGATTTTTTAAATAAATGATTAAAGGGGTACCTTGGTGCCTCAACCAGTTGTGTCCAACTCTTGATTTTGGCTCAGGTCATGACCTCATGAAGGGTTGTAAGATCAACCCCTCATCGGTTGGAGTGTGCTTAAGATTCTCTCTCCCTCTGCCTCCACACATAAATGAATGAATGAATGAATGAATGAATTGTGCAACAGCCAGGATGTAAAATCATTAGTGCCTTAGTATATTGTCTTATATTCTATTTTGATAAATATTTATTGGATGAAAAAAAAAAAAAAAAGCCCCTGCCTCCCAACTCCTGACCACGCCCAGCTGCTTCTACTGTCCTAAATGCTGCAATTATTCCAAACATATTTGTAATGTTCAGCAAGAGAACATGTGTGTATCCTTTGTCTTTCAGCCTTTAATAAAGGGATTATAAAAATGTGCTTTGTTAAAAAAAAAAAAGTGCAGACTTGTACACAAATATTCATATAAGCGCTATTCACAACAGCCAAGGAGTGGAAACAACCTGAACACTCATCAGTAGATGAATGGATGTGGTCTAGCCTACAGTGGAATACTGTTCAACCCCAGAAAAAATGAAGCACCGACACAAACTAAACTATGGATGAACCTTGAAAGGATGATGCTAAGGAGAGGAAGTTAGACACAGGCCACATATTGTGTGATTCTATTTCTGTGACATGCCCAGAGGAAGCCAATCTGTAGAGAGCAGAGGCAGGTTAGTGGTTGCCAGGGGCTAGAGGGAAGGAGACTGATACGGAGTGACTGCTAAGGCTTATGGGGTTTTTTGGGGGTGATGAAAATATTCTCAAGTTGATTGTGGGAATTGTTGCACAACTCTAACACACTAAGAATACCATTTGAAATGGGTTTGCATTTTAGAACGTATTCTATCCCAATAAAGCCATTTTTAAAATGTGCACAGTATAGCTTAGCACAGGGCTGGTGTGTGAGGTTAGGGGATTGCACTGGGGACCCTCACAGAGGAAGTGGAATCCTGGCTACCTAACTCCACAGCCAGCCTGGCACACTCACAACTTTCCCTGCTTGGTCATTTCCAACTCATACTTCAAAGCCCCATTCAAGGCCCATTCATTTGGCTACAAAATGGTAAAATATGATAGGATCCCAATTTTCTTTTTGGTTAAATATATTAAATATAAGTGTATGAAAATAAATATACACCAAAGAATAGTGGATATCTATAGATGGAAGAATTATGAAAGCTTTTATTCTCTTCTCTTCATACTGCCCTAATTTTCGTTAATGCAGCGTTTTACTTTGTAATTAGAAAAAATTACATAAATTTGGGGTGCCTGGGTGGCTCAGATGGTTAGCCGTCTGACTCGTTTTGGGCTCAGGTCATGATCTCAGGGTTGTGAGATCAAGCCCTGCATCGGGCTGAGTCTCCTTAAGATTCCACACCCACCCCCTGCTCCTCCACTCTCCTCCCTGCCCTCCCCCCTACTCAAGGTCTTTCTCTCTAAAAAGAAAAAATTACAAAAATTAGAAAAAATATAGTATTTATGGCATTTTACTCCATAAGGAAGCCCTGGCTGCCTCGCCCACAGAGCAACAATTCCTCTATCCTCACATTTATGATCCTGTATGGCAGACAGTGACATTGTTGCCTTTCTTTCACAACAGACTGTATTATCTGAAAGCAGAGACCATTTCTAATTCATCATTCCACCCAACATCCAAAAATGCCCGGTTTGGTATGCTTGCTACACATACTATATATCCAAGTATCTATATATCCTCTGTCTAAATCTTGGCTCACCAGGTAGACTGGGACTCAAACCCCTGTGTAGTAGCGTCATTTTGTGCCAATTCTCAAACCCCTGTGTAGTAGCGTCATTTTGTGCCATTTTGTGCCATTTAGTCACTCTGAAGCCTGGTTTCCTTCCTTACAAAAGAGACATGATAATACCTTCCTCAGTTTTTTTCGGGCTTGCGGAGAGGGAGATTATATTCATAACATACGTAAAGTTTCTTGGAAACACCATGTTTAACAAATATTTATTTCTGTCTCCCAACCCTGAGCTGCTATGAGTCTGTGGCTTTCAGGCTAGTGAAAGGGCTTTCTACTAAGTACTCTTGCCTTCGAAGTTTCTGGTGGGCAGTGTAGCTGAGTGGCTTCAGAACGTGAAATGAGGGGTTTGGACTGAGCCGTAAGTGTGGTCCATTGCAAGGAGTCTGTGATTCCTACATGTTCCTTTCCTACATTATGTGTCTACCAGAGTCCACTGTGTTCTACCCTGAGAGATCCTGATCCTGCAAATGATGATCTGTGGGTTGGTGGGCCAAGTGCATCATCCTCTACCTTATTTTGAAACGACAGTGCAGGGGCACTTCTGCTTGCTACAGGCTGTTCCCAGCCCTGCCTTCACCAACTCATTCTGCAAGGGGGATTGATTTGCAGAGTGGCCTCCTACAAGGGTGATGCTGGGAGTGTGGCAAGCATCAGAGTTTTTCCAACACTCTCTTGAAACAACTTTATCCTGGATGAATAAGGACCCTTCAAGCTACTCCACATAAAGAACGTATTGGATAAAGGCAAATGTTCCACCAAGGCTGGGAGAAAAATATAAGGGGGCATTTAGAAACATCTCTGCCGTCCCCAAGCCTACAAGTCACAGTGGTTCCCCCCCACACACACACATCTCAGGACCCAGGTGAAGTTGATTCTGTTGGTGATTATTGCTCTCCCTGCCTTTGGAAGAGGCCTCCCCCCGTGCATGGGTGGTGTCCAATAGTGGGTAATGAATTCTGAGCATGGAATTTTCAGATTGGGCAGTATGAACTGGAGAAGGAGAACGGTTTAGGATAAACTTTAGGAGAAAAAGGAGAAAGATTCTGTTGGGCTTTGAAATGTCCAAATTCTCACCTTTACATTGGGGAGTAAATTCAGATTCCCTTTTTAAAAAGTAAAAAGCCTTCATTTGGGGGTCTAATCTGTTAATAACCATAATGAGGCTATAGGGGATGCAGCTGCCAAGCCAAGAACCAGGAATGGGGAAGTGGGATTCAGATCCAGCCTCTACATCGTCTCCTCTTCCACCTGGTCCCTCAAACCATGATGCAATGGCATTAGGCCTGGAAATGACTTTAGATGAAGGTAGTCTGTGCTTTTTCTCAGGCTCTCACCTATGGTTTGCCGATAATGTGCACATGTCATGGCTGAGCACTGCCGTGGAAGAGATGGCTTGGTACAGGGGTCAGCAAACTTCTGTAAAGGACCAGATAGTAAATATTTTCAGCTTTGAAAGTTGTATGATCTCTGTTGCCAACTGCTTAACTCTGCTGTTGTTTCAGAATGTGAAATGAGGGGTTTGGACTGAGCCATAAGTGTGGTCCATTGCAAGGAGTCTGTGATTTCCTACATGTTCTTTTCCTACCTACATTATGTGTCTACCAGAGTCCACTGTGTTCTACCCTGAGAGATCCTGATCCTGCAAATGATGATCTGTGGGTTGGTGGGCCAAGTGCATCATCCTCTACCTTATTTTGAAACGACAGTGCAGGGGCACTTCTGCTTGCCAGATAGGGCAAGATAGTAAATATTTTCAGCTTTGAAAGTTGTATGATCTCTGTTGCCAACTGCTTAACTCTGCTGTTGTAGCAGACAGTAGGTACACCAGTGAGTATGGCTATGTTGCAAATAAAACTTTATTTACAGAGAGACAGGCAGGCCGAGGGCCAGATTCAGCCTGCGGGCCAGAGGTTAATGACCTCTGGCTTCATGGACCGCCTTAATTGCTCCAACTCCTTTCTTAGTGTTGTCCTTTATTTTAGAGACAAGGTGCTAGAAAAGCTGGACTGTTTTCCTCAGTGCTCCCAGAAATGTTGCTAAAATCATGAAAGGCCACCTTCAGAAAGAAGGACCTCAACTGAGTGGAAGGAACAGGAATTTGGAGTTTTAAACCTACAGCAGATGCTGAGAAATGAAGATTCTACTGTCTTTCCATTGTCCCGCAACGGAAGGCTGGGTGTTTTAATTAGCTAATGTTGGCAAATTGCTTTGAAGAAAATTGTAAAATGTTTTGTGCTATAAGTGCCAAGATTCCTAATTAGCTTTCCTTAAAGATACCACCTGGAAGTGCGATACTTTGTTGCTCGAGGTCCAAGCCAGCAAGAATAACCTGCAGATCAAAACCTGGGTATTAAGCAAACATAACTGAATATAAATGGATCTCTGCATCGACGTCACATTTTCTCCCTTCTGCCAATCTGGTTCCTAGCAGCTGGGATATTAAACCCCGTAAATGGAGGTTTTCGTGGGGTTTGGTTGGTTGTTTTTTCTTCCAAGAGAGCTCGGTGGCGACGGGGACATGAAACAAATTAACCCATCCGTGTGTAGCTGCCGATGTTGACTTTTAGGTTTTTGGCTCATGCCCCAGAGGCCCTGCCCTGGCGTGTCAAGGTCATGGAGAGGAGGTGGCCAGCGGCCACTCAGTCATAGGGCAGGGCTGGCTCTCAGGTCCCCAGTCCAGGAGAGATGTGTGCATGCTCTGTCGCTCTTAACAGCTGGTAATGAATGTGCTTTGCAACATTCCTGTTTCATGCGGTGGCAGCAGCTACAGCAGCAACATCTGATCTGTGTCACCATCAGAAGCAAGTGAGATGTAGTTAATATGGACCTTAGCCACCGACGTGCAGTGATTTGGAATCTCAGTGCTCTGATGAAGTCCCTGCTAAACTAGTGGGGCCGGCCTGTGCAAGAGGAGACAGTGGGGCCAGGGGGATTAGGTCAGGGGTCCTCAGCCTCAGCACTGTTGACTTTTGGGACTGGATGATTCTGCGTGTGTCAGGGGAGGAGGCTGTCCTGTGCCTTGTAGGGTGCTGACCTGCATCCCTGGCCCATCTGCCTATCAGATGCCAGTGGCAGCCCTCATTCCCAGTGGTGATAACCAAAAACTGTCCAGATGTGGCCTGATGTCCCTTGAGGTGACAGTTACCCCTCATTGATAAGCATAGGGTTAAAGGGAGGCTAGGAGACCTATTCTTCAAGGAGATGCTTGGAGCGGAGACCTAATGGGAAGTGGGCCCCAGGCGTCACTTCTGACTCTTCTCTGTGTCTCATACCCTCATCTCATCCATTAGCAAACTCCAAACTACCTTGACTGCATGTTTGTGAACTGACCATTTCTTGCCGTCCAGCCTCTCCTGCCCTGTTCAAGACCCCACATCTCATCTGGACACATCACGTGTCTAGCCTCCCAACAGCCCCCTGCTCCCCTCTGTGCCCCACAGACTATTCTCCACCCAGCAGCCAAAGGGAGCTGTGGGAAGGGTCAGTGAGAGATCTCATGGTCCTGCTGGGAACCCCTGGCTCCATGACACTTACATGTAAATCCTCCTCCTACCTGGCAGTGTGCCCCACATACATATGCCTCTCTCACCTCTGCACCTGTCCTCCCTGCCCAGATGTCCTTCACTCTCCTAGTGTCTGCTCAGATGTCCTCCAGAGGTCCTCCCCAAATTCTGACCTTGAAGAGCACACCTAGGTCTTCTCTGGGCCAGGGGTCCTCAACCTTGGTTCTAGTGACATTTGGGGCAGGATGGCTCTTTGTGGAGGGGGAGCTGTCCTGAGCCTTGTAGGTAGGATATGGAGCAGCATCCCTAGGCTTTCCCTATCTACCCAATACAACAAGAAAAAAATAAAATGTCTCCAGACATTGCCACTGTCCCCTGAGGGGCAACAGCGACTTAGTGACCACCACTGCTCTGCTCCTGCTGCTTTATTTTTCTTCATGGCACTCTCCGATGGGACGTCCAATCTATTTGTCTTCTTCACTGGAAGGCAAACTTTATGAAAGCAGTCTTAGATTTTCCCCTGTTATGCTTCCAGGGGCATAGAATAGAACTTGGTGCATAGTAGGGGCTTAATAAATGTGTTGGATTTTTTTAAAAAAGATTTTATTTATTCATGAGAGACAGAGAGAGAGGCAGGCTCCCTGCGGAGAACCTGATGTGGGACTTGACCCTGGGACCCCAGGATCACAACCTGAGCCAAAGGTAGATACTCGACCACTGAGCCACCCAGGTGCCCCAAATATGTCGAATGTTACGAACTTTGTACTTCTAAACAGCCAGGGGGGCAATGGGGTCATGGATTTTGGGCAGGACTGGGCTTACAGAGTGTATCTTACTTGTCCTAGATGTCAAAATTCTGTGCCTCGGATGCCTGCAAAGTCCTTAAAGCACAGAGAAACTGTAAGGAAAGCTAGGCCAGGGGTCAAAGGGCAGCTCCAGGACTCCTCCCTCCCCGAAGTGCTTACTACACAGGTTAGAAGCAAAGGTGGAAAGCTGTTTCCCCGTAGAGGCCCAGTTGAGCCTGCGGAGCACATCTGGGGAGACACAAGGCTCTGTTGAAAGGGAACTGTCCCTGGCCTGCAAGTGTTTGCAGACAAGGATTCGGGCGGTCTGGAGATCCTAACTTCCATTTGTGGGTGTGCTGGGGATTTCCTCTCTGGCTGCAGGTAGTACCTAGAATGTGATCCCTGAAGGTGATTTCATCCCTTCCTTCCCCTCCCACATCACTCAGACATCCGAAGGAACAGCTGTGATGTAGTGTGCTGAGCGCCAGGAACACCGCTGAGCACCCCTGGGGTGCTGGGGGCCGGGCCCATGTGCAGACTCTTCTCTCCCCATCCTGGTGGGTGCCGCACTGCCGCTGCCCATGTAGCTCCTGGCGCTGCACCTCCCCACTCTCTCTCCCCAGTGGAGGCAGAGTACTGTAAAGGGTCGTGATCCTGAGATATCTGACTTCAGACAGGTTCCTCCCCTCACTGTAGGACTTTGGGCAGACAGATTTTTCTCAAACTCAGTCTGCTGATCTGTACAATGGGGATAACAGCTAGCTCTCTGGTTCATCGTGAGGATTAAATGAAGTGAACAGCGCTCCTCACCTGGCCCGGCCCATGTCCGAGTTCACGAGGAGTGGCTGTTGTTATTCCGGCCTTATCCGCCTTATCCGGGTGCCCCTTTAGCGGGCTCAGCCCCTGGCCTGGCTCCCCTGCCTCCCCCTCTGCTCCTGCTGCCTCTGCCATGTGAGGCGCCCTCCCCCTCCCTCCCAGCATGCGCATCTCATCACTGTGATTACACCGTATTAGCTACCGTGATTGCTCCATGCCTTGGCACCTCATTACTGAAATAAAGTTAGCATTAATGGGAGTCCTGCAGCTAATCCCTCTGCTCACCTCTCCTGAAAATGCATTCCGGTGATTAGCAGGAGAGACACATGCATATATTCATTTTTAAAACTGTTCCCTCCTCCCCCTCTCCCCGCATGTCTCCTCACAGTCACTGCAGAGATGGAGGCCGGGGGCCTTTTAGCTGCCAAAGGGCAGAGAAGGTAGTGAAATCGGCTTGAACTGGGGCAGGGCCGAGCTTTGAGGGCAGCCAACTGCCACCCCCCTCCGGCCCCGCCCAGAAAAAGGAACAAATCCGTTTCCTTTGGGTGGGTGCAAGCAAAAACAAAACCAACCCACAAAACAAAAGGCCAGGGAGCGAGGGAGCGGGGGTGTGTCCCAGCCTCACCGCCTTCCAGCTCTGAGACCTTGGCAAAATTGCTTTAACCTTCCCGAGGAGCAGTTTCCTCCACTGGTGAAGGGTTATGTCTGATAAGGACCAGGCAAGAGCCCTGAAGGCCCTCCGCAGCTCGCCCCCCTCCCCTGGGCTAGGGAGCCGGATGTCAGGTGTGTCCACCGGGCTCCTCCCGCCCCCCCCCGCCCCCCCCAGGACTGGGACAGCCCATTTCCTTTTCCACGCAGAAGCCGCCGCTGCTGTCCCACGCCAGGCACGGCGAAGGCTAATTGCTCAGAGGTGTCGTGTCATTCGTAAGGACTTGGGTGAAACGTTCCACTGGCCCCCTGGGAAGTCGGCGCACCTGCAGGCAATCAGTGATCCCTCCCCGGCGGGCTGGGGGGCTGGCTCCCGGGTCCACTCAGGTCACCAGCAGTGCACCTCCCGTGCGTCCCCTATGTCCTGATCAAACCTTGGGCGAGGTGACCCTCGTGCCGCTACCGCTCCGCAGCCCAGGAAAGGGAGCAGAACGGCAGAGGGAGGTGTGGGGCTGTAATGAGATTCACAGGCGCCCTTACTCACCCTGCGTGTCAAGGAGACATTTTCAAAAAGGTTTGACACAGCATCCTCGCAGAGCCCTTTGCCAAAATGCAAGGTGGAGGCCCCTGGAGTACTTTAAGCGGCTTCTGTTAACAGAGCAGTCCGCATGCATATTATAATCACGCCGCTCCAATTCCCCGTTAAGCAGCTGTTCCCACAAAGAGGGACAATAGCCCGGCCCCACCCCTTTGAGAGCTTTCAGTCCTGTCTTTGCCGGTGCCAATTCTTTGATCAGTTTTCACGTAGGATCTGGAGGGCATGTTACAAAGTGCTTTGGGCTGGCTGCCAGCAGGCACCTCACTGGAGCATGACAACAGCCCGAAGTGTCAGTGCTGGGAGAGAGACAGCGCACACAGGATGCCTTTTAAAAAATAATTATATTTGAATTTTAAAAGCAATCTTCATATATGTTCGTAGAGTCATTTATATGGAAAACTATGCTGGTTCCTCTACCCTTTTAATATTTGATGTTACGTCAGCTTCCTTCACGGTTGGCATAAGCGTTCTGTGGCACCATGGGGAGTTTTCGGACTCCCGAGTTAGGAAGGAGCCAGGCGATGGCCAGTTCCTGTCATTCCTCTCTCCTTTCTCTCTTGCCCTCTGCCCCCCCCCCCCCACCTCCTGCACCTCAGCCACAAACTCTGCTCTAAATTGACTGGAGAGGGCATGAGGGGGCAAAGAGGCAAAGGGGCGGGACGTCCAAAACTAATTCGGTTTGGTGGTGGTGGTAGTGGTTGTATGTTTTTATTCTAATTTAATTTTTATTTTTTATTGTGGTAAAATATGCTTACCATAAGATATACCATGTTAGCCATTTTTAAGCGTACTGTGGCATTAAGTCCATTCGTGAGACTGTGCAGCCATCACCACCGTCTGTCTCCAGAACTCTTCTTCATCTTTCCCAAGTGACACTCTGGCCCCATAAAACATTAACTCCCCGTTGGCCCTGGCCCTGGCCCCGGGCACTCAACCCTCTACTTTCTGCCTCTACAGACTTGATGACTCCAGGTACCTCATACAATCAGAATCATACAGTATTTGTCCTTCAGTGTCTGATTTCTTTCATTTAGCATAATGTCCTCAAGATTCCTCCCCGCTGGAGCCTGTGTTAGAATGTCCTTCCTCTGTACAGCTGACTAGTATCCCAACTACGCATGCACCACACCCTGTTTACCCAGGCGTCTGTCCACGCACATCTGGTTGTCTATCACGCATTGAATCTTACAGGTTGCCTGCCCATCAGCTCTGTTAGTTGTGTATGTACGAACAGATGTCTAGTTTATTCCCACCAATGCCATCCAATGGTTGAGAAAAGGAAGCCTGGTGAGATGAGGAACCTCACATAGCCCAACATGCTATTAATTAGTGGAACTGAGACTGGGTTTTAGGGCTGTCTGACTCCTAAAACGATTGTTCTCAAGTGTTGGTGAGTTCCAGGATTGCTCAGGGAATCTGTTAAAAAAAATGAAGATTCCTGGGTCCCGTTCCTGGGCTATTTTGGTTCAGAAGTCTGGAGTGGGGTTCAGGAATTTATATCTTAAGAAACACCCTACTCTGAATAGGTTGTTTGAGAACCAGGGCTTGCTCAATATGCCCTAAAATCTAGGGTTTTGATTACTATCCTATTCAGCCTCGTTCATAAGGGAATTGGAGACGGCTTCCCCCCCCCCCCCCCCGAAGCATTTTAAGATAAGAGAAACAGGAGTTTTCTAGGGAAAGGGAAGTTGGGCGAGATGGATCCATAAAGAGTTCATACACAGAGCATGTGTGAGGGCTTGCAGTTTGGGCTGCATGTTCAGCTCTGGCCTTCTTAGTAGCCAAAGCAAAGAGCGAAATAGGATTATAGCCACCTCATAACAGAAAACATGGCACCAGAAGCACAGCTGTCGCGTGCATTTTGGTCTGAGGGCTCCTCATTGAGAAGACTCCAGGCGGCAATGGAAGAGTCACAGATATCCCGGAGTCCCTATGGTAGGACCATCACGGGGCTATTTCCTGCGGGTGAGCCAAGATGCAATACCGACGAGCAGTCCAGTAAAAACAGACCTAGAGGGACTCCTGGCTGGCTCAGTTGATGGAGCCTGCGACTCTTGATCTCGGGGTCGTGAGTTTGAGCCCCACGTTGGGCATAGAGATTACTTCAAAACAAAACAAAACAAAACAAAACAAAACAAAACAAAACACCCAACAGACATAGAGATGATCCTGCCGTTTCGAGGTTGCTTTTTCTGTAGGGGTGTAATAGAGTTCTGTGTGTTCTGAAACGGGTCTTCTTGCTCCTCAGCAGCTTGCAGGCCAGCCTCAGCTGCTCCCTTCTCTCTGGTTCCTCTCCTGAGCCTGCAGGCCTCCCCGCCCCAAAGAGAGGAGCCCAGCAGGGGCCTCTGCTTTAATGACTAGGACGCTTGTCTTTAAAGTTTGCAAAGCCCTCGGCCTCCAACCAGTGGCCACTTTGGCCCTTCCTCCTTCGGCATGCAAGAAAAGCTGCTGTCTGGTTGAGTGAGTTCTGCTATAAATCAAAGTGTCACCACTTAGCCAGTAGAAGTGATTTAATTAATCCGCTGTGTTGTCCCCTGAGCATCACTCCACCTGACTGCTAATCAACTTCCATCAGCAGGAGGAAAATACAGGCCCCCTTTTTCTGAACCGCATTGCATGAGATGAAGGAGGAGAAGGAGGGGGAGAAAAAGTTAATTGCAGCAGGGGAGCTCAAACTGTCACAAGAAAAAAGTCTCTTGTCTGGCGTCTGCCTCTTTATACACTGCTGTCCTCGTCTCGGGTGAGCTACAGGAGAGGACCACGTTTTAGTGATATTAATATAGACATTATCTATTGTCCATATCTATTTTTCAGAAATAATATCTTGCCTGGAAACCCATGACAGCTGGCATATTGCAAAGAGGAACCATTCTTTTGTCATGCACCCAGCATTTAGACCCTTAAAACACACACCACACATACAAAACCTTCCTTGGTAATCAGATAAGGCTGAAAGTTTATGTACCTATCTCTCAGGCATGGGAACGTTTTCGACAAATGACCACCCCAATTTCCATCACATGCAGCAACATAAATGCAAGCCATTGCTCTGCAGTGTAATTAGGCAGACCTCGTTAATGCTATCGTGCTTTGAAGGTGAAACAAGCCATTGTAATGAGAATTCCAAGTCTGAGATTGAAATCTTCTTTAAGAGCCTCACATTTCCTTGAAATCGCTTGATGAATAGTAGCTAGTGTGGCTCCATTTGACAGATAGGAGAAAATGAGGCAAACAAAGGTCAGGGAAGTTTCCAGAAAGATGCAGAGCGTTCAGAGCATTCCGAAGGTGGGATCCATCCCTTGTTGGGGAAGAAGAGAGTGTCCACGATTCTGTTTTAAAGCATGGGCTTATCTGGAATTGGATTCTAAAGATTACCGAGCACTTACTCTGTAAAAGGAAATTTATAGAAAGTCTTTTTAGCGGGATGAATAGCAGAAAATCTTTTATCTGATCCAAAAAATGACATCTTGCATCAATTATACATAAACGTTGGTTTTTCCCCACCAGAAAAAGCCGCCCCCCCCTCCTGCCCCAAGCAAACACGGAGTTCCTGCCCTGCTTATGTGGGTGAGTCATTCTGTCTTTAAAGATGGGGTGGGGGCAGTGTTTGCCTGCCCAGAACACTGTGTTGCTGCACAGATGTGCTTGGGATCAGAGCTTCTGCTGCGCTGGAGTTGATGGATGTATTTTTTCAGAGCAAAGATGGCCCTGGAATCTAGTTGTGCTAACTCTGAGAACCCAGAGTATATAAGGACTTCCCTGGCACATCCACATGTGGCCTCTCTATGTGCACCGCTGGGCCAGGGCCACCCCCAGAATTCTGCATGGGCGATGGGGTGAATGAGAGTGCCTCTCCTTTATTACGAAGTTGAAGTCTGATTCACATGGAGGTCTGGGGCACCCTGAAAGGGAAAGAGCTGTCCTGAGACGGGAGGTTGTGTGTGTGTATGTGTGTGTGTGTGTGTGTGTGTGTGTGTGTGGTCCATCCAACACGAGGGGGCAGCACCGCCTCCTCCCTCCTTGCCTGTGGATGTGGCTTCTCTAGAAACAGCTTTCCTCTGGCCTGAAGGCAGGTTAGCACTGCCAGGGTGGAGGGGGCAGCGAGCAGCGGAAAGTGCACCCTCCTTGCAGAGGAGCAGTGTTGAAAGGGCTGGGTGTGGGGCCCCCACAGAGCTGGCTGGAATTCTGGCTGCCCCAGCCTGTGTGTCTGCGTGCACATCCCTCTCTGGACTCAGTTTCCTCACCTGCAGAATGGGAACATCCATCTCGCAGCAGGGACATGGGGATGATAGGAGATTATATATACAAAAGCCCTCAGCACAGCACTAGGCACCTGGGAAGCTACTGAGTAAATGCAGCTTCCTTCTGGTCCTGCACTTTCCCTTTCCTCCTTCCTCCCCCTCTCCCTCATTCTTCCAGTGGGTGACAGCAGGGGACCCTTGATCCAGCCACACCTGCCACCATCCTGCTCGCCCTCGGGGCAGGCTGCAGAGGGTGCCAGCCCCCAGGCTCAGGGCGCTGGGGCCCCTCCCTCCCTCCCTCCCACCCAGTGTGCTGCTGCAGACACTGCGAAGCTCAGCACAGCTCCCACCTGGACCTTCTCAGTTCAAGGGTTTCCCCCCACGACCATCAAACCACACTCCAGCCTGATGCTGGGCAGGTGGGGGCCAGCCAGGGAGCCCTTTATCGTTGGTTTGTTTATTTTTATACACAATTTGGAAACATCTGTTCTGACATTTTTCCGGGGTCACAGACAGGAAGAGAACAGGGTTGATATTTCTCAGGTGCTGGTGCCTTCGCATCGGTAATTGGAAAGCAAAAGGGTTCCTGTTGCCTCTCCATTTCATCGTAAACATTTCATTTGAAAGAGAAGGCAGTGTTATTGTGCCCGGGGGTTACATTGTATGCAAACAGGTTCCCATTAAAGGGAAGTCTCCTAAGTGAGAAATGGCACAGCATTATGAAACCAATGGCAAAGGTCTGTGTGACTTTCTTTTAGACAAAAGACCAGCCACTGGGAGCTGGGAGTTCACTGCAGCCCTTCTCTGCCTCCTTGAACTGGAAGCATATTTTCTTTTTCTCCGTTAAGCCCTTTCTCTAGACATGATAAAGTTCACTGAGGGTAGGCGAGCAAGTGTATTTATTCTGAACCATTTACTGAGCACCTACTCTGCCCAGATCTAAGCGATAAGGAAGACCTCACCCATGCCCTCCTGTAACATAATTAAAATACAAAGTGGTGTAAGTCACCACGGGCAAGTGAATTAATCCTCTGGGAATGCAAAGACGAGGGTTTGCCAGGCAGAAAAGGAGGAAGGAGATTGAAGAGTGGAAGGAAGAGTTTCTACTTAGACCGAAACAGGTGACAAAAGAACTTGCTGGAGCCATCACACTGCACCAGTGGATGATTACATGCCATATTATATGCTCGCTGCTCTAATGCACATCCTGAATCCTCCAGTGAATGTTACTGAATCCTCCAAAGTCCTGCAAGGACTAAGTGGTATTACCCTTGCTCTTTGGGTGGTGTTGGGAGAGACTGCATTGCTTGGCCAAGGCCAAGGCTAATGAGTGGCGCGAACTAAGAGCCCCCCAACAAGGTCCACCTGTCTCCTCCCCACCCCCCACACTTCCCTCCGTGGCGCACTGCTTGCTCGGTATGACTCGGACTTACAGGATGAAGCTGCAGAGGTGTGGGGGCGCAGGCTGCAAAGGACTCTGCATGCTGTGTTACAGAGTTTGGACTTTTTCCTGCAGGCAGTGGGAGACCAGCAGAGGTTTTTAAGTGGATATTGATTCCATGACCAGTGGGAGATGGATCGGAGAAATACCCAGTGCCAGACTGCAGCCCGGAACCACGACTGCCCATCGGATTCCAGCGCTGCCCGCCCCACTGCTCGCCCAGCCTCCAGTATGGCAGGCTGCTCAGCTGAAAGAGCACACTATTGGGGAGGGCGAGTCTCGCATAGGAGGTGGGAAGGGACCCTTTTTCTTTTCCTTATCTTTTTTAGATCAGATACGCTTTTCTGTTTTTTTTTAATTTGGTTTCTTTGTTTTGCTTATTTTTTTGCTATAAAGCTCACATAGGTATATAAGCTTAAAAATTAAGTGGCATGAAAGAAAAGGAATGAAAGTGAAAGTCTTCTCACTCCCAGGTGTAACCACTGGTAACAATCTCTTGTACAGCTTTCCTGAAATTGTGTGTTTCTTTATGTATATATAAAAATGGCTCAACATTCAGAAGGGCTTTTCTCCCTCTCACTGCTGCCCCCAGCCTCTCTGTTACTTTGCAAAGTCACCATTTCCTTGTATTTAGGCAGAGATAGTTGCTGTGCGCACTGATGGATACCTGCACGTGTTGTCTTTTTTCCTTGAAGACCAAAAGCTCTATAGCACACTGCCTACGCTGTTCCACTTCTTGCTCTTTTACTTCCTAATAATTTTTAAAAGCCCAATATTTAGGTAGTGCTTACCGGGTACCATGAATTCTTCTAAATGCTCTCTATGCACTGTTCTATTGTACGGTATGACAGGGGCACTCAGGATCTCCAGTCTCTGGGGAGGAGACTGAGGCACCAAGAGATTGAGTAACTTACCCAAGGTCATTCAGTTAGTGAGTTATCCCTCACCTCGGGCTGGAAGTGGAATAAGGCAGGAGAGGAGATGCCACGGTAGTCAGGGCTAGTCTGAGGATGTTCTGGGTGTTGCTTATTTGCTTGTTGTTTCGTTTTGTTTGCATGTGTTGGAGATCTTTCCAGATGGGCACATACAGACTTCTTTCCTCTTTAATGTAGCTGGAGAATACTTCGTGACTTCATCATTTGCCTACTGGTGGCTATTTGGTGGCGCCTTATCTCCTACTGATGATACTGTAGCTGAAGCATCCTTGTATGTAAGTTGTAGAGTGCTTGAGCAAACATCTCGGTAGGATAAATGACTAGAAGTGAACTTGCTAGTCCCTGGCTATGCATCCTTTAAAAATTCACTAGATATTGCTAAATTGGACTCCAAATCGCTGCACCAGTTTGCCCTCCCCGAGAATGCATTAAAGTACTGATCCCACATCCTCACCCATCCTGGGCATCATCAACCTGTTTAATCTTTGCCAATCTGACTGCTGAAGAATTGACTCATTTCAATTCACATGCATTATGAGGTGCATTTTTTTTTCACATGTTTATTGGCCACTTATATTTCTTTTATGAACTGGTTTTCATGTCCTTTGTACATTTTCTGTTTTGGCTTTGTCTTTTTTATAGAGATATATAAGAGCTCTTTGAATACTAAAGAAATGCATTACAAATATTTTTCAGGTTTATTGTTTGCATTTGTAATTTTTTTCACCACATAGGAGATTTTAATTTCTATGTAGTTGGTTATATTAATCTTTCCTTATGGCTTTTGGGTTTTTGTGTTTGCCTTTTCCTCTCCATGATTATATATATTTTTAATGACCATTTTTTTTCTCCCTAGCCTTTTTATGGCTTTAATTTTTAAATTGAACATTAATCCCTTTAGAATTTATTTTCATGTGAAGAGTGATTGAGGGGTCCAGCTTAATTTATTGGCCTTGAGGGGAACTTGTTTAGACTCCTTGGTGCCCAGGCTTCGTTGAGGCTGGGGCAGCCACTAGCAGGAAGCTGGGCACTGGTAGAGGAGTGTTATCAAAGGGAGGGCCAACACTGCAGCTGGCTAGGACTTTGGCTGTGGGGGGCTGCCAGGACCCAGAGCAGCCAGCCTGGGGCACTTGGACGCATTGGGGTGAGCCAAGCACAGAGCCCCTATCACCATGGTGAGAGGCATATCTGACTTGTCCCTATATTGCCAGTGCTTCTTCTGGGCCCCAGTACATGTTTGCTAATTGGCCTGTTGTATGGAATGAACCATTTCTGACATCCACTGTGCTGCTGCTTGGGTGCATGCGACTGTGGGACCTTGAGAGCATTCCTTCACCTTTCTGAGCCACACTGTCCCCACCTGTAATCAGCCTCCATGAGCTGTTGTAAGGGGTTTCTAGAATAAATGGAAGATTGCACATGTCCAACCCCAAAGAGCTCTGCAGGTGGAAAGTTGAAATTTTCAGTCACCTCTTTGCTACTGTTACTATATCTTAGGTATGTCCAGCTTGTAACAAATTTAAGTTGTAAGAATTACAATTTATCTCCTTGTGGGATATAGGTTTTTTTTCTTTCTTTTTAAACTTGTAATGAGAAAAGGAAGCTTTCTAAACATTTTTTCCGAGTAGGTTCTTGTATCTCTCCAAAATGTTCACTGCTACTCCCAAATCTCTGACACTTGGAAAAATAATGATGGCCTAGAATGGGACGGTCTCTGTCCAGTAGCATCAGGTACCTACATGAAACAGCAGCCTAGGGAATTTACTTCTGGTTCTTTTGGAATAAAGTCCCGGGCACTCAGGCTTTATTTGATCCTGGGTGAGACTTGGGTCTCTTTCATGCCTCAGTTTCTCCCACTAGGTTAAAAAAAAAAACACCTTATACCAAAGACAAATCGATCTAGAATGGCATGTAGACTAGTGGTTGTGAGCATATGTTCCAGACTGACCACTGACTTCAAACCCCAGCTCCACCATTTACTGGGTGATGTTGGGCAACTTACATACCTTGCTTGTCTCTTCGTGGGGTAAGTAAAAACCTAATCATCTAAGTACCCAAGTCCTGAGTTGCTTAGAATAGAGCCAGATACACAGTAAATGCTTAATAAAAGTACCTGTTATCATCTTCAAAGATTTTGTTGGAAGTGACAGCCAGTCACATACCGAGGCGTCTTTAGTCAACAGTCCCATAGCAGGTATTGTAGGGAACTGGGGGCGGTGGCTACTATAGAAGTTACAGGGATGATCCTCAAAGAACCTGGAGATCCACTCTGATAGGAGAGAGGCTGCAGACACACGTGGGAAGATTGTAGGCCAAGGGCTGCAAACACCAACGCCTGTAGGGAGAGGATAGAGACAGGCATCGTGCAGGAGAAGATGTGCGCTATATATCAGAGTTGTAGGCATATGGTTGTGCATATTAAATCATATAGGAATAATCTTTTCTCCACAAAGAAATATGCTTTCTCCATTTGTCCTGAAGCTTGCTCAGCTAGATTTGCTCAGGTGGAGGCCTGGCTACAGAGAACTGGTTCTCTATCATCAGAAAAACACCAGTGCATGTGAGTGATAACTGACAGCTGAGCCTCAAAACCAGAGGGATGAAAGGGAGCCGTGGGGTCTTGGCAGCTTGGGAGAGGGTAGCTCCATCTCAAAGGCAGAAAGAGAAGGCAGAAATCAAGATTTTTATCCATTTTGATTTTTAAAAAAATTATTATTATTATTTTAAGATATTTATCCTTTTTAAAAAAATGCTAGATCAGATAATCCAAAGATAATATCCTGGCCCAACATGGCATGCCTGTGGGAATGAATTTGGCCTCTGGGCGCAGGTTTGCAACCTCCGCATATGGCCTGCCCCGTAAGAGTGCATATGTGCAAATTAACACACCCTGCAAAGTTATCACATGAAAAATACTGCCTAGCTCAGCAGTTTTATTTTTCCAAATCATTAAAGCATCATCTCTTCACAAAATCCACTGTTCCAACCCACAGGCTACCAAGATCCCTCCATACAAAACTGCCTTTTAGGAAAAGATAAGATTGTAAGTAAAGTATATTTTCATGCACTCTTAGGTCCAAAGAAAGTTAGAGAGGGTTTGAAGTCATAGGAGAATTGGTGCACTTGCAATTTTGTCACCTGGTTGAGTGCACCTGTGTTCCCACCAGCACTATTCACAACAGACTAAAGGTGGAAACCACCCGAATGTCCACCTGTGATGAATGGAGAAGCAAAATGTGGCGTGTCCTACAACAGCATATTTAGCAGTGAAAATGATGTGGTGCTGAGAGATGCTCCAACACGGATGAACGTTGAAAACACTATGCTAAGTGGAAGGAGCCAGCTCCGAAAGACCACATCGTGTGGTTCTATTTATACGAAGTATATAGAATAAGCAAAGCCATAGAGACAGAAAGGAGATTGGCGGTTTCCAGGGAATAGAGGGAAGAGGAACTCAGGTCTAACTGCTGCTGGTGTGGGGTTTCTTTTAGGGGAGACAGAAATGTTCTAAAATTAAATTGTGGTGTTGCACAACCCTGTGAATATACCAAAAACCATTGCATTGTGTGGCATGTGAGCGATATCTCAAAAAGCTGTTTGAAGAAAAAGACTATATGATTTGTTCTTTTTTTTTTTTTTTTATGATTTGTTCTTTTGGTGATCTTTGCCTCGTAGAGGAACGGTATCAGCCGCTGTCATCCTTGAATACAAAGGACAGTGATGACAATTCTGACCTATCAAATGTACTGGTGGTTGGTTGCCATAGGCAAATGGAACTGCAGCTCCAGTGTTGGATCCCTGGGCCATTATTATGTTATTTACTAATACTATGTTCCAAATCCATATCTAGCGCTATAAACAGTCATGTTAATTTTAGGTCTGTGAGGACAGGGGAATTTTAAGAATGCCGGTGCCTCTTCCCATAATCTGCCTAGTTCCTGCAAGGGGAAGCTGGGGCTGCTATGCCACCAGGCCGGAGTCACATGTGAACCCAAAGGATCTTGGCACGTGGCCACTGGTCCATCCTGTTTGCTACCAGTTGGGGGTTTGTGTGTGTGTGTGGAGGGGGGGTAGGTTTTGTTTTTGGCAGACTTTCAGACTTCCCTTTCACCATCTTCACCCTCCAAGCCCCTCCCTCCCAGAGCACTTCAACCTGGCCGTGAGGGTGAAGTGAAAGCCCCTGCAGTCTTTGTGAGCAAGAGTGAAGGAGGGCAGGCAGGGAGCAAGGTGAGCACCACTCCTGGCAACAGCCTCATCTGCTCCCTCTTCGTGGCCTCCTGTTGTCCTCTCTCTCACTAGCTGTGCACGGTTTCCCTCCGTGGAGGGTGTCCTCCGGAGAAAGGCACTGCTCTCCATCCCTCTGGCCAACGTCCTTCCCCAGGAGCACAGAGTCAAAACCATTGTCACCCCCTCCCCACTCCCAGCACCTTGCCCAGGACTTCAGACCACACTTGGCCTATTCCCCACTTCATATGTTTTTGTTACCCCTCCTATTCTCTGAACCCTGAGGTCAGCGCCCCTTCCTACTGCTTATTTCATGCTCCGTTGTTTCACTGGGGACCGTCACTTAGCAGGCTTCCTGCCTGAATGGGACAAGACCTTTTAATGAAAGTCCCTCTTCACTCCAGGGGCCCTTGACCATTAATGGCCTCTGGAAGCAGATATTGTCTGACTTCCGGGAATCTAAAGTGCTTGACCCGCGCATAATTACAAAATGACCTACCAGACAAGGAAATGTTTGTTTACACTCCGTCTCTGCCACCCCTCCCACGCTGCTTCCCAAGGGGAGAAGTTTGGCACTGTCGCTTCCCCCATGTCCACTGTGAGTCTTTCCTCTCGCTTCCCGTCGTCGCCCTGTCCCCTCCCCTCGGACCTGCCAGCCAGCCAGGGGGTTAAAAGCAGATCGAGTGACTGTTCTTGCTTAGGACAGGGCTGAGCCACAAAGGTGAACTGCCTCCACTTAGCCACACCTGCAGCAGGTATCTCTTGAGCATGCGCAATGAGCCAGGCTCTGTGTTACATGCCGTCTGGAGACCTGTCTGCTGTGCTCCTTGCTCTCATGGAGCTCGTAGTCTAGAGGACATGTAATGACAACTGTGACAAGTGCTTTGATGGAAGACTTCAGGGCACAATGAAAGCATTTGATGGGAAGACCTGGCCAGTGCTGCTGGGAGGTTGAGAGGGCTAGAGCCCAGTTATTCATGCCTTGGTGGGCCCTTTTCAAATTAAAAAAAAAAAAAAAAAGGGACACCTGGGTGACTCAGCTGTTTAGCTCCTGCCTTCAGCCCAGCGTGTGATCCTGGAGTTCCAGGATCAAGTCCCACATCGGGCTCCTTGCATGGAGCCTGCTTCTCCCTCTGCCTAGGTCTCTGCTTCTTTCTCTGTATTTCTCACAAATAAATAATCTTTAAAAAAATTACCTTTAACAACTGCATTAGTATAAATCCAGGCTAGATTCATCATTATATAATAATCATTGTAGTCACTTTATTCTTCTGATTTTCAAAGAGATTAAACATTTTTCCCATGGTTCCTAAATGGATCATGGATCCCAAAGCACAGTCCCTGCTGTGTATAATGGAGAAATCTGGACCTGGAAAAGGCATCCCTGAGGAGGAGACAACTGAGTGATAAACAGGAGTTAGTTCAATGAGCCAGATGCGAAATGAAGTCTAGACAATGGATATAGCATATGCAAAGGCCCTGTGGTAGAAGAACTAACACTTAAAGAGCACCAGTGAAGTATAGTTCAGAGAATAAAGAGAAGCATGGATAAAAACGAAGCTAGAGAGAAAGCAGGACCATATGGCCCATGAGGAATTGTAACCTTTACCCAGAGCAGTGGGAAATCACTGATAGGTTTCAAGCACAGAGTGTTGAATGACTCCTGAAGATATCAATAGGAACTGAGCTGCATTCTATAGGACTTGGTTTCCAGAGCTGCCTGGAAGAAGCCTCCCAATGTTTGCAACTCAAAGGACACACTTTCCAGCCAGCCTGCTTTCCCCAACCCCCACGCAAATGCAAATGGTCATCACACAGCGCAGAATGCTCAAAGGGAACATTTGGTCTCAGTTTGCAACCCCAAGATCCACAAATTCCAGGAAGAAACTAATAAAACATCAACCTTGAATTTCACCCTTGACTTCAATCTCTTTCCTCTACAAGTGTATATACCCCCAACCTGCACTCGTGCTTCACATCATTGTTGGCCGCTGTTTAATTTGAGGGGTGAGGAAGTGATGGGGTGGGGAGCCAGAGGGCTATTTTAGGGAGCCTCGATTCCCAAAGTATGTTGAGGAATTCATTCATCCTTCCGAATGCCTGTGTCACACCTGACTCCTGGGGCAGATTTCTTTTGGCACAACGGAACTTGGCAGCGGCTTTCTAATCTGTTGTCCTGTTTGGCTTGTTTAACCCCACCCCACCCTAGTTCCTGTTTTGTTCTATTTCCTTCCTCTCTTATGCTGGGATTATTCCACTTATCGTGGGAGAAAAAGGTACAGGGTTTCAATCTGTCACCCAGTAGTGTGTGGGTCCCCAAAGGTAGCACATGTTGTGACAACTGGCACAGGAGGTGGCGGCAAGTCTTTTCCGTCCTCTTTTTGCACCTGATTCGGGGTGCTATTTTCATCTTCTGATAAAACCCATTAGCATTAGCCTTATTGGAAGATAGTTGATAATTACTGGATCAACTAGATGTAAACTCCTACAGGCTCCAGACCATGTCTTGTGTTTATTTGTTCTGTATCCCTGCAGCGTCTGGAATACAACAGCGTCGTAGGGTCATGTGTTGGTTGATTGGACAAATCCAATATTTCATAGGTGAAGTATTTCTTGGATCCCATCCTCCCTCTGTTGCCCCAGGCCCTCGTCATCTGTTTCTTGGGCCTTTGTAATAATTTCTCGTTTCACCTTCCCACCCATTCCCTAGACTTTTCAGACATCTGAGCCCATAACTGCCACTTTTTGACTTAAATCAGTTTGGTGGGGCTTCTAACATTCAGATTTTCCTGGCCTATGTGAGGTTGAGGCACAGCCCATTTTCATCCATCTTCATATCATCCGTGTCTTTAACAAGACCTGGCTGTTAATACACAGTTAACAATGTGTATTGAATGAATGAATGTGAAAAGGGAGAACCTCTATAACTCCACCAGCCTCCAGCTTTCTCTAATCCCCATGCTGTGTGATTACCACCGGGATGAATTCATGCAAAATTCTTCTAGCTCATCATTTACCTGAAGTTACTACAAAATCTTCCTCAAAGGAGGGATCCAGAAGAGTTGCAACATTAAATGAGTCTGAGTCTGAGGAGAGCTGTATGCTCTTACCATGTTTTGAGAGTGAGCATGACTTCGGCATTTAAAAGACATCCCGTGTTTAGAAACCTCTTTAGTTCTCTTTATTTTTAATTTTTAAAAGGATTTTATGTATGTATGTATATATGTATGTATGTATGTATGTATGTATGTATGTATGTATTTATGAGGGCAGAGGGAGAAGAGAGCACAAGTAGGGGGGTAGGGAAAGGGAGAGGGAGAAGCAGACTCCCACCTGAGCAGGATACCCAACAACAGGGCTTGATCCCAGGACCCTGGGATCATGACCTGAGCCAAAGGCAGACGCTCCCAGGTGCCCTTCTCTAGTTCTCTTTAATATGGAATGTCCCAAACTCATTTGACCACGGAACACCTGTTTCCCAGGGAATCTTCCAAAACTAGTCTTCCAGGCCTCATGAGCATAATATGTACATCTTGTATCCGAATTTCTAAAATATAGGAGCACAATGCCTGGTGCCTCAGTATAATTCTTCTAGGCCCTGAAAGTCTGTTTAGATCATCCCTAAGAACAAATGGTCAGTCCACAAAAACATGCATTAGTTGTGCAGACATACACAGAAGTGGGTATCTCTTTGTGATTTCAATTTCTTTGAATATGGACCCAGAATTAGGACTGCTGGATCTTATGGTAGTTCTATTTTTAATTTTGTGAGGAGGAATCCCCATACTAGCTTTTCATTTTCTTAATGGCTGCACCATTTTACATTCCCATCAACAATGCGTGAGGGTTTCACCTCTTCTGCATTCTTGCCAGCACCTGTTCTTTCTGTTCTTCCACTAGCAGACATCTTATGGGTGTGGATGACATCTCATTGTAGTTTTGATGTGCATTTCTCTTATGATTGGTGATATTGAGCACCTTTTTCTATGCTTGTTGGCTATCTCTGTGTCTTCTTTGGAGAATTGTCTGTTCAAGTCTTTTGCCCATTTTGAAATCTGGTTATTTGGGTTATTTTGTTATTAAATTGTAGGAGTTCCTTGTATATTCTGGATATTAACCCCATATCAGATACATGATTTGCAGATATTTTCCCCCCATTCTGCAGGTTAGCTCTTCACTTTCTCAGTTGTTTCCCTTGATACACAGAAGTGTCTACATCTGAGGTAGTCCCATTTGCCTATTTCTGATTTTGTTGCTTGTGCTTTTGGTGTCATATCCATGAAATCACTGCCAAATCCAATGTCCTAAAGCTTTTCCCTTGTGTTTTCTTCTAGGAATGTTATAGTTTGGGGGCTTAATTTTAGGCCTTTACTGCATTTTGAGTTCATTTTTGTATGTGGTATGAGGTAAGGGTTCAACTGCATTCTTTTGCGTGTAGCTGTCCAGTTTCCCCAGCACCACTTGTTGAACAGACTGTCCTTTCCCTATTGTATAGGTGATTACCGATTTTTATACCAAAACTGAAATGCACAAGGATAGCAGTGGTAGTAATGAAAGAGGGGATCTGTCAGCTTTATCTGGGCCCTAGAGACATCTTTCAACTAACTCTACCCTACCCAAATCTGGTTTGTTTGGGCATAAGAGGCATGCGGACTTGCCAGGTGAATGTTGGAGAAGTTCCAAGGTGATCTGATATGCATTTCTTTTACTCTGGGTAAAAACCCAGAACCAACAGGGGAAAGAAATCATCAAATTGGTTAGAATGGTCATTGTGCAATGTAGAGACACCTTGCCACAGGTGTCCTCTTTCTAAATATTGCGTTTTCTCAAAGCAGGGCACACCTGTGAGCCATCCGGAGGCTTGCAGATCCAGCTGCCCAGGTACTGATGAGGAGGTGTCAACTGCCCCATACCTGAACCGGCGGGGAAGCCTCCTGAACATCTGCCTACAGTCTGCACACTTTTTTGAATGGCCATCTCGGGGGAGAGGGAAGGAGGAGCAGCTAGAGGGAGGTGGGGAAAGAAGGGCAGACAGCCCATCCGCTTGGAAGGCAGCAAGCACAGATGTTTGCAGCAGCAGATGGCAGCCTGCAGCAGAGCCGTCCACAGTACCCCTGGCCAGCAAGGGGTAGGAAAGGGAGAGGGAGGCTGCCCAGGCTCCTCTGGATCCACCGTCTTGAACAACAGTGGCTCCCTCTGCGGACATGGTGAGCACATCCGCTCCTCCCCTCCCGAGTACTGATCCCACAGCAAGAGTATGTAGGCCTCTTGGAGAGCCAGGTCCAGCTGTAGGCTCACGAATGCTCTTACACCATTATTGCCTCGGGGTTATCCTGCAGTGTTTCTGAGTACCCACTCAACCAGAGGCCTGCCAAGCCGGTCAGGGGAGGAGGAAGCAACCGGGGGCATTCAGCATTTCCTCCTGCAAAGGACTGCTCCACAGGCTGCTTCACTCAGAACCGCCCACCAAGGCCCCTTTGGATCAGGTGGAGAAAGAAAGAGGCCCAGAAATGCGGCCTGAGCACTTGCCGTGAAGTTTCTTTTCCTTACTATCAGTGAAGGCATTAATCCCCGGCAGGCAAAACCGCGGTGGGGTAAGGGGTGGAGTGGTGGAGGTGAGTGGTGGGGAGCAGGAGGGCTGCAGACACACCACCACCAGCACCCTCGTGTTCACGGCAGAGCATCTTTCTCCCCAAGAGCTTTGCTGCACTTCAGGATCTTCCTCAACCCGGCTCTTTGGGAGACTACCGCTGGCTGGTTGGAGTGGACCCTGGAGAGGGAGAGGGAAAACTGCCTTGTAGGATACCAGTCCCAGCTCTGCCTCAGTGGTCTCCGTGTCTCTGGAGGAGTCCCATTACCCTTGGGATCTTAGTTGTCCCAGCTGGAAGAAACAGAAAAGCCACTCCACACTGGGCTGAACTTTGAAGAGGCAGTTGAGAAGCCGCAGTGGTGTGCATGGGGGCTGGAGCCCAAGTCCGGAGTTCACGCCTCCCGAGTTCTTTCCCAGCCTTCCCTGTGGAACCTGGGGAATGTGGGGAGTCATCTACATTA
Source organism: Vulpes vulpes (assembly GCF_048418805.1). Taxonomy (NCBI): domain Eukaryota; kingdom Metazoa; phylum Chordata; class Mammalia; order Carnivora; family Canidae; genus Vulpes; species Vulpes vulpes. The sequence continues at coordinate 13,498,218 of NC_132789.1, read as the reverse complement.
CCTTGACAGGGAATGGTGGGTGGTGGGCATGTGCCCGGTGTCACGAGTGACCAGGGAGTCATAGCAGTGACAATAAAAGCCAACACCTGATCTGAGCTCTCGACTGTGTAAATCCGTCAGCCCACCACCCTGTGACTCGTCCACACAGCTGCCGCTACTGCTACTACTGCTCCTACTCCTACTCTTACTACTACTACTACTACTATTATTATTATTAGTGCTGCTGCTGCTGCTGCTACAGGACCAGGATCAGATCCCAGGCATCCTGGGTTCAGAGGCCATGCCTCTAACCACTCTGCCATGCTACAAGACAAACAGGAAAACAAACCCATTTTTTAATCCTCCAGCCTGACAAACAGCAGGTTTGATACTGTTGAGCCCTGGTGACACTGTGGTGAAGGACCTGCACTTAATTACCTCCAGGAAGGACTGGGGGGCCAGGACTGAGCGAGGAGTTGGGGGCATTTTGTAGTACAGAGTACAGTTCCGTGTTGCTGGGGCTCATCACCCATCGAAGAGAGAAGAGTGAAGAGGATCAGGGAAGAGAACTTACAACAGATGGAAGGTCCTCAGAATCCAGAACCACCTTGAACATGACCTCTGGGCTGCTGAAGCCCAGGCGGCTTTGGGCCTTTAGGGATCTTGTTCTTTCTTCTGTTTTGCATGCAGGACTTGTGTGTTCCAGGCGCCGTGTTGGGCTCTGTGTCCTTTCCATGCAAAGGCAGGGTGTGCCCTAATGCTACTACCCTGCTGCTGTCCCCAGTACCGGTGCCTCTGTGGCACTGAGGTCATGGCCGCATCCAGGGAGGAGCCCGTTCACCCCTCGGCTCTGATCTGTGATGGGCCGTTCCCCCAGAGCAGCTGCTGCAACAACATTGACTTTGTACAGCGGCCAAGAGAGAGGGAGAGAGGGAGCGCGGGAGCGAGCGAGCACGAGCCTACCCCATTCCAAAACGTTTCTGACAAAATCTGGCACTCCTGGTTCTAATCAAAATGCTGAACTTTGGAACAAATTAACATTCCACAGCCCTCGCAGGGAAGGAGAAATTCAGCCGAGACACACTTCAGTTCACAACCACAACAAAAATAGCTTCTCCCGGGGAAGACACACTCTGCTAACAAGGTCACTTTTGTTTTGCTTCCCCTGCCATCTGGCTGAGCGGCACCAGGGGGCTGGATTTGGTACCGGCTCATTCTGCCGAGGGTGGATGGGAGCCGGGTGGCACTGCAGACGGCTTCCCAGCCTCCTGGCAAAGGGTGCCGGCACAAAGTTACCTTCAGACGTCCCCCAGCAAGCACGCGGGCAGATGGAGCCCCGGTTTCACCCAGCCCGGCTCTGCTCTGAGCTCCGAGTGTGCAGAAGGTGTGACACCAGCAGACAGCAACAAGCAGGTGGGAATCAGAGGAGAGCGAAAAACACGACAGGATGGGAAAGCTATCTTCGTCTCGAAAAACATTCCAGAACCCGATGTAATGCTCGCTCCGGAGAGTTGGAAGTCTCAGTTCCAGAAGGGAAACAAAGACGCATGATTTTGGTTTGGGTTTTGTTTTTTTTTTTTTTTTTTTCTCTCTCTCTCTCTCTCTCTCTCTTTCTTTTCTTTTCTTTCCCCCCCTCTTTCCTTGTACTTCCAAGACTCCACCTCTCTCAATTCTCAATCAGGGGTGTTCAGTAGCCTTCCTTGACTCAGTTTCCTCATCTGTAAGGTGGAAATCATGTAGTGGGTAGGAGTGTGGGAAGAGGTGGTGGGTGGTAATTGCCTGGGGGTCCGTGGCTGGCTGGGGCTCTCAGAGACCCGGGGTACACTCAGACCTTTGTGGCTCTCATGGAGTGGATCAAGGAAGACCTCTTGGCAATGCTCTGCAGAGCTGTTGCAGAACGTAAATGGTCTGCCTACCGTTACTCTGTTAAGGTGAAGACCTGGCACCTGAGCACAGCATTTGGATGACAAAGACCCTGCTGCTTCTACTGCCCCAGTGATTTCCATTCCTTTAACCTAGGGGACTATGAATCTGCACAAGGGGTTTGTGACTTAATTGAAGCCATGTACCTCCTAAGAAGAGGCCAGGGGCCCCGTTCATTAGAAAAGTATTCCTGCTGGGAAAACAAACAGCCAAAGTTTTTAGTTGGTAAAACAGGGAAGGAATCCTTAAAATGACCCAAACCCTCCCTCCCTACTCTTAAATCAAGAAAATAAGTTCATTAGGGCATCTTCTTCAGGCATTCCCGCCACCCCCCCTCCCCCCCGCCCAAGAAAGAGACATAAGGAAACTTAGCTTTCCAGGTGAATTGAATCTGATCTCTGAGGTGTGGGAGGTGTGTGAAGGGGTCTTGGATGCCCCAGTGTGTCACCACTGCCCCTGGGGAGTAGGGTGAGCAAGGGAAGCCCAGGGTCCTACTGTTGCACATAGTTTCTGGACCAGAACTGAGCTCTGAAATCTAGCATAGGATTAAAAGTTTGGGAAGAGCCCTGAAGCCATTACAAGCATTAACCAGTATTAGGAGTGAGCCCCTCTCTGCTGCTGGTACACCAGGGGCTTGCCACCCACCACCCCCTAGCTGCATGGGGAAGCCTTTGCACTACTCCCAGCAGGGAACATCAGGGGCAGGTCATTGCTCCCCTTGGCCCTAGGACCTGCTCATCTGCACCCTGCCTCTGTCCTCTTGCCTTACCCCCCCCCACCCCCCCACCCCCGTCCCAGATTTCAGGAGCTTTGTTTACTCAGAAGTCCCCTGGAAACCGTCTGGTCTTTCATGTCTGTGCAACACATTGAGTATTAATTGTATGCCAGGCAGTATGCTCGGCTCTTGGTATAAAGCATAGAAGAAAAGAGATGACGCTCTTGCCCTCAGAGGGCTTTCAGCCTAGTGGGAAGCTAGACATTGAACTCAAACGGTGGGATGGGTTGAATTGGGCCAGAGATTGACTTTCTAGGTCAAGAAATACAGGCCACTGAAACATCTTGAAACAGGAAAGAACTTTGATGGTTCCAGATTTTTCTGCCCCAAAGACACATAACCAGTATTATGTCTCTAAGCTAAGTTTAAAATAGCACTTTACGTGACTTTGAGGAAATGAGAGTGGTCTAAATCAAAGACTGCATGAAGGAGTTACTGATGGAGATTGGGGGCTGGTGGCTAAAACTTCTACAAGACCTTCCTGGACCCTGCCCCTGGGAGGACTTGGACCCTGCCACAGAGGAAGGGTAGGGACTTCATGCACTCGGAGGTCATGGGCCAGTGAAGCACGCGATGGGAGGAGGTAGGGGAGGCCCATTCTGGAGGACAGACTTTCTGAAGCGGGACTCGTGGGTCACCTACAGCACGATTATCCCAGGGGCTTGTTGCCAGTACAGGAGCCTGGATCCATCTCAGACTTCCAAAACCAGCATCTCCAGACCAGGAGCTTAGAATCTGCTTTATGGGCAAGCCCCCTAGGGGATTATGGCATGCACAGGGCTTCATAGTCCACGGTAAGGCTTTCTGGATTTTATCCTAAAAGCAAGGGAGGCCATTAAAGGTCTTGGAAAAAGAAATGATGCAGTGCACTTTAGAGATGTTGCCCTGCCTGTTGGGAAGCAGCTGAATGGAGTGGGACAAATGAGGAGATGGACAGACCATATGGACGACTAGGACTAAAATCTGCCTCGCCCTCCTCATCCCTTTGCTTCCCTGCCAGTAGTTTTGGGTTTTGTTTTTTTTGTGTGACCCTGCACTGGGTAGACTAGCTCCCGACCTTAGTGCCCAGTCCTGGGGCACCGGCTGGTTCTCCCTGGTCATCTAGACCCTGGTGTAGGAGCTGCCTGGACCCTTGAGTGGCAGGTGGATCGGCACTGGCCCTCAGATTGTCCTTTAACTACTCCTTGAGCATCTCAGACAGTCTCTCGCTGTCACCGCACTGGTTGGTTGTCCAGGGCAAACTGTGACCTCACCTGTCCAGGAGGGATTAGACAGTGTTAGGCCCAAGAATGGGGCAATTTCATGGTTCTCTCTGGCCCTATGAGTCTGTAGCATGAGCTTAGGTTGGTAGGGAATCAATCAGTGAGACTGTCATCTCTTAATCAGTCACACTTCTCACACCAATCCAGGTGACCCCACCAGGGCCCCTGGTTTGAAGAAGCACTAATGAGGCGCCCCGTCTCCCAACTCATCCCAATTGGAGGCTGTGCCAAGTGGCTCTTGATTCAGGGCGCTGGTTACCAAAACCAGCCTCCTTCTCCCAGGTAAATGACAAATTGTTCACTCCCACTGCATTTTCAAAGAGAGGCTGACAGAGGGAATGTTACGAATCACAATCAGAGTTTCCTGCCGCAGAGCACACAAGATGAGAATTGATCTCAAACCTTTTACTGTCATCATTTACTGAGTGCTAGAAAGACATACACATAAGTCAGCAGAGAAAAACTCAGAATCCCAGTCTCTGGCTGCCTGTCAGCAAAACGCCCGGATAATGTCGCCTGCTAAAACAGAGAGCGGGATCACGCCGCAGCCCAGCCAGGCCTCCTTGGGCTCCAGAAACACCACGGGGCTCCTTGACCTGCCTTCCTTATTCCTTTAATCAACGTATTGAGGTGTAATTTACCCACGAGAAACGGTATCCGTTTCAAGGGTGCAGATCGACGTTTTGACAAATGTCTACACCCAGATAACCATCAGCTCAATCAGCACGCAGCCTGTTTCTATCTCCAGAATCCTTTCCAGTCTCTCTGGGGTCAGTCCACTTTTACCTCTGGCCTCAGGCAACCACTGATCCACTTTCTGTCACTATAGTTTCACGATTTTTATAATTTCATAGAGTGGACCCAGACAGTATGTACTCTTGCGTCTGGCCTCCTTTACTGGTTTTTGAGATTTGGCCATGTCGCTCTGTACGTCAGTAGCTTGTTTCCTTTTATCGCTGAGGAGTCCCCCACAATTTGTTTATCTGTTCACCTGTTGTTGGACATTTGGGCTATGTCCAGATTTCGGACATCGTGATAAAGCTATTATCATAGACACTTGTGTAAAGTCTTTGGACATGTGATTTCATTTCTCTGGGGGCAAACACTTAAAAGCAGTTGTTTTGGGGCACATGGGTGGCTCAGTCGGTGAAACATCTGCCTTTAGCTGGGGTCATGATCCCAGGGTCCCGGGATCAAGCCCCATGTTGGGCTCCCTGCTCAGCAGGGAGCCTGCTTCTCCCTCTCTTCCCCATTCATGCTCTCTGCTGCTCTGTCTCCCTCTTTCTCAAATAAAAAAAAATATATAAATTTATATATATATATAAATTTTATATATAAAATATATATAAATATATATTTTAAAGCAGCTGTTTTGTATGGTAGGTATATATTTACTTTCTAAGAAACTGCCTTTTCCCAAAGTAGATGCACCATTTTTACATTCCCACCAACAGTGTTAAGAGTTCTAGTTGCTCTATATCCTAGACAACGCTTGGTGTTGTCTTTTTATTTATTTACTCATTTTAAAAAGATTTTATTTATTTGAGAGAGAGAGAGAAAGAACACGAGTTGGGAGGAGAGGCAGAGAGAGAGGGAGACAAGCAGACTTACCACTGAGCAGGGAGCGTGGCTTGGGGCTCTTTTCCTGGACCCTGAGATCATGACCTGAGCAGAGATCAAGAGTCAGATGCTTAACTGACTGAGCCACCCTGGTGCCCCAGGTTGTTTTACGAGTAAGTTCCAAGGGTTCTTTATAGATTCTGGCTACAAGTCCTTCATCAAATGTATATATATTCTTTCAGTCTGTTGCTTTTATTTTTTTCCTCCCATTTTCTTATCTGTGTCTTTAACAGACCAAAATTTTTAATTTCGATAAATTGTGATTTATCATTTTTTTTTCTTTTATGGTCTGTGTTTCTTGTGTCTTAGAAATCTTTACTTACCCAAGTAAGCACTTACCAAGTACTTACCAAGTATGAACCCAAGTTCATAGATTTTCTATGTTTTCTTCTAGAAGTTTATACTTTTAGCTTTTACATTTGTCTGTGATTCATTTCTAGTTAATTTTGTGTATGTTATGTAGTAAGATTTGATGTTTATTTTTACCATGTAGGCATTCAGTTGTCCCATCACCATTTGTTGCAAAACTTTTTTGTCCTTACTGAATTATCTTGGTGCCTTTATCAAAATCAATCAGCCATGCACTTGTGGGTATATTTCTGAACTCTGTGATGTTCCATTAATCTGTGTCTCGCTTTTCAATCAGTTCCCCATGATCAGATAAGTTCTCCAACTTCTTCTCTTTAAAAAATGAATCTATTCTAGGGCATTTGCATCTCCACATACATTTCAGGATGAGCTTGTTTCTCTGTAGATACTTCACTGGAATTTTGGTTGGGTTCATGTTGAATCTCTTGATCTATTTGGAGAGAATCAGCAACTTAACAATTTGATTGAACATGGTCCATTGTCCCACTTATTTTAGTCTTTTAAAATTTCTTTCAGCAGTGTTTTATAGTTTTCATTATATAGGTTTTATACACACTTTGAAAAATTTATTTTGTGTTTTTTAGTATTGTAAATGGAATTGTATTTTACATTTACTTCCAGTTGTTCATTTCCTGCTCCTGTTCCTGCTCTTTGGCCTTCATCTTTTTCAGTTATTACTTCCTTCCTGGTTGTAACCTGACATTAAAGTCTTAAATACATCTTACCATTGACACTACTTATATCCAGGGTTTGAAAAGATCTTAATTGACAGTTTGTTCAAAAATTGGCATTGATGATATCCTTCATCTTGCCTCTTATTTCAGCATTTATGGCTACTCTTGGCATAATTCTCACCTTGTGAAACCATCTTCTTTCTACCACTTTTCTCGTTTCTCACAGATCCCACAATCATACCTCCTCCACAGGGCCTTCAAGAAAGATGCAACAGGTTCTCTGATACCTTTTCAACATTGAATCTTTCTGTACTCACCACCACATTGATGGAAACAGTTATTCAATTGATTGTTCAAAATTAAGGGACTTTACACCATTTAACTCTTGTATGTCTATATTCATTTTCTAGGTGCCACAAAGTGGGTGCCTTGAAACCACAGAAATTTATTTCCTCACAGTTCCAGAGGCTGGAGGTTTAAAATCAAGGTGTTGGCAAGGCCATGTTTCCTCCAACACCTGTTAGGAGAATTTTTCCTTGCTTATCCCACTTCTGGTGGTTTTTAGCAATTCTTGGCATTCCTTGGCTTATAACCTCATACCTCGATCTCTGCTTCCATCCTCACATGGCATTCACATGGTGTGTGTCTGTGTTTCTTCTCCTCTTCTTGTCAAGACACCAGTCCTATTGGATTAAGGTCTCACATACTCCATTATGACCTCATCTTAACTATCCACATCTGCAGTGACCCTATTTCCAAATAAGGCCATATTCTCCAGTATTGGAGATTAGGACTTCAACATATCTTTTTTTGAGGGGGGGGGAGTGGGGACACAATTCAAAATATAACAATGTCTTAGCTCTTTCTTTGTCTCAAATATTCTTCCTCATTTTTTTCTCTTTAAAGATTACCTGGAGGACCCAGTTCAAAATTCACCTTTTCAGCTGTCCCAGAAGAAGCAAATTGCTTCTTTTCCTATCTTCATAGCATTTTTGCATTTGTTTTAGGCAGCCTATCACACTATGTGCAACCTGAGAGCAGAAGTCACCTTATTCATCTGGGAATAGAGGTCAGAGTCCCAGAATCCCATATAGACTTCCTCTGTTGAGTAGCCATTCCCACCATGGGTTTTGCAGGCACATATTCAAGCAATCTCTGATTCTTAAATTTGTAGATTAATGAAAAAGATGAGGAAGCTTTTGAGATCCTGTATTATTTAATTTAAAAATTTTCTATTTTAAGAATTTTATCATTAGGAAATACTCCAGATAACATTTGGGGGTCCTATCTAAATGTCTTCTTATGTAAAATGACTTTTTCTGGTTGACTACTTTATGTTCAAAATATAAGCTAAAAATAGTCTTTTAATGTAAATACGGTAAAACTGAGTTTCTCAGCCTTGGCACTCTTGATGTTCTGGGCTAGATTATTCTTTGTTGTAGGGGGGCTGTTGTGTGTATTGTAGGATGTTGAGCAGCATCCCGATTTCCATCTAATAGATGCCAGTAGCAACTGTGACAACCACAAGTAATACATTGCCAGGCATCCTCTGGGGGACAGAATCACCCCACAATCACAGTCAAGAGCCACCATAGAATCTCATAAGGCAGTTGAAAATCTTAATGTAAAAGTCCTAAAAAAAATCATCCAAATTTCTCTTTAGTTTGCTTTCTTGTTAACACTCTCCTTGGCTTGTAAGGCCACTCTGCATCGAGACCACTGGCACCATAAGTAGATTGCATGGCTCGGCTTTTCCTTGCTCCTGCCTCTGTACATCTGGAGCCTGTGGGTGGCCTTCTTCACGCAGAGGGAAAAATTAATGCCCCTGCTTATCATAAAGACTCAAGGACTCAAAGAGGGGAGAGAAACCACGCTAGTGCTCAGGCACGCAGAGCCATGTTAACTTCATTCTCGACGCCCCAGAATCTTCCAAAGCCCTTGCTGAGTTCTTCCTGGAGTCATTGAACTAGAAGGAATAAGATTGTGGTTTTAGAAGAAAGACCAAAAACCAGGGGTGGAAATCATCCGGAGGAAATTTAAAAAACAGTGTGTGGAAGGCAGTGCTGGAGAGAGTTGAGGCGGCAGCCAGAGCTCTCCAGAACCAGAGCTACTTCCTGCACTGGCTTCCAAATGTGGTCAGAGGGGAAGCAGCCCTCATGGGCGGGCACACCAGGCCGGGACCCTTGTAAGTGTTAGTTCAGGCCTGGGGTGGGAGGAAGGGGGAGGGCAGGGCAAACTCTGGAAGTGGCTGTGAGTCTGTCTACTTTCCACAAACTCTTAGTTTCAGTTTGAGAGCTGCTGTGCTCTTCTGATTTATTGGCAGCTGTTCCACAGAATGGGGAGAAAGTTGCACCACAGTGGAGACCCTGCCCTGGGCTTTGGGATCTGCTCTGTAATATAAACCCTTTGATTATAGGACAGGTAATTTGCTGAACCAGGAAGTTGTTCCTCTCATCCTTTTTAAAAAAATGAGAAGGGGCACCTGGGTGTCTCAACGGTTGAACATCTGCCTTCGGCTCAGGCTGCGATCCCGGGGTCCTGGGATCAAGCCCTGCAACATGCTCCCCACAAGGAGCCTGCTTCTCCCTCTGCCTATGTCTCTGCCTCTGTGTGTGTGTGTCTCTTGTGAATACATAAAATCTTTAAAAAATAATAAAAAAATTAAAAATGAGAAGTTCACATAACAGAAAGTTAACCATTTTTTTATTTTTTATTTTTCTAAAGTTAACCATTTTAAAGTATATAATTCACTTGTATTTACTATACTTCTAGTGTTGTGTAACATCACCTAATCTATCTTAGAACATTTTCGCCATCCCCAAAGAAACCCTGCACCCACTGCATGGCCACTCTTCACCCTCCCCTCCCCCAGCGCTTGGCAGCCACGAGTCTATTTTCTGTTTCTGTGGATTTGTGTATCTTGGACGTTTCATATAAATGGAATGATACCACATGTGACTTTTTGTGCCTGGCTTTTTTTTACACTTAGTATATATTTTGGAGGTTGACCCATGTTTGTTGCATGTATCAATACTTCATTCCTTCTTATGGTTGAATGATGTTCCATTGTAGAGAGACCACATTTTGTTTATCCACTCATCGGTGGATGGACATTTGGGATACTTCTGCCTTTTGGCTCCCGCGAAGAAGGCTGTTAACAACATTTGTGTTTCTTATACTTAAAAAAAAATTGTACAACATACATACATAAAAATGTGCCAGGCTAGCCATTACAAGTATACAATTCAAGGACACACACCAGTGACACCCATAATGTTGTGCCACCATCACCATGATCTAATACCATATCTTTTCCATCACCCCCAAAGGGAAGCCCACACCCCCTAGGCAGCAACTCCCTCACCACCACCACCACCCCTGACCCTAGCCCCTGGTCATCTGTAATGCACTTTCTGACTCTATGAATTTGCCAAGGTGAGAGAATCCATGCAAGTGGATTCATACCTTACGTGTTCACGTGTCTGGCTTCTCTCACTGAGCATCACATTTTCGGGGCTCATCCAGGTTGTATCACGTGTCAGTTCTTCATTCCTTTTCTACATTTGGAAAATATCCCTTTGGATGTACACACCCCATTTTGTTCACTAGTTTATCTGTCGATGGACATTTGGGTGGCTTCTGCCTTTTGTCCGCTGTGAACAGAGCTGCTGTGAACACCCGTGTTTCTTACCAGTGAGTAGGAGTGTCTGTAGCCCTCGGCACGAAGTGCTAATTTCTCAGCATGACACTCCCCACAAGAGCTTCTGTTCCCCCCTCCCTGGGGTAACTGCTGGATGGCCTGGCCCCACCGAAGGCCTCATAACTGCTGGGGTCAGACCTTCCCCACCCCCGTGTCTTTGCCCAGGTACATCATCAGCTTAGAGCAGTTTCTTCTGTCCCTTCTCCTCCTGCCTACATCTTATGGGTCCTTCGAGACTACGATGAAGTGTCACCCTTGCAGGGAAGACTTCTCCAGCACGGTGCAGCTCACTTTGCCTCCCAGCACCAGGTTGGCGTAGGCAGGTAGCCAGGTAGGGGTGCAGTAGATCATGAGACAGGGAAGGCACCCAGAGGTCTGGGTGCTGGTGAGCAGGTGGGACGGGGCAGCTATGGTGC